>NC_141687.1:2121281094-2126443405 GCF_964263255.1 Lissotriton vulgaris | reverse complement strand
AAAAAAGGTAACACTTGGTTCAGAAAGCAACCTTTTTTTAAATGGTGTATATCCATTCAGTAGTTCCTGAGAAATTCAAAGAACTAAAAATATCGATATCTGAGGGCCGTGGAGGATTCGTGAACCCTCCCAAGCAGGAGCTTCATTCTGATTAGTTGCCAACACTCCAAACTAAAAAGTGTTGGTAACCATCTTGTGACTTGTGCCTCCTGCCTCTTTCTGTACCTCTCTTGCCTCTTTTTTGCACCTCTGCTGGATCTTTCTACACTGCTCTTGCTTCTTTCTGTAGCTCTTTTGCAAAATTCTTCATCCCTCTTGCCACTTTCTGCACCTCTCCTCTCTATTTCTCCACCCCTCTTGCTTCTTTCTGCACTTATCTGCTTCTTTCTGCACTGCTCTTGCTTCTTTCTGTACCACTCTTGCAAATTTCTGTATCCCTCTTACCTTTTTCTGCCACCCCTGTTCCCTCTTTCTGCACCTTTCCTGCCTGTTTCTGCACCTCTCTTGCCTCTTTTGGCACCTCTGTTGCTTCTTTATGCACTTATCTTGCTTCTTTCTCTACCCCTCTTGCCTCTTTCTGTACCCCTTTTGCCTCTTTGTGCACATCTCCTGCCTTTTTCTGCACCTCTCTTGCTTTTTCTGCAGTACTCTTGCCTCTTTCTGCACCTCTTTTGCTTCTTTCTGCACTTTTCTTGCCTATTTTTGTACCCCTATTGCCTCTTTCTGCACTTCTGTTGGCTCTTTCTGCACTGCTTGTGCTTCTTTCTGCAACTCTGTTGCACATTTCTGCATCCCTCTTTCTGTACCCCTCTTCCCTCTTTCTGTACCTCTCTTGCCTCTGTCTGCACACCTGTTGCCTCTTTTTGCACCCCTTTTGCCTGTTTCTGCAACTCTCTTGCCTCTTTCTGCAGTACTATGGAAACTTTCTGCATTGTACACGAGTTTGTTTTTGCATCTATAATGAAATAGAAAGTTGTGAACAAATATGAAATTATTGTATTTAGATAAAGATTTACCTAGGATGAATTCACCTTGGATAGGTAGGAGTGAATGCATGGTAATTTGTAAAGGAGTCACAGAATCGATATGTTTGTACTACAATTCCTAGATGTTGAATTGGATAAAAGACTCTAGTTCACTGTAACAATGGATTTACTATGTGACCAGGATCCCCGATGAGATGTGTCATACCCTAAAATTAAGAATTAAAGCACAAAACGTTGCTATCATCAGGAATGTTACCTTTCCTTGATATTGCCTTAAGTGCACAGTTAAAGTGAAGTTGATAAGCAATAATGAAAACCTGAAACTGGTGGTCATTTAGCACCTTGGATCATGAGCCACCAGAGGAAAAGGATCATCCCCCTCCCTTCTGATACCAATAGTGAAGACACTCTGTGTCCAGCCAAACTGGAAGATTCTAACCGATGTATGGATTTGTAGGTTCTGTATATAACTGTTTTGTATAGGATTATTAATACACCTAGTAGTGGGCTACCTTTAGAGAGAGGTGGTCCTAAAAAAAAGCATACAGCACCCATTTGAGAGCTATCAATAGGGCTGGAACACGGTTATCTACAATGTAATGGTCAAAATAATCTTCTGATTACTCTACCGCTACCAACTGGGTACCATGATAATGTTCCTGTGTCCACCAGGAGGTAATTTCCCCAGGAGGTAGTTACATTCAGGTATCACACCCTCCCCAGTTCATTGAGTCCTGCTCATTCACAGGAGTTGGTCTCCTTCTTTCCATTCTCAGGAACTCCCCTGTTCTCCCAGGGTAGAAGTCCACATTGTTGGATGAAGCATGCCACCTTTCGCTTTGTGAGGGCTTGCATTCTTGAAATATTGACCTTCTTCATTACGCCTCTATTAGAGGTTCAAAGGTTCTCTATCTAGGCCATTATTTGTTTTTATGATTTAAGCGATGGAGGAGGATATGTTCTTACAGCACCTCTCTTCCCTCCCGATGTTTGCTGTATAATTTATTGTTAGCTACATAAAACGTGCACCGCCCCCCCATAGCAACCATAGCCCACCCTGCTGAGAACCTCATACTTCATGTTGAGAACCATAAATATTGACACTGATGATATTTCTGGTAGCATTATACCTTGTCATTGACATTAGCAATGACTTCACTATCGATATAGAATCATTTAATTGGATATATGTTTTTACCTACAGAGGTTGTGTTCTTAAATCGTGTTGTTTATTAGTGTAAATATTATGATGAGGTAATACAATGAGGTCAGGAGCAGTTCATTTGGTGTATGGCAGCGGTTGGAGGAAGGACTTGGCCTTTGTACCTATCTATGCACAGCCACCAAAGCATCCGACATCCCACACATTTAACCCTTGGTAGGAGGCCTTTGAACATGCCAGTGGTTATCCACAGAGCTTGGCCTTTGTCATGTCCATAAAACCAACCTCTGCATGCCCACACAAGTTGCAATATAAAACAGCTGTCAGTTTGATTGAACAAAATACTGGGAAGTGTCTCACCGTTATACTGTTATTTGTTTAGAAATAACCTGCACCGTTTTTGCTATGTTTTCTATATAAATGAACGATATTGAAGTATCCCTAAGCAGTGCCAGTAACATAGTCACTCTTAATGCTAAAGTGCAGCAGCCTTCATTACATTTCACATGTTTAGTATCTTTGAGGTAGTGATTCCAAGCCGTGGGCATACATCTAACTGTGAGTTTAGTGGGAGAGGTCCACTAATTATCTGATTACAACAAAAGACAGCTGTGCTGCATCAACAGGTCACTATGCTAAATAAACATTTTATCTCTAGTTGAAGCAATTTGACATACAATTTTGACATTATATATGCGCGTCATATAGACATCCTTTGTAAAGAATAGTACCTACTGGGAGCTGAAAAGTGGCAGTGTGATTGAACTTTTATCTTAAAGTCACGTGATCAGAAGCCTTTTTCTAAATCCAAATGAATCATACTACTGAACGGCATTTCACTGGGCTCCTGCCTCTGGAACAATTCCCCTACGCCGGCCAGTTTTCACACAGATTGGTTTTACTGATTAGAAGTTATACGAGATGTGCCAAAAATACTATTTTGAAAGATTTCATGCTTAAGAGTGTGCTTATTTCAAGCAGAGAAATTACTTTATAATTCTAGTCCACGTTGCTATTTCAGTTAAACAGTGTGATACCGTTTGGCCATTTATGTGATCTTTTGCTTTTTTAAGCAGCACGAACTTTTCAAATGTATTAAATTACAAATAAATGTTATTTGCCTTTTAACCTTCTTCATTTCCATCCCACATCTCATCATATACTAGATGGTAACCGTCTATAAATCAATTGTGTCTTGTGTCTTAGCCAATAATGCATGTTCATTTTAATTTAAAGCTATAATGAAGGACACAGTTAACATGAGAAGAAAACAGCACAATAAATATCTAAATGTCGCAATAAAGAAATTTCTCTTCTGAGACTAATGTGTTCGTAACAGAAGTTGTTGATCAGGTCGTGGCTGTTCTGCCAGGAAAAGAAGGGATAAAAAGAAAGAGGAACATCCTCTTAGATAGCAATATGTCTTGAGGCCAGCAGACATTTTATGGCGGAGACCTATTATAGAAAGCATATGTGCATAGGTCCGGTAAATCTTGGGGATGGATAGGTCTGGGAGGGGGTGGCAGATGGCAATGCAATGCTTCTTCTGAAATGTCTACTTGATTTAAGCACTCAATGAGGTTGTAAAGCTTCTAGGAGGAGAATCCTTACATGACCTGCCATGAATCACCACTGATTTATCACTGCTGAAGACAGTACAACGCCTGACATTTATTTGGATAACGAAGAGTTACTAATCAATTTCGTTTTGTTTGCAACAGCTTTTGTACCCCGTATGTTGATGTTTAACAGCCAGCCTAATGCTCCGTAAAACTCCGTGAGGGTGTTTGCCTGGGAAAAAAAAGTAATTTTAACTGTGAATTCTCCAAATTTTAACAGAACATTTTTCTTAATTAAGGGGAAAAGTCGAGGACAACATTCCCTTCTTCTTTATCCTCTAGCCCAATGCCAAAGGAAAGGTGAATCCTGCCACCACGCAGGTGTAAAAATGTCCCAGCTTAGAAGTGTGTTGATACTTTTAAGAAAACACCACATATAAATGTGTGAACAAATGTGTAGTGCTCATTGTGTATGTGTCTCATGTGCTAAATGTCATACAAGTTGTTTTAAGATAGCGTACCACAATGAAATCTGCTAATTTAACTTCACAACACGAGGTGTCGAAATAGTTAGCTCAAGGCTTGAAACTGGGAGATCGTCTTCTTGTTTGGAGTTAGATATTGGGTAATGCCCTGGATGCTGCCAGCTGCCAAGAACCCAGTCTCCTGTCTATTAAATGTAAAATCACGACGCACATGTCATATACCAGTGCTTACCTGAAAGAGAATAGGAGTTAAGCCCCTAGTCCATTACGTCTGGCGGGATTACCTTTAGATTAGGACTGTCCCCTTATTCGTAAATATCACCATTTTATGTGCTCCCTTTCCATCCCCCAGGACAAGTACAACCTCCTATATGACAACAATGCTGGTCAGAAAATTCACATAAAACAACATCAAGGCTCGGTCAGAAACACTTGGGTCCCCCTAAACACGCACTGGAATTATTGGACCATCTGGGCACAGACATACCTGACCTGTGTCTTAACATGGAAACTTGGCTCCACCCTGAAGCCCTCTACTGTATCACCCTAGTATTCTCCTCGGATTATAGTCTACTCAGACTCGATAGACAGTCTATAGCAGGTGTGGGTGTGGCACTTGCTTTGCGTAGGACTATAAAAGTGATACTACTAGAATCATGTTGAACTGATTGGGCAGAGATGGTCTTTTAAATTTGAGATACCATCAAAGTCTGCCTGGAGGGGTGCATTGGTTTATCATCCTCAGGGTGCAATGAAAGCGTTCAGTACTAGTTTGAAAGAATGACTGATTCCCCATATCTTAGCATCAGAGATCTTTATATTGGTTGGAGACTTTAACCACCATGCAAGGCTGAGCTTGGATCAAGACACAATATGTCTATTCTTGGATCTGGATTCTATAGATCTTCAACAAAACGTGACAGGTCCTACATGCATAGCAGGACACATGCTGGACCTTATCTTTACCAACTCACACTCTGTGCAGGTAGACTCTCCCATTCCGCAGTTCTGGACAGACCACAATACTATTAATTTTTATCCAGACACTGTAAAATTTGAGGATTTGAATGTAAGAGCCCCTACACTGACAAGATCATGGAGGAATGTAGCACCTTCCCTTTTCACTTCGGCCTCCCCACCTAACCTAAGGGAGTATGAATATATTTAGTCTTAAACGATTTTGAGTGAGCTCTCATCCAGACTTCAGACACTATCGCTCAGCTCAAACTTAGTAGGAACTAGAGGAATGCAGCAAATTCAAACACAAATCTCCTGGAGAAACAGATAACTATAAAACTGTGTTAGGATCGCTCAACCATCAAAGAAGTAAGAAAACTCTATATAATAGACAGGACCAACAACGTGGGTAACTCTACAAGATGTGGAGCCCAGATTACCTGCAGCAGCGTGATTCAGGAAGGGAGCCTGGTGCAGTGGGCCAAGGTACAAAGTGACTGCCTGAGACCCACCAGGTATGAGCGGGGGTATATACTAGCCTGGTAACAGTGTATACTTAATGCATGTGAACTGATGATTGTATGACCAAGTGAACATCTGAAACGAACGAGGACACTTAGGGATGCAGCACTGTAGACACTAGAGTTCCTACATTGTAATGCGGATTTCGCTCATAAGGATACTAGACAAAGCCACCACAGGATTGCAACACTAGTGCGAAGTGAAGAGGCAAGTACTATAGGTACGGGGTGTGGCGAACTTTCTGTAGACAGTAGCAAAACTGTTTTGAGCCGCAATTTTGTGGCTTATATACCTGAAAGTATGGGAAGGCCAAAGGTTAAAAAGGTGGACCAAAGCCCTCCAAGTGATTCTAGTGCTAATCCCTTACATAACTCTCACCCACCCAGGAAGAAATTCCAAACACTCCAATGCAGGGGGAGCAACCACCAGATAAACTTGATATTATCCTACGAGAGATACTCGAATCGAGAACGATGCTGGAACAGCAGTTGGGCACACTCACTAAGGATGTGAGTCTACTTTGGGTGAACCATAAGAAACTAGCGGAAAGGGTTAAGTTCCACTCGATAACCCTATCAGATATTGCGCTGTTGCACAAGGCCCAGACTGAGGCACTCTCACAGTTACAGCGGCAAGTCAGGGAACTACAGGAAAAGGTGGATGATGCAGAAGTGCGGGCACGCAGAAGCAATATCCGTATTGTTGGAATGCCTGAAAAAAGCAAAGGCAGAGACCCCACAAACTTTATTGAAAACTGGCTGTGCACAGAGGTGGTGCCTGAAGGCCTGATGGAAATGTTTAGTGTGGAGAGAGCACATATGGTGCTTGCAGGAACAAGAGCCCCGGGTCTGCCACCACGGCCCATAGTGGCGAAAATCCTGAACTATAAGGATAGGGACACTCTTCTCTGCAAAGCAAGGGAAAAGGCACCGCTCCTATTAGAAAACTCAAAGGTTTCACTGTTCCCGGATTATACAGTGCAGGTGCAAAGACAGCGAGAGGCCTTTTATGGAGTAAAGCAAAATCTCCAACAGCAGAACCTACGTTATACACTCCTCTTCCCGGCCAAACTGAAAGTAATACACAACATTGCTAGCCATTTCTTTGAGGATGCCAACCCAGCATGGATGTGCATAGATGTGAACTTCCCGAACCTGGCAATACTAGAAGAGCATCAGCAGCCTAGGAGGTTGAGTCAATGACGTAGCTGCATGAGACTACGGACTACATGGCAGCAGAAAATGCGGGACGGGAGAACGCCCACTCTTGAACAGAAGATTGAAAGTAAGAGGGCGGCACTGAAAGCGGCAGCAGAGTCGAGAACAACAGGAGAGACTAGAAGGCGGGAATCATCCTCGGACGATGCTCCAGCTACCGACTAAAAAATAGCCAACGTCTGTTCCCCTCACTAATGTCACTGACAGCTAGACACCTGGAGTACTGACTGCAGTGTTCGCCGGTAAAGTGCAGGCAATTGAGGAGGAATGTCTCCGGAATGGCGGCTAGAGACATTGTAGACTGAACCTTGTTGAAGACGTGGTGCTGGAGCTGGCAGCAGTTGATAACTGTATAGGCACGAATGGTCAAACATGTTTTATTATATGCTGGTTGGGAGGGGTAGGCCCCAGACCCGGGATGCAAACCCAGTTCCCCCCTTTTTTTTGCTTTTCTTTTCACCTCTCTTTCTCTCTTTTTTGACGTTGTATTGCATCCAAGATTTAAACTTTCTATCATTACTGTATGACTACCTTGATGCTGCCATTAAGGTTGGCACAAGCAAAAAGGCATGGAGCGAAATGGTCCGTGGATGGCATTTCTCCCCCGGTTACAGATGCAAAATGTAAGTTAAAGCTGTTATGTTTGTAGCAGCAGTATGGTCAGGCACAGTTTTAGGGTTGGACCTTTGAATTGGGTCAGTTCAGGGTTTAAAGATGCAGTTACAAGGGTACACTTTGGACCACAAGATAGAGTACACTTTGTGTTGGGCACGAGAAACATATGCGAGTTACACATAACATATACTATGTATATGGCGTCAAGAGCATCATATACATTTCTAACATGGAATGTGCGGGGCATGGGTTCATAACATAAATGTTACCGCATTCATGCACAGCTGAATAGGCAGAAAATACACATAGTTCTCCTAAAGGAGATACACTTGAATATTGGTGAGGTGGGTAAGCTACAGAAGCGATGGAGAGGGCAGCTGTATGGTACAACTTACTCGACAATCGCAAAAGGCGCAGATGTGTAGATATGGGCTTTGGTTCCTTTCTGACAACTAGAGCAGAGGATAGATTATGAGGGCAGATATGTGCTACTGAAGGGAGTGCTCGATGGACAGGCACTGGTGATAGGGAGCATACAAGCACCAAATACAGAACAGGAAGGGGCGAACTGGGCAAACTACCCCTGGATACTGGGAGGGGATTATAATATAGTATTTGACACATCTTTGGATGGGTCGTATCCCCCCCTCTGAGGGGCTTAGACCTTAAGACAGTATAGGACACTGGGAGCGTGGATGGGAAATTCAATACGTGTGGTGCAGTAAAAATGCGTTGATGCATGAATACTCTTTTTATTCGCCGGTACATGTGGTGCACACTAGAATGGACCATATTCTCGGTTCCCCAATCCTTCTCCCGAAGATGTTAGATTTGAGATATTTTGGAAAAAAAACTGTCTGATCATAGCCCGTTGGAGATGGTGCTAGAATGGGGTCATGTACCTATCCCGGTGCCCACATGGAGGTTTAATCCCCAACTGCTTGACGACGGGGCCTTTAAAGCACAATTGTTGACTACTGTTGCTAATTACTTTTCCCAGAAGGCTTGCACTGCCTCTTCTACACTAATCGAATGGGAAGCATTCGAGGTGGTTGTGTGAGGTACCTCCATTGGGGCAATGGTGAGAGCTTGACAAGAAATAGTACATAGCTTAATGGAAGTGGAGGGACAGTCAGGACCCTTGGAGAGAGAAGCACCCACATGCTTCCCCCTGAATCTACGTCTGGAAACTCGCTACAACTACTTCTGCATAGCCATCAAAACCTGGCTCTTCAATCAGTAAATTGCTCCTGATTCCTCTTAGAGTGGCACATTCTGCTCTTAATATAGTGTCTCTCAGCGCCGGGAAACCCTACTTGGGTAGCTGTTGTGCTTTAGAAACCTAATTAATAAATAATAAATAATAAATGCTTGTATAAGGTGGAAAAATTACAACCGGCGCGGACAGAGCATGCCGACCTCCTGGAGAGGTTAAGGATAATAGACTATAGAGCGTATGTGCAGAGAATGCATGTGGAAGCGGATAAACCTGGTACCCTACGAGCGCGCATCATACGGAATCACTCAAGCAGCCCCTACAACTAAGATCTGCTCTCCCCATGGGGAAGTGGCTGATACACAGCTAAAGATCAATGAAGCATTCCAAAAATATTACACGCAATTGTATAGTGCTCCTGGTCGCTCTTGTACACAAAAAATTAGGGAATTCCTGTATGAAGTGAATATACCAAAGCTGGATGCATCGGGCAGTGATGACTTAAAGTTACCAATCACAGTGGAAGAAATTCGAGCGGCTAACCGGGACCTGCCACGGAATAAGACCCCTGGTCTGGATGACCTCCCTACTGAATTTTATGTGGCATATGCCAAAGACCTAGCGCCGCAATTAAGTAAGTTATATGCAGCGGCATCGGAGGGAGGTGCGCTTCCACTGACCACAAGTCAGGCATTGGTGGTATCATTACCAAAGCCTGGTAGGGAATATGCTGACATAACAGCGTACAGGCCCCTGTTGCTTTTAAATACAGAGTATAAAAAACTGAGCAAGATTTTAGCATCTCGATTATTACCCTGCCTTAACAAATTAATACATGCAGACCAATGAGGGTTTGTGCCCTGCAGGATCACGGCGCATAACGTGAGGAGGCTGTACCAAGTAATGTGGCCCCCTTTAGATCATTTTCCAACAGTAGGATATCTCTCTCTAGACCTGAGACAGGCTTTTGGTACGCTAAATTGGGAGTATCTGTTGGTGGCTTTGGAGCAGTACACTATACCTGTCGAATACCTGGGTGAAGTTATTATATGCTGTGCCAACTGCTCGCGTGAGGCTGGGCAGATATTTCTCTAGTTCATATAAGATTTATAGAGGTACAAGAAAGGGATGCCTGCTATCTCCAATGTTTTTTATACTAGCATTGGAACCATTTTCACACAAGTTGTGGAGATCAGCCCAGAGTTGTGGTGTACCTGTTGGCCCGACTATGCATGCCACGTCACTGTACGCAGATGATATAATACTGTATATATGAGACCTATATAGCAGACTTCCTGAAGCAGCAATGCTTTTCGCGGAATTTGGCAGAGTATCAGGGCTCCAGGTAAATCTTTAAAAATCAGTAGCTTTCTCCTGTAAGCAACCTGACGCGCTGCAAATGGTAGCGTTTGGGGATAGTGAGATACTGTCTGCTCTGACCACATTTACGTCTTTGGGTGTGCACATCTATAGGACACAACAAGACACACTAGGCAGCAATGTGCAGAGTACAGTAGCAGATCATTGTCTTTTAATTGTCCTGAGGAAGGTGGTGCGAATATGTAAGATCCACTGAAACGCATCACATTAACCCTTGTGGTTTTTTAAATATTTTGTATCTTGTTTGTATGATATTTTGTTTTATATTGATGAATTTGTTTGAGACAGCAGTTCATATACCGGAAAGCAATTGCAAAAAACTGACTGTTATCGGCAGATGTCTTTTTTAGAAAAACATATATTTTTTATAATAAAACACTGAATGAAATACATAGACCTTGGCAACGTTATGTTTTGACTAATGTTTAGATTGTGCCTTTGTGGTTATACTTATATGTGGGGTCTTGATAACTATGTGGAATGATTGTTATTAGGTCTAACCAGGAGTGAATTGAGGTGAGCAGGATAACTGCAACAGATTAGTTGTGAGACAAAATCTATTTTAGATAGCACCAAGGGAATCTTTTTGTTTTACTTGTGTACTTACCCTTTTCCCATAGGGCTAAAGGGTTACTCTCCTTTCTTAGACAGAGTGCAGTAGCGGCATTGCGAACACAAATAGCATTCTGGATTACGTGGCCACTGTCCGCCATAGGCCGGCTGGCCATTGCAAAGATGGTGATGTTACCTAGGGTGTTGTACTATCTTAAGACGCTCCCAATACTAATCCCCTTGAGGGTGTTCCAGGTGCTAGATTCACTGTTGACAGAGCTAATATGGGGCATAGGTCGGCGCAGGGTGGCACTAAAGAAGTTAAAACTCCCGACTACGGCTGGAGGTATGGGTCCTCCCGATTTTAGGGCCTACTGTATGGTGAGTCAGCTTCAATGGCTCTTATACTGGTTAGCGGGCCGTAATTTACAGGAAATTGGTTATACACCTAGACTGCTATCACAGGGTAAACGACATGCAAAATTACATAGCGCGCACCCAATCAATAGCGCTAACTCTCCACTATTGCAAATAGCAATGACTTATTGAAAATATGCTAAGGTACACACAGCGGATCACTGACATAATATTGATAACAATATTATAGAATTACACAAATATCGAAGTTAAAATATCGATTGCCTATCTACAAACAGGTAAGTACAAAAATATTGAATACAAAATATTGTTTAAGATAATATAGTAAATCAAAATATCAAAATTATTCAAATATCTTTAAAGTAATTTAAAATTAATAAAATATAAAAAATAATTAACTAAAATATACTTAAAAATACTTCAATAACCCTAAAATTATTAAATAATTAATTTAAATGATAAAAAAATACAATTGTATTTTTTAAAACATATATATATATATTAATAAATTATTAAGAGAAAAATATACAATATCTTTACCGTAGGATAGCGTAGGGGTAAAAATTACTATTCCCACTCCAGTGAGTGCAACTGTAGGGAAAGCGTTGGATAGCGTAGGGGTAAAAAATATTATTTCCACTCCAGAGAGTGCAACAGTAGGGAAAGCGTTGGATAGCGTAGGGGTAAAAATTACTATTCCCACTCCAGTGAGTGCAACAGCAGGAAAAGCGTTGGATAGCGTATGGGCTAAAATTACTATTCCCACTCCAGTGAGTGCAACAGTAGGGAAAGCGTTGGATAGCGTAAGGGCAAAAATTACTATTCCCACTCCTGAGAGTGCAAAAGTAGGGAAAGCGTTGGATGGCGTAGGAGTAAAAATTACTATTCCCACTCCAGAGAGTCCAACAGTAGGGAAAGCGTTGGATAGCGTAGGGGCAAAAATTACTATTACCACTCCAGTGAGTGCAACAGTAGGGAAAGTGTTGGATAGCGTAGGGGTAAATATTACTATTCCCACTCCAGAGAGTGCAACAGTAGAGAAAGCGTTGGATAGCGTAGGGGTAAAAATTACTATTCCCACTCCAGTGAGTGCAACAGTAGGGAAAGCGTCGGATAGCGTAGAGGTAAAAATTACTATTCCCACTCCAGTGAGTGCAACAGTAGGGAAAGTAAATACTTCATGTATTAATAAAAATAAATTAAATATTAATACCAATTACAAATTAATTAAAAGTATTTTCCAATTTAATATAATATAATAATTAATCAATTAAAAATACAAATAAAAATTAAGTATAAAAAATTACCCATTAATACTAATTATTTACCAATTAACAATTAATTAATTAGCAATTAAAAAATAATTAACAATTCATTCAAAATAAATGCCAATAAATAAATGTAAATGAACAAAGAAATTGCCAGTACTGTGCAATAATTTGTGCTTTTAACAAGGTGTTGAGCAAAAATTTTTTACTCAACCCAAACACCACTAATTCAGTCTGAAAATTTTATGAAAGATAATTTAATTCATTAGTTTATTTTCTTTTTTTCTTTTTACTTGCTTTTAAAACGAAGTAGACCAGTCAATTTGAACAAGAGATTGCAACTTACATGATTGCTTGTTTAGATAGTCCAAAAGTAAATTTGATGGAAGAATCAGGAATTGTGACCCAACTTTTAAGTCAATTTGTAGGTAAGTCCTGAAAAAGCAAACGAGTGTGTGATTGGCATGGCGTATAAACCGCAACACCATTAAATCACATAACAAACGGGAAATAATCCAGTGTTCTTGTTAGATTGGTAACTTCTATAAGCGAATGGTTTACACACGGTCGGGGTGTTGAATCCGAATAACAATCGGCGGACAACTTGAAATAAAGGTGGTGTATCTAACAAAACAAGTCGCGCTCGTGCGGGGCGCCGTGGAATGGGGCGCTAGGCAGGAGCCTCATCATTTACCTTCAGGGATCGCTCTATCGCTTGTGCGGGGCGCCGTGGAATGGGGCGTTAGGCAGGAGCCTCGTCATTTACCTTCAGGGATCGCTCTATCCTCCTTCACTCGCTCCTTGCTCTCTCGTACGGAAGACGCCATATACTTTGGCATGTTCAATTCCGTGTTAAACCGGAAACAAATATAAAGTAAACCCGGTGTTCATGGGAGATGTAGTCTCCACTGGTTATTGAAGTCCCATAAGTGCGGGAGTAATTCGCGGTTGTATTCAAAAAGGCAAAGAGCCAAAGAGTAATCCATATGCACGTTGGACGCCCAATTATTAGTTTGTATGACAGATATGAGTGTTTCATTGTTTTATTAGTCTGTGGTTGTTGTCGTGTAATTACCAACGTCTTCATGGAAGTTGTAGTTCGTGCTGATCAGTATGTGAGTTGAAGGTCTCTCATGTGTGGTCTTGACTGAGTGTCTGTTTATTTATGTTTTTTGGATTATGTCTGTTGGTCCTGAAGAGAATCCCTGAAATTAAGCAAGGATTCGAAACGCGTCGACCACCCCCCCTTCCCCCTCTTTTCTGATTTATTCTGTTTTGCGACCAACTGTCCCTCCTTTGAAAACTTGTAAATATAAATTCAATGTGTGGTCGTATATGAAAAAGATATATCTACACAGGCATGTTTTCATTTGTATGTATAGGCCTATCTATGATTAGAGCAGAGATTCTGAAATAGGTATTAGTTTAAATAGTTTGAATTGAAAATAGAGGTTTTTATTAGCCTCATCACTTCTATATGTTGTCTATTGTCTGATTGTTGTCTAAAAGCGTCATTTTTCATGTTGTATTGGTGAATCAGTGTTTTTGGTATTGATACCCCATTGTCTTTTGTTTTTCATTTTTGTGGATTGAAATAACCATTTAAAACAAGTGTGTTTTACATGTTGACCATTAGATGAGTTCATTGTCAACACTCATCCAAATTAATCTCTTGTTCAAATTGACTGGTCTACTTCGTTTTAAAAGCAAGTAAAAAGAAAAAAAGAAAATAAACTAATGAAATAAATTATCTTTCATAAAATTTTCAGACTGAATTAGTGGTCTTTGGGTTGAGTAAAAAATGTTTGCTCAACACCTTGTTAAAAGCACAAATTATTGCACAGTACTGGCAATTTCTTTGTTCATTTAGTATCTGGCATAGCCTTACTGTGCTTTTGCCAAAACCCTCTTTGTTACACAATAAATAAATGTAAACATTTAATTAATTATAATTAAATTACTTCCCACCCTATTCCCTATAAACCCACAACCCGCTACAGAAAATAAATTAATACAATTAACATAATTATCAATTAGTCAATTAGGTGAAATAAATTATCAATTATAATTTAATTAATTACCAATTAAAAATTAATTACCAATTAATTCAAAATAAATACCAATAAATTAATTAAAATATTTAATTCATTATAATTAAATTACTTCCCACCCTATTCCCCTATAAACCCATAATCCACTACAGAATTAAATTAAGCAAAACCTAAATACCATAAAATTCATTACTTAAAATAAATTATAAAATAAATATACACTTTTCACACATATACTCACATAAAAAACACTTTAAAAATCGATATTATTAAAAAATTAATATATTTAATACCTATATTATATACTTCGATATTTTGACTTTCTATATTTATGTAAATCGATATTAACTTACTTACCTCAAATTCTATATTTTTGTTGACTATATTCTGTTCATTTGATATTTTGTCCATTCTATATTTTGAATTCGATATTACTGCAATTCTATATTTTTGACTCAATATTTTGACTGTATACCACACACAGCCACGCCTACCCTATGCACCGAATACTCCATTTTTGGGATTGCTTATACCAACTGGAACAGTCACACAAGGTCAGTTGGTCAGATGGGAAGATGGAGGGATAACGAGAGTGGGGGCAATGTTTCAAGAAGTTGTCATAATGACGCATGCAGATTTTGCTACCGCTAACATCTTGCCAGATACTCTGTTTCTCCTGCATGCAGGATTGTCACGCTGCATAAGAGGGTTGTGGGCACCGAATGGGCAAGAGCCACCTACAAACAAACTAGTTCATATGCTACATTTAATGGGCAATGGCATTTGACAAAATGGCTATACACAGGCATCGGAGAAACACGAGCTTCCCCAATAGGGGATTTGCAGACAAAGTGGGAGGCCGACATGGAAACGGAGCTGACTGATAAAGATTGCACAACGCTTCTTGCTCATCCAAAAGCAGTGTCACGTAATGAGTGATTTATATTTATACAATACTTGATCATGCAGATGGCATATCTAACACCACATAGACTGCACAAGATGTACCCCACAGCAACTTTGAATTGACCGAGATGCGCGGAGGCAGACCCAGGGTTAGTTCACATGTTATGGGCATGTCCGGCACTTACACACTACTAGACACGGATAGCTCAAATCCTAACAGATGTCATTGGAGGACAGTTCTGGAACCAGGCAAAATGCTGAATACTGGGAATATATCCACAACCAAAGGGATACAAGGTGTAGGCGTGATTTGTTAACTTGATGCTAATACTAGCAAAGAGGCATATAACTAGGAGATGGAAGGCAGCCAGGCCACCACGTATAGAGACATGGAGGGTGGTAGTTGTGAAGTGGTGTTTAGCAGAAAGTGCTGCGATACGTAGGGAAGAACAACGAGGACAACAAAAGATACCCATAGCAATGGCATGGGATATGCTGTGTGAAACCTTTAAAGTATGGGAAGAACCCACCCATGTGTCAGCTGACCAGATTTCTGATGTGACATAGGTACCGACACTGAGTATTCATGCCGTTTAAGGATGTTGCTAGATAGATCCTGTATGATGCAAGGTCAGTGGTGTTTGGTTAATGGATACTTAGGGGCCCAATACGATGTCGGGCAGATTGCCCCTGCCAGGCCCCTGACAGGCTGGCAGTTAGGGATTATTCCTTTTTCTATGCCCTCCACGAACTGCATGTCCGTATAGATGCATTCCTGTGCTCCCCTGATATGCATGGAGACATTTGCGCTAGTGAGTATCTCACTCGCACCGTCTCTAACCATAACCCGCTGATGGCCCAGATGAAGTGGTCGCGACTGCGCCCAAGAATTCCTACCTGGAGATTGCGCCCGGAGGCGCTTGAGGATCAGGTTTTCAGAACCACTATAGCCTCGAGTATAGAAAACTACTTTCAGATTAATGAGGGGTCTGCGGGGTCGGTCACTATTGAGTGGGATGCCTTCAAAACGGTAGTGCGTGGGAGCGGTATTGCGACGGTATCAGGGACTCAGAAGACCTTACTACAAGACATCCAATGGGAAGATGAGATGTTACGCACCCTGGAGACAGAGCGGCCACAACGCCCGGATAAACAGGAAGCCCTATTGGAGGCTAGGGAGGCAGCTGCGGCAACGGTAGAACGCCTTCGATGTTTTGACCACAGGTCCTGTCTTGCACGGGCGCACTCGGAGCGAGATAAAACGGGAGCCCTCCTGGCCTGGCTAGGCAACCCAGCTCACCGTGGCTCAGTTATATTAGAACTCAGAGATCAATCGGGTGGGGCCCGTTTTGATCAACAGGGGATAAATTAGCTGTTTTTTTATTTTTACACAATGCTCTACCGCAGCAGGGTGCTCCCGGCGGAGGACAACTTACAGAGCTTCATGGGGGATTTGCACTTACCGGAATTGGAGGATGAAGATGCAAAATTGTTGGGTGGAAACATTGAGGTGAGGACAGCCATTAAGAGTATGGCAAGGAACAAAACACCAGGCTCGGATGGCTTCCCGGTGGAGTTTCATCTCACTTACATCGACCTCCTAGCGCATGGCTCTACAACGAGGCTAAGAGGCTGGGTAGGTTGCCGGATTCTACCAGGGAGGCGATCATTATTCCATTATTGAAACCAGGCAAGCAGCCCTGGGATAGGTCGGCATATCGCCCGTTGTCTATGCTCAACCTGGATTATAAAATCTTGTGCAAAATTTTGGTGACGCGGTTGCTCCCCCACACGTCCACACTGATTCACGTAGATCAATCCGGGTTCATCCCTGCCCGCAATACCGCGCTTAATATACAACGACTCCTATATATTTTGGACGCTGATACCTATGAAGTGGACGAAGCGGCGGTGTTTGCTGTCGACATTTAAAACGCTTTTGATAGCTTGGAGTGAAACTACCTCTTTCATGTTATGCGCAGGATGGGGTTGGGTCCGGAATTTGTGAGTTGGACGGCTCTACTATATAAGGACGCAACGGCCAGGCTCCGGACAGAGAGAGTAATCTCGGAGGCATGTGTAGTGGGTAGGGGCACACTCCAGGGCTGCCCCCTTTCACCATTGCTCTTTGCTACAGCAGTGGAGCCTTTGGCAGCGCATGCTCGGTCGGGTCAGGCATGTCAGGGGTTGGATGTATACGGGCAAGTGCATCATATCTCGCTCTATGCAGATGACCTCTTGATGTTTTTAGCGGATACAGGTGACTCCCTCCCGACTCGGGAACGTAGGACGTGCCCGCGATCTACTGAAGGGGTGACCTGGGAGGAGAGATGCCTTCCCTACTGAGGCACGGCAATTTACCATGAACGGGGAGACATCCTAGAAGGGATTGTGGGGAAGGCGATCAAGAGCGCCAAGGCAAATTTTGAATTCTGGGGCACGCTTCCGCTATCTATAGCGGGGAGAGTGGCACTC
Organism: Lissotriton vulgaris; assembly: GCF_964263255.1. Lineage (NCBI taxonomy): Eukaryota > Metazoa > Chordata > Amphibia > Caudata > Salamandridae > Lissotriton > Lissotriton vulgaris. Next base: position 2,126,425,676 of record NC_141687.1, on the reverse strand, counting down.
CTCAAGATGGTGACCCTTCCGAGACTGCTCTACTTCTTTAGGACTCTTCCGATCTGGATTCCGGTGAGCTACTTCCGAAGGTTAAGGATGATGGTTAATGGCTTTTTATGGGGGTCGGGCAGGCACAGGGTGGCGCTTAGGACGCTCATGAGGCCCCGGGCAGAGGGAGGAGTAGTGGTCCCGGATTATGAGACGAACCATTTGGCGGCTCAACTGCAGTGGCTCACACAATGGGTAGCGAGGGCCACCAGAGAAGAAGGGGAGTCCGGTGAGCCGGCGGGCCCCGTGCAAGTTTTGTCTCGCATAGTTCTGTGCCTCCCGATTGGGATATGCATCTCACTCAAGAATTTGCCACAGCCCGGAAATGTTGGCATAGGTACCTGCGAAGGGGGGGGGATAAAGATCCCTTACGCACCCGAGATCCCACTGAAAATTTGTAGGGCACTCCCTCACGGAGGTACATGGCAAAGTTTGGAGGCCTGGGAACAGCAGGGTCTAGAGACCATAGGCGACTTATATGAAGACGGCTCGTTGATGCTATTGGACCTTCTTAGAGAACGTTTTGAACTATCTAGAGGTGACTTTCTGGTACATGCTGCGTTAACGTCGGCGATTCGCAAGCATTGGAAACTGGGCATGGCAGAGACTCCGACAGCTATGGGTTGCCAATATGTAGTGGTTGCTGCGGGGACCATCAAAGCTGTCACGTGCCTCTACAAACGTATGAACCTGGAGGCTCTGGCCCGTCTGCTAGCCCTAAAGACTAAATGGGAAGTGGATATATAGAAGGAAATCCCTGACACGGCGTGGAAAGGAATCGTGGAAAAGGCTTGGAAGGGAACGCGCAACGCTAGGTTCCAGCTGGTGCATTTCCACATCCTACACAGGGCATACCTGACCCCAATCCGCCTACATAAATATTTCCCAACTCACTCAGCGGCCTGTCCACGGTGTTCGGCAGAGGTTGCTGATTTCCAACACATGTTATGGTCCTGTCCAGCACTTGACTCCTTTTGGCAGCGGGTGACGGAGCTATTAAGAGAGGTTACAGAAAGGGACTTGCAATCCTCAATGGCACACTACGTCCTGCATTGGTTTCCACACACCTCAAAGAACAAAATTACTAGTAAGTTTCTTGACCTGGGGTTGATCTTAGCAAAAAGAACTATAACTTCCCGATGGAAGGCGAATAAAGGGCCCAGTGGAGAGAAATGGAAAACAGAGTTCTGTAAGTGGGTCCGCTGTGAAAGGGAAGTCCAGTTACAAATGGCACTTAGAACAGGCAATGAACAGGCACTAGAGAGGGCGAGAGCCTGGGAAAGATTAGTCATAGAACTCACACTTCCGGCTGCTGAGGATGAGGAGTCCCCCGCACATAGCCCTGTGACACGCTTGCCATAGTACAGCCTGAGGTCCGAAGGGAAGCTAGATTCTCGACTGCTGCCCCATTCCCGTGACAAACGATGACTGCATGATTCCATTGGTCCCTTTACTGGATAGACCTGGAGGGGTCGGCCCCACCCCAAGATAGTAGCACTCCGACACCCCTGGAGGGGGAGGATGGGGTTGAGATGTTTGGTTTTATTGATGAGGAGGGGAGTATTGGGGGGGTAGCGGGGGGATGGTAGGCGTTGGGGCCGAGATTGGGGGGGAAGTCTAAGGGATATAGTCTTCCGACTGTCTGATTTCCAGGGGATATAACCTGGACATTAGAAGACTGACTCTATGCAACCTTTGAGGGAGGAGAGGCCCCACCGTACGAATGTTTTGTCATGGGTTGATGGCTATGAGGGGACTGTATTCCTGCTGTTCTGCCTTTTATTTCGTTTCTTATGCAATCAAAACAATAAAAATTGTGTTTAAAAATAAAATAGAGGTCTTTCCCTCCTGGATGTTTCTTGTACTTCTCAACACCTGGTCCTGCATCTCTCCCTCACTCAAGTTATTTTCTTGCTTTTAGCCCGATGGCTCTTTTCCACTTGTCAGCTACAAAGGCCTTATCTTCATGGATGTTGCCTAAGCTGCTCAGTACCTGGTCTCCTATTTTCAGCTGCCTGCCTAATTCTATCTCTCACGGGCTCATCAGCTTCACCTCTTGCCCAGGTTCCAACATAAACTGATGTCTCCATTTCCAATTAGATGCCAATGTGTTTGCTCTTGAATTGCTTCTTGAGTTACTTAGCTGCACAATCAAAGAGGAAGAGGATGGGACGCAAGAGAGAGATGCAGACGTGAACAGTGACATCACAAGGTTTGTCGATGTAGAAGGTTGCCTGAGCTTAGCTCTCTATTTTTACTAGAATTCTCTCAAAATCCTTGGTGTAAAACATCTCTGCTATTCCCATTAGCCCATGTATTTTTTATTATTTTTTTATTTATATAGTTTTATACAGGGCGAACTTGATCCCGAAGGATATCAGAGCGCTTTATAATTTGAGGCAAAGGTAACAAATAAGTAAACAAATTAATGAAAGGATGGATGGATGAGTGAAAGGGAGAGGGGTGGGAATGGATGAGTGAAAGGGAGGGTGGGTGGGAATGGATCGAGTGAAAGGGAGGGTGGGTGGGAATAGATGAGAAAAAGGGTGGATGGCTGAGTGAAAGGATGGATGGCCGAGTAAAGGAGGGTCGATTGATTGATGGATAGGATGAATGAAAGGGTGGATGGATGAGCAAAAAGATGGATGAATGAGTGAAAGGATGGATGAAATAAAGGGTAAATGGATGAATGAAAGGGAGGATGAATGGAAGAATTAAAGGATGGATATTGGAAGTTCTTCTTTCCCCAGTGTACCTCCACTTCAGCCAGGTCTTTGGAGACCTGAGTGAACTTGCAGCAGGGGCTTTTTATTTCTACCTTGGGTCTTCACATACTGCAGACCAGCTCTCGTAGAAGAATTTTAAAGCTTAGTTCATACACTTCTCAGAGAGTCTGCCAGCACAGACCATGTGTTGCTAGTTGCTATCTGCTAGCAGGCGAGCCAAGGACAACATTTGGCGGGAAGGGGTAGAGGGGCTCTGATGTTGCAGCCCAGGCTTTTTTTATATTTTGGCAAGATAGAAGGAGGAAGTCAAAAAGAGGTTAGTGTGGCTAGGAGGACATGCATAACATAAATGAAAGTGGTAGGCCCATTTCCCGATCAGTGACTACATCTAAAGGAGATTCTATGCAGAGGTTAAAGGCAGTGCAGAAGGGATGGGTCCCTGAGAGACTCTGAATGTTATCAGTAGTTGCAGGAATCCAGAGGTGTCATGTTGGATATGGATATAAGAACCACTAACTTACCCAGATTCCAGATCAAGCTATTGAGTAAAGCTCCATAGTCAATGGTTTTGAGTGCCATGCAGAGGGTGAGGACGACCACGAGACAGAAGCACTACTGACAAAGAAGAACATCTTCTAAGACTTGGATAGATACTATGCAGTGTACTATGAATCCGGATTGCAATTGTACAGGAGGTTATACATTTCTGATTTCATCCTGTGCTTGGTGAGGGTTTTTTCATTGCTCATTCTAAGAAATGGTAGCTGTGTAATGGGTCAATACTTGAAGAGATCAGTCTGTTTAAAGCTGTTTTTTCAATTAGTGGAAATGTGTGCCTAAGCTGAATACACCAATTAAGATATATTGCATCGGGGTGGCATTGTCAATATTTCAAGGGGGAAGGCAGGGAATGGAAGAGGAAAAGAGTTGATGGACAATGGCGGCCAGCATGGTTTGTGGGTGATGGTGTGGGTGCGGGCGTGCTGGGGAGGGGGACGTGCTGGGAAACAGTGGGAAATGTATTTAAAAAATATATATATACCACAAAAAACACTTACCTTGCCTCACCGGGTCCCGCTTATTCTCTCCTCATCAGACAGGGACAGGAAGTACAGCCAGGCTCTCTTGACCAGTCACAATGCTGTAATTCAGCATTGTGATAGTTTTGAGCGTCCTGGTTCGATGCTCAACCAGGGAATGGGGGCTTGGGGTTGTTCTCCATGCAGGCTGTGATGCAACCAGCATGGAGAACAGGGAAAGTATGCATGACTGGTTTGGGCAGCCCGAGAGGGCCGACAAAGCAGTCATTGCGCACTTAGGAGTGGGCAAACCACTCCTTCCTTCCCCTGCTCTAAGAGCAGAGCAGCCCCGCCCACCTGCCTGCAGAGAGGCAGGAAACAACATTATAATAACTGTTAGTTATTATAATTTTATGTTTCTTTCATCCCCGCACTGCTTAAAAGCAGTGGGGCGACGCTCTTCCGCCATGGCGGAGGAGCCGCACCTGGTGATGGAATAAGAGGAGGGGATGTGATGAGGGAAGGCAAGGGGATGAAAGGGGAGTGGAGTGGAGGGCCAAGAAGTCATATGATTAAATGAGTGAAACCAAATCTTGCACAAGCATGTGAGCTCCGATACAGGCACAAAAACAAATGCATTGAAGTAAATCACATTATCTTTAGTAAATGCCAGAGGTATATGATCAGCTTCCAATTCAGAATGCCTTGAAGTGCACTCGTTTTGTGTATGTATTGAGTTGCACTCATGCCTCTCCCGCGTCATAATCGCCTAACTTATTAAACCTTTCATCAACAGTGCAGAGCTGGTCCATAGCTTGTACATGCCATCTCCTGTCTTCATTTGTGATAATTCCCTTCATTTTGATGTTCTTTCTATTTACTTATTTAGGCTTATTTTTAGAAGTGTTAGGAGTATTTAAAATGTGACATTTTCCCCATCCACACATCTTTAGTGGCCAGTACCACTACAATATCTTTTTGCGCAAAGGCCTACACTTAAAAAAACTCTGTAAGCACATATTCTGTCAACATCTGGAAATACTATAATGTGCTGTAGTTCTCAACACTGATAAGTAACATATGTTGCAAGAAATTAAATTCTGGTTATCTTAACTTCAACTGATTTTACTATTGCGATACTTTGGCAACCTTGTTTGGCAAAGTTTTGCTTTCTCAGTCATTTTTTTAGTTTCTCCCTTTTAGTTCGATGGAGGTTGTCATATGGAATTCAGGAAATGTATACTGAATTCTGGGAATTACCTAACGCAACATAAGAAAATGCTTACGCGAATACACGGCTTACTCAAACTTAACATTTTATATTACAAAGCATTGTGTCCCAGTAAGAGATCATGGGAAGCAGAAGGAATCCTGAAGGGGTTTATAAAGAACGTATTCACTAGTTGCTTGAACTAAGCCAGTAACAATGGACATGTAGCTATCTTCATTCAGTGAAAGAGCTAATTTAATGAATAATGGGGCAATAGGGCAAAGGGAGTTCTCAAGACATCATGCCTTGTTCTGAAACAGTAAGTAGTTAAGGAAAGATGATAAGCTATCACACAGAAAAAAAAAAACAGAAAAGCCATACACTCAATTTAAATATATATTAAGAGGAAGCCCTGTATATACTTTGTTAGCTCAGTGCGTACAAATGTCACAAACAGTGAGCATGAGACTCTAATACTGCTATGAAGGACAGACTATAAATCTATTGAACCACTGAGCTTTAACTTGATGTACAGCCAAATAATCATAGTGGACAAGGCTTTTTGTCCACATTCATCTTCACTAAAACCCCAAAAGAAGCTATTTCCTTTGCAATGGTAGCATTTGAAACATGACATACCCTTTCCAGTCAGGCCACTCGCACTTGTTATAGATCACTAGTTTGGATTCATTTTTAATCTATTTTTTAAAACACTCAACTCACATCAGATTAAATCAGAACTGATACTTTCATTTCTATAAGCGCTATATAAATTTGCCTAGCATTACATAACGCATACATTAATTGATTATGCAAATGTATTGGTAGTATACCGAATTTCTAAAGGCATGTATGGAAGTTTAAAACATGCAGTATTTAATTTCGCAAGAAAGAATACAAAATGTACTGGACGATCTTAAATAATAATTCACTCCAATAAAATCAGTAGAATAGAGAGAACAGAGATCTAGTTCAGGAGAGGAACGAATGCCCATTGTGTGCCCAAAATGCAAAAAATGACACATTTTTCCATAGTTAAACAATGCCAGATGTGCCGTTGGTCATTCATTTCTGAGCTTCACATTGAAAGAGTCACTTTTTGCTAATCTTCCTGTTGAACATCTAAATCCAAAATTTGTGATAGTGCTGAAAGACATTCCTGACTTCAAACCACTTTTCAGAAAAACAACAACTGTCAAAGCCTGTAAATTTGGCATTTTGTTATGGTAAGTGGTTGAAATAGTTGGACAACGGCGTGTGTGTTGCTCCCTGCAGACCTAGTAAAAATAAATGCCATAAGGAAGCAACATTATGATCTACAAAAACATGAAGGCTGTGTTTAGGAGACCTCTGCTGGACAGAGAGCATAGAACTAATCAGTAAATATCAGACAATACATTTTCAGGCTTGGAGTGGTGCATAAATTATGCAAAAAGGAAGCAGGGATCTCTGAGTAGTTCCCAAGTTTAGATTCAAACAGCAGCTTCCTTATATGGAGCACCCTAATTCACAACTGACCCTCTGAATCTTCTCACCTTAAATGTCTGTTTTTCTTGCAGAGTTTTTAAGCATATAATTAGCAAAGTGCAATTAACACCGAGTTAGAAAGTAATAAATCATTTTACCATTTTTACAGCAAGGAACATAAGCACAGGATTCATTAGTGCTATTCCCACCTAGCTCAATAATGGCACAAGCCTTTTACCACTCCAGTCACAGTATTACAGTTTTGGATTGGTAAAATAACATCCAAACTAGCCTGGAATAAATAAAACCAACCTCTGACACGTGTTTCACTCTAGGTAGAGCTCATCAGAGAGGTATAGCTTTGGTGATGAAGTGCCAGTATTATCTTGTGTACTAGACAGTTACTGTGGAATTTGCCCTCCCCATTCCTGCCAACTTTCTCACCTTTACCTTACTGTAAAATTACACTAGAAGCCCCTATTTCAAAATGGCAGAACCCTTCTGCCTCCATAGAGGCCTCTTTACAATTCTCTCTATACTTGCCTATTTACACGAGCTCTCCTCCCACTTAACAGGGACAAAACAGGTTCTCTGTTCTACTGTGTGTAGAGCCAGGTTGGCTAAATGGGTCCAGTGGACGATTATTAATGGGAACCCTTCTCTGGTATATCTCACAATAAATAAGGGATTTTAAGGCTAGCCTTTTCTCTTCCTGCTGTGTAGCGCCCCTCCCAAAATTGCTAATCCCTGCTAAATGGCCAGCAGTTATTACTCTCTTTCTTCCTGGGCTCAGAGGCTGAGCTTTCTCTTCTGAAGTAGAGTTGTTAACTTTCCCAGGTAAGGATGTATGTTCATCCTCTGTGGATGAGATGAGCGACAAAACTGTTTCTAAGCCACTTCTGTCTCAGACAGTTTAAAGTAATTTTTTATAAGGTTACCTTTCCACTCAAGATATAAAAAATCTGATTACACATCACTTGTCTACTAAATCTATAAAAATCTGATTCAACATTCAATCAGATTTCGAAAATTAAGGGAAGATGTTGAATTCTATATTTTAATCATAACTAGAGCTGTTTTATGGAAAACAAAACTGTACCTATAGAGTGGAAAATAGTTTTTAAGCCTTCTGTCATGGTGAGGGCATATTTTAGAAACATATGGGGGTCGATTCCGATTTGGGAAAAACCGCTCCGAATAGCCGTTCGGAGCGTTTTTCCCATACAAATCGTACCCTGCAATGTCCCCCATACATACGACGTAGTACGATTCGTACCTGGAGCTAGACTCCGTACGAATCGTACAGAGACTGTACGAATCAAATCCCCGTACGAATCTCTCAAATCTCCCTCGGAACACGCTGTACGCGACATCTGTACCGTTCGCGGCTGGTTTTTCCGTCCCAGCAAGTACGATTCGTGCCGGTACGCACCGTACGACCCTTTTTCTACGGGTCGTACACCCTGCGATCGCAGGGGTACGGTACCCCGCGGTCAAGAGGTGTGCAGACCGTACGGTGTGTATGTGAATGTGTGCTATCCCTACGAATCGCCCTTACCTGACGTGGACCATACAAATCGCGTCCTTATACCCCGGTCTGGATCGTACTCGTCGGGTCGTACGGCTTGTTTACGATTCGTACGGAGAGGGCTCCGGATACAAATCATATGGACGTTTTTTTTCCAGGTTCGGAATCGACCCCATAGTGTACCTCTTTTTTAAAAAAAAATATGTTGGACCATGCTTTTTGGGTGTGCAGGGCACTATTTAAGGGGGATGTATTAATGTATAAAAATAGGTTTTCCAGCATGGTAGAGGCACTTTCCCTTGTTATTTGTTATTGCGATGCCTGTAACCTGCAGCACAGCCAATGCACAGTGGTGCCCTTGGCAGTCACATATTTTTGACATATGTGGCTGATATAAATACGCACCGCAGCTCAAATACAATAATTAAATCCCATGCTACTGGTGCATTTTTAGTGCCATTTATGCACAGGTAAGATAGATAAACCAATTGGGTGGAACCAATTTTACCGATTCAATTTTAAGTGCCAGGGCACGTACACTGTTATACCAGAATAGCAGTCTCAGAGTGTTTAGAGGCCTAATACATTCAAAATAGGGTACAGAAAAAGGCAAACAAGTGTGACGTGTCCAAGCAAAAAGGTAAATTTGCTACCTTGGTGTTGATAACAGTTAAGAAGAGAGTACATAGGTTGCTTTAGAAATACAAACAAAAGCTGGGAAAAACAAGAAGCCCAGCCAAGGATTCACAAAATTAAAATTTTAAAGGGCAGAGGATCAGCAGGGGACAGGAGTTTGGAAAAGCATTAACTCCTTTGAAGCAAAGACCAGGTGCAAAATGTGTACCTCCAACTTCCAACTCACTCTATGATTAAGAATATTAATATATTTTTCTTAGGATTGTATTTCGAAGAGATTTTCCTTACAGGGTCAGAGCACCCTGCCAGGGCTCCCTAAATTCACTCTTAACAGTCTGGGACACTACCACCAGAAAGGCTTATTACTGCATGTAGTATGAAATCTGAATTGCATTTTAGCATGTAGCGGGAGATGACCGTATATAGTCACTAATTGAAAGCCCAAGGACAGATCAAGATCATTTATTTCATAAAACCTACTGTAGATTAAATTGATTATTTCCCAACAAGATACTGTCCAATGCACTAATGTAAGCAGAGCAACACAAGGAAATGTATCATAAGGAGTCAGCTTGAGTACTGCAAAATAATAGTCAACATATTTGACTCTCAAACCAGGGTGAAGTCAGACATTTAAGAGTGTGAGTTCATTAAAGTTAATAGAGAATGAACAGGTTTTTGGAGGGGGATATGCATTTCAATAGTAGGTAACCAAATTAAAGACTATTAGGCATTTTGTTTGATGAGAGGTTGAATATGGGTAAAATGAGGGTGACATCAATCATATGAATGCGAGTTGACAGGTGTAGCATCAGGATCAGAGCTACTCCAAATTGGCAATGGATATATATATTAGAAGTGCCTCTTTCTGCTTTTGGGAGAATAATAGAAATCCGTATATTATTGCTTTGACTATTTTCATGTAACGTAAGTTAGGTTTTTGGTCAAATTTGTTGATGCAGTATGAATATAATTACTATTTTAAATGAAATTGGGCCTCTATTAAAAGAAACCAAAAAAAGACAGCCTTGCAGCGAAGTACTTCCTTTTTTAGGTCTCACCTACGCAGCGCACATGCGCTGCATAGGCAAAAAGACCTTTTCCCATCGCCATAGCTTTTCAGCCAAACACATGCACGCGTCCAATTGCCTTCAATGGCAACGCGTGCACGTGAGGTGATTTACTTGCGGGAGCGAGCGCCACCATATGGTAGTAATTATCGCTCCCTCAAGTTAATCGCGCAGACCCCCCTCCTCCCCCTGCTTGTAGCACACGCGCGCACACACAACTCCAGGGCTTGTTTTTAAAAAAAACTTTAAGCGCGAGGCGCGCGTGCGGCCAATGCTTGTTCCCAGTCTTTTGAGCGTGAACGCGTGCAGAAAGTAGGCCAGATGGATGCGAGCTCACTTCTTGCGTGTGACCTCCACCCTGCATCCCCCGCACTGTGGTGACGTCGTCCGTGGAGCGAGCGGGCGGCATTTTGAAAGTTGTGGTGGAGGAGGAGCTGCTGCTGCTGGGTGGCCGAAGGTAGGACATCTAGGTGGGGCATCCTAAGAGAGATGACGAGGAAAGAGCTTTGGAGAGCGATAGAAGAGACTGCCTGCTGTCTTTTTCAGGCACCTTTAAAGGGACGCATTCTGACAGAGGGAGAGCCCGAAAAAGAGTCACCCAGAGGAGACACTCCTAAGGAAGCAGGGACGGGAGTGCCCGCTGCATCCTTGCACCCCTGTGCCCCCCGGTCTGCGCTCATCCTAGGCCCAAGGATCAGCTGCAGAAAGAGGAGGAGACCGGGCACCATCACCCTCAGCCCCGCCCCTGGTGCGGGGTCACCGTGCAGCAGCAGCACAACAAGGCAGGTATGGAGGTTCTGTGGGTCGCTGAGTGCAGTAGGGCCTTGCATATATGTTTAGACAATCGGCGAGGTACCATTGAGGTACCAGTGTCCAGTGTATTGGTTAGGACTTTTTTATAGCAATCAATCAATTCAATCAATGACACTTGTAAAGCGCGCTACCTACCCGTAGGGTCTCGAGGCGCTGGGGTGGGGGGGGGGGGGGTGCCGCTACTGCTCGAACAGCCAGGTCTTCAGCTTCTTCCTGAGGGAGAGGTGGTCTTGGGTCAGGCGCAGGTCGGTCGGGAGGGAGTTCCAGGTCTTGGCAGCCAGGTAGGAGAAGGACCTTCCTCCAGTAGTCGCTCTTCGGATGCGGGGGACGGCGGCGAGGGCGTGGTTGGCTGAACGGAGGTGGCGTTTGGGAGCGTAGAAGTTGACTCGGCTGTTGAGGTAGCTCGGGCCTTGGTCGTGTAGGGCTTTGTGTGCGTGGGTGAGGAGGCGGAAGGTGATTCTTTTGTTGACGGGGAGCCAGTGAAGGTCTCTCAGATGTCTGGAGATGTGACTGGTTCGTGGGATGTCGAGGATGAGTCTGGCTGAGGCGTTCTGGATCCGCTGGAGTCTCTTCTGGAGCTTGGCGATGGTCCCGGCGTAGAGGGCGTTGCCAAAGTCCAGTCGGCTGGTGACGAGGGCCTGGGTGACGATCTTCCTGGTCTCGGTGGGGATCCACCAGAAGATCTTCCGTAGCATGCGTAGGATGTTGAAGCACGCCGAGGAGACGTTGTTGACTTGCCTGGTCATGGAGAGGGAGGAGTCCAGGATGAAGCCGAGGTTGCGTGCATGGTCTGTCGGTTTGGGTGTGGTGCCCAGGGCGGGAGGCCACCAGGAGTCGTCCCAGGCGGAGGGAGAGGGGCCCAGGATGAAGACCTCCGTCTTGTCCGAGTTCAGTTTCAGGCGGCTGGTCGTCATCCACTCGGCTACCTCTTTCATCCCTTCGTGCAGGTTGGCTCTGGCGGCGGTGGGGTCGTGGGTCAGGGAGAGGATCAGCTGGGTGTCGTCGGCGTAGGAGATTATGCTGAGGTTGTGTTTGCGTACGATGGCCGCGAGGGGGCTCATGTAGACGTTGAAGAGGGTGGGGCTCAGAGATGATCCTTGAGGGACGCCACAGATGACTTCGGAGGCCTCTGACTTGTACGGTGGTAGGCGGACTCTCTGTGTTCTTCCGTCGAGGAAGGAGATGATCCATTCCAGCGCCTTGTCCTGGATTCCGATGTTGCTGAGGCGCCGTACTAGGGTGCGGTGGCAGACCATGTCGAATGCCGCGGAGAGGTCTAGGAGGATGAGGGCCGCTGTTTCTCCATTGTCCATCAGGGCTCGGATGTCATCGGTGGCGGCGATGAGGGCGGTCTCGGTGCTGTGATTGGCTCGGAAGCCGGACTGTGAGGGGTCGAGGGATCCGTTCGTCTCGAGGAAGGCGGCCATCTGCTTGTTGACGGTCTTCTCGATGACTTTGGCTGGAAACGGGAGGAGTGAGATGGGGCGGTAGTTCTTGAGGTCGGTGGGGTCCGCTGTTGGTTTCTTGAGTAGAGCGCTGAGTTCGGCGTGTTTCCAGCAAGAGCAAGAGCAAGAGCATGGATGGGAATTTACTATTCTTGAAATAGTTTGGCTTGTGAACACACATATGATATGACGTGTGTCTGCATACAGAGCGTCAGTTGTGCATAGAGAGGATGGAGTCCCTCAGGGCTTGGGCATCCATAGATGTGCTCTGTACAGTCGGGAAAGAGTAGAAGAGAGATGTGCCTGTGAACTTTTAAACTGATTTTGCAACCGTTGATGAATGAGACTGTGCACAGAGGCTGACTTACCACTATACAATGGTGCTACGTTTTCTCTACGTACTGCCCTTGTCTGTGAGCATTATGTCCAAATACTTTTTGGTAGTTTCGCTTTTCTGTGAATGTGTGTATTTGTTTACGAAAGTTGCTTATATGGTATCATGGAAAATCTATCTGTTCGAAAGTCTAATGCCGTCCCAAAATTACGATTTATGCTCAGAAGCGATCTGTGAACCGCTTACTGGAAGGAAATTCACACGACGTTTGCTGCTCCTTTCCCTAATGATGATGAAGTTAATTTAATCAACCTTGTGGGCCTTTCTTTCTTCTGGGCAATCGCAAGACTGACGATGATTCCACCAACCGGATGGATAACCTCCTGTGGCTACTCAGAAACTTGATGTCCCTTTCCCTGCTTAATTTCCCTGCTTAATTTCCCTTTCCAAATCTGCAAAGTATCCCCCGAAGAATCGTGATCCCGCTTTGTAAATTGTCTAAATAAATATAGACACTCAGGTGTCATTTAGTCTTGTGCATGATACTTCTACACCATCGGGTTGTAGGTATTGTCACACCCGAAGTTAGTATTTGTCAAGATCTAGTACCATTGAAGCACCTCGTAGTGTTAAAAATCCAAGTCTAAATATAAATTGGATCATACTCTCTTCCATGTTGTTGAATAGAGCCAACAAGCTTCTTACAAAAATTATCTGTCCCCCTAACTTGTTCTTCAGTAGCTGCTCTGCTTAGCATATGGATATTAGAAACCTGTGAGACACATTATGAGCAATGTGCCTATAAAGCTGTGGTGTATACTTCTGTTGATTATCCAATTAGGAGAAATTTGTTGTATGTGCTGCAGAGAAGCGGGCCCACATAGACTGATGCATCTTAGCAGTAAATGTTGTTTCCCATTGCATTCAAAAGCTGGCTCAGTCTGCCAAGGTTCTTCATTCAAGATTGCTGTTGTGTGTCTTGATTGCATATTGAAGCTTGGTTCCACTTTGACTGCATTCTGACTTAGAGATTCCGAGTTTTCCACCTGCTTTTGACAATGAATACTGTGTTCCACAACACTGCCGCATTGGGAGCCAATGTCGGATAGTCACTCGAACCTATGCCCATTGAGTACCAATAAGAAAGGTCATACAATGTAAAATATGGGCAGTAGCAGGTTATGCACGGCGGGCATTTCCAGGCAAAATGGACAGCCTGCTTGAAAAATCACAATGTCAGTTACCAAAAGATACCTGCAACAGCCTGGTGCAGCAACACTATAAATGCCTGGGAATAAAGGCAAAATACAACTGCCAAGTTCTGTAAACACCCATTGGAAGCATGAAGAATATTCTTAAACCCATCTGTATAGGGACAACTAACCCATAGAAAATATATATGCAAAACGTGGTGTGAAGACTTGTCCTGGCGACACAAAGTTGGGGCCAGGAAGGGCTAAGTAATGTGGTAATCAAAAATGCACGTATTAAACTATACAGCCAGAGGAGGCCTTTCCAGATTGATTACATCATGCAAAGAGTATTGAATACAGTGGTATCTGAATTAAGCAATGGGCAAAATGTGTTTAAAGAATATTCAATGGGTCAGTCTTGTACCCCTTCCAATAAAACAACTAAATCCAGGATGGAAATCCCAGCTCCTATGACTGGGTGCAGAATCTGCAAGTACAGGAATGAGTCCCAACTGCATTTGGTGTGGTGTTGTCGTGGTGTACTACTGCCACATCAGAAGTTGTTAAATCCGATGTGTCTCTCTAAAGGGGTTCGGACATGCAAAGAAGCAGTATCCGCTTTGTTCTCTTGCACTGCACCAACAGAATTGGCCAAATTTAGGAAGTATGTGTTAGATGTGCATGCTCTGCTCTCTGAGTAAGAGGGATCTGATGACACTAGTGTGCTTTGCACAAACAATAAGTAAGCATGCCGTGAAGAGATTCACCATGTAATCCCAGTAATAATTTGTGTATGCAGCACAAGGCATCTGGGCACTTGAGGCGATTAGAAATCTCGGCGGTTTGTATAGATTCCACCATCTTTTTTCCATCTTGCTACATGAGGGCCTAAAGACAGGGAACAGGGAATCACTTTCAATCAAATCTACATAATTTTAGTGTGCGATCGTTCTAGAATTTCAATTATGCTTTTATCGATGTCAGAAATATTGCAATTGGTTTTAAGTAATTTATGCAATAAATACTTTATTTCATTCTATGCCATTAGTTTGCAGTTGCAACCTTAAATTAGCCTCCAGTCCTGTCCTGGTTTAATTAAAGGTTTTATATAAATATACCACACCAATAGGTCTCGCTTTTGGGACCTTAGAAGTATTTAGTAATGCAGCACAATATCCTTGGTGCAACAACATCAACTGTTGCATGGCTAAACACTTATAAGGTCCCAAAGGCGAGACCTATTGGCTATGACAATGCTTCTCTTCTTTGCATTTGGCAACATGGTAAAATCCCCATGTGCTCACACTTGATTTTACCAACGTTCCTAAAGATATTTTGATATTAATGTGCTCTGAAAAAAAATCTAATTATTCAATACATTCAGAATCATCAACCAGAAGGGTGAGAAGAATATACTCTTTATCAGGTGACTTCCAAAAAACATCCGCACATATATGTAGATCGGTACGTGTAACACTTTGTTGCCAATGCCTGTGTACACTCCAGGTTCAGCAGCTCGCTGGCATTTTTTCAATCAGATATTTGTTTCATATTTATGTACTTTATTGAATATTTTGTGATGCTTCAAACCTGATTCTCAAAAGCAGTCATAAGTCACAGCATATGCTATGTATGCCTATGCTTGAGCATTTCTGATGATTGTGAGCAGATTCACAGACATTGCCTACAGACATTGCCTTAAGAAGTATTTGATATCAAATGGGTGCAAGTGAATGGCACTCACGTGAATACTTGCTTGGTTTCTCTGTCGTCATCATAGATCTGCATACTATATGTATTTCACACTTTACCAAACTGTAATGGTTATGAACAAGACTATATTTGCAAAGTATTACCACCACCAATATGACAAACTAACACCAGTCTGGAGGCGACTGCGTTAACTTGTCATTTCATTGTCAGTTGGCTCTCGAGGATGATGCAGAGGTTGCATGCATGGTTGGTCGGTGTGGGTGTAGGTCCAAGTTCTGGAGGCCACCAGCTATGTTCTCAAGAGGAGGGGTTATTCCTGAAAATCAGGACATCAGTTTTTCCAGAGTTGAGTTGGTTGCATTTGTCTTTTTTGCTATGTTGGTCATGGTGTTGCAGAACTTGGTTTTGGCGTTGGAAGAGTCCTCGGTGAGCGAGAGGATCAGTTGCGTGTCATCTTCGTAGGAGATTATGTTGAGTCCATGAGATCTGACGACGTCTTCTGAGGGGGTCACGTAGATGTTGAACAGAGTAAGGCTGAAGGATGATCCTTGTGGTATGCTGAATATAATGTCTTTGGGTGCGGAGGAGAAGGGAGGCAGTCAGATGCTCTGTGTGTGCTTGAGGGTGTCTTGCTATATACCTATGATGTAGAGTCTGTTTTTGAGGGTGTTGTGGGAGACATAATAGAATGCTGCGAGAGGGTGAGGAGGATCAGTGTCACAGTTTCTCCATGGTCGAGGAGTGTTCTGATGTTGCCTGAGGTGGCATAATTTACGTACAGGTAGAAATAATATATCAACATAGTTTTTGTAAAGAAATAATTAGTAGGGACAATATATTATTCACAAAATATTTTGAATGTATAGGTGATGCTCATAATAGAAGAAAACTATGGATTGGTGTTATCATGGTTTCCATTTCTGCACGTTCCATATACAGTTTCTGCTGCACAAAGAAGATATTATAGTACATATTTCAGTTCTCTGACGGGAGGCAGCAGACATCGCTGGTCAAGGGTGCACTAATTCCATGTGAGCATTTCCAGTTCAGGTTGCTTTGAGTTGTTAGAAGGCTCAAGACTCTGCAATGTAATATGCATCAACCAGCGTCTGAAGGGTCAACTTCGCCTACAGCTATTGAACCTAACAATGGTACCACAATTGTTTCCCCTTTCCCAGAGAAGAGACTTTCAGTTCTTTACTCTGTGCCCTCACTTTTCAAGCAAGCCGGGCTGAAGACGGCTGGAATGCCAGAAACCGGGCCTCGGAAGCTTGTTTTCGGTCCAGGGAAGACATGGTTTGGCAGTTCGGGCAGGACTGTTCCCATGAGGTACAGGGTCAGACTGATTTGCATATAGCCATGTCTGAACTGGGGTGGCAGAGTGGGCTAAAGAACGGTGATGGATTAAACCCAGATCTTTTGACTGGGTGTGAGTGTTTGATGGATTCAGATGCTCCGTCCATCACCACGCCCTTTTGTACCGCTCACTTTACTAGCATGTCATTGCGTACTCCACACCCACAGCACTGAGAATGTTATCAGTGTCCTAAAGCTATGACTTCTTAAAGCCACCGGGCAAAGTAAGAAGCTAAAATCAGTCAATGCCCCTGCAGAGCTACAGACACTAGGATGTTAACTAACAAATCACTATCAATATTCTATCAGAATAGACGGATATAATCAAAACAAGAAGCAGGCGTTAGAGCATCCCAAATAGCGTCTAGTTTGTCCAGTTAAACCTTTCATGTCTAAGTTGCCCCTGAGGCAAACAGCAGTGACTACTTTTATACTTTGAACGCCCTCATTTTGCTGATCACTCACTTCTCTAAAACACAGATTACTCATGCTAATGAAGCAAAACAAATGTACTTACTTTTCGAGAAACTCCAGTCCCATAAAGTCAAATTGCCCCTGGCCACCCAAGCTTGCTGATGTATTCAGCAGGATCACACACATTATATAGTCAAGCTAAAGAGAGGAATCCAGCTTGCTATTTCCCCTGAAATTAAGCCAATTAGTTTGGACATAGGTAAGTCCAAAACAGAGGAAAGGAGAGCGTGAGTACATATGATTTGTCCAGTTTCTCTCCATGTCTGCCATGGCCGCAGAATATGCGAAGTACCCTGAAGCCCTGCGTCAGTATAGTTGCACACCCTAATGACTGCGTTCAAATTGGAAGCTAAAAAAACTTTATGAATAAATTCTGACCCTAATTGGGCTAGGCTGACTTGCTCGAAGACATTGTTCCTACTTCCATTGTACTATCATTTGTTATTGCTCTTTTTTTGTGCAACAGTCCCTGAATTTGCGATCATTCCTGTGTTTTACTCCTACGTGATGTTGATTTTGCATTTATGTCCTTCCTCCCAGCCTATTGTAAAGCGCTCTGATATCTCTTGGGATCTTGTTCGCGCTATAGAAAACTTTATAAATAAATAAATATGGCAAGCTGTGGTGAAAGTGGTTGACTTGCATTTGGCCTCACCAAACACATTAATTAGTATGCTGGTCACTTCATGCCTGTTAGAAAGTTGTTTTTTGTGTGCACTTTGAAAACACACAAAATGATCACAAAGGTCTTTGAAGAGAGGAGTGGTGCCATAGAATTTCCACTTACCAATCTTTCTGTGCTAGTCAGTGCTTTTCCTAATTTCTGCTCTATTTACTGGTGATTGCCTGTAATCCAGACCAAGGAATATAGGAATCATGAACATTTTGGTGCTAGCCTAGTGGAACACAAGCATGGCCACAACTCATTCAGAATACACCCCATAGACATCTGGATACTAGAGCTTCAATAATCACAGGGTTTCTGAATTCACCACCAAAGCACCAGTCCTGCACTGCATGTTTGTAAACACTAGATTACATGTCTGGATAGTGGGAGAGTGAGAAGGGAAGAGGAAAGAGCATTTCATAAGCAAGTAATACTGTTATATTTGATCTATGTCTCTTTTCCCTGGCTGGGATTTCCCTGTGGCTCACATGGTGTCACTGCTAGAATGCTTGGTGACATCGTGGAATATTGGACCCTTGGCATGTGTGTGAACTGGCAGTTGGTGGCAGGCAGGCTGAGCGACAGGGGCTTCACTCCTGGTGGGGTTGTCGCTCCTGGCGGGGTTTTATATTTCCATCTTAAGTTATCAATCTGCAACTCAGCTTAAATAAAGCTATCCTATTTATACACCTGACTCAAGGACTTTTTGTGTATAACAAATACATTTGTGGAAGAAACACAAATTGTAAAGGATATGTTGACCTTTATTTCCAAAAGGGTGGTTATGATTAAGAATGGAACCTGGGAAGGTCTTTAGAAGACCTGGTGGAAACAAAACAAACCTCAGCATTGGGAGATTGTTAAAACACTACTACATAGGCAACTCAGAAAGCACACAAAGTAAGGTCCTGTCATTACATCGCCCACTGCTGCGTAGCACAGATAGTGCATGAGTGAGCAAAGGTAGGAACAGCAGATCAAGTACGGGCAAAGGAGATCTCAAATCCCAAGATTCAGAGCTATTGTTTGATGCGAGGCATTCATACCATTAGGCACTGAAGAGAAGACCTTGTAACTTCACATGGAAAAATTGAACTTCCTTCTTATCAGCATAGATAAACCCAAAACAAGGGGGCGTGTGAGGCTATACAGAACAAGGACAGGTCATAGTAATGATAACAAGCATTGGCATAGCCAATAGGTCTTGCCTTTGGGACCTCATAAGTGTTTAACCATGCAACAGTTAATGTTGTTGCAGTAAGGATATTGTGCGGCAAAACTAAATACTTATAAGGTCCCAAAGGCGAGACCTATTGGCTATGTCAATGCTTGTTTTTTTTTACCGTCATGGCCAATATTTAAATGTCCAGCAGGTACAAAAATTAGGAAAATTATCTAAAGCTGGTATTGTTGTGCCCTTATAAGTGCTCACTTAAAACAGTCATTGTAAGAAAACTGCACTTTAGATGTATTCTATAGCTTCTTTATTGACCTCTGACAGATAAAGTAAACAAAGACAGAACGGCCATGTTAAAAAACAAAATAGACATATTTATTTAAATATCATCTCCGGACCTTTGCAGAAACTTAAATCGTGAACAAATGGCTTGTATTTTTGTCTGGGGAAGGTGAAAACCCCAACAGTGAGCCTTTCTTCTCAGGCTGTAGTCATTAGAGATACAGCCTTACCTCTTGAAAGTCACCATGAAAGCATCTGAGTAATTGTTAGTGGCCGTAAAAACATAGGAGAGCTTGAAGTGGCATATAGAAATACCGTTCAATTACAAGGAAAGAGAGAGGACTGGGCAGCCAGTCCGTATCCCCAGGTTTATTATATGTAATCAAGAGAGGACTAGCTTATTAATATGTGATACAGGACTCAGTCCTATATTACATATTAATAGGCTAGTCCTCTCTTGATTACATATATAAAAACCGCTCAGGGTGCCAGCTTCAAGGGTGCCCCAGTGCAGTTTAGTGAAAATAGTTTTCCAAATTGTATTTGCTTCTTTATGCTAATATTTAATACTGGAGCAATAGGAGAGATTAAAAAATCGGGAAACGTGTTTTTGTACGTTGACTTGTTTTAAATGTGACAATTTCGCTAATTGAGCGAAAGCTGAAAAAAATCTAAATTGTATTATTAAAATAGGGCGCCAGCTGAAAAAAACATGAATTATGGCTTTATGGCAATCTCCTTAACTGAGGTCAAAATTCTGGATGAACACGTGTCGAGGACTTGAAAGTAATTGATTGTAAAGATATGAATGGTGCCCTATAGCAGGTCAGCAAGTTGGAAGCCTCAGAAGAAAGAGTACAATGTTGAAAGCAGTGATCTTACATTAGACATCCATAAACAAAAATAACCGTCTCTAAAATGTACAATTATTGTCATGTTCGGACTACATCCAGATTTCACCAATATTCATTTTTCTGTTATATGCTGATTGGTGGTGTCGTACAGTTGTATTTTTATACCCTAATTGTTATTACCAGCAAGAATAACAAGCATGCTTGCCAAAAGTGGGAGGGTTGAGGGGAGTGCAGCAGTCAGCACACAAAGCATTTCCCTTGCGAGAGCGAGCCAGGGGCACCATGTGTTTGTAAGTTAATTACAAACATATGGTGTCAAGCTCACTCCGACAAGGGAATCGCCAAACGTGCATGCGTTGCCATTGAAGGCAATGGAACACGTGCATGTTTTTGACTGAAAAGCCGAAGCGATTGCTAAAGGTCTTTTGCCTATGTAGTGCATGCGCGCTGCGTAGGCGAGACCTAAAAATGGCAGCAATTAGCGAATGCAGAAACAATTGACAGCATCATTGTGGTGTGTAGGAACTGGTGCCTTCTGATAACACAGTGAATCAATATTGAACTAAAAGGACATGCTCCAAATTGAACATACTTTGGACCCCTCTTTCCCAATTATACCCTGATTTTGCTATGCTGATTCATGTAAATTTGTGGGAGAATGCCCCTTATTGCCACAGGTTTTTGTGACTAGCATCTTATTTTGTGAATTGACCTGTGTACTAAGAGGTCGGCTTTTTTAATACCGAATCAGAGTTAATTGAAGACTGACCTGCCTAATAAATATCAAAAAGGCAGGTTTTAATGAGTGACTCACTGTTATTTGCAAGAGTCACAGGCATTGTGGCCTGCAAGGGCCAGTAGACCCATTAAAAATACCAAGCCATTAATTAGTCATCCAGCAATAAGAATTGTTTGTCAGCACTGTTTTTTATCGACGAAAGGGGTACCTTGAGTTTATATCCTGTGAAATCTAATTTCCATGCTTGGAAAATGACCGACCTGTTTGCGTGTATTGATGATGTATCTAAAAATGTTTTGTTTTGATGACGAGGTGGTTCAGTGAGTGAAAGGATCTGCAAAACAGAGGCTCAAACACGTGTCAGGCCTTCCCAGCCTTCTAGCCTTCTGACATCGATAATTTGCGAGTCGACACATTTAGAAATAGTAGCATTGGTTACTTCCAGCAATTAGAAAGAGCAGAGGTGGGTTATGAAAAGACACCTAAACCCAAACTGGTATGTAGAAGCTGGATATTAGTAAATGGGATATTGTTCTTCATTCATATCACATACCTTAATATAAATTCATACCAACAGAAAAAAAGGCAGCTGAACTTTTACAGAGTCTTATATACCATCTCAAGGATGCCGAGACTTTACATAATGTCCTGCAGAAAACACGATTGACTCTGTGCGAAGACTCCGAGTCGGCGATGCGGCGAGCACAAGTTAAGTGTTTTTTTTGTTGGTTTTTTTTTTACTGTAACTTATCCCGACGTATGTCGACTTCCCCGCCGCACCGCTCCTACCTGTGCCAGCCGCCACTGTAAAAATGTACCACTATAAAGCTATCCGCTATGTATGCTTCTATAGCAAAGCAAACTTGTATCAGCTCTTTCCCTGAAGTGGATTTTTAGGGACAGGATGCGCTGCTTGAGTGAAGCAATACGTTTCATGTTTCAGGGAGTTGGCTCAGCGAGGCGAAAAAATGTCCCAGCCATGGCTCAGGCAGAATTCAACATTGACTAAAATACACATCAAATTATTCAGGATGTTACTTTTCAGAGGGAGGGTTTCCCTGAAGGAGTTTTGAACAAGGAACCGATTTTAGGTGGCCCCTTTTACTAAGTTGTGCCTATTGTCCATGCTATCTCTTAGGCAGGCAGTGCAGACAATAACTCTCTTATAAACAATAATGGGCTGAAAATGTTTCCGTTCTACAACTGTAAATATCAAAAAAGGACTAGCTAGGTTGTGTTTTACCAATGGAGACTCAGTACGTATGACGGCAAACCATTTGGTTTGGTTGTTAAGCCCTCACCCACCGACCTAGTCGGTGGCATGCTTCATCATCGGGCCCACCACAGTAACGCCGAATGCGTCCCGGGTGTGCTTCGACTCCAGATTACTGAGGAGCTGGTATACTTCTCTGAGTGTGCTGTGAGGGGGTGTATAAGAAAGTGAATTAAAAGCTATGCTGTAGGTCCCAGTGCCCGAGGGTATACAGAACTTTAATAGCTGGGCCCACGCTAGCGTATAAAAAGGCAAGCGGACGCGATGGAGCAGGTTATGAACTCCCGCGTCCTATGTGGTCGACATGTTTCAGCCAGGCCTTTTCTTGTTATAAAACTGGCTTTCCTCAGGACCAATGAGAGTGTGGTTGAAAAAATTAATATTAAGTGAAGTGTTTAAAAATGTGTCGCACACGCTAAGGTGCTATACGTGTGTGGAGGGGGGTTCCCTCCGCTTTAACATGCTATTTGCTGTTAAAGCCTCAAAGGTCACCAAGCAGGGAAGAGCGGACCGAGATTACCGGCCTCCGTGCTCCATGAAC
Source organism: Lissotriton vulgaris (assembly GCF_964263255.1). Classification (NCBI taxonomy): domain Eukaryota; kingdom Metazoa; phylum Chordata; class Amphibia; order Caudata; family Salamandridae; genus Lissotriton; species Lissotriton vulgaris. The sequence continues at coordinate 2,126,403,120 of NC_141687.1, read as the reverse complement.
CTGTAGTCCTGCTGCGGTGTCCGTTCTACAACTACCTTTCGCAGCGTGTTCCCGCCAGAAAGCACAGATCACACTATGCTTCGCTACTGCTGCACATTTCCTGAATGTGTTATCTAAGTGGCAAGACCCGAACCTGCACGTTAATTACAAAACGTAAAAGAAATATTATAGCAAAGGGAAGCAGGGTTTTTGAAATGCATCACATTGTTTCAAGGGCGGGAAGCTGAGATTGGATAGGGTTCCTCTCAAGTCATAGGCAAAAAGTCCTTGTCCCTAAAAAGTAAATGGCAGTGCCCCCTAGTGTCGTAACCAGTGCCGGCTTAGCACTGGTGGTGCCCTGTGCGACAATGTTTGATAACACCCCCCTAATGGCCATTTCTGCCACGGATTCCCTCACCACCGCCCTTTAACAGTGTCCCTCAAGTCTCCAGAATTACTGTCGCTCGGATTGATTTAGTTTAATAGCACCATTCATACCATTGTAAGGTCAGAGCACTTTACATCACACACACATTGGACAGAGACAATTATGGGTATGTAAATCAGTGTATGGGGAATGTTACATTAGACAGGACTACAAGGTGGATTGTAGGAGTAACATGTCATCGATACTGGTAGGCAATATAGTTTGAAAGTACTTATATAAATTCAGAATTTAAAATGTAACACCAGTGTTAGGGGTTCTCTTTAATAACAAGAATTGTTTTCTACCCAGATTGCCCCTTTGGCAAGATTCGGATGATGAAAGACTGGGTAAAAAAACATATAGCTCTAACAAAATACTTGCAGTTTACACGCAGCTGTTTGACAGTTGCTCTTAGCAGCAGTCATTCTAACCCACGGCGCTACCTTTGGATGAGTCAAAACTCTGTCTCTTTACAGGAAGACATTAATCAACGGAGTTACCTTAGCATTTTTAATTGATGCCTCATAATTGCTGGAGGCCAGGAACTCCGCCGCAGCAGGTGCTTTTTAAATGACAAACTACTTACACAAAGGACGCCCCGGCCCCTCACCCAAGTCAGCGCCCGGTGTAGTGGCACCGATCGCACCACCCTACAGCCGGCCCTGGGCGTAACAAAACTTGAGGGGGCCTGCCAGCAAAGTATGTGGGGGGGGCCCCCATGCTCCGGACCTAGTCAGTAGCTCTCAGCCAAGTTGGCCGTTGCCCCTGCACAGTGCGAGAGTGGGTCTCTGGAGCTCGGTGGTGGACTGCGGGAGGCTAACATCTGCAATCACTGGTGCAATTTAAGCACTGTCACCCATGCCTTTTTAATGTTTTTTTTTTAAATGTTAGTGCAACACCTTTGAACATGATCACTATTCGTGAGCTCATTTCATTGGAGAGATTGGTAAAAAAAAAAAGATAAAGACTATAAAACAGGGCTGATTACTTTATGTTAAGAGGCTATTATATCTCAAACTGATCAGATATGTGCTAGACCAGTGTTTCCCAAACCGTGGTCCGCGGACCCCCAGGGGTCCCTGATACATTCCCAGGGGGTCCGCAGGCAGTTTTAAAAGCACTGCAAAGTATCTTGTATAATTAGCAGTTTTCAAAGAACAATAAAAGTGTAAAGATAACACCAGTGATTAATGTCCCTGCTAGAGAGCGACAAGAGTTTTGTCCAGTGGCAGCTTTGACTTATCTAATGTAGCACAGAGGGTTAATATGCCTACTGCAAAGAACGTGTACCATGCATTTTAAAAAACAGTGTTTATATGCATAAGTCAGTGGATTACTGCTTTTGTCACGGATTCTTTGTCCACTGTGCAGTTCATAACTGACAATCATAATCTAGCACAGTGACCTATAAACTGTCATCAAACAGCTGCTTGGAAACTGCAAGGTAGTTAGTGACTTATGTTTTTCCCAGTCTTTCATTATCCTGATGCTGCAAAAAAGTTTTATTTGGGTGTAAATATATTTTAATTGTTCAAGTCAATGCTAACCACTGTGTTCTACTCTGAATTCTAAGTTTGTGCTTCTCCAGACCAAGCACTCTTTAAAAATGCCTACTAGTATGAATGACATGCGAGTTCTACACCTTGTAGTCCCCTTTGCCTTATGTAACATTTTCTATTCACTGATTTACATGTATGATTCACTGTCTCTATATGTGTGTGATGTAAAGTGCTCTGACATCCTACAATGGTATGAGAGATGCTATAAAAATGAAATACACGTGACAGAGGGGCTATGGAGAGATGAGCAGCACTGTTGGAGGTCAGTAACTTGAAATTTCATTTTGTCACTTCTATGTGTGCTGCTTAATGCAGCACACATGGAAGTTACAAAATGTCATTTTGTTAAAAGATTGTTGATGTGTTTATGTTTCTGAACATAAACAATCCAAGGCGTTTTGCAAAAACGAGGAGAAATAAAGCATTTCTCATTGTTTCGCAAAGTTAAGAAGACCAGGTTTTTACCTAGTCTTAATTTTGGTGCTGCCTCCCATTTAAGCTGCCCTTGTAAATGGGGGCAGCGCCAAAGTCAACGGGTGTTATAGGGGAAACGCCAACCGCAACACCCACTGTCCACCCCTTTCACGCTAAGCTTTGGGTGAAAAGGGGTCTTATTTACAAAGCAATATTAAGTCACGTTAAGTGGCTTAACGCGGTCTTGTAAATAGGGTGAAGCCCCTTTCGCCACGGGAGCGTGGCAAATAGTGATGCTCTCATGGTGATAGGGGCTTGTAAATATGCCCCTAAAATCCTTAGTAATTCGAGTATTTGTTTTGTGTGCACATGTGTTATTTTTTTTCGAATACTGTTTTAATGTTTGAAATTAAAATCCTACAAATTGCTTGGGGGTCACCAGCTTCCAGTGGTGACTCAATGGGGGTCCTCAGGAGTCAAAAGTTTGGGAACCACTCTGCTAGACTGTTGTGTTTTCTGAGATTCAGGTAAAAAGCAAAAGAAGGATAACTTCCATTATCTGAAGCTCTATGATAGGCAAAGATGCTTAATAGTAGCTAGAGGAAAAATGAACTGGCAAGTTTCCTTTTGAAGGAAAGAAAAATCTTGGATTTCAGTAGCTGCTTAACCAAACCCTAGGAATTGGGCCTCAAAAGTAGTGACAAGAGTAGGAAGCAGATTCTTATAAACATCTAGCGCACTCTGAGCAGTGTGGTGATTCTGATTCATTTTCCTTGTGCCCCTTTGTCATATGTGAGTGAATTACCCTGGATGAAGTGGGTAGACTACAGTTTGTCTTTTGCCCTTATTTCCATTTTTATTTCCCTACATTTGCCAGCTTTTGACGTGGCCTGTGAATGCAAATTGCCCTCTCTAAGGGTTAAATTGCAGACACCAGTGTGGACAGGCAGTGGGCGCACCATCGGTGGACAGAGGCAAACCATCTGCACGTTTCTGCGCCTTGCTGCATCGCAGCCATACCCATTACCAAGGACTGTGCCACTTAGAGGCCTGATCCTTGCTGGAAATCCAACATCACCTACATGACGTTGGGGCTTATGGAGTTAAAGATTCAGATAGCCTCCTACCTCTCATTCCTTCACTTATGCCACAGTTACCAGCCCAGATCGGGCAATTCCTATCCAGATAAATCAGTCGCCTTCTATATCCTCCCCTCCTAAGACTCACTTCAGCATATAAACATCCTTGAAGAATCTAAGATTTCCACAAAAGCATATGATTGAAATCTCTGCTAATATACTTATTTTGTTTTCAAATAAAAACAGATAAAGTATTCTTTTAGATTATATAAGAAAGTCAATAGATATCTTTATAATTTTATCAATAACAGCAATATGTTTAAATCTTTCCATAGAGGAAGGTATGGATGTTGTTTTTGTCACCGTCCTCAACAAGCTTGAGATGACTGTGGATAACCTATGTACTGCTCAAGGCATTCCATTTCACTTCTGTCAGCAAATAACAGCTTTTCATCCACAGATAGAACCATTTCAACTTCACATAACGCATGCATAGTACTGTGTTTTCTTATTCTACACTTACCCACACTGTGTCAACCAACATATACAGTGGTTTATTGCTCTATTGCTACCTTCACACTTACAAGCAGGAGGACCTGCAATATGAAGTGGTGTACATAATACAGGTTTTAATTTGTGAGATCAGTTGAGCCTGTATTAAAAATATATATATATATATCTTACATATTTTCACTGCATACATTTGCAAGAGGCTAGACACGTTTCTAGCTGAGTCACTAGTGTGTAAAGAGATTTACCAAAGGTTACATGGGCCCTATATATAAGATTTCTTTATTGGTTTAACAAGGGACTCAAAGCTACTAGCAGATGACATAACAAAAAGTACAATTTGAAAAATGGTCGTGGTGGTTGGTGTTTAGTTATGAGTTCCTGAAATACGATTACCTCGGAGTTGGCATCATAAAGTGCTGCCAAAGCCATAACCAGATACTGCCACTTGAAATCAAGAGCATAATTGAATATTAAATAATCTCGAAAATTGAGTGTATTTTTTTCTGGAGGGCTACTCCCATTTCCCATTTATGTCCCAAATATTTAAAATTACGCTCACCTGTCACCTGTGACTGTGAAGTTTTAGGTCTGCAGTTCCAAGTCCTGTTGAATTCAGTTAAATTATATATATTACCTTCTGGCGGTTGCCAGTAGGTAGTTAAAGTTAGGTCCTAGTTTCCATAGAAAAAGCATTTTTTGTTATCCCAATAACTTTGGTGTTGTTTGACGAATCTTCACGAAATTTTCAAAACTAGTGGGGCGCTCCGGTCAGCTTCTGTCTTGAACGTTTCAGGGTGATTCGTCAAGCAGGGGCAGAGAAACAAGGGGGTCCTAATTTTCCAATGTTATTTTTCATAGGAAACTTTAGACAAAGCTACAGCCCGAACTGCTGAACGGAATACACCAAATTTGGCAAAAAGGTAGATCTTGGTTCAGAAAAATACCTTTTTTTTTAAATGGTATAAATCCGTTCAGTAGTTCCTGAGAAATTAGAAAAAGAATACGTTTCAATATCTGTGATATCTGTGGCCAAGGAGGGTTTGCGAACCCTCCCGACCACGAGCTTCATTCGAATTGGCTGCCAAAACTCCAAACCAGGAAGTGTTGGCAGCCATATTGTGACTCGGTAAAACCGAGTCACAAGAAAACAGAAAAAAGAGGTCAAAAAACAATAAAAGGGGTCAGGGCAGAAACATTCAGACCCCCCAAGCCTGCTCAGGGGTTCCCACAAGGACCCCCAGGGCCACAAAAAACATTTTCTTTATAATTTTGGCAGAAATCGCGTTGGGGTCGCAAATCCCACCAATATTATTTTTTTTTAAATGAAGCTCGGGCTCCCGCGCTTCGTTTTCAAAAGCCCCCGGGTGGGACAGATTCCGGGGGCACTGCCAATTAATTAGCGAGAGCCCGCGGGTGACCCCGCAACCCCAGGGACCTCCACCTCCCCAGGGCTGTGAAAAAAATGTGTGTGGATCCAAATCCCCCCACGCTGCCCTGGGGACCGCCAACTCCCGGGGGCTTTCAGTAACAACTGTGAGGGGGCATGCAGCCCCCCTCCCACAGCCCCGGGGACCGCCACCATCCCAGGGCTGTGAAAAATATGTGTGTGGGGGTCCCAATCCCCCCACATGCCCTGGGGACCACCACATCCCTGGGACACTAAATATGGAAATGAGGGGGTATGTTACGGACCCCCGATCACCGGGAACCACCACCTCCTCGAGGTGCTGCACTAGTAGCGAGGGGGGCAGCGCTGCCCCTCTTTGAGCCCTTGATGGCCCTGGGGATTGCCACTCTCCAGGGATGGCTCCTACAGGGTCCCGGGTTGCCCACCCCGGGGTACTGCTGTTTGCTCTGACAGGGTGGGAGCCATGCGGTTCCCGCCCTGTCAAAGAAAACACTGGTTTGGATTTTGGAAGCAAGAGCAGTTTTCCTGCTTTGGCTTCCAAAATCCAAAGCAGTTTGCTTGTCCACCACTGGAGCTGCATGTTAGTAGCTCCCCTTGTGAAAAAGCAGTGCCGGCACCAGCAGGAGGCGGGGAGCCGGCGGGACCGTGGGGGCATTTAGGCCCCCACCTCAGTCCCCAATGGAGGGGCCAAGCCCCAGGGGATGGGGTCCCCAGGGCTAGAAGTCGCCAAGTAGGAGGGCCACGCGGCCCTACTCCCCCTGAAAAAAAAAATTATTTAAAAAGGAAAGGCAGGCCCCGGGTGATGGGGTACCTGGGGTCATTAATGGCTGGAGGAGGGGGACCATGCAGCCCCCCTCCAAATATTGTAAATACATTTAAAATACTGCCCATGGCCCGGGGGATGGGGTCCCCAGGGTCGAAAATGGCCTCAGGAGGGGGTGCCATGTGGCCCCCTTCCCGTAGTTTAAAAAAAAAATAACAAAATAGGCATCAGGCCCTGGGGGATGGGGTCCCAAGGGCACAAAAAATCGGAAATGAAGGGGCTCCACAAAGACCCCCTTCTAAAACATTTTTGAAAAACTGCCTTGCGCTTGTGGCCCTGCCCCCTCAGTGCATCACTCTGCAAACGCACCCCATGGCGAGTTGTAAGTTGGGAAATTAATTCCACTTGAATACTGGGGGTCCCTGGGGCCAACTAGCCCACCAGGTACCTCTAGTATGTGCCATAGAGCTGCGTTGCAGAGAAGTAGTCCGAGGCCCTGCCCCTTTTTACACCTCTCTGCAACTCAGTTCTGTGGCGCTTACTGGAGGTACCTGATGAGCTAGTTGGCCCCCAGGGACCCTCAGGATTCAAGAGGACTTAATCCCCCAACTTACAACATGCTAGGGGGCACTTTTACACATTGGTGCAGGGAGGGGCAGGGCCTGATATGAGAAGTTAGCAATCCTGCTGTGTGAGACTTACTGGTGGTAATAAAAGGAATAGTTGGCACCCAAGGTTGATGTTGGGGGCTAACTACTCCTCTAGTTACCTCCAGTAAATCCCACACAGTGGGATTGCTAGGAGGTGTTTCGCAGGCCATGCTCACTTTTCTCCACCACTCTGGTAATGCGACTGGTATGTAATAGTTAGAAATTAGTACTTTAAAAAACCTTTGAAATTCACTGAAAAATACATAGGTTTTAGGGACGTTAAAGTTAGAAATTAGCATTAATAAAAACCTTAGAAATTCCCTCAAAAAACCATAGGTTTCAGGGACTTTATAGTTAGTTGGACCTTTCACTTGTACAAAACCAGAGAAATTCCGCCGTTATAGTTAGTTCAGGTAACTATACACATGAAAATCTGATGCACCTCCTCATAATCTAATATAAGCTTTGATACACCCACTGTAAAATACAGACTACCATTTTCGAAACCATTGACACACCAATACCAGTTACTACATACGCACTCACTGATTCCTAGGTCTACGCACAATACAACACTATCACATACACTCATACACCTATACAGACACTCACACACCACAAATAATCCATGGAGTTACTCACAAACCTAGTCAGTCATGCAAAGAATCAATCACACTCCCATTTATTCACCTATACAGTTATACACACAACACATCACTTATTCATACAGATACTAACGCATACTTACTCTCATATAATCACTGATACAAGTACACACTCATCCATACAGCCACTCTCACGTATAGTCATTTATATACTCCAACTCTCACATACACTGCCTTTTACATATGTAGTTACTTGGACATGTACCACTGAGACATCCATTCACTCATCAACACACCCATACACACACTCACCCATATATTGACCTGCACAGCTATGTCCACATGCAATCTTGAACCCATACACCCAGTGAATCAACCACTCACACATCTACGCACAGAGTCACACACCTCCCACCCACCCACACACACACTCAGTCTCCCATGCAAATACTCAGGCAACCAATCAATAACCCATATAGACACTCATGTAGTTACTGACCAACTCATGCAGCAGCTTACCCAATAACAGACAGACTGATACAGACATTCATACAGTTTAGTCACTAACTCATGCATTCAGTAAGACACATTTAATCACTCACTTATACAGTCAGTCACACACCTACTAAATCCTCCATCCAGACACTTATACACCCCCTCATTCATCAATTCACCTTGGCATATATGTAAAACATATTTAAACTTTAAAGAATGACACAGTCACTGGATGATGTCATCAGTGATGTCGTTTAAGATGTCATCAGTGTAGTCACTGACCATGTCATGAATGATGTAATATGTGATGTCATCAGCAGTGCATTGCCGGGGTGCGAGTTATAGTTAGCTGAACTAACTATAATGTTGGAATTTCTCTGGTTTTGTACGAGTGAAATGTCCAACTAACTATAACGTCCCTGAAACCTATGGTTTTTCAGTGAATTTTTATATATATATATATTTAGGGCTCCCAGATATATGATAGTCTTTTATAACATTTCCATCTGTATTTATCCATATCTTGGCACTATTACCTGTATTTATCTTGAGTTTTATGAAAAAATAAATCTGTAACTAGCATATTTCCGTATTTATTTAACCAATAAAGGTACACTGAACCCCTTACAAGTATTAATGATATGAGCACGTATGGATGACCATATGAGCACCTATGGATGACAAATCAACGTACTTTTAAAACCCGCAAAAAACATACACATTTTTGCATCCAGGTTGTGCATACTTACTTCTCTTTTAGCCTCTTTACTAGATTTCCTTTATTTTTGTAACCTTCTTACTTGTCAGTCTGCACATCTTTTGGCCTAGCAGTCATAACTGACAGCATTTAGATCCAATAAAAAATGACCCAAGTACATTTTTATTCTCATTTATAAAAAAAAAAATACACAGGAAAATAAATGGTTTTCTGTTGGTATTTATTAGACAGATATTTGTTGACTGTCCTTTTTTGCACTGTTCTATGTTTTTAATTAGGAGGTGTGGTTCGTCCGTAGAATAAAGTTAGAAATAGGAGGACATTCCATCCCATTATAAAGTCACTATTTTTTCTGTTGCACGGTTTCTCACTTTACCATCAAAGATCAGCCATCATTGTTCGTCTGTTTGTATGGGTGGACCAAATCCTTGACCAGCAACCAATGGTGCGGCGCTTGAAGTCCCAATGATCAGGGGACTAGCCTGATTTGCACCGGGGTTTGGCCATATGATAGGACTGATCATTGAGTCAATTTGATGGTAACCCTTTGCTAATTGTTTTGGATTTGTCAACCAGGTATGAATGATCTGTACCGTGTTGGTCTTTCCTATACATATAGTGTTCACCTTGTTTTGAAATAAGCTGTCTTGATGTGACTTATCCACCCCGAGATTCTGTTAACTCAGATTGACCGTGCAGCCACATAACTAAGCTGGTAGACCCCCCTGTTTTTTGTGTTATACATATGTAAGTAGCTGGGTATAATAATCAGGTAGGGGTCTTTAAATTAAATATCCCTTGGACCCTCTCTAAACGGTTTGGTTGTTGATTGGTATTTATATATGAACATCAGTAAAAAATTAAAATAGGGACTCATACATAAAACACTTATAGGAGCTTTCAGATAGTCATATTTACCCATTTGTCTGTTGTTGTGCCATTCACATTGTTTTCCTCCCCTTACAGCATAGAGCAGTGAGTCAGCCGTCTTGAGTCTTTGGTTAACTTTACTATGAGTGGCAGCATTGTGCTCTTTCACAAGAAGGACATCCACACTCTAAGTAGTTCAACTCTGTGCAAGAGTCTACCATGGCAATGTACTCTTTTAAGACCCCAAAATATTTTTGTTTCCTTCTAATGTTTTTCTAATAAATATTGGTAAGTGCATTGCAGCTCCCACAACGTTTTATAAAAACATTGGTAAAACAAAACAGCATGAACAAAGTTAAAAACTTGCAGCCAACGTCATAACAACTGGCTAAGCGAATGTTTTTATATCCACATGTATCCATCAAAGCTGCTAAATTCGATGCAAGAAGCATTAAATCTGCAAGTTAGCAGTCTTATACTATTTAGCCCGCTTTTTCATCACTACCTTGGATGGCTGCCGAAAAGACTGATTTACTCTTGTTTTTCTACTGCTCTCTTAATGTAGTTTAAGATGACAAAATACAATTTGCAGCTTTTCTATAAAAAAAAACTATAATTAAAATATGTGACAAATGAGTGCTGCTAATTTTCCATTTCCAGTCATTTCACCTTCGAAAGTACTTATCATGACTATGGAGAGGTTTATACACACACACACACACCCACCCACACACACACGCACGCATGCACACACCCACACTGACACACCATTATCACACCCCACCAATAAGATAAAGGGTTGATAATGCAAGATGGAACAGAGAAAACAACAAGGAAAATACAGCACTTCCATTGTTCTTATGCTTGTGTGTAACGAAAAAGGAACATTTTCACTGCATCCCCAATAAATGGATTAATAAAGCTAGCCAAAAAATATGTGTTTGTGTTATCCCTTATTTCACATTGTGTCTGTCACAAAATGCAATATATTGACACCATGCTAGATATAGTTACCATGTTAAATGCAACACAAGAGAAGTGTTCATTTCACAAACTTTACAGATGTTAGGGTACCTGATTAATAGTTTGGCGGACGTGTTACTTTGGCACAAATGAGACTCATATCCTGTCCACCTTATTACAAGTGCATTATAACCTATGGCACTAATGATAAGGCAGATGGAATATCAGTCTACATTTGTGACGCAGTTACCCCTTTGCCAAGCTAGTAATCCGGCCCTTTAATTCTTTAGAAAAAACTAGATAACTTGTCTTCTTAATTACATTGATGCACTTCTCTGAATTAGTAATATTTTTAGGGCATGGAAAGTATCTGTGCTAATGTTTGCCAAGGCCCTGTAACGTGATTTGAAAAATGTGTGTGGAAAGAGAGCTTTAGTGTTGCCTTGTGTCCAGGCCAAGGTTGAAGTGTTTCCCTTTTACTTACAGTAAGTAGTGACATACAGGCTAAACAAGCCCTCCAGTGCTTATTTTGCATCAGCGAACAGCTGCAGACAGTAAATGTTTGATCTCATCTGCTCTCAATCAAAGGCAAAGAGCCGTTCCATGGCTTGCTGGAGCTGTACCAAGTAGCATTCCTCCTTCCCAGAAGCTAATGGACTTTACCACACTATCTGCTGAAGCACAACACAGTACCCATTCCGAATGCATCCTCACACCGCAGATATTAAAAGCTACAGTGACACTCCAGAGGGTCAGCAGGTCTAGTATCATCATATCCTCTACTTGTCAAATGCTGGTTGAGGGTGCAGAGTGAGAAAACAAATATTGCACATATTACATCTGAATGAGTTTTTGACAGTGCCAAAACATCGAATCCAATTGCATCATAAAAAGAATATCAAATAAGTAGGGGGACCTGTTCCAGCTGGCTCTGAAGAACCTTGCAGGCTATGAAGCTATATTATGAATTTAAACAATCTGCTGGCATTTTCTTTCCTTTTCTCATCTAAAGAAATTTTTAATCGCTCTCCTCTTTCCCACCATCATGATTTTCCTGTTGTTATCTTTCTAAGCATTGTTTTATAGAAGATACATTTAGTATTTCATTACTGCATTCCCTGCTCGGTCCTATGCACCTGCTTTCTATCAAAAATATGACATTCCTCAGAGTTCCTGAACTAGGGAAAGAAAAGAAACATAGCCCTATCTTAGATTACTTACTCCACCACTGAAAATTAACCAGCATCTCAGCCGCCCTGACCTCAAATAATAAACAACATTGTCCTTTACCATTACCTGTCCCTATCGCGCTCTTTTTAATTCCACACTCCTGCATCATTCACTATTCCTTTGTACAATACTAGGTACTTTTAAATTCAATTTGCAGTAATACATTTGTATAAACCTTTGCTACTTATACTTTGTAATTTTCCTTCCCAATCATTTTCATAGCAATATTTTAGTAGAGAATTATCTGTTATTTAATCCTTTGCAATAATAATAGTGGCTTTTAAATTCAAGGTTGGACTTGACTTCATTATATATTGACCAACGTTGAATCACACACAGCTGAGATCATTAATTGAGGAGAAAATCAAGGTTGCACAGTTGCCATTTGACCTATACTAGAATGACGTGTTTTACAATACTAAACGTCTTTGAACATACACTGAACATCACTAAAATACTTAGTCGTCTTTTCCTCTGAGCAAATGACTCCATTCTCTTATTCAAGGCACAAAATACCCTTCAAGCACAAGATAGCGGGATTGAAAGTTATTGTGCCAACACCCATCTCAAGATCAATGTTGTATAGTGCTTAGCCTTTCTTCTATGTTAATCTTCTGGATTGTCTGTGGGTTCTGACCTGACAAAATCAAAGGTTAAAATACATTTTAGAATACCCATAACCCTGGGAAATCAATCTTCTGGGTAAAACCTTCATATTCCCGAGAGTGCATGTACACTTCACTAACCTGGAAGAAACACCTTGCTGACACATTAGACAGGGCTGAGGATTAAGCAAACAACCATTTCGCTAAAAAGCATTGCAACATGTTCCTAAAAAGCATTCATATTAGTGGTGCAGGAAAAGTGGAAGGAATCTGAACTTTAGTGCAATTACACTGACCTGTCAGCAGGAGGCTGCCTGGAGATGTGCCTGTGTAAAAAAAGAATAAATAACAGGCTTTCAATTCACAACTGCACAGCTGAAAGGAGACCTAGGGTGCACCTAACAATGGCAGAGCAGCTAACGTATTACTTTATGGTACCTCCAAGAGATAATTGAGCAAGGCTAATCGTCTTGTTTACAGTACAAAGAAGTAGGCCCTAAATTCTAAAACCTCCTCACGATCGGTTTACGCCAGGGTCTCACTTGTCTATACCTAAAAGAACTTTTGGACTCTTTGGGCCGCAAACAGCTGAGCAAAAAATGATACCAAACGTATGGTAAAACACAACAATAATAAAAGAAGGCTCTAGAAAACAGCACTGTCATAGAAACAAAAAAGCATCACCTGGCCGTAAATCTTCAGTTTTGCAGGGCCAACTACCTCATCACAAATATTACTTTTATTTATAAAAGTTAAAAAAGCAACATATTTTCTTTTTAACAAACTGTCAAGTTGTCAACTTGACACAACTTTGTTTTCATAGTGGTCTTGCTGAAACAAAGGGGTATATTCACAAGAACCTGTGATAACTACCGCAAGAGTAGTGTAAAGCAAAGTTTAACATTGCAGCCCATTGCAGGAAAATAACTCTGTGTCAACGTGGAATTCACAACGAGCCAGTAGCATGCAATAACAACCAGATAACGCAGCAAATGTCCGTGCGAAAATAAACCCCACGCTGGAAAAATGCGATACGCGAATGCAAAAAAATAGGCGATGAGGCCAGCCGCGGTACAAAAAGTAGGGAAAATCAGTCACAGCCCTGCAAACCTCACGCATCTGGTGGGACAACGCACCATAAAAACCGCAGGAAAAGAAACAGAAACAAGCCAAAGCACGTAGCAACATGGATGCACCCTGACCCAGCACAGAGGCCAACTCGAACTCCAAACCCCCACAGACTACCAGCAAGGAACAACGGGGCCGGGAAAAGACAAGGAGGAGAGGGAGAGGAAGATGGGGTGCAGACCGCAGGAAAACAAGACCAGGGTCACAGAGGTGACAGAACACTACCAGCAACTGACCCACAAGCACACCACCTGGAATGCAGTCAGAGAACCGAGGACGCCAATCCAGGAGGCCAATAGGCGCCGGCATGACGTGACTATCGAAACCAGGCACCAACCTGCTGCCAACAGGAAGGCAGCAATGGCGACAAGAGGTGGCAGGAAACCCAGCCACCAGAGGAGCTGGAGGAAACCCAGGCTACAGTGGTCAGTGTGGAGATGGCGCAAGAAGTAGGGAGTACGGACACAACTTGCCAGGACCTGACACAAAAACAGGGAGTGCAACAAACAGGGACTGATGTGACGGGGGGAGATGAGCACAATGGCATACCTGCACAACGAGGTGTAGCACACTGCACACCCACAATCACCCAGGATCACGTCCCAGATCCGCTTGGCACACTGCAGCACACACACATAGCACGAACAACACACCCACATTGACGACAACGTGAAACAACGCACATAGCTGACACTGCAGAACAGAGGACACAACTGGCTCCGCACATGCACAGAAACATGCCTGCTACATCTGACAGAATCGTAAACTGTGGAATGGAAATGTACGCCTATGACCTCACATCCGTCATGTAGTCCAAATGTACACAGTCCAGCAGAAGAAACCAGCACCCCCTAAACAGTCGCAATGTACATTGCTATACAGTCTGCATGCAAATTAGCAAAATGTGCAAACATACATGACAACACAAAGTCAACATGCACCTCCCCTTCATATTGCAGAGGGGCACACAACACCTTCAGCAGAGCACAGAATACAAGACATCAGTGATGCCGGAGAGGACCACCACACCGTCGACACCTACGCCCTACAACAGCCCATGGATATCTCACGCAACCACCGACCTGGACCTGGCCAGCCAAGCCACTCAGGTGGGAACCCCGAGCCTGCAACAAACCACACAGCAGGAGGCACCCGCGAGCACAGCTGGCTCACAACACTTCACCCACCCACACATGGCACACCAATGCATATGTCAGCATGCCAAAAGGAGGTGGCCCAAAAGTTGTGGGTGGGGGGCTGAACCCATGGAATGTGAACCAGGACACATACGTAGGTGTCTATCACCCTCAGGGCCCACCCACATCCCACTAAGGAGACCCACAATGCCATAGAGACACATGCAGATGCACAGTCACAGTACAGAACCACGCCCAGGTGGGCCCAAATAGCAGTCACACCGCCATGTTGGCTATGCGCACGACGGCCCTGGCCACTGCCCTTACAAATTGAGTGTGTGATGACAAAGCTACATGTCCAAGCTCAAGCCCGCTGCTTGTGGTGACATGTCTGCATCCAATATACACAGCACAATCTAATGTCGTAGGGCCCAGGGCCCACATGCATACAGCAAGACCACAGGGACACACGCAGATATTATGTTAAACTAGCTATGGGCACATGTGCCCGGCCCCTTTATTGGCAGGGCCACATGTACAGTGACGGCTTTGCTGGATGTGTGTGGGGTGAGTGTAAGCCAGTCTGCACGGAATGCCTGGTGCTGGCAACCACCTGAACATTGGACACCAGTGCAACAGAAACAGAAAACACATGCATAACAGAGTCAACGGCTGAGCAACATGGTGTGAGCCGGAGAAAGTCCATAGGACAGCCAACATACAAACAAAAGTGTCAATGAGTTGCAGTTCACTGGGGATGGGACACTAGAGATGAGCACGCTCATGTGAAGAAAAAGTCTTGGATTGTGTCCCTTTGATATATTCATGATGAAGATTCAGTGGGGTGTGTGAGACCTGCATCATCTTTCCCATCAATGTCTCAGGACCCCCACACTGTTTGAGGTGACATGGCTGCGCAATCGCTTCACAGCACAAAACACAGTCAGCAACGGACAATGTCCTGCAGTGCACGAGTCACTGAAACCTGGAGTGCTGAGCAGGGTATCAGGCCATAGATGGCATCCATGACAGGTCTGAGTAAATCTGTAACTCCGTAAGTCAGTCAGGCCCACTGTTTCGACTCTGGCAGATGGCGCTTGGAGGTGGTCCTTGCGGTGGTGGCGCGTGCCTCCTGTGGTGATGCGATGTCCAGGACAGTCTAGACTCACTTTAGTGTGTGAGCCCTGGTGGGATGCATTTGGTCCTGGAGGCTTCGTACAGCGCAAGGCCACAGAGAAATGGCATTGATGACACCAAGGCCTACACTTCAGGGGCCATCCAATGTCCCCGCCTAAGGAGTCCCGAACACAGCGGCCGGCACATGCACAAAGCCATGGGAAGGTGACTTGCGGCACAGTCAGAAGGGCCATGCGACCTCAGCGGGTCACCATCAATGTCACAGGTGTATGTTGCGGAGAGTTGTGGGGGACAGTGGAAGGTGTCCTCCAGGGAAAGACGCCGAATGGTTTGATGGAGGAAACACAACACAGCCTTGTTGCCGCCACCAATTCGGTATCAGCTACATGAGGATGAAAACTGCTCCCTAGTCCACAGGATCAGATGCCACCAAAATTCGACCAGAGAGTGTCCATGAATGTTGGGAACAGACTTAGTGGCACCGTGGCCGAGAGGGGATGCAGTCTGCGATGATGCCCATACACGGATATAAACTCAGGCATTGCTAATTCATGACTCTGTGACCTACTGGACCGCAGTGTAGGCTGAAGGCTGCGGTCAGCAGTGGCCCACAGCCATGTGTTGTTGACTCGTGTTGCACAGCACTAGGCTAGTAGGACCAGAGCGGTTGTTGGCAGTGTAACAACACCTCCGTAACGATAATCCTTTCCTCTCCGCCAAGATGCAATGCGTCATCCACTTATGCTTCTCCTTGCATGCAATGATGTGTAATCTGCCTTTGCATACTCGATCTTCAGTTCAAAATCTTTGACCTGTTTGAGCGCAGATGAGGCCTTGAGCAGTGTAGGCCGGTGGGAGCGATCAGCACGGGCATTCACCAAGTGTCGCCGGCATAGGGTGGTGGCCCCACCGGCCTGTGTAGTTCAGATTCAGTGGCACCACTTGTTCGGTCACCTCCATGACTGTGACCCGGCTTTCGTTCCGGACTGAGCTGCATCATCCACTTACTCCTTTCCGTGCGACCAATGGGGTGGACTCTGCCATTCGTGATTCACAACTCGCTGCTGGATGTGAGACCAACTGGTTCGCAGGGTAGTCCTGGTCCCCCACTCATCCATGTGTCGCCGGCTGGCATTGAACAGGGTTTGTGGCACCACGTGTCGCAAGTAGTCCATATGGAACTATGCCTCACTGATCGGGGTGGTCTGGTGCTGAGGCTGCTGGCCCGGATTTGCGGTCACTGCCATTCAGGAGCCAGGACACAGTTTCAAACATGGGGCCTACCGGGCCGCAGAGAACGCCGGTGGAATATGTAAATGAGAAAGGAGTAAAGTAGGCCAGCGTCGGGGGCCAGTGTTGGTTTGAGAGGCTGGCAGGGTCGTGGACCTTAGGTTTAGAGCTTCAACAGGCACGTGGTGGGCCCTCCTTGACACACGCGGGTGTTGGCTGGTAATTAGTGTGCCCTGGCTGCGCAAGGTCAGGCCTGACGGGTTCGTGGTCCAGCGGTTCGGGGTACGGCAGGCACCCAGGTTCGCAGCCAACTCTGCAAACAAGGACGGCATCGGCCTCGTGGTGGGGTATGTGGTGCCACCCTGGCAGAGACATTGGGAGTTTTCCAGAAGAGGACTAAGCAAAGGGCTACGTACTTTTTATTCACACCCCTATGCTGGCCTGGCCGGCCATTCAATCAGCTCACGCTTATAGGGGGGCGTAACAGGCAACATTTCCACAAGGACCCCCACTGGCTGGGGTGACATGGTTGCGTCCACTGTCCACTACACTCCATACACCAGAGGTGTATGTCGCTGTGTATTTGGGTGTGTTTTACATACTGCGGTCTGACCAGCACAACGCAGCTGCTCTTGGCATTGTGTACTTTCCCAATCATGGTTCTACTGCATCCTTCACACATGCCTGGTAGCCACCTCTCCCCACATTTGGCTAGTGTGTGGCTGAGGTGCCATGCCATTGATTCGTCATGTTCACGGCTAGCCCAGGTTACCATTGTAAGTTGTTCTATCATGTCTAGTGGGTGGGCATGTTGTTTTGCATGTTGGTTGTGTTTTTGCGACATGTGCATTGCCAGAGTTTTGGATTGCATGGTTGTGGAGTTGAGGTGAGGGGGGTGTTTATTTGGCACTTGCCAAGCGGCTGTGCATTTGTCTTGGTGCCATCCTTGGAACGCTGTTTGCTGATGGAATGTTGGAGGGTGAAGGGATCTTGCACACTGGCTGTGTATTTGGAGGCAACATTGGTGAAGGTCCCACGGTGTTCTGATGTTGCCTGCACATTGATGCGTGACGTTTGCTTCCTGTTGCGCTTATTGTGTGCAGCTGATTGCCCCCAACACATGTGTGCATCCAGCTATGGTGTATGGTCCTTGCTTGGTCTCCAGGGCTTCCTGTACATTGTGTTGGACATATGGGGACTGGGGTGCCAGGGTGATGGTGATGTCCGAGACAGGTGTGGGGGACTTGGATGTGGCTGGCTGTGCGACTCTGCCGAATCTGCTGGGTGTTGGTTGGGGGCGGAGGAAAGGCGTCTTCCTGTGTCGGGACGAAATCTTAAGACTAAGAAAAAGGGAAAACTTACGATTGGAGTACCCTGTTACCTTTGTGATACTGGAGCGGTGGGTATGACTAACTTGGCTGACTCCTGTACATAACAGAACTAGTGTCCAAAAGTGGAGTGGCAGCATATGAGTGCAGCCCTGATTAAACTGCTGAAAGCATTATAGCAGTGAAACATGTTGGCACTGGCATTAGGTAATGGTATGCATGAATAGCTACCAGCCTTTTTAATATAAACAGCACATTATCACCTCCCTATGAATAAAGTTGGTTAAGGGACTTGTATGCTGTGTTTTTAGGCACTCGTTTATGTGTGTGTTTGTCACGAGCAGATTTGTCTGCTCTCCACTGTTTGTCACAATTTCTGTTGTTTGTTTTGGACACTTCTTTTCTTTCTTCTTATTTCTTTTGAGAAGCAAGTGACTACCGATGATGAGACAGGGGCTTGTCTGGAAATTACATACCAGTTACCCCGATGGTGGTGTTTCCGTGAGGCGTCTCTTGCTTCTCGCACATTTTTTCTAGTAAGATCTTAGTCCAACACTTTGTGTGGACTCTTGCGACCAACTTTTTTTGTGTCACAATTTATGTGGTTCTGTGGTACTGTCGGTGAGAACAGGTGTGTTTTTTAAACGTGGGCGGAGTACACTGCATCACCTCCTTATAACGTATATAAGAGAGTGCCTGGGAGCAGTATATTTTGACTGCCCTCTTCAGAGTCACTGATATACCTTGACGCCGTTGGATTGGGTCTATTGTTGAATTACTGGGGGTGCCAGGGGCCAACAGGTGCAGCACAGCCAGCATCTTGGTTTGTGGTGGCATGTTGGTTGTCCGATGTGTTGGTGCCGTAGGCCTGTTAGGCGTTGATGTGCAGGATGCGTAGGATGGTTGTCGCTTTCAGTCTGTAGTGGACAGTGACATTGTCAGGTGTTGGGCCTGTGAGGCAGGTGTGTTTCCTGGGGGGTCGCTGTCTTTGTCTGTGCTACTTCTGTGGCGGTCTGGGGGTTGGGGTGCCGGGTGGGTGTTATGGCCCTCTTGGGTGTCCGGGCTGCATGATGAATGGCTCCATGGCATCTGTTGCCCTTCCGAAGACGGACTGGGCTGGGCTCCCTTTTGTGGTGCAGGCTACCGTCCGACTTTACACCAGGTCAGAGCAGGTGTTAATTTCCTGCTACTAATGCACCTAATTGCGTGTTTTGTGTTCTTATTGCAGTTCTGGCTGGTCGTTGTGAATGTTGAGGTGTCGTGTTTTCTCAGGTTTCTGCACAGGAACGCCTACTCTGCATCTCATTAGCGATAGTTGCGGTGGTGCTCTGTGGCGATGGTTTTTGTGGCTGCTATCATTGGTAAACTGGTGCTGTGGGCTGTTAGCAACAGCTTGTGAATGGGGTGGTAAAATAATCTCGACTTTGGCTGCAATAAAGTGCCATTAATTCGGCGATAGCTCCTTGTGAATATGCTCCAAAGTTTCTGCAAAGGATATGTCCCACAAAATCAAGTCTTTTCTTTCAGAATGGGCTGCTTATTGTCACCTCTTCCATTTGAGTCATTACTTGGATACTTTTGGTTTGTGTAGTGTAGGATTTTGTAGAAAAACTGCAGCACCCAACAAATATAATGTTTTTCTTTATTTGTAATTGACATTGTGTATGATTTAGGAGTATCCGTGGCGCTACAGCAGATGCAATTTTTTCTTTTGTGTGAGTTGGCTAGTTTTTCTTCTTATATATAGTACCATGAATGAAGATTAATAAAAATGTAAGCTGTATATTTTTAACCGTGTAGTAGTAGCATCATTCTTATTCTTCTGAAGGTTTGTGCCTAAAGACAGCGGCCATTCATGTCTGTCAAATGCGGACCAAAGAAAGAAGTTAACTAGCAAGTGATAGTTTAGTGAAATGATTACAGCAAAGGCATAGCATTTTCACCTGTATTAATGAATTGTTCATTTACAAATAAGCCACTGTGTTCAGCAACTTGACTGGAATGGTCATTTCTTCTTGATGCCAGCATTAGATTCAGTCAGAGCAATACATACTTCACTGGTTCGCTCAAGCCTTAATGAGTTTAGTTGTCTATCTCAGTATCGCAATTGACTGGTGCATTGTTGTGTTACATGAACCAATCAAGCTCATTAAAACAGAAATACTGTAGAAGAGGAAACATAATTTCAATGCCATTCTTAGCAAGACGAACAAAGGGAGAAAAAATATGTTATCAATGAGCTCGAACACACTTAGCTGTATTGTAGGCATACACAAAAATGTAAGGCGTACAAACGAGTGCACATGTAACTGTCCCCAGCTTCAAGGAGAAAAAAAACAGCGCTTCTGCTAGTTCAGTTAGCCAGGAACATTTGTCAGCTAATGAGAAAGCAAGACCGCCATATCCATAAAAGTTCCGGGGTCTCAAGCATTGCTGAAGGAAACTGGTTTATGGCCCTCTTCCAATAGCGTGGTGGTGCCCATGAACCAAATGCTGCCCTTGTCACCTGCTGAGATGAGCCATAAAACCGAGTTTACCTTTCAGATATCTCCAGAAGAAATTCAGCACATCTGTTTGAGACGTGGCCACACAAGAGGAGGTAATGCAGACCTTTTTTTGCTTTTTAGGTCTTGCCTGGCGAAAGCAGCGCATGCGCTGATCTCGCCATGGAGAGGACCTTTTGGAATCGATTCAGCCAAAGCTGAATGCACCGCATCCAAATGGACAAAGATGGCTGCTCTCGCCATCCGCAAAGCTAAACATGCACACGTAGGGACAAAAACATGCACGTGCATGTAGACAGCCCAATGCCATCTTTGTGCGCACGCACATGCATTTTTTTGTCCCTATGCGTGCATATCGGCGTGCTTTCGCTTTCCCAGACAGGCTAAAGGGCCCGGCGGCAGTGCAGAGGAATCCGCCATGGCGCGCGCAGCCACCGCTCGACGCCAAGAGCTGGCGCAAGACTTCTCACAAGCATTGCTTGTTCTCTCTTACATGTTTGTGACATTCCCTGTGTGAGCATGTTCAATGAGAAGTCCTGAACAAGCATGCTCAAATCACAGCACTCAACAAGGGTCCAAGCTTATTGGTACAAAAATGTCTAACTATCCCTTTGAAAGGACTTTGCAAACAACCTGACGTGGAGAGGAAAATCAGCTGGGACTGGGCAGGAAGTGCCAGGGAAATCCAAAGTAACAGCAAAGAGCTGCCCCCTCCAGCAATTTGTTCCATAAAATATGACACGCAGTCGGGCGACTTTTCTCACCTGATTATGCGCATGTTCCCAGTTGAAGTTTATTGAGTTGCGAGGCGCGCAACGATAAACAAACACCCAATATAGCTGCCAGGTCTGCCCGCAAGAAAGGAAGAGAGATCTTTACAGCTCAGATATTCATGGTGCTGCTCCCCCTCGGATTCCTCCGCATTGTGTAATAGAAATAACAAATCCAGGCGGAGGAGCGAAGATCTGCCTGGAGTAAAGAACAAATCGCTGATTAATCTCCGACCTGACTGGCGTTTGCTGAGGCAGCGTACCCTCAAGCCCAAGTGTAGAGGCGGAAATACTTGACACGTCAGAGGAGGCCTAATCCAATGGATTAACTCTACATCTGGGAATGTTACCAGATTTGTCTAAAAGTAGCAACACTAATAAAACCAATTGGGATGTGTTAGGCTGGGCAATGGTTGAAACTGTTACTGTAGCCTGAGGTAAAGCCCATAATAAAATGTTTTGGCTTGTGAGGGATACGCCTTTTGCAAGCAATAAACATTGACATTATTTTTGCGATGTAGTGCGGTACTGGAGAATTCCCAATATTTGATGGGATGGTGGATGTGTGCAATATTTTGATTATCGCCATTTTTTTTACTATATTCCAACCATCTAGGTTATTTGCAAGTGATAGAACCTCCCACTCATTGATTTGGATTTTAGCTTTAATTTTCTCTCTCTCCTTTTGCGTTATCTTTTCTTACTTTTTATGCATCTAAAAAAAACATACATAACCCGATGTTTAATGTTTGCCTTGTTCTGTTTCTGATCGCAAGCACTTCTTCTGTAGATTTAATACCTATGCAGATCATCTCTGAGCATGTAAATTAATCTCATGCATATTCATGGAGGATAGCTGAAAGTCTGGCTTGTTAACAACATCTCAGTTTTAGTGCATGTTAACTCCAGCCTGCAATATATGCACTCTGAAACAAGCATTTGCAATGCAATAGGTCTCGCATTTACGCGAGTTTGAGCTATTGACATTGCAAAAAAACAATGCCTTTTATCTTTGTTTTCGTTTTTAAAACATAAATAAAAGGCATTATCATTTACAATGCCAATCGCTTAACCTTGAAAAAGCCATTTGCTTTGATATACAAAACCATTAGCAAAGCAAATGGCTTTAACTTAATCAAAGGCGGGACCTATTGCATTTTCAATGCTTGTTACTCCTTTGTGTACCCGGCACTGCCAGACTCCTTTGAGGAGCACTCCCTTAGGGGTTGAGAAGCCCCGGTTTCCCCCCCTCCACTAAACTCTCCCTAGATGCAAAAATAACAAAAGAGGATGTAGCACAGGCAATCCGAGACTTAGCCCGCAACACAACACTGCAGCTTGATGGCTTTCAGTTGGCGTACTACAGCATTTTTACTGCGCTCCTGGTGCCCCATCTTGCATAGATGTTTGAAGCAGTGCTACTCACTGGAGAGCTAACCCAGTCACTTTGAGAGTCCCTCCTGATCTCTATTCTCAAACCAGGCAGAGACCATACACAGTAACCATATTTTAGGCCCTCCGCTATGAGGAAGTCTGTAACCTGCGCAAACATACTATCTCCTACCAACAGGCTACCCTCCTCTCTCAGTTCCAGCAAAGGGGGGGAAACGATGATTTCCCCCCTTGTTCCAAATACGACACTCTTGCGATGCATCATCTCTGAGATGGAAACCTCAGTGCTTTAGCTTACCCACTCATCACATCCCAACATGCCCCTTTATCACAGTACTACCAACATCGCTACCCACTTCCACGTATCTCTCTCCGGTACAGACGTGAACTACCGCTGTCCCCCTAGTTCATTTTCCCTACTCCCGTCGCAGTTTATAAGTTTACCCCTGAGATCATATCACTAAGGCGGGACACTCTGTCCTCTCTGCTGACTCAATTACGAAATCTGCATGCACACCACTATTTTGCATGTCCTAATTTCCATGTTTTAGTTTACTATGTACTGTTCGTGATTTGCACTGCTATGTTTATCATTTTGACGGACTCTCCCAATTGTAACTGATGTTTCTAATGAAAAAATCAACAAATATATCTATTTTTTAAAATTTGTCGGCGAAGTGGCATCTCCACTTAAAGATTGCGTTTTGCTTGGCCAAGTTGAAAGTATGTTTGCAAGCGAGCTCACTGTCTTTGCACTTGAATTGAAAATGGTTTCCCTTTAAAATGCATCAATTTACTTGACCACTAAGTGATTATCTTGAATACATGGCTTGAAAAGATCCAAAGATCCGAAGATCTTAGCCGTAAAAGCAGATTTACAGAAGGCAGGACAAGCGATGGAGAACCAGTTACCATGAACTAGAAAAAATAGAATACCAGAAATGTTTGACACGCTATAAATTCTCACTTTGGAATGCTAAAATTTCCCTTTAAACATTAAAAATAGAATCTTTATATAGCTCATCGAAAGAATTGTATGCCACTATAACACAGCTAACCACTTCTAGCCCTGTGACCTCTATGGATGCATCTCAATCTTTCTGTAACTTGCTAGCAGACACCTTTTGTGGAAAAGTGGAAAGTATCTAGTGCTTCCTCACCTCTACAACCCCCATAGTAACACCTCAGCAATTTCCTAGTGCGGCTACTGGGTGTCAATCTACCTTTATAGGCTTCATGCTTCCTGACAAGGAAGAGGTTGTAAGATTGCTACAGCTCGCCACCTCAGGCTCACCACTAGACCCATGCCCTCCCAAAATGGTCAACCATGTTGCATCTTCGTTAGATCCGTATCTGACAGATATATAGAAGCAGATGTACATATCAGGTGTCTTTATCGCCCAGTGGAAGGAAGATTGCATTCTCCTGTACTAAAAACAACCCTCATTAAACCCCATGGATCCCAACAACTATCATCCCATAACCGGTATACCACTAGCTGCCAAAGTCATTGACAAAATCCTGAATGCACAGCTGATGAAACATATCTCACACAGAAACTTCCTGGATGATACCCAGTTCAGTTTTCGGTCGGTTCATAGTACCAAAACTGCTCTTTTCAAAGCCACTGAGGAGATTAGAACATCCTTAGATCAGGGCTACGGGGCAGCCCTGATTTGATTGAACCGCTCGATGGCTTTTGATACAGTTCACCACGGACTCCTACTCGAGCACCTGAGTTCAGAATGGATATCCGGTACAGTCCTGGAATTGCTTACATCTTTCCTGACAACAAAAAACAGTCAGGGGTTCTTTGATATGTCACATCACCCTCTTTCCTACTCCAATGAGGTATTCCACAGGGATCGTCAAGGAGCGCCACACTATTTAATCTCTATGTTAGACAAGCAAATCAGACCCACAAGCACCAACATCCAACTGCCTGCCCTGACCAGCTCGCCTCTCCTTGGACAAAGCCAGTAGCCTGCCCCTAGTCCGGAAGCCTCCTGAACCCAAGAGCCCCGGCGAGTATGTCAACATGAACTTCAGCAGCTCCAACTCTGTCTGCTTGCACCCCTACATTGCAAGTACGCAACATTTCTCAGAGAGAGAAGTTCTCCGAGTACATGAGCAAGAAGCTGCAGGACTGAGAAGGCAGAAAATACATGTGCATGCAGCCAGGCACTGTCACTTTGCACAGTGATCGGATGCTTACTACCTCTGGAGTGCAAACTGTGAAGCACTGCAGTGAAAGAAGGTGAGTCACGGCTTGCACCCCATTTCTATCAGTGTTTGGTCCTCACAGAGTGATCACTGCTATTATACCTTGTTTTCTAATAAAACTGCCTTAGACCTTGCCAGCAGACCATCATAGACTCCCCAACGAAGTGGAATTCACTTTGAAAATAAAGAGTAGGTGCAGAGCCTCTTGGTCTGATTTGCCTCAAACCCCACCAGTAAAATTAGCAAGGCATGTACGACCCCGGCAATTGGCTTGGAGACCAATTCTCCAAAATACTACTGGTTTCAGATGTGACAGCAAACAACAATAACATCAGTCTCGTCCCATTGCCTCATTGATGCCCCCGTCAACAGCATCATTCAGCACCCCCTCAGCATAACTCAGCACCACCTGAGTAACACCTCTATCTAGATGCACACTCTTTCTGCTCCTCTGTCTCATGTTTATTCACCACGTCTTGCATAGACTGCCTATCCCTCTCTGTCTTCCTTTCTACCTACTCTGTGCAGCTCTCTCCGCTATCTATTCACCACGTCACATAATTCCACTACTCAAATACACTCCAAGCCACACAATTCCACCGCACACAATTCAACAACTAACGATTTTAATACAATCCACATAATTCCACTCCAAACTACATACATCCAATCCACTCCAAACCAAAACACAGAAGTAAAAGACATAGTCATTTACAATGCCAATAGCTCTAACTCTTGCAAATGCAAGACCTATTTCATTGCATATGCTTGTTATAGTTTGCACCTAATTCCCACCTGATCTGATTCAATGGTAATTGCATTTCCTAAATGGCTGTTTTGCGACTAGTCACAGTTAGGAAATCTGTTGTAAACGTGGTTTATGATTTGCATTCTGGAAATCGATATTGTGATTTCCTATTTTGCGATCACACCACAGCAAATGGCTTTCATACATTCTGACGTGGCATTTTGCACTTCTTAATGGTCCGAAAATGTGATTCACACTATTAGGAAATACAAATACCTTTATACATATGGGCCACAATGTTTTATTCAAAAGGAGAGTTAGAAGAGAATGGAGTAACTTGTCAACTGGTGAGACTATTTACAAATATAGAATCCACAAACAACTGCCTATATGTATAATCACACAGGATACCCAGAAGCAGAAACTAATGCACGTCCAAGTGAGCACCAAGACAAATTGGAGAACAAATAGGCATACTGTAAAGTATTAAACAAAAACCTATGTTCAAACTAAAATTAGACATTTTTTACACAGATCATTGGGTGTTATGGACAGATTAGTATTAATGACGTGCTACATAGACCCTTTGGTAGTTCTATATGTGGCGGTGCACTTGGTATGCCACAGAATCACTGCAAGAGATATGTCTTGACTTTCATGGGAAGGTCACGTGAAAGTAAAAAAAAACATATATCCCATCATTCCCTTTAAGAAGATGCACTTCACTACTTGTGAGTAAAGCTGCCAAAGCAGAAAAGACAGGTAAAGATTTCCACTGATACTAAATGAACTAAAGCCACAACATACCATAACCCACACAATGCCTAAAGTTCACGACCCACTGAGCAGACTTACACAGGTGAATCGGAACATTATAAGACCCTTTCTCTTCCCTTATAATGTGCCTTTCATGTCCATAACCTAGTGCCTATAATAACACTTACATGAGTTACACTAAGGTTGAAAAACACAAACCCACATCCAGTACCTGCAGAGAGAAAACCCACTAGTAACAGAAGACAGGCCACATCCTGAGTCTCTTCTGCCTTGCGTGGCAGTCCGCAAGCTAAATTTGCAGAATTTGGTATACCATAACCTTAAATTAAAGCAAAGTACAAACTGGACAAAACTAACTTTTAGACAATGACTCAATTATAGTTAAGAGACAGATCAATAATTGTGATACATTAAGCTGATACACAAAGGTATCTGCCATGTGCATCCCTAAGCATTTTATGTTCCTAAAAAACTTTATTTTATTCTTAATATCAGGGTGTCATATTCTTAGCAAAATTATTAATATTATTTAAGAGTTTTATATAGCACTGGCTAGACCCAAAGGTATCAGAGCTCTTTACATTAGGATCCACAATGTAACTAAAAAAGATAACAATTGCACATTATGTCAAAAAATAAGCAATACATTAAGAGAGGAGAGAAGGAGAGACATAAGTAGTGGAGGAGAGAAAGGGGAACTGTGAAGAAGGAGGATGAGGGCATAGACGACAGGAGAGACAAAAGGAAGTCTGTCTAAAGACCGACTGGGTAGGTGACGTCCAAGGAGGAATCCACGGTCCGTCTCCCCTTTAGCTAAACGAGGTAGCTCCATCGGTCATCAGTCAAAATAGCTAGGTCTCAATTGACGAGGGAAAGTTCTCAGATAAACAGGGTGAGGGCTAAGGGCAAGGACAGGTAAGGGCAAAGGTCAGTGGCTGGAAAGAGGAGAGGAGTAGAGCGGAGAGGGGTAAGGGGAAGGTGGAGGAGGGAGATAAGGCTAGGAGATACATACGCAGGAGGGTTTGCCGAAAGACCGGCTAGGTAGGTGATGGTCAAGGAGGGAATCCATAGCCCATATCCCCTTTACTTTGCAAGGTAGCTCCACCGGGCATCAGTCAAAATGGCTAGGTCTCAGCTGTCAAGGGAAAGGGTTGGACAATGATGAAAAGAGGCAGTCTCTAGAGCAGGGGTACTCACAGTACGGCCCGCGGGCCTGTGGCGGCCCGCCAAGCCTTTCCTGGCGGCCCGCGGACCCCCGAGACATCATACCTGTGTTTAACGTTTTTTTTGTAAGTGTCTGCAGCAGCGCGAGAGACTCTGCTGCTCTGTGGGAGCTGCCGGCGGGCGATCCGAACAATGGCCAGAGTAAAGCTGCAGGGGCCTAAGAAGAGGTGAAATACAAAGGCCACATTAGCATGCAAATGGCCTTTTAAAGACCTGTTAAGGGCTCGGGTGCGGCTGTGAGTGTGTGTGCGCCCCGGCTGGCACACAGGCAGGGTGAGATGACAGAGGGTGACAGAGGGAGTGGGAGGGAAAGGGAGGGGGAGGGGGACGGGGAGAGAGGGAGAGAGTGAGAGGGAGAGAGTGAGAGGGAGTGAGTGAGTGAGAGGGAGTGAGTGAGTGAGAGGGAGTGAGTGAGTGAGAGGGAGTGAGTGAGAGGGAGTGAGTGAGTGAGAGGGAGTGAGTGTGAGGGAGTGAGTGAGTGAGTGAGAGGGAGTGAGTGAGAGGGAGTGAGTGAGTGAGTGAGTGAGTGAGTGAGTGAGTGAGTGAGTGAGTGAGTGAGAGAGAGTGAGTGAGAGTGAGTGAGTGAGAGTGAGTGAGTGAGAGGGAGTGAGTGAGTGAGAGGGAGTGAGTGAGTGAGAGGGAGTGAGCGAGTGAGAGGGAGTGAGCGAGTGAGAGGGAGTGAGTGAGTGAGTGAGAGGGAGGGAGTGAGTGAGTGAGAGGGAGTGAGTGAGTAAGTGAGTGAGAGGGAGGGGGAGGGAGTGAGAGGGAAGGAGTGGGAGGGAAGGAGTGGGAGGGAGGGAGTGAGAGAGAGGGAGTGAGTGAGAAAGAGTGAGTGAGTGAGAGGGAGTGAGTGAGAGGGAGTGAGTGAGAGGGAGTGAGTGAGAGGGAGTGAGTGAGAGGGAGTGAGTGGGAGGGAGAGGGAGGGAGTGAGTGAGTGAGAGAGAGTGAGTGAGAGAGAGTGAGTGAGAAGGAGGAGTGACTGAGTGAGTGAGTGAGAGGGAGGGGGGAGGGAGTGAGAGGGAACGAGTGGGAGGGAGGGAGTGAGTGAGAGGGAGGGAGTGAGAGGGAGGGAGTGAGTGAGTGAGA
The DNA here is from genome assembly GCF_964263255.1 of Lissotriton vulgaris. Lineage (NCBI taxonomy): Eukaryota > Metazoa > Chordata > Amphibia > Caudata > Salamandridae > Lissotriton > Lissotriton vulgaris. The sequence goes on along the minus strand of NC_141687.1, from coordinate 2,126,374,159 downwards.
AGGAGGGAGTGAGTGAGAGGGAGTGAGTGAAAAGGGAGTGAGAGGGAGGGAGTGAGAGAGTGAGTGAGAGGGAGGAGTGAGTGAGAGGGAGGGAGGGAGTAAGTGAGTGAGAGGGAGGGGGGAGGGAGTGAGAGGGAGTGAGTGAGAGGGAGGAGTGAGTGAGTGGGTGGGAGGGGGTGAGTGAGAGAGTGAGAGGGAGGGAGTGAGTGAGTGGGAGGGAGTTAGTGAGAGGGAGGGAGTGGGAGGGAGGGAAGGAGAGTGTGGGAGGGAGGGAGTGAGTGGGAGGGAGTGAGTGGGAGGGAGTGAGTGGGAGAGGGTGAGAGGGAGGGAGTGAGAGGGAGGGAGTGAGAGAGACAGACAGGGAGTGAGACGGACAGGGAGGGGGAGGGAGTGAGGTGGAGATAGAGAGGGAGGGAGAGGGAGGGAAAGGGAGGGAGACGGAAAGGGAGGGAGACAGAGAGGGAGGGAAAGGGAGGGAGACTGATGGGGATGAGATGGAGGGAAAGGGAGGGAAACGGATGGGGAGTGAGATGGAGGGAAAGGTAGGGAAATGAAGGGAGGGAAATGGAGGGAGACGAAGGGAAAGGGAGGGAGACGGAGAGGGAGGGAAAGGGAGGGAGACGGATAGGGAGTGAAAGGGAGAGGGAGGGAGAGGGAGGGAAAGGGAGGGAGATGGGGAGGGAGAGGGAGGGAGAGGGAGGGAAAGGGAGTGAGACGGAGAGTGAGAGGGAGGGAGACGGAAAGGGAGGGAGACGGAGAGGGAGTGAGAGGGAGGGAAAGGGAGGGAGACTGATAGGGAGTGAGATGGAGGGAAACGGAGGGAGACTGATGGGGAATGACTTGTAGGGAACGGGAGGAAGACTGATGGGGAGTGAGATTTAGACTGATGGGGAGTGAGATTGAGGGAAAGGGAGGGAGACTGATGGGGAGTGAGATGGAGGGAAAGGGAGGGAATTGAAGGGAGAGGGAGGGAAAGGGAGGGAGAGGGAGGGAAAGGGAGGGAGAGGGAAGGAAAGGGAGGGAGAGGGAGGGAAAGAGAGGGAGTGAGAGGGAGGGAAAGGGAGGGAGACGGAGAGGGAGTGAAAGGGAGGGAGAGGGAGGGAAATGGAGGGAGATGGAGGGAGAGAGAGGGAGGGAAATGGAGGGAGTGAGAGGGAGGGAAATGGAGGGAGAGGGAGGGAAAGGGAGTGAAAGCGAGTGAGACGGAGAGTGAGAGGGAGGGAGAAGGAGAGAGAGAGAGGGAGTGAGAGAGAGTGGGAGTGAGAGAGAGGGAGTGAGACAGAGAAAGACAGGAGAGAGGAAGGGAGAGAGGGAGAGAGAGCTAGAGAAAGGGAAAGAGAGCTATAGAGAGGGAGGGAGACCGAGAGAGAAAGAGAGAGAGAGATGTATGTATGCCGTGACAGCTCAGTGGACGAAGGCGTCCACTGCAGGGACCTGTGATCAACCTCATGGTCAGTTTTATGTTGTTGCTCTAGCCCCGCCCCTCCCCCACTGACCCCACCCACCACCGATGCGGCCCTCGGACACAAACCAAACTGTAAATTTGGCCCCCGAGAGAAAGTTTGTGAGTACCTATGCTCTAGAGTGTAATTACCACTTGGGAAGCAAGCACAGCAGGCAGTACGAGAACCAACAAATGGGATGGGAAAACCAGGCCCGCAGTGGTCATATATGGTGATTGAGTGACCCACCCGAAGATGGCCACCATAAGTGAGTGTGGGAGTATAGGCAGGGAGTGCCCATTCTAAGATGGCCTCCATAGGTTGGTAGAGGGGCAGGCTCTTTTCTGTATCCATGCCCTGCTGAGCATTCAGCCCAGGGAAGGGAGCGCCATCTTCAGATCCGAGAGGGATAGAGGGGGACAGCAAGTCAGTTAATACACCAACACATATAGGCCATATAATATATAAATACATATTATATCAATGCAACTGATATCAGTAGATATGTGCTTAAAAATTGATATTTCACTTTCCATTGATGGGGCTAAGCAAATACCTCTATCTCTTCTTTTAAAGAATTATCAACAAGGAAATACAAAAAAATGTAAACACTACAGACTTAGGGCCTGATTACGACTTAATGCGATACGTAAGCTGGCGGTACACCACGGACACGCTCCTGCACCACCAATGCCGTGTGTACACCGCCAATAAGATTACGAGTGTTCCTCATGTCTGGCGGGTGTCTTTTTGGTGGTTCCATGGCGGTAACTCTGAAAAGAGGCACTGCAATGGGAGCTTCAAAGGCAGCATCTGCACCGCTTGGACTGGTGAAGTCCATGCCGTGCAGGTACTGAGGTGCATGTACTCCATTGCCCAGAGGCAACAGGCGGCCCTCTAGGGCCCCTTTTGTTTCCCCTCTGCCACGGTTTTCATGGAGTAGGAAATGCCATGAAAACTGTGGCAGAGAGGGAATTTGTCATATGCTTGGCGGAATCACTGCAGTCCCGCCAAGCATATTGTGGTTTCAATCACCAGGGCTTTGTGATTCCTGGAGGTTGAGGAGGTGCAATGCCGTTCTGACAGCCCAACTTGTAATGGGGCGGTCGGACCGCCGGTGTGGCGGTGGCTGGACTGCCACCTCCGCACCTCTGCAAGTTTGGGAGTTCTCAGACTGCCAGACTCATAAGCAGGCCCTTAGTTCATGCATACTACAGTTGAAAAGTAGGCATGGGCGGAAAATCCGTTCCGCTCGCGGATTTTGCGGATTTTCGGGAAATCCGCAATCCGCGAGATTCGCGAATCTCCCGCAAAATCCGCAAATCCGTGAGCAGCGGATTTTGCTCGCACTGCTCGCACTGTTCGCGTGAGTTCGCGTGAGTTCGCGCCCCGCGAATAAGTGCAAAATTGCAGAAATACGATCTTAGCAAAACTGAAAGTAACTACTTACCAGGTTCAAAAGTTCAGGCTCATCATTAGTAGCCATTTCCTGTAGTGCTTCCTGAGGGGCCCCTCCAGAGTTCAGTTGCCAGTTGAAACTATTATGTGACCCTGCTCTGAACCTCAGAATAGTTACACATATGCCACAAAGGTCCTGAATTACAGCTAAGGGAGACAAGCAGGAGCCAGGCTGGAAGTTAAAATCCATTAATCAGCCCCTAATTCATTATTGTCAGTTGGGGCAGGGCAGGTGTTGTAACTAATTTTGCAACAATGAAAGCACTTAGCAAGTGCAAAAGATCACTAATCAGGGCGCACTAAGGAAGCAGGTGCCAGCTAAAAAAATATTCTGTGACACATTAATCAGCCCCAAATTAATTCAGGTCACTTGAGGCAGGGAAGGTGTGCTTTGCTTTGCCGAAAATAATGTACACTGGACAACCAGAGGGTGTGGTGATGAAACAGAGGGTGGCATGGGTGGGCCAGAGGGTGGCATGAGTAGTCAGAGAGTGGCAGTGGTGACAGAGAGTGGCAGTGATGAAGAAGAGTGTCCCAAACAGGCTGGACACGTAGAAACAACAAGTTCGCGAAACTTGCGACCCGACAGGTAAGTTCGCAATTTGCGAAAGTGTACAAAACCCTCGCGAACTGGCAGAAACACGGGCGAACACAAAAAAAAAAAATCCGCAAATTTGCGGGAATTTGCGGATTTTGCGGATTGCGAATCCGCAAATCCGCAAAATTCGCGAACGCGAGATCCGCAAAATTCGCTCATGCTTATTGAAAAGTAGAGCATGATCTTCAAGATAACTTTCTAATTTTAGAAGTTGTAGGATTGTGCATAAATAGACAATAAAGCTTTTGCAGTTAAATAAACTTATGTTTAACGTTGAAAAAGCTTTATTGAAAAGCCAGCAGTTAATCCAACGATTGTAATTCTAGGTCCCATGGTATCATTAGGGTCTTTAAAACGTTTTGAAGGTATTCTTGGATAAACTTCCTTTAATTCTTGTGAATGTTATGCTTATTACCTGTAGTTTGAAAAGTTTTCTACACCCGGGTTATCATGTTAGAATCAGGTTGTTTGCATCGCTTTCTAGTAGTTTGAGAAATAAGGCATTCTTCCCAACATCTATAGAGTTTATAGGTGCTGCGAAAAATGGCTTTAAAGTTAACTTGCAAGAAAAAGGCATTATATTTTTCATGCCAATTTGCACTCAAGTAAAGTTTGCAAGTTCTCAGGGAAAACTATGGCAGGGTGTGAGCGTAAGAAAAAACAGGGAACATTGAGAACTGCGGGTTAGCAAATAATAAGCATCTGTACAAGACGTTGCTCTTGTATGAAAATCTCCGCACTCCCCAAATCATGCAACCATAGAACTCAATGTAAGACATCAAAGCAATCGCCTACACAACTTGTCCATGATTACTGCTAGGCCCTTCTGTACTAAAACGACTAAAGTCTTTTCATGACCATTTGCGTTGATTAAGACGAGCGCTCTCCGCTAACAGAATACCTTAAACTAAAACTGAAATTGTGCCTGTCAAAAGGCATGAAATGAAGCTAACATGTACGTGCATCAGTGCCACTCAGCCGTGCACGCTGGGATCGGCAGTTTAGCACAGATCTATAGGGTAGATTTATGCTTCCAATCTTACATTCAGCTCAGCATGGGTTGCAAATGCTTGGGTCAGTCTCTGTCTTTCCCATTGTATGTTAAACGAACAATGGACACTGGCTTGTCTTCCTGCTCTTATGTATAAGCTTTTCCATCAGGCAAGAAATATGGACAAGAATTCAACACAGAATGTGGAAACAACTGCGAACCATAACTAGTGTTATTTAAATTGGTTTGGCAGCTTTGATCCAAGCCTAGTATCTCAAAAGAGGCACATGTCTGGCTTATTACAAAAAATAAGTCTTCAGTCAGTCGCAAGTTTAGGCACCTATTAAGGATCATACATGTGTGATGTCACTCATTCTAGCACTCGTCCATCCATTTACCCATCCACTGACAAATTCTTGCATTTGCCTAGTTACCGACTTTATCCATGATAGACCACACACACATGAACTCAAAAAGCATAGGAAAAATAAATTAAAAGAGTAAAAGTTTTTGAAAAAACAAGTTTCCACTACCTACATGTGGCGGGCATATAAATACAATAATTAATAAAATTACACACTAGACAGCCATCTTGCACTGATTTTGTGCATAGCGTATTATCGTTTTCAAATTCTAACACATCCACCAATTTTAGAATCAACATGTTGGCCATCTTGGAATAGTAATAGAATGATATACTATGCAAGTACCATTCTAGGATGGTCGATCACTAAAAATGGCACTACGAGGCTATCTTGGAATTGTATTATGCATACTCTATCATAGTGGTATTCATTCCAGACAGCTGACTTAATTCTACTCAATGTAGCAGACATCTTGAAATGGTAAAATAATGATAGAAAATGGACCAAACAAACTAGCACGGCCTGAAATGCAAGAGCGTGATCTAAAGACACAGTAAACAAGCATTTGCAATGCAATAGGTCTCGCATTTCCAAGAGATTATGCTATTGGCATTGTAAATGACAATGCCTTTTATGTATGTGCTGGTTTTAAAAACAGATAAATAAAAGGCATTGTCATTTGCAATGCCAATAGCTCAAACTCTGGCAAATGCGAGACCTATTGCATTGGAAATGCTTGTTATGACTAGTGAGCACAGGCGGGTCTTCTTGGTACATGATTGGTAAACCTCTGTGCCTTGGGTGGTTAGCAGATTGGCTTCCTTGATGAAGAATAGTGAGTGCCTATGGCATAATGTAATTGCACTATGAGCAGAGTGTAGATGTTTCTATCAGGCTGAAGTGGGCATTGAATGGTAGTCTTCAAGTGATTCGTGCCTGAGAGGGCTTTACTGGACTGGTAGGAGAATCTTAGTGGAATGGCTGAGCAGAAGAGTTCTGGAGCCCCTGCCAGGCTGCCAGGGTTTACATTCACTCTAACTGAACTTCCGAAATAAAAAAACAAAAACATGAACACTGTGTGGACAATTAGTCATCTTAACACAAACATAGCCAATAGGTTGACAAGAATATCTTCAATATGTCATAGATGGGCAACCAGTATGGCAAGAATAGCAAGAATGTTGCTCAGAATGCCACATTTGATCAATATTGGGCTACTAATATGCCACAGACAACAAATACATTGCCATCAAAACCAACAATATGTAAAAGATGGACACAATGTTCACCTCATACCCATGGACAAAATACCCACCCACAAACGTCACTCAGGGAGACAACAACAGCGCACACAGTTTCTCACACGCGCTTCAGTAGGCACACTTCATCTGTGGATTCCTTCAAAAGCCGTCTGCTCTATGGTGGGCAAGCTCCCTAAACCTGTGCCTCTCCAGGTAAGGAGCTACAGAAAACCAGATTAGAAATAAGGCTGGGACCAGGAACCTAATCTTCTTCTCCTGCATACACCAGGTTTCACGATCTCAGCTTCGATCAGAGAGGAAGCGAATTTGCATTAGTACACAAACAGCACCCTAAAGCTCACATGCTGTACTGCTCTGGGTATGTTAACTATGGATTCCATTTCTGCCTCTTGAACCTTCCGTGTGGGCGCGCTGGTTGGGCCATGCCTAACACCACTTGTGTACCAGCCATAACTATTTATAAAAATACTGAAAACCACTGCAATCTATGATTTCACAAGCTAGCTAAATAATTGACATAAGAAAAAGAAGCTTCAGCAAAGTCAACAGTTCTCAGTTTTATATAATGAAGCACTTGCTGTGAGAAGTAACACCGATTCTGTAGGAGAGGTAAGGACCAATACATTTTATTTTCAATATAAAAATGTCTATAAAGACAGGAGATTAAAATAGCACATTGTATTGCTTTTAGTCAACAGAATATGGAACTGTGCTCAATAGTACTCAAAATCACCAGTAATGAAGAGCCTTTTCAACCATATGGTTAATAGAACATGTTCAATCGTTGCTGTCAGGTGGCAGTTTATCCGTCGTCCATAGCAAATCAGAAGTGATATGACTTTGATTTCTTGGCAAAGCTAAGAACTAAACCCACAGTACAGTATTTTTTAAGGCAAATACAGTGCAAAAGGAATTGTTTCTCGGATGATAAGGTCAAGCGAGAGAAGGAGGAGACAAGAGTTACTGGCATTGTGTGCTCACAGAACAAGCTGGCTCTGTGGAGTCGATGGGGGGAGGGAACCTGAAAGAGCGTGATGCGAATGCTGCCAGCATCCGGGGACAGGAGATGTGCATGCGTATGGAGTGCACATCTCCTGTCCGTACGCGTGCACATCTCCTGTACACGCGTGCAATCTCCTGTCTCCCTTCGGCACAGAAAGCGGCAATAATAGAGGCTCGCAAGGCGTTCTCTAGCGAGACCTAAAAACAGAGAAAGAAAGAAATGAAAGAATGACTGTGAAATGATGTTTGGACAAGAATGTCTCCTGCATGGTAATCTAGCATGAAGCCTTGCTTTGACTGCCCGACAGGTAAATGTATCTGCTATCTGACTTTTTTTTGTCCTTGGTGTCACACTAATCTGTGTGGGCAAAGGCTTAGGGCTGTCTTTTACAATGTGTGGTTCCACAACCTGTCCTGTGTGTGGCCTCGAGTGGTACACAAAGCATGAACTCATAGTGGACAGAAGCCACTTTAGCACATAAAGCGGTGATGGCATCATACTTTGTTCTTTGTTCTGTGAATCCTCTTTAACTGTATCATTGTCAGTGTGGCCTAGATTTCCACTGTTAGGCGAGCCCCAGAACATTCCTGGCATCCTGAGTATATGTCAAGTGCGTGCATGTGTATTGTGTGTACATAAAAAACGTGCATGAGTTCATGCTATTGATGCAGGCTGTGCTCGACCTGCACTGTGACCGATGTAGGCACTATATAGAAGTACAACAAGCTTCCGGCTGTGGTTGGGACTTATTCGCTGCATTGAGCTGAAACGAGCACAAGGATTTGATGCTGTTTTGTACCCACTACAGCAATGGGGTTAGGAATATGAGTGTACTGATTGCATGTTTGACCTTGAGGGAAAATGAATCTGCAACTGAGTCTAATTTAAGTGCCTGCCAAAGTTTACTAGGAGACTGTACAAATAATGGCCACCCGGAAGGGAGAAGATGCAGATAGGGATGTGTATGGTGCTCACTATGTAGTAGTCATGCTTAATGGTATCACCTTTTATTAACACATTGGACTGGGTATTGCAGTGTGATTAAAAGGGCTTTCCTTTTCACAAAGACACGTACTGGGTTGGACAACCAGTAATTGTGTCTGTTGGTTGATGTTTGAGTTTTGAGGTCATACTCCATCACAGTACCTCACTAAGAAGCCTGTGACTGCTCACCCTCACTATTCTGATAGTCAAGTGATGAATTATTAAAAAAATGGACTGTGTATTGCAGTGTGATTAAAAGTGCTTTCCTTTTTACAAAGACAAGTACTGGGTTGGACAACCAGTAATTGTGTCTGTTGGTTAATTTTTGAGTTTTGTTACTCCATCACAGTACCTCTCAAAGAAGCCTGTTACTACGCACCCTCACTACCCTCAGCGTCAACTGCTGAAAGAATTGTACTTAGCTTAGTTTGCAGAGCCACAGTAGGATGAGCTACAGGACACAAGTGATAAACAACTTAAACCACCATGGATGTGGCCCAATAGCCCCTCTTTGGCCAGAGGCTCCCACAAATGAGGTCTGACAATGGAGAAAATAAAAAGCTAAAAGACTGACCTACCAGCCCAGGACCAGAAGTGCAGTCAATTACAAATAGATGTGCACATGGATAAATGTCATAATTTGCAGGGTAATAGAGCCAATGGCTGAAGTGGGCTGAGCTATTGCTTCCTGCTATATGCTGTCAAGGGTGAAAGCAGGATGTGTGTGGCACTCGAACAGTATATCTATGTATGTATGTATATGCATGTAATTTATTTTTAGTTATTTTGATTATGAAAACCTGGCGAATAGCTTAACATGCCTATCCAACCTAAGAGGGTTTGTTTAGGACTATCACAGTGAAAATGATGTACCTCAAAGTTTATCACATGGTCTACCCAACACCAAAACCTTACCTGCTACACTAATCTGTGAAATTTCTTGTAACAAAATACCTTTCTGCATGTTTAAAATGGAGCTATAACAATTCCCCTCTGAAGGCCTGATGCATTTTAAAAATGCATTTTAAAAACTAAAAACAGATTTTTGCAGGCTTACTGCCTTTGTCTTAACTTTTCATTTTAAAAAACAGATATCCGAGGCAACTTTTCCAGTGATCCAATCTAGCCTGAAGCATTTCTCAATGATTTATCACTGTAAACATATCCAGCCTACTTTATTTATAATGTTTCCTACAAAGAAAAGTTGAAGCATACATACATTGAATTACATATATGCACTAAATATTAGTAGGCAAAACAAAATAGAATTCCATCAAAAAGTGTTTATAAGGAACATCAAAGTGCAAATCTTCTACCTCCAGGGTTTGTCAGGGGTAATCAACATAAAAAACTTTGCCTACTATGGTAAACTGTGAGATTCATGGAACAAAATGCATGTCTATAAGCTTTAATGCAATGTAACACCAATAAACCCTCAAAAATTATTTAATATACATATTTTCAATGCATTAGTCAGGTGTACTGTTTTTGATGCATCTTTCCACAATAAACAGATAAGACATTTGGGATCTGGGATAACTGTTCCAGATGAACCAATAATTCTTTAGGCCTGTATCATTGGCGTCACTAGGTGAGGCCTACTGTATTGAGCATAAACATGCACACAAGTAAACCATCAAACATACGCTCTTAAAATAACAAATATATAGAAACCTATAATGAGCAAAACAACATACAACACCGCTCCTACAAGGGACTAGCAAGGATTCACTCAACGCAAATCATCTATTCCCAGGATTTGCCACACAGGGTAGCAAAAAACGCAGACCTTGGCCACTACAGTTGTCTGTGAGGTTCCCTCTAACAAAAAGCCTGTCTACTTTTGTTCACAATGATGTATAAAAATACACCAATAAATACCTATCAGCCTTACAATATGCTTTTCTCAGGAAATAAAACAGGCCTGCAGTCTATGTCAATTAGACCAATGCCATCTGATGTAGCTTTTCCCAATGAATCAGTCAGGTCTTTATCCTTTGTCATTGCATGAGCATCTTAACCAGATCAGCACTACTATAAAGGCTTTCCTACAAAGGCAGCGTTCAGACATACAGTGGGAGGGATGTTGGTCTAACGGCTAGGGCAGTCAACATTGAATCTGGGGAAATTGGTTGAGTCTCTGCAACAACGCTGAACATCCTGTGAATCTGGACAAATCACTTAATCTCCTCGTGCCTAACAAAATTTTGTTTTTAAATTAATGTGCCCTCATGTAACGCAACTGGTGCTAATGATACACAATGCCTTTGGTCAAGTTTACGCAGTGGCGGGGTGTCCATTTGGGCACTGGGGCGTTGCCCCACTAATCCCACTAACGCCACATGCCAATAAATTATAACTCGCGGCTCACCGCTTGCGATGGCTGAGGCTCACACAGCCACTGTCACTGACGCACGCTAATTCTGGCACCAGGCCACGCCCACTTTGGTGACTGACAGACAGAGACTACTGTGTGTTGTTGTTATTGTACGTGCAGTGCCACCGCAGCAGCAATAGTGCGCATGTTCGGTTTTGGGCTAGTCATTTTTATGATCAGCTCGCACATGCACACTACTAGCCACTGCCTTCCCCTTAGGAGAGCGAGGGTTCCTTCATGCAGCAGCCCCCGGTGTCCTACTGGGTGGGGGGCATCCCTGCTCTATCCAATCCTGGTGCTGCTAATGCAGCATCTGGATTGGCTGAGGGTGAGACACCTCACAGTCAGGCTAGTCTGAGGCTTAAAGACGTTGAAGGCAGGAGGCATCTACATGGGACCCCGGCTCAGAGCAGAGACGCGCGGACCAGGTGGTAAGTTTTCACTTTTACCTTATTTGTAACTCCCCCCCCGCCCCAGACTGCATCACTGCCACTGCTGTAGCCCCCAGTCTGCCAGAACTGTGAAATTATTTTGCGGTCGGACTCAGCTCGTGACGTATTTTGGGTTCTGTGCTCTGGTTCACCTTGGTTGGCAGGCTTTCTCTTCTTCATTGAGCTTTACATGCATGATTTGGTGTCGTGGGCAGTATGGCGGAGAAAGTGAAGGAGGGGAGTGGTGTGTGAGCATTACTAGCTCTCTTGAATCTTATTGTGCATGAGTGCGGCATGTTCTGTGTGGACTGGTTGGTTGTGGGTGCTGAAAAATGTTACCCGATGGGCTGTGATTTGGCCTTTTAGTGCGGTGCTGGGGGTGAGTGAAATGTTCACTCTCGAGTTCTCCCGCTTGGAGTCAGTCAGAGGGTTAGTGAGGGGGTTACTGCTCTGTTTCTGGGTGGCATGATCTGGTAGCTAGCTGCTCGTGTTGCGAATGCAGTACACACTGCCGATAAGATGTAACGGCACTGTGTTAGCTGTGCGTGAGATACTCAGTCTGGTGCTTTTTGCTAGCATGTTTGTGTCTAGTGTTTATATGCAGTATTGCTCCTCACACGCCGTTTTGCAATGTTGGGTTTATCGTAGGAGTTGTGTTCAGTACAGTCGTTCTATGCACTGTTTCTTAGTGGCTGGCGGTGTTGAGAGCCATGTCACATCTGTCCTGTGATGTGGAATGTGCGGTCTCATGTGGGCTGTTGGATGTTTGAGTGGAAGCAAGTTCTGGAAACCCACATGACTGCGTGTCACAAGGCCACCTCTGTCCAGTCCTCAGTTACCATATTAGTGCATTCTAAGGAACACTCATTGTCACTTGAATTATGCGGCAGGTGAGCACTAAATTAGGTCATAAGAAAACGCAAATTCTGCTACATAATTCGGCTAATTGTTGGATCGTATTCATTATTTTGTACATTTTTACCATTGGTAATACTGTCTGGGCAAATATTTTACTTAATTACTTCCAGTTTAAGAACAAAATACAGAAATAGGCAACTGAAAGATGACAAGTTTACCTTTGTAAGCGACCTTCCACTGCACAGAAACACGTTGCCACATTTTTTGTAACGTTTGATCCATTTGAGCTAGAAACAATGTTTTTGTTGTTGAAATTTGCAGATCATGAATTACTTGGCAGATGCGGCAAACCATTATTATACACAAAAAAGCCATGTCTGCAGAGTCGCATAAATCCAGTGGCTCTGCTTGTAGCCTTGGTTAAATCCAAGTGAACACATTAGATCCCCAAGCCAGTCACCAGAGATTTGTAAAAGGAAAGCCAACGGGAAACAAGCTGTCTTTATGACAAGACCACCTCTGAACACCTTCTGTAAACTGGAGATACATCGGCATTCCTCTTTTTCCAGTCCACACACAGTGAGAGGCAGGTGGGTGGGACCAGGGGAGCTGCTGGTAACTTGTGCAATAATGTTTAGGGTGAGAAGGCTTCCGGCGGCGCCCATGCTTTTTAAACATGTTTTTTTTTTCAGTTGGTTGGAAGAAATAAAGGAAGTTAGTGTAAGTGAAAAGAAATCGCCAACTCTGCGTGTAAAAAGTGATTACTAACGCAAACTACCTAACACCAGCATTAGTAGAAAGAGCACTTTATGGTTTGGCCTGAAACCTGTTTTTTTTCATTGAAGGCAGAGTGGCCATAGGGAAGCAATATAAATGAGATGTGATGTACAGCATCTTGTTACCAGCCCCCTGGGAGCAAGAGTCTGTAGATGAAACCTTCTTATGCCCCCACTCCACCATGATATGATCATCTCTCTAACTCATCAACCGGTGGCAGCGGTTTGTCAGGGTGGAGTGGGTGCATAAGAAGGTTTCATCTACAGACTCTTGCTCCCAGGGGGATTGTTCTGATGACAAGTTCATACATACGGACTCATTTGTTAAAGGCATTTTGTGTTGGTATTCAAAAGGACTCTTCTTAAGTTGACCTTTTATGTGAGTTAAATACACTGCAGGGCTGGGCATTGATAACTATATGAGTCTGGGTTTCCGCATACTTGTGGCACGAGGTGCCTGTCACTGGCTGTACGGACACGTGGGGCAGAGTGTTCATAGGCTGTGGAGTGCATGTGAAGCTGCATGCAGAGAGCAGGGTGTATGTTGGGCCTGTATGTGTGTACTTATTTCACTATATATAGGAATTCATCTTGAATGGCAGACAAAATGGACAATTTAAGTGACCCTGCTTAGAGTCTTTGTTGCTTAGGAAAAGCCAATACAACTCCTCAGGCCTCCACTTGGAAGTGAGCTGGACACCTGTGGCTAGAGTGCGCAGGGCGACACACAACTTTGAAGTGAAGAGACTCCCCCGGCATCTTCCTGCTTCCTTCCTTACTCAGTGTCATTCTTGAAGACAGTTTGGTGGAGTTGCTTGGTAGGAATGGCTCTTTGTATAATCTGCACGCGAAAGGCCATGTCCACCCTCTTGCTCATTCAGTTGTTTAACACTTGAAAACGGTAGACCATCGCAAACTGAATTTTATGTTGCTTTTTGCTGTGCTGCCTTGTGCCTGTAGGAAATAACACGTGATGACATTTGTTATTCTGGCTTTTCAGTCAAAAGTATGTTTCTGTTTGGGTTTTGTAGCTTTATTTTTAACCCCTAGTATGGGTTCCCAAATCCAGCATGCAAGTTACAGTGGTTAATAAGACATGCTGACACTTAGCATTGAGCCAGCGATGCTGTTGTCCGGTGTGTAGTGATATCACAATAAGCCATTAAGCAATCGTGAATATCACCAGAACCCTATGCTGGAAAGCAATTTTCATTGTATGATAACATGATGAGCTACATTCCCTAAGCGCTAGTGTCCAAGTAAATTCATCAACCTGTCAATCATGGTACTGTACATGTTAGTTTGTGGTTCTATACAGTATGATTAAGAATAGTTGTGCTACTGTAGTATCAGTAAATTGCTGTTAATTTTAGTTCCATATTCCCGGAGCATTCTTTTTATGTGTCAAACTTCTATAAGGTTTCTGAACTCCCACAACTATAAACAGAAGTATTGACTGAGCTTTTCTTCACACCTTCTGGTGTGCTTGAAAATGCACCATTTGCCCACTCTTTTTTCAGAATGTTCTCGGGTGAGAACCCCCAAACACTCCCATAGGTGGTTAAGGCTCGCTCCCTGAGCTCTCTGCAGTGAAGTACGACAAATGTTTTACGCCTCACCAATTTCAAATGTCAATAGCCGCCACTGAGATTGCGCTATATAAAACTCTTTAAACAATAAATAAATAAATACAGTCTTAAAATTACAACTGGCTAAACGATATACAACCACCCCTAAGAGAGCCCAACAAGCATTCACACAGTTCCTAACCTGGGGTTTGTCACATGGGGCAACCAACACCGAAACAACTATGTGCGACAGTAATCTGTGAGATTCCATGTTACAAAATTATGGTCTACAAGCTTTAATATATTTCTACAGGCTTTACCAATCCACCCATTAAAGTCTATTGGCTTTAACATTTGCTTCTCACAATAAATAAACCACGCATACTGCCTTTGTCATAATGTTTATTAACGTTTCATAATGAACAGTTCTATAGATGTTATCATTAATTTGTCAACATAACAATCCAGTCCTGATGTATTGGGCATAGGATTTTAACTTGTTTAAAAATCTAATCCAAGCACACTTTTTCAATAGAAGCACACTACTTTTGCCCAATCAAGTTCTGTATTCAAGGTATTTAACATGGAGGCGATGCCAAATCCTTTCTCTCAGTAGTGACTGGTGCCAGATTTAAAAATTGCAACAGGAGCCTGCGTGGTTAATCAAGAAGCAATGGCATACACATATATACACTGCAGCTGTGTGCTCTATAAAATAGTATAACCTAACATAACATGGAGAGATACATCTCTGTGCAAAAGCACTTTAATATGCTACTATGGCACCTGGCAAATACCAATACTTAGGGGAGCAGTATTTTCTGGGTGCACTATTATCTCATCATTTTACGTTTTCCTTCTCGGAATGACACATAGCAACCAGAATCTGCGTTTTGTGTGTTGATTACAGTCTCTCCACAGAGATGTTTCACGGCATGGACAAAGTGGCTAATTGCCCGGGCCCCACCTTCCAAGGGGCACCCTCGGAAGGTGAACGTTCACCCTATCTCATATCTGTCTCTTTCTCCATTCCAACTTTTAATATAATATTCAATATTGTTTGACATCATGGGACTTGAATTTTTAAATTGATAATTAAATGCAAAGCTGTTCAAGAGAGGGACCCCCAAATGATATCTAGCCCAAGGCCCACTAAATCTTTAAGATTACTCTGCCTTTAAGATCAGTTTTTCTAATTCACCATGTGCTGAATTTTTATTTTTACAACAGGACTTAGAATGAGGCACTAGGATGGTTCTGGAAACACGGAAAATACAAACCCTGTGTAGTGGTCAGGATGAAGGTAACTTTGCCAATATAAACCGTTGTCCTAAGACCACCAGGGGCGAAATGTAACTTCATGAAGAAGGTTATTAGACTTGTGATACTGTTTATGTTAATGCATTCTCACTTTTTCAGCAGACAGGGAATGCTATATTAACATACATTTATGTACAGTTATGACCTGTGGCAATTTGCATGCAATACATTATGCTTATTTACATACTAATTGCGTATTGAGGTATAATAGAAAGTTATGGCCATAGATCTGCTTATCAAGCTTTATTCTGTCTTTGAAAAGCACGGTGAAATTACAGATGTTCTCAACAAACTTAGTTCGTAAGTATGATCAATCACTGCAATATACTTACTGTTTCTCTTTTTAGCACCTAGGATGTAATTTATTAATATGTCTTGATCTGTGTGCATGAAGGAGAGATAATGTCTATTGGCAAGCAATGGGTACACTTTGGAAATTCTCCCACAATGCATCTCACAGCAGTGCACCCTCTCCCAGTCCTTACCTGGAGTGAGCGTTCCCTGCTGAAAAGAACAGGGATGTCAACGTCAAGTCACAAGTTGTTACCCTCCCAAGTCCAACTCAACCTTTCATCCTTCCAAGGTAAGTAAATTCAGTTCCATTAAGTTGGCTGATGGTAATTTACATTTATTAGTACAGAAGAAACGTGATGTTTAGGAAAGACCTAGAGTGTGCCTAAATAGATACAGTCAGAAGATAACCTAGGGTGTATTTCATACTCTTACCATAGGAACTGCTCGAGATAGGCCAGGAAAGAACATTAGCTTCAGGGCCGTGCAAAACCACGTGACTGAAACGGGTCTTGATTGCACTAGCATGGGTCGAACACAACCACTGTTACACTCACTATCTCAATTGATACGCTGGGAGTCTGCGTTTTTTTCGTTTTCTCGATGGCTTTGTGAATATACTATCGCCGTTGGGCTGGTAAAGGAATACAACATTGCTAATGAAATACACAACGCTAGAAATTGTCGCCGAAAAGAGCCCGTAGGCCCAGGTTCAAAAGTATTTAAATAAATAATTAAATAAGTAAACAAAATATGGAAAGGGAGAGAAAGGGAGCTGGCTGTATCTTTACCTCACAATAGCAACAATACACTGATAACTCAAACAGAAGTCCCGATGTGCAAATTCTGCTAAAGGCTAACTCTGTCCACTTGAGAGAGAGCTCAGCTCAGCTATTGTGCCCCTCCTGAGACAGCCCCTGTTGGCGAGGATGGGATGCGACACTTGTCGGATACGGTTTGTGAATGGGGCCTTTGAAATTGAAAGTTATCCTTTCATAGATGCAGCGGGCATGACCTCCAGCCTGCCCTGTCAGAATATAGTTGTCATGGTGAGAACAGGATGAGAACCTGCCATCTCTCAGCTAACTGATGAACAATAGGAATGCTGAGAAGGAAGAAGAACATTTCAGCCCAGATTTGTAACTCAATGTGCATGGATGACCTTTCACCCCTTTGGCAATGCACTTAAATCTTACTTTGGACTTTCTAGATATAGGGTTTCAGTTTGGCAATTCCTTCTTTACTCCATAACATAGAAGAGAAAAGTTAGAAAGTATTCTCCTCGGTGCAGGAAATATTGCACAGACTTTCAAGTGCTTGAGTTGCAATGTCAATTTAAGAAATAAAACGCTACGTGAATTTCTCTAATAAGTTATACTAATACGTTATGATGTATGCATAGATTATCGAAGCAGAACCTAATGAAGAAACTGACAATAAAGACACTGCTGATACAATTTCATATAAGAGCATTAAGTGCATAAAGTTACAAGTACTGTATGGAGCGGCAGACCAACCTAAAAGAAGGAGGCCAATAGTATTAACAGTGTAAAGTGGTCTAAAAATGAACTCCCACGGCCTTTCAGCCTAACTTGCACCCGAGACATTAGTGGATGTATTCCACTGTACATGGTTATGTATCGCCAGATTTTACATGCTAGAAAGTGAGATTTAGAGCAGTGTCTAACCTATTGTGTTAGGCAAATCAAGAACAAGCATTGGCAAAGCCAATAGTTCTCGCCGGTGAGAGATATTGCCTTAGCAATGTTTTGTAGCCATACTGTATAGCTATGAAGATGCTTTGCAGTGTGGCTAAAAATATATATTTTTAAAAGAACCATTATGCAGCCAGAGCTAGTGTGCCCTTTTTAAAAGTGCATTAGAGCTGGATGCATCAAAGTACCCTTTTACTATTATTTATAGCAATGCTACACAGCTGCCACACTGGTATGCAGCATGGCTGCAATTCATTGCAAAAGTCTGCAATGCCCATGCTGTAGTGAACAGTATGAGCAAAAAAAAGTCAGAGTCAATAGTCTCAAAGTCAAGTCCTACTGGCTTTCCAATTCTTGTTGTATACAATATCTCTAGCAAAGGAAGGAGCATTGTATACACTGTCATAGGTGCAATCCAACAATGGAAGTCTGTGTCAGAGTGGACAATCTTCTGTGTTGTAGCATCACAAATATTATGTCAGCTGTGCTTGCATCCAAGACATCTCAAGGAGGGATAAAAGGGTCCTAGGACCAATGGCACTGGGGCAGTGGTAAGCCTGATGCAAGGATATAAGTATAATGACTAATGTTCATGTATCATGCAAAACATAACTGTTACAGATGTGCATTGATTTAATACATCAAAGAAATGTAATTCTTGAATAATTTCATATTAATTTCCCATCAAAAACAGGTTATATACTGCATATAGATCGGTAGAATACTCTAAAACATTTAAATTTGAATTTGCGGAGAGGGTAAGCAACAGAAAAAATATATCCACAGTTGCTTATGGCCCCATTTAAATGAATCATAGATGAAACATTTCAATGGTTTTGATAACAATGCTTTCTATGCATCTTAAATCAACGTTGATGCTGTTTTTCATGAGTGATACTGAGAGAGATCCAGAACTCTCCACTTATCATGAAACAACGAAACAGTTGTAGGTTACTGTAATCCCCATAACTATTCCCTAAAATGTAGTCTCAGAATTAGCTGGGGAAAAACATGAATTTTATACAAAAGCTCTATTTGCTTTATTTGCTTACTGCCCCTTGTTATGTATGGTTTGCCCTCCTTCAAGATGCACAAATTTCAACATACTGTGGGGTAAGGATAGTTCAATAAATGGGTTCTAATAGGTGTGATTTGATTGTTGCAGTTGTTGAGTGATTATGATGATGCACTCTCTGCGGCATCCCAATGTGTATTATGACCACAATAGGAGAGCTAGCAAAAAAAAATTAACATGGTCCTCAGTTTCCTCTCATTGTCTGATAAGCATGGGTCCCTTATTTATCTTGCTCTTTTTTATGCTTGTGAAACATGAAATTTATATTTAGGCCACAAGTTCAGAAATCATATGATGACAGGAACTGCTTCAGGAAAGGGAGCATGTTGGTTTCGCTGCTGGCAGGACTGTCGCTTCGAGCAGAGAGTGTTGGAATTCAATGTAGGAGGGCGGGCACAGGTTGTTTTGGGGGTGCATCAACACAAGCACATCAGCTCAGTAGCTCAAGGGAATAAAAAATTAAAGACTACTGTTGAAGTAAGAGTAATCATGCACTGCATTTAACATGATACATTGGGGCACATTGAGTGCTGAGTGTGAAGGCATTCTGCTCCCACCTTCTTTCTGTTGCAATTTGATGTATGAAGTGTCGCAGGTGAGGTATGAGTCTGGTCAGTGGCTTGGCAGCGCAAAATATGGCAGACAATATTGCATATGACATGAGCACACTGTGGGTGGGACAGACTGCTTTTGAGGGTGCAGCTTCAATTACCCAATTTTCCACCCACAGCCAGCTGACATCATATGGGGTAATATGTTCGGAATATTTCAAATCCTCATTTGGTTACTCATCAATAAAAGGACTGAAAGTTTTTTTTTAATTTAGTTTCTTTGGATCTCCAATGTTGCACTAGTGGGTTAATTTGACTAAGTTGATTTGACTCCCTATAACAGAGCTGTTCCATTCTCTGCATCTGTACCCCAAACATTATTATGTCTCTGTTGTTACTTATTTTACGTTGTACTGATTGATGATATTGGATACAAATACATCTTTTTTCCCTGCTTACTTTGTAAAGCACTCTGTTACCCTATCTTGGGTCTGGTTTGTGCTATAGAAAACTCTAAAAATAAAAATAAAAATAAAATACTGACTGCATTCTGCTTTTATTTGCACCTTGCACATATTCGAAAAACAGTCCTAATGTCTGTCATATTATGTGGAAGATGGTAAGTGTCTTCTGTATTTTCTGACTTAACATATACAGCTCCAGATGTGTAAGGAGACTAATTTTAAGAGACAAATTTATCAGTGGTTATAATGGATCTAAGTCACATAGAGTGATGCAAACTGGCACATATTGTTGATAAATATTTTGCTTTCCATAGCAAAACTTTTTTTGCACTGTAGTCTGCAAGGTAACACAATTAGCAATTTATGCTATTTGTGCTGGGTGGTATGTGGCCATTCCCAAGCAACCACTCATGGTTTGTAACACAAAGTCTCAACTAGTGACAATGGCAGACTGGGCTTTACGCTAAAAAATACCTAAAGGTATATGCTGTTGGCGGGTTGGGATAATGAAAACACCTAATGGTATGCTGTGGACGGGTTGCAAGGCCACTGAATTTTACACAATCCATCTCGCAGCACAGCACATGCACAGTGTAGGAGAGACCTACAAAAGGAATCACTTAGTTTAAAATCAGTCTTGTTGTTCAGTATAGAGTTTCATGCAGGCGATCTTTGTGTGCTAAATCCTTGTGTACGTCTACTGCCTGCACAAGAGAACTTAGGGGCATATTATCTAGACAGGCGATAAAATTATCCCCGCTTTAGCGGCAGAAAACTGCAGCTAAAACTGTGATAATGTGCTTGATAATATGCTCTATTAAATTCCAATTGAAGCCCATGTTAGATGATAATTTTATCGCCTGTTTTGATAATATGCCCCTTAATTTGTTCTTGAAAGTCAGTAATGAAATTGGGTGGTCAAAGTGCCTCAAAATCTTATTTGTTCTTCCCCCGTTAAACATATAATAATTTCAAAATCCACTCGGATTGATAGACATGCATTACATTATAAGGGTCAAACGAAAAAAGGTTCATGCGAGGTTAACCTTTCGGCACTACTAAAAATACAAATCAATCATTCTGTACTCTGCAAATCTGCCTAACAAATGAACTGGCTGTTACCGATTAACAAGGGATCCGAAAGTATTTAAAAAAAATACTTAGGACAAAAGATCTTTTCTTGGACAAACGCAGTGTTCTACATATTAACATAGTGGTTTATTTTACTGCAATCTGTATCTCAACTGAAATAAAGCGTGTGTCGAATATAGTTTAACATATGTAGTAGCACCATTAAAATAATACTAATTACTAAACTTAGATGGAACTGGAAGCAAGGTAATTATTTAAGGAATATTCCGCTGATACATAACACTAAACAACCCACCCACCAGAAAACATCGAAATTACTGTGGAAATGTATGACATATTGTTTTATTGTGTAATAAGTTCTTACTCAAATATATTTCCATGGCCACCCAATATGGAATTTGAAAGTGAACATTTAGAGTTAATACTGTTTTCTAACGTTTTGTTGCATGCCAATTTCATTTCAAACTTTATATATTTCAGATGACCCGGGAAGAAAAGCTAGTTCTGTTTTGCCTTTGAGCATGCTCTTTTGATAAAACATTAATAGAGATTCAGTTATGAGGTTGCATTTAATATGGTGCAGATGCGGATTTACACTCTCGTGGCTCTTGGCGCACTTATCAGTTGTCTCCAGGAAATATAATCTGGGTGTGGGATAGCTGTCTTCCATTCATCACAGCAGAAATATGTGGTTTATCTTGAACTGACTCCAAGGGACCTCAGTGCGGCATGAAAAGAGCCGCTTTCAGGGCGTTTATATGATTCAGTTATCTCGTCCAGGTAAATGTAAACATACTGAGGTTCAATGTGCTGAGAAACTGAATGCAGGACAAGAAAGCTGGCTGCTGTTTTACACTGTTTTTAATGTGAATCAATGACAGGCATTTTGATCTACCTGGCAAGTATAAGGTTGTATGCCACCTTAGATGACGTGATATTTTGCCGTCTGGCTATCTCTACCAGGGAGAGAGGCTGGATTGGTCTTGTGTGCTCTTTAGATGCCAGTGAGTTTAAATCCAGTATTTGTACAGTGCGAGCAGCTACCCAAAGGCATCCCGGCGCTAGGGACCGTCGGAAAGATTAAGCAAGCTATTGCCCAGAGTTACATGGTGCTGGGCTGCGCCGTGGATCGAACCAGGAGCCCGAGATTCCAGCATCAGTCGGATCGAACCAGGAGCCCCAGATTCCAGCATCAGTCGGATCGAACCAGGAGCCCCAGATTCCAGCATCAGTCGGATCGAACCAGGAGCCCGAGATTCCAGCATCAGTCGGATCGAACCAGGAGCCCCAGATTCCAGCATCAGTCGGATCGAACCAGGAGCCCGAGATTCCAGCATCAGTCGGATCGAACCAGGAGCCCCAGATTCCAGCATCAGTCGCCCTGCCCGCGGCGGCACACCTCTTTCTTGTTTAATTGCTTATGGCCCTAGATGCAGTGCTTATTTTGAGCCAGTGATTGCAGGTGAGGCACACTGGCATTCATTTTTTCTCAATAAAGTGTGATCAAGAGCAAGAGCGAGAATAACTTGAAAAGAGGAAAGATGGAAGAAGTGAAAGACAGGAAAACTGTGTCAAAGGACGAAAGGGATGAAAAAAACTGCAAGAGTGAGATATAGAATCAGGGAGTGTCTGGTTGTGGATTAAAAAGCATGAGGCGGAATCAAGACTATGCAGCCTTTGTGTTCAACACCCTGACCTTCGAAATTACCAGCTGCAGGCCCTGAACAAAACGTTGTGCCTCTGCACTCATTCTTTTAAAATGAGGTTCTGCAGTGGTATCTTCGGTCATTTTAAACCAGGCCTGCCTTGCAGGTTGGTTTTGAAATAGAAATATGTCTAAATTCGACTTTGGAATTAAAAGTACTTCCAAAGACCAAAACTACCTTATCAATAAGTTCTAGGTTGGTCTCTGACTCACCTCATATGTATCTGGCTGAAATCCATTGTTGTTTGTAACTTTAATGCAGAGTTATATCATGCACATTACACAATACCCTTCACTGTTACTCAGTTTCAGTACTGTCTTATGCTATTCTACCAGTGTCATGAATACCTTTTTATACAAGAGATGAGCCAGTATTAATTCCCCAGATCAACGGCACATGTGTGCTCTACTGTAATGGGCAGATGTTAGCCCTTCTAGTGCAAAGGTTCTCATTTTGAAGCATGTTGAATCTGAGTAGGGGATTTTGAATATTATCAAGCTTAAGGTGCTACATTGGGTGGTACCTACTTATTTTTGATCTATGATATTGGGGAACCTATTTATCGAATGCCTGGTAAGTAAAAGACAAAGATTGAAAGTAAGAATTTCAAAAAGAATAACTCGACTCCCATGTTTCTTCCTATGTAAACATTTCTATAGCATTCACATAAAACTACAGCTTAGAAGCCTAAAATCCAACATTTATGGGTCGGATTCACAAAGTTTTTTTTCTCCTTAAATTGATGTCACTTACATATGGAAATTCAGGATCATGTTCAGTGTAAGGCACACCTTCTCAGAGAAAAACATTGTGAATCTTACCTCTATACCGGGAACCGAGTTCACGGGGAGGCTCACTGATACGTGTTGCAGGGTGAGCTGACTCTCTATTGTAAGAGGGGAGGCTGAATCTGTTCCAATACCGTCTTAACTATTTTAAAGTTTAACTTTGCTGCTATTGCTGGAAATGTGCCATTTGCACAGTAGTACACCAAGTGGAGCGCCATCTTTACTCCGCTCGGCTGGTACATTTTCAGGCACCATCTTGGAAGGTGAGAAGTCCAGCGTTTGCAGACTGCTCCCGGGAGCCTATTTAATGCACTCTGCTACTTGGACGCGCAGCAGCTGCAGACTGTGATCAGTGTTACAGGTGGCTAAATTAGAGTGATCTGACCTCTAGGTTCCGGGAACTGAGTTTACGGGGAGGCTCACTGCTGTATGTTGAAGGGTGAGCTGACTCTCCATTGTGAGGGGGGTGGAGCTGAATCTATTCCAATACTGTTTTAACTATTTGAAAGTTTTAACTTTGATGCTTTTGCTGATAATTGCACATTTGTACACTAGTACGTGGAGAACCATCTTTACTCTGCTCGGCCGGGACATTTTCAGGTGCCATCTTGGAAGGTGAGCAGTCCAGCTTTTGCAGACCGCTCCTGTGTGCCTATTTAATACACTCTGCTATGCGTACCAGCAGCAGCTGCAGACTGTGATCAGGCTTACAGTTGGCTAAATTAGCGTTAACTAGCGTTATCTGACCTCTAGGTTCTGGGAAGTGAGTTTACGGGGAGGCTCACTGCTGCTTGTTGCTGGGTGAGCTGACTCCTTTGTAATGGGGAAGCTGAATCTGTTCCAATACCATCTTCACTATTTTAAAGTTTTAACCTGGGTGCTATTGCTGTTTTGAACTTTGCTCCTATTGCTGGTAATTGTGCATTTGCACACTAGTACACTGAGTGGAGTACCATCTTTACTCCGCTCAGCTGGGACATTTTCAGGCGCCAACTTAGAAGGTGAGCAATCCAGCTTTTGCAGACTGCTCTAGGGTGCTTATTTAATGCACTGCGCTACATGGACGTGTGCATCAAAGACAAGCCCATCTGTGCCCGTCCGTGTCCGGATCATGGCCAGCGCCAGCCACGCTGCTCAAATTGCAGGGGCAAACCATTTTCCGGACGCGAGACACCCTTGAGGAAAAACCGGTGCTCAGAAACCCAATGTGCAAACTTGGATAATCCTGGCCCCCTTACCAAAGTAAGGAATGCAATTTGACTTTGGGGGCCCCAGGTAGGGCGACTGGGGACAGGAGAAGGATTCCCGGACCTCATAGTGTATCGGAAGGTGGGGTAAGAGCCTGCTTGATTAATTGTAGATCGTTCCCCAAACATGCTGATATTTGGCTTTCTCTGGAGGATAAAACCTGGAATATGATGTTCCTAACTGAAACATGGTTAAAGGAGGATTCTTTGCTGGCCTTGACCCTTGCTTTCCCCCTTTACTTCCGAATAATCTGCGCCAATAGGAGCAGTGATAGAAGAGAGGGTGGGATGGCTATTATTTTGAAGGAAACTTGGGAGATTTCCACAACGCAATTCAACAACCTGCGCAGCATGGAAGGCTTAAACTCCTGTATTCAGATCTTTGCATCTCTCTCCTTCGCGGGGCTACTGAGTTATAGACTGCCGGATTGCTCAAACAACCTTACACCCGAACTATGTAATCTTATTGCACAAAAGTCACTGCAATACGCCAATTTATGGCTCACAGTGATTTCAATCTCCATGTAGATGGCCCCAATTACCCCCAGGCCTCTCAGCTAGTAATGTCTCTCAATGGAGCTAACCTCACGCAACATGTATATACACCTACGCATAGAGCAGGTCATTCTCTGGACCACTTCTTGGTCCCCTTTTCTTTCACTCTGGCTAAGCACAGCCGAGCGTGGGCAAACGAACACTGCTAAGAAGAATCTGGAAAAAGCGACGGCAGACAGCTTGGGCCCAGTACTTCAAGATAGGGGACCATAGTGGGCTGGCAATCCCAATGATGATGCTGTCACGTTCAACTTATGGATCTCCTCCGCCCTTCACACAGTGGCACCACTAAGATCTGCTGGGTCCTTGAGAGAGTCTTCTCCTGCCCCCTGGTTCTAGGACCTGAGAGCAGGAAAGAGTAGGTGTAAAAGGCTTGAGCAGCAGTGGAGGAAAGTCTATAGCCCAGCTGCCAAGCAAGCCTATAAGAAAGCCTTGAAGATGCTCTGAAAATTGATGTTGGTGGCCAGAAGCGAATACTTTGTTAAGAGTATCAAGAATGCAGAGAACTCTTGAAAGGAAATGTTCAGGATTGTCAGATCCTTTATTATTCCATATGCCATCTAGGTAAAGATTCTACCCTCTCCTTCCTTATGCTCAAACTTATCCAACTTCTTTGAGGAGAAAATTCAGAAAGTCTATGCCTTATTCACAGCTGGAGAGGCGTTGGTGGATTCACATTGGCACCTTCTCAGAGTTTTGTCCTATAACCTTGCAGGACTCACTGACCGAAATCCTAAGATGCAAGTCTGGTTCCTCCTTGGACCCTTGCTCACCCAAGCTTTTTAGGTCTCTGGCTCACTTGATCAACTCAGTACTAAACCAGATTTGGAACACTTCGCTATCTTCTGGCACCATTTAAGATATTTGGAAAAATGCATTCTTACTACCCCTTCTAAAAAAAACGAATGCTGATCCTGCAGAGCTTGGTAATTACCGCCTGATTTCATTATTGCCAGCATCTGCTAAAATGTTGGAAAAACTGGCAAAACGTCAACTCACCAATTTAATTGATGCACATGGCATATTGCATGACACACAGTCCGGATTCCAGTCAGCATACAGTACTAAGACTGCATTGGTGGAGGTGGTGGAATCTGTGAGAATGACTGCAGATGCAGGAGCATCAGCAATGCTGGTCCTTCTAGATTTGTCAGCTGCATTCGACATGGTCGCGCACCAAATTTTACCGGACGCAAACAGCTGGGTTTACGGGGGCAGCTCTTTTCTGGCCCCAGTCCTACCTCACAGATAGGTCTCAAAGAGTCTCTATCCAACCACATCAATCTGAACCAAAGCCACTGAGGTGCGGCATACCTCAAGGCTCGGCCCTAAGCCCTTCCCTTTTAAAAACCTACGTAGTGCTACTTTTCACTTTCATTGCTATCTGGGAAGTGAAGACAGTCCCCTATGCAGAAGACCCAGCTGGTGTTTTCATTCAAAGACCACTCTGTGGACTCGTTTGACAGATTAAGGGGTGTCTGAAGGACATTGAGTGCTGGATGAACAACGACAGACTAAACCTAAATGTGGACAAGATGGAGGTCCTGTTCCTCGGGCAGCTTCAGGAAGCTAAGAAGATGAAGGAAATATCTGCACCTATTACCGGAGGAAAGCAGCAGGATCATAGTCCATGCCACTGTGATTTCCCATCTAGACTTTGCGAACAGTCTGTACCTAGGTCTACCTTCTTATTTGATCAACAGACTCCGGAGGGTAGAAAATGCGGCAGCGAGATTAATCCGTTGGGTCCCATTCTGTGATCATATCTCCCTTCATATCAGGTACCTCCATTGGCTCCCGGTAGCGAAAAGGATAGAGTTCAAGTCCATGACCCTGGTATTTCATGCCATGAATGATAAAGGACCTAGTCATAGGCTTTTCCCGTATCAACATAAACGCACTCTTAGATCCAACTCCCAGCTCCTGTTTTGTGTACCTCGCTATGCTAAGTTCCGAATGGGAGGCAGGTCCTTCAGAGTGAGGACAGCCAGGTTGTGGAATTCCTTATTGTCTCATATGCACTTGGTTGAATCAGAACACGAGGTCAGAAAGATAATGAAGATTTTGCTCTTTAGCCAAGGCTAGCTTCACTGTTGGCCCTGATCCCTCTTCTGTTTCTTTGGCTCAGCCCGGGACACCTCTGTTTGAGGTAACTGTTGCACTCTATAAATTACACTATTGTTATTATTAATAATCAGGACCTTGTGTATATACCTCACATTAAGCAGGCAAGTGTTAAATCATGAAAAAGCCACCTGTTACAGTCTGACCTGGGGCAGCAGTCTAACCGTCATCCTTACAAATGGGCCAGTGCCTCCTCTGGCACAGCCGTAGGGATTACGATGTCTGTTTCCCTAGGCAGACGGGAAGGGACTTTGGGGGCCCTAGCAGGGCACTCATCCTCTGTTGGCCTCCACTATGGGGCTTGGGAGGGCGCAAGTGGTGCCCTCCAAAACATCCATGCACCCTGGGCAGGCAGCTCGGATCGTAATTTGAAGGGTGGAACTGCCAACTACATGTCAGCCGATATGCATCCTGCAATGATTGTGGTCGAACGCTTGTCCGACAGCCATTATATTAAGGCCCTTCGTTTTGGTTTATGTTTATCTGCCTGCCGCCGGCCTCCTAACCTGACCCTCATATGCACATTCCCATCCAGACATACTATGAGTGCCCAACTACACTCTATGCCTTAGGGCAGTCTCCAGGTGGTCTTGTGGAACGTAAACAGCCTGATAGATAAAACCAAGTAGGTAGTGAACCTCAAGCATGAAAAGCGGATAGAGGAAGATTTCCTCTTTCTACAGGAGACCCTTCTTAATGGGGATCAAGTCCCATGTCTGGTTCAATATGGATATGCACAAGTTTATCATGCAGCATTTGCGAGGTGTTTAGGGGTAATGGCATACTGGTTAAAAATACAATCCTGTAATCTAACCGCACTAGGACATGGTCAGATTAATACTGTAGAAAAATTGTCATTTGAGGTACCCTATATGGCTAGACCCTCACATTCTTGTGTTCAAATGACCTTCCTCCATTTGAACAATCCTTCATAAACCTAATAACAGGGCTTTGTGGGGACCTTACTTTGCTGGGGAGGTGACTGGAATGGGGTGGTATCCCGGAGATGGATAGGTGGTGCCAGTTGGGGAGATCCATGATTACTGAGCCAACCCACTTGCCCTCCTTATTACAGCCTTGGGATTGATGGATGTTTGGCATGCCTTACACATTCTAGAGTGTGGCTACACATTATATTCAACCAACCGTGATTCCTACTACCACCTTGATTCCTTTTTGATTCTACACTCTTACATGCATAGGATAGCAGGCATTGAAGTATTTTTGACAGGACTGTCTGACCACTCACCAGTGGCACTTAGTTTCCGGTTGGGACCCATCGCCAACCCGACCACTGGTGCTTTTCACTGTGGGCCCTTCAGAGCACAGAATACTATGAATATATGGAGTGCTGTATAGATGACTATTTCGGTCATAACATGGGTTTGGTGGAGTCTCTAGTGGCACTGTGGGAGGCTGTGAAGCCTGTACTGTGTGTGATGCACAACAGCTTTTAGGCAGGAGTGTGATGGCACAGGTCGCAGAGGATGGCTGAGCTTGAAGCCCGGATTAGGGAACTGGAAGATAGGGATTGCAGTTGGAATCGCCAAGCGGCTGCAGACTGCTCAGCTTCATCCAGCAACAATATCTACGGATTGACAGATCTTGTTGGATGAGGCCAGGTTGGCCTGGCAGGCATCCAAA
The DNA here is from genome assembly GCF_964263255.1 of Lissotriton vulgaris. Taxonomy (NCBI): domain Eukaryota; kingdom Metazoa; phylum Chordata; class Amphibia; order Caudata; family Salamandridae; genus Lissotriton; species Lissotriton vulgaris. The sequence goes on along the minus strand of NC_141687.1, from coordinate 2,126,345,474 downwards.
AGCTGCATATACCAATGGGGGACAAGTCAGATGCTCCGTTGGCTGTGTCAGAGTGTCCCCCACTTACCCTCCTTCCAGTTGATCAGAGACAATTCACATGCCTTCCTCACAGACCTAGAGGGGATTGCGAGCAGCTACACCATGTATTTTAAGGTAGTATACACTAGGATGGACCTACTAACCAGATTGCAGACAGAGGAATTTGTGCCGGCTCTACCCCTCAAGACCCTCTCCCCACTCGAACATGCATCCCTAGAAGCTGAACTCACTGTAGCTGACCTCTTCTCGGCATTGGTGGGGATGAATACAGGCAAAGCCACTGGGTCTAATGGTTTCCCGAGCAAATTCTTTAAAGCATATGTGCAAAAGCTTGGTGACCATATCTTAGGGGTGATCTATTCAGTGATGGACACAGCTGTCCTGCCCCCAGACTGGTGCCATGCTTCTCAAAGCAGGGCCACCCAGTGAATAAACATTTGTCCAATCACACAATCTCCTTGCTCAACCTGGAGGTTAAAATATTCAACAAGGCAATAGCTAATAGGTTGATAAGTCATTGCCCAGGTTTGGTACACCCAGACTAGGTCAGTTACATGCAACATTAGGGTGACCCATCATAATTTCCGGCGTGTCTACAATGCACTGGATGATTGGCTCAAAGAACTGATAGAAATTCTCCCAACATTGATAGGGCATTTGACTCAGTCAGTGGGGAATACCTGTTCACCCTCCTCACATGCCTGAATTTTGGCCTGAGACTTCTTTCTTACCTCAGGTAGCCCTACCCTGGATTAACAGCGTATGTGTAAGTAGCGGGAGCTCAATCAAGCCCATTTCCCATGCAGCGGTGGAAGCAACGGAGCTGCCTCATCTCCCCTGCTATTTGCCCTTGCCATGGAGCCGTTGGCTGTATGGGGGAGGATGGGTACGCAAGTGCAGGGCTTTGAACGGGAGGAAGGGTTCTCTTACAGGATTTCACTCTATGCAGATGATGTTCTCTTCTTTCTCACTACACTGGACGCAAATCATATGCATCTTTGAGGAGACTTTGGGTCTCCACATGAACACCTCCAAATCAACAGTATTTACATTGGATACCAGCCCTCAAATGTTCTGTTTGGCATCGGAACTGCAGGGCAACACCATTGGTTTCCAATATCTAGGAGTGTATATAGTCCCAGAGGAGACAGTGGCATGGGCAGCCAATTTCGAACTGATGTTCACCCTCATGCGGGAAGAGATGAAAATCTGAACAGGCTCCCACTGTCCTTGACTGAACGGTTAGCCATATTAAAGACGGTCTCTCTGACAGGGCTTCTTTACCAACTGCAAAACTTCCCACACGATCTTCCGCAGCAATGGTTCTGGAAGCTAAACCCAAGATTGAATGCCTGTTTGTGGGAGATAGGGACTCCCCGATTGTCCCTTAGCAAATGCTTCCAGTCCGAATATTGTGGGGGCATTGCAGCTCCCGATGCAGAATCCTACTATCATGTGGCCAAACTTGTTATTATAAACAAATGGTGGTGTGGTACAGGGGGAGACACAGCACATGCATTAGATAGATGGGCGATGGGGAATACTCCCATAGAGACCAACTTTTATGGTGGGGCGAGTGGAGAGGTCTTCCCCCATCTACCGGTGTGGTGCTTAACCTGTAGCATTCTTTTATTCGCCGGATGAAGTGCTGTGGCAGATTGACAGAACAGTCACCTCTGTGGCAGGCCACTTGCTCCCACAGTTTGCCACACTAGAGAGATTCCAGAGATGGGACCTTATTGAGATCTCAATATTGAGGGATGTGATGCCTGGTGTGGTCCTCAAGACATTACAGTCCCTTCAGACTGAGTATCAACTACCCCATAGCCAATTCCACAAATATCTCCAGCTTCGACATGCACTGACACCATATGTCGCCACTCTCTTGGAGTTCCCAGAATGTAATCCATTGGAGGGTAAACTCCTCATAGGTAACCTTGGGGATAATAAAAAATGTTTCATTCTCTGATCTCAAATCAACCTGACTCATTCTGTCCCCTCCACGTAACACGTGAAGCTGATGTGGGGCCAGTTAGAAATGAGGATTGGACAAATATCATAGGAACGCACTGTGCGGCGGAAGATGGCTAAGCTGAGACTGACTCAATTCAAATACATACACTGGGTATACTTCGCATGACATAGGCTGTGGAGGATGGGGTTGATTGCCTCACTGGCCTGTTCTGCATTCAGCATCAAGAATTAAGAATTATGGCTGTTGCCATCGATCCCACACATACTGATTAAGGCACTGATTACGTGACTGCAAATGGTGTAAAAGCCAACCTCTGTGCCAAACTGCATCCAAGGGAACAGGTAATACAAGTCATGAATCTAGACATTGAAAGGATGTGTTTTGGATTCATGAAGATAATTCTGCATGTAAAAGAGATAACCAATTGCCATTGAGAACTCTTTGATCAACATACAATATGACAATCCATCAATACCGAATAGAGTAGTTGCTAGCAACATCCAACTGTGACCGTACACCTGTATTTTCTTTCTGCCACTGATCTTTTCAATACTGCTAGAACTCTATGATCTGGTGTGTGGTCACTGTAGGACAGTGTTAGAGCCCTCTTATTATTTTATAAAGAACGTTGTAGCTGAACCGCCTTTAGGTGTACAGTATTCCATTTTGCTGCGATGGATCATTGCGTCTCTTTTTTTGTTGCTTGATGCCTGAGTCTCTATTCCCCACTATGTACCTGAAAATATTTTGACTGCTTGCACTTGCTATGTTTTGTGTGAAGGGGTATACTTTGTCCAGTTTGCAGAGCCATAATAGAACGGATCAGAGGAAACCAGAGACAAATGATCTAATTCCTGCCGGTTCTGTCCAAGTAGCCGAAGGTACTCAGAAAGGTAAATAAAAAATTAGTACAATGGTTCCAAGCTTTTTACACCTACCTATCATTACCCTGCAACCCTCTGTAAATTTTTCAAAGAGCAGGGCATGACCACTCGCTGTTTCAAACCAAACATAATTCATTTTGTTTTATTTTGACTCACAGCAAGTGTAACATGTTTTTTTTCAGGCAGCCAGGCATGTTTTCAATATCCATAGTAAAGTATTGTCAAAACCAGATCACTAAGGGCTGTGTCTGTCCATGGTCTTACATTTTTAAGAAGATGGAATTTCGAGAATAAGGGCTTATTTATGAGCCCTTGCGTGGCTTTTGCGCCTCTGGGGAATCACTTTTTGTGATGCATCAGCAGCGTAAAAAATATGAGCTGTGTTGCTCTATATTTACAAAGTGACACATCTAGGTAGATGCGTCACTTTGCAAACCCCTGCGCCACATTATACCTGCGCCAGGTATAATGTATGCAGGGTGGCGTTCTGAGGCAAGAAAGGGTCATAGAAGTGATGCAGTGAAGTCTATAAGATTTCACTGCACCACTTCTAGGACGCAAATGCGTCAATATCTTACGCCTGCCTAATGGCTGGCTTAAGACTGATGCAGGCACATTTCACATGGGACCCATTGCAGGAGTTGCGCCACTTTTGTGACACACTCCAGCAATGCGTCATTTTTGCACCTACAGATACGTCAGAAATACTGACGTATCTGTAACTCCTTGCGACATGATGCGTCATACTGTAAATATGAGACATCCAGCATGTCATAAGGAAGGCGCAATGAAAAGTGACGCCTCGCCTTTTTCACACAGCGGTGCGTCACTTTTCATAAATGAGGGCCAAAGTCTTTTATAAATCTAGCAGGACTCTCTGTCAGGCCTCCAAGACCAACTCTGCCATCAAATCTCAGAAAATCAATTACGCATTCACTTTGTAGGAGCATATTTAATAATGTTTATCTTTTAAATCGCTTTAAAAACCTTTAATCTGGTCAGCTCGAGGAAGCCCTCATATAAAAGCTTTTCAATCGCTTGAGCAAAGGGTCGATAATCATCATTTGATCATGCAGAGATGGAATATATCATATATTTATTTTATTTTATTTATGTTTAGACCCTCCCCGATTGCCTTTTACATGATGGACAGTGTTTCAAATTCAACAACCCGTACCTAATAACAGTTTATTAAGTACATTATTTTGTCACATAAGGCACATTACCTTCCCAGTTTATAATTTACAAACGGGTAATTAACATATTAGAAACATCTATACTGTAAACTACAAGTCTCAAGCCTTGTGGGCTAAGTTAATACTTGCCATTTAAACTGTAATGCGAAACACCTGGATGTAAGGCATTTTGTCCTGCTGTTTAAATAGCTACGTGGGCTTAAAACCTGGTTTCCACACATGCTCTGTGTGGCGCACAGCAAGGTACAATACTTTTATTCAGTTACAAAAATAGTCACTAAAAGTTAACTCACACAACTTTAAATTAATATTAAAAACACATTACATGAAGTGTCAACAGTTTCCTCCATAAGTTTCCGAACTATCAATATTAGTTTCAATTCGTTTTTAAAAGTAAGGGCATTCACTCAATCACATGCCACTGTTATTTTCCTTAAGTGTGGTGGAAGAACCTGTGCAGGGTAATGCAGATGGAATATTATGCAAATATATGTCTCTCTTCGCCAATTGGTTTTTTAACTATGAGTCTTAGCTTAAACGATTCATTCTAAGGTCGGAAAATGTGCCTTTTCTAGACATTTATTTATATTTTGCCAGCACGGAGCCAGACATTAATAATACTTTCCTCCAAGAAAAAGTGAATGTTGAGAGAAGCAGGCAGCTTTAACTTGGTGGCAAGTGAAATCAATGTACATGTTTTTCTTTGTGATGTGTGAGTGCTGGGTAGGCCCACTCATCAGTCCTACAGCCTACAAGAAAATGAATTGTGGTACTTACCAAACGTGCCGCTGCTTTTCTGTAGGATTCGTGAATTGAAATTTGTATAGCATCACAATCATTGAACTATTTATTGTGTGAGCAAAGCAAAAAGGCATTTGAGTACCACTTCATTTCGTCAGTGTATGCACCTTGAGATATTCAGGCTCATGGATGTCACTGGATGACGGTAGTTAAGGATTGCAGCTGGACCCAAGGCACAACAAAAGTGGTATTGCCCATGGATATTTAAAAACCAGGCTAAGTACAAAGAAGTGGGACCAAGGGTGAGAAATACAAGGGAATGAGTCCCAAAGTTTGCAGTTTGTGCATGCTGCTGCACTATGACCCAATCTTTTTTGCAGTTCATCAGATGTATCCGTGTCTGAAAGTGTGCAAACTGCGATTCCCAAAGATTCACCAAAATCGTGTCTCGTGTATATTAGTGGTACAGGATTCCCTTTTCATATCCTTAGAAATGGCTGTGAATGCAAAAATGTAGGCTTTCGAGGGAAAGCAAACTTCCATCACTACATTCGCAATTACCGAATGCAATCCTTACATGCGAATTCCCTAAAATGGCCTTTAATCACCTTACATGTATGTAAGATAGTTTTTGGCTTAACACCCCTCCACCAGAACTGCATATTGGGTAAAAAATAATTCTGTTTGTAAACTGTGTGACTTGAAACTTGTGATAACACATTAAAGTAATCTCCCTACACATTGCTATTGGTATTTTCAGAATGTTTCACTGACAGATACAGCACGAAGATAATCGTATGCATGACAACAGGCAGTATTATAGTGACAACAACAAAATGTCAAAGAGCAGGACTAGTCTTGGTGGTGATAATATTGATTAATTCACTATGCTATGGCCCAGCATATTTTGGAAGAACTAAGACACCTCAAAGTACAAAATTACATGTTTAATATTGGATTATGACTTTTAATTACTTTTTGCACCTTTCATTTCCGTCCTGATTTTTGCAATTGTATAAGCAAGTCTTAAATAAGATGTCACGTCAAGAAAAGTTTTTTTCGATTGTTTGCACAGACAATCATAAAAGCACATAAAATAAAATACAGTACAGTTATTCATACAGAACAATCCACATATTAATTAATTTTTGCTACATTTTAAAAAGTTAAGACAGTAATAAACTAAAGCAAGCTCTTGACAGAGTGTATCAGATCGTGGACAGTTGCTTCCTATAGGACAAGGCTTTTTTCAAAAAGATCAATATCCTAAACACCGTATATGCTCATTATCTAAAAGTTGTAGAGCCAAAAATGCTGGTCGGCATTGGCCGAACCAGGCTGTTTAAGACTAGGCAGTAAGTACAGGGCCCTTGCAGCAGAATAACAAATTATCACAGGGGCAAGATTGAAGATTTAGAGAACAGTCATTTATTGTGGGAAAAGTGACTAGTGGATAAAAGATTCGCAGCCTAAAACAGGTCAATAGGAACCTATCATAGGCACCTTGAACATAAGTCAGGTAAGGTTGAATGTTAAAAGTAATTAAAACCATCTGATTGTGCAGAACGGTAGGTTTTAAAATTTCAGGCGACATCCCTTGTTGTAAGCTTAACTGAGCGGGGATCGGTGAAAAACTCAGAATGGCCAAGATCATTTAAAAAGTTATACACGTATCTTAGCCATGGGATCCTCATCGCTCCTTCCAGGTTCAACAGCCTGTGCCATAGAAGCACAGGTTCAACCCTGATCAGGTGGGAGATAAATGGAAGCCCTAGCTCTGCGTGACAAACACTTGCAGAGGAATCTTTCGGTAAGCATAAGAAGTGTCTTAAAAATGAGTTTCCCACTCTCTGAATTGGGAGTAAATAAGCAAAACCCCACACCCCGCTACAATAGAGTGCAGCTGCGACACACTTCGCTTTATACAATTTTAAAAGTTCTACAGGGGGTCTTTTTCCTAATTTTCTGGCAAAGGTAATTAAAGCAGATGTAGTGTGTAATAAAACCAATCTTTTACCTAAAACTGTTTGAGCCCAAGTGTCATTATGGGCAAAGAAAATGCCAAAATAGGAAAATTTATTTGCAATCCCAATTTTCTGCAAACATGTCTTTATGCTTCTTGATGCCAGTACCACAGCGCATGATGAAAGTTTTGGACGAGTTAACTCTTAAGCCTAGGTCTTTCATATAGAGGGAGAAACTATCCAGAACACGCTGAAGACCTATTTGGGTACGAGACATCAGTACTGTGTCGTCTGCGTACAGGAGGGCTGGAATTGGACGCCCTGCAACCATCGGAAAATCCTGGTTATCCTTAAGAAGAGCCTCCCCTAGTCCGTTTATATCCAAATTAAAAAGGAACGGGCCAAGACACAACCCTGTCTGACCCTGCTCTTAATCGAAAAGGCTTCTGAACATTCTCCCCTCACACCATAGCAGACGCGGGCCTTGGCCTTACAGTAAAAAACGTTTAAGTAAATAAATAATCTTTAGTTCAACCCCCATGACGTCTAAAATTGACCACAATTTATTATGGATCACACAGTCAAAAGCAGCTGTGAGGTAAACAAATGCTAGAAACAAGTTACCTTTCTTAGCCCTTGTGTAAATCCCCACCAGTAGAGAAAGGTTTATGCCCTGCTCAGTAGTCCCTACCCCGGCCTGAAAGCCATATTGCAGGTCTGACAGAACAGAGTTCTCCTGAGCCCAGTCCTGAAGACGCTCAAAAAGAACTTTGCCTACCACCTTCGTTATTGCATCCAATAAGGAGATGGGTCTGTAGCATCTCAGATCGTGCCTATCACCCTTTTTAAAAATGGGCACGATAGTGGAAACTACCCAGGTAGTCAAGAAACTAGTGCTACAGCTACCATTAAGTGCCTGTACCAGGAGGGCCCCCCACATCAAGGTATTTATTTTAAAAATATGAACGGGACCCCATCTGGGCCAGGAGCCTTGCCACCTTGGCTAGCTTGAAGGGCCCGCTCCACCTCCTCTAGTGTAAACTCTAGTTCCTTATTCTGCAGAGAGCAGTTTGTACCAAGAGGGTCCAGAGGGAGATTATCGTCCGTGAGGGGACTACCTTCTCCTTTGTCAACCTGGGAAAAGAGATTAATCCACTGATCCATATTTATGGCTATCTCAATTGTTGGGCCTGCCTCACTAGTCAGGAAAGGGGCCCTAATTGACTTCAGAACACTGCACTATCTTTAGTTACTGAGGCCTCATATAGGGCCTCCCAGGCCTCTTTCTTCAATTTGATCTTTCTGGCCTTTAATGCATGTCTATATACATCTCTGGCTAACCTTATTGCTGAAACATTTCTAGGAGTTTTCTGCAATTCTTTCTTAAGCCGGGAAATTGCATTTCAAATCAAACCATCCATTTTGAAAATCATTATTCTTCTTACGTCTAATAAGGGATTCGCTTATGACAGTGGTTATACCCATAAAGGAAGCTAAAATCTTTTCAGGGGCAGCTTCTTTGCTCTAGCAGAGGGCTATGTCAGTTTTACACTTCTTTATCACTGTATTGGTAAGTTTTTCTTGGTCAACGGCTGCCCATCGAAGGGAGTATCCGTTGGTACTTCTAATAGTTATAGTTCCCAGCAGCAGATCGTTATTGCTATGTGGTCAAGGCCTCTTACAAGAGGGCAATGGGCAATATAAGTGAAAAACAAAGTGGGAAATGATCACTGAGAGGATCTCCAGAGACATAATAAGAACGGAGACTACATGCGTGGTTACTTGATATAAGTACACAATCAATTGTGGAGCAAAGTCCCCTCCTGTTAAATGTCCCTGGTAAAGGAGCAGGAGATGGGCATAACTCATTCACAAATCCTAAGTCGTTGCTAAAAATAAGTTCGTCAAGCGACTCCAATAAGGCAGTATGCCTAAAGTGTGACCCTACCCCATCTTCTCTTAAAGCTCCACATAAATTTTACCGGCATTGAGACATAGCGTACAATTGAAGTCCCCTGCCACAATTATCATATTTTCTTCTAGCTTTCCTCTGTTGGCTAATTTCAGTGAGTGAGAAATGTTTGATATAACAGTACCCACTGTTCCTGCCGGAATTTTATTGTAAAGCTTTACCAAGGCTATGGAGCGTGTTGCGTCCACATCCATTTTAATTAGGTGATAGTAATACCCCCTGATGAGCAGCGTGACATTCTTTATATCTAATGTGTTCGATATATATGTGCACAGACCACCCTTGGCTCTGCAGCTCTGTACATCAACTGCTGGGGTATGGTAGGTTCTGTATCCGTTTTAGGTGCATCTCTTCCTTAGACCAAGTTTTTTGAAAACACAAAATCTCAGACTTGGTGATAAAGTCCCACCATAGTTGATTATTTAATTTAGCATTAGTCCCAGCTATATTCCATAATACAATAATACAGGAAGGAGGTTTACCATCATCAGTATAATTTTTTATGTTGTTGATCAGAACTTCATCTCTAATATTTCTGGCGGCAATTTTAAGGGGGAGGTTGTCACTATCCCTTGCTGGTATACCAGCTTCACTCCTGTTTGCATATCTGGGGATGCAGAAGAGGTATCATTATCCCTTACTATTGTCCCTACTCTATTCCTGGTTACAGGGCTGGGAGGCTCGAAAATATTCCCAGGGTCCAGTCAATCAATATTTTCTAGGGAGTTCAGTGCATCAAAGCGATTATAGGTTGGCATAGAGTATCTAAACTGCCTTATTTCCCTATGATTATCTCTCTCACACATGGAGGTTTGCCGTTGTAACAAGTTGGGTGGTCTATAAAAATATCCCAGCGGTAATATGTTTATGGCATGTGGGTTGACAGGTCCATTAAAACCCCTTTCCAGGATTGTGTGTACTAATAGAGGTGACCTAAAAGTGAAAACAACATAATCCCCCCGCAGTGATTTAGGTGAAGGATCCACCCATCCAATGATGCGAACCATTTTAAAATCTGAGAAAAGATGGTTATTAAGACCAATCTTGGTGGCCAGAAAGTGGAGAGACTTATTCTTTAGGCTGGATCAATACTCAGGATCATTATATGGACAAAAAGGGATGTTAGCTAAAACCACCGTATAAGGGGTTGCTTCTGGTGGGAGGTTTAAACTCTGTGGTGTGTTATGAGTTTGATCTAAATGTTCTAAGAAGTATTTCCCCTTCACTGGAGCTCTATTTTCGCCATTCGACCTATTAGATTCCCTGATAGGTTTGCGCCAGGCGGGTTCTTAGGAGCTGTAGGATGGTGAACAGTTTCAGAGAGATATTGGCTACATGCTAAATCTTCATTGGGTTTATCATTGATGATCCTGCCATGAGGTTGCTTATTTATTATGGAGCTCGAGGCAGCTCCAGAGACCGAACCTGCTTCCACACCCGCTGGAAGGCATTCTACCATTTTGGGACTAACTGCCGGTATAACTAAATATTGACTGGTCACCAGCTCTTCCATCTTTTCTAATGTAGTTTCAATATTAGTCATCTTCGGCAGGACAGGTTCTAAGAGGGTTGTCATCATAATCTCGAGCTTTCCCCAGAAATTCCCATCTAATATTCCCTCTGCAGTCTTAACAATTTTGTTATGTTTTATAAATGGCAGTGGGCCATTCTCCACATCAGTGACTGATTTCCCTCTTCTTCTATTTGTGTTCTGAGCAGGTTTACTCTGTTTTTGCGCAATTTTACCTTTCTTTTTCTTTAGGGGTTCAGGGCTGATGTCTGCCCTACGATTAGCTTTTTGTCCTCTGTTAATTATTTTCGACCTACCAGGGGCATCCTCGGATTCAGAGGGAAGGGGAGAATCAATATCTGTTGCTTGATTATTTAAAACTTGTAGTGAGGTGCCAATCAATATAGGGGACAGCTCGTTACTAGATTCTCTACCTTGGTTCATAAAAACGGGTGTCAAGGAGAGTCTACTCTGTGAGGGTACGGGCTGTCGAGACAATCTTCATTCTGTTAGCTTAATTTCATTTATGAGTGCTGATTCTGCCCTCACTAGAAAGGCATCTAAAGTCCCTACAACACCTCAATTTTTATACTTTTTCATACTACAAAAGAAAGCCTATCCAAATGAAATAACTACAACAGGGAAACAAGCAATGGGTTAGCAGTCTTAAAGTCAAGTTATTAGGGGGTTGGCCCAGCCCAGTCTCTTACTGCCTCTGATGGTCTCAGATGGGCCCGCCCTTGGTCCGGGCTTCATCTGTAGTTCTTCCTGTGCACGTCCCGCGGGTGGAGAGGCAGCGCTTTCAGCGTGATGGCCACGCCTCCCCCTCACTCGCGACAGCTGTGGGTTGCCTAGTGCACCCTGGGAGCTGGAGTCCTCACCCCAGGTGCTGGGGAGCTGTGCGCCGATTGTGCAGCGGATTTGGCAAGGCAGGTATCAGCAGGGCAGCGCAGCATCTTTCAGCAACCCTCGTCCCTTTGGCAGGTAATCAGGTATAACTTGGTCCGCAGTGGCAGCAGTGAACACAGCAAAGGTCTCCCGTGCCACGGGGGAGGGCAGTGCTTTAAGCGCAATGGCCACGCCTCCCCCTCACTCACGGCAGCTGTGGTTTGCCTGGTGCACCCTGGGAGCTGGAGTCCTCACCCCGGGTGTTGGGGCTTTGTGTGAGGATTGTGCGGCGTATTTGGCAGGGCAGGTATCAGCAGGGCAGCGCAGTGTCTTTCAACAACCCACCTCCCTTTGGCAGGTAATCAGGAATAACTCGGTCCGCAGTGGCAGCAGTGAACACAGCAAAGCTCTCCCCATAAGATGTCATATTTGAAAGGTCCTCTCAAAATGATTGAAAATCGAAATTCTGCAAGCCACATTCTGTCAGTATTTACCACAATCTAGGTAATATTTTTAGGTTTTAAATAATCCAGATCTCTTTTTGTACTTGTGTGAATGTCTGTGCAGTATACTGATTAGACCGGTCAGCCATATAAATTGATCTCATGACATAAAAAGGGAATTCTATAGCAGCATAGTCCCAATTTGTCCATACAGTATTCCCTACCCCTGGATTTAACCAGGCACACCATAACTGTTCTCCATGTTTAGCACTCATCTTCCAATGCTACTAATTTTGTGTCACTTTGATTGGCCTATGCTTATTTTCCATACATACTTCCGTTGTCACTACATTAGGACAGTTGTATTCACTCATAACAACTCTAGTTAAGAACTGTTTGCAGTTATTGTTTACATGACTTATGATATATTGCTCATACCATAGGAATCTACTTCCACTAACAAATGCTCACTAAACTATTGATAATGCCTCACTTGACTAATTTGTTCAATTCATATCTTGCCCCTCTTCTGTCTGTTTTGCTCCTTTGAGGGATTGAGGTTGTAGAGATCAATCTCTGTCCTATTATTTGTGTAATAACTTGATTTACTTAATTCGGCACAATACCTAAATTATGGATTACAATGACATCCCATACTCTTTTTAATGATACCGCATCATCCTATTGTGTCTATGTAGTCCTAAGAGATCCATCTGAACTAGACATTTGCATTATGAAAATAGGAAAAAGGGTAATTTTGCATACGGAGACCACAAGTTCAAACTGCAAGTCAAATTAAGAGCTTGTCTATAAAACATTCCGCGCCACATGACAATCTTTATTAATCATCGGCAGCTATTAATGTGTGATTTTACTTTTGTCTAAACACCCAGAAGTATACTCCAAACTGCAAGCTACATAAATGAACTAAGTACTTGATTGGTAATATAAATGAATGTAGGTGAGATATAAATATATTTCAATATTAATATTAACTCTTGTTTGCTCCTCAACATTTTTACCACAGCATTGTGTCACTCAGTATGAATTGGAAATAAATTCAACATAAACGTTAAGGGGTGGTTTTTCAAAGGCCCTCTACATTACTTATTAAATGGTTCTTGTGAGCATTTGATCATATGATTAGTCCTAAACTGAGACAAGAGGGGCACAAGTCCAAAATATAACATAAAACTATACCTTCCCTCAAATACATCACTCAGGATGAGAGTGAGATCTCAGACACTGTAGAAGTATGACTGCAGTTTATTTTGGTCAATTAATATATTAGCGATATCATTCAAAATCTCAGAGTTTGAAGGAAATCACGCCGGATTGACCCTCAGATAAGTAACCAGTGTTGACCTCTATATATCTGTATTGGAAAATATTTGACATCTGGTGAGATTCATTATGAAATGTAGGACAGAATGATAGACATAACAGGTTTGCAAAAAAAGGTGGTTAGGAACTCGGGGGCATAATATCAAGGATGGTGTTAAAATTATCGCTGGTTTAGTGGCAGAAAACTGCTGCTAAAGCGACGATAATGGGCTTGATAATATGCCCTGGAGAATTCTATTAGAAGCCCATGTTCACACCATAACATGGACATCTGTTGGAATTCTCAAGGGCATATTATCAAGCCCATTATCGACGCTTTAGCGGCAGTTTTCTGCCACTTAACCGGCGATAATATGCCCCTCAGTTTCAAAATCAAACATCAACAGAGCAATGACACACAAAATTGGTACTTCCAATAACGAAAACAAAGCTCTAGGCTGGCCCAAACGGTGCCATTCATATAGAGAAGGACAGAATTGTGAAGGAATCTATCTGTCCCTAGCATTACCATTTTGACAAGAGACTTGTAAGGTGAACAAAGATAATTACATTGATAAGAACCCAGTATGAATACACACATCATTTTAAGCGATCCATATTGTGACAAGGTGTATTAATAGTTGGGGCGAATGGCAGTCCACCACATCTGATAATGTCACTATTCTTCTTAGGTTCAGTAAATGTTTCAGTAATTTTAACTTTAGCTGAACCCCTGGCAGCTGTAGCACAGAGCAGCCAGGCTTAACTTAGGAAGATATGTAAAGCATTTAGAAGTACCAAACTAGTTAAAAATGTACAAGCTCAACACAATAAAAATCACACTCATATTTATTTAAAAAGGTGAATAATTTAATTTACAAAATGACACCAAAACAAAAATTCAATAATGGGAACCATAGATATGAATTAAAAAAAATTAAATTAAAATATCACTAAAAAGTATTAAGTGCCAACTGTGATCATCTGGTTCTCGTGCTGGAGTGATTAAAAGCTGACTGCGTTGGAGTGGGCATTGGACACAGAAACCTGGTTCATGCCAGTCGGAAGTTTTTTCTTCAGACTTAGAGCCTGGTTACGGCTTCGGTGATGAGGGAGCGGGGCTGCAACACCTCTGCCCCGCTTCTACACCGCTAAAACCGCGTGAAGACCGCCCGCCAGATTTCGAGTTTTCGTGTGTCTGGCGGTAGGTTCTTTGGCAGTCCCACGGCAATGCCAATGAAAAAGGTACCACAATAGAAGCACCAAAGGCAGCTTCCTCCATGGCATGGACTCTGCAGTCAATGCCATGCAGGAACTGGGTTGCATGCAGACAGGGGGGTACAACATGTGCCACCCTGCATGCACCACCTTGCACAGGGAACACAGGAGGCCCTGTAGGTCGCCCTTTCTTTCCTACCACCAATATTTCATGGCAGGCTCACCGCCATGAAAAGGCTGATATTGGGGAAAGTTGCAATATGCTTGATGGTGCCACAGCAGCACCGCCTAGCATATTGCCCCTCCAGACCACCACGCCATACTAGGATCTCAGATCCCTGGGGATTGCAGTGGTCCCATGGCAGTCCGACTGCCGAAGTTGTAATTCGCCCATGACCGCCGCACCACCATGAGTTTTACAGTCCTATGGACCTCCAAACTCAGATTCTAGCCCTTAGTGTCTAAAATAGAAGTAAAAAATCCTCAACAAGCAGGGCATCAGGCTGTGGTGAAGCAGTCAGTGGATAAATTAACATATATGCTTTTCACAGTAATTGGCATTGTATTTAAATGTTATATATGCCCCGGGGATGAGGCACGTGGCTACGAAGAAAGATGTTGTATATTGGTGTATACAGCAATATAATTTGAAACTTTTGAAAATAAAAATAATGTTTTAAAAGGGCAGGCTGTGGCCAAGAAGGGCTATATGAGGCAGGATAGCCACCAGATGAGGTCTCTGTGAAGCTGTTGACTTTTGCTGAGAAAGCTTTGAGTAGGAGAAATTAAATATTCCACATAAGGAAAGTCCATCACTGGTTGGATAGCTTTGACTCCTTTGCCCAGGGAAGATTTCTATGTTTGGATTTAATCAATTTTTTTCTAGAGCAGATTCCTTCAGTGGGGCAAAACAGCAAGCTGTGAGTGAACATGACTTCAAAAGGCCAAATACTCTCTTCACTACTTCCCGCTGAAACTGATGTGTTGCTGTGGAAAAGCTCTGACCGGAGCCACTTGAATGATTTGGCTAGCAGCTACGCACATTGTCAAAGTCTAACCGATTATCAAAGGGGGTTAAATCAACCTTCCTTGTTCATTGCAACATATTCACCAACAGCATCTGAGTTTCGTGAACTTATCACTGAACCCCGGACCATTGTGTGAACACCTACCCTGTAGTCACACATTCATCGAGGGTCGATGTTTTCTGGATATACCACTCCATGTTTGCTGACAAGGAGGAGGAGTACACTGTGTCACAGTCAAGAGTCTCAGGACCTCAGAAAAAGCACTTGGGGTCAAGAATATCTCCAGTAGAAGGCACCAGCAGAGTGCAATGCAGGTCCAGTTGAAGCTCTTCGGGAAAAGGGGCTACTTACAGCTTTTGTGTCTGTGTAGCTTAACAGGAGGTTACCTAACTGACTCTTGGAGTCCACTTCCTTGTCTTGGGTACAAGTGGGAGCAGGTCCAACCTTTCAGGTCTCCGAACAGGTCTCAACAACATGTGCAGTCCTTTTTTTGTCTTCCACATGACTAGTAGTGCTCTTAAGGTGAAACTGAGGGGGTCCATATGAATGCCTGACAGAAGCTTGTGGGTGGTTGAGACTCTGGGTCCCTTCCTGACCAATAGGGAAAATGTTCCCAGATGGTATACTACCACTTTTGCAATAGGCCATTTGCAGTGCAGTGCAATAAATCCCACATTTCACGTATCTAAATCCAGCATGGTGGAACCTTCTGCCCTCTGTTTAGAATGTGTGTCCAACCCAGAAATGTGGTCAGGAAAATTAGCAACCCCTTCACTGTGGTCACTTAAAACCACTTTTGGAGTCAGATCCACTCCCACTGGAATTGGTGTTTTCCTGACTGGGGGACTGAAGCAGCGGCGTCACTATGGGGGTGCAGGGGGTGCGGCCCGCACTGGGTGTCACCATCCCGCTGGGGTGACACCAAGGCGGTCAGCAGCAGTGTGTGCTGTCAACAGTGTGCAGACTTGCAGTGAAAGTAAACAACGTTGCAACCACAACGTAAGTGCAAGTTCAGTTGCACTGTCTTGCAGCAACGCAACATAACTTTTCTGTTCAGGAGGACTGGAGGAGGTGCCTGTGCGCAGTGCGCACTGTCTCCTCCTCTCCCCCGTCTAACAGCAGGGCAGGTGAGTCAGTGAGTTTCTCCGGACCGGCACAGGGGGTACGCACCAATAATAACCCAGGCTGCTCTTCTTTTTACTTTGTGAGTGACGCAGATGAAAGTTTTTGCAGGGTTCATCATGAGTGCCATAGGGATGCCCTGCTGATTTGCATTTGACTTCTCCACGCTGTTAGCTTTCTGACTGGAGCGAGTTGCAGTTTCTAAGAGTGGTTCACAGTCTTCACACAGTTTTACTTCAAATGTGGGTCATGCCATGGGTGTAATTCAAATATGATTTCTTTGGTCTGAAATGGGTTGTGACTTGTGAGGTGAGCAGCGGGATCAATGTCAGCTTTCTACATAGTTCCTTTGGTGATTCTGGACTGTCCCTGGAGCTGCTATTTTACTTTCTTTTTGTTTTTGCCCACTGCCTTTAATGGGTTGTAGTTATTGCTGGAAATCAATGTCGTATTTTTCTGACATTTAATTCCAAAGTGCAGCAATAGGGAATAAAAGTTAAAAAATATGAAAAATAAATAACTAAATAAAGTAAGACAGACTAGTGGTAGCAAACTGGCAAGTTTGATTTTATTCTCACCCAAATACATTTAGCGCCACTTTTAAAGAGTTTGCCAGTGCAGCGCTATTTTTGTTGTCTTGACATTGTTTTCACTGGGCTTGGAACTAGTGCACCAATCTTGGAGGTACTGCAATGTGACGATTCAAAAACAAAATTTGTACTGCTGCTCTGCATCTAGAGATGTTGTCTTTTTTACCATAGATACTGCTTACGTTTTGTAAGGCTATAAGCAATGGCCATTGAAATGGGTCCATTCAGGGCCCCGAGTCATGTCCTTAACTTTTCAGGCAAAAGCACTCATTTCTGAACACTGAGTGTAAAAGCGTTAAGGTAACCATGTTGTTCCTGCTTACATTTCACATGGTTTGCAAAATGTTGCATTCCCTTTGATTGTTTGCTTTTTCCAGGATGCTGTCACTTTTGTTTTGTAGGCCACATATTGCTCTTCAGTAGGGGAGAGGATGTGGCACTATGGGCAGAGAAGATGCTGAATTTGGAACTGGGGAACCAAGTTCAGCCAGCCTTAATAACCAGTGCCTCCTCCCTGCCCTCCAGCAATTTTCGGTAACAACAAAAATGTCATGATGACTCTGGTGATTAATGTTCTTCCTAGAGAGAGATCGGAATTTTGTCTAATAGAAGATTTGACTCATGGAAAGGTAGCTCAGAGGGTTAATGTACCTGCTGCAAAGAACATGTACCATGCAGATCACAAAGTGCACATAATCATGTAAATAGGCTAGTGGGTGGCGGGCTACTGCTTTTGTCAGAGCGATCCTTTTGTTACTTGCAGTTTATAAGTTAAAATCCTAACATAGAACAGTGAGCTATGTCATCCACTCCGCAGCAACACAAGTCACATTTTTTCTTAACTTTTGATACGTTTGAGCTACAAACAATGTATTAGTTGAAATGGTCACATCATGCTGCAGATCTTGCATTATGAGGCAAATATGGCTGAGCCATTATTATTTACAAACCTTTTGCAAACTAGGATATTTAGCCATTCATGTTTGAACTACTGTTGTGGAAAAGGGAGATGTGCTGAATGATGACAGAAACTCAATGGCTCGGAGAAAAATGGCTTGTGCTTCCACATTTTATCGTATTTGGGGACATTCTGCAATTAGAAGCATATCCCACGGCCACTTTCTGAATACATTTTACTGTCAATAACTAATTATAACCTTAAATAAATCTAATATGTGTTGAAAAATGCTTTGTTTTTTACCTTTCTGTCTCCCAAATTTTCTTGGGAGGGGAGAAGTTCAACCGCCCAAACTCCCCCTAGTAGTGGTTGCTCACTGCGCTTGCTCGCTACACACCATGTGGGGGCTGGTCTCACTTTTACTTTGTTCTCTCTCTGATTCACTACTTGTGTCTATTTTTGATGCTCTCTGAAAGAATGTCTATGGGTACATATGACTGGGTGGGCAACCTGATGTTCTTTAAGGTCATCATCTAGTATTTGCTGTGCTTTGAAAGTTGATACAATTTTATTATGTAATGAAAAATGTGCTGAAAAATTCACTATCATGGGACTTGGCACTGGCAGCCATCTGTAATTTGAAATGTGAAGACGACACAAGGGGTGAATCTGTGGCGCTATCATTTTTCAGACCATTTACTTCTGTCACCCCCATCACAGTACAGTAAGGGGGAAGGGCCTATATTTGTCTGTCCTTTATTGGGCATTTAGGTGCTATTGAACTTAGATCTTTATTTGGAATAGCTTGTAGGAGCAGCTCCCCCCGATGTCCAAGCCTGGGTGGGAGGCTCAACTACGGTGTCATTGTCACACGACTCCACCATGGTGGAGAGCTGCCTGGCAGAAACGCATCCACCAGGTAAATCTGGTTAAAACCGCCAGGTTCGCCATGAAATGAGGGGAAGCCGTGTCCTCAGGGCTAGCAGGGCTGTTCCCTCCTCAGGAGCAATGTTTATAGACTTCGCTATCCCCTCAAATAGGGGTGTGACAAATTAAATTTACAAACATTACTAAGGATTCTGTAGGGTCCCGTTATTTGCCAATTGTGTCCACTGGCAGACTCGGAGCGGAGGAGGTCCAAGTGGTAAGTTGTGAGGGGGTGACACCATGAGTTACCCGCACCGGGTGACACCAACCCTAGTGACGCCACAGGACTGAAGAAAAGCCGTGCCTGTGATAGGGGAAGCCTCTTGAAGTTAATCGAATTCCTGGGCGCAACCCAGATGGTAATCCTGACAGAGGTACAGAAACACCTCCCCACACCCAAGGCCTTTTTTTCTGCTGTGGTAACAGTTTTCACTCCTCATCAAGGGGGCTATTCAGCGGCTAAAGGACCTCTAGCTCATGCAAATGGACATCCAGAGGCTTTAGGCAGGGAAAAGGTAACTTTCTAAAACTACCTTCTCCTTAATAGTTATTAAACAATTTATTTTACATCTTATCATTAAATTGGATTTAATTTGAATAGCTATTAAAACAAGTATTTGAACTATATTTCTAGCTGTTTCTTAAACAAGATTATCATCATTAAATGTAATAATGTAATCTAATGTTTTCCTATGTAACAGCCAGCATTCCAATAGTGAAAATATCTTTTAGGGCTTTTTCACTGCACTGACATGTTTAACAATAAACGTTTTCATGTCCTACTTTTAAATGCCATGCACCCAGCCTTATGGACAGTAAGGCCTACTAAGGAGTGACTAATTAATATATGAAAGGAATGTTTAGGTCTATTATGATGGCCTATTTAGATATTTCAAATTTTCAGTTTAAAACTACAACAGCCAGGCTGCAATGGCAGGCCTAAAGTCATGTTTGAACTGTCACTGTAGAGGGTAGTGGTTAATTTGAGCCGGTGGTTGCCAGTGGGGATCACCAGTACTCATTTCTGGGACCAACACTTATTTCCGTTCCCTCGTTCACAAATTTCCCACATCAGATATGTACAGAGAGTAAGAGTGGGAAAGTCACAGAGATTGGAAAGAAGGCGGAAGAGAGAGATGGCAAAACCATCAAAAAGGGAGAAAGCAGGAACCTGCAAGAGTGAGAAAAAGGGGAAGGCAGTGTCTGGTAGTAGATTAAAGACTATCAGCCTTGGTATTCGGTGGTTCCATCTTCAAATTGACCTAGTCACACACCGCTGAGCAGACCTTTGGGTACCGGCACTCTTTCTTTCCCAAATTAAGTACGATTAGTGGGTGACACAATAGGTGTAGCAGTTCACTAGTGCCATTTAAATTTCAGGACTTGGGTACACTTTGTAATTGTGTGCCAATTAAGAGTATAACCAATTTCTACATGTTTAACGATCAGAGCACATGCACTGGGGCCTAGTACACAGAGTTGAGAATCCATCTGGATCAATCCAGATAAAATGTGGGTGATCATGCATAAAAAAGCAACTTCCTTCATATACACCTTCCAAGTATAAGATATAGAATCTAGCGTATTACCACTAAAGCAAGCTCCAGTCATTCTCCTGTCCTAGAGCTATATTCTCCAAGCAAGGATTTTAATAGAACTCAGTGTAACTCCACCTGAGAAGGCAATATGTACTTCCAGGCTAGGGTTTCTCACATCTCTTATGAGACAAGATGTTTGTAATTCTATAAGAATGCTGCTGAGGAAAATAATGGATGTAACCTGAAATATGGATGAAATCAAATATTAATCTGGTGACAAGTACATTTGAGTTTATACTCTGTCATCATCACAACAATTACACAGCACATCATAAACCACAGAAAATTTCCTGGCCTTTGAGGTGACTAGATGTGATCAGATATAAAGTTACGTAGATTAACAAGAGCTGTACTTAAGAACAAAGTAGTGGGTGAAGACCCTAACACCATGATGTGGAAAGCCTTTTGGTTGCGTTGTGTGGGTTAAGTAAGCAGTTATGAAGTGCACGATGATGATGTGGTTACCTTTGTATAAATGTCCAGAGCAGGTTAAATGCAATATTCTTGGATGTATATGGCCCCTGAAGTGAGCCTTGAGGGCCATTTTATATGTGTCAATGTTGGTAAAATGTAAATCCATATTTGTAAAGTGAGAATACTCACCCTTATGGGTCTCAAGGTATTGGGTGCCATTGCGGAAATTAAGTGAGCTATTGCCCAGAGTCTCACGTTGCTGAGCTGAGTTTGCGCCGGGGCCAGGGATCGAATTGTGAACCCTGTGCTCCAAAGTCAGCTGTCCTGGACACTGCACCACACCTCTCCACTGGTCTGTTCTCTCTTTTGCTTTGAGTATAGGGATATCAGTAGAGTTAATATTATGAGAGTGGAGGACACACATAGGGAGCTATGTGTGCAAGCATGTGTTGGATTGCTAAATGTTGAAACCAGGAAACAGCATGCACATACTGATCATTAATGATTCAATATGTGATTGATGCTCATGTTTGCTCCATTTGTTAACTCATAATATATAGGAGCAATGCAAATTTGCAAAAGTGACCCAAAGAAAGAGCTCGCTGAACTTGCAGGTAAAGAGTTTTGTTAAAACAACTTATCCACACAGGTTTACGGAGTCTGCATTGGCTACATTTGTTAATCAGTAAAAAACAAAGTTTGGTTCATTCATATCTGCAATTATGTATCCAGGAGTCAGCTCACAAAGATGTATGCAACATTTTAGATAAGACATTTATTTTATGAAATCCCTTAAATAATTTATAAACAGAGAATACATTGTCTACAAATGAATTATACACATTAAAATCCATGTGAAATTATTAGTACTGTACTAAATAATCACTCAGTACCTCATTAAAGTGTTGCCCCCCAACACCATAGCGGTCTGGAACGCCCAGCCCATAGATTGCCAATTCCGGCCACCCAATTTGGATGCGACCACTCATAGGATGATCGGAAACATCCATTTTACTATGGCACCTTTTGCAGTGGGCGCAGCACAAGCTGCTATAGTAAAATGGTTGTTTGGAAACATCCCTGCATTGTGTGGTAGGCACCTCATGGTGCCTGCCACACGATGCAGGAATGTTTTGGGGTGCACCATAGGTGCCCCCCAGGTCCCATTGCGGAGGGCCAGGGAGGAGGGGGCCCTGCTAGGGGCCCCCAAAGTCACTTTCCAATAGCCATTCTATGTTGGAAAGGCCGACATGGAAAGGCTGTCGGAAATCAACATTGTAATCCTGACGGCAGAGCCAACGCTGGCTCCGTCGTCATTCATGGGATTACAATTCTGCTCCTCTTCCGATGAGTTCTGTGAGCCTGTCAGAAGAGGAGCAGAATTCCCCCACGGGTTTGCCTCCAACTACTGTCATTGTAATACGGCGGTCGGAGGGAAACCCTCGATGTTGGGTGGAAAGCCGCCCGACATCGAAATCGGGCTCTCAATTGTTAGGTATGCTTACTTTGCCCAGTTTTGCCAGAGCTACGTTTTCCTGCAAGAAGTGTTTCTGCAAAAGAGGTGCCCATAACAAATGCCAAAATATGTTCCTCCTACATATGTTACTTTTTGGGTAAATTTGCACCTGCTGTTTTATTTTGATTTCTATTTAAAAAAAATATATAATATTCACAAGTTGCAAGTGTCTCAAAATAAGCACATTCAAGCATTCCATCCATCACCTTGTTTTTTTTGGCCTAAGTGTGACAAGTATAGCTAGATGTATGTGCCTCACCAACTGTGCCACTGAAACCAAGCTAAATCTGGCTGATGAACCCTACTGAGAGCAAAACCGGTCCTGGGTTGCTTGTGTTCTTGTTCAGGGAAGACCTGGCATTGAGGTTCGGACTGGACTTGTCCTAATAGAACAGGGTCAATACTCATTTGCAAATGGCTAGGTCCAAACTGAGGTGGCATGGTGGGTGAGAAACGTTGGTTTGGAATGTGGACTGAGTGATTTCCAGTGGCTGAGATTAATTCAAGCATTCCATCCATCACCTTATTTTTGTTTCCCTCAAAATAAGCAATGGCACTACAAAGACTAAGAACAACTATATTTTGCAAAATAATGTATTACATACTACCTGGCAAAATGAAAAGAATTATTACATCAGTTGTCAGAAATGTTGAGGGGCAGAATTCTGTCTAGATTATAGTAAATTTGAAATAAACGAGTGGATAATCAACTGAATATAAATGAAGTATAATATAATCAAATATAAGGCAGCTTGCCTATCCACTGAAAGCATTTACATTAATAATTTCTCTTTATCTTGTACAACAGTTTGGGACAAACGATTTAACTCAAGTTATTAATACCCCAAGACATAATTTCAAAGAAACCCAATCAGTTCAATTCAAATTCATATTTAATTCAGCCTCTCAACCCACAAAAATACTGTCCTATAAAAATATCTAGCACAACAAGAAAAATAAAGAGATTATATTACATTCAAATCTAAACAATTTAAATATGTTGCACGCTATTCGCTCTTCATTATTCAATACAGTTTCTGAATCAACACCAGAACTGAATGTGAAAACTTGGCATAGGCTCCCTCAAATTTCCAAACAGAGTCTAATGTTAGGACCTTGACAAATATGCACAGCTAATTACCTCCCTATATTGTATGTTTTCTAATACTAACTTCAACATGGTGAGGGGATGCGTTGCTGGAGCAAGAACATCCTGCAACAACTATGACAGACCACTCAAACTGACACAGGATTGTCGGATTAATAAGCACAAGGTAGTAAGATTTTATTTCAGAATAACAGACTGTAGATTGCCCAAATTGAAGTCTCCATGACTCGATTTGATCCTGCATATACCCCATATCTTGAGAAATGCAACAAATTTAAAATGCAGGCCTGCTATCAACACTGTACAAGCTGTACCTTCAACAGAAGCATTCACTGCCATTACACTATCAGTATTAAAATATAGAACACCCTACATATGCTATTGATGGATAGATTCACTGTATCATAAATATAGAGGTGGTTAAGCATGCTTATGATTTAAAAGTTGCAGGTTGAAAGTGGCCAGATCAAAGATGTAAATATAATAAGTGCTGGCAAAACCTATAGGTCTCGCCTTTGAACCTCCTAGCTTTGCCAATACGTTTTGATGATGATGAATAGCGTGTGTAAAAAACAAATGCTTTTTGCCGGTCTGTTTAGTATTCAGAAAAAACTTCACAATAATGTGGCCACTGTTGGTACTTACTACATTCTGTAGGCATGCATAGGAGTCCCTAAGCAGGTGCACACTTACAGAATGATGCATACGCTGTTTTTTTATTTTATTTTTATTGACCCATCTTAGATGGGGTCACCACTTGCCAAAAGTGCTTATATAGAGGCCAAAAGCAATTTGTTGCCGGGCCCTCCCCAAAAAATATAGTATAAAAAGAACGATGGGAGACACCAGAGGAGTAAGCGGGTTGGGTTGGGAGAACCAATGGGGAGTGGGTGGAGCCACAAGGGAGAGAGCTCACAGGTCAGGGAGGAAGCACAGAAGATTTACAGCAACAAGAGAGTGGGGGAGAAGCACACAAGTGAGAGAGCAACACAGAGCATAGAAGGCAGAGAGAGAAAAGAGCCACATGGGAGAGAGCAAACAAATATCGGTGGAGTGGAGAGACAAACACAAGCAGGAGAAAGCTGGAATACACTTGCTCTCAGTTGAAGTGCTTAACCAAAAAGAAGAAATTGTTCTCTATAAGTGAGCAGATGAAGGATGGTAATAGTGGAGGGTGCACAAGATGAACAAGGAAAGCCATCGAATTAGAAGTAAGTGAATGAGAATGAAAAAAGCCATCTAAAGGCAGGCAATGGTTGTACTGTGGTCTGCTGTAAGTTCTTGATAGGTCCAAAATAGGTGTTTTATACTGAGACTGCTTGTGTTCTCTGGTAGGCTCGACTAAAAAAAGGTCACAAATTCAGTTCAGATGATGCTAAATAAAGGTGGGTATCCAGTATGTTTCACACATGTACAAAACTAGTCCTCCCCTAGCCTGCTTTATTTTGAAAACCTGAAAAAGCTGTCTACTTTGTATCTTTTTAACAGTCTAAAAGACAACGGTTCTGTGGACATGTACTACTATTCACATGCACAGTTCATGTGCACATAATGAACACTTTCGCTCAAAAAAGTGAAAAAAACAGAATACAGTGCCTCCTTTCCCTGACATCAGAACAAACATTCTTACGAGGCTTGTAAACTTTATGTCTACTTATCACCCATAAAAGCATTATTTATACTAACTCATTGGGTTTCATTCCCGGCTCAAATCTAAATCTCTAAGCACACACCCAAGCTGCTGCTAAGTCTGTCAGATTTCATCTTCATAAAGTCAATAATTTAAAGCCAATCCTCCCACCTCAGGATCTGAATCTAGCTATTGAGGCCATGGTAATCTTCTACCTCAGCTATGGCTCTTCTCTCACTGACATTTTTCAACATGGGCTCATCCCTCTACTGCTTTTCTTCATGCTGCAGCTAGGATTTCCACCAACACAAAATCAGCCTTTTTCGTCACTGCCCTAAATCGCTCCGTATGAGAATTGCATGTCTCATGTTCAAAGCGTTCAATCTCCAAACAGCTGTTCTAGAATCCAGTCAACCCCAACCACACACTGCAAAGGCACAAGATGCTAAGAAGGGGAAACATCCTTTTACAACGCAGGTATTAAAATGCAATGCCTTTACAATGCGGTCAATGCAGCGCATGTCATTACAACGCATGCCAATACAATGCATGTCGCTCACTGACCAGCACCTTCCCTGAGGTAAGAGCCCGGTCGTGTTTGAATAGTAATTTTCATTGTAATGGAATATGCGTTGTAATGACTTGCGATGGAACAGCATGCATTTCAGTGGCAGCTGCATTGTAATAACAGTGTTGTAAAGGTATGCATTGTAATAGTTTTTGTTATAAAGTCATACATTCTCTAAGAAGAACATGTTTTGAAAATACTACTCAAGCAATGCTCCCAGACTTTGGAATGCCATTTCTCTACATTTTTGCAAAAACTTTAAGCCACTTTTAAAACGTGTTTTCAGAGGAAAATATGCATTTTGCTTCTTAGTTGCATGTTATGCAATGTTATACTTTACAGATGTATAGTGCATTATCACCCAGGAGGGCATTCTGGTGCTGCGTGGGTGTTAGTCTAGCCAAAATTAGTGGGACTACTTGCCAAGCCAGGCCTTCAGCTACCTATCGAATTCAAGAAGTAAGGAGGATCCTATTACGTATTTTATGTATAGCAGCAGGTCTTCCATGCTTTATGAGCAATGTAGAAGATAGCTCATTCTTTGGATCGGGTCTACATCTTTCTGGTGAGTTTTTTCATTGATCCCAGCATAGAGGGTGTTCCTGTAGTCCAGGTTGCCTGTGACATGGGCATGCATGATAGTTTCCTTGCTGCTGATCTGGAGTCATCCCTCAGCATCTTCAGTGTATGGATTCATGAGGTGGTGATGTTGATGACTTGGGTGGTCATGGTGTGTTTGCTATAAAGGACATTCGTGAGGTTCTTGGTGTGAGTGAGGGGTGGGTGTTGGTCCTAGCTATGTTGCCCATCAGGTGGAGTCCCATGGGGAAGTGTGCTTACTGAAGATCATGATTTCAGTCTCATTGGTGTTCAGCTTCAGAATGTTAGACTTTATTCAGTGGGATATTTCAATCATGCAGGCATTGAACTTCATGTAGGTACTGGGTGTCTTGTCTGTGAGTGGGAGAATGAGTTGTGTGTCAACAGCTTAGGAGAAGACATTGATGTTATGAGAGCAGATGATGCATGCTAGTGGATCATGTATGCATTGAAAAGGGATGGGCACAGGGAGGATCCTTGAGGAAGTCCACAGATTTATGGGCGTCTGAGTTGTATGTTACCAGGCTGACTGACTGGGTCCTCACAGTCAGGAAGGAGCAGATACACTGGAGAGTGTGTCCTTGCAATATAATGCTGTGTAGGCATTGGATGAGGATGTAAAATGCTGGTGAAAGGTCCAGGAGGATGAGAGTCGCTGTGTCTTCTCTGTTAAGATTTATGCAGATGTCATCTGTGGTGGCGATGGAGGCAGTTTCCCTTCTGTAATTGGGTCTGGCACCAGACTGAAATGTGTCAAAGAGTTGGTGGTCGTTGGGGTATTCACTGAGGCATCTGTTGATGATTTTCTCTAAGACCTTAACATGGAATGGTAGCAGGAAGATCAATCTGTAGTTGGCGAGCTTTGAAGGATTTGTAGAGGATTTCTTCAGCAATGGAAAGAGAAACTGCTTCATACCTTTTCGGTACTCTTCTGTGCTACAAGACTTGTGCAAGGCAAGTCTCCTAATAAACTTCCTCCACTTTACTATTTTCTCGCTCATCCACATGTGTTCACTCTGTCCTAAAAATGTCTTTCTCCGACTAAGTGTTAACTCCTTCCTCTTCTGATTTACCCTGAACACTTTCAACTTTCCTTACTCATGTTTAGATTGAATTTGAATATATGCCTTTCTTTTTACCACTGTCAATGTATTTTTCTTTCTGCTATTTAATGCCTTGCATGGTGGATTTGCTGCTTTCTAGCAGAAATATATCAGTTCTGATTACTAACTACAATGACTCTTCAGTATCTTGTAATCCTGGTGCACAGCACTTTTCGATTAATGTTGACTAAATTATAATTTTATGATGGCTCGGTTTCAATCTTTATTCGTGTATTTTCATTTTGATGCTCTTTTTCTCTGATTAGCAAATTAACTAGTTAAGGCTTTTTATGCTATTGCCCATATATCCTATGCTGTTCTGTAGCACTGCACACTGCAGGCCTACTGCTTCAACTCTGACTTTACAGTACTTCAAACCCCATTTAGACAGGAGTCCGTTCTACTTAAAATAAAGGTTGCATGCCAACATATTAACTACAGACACATGGTGCACCAAAATATTGGGGTTAAAACATTGAGTACCAATATTTTGAGAATGTAAGCACATGTAGGTAAGTACATATTTACTATGTTTAACTCCATGTCTGCACCTTCTGAATATTTTGATCACGTTTGGTAGTATGATATTTTTGAGATGATATTAAAATGCAATACCAAAGAAAATATGGCAGAAAATATTGCAGCACTATTTGCCGCTTTAATGTGTAGCTGGTGTGTAGTTTAGAAAGAACAAACTTTGCATTGATTTAGCTGATTAAAAAGTCAATTTTATTAAGCTTCTTTGTATCAACAGAGAACCATTTAAGCTAACAGCTGTAATTATGGCTAATTGCTATGCACTTTACTACAAAATGAATTTCCTTGGCTTACAGTTCCACACAGGCCTTCCCAATTCTTCTGCAATTGCAGTCAGTGCCAAGTCTCGCAATTAGAGGAAAAGTTTAGCTTCTAGTCCCACTCATAAGAACAGAAACACACTGAAGATCAAACCACTCTCTATAAGTCGCTGCTTTCCTTTTATTGCAGCAATTATAGTCAATACTTGCAAATACATCCCGAACAAATAGAGAATTCGAATATTCTGGCGTCCCAAATGTAGTGGTTTTAGCAGTGTGAAAGGAGTCCATAATTTGTGCCAGTTTAGACAGATATTTAAACATAATTAAAAGTACCGATGTCTTTGGAGTCTGCCCACTTTATTATATTGCAATTTATTGTAATTACATTTTCATGACGCTTCATAACCTTGACAATGCACCAAATCAAATTAGCGGATGGGTAGCATGCTACACACTAGAACAATGCTTGGCTAGAAGAGTGCTGAACTGTAGTGTGGAAAAATGTGGCCACTCTTATGTGGCCACACCTTTGCTGGGGCGCTCTATAAATCCGGCTAACATAACATAACATAACCCTTATGAATGAGTCTGAATACGATGAGTCAGATACAATGTTTTTTCCCCCCTAACAAGCCCATTTAATTATGAGAAACCAGCTTGTCTCTTAATTACTGGTCATCTGCAGCTTTACCTTAGTCCCATTAAAGCGTTCCACTGCCTTTTGGCTAGGTTACTGCTATAGAAATACTATACAAATTAGGAAACGGATTTTAACCAAGTTGGTTTTGAGAATCTTCTATTTGAAAAACGCACAATATAAAAATGTGTTTACTCGTGTAAATCGATAAGATATTCCACATAGCTTTCTAAATAATAAGTTTGAAGACTCAAGTTTCAATACTCAAATTGGAGTGTTGTAATATACTTCCATCCTTCATGATAAACACTTTCTTGAAAGAGCTTCATTCTGTATTGTTTGCAATTTCCAGGCACAATATTTCATAGATGTTATTGTTACCTAATTTCAGTTTGACATTGCAGGACTGTAGTCTAACCCCTTCGATGAGCCCGTCAGCCAACGGCCATCGCGAGCATTTCCCGGGAGGTGCTGTGTATGTCCGTTGGCCAACGCGGCCCCGCCCACTCAATAAAACCGCTGCACCGCTGCGGATTGCCGCTGCAGTTAAGCGGCTAACTTGACTCACAAGTATTCAGATGGTATTTGGACAAAATATCGGATTATAAAATATCGAGCTACACAAATATCAAGATTTTATATCGTGACACATAGATATTCTGATACCGGAATATTGTTCCAAAAAATATCAATTTACAGGGTAAGTAATATCCTTTTCGAGAATACCTATGTTTTTAATATCGTTTTCACTATTATAGTTGTGAAAAATTTCGTTTTTTAATTATCTTTATGTGTTCAGTTCATATTTTAATAGTTATGTTATATATTGTTTGTATAACCGTTGGTAATATTCTTAAATATAGTTTGTAATTTTAAGCTACTTATAAGCATTTATTTAATTGTTAATAGAAATTTAGAGTGGCATAGCAGGTTGTGAGGTTTGCAGGGTTACAGGATGGGAAGTCAACTAAGTATAAATAATTAATAAATACATTTTAATTAATATTAAATATTGAATTACTATTTATTTATGTAAATTGTGTACTTAATATATTTAAGTTATATTTTAGGTGCGGGTTGTTGGGTTTGTAGGGTAATAGGGTGGGAAGTTAATTAAGCAATAACTGAGTAATAATTATATATTAATGTATTATTATTATTTAATTTATAATTAATTGTGTAAATTGATTTTGTAACTTATATTTTAGCTGTGGGTTGTTTGGTTTGTGGGGGGTAAAAGGTGGCAAGTTGATTAAATAATAAATGATATTTAATTATGCAAATTGTGGAATTTTTTTTTATTATATCTTAGGGGCAGGTTTTTGGTTTATAGGGGTGTAGAGTGGGGAAGTTAGGTAAGTAAATATTAATAACCAATGAATTATTAATTGTAATATAAATATGTAATGCAATTATAATTGTATACATTGTTTACAAATTATATTTTGTATGTTATGTATATTATTTATGTGTTATGTTTGTAGGGAGATAAGATGGGAAGCTATATAAGTAATAATTACCTAAATATGAATAATTATATAATTATTGATTAATGTATTGATTACCTAATATGTTAATTGTGTCATGTGTTTTTAGTTTATTTGTGGGCTGCTAGGTATGTGGGCATATAATCCGGGAATTGATTGAAATTATCAATTAATAAAACCATTTATGTAATATTAATTATTAAAAAATATTATAAATATGTAAATTGTTTAATAGTTTTTTTATCTATATACATATATATACAATGTTTATAGTGAGTTTTATCGTTTTTTCAATTAATAGATTTATTAAAATAAGGTATGCGTTTGAAATGGAGTACTTTTCCAACTGGTGCACAGACTGGAGTGGGAATAGTAAAGTTTACCACTCTGGAGTCCAAAGCTTTCCCTACTGTTGCACAGACTGTATTGGAAATAGTAATTGTTATCCCTCCAGAGGTCACCAGTTTCTCTACAGTTGCATAGACTGTAGTGTAAATATAAAATGTTATCCCCTTCTGTGTCCAACCCTTTGCCTACTGTTGCACAGAATGGAGTGGGGATAGTAAATGTTACCCCTACGGTGTCCAACGCTTTCCTTTCCTTACTGTTGCACAGACTGGAGTGAGAATAGTACATTCTATGCCTGGTGTCCAACACTTCCCCTACTGTTGAACAGACTGGAGTAGGAATAGTTACTTTTTTATATTTGACTAATTTGGAATTTTGTTCTACTTTTTGAAGTGTGTTTCTTAATAGTTTTATTTTTTTAGCATACCCATATATATGTGTATATATATATATTTGTATATAAATACATATATATTATATATATATGTATATGTATATATATATATATAGTTATAGATATAGATATATAGATAGCTGTCTTTCTATCTATCTATAAATATGCTTGTTATATTAATACATTAACAAATTATTAGAAAATCATGATCTAAAAGAAATGAATGTTATTAATAGATTGACATTATACATATGTACATGAACATACATACATATACATATGTGTGTGTGTTTGGTTATATAAGTATATATTTATATATAGGTTGAAATATTATTTTAAACAAATGTCATTTACATTATATTGTTACATGTTAAATAGTTAATATTTACTATGTTTAACTATATATGTATTAAAAAAGATATTTTTGCATATATTTAAATGATAATGGTGAGAAAAAAAACGATATATTTTTTCGATATTATTGTACTACCCTTTACATAAGAATAGGGAGAAAATATTTTGGCATCCATATTTATAACTTGATATTTGTGTAGATCGATGTTTGTGGTGCCAATATTAAATCATAGATTCATTCAGACACAGAACCTCAGCTAAATTAAACATCAGTAATAAGTGCTTAACAAATTGAGCCACTCTGTAAGATTTATCGAATAAAATACATTGCTCATCAAGGCAGAGGCCATTTTTTCTAGACAGCAGCTAATGCCTGAATAGAGAGGGACTCTGGTAAGAAATTCTTCTCTGCCCGGCTGCTTGATAATAACAGCTGAGCCACCTTTTCTATAGTTTACCCTGACAATTATGCCTGTTGATTACCTGAGCCAGAATGCACTCTGCCATGCCAAGGAGGAAGGTATGTCATGTCCCTCTGATAGAGAGGGATCTTATTGTCATGGCTAGCACGTAAAAGGTCCTCTGGACCACACACCAATATGACACCAAGTAGTAAAGAGACACGCAGAAGACCATTTCCATGATGCTAAACCTAGGTCAAAAATATTCACATACAATTTAAGTATATCACTTACTGATTCATCCTCATGGTCAATATGTTTATATTATTTTTCCTTTACAACATCTACTTAATCCTATTAACTATTATCTTCACTTAGTATACTTACCTTGGGTTATAGTGGGTACGTTGATATAGTGAACGTCGTATTATTGCCATGTAATACAAATCTTGTGATAAAGCGGTGGTGAAGCCTGATTAGTGTTTTCTATAGATTACCTTGCCATTTTTGCTTGGTGATTTCCTGAACAAGATGCTGAAATTTCTTGGCTTGTCCTAGGGGGGAAGGGCATGAGGGCGTGCTCTGCCACCTTAATGGAAGGGATCCTTTTCGCATGAGTACCATGAAAGTGAACTTGTGGCACATCAACATGACCCCATAAAATAGGAAGATTAACTGGTGATCCCCATAGTTTGCAGCGAGACCAGTTTGTGCCCTCACATAATACATAAAATATAGGCTCAGCAAAAGGGTGGTTTAAGTCTTGCTACTTTTCCAATAGCACCTATTGACTCTTTTGAACTAGTTTAGAGCAGTTAAAGATGGTGACTGGGTAGCAATTTGCATGAGGTATGCCCTGATGCAATGATGATCCTATTTATCAACGGTTTACCATTGCTGATAACTGGAGAACATCTCGTTTAATTGCTGATGTTTCCTTAATGAGCAATAGCTTATTTTTAATGTTGTCAAGTGCAGTGAATTGACACTAACTCATCCAGAATCTTTTAGCCTAATAACGCATTACAACAGAGCTTCAGAGGGAGTGAGTACTTCATCATCCACTTGCAACAACAAACAGAACACAGCCAGATTTTCTAGGTGGTGTGTGGCTGTCCAGGAGGAATAGAGAAAGCCCATCTGTCAGCTCCACCCAGTCATATGACCAGAGATAAGCTACAGGCACTACATGGCTAAGGCAGGAAAATGCCACCTTTCTAAAAGGAGGATTTTCAGAGTTGTAATTTAAAATCCGACTTCCCTAAAAGTTAGGATATTAAATTAGGATTCCAGAGACACCAAACATGAACTGGTTACGTATTCCCATTTAGAAATTACACTTATAAAAAAAGTAAATAAGGTAACTCAAATGTTATCTTATGGGATAGGAAGGCTTGCAATAGTAAAAAACAAATTTAAGAGTTTTTCACTACCAGGACATATAAAACTTAGAAGTAGTGCCAATTAACTAGGGACTTACAAGTAAATAAAATATGCCAATTACAGACAAGCCATTGTTGCCATGTTTTAAGGAGGGAGCACATGCACTTTAGCACTGGTTACCGGGGTAAAGTGTGCAGAGTCCTGAGGCCACTAAAAACAAGATCATCAAAAAATAGAGGAGGAAGACAAAAGGTTTGGAGGATACCACCCTAAGGCTAACAAGTCTAACATGAATCATTAAAGATGTATATTTTCATCTGAAACTCATTTGGTGATCTATAATTATCCAGCAGCCCTTCACACATTGAAACCCATCATATATTTCTATATCCACTTGCAAAATCTTCTTGTGGACTAACAGTCTGAGTTCTATATGTGGTGCCTGATTGAATAAGCTACAGTGAAAATTTGGGATGACATGGATGATATTCTTAATGAAAGACATTACTGTGTCCTTTGTCATCTTTACCTCTCAACAATATTTGACTCAATTGATAATCACTGACCAATCTCAATCCTTGAGCACCCCATGTGCTTTCAATGATAACTAATGTAATGGATTGCATTCTATCAAGTCATCAGTTGGTAATGATTAGAAAGGTAACATCAGGAAGAACTCTGATGTCATGGTTTTTATCAGGGTTCAATGCTAGCCCACTTTTTTTCAATTAGCATCTTCAGTTGTGTTTTGTATTTGAGGGGCATATTGTCCCTTGCTATCAATATGGGGTATACATATGTTTAGCTAAAAAAACATTATCATAATCAGTTCCTTTTGCTTCTGCCAGACAAAGCTCCAATGAAAGAATATATTGATGGTCTCTTGTCAGTTGTCCCTCTGTAAAATCTCTGTATTTTCACTCACCTTTATCTCTTTGCCCAGTCCACATGTAAGCAAAATAGCCAAATCTCCCTTTAAAGAAATGAAACACTTATGCTCCACCACCCATCAGTGAGCTGACACCTGATTCCTTGTCAGTTTTTAGCTCAACTTTAAAATTGTCATTTTTGAGGAATACCACAGCCATCACTGAAAACGGATCCCCATACCATGACTAGACTATACCAGAATACAAAAATATGATCACATCTCTCCAGTACTAAGTAATTTTCTTATTCATTGATTTCATATCAAATGCAACATTTTTGTTTGGTGTATAAATAACCACAGGATTGTCTTATTTAAGAAACAAACCTACTTAAGTCTTGATCCGAAGATTGTTATAAATTAATCAGGTCATGATTCTGAACTAAATTGTGAGAACGAATCAAAGAGTAGACACTTTAATGAAATGCAATTGTTCTTAGTGTAAGGTACACCCACTATATTACTTGGAAATGTGATATTTTGTTCACTGTTGCATTGGTCTCTATTAGTATGCCATATTCTATGTAAAGTGATGAAAATAGAGACCTGAGACATTTATGTGGGTCCTATGGGCAAAGCATGCAATGTAAAATACCGAGGACGGCCGCACTAAAATAAATGTAAATACCTCTTTAAAAAAAAAAAACTCTCTGCCAATGCCACAATACTTGTACATTAACCAAACCTATGCTTCAACAAATCTGTGGCCACAAAGTGCCAAATAATTGAAGAGTAACTCAAGCAACCTTGGCAAAGCATGTAACCCAGGTAAATTTTCACATCTATCATTCTGTATTGGTGAATTTTAAGCCTTTCTGAATTGTGCATTCTTGTTGCAATTATATTGCACTTTGCACAATGCTTTATTCCACTGTAATGTACACTACTCCTCTGCTCTCTGGGGCCTACATTTGACTTACCAAATATCTCAAATAATACCAATAAATAAATAAACAAAGCATTGAATAGAACTGTTCAATTCATTACAACATTCTCCTCATATTAACACACGTAGGTTAAACTTTTAGGTCTGGCAATAGGCAAGACCTATTGATTTTGCCAAACTTATAAGCACAATATACAGATAAAATGAAATGAATGAAATGAAATTAAACTTTTATAAAGCGCAAACTATCGCTCCCAAAGGAGCCTCCTGGTGCTACCAGATAACATGCTACCGCAGATACAGATACAGATTGGGATCTAGATGAGTGTGAGACATGATTCATCAGCTATTCCATATCAATGTCTTCAGGGCCTTCCTGAACTTTTTTTTTTGGTTGTAAGCTTTTATTCGATATACAAGATATCTTGAAAGCAAATTACATACAGTAAAAACATTTCAAGACATGCAGCTAGTCAATACATACATCATTAAAAAGTTAAGAAACGGGTACGCTCCCGAATAAATTAATTTAGAATACAATTAAACAGAAATTGACAGCCTCTTGGAGCGAATCAACCAGAATTGTTTTAAAAATTTGGAGACACCACAAACAATAACGGGGGAGGTGTCTGACATTAAAATGCGAAGGGCAACCAGGTGACTACGTGTTCCCATGTTGGAAAAAAGGGGCTTGAGCCAGTACTTCCTTGGTCTTAGGTAGTCCGGGCACTCAAACATAATGTGAGACACCGTTTCAGGTCTAGTGGGACAATGGGCACAAAACGGAGACAGAGGAGCACCAGATTTCCATTTCGATATTAAAGCTCCAATTGGGAGAATACCCACTCTAAATTTAAAATACAGTGCCCTGTCGGCTGGGAAGGTGATAAAGTCAAAGTAGGACTCATATCTTGTCATGTCCTTTAGGAGCAAAAAAGATCTCGTGGAATTACAATGGGAAGAGTTCATGGTTAGCTGACCCGCAGCCCAATCCCAGTAAAGTTTCTTCAAGACATCCTTTGGGGATGACGTTTTTGCGCTCCAATGTTCACCAAGGCTAAGGTCATACAACAGTTTCTTGGTGTCCCTCAGCCATTTGATTTTGGCCCAGCCACCCATATTCATTATCTCAGTTAAACCGTTTGCATAGGATTTCAGTTCCTCCACCCTCCAGATCCGGGACCACAATAAGAGCGGGCGTAAACGTGCTTGGTTTTTAATGCTCTTGCAGCCTGTATCTAATAGTACAGGAACTGTTGGTGTACTTAAGGGGAGACAAAGGAGGTCCTTCAGAAACCTATTCTCAGCTTTTTCCAAGGAGTCCAGGTTTTCATGTCCCCATATCTCCGCCCCGTATAGGGCCGATGAAACAGCTTTAGCCTTGTATATTTCGAGGACTGGCGCTATTCTATGTCTGGAGGACTCCCGAAATTCTCTCAACAGGGCGCCACCCACTCTCTTGTGACTTAGAAGCATTTTGTCTATGTGCGTGGACCAGCTCATGCTATCTGTTAAACCAAAGCCCAGATAGTCGAATTGGGAAACTCTCTCCAGGGGTATAGAGTTGAGAACAGGGGGGCTTCCCAGCCTCCTCTGGGGATGTAGAATTAAGTACTTTGTTTTGTCTACATTAATGACAAGACCTCGAGCGTTACAAAAGTCCTGGAAGCGGTTGAGTAGTTTCTGCAATCCTTGGGGGGTTTTCGAAAATAGAAGAGTGTCGTCCGCAAAAAGCAGAGTCGGCACTCGTACACCCCCCAAACAAGGGGCGTCAGCCGGTTCCTTCTGGAGATGGTCAACCACCCCGTTAACGTACAACGAAAACAGGGTGGGGGCCAACACACACCCTTGTCTCACACCCCTTAACACTGGGATCTTCTCCGTGGTCTCGCCGTTGCTCCCCCACCGTACCTGGCCGAAATTACCCTCATGCAGCTTGATAAGCAGAGATAACATATAGGGAGGCATCCCCAGGTTGTGTAAAACCTCCCACAACCGCCCCCGTGGAACTAGGTCAAAGGCAGTGTTCAAGTCAATAAAGGCTAAGTAAAGACTGCCCTTGCCCAGTTCCACCACCTTCCAGTTAATGAGGGCCAACCTAAACGCCTGCTCCACAGTTCCTATTCCTGTACGGAACCCAGCTTGATAGTCGGAAAGTATTCTATTATCATTGACCCAATGCAGAATACGCCCCAGGAGCACCTTTCCCGCCACTTTCTGCGAAGAGTCAATGAGACTAATGGGCCTGTAATTCCCAGGGCTATTCCTGCAACCTTTTTTAAAGATGGGGACTATCACTGCCCCTTTCCAGGAGTCAGGGACCGGCCCACCCTTCATAATATCGTTAAGTACTGACGATATTATTTTCCCCCACTCCGTTGGGTAAGCCTTCAACAAGTCTCCAGACAGGCAGTCCGGTCCTGCCGCCTTCCGGGGTGCCACCCACTGAATGACATTCTCAACCTCCTGAGGGGTAAATAGATCTAAGATAGCTGGCTCAGGGGAGAGTGCTAGAAGAACAATTTCAAGGGGAGCCCCTTCTCCAAGGGCATAAAGTGCTCCAAAGTGGTTGGCCCAACTCTGGGAGGGGATATTACAAGTCCTTAAGGTGTCATCGGGCTTGCTACGCTTCCCCACAAGTAGCCAGAACCCTCTTGAGACTTTGTTTCTACCAGCTACTAGAAGGTCCTCCCAAAATTTTTCCTCCCATTCCCTCTTTGCAAGAGAGATTGACCTAGAGTACAATCTCCTTGCCTCTTTCACTCTGGATGGGGAATTCGATTTTACTGCTTCTACCAGCCTTGTTTTTAACACTCTACATGTGTGGGTATACCATCCCTTTACTTGGGTTTGCTTTGTTTGTCCCTCCCAGCTACTTGATGGAACAGTACATAAATTTGTTAGAGCCTCTGTCAAGATTCGAAACTCCCCACAGGCTGCTCCCACTTCCCCCAGGGATGAATCTAAACTTTGTAGGGCTTTAGATAAGACAAGCATTACCTGTTCAACCCTCTCCTTGGAAAGTGAAAGTTTTTCCCACTTTATGCGCCTCCCGCAGGGGGCAACTTGCGATTCGCCGAGACCTACCAGACCAGAGGTGGATGCACCCTCCCTTCCTGATTCCCACCAGCACCCCAATGTGAGAGAGAGTTGATTATGGTCACTCTCTATGGTGGGGACCACGACCATATCTTTTAACTCACTCCATAAACCCACATCGAGCATGATATAATCAATCCGCGATGTGTGGTTTGGTCTATTATATGTGTGAGCCCCCCCCTTGTCTGAAGACAGAGGTTCCGCTGGCCAGCATACACCCATGCTTAGACAAGGAGGATTAACACTCATACCCAATTTTTGTGATTTAGACACCGGCCTGGGATAAAAATAGGACAAATCCACTGCTTGTATACCCTCGCTAGCTCCCACTTGGCCCGAGGCACAAATTAATCCTGCCACCCTAGGGTCCTGAAAGTTGACAATAATGCAGTCCCCCTCCAGATGCTTCTTACCTTGGCCCACCCAATTCACTCTACGGACGGCTAATATCAGCCCGTCCACACTGGGGGGGTAAGGTTTTTTTTTACAATAACCAGTGAATACACTTGTTTTTTAACATCTGGTGTGTTTCTGTTTGATTTTCCTTCAATGGGGGAACTTTTACCAAAACAGCCACATAAGGGTGGCAATCAGGGGGAAGGTTTGCCGACTGCCTCCTTTGTGGCGGTCCTGCCATTCACCGCCCGTAGCTCGAACTCAATAGAAAGGGAGTATACATGGAGGGCCACCTGCGACCACCTTCTGATTGGTTGTATCTCTAAGCCCGGAATCCCTCTGACACTATCCAGCTCTTCCTGGTCCAGGGAAACATCCGAGCCCAAGGGCTCAAATATGCAGTTAATGTCACCTGCGACCATAGTGCAAGACTTGTAGGGAGTTGCTTTTAAAAGACCCTCCAGTATTTTGATAGTTGGTGACTGGCTACCCCCTTTGGTGCTACGTGCATAAATATTGAAAATATTCAGCACGGCTCGATTCCGGGAGTCTTTCAAGATGATATTTTGGATATCAGGGCAACCCGTTTGACACTCCACTATCCTACAGTTTAATGACGCTGACACCCAAATTAAAAGACCACCCGAAGTGCGTCCTTTCCTAGAAGACGAGCATATAGCCGGGACAGAGCTGGTTGAGTAACCTGCTCTGTGCACAGGATCCATGCTCCAGGTCTACTGGAAGATGCATATGGCATATTCCTCTGCAAAAGCATTCCAGTCTGGCAGTTGTAGCTTCCTAGTAATTCCAGCCACATTCCAGCTGGAGACCCTGAGATCGGGGTCCTCTACAGCTGTAGCACAGCTGCTCAAAGGAACAGAACAGGGGGGCAAGCCCGCCAGAGGACCATCAGATCCCAGATAAAGGCTGGAGGTTTGGGACCTACTAGCTCCCACTATTCCATTTGGTATTAGCGGCAATTTCTCCATGGGAGAGGAATTTGGCGTCTGTTTCGGGTCGATAGTTACACTGTTCAGTTCCTCCCCTAACAGCCCATCAGCTCCCTCAGGTCAACACCTCCCAAGATTCCAATGGGGAACAGACCAGCCGACCTGGGGTAAGACAGAGGTTCCGCTGGCCAGCATACACCCATGCTTAGACAAGGAGGATTAACAC
The DNA here is from genome assembly GCF_964263255.1 of Lissotriton vulgaris. Lineage (NCBI taxonomy): Eukaryota > Metazoa > Chordata > Amphibia > Caudata > Salamandridae > Lissotriton > Lissotriton vulgaris. Next base: position 2,126,305,930 of record NC_141687.1, on the reverse strand, counting down.
TCATACCCAATTTTTGTGATTTAGACACCGGCCTGGGATAAAAATAGGACAAATCCACTGCTTGTATACCCTCGCTAGCTCCCACTTGGCCCGAGGCACAAATTAATCCTGCCACCCTAGGGTCCTGAAAGTTGACAATAATGCAGTCCCCCTCCAGATGCTTCTTACCTTGGCCCACCCAATTCACTCTACGGACGGCTAATATCAGCCCGTCCACACTGGGGGGTAAGGGTTTTTTTTACATTAACCAGTGAATACACTTGTTTTTTAACATCTGGTGTGTTTCTGTTTGATTTTCCTTCAATGGGGGAACTTTTACCAAAACAGCCACATAAGGGTGGCAATCAGGGGGAAAGTTTGCCGACTGCCTCCTTTGTGGCGGCCTCTGTAGACCAACTACAGGTGGCGCAAAAGTTGTCTTGTTCTTGTCGGGGATAGGTGCAGGGCTAGGGCTAATGCCCTTTACTTTTTCTGCCGCCTCCATGACTTGGTTGGCCTTAGACGGACCCACTTTGTCTACTGCCTTGGGCTGGGATGGTTTTTGGGGTTGAGTTTTAGAAAGGTCAGGGGATTTTTGTTTAGATTTTGGGTGGCATCCTACTGTGGACACAGAAGGAACTTCGGTTAAGGATGCAGCTGTTTCCCCCCCCACTGAGAGTGCAATAAATGGAGCCAACGTCTGGACCTGGGCTACAGGGAGTGATTTCCCTACCTCCCCCACCATATTATTCTCGCTCACTCTAGTCTGCAATTTAATCAGATATTTGAGCGAGCAAAAATTATCAAGTGTTGTTTGCTCTAGCTTATCCAATCTTGTGCCCAAACCCTCGACTATACTTAACAGGGGGGCTAAAAGGCTAGTGAGCTTATTAATAATAGTGTTGGAGTAGTCAGGGACTGCCATGCTCGGTGTATTACTATTAGCGTTTGGGAAGCAGCACCCCTCTTCTGATGTTGGGCTTGGGAGGTTCCCCTCTGTTGGTACTTCCTCTATGACGGGGGTTGGAAGGGAATGTGATCTTAGCCCCAACCCTCTGCAATCTTGCTTCTTTTAGCGTTTGGAAAGGGTGACGTACTTCCCCTTCCGACAGCAACCCCCCCTCTTCCCCTTATCATGTGCGGGCAGGACCAAAGGTCTAGCGGGCTCAACTACTTCCTCTACGATATCCTGGTTAATTGGAGAAGGTACCACGCTGGTCGTTGGAGGCTGCGTTCCGTTTGGGGGCGAGGCCCCGGACTCCTGGAAAACCTCCTCAGCCTCATAGACCTCCGGCCCCGGCAGTAACACTGCCAGTTTCTCAAGCCTATCAACACTGTCCCCTATTCTTGAGATCCGAGACTTCTGAGGATTACCCGCTGTTGGGGGACATGGAACGTTATTAGGAGACGGAGACATTGCCAGGGCCACGACCCCTAGGGAAGAGCGCCTAGTGGGGAGATATACATCAGAAAGGCGTTTTTCTGTCATCACTATTTCTTTTTCAATTACCGCCGCTACTCTGGTAATAAAACGGTCCATGGTGCCGATCATGGTAGGCGCAGTAGGGCCAGCACCACCTCCCTCACTCCTCAGAGAATTCCCTGACCTGGTAGACATCGCAGGATTGTCTACCTCAAGTATAGTCTCAATAGTCACGTTAGTAGCACGCTGGCGGAAAGGGACGTGGCCCAGCCCAGCCTTGACAGCCCCTGACTGCCACAGACTGCCCGCCCTTTGCTTGGGCTTCGCTCGGCGTCCCGCTGAGCGTCCTGCGCTTTGTTAATAAGGGGCGTTGCAGGCGGGTGGGCGTGTCTGTCAGGGGGCGCGACCGTGCACACCTGTGCATAGCAGGGACTCCTGGTCTTACGAGTCCCTGCTGGCGCGCTCCCTCTGACGACTCGAAGTACCTCCTCCTCCTCCTCCGGGCGTCCGAATGGAAGTCAGCTGGCAGCCGCCCCTCACCGTGAGCTGCGCTGCAGCACCCGCGGAGCGGGTGCTGCAAGTCGTGATCTCAACAGCAGCAACACGGTGGATCCCGAACCGGGCAAGGGCAGGCTCCTCCAACTCACAGGTCAGGTCAGTGGCGGCGTTTGAAGGGACCCGCAGGCAGCACCTCCCTCGGCAGCAGTTAGGCAGTTCAAAGTGTCCTGAACTGTTCTTCAGATTCTATTGATCTTAATTTGCTTGTCATGAAATTTCAAGCCTTTGCCCCTTACACAGTCGCCGACTTCCCTTCCTTTGTTTTATGTTTAAAATCAGGTATTTTAAGGAGGTTGGAGGAAGTAGATCTAAGTGTCCTCCTTGTAGGTGCCTTATTTGGCAATTTTTTTGTTTTTGCATTCTTCAAATGTTGTTCCTAGCAGCACATATAAAGAATGAGGCAATTGCTCAGCCTTTTTCAGCCACTTGTGACTACATTACGCTCTTTCACAACTGGCATATCTACACACAATGTAGTTCTATTAAAAGTGCCAAGGACGTTTAAGGCAATGTATGTGTTTTGAGACCAAAAAGGTAGCACCAATTATACAAAAAATAGTTGCCAATAACCAACATGGTTTTGTTCCCGGGAGGTCAACAATAAATCATATCCAGAGGGTTATCACGCTTTTTGATGGAACAGGAACTGCAGGAGACCCTATGGCCCTTATCCTTCTGGAGGCAGAGAAGGCCTTTGATAGGGTCTCCTGGCAGTTTCTCTGGAAAGCAATGGCAATGATGGGATTTTGAACAGGGTTTTTTCAGGCTACACAAAAAATGTATGTTAATCCTAAAGCTGTAGTGTCCGTTAATGGAAGCTTAACTAAGGAATTTCTTACATCCAGAGGTACTCGCCAGGGCTGCCCTTGCTCGCCATTGCTCTTTGCAATATACATAGACTCTTTTATCGGCTACCTGGAAAAAAATGACAACATTGCACCTATTATATCACAGGGACACGCTACAAAAACGTTAGCAAATGCTGACGATATTGCTATAGTCACCCCAGATCCTGTAGGTGCAATGCTGAACATCGAGGCCGAGGCGGTGAAATTTGGACTTGTCTCTGGCTATGCACTCAATCAGGGGAAGACACAAATTGTTTTAAATCAAAAAATTGTGATGGCCGACCCTAGAGTAGTAAAGGGAGCAACTTACCTGCGGGTTACCATCTCCTCAAACCTGGAGGAAGTTGTGGATATTAATGTCAAGCCAATGCTGACCTCAATGCATAAGGGCTTACAACGCCTAGATAACCTTCATCTGTCCATCATTGGGAGAGCAAACGCAATCAAAATGGTGTTTTTTCCAAAAATATTATACTTATTCTGGGCAATTTGCTTGGAATTCTCTAACCAGTGGCTTACCTCAATGGAACGTACATTCTTAAGATTTATATGGGCATATGCACAACCCCGGCGGGCATATAAATATCTCATCCTTCCTAAAGATAGAGGCGGGTTAGCTCTTCCTAATCTGAGAAGATATTACTGGTCATGTGTATTACTTTATAGTAAGGAACTACTACAAGAGGGGGATAACACAGAAGATCACACAGTATTGATTTTCCAGCTGTTTGTTGGAAATTCTAGTAATGGTTATCTATGGAGGCATATTCATGACAGTTATCACAAGAAGGTCAAATTTAAGACTCTCTATAGCTGTTTTAAAGTATGTAAGGCCGTAAGAGAAGCATTTGGAATAGGACAAATCTCACATTACACACCGATTTGGAACAATCCAATTCTTCCACCAATGGTTTTCGAGGACAATTGTGTACGCAAATGGCATAGAATAGGAATTACACAATTAGGGGACATGTTTACAACACAAGGGATTAGATCTTTTGAAGCTTTGAAGGAAGAATATAGCTTAGATTGGCGGGATTTCTTTAACCCTTTTGATACTCATGACGAGCTCAGCTCGTCATGAGGCACAGTTGAGCTGTGCTTATGACGAGCTGAGCTTGTCATGAAACCATAGAATTCAAGGAAATTTAGCACAGGAGGAGAAAAGTCACAGCAGCCAAGGTGTTAAATACCTCCAAATCAGGTATTTTTTAACTCGCAAACTGGGGGCCAGGACATTGGGGGAAGAATCTACCCTAGTAGAGATGATCATACACTCTAAAAATCATACTATAGGTGGAGTTTATGCGCTGCTGCTGGCCATATTCCCGGACGACCTAGATAAAACATCAATGAAGTGGCAAAGCAAACTTGAAATTTTGAACAAAGGCTTTCTACACACCTATCAGCTAGCTCAAACTATTCTGATCTCCACTAAACTTCAGTGACAATTCTACAAAACCTGTTTTTTTCTTTATTATACACCTGACAAGATTGCAAAATGGGGAACCGGCAAAGGGACCTGTTGCCCGAGATGCAACTTACCTAAAGCCGATTCCATACATATCTTTGCCTCTTGCCCTGGGTTAATTCCTTTAAAGCAAGACATAGAGAGGTTCTTATCATCCGTTCTTCATAGAGAGGTGACTTTGTCAAAAGAGGCAATGGTACTTGGGGCAGATGTACCGGATAACATTGAAAGTGGTCAAGAGTTCATATTTGTAGCGATGGCCGTCCTGCGGTTATGCCTAGCTTCCGCTTGGCTCGACCCGTTAGCGCCCTCTTTCCAACAGTGGCTAGCTAGGCTATTGGCGGTACATAATATTGAGATAGCCCGTTACCAACAGAAAGGTAAACAGCGGCGCAAAAGGGGTATGAAAATCTGGACCCCTCTTACACAATGGCTGGATTCACAAACATAATCTAATGTACCTATAAGGCTGTAATGTATATAGGATTTTGTTCTTAAGTTTGGTTTATGAAATGATGGATTAAACAAAAAGAAAAAAACAATGTAATGTTCATGACGTTAATGTGCGTATGTTTACCTGTCCGTCATATAGTGGATTGGGGTGGGGGGGAATAAATGTAATACCATGAATAAAAATATTTAAACAAAAAAAGAAACCAAAAAGGATTTATGCCTGTTGCCAATGTTTTTTTTTTATTATTAATGATGGCCAGAAAAAAAATGTTGCATAAACCATGATAAAATAAAACACGTATTGGCAAGAGTATGGTGCCCAATGCCACATCTATTGGCTTTGTCAGTGCTTGTTCACCATATTTTAATAACATGTACATCTAACAAACTAAATCATCAGCAATCAAAACAAGCTTTGCGTGAGAAAACTGTTGGGCTTAGAAAATGGGTGTGATCATAACCTTTTTATAATTTTTATTGTAAGGAAATGCTATAAAAAATAAAGGAAAAAATAAAGAACACGTTCCACCTAAACGTCACGGCCATATCTTGGCAATTAAAATGTATTTCATTAAAAAACATACCATCACAAATAATTTCAATACAACAGTACAGGTGCTCTCTAGTAGGCAGGTGTACTTAGAACAGGTACACGCAACATGTTTTTATTTACATAACATTGACGAAACAGTTAAAGAAGCCTCCAGGCCAGACATAAAAAATGACCAAAATATGTATTACAAGAGGGCAATTTCCGCATTAACCTCTATCTGAATATAAGGCAAAAGGAGAGTTTTAAAATCACTTTGCTGATTATTAGATCTTGTTCTCTACTTTGTAATAGCATGTTTTTTTCTTAAATTGTGTGCTTAAACAGTTAAATAACCATTTTAACTTGCCAGCAACTGAACCCAATAATTGCCATTCTAACATTACTCAAGGATGAGTGGATGCCTTCCAGACATGCCCTCTTTGCACTAGGTAACTGACTTGAATACCATTGTGTCCAACGCTGTGAGCAAACCAAGCTGCACATTTAACAAGGCTGTGCTCGGGGGTAATTAGCTATGTACTGCACCATCATAAAGATAAAACATCTCTAACTGAGAAATAAATGCGACTAACATTAAAGTTTATCGTAGGTTCTGAGGAGGGGGAGTGCAATAACATAATCTAGCCTCTACAAACATTCAATAGCACATCCAGAATAGTTCGAATAAAGCCAGGACATTAAACAACCTGGAAAGCTGCTGTTTTGCATTATGTGTGGGGTTTTTGGGGTGTACTGTATGTTGTGCGATGCAAGCTAGCAGTTCAGAGGACTCTCAACAAAATGCAGTGTTGAATTTTAAAGAATCCATATAAACGGTTCACATTATAAACACACATTGACTGGATTTTAGTTCTGGCAGGATAACGAACACCGTTGTCTGTGCACACAAACACACAAGCTGGACGAGTACATTTAACACGCCTCTTCCCACTGCGATACATAAACAGGCACAGAGATGCCTTCATATACACTACTCCTGAGACAGGACAGATGTGCGCTCAGACACACAGATACACTTACACTCATTCATGCAGTGTAGGTGGGTCAACTCACTTCTCACTCACGGACAGTCACACTTGTAATCACTCTCTGCGCTCTGCTTACTGAACAAACAAGGCTGTCAGGTAAAGTGCATAGCATCACTCTCCTGAGAGTACATCTGAAATGTGACGTTATCTTTTCTTGCCCCCACTCTACCTTTAAGGCATCTTATTTTCGACTGCAGCAGCCATCAGGTCTGCAATCATCCCCCAGCTCTGAACAAGTTACCACTTTATTTAGTTGGGACAACGAGCAGATTCAATGTCAAATCTTAAATTCCTATTTGAAATGATAGCATTTAAAAAACCCAACTCAAGATCCCTGCATTCTGCAACAAAGATCAGAAAAGGTAACGTGTGAAAGGAATGTGGCAATGTATATTCACCTACAAGGAAGAGACCTGAATTTAACAATGGCTAACTAAATGTGTTGCATATAGATAAAAGCACAAAGGTGCAAACTCTTTTTTTGTGAATGGCAACACTATTCGCTCTCCCCACTCAACGTATGCCTTTACAATTCTACAAACACATTATGCAACAAGAAAAACGTAATCTCAAACTTTCCTGTCCATAAAGTTTGCAAGAAAGGAGTATAGTTCAATAGTTACAGCTATTGCAGGAAAAGTTCAGTCTCCCCACTTGTGAAAGCACGTGTCATCTTTCAATCTGTATAATTGCAACTGTTACCTGAATCGCATATGGACGTTTTGTTGCAATTGGGGGCAATGGGCGCAATCTCCACAACAAAGCAAGAGATGCCAAGACATACAATGCATTTTTCACATGACTGGAGACGCTGCTTACCTCGCCGCCAGGTCTTGACAAGACTGCGGTGTGAAAGCACAGCAAAGGGAAGACCAGGTACCTGACAGCCATCATTACCCCGTCGAATGTCAACCTGCCCGGGAGAGGAAATCTTCCTGCCAAGTGCTAAGAGTTAGCAGCTGCGGCTATGCCTCGGTGCAGTGGAGCAGCCCTGGCGCGCTCCACACTAGAGAGCGGCTGGGTCTCTCGCGCGCCGCCTCACGGGTGCTACCAGGAGCTGTGCGCGCGACCACTGTTCGCGAGACAACTGGTAAGCCGATCTCTTCGAGTAACGACTTCTCCCTGCTGGGGGAAGGGGCGGCGGGAGACGTGGAGCGCGCAGTCAGAAGGGGAGGGACAGAGGTGGTCAACGCCAAGTTATGCATCTGCACAGATGCATTTAACTGGATAATAGGGTAGCCCTCCTAATACGCAAGGGGGTCTCTCTCGCAGCCCTGACGACGCAAGGCGAACGGAGCTGAGGAAACAGGCTTGAGACGTGTGGATGTGAAAGGGGGGTGGGGGGAGGTTTGGGGATGCAAGACAGCGTTATACTTTTTTAATCGTCAGCTCGCAAATGGGAAAGGCACTTTCAAAGAAGTAAAATAAACCAGGGTTTCATAGGAAAGCAAATACACGTACTAATGCTGATTCTACAGCTGCATTGGAGTGTTATAACATAAACACAATTGTCTCCAGGCATTTCAGAGTTGTATGTATTAACTATCCCCATGGTACTTCTCTCATCAACATAGGAAGAATGAAAGGAAGAGTGGACCAGGCCGATGACAAACTTGTGACCTGGAAGTGGGTTTGGCGCACATCCTTTGACACGTCACTGGCACCGGCAAACCCGAGGTTAAGATACTTTTTAATACTTTGTAAAATATGCACTTGGTAACTTACCTTCTTTTCCAGTACATGAATGGAAAAAAAGAAGTGACGCAAAAAGCGACAGCTATTCCTTTAATCCTCACCACGCGATAAAGGCAAATTTATAGCAGTCTCTCGGGGCTTCACTCTGTGGAAGCGGAAATTAATGCATTGTATATTTCTGTCCACACAGCACTAAACATAAACTGAGCAGTCATTTGGTGTTGACATTCCACATGTGTCAGTTTAGGATGTGCAGTGTCATGAACGCATGGCGCGAGTAAGCATGCATTTTAACCGCCATCAAAGATCAAACAGGTGAAAGTACAGGCGCCCCTTAAATTCCTGCAGTAAAGACAAGCAGGGCGGTAGAAGTGAAAGACAAATGATGTCATAACTGTGAAATTACACAAACGGTTTGATGGATTTTTATTTTGTGTTATAGTCAATGCACTGTTTTCACTATTTTGATCACCTGCCTATGGGTTTCCCACAATCTCTCTGCTGCTTTTATCCCCATCCTAGTCCTCCTATCGCACTGACAAAGTTTAAATAACCAAGTAGATGGCATTTCATCAGTGGAGTTAGGAGCAGCAGTATACTAAAATAGGAATGTGGATAGCTCTCATAGTCATGCACACAGTCAACTTTGACAGGGATGCAGGTGTAGTTATCATGCATAATTGTCTACCGAAGATATCATATTTGATTTCTTCTTGGGTGGAAGTGGGCGTGAATATTATGGAATCTTTTATTGTGTCAAAGCTGAACAACCTCTGCCTAATAACTAACCTTTGTTTCCTTCCACATCGAAAATACTCAATGTCTCACAACTCCATTAATTCACTGCTGAAAATGAGCTCTTCCATGGCCGCCAGTTCAGATTAAGGGTGAGATTTTGCACATAACTTGTCATCCTTCAAATAGGTACTGATTCTCTACTCCTTCTGGGTGACTCAACTTCTCATCTTTCTTTAGCAACATCAGCATTTGGCATGATTACCTGCAGCACAATGCTGATCATAATAAGAGAAATAATGGAGTATGAACTGGTGTTCATCTTTCCTTGACAACAGCTCCAACTAATAAACACATTAAATATTTTTTTCACAGATACCACTCCCTTAAAACAGGACAGACCTAAAAGGTCAACCTGTTCCCAAATCTCTTTAATCTATATAGCTTCCCTATCTGCTTTTCTGAAATAATGAAATATATAGTATAAATTCCATGCAGATGATACTCAGCTTTACACGTAAGCCCTTATGACATGACCGGATAAGGCAAAATGTTAGACATTCATCCTGAATGTCATTTCACCTCTAAACACAGAGGGGGCTAATTGGGATGACGGGCGGACTTTGTCCGCCCGCCATCCTATCGGATAATGGGATGGCCCGCCTTAAGAGCGGGGGTCCGTAAGGGGTATTAGGATGCGCCCGCCACATTGGCAGGCTCATCCTGCCTTTTTAACATTGTGGCGGGAGGTGCTCTCATCACCACACGCCACAATGCTAAAAACACATGTCGTGCATGTGCATGCACAACGTGGCAGGCACCGCGCGGTGCCTGCCATGTTGTAAATGCACATGGAGGGGGTTACCATAGTAATCCCCATGTGCCTACCCCACCTCCCCATTTTCCTGGGGGCCCACAACGGGCCCAAACTGAAAGACCACATGCCTATACATTAGGTATGTCAAGAAGGTTTACACAAACTAGACCAGTGGCGTATAAACAAGGGAAATGGGGGAAACTTACTCAGGCAGCCTTGGAGCTTGCTTTGAAGCAAGGTTGTCCCCCGCTGAGAGAGAATTTAGATGAAGCTTGGAAGGACTGGATGACCAGGGCACTAGATAGGGTGGCACCGTGGACGAACAGTATCCCGGCGAAATGGTTCAATGATGACTTAAGAGTAGCCAAGTCTGCATGCAAATGCCTAGAGCGTGTTTGGCGTAAAAACTACTGTACGACTCTTAAGCTGGAATATAAGAACCGCCTGAAAGAGTACCATGGTCTCATAAGGAAAACGACACAAGCATTTTTAAATGAGAAAATTGAGTTAGCAGAGAATTCCTCTAAGGAACTTTTCTCCACATATAAGGAGCTTACTTTACTTAACAGAACACTGGCTCCGGACACCTACTCCAAAGAGGTCTACGAGGCTCTCGCGGACTACTTTGTGAAGAAGGTTGAGACTACATGTTTGTCTTTTCCGACGGGTGCCGGTGAGGTAAAATCAGGACGAGCTGGGAGAATGAGGCTGATTGAGGATAAGTGCTTTAACCAGTTTGTGGTCTCTGTCCAACCGGAACTGATGAAAATAGTGCTGAGTATTCAGTCAGGTCCCCAACGGATGCAGCTCCGCCTAGGATCTTTAGGAACCAGCTGGAACTCCTTATAAATCATATAAGACATTTGGCAGAGCTATTTTTTCAGGCCAGCTATGTGCCATGTGGTTGGAAAATAGCTCAGGTAATTCCGATTAAAAAAAGGCCAATCTGAACTTGTCCCATTTGGACAATTTTCGCCCTATTTCTCTCCTACCTTTTTGTGCTAAAGTGGTGGAGAAAATAGTCAATGCCCAGATAGTGAAATATATGGATGAATGTCAACTTCCCCACACCTCACAATCAGGCTTTAGAGCCAACCATTCCACGGAATCGGCTCTGCTTTTTTCTACAGAGCTGCTTCGAAGAAAAGTAGATGAAGGTCGGACGGCTGCCTTACTGTTGCTGGCCCTAAGTGCGGCATTTGATACCGTCTCGCATCCTTTACTGCTTGCCCCTTTAAGGGAGTCAGGGTTTGTGGGGCTGGCTCACGACTGGCTGTGCTTATTCCTTGCGGATAGAAGGATTCAAGTCTACTGTTCCCCCTTTAAATCGGAATCTCGGTCCCTAAAGCAGGGGTTTCCGCAGGGCTCTATTCTGAGCCCTACTTTATTCAATCTCTACAGGGGACCACTTGCGAAGATTGTGGAGACCTATGTGGTTGACATTGTGTCCTACTCTGACGTCACTCAACTGGTGGCGACCCTATCTCAACTCCCGGAAGAGGTGGTGGCTAACTTCTCTGCCTTTCTAGCGGATTTAGCAGGCTGGATGAACAATAACTGTCTCCGCCTCAATGGGAGCAAACAGAGCTTTTAGTGATGGGGCAAACACCATCAATCTGGTCAGCTTGGTGGCCACCTGAACTAGGTCCTACTCCCAATCCCTCCGAGCATGTGAAAAACCTGGGTGTACGATTGGATGCTAATCTCTCCTTTGAACATCATATTAGAGGGGTTGCAGGCAAATGCTACGACATTCTGAGAAGTCTTCGCAAAACTTTGGACTTACTCCCCGTTACTGAGATGAAAACGTTAATACACACCCTAGTCACCTCCCATCTGGACTATGGGAACTCACTGTACATCGGTTTGAGTAAGAAAGGACTGCATCAACTCCAATGTGTTCAGAATGCGGCTGCTAGGTTGGCATTGAATCTCCCCCGGAAGTCATCTGGGAGCCGTGCTTTAGCCACCTTGCATTGGCTTACCATCCGGGAACGTATTTTGTTTAAAACTATGTGTATGGCTCAGCGCATTGCGCAGGGAAAGGGACCTATATACTTACAAAATAAGCTGACCATGTATCGTCCTAATCGGCTATTGAGATTCCTAGGAAGTATGCAATTCCAGGTTCCACGTATTTACAAAGCACGGATGGGCGGCCGCTCATTTAGATATTTAGCCAGTAAGCAATGGAACACACTTCCTATTGAGCTCTGTATGGAACCGTCTGAGGTGAGGTTCCGTCAGAAATGAAAGACTCACCTATTTCCCAAGTAGTAGGCCCGATATCTGGTTGGCCCCCTCTTCTGCTTCCAGCCTGACAGTTGTTGAAGCTCTTTTATGGTCTGTATCTGCAGCTTGATTTTGATTTGATTTGATTTATCAACTTATAAAGCACGCGAATGCCCGAAGCCGTCTTGGCGCTTATGACAGACAGCAGGCCTCTCTGAACGGGCCACCTAACAGCCCGCAGTAAAAAGCCAAGTTTTCACTGCTTTTCTAAAGGAGCCTAGAGATGGGCTATTTTTTGTAGTGAGTGGCAGCATGTTCCAAACCTGTGCTGTATGTACAAAAAAGCTCCTTCCACCCCAATTGGCCCGTCTGATTTTCGGGACTCTAATTAGTTTCAATTGGCTCGATCTGAGCAATCTGGAGGGTTCATACAATTTCAGGTTGGTTCTCAAGAACTTTGAGGCTGATCCCTGAACAGCCTTGTATGCCAAACACAGTGATTTAAATTGCACTCTTTTTGCAATTGGAAGCCAGTGTAAGATTTTTAATTTATGCGCAATTGGCTCATATTTGGCAATACCAAGTACCAACCTTGCAGCTGCATTTTGTAGGCGTTGTTGCTTAGATAAAGTCTGTACTCTCGCCCCGGCATATAAAGCATTCCCATAATCTAATCTAGATAATGCTAATGCCGTCACTACCGTCTTTCGAGTGTCATCTGGTATATAAGGTAGTAATTTTTATAACCATCTTCAGGATAAACCAGACTGAGGATGCAAGTTTACTAGCTTGGGCGTCAAAAGAGAGTTTAGTATCAAGGATCATACCCAAATTTTTCACTTTTTCTGCTGGATCCGGACAACTGCCCAAGCTGTCGGGCCACCAGGCTGCGGACCAGATGTTAGAATTGCCTCCCAGCAGCAGCACTTCGCTCTTATCCCATTACGGGAACACACTGATTTAAGTGTAACCAGGAGCTTTATAAACTCTATTATTATTATTATTATTATTATTATTAGAAGCTGACAAGCTCCGCCATGAAAAAAGGACAGTTAGGTCTACCATAAGAAAAACCAAAGCAAGGGAGTCCAGATTCCACCAGCGCAGACCAAGTCCCTAGGGAAGGCCTTCCAAAGCTCGACTCCCTGTCGACTATGCTCAACATGTGACACCTCAAAGGCAAGTAAAACACACAATCCCACTGGTTTAGGTGAGTGTACCAAGTGTCAGGAACGTTTGTGGCATTTCTCAATAGCGACTCAGTGAGCTTGGGAGAGGAAGGGTGGTCCAGTCCCCCGGGAACCAATGATGAGGGTGGGGCTACAGGGATTGCCCAGGAGGAAATGGAGAGTGAATCTGAAGGTGAAGTCAAGCCAACGAAAGCGGCCCGTAGCTCAGAGCAAAAGAGACAGGCCAGCCGGCACAAGGAAAAGAGTGTCAGCTGGTGCTTGAGAGTGAAAGGGCCCACAACCAAGAGTTTGAACACGAGTACAGGACAGAACTCTCTTTACATGAGGGAAGCCGGGTCAGGTACAAAGGGCAGCACTGGGAAGAATCGGAGGTTGATGAAAGGCTAGTGGCAGGTCTCAGAGCCACACCGTCCGGTCGACAAAGGAGAGAAGCTGACCAAGAAATAAGGGATCAAGGAGCCTGGTACTTACTCACATGCAATGCATGTAAAACAAAATGGCACCTCTGCGTACATACAGGGAAGCAGCGATGAGGATATGCACTTCTCCGTATGGGTGCAAGACAAAGATAAGCTAACCCCAAAGAAGATAATAGCCAAAAAGGAAGGTGAGACTTTTGTGTATCTGTTGTGCAACCTATAGCGGATTGGACTGAGAAGAGGGACCAATATGACAGGCCTTAGCCAAGGTATGGATAATTTGAGCCAGAGGACATCGCAGTAGCGGAGGAATGCATCATGCATGAAGGAGGATTCCCCAGTTGGTACCTCATCTACATACAGCAATGCCTCGTAAGATGGGAGTGCTATGTTGAGGAGAAACCCGCAGAGTCCCCTTGAATGAGAATGTACCCATTACTGCAGAATGGTGCAGTGGGGATTCTATACGTGCAAAGGGCCCAGATGAACAAAGAGGGGATGGGAACAAAGTTACTGTCACTGCTGGATGGGGCATGGAAATAGATTACATGCTTAGAGAAGTGTGGAGAAGTGTGGCTCAATGGTTAGAGTGGCAGACCCTGATGCAGAGCTCTAGCCCGGGACCAGGGTTCAATTCCCGCCTCGGCGGGTCTTGGGCTCAATTTCCTCAGACCTGATAATTCTCACCTCGGTGCTTATTCTAATCATGGGTGCAACTCTGGGCAATAGCTTGCTAAATCTCCACAACGGCCCCAACAGTGCTGGAAGGCCTGGCTTCATCTTGGGGGTGCCCAGGAGTGGACATTTCACAGGAAAAAGCCAGGAAGGGTTCCACAGCGGTATGTGTACAGCGCCAGGAAACCCCGGTTGGGGTATAAGTGTGCTTTACAAGTACAAATTAATTTCATTTCATTAGAGAAAAACACAGCAGGTGGCAATAAGAGACTGCTAAGCAGCTCCAATGGGCGAACAGACAAACACAGTGTTTACCCAAGCTCATATTGCAGCAATCACACTAACAAATACCCAGCATAATGGCCTGCAATTAATATGCACAGGCACCGGATATGGACCACCCTGAGAGAAATATTACCTGACTTCCCAGATGTAGGAGGACTACATCATGAAGCCAGTAGAAAACGTAAACGATTTCCTACATAGAACGTGGGAAAGAAAACACAGGCTCACAAGCCATATCTTTCTATAATATTTTGAATAAAGTGTTGGGTAACCATTTCTTCAAAATATTATATTATATTATGCAGAGCAGGCCTGGACAACCGCCACAAATCCCCATGTAACAGGAACTGGTTTAAGTACCTCCTCAGTATCAAGCACAGGACAGTTAGATCATTTCCAACACCCAGTCGCAGGGAGGTACGCTGTTCGCCACACAACTGAAGCAGAGACCTAGTACTTGGGTGATCACATGGCAGGCAGCAGCAAACACAGATAAGGAACCCATCAAAACAGGGACCAGGGACACAAGCATGGCAAGGAGGGGTGACAGAGAGGGGAGGTGGCGCCTTCATGCAACCACACAGCCAAAATTCACAGTAAAATAGGCCCCCCAGTAAATGAAGAAAGGTAATTATAATCCCAGTGACTTAACCCCAGTAGTTCACCTCTCATGATAAAGAAAACAAGCTCCCCACTGCCCCCCATCCCTAACAGGTGTATCATGTCAGAAAGGACTAACAGACAGCAGTGGGGGTCCAAACAAATTACTTGCTTCTAGGAATTCAGGGCTGCTGGGGGCTCTGTAAAGTGGGTGCCTACACTAACGACATAGTCTTCCTACAGGGGTGCAGAATAATCAGGTTGCCCAAGGTGCCCACGGAAACTAAGGCCTCATTCTGCTGCTGAACCCTAAGGGCGGGGTTCACTGGCCACACCCCAGGGGCAGGGCAGTCTGATGAGGGGGCTGGACAACATCTAGAAAACTGTTTGGAAAGCAGACACCCAGGTGCAGCAGCTAAAGTCTAATGGGACACATTCCAGTCACCAAGCCAGAAGGACCCCATCTTCAGGCAACATGTCAATGCTTAATGTTTCTTCATGGTGTGTCGTCCTGATCGTACCCTCAAATGCTCTAGAAGCCTTCAAATCAATGGAGGCCTTCCTTTCACTTATAAATGAAGCCATCCTCCGTGACAGGGACAATCTTTTTCTTGCACTTGGGATGATAAGACCCTAAAACTCCACAGCCCCCTTAGTCAATAAGCTAAGAGACTTCAGTGTGATGATGAGTTTGAGACTCCAGATGGAGGTTCACTCAACCATTCATCCTTCTGAGGATCAACAAGATAAGCACCAATTTCATTATGTATCTAATCTTGGGAACTAAAGAGACACCTGCCAAAAGCTATGGATAGCGGGCCCAACAGAAATGCTGTTTGACATCAGGGTGTGGTCCGAGGAAGAGGGGTGGTGCTAGGGACAAATGCTTCCAAGCATCTATCCCTGCTCCAGATGGAATAGAGAGAACAAGGTGCAACCCTTCCAGGCTCTCTTCCATTTCATGCTTAGTTAACTAATAATGATCCAAACTTGCAGGAAAATCCTGACTTCCAACCCATGGGGCAGTATAACAGGCAAGGAGGACCATAGAGCAGCCTCTTACACTCTCTCTACGGGTCAAGGGAAACAATGAATTATACGACTCAAACAAATGCCCAAACTAAAGGAAAAAAAATGTTTGCCCAAAAAGAAGACTCCAGATAAAAAGGCAGAGTTGTGAGCAGCCTAAGCCATGTGTCTGATACCACAAGAGAGGGCAACGTAGCCCACCGTGGTGATTCCTGTGGAGCTGAGACGATCGAGGACCCTCCTTGCGGACCCGTACTACCATATCCGGGTCATTACCTTGCAAAATAGACCTTCCAACCATCAAACATGATGCCTAACACATGAAGAAACGATTTAAAGTGACATTCTATAATCATCAATTGTGAATAATAAAGGGTCACCAAATAGAATACTCTCCTCTCTCTGAAATATATTACTACCTTTAAGAATCTATAAGAAACTGACAACAAGAACTTATAAGAAATTGTCAACCAGAATAGATTATATTCACTGTTCAAGCCCTGAAGAAGTCCCTGGTTGGGACGCAACGCGTTGGCGGTTCCAAAAGTGATGCTGTCAAAAGTTTTTAAAGATTGAACAATAAAGAATAACTGAAACTGAAAACATTGACTTGCTCATGAAACTAAAACCTTCTTTGACTGATTCGCTGTTATAAATTGTGTTTAAAGTGTGCTGGGCTACTTTGTGTTGTTAAATTGTTGAAGGTTAGGTTTATTGAATCTACCTTTAATTTGAGGGAGTATAGGGAATTGTGCTCCCAGCCTTTTGTTTGCACCTTTTCCTTTCACCAACACTGATAGGGACTTTTAAGACTAGTGCTGGCACCTTATGCTTTGATTCCCTCTGTTTTGTCCACGTAGTCCATCACGTGCCGGGGACAGGGAGATGCACAAAAATAAATACGTGTTCCCGGGGCACGTTGCAAGCACCAGCAACACCAAACAGCAAAACACACCTGCTTCTCACTTTTCCGCCCACATGTAGCAAACATACAAGGACTGAAAAACACAACTTGCAGCAAGTGCAATTGAAGGTAACATCAACAAAGGTAGCCCCCAGCTTGAAAAAAGTTCAGGAAGGGGCCGCACAGTAACCTTGCTCTTATGCACTCACCGGGAAAGGCATTTTTGGAAAAACTGGTGATGCCCATAGTACCCCTGCTAAACCTACATTCCTATCCCTCCCTTAACTCATCAGAACCACTCCACAACATTCTTAACACTGATCTGACCACCCAGAGCCAAAATGTCAGAAATGTCCAAAAATACCCAGGTAGGTGAAGAGAGATCAACAGCGAAATTAAAATAATATATGACATTTTAATAATGTTTATAGGATTCACTCTTACTGCCCTAATCACTGAAAAACGTGTCCAACAGGGGTCAACTTCCGAAAACTCACCAGATTGCGACTAGTAGCTTGATGGGATCAAACCCTGTGGTAAAATATAGGTTCTCCAAAAAAAACTAAGAACAGGGTGTATGTATCTAAGCTTAATTAACAGTCAACAAAGTTCTTATTTAAAAACAGGTAGCCTCAAGGCCAATGAAGTGCACACACACCAACTTTTCATTAACCCCCACGACCCAAGGGAAAAACAACTTTACTGTACTTGTGCAAGCGGAAGGAGGAATAAAAAGCTCTCATCAAGAGATCTGCTTAATGCCCACGACCCTCAAAGAGGAAGAGAAAAGTGCGTGGGTGCTCCGTTCCAAAGTGCGGTCGAATCCTCCAATGGGAATATTACACTAGAACTAAAAACTGCACACTTTCTTGAGAAGGAACACAGCCAGTGAAGGAGTGCAGATGACTCCCAGAAGACCCATACCTACCTGCCTACTACGGATTGTCCCACACATGAGTACTACAGAGGAACTGCTGAGTCAAAAGATGTTCACTAAAAGGGAAGTATAGCACCTGCGCTGGGATATCTCATATGTTACCACAACTACACCAAACAGGACAGCAGCATCCCACATGCACACTTCACAGTGCCCTTTTGTATAACACATGGTACCAGCACATGACCACAGTCAGCTCTGAAGCATCAGCTAAGCATCAGCTAAGTTAATGTTATGTCTATTCATTAATTCCACATGTGGTAGTCGCAGATAGGCTTTACATGTCCCAGGAAGTAGTCTCTGAGAAAGCAAAATGCCTTATGTAAAATAAGGGCCAATATCCATCCCAACAAGATTGAACCATACAGGGTAGTTGTAAACATAGCCAATATGACACCAATGCAACAGCTCTATATATCCTATCTGAACCCACTAATATCCAAACTGAGCAGAACAGGATACGCAGGAAGGGCCACGTAGGGAAAGATATCCCATGGCTTCAAGATTTCTGAGAGAAAAGATTTTTGGAGGTGGCAACACTCCCAACCCAGCGCACAAACATGTCTGCTCAAGTGTCCATTTGTGGACCAAGAGTGTCTCTTAGTGTAACCGGGGCGGTCTTCTTAAACAACAAATTGTCTCCCAACAAGGAAATCTTATGTAGGGCTGACCAGCTCAGGGACAGAAAAGGGGAATGGGTCGCATGGGGGAGGGTTGAATGAAAGTATGACCACCCCATGTTGAGAAATATGGGACACTGAGGTGGGTGGATACACTTTGTTAGAAGGGAAACGACAACCCCTGATTTTACGGAAACTAACACTGTATTCCTTATGTTTCAGAGGAAAAGGAACGCTTCCGTTGGGCATGAATGTTAACTCAGGAGTGATATTATATATTCTAGATATGCAATGGGGCACCTCCATGCTGATGGGACTACTACTGGCAGTGTGGCGAGTAAGCCTACACTCAGCTTGTTCCCGGATGGAGGAGACTGTATTCCTTGGTCACCATGCACACCCCGACCATGGTCATTCTTGGGAGAAGATCAATAAGACTTGTAGCACCAACCGTAAGGAAAAAAGCAACCTTGCTGCACAAAGCTCGTGAAAGGAGAGCTGCGGACTATTTTGGCTGAGCATAATTCTAACACATTCCAGAAGAATTGATACTGTTCACAGAAGCACAGCTGGGGGAAGGGGGTGTTACCCTTATTCACCCTACAAACAAAAGCTAATGCCTGCTAGTTACAAATCACTCGGTGGGTGATATTCAAAATTATGAACAGCACTGAGTTCGGCCTCAATTCCATCAAATAAGAAATGCAAGCAATCAGTCTCATGTTAATGCAGCACCGATATGTACTGAACTTAATGACCGTAATGGAGGGGGTCTGTGCCAAGATCGGAGCAACTTGCTGTACGTTCATACCAGGGAAAGACATGGACAATGGAAATCTTTGACTCAATCAACGTGGTTCAGATGGTCAGCTAGGTAGGTCTGTACATAAAGAGTTTGGTGGGGATTTTGCGGTGACAAATTTTATCAGACCTACCATTGCAACAAGTGTTCTGCCCCTCCGGAGACTACTTAGGTCTTCTAAACGAACCAGCATTCTAGCACTTCCCCTGTTTTTCTTATAAGCCTGAAAAACATCTGCCCTCTTTTTGGGACCCAGGTGTGGCAGCTCATGTGTGCCCCCATTACAGTCCCTGGCCTTGAGTCTTTCAAACAGGCTCGCCCCCACCCCAAGTAATCTTAAATCATGCCATTGACTGAGTACCCCAGGCTCACCTTTATCATCCCACAGGCTTGCCTTTCCCCAGCAGTCATCTTTGTTGGCAACTCAAATGTCCTGAAATTGTAATTGTTGAACATTGCAGGGTTATCTGCTAAGTTTAATGACAGTGCTTGGGTGCTGTTTGTTAAATCATACCAGATCATTCTTCTCTAAGAATCTTGGAAGGAGGAACGCATCTTCTTTTTAGAAGGATAAAAAACCTATTTTTACTCCCCGCAGTGCCCGAACTGCCGGGGAGGACCAGTGAGGGTCTGATTATCTTTGTTGCAGTGGAACTTTGTGGGCACATCAAGGATTTGGAACCAGATTTTGCACATGTTGCAGGGGATGAAGATATCCATCCCAGGGCTCACTCCAATAGTACTGGTTAATTTCTACAATGCAAGGGCTGCCATAGAAGAGCTCCCCAGTCTCCGCTGTTTATGCTTGACAATAGACTCCTTGTCGAAGTCTATAGTCAAGCATAGTTCTGGGAGGGAGATGACCCTGCTAATGGGGGATTTTAACTGTCATCTATGTGATTGCCCATTAGTACTGGTTGCAACTAAGTCTAAATGTTTGTTGAAGTAGGTGCTCTATCCAGTTCACGTTAAGGATGGTCAAGAGCTTACCACTATCCTAGCCTCACACAACCTTGTTTGTGCTTTGGAGAAGCCAACCCATGCACTTTTCCAACATTCAAAGGGAGGGGTTGTATGTCCATTATAGATTTGATATTTGTATCAGCCTCCTTGTTGTTTATTATATCCAACTTTGATATAATCTATATCCTTTTAGTGATGATCATAATCTCCGGTCCTTAGTCATTGAGGGATTAATTGATGTTGGGGTGAGGCGCAAAGAGGTCTCTCCCTTGTGGATCAAGGAAGGAGATTAAATTTGGCTACGGTGGTATCTTTGCAAATTAAAGCATTCCTATTTTCTAGTTGTGATCATGAGATTTTCACCTTTTTGGATACTCATGCCCCGGAAAAGGATGTTCTGCTAGCATTTATGGGCATTGCCCAGAAAGTCTAAGCACTATTATTTGTTCCTGTGATAAATTCGGGCTTGCAGGACCGTAAGTGGTTTGATCAGGTCTGCTCTGGGAGCATTCGTCATCTGAAGGTGGCTCTTAAGCAGGCCCCCAGAGACAGGGATCTTGGTGCCTTTTGTTGGTTGATTTTCAAAAAGACTAGCCAGCCGTAAATCTGAAATTCAGGTAAATTCCTGGGTGGTGCTAGGCCAGGCGTGTGAGCTTAGAGCTAGCTCTCTTTTTTTTAGGGTGATAAACATGCCCTGCTATGAGGAGGGAAATGGCCCAGCAATATGCCAGCATACTTCAGAGCAACAATGAGCTGACCACTTTGCAGGGGTCTATTACTTTGGGGCAGAGAGTGGAGGAGCACTTAGGGAGGGAGGTATGATAAGTAGGGCCAGTGTGTTTTTTTTCTTTTGATATAGTCACCCAGGGCATTTGGGAGCTTTCTCAGAACAAGGTCTCTGACCCTGATGGGATTCCCCAGATTTGTTTCTGGACAATATTGAGTTTTGGGGCCCACTATTGACCTTGGTTTTGAATGCTGCGGTGCAGGTAGGGGGATTCACCCTCGTTGTCTAAAGCGGTAGTGCTAGTTTGTAAGAAGGGGGATGAGGCCACCCTATCTCTTTGATTGATGCAGTAGTTAAGGTTTTAGGGAGGAAAATTCTAAACAGGTGATGGGGTGGTTCAATGAAAATTATATCTTTTCAGAGGCTCAATATGGCTTCAGGTCTAGCAGGTCGATACCCGATCAATGTTTGGAATTATCAATAAGTGCACGATTGCCCGGTCGGAATACCTCCACTTGGCATTCATAGACCTTACGTATGCTTTCGATATGGTTAACTATATGAAGCAGTGGGGTTTGTGAAGCGCGATAGATGTGGACCTGAATATTGTGGCCCTTTCATCTGACCTGCATTCTGGTACTTCAGCATCAATGTGGTTCTCTCAAGGAAATGACCGCACTCAGCCCTTTCCCACACATAGGGGTGTTTGGCAGGGGTGTATTCTTGCACCTTTTCTGTTCACCTTATACATTAATGGTCTTGAGCAAGCACATCTCTCTGTCCAGGCAGACTGTCCGAGGGTGGGAGTGAGATTGCTCCCAGTATTGTTATATGCCGATGATGTGGTCCTCATTCCTCAAACTGCTGTTGGGCTACAGCTACTATTGAATACGTCTGTTGCCTTCATGGTGAGCTGCGATCTAGAGGTAAACGTTTCTAAATCATACATCATGGTAGTTGGGCCCAGTATACCAGTTCTAAGACTTTCAAGGTGACTAAAAAAGTCCTAGCCGTTTCTTATTTACGGGAGTTATATAATGTGAAAGAAAACTAGAAGACAGGAGAAGGGGTGAGTTTGTCAGGACCACAGCATCAGTGGCCAGCTTTACACATCAGTTTGGCTCTTGGTCACCCCATATTCTACTTGAGATCTATCAGGTCAAATGTTTGTCATAGGTCCCGCATGGTAGTGAGGTCTGGGTGTATGCAGAGATTGATAACATTTAGAATGTTGAAAAACAATCTCTAATACGGCTGCTGTAGGTTCCCCATAGTACCCCAGACTTCTCTGTCCATGAGCAGCTTGGAATCAGGCAACTAGCTGATATAGTGAGCTTGTTGTGTTGGATAATTATTTGGACTAGGGAGTGCCTTAAGTTGAACAGACAGGTTCTTTCGGACTGCCTTTACCTAGACCACGCGCATTGTATCCCTTGGATTGCTTATGTGAAAGCAGCTTTTAGCTCCTTAGGGCATGCAAATATACTTCTGAATCCCAATCCTTGGTGCTTTCTGACCTGAAAAGGGTGAAAGACCGGTTATTTGACTGTGCTTCGTTAGTTAGAGAGCAGGCCAAAATGAGTAAACCCTCAGTAAGGGGATATATGCTTTTGAAAACCGTACAGGGCCTAGAGCCTTACCTAGCCCAGGTATCCAAGATGAGGGACAAATTTGTCTCGGCTAGGTTCAAATTTAATTTACTACACCATCTAATTGCGTCACCACGTGGTTGAGCTCATCCTGGCTACATGTTGCCCTGCGGCTGTGAAAATAGGTCTCCGCAGAACACTTTACATTTTCTTATGTTCCGCACATATTTTAGTGTGCCAAAAAAACAGTTTATTGTTCCATTGCTAAATTCTTTGAACTTTACCCAAGTACGTCCAACACTCATATTTTTGCAGTTGCTCCCCAATGACCGTGTTTTATATGTTGTTTCTTGTCTTTTACAAGCCGCATTTGCGATATAGGTTTTCTAGACCCAATTGATTTGTAATGCTGCTAACAGTTTTTTTAAATTCTATGTTATTGCTGTTATGTAACTAACTTTTATCTATTTATATTTCATGCATGTGTTTTATATTTGTATGTTACCACTTGCTGTGCTGTGTTACTCTGTTCTTTTATGGGTTTATTCAACAATCGAATAAAGATTTTTATGATGATGATACAGTCAATAACTCAAAACTAATTGGGTATCCACAACAAGGCATTAGACTGTGTTTTTCCTTCATGTCAAATAGAAATTGTATTGTCTCCATAACACCATACACCACTCACACCTACCAGCAGAACACCAGCCTTTCTCAGGGCTCTATTATACATCCCCACCTATTCAACATTTACTTCATCCCCTGACTGGATTGATTCAATCTTCAGTCTTTCTTGTTGCATTGAGGCAGAAGACATAACGATAATCGTCAATTTCTAGACCTTAAGGAAACTATAAACTCCAGACTGGCATGTTGCCTTATTGCTGTTAAAGAATGATGTCCTGTAACCACTGAGTAGGCGCCCCGCGCCTAGCAGAGGGGTGCCCTTAGTCGCGGCATGAAACCGAGCCTCCGTCGGGGGATGGTTGAGGGTATGATATCTCTGGTGACGTATGCACTACAAGTATAGGAAACCGAAACTTACCTTAATGCTATATAAGGCGGCATCCCCCAGAGTCTCGTCCTCTTTGTCTCCTTGTACCCCAAGGAAGCCACAGGAACATCGGAACGAGGCGAGGCGTGTGGCACGTTGGGTTCAAGGGGGCCTGACATAGCTCTTTATGTGCATAGAGCTAGAGGCTCAGTTTAAGTATAATGAGTGATCGAGTGCCCGGAACTTATGTTCACAGGTTCAATTCCTTGCGGGAATGTTGGAGGCAGTCGAGTTGTGCAAGCTGGCCCAGAGGTGGTTAGGGGTGTAGCTACAGTGGTGTAGTGTTGTTTTTGGCCCTGGGCTTCTGCTAGACGTGTTTTGTGGCGGTTTTGGACACGGTGCTCCCAGTCCTTGGAGCATTGTTTGAAGTAGTTTGTGCCACGGTGGAGGGCGGCTCGCTCTCGAGGCTGCTGCGAGATGCGGGGGCCTGCCCATCAAAAGGTAGGCTGACTGTTTTAATTTTGGTTGTTGGTTTTCATCAAGAAATAATGTTGGACAAATTTTAAGTACCGTGTCTGTAGATGCACTGTCTTATTTTTATTTTTTTTATTTAGGAAGTTTTATATAGCGCTAGCCTGACCGGAAGGTATCGGAGCGCTTCACAAAATTACAGAGCAGTGCAAAAGAAACCAAAGCAAAGCAAAACACAATACAGTACAACAAGACATTAAGGATACAAATTATAGTGTGAGGAAAGAAGCGATCCAATGCAGGGTTTTGGCATTCCCCATCCCTGAGGGGAGCAGAATCTCTTTAGACACTCCTAGCTGCTCCTAGCTGATAGCTAAGGAACGGTCAAGGAACAGGGTTTTGAGCTGACTTTTGAATTTAGGGAAGGAAGGAATAGTTCTGATGTGGGGGGGGATAGAGTTCCAAATTTTGGGCGCATTTCTGGCAAAGGACCAGTCCACAGTTTTTGTTTTCAGGTTTTTAGTGGGATCAGGAGTAGGGTGTTAGAGCTTCTATGGTTCCTGTTCTGCCCTGCTTTTTTAAGTTTGGATGCCAGATATTCAGGTTTGCCTGTGTGAAGGGCTTTGTGGGTGAGGCAGGCTGTTCTAAAGTTCGCCTGCAATTCTATTGGTAGCCATTTGAGTTATTTTAGTGCCGGGGAGATGTGGTCAAATATCTTTACTCCAGTCACGTGCTCAAGGCATGGCCACTTGCGGCTCAGACCAGGTGGCACAGGGGCCAGTAATTAACATGAGTTTGGGAGCAGTGGAGCAGAGCATAAGGCGATCACAACAACAGTGGCATCTGTGGGTTCAGCACAAGGGGGGGAGCGCCAATTGTAACGCAAGCGTCAGGGAGTGCTGTGGCCCACCAGCCCCCGGGAATGACAGGGGGTGCCGCCTCCTCAGGGGCCAGGCATATTGAAAGGAGCACAAGGGGTGTTGCAAGCGCAATAGGAGCTCAGGGGAGGATGACAATGCAGGTGTGGGTACAACCTGGGGGACGCCAACCATGGGAGGGTTGGGTGTTGCTCAGCCTTCTACCACACTGGCAATTCTGGGGGCGAGCATTGTCCAATCACCTCCCGTAGTGACCCCATTGATATTTGGGTCTTCGTCCTTGGTGCTGGCTCCTCCATCAGCAATTTCATGGCACGTTCGAGCCAAGAAGCGAGAAAAGAATCACAAGGGTGATTTTATGAACATCTTTGACTTGACGTGATCAATGCAGTTGTGGTCCCAAGTAGGCCAAGAACTAGTAAGGAGAACGTATTAAAGCCTAAGATGGTGTGGGTGGAGTGGTCTTTGAGGAACTGGGTGACAGGATTTTCCATTTACGCAGCTATTCTCACTAAGAAAATACCATTGTTATCCCCACAATTATTTGGGTAAATGCCCTCATACATGGGGCGGCATCCGAGTTTCAAGTGTCAGCCTGGATGCTGTACGACATTAAGTTTAGGCAGATGAAGGCAGTTCAGTCCGAAATAGCATGGGACCAAAGGGAGATTAATATTTGGCATGCAGAGTTAAATATAATTAAGCACCGGGGAGGGTGGCTCACTCCTTTCGCCTTGACAGAAGTTTGGGAGACAAAAAACTGGCCTGCTGGCACTACAACAAGAAAGAATGAAGCAAGGGGCCAGCATGTAAGTTTAAACACCTTTGCTCTTTCAGCGGGGGCATGGACACCCAGAGTTTAAGTGTTTCAAAAAGCTTGGCAAGCACAGAGAGCAAGCAACCCCTAAGGGTTGACTACCCAATCAAGAGTGCAAAGCTCCCTTCCCCAATTCGCCTGCATGTTCTCACACATCTACTCAGCAAATATACAAACAGGGATGCACACATGCTGTACTATGGGTTCCGTGATGAGTTCTGCATTCCTTCCCACGCACCACCTACATCAGTCCCACCAAAGAATCAGTTGTTAGTTTTGCATTAGCAAGAGTTGGTCCGGTATTGTTTTTTTAGGGAGGTGCATGCAGGGAGGGTGGCAGGTCCTTTTAGTTCCCTACTGTGTACTTCATTAGTATGTCCGCCACTGTGCTTGGTTCCAAAGAAGTAGCCAGGAAAATGTTGTTTAATTCACAACCAATCTTATCCTACTTTGTTATCTGTCAATGATGGGTGGATCCCACACTATGCGCAGTATGATGCACCAAAAATAACAACGGGGGAGAGAGAGTATAAAGATGGATTTGTTCTCCCTAGTCAATCGTATATAAATAAAAATAATCCACTGTTACAATGGAAGGGTTTCCCTACTATGGTTGGGAGCACCCTATGTTTGTAAAATACCCCTCACACACCAAAAGGACCCTTGGTGTCATGCTTCATCCTTGGGGTCTTCGTACCCCTCTACGGGATGCGGCGTGCTTCGACCTACGACTACACGGGAGCACTTTCAACTGGTGACTATGTGTGGTGTGTGTGAGGGTTACTTGTGTGTCAGTGGTGGGTTCTACGGTGAGTGATGTTTAAAAAGGCTGGCGCTATTAAAAACGTGCAGAAAAAGGAGGTGTATCATGCAGGGCAATGTGCATTACCTCCCATGTGTGTATGTCAACATGTTTCGGAGACTGAGCTCCTTCTTCAGGACAGGGTACACAAATCCCCACCTTGCTCACGTTTCTCTAGTTAAAAATTACTTCAATTTACAAAAGTGAGATATAGTGCAGATTCTAATATGTACCTACAAATTATGCCAGTAGTCTCAATACAGTCGACTTGAAAAGGAAAAGGACAAAAAATATTTTCTGGTGGTCCGTTTCTTTGAAAATAAAACACTAGACGCAGTGACCTGTGGAGAAGTAATATCATTGTGCGGGCTCCGATCACTAGACAACAATGTCATGCTATTTGTGAATTTGTGCCTGGCGTGAAAAAAAGGACAAATACAAGACATACAGTACACTCAACATAAAGCACACACTCTAAGATCAGGTTCGTTGTCCATTTCATTGCTTAAGGGTGATAATAAAGCTCCGGGGTAGATATAGTGAGAGGTAATGGGAGGAAAAAGAAATTGAAAGAGCATACTGTTATAAATCAATTCCAATGCCTCATGAGCCTCTGGAACGCTGGGGTCCCCGTGCAGATTCCCTAGCTGCAAATGATGTACAGTTATTGCATTCCGTAGTACTCACATTCTCGTTGTGGTGTTCATCTCTGCTCCAAAGTGACATACTTACGAAAGTCTAGAGGAAACTCCTTCCTGACTGCCCCATACGCGGCTCCGCTGAGAGTGCGTTGTGTGTCGTGGGGTCATTGGTTATTTACTATCGTTAATTGCCAATTTGAGCCCTTAATTGATCGGATGTGCCCAAACATGGGTATCCCGGTGCTCTATTGTCAGCTAGCAGTCCATCGCGCATAACCGTGTTGAAGACTAACACTAGCGCATGCGCGCTGTCTGTGTTACGGTGGTGTTGCCTAATGCGCATGTCTGCTGTAGGGATGGGTATTCCCATTCATGCGCATTGCGTGTATATTTCCAGATTATTTCTTCCCGGTCCACGGGTTCGGTTATATTAACAATTATGCGTTTACTACGTTTGCTTCATGGGAGTAACATATACACTAGACAGACGTTGGTCATAGTTGTATAAAAGTACATGTAGTTTGGTACATAATGGGTCTCATGGTACACATGTGGCCTAAAGTTGACAGTAGCTGATGGCAGTTTACATTTAGAGGTTCAATACCCAATGGGAGTTACAAGTCTACTTACTTTCATGAATGCATATTGTTAAGCTATCGATCATATTGGTTCAGTACACAGTGAGAGTGCTTAATCTTCTTGCTTTTAAGAACGGTCATTAGTGAGGTGGGTTGGTGTCTCACATTTTATTCATGATAGTTGTCCCCAAGGAATCTCATCTTTACATACATTTGCATTGAGAAGGAGTGGACGAACTAAAGTATACTTGCTTTCATAAGTAGAATTTATAAGCTATTTTTCGCGAAGTGTTTGAGCTTTGGAATAAAATACAAATGATTTTCTGAAATTAAATACTTATTAACCTTGACTATATTTAAATAATAAACGTTATTTGATGCACAGGCACTGAGTTATTTGCATCCCTCTGCTTAGCAGAGCCCTGTGAATGGGAAGGATAATGCACAGAGAGGGTAATTGCATTTCGGCCCTCTGGTGGAGATTTCGCTGGTGGTGGAATCTCCGCCACCAGCTGGAATCTCCACCTCCGGGACGGAATCTCCGCTAACGGGCCTGAATCTCTCCCTCCGGGCCAGAATCTCCACCATCAGGCATGAGTGCGGACATAAAGGTAGTATGAGTAAATGCATTCTGTGAATACCAAAATGAGTAGTTGCCTTTTGAGAATACCAAAATGAATAAGTACCTTCTGTGAATACCAAAATGGTAGTAAATGTAGGATTTTTTAGTAAGTTAGTTCTGTGAATCGGGCCCAGTGTGTAAAAAATGAACACAGCCTGTAGATTCTCGAAACGATAGATAGATCCTTATATGTTTTAAAAAACGTATGTTTTTATGTGCTTTATTGATGATCTTCTACTTAATATATGCCCACAATAATTCCTAACACCCACTTTTACATCAAAAACACGTGCCTTCAATGGCTGTAGACCTATTATGAATCATAATGAGCAAAATACACCTCCCAACACTGCTTCTGTAGACACCAATATCATTGCCTATATTTAACGGTGCCCTAGGACTTACATTATAACTACATGAGCTCTGCGTATTGGAATTATGGTATTTATGAAAACATGCATAGCATCTAAAAAGCCAACACCTAGCCAACGAGAGGAAATATGTTTCTGCACCAGGGAATATAGATTTGATAAACCTACATACACAGACAATTGGCAGAAATAATTTTAGTGGATGTGGTGTACTCTACAATCCTACAAATTGCATAGATTACCAGGACTATTTCTGGAATTTCTGTGCATGTTTATGAAATTTGGCGTACCCCCTGATATTGTCTATATCCAATTAGAGCTACTCTGCTAGCTGAACCAGCTTAAAGGCTCCCTTATAATTTGCCGAATCCTTGGCACCGAGACAGCACAGAAGAAATATTTTAATAGGATAGCTTTGGTACCATTTAAGAAGAATCATGCTAGCTCTTAAATTAGTCCATGCATTCAAAATCCTCCTGATCACAGAAAAGGCGTGCAGCGTGAAGCCAATTGCAGCAAGTGTGAAATCACAGGCGCCAGTGCTGCCAACAGATGCTGGATCAATTAAGATGGCCCTGTTAATCTTGCTGTGGACTCGTAGTGATGTCATCTATGCCAGAGCTTGCCAACCTTTGCTTCGTGGGAGCTGTAAAGGAGCTGTTAAAGGGGAATACATGCTAAACAGCCACATTAATTGCTAATGCGATAAACTTGCACAACACATCAGTCGAGAGCAACTGTAACTTTGTTTAACCTCAATAAAATAATCCGGGACAATTGCAGTTGGTGTGTCTTACCATCAGCAGAAGAGGATTTTGCTACTGCAGTTAGCCTACTACAGCGCGTTTTACAATGGGGACCTATTATTCTTCCACGCTGGGCATTTCAATCCATATTTCAGTGCCAAAATGTCTGACAAACGAGGATTAGAAAGCATTCCTACTAAAATGTTGCCTAGAAGCCAAGCTGTTTCTCGATTTAATTCTTGTCCTGCAGAAACACTCTGCGGATTTCACTGAGGAAACATGCAGTCTCTTCTATCTAGAACAGGCTTCCTTTATTTATTGTAGAACATGATCAGGGTTGACAGATTTATATGGTAGATGCATAGTACACCGTTCATGTGCCAGAAGAAGCGCCAAGTCCATATGTCTAGGCACCTAACTGTTTCGTTACACGCCGGCCTCCTTTCTGCTTTGTTTGCCTTCTCAATGGGAAACAGTATGCAGAAACTGTACAGATGCCACAGCCTCTTTGGCATACATGCAACACACAAATGATTTGATGGTGAAACTGAAAATATACACACATTTTTCTGCAGTACACATTTTACCAGCTGCATATAATAATAATTCCAGATAAGGTAGAAAATCAAAGTGGCATGAGGCTGTTTTTTTTGTGCCAGGAGTGGCCGAAGGCTCTTCGCGGGACGCCATGGCCGACATTTGCTGTTGTCTTCAAATGTAAATATTTTTAGTGCCTAATTAGTCCTTAAATTGGGCAGCAATGTTCCTCTTAGAGCACCATACTCAGGCGCACTGCTGAACTTCATTGAACAGAAGCAGCTGGTGAACCTTTACAAAGGTGAGGAGTACATACCCAGTACAGATAGAAAACATTGAGGGGCATATTATCAAGGGGGTTTATCTCCGCTTTTCTGGCTTTAAAAGCCAAGAAAGCGGAGATAAAATTATCTCCCTATTACCTAGCTGTTGCTAACACCAGTTAGCGACAGCTAGTAGGAGATAGCGACCATCTTGGGCCCCACTTTGCATGTCAGTGATATTTATCACTAATGACATGCAAAGTGGGCGTGCCAAGATGTTAGAGACAGCAAACAGTCGCTAACATCGCTATCTCCTATTAACAACTTTTGGAGATATTCGCGCTAAGCACGAATATCTCCAAAAGCTAACACCTGCCCTGAGCAGTTCTTAGCCATGTTATCCAATGGGAGGTGGATAACATGGCTAAGAGCATTAGCTTAGTAATGCATGAATATCGCTGACTTTTCAGCGATATTCATGCATTGCAGCGATTTTTATCGCATTTGCGATAAACCTTGGTAATACCAAGGTTTATTTGCGGTAAAAATCGCCGCAGCTCAGCGGTAAAGTTTTGTCTCTAACCAAGCAATAGCGATAATTATCGCTATTGCTTGTTAATATGCCCCTGAGTTCGAGGAAGCCTTGAACTCTCAAAGAGGCTCTATACGTCAGAAAATGATGTAAAAATGGGGGCAAATGGTGTGACTGCACCAACCTTGTCAAAACTGCCATGGGCTTTGAAGGGGAACTGAAGCTATAGCTCAATATTTTAATGGTTTACTGAGAATTCATTACCCTCACCAGTGGTATTTGAGGTTCACGTTCCCAAAACAGCCATAAAAATATGTAAAAAATGAGTGACAAAACTGTGCATTTTGCAGTGCAATGCAACTAAAATTGGTTAAAAAGTCATTGGAGTTGGAGACAGTTAAAGCAAAAAACCTGGGGCAAGCAGTTTCTCATGGGCGATAAATTTTTACAATATATACCACAGCTAACTTTACTGTCACATCCTCGACTTCATCGCACCACTCCTCATCAAATCCACCACCTTCATCCTCCTCAGAGATCTTAACTTTCACCTAGAAAACCGCACAGACCCAAACTTTTTGCCCCTTCTTGAAAATCGGGAAAGTCGGGAAGACTTGGCCTCACTCAGAAAATCAACAAACCAATCCACAGCGCCAGACACCTGTTGGATCCAATTTTCTCCTTCATCAGCCACATCACAGTTGAAAAGCAAGCAACTATGACCTGGACAGAGCATGCTCTCATCAGTTTTAGCATACATTATGACAGAACTACCACCAACAGAACTACCTGCTGCAGCTGGAAAGCATCTCAGAAGAGTTCTGGGTTTCCGCCTTATCTAAGCACCAGCCCGTGCACATCAGTGACTTGATAAAAGCCATCAAGCACATAGCTGCTGCAGATCGCTTCGATACTAACAGCAGTAAGGAAATCTTCACCTTCATCAAATATTTCACCACCCTCCTGCCACCACCAGAAAAATCACCACCTCACAAGACTTATGTAACAAGCTCTCTGAATGCTTGTGTAACAAAGTCACATTCATATGCAGCACCTATTACCCTCAACTGGACCCCGTTAGCATTATAGCTCATCTTCCCATTATAGTGTATGGACCCAGACCTTGTTACCTGCCATCTTCACAGATGAATTTGCTGCTATCATGAAGAACACCCACTCGGGGACTCCATCTTTCCCTTGCCCCACCACACTTTCACCGAAGGGCTCCTACTAATCAACGAGGCACTAACATCCATTCTCAGTGCCTAAATTGACTCAGCCACATTTCTGACACCTGAAATATGCTACTGTAATGCCCGACCTCAAGAAACCGTCCGCTGATCCAGCCACATTGCAACTACACACCCATCTCTCTCCTACCATATCTGGCAAAGGTCTTACAGAAACTAATCAACCAGGGCCTCACAAATCACCTTCAACAACCACCAGCTCCACGACAACACTCAGTCTGGATTCCGACCTAGCCACAGTACAGAAACAGCACTCATTACCATCATAGATGGCATCTGTATGATCCTTTACAGAGGATACACAGCAGCCTTTATTCTCCAGGACTAATCTGCTGCATTTGACACAGTCCCACACACCATCCTCATTAGATGCCTGCATTCGATTGTCATCCAAGGACCCATTCCCTGCTGGATCTGCTCCTTCTTAGAGGATAGAACATAAGCTGTCAGACTGGCACTTCACTTAACATAAGCCCACAAACTCATTTTCGGAGTTCTTCAAGGTTCATCACTAAGCACACCATCTTAACCTCATGCGCGCTAGCGGAATTCCGCTCGTACGCTGAGATTTTTAAAAGCGCATGCTACGTGACGAGATGGGCTCGTCATCAGGGTGCGAGGAGGCTACGTCATCAGCGTGGAAGGGGTTAAATACATACATGATCCATCTGGCCAATGACATCTGTGCATACAATGTCAACATTCTCTGCTACACAGACAACATGCAATTTATACTCTCGCTCTCGGATAAGACTCCCAATATAGGAAACCAGTTCACCGCCTACATGACCGAAGTTACTAACTAGATTGAAACTGACTTTCTAAAGCTCAACACAATGACATGACAAGTCAGAAGTAGTGATCTTTGGCAAGACCACCTCACAATTGGACTGCAATGGGTGGCTTGGAACCTGGGTCCACACTTAGAACGCATGCCAGGAACCTCAGAAAAATTATTTGACAGCAAACTGGGCTGGATATGACCACCCTAGTCAATTCTGTCACTGCAAACAGATTCTATACCCCTTTCAATGGTGAGGAAAGTCTTCGAATGCCACCTAAGCAACACTAGAAAAACTGTCATGTATACCCTGGTGACCAGTAAGTTGACTATGGGAACACCCTCTATGCCAGAATCTCCAAACTACTCACTAGAAGACTACAAACCTCCAGAGCTCTGCAGCCAATCTCATCCTCACCACACCACACAGCACAGCAGGACCCTTCACTTGCACCCACTGCTGGTTCTCCAGCAGCTACCCCTATGCACCCACAAAAGTACCAGCAATGTCACCACCATACCCACGCAATACCCCACCCAAAGCAAACCGGCACAACACTCACTTGTCTGCATGTTACTCAACACATGATGGCTCAGAAACACGCAACTGAAATTTGGGACATGCTGAGTAGCAACACGCCAGACCTCCTCTTTATCCTACAAACCTGGCCGAACCCCACCGTGGCACCCAACATCGCCACGGCAGTTCTAACAGGCTACAAAATCACATATCAGGAGCATGCACACAAGTCAGGAGGACTCGCAATCATCTAAAACTAATTCATCAAATGCTCAACATCCACAAAGATCACCACCACATTTATGGAATATCTGCACTTCAAGCTGCAAATCTCTAAAAATGTCACCCTGAGCAAAACCATCACCTACAGACAACCCAGCACACAAGCCCTTTGCAACCTCATCACTGACTTCATTGTCACACTCACCATAGACTACATACTACTTCATGACCTTATCTACCACCTGGAAGACTGAACCAGCCCCTGCCCTGCAGCACTCCTCGAAAGGTGGACAACATTGGACTTACCCAGCTCATCTCAGAACCAATACACATCACAAGGTACACACTGGACCCCATTTTCACCACAAGCAACAGCATCGAATAGATCATCTCCTCACCACTTACATGGACTGACCACACCATCACCCACTTCCAAATCTACAAGCAACAAGTCAACTCTCCCACCTGTATTAGCTGCCCAAGCTGAAGCTGTGGAAAAAGCTCCGGAGCAGAGTGTTTCAGTGCCCTCATCCTAAAGCAACCTAACCCCACCGACAACCTCGACAATGACATCACCTGTTGCGTGCTTATCTAGGTTCCTGATCGATACTGTGACCTTATGCCCCTATTCGGCTATAAATCCATTTATTCCCTATATTGGCATAACCGTTCAAGTGCGATTTTCTGAAAAGTCATCTCTGGCCTCACACGAACAGAGCCACATTCCAGCATGACTCTCTGCTACTTCCTTTGCGACCAATTAGTGCAATGACAGAGCAGCAGTCACTATCTGATATTCCTAGATAACACTCCGAGTTCTTCAACAAGATAAAAACTTAGCAAACCTGGAAATCCCCGCTTGCTATGTTTTGATTAGTAATGGAACTCTAATGAGCAACTGATAACTGTCACTTCCTAGTGACATCTTTAATTGACGTCTTATGTCCAGCAAACTTGCGTCAAACCCGGCACCTGTCAGGTATAAATATTACCAACGTTGCCTTAAGCAATGTGAGCTGAGAGAAAGATACGAGCTGTGAGTTCATTCCCTGTTGCTGATGCCAGCTGCCTGCATGACCCTGTGTTGGTAAATCTAGCACTCTGTCGCTGCAGCCTGCTATCCTGTGGTGGTGAAGCTGCTGATTACCATTATCGCCGCTACAGCGCGAACTATGGTGCAGTACGCTTGAGGAGCCGAGCAGCCGTCCTCTGCGAAGACATCCAGCCCAGCTGCCCGCGGACGCTGTCACCCCTCCTTCCTCGACGCGCTGAGAGAAGCCGCTGCCTTTCTCGTGCAGAGAAATCCAGTCCCGGCGCTTCCGGTTTACCCTCGCGGGTGACTGGGATATCGAGAGAGACCTCTGAAGGAGATACCAATCCTCCATCATTCTATTCAGAGGTATGGTGTTGACTAAACCCTTAGACGAGAATTCTTGAAACAAACCTTGGCAAAACCAACTTAACTTAAGCTACTTACTTGCTCCCCTTCTCACGTGTTAGGCTTAGGTCAGGCACACTGGGGTAGGCTTAGTTAGAAGCACCAGTTGAGTATGTTAGCCTAATGTATATATGACTGTATATATGTTTTATTACTTTTAAACCATTGTATGGCTAAGAAACCATATCAATGCTTTTATAGTTCTATTTCGCAATACTTATCTTACTGTACGTACTTTTTATAATAACAGTTATTGCAATTGTGGCAATACATTTCTCTTGTACGAGAAGAAAGACTGTCCAATAAATGTTAACCCTTTATTGACAAACGCCCGTCTCTCTATTCTCTACATACTGTGAAAGTAAACTGCACTAGACTGACTGAGTGAAATCTGTGTCTATTGTTTCACACGACCCTAGAGATCGACTCTTGATCTGAGAAGCAAAGTTGTCATGTTGCACGGTTGTTGGAAAACTGAATCCCTTCTTGTCTGTGCCAAGGAAGCTGATCACTTCCTATGCAGAGAAGAAAGTTTCCAGTGACCTCTGAGCTAGTTGGTAACACAACCCAATTAAGTTTAGCATAGTCAGTGGAGGCCTGGAATATAAGCAGTTCCACGTCGATACTACTGTTTATGTTATTCCAATGCGCAGGGCCTAGTGGGAAACTAGGAACTACACTACATGGCGCCCAAACGTTTGGTAAGGCGATAAACTAACGCAAGACTTGTAGAGTAACTCAGTCGTGCATATTTCACACCCCTTTCTCCCGTAAATACTCCAATAGACGTCTGGAGTGGGTGAAAGGTTAAAATCCGCCCGACCTTAGTAGGAAGAGATTCCTATGTAAAGCTCTGGTTTATTCAACGTTGAAGGATACAGTGTTCCAAAATATTGTGCATCTAATCTTTGTCTCCTTGGAGACCTACTCTGCAAAAACTGCATTTTTAAAATGACAGACAGTGAAGAAGAAAGGGAAGCAGTTAGACTAGCTTCCATACTAATAGAGGAGGACTCAAGTCTCCTACAGACAGACCCGGATGCTATTATCATCCCGGTCCAGTTAAGAAGATCTATAACTTTAAAACTTATAGAAAACGGACTGACACCTCAAGGTGGTACAGTAATTTTCGTGATAGAGGCTCACGAGTATCGGCAGACAGAGGTATTCTATTCATGGATAAACTTTCCAGCGGTAAACGCTATAACACAAGAGTTTCACTATTACAAAATAGAGGAACCTCCGGGAGAGTACGCTCCTTTCGAGGAGGTTGAAATCCCACTTAAATTTCAAGAGCACCTGCTCTGGTTTAATGGCGCCCTAAAACACAATGATCACATAACCAGGCTCGGTCCACTAGGTAGACCAGGAGCCACGTGGCCGGTTCTAGCCAGCTACACACCACATCCTGACATTGCAAGAATGTCTAGAGAAGAGCTGTTAGAACAGCTAAACACATTAATAAAAATACATAGGCAATTAGTCCAATATGTAATGCGGACTGCAACAGTCCAGCCAGCTGTTAATTCACACCAGCTGACCCCTCACCAGGGGAACACAAATAAAATTACACCACAGAACATACAGTCATGTCTTGGTAAAACACCCGCAAAACGGGAACAAATTCCTTTCTGGTTAGCTCAGAAAATCACTCAAATAGAGGCAGTATTTCCTGATACTACCCCTATTGAGAAACACAGAATCTTGACCATCTGCCTTCCTATGGGAATCGCACCACACGTGGAGGACTGTGACACTTGGGGTACAGTCTTTGCTTCCATTTACACAAAAACACACGGTGTTCCGTCTATGGCGGTAATACCAGAAGTGCTAAAACAGATTCAAAATGAATTCGGTCCAGAGCCCGCTTTAAATCTAGGTATGAAATTACTGAAAGACTTCAAGCAGGTCACGGCTATATTATTAGCCAACATAAAGGGAGAAGCAGCATCTGTGGCGATCCGCCAGAAGTTGAGGGAAACAGATATAAAAGATCCTGTTGAGCTTGCAAAAATCATAGAAAAGTGCTATGAAGAATTAGGTAGAGACAGCTTGGGTGGGAAACCAGTTAAGCCCCAACTGCTCGAAAATCCTGAAAAATTATTTATTAAAAATAATTTAAACACTCCTAAAAAGAGCTGGGATGGAAATAAACTATCCACTCCCAAGGAAAAAGTTTTCCAGTCCAGAGGAAGGTCTCCTCGACGGAGGGAGAGAACTCCGACTCGAGAACGCCAGTCTCCCCAACGGGAGCCCTCTGAGAAAAGATGTAACCTTAGAAATAGGGATAATATAAAAAAACCTGATAGATATCAAAGTATTGATACACGTCCCTCTCGATCTTCTCCACAGAATTCGGAAAGAAGAGGACGGTCAGACCCAGGAGAGCACACCAAGTCCAAAGACAAGGAACCTGCTCAAAATAAAAAATCTCAATTTCAGAAAAAGAAGGTAGCCAGTATTAGAGTAATCAACCATGCCGAGAATACTGAGGACACAGTTGAAAAACGGGGAGTGGGCATTGACAATGTTGGACAGTGCAGCAGAGATCAGTATAGCGCGCAAGATCTTGATGAGTCATCTGGAGACAGTGGACACGAATGAATACATTCAGGTTGAAACTGCCGACACCAGACTTAGCGAGCCCCATAAAATATACGAAATAACATTGCGTATAGAGGGTGATAAGACTAGGAAAATTAAGGGTCTATTTTGGGATAAGCTCTCAAAAGGCTATGATATTCTGTTAGCTGAAAAAGATTGGCCCCCAGAGTTTGTCAGGGAGTGCCCTCGTGGCGAAGAAGTGATTATGCCTGCCTTCTCGAATCACATTCCGATTCACAAAAAATATACATATGCAAGGAAATGGGCAGTGGCCCAGGCACCTGCATTGTATAAAAATCATGTAGGATGGGATGAGGATTCACCGCCTCACAAAATCCAACTAAAAAGTGAACCAACTGCCCAACGGCAGTATCCCATAAAGCAAGAAGCTAAAAAACAGGTCAGGGAGATCTTAGATCAACTTGAGTACCAGGGGGTGATTGAAACATGCACCTCTCAAATGAACAATCCTTTGTTTCCTGTCTCCAAGCCAGACAATTCATATCGTCTAGTTTTGGACTACAGACACCTTAATACATGTTGCAAAACCTTTGCAGTACAAAACTCGCATAGTGCAGCCCTAATGAATAACATAGTTAGGAAAAAATATAAAACGACATTAGACATTTCTAATGGTTTCTTTTGTCAAAACATTGCACCAGAAAGCAGATATTTGACCGCTTTCTCCGCATTTGGGTCGCAGAAAAAATTCTGTCGACTCCCACAGGGGTTCAAGAACAGCCCAGGACTATTCTCAGCTAGGGTAACAGAGTTACTACAAATCTATGATGATGAAGCATTATCTTACGTAGATGATATTTATCTCACAGACGACGACTTGGATACTCACTTGAAAAGAGTGAACACCATTATACTTGGGTTCGCAGCAGAGGGTTACAAATTCAACTTTAAAAAGTCCCGAATTGCCCATCTGACAGTACTGTTTTTAGGGTACGAATTATCAAGTGAAGGGAAAAGCCTAGCGGACAACTTCTTAGAGAAGTGCGCTGTACTCCAAGCTCCAAAAACGCTGAAGAATTTACAATCCATACTAGGTTTTCTGAATTTCGGAAGAACTTACATACTAACGTACGCAGAGAGGGTTAAACCTCTCTACGAACTAATAAAACCTGATTTAAAACAAATCAATTGGACTCAAAAACACACAGAAATTTTGAGATCACTGCAAACAGACATGTTAGCAAAAACTAAATTAGATACACGTGACAACACACGTGATCTTGTAATCCGAGTCATCCCAGGAAGATGCGGATTCACGTACCTAACCTCTAATGAGGGAGAAAAGGTACCAATTTCAATTAAATCTCACTTGTACACACAAGCAGAAAAAACATTCAGTCACACAGAAAGAACTGTGAACGCAGTGCAAATCGCATTAGCAAATGAACGAGAACTAGCACACGGCAAACGGATTAATATCCTTACAGCGGAATCCGCCTTCGAGGCGCTATTCAGCCCAGTAAACCTGCCTACAGTGTCACTGGATCCGAAATGGATACAGTGCATAGATTCTCTAGGAGCGGAAGACGTGAAGTACTATTTTGCCC
Source organism: Lissotriton vulgaris (assembly GCF_964263255.1). Classification (NCBI taxonomy): domain Eukaryota; kingdom Metazoa; phylum Chordata; class Amphibia; order Caudata; family Salamandridae; genus Lissotriton; species Lissotriton vulgaris. Next base: position 2,126,266,760 of record NC_141687.1, on the reverse strand, counting down.
CGCAATTTGAAGAACTGAATGATTTAGAATATGAAGAAGAATATCCTCTGCCAATCGAAATTCTGCCTCTCCCACAATACGCCTGTATAATCTATACAGATAGCTTTGTACAGCATTTTAATGTAGAGAGTAAATCCTACAATGCAGCATGTGCGATCATTAAAGGTCGTTGGCTGTGCGGTAAATTCAGACCGAAAGTAACAAAAACTGAATCAGTAAAGTACTGTTCGGTTCAAAGAACTGAAATCAGATCTTTAAAGATGGCGCTCGAAAATGCAGAACGTGAATTCCCGACACTTATAGTGTGCGATTCTCATTTTTGCGTCAACTCTTACAACAATAAACTGCAGAGTTGGATCGAAAACGACTACAAAGATGACACAGGTGCCACAATAAAGCATAAATTGCTCTGGAACGAGGTAGCTCTTTTATACAAAGAACTACAAAAGACTCACGTGATTCACGCACAGAGTCTTCAACGTGATGGCGTTCACGTTGCAGGGAATTCATTGGCTAATACAGCCACAGCGGAAGCAACTAACCCGGCTTCCGTAGCCACAAAAAAACGTACAGATAAGTACATAGACGGGGAAACCATGCTAGCAGTAAAAACGACCGTAAAAGGCGACTGTGCAGCACTACCCGTAAACTATCCACTCAATTATGCATACATAATCGATGCAAACTCCGTTCCTTTTGCTCGAATCCCTGGAGTGGGGGATAGAGTAATTCCAAACAGGAGCAGGAGGGGCTTCCTCCTACTGGAAGCACACATGGGGTTGGGTCTGAAACACCAAACAATCAAAGCCTCTCTGAAAGAATTGCAATCAGAGTACTGGTGGCCAGGAATGAGTATAGATATTCAATGTTTTGCTCAAAATTGTGAAGACTGCAATAGAGATCGCAGTAATGAACAGGCAAGTGTAGTTTCAGGATCCCTTCTAGACAGCATAAGGCGGTCTATCTGCGCAATCAAAGAAGAGAAGCGCGTCCCAGTGTACACCATTAAGACGAAAAGCACTTAAAAAATGAGGCCTCCAGCGCTCGGCTGACGCTAGAACGGTTATAAAAGATTTGCGAGTCTATATCGGCACATACGCAATTACCACGTTCCATTCTGACCAGGGTCCTGCTTTCAGCTCTCGAGCCTATAAGGAGGCCATGGCCAGCATGGGAATTGGGTTGTGGTATTCTTGTCCGTCATACCCCGGAAGGGAATAGTGTGATAGAAAGAAAAAACCGGGACATAAAGCAATCTATAACAGCGAAGGTATTAGGTTCAGGCGCTGGGTGGGTCAAACATTTAATAAGTGTCCAGACTAGTCTTAACAACATGCCAAGAAATTCTCTAAAAGGTTTCAGCCCATACGAACTATTGTTCGGAATTAGAATGAACGTTCAGGACCTCGATAGTCAGATGTCAGTGGTACAAGAAGAAACAAAGCAGTTTGAAGTAAAAGACCGTTTGGCTGTTTTACAGGAACTGAATGAAACAAGAAAATCATTAAGCAACATAAAGTTAAAGCAACAGCCAAGTACCACTGACGAGGCACCACCCGCAACAGCCCCAGCAAGGCCTGTCTGGATTCCAAAGATTGGGGATCTAGTCAGAGAAAAGATCGCGGTTAAGAAGGAATTAGGGCCTTCTTACAGAAAAGCAGTACCTGTCTTAAAAGTCACCGGAACAAGATCAGTTGTGCTACCGCCCCTTGCTGGTAAAAGGGAGAACAGAGTCGTGTCCATCGACCTGGTAAAACCACAAGCATGTGGCCTATAATCAACAGTAGGCCCAGTGGACTCCCAAGAAACAACAGAATACCCAAACTTGCAACAATCCAAGAGGTTCAAACTGAAAGACTAATCACATTCGATCAGCCTGCAGTGCACAATGAAGGACTATGCAATAATGCCATGGAACTCGTGCCTCTTGAAACACAGATTGAAACAGTTCGTCAAGAAACAACACCTGTCTACAATGATGTGGCATCAGAAAGTGCTACCGAGAGACAGATTGAAAGAACAATCCCATCAATTGACAGAACTGCCTCTGGTTATTTCATCAACTTCGACAACTTCTCTGAAGATTTAAATGACCCCGAAGTGATGCCAGAAACAAAAAAGTCTTTTAAAGAAAAAGCAACGGAACTCTTTCATCAACTGAAGGAAATCTACCTCATTTCCCCTTGGCTAGAGTTCTGGTTCGGTCTAGGTGTATTTTTCCTCCTGCTTTGGCTCATCATGGTACTGTGTTTGGGAAAATTCATTGAAGGAAAATATATTACAATGGACACAGCAAGTCAGAACATCAACCTAGTCCTGAAACCACACAGATCATCCCACGTGAAGAAAAGAGAACTGTCAACAGTAAATGTCACAGCAATTCCAATACCTGGTGGGGTAGTATGGGAGAAAACAGACTATGAGATATATGGTCCGGTCGAAATCCTGAAGTATCCTCATCAACTAAAGGTTTCCTTAAGTGACTTTGTGACTCCTAGTACATTCTCTGATGATTGGGACTTTAACAGTATTAATGACATGATGTCTGATTTAGTAATGTCAGCTAGATTCACAGATCATGATTATTTACAAGGTTCATCTAGTTATGAGCAGTTATTCTGTTACACCCACTATGGGGATCATTACTTGCATAAATCTGCACAGCCTAGAAATGTTTTTATGTATAATCAATGGGAACAGTGTTCTACACCACCTAAAAGCAGTTCTAAAGCATTTTTTGAGAAATTCAAATACTTTTCAGGGTTTAACACCAGTGATGCAGAAACGTTTTATTATAAACTGTTAGATAAAACAGGAATGAAAACAATGCTGACAAATTCTAAATTGATATATTCAGAAGCATTTTATGACAAAATGATGACATTTGGTTTTGATTATTGGAAAAATAATATTGAAACGAAAACAATTTGGGGTACAAAAGATTGGCAGGTGCAAGGCATAGAAGCACTATTTAGAACCTGCATGATACCAGAACAAATGTTATTTTTAAATGACACAGTACACCAAACATCTTGTCTTGGCCTAGCTAAGATCAAAGAAATGAAAACACCGTCTATACCAAAGCCAATACCTGAAAATACAACAGCTGATATTGAGTTAGACGTGTCACAAATTTTACATTTCAACAGAACACATCCTGATTGGAAAAAGTGGTTAATCTGGCCTACAGACACAAATAGCTGTCAAGATAGGTTCCTGAATAAAACACAGGGGTTAAATATGACCAGATTAGACCCTAGATATTCCCAGAGACAACATCCAGGGATTATAACAACATACAGTGTAGGGAAACTCTGCCTAGAATGGCTTACTACATCCACACTGGCTGAAATTAAGCAACACTTGTCTTTGCTAAAAAATGGTGCTGATTTGCGCGATTTCATTCTTGGACCACGCAAACAGCGTCAAAAGCGTTTCATAGCGACCAGTATCTATGCTGCTTACAACGAGGCTTGGAAAGTAAAGCAAATTGAAACTGCTGAAAAAATACGAGAAATTGATCGTATTAATTTGGAGAAATCACTTTCTGTAGTAGACAATGGGTTAATGACTCTGTCTTCCAGAATATATTCTTTGGACAATATTGTATCCTCTGCCTTTGATGTGATAGACAGAGATTTGCTAATGTTACAACATGGCCAGTCTCAATTACGCTCTATTATAGAACTAGGCTGGACGCTGCAAAATCTTCGTTCAGGCTATGTGCCTTGGCGTTTAATCAACACAACGTCATTATTTTCCAGTTTTAACCTTACTGATAAACAGATCAGTTTGGCACAGAAAGGGGCAGACTATACAATCCCGAGCATCGAGAAACTCGAGAGATTACCATTGACAATGTCAGAGAGTCCTGTCATTGAATGGATAATACACGGAATTATCACAATTCCGATAACAACTTTCCGATTTAAAAAGTGCCTTGAGTACATACCTGCTGGCCAGTATGAACAATTGGGTAAAGGATATGTGAAATCCGAATGGAAATTACCATACACTCATTCTTGCTATAGTGACAGTGACAAAAATGTATTTCTTAGTGGTAACAACTGTAAACACTCACTAAGCGGTATACTTTTGTGTCAGGGTATTAATTTACACGGAGCATGTGATGGAAATTCAAACAACCTTTCATGCCACCAGCTAGTCACACCTGCAACTCAGATAGAGCCCTTCTTTATGCAACTCGCAAACGGGAGTTACATTCTTAGAACGGATCACAGGTGCTGTGGCCTCGCGCCAGGGAAAAGTTATCTAATACAAGTAACGTCCATGGTCAAATGTTGTATGCAAGCATTGTTTCCGAGCGGGCCTCCAGACATAGTGACTCCCCTCTGGCCTCGTCTGAATCTCTATTCTATACGAATTGATACATTAAGCAAAATGAAATCTGTGCTTTTACAGACAACAGTGCCTATAACGTCATCTAAAGAGACGTATGATCTTCTAGTCGCAAGGACGGCTACTGAAGTCCATGACCTTTTATCAACAAATTGCCCCGTGCATTTCGTAGAAATGTTCAGCCAACTCCTTAACATGTCTAGTGCAACAAGCATCCCAGGCATATTTAAGACAGTCTTTACGGGACTGCTAACACCCTTCCAGGCAATTTTGGGAATCTTTCCTAATTTTGTGCACTCCATCTTTGGCGGCATTCCACTATTTTTGGGACTCGTTGCAGGGATTCTATTTTTGACCATCCTGCTACGTTATGGCAAGCCTCGGCTCAGACATAGCTCCCATGGGAATGGAAGAGACAATCCTAGCAATGCGCTACAGGGACAGGATAACTAACGTCCTCGGATTGGCCAGGCTGAGAGATCTAAACATGACCTGGTTCCTTTAATTCAGACCGATATGGCAAAATTGCATTTTACCTGTGCTACGGTGTATGCTTTGCGGCGATGAATGCGTGTTGGACATCTGTCTTTCACTTCCATCAGCAGTACCAATGGACGTCGATACTTTGCTCAGTCCAATAACGGCTCACGCATTGTGTTGTCCCCAGCGGCTACCAATCCTGATGACGGCATTCGTGGAGACTCCTGTACTACAGCCAAGTGGTAACGGTGGAGCGAGTGACAAAAGCAACATCATCCAGGTACAACGTTCTGTGAGCATTGCTGGTCCTGCCTTCGATGACAGCAATCATTCTCACACCTGCCAAGTTACAGCGCTATCTAATTTGGTTGAACTATCACCTGATTTTGTAGACCAATTCTTTGCGAGCCTGTCTGATACGATGTTCTCACCCATGGAGAAACAATAACTTTTGAAAAGCTTTCCGACACACAGCGTTCCCATGAACTCTGAATTCGGCCTTCAGTTTTGATCAACAAAAACTGCCAGGAGCTTTGGAAATCTATTTTCTTTGAATTGGACAATTTTTAAAAAAAAATATTGACCTTTTTTGGCACGAACAATTCTTTGCTTAACGTAAAAACTATTCTTAGAGAACAGAAGCTTCACACTTCTATTTCTAAACACATCTAGAGACATAACATCATAACACCAGCCTCTAGCACACATGTTATTACTATGCATTTTTATGTGATGATTTATCTCGCATTTCTTCTGTCAGAGATACTTCATGTGTAATTCTTTTTGCATAATCGTTCATTGATTTCATATGCAATACTTTTTGAATGATTACTATGCTTTAAAAAAAACATACAGTACCTAAATTCCATGTATTACAAGTACGCCTATTTCGAATGCATTTATGTATTTTGGGGTGGGCAATGTTACACATGCATCTTATTGCTTAGTTTAGTAATTTTGATGGACATGAAAACGTGGAGTGGGTGTTGCGTGCTTATCTAGGTTCCTGATCGATACTGTGACCTTATGCCCCTATTCGGCTATAAATCCATTTATTCCCTATATTGGCATAACCGTTCAAGTGCGATTTTCTGAAAAGTCATCTCTGGCCTCACACGAACAGAGCCACATTCCAGCATGACTCTCTGCTACTTCCTTTGCGACCAATTAGTGCAATGACAGAGCAGCAGTCACTATCTGATATTCCTAGATAACACTCCGAGTTCTTCAACAAGATAAAAACTTAGCAAACCTGGAAATCCCCGCTTGCTATGTTTTGATTAGTAATGGAACTCTAATGAGCAACTGATAACTGTCACTTCCTAGTGACATCTTTAATTGACGTCTTATGTCCAGCAAACTTGCGTCAAACCCGGCACCTGTCAGGTATAAATATTACCAACGTTGCCTTAAGCAATGTGAGCTGAGAGAAAGATACGAGCTGTGAGTTCGTTCCCTGTTGCTGATGCCAGCTGCCTGCATGACCCTGTGTTGGTAAATCTAGCACTCTGTCGCTGCAGCCTGCTATCCTGTGGTGGTGAAGCTGCTGATTACCATTATCGCCGCTACAGCGCGAACTATGGTGCAGTACGCTTGAGGAGCCGAGCAGCCGTCCTCTGCGAAGACATCCAGCCCAGCTGCCCGCGGACGCTGTCACCCCTCCTTCCTCGACGCGCTGAGAGAAGCCGCTGCCTTTCTCGTGCAGAGAAATCCAGTCCCGGCGCTTCCGGTTTACCCTCGCGGGTGACTGGGATATCGAGAGAGACCCCTGAAGGAGATACCAATCCTCCATCATTCTATTCAGAGGTATGGTGTTGACTAAACCCTTAGACGAGAATTCTTGAAACAAACCTTGGCAAAACCAACTTAACTTAAGCTACTTACTTGCTCCCCTTCTCACGTGTTAGGCTTAGGTCAGGCACACTGGGGTAGGCTTAGTTAGAAGCACCAGTTGAGTATGTTAGCCTAATGTATATATGACTGTATATATGTTTTATTACTTTTAAACCATTGTATGGCTAAGAAACCATATCAATGCTTTTACAGTTCTATTTCGCAATACTTATCTTACTGTACGTACTTTTTATAATAACAGTTATTGCAATTGTGGCAATACATTTCTCTTGTACGAGAAGAAAGACTGTCCAATAAATGTTAACCCTTTATTGACAAACGCCCGTCTCTCTATTCTCTACATACTGTGAAAGTAAACTGCACTAGACTGACTGAGTGAAATCTGTGTCTATTGTTTCACACGACCCTAGAGATCGACTCTTGATCTGAGGAGCAAAGTTGTCATGTTGCACGGTTGTTGGAAAACTGAATCCCTTCTTGTCTGTGCCAAGGAAGCTGATCACTTCCTATGCAGAGAAGAAAGTTTCCAGTGACCTCTGAGCTAGTTGGTAACACAACCCAATTAAGTTTAGCATAGTCAGTGGAGGCCTGGAATATAAGCAGTTCCACGTCGATACTACTGTTTATGTTATTCCAATGCGCAGGGCCTAGTGGGAAACTAGGAACTACACTACACACCAACTTCAACAACTGTATAAAGAAATGCACATACTCCCTAGTACCCATCTAACTAAACAAACAACGAAAATCCAACTAACAAGGCTAGCTGGTACACTGTGGACCCCCCAGGACATCTCCATCTACTGACCACCCAGACACCTCTGCTCTGCAAGACCCCTACTCACACACACATCCCACACATACACAGACCCAGATTAGAAGGATGAACTTTCTTTTACACCACTACTAAAGTGTGGAATGACCTCCCGATTCACATCAGTTCTTCCTCCTCTTCTCTCCTTGAGTTCTGCTGAGGACCTGGCTTTTCAATTAACCAACCTACCATAAGCAGGATTAATAATACACCTGCTCAGTGCCAGGAAAACATAGTGGGAGATAGGGCACTTTACAAATACACATAACAACAAATAAATTACATGGTTCCATTAGCCATGAAATAAAAAGTGTAGCAGGAAGTAGCCTTTGGCACCAAGGATCCATCCAAGTAGGAGAGTAGGGGAGGAGTTGGCCTAACAGCTAGGGTGATCGACCTCGAATCTGGGGAACTGGAAACGAGTCTCAGCAAGGACGCTGACCAGCCTGTGATTCTGGGCAAATCACTTAATCTCCCCATGCCTAACAAAAATTAATGTGTGTCCTCATGTAACGTAACTGGTGCTATGTAAAGCGCTCTGATACCCGATTCGGGTCAAGTTTGCGCTATATAAAATAATAATAATAAAAGGGTAGCCAACCTCCAAGTAAAATCTGGTGGATATTAGTTGTTTTTTATTACAAACTTCTTATTTTGAACAAAATTGGGATAATGGATTGATCCAAACTCTGCTCCCCCTTAGTCATCATTCTTTATTAAATTCACTTTTTAGCTTCAGAACTTTTACAGACGCTGCTGAAATGCCCTTTATTCTACACCATACAGATTTTATCTAAGACTGGACAAAATTTCAACTTCTCTAGACGGGTTTGACTGCCACGTCTATAGCAAGCCAAACAGAATTAATTTATCCTTCCTCTGTAATTTATTATGCTTTTACTGTTCTTGTTATTTTTAAGTGTTTTTTAGGATTTGTATTTCTTTTTTTTTAGTTAAGTATCTGAAACTGTTGTTGTAGGATTTGCAGTCAATTTTGTTTAAGGGGAAGCTATGTGGTATGTGTTCGTGCAAGCTTTCCTTCTGAGTTTATTTGAACTGTAAAATGTACGAGTGTGAATGGAAGGACCACAATATTCCATTTGGGGCAGTTGGTGTGGAGTTGTTGGCTGCGCCGGATGCTCCTGTCTTTACCCATGATCTTCTATGTGAATCAACCAACTTGTTATCACCCCTACATTAGTTAAGGAGCCGTTCATTACTGTAACAATTTGCATTTGAGTAAAAACATTGCTCGTGACTTGTGTATTTTAGAGTCTTACCTGTGGCAGCAACATGTCTATTTACAGTAGAGTCTGGTACACATGTGTCTGGCCTGTAGGAGCAGAGTCTGACCCGTGCTAGCAGATTGAGTCTGTACACAGTAGAAGCTAACTTGAGGAGACTGCATGTGTCTGGTACACAAGAGTATGGCCTGTGGTAGATACGTGAGTCTCTAAAACGCAGAATCTGAACTGTGGGGCTTGAATCCATCGCGTGTAGAGCAGAAGTTGACATGTGTGTATGCGGTTAGTATAAATTAGAGTGTGACCTGTGTGGAAGGATGTGTTTGAAATATAGCAAACTCCTACCTGTGAGAGATGCGTATGCCGGGCACATTCAAGTCTGACCTGTAGGAGATGCAGATCTCTGTATACAGTGTAGTGTGACTTCTGGGAGATATATGTAGATTGAGGTACATTACTCTTTCACCTGTGTGACAGTATGCATCTGTTCCCGAGGAGTCTACCTTTTGCTTGATCAGTGGTGGGCCACATGCAAAGGGTAATGGGGCGGGGGTGGAGGAGTGCACCGGAGTGGGAGTGCGGGGGATAAAAAAAAGAAAAAAAACTACCTTAAAGTGATGGCCACGTCGTGCCGGGTGCTTCCTCTTCCGTGACCCAGCAGGCACTGGGCCTGCATCAGACTCTCGGTCCAATCCCCGTGCTGCAGAGCAGCATGAAGATTGGCCTGAGTTGGTTTAAAGGACTCCCTGCTCAGGTCAGGAATTCTGTGGGGTTTCTCCAGCCCTGTTGCTCAATGCATCTGGGCTGGAGAAACCTAAGTACGGATCTGTATTGTGGTCAGACTTAGACGGCCGGCCAAACACATATGAAGACTTAGAGAGGGCACATAGAGCTCCTCCTACCCCCTCCAATGTCCCGGCCCCGCCCCTCTCTGCACATGCTGGCTGAAGCAGCTGCTTAAAAATAAAATGACAATCAAATATCGTTACATTTGTTACCTGCTGGTTCTGCCAGTGTGGTGACACTCCTCCGCCATTGCGGAGGAGTCGCCCCTGTGCTTGATGCTGGTGTCTGGATACAGCAGAGTCTGACATGCGAGGGCTCCATTGAAGAAATCCCTATATGGATGATATTGGTGTTCCCCCATGGTCTCCGGGAGATTATGCTCTCTTTGAGTCTCTGTGTGAGGCCCTGTGCTCTCTATGGGTCCATGCCACTCTGAGATCAATCCTGCTGTGCATGGATGGTGATCCCCCCCATAATTGGTGTGCAGAAGACCACTCATAGTCTTGGGCCGAGTGTCACTGCAGCTGCTGAACAATTGATAGCTACATCTTTTGATTAAGACCACAGTTAAAGGGAAACCTACCATGCCACTGTGTGCTCCATAATATGAATGTCAGCCACACAAATAGACATCTAGCAAGTTTAGATTTTTCTATCACATATAATTCTCACCTTAGGAGTAATTCACAAATCTATTTGCATTTGTAAGTCTGATTTACATGCACAATTAGCATTTCTTTACTTCTATAATTTAAAACAATTGTTTCACGTTAGAGAAAGGATTCAGCCATAGTGAGGTCCAGGATGACCACCCATGGACATCTTAGAGCAGGAACTGTGATAGTAGCCGGGCACACATCATTGGAGAACAATGGAAAACTCAGGTTGCTACACATAGGATAGAACTGTTTAATCTTCACCAACTATACAGTATTATTTTAATTACATCTAACCCTAATGGTATGTTAGACAAAATAAACTGTAAATAGCAGAGTTCTCAGGAACGTGTTCCATTTTGTTAAGGCGGGAAAAGGGACTTAAAACTCTACTGAAAGTGTATACCACATCTTAATGTGCACAGTGCATAAAATGTATATGTTTTGGATGATTCCCATTGTATAATACACACAATACGGAAAAAAATCATTAAGCACGAGTATGAAAAAAATCATCCTTACAATCTTACAACTTATTATACTCGCTAAAACATTGCGGATACTGCATTTCTATATATATAGCGCTTTCTCTTCTACTAACAACATAGTGCCCAAATCACAGCCACCATTAAACTCTTGAATAATCCCGACCCAGCCTCATTCACTTTCATCCTTGTCAATGATTGTCAACCATTCGCTGACCATCCCCGCCATGAATGGATGTGCGTGTCTCACACACAAGCCCGCGCACTGCATCACTGTCTGCCCGTATGCAGGCCATTAACACTTCCATCACCGAAAACGCTTTATTGCTCTCCTTCCTCCTCAAGACATAACAATAGACACGATGTCTATAAAATATACTTTAAAATGTTAGCTTTTCACAGTAAAAGAAGCGGCGTGAGGAAAGGCAGGCGGAGCATTAACGTTATTTATATAAAATGTGTTCATTTGTAGCTAAAAACTGGAAGGCGAGACACGCCAAACTACAGCATGGACGAGGCTGACGGTCTTCATTCAGGGACCCATTCACCATATATCGCCGAATATTAGGTTAATTGAGAGAATGTTCTTCTTCAGGAATATTAACACTTAATACCCCAATTTAGACAGTGTTTTTGTACATGCTAACAAAGCTCCTTGATCTTAGGAAGGCTTGTCTGGATTTCACAAATGCAACAAACAAGAATTGTCAAATCCAGTGGGTTTGCTCTGGCTTCCAGTCATTTGGCTTTGCCAGTGCTTGTATTCAAATGTCTCTTATTGTTGGGGAAGCACCTGGGCCTTCATCAGTCCAAAAAATGATTTGCTAAAGTCCTCAAAAAGCACACTATGCTGTAGTATCTGGTAGTGAATATGACTACTATGTGTGTGTGGGGATGCCTTTGTCAAAAGGCTGAATGATGTCACTCACAGTGAAATTAAGCCTGACCAACTGCCTTATGCCATAGTGGCCAGAAAGAAAATGTGAATGTCAGAATACTCAATCAATGTATGAAAAGGGCTGAATAAAACCCTCAATAAGTCAGAAGATAATAGATATAAATGTAGTAAAATCAAAATGTCTTGCTTAATGCCAGACCTAAAAATGTACATAACATATATAAATCCTTTGATGCAGATTGCCCAATAAGAGGCAAAAGATAGAATCACGCAACAAAGTTTGTTGAATCAAAAACATTACCTGTCATATGATACACTCTTGTTTACATTCGCCATATCTACTATCTGTTCCAACCCATACAGATCCACCTTTGTTCTTGCACTAATTGGCTGTAAGTAAGTACAATTCTCAGATTTTGCAATTACACCTTTGGGCAAAATACACGTGGCCTGTTTCACAAAGTCTTGCTATAAATAATTGGAAAGTGTTACTGTTAAAAAGAGCCTACTCCCTTAGACTTTCTCATCTGATTTCAAAATATTTCTGAATTTGTTGGGATACATGGCAATTCCAGGCATAGTTATTGTAATCTACGACTGTTGTAGAGGTATTGTATAGAAGTGCTTCTACTGCCCAATATTTACTCAAGTAGATTTTCTGCAAGGTAAAAAGTCTGAAGAAGTGAGTCGGGCAGAATTCTACTTTTTTCCCATTGACAAACTACTTCTCGTACAATCTCTGAAAAAGGGGATCCTTTCTCCCCTTGTTATGCATTTTAAACATTTCTTTCATAGTGTCTTTACAGTTACACTAAGGGGTCAATTACGTGGCTGTTTGGAAAGCATTCCAACTGAATCGGTCTTTGAATGGTTTCTGACCGAATCGGTTTCGGGGAGTCCGACCAACCGAATACGATTGTTCCAAACACTATTCGGTCGGACCTCCATTGAATTCAAAGGGAGCTTGTGTTTCGACAGAATACACAGGCTCCCATTGAAGAAAGGGGTGGGAAAATTGTGCACCCTAAGGCAGGCACCCCATGGTGCCTGCCACATCGTACATGGTAGCAAACTTTATTCCCAAAGTTCTTGCAAAAGAAGTGGGCTACCACCAGGCCATCCTCTTATTGCCTCCAGGCATCAATTTACTCCATAAAACAGAATTTCAGTTTAATCTGAATTTAATTTGAGACAGGTGTTGTTCATCCATTCAGCTACTCCTCTCAGACATTGTTTAAAAATCGTCAGGCCTTGCACATTAACCTCATGAAATGATAGAAGCAAGTGGGTGTCGTCTGCAAATGAAATTACTTGTATACACCAAGACTCTGTCAGCTTTGCCATTGGTTCTAGGCCGATATTAAATAGTGTGGGGCTCAAGGCAGAGTCCTGCAGAACCCCATAACAATTTGGTCTGGTGGCCGATGTAATGAGAGGGAGACAGACCGCCTGAGATCTATCCTCAAGGAAAGATTTTATCAAGGCAAAAACTCTGTTCTTGGATCCTCAATCTATCCAGCAAAATCGAATGGAATGCGGTATCAAAAGCTGATGATAAATCTAGCAGTACCACCATAGTCTAGGTGCCCTACTCTAAATTACCTTTTATACATTTGGTTACTTCTAGCAGGGCTGACTGAGTGCTGAAGCCAGGTCGAACAACCTTATTGTGGCTCATATAAAAGGTTTTAGTTCCTAGTTGAGAAATTTCAGCATCTTGGAAACTACAGGCAGGAGTGAAATTGTTCTACAATTACTCAGAACTTTCAGGTCTGCTTTAGGTTTCTACTATAGAGGGAACAAAAGAGCCTGTTTACAACTCACCTGCACTATAGAAGTTCTCTAAGAGTTGTTCATGTAGTAGTGTAGTATTGGGTTAATAGAAGTAGATGGTAAACTTAGAATGTGAGGGCAGCACGGCTCTAGAGGGGGCCTGATTTTTACAGTTAGATCATTTCTTTGCTGAGTCTAAGTCAGACAACTTGGGGCCTGTCTTTCGTCGAATCATTTTAAATTGTGAGACAATTCTTATTTGTAAAGTTAGAATAAGTAGTCTGAATTTTCTCATAGAAAACTTCGGACACATTATTACATTATTTCATGAAGGAATAACTTTGTTTTCCTTTGCATTCAGGGTTATAAATGATTGAACAATTTTTGAGGGTTCACGTGGGGTATTGGAAGCTGATGAAATCTGAGCTAAGAAATATTCACTCTGTGGCTTACATATTGATTTGAGAGATTTCCCTAGAGCTGATGTGTATCTTTTTATTACATCGACGCTATAGGTGTTCCAGCATTTTCTCTCATGTGATTTTCAGAAACTTTTTTCTTTCTTCAGAGTTGCTGAAAACCATGGAGCAGCTGCTTTGCACCTTTTTAGGACTTGCCTAGGCTCTGCATTTCCATTTTTGTGTATGTGTGGAATTTAATTTTTGTACTTTTATCTACATACCATTCTCTCCCTTCTCTGTTGTATAGAAGCCATTTTTGCTCTCTGCCAGTCAGTTTCGCGATGGTTGCTTGTCCCTTTTCATTCTGCATGCCACCCCTTTATTTAAGACTTATTTGGTGCCTCATGTCACCTTTTGGTCGCTGTTCCTCAACATAACATTCTGTTTAAGCTACCAGGACCAATCACAGTAACTTTGAAAGGTAGTCTAGCTTTGCTTGTTTAACTTTGTTAGGTTTGTTAGCTTTTAACTCTATACTTATCTGGTGGACTTTTGCACCCCAGTCTATCTTTATGTTGTCCTTATCTATAGAGGCCTCAATTGCCCTGGGCTCGTCTCCGTTGCCTTTATAAGGATAGTGTTGGTCGTGTGTTTCATTGAGTTGTGAGGCATTAATTGCATTCCGTGATTTTGCTGAACATAAAATTGGGCGTGAATGATACCAATGAGAACCACTGATCATGAATAATTGCCATTTCCCAGGTTCCCATGGGTTTAAGGGCTGCCCTTGTTTCATAAATACGCAGTGAACTTACAGCTTGTATTTAGCATGGTCTCTACCGTGTAAAACTGGTGCCCCCTTGTTAACTTTTTGCAGCAAGAAAATCAGCAAGCATTGGCATAGCCAATGGGTCTCGCTTTTGGAACCTTATAAGTATTTAGTAATGCAGCACAATATCCTTGGTGCAACAACATCACTGTTGCATGGGTAAACACTTATACGGTTCCAATGGCAAGACTTATTGGCTATGCCAATGCTTGTTGAAAGATGATATTTAAAAGAGGCAATGCAGTCTAAGGCATCAGTTAGCCGATTAATCAAAGTGACTGCATCAAAATCTGGGGAACCTACTAGGTTTGGAAAAGTGGAGAGAAGGCAATGTGAAAGAAAGGCTCAGTCATTTTATGTCATGATCTGTGTGGAAATTCATTGGGTCTGAGCTTCAAATTAACTTTAAATGAAAAAGGTACTAAGAAATGGTCAGACCAAATAGGTGTAAGAGAGAGCCTAACTTGAAGATTAGAACGGTTTAAAAAGGTTGTGATCAAGAGAGTGGCCTGTCTTATGCGTAGGCTGAGACACAAATTGTGTTAGATTAGCACCTTCAAGCGCTTCTTTAAAAGGATTGGCTGTCATACAATTAGGGTCATCCATATGCAAGTTAGCATAGTGACGTGATAGTTGAGAAACCACACTGATAAGCTTTTATAAGGAATCATTAATACAGTCTGAGGGAGACAAAACATGAGGGCTCCAGATAAGGAGAAAGTCAGCACCATTATGATAGTAAAAATCAACCCTTCTGTGTCTCTTACTTCCTATATTTTAGTGGAAGAGCAGGTGTGGATGGATCAGTGAATCTCACCAATTCTGCCACCTGTTTTGCCCTCCCAGTTTGGATGTTGAACGAAAAGCCCTGGGGAATTGCTAGAACAATATCAGGTGTAGAAATTTTTGTTTCAACCATGTTTCTATAAGAAACATGAAATTACATGTATATTCTGAAAGTAAGTTGTATATATCTAAAGCATGCTTTGGAAGAGTTCTGCAGTTGATAAGACAAGCAGTGAATGAAGCAGAAGAGTGTTAATTGGCTGTTGGCTTATCTATCGCCAGCCGCGGTCCGTGCAGGTAACAGTGGTGGGGCCGGATGGGGGGCTTTCCGACGGACGTTGCAGAGGGAAAGTTAATTATTTATTTAATGTTCCCTCTGCATCTTCCCTCGAAATCCCCCCCCCCCCAGCCCCCCACCCAGCCCCACCGCCCCACCGCTTTACCGGCACGGACTGCGGCTGGCTATCGTAGAGTTATCTCTATTCTCTTTTAACCCAGGTCTTAAATAAAGAGGGCCCTAAAGCAAACTTACAAAATGAATAGAAGAACATACTTCTATCTGTATAAACGTTTTGTAAATTATACTTGAAATAAGGATTATTGTAATGATATCGTTTCTTTCCTTTAATAAACATGATTAGAAGTATCCTGCCCCTCCAAACCATCAGCATAGTTGTTGCTAGACGCAGTAGGATGTGGGTGGGCACAGAAGGACTTGCCTTGCCCTTTTGCAGACTTTGTGCGTGCCAAATAAATAACTTCCTTATTAAAAAAACTTTTAGTTGGGTACTGGATACCTCCAACCAATAAGTGCCTCTTACCAAGATGGTGCCTCTAGGACCCCTAATAAGAACAACGGCTGACTGACTCCCAGTTCCTAAAAATAGCATCTTGGTAAAAAGATGCTAATAGTTTATCACAGTACAATTTAAAAAGTCTCATTGAAAAGCACTCTAAACATTGCTCATAGGCACCTAGTATGTGCATAAAAGTACGCCTGCTTTTTTTTCCATAGTTTTTAAAAAAACACATACCACAGCAGGCACTAAATTATCCTTTTATGATGCCATCAAACATATAAATCAAGGCACAGTTGTCACCCAATCCATTTCTCCCTGTGTGTGGTGGTCATTCTGGATTTTCCCACACCAAGCATGGCGGAAACAGGCAGGGAAAATGAGTGATGGCCGGAACTGAGAGTTGGGGGTCCTTTGGTGGACCGGCTGCCAAGAAAGATGTCCATATCGAGTGAGCTGGTGGAGTCTCTGCCATTGTAAACCTCACACTTCCCCCGAATCTAAGAAGCATTGGGGAACTGGTGTTTGGTAGGGCCGTAGCACTTTCAATTTGCAGAAGTGCTGGCGGTGCGTCCATTAGGGGCATTGGGGCGTTGCCCCACTAGCCTGGACGACCGCCGACCGCACTGCCAACATGTGAATAAATAAGTATTTATTTTATGTAAAATTAAAAATTGAATGGGAGCCGGGCGCACTAAGGCCCCGGGAGAAGCCCGACAGGATCGGGCATCCATAAGGAAGTGGGCCGCGGTGGGAGGCGGGGCTGCGGCAGAGATTGACAGCCAGGCAGGCAGAGGGGTGACAGAGTTATACCGCGCATGTAAAATGTCGGAGTAGTCCAGATTTTGACTGGCTCGCGCACGCGCACATTTGAGACCTCCCCCCCCCCACCACTACTGGACATAGGCATGGACCGGGGCCCCGGGTCTGAAAATGGGCAGATAGCACTCTGCTCGTAAGCCAATCCTGGCGCAGTGGCGCTGCTAACGCTGCGCCAGGATTGGTTGCTGGCCTGCTGCAACAGGATGGTGCCGCGCGTGGGTGTTGGCTGTTGTGAGCCATTGTCGTCGGTGATTGGCCATTCCACGACGTCACTGCGTGTGCTGGAATCATGCCAAGACATCAACAACAGTAAGTGAAAGTGGAAGTAGTCGACTCGAGGATCATGATGAGTCATAGTGAGAGAGACTACTCATTGTTGTTGTCGGACTCGTCGTGACCAGTACTGCATGTGTGTATGTCACTGTGCTGCCTGCTGCCTGCCTGGACCTAGTCGTGTGACATCGAGTAGCACGACCGGACCGCGACCCCCCACCCACGTAAGTTATGTGACCAATCCATCATTACGTTACAGTTATTATGGTCTTGGTCATTACTAGTAGCTGTAATCAAAGAGAAAGACCTCATAATTTATGCATGCAGGCCAGGGTGTGTGCAGGCCAGGCGTCGTGCTGTAATTGGTGGTGGCGGTGCATCGTGGATGGGATGCTGGGAGCACGGAGCAATCTTAGGCCGCTGTGCCAGCACGCAACTACACTACAGCATTGCTGCTGAGGCCTTTTCACTTCAGCGAGGCCCCGGTTGTGCCGTGGCACGGTGCACCCATCTACAAGCAAAAAAATACACTTTTGATCCCCTGAGTTCTTCTCTGTCTCTAGTAGTGCTGCGCAACAGCTCTCTAGCTATGAAAGTAAGGGTGCGCTCTCCACAGACAGCTCTACTTTCTTTACTTTCAGTCTGGCAGTGCTCCTCTCCACCCCGGACTTAGCTTGAAAAGGAAAGCCAGAAACAGGGGACGACGACACTGTCGGTGGGTCTGCAGGAACTGCGCCCCCTCACTGTTCCAAGCACAGCGGGCATAAATGTATAGGTTTGATATCGGAAAATTCAAATTACCTTAAGCGGCCATCATGGGGAAACATAAAGGGATACTCCCCCTTCGCCGTGCCACTACAAGTGTAGACATCATGGTGGAAACGGCTGTTAACATAGTTGCTAATAAAATTTACCGAACCGAGAGGCGTTTATCTCTTGGAGTTGAGACACCCCAGGCTGGTTCCATGACAGGGGCGGACCCGGTAGACCCTGCTCTCCCCTCTTCACTCAGTAATGCGTGGGCCACCAATCTGACTACCTCACTGTCCATAGAACACTAACGTCTTACTTATTTATGCGATTTTATATAGCGCGAACTTTACCCGAAGGTGTCTATAAGAACCAGTTGAAAAACATAAGGATTTAAAGGTCGGTACCTCAGGTCAGGTGGCAGTAGTACCTGCCTACCTATGCATGGGTTATGGGCTGGGTCGGTGATGTATGCCTAACAACGGGCACTGGAGCTTCAAAGAAATCGAGACCTTTCACAAGGAATGAAAACCTGGCTTTCTCTTAGACATGTCCTCAGAGGTGTGTGTGATATTTTTAATAGAAAACGGTGGCAAACATTTGCCAGGATCTGGACTAAAGTGCAAAAACATACAAGTCAAAACTGGAGTATGTGGTGCTTTCATGCAAATATGATTTTAAAAGTGTATCTTCAGAGTATGTGACCCTGAGTGCAGCCCGTGTTATGACGCCCATGCTAACTCTTCTGGCCTCGGTGATTGGTCCGCATATAGTGTGTAGGGGCTGTCGCTGAATGTGATTGGAGTGTAGGGGGAGGGTAGTTGTCACTGATGGTGGAAGGGAGGCGACAAGAGCTACTTGAGATTGATGGTGGTGGGTCTCTAAAGAAGGTGACTGGAGGAAATCCTTTCAGTTGCGTGACACAAACTAAAGCATCCCCTACCCGCAAAATGTGAAGGGGGCCCTCACTCGTCCATATGTCACAACTATTCATTAACTTTGGGCTGAATGTGGTCCCCGAAGGGTTGCCCCCCCCCCCCCCCCCCCCCTGCGCTGTAGGGGCCCGCCCTACGCCTGTGAGCATTTGTGGTTCGTTGGGGTCGCAGGGGCTGGGGCAGCCAGGGGAAGAGTTCTGGTGCGGTGGTGGAAGGGCAAGGGACGCTACAAGGCGCAGCAACTGGGCTTTCTGTAGTCTGTGGCTAGCAATCAGGCAGGAGGCTGGCGTGCAGGCGCATATATTCCAAGCAGAAAAGAAGGTTAAAATGTGTGCGGAAAAATCTGCACGTGGCCGTTTAGTGGACACAATCTGCACGTGGCCGTTCAGTGGACAATCGTCTGATCCAAGGCCCAGCCCCAGGCGCACAGCAGCCTCGATCCAGTTATGTGTGCAGTCCATGGAGCCACATTGAGTGGTGGGGAGATCCCTTGGAGCTTCCGGCTGCAGGTGTTAGCAGCACGTGACAGTGTAACTCTTCAAGTGCACCCCTCCTTTTCACCCGATGCCACATGCGCCCCCGGGTCACGTCTGGTCCACACCCCTGCTCACACCTGGTCCACTGCTCTCTCGGGCCGGCCCACTCACTCACTCTCCTCTGGCCGGGGACCACAGCTTGTGCGCTTGCCTCCTGGCAAGAGACGTCGGCCACGGGCCACCTCCTGCTGCGCACTTGGGCCCAGAGCCTCCTGACTCCCCTACTCCTCTCTGCAAAATGACCATAATCTAAATCCCAACCCTCCGCCGTCCTCGCGCTCTCTTAAAGATGTGGCCCTCTTGCAAGGAAAGTGGACACAGTCTCCAGTGCCACCATATTCACATCGGAGCGCTTAGTGGACGTGTCAAGAGTATGGAGCGCTACATTACGCACGATACAACCTTCCACGGTTTGCGCTGTATGAGGGCGGGTGTGCTTAGAGGAGCCGACCCCCCAGCTCAGCAGAAGCATCATAGGACAAGAGTCAGAAGTTCTGCCCTGTTGTGCACTTCCTGCTTCTGCAAGTGCAGCTGGGCAGTTCTGGGAACATGTCATGGCCTTCAAGTCAGTGTTAGGCTTGCTGATCAGACCAGATGACCGTGATGTTGCGTCATAGGGAGGACCTCTGCTAAAGACCTTTGCGACAGTGCATGTTTTAACAGTTTTTTATATATGACGCTCCCGGTGAGTTCTCCCACTTCAGGCAGGTAGTTTGGACATCTATTTCAGCTTTCGCAGCTCCTCTTTTATCCTACAAGGACTTTGCGTGATTTTCCATTGCCATCATATTGCCGTCATACTTATACTGTGTTATACTCTGAAATTTGATGGATATATTCTTTGGAGCAGGTGCCTTAACCCTGTAAGCTAACCCTCTCTAGCCACCTTATATTGGAGAGCACATCAGTAACCGAGTTTGACCATGGCTCTATATATAAATAGAACATGATTTCATTTAAAGTATTATATATAATAGTAAAAAAAAGAACACAAAGAGAGGGAAGCATGAAGTCTGTCGTACGTGCTCTGAGATGACAGTGGTGATATTCTGTTGCCTGCATGAAAAGATCTCTGCGTCTCCCTTAGCGCTGCGTTATCCCCTCAGCACTCTGATCAGAGAGGCTGGGGCCTGCATCTTAAGCATAAGCTGCACGCGATCACACACTATAACCCTGGCTCGAAATTCCTGTGCAGGATATTGTTTGAATGGCATGAAGTCTCTTAAAACAATGTTTGGAATAACTGAAGAATAATTTCTTCTCATTGATCTGGAATGATGGGTTTTTTATGACACATGTCCATTTGATTATTGTGCTGTAACATTTGACTGGTTTATGCATACTGTCCAAACTCTTACGTATCTTAGGACTGAATGACTGCTCTAGCACTGAGGAAGGGCTTGGGCTAGAGTCACCTGCTACAACTCTAAATAAAGTGAAACTGCATATTTGAATTATGTCATTGTGGACCAAAACTTCAAAGCTTTGTATGTGTTTTTGTGTGGTCTGGAATCAGGGTAAAACATGCCACACCGCGTTTTGCTCTGCGGCTCTAATTCATACTATGCTATGTAAAGGAATAATATTTCTAGAGAACCTAATCTCTTTCTTGGTTTAATTAAGTTTTGTCAGGCTTAACCCAGTCAAAGAGGGGATATGTAGTTTGCTGTAAATTCAATGCCTGTTTCATGCATAGATGTGGGTTTGGATATTGAAACAGTTACACAGATCTTCTAGTGGGGTGCACTCTGCTCCTCAATTGCAGCTGTGATTTTTATAAAAAGAAAAAGAAAGAAGACTCTACGGTCACTTGTATGGTCCCCTGTTGTCCGGGGTGTGGTATATCCTCCCAATGCAAACTCTCCTCTACAAACCCCCTGCAGTGGTGGGTAGGTGGCAAAACCATGAGTGCCCCAGCCTCAGGGACTCCAGTCACAGGTACGCACACACTCATACAACACTCACACAAACACCAAAATAAACACACAGGCAGACAGTCACAGCGGGACCCCAATGGGACGCTCACAGCCCCATTAAAGAAAGGGCAGCGCCATTAAAAATTATCCACCGTTAACGCCTTAATCCTGGCATTGTGAGATTGAGAACAGATTACTATAGGAATAAGTTGCAATGTTGTGAGTCTTCCTTTTGCACTGGAATGCCAGTGTAAACAACAGGACAAGCATTGGCATAGCCTACAGTTCGCGCCTTTGGGGCCTTATAAATGTTTAGCCATGCAACACTTGCTGTTGCACCAAGGATATTGTTAATGTTTTTCCGAGAGAGAGATCAGAGTTTTGTCTAATGGAAGTCTTGACTCATGGAAAGGTAGCACAGAAGGTTAATGTGCCTGCTGCAAAGAACATGTACCTGATGCAGAGCACAAAATGCTGCAAAACTGGCTTACGCTGTGCTGCCTGGGTATCGTAGCACTGCTCTGCTGCCCTGAAATTGATAGCGCTTCACTGTGCCTGCTCGCATTGAATGTGTAGAGTGCCTTTATTGCCTGGAAATCGTAGCGCTCGCATTACCTGATTGTCTTAATTACTTGTGCCCCATTTCGTTAGTGCCTCTCTGCCCACAGCGTAATTTATTTATTTAATTCCCCCAACCGATTTCGTTTCTGCCGCCATTCTTGTTGTTGTTGTGCACGGAGCCCGCCCTCTCCACCACGCACCCTTCTCCCAGCTGCTCCTCCCTCGCCCCTCCCCTTCCACTATCCACATATGACAGATGCATTCGCGCGCAGCGTTCACGGGCAGCGGTCGCGCCCGAAGCGCGCCAAAGGTGCGCCAAAGGTAAGCCCGTCTACGCCAGTCCGCGCCTGGACCGCGCCCAGCGCCAGACCCCCTGGTCCCCGCAAACTGCACTCCTCCCGCATAACATATGACGCCGCCACCCTCTTAGCCCTTAACCCCGGACGCTCACCACAATGCCACAAAGCTGCCCCAGGACGTACCCACGGTCCCTTCGCCTGCCACTCCTGCAAGTTCGCCTGCATCAAGACCCACACCAAATCCATGACCTCCAAACACAGCTCCGACTCTAACCACCTGAAGTGCATCCTGCTGAACACCCGCTCGGTTCACAGACACGCCACTGAACTCTGGGACCTACTCGACACTGCGTCACCGGACATCGCCTTCCTTACAGAAACCTGGATGAACGCATCATCAGCACCCGACATCGCCATAGCCATCCCGGACGCTTACAAGATCATCCGAAAAGACCGCACCAACCAAACAGGAGGAGGCATCGCCATCGTCCATAAGAACACCATCAGAATCACGACCAGCACCGACGATAACCTTGCAACCGCCGAACACCTCCACTTCCAGATCCACACCGACCCCAGGACCACACTTAGAGGCACCCTCATCTACAGACCACCAGGAACCCGTAAACAATTCAGCGAAGACATCACTGATTTCATCAGCCCACATGCCCTCCCCTCCGAGAACTACATTCTACTGGGTGACCTCAACTTCCACCTGGAAAAGAAAAACGACTGCAACACCACCACCCTTCTGGAAAACCTGGCCAATCTCGGACTCAAACAACTTGTTGACACCCCCACCCATGTAGCCGGACATACGCTCGACTCTATCTTCACCTCCTACAAACACATCTCCTTCGATCACACCACAGCTCTCCATTGGACGGACCACAGCTGTGTTCACTTCAGCTTCAAAATTACCACGTTCCACAACCCCCCACAACCTATTCCTCGAAGAAACTGGAACAAAATCACCACCGACCAACTCCTCACATTGCTCAACCAAAACCCTCCCATCCTCTCATCGGACCCAAACGAAGCTGCCACCAAACTCAAACAATGGATCACTCACAGCATTGACGAACTAGCACCCTTGAAAAACCACCAAACCAAACAGGGTAGCAAAAAGGCCCCCTGGTTCAACGATGACCTTAAGAAATCCAAGAAACTATGCCGTACTCTCGAGAAAACATGGAGAAAAAACCCAACCACTGACAACCTGACCACCTTCAAGACAGCCACCCGCAAACACTACCAATTGATCCGATCCACCAAGAAATCAGCATTTAAGGATCGACTCGACAACAACGCCCATAACAGCAAGGAACTTTTCAACATTGTCAAAGAATTTACCAACCCCACCGCAGCCTCAAACGACATTACTCCCTCCCAAGACCTCTACGATTCATTATCCTCTTTCTTCTACAACAAAATCGCCGACATACATAACAGCTTTAAGAACATTTCCAAAGAACAGTCCACTCCACCCACCTCCGAACCTAAACCGCTCTCTAGCAACCTTAGCGCCTGGAACCCAATCTCCACTGAAGACACCATCCGCCTAATGAACTCCATCCATTCAGGTTCGCCAACCGACCCCTGTCCCCACCACATTTTCAACAAAGCAGACTCCATCATAGCACCCCATCTCCGTGATGTCATCAACGGCTCCTTCAACTCCGCTACCTTCCCAGAAAGCTGGAAACACGCCAAACTCAGAGCTCTCCTGAAGAAACCCACAGCAGACCCCTCGGAACTTAAGAACTACCGCCCCATCTCACTCCTCCCATTTCCTGCCAAAGTCATTGAGAAAGCCGTCAATAGCCAGCTCGCCGCTTTCCTTGAATCCAACAACTCCCTCGACTCCTCACAGTCCGGCTTTCGAGCCAAACACAGCACCGAAACCGCCCTCATTGCAGCGACAGACGACATCCGATCGCTATTGGACAACGGAGAAACAGTGGCCCTCATCCTACTCGACCTCTCCGCCGCCTTCGACACAGTCTGTCATAGCACCCTCATACAACGCCTCAGCAACGTCGGAATACAAGTAAAAGCCTTGGACTGGATCATCTCATTCCTCGCCGGGGGAACCCAGAGAGTCCGACTCCCCCCCATTCAAATCAGAGGCCACCGAAGTCATCTGCGGAGTACCACAAAGATCATCACTCAGTCCCACCCTCTTCAACGTTTACATGAGCCCCCTTGCATCCATCGCGCAACAACACAACCTCAACATCATCTCCTACGCTGACGACACCCAGCTGATCCTCTCCCTCACCAAAGACCCAAACACCGCCAAAACCAATCTTCATGAAGGCAAGAAAGAAGTAGCCGAATGGATGAAAAACAGCCGCCTAAAACTTAACTCAGACAAAACGGAAGTCCTCATCCTAGGGTCATCCCCCTCTGCCTGGGACGACTCATGGTGGCCATCGGCCCTGGGCACAGCACCCATACCCACAGACCACGCACGTAACCTAGGCTTCATCCTAAAATCCTCCCTCTCGATGACCAGACAAGTGAACGCCGTCTCATCCTCTTGCTTCAACGTACTCCGTATGCTCAAAAAAATCTTCCGTTGGATCCCCACAGAAACGAGAAAGACTGTCACCCACGCACTGGTCACTAGCCGACTGGACTATGGTAACACCCTCTACGCCGGAACCACAGCCAAATTACAGAAAAAACTCCAACGCATCCAAAATGCATCAGCCAGACTCATATTGGACATCCCTCGCCAATCTCACATCACCGGCCACCTAAAAGACCTCCACTGGCTTCCCGTCAACAAGAGAATACCGTTCCGTCTCCTCACTCACGCACACAAGGCCCTCTACAAACTAGGACCCGATTGCCTCAACACACGACTGTCCTTCTACACACCCACCCGCCAACTAAGATCCTCCAATCAAGCCCTCGCCGCAGTTCCGCGCATCCACAGATCCACCATGGGAGGAAGATCTTTCTCCTACCTGGCGGCCAAGACCTGGAATTCTCTCCCCACTCATCTCCGCCTCACACAGAACCACATTTCCTTCAGAAAGGAACGTAAAACCTGGCTATTCGATAAATAATGCACCCCATCCCACAAGCGCCTTGAGACCCTCTGGGTGAGTAGTGCGCTATACAAATTCCTGAACTTGAACTTGAAATAGGTCCGTGGGTCACTGCATTTGTCAGAGAAATCATTTTGTCACTTACCGTTCGCAAGTAAAAATCCTAACATACAACAGTGAGCTATTGAAAACTGCAAGGTAAAAATTGTACCGTTATCTTTCCCTGCCCCCCAGTCTTTGTTTGATTACCCCAATGGCTTCAACTTTTTCAAACCACAGGAAAAACATCACCAATCTGGTCCGAAGTGCAAAAGAGATATGTGACATTGTAATTGTGCATGCACAAGAGCGTTTTGCTTTCACAAAACATTTGGAGAGTGCCGCATTATTGGAAAGTAAATACTTTGAAAAATATAATGAATCCTTCCCTGAGCATGCTCTGCATGAGGCTGTGGAAGCTTATCCGATGCTCAACTAAGAGGACCTGAAAAGTGAGTTGACAGTAATGTACTCAATGCCTGTGTACCGGAAGGCCAAAGATGCCAGGTCTTTGCTGTCTTTAATTCATGAACTTAATATGGAAAAGACATTTACAGAGACAGTAGCTTTACTAAAAATAGTCATTACCACTCCTATGACAACCTCAGAGGCAGAACAATCTTTTTCTGCCTTAAAGAGGATTAAGACATTCCTGAGGAACACCATGCTTCAGGACAGACTCAATGCGTTGGCAATGCTCTCTCTAGAGAGCAAGCTTGTTCAAAATATTGCTGACTTTAACGTTCAAGTAATTGAAAAATTTGCTGCGCTTAAAGACAGACGTGCTGATTTTAGATACAAAAAGTAAATATGTTGAATGGTGATAGTTTGTGACCTGTTTAGTTGGTCCTTTTGTTGTTAGCAGTTTAAATAAAAAAAGTTGTTTGTTTTGTTGTTTGCAGTTTAAATAAAAAGAATCTGTGAGGTTCTCAGCATTGTATCTTGAAGTCTGTTATGAAGCTCTGTGGTTATACTGAATAAGCAGCTACCTATGTTATATGACAGCTCTTTAATAATATAATACCTGCACTTTCACAATTGCTTTATTAACCTTCCTGCTTTCTCAAATTTGCTTGAAAATGCACCATTTTTCCACTATTTTTTCAAAAATTTTCTCGGGGGGAAATCCCCCCGAACCCTCCTTAGGGGGTTCGGGCTCGCTCGCTACGGTGCACTTTGATTATCAGTTTCCGCCTCACCACTTTCAAATGTCACCAGCCGCCACTGCTCCTGCCCAACCAAACTCTTAAAATGTGACTAAGTCTGTGTTTTGTGAGTAATTTCCTGTTCAAACATAAGTTACATTACATAAGGTATGACTTTCTCTGATTCTAAACAGAGAAAACAAACCATTAGTCATTGTGAAGAGAGACAGAAAGGGATAGACCCATTGCACCTGTGTGTTTGCTAGGGTGCGTGCAATCAACATATTGCAACTCTGTATCTGCTTAAAAGCCACGTTGGCTAAGTATTAGTCCATTTTGTCTGCTGAAAAAAATGTTGTGGCTTGTTAATATATTTTTAATGAAGCAGGGAATAACAATGTAGGCAGAAGAAAGATGGACAAATCACCAGCGCTGACTCTCTTCCTGCATTAACATACTTACTACGAAGTTATTCATCTTATGGCAGAGACATAAGTCGATGAAGAAAGGTCTACTGTAAAAGCAGGAAAATTAAAATGTGGCTGAAAGTCTGCTTGCGCTGCAGCCGAGGACATAGAACATTCTTCCAGCAAAACTTGAACCCAGTCTCTTTAAGTTGGCGAAAGAGCCTTCTACTCCATGGGGTGGGCCGTTCTAATTCTCCAGGGTAACACATGCTTACATCTCTGTAGAATATGACCACCAAGCAGTAAGTGAATCCAAGTGATGTAATGAAAGCGTTCTGTACTTTGTGGTTGCGAATTTACAGTAGTTAATGTGAAACACACATTCTGTTTTATGTGTGATCCTGGATACAAAATCAAGTTCCAAAATGGACGTCTTTACAATGTCAATATTGCCTTTTGCTTTTAAAACAACTTTGCGTCATATAGAAATATATGTGCTCCCAATTCCAAATGTGGCAGATTACTATAGCTGAAAGGCCGACATGAGTCTACTGAATCTTCTTTGTCATGTGCGGAAGGAAATAAGCTATGATTATTTTATTTGGAAACATGCCCCCGGTTATAGAAAAACAGACTACAGAAGGTCATCCAATTCTATTGTGGTTATGTTCCCACGTTTAATCAAATCCCATTACTGTCGTTTCGTGGTTTTCCTCAGATCTGCCCTCAACTTGCGTGTACTTTTCGTGTCTCGTGGTTTGTTAAAAAAAAATGACACTGTATGCTTCATGTCATCCTATTATCGATTCAAGATTTCCCCAAGACTCACAAGGTTCCCAGGTCAAATGAATGAGCAGCTCATTAGCTCTATGTGAACATTTGCAACATAGCATGATGGGACATGTAGTCTGTTTAACGACTCGTGACTACAAGGATCAGGAGGCAAATAAAACAATTTTACCGATCAACTTACGCAGGGACTGAACATTTTAAGAGCTCTGGATTTAGCGATAGTAATGTGTTGTGCCGAATAATCAATGCCCAAGCAAAACGTTATAATGTTATGATTTTATGTAACTTTAGGTAACTTAAAATCACTATAATGAACAGGTTTTCTGAACAAGAATGCAGAAATGTTGGTTATTTATTCACATGTATTTATACCATATTCTTTACAAACTAATCTTTAGATAAATACAGAGACATAGAAAATACTCGACAAATAACTAATGGTAGACGTTTCCCTTATCCGTAAAGAGTTTTACACATTCGTTCATTTGCAAATCGTGCAAGAAGTGCAACCAAAGAGTTTATTTTTAATGAACATAGCACTATATTGCAACTTTCCATATGGTTCCGGTTTCTATTCTCGCATGAAGAAGTATGGTTTGAGAGGGAGACAAAATGTTGTACACAAGATGCTGGTATGGACCAGTTCTGTAGATTAAGAATTATCTGGAACATGCATTTAATAGTCACAACATTTTTTTAAAAGACTGTTTTTTATACATATTATAGATATTTGATACATACAGTGTAGCAGCTGCTACCGGACACGCCTGGTGGGAGGACCTCAAGGTCGGAACGAAAAATGTAAAATAAAAAGCCCACTTACCTCGAACGGCCGCCTCTCCTGCATCCTTTGTTATCTTTCTGCATCCCCCCCATGACCCCCCCCCAGCAGCAGGAAGCACCGGGCACACAGGCTCCCCTGAGCCTATCACAACGCTGAGATCTACTGCTGTGATTGGTCTGAGTGGCGTGGATCGGCAATCAGACTGGAACAGGGAGCCTGTGTATCTTCCTGACCAAGCTGTGTAATGCAGCCCGGTAGGAACGTGCATGTTAATCCTGATCGGACCACGAGGGCCAGCCAAACAGTTCATGCACACTTAGGGAGTGCACAACACTCCTCCTCTGCTCTGACCAGCCCCGCCCCACCCCACCCAAGAGCCACTGACGAATAGCACTTGTTAGTTAGCATGCTTTTAGTACGCATGCCATTACAACACGGTCGTTATAACGACTGCGTTGTTAGTTTGCATACCTTTACTACGCAATTCGGAACAACGCTGGATGTTGGAATAGTATAATTTACTATTCCAACTCCAGTCTGTGCGGACACTAGGGAAGGTGTTGGATTTTAAATCCAACACCTTCCCCCCCTCTAACCCAAGTCGTTGTTCCGACTTGCGTAGTAAAGGTATGCAAACTAACAACGCAGTCATTATAACGACCGCGTTGCATTGGCATGCGAAGTGAATGCTGTTCACCGGAAAAATAACATGATAATAACAGTAGTTATTATCATGTTATTTTTCCTATTGTTCAGTGGGGCGATGCTCCTCTGCCTTAGTGGAGGAGCCACCACTGGATATATATATAGTGGTATAAACTATTATTCTGGGTCTCCAGGCTCGACTCTCATTTCAAGTACCACCTCTCTCTTCCTAGGACTAGGTCAGTGGTTCCCAATCTGTGCGCCCCGGCACCCCGGTGCACCGTCAAAACCAGCCAGGTGCGCCGGGCACTAAGCACACAGTTTGTGAGTTTGGGAACCACTGGACGTTCCTCTCCTTCGAGGACCATGTTCGTGCGGTCTTCTTTTTATTTCTATGACCACAAGCATGTTGAACAAGCTCATGGTCATTCTAAACTGAAGTTTTTCAAGTGTTAGAGGTCCCCGGGCTCGAGTGTGGGGATAGATCAGCAGTTGGGGCCGCGGGGCTGCTCAGATGCGGGCCTGAAAGAGAACAGTGAGCTCGGACAGAAACAGTATCTGGTGGGAGGGGCCCCTGCTCAGGTGTAGGGCTGGGAGAGAGGCCTCAAGGTGTATGGGACATGCAGAAGGGACGCAGGAAAAGGAGCGCGGCTGTCACGCGTACAGGTGGGGGATCGAGGCGGGCGCGCGGTGAGGGGCCGAAGGTGTCCACCTGCCTCCTGGCCTCTCTGTGCAGGGTGTGCTGCAGCAGGCAGTCTTTCCTGGTGACTCAATAGTTTCCTGGGACAGGGAGCGGGGGCAGAGCAAGGGCCCCTCCCCAGAGCCCCATTGGAGGAACCTTGGACATTTTCGTCTCAGACTTCCTGGATTAGGTTTGTGACAAGGAGGGTGGGGAGGGCTTTTTGCAGGTAATTTTTTCCCGGAACGGTAGTAAGGAAGGAGTTGAGAGAAATGAGGTACAGGGGAACGGGAAGCTAGAGTAGAGAGGGTGAGGAGACAAAAGAGGGGAAGAGGTGAGACAAACTGGGAATATTGTCAATGAGTGGCGAAAAGTGAGGGGCGGAGACAGGTAACAATAAGAGTAAAGAAAGGACATGAAAGATGAAACTGGTGAGTGGAGACAGACACGCACTGGAAGGAGAAAGAGAGGAAGGAAGGAGATGATAAAAAGTGAATGTGTACAGGAAAAAGAGAAAGGGATGGAAAGAGTGGAGAGTGATACACGGAAAAGAGCATGTGCTAGAGGAAAGGGGAAGAAAGAAAAGACACAGGGGAAGAGAACTGGTGTGTGGGTTGCAAGAAAGGTTCTCTATTCTGGGTGAAAACATTTTTAGTACACCCCATTATTTTTAGAATAACATGATTGTTAGCAATTGAGCAGTGTGAAGTCCCATTTGCACTTTAAAGTCCATCTTCATAGTTCTGTCTAGGCCTTGATATCTTAAGAGAGATAAATGCAGACATTAGAGTTCTTTTTTTTCATAATGCTGTCACGTGATCTGCATTCCATCCATTATCTGTGTGCCTTTTGCTTTCTCGCCCTAAGTGTGCTGAGTATGCCCAGACGTGGGTCCCGGGCTCACTGTACCAGGACTGAAGCTAGCCAGGGTGATGCCCCAAAGCCGGTCCCAGGATGCTTCTTTCCGGTCCAGGGAAGACCTGGTGTGGCATGTCGGGCTGCACTGTCCCCATGAGGAGCAGGATCAAGACTGATTTGCATATGGCTGGGTCTAACCTGGGGTGGCATGGTGAGCAAAAGAATGATGGATTTAACCCAGATCTCTTTGACTGGGGGTGAATGTTTGATTTCCTCTGCATTACATTCATCATCTGTGTGTCTTTTGCTTTCTTGCCCTAAGGCATGGGTTCCCAACCAGCCAGGGGCGCCGCGCACTAAGCACACAGTTTGTGAGTTTGGGAACCACTGGACCGTGAAAGAGGTTCCTCTCCTGCGAGGACCATGTTTGTGCGGTCCTCTTTTTATTTCTATGATCGCAAGCGTGTTGAACAAGCTCACGGTCATTCTAAACTGAAGTTTTTCAGGTGTTAGAGGCCCCCGGGCTCGATGCAGAACAGGATGAGTATTCTGAGGCACAGACAAAAGTACAGAAAATAAAGAGCACAAGGAGAAGCTGGAGCTGCAAGCGAATTTCTCTTTCTTTAGAAATATCATGTCTATGGCTAGCGTCCACCTTTATTCCATTTATTGTTCCTACCATGCCTGACTAGAGAACCCTGCACTACAAATCACTTAATCCATCTGTCTAATATGGGGATTATAAAAAAAGTTAACGTTTATTTTAATAAGGGTGTATTTATGACTGCCAACAAAAGTAATGAACAATAAACCAAAAACAGTACCAGTATTGCCTAACTAATTGAACCTGGACCAAGGATGATCACTCGAATCGCTGACTGAAACAGTGACTCTCAGAGAAAAGTTTTGTCCGAAATAAATCAAATGACTTTAATTATTTTTACATCACATGCATCATATCAATGAGCAATTTTTTGTTTTTTAGATAAACATTTAGATAACTCCACAAAAGTATGTCAAACAACAGAATGAAACGGGTAAAAAAGACACTTTGAAGACAAATTGACAACTTGCATTCAACATTCATACGGGACAACACACTGATATATATACACATATAAACATTCGAAAATTCTATTTACAACATGATTTTTGAAAAGCATAGCATTGGAAATAAACAACTAAAGAGTTTTCATGTGTTTAAGAGTAAGTCGAAAATTCCTAATGCTAGGTAGAGAAGGTCTACGCGTTTCGATGACCCCTTGTTGTGGGGAAATCTCGTCAGGACCAAGCGCCTGTGAATGGAGAAACAAAATTGGGTCAACCAAAGGGATCGGACTCTACCTCTCAACGCTTCAGTGGGGGAAAGGGAAACTAATCATACCTTTTAGTTGCTGAGTTCTCTTTTGAAAGTAAGACTGTAATAAAAACAAAACCTGTTTTAGCCTCTAATTCAGAAAAAACCGCAATAGCACTTTCCTGATTGTCACATTCACTTGTGAGTACTTACATAGTGTTGCGCGTGGCGCGCTCTCAATAAGTCTTGTTCTCATCAATTAGTGATGGAAGTGGAGATCTACAAGAATGGAAGGACTAGTCAGGGGACCTAATGGTTAAGCTGGTGGCGGTAGCTGCTATCGTTAAAACGGGGGCTACTTACATGTAGTTGAAGCGTGGAGACGGGGCTGTTTCCCGGATTCGCACGGTGAAACGCCTTTTTGGATTGATTGATTCCTGAAAGAAATTGAAGGCTCATGTCAGTTTCTTTCGGAAAAAATAGATGAGCGGTGGTACTATTCTGCCACGGTGTTCAGTTACAATAAAACAGGCGGACAAGGGAGGATCGATTGTGGTATGGGACACGGAGAAATACATCGGAGAGGTGATGAGTCAACTTAACAACCCTAGATGCTACAGAAAAATAGCCAAAAATCCTACTGCAGAACTACAACAACTACTTAACCCAATTTTGGAGAAAGGTTTGGCTGAAGGAATAATTGGGAAGAAAGAATTTGAATATCTTAAATGTAACAACCCAAGAATCCCCTTATTTTATGTCTTACCTAAAGTCCACAAAGACATTAATGCCCCCCCCCCCCGGAAGACCAATTGTCTCCGGGTGGGAGTCTCTGTTTGAACCGGTATCAAAGTTTGTGGATTTTTTCTTGAAACCCTTCACGTCCGAGGTTAAATCATTCCTCCGAGACACGACTGATTTTATCAATAAACTACCAACAATTCCGTTTGAACAAAATGAGGATTTCCTTGTAACAATGGACGTAAGTTCACTGTACACCCAGATCCCTCAGAGTGACGGCCTGGATGCTATCCAGTACTACCTTGACCAACGACCAAAACCGACTAGAGTACCAACAGAGTTTATCATGCAATTAGCTACATTGGCACTAAAGAAAAACTATTTCAATTTCAACGGAGAGTTTTTCTACCAGATAAGCGGTCTAGCCATGGGGTGTCCGTTCGCCCCAGAATTGGCTGTATTATTTATGTCATTATATGAAGAGAAATTTGTTTACCAGTCAAATCCATTACGAGTTGGAGTCGTTACATTGACGACGTCTTTTTAACTTGGAGAGGATCAGAAGAAGATCTAAAGGAATTTCATGAGTGGCTTAACACACGCACAGAAGAGATAAAATTCAGCATGAACTTTTCAAAAGTTAAAATGTCATTCCTCGATGTTGAGGTATACCCAACAGACGAAGGCTTGGTGACGACATTATACAAAAAATTGACAGACAGAAACAAGGCTTTACATTTCAATAGCAATCATCCGCGAAACTTAAAAGAAAATCTCCCATTCGGACAGTACTTACGGATAAAAAGGAACTGCCATTTCAAAGACGAATATATGTTCCACGCTTCCAATCTGACAGACAATCTAGCGTCAAGAGGCTATCCCGTAAAACTACTAAAAAGAACTATGAAGAGAGTATGGTGGATCCCCAGAGAAACACTACTAGTAAAAAGGACAAAACCAACTCTCAACAGGATAGTATGTGTCTCCACATTTTGCCCCAATTCGAATCAACTCAAGAAAACCATCCTACAAAATTGGCATCTAGTAGAAAATGTAGATGAGACACTAAAAGAGAAGCCATTATTTGCTTTTAAAAAAGACCAGAGCGTGGCCAACCACCTAGTACGAGCAGCAATGAAGCAGAACTCACCTACAATTAACACCATGCTAGGACTACCACCTATACAGGGACACCACAAATGCGGATCTTGTATTTGTTGTGCAAGTACGGAAGAAGGATGCTTGTTTCAACATAAGCAACTGTTCTGGAAACACGAAAAGTTTACGAACTGTAAATCGAGATACGTCATCTACGGCATAAAATGTCCTTGCGACATGCTATACATCGGCAAAACAAGTCAGGAGATAAGATGCCGCATCACTCAACACAAATCACGGATAAAAAAGAAAGTCACAACTGCCCCACTTGTCAACCATTGGATCAGTCACGAACACACACTGGAGGATCTAAAATGGACAGTCATCGCAAAAATTGAAAAAGACCCCAGAGGAGGAGATATTGAGGCAAAACTATCCCGCCATGAAGCCATGCTCATAGTCAAGTTTAATACAGCGACAAATGGTCTTAACGAACTCTCTGAGATCTACCGTTTATAAAGACTTCAAACCCATCTAGGACATATGAATCGATTCGGGCTACCGTCTCCTGCACAGGCTGTGAGCCCGACTACACATGGTCACATGACACATACAACGTCTCCATGACGACGAATCTCAAAAAACTACAATCCCCACAAACCCAAGGACCAGGAAGTGATTTAAAAACCAGGACACACGAGATCAGAGACATCGACTGGATGGTGCCGGTAACTGCATTCATTGACAGAGACCGAAGAGCGTGGACCCCCAGATATACTCATCATATTACAATCTAACAGGTATATCGGAACACCGTGGCAGAATAGTACCACCGCTCATCTATTTTTTCCGAAAGAAACTGACATGAGCCTTCAATTTCTTTCAGGAATCAATCAATCCAAAAAGGCGTTTCACCGTGCGAATCCGGGAAACAGCCCCGTCTCCACGCTTCAACTACATGTAAGTAGCCCCCGTTTTAACGATAGCAGCTACCGCCACCAGCTTAACCATTAGGTCCTCTGACTAGTCCTTCCATTCTTGTAGATCTCCACTTCCATCACTAATTGATGAGAACAAGACTTATTGAAAGCGCGCCACGCGCAACACTATGTAAGTACTCACGAGTGAATGTGACAATCAGGAAAGTGCTATTGCGGTTTTTTCTGAATTAGAGGCTAAAACAGGTTTTGTTTTTATTACAGTCTTACTTTCAAAAGAGAACTCAGCAACTAAAAGGTATGATTAGTTTCCCTTTCCCCCACTGAAGCGTTGAGAGGTAGAGTCCGATCCCCTTGGTTGACCCAATTTTGTTTCTCCATTCACAGGCGCTTGGTCCTGACGAGATTTCCCCACAACAAGGGGTCATCGAAACGCGTTGACCTTCTCTACCCAGCATTAGGAATTTTCGACTTACTCTTAAACACATGAAAACTCTTTAGTTGTTTATTTCCAATGCTATGCTTTTCAAAAATCATGTTGTAAATAGAATTTTCGAATGTTTATATGTGTATATATATCAGTGTGTTGTCCCGTATGAATGTTGAATGCAAGTTGTCAATTTGTCTTCAAAGTGTCTTTTTTACCCGTTTCATTCTGTTGTTTGACATACTTTTGTGGAGTTATCTAAATGTTTATCTAAAAAACTAAAAATTGCTCATTGATATGATGCATGTGATGTAAAAATAATTAAAGTCATTTGATTTATTTCGGACAAAACTTTTCTCCGAGAGTCACTGTTTCAGTCAGCGATTCGAGTGATCATCCTTGGTCCAAGTTCAATTAGTTAGGCAATACTGGTACTGTTTTTGGTTTATTGTTAATTGATGGTGAGGCTTGTCCTTATTGCCAGTGAGCCCAGACCCTGTTTTGGTTTTGGAACAAAAGTAATGAATTCATAGGCACAATTTAAATGAACTCCAAACCACCTTAATGTCTAAATTACACTGGTTTGTAGTTCACACTCTCCTACAAGTGCCAGTTAAGTGCTCCCTGGTACTTTACACCTTCTGGATGCAGAGGTGGTGGCCCCTACTCTGTCTCAATTTTAAGAGTATTCTGTCTGACAGTATTGCAGGTTTCCTCAGCTTGTCTCCAGTCTTGGTCAAGCTACTCCCATCCCCTTTAATTTGTTCATGGAAAGAGAGGTGCTGTTCTTTATAACCCTTTAAGGACTGTTCAGTGGACCTAAATCAAAACATTGCAGTCACGATTGTGCACTTTCTGGGACTACCCACTCCTGAGGCCGGGCTTACATCCCCCACCCTGAAAAAAAAAATTGTAACATAGTGGGGAGCCGCGGCCAGCGGCTAATAGGTCAAGGAAGCCGTGGGTTGAAAAAGTTTGGGAACCACTTTTGGGCCGCAGCCTTGGTGAGTTGTTGGTTACCATGTTTTAGATGCTGACCTAACACTCCCTTAGCCGCCATATCTCCCCATACATTAATTGTTTTACCTAAGTGACTCAAACTGCCATCTTGAAAAAGAGGCAGGTCGTTTCTCCTTCCCTAAAAGAGACAGCTTCCTTTGTTTGGATGCAACAGCAAATAGGACACTGCATGTTGCTTCATTCCATCTCTATCCTTCCTCCAAAAATATTCAGCATTTCCTTTGAATTTTTAATACTTTTTACTGTAGGCATGCTGTATAACTCTGATTTCTTGGAGACAGCTGTGGTACGTATTAAGATATCGGATCTGAGGTATTTGTACTAATTTTACCCTAGTAACTGATAATACGCTGGAAATATATTTGGATTCAACACCTCGTGTGCATAAGAAGGATGTAACTCTTTTTTTAATTCTACATTTATTGAGCAGATAAATAAGTTTACTGATATGAATAAGAGACGTGATCATTTCCTGTCATACAAAATTACTGGTCTAAAATAACTGTGATAATGAAAGAGGTGACAAAAGAGCAAGTGCCGTTAGAAGCTAAGTGGCTTCTGCTGGGAAGGGAAGTGGCCCAAACATGTTAATACCTTGCTGGGTGTAGTGGCAGTAGTGGCAAAGCGCAATCTAGCTAGACTATGGGAAGCAAGCAGGCCTCCAGTGATAAAAGAATGGAAGGAGAACCTGGACTGGTGCCAGCAGGCGGAACAGACAAAATATCACTCCAGGGGTTGCCTACGTAAATTAAAACAAATATGAGGTCAATGGATGCAATATTGGGGGATGCTCAACCAAACCGGGGAGAGGGAGGCTGTAATCGTAGCCTTGTGCGGGAGGAGGGGGACAAAGGAATAGCTGAGCAATTACAAGAATCCCAAAGTGGTTTAAAACGAGTAAGATCCAGTACTGTAAAAAAGATCCAGCCTCCTGTGAGGGGCCTTCTGATGGAAATGTGATCTGCTGTACCTGTTATGTGTCATGAATCAACTACTAAATACAAAGAAGTTCAAAAAAATATAAAAGAGATGTGACCATTTGAACTCAAAACATATGAGCCCTGACGAAGTTCATGAGATGCATTATGAACAAAACATGTTAGCTGGACGGTTTTGTACAGATATGTATTTAAAAAACTTATGGATCTTTGGGGATTATAGTTCTTTCCCAGGTGCACCTTTCCATTTGTGATATTAGAATGTATAATACTGCAATACGTTTTTTTAAATCACTCATTGTAAAAAGGCGCAACCCTAACTTAACTACATAGAATCAGTATTTTACTAACTTTATTGAAGAGAAAATCTAAGATTTCATTACGGGCAATGAGCCTGGTATAAAATGCAAAGATCTCTTTACTCTGTCCTGGCAGCTTCAGCAGTAGGATGATGACTGAAGTATTATGCTGTCATGCATAGCGTAAAGGATCAGACACATCAACAAATGCCTTTCTTATTGCTGCTCTTGGCATGAGATACCCTCCCTTCTTCTTACTAAAGTACATATTTAATGGTTCCCACTTTTAAAAACTTTTAATCTAGCCACTCACTGGTTATTGATCCTCTAATGCCTCCAGCTTTTATACCTTCCTTCTTTGCCTGTTTCCTTGAATGTTTTGTCTTAGAAATGGGGGTCTTAAGTTGGTAATGGTTTGCACCTTTGTCCAGGTAGGGACTCTTCTTTCTAGTCAGAGTAAGGGGGGTACACTACTAAAATAACCCTTTCTCACCAGGCGACCGTGTCGGTACGAGCGAGCTAAAGCGTTAACAGAGTTGTAAATACTACCTTTATTGTTGCAGCCGACATGTTGGTGTAAGTCGGTCGGGCAAACCATTGCGGTTGTGTTGCAAAATGGAAGCGATGCAGGGTGTGGTGCCCTCACCATGCGGCGCAGGCAGAGGCTTGGTGACGATTATCCAGGTGGCGCCGTTGAGACCAAGGATTATGGTGCTGGATGAGAAAGTCCTCGATATCGTGCTGGCAGGTTGCGGTGCAGGTGACAGAGGCGGTCGAAATTTTGGGTAGTGCAGCAACGGTGTCGTTGACGTTCAGGCAGGGTGAAGTGAGGCGGTGTGGACTGCGGTGCCCACAGGACGCGGTGCAAGTAACAGCTCGCTGATGATCGTGCAGATGGCATCGGTGAGACCAAGGATGCAGTGCAAAGTGCGGTGAGGGCTTCTGCTGTGACTTCAGAACCTGCGATGGACTCGGTGATAGAGTCTGCTGCTTCTTTCTTTTGTGGTGACTGAAATCAGCGGTTCCAGAGACATTGCCCAGAAGGATGGTGAGGTCTTTGCTGTTCCTGAGACCTCTTGAACAGGGAGCAAGCTCTACTTCAAGCCCTTGGAGACACGTTACAAGCAAAGTGCACAGACAGTCCTCTCCTTGGCAGAAAACAGCTACTGCAGGCCAATCCCAGACAGCATATATCAAAGCAGCAGTACTTCTCCTGCAGCTTTTCCCAGATCTTTTCCTTGGCAGAAGTTCCTCTTGAATTCCAGAAGTAGTCTACAGTTCAGGGGTCTGGGTTCCACTTTTAATAGCACAAATGCCTTTGTTCTCTGGTGGCAGAGAAGCTATTTGCCCAGCAAAAACCAGTTCTGTCCTCTCTGGTGCAGCTTCCCAGCAGGAGGTGGAGACAGCATTGTGTAAGGCATACCAGGCCTATTCAGGTTCAAGGAAATCTCCTCCCTCTACATTAAATGCAGCCCAGGTCTATTCAGCCAAGCCCTGACTCATTGGGGAATAGCAGGACACACATCAAACCTCCCCCAGAGCCTGTGAGAGAATACACATTCCCAGGCCCTGTCACTCCAAAGCCAGACAGTCAATCCACTAACCATCAGAGGCACATAGCATGGATAAGCAAGAACTTACCCACTTTCTAAAAGTGATAATTTCAAACACACCATATAAAAATCATCTTTACTAAAAGATGCATTTTTATATTCTGAGTTCAGGCATACTAAACTCCACCATCCCATCTTGTCCCAATGGGAAGTTATATTTAAAAGATGTTTTAAATAAACTCCCATTCTATCCAATGGGACAGATAGCCTTTCAATAGTTAAAAACGAAATACACTGTATTTTACTATCAGGACAAGCCACACACCTCTGTACATGACCTACATTTCACATACACTGCACCCTGCCCATGGAGCTACCTTGGGCCTGCCTTAGGGGTGTCTTACATGTAAGAAAATGGAAGGTTAGAGACTTGCCAGGTCAACACAGAGTTTCGAACTCCAGTTACAGATACTTCAATGGCAGGCCTGAGACAAGTTACACATGGGCTATGCATGTAGGTGGCACAACCAGTGCTGCACGCCGACTAATCAAAGAAGAAGGGTGGCTGGGCCCAAGGGGAAGGAGGGTAGGCAGGGCCACACAATATGAAATAGAAGTATTTGCCTATGCCTCCATGCTGTTTCAAGTACACACTGGTTTATGTACAAGTAAACCACACCTGTTAGTTTACAAAAAAACAGTTTATGTTTTCAATTTTATACTTAGTTTACAGAAACAATTCGCAAAAAAGAAAATCAGAACTAAGACCACTATCAACCGCACGTCTTAGCCATGCGAAATTCCAAAACATTTACTATACATGTGCAATAAACCAAACGTGTGATGAACAAGTAGAAAAACAGTGATTTTGGACATTTAAAAAAACATTAACATGAATACATGGACCATACAATCTTGTGCATTAATGAAAAAGGTGCTTTCACAAACACTTTAGAACACAGGGAGAAGGTAAAACACAACTTTCTATACAGTTACACTCCCACGTCCTGAACATGAGCTAATCAATTATTTATCAGGAGCATTGCCAGTGTCAGCAAAAAATAACAATGGCCAACTGGCCAGACACAACAAAAGGGGATGCCGACGCGTTTCGAATCCTGATTAGCGACTTGCAGAATTCTCGTCAGGGCAGACTGAATCTAGTCCATGGGAACTGTTAAAATGAAAAACAAAATAGGGTATTTACTATCTAGCAGGTCCTCTTCCCACTACTCTCCGAACAGTGAGTTTATGAAATTCATACCTTGTATAAATCCTGCCCACTGTCAATCCTGTTTAGGTGGGAAATGTCGTCTATGCATTGGTGGCCTATGCTGCAACAGAGTAATAGGATGGGTAAGTACCTTCGAAGGTCCACGGGGAGGAATTGCTTACTGAAAGAAGTCTCCTATTGCTCATTTACCTGTCTTAATTCTGGAAGCTAAGCCACGTCTTCGCCACGTGTGGTGAAGTTCTTATGTTTTCTGAAATAAGGTAACAAGATGCAACTTAGAACCCTGCTCGCTCGATACCACGCTAATCGCGTGTACATTTTGAGGCTTGAAAAAATGCACTTACTTAAACACCGATCTGCGGTGGCCTCAATGGGGGTTCCGATTTCAGGGCCGCTTATCTCCACACTGGGAGCAGTTTAGAAAATTTTCTGTAAGGGTAAGGAAGGGGGATTATGTTACCGCGTTACCCTTTCTGTACTTTCAATGTAACCAGTGGTAACAACAGCGCTGAACGCGTGTGGGTAATTTACAAAAAAAAGCACTTACATAAACACCGGTCCGCGGTGGCCTTAGTGGGGGTTCCAATTTTAAGTCCGCATTTCACCACACAGAGGCCAGTAACTGTGGGGGTAGGAAAAGGAGGGGAAACTTGTTACCGCGTTATTCTTTCTGTGCTTAAAACCATTATGTGGCAGTTTGAAAATGACCACTCCCGTGCTTACCGCCAGTTGTTTGGAAAGTTTCCGATCAGTATACTCGCTCCACCACGACAAACCTAGGGGTATGAGTGTCCCTGGGCGTCGCCGGTCTTGAAGCTCAGAACATATGGTTGGAGAAGGAGCCAATCAGACCGCCGGCCAGGTGCTGATGTATTATGGGACATGTAGTCTCAGAAAAATATTCCAGGAGTTTTTAGGACCATTCTGGTGCATTATGGGACATGTAGTGTCCGCCAACAGGCGAAAAATGATTTTACGCCCTATTTATTTCACTGAGGCTGTTTAGACCCTTATTAACGCTGTCAAATTTTAGGATTAGGTACGCCTCCTTGCGCAACAGCATTGTCTCCACATCTTGGAAGTGTTTGGGGTCAATCCATGCCAGTGTGGTCCATTTAAAGTCATTCTCAGAATGGCCATGAGACATAAAATGTTCCACCATTGGGGCAGTCTGGACTTTTTTCTTTAGCCGGGAGCGATGTTGGGTAATCCGAACATTAATGGGCTGATTTGTTTTGCCTATATATACTCTGTTACACGGGCAAACCACCGCATAGACGACATTCCGAGTCTTGCAATTCGTGAAGCAATCATGCTTCCATCTAATGCCATTGTGTACAAAAGTGTCACCCTCTATGGTGCTGGAACATGAAACACAATTGCCACATTTGTGGTGTCCGCATATGGGTTTCAATTTCCACTGAGTGACGAGGTCGCTTTTAGGTGCTGTGATATGACTATCAGCTTTGATGAGGTGTTGCCCTATGCTTCTGTTCTTGCGCATAGCGAAGATGGGCTTAGAGAGGGGATGCTCCAAAGTCTCAAGGAGATGCCAATTGTTTCGAATTATGTTTTCGAATTGATTCGTATGTTGGCCAAATGTTGTCACACAAACCAATTGATCCAGATCTTTCTTTTCTTTCTTTTCGAGGAGTGTGTCTCTTGGGGTAAATTTGGCCCTATTTTTCGAATGCTTGAGCAGTTTTTTGGGGTAACCCCTCTCTGCCATCTCACTGCAGAATCTATTTGCATGGGAGTCAAAATCACAAAGATTAGTACAATTTCGCCGTATCCTCAGCAATTGCCCAAAAGGCAAATTGTTTTTCAGGGATTGAGGATGCGAACTGCTGTAATGCAGGATGGTATTCCGGCCAGTTTCCTTCTTGTGCAAGGAGGTAGTCAACTTGCCATCGCAGGAGCCTACAGTGACGTCCAGGAAAGTCATTTCTTTTGGACTGTAGTTAAGGGTGAATTGAATGTCTGGATGCCTGGAGTTCAACCATAAATGGAACTGCTCGAGGTCCGCCTGGCTCCCCTGCCACAGGAGCCAGACGTCATCGATATATCTAAGCCACTGAGTGATGTGTCCAGAAAAAGGATTGTCATTAAGGACAAATCGCTCCTCATATTGTGCCATGTACAGCACGGCCAACTCCGGTGCATAGGGACAACCCATGGCTGTCCCCTTGACTTGAACAAAAAAACTATTTTCGAACTTGAAATAATTACTGCGAAGAGTGATCTCAGCTAATGCCACAATGAAGTTGGTAGGCACCCGGTGGGGTCTGTCCCTTTGTTCTAAATACAGTTCAATGACCTCTAGAGCTTCGTCCTGCGGTATTTGTGTGTAGAGCGAAGCCACATCTAGAGTCACCATCAACTCGGTCTGGTCATTGAATGCGCGCCCCTCAATTTGTTTAATGAAGGCTGTTGTGTCACCGAGATGCGATCGGACTTTTGCAATACATGGTTTTAAAAAGAAATCAATGTATTTTGATAATGGTTCAAGCACCGAATCGCAACCCGAGACAATGGGTCTGCCCGGGGGTACCCTTTCATTCTTGTGAATCTTCGGTAAGAAGTAAAGAATCGGAGTTCGAGGCAATTTTTTATTCAGGAATTCATACTCTTTGGGTCCTAGAAAACCTGTATCAAGACCCTCCTTGGTGAGTCTGGATATTTTGTCCTGGATTGCATGGACAGGGTCTTCCTTTGAGGGTCTGTACCATTCCCTATTGTTGACATGTGTTTGACCTTCGGCAAGGTACATGGGCCGTGGCCAAAGGACCACCGCCCCGCCCTTATCGGCTTGTTTAATCACTATTGAAGTGTCAGATTTCAGATCACCAATTGCTTGTTGTATACCCTTGCTGATATTATTCTTTATAAAGCCAGTTTTCTTCTCAAGTTTAGTGAGGGAAGAGAGTACAGC
The DNA here is from genome assembly GCF_964263255.1 of Lissotriton vulgaris. Lineage (NCBI taxonomy): Eukaryota > Metazoa > Chordata > Amphibia > Caudata > Salamandridae > Lissotriton > Lissotriton vulgaris. The sequence continues at coordinate 2,126,223,621 of NC_141687.1, read as the reverse complement.
TTGCTCAAAGGCTATGACCTGTTTAGGAATGTTTACAGTCGGAGTAAAACGTGATTTCACCCTAAGTCCAGTAGTTTCCTGTACGGACGTCATTTCGGCTCCCGCGAAGAAAGTTTTTAACCTTATCTTGCGGCAAAAGTCAAGTGCTTCTAATTTTAGTTTGGTGAAGTCCGTTCTTTTTGTTGGAACGAATTTGAGACCGAGATTAAGAAGCATTTTTTCGTCCCTGGACAATTCCTTGTCGGATAGGTTCACTATAGTGGACAAATTTAATTGTTGTTGTAGTTTTTGTTGCGTGTTCGCATTTGCCACGGTTGTTTGAACCGAGGTCGCGATTGGCCGCCCCTGGATAAAAAAGGAGCCGACCCACGAGTAGCGCCTCGTTTATTGAAATTAGACTGTCTGGAGTCTGGGGAAGAGTCAGAAGAAGTGGTGTCTGAGAAAGTCAAGAACCTATTTTTCGATCTGCCCTGGAAAGAATTTAGGGCCCCTCGTGACTCTCCAGAGGTGTAAAAATCCTCTTTTAAAAAGGGATATATCCGCTCCAACTGAAAGGAATTAGAGTCTTTGTCAAATTGTGCTGCTTTCGTATTCAGAGAATAATCTTTGAACGTGGCAATCTCCTTTTCAATTTTGTCAAGGAGTGCCTTAGCTTCAGACGTAGTCTGGTTGTCATTGATTGTTTTGATCAAATCATCAATCTCCTTCTCTTCCTGACTGCAAATGCGCTGGGCGGTTTCAATGGTATGCACCATTAAATCCCTACTGCACTTTGTGTTGATTTGACTGAACCCTTTCTTGTACTCAGTATCTTCAATAAAAATCACAGGAATGTTCTTAACCTGGAGGCCCCAAGGGATGGTGCCCGCTTTTAAATGCCTTAGTAGGAAGTGGCCGTGAAGTTCTGTTCGAATATGCTTCTTTTGAAGCCTGATGAGTTTATCCGCCTCGTTTTGCTGTTTTGCTGAGGCGCTCAAAGTGATTGAAGAGAATGGTGAGGACGCTATTAATTGATCGATATGGCTTTCCGTGAAGGACAGCGTGTCTTTGTCTGCCATAGTCAGCAAGAGTGGACACTCTTGCAAAGCAATGAATGCTGTCAAAGTCTAAGGACACTTACTAAGTGTCGTTCCCAAGCCACTCGGGCAATTGCCCGCGCAAATAATCAAAGAAGAAGGGTGGCTGGGCCCAAGGGGAAGGAGGGTAGGCAGGGCCACACAATATGAAATAGAAGTATTTGCCTATGCCTCCATGCTGTTTCAAGTACACACTGGTTTATGTACAAGTAAACCACACCTGTTAGTTTACAAAAAAACAGTTTATGTTTTCAATTTTATACTTAGTTTACAGAAACAATTCGCAAAAAAGAAAATCAGAACTAAGACCACTATCAACCGCACGTCTTAGCCATGCGAAATTCCAAAACATTTACTATACATGTGCAATAAACCAAACGTGTGATGAACAAGTAGAAAAACAGTGATTTTGGACATTTAAAAAAACATTAACATGAATACATGGACCATACAATCTTGTGCATTAATGAAAAAGGTGCTTTCACAAACACTTTAGAACACAGGGAGAAGGTAAAACACAACTTTCTATACAGTTACACTCCCACGTCCTGAACATGAGCTAATCAATTATTTATCAGGAGCATTGCCAGTGTCAGCAAAAAATAACAATGGCCAACTGGCCAGACACAACAAAAGGGGATGCCGACGCGTTTCGAATCCTGATTAGCGACTTGCAGAATTCTCGTCAGGGCAGACTGAATCTAGTCCATGGGAACTGTTAAAATGAAAAACAAAATAGGGTATTTACTATCTAGCAGGTCCTCTTCCCACTACTCTCCGAACAGTGAGTTTATGAAATTCATACCTTGTATAAATCCTGCCCACTGTCAATCCTGTTTAGGTGGGAAATGTCGTCTATGCATTGGTGGCCTACGCTGCAACAGAGTAATAGGATGGGTAAGTACCTTCGAAGGTCCACGGGGAGGAATTGCTTACTGAAAGAAGTCTCCTATTGCTCATTTACCTGTCTTAATTCTGGAAGCTAAGCCACGTCTTCGCCACGTGTGGTGAAGTTCTTATGTTTTCTGAAATAAGGTAACAAGATGCAACTTAGAACCCTGCTCGCTCGATACCACGCTAATCGCGTGTACATTTTGAGGCTTGCCTTTGTTCTCTGGTGGCAGAGAAGCTATTTGCCCAGCAAAAACCAGTTCTGTCCTCTCTGGTGCAGCTTCCCAGCAGGAGGTGGAGACAGCATTGTGTAAGGCATACCAGGCCTATTCAGGTTCAAGGAAATCTCCTCCCTCTACATTAAATGCAGCCCAGGTCTATTCAGCCAAGCCCTGACTCATTGAGGAATAGCAGGACACACATCAAACCTCCCCCAGAGCCTGTGAGAGAATACACATTCCCAGGCCCTGTCACTCCAAAGCCAGACAGTCAATCCACTAACCATCAGAGGCACATAGCATGGATAAGCAAGAACTTACCCACTTTCTAAAAGTGATAATTTCAAACACACCATATAAAAATCATCTTTACTAAAAGATGCATTTTTATATTCTGAGTTCAGGCATACTAAACTCCACCATCCCATCTTGTCCCAATGGGAAGTTATATTTAAAAGATGTTTTAAATAAACTCCCATTCTATCCAATGGGACAGATAGCCTTTCAATAGTTAAAAACGAAATACACTGTATTTTACTATCAGGACAAGCCACACACCTCTGTACATGACCTACATTTCACATACACTGCACCCTGCCCATGGAGCTACCTTGGGCCTGCCTTAGGGGTGTCTTACATGTAAGAAAATGGAAGGTTAGAGACTTGCCAGGTCAACACAGAGTTTCGAACTCCAGTTACAGATACTTCAATGGCAGGCCTGAGACAAGTTACACATGGGCTATGCATGTAGGTGGCACAACCAGTGCTGCACGCCGACTAATAGCATTTAATTTACAGGCCCTGGGGACACACAGCGCACTGTACTAGGGACTTACCTGTAAATCAAATATGCCAGTTATGGAATCACCAATCCATAACAAAATTTACAGGGAGAGCATATGCACTTTAGCACTGATCGGTAGTGGTAAAGTGCCCAGTGTTATAAAACCAACAAAATCAGGGTCCAATACAGGAGGCCAAAAAGCAACAAGTCTGGGGATAAACCTACTCGAAAAGCCAGGTAGAACAAAATGTTAATATGGCATCCCATTCCGTCACAAATTTGTTTCCCTACCATGATGTAATCTATATTTATTTACTTACTTAATTGCTTTTTCTACAGTGCATTATGTCCCTCTTGGTCCATTTCAATTCTCACACTTTGAAAGAGATTAAATTATCTCTCTGTCTCCATTTGTGTGCACACCTTCATTAAATTTTGCTTCCTTCCTATATCATTCTCTGATCTTTTGCTAGGCGTCTTGATACCTGCGGGTTATTGTTTTGCGCATTATAAATTTTCTTTCAATTCAATTCAATTCTCTAGTACAGTAATGTATCTGTTCTAAACTGAATATGAATGTGGATATCTACAAAAAATGTTGGGTTAGCAGAAAATTGAAAATAGTACTTTATGAAATGAAGCATGGTAAAAGACAGGCCTAAACTTTTAGGAAAAGTTAAACATTAATTAATGTGTGCACATTAAATATGCATGCACACATTTAAACATAAGTAAATATAAATATTTAATAGAGGTTATTGAATTCATACTATGTGTAACGGTAAATCTCAAAGTAAGTCAATGTAAGTATGACAAAGAACTACTATTTCAATGTGTATACATGTAACATCAATGTACACATTACGTAAACTCCATTTCAAACAAAATCACTTTCTACATTTATCATGATGGTTTAATCACAGTTTCAGCTTATTATGCATTAATCACACGTTATAGTACACGTTTAGGACAATCAGGTTTCTTCTTTAAAGTACATTCTTTATAACATTAAGATGGTTTTTTATATTTATCAAACTTCATAAAACATCTTAATCAGCATGGTTTGACACATACTTTTATGAGTAGGTTCCGTAATTCTACAATAAATGTACCCTTTGAGTGGAGAAAATTCAGAAATCATTCAATCAAGTAAGAACCATGTGCTAAGGGCACGTTCGTGTCATGTATATGTTTACATTTTCTGTCAGAATTTGTGACATGTAAAGAGTGGGTATCTTTGCGCTGCAACATATTCAAAATGGTCGCAGAGATTTAGGGCTTGCACAAAACTGATTTGTAAGGTGAACTGCTACTACTTAGAGCAATTCTGTGCCCGACGTTACAAAACAAAGTCTACATATTGTGCATAAGAAGGATCTGTGTGTGAAAGGTAACACAGTGTAGATATGAACCCAACAAAGCATAAGCCAGCACTCAGCAACACATACAAAGGTTATGCATGCTACGCACATACACTGTTACATGGAACATATATTTTATTTCTCTGAAAAAGTAGCTGGGTCCAAGTGTGGGCTGATCAGCAAGAGGAACAGTGACATAACATAGGCCCCCGCTGCCCCACAGGGCCCAGTACCCAGGCTGGAGAGCTCCTGAGTATGGTCGAAGGTGCCCACTTCATGTACTTTGCAGGGGTCCACCCTCGAGTTTCATTGCTACTCTGAAGAGGAAGCATATGGGTCTCTGACTATAAGAACACTTAGTTATAAAATACTTTAGAATAAGAGCAGAGCAAAACAACCCATAGCTGGACGGGCCATAGTGGGCCTTGGGCGTTTGCCCGGGAGGCTGGAAGGATGGGGGCTGGTTTTAGAGTGGCGGGAGATTTTGGAGCGGTAGGGGCCGGTTTTGTTACTGGGGGATGTCTTTGTAGTGATGCCGCAATATCGGCCCCCATAACAAAAGCAGCAGTGCTGGGGGGGCCGTTTTATTAAGCAGCAGTGCTTCACATCTAACCCGTCAAATCCCCAGGTGGGGGCAAGTCTGACACAACCCAACCTGTCATGGAGGTAAGCAGGATGCTCACCCATTGCACACAGCCTTCACGCAATTGGGCAAGGCAAGGCAAAAGCACAATTCATGTCACTTAATGTGCATGCATCTCATTAAGTAATTCGGCGTATCGAGATTGCTATTCTCTGAAGCGCCAGGTTCTTACTTTCCATCTCTGTTTATGTTTGATAACGTGAAGGGTAATTCCCTGAACTGCCCGAGGTATGTAATCAAAAGCAAATGCTCATTTGCAGCTGTGCCTCTCTTGCACCCGTTTTATCTGAACTAAACGAATTTGTGAACTGTTTGCAGTGTTTTCTTCTATGCATCCATACCAAAAAGCCTACCTGCGTGTACTTTCACTACCACATTTGTGACACTTAAAACCTTATTTTCCGTATTTAAATCTATTTATCACCACCAATATACATACGTCTGATTGTGTGAGAATATTATTTCCTGCTAGCAAGCAAAATAAGTTCCTCATTCTCTGACTATTGCGTCTCAGGGAAGATGAGAATAGGCAACGTGATCCTTTTTGCACATTTCATGATGTCTAATGATGAAGGAAGGGCAGCTAAGTTTGCAAGAGAGGCGCCAGCACAGCGCCTAGAGGGGCTGCAGCACCTGCCGCGCTTCCATTACAATGACTGCCTTCTGGCCAGCTGCGCCGCTATACACCCCATGCTGAGCCGAACTGAACTTTTCTACCCTCCCAAACCTCTACCGGCAATAAAACTGTCAAAGGCCGAGCTGCGCGCAACATCCCCCATCCGTGGCTCTCCGAATTCCACGAGTCAATAGGTCCGTGTTAATATGCAAGTGCCTCATTTGTCAACGCCTGGGGTACACGAGACAGCGCGGCTGCACAATGCACGAGGTGGGAAGAGCGGGGTTACTAGGCAAGGCCCAAACATCCTACCACACTGCAAACGCACTTGTGGAAAAAACATTACCGTGATGCGAGCTGCAATTATTGGCAAGCACCATACCTGCTCAAGTCCCACCACCAATCCTTAACTTTAAAATCATTCATTTTTGTCAGATTTTCGCTACCCCATCGTATTTTCGACAGTGGCATTGCTACAGGACACTTTCGGAATTATCTAATTTACATTCAACAAAAAAATAGTTAGTCACTCTTTAATTAGTGTATATAAAACAGTACATAGTAGGTCTGTGACACTGTAAAACCACGGGAACAGGCTACGAGCACTTACACGTCAACAGCACATCAGCTGAGTTGCACACAGCTTCATATCCCGTATTATTCTTAGCACATGCACTAATGGATGAAAGCACTATGAAGCCAGTAATATGTATGTAGCACTAATGACAATTTACAGACAGCCTCCCGTGCAACAACTCTAAACATATGAGTGACATTAAAAAAAATGATGTACAGCATTTTCTGCGGTTGCCTGAATTTACTTTAAACACACTTATTTATTTATTTATTTATTTTGTAATACAACACAGCGCTCAGATTCTGGAAATGACTGCAAAGGGGGTGACGTTGCAAAGGAAGCAAGGGGGGGTTGGAGTCTTTCAAGGAGATATAAGGTAAGTACGCGCAAACGCTTAAACAGCACTTAAAAAAGGATGAGAACAGTCAGATTAGAAGTGGTTAGGGGAGAAAAAAAGAAGAAAATATTATAACTGGAGCGGAAGCAATGAAAAAGGAGGGGAATGTGGAATTAATTTAAATTAATAAAGTTTAGCCTCATTGAGGTCAGTATTTCCCCCAGGTCCCATACTACTGAGAGGGCTTGATGTAAATGTGTACCGTATTAGCCCTGATTCCTATTCTGCTCCAGGAACCGCGGCCCGTGGAGCGAGTTCCGGTGGGCAGACAGGCGGGGCGGGGGAGGGGCAGGATGGGGGTGATAAACCACGGAATATGGATGATTGCAGGTAAGTAAACAATTACATTAATAAAACGAATTTCGTAGCGCGCCCTGCATCGCATTTTGCGAAGCAGGGCACGGAACAAAATTCGTTTTATTAATTTAATTGTTCACTTACCTGAAATAATCCATATTCCGGTGCTTATCTGAGAAACCAAGAGGAAGGCCCTAGTCGAACAAATAAATGCTCGCTCCAACAGGAGCAAATTAATCTTCACAATCGTCAAAGACTTCACCACACCCACCAACCCATTACAAGATTTGTGCAACAACCTCTCAGTTTTTTTCTGTAGCAAAATCACAACCATATACAGCTACTTCCCCCTGCAACTGGACCCCTTGACCCTCTCCACGCGTTTCTCAGTGACGCAGAAAATTAACACAATCACCACTTGGGAGCACAGAGAAAACCAAAATAATCATGAAGACAATTCACTCCGGGCCCTGGCAGACCAGACCCCTTTCCCCCCGTACTAAATATCAACACAATTTGAGAAGGAGGGGACTAGGAGCTCAAATGGAAAATGAATGGAGGTCCTGTACGAATACTCCTTAGAATGCCGTCCTAAACACTAAATGGTAACAGTTCCAAAGAGAGAGAAAAGAGAAGAAAGGAGAAAAACACTCTTCATACCTTTATGGTTGTGACTGAGAAAACGTTGGGGCAAATCAAGAGACGGGGAGGGGAAAGACCGACCGGAGACAATATAAGGTGTGATAAAGGCCGCTTTATTGGGAAACAGGTGCATTTTAATGATACCACATCCTTGGCCTTTGCCGTACAAAACTAGGCCTAACTAAATATGCACATACCTGACCAAACCCCCCACCCCCACCCCTAAAACATTGCCCCCGCAAACAAATAACATAATTACCAACTCTCCAAACACCTGCCTCAACTGTTTAAACTCTTGCCATCTGTACACTCCCTCCACCTCTGTCCAGGAACCTCATTCCTCCTAACCTACCCCCCCCCCCCCACCCCTTAACTAGGAAAAAGCGCCACCCCACAAACTTTTACCAGCACCTGCCCCCAGCGACATCAGCTCCGCTACCTAACCAAAAAGCACCTGCTCCCAACAAAACCCCTTCAGAACCCCCCCCCCCCCACCCCCGGACGGGAAATCTCAATCCCTGCAACCCCTCGCAACCAAACCTCTGAGGGAGGGCGGGAGGGACAACAATTCCCTGCCTAACTCGGCTGCTGGGTCACTGTCCCTAAAATGGTGCACAGTGACCCAAAATGGCCGTATTTAACTAGCCCCAGCCCAAACCAGCCCAATGTCGCCCAAGGAGCCCAACCAGCCCAAACTCTCCTTCCTGTCCCCGTCCTATCTCTTCCCCCCCTACCTCCCGTGGCCCCAAACCTCCCCGGGGGGGCGGGCCTCCCTCCGGTCGGCCACCCCCGCAAAGCCCCATTGGGGCCCATCGGGAGATGGGGAGGTTAAAGACCGACCGGAGACAATATAAGGTGTGATAAAGGCCGCTTTATTGGGAAACAGGTGCATTTTAACGATACCACATCCTTGGCCTTTGCCGTACAAAACTAGGCCTAACTAAATATGCACATACCTGACCAAACCCCCCACCCCACCCCTAAAACATTGCCCCCACAAACAAATAACATAATTACCAACTCTCCAAACACCTGCCTCAACTGTTTAAACTCTTGCCATCTGTACACTCCCTCCACCTCTGTCCAGGAACCTCATTCCTCCTAACCTACCCACCCCCTTAACTAGGAAAAAGCACCACTCGAAAGCCCCATACGGCTACCGACCCCCCCTAGGGCCCTTGCACCTTCGGATACTTGTGCACCCCTACCGCCCGATCCACTGCCTCCTTCAGCTGCACAATATATAGCTCCATCCCGTATCGTGATAAATGCACACCATCCTCCCTGAAGAAATACACTGCCTCATACCTCAACTCCGGGTGCTCCATCCTACCCAAACCCTCCTTTTCACAGAAAGCCCACATTTCCCTATTAAGTTTTTCTCCGTGTCCTGTCAATAGCTGCATGCCTCTCTGCCCCCCTCCAGCATCGTCTGGGAATGAATTCCGACCAAATGACGTAACACCCCGCCCACTGTCTCCTAAGTTCCAGCAAATCCCTCTTCATTTGTTTTACTAGTGCCAGTCCTTTACACTGCACCAAATCATTCTCCCCAGGTAAATGACTAACACATCCGGACAGACCCACCCGCACAACATTATTCAGAACCGGCACAAACTCGTGCCAACGCATGCCCCCTTTGCCCATCCAATGACAACTAAACAACTGGTCATCCAACTCCAAATTGAGGCTCCTGTGTTTCTCCCATTCGGCCCTCTCCGCTCTCTTTACAAAGGAATGGCCCACCACGTAAATGCTCATCGTTGCCGCCGAAGGCCCCGCCACTGCACCTACAAAGATACATATATAAGCAATGGGCCAAGCATGTCAACCTCACTCCACTCCTTCCCCCCGCATCCTGACGTACGTCCTATAACAGTCCGATTTCCAGCGTCCCAGCCGTTTTATCTCCTCCTTGCCCCAACCCCTTCGCGCCGCCTCCGTCGCCGCACCAATGCGGAAGGAATGCGTTCCAAATTCCTTCGGGTCCTCACCTATAGACCGCAGGGCGTGCCGCAGGACCCACAGTAACTGAGCCGCCGTCACCCGACCGGCCCCTCCCCGGCAAAAAACCTCTGCCCCGTCCTGCGCCTGCCCCCTCGTCAGTCGCTTCCCCCACTCCGCCGGACAAACCGCCTCTGTCCCAGGACCCAGCACCACCCAGGTACCCTCTCCACGCTGATCTGTCTTCGACCGTCGCAGCCGCACCGCCACCTCCCGGCCTCTCAACTCTACTTCCCCCCACTTCACCCCCGGCTGTCCTCGCAACCCCACCAACTCCGACACCCGGAACGCTCCAAAAAACATCCATGACATTAGCGTGGAAAACAAAACCGTCTCCGCCTGATCGCTGCACACTCCCGGTAAACGGCGCACCAAGCCTTCCAGCATCCCTTCGGTAATCGGCCGTCGCTGCCGCGCCCGCGCCCCCTTTTCCCTCTCCCAACCCTCCAAGAGATGCCCCCCCAACTCTCCTGCCGAAGGCGCATAGCCCCACCAGAGCTTCCCCATGAACGCCACTCCTGCCAACTTCCCCGCAATCGTCACCCTCGCCAGCCCTCTGTCCATCAAACTGAGCATGAACCTCACTACCTGCTCCTCCCGACGCCACTTGCCACGCTGCCTTACCGCTCCGAAACGTAGAAACTCCAGCCAAGCTTGTTCATACGCCTTCCACGTGGACGCTGCCAACGACGACCTCACCAACTGAACGACCCGCGCTCTCCTACCAACCACATCTCCTCCGGTACCGGTGTCTTTACTGCGTCATGGAACCTCTGCCACTGTGAACGAGACAAAGCATCCGCAAAGTAATTGTCCACCCCGGCACATGCTGAGCTTGAAACAGAATGTCATGTTCCAGGCACTTCAAGACAAAAACGCGCATCAGCTTCAGCACCTGTGGCTCCCTTGCAGACTGCCGATTCACCACCTGCACCAGCGACATGTTGTCCACCCTGAACAAGACTCGCTTGTGTGACAACTCTTGCGCCCACACCGTCACCGCCACCACCAACCGGAAAAGCTCCAGGAACGCAATGCTCCTCCCCCCCCCGCCGCCACCGAGCCGGCCACTGCTGCGCACACCATCTCCCCGCCCAGTACAAACCGAAGCCGCCGACTCCCGCTGCGTCCGATGACATTGTGAAGTCCCACTGCCAGTCCTCTGGTGTCGCCATGGGCACTCCATCAAAACGCCCCAGAAACGCCAACCACATGCTCAAGTCCTCTCTCGAACCCGCCGACAGGTGCACGTGATGATGAGGCAACATCAGCCCGGACAATGCCAGCCCCAACCGACGACAAAACGTCCTCCCCACCCGCACAACGCGGCACGCAAAGTTCAAATGCCCAAGCAACACCTGCACCTCCCGCACTTTCACTTTCGGCCTGGCCAACATGCCCCTCACCAAGTCCATCATCACCACCGCTTGTCCTCTGGTAGGCGTGCTTCCATGGCCGCTGAGTCGAGCTCTATCCCAAGGAAGGACAGCACCGTGCTCGGACCCTGAGTCTTCTCCGGTGCCAAGGGAACCCCTAGGTAACCCATCAGGTCCGTAAAACCGTCCAGCTGCTGCTGGCAGTCCGTCAAACCGGGCCGACCCACCAGGAAGAAGTCGTCCAGGTAGTGCGTCACCGCCTCAGAGCCTCTGCGCCAGAAAAAAGCCCACTACAAGAAGGAGCTGAACCTCTCAAACAATGCACACGACACCGAGCACCCCATAGGAAGTGCTCGATCCACAAAAATGAGTCCTTCAAACTGGATCCCCAACAACTGATGATCCGCTGGATGCACCGGCAACAACCTGAACGCAGACTTCACATCACATTTTGCCATGAGCGCCTCCTGCCCCGCCGTCGTCACCAACCTCCTCGCCACGTCCACCGACGAGTACGACACCGACGCCAACTCCGCCGAGATGTAATCATTCACCGATGTGCCCTCTGGCCATGACAGATGCTGGATCAGGCGGAACTGACCCGGCTCCTTCTTTGGGACCACTCCAATCGGCGAAATTATCAAGTCCGGCAGGGGCGACTCCTGAAAAGGACCTACCATCCGCCCTTCCTTCACCTCCTTAAAGAGCTTCTCCCGGACGATGCCTCTGTGTGCGTTCACGGACTTCAGATTCTCAGCCCACCGAGCGATCCACGGACCCTCGTACCCCAAACAGAAACCCTCCCTGAATCCCCAACGCAGCACGGCCGCATCGTCCGCCCGCGGATACGCCGCCAGTAGAGGTTCGAGCCTGTCCAACCTAACCGGTGTACACGCTCCCCCTCCCCTATCCTGCACCCACCCCAAAACCCCCACACGCCCCACAACCCCGTGGCCAACCCCCACTACCCCCCGCTACCCCTCCACCTTCCTGAGCTCCACTCACCACACGCCCAACCCCCTCCCCCTTGGCAGCCCCTCGCCCCTCCCTTGGCCCCCTCTTGCCCCACCCCCCCTCTGTCCACCCTCTACCCCCCACCCCGTGGCGACACCGGCCTGCTTGGCCCCACTGTGCCCCCTCCCCTTCTGACGATGACCCTCAGTCCAGCACGCTCTCCCCCCCCTCCGACCTCCACCTCCTCCTCTGATTCGTCAATCAGCAATGGGGAGCCCCCCTCCCCTCCCTGCGGCCCCCTGATCCCCCTCCCTGTCCTCACCCTGAGCCTCCCCCCCACCCCTCCACTCCCAACATCTTGAGACGGCTCATCTAATTCAAAACCCGTATCTAAAACCAACGGTCCCGTTTGGTTAGAAGGGTGTCTCCAACACGGGGGCAGCGTCTCCCGAGTTCAAGGAATTAGCCGGGAGGGGAGGGGGCGGGCTGGATAGCTTCGCAGTCCGTATCCGTGGGCGCAGTGCTCATCAGATCTGCCGGGGTGTCTCGCGGTCAATGGCGTCTCCCGTAACCTGCCGTCTTTTGAATATAAGGTAGCCCATCACTGCACGGCTAACAAGATCCATTCTAACAAGAGACGGATTGTTTCATGAAAATGTTGTAACTGTACTAATCTCCTAGCGCAACCCACGGCTCGTCCATGACCGTTCTGGTCACACTCTGACCTGCAATACACAGCAGGAGGTCTGCCCATCACCCCACCCCCCCATGTCCTGAAGAAGACCCTCACTGTAAGGAGCAACTATCCTACAAATTTCTTGGGTCGAAACGTAGACTTTTCATCTACCCACCCTCAACTCCTATTACCAGCATGATTTGTACGGCTTCATAGGAGCTTGAATCTTTTGAATAATCTCTGGATATTTCGGACATTATATATGACCCTGTTTGGTTAGGGATCATCTAGAATTCATACATGAATTTCAATGTATTTTTGTTCTTATTGATTGTAGAGCAAGTCACCAAACATTTTTTTTGCTAACTTTACTACTTCCCCTTTCCTTTTCCTTCTTTCTATGGGCACATGTACTAATGACAATCAAGTGTGTAATTTGATCTTTCCTATTTGAATAATTCGATCATGACGCAATGGATGCAGAGTGAATAAAACACTGCATTTCCAAACCTTTTTTGATTTTGGTTTCTTGTTAACCTTTTGGAATACTTGTTGATTTTTCTTTGCTTTCACCCACTCCGTATTGGTTGGGGACCCCTCTGCTTATAACAATTAATTACCCAGGTCCCTTTGACTATTGGGTTCAACCCTGTTTTTGTAACATATAGATTCCACAAGCAGGCAGAGGCACACGATGGTTGAATAAGAAAATGGGCACTTTCAAAAAGTAGCATTTTTAAACACACAATTTAAAAAACACCTTTACTAAAAGATGTGTTATTAAATTCTGAGCTCAAAGAGCCCAAATTCCAAATCTCTAGCTATTCCCAATTTGAAAGTTACACTTGTAAAATGTTACAAGGCAGCTCCAAAGCCTATGGGAGAGCAAGTCCTTGCAATAGTGAAAAACTAAATTGGCAGCATTTCACTATCAGGACACGTAAAACACACCACTACATGTCCTTCCTTTCACATACACTGCAACCTGCCCATGGGGGAACCTTGGGCCTACCTTAGGGGTGTCTTACTTGTAGTAAAAGGGAAGGTTTAGACCTGGCAAGTGGGAGCACTTGCAAGGTCAACATGGAGGTTAAAACTGCACTTACAGACATTGCAATGACAGGCCTAAAACAAGTTTACAGGGCTACGCATGTGGGTGACACAACCAATGCTGTATGCTCACTAGTAGCATTTGATTTACAGGTCCTGGGCACACACAGTACGCTTTACTAGGGATTGTCTATATTTCAATATGCCAATCTTGGATAACCAATTAGAGTTAAAATGTACACAGAGCTCATATGCACTTTAGCACTGATCAGCAGTGGGGAAGTATCCAGAGTCCTAAAGCCAACAAAAACAGATCCAAAAAAATAGGATGCAAAAGGCAAAAAGTCTTGGGATAAACATGTTAAAAGGGCCTGAGCCAACATGCAAATCGTTGCTGCGCCTTACTCTGTGCCCGGGCTGGGAGGCGTACTGTGGGAATTGCAGTGGGTTTTTCCACGCAACACCCATGAGTTTTGGTGCTGCTCCACATTGACAACATCCACACACCTCCTGAGGTGAGGGGCAACAAGGAGAACTATGTTTATTTTTTTATGTTATGTTATGTTAACATAACATAACATAACATAACATAACATAACATAACTATGTTTATTTCTCGTCGTATTTTCTTCTTTCTATGTGTGCTACAGAATGCAGCACACAGAAAGAGGAAAACAAGTCTTTAGAGTCTTTAGATTGCTTTTGTGCAGGAAGGTGTCCCTTTTTGCACAAAACAATCCTGCATGCAACAAAGGCATCCTTGCACAATGGTGCAAGTTTGCGTACATTTGCGCTTGGAAGCCGAAATGGCGCTAGTGCAGGGATAATGACAGGAATGCACCATATTGAATAAATACGGTGCATTTTTGCCCTTTCACTTTGGTGTAGGGCAGCACATCAATATGCTTTGCTGCACAGCCCTACTCAAAGTCCCATACATGAGGGCCCAAGTCTCAATTTTGTGGGCAGCAAAACAGTGTTCCCTCACAGATAAGCAGTCTCACTGCAGACAGGCGATGATAGGCTAGCTTTTGACATGCCACTTACCTGCTCTCTGCACGTTTCTGCTGCCCAGCATTCACATTTATATACACTGTGGCAGGCATCTGTACATCACAGAAGAGACAACCAATCCAGCGTCCCTGGTAATGGTGAAGGTTAGCTTAAAAGGCACTTAGCAGTCATAAACTCACCTTCTGCCTTACTGAACACAACGCTTCAAAGTGTGAGTGCCAGTGTAAACATTTAAGTACGCAGAAGACAAATGTCCTGTGGGACACCAAAATAGTGGATGAAATTCGTGAGCTATCAGAGAAGCTAATAGAAATTACACAAATATCTGAAAAAGATGAAAATCTTCATATAGAAATTTCCGCCACCACTATTCACCTAAAACTGAAGGGTGTTTTTAAAAACAGATAACAACAGTTACATCACTAATCTAAGTTGGGCTGTAATTTCAAACATTTGCAATTTTTCTCAACACAGATTCTTCCAGGAATTTGGCGGTATTTGTGCAGGAAAAATGTTGAGCATGAGAGAAAAATTAGGGTTTTACAATCAAAACTGCAAATTATTCCTCATTATGACTTGCAGAACTTAGAATCAGGGAGTAAAACTTCAAGATGCGGTTTCGGAATTTTCCAGGAGGTTTTACTTCACTTTATTCCCACATGGCACAGCCTTGAATGGTAATTCTATGTTGAGGCACCCTCTTGTCAATTTCTTTGCTTGTTTTTGTCCAAATAGCCCCTGCGGAGAACGAAATTAATATACACTTCTTCAACTCACAACATACTGAAAAGAAGCATTGGCAAAGAAATAGCCCTGACTTTGGCTTCTTGCCTTTTGGCTTTGCTAATACCTATTTTGTTATGTAGTTTTTTCACAATTATGTTATTGGAGGAGCCGCCTAACCCGTGTGGCTATCAAAGAAAAACATTGACTAAAAGCAAAAATATTTCTTTGTCTCAAAGAACACATATTGCTATAGTAGTATCTGCCAGTGAACTACTTTTTGTGATAATGCGCTGATGTGAAAAGACTGAATGTTTTCACTCACAGTGAAGTTAGCCAATGCTGCTGTGAGCTGACCCACTGCCCTGTACTGCATGGTGCAGTGGGTATAGGAGAAAAAATTTGAATAAGGCAACAGCAGACCAATGAATGAAGAGTGCAGTCTGAAATCTCTTTTAAAGAATATATGTTACTAATAATTTTAGTGAAATGTAATGCCAGACCTAAAAGGACTGCAAGAGAAAACTAACGAGGAACCAAAATAGAAAACTAAAGCTCTGTTTTGGGAAAACAGAGTTCCAATTGTCTTTACACTGTTTGAAAATGATGTGATGTGCAAGGTTCTTTTTCTTGGCGTTCAATGAGTGTATTCACTGGTCAGAGTAGGAATAACCTCTTTTGGAAAACCTCAAGAAGATACCAGCTTAATACTTTACATTAACATTTTCTAAATGAACTGTTGCATAGTAAAATCCAGCTTCTGCCAACCTGTATTTATATGTCTGCCTCCCAATTCCAAATATCGCCCCTGTTCTCGACTGTGATTTTGAAAATAGTCTCTTTCAGTGCCCCATTATCTTGATATAACACTGGTCTATTCAAAGCAAACAACGGTGATCATATAAATCAATATCACAGTACTGTATTTCAGTAACCAATAGTCTATACCTGTCTGTAATCACTCCTTAGTGACCAGATGTACTGAACCATTAACATTTAACAAGTCTTCAAACTCTGCATCAAATTACAGGCAATAAAAATTAACAGCATGGAAGGTGCCGTGTGTCTGCTTGAGTTTCATTTTACCATTTACTATGAGATGGAAAGTTATCTGTATATCTAATCCTTCACTTAGCAGGGGGATTCTTCTGGCTCCTACATGAATGTGTGCCAGATGCACCTTTGGAACACATGTGCAATACCTTTTTAGACTGATTTAGTACTGGTCAAACAGGGAAGGATTTCCTGCTGGGACTATATAGTTTCTAAACCTATAAACACAATCTTTGCTGCAAAACAAGCCACAAGAGAAAATGTAATACCATATGAGCGAGTCAGTTCTCATGTCAAGACTGTGGTAGAGTGAATAAGTTAATTACAAATGAACGCATTTGGTAGTTTTATTTGATGGTGGAACGTTTAACACATCCCAGCTAAATTAAGCAGACACTTTTTTATAATAGCAACCGGTGTTGTTTTGCCTTTGCTTTAAAGTCTTTTGTTAAAACATTCTGATATATTTGGTCTAGACAAAACCATTTTCATCCTACTCAAATGCGGTACACAAACCAGTTCTGCCACTGCATGCCTCCTCATGTCTTCCTTCTCTAAAGGCCCCAATCATGAATGACTTGAAGGAGTGTGTTATATTCATAAATCCAGATGTATTCCAACACCGGAATTGGGTGCCATATTGCACATTTTACAGTGACATAATTTTGAGCGCTTTCTGCACCAAAATCTTCATGTCCTCTTTTTGTCGCACATTTTTACCACTTTAAATTTCGGAAGGTTGGACCTGCCAGAATTTACCTGGGGAAAATTGCGAAGGTTGTGGAAGTGCTTACCAAATTAACCTGATAGATACACAAAGCCAGGCAAACATCCAGCAATGACCAAGGTAGATCATCGCCAGATACCGGATCTGCCCACAAAGCAGGCAACACCAACTCCCGGGAATGATGGAACTAAGAAGGCACCTTTGAGACAAAACAGGAATCCAACCAGAGGACCACCCCATCCTCAGAATAAGACAGGAAGAGCTCCTGAGACATCAGAGCCCCCAGCCCCAAAGGCACCTGGCCAAAGTAAGGGCCACCAAGAAAAACACCGTCAACTTCACAAACTTAATGTCCACCTCAGCCAAAGGCTCAAACGGAGATGCCACCAGAGCCAACAACACCAGGGGAAGGTCCCAAAAAAGGAAAGAAAGGCAGCATCACAGGACGGGCCATAAAAAAACTCTTCAGGAACAGAGAGACCAATTCATCCATATCCAACAAATTCCCCCAAGGGAAACGAAATGCCTTAATTGCAGCCCACTGAGCCCGTAAAGTGGACACAGACAAATTATTCTCAAACCCCTCCCAGAGAAACTGCAGCATCCCGGCAGGTAACAATCCTGGGCGGACAACTCCAGGGCACAACACCACCGCAGGAAATTCTCCCAGTGACGCCCATAAAATCTGAGGGTCGAAGGCTTCAGAGACTGCTGGAGCACCAAGGCTAAATGCTCAGGGAAACCCTGAAGCCGCTACCCGTGCCTCTCACACTCTACACTAACCGTCGCCGCAGAGGCAACGTCAGAGACGACCATAGGGAACAGGGAAATCAGGGGATCAACCATCGCCCCCGAACCGCCAACAGCTGCAGACTGGGGAATCAAGACCGATGATGCCAAAAGCGCCCCACCACCACCACGTGCTGAGACTCCTGCAACAGGCTAGTCAGAAACTGGGGGATCAGCGCTAGGGGTGGAAAGGCATACAATAGGCGTGATGCCCAAGGAATGGTCAGAGCATCCACCCCCCATGACTTCTCCTGATGGACACAGGAACAGAACTGAGCATTGTGCCGGGAAGCAAATAGGTCAAGAAAGTTAAGACCAAACCTCACTCACACAAGCCGAAAGACCTCTGGAGTCATAGAAAACTCCTGGAAGGCAGGGAAATAATAAATGAGGGGCTCCGCCACCCCATTGTTCAATCCCCGGATGTGAACAGCTGCCAGTAACAACAGGTGCCCCTCTGCCCAACCAAACAAGGGAATCATCACAGAATTCAGAGACTTGTCCCTGATCCCCCCCTTGATGATTCAGGTAGGCCACTGTCACCATGTTAGAACACACCACCACATAATGCCCCAACAACCGACTGCAGAACTCTGTGGCAGCCCGGGAGACAGCTGTCAACTCCTGCTAATTGGAGGAACGCCTCCCCTCCGGAAGAGACCTTTGACCCTGAAGCGAGCTGGACCCCAACATCGTCCCGCAAACGAAAGCACTGGCATCTGTTGTCAGGACTTCTGGAGGAGAGAGCTTCAACAGTAGACCCCTAGAAAGATTGACTGACACCGTACCCCAGTGCAGGGCTGGGAGGATGGAAGGAGACACCGGAACCAGAAGGTCCAGATTCTGAGACAAGGGTTCCAACAGGCCAACAGATGCATCCACAGAGACCTCAGATGAAACTGCGTACAAGGCACCATGAACGCTGCTTCCGCCATGAGACCTAGAAGCCACAACCAGAGCCAGACTGGTAAGGAGACCCCCCTCAAGAACCACTGTGAAAGGGAACTCAAGGTTACCGCCCGGGAGTCAGGCAGGAACACCCTGTTCAGATCGGTACACAGGCAAGCCCCAATAAAAATCAAGTCCTGAGAGGGCTCCAGTTGACCCGTGGGAAGGTTCAGCAGAAACCTATGAGCCCGCAATGCAGAACACAACAGCTCCCGATCCATCAACAACCAAGCCCAAGATGGAGCATGGCTAAGTCAATCGTCGAGGTATGGGTAGATGATGACACCCTGAAGATTGAATGAGGCCACCAATGGGACCACAACCTTGGTGAACACCCTCAGGGGGCACTGCAGGTCAAAGGGTAGGACCCAAAACTGAAAATGACAGCCCGAAGGCAAAACCTCAGGAACCTGCGAGAGCTGGGGTGAACTGGGACATGATAGTAAGCATCCTGCAGATCTAGGGTACGCAAGAAATGGCCCAGGGGAACCAAAGCAACCACCCTCTGAAGAGTCTACAGCTTGAATGGTAGACAAACCACAAACTAGTTCAGCGCCTTCAAGTCCTGCACCAGATGGAACCACCCTGTCACATTGGGTACAAGATATATCAGAGAATAAAGCCCCCTCCAATCTCCAGAGGAGATACCTCCTGAAATGCCCCCTTTGCCAAGGGATATCTCAGAGACAACCCAACCCTCTGGGTCTGACAGAATGGCCAAGGAATTGGACGAACCCCTGAATCTGGAGGAGTCTCTGAGAATTCGACGCAGTACCCCAGGTGCACATTGTCAGCACCCACACATCTGAACACGATTGCAACCAGGCCCGGAAGAAAGAGCTGAATCCGTCATCAGACCAACAATCCTGGAATGACTGCCATATAGTCAAGAACGAGGTTTAAGCGGGGGAGACTTTGCTTTCCTGTCCCGACCCCTGCCAGAAGAAAACCTCCCATGACCACTAGAAAACTTCCTCCAGGAGGGTTGATGAAAATGGGATTTAGGTTTAGAAGAACCAGCAGCAGTGGAAGCCTACTTAAAAGAAGAAGAGTACCTTTTCTCATTGAAAAGCTTGTGCAACTTACCCTCCAACTCCTCCCCAAATCATTTAAAATCAAATTGTGGTGAGCTGCCACACCAGCCCCCCTGGAAAGAGCTGACGCCTGCACCACATCAAAGGACACATCTGAAAGAAATTCCAGTTGCTGCTCAGTCAAACGTATCATCCAGGGACTGACAGAGCTTTGATATCAGAAATAGGGATTTAGCAACGTAAGTACCATAAATCCCAGCTCACAGGGCCAACAGTGGACCCTGAGTAAACCTCCCTAAAGGAAACATCCACTTTCTTATCCACTGGATCCCTATTAACCGCATCCTCAACCAACGAAGTCCAGCCCTCCAGACTATCAACAATAGAATCAATCAGGATGGAGTATGGCAAGTCCTTAGACATGTCCTGAAGAGGATACAGCTTGGCCATGAAGCACAATCAGATCAGGGTCCTTACACTCCCACTTCAACACCACATGTATGTAGGGATGGACAGGCACATCCACAGCTGCTGAATTCTGAAACTGATGCAGCAATGAACTACCTGAAATGCTGGGAGCATCCTCCCCAGGAAAACCCATTTTAGATTAGACATGTTCGAGCAAATCTGGTTACATGTCCTTATCAATGAACTTCGCCTTGTGCTCCATTCACCCCTTCCAATCCTCCTCAGAATCAGAAGAATGAGAGGGCTGAACCTGGTAAGAGCTCTTGGGCCCCGCCCCCCAAGTCTTGCAACGTCTCTTTAATCAGCCTTTAAATCCTAGCATCATCCCCCTCCCTGTGGCGCTTAGACTGCGCCAGGGAAGGAGAAGATGAAGACCCAGAAGACGTAGAGGAGTGCTCCACTCTCCCAAGAAAAACAGATGCCCAGAAATTCAAGGCATCCAAAAAACACTATGCAGTACTCACCTCATGTGGCTACAGTTAAGGAACACCCAAAACTCCTCATGCAGCCAACCGGCATCGAAATGCCTGACTTCCTGGACTGCTAAGATGCCGCAAGTCAGACAACTCAACCTTGAAGTGCCCCACACTCTGGGTCCACACCAGTCGATTCAGGAAACGCAGCACTTCCCGGCGTTCCCAGTAACCTTAGAGGCGCAGCCCAGAAAAGCAACCTCCGTCAGTGAACCACTGACCAGGAGGAATCACGCATGTCTCCCACCAAGAAGGGCAGGGAGGGAAACATGACCACCAGCAAAGTCCCCACTGCCCAGCAGCAGAGACGTGAATCCTGCAGAAGCGCACCAGCTCCTGACTTGTCCTATTGAGTCGGAAGACAGAGAAAAAGAACAGAGGGAATGCTGGGTAAGTACGCCTATGTACTCCTGGTGGGAGGGTGTGGGGTTGTAGTGTAGTTCCTATTTTCCCAATAGGCTCTGTGCATTGGAATAACATAAACGATAGTTTAGACGTAGGACTGAGGGCGACTAGGTCTCTATTGAATATGTTAGACTTAATTTTAGGTTTGCTAGCTAGCTCAGAGGTCACTAGAAACTTTCTCGAATGAACAGGGAGGAGTGAACTTCCCTGATTAGACAAGAAGGGATTCAGCTTCTGACAACCGCATAAACATGACAACTTTGCTCTCCCAGAATAAGGAGTATATCTCCAGACTCGTGTGAAAACAATAGATAGTTATTTCACTCAGTCAACTGTGCATACTTAGTTTCACCAGAGTGAAGAGAAATAGAGAGACGGGCGTTTTTCAATAAAAGGTGCTATTTATTGAGCATTCTTCTTTCTCACGCAAGAGAAGTGAATTGTCACAATTGCAATACTTGTTATAAAGTAAAGTGCGTACAGTAAAAGGAGTATTATGAAATAATACTGTAAAAGCATTGATATGGTTTCTGAGCCATATGATACTTAAAAGGTATAAAATATATACAGTTACATACAATGATAAAAGTTAACTAAACGTACTCAACTGGTGCTTCTAAATTACGCCTACCCCGGTGTACCTAACCTAAGCCTTGTACGTGGGAAGGAGTAAATGAGCTGCAGTTTTAAGTTAAGTCAGTTTTTGCCGAGAATCTGACTCAAGAATTCTCTAAGGATCTAATCAGCTCCGTACCTTGGTTTTAGAATGAAGGAGGTCTTGTATCTCGCTCTCAGGACTCGATCTCCCGGTAACCCACAAGGGTGACTGGAAACACTGGAGCTGGATTTTCTCGGCAGGAGAAAAAGACAGCGTCTTTTTCAGTGCGTCAAATGGGAGGGACGGCTTCCTTCGGCACTCGCATCAGCTGGGCTTCGGATAAGTAGATAGCCGCTCTGCTCCACACCACCGTGTGTTGCTTAAGGCAAACGCTGGTATATTTATACCTGGAAGGTGCCATGTTTGACGTAAGGTTGGACATAAGACGTCAATAAAGATGTCACTAAGAACTGGCCGTTCTTTTAGTGCTCGCAGGAGTACTAGGACAAATCAAAACAAACGCATGGGGAATTCCCAGGTTGCTGGAAGTTTGGCTTGTTGAAAGAACTTGTTGTACTTTCTAGGAGTCTAAGGAAGTACCCTTGCCGTATTTGGTTTGCATTGGCTATTACTAAATATGGATTTGATTCTTATGCCTTTATAAGGGTATGATTTGTTATAACCACATAAGGGCATAAATCGGGAATATTTAATTAGGGTCCTAGATATGATCACAACAGGGTAGGGGTCAGCATACCTCAGTTTTTTTCTGTTGGTGACATAGGATTAACTCACTTGTTGATAAATGGGATGCAGACAGGAGGAACCTGGGGGTAATTGAGCCTCAGTATTATCTTGCACCAGTATGTTCGCGTTGAGACGGGAAGTCTTCTGTATGTCTTTAGAGAGAGTGCGTCAACTGCCTTATGTTAATCTCCAGGCAAGTCACTCAAAAGCTACTGTATTGTTTCTAGATCCCTACCTCAGTGAGCATGACAATCATGCATGTCCACTGAAGGTCTCCCAGTTTACATGCATTGAGACCCTAGAGCTTGGCTCTGAGGTCGAGGGGGCATGCCTGGTGCACCCCTATTTTTCAGAGAGTGGCTACTGCCCTCTCTACCCAGTCTGTGGTAGACTCACAGTGGTGGCAGTAATAAATATATAGTCAGGAGGGGTGAGTCCCTAGCCACCCTCCTGTCCACGTCTGTACAGTCTGCCATGCCTGTGGTCCTGTTGCCTTTGTCTACCTTGTGTGTGTTTGAGAGCCCATGGGTGTACTGGGGAAGAATGGTGATCTAAGCCAGTGTGAGGAATGTGAGCTGTTCTGCTGGACATCCTAGCTCCCCCGTGCCCTCCCCATTTCCTTGGAAAGGCCTGTTGGGCTGGGATAGACACTCAGCTTTTATCTGGATTTAGCTGCACGCTGTTACAACGCATAGCGCTTTGGGGTGCTGGATAGTGAATAGTTTAATTTACTATTCCAACTCCAGTCCCCGTGGATAGTAGGGAAGGTGTTGGATAGTAAATTAAAACTATTCCCTATCCTAGAGCGCCCCCAAGTGCAATGCGTTGTAATGGTTTTCGTTGTAAAACCTGCGTTGTAAAAGCACTGCGTTGTAAAAGTTTCGTTGTAAAGGATTTTTCCCGTTTGAAAACAGCACTTTTAGAAAGTGGCTGTATTCTTGTCTGACCTTTCTGCGTACCTTGGCCTGTTTGTGAATTGACTGTCTGGTTTGTGAGTGACAGGGGCTGAAGTGGCTCCAGGAGGCTGAGTGAGTATGCCCCAGGGTGAATAGCTTCACCTGCATCTTGAGTGATGGGAGGGGATAGCACCTGGGCCTGAATAGGGATGTGCCTGCCTTCCACAATACTGGCTCCATCTCCTCCTGGGCGGCTGACAACCCTGCCCCTCTCTCTCAAAGGAAAGAAGGAGTCAGGTAAACAGAGTGCTCCAGGACTGACCAGAACTGGTTTGGACCCTGCCCCTCTCTCTCAAAGGAAAGAAGGAGTCAGGTAAACAGAGTGCTCCAGGACTGACCAGAACTGGTTTGGACTAGGCCAAGGCCACCCCGCCTTCAGAGAAGAAAGAGAATATTGGTATAAAAAGGGATACCGAGACCTCAGAAAATTAGATCATCCTGGAATCAAGAAGGAACCTATGCCAAGGAAAAAAGCTGTAAGACTGAAGAGGAAGGACTGCCCTGCTGTGTGTTTGTAGGCTGACCTGCAGTTGCTATTCTGCCAAGGAGAGGGGAAGGACTTTGCTGATGCTGTGTCCCCTGCTCGAAGAGATCTCCAAGGGCCTGAGGAGAGCTGGCATCCTGTTAAGAAGTCCCAGGAACAAAAGGACTTCACCCCCAGCTTCCACCTGAACTCTGCTGTGTGAGTTCTGACATGCCTAGAGTGCTTGATCCATTTGTGGGGCCTCTGGAAGTTGCTTTCTGCTGTTTGGGGAGCTGGAAAAGAAGTAGAAGAGAAGATCTACCATTTGCACGCAACGCTCTCTTGCGAAGCGCATCGCCCCATTGCGGGAAGATTCCTGTCGCTACAAATATCGTCAAAGAAGAGGGGTGAGAATGCACACCCGTTATTCCACTTTTCATCCTCTGTATTCTTTCACAATGTATCCATGTGCGTGTAAGCCCGGTTTTCCATGATCTGCCCAAACACATGCTTGTAGATACATTAAGAAAATGAGGCGAAGAGGTTCCTCGTTTGAAAAAGTTATACTGGATGGTTAATGTATTGCATAAGGGCTTGTCGGATGAAACAATGTGCATTAATGGGTGTTTTTTTGAATATGCATAAGAGTAACATGTGGTACTGTGGCAGTTGGGGAGAGAGTGTTCCGAGGTAATGGTTAATAATGAATTCAGAGGGCAGACACTGAGTGCAGGGTGAGTCACTTTTGATGGGATGTATTTTTTAAACATTTCAAACCATATTCTTTGTTTTGGTTGATTACAATCTAACAGGAATGTTTTAATTTGTAGATAACCCCTGATGAAGAGCCAGGTATGGCTCGAAATGCATTGGGTAAACATAGATTGACCTTTGAGGATGACTTACGCACACTCCATGCTCCAGAATAAGGCCTGGATGAGCATTTCGACAGCATTAAGGGAACAGTGTATAAGTGTCTCTTATGTGATTGGAGTAACCACAAAGATGTATTGAGAAGAAAAGGATTAAATGTGAATACAACTGTGAGAAACTGGAAAAATGCATGGCACTTTTGTGATAAAGTAAGCAAGGCTGTGCACCCGGGTTGAGGCGTCTGTTCGCCTTATTTTCTTAATGTTGCTGCGAATATCGTCCCAGAGCCTGTCATCGCTAAGAGAACTAGCGCACTGCTTGCCTGCGAGAAGAATCCCGTTGCTGCGTACATCATCGCAGAGTCCAACGCCATCGCATCGAGGGACCCAGACAAAAGAAGATCAACGCTGCACCGCGGATCGCCGCTAAACTGAAGATCGGCGCCGTACCGAAGATAGGTGCATCGTGCCTGTGCGAGTCGCTTTCCACCGGAAAACCTGCACCCCGGAATCCATACAAGGTATCACATTGCTCCCCATAAAGACTGGATTCATCGCAACACGCCTGCTGCTTGCAGCAGGGTTGTCTCATCGCCTCCCCAGGGTCTCAGGAGTGACGCATAGCTTGTTTTTAGACGCTGCAGTTGCCACTAGGAACTTTTGAAGCATTTAAAGGTACTTTGGGCTACTACTGACACAACTGGGGATTATTTTGAGGCACACCCTAGAACTCTGTTAAAGACTTATTTTGAAACAGTGTATGTTGGATTTTTGTCATTCTGGTCTTGTGTTGTTTAGATAAAGATACTTTATGTTTCTAAACTGGTGTGGAGTCCATTTGTGGTGTTTTCACTGTGTTACTGTGAGTGTTGGTACAAATACTTTACACATTGCCTTTGATAAACCTGTCTGCTCGTGCCAAGCTACCATGGGGGTGAGCAGGGGATTATCCAAAGACTGTATCCCCCTTACCCTGACTAGAAGCAAGAGTCCCTGTTTGGACAGTGGTACCTACCTCTGCCAACTAGAGACCCCCAGATCTAACAGCGCTATAATACTGTTTGGGGTCAGAACTCTGGCCCAAAGGGTTGTAGAGACATCTGGTTTTCACTGTTTACCCTAGTTTTATGTGTAGTAGATTTATCTTGTGTGCATTAAAGTACTTTTCTTTTGTAAAAGGTAAAGCACTGACTGGGCATTGAGTTTATCAACTGGTAGTACAGTGTGCACTGTATTCTGAAGGTCTAACCCCACCTCACCTCCTTGAGTAAGCCCTGGACTATTCTGTCTCGCTACCCTGGGAGAGTCAAGTGCTGGAGAGGAGTACTTGGTTATCCAGTTTTGGGTCCACTAGTTCTGAGGCCCCAGGACACCAGTGGGGAACACTCCAGTTGATGCAATTGGAGCGCAGTTACCCCTGAGTGCCCTGGTGGCCATGAAGCCGGGTCTAACAGTTGGTATCTGAAATGACTGGTTGCTGAAGCAGGCCTCAGTGGCCAGATCACTTGTTCCAAAATGAAAACCACCACTCCATCCTCAAGTTGCATTTGTACTGTAGTATTGCAGTAAGAAACTATCACGTTTCCTAAAATGAAAGAATACTTATGTCATTTCGAAAGTTATGCATATAATGGCTGTCCATCTATACCTACAGATGTGTAAAGCACCAGGTGCATGTCATTCAGAATTTGAAGGGCACCTACACATTTTTGTATTTTCCTTACTTACATACTCATCAGTAATTTGTTCTAACAGGATATATGAGAGTGCTGATTGGATATTAAACTAGCACTGCTTGTCTAATAGTGCTATGAAGAGATGTGCAAAACCAGAATGATAACTTGAATGGTATGCACTGATAGTGAAGTATCACATGAACATGGGCCTTTTTACACTCAAGCAAAATAGGCACTGCACGCGATAGATGGGTGGAAAGAGACTCATATAACTGGGATGTAGTGTGCCCCAGCGCCTCACTCCACTACACCAATAACTACGCCCCTGGTTATCGAAATTAGAATGAGTTAATCTATTACTCAGATGTGTCAATATACATATGTCAATGAACTTTGAAATCAGACTGAAAGTGTCATCATCGATTAAATCTAGGAGAACTGTTATACAGAGAACCTCCAGTTACACATTCATATCTAAAAGGCTGTTATGGTTAAACAAATCATATGAATATTTGTTCTTGGACTGACACCAACACATGCGTTGTTGTGAACTATACACAACCATAATTCAAGAATTCACTCTTACTACAACATCACATTATTTGGAATTCTTGGAAAAAAAGGGATCTATGTCGATACAACGCATGTTATTACAACGCATGCTTTTACAACGCAACTTTTACATTGCAAAAACTTTTACAACGCATGTATTTACAACGAATGTTATTACAACGCAGGTACCTTTACAACTCATACCATTACAACGTAAGTATTGTTAAATATATATTAATTTTATAATCGTAAATTAATTTAAAAAAATATAATTTAATGTAATTTAATTTAAATTTAATTTTAATTTATTTTTACCCTGTACCCCTGTACCCCAAAAACTAAAAACTGACCCTGAACCCCAAAAATACCCCTTTACCCAAAAACTAAAAACTGACCCTGAACCCCAAAAATACCCCTTTACCCAAAAACTAAAAACTGACCCTGAACCCCAAAAATACCCCTTTACCCAAAAACTAAAAACTGACCCTGAACCCCAAAAATACCCCTTTACCTACCCCTTTACCCAAAAACTAAAAACTGACCCTGAACCCTAAAAATACCCCTTTACCCAAAAACTAAAAACTGACCCTGAACCCCAAAAATACCCCTTTACCCAAAAACTAAAAACTGACCCTGAACCCCAAA
Organism: Lissotriton vulgaris; assembly: GCF_964263255.1. Classification (NCBI taxonomy): domain Eukaryota; kingdom Metazoa; phylum Chordata; class Amphibia; order Caudata; family Salamandridae; genus Lissotriton; species Lissotriton vulgaris. The sequence goes on along the minus strand of NC_141687.1, from coordinate 2,126,195,916 downwards.
AATACCCCTTTACCCAAAAACTAAAAACTGACCCTGAACCCTAAAAATACCCCTTTACCCAAAAACTAAAAACTGACCCTGAACCCCAAAAATACCCCTTTACCCAAAAACTAAAAACTGACCCTGAACCCCAAAAATACCCCTTTACCCAAAAACTAAAAACTGACCCTGAACCCCAAAAATACCCCTTTACCCAAAAACAAAAAACTGACCCTGAACCCCAAAAATACCCCTTTACCCAAAACCCCAAAACTGACCCTGAACCCTAAAAATACCCCTTTACCCCAAACATATAACATTTAAAAAATAATTATATACTTACCAATACTTACGTTGTAATGGAGTGCGTTGTAAAGGTACCTGCGTTGTAAAAACATTTGTTGTAAATACATGCGTTGTAAAAGTTTTTGCGATGTAAAAGTTGCGTTGTAATAGTATCTCGTTGTAAAAGTTGCGTTGTAAGTGATGTTTCCCGAAAAAAGAGGTGTCAGAAGCACAAAAAGACTGACTGTGTTCTTCTAATATCAGTAGAGTGAAGTAGGTCACCAAGAGGTCAACCATACACATACTCAGTCTATGAGTAGAGCAATGGAGTGTTTAAGTGTATAGGTAGTTAAAGATAAGATTTCAACAGAAGATGGATTTTGGCCATATTCCATTGACTCTGGAATTTTTTCTGGGAAAATTTCTAGAGATTTTGATATAACTTCAATAATGAATACATCCATTTTAATAATCCTCTGGCGATAAGATTCAGGGGATGAAGAGAGTTGAGGTGGGAATATGACCATTTGGTATAGTTCAATACCAATCCCACAAAGTAGAAACAGAAAAGTCATCAGCGAGAGAAAGACATGTACTGGGCTTCCTTGAAAACAATTACCCTCTGTTTGAAAATGCTAATTTATGTTGGTATTTAAAGCGCACTTGTGTCACAACATTCTACTTTGAACATTAAAGTTGGTGTGTAGTTATTGTCATTTCTCTTTTATACTGCTCACAATCCAGTTATCAATTGTTTGGTTTTACCAATATAAACCATGAGAGAATCTACTAACACTCATTAGGTAAAGAATATGTTTGTAAATGTTGTAATTGAGAAATAGCACACAATGAATAATTCACTGATATGCTGTAGTTTAAATAGTGCATTATGGAAGACTGCATATTTTAATTTGTGAGCAGAACAACCTAAAGGGTTGTATTTCCAACAGGATCTTCTTCTGAGATGTCATTTGGGTTTTGTATCAAAGTCACACTACACAATTGGTGAACTTGTAATTCCTGAGCTGTTTGTGGTTCCTTTCTAGATACATAGGGCCCACCTTCCCCTTTAGTTTTGGCATTAGCCAAGACCTTCTGACTTTATAAAGATTATGGGGCAGATTTATGAAGGACTTGCGCTGCCGGTGCGTCACTTTTTCCCATGTTAAAAATGACGCACCGGCGGAGCAAGGCCTTCATAAATCTGCCCCTATATGTATAATATTCTTCCTTGTACGTGCTTTCAACCAATCCTTTCCATCCATTCGTCTGTTATTGTGTCACTCACGTTTTTATTCCACCCGGTGCAGCCTGCAGCATGAGGCAGTGGGTTAGCTAACTACAGCAATTTTGAGTGGCAGCACTCTGCCCTTTCACATGGAATGCATCCACACACAAAAATGCTTCCTTCTTAGCCAGGGATTACTATAGCAATGTGTGCATTTTGGAAGCAAAAAAAAGCCAGTTATTTTTTTGATTCACGAGAGGCAAGCAGCTTCACCAACAATAACTTTTTCAAAGAATTGTAATATTAGTAAAGTTGCTTTAAAATCCATACAAAGACAAAAGAAGCAATGGCAAAGCTGAAATGTTGCCAGTCAAGTCTAAACCTATTGGCTCTGCCTATGCTTGTTTTAGGTCTGGTGTACGCCAAGACCTTTTGATTGCCTGAGGCTTGAGCCGGGCTGCTGCTATTTTAAACGCTCTTAATCAGATTTTACTTGTTCCTGTGATTACCCTCTGTGTCCTACCCCCCCCCCCCCCGAAATGCACACGCGGAATTATCGCGCTGCTTGACTCCATCGACTGAGGGTGGCGGCATTACCGCTTTCAGGCGATTTAAAAATACTGATAATACTTACTGGAGTGAGCGCTGTATTTTTGCTCATCTGCCTCCTCCCCTGGGTGAACAGCCGATTCAGGGCTGACTCATCAGGGCCACGCTCGAAGAGACGGCGGCGGCCATCTTGGATAGGGTTGAGTATAAAAACAGACGGCCACTACTTCGCGCAGCGAACGCGTACAGCGGGCGCGCCATAGTCGCGCCGGAGTCCAGCCAGAGTCCTGCCCGTCTGCGCTCGTCCACGCTAGGCCGGGCTCTGGGCTCTGGCATACTCTTCTTCTGGTGAGTAAAGCCACTATATCCATCATGGTTCTTACATATTCTTTTGAAGAGTTATATGCGGTACGTGGTACTCCCAATAATAACTGCTCCACATACCCTTTCCCGCCTCATAAGTTCCGCTGTCCTCGCTGCAGTTTCTCATTAAAAAATCCTACCATATGCAGATCCCTTCAACATCAAGGTAGACGAAAGAGACAGGTATGCTCAAGGACAGCTTCCACTCGCCCCCCTCTAAGATTTTGGAGCATAAATTGCAGATCCTTGCCACAACATAGATACAATATCCATGACTTTCTTGTTGAAAATCAACCTGATGCGATATTCCTGACCGAGACGTGGCTCAGAGACTGCTCAGGTCCGGATATTGCAGATGCCATTCCCTCCAATTATGCCATTCTTCGTCAGGATAGAGTTTCTGGCAGGGGTGGTGGAATTGCAATTATTTACAAGAATGCATATACTTGTAAATTGGTAGATACCACTCAAAAAGATTGTGAATCAGCCCTATTTAAATTGTCCATGACCCCCCAATTCACGCTGTCAGGATTATTGGTATACCGTCCCCCTGGGACAGCGAGCTCATGGATAACATCATTACCGGATTTCTTAGCTCCAGTAATGCTTAAAGCGTCTAATTTTACGATCTTAGGGGACCTAAATATACATTTAGACGACCACGAGTGCCCTAATAGGAATCAGCTTCTCTCCATCCTGGAAGCTTTTAATCTTCAACTTCAAAACACAGGTCCCACACATTGTGCCGGTCATTTACTGGACCCGATCCTGTCCAACCTGTCTCTAGACTGTTCTCGTGAAGCTCTACAAATTGCCTGGTCCGACCACTTAGCTGTCCCCTTCTCCTTAGATATGACTGAAACAGCAATAAGACCTGAGGTGGAAACTACGAGGCCAGTTCGGAATTGGGGGAAGATCAACATGCCAGAACTCAATAAGATATTGATCAAAACACTCCCGTGTGCTGAACTACCAGTTGCTGCACTCAATTGCGCCACTGAACTCTGGCTAACCAATGCGGTCAATTTGACGCTACCAATGACATCAAAGTCCGCACTTTCACACCATCCCCTGGCTCCATGGTACTCGGAACAACTTAAAAGCCTCCGATCACAATGTAAGACCTTGGAGCGTAAATGGAGACAAGGCTATTCTCCTTCACGCAAAGTCATATACAAAGAAGCCTTGAAAAAGTACCACAACAGCTGTAAAACTGCTAAAGCAGATTACACTAAAAAAACAGTGACTGATGCACAAAACTGCCCAAAGGTGCTATTCTCCGTTGTTATAAAATTGACTGGTGCAAATTCTACTCCTCCTCCTCCGGCACTTGATGCCACCCAGTGTCAGTCCTTAGCAGATTACTTTATAAATAAAGTTGATCTTATCTACGACCATTTTACTATACTTCCAGGTACTACTTCCACTGCTCCTGATATGGTCCAGGAACCGGAAAATACCGCCACTGATGCAGTAATTACTACCTGGCAGCCTTTAGATGCCACTTCCTTTGTCTCCTGTTTAAATAGTGTGCGATCGGGCTCCCCACGGGACGCTCTCCTGGCCAAAATACTAAAACAATTAGATCCCCTCACTCACCCCACCATTATCAAATTACTAAACGCTTCTCTGAGTGAGGCCCATGTCCCCCAACCTTGGAAACACGCCATGGTTGTACCTTTACTGAAAAAACTGGGTGCAGATTCTTCCAACCTTCCAATTTTCGCCCTATATCTCTGTTGCCAATCTTCTCGAAGATACTGGAGAGACATATAAACTCCCAGCTTTCTAAACTGGTCGAAAACACTGCTTTTCTCCATCCTTCTCAGTCGGGCTTTCGGCCTAGGCACTCAACTGAGACAGCCCTCCTGGGGGTAACAGAGAGTCTTAGGCACGGTGTCGATCAGGGAAACACCATGGCGCTCATCCTGCTGGATTTGAGCGCAGCCTTCGACACCGTGTCGCATTCCATCCTCATTGACTCTCTGAAATCTCTAGGTGTGGCAGGCAAGGCCTTGGCCTGGCTGGTGTCTTTTCTCAACGACCGAAGCTTTCAAGTGTTTTCTTCTAAAGCAGCTTCCACCATCTGCCCATCTACCCGCGGCGTCCGCCAGGGCTCAATCCTTAGCCCTTTATTATTTAACATTTATGTTAAACCCTTGGCAACCATAGTTGAACAGGCTGGGCTAACCCTGTTTTCCTACGCAGATGACACCCAGATTGTCTTCTCCTTATCAGGGAGAGACGAGAACAATATCTCCGCACTCAAGTCGGGCCTCACTCTTGTGGCCGATTGGATGCGGAGAAACTGTCTCAAGCTGAATGGGGAGAAGACCGAGGTGGTCATTCTGGGACGGAACAAACATCTATGGGGTCCCCGCCATTGGCCCACCGAACTGGGAAATGCGCCTACACCATCTACTGCAGTTCGTAACCTGGGTGTCATTATTGACGACAGGCTAACTATGAGGCAACAGGCTACTAAGGTTGCAGCCATTTGCTTCTCAACGCTGCGGTGGCTTTATAAGATTCTGTGGATGCTTCCCCTCTCCTCCCGCAGAACCGTAGTCGAGGCACTTGTAACGTCACGCCTGGACTATGGCAACATTCTCTACTTGGGCGCAGATAAAGCCACCATACATGTGCTGCAGGTTGTGCAAGATGCGGCTGCGCGCCTGCTAAAGAACGTCCCTAGACGCACTTCAGCCACTGCCGCCTTGCGTGACCTTCACTGGCTGAGCATCCCTGAGCGTGTTGAATTCAAGGCACTCTGTTACATGTTCAAGGCCAAGCAGGGCAGCGCCCCAGCATACATTCAAGGGCTGGTAAAACCCTACAGACCCCTGCGCTCACTAAGGTCATCGGACACTGGTAACTTCGCAGTGCCAAGATGGAAGCTGACAAAAATGGGAGGCCGCTCCTTTTCTACTTTGGGTCCTAAATACTGGAATTCCCTCCCATTGGCACTAAAATCAGAGACCAACCTACTCCGCTTCCGCAAAGCTCTGAAGACTCTGCTTTTTACTAAGCGTGACCAATAGTCGGCTGTGGCCTCAAGTCAGATGATACACCCTCCTTTCTTCTATAGTCTATCCCTGGCACCGGGAAACCCATTGTGGGTAGCTGTGCGCGATATAAGCTTAAATAAATAAATAAAAAAATAGAATTTGTACTAAAATCATATGTATACTATGTTTACTTCTAGGGGCTTCTTGCCACCAGCTCTGTTCATCCACTGGTCTTTTATTGTGCCATTCATATTTTTCTTCCACCCACCACAGCAGTGGCGGCTCCTCCGCTATGGCGGAAGAGCGTCACCCAACTGCTTTTTAGAAGTGAAGTTATGGCAAAATAAAGTAATAATAACTTGCGTTAATATCATTTTATTTTGTTCAGATATCAGGCACCTTTGCGAGGAGGGGCATCTCTCAAGACAGAAGCAGAGGACGCGGTGAGCACAATGTATGTGCGCATGGATGTTTGGCCGGCTATCTGGGGCCTGCTAAACATTCATGCGCACTTTGCATGTTCTCTATGCAGTCTGCATTATAGTCTGATCGAGAATATACCCATGCTCCCAGTCAGTGTCTGAGCACCGAACCACAACACTCAGACCAATCACAATGCTACATTGCAGCGTTGTGATTGGCTGCCTGGGAGCCTGGGTGTCCTTCCTGTTCCGGCCGGAGGGAGGGACTACAGGAGGAGAGAAGCGGCGAGGAAGCGGCACCTGCTTCCCTTATCTCCCTCTCACCTCCGATCCGTGCTGAATGCCAATGCACTACAGCATACAGTGTGGAGTAGTGGGCCAGTGAGTCAGATGACTTCAGCCATTGGCTAAATTCATGCTGAGTGATGGTGTTCTGCCCCTTAACAAGGAGCACTTCCACACACAAAGTAGTAAGCATAAATGGATCAGAAGGATGCACTAATTGGCTCAACATTCCCTTTTACTAATAAAAAATATTATCATCCAGCACGCCTCATGAAATTTCGTTATGAAATGGACCGTGTCACATAAAACTTCTAATAATTTTATGAGTACTAGCTAGCTCAAAGTAATTTAAACAGCACGATAGAGTTCACTTTAAATTTGTATTTACCAAGAACACTGCTTAATCATTCTCCAAAACAATATTTTTGCCTTCAGATACTATATGCTTGAAGATATGAAGTGGCACTTTATTTCTTTGTCATCTCTTTTTTCGCCTACATTGCTAAATTAAAACAACCTGTTGCTTTTTTGATCTGAAAGTAATGCATACAAAGGAAAGTTAAGTATGATTTGATGATTGGTTTCTGGATTAGCAGTCGCGTAGTCCTCCCAAAAAGTAATGTGCTGTACATTCCACGAAACAAAGCAAATGCTTGGAGAATGTAGTCATTGTATTGTAAGCAGTAAATTAGATTAGCCAAAGAGCACTTACTAAATTTATCGTGATTAGTGAATGTATTCATATTCATATTTCATGAGTAGATAATGTAGAAAAGTGATACATTTATATGATGGGACTGTTCATACATTGTGGTCCAATGCCTAGCTCAATGGTCTACATTTCAGTGTTAGTTAAGGTAATAGATGTTGATTGTATAAATAAAGTATCTATCAATTACACCTCTTGCTACAGACCTGTTATGTATAGCAAAATCTGTGTGAGGCATTCAGCATAGCCATGATTATTAATAATAATAGCTATCACTTTATTGTACAAGATTAAATAAAATCAAGATAAACCCCCCCCATACATATAAACCACATAGATCATCAACAAGTACTTTAACTAAAACCAATGTTTACATGTCAGTAGGAAACTAAATATTAAAATAAGGTAACAGGAAAATTGACAACAAATTGTATCCAGTATAGTAAAAGAGGTTATAAAATAGCTAAATTGTATTAGTCAGCAAAGAATGGGATCAAAAGCAATATTTACCTCTTAGAATTCAAATTAACAATTTTCTAAACATGATAGAAAATAATTTTGCCACCTGCTTAATTCAGTTGCGTTTTTAGATTTCATGCATGTCTTGAGGTCACCATTGCAGGTTCTAATCCCATTAGCTAGAATATGGGGCCTGACTCACAAAGGTAAACATAGGACCAAAAGTCTAAGTTTACGACTTTCGGTATTCAGAAAGGTAAACTTAGACCAAAAGTCTAAGTTTATGACTTTCGCTATTCTCGTGAACTTAGACCAAAAGTCAAAGTTTCTGACCTATGGTATTCACGTGAACTTAGATCAAAAGTGCAGACGGAAAGATAATACTCGTAACTAAAAGTCTAAGATTACGACTTTTGGTATTCAAAAAGATAAACTTAGACCAAAAGTGTAAGTTTACAACTTTCGGTATTCACAAAGGAAATTTACGAGTAGCATCTTTCATTCTGCAGCCAGAGCGGAATTTCTGCCCCGAGTGCTGAGATTCCACTCTGCACCCGGAGTGTACTCTCCAAGTAGGGAGACTACAATCCGGGTTCGGGTAGAATCTCTGCACTCGGGCAGAGATTACACCTTGACTGCAGAGGTAAAGATTCTATTGGTAACTTTCCTTTGTGAATACTGAAAAATGTAAACTTAGACTTTTGGTCTAAGTTTACCTTTTTTAATTACCGAAAGTCGCTGTCTTAGGCTTTTAGTTACGAGTAGTAGCTTTCCATCTGCAGTTGGAGCAGAATATCTGCCTAAGTGCAGAGATTCCACTCCGCACCCAGAATGTACTCGCTGAGTGCAGAGATTACCACTGGATGCGGAGTGGAATATCTACATTCGGGGCAGAGATTCGCCTCGACTGCGGACGTAAAGATACTACTTGTAACTTACCTTTGGGAATACCGAAAGTCGCAAGCATAGACTTTTAGTCAAAGTTTACCTTTGTGAATTAGTCCATTGGTTTTGTTTTTCTGTGATTCCACTAGGGCAGCAGTATAAAAGGTGCAAAAGTGACACTTTCTTATAGTGACAGAGTCTAAAATTAACAATTTCTAAATTTCGTCAACAGTTTTCTTTAGGAAAGACTATTAGGAATTTCAGATTAATAATAATATGTTTACATTATGGTTTAAGGCTTTCAGTGAGGTATGATTGTTTGGATAAGCTATTATAAAAATCAGACAGAATATTGCAGAACTTGAGCTGTAAGAGATCAGGGAGGTCATCTGATTGTGATGTTAGGATAAGTTGTGCTTTGCTTACTGCCTTGGGTAGAGAATGGGAGATGTTCTAGGCCCATATGGAATCCTTTTGTAGTTGCCTCAGTGTTTTCGGTCTATATGGAATTCTTTTATAGGTCACACAGGGCTGAAAATATTCTTTTTTCCAGGGATTTGAGTATTTTATGTTCATCTGAATAGTTGTATAAAGAGTAGCCTTTAAAGTGCCCTGCTCACCCTGTCGTAATTTATGACAGTACTTTAAAAATGTGATTTGATAGGTTAAATCTTCTTTAGAAGACACAATTCAAAGCAAATGTGATCCCTGCATGTACATTGCTGGAGAGAAATATATTTCCAAACAAGCTGTGTTGTACTAGGGCAAACCTTGGAGTCAGTCTGGTGAGTAGAATCGTACACTGAGGCTTGTAAGAATTTTACCTTGAAGGAGGCATTTTGATGAAGGATCAGTCTGCGAATATGCCTAAATAGCTGCTCTACAAACTGAACACAAATGAAAACAAACCCCCTGTCATTGTCCTAACTCCCCCTACCCCATACTTCACCCCAAACCATCTTTTGCACCCACCCAATAACAACTACCCATAAATTGACTAAGCATGAACTGGCACCTAACAATAAGTGTTAGTAGAATAAGCACAAAGTTCCCCCTTCCACAACCCACCACCCATCTTACAATCATGAAAAGATGAAAAGCTGACAACAACTAGGAGGGTTATTCAAAAACAAGTTATGGCTGCAAAAAGATATGAGTAAAATTCGGCCCACAGGAGGTTGTCCCACCCAGTGCAGCCATAGACCTTCATCAGCAACTAGGAGGTCAGAACCCACTGCCTCATCAGCGCCCTCATTTCAGGGTTCAGCCGGACCACTATGTGGGGTTTTACGTGGGGGAGAGGCCCTTTCACCATCTGCAGACCCCCCTCTAATGTCCTAATGGGAACAACTTTGTCTTATTCAGCTAGTGTAAGGTGGGGGCAGCATAATCTTCCAGGGGGCCACCCATGGGGCTCCTCAGCGCAGCCTCTGGATGGTCACAGAAGAAGGTCTTCCCTTAGAAGGCCACAAGGAGCATGGTCAGAAACATTATTGTGTAGGGCAAATGCATGGCCTGCATCTTTTGATTCACAGCCAAGAAAGCAGCCAAGAAAGCATTGATGTACCAGTCTGGAAATACAGCGACCTTCGTATTGTTGCTATTGACAGAGATTTGGCACTTGCTTTTCTCTTGATGAGATCTCTGTCAAGGTAGTTCATAATGTGGGCAATAAGGGGATGAGGCGGTGACCCGGGCGGCCAAGTTATTAGGACCTGTTGTGTTCATTCAATTAAAATAAATATTGAATATCTTTCAGGTTCAATTCAAGTCTGAAAACAAGTTTTGAGGATCTGTTCCATAGAGGATCCTTCCACCCCCTCGGGGATGCCAATCACTCTAGTTTTGTCACATGGACCCCCTTGGCATCCTTTATGCTGTCCTCTAATAGCTGAGAAACCTCCTGCAGTTCAGCTTTTTAGGCCCGAGGGTCCGTGTTGTAGCCTCTATCGTCGATAGCCTGGTCTTGGCCTCCGTGACCCTCTCCCCAGTCTTCCTAAGGTCCTGTTGCAGCAAAGAAACATCAATCATGGTTTTGCCATCTTGTGTTCTAGAGCAGTTTTGGACCAGATCTCAGCAGTGGATCTAGGAGTCCCCAGCCTCCAAGGCTGCAGGAGAATGTGTATCACTGAATGGGTGCCACAAAAGTCAGTCAAACCGGTCCGGGCCACATCATCCTCATCAGAGCCTAATCTATGACTCATAACCGGGCTTAATCCATGACACACCACTTCATGGTGAAAACTCACAATAGGAAGTGGGGCTCCTCCGCCCATCCCCCCTGAATCATTACAGTGCAGTACATATGCTCAGCTAATTGTCCCTGTGATCAGCAAGGCAGTTGTCTCCACATCTCCCTCCAAAATCCAAATGTGGGGGGCTCTCCTAACATCTTAGGTGAGCAGGGAGTTTTTCCCAGTTTCACAGTGGCCCCAGCTACCACCACGGCCACCCTCCAATGCACAGGAGAAGAAAGGAGGCTACAGGCCAATGAGCACCGCAAACTCAGATGGGTGAATTAGTCCTCTCAACAACATAGTCAGTGCGGCCCTTTCAGGTCAGCACTACCTCGAGTGAACAATGAGTCCTCAGCTGGGGCCAGTAACTGAGTGTGACATTGAGGGGCATATGTACAAGGAAGTGGAGTAGTGAGACGTTAGCCGTCCTGGCTTAACATCTCACTGAGACACTTCTGAAATGTAAGGCTACACTATATTTACAAGGATATGGTTCAGCCTTGCTTTTCCCCATGCGCTGGTGCTACACTTAGCAGTGTAGCGCCAACACAGGCACCCTTGCACCATAGTGCAAGGGTGTCTGCATGCAGGGGAGGATTGTCTATGTGTAGGAAGGTGTCCCTTCCTGCAAATAAACAATCCTAAAATGCAATTTTGTCACTTTTATATGTGCTGCTTCATGCAGCACGCATGAAAGTCACAAAATTGCATTTTGTTTTTAGAATGTTGCTACTTGAAGTGTCATGGGCACAGTTCTAAGAATGCTGCTCTGACCCATGTCTGGCACTTCAAATTCGGGTTGAAGATCACCTTTCTCTTCCTCAGCCCGAGAAATAAGTTTTGTATCAAAATGGAATACGTATTTTAGCATATAGCGGTAATAAGTACATTAATATATCCTATTACGAAGAATGCTGCGCCTTCCTTTTTAATTCATTTTTAAAAGTGAAAAGGTCAAAATTGGAGCATTTCATACAATAACACACAGTTCTTGTGTGATGATATGCTGCGTGTGTATATATGAACTAAATATGTCACAATGTAAATAAACATCTCTAATATTACTTTATACTGTATTAATTGCTGGAGAACTGTTTGTTTGTCCGATGAAAGGTGTTAGTTAACATTCATTTTGTGCTTAATATTTAATTAATACATTATTAACTAATACAGTCCTTTACAGTTAACCTATTTATTATGATTAGCAAAGTTGACTGACCTCTGCCTGTTCTCAGTGATGCCGAAAGGTACTCGATATAATTTCCTCCATGGGCCAGGGAGTAGGTTGAGTGGAAGGGTCTCCACTTGCTTCTTTTCTCCTATCAATCACTTTCTCTTTAGTAGGAAACTTCATATCAAACTATTTTTTTTCATATTTCTTCCATGCTTTGATGTGTAACAGTCACAGCATTCATTTGTTCCTAGGAGCACCACCATTTCGTTTTCCTTTTGATCTTTCTGGAATTTACATTGATCTTCTGCCAAATAATTTATCATTATTAGACGTGCTGTCCTCCACCAAAATCTCGAATTGCCACCATCAGCTTTCTGGGAGTCCTGGTTTTCCATGATCTCCCAGAGCTGTAAGTCAGAAGTAGTCTCCTCCTCCATTGCCTGCTCCATCGCCCCTCCTTCACCTGCAATGTGCTCCAAGGCCTCTATTTCCTAGTTGTGATCTGACCAGTCGCTTCCAAGGTGACATTTGAAATTGGCGATTTCGAGTTTGCAAAATGCCACTGCATGAAAGCGCATTCTGTGATTCGGTAAATAGCAACATTTAAGGATCTGCTGAATGGTGTGTTATATGTATGTATGCTTTTAATATTCCCAAATTGCAACTATTTTGGAAATGCTTAATTTAATGTTAGTGCGTCAGGGCCTATATGTCTGATGATTTAGTGCATTTTGAGAGCTAAATTAGCCCCTAATGCATTACAAGGCAAGCACTCATTAGGAGATAGATTAATGCACTCAACAGTCACTAGCATGAGATAAACGAGAGTACTCCTCTGGGTTGAAACCTAAGTCCACCATTATGGCCAAATTACAAGATTTTGGCAGAGCGGTGGTGCAACTGCCATGCCACTGATCCGCCAAAGCTTGCACTGCCTGCCTGCCAGATTACAATGTATTCGTAGTCTGGTGGGCGGAGTGGCGCTCCCCCCTGCAGTCCCCTTTAACCCTTTCGCTGCGGCGGCTATTCCGCTGCAGCGCTAAAGCGGTGGGGCGGCCGCGCGGCCGCCGCAGGCTGGTGACAGAACCGCTCCGTCACCAGCTACAGTTGAGCTGTGCTGGTGACGGAGCGGTTCCGTCATGACCCACCCCGCTCATTAAAAGAGCTGCGCAGGCGCGAAATCAGCGCCGCGCAGGCGCGGCGGCCGGGCCATGACGGAACCGCTCCGTCATCAGCACAGCTCAACTGTAGCTGATGACGGAGCGGTTCCGTCATCAGCAGGGGAGGGGTTAAAAAGCACTGCAATAGGACTTCTCACAAGGTTTCTGCACGGCATGGACTGATAAGTCCATGACGTGCAGAAACATATGTGCATGCACATAGGGGGCTCGTTATACCCCCCTGTGTGCATCCACATACGTTTGAGGCACAAGTAGGCCCTGTAGCGCCCTGTTTCCTCTCTGCCCGGCTTTTTGCCATGAAGAGCCTGGCTGAGAGGAAACTCGTAATTGCCCCCCTTACGGTCCCGCCAAGCATATTGCGGTCTCTGACCACCACTCCTACAACAGGCAACGGCGGTTCTTTGGCGGAGCCTGCGGTCCTAGTGCGGTTCGACTGCCTGAGTGATAATCGGGCGGGTGGACCTCTGGTGTGGTGGTGACTGGATCCGCCACCAGGAATCTGGCGGTCCAAGGACTGCCAGACTCGTAATCTGCACTCGATCAACCCAGAACTAAAAATCAACATTTCATGTATCATGATGTCCTGCTATGCAGCACTCCATGGGGCTACATTCCTAGGCTAAGCACACAATTGAAATTGTGATGTTTTGAGTCAGTTGTTTGCAGCGAAAATCATATGATACGCGATGCTTGTGGACACATGGACAAAGAAAAAGTCACACCTAAGGGTTGGTTTATACTTATTGGCAATAACAAAGGACCGTAGAAATCACTACAAATGTCACCCGCTTCCAAACACTGCAATGAAAACAGCAAACATGCAAGAAGCTTTAAAGGCGACAGCGAAGCCAAAACACTGCAGGTGGCTTCCAGGCTGCGCCTGACAAGGCATTGCTTGTAAAATTTTATTAGAATGTCTCTAAGGATGAGACATGATCTCCAAATGTGTCAGGGACGCCCTGGGTCATCCCACTGAAAGTATCATTGTCGCTCTGCTTTAGCTGTGCCAATCATGTCCAATAAATTGGAGCTTTTATAGGATTCTATCCTGTTATCTGACGGCAGATGTTAAATAGCTCAGATCTGCAATGCGTTGCAGTTTCATTTTAGAATGGGGCCTTCCATCCATGTGCACTTGCATATTGGTATGTTCTCTGCCCTTAAATGGCATAATTTCATGCCTGCAATATTAACAAATAATTGTCTGATTATTGACAAAGAGTTTTGTAAGCAGAATGAATATCTGGCCGTAGCAGGTACTGGGAATTTCCCCAGAGGGCCGCCGGGCTGGGGGCCGGTTTTAGACCCCTGGGGGTCAGTTTTTGTTACCGGGATGGTTTTGCAATATCGGTCTCTGGAAACAAAAGTGGCACAAACCTATCAACCCACTAGCACCCCCTGCACCCCCGGGCCGGCCGAGCTCTTTGCCAGGCAGGGTTTCGGTTCCCAGTCTCGCCCTGGTGGATAATGGGTGAGTTTCTCTTTCTATGTGACAGGTTCCTGCCTGCCTGTTTGCAAGCATGTCTACCTTTAATGCACGTGGATTATCTGCCCAAGTAAAGTGAATGGACAGTGTTCTGACTCGATTGAGTCAAATGAGGTTGTGAGGCTGCAGGGGATTATTTTAGTGAATAAGTTGCTTTGCTTTGCTTCAGGAGTCATGGAAGGATTACAATAGAGATCCACCAATCATTCACATGGTACTACTCTCAAGGACTTGTTTTTTATATTGATGATAAAGACTCCAGCATTACCCCCAAGTCCCTCCAGTCATCGTCCCATTCATTACCTGTGGAGATAACCATCACTGAAACACAAAACAGAACAGAGGAATGCTGGTCTTGACCTGCTGGCTCACTGATACCTCTGTGGCAGGGTTCGGGCCCCATGGTGGTGGCCGGTCTTGCCGCATTTCCACCTGGGTCCTGGTCTTGCAGTTTTGGCTTGGTTCGTTGGGCCTGCTTGCCTTCCTGCTGGTTTTCCCCATGCGGGGATTGTGCCTTGGGGACAGGTTTTGTGCCTCTGGTTCCTGTCTGGTTAGGGGGGCTTTGCTTCTGCCTCTGTTTTGTGTTTGGGAGCTTTTGGGTTCAGGGGGGCTTGCCTCCAGGAAGTGTCCGAGCCTGGCCGGTGGGGCCTTGGTGCCGTGTGGGTTGCCTTTCAGGTGTCTGGATGTGGTCCATTCTGACGTCCCCTTCTCTTCTTGGTGCTATATTTGGGTATGGGTCTTCCAGTCTCCCAGGTAGTCTGGCAGGTATCTGCCTGGCATGGCTTCCTGACTGGCCTCCATGCCCTTCCCTCTGGCCTCTTTTCAGCACCTGTCTCCCCGGCGACGGACTGGGCTGTGGTGTTGGCATGACAGTGCAGGTTGCTTGGCTTCTGCCCTCGCTTCCTGGACGCTTTTTGCCGCTTTAGCCTGGTTGTGGCTGGTTCCGGTGGATTTCTCTCTGTACTTGTGCAGGGTTTCTGGCTTGTGGCTGTTTGGCACTGTGCTGCTTTCTCCTTGGCTGTGGGGGTGCCGTGTTGGTGGCCTCCTATCTCAGCTAAAGGGTCTGTGGTTCAATCTGCTGGCTTTCCGGGGGCCTGTGGGGACGTCAATGCGGTTGGAATTTAGGCCACCCTGTTTGTCTCTCCTGTTATTGTGGCCCTGGCATGGTGCTTGTTTTCCTGCCTTTTTTTGCCTGGGGCTCTAGGGCCATGGCGGTTTGAGTCTCTGGTTGCTCTGGGGCTGTTGTGGGGTATTATCCTTTCACTTTGGCAGCTAGGATTGGGACTCGCTTGCAGTGGTCCCTTGGTGTTGTCCTTTCCCCCTGGGCAGGTAGATCGGCTGGTTGTTCAGTTGGAGGGTTTCCTCCCTCCCAGTGGTCACCCCAGAAACTACAGTCCAGACATGGGCCACGGGACACAGTGTACTGTGTCCCGTGGCCCATGTCTGGACTGTAGTTTCTGGGGTGACCAGTGGTCCCAGTGCTCCATCCATCATCTCCTTGTGTTTGCTTTGTGTCCCCTGAGTTGGAAGGGTATGGCCAGACTTGGGTCCCTTTGCTCACTTTGCCACTGGATTCAAGCTGGCCTTATTGAAGAGGGATGTTACCCCGTACCTGTCCCAGGATGCTGGTTTTCAGTCTAGAAAGGACCTGGCTTGGCAGTTCGAGCTAGACTGTTCCCATGGGGAACAGGGTCAAGACTGATATGCATATAGCGGGATCTGAACTGAGGTGGTGACGTGAGCTAAAGAACAATGATGGATTCAACCCAGATCTGTAACTGTGCATGAACATATGAAAAGGTTTAGCGCTCCGTCCCTCATCTCCTTGTGTTTGCTGTGTTCATTGGCTGTTCCCTGTTGCTGTTGTTCGGTGTATGACTCTTCGCCGGTGGATGAGTCTTCTCATGGGCTGTTTATTTGTGCCTTTGTTCAACCCCTTCTTTTGTGACCTCTTTGGTATGTGTTGTATGGGGTGGTGTCTTCCCTGCTGTGCCTGTTTGATCTTTGAGTTGCACTGGTCTCAGTGTCCTTGGGGGTTTGCCTCACCCCGCTCTTGGGTGGTATCTCCCCCCTGCCATTCCTCAGGTGGGGCCCTATTGCAGCCTCAGTCCCGAATGGGTGTTGGGCTTCATTGGGTTCTTGCCTCTGGCTCTCAACCTGCCTTTTTCTGTCTGGTTGGGGTTGTGTTCGTGGCTGCCTGGTCTGCCTGGTTGATCTTCCGGCAGTTGGTTTTATGGTTGGTCCTGGGTCTCTTTCCTTCTGGCTGCATCGTTGCCTTTGTTAGGCTGGGTTCAGGGGCTGTGTCCCTGTGTCCTCTGTGTTCTTGGCGAGTGCCTCAGTCTTTACCTCTTGCCCTATCCCTAGACTCCGGCTCCTTCTCCATGTATGGGTTCTTGGCAGCTGTCCTGTGTCAGCGCTGGTGCTTGACATTCCCGCCCTGGTCCTCCTCTAGGGGCTTCAGTGACAGTGTCCTCTGGGCTTTCTGGGGGCAGAGCCCGTCAGGTCGATGGGGTCTTGCTCTTTGGTCCGTGCTTTCTCCCTTCCTGGGTTGGTCTGTGTTGCCCTGCCCTTGGTTGGTCCTTTGGGTCTGTGCCTTGGCCCTGTTGGCCTCTCCTCTTTTTTGGGGTGGTCTGCGGTGGGACTCCCTGGTGGTGTTGGAGTTTGTCCCGTAGTTGGCCCTGTTGCCCTTCATGTCCTGGTTGTGAAGGGGGCTGTGTGGTCTTCCATTGTTCCTCTTGCCTCTCTTTTGGGGTTGGTTGTGTGTATGTTTAGCATTATTGAGCGTACCTTCCGTTGTTTGCTTAGACACGCTGTCTGTCGGTTCTGCTGCCGCATCTGTTTGGCAGGTTGGTGGTGCTGGTCCGCCCTTACAGACCTTTTGTCCCCTGTGGGGGTTATGTCTGTTCTAGGCCTCCGTGTGCCAGTTGTTTTTGGTGGTGTAGTTTCTTCGATCCCTGGTTCCCTTCTGGAGCTTTGACTTTCGGTTTGGGGTCTCTGTGGTGTGCCTCCTTTTGGCCTTGGTTTGTCTTTGCCTTGTCACCTTTGTGGCGGGCTCCCTTTGACTTGGCGGTTTCGGGGGTTGGGGTCAGTGCGGACTGGGTGTCCTGGTTGTCCTTTCTGTCTGTGGTTGGCTGCCTCCTTGATACCGGTGGTGCCTTCTACTTCCAGGGTCCTGGTTCTTCTTGTTCCTGGTTGTGTCGATGTTGGCCTGTCCTGGCTTGCTGGTGTGTTTGGACGCTTTGAGTCTTCTGTGTGCGGTCTCTTTGCTGTGCTACTTTTGTAGGAGGCCTCTGGTACTTCCTTGGCATGTCCTCCTCCTCCTATTTTGGTTCAAGGGTGTTCCCGGTGTGGGTTGGCTGCCCTCTGGGTGGTAGCACCGTGGGTTTGCTGCTTTTTTTGCCTTGGTTGTCTCTTCCTTGTTCTGGGGAGTGCAAACCTGCTGTTTGGTTGGGGGCTTTTTAGGCTGTGTGCTTCTGCTTGTTGTTTCCTGTGGTTCTCCCTTTTACTTCACTTGGGATGCTGCTTTCAGTGTGGTGTCCTGGGTATTCTTGGTGGTTTGAAAGGCCGGATTTCTGGCTTTGGTATGCCTCACAAGTAATAAATGGGACGAGGACTGGAGGGGCCTGGGGGTAATTCCCTATTACTTACCGGTAATCTTCATTACTCCTGGCCCCACTGTCCTCTTCCCAGTCATTACACCCCTACTTCCCAGATGGACGGCCGGCCGGCCTTCCTTTTAGTGGCTTGATAGTACATGCAGAATGCTGGGTGAGTACTGGTTAAGTAGTGCCAGTGGGTGAAGGTGGGTTAGGGATTCCTGCATTCCTCTGTCCTTTTTTTCTGTCTGGGAGATGGTTATCTCCACAAGTAAAGAATGGGACGAGGACAACGGGAGCAGGAGCAATGAAGATTACTGTTAAGTAAAAGGGCAGTACACGCTGCACTGATTTGTACTGTGGAGACATGTAGAGATATCTCTAATACAACTGGCCTCATAGCATCATCCATTTGTCTCCTAAAACTGAGACATCCACGTAGTTTCTCCAAGGCACGCAGTATGCCTTTGTGTGGTCTGTCATTGGAAAGAGCTCTCATAGTGCACATCTTCCTTGATTTGTGGTGCAACCAGGCTTTACAGTCCTGAGATATCAACAGAAGTCTGACAGTGAAACTCTGTCCTACCTGCCTTTCTCATTATTTCGCAGCTCTCTCAATGCATCTCACAATGCCACTCTTTTTTGGTTACCAGTATGCACTCGTATCCCTTTATCCTACAGGCACAAAAATGCACGTTCCAATTGAGACTACTCAGCTTTTCATCCTTCATAGGTCAATAAACTGGTACCATTGAGGTTGTCACATTTTATGAAGAGCCTCAACGTAATGCGCCTTAAACGAAATATTAAAATATTGCCTCAGTTATCTCTGTACTCCAAATAGCAGTACAAACCAATGTGCAGAATATATGCAATGGAGTCTAAAACGTATTTAAAATCTAACCACACATGGAGAGCTCGGTTTGCTGTAGGACAAGAGCTTAAGGTAAACTGATATTAACGTGAAAATTGATAATCTGGAAGTAATAGGTTCCAAGGCAATAAGACAGCGTGGTGCGTTAATGCACCCTCTGAAGAGGGGTGTGTTTAGTGTGGGTGATACGTGCAGTTTACATGGTTTGAACTTGGCACGATACTACATTAGGTAAATGCACCTGCTGACGATTTGTGTGTGTAGCAGGTTGCTCGTTACAATAAAAAAAATAAGACAGCTACCGAGACTACAGGTATGAATCCAGTAGGACAACTCAGAAGCAAAGACGTTGAAAGGCATCGGCAAAGTGGGGTCTGGCCCAGAGCCCCAGCATTTCAGGGGGGCTCCCGATAGAGCGAGTTCTGTTCTGCAGAGTCCTGGCCTGGTATCCTTATATAATTCTTAAACAGATTGTTTTAAATACCTTTTCCTTTCATTTTTTTATGTGGGTGATATTTGAGCGTCTATTACAGAAATTTTGCAGAGGAATGTTCTGCTTATGTTTCAATGAACATCCATAAAAAAAGGTTTTTCTTATAGATCAAAACAGCATATGATAGTTGAAGTAATATTAGTGAGCTACTGCTGTTTCACAATATTTAAAACACAATTCACTATTCCTGCATTAGAATTTGGACGAGTGTGCCTGTACACTGTCAGTGACGTGGCACCAAAGAGCAGAAACTGTATCATAACTTCAAAGCTGTTCCAAAATGGGGCTTCCAAAAAACGTTTGGCCCAGGGCCTCCAAAATCCTTAAGATGTCCCTGCACAGAAGGGCGTTTTAATGTGCGTAATTGCATGCACTGTGAATGTGGAACCCTTCTGTGCCAGTAAAATAGACCAGAGACAGCTTGCTGTACATTGCAGGATAAATATGAGATGGTAATAATATCATGTTATTACAGGGCTTAAATAAACTCAGGTTCTTTTATTTGGTTGTTGTAAACAAAAGTTATTATTAGTATTTTTAGCCAAAATAGTCTCCAATTTAGCTTGGTGAGGGAGGAAGGTAGGCGTTAGGTGCCTATGGAAGTTTAACCACTATCTACCTCTTTACCTCTCTCAATTCAACAACCAAAAATGTGCTTTCCAACATCATAGGACATAGAGAAAGAAGAGCAACTGTGTTTTTTTTCATTCGGACTTGACATTCTCTTGATAGTATCTTACAAGCAGGGCTTTAAGTGGGCCGGGTCTCAAGGGGTCTGAGCACCGGCAGTTTTTTTCTGGGGGCCTCTGTTTTGAGCCCTGACACAGGCAGCCCGTTTTTTTTCCCCGGACTGCAATGAGCGCTGTTTGCTGTCACTGCAGTCCGGAAAAAAGTGCCATGGCTCAAAACAAAGCCTGATAGAGAGACCCGTTTCGAGACAGCACCAGGCACATGGATGTGCGCTGCCCACACTGCTCACTTCTCAGTAGTAGAGAAGTTGCAGCAGCATGACGTCATGCCAGGGGAGCGTTGTGGGGGAAGGGAAATCCTTTAAGAGTCATTTTCTTTCAGGATTTCCCTTCTCTTTCTGAAACTCAGGAGCAGCTACATTGTGGTAGGGTCACCAAGGATTTAATTGGAAGCTTTGTCAATATTACATACAAGTTATAGTTGCCGCTTATTTATCTTCTGCAAATAACCATTGACAAAGCCACTATTACTTACTTATTGTAGGTATGATGTTACTTGTATCAAATATCTGGATGCAATGACGGAAACAGCAAATTACAAGTCGTGCGGCACACTATGCTAAGCACAGATTTTTTGCGTAAGTGATTTAAAGCCACGCCCCTAATTACACTGACCACGCCCCTTTGAGAGACCCCCCAGTTTTTTCATCCCACTTAAAGCCCTGCTTACAAGGGAACTATATAGAAGTTCTAAAGTATAGGCCTGAAAATCATCTTTGCCTTCCAAAAGAGGGACAACTGAGAAGTATGAACAATATATGCAGGACTCAGTGTGAGCATATAAAATTAAAACGATAGCTCCCCTACATTTCATCCACTGACCGCACAAAAAAGCAGGACAGTTGTGAATAATACTCCGAGAGTTGGTGGCCTTCCCCTTGCCCCTTCACAGCAAGAATATTTTGACAGTTTGTGAGCGCGATCTGTGTCACTCCAAATCACAAAAACACGTAAATACATATTTCTTGCCCTCCACGAACAGAAAGAAAAGATGTCAATATTTTACATCTCAGGGGTTCTCTTCAATTGCTCTTTACCAGGCAATCGCCAAGTTCTCAATTTATGCACTACCTACCTTTATTAGGTCGAGCATGCGAAAGCACATGCAGTGCATGCGCTCGCGCTTGTGAGAACTGCTTGGAACCCACCATTGGCTTCAATATCATTAGTTTTCTTTGCTGCCTCCTAATTAGCCAGTACAGGTCAATCATCACTTCCATTTCTTTTTCTGGAGCATGGTAAGTAAGTAATATTTTTTTATTTGTATATGATTAATAAAAATCTTTACAAAAATATAAAACGCCATATGACAGTACAAATGATTTAAAATACAGCAGTTACTATTGTCAATTCAAGGTTGTTATTAAGTCCCGATGAGTCTTTCAAGTGTGCTTGAATCTTTCCTTCATTAAATCAAAGAACTTCACAACCTGACAATTCAGTTTAATATCACTGGAGGACAAACACAGTTTAACTGCCTGCCTACAGGTCCGAACGGCATATGATCTAAAAAAAGGTAGCAACAGCTTATGCCTTAGGTCCATTAGTCTCGGGCAAATGCATATCACATGGATGATGATGGAGCATGGACCCAGCACATATTGATTCAACTTAATTAGTGCTCGCTCCACATCCCTTACACCTGCCTTCTGTTGCTTTTCCCCTCTCTGATTGTTGCTGTAATACCCCCCTGCACCCCGTGCCTTCCTCATGTTGCTGTTACATGGGCTGCTGTGCTACATGGCTTAAAAAAAATAAACGCTATGATGCAGTGAATGCTGGCAGCATCATAGCGCTTTTTAGGTCTCGCCTGAGCTAGCGCATGCCGGCCTAGCGCTTGGGGTTACATGCACGTGCACGCGTGCAACCGGCAGCTTTCACCATCCATGGCGCCATCTGGAGCGTGATAACTTTCACTTCTGCTGCACGCGCGCTTGTTTAGCTATTGGATTTCCTACTGGGTTTCACATTTATTTTGGCGCCCGTGCCAGTGGTGCGATCAGGGCGGGTATTCTTCTGTAAAGTCCACTACTTGTTTACTTATATTAACCTGATTTTCATTAAGTGAATGATAGCACACATTTGCTGTCTCTGCGTGCTGTAAATGTTAATAGTTCCTAATTTAATGACATCAACGGCCTTGGAAAGATTTTACCAGGATTCGAACGTGGCAGGTTTAACTCTTTAGCCACCTGCACCTTACACAGTTTGTCGAGAACCGAAACTCTTCCGTTCCCATTTAAAGCACCACAAGAACCCTCTTTAATCTATTAATCATGGAATCTGACTACGTGAAGAGAACTGTCACGGGCTGCTATACACAGTTGCATGGCCAACGTTGCAGCGTGCAGGACGGAGGAGATGCAGGGCCTCAATGACGCCCACATCCCTCGAAATAGGCTGTTTAATTTGGCTCCTCTAACTGTCGCACTTATTGCTGCTGCCTTTCCGCTGACAGGTTTCCAAAGTCGCGGGGCATTGGCAACTTACATAAATTATTGGGACTGACCCGCCTCTCCCATTGCCCGGCAGCGCATCCAGAGGAGCTGCTCCTACAGTAAGCTTGTTTATGTATGGAATGAGCATGGACTCGAGAGAAACAGGGATCCCACTGGCCTTTTTTACCGGCCACGCGGTTGCAAAGCACGTAGGGGCATATTATCAAGGGGGTTTATCTCTGCTTTTTTGGCTTTAAAAGCCAAGAAAGCAGAGATAAAATGATCTCCCTATTACCAAGCTGTCGCTAACACCAGTTAGCGACAGCTAATAGGAGATAGCGACCATCTTGAGCCCCGCTTTGCATGTCAGTGATATTTATCACTAATGACATGCAAAGTGGGCGTGCCAAGATGTTAGCGACTGTTTCCAGTCGCTAACATCGCTATCTCCTATTACCAACTTTTGGAGATATTCGCGCTAAGCGCGAATATCTCCAAAAGCTAACACCTGCCCTGAGCAGTTCTTAGCCATGTTATCCAATGGGAGGTGGATAACATGGCTAAGAGCATTTGCTCGATAATGCATGAATATCGCTGACTTTTCAGCGATATTCATGCATTGCGGCCGTTTTTTATCGCATTTGCGAAAAACCTTGCTAATAGCAAGGTTTATCTGCGATAAAAATCGCCGATGTGCGGCGATAATTTATGTCTCTAAACAAGTTAGAGACAAAAATTATCGCTAGTTGTTGGTAATATGCCCCCCAGTTGTTATTTGTGGTGTTGGCGAGCAACATTTTTACAGCACTTCTCTCCAGTTCTCGCACTGTTTGCTTTGTTAGTCATGGACACCTTACCACCAGTCTTTCCAGGCGTGAACCATCACGCCCACTTTGTAAACCGTAATTTTGCTGATTGCCGGAGTAGCCTTTTATACAAGTAGCACCGTCATGGTAAAATAGAAATCTTTATTATACACCTGACTAAATAACTCTGACGAAAACCCAAACTCAGGCTTGGAGCTTGGAGCAGACCGAGGCATTTTTCAATTACATACTCCTTCTTTTTAATCCAGATATAGACGGGAACATAGACCCGAATATATGCTTTTGGAGGCATTCCCCTCAGTAACAATAGCAACAAAATGGGTGGTAGGAGGAATTATTCCGAACTTTCCCCCTTAAAGCATACGCCCCAGTGAGCTTTTACAGCACACGCTGCGTTTCACTGTATTATTGTCTGATTGTGGATTTTTTTATGCTGATAGTGGACAGAATCATGTAAGAAATAATAATAACGTTCATCGTTGTCAGTTTTCAAATTAGGCTTTGTGCACGGCATGGAAAGATAATTCTGTGGGGTAATTCAAATCTTGCAGAGAGGTACTTGTACCATGCAGGTTCCAAAACTTGCAAGATAATACACATAGTTAATATAAATGGAGATCCTAGTAAAATAACTTAAGGGGTTAATGCATTTGCTGCAGATAGCCATTTCTAACTTGGAGGTTACTTATTACAATCCCAGAAAACACAGCTAAAAGCAATGTGATTTTTGTTGACATCATGTACAACATCGAAGTCAATGGTTTCAGGTGTGCGTCTCTTTGTCTGTGTGTCACCTTTAAATCACAGGTTACAATTCCATTAAAATATACTAGTAGGCTAATGTGCCTTGTGTCCAGATCTGTATGTAAAGTATAGGTCACAGTTTGAATTCATTGTAAGTCAGCTCAGTATATTAAAATATTTGCAGTAAGGACGGACTGCCTTCACTTTTAACTTTCAGTGTAAAATTGCCCAGCGCCCCCACACACCACCCTTTGGCAGTGCAATTGGGCACTTCTCATTTTCTCCCTCCCCAACTCTAACCGAAATCAGTACACTCCTTTACACAATATTGAAATCACCGGTCACAAAGTCAGCAACAGCAATAGCACTAAAATGCTAAAGTAAGTAGGTTGTTTGCTGAAGATAAAAAGTGGTTACAATACTAATGCTACTACGGGTGGTAGGGCTTTGTTGAACTGTAGTCCCTGTGTTGGACTAGAAAGTATCCAACTGCAACAGAGGATACACAGTTATAAATCGCTGATAATTACATTTTGACTCTAAACCATAGCGTTTTGGGGGCTGAGTGGCCAAGTGACATGCAGGTAATTTTAAATTGTTTTGGGAAGAAAAGTCTATCTCATGGTGATGTACGTGTACCCCTACCTTGAGTGCGCCAGGTGCCACTATATCTGGATCCCTGGAGCTAATTTATGTTGCCAGGGGCGAACACGGATCATGTGTGTGTACGCCATAACATAGGCCTGTCTCATGGATCTGTAGCTCCATTCCCTATCCCTCACTGGGGACCTTTACTGACAAATTAATTTAACAAGGGCTCCTGTTCTACCTGCAGCACTTAACTTCAGACGTTCTACCTTTATCTTTCTTCTCTCTCCTTCTCATTGCTACATATTTGTATTCCGCTCCCTTTCAATTATATCCAATTTTAATTTCTTTCTGGAGCCTAGCCCTATTGATTTCACTCTACGTCCAGGGTAACAGCTCCATTAAAGAATCAACTAGCTCCGTTTCATAATAGCCCAGAAAAAATATCCTCTTTGATCTCCACGTATATAAGTGTTTTTCTTTATCAAAGACCTACTACTCCTTTAACATTTTAGGAGGAAGGCAACAACATAATAATTCCCTTCACCTACACACATTCAAAACCAGATATTCTGCTATTTCCTGTGTCTTCACAAATTTATCTGATTGTTTTATCCCACTTTAACTTTTTTTCTCTGCCTCTGTGACCCTCATCTCCACAAACACCCAATTTGGTTCTGCTGTCGCCATTTTCCAATTTCTATGCAGTTCTTCATCTGGATAATTTTCAGACCCCCACTGACTGTTCACTTGTATCCCTTTTTTGCCTCTCTTCATTGACTTCCCTTTCACTCTTGTCTAATGTCTCATTTCTTCTTCTTGGAGGGAAGTTGGTTCATGGATTCACCTGTCCCTGACATTTCTCCCTTATGTTTGTTGTTTATTACTCTCTGTTTTCTTGCACTCCCTTTTTCCCAAATTTTCTCTTTTCTCACCCTTACACTTTGAAATGCCTTTCTTCTTGGGTTTTTTCAATCTTGCTCACAAGGAACATCCCCTCTCTGCCCTTCTACCTTATAACTGTCGATGATGTGGTCTATTGCCTGTTTTGCAGTAATTACACTGTTGATCGCTAATTTCATATAGCGCTTTGGGAAAAGTGCTCTCTAAATTGCTCTGGAATTTTTTTTCGTTTAGTTTTCAAACAAGATACACAGCTTTGTAATACACTACATACTGGGGTTCAGACAATAAGCTAAGGTAGTACAACAGTAGTATTAGATCTGAGCAATTGCATCAGTGTTACTTTTAACACAATCTTGTTATACATTGTCCAAATTTCTACTTGACCATGTTTGACTACAATGTCATGAGATATCAACAGGTAGTTGCAAAATAATATTCAGATGTCTGTGGGATGTGCTGCATCTGGCAGAAGGCAAATATATAGTTTGGTTTGGCCATTACAGTAAGTATGCTTCTGTATCCACTGGTTGGTGGTGGCGGATTTGCCACTTCCCCAGTGCCACGTCACCAGATGCTTTGCTAGTAATAAGATTAAAGCAACAAACTTATTGTTAAACCATCCCAGTAGCGCTATGAGAGGATTTGGTTGAATGGTAACATTAGTCACTTACTTCAAAAATCAAAACATTTGGACCAATAGTTCTGGATGTTTCCACACTGCCATACTAGGTGAATTAAGTCTGCTCCCTCCTTTCCACATGTTTCACAGTTTGAATCGATCCTTAATCCCCATTTGCATATCTTTGCAGAGGTGCAGTATAACCTATGAACATATCTAAAATGTATTAATCGCAGCCTACTGCTAGAAAGTAGTTTGCCCATTTGTGAACGACTCTCGGATCATGTATCATCTGGCAGTGGTTGATCCAGGTCCGCCTCCCAGGCCCCCTTATAAGTGTAACGTCTCTCAGGGAGCACCCTCGGTATGGCTCTGTACAGTATGGAGATACGTTTTCTTGGATTAGTAGCTGCATCTATTGCATCTAGTGGTCCAGAGCTGTCAAGCTCCTGGGGTAAGTTAGGTGTGAGTTTTTTGCCTGTAATTTTAATTATATGGAATAGATAGTGATGTAGTGATTTTATAGTGTTTTTTTGAGCAATGTAGCCTAATGTTATAAGTCAGTGAACTAATGTTCCGATTTATTCTAACCGGGGTCTCATTGGTCTGCTTATTTCTTTCTGAGAATGCTGTCCATTACAGTTCTCACCTACTGCAAAGGTGAAAGAGCAGGGTGCAAGAGAAGAAAACTGACACGGACAAAAGAAATGCTTGCAGCCGCAAAACGTAGACATTAGGCTGGGGCGGCCGTCGCACTGATTATAATTAAAATGTTATCTGCGGGCGCGGACCTCCTGAAGCGGCCACAATATGTAAGGTTGAATTGACTTGCAGCGCTGTTTGTTAAAAACGGGTAGGGCACGAAAATTGTGCAAACTGCTTTTCAAAACAACGAACCAAAGCTGACATAAAAAGCATTGGCATAGCCAATAGGTCTCACCTTTGGTACCTGCTGCATAACTAAATACTTATACGGTCCCAAAGGCAAGACCTATTGGCTATGCCAATGCTTGTTTTTCTTGGCTTTAAGCCATGTTGCACAGCAGATAAAAACATTGACAAAGCTAATACACCAGGTGACTCCAACCACTTAACCATGAGTACCAGTAGCTCACAGACACCCTTAGAGTCTCTCACAGCCTTTAATTCCTCTTTAAATATGCATAGAGTCACATTTTCCTTTTAAAATTAGGGAAGGCTGTGTTTATTTGACATTATCATCAGGCTACAGGTAGCAGGGCCTGAATGAGGAGAGCTCTGTCAGATTCAGGATCCGGGCTCGGGCACAAGAGGTGAAGAAAAAAGCTCATTTCCAACTCAATATTGGAGGTGAGAACAAATTATGTTTCTGAATGCTTTTAAATGGGAGGAAATTAAAGTGAAATGTTACCTTCAAGACTAAGTTAACTCTTCATTTTCATCTTCTCCCATTCCATAGTGTCACATTTACACAGCAGGTCCCTTGCTCTCAGTGGACAGTAAAACTATGCCATATTTTTTGCTGGAAAATAGTCATTTTTTTCAAATGGTAGAAATATAAAGTGAAGAAAAATATCTTAATGTTTTTCACCGCTTTCAATAAAGCCAATTACGTCTTAATGTTTTATGAAGCATTTTTTTTTCACTTTAAATTCTGTTCATTTAAAGAACTAGCTGTATTTTTCCGTTATAAATAAGGCACCATGTCTACAGACAACTAGGAGCAAGATGCATACTGTTTGTCAATCTAACACTTAGAAATGGGAGAACATTTAAATGATGAGTTTTATGGAATCCATATAAACATGAAGTAACTCTTCAGTTTAATTTTCTCCCATTTTCAAAGTGTCTCCTTTACACATGTTGGGATCCAGCTCCCAGGGCTGGTAGATATGGTGCCATATTTATAACTACATAATAGAGTCATTAATTTGAATGGGAGAAATATAAAGTGCTGAAAAAATTGTCATTCTACAGGCATATTTGCAGAACATTTTTCATCAGTTAAAATTTTTCTCATTTAAAAAAAAGAATGTAATTTTGTGCAATACATGTAAATGTGCCACATATGTTGAAAGATATGTTCTGTGCCACAAGTACATACTTCATAGGCTCTCCGTCGCTAAACACATATTATCCATTAATTCTCACACATGTTCATACATCCCCAAAGACCAAGCTCTTACTGACACACATTGCAGACCTGTCACTGTGCCCCTGGCAAAGTATTTTGTTCAAACCATAGTATCTGACTCTATGGACATTTGGTTTAAAGTCTATGAAGCTGGGTGCCGGGGTGTCTCGGAACAATGCACAAGTTGCTTAGTGCATTGGAAAGACATGGCTTGGCAGTTGGGGCTGGACTGTTCCCATGAGGCACAGGGTCAAGGCTGATTTGCATATGGCCATGTCTGAACTGTAGTGGTGTGGCACGCAAAGAAACGATGGATTTAGGCCCAGATCTCTGTACTGGGGTGAATGTATGACATTGTTCTGCATTCTGTCCATCAACTGTGGTTTTTGCATTTGTCACCCGGAGTGGGATGGGTAGGCTCAGACGTGAGTCCCATGCTCTCCACACCACTGGAGTCAAGTTATCTTGGCTGAAGACGGCTGATAGCCAGAAACCGGTCCTAGGATGCTTGATTCCAGTCCAGGAAAGACATGGCTTGGCAGTTTGGGCTGGACTGTTCCCATGAGGCACAGGGTCAAGGCTGATTTGCATATGGCCATGTCTGAACTGGGGTGGTGTGGAGTGCAAAAAACGATTGATTTAGGCCCAGATGTCTGTACTGGGGTGAATGTATGACATTGTTCTGCATTCTGTCCATCAACTGTGGTTTTTGCGATAGACAAAAGGCAGCATGCCCTTATTTGTCAGGTCTCAAATATTGTAGATCACATGTCATAAATGAATACATACAAATACAAATTTAGTCTATAGACTTTCTGCAAATAGGCTTTCATTATGTATCTACAGGCTCCAACATGGCATGTCATTGCAGCTTGGTTACAAGAAAATATCATAAAATGAAACTTCAACTTCTAATTCTCTGAGCACTCTCCTTTTAGAGGCTGAGGAATGATGCACAATCTTCGCCTGCCCTGCGCGATGATGCTTCAATGGGGAACAGTAATAACAATTTGCTGAGATTAGACTAGACTTGGACTAGAAACTACCCAGTAGGCTTGGTGACTGACAAAGAAAGGCACAGTGATTAATGGGGAATTAGGCAACAGCTGATCACAGCACACTTGCTTTACCATCCTTGTCTTTAATCTCCCTGTCTTTGAATTGTCTTTGAATTGTCTGTTTCACAAATGAGGACCTGATTACGATGTCGGGTAGACTCACGTCCGCCTGACACCATTGTACAATCAGGATTGACTGATCTCTGGTCAGCTGTCCTCACCGCAGCATTTCAATGCGACCACACATGGTGCGGTCACATACTCCCATTTCTCTATGACATCTTGTGCTGTGGCTGTTAACCAGCCAGAGCTTCCATAAAGGAATGGGCGAATCTGTTCATCCCTGAACCGCATGCCAGGCACCTCAAGATGCCTGCCACATGGTGCAGGGATGAAGAGGGGGGCACCATATGTGTCCCTTTGGCCCCCAACCAGAGGTCACTGGCTTAAGGGGGCCCTGTTGGAAAGCCCGAAATGGAAATCCTGTCAGAAACCAACATCGTAATCCCCACGGTGGAAATGCTGTCCATAGGGATCACTGCCAGGCCTCTAACTGGCCGATGAGCTCCTTGAGCCAGAATGACAGGCCTGTTTCACTTTCATTTGCCTGCATCATAATGCAGCAGTCAAAAGGGAAACCTGCGATGAGACTTGGAAAGCCTCCAACCACCAGTTGGAGGCTTGCCGAGTCTCAACGTAATGAGGCCCTTAGGCTCACCCACCCCCATGAAAATTAATTAAATATCAAACATACAAACAGAAACACACATAGCAAAAGCTCAGCAGGTGTGGTGCCTCCAGGGTACATGAGTAACTGATCCTTAATTATGGTTGGCTTTAGCGGCCAATGGCACTATGGTTTCACTATGGATTCACCACTGCATGCCCTTATTTTTCAAATTGACAGACTAAAAATATCACTGACATGTTATTAAATACATCAAATGGCAGAAAGAACCAAATAAGTGGGTCCCATGAACAAGCACAGGTGTGTGTCTTTGCAGTTTATAAAGGAAATGTTTTCTAATCTCCAGTCTCCAGACTCTTTGTTCAATTTTTGATTAACTACTAGCTTTTTCTAGAATCATGAAAGCTCAGAGTGGAGGGAGATCTTTTTTTACCTCTATTCCATTGAACTCTGAATTGTGCTCACAAGTCATATAAGAGCAGAACTCAATGGCCTTCAGAAACAAAATTCCAAAAAGTAGATGTTTATTTTTTTCATTCAGGCTTTCTTTTCAGTTGGCAGCAAAACCACCTACAGCTCATCACTGTGCTGTAGAGGTTCTTTTCAAATTAAAATTCAAGTCAATTTCCACACATCAGAGGTACTGAAACACAATTCCATGGAAAATAGTAGATTCTGGGGCTTAAGGAACATAGGCAATGAGTTTAATCCTTTGTGGGTGGGTGTTTCTAGGAGCCTTTACTTCCATCAATTCCTCTTTACTATTCCCTAAACCCTATATTTTTGTACTTATTTGTCATATCCCACCTACTCCTTGTCCCTCTCAAATAGGTATATGGCAGAGATTTCTGAGGAGAGGCGGATGCACAGGTCTCCACCCGTAGGTTAATGAGTAGTACTACTATAGTACTTCTTCACATAATACAAATGAAGTTTGTCAATATCCCAGCACTTGTGCTGTAAATCTCATATATAAAGATAACCCCTCACCACCATGCCTAGGATTTTTTTTGCTGATGAAGAATATTCAGAATTGGCTAATCTCCACTTCTTTGCCTGGAAATTAGCCTGGCCAAGCAAAAAGTGCTGCCAATCCTAAACATTGTGTGGTTCATGCATACCACTTTCGTAGCACACAAAGACCCAGATTTACTACATTTCTTACAGAAATATGCCACTCTCCTTCCACTCTCCTGAGTGCTGGCACAGAAATGTGCTTCAGTGCGCGCGCACACTCACCTTTCCACCATAGTGCAAGGGTGTGTTAGTGAGCTTATCATGGGTTTTTTACCGAACTGATACCCTTCCTGTACAAAATACTATGCTTAGACTAACATAAAAACTTTTCCCACGTTGTACATGTGCTGTATTGTGCAGCACACATGCACAGGCAGAAAAGAAAGAAGAAATAAAATCAGTTCTCCCTGATAGCGCCTGGTTAAAGTTGTCACTATTTTTGGTATGGAAAACTCTGTCTACTTTTTTTTAGTAAATAAGGCTTTGCATCAGAAAGCTTGGGTGGTTGCATAGGAACGCCCATGCACCATCCACGGAACGCTCCCTTTGCGCTAAGTAATGTAAAGCAGTGCTAGACGCTGCTTTGCACTACTTTCAAGGGATTTTTCAGCGCAAAACTTGTGACTATAGGTTTTTGTGTCACTTTTGTGACGCAAACACAGCGCTAAATGTTAGTAAATATACTCCAAAGTATTCATAATATGATCTTAACCCCTTCGATGCTGATGACGAGCTCAGCTCGTCATCACCCACGGGTGTCGTGTGCTGATGACGAGCTGAGCTCGTCATGGTGCCACTAAGATGGCATTTTCCAGCACAGGAGGGGGAAAACGCCTAGCATCCAAGTGGTTAAACTACATACCTATATCCCTGTAGTGCTTCACAGCACCGGTTTAGATTTTTTATTAAGTTAAGGATTGAATTCAGTGTTTTGCCATTTACTTTTCAAACCCAACTGTTTGTTGCCCATACCTATTCGGAAAGCACAGTAACTTGGTGAGTATCCGTTTATTGTACCACCAGCCGCGGTTGGTAGTGGGAGTACCTGCCGGGCGGTAACGTGGGGAGGGGCAGGGTGGGGGGTAGTAAACTATGGATTACGGAGGTATACAGGTAAGTAAACATATAAATAAAAAACAAAAATTTAGTTGCGCGCACTGCATCCCCAAATCTGATGCAGCGCACGCAACAAAATTCGTTTTATTTATTTATGTTTACTTACCTGTAAACCTCCCTAATCCATAGTTTACTACCCCCACCCTGCCCCTCCCCGTCCCCACGTCACTGCCCGCAGGTCACCCAACTGACATTCACAAACCACTAGCATTCCACCCATCCAACATTCCAGAACACATGCATTCTAGCTGAGCAGCAGGAAGACATAAGATACAACATACTCCTACCACCGACCGCTGCTGTGAACACCACACTGCAGTGTAAAGTTACACAATTCTGTAAAACAGGCAGGCACAGACTAACAGAAGTCACGCTGAGCGCACATACTGTGTGGAGCATCCCGAAGGCCTGATTTGTACTGGAATCCTTGTATCACTAGAGACCTCGATTTAGCCAGACTCCGCTGCATTGCTACCTCCATCCGCCTGTCATTAACAACAATGTCTGCACCGTCTCAGCAAAATGGTCTGGTGTCAGCTGCTCGCTTTCATGGCTGGCCAGCCAAGGCTAGCACCGGCTGCTTAGACACAGCGTCCCTCTCAGGGGGCCCATCACGCAATTCTGCTCTGACTCAACCTGAGAAACTGTCAGCCTGACTCTGCTGATTCATATCTAAGGGAAATTAGGGAGCATGAAGGCAGTGGGGAAGCCAGATAATTGTTCTGGCAGACGCCTAGACTCCACACAGCTCTCTGCCACTTAGATGTCTAGGGGGCCACAGTAGTTGCTATCTTTAGAAATCACAGTACCTCATAACAGTATGGCAAAGGTGAACACGGATTAAAAACACACAGGAGCCCTTCAAGTACTGCAGCTAGCAGTAACTAAATGCCACTAATAATAAAAAAGAATGCCAAAGAAGCATGTTGGCGATGCATAGAAGATTATAAAGAGACAGCATCGAGACTTCCCTTCCGCATCCTATTAGCAACATAGGCATTATTTATGTAGATTTTTGGGGTGTAGAGTGAAAGAGAGGTGTCAAATCCACCTACATACAAATAACCCCTTCTAACGGGTATAACTCAGTTGTAACCTCTGATTGATTTTTTCACTGAATGATTTTATCGCTTGTTGAGGGCAGGAGCTAACAACTCAATGGCTTATTGCTGTAGGAGAATCAGACTCAAATAGTGCAGGTGAAATTACACACTGTTGTGCAGCTAACAAAATAAGGTGGTCTAGTTCATTATCACATATTGAAGAATAAGGCTTAGTTGGAATCATAAAGTCTGATTTATTATTTGACAGGCAACTCGCTCTCTGCTAGGTAGGCGGAGTAAATTATTCAGTCACCCTCACAGATGAGCTACTGGCCAAATTTAGTAATATCCATTTTCCCAGTGGCTATTTCCAGCATTGGCAGGAAATGCCATCACAGCAGTTCCGATCAAAGCATAGCAAGTTTGCTGTACAGTTCCGTCAACGTCACAGAGCTGTACGGAAAACGTACATTGTTTTTGTTATTTTCAAAAAGAAAATCTAAAAGTGGGATCTTCCTTGTGAAAATAAAATAAATATGCCCCCTTGCCATGGGAGTTTTCCTCCCATGGTGAGAGGGGAATTGAGCATTTTTCATTGCCCCTTGCCGCCAGGTTTTTCCCCGTGGTGATGGGCATTGAAAAGTGGATATATGTCTGCCCATCTAAATTGGGAGGACGGACATACACAATACAAATAAAGACCCAATCCAATGGCGTACAAGTATATCAGGGACTCAAAGGGAAGGGGGTACAAATGTTGTGCTCCCCACTACTCTCTTATACACATTATAAGGAGGTAATGCACTGTACTCCGCCCACGTCAAAAGACCTGTTCTCCCGGACAACGCCACAGAACACCAACAAATAGTGAACCAAAACGAAGTTGGTCACACAAGTCCACACCAAATATTGGACTATACTCTTAGTAGAGGAAAAAATGTGCGAGAAGCAAATGACCCCTCACGGAAACACCACCATCGGGGTAACTGGTATGCAATTTCCAAACAGGCCCCTGTCTCATCATCGGTAGTCACTTGCTTCTCAAAGGAAATAAGAAGAAAGAAAAGAAGTGTCCAAAACAAACAACATACAATGTGACAAATAGTGAAGCGCAGAAAACTCTGCTGGTGACAAACACACACAAATATAACTGAGTGCCTAAAAACACACAGCACACCAGTCCCTTAACCAATTTTATTCATAGGGCGGTGATAGTGTGCTGTTTTATATTAAAAAGGCTGGTAGCTAATCATGCATACCATTACCTATTGCCAGTGCCGACATGTTTCACTGCTATATTGCGTTAAGCAGTTTCATCGGGGCTGCACTCAAATGCTGCCACTTCACTTTTTGGACACTAGTTCTGTAACGCGCTGCCAGGAGAGAACAGGTAAAAGGACACAATTAAAAACATATAGACCCTGGGGTGGCAAACAACGTGGGGAATGAAAAGAATGATAATGTGTGGGGATTATTACCAGGAGACAGCCAAGCTAGTCATACCCGCCGCTCCGGTATCAACAAGGTCACCGGGTACTTCAAACGTAAGTATGCCCCTTGTTGCTTGAAAGAAGAGAAATTGTGCATAGGCTTATATAATGTATTGTCATAGGCACTACCCTGCTGCCTATCAATATGCATTGTCACGTATCATTTTTGCTCCATAAGTAGCATTTGTAGAGCAAAAAAACAACACACTTCCTCAGCACTGAATTAGCATAGAAATGTCCGGGAGTTCTGCCCCATCGGTGGGTCACCGACCACTGAGCTTTTGCTCATACCACTGATGTGTAAAACCACCGGCTACGCCTCCATAGGTTAAATTGAATTAAGGTTGAAAAAAACTTTCATAGGTTCAATTGAATTAAGGCTGAAAAAAACTAATTACAAGTAAGATAAAGGAGTGTAATAATGACACAACATGTCCATTCGGTGGTGCAACATTTCCATTTTTGCACTGCAAAATGTTGCAGTATATGCTGCAATATCTTTGTGAGGGAGGGGGTCTTTTTGGAACCTACAGTGGAGGACATTGCTGCCCTGGGGAGTCTATCTGAGCTGGCTTGGCGGAATCTGCAGATCCCGTGTAGCCTGCCAGAGGAAATTCAGGAACAAAGCACAAGGCCTTGCTACTTCCACTCCCCTTAGAGGGAACACCCTTTTGAGAGGGTGAATATAGACATTGTCAGGCCTCTGGACCACAAAACTGCTGTAGGGAAAATGTACATCCTGGTCTTGGTGGACCACACCACATGGTACCTGTAGTCTATTGATCTGAGAACAGTGACAGCAGTCACAGTGGCAAGGGCACTGATGGAGATATTTACCTGAGTGGGTTTTCCAAAAAAGGGTACAAACTTTATATCTATCTACATGAAGTTCATGTGGAGGAAGTGTGGAGATAACATTTAGGTTCTCCAAAATATAGCAGCCCCAGACCAATGGGCTTGCTCAAGGATTCAACAAGTCTGTGAATGGCATGATTATGGGTGTCGGAATTGACGTCTTTGCAGGGTCATCTCTGCCTTAAGCCTCTGTTTTCTGAACGCATTTTCTTTAGCCTTTAGATCTCCACACTTTCC
The DNA here is from genome assembly GCF_964263255.1 of Lissotriton vulgaris. Taxonomy (NCBI): domain Eukaryota; kingdom Metazoa; phylum Chordata; class Amphibia; order Caudata; family Salamandridae; genus Lissotriton; species Lissotriton vulgaris. The sequence goes on along the minus strand of NC_141687.1, from coordinate 2,126,160,215 downwards.
ACTGCTAACCAGTGCTATTGTGTTTTAGCTATATCCTTTAAACATGGTGAAACTAGCTTACACCCATAGTGACACATTAAATTTACTTGTGCCTGCCTAGTAAAGTGGTACTACAGGTACTCAGGGTTGGTAAATTAATTACTGCTAGTAGGCATGCAGCAATGATTGTGCCATCCATTTAATTAGACTTTTAAAACATGTCCCTGGCCTGCCATTGTAGCCAGTCTGTGGAATTTTAAACTGGTATTACGACCTGACAAAAAAATCTTTTTCCAGCCTTATAATTTCCCATTTATTACATATAAGTCATACCTAGGTTAGGCACTAAACAGCCCATGGGGCAGGATGAATTGTATTTCAAATGTTGAACATATTATGTTATGTTATGTTAAGTGTTGCTTATAGAGCGCACTGACACCGAAGCTTCCTGGCGCTGGTAGACAGAACAAAATGAGGGGAAGGTAGGAGGAACAGAGTCTACGTGGGAGTGGGAAAGAGGTAAGTTTTAAGCATTTTCCTAAATTTGAGAAAAGAGGAGCAGGATTTAATAGAGGAAGGGAGGTGGTTCCAGAGCCAAGGGGCTAGATGAGAGAACCGGCGTCCGCCGAATCTCTTAGTTTTGGTCCTGGGGGTGATCAGCAAGTCGCGGTGGGCGGATCGAAGATTTCGTGTAGGGCAGTAAGGACGGATGATAGATTTTAGGAAAGCAGGGGAAGGGCAATGAAGTGCCTTAAAGGTGAGACAAGCTACTTTAAAGGCAGCCCTTCGCTCAACCGGGAGCCAATGCAGGTTAGTGAGTAAAGGTTTAGCTGATTGCCATCTAGGTGTTCCATGGATCAGGCGGGCAGCCTGGTTCTGAACGATTTGAAGGCGTTGAGTCAGGTAATTTGGCAGACCGTGGTAGATAGCATTGGAAAAATCCAAACGGGAGAGTACCAGCGAAATGACAGTTTGGGTGAGTGCTGCCGGGGGAAGAAGGTGGCGGATTTTGCGGATCCTCCGAAGTTGGAACATGCAGGAGGATACCACCGCTCCCACCTGAGCACTGAGAGAAAGCTCGGTGTCAATAATGACGCCCAGACTTTTTACTGATTTTGCTGGGACGGGAGGGGAGCCAAACTCTGGAAGCCAGAACTGTGGGCCCCAGTAGGTGGAACTGAGTCCGGGAAGTAGGAGCTCAGTTTTTCCGGGGTTCAACTTCAGTTGGTTCTGGTTCATCCAGAGTTGGATATGGGTCATGGCTCCATGAAAAGTTGTGATGGCATTTGGTGAGTTGAGGGGGAAGATGATTTGGAGATCGTCAGCATAGTTATAGGTGACGATGTCCCATTTCAGAAGCGATTGAATAAGTGGCCGGAGGTAAAGATTAAAGAGGAGCGGGGAGAGGGAAGAGCCTTGGGGAACACCACAGGATGTGAGAGTTTTTTTTGCAGTGTAGGGACCAAGGCGGACCGCCTGTGTACTCCCCGTGAGGAAAGACCTGACCCACTCGAGGGCAACGCCCTGGATGCCCGCCTGTCCGACACGGTGGAGAAGGATGTCGTGATCCACTGTGTCGAACGTGGCCGACAGGTCCAGTAAGACGAGGGCTTGGGGATTTCCCACGTCCGCGTTGCCTCTGAGTGTGTCGAGGACTGCCAGGATAACAGCTTCTGTGGAATAGGCGGGCCTGAAGCCGGCCTGGGTTGGTACAAGGTAGCCGGAGGATTCAATAAACCCGGACAGGCAGCGAGTGACATGGGCCTCCATGAGTTTAGAAAAATAGGGGAGAATAGAGATGGGGCGGTAGTTTGATGGCTCCGTCGTGTCGGCGCCAGGTTTTTTTAGTAAGGGTACAAGAATAGCTTCCTTAAAGGAAGTGGGGCAGATGCCGCTGCTGAGGGAGCTATTAAGTAGATGTAGAATGCTGTCAGGTAAATTAAGACATATGTTCCGCAGAACGGACGGCGGGCAGCAGTCGTTTGGGGAGCCAGATTTTACGCGAGTGGCTAGTTCCGCCAAAGAAGAGGAGTCTGGGACCGGGAAAGAAGTGAAGGACAGGGGATTGTTGAGGGAGTTATCCAGTAGTGGCAGTTGGTGGAGTGAGGGAATGGATTTTTTAATAGTGGAAATTTTTTCTAGAAAAAACGAGTTCAAGGTGTCACAGGCCTCCTGCGTGGGAGTCTGAGCTGGTAGGGTCCTATCATCTGTGGTTAACTCGTTCATAACTCTGAACACCTCCTTAGATTTATTAGCTGCCTGAGATATCCTGCTGGCAAAGTGTTCGGTTTTAGCTGAACGAATAGCTGTTTTAAATTCTTTGCGAGCGGTCAGATAAGATTGTTTGGCTAGGTCAGAGTAATCGGGTCTCCAGATACGTTCCAGCTGGCGTGTTTTAAGTTTCCGGGCTTTGAGGTCGTCGGAGAACCACCTGTGAGAGTTCCTGTGTTTGGTACAGGGAAATTTGACCAGGGGGGCGAACAAATCGCTGGCCGACTCGAGCCAGGTGGCCACTTTTTGTTCCAGCCCGTCCAAGTCGGTGAGGTCGGAAATCACCGGGGAGGAGTCAGCCAGGGCAGTTAGAAATCCCTGGGAGTCATATGAACTCCATTTACGGGCGTGGCCGCCGGCCATCAAGGGAGCGGGGGTCTGAGCAGCAACCGTGATGATAGTGTCTACCAAATGATGGTCGGACCAGGCACACGGACGTATGTCTGGTGGGGACAACTCCAAGTTGCAGGTCCAGATCTGGTCCAAGACGTGTCCTTTGATATGAGTGGGTTGGGAGACGTGTTGGACTAGGTTCAGGCTTTTAAGCGTCTCAAAGAGCTCAGTCGCGTGGGAGCCAGCATGGCTGTCGCCAAACCAATAATTCAGGTCACCAAAAATGGCGAGATGGGAATGCGATGTAAGAAGGGAGGATAGTTGTTCACTAAGAGTGGCGGAGAAAGATGGCATGGGATATGGGGGCCGATATAATAAGAGAAGAGGTTTTACATTTCCTTGCAGTGAAAAGCTCCTAAATTTGGTTTTCACTACTGTGAGGCATGTTTGGTGTATAAGGAATTGTAATTTAAATTCCTCTTTTATGGTAAAGTCATATTTTAAGTCACAATTCTGAAAATACCACTTATAGAAAGTTGCCATTTTCTTGACTTAACCATTTGATGCTGGCAGTCTTTTCCAGGGTCACATGACAAGATACAGTTGCTAGTTGTCCTTTGTGTATTCCTCCCAGACAGCATCAGAATAGAGAGTCTGCATGTTGGCAGGATGGGCAATCCTGGCTTAATGGAGGGGGTAGAGTAATCACCTACCACACTTGCACTTCAAAGACACTGGCTCAGCTTACACACAAAGGATTTACACTAGGGTATTTTGCCTGCAGACCGACTGGAACTAGGGCAGAGATTCAGGAAGTTCCAGACACTTCTGTAAGATGGAGGCTCCAGAGGTTCTCTTACTTCAAAGTGGCCAGCAGTTATAAAAAGGAGCCCCTCAGACCCACTCTTCAGTACACACCTGTACCTGTGGATACTACAGAAGAATAACTACCCAACTGACCTACTGTTCTGGACCTGCCTGTACCTGCCTGTGGCCTGCGCTAATGTTCAAAAGGAAAACTGGACTTGCACCCTTTATTCCAAACTGAAATGACTTCAAAGATCTGCTGACTGACCTTCTGTTCTGAGCTACAAGATACAACAGGCTTCAGAGGCCTCCCCACAACTGCTCAGCTGACCCGCTGTACTGGACCTGTCTGTACTTGCAACTAGACCTGCCTGAGCCCTGCTTGAGTAAGTTCCTGAAACCCAAGAGATGCATCTAAGGTTCAGGACCTTTGAGGTGGTATCAGTGGAGCTCCTCTTGGAAGAAAAGGAGAAATCCTGAAGTTTTGGGTTCTCTGTGACCGTAAATGACCCCGTTCACAACAAGATTTTGCAGTCCATACTGACCGCACTTCATGCTACAGTGAACTCCAGCGAACGACCACAAATGCGATATCTGCATTTAGTGATACAGCATCGACAGCCCATAGTGACCGCCAATACAAATCTTCAACAATGACCGTCTTAGACAGCAAACAGGTTCTTTGTGCTGCAGCACCGACCATCCGCAAGACTCTCCCTGTTTCTTGCGTCCTTCTCCACCGTGAACAGAACTCGTCACACTAGAATCTAGAAGTTACTTTTTCAGAGGACTAACCTGGATATTTTTTAACCATCTGAACTAAATAAAGAACTCTCAAAATTATATGAAGAAAAATCTCTCTGATATGATTATTACTGTTTACCTCACTGAAAATATCTATTCCCCTAAATGTTGACGTGGTGCACCTTGGCCTTTTTTCTAACCTGGTCCCTAAATCCTGCTCGTGCTCCATCACGGTCGCCCGAACTTGTGACTTTCATCTAGCCTCGCTCAACGAGATAGCTGTGAGTTGAGCTTATAGATGCTACACTTACCTTAAGTCTTAAAAAATTGCATATCTCCAGTTCTAATGATTACATTAATCCTGTTTTGGTGTCAAATAATTTACTACATTTTATTCTATGTTCCTAAATTGGTGTGGGATTTTTCTTGTGTTGTTTTTTCACTTTATTACTTTAGGTGTGCGGCATACACTCTTTGCACATTGCCTCTAAATTAAGCTGACTACTTTTGTGCCAAGCTACCAGGGGGTCAAGCACAAGTTAATTTAGTGGATGTTGCTTAAGTAGGGTTTTACCTCCCTCAACCAACAACTCAATTTCTCACAATGGGCCTACCAGAACCCCTGAGGAGTAAGTGGGGTGTCCTCTTGACATCCTTGCTCTTGGCATATTGGGAGGTATCTTAGAATGGAGTGGGGTTCAGTCCCTTTCAATTTTTGTTTGGCCATCCTGTACGTGCACCCCTCAGTTTTGTAAATGAGGGTTGAGAGCAAGCTCCTAAGAAACCCACTCCAGCTATAATGAGGCACATGTTGGCCCTCTTGTCTCAGGTGATGTGCTTCTGGGAAGAGGTCACTGAGAACCTGGAGGCCAGCCAAGATATTATGACCCACTGGTACAACCATAAGGTCGCTCTGGTGAAGTAAGAGCCTGGCGAGAAGTTGTAGGTGATGGAACCTTAAAGGACAAGTGGACCAGGCCTTATGTGGTCAAGGAGCGCAAAGAGGCGGTCACCTACTTGGTGGACCTCAAAACATTTAGGAACCACTCAAGGGTCCTGCATGTGAACTGCCTCAAGCCCCTCTTCAAGAAGTCCGAAATAACGATCCCCTGGTGGCAGATAATGGTGAGCAGGAAGAGAGTGAATCCCTCTGTCACCTTCTGTGTTCCAAGGGGCTAGATAAGTCAGTGTAAGGAGTTGTCCTCTCCCCTACCCTGATCCTAGAGCACCAGAGGGACTGTCGAAAGTTGCTGGGGAAGTTGACCGCTTTTTTCTTTCTAACCCCAAGTGTCAGTAAATGGTGTACCCACAACAGAGGACAGTATGTCTGTCAAAAACTAAATTTACAGGCTGACAAGATGACAGCCATTAAGGATGAGGTGACCAAGATGCTGGATTTGGGGGTGATTGAACCCTCCTGTAGTTCCTGTTCCAATCCAGTGGTACTGGTATTCAAGGCTGCCCCACCAGGCACAACTCCACCACTGCAGTTCTGTGTGGACTACAGGGGCTACAATTCCATTACCGAGATTGATGCTCACCCCATCCACAGAGTTGATGAGCTTATTGATTGGTTGGGAGCTGCAAAGTTCCTGAATACCTTCAATCTGACATCAGGGTACACCCCCGAGGGCCAATTTTATTTAAGAGGTGGGTCAACCGGGTTCTGGCTGGCTTGTAGTACTTTAGTGCAGCCTATCTAGTTGACATTGCTGACTTCTGCTCTAGCTGGTATGACTACTTTCATCACTTTTGGGCAGTGCTTCAGGCATACTATGAAGAGCAGACCAGGATATCAAGGGCAGTAAGTGGCAGATATGGTGAGGATCAGTTGTATACTTGGGCCATCAAATCGGTGGAGGGAAAGTTTAGCCCCTCCAGCCTTAGACAGTGACCACTTACTGGGCTTAGGAACCCTCCAAGAACCAGACTGAGGGGAGATCCTTCTTAGGCCTCATCAGCTACTACTGGAGATTTGTTAAGGTAATGGAGTCATTATTCCCATCTTAGCCAAAGAAGGTGATCTGGTAGGGGGTGTGCCAGAAAGCATTTGGGACCCTAAATGAGGCCATGTGCACAGCACCAGTACTGAAGGCACCTCTCTTCTCCAAGGAATTCATAGTACAGACAGATGTTTCAGAGCATGACATTGGTGCTGTTCTCTCAAAGCTAAATAATGAAGACTTTGACCAACCTGAAGCCTTCATCAGATGCCGGCTACTTTCCATGGAACAACAACGTCTTGCAACATAAAGAGAGGCATTCTTAAGTAGTATGAGCACTGAAGAATTTCCAGCTGTAGACAGCTCATAGACCCCTCATATAGCTGATGCAAATGAGGGTTGGGAATCCCAAAACTGTTGAGTTGTTCGATCCCCTACAGGGAATGAACGTTATGGTGGAACATCGCCTTGGAACTGACCTCACCAGTGCTTATGGTCTATCCAGGCTTATTGCCTTAGTGATGAGAACTCCAATGAGGGTGTGTAGTTCTCCTGGCTTTTTGCTGAGAAAAACACGTTAGAGCCAAGTTATATAAGGGTTAAGCATGGATTTGTTTGTTAACTTTTGTGGTGCACGCTGACAAAGACTGTATTTTACCCTTGAGTGGGGTATCACACTCCACTCAATTAACCGCCCAATTTAATTACCCAATTTCTTACACCCACCATCTCCTGCTGCCTTACGCAGTCCCTTCTTCAGGGCCCTCCTCATCTTTCTATGTTGTGGGGCTGTCTAGAAGGAATGCATAAAGCCCAACTGTTGTCTACGCCCAGTTGTGTGACCCAGAGAGAGGCTACAGGCACCAATGGCTAAGGCCTTATCCCGTGTATGGCGGTCCACGGACTGCCAGACTCGATGGCACGGCAATGGGGGTCTTCTGACTGCCCGAATTATGACTAGGGTGGTTGGGCCATCCTTGGACCCCCGCAGCCGCCAGGGATCAATACATGGGGGTTGCGCGGCAGTTTTGAGGCCGCAATATGCTTGTCGGGCCACTACAGAACCTCCACGCATATTACAAGTTTCCTCACCACCACACTTTTCATGGTAATGTGACCATCATGGAAAGTGTGACATGAGGAAACAAAGGGGGCCCTACTGGGCGACCTTGTGCCTCTGCACCATGGAATACATGAAGGGGGGTCATGCTGTGACGCCCTGTGTGCATGCACCCCAGTGCCCACACGGCATGGACTGCAGCAGTCCATGCCGGGCAGGTACAAATTTTGACGTTCCCATTGCGGGCCTATTTTATAGGCACAGCCGTGGGAACGCCATAGAACCGCCCACCAGACAGAAGAAAACACCTTATCTGGTGGGTGGTTCTACCATAAATTTGGTAGTGCGGGCGCAGGGTGAACCCGCTTCCGTACTCCCAAACTCATAATAAGGCCATAAGGCAGGAAAATGCCAACTTTCTAAAAATGCCATTTTCAAAAATGTAATTTATATTTCAACTTTACCATGAGATGGGATTTTCATTGTAATTCCAAAAACCCCAAACATGAACAGGCTATCTGTTCCAATTTGAAATTTACAGCTTATTAAAAGAAATTTAAGGTAACCCAAATTTTATTCTATGGAAGAGGCAGGCCATGGAGTAGTGTAAAATGAAGTTAGGAGTTTTTCACTACCAGGACATGTAAAATTTAAACGTGCATGTCCAACTTTTTAATTGCACTGTGCCCTGCCCTCTTGGCTACACAGGGTAGACTTATATGTATTAAAAATATGGGGTTGGCAGTAAACTCTGCTCCTTCAGCAGATTTAGCAGAGTTTTGCCAGTCCTCACTCTATTTGGAACACACTTTGGCAAAAACTCTGCCAATCACTGAATGGCGGAGTTTACCGGTGTGCCACTCACCCCTAACCTTTTGTGCAACGAGTGAAAGACAGCCTGAACCCAACATGGATGCGCTGTGGCAGATGAGCATTTCAGTGTCAAGGCTCCACCATTCTTGTTCTTAATCCATTTTCTTTTTCTCAGACGTCATCACTGCTGTGCCCCTATTGGTTGCACTACTGCTAGAGGAGATTCGGGAGATGCTTCTGCTAGAACTGCAGCCGAGTTGATGTGGGCTTCGGATTACTGCCTGGACCTGGGCCCACAGTGGTCCCTTCATAGAAAACCGGCTTGTGCAGCAGGGTCTGTCAGAGCTGCAGTAATAAAGGAAGGGTCTGGTTGTACCCTCTGGTCGGAGCTGCATCAACTACGTTCTAATCACGAGGTGAAATGCACTATTCTTTGTATTTGTGCACACATGCTGAGATGGATGTTTATTTCATTGTATACTTCATTCTCGTCCGCATAGCATTCCTTTTTGTAACAAATAGAGGGCTTAAATTATAATGCTTTTATGTAAAGTGTTTGAATTTAAGGCCTTTTTTTTGACAGTGGGCCGATCTTTATTTAACTTAGTTTTTACAACCATACGGACCAGGCCATTTTCTGTAAAGACCATGTGGATTGTACGTCGGAAATCAGGCATTGCTCCGCATGACGTGCACAGCTAATTGATAACACAGACTGGAAATGAATGCACTGCTTGTTTGGCACGCTTTTGGTTTATTCAATTCCTGGTGTTTGCATTTCACAGCTTTGTCAGTCACCACGCAATGTTACAGAGCATGCGCTTCTTGATTTCTCAACTGCATTGAAGCAACCTATGCAAATGCATGTCTGGAAGCTCGTTAATGGAGTTTTTTGTCCCCCATGTTATCAGACAGTGATATTGCATATTATGGATACACTTAAGAGTAACAGTACCAATAACAGACATGGCACAGCTTGTTCACAGTGAATTGCAGTAGAACATAACCCTCTACAGTCTGATAAAAAAAAAAAGAGACTGCTTTGGGTAGCGGTGCTGACAGAGCGTGGCATCACCTACTTTAGTTGGGGCTCCATAGGTAAAATGTAGGGCTGGGACAGTCTGGTAACTGAATGTTTAACAGTTTAGAAGATCTGCAGTATGAGGGTTGGGTTCGTGAGACCATCTGTTTCTGTTTAGGAGAATCTAAAGAAAAGTACAACAGAATGGAAGGTGAACAATAATACTCCGCCTGCTCTTGAAACTCTGCTGCATCTCGCAGATTTTTTCAGTAACTCAGCGGCATTCCGCAGAGTGAAGTTTTGCAAGCTCCACCCAGGCCTATTAAAAAGGAAGGTTTTGGCCTGGCAAAAGGTTTATTTTGCCAGGTTCAAAACTGCACATACAAGCTGCAGTGGCAGACCTGAGACATGTGGAAGGGTTGAGATTTTGATCAATACCTTATCACTATCGATCTAAAACCCCGGTCTGGCCGACTGAATCTTTATTGCCTGTCATTGAGGAAAGAAAGTGCATCTCTTACCAAGTTAGTTCCCCCAGTAAAGGACTCTGCTTCAAAGGATCACAAACAACTTCTAGCTTTCAAAGATTTATTATAAGTTGCAAGTACAAGCATCTCAAGATGAGATTCACCAGATACACGGGCCCAACTACGTACACGTGTTCTCTGAAAGCCCTCAGACGAACAACGGAAACTATCAATACCAGTTCTAAAAACAATAGTGCCGTTAGCATAGACACATATTGAAATCTATCACTCATTTACAGGCGGAAGGAAAATACAGGTTAGGCTTTCCCTACCCTGCTCTAGATGGTATCCCTACTTAACCAGGTCTCAATCTATCAAAGGTGTCAGCAGTGAATGACTCCCAAGGGAAGCCACTCACTCTCGAACTCTTGGTGAAAACCTATAGTTCTCCAATCATGGCCCCTCTCTGCCTACCCATCCGCTCTCTTTTGGATCCTCAGGCGTCTGCTCTAACTTCCCCCAGGGGTGCTGTCCCTAATACAAAAATACAACAACATTTAGGACGCCCCTCGTGAGACGCCCCTCACGTGGTGTAGCTTCTGGCTGTTTCCATGATGAGGCCTTGTGGTTAGAGTCGACCTTGCTTCTCAGACTCGTCTCCGGCCCGCTGATACCCCTTAAACATTCCGGAACCCTCCTCCATGTCTGGTCCATTTCTTGAACAAGCTTCTATTCATTATATTAATAATTGAATACCCCCTTTTCTCTTCCAGACAGACATCTGCAGCCTAATCCCAATTCTCATGGTTTTCCAACCGCATTGCAACATTCTTCGACCCAGACTAATACGTATAAATCAACATTTAAAGCTTTCCAGCTCTACTATATTTTATAGCATTCAACTTCTTCTTTAATTATTAGCATGTTAGTACTCATTTTCTACTGATTTCGGTAAACACATCTATAAATCAAAAAGCCTACTCATTAATACTAAGCATTAGTGCAATCCATATTGTGAATTTTAATCACCTTCCCCCTCCCGTCTTGCTCTGGCCCTGAGGCCTACCACATTTCAACTTTCCATATGCCATCTTACATTTTAGCAGCTACACAACATGGATTCAGGAATTATCACGCTTAATAAAATCGTATTACTTCACACATTTCTGTATTAGTTCCACTTCTATTTAAACTTCTATATTAACTACACATTTCAGAATATAACTATGGATACTATCAGCACTCATGGCATTTCTCTTCATGATTTGTGCTTACTACGTATAAGTGTGATGTATTTCTACATTTTGGTCAGTTTGCGCTCTCTCAGTTCCCCCCTTTGATGACCTCTCGGGGTCATCATTAATATTCAAACTGCAGTGATTGCTAGCATAACTCGTTTCTGGGTTTCCAAAGCCCTCAGACTCCGGTACTGACTATCTTGTATGGCAGCCAATCTCTGCAGCTGCTTTCTCTGAGCCCTCTCTGACCTTCTTGATCTGTACCATTTGAATACCCTCACCAATCCCCACAACACGATCCCACAGATCAATATTATGATGATAGGTTTTAGTATTTTCCACACAAAACTTTTGCCTAAGGTGGTGAGCCAACCTCCAGCGTCACTTATCCCTTGGCCCACCTTTTCCCAGACATTTTCTCTGCTCAGGTCTTCGATCTCCTTGTGAATATCAGTTATGTTCCTAATAACCTTTTCAAGGGGCTTCGAATTGTCTGGAATGTAAGTACAACATTCTTGGACCTTCAAAGCCTTACAGACTCCGCCCTCTTTTGCTAATAGGACATCTAAGGCAAGACGGTTCTGAAGAACCATAGCCCTTATCGATTGCATCTCTCCTTCTACCAGCATTAAGGACTGAGCAGTACTGGCAGACAACCTGTCTACGACTGTTGCTAGTCGTCTAATTTTAACATCATTAAGAATTAATCCTAGAAAAGGGAACACAGCCCCAAAGACATCCCCAATCATTTCTACACCTCCTACATCTCTCCTTCCCCTCGATGATGTCTTGCCCTCGATGATCTCTAAGTCTTGGGCATGGTATATTTTAGGGAAGATAATTGCCAAGTAACATGAGCCATACCAATTATCAGGTAGCTTCACGTAAGCATTTCTTCCACATACGAAATATACATTTGGAATCACTTGCATTCCCTTCAGGAAGTCCTTGGTGTAGTACTCTAAATTGAAAGCATGTTCACAGCTAACTTCTCCCACATATACATTTTCATAATATGTTTTTGCTCTATGAAGACATAACTTTCCTCTCTGCGTTCTATCTAAAGCTATTGGACCACTACTACCCTTTCTTTTGTGTACCTTTTCTTCATCGGTCCAATCTGTTTTCCCTTGTCCTGATTTTTTCAAAATCTTTTGTCTCCTATTCCGATCATCCACCTGCCCTATGAACTTTTTCTCGACCTCTGACACCTTACATGTCAGGTTATTTCTGCGGGCATGTGAAGTATCTAATGTAATCCAAGGAATGAAGAACTTGGCCAATCTGTCTTCACTCTTCCAGTAGTCCCATTTATTCATCTGCTTATAATTTGGGACTTCTGGTAGCACTGAGTCATAATTGGAGAAATAGTATTCAAAACTATCTCTCCCATAAAATATACTAAGCAATAAGCTACATGTAATGCCATATGTCAGCGGGAGGTGATGATATCGAATGCCTTCATCTACAGATGCCGGCAATTGCATGCAAACATAGCAGTCCTTGACCTCCATGGCATCCACATATTCATACAATAATTTTGCATAAGCATTTGACCTAAAGTCACCTTGGGACTCATCTACGTGTAACCTGCGGGCTTCTGCAGCTAATAACGCTTTCTCTTGTGTGTTTTCCCCTTTCCCACCCGCAACGGTGGGTGTAAGCGCCTCTACAGATTTCACATCAGTTACCTTTGCCTCTTCCTCACGTCCCTTTACATAGGAGACTGTTACTACTAAAGCTATTAATATTATCACTCCTACTATTAGTGTACCTATTATACATTTCGCTCTGCGGTTCTGGGTACCAGCCTCCATTTCGTCAGATAGTGTGGCTCTCTCGTAACTCAGCACAAAGTTCCTTTCCCTTTTTTTTTTCGTTCCTTTACAGTCTCTTTACTCCTTTTGTCTTGAGAACCACGCAACTGGAAGCTGACAACCTTTTCCGCCAAAGTTCCTTTTAGTTCAATATAGACAACCCTAGCCCTTCTCCATCCACTCAGGGAAAGTCCCTAAGATTCTCTGCTTCCTAGGCGCTAGGTAATCTTCTTTTCTTCACGCTTATTTACAAAGTCTTTTAAGCATCCACTATCAGGCGCTCGCCTGCAGCTTCGACAGCAAAATTCAATATTTCCAGACGAAGATTGTGCTCTTCTGCGGCTGATATCTTTGTACCAAAATCAGGGAATTGCAATTCTGTGAGAAACATGTCCTTTATCTTGCTGAGGCGGGGAGGACGGGGAAGCATGAATGTCAGTGACCCTTCTTGTTCTACTCCGGGTACTAACAATCGTATCTCCACTGTTACGATGGGCTCAGAACTGGACACCACCACCGCTCTGATCCTCCCTGTCACTGGTTTCGAAGCCATCTGTCGCCAGATATGTCCACTCAGGGGTGGAGTATCTTCTGTTAGGCACCCGCACTCTTCTTGACCTCCTCAACTCCGGTGCTTCAGCGCCCTGAGCACCGTCTTCTGGGTCTGAGTCTTCTGATATCGGAGGAAGGGTTCTCTCCAGAGTTGACCTTAGGCTAGAGCTCCTTCTCTGCGGCCAATCAGCTTCTCCGCGTACCCTTCTACTCCGTCTTCTTCTCGTTTGTTCACGCTCTCTGTCAGACCTATCAGCGTCTGACTCGTACTCCCAGCTACTTTCCCCTTCAGTAGCGTCGTCTGTCTCGCTGTTGTACTGACCGTCCTCAGCTTGGTCAGACTCGTTCCCTGCTTCCGCTGGCACCTCTACAGCTTGGCTAGCCCCCTCTATGGCTTCTCGGTCCGTTGTTGGACGTCTATCCGAGAGAGGAGCTGTTTCTTCCAGAGGTGCTGGAACTCTCCGCGTATGCGACGCGTGGATCCAATTGGGCAGGCCTCACACCTTCACGGCCGTGTTGGTGGTCAGGATGATCTGGAAGGGCCCACGCCAACGAACATCCAAGCAGCTGCTTCTCACGTGCTTTTTCACCAGGACCCAGTCCCCAGGAAGCAAGTCATGACAAGGGTCCTGGCACCATGGTACCTCGGCAGCCTGCACCTGAAGGGACACAGAATGAATGGCGTCAGACAGCCCCTTACAATAGTCCAGGATCATATCATCTGTGATGCTAATCAATGCAGCAGTTGGGACAGAAGGTAACCTCATTGCTCTTCCCATCAGTACCTCATGAGGAGACAAACCAGTTCTCCTATCCGGGGTACTACGGAGGCTCATAAGGACCAATGGCAGCGCATCAGGCCAACTCAAAGATGTTGATGAACACACCTTCGCAATTCTGGCCTTGATGGTGCCATTTATCTGCTCCACAATTCCTGAAGCTTCTGGTCGATAACTGCAATGTAGTTTTTGATCTATATTTAAAGCTGCACAAATCATTTTCACAAGCGAGCTGTTGAAATGCGTTCCCCTATCTGATTCCAAAGAGGCCGGCACCCCGAAGCGCGGGATAAGCTCCCTAAGCAATATCTTAGCGACTGTGAGGGTGTCGCACCTGCGTGTAGGATATGCCTCAACCCATCTGGAGAAAACGCAAACAACCACCAAGATATAACGGAGGCGGCTGCACCTTGGCATTTCAATAAAATCTATCTGCATTCGGTTGAATGGACCTCCTGACCTCCCTATGTGGCTCAGTGCAACTGGTGTCTTTTTCCCTACATTCAACTGCTGGCACGTCACACAACGCTGGCACACTGCTTCGGCTGCTACTCTGAACTTGGGGTTGTACCAGGTCTGTCTAAACACTCTCAGCATAGCATCTCTTCCTAGGTGGACAGGACCATGTATTTGTCGGGCCATTGGGCTCACCATCTCATTGGGCAACACTGCTCTGCCATCTGCTGAAACCCAGAAATGGGCCTCCCCCACTACACATCCTGCCTTTTGCCATGTTTCTTTTTCACAATCAGGAGCATTTTCTTGCATCTCCTTCAGTTCGTCCCAAGTATCAACAGTTTCCAATATCATAGCTAATTCAGTCCTTACATTTATTCCACCCACTTCCACCTCGGTGAAAGAGTACCCTGTTTCCGCGCAATACCGTGCGACTTCGTCGGCATATCTATTGCCTTGTGACACGAAGTCCATATTTCTGGTATGTGCGGTACACTTCACAACTGCGATACCTGCTGGACATTGCAATGCCTCCAACAACAGGCGCACAAACTCTCCATTGCGAATGGGAGAGCCTGAAGAGGTCATGAAACCTCTTTGAGACCACAACTGCCCGTAATCATGAACTACCCCGTAACCATATTGACTGTCTGTGTATATGGTGACTCGGATTTGATTGCTTGCCAGGCAGGCACGCGTCAGGGCAATAATCTCGGCTACCTGAGCGGAGTGTACTCCTTCCAGGCATCCAGCTTCCACTACTCCAGTAATTGTACAAACAGCGTAAGCTGCTCTTAACTGCCCAACTTCGTCTCTTACACATGAGCCATCGACAAAGAAAATTTCATCGGGGTCGGTCAGTGGCTCATCTACGATGTCGGGTCTTGGTTTGGTGCATAGTTCAGTCACATCGAGGCAGTCATGGTCTGTACATTCATCATCACCCTCAATATCGTTTGGAAGTGGCATCAAGGTGGCAGGGTTCAAAACAGAGCATCTCCTGAGGGTCACGTTTTCTGCAGCAAGAATAACTTGCTCATAGCGCGTGAGCCTGCTATTCGTCAGATGCTGGGTTTTGGTCCTGGTCATCAACAATTCAACAGAGTGGGGCACATGCACCTCTAACGGGTGCCCCATTACAATGTTCTCACACCTCTCAATGCTGACACCTGTTGCGGCAACGGATTTGAGACATCCGGGCAACGCTGCGGCTACTGGGTCTAAAGTAGCCGAGAAATACGCGACTGGTCTACGGGCATTCCCATGGATTTGGACTAACACAGACAGCGCGCATCCCTCTCTCTCACAGCAATAGAGCAAGAATGGTTTATCGTAATCTGGCATTCCCAGAGCCGGAGCACGACACAAGTCCTCTCTCAGCTGCAGGAACGCCATCAAACAGTCTTTGTCCCATGGTACCGGATCACTCACCTCCTTGTGCGTCAGTTTTTGTAAGGGCTTTGCTTTCAGTGAAAAGTTTGCGATCCACTGTCGGCAATATCCCACCATTCCTAAAAACATCCTGACTTCTCTCTGCGTTTTAGGCGCATTCATCTTCATGATGGCCTCTATCCTGTCTGGTGACACCTTCCGTTTCCCCTTCTCAATTCTGTGTCCCAAGTACTGTACCTCTGTCAGGCAGTACTGCAATTTTCCCGGGGACACCTTATGCCCATTTTCGGCTAGATGGTTTAACAAAGCAATAGAGTCTTCCCTGCAAGCTTCCTCTGTCTCTGACGCCACAAGGAGGTCGTCTATGTACTGGACCAGAACTGACCTCTGGGGCAGTACTAGACTTTCAAGATTCCTCTTCAGGAGCTGGTTGAAGATCGATGGGCTCTCTGTATACCCCTGAGGAATACGACACCATGTTAGGACGCGACCTTCCAGCTTAAATGCGAAAAGAAAATGGCTTTCTTCGTCCAAAGGGATCGAAAAGAAAGCCTGGCAAAGATCAATTACAGTGAACCATTCTGCTTGGAACGGTATCTGAAACAGTATCACTGATGGATTTGGTACCACTGGACAACACGAAACGACTATGTTATTAATCTTTCTGAGGTCCTGCACTATCCGGAATTTCCCATTTGGTTTCTGCAGACCCATAATCGGGGAGTTACATGGACTACCCACGATTTCCTTTAGTATTCCCTGCTTAATCATGGACTCAATCACGGGTTGTATGCCTGCAATCGTTTCTGGGGTCAATTTATACTGAGGGGTTCTTGGGAACTCAGCATGTGGTTTCACTACAATTTTCACTGGGTCTACTCCTTTCACCAACCCAATCTCTTCCCCAGTGAAATCCCATACTTCTGGAGCAACGGTCTCTCTCAGATCCCAGGGGAGCTCGTCTACAGTCAAGGTGGGATACAGTTCCACACATATTCTGGAGTTGGCGACTTTAAAGTCTGCATCATCATCATTTGTCAGTACCTCCACTCCTTGCGGTGTACAGTATATAGTGCAGTTCAATTTGCATAAAAGGTCTCTTCCTAACAGACATACAGGACTAGAATCGCAAACCACAAACTGGTGCTCATCACTGTACTTCCCTATTTTCACCTGCACGGGTTCCGTCAGAGGACTGGTCATCCTCCTGTTAGCGACCCCCACCACTTGTATGGTCTCTCCAGACATGGGCAGGCCTGGCACTGCGGCTGACCTGATCGTGGATCTGGTGGCTCCTGTGTCCACGAGAAAGGTCGTGGGGAACCCTGCCACTTCGGCCTCAACGTAGGGTCCCCTCTGATCTACCTCCAGAGCTGCCCGAGGGTGCAGTCATCCCTTTCTACCCTCTGTCCAGTTAGTGGGTCCACATAATAACATTCCTCTCCCCCGACAAACAGTGGCATCTGTCTATAGGTCTTACCCATAGTCCCTAATCTGGGTGGCTGTGGGAACTGAGCTCGGGGAGGTGGCCCCCCCCCTTTGAGCACCTTTCCCTGGTACTGCGTTACCCCTCTTGCAGGCGCACTCTGGGTCGCTTCCTCTTCTACCTCTTCGTCTCCTATCTCAACATTATAGGGACACTCGCGTTTCCAATGTCCCACCTCGTTACACTGGTGGCACCTAGTTGTTTTCTTTAAGGCAGTTATATCTATCCTGGGCCTAAAGGTGGAGTTCTCCCCATTGTCCTTGTTCTGACTGTACTGTTTCTTTCCTCCAGTACCTGTTCCCGGTTGCTGTTGCTGCTGTCCCCCCTTCCCTGCTGCCTGCATCTGTACCACCATCAGTTTCTCCTTTAGTTTCTTAGCCTTGGAGTCTATCTCATCACAGCAGTACCTGGCATACCTCAGTATTTCGTCTAGGGGTTTATTTTGCCAACAGATCAAGTGTTGCTGTATCATTAAACTAATATCCGGTCTCAGACCCAAGACGAATTTGGACACAAACTGCCCTATGTCCTTTGGATCCATTACATCTAGACCGCTATACTGTTTGAACGCCTTCAGCAATCTCTCATAGTATTCGTGAACTGTCTCTTTGGGTTCCTGTCTGGTTCGGTCAATTTTTACCCAATCTATGTCTTGCATTGGCACTTTATCTTTCAGCCAAGTCATTACTCTCTCGAACTTTGCCATCACACTCTCGGACGGCCCATTAGTCTTAGCATCTCTCTCGGGCTCTATGGTGGGCCACTCAGCGCTAACCTTGCATGCGGTCCACAAATCTCCTGGCACTACTATGTCAAACAGCGTGTTCAAATCTATCCATAAGACCTTTGAGATTTTTACGAATCTCTCAACTTGCTTATACCACTCCACTGGGTTTTCCCGCAATTTGGGGAAAGAGGTGGTAAAAGCAGCTAAATCCCCCCTACTCCAAGGGACGTGGACATAGGTCCCATTTGCGACTTCCCTCAAAGGGTATGTCTCTACTCCCTGCTGTCCTCCTGGTGTCATCATAAGTGTGCTTCTCCTGACGGTCCCTCTCTTGGACCACCTCTCCTCCCACTTATCTAGGGCCCTCCATGTCCTTATTCCAGTGATCAATTCCCTTATGTGTGTTTTCAATCCGATGGTTCGCCTCTCATCTAGGTCTCGGTCTGTGTAATGTAGCCTGTGGTTGCCCTGTAAGGCTTTGGTTCTTGACAGGTCTACCATGTACTTGGCTGCTAGTTCCACTAATTTCTCATGGGTTGCTCTCGCCTTTCGGGTTACGTCCTTTGCCATGAACAGAATTTCACCCTGCTCATACATGTCTATTCTTTCTAAGGGCAGGGTACCATCTACCATGTCATCCAGATCTGACTTTAAGCTGGAGACATCGAGCCTTTTGGCTTTTATTTCTGCTCGTAATATCTCCTTCGAGGGAGGTTCACAGGTGTCTCTCCCATCCCAACTCCGGGCCCTTCGTTTGGGTTCGGGAGAGTTGGGGAGTGCTCTCTCTTGTTCCCATCTCTCCAGATCCCATGCTCGGCCATCCGATCTTGGAAGGTGATGGAACACAGGCCTGTTACCCCCTACCTTACTCTGTCCGTTCTCTCCTCTTTTCTCACAGTAGGACTCCCTGTTATTCTCCCTTCGGTCCCCATCCCCTCTTGACCTTGTATCACTCAGTATCTGATACGATCCTTCTTGGTTTCCCATATTCCCTGGGCTGCGCTCATGTCCGTCATCACAGGGACTATGGTGCGGCCTTTCGCAACTCCCACTCTGTTCTCTATTGTCTGGCACGCAGTGGATACACTTAAAGCTGTCCCTGTACTCCCGAGCCCTTCTGTCTTCATCACTACGTATTGGGCGAGACACCCCTCCGTTTTCCAGGTCTGATCTACCTCCACTCCGGGCCCAATGGGTGCCTCTCCTACTGTCTTTCTCCCTCCCGTCCCACTCCGGACTGCTCTCTTCAGCCCCGCAGTGAGTCCGGGCTCTGCTGTCCTGCCTTTCCCTTTCAGCTTCCGCAGTTATGATGTTCTTGTGAGCCTCTACTGCCTCATCCCACTTCTTCATGTACTCATTTAACTCCTGAAAGGATTTCCGTCCTGGTCCCCTCATATCCTCTGGGTATCTAATGTCCCCCAGATCCCCTGCCGTGGGTACTGGGGTGCTCCAATCTCTTGGTATCGGCAACTGGCTTGAGGAGTTGATCGTATCATTCCTCCTTGCCATCTCTGCTCTTTCTCTGTCCCTCCGTACCCGTTCCTCCCCTCTAGCCCTGTCTGGATCATATACCGATACTATAGGACCTATGGTAACCGGTACTTGTAGTGCATCAGGTAACGCGTAGGATGTGGCACACTCCATTTCTGGCGCTCTTTGCACCACAAACCTCCCGACCACCTGTTGCACTTGGCTAGGCTGGGACAGTTCTTTCTTTGCAGCAGGATCCCATTCGGAACTGGGAAGCGGCCCATGCTCTCCTGCATTGCCCCCCCCTTTCTCGGCATCTCCCCCTGCTCTGTTATATGGAGGCGGCCTGTCTGTCAGTAATCTGTTTATCAGGCTATCCTCTGTCTCGCTCTCGTCATCCTCTTCTAGGGGGTTTTTATTCCCGGGCATCTCTAACACTGGATACAATTTATTTACTTCCATGTTATGCACCCTCCATCGTTTAGCATCCTCATCCCACTTGGAATCCTGTACTGCTCTTACCGAACGTTTCACTCTTTCTTGCCGTCTATTCATGTTCTTCTCATGCGCTGCCCTAATCCATGCATTAAGGGCTTCGAACTGAGTTGGTCTAGGCAAGGGTCTCGTAGAGGTCATAATTGCTTTTAATCTGTGTAGCACCTCTAATCTATACGTCCCGTACTTCGGGAACGTGAGTTCCTCATTTCCATCTGTCATCTTACTCCACTCTGAGATCCACAGAATCGTGTGCAGCCCAACATTTGTCCCCATGTAATGAGCTGGCGTACCCTCCGGCGGGGCTTCTTCCCCTTCATACGATCCCCTGCGCTCTCTTTTAAACAGCGCTCTTAACCATTTAAAACACTTCATAATTATGCGCAAAATTTCCAGCTTGAATACTTTGTTTACTTCCTGATGACAATCCACCAATCCTAGCGCGGCTTAGCTAGCTGGCCTATCGCAGCGCGGTCTTTCCCCGGCCGGCCAATCCCAGCGCGGCACTTTCTGACGTCACTAGTCTCCGCTTCGCAGCAGCACCCCTCCTTTCTCAGCTCTCTTCGCGGTCATGCATGCATCCCATTCATACTCCGAAAAATGACTACTTCCGACCAAGCGGTCACTTCCCTCGACTGTACGTCCACAGTCTATCTGTAATTATCAACCCAACTGACGAGATGTCTGTCGTCACTCTGATAGGTTCTTTACGCACACAGTAACTTCCGACCAGCGTCTGTTACTCGCGCACTCACTCCCCCTATCTGGTCCTTCGGGTGGTCACTGGTACCTCATGACCCCCTTCACCCTGGTTAACAATTACTTCTGGGTGTCCGATACACCCGAACCACTTAAGCTCTCCTTGAGCCTAAGATTTCCACCGGTTGCGCGCGCTCACAACCTGTTCCACAGTCTCTCTACAGTCATTCAACTCCGCCAAACATTACAACATAGATACAATACAAAACACCGCAATCTTAACACGCATGACCCTTTATACTCACTCTCGACCGATACTGCTGCTTTTCTGTCTCACGTCATCCGGTCCTTCTTCCGCAGGCGGTTCCTCCGATCATCGGTCTCTAGGGGGCTTGGGGTAATCTAACCTGGCCTAGATCACCTTCCTCAAGAAGGCAACCATCCTCTGCTACCAACTGGAAGGGTTGAGATTTTGATCAATACCTTATCACTATCGATCTAAAACCCCGGTCTGGCCGACTGAATCTTTATTGCCTGTCATTGAGGAAAGAAAGTGCATCTCTTACCAAGTTAGTTCCCCCAGTAAAGGACTCTGCTTCAAAGGATCACAAACAACTTCTAGCTTTCAAAGATTTATTATAAGTTGCAAGTACAAGCATCTCAAGATGAGATTCACCAGATACACGGGCCCAACTACGTACACGTGTTCTCTGAAAGCCCTCAGACGAACAACGGAAACTATCAATACCAGTTCTAAAAACAATAGTGCCGTTAGCATAGACACATATTGAAATCTATCACTCATTTACAGGCGGAAGGAAAATACAGGTTAGGCTTTCCCTACCCTGCTCTAGATGGTATCCCTACTTAACCAGGTCTCAATCTATCAAAGGTGTCAGCAGTGAATGACTCCCAAGGGAAGCCACTCACTCTCGAACTCTTGGTGAAAACCTATAGTTCTCCAATCATGGCCCCTCTCTGCCTACCCATCCGCTCTCTTTTGGATCCTCAGGCGTCTGCTCTAACTTCCCCCAGGGGTGCTGTCCCTAATACAAAAATACAACAACATTTAGGACGCCCCTCGTGAGACGCCCCTCACGTGGTGTAGCTTCTGGCTGTTTCCATGATGAGGCCTTGTGGTTAGAGTCGACCTTGCTTCTCAGACTCGTCTCCGGCCCGCTGATACCCCTTAAACATTCCGGAACCCTCCTCCATGTCTGGTCCATTTCTTGAACAAGCTTCTATTCATTATATTAATAATTGAATACCCCCTTTTCTCTTCCAGACAGACATCTGCAGCCTAATCCCAATTCTCATGGTTTTCCAACCGCATTGCAACATTCTTCGACCCAGACTAATACGCATAAATCAACATTTAAAGCTTTCCAGCTCTACTATATTTTATAGCATTCAACTTCTTCTTTAATTATTAGCATGTTAGTACTCATTTTCTACTGATTTCGGTAAACACATCTATAAATCAAAAAGCCTACTCATTAATACTAAGCATTAGTGCAATCCATATTGTGAATTTTAATCACCTTCCCCCTCCCGTCTTGCTCTGGCCCTGAGGCCTACCACATTTCAACTTTCCATATGCCATCTTACATTTTAGCAGCTACACAACATGGATTCAGGAATTATCACGCTTAATAAAATCGTATTACTTCACACATTTCTGTATTAGTTCCACTTCTATTTAAACTTCTATATTAACTACACATTTCAGAATATAACTATGGATACTATCAGCACTCATGGCATTTCTCTTCATGATTTGTGCTTACTACGTATAAGTGTGATGTATTTCTACATTTTGGTCAGTTTGCGCTCTCTCACATGCTTAAAGGGCTATGTAAGAATAAAGGTGAGAAGTAATCTTGGTATGTTAATAAAGATGTTTATTCTTCAAATGGATCCCATCCAAATAAGACCTCTTGACAGGCTTCAACTGCCAAGTCACAGTTATAGTCATGAGCAGCTTGACACACATCATAACATTCTAAAGCACCTAGCAACAGGAGTGGAGGCCTAAGATGCACGTATCTTAGGATGCCACATATCTCCCTTCTTTATAAAGAAACAAATGGTAAACTATAGCACAAGAAACATAAAACAAAACTCTATTTAACATAGTCTTTCAAACATTTAGGAGGAGAAGAAACTCTAGAATATTTGCAAACTTTATCAGACATCAGAGAAGATTGTTTAAAACTATAATCTTTAGAACGTTTCTTATCAGGAGTAACCACCACGACCCTGTTCAAATTCCAAATGCAGTGGTCAGCAGTTTTGACAGTATTTTGAAAAATCTTAATGACTTGTATGGCTTTCAAAAATTTAGAAGAACACTTTTTCTTAGAAGGATTTTTTATAAGAACCCAGTCTCCAACTTTTACAGAAGTTATTCTTACACTTTTTCTTAAATCATGAAACTTTCTTCAATTTTCTTAGACTGAATCACATTCCAATCACTTTTTTCATTCTGAGAAAATTTGTCTGGTTGCATGTCATTGACCCATGGTGGTGCAACAAAAGTGTTCGGACATCTAGCCCTAAATAGTTCAAAGGGTGTTCTTTTCGTGACAGCATGTGGTGACAACCTGTAGGCCTCAACTTTCTTCCAAATTTGAATACGCCAGTCAAGACTTGCTGATCGAGCCATATAAATAGTCTCTTTTAACACCACAGTTAAATCTCTCAACCATTCCGTTGGTTTCTGGGTGGTATCAGGAAGATTTTTTGTGTTTAATACCATGCTTAGACAAAAACGACTCCAGCTCCCTCCCTGGATACAAATTGAACACCATTGTCCGTAAGAATAGTTGAGGGTATGTCTTCCCTGGCAAAACGTTTTTTGACATTCTTGGTTTCAATCCCTCTAGAGATGCCTATCTCAGGCCACCATGAATAAAAATCAACTAATACAAAAACATACCATTCAGAACCTGAAGACTGTATTGGGCCAAGCATACCAAGCCCAACCTCTTTCCAAGGTGCATCAGGTATATCTCTTATAATCATGGGTTTTACCTTTAGCTTGACCGCTCTCTCACTCAGAGCACACTCAACACAATCTTTCATTTTGCGCTCCACCTGCAAATCCATACCCTTCCAGCCCTTATTAATGTTCTGGAAAACTCTTGTTAAAACAACATCCTCTGATAGAGCTTTTTCCCATTTTACTTTATCAATTATACTCTCATCAATGGCGCAAACCATTTCCTCATCTTGTTCAATCTCATCATGGCATTCCAATTATTCTTTAACAACTAGTCTAGACAACGTATCAGCCACTTTGTTTTCTACACCAGGCAAGTATTTGATGTAAAAATTATAGTATTGCAAACCAACAACCAAGTTTGTTATTCGACTAGAGACAGCATCTATGCCTTTCTTGGCAAAAATCTCACACAAAGGCTTGTGGTCAGTTCTGACCTCAAACTCACTGCCCCAAAGAAAATTCTTCAATTTATTTAGTGACCAATATACCGCAAGGGCTTCCCTATCAACTACTGAATACCGTAACTAAGCGCCACGCAAACTTCTTGACAAGAAGAGTATAACATGTTCCTGAGAGTCATATCTTAGAACAAGCACAGCACCAAGCCCTTTTAAACTTGCATCTGTAATCAAGATGGACTTCTTTTCCGGGTCAAAACTACATAATCTGGGAGCAGCCTTTAACCTGTCTTTAAGAGTACAAAATTCCTGTTCACATTTATCATCCCATTGAAATTCACACCCTTTTCGGAGTAAAGCCCTCATGTGGACACACAAAGAAGCAAACCCACCAATAAATTTACGGTAATATTCTGTCATGCCTAAGAAGCTCATTAATTACTCTTTATTAGTGGGAGAGGTCATCTTCTGTATTGTCGCAATCAAACTATCTTTAGGTAAAACACCACCTTCTGAAATGGCATGGCCTAAATATTCAATTGAACTCTTCCTGAATTTACATTTATCAATTTTTACTGTTAGATTGAATTCATTCAGTCTATCCAACACCATAAAAAGTCTCTCATCATGTTCACTGACATCTTTCCCAAAGATCAAGATGTCGTCTTGATACACTCTTACACCTATAAGGTCTCTCAAAACATTTTCTAAAGCTCTTTGAAAGACTGAGGCCGCTGAGACAAGACCAAAAGGTAGTCTTGCAAACCGAAATGTACCAAAAGGGGTAACAAATGCTGCTAGGTCCTTTGAGCTTTCATCTAAATTGATCTGGTGGTATGCAGACCTCAAATCTATAGTACTGAAAACTTTTGCTCCCTTCAACAACATCAACATATCTTTGATTTTTGGAAGCGGATATCTATCCACCACAACATTTTTATTCAATTGTCGAAGGTCCACACATAGACGAAGAGACCCATCCCCTTTTTCGGCTGCGACTACCGGAGCGACCCTTTGGGTAGCTTCAAAATCCTCAATAATGCCTTAATTTTTTTGCCGCTCTAACTCACTCTTTACCTGTTCCCTAACTCAGTAGAGAGAATTGCAGTGGAGATCTTTAGTTCCTCATATAGATCAGCCCCATTGGATGGAAAAGCTGCAACAGGTATATTACGAACTTTGCTACATACAGGTTTAACGTTGTTAAGTAAACAAATGTGATGCACGTAACCTTTGAGACATCCTAGTTTTTCTGAAAAATCTTTGGGAAACTTGCTTTTCAAATCATTAAAGAAATCCAAGTTACAATTGTCACTTACAACAGAACTCCCACTTGACTTGAAATCCTTTTTTAAAAGAATAGATGGTGATGAATTTGGATCTAACATCACACCCAGATCTCTTTGGAGGAACCAGCTCAATATGCTGTCACCCTTTTGTGAAATGTAAATTTTCGTGCTAGTTAACCTTTGTTTATAGTCGATCAAACCCCAGAAATAGCCGAATAGCTTAATGGGTTCTCCCCCATATGCAAAAGGTCTTATATCTGGCTTAAACATTTTAACTTTGCCTTGTATTTCCTTGATGTAAAATTCTTTTGAAATTATGGTTATTTTGGCACCTGAGTCGAAAAGAACTTTAGTGGGTTTTCCCTCTACCAAAATCTCATCCAAAGGACAATTCTTTCCTTCCCCATTTTGGACCACCTGTACTTGAATTTGTCCACAATCAACATCTTCTTGACATTCAAATGTGTCAGCAACATCGTAAAACACTTAATTAACTTTCCCTTTGTAATTCTTACCTACACATAGCTGTGAAGTGTCCTTTCCTTTTGCATTTACTACACATGGTTTTCCAACCAGGACACAGTTTTGTGAAATCAAACTTTTTAAGAGCCTCTTTAGGTACAGTATTTTTTATGGCTTCTTTATGGTTTGAGCTAACTGGGGGAACAGTCTTTATGACTTGAACAGAGTTTTTCTCTTTACTCTCACCATTTTTCTTTATAACATCAACACATTTGAGAGAGTGCTCAATTCTCTTTGCAATTACAATCACATCCTCCAAATTTGGCTCATCCTTTTGCCAGAGTTCTTTCCTGACACGTTCAATGCTGCAACCCAACATAAACTGATCACATATCCTTTCATCTAAGGTTGCCCCAAATTTACAGGGAGACGCCAACTTTCTGAGAGAGGTAACGTAATTTTCGACACTCTCATCTTCTAACTGTGCCCTCCGTCCAAAGTGATAGCTCCCAAGGATGGTACTCACCTTGGGTAAGTGATGTTTATCTAATTTGGCTATACAAATTTCATACTCATTGAGGCTACTATCGTCGAGTTCAGGAAGGTGGTCCAAAACTTCCTGACCCTCTGATCCCAAACAGTGTAAAAGCAGGGCTATTTTTCTTTCTGCGCTTAATGAAGATCCGCACACACGTGCGTATCTTTCAAAGACCTTATGCCATTTTTGCCACCTAATAGGAGGGTCTCCCGGAGATGACAAAAAATGGGGGTGCAGTAACATGCTGCATGTTGCTGTTTTTAAATGAACAAATGTAATTCAATAACTAAATAAAAAGGTAACCAGACTAAAGCAATAATAGAAATAAACCAAAACACTGTCTAAATTGTGGTAAAAAGAGATCAGAGACACTAAATTGTAAACTAGATTGTAAGCAATTCCTACAACATGTCAGAGGAAGAAGAGCTTAATGTCTGTGTTCCTTTCAAAGTGGTGTGTGTGTCGCTGTACTGAGTTCCAGAAGTCTATGAAGTGTGTGTGTCACTGTGATGACACACTTTTATAATAATGTCAAGTTCCATCAAATTAGTTTGTGTATCACTGAGAAGATACACCAATGATACATTGCTGAAATTCTGTAGCTTTAAGTTTTCAAATTAAAAATTCAAACTTGCACTCGTTTTTTATGTAAAAGTTGACACTTTGAAGAACTTATCTGTGTGTCTGATGTTGTATACATTTTCTCTTTAATACCAGTAATTTTCTCTTGTAGACGCTGTGTCGAAGATCCGATGTGCAAACGAGTTGCCAAGCAACCCCAAGATGGCCGCTAAGTCGACACGCAATGCCTAATGACGTCAGACACGTCCCAGAATGCACTACTGCAGTGACACGCAAGAGTGAGGAGTGAGCAGACGAAGTGAAATCCGGCGATCCAGAGAATGACGTGCAAGCTAACTCGAGATGGAGAACTCACT
Source organism: Lissotriton vulgaris (assembly GCF_964263255.1). Classification (NCBI taxonomy): domain Eukaryota; kingdom Metazoa; phylum Chordata; class Amphibia; order Caudata; family Salamandridae; genus Lissotriton; species Lissotriton vulgaris. Next base: position 2,126,133,037 of record NC_141687.1, on the reverse strand, counting down.
CGAGAAGAAGACAGCGCTCGCACCCAGACAAACGAACTTGGCCAGAAGGTAGGCGTCATTTCAAATGTTGCACGTTATCAGCGTTTATGAAATCCGGACAAAGAAAGGCCTTTTTTGTTATCCACAAAGCCTAATGTACACAGCCAAATCTCCAGCACAAACAGGAATATCACCATACTTTTCAATGAAGACACAATTAAACTTTCGACTGTGCATGCGTAATACGGTCAATTGTACAGTTGACTGTCTATACACAATTAAGTCGCTCGAGTTGAAACAGAAATGCGCTTCTACAACAATTTAAAGAGTAGTCAGGATTTCTCTTAAAACATCACAAACGTAGACAATAAAATTGGTGTACATGAAAATACTTGTAAAAAGAAATGCGAGTGCTAAGAGATCTAGCCTTCAATCCAGGTGCTGTCCTTGAAATATTTAAATATTCTCTTTTGCGTCTGTTAAAATTGTAGTTTAATTCCAAATGAAGTACAGAACATAGGAACAGTACCTTTGATTTGTAGAGATGAGAAAATAATGTAGTGAGTCCAATCTTAATTGAAGACATAATGTTGAGATCCTTCCATTGAGGCCATCCTCCGTCGCCAAATGTAAGAATAAAGATGAGAAGTAGCCTTGGTATGTTAATAAAGATGTTTATTCTTCATATGGATCTCATTCAAATAAGACCTCTTGACAGGACTAACAGCAAGCTTCAACTGCCTAGTCACAGTTCTAGTCATGAGCAGCTTGACACACATCATAACATTCTAAAGCACCTGGCAACAGGAGAGGAGGCCTAAGATGCAAGTATCTTAGGATGCCACAGGCTACTTAAGTAATTGGCACAATTAGTGGTCAGGCCCATAAGTAGCATTTAAATGATAGGCCCTGAGTACACATAGTGCCACTTTACTAGGGATTTATAACTGAATTAAATATGCTACTTGAGGATAAGCCAATGTTGTTATGTGTTAAAGAGCGAGCACATATAGTTGTGCACTGGTTAGCAATGGTAAGGTGTGCAGAGTGCTAAGGCCAGTGAAGATAGGTCAGAAAAAATGGAGGAGGAAAGCAAACGTTTGGGGGAAGACTCTCTTAAGGCTGCCAGGTCCATCTCACCCCAAACCAGTTCTGTAGATGTGGACATGGATCCATATTACCTGTCTGCTTTTACTGTATTAAAACATTGGAACCCACTGGTCCACTTGTTGTTCCAGTTTCAAGTTAATAATGATCAATAAAGGGAGTGCTCTGAGGATTGGTTTCAGAACAGAGTTGGTATCTGAGCTGAAGAGCAGTTCACCTATCCTGTTGCACCTTGAAGCCTGTCTGCCTGCTGAGAGATGGACGGAGACTACCAATCCTGCAGGAAGAGTAACTGTACAAGAAGGGCAAGGTGCAGTTGTGTGTGGGGTGGTGGGTCTGCCAAAATAATAAGATTGGAGAGTGATCTGTTAATGAGTCCACTTTCACAAGTGACATTCATGGCTGTAATTGAGAAGTTGTGGTATTACCTGAGCCACAGTGCCTAAATCATGAAGCTGCAGTGTGAATTGAATTACTGTACCCGAATGGAAATGCTATGGTGTGAACTGAGTCACTGTGCCCAAAATGAGGAGTAGCAGCATGGCTCTGTCACTGTACCTTAATTGTGAAGTTCTGGCATGCCAGAGCCCAGAAGATTTTCTGGCTTGTGCTCAGCCAGATGAGGAAAGGCTAATGAGAATAGCCAGAATTGAGCGATTACCTAAGACTTATGACCAGAATGGGTGATAAACAGTGAACTGAGTAATATACTGCCCAGAATTACAGAAGTATGGGGGTAATCTGCACATGAGCTTAATAATGCTAGATGTTGATTTGGAAAGTGAATCACCTGGACTATGTGAGGGGTACCAGGTCCAATAGGCGTGGGAGTCACAGACATCACCCAGTGCACTACATTACATCATGTGCATCTTCATAAATGTCATATTTAGTTCTAGAGTGCATCGAAGTATGCTTCTTCATGAAAGTCAAGCATGGGTTGGACAACTATTTATTATGCTAATGTGTGTTTGTTGAGAAGCCGGTGAGTGCTTGCCTTCACTACATACTGCGAGTCAGTTTCTGAAGGGGTTGTACTTAGCTCAGTTTGCAAAGCCATAATATAATGGACCCTAGGACATCAGAGGAAAAATTACTTTAACCTGTATGGGTGATACTCAATAGCCCCTGCTTGACCCATGGCGTCTAAAATTGAGGTTTTGCATTAACATTCTTTAAAGGGCCCAATTTACAACATACATGGCCTAGTCCACTTGTAATCTTGCATGTTTCGACTATTTCTTAAACCCTCATAGAGATTTGGCTGGTGAGCTTTAGGAATAACATGCATCAAAGTATGAATAGTGTTGGTGACTTTTAACAGTTAATTGTGTTATTTGTGACAACTGTTGCACTCAACCCATAAAAAAGTCCATTATTACTAATATTATTTTAAGGCTTCCTAGATGTATTAGTATAACTACAAATTCCTACTGGATTGTTAAGATCATGTCCTCCTCAGACACTTGATTCAATCTTATTATCTTTGTATTTACCTTTGTCTGGACCTTAAGACTTTGAGGGTAATTCATAAAAGATATTATGACTTGAGTGTGTACACAATTGTAAAGAACATATAGATTGAACAATTCCTGTATGTGAAGGGAACGTCCATGCAGATTTATAATGCTACACAAGCAAAACCCAGGAACACCCGTTCACGTGTGCTTTTGTGTAGGCAGTAGAGGCCATAAGGATGTGACTGAGCTTTCTTCTATAGATCCTCCATTCCAAAATGTATGTGAAACTGATAAGCACATCCCAGTCCTCCATTCCCTAAGCCTGATCTAACCAGGTACTTCCTTGCATAGGCCTTTTCAGCAAAGCCCACACAGCAGATAGTTCTTGCTATTTACATGTTTGTTACTGTCTGTCATAAATTGGGTTGTTAGTCAAGCGGGATGACTATTCACCATGAGTGATAATTGCAATCCTTTTCAGAGTGAAACCTGATAATCACTAAATCCCCCTGAGCTCAGCCCCCGTGAGGTTATGGCACAAAATAGACAGTATTAACTTAGGGCACTGTCTGAAGCATTTAGGCAGTAGCTAAACAGGAATAAAGTCAAAACACAGCACAATAAAAATCTCAAACCAAATTAGAAAAATCGAGTTTCTTTTCATAAATGACATCAAGACACCCGAAATCCAATAAGGGAAACAGGTAATATGAATTTAAAATAAAAATAGCCCTAAAAACTGTTAGGCGCTCTTTGCAATGAACTGGTTGCTAGACAATGACCTTTAAAGGATTTGTAGCCAACCGCAAAGGAGCACAGATTAGGTACAGGAACTTGGTAATATCCAGTCTGAAGTTTTACTTGGGACTTCGCCTCAAAGATGGAAGTCCAAAATCTTCATGGGGGCAAGACATCAGGCTGTAGTCAAGAAATGCTCCACAAGATAAAATAGCTGTTGGATGCAGCCCCAGTGAAGCCATTTGTTTTTTTTGTCAGGAAAGATCAGAGCAGGAGAAATTTACATTTCACACCCAGGGAAGGTCCCTTGTAGTCCAGATACTTTTGGTACCTTCGCCCAGTCACGATTTGCATAGAAATTCTGAGTGGGAGAAACCTGAATCTTCAGCTCAGAGGCAATACACCTCGATTGAATCAGGTTTGTCCCTGTCCTCCGGAGGTCTTGTAGTTGAAAATGTTTCAAAGTCCCAGGTTTTCAGGGTTGCTAGGGGAAATCCAGGCAGACGCAGCCAAGGCTTCCAGGACTTCAAGAACAACACTTGGGGATCAGGACTCAGTCCGGCAGAGGCCAACAGCAGGATCCAGGGCAGATCCAGTTGGGACTGATCAGCTGGGCAGTTGCATTAAAGGCCTCTTGGAGCTTATTGTATGCCTGTAGATTAGACAGGAGGTCATTGTTTGACCCTTGCAATCCATTTCTCTTTCCTGGGTAGAAGAGGGAGCAGGTACAGTCATTCAGAGCTCCACTCAGGTCAAAGTCAGCCGACCCAGTCTTCTTCTGTAGGTCCTGAAAGTGCTCTGAAATGGGTGTGAGGGGATGCACATTTATGCCTAGCATGTGGAGTTTACGCCAGGCCTGAGAAACAAAAACAACCCTCCAGACTCAGGCCTTTGTCTCAGCTCTGGGAGCCGTTTTCACACTTCACTCAAGGCTTGAGCACTCAGAGGGATGCAGATGGAGGCTAATGCAAATGAGCCTATATAGGTTTTAGGTGGTGAAAGGTAACTTTCTAAAAGTTATTTTTCCTTAATATTGATAAAAAATGTAACTTTATCGTAAATGTGAGCGTTGTATATATTTCGAAAGGTTTGCTGAATCAGATTTCTAGCTTGTCCCTATCCCTAGAATTATTATTTAATATAACTTCTCAATGTTACTCAATGGGCCAGATGGCCTTCCTACTGTGAAAATAGCTGTTGGGGGCTAGTCACTGGAAGGAAATATGAAACTTACATTTTGAAATTCCCTATTTTTGAATGCCACACGCTTTGCCTTGTGGGCAAAAGGGCTTATAAAAGGCTGATTTATTAATATTCAAAAGGAAGGGTTTGATGTGTCATACGGGTTTAGTTTGACAGGTTGAATTGCAGTATTTATACTTCTACAGTCAGGCAAAAATGTTAAGCCTGAAGCCTTTTTCCACTACCATTGTAGTGGATGGTACAATAGGTGCTGCTGTTCACTAGTGAAATTTAAAGTAATACATATTTGAGACTAGTAGGTAAGTTAAATATGCCAATCATGGTTATGCCTGTCGACTTTGTTTAAAAGGGGGAGCATAGGGACTTTTCTACTCGTTAACAGAGGTAAACTGCATCAAGTTTTACTGCCATCAAAAACAGATAGGTCAAAAATATGGGAGTACATAACGCAAAAGATAATCATTTCATACACCGCCCAAAGTGGTCCTTTAGGGCATATGTCACATCTGCTGAACCATTGATCATGCTGCAGCCTACTACTGGCATTTCTGTGGCCATCACATGCAATATACTTGAAATGTATAAATGGGTTTAAATTTTCGTTACCAGCTCTAACCCTTTGCCTGAGTACAATTAGATAGTGGACAAATCACAATTGTCTTCCGATGCCACTGGGAAAGGAATCTTCGAAGCTATGTTTAGGTAGCATGAGGTTCTTTGTTATGCCATTTACCCACCCACCCTATTAACTGCAACAAAAAAACATGGGTATTAACTTGTGTAAAAATGTTTGTGTGTTTGAGTAAAAGATTGTTTTAACATTTCTAACGTTTCTGTTCAAAGGATGCCTACAATAGCCCCTTCATTAACATGATATTCTCGTTTCGAATACTGGCACTAATGACAGCTGCTACATGGCGGTGCTGTTTGTGTAATTTAGTTATGAGCTGAGGATCATTTGTTTATTAGTTCAAAACACATTAAACACAGCCAATACCTTGCCCAAGCCATTTTTATAGCTTTGGGTACTTCGACTAATCTGAATTGTCACATATACACTCGGGTACTATTATTGGCAGTGCTGGCTCGGGAAATGGGTGGTGCAACCTGCAGTGGCCTCTTGTTGAGGGCCCTGGCACGTATTTGTTTACAAATTAAGCACAGGTGCATTTGTACTCAGCTGCATTACATAAGCATTGACTGGTGTGTGTATCTTCCCTTTTGGACCAGATCGGCTTTTTATTCCTCTAGGCATTTCCCTGGTGGGCTGGAGCCATTGCAGCCTGGTTTGATAAGCCATGTGTCACCCCAGGTGCCTCTGTCACTTTCCACAGCACAACAGGTTGAATGAAGCAGGAACAGAGAGGCTTGAAAAGTGAGAGAAAGTGAGGCATGCAGGGAGAAAGAGATCAGAGCGGGAGGGAGGGAGAGGGGGAAAAGCGAGACAGATAACGGATGAATGGAAAGAGAGAAACAGAGTGCAGAGGGGAACGAGCTGGCTTGTTGAGCATGTTTGTAGGGCTGCTCTTTGTTCCCCAATCGGTCCAGCTTCCCTTGTGGTATATTTTGGTTTCTGGATCATGCTCAAACCTCTGCCATGCGGAATTATGCCTTTAGGATTTGATCTCCTAGACTTCTTTCTTTGAGTTGCATAATGCCTCAAGCAGCTCGAGGAATGGGTGGTACAACGTCTTCCCCCTTTTCACTGAAAACAGTCTGTTTAAGCCTCTTTTCCTGCTGCCACTTTCACCTCCCTGGAGGCTGGAGAAGTATTTCAACTCTTTTTTAAGAAGTACTCTGTTTTACTTGCAGCTATAAAAACATGGTAACGCCTGTCGATATTGGCAGACAGACATGCTTTGGGGTCCAGGTTGGCTTTCTGAGGCCATTTCCATTAAGCAACAAATGGGCAAAATTATAATACATTTCAAAGTAGTTTGAATTTTCTCTGTTAGTACGAATTTGCGAAGACAGTGTATTCCAAGTCTGGGTGATTTCTTGCCAGCTCACGAAACTGGCAAAGATTAATGAAAGCCAGAGAGAATTAAAGGGCCCTGTGCGACGGTGGAAACATGTTCCTTTTCTTACACATGTTTCTATAAATAGCTATCAGTAAATTGCAATCGGAGGGAAGCTGCACGCAGCCAGTCCCTCACATCACCAGACAAACTTTTCAAAGGCGGAACTTCAATCTGTGGGGAACTGTCAGTGCGCAGTTGCCAAGCAACCGCTATTCAGATAAGTTCAAGTTCAAGTTCAAGAATTTATATAGCGCACTACTCACCCAGAGGGTCTCAAGGCGCTTGGGGAGGGGGTTCATTATTTATCAAATAACCAGGTTTTAAGTTCTTTTCTGAATGAGATGTGGTTCTGTGTAAGGCGGAGGTGAGTGGGGAGTGAGTTCCAGGTCTTGTCCGCCAAGTAGGAGAAGGATCTACCTCCCATGGTGGGTTTTTGGATGCGCGGAACTGTGGCGAGGCCTTGATTGGAGGATCTTAGTTGGCGGGTGGGTGTATAGAAGGATAGTCGAGTGTTGAGGCATTCGGGCCCTAGTTTATAGAGAGCCTTGTGTGCGTGGGTGAGGAGACGAAATGTTATTCTCTTGTTGACGGGAAGCCAGTGGAGGTCTTTCAGGTGGCCGGTAAGTTGATCTTGGCGAGGGATGTCCAAAATGAGTCTCGCTGATGCGTTTTGGATGCGTTGGAGTTTTTTCTGTAATTTGGCTGTAATTCCGGTGTAGAGGGTGTTTCCGTAGTCTAGTCGACTTGTAACCAGTGCGTGGGTGACAGTCTTTCTCGTCTCGGCGGGGATCCAGTGGAAGATTTTTTTGAGCATATGAAGTACGTTGAAGCAGGAGGATGAGACGGCGTTGACTTGTTTGGTCATTGAGAGTGAGGAGTCTAGGATGAAGCCAAGGTTACGTGCGTGGTCTGTGTGTAAGGGTGCTGAGCCCAGATCCGAAGGCCACCATGAGTCGTCCCAGGCAGAGGGGGATGATTACTTCCGTTTTGTCTGAGTTAAGTTTTAAGCGGCTGTTTTTCATCCATACGGCTACTTCTTTCATGCCTTCATGAAGATTGGTTTTGGCGGTGTTGGGGTCTTTGGTGAGGGAAAGGATCAGCTGGGTGTCGTCAGCGAAGGAGATGATGTTAAGGTTTTGTTGGCGCGCGATGGAAGCGAGTGGACTTATGTAAACGTTGAAGAGGGTGGGACTGAGTGATGATCCTTGTGGTACACCGCAGATGACTTCGGTGGCCTCTGATTTGAATGGGGGAAGTCGGACTCTCTGAGTTCTCCCAGCTAGGAATGAGATGATCCAGTTCAAGGCTTTATCTTTTATGCCAATGTTGCTGAGGCGATGTATGAGGGTGCTGTGACATACAGTGTCGAAGGCGGCGGAGAGGTTGAGTAGAATGAGGGCCACTGTTTCTTCGTTGTCCAGTAGTGTTCGGATGTCGTCTGTTGCTGCGATGAGGGCGGTTTCGGTGCTGTGTTTGGCTCGAAAGCCGGACTGTGAGGGATCGAGAGAGTTGTTGGATTCGAGGAAGGCGGCGAGTTGGTTATTGACGGCTTTCTCAATGACTTTGGCCGGGAATGGGAGGAGGGATATGGGGCGGTAGTTTTTAAGTTCAGAGGGGTCTGCTGTGGGTTTCTTCAGGAGGGCGCTGACTTCGGCATGTTTCCAACTTTCTGGGAAGGTAGCAGAGTTGAGGGAGCAGTTGATGACATCACGGAGATGGGGTGCGATGATGGAGTCTGCTTTGTTGAAGATGTGGTGGGGACATGGGTCGGTTGGTGAGCCAGAATGGATGGAATTCATTAGGAGGATGGTGTCTTCAGTGGTGATTGGGTTCCAGGCGCTGAGGTTGTTAGAGGGCGGTTTAGGTTCTGAGGGGGGTGGAGAGGGTTGTTCGTTGGAACTGTTTTCGAAGCTGTTATGTATGCCGGCAATTTTGTTGTAGAAGAAGGAGGATAATGAATCGCAGAGGTCTTGGGAGGGAGTGATGTCGTTTGAGGCTGCGGTGGGGTTGGTGAATTCTTTGACGATGTTGAATAGTTCCTTACTGTTATGGGCGTTTTTGTCCAGTCGATTCTTGAATGCTGATTTCTTGGTGGATCGAATCAGCTGGTGGTGTTTGCGGGTGGCTGCCTTGAGGGTGGTCATGTTGTCGGTGGAAGGGTTTTTTCTCCATGTTTTCTCGAGAGTACGGCATAGCTTCTTGGATTTCTTAAGGTCATCGTTGAACCAAGGTGCCTTTTTGCTGTCTTGTTTGGTGTGATGGTTTTTCACGGGTGCTAATTCGTCAGCGCTGTGAGTGATCCATTGTTTCAATTTGATGGCAGCTTGGTTTGGGTCCGATGAGAGGGCTGGTGGGTTTTGGTTGAGCGATGTGAGGAGTTGGTCGGTGGTGATTTTGTTCCATTTTCTTCGGGGAATAGGTTGTGGGGGGTTGTGGGTCGAGGTGGTTTTGTAGCTGAAGTGAACACAGCTTTGGTCCGTCCAATGGAGAGTTGTGGTGCGATCGAAGGAGATGTGTTTGCTGGAGGTGAAGATTGGGTCAAGCGTATTTCCGGCTACATGGGTGGGGGTGTCAGCAAGTTGTTTGAGTCTGAGATTGGCCAGGTTGTCCAGAAGGGTGGTGGTGTTGCTGTCGTTTTTCTTTTCCAGGTGGAAGTTGAGGTCTCCTAGTAGAATGTAATTCTTGGAGGCGAGGGCGTGCGGACTGATGAAGTCAGTGATGTCTTTGCTGAATTGTTTGCGGGTTCCTGGAGGCCTGTAGATGAGGGTGCCTCTGAGTGTGGACCTAGGGTCGGTGTGGATCTGGAAGTGGAGGTGTTCGGCGGTTGTAAGGTTATCGTCGGAGCTGGTCGTGATTTTGATGGTGTTCTTATGGACGATGGATGATGGCGATGCCTCCTCCTGTTTGGACGATGCGGTCTTGATCTTATAATTGTCCAGGATGGCTATGGCGATGTCGGGTGTTGATGATGCGTTCATCCATGTTTCAGTAAGGAAGGCGACGGCCGGTGATGTAGTGTCGAGTAGGTCCCAGAGTTCAGTGGCGTGTCTGTGGACTGAGCGGGTGTTCAGCAGGATGCACTTCAGGTGGTTAGAGCCGGTGCTGTGTATGGGGTTAGTGTATGTGGTATGGGTCTTGATGCTGGTGAATTTGCATTAGTGGCAGGTGAAGGGACCGTGGGTACGTCCTAAGACAGCTTCGTAGCATTGTGGTGTGCGTCCGGGGTTAAGGGCTGAGAGGGTGGCGGCGTCATACGATATGCGGGAGTATTGCGGTTTGCGGGGGCCAGGAGGTCTGGTGCTGGGCGCGGTCCAGGCGCGGACGGGCGTAGACGGCCTTACCTTTGGCGCACCTTCGGCGCGCATGGGGCGCGACCGCTGCGCGCAGATACATCTGTCATATGCGGATAGAAGAGGAGGGAGGGGCGAGGGATGGTCAGCTGGGAGGCGGCAGCTGGGCGGGGATCTGGGCAGGGAAGGCACAGAAAGCAACAACAACAACAGCAAGCTCAAAATGGCCTCAGCCAAAATCGAAACCGGATTGGGGCACAGAGATCGATAACGTGATTCAGATGGCAGTGGCACCGGTGAAATCAGGCAGCAATTAGTTACACAGGCAGCGCAGCAATTTTAAAATGTAAATTACAGCGTAGTTAGGCAAACAGAGCGCTACGGTAAAACAATGCTCAGCAAAGTTCCAGCCTCTCAGGCAGTCTAGCGTTAATGGCTACTTGCGATCTCAATCCAATGGCAGGCAAAAGAGCGAGGCGAGGAGGCAGAAGCACTTCAGGTGCAGGCAGAGCGGGGAGCAGCGTCTGGAGCGACCGTGTCTGTGAAGAACAGGACGGTCACAGCGCTGCAGCGGGGGAGCGAAAGCTATAAGCACCACTTAGCAGTCTCAGCTGAGGCCAAGAGCGTAGGCAGGCTATGTCCTCCCTTCTTTACGTCCCTACTGCTTAAGTAACGAAAATGTTCCTTTAGTCTACATCCATGGCTTTCTGGGACCTGAAATCCAAATGCAGGAAATCTCCCAGTGTCATATTACAGGAAGGGGTGTAGATGTTTGTGGGGTCAGTTCTGTAAGACTGATTGTTCGAGTGTGCATAATGTGCCTGTCTGATCTCCTGTGGGCGTTGCCACATTTGCATGGGGTTGCACACTGATGCAAGTGGCAAAATAATGTTGCCCCTCTGCTGGCGTCCTATTACTGACATGGGCAGAGAGGGAATTCAGCTATCAGGAGGTGCACTAACTGTGCACCATCTAGGAAGTTGTGCACAGTGCACTCTGTAAGGTGTCTTTTTGGGGGTACTGGTGTCTAAAGAAACCCCTTGACTATCCCAACATGGGAAAGTACACTTACACACTGCTCCCACTTGTGGGAAGACCTTCTCCATCCCTAGATAAGCGTTCTTTTAGTGCTGCACCAAGACGAACCTGTGCCAGCATTGGATAGAACATTCTTTTGGAATATGGTGCATTATTGTGGTCTACGCCAAGCGCAACTCATGAGCAGGGCCGGTTCCGGGATTTTTAGAGCTCTGGGCCGAAAGGAAACACGCGAGGCCCCTCTAATTTGCATATGTGACATATTCAGGGCTCCGGAAGATGCTTTGTTCAGACTTCTCCAGGGCCACAGCGTCTCCTCTCAGCCACCTAAAAGCACCTCTTTTACAGCCATTTCGGGCTGAAGGTGTGAGAATTGCTTGGAGGTTGAGAGTTAAACCTGTGGGGCACCAAAGTGCAGACAATGGGTGTTAGACCTGTCAGCCCTAGGGTGGTCTTCCGCTACATTTTTTGCCCCATTTGCCTCCTACCAGATCCATATTTTTGTTGGACATTAGGACTCTGGGCCTCTTATCACTGCTAAACAGTGCTGAGGTGAAGGTGCTCTCCCTTTAAAACACAGTGACATTAGAGTATCAGCTACAGGCCCTGCTACTGCAGTGAGGCCTGCACTTCATTTACATGCTGGTAGTCTACACAGTCTGGGAATTTTTGATGCTGTAGCCTTTTGTCCCTGGTTGACAGACAGGTAGGATAGGGAACACCCCAGAGCCTTCTGGATTTTAGCAGTGTTTTCCAACCCCTAGATTCTTCCAGAAAGTGCTGCCCCCTCCCCGTCACTTGACTTTCAGGTATAACAGGGAGGGTTCTCGCCACACATCCCTGTTACACTACTGGACCTGGAACACTCTCTGCTGGAGTGAAGACTGCTGTGTTAGGAGGACTGCTACACTGCTGAGGCTGACTGCTCCTAGGAAATGCTGCCCCAAGTTAGCTGAGCTGCCCTGCCTGCCTACTGATCTTGCCCTGCCAGAGGGGGTCCAGGTATACCATCTCCAGAGTGTCCCCACAACTGAATGCTGACTGTCCCCCTGCTTGTTGGAGAATTTATAAGGACTACTACATTTTAGCCCTGTTATAAGACTGCCTCTGCAGCCCTGGGAGTGCCAAACTGTTTTCTTCAGCACCCCTGAATTATCCCCTGCCGCCTGGGACAGGAATGCGCGGAGAAGTGCTGTGCCCAGACTGAAGCGCTGTGGCTGGGAAAGCGATGTGTGTGCTCGTGTCCTGCGCATTGCTGAGGGAAGTGCTGTTGCCCATAACTCACCGCCACCAGCCCGGGCCCCTGAACGCACAGTGGGCCACCGGGAGCGCTGCTGAGGAAAGGGTTGTGTTGTAAAATATCATCGACGCCAGTCCTGAGTCCGCAAGGGTTTAAATAACGCCAGCAGGGAAGCTGAGCGGAAGCCAGGCATCGCCTAGCAACCAGGACTCCACTGAGGTGCACTCCCGCTGGTATCAGCATCTAACCGAGGAGATCGTGCTCGGGCCGGAAGGGCTGTCCCCGGTTTTCCCCGTGCAGCGCATCGAGGATTGAGCGTCCCGAAGAACTGAGGAGCCCCACACTGGTGCCTTCGCCCACCTTTCCAGGTACTGTGGCGGCTATACCACCACTGTGAGGCCGGGCCTGTCCCGTTAACTGCTTCGCTCTGGGGGGCGTTCCTGCTTAAAGCGGGCTGCGGGCTGCGGGCCGGGGACCGTGCGAATTTTTCAAATTACCGATTTAATCTCTGCATTGGCCCCTGTGCAATGCGATTCTTTAAGGGTCTAAGCACCTTGTAAAGTGAGCACAAGGGTGTAGTTCCTTTGCGGCTCCCGGACTGAGCATATAATTGACCCCGGGGAGGGGTTAGTGTCGCAGAGGGAGCACTGAACAACAGTATAATCGCTACACGCCTTCTTGGCAAGGCATCATTCGGCAGAGTGAAAGTGACACATTTTGATACAGACTGTAAACATGTTTAAACTACGCCACTTAAGGGACTGTTCTACCCTGGATAAAGAGTAACTCGTACTCATAACTCCTGGGAATAGTGTTTAATCGACTGCATTTGGTTTGATTTGTTTTGCTTGCCCCAGTATTTTCCCCCAAAAGACAGCTGCTACCAGGTATTGGTGGCAATCTGTCCAGAGACATTACATGTTGGAAACCTGTCACTCTACATGGAACTTTCTTGTCGTATTTTTGGATCTTGCATAACTTTTGAGATAAAGATACCTGTATTTTTATATAAAACCGGTGTGGTGTCCTTTTGTGAATGTTTTTACTGTGTTACTCGTGGTGTGTGTTGCAAAAATACTTTACACATTGCCTCCTGAGTGTCGCCTACCTGCTCTGCACCAAGCTACCTTGTCGGAAGCGGTGGTCCCTACTTGGACTAGGGTGCATACCCCTGCCAACTAGAGACGCTAGTTCTAACAATGGGCGTCCTGCAGTGTCTCTGAATTGGCAGTGGTATAGGAGGTCTAATTGCAGGACAAACATGCAAAATGCGTCTCCTTGCAACTGGGAGACCATCCCTAAGAGGCCCAGGGAGGGCCCCCTCTGCTCCCTCTCACGGGCTCAATTGTAAAGAGACGCCTTTCTTTCAATTGGATCGGAAGGAACTGGTGGTGTGTTGAACTGGTGGGGGACCTATGCGGTTGGGGTGGGTAAGGCTGTGGGCAGATGCCCCCATTGCCCATGCCTAGCGCTGGCCCTGCTCATGAATATCATTATAAATGTAAACCATTTAAATGCCGTATGGTCCCTTTTGGGGCACTTATATTGGCACTAAATGAACATGCAGCAGCTGGGACATACATCACTTACCTTTGTGCAGTGCACAGTTCTCCTACTACACTGGACTTCACAGGCGAAGTTTAAACTTCACCCAAATGCCGTTTTCCACCAAAGAAATGGTAGCATAAAATATTTTCAGTCATTGGGTGATAGTACATCAATGAGCAGTCTCTTCTTTATAGCGCAGATTGCCTCTCTGTAGTCAACCACAGTATGCAACAAATGGACACAATTAAAATAAATAAGTATTGTTGTTTTTTCTCCATAGGGATGCAAAATTATGAAGGCTTTTTTCTTGAAACTTTGTCATGTACAATGCCAATAGCTCAAACTTTTGTAACTGTGAGACCTATTTAATTTCAAAGAAGCAGTCGCATTTTTACCGGGCTGCTAGGAAAGTGAAAGCCTGCATGGCATGCTGAATGTTGCAGGAAAGCATGGCGTGCCTGCAGTAAGAGAAACTTGTTACAGAAAATAGTCTTTACAACTAAAAAAGACATACCATGTAACAACAGAAGTAAAAGGGTCAGTCCTCATGGGAGGTCACAAATGAAGGCAAGGCACTACTAAGGAGGGGCTAACAAGCTTATAAATGATTCAAAAGCCAGCATTTACAAAGGACAACAACACAAGCCAATGAAAAATATAGGTGGAGAGTGGGCAGAGCTTCAAGTCCATACTCGAATACAGCAAGCCTCGCAGAGCAGCGCATGTGCTGCCCAGGCTCGACCTAAAAAATGAACGTCAGGGACATGAGCAGCAATTATTAAACTGCACTCTACAACATCTGCTGCCAATAGTTCCTCTTTAAGGGGAGGGACCTCCAGCTGCGGGGAACTGCCAGTTCACAGCAAATGATAGGAGCAGTTTACCTGCTAGCCAAGATCATAACACAATGATCATAGAGTGGGCTGGAAACAGCGGCCAAGAGGGAGTTTCCAGCTCATTGTCTGGTGACTCTGTATTGTTGACATCCATAGATCAGAAGTTTTAGAACCACACTAGGATGCCAGAGGCAGCCTCAAAGGCCTAGATCATGTGGAGAGGGGTGCGCTCATACAGTGCAGGCCTGCCACCTCAACTTGGGCCCCAAGCCCATCCACGGTGGAGCAGAGGATGATGGGTAAAAGCCCCACCACCAACACCAGACCCCGCCTCTTCAAGACCCCATACCCTACTCACACAACATTAATTGGCAGTTCTACTAACTGCAGGTTTAAAAACAGCCATGGATGGGCATAGATCATAATTCAATTAGTTCCCAATTTTTCCGCCATAGGACAAAATAACTTAAGCAGAAGCTTTTTTGTGGACCGACCAAACTTGTACACCAATTACGAATTCACATTTTTTTGTTTAGGCAACGAAAATGAAAATGCATGCGAAACAGTTTAGTGTAGTGCTTTCACAAACGACTCCTAAATTAGAATTCTGTGCTTCTGCACGTGGGTTTCCAGTAAAAGGAGAAAATCCTGGGGTTTACTAAGTTACTGCTGTCATAGTGGAATCCGTTTCGCGTTTGAGTTTCAAGTAGATGAGCCACTGGAAAAGTTGGATTTATACCAGCAATTTACGACTTGAGCTATGAAAAGAACAGGCGCTAGACGAGTCCCACACTTGAGCTCCCTGAAAGATTAATAAAAGCACAGAAACGTATGGTTATTTAAAGTGCAGAAAAATTTGTTTATGCCTCGCCGCTGACACTTCCTCTGCCTGTCAAAGAGGTTACTGTGTGTTTCCAGGTTTCTGCTTCACTGGAGGAGAATTCGCAGCGCAAAGGCGTGGAGCTAGCAATAAAACCAGACGGCGCTGTGCTGACCGGCCTGCACACTCAGGGGCTTGCACGGTTAAAGGCTCTTCCTCGTAACAAAGCTGTCTCAAAATCCTGCCTTAAATACGGCTCTAAAGATGAAACCAGGCGTGTGCCTGCAGGCCTTTGTTCTCCTCACACAGCTCGTGCCCGTGCAACGCCCATTGCATTGCAAGCTACACATTGGTGAGGGGTTGTTGACCCTTAAAACTGGACTAAAAGTCCACCAGTGTCACCTTCGTTTAAGGAATGTGTTGATTACTGGATTTTAGGTTCTCCACTGGTTGAACATGAGAAACCTGGCCGGAAGTTGGCTCAGCTTCAGCCAATTATCCGTGAAACCGACTGTGCAGCAGCAGGCCCTGCAAATCAAAGGGAATCATGTAATCCACGTCAGCCAGTCACACTGGTGGTTCAGGCCAAGCCATTGTTCCAGTTTCCTCCAGCAGCTTTCCTTCTGTTTATCACCAGGGATGTCTGTCCAGCGGACACCTGTAGAGGGCACCACTGAGGGTTATGGCTTCAAATCATGGAAAGGTACTCACCGGTGAGCGTGTCTGCACGTGTGTGCGTGTGTGCACGGTGAAGTTTCGGAATGTCAAGTACTAAATAACATGCTACAAAAATACCATATATGGACCTTGACGATATGTATATTTTTAAGGTACGCAGATGTAAGTTTTGTACACAATAATGTTGTAATTGATATTTTTACTGACAACCTTCTGTGTATACACACACGTTTAAGGAGTCCTTTACAATCAGCAGTAGCATTGCATCATCTCCTCACACACACAAACCAAGTGGTACAATGTTAAAAGCAGGGAAAGATGACCACCGCACACAAAACGGATACAGGACAAACAGCTGTCATGTAAGCCCCTTTCACACCCAGGAGGTAAACTGCAAAACTCTGCATTTCTCCGCGTTTTTGAGCTTTCTAAAATTCGTCATAAAGATTACAGACTTTAAAAAAGTGCAGCTTTGCAAAAAATTAATCGGAAAAATATCTAAAAGTAGATTTCTACTGCAGAAGAATGATTTCCTTGAGTAATGTGGTTAAACTCAAAGAGGTGATTTACTTAAACTGTAATAAGTCATTCTTCGCCAATGCTGTTTCATCAAACTCAGCAGCTTGGCTGGGCTTAGCAGAAGACCAGGGGTGGGAACACACATGAATGAGAGCTGAAGTGTTGTGCATGGCAGCTTCGGTGTTATTGCACCTTTAAGTCTGGAAGTTAGCTTCACCGATGCCCTGCAGAGCTAGTCATTGCCTTAAGAGCATTTAAATGCTGTTTTTAGGAATTGCCTTTTCCTCTTGTGCTAGAGCTGTAAAATATATTTTTGACTGTAAAATAAGTTGTTATATCTTTTATAACAGTTTTGTAGATTTCGCTCCGTTTTGTGCTTTCCTTGTTTCCTATATGTTGCATAATAGGAGGATAGTCTTCCGGGCTCTGTACCCTTTATTGAAAAATCTGCTGCTTTTGACTGCGCACACAGACAACAACCATTTGGGTTATTCATCTTCGGCAGCATAGTTTAATAATATTGTGCGAGCAAGTTAGAATCATCTTATGCAGTTAATATTAATTCCTCCTTTAATAACGGAGCAATATATAAAGGGTCAAATGTACTCAGTTTTTAGTGGTCGCAAATGGAAATTCTGTCTGTTTGCGAACGCTAAAAAAGGTTAGTGCATGTATCAACCCTATTCAGTAAGCTGGTAATGTCTTACCGACTCTCAAAATAGGGTTTGTAAATTTCTATTAGAAAGGGGCATGCCAAGGGCGTCCCATCCTAATAGCGAGTTACAGGGGGATGTACGTTTTTTACGACCAGAATGCAGTTGCAAAACATAGGTGGTAACCAACTCGCAAAATTCACAGCACTCCCCACGGACCTCTTTCCCTTTGTGATTGGCAGAGAAAACTTTTTAAAGTAAGAGCAGGAAGAGGTCCCACAGACCCCGGCCTACTCTGAAACAAGCGTTTGCAATGCAATAGGTCTCACATTTACGAGAGTTTGAGCTATTGGGCTTGTACATGACAATGCCTTTTATTTATGGGTTGTTTTTAAAACAGATAAATAAAAGGCATCATCATTTACAATGTCAATAGCTTAAACTCTCACAAATGCGAGACCTATTGCATTGCAAATGCGGTTGCGCCTGCGCTATAATGATTCTTTTAAACCGTTGAGAGAGTGGGTCCTGCCTGCAACAGCAGGCAGGACAAAGCTATTTGAGAAAATTGTACTTGGAGGCTATAATTAAAGCCTACCAAGTAACAGCACACGTAAATGGGGGTGTCCTCATGGGAGGTTACAAAATAAGACAAGGCGGTACTAAGGATGGACTACTAAGAATATTGACAAATTAAAAAACACAGTTTACAGTGTACAAAGAAAAAAGCCAATGAAAAATGTGAGAGTAGGCGGAGCTTCAAGCCCATATGTGAAAACAGCATGCCTCACAGAGAAGTGCATGCGCTGTACAGGCTCAACCTAAAAATGAAACTGAAACGATTCATTTTTGTTTTTGAAATGCATCCTATTTTCCTTTAAGGAAAACAGGCTACATGTTAAAAAGAAAAGTTGCTTTATTTAAAAAGCAAACATGGACATGGGGGTTTTCTGTCCCAAGTAGGCCATCATCCCAATTGGGTCACAAATTGTGACCTGCCTCACGAATATTGATGAGGTGGATCGTTTGCAACCCCATTAGGAATTGCAAAATGTGTCTGAGACACATTGGTACATTACCTTTGGCGACTCGCAAACTGCAAGACACAAAAATTTGTAAATTGAGATTCACAAAAGGAAATGGTCGTACATCTGGCCCCAAATGTAAGGCACCTATTAGTTTCATATTCTCTAATGGATCCAGAGAACTACCTAGAAGGAGGTTAAGAAGATTCAAACCTTTTTTTTTTAAAGTGGCTGGTCCAATCGAGTATCAGAAATGTAACAGTGGAAGGCGGTGTTATAGGAAAGCGGCAAATAAACAATACAATCCTTTTCACACGTGGTGCAGTGTACTTTAACATTTCATGCACTTACGCATCATATTTACACATTTTCAATAAATTATCTAATCTGTGTGCATAGTATTAATCAACTAACGTGGATGACTTTTCTTCGGCCTAGGCCTCAGTCACTCCAGTTATTTTTTTTATTAAATGCATTGCACGTTTCATGTTTTTCCCTCCTCTGCCGGTGCCTTATCGAGGATGCTCGTTACTAAGAATCCAGTCATTATTTATTGTAGAGAGTTGTGAGATTTAGTTTACCTATTTAGAGTTTGGCGGTGGATATGTAGCAAGCTGAAATGATAAAGAACTCCTATACCAGGCAGATTGTACTGTTGCTAACTTCTAGGTCTCACTGCTCTACATTCTTTGTTCAATGCATGGAAACTGGGGAGTCTACCTGATCCTAGAAAACTTATCTTCTCATTCGACCATCCAGAGAGAGATGGTCAGACAAAGCTTCTAGAAATTCCAACAGTGTATTTCAGCAGCGGCTCATCCGGTAGGGCGGAGCAGCCTCACCCTTCCCCCTTCCAGCAACGTAAAGAAAATAAAAATAAAACAGTAATAAACTGTAGTTTATGAACATTTTATTTTGTGTCCTGGAGTCTTGGCGGCAGGGCTAGGGGATAACAGGCACACAAGAGAAGTGATATGCACTGTTATCAGTGCACATGACAGTTAGGCCGGCCGTCTCAAACCGGCCAATCCGCTAGGCACACTAAGCATGTTCTTCACACAGGCTGCATTACAGCCTGGGTGGAGAACATGCCCAGGCTCCCAGTCACTGGCTGAGTTCCAAACCATAGTGTTTAGACCAATCACTTCACTGTACACCAGCGTTGTGATTGGCTCTAGGGAGCCTGGGTGCTTCCTGTTTTGCGGCCTGCGCAGAGCGAGGATGAGGAGGGACGACGAGAAGAGATGCTGCAGCAGCGGCAAGGAGGTAGGTTTAATTTCTTTTTTTAACTAGTTCCCTCACCCCCTTACCCCCTCACCCCTGATCCATGCCAGCTGTCAATGGTGTATCTCTTACAATAATTTAGCAGCTCATGTCCTTACTACGCTGGGTCCCCTTTCCAAGGGTGTTGAGCGTTGTGCTTGAATGCCCATTTCTTCACCAAAACCTTAATTTGGTTCTCCTGAGGTTGACACCTTCCTCTTTTAACATCCTCTTGCCACTTTCAAAGCTTTATTTACATGAGGGTAGTTCCTTTATGGAGCCTATCGGCTTTATATTCTGTGCTTTGTACCTCATTATATTTTGCATTTTCATTTTTGTAACAAACACTTCTAGATTGCATATTTATATAGATACCAAAGGTGGATAGTTAGGTACAGGAAAATCTGTTGGAATACTGAACCAAGGAAAAGAAACACATTTTACCTCATGCAAGAGAAACAAACCACATTTTACCTCAAGCAAGAGAAGCAAACCACATTTTACCTCAAACAATCTTTTTAGCTAAGGCGACTTTTGTTGCAACTTCCTTCTTGATCCATCAGCAATCCTGAAATGTTCCTCTTTTTTTCTAGAAGGATTTCTATAAATAATAACGGTTCTTCGTATTGAGGGTTGTGTCCACTAACTTGATAGATTATCAGTTTGCCTATAGATTCTTGCAGATGCAGGTGTAGAATGAGTAAACTGCTAGTAGCCATTCTTTAGTTGTAGGATTATCTGATTCTGGATTAACACGAAGAGCAGGTTAGAGCAGGATTTGTGAGATCTGTGTTCCTTGCATATAAAGGATAATGCAGCATTGTTCCCCAAACTGCTGAAAGACTTATATATAGCTGCATGTAAGTGTAGAAGGAAGCACTTGGGGCAAGAAGCGGGAAGAATTCTTGAACATGAGGAAAGTTGAGTGCTATAGTGCAAAATATTTATTAAGAGTTGAAAGTCATGCAAGGGAGCCATTTCAATCTTTGTGCCTTTTTATATTTATCTAGGGCCTCATTTAACAGGCTATTGCGCCTCTGGTGCGTCACTTTTTTGGACGCACTGGCAGCGCAGTGAGCCTGCCCATATTTACAAGGCCATGTAAAGTCACCTTGCGTTACTTTTAATCGACTTGTAAATATGGCCCATTTCACGCATTGGTCTGTGTGATAAGGGCATTCAATGGGGGTTGCTATGGGTGTTCCCATGCAACATCCATGGAACCTGACACATTTCCAGATTTACAAAGTTTTGTAAAGTTGAGAGTGCGGCAGAATCGTAAACCTCCCATGGGGAGGCATAGGAGTGGCGCAACGAGGAGAAATACTTTTGTTTCTCCTAATTTTTCCTCTTTCTAGTGCATACTGAAGAAAAGGAAAATGGCAATAATAATTGGTTTGGTGCAGGAAGGTGTCCCTTCCTGCACAAAAACACTCATCCCCGCAACACAGGCACACTTGCAACACGACGCAAGGGTGCCTGCGCTGGTTCATGGAAGCCAATTGCTAACTAGCACAGGGGTAAGCACACAGATGTATTGTATTGTTGTTAATACGATGCATTCCTGTTCTTTTAAAATGACATCGCTCGTCACAGCAATTTGGCTCGCGGCGTTGCATAATTTTTTTGTAAATGAGGCCTGTCTGCCCAGCATTGCAAAAAAAGTCCAAAACTGTAGAGCATTTCTAAAAGTCATTAGCAAAGTCAATAGGCACAGCAGTAAAATTTACTATCTGAGAAATAATTTCTGAAGGATTCAAAATTGTGCACCTCAACTTCTATGTCAGTTTAAAATCAAAATGCTGTATGTTTGCTCATAATCCTATTCTGTTTCTTCAGTGCTAACTTCCTTAAACGATTTATGTACCTCTGAAACAATACCTGTCTAATTTTAAAAGGTTTGGATGATTTGAGATAAGTTTGCGATTGAAATATTGAGCGTCTTCATAGAATTTACAGAAAAATGTGTCCATTTATTAAAGCAGAATGTACTGAATTAGGCTGTCTGTTATTTAATCTGGCCACAAAAGAGCACAGATTCAATGGTTCCTCATTTACCAAGAAAGGATTATATGTATCTGATGTAAATGTGTGCGCAACGTTAAAGATGAGCTGGCAAGTAAATATTCATTCATTCATTAAAACTTTATTTCGGCTATTACAGCCATAAAAGAACATTAAAAAAAATTACAACCACATGGGATACAGATCACGAGGATAGTCAATTAGCACATATGAAAATCGATGGTACACAAAGAGTAGTGAGGTCACACTTAGGGAAGTTGGCCAATAAAAATCATCATTGTGGGAAAGTTTGGTTCATAAAAAACTACAGTAAAAATGTAATTTACCATACAAATATTAAAACCAATAAAGAAATCATGTCAATGGCATATCCAAAGCCCATCATCAAGTAACAGCCATTTAAACAGGTATTACTATACTTCACGTTAGTTAATCAACAGGTACCTACAATTATAGGCTGTGATTTTTATAAAATCCGTAATCACAACTGATGGCAAATAGTAGCAGATGATATAAATTCTAATATCAATTTTTAAGCAAGTGCCTTAGTTTGCACCACATTGCAAATAGAAATTTAGAAATGGCAAGGACAAAAACCGGGATGGTGTCTGTTTTTAGAATCCTAAAAAATGCTATATAATTTCTAATACATAGGTTTCTGCAGAGTTGAATCACCCACTTAGATCTAAGCCTCCTATAGGCCGAGCAGAAGAACACCACATGAATCAGTTCCTTCCTCCACTTGGCACCCGGGGCAAGGACGGCTAATTGCCCCGCCCACTTATTAGTTAAGGTATGGAGTAGGAACGTCCGATTTCTAAATTGCAAAAACAGCTTTTTTGCTAATGGTGGTTGAATAGAATCTAGCACCTGCTCAAATTTATATTGATACTTAATATCCAGAAACCCATGGGTTCAACTGGAAGAATTAGCCGTCTGTGAGATTCGTGTCAGTTTCTATTCCTTCAAAGCAATTGCTAGAGATTTTTTGGAGATCCCTAAGCAAGTCTCCTCATGTGCGGTCCATAAATCCTCCCTCCCAATTGCTCGAATGAGTACCTAATAAAAGACAACCAGGGGATTCTTCCAGCCCCAAGAGTAGACAGTAACACTTTTAACTCCTCCCTGTAGTGGCCCAACTCTGGCGTGCTCCACAGCCGTCGCCAGTACAGCAGTGGGCGTGAAGAGATTAGGTCCGCAATCTAGAGGATATCCAAATCCATCCTTAGTGGTACTAGGGGTGTATTTTTGGGCAGGCTTAAAATCTGTCTATTAAAATTATTTTCTGTTGTTGTAAGGGCATTCGCTGTGCTATGCCTCCACAATTCTGTCCCATACAGGGCATCTCCCCTTGCTTGGAATTTCAACTGGCAGGCTTATAACCTATAACCTTTAGGGCGTAGCCTTTATAAACTTTTAGGATCCCCGATAGCCTGAATTAGCTTTAAGTTAGCTTTATTGATTTACAACCCCCGCCCCATTTTATCATTTAAGGTAAGTCCTAGATAATCGAAGATGGGGACCCTATCCAGTGGTCTATCATCCATTATAGGATGCGGGCAATTAATACAACTGGCATTGAAAACCATAAATTTTGTCTTTTTGATGTTAACCACCAGGTTCCTCCTCTTGCAGAACTGACTAAATTCCTCTAGTACAACCTGCATCCCCATCGGTGATTTCGAGAAGAGCAGGGTAGCTCGTTTTGGGGAGACAATATCCTTAACTGTAAGAAGATCTTTAATTAGCCCATTAAGGATAAGCAAGAAGAGAGTTGGCGCAAGCACACAGCCCTGCCTCACCCCCTTTTTAACGGGAAAAGGTGCCGTAAGTTTCCCATTCCTACCGAACCTTACTCTCGCGAATGTTCTCTCCTGAAGACGTCTGAGCTGGTGACATAGGTATGGTGGTGCCCCCATGTCCAACATAATACCCCACAACTGTTTACGATCCACCATGTCAAGCGCTGATTTAAGATCTACGAATGTAAGGTACAGGCTCCCCCCTCCAAAACTATATGCTTCCAATGGATCAATTGAAGCCTAAATAACTGATCTATGGTTGATGTTTTACTTCTAAAGCCTGCTTGCAAGGGGGTTAAAATATTAAAGTCCTCCATCCATTCTTGCAATCTACCCAGCAATAATCTAGATAAAGTTTTTGGGGTCACATCAATAAGGCTGATTGGCCTATAATTAACAGATTCAATGGGGGACCCCTTTTTGTAAATTGGGAAAATCTCTGCCCCTGCCCACGTTGGGTGGCGGGGGAAACTGAAGGATTGCATTAAACAATAGTTGAAGGTATGGAGCCCACACTACCTGTTCGTTTCTATACAAATCCCCAGGGATTCTATGTAACCCAGGGGTTTTGTTTGGTAATACCTTGGCAATGGCAGCTAACACCTCAGCCAACGTACAGGGCGGTGTATCCCCAGGAGAGTCTAAAATTAGGCCAAGATCCCACTTGTACTGTGGCCATTATGTGCGCTTGAATACAAATCCTTACAATAAGGATGCCCAGCATCCTCGCCAATATTGGGCTCAATGGTAGTCCTTCCCTCAATTTTCCCGGTATGGACTAGATTCCAGAAATCTCTCTTATATCTTTATGGTCCAAGGCATTCTTAATTACCTGCCATCTTTCCATTTCCCATTCGTATTTCACTTGTAAAACAGTTTTTTTAAAGAGAGCCTACTTTCCCTTATGCTTGAGCTGTCACCCCTCTGAAGACATAGCAGCAACACTCTCTTTGCATCCCTACATGACGAATTGTATCAAGGGTTTTTTTCTCTGGGGCGATTACTCTTAATGGGTTTGCTACTGTAAAAAAAAATCGGCCAGGATTACAACCCAATCCTGGTGGATTTTTCAATCTCCTTATTATCATCTGCGCTGGCACCATTATCTAAGAGAAGGCTTGCCTTTTCCAAAAAATGGATAATAGAGGTGTACATATCCGCCATTGTGTCCGGCGATTGAATTAGTGTACCCCAACGGATTCTTTGCCCTCCATCAACCACTACTAAATTCTCTCGTTGATGGGTATCTAAAGTTTGCACTATTTCTACCAGTTGAGCTTCTAACGTTAGGACCAGTGGATTGTGGTCACTTTCTTCCCGGGGATAGACACAAAACTTTGCAGCTTTGCACCAAATTTCAATGTTTAATAAGATGTAGTCTATTATGGTAGCTTGACCAAATTTATCAAAAGTGGGGTGCCCAGGGATGTCATCCGGAAACCGGCCATTGCAAGCAGTCAATGAATGAGTGTGAAGGTAAGTGAGGTCAATTGCAACTCCAAGGGGGTCCACCCCCTTATCGGGTAGGCGTTCGATGCGGGCTTGACCAAATTGAGTCCTCGTCACTAGTGATAGAAGTTGACAGCCCACTAAGGGGTTCAAAATGGCAATTAAAATCCCCACCTATTCGAAGATACGCTTCCCCTGAGAGTGAGGTAAGGAGGTCCACCAAGCAGTCCAGTGTCGGAGATGTATGCCCATACTTAACTGGCCGGGAATAAACATTAATGATGGCCAGCTTAGGGAGATCTATGTGGGTGAGAACGATGCATAAGATATCTGGTGAGTGGGTTTCTATTCTCTTCACCGTGCACCCTAAATGAGTACCCACCCAAATACATAGACCCCCCGATGGTCTACCCCTATGACCTTTCACTGCCGCTTTACTATACGATGCGAAGCCTACTCTGTATAAAGATTTTAAGGCACAGGTTTCTTGAAATAGACAAATCTCATGGGAGTCTTTGAAATCACCCAAATCAGGCAACTCTAATATGGCCATTAGTCCCGCGATATTCCATGACAGAATCTTGGGGCCAATTGGTCTTACTTCCATCCGGCTCTCAGGAAACATCTCCAGTTCTCATCTATCAATGGCTTCTGGGGGTCCAGGATTAATATCAGTACTCACTGAGGTTTGGGGTAAAGATCCCTCCTCACTAGTTGTAGGATTTTCAGATTTAGCATCAGCTAAAGGTTTTCCCACCTCCTCACGCACACCCGCTATAGTTTCTCTACTTCTGTCTACAGACCTCATCACATCACTTTGCTCTAGCTGTTGTTTCAAGACCTCAGCCCCCGTTCCCAAGGTAGTATTGCAGAACTCATTAGACCAAGTAGGGGAACTAATATAAGTTGGAATCAGTCAGTCCACCATGTCTATCATACTGGATGCCAAACCAAAATCAACCCACCCAGTTCTATTATTGGCATTGCCAGGAAAGATCCGCCTTTCACAGATCTTTCCCTGATAACCAGGTTTCTCGATGCGCATTGGGGGGGGGGGGAAGAGTAACTAAGGTCAAATGTCAGGATGCTAGTTCTCATATTTTGGTGGGACCCTTCACAAATATGACACACTACCCGACTATCTTTAAAATTAATAACGATACAGTTACCTGCTATATCTTTCGCCCTCCGGCCTACCCAGCTTACTCTGCACGCAAACAAGATTTGCCTTTGTATATTCGGGGAGAGAGGTCTATTAATATTCAGCCAATGGATCGTTTAGTTCCTAATTCAGTATACGATTCAACGTTGCCCTTATCTAAATACGGAACTCCTGTCAAAACAACAACATAAGGTGCGGACTCGGGGGGTAAATCAATATATGGCAACAAAATCTTGTGATCATTAATATCATATGGTCCTGTCAATCCTCCCTGCGAGGCTTTAGCCTTGCCCCCTCCCAATGATTGATGTTCTGCACTCTCATCCTTGGAACAGTCCAAATTTCCCTGTAAAACTGCACCACCCTAGGTGCTAGGTCTAGCTACAGCATTCCCACGCGTAGTACCTTCCATTGGAACAGAAGAAAATACATGGGAGGACAGGTTAGTAGCAGGAATGCCCCGAGATCCATTCATCGTCAGTTATTTATTTATTATTTAATGCATTTGTATGGCGCTACAGCTACCCTGAGGGTTTCCCGGCGCCCTGAATCAGTATTACTTGTAAAAGAGCAGGAAGCGATTATTGGTCAAACAGCCATGCTTTCACTCCCTTGCGGAAGCGTAGATAGCAGGGTTCTAATCTTAGTTGTAAGGGGAGTGAATTCCACAGTGCCGGCGCTATAAAGGAAAAGGAGCGCCCTCCTAGTCGAGCCCTTTTTACCCTGGGCACAATGAATTTTGCTTGATTTGCTGAGCGTAGGTTACGCGTGGGCAAGTATTTTTGGACCATTTTATGTAGATACTTCGGGGCTATTCCTGTACTGATCCTATACATATAGCACAGTGCTTTGAACTTTACTCTGCTGGTCACCCACAGTCAGTGTAAGTTTTTAAGATGTTCTGTCATCCTTGTACGTCCTGGAAGATTGAGAAGCATTCACGCCGCGGTGTTCTGCACTACTTGCAGTTGGTTCAGTGTGCTATTCGTAACTCCTAAAAACAGGACGTTACCGTAGTCTAATCGTGACATAATTAAGGCCTGTATGACAGTCCTTTGAGCCCTGTCTGGTAATTGCCACAATATTTTCCTTAGCCATTTAAGGATGAGGAAGCATGTGGAGGCAGCTTTAGCTATGTGTGTCTGCATAGATATTTTATCGTCGATAATTATCCCTAGGTTGCGTGCGGATTGCACCGCCATTGGGACAACTCCCATCTCCTCGGGCCAGTGGACTGGGCCCCAGAGACTCTTTTGATTGCCAAAGATTAGTAGCTCTGTTTTGTCTCCGTTCATCTTTAGTTTATTTGCATGGAGCCAGGTGGCCATTTTGAGTAGTCCAGCCCGGAGAGGAGAGACATCCGATTTATCTGTAGATGAAAGGGAGAACACAAGTTGCGTGTCGTCCGCATAAGAGTAAATGGTGGGACCCATTTCTTTGGCAATTTCGGCTAGGGGGGTGACATATACGTTAAACAGAAGGGGACTCAGTATGGAGCCCTGAGGCACTCCATAAGGAGATGTATGTACTTCTGACCGATTGCTTTTGTAGAAGACCTGGTATTCTGGGTTCTGGAGAAATTCTTCCAGCCACTTCAGTGCCTTCCCCTTGATTCCAATGTCTTCCATGCGCTCGATGAGGGTTGTATGGCAGATGGTGTCAAATGCGGCACTCAAATCCAAAAGGATGAGTGCCGCCGTGCCTCCCCCATCGAGTTCTTGGCGGATGACCTCTGTGACCCCAAGTAGGGTGGACTCCGTGGAATGACCTTTCCTAAAACCAGATTGTGAAAAGTGCAAAAGATTGTTATCGTTGATAAAGTCTGATAGCTGCCTATTAATATGCTTCTCTAGGATTTTCTTGTCCTGAGTACTCTTTGGCAAATTCATCTTAATGCATTCACAATTGGTTATGGTCTGCTGTTCGAATTTCGCCAGTCTGTCCTCAATTGACAGCAGGCTGGTGAGTATGGGCTGTATAGAAGATGTAATGAGACCGCCTACTTTTGACCAAAAACCCTCATCCATCAAAGGCGAAAGACTAACAAAAGGAATCGTGGTCAAAGGATTTTTTGCAGGCATAATCTCCTACAATGGCCCATGAATTGCAGATACAGCATTTACCAAATCACCAGGTTTATTCAGTTTGGGCATCTTAGGATTTTTTACTCTCTGTGTACCCCCTCCTCGTTTCCTCTTAGGAACTGCTCCCAGTGTGTGCTCTAATGAATTAGGCAAAACTTTAGGGGTAGACCCCAAAGATGCACCAGTGGCTACCCCACCCGCAGTGATTGTCGGAATATTATGTACAGTTCGGCCAAGCGGGCGGGGCTCCCCATCAATCAAAGTATTCACCATTTCCTGGGGAAATTGTTTGCCATTTTGATTCGGAACCCCAAAATCGGTGGCTGAATTGGCACGCACCCCAGAGCATACTGCTCTGGGGTGCGTGCCAACATTAAGCCACCATTGATGAGCGTTTGGCGAGTACCAGTTCCTGTGAGAGGCAACGCTCAGTAATTGCAATCTCTTGTGCCAATACCGACGTAGCTCTTGTGATGAACTAATCTACATACCCACCCATTGCGGCTTTCCGCCCCTTCCCTTCACGACCTGACATTATAGGCTTGGTAGAACACTCTAATTTCACACAGGATAGCAATAATAATTGATGGCAGAGTTTTAAGCAAAATAGCTAACCTTGCAGACTGTCGTTGTTAGAGAGGGGGTCCAGCCCGGCCTCCTCCGGTCTCTAACGGACTCAAACGGGCCCGGCTCGCTCCCGTGCGTGTCCTGCGCAGCGGGTGCCGCGAGGAGCTAAGTAGGCTGCAGGGAGGGGCTGATGCGCCTCAGGTGCTGTCGGCGCGGGGCTCCTGGGGCCTGTAGCCACCTATTGACCCGGCGATATGGAGCAGGTCTTCTTTGGCAGAATTCCGGTGAGTTTTCCCCAGCGATGTGGCACCCGCACAGCGGGTGCCGCGAGGAGTTAAGTAGGCTGCAGGGAGGGGCTGATGCGCCTCAGGTGCTGTCGGCGCGGGGCTCCTGGGGCCTGTAGTCCACCTCTTGGCCCGGCGATATGGAGCAGGTCTCCTTTGGCAGAATTCCGGTGAGTTTTCCCCAGCGATGCGGCACCCACGCAGCGGGTGCCGCGAGGAGTTAAGTAGGCTGCAGGGAGGGGCTGATGCGCCTCAGGTGCTGTCGGCGCGGGGCCCCTGGGGCCTGTAGTCCACCTTTTGGCCCGGCGATATGGAGCAGGTCTCCTTTGGCATAATTCCGGTGAGTTTTCCCCAGCGATGCTACATTACTGCCTGAATGAGGTGCAGTATTTGGGTCATTGAATAGAAAAAGGCATGAGGAAGATGTCACCTGACAGGATTGAGTCAATTATGAGCATTTAGTGCCTTCTACATAGAGAGAAGTCAGGATGTTCTTAGGGATGGTTGGCTTGGATTGCCAACTTCTCATTAAAGGCGAAGCCTTTGCAGTGACTGATGCACAAGGACGTGAGTGATCCGGTACCATCCGGTTCCTCGTTTACCAAGAAAGGATTATATGCATCTGATGTCCATGTGTGCCCAATGTTAAAGATGAGCTGTCAAGTAAATATGTGAAAAGCGTTCACATGAAAAATTCTTGCTGGACAGACTAAAGAAGATGAAGGTTCCCTTGAGAACCGCGTGCTGTAGGCATAAAAAATGTGTAATTTGGAACCATAAACAGGCTTTCTACAACTCTCTGTGGCTCGTTAGATCAAGGTAAAACTGAAGCTTTCTTCAAAAATATGCTTCTCTACATGCTTTCTAAACACATTACTAAACAGATCAGGCTCATGTATTTCTAGTAGTTGCACAGTGATCGGAGTGTACAACATTTTTTGAGCAATGGCGGTAGGAGGACTGGTTCTTTTCCATTAATATGCTTGTAAATAACACTTGTGATATATACATTTATAGCACTGATGCATCCACCCATATATAAAATACAAATAATTTATAGAAGGCCAGAAGTAAACTTTTAGTGTGTATCTGTATGCTCCATACAACATTGCATTTTATGACTTTACTTGGGGGTGATTTTTTAGCTTGTGCTGCTTCACAGCTGCTTTAGAGAGCTTCCAGGGAAGGATAGGGCTGAGGGAATGAACAGGAGGTAATGAGACTGATAGAGCGCAATGTTATTCTGAAATTTGTAGGGGTGCATCATAACCAGAAGTAGTCAGCACCCGCATATTTAGAGGAATGTGTTAATGTGTGATTATTGAAGATGTAGTACTAGACGTGTGCTCATTCATTCAAAGACTAATGTAGTGCTTTAACCGAGAATATGCCTTAGATAATGTTGAAAATGTTGTTTCATGTGTAAAATGTTGCCTTACAATTAAATGTGCCATATTAGAAGTTGAACGTGTAGGTTTGCTTATTAATGAATAAAGTAATGTTTTGACATGAGAAAGAGTAATGCTTCAGAAATGTTATGAAACGTAATGCTTTAGAGTCCTTTTGAATGCAATGTTAATGTTGTCGTATTAGAAATGCATTTAAAAGTGTACAGGCCTGAGGCAAGATAAAGCCAGCAGAGGCCTAACTGCAATTTATTAGCTTGACTTAATGTTGTAGACTAGACATGTATTTTCCTTGGGAAAGGCCCCTTTCTCAGTTG
Organism: Lissotriton vulgaris; assembly: GCF_964263255.1. Lineage (NCBI taxonomy): Eukaryota > Metazoa > Chordata > Amphibia > Caudata > Salamandridae > Lissotriton > Lissotriton vulgaris. The sequence continues at coordinate 2,126,102,523 of NC_141687.1, read as the reverse complement.
AATTTCGAATCGTAACTTAGTGTGCATGCAAGGTTGTTTTCTCACACGTTTCTGTTGCAGGTGCAAGGACACATAGCTTGTTAGGTAGAATAATTCTTTGTTGAGGAGTTAGGCTGGTAGAGTCGAAGGATGAGGGAGTACCGAAGAATGTGTAAATGATACATATGGTGGAGAAGGTGCCTGGGACCCAAGGACACAGCAACGTTTTTTGGACGAAGATGGAGTTGGTGGAAAAATCCAGGAGGAAGCACCTGCCTGAAGGGGTGTGTTTGGGGCGTGTTTACTGTTTTTGGGATTTTGTATTAGCGACAGCACCCAGAGGGTGGAGAGCAGATTTTTGAGGCAGCCAAGGAACAGCATGTAGTCTTAGAGGAGAGTTTGAACAGGCCGGCAGAAGAGGGGTGTAGGAAGGAGCATCTTAGAACGAGCTCTGTAGCTTAGGCTTCTTACCTATGGAAAGTGAGTGTACTTCTTAGAAAGTCTTCACTGCTCACACCTTTTCTCTTGCCTTGGAGGAATACTAAGTAGGGATGTCACCTTAGAGTTAGTGTAGGGACAGACTAACACTTTCTTTTCTTTTGAGTAAATGCAGTCGAGACTTCAAGCAGGAACTGTCATGGTTTGCTTGATGCTTCTCGAACTTACGCTGATTTTGATATTGAGTTGTCTTATGTTTGTATTAGTACCGGTTTATTTTCCAAACCTCTTGCTGATGTGCTTGTATGTTCAGTTATTTTTGGCTTTGTAATAAATCGTTTAAATTTCACTCCATAGTCAGTGGTCCTTTGAAATTGATTTAACTGATTATTTGCAAAGTTGTCATAAGTTATGAATTTGGAAATCTTCCCTTTACACTTCTTAGCTGGCAACAAAGATTCAGTCGACCACAGAATCTAGTATTGGTAATAATCTAGATTAGAATCCATCTGTAACAAATTTTACTGATCATTGTTGTACATGTTTGGTGATATGGCTGTAAGCTAATATGAAGAGTTGAGCATGCAGTCCACGTGAAATCTTAGAACATTGTATTTAAGGCTGAGTGGGGAGGGGAGAGGAGATTGAGGAGGACAACCCTTGTATGAAGAGTGAATTGGAACCAACATATACTGTGTCAAAAATGTTCAAACCAGCCGCAAAACTACAGTAGGCTTCTACTAGAATGAGGGCATGTGTACAAGGTTGGCTCATAGGATGCCTACATCCCTAAAATCAGCCTGCCGGGGAAATGCCTTGGTGATAAATTGGCCCAGTTTTTGTGGTGGTATTGCTATAGGGTAAAAGGGGTACTTTATGATCAAAGAATACCCAAAATCATGCCCATTTATTGTGGGTATCTAGGAACACACCAGGGAAACATTTGAAGAATAAAATGTAAATCCGAGAAGATTGAATGGCCTACTACCTCAATCCCCCTTTGAGATCCATTGACTCAGAACCTGTTTTCATGCATCCAGCCCTGGATATGTGCCAGGCCATCTGGACTACATTCTGGTATTGAGATTACTCTTGAATCCTGAAATTGTTATTGTTAGAAATCAGGGTCTCTTGTTGGCAGAGGTAGGTCCTTTATCCAAATAGGGACAATTGCTTCTAGTCAGGGTATGAGTGATACACACATTAGGTAACCCCTGCTCACCCCCTGGGTAGTTTGGCAGGGGATGACAGACTTATCTCAAAAGCAATGTGTAAAGTATTTGTACTCAAAACACACAATAATACAGTTATAACACCACAAGTGCACAACACACCAGTTTAGGAAAAATAAACTATCTTTTTTAAAAAAAATGAAATCTTTTTATTTGCAAAAGGAACTAGGTAAGGTGGTCATCACATACAAGGAATAGATTTGTTACATGGTGTCAGCAGGAAAATCACTTATGTTACATATCGTCAATAGTACGGTTAATTTCGGGATTACGTCAAATACAACGGAAATCACAGTTCAGTTAGTAACCCACTTTCGGGGACATCCCCGGGCCACATATAGTGTCTATTGCTATTGCGAACCCTAGCGTTACCCATAATTTGCCTTTCGATGTTAAGTCTGAGGGCTCACAGATATTCAGAAGGCACCTCTTAGCCTCTGGGCGCAGTTCCACCCCCCACACCTCACGCATGCATCTGAGTACCCGTGTCCAATAGACCGGCATCACGTGGCATTCTCGTATTATGTGTAAGAAGGTACCAACACCCCCTGCGACAGAGTCCATCTTCGCTGCGGGCCATCAGGACCAATCTTGTGCCAGATACATAGACTCGGTGCAGGATTTTCAACTGGATCAGTCTAAGTTTTGCTGAGATTGCTATTTCCCTGGGGGATGCAAGCGCCGCTTGACATTCTTCATCTTCAATTTTGAGTCCATCTGCCTCTCATTAACCCCTAAGAGCTAGTAACAGGTCCGGGGTGTGATTAATTAGTATTTTCTATGTGGGGGAGATAGCCCTCTCCGGGAGGTGGCCGTCAAGCAGTCTATCCTCGAGTGGGGAGGACTCCGGGAGTTGGGTCCCTGGGGGATATTAGCTTGAAGTGCATGTCTGACCTGCATGTAGCGAAAATGTTGTGTCCGGGCTAGGTCATAGGTGTGTTGGAGAGTATCAAATGGTATTACCCCACCCGGGCACCACAGATCTTTGATCCAAGATATTCCAATCAGGTCCCAGTTGCGGAATCCTTTCGTACGGCTAAGTGTGCCCAGTTTTTCAGAGGCCCAGAGTGGCGTTGCTAGTGTAAGTTTGTCAGCCCAACCCAGTTCCTTTTGAACTATATGCTACAACTGTATTGAGTGCTTTGTAGGTCCCGTGAGACGGTACCTACCTAGTCTGGAGTAAAGGCAGCCTCAAAGTTCCCACCCGAAGGAGCCATTTATCCATCCCGTACACCGGGTCATTCCCAGCACCATAGATAGCCTGGTTAATAGCCGAGAGATGTGCCGCCCAGTAGTATTCCCGGATGTCCAGGAGCACTATCCCCTCATCAAACCACCCAAGTGGAAGTTTTTGTAAGGAGATCCGGGGCATTCCGGTCCAGAGGAGATCTTTCTGGGTGGCCTCAAAGTATCTTTGCGGGACTAAGTCTGGGTAGTTTTGGAGGGCGTAGAGAAACCGTGGCAGCACCGTCATTTTAAATAGCGCTACCCGGCCCGGCATGGACAGTGGGAGCCCCTTCCAGGTGGCAGCGTCTTGCTTGAGCCTTTGTAAGGGTGGCAAGAGATTTCATTCGAAGCAAGTGGCCCGCTCCTTGGAGATGGTATATGAATCCATCTGTGGCTATCTGAATTGGGAGTCATGCAGGACATACAGGAGTGATTTTCCCCAGTTGATGTTATAGCCTGAGTACTCTCTGAAACTATAAAAAATATCCAATGCGATTGCAATAGACTCATGGGGTTTTGTAAGGTAAAGAAGGATGTCGTCCGCATAGAGCGAGATCCTGTCCTCCCACCCGTCCGCCCATCGGAGCCCTTTCAGGGAGGGAGTCTGTCTAATCCAGGCAGCAAGCGGTTCTAAGGAGAGGGCAAAAAGGAGAGGTGAGAGGGGGCACCCCTGTCGTGTCCCTCTTTCTAGTGTGAAGACCTCTGAGACTTTGTTATTGACCACCACCTGAGCTAACGGTTCGGTATAAAGGAGGCGCACCCAGCTAATAAAGTTCAGACCAAATCTTAACTTTCGGAGCACAGCCATCATGTAAAGCCACTCTAGCGTGTCAAACGCCATAGCAGCATCCAATGGCACAACCATGGCATCCTCATGCAGCAAGTGGCAGCGCCCCAGCACTCCATGGAGACGGCGCAGGTTCAATGCCGTGTTACTGTGGGGCATAAAGCCCAATTGGTCCGGGTGAACCAATGTATTTAGGACCGGTTTAAGCCTGTTGGCAAGCACTTTAGCCAGGATTTTCGGCTCGGCATTTAAAAGTGATATTGGTCTGTAAGAGGCACTCAACTCTCTAGGTTTCGCCTCCTTGGGGATAGCCACGATCGTGGCTATTCGCTGGTTCTTCGGCAGTATGCCCTGCTCTCTACTGTCCTCGAACATATGTTTCAGGTGTATGCCATGGCTGTCAGGCTTGAGATTGTAGAGCTCAATCGGAAGACCGTTAGGTCCGAGAGCCTTCCCAGGTCGAAGGTCATGGATGGCTTTGACCAGTTCATCAGTGGTGAGGGGGCCTCCAGAGCCTCCTGTTCTACCTCAGAGACGGTGGGCAGAGCAATGTCGGTCAGTAAGGCAAGAGTCCTCTTCCGGTCACTCCGATCTCCTCATGTATACCCTTCTAAAGTGTGTTGTGAACTCCCTGACAATCTCAAATGGCTCTGTAATGATAGCCCCCGAGTCAGCCTTGAACTCGGCCACTAATTTCTGCGCCTGTTGCTTCCTGTCCAACCAAGCTATTAATTTTCCCACCTTGTCTCCCTGGTCATATAGCCTGCCCTCCCTGTCTCTCGCCAAGGTCTTAGCGGCGTCAGTGGCCAGGGCCTTGTATTCCGCAGCTTTTACTTGAACCCGATGGAGCATGTCTGGATCTCCACCACTTTTTGCCATGCCCTCAACTGCCAAAAGATAATTTTCCATGGTAGTTATCTGTGCTTCTCGTTCTTTACGGCGGCCAGCGATCGCCAAAAGGGCCTCCCCCCCCTCAGCACCGTCTTAAAAGCCTCCCGTAAGACTACTGATGATTCCACAGTCCCAACATTCTCCCGAAGTATCGGTCAATTGAGTGAGACAATTTCTTGTTAGTGTCCTCACCCCGGATGTACCAGGCGTTGATCGGCGCTACAGAACCCTCCCTCCGGTCTCCAATTGTCACGTGGGCCCACAGTGGGGAATGGTCCGAGATACCTTGCACCAGATGGGCGACTTCACAGATCGAAGCATCTTGGTGCATTGGCGCCAAGATAGTCTAGGAGTGAAAAAGTGTGGTGCGGGCCAGAGAAGAAAGTGTACTGTCTTTGTGTTGGATGTCTGAGGCGCCAGAGGTCAATGAGTCAAAACGCCTCCATGAGGTTGGGAAGCCACATCTGCCCCGCCCCAATGTCCCTGGCTGGGTGTCTGTCCAAGTTGCCTGAGACCACGGCATTAAAGTACCCACCCATTAGGAGCTGCCCATCTGGGAGGGAAAGCAGTAACTTTCCCAGATCGTGATACGATGCGTTTGGAGGCCCGGTGGAATGTAAGTCATTTACAAATTGAGTATGTGGCCTTCCCATTTCCCTGAGATAGTAGCAAAGCGCCCTAGAGGGTCCACGTCTGTATGGTCAATGACAATTGGAAAACTTTGTCGCAGAAGAATCCCAATCCCCGGGACCTGGATGTAAAACCAGCATGCGCCGTCAGAGTGTACCCCCATCTGTTTAGTGGGTAGCGCTGTTCCCTATCAGGTGGGTCTCCTGTAATAAAACAACATCGGGGAGGTGTCGCTTAACAAAATGTAGCACAATACTTCTTTAAAGTTTGTCCCTCAGCCCACTGACGTTCCAGTTAATCACCTTTAGACTTTTATCCCATTTCATAACCATCCACACAGATGACTGTCAACCTGTCCTTGCACGTCTCAAAACAATTTCCTAGAACATTTGCATGACCTCGGTGTGACCTTACCAAACTTCCCCCTCACCCCCTTCCCACAACTCTGTCCCCTCCCCACCCTTTACCCTGAAACTGGAGTCCTCCCTGCCCTCCCTCCCTGCTTCCCTGCTCCGTAGGCTTCGAACTACCCACATCCCCAATTAGCAGAGAGCCTTTCGCCCAACCCAACCCAGGAGTGAGGAAACCTCTCCCCTCCCGAAGAACCTGCTTAAGGGGGAAAGTGCACCGGCTCAAGCTCCAACCGCCGCACGTGCCCACCTCAGCAACACAACAAGTAGCATAGAATGCATACACTCCTCAAGGATTGAATCACATTCACAGAAGGTTTTTGCCCCTTCACTGGCAAGTTAGTGCTCCGACCCCTCCAAGGTCAGTGCGGGCCACACGTTCGTAAAAGGGGGAAGGCTACAACAATCTCAGCCTAACTCTACGTAAGGCCACAAGTATTTGCAGGATGAAATAACATTTCCCCGTACCCCAGGACCCAAATGGGAGGCTGAGTCCCATATTCTTGCACAGGGGCACACAATACGTTACAGTTCGCATGGGTCCATGTCGTCAGTTCCACCTCCTCTATTGGCCAGCGGCATCTTGAAGAGTCCCCCATTTTGGGCTAGAAGACCTCGACTGCCAGGAGCGCTGACTTGTTCTGTCCACATCTGATCTTTCGTCCGTAGATCTCGGCATAGCAGCCTGAGTGTCTCTCAGAAGTCCGGTCAGAAGTTCGCGATGACTCTCTGTCAAGCCAGTACTGCACTTCCAAAGGTGCAGTAAAGAACAGAGATATGCCCCCCGCAATGACCTTGACCTTGGCGGGAAAGAACATCATATATTTGAGTCCTCTGTCTCGCAACGCCACCTTCACTTCAGTAAATGAGCGCCTTTCTCGTTGCACCTGGTGCGTGAAGTCCGGGAATAATCAGATTGTGGCATTTTCGAATTGCAGGTCACCCGCCTGCCGGGCTGTTTGGAGGATAGCAACTCTATCTCTATAGTTCAGGATTTTTGCTATGATTGTCCTGGGTGGTGCTCCCAGCTTGGGCTTAGGGATTGGCACACGGTGAGCGCACTCAATGGTGAAAATGTTGGATAGGCGCTTAGGCTTCAGGTGGGTGAGGATCAGGTCTTCCAGAAAGAGTTCTACACTAGGCCCCTCTGAATCCTCTGGAATGCCTACCACGCGAATGTTGTTTCTGCGGGCTCTCCCTTCTTGATCCTCCAGCTTCAGGGCCACCTGGCAGTGTTGGTGCACCAATTCGTTAACTCATTGCTCAAGTTTCTTCGAGGAGGCCTGGAGCTTCCTTATGTCAGATTAATTTGCATTGGCATTCTCAGATGTTTTACTGAGATCTGTACGGAGAAGGTTGACTTCAATGGAGATTTTATCAATTTCAGGTTAGTACTCAGCGTCTGTATCGCCATCATGATGGAAGCCAGGGACGGTTCTTGAGAGGCTGCTTGGTCTCCCGATCCACCACCAGTCTGGGGGGTCCCCAGCTGGACTGCGTATTTGTCCAACTTGTTAGTTTGTGCGGCAACAGTGTTCTTAGGCCTCATGGTGACGGCCCACTCACCCAGCCCTCAACTTTCAAATGCTGTTCTCGGATGTACCATATTACTCCGCATACTTTTACTCCGCATACCGTTACAACGCGACTTTTACAATGCATACCATTACAACGCATAGCGCTTTGGGGTGCTGGATAGTGGTAAGTATAATTTACTATTCTAACTCCAGTCCCCGTGGACCCTAGGGAAGGTGTTGGATAGTAAATTATACTTATTCCCTATCCTAGAGCGCCCCCCAGCGCAATGCATTGTAATGGTATGCGGAGTAAAAGTCGCGTTGTAATGGTAGTGCGGAGTAAAAGATGCGTTGTAACGGGTGTATACCGCTGTTCTCCAGCCCACTGAAGACATCCCAGGTGATAGTGGTTGGACACAGGGCACGTTCCAGGGGGGGTCCCTCACTCCCACCTGTGGCTGTAGCTCTGAGCTCCCCTTTCCTCCAACCGCTCAGTTGGCGTCAATAGGTGCAGTCCTCTTCAACAAGTCTTTGGGCCCACCCCCCTGCTCCCATGCACGGCACGTGCTCCAGATTGCGCCACAGGACAGTCCATATACCCCCCGTGAGGTGCTCCTCCTCCCCAAGTGATGGCCTCCTGGCTCCTGTTCGCACTCCCGGCCTCACTCCCTCAGTCTGACTTCACACCCTCTCTGGGGCCCAGCAACACCTCCACACTCGCCTCTGTCCGGTATGATGGGCCCCAGGATCAGGCAATAGCGTGGCACATGTGGCTTGACAGAATTTCTGGTAAGGGTTCGGCGTGGTCTTCCCTGCACCTACACCCAAGCACTCGCCACTTCTCCTTTATGGGCCAAAGGCACCCCAGTGGCCCGGTACTATGTACGGGCCCCCCTCAGGCCGGTGGATGCCGTCGCTGACTCGCTCTGCTGCGCTCCACTCCCGCCGCCCCTCTATGTTGGGCGGAGCTGCCAGACACCCGGTAAGTAGCGGCGCAGCTCACGGCCGCCGCAGGCAACCGACAGGCAGATGGCCGGTTCACTCACTGTCTCCTTTAAAGGTCCCCGGTGCCGTTGTTATTGCCTGCGCTGTTGTTCGGGCCCCTCAGGGGTTGCGCGTCGTCGCCGGCACTCCCTCTCGGTTCGGCTGGCCAGTGCGAGCCCTAACGTGGACACCGGAGCACTCTACCTTCTGCAGGTCAGGCCGCCAAGCCGGGCCCTCGCGTAGACAGTGGGGCCGGAGGTACGGTTCCGATGCACCCGGGGGCCGTCAGGACCCAGTCTGAGGTGCTCCCATGACGCTGCGGGGGAGTAGGAGTCCCGGAGTTGGAGCCACCGACACCTCTATGAAGCGCCAGGCTGGGGCTGCAAGAGAAGTGTAAAATAGGGCGGATTGTGGCCGGATTAGTGGGGATTAGGGCTCGGCATACATGTAATATGAATATGACTTTCGAAAGGTTTCAACAACTTGGCACATAGAAAACTATGGATGCGTGATTTCTCACAACGTACCTGTAGATGTCTTAAAATTCACAAGGCCAAACAGCTGCAGAGATGGGAAACGTTGAAAACCAAAGAAATTTGTCAGTTCCTGATACCATGGGGAAGCAAGGTGACTGTTCTGCTGCACGCAGGAGAAGAGATGCTTCAAATCCGGTCTTGAGGGTGGAAGTGATGCGTCGATTCCGAGACGGTTCTGGTCCGCGGGTGATGCGTTGAGAAAAGTTGCCACATAGGCACAATGTGTGGAAATCCGATATGCCTTGAAGATCAATGCATCGTCGCCAAGCGGCGCTGCATCAGTATCTTCAGCCACAATCTCTCAAAGCGTTGATTCTTGCAGTGGCGATAGGTGCTGCATCGGTTTTGGCAGCAGCGCGGAGATGCGTGGAGATTTGTCTCTCACAGTGGTGCTGCATGGGAAAAACTGCTGCAAAAAGAGTGATGCAATGATTTTCTTAGTTCCTCAGGTTTCTTCCAGCTCCAAGCAGCATGCACAACCTCCAGAGGCCCGGAACTGGAAAAGGCACCTCTTGGAAGGGTAGAACTCTTAGCAGCAAGGTTCAGAGGATCTGGGGTGAAGTCTTTGTGTCCCTGAGACTTCAGAACAGGAGGCCAGCAGAACACAGGTCCTTCGAGATCTTCTTCATGGAGCTCCAAAGCAAAATTCCAGTCTTTGCCCTGTTCTTGGCAGAAATAGCAACTGCAGGCCAACCCCGCCTAGCAAAGGGCCAGTACCCCTCCTCACAGTTCTTCAGCTCTTCTCCTTGGCAAAGGTTCCTCTTGAGTCCAGAGGTAATCTAAATTTCTGGGGTTTTATGTCTATTACTTATACCCCAAAATGCCTTGGTTCTCTTTGTGCAAGGGTCTCTGAACCCAGTCCAAACCAGTTCTGTCCTCACTGATGCAGTGGGTGGAGACAGCATTGTGCAAGGAAGACATCCCTTATTCAGCTCCAAGGAAATGTCCTCCTTCTACTCTAAATGCAGCAAATCCCATTCAGCACAGCTCAGCTCTGAGTCATCCAGGAAGGGCCAGGCACACTTCAACCCCCCCCCCCCCCTGGCTGTCTACAGTGATGCACACCCCCAGGCCCTGTCACTCCAAAACCAGACAGTCAATACACAAACAGGCTGAGACATATAGAATGGTTAAACAAGAAAATTCATACTTTCTAAAAGTGGCATTTTCAAACACATAATTTAAAAAGTATCTCTCTCTATATTGTCCAAATTGGAAGTTATACTTGTAAGATTTTACAGACTATTTCCGCCTCTATCCAATCAGTTCAATGGGCTTAGGACTGCGCTACGCTCGCGTAGTTTGCGCAACTACACGCTACGCGCATTGCACGTAGCACTGTACAAAAACGCGTAGAGTAGTGGTTATTTTTTGCTTGCTTGCGGCCCTCAACGTCAAGTTGGTGACCGTGAGCGAGCAAAATAACATCCCGGCGAGACTTTTTCCTTGTTTGCATTCAGCAACATCAAGTTGCTGATCGCAAGCATGAAAAATAAACCTCGCGGCGAGATTCTCAATGTGGGGAGGTCAGGTTTCTCACTGCGAGTGGTCGCGTATGCTCACTACCACTCGCGATGAGAAACTACCAGTCCGCGTTGAGAAAACTGCCCAGCCGCGGCCTGTGGAGGGAGTTGCGGTGGGGCAGGCAGGCGGGGTGGGGGGTGCAAAATGCAATGCAGGGCAGGGAACGAAATTCGTTTTTTTAATTGAATTGTTTACTTACCTGCAATCCTCCAGATTCCGGTGTTTATCACCCCCCACCCTGCCCCTCCCCCGCCCCATCCTGTCTGCCTGCCCCACCGCAACTCCCTCCACGGGCCGCGGCTGAAGCTGCCGCTCGAGGAGAAATCTACTCGAGCGGTAGAAAACGACCGCTTGCACTGAGCAAGATGGGGTTTGCAATAATTGCACAGTGCTGACAATTATCCGGCACTGTGCAATCAGTGGGAACAGCATTTTGCACAGTGCACTATGCAGCCGCGTAGCTATGCATGGCTTGCATAGGGCGAAGTGCACTTCGCATAGCCATGCATAGCGCTACTACATGAACTACGCCCAGGGTTACTTTCAATAGTGAAAAACGAAATTGGCAGTACTTCATTATCAGGACATGTCAATCACACCAGTACATGTCCTACGTTTCACATACACTGCACTCTACCCAGAGGGTACCTTGGGCCTACCAAAGGTGTGCCTTACATGTAAGAAAAGGGAAGTTTAGGACCTTGCAAGTGGGTGCACTTCCCAGTGCTACCAAAGACATCTTTCATAGGTCACTGAGTCTGTGATTTCTAAGAATCAGTAAGTTTTGAAGGCATAGTACTTTATTCACAGGTACAATGAGGGAGCGCTAATGGGCGGATTAGCATGAATTCCTTGCATGCTTCATAAATTTTGTTTAATGCATTTTTTTTAATGCACTTTTTCTTGAAACTATTCTGGGCTATTCACATATCAGGCTTTTCATACCACATGAGCATAGCACAATAAAAATTAGGGTTTTACACATAGTTTTTCACGTTTTCTATCAAGCCTTGTTTCACATACTGTTCTTTCTCAGATTCATCAAAATATGAACCTTCATATATTACAGTTGTGTATACTAAAAACCATTTGCTAATATAAAACAGTGTTTGTTTGCTGAAGAATGGAGTGCATCCCGAAATGCATTGGTCTATCCGATCTTGTAATGATTGCAATTGTGATTATAACAATGTAATATTATATGAAGAAGTATGATAATATGTTGTATTTTAGACCATTTAAACTCATGAAATGTTAAATACAGGTGTGATCTTTGTATTAGATTACTGAAAACAAATGTTTTTATAAAATTTTAACAACTGTTTATGAAAGCAGTTCAAATTTAAGCTATTTTTTCAGTGTGTTTCATATCAGTGATAAAGTAATTCAGCAGTGCTCGCGAGGTCTAAAGAATTTCTGTCTTTGGCAGTATTGGTAGGTCAGGCGGTGTAGAGGCAGGCAGCATACACTCCCGCAGATGCACGCATTTTTTTAGTTTGTGGATTTAGAGTAAACCGGGTGTGCACACAATAATAGAGAATCCTCAATGTGCGTACCTGCCATGAAGCACTAGAGGAATGCATGAAGGGGGATTCAGCACAAATGACCGCCCGCTTTGTGAAATTCATGACTAAGAATAATCTAATGCTACCGGCAGATACCCCCATGATACTTCACTGAGTCAGACATGAACTTGCGTTTTTTCTCCTTTAAATTGAGCACTGAGCGTTTCTTTTTATCTTCTATTTTTGTATGAATTGCAATGATTTTAATTAAATGTGCAAATAAATATATCTATCTATGACAATAATAGATCCAAAGTGGGTGCACTTGCCAAGTCACCGTGGTAGTTAACAACTGCGCACAGACACTGCAGTGGTGGGTCTGAGATACCTTTTCAGGGCTACTCATGTGAATGGCACAATCAGTGCTGCAGGCCCACTAGTAGCATTTGATTTACAGGCCCTGGGACACTTAGTGCACTCTACTAGGGACTTACCAGTAAGTCAAATATGCCAATCAGGGAGAATCAATTGTAACAACAATTTACACAGGGAGCACTTGCACTTTTGACACTGATCAGCAGTGGCAAAGTGCCCAAAGCATCTAAGCCAGCAAAACGAAATCTAGCACAGCATCAAAAATACATGAGGTAGAGGTAAACCGTCAGGGGAAACCATACCATGTAAAATGTAAAATTAACCCACCCTCAGTGCAATTATCTCTTTTGGGGTCTGGTTATCCTTCTAAAGTGCCACTGTCTTGACATTTGTTGCTGTATCTGGGGAGGAGTGAGATCTCTGTGATATCAATATCTTATTTTTAGAGCATCCAGGTTCAGTGAGGATCAGATGACCTTGCCTCCTGATCTCCTCGTCTGCCCTATGTCTCAGGGATTAGGATATAGGTGGTGGTACACGGTGAGGTGACCCTAGTTTGGCAAGTAGCATCTCATTGTCCTGCTTCCTTCACTCGCTGCACTTGTCCTCACTTCTCTCTTCATCTACCACAGTGCGGGTTGTTCTCCTCTCGTTTCTCAGTCTTCTATCTACATCTCTGCATTCAGATCTGCCAGTCTTTGTCCTGGATCTCTCGTGTTTCACCCACTGGGTGTCTCTTCTTCTCAGACTCTTATGCCCCCTGCAGCTTAGCCATCACTATCTAGAGCTTCCTTCATTGTGGGATTGCTATCTAGGATGGCTGAGAATTGCCCAGATAGTCACCCTGCCTCATCTGACCCATGTGGGGCTGATATCCGGCTCCGCTACTGTAAACTACAAGTTAGTTTCCTAAGAGGGGTGGCCTTGGACGTGGCAGGTGTAGACAACGTGGAGTGGTTAGGGTGATTGGGATCCCCTTCTGTCTGTGGCAAATCCACTTGCTTGGGATACATTTTTTGTGGGTGGTTCCTCTGCTTCTACTATGGGGGGATTACAGTACCCCAAGGCTGGTGTTGCGGATGTAACTACATACATGTCAGTGTATGGAAGGGGAGTGGTGAAGCTTCAACAGTGGGCTGAGCTGTGGGTCCTTTATAGCCTTTCTCCGGACAGAGTGCAGAGGTGAAAGGCTGCCTCCTTCTTTTCCCTCATACATCCTTTATATTTGGTGATTATATGTGTTTTGGTATGCTCGGTTACTTTGGGATCGAACGCTCCCTCCTTATGCCATGGGTACATGTGTGCTTTGGTTTGCAATTGTCACTATTTGCAATGTTTACTAATTTTTGTCCTTTCATTGAGGAAGATTCCCTGCATGTGCTCCAGAGGACTGCACACTTTTTCCATTTGCGGGGCCATGAGAGGGGCGTCGGTTTGGCCCTTGTGGGTGATGGTGTGGGCATTCAGTGGTACCCTGCTGGTCTGAATGGGTAGGGCTGGGATTAGGCAGGTCCGCTGGGGCGTGTTTTGTCAGAAGCTAGCAGCTAGAACTTGTGCTAAAAAAGACAGTTTACTTTTCAACCTTAGGCGAAACAATGGCAATCAAAAAGTTATTTTTACATGCATAAAATCATAGACATTTCAAAGACAATAAAACCTTTCTTTGCTTTATTTTAGTAAGAACAGAGGCTGGTGACAAGACAGAGTCAAGGGATATAACGAGAGAACAGGGTGTGTGTATTAGCATGATGCATGGGGCAACCCTCAATGAATCATGTGCACACAAGATAGTGTGTGTCTTGAAAGACCCGGGGTGGGTGCGTGGGATGGGAGTGAAATTGGGAACATGACGGCAATAGGCATGCAAAAACAGAATGCATGTATGATCAGAATTACCATATGAAGCATCCCAAAAGAATAATTCACAATTTGAAAGTGAGTGAATTGTGGAGCAACAATTAAATTATGAACAAGTAGTCAATACGCACAGGAAAACAGAGAGCGCACATATGACCTGAATTCAGATATGAAGCGCCCCCAAAAAATAACTCTCACACAAGAAAATGGACATTTCTAAAGTGGGATGAACCATGGAGCAACAATCAAATTATAAGTAAGTAGTTAATACGCGCAAGAAAACAGAGAGTGCGCGTATGACCAGAATTCACTTATGAAGAACCCCCAAAGAAAAACAAGCACTAAGAAAATGTGCGTTTTGAAAGCGGGGTGAACAGTGGAACAACAATCAAATTATGAGCCAGTCGTCAATACGTGCAGGTAAAACTGAGATTGTGCGTATGACCTGAATTTACTCATGAAGCACCCTCAAAGAATAACGCACACAAAAGAAAATGCACGTTTTACTTTTCAAAGCGGGTTAACAGTAGAACAACAGCACATTATGAGCATGTAGTCGATACGTGCCGGAAAACAGAGAGTGCTCATATGACCTGAATTAACATATGAAGCACCCGCAAAAATACAAGAAAATGTATGTTTTGAGGGCGGGTGACGATTTTTGAGTGTTTATTATATCCGCTAGTGTGCGTCCGTTAAGAGTACAGAAGTGGTCTACAAAGCATGGGGTGTACTAATAAGGCACACGAGACAATGTAAACGGTTGATCAAGATAACACTTAAAAGCAGGCACAACGACAATGCTCGCTCTTCTTGACCACAGACAGCGATAATGCAAACAATTATAATGTGCTTTGACAGTACGGGTTCTTCTCACCCAGACAACAACGATGCAAACAACATCACTGGGTTCCTGCATCACCGCCTTCTCTCATTTAGGCAACACTCATCCTTCGCTCATATAGCATCTATGTACATCATTTCCTTAGCTCAAGGGCTCAAATGTTGTACAACCCCTCCCTGGCTCTTCTAGAGTTAGGCCTAGTCTCCTAGGAACACTGTCCCTCATCCGAATGGAAAACGCTTTTTCCCTTTTTTCCCTCTCAACATGCCTTTCAGATACAAGGGGTGTTAAAAAAAACCCTCCTACATTAAACGCAGGGTTCACTAAAAAAATATGAGGTTGATGCTAACGTACCTCCAGGCCACTCTGATCAGGAGTGCGGCGTGACTAGCTCACAATAAATAATAATACAAAAAAACTTGTCTCTATGAGTGCTAAGTGGATCTATTTCTACGCTTACCTCTTTTGTTTGCCACACTATACTGTTCATATTATTTAGGAAAGAAAAACTAATCACATAGTAGGCTCAGGCAGCTGGAGCCTCCTGTCCACAGGCTGCAGTCTGGGTATCCACCGTGATCAGCTCCTGTGCCAAATGTTGAAGCAGGTTCTGACTATCAAAAAGGAGAACAGCAAGGCTTGGGAATCAGGAACAGTTTAGGTTTCATTAAACAACAACGGCTGGGAATAGCAGTCACAACTCTTACAGTTGTGTTTTGGAATTCAACTTGCATTAGGCACATGGCATGCTTTATTCTGTACAGCAGGTGCAATAAAGAGAAGCTCGTCCCCCTTTGGGCAGGAAATACTTGGACAGTGGCCATAAATTGTATGTGTAGATGCATGATCCCACCCTGACAGAAACAGACCATAAATACCAACTGGAGGTCACATTCTGAGGTGGTCCAGGTGGCCGGGTGTGTTGTGTGGGTTATCTAAGGTGACGCTAACTATTATCCATTGTTTGGGCCTTATCTGATGAATGCATCTGACCAACTGTTCTGGTACATTTCATGTGCTGTGCATTTGCTTGTGTATATGAGTGTGTGCATCTGACTCTTTTCTTTAGGTATTACATCCGGGGGCCATATGTAATTTTTGCTGCAATCTACCAGGTGCGTTTGAGGCTTGTTCCATATCTGGTGATTCCAACACAGGAGGCACTTGGGATGGACAGAGGGCATCTGGGTTATGTGGATCTGCTTAAGGGTCACTTTGAAACTGCAACGAGTATTTTATTGTGAATTTGGGTAGCGTGGGCAATAGTTGCTCTGAAGTGTGCTGGACTCCTAAACGCAGGACTTTTTTTTATAAATCACTCCGATGCTAACAGGATAAAGCCAGAAATTATAGCTCAAAATCGCTGGCGAATTCAACCGCCACACTTTAGCCTCTCTTTATTTAAAAAAATGAATGTATCCCATAAGCTTAGTGAAACTGGCAATATAATGATATTGAAAGACGATATATCTTAATTATATATTGCCAGACTGAAAAAACTATTGAAGTGGGAAAGCTTTAGAGATTGATAGGCTGTGTTCCCTAGTAAAAATGTCCTCTGAATGTCCATATGCAATTCCTTATTTTAGGTGCATGAGGCAGGATAATTGCCCCTAAAGTGTGTGAAGGGAAATGCATAGGATATGGAATCAACGCCAGTTGAATTGAATTAGTCAAGTTCACTAAACAGCCACATAAAACTTTTACTACACCTCAGTGTTTTTGAAAGTCTCATTTCATTTGAAAGGTACAGCAGTAGAATGTTTAATGTCTAGCCAACAGGTGTATTGCATTTAAGACATTAAGCATCCCCTTTCTTGGACTTGTTAAAATCTTGGGTCTGAATTTTTGGCTGGCATCTCAAGATTGGGAACATACAAGGGGCAAAATGTTGTCATATTTTGGCCAGCAAGATCTCTGCCTCCAAATCTTAGCAGTTATACTTCGTCAAAATGATGTTGAGGAAATCCTTGGTTATGACTTGTCACGATGTAGCATTGAAGAAATCTGGGATAAGGGATTGAACGACGGGTTCTGAGATAGCTTCTTAAAAATATGAAGCAGAGGCACATTCTCTTTGGAGGTCATGTGCTAGTTTCCCGAGATGCTGACTTTGAACTCACAGGACCTGAACATACTGACATGAGAAAAACCAAACAGTAGCATTCTCAAAATTTGTGTGGCATAAGTTCTCTATGTGATATGCGCATACATTTTGTGGGTTGTGGGGAGAGCCTCCACAATACAATGGGGTGCATTCAGTCCGCCTTATGCTTTTGCTGCGCATTTCGTTGCTCGCTCCTCCACCGATGGAAGAACGCACTGATGTGGCCCCATTCCAAACAAGCGACCTATGCATTGCCTGCCGACTGGGCTTCATATGGCGCTAGAAGGTCAAGGAGGTAGGACTGCACTACTGTTGTGCTCCCTGGCTGTTACCAACAGTAATTGAGCTAAACAATGTTAACATGTAAGCAAGTAAGTAAAGTGTTTATACAGACCCTCTGTGTAACAAGGAAAGCCCTCATCTGAGGATGCTTGCCATTCCACAGTGCATAGGTTACATAAAACGACGAGAATCGTTGTAAAATGGCATTTGATTGCAAAAGGGGCATCTGGAGACTTAATTGCCTGGACTCTGGCTCTTTTACAGTACACTGTAAACATGTAATTGATTAAGGATCCATTTTATTCCCTTCATCACAGTAACGCAGCAGTAAATTAATTAAAATCACACCCACTTTGTGATGAAAGTCAGGCATAGTTTTACGTTTGAAGACCTGCATGTGTAGCACATGCTTGGAGCTGCCCTGCCTAATATAACTTTATTTCTTTCTTTTAATTTGGTCCAAGACAATGTGTCAGTTCAGCTTGAACAGAATCCAAATAGTGGTGAGAGCGGCCTTCTATAATAGTTGCCAAGTAAAGACACTGTAGTAGTGAAATCAATTGTCAAGTGACTGCCAAAATCCAGAAGCATTGTTTGGTATACAAATGTTGATTCATTGTCTTTGATCAAAAAAACGTGAGCCCTACAAGATTATATTTGATGAATGGGGAACAGCAGCTTGGATATTCTACAGTTATATGTAACAGTCAATAAAAGACTTGTACACGAGTGATCTTCAATCTGCAGCAGATATATTGCTCCTCGTTTGTGATTGTCTTACTCGAAGTTAAAACTTTAAACATATGCTCATAAACCAAGGAGTATAATCCATGCCCTTGTATCAGGAGTTAGCAAAATGTGTGAGGTAAAAATATCTGCACCAGGTTCACTGTTCTGTGAACAACACTGAGTTTGAGAAAGGTGAATAATATGTTGGTTTAATGTGCCCCTCAGGTCTCGAGTGCAGGGTGAAAGAGGAGCGTCTCACATGCACCTCTTTCACTCACAGCACCATGATCATGTATGTATTATCCTGTCAGCATCTAGGATAATGGATTTATTCATTCAATTTGCCAGTATAAGGGTTGCCCTCATGTCCTACATTAATAACAGGGCGATACCTCAATGAACACTTTGAGTGGGATCACGGCCTCATTGCTTTAATTTGCACCACAACCTCTTAAGTTCTCCATGCAGGAGAACGCATCTCTTTGAAGAGAGACATTATCCGTAGGACCCTCTTAGTCAGCAGCCATAGATCTGTCCCACTAGATCACAATGTTCTGCTCACCCTCAGGCTGGCTTTCATACTGTAATGCTCAGTAAGGAGCACTTCCCGGATGTATGACGGTACGACGCGTACCATCACAACGCCTTCTTTAACAACACGTCCCTTACAACGCAAGTCGTTACCACGACTTGCGTTGGGGGCGCGGATTGAGAATAGTATAATTTACTATTCTAACACCAGTCCCCGTGGACACTAGGGAAGGTGTTGGAATAGTAAATATATTATTCTTAATCATCTAGCGCAAGTCGTGGTTACGACTTGCGTTGTAATGGACGCGTTGTTAAAGTCTTGCGGAGTAAAATCCGCATGGTACAGGATGTTTCCCGCACTTCCCTAGTGCATGTTTGGCAAATGCCTACGTTCCCGCTGACCAGCGACGGCTCGTGGAGGGAGTTACGGTGGGGCAGGAGGGTGGGGAGGGGGAGGGGCAGGGTGGAGGTTGCTAAAAACCGGCATATGGATAATTGCAGGTAAGTAAACATTTTAATTAATAAAACGAATTTCGTAGCTCGCACTGCATTGCATTTTGCGATGCAAGGCGCACTACGAAATTCGTTTTATTAATTAAATTGTTTACTTACCTGCAATTATCCATATGCCGGTTTTTAGCAACCTCCACCCTGCCCCTCCCCCTCCCCACCCTCCTGCCCCACCGTAACTCCCTCCACGAGCCGTCGCTGCCGCTGACGTTGGAATTCAGTCACTTTCGATGAGAGAATCCTAGTTTTCTGCATTGCAGACGATTCTGAAAGGTCATTATAACAAGGACAGACAGTTTGTACTGATCTACCTTGTAGTTGAGGCGATAGCTTTGGCACACTTGGCACACTTGGCACACATTTGGATATGACATGATTGCAAAATTCCCTTAAAGAAATACCTGCACCTCCCAACTGCACAATGGAAAGATAGCTAGTCACTAGAAGGCAATAACAAATTGAATTGTAAGCCAGTAGGTTAAGAAAGGTGCTGTTGGAAGTTTTACATAGGGCCTGATTTACAAAGGTAACTTAGACTTTTTAGTTGCTTTCCTACATGTGGCTATTCACAAAATCCAAACGTATGTTAGTTCTAACTTACTGGTAAGTCCAGCATCACACATGGCCAACCACTGGTAGAGCAACGCCCTCCCACAGGAAGTAGCGGAGGTACGGAATTAAAATAAAACCGCATAAGAAATAATGTGATATTATTGTAACTATAGTTTTTAATAAAAATAACAATTGCATTACATTTTATATACATCACTTTTAATCATTTTTTTAATGCATTTTATTTTTATTTAGGTGGCTATTTATATTTTTATTTTCATCAGAAAATCATTTTATATCGATATATTCCTATTAGCTGAAGATTTACTACAAAATTAAGTTAATAGTACTGTAGCATTTCTTCATTTGAAATAAATAATTAATTACAGGTTAAGGGTATGCAAGAGACTGCATGAGGGGGTTTATAACAATACTAATAAACAGTTAAATTCTTGTGCTTGTCAAGGCAAATATAAATTTAGACATAAACATTTGTAGTTTAAGTTCCACTTATATGAATATTGTGAAATTGGAAACAGCCTGGTTACTCTTTCCTGCTATTTTAGACTACTGCATTGACGACATAACCATATGGAGCACAATCACCATAACTATGTCATTCTGTTTTTTTATAAATTATGACTTTGACCTTGCAAAGATATATCCGTCACTACCTCTCATGAAGGTCTATAGAATTACCAGACATTTGCCCGGTTTCTTTGGAAAGGTCACTCCAACGTGAGTGTAAATGTTCCTTCCTGTGTCATTTGCACAACTGATTCGTTCGTAAAGTAGAAATGATCTGGGAATTCGAAGCATATATCACGTCGTCAGAAACACATCACTTTGTTTTTTAGCAATATATAAATTATTTATATTTTATTTTGTATGAAAGTGATAACTAAATTTTCATACAACTAAGAAACATGCAAACTGTTGGGATATGTTTCATTTTAAAACAAAGTTAAACAATGGGCTTGAGAGAGGAAACACCCGAATCCATTTCTTTCTTGTGCAGTTTTGTTTTTCGGCCACACACATTCATGCAGCAAATCCCCGCCCACTGATGAGATGTAACCAAGTACGGACATACATCAAATGCACACATACTACGACAATATGCTTTAACAGGACCATGCCAGAACCGCGTCAGTCTTAGGCTCAGCTCCAAATCCCAGGTTGGCACCGCTACACCGTGGTGTTCGGTACAGATGTTGTGTGCCGCACTCCAAGTAATGTAATGTAAATGTAATGTAATGTATTTATACTTGTAAAGCGCACTGTTACCTCGTTACGTGGTGTCCTGGCGCTGTATACCACTGGGGAACCCGTCCTGGCTTTCCCTGTGAGAGGGCACCCCCAAGGTGAAGCCAGGCATCCCCAGCGCTGCTGGGGCCGTTGTGGAGATTAAGCAAGCTATTGCCCAGAGTTGCAGAGTGGGACCCATGGTTAGCGTAGGCACCTAGGCGAGAATTATTGAGTCCGCGGACATTGACCCAAGACCCTGCCGCGTCGGGAATTGAACCGTGGTCCCGGGCCGACTTCTGCTTCAGGGTCTGCCGCTTCTAACCAGTGAGCCACACTTCTCCAAGGGCCCCAGGCTTGTTTGTGGGTCTGCTTATTCGTTTCAGGCTTCCGTTCCATTAGAGGCAGCTGCATAGTGCGAAAACAATAAGCAGATCCTGGCAGTTTAGTTGTAAGATTGCGAAAAAGCCTTTGTTCGTTTCCCCTACAGGTGGAATGGTATGTTTCCAGTGAGCAGGCATGTTCCCTCAGGGGCCATTACAGATCTTACACTGGACGTGTATGGTCTTTGAGTCACGAAAACAGGCACAGTACAGTAATCATCCCTGGGAATTAGCCTAGTTTTGCAATTCATTCCCTAAAATGAGTAAGTGTTGTTTAATGAATGAGTTGGCTGGGCCCCATTCAAATACTGCATTCGTTAGTCAGCGTATGACTCAATAAGCACGATGTGGGCTTGTCTTCTTGCTAGGTTCACTGGTTATAAAAAGAAAGTGATAAATCAACGACTCATCTGTTTCCCAAGAAACATATGAGCTGTCACTCAAGAATTAGTACAATGACCATGGGGAAGGTTGTGGCGCACTGAGGTTAGCCTGGCAGATTAATGTGACTCGCAGGAAACCGATCTGAAACCGATCAGGGCAAAATCGATTCTTCCTCTTTATAAGGTCAATCATTTCAGGAATTGCATATCACTAGCTTATTTTATTTACAGTGCTATGAGCAGCAAACATACAGTAACAAGCACATTCTAAGCCTATTAAAACTATTACTGCTGCTGCTAACAAACGTTAATTCCTGTGAAATGTTGTCTTTCACGTGACATAGCTCTGTCAGCTAATGGTCAAGTTCCTAAACAGTTTACAAATGTAGATATCTTAGAAATGTCCAGATCACTAACCAGAAAACTTCATTATTACTAGTCCTGAAGTCCAGTCATTATGTATAAGGTAATGCACCTCAATTATAGGATAAAGAAAACAGGAAAGGCTGCTGCTAAATTATTAGGAACACCAGGGCATGCCAAACATTCAGCGCTCCTGCCCTTTCCAGCTCCAAGACGCCCTTGGGCATACGTGCGCTTTACAAGTCTACAAATCAAGTCAAATCAAATCAAATCAAAATCATATTCCGCCCATTCCTCCCCTGAGCATCGCAAAGGACTTGTCTTACCCCGCGTCCTCCTGTCTTACCCAAGAACATAACAAAGACAGGAAGAAGGGCAAGGGATGGGAGGTCTGGTACAAGACCAATAGTATTAAGAGTAATGAAGATTACCAGTAAGTAATCTGAGACACTATCTCTATAACCTTTTTCCCAGTCATTATGTACGAGGAATAACCAAGCCAATAACCCTGGCTTTGTTTCAAAACAACACTTCATACTCTCATACACCACCAAAAGATGTAAGATTGTTGTATTTGAAGAATTAGGATAAAAAGTAACCCAGTACCCTAAATCCAAGATGTTTTGTTATTATCTTATGTTCTCTGCAGCCTTTAATATTAGATAAATGTATCTGAAGAAGTCTATGTTGATGCCGTACATATTCCTTCCAAGGGAATACTCTTAACTTAGGCAGATAATGCAACCACCCACGTTGTTGAACTTACTTAAATGCCAACAACAAATGGATGATATACCAATGAGTAGGACACAGCACTTGTAGAGCAAATCCAGTGACATATGTAAGGGGAAGTGCCACAGGACCACCAGGTATGTTTTCAACTGTTTATTCTACCATCAACAAAGTGCATGGAAACACAATCGACCGGGCAGGAAAACAGCTCTAACTGCGGGTGTATGTTAAAACATAACATTCTGAGAACAGTAATGGATTCTGATGCCAGAAACCAGACCCAGCAATATGGTCATTGGGGAAGCCTTTATTCCCTTGACCAGTGGATCAAGTCACAGATGTTGCAGATTTCTAAAATTCTGAAACATTTGAAGATAAACAGAAAAAATTATTTTCATGTCCAAAAGAAGTAGTCATCTTTCTTGCTAAATTGAAGGACCCAGAAAAACACAGGCAACACTGTATATCTTATCATCTAACTAAGGAAGCACTAACTTTATGTTGGGATATAACCGTACAACTACTCTTGCTTCTAAAACTGAAAGAAAAAGAGTCTTGCACATCAAAGCCCCCGATTGCCCTAGCTTTCTGGCTGAGGTAGTTGACACCAAAAATCTGAATGTTAAGGTGAGGCAGTTTATGCCTTATGAATTCATGGGCTTAAAGGTGGCCACCTGAATTTCCCAAAAGACTAAAGGGACATCCCATGGTGGAGTTAGATCACTGCATTGAGGACAAGCCAAAGAAAATCTCTTCGAGAGAAGAAGCAAGACTCTCACCTTTCCATACATTTTTCCAGGGTACTCTAACAACCCTTATTGCTGATCACTGTGTGTGTGAAAACATATAGTGTTTTTTGAGGAAATCCTTGGTCATTCTATGCTACCTTTTCCTGGAACTTTTAACAATAATTTGTTTAGAGTTATGCTGGGTTGCATAAAATCTAGGAACAAAAATCCAAATTTCATATATATCTTCTAAAATATATAGAAAGGGTGTGTAATACACTATTTGGGAATACTAACTAAGTGTTTGGTTGACACATATCTTTTTGACAACACAGATACCCCTGACGAAGGTCAGAGACCGAAATGCATTGAGTGAATTTGAATTTGGATGGAGGAATCAAGTTTCTCAACATGCTTGTGGATAGGCCCGGATGGGCAATTCTTGAGAAATAAAAACACATGAAATAATGAAACCTCGTACCTTTGACGTGACGGATAAGAATTGAGAAATTACTTGGAATAAATTGGATTGAACTTTTGAAACAGAATGGTTTACGTGTAGTATTTGGATCACAAATGTGTATCCAGCTGGGCAGCTCTTAGGTGACTTGCAAACCGCGCGTCACAACATTTTGATGCAGTGTTGACTCCACCATGTCCTCCAGGGGTGTGTTGGCAGTTTCTGTTGATGGTCCCCTCCTGTCTTTTTGGCATCTGCAAGCCTTGCAGCAACCCTTTCCTTTGTATGGCTCCGCAGGTCATACTAGCGCTTGCTCAGGTCTGATATGGAGTGCTATGTGACCCCACAGCGTTGATCCTGGTTTGGATTCCAAACCATATCTTCCTTTTCACAGACTCTGGGACCTGGAGTGACTGCTTACCAAACAGTTTGTCGTGTCTCTGGACCACTTCCTCAATGAGGACCTCAAGTTCTTTGTCGCTGAATTTCTGCTTCCTCTTGCGCCCTTCTGCTTTCTTGTCACCTGTTCCAGAAGCCATGTTGGTGTCCTTGCACAGGTACTGCTCTCCAAAATGCTCCCTTCTGCTCTACTCCAGCAGTCTGCCTCCTCCTCTATCTCTCTAAGTGCACAGGTGTGAGAAATTCTAGCATAATTTCCTGGTTGTGATGTTATCATGCTGCATCGATATTTCTGAATCGCTATTTGTGATTCAAAAATTGTGGATTCGCTATTTGCGATTCCGTAATACGCAATCGCTATTAGGAATAGCACATTTTACTGAATCGCTAAATATTAGTGATTTTTTAATGCATAGATTTTCTCGATTACTAAATAAAGATTTTTTAAACATTGCTATTTAGATATTGCAAATTTGGAGTTCAATGCATGTGGCCCCTTGTTTCTTAAGTAACACATCTGCATGTTCCCTTATACAGTGTGCGCACACAAAGGAAAACTGTGCCATAAAATAAGCACGAACAGCACTCGCACCAAAGGGGGACTTACCCAGTACATACCCTCACTTATATTATCCATAAAAAGCCTGGCTTCCTTGGTTCATTTAAACACATTTCTTTCGTCTCCAGATGTGCAAATTCTTGACTACGTCATTGCAACCTTCAAGCTTTGTAATGACGTCGTTCCAACAATTTAACTAACCACCTGCACTCCTACTCCCACTGCCTAAAGCCAGGCAGTAGATAAACTCGATTAGCAGGGGACACACCGACAGAGGCTCAGTTCCAGTAGGTGGCTATAATATATTCCTACATCCTTCTGTCTGTGGGAGGAAAAAGGCAAAACAGAGTGTTGCTGGTTAAACCAAATACTTTATGGCATCCGGAGGAGATATGTGCGCGACTTGGAAAGCATAATTTCCTGTGTTCTTTCTCCTGTCATTGAGGTGGATTACCGCATAAGTAATTACTAGAATGGAGACGTAGAATGTATAGGTAATGGGTTTGTCTGTTGTGGAAGATTCTAAGCACCTTATAAAGAAAACTCTTCTCATGTGAAAACTATTCGCCAGTTATTGTGCGGCGAAGCTCCGCCACCCATGGTGCGCCGCATTTACGATGCGGCGCACCATGGGGCAAAAACGGCACAGATGCGTCACACATCTGTGCCATAAAAGCGACGCATTGCTGGAGTTGCATCGCAAGTGCGACGCAGCTCCAGCAATGACCAGGGGGGCCCTATGTGCACAATGCTGTGTCAATCCTTATGCCTGCTTCAAGCAGGCACAGGGTTTTGACACAGCAGGGGCCCAAAAGTGACTGAGTGAAATCTTGTAGATTTCACTTAGCCACTTTTGGGAGGCGTTCCTGTGCGGGAATGCCTCCCCCTGCGATGGAACGCCTCTTCTGGCACAGGGCTTTACAACGTGACGCATCTGGGAGATGCGTCACGTTGTAAATACCCCGCACCATGGTGCATCTTTTGCGCCGCCGCTGCATCACAAAAGTGACGCAACGGCGGTGTAAAAGCGGCGCAAGGGGCTTGTAAATCTGCCCCCAAATGTTTAAAGTCCATCAGGGCTGACTCACCCTTTCATCTTGTAAAGATTATTCAATAATGTAGTGATCCTCTACTTCCCTAGTAAAAGTTTATTCATAGCTCAACCCTAGCACCATGCTATAGGTATCAATAGGATAGCTACCCACCCCAAACCCGGTGCACAGAGGTTTGCCTTACATAGCTATAGTGTTTGCAAAATGGATTTCTGTGGTGAGATCATCCACCCTTCTTCCACAGAGGAACCTGTCAGTCCGCTTGCATGTCTGCTTGGCGGCAAAGGCTTTGAAAGTCTGCTGCTGAAGACAATGCTCTCAATTTGAAGAAAGCGTTTTCAGTCTGCGGAATTTACAGTACCTTTTCCAACTTATCACTCTATATAACAGAGAAAGTACTATACCTTCCCCCATCTTTTTGGATAGACGTTTATAAGGTGTCTTAAAAAATGAATTTATTTTTTTAGGTTTTTTTGTTCTGCTTGGAGCTGCTGGCCACCCGAATGACCTTTGAAGCAGGAGAGGGTAAGTGTGAATAACTGTGAAAAGTTACAAAGCCAGTAAAAGTTTTGTAAATGAATGCCCGATTCAACAGAGGTGTTTTAGTAAACTGGAGGAATTTGATGAACTCTCATTATATTCTCACTGTTCAGGGATTATTTAACCTCGTATATACTGCCTTTTGAGTCAGATGGATGACATGATTATTTTGGGTGGCAGGAGTAAACACTTCAAGCCCACTGTGCTTTTAATGGTGGAAAAATGCATTTTGGATGGTTGCTTATGGCCAGGCAGTGCATGTTCACGGCTGGTTTTAATGGGGATTCAGATGAATCAGAACGAATGAGAGGAAAGTGCCAGCGGCTCGCAGGGCACGTGATCAGAATGGCATGTTTTCTGACCAGAAAAGCAGAGTCAGTTTTGCTGAGTTTTGTCCTGACATAGCTGGTGGCTGGTAGTGTAAGAATCCAGGATGTCAGCTGTTGGTAGAGTCCGGCCTATTTTGTAACTTTACGACTTCTTTAGTTCATGATGGTGTTTACGTTTGAAATATTGTTTACCAACAAGTGTTACTCTAACTTGTGAGTGTGCAGTCCGTTTCTGTCCCTGATATCGAGTGTGCATCGCTGCATATCACATTTCACTCCTTCCTTGGAACAGGTTCAATGTGCTACAACAATCATGGTAAACATAATAGAACTTCTATGAACAGAGAATATAAAGTACCATAGATGCTGTCAATACATCACAAATAAGTATCTACAGTAGTATTAGAGTACATCCAAAGGTTCTTTGTAAATTATATTCCAAGTTTCGACGTCACTCTTCACGCTAAACTTATTGGAGTCATGGGGTTTCAAACTTTGTGCTTGAAAGCCAAGAAAACTACGAATTCTTTGTGGTTCTTAGTAATGTTTTTTTCCACGCAACTGCTGATAACTTTCTCAGATGGTGCCTCTTACTGGGCCATTTTCAGATTTATGGGTCATTTGATATTGCTGTGCTCTACACAGCACAAGCCCTCACCAACTTATTTTAAGAGAATAAATCACAGCGAATAGGCTTCTTGCTGAGAAGGAAAGGGCCCTCTTATCTGAGCATAGTAAGCCCAGCTACATTTACAGTGAGCTGCAAAGAATGTTCCACGACTCATTACCTCTCCTAATTGAGAGCGCAACCACTGTCCAGCAGGGCTGTTAATAAACTGTAGAACCTTTCAGTGAAACCAGTGAAGGGGGCTGGAGGAATGCGTCCTGGTATGGATGCGTCTCCACGTACCCCAGAAGGTAAAATAAAGCAAATCAAGAAAGAGAGGGAGATTACATGCACAATATTTCCTTGTCGGGCCCATTTGTCAGTGGTATTTAACTTCCGAATGTCACTTCCTGGCAAATACCTCAATTTACACATTCTCAAAACGTGACTTTGCAGTCCTCAATACAATTCCTCATGCAGAATAATCCGTTAATATTTTCCATGTGGGTAATTATGCTCACAGGAATATTTGTGTGTGGGAGCTTTTACAGGGGTTACATCTCCAAAATAAAAGTTCAAAAACACACACCTGTGTGGCGAGTCACTGTCACTTTGCAGGTGGTTTTCTACCCTGAAGAAGACGGAAGATTCACCCCTAAAAAGTGGTAGGAGTAATCTTGTTTTCAGGATAGCAACAGGAATACTTTTCAGACTCGCAGAAGTACTTCTAGAGTTCGTTTGAAATGCAAACAATATTTAAATGTACTAACATCCTAGAATGTAAGACTGTGTGAGAATGTTTCTGACCTTTATTAATCAAGTTTGAGGGTGTCAGTCCTTTGTTATTAGATGCCACTTACCTCACAATTCTGACTCTTCTCCTTGCGTGACCCTCATTCCTTGATGCAATTTATTCATGTGCAGCATTCTCGCCTCTCAATATCCACCCACCCCACCACTTCCATTTGGAGCACTGCTTTAGCACTATAATTCAATGCTGCCAAGTTCAAATCCAAGAAAGAGAGCATAACACCAGGTCAATAAAACGGAGATTATCTCTTCGTTTTGGGGCATTCATTCTTGATTTTACTGATATTTTACGGAGATTTGTAATGTATTTTCCATGCAGTCCTCTCCATTGTATTAATCATTATATCTCTAAATCGTATTATAGTGTACGAACTGTTCAACAACTGTGCACACCTTGTGTTGAGCATAGCCTTGTCTTTTGTGATCCCTGTTTATCTTGAATGAATTCTACTCTAGCATTTCAGTACACAAGTATACACCGAAACGTCTCTGCATCCTCTAGCCTGTTTATGTACCTCCAATGTAAATGTTGCAGCAAACAATTTGACAAACTCCAAACGGACTGCCTCACGGCAAATTCCAGCACAAAAGGTTAAGCTGCAAGACACATGAGCACAGCAAACAAATACAATGATGGGAAAGAGCCTTTAAAACTGGTTTTAGGACACTTGGTGGGCCTGGGTATCGTTTCTTCATGGGGCTCATACTTCTGTTGAAGAGAACTATTGTACTCCTTCCATCTCTAATAAGATTTGGAGGTCTTTAGATAAGTATATGAAACTGTCCTCGCATGGTTTGGTAGCCCAATATCCTTTTGTCTCTACTTCTTAATTTATTATTATTTTTTTATTTTATTTTTTTCCACTGCAGCGAGTGCCCCAACTATTAGTTATCACATACTTATTTGTCTATCTAATTATTTATCCAGCCAGTTACCTATCATTTTATTTGTATTTATATATTTTCCCCTCTTTCTCTTCTCTCCTGCCTTCTCTGTTCTTCTTTCTTTCTATCCTAACTTGCTCTCCTCTTCTTCTGATATTTTTTGAAGTATGTGCAATACAGCAAATTTTGTGTTATCCTTCTAATATGAAATATTTTTTATATAATGTACTCTGATTTTGTAGTATTTGTGATTTCGTTAGTCTTCTGACATGGATTCTATATGTGTGTATATAGTCTCCTATAGTTTTTTAATTATTTATTGATTACTTTGTCCTTATGTATTGCATTTTATCATAATTGTATGAATTCTTACTTTTAAAAAATAGTAAAGATATTGAACAAACCCCCCCCCCCCCCCCTCCCCCCCAAAAAAACTGGTTGTAGGCAGTAGCAGTCAGTGGTGGGAGTAGCTGCCGGGCAATGACGTGTGGAGGGGGAGGGGCAGGGTGGGGGGTAGTAATCTATGGATTACGGAGGATTACAGGTAAGTAAACATATAAATAAATAAAACAAATTTCGTTGCGTGCACTGCATCGCATTTGGGGATGCCGTGCGCACAACGAAATTTGTTTTATTTATTTATATGTTTACTTACCCGTAATCCTCCATAATCTATAGATTACTACCCCCTACCCTGCCCCTCCCCTCCCCACATCACCGCCTGGCAGCTACTCCCATCACCGACCGCTACTGGTTGTAGGATAGACATTTCAATTTTCTTTAGTTAGAGAGAAAGAACATGTTGTGGTGTGTGACTGGTGAGCATGCCAGTGTTTCTAGCGCTTTAAAATGTTGTCATTAAAGCCTGGTTCCTGGTCAAACTATTTACGTGAAATAGTCTCAAAAACATGGTTATTGTAAATAATCTCCCAAGAAAAAGGGGCATTGGTTCAACCAACAGTGATTACATCATCACGGAATTATTATTTATATTACGTGCTCATAGCATATTACCTTTAAGTCTTCGCCATAAAATAATACGACTCATCGGAGAGGGCTTATCACCTGGAAGTTTACTAAGGATACCACTGGTAAATATCATGCACTGTCAGAAGGTAATGAACACCTTCAACATGCAAATATTCCAACTGATTATATATCACAGGGACTCCAATCAATGGCAGTGGCATTGAATTTGCTGTGACATATGTTCCAACTTAGAAAATGTATCAACTGTATCAATCAATGGGAAAATCTACTTTTTAGATGATTGGCTACAGCCACCTTGAGAATTATGTAATCAGACATATTGTTTACAATAAATAACATAGTGTGCTTTGAGACAGCCCCTTGCTCGTGTTTGGATGGTTTTCTTGTCTATTTCAGTTGTCTCCTCTTGATTCGAAGTATTCCCCTTCTATTTATGTGTGTGTCCCACCAAGAAGCATTTAGATCTCCCAGTATTCTCAATGGTTAGCTTATATCCTTCCACTGCTGACTGCTTCAATTCAGGTAACTTTTTTAAAAATTTTTTTTTTTTTACTTTTAGCCCTCCATGAGAGTTCGTGTGTTTTTATTAGCTCTCTACTATATGTGTCTCTTCCCATTTAATTTCCACCACCTCTTTGCTCTCTGTGTGGCTCCACATTTGCCCAAGCTAGTGCATTGCTTCTCCTCCCTTTCCTATTGTCCAACAAACAGTCTCAAACCTCTCCCCCATTTCATTTCTTGACGTTGTTCACTTTGTAGCGTCTGCCGCGCTATTGGTGTGCAGCCATCTCAAAATATTTTTTGACTGTTTCAAGATGGCCACCAAAAACGGTGAATGCAGATGCATGTGCAGAGGGCACCTCGGACAGGGATTGCATTAATTTAAAAAGCCCATTCACAGATGGCAGCTGCAAATGCGTGCACATTCTCTGCCACCATCTTTAAACTGAATTCCTTCAAATAATACAAATGCTTTCAAAAATACCCATAGTGGATGTGTGTGCACACACAGCAGTCATCTTTAAACACATTTTTTTATATTTAAATAAAACACTTTCCAATATTCGTTCACTTTTTCAGTGGCTATCTGACGTAAACAATTACAGCAAAGACAATCAGTCTCAATGCTGAGACCTCTTGGCCTTGCCATTGCTTGTTTTTATTCTATTCCTAGAACACCTTTAGTGATAGTGTCGAATATTTGGTTAGGCAACTCACTCCTCAACCTAAGCTTAACCCGCTGTCAAATACCCATTCACCTCCCCCACTCATTACCCACACAAAGCACAGATCAAGTTAAATAAGCAGGACACCTAAAAGGAAATATATTGAAAGTAGAGG
Organism: Lissotriton vulgaris; assembly: GCF_964263255.1. NCBI lineage: Eukaryota > Metazoa > Chordata > Amphibia > Caudata > Salamandridae > Lissotriton > Lissotriton vulgaris. Next base: position 2,126,071,270 of record NC_141687.1, on the reverse strand, counting down.
GCTGCACATAGGTCCATATCTGGGACACACGTGATAAACTGTCTAGAAGAGTGCCTGCTTGTAAAACGGTTATTATAAAATATGCAATAAAAATAAACCGAATGAAGGCAATTAGTAAGTAACATTGTAAAAAATTAGCATCACTTCAAAATGTTGCATTGTATGTGAAGTGTATTATGCAGGAAAACGTTTCAAGTGTAAGATAATTAATGCTTACAATAGAAGCCATGGAAGTGGTGTATCCTCAATAATTGAATCATCCTTTCTCATTTTTTGTAATTTTTCATTAGACTCGAGTCTCAGTCTGTTAATGAACGTTTAAAGCAGAGCACAGATGAACCTGGAAGAGTGATGAGCAATCAAGGCAGACATTTTTATACCCATGATCTGATTGATGTTACCAGAGGATACCTAAAGTCCATTTGTGTTTTCCTTTTGCATTGGGGACCATGTCATCTCAATTTATGGCCTGGAAATAGCACATTCAGATGAGGAAAAAACACGTTTTCTTGTTCATGAATTTCAATGTTAAACACGTTTGCCAAGAAAAGAGTAGAACAGGAGGTCGAAAAGTGCCAGCTTCAGAAAGCTCCACAATGAGACCCTTTCAACCATTTTACTATTTGAAGAATGTAGTTAAAAACATATTTTTCCATGGACTGAATGGCAAGAAACTAAGAAGTGAATGGAAACCTGTTTCATAAATAACTGATAGAATAATACCGTTTTGTGGAAGAATAAACGTTCAGTTCACCAGAAGATTAAATGTAATGGGCATTGGAGCTGCTAAAAGATTTAGCTGTTTAAGTGATATATGCTCTGTGTACAAAACTAAAATCTGTTTCCTACCTCCAGGGAGTCATCATAAAAGAATTACAGTTAAAGGGCCAGCATGCACTGAGGCTGAGAAAGGTTTAGGGCTGGATGGGAAATTCTCAATGTGAATTAGTCCTTGAACTCAACAGTCTGAAATGACTACAAACTGGGAGCTCAGGTCCAGACTAACTTCTTAGCAGAAGGATCACTGGGAAGGAATGACCATTGTGATGAGACGTGGAGGAGCTATACATCACGGAGGACTGTACACTACTACTAAACGCGCGAAAGCATTGCCACAGCATTGTTGCAGTCAGACACACAGCAACATTTATTGAGTGTTCGATGGAAAAGGGTAAATAAAATACAAAGGCAGATCTGAAAAAAGCATGCCTGGCACATCTGGGGCAGGTCTGCTTGCTAAAAGAGATAGGGAAACCTTCTGTCCAACAGAGTTTATTATCTCAGACAATGTTTTCTATTGAACCGTATTTGTTGTACAAATTAATCCAGTTTGAAAAACTGTTGTTGACACGCTTCAGACTCAATATGTTTCATCAAATGGTATCTTTTCCCTCTCAAAACAACTGGTTACCAAAATCGCTCCCATGTCCCTGTGATTCTGTCTCGACACAATCGACCATACACGTAATACTTTTTTGTAAATTTTACACTACACCACGAAGGCGTTGGATATTGCCCATACTGAGAAACTGGGGCCTGCGCCAATGCCGCCCAGCATATTTGGCGCTTCAGTACCTCGAAGATGAAATAGTAGCAAAAGCGATGGCGTGTTTCCTTAAATTTTGTATCCGTCATCGCTTGAATCTTTGATAAAGATGAGTTATCCTGTCTACACATTAGAGGGCTGTTGAAACTATTGTAAAAACTGTAAAAACTGTACGTTACGCCATGGTCATATTTTATATGATTTCTGATTTATATGTAAACTGTGTTTTTATTGTATAGTAACAACTAATATCAGATATTAATTGATTTTTAATTGAGAAAGTGTACAAAATTGTATTTTATGAAACTTTTATGGTATTTCTACAAATTATGAAAAATCGAATAAAGTTGGTTTTGATTGACTATGAAATCAAAAATTTCATTTTTATTTTATTGTAGAGCGAGGAAATAGTAGCAACAAGGCCACACTAAATGTGCAATCAAAAGGCAGGCGAATTGCATGAAATGAAGTGATGCCCTGTTGACTTTGACTAATTCAGAAAAATGTGAGTGAAGAAGTGCATGTCTCAGTTGTCTCAGACCAGGCTCTTTGCATTGGACGGAAGGTCACATTATGGAGAGGATGGTTCGGTAAATATACCATCTGCTGTAAGAAACCATGCATTCATTCTGCCACCAACAGCCACGAAATAGCGCACAGCAATGGTTGCATTAAGGAGTCCTTGCCCAACCTCGGCCAGAAGATATTGCAATCTTAGCGTTTTTTATCCCATTTCTTTTCCTGGTGTTTGCGTCATCATGCGGGAACACTTGGAAGAAATCTGTGATTGTGGCAGATTAAAAAAAAGCCTTTCCAAAATTATTAGAGAACGTTGTTATTCCAAATTGTCGGACATATTACCAGTAGCGTAGCAAGTGTCTCATGTACCAAGTGTAAGGAAGGAATTGGCTCCACGGCCAGAACTGGAAATGTGAAATGCAGCAATAACCAGGGTTCAGCGAGCCCCAATGCCACTGCGCCTGCTGCACCAACGGAAGCCACGCCTCTGCTTTTTAATCTGGAATTTGCTTCCTGGATTAATCCATAATAGTATACCTGCTCAGTAAACCATACAGCTTGTAAATCGTGTGCTTGGGAGGCTGAGTATAGTCAGTGAACCGCCCCCAGTTACGCCCTTTAATTACCTTCAACAGTGACTCCTTGTCAGGCTGTCCTGGTAAAGACCATAAAACATGGGCCTTGTCTTACGTAGTAGCCAAAGGTACACTGACGTCAGAGTCGATTACTATTTAGTACTTCAATTTAGCTGATTTACACGTTACAAATTAAAAACACATCGATGCTGGGAAAAGAAAAATATTTTTTTCCTCTGGCTTTACTATAGACATATGTTTTTTAGCTCGCCCTCACTAAGTCAAGTAGAGGTCAAGCATAGAATCTGGGGTCGGGAAGAAACTTTTTATGGTCCAGTGTAACTCTTTCAGCAAAAGGGCTCCTGGGCCGTTGAAATAATAAACTAGGCTACTACCTCTATTTCTCTTCATAGTTGCTAAACATATATGTACATTGCTGTTTGCAAGAGGCTTATTAAAAGTGCAGAATCCTTCACAGCCTAAATCCATAGAACAACAGCGAGTAGTGCTTGCAGGGACACTTGTGAGGGTGGCTTACTGAACGCAGATGTGACTAACCTTTTTATGTACCCTTCAAACTCCTGCATGACTCACTTCAACCGTCTACATATTCTGCTGCATTCACTGTCTATCCAAAACACAGTTTCATATTTAGAGTAGTGGAAAGACGTCAGAGGTTGCATCAAATCCACCTTTTCTATGATTGCAAAACGTAGACAGTGGTATGGTAGTGATCAAACCTAGTGCAAAGAAGAATAGACTGGCACTGCTGGATAGATTGTTCAAATGAAGGGGGACAGCACATTCGTAGAGAGTTGCAGAAACCATAAAATTAACTCCGTAATTTGCCAAAACTATGTACATTATCAATGATACCATATAATATATCAACATGTATCATGCACTTCTCAGGATTTTCTTGAGTGTGTCACGTATATTTAGCATAGCAAACACAAGGAGATAATGGACGGAGCCTGACATTTTTCAGACACTCACCCCCAGTCACAGATCTGGGTTGAATCCATCATCGTTATTTAGCTCACTTCGTCACCACAGTTCAGACACAGCTATATGCAAATCATTCTTGACCCTTTGCCTCATGGGAACAGTCCAGCCCAAACTGCCAAGCCATGTCTCCCCTGGACAGGAAACATTACTTAGCATGTCATGCCTCAATTACATTTGGTGTCCATGATCAACATGCCTCCTGAAATGCCTCCATTTTCCCGGCCTTTTGTGTGTGTAAAACCTGAACCTAACTATAACATCCCTGTAACCTGGTAGTGTGAGTGGTTGTGTGGGTGTGTAAGTGAGTGTGAGTGAGTGTGTGAGTAAGTGGGTATGTGAGTGCGTGTTTGGGTCTGTGAGTGGGTGAGGCAGTTTTGAGTCTCTGAGTCCGTGTGTGAGTGGCTGTATGGATGTGTGAGTCGTTGTGTGGGTGTGCAATGGGGACCTCTGACCCTGCTCGCAGGCAGGTCGCTCCCCACGCCACCACACGGCCGTCAGCTGCCTCGTACCTGCTTCCTGCCGCCTGCCTGTTTTTCCGCCATTTTCCACTCCTTCCCTCTGCTGCGTCCCTGCGCCCCCCCTGCTCCCCATTGCCCACCCCGCTCCCGCCTCCCAGCTGCTCCTCCCTCCCTATCCCCCACTTATGGAGGCCGTGCAGTGAGCTCGCCGCTGGCGCGCCAAAGGTAAGCACGTCTGCGCCCGTCCGCGCCTGGACCACGCCCAGCGCCAGAACACCTGGACCCCGCGAACGCCACAACACCAGACTCTGCTATGACGCCAGCACCCTCTATGCACTCAACGCCGGCCAAAACCACACCTGCTTCCAAGCCGCCCAATACGGACTCACGGACCTTTCTCCTGCCACACCTGCAGCTTCACCTGCAACAGAGACACCAAACCTCCAAGGACTGGACCCAACTACCTCTGCTGGATACTCCTCGACACCCACTCCGCACACAAACACGCAGTCGAGCTCTGGGATCTGCTCGACACCTCCGCCCCAGACATGGCTTTCCTGACTGAGACCTGGTGGAAAATCTCCTCGGCGCCCTACATCGCCATAGCCATCCCGGACGGCTACAAGATCACCCGCAGGGATCGCGCCAACGGAATCGGAGGAGGAATAGCCATCGTCCACAAGTCCACCCTCAAGGTCGCCACCCACGCAGATGACACCCTCAACACCGCCGAACACCTGCACTTCCGATCCACACCGACCCCAACACCACCCTCAGAGGAACACTCATTTACAGACCCCTGGACCCTGAGCTCAATTCAGCGACTCCATCGCCGACCTTAACAGCACCCACGCACTCGCCTCCACGGACTACATCCTCCTCGGGTACCTGAATTTCCACCTAGAGAACAACAACGACGCCAACTCCGCCACCCTGATCACCAACCTCGCCAACTTCGGCCTCAGACAACTCGTCACCGCACCCACCCACGCCGCTGGCCACATGCTGGACCCCGTCTTCTCCACAGGCACCCACGTCACCTTTGACCACACCACCAAACTCCACTGGACCGACCACCGCTGCATCCATTTAACCTTCAATAAATCAACTACGCGCCACCACACCCAACAGCTACCACGCCGCTGCTGCAGCAAAATCACTGAAGACCAGCTGATCACCACCCTCGCCAAGAACCCACCCACCGACCCCACAAACCCAGACACTGCAGCCCGCAACCTCAGACAGTGGATCGACAACTGCGCCAACACCCTAGCCCCACTCAAGAAACCCTCTGACAACCACGCCAGCAAGAGAGCCACCTGGTTCACCGACGAGCTGCAGACCTCCAAACGCGCAACCCAGAAACTGGAGAAGATATGGCTCCACGAACGCACTCCGGACAACCACGCATCCTCCTTCAAAGACCGGATAACAACGCACACAACAGCAAAGAGCTTTTCAGCATCGTAAAGGAACTCTCCAACCCCAGGGCCAACGCCAACGACATACCGCCCTCACAAGAACTGTGCAACTCACTAGTCATCTTCTTCCACCGCAAGATCACTGACATCCATGACAGCTTCAACACCATGACCGCCCCAACTACGCCAGACCCCACCTCCCCTGTGAACACCACCAGTGCCAACCGCCTGACCTCCTGGTCCAAGGTCAATGACGACAAGACACGTAAGGTCATAAACTTCATCCACTCAAGATCTCCGTCAGACCCGTGCCCACACCACGTATTCAACAAAGCAGACGCTGCCATCGCACCCCAACTACAGAAGTTCATCAATATCTACTTCGAAACAGCGACATTCCCAGAAAGCTGGAAACATGCCAAATTCAACGCCCTCCTCAAGAAGCCCAAGGCGGACCCCAAGGACCTCAAGAACTTCCGACCCATCTCCCTGCTCCGGTTCCCGACGAAGGTCATCGAGAAAATTGTCAACATGCAACTGGCCCGCCACCTGGAAGACAACAACATCTTGGACCTGTCCCAGTCCGGGTTGAGACGAAACCACAACACGGAGACAGCCCTCACCACCGCCACAGACGACATCAGGCGCCAAATAGATAACGGCGAAACATCAGCCCACATCCTCCTGGACCTGTCAGCCGCCTTCGACACGGTCTGCCATTGCACTCTAAAGACACGCCTTCTAGAAGCCGGAATCCAAGAGAAGGCCCTTGACTTGACCTCGTCCTTCCTATCCGGCAGTACCCAGAGCATCCACCTCCCGCCCTTCTGATCCGAGGCCACCGACATCATCTGCGGCATCTCCCAATGCTCTTCAACAACTACATCGCCCCCTCGCACAAGTGGCCCACCAACATAACCTCAATATCATCTCCTACGCTGACGACACCCAGCTCATCCTCTCCCTCACCAAGGACCCACACATCGCCAAAACCAACCTCCATGAGGGAATGAAGGTTGTCGCCGACTGGATGAGGAACAGCCGTCTGAAGCTGAACTCGGACAAGAGAGAGGTACTGATCCTTGGACCCACCCCCTCAGCCTGGGACGACTCCTGGTGGCCGACCACACTGGGAACAGCACCGACAACCACCGACCAGGCACGCAACCTAGGATTCATCCTCGACTCCTCCCTCTCCATGTCTAAACAGGTAAACGCTGTCTCACCCTCCTGCTACAACATCCTCTGCATGCTCCGCAGGATCTACCAGTGGATCGAGACCGAAACAAGAAGAACAGTGACACAGGCCCTCGTCAGCAGCAGACTGAACTACGGCAACACACTGTATGCAAGAATCCCAGCCAAACACCTATGACGACTACAACGCATCCAAAACACCTCCGCCCGACTGATCATCAACGTCCCCCGCCGCAGCCACATCACCCCCACCTGAGAGACCTACACTGGCTCCCCATCAACAAGAGGATCACCTTCAAGCTCCTCACCATGCTCCACAACCCAAGACCAGCCTACCTGAACAGCAGACTCAGCTTCTACACCCCCACCCGCCAGCTACGCTCCGCCAGCCTCGCCCTCGCCACTGTTCCCCGCATCCAACGAACAACTTCCGGTGGCAGATCCTTCTCCTACCTCGCCGCCAAGACCTGGAATACCCTCCCTACCCACCTGCGACAGTCCCAAGACCTACTCGCCTTCAGAAGACTCCTCAAGACTTGGCTCTTCGAGCAGTAGCTGCACTCCCTCCCCTCAGCGCCTTGAGACCCTCACAGGTAAGTAGCATGCTTTACAAGTACTCTGATTGATTGATTGATTGATTGTGTAAGTGAGTGTGTGAGTGGGTCTGTGAGTTGGTGCGTTTACTTTTAATTAAAATTTGGATCCAGTGAATTACTAAGGTTTTTTAATGCTATTTCCTAACTATAATGTCTCTGTATTTTTTTTGTGAATGTCTGCTTTTTTAATGCTATTTCCTAACTATAGGGTTCTTGTAACCTGGGTGTGTGAGTGGTTTTGTGGGTGTGTACGTGGGTGTGATTGTATGTATGAGTGCATGTGTGACTAGCTCTGTGGGTCTGTGAGTGGGTGTGTGAGTTGTTTTGTGGGTCTAAGCGTGTGTGTGTATGTGCGCCTATACAGGTGTAAGAGTGTGTGTGAGTGGTTGCATGGGTATGTGAGAGGGTGTGTGAGCACCTATGTGGGTCTGTGTGGTGGTGTGTGAATGGGTAGGTGGGTCCCTAAGTGGGTGTGTGAGTGGCTGTATGGGTGTGTGAGTGGGTTTGAGTGATGTTTTGGGTCTCTGAGTGGATATGTGAGTGGCTGTATGGATGTGTGAGTGGGTGTGTGGGTGTGTGAGTGGGTGAGTGCATGAGTGGATATGTTAGAGGGTGCTTTTTTAAAATTGGGATCTTGATCCATGGATCCACCATGGATTCACATGGGAGACCGCGATGAGTAAAGCAATGTATCTGCAGATCCTTGCGAGCCAAAATTTGATTTCATTTACAGACCACTCTATCAGTCCCCTGGGGTAAGGATACCTCTATGCTGACTGCTTATATCCTATTTACACTTTATTACCCCCGCCTGGAACTGTGTCCCAATTGACAAAATCACAACCACAACTTTCCTCTCAGGTTGCGATCAACCAATCACTGAATTGTTTTTGGTGAGTGGAACCGTGGATCTGCCACAGTGGATTTGCATCTCTAGATATATATCACTGTTTTTTCAGTAATAACTTCAAAACTACTGAACATATTTACACCAAATTACAATAGGTACTCTTTCTGGGCTAATATCTAGCATTCTACCAAAATTGGTGCAACATAAAAGAAATACTACATACTTCAATGTGCTCATTTCGGTAAGTCTGTTCTTATAAATAAATAAACACATTTTTACCATTTCTTTCTTTGTATCCTGGAAAGTAAATTTACCAGATATTATTAGCATAATTCATACTTTTAGTTGGCATCAGAATAAATACATAAATATTCAAGGAGTATAACTAGGTAAAGAAAATACTAAAGTAGTTGTAGTAAAACATTGATCTCCGGCACATTATATGTATTCTACATTGTATCTTGCTTATATTGGGTTCTATTGGCCAAACTTGTAAAGGCTATTGTTACTTCATTTTATTTATTAAAAAAACTAAAATGTGTTAAAATAAGCCTAGCAACCTTTAAAAACCATAACTGAATTGTTTTATGGTCAATCAAATAAAATATATGTGCAAATTGTGCTGCAAAGCTTTGAAATTCACTGAACAAACCATAGGTTATGCTAATTTCTACCTAAAACGTCTCTGAAACCTATGGTTTCTTCAGTGAATTTCAAAGCTTTTTTAAATGCTAATTTCTAACTATAACGTCCCTGAAACTGAGACTATAGTCACTGAAAAAAACATAGGTTTCAGGGACGTTATAGTTAGAAATTAGCATTTAAAAAAGCTTTGAAATTCACTGAACAAACCATAGGTTTCAGAGACGTTTTAGGTAGAAATTAGCATTTAAAAAACCTTAAAAATTCACAGAAAAAACCATAGGTTTCAAGGGTGGTATAGTTTGCTGGCCATTTCACTCGTACAAAACGATAGAAATTCCCCCGTTATAGTTAGTTCTGCTAACTATAACTCGCGCACCCGCAATGCACTGCTGAGCTAACTATTTTTAAGTGTAATAGTAGTTATACCTAATTTTTGTACTGGTTTTCTACAGTTTTGTAACTGTTTATTCATAAATATTTTATTCATTAATTACCATTATATATTTTTCTGAAAATTGCAAAAAATATTTAAAAATAAAATTGAAACTAATATATTGTTACATTTATTTGTTTTATTTTTTTATTTTAATTTATATTATTTTCTTTTTTTTCCAAATTTTTTTTGGAGTCGCGCACCCAAAGCGTACGCATCACGGTGGGTGTGCGGGTTCTAGCCGCCATTTTAGAAAAGTTGTGAAGGATCCGTGTACGGTGTGTGACGGCTGCGTGTTTTTCAGTTACATCATAGACATTTAATATTACGTGATGTGCGCAATTGGTATGCGACCAGTCCGTGACTCCTGCTCACGCTCATTCACGACACATGCGCATTATGGTACGCGAAGCTTGTGCGGTGGCGGGTCCCGCGTGACATCATATACGTGCTCCGGTGCGCTGGGTGCGCGACTCCTGCAAAATATTTTTATGTTCTAATATGATATGTATGTGAGCAACACTGTGTGAAGTGTAAGAAACGTATATGCTTCGGTGAGCAGTTGGTGGATGCAGTTTGTGCTGCGCAATGCAACCATTGTTGTTAATTTTTTTTGTTGTTTTTGGAATGATAAGTAATTCCAAATTATCCTGTTTTTTTTTTTACATTTTTATAAAAAACACCAAAAAAATAAAAAATTGTTCAAAAAAAGAAAAAATAATACAAATGAAAAAAAGTTCTTATCAGAACTACCTTATCTAGTTAAAAAAGAACTATAATTGCAAGGTAATGTGTGACAGTTTGGTTGAATATATGTATACAGCATGATTGACTGAAAGAATGCAATAGTAGTGTTTGGTGAATTTATAGATGAAGATTTATGAGGCAGTAGGGCAGCGTGACACTGCAAGCTCTTTAGCTGTACTGCACTGTGGTACTTCCAAAGCACAGGGATGTGACATATGTACATGAATATATTGCAACTCTGTGCTTCCCTCTGCACTGCTGCACAAACTGCAGCCATGCAGTGACACAGGCACCCTTGCACCATGGTGCAAGAATGTCTGTGTTGTGCGGAGATTGTTTTTGTGCAGGAAGGGACACCTTCCTGCATAAAAACAATCAGTAAAGGCATTTTCCTCTTTCAATGTATTCTGTGGAATGCAGCACGCATTGAAAGAGGATAAAATGAGGAGAAATGAAAGCAATTCTCCTCGTTGTGCCTTGCTACACCAATTCTAGGATGGCGCAGCATTCATACACATCTCCAGATTTACGATTTCTCATAAATATGGAGATGTGTCTTGTTCTATGGGTGTTGCGTGGGAACACCCACAGCAACACCTATGGAATGCTCCTTCAATGCAAAGTTCTGTGTATGAAGGGGTCGTATTTACAAGAAGAGGAATCACCATGCAGGGTGGCTTTTCCTCGCCTTATAAATATGAAGGAGTGTGTGGCACCATCACTACATTAAAAAAAGTGACGCATTGGTGGCGCAGGGTGCTTGTAAATCTGTCCCATGAGAGCTTAGGTATTGGCAGACTGATACAATAAGAAGATAGTAGTGGATCGGTGATTGAAGAATTGCATGAGACTGACAGGAGGTATCCTACGCTGCATGGGTACAACTTCAGTATTTAACCCCTTGGACGCTCATGACGAGCTCAGCTCGTCATGATGTACACCTCCATACACTCATGACGAGCTGAGCTCGTCATGAACAATGGTAAATCTGAGAATCCAGCGCTGGGGAAAAATATCCCTAGCAGACAAGGTGTTAATGGAGTGGACCAATAGTATGTATCTGCTTATAGATTTGTAGGGATTATGCACAGAATATTTTATGTGTACATGTGTTGGTGCCTAGGTCATTTTATAAGAATACCACTAGTAACTGGAATGATTACAGTGCTGCAAACAGAGTAAACACTTAATTTCTAAGTGCTTAAGCATTGGTGGAGTGACAAGTTTAAGTAGATAGTGGTAGATAAGTGATTAAAGACGTGCATGGGACAGACTGGATGACTCCTACACTGCATGAGTACTAACTGGGTATTTAGAAGAGTGTATCAATAGTATATAGCTAGTTAGAGGTCTGTATGGATAGTGCACAAAATATTATAACTGTACTTGTTTTAGTAGGCAGGCCATTGCATAATTTCATGACTAGTAACTAGAATAATTACAGTATTACAAACAGAGTGTATTGTGAATTTATAACTGCTTAGGTATTGGTGAAGTAATAGGATAAGTAGATAGTGTTGGATGGGAGATTGGAGAAATGCATGGGAGAGACAGGAGGATTCCTACACTGCATAGGTACTAACTGGGTATTGTATGCAGCTGGTTAGAGGTCTGCATGCATTGTGTACAGAATATTGTAGCTGTACTTGTATTGGTGTGTCTATGGTTTCGAGAATGGTAGTTTGTATTTTAGGGTGTGAGGAGGTGCATCAGATGATCACGTGGATGATGTCATCTGTGATTTCATTTGAGATGTCATCAGTGATGTCATTAGTAATGTCACTGACCATGTCATGAGTGATGTAATATGTGACGACATCAGCAGTGCATTGCATTAGCACAACTAACTATAACGGCTGTACTTCTCTTGTTTTGTATGAGTGAAATGTCCAACTAACTATGACGTCCATGAAACCTGTGGTTTTTTCAGTGAATTTCTGAGGTTTTTTAAATGCTAATTTCTAACTATAATGTCCCTGAAACTTGTGTTTTTTTCAGTGAATTTTATATATATGTATTTAATCTCCTCTCACTCTTACAAGGAAGGAATCAGCACTCAGGTTGTAGTTTGGAAGTATTTAATCTGCAAAGGATGTGATCCGCGTGTTTCGGCTCATCCGGACCTTAATAACGATACAATAAATCATTGAAGCATCCTTATTTAAATGTACACATGCCTAAAGTTGCCAACAACATTAATAAAGGACTATATATTACTTTAAACCAAACAGCTGGTGGCCATATTGGCCTGGTCACAATGTGAAAATTCAGGAATTGATACAATAAAGAAAAGAAAACAAGTGTTAATATGCACACAATGTCATTTCAGCATATCTTGCCCCGTGATCGCCATACCTGTATGCTCGTCAACATACTTTATTCATAATAAACATACTTAGGATTGCAAACATTAACATGAACAATGGACTACACATTACTTTAAAGTGAAAGGCTATTGGCCATATTAATCTGGGCACGTTGCACATTATAATGGTTCTTACACGAAAAAAAAGAAAAAAAGGGGTGCTAATATACACACACTATCCCTAAATAAAGTTCTAGCGATTATTGTTCCATTCCATTAACAGCTCATTTGAGCTGTCATGAGTGATGTAACTGACCATGTCATGAATGATGTAATGTATGAGGTCATTAGCAGTACATTGCGGGGCGTAAGTTATAGTTAGCTCATGTAACTATAACTGCTGAATTTCACTGGTTGTGTATGAGGGAAATCTGAGTCTAACTATACCGTCCCTGTAATCTTTGTTTTTTTCAGCAAATTTCCAGTTTTTTTTAACGTTAAGTAAGATGCCTATCACAATGGATGGTGGGGGGTTGGAAACAGGGCCTGGCATTGTGCTGCCCCCACCCAAGCGTGCTGCTCCTGCCTTCCCTCCTCCTAGCCATCCATTGTCTAAGTCCATGTCCCTGCTCCCTTATTAGAGCACTGTGTGGCCGTTGTTCTGCTACTGGCCTTCCCACCTTCTCTGAACAGGTAGCTTGCTGCACCATCCACCTCCTCCCTATCCTTTGTTGTTTGAATCCATGGACTAGCCTCCTCCCTCCTGCCATGCATGGTCTGATGTGCTGCCACTGCCTTCCAAGTAGCAGGATGTACCAGTACACTCCTCCTGCCCTCCATTGCCCAATTCTATGCCCCATCATTGACCTCCTGCTTAGCCTCTTTGCTTAGCTTGCTGTCCCTATTCTCCTTCCCCCTACCCTCCGATGTGTTTGTGCATGCCCCTGCTCCACCCTTTTTGCCCACCATGTACCATGGAACTACCACTCCTATCTACTCTGAGTGTTCTGTTGAGCTGCCACTCTCCTCCCACCTGCCTAGCATTGTCAGATGACTGTAACCGGTCCCTGCCACCTCCACCCTACCTGTCCACATTCCATGCCCCTATCCCCTTCCTCCTGTCATCCATGGTCCATTTTACTGCCACACTCTTCTGCCCTCCCTGGTCTGTTGTGCTGCAACTGCTCCTCCTGCCTGCCCTGTGTGGTCTGTTGTGAGGCCCCTTCCCCTGAACTCTATTGTCTGTGCCCAGGTCCTGCCCCTCCCTTCTATCCTCCATGGTCCTTTGTGCATGCCCCTGGACCCTCCTTCTTGCCCATCATAGCCATTGTGCTGCCACTAACACTCCTGCTTGCCATTCATGGCCTTGTGTGCTGCCACGGACCCACCCACCTTCCCTGAGTGGTAAGCTAACTGCCCCTGACTCCCTCCCGCCTTCCCTCCATGGTTTGTGTGTATGCCATTAAAGTCTCACTGTTGCTCACCATGGTGTGTCTTGCTTCTAGTGCCCATCCTGCCTGACCTCCATGGTCATCTTGCTGCTCCTGCCCTGCCCCCTTGCCCCCAGCCCTTTGTTTCCATGTGCAGACCCCTATTCCCTCCCTCCTGGCTTGTCTGTTCTATTGTAATGCCTCTGATCCATCCCTCCTGCCATTTATGGTCTGTTATGCTGCAGCTTTCTCTCCTGTCTGTCCATTATGGTCAGCTAGCTACCATTGCCTCTTTCCCATCTGTTCTCTCTTGTCCATGTGCATGACCTGTCTCTTATCCTATTGCTTTCTATGGATTGTTGTGCTTCACTCCCGTCCCGCATGCCCTGTGTGGTGTATTATGCTGCCGCAAACCCTGATGCCTGCCCTGTAGGGTCAGTCTGGTACACCTCTACATGTCCCTTCTGTCCTCTGTTATCTGAGTCCATGTCCCTACCCCAATTCCTCCTGCCTTCCATGATACAATGTACTATACTTGCTAACATTTTGAACTTGGTAAGAGGGTGATTTTGACACAAAACTGGGGTATTGATTTTCCCCTTTGACTTACATTGAAAAAGAGTAGATTGTAGACAGGAGACAGATCAAATAAAGCCCTTTTGGGCCTAAAACCATTGGACGTTTCCTGGCTGAATCGGGTCTGTTGGCATGTATGGTTGTACTACCACTAACTCTTCCTTCTGCCCACAATGGTCTATTATATTGCCACAGCCTCTCTTGCCAGTCCTGTATTGTTGGTTTGGTGCCCCGGGCCCCCTTTCCACTGCCCTCCATAGTCTGTTGTGCTGCACTGTCCTTCCTGCCTGCATAGTGTGGTCAAATTGTTGCCTCTGCACCCTCCTACCTGCCTTCAATTTTCAGAGTCCATGCCCGTAGCCTCTGCCTCTCAACAGTATCCTAATGAACAACTAGATTGCTAACATTCTATATTTATTACAAAAGTGTGGAACACCTGACGTCATCTTGATATAATCAAAACTGTAATACCTAGAGCATTTCCTTTAGAAATTACATATATGAGAGGGTCTTATTTGCATCACAATTATAGTTAGTGCTCTAAAAAACTAAAATGCAGACCTATTTTCTGCGTTTTCAAATAGCGACAACACACTTTTAAATTATTTGTTATCTTTATGTTTTTTTATCTAGTTGACCACTTGATTAAATGTTGCACTTAGGGGAGAGGATGTGGTGTTACTTCCAGAGCTGCAGACTTTGCAAATGTGGAACCAGGTTGGTGGTTTCTGCTTCAGCTCGACATTCTGTGATTCTGGTCAAATCACTTAATCTCCCCATATCTAAAACCAAAATGAATGTGTTCTTGTGTGATGTAGCCAATGTTCATGTAAAGCACTCCAATACCTGACAAGTCTGCACTATATAAAATTGCAAAAACGCAAAAAATAAAAAGTGTTTTGCACACTTCTGTCAATGGGCTACATGCGGGCTACATCTGGGTGATATTTGTGCTACATTTTGGCTATTATGGCGGCCATCTTTGGAGATTTATTTGTTATGAAGTTTCCTAATTTCCTCATTTACTGCAGTCTCCTCAGTAGGAAATACTTTCAGTTTTTTACTTTGGTTCCACCAAGAAGGCATTCAGATGTGTCACACATTTGCCATAAATTCTGAATGTTAGCACTCTAGTTGCTCATTAGATCACCTTAGTAAAGCTACTGTTCACCAGGGAAGACTGCTGCTGGTATTCAAAGTGCATGTTTCAGTCTGCATGTCAGAATTCTTTAATGAAATAGAAGAGGATTTGAGAAGACAAAATGTGCCCTAATTTTTCTTTCTGCAGCATTAATAATTTCTATGGCAAAATGAACCCCCTCATTTTGTTCCTTTGCAAATTAAATGCTTTAAGTGTTACCACTTTATTCCAATCAAGATGGCTTCAGGTGTGCCATACCTTTGTCATAAGTAAGACTGTTTGCGCTCTAGTTGTTCTTTTGAACACTCTGGGACATTCTGTCATTGGGCTATACTTGGGCTACATCTGGTTGATATTTGTGCTACATTTGTGCTCTTTTGTCTCTAGTGGCCATCTTGGGAGACTTAGTTGCTATAAAGTTTCCTAATTTCCTCATTTACTATAGTCTCCTCAGTAGGAAATACTTTCAGTTTTTTACTATGATTCCATCAAGAAGGCATTCAGATGTGTCACACATTTGCCATGAATTCAGAATGTTAGCACTCTAGTTGATTATTAAATCACTGTAGAAAGCTACTGCTCACCAGGGAAGTCTGCTGTTGGTATTGAAAGTGCATGTTTCAGTCTGCATGTCAGAATATTTTAATAAACTAGAAGAGGATTTGAGAAGACTCTCAAAATGTGCCCTAATTTTTCTTTCTGCAACACTAATCATACATTCTATGGCAAAATAAAACCCCCTCATGTTGTTCCTTTTTAAATTAAATGTTTTAAGAGTTACCATTTTATTCCAATCAAGATGGCTTGAGGTGTGCAAAACGTTTCTCATAAGTAGGACTGTTAGCGCCCTAGTTGTTCTTTAGAACACTCTGGGAAGCTGCAGTAGAACACAAAGGAATCATCTGACAGTATCTGCTCTTGTTGGATGCACATGTTTTACTGAGAATGTCAGACTTCATTCTCACATGACTGAGAAAGATAATGTGAATTTACAGAAAATACGTTCTCAGTTCATATAGATCACCTTCCAAACCTCCATGGGAAAGCATGAGAAAATAGTTTTCTCTCAAACATGATTCATGATATCCCAGCAGAAAGCTTTTTCACATGGTAAAATCACCTTAGAACACACCACAATTCCTAAAATGAGTCTGGTACCATCAATAAATGATTTATAATGTAACTAAAGTCTTAAAACCAATGCTTTTTAATGAGGTGCTATCATGCATATTGGTCCCAAGATGCCTGCCAACACCTCTTGGATGAAGTGCTGACAGCCAATCAGCTCTCACGATGAGATGTGTGATTACGCTCCGTCCAGATATATATATTTCTTTTTCCATTTATATTTAAAAAACTACTGAATGGATTTACACCATTTAACAAAAAGGGCTCCTTCTGAACCAAGGGCTACCTTTTTGCCAAATTTGGTGTAATTCGTTCAGCAGTTCGGGCTGTAGCCGTGTCCTATGGAAAATTGCATTGAGAAAACACGTTTTGGGACCCCCCTTTTTTCTTGACCCCGCTTGCCGAATCACCCCGAAACATTCAAGATAGGAGCGGACTGAAGCGGGCCGTAAGTTTTGAAAATTTTGCGAAGGTTCGGCAAAGTTATTGGGAATAGAATGGTGCGATTTTCCTATGGTGACCCGAAAGCCTAAATAAATACCGTTGAAAAAAATGTGGCCGCGGCACCAGTGAATTATTTCTTCAATAACTGGGTTATGTTGGAATATATATATAATGATGCCTAACTGTCGATAATTGTTTCAGTAGTAGTTCCATATGTTTCCGCTATTTCTTGCACTTTATCACAATTTTTTATCACTTATGCACTTTAAAGGTACACGCACTTTACAATCTTGCTGCTAAATGTATTAGATTGCTTATTTGCACATAACAGAGATATATCTTTTAACTGAAATTCAACATGTAAGGATTGTACTTCAATGTTTTTATAATTGAGTATATGTTGATGGTTTCTTGGATTTAACCAGTTAAAAATTCTTGTATGTTCATTCAACATTAGCAACTATGTATCAGCGGTAGTGCGTTGTCACTGTTTAGTATTTACCACATGATCATGGTGGGCGTCACCAGGGGGTGGCGCCTATTTCACTGCATACACCTATAAAAAAAGCATAATTGATTACAAACATGTTGCAGCGTGATCAAGGGCTTCCCGCCCGAAACGCGTCGCTGGTTCTGTTTTAATCTGTAAATAAAAATACCATCTTTGCTGAATTGCTGGTCAGGTCCTCTTTCTTGTTGGCGTGGAGGCGGTGTCTGCGAGCGCAGAGCAGGCTGGGGAGGAATCTTTCTTCACATATATATATATATATATATATATATATATATATATATATATATATATATATATATATATATATATATATATATATATATATATTATATGTGTGTGTGTGTGTATTCACACACTCATACATATATGTATATTCTTAAAGTTTGCAATATCTTAGTTTATTGATTTTTTATGAGAATACTTATATATTTTTTTCTATTGGAATTTTGCCAAAGCAAAATGGTGGAATGTTCTTTTGGGTACTTGCTTGGCTACTTCCTGTCAGCAAAAGAACGAGATAGGTAGAATTTAGTGCATCACAATTTTGCTTTGTTCATCTGTTACTCGTGAGCTGTCCTGCTGGTCTTCCTATCTGAATCGTCTTCCTAGTCTATGCCTGTTGGCCTGTGATTCCCGGAGGTTATTTCTGATCTGATCATTAGTATTTTCCTTCCTAGACCTAATTACTTTCTTGGTGGTGCCTTGGTCTGCTGTCTATACTGGAGCCAGAGACTGTTATTGGGAGTGCTAGGCCAAATCTTCAGGAGATAAAGATAGTCAAGCCATCATCAAATAAGCCCTTCCCTTGACAGCACCTGCGCCAAGCAACAGCACAAACACATCCAATTTGTCTTTCAATTACAGTGATTAATAGTTACAGGGTATCTGCAAGGAGCTAATCTGTGTTTTTTTCAGGGAGATTGAAAGTATCATTGCTCAATCATTTGAAGGCGGCCATGCACTCCCTTATATATTGAATGACTAAGATGGGCCTGCTGGCTCATTCGACTAATGCATTTCACTGCAGCAATATTTTTGATTGTATGTCAACGAGCACATTGATATTTTCAAACACTAGCGGCCTGTTGGAGCCCTACATGAAATATTATGCCTTTCTTTGATACACTATATTTGTAAACAAGGGCACCCAATTAAGTCAGCAAGGGACCTTGGGAATCGATTCTTTAAGACAACAGTGGTCCCTTACAAGCATATGAATAGAATTAAATAAATATAGACGAAATCGTATCTATATTGGTTTGACATGCCCAGCCGGACAGAGGTCTAGTATTTACTTATTAAACAATGTAGAACCCAGAATAATGGACATATAGCAAAACCAGAAGGAACAAACAAGAGGGCTTTTAGGCAAAAGCTTAACGTTCTGTTATACTGTACGTTTATCCTTCTAATGGCTACATGTTGTATTTTCCTTCCCTTCCTTCTCCCATAGGCAATTGAGGCTTATTATAGTTAGGCATTTATTATATGTCCTGATGATGATTCGTGCATTTCTAAATACGGATCGAAACGCCGTCAAAAAGTACATACACCTTATACAATTGTAAAAACGTTATTGTTTATTTCCTTTGAAAGTGTAAAGGTGCTAATATTGTTCTGTTTTTTTTCATTTAAACTGTGACAACAACAGTATGCCAGCTTCATGAATTGAAAAATGTGAAAACTTTAAATAATAGTAAAATGTTCCCCCTCAACAGTAGAAAGCTGGTCCTACTCAAGTGAGCAAGCTCACTGAGATTCCCCACACGCAAAAGCACAACTCTTGAGTTGCTGGTTTGTAGCCACTACCAGTAAGAGCTAAGTTCAGACCTGAGCGGTAACGGGTAAAATTGTATTCAAAAGTTAATCTTGTATACACACTACACTGAGGCAGATGTACAATATTTGGTTACCTTCATTCTTGTGCCCTGCCTTTCCAGGAAGGTAAATCCAGCTGTGGAATAGCAACTGCTGCAGTAGGCCAGGTGGATTAAAGTTCAACTCGGATGAAATCAGGAAAACTTTGCAGACTTTCATAAATTCGAAAGGAAGGTTTAAAGCTTTCAATGATTTACCCAGTGCGCATATACATACTCCAATTACAAAAACATGCCCATAGATAAACAGACATAGAAGGGTAGTTTGTTGAAGTTATACTGCAAAGAAACAGTATAAAATCAGGGCTTCCAAAAGGATGCCAGTGAGGGGGCATGTTCTTGTGTCCCACAGTCACTTCAAGGCCTCTCCCCCATTGAGGAGATGTTAAATAACAGACTAGCTAGAAGTAGATGTATATTCAAATACTACAGAGTTATGGGGGCAGAGGCTATGGCCACACTGACATGATGTGTCCCTGTCCACCCCTCACTCTGTCCATTGAGGTTGTGGCGGTCTAAGACTGCACCTGCTCCTACTCAAGGGCAATGGCACTATAAACATATGTAATCAGGTTCTTCAACACCATAGGTTTTCCAAGGCTCTGTGCACATGCAATGCTATGTCTGTGCACAAACACCAGTTAGCATTCTGCACAACCACTGGAAACAAGGTCTGTGATGTATTTCATTACATTTCCTGTGTGTGGTCTCCTGATGGTCTCTAACTTTGAGGTAGAAAATAAATTCAGGACCAAGCAGAAAAATCAGTGATCTGTATTTGCATCGAAGGACGTGGGCACCCTCCCCCCACACACGCACACACACGCACATTTTGATATAAGATTCCATTCCACCATCAAGAGCATAAAGCAGCAAAATACAACAGCTATATTGGCGCATAAGTAAATACAAAAATCTGTACTAAAGTCTAGTTATAATCAGAACGGTGTAAACTAAATCTAGCATGCCATTAAAAAGCAGCACTTGTATATATCAATGCTGGGCTTTTTGATAAGGTCGACCACCTGCATTATTTCACTTACGCCTAATAATGTGAAAATATATGAAGGGTAGCCACTAAAGTGCTTTGAGCAACTGACTACCCACATGAAAAGAGTTTGGACTTCGCTGTAATGACCAACAGCAGCGAAAGAGACAGATTTTAACAGGCATTCCAGGTGCTGGCATTATTTCTGTGCAAATTAAATGTGGCAGCAAATGAGAGTCTTAAGGAATTCGGTGAATAGTGTTACTGAGTTACAGGGCACCTCTCTTGCTTTGCATTACCCAAAGGAAGGCCAAAGGCGAGCTGTTAGCATGATTTCATATTGCTGCATTGTCTGCTTGAATTAAGGCGGATATGTCCCCCGCCGTGGACTTCCCTCCACAAGAGTTAAAGTATAATTAGCCCAACATATAGGCACCTCAAAGGATTTGTAACAGCAGTGCGTTTGGGGTTCTTGAAACATCTGGTGAACAAAAACGTTTTTCTTTGAGAAATCCTGGGCCTCATAACAAAAAATGCCTCACCAAGTCTCGGTGAGGCATTCATATTCATATTTTTTTTCTTCTGCAAACAGTTACAAGCATCGCAGAAAAAAACAAGCATTGGTAATGCATTATTTTTGCCTATGCAGTAAATAAAGAGCTATTTTCATTAATCATCGTCCGGGAGAAGGAAAGAGCGCTCTGACAGATGAAACAGGAGTGGAGAGGATGTGGCACAGTGGCCAGAGCTGCTAACTCAAGAGCTGAGATCCCGGTACGATTCTCTGTGGTGTCGCGAAACACCCTGTGATTCTATACAAATCACTTAATCTCTCCGGATAATAAATTGTTAAATAAATATGCTGCAAGAGTAAAAGGCAAAATATAGTTCCACCAAAGCGGATGTTGGTAGCAGTATTTTGGGAAAGTGATAAGAGAATCAGATGAGAAACAAGCATTGGTAAACAAGTGTTCTGTATGATATGAAAGTTTTGAAAGTTAAACATTGCTAGCATGATTTTTTTATTAATTAAGTTTGGTTTGATTAATTAGCTAATCTGTGCATAATGAAAATGAATTAAAAAAAACTCAGGTTTGCAATTCAGTAACATCTTCTGTATTCTAAATTTTACATTGTGACATTTTGTACTTTCACCTTACTTACTAACCAACTTATAATTTTTACTTTTTACATTCAAATTACCCACAAATATTAAGGTGTGATATTTTTATTTTAAAACATAGACCAGTTCAATATCCTTTGCAATGCATTGTTGCTATGTTTTAAAACGCTGTCCTCTCAGGTTATCAATATTTGTAACATGATGAAAACAAACATATTCAACATAATATGGTGGGTTATTCACATGAATCTGCTCTTAATACAAACCTTTTTTTCTCCTTTGAATGGCTGATTCTACAGATATTATGGTTTTCTTTTAACTGTTGGGAATTTCAAAAATGTGAGTATAACAGGATAGTGAGACATTTGATGAAGACTCCACAATTTTAGCAGTTTTTTTATTGGTAAAATTACACTTTTAGAAAAATCTAGATATACATTAATTATTGACAATGATTCCAAAATGGCCTTCTTTTTTTCACATTGCTTTTCAGCAGACTGGGAACGCCAATGAGCATCTTAGCAGGACCTTCGTCAAGAAATAAAAATCTCGACTGGGAGGCGGGCACGAAGACTGTCTTCCTCAGTGAAGAGGACGAAGCAACAACTTGCAGGGACAGAGCGCCCATCCAGAGAGTAAGAAGATCTGACATCAAGAGACAAAGACATAAGATTCAACCGGGTGACTTGAGGATGTAGACTACACCAGCCATGGGGAGGAAGAAATGACATCCCCTCCTAGTCTTGAGCAAGACCAACCTTTTGTGTTGAATGAGCAGACCCCCACACCACCTGGGCCTGCACCCAGCCCCTTAATAACTTCTGAGGCCTCAATTTCATGAGAGCCACTAGCTGCACCCCAGGCACAGGCATCGTCTCTTCCTCCCAGTGCCCACCCAGAAGACTTAGAGCTGAGTGACACTTCTGCCTTCAACAAGCCCTACTTATTGGTCATGTGTGCTTGCCTGCTAACTAAGGCCAATCACAGAGGTTCAAGGAGTGGTCTCCCGGGATATTACAAAAATGTTCAAGAGTGCAATGGTCTTTTTTCCCTTTTTTTTATTATGTGGAACAAAAATTCGAAATGAAGAAATCAGTTCATATTACTTATTGAAGGAGGGGTTCATTAGTTTGTCCCAATGTTCTGACGTCTACACACAGGTAGGTAGTGCTTGCTGCAGTCTAGATTGTAGTTGGAACAAATTGGAACGTCCTTATCATCCCCATTTTTTTACAGTTTGTGTTGTTCATTTATCATAGGAGGTTGATTATTATTTTAGGTATTTTTTAATTGATTGTCTCGTGGCATTTTCACACTTTTAATTTGCTTTTATGAAAGTTTTACTTTGTTACCTGTGTTGTGTATTTTTTACTTACTGTTTTTATATTGTGAAGCACTTCTAGTAACCTATCACTGAACCAAGAAAAAATGCTGTTCCATGGTTGAAAGTGATGCTATAAGATAACACATATCTCGCATTAAATTCGTAGAATTGCTAAGTATTTTTGCTCAGATTTGAAAATGATCTGCAAAACCGACTGATGTAATATTACTTTTAATATAATGTGATGGCTTGCAAATGTTTTTTATGGGTTAAAAATAATCTCGTAAGAATGATTGTGTCAACTTTTATAGAAATGAACTCGCTCAACTCAACCATTCTTAGACTTGATATATAGCATTGCCATTACTAGCAAAAACATTTTAATGTGTGTATATATATATATATATATATATATATATATATATGTATATATATATATATATATATATATATGTATATATATCTTTACTTAGACATAAGCATACAGTGGTCGGTAATGAGTAGAGTTATTCTGTGCAGGTTCAAAGTTCATTGATACAACTTAAATCCTATGTCTCACTTACCATATTTCTAAGTCCAACTGTAAGTGGTGAAATAGGGTTAAAACAGATAATAGCAGTAGGCTAACTACTAAAGACCATAGGTAATAATGTCATTCTATTTACATTGCAAAATGTCTTATTTGAAACCAAGTGATGGTCAGCACTGAGCGAGTGTTTTTTTAAATCTCATCTACATTTTTGAGCTGTATGACTGATTCTATCAATGGACATAACGTACATTGTACATAAATCATGTTTTATTGGACATTAGGACATTGGAATGTTGAGTGCTCCATTGAAGACAATGGAGTGCTCCAGGCTTATAAGGACTGGTAGAAGCATCAAGATTACAATGTTTGTTTCACTTCACACTTGTTGCTGTGAACAAAGGCCTCTCGAAGCCTGAAAGGATTTAAAACCCATCGGGCTAAAAGAGGCTTTTGTTTTCCAAAATTAGAACATTCTGCCCTCTAGGGACAGAATGTTCAAATAGCCTTAGAGCCCTGAGTACCAGCCTCTACCAGCTATTAAATTCCGCTCCCTTGTTAAAGGCCCGAGCCGACCTTTAACATCGAAGGCTATATAATGCCAATATGAATGCAGTCAGATCTCCCACTGTTAGTGCATGAAAATAAACGTTTTCCTATGCTCACACAGTAGGGTGGTAAAACAAAACAAAAAATGTAATCTAGGTAAAATTCACTAGCAACTCCATCACTGCCCAAACTTGGAACTCTCCAAAGTTCGTGTTTTTGTGTTTCCTAATTACATTTTATGATATCATGGTGGCCCCGTTGCACTGTGATATTAAAGCATTTTAGAAACATGACCAAAGTTTACAACTCAAAGAATACACCTAAGCTCAAGTCAAGGATTTGGATAGACGGTTTCATTTATTGCTCACTTTGATGTCCTAAGAGCCACACCGCCTTTCTTTCGAGAGCCTCTCTCTCTTTAGTGTATTATTTTAAGCAGCCTCTCGGGAGGCCTAGTGTGATTGGCAGGCTACACACTGAGCTCACACATGTGGATGACCTTTCAGATAGCCAGTTATTAAGTAATATCGAAGGTCAAGGCAAAGGTTTCAGTAGAGGAAGTAGAAAGTGTTTGCATTAGTTTCCTGATGCAACTGATGTCACACATATGCACCTGTACAAAATGCAAATATCAACAATCATTATCATTATAATATGAGGTTAATATTGATTGTTGTCTGCACCCTGAAAAGGCATGTCTGCATGTTTCCTTTAGCTATGGTTTATTTTTTTAGTCAAAAGTCTCTGTTTGCTGTACTGCTTGGGTAAAAACAGCTGCATGTCCTTTACCACGTTTTCTTTTCACGGATTAACTTTGATGCTCTGGAATGTGTTTTTTTTTATAATTGTTGTTTATTTCCTTCGCATTCAGCATTAGATTTCCACATCTTTTTTGGATGCAACGATGTGTTCAGAGAAGGAACTTGCTTACCCTTTCTTATAATTTGGCATTCGCAGCTGCGCACATATTAACTGATTTTCAGTTCACAGCTTAGATGTACTGTTCTAGAACTTTTTATATTTTTAGCCAGGACATTATGGTCTTATTTCAGAACAATATTACATGGCATTGTTTCACTCTAAGAGAGAAATATGTATTTTGGATGAAGTGAAAACATTTATTGGAGGAATACAATGATAGGACCATTCTAGAAAGAGGATTACATCTGTGACTGTTCAAAAATGTAGACTTTTACATAGTCCTATTCATCATGCTTTTCAAAAATAGCTTCTTTATTTAATTAAGATTCTAGTCGCGGTGTAACAATCTTAAACACAGCTTGTATTAAAAAAAAATACAGTCACAATATCGTGTTATTGCCCCGGTAAGTACGGCATAGCCAGGTGAATCCTCATTGTAGATTCACACTTGATATACTTAATCACGAATTTGCCTCCCTCTTTATATGTAGAGTGTGACTACAGGCTCACCTCGTCACTGTGGAACATATTGAGCACATATTAGTGTTTCTTAATGAATGTACTGTCCAGTATGCTTGCATTATATTTACTGTGAATGATTGATCACAGGGGTTACGTCCAGCGATGAGCTAGATGTGTTCACATAATCCTTTATTTTCGCAGAATTTGAACGCTCCTTTTCAGGCGCACAGGCAATAATCCAACTTGGTGATTGAATTTTTAGTACAAGCAATGTTTATGATAGATACATCCCTATTGGGTGCACACGATTCTTCTAAGTGCCCTCTACTTTTGAAAGCTAATTCTCCCTTTTACGTTGCAGATTATTTGGAACAAACACCGAGTAGGTATATGGTTTATATTTAGCATGCAGAGTGTTATTGTATAGCAGTTTTTGCTTATTATAAAATAAAGTAAGGAGTAGTCTCAGGAAGTGAGATTCAGGGTCCTGATGAAAGCCGCAGGTAAGGGTGGGAGCAACATGTAGACCGAGCACAGCACGGAAGGCCGGGTCATTAAACCCTAGTAAACTTTCTACCTATTCTTTCCCATATTTTTATCATACTGACTGGAGGATTTAATTAAACACGGTTTCCTGCCAGCCAGGTATTTTTAACCTAAAAAGAACGCCTCCAAATCCCATCCTCTGTAATTTTGTAGTCCGATGTTATTTAGTGCTCCCATATAATAGCACACAGGTAGTAGAACGCCCCAATACACCGGAATGGGAAGAACTCAACGATAACATATGCCAGCATGGGGTAACCTTCATAGGTAAGCTGTTGCTTTCCCCAAAGTGAGGACTAGCACATACGTTGGAGTAGAGCTCGCAATATTATGGTATATTTATCTTCCTAGGCACCATGTGCAGGTCCCACAAAACTTGACTCTACAATCCTACTGTTTAATATTTGCCCCTAGTTACAGTTATCTAGACAGTGACTTATGTGCTCCCATTCAAATTGCACCTGGATACATTCTTGTATCCACTGGTATACATCCGTGGTTGAAGAACTACTTGTTATGTCTTAATTGTATTACGAAGTTCTTACCCTACCTTAATAATTTATAGACATTATTTATTTTCAGAATCTGTAGTATCTTCAATATCATTGCTTCACCTACAGGTGTATACAGGATACAAGGTATATCCAAACACCTCGATGGTAAAAGAAGCACAAAAGTGCTTACTTTATTCATGAAATATTTACATACACATCTTTTATAGAGATAGAGTGCTATATGTTCATGTTTTCATGTGTTTACATTTACCACTGAAGCAAGCTCTCCACAGGGAAACAAGTATATTTAAATAAAAAAAAGAAAAGAAACGAAGAAGTTCTAATGTTATTATGTATTACATTTTCCCATTCGAAATACACACCTGGTATATTTTTGAATACGTAAATGTTTCTGAATGCGAGTACTACAAGAAATAGCTACGAATGACCATCACTGGAACACTTTGTCAATTTAAAGAATCTAAGAAATGTTCTCCAAAAGTTAGAGAATTTCTGGAAGAGGTAATTTCCAACGTTCTATATGGATAATGACGCGGGGGTAGAGGGGGGAGGGGGTTAGTAAGAGGCAGGACATATTCGATATTAGAAAAGTGCATAGATTTGCAAATGGGCCCTTCTAAAGTTGAAGCACATGGGTTTTGCTTACCTCATAGCTGTGGAAATATGAAGCTCCATTTGTTTCACCATTAACACCTTTACCGTACCAGCCAGGTGTTTCCTGATGCTGTAGTTGGCGCTCAGGGTTCCATAAGCTGGAGCCGGTAAAATGTTTAACACATATAATAATGTACAATGGCATAATAGTCATACACTTCTGTACAACTATACAGTATGCCATTTTATGCTTGTTTCTTTAGGACAGGAGGTTCCTTTACATTTTTTCCTAATTATATCCTTATATATTTATATTACAAATGTTACATAGAGCTAGTGAAGCAGAAATTGTCGTTTATTTTTTTAGCAGTTTTCAACTGGCAATTTATTCATGTAATTATATGTGGGTTACTTTTATAGAAGAAACCTATCGCACATAGTCAAGAGCCTTGTATATAGCTAAAGGACCGTGGTTTCTTCACGTCAAAATTGGTTTACGGAGCAAGAGAAATGACAAAGTAAGTTAAATCAGGTTTTTATAACTTATCTGAATATTTCCAAAGTGTAATTAAATAGCAAGATGGCCACATATTAAATCATATTCCATGGGGGGGATTTGGTCAAGGTGTAACATAATAAGTAGTCGAGGTTCCCAGTGTATTGATGCCCCGCAATACATGTTATTTCTATAGCGCCGAGGTCAAAGGCAGCAGAGCGCTGTACATGGTAATGGAGCAATTACACACCTTCGTTTTACTATTTTCCAGTTCCAAACCGATCTCATGCGCAAGTCACTCTCATATGAGGTTTTGCTCACAAATGTTCTTCCGTGGATTTTGTGTGTTCTTGCAGCTCTAAAGTGAATTCTGGTAATTGCCCACCGGATTCCGTGTAAATTGGTCGTCCTATGTCTTTATTCACCTGCCTACTGCATTTTCCTCTTTATAGCAACTGCTGACACCTTCGAAGTGATTAAATGTCGCTTTTGGAGTTATTTCACACTAGATTTGTAGAATAACATCTAATTTTAGGAGTACTTTTACACTGAAACAAATGCGGCTAGTATACAGTCTTATCTGTTTAGAAACATTACAATGGGCTAAGGAGAGGTTTTAAAAAACGTTGCTATTCTTGTCTATCATTAGTCATTAAGGATGAAGGGGCATATTATCAAGAAAGGGCGTTACATTATCGCCGCTTTTATCGGCAGGAAACTGCCGATTAAAGTGGCGATAATGGGCTTGATAATATGCTATATGGAATTCCAATCGAAGCCCATGTTAGATGTAGATCTTTACATCTAACATGGGCTTCGATTGGAATTTATAGAGCATATTATCAAGCCCATTATCGCCGCTTTATCGGCAGTTTCCTGACAATAAAAGCGGCAATAATGTAAGTCCCTTTCTTGATAAAATGCCCCAGAGATTCGTAAAGTTTGTATTGTTCTAAATAGGCAGTGTTATTTTAACAGACCTTATGGTATGCACATAGTGGTGTTGAAGGGTAATTGTTTTTGCTGCAAAGGGCCTTGCACCACATTTATTTAACTAACATTTTTTTCATTTTTTCATTGATTTATTTTAGTAGAAATAAAAATGTAGTCACTTTTTTGCAGCTCAGATTCCTACAGTGGTGCTAGGCTGCAAACTGCAGGCAAACAGGGCTACCAACGAGACTGAGCATCCTGTCCTCTACATCCTGCTGAAACAGTTTTGCTGCTGCAGAGAAGCTCCTAGCAGGGGCAACTGTTAGAACTGGGGGTCTCTAGTTGGCAGAGGTAGGTACCTTTGACCAAATAGGGCCCCTTGCTTCTAGTCATGGAAAGGGGGTACCCTCCTAAAATAACCCCTGCTCACCCCCTTGGTAGCTTGGCACAAGCAGACAGGCTTATCTCAGAGGCAGTGTGTAAAGCATTGGTGAACACATACAGTAACACAGTGAAAACACTACAAATGAACACCACACCAGTTTAGAAGAATAAGTAATCTTTACTAGACTTAACACAAGATCACAAATGACAAAAATCCACAATACATTACTCAAAATAGACTTAAAGATGGTAGAAGTAACTTCAAGTTGATGATAGATGCGACACGTTTCTCACAAAAGTACCTTGGATGTGTAAAGCAAAACAAACAAATGGTTCGCAGGGAGGGTGCTGCATTGGTTCCTTGCTTCGGGGGAGGCGATGCGTCGCTCCTCAACGCTTGCACAGAGTAGGGGATGCGTCTTGCTACTTACCGTAGAGGAGGTGATGCAATGATTCTCGTACTGCGTTCCGGGTATGATGCGGGAAGATGGTGCCGCGATGCGACAATCCGGTGTGATGTGATAAGATGGCGCCCTTGATGCGATCCGATGGACGTGCGGCGACTCGCCAACCTCTGAGCCGCGAAAGGCCCTGCGACACGCTTCTCCGGTGATGTGGCGGCAAACAGCTGCGACGAAGACACACTTCTCTGGTGATGCGGCTGCGGCCTCTGCGTCGGCGACACGCTTCTCCGGTGATGCAACGGCAACAGCTGCGATGGTGACTTGCTTCTTCTCTGTGAGTCACGTTTCCAGCTCCCACCGACATGCATGCTTCTCCAGACAGAATTCCCAGCAAGGAAATTCAGGTGGTAGCTGGTGGTGAAGTCTTGTAGCCCTAATACGTCAGCATGAGGCAAGCACAAGTTCAAGCCCTTGGAGAAATATTCTGCAAGATTTTGAAAGTTCCTTAAAAGTTCCTTCTCCTTTCCTTGGCAATAAAGAAACCAGTGCAGGCCAACCCAGCAAAACAGCACACTGGCAGAGGGGCAGTCCAAACTCCTGCAGCTTCCTTGGTTCTTCTCCTTGGCAAATGTTTGTCTTGATTTCCCAGAAGTGATCTAAAGTCCTGGGGTCTGGGCCCCAATATTTATGTTGCAAAATCCTTTGTCCTCTAAAGGCAGAGGGTCGTGTACCTAGTTCAAACCAGTTCTGGGTGCATTCTGCCAGTGCACACCTTCTTCCTTTGTCAGGGCGGCGAGGGTCCTCAGACACACCACAGGAAGTGGAGCCAGCATTGTGGAAGGCAGGGACAGCCCTACTCAGGCCCAGGTGCTACTCCTCCCACCACTCTACATGCAGAATGGTCTATTCAGCCCTGTGCTGACTCACCCTGTCTCCTGGAGCCTCCCCAGCCCCTATCACTCACAAACCAGACATGCAATACACAAGCTAGCAGAGGCAGGCTGGATGGTAGGTAAGAAAATACCTACTTTTTGAAAGTGGCATTTTCAAACACAGAATGTTAAAACTAACTTTACTAAAATATGTATTTTATCATCCTGAGTTTAGGCATACTAAATTTGAATTTCTACCATGTTCCCTGGGTCAATTAGGATTATAAGGTGTTATAATCAAACTGCCCATTCTGGCCTATGGGGACCGGTAGCCTTACAATAGTGAAAAACAAAAATGGCTGTAATTCACTATCTGGACATGCCACACACATCAGAGCAAGTCCTACCTCTTACAGACAATGCACCCTGCACTTGGGCCTACCTTTAGGGGTGTCTGAATTGTAGAAAAGGGAAGGTTTAAGGACTGGCAAGTGTGTGCACTTGACAAGTCGACATGGCAGCCCCAGGCTGCACACAGGCTTTGCAATGGCAGGTCTGAGTTAAACTTTACAAGCTGCTTCTGTGGGTGGAACAATGTGTGCTGCAAGCCCACCAGCAGCATTTGATTTACAGGTCGTGGGCACACATGGTGCACTGTACTAAGGTCTGACAAGTAAATCAAATAAGCCAATCACTAATTAATACATCAGTTTAACATAAGGAATAGCAGTGGCACAGTGCCCAAAGCATCTAAACCAGCAAAACATATCAAAAACAGAGGAGGCAATCAGTGAAAAATGGAAGGCTCAAGCCAATGGTACCAGGTCTAACAGGCAACCTGTCCAGCAACAACACATTGAATTAACTTGACATGTTTGTCCTGATCATCTGGTGGTCTTCAGGTGCCAAAATATTTTGAAATCCAAGGTTTTTCAGAATGTTAGGAGACGTACACTTTGACACGGTCAAGGGTCCTGGGACCTGAGGAACATGTCTTCCAGTTTAAAGCTCACACCAGAAGAAGCAGCCAGCAGGGTCCAGGGCAGGTCTAGTTGGAGCTGGTCAGTTCTGCCCTTCAAGAATAGGTATTCTTGGAGTATTTTGTAGCTCTGTAGATTAACAGGAGGTCAGCCAGCTGACACTTGTGGTTGACTTCTTTGTTCTGGGTATAAGAGGAAGCAGGTTCTGCTCTTCAGGTACTAGCAGGTGTAGTCCTTCTATCTTTTACAGTTCCAGCAGTGTCCTGAAGAATGTGCCCGGGGTGCAACATTTATGCCTGAAACTGGCTTGTGGGTAACTACTGGTCCCTCCTTAACTAGTAGGGGAAATGTTTGCAGGGGTAACCCTACCCACTTTTCAACATTTCTGGTGTGCTCCGCTGCAAACAATCTCCCTAAATCTATAAAGATTAATTTTTGCAGGCCAAATCAGCTTGGGAAAGAAGGATCTGGGAAGATCTGGTAGCAGCAGCTAGGGCAGGAGACACTAAGGGGCATATTATCAAAATATTGCCGCTTAAGCGGATATAAGGGGCTTGATAATATGCCCTTGAGAATTCCAATAGAAGCCCATGTTCACACCCAAACATGGGCTTCTATGGAAATTCACAAGGGCAGATTATCAAGCCCATTATCGCCGCTTTAGCTGCAGTTTCCTGCTGCTAAAGCGGCAATAGTTTTAACGAATTTTCTTAATAATATTCCCCTAAGTCTTTTTGGGGCATGGTGGCCGTGGTAGTTTTTATGCCACCTCTTCTGTGGCTTAAGATTTACAATCCAAGACTTGTCACTTTCAGGAGGCCTATGCTCCCAAGCACAATTTTCCCTGCAATAAAGCCTCACCTCTATATCAGGGGATTTGTTTTCCTCTGAACCTCACATCTGAGCCACCAATTTTTTCTTGTTGCTTCATCTGAACCTGGGAGTGGGCCCAATACCAAGCTCTTGACATCTTCTGAGATTGTCTCCATATTTAAAAAGGAATGTAAAGATGTCCCAGGCCTATCAGTCTAATTGATGTGTACCCGGAAATTATTCTCTCGTCTTCTCATGTGGAAAGTGGCGGATTGGATCCAGGAGAATAATATTCTTTCAGACATCCAGGTGGTATTCAGGTGCAGGGTTAGCACTGTAGAACAAATTGTATGATTCTGTACTTTATATTGGAAAACTGTTCTCTTAGACAAAGGTCACTTATATGTGGTCTTTGTTGACTAACAATCAGCCTTCAATACCATTCCGAGAGTCAAGCTGTGGGAAGTGTTAAAGCAAATGGTTGTCACAGCAAACATCTCATCTGTTCTCATCAGGTTGCCTGCCTCTAAATCTGCCTGTGTTAAATATGGGAACAATGGCGAGCTTACTGATCCTTTTAAACACAGGACCGGTGCCCACCAGGGCTGTGTGCTGGCACTGACATTATTTACACTGTTATCAATGATTTAGATAAGGAGCTTGACTACCCTGGCAATGACGCACCGAAACTGGGCCCCCACAAAATAGCCTTGTTGCTGTTTTAGATGATACGCTTATAATCTCCAAAACCTGCAGGTGGAAGTTGATTGTTACTCCTGTGTGGCCTGCAGGTGGAAGTTTATCATTTCTTACAGTTTGGCAGAACTCAGGCTTTGAGCTCAACATTAAAAAAAGCTAAATATATGGCCGTAAACCCATACATAGTGGAAATGGTGAATATTCTGGTGCAGGGTGTCTTCACTTGGAGCAAGTCCATGTGTTTGTGTATTGGGGGGTTTTCTTAACCCATAGGATGGACTGGTCTATACACATTGGGAAGAACTCGATAAAACTTTTGCAAGTAGCAGGTGCAGTGTTTAAAATGCGCAAAAAGGTGGAGGCCTCTCCCCTTGCCCCAGTAGGGGAGAGTAATA
The DNA here is from genome assembly GCF_964263255.1 of Lissotriton vulgaris. NCBI lineage: Eukaryota > Metazoa > Chordata > Amphibia > Caudata > Salamandridae > Lissotriton > Lissotriton vulgaris. The sequence continues at coordinate 2,126,038,336 of NC_141687.1, read as the reverse complement.
ACTTAAATTGCAACCATTTTTCAATACTGTGAATCTTTGCCTCTTTTAAGCACTGGATCCGCACTGGCACAAGGATACAGGGAGGGAGTTAAGGAATCCAATAAATATATTTGTCACTACAATCATGGCTGACTGGTAACTTTGTGAGTTAGAGAAAAAAAAAAGGTAGATTCAACGGCCCCTTGCTGTACCAGGAATGATTTCCTTCTGCTACAAAGGAACATGTTATGCATGAACAATAACTGTCCCTTATTGGAGATTCCACTACTGGCAGGCCCCTTGAGCAAGCACTCAACAACCTGCTGCCTGAGCCATCTTGTGATGCATAAACTTGTCTCATCTCCTGGATGTGTCACACCATCTTCGAGCCTGAGTTGACCTCACACCATAGTATCCACTCCTACTCCCAACACCACCTCCTAGCCTACCTAACAGGAATATTTCCAATCACTAGTTATTGCAATCTTTGGGTATGGTGAATAGCCATGGCCCATGCGGGTAAGAGCGGTAAAATATAAAATTAAATGTCCAGTATTTGTAAAGCTTGAACAATTACCCAAAGGTGTTAAGGTGTTGGGGACCATCGGGAAGATTAAGCCAGCTATTGCCCAGAGTCACGTGGTGCTGGGCTGCTCTGCCGCCTGTGCCAGTGGGGGATTTTGACGGATGATGACGAGGGAAAACTAATAAATAAATAATTTTCCATCGTCATCGTCTGACTAAATCACCCCCCACTGGAGCCCCACTGCTTTTATCTTCATGGGCTGCGTCTGATGATGAACCATTCAGGTGTAAACCAGCACTGAGTATGAGCCACGGGTACATACACTTACCAAACTTCAAAGTGCCCAGAACTTAGTAAAGTTTATTATCCATTGTCTAGGTTAAGTTTCAAAATAACTCTCAACTTTCAACCAATCAATCACCCAGGGGGTTTATAAAGCACGCTACTCACCCGTGAGGGTCTCAAGGCGCTAGGTTTGGAGAGGAAGGGAGGGAGTCTGATCCTCTAGGTTCTGCAGGAGAGGAAGAACTGGATCCACTCGAGGGCAGCTCCTTGTATCCCTGCGTCGTGAAGTCTGGCTGTGTGCGATGTGAAATGATGTCGAAGGCTGCGGAGAGGTCTAGAAGAATAATGAAGCGGTCAACTGAGCGTTTATGAGTCTCTCAGTGACTTTGGCTGCGAAGGGGAGGAGAGAGATGGGCCGGTAGTATTTCAGGTCCGTTGGGTCGGTTGTTGGTTTCTGTAGAGGCGACGGGACAACCTTAGCTCTTCCATAAGACATTCATGAGTCGCCCTATAACCACTAATTGAGTAATGTGGTCCTCACTGTGCAGTTTCCTTTGATTAGTGCATAGTGCATTTTTCTGTGGCATACTATGACATGATCACACAGAAACCTCACTCTCAAACATAATTTATCGAATGGTTAAAGCACGCAAACTTTACATAAAATAGGTAAATATGCAAGTAGATGAAACACCCACAGCGATGTTATTTGCACCTTTCAATTATATAGTAAAATATATAGTAGAATGTAGAATAGTAGAATGTATATTTTAATGATTACAAAACTCTGGAGTCAGGACTCGTGTTAAAGTCCATGACCAGCTAATGAACATTAATGAACATTATATACCAAATTAAAGATATGAACTGTGTGCACCACCCAGTGGCAGGTTAGGTAGTGCATCTTGTGTATTATTTAAGCCAAGCATTTCTGGACTAATCCAATCTGCTGCAAAGTGAAGCTAACACTAATAAAATACATATGTTTGTATTAATGAGTTGTAAACAGAGTTTATTATGAATAGTACAGACCATAATCTCATATTAGGTGTGCCTGGGAGAGACACAGCGGCTCTCAAATCATTACACGAAAAAACACTGCATTCCATCTGTGTCACAAATAAAAAGCTGAAAGTATCACACTGGCTGAACTAGACCTTCAGCAAAACCTGTTTGAAAGGGTGTTTCTTCCAGTCATATTATATGGGACTAAAGCCTGTTTCTGGATAATGACAATAAGACACCCTTATCGAGACCAAATACTTGCAGAATTCCTTCACATACAGTTTTGCTAAAGCATACAATTGGTCCAGGAAACTTAATGAACTAATGTAGCAGAGCAGAACTATTAAAAGTACACGTTTCAAAATACAGTTTCATTATAAATCCATTTTAGTGAAGTGACAAGAAATCACTACACCAACGGGCTCTCAATGTGCAGAAATTGCAACTAGGCAAAAAAAGCAAGCAAGCCTTCCCCATTATGGGTGAAGCACATCATTACCACTGTTTGAAGGAGGTGACACTCAAGAAACATGAACATGTCCTTAAAAACCCAAACTGCATCCACTGGGAAGGGCAACTAGGGACAAACATCTAGCAGAACAGTTGTAAATCTTGTGTTAAAACAATAGAAAATTTGGTAAGCAGGGTCACTAGAAGTATGCAGCAGGGCAGGGTCAAATTATGCGCCAAGTCATGTGACACGATTATTCGGTGTAATGTAGCACATTTTGTGATAGTATTACTTAATTATTTTTTCATTTTTAGGTCGAGCATTTGAGACCTCTTGTATATACTTTAGTATATACTTATATGTGTATGTACTTTGTGGGCTCTGGATATCAGCCCTAGGACTTGTCTGCTTCCACTTAGGGACCTTTTTTTTATCTTCAACTGCCTTTATTTAACTGTTTTGATAGAAAACGGGCACTAGAGGTCTGTAAAATTTCAGAATTGCTTTCTGCTTGTTCAACTGCCTCTATTTACTGTCTTGATAGAAAACGACCAGTAGGGTCAGTAAAACACCAGAATTGCTTTCTGCTGAGTGACTTTTTATTTTATTTTTCTGGCAACTGCCTCTATTTAAGTTTCTTGATAGAAAACGACCAGTAGGGGTCAGTAAAACATCAGAATTGCTTTCTACTGAGGGAATTTTTATTTAATTTTTCTGCCAACTGCCTCTATTTAACTTTCTTGACAGGAAACGACCAGCAGAGGTCAGTAAAATACCATAATCACTTTAGCATTCTCCAGATTCCAGTCCATAGAAATTGTCTTCCACGAGCAACTGTAGCCAATAATATTTCTTTCAAATCTTGTATTTTCAGTGATATGACCATTGAAGGCCCTGATTTTATATTAAAAAGAGAGCGTTGGCCTATACCATTTCCCGCTGAAAGGCATTATTTCTATCCATGTGTTCCCATACCTGGTGTGTCAAGCAGTTTGGTACTTATTTTCCCTCCATTTTAAAGAACAGTAGATGTTTCATCAACCAGGCTAATGTGTTGCTGCATAGCTAAATACATATAAGGTCCCAAAGGCAAGAATGATTGCATTGCAAATACTTGTTAACACTGTACATCATTAGTACCAGTTATTTTTTATTTATTTTTTTTAACAAAGTTTTATATAGCGAGAACTTGACCCGTATCGGAATACACAAAAATGGATAGTGGACTAAAAGAGCAACCAATTAGGCACCAATCACCAACTAAAATTGTATAAATACGAATTTGATTTCTTCTGTTCAAATCTCCAAAAGTACCCCCTTTCCAAGAGCACTCCCCTAATACTAGGGGCCACAAAATTAAACACTAAATCAGAGATGCACCACTTTGCAACAATATGCAAAGTGTCCTTTAAATAGTAATTCTCACTGAAGCCACCAAGTCATTGTACACAGGTGGAATTTTTTCTTTCTTTTTCCTTTATTAGTTCTTTATTTACAAGACAGACAGTCAATGAGTTTCGTCCTAAAAAACAGGACTACTTCAGGGCAATGTAGAAACTATGCAGAGAATTAGAAGTAGTAAAGCCTGGCCAAGTTGTATGTTACGACAGGGGTGGTATTTAGACCTGTGTGTTGCACTCCTCTATTTGCGTCAATGGGTAATCCAATCAGAGCGAAAGGTGAGGAAAGGTTGAATTTCCTTTCGAGTCCCTAGAATTGCTTGATCATTTGCAGCAAAATGTGGTATGAAACCTTGGCTGTAGGAGAACGTAATCCACAATGTCGCTTTTGAATACATGTTAGCGGGGTTATCGGATATACCCCTGATATGGCCTAGGGAGTAACAATTGTTCTGTGGCACCATTTTGTTGTGGCTATCATACCACATGTTCTACCCGAATCAGGTATCAAAGCGCTTTACATTGCACCAGTGCATTACATGAGGACGCATTCATTTTTTTGTTAGGCACAGGGAGATGAAATGATTTGCCCAGAAGCACAAGATGTTCAGCGTCATTGCTGAGACTCAAACCCAGTTCCTCAGATTCGAGGTCGACCACCCTAGCTGTTAGGCCAACTCCTCATCCCAAATATGTCAATGAGCAACATAAAGGTGACCAGTCAACCTTTAAAAAGGGCCTTCCATTGTGCGGCAACTGTGGTGCTGTGTTTTTAGTAACTTTTGAACTGTTTGGGCTAGAAGCAACTTTTTTTTTTTTTGTTGAAATCTGCACAATATGCAACTGATGATGAATTATATGGCAAATGTGGCAAATCTATAGCTAAGCAAAAAAAGCTGCAGCCACATAATCATATAATTCCAGTAACGATGCCTATAAGTAATGCACACAAAAGACATAGCTGAACTGGTTCAGGCTCAGCCTGTGAATAGTAACAGGTGCAGAGACAGGAGATATGTTGTACTCAGGGCGACAGAAAAGGGGCAGAACCTGAAAGTCTTTTAATCCTTTTCTATCCACCATAGGATGAGGTCAGGAAAACAGACTTCTGAAGCTGTTTAAGAGAAAAAGTGAAGGGGAGAAAAGTGAAGGGGAGATGCTGCATCTTTGGAGGAAACAAAGAGAGAGAGAGAGAGAGAAGGAGAGAGAGAGGAACAGCGATATTATTTGCCATATATATCACGTTCTGCCATCAGACTGCTAAATGGAATCTTAACCAGGTGTACCCAACAATATGTATGTGTTTTCATAAATGTCTCTGCAAAAACTATAAGGCCCCTCTTTACGATTGCCCTGAAATATTCGATGTTATTTCCCCGGCTCCTACTAGTGCCAAGAGTCCCTGGAACTTTGGTATGGAGGGAAATAATGGGGAATTTAATATTTCAGGGATTACATGTGGGACTTGGATCTACTGTGCTAATTCTCCCACGTTCCCCCCCTGCATTTCACCCTGAGACTTCTGCTGGCAGCAGGTGAACGCTATGGGTGAAACACACTGTACTATTTCTGCAGAGGGTATAATTCCAGTGAAGCTGGTAAATTCTCTTAATGAGGGCCTTAGCAGTAAGGTACACCTGCCCAGCTATTTAATCCACTGGCCACAGACAAACGAAAGTTTGATATATATTACCAATTCCAACCAATCCCAAGCGGCTCCCTACTGGAGCTAGGAGTTGCCAGGCTCAGATCCCACCTTCTAGAAATTCATTCTTTCAAAAAAGTCAAAGACCCAAAAACGATTCTTCGCTGGGAGTGCCCCTGGCCTGAGTGGAACTCCACTATACGAGCATACCGACATTAATTATCAGCTTGTGCTGCATTTAAAAAGGAAATAAAATATCCGTTTTATAAAATCCCCCTCACACTCTGATGGAGCTATTAGTGCCAAGGGCTCTCGAGCCTAGAAATGGTGCATTGTGTAACTGTGACTGAGTGTGCTGCTACGGTATTGTACTGTGCCCTTATAGGGGCATATTTACAAGCACCTTGTGCCACTTTTGCGTAATTTTTAACATGGGAAAAATGACGCAAAAGCGGCGCAAGTGGATTGTAAATCTGCCCCATAGGGTTTAAAGTAGTCAGCTCTGTTCTACGTTCAGGCCTCTATAACACAGCACTAGCCCTTTTCTTTTTACAGGTTAATTAATATACCATGAATTTCAGTGGAGGGGGTGTGGCCATTGATAATCGAGTGTATGGAGGTCTATACTTGTATTTATTTAAAGTTTGAAATCGAATAAAACCTAAAACGTTGTTGATATATGCACACTAACTAAAGCAACCAGAGGAGCTGCACGTGTAGAATTTCGAGTACATTTCTTTTTATTGTAGAGATCACCATCTGGTGGTACTATTTAGTAATGCATGCTTGTGGGCGCACACTAAAAGTGAAGTAATTCATCAAATCATCATTTCACGTCTACGAAGACACATGCGGGCACTATCTCTCTCTATGCTCCTCTCAATCTTTCTCCAACGCTTCTTCTCCACTTGGTATATGTTGTAGAATAACTGATTATTTGATGTATTTATCGCACAAGTATTACAATTCATTTCCGGCAGAGATGAGTTCTTAAATGATTTAACTGAGGAGCCAATCAAGGAAAACATTTGGATTTATGATAAAAAGAAAATTCAGTATAAAACAATATGATTGAAAGCCGCTTGCTATTGGTTTCGTAAGTGAAACGTCAACTTAATATTTAATATTGAAAGATATTTAAATATATGATGTCTGTATTAAAGAATTTTAGCTCCCAAGGAGTCCAGATGATTGTATGGAAAACAAAATAGGGGGAATAGTTCTTTTACTAGAAGAGAAATGCTGGAAATCGTGTGGCACCGGAGAGGAACACTTCAACCAACTACGAAGCACTACCCTTTTCACTCAGTTTTTACTCAGTTTCTTTGCCTTCGAGTTTGAATTTTTTTGGGAAAGCTGGCTGGTATAGACAATTATGGTTAAATAGTAGTTGTGCTTAGGAAACAAAAGCACAATTATAAAATGGAATAAGTTAAATAAGAAACTGGAATTTTTAGTTTTTCTCAGATGGAGTATGTTTGCTAAAAAGACACGTCATTATGCACACTAAACAGTTAAAATAAAATAAATTCAGTTATAGATCTAAGGAGCATATTACCAAGCAATAGCGATAATTATCGCTATTGCTTGGTTAGAGACAAAAATGTATCGCCGACCTGCGGCGATTTCAATCGCAGATAAACCTTGGTATTACCAAGGTTTATCGCAAATGCGATAAAAATCGGCCGCAATGCATGAATATTGCTGAAAAGTCAGCGATATTCATGCATTACTGAGCTAATGCTCTTAGCCATGTTATCCACCTCCCATTGGATAACATGGCTAAGAACTGCTCAGGGCAGGTCTTATCTTTTGGAGATATTCGCGCATAGCGCGAATATCTCCAAAAGTTGGTAATAGGAGATAGCGATGTTAGCAACTGTTTCCAGTCGCTAACATCTTGGCACGCCCACTTTACATGTCATTAGTGATAAATTTCTCTGACATGCAAAGTGGGGCCCAAGATGATCGCTATCTCCTACTAGCTGTCGCTAACTGGTGTTAGCGACAGCTAGGTAATAGGGAGATAATTTTATCTCCGCTTTCTTGGCTTTTAAAGCCAAAAAAGGGGAGATAAACCCCCTTGATAAAATGCCCCTAAGTTGTTTCAGATTTAGATGATGTCACATGGATTCATTTGTCGTAGCCATGCTCTGGCCTGATTACATGATGGGATAAAGCGATATTTATTTAAACATATTCAGTACTACAAAAGGCATACAGAGAGTATTAGGACACTGTTTAGCTTACGTCTCAGTAAACACTTCCCAGGGGCAGGGAAAGTTTTCATAGAATCTGTGCAGACCACACCTCTCATATCAAAGAGTGTGGTGGAAATGCCCACAGTGTAGTCAAAGATGGGAAACGTTTCTCTGGCAACATAGGTCACCTCCAGCTAACGCTCAGGGCCTCATTTATGTTTTTTTTTTTCCATAAGGCAGCACAGCAGGCCTTGCTACTGCACTGTCCTACGGCAAAATAAAAGGGCAGGAATATGCCGTATCTATTAGATATGGCACATTCCTGTCCTTTTCCCCTGCGCCAGCGTACAATGGGCTGCCTTGCGCCAATGCAGGCACCTTTGCACCATGGTGCAAGGGTGCCTGCTTTGCAGGGATTATTGTTTTTGCACAGGAAGCAAAACCTTCCAGCACAAGAGATTGTTTCCTCTGCCTCTGTGTGCGTTATGCGTTTCCAAACTGAGGGCACCGACGGACAGAGCGGGGCCTCATACTCCCGAGCGGTCGCCGGGTGAGGTGAGGTCATCACCCACACAAAGCTGGGAAGAAGACACATATCTCTCCCTTCAGTGGACACTTAAGTATCTAAGTTCCTGGTACAGATGTAACTCTTTAGTAGTACATTCTTGTTACTTGTCACTTAAACACATCATATGTAGTTGCAGTAGCTATTCTATATCATAGGTCCTGAAGAAAGCCGGGTCAAATGTCCCTTAGGCTGAAACATGTCGACCGTACTGCACAGCGCCATAGGGTAGTCTTTACCTGGTAAAATAGCATGCCCACATTCATTGCATATCCTGATCACCACTAGGTGGCGAGCGTGTGCGCGGCTCTATCGAAGCAGAGCAGAACAGACAGACACAGATGCCGAGCGAGCAGGAGCCGCAGCGGGAGCTACAGGAAAGGCTTCTTGGGGGCTTTTTCGGGGGTATCCAGCCTCAGCCCCAGGCCCAAGCCCCCCCCGCAATTTGATTTTCAGCTTTCCAGCTCTCCTTCAGCCATGCAGCCGGGAGGCCGAGAAGCCTAGACCTTGGACCTTGCCCTGCATAACGTCGGACACTCCGGCCAGCCCAGAGCCACCGAGGAGGAAGGAGAGGAGCGGTTGGGACCGTTTACCGTTTCCAGTCTCCCGAGGCTCAGTTCGGTACACCCGCCACCCAGCCAGCCAGGCAGCCTGCCTACCTGCCCTGTATCCTTGGTTGAAAGTCTGCAGGGAACACAGGGAGTGCCGGGCGGTCTGTGAGCCGAGAGCCTGCACCTGAGCCTGAGCCTGAGCCGCAGGTCCGAGCTGGTCCGAGTCCGTCCTGATCCACCTACCCAGTGACTGCTGGGTGCCAGTTCCGCCCATTTCCAACGCCGTCTATGCGGACTTTATGCGGACTCCGGCTCCGGAGTTGAAAAAGCAAGAAGAAGTATGAAGTAGCAAGCAGCAAGCAGTAAGAGCCTAAGCGAGCCCCCGGCAGAGCCAAGCAGAGCGGAGCGGAGCGGACCCGGCATCTCTGCATCTAGCATCCTGCATCGAGTGCGGTAGCGGTTACCGGCGGCGGCGGCGGAGAGGTGAGCTGCAGCAAGAGGCAGAGGCGGGGGGAGGGGTAAGAGGAGAGAGAGTGCAGCCACCCGGCCCATAGCCAAAGTCCCGCCTTTCCTCACGCCTTCCAGCATTGCCAGTACTGCCGTCAGCAGCTCTAAACAGGAACCAGTGGGGCTTCGCTTAACACAGCAGGTCACCTCAGCTCTTCATTCCTGCGTTTCTGTGTTTCTGTGTTTCTGCACCCACTGCTCGGCACCCTGTGCATACTGCACCTGCTATTTCTTCATCACCAAACGCTCCCAGCAGAAGTTTAAAGTGCAAAGTTTTATCAAGTGCACTTGACCTTGGCCGTCTCCAAAGAGGACCTGGGGCACGAAGAACACACCAACTGACCCAGGTACAAAGCTACCCCAGTAGGAAAGCATTTTTCTGCTGTCCACGAAACTGACCAACCAACTGTTAACTAACTGTTTGGAGCCCACAAACATCGAACTGATTATTTTACCTTTAATGAAATTACAGCCTGAAGTGGCTCACACTGACTGTCATTCATCTATTAAACAATTTAATCAGACAAACTTTCACTGGGAAATAGACTTACTCTCCTTGATTCACACGCAGTGGTGAAAAAGAGTTCATGCCAAGATCCTCCCGGAGCAATGAGATCCGGCAGAGTAAGAAAGTACACTGCTCCCAAGCGAAGGAAGTCCAAGCAACTTGACGCAGCTGGGGTTCAGGGCCACGTCAAGCACACCCCAAATCCTCAGAAACCCAAGAGCCTAACTCTAAGGGATTATTTTAGAAAGACCCCGTCAAAAAACGCAGAACTAATACAACAATTAGAGCAATACCCGCAAGTCTTGGAGGCATTCACCTCTACAACCTCAGACGACCAAGGGATTGACTTTAAAGCACCACTGAAAAATTGGGCATTTAACACAATGCCAGCAAAAGGGCCGCAAGATACTTATTTTTTTGGGTCCACCAGCACCAATCAAAACAGGGTAGATACCCAAACAGTTTCTCTCACTTCCGAGATGCCCTCCACCCCTCTGGCAGATGACGGTGGGACTGCCCTTCCACTGCAAACACAGCTGGAAGACATAATGTGTTCAACAGAAGCCTCTCCCTTGCTGATACAACTTCCACATTTCCCGATTAAGCCACCCATGGGCCTCCCACAGCAAACAACGACAGCCCAAATCCATGGGCAAGTCGGGCCACCGCAATTTAATGATAGCTGTCAAGCTCCAAACCAGCCAATCTCACCAATAACTAAAACATTAATAGAACCAACAAACGAAAGCCCATTACACAAGTTATCTTCACCTTTTGGCCTAATAGGAACTCTATGCCAAAGCCAATCAGCGCAGAAGGCAGCAAATGATCAACCCACGCTGAATTTGTCAACTTTTTTTAAAACCACCCCAAACTCCTTAAACCCGAGTCTCACTCTGGATGATAAACCTATCACAGAAGAGGACACCACGACCAGCGCTTGGCCCCAACTACTGCAGACCCTCCAACAAATTGTGACCGCACTCAACTATCATTCAATAAAACTAGAGGTCCAAGTGGATTTACTAAACACCTTGGCACTCTTTACGTCAGGAATTGATGGTAAACTAGATCAATTGAATTCATTAATTTTAAGAGCGCAAGCATCCGCAAATTTCGCACAACCAGCGTGCTGCTGCTCTCCAATTATCAACTCCCTTTCCCTGCTCCCAGATTGCCTTTCCACAGTTATCAGGGAAGTAAAGCAACTGAGGGGGGGTAACGTGTCAGCCATATTGCAACCCACTAAACATCAAGAACAGGACAACCCACCGAAGGATTGCGAAAACAAAAATACAAAAACAAAGGAAGAAGAAGCAGATATTAAAGGATCCACCAACCGCCTTCCATCGATGAAAGATAACCTTCATAGTGCTCTGAAAAATCCAACCCCATTGGTCGAAAACTGTAGTCTTCCATCATCAATCGGGCTCATAAATCAGCATGTTAAACCTGAGGACGGACGAATCAACAGTCCTGATTCCTCGCTCGATCCGTCAGTCCTGGTCTCTCCCAGACCTCTTCCCCCCTGCAGCAAAAGAGAGCGCAAACGTCAATGAAAAGCGAGGAACAAACTCAGGGCTAACCCCAACGTGGTCCATCAGAACCTCTTTCCCATCTTCTCGATAGCCGAAAATAAAAAATCCTCTTTAGAGCCCAGCACAGTGGCACCGACATTAAACCCAACAACAACTTCGAACGGACCAACTGTGGACTTACCCATTCAACAACGGGCGAGGAGCCCTCAGATCCTAGGCACATCAACAATCGCCTCGGCAATGAAAACAGAGAGTAGTGATCCTGCAACAAGTACAAGGGTGAGCCCAGCCAGGTCAAGCACAAGGGTGAGCCCAGTTAGGTCAAGTAACACTGAGCAAGAGACTGCAGCAGGCGAATCTCAGCCCCTAAAGGATCTTCCCCTTTCTGGGAATAAAAAAACAACGTCAAAACTGAGTCTTACCAAAACCATTTGCAACGACATAGCTGCACGGATCAGACATACTTCTCAATTAAAACAGGATCTCTTCCAACCACCACAGAAGCCACATCAAAACAGATCTGATGCAACAATTGAAAAACTGATTCCCAAACCCACAATCCCAACTGAGCCGCGGAGTGACAACCAATCGTATCACCGGATTTTATTAGCCCCCGAGTACAAATCTAAGGGGCGGCACGATATTCTCAATAGATCAAATCTGCTGAAATTAGCAGAAGCCATACCGGGGCTAGTGGGCCTGGATACAAATAACATCGAATCCATTGAATTTCTTCCTCCACGAGGAAATCAACCCTCTGAGGTCACTGTTGTTACCTTCACACAGGCAGGATGGGCAGGAGCCTTTCTCGAACACAAGGCCACACTGCGGAATTGGGGGATTAGAGTGCACCCTTACTCAACGCCAGGGTATCCAACCACGCTGCTATCAGGCGCAACTACATCCAACAAGCTGGCCTGCACTAAAAATACGGAGCATGGGAGGCCGTTCTCTGTTCTAAAAAACGCCTCAGGGCCGGATACAGAACTTAAATGCCCTGAAACAGCGGCGAGAAGCAAAGAACCAGACCACGCCTGGGGATGGCTGCCAGCAGTGTTGGCCACAAAAAGTAGGATCTGACCACCTGCGACAAGACCATTAGCAAAAACACACAACTCACTAAAACCACTCCCTTTGCCAGGGGTACAACAGCACTATGGGGCCAGTGGCAAGGGGGAGCCACTTTTCTCACTGTGCTCATGGAACATCTGTGGCCTACACCAAAAAATCCTAAATGAAGACACCATGTCCTTCCTGGGGGAACATGTGGCAGTTGCCCTGCAGGAGACATGGGAGCTAGAGGGTCGCCCCATTGAAGGATTCATTGAATTTCGGAAGCAGGCTCTGAGGGATAGCCGCTTCGGCCACCCTAAAGGCGGGCTCTCCATATACATATCCAACAATCTAAAAGGCGAACTGAGTCAACTTAACTTGAAAGAAGACTGGCTACTGGGGGTCAAAATTAAACTACGGAACAGACAGCGATTGCTCCTACTTATAAATGTGTATATCAATCCTAACACCCGCACAAAAAAAGACCACCTGGCCAGATTTTGCGAAACCATGAATGATATAGCTACAGATTATCCCAACTCGGACCGCATCATCATTGGAGACTTTAACACGAACCTTTTCCATGGGAATACAGCAGTCTCAGAAGGCCCCAATCTGACCAGCATCATTGAGGATGTCCCCCAATCTAAACCCCCCATGCACATTTCCAATACACTAGGCGAGACCACTGTGTTAAGACTTTACAACGCAGGATATCTGGTGGTGAATGGAAGATCAGCAAGCGATTCCCCCCCAAACTGGACCTGGTCAAATGGAAGAACAAAATCCTACCTGGATTTCGCTATTTGTAACTCGGATTTCCTGTCCATTTTGACCAGCTTCTCCGTTCTGCCAAGACTTGAGAGCGACCACAGGCCATTGGTCGTTTCCTTTGCCACAAACTTAATTCTCCACAAAAAGGCACCATTCACATACAAAGGAATACATTCCGACAACCTAAAACGCCTGAAATGGAATGAGTCTAACGGACAGTGTATCCTAAAAACAAGCAAGGATTTTATTACGTGTACTCTCGTCCAAATGGCCTCCCCAACAGCAATATGGTCGCAGCTATGTACACATTTGATCAGACTTTATCCAGCAACAAGGCAGGGCCTTAACCGCACACCACCAGTAGGAGCAACAGCACTGCCCATGATACAAACATTAAAAAGAACAAGAAACAACGCACTGAGGTTGCTCTTAAAATCTCCAGAGAACAGCAACCTCCTTGACACATATCGTCATGCCCAAAAGGCATTTAGGAGGGCAGTTACCCAAGAGAGAAAGGACCAGGAATCTCAATTCTGGGTCAAACTGGTATGGGAAAGTAAACGACAAAACTCAAAGTCATTTTGGTCACTCATCAACAATATCGATCGAAACACAACATCATTCGGATCAGCGAACATTCAGGAAGCAGATTGGATCTTGTACCTAACAGAGCATTTCCAGGCACAAGATAACCCTGACAGCCCTGGATTAACATGGGTTTCTGACACTGGCACAGGTGCAATACCGAATTCTTCATTCGATCAAATGCAGGGGCCTTCCTCATTTGAGGAACTGTCTGAAGAAAGAGTAGTTAAAGCTCTTACCAAAGGGAGACAAGATGGAGCACCAGGCCCGAACGGCCTGCCGCAGAAGCTATTCAAGTCCGATGTCCCTTTCTGGTCCAAAGTGCTACTAAACCTTTTTAACTACACCCTGATCTACCAAACCATCCCGGATTCTTGGAGAGGTGCTATTATCCATCCAATCTATAAAGCCGGTCCACGAGGCAACCCAAACAACTACAGATTAATTGCCTTGTTGGACATAGAGGCAAAACATTTTGCAGGCCTCATTTTGGAGGATCTGAGACAATGGGTAAAGGATAAAAATCTGATTCCTTTCAATCAAACTGGATTTGTTGCCAAATCAGGAACAATGACAAACTTACTGGCAACCTCCACCATCATTGACAAAGCCCTCACAAATTCCAGGTCGATTTTTTGCTGCTTTGTCGACTTCAAAGCAGCATTTGACAGGGTGCCTAGGGTAGCGCTGTGGCAAAAACTGAAGCAGTGGGGAATCCCAGACAACATCTTGAATCCCATCATCCTCCTGCACTCTAATACATGGGTCCGAGTGAAGCTAGGGTCTGGCACGCATCTCTCCCGGAAAATCTGGACCTCTCGTGGAGTCAAACAGGGATGCGTGCTGGCTCCCCTTCTCTTCAATCTATTCATTGCGGACCTATCAAGCACCCTAGAGGAAGTAATCAGTCATCCACCAAAAGTAGGAGGCACGGCATTATGCAATCTTTTATATGCCGACGACTTGGCACTGTTCAGTCTCACCAGAGTGGGGCTACAGAGACTTCTGGACGCCTTAACGCAATACACGGCTAACAACCAGTTAGAAATTAACATGAAAAAAACTATGGTTGTCCCGTTTGGCAAAAAACGCTACAGAGGTGGAGGCTGGACTATAAACAAAGAAAGCATTTTAATCGGCCAATCGTATAAATACTTAGGGGTCCATTTGGACTCCAGGGGCAGTTTTACTAAACAGAGCACTGTGATTGCAGCGAAGGCAACAGCATTAATGATATCCCTGGCTAAGTTATCGAGGAGACTCTCTGGCCCCACGGTTTCGCCCTTACTGGAAGTGCTTAGAGCAAAGATCGGGCCTACTCTTTCATATGGTATAGAGATCTTCAAGGGAAAAATGAACAATTCCCTAAACAAACTGACAACCAAACTCTATAAGAAATTGCTTCACCTGCCAAGGTCCTCCTCGCCTGCACAGGTCAGACTAGAGATGGGCCTAACAAACTATGAATCCTCTAATGTTGGCTCATATCTTAATCTGATCCACAAACTAAGGAAGGCAGAAGCTGGTACCTTGGAATTCCTGGTCTGGAATGAAATTAGTGTGAGCAATCCGGAAGGAACTTACGGTCGTCTCCTAAACGACTATATCCAACAAACGTCTGCTACAGACCTTTGGGCCCTCAACCCAAGCCAGACTGCCTTCAAAAACACAATCAAAAAAGTGATAAGACTGAAATCCCTGATGATGGATAAAGCTCTCCTTGCGAAACGTAGCCATGCTTGGGCAGTAGCCAACTCCTATAAACGACTTCACCCGGCAAATTATTTGTCAATAACATTTTCTTATCATCTAAAGCGATGTCTGATCGCCCTAAGACTGGGAGACTGGCGCTTCCTACAAAATCTCCCTGCATGGCGTCAAAAAAAGGTTGATCAAACGTGCAGAGGGTGTGGGTCAGCAAACAAAACTTTTTTGCACGTGCTTTGTATATGCCCCTTCTTCATTTCCCAACGCAGACGTCTACTCAGGCCGGAATGGAACAGGCTGGGAGTTCGGACTTGCAGACACGCCATTACTGCTGCTCTGTCCTTAGAGAACACTGACTTAAACATAAAATAGGCCAAATTTGTTCAGTATGCCTACAGACTCTTAGAAAAAGTGGACCACTGTGCAGAATAATGTGCATCTAACTCTACCTGCACTGTCCGGGAGTGCTAATTTCTAAATTGACGTTGCAGTAAGCACTGATAAGAAAGCCACATTGCACTCTGTTTTTATTTTCTATTTTTCATTTTTTAATTTCTTTTAAGTTGTAAGATTGTACTAATGTGCTGGAAGAATCTTTTAAAGATATGTTTTTATATATCTAAATAAAGAAAGTCTTAACTTACTACCTGGCGTGTTTTTAATCCTTGACACTTAGACTTCTGTCTAAACGTTCTTTGGAGTCTGGGTAGTCGATTTTATTCACCATTATTATTTGAGCACTGCACTTTTCGTATTCACACCACTCTAGGATGTACATCATGATCACACTTTTGACATCCTTTCCCGCACCGGCACTTTATAGTCGGATTTGGGATGGTATGACCAGCAATTTCCACGTGATGCGAACTCCACCATGAGGGTGGTCTGATGGAAATTGCTCTAGCCTTCTGTTATCAACAGTCGTTGTTTTCAACTACTTGTTTCACGCATTCACCACTATTGCCACACAGTAACTGTGGTAGTTGCACACCACCTTTTGACCTGGTCTGCCCTTTTGTGTGTTTTATATCTTGATACAGGGGAGCGAGCAGACAGGTCATAAAATATTCCCCTAGACCCTCCACACAACTGTTTTGTTTTCTAGACAATAGAGGGTGCCAATATTAACCACATTATGTAGGTCAATGTAATTGTAGTGATGACCCAAACTGTCGGTTTCACTTGCAACTTCGTCAGCAATTATACATAAAAGAAAAGACAACCATGGGCTTTTACTCATAATCCGTCTAGCACACAAGTCCTAGACCGAACCGCCTCTCCATAAATGAGGCCCATAGTTTGAAAATGTTACAGACTTCACACACCCCTTATCATCATTACTAGCCTAATGAGATTGGCTTGTCTCACTCACCCATACTGGCTGACTGGGAGAATACTGCATGTATGTGCATGTGGGATTCCATGGCTAGACAATACCAGGCCACCCCTTTCGCAGATTTAGCAGCCCAGATTCTAGGCTAACAAGAAGCATGCATAAGCGTGGTTTTTAGAACTGCACCCCAAAACAGTGACATATTGTTATCTTTTACAAAAGTGAAGTGTCATTCCATTGAGTGAACATTTTCTGTTATTAACTCTACAGGGTCAATATGTTTGGAAACAATATTTAGGACACAATACCATTGAGAATAATGATGAATAGTTCGATTCTCTCTCGTACGCACACAGAGTCCATACCATAAGATTTTACGTGGATTTAAACCTGAATCTCAGAGAGAGGATCAGAAAAGTATTCCAAACTCCTTGATACCAATGCAATTCTACCGTAACATTAAAGTTTAAATATCAACCTGTTTTTATATTAGCTCCACAATATAGACTAGTTGATTAATGTACCTAGTTGTATAGTTAAGAATAGTGAATCTATCATTATCCTTGTATAAGTATCTTGCTGATATGTTGGTAATAGTTATTCTGGAGTTGATATCTGTGCAGGTCTATATTCTTCACTTTGACATTGTGACACACAACCGTACCAATGTAGCATCATCCAGGCACTTAATTGTAAAGCTATCATAAAGGGCCTTATACTTCCAGTGCAGATAGAGGAAATGCTTGGCTCACTGGACTCCATGACATTACTTTGGTCCCCTTGAACATGGTGATCCATGTTGCAGCCCACCAAGTCAAATGATAATAGAAATATGCCCACATCTACCATCCCAAGAGAAACGTATTAGCAATATTACTATGCCCAGAAGTGGTTCCCATGCACACAGTGCCACTGGAACAAAGTCATGCCCAGCTGAATCTGGGCAAATAAATGGACAAAACAGGTCATGGGTTGTATGTGTTATGGTTCACGGAGGACAGATCAAGCAGTTAGGGCTGGACTTTTCCTATTGGAGGAGGGTCAAGATTGATTTGGAAATGGCTGGGTCTAAACTGAGGTTGATTGGTGTGCAAAATAGCAGTGGACTGAGATATGGTCCAGAGTGATTACCAGTGACTTAGATTAGTAAAAGCATTCCATCCATCACTTTTTTGTATACTTGAGTGTAATGTCCAAAGTAGGACGGGTGTGCCCAGAAGTGGGTAACATGCACATTGAATTTTTTAAACCAAGCTATGCCCAACTGATGAGCCCTAATAATGTGAAAAAAGTCGTGGATTGCTTGTTTTCCAGTACAGGGTGGATGTGGTCTGGCAATTCGGGCTCGACTGTTCCTATTTCAGCAGGATGAAGACTGATTAGTAAATGGCTGGGTTCATACCGAGGTGACATGGTGTTCCAAGTAACAATGGACTGGGAAGCAGCCCTGGGTGATTACCAGTGACTGAGAGTTATTCAAGCATTCCGTTTACCACTTTTTGTATTCTTCTTTCAAGCTCAGTCAGACACCTAAGTGCTAATTCAAATGGCAAGGGGCACATAACTGTGAGAACAAGAGGTATCCCCGACTAAGATTCCTAAACCGGGATAAACAAATCAGTTGAAAGAATTTTTTTTAGGAAACACATATAAAAACAATGGACCCAAACAGACATGATGTGATAATCATTACCCTATAAATCATATAGTCAAATATCTATGATAAACAACAAACCAAGATTCAAAATGTATTTTATATTTATTTTTCTATTTCGTATAAACCACTAAACAAATTTTATCGCAATGTCCAATACTTATAATACTACTGTGTTAATACATGTTCAATCATCACAGCAAGTATAGTGCAGTAGTCACTTTCAAAATTCATCAATTCTAGCTGGACACATTTGAGAAACAAATTACAGTCATTATTAACATGGCTAAGAGTTTTATAATTGCTACGCGTGTTTCGGCTATCAGCCTTCATCAGGAAGCCATGATGTAAACTCAAGAAACACCTAAACATGACAAAAAATGACCAAAATTCCACATCAGTGTCCTAACGCGGTCCTATATACACAATTAAAAACATATCATATACATAGTATAATATTTACAATGAATTCAGCAACACAAATATATTTGTGGATAAAAATTAACAGTCGAGGCAACCTATTTCTAACAGTCCTAAAAAATGCCAACCCAGAGTTAAGAGGGTCTGTTTCATTTAATACCTAACACCCTATAGCCTTCACCATGTGACTTCATACAACATTGTCCTATATCTATTACAATTCAAATACAGGAGAGACACGCAAGGCAAACAAAGTCTAAGCAAAAAGTCACAAAAACCAAGAAAAAAGAAAAAGGGGAGACATATTCACAAAAGTGAAACAAGCGTTGCACTAGCCTGAGGTTTTCTTAACTAACCAAGATGTTATGGTGTATACCCTATTACCATGCCTGAATACTTCTCCTTTGTAGGGGATTTTATATGTAGATGGTGGGTGCTTCAGGCTTACTGTTGTTTTAATACAGATATACTCTTACCATAGATTTGATATCTGTACCGGGGATATATTCTTTTATAATGCCCGGAACGTCGGTATTAAGAAGAAGGTTGTAGACCACCAAATGTATGTAAATGTAAATGTATAGGCATTTATATAGCGCACTACTTACCCGTAGGGTCCCAAGGCGCTTCGACCGCTGCAAAACCCTTCCTGGCTTCCCTGAGAGATGGCCCCTTAATGGGTATCTCCAGGGTGAGACCAGGCATCCCCGGCGGTCTGGTGGGGCCGTTAGTGAAGATGAGGCAAGCTAATGCCCAGAGTTGCCGAGTGTGATCGCTGATCAGAGTGGGCACCGAGGCGAGAGAATTATCGAGTCCGCTGACCCTGGTCCAGAAACCTGCCGCGCCGGGAATCGAACCCTGGTCCCGGGCCGTCCTCTGCTCTCGGGTCTGCCGCCTCTAACCAGTGAGCCACACTACTTCACCAAGCCAACAATGAACGAGTAACTTTAAGGAAAATAGAATTGTATAAGCATTCATCATTTTATAGAAAAGCTGATGTGTGATTTTTATCCAAAAAGGTGAACAGCTTACCAATTGGATAAAGTATATATGAACTTTGTTTTCTGTGTTCAATATCTGCTGATTTTTCATAAATAATAACAACCTCACAATTGAGTACAGCCCGATAATGTGGGTTGTAGTCCTTTAAGAAAAAGGGAAGAAAGAGAAACAATGGGGTAAACCCATTAACTATTAAGTGGGTTCCGGGCATCCACAGAGGTTTTTACATATTATAGACACCGTTAAGTTAATAGCGCGTTTACACTATATGGGGTCACATATCAAGCTGGTATCGAGTAAGTGACTAGAAGGTGAAACACGTCCGGTCTTTAAGTTCGAAAACAACTGGGTCCTTCGTATCCCCTGTGGGGCGTTTTATTCCAAGCCGCAATTCCTTATAAATAAAGATTAAACAAAGTCTAAGAGGTTGTTTAAATAGCGTTCTGGACTAGTTCTGATGGTACAAATTGTACCATTCAATTGCGGTTCGACTAAAACGCGATTATGCTTCCCAAGCTTGTGGGAATTATGCACAGCCTATATTGGTCTCGTCTGAAAATTGCAAAGAAAGCTCTGTTCCAGTGCTCAATGTGCTACAGCGTGGCCGGCATTATTGATCTGGTTTTTAAACCCACTCTTTTGCCAGATCGCTAGGTGTACCTGATGTCATCACCTGCTCATGGCCTAGCTTGCCTTGGCAAGACCTGCATACCTACCAGTTCTCGCTTGAAATAGGTGCACAGGCCTGATCCCTTTGCTCCCTTGTTTGGCCGCCTCCTTGCCAGTGACGCAGTTCTGAGTGACTATTTCTTGTCCATCCGCACGTCCCCTCTTTGGGGAAGGACATAGTGTTCTGGCTCAGCCATATCTCCATCTGTAACTCTGAATACCTATCCTCCCAGCCTCCACTGCCTCGTTGACGCCTACCTGATTGCTGGAACAATCCACATGAACTCTACTGCTCTGCGAGTTTCCTACCAGGTAGACAAGGTTGGGCTACGGCGCTGTGCCACGCGAAAAGCTCTGGTACTCACTGGACTTAAACACAGTGGTGGGCAAACATGCAGACGTCACATCCTTCATGAATCAATATTATCAAATACGCCCTCATAGCGTCTGCAATCCTCATTGCGGGATAACAACATGAAATCTCTGCCGCTCAAAATGAGACAAAGTCTAACTTTGATTGCAGATAAGATGGACGCAATGAATAATCGAGTGGACGCTATAGTGCACAAGCTCGATGGCCATGACGAGCGTATCAAAGAAACTGAATGCCTCCTCTCGGAGACTGAGGATATTACAACACACATTCAAACATAAGTGGCGCAAATGGCAAAACTATTTAAAATCATTGCCGCCAAAAATGAGGACAATGAAGAGTGCAGCAGGAGAAACAACATCCGGGTTCTTGGTAATCCGGAGGGTACCAATACCGGCCATATGGATGAGTACATGGAATGACTGCTGTGTGAAACAATCAGTGCTGACTCCTTCTCCCTGGAATTTATGGTGGAAAGGGAGCATCGTTCCCTCGGACCCAGACCCCCTCTGGGCAGCACACCATGTTCTATCATTGCACGGCTGCTGAATTACAGAGACTGGGATTTGGCCCTCAGAGCAGCGTGGAACAAGAGGCAACTCACCTTTGAAAGGAACACGTTCACCATTTACCCTGACTCTGCGGTGACTGTGCAAGAAGAGCGGCGCAAGTTCTTCCCCGTCCAACAAAAACTCCGCCAGGCGCAGATCGATTATGCCCTGATGTACCCAGCCCGCCTACGGATTACATACCAGGGCACGCAGCAGTTCTTCAATAATCTGCAGCAAGTGGAAGACTACCTGAAGCACATTAAACACCATAAGAACTCTAGCTCTTTGCAGGCATCATCGTCGAGACAGCCTCTCTGGCTGGAGAATAACCGGGCCCCCATGTAGGTCGTCACCACACCCCAGAGATGAAGAGACTCTTTCTCGCTGCTGCAACGTTTGATAGCATCTGAGCAGACTCAGCGGACTGGGACACCTGAAAACCATGACACAGATAAGTGACCTTCTGGGACTATGTAGCACTTAGTACCATGTACCCCCGCCCTCAACGAGTTTAGCTACCCCATCACCTTGCAACTCTGAGGGCAGGGAGTAACCGTGCACGCCCTTAGGAGTTCCCCCCGAGGGCGCTCCCCCTATGTTGCTGCAGCCAAGAATGCAGTCTGTTTTAGTTTTGTTGGGGAGATAGGTGGGGGAGGGAATGTTTCTTCTGGCATGAATGGGAAGCTACAGTGGGTGTAGGTGGGAATGGGATTGCTGCACCTCCCCTACCCGTTTCACATTCGAAGCAAGAGCATGGCGCACCACATTCAACACCTTCTGGCTCCATGACAAACCCAGGGGCTAATAAAAAATTACACATTCTTACTTGAAATGTTAGAAGATTAGGGGGCCCACGCAAACGTCGGCGGATTTTAGCATATTTAGATTGTCACAATGGTCCACATTACACTGCTTCAAGAGATCCACCGCAACCCCAGGCACGACAGCAGTTTTGCGCAAAGATGGGCAGAACATAGAATATTCTCCTCCTACTCTAGAGGTACAGCCATACTTGTTAAAAAGCAAACTTAATTTACCCTAATTGACTCTGATTGTGATTAACAGTGGCTATACTGCATCACCTGGGGCAGGCTCGGCGCAGAGACCATCAACTTAGTGTGCTGTCAAGGTCTTAATATTGACACCCCTGAGTTTTTCATCACGTTATGGGAAAAAATTATGGAGATTGGCACCACTCACATCATCTGGCGGGGAGACTTCAACACCAGTCTCAATCCCGCCGTGGACAGATCTAAATCCTCGCCTCTTCATTACAACAGATCCAACAAGATGCTGCGGGACATAGAGGATGATAACGACTTACTCAACACTTGGCATCATGTTCGCCCCCAATCCACTGAAGGCACACACTACATGGCCTTGCATGCATCTTGGGCCCGCCTTGATTATTGTCTAGTATCACGGGGTTTGGGCCCGTCGATAGTCGAGGTAACTCACCTAGCAAGAACATACTCTGATCAATCCCCGGTAAGACTGACGCTTACCCCCCGGGATTTGGCACTCCATGTAGTGCCTGGAAGTTGTCACCTCTCACGCTATTTGACACAGCATTCCATTCCGAATTATGGTAGGAAATCACAGATTTTTTCCAAAGAAATAAGGGGTCTGTAGACAGCGTGGAAGTGGTCTGTGAGGCCTTTAAGACCACAATCCGCAGATTGTGCATCTCGAAAAGTTCTGGTACCCTGCGTGATATCAAAAGAACACTAAAGAAGCTAGAGGCGGAACTCAAGCGACTGGAGACTTTGCTCTCTGTATGTCCAGACAGGAAGACCCAATGTAAGTTTTGTAAGAAACTTTTGGATTACACGCCCACTGCTCACCGTGAGACAAAATTCAGAAGCAAATACTGGGTGGCCCATAAACACTGACAGGGGGAACGCACCGGCATGGCCTTACCTGAGACTATAAGGAAACCCCGCTTCTCTAACTAAGTCTCAGAGACTGTGAGTCCTGAGGGGAGGCACAGAAGCACCACAGACATTCTGGATGCCTTATCTGCCCACTATTCTGGGCTGTTTGCCTCTGGCAGATGAGATCCTCTCGACCTGGATGGTTACCTGGGAGATGTGGCCTTGGGATGGTTGGGCAATTCACAGAGAGAATTTTTATGTACCCACTTTGAACTTGACGAGATACGGGTAGCCATTATGCATATGCAGTTCAGCAAGGCCCCTGTCCTTGACAGGCTCCCTATTGACTTCTATAAGGCATGCATTGATCAGTTAGCTCCCATCCTCAAAGAGATGTACGAAGATGCCCTCGAGTCCGGGACACTCCCACCCTACATGAGAGAGGCGCTCATTTCTTCCCGACTGAAACCCGGCAAGCCAGCATCTCAATGCAATTCCTATAGACCATTGTCTCTCATTAACAACGATGCTAAAATTCTTGCTAAAGTCCTAGCGAATTGCTTGAACTTATTGATGAAGAATCACTCATCCTTCCCAATCAAGCTGGTTTTAACCCGGGGCGTGCGACTACTTACAACCTGGGCGCTTTTTTTCCATATTACATAATGTAGATCCTAATCTCGTGCTGGTGGCGGTCTTTTTAGACGCCACTAAAGCACTTATTTCCATCGAGTGGGACTATCTACTGGGCATTCTACGTACAATGGGCTTTCCCCCCCTGTTTCTTTCTTGAATAGGCTTATTATACCGGCTCCCTTCGGCTAGAGTCCTGATTAATGGCCAGTTGTCCCCGGCTTTTCCTATCACTGGAGGCAATAGGCAGGGGTGTCCACTCTCCCCCCTGCTTTTTGCCCCAGCAGTTGAGCACCTGGCGGCTAAGCTGCGGCAGCACAATCAGGACAAAGCACTGTGCTGTAACTTGCATCAGATATCACTCTACACGACTTGCATTCCCTCTACGTTCGAGACCTGCAACAAAACCTTAACCCGCTGCTGCGAGAAATCATCATTTTTGGAAAGTTATCCGGGATTCATATAAATTGGGGGAAATTACAAATATTTCCTATTACCACAACAGCAGTACACTTTCCCCTGGACTACCCACTAGACTGGTGTGACACAGACATGAGGCATTTGGGTATATGAATATGTAGGGATCGGGAGGAGCTACTGCGCCTCACTATGGTGAAGCACTAGACCACATCAAGTCAAGTCATGGATATTTATAGAGCACACATATCACCCAGAGCTCTCATAGCGCTTGCATAGACTCCTCTAAGCAGAAATACAGAAGGAAAAAGAAAAGGAGAAACTATTAATGGTCGACCAACCAAGTATTTAATTCCTTGCGGAATCGAATATGATCTATGATAGAGAGTAGATGTGGTGGAAGTTTATTCCAAAAGGTGGGTGCCAGATATGTGAAAGATCTCCCGCCATTTCAGGTGATACGAACTCTGCATGGATTGAGAAGAAATTTGGTACTTGACTTTAACATCCTAGTCGGCTGGTACCACCGGAGTTTTTTTGCAAAATTACCAGGCCTGCTTCCGCGCATGCTCTTATGCACTAGACAAATAACCTTGAACTGAGTTTGCTTCTTTATAGGGAGCCAATGAAGATGCTTAAGATTAGGTATTGTTGGGGATCTAGAAGGAAAGTTCAGTTCCAGTCTGGCGGATGTGTTCTGTAGGACCTGGAGCATAGAATTGAGTTTTTCATTGATCAAGGCCAGCAGGGCATTTCCATAATCAATACAGCTGATGAGCAATCTATGAACGAGTGGCTTCCTTGATTTGATTGGGATAGATTGAAAGATTTTTTTAGACTACATATATTTCCATAACAGGTACCAATTACCTGGTTGACCTGATTTTTCATCGATAGCTGGTTGTTGATCATTACTCCATGTTCTGCACCACTGGTTTTGGGGAAGGGCAGGGACCCAAATTTCGGGGGCCCCAGTCATTAGACTAAACTTCATTAGACCTACCGAAAAGAATGACCTCCGTCTTGCTTCCATTTAGCTGGAGATGGTTCATACTCATCCAGTTATCAATGTGAGTCATGCAATTTTTTTAAAACAAGTCTTTGTGTCAAGGGGATCAGGTCCCAGGGTGAGTAGTAGCTGGGTGTCATCAGCATAGGACACCACTTCAATGCTGCAGGATCTGATCTCCCTAGCCAGAGTTGACATACAATGATTGAAGAGCATAGGGCTCAGAATAAGCCTTGAGGAACTCCCATCTTTACTGGCCGGCTACTGGAGACCATATTGTCACTTACTTTGTACCATAGTAGTACGATTGATTAAGTAGCTTTGAAGCCAGTCCAGTGCCTTACCTCTGACACCCATCTCCCAGAGCTGTTGCTCTAAAATGCTGTGGGAGATGGTGTCAAAGGCAGCTGACAGGTCCAACAAGACGAGCTTAGCCGATTGTCTGTTGTCCTAGCCTAATCTGATGTTGTCAATAACTTCCACCAGCGCTGTTTCAGTGCTGTGGGCGGCCCTGAAACTGGACTGTGTTAGGTCCAGTAGTCCGTGGCCCTTCAAATGGGCAGTGAGTTGTCCATTGATCAAAGACTCGAGAACTTTTCCAAAATAAGGAAGCAAAGAAATAGGTCAGTAATTCCTTGGAGTTTTGAGCTCAGCATTCATTTTTTTTAGGATAGGTCTGACCATCGCAGCTTTCCATATATCTGGGACTTCTGATTGCAAGAGTGACATATTAAATATATCGGTGAGATTTCTGAGAAGCAGAGGGCGATGGTTGAAAAAGGACGTGAAAGTATCGGGTCTGCTAGGGAACCATATTTGATCTTGGCCAAGGGGGAACCCTTCTAACAGAGGAAAAATGCTATCAGAGTAATTTACCAAGTTTTTTGCTACTTTAATATCATGTTTTGGGAAGGAATTATGAATGGTGACAATCTTATCCTCAAATAACAAGGAAAGAGTGTCTATCCAGTCTTGAGAGAGAAGAGTACCTGGCTGGGTAGGGGAAATGGTAAATTCTTCCAACTGTGTAACGCGCTGGCTCACACTTCCATTTTCTATGGCGAGGCGATCCTAGTTAATCAAAATGGTAGTTTGTCCACAGTTACTGTACTTGTTCCTGAATGTCCCGTATTGCCCTGGTGGGCACTTTTTCAAGGCCCTACGTTCAGAGATGATCAGATAAATATGGGAGTGGGGAGTCACGATTCCAATGGAATATACTTACCAGGCCACATTCTGCATGCGTCTTTGTAGTCCCTAACTTTGAACTATACTACACATGCGCTCAGGCGCATTACGCCTTCTACTGGTTTCACCCACCCAGGTATATGCCTAAGGTAGCAGCGGAGCAGTGGCTGGCTGACCCGGTCCCCTTGGTGGGTGTGCTATGTGATACTCCTCGGCCTCGAGACAAGGAGCCTGCATTGGTCATGTGTATGGTTGATGCCTGGAGGTGCATTATGACCCTGTTAAAAGCTCCAATGCTGTATTCACCGCTACTTCCTTTATTGTATTACCCCCAGAGGCAAGTACTCCAGGAGACAGGGTTGCATAAGCTCATGGAATGGATGAAAATCATGAGCCTGGGGGGATCTATATCTTAATGGGAAGTTCCGCTCTTTGGAGCAAATGTTCGGGAGATTCCATCGACTACTCTAGATGTGTTTCTCTATGTTAGGCTGCAGCAAAGCCTGCACCACAACACTCAAGCATTCCCTTTTGAGCTGCCCAAGCTAGCCCCTCTGCCATTGGTGTTACAAGTTACCTCACCAGGGCATTCAGTCTCTCTACTCTATCACACAGTACTCACTCAACAGGAAACTACCCCTTGCCCCGCTCGCACACACTGGGAGCTAGAACTAGGCCATGACAACTCAGACGAACAATGGACATACTGCTGTCTACAAACAGAACAAATTTTGGCAAGTAGCAAACTCTGCATCACACACTTTAAATTTTTACATCGCTTACACTATACCCCGGCCAAAATGCACAAATACAAGCTGAGGGAATCCGATAGGTGCTGTGCAGAAGGTGCCGACTTTTTCCACTTGGCTTGGGGATGCCCAAGTATACATGCCTATTGGGGTCAGTTTTTTTATGCTTTGGAGCAGATGACCTCAGTAACCCTGGACTGCACACCTTTGGAGGCCCTGCTCGGCTACACTGAATTATTGGAAAAGCCCTACCGGCGCTACCTGGCCATTGCTTTCTTAATGGCCAAGCGTTGCATTGCTTGTAGAAGGGGCAGACGGAGGGCGCAGAATTTCAAGGATCGGCTCACTGATTTAATATACTGCCAGGAGCAGCTCAACAACTATGCAGAGCTGTTTCCCCCAACTTCAAGGCTTAAAGATATTTGGGACCCTTTGAAAGATTACCACCTGAAATATCCATTAGCTGCTCCTCCCTCCAATGACGAAGTGTAACCGCTAGGGGTGTATTACTGTCAATGGATCGCATGATGAATGTGCTATGTACCCTAGGTCGCTAACCAATCTTTCCCCATACTTTCACCCTAACTGCATTGGGTAATGTTGAGGTTCCGATGCTCTGCAGTTGGCAGTCGGTGATGTGATTTCTTGTAACAGCCTAAGGTGAATGTTGACCAGTACCTACACACGCTGATCTCCCCGCCGAACTGTTGAGCTCCTACTCAAAAGATTATGGTTAACGTTATGGACTCTGCAGACTGTATTCTGTGCTATTAATTGCTTCTGCCTGCAATGTATACATAACGTCAAATGGTGCAATTGTGTCTGTAAAATGACAGATTTTTCTTGTACTGTAATTTCCTTAAAAAAATCAATAAATTCAATAAATACATTAAAAAAAAATTCTAGTGGTTAACATAGTTCTGGAAAAGCTCTGAAATGTTGTCCTGTCACAGTGTTGACTCATAAAATAGCATAGAGGGTAAATGTTCCTGCTGCATCATAAGTAGCATAGAGGGTTAATGTTCCTGATGCATAATACATAGTGCTAATATCCCTCATCTCAATAAATACAGTCACAGAACAGTTCATGAAGTGGTTTGCCTTGGGATGGCTCTAGGGCACCCACAATATAATGGCCAGAACAGAGGGATGGGGTCGTTGGGGCCAATATTGGCCCAGGGAGAGGGGTTACATGCCTCCCCTTTACAGTAAGGTCAGGCCCAGGAGATGGGGTCCCCAACGCTGACACTGGTCGGGGAAGGGGCTGAATGCCCCCCCCCCCCCCACAATAATTTAAGTAATGAGCCCCGAGAGATCGGATGCCCAGGGCCAAATACGGTCTGGGGCCATGTACTCATGTACTCCCCCCTCTAAATAAAGATGACAGGCCATGGGGGATGGTGTTCCTGGGGCAGAGATTGGCCTGGGAAGGAGGGCTGGGGGCCCCCACCTGTCTTGACTGCCTTGGGGGGTTGGCCGCAGGGCCTGAGGCCAACCCTCCACCACGCATGGCCAATGGTTGGATTAACATATGGTAATTAAATATTACTTTATGTTAAAAAAAGGTTACAGCCATGTTACTGTGAGGAAGTACAATTGAAAAAACATTAGAAATTCACTAAAAAAGCATCATTCAGCCATCCAACAACTGCAAGGCGCTGTAAATGAAGTGGGAAGTACATGTATAGAGATCTCCGAAAGAATGGTGTCAGTCGAATCACGAACCGACCATCTTGAGAACGAGGTTACCTACCTTCAGAGGAAGGAAAAAAAACAAGAAGGAATCATACAGGATCTATTGATAAAGGTCGAGGAACAAGAGAATAGATCAAGACAAAACAATATGCGCTTCCTGGGGCTCGCAGAAGGCGTCGAGGAAAACGACCCCAGGGGGTATGTAATTAGACTTCTGAAATCAGCCCTTCCTGAACTTCAAACCTGGGATTTAGAGAGAGAAGTTCAACGTGCCCATCGGTTCCCCCTCACTCAGTCTAAGAAACCACAGATTCAACCTAAATTTCCAAGGGCAATACTGGTGTTTTTTGGAAACTTTCTACTTTGTGATACTATCTAAGACTTAGTACGTCCGACAAGCAAGAGAGAATACAACGGCTCCACATTTTTTGTGAGACCAGATTTTGCCCACGCCACCGTTGAAAGGAGGTGGAGGCTGAGACAGCTATTTTCTCCTTTTGAGCAAATTGGCGCTAAAGTGTTTTTACAGAACCCTGCTCGACTGAAAGTACATTTTAGGGGAGCAACTCGCAGTTCCATCAGCGAAATACAGGCTGAAAATTACCTTAAAGAGATCTTAGAGACTGCAAAAGACAATACCAGAAAATGATTAGGAACTAAATTTTCTCTTAAGATGTGGATTGGATAATAGGTTTCAATTCTTTATATCAATATTAGGTGTAGAACTTTTGTTTGTCATAGACTTTCTCCCAATTTAATTATAATAATCACGTGGGGCCTAGGGGGCGATGCACTGAGGCGAACTGCTCAACGGACACCCACACCTGGATCCTACTGGACCCAGGATGTCTCAAAGGGGGGGAGGGGAAAGGGGCACAGGACAGAATACAGGGAAAAGGACTGGTACATATCAAAATAAGGAAATTACACAAAAGGAACTCAAGTTACATGGAAGGGAAACAAGGGCTGTATTCACGTTTAAAGCATTAATCTTGGTTAGACTAAACAGCTGCATCTGGCAAAAACTAGACAAAAACTTACAGGCAACGATAATGGTACTAGTAGCAAGGGTGGTAATGAGGGTAGAAAAGAAATTTTATCTCTTCAGTCTAAAAGGCTCAGGAATAATAAAGAGTAAGGATGAGCTCAAAAGTTAAGGTGTTAACAATGAATGTATGTGGGCTGAACGATAGGCTGCAAAGACAAAAGGTAGCTTTATTAATCAAAAACACCCAGGCAGAATTTATATGTTTACAAGAGACACACATAGAAGGTAACAAGTCTTTCTTGTTGGAACAATTGGGGCTGCATGTGCTGGCATATTCAAAACATGGGGCAAAGGTCAGGGGAGTGGCCATTTTAACTAAATTACTTAATTGTAACACTAGGAAGAAATTAGAAGATCCGTGGGGCAGGTGGGCCCTGATTGATTGTCTGATCGGAGAAGTCTGGATTACTTTGGGGTCCATCTATGGGTCAACGGAGGATGACCCTGAAGTATTCGAGTTCCTAGACATAGAACTGGCTACCTGGGCACCAAGAATGATCCTAGCAGGAGATTTCAACCTTGACGGGGCGTCAGGTTTGGGACTGAATAATAGGGGCCTATACCAAGGAAGGAAAAAGTGGGTGTGCAGAGCAATCCGAAGTATGGCCAGTAACAATGCCTTTATGGATGTCTGGGAAGAGCTTAAAGTGGGCGAGGACGGCTTTACTTACTACTCGGCCCCCCATAGGAAGTGCGTCCGTCTGGATTACTTCTTCACCTCCGGATTACCTTCAAACACCCTGACGATAGCGAGGCTACGCCGTATTCTGTCTGATCATAACCCCCTATTATTGACAATAACGGGTAGCGGGCTTAAAAGACAGGCTAAATCATGGACATTTGAAAGGGAACTCATGACGGATATAGACTATATTACACCCATGCACGCTTGGATAAAGGGCTTCTGGGATATCAACAGAGGGAGTACTAATCCAGGAAATGATTGGGATACCTTTAAACAGGGGTGCGAGGTGAAACACTGAGTTTCAGCCTAGCCAAACAGAAAAAGGAGAAAGCCAAGGTAGATAAAGTAAACAGCGATCTGTTGAAAGCAGAGCAGAGACTGGAACAGGCTATTACTGAGGGGTGGGAGCTGGAACAATATTTAATGGAGACCATGATGGCTAAAGGGGAAGCAGAAGAGAGTATAGCAATAAAATCAGCTAAGATTTACAATGCTAAGAGAGAGCAATGCTATGAATACAGCGAAAGGGTAGGGCGAACACTTGCAACACGCACGAGACAGAGGATGGCAAAAGGTGAAATTAAAGAGATAAGAGACAGCGGGGGCAATATGGTTTCAGATAGGGAAGGCATCCTTGAGGTCTTTAGGGAGTTCTATAGCAAGCTTTATGAGGAGGAGCAGGACAGGGATCCTGCCGATATTCAGAGGTACCTGCAAGACCTACCAATTAAAACCCTACAGGAGATAGATAGGGACTCTCTCGAGACCTGCTAAGAGGCAGAAGAAATTAAGGAGGCTATGCTCTGCCTACCCTCCAGTAAGGCTGCTGGGCCAGATTTGATACCCAGGGAATTTTACAAAGTGTTTTCGGCATCAATTATCTCAGAGCTAGTCAGGACACTTAGGGAGGCACAGGCGGGGCATTCTATACCAGCCAGCTGGGCAGGGGCAGATATTGTTGTAATCCTTAAAAAAGGGAAACCCCCCGCAGAGCCCGGATCATAGCGCCCGATTACACTGATTAATGCTGACCTAAAAATCTTCTCTAAAACATTAGCGAACAGACTTGCTAGGGTAATAGAGCAACTAGTAAGTATTAATCAGCATGGCTTTATTCCACACAGAGGAACTACACTCCATGTTAGAAAAATGATCACGCTATATGATGTAAAAGGGGCGGAGGAGAAACCTATGGCAGCTATGTTACTAGATGCCGAAAAGGCCTTCGATAGTGTGGCGTGGGGAAGGGAGAATCGGAGAAGGATTCCTAAAATCGATACAATCATTGTATGTAGGACCAACAGCGTGTGTAAGGGTAAATGCAAGCCGCACTACCCCATTTAGAATTACACGGGGCACACGACAGGGGTGCCCTTGCTCACCCCTGCTCTTTGCACTTTACATAGACCCATTAATTAAGAAATTGGAGCTAAATGATGGAATTAGGCTGCTAGACACTAAGATGGGGGTGATTAAGGTACTAGCATACGCAGATGATATTGCGATTATCACACCCTCACCATCAGAGGCCATCAGTAAAATAGAACAGGAGGCGGAGCAATTTGGGCGGGTCGCAGGGTACGTACTAAATAAAACTAAGACACAAATCAAAAAGAACTTATATGCAACATGCACGGATTCACGGGTGGTGGCTGAGGGGGCTTATCTAGGAATAACAATCATGGCTGACCTGGGCAATCTAGTGGACTTAAACACTTCTCCTATCACCGCGAAAGCGAAGAAGGATTTGGATATGGTACATAATCTGCACATGTCTATAGTTGGCAGGATAAATTATATTAAAATGAATCTCCTCCCGAAATTTCTATATATATTTAGAACTATACCTCTATTTTTTAGCCCACTTTTGTTTGGTAGAATAGAGCTCATAATAAACCAGTTTATTTGGTCACAGGGCAAAACAAGAAGGGCACTAAAATATATGGCATTACCAAGAGAGAGGGGGGGGAGGGGTGGCACTACCCGATCTGAGACTCTATTACTGGGCAGCAGTGTTGCAGGAAATAACGGGCCTTATTGGCGGGCTGAGATTGAAGTAGAATTCTATACCGGCTCATTAGAGATCTTCGGTTTGATTTTAGGCGAGGAGGCACAGAATGTGTTTCTGAGATATACTGAACCGAGTTACTTCAAGAGAACCAGATTTAAGACCCTGGAGGAAGCCTATAAGGTGTGGAAGGCGTTTAAAAAGAGCTTTGGACTGGGTAGCTACCAGGCATACACTAGGTTAGGGAATGACACCACATTACCCCCAGAGATCTTTGCTGATACTGTTTTCAAGGAATGGGGACGGTTAGGAGTGAAAAGAATGGGGGATTTGATAGGCCCGCTAGGAGTGCGCCAATTCTCAGAGATACAGAGAAAATTTGGGGGTCAGTTCAAGGACGTTTTTTAAGTATTTGCAGACAAGAAGCTTATTGGCTGGAAAGAGAGGAGGACCTCTAGGATTTGGAGACAATACAATATTACAAATAATAGAAGGGGGACACAGCTCCACGATAAAAAGGTTGTATGCCGAACTTATAGCACACAGGGGAGATGACTTGGGTAAATTTGAAGCAAAATGGATGGATGCGCTAGGGATTCGGGAGGGGATCTTTGAGAAGTCACTGCGGATGGGACAGGAGATTCTCCGCTCTTCTTCATTGCAAACCCAGCACTATAAGACCTTGTACAAGCTATACTACAACCCAGCCAGAATTGCACAGTGGGGGGCACACAAGGCATAGCATGCCCAAGATGCGACAGCCAGGAGGCAGACATAGCTCACATGTTTGGCGAATGCCCCAACTTAGTTCCTCTGATAAAAGAAATCGAAGGGTTTTTAGATAGATCATTGAATTGTAAGTTAACAATGACACCCGAAGTAATATTAATGGGATTGGACGGGACTGGAGAGCAACCACAGTTGGAGAACTTTCTGTTCGTAGCTATGGCAGTATTTCGTCTATGCATAGCTTCAGCATGGCGAGACAAGCTCCCCCCCCACTATGCAGCAATGGTTGGCCAGGCTTTTGTATATATACAACATGGAAAAAGCGCTATATGCCAGAAAAGGGTAGAATGCCAGATCCCTAGGTCTGCAGATCTGGAAACCAATAACAGATTGGAAGAATAGGGTGGCAGGAAACATAGAACTTCCACAGGGCCTCAGGGCGGGTGTATAATGCAATCAGGAATATTATTCTAGCTGTATACATGGGGTTATGTTTGGTTGTTCGCCCTTCAAGGGGTTTCTACCAGTTGTTTTTAATAATGCTCTAGCTTACCCAGTATAATTTGCCAGGTCTGAATTATTGTAAATTAGATATAGTAATGTCATGGAAAAAAACGAAACTTGATTGTATTCTTTTGCTATTTGTCATGTCCTGTGCAGGGGGGGGAGGAGTTAGGGGGAAAAACGTTGTAAAAAATGTTTTTTTGAATAAAAACATTTAAAAAAAAAAAAATAAATAAAAGGGTAGACAGGACATCTGCCAAACTCCAAATAATTGTTTTTTTTTTTTTTTAAAAGAAATTCACTAAAAAAACAAATGATACAGGGATGTTATAGTTAGGTTCACAACACACACAAAACCATAGAAATTCAGCAGTTATAGTTAGATTTATCTCATGTTACTATAACTTGCGCATTAAGGTAATTATAACTTGTGCCCTCACCCTGCACTGCTAGTTCTCTAAATATTACATCACTCATGACCTCTTCAATTACATCATTCATAATATCACTGCAACATTTGCTGTAAAATTATTGATGAGAAAGCTGTGCATGGTGGGGGTGTGAGTTATAATTACCTGAGGGTACAAGATAGATAATTGCGATAACTCTAACTATGCCTGATGAATTTCTATAGTTTTGCACGTGTAAAATGTGAACCTAACTATAGTGTCCTTGTAACCTTTGTTTAATGTGTGTGAATGTAATATATATGTGTGTGTAGTATGCCTCTTTTGGCCCCCACTACATTGTATTGTATTGTATTGTATATTAGATTTATATAGCGCTTATCACCCAGGGGTCTCTAAGCGCTTGCCTTGGGAAGTCGTCCTGGCTTTTCCCTGTGAGATAGCCCCTACATGGCATCCCCAAGGTGAAAGCCAGGCATCCCGCCGCGGGGGTCGTTGTGGAGATTAAGCAAGCTTAATGCCCAGAGTTGCAGAGTGTGAACCCATGATTAGGTCAGGCACCGAAGCGAGAATTATTGAGTCCGTGGACATTAGAGCTCAAGACCCTGCTGCGTCGGGAATTGAACCCTGGTCCCGGGTCTGACCTCTGCTTCAGGGTCTGCCTGCTCTAACCAGTGAGCCACACCTTTCCCGGTGTTGTTTTCTCTATTCTGTGTATTCCATTTAAGGGTTGCTATGGTCCTGTAGTCACAACCCTCCCATCTTTTATTCCTCCTAACTGTGCCTGTTTTTACATGCACTCTTTGTTCACACTCCCAGTATCTTCATGTCTCTCCTCATCCTCCTTATAACCAGTCTCAATCCTATCACTTTCACTACTGGTCCCAAAAGCACAAGAACTCTTTCTCCTTTCCCATCAATGTTGTTCCTGCTCTCTATTTCTTTCAGTCTCCCTTAACACATATACTGCCTTCTGTCTTTTGTCTAGTTTGATGCTGTATCTATTACATATTTCCGTTTGATTCTATTTTATAATATTGTGTTAACAAAGGCTCTTCACAAATATTTTAGAATGAGATCAAATGAAATAGAACACTGGCAAGAGGTGGCTGATTTTAGCTACAGAAAAAGGACCTGAACCCTGGACTTATATGAGGGAATATCACGGATGATTATGAACACACTGCAACATTGCAAGCAGATTTCTGAGGCATGGAGAAATGAAAATGATATGACTGAGACAAGGAATCAGGACACAGAGTAAGAGCGTAAAGCATAATGCTAAAGATAGAAAGTAAGAAACTGGAAAATGTAATACTAGAAGATATATAATGCCAGGAAACCCCTATGGAAAGAGGAATCGGGACTAGGCTTACACTGACCATCACAACTACTGAGCTTTATAACGGACCGATATATGGCTTGAAAGACTCCGAAGCAGCTAGTTCATTAAAGAGAAATACCTTTCATTAATGGCATGTACACAAAACTTGACTGCAAATTGCACTCTAAGGGGCTTATTTTCAAGCCCATTGATCCGCTGGTGCTCCGCTTTTATTGATGCACCAGCAGCGCAGTGGGCTTCCGCATATTTACAAGGCCATGTAAAGTCGCCCTGAATGACTTTTCATGGCCTTGTAAATATGTTTCCCTTTCATGCATAACTGTGCGTGAAAGAGGCATTCCATGGGTGTTGCTGTGGGAGTTCCCACACAATATCCATGGAACGTCGCGCATTCCCAGATTTACAATATTTTGTAAACCTGGTAATGTGTCAGAATCCTACACCTCCCCAGGGGAGGAGTAAGGAGGAGCAACGAGGAGAAACACCTTTATTGCTAATAATTTTTTCCTCTTTATATGCTTGCTGCATTTTGAAACATGATAGAAAGAACAGAATGCCTTTAATTATTGTTTTGGTGCTGGAAGGTGTTCCTTCCTGCACAAAAATAATCATCCCCTCAGCGCAAACACCCTTGCAAAATGACGCAAGGGTGTCTGTGCTGGCGCACGGTTGCCGTTTGTGTGCCGGTACAGGGGAGAACAACAGAAATGTAGATATGGGGCATTCCTGCCCGTTTATTCTGATTCATGACAGCGCAGTAGGAAGGCTTGCTGTGCGGCCTTGCACCAACAAATATTATAAATTAAGCCCTAAGGCATACACTGTAAAGGTATGTACAGGTTCTTGTATGGTGCAATAGAACACAACAAATATTGGTGATTTTTCACATGCTATAAACGCCTGCATATACACCTCAGTCTGATGGTTGCTTTTCCTCTCGAAACAGCAAAAGTCCATCTCCAAAATGGTATCTTAGTCCATATAAAAAGCAAAAGCAACTACAAACGTTTGCATATATTGCACCGTACAACTAACCATGTAGCGCCTGCGCAAAGTAGTGCAAGCCAGAGCTATGCGCTGCACTGCCTTAATTTGTATTTACTAAACTACGCAGAGCCATGCAAAATGGCTTTAAGTGACTTATTAAATCCCAGTTAAGGACTTGCATTGCCTTGTGATGTCTTGCGCCGAGCAAGGACAATGCAAATCCTGATTAAATCTGCCCTTAGATTTTAATGCAATGTCCAGTCAGCCTACATTGGTAAATGTAGCTTTGCATCAAAATTAATGGTTGCTTCTGGTGATCTGTAGCCAGAAATGCCCCTTTGATGCAAAGCTGGGTTGTGTCCTTTCCGGGGCCGGGTAGGACAACGTAACAATCGAACGGTGTATACCTACTGGTGCACACAGTCAACAGAATAAAAAAGAAGCATGCCCTTGCGAGACCAGTCCTCTATTAGATAAAAATAAATCAGTGTAGGTCTGATGTCAAATTAGTCATTAGGGTACAACTTAGAATAGGTTTGTAGAAAGTGTAATGTATAAATTGTAATGTGAAGTGTTAATGTATATTTGTATTTCAATTTTTTTGGTGCTAAAAATGTATATATAATTGTATGTAGTGAATTGTTGTTTTTGTATGGCAACAAGTAAACCTCTGATAACCTCAAAAGTATATAAAGTGATGTAACTTGCATACAACAAAAATATTCATTAACACCCAAGGATTATTTTTTTTAGGGTGTAAAATCTGCTCAGAATAAAAAAGAGGCAGAACTGAAACGTGACTGGGTTCCCTTATTCATAAACCTTTGATGCAAAGCAGCACAAAGAGCATTTGCGCTGTGAAAAGAGCACAGCACCTTTTTGTGATGGACAGTAAATACCTTCTGTTGCTTTGTGCCACTTTTCGTTGTGCTAGCTCTGGTGCAAAACACTAGTTAATCTTGTCCAGAGTGTTAAAAAAAAGAAAACACTGGCATGTGAATTCATGGTAAACATGATGATTCAATGAGAAATTGGTGAATCAAAGTTAGGTTCCTTGCAAGTGAACTGCAGTATTTTAGAAGATAAAGTCTTAATTGAGGAAAATGTACTCGGAATGTCTGCACCTCACTGCAGTGGGACACTGGCCACACTTAAGAATATGGTGGTCAG
Source organism: Lissotriton vulgaris (assembly GCF_964263255.1). Classification (NCBI taxonomy): domain Eukaryota; kingdom Metazoa; phylum Chordata; class Amphibia; order Caudata; family Salamandridae; genus Lissotriton; species Lissotriton vulgaris. The sequence goes on along the minus strand of NC_141687.1, from coordinate 2,126,000,606 downwards.
AGTGAGGGTGTGAGAATAACGGTGGCCTACAGACGTGAGCGGCCCAAGGCACGACATATTTCTTTAATAATCAGAAGCAAATGCAGGTAGTGTGTCTTTAAATCCCTCTGGAAACTTGATAAATTGCCCTTAAGTGTGAGCTAATTCTGAACTATGCTGAGAGGGCAATCAGAGAGTAGAGACTTAGAAGTGGAGGGACCCACCGCCCAATCTACTGACATGTTCTGGGTGGATGCATAGTAAATGCAAGGTAGATGACCGCAGGCTACTATCTAGATAGTATGACTGGAACACTTTGGATATGTACACAGGAGAGCTGTAATTGTGTGCCCTGTGGGCAATGTACAGTGTCTGAATTGACCTCCTTCTTTAATTGACAGCCAATGTGGCGATTTCAAGAATGGTGTAATCTTGTCTTGCCATTTGAGAGTGAATATAAGCCAGGATAATGGGTCTGGTAACTTTGAAGTTTTATAATGGTATTTATGTTAAAATCTATTGAAGAGGGTTTAGTACAGTTCTGTCAGCAGGCTGATCAAAGGTTTTCTCTGTGAGAAAATGAATCAGTTACCCCAGGACTCCACATTTCCTGGTGCAGTATGTCCTGTATGTTGAACATTGAGTGCCAGTAAAACTTGCCGCGTTCTGGATGAAGGAGACAGACAGTGCAGGCCGGAATGTTGGGTCACGGACAGCTGGGGCATGGCTCAGTGAAAGAGACGGTAGGGGCAATTCATGGGATGTGGGACAGATTTCATAACGGTGCCTGCCAGGCAGGTTTATCTTGAGTCAATGGATTCTGCCAAGCTTCAACAGCTTGAGTAAAGGGCCATGAAAGACGCCATTTTTAGTTCGAGCATAAACAGCACTTGGGCTGTAGGCAAACTGTTGTATCTACTTTGTGGGTCTGACTCCTCCTTTGCTTAGGATTGGCTTATCTGTGTGTCATTTAAAAATCAAGTGCGGTAATGGCTTGTGGGTGTTGCATGATCCATTTTTTTTTTTAATTGTTAACTCCCATGGAGTATTGCCTCAGAAGCGAGCAGGGGCACGCACGCTGTTTGCCTGCCTTTATCTTATTTTCACATTGCGTCCGCCCCGCCCTCCAAACCATCCTGGGCGTGACCACTTCCTCACTGTCTGCCTGTGATTGATTCTAGGAACACGTTATTTATTATTGTTAGAATGGGCTCTCCTTGCATTGTGCATGCTCAAAGATTTGGGATTTCCTGGATGGGTATGGGGTCACACATGTGCAGGCAAGCCCAGGCCGGTGTTCGATTACCAGGCCTACATCTGAAAGGCATCACTAGGGGGGTGCGGGGTGCGGACCGCACCGGGTGACACCATCACGTGGGGCGACACCGCCGATTCTATGTCTCTCTCTCTGCTATGAGATTGTTCAACTCCGCAGCTCTCGACTTCTCAGGTGCTAGTATAACTGAAGAACTTTAACACACTCGCCAAGGTTTATAAACTGGCTGCATGGCACAAAGCAGAACATTTTCTTGCACGCTGCTTCTGCCAGAGGTCAACCTTAGCATAACTGCAGTCACTGACACAAGGAATTAACAGCTCGAAGTATTAGTGGTGCCTATGAACCCCCCCCCCCCCCCCCCCCACGCACACACACCACCCACCTTTGACAATATTCAATTCTGCCTCAGGGCTTCTAAAACGTCTGAGACGGTCACGTGAGTAATTCTCAAAACAAAAATGGCATTTGAGCCCCCCCCCCCCTGAAGAAAGACTTCCACTGTATACACAAACGCGCAGTCTAATCTGGAGTTTAGTGAGGCATATAACGGGGCCAGTCAGAGAGCTCCAGCCATTAAACAACATTAACATTTTAGACATGCCTTGGAATTAATAAAAAGGGTGCACCTTTTATTCAAAGCGTTCACTGAAAGAAGCATCGCTCTGGAATTGATAGAGGCGTGCACGTGTGCAAGGCATTGCACAAAAGTTCAAACACTGTCTTGAAATGATTAAATGTTGTTCACCCTTCACTTCACCCGTTATCTCTTACTTCCTCTCCCATTGCCCAGAGTGTTCCGAGCTGTCATTCTCTGATATCTCGGCTCCATGTGGTGTGCTTATAACAAGATCACCCTATAGTTTGAGACGCAGAACTCTGCTTTGTCTATTAGCAGTTGTCCTGGTGTTCTAAGAATAGTTTACTGGTTGGTGGCATGTGTGTATGTAGCATGTGGCCAATACAAAAGGGGCCCCTTGAGAAAGATTTAGGGCAGACGTCAGGGGAAAATTACACTACTGCAAAGGAAAGAGTCCACCCAAATGAATAAAAAAACGGCCCCCAAAGAGTCCACTGATTTAAATGCACAACATAGAGCTCACCAATAGGCGACGAATAGGCCACAGGGTGGATTAAACTTCAAGTGTAAATGTACAAAATCTTTATTTTCTTTTTTATATTTTCTTTGCACACATTTTATCCAAGGTACTTGATAACATAATACATAAGTTCATTAATTCATAAAACATAGATCAATAAATACACATAATATAAGGACCCCACATCAACCTCTCATCATACATCTTCCATCTTCTCATCCAATCACACACAAACATCCACTTCAACATCAAACACTATATACAAATTCCTCAACGTAATCCCCAGAGTGACACATGAATAGGATCCTGCAAGGTCTTCTTAGCAAAATGCCAGAGAGTCCAGATCGATGTGGCAATAATATACTGGAGATAGAGATGCAAACAAGGCACACATGGGAATCCCAGGATACAAGAAATACCAGGCATTACATTGGCTGATTTGTATATCTTCTCTCTATACGAACCTAATTGAAACGATTCTATTCTTGTTGATTCATTTGGGTGGACGCTTTCCTTTGCAGTAGTGTATGTAGCGTGTGGCATCATATTTTACCATTACACTAGAAACAATGTCGGTCTGTTTTTCTGTCAGTTTGTCGTACTCTCATCCCCAATAGAACTGAATTCTGAAGAAAAAAATCAAAGACCACCTCAATATTTTTCTTTGTTCATGGCGAAGATGCTGTAAGCCGACCCTTCTTTTGTTTTAGAGTGGATGCCGGGGGTATTGCAGGGACGGAGAGGGGGGTTTATGCGCAGACTGCAGAGCATTTCTGTAATGAAGCTGTCAGGTCCCGGACCTGGAGGGAATAGGGGCAAATGAGAGGTGGGGTGGGGACTGGGGGTGACAAGGGATGGGGTAATGTGGAAGTTAGCACTGAAACCATTCTGATGGTCCCGTTATTTGTCACTGTCGGTCTCAGAGGAGGTGAGGGGGTGGCACCATGAGTTACCCGCCCTGGGTGACACCAACCCTAGTGACGCCACTGAAAGCAAGAGAGTGATTTTACAAATTAAAATAAAGCTGATTGGGCACCAATAAACAGGATCAAGCTGAGATTAGAGAGCGTACACAGTAAGAAATACCAACTGAAAGTGCGCACAATATTATGCTCTTGCTCCTCGCTGCTCTGCTGTCCGCTTTTCCCTCTAAATGAAAGCGCATTTGTCCGCATATTGCAAAAGCGGAGTTGTTTGTTTTCAGGGGATACATTTTTGGTTGCAATTAATGGCACCCAGAACACGTTTTTCAGCCGGCGAGCTGCAGGCAGAGCAATGATTGAAGCCTCCTCACCTGGCGCAGTATTTCGCGCCTGTATAGTAAGTGCCTCGACGGGCACTTCTCTCTGCATAGCCCCGGGCCTAATTACACAGCACGCCCGGAAATCACCACATCTTAATTAGACGCGAGACACAACTCTGATTCAAAATACGTTTTCGTAAAATGTGTATTTTTATCACTTCTTTGCATAATATCCACTCTTCTCGAAACACCAGTGCATACATTTTCTTCTGGCGGTACCGAAAATATAGCACCATATCTATACCAAGTCTCATTTGTGCCAAGTGTTTGTGGGTCGTTTCTGTGGGAGTTTAGGTACTCTTAAATTGCCTTCGAAGACAGACAGTTCTGCAGTCAGAAGATACCGGGCGGGATATCACAGCTGGAAGCATCACCGAGCACAGGGAGAGTATAGGAAGAAGGGCACTTCACCTGCATTTCCATACACCATAGCATCGACCATTCAAAGGTGATAAACACAAGTATTTTTTAATGCATACGCATTTGCCAGATGCTTTAAGGCTACTCACTCAACGATTTTTTCATTGACAAGGTCGCAAAGATCAAAGCTAATATTCCCCTCCCTTCCCCCGCATTTACCAATCCTTCCCCGCCCGTTGTCACGTCTAAACTCACTTCCATTCCTCCCTTAACCAGGGTCACGCTTCTCCCCCTGCTTCAAAAGGTAAAGGTGCCCTTGACTTTGCCCCCGCTCACATCCTAAGAGAAATCTTCCTAAATTGCCCCACTCCTCCCTTCACTCTTTTGAACGACTCGCTCAGCAACAGAGCGGTCCCCACTGCTCACAAATTCACGGCTATCATCCCCATTCTAAAAAAACCCGGTGCTGACCCTTCCTCCCCTTCCAACTACCGTCCCATCTCCCTTCTGCCCTACCTGGGCAAAGTTCTAGAAACCCACGTGACCAGCACCCTGAGCACCTATGTGGAAACCAACCACTGCCTCTCTTCCAGGCAGGCGGGCTTTCGCCCGCTCCACTCCACTGAGAGGGTGGTGACCTCAGTGATGGACAGCCTACGCGAGGGCATTGACATCAATTGTCCGCAGGCCCTCATCCTTTTAGATCTGTCCGCCGCTTTTGACACGGTGGACCATTCCATCCTCCTCACCCGTGTCAAGGCGGCGGGCATCGAGGGCCTGGCCTTCGCCTGGCTTGAGTCCTTCCTGAGTGACAGGGCTCAGGCGGTTCACCTAGCTGGTTTCACCGCTGCCCCTCGCAGGGTTGTATGTGGAGTCCCACAAGGTTCCTCACTTTCCCCCCTTTTGTTTAATTTATACATTTACCCTCTCATTTTTATGTTACAGCAGCTCGAGGTCACGGTGTTTAATTATGCCGATGACCTCCAGCTAATTTTCAATCTTTCTCATTCTCCTTCCTCCTCCCAGAACGTCCAGTCCGTCATGCTGTTCATCCAGGACTGGATGAACTGCAACCACCTCAAACTCAATCCAGATAAGACGGAGTTAGTCTTGACTGGAGGTGGTTGCAGTCCCTGGTCCCCCTCCCACTGGCCCTCCTCACTTGGTGCTCCCCCGCTTCCAGTCCCCAAGGTCAAAACCCTTGGTATTTTTCTCAACTCTTCACTTTCCGTTCACTCACAAGTCACCTCGGTTGTTTCTTCTTGTTTTTTCTCCCTTAGAATCATTAGGAAGATCTCTCGCTTTTTCTCTCTACCCGCTCTAAAAATCATAGTGATGGCTATGGTGCTCTCGCGCCTTGATTACGGCAACATCATTTACAACGGCGCCCCAGCCTACGCCATTCACCGTTTGCAGCTAGTGCAGAACCAGGCTGCCCGCCTGATCCACGGTCTACCCAAATTCCATCGGGTTACCCCCTTAATGCAGGCATTGCACTGGCTGCCGGTAAAAGAGCGAGCCTTGTTTAAACTTGGCTGTACCACCTTTCAGGCCAAAATGGGCACCGCCCAGGAGTTCATCTGCTCCACCATCAAACCCTATACACCTGGTAGAGAGCTTCGATCCACCCACCAGGCCCTGCTAACTACCCCCCGTTTCCGAAAGAAAAAGGCCGGAGGAACAAAATTCGCAGTTCTCGCTCCTGCGTTTTGGAACTCCCTTCCGACAGAACTCCGGATGACTTCCTTCTACATCGAGTTTCAGAAGGGTCTCAAAACTCTGCTCTTCTCCCAAGCTTACAAGGTCTGATCCCCCTCCGCTCCTGCTACCCCCTCGCAGTCCAAAAGCGCCAAGAAACCGCGTGGTAGAAGAGCGCTATATAAATGTTTTTAAATTCAAATTCAATTCAAGTTAGAACTATCCTCCCATTGATAATTCTGGACTAACCTTATGTCCAGAAAACAAAGGGGCATATTATCAAGGGGGGCGATAGGCAATTTTCGCTGCTTTAGCGGCCGTTTTCAGCTGCTAAGCGGCGAAAATTCGATCACCCTATTAGCAAGCTGTCGCTAACAGCAGTTAGCGACAGCTTGTAGGCGATAGCGAGCGGTTTGGGGCCCACTTTGCATGTTAGCGATAATTATCGCTAATGACATGCAAAGTGGGCGTTCCCAACCCGTTAGCGACTGAAAGCAGTCGCTAACGTCGCTAACGCCTATTAGCAAGGCAGGCTTAGCAATGGCAATATTCGCGCTAAGCGCGAATATCGCCAAAAACGAACACCTGCCCAGACCAGTTATTAGCCATGTTATCCAATGGGAGGTGGATAACATGGCTAAGAACATTTTGTCGCTAATGCATGAATATCGCTGTATTCCCAGCGATATTCAGGCTATCGCCGGAAAAATCATCGCTTTGGAGATAAACGTTGCTAATAGCACGTTATCTCAGCGATCATTTCCGGCGGTGTTTACCGATAAAAAAATCGTTGCTAAGCCTACGTAGCGATTAATATCGCTAATCGTTGGTAATATGCCCCAAAGTGACTTAAACACTCTGCGGGTCTTCTCGAGTATGGCGGCGTGCCAGCCTGCAAGGGAATGTGCAGTTGACTGACTGCCCTGCCAGCAGAAGTCTGCTAATAAAGCTTGGAGATCACGGCCATGTTGTCTGCAGTTCTTTTGAGAAAAGTGCTCTTTTGATCTGGCAGACAATGCCTTTTATTGCCAGCTTTGCTTCTTTGAAGCAAGGCTGGCAGTAAAATAGATGCAGCTTTTGCTATCCTTGCTATTTGAAATCAAGGAATATAAATACAAAGTGTGTGTTTACACACCGCTTGCAGGTTTGCAAAACGCGTAAATAAAAGGCATTTTCATTTACAATGTCATTAGCTCAAACTCTTGCAAATGCGAGACCTATTGCATTGCAAATGCTTGTTTTTATAGTCAGCAAGCTAAGCATGTCGCAAAGTATACACATTTTGGGAAGTATGTGGCATATTACCAAGCAATAGCGATGATTATCGCTATTGCTTGGTTAGAGACAAAAATTTACCGCAGCGCTGCGGCGATTTTTACCGCAAATAAACCTTGGTATTACCAAGGTTTAACGCAAATGCGGTAAAAATCGCCGCAAAGCATGAATATCGCTGAAAAGTCTGCGATATTCATGCATTAGCGAGCTAATGCTCTTAGCCATGTTATCCACCTCCCATTGGATAACATGGCTAAGAACTGCTCAGGGCAGGTGTTAGCTTTTGGAGATATTCCCGCTTAGCGCGAATATCTCCAAAAGTTGGTAATAGGAGATAGCGATGTTAGCGACTGTTTTCAGTCTCTAACATCTTGGCACGCCCACTTTGCATCTCATTAGTGATAAATATCACTGACATGCAAAGTGGGGCCCAAGATGGTCGCTATCTCCTACTAGCTGTCACTAACTGGTGTTAGCGGCAGCTAGGTAATAGGGAGATAATTTTATCTCCGCTTTCTTGGCTTTTAAAGCCAAAAAAGCGGAGATAAACCCCCTTGATAATATGCCCCTATGTGTGAAGTTCCGAGTAACCGAGCTTCACCAATTCCGAGTCCTGACTTATTTAAAGAATTAAGGCACTCAGTAAAATAAATAGCTTTTAATTTTATAAATTCGTGAACTTTGCATTGGTTTATAAATAGAATTTATCCACCACAGTGAAATTATAAAAGCAATGTAATAAGTGCATAGTACTTCATATGATTAGCATATGATTTTATAATAAATATTTACAGAACTCTACTGGTGAATGACAATATAATTTGTATTTTTCACTTTTGATTAGTTGGGAAAGCCACGTTTATTTAAAAAAAAAATACCACTTTAAAAAAAAATGAAATAAATGTTATGAAATAAGAACATGATAATCGCACAGTGGTGTAAGAGGAGGTGTGACTTTCTCTTGCAGTAATGTTGGTTTACTTCTGGAATTCAAGAGTTAGCAATTAGTAAATCACAGCAAAATCTTAGTGAATTGGGAATTATGGTTTCTTGCTTAATGTATGCATTTTACAAAATAACCAGCAGAGTGCAGCAAAGACTATACAATGAAACGAGTTTGTGCGGTTGTAAAATAGTAACATCCTTTACTCGTATTCTTGTCTTTCCAAAAATATTTATCTGAAATAAAAATATAAACTACAGTACATGCATTTTATCTTCCTCTCCAGTGAGTGTATCAGCAATCCGTGCAAATGTTTGGATTTATCTTTTAAACAGAGCAGCTGAAAATATGCAATTGGGTAGTCGCAGCTTCTTTCGTATAATTATAAATGTGCCGTATTTGCTACATAATCCATACTTGCATAATCTGCAGATTTTAACAACAAAAAAATCGCTTCTAGCTCAAATGGGTAAATGTTTACTAAAAACGTGGCAACGTGGGTTCGTGATGAGAGAATGGCCCTTCTCAAAGGTTTACTGGTCATTATTCGGTGGCTAAATATATATATATATATATATATATATATATATATATATATATATATATATATATATCCAAAATGAGTTTTCAGATCCACGATTACACCAAAAGCATCCAGGCACTCACGAACAGGTTTTGTTAAAAAGCTTATTTATTAAGCATCCTCATCAACGCGTTTCGGGAGTCACGCTCCCTTGCTCACGATGAATATATATATATATTTGGTTGATAAACTAGTAATATATGAGGTGAAATCTTTACCCAGACAGTATTACGATGTGTAAAAAATTACAAAATAATGAAGCAATAATATAAATAAAAAGTGTCACATTATGCAGCATAGTTTGCCAAAGCGATCAGTGGTGTTGGAACGATTTTTTGAGTAAGAGTGCTGTTCAATACCTTCACCTCCTAAAGGTATAGGAGATATCTGACAATGTTTCTTTTTAAAAACAAAAGGCCATATTTATCAAGTCCCGATCACCACAGGAACGCTAGTTTTAGAGATTACCCTGTGGTGATACTGGCTTCGCCTTATTCACAAGGCGGTGTTAAGCCGGTTAATGTGGCTTAACTTCGCTTTGTGAATAAGGAACCCTTTCACGTTCCACTTAGCATGAAAGGGGTGGGCAATGGGTGTTGTGGTGGGCATTCCACTACAACACCCATTGATTTTGACGCAGCCCCATAGTTACACGGGTGGACTAAATATGGGGCAGCTCCAAAACTAAGACCAGAGAAAACCTGGTCTTACCCTGGCGAAATGAGGAGAAATGCTTTATTTCTCCTCGTTTTTGTTGTTTCTATGTGTGCTGCATTGTGCAGCACACATAGAAACAGCACAAAGTCATTGACTGTTTATGCGCCTGCACATAAAAAATCATTTAAAAAAAAAATGACGAGTTGCAGCCCAAAGCAGCACACATAGAAGTTACAAATCTCCATTTCAAATTGTTTATGTGTAGGAAGGGACACCTTCCTGTAAATAAACAATCCTTACCCTCAACATAGGCACCCTTGCACTATGGTGCAAGGGTACATGCGTTGGAGCTAGGCAACTGTAATTTGTGGCAGTGCAGGGGCAAACGCAGGGATGCACTGTAGTCTTGTAAATAGGGTGCAGCCCTGCGCTTCAGAAGTGGCCCCCGTGCTGTTAAGCCATCAAGGCAACACCGAACTCCGTCACTTCTTATGTAAATATGCCCCAAAGTCTTCAGCAAGAAGAGTCTTTAACCCTTTAGCTGCGGCGGCAATTCTGCCACAGCGCTGGGGGGGGGAGGGCCGCGCCGCGCTCCCGTACTCGTGACGGAACCGCTCCGTCACGAGCCTCGGGTGGGCTGTGCTTGTGACAGAACAATTCTGTCACGGCCCCACCTGCTTAATAGAACACGCCGCGCAGGCGCGAAATCAGCGCCGTGCAGGCGCGGCGAGCAGGCCGTGACGGAACCGTTGTGTCACCAGCACAGCCCACCGAGGCTCGTGACGGAGCGGTTCCATCACGAGCACGGAATGGGTTAAAGGGCCCCTGTATATATTCCTCATTCTCAATCTAAACTCTTTCAAGATTCAAGGGGGTGCCCCAGCACTGGCACCACTAATTCCAGTGACATTGAAAGCAATATAAACCATAAGAGCTCTGTATTCTCTGGCTCCAACTCACCCTACAACCCAAGCTTAATCTGTAAAAAAAATCAAGTGCTGTGGCCCAAGGCACTTCACAGGAGTCGACTCCAGCTGGCCCTATTAACAACCCTACCACTACTGTGGAATGCCAGTACTAGCATTACTTTGGTGTTGGATTTACCACTTTTAAAAAACATTGTGCTGATGAAATTAGCTGAAGAATAGACACACATCACCACCACGTGGTGTATTCCCATATTAGGGGCTGGTGTTTGGAAATAAATGCCAGCGCTGGGCACCAAACACTGCCACAAATTGAGCACTGCCTACAGTGGTCCAATCATGTCCTTGTAAGTTTCAATTCTAAGTCCAAGCGAAAACATGCAAGAAAACTGATAGCTTAGACCATGAACTGGAAAAAAGTTTACTAGTCTCCTCCTATACAATACTTCAAGGCCTATAAGTCAAGTATCCTCAATTCCTGACAAATATACACTCACCTTTATACTCATAACACAAAACTAAGCAACTGTAGGAAAAAAAACTGTTTGGTTGATGTCCTACAGTTAATAAAAATAAGAAAAAAGAGCAGAACTCAGATTCCACTTTAGAGGAAAGGCCGCATACCATAGAGTGCGGGAGAAATACCCAGGGGCTGTCAGCACTACTGCACGAGAGCCAATCAACCTATCTTCCAACTCGGATCATGAACGGGGAGAACGTTTTAAAATTAGTATAGTAGATATATATAGCAAACTATTCATCTTCTCTGATGTCCCGATCTCATGAAAAGAACTTTACAAGAACCTAATGGCCTAAATGTGTAGCAAACTCAAAAGGCCTCATCTTGCACTGTGTAGGGGTGGGGGGCCCTGGCCTGGAAGCTGCTGACTGGGTCTAGAGCATAGAGGGCCCTCCATGTACTTTGCAGGGGGGAGGTCCTCAAGTTTCCTTACACCATTGATGGGAGATGTTCCTATAAGCACACTCATTCATCACTCCACAAGTAAAAACACAGAAATCAAACTAAAGATCTATTGCTTGTCTATCCTACATAGCATAGGCACCGTAATCCATACGGCATACACTCATTCTACTCTTAAATGAAGAACCACCATATTCCATAAAATTTAGTCTAGTGTACTATCAGAATGTGGCACAAAAAGTACCTTACTAAGCTTCAAGGAGGATCCACTCATCTACCAAGAATGGGAACAAAAGGGCATATTCATTTTACTGGCCCTGTCAGCTAACTTCAATGCATACTTCAAAATGTGCTGGCCCTTTAATAAATAAGGGATAAAGTACATCCACTCTACAATATAAGGATATTGCAAGTCACAGGAGGGTTCCATAACCATAGAGAGAAAAGTCGCATACCAAGGTAATGGTCTTTCAAGGTGACTTTCAATATCATTATTCTGTATGCCAGGGAGTACTTTATCCCGTGTAATACGTGGTCACACCATCACCTTTCTCACAAACCCCTTAAAAACATGGTGCATAGGTCTTTCATATGAAAGAACAAGCATGTTTGCAAACTTAAAAAATAAAAACTCTAGAATAAAATTAAACAAATCAAAAACTTGTTAGTTATTTGTTGCAAACAGATATTAGAAACAGATCAATAGAAATCAGATTTTAAACAAATAAAAAAGTGCATTAGCTTGGAATAAACATGCAGCAAGATTCTAGCTTTCTTCTATCGAAAGAGGGCAAACAATAAACATGTTCTCTCTGCTTATCATTGTAAGCTATAAAATAGAGCAGACGTAAGAAAAACAAGTTGCTTTTTCATTGCTGTAAGCAGCTACTAGAATTAAACTTCATGACCTGACCTGCCTTTCATCGCAGCAGCTGGCTTTGGCCACAGGCATTGTGACATCAGAACTCATCTGTGATAACTTATAGTAGGCGATTTCTGACGTAATTTCTTTATAATCGGCAAATGGGTGCCGCACAAGTTACTGATTATAAAGAATTTAGATACTGGAGTTCATACAGTGATTACAGAATCTTGTGTACTATATTGATCATAACGTGCTGATCCATTAATTTGCATTTGTCATAGAAGTTGGAGAAACTACTTGATTGTGGCTCTCCTTTCCAATTACCCACCAAGGGGAAGTCAAAAGTTTCCAAACTCTCCTTCATCCTCTTGCCTTGACTTGTTAAAGTTTACTTTGTCCTGTTTACCTTCATTCCAAAGTATGATGTGATCAGTCTATTCCTCTACTCTGACAATACCCAGAGCTACCACAACTTGGAAGAAAAGTTGCAGGGTGTCAAACTGACTAAAGGATGGTAATTGTCTCTATGATGAATGCCAAAAGAGAGAAATTCATCTTGTCACATTTTATTAAAATTGACTTACTAAGACTACCTGCAAAGGCAACAAACATGGGTGTACTACTCAACATGGAGGACTGCTTCATGTCACATATACATGTTATGTTTGAGTAGGTCATGCAGTTGGTTTACATTTCAGAATTCTATTTAACCATTGGTGGGAAATCTGTAGTGATTAATAGGCTTTCAATCATCTATCTGGCCCATTTTGCTGTTTGATAAGCTTGTGTTTTGATATTCTGTCTGATAGTCTGTGGGAAACGGATTATCCCAAAATGGAGGGTGCTTAAGGGGAATGAGTCATGCTACCTTCCTCTGAACTCCTGCCTGCAATATGTGAATAACTGTGTTTGATCACATGTGTTGGACTTGGCCCTTTTGGCAGGTTCACACCAAAACGTTTTGCGTTCTCCTAGCCTTTTTCTGTAACCTGGTGTTGGTGACTTTAGGCCTATGAGCACTTTATCACTGGGGTCCAGTGTAAAGTCCATGCGATCTCTGTGTATGCGTGGTGCAATGGGTCTGCCCTCCCATAGGAATGCCTGGGGATATGTGTGTCCCTGGTTGTTCCTGGTATGAGAGGAGTGCAAGGGCGAGTTTAGTATGTATGAACTTGTGAGAATAAATGCAGCGCAATGGTGTGCGCAGATTTATGGTGACTATTGGAGAAATGCCACTTTTAGAAGTTGGCACTTTTGTGTACTGTGTGTCTGCCTGCCTGATGTGAATTGCATGTCTGGCTTGTGATTTACAGGTGCTGGATGATATGGGTGGCTCCAGGAGCCAGGATGGGTCTGCCCAGTGGTGAATAGGGATAGCTACATGTAGATGGGAGGGAGGAGTTGCATCTGGGACCTGAATAGGACTGTGCCTTCCCTCCACAATGCCGGCTCTGCCCCCTGTGGTGCGTCTAATCACTGAGCCCCCACCTGACAAAGGAGACAGAGCTGAGCATAACAAATTGCTCCAAAGCTCCCCTATACCAGTTCTGACATGTATCCTCCCCCCAGCCCTGTGCTGTGACTCAAAGAGGTTTACTAATATAAATGATAGGGGCTGTGTCCCCAAAAAATTGTTCAGTTCTTTGGTGCTGTTCCTGATGGGGCGTACTGCTGCTCGGGCCCAGGAGGGGCTACCATGAGGACTTGCCTCCCCTGGGTCATGCATTGCCCTTTTCCTCTCTAAAGATCTTTGGCTGGGACTTATTCCTTGTTTTATATAGGGTTTATGCTCCTAGCGCCCTGGGAGCGCTTCATTCTAATTTCCTCAGGATGAGGAGCGGGGCTGTGCAGAGTCGCGCTGCTTAGAGGGAAAAAGAAGGAATCCCCAGCTTAGGGATTCCCCCGTAGTGCCGGAGTTGCGGGTGCCCACCCAGCTCATGCTTTCATTTTGGTGGCGGGAGCCCACCCCGCTTTGCCTTTTAGATCGAGAGGGAGCCCAACACTAATTTTCCACTTTTACTTTTTTTTCTCCATTGCGGGAGCACACCCTGCATTCACCGAAGGAATCAGGGCCTGGGAAGAGGAGCGCCGGAAGCAGAATTCCGGCCATCTGCCTGGTTGTGGGCGAGGCCGGGGAAGCAAGCCGGAGCCTCGCGGGTTCCACTTCCGCTTCCCCTGGCCGGGGAGAAGCCGGGGAGAGCCTCCCGGGCTCTTTTTAGCAGGCAAACGGGTCCCCGGTGTTGCTTTGCAGGGTTCAGCTGCAATGACGTGGGCATAATTGTTGTAGAGCCTAGGTGGCTCCAACACTTGGGGCAGTTTCTTTTTAGTGCACAAGAGAGCTCCAGAGTCTGAGGGGCATTTGGTGGAACATTGTCGGTTCCTGGGCGGTCCCGCAAGAGAGCGGGCCGCCCCAACGAGGGTGGCATGTCTTGCAAGCCCAATGAGGCCCCCAAGGGCACATCTGTGCCAGAGTCTAGTATTGAGTCACAGCTGCGCCGCCCCAGCGCAGACAGCAGCAACGCTTTGAGCAGTTTCATAATAGAGAGTCCCTGAGGGGGACAGAAGCGGCACAGTGGTGCCAGGCCTCATTTGGAGATTCACAGCTGCCCAGCAAGTAGTGGGCAGCTGCACCATTTAGGTGCACAGTTCTTTGGGGGCATGTTTTGAGTTAGGAGTGAGATGCACTCCTTTGCCCCTGACATTCACAGCTGTGCAGCACTTAGTGCCAGCTGCAACGTATAGGACTGTGCAGATTGCGCACCCTTGACTTTCGCTGCTTTGGCAGCGCGTCCTGACTCTTGGGACATATAGCATTTGAGCCCCCATCTTGAGATGGCCAGTTGGCCAGGGGGACTGTTAGGATTGTAGGGCGTCAGGCCCTTATGTGATGGTGGTGCTAGGAAATGTAATGTATGTAGTATGTTTTATGCGTCCTGCTTGATACCTCCAAATGTGGTCTTTTATGATTATGAGGTTGTTTTGCATATTATGGTTTATGCTAGTGAGATTATGTTTCACTGTGTGATTTATGCCCCTAATGTAAGTTATACGTAGGAGGTTAGGGTCTAATGTGTTTAGACGTGTGAGAGGATTGCATAATGTGTTTATGCTGGTGAGGATGGCACAGAATGTAATTCGTGCCTGATGTGATACTGTGCATAATGTAGTTTAAGTTACAGGCTGATGCTAAGTACAGTAATCACCAGTGGTTACTGGTAGTACATTTATGATCTGTTTTACTTTTACTAAGTTCACTTTGTGATGGTTCTGAGTGTGACAGTGGTCCATGTGGCCCTGTCATGTGTATATAATCCCTTGTAAATATTGCCCAGTGCCAGTTAGCACAGTGTATATTGTGTGATTACTATTCTAATGTGTCATGAGAATACAAAGACTATTTTTGATATAACCTTCTGTGGAGTTCCTTTTGTAGTGTGCCAGGGATGTTGTTGCTGTGCGTGCGCAAATGCCTTATACATGGCCTCCGGGATAAGGGGATAAGCCTGACTGCTCGTGCCAAGCTACCAAGGGTTTATCTTTTGGCGTGTAACTCCCTTGCCCTGACTAGAGTGGTGGTCTCTGCCTGGCTTTGGCGCAAGCCTTAGCCAACCAGAGATCCCATTTCTAACAACATGCATATAGGGGTGTGTCTGCACAGGCATGTACACAAGCATGTCTATGTGTAGACAAATTGTTTGGTAGATGGTTTCCTTCGAGCATGTTTATTCTGTGCTTCATATTCTTACCTTCATTGGAAAATATGCACATTAGAATTTTTGTGTATGTGGATTATCTCTCTGATCCTTAATGTGCATTTTGACTGTGAGATGTGCTTTGCCCATAGAAGGGTATTTGTTAGACCGGTCATCCTTAGGGTGGTGTTCTCCTAAACTTTTGTAATAAACAGTACTGGAGTTATATATTTTTATAGTTTCAGGTGAAAATAGTACAAATCACGACTGGCAGGCAATTATCAGGTTGCACTGGACCAGGTCAAAGTCACAAGTTCAGGCTGACCACAATGAAGCGCTGGTCAAATAGGGGGACCATGGCACTCTGTTGCCAGCCAAGGGTACATGACCTGGGGAGGAACCTCTCGGGTCAGAACTCACTCCAGCAGAGGCCAACAGCAGGGTTCAGGCATTTTCCAGTTTGTGCTGGTCAGCTGAGTAGTACAGGGAGGCCCCTTAAAGCTAGTGGTGTCCCTGCAGCTTAAACAGCAGGTCAGCCAACTCTTGGAGCCACTCCTTGGT
Organism: Lissotriton vulgaris; assembly: GCF_964263255.1. Lineage (NCBI taxonomy): Eukaryota > Metazoa > Chordata > Amphibia > Caudata > Salamandridae > Lissotriton > Lissotriton vulgaris. The sequence continues at coordinate 2,125,984,466 of NC_141687.1, read as the reverse complement.
TTCCTGGTATCAAGGCAAACAGGTCTAGTGTTCCTTCTTCGGAATGCATGGCAGTCCTTCTGATTCTTCTCTGGACTAGGAGTGTTCTGATGAGATGTCCTGAGGGTGCCACTTTTATATTCAGTGCCAGCATGTGTGTGTGTGGGGGGGGGGGGGGTAGGCAGGGAGGGGGGGCTGCTCTCTTTGTCTAACCCTAAACTGGTTATGGTAGTTCTTTCATTTCCCCTGGACCTGACTGCAAATGGTCCAGGGCACCAAAAGACAGACAGGCCCAGGTGTGGGCTGCATTTGCCAGTGACAGAGCAGGCAGCATCATATATACGGAAGGCGTTGGGTACGGCCCTCAGACTAACCTTTGAAGCTCAAGAAAGGCTGGGTATGACCCTAGGCCACCCTGCTCAGGAGAGGTACATTCTTCCCAATATCCAAGGCTATTTTGTTCCCTGTCTTGAAGGAGTACCCATCACGCCAAAGGAGAGTCAGTAACAGTGTTGTGACCCTGGACACTGGTAGAAAGGCCCATTTTTTTGTAAAACAAAATTCAAATTTTCAAAAAGTCAAACCTAAGAGGGGTGGGGACCTTTACAACAACCACCGTGGGCCTTCCAGCAAAATGCAAACAAACTAACAAAGGGGTGGTTGTTGAAGTTACATACTTTCAAAAAAGGGCAAGATAACCAATGAACTTGACCAGAGTTTTCATTTCACATTTTTTTAGTTATGATGCTTACATTTTTACATGAAAAGGATATAGACTCCTCTTTGCCATGAATTACTCAGACATGAATCAATTGTGCAACATTAACAAAACCTAAAGATCCAGCACAATGGCATTGTAATAAAACAAAGCAATAATGACAAGAATATATACTATTTGAATTTATGTCTCGAAAAGAGCATTAGGTTATACATTAATAGACACACAAGAACAGCATGAATTCATTTTAAACCAGTCCAATGATTCTCAGCCAAAGGGATTGAATCATGGCAACCGCAGGGAAGCCAAGCCATTTCGGTACTGGCACCTGGGTTCAAGTGACATCTACTATGGATTGGTTATTATTCGTGCAGTTGCTTTGCATAATCCATGTTGACAAAAAAAGTTAATGGAATCTCAGGTGGTTCATGCCAGAATGCAGCACGCATAGAAAGAGAGAAAAATGAGGAGAAATAAAAATATTTGTCCTAATTGTGTCTCCTTATGCCTCCCCTGGGGATGCATAGGATTCTGATGCATCCATGGGTGTTACGTGGGAACACCCACAGCAACACCCATGGCACGCCCCTTCCACACACAGTGCTGCATCAAAGGGGCCGTATTTACAAGGCTATGAAAAGCCACGCAAGGTGGCTTTATGTGGCCTTGTAAATATGGAGTACCAGATTGCGCTGCTGGTACGTCATAAAAAGTGATGCAACAGCAGTGCAAGAGGCTTCTAAATATGCCCCTCAGTTTTCTTTGGGTCCAAAGCTCAGAAATGGTTAGGACTACTGGAAGATAGGGTTTCAAATGGATAAGTACTTTATTTCGTACTAGCTTTTTGTATAACAGATCACAACATGAGCACCTCAACAGCATAGTCATCCTAATTGTAAGAAAGTGCTCTTTTTTGCATATTCACTTTCATTTTGGTCGACTGATGCTGCTGGTTTTTCAAACTCTGTGTACTGAGACACTGCTGTCCAGTACCTGGTGAATGTGCTCTGATCACAAAAATACTGTTCAGGTAGCTAATCCTCATTTGGCATATTTACATTTCCAGTAAGGCCATAGTATATGGTATAAGAAAATACCCCAATGGTATAGAAAGTAAAATGTCACCTGTGTAGTACAAGAAATGGCCAGCAAGGGAATCCTAAAAAACAAAATCCCTTGCTGGCCATTTCTTATATTAACTTTGCCCAAGCCCGCAAGGGTATATTGGGTTGCTCACCCTTGTATACACCTGTGTAGTACAGCAAGCATTATGCCATTCAATAGGCTAACAATAAAAACATTGCTTTAGGATTACATTTGTAGTATGAACCTTGCAGCTTTTAAACCTGCAGGCAGACCTATCAAAATAAAACTTTTGAGAAGGTGGAAAACTTACTTTTAAAAATTAACAAAATCACTGCCAAGTAGGCATTTTAGCTGACAAGGTAGGGTGCCTGGTTCTTACATGTTACTTTTAGAAGTGAAACACGTTGGAATTTAATGTTTGCATGTTTCTAAAGTGACTAGCCCCTAAAAGCAATTTTCACTGATAGAGCTGTGGTTTGTTCTATGAAGAAGTAGCTAATGTATGGTTCAAAATATTTATTCTACATTTTTTGTTTTTGAATAACCTTCAGAGATAGTTCAACCACTGTTTATAATATGAATTAAACATGTAACTCAAAGGTGAAGTTCGATTTTTGATACACAAACAGGAAATACAATGTTTAAAAAGTTATATTTTCCCTGCCTGGAGCCTCTTCTAACTAATTAACTTTGATTGGCCTGCACCTGGCCTATCAGTGCTGCTTTGATGAGGTGTGAAATGCTGGCACAGAGCAGAGACAATAGCTTGGTGTTGCAGAATTGCTCAGGGGAGCATAGACATGTGTTTATGGAGAGGAATATGACCCTGTGTAACCTAAGCAGAGTAGTTTAGGAGTGTCCAAGAACTTTACCAACTTAAAAAGGGCCAGGGTAGACCTCTGATATTTTAGTGTTAACAGAAACTTGAGGAAGAGGAGTCTTTTGATCCCAAAACACACTTTAGCTTTCTAGCTTTAATTTCAGTGGAGGTGGTTTGGAATGGAATGAATGAATGGGCGCAGACTGCTCATTACGTTAAACCCATCCCTACTTGTGCCATGAGTTTCATTCAGGGGCAGAACATTTTTGACATGTTTGATTTTACTGAAAACGGTGGACTGTGGGATATTTGCAGTGAGGCAAAGAGAACATGCTGCAAAAATGGGAAGGTTTGCTTTTGGGAACACTGGTCAAGGAGCATAAAGTCTCCAGGAGTCACCTCCACCGACTGAGCAGTGTATTGAACAGAAGCCGCACCTCACCCCAAGCTCCAGTTCCACTTTGTGGACATATGGCAGAGCAAAAGAGGACTAGACTTGCTGTCTATAACATGTGAGTAGACCTAAATGGCTGGACCAGCACCTATTTGTACCCAAGACTCAGAAGTATACTTCAAGGGTTAGTTGGCTGACCTAATTTTGCTGTAAGGACATAACAAGCTAAAAGATACCTGGTTCCTGGATTGATCAGTGGACCAGTTACAACTGGATCTGGACTGGACCATTTTGGTGGTGTCTGCTACAGTGTGTCCTGACCCCTAAATGCTGCACCTAAGGTCCTGAGAGCTGGCTAAGAGGAATTACCCAGAAAGTCTGAATTGTTGTGACTTAGAAAAGTTTTAGACTTCCATGACCGCTGCTGCTTCAGCTGGACCTTGCGGCCAAGGTGGCTTGCCTTGCTGGAGGATTTTGAGCTTTATTAAAAATTTGAATTGTATTGTTGTAGCATACTTGTATAGCGCAACCTGTCACCACCAAGGGCATCCTGGCGCTTTTGACCCATGATCCAGCGAAAAACAGTAGCTCAACCTATCCTGGGAAAGAGATGGGTTTTCAAAGCCTTTCTAAAGGCTAGAAGATCTTCAAGGCTTCTCAAGGATATTGGCAGAGAGTTCCAGAGTTTGGCCGCCGCTACTCTGAACGAGCGGCCACCCATTCTCACTCTCTGGAAGCGCGGAACTACCAGTAGCCTGGACGACGAGGAGCATAAGGCTCGAGGTGGACAATACCAGGCAAACATTCGCCGCAGAGGAATAGGGCCCAGGCCATGAATAGCCCTGAACACAATACAAGCTGCTTTGTAGCGCACCCGCAGATGGACCGGCAGCCAATGAAGTTCTCGCAGCGCTGCCGTAGAAGAACTATGATAAGGGCGAGAGAGGGCGAGTTTGGCAGCAATGTTCTGCACCCTTTGCAGCTTGCCCAGAAGTGTTACTGGGGCCTCCAGAAGCAGTGCGTTACAGTAGTCAAGTCGACTTAGGATGGTACAACGCACTACTTCTGGTCTGGCTTGCTCAGGGAGAAGGGGTAAGACCTTACGCAGCATACGAATCAGCATCATACATGTGGAGGTGGTCTTATTTACATGTAGATCTAGCTGCAGGTTGGGCCCAAAAATAACGCCCAGATTGCGCGCAGATTGTGCGGCTGACACCGTCTCTGAAAAGGACGGAGGCCAAAAATCAGCCGGAAGATCGCGAGGAACTTGATCTGTGGAGCAGTGTAAAACCTCCGTCTTGGTTCCGTTGAACTGTAATGAGTTCAGACGGAGCCATTCTGCTGTCGCCTGCATGCACCGGTGGAAAGTCTCCAATGTGACTGCATCCTGACCCTCCAAAGAAAAGACCAGCTGGGTATCATCCGCATAATTAAATGCGGAGATACCAAAAGATTTGATGAGCTGGACTAGAGGGCGGAGGTAGATATTAAAGAGTATGGGGCTGATGGCTGAGCCCTGGGGTACACCTTGTCCCACTCTCCGCTCCTCTGAACTGAAGGGGGGTAGCGAAACCCGTTGCTGACGGCAGTCCAAATAGGAGATTAACTAATCCCTAGCTCTGTCTTTGACCCCGCATTCTTCCAGCCTAGAGATCAAGGTGGGATGACTGACCGTGTCGAACGCGGCCGACATGTCGAGCAGCACCAAAAATGCTGCCCGACCACTGTCGACTCGCGCCCGCAGGTTGTCTAGCACGGTCACCAGCGCGGATTCCGTCCCATGCGCTGGGCGAAAACCAAATTGCATCTCATCCAACCAGGTGTTCCCTTCTACAAAGCCGGACAGAGTGCGGGTGACCAATTTTTCCATGATTTTCACCGGAAAAGGAAGCAGGGAGATCGGCCGGTAGTTGGATAGGCACGCAGGGTCGAGCGTAGGTTTTTTTAAAAGTGGAGATACCACTGCCTTCTTCCAGCAACTCGGTACAATGCCTGTCTCAAATGACTGGCAGCAGATGGCATGCAAGGGCTGGAAGAGATCCTCTTGAAACACCTTCCAGAGTTTTGGAGGAAGTCAGAAGGTAGAAATCTTGACCAGACCAAAATAACCGCCTGAAGCCAGGACTTCAAAATTTGAAGAGATTTTCCTTCCAAAACCAGTGTCTTCAGCAAGACCCTGTCCAGCAACAATCTAGTTTCACAAATAATTCAGCAGATATAGTCTTCAAATGTTCCCATTTAGAGGATTTCACCTTCCATTTAAAAGTCGAAGAAGGTAGAAACTCTGACCAGGATGATTCACTTGGTGTATGAAGCCTGTGCTCTATCTCAGTCAGCCTGAAATTGTGTTTAGGTCCTGGTTAAACCTGAACAGTTATTTCTGGTTGGTGATTTACTTTTTTTTGGTTTTTAGCCTTAAAACTTTAACAATTTATAACTCTGGTCACCCTTTTTTACTTTGATTCTTTTAGAATCATATATTGCTTATCGAGGGTTTCTTAAGGTATAACATTTAGTAGTGTGGTGTTTATTGTGTGGTGTGTTGACTTTTTGACTGTTTTAGTGTTGCTAAATACTTGACATTTTTTCCTAAGTTAAGCATGTTTGCTCTGTGACCATGCTATCAGGGGTGAGCCCAGGTTTGAAGGATCAACACTGTGTTTATGACCTTGTAAGGATTTTGAGACTTATTATGTGGGTAGGACTCACATTCTTCCCAACTAATAATCCAGTTTACTTACACTAATCAAGCAAAATGTCACACAAAGTGGTTGAGCATGAACCAGACGCTTGGTTACTAGATTGTGCATTTCAAATAATGTTAGAGATTGAGTGACTGGTTGAAGGTGTGAAACCCTACTCAAACAGCAACCACAATCCTTGTTAGGGAAAAGATCACAAGCCAGGATCAACCTATGCACAGCCCCCTGGTAACTTGGCAAAGAGCAGTCAGGCTTAACTTAGAGGCAATGTGTGAAGTATTTGTGCAACACAAACAGTAATAAAGTGAAGCACACCACACCAAAAGGATCCCACAAAAAGCTAGAAAAATAGAATTATTTTTAATAAATAAAACAAGACCAAAGCAACAAACATCTAATCAGTACAACTGGACAAGTTTAAAGATAACAGTGAAAATAGAAGCATAAAGCAAAATGTGCCAACTGTGGAAATCTTATATGAATAGGGGGGTTTTGTCCTACGGGTCCTGGCTGGACAACAGTATTAATGAAGAAAAAAGGGGTGCCAGGGCTCGAGTTTGAAACACCAAACTTATTTATTCAGCTGGTGTAAACCTTCCTTTCAATGATTCAGGAGGGTGTGTATTTATCATGCATTAGCTTAATCAAAATACATTTAATCTTTGTACAATTTTCAGAGTGAGAAAACATTCCTTCAACTGTGGAAACATTTTAAACACATTTTTACATCCATTATAGTGCTTTCGATATATTCAAACACAAAACAAAGCAGAAATTTTTTTTTTTCATCAATAATTACATTTCAAATAAAGAAAAGAACTGTGAATCATGTACACCTAAGCTCATTCGGGTACATTTGTTTATAAATACATTGCCCTATATTTATTTGTGCGTCTCTTTTAGACAGCCAGATAGCCGACGCGTTTCCAAACCCTTCTTTAATCACTGGGGTTCTTCATCAGGGCTGGGCTGTGTACCTATGGTGTAAGATTTGAGGGACATTTAGTATCTCCTTTTCCCCAAACTACTTCATCCAATCAAAAAACAGGTAAAGCCTTTCCATTAATTTTACCTGGTCTCGCATGAATGTTGGGCGCTGTTTTCTAGGTGGGGCATCGAGTAAAACTTAAATTTTCACCGCTACCTGAAGAAATTAGAGGTAGGTAAAAATTGTAAGATTTTAAGTTTCTTTCACTGCTTTCTATCTTTAATATACTTATGGAACACTGACACTTACTTGTATATATGATCGTGTTAATCCTTCACTACATCGATGGTCTTTTCTAAAAATTTGGCTGCGCGTTCCGCGAGGGTAATTGTTCTGTAAGGTCAGAAGTTAAATATCAATTTATGTCCTGAAATACTGCTATACCTGTGTGTGTGTCGGTTGTCTGTTCCGCTTACTTGTACGTGTTGCGGCGGGGGACCCACGCGGTGCTATATTTTGTGCCTGGTTGCGCGATTAGCCACTTGACAATGCTTCAAGTTTCTACAAAGGAAGGGGCACAACATTGGTTGCCGTTACTGCGTGGTCATGTTTTAGTTAATTTAAACCTTCGGTTTAGGTGCCGGGGGAAGCTTACCCTGATTTATGTCTGTGAGCGCCGCATCCTGGGGTCTGCACGCTGCGTGACTCTCACTCCGTTTGCCAATGTTCGAGACGGATTCCAACGCTCAGCGGAACGCGGTTTCCCATTTAAATATGCTGCTCAGCATTGTGGGATATGTAGTTTTACGGATTTTTCGGCATTTGTTTACCTGATGGTGTTTAATAATGTAGTCATTGCTGCAAGTGCAGTGCTCTGATTCTGATCTCCTCCGGGTATATTAATTTTGGGGATAGGTGGGGTTCACCGAGGGCTCAATAATTAGACCTTTGTAATTCGGACATTTCGTTCAGGCCATCCATCACGCAATTAAACTTTAGAATTAAGTATGCTTCCTTTTGGAGTAGCATGGTATCGATATTTCCTCCTCTTGGGGGGATTTTCATGGCTTGTAGTATGGTCCATTTAAAATCTGTCTCATTGTGACTATGTTCCACAAAGTGCTGAACCATGGGCGCGGACAGCACTTTGTTTTTAATTCTCGATCTGTGTTGAGCTATTCGTTGGTTAGCTCTTTGTGTGGTTTTCCCTATGTACAGCTTGGGACAAGGGCACATGACTGCGTATATGACGTTGGTCGTTTTGCAGTTTGAGAATCCTTTGTGTATCCATTTTGTGTTATTGAATATGAACTCTTCACCTTCAATTGTGTTGGGGCAAGAAACACACGAGCCACATTTATGGTGGCCTGTTACGGGAGGTAGTTTCCATAACGTGCGCAAATCAGTTTTGGCTTGGCTGATGCCCAAATCGGCTCTAACTATGTGCTGTGCGATACTTCTATTCTTTTTTAGGGCAAACAATGGCTCCTCCATTGGAACTTCTGAGTTCTTGATTAAGTGCCAGTTCTTTCGAATAATTCATTTCAACTTATTCGTGTAAGGCCCAAAAGTGGTGACACATATTGGCCTCTCAAGGGGTTTAGTTTCCTTCGTTGAATTCAATAATTCCTCCCTTGGGGTGTTCCATGCCCGTGTGGTGGAATGTTTCAAAAGTTTGTGAGGATAGCCTCTCTGTTGCAATTGATCCCTTAATATCTGCGAATGGATCAAGAAATCTTCCTTCCTAGAACAATTTCTTCGGATTCTCAACATTTGTCCGTAGGGCAAGTTGGATTTTAGGCTTTTGGGGTGGTAGCTTGCATAATGCAGGATCGTGTTCTTATCGGTATCTTTGCGATGCAAGGTAGTTGTCAATTTATTATCATAGGGGAAAACCACCACATCAAGAAAAGTCAAGGATGTTTTGCTGAATGTTACTGTGAACTTTATGTCTGGATGTCTGGTGTTGAGCCACTGATGGAATTGGGTAAGCATTTCTTCAGACCCTTTCCATTGACACCAGATATCATCAATGAAACGATACCACTTGGTGATGTTCTGTTGGAAAGGATTATTCCGGTAGATGTAACGCTCCTCGTACAGGGCCATGAAGAGCACCGCCATTTCTGGGGCATAAGGACACCCCATGGCGGTGCCCTTCACCTGCACGTAGAACGTGTCCAAGAACCGGAAGTAGTTCCTTTTGAGTGCTATTCTCGCCAAGTCAATAATAAAGTCCGTGGGGACTCTATGTGGTCTGGGTCGTGTCTCGAGATAATACTCCATTGCTTCTAATCCCTCCTGCTGGGGTATTTGGGTGTATAGGCTGGTGACATCAAAGGATACCATCAGTTCTTGATCTCCATCAAATGGAGTCCCTTCAATCTTATTGATAAAATCCCTTGTGTCTTTCAAATAAGATTTTACTTCGGGTAGAAAAGGTTTTAAGAATACATCAACATACTTCGCTAATGGTTCCAATAGTGAATCACACCCGGAGACAATAGGTCTCCCGGGCGGTTCAGTCAAACTCTTGTGGATTTTCGGGAGAAAATAAATCACTGGGATGCGTGGGCTCTTTTTGTCTAAGTATTGGAACTCTTTTGTTCCTAGTATCCCCATGTCTCGACCTTCCACTATTTTGATCTGAATCTCAGCTTTGATTTGTGGAGTTGGATCCTCTTTAACTTCTCTGTACCACTCAGGGTTTTTAATCTGACTGTTAGCCTCTGCAATGTATTTTTGTCTGTCCCAGACCACGAGTGCACCCCCTTTGTCAGCGGGTTTTAGCACTATCGAATCGTCTTTACATAAGTTGTTTAGAGCCAGGTGTTGGTCTCTGCTGATGTTCCTCTTGAGGAACATTTTTTGTTTACTTAATTGAGTGATGGAGGATAGAACGGCTTGCTCAAAGGCTATTATTTCCTTCGGGATTGTGTATGATGGGGGCACAAATGTGGATTTGTTGGATAGATTAGAGGGTTCATTGACTCTGTTATCTTCTCTGTGGTAAAAAAATGCCTTTAATCTTAATTTTCGACAAAAATCCAAGGCCTCGATCTTTAGATTTGTAAGGTCAGTGTGTGCTGATGGCACAAATTTGAGTCCTAGTTCCAATACAGATTTCTCATGTACCGTTAATTCTTTGTTGGAAATGTTTACTATTGAGGTCAGGTCTATGTTTTGTACTGAGTTCTTCGCGTTCGCATTTCCCATGGTTGGGGCTGCGGTTTGAATCTTACTCTTCCCCTGCCTTCGCCTTTTTCTTAAAAAGGATTCCTTTTGGAAGATCCCTCTCTGGGGTCTGAGTCGTTAGCTGATTCTGAGGATGAACTCTCTGAAAAAGTTGTGAACCTGTTCCTAGACCTCCCCTGGTACTGTGAAAGCACTCGTCGGGATTCTGTTTGGGTATAATAGTCCTCTTTGAGGTATGGATAAACAGATTCTATTTTGAATGCCTTGACGTCTTTGTCGAATTTGTTAGACCTAAAGCTGATGGTGTTGTCTCTAAATGTGGCGATTTCTTTATTGATTTTTTCGAGTAAAGCCTTCGCTTCGTCCACTGTATGATTGTCCTCTATAGCTTTGATCAATGCCTCTATCTCTTCCTTTTCTTTCTCACAAATTCTCTTCGCTGTTTCTACTGTGTGGACCATAAGGTCTCTACTACATTTTGTCGCAATGTAGCTGAAACCCTTTTTGTATAGAGGGTCCTCTGTGAACACCACCGGCACGTTTTTGACTTGAAGACCCCAAGGGATAGTTCCTGCCTTGAGGTGTTCAAATAGAAAATGCCCGTGCAGTTCTGTGCGGGTATGTTTTTTGTGTAATCTTAGCAATTTATCACTTTCGTTTTGTTGTTGAGCATTTGTGCTAAGTTTTATGGCGGAAAAAGGAGATGGTCCCGAAATTAAATTTTTGACATGTGCCTCAGAAAAGGACAGGGTTTCCTCCTCTGACATGTTACAACAAGTTATGTTCTATAACCTGTTGTTAGAGTTACTCAAGGAAATGTTCTGGCTTTTAAGCCGCAAACCCACGCAGGCTTCTGCCTGCTCTTTATACTTATATGAATAGGGGGGTTTTGTCCTACGGGTCCTGGCTGGACAACAGTATTAATGAAGAAAAAAGGGGTGCCAGGGCTCGAGTTTGAAACACCAAACTTATTTATTCAGCTGGTGTAAACCTTCCTTTCAATGATTCAGGAGGGTGTGTATTTATCATGCATTAGCTTAATCAAAATACATTTAATCTTTGTACAATTTTCAGAGTGAGAAAACATTCCTTCAACTGTGGAAACATTTTAAACACATTTTTACATCCATTATAGTGCTTTCGATATATTCAAACACAAAACAAAGCAGAAATTTTTTTTTTCATCAATAATTACATTTCAAATAAAGAAAAGAACTGTGAATCATGTACACCTAAGCTCATTCGGGTACATTTGTTTATAAATACATTGCCCTATATTTATTTGTGCGTCTCTTTTAGACAGCCAGATAGCCGACGCGTTTCCAAACCCTTCTTTAATCACTGGGGTTCTTCATCAGGGCTGGGCTGTGTACCTATGGTGTAAGATTTGAGGGACATTTAGTATCTCCTTTTCCCCAAACTACTTCATCCAATCAAAAAACAGGTAAAGCCTTTCCATTAATTTTACCTGGTCTCGCATGAATGTTGGGCGCTGTTTTCTAGGTGGGGCATCGAGTAAAACTTAAATTTTCACCGCTACCTGAAGAAATTAGAGGTAGGTAAAAATTGTAAGATTTTAAGTTTCTTTCACTGCTTTCTATCTTTAATATACTTATGGAACACTGACACTTACTTGTATATATGATCGTGTTAATCCTTCACTACATCGATGGTCTTTTCTAAAAATTTGGCTGCGCGTTCCGCAAGGGTAATTGTTCTGTAAGGTCAGAAGTTAAATATCAATTTATGTCCTGAAATACTGCTATACCTGTGTGTGTGTCGGTTGTCTGTTCCGCTTACTTGTACGTGTTGCGGCGGGGGACCCACGCGGTGCTATATTTTGTGCCTGGTTGCGCGATTAGCCACTTGACAATGCTTCAAGTTTCTACAAAGGAACCTAGAAAACAGCGCCCAACATTCATGCGAGACCAGGTAAAATTAATGGAAAGGCTTTACCTGTTTTTTGATTGGATGAAGTAGTTTGGGGAAAAGGAGATACTAAATGTCCCTCAAATCTTACACCATAGGTACACAGCCCAGCCCTGATGAAGAACCCCAGTGATTAAAGAAGGGTTTGGAAACGCGTCGGCTATCTGGCTGTCTAAAAGAGACGCACAAATAAATATAGGGCAATGTATTTATAAACAAATGTACCCGAATGAGCTTAGGTGTACATGATTCACAGTTCTTTTCTTTATTTGAAATGTAATTATTGATGAAAAAAACAATTTTCTGCTTTGTTTTGTGTTTGAATATATCGAAAGCACTATAATGGATGTAAAAATGTGTTTAAAATGTTTCCACAGTTGAAGGAATGTTTTCTCACTCTGAAAATTGTACAAAGATTAAATGTATTTTGATTAAGCTAATGCATGATAAATACACACCCTCCTGAATCATTGAAAGGAAGGTTTACACCAGCTGAATAAATAAGTTTGGTGTTTCAAACTCGAGCCCTGGCACCCCTTTTTTCTTCATTAATACTGTTGTCCAGCCAGGACCCGTAGGACAAAACCCCCCTATTCATATAAGTATAAAGAGCAGGCAGAAGCCTGAGTGGGTTTGCGGCTTAAAAGCCAGAACATTTCCTTGAGTAACTCTAACAACAGGTTATAGAACATAACTTGTTGTAACATGTCAGAGGAGGAAACCCTGTCCTTTTCTGAGGCACATGTCAAAAATTTAATTTCGGGACCATCTCCTTTTTCCGCCATAAAACTTAGCACAAATGCTCAACAACAAAACGAAAGTGATAAATTGCTAAGATTACACAAAAAACATACCCGCACAGAACTGCACGGGCATTTTCTATTTGAACACCTCAAGGCAGGAACTATCCCTTGGGGTCTTCAAGTCAAAAACGTGCCGGTGGTGTTCACAGAGGACCCTCTATACAAAAAGGGTTTCAGCTACATTGCGACAAAATGTAGTAGAGACCTTATGGTCCACACAGTAGAAACAGCGAAGAGAATTTGTGAGAAAGAAAAGGAAGAGATAGAGGCATTGATCAAAGCTATAGAGGACAATCATACAGTGGACGAAGCGAAGGCTTTACTCGAAAAAATCAATAAAGAAATCGCCACATTTAGAGACAACACCATCAGCTTTAGGTCTAACAAATTCGACAAAGACGTCAAGGCATTCAAAATAGAATCTGTTTATCCATACCTCAAAGAGGACTATTATACCCAAACAGAATCCCGACGAGTGCTTTCACAGTACCAGGGGAGGTCTAGGAACAGGTTCACAACTTTTTCAGAGAGTTCATCCTCAGAATCAGCTAACGACTCAGACCCCAGAGAGGGATCTTCCAAAAGGAATCCTTTTTTAGAGAAAGGCGAAGGCAGGGGAAGAGTAAGATTCAAACCGCAGCCCCAACCATGGGAAATGCGAACGCGAAGAACCCAGTACAAAACATAGACCTGACCTCAATAGTAAACATTTCCAACAAAGAATTAACGGTACATGAGAAATCTGTATTGGAACTAGGACTCAAATTTGTGCCATCAGCACACACTGACCTTACAAATCTAAAGATCGAGGCCTTGGATTTTTGTCGAAAATTAAGATTAAAGGCATTTTTTTACCACAGAGAAGATAACAGAGTCAATGAACCCTCTAATCTATCCAACAAATCCACATTTGTGCCCCCATCATACACAATCCCGAAGGAAATAATAGCCTTTGAGCAAGCCGTTCTATCCTCCATCACTCAATTAAGTAAACAAAAAATGTTCCTCAAGAGGAACATCAGCAGAGACCAACACCTGGCTCTAAACAACTTATGTAAAGACGATTCGATAGTGCTAAAACCCGCTGACAAAGGGGGTGCACTCGTGGTCTGGGACAGACAAAAATACATTGCAGAGGCTAACAGTCAGATTAAAAACCCTGAGTGGTACAGAGAAGTTAAAGAGGATCCAACTCCACAAATCAAAGCTGAGATTCAGATCAAAATAGTGGAAGGTCGAGACATGGGGATACTAGGAACAAAAGAGTTCCAATACTTAGACAAAAAGAGCCCACGCATCCCAGTGATTTATTTTCTCCCGAAAATCCACAAGAGTTTGACTGAACCGCCCGGGAGACCTATTGTCTCCGGGTGTGATTCACTATTGGAACCATTAGCGAAGTATGTTGATGTATTCTTAAAACCTTTTCTACCCGAAGTAAAATCTTATTTGAAAGACACAAGGGATTTTATCAATAAGATTGAAGGGACTCCATTTGATGGAGATCAAGAACTGATGGTATCCTTTGATGTCACCAGCCTATACACCCAAATACCCCAGCAGGAGGGATTAGAAGCAATGGAGTATTATCTCGAGACACGACCCAGACCACATAGAGTCCCCACGGACTTTATTATTGACTTGGCGAGAATAGCACTCAAAAGGAACTACTTCCGGTTCTTGGACACGTTCTACGTGCAGGTGAAGGGCACCGCCATGGGGTGTCCTTATGCCCCAGAAATGGCGGTGCTCTTCATGGCCCTGTACGAGGAGCGTTACATCTACCGGAATAATCCTTTCCAACAGAACATCACCAAGTGGTATCGTTTCATTGATGATATCTGGTGTCAATGGAAAGGGTCTGAAGAAATGCTTACCCAATTCCATCAGTGGCTCAACACCAGACATCCAGACATAAAGTTCACAGTAACATTCAGCAAAACATCCTTGACTTTTCTTGATGTGGTGGTTTTCCCCTATGATAATAAATTGACAACTACCTTGCATCGCAAAGATACCGATAAGAACACGATCCTGCATTATGCAAGCTACCACCCCAAAAGCCTAAAATCCAACTTGCCCTACGGACAAATGTTGAGAATCCGAAGAAATTGTTCTAGGAAGGAAGATTTCTTGATCCATTCGCAGATATTAAGGGATCAATTGCAACAGAGAGGCTATCCTCACAAACTTTTGAAACATTCCACCACACGGGCATGGAACACCCCAAGGGAGGAATTATTGAATTCAACGAAGGAAACTAAACCCCTTGAGAGGCCAATATGTGTCACCACTTTTGGGCCTTACACGAATAAGTTGAAATCAATTATTCGAAAGAACTGGCACTTAATCAAGAACTCAGAAGTTCCAATGGAGGAGCCATTGTTTGCCCTAAAAAAGAATAGAAGTATCGCACAGCACATAGTTAGAGCCGATTTGGGCATCAGCCAAGCCAAAACTGATTTGCGCACGTTATGGAAACTACCTCCCGTAACAGGCCACCATAAATGTGGCTCGTGTGTTTCTTGCCCCAACACAATTGAAGGTGAAGAGTTCATATTCAATAACACAAAATGGATACACAAAGGATTCTCAAACTGCAAAACGACCAACGTCATATACGCAGTCATGTGCCCTTGTCCCAAGCTGTACATAGGGAAAACCACACAAAGAGCTAACCAACGAATAGCTCAACACAGATCGAGAATTAAAAACAAAGTGCTGTCCGCGCCCATGGTTCAGCACTTTGTGGAACATAGTCACAATGAGACAGATTTTAAATGGACCATACTACAAGCCATGAAAATCCCCCCAAGAGGAGGAAATATCGATACCATGCTACTCCAAAAGGAAGCATACTTAATTCTAAAGTTTAATTGCGTGATGGATGGCCTGAACGAAATGTCCGAATTACAAAGGTCTAATTATTGAGCCCTCGGTGAACCCCACCTATCCCCAAAATTAATATACCCGGAGGAGATCAGAATCAGAGCACTGCACTTGCAGCAATGACTACATTATTAAACACCATCAGGTAAACAAATGCCGAAAAATCCGTAAAACTACATATCCCACAATGCTGAGCAGCATATTTAAATGGGAAACCGCGTTCCGCTGAGCGTTGGAATCCGTCTCGAACATTGGCAAACGGAGTGAGAGTCACGCAGCGTGCAGACCCCAGGATGCGGCGCTCACAGACATAAATCAGGGTAAGCTTCCCCCGGCACCTAAACCGAAGGTTTAAATTAACTAAAACATGACCACGCAGTAACGGCAACCAATGTTGTGCCCCTTCCTTTGTAGAAACTTGAAGCATTGTCAAGTGGCTAATCGCGCAACCAGGCACAAAATATAGCACCGCGTGGGTCCCCCGCCGCAACACGTACAAGTAAGCGGAACAGACAACCGACACACACACAGGTATAGCAGTATTTCAGGACATAAATTGATATTTAACTTCTGACCTTACAGAACAATTACCCTCGCGGAACGCGCAGCCAAATTTTTAGAAAAGACCATCGATGTAGTGAAGGATTAACACGATCATATATACAAGTAAGTGTCAGTGTTCCATAAGTATATTAAAGATAGAAAGCAGTGAAAGAAACTTAAAATCTTACAATTTTTACCTACCTCTAATTTCTTCAGGTAGCGGTGAAAATTTAAGTTTTACTCGATGCCCCACCTAGAAAACAGCGCCCAACATTCATGCGAGACCAGGTAAAATTAATGGAAAGGCTTTACCTGTTTTTTGATTGGATGAAGTAGTTTGGGGAAAAGGAGATACTAAATGTCCCTCAAATCTTACACCATAGGTACACAGCCCAGCCCTGATGAAGAACCCCAGTGATTAAAGAAGGGTTTGGAAACGCGTCGGCTATCTGGCTGTCTAAAAGAGACGCACAAATAAATATAGGGCAATGTATTTATAAACAAATGTACCCGAATGAGCTTAGGTGTACATGATTCACAGTTCTTTTCTTTATTTGAAATGTAATTATTGATGAAAAAAAAATTTTTCTGCTTTGTTTTGTGTTTGAATATATCGAAAGCACTATAATGGATGTAAAAATGTGTTTAAAATGTTTCCACAGTTGAAGGAATGTTTTCTCACTCTGAAAATTGTACAAAGATTAAATGTATTTTGATTAAGCTAATGCATGATAAATACACACCCTCCTGAATCATTGAAAGGAAGGTTTACACCAGCTGAATAAATAACTGTGGAAATCTGGTCCCTCCGGACAAAGACAAAGTCACACATTCAGGCTTACTGTT
Organism: Lissotriton vulgaris; assembly: GCF_964263255.1. Taxonomy (NCBI): domain Eukaryota; kingdom Metazoa; phylum Chordata; class Amphibia; order Caudata; family Salamandridae; genus Lissotriton; species Lissotriton vulgaris. Next base: position 2,125,967,631 of record NC_141687.1, on the reverse strand, counting down.
ATGGACTGCGGGCTGGCTACAGGGACCCAGTCCGCTTAAATCTTGGTTTACGGAGAGTTGCGAGAATCCTCATCGAAGATGCACTGCCCAGTCAAGGCGATTGCTAATTTCTGAGGTGCGGCAATGCTGCGATGTGGGGGTCCCACGTCATCATTGAGGATCCCGTTCATGAGGGCTTGCGATGTGAAGTCCAGCATCAGTAATGCGTCTTGCAGTCGGGGCGATGTGTCGGTTTCAAGGAGTTGCGAGGCTGTGATGCGGTGTCCGGCAGCATAGTCAATGCTGCTGTTGATGGGGAATGCGAGAGACTATGCGAGGATGTGTCATACAGTGACAATTCCAAAGAGACCATGGGCTGCGAAGGTGATGCAGTACGATCCATGCAGTCATTTGTGCTATGAGATGTGACGCACAGCAGAAGAGATGCGTCAAGTTCATTGGGTCCACAGAGGCTAGCAGCGCACCTTAGACCTACTTGACATGATTAGCTCACAAATGATCAGGTGCTAGGTTCATGGTTGTTGGAACTTTTGGTCCCTGAGGCTCAAGTCAGGAGGCCAGCCAACTAGCCCTTGGAGTCACTCTAGGTGCTTGGATTCAACAGATGCAGGTCTAGTGCTTCTCACCTAGGCAAGAGGGCAGCAGGCATCAGGTCAGCACAGCAGGCAGTAGTCCTTCAGAACTGCAATCCAGCACAGTGGCAGTCCTTTCAGCAGCACACCATTTCTTCTTCCTGGCAGTGTCTTCCACATGACCAGAAGTGTACTGAAGAGGTGATGTCTGAGCTGGTCCTTTCCTATGGAAGGTGAGATAAGCTTCTAAAAGTTTCCTTTGATGTTCGTAGGCATCCTCCCCTTCCTGTCCTGGCATCTGACTTACTACAGGTTAGGGTATGCAGCCCTTTGTGTGGAGGCAGGACACAGCCTATTCAAGTGTAAGTAGGGATGTGCCCAGCTCCTATCTCTCATCCTGCCAGTGATGGCACACCCAGGGCCACCTAAGCTCTCTACTGTGAGTGGCTGTGTAGGAGGAATACACACATCCCAACCCTGAGCTACACCCAGTCATGTGGCCTAGAGACAGACTGCAGGCATTACATAGTTAAGGCAGGTAAATGGCAACTTTCTATAAAGTGGCATTTCTAAAATTGTAATTTAAAATCCAATGTCACCATATGACTTATGGTGAAGTAAGATTTTAAATTACAATTCCCAAAACACCAAACATGAACTATTTACCTGCTTCAAGTTGGAAATTACAGCTTATTTAATGTAAGACGGTAACATCAATATCATCCTAAGGGAGAAGTAGGCCTTGCAGTAGTGAAAATTGTATTTAGGAGTTTTTCACTAACAGCACATAGAAAACATAAAACTATGCGTCTTCCTTTTAAAATACATTCCACCCTGCCCACTGGGCTGTCCAGGGCCTACCCTAGAGGTGACTTATATGTATTTAAAAGCACATGGGCCTAAACGTGCTCTGCCAGCCCATCTGTGGAACCATCAAAACCAACACATTTCCTCTGCTGCACAGCATAACCCCAAGCAGAACCTATGCATCTCCCCAGCTGCGTGGGTTACACCAAAGCAAGGACTCTGCATTGACCTTACAACTCGCAGATAACTGCAAGATCCAAATTTATTCAAATGAAAAGATCTATTAATGTGACTTTCATGGCTTTTGTGCGGGTATCTTCAAGGTTCTCATATGGATGGTTGAAGAAAGATATTTGTGTTATAAAATGATTCCTTTTACACTTTTCTTGGGAGTGACAATTCTTCTGTAAGGTGAGAACAGATTTGTACTAAAAAGGTGAATGAAAATCTTTGAAGCATATGACTGCTTTAGCTTCTGTATGGGTATGTATGTATAAGATATTTCTATAGCACAAATTTAGCCAAAAGGCAGCAAAGCACAGTGCATGGTAAAAGGCAAGCTTAACATTAGCAAAAGGAAGTTGAGCTGTTGGTGGTAAATGCATTATGATGACAAATATATTGTGCTCAGATATAGCTAACTAGTCCAGCATATGGTCTGTCAATTTGCTCTCAATTAACACAAGGAAAGAGGTAAAACTCCACAGGTATAAATAAATGACAACAGAAATGTGACCCCACTGATTTCGATTAAGCAAGTTATGGAGTGCTTTAATGGCGAGTTAGCAGCAGAATGGAACAGAGATTATAGCCATGGCTTGGGTTTAATGATGGAAGTTCATTCCTTGTATTATTGGACCAGGCGGCCATTGGATTTTACTCTACATCCCTCTTAAATTCATTGTATTGCACAATTTATGTAGTCTCGATACTCCTGACAAGGCACCCTTTCTGAGTTCATGATTTAAGTTATGGACGACTAAAGCCAACTCCATGAGTTCATGATTTAAGGTACCGAGGTTTAAAGCTGAATCCACAAAGGTGAAATCGGCTTTAGTTGTAACTAGTCTGAACTGGAGTTTAGAAAATGAAATGTGTCCGGGTATTGTTGGACACGTTCTACTGTTCCAGGAATGTGCTGTGTATACACTCTACACCCACCCATCACAGGCATCGCCGCTCAGGTGACCCTGCTAATAAAAGATGCCGGGCGCACATGCCCTGGGCCAGTTACTGGTAATCATACTATTGTGTCTGTGTCCTTTATTTCAAAGTATGTGTATCTGGAACCCACTATTTTACAGTGGCGACGAGTGGGTCGATCCCAGCATGTGTGCCGGCAACATCGCTGATGTTCCTCGTGCTGCTGGCACAAGAATGACCAGGGCCGTGGCATGCCTGAACACATGTCCACAGGTGCAGCATTAGGTCAGTGGAAAAAACAATGGGGGGGAGCGTCACAGCTAGAACTGTGCTACCGACCCTCCTGAAAGAGGCCTCCCTCATTTCAGCTGTGTCCACGTAGGCAGCAAGAAGGACTCCATTGACAGTGAAGCGGGGGAAGGGCCCACAAGTGAGAAGGGCGAGTGGCCCTGCAAACCCCATGAGCAAAACTGACATTAGTGGCAAGTAAAACACCCACCTGCCACAGGCGAGAGGGGCGCAGCAGGGCATAGCAAGAAGCGACTGCATTTAAAGCAAGGTAGCTCAGACAATGCTGACCACCATGGTGCAGTGAGAGCCGGCCCCACTGCAGGGAAGAATAAAGCGTGTAATGCCTCGAGCCAACCTCTGCAGCGCCTGCAACAAACACACAAAGCGGCCTCCCCTGCTGACTCCAAAATGCCTGCAGTGTTCCCGGATCCTGTGAAAAGAAGTGGGAAAGCCAGACCAACTGCAGTGCCGAAACAGAGCAAGAGGCATGCTGGCTGCCTGCAGGTGAGGGTGAGTGGGGCAACCCCCAGTGTATAGAGGGCGTGACCCGCAGCACCGGGAAAGATACTGCGGTCCATACTTGAAGTGACAGCACCACCTGGTATGGAACTCTGATGTGGCGGCACCAACCGGGGCTAGTGTTGTGAGGAGACAAGCCACCCTGCGGTGCAAGCCTCAGACATGCATCTGTAGCTCCGGTCTTCACGCAGCCCGAGGTCTGGAAGAGAGTGCCGCGAAGGTGAAGGAGCAGTCGCTGTGCTGGCTAGCGGCTGGTTGTGGCGATGCATTGAGGAGATATGACGGTGTGCGCATTTACTGCCCACAGCACAGCAGACGCTCAGGACATATATGGACCGCTACTGCATTTGTGCAAACACTGCACCAGCATTGATTGAAAGCACTGCACCAGCGCTGCATTGAGACCAGCCACGGCCCGTGGAGGAAGTAGCGGTGGGGCAGAGAGGCGGGTGGGGGAGGGCAGGGTGGTGGGGTGCTAAAAACCGGCATGTGGATAATTGGAGGTAAGTAAACAATTTAATTAATAAAATGAATTTCGTAGCGTGCCCTGTATCCCAAAATGCTGGGAGTTCCGCACTAACCCCTTTGCACAGCCTAAGTGAGGCCCTGAACTGGCCATGCAGTCCAGTGGCAATCTAGGGGCAAGGGCATCGAAAGAATTCCTGTGTGTGAGGAAATCCGAGCAAGAAAGATGCGCCTGCTCTACAGCAGATACAGGGAAGCACTGAGGTCACGGATGGAGACTAGTCGCCCAAAGACTATCTGATGAAGATCCAACCCCCCTTTGTGGCTGAAAGAGCAACTTGGATGTGGTCCTGTTGGTAGTTCCTCAGCAACACATTGGTGTGGCCTACGAGAGGCCTACAAAGTCCACATAGTTCTGTGGCAGCCTGGCAGAATGGGCCTTCAGGAAATTCCTGTGAGAGTTGAGTACTGGAATAGGAGGGAAGTCTGGAGCTGCTCCACCAGCGGGCACCGGAAGCATCATGTCTTTAAAGGAATACTCCCATGCATCAATGTCATCCTCAGTCTTTGCAGGTTTGCCGTCCATGGAGCCTGAGCACCTTCAACGAGATCTCCGGAGTCAAGGCCGGACTGGGAACACAATCCGGCCCTGGCAAACTGCTCTACCGGCCCCTTTGTGGGGCATGGGTGTGCAGCCTTGCTGTTTTCTAAGGCCGGTTTCTACCGATTTTGTTACAGGGGGACAATAGTGCTGGCCCCGGTAACAAAAAACAGCCCCTGAGAGGCCCAAAACCGGCCTGACCCTGGCAGTCCACCGGGGAAACGCCCAGTGCCCACTATGACCAGTCAGGCCCTGTCCGCAGTGGACTTTACCACTGCTCTGGATGCACCCACATTGAACTATGTAAATAGTTTCCAACACCGTGAGACCAGGCCAGTCCATAGGACATCACCGAGGTGGACTGAAACAAGAGACCAAGTACTGCCCAGCGGATGGCTGAAGAGACTCAGTGGTGGTGTGTTTTGTTTGCTGGTTCTTTCCCACAGGCTGGAATTGTTCACCTCTTTATCAATATAGTTTTGGAGGAATGTTGCGTCTTGCCCACATTCTAATGTTCCAGGAATGTGCTGTATATACACTCTACACCCACCCATCACAGCAAGGCCGGACTGGCCATAGCGGGCACCGGGCCATCCCCCGGTGCGCCGCACGGACGGGTGGGGGCCGGTTTTAGGCCCCTGGGGGTCGTTTTTGGTACAGGGCGGCTTTTGCAGCATAAATCGGCCCTGTACCAAAATCGGCTGAAAACCGGCCCCGGCAAAGTGCTCGGCGGCCCCTCCAACCCACCCCCCCCTAGTGGGGAGGGGGGGGGCCGGCCGAGCAATTTGCCCGGCCGGTTGTGGTTCCCAGTCCGGCCCTGCATCACAGGCGTCACCGGTTAGGTGACCCTGCTAATAAAAGTTGCCCGGCATGGGGGCCCTCTCAACTTTCGTTACGCCACTGCACGTGTGTTCTCTGTCGAAGGACTTTGGCGTAACACCCAAACCTGCAGTTTTCTGTGACTTTAGTGATTCAGGTATTTTTCCTACTTTTCACGTTCATGATGAAAAGTTTTCATAATACCAGGAGCAGAGCAGGCGTCGGTATCAGCCTGGTAACCGCGAGATGACACAAACAGCGCCATTCCTTCAAGGCGGAGATAGAGCCTGCCGCCTGCCCTGTGCACCGGAAGAGGCAGGGGGGATCCTTCGCATGCGCCTGTACACAGCTAAAGTTACAGGACACGAACCAGACACTAGTTCAGGATTGATCAAAGAGGCCGCCCAACCTGTGCCTTCGGCACAACACGCGGCGTCTATTCTTTTTTGTTTGCATTAGGTTTCACGTTGCCCTGCCCCAAGATCTGTATTCGTTTGTATTTTAAATGGCCAGGTGCGCCCTCGGTTATTGTTTAGTCCATTTGCCTCCCTTAATTTTTGGTTCCCCCGCTGCACTGTTTTACTCCTGCCGGTTTATTATGTATGATGAAAGCAATGAGCCTCAATGTGTTTTTTTACAGTGGCTTCCAGAATTTTAGAGGAAATCGCATCTTCCATGACCTACATATATTGCTATTAATACCAGTCTCGCCTATGATGAGAAAACAGCGAGCTTTCATTAATGGAAAACAGGTTAGTATGGAACGATGTACATTCTATTTTAATACATTCATTAGCCACTAGGTGTCGCTGCCCTCTGCAGTTGGTCTTTATTCGGAAAACTTTAGAGTCGTTAAAGTCAGTTTGTCAAAGTGAGCGAAGCAGTTTTATTTACATTTATTGACTTTCAACCTGTTTTCTTGTGAGAGAAAACGGACTCAGGGCACCACTAAAAACGGATTACACACAAAGAAAATGTTAAGGGCTACTGTGTGTGTTGCTATGTTTTCAGTGTCCTTATGTGGTACATTGTTACCCATTATGTGTGACACTTCATTGTGATTAACTAGCTACATTTCTGAAATTGCTCATGCTGTGCAATGTAATGGTATGGAACCACACTAAAAAGAGTTGGGGGCATATTACCAAGGCCCTTATCGCCGCTTTAGCAGGAATTTTTGCGGCAATAATTTTATCGTCCTTTTACCTAGCTGGCGCTAACACCAGTTAGCGACAGCTAGAAGGAGATAGCGATCATCTTGGGGCCCACTTTGCATGTCAGCGATAATTATCGCTAATGACATGCAAAGTGGGCATGCCAAGATGTTAGCGACTGGAAACAGTCGCTAACATCGCTATCTCCTATTACCTACTTTTGGAAATATTCGCGCTAAGCGCGAATATCTCCAAAAGCTAACGCCTGCCCAGAGCAGTTCTTAGCCATGTTATCCAATGGTAGGTGGATAATATGGCTAAGAGCATTAGCTCGGTAATGCATTTATATCACAGACTTTTCAGCGATATTCATGCATTTCCGCTGATTTTTATCGCTTAGAAGATAAACTTTGATAATAGCAAGGTTTCTAAGCGATAAAAATAGGCGAAGCACAGCGATAAAATTATAGCCGCTAACCAAGCTTAGAGATAATTATCGCTTATTCTTGGTAATATGCCCCTTGGAGTGCTGTACGCCCTTGTATTTTACCCCATTATTAGAGACAGTAGTAAGTGGTTAGCTATGGACTTTGAATATCACATATCTCCTCTGCTAATGTGAACTTAACAGATGGGAAACTATGGGGTATATTAGCAAGAAGCTCGTTAAAATTATCGCCGTTTTAGCGGCAGGAAACTGCCGCTAAAACGGCGATAATGGGCTTGCTAATATGCGTTATAGAATTCCATTGGAAGCCCTGGTTAGATGTGCAGGACATCTAACCTGGGCTTCTATTGGAATTCTATAAAGCATATTAGCAAACCCATTATCGCCGTTTTAGCGGCAGTTTCCTGCAGCTAAAACGGTGATAATTTTCACAAGCTTCTTGCTAATATGCTTGGGGCCATATTATCAAGAAAGGGTGATACATTATTGCCGCTTTTATCGGCAGGAAACTGCCCATTGTCGCCGCTTTAGCGGCAGTTTCCTGCCGGTAAAAGCGGCGATAATGTATCGCCCTTTCTTGATAATATGGCCCTAGATTCTTCCTGCCGGGGTGAATTCCACCCAGCTCGGCTTTGACTCTAGAACACACTCTGGCTCACACTGGCATGGCACGTTTGTGCTCTAATTGCGAATCTAAGACTTTCTGCCAGGAGGTGGACAAATCTGAGTGTCCTAATAGGGCTCGGCTATATTTTTATATTTCGCAGTAGAGGGACGTGAATTGTGTGATATAACGCGGGGACGTTTTGCCAGTTCTCTCACACACGCATGAGCCATGAACTGTCTGGAGGGCAGCTCATAACGTTTTTGCTCCCATCCCTAGTCTTGGATCATAAGCGTTTGGTGGGTTTCAAAGGTTTTCATTGGATGTGGGCGAGCCAAGCCAGAGCCGAGCCTATGGTCTGGCTTTGCTCTTAGAGCCAGCGCACGAGCCGATCCTTGACAATGTTTGCCACGTAAATCATACAAAAAACACAACGTAAAAATTATGTCTCTTCAAAATTTAAAAAAACATGTATTTGTTGAACATCTGAAAGCTTTAAAAGCACTTCATACAGATATGCACTTTGTGCTGGCTCTTGGCCGACTCTTGTTCATTCTAAGCAATAGTGCTTAATTTGTGCTATAATTAGTGATGGTGCCCAAACTGACTTTCTCAGACTTTCTCAAACTGACTTTCTCAGAAGCCTTTGGCCGCCATGGAAGATACCAAGGATGTCTAGTCTTCGTCCATCTCAAATCTCTTTCTTCCACCACCCGTTCACTCCCTGACCTTTCATGTCAAATTTGTAGGTTCCGTTTCATTCATGTTTTCTCCCTTTGCCACTGTTTTTCTGTCATTCATTTTCTCTTCCTTTCCCTCTTTCCTGCCTTTCTGTTTCTAGTTCTGAAGTCCAGACCCCAAAGAGAGTGCTGGTAGGCTTCACCTGCAACCACCGGCTCAAATTAAGTGCTGGCAGCTCCTGAATCTATGACCCTATAATATATTCAGTGCTGATGGTCTAAAAACACTCCATTCATTGCAGCGCTCTCACGTTTCCCACAGCCATGTCTGGTCCAGTACAGATTTTTACTTTGTATTCTATGACGTGTAGTCGGGATTTTATGATGGTATAAACAAAACTGCATGTTCCAGAATGCAAAGCAAAAACCGAGACGGGTACACCTACATATGATATGTATGGACTATGGAAACTTGAAAGGTCTTATTGACACCTGGTGCATGGTCCCAAGAAGTAATGAGTAGTAATCACTTCCGACTCCATGTAATATTGAGCATCCATCACACAAAGCTGTAAGCTGCCCTGTGCCCCCTTGACATCCTTTTTAATAGAGTAGCACCTCATCTCACCATCTCAGTGTGGTAAGAGATGCAGCACAGCTGCAGGGGTCTCTGCTGGTCCAATGTGTGGCCTCGGACAGTTAATGCTCCTAGAAAGGAGTTAGTCACTTGTAATGGGCGGAACTAAAATCCCTCGAATTCATGTTTCTATTTTATTTTATTTAATGTGATTTTATATAGCGTGAACTTTACCCAAAGGTGTCAGAGCACTTTACATAAGAACCAGTTTCAATGCATAAGGATTTAGGATTACATGCGTTACATAAAAGATACAAACAGAAAAAAAAAACTGAAAAAAATTGCAAATGTACAAGTTGTAAAGTCACACAAGGAAGAGAGTCACTCAAGGAAGCGATACAAATGGGTAAACTCTAAGCGTCACATAGGAATGGTAGAGAGTACAATGGTCTACAGCATATACTAGTGATTAGAGTTATCTCTAGATACATATATATATATACAAATAGTAGAATTGGGTAGGAGTAGGGAGGGTGGGAGGGATACTAGGTATGGAAAAAAGGAAAATCAGAAACATTTGAGGATCGTCAAGGGGGAAACGAGGGAGAAGGGTAAAAGCCGAGGGAACGGACAAGAATGTGTGCCAGGGTCAGGAGAAAGAAGCGGCCGAGAGCAGCAGCAAAATGGCGGCCAGGACAAAATAAAGAAAAGTAAAGAAGTCCGTGAATAAAGGAGCAGAGCAGAGGGGGCAGCCACAGGAGCAAGGAGGGAAAGGGATTGGGGGACCACCGAAACCAAAACTAGTCAATTAGATGGGCAAACGCTCAGGGGCCACTGGGCAGCAGAGTCGCCGAGGATGTTCAAAGGCACAGTCTCTGGGTCGCAAGGACAGCAGTGCCCCTCAGGCTGCACGCCAAATGTCTGTGGAAGTCTGCGTGGGTGCCAGAGACGCAGTCCAGGAAGGCGCGCCCCACCAGGTTAAGACAGCAAAGAAAAGCCAGGGGGCGTCACGCTGTAGTGTCAAGATTCTTCCCGAAACTGCAACCCTGTACCTGGCAATATGAAAAGGCAACAGCAACGGAGTGGCTGTAAGATGAAGCCTCCTCATATCGCCTCACGGTTATTTGGCATCCCTGTGCTGAGGGCGAGACGGCTGAAAGTGAAAGTAGCAGAAGGTGGGCCTCAGGCGGTGTTAACATCCGACTCTGGCGGGACCTCAGGGCCCGGGCTCCATGGAGGGAGCCCCGCGCTACTCGGCACCAGATGTGCCTCAGAGCCGGCCACAAGGATCTGATGGCAGCAGCCGTGATCGCCGATCCCCGTCCGAGGCTGCGCCTTCATGGCCCCGTAGTGGTTGCTGCTGCGAGTGTCGCTGCTCGGTGTGCGCATACTTGGCTTCACTGGAAGCGGCGAGGCATTCCCCAGGCTCCCTGATCCCCTCACAGGCAACCGAGGATCTTCGCCAATCGTGGGGTGGTGGGCACCATCTTGGGTGCGCCGGGGTCCGTCCGTAGTGCAACTCTCCCGATCGCAGGGACAATTCAGAAGCCGCTGCAAAACGCCCAGTTTGTGCTCCGCATGTTCAGCCCGCCGATGGTGTGCTTCACAGCAGTTGAAACGTGGGTCGGCTGCAGCTGGAGGCTCAGGAGAGCAGCGCGGACCGGGAGCTGAGACGAGCCACGTCCAACTGGGCTGGGGACTTGGACTTCCTTGGTCTGAGGGCAGGTGCAGGACCCAAGAAGTATGGGGGAGGGTGGGTTGGAGGGCCCAAAATGCCCTCCTGTGAGCTCTCTACCCACTAGAGTGGACCTCTAGCCCAGTTTTAAGGGCACAGTGCTGGTCAATGAGCGCAGAGCCAGGCCTGTATAATATTGCGCTCTCATTAAAAAGTCAATGTAAGTGGGTTTCACGCAGGTCGCAAAGCTGATGCACATGGTCACTATTGCTTTCTTGTGGGTGCACCCTTCAGGAGGCCTGAAAAGTGGCAAGAATTTGCATGATAATTTCCTGTCCTTCCGGGGATGTTAGTACATTACTCATACGCGTTAGACTTACACCAGATGCGTGGCACATTGGTGAGGCACGAAGAGGACCTGATGGGAAATAGGACGTTACATTCTTGGGTGATAAACGTGTGTGATTAACGTACGTACACGTTTGTGTGTGGGTGTTCATGTCTAAATAAAAACACGTGATGGGAACTCAGTCAGACTAGGTAAGTGCCCACCATTTGCCAACAGCACAAGTAGGCATGGCATGGCATTAGGATAAAGTCGCGCAATCCAAACCTCTTTTAAAATGTCTAACTATAGAGTGAGTTCTTATAATACATCAACCTTTATGTAAAAAATGCGAATGGGTGAATTTGTAGAAACCTCTGAATGGCAGAGAAGCGAACTGAATTTAGTTGCTTGGAACAATCAAATGAGTACTGGAAAAGGGTGCCCAGCTTAGACTGCCATGATATCACTGCATCATTCAACATTCCGCTCGTGTCCCTTCGGAATTCCTCTTGTAATGGCAAGAAAAATTAATCATTTCATTTAACAGGGCAATTTAAAACAAGTGAATTGTACTGCTCTAAGCTAAGCCCCAAGCTTTCCACTCATTTACTTCACGGCCACATTTAATGTTGTCTTCATTTCTAGGTAAATGGTGGTGAATAAACTCACCCACTCTGAATTCTTGACCTAGTTGGCTCTTTTCTGTCGGGCCAATCACCATAAAACGAATGTTGTACTGCACTGTACCTAGGGCCTCTCCTTGCACTACATACAGGGGAGTGTTTTTATCTGGGCTCTGGTGGACGTGGAAGAACCCTTTAGGCTGATTCTGTAAAAGAATTTTTTCACGCAAAGATAGTTTTGGGGTAACATCCCCCATATATTGAGTGTGGGATGTCCTTCCACGCTTAGACGTGGTTTGGTTTTATACTATGCACAGTGATTTACAGACAGTGTAACACCCCATGCTTAGATGGTTGTTGTATGGTCACCCCATGGGGACTGGAGAAGGTCACGACCCTCACTTTCAAAGCCCCATCATTCCCTTGTGCACACTAATATGCCCAGGGTCACATACACTCAACATGTTCCCCCGGAAGTGCTTCGCCTTTGTGCGTGCTTCCAAGAAGGAAGCGCAGGCAGTGGTGGTGTTAATGTCCTCATTTGCAACATTCCAATGGAAATGTTCCCTTTGCTAATGAGGGTTTTAGATAAGCCTCCACACATTCAGTGTAACATAAATGGTCTTTAGCTCCTGCTGAATACAATGATAAATCCTCTTCAGCGCTTAATGTGCACAGTGAAATATGCACAGATCATCTCTAAGGGGACTATTCACAACCTGCATTTTGTAGTACATTGTGTAGTAAATAAAACGTACTATAAAATGCTTTTTTGGAAACCTACTTGAGGTGTTTATGCCTCCACCTCTCCTATATGTTGTTTTGTGCGAGATCTCTGCCCTAACTGCAATATCTATCCATCTGTCTGTCTATCTGTCTGTCTGTCCGTCCATCCATCCATCCATCCATCCATCAATCCATCCATCCATCCATCTATCCATCCATCCATCCATCCATCCATCTATCCATTCATCTATCTATCTCCAGGCAAGTAGGTTTACGTTTCAGTAGTAAATTTGGGAGAAGCACAGGGAACTGGCTGGAAAATGGGGAATACTTACATATGTAAAAGGGAGGGACATACGTTGTTGTTCAGTGATGGTCAGGAACGGCAAGGGAAGGGTTTAGGAAGGGGCATTGAGCAGTAGTGGCTCCTGGAGGAAGTGCTGTGGGGCGTTGCGGGGGAGGGCAGGGTGGGGTAGTAAACCCCGGCATACGGCCAATCGGAGTTAGGTAAAGAAAGAAAGGAATAAAACTAATTAAATTGCATGCTGCAAAGCATTTGGCATTGCAGGGAGCGCAATTTAACTAATTGTATTTATTTATTTATTTACCTAACTCCGATCGGCCGTAAGCCAGAGCTTACTACTCCTGCCCCTCCCTGCCAGGCCCCACCACCCGCAGCACTCCCTCCAAGAGCCGCTACTGGCCTTGACACAATCACAAAAGTGTTAGCCCATGGCTAATCACAAACAGCACTTCTATAATTACTACTGCCAAAAAGGGACCCTACAAAGTAGTAAGTTACTCAAGCTCAAAGCTGAAGTCAGTGTAGCACACCATATGGCCAAACACTACTAATGTAACCCCCTCCTATAGAAAATAATGGGGTTTGGTACTAAAAATATTTTAAAAAACGAAAAATAATGTTAAGCTTAATTATTTAAAATATTTAAAATATAAATAAATACAATTTAATGTTAAAATAATTCAGAAGAGTACATTTTTATTAAAAAATATTTTAAATATTTTCTGCACTTTAAAATTAATATAACAATAATTGTTAAAATATAATTACATTAACTGTCCTTTATTATATATATAACTTAAGAATTAATAATGTATAATAACATTTATTTTTACAATACATATTTTTAATTTAAAATTCAGAAAAATAATTTCAATTGAATTTATTACATTTACATTAATTACAGGTTTAATGTAAAATTAAGTAAAAAATGCTGTTGCATTTTGCTTTATGTCTACAAGTAAAACAATATATACCATTAATTTACATTAATGTTTATCATAAAAATACGTTTAATATAAATTTTTCAATTCTAATCAGTTTTTTTTATTTTTCCCCATACTTCAACATACAAATACATGCACACTGAGTATCATAATGAGGAAGACTGTTTTTCAGAAAAACACCTACGATATTCCTTTCCACTCACAATACTGCAGTACAGAACACTAATGTGGCAGTTGAAAACCACAACCTGACTGTATACTAGTCATTGTGCATCCAGTTGTTTGCTTTTAGTTTGTGGCAACCATTAGTTCAGGGATGATTTCTCGTTAAAGCTGCAGGACAGACCTAAAGCCATCGGACTGGCCCCTCTTACCTTCCCCCTGCTTTGCTGCGGAGCGGCAGCTCCACGGGGACAGATGCATGCTCTGGAAATGCATAAAAGGCTTCTTGCCTTATTTGACTTCAGGTTTTTTGTTTGACCAAATCTGATTTGGAGCATGTAACCGTGCAGTTATTGCTTCCTACAACATCCGACCTTCACATACTGTAGCAGTCACGACACATGAAATAACAAGCCCCCCGGCGATTGAATCAAGCCTTCCATGTTACCTCCCTCTGTGATTCTTTTTTTGTGATGTTTGATACAGCCCAGCGCGTGCTTTACAGAAATGCAGCCCGGTGCTGCTTCCTGAAGGCTCTCTTGAGAGCAGGCCTGCCATGGAGTACACTTTAGGCTCATAAGACCTCTCAAAAAATAAAGAGGACCTCGAACGTTAACTGGAAAGAGCAACATGTTAAAATGGAACTCAAATGGAGGGGCTCCGTTTTATTGCTACTGTTCCCCATTTCTTGGGATTATGATGTTTTCAGTAGCAAAGTATCACCAGCCAAGAGTGCAAATATTTATTAAAACTAGGACACGAGGCTAAACGCAGCGCTATGTCAAGTCACAAAGTTTTTGTGTAGCCTTCTTGAAGGTCTTTGCAACAATTTATGACGCATATGTACTTGTGTGATTCCAATAAATGGACATAAAAGAGGTATTCAAGGCAGTTTTCTTTTGTTCTGTTATGACACTGTATATGGAAACACTGTGCAACATTTAAACCTGCAGATTAAACAGACTGCATACATTTTGCATAATGGAATTGAAAAATAACGTTGAGTGCTATCCACTGATCAGATCATGTTTAGCCATCTCGGCTCTTACCCCAGAAATATTATTTTCCGAGGTGGAGAAGAATCTTTCCTTAGGTGAAGGAAAATATGAAAACTTCGCAAAACTGTGTGAGCAAGAAATTGGCACACACCTGGATGAAAAAAACGTGGGTTTTGTCCAAATGAACTCTCTCTCTTGGCCTTCATCGTATAATGTATTCTCCTTGAATGTTGTGTCTTATGCTGTTCCCATATTGACCTGATTCCAAACGTCCTTTTTTGCCCACCACCATTCCTGGCCGACCACAGAAAGTTGTACCCATTGTCAGCATGGACACAGCATGGAAACAGGGACCCTGAATTAGCATCCTTCTACTTAAGGCCCCCAGTGTCCACATGACCTCACATTTAACTTTTGTTCTGAATTCTGTGGATATTTCATCCTATCTTCAAGCATACCTTTCCCTCAAATTAATTATGAAGAGGTCATGTTTTTTCCAGAATTCTGTTTTATATTTCGTTCTTGCGTTTAAGCTCATTTCCAGGAATTTTGTCATATACACAAAATGCTATTTTTGTTTTAACAAATTGCCACTTTGCACAGTAACGATAGTACTTAACATGTGCTCCATCAAATATTCAACTAAATAAACAAATTACATACTTTTGGGGAGATTAATGGTCAAATGCAGGAGCGCAAGCATGACTCGTCCGTTTGCAGTTTGCAGGGGTGCCAGGGCAGAACGAGAGACAATGCACTTAAGGACGGTAGGTGTGTATGTGCAATTTGTAGAAACAAGGTTTGCAATTGGGCAAATTCGAGGCTAATGAAAATGTATGCCCCTTCCCCACAGAGGTGTGAATCTGTTGTGCACTTACACATATCAGGTTTTCTTCTAGCAAATTTCAAAATTCCACGAACGAATGTGGGAAGGACACATTGATATATCCTAACCCTTGTGTGCAGTGCAGTGCCTGCACGAGCTGTGCTACAGATCACAATCAACACAGCACGTGAATATTGGGTTTTACCCACGCACGGGGGTAAAACTGCCTCAAACCCACATGAAACCTGGAGTGTCTCTTATCCGGCCCGTGCATAGTGTCATTGTGACAGCAGTAAAGCAATGACGCAGAGTAAACAAAACCTGCAGACACGGGTGTGAGCAAGTAATGTGCATGCTTCTTACCTGACGTGAGATCCGTGGAAATTAGAATTCCACACCAAAGATTTGCGAAATGCTCGACACGCTTGAAAATATCCCCCTTTGTTGTATAGTGTACTAATTTAGCAGGCTGCTCCTTAATACAGACTTTTTATTTTATATTTTTCACGTATTTCTCCTACTGCCCTTTTCCAGCAGTGGTGCTTTAGATACGTATTACTGTTTTGCCGCTAAGTGACAACAGACAGAGTCCATGCCTGAAATAAAATGGGCCGCCACCCTGTGAACCAGGGCGTGGAGCACGGGCTGAAGTGAGACAAAAGAGGAAGGTGTCACAGTCACGACTGTGGCGACCTGACTGGTTAAGTTGCAATGAAAACACGAGGCGAGCGTGAGCGGGTCATTTTCCGGAAGGGTGGGTGTGTCTGGTTAGTGACGGAAGACCAGCAGAGAAACTGACACTCAAGTGAATGAATTTGACTATTGTGTTTTTATAACTAAACGTTACCGGCTACCAGAGCTTGGACTGGGACAGAAAATAGACCTGGGCACCAACATAACAGTGGCCGCCATTTTGATTAAAGAGCTCAAAAGGTGGCCCATGTTGCAAATTGGGGTAGTTTTGACATTGTAAAGGTACGGTGTATTTTGCATGGTATTGAAGACTGCATAGATTTGAGCTTGCTGCAGACAAAATTTGTTTTAATATACGGAAAATCAGCGGCACAAATCGTCCCAAAAGACCATGAAACAGGCTCTCAAACAGCCAGACAACTAGTCCATCTACGAACTTGTAAGATCACCCCATCACTCGCTGCATGACTGCCCTAAAGGCCAGTCCAACTCTGCCTGCGCCCTTAAGGCCATTGACTTCTCTAGACACTTGGTGAATCAAGATATTGCATTATTGGAAGACTGTGTTGTTACCATTCTTCCTGTAATGGTAATTTTTAAAAGATCAATGTACAAGTGCATGGTAACTGCATGTGGATAAGATATGTATTCTTTCAAGGTGATCTAATGCACTGTTGGAAAACAGAGGGTAACTATGCCAGGTCACTAAAGCTTTCAGTCTAATTGGTAGAGGATGCAGATTTCCCTCCGAGGGCTTCCCCAGGCGCTCTTAATGAGGGAAACCATCAAAAGCGTATTAATCAATTTCCTCCTGCAATCATTATTACACTTGTCCGTCTGTTGCTCAGAGTCATTAGAGCCGTGACCAATGGCAGATTCTTTTTTAGGCAGATACAGTCTAGGAAAGCAAATTGTACCAGCTGGGAAGGATGACGGATGAAACACTACACAGAAACTAAGTTGGCTTTCCCTTACGATGTGGGCATACAAATGTGCAGCTCTAATGCGCACACACCATGTAATTGATCCCTGAAGGAGGTTATTTTCATGTTAAAAATATTTATCATGCCTACTCCTCTGTTGTGATTCTCAACACGTGTTACATATGGGCAAGGAACATTAAACAGCGCAGTTTTTATTAATGTAACCTAACATATCAGGGTTAGGAACCAATTGGAAAGATCATTATTAGAAATGGGATTTCTGGTTGGCTAGGGAAAGCGCCTACGCCAGGCAGAAACTACCACTTTAGTCAGGGCAAGGAGTTAAACACCGGAGATAACCGCTCCTCACCCCCTTGGTAGCTTGGCAGAACAGCCAGGCTTATCCCAGAGGCAATATGTAAAGCATTTGCGCAATACACTCACAGAGCAACATATATACACAGAGCCACCTGGTACTAGGTATCAGTTTACAGGGGATTATATACATTACAGGGCCAATCGGACCACTGTCTTCATGTCACAACTCACAGTTAGAGAAAACAACCAGCCACTACTGGCAATAGTGCACTTAGCATAACCATATTATACCTTAGCACCCTGTCATCATCTAGGACAGCATATTATGCAAAACATAATAATCGCATTAGGCCCCTCTTTGGCCTGTACCTAATCAGCAGCGCACAGTACTCACTTATTAGGAACATATTACCACCACAGCACAAACACATTAGGTATGAAGACCATACCATTACCCAGTGTAGCATGGCATGCAAAACATCACAATAACATAAGGCCCACCTTAGGCATACACTACACGTCAGGTTATGCGTACACAATATCATCCGCAGTGCACGTAATAGCAACATCATACCCAGTAGTGTGCCTTAGTAAACATCATTAGTGGGCACCTATCATAAGTACACCGGACCATACTGCAGGAGCCAGGATTCGCCTAGAAGGCATAGTCACTGCCCCGGCCTCCTAATCGCCGTTAGGGCACCTTACAGGCCATGTGCCCTTTCATCAGGGCACAACACATGCTTATTCTTAAACAGTGGCCCTGTCCTGGGCTCGCAATGCCCTTGTCCAACAATCAGGGCTCTCCTAACACAAGGCCTCCAACTGGCCAGTACTCTAATGGGGACGCCCTCGATCAGCCTCCTTCAGCACGGCACATTGGCGGCGGGACCCGGGTTGATGTCCCCACCTCCTTCGTCTCCTCTGGACTACAGCCACGCTTGTTATCACGCTGGACTCTCCTCTTTTCCAGGGAGCCCCGCCCACAACCAGGCAGCTACTGCCTGACTTCCAGTCTCCTTTTGTGGCTTGAGAGCCTCTTGGCTCTCCTCCACTCCCCCAGCTGCTTACTTCCTGCAGCGGGACCCGTCAAATGTCTATTACTCACAGGGAGCCACGCCCACAGCCAGGCTTAGCCCTTGCCTGGCTTCCGGTGGCTCAGAGTTCTGGCTGTAAACCCCTTTGCGACGTCTCCGGCGGTTTGGCAATCCTCGGTCTGGTCCCAGCAATACGGGGCCACCACGGCAGAGCCTGCCTCATTGGACGCTAGTAGGTGCACACAACACAGTGCTGGACAGGCAACCAGCACAGCAACTGATGGCCACAGTGCTCTAGTAACAGCACTCTTGCCTCCTCGGCACCTTTTACAGTGGTACCACCACAGGAGCTCACGTTAGGGGCTCAAACCCACAGGTTAGAGGTTAGAGGTTGTGGAGTAGTGTGTCTCACTGGTTAAAGGCGGCAGACCTGGAAGCAGAGGTCGGCCCGGGACCAGGGTTCGATTCCCGATGCGGCAGGGTCTTGAGCCATGGTCAGCGGACTCGATAATTCTCGCCTCGGTGCCTACTCCAACGGTGGGTTCCACTCAGCAACTCTGGGCAATAGCTTGCTTAATCTCTACTAACGGCCCCATCAGTGCCGGGGATGCTTGTCTCCACCTTGGAGATGCCCAGGAGGGACCATCTCACAGGGAAAGCCAGGATGGGTTCCCCAGCGGTATACAGCGCCGGGACGCCCCTTTGCTGGGGCAGCTGTGCGCTTTACAAGTATACGACATTTAACATTTAACGTTTATAAGGAAAGAGCTCCTCAGGCTTTCTCCCCGCACTATACCCCCCAGACACCAGGAGTAGAGCGCTCACCACGTGCTGGCAAGCTGGAGTCCCCCCTTCTAGGGTTCAAAGGGGGCAATGACGATGTAGCGCTCATGAGGCGCTAAGTCCATAGTCCCATAGGCAGAGCTGGGCACAGGTAGGCAAACAAGTAGGGACCCCAGGAGCCAGCAGTTGGGTCCCACAATGGTTCCTCCTGGCAGGGTGCACTACAGTTCCAAGTAAGCAACCAACAGCACATTAAATGGGGTCACAGTCCCAATATTTATATCACACATGTCTTTTGTTCCACTCCTTGCACAGGGCTCGGTGCCCGGTCCAAACGAGTACTGGGGGGCACTCAAACATTTTCTTAATGTGTACAACACCTCCTTTGTCAGTGTAGGCCTTGGCCCCAGACACACCACAGGGGGGTGGAGCCAGCATTGTGGAAGGCAGGCACAGTACCATTCAATCCCAGGTGCTACTCCTCCCACCACTCCAAATGCAGATGGGCCTATTCCCCTAGTGCTGGCTCACCCAGCCCCTCTGGAGCCACTGCAGTTCCCAAGCCCCTGTCACTCCAGAGCCAGACATGCAATACAGAACAGGCAGGCACAAAGACACATAGCACACAGAAATGCCCACTTCTAAAAGTGGCATTTCTAAAAAAGTGATTAAAAAAATCTGCGAACACCTTTACGCGGCATTTATTTGCACTATTCCAAGCATACCAAACTTGACCACTCTACTCCTCTCAGGTCCGGAATTACCACTGAAGCACATAACAGGGAATCCCCAATGCATTCCTATGAGAGGGCAGCCTCTCAGTAGTGAGAAACCAAAATGGCTGTTTATCACTACCAGGACATGCCACACATTTACGCACATGTCCTACCTTTTACCTTCAGCACACCCTGCCCATATGGGTGACTGATATGTAGTAAAAGGGGAGTCACAGATGTGGCACCTACTATATGTGCCACAACACAGCAGCAGTAAACTGCGCATGCAGGCCCTGCAATGACAGAGGCCTGAGACAGGTTTGAAAGGCTACTTTGGTGGGTGGTGCAAGTAGCGCTGTAAGCCCACTAATAGCATTTAATTTACTGGCCCTGGGTATCTGAGATACCACTTTACAAGGGACAATAGGTAAATTAAATATGCCAAACAGGTGTAGACCAATCTTCCCATGTTTTACCATAGAGAGCACATGCCGTTTGCACTAGACAGCAGTGATAAAGTGCCCAGGGTCCTAAAACCACCAACACTAAGTCAGAAAAACTACCAGGAGAAAGGCAAAACGTTCAGGGATGACCCTGCAAAAGGGCCCAGTCCAACAATCATGCAGTAAGTCCAAGCTGAAACTGGCATGGAAGCCACGTTGGCTTCCGCTCTAGATATTCTGGCCCAGCTTTACTTGAATCCAATACAAAAAGTTAGGCAGTAGTGGGTCTATTGACAATGCTCTTTGCAGGCATAGGTCAATCACAATGAATAATTCAGAATGTAGAATAAATATGAAATGTTCGCACATGAGTGGTAGCTTGCACATGTCTTATCTGCCTATCCATAGGATTGCAAGAATATTTGTCGCAGAGTGCACTGGTTATGAGGCTAGACACCCCAAACAACTTTTGAGTCATTACAAACATGTAGGGATTGACTCTCCACACTTCACTGAGTACCAAACTTAGAAGTTGAGCAACTGTAAAAAGAAAAAGTGCACTAAACTGCAGTTTTTACAGTATGTTTGTAGGAGATTGTAAATATATTGAAGTAAAGGACCAAAGATGTAGTAAAAATATTAATAAGCTAACATTTTTCCTAATGAAATGTTGTGTATGTACTCATTTTATACCATATGCAGGCATAGGGTTAGACAAATAAGCAATTTTAATTTTTTTCAGTTCAGAATCGCCAGAGTTCCCTGGTGGTCCTGAACAGGAAGAATGCACAAATACTGTCTGCTCTAAACAAGGCAGACTGTCTGATGCACCTACACCGATAGCCCCAACTCCATAGGATTATCGATGGTGGGTTCCTGCCGGCAACACCTCCATCAGACACATGATGGTGCACTCATCTCTTTGGCTGACCGGGTACTCTGCTGTATTTGTGATGGAGTACACTGTCCACCAAACTCGAAATCTAGCAATGCAACCTTGTTATCATAATTCAGTACAAGCCAGTGTTGGTCATGGCATACATTATCGATTAGCTTTGCAAAAATAGACTTTTCTCAGACTGCTGCGGGCATTTAAACAAGGTGCTTTCTCTAATATATAACTCCCACATTCTTCATTATTCTGAATGTGGATTACTACGACACATATACAGAACAAACTATCATTATGTAGCCAAGACGATAGTTGTGATAGGTTTAACACAACTAACAAATACAGTCTATTATTCGAACCCAGTAGTTCGGGTTCTTAACAAATTATACATGAGGGTAGCTTAGGTATGTGTCTTAGACTGAAAATCATAATGAAATTGTAGTGTAGTTGCTATATTCCCAATAGGCTCTGTGCATTGGAATAACATATACTATAGTTTAGACGTAGGACTGAGGTCGACTAGGTCTCTATCGCATATATTAGACTTAATTGTGAGTGCCAGCTAGCTCAGAGGTCACTAGAAACTTTCTCGAATTCACAAGAAGGGATTAGTTTCTGACAACCTCATAAACATGACAACTTTGTTTCCCAAGAATAAGAAATCAATCTCTAGAGTCGCGCAAACAATAGATGGCTATTTTACTCAGTCAATCGTGCATGCTTCGTTTCACCAGAGGTGCTGAGAAAATAGAGAGACAGGCATTTTCAATAAAAAGTATTTATTGAACAGTCTTCTTTCTCAGACATAAGAAATGTACTGCCACAATCGTAATACTGGTTATAAAGTATAATGCGTACAGTATGAATAGTATTATAAAATAATACTGTAAAAGCATGGTATGGTTTCTAAGCCATATAAAATAACATAAGATACATACATTAATAAATACTGACTAAAAGTACTCAACTGGTGCTTCTAAAATACGCCTACCCCGGTGTACCTAACCTAGGTCTAGTATGAGGGAAGAAGTAAGTGAGGTGTAGCTTGAGTTTTGTATTCTTTTGCCAAGAATCTTTTCCAAGAATTCTCTAAGGGTCTAATCAGTTCCGTACCTTGGTTTTAGAATGAAGGAGGTCTTGTATCTCTCTCTCAGGACTCGAATTCCCAGCAACCCACAAGGGTAACCTGGAAACACTACAGCTAGATTTCTCTGCAGGAGAAAAGACAGCGTCTCTCAGTGCGTCAGCTGGAGGATCGGCTTCCTTCGGCACTTGCTGCTACAGGGCGCCTCGGGCAAGTAGATAGTCGAACTGCTCCAAACCACCGTGTGTTTGTCTAGGCAAATGTAGGCATATTTATACCTTGAAGGTGCCGAGTTTGACGTATGATTGGACATAATATCGTCATCAAAGACTCAATTCTTTGAAAACTCCATGATTTCCTAGATAAATTGGTATTCAGGCAAGGGGAAGTCCCTAGCTGCTGAAGGCGATTTTTTCCAAGAAATCGTTGTGAATTCTCGGAACTAAGTGGAAGTAGCCATGCCGTATTTGGGCTGCATAGGCTCAGTCTACATAAGGGTATGATTTCTATACCTATATATGGATCGGGTGATTTATACCTATATATGGGCATGAATCGGGAAAATTACACTAGGGTCCTAGATTCGTACATAACAAAATGGCAGGTAGATTTCAATGAAGTGGAGTGCAAAAGCTATAAAACTTTACGTTGTTTTGTGGAATGTGCTCTTTCCACATTGAGACAAATGTTTCACTACTCACCTAACCTTACACAACCTAGCATCTATCAACACGTTGCAGATCCACTTACTCCTTTCATTTATACTTTTCTGCAACATAGAGAAAACATTGATGTAGTGTTGTATCACCTAAGCCATTGACCAGTGAATTTTGTCTTGGCTTGCATGCATGAGGATGCTCACAGGGAGGCACACCATGTGACCCCTGTGTGCATGCAGTCCAGTTTCTGCACACCACCAGTCCATGCCATGCAGGAACTGTTTTTGGCGTTCCCTTTGCGGTGCCCATTTTTAGGGCACTGCCGTGCAAATGTCAAAAACAAAGTTTGCCAGAAAGGAGGAAATTCCTAATCTGGTGGGCGGTCAGACCATGGTTTTGGCGGTGCAGCATCTGGGCAGACCCGTCACTGCACTGGCAAAGTCGCAAACAGGCCCTAAGAGAATGTGTATATATTTGTCACAGAGAATAACAAATTACAATATGCACTAAGTGACAGCAGACCAGACATCATGGAGTATAGTTACTTTTGGTAAACATACATTGATTTTATATGGTAATTATTAAAAAACCTGTTTGAATCCAACACATAAGGTAAAGAGTCTTTTGGTCCTACACTACGTAGGAAAAGGGGCCCTGTACCTCATCAGACTTTTATGAAAGTCCTTTGTTAAAACAGAACTAAATATTTCTCACCTTATCAATTGTTAACTTTGTTAAGGTTCCACTCCTGTTTAAATCATAGTTCTAGCTATCCCCAACCAAACTATCCATTTTAAGGTGTTATAATGTAGACCAGTGCTTTTCTCTGGGAGAGTCAGCCTTGCCACTCTGAAAAACAACTTTTGAGATTTTTGCTACCAGGATATGTAATATTTAGGTACACATATCCGACTTTTTAAATACAATGCAACCTGCTCAATGGGAATTCAGGGCCTACGTTAGAGTTATCTTATCTATACTACTATAATAAAGGAAGAACTTTCAGCCTTTGAGGCGGGTAAACTCGGGAACCACAGCGCCAATCCACACACCCCATACACCGTTGGAATCGTCAGGGTGTGTAGATGGTTATAGGCTATATACATTTTAAAAAAAACGTTATTTCAAAAATTTACAGTAAAAAGAAAAATAGTCCCTCCGAAGTAGCGACGGCCGCGACGTGCGTGCTCACGTCAGGAGCGCGGGGAGGAGAGGCGTTCAGGAGCCAGACGAGGAGCGGTGGACATGGGGTGGGGGAGGAGCGGTGACGTGAGGAGCAGCGGACATGCCAGCGGCGGTCAGGTGAAGCGGCGAGGAGCGGTAAACTGAGGAGCAGCGGCTGAGGTAAGGGGACCCATGTCGGAGCAGACAGGGGTCGGGGCAGGCGGGGGACGGCCCGGGAGGGGGCCGGGCGGGGGCCGGGCTGCTGCAGGGGCAGGCGGGGGTGGGGCAGGTGGAGGACAGGCCGGGCGGGGGCCGGGCTAATAGCTGTGGGCCAGGACTCTCCAGGGCGTAGGAGACAGGTCTTAAAAGAACAACTATCTGGTTTAAATCCCCTCCACCACCGTATGTTTATGCCTCCCGGAAGTGAAAGGGAAGCTTACAAATACTGGCGCCTACGCGTTTTTCTATACCCCTGACTGCTACTCTCATGGAAGGTGTGGAGACGCACAAAATCCTGTTTCTGCTAATATGTTTAAATGCATGTTTGTACTTCTACGAACTGTTGTAAACTATATTTTCAACGGGGCGGGCGGGCGAAGGGTCGGGGAAGCCTGATTGCTCCCGGACAAGGTCGGGACGGGCTGCTAGTATGTCTTAAAAGAAAGGTTTAAGCCTGGCAAAAGGTGAATTTTGTATAAACAACAGGAGAGTGAGGGTATTAAGAGGTCACTCTTCTACCCCTATTAATTATATTGCAACAACTAAAGAGTGACTGATAGTGAATTCAAAACCCAAAAACACTTAGAATGAGTGCAGAAACCAGAAAAGAAAGACAAACCTATTAGTAAAAGGGCAAACTTTATTTGTAAAAAGAACCCTCACTCACCCTAGTGGTGACATGCTTCATCATAGGGTTCCCACGAGGGAGACCGAATGTCCCCCCGTGTGCTTCAACGCCTGCAATTGCAGCGGAGCAGGTTGTTAGTGAAACAAACAGTGTGTGCTCAGTGATGTGTGTGCTCTAATTGTAAAAGATCCCAGCAGTACCTTTAAGGTGAATTTTGTCAGGCCTAATTTTCAGTTTATTAACTTCATATTCAGGCTGCAGGGGCAAGTCTGAAGGCATGCTTTGTATTGTCACTTCAGTGGTGGCACTATACGTGCTGCAGTGCAATCCACCAGTGGCATTTAGGTTACAGGCCCTGGGTGCAAAGAGCACCATTTAACTGGGCTTATAGGTAAGTTAGATGCGCTGATCAGGATTTGTAACCATTTGTACAATATTTTAAGGGTCAAAGCACATGCTATTGGGCACGGTTAGCAGGGTCGGTCCAGTGTGCAGAGTCTAGCAGCCAACAACATTAGTCCATAAAAATTGAGTTGATCATGAAAAAAGAGGCATTTTTTTACTTAATCTATTTTAATATTTGCCTTTAAGAAGGCAAGTGTTTTGGCAGTGCAATGTTAGACATGCCTTATAGCATATTGACTCCAAAAGCATCAAATGTTGATCCGTGCAAGAAAGTGGGGTTGCAAAATATACCTTCACTTAATGTATCAAAAATCGTTTCACCTGCCATACTTTGAAATTCACTAATGTCACTTGATTTGCTAATTTTTGATATGAAGCTTACATATAAAATTGAAATACACAGGCATGATCTGAAATACAAATTTTGATTATAAATACAAATGTGTGCTTTGAATCACACATGCAGGGCTTGAAGAAAGTACCACAAATATCTTGAACACCTCTTTGTTTTTAATCAGACTGTTTGTTAAACCACTACACTGAGTGTTATCTTGATGTAAATTTACTTTGTCACATCAGTTGGCCAATGCAAATATTGAATTTAATGTTACTGGATTATCCTACTAAAGCAGATGCTAAAAAGTAAGAACATTTGATTCTAGAATAACAATTAAAGAGTCACATTATATTGTTCCACAAATATTTTTATGGCACCATTATTTCATTCAAACAATCCCAACTAAATTTCAGTTCATGTAAACATTTCCCAAGCATGTTCATTGAGGTTACCTCAAACTGAATGCGATTTGTGTGTGTCAAAAGCCCAGTCCTACCCCAAAACCAACATTGGACTCTTGAACTGTGTGTTAAATCAAGAGAAGTTCCCAGAACTCATTGAAAAATACAAGTGCATTTCTTTAGATTTTGTTAAAACTGAGTTAGGTTTTGAATACTTGTGTACAGACTGATAGACAGACACATTGGCATGTGATGTGTATACTCCTGCCAAAGCTGTGGGAGATAAGGTATCCTTTAGTGTATTTTAAAGGACACAGTAAACAGTGAAGAATATTATGACAAAGTAGCGAATGACTTTGGCAGAAGCTAGCTCCACCATAAATTGGTCCTGTTTCTGTGCCACCATAAACAGCTGGTGCCCTTGTCCCAACAAACATGTGGTTTTTCTGCCTCATTTAGAGCCTGGGTAACCACAATAGTTCCAACAGTGTGTACCATGCAGCCATTGCTGCCAGAATACTTTCACACTCTAGTATGTTCACAGAAAACCTCAGAACGTGACATTAACAAGTTATTACAGTATCCCTGTAGCGTCGTGTTCTTACTGTCACTGGCCAATTGTCAAAATGTGAAAGTAGTCATCAAATCAGGTGCAGGTTTAAATATAGGTATCGTAGGCCTCTAAAATATTGTTTCCTAAGTGGGTTTTATTGGACAGGGTTATTATTATAGGACGTTTCAACAACAAGCTCCTCACTGTATCTCAAAATCATCTGTAACCTAGCAGTATTAAGAATGTTGACTGCACTTTTAAGATGCCCTTATAATTGAGCTGAGTTAAGAAAGCATTTTTTGCAATGTCCAGGTATTACATGTAATAAGGCAGATTTTTATGTTTTGAAATGCATCATATGAACAAACAAATTATAACCTAACACGTACTCTCTCCAATTAAACTGGAGAGTGTACATTGGGCATGGACCAATTCCAGAGACGTTTAGGCATATTTGTTTATTACTGTTGTTATTATTGTTGTTCCAGATTATGGCAACCTATCGCCACAAGCGGTCACACATTAAATGAACACACATATTTTTAAAGGCTTTACTTTAAGTTATTTTTAGTGCAGAATAAATTAATGAGCATAATTGCAGAAATCCTTAACATTGTAGCAAGAGACATAGACAATGTATTATTAATTCACACAACGTATTATACTATTATTTTTTCAGACTCGCTGTGTGCCTGGAAACACGCCGAAGTCAGCGCCCTCCTGAAGAAACCCACAGCAGACCCCTCTGAACTTAAAAACTATCGCCCCATATCCCTCCTCCCATTCCCTGACAAAGTCATTGAGAAAGTCGTCAACAGCCAGCACGCCGCCTTCCTTGAATCCAACAACTCCCTCGATCCCTCTCAGTCAGGATTTCGAGCCAAACACAGCACCGAAACCGCCCTTATCGCAGCAACAGACGACATCCGAACACTACTGGACAACGGAGATACAGTGGCCCTCATTCTACTCGACCTCTCCACCGCTTTCGACACAGTCTGTCACAGCACCCTTATATAACGCCTCAGCAACATCGGCATACAAGGAAAAGCCTTGGACTGGATCATCTCGTTCCTCGCTGGGAGAACTCAAAGAGTCCGACTTCCCCCATTCAAATCAGAGGCCACTGAAGTCATCTGCGGAGTACCGCAAGAATCATCACTCAGTCCCACCCTCTTCAACGTTTACATGAGCCCACTCGCATCCATCGCGCGCCAACACAACCTTAACATCATCTCCTATGCTGACGACACCCAGTTAATCCTTTCCCTCACCAAAGACCCTAACACTGCCAAAACCAACCTTCACGAAGGCATGAAAGAAGTAGCCGAATGGATGAAACACAGCCGTCTAAAACTTAACTCAGACAAAACGGAGGTGCTCATCCAAGGATCTTCCCCCTCTGCATGGGACGACTCATGGTGGCCTTCGGCTCTGGGCACAGCACCCACACCCACAGACCACGCACGTAACCTTGGCTTCATCCTAGACTCCTCACTCTTGATGTCCAGACAAGTCAACGCAGTCTCTTCCTCCTGCTTCAACGTACTCCGTATGCTCAAAAAAATCTTCCGTTGGATCCCCCCCGAGACAAGAAAGACTGTCACCCACGCACTGGTCACGAGTCGGCTGGACTACGGAAACACACTATTGCCGGAATCACAGCCAAATTACAGAAAAAACTCCAACGCATCCAAAACGCATCAGCGAGACTCATTTTGGACATCCCTCGCCAAGATCACATCACCGGACACCTGAAAGACCTCCACTGGCTTCCCGTCAACAAGAGAATAATGTTCCGTCTCCTCACCCACGCACACAAGGCCCTTTACAAACTAGGACCCGGATGCCTCAACACTCGATTGTCCTTCTACACACCCACCCGCCAACTAAGATCTTCCAATCAAGCCCTCGCCGCAGTCCCGCGTATCCGAAGATCCACCATGGGAGGTAGATCCTTCTCCTACTTGGTGGCCAAGACCTGGAACTCACTCCCCACTCACCTCCACCTTACACAGAACCACATCTCCTTCAGAAAAGAACTTAAAACCTGGCTATTTGACAAAAAATGATCCCCCCCTCCCCAAGCGCCTTGAGACCCTCTGGGTGAGTAGTGCGCTATATAAATCCCTGAACTTGAACTTGACCATCAAATATTAAAGGTTTTGCCATAATAAGGGTCAGTATTTCAATAGAGTTACACACATTTATCACTGAACATTAAATATATGCCATACGGTGTCCTGTCTGCGAGATGAGGATACGTTTATCTCTACTGGATGAAATGTTATGAAACGCACAGCCCAGATGGCCTTAAGTGACTCAACTTGGAGCCTCATTGCTCTGCTGTCTAGAGTGTCGTAGAAGTCCCAATTTTTCTCTTGAAAGGGGCTACAAACACCTATTATATACTCAATAGGAATTTTATTTTGAGAAAAATAAACCTTGTGATCATAATATTAATTAATAAGAGAAATGCATAGCATGCTCATGTTACACCCTAATGATGCTATGCTTTCACCTAGCACCACCTCTTCAAAAGAATATAGGCTTACATGATCTACAGGAATACTATGAAAAAACTCAGTAAATGGAATTCATATTGTAAAATAATAACAATAAATGCTTTAGTTGTTGCAAAAGAATAAATGCATATATAGCTTAAAAATATAATTACTAGTTTAAAGCAAGCGTTTTGCCTAGGTGTAATGGGCCAGTCAGCTGCTCACACTCAACTTGATAGTAGATTCCTAATGCCCCAACAATGAGGCCCTATGTTTTAATCAACAACCATGCACTGGGGTTGATCAAACTTTAAATGCTTCACTCCCAATAAAAAGATCCCAAAATAACCATAAAAAATCTATTGTTTACTGAAGAGCTCAAAAAGAGCAAACTACAAATTTGCAGAGCAGAAGGATCCTTAAGAAGGGCCTGTGACTCAGAAGCTAAACATCATTCTATTACTCCAGCAAACAAGCACCATCAAAAACTTGGCAAGGCAAATATTTTTTTCTTCAAATCACCTTATACCTGATCCACATCTACTAAAAGAGTTTTTTAAAATCACAAACACACATCAGTAACTTGCCTTAAATGCATTATAGGCGCTTAACAGCAGGACCCTGGCTCATGCAAACATTCATGATTACTAGGCCTTCACTCTTAATCCCGATTAATTAATAAAGTAACTTAACTTAACTTAATTATCTTTTGACTTTCTTTTGAGTCAATTCATTGATTTGTCTTTGAAAGTATCATCAACTATCAAAGATGAGCTGAGAACTACAGAAAGTCCCCAAAATACAAATTATCAACTACCAACACGAACCGGGTGGCAATACCCGAGTAAAACAAAAACACCGCTAGCAAACTATTAAACAGCATCAACAAGTTACAAAGGACAATATGAACACAATCCTTAAATTGTGATATCTTAATTGCGATTCTTACCCAATTGCAATTAGGAAAACAGAATTCCTGATGCGAGAAAATGTACTTCTTTTAAATGGCTATTCCTAGTGGGTCGCAAATCGCAGTTTGCGACCCATCAAGAATTGCAGCCATCGCAAGGATGGTGGCCTGCAGGAATCAGCAGACTACCATGTCTGTGATTGTGTTTAATAAAGCAATTTAAAAAATATTTTTTAAATGTATCCCGTTTTTTAACTGTATCCCGTTCAAAAGAAGAAATTTAAAAGTTTCAGTTTAATTTTTAAGAGTAGGCAATGATTCATAGGACCACTGCCTGCTCTTAAAAAAATATTTGTTTCAACATGCACATAAGGGAATGTGTCTCTTTGGGACCCCTTCCCATTTGCGAATGTTGAACACCTCCTTTGAGGTATCGTTAAATTACTTTATTCCATATTTGCATATCATAAAAGTACATAACATATCATTTGTAGGGAAACACATACATTTAAAAAATGTGTCCATTACAAAAATATAAAAACTATAAAAAACTTAAAACTAATCTATATACACTGTATTTACTATATAATAAAAACCCTGATAGCGGGAGGTAAAGTGCAAAAATACATATGGGGTTTCTAAACAGGCAAATTTACAGCTTTGTTGGAATCTATCTGCCTACTACAAATCAACCAAGCACTTGATAAATATTTTGCAACCCCACAAACAATGAACAGAGATGTTGTGTCTGAGGAGAGGATACGTAGGGCAATGGTAAAGTCTCTAGCTCCCAATTCCCTGCATACTGCTTTTAACCATCTTGATCTTGGACTTTGGTATGCTTTGCAGGCAAACAGGAAGTGGGGTAAGGATTCTGGCACGCATGGACAGTTTGGGCAGGTAGGGAGAAAAGCTTGTGATCCTTTCCAGCCCTCCATAAATGTGTTAAGGGGAAGTGTCCCATACCTCCGTTTCAAAAAAATAGATCTATCTTTTGGAACTTGAATAAAGTCCAAAAAAGGTTCCAACTTCCTCGTGGGCTTGTGTTCCAAATTTTTTTTAGTTAGGGCTCCCCACCGTATACTTTTGAGATCCTCAGCAAGAACCCACTCCCAGTAGATTTTCTTGACAGTCCCCTTAGGGGGTGGGGACTGGGAGGACCAAAATTCAGCCAACCCCAAATTCATAACCAGCTACTTCAATTTAGTAAGCCACTGTATTTTGTTGGCACCATTCAAGGAGATTAGTTCGTCCAGCACCAGGGCATATTTTGTCAATTCTGGTGTCCTTCTCAGGCGCCCCCAGAACAGCAAAGGGCGAAGCCGGACTATATCCGAGATCGAGCGTTTGTCCATATCAAGGAAGAGTGGCTTCAATGGAGTAGAGATAGGGAGGGAAACTAGATCTCTTACAAACTTGTTCTCAGCTCTAACCAGATCATCCACTTTCTCACTTCCCCAGAGTTCAGAGCCATAAGTTGCAGAGGCCAACGCCTTTCCATCATAAACAGCAAGGGCTGGGGCTATGGGCCTGCTGACAGAAAGTCGCTGGTTCCTTAGAATAGCTCCAGATGTTCTTTTTAGGTTTAGGAGCATTTTGGCGACATGGGAGTCCCATTACATTTTACTGTTAATACTGACTCCCAAGTAGTCAAATTCCTCCACCACCTCCAACGACAGCCCGTTAAGGGTGATGTTGCTTCTCTTTGCTTTTGTGGAAGGAGGCATTACCATTAATTTTGTTTTAGAGGTGTTAATTATTAGACCATGTTCGTCACAAAACAGGGTAAATCTGTCCAACAATCTCTGGAGACCAGACGGGGTTTTGGACATCAGGAGGGTGTCGTCTGCGAAGAGGAGGGTTGGAGTTTTTTCCCCTGCCATGACCGGGGCATCGGCGTTGTCCTCCCTCAAATGGTCTACCACCCCATTAATGAAGAGGGAGAACAATGTTGGGCCATCACGCAGCCTTTGAGGTATCAGTAAAATATAAATGGATGGGGCCATAATTTGTTTGCAAAAAAAATACATACATACCATTGCAATTCCATATTTGTAACAACACCCTAAACACACCCTTCCAAATAACAAATCACTAGACACAACTTGTGAATGGGTAACCTTACGGAATCGCAATTTGTGCTTTGTACATATGAAAAACATTTTTAGCTAGTCGGAAATGGCAAAATTCTGTGAATCAGGCCATTTCTGACTGAAAAAATGTTGCGTACATATGGCCCTATATTCTTTTTTTAAACAAATTTCTCTCAATCAAATGTAAACTAAAATATACTACGCTTGCATTTATGGCTGCATCCGTCACTCTATCTCTTTCTGCATGTGCAAAAGGAGCTACAAGTTGGATACATTAATATTCTTAGTACTTTTGACCTGTTTTGACCTTTTTAAGTATTGTATCGCATTGGCCTTTTTATAGCGATACTAAGATGCTTAAAGTGCTTTGTGATTGTTGATTGAGTAATAACTCTATATGTATCGTTTATGTAGCAGTACATAACCTCGACAAGGTCATGGCAGGCTGAAGTTTACACTGAGTTTTTAGACACCTTTCAGGATTATGGTTTACAGCACCTTCTTCACAAACTAACTTCTGTGGTAATTGTTATGTGTCGAGCCTGAGGTTTTTATGCAATGTGGAATAGATGCAGCATTTAATCAAGGATTTAACAGAAAGCATAGAAATAGATGCATCCTTGTATCCTAGTACTTACTATCCTTGTGAATTTATTGTTACAAGAAGAGGTAGGTCTTGATGGGGACAGTAGTATCCACAAGATAGTGCCCTATAATGGGTCATGTGTGTTTCTGGGAACAAATAGGAATTCCCCAGATAATCTGCAGGTCCATATGGTGCTGTGGGCTTGTAGGGTCCTCAGTAACTTCCAATTACCCAATATTTATTCAGGTTGCTGCTGTACCACACTATTCCTTCCTATTCTGAGGCTTAGAAGCTTCTTTCTGAGCTATCTGGTCACCCATGTAGAGACATATACCCCTTAAAAATGTTACTGCCCCTCTTCTTCGTCATGCATCCACCAGACCTTCTTATTCTCCATGCACTACAACGCCTAATAGCAGAGCTGTGCTGAAACACATATGATCCAAATAGAACACCATCAGGAACATGCATAATATTCCATTCAGTTAGGAAGTCACAGGTAAGCATTTGCTAATAATGTTGCTATCTAATGAAAGGTCTGTTGCACAGTGAAATTATATGGAAACGTGTAGGGGTTTGTTCTTCCTAAATCTTCGACCAAAGGTATAAAAAAGCAGGGAATTACAGGAAATAGGGACATTGTTGCTGAATTTGAAACCCAGAATTGCTCGCAAGAACTTGCAAGGCTAAAAGTCCATAAGTGAGGAAAATATTATTTTTCAAACAAAAAGATTGGGTTCAGTGCATCGTTTATAAAGTCATCCTTTACAAAGTCTAACATTTTATGACAACGTACCTAACAGTAGACACGAACCTCACTGTCCTTTAAGGTGATTGTATTACTGTGTTGCTTGTTTTATTAATTTATTAATTTAGGCACATATTACCATATCAGACTGTTAGATTTCTGAAGAAAAGAGAATGTTGAAAAGTGGATGGAGCACATATAGAGCTCATTTGGCCGAATGATGGATGGTGTTGGAGATTCAGGTATTATAAATACACTGTAATTAATTAGGCAGTCACAGCTGCTCATGGACAGGTTGTACAGTGAGGCGTGATGTAGTGGGTCGTCAGCTATATCAGGCATCAGTTGGGAGAAGATTTCAGGGTGTTGTTGAATGCAGGCAGGGAATACATGGCCATCAGTTCTCTTAGGAGTGACTCAATTGAAAGATCTAAATTGTGATGATTTAAAAAGCAGTTTTGATCCTATGAGGTTCAACAAAGTTGGAGTGTGCTGTCATAATAAGTGTAGCAGGAGAGTTTTTGCAAGAGGTAAAAGAAGGTGGTACTATAAAAGATCCAACAGATCACCCACAGGATGCTTTAAAGGGTAGTTAACAGTTATTTGGAGCCACAACGGATGCACCAGGACATTGTAAGAATGTAATGACAAACACTATTGGGAAAAATGTTTTGCTGATAAGAAGAGTTGGGAGTGTAATGGAGAATATGAAAAAAGGGGCCTTTGGTTCCCTTTGGAAAACAAAATTATGCTATTTTAGTTACTCAGTTTTCTCATTAGAGTATCATTAATGAGAGATATGGTGTTGAAGGTGAGGACAAACCTTTCTGATATTGAAGATTGGATTTGTGGCTGCTGACACATGATGAAAATGAATGAATATGAGTACATGAATCAAAGAACAAACCAATTTTTTTGCCAGAGGAAACAAAGATAAAGTGCTTAGGGGGTAAAAAGATGATAATTTGTAGCATGACCGGGCGAGGGAAAGCTGTAAAGTAGATCATTTAAGTTTTAGATTAATTATACATTGCATAATACAAAGCAATAATTGGCTCAGTGGCTTTTTATCAATTTTAAAGCCCTCATTACAATGACGGTTGGCTGAGCGTCCATGAAGTCGGTGGCTCCACCCGCCTTATTACGCTCCGACCGCTGTGAAGTCAGTTGAAAACATACCTTTTTCAATTGTGGCTCGTCCTGCGGCCCGTAAAAGGGCCATGCACAAGCCACAATTGAAAAAGGCATGTATTTAAACAT
The DNA here is from genome assembly GCF_964263255.1 of Lissotriton vulgaris. NCBI lineage: Eukaryota > Metazoa > Chordata > Amphibia > Caudata > Salamandridae > Lissotriton > Lissotriton vulgaris. The sequence continues at coordinate 2,125,933,009 of NC_141687.1, read as the reverse complement.
CCATGCACTGTGTGCCACGCACCATTTGCTGCCTGGCAAACGGTAAATGAATGTTTTGGGGGGGCACCACATGTGCCATCCTGGCCCCATACTGGAGGCCCACGGAGGTCAGGGGCCCTGCTAGGAGCCCCCAAAGTCCCATTCTGCAGGCACCACCCCCATTGTAGATATATTTCTCCGACCGATGCTCCAACTGGCTCCTTGTCGGAGACATCGGTCTGTCCTGCCGCTGGCTGTGCTCTGACTGTGGCGCATCATTATGTGGCGGTCGGGCCACAGCCTCAGATGTCAGACTAACCACCACCGATAGCCTGTTGGTGACAATCCACTCTATATCATAATTGGGCCCTTAGTTTGAGCTTTGAGGTAAGAGAAGATAGTGGAGAAGGTAGATTCTATACCTTTACCAATCCCTTTTTTATTTATTTTTTTATTTTTATACCAGGCGAAAAGGCAGGATACATTTGCAATAATACAATAATGTAATAAAAATATAAAACTAGTAATACAGCAATACAAGCAGACCGCAGGTTTTAAGATTCAAAGAGTAGTTCAAGGAAACAAAAAGGATGAAATCAATAAATAAAGTTTAGATATAGCGCCATGCTAATAAACCCTAGGATCATTTGCAAGTATTTTTCACAATCAGCCAATACCGCTAGGAATAATACAGTTTTTCCATTTAGTTATTGGACGCCAAAGTGTATCCACGCGCAACTTAGATTGTATTCCTCTTGTTTCAAATATTGCAATTTCATATCTATAAACTGCCAAAAAGCGTGCTAACCACATCTGGAAGCTTGGAGGATCTACGTCTTTCCATCTTGCGGATAAGATTATCCTTTACCAATCCCAAATATTATTTAACAATTTGGCAGCTTCACCATCTTTCTTGTGATCTTACAAATTATGTGTAAGTCCTTAGTATTGGGCTCTAATAATCTTGGGCACAAGCAAGATACTTTGGGGTTCATCTTTATTTCTTTCAGCGGCTACTAATACAACCTGTAAAAAGTACAGAAGTAGTTCCTCACTATACAAGCTGGTTGAGATCAGTACGTTTATTTTACAGCTCTTCATCTTGGAACTGACTAATCTTTATACTTCAAAGCAAGTTCATCATCAACCTTTTACTTTCAAGAAAGCTACCAAAGATTCTTGCAATTTCATTATGCTTCCAAGACCCATTTATGATGGAATTTAGCAAATCCATCAATGCAATTGACTCTTTTCTGTTGTTAAAGCTGGATATACATGCACATGCTGTGCAATATTTAAAGTTACACCCCCCGTTGCTTACCACAAACTAATTGCAGATCCCAGAGCATGACTGCTCCTGCCTCATGCAATTAAAGACAAATGGCTTCAAGAAATAAATGAGGGATCAAAGGGAAATGCGTGTGAGTGGTTGAGTAGGATTGACATTGAATACAGATTGTTATAATGGAAAGAATTTGTGAAGTTCATACATGTAACATGTGGTGAAGTGCTTAAAAAGAATGACTGAATGTGAAGCCGTTGTTCAATGTGAATAGAGAGATTCAGGATGAGCCAGATGAAGGCTAGTCACTTACAAAAGAATGAGTATTGGAAATGTCTGAATAGAGAAGAGGGGCCAGTTGTGATCTTTTTAACTACAACTGATTTATTAGGGTCTTTCACACTTGCTAGGCAGTTGTCTGCATTATGTCTTTTTTTTTAATCTTTCATCGCTTATTTTATTAGAATAGCATTTTACATTGTGATGTCTGTATTTGCAGATGTTGTTCCCTGCTCTGTTACTTAACCCTCACTCATCATTATAGAATAAAAGCAAGCACATATAGTATTACTTTCAGTTATGTTCTCGATCTCACATCCTAGAAACAATTGCTTAATGATCCCAGGATTCTTAAGCTTCACGGTGTCCTGTAGATGAAATGCCTATGTATGTAAATGTCTCTCCATACACATTCCGCAAAGCCCTTCTGCTTCTCTTTTTTTCTGGAATACCATTGTACAAATGTGGACGTATCCCTAAAACTTTAAAGCATATTAACACACATTTAAATGGGTTTGTTCTATAAATATTCAAATGCTTTCCAGACAATAACACAAAATTGGTCAGTGTAGCTTAACACCCAAATTCTGTCTTGTTGACCACAAATAAACACCCATAAATATACAGGCTGTGATTTACATCTCCACAGATTATACTTTAAAAAAAATTCTATTCATGCTCATTACCAGAAGTAAACCAGAAAAGCTGTGCTCGGAGCCAGTCTTCCAGCCATAGTGCATGCAAAATCAAGAGATATTTCCCCAGTGGGGCCTTTTCTCCTTGTGCAGGCAATGGGATAAACTTCCTCACAGGCAGATTGGAGCACCCTGTGTAAATGCACAATGTTTTGTCTCCATGGTGGTAAAAAAAAATCCAGTGATATTGCCCTTCCCCTGCACCACCAGGGCAGTTACTTCAGCCCTTGTCGGTAGTAACTTTACAAACGCTTCCATGCTGGGAACAATATGTATCAGAGTTTGAGAATGCCCACAGTCATACATGTTGTGGGTGTTCCCAAATGCCCATAGCAAACTATGCCTTAAAAAGCCCCCTTCCCACGCCTTGAGAGTGGTTACAGCTTCTGACATTTCCACACTCAGGACGAAGAAAAAACGGCAATAAAACAATTTATGCTGCCAGGAATCTTTTTTTCAATTCCTCCAAAATTTTAAATAGAGGCATTGTTGACCATCAACGTACATTTACAGCCACAAATGCGTTTGTGACTAGGGCCTCTAAACAACTTTTTGTAGGGAGCGCACCTCCGATTAAGCAAAATCTTGATGAATACCTGAACCAGTTACATATAATAAAAAACTGGAATAAACTATCCAAGAATGATCAGTGGCATGGTAGGACATCTGGCCTTTGACTATACTCCAAAGGCTACTGTGAATCCTTCAGTGCATGTATAGGAGGATGAGGTATTTTAAGTACACAATTTGTAGCATCATTTGTCCGAGATAAAATAATGACATTATTTCGTGCCATATAAATCTCAATCACAAATTAAGACAGTATACTTCCTTATTAAAAACTCTATTTTAAAGACTCTGACTTCTTTTAAAAGTTTTACATGTAGCCTTCAATATACCCGATTTAAACCCAAACCATTTAAAATCTACTGCAAAAAAGTTGCACATTTATACTCATCCCAGTGGAATGGCAAAAATGCTCAAAAACAAAGCACACATTATTTTTAGAACTTGGAAAGCTAGCAATAAACTATGGCAAATGGTGATGTACAATCACAAACCTCGATTATCACTGTCTGTCATGATGTGCATCTCAAGTAAAGCATAAATAATAGGTTAATAAATGGCTTGCAGTCTCAAAATCACGACACAACATATTTTCCACTACTAACAATATCAAAGGAAAGAATGTTGGGTGTGGTTTTCTCCTCAGTTCACACTGTTATTTGGCAAGTTTTCGTGCCATGCTCGGGTTGCACCTAGCTGCCAAGTTTGTTAGGTGATTCAAATAGAGCTTTAATCACCAAACAGGAATACTTCTGTCCTCAGGGCCACAAAATATGTTTGTTCACAGTACAAACTGAGAATTTGAGGTGATGGCATGCTCTCGTAGCTGCTGTTCAGCAGGAAGAACAAGACTTGTTGAAAGACTTATGGGCTGTGTTAAATTACATTGTCTAGTATGTGTAGTGCTTGAAAAGCAAATATAACATGCTAGAGTACATGTTTGCTACTTAAAAGTGTTGGTACACTGCCATTAAAAGAATTGAAAAGCTGCTGAAAAGTGCTTGAACTCTACTTTGAAGTGGAAGTGCTCAGTACCTGAATAAATATGTCTAACTAAAACTCTGTCTATGTGTACTGAATATATCATGCAGATCGGTCAAACTGTGATCTATAGTGGAACAGAATTTCACTTCAACAAAAGTGTAATACTCCTAGGATTCTCACTCCCTCCTTGAAGGTTTCAGGGTGATCCATCAAGTGGGGTCCTAGAAAAAGATGGAGTTCCCAAAAAGTATTTTCCCTAAGGTGGAGTTCCCAAAATGCATTTTACCCACGCAAATGACTTTAGACTCAGCTACAGCCAAAACGGGTTAACAGAATTACACCAAAGCGTGATTATTGTGATTTGGTGCAAATCTGTTCAGCAGTTTTTGAGAAATTAAGGATTTTTTTTTTTTTTTTAGATATAGTATTACAGCAGGACCGGCGGATCAAAATATAAGATCTGGGTGGCTCCCTCAAATTAACAAAAATGTTTAGTAGCCATTTTAACATGAGACTCTGTGTGCTGCAAAAAAAAATTAAAATAACATATGGATGAAGGGGCATGGTATGAATACCTAATCCACCCAGGCCTTGTGAAGGGATCCACTCTGCGGTCAAAAACATTTTGTTTGTGTAAGGCATGATGTCACTGACCATCTCATGAGTGATGTAATATGTGAGGTCATAAGTAGTGCATTTTGGGGCGTAAATTATAATTAGCTCCGGTAAATATAACTTCTGAATTTCACTGGTTTTATACGAGTGAAATCTTAGCCTTACTATAACATCCCTGTACCTTCAGTTTTTATAGTGTATATATATATATATATATATATATATATATATATATATATATATATATATATATATATATATATATAGCACAAATCCTCACTATTTTGTACAGAAAAAGCCTAATAATTACAAGAAAAGGACACTATCGGATTGCACAATGAAAAACAAGAAGAAAGTCTTAAACAAAATAAAAAAACAATTTCAAAAGTAGGCTTAGATGTTAACTTTGCTTCAATGTAACCTAACATAATTTTAAAATGAAAATGTATAAAATATACGACCAACCTCTCTCTTTTATTATGTATATTAATCCTTGGATCCTGGACAGACATGTCAGCAAAAATAAAGTACTGCACACCAAAACCTCCAACTCCACATTTTCAAAATAAGTAAAATAAAAGCAGTTGTAAAAATAAAGCAACCCATATGTGTTAAACTTAAACTTAAACCACACCATCCCTGAAAACTACCAAGAACAAACATTCTCTCACCCACAAAAAAGGAAAGCCCACCTGACCGAAATAAACAACATCAAAGACAAATGGAAGAAAATACAGAACAACTTACAAAAACAGCACATTTGCAACCATAAAATGCAAAAAGTTTGAAAGCATATATAAATTATATAACAAACAAGTTACCCATTTTTACTAAAGTATTCATTTTAAAATAATACTACTTAAAGGCAGAATGGAGGATATCACATCAGGGAAAGGCAAACAATTGCTTTCAGACATGGGATACACCCACATACAAGAAAGCACAAGCCCATGAACAGGAACTTGAAATGTACTAAATACTATGCAAATGCGTGTTACGGTAGGGCTATAATGAAAAACATTAATGGTTTTAACGTCCAAGGATACAACCACCTCTCAAATGTATAGTAGTAATGCTCGTACTACAAGGTTTATAAGCGGTTAGCACCAGCTCCCAAAATCCGACATACTCCCTAAAGCATCTAAGCATATTACCAGTTAACTACCAGCAGTTCCTACTTTAAAATGACTAATATCACATACTAAGAAAACCAGAAGTCAAAACCCTTCTGTTGAAAGTTGATACCAAGATATAAATATTTCAGAAACCTAGTCCTGAACCCTTCTTCCTACACGACATTAACAATAATGACAGAAGAATAATTATATTTGAAACTGAAAATAACCTCTTAAGACTAAGCCAATGTGAAGCAAGGATGACGGATGGAACTTTTAAAATGTGCCCTCCACGATTCCCACAGATCTACAGTACATGTTGAATATCATAACACTAACGCTCCTTATTAATGCACTGCTGCCTGACAAAGTGCAGGTTACTATGGGCTTTTAACCGCATCGCTGCTGCGGTAATTTTTGCGCTGTGCGGCATTTTTAAAATTACCGCGATACATGACGAGCTCAGCTCGTCATCCGCACACGTCACCCGTGGCTGATGATGAGCTGAGCTTGTCATCAGCATCGAAGGGGTTAAACCACATCAAAGTAATAACTAACAACTGCTTTCTACACAGAATTATAGTAGACTTTGAATAGGAAATCATACAAACAATACCTAAAACACGGAGTCCGGCTAGGCTGCAATTACCACATCAACCATACATCTGCAAAAATCTGCACCAAGTGATAAATATGCAACAAACAGCAAGTTTCCTTTGGAAATTAAAAAGATAATAGCATTGGCATATGTACATGCAACAGATGCAGCTAAGGGCTACAGCATGCTAATAGAATCGCCAGTTTACCAAAGAAATCTTATGATGTCTGCTGCAATGGTTGGCCACAGGACATTGGCTGCAATAGGGGTGCAAAGCTAATGTTCATTTTCTTTATCGATTAAGCAATGCCATTATTTACATGCTAGTGTTAAAAGAAACAGGTTGCAGGCAATCAGTACTAAACTGCTTATAAATATTCAATTTTTCGAAAACAAAAGTTGTACAACAAAAGATTTTTGAGTTTTGAGTTTGTAATAAGTGCCAAGTTGGTTATAATTTGTGGACAATTGTCAGTTTTGCTTGAAATAAAAAAATAGATACAAAAAGAAAGCAGGAAAAAACTAAATGACGAACCACCTTGTTGTAGTCTCTGAGCAGCTTTCACTAAATCCAGTTAGTGTGCTTCTATACAAAATGTGTGTTTCTACTCGGTGAAAAATAAGGCCATTGTTTGCATTTTCAAGTCAACACCAGGCACTTCTCCATGCCCTACATCTGCTAAAATGGTCGAAGTGCTTGCCTACAGATAGCCTTCCCTTTTACCTCCTGACCTCGTCTCTCAACATGGAAGATATTGTGCAGTGATCTAAATTAGCAGGAAAGACTAGTTGTGCTAAAGTTATCTCCCTGCTTCTCCCTGGTGCATTTCAGAAACCACACCGACCTCTTTTCGAACTGCCTCTCTTCTCATATGATGGCAAGCCTGGAAATGGCCCTCCTTAAGCCTATGGTGTAACAAATCTAGGATGGACTTCCTGTTTTCAGCCTAGGTGTTTCCATTTGTGCCTGCAAGCTTATAAGAAGAAAAGAAGAAAAGAAGAATGAGTTTCTCCTAATTGCACACTATTATCAACACTCTGACCCTAGACATCACCTAAACATTGTCTAATTAGTACTACATGTATTTTCATAGCTTCTCTTTTCTTTTTTAGCTTGTTGTCCTAGAATAGAAGCTTGCAGGTTCAGAAAAAAGAACACCCTGCCAATGGCTTTCAGATGGAACTTCCTGTTTTCAGCTCATGTGCGCTAAACTTTAAGGATCGCCAAACTTAAAAAAATGTCTGTGTTCTCCATAAATGGGTCCTGCTATCAACATCACCTATAAAAGTAATGGAATGAGCAATGCATGTGTTTTAAGAAACTGTAAACTGTGTTTTTTAGCAACCTAGCAAGCTTGTGTCAGAGCCCTGGGGCCCTGAAACCAGATCACTAATCCACACTTACAAGTGACTTCAAAAAGCCACAAGACGTTCTAACAACCTAGAAAAATAACTGCTTACTGACTCACAGATTCCATGTTATAATCTCTTTACAGAGGAAAATAACTGCCATAATCGCAGTTAATTTGATCAGATTTGATATCACATTGTTAATCATTTATGCTCTGATTCTCTATTCTTAAAGATAGTTTATATTGGTGAAATCTAGGACATAGAGGGAATGTATTAAAGCATAAACCATTAAAATATTTCATGCGTATAAAATGTTACAAAAGGAACAGGACAATTAGTCTTCATTATTATTTCAGGAAATCCCTAAGTAAACCTATGATTTTGGTGTGTGAATTCCATATTCTGAATCGACCTATAATAATAATTCCATATTTGTAAAGAGAAAGCTTTCCACCCCTAAGGGTATCCAGGTACTTGGGGCCATCAGGGAGATTAAGTGAGCGGTTGCCTAGAGTCACATGATGCTGAGCTGAGCTGCCACCGGCGATTGAACTGTGAACCCAACTCTTTTTTACATATATATGAGGCCGCTGGTAGATATCGTCCAGCCCTTCTGGATCACAATACTCGCCTGTGCAGATGATACTAAATTGGTATTTTATCTCACTCAGAGCCAAAACTCCCTCTCCTTTCCCTTAGGCTGTTGCCTTGAGAACGTTGCTAGTTGGACGAGTAGTTTCTGACTTAAGCTAAATGGAGGAAAAGCAGAGCCTATGATTCTGGGCAAAAATCTTAACTCCTCCATTAGTTTGCACTGGTCAAGCTGTTTGGGTTCTCCCCTGCCCCAAAACAGCCATAAAGAGACTAGGAATGTGGTGGGTTAATCCTTGAACTTTGATGCCCAAGCAGGGTAGCTCACAGCCATCTGCTACAGTATGCTTAGGATGTCTCTCCTCTCTCCCCCGTCAAAGAGGTTGGTGGTCCAGGCTCTCATTTTCTCCCGCCTACACTATGGCATCTCTCTCCATCTTGGAGCACCAAAAGCCACAATAAGGAAGTTGCAGGTGGTTCAGAATTCTGCTGCTCTGATTCTGTATAACCTACCTAAATATCAATCCACCAGACCATCTCTGAGCACCTTCATTGGCTCCTGGTGGCAGAGAGAATCACATTTAAATCAATATTCATCACCCAAAGGACACTTCTTAACAAAGGGCTGCTGAAATCCCATTCCTGGATATCTCTCTATTTCCCAGATAGAATTCTGCGTTCCTCTAATGCACATTTTGTCACAGTACCCCTGGTCTGAAGGGTAAAATATGGAGGACGCTCCTTAGTCTATAACGCAGCTAAACTTTGGAACAGTCTTCCATACTCTGGAATCTAAAAAAAGAACTCCTTTTTCAGAATTCACTAAAGACCTGGCTCTATCAGAACAGCTCCCTTTATTCTCTCTTAACCAGTTTGTCCCGCACTCTCAGTGCTGGGATGCCCAAGGTTAGCTACGTGCTTTACAAGTGCTTGATAGAATGAAATAGAAGAGAATGTCAATGCACTCTGAAAGATGTGGGTGCAGGGGCAGAACTCTGACATTTTCGGTCTCTGGTCTTTACTACAATATGTCTTACACCTAGGGGCAGACTGGCCATTTATCCAATCGGGTAATTCCCAAAGTGGCTGGTGCCATTGGAGGCTGGTTGTGGTGTAGCCTCCTCTGTCTCTCTTGCTAGCTCCCTGTAGTTGACTGCAGCAAGCACGCTGAGGTTATGAGAAGAGTGAGCGAGCAGGGGAGATAGAGAGAAAGAGAGTGAGATATTTGGACAGAAAAAACGGTGAACAGCCTTTACAATGAAACTTTTACCACGCAGTGCCTTTACAACACGGTATTTACAACGCAAACCATTACAACGCATTGCACTGGGGGGCGCTCTAGGATAGGGAATAAGTTTAATTTACCATCCAACACCTTCCCTAGTGTCCACGGGGACTGGTGTTGGAATAGTAAATTAAACTTTTCCCTATCCAGCACCTCTAAGCGCTATGCGTTGTAAAGGTTTGTGATGTTAAAACCGCGTTGTAAAGGTATGCGTGGTAAAAGTATGCGTTGTACTGTCATACATCCAGAAAAAACAGCAGTGCTGCTTTCAACAGTTTTGCAATGGCTGTTATTGATTTTCAGCCCGGCCCTTCTTTAAGTGGCCAATGACTGTGAATACCACCAGGGAGCGGTGGCAGGGGAGATTTAGATACTGATTCATTGCCTTGAGTTTTGTTAGTTGGTGAATTGGTATGATTGTCATTCAGCATTTTTAAATTCTGAGAGGCATGAAGATGAGGCTTATCTACTTTCCCTCACTAATCAGATGGAGGTTGTTGGATGAGTCACACTAGGGTAATATGGTGTTGGAATGGTGTAATCATGATGCCACTAATGCTTGACAGTTGCTCTTCCTGCAATCTGAGTTAGCCTTTCTTTTTTTTCCTTAGTTTTATATAGGGCAAACTTGACCCAAAGGTATCAGGTATCAGAGCGCATTACACAAGCACCAGTTGCGTTACCTGAGGACACATTAATGTTTTTGTTAGGCATGGGCCGATTAAGTGATTTGCCCAGAACCACAGGATGTTGCGTGTCCTTGCCGAGACTCAAACCCGGTACCCCAGATTTGAGGTCAACCGCCCTAGCCATTAGGCCAACTCCTCACCCCTATTAATTAATGGTGAAACCCTACTCAGGTAAGTTTGAGTGTGTTGCAGGACGAGTTACTGTGCTAAAAACCTTGTTGTTTCAGTCACGGGCAAAGAGAAAAGCAAACAGGTGCAGGCTGATTACTAATAGTCTCGTTCTCTTTCACCAATGTGTCATCTATATCAGAAAGGGGAAGTGTTGGGACAGAAAACTCCCTTGCATTGTAACTGGCATGAATCCATGCCCTGGGGGTCCCAGCTGTGATCCCCTCTGGATCAATTGTTAATATTTTGGTCATGGACGAACATGGATCATATATGTATGCCATGATCTAGGCCTGTCTCATGGAATGCGGTCTGATTAGACCACATAGCATGCTAACCTCATAGCAGCTGAGTAGCACTAGAGAGGTGGTGGCAGCATACCATTATATAATAAGTAATCAGGAATATGACCAGGCCTTCTTACCTGTGTAATGGGACTGGGACCTACTGGTGCTCTTGAGTAAAGTTTCACTGCTTTGTGCTTAACTCACCCTTTTTCTATATCATGATATGTGTAGCGCTGGCATCTCATGCCTGACAGCATGCATTGCCCTGGCATACATTTGTCCCTGTGGGTGCCGTACCTGGAGGCCTGCGCATGTTTTTGTATCCTGCACGCTGGTATGTATGTGTGACTATGGGTGCAGTATATAGAGGCTAGCATGCTTGTTGGTGTACAGTGTACTGGTATGTATGAGTGCCTGGTGCTTTAGTACATAGAGGCTGACACCGGTGTTGTGTACAGCGTGATGACATATCTGGGTGCATGTGAGTGGTGCAGAACACGGGAGGCTACACACATTTCTGCATGCAGCACCAAATGATTCATGTGTATCTTTGAGCAGTGGCGTAACAAAACTTGAGGGAGCCCCCCTGCAAAGTACATGGAGCCCCCCCCCAGGCCACCACATATCACTTTGGTCCTATATCCAGTGTACTCTTCTGGGAGGGCCCCTGGAGCTCGAGTCCCCCATCACCACTGAACTAATGTTATGCCACTCTCTGTGAGGGGTACAGTGCATGGGGACTTGCGGGTTCCATATTGGGATCCTCAAGGACCAGTGAAGAAGGCATGTGGATCAGATTTGTGGATTGCTACATTCTGGAGAGCTGAGTGGGACACATACACTTGAGGAATGGCATAGTGACCCCCTTCATGCACTTTAATGGGGCTCTTTGGCTTCGGAGGAGGTGATTGGTCAAAGGGGCCTGATTAAAACTCAGAAAAGAGATGGAGCTGAAAAGAGAATCTTAAAGAGGAGGGTTCGGGCCTTTTGGCAAACCTTTAATGAATATATATTAGTGATACTGTCATCCAGGTGTGTGAAGCTTGGAGGTGCTTGATGACTTCCTGGACAAAGGACAGGAGCAAGCACTTCAAAAGGAGCAACATCCATAATACAAATTTCATAGACTGAGACACTAAATCACATTTGTGTCTGGAAACGGATTCTAAAAAGGGGAGCTTTGAGGCATCCAATTGTTAACCGTTGACCAGCTTCTGCCTGAGTCAAGACTAGAACACCCTGTAAGGAGAAGAAATCCAGTGGAGGAAGTAAGATCCGGTGGGGATCCTGCCGAGTAGATCCTGAGAGTGGAGTATGATATTCTGGTCCATCAGGCCCACTCCACTGATTGGGACATCCACCCGTCTGCTTTGGGTGTGACTCTCTAATGGAAGGCGTGGGCCGCTGGTAAGAATAAAGTTTATAGCCCTGGAATGTCATCCTGAGGGGCTGCAGCATAGAACAACAGGAAGAGACTCAAAACCTGGTGGGACATTGAAGGTGGCCAGAGGAGGCGTGTTGTGTACAATATGTAGGATGGACATGTATTGATGCTTTACTATTGAAACTAATATTGCAGACTTTGAGGTTACAGCTGGCAACAGTTTGTTCCATGGGTGGTTGGACCAGGGTTTTCGCAAACAGAAAGTGATGGCGCTCAAGCAGTATTTACGTCAACTATAAGTGAAAAGGAATTAGGTATGGTGCAGTCAGGAAGGGGAGACCCTAAAAACCCCTCAATCTGTGAAGGAGAACCAAGCACAATTACAAATAGCAAGAGTCCGTCGGACTCATACAAGATAATATATCATGTAGACAAATGTTGAAAGCAAATGGAAACAATCCAACATTGAAAAGTTCATGGGTCGCACACTACTCCACCCACCAGCGAGTGTAACCCAAGAGCATCACAGTAGATGCAGTTCTTCTAGGCGGGTACCCGAAACACGTGTCCAGGGATGGCGAAGACAGCGAAGATAGCAAGATCGAAAGATGATGCATCGCGAACACTCTACTACAATGACCAGAGTCCTTAGGGGCAACTTCCACCGGTGTGTGAGTAGTGTGCGACCCCACCCCCTTTTTGTAACTTAAAGCTCCCTTGAGCAGCAGGCTGACGAGCCTGGGATCCCGCACCTACGCGCCGGAGTGGTACTATACCTGGCAGATATTGGCAGCCATCGGCGACCCCAGAACACTGCCTATCCCTGCTGACGAGGGTTGAAAACCCGAAACACGTGTCCAGGGATGGTGAAGACAGCGAAGATAGCAAGATCGAAAGATGATGCATCGCGAACACTCTACTACAATGACCAGCTTCCTTAGGGGCAACTTCCGCCGGTGTGTGAGTAGTGTGCGACCCCACCCCCTTTTTGTAACTTAAAGCTCCCTTGAGCAGCGGGCTGACGAGCCTGGGATCCCGCACCTACGTGCCGGAGTTGTACTATACCTGGCAGATATTGGCAGCCATCGGCGACCCCAGAACACTGCCTATCCCTGCTGACGAGGGTTGAAAACCCGAAACACGTGTCCAGGGATGGCGAAGACAGCGAAGATAGCAAGATCGAAAGATGATGCATCGCGAACACTCTACTACAATGACCAGAGTCCTTAGGGGCAACTTCCGCCGGTGTGTGAGTAGTGTGCGACCCACCCCCTTTTTGTAACTTAAAGCTCCCTTGAGCAGCGGGCTGACGAGCCTGGGATCCCGCACCTACGCGCCGGAGTGGTACTATACCTGGCAGATATTGGCAGCCATCGGCGACCCCAGAACACTGCCTATCCCTGCTGACGAGGGTTGAAAACCCGAAACACGTGTCCAGGGATGGCGAAGACAGCGAAGATAGCAAGATCGAAAGATGATGCATCGCGAACAGTCTACTACAATGACCAGAGTCCTTAGGGGCAACTTCCGCCGGTGTGTGAGTAGTGTGCGACCCCACCCCCTTTTTGCAATCCAACATTGAGATCTTTGTTTTCTTTAATCTGTCATCAAACACAAAAAACACACAGCCAGCCGACACGTGTTTCGTCAGAGAAAGAGTGCACTCCAACTCTTCAGGGCTGGGAAAGATACAAAAGATGACCTAAGAATAAGGCATAGAAAGACAATATCTGCCCAACCCAATTTCCCACATGTGTGGACATTAGAACGTCACTCATCACGCGTGGAAACCAAAAGTTTAAGAAAACTCCTAAACTAACAACAAAAGGCCACAACAGTTTGTGTGGTAAAATGACCATGAAGGTCTATGTTTATAATGGAATATCAGTACATTAGAAGGAAATTCCAAATTGAAAACACTGACTGCCCCTCTCTTATACAAGTACTGTTGTTTATGTAAAAAAGTCATATTAAGATAATAAAACACCCATAAGCCCGTGAGTTAATGCATCTGGACAAGGGGGCCGCAGGGGAACGTGCACGCATGTACTTATTGATAGTGAGAATCAGTATGTTCATAGTTTATTCTGTTAGAACACCATTTTGAACAGAAGAAATGAGATACCTCTAAAAGGTATGTCCACACATGTGTATGTCCACACATGTGGGAAATTGTGTTGGGTAGACATTGTCTTTCTATGCCTTATTCTTAGGTCAACAGTTTGTTCTATGTCAATGTTTTTGTTTGGTTGCAAACCTAATAAACAGAATTAAAAGAAAAAAACAACAGAAGTAATATCCCAATCCAATTATGAAGCATAGAGTATATTTTAGTAAATGAAACAATGCCAACATGTCAAAAATCCAATAAATAGAACCAGAAATATGAATATCTAAATTTTGAATGTAAAAGATAGCGCCTAAGGCACAACACGCCTACCACAGTTATCCGGTCATGCTAGACCGGGTCAAATCGAACCTTAAAGCTGACCGTGATGGAGCAAGTGTCCGATACAAGGACCAGGTTTGCCTCAGTGGAAAATGTTCCTTTTGACTTATATATTTTATAGAGAAAAGCTGGTCTTCAACAAGCCGTCGGTGGAAGGTGGATCCAAAGTGGGCTCGATAAAAGGCGGGCTACTAGAGAGCTTTGTAGATATGTGTCATGTCTTTAATTTGGCGAACCCCTAATTTAGATGCAAACCTGAAGACCCCATGCACACTTTTTGCCATCTTAGCCCGGACATTAGACATTTCCCAAGACTATTTACCGTCCGTAGAAAAAGATATCCCCAGGTAACAAAAATTGTTGACGGTGTGCACTTTTTGCCCAGCTATGAAAAAGGATTTTATGTTCCTAGGTTTCAGCCCGCAGATCATGGTTTAAATTTTCATCTTGTTCATCAACAACTTCATCCCATTAATAAAATCAGCAAACCTTTCTATTAGCCATTGAAGGCCTATCGGTGTTCAGGATAAAAGTACAGCATCATCTGCATAAAGCAGATCCGGCACATCCTGGCCCTCAGCCTGGGGTGCAACCGACAGTACCAGTTGAAGTACTGCGTCTACTTCATTAATAAACAAGGTAAAAAGCAATGGTGCTAAGACGCAGCTTGCTGGATGCCACGTTTAACTTTGAATTTAGGGGTACATTCGCCCCTTTGGCCATACCGTACAGATGACAATAGTTTATCATAAAGCCTGGCTAGAAAATAAATAATGGGCTTTGCAGCTCCAAGATTAAGTAAAACTGGCCAGAGCATAGCCTGAGCCATTAGGTCAAAAGCGCTGCTAAGGTCAGCAATACATAAAAAGAGGCACCCTTGCTTGGCACATGTGTATTTTCCAATTAAAAGCTCTAAATTGATACACTGTTCTAGCATGTCCAGCCCCTTTCTTAAACCATATTGGGCCTGTGAGAGTTTCCCATAATCCTCAACCCACTCCTCCAATCTAACTAATAAACAACAACTCATCACTTTTATTGATGAGTCCAATAAAGAAATTGGCCGTTAGTTCTTGGCTTCAGATTTATTCCCCGTCTTATAGATGGGTATAATGATCGATTTGCCCCAAGTGAAGGGGGCTCCCTCCGTCACTGTGGCATTAAAAACTCTCGTAAGTATCAGATCCCAGAGGGCTGGCACGGTCTTATAGACATCAATGGGTACACCATCCGGGCCTGGTGCTTTCCATCCCTTGCTGCTACTAATTCCTTGCTCGACCTCGGCAAGGGTAATATTTAGGGGGTAGTTGGCCATAGACTGGGGTTTACAAAGTCCTCCATATTATTATCAAGTTGGTTAAAAATACTGGAAAAATGTACCACCCACTCCTCGCTACTAACATGGCTCAACAATTCGGGGAATGATTCATTTTTAAGAAATGGCGAGTTAACCATTTTCCAGACGAACTTATTATTAAATGTATTCGAAGCCTGAGTTAATTTATCCCAAGCCTCCTCTTGGAGTACTCTCTTCCTCTGTTTTTGGGTTAGTTTATATTCTAATCTCAGTTTTCTAACTAACACTTTATCCCTAGGGCTACTGGAGAGTGCTTGTTTAAGCTGGTTCAGTGAATTAGTACAGGCATGGTTGAACCAGCTCCTATTCTGAATGTGTTTTCTGCTCAATGAAGTTGTTAGTATATTGCGCGTATCAAGAGAGAGAGAGAGGACTAGAAAGCTAGTCCGAGTCCCCGTAGTTTATATGTGTTATCAAAAGAGACTAGCTTAAATATGGCCAATATTGTTAGGACTCTGATTAGATTTGTCATGGGCACCTCGTTGGTGAGTTCATGAAGCCCTCACCCACCAACCTGGTTGGTGGCATGCTTCATCATCGGGCCCAACCAGTGACACCTAATGTGTCCCGGGTGTGCTGCGATGCCTGATTACAGCGGAGCTGGTATTTTACTGAGAGTGCAGTGTGAGGTGTAAAGTGAAGAGTGAGTTAAAACGGCTTGGCAAGGGTCCCAGGACCCGAGGGTAAATTAAATTTTAATAACTGGGCCCCCGTCCTCGTACTGACGGTGCAACAGGTACAAGGCAGGCTCTGACCAGAAAAGCTGGTCAACCCCTTACCGCTTCACTCCTGGAAGCATTGGCTGCAAAATCTAAGCGCATATATGAGAAGGGAATCCCCTCTCACACTTAGAGAAACACCTTAGTGAGTGTAACTCATAGCCTGGATTACACTCCTTTTTATCCTGAACTACATTCTATTTTAAAAAGGTCCTGAGGAAAGGCAGATTTAGTTTAAGGCACTGGCTGAAACATGTCGACCAACTGATGGATGTAGGAGGTAGTAACTCGCCTCCCTTAAACATCCCCAAGCCTTATTTTAACCGCTGACGGCGGCCCAGTTATCAAAATTTAATTTACCCTCGGGTACTGGGACCTTCGTCAAGCCGTTTTAACTCACACTTCACTTTACACCTCACACTGCACTCTCAGTAAAATACCAGCTCCGCTGTAATCAGGCGTCGCAGTCCACCCGGGACACATTAGGTGTCACTGGGTGGGCCCGATGACGAAGCATGCCACCAACCAGGTTGGTGGGTGAGGGCTTCACGAACTCACCAAAGTTGTTAGTATATTGTCAATTGAAGCACTTATTTTACAGAAGTTAGTTAGTATCGATATGGAATCAGCCCCAATATCAAGGCACTCAAATATTTCATTGCTGCATTCTAAAACAATATTTTTTTTAATTTTATCTTAACCTTTCCATCTGATTCTGGTACCATTTGTTCTACAGAGCGCTATATTTGCTACAGATAGTCTTGTACTGAACAACTGTTACCCCACACAACGGTTGACATGATAATACAATTATCATCACTAAATAACAGTTCTTCAATCGATGGGGTAGAACAGAGATGTACAATATTTGCATATACCAATACATGGTCAATTGTGCTATTTGCATTTCTTCCGCGCTTACAAATGTGACACTTGTAAATGGGATTACATTTAAATGATGAGTTTTCAGAAATCCATATAAACATGAAGTTAACTCTTCAGTTTATTGTTCTCCTATTTCAGTGTAGTCTTTAAATTCAGTAGGCATCTTTCTCCCAGTGGCTGGTAAACACTGTCCATATTTATAATTTTAAAAAATAGCCATTATTTTAAGTAGGAGAAATTTAAACTGCAGAAAATGTTCCATATCATGAACAATTTTTGCAGAATGTCTTCTGTAATTGAAACTTCCCCCATTTAAAATAATGGTTATATGTCTGTATTATACATGTAACGTTGCCACATATGATGATAGGTATTCCAGTGTCCGAAGTACATACTACATGGGACCTCAGTTGCCCATTAACATTCATCCCATTTATACGTACACATGTTCATAGATCCACAAAGACGCCATTCTCACTGACACACATTACAGTCCTGTCATACATAGTGTCCCTAATCAAAGTATTTTGTTCCAACTACTGTGACTAGTTCTATGGAGATTAGGCTAAAAGTCAACGGAGCAGGGATTAAGAGTGTCTAGTAACAAATCAAGTTGCTTAGCCTTCAGTAGCTCATGATGATTTTCAATGATCAGTAGTATTTCTCAATACAGAAAAGGTTATATATCCCTGGTGTAAAGTGATATGGTAAGCAAAAAAAAAACCTTGGCAGAGAAGGCACAAATCAAGAGGACTACCACACAAAATAAAGTCATTTCCAACACTTTAAAGGATTTATTGGACACTTATGCCTTAAAGCCAGTCCCTTGGAATTAGAGGTATCAAGAGGTGTATTTGAAAATCTTTCTAGTTTCCAATGCCTCAGGGACCTTTGTCGAGTGTTAAACCTCAAGAATGTGGGACACACTTTGCCAATTCGTGAAGGAAACCCTCCAGCAGAAAATGTCCAACTACATGTGTGTCAACCAAAACATTGGAGTTTACCTTCCAAGATTTTGAAAATACTTAAAGGTAGCTCTTCCTCCTTACTTACAATAATTATGTTGGCTACATCTTCCACACCTGTTAATGGAAGTGTCAATCTAGCCCCCTCTGCAGTTGTAGTAATACTAGACACCAGTACCGTAGGTTTGCAGAGAACTGTCAGCAGTCTAAAAAGCTTGCAAAACCTTCCAAGCCCTTATCAAATAGAGGGTGGTTTTAGTTTGCTCTGACAATATGGTGAGAATAGCACATATCAATAGCCAGGGAGGGGGTAAGATCTTCATTTTTAGGTCTCTTGCGGTTGTTACTGGGGAGTTAGGCAAAACTAAATCTTCTTTCCCTAAAAGAACTTCACAGTCAGAACTTGACCAATACTCGATTAGACAGAATCTGCTGGAACTTCACGTTGATTAGCAAGAGGTTCAGGACTCCCACTATGTACCTATGTGCCCCACACCAAGGACACTGTAGTTCTGAAGTACTCTCCACTTTTCTGCAGTCAGCTGTCACATGCTTCCTACGGCTTTAGTAGTACTGTGAATTGTATCAACAAATCTTCATAATACAGGAATTGAGTCTTCTCATGTCATCAGTAAAGGTTTGTCCAGCTAGCTGATACAACTGCATCTAAACTCCCAAACCTCCAGAGTTATAGAGGCTCTCTGCAACCTCGAACATAGCCATACATACTCCCAATGAATTTGTGAAAACAGATCTAACCTTTTTGTTTATCACTTTTGCATGCCCAATCTTTCACAAAGAGGAGGGACAATAATACACTTTCAAAAGTTTCATTGAAAAGGTCGAATCCTTGTAATTTAAACATGCCAATATTGGACAGATAAGACACATTATTTTTATAAGCATCGTCATAAAGGTAACAAATATGAATAATTCGACCATGTTGATTATTCCTAATATTACTCCTATCTATTATTAATAGCCCTACACTAGCAAGAGGATGGTGGGGTACCCTTCTGCCAAACCAAGTTGGAATGCTCCAACCACATACCTTGGTGTGTAAGCCGGCCTTAGTGCCGGCCTCAGTGCATTAATGAATGCAGTCCCTCTTAGTACGCTAGCCTACAACCTCTGCTAGGGCAGCTATCTTCCTTCTTAGACTGTATATCAGGGCCTGCAGAGCTATATCTTATCCACAGCTCTCTGCAGCATCCATGATAACTCTGGTATGAAGTGCCTTTCGCCTGAATTTAAAATGGATGCTGTTTAAATAATAAAACACTGCCCTTATTTCATTTTGCAAGAGATGCAGAAAAACAGCCTTACTTAGTCTGGGTAAAAGAGTCATCTCCTATGAGCACAAAAGAAAGCAAGGACATTTAGTTCTGGTACGTGTCCCTAAAACTAAAATTGTAGACAAGAAAACAGCAATGTCTAACCATAATAAATGCAAGAATGGCATGTTGTTGTGTTAGTGAAAAATATCTTCGAACCAACATCTCGGAAAGATGCCAAGTTTAAAGGGAAAACTAAAATGGAGACAAAATGTAATCCGTATAACACAGCAGCTTGGAGAAAGAGCTCTGTGCCGCTCCTTGACATATGGAGAAATTTCAAGGGATTTTACTTAACGAAAATTCAAGAATTTCAAAAAGTTCCCTAATGTAATTAAAATTTCTCCAAGCTTTTTCAGTATGCCTTTGTGACATTTCCACTCTTTTCTCAGTTACTTGAAGATGTTGAGTAGTGTAGATTTTAATACTCCCATTTTTTCCCTTCTTGCTGGCTCTATCAAATGATCCTGCTTGGAGACTGTCTGTTCTTCCATCTCCATCTCCATCTCCATCTCAGTAGGGCATAACTTCCCAGTATATGGTCCTGTCGGTTTGGAGTCTAAAAGGATGTGCCATTGAGACAGGGTCTGCCCAGTCTCTTAGCACAAGCCGTACACCTATCTGGGTGTCTTTCCACTCTCAAGTCATAATTCAGACATTTAGCAGTTTTTCAGTAATGGTGATCATCTAAGGGAATTTCAGCTCTATCATGGTGCTTTCTTTCAATTCTTGAATTTTTATTGGATGAATTTCCGTGGAGTCTGTCCTGTGGGCAGCAATTAAAGCCTTACGCAGCCTGTGGGAGGATTAGGAGTCTGAGGAAATTAAGTTTTTTTTACTTTTGTAGTTTTTGGCAAGCAACCATCTTTTTTGTCAAACTTTGACTCCACTCTGAAATGTGTCCTCTGTTCTTTGAGTGCTACAGTTTCAGCACATAGAACCATTACCTGAGGTGGATCTCAAATTTGTAACTATGAAGGTGGTATTTTTGGTGGTGGGGACCTGGGATAGATGTACTGCAGGGCTAATGGCTCTTTCTGGATAGGATTGGGCAGCGTCCTGATCCTTCAATCAGTATTAGATCAATAATTGCTTTACCACACTGCAAGGCAAGCATTCCACTACCCTCTGGCACACATGGTCATTCCAGCAGGGGTATCCCAGCGTTTTGGGCTAAACTCAAAAGAGTAGTATTCGTCTCTGAATTCTGCAGAGTGGCTACTTGGGCTTTTCAGAACACATTTATGTTTCCACTATCGACTTCAGCCAGGGGGGGCAAGGTAGTATTCTCACCATTTTCTCTGGATCCCTGTGTTGAGGTGTGGCTCACCTCATATTTGTGAAGCAAGGAAGATTAGGAATGTGCATCAGTAAGGTTTACCCAGTGGCAGCTCCTCCGCTAAGGCGGAGGAGCATCACCTCACTGCTTTATGCAGTGTGAAAAAAGGAAAACAAAAGTGATAATAAGTACCAGTGTTATAATCATTTTAGTTTTCTGTTTCCAGGTGTGGGCGGGCTGGACTGCCAGAGCAGGGGCCAGGAGGCGGAGTTGCTGCTCCATTCTAAAGTGGCCAACCATAAAAGTCATGTGCACTCTGCGTGTTTTACACCCAGGCTGCATTACAGCCTGGGAGCCGAACATGCCCAGTCCCCCATTTCCCGTCTGAGCGCTGAACCATGGCTTTGGAACATTGTGATTGGCTAGGGGAGACAGGAGCCGGGGTGCTTTCTGATTCCTGCTTCTGAGGAACGAGTGGTGGCGGCGAGCGGACAAAGTGGCAGCGTCCGGCTGGGTGGCCGGCCTGAAGGTAAGTGTTTTTTTAATAATATTTTAACTTACCCACCCAGCCACCACCCTTGATAAATAGCGGCTGCCACTGGGACTACCAGTAAGTGATCAGGTCTTTAGGGTAGGGGGCATGTGTTGCTACTTAAATATCATAGATGCACGACCTGAAACCTTAAGTGAAATGTGTGTTTATGAGTCGAGTCCTTTTTTTTTTTTTTAAGGAACCTACTGAATAGCCATACGCTGGCCTGATAGGATAACAGTAGAAGAGCTCTTAATTGCTCAAACGTTGTCGGATTTACTAGGTTCTCTCATGCTATCCTCCATGACCCAGACACTGGGGTCACAAATAATTGGGGTAAAGCTTACACAAATATTATAGTTTGTATTTAAAAACAGTCTATAAAAACTGTTTAATCATTTCATGCCGCTGCATACTTGTTGGCTGCAGGCCGGTTTAAAAGTATTTACTGAAGAATTTTTCATTTCTTTCAGGTTTATCCTTAAAATTCAAGCGAAAACGAGACGTCTGCCATAAAGATGGCACGGCACGCGGGAACACGTTCACAGAGATATGCAGAAGTAGTAGCACTGGTAAACGAGTTCAGACAAATACACAGAAGTAAAGAAAGCAAAAAGCACCATTAAATTGCTTTTGGAAAAGTTACATCTTAGCTTCATGAATGCCTCACTGATTGTGTTGGAGAGCTCCCCTTACCCTGAAGCCACATCTGTGCTTGTTCAACCAATTTAAAGTATTTTAAAAGAGACAGGTGTTTTCGTATTTAATGTTTTCCATTTTCACTTAGTAGCTTTCTTATTTTAGTGTAATTTATTTTTAGAAGCATTTCCAAACTAAAGCATAGGCAATCAAAAATAAAAGAAAAACCTATATTGCACGCATTTTACATTTAAGGTGGAAAACACATTACAGTTCTTTAAATACAAAGAAAATCAGCTATAGCAAATATCCTCACTACCCAGCCCTACTTACAGACTTTTCTTCACACTTCACTCTCAAGTGAAAATAATGTTAATAAACACATTTACTACAATAATTGAAAATAGATTTAGACCCAGTTAGGTTGCTATAACTTAGTGTGATCTTTGACTGACCCAAATAACGAGTGAAACTTAAATCCTGTTGCGGCTCTAGAGCCCAAATCTGGCAGAAAGATGTTTACAAGTTTCTCGGTTTCACCGCACCCAGGATTACCATTACTGCCAATTAATAAGTGGAATTCATAAATTCTATGATGGGCCTGATAATGAGGAAAACATGCAGAGACACGTGCTGTAACATCAAATTTCTCATATTACTCCCAGTTACAGGGCTGAAAGCTTGTATTTACACGGTAGCGGCTGGCTAATACCTTAAATAAATGCTAATTTTGGACACTCATGAACGGCCCCTTGGTGATTGATGTAAAACAAAAGCAGGTTATAAGCAGGGCCTCTGGAATTATGTGGAAGGGGAACACAAATTATGTGGCAGAGTTGACTAAATTATGGGGGTGAGTGTCTGAAAAGTTTCAGTGCTCCGTCCATCATCTCCTTGTGTTTGATTTGTTCACCCTAAATTGACACAGTATGCCCAAACGTGCGTCCCTTGCTTACTTTGCCACTGGATTCAAGCTAGCCTGGCTGATGAGGGGGTGTTTCCCAAAAACCCGTCCCAGGATGCTTGTTTCTGGTCCAGTTAGGAACTGGCTTGACAGTTCAGGCTGGACTGTTCCCGTGAGGCCCCGGGTCAAGACTGATTTGCATATGGCTGGGTGTGAACTGGGGTGGCGAAGTGAGCTAAAGAACAATGATGGATTCAACCCAGAACTGTGACTGTGGGTGAGTGTCTGAAAAGTTTCAGCACCCCACCCATAAGCTCCTTGTGTTGACTAAATTATGTGTCAAGAAAGGGCAAATGATGCCATATAATGCTGCACATTTTTTGATCGTATTAAATCATTATTTGGTCCTTTTTACAAATGGTAATACTGTTTGGGCAAATTTTTCACCACTTTGGTGCCAATTTAACAAACAGAAATAATCAACTGAAATATGGCAAGTTGAAGTTTGCAAACAGCCTTTTTTTGTTCAATCTGCAGATTACGCAGCAGATGGTGTATTATGTGGCAAATGTAGCAAATTCTTAAATATATGAAACAAGCCACCACATTGCATAATATCAGTGGTCCTGGCTAAATGCAAGGCAAAATAAAGTGACTAATGTAAGAGTTACTATTTATATGTTTCCCGCTTTATTGACAATATTCACTGTAATTCCCTTGATTAGATACATTAGTAAATGGCACAGTAATGAAGTACTTTTGCATATGTTCACCCCGCTGCTTTAGACTGTTCAAATACCTAAACGAAAGTTAGCTGTTCAGTACACACACTTAGAATTATACCTTGCGGGTGAAAAAGCATCTATATCCGTATGAAATATGTAGCATAGAACATGATAGAGTTATCGAAGTCTGACCTTCTGAATCTGATATATTTGTAATAAAAAATATTGCCTGGTAAACAATACAATAATCATGTTAGCAGGGTGAATCTTCCGCGAGGCGGCACAGCAAAAATACAGAATGCAAAAAAATCAGCTATAGAAATGTGGAAGCATATTGAGAAGGGGAGGACGAGAACAACTTGAATTAAGATGGATGCCTTACCTTGCATTGCCCAGACACGCACACAGATGTACCATTCTGGTCACACGTCGTCCCGTCTATTACCTTGTCCGCTTGCTTGACATAAAACCGGTAGCCCACTGCCTGGCAATTCAGCTCACATTTCTGGCTGACCTTCACTATGGAAAGAAAGAGACAATCATATGGGTGGCAATATTACATATACAAATTTATAAATGTAACGTAAAAAAACAATCTTTGTTTGCAAGTTTTACAATGCCAATACATATACTGAGGTAAATGTAAGACTCATATTGTCTATTAAAAACGTTTTTACTTCTAGGCAATCACTTTGCAAATTAGCTTCCTTAATAAGCCGAAAACAGTAAAAGTGGGATGTCAATTTTAATTATTATTAAACCTTTTGGCACAACAGTTTTTACTAATTGAGTTACACACAAGGCAAAAGGCTCCTATTTTTGGAGAAGTCTCCCTGCCTACAAAACATGCCTGAGGCTACAAGTTACGTATGAACCCCAGACATGCAGCATGGCATGTATGCCTAAATGCATATTTTGGCTTTAAAAACAAGGGAACAAAAGTAATTTGTCTCTGCTGAATTTAGATTGCCCGGTCCTTGTGCAAATCTCTTACCACTCACTCCCTTCCGAGTCTTGATAACTGATTAATGATTTTCAACCACAATTGTTGTTTCAAACTACATTGTCCTCATTGATTTTAATATATTTTGGTGCAATTGCAGAATAATCAGAACTCATACTGTTCTGCCTCATTGTCCAGATTATGGCTCAAATCTTGATGCCCTATAATTGAAATGATCTATCATGGTAACCATCACAGATGGATGAGTAACCTTTCATTATCCATGAACCCACCGAGACAGTCAGACCTTGCCTCATCTGAACAGCAAATTACAATATTGTTTTAAATGATTAATTAATGCACATTAACCCACCCCTTAGCTCTCAGATCTATTGCTTGAAAAGCTATATTGAAATAAACACTCCTATGAAATTGTAGTCCACCAAGATGAAATTCTCTCAAACCCCCCAGAACTCAAAGTTAACAACCAATCCACTCACTGAATTGAGGCAATACAAGTTGCTAGGTGATCTGACACATGTTAGAGCATCAATGTTCAACTCACATACAACTCATCACCAGTGTCAACCCTGACATCAGGAAAGTAATTACATAGTGTCTCCAAGGATGGATAGAGTGCCATAGAAAAATGGTTGGGTAAATCAACAACATTCAACAGAACATTTAATCCACCAGCCATCATAACAACGCACCTCCAATCCTGCACTGCATACTGAAATGAACAATCTTCCAACCCCTAACCCTCAAAGACCTACCCAAACTCCTTGCATTTCAGAAAAGAATGCCTTTTGGCGAAAATATCTTTCCTTTCACCACTATTGAAGCCATCACAAACAAAGCTCTCTTAGTCATCATTAAAATATCCCTTATCTCTGTTTGCCTCGACTTTTCACTGGGAACAGCTCATTCCCTACTTACGCAATCAACTGCCATTCCAGACAGCTCCAGACAGACTCTCTCATAAACTTGCTTTGTTTTCTGAAAGTCCATCAGTGATTGGTGAATATTCAATGGCAAGTACACATGTCATAACGTTCCACAATCATTGTGATTTGGTTTCAAACTTTACTGCAGCTCAGAAACAACCATACTGAAGGTGTCAAATAATGCTGCTTCCCTCCTTCACAAAGATGAGCTCTATCTCCTGCAGGTCCTTGTTTGCTGTGAAGCAGTGTTTGATGCCCTGAAAAACCAGCTACTCAGAATCCTCCTGAGCACATTCATCAGCAGAAATGCCAAAAGGGGCCTGCTTTACGGTTGGGTGGTAAACATCTGACAGATGTGTCTAAACCCCCATTTGCGATATATCCACTGCTGTGAGATCAGAGAAACTTCCCAAGCCAAAATATCGTACTCTACGGGCAACTCCGTCGGTAGTTATTCTTCTAATGGTCGCGCATCCACCAGAATCTAGAAAGTTCATCCCTGTAAATCTGTGAATGAGGCATTCTTTTTGCGAATAATTTGTATTCGTTCTCACCAACCACCCATCAAACACATGGCCTTTTCTACTAAGATATGGCGCTGCTGAGCTCTCCCCAAGCACTAGATCATATTATAGTTGCCTAAAGCCAACCTTTTACCATAGTACCAAGGTGTCTGCATGAATCTACTACCCTGTCAGTACAAAGTACTAGGCTTAGACTTACTTGTAAACTTTCCCCACTTTTTATGTGTGTTATACAGTATGGCACACACAATAAGTAAGAAATATTTTGAGAAAGGAAACCTTTTCTCCTTCTTTGTGCCACCCTTGAGGAGACCTAATGTTTGGCATGAATCGCTGTCTACAAATCTTAATAGGGTTTTGTGTCAAACTCCAGGTGTGGGTGCATTTGGGATGCTCCCTTGATGTAAACTACCTCAAACCGCTGTAAAGTAAATACATTAACACTTTGCATCAGTTTCCATCTCTTTTTGTGACTTTGCATCACTGCAGAGCGTTGATAAATCTGGTCCCTTGTTTAGTGAAGCTTGTACAATATTCCAGACTACCTAACTAATTGTTGACTTTAAAAATATAATCCATGTAATCTTTTCTTCTGAAGTAGTCAAGGCTTCTTGCGCAGCAGGGACGTTTAGCTTTCCTTCCTGCAGTGCAAATAATCATTGAAGTTCCATGCTTCTCGGAACACACGTAATAGAGAGTGTTGGCACTCTTTTTCAAGTCATCAATTTATCATTTAAATGTAATGTAAAGTATACAAACACAGAGGATCACATACTATTAGATCTGTAAATGGGTTTAGCCAGTCTTTATCCTGCAAATCTGTGTTTATTCTTAAAAACATTAAGTACCGTTTTTGTGCCAACAGCAACAGTATTAACTTCACATTCGTTTAGTTTGGTGTACAGCTGTCACCTACTGGATGTGGCTTGGAATCCCCTTCCATCCACATTTACAAGTGGAAGCAGAAATGTTAACATTCTTTTTCTATAGCTTACAGTTATAAGTAGTTTGTGATTTTTCTTTCCAGTAGTTTTTTCGATGCTTTTACCATGAGTGTGCTTTTCCTCTGCATAACAGAACCGTCGGGTGGCTTCCTTTCAATGTACTTCATTGTGGGCAAGTTGAGATCACTCATGGGAGGTGCTTGACAAAGGTAATGACAATGGAAGATTCTAACTTCAGGTTCTAGAGCCCATAATGACAGAACATCTACCAGTTTTAGACAGGCTAATGTTAGCGAAAACACGAAGGGACTGATTACTAGTCTGGCAGTCAAAGAACCGCCAGACTCGTAGGAGCGCGGCAGGGGCATTCCAGCCACCGCTGCACCGGTGGTCCGACCGCCCCATTACAAGTTGGGCGGTTGGATCGCCACTGCACACTTACAACCACCAGGGATCATAGATCCCTGGCAGTAGCGCAGCAATCTTGAGGCGGCAGTTAACTGCCGTGGTCCCGCCAAGCATATTGCGAGTTTCCTCTCCAGCACGTTTTTCATGGCTGTTCCTCTTCCATTAAAACAGTGGTGAGGAGGAAACCAAGGCTCTGTTGCCTCTGGGCCATGGGGTGCATGCACGGGGCACATGTTGTGCCCCCCAATGTGCATGTTCCCCAGTACCTGCAGGGCATGGACTGCACCAGTCAATGCCATACAGGTACAGCCTGTGACGTTCCCATTATGGTACCTATTTCATGGGCACCACCGTGGGAACACCAAAGAATTGCCTGTCAGTGCACGTTATGCTTGTTATGCCATGTAGAGTAACTGAGATTTCTTTTCTAGTAAGCATTCCATTGCAGGAGCATGTGAAGAAGGATAATATAAAGAAAGCAAGGGGATCCTTGTTCGCATCACATGCGATTATGTGTTTTTTTAGCACAAAATGCATCCTAACGTCCTCAGTGGGCACAGAATGGAATCCAGACTGGCATTTCAAGATCTAATACACAATTTTGCACACTTTTTTGGGCATTAGACGAATTTAGCCAAGGACTAGTTTTATATGATGTGGCTAAGATGAAGTGCATTTTATATATATAATTTCATGCTGATTTTTATGTGTTATTTAAATCGCCACTCTCGTCAAAGAAGCTTTAGTCAGAATATCAAGGAAAACCAACAAAGGCTACTTTTCAAATGTTGAACAATTGCCTTATACGTAAGTACCTGCAGGTCCAATATCTATCTCACTTGTCTCCAGTCTGAAGGATTGTCCCATTCTGCTGGTCTTCCTGCCTCGCTTTTGTTGAGGAACTGATTGGCATACGGTTGCATAGAGAAAGGGTTCTCTGCTGTGGAAACCCTCGGCTTTGGAAAGTCAGACGGCCCTTTTGATTTAGGCCAGGCAGTCCCACAATATTAGTTTTTCCTTCTGGTACCATCACGTGACAATGGCAATCTTGACAACAGGTATGTTTCTGTGGGGTAGAAACAGTGCTCAACAGGCCACTATGACATGGCAGCCAATCTGACAGTGACATGTTAGGATCAGTGATTTAGATTAGAATTCTTCACTAGATCAAAGAGGAACTCTAAATATGACAGGAGGCTGCCTGTACAGCTGGCAGACGCATGGCCTCCACCACCACGTCAACAAAACATAATATGACCTCCACAGAAGGGTAATCCCTAATATTTCTCATTGAGTAGGGATTCAGTCAAAGAAGAACATGATGATGAAACAGCTGCTTTATTACGACTTTCCTACATGCCTCTGTGAAAGGCCGACCCTTGGCATGGGATCAGAAACTCTTCCTAGAGACATTGTCGTACTGAATTGACTAACAAAGTTAGGAAACCTTTGACAGTTTAAGAAATGTAGACAATTACTAACAGTGTTGTTGCCTAGCAGCAGCTATAAATACTAATCAGGAGTTTCTTTGGAAGACACATGAAGCAAGATGACTTAAATAATTGAGCTCTATTTAATTATCATGTAATTGATCTATATGCTGATGTCTCCCACAGAAAAACATGCAATGAACAAAGGAGTTTATTGTAATAGAAAAGGCACTAATGTGTGACTAAACTAAGAATAACAAGTGGCAATTACCAAGAATTAAAATACTCTTTGTTTCTTTCTCTATAGCACTTTTATCTTCTCCTGGTGTCACCGATATTTACATCATCCATACTTTCAGTTCTCTCTCTTTGGCAAATGATGGTAGGCTGCCAGCAAGCCATGAACATAGATTTGTTTAAAAAAAATATTATTAACTATTCCAATAGTAGTATAAATTACAGTGCAATATGTCCCTCCCAACCACAACCGACCTTTAATGATGTGCATTCCAGTCTCTCACCCTTCAACAACTTCGTCGATCATCTTATCAGAATCTCATATCTCTGCTGACTTGTTGCTACTCCTGGAGCCCACAGCAATGGGCACTTCTGTTCACTATAGTCTTCCCACACTGCTTCAAGCCCCACTTCTCTGTGATGTCTGGTAGAATATCTCTTCTAATTGTTCAGCGCGGCCACTCACCAAAATTTCAAAGAATGCTTCTAACCTACTTTCCATGCCACCAGCTTCATTCGCTTCTTGAGACTATGAGGCTGAAGGTTGCTATTTACACTGCCATCCATCTCACCCCGTCTACCTTCCATGATTTGATAGGGGGCATTCCGCCTCTTTCCAATGTGTATTGCTTACCTACACTTTGCAACCATGCTTCCAGTGTGAAAGGTACTAAGGATTCTAGGGCTCAATTTGTATGGTTTATCACTGTTCTCCAATCTTCTTGCATGTTGGTACACCCACAAATCATTTGGTCAACAACATCTAGGGCATCTCCTTAGGCCCTAGTCAAATATTCTTTGCATTCTCATTGTTGTGTGATACACTCTGTGTGAAAAACTAAATAGTTAATTTAAATCTATTTTTCCTGGATACATTGGCAGCATATTTATCTGAGATAGTTCATATCTCATCACTTATTTTCTTACATAATGGTCTCCCTCCCCAGTGAGACGATTAGCATAGATTATTATGGTATTACTTCGAATGTCATTGAATTGGCAAGCATAAATATTGGCATATTGGTGGAAAATGTATTTTTCATGTTTTATATGTTTGAAATGGCAATTTTAAAGCATCCTTACTGGTGGAGTTAGATTTAACATTACTGTTTTAGAAATTCTGCTTTTAGAAAGTGGACATTTCTCTGTGCTTATAACTCTGTGTGCTTTGTGGCCTGTCTCCAATACACATACGGGCTGGGTGACAGCTACACTTTTTGCATTCTCTCTAGACAGCCACAAACAGAGGACGGTGAGGGTCATCTGCATTTGAGTATTCATCTGCATTGTGATGGGTTTTCCTGGTCAGGGAGCAATGTGAAGGGCTGACACTTACACTTCAAAAGGTAATGTCCTGTCCAAACACAAGGCAATAATGTACCATCCCGTCGCCCCCCACTAGATAGATCGACAGAAAGGACTGAGTTGAAAGGTATCCTTGTGCACTTCAGAGAGCTGCTTTGAAGTCAGTCCATACATCAAAAGCACTTTTGGGTTGAAGTACTGGGTCTCTGATCCCTATAATCAGACACTACTGGCTTTGTAACTGAAGCGCTGCCAGAAGAACTTCTGTACAGCTTAGAGGGCTCGACTGGCCTGCTGATCTGGAATGTCTGCTTTTCTGTTTGTTTCATTGTGAGGTTCATCAATGGCGTAGCGCTGATCCCAGGTCCTAACCACAAGGCTTAACTTCAACGCATCGAATCAACTGCAAGGTTCGACAATGACGCAGCATCGATCCGAGGTCCTGACTGTGAGGTGCGATTTCGACACAGCGACCCAACTTCATGAATTTTAACTGACGCATTGTCTTCACTGCGTGGGGAAGA
This sequence comes from Lissotriton vulgaris, assembly GCF_964263255.1. Classification (NCBI taxonomy): domain Eukaryota; kingdom Metazoa; phylum Chordata; class Amphibia; order Caudata; family Salamandridae; genus Lissotriton; species Lissotriton vulgaris. The sequence goes on along the minus strand of NC_141687.1, from coordinate 2,125,902,088 downwards.
TCGATGCATTTCATTGCTTGTGACCAGGAAAAGTACTTTGATCACTGGGGCCTGCGTGGGTCCTGTAGCCGGCCTGTGCTTCCACGCGGTTGTCCACAACTTTGACTTTTTCCCAGTGCAGCACATTTTAAAATGACGTTTTCAATGCTACTTGCTTCTAAGCACTTTTCTGCATTTATTCCTTTGCAATTCACTATTTCAATTGCTCTACATTGGATGTTTGTCATTTCGGTCTTGTTTTGTTCAGAATACATTCATCTGTTCTCTTTGGTGCGAAATTTGTTTGTAGGAGGTTTCTACGTCTGGAACTCTTCTCCAACAGAATGATGATGACAGAACAGAATGATGACGACTTCTTAATTGAGGATCATATCAGAATACTCACTACCACTTATTGATAGGTGAAAGAAAATAAAGTTTGCTACAGATACTTTAGTGTTTATTCCACCCTAGTGCTTGAATTGGCATTCGGATTGAGTCATCTTCCATTTTCTTTTCTTCTTCCACGATTGTTGCACATTATTTGTGCTTCAACTAGCTTTGCTGCTGACTTATCATATCCGCTGTGGCTTTTTTCAATGAGACCGTAATCCACCCAAATTTGTTCTGCCCTGAGGAAGCCCTTCTCGGGCGAAACGCGTTGGCTGTTTCGTGCTGTTTCATCGATCATCATCCTTTGAGTTTCTTGGCTGTTATCATTGTGTCAAGAGGAACCGATTAAAATTTGGACTTTTTTCTAATTTTTGAAGGACATTGTCTCAATTTATCAATTTGATATATCACATTTAACTAATGTTCTTGTTGCCTCTCCATTCGCCTGTTTTGTGTTTATCTAATTGTAGTTCTGTGGCAGTGGACTAGGGAGGAGGGCAACTATTTACCGTTTTTGACTGTGTACATTAGTGTATAGTTAGGTTGTGCAACATTTAATCCTTTACTGCCATCTTGTTGCTGTGTCTCATACATTAATCTTTTTTCTAAACCTGCATGCAGTCTTGTTGTGTTACTGTGTGTGTGTGCGTGTATGTGTTACACAGACAAATAATTTACACATTGCCTCTTTAGATAAGCCTGACTGCTCTGTGCAGAGCAACCAGAGGATGAGCACAGATTATCTTTTAGTTAAGCCTGGACAAAAAAAACTCTGCCACGTGGTGGAGGGCGTTAAGGTCTTGCCTTTGCGGTCATTTTGAGCACCAGGTGTTTTTCCCGCACAGTAAAATCATTGCGAATGGCACCATGTGCACTGCAAGAGGACGCAGCTTCCTTTCTGCTGCTTGAGCAGATTTTTTACTTGAGTGGCAGTTTTCTCAATATGAATGGAAGGTTTCTCAACGCGTGTGGTCGTGTCCTGCTGAGACCACTTACAGTGAGAAATCGGACCATGAGCAATAAGAAATCTTGCCAGGAGTTTATTTCCTTGCTTGCGCTCGTGAACTAGACCTTGGCAAGAATGGAAAAATCTCACAGGGAAGTGGATTTTCCTCACCTGAACCTTCCTATGTGACATTGACGAGCTTGAGCTTGAATTTTGGGGAATTCCGCGTATTCCATGAGGTGCGGGGTGCAGAAACCTCCACAAACTCCATGAACTGAGCAGAGTTCTCCACCAGGGTTACCCATAGTGTGCATCTAGCTTACCCTGACTAAAGAGGAGGTTCCTGCCTGGCCTGGGTGCATACCTCAGTCAACCAAGAATTCCATTTCTAACTCATTTCATTGATTATGGTACTGACATGTACCGTGCTTAAATACCCTGTCACAAGTGTAGATTTTGCTGATGTTAACTTCAGTAATTCCACTGCTATGTCAATCATTGCATAACACATTATTTTTTTTCAAGAATCACTGGGTTTGTCCGAAAACTGATTTTGTGGTAAATACTTTCTGGAAATAATCATATTGAACAATATTTCGAACAATGGACAAAAGGAAAGACCTAAAAACAGTCAAACACTGTATTGAATAGAGGAGTTCTGGCTGGGATTTCTCTTAAAAGTCTTTCATCTTTCAGTTTAAGGGCTGATGGTTATTTAATCCTATATTTTAATGAAGGTGTTGCAAAGTGTTTTGATCAGTTGGGGGTTTGAGTAACCATGGCGATATTAATATGGGTCCATGAATTGCGTGTGAAATATATTACGCTGAAGATAAGTCTTTAGTCTGAGGACTGACATCAGGATATTTCAAAGCTTAATAGCAAAATGGCCTCTGCACCCTACAAGTCCCCACCCCATAATGAGTACTCAGTAGGCTCTAAATGTGGTAGGGCCAGTGATGGAGGAGTGAGCTGGGAGCCTGCTTCAGGAGCTTAATGATACAGCTCAGGCAGGCGAACAGTAGCAACATAAGGAGTATGCATTTCATCACTAGAAGAGCTCAAACACAACTTGTGATTTTGTTTAGCTAGTCTTTTATTGTATTTTTTTGTCTCAATTGAAGACTTTTGTTCAGATTTATGCTGCAGGAGGCCGTCAGTGTTACTTCTTTGCAATAGAAAGGTAGAGTTCCTTATAATACTAATGTCATACTAATGAGCACTGGAATATAGACATGTTCATTTTAAGGTGGACAGCCTTGGTCCTAATCTTCCACAGTAATAAATGTTCTTTTTAAACCCGAAAAAAAGCTTTCTTATATTTAAAAAAATGTATACAAATTATCTGGTTAATGTTCACTGTTATCAATTTTTCGGCATGGATTTTCAATACAATTTGTTTGTAGCAACATTGGCCCACATGCATCAAGCATTTTTGGAGTCGCAAACGGTGCGATTCCTTAAAATCGGCCGTTTGCGATTCCAAAAATGCTTTTTGGAATGCATCAAGCATTTTTAGAAATCGCAACATTTTTGCGATTTGTAAAAATGCGATTGCTTTTAGGAAATCGCAAAATTGCGATTTCTTAAAAGCAATGCATGAATACTTTTTAAATTGCGAATTCGCAATTAGAGGGATAAATTTACCGAGTAGTTGAACTACTCGGTAAATTTGCAAAAAGTGAAAATAACGCTGAAAATGCATTTTTTTAACATTCATGTTACGGACACACATGTCCTTAGGACATATGTGTGTGCAACATGATGCGAAAACAGCATTTCATGGGTGCAGGGGGGGTTCATTTGAACCCCCCTCACCACCCTTGAAATGCAATCAGGATTTGCGATTTTCAAATTGCCAAAAGGCCCATAGGAATGAATGGGAATTGCGAATTCGCAATTTGAAAATCGCATTTTTTATGCGATTCGGTAAAAATAGCGATTTCTACCGAATTGCATAAAAATGTAAAAAATAATCATGCATAGCCTTTTGCAATTTCTAAATTGCGAATCACTATTTATCGCAATTTAGAAATCGCAAAAGACGACATTGATGCATGTGGGCCTTTGCCCTACGTCACTTTTGACCACTTCAACCAATTCTACTTTTTCAGCCTTCAAGATTTTGCATTCTAGAAAATAAACATGCAGAAAGAGAATGAAAGCTAGGACAGGTTAAAATGTCCTAACCCAGCTATGTCTGTGTTAGTGAACATTTGTATTGGCCAGGCTAGGGTGACCAACTGGCATGGGTGCAAAGTTGTGTAAAAATTCAGGACAAAGGGTCAAAATTCAGGACAAAAATTCAGGACAGAAGGTCAGAATTCAGGACAAAGACTTGGGACAAAAGGTACATTTTACAGACACATCAAAGGAGGTCGCACAATATTACATAAGTAAACAGACAACCAACACAAGCACAAGTCAAAATAAGTTTATATTAGGTTGAGAGAACCTTGCACTGCATCTGTAGTGTGCCGGAGTGAAACACAAATACCTGCGTTTGCATATTGGAGGCACCTGGGTAACATTATCCAAAATGAAACCTCCACCCCTCGAGAGCTCGGCCCCTGGTGAGGTGACAGGAGCCGGTAAACAAAAACAGTTTGCCATGCCCTGGGCTCTGCAGGAGCGGTGGCCGCTGGTGACATTTGAAAGTGGTGGGCGTAAAAGTTTGTGATGATGAGTGCCCAGTGGTGAGCACAGCGAGCGAGCCTGAACCTCATTAGGAGGGGTCTGTTGGGGCGGGGGGGGTGGGGGGTAGTTATTTCCTGAGAAAAGTTTGAAAAAAGAGTGGGCAAATGGTGCCTTTCCAAGAATATTTGAGAAAGCAAGAAGGTTAATAAAGCAATAGTGAAAGTGTAGTTATTACATCTATAAAGAGTTTTCATATGATAATGACGTAGGAAACTGCTTATTCAGTATAACCACACAGCTGTTAGTCTGTCTGACATGGTTGCCCATCTCTCTCTGACCTGGCTCCTCTCGAGCCCCAGCCTCTATCTTCGGACCTGCCAGGCCCTACTGTTTTTGTGCTCTCCCTTATCTCCACCTAGCTCCCAGACAGTCAGATGCTTGTACTGCCTGTGTTCCCTCGATTCCAGCACATTGTTTGTGTGCTAGACGTTTCCTGTGCTATCGTTCGACACCTTTGCATTGCTCGTATGCTCCCTCTCCTCCTGATGCTCTCTGTCTCTGGACCATCAATCTCCTATGGTATCCTTCGACTCCACTGCTTTAGTCCTGCAGTCCCTCCTCCCTGTGCTCTCTCCATCACTGCACCCCCAGCCTCCAGAAATCTCAAATCTCAGGTCCAGAACATTACGGTTTTGTGAATTCTCCCGATCATTCTAAAATACTCTGTTCACAACAAACGCACACTAACTCTTGTACATGCAAAGAACTATCCAAAGAACTGTCAATTCGACAAACCTACAGAACCATTTCTACAGTGACATCATTGATCCACATTATCCTTAAAAATCTCTGTTCATATCTCCCTTACGCCACACATGCATTCAATTTTGTGATTGGCTCGGTTTGCGATCACAAAAATGCCTACTACGTGAGGCCTTTACACACCTTTTTCAAGTGGGATATGCTAGATGCACCATGGGATAGACTACCTTACATGATTCCTTTTGTTAGTCTGTCTTCTTTATGTAGCCACCCAAAAGAAGGCAACAGAATGGTAGGCAACAACAACATCAAAATATAAAGAAGAGTAAAATAAGCAAAAGCAACATAACTAAGGAAACCGGGCAGTGAGTACTCTAGCTTCTCATTATGCAAGCCAACTTAAGCATTCTACAGTGTTACTTCTATTCGGTAAGATAGCTGAGCACATGCTGCAGTGATTTACATAATAATCTGCAAGTAATACTTCACTTTGCTGGTGCCTTTCAGCGTTTCACCCTTTCATGGATCATAATTTGACCATCAGTGGGGTAATATAAGGTATATTGTGCAAAGCTCATGACACAAATCCATATGTGGTGCAAGCTATATAACACCAGGGCACATGTTGGGGGTACAAAGCTTCCACCTACTATTTTCACAGGGTGGACTCCATCCCCCCTGCCAAGAAGTTGGGCCCTACAGAAATATGCGGAACTTGTCCCGGGGTAATTTTCAGACACCAGGACATGTTCAGCAGTGCCCGTACGTTAGGGCGCTTTTTTCCACCTCCAGCTGGGCGGAAGTTAAAGGGCCATCAGGCCTTCTTTTGTCTGAATATCCTGACTGGAGATGGCCTGGAACCTCACACTTAAAAGTAAATGCCAAGGAGGGGAAAGAAAGGCACACAGCTTGTTATCTCTTCTCAGGAACTTAAGAAAGGCGGATTTTACCTTTGTTTCGGTCCCTGTATATAACAGATGCATGCACTGTAAGAATGTCAGGTGTGTCGATCTGTCTCAGTATTTACCCAAACAATTTCAATAGCACTATTTTATTTATTTTATAGCTCTACCCAACAAAATGCAGGGTGTCAGAGCTCTTTACTTAACATACACATTATACATTGACAATAAATCATGTACATGTGTAAATCAATGTACAAGCTGAGTTACATGAGACAGTGAGGGTTACAGGTGTAGGAGTCACATGTCCTTCATAGCTCACTGTGCTATAGTACAGGATAACACTTTATGAACTGCAGGTAACAAAAGAATCTCTGTGCTAAAAGTAGTAACCCAATTTACTATCTACACAAAATAAAAATCTGTCTCCTGCTAGAAAATATGTTTTTGGAGATTGAGAGGGTAAGGTTGCAGTGGAAGGAGCCTCTTCCAGGATTGCATAAGATTGCTCTTTCCATATCTCCTTGCTCCTCAGACATTCTACTTTACCTCCGAGGCAGATTTAATCTCTGCCGTTAAGTGTTTCCTTTAATATTTTCAGGCAAGATTCTCAGTCCTCATGGTGCTTGAGTGCAGACAGATGGCAATACAATGGTAATTTGCAGTTTTTCTACCGTAGACATGGCATGGCACATAACAAATATTGAAAGAATTATGAAGTTACTGTCATGGAATAAGTAGCCAAAAGTGGGACTAAAATAATACGTTGAAATTTTCTAACACAGGATACATTTAGAATACAGGTAAAAAGTGTGTCAAAATGGGGTGGCAAAAACCCTACAGCATTCTGGGAAGCCTTCTCATGCATGCCGCAACAAAGAACTGAGGTTGTGCAGCAATAACCAATACAGAAGATAATGGCATATGAAAGCTGCTGATCGTTCATTAAAAGCTAGTCTATGTTTTTCAGCTTGAAATGATCACTGCATATCTGGCATCAATTTATTTAATTTTCTTCATGTTTTTTTTGCCCGCAATAAAGTTAAAAGTAAAGTTAGGGTTCGTGCTGCAAGGTTGGTTAAATATTTCTCTTTTTTCTCTTTTTAATTGGAAAAGAAACATTTTTAGCCTTTTATGGTAAGGAACTAAGGGCCATATGTATCGTTGAAATTCGCATTCGCAGAATTTCGGCCATTGCGAATGGGAATTCGCAAAATGATATGTATGAAGGAAAATCCAATGCAAAATAAGGAATCGCAAAATTTGTGATTCCTTATTTTGCGAATGCATTTAAGGAATAGCAAATTTGCTAAATGGCCTTAAGGAATCACAAATTACCACCAACTTCTAGTTGGTGCTAAGTTGCGAATTCCTTGAAAAATGCACATTTTCGCATTTTTCAAAGTGCCATGTGACGCACATACATGCCCTTTGGGCATGTATATGCACCACATGTGCACCTATGCTTATTTCAGGGGTGCAACAGGGTGTCCTTTGGACACCCCTACACCCTTGAAATTATTCTCAATTTGCGATTAGCAAATTGCGAATTCGCAAATTGAGAAAAAAATTCCCATTCCTTCCTATGGGCCTCCTGGCCCACAGAAATGAATGGGAAAGTATTCATTAATTGCGAATTCGCAATTTGCGAATTCGCAATTAAGGAATGTCAAGAAATAGCTAAAAAAAATGCTTTTCTTGATACATACCATTTTGCGATTCTGAAAAGCGATTTCCTAAAAATCGCTATTACAGAATCGCAAATTGGTTCCTTGATACATATGGCCTAAAGGAACAATAGCAAAAATAGGGATTTCCCCAAGAACCTGATTTTAAATTTTCAGTATCTTCAAAGTCATTGTCATTGCTTCAATTTTGAAAACACAAATGTACCAAGACCCCCAAAACATAATTTTTTGTTTTGTTCATGCCATGTGACATACAGAAATCTGCACATTAAATAAATAATAGCCCAGTTGGCACCAGACGAATTGTAATCTGCTGCGACAGTACACACCAGATGCCAAAATGAACCACTCGACTCACTTTCTCATGCTCTCTTCTCATGGATCTGTGGCCCTGACGTGCAAAGGAGTACAATGCAGTTTTTTCTAAAACTTGAGAGCAAACCAACATTGTTTGATCCGTTTCTGTTGAATACAAAACATTTAGTACTACATTGGTTTTGACTGCTCTGTTTACAATTATGCTGTTTGCTAAGAAATCAATCAGTTTCAACACATTATTAACAAGAAACACATTTATTTTGCCTGAACGATGCCAGGTTCAATGTACTTCTTACTAATGTTATAGTAGTAAAAGGACCGAATGAGATCATCATCTTGGGATTTAATTGAAACTTTGGTCTAAACACGACTTCTTTGTGGTAGGTTATAAAGGGCATGGCAAACAAGAGCACACTTTGTGTGACAGCATATGTGAAAACAGCAAAATTCTCCCCTTTCACCAGGTCAATGCAGGACTGGCAAAGAGCCTTCTGCTCAGCCTCTCCTACAATCAGGGCTGGATTTAGAGATACTGAGTGGCATGATGCCAGTAGAGTGTTTAGCCAATGCATTATAGTGCCAGTATGTAGGCCTTGGAGTTTCGGAGACCCCTCTGAGAGAGCCCACTGCGCAAAGGGAGCCTCCCGCAACAGAGATTGGCAAGTGATACCACTTCCTCTGAGATCACAGCTTACTGGACTTTGGACGTTGCTTTGACTCGTCTACCGGTTTGTGTCCCTGTCGCCCTTCCCCTCCTCTTTCCCTCCTTCATTACCTGTCTACTTCCCCAGCTCCTTCCCTCTCCCCTGAATCTTTCCCCTTACCTGATTTTCCCCATATGTGTTTGTGCTTATTATTTACTTCGACCTTACAAGTAACTATGTTGCCATGCTCTAATAACTGTGTAACCTTTGTAACGATGTAACCTGTAACTATGATCGGATGCTCATGTAAAGCACTCTGATACGTCTGTGTATAGCCAGCGCTAAATAAAACCTTTAAAATAAATACAATTTAAAAAATAAAGCATATAATTGGCAGCTTCAGGGTCAGAGCATAAATAACAGACAATATACATAACATGCAGAGAAACACAAGGATGTCGGTCGGGCAGACAATGATTTTAAAAAGCTGCACGTTCTTCATATGCTCCTTAAGAACAACATTATGGGTAGCTTTTGATTACTGTCATAATGACCATTTCAATGAATGAATTATCTAATTACTTATAGAGCGCAATGCCACTCCCGAAGGAGCATCCTGGCACTAGGTGGCCATGAGTGCAGCTACATAATCCTGGGTGAATCGAGAGGAGTGTGTTTCAGAGGATGAGCGCAAAACACAGTGCATAGGATTTGCCAGCAATCCATGTTTTGACTGACTTCTAAAGATGGTTTCTGATCCGATGAATCTCAAATATCAAGGGAGATGAATCCAAGCCTTTGTACCCGAGAGTGTAAAGGATTTTCCTCAGTGTGTTTTAAGTCTGAACGTAGGAGGAGTAAGAAGGTTGTCTTGTGAGGATCTAATACAGAGGGTCATGCAAGTTTCCTTGGCTTTTAAACTATGTGGAAACACCTTTATAATGTAAAAACACTATGTGTAGCTTCATTTATCATTTTTAATGCCTAGCGTTGTCAATATTAATCATCTAAGTTAATATTGGCTTCTTCCTTTACTAATATTAGCCACTGATCTGCTATGTCATCATCTTCACCTTAACACATTGTACCAGTACATCTTATTTAAAGTCTGCTTGTTTCAATGCAAGTAAGGTCTGGGGAAACTGATGCATGATGTCATAGTAGTTGGTGTGAATGGTGGCCTCTGGCTGCCTCCCTGTTTGACAACTGTGTGCCAATAGCCATTATATCCTGAGCCGTACTAGCAACAATTATGGCAATGAAAGGAGGTGCAAAGAAAGCGAAATATCACTTTATGCTCATCTGGGTTGTTGTTGCAAATAGACAACCTAAAGCCTCATGTTCAAATATGTAACAGTAGTATAAGTTACACCTTTACAAAAACAGAAACGTGGATGCATTTGACTTAGGATGTTTTGGACTACCACTAAAACCGTAAAACAACTAGGCCTGGGCGGAGTTTGCGGAGTTCAAAAGTGAACAAAAAACTCCACTGTGTTACACAGTGTTCCGCAAGCGTCTGAGTATTTAGGTTGCACGTGCTTGTGTTGATTTTTAGCAACTGGTGTTTGTCCTGCACTGGTAAACCAGCACGAATGCCACCATGCACAGTGCAAGAGGGCGCTGCTTCTTTCTGATACTTGAGTAGATTTTCTATTCAAGCGTGAGCTTCCTCAATGTGAACAGATTGTTTCTGAATGCGAGCGGTCACCACCATCCGAGACCACCCATGTTCAGAAATCTCACTGGACGGTGGTCTAACGTTGGATTTTCCACACTCACCAACTTAACACTGGTGAGCGCGAGTGAGGGAAAAACTCTGCTCTGCTTTCAGAACTCCACAAAGTGCTGAAAACTCTGCAAATTCCACGAAGAGAGCGGAGTTTACTACCCAGGCCTAAAACAACTTGCCTTGCCTGAGAATTCCACAATATACACTTTGAATGTTTAGCAAAGATGTACTGTAAAGTTTACTAGGCTGGTAGAAGAGCACTGTTACAAATGGGATTTCTGGTTGGCTAAGGCTTGTGCCAAAACCATGCAGAAACCACCACTCTAGTCAGGGCAAGGGAGTTATACACAGATGATGACCCCTGCTCACCCTCTTGGTAGTTTGGCACGAGCAGTCAGGCTTATCCCAGAGGCAAAGTGTAAAGCATTTGCGCAACACACACAGCGGCAACAAACTAGCCACACCACAAAAGAAACTCCATACAAGGTTATATAAAAAATAGCCTTTGTATTATCATAGACACATTAGAAAGATAATCACACATTATACTGTGCCAACTGGTAGCAGGTCATAATTTACAGGGGATTATATACAGGAAAGGGCCAATCAGGCTGCTGTCAGAACCAATACAACTGATAGTAAAACACAACCGGTAATTACTGGCAAAATACTGTACTCTGCATTATATCACCTTATTATTAGGCATCACCCTAAAATAGCATAGCATGACATAAGGCATATCCACATTAGGCCCAAACCTCCTTAGCTTGAACACCTTACGCACTAGGCCTCACCAGCATAAACACATAATGAATAAGCATCCTAAACATGAACACATTATGTTATAGGCAGCACAAGTATAAATCAGTTACGCAAACACATTAGGCAGGACATCTCTTAGGCGTAAAAGCAGCAGTGAACCATGTAGCACTGGCAAGGGGTGTGCACCCTAACAACACCCTAAAATGACCCCAGGCCAACTGGCCTTACATTGGGGCTCAAATGCCCTTTGTCCAGAAAATCAGGGTTCCAGGGGGGTCTCTCAAGGTGCCCCCAAGCTGCTAATGCAGCAGAATCCATGTGTGCAATTGTGCTGGCGCCAATGTTCCTTCTGGATGGGTCCCCACTGGGACTCTCTAAACAAACGTGCCAAAACGTTGCATCTGCCCACGCTGGTGTGGCGCAGTTGGGGGTAAACAAAGAGACCCTGCTCTGGGGCTCTCTAAACAAAAATGCAAGACAAAGCAGCTGCCGGCTACGGCGGTGCAGTTGTGATGAGCCCAAGAAGCACTGACCAAGTAGGAGCCTCCTCCGGGACTCTGAAGTCCAAAAGAAAGGCCCAAACGTTGCAGCTGCCCCCTGTCAGGCGAGGAAGCTGGGTAATCAGCACGGGCACTCAAGGTGCCCTAAGCACTACCACAGTGGGCGTGCACCGGCAATGTGCCCCGACACCCTCCAACCAGTGTACAACTGACCCCCACTCCGCAGGCAACGTTGACCACCTGGTGGTCCCCAGGCACCGACAGAGTGCCTCGGTGGGTCCGCCCTTCATTGGAGCCTCTTACCTCTTCCTCTGCTAATGTCGCAGGCCATTTCTCCCTAACTGTGGTGGGGGTAGGCACCAACAATCTGTCTCGGGCCCCCACCATCACCACCACTCCGCTACAACTTTGCGTGCCGCCTCTGGCACTCGACAGACCACGGGGAGCCCCCTCGACACCGAGGCTCCTCTAAATCAGCACCCCGGGGATCTCACCACGCACGGGAGCCCCAGACGGCCACGCTCCCACTTCCTGCCTCGGCCCCGCCCATGCCAGGCAACTGGCCTGCCTCTAGGGCGCCGCGGGCAGCGCAGTGCCCCTTGCTGATCCTTGGTGTTCTCGGTGGCAGCCTCACACAGGGGGGTCATGTATCGGCGGGGTGGGCTCCCGCTTCGGTTTCAAAGGTTATCCACAGCGCGGGGTGGACCCCCCTTTAATTTAAATAAGAAACAGCGTGACATAACGCGGGTGGGCACCCGCTCCTCCCAGCAATGAATGTAATCCCCGCGTCGGAATTCCCTCAAACGAAGCTGCAGCTCAGCGCTGCGGAGCCCTCACGCTCCTTCTTCTGTTGGGCAAGTAAAATATAGCACTCACAGTGTGAAAGAGCAAGAGTTATATGAAGTCTAAGGGGGCAATGCTGGGTCAAGGTAGGCCAGCACACAGGACCCTCCAGCAGGGAGGTTGTCCCTCGTGACGTTTCCTCCTGCAGCACAGCAGCAGAAACAGCCCCCGCCCCCAAAGTCAGGAAGAGCACCAAAGCACAGAACCAATTCATGGGATCACAGCCCTACATTCATACTTAGCTTTTCTTTGTCTCCCCTGGCACAGGGTTTGGGGAAACCAGTTAGAACTGGTTCTGGAGCACTGTGTTTACCAGGCTCCCCTTCCCAATTGTTAGGCGGGGGCTCTTCATCAGACACACCACAGGGGGGTGAAGCCAGCATTCACTAAGGCAGGCACCATCCTATTCAGGGACCAGGATGTATCCTCCCATCACTCTAAATACAGATGTCCCATTCAGTCTAGTGCTGACCTACCCTGCCCCTCCTGGGGCCACACACACCTCATCAGCCCCTGTCACTCAAAAACCAGACATGCAATTCACATCAGGCAGGCAGACACATAGCACACAGAAATGCCAACTTATAAAAGTGGCATTTCTGAAATAGTTATAATAAATCTGCGCACACCCTTGAGTAGCATTTATTATCACTATTCCAAACATACCAAACTTGACCACGCTGCACCTCTCATATCAGGAATTACTACTGAAACACTTATCAGGGAATCCCCAATGCATTCATGTGGGAGGGCAGCCCCACAGCAGTGAGAAACCAAAATAGCTGTTTGTCACTTCCAGGACACATTACACACTTAAGATACATGTCCTATCTTTTACCTACAATGCACGCTGCCCATCGGGCTAGCTAGGGCCTACCTTAGGGGTGACTGACAGGTAGTAAAAGGGGGGGTCATGGACATGGCACACACTTTAGGTGTCATGTCACAGCGGCATTTACACTGCACGCACAGGCCCTGCAATGGCAGAGGCCTGAGATATGTTTGAAAGGCTACTTTGGTGGGTGGCACAATCAGTGCTTCAAGTCCACCAGTAGCATTTAATTTACCAACCCTGGGTATATGAGACCCCACTTTACAAGGGACTGACAGGTAAATTAAATGGGCCACACAGATGTAGAGCAATCTTACCATATTTAACACAGAGAGCACACAAACTTTACACTGGTCAGCAGTGCTAAAGTGCCCAGAGGCCTAAAACCACCAACACCATGTCGGAAAACAAAGCTAGGAGAAAGGCAAAAAGTTTAGGGATGACCCTGCAAAAAGGGCCAAGTCCAAAAGGCACATTGGGGAGCTAGGCCACAGTCCTGATGCCTAGGACACAGTCTTGATGTGGCTAAGGGACCCAGAAGACCAACCAATTTAACACCTGAAAGGTGAACTGATTTTTGTGGGGTTTCCCAGGCTTAAGACAGATAGCTTGGCTCAAACAGCAAGGCTGCAGAGAAATGCTTATGGAGATGTGCAACAACTTTATAGTTACAAAATAAAAAGCTTAAGGGTCTCAACCCATTCTAGATATAAGAAAAATAATAATGTGGCTTAGGCAGACTATAGTAAACAGTTTCAAGATGGATTAGACACTATAGAGAATAACAATCTTACCACAAAATGTATGTTTTCAAGCTATATTACCCCATGCTCTTAATTTAGATTTGAAAGCACTTCCCTATCAAAAGTTACGAAATTAAGGTTCTCATCTAAGTTATGCACTGGGGTGGTCTTGCTATGGAAAACAACCACTTTCAAAATGCACATGCAACATTTTAAGTTGCAGTTGCAAACTGTTTTTTTTTGCCATCCCCACCCTGCCACCATATCTGAACTTTGTACACCACAAAAAGTCTTATCTAAGTGAGAAGTATTGTAGCATTAGAATAAAAACAGTTGTCCTTTTATACATGTTGCTGAGAAAAGGTTAGAGGCCTCAGGTATCACATAGAGCAAAACAACTGATGCCAACAGCATGTAAATGGGGTAGAACATGACAACAACATATAAATAGTGAGAACATGGCATTGTTAGTTAATTATTGTCTCATAACTGTCATTTCCTCAGATATGTGTGGTTTCTTATTCAAGACCCTTTTTTAGGGGTCATTAGAATTCCCCAAGGAAATCTGACCAGTTTGATTCGTTCACATATATTTACAAATCTATATAAATCCTTTGTAAGGATCGAAAAACAGTTTCAAAATACTGAGCACCAGCACCAGGTTCAACACAAATTCAAAGTTAAATAGAATAAGAAAACTATCCAGACAAGACACCTCCAGCCTCATTGCCTAACAAGCCTCATTGCCCAACAAGCCTCATTGCCCAACAAGCCACATTGCCCAACAAGCCACATTGCCCAACAAGCCTCATTGTCCAACAAGCCACATTGCCCAACAAGCCTCATTGCCCAACAAGCCTCATTGCCCAACAAGTATCATTGCCCAACAAGCCTTATTGCCTAGCCGCCGGTAAGCAGTAATTATTTATTATTAGGTTCTTAGCCATCCCTTAAACAATAAGCTCTGAAGTAATTGGCGGTTCTATCAAATGTTTAGTTGAAAATCCCAAAACACTGTACTGTGCCACTAAATCTAAGCACATTATGCTAGGTGGACTTCAGCAGCCAATCCCATCAGTTAAATGAACACTAAAAAAAGTCAACAGAGATGAAAGAGCTAATCCACTCATTAGCAAGGTTAACATGGCATGAAGTAAATATACATCAGAAGCTACAAAACCATACTCTCCTGTCACCCAAAATAAAGCCACCCATAGTTTTACAGGACAAAACCATACCAAGATGAAACTGCACTCAATTCGGTGCCTCTGAAGAGCAAGAAAGGGAAAAACACACAGACGTGAAAGACGGAGGAAGAAAAGACAAAAAACCTTGAAAACCAGAGAAAACAGGAACCTTTAAGAATAAGCTGAAGAGACAGGGAGTGTCTGTTAGTTGATTAAAGAGGCCCGAAGTGGATTTAGGACAAGTGGCTGCTGCTCCAGGGCAGGAGTGGGGAGGGAAAAGGTGGACTTAAAGCAAAAAAAGAAAAGAAAATAATCACTTACTTTACCTGCCGGCCGGTCGGCTGCCACCTCTGCTCCGTCTTCTGTCAACCGGAAGGACACAGGCTCCCAGCCAATCATGACGGAGTTGTCACCAGCAAGACAGTAGCATCATGATTGGTCTGAGCGGCCCGGTTCAGATCTCAGACCGGGAGTGTGAACCCATGCATGTTAGCCACCCAGGTTGTGCCATATAGCCAGGTGGAGAACATGCTAAGTGCGCATTACTGTTTGGCCGGTCCAAGACGGCAGGCCAAACCGTCATGCGCTCTTAAGTGCACCAAACACTCCTCCCTCTGCTGGCTCTGACTATAGCCAATGCCTGCCCCAAAACTGGCTTCAGCACGGATTAATAACATAATAACATTATGCTATCATCATTTTATTATTCCTTTTTGGCACTGCTGAAAAGCAGTGGAGCGACACTCCTCCGCCTTAGTGGAGGAGCCGCCGCTGTTTAGGACTATGCTGCCTTGGTATTCCGTACCCGCTCAATTCATTCACAGGTCGCAGTTTTCCGAGCAGCATTTTGGGCACTGGCATTCTTCCATCTACAAATTAGGCATTACCAGACTGCACACGTGTACTTTGTACAGGACCACATGTCTTTGGTGCTCCGTCTGGAATAAAATCTTTATCTATAAAGCGCTTTGTGCACTATAAAATACCTTGCAAAATAAATAATATATATTTTTGATGGATAGGAACGTGAGCCTAATCATACAATGTAAAGTTCTTTGGACTGAAGAAAACTGAGTGCTGAAGGTAGTTCCATCTGAATATTTGGAACAGCTGTGGTCCTGCGCAGGCAGTCTGGCAGCCTGTTATCTGCAGGTCATTACTTTACTCTTGGGCCTCATAGAATAAATATCCTTTCATGAAAAATGCAATCGTTCTTAACCCTCGGTTAAGATAGCACGAGCTCCAAACCCCAGCCATGGCCATTACAATAACATTACGAACACTTTTGATAAACATTACAATTAAGATCTCATCCACAAAGGAAATTGCATTTCTTCTTGTTGATCGCAGTATGAAACCCAATCTGGCTACAAAAGAACAATGAAAATATTTTAATGGACATTGACTTACTATATATCGGTATGCTTATGCGAATGTCTGAACATAGATATAGGCATTATAAATAGAAAAGCCAATCAACAACATGAAAAGATCTCAAAGGCAAAAATTGATAAAATACGTAAAAAGATTCTACATTCACTATTTTCTCACCGTTTGAAGATTTTGCCTGTAAAATCTTTTTGCAGAATGTAGGGACAATTATAATTCGTTTGACTGAAACTACGATGTAATAAAGCAAAGCAGTGTGATTCACAGAGTAATATAGGTTAGTTAAAGGGAGTTATTATCATGTTTTATTTTTGCGAAGAAAAAATAGTATTTCGAATATAAACTACAGAACACGACTGGCCGCGTCCTAGGTCCCTCCTGGCGCTGCTATTGCTAGAAACAATGTTACGTTATAGTATCACTGTGATAGCTTGTTTTTCAAGCAGTGCCTAATTTGAACCGGTGGTTTCCAGTGCTTAGCAACTTTACTGAAATTGTCAACACCTCTACTTATGACAGTGCACCACATGATGGCACTGTTTGTGTGGTTTAGAGATGAGCAAAACAACAGTTGCTATTTATTGCAATATATAGCAACAATGACTATTACCTGCCTGCCACCAAAGCCATTGCCATAGCTTGGGGGCCTGGAATAGCCTGAATTGTCACTCCTGTAGGGTGTCATGGTTAGTAGCTGCGTTGGTACTGTCGTCTGCAGTGCTGACAGTGGCAATAGGTGGTGCAAGCTACAGTGGTGGCCTGACAAGGGTCCTGGGACTTATTATTGTATGAGTTAAGCACTGCAGGCAGGGTTGTAGGGCACATTTGCTGAGCAGGGGTTCTATCATACAGATCAGTGTTCAAGGACGAGAGCTGGAGATATGAATGGCCCAAGGGAAGTGCTTTCAGTGGGGTTGAAAAGATGGGTGGGACTTTAAGTGAGGTTTGGATAAAAAAGTGGAACTAGGAATCCAAGAGGCTTAACTTGCGTAATCAAGACTGTAGCTTAAAACATATGAACTAGAATATTGTGCTTTTCAATGTGCCACCAGATCACTGTTGGGTGCCTCTTTAAAAGTTTTCACTTATTGCATACAGACTTATCACACAACAATAATCTAAACAAGCCAGATTCATTGGCTTCACCACCGCTTGTTGATATTACTGTGAATAATCCAAGCTGCAAATCTGGATATATGAGAGTGTAAATTAATTGTTGATGGGGTAGTTGTCTTTGGAGTTTTCTCTATCAGTTTTGTTCTCTCTTTCACACATACCACTTTCCTATTTAATATCTCACTAAATTAAACACATTCTTTTTCTCCTAAAATCTTTCTGAAATCCTCTGTATATTTCACGTTATCTCTTTCTTATTCTTCATTATCATTTCATTCTGTCCTTCTGCATGTACCTCCTTGTGTCATCTTCCTTTCCCCAAGTACTCTATTTTACATAATCTAACTCATCACCTATCAGCACAGAATGTTGTTTAGGAGTTGTGTACTTCACTCTTTCACATAAATAGGAAATTACAACTCGCAAATATGCGAACACCACATAGTCACACATCATATGTGTTCGCTGCACGAAAGAGGCCAAGGACTGTATGTGCATGTACTCTCATAACACCTTCTGACAATCTGTTTGGCATTGACTTATTTTGTAACAATTTTACAAAAGACTGTATTTAAAATATCTCAGCTGATGCTGCAGTAGGAAAATCCTTAAGCATAATTGTGAGTTGATTCCCTTTTTTCGCAAATGAATTGTCTTGAAGCCTACCACATTCTGCAGAGCCTACAAAAATATTGACAATTTTGGAATCTAGAGGAAACAGCAGAAAATGGCCCAAATGACCAGGACCAGTAATGCACTGCTGGAACCGTACAGTTACAAGATAAAAACCCTCAGAATGGATAATAACTGTGAGGAGCCATAATTATCCAGGCAGAAATTCTGCATTGTATTTTCTATTCCAAGAGGTTTAGTTTATACAAGAATCCAGGCAGCTGGACAGAAATTTTAGAGCTGTGAAACTGGAAGACCTCACGGTACAATTTGTCTGAGGCAAAGCCAGAGGAAATGATGGAATTCCTCTGAAGGTAGGACCAACCTTTGTAATACATGAGAGGTTACTTTATCGAATAGGAAAACTGGGTCAGGCTCCTCAGCTTTTGGTTCCCCAGCCCTTCAGAGAATAAAAGTTGTTTTATACCCATTCCCACTTAATGGCTGATCAGTTTGGTCTGAATAAAATCTTTCAATGTATTCTAGATAATTTTGACTGGTTATTGGCATTTTTATGCAAATAAGAAATTATTTCAAGGAATGGCGGTGTTTCAAAAGAAAAATCTATATAATCCCCCTAAACACCCCCTTGAGAAAATGGCTATCATGGACACACTTTTCCAGAAAGACAGATTAGATAGTGTAGGAGAGCTGACTCTCTCTACTGGGGTTTATAAGAACATATTAGTAATGAGTGATTATGCAACGAGCTATTCTGAGGCCGTTCGAGAACGAGAGGTGAACACTAAGGCAGTAGCATTTTTCACAGAATTTGCTAAGGAAGGTCTGAAAGACCACAGTACCCTGTTTGTCTCAAAACGTCTGTTGCAAATCTGTGAATAACCAGGAATAACATAACTCCACAATTGGGCCTACCAGCTGTAGCCTTTATCTTTAAAACAAAGTTGCGGCCCTCTTATTTTATTTTATACAAATTTGTAGAGTGCACAATCCAGGGTATCCTGGAGGGGAAGAGGTAGGAGCTTAACCGAAACCTAGGGCTTAGTAAAGCTACTTGAAAAGTCAGGTCTTCAGTTTCTTGTGGATTTCAATAGGTGAGGAGGAGGCTCTTGTATGTAGTGGTAAATCGATCATTCAACACTTAAGAAGTGACATAGAAGAAGCCTCGAACGCCGCATCTGGTTTTCCATATCCGTGGGATATATGCAAGTAGGAGTCCAGATGAGTGGAGTTGTCTGGAAGGTTTGTGAAAGCAGGTGTATTTGTTGAGATAAGCTGGGACAGTGTTATGTAGTGCGTTGAAAGTGTGGGTGAGGAGTATGAATTGTGCTAATTTGCTTAAAGGGAGCCAGTGGAGCTCCTTCAGGTGTGGTGTGATGTTAAAGCATAGTGGGTCTTTGAGAGTAATTCTGGCTGCCAAGTTCTGAATGGTCTGCATCTTTCTGGTAAGTTATCCCAGCATAGAGGATGTTATTTTAGTCCAGCTTGCTTGTGACAAGGGTGTGTATAAAGTTTTTCCGGGTGCTGATTGGGAGGCATTTGAAAATCTTCCTCATCATCTCAAGGGTATGGAAGTATGACTCATTGATGGCGTTGCATGGGGGCATGTTGAGTTTGCTATCTGTAACAATCCTGAGGTTCTTGACATGGATTGTGGGGGAGGTTGTCAGTCCTGGTTCAGTTGACTAACTGGTGGAGTCCCACGCTTAAGTGCTCTTTCCAAAGATCACAATTTCAGTGTTGTCAGTGTTCAGCTGTAGACAGCTGGTCTTCACCCAAGGGGCCCTGAAGGATGAGAATCAGATACATTTTTACCCCTGACCCTATTGGGAATCCATAATTAAACTCAAGCCAGCTTAGGCTGCTCACCATTCGAACATTTGTTAGGAAGGATGTCATGGACGTTACTGGAAATGATGAGAGAATATTGGGACAAAGCATCCAAAGAAGATATCACATAGTTGATAAATGAGACCGGCAAACTACAGGACAATGCAGAAGGAAATCTGACGAACGTCTATCAGCAACAATAAACTTGCCATAATAGAATAACAAAATGGCAAGATATAGCTCCAAGGGATTGGGTTATAATATTACTTTCCACTAGTGAACATAAGCTGTGATCAGCATGACAAGGTCCTTATCCGGTGGTAGAATGAGTGAATAGAGTGACTTATAAGATAAAAATGCCTGAGAAAACTAGAAAAGAGCAAAATGTCCACATTACCCTTCTAAAGTAGAGCCATGCCCCTCCCACCAAGATTTCAGAGCTACCGCTAATCTAGAAACGTGGGAAAATTGTGACTCACCAATAAAAAAAGGAGACCACTTAACGGTGTCCCAGAGAGGGTGTGCATAATAAATATCTAAATCAGAATATCAAGGGTACAAATATCAAGGACATATATTTACAAAAAATATTGAAAGGTAAGTCCAAATTTTCTATACCTACTCCTAATACATGTACATACATGCTTCACATGTCTTCAATGTACGTAGATGTGGACCTAGGAATAGTTAGTCTATACTTCCATACAAGCACTTACCAATAGATGTTTTGTCCCTCGATAGTCTGTCCTCGATATTCTTGTATGTTAATATTCAGTAGTAAAATCCAAGAGAGGATAATCTCAAACAGGTTGTGATCTTTTCTGATTTACATAGGCAAACCAATGTACTGATCCATTGCATGCAGACAGAATCTGTTAAAATCCTAAATGACTGTCCATTCAGAATACCTGAAATAAAAAAAGTCCATACAACAAGAAGCAGAGAAGATTGTGACAGTGGGAGTCATCAAACCTTCTCATGGTGAGTGTGATCCCTTGTTGTCCTATATTCCAATCATGGTGGCTATATAAGATTTGAGTGATTAAGATTTCAGGGCAGTTAATTGGATGTGTACGTTTGATACTTTCCCACTGCTCAGTTTTGATAAAAGGATCAAGCATTTAGGGGAATCTAAATATATTATCACAATTCAATTAACCAAGGAGTACTGGCAAATCCCATTAATGCCGGAAGATAGAGAGAAAACTGTATTTGCCAAACTTCATGGTTATTTAACTACAAGGTGCCTCCTTGTGGTTTATAAAGGGCTCCAGCCTCATTTCAGGGCCTCATGAATTAGGTTTTATAATTCCACTAGTCACTTGCTTATGCTTATCTAGATGATATTATAGTTTTTAGTAAAACATGGAAAAGGCATCTTACAAAATTATTGACAGATTTACAAGCATCTGGTTTTTACATAAATCCCCCCAAAATCTAGGGTGGCAAATGCCAGTGTAAAATACTTGGGGAACCTTTTAGGCAATGGAATCTTCCAGCCCCAGTAAGAGAAAGTACAGGCAATAGGCGTGATCTAATTTCCCCACAATAGAAAAGCTATGAGATCCTTTTTGGGCCTATTTGGATGTAGTAGATTTATTCTGGAATATTCAAATATCTCTGCCCTATTTGAGACACTAAAAACCATTATCTTCTCAAATTGAATTTTACAATCCCCAGAATTCAGTAAACTGTCTATGCTACAAACAGATGTTTCCATTGTAGGGATCGGGACTGTTCTCTCACAGTTAAACAAGAGACAAAAAAACAAAACTTTCTTTTCTTAGGCTAGTCTAGTATTCCCAAGGGAAAAAAGTACACAATAACAGGGAAAGCATGTTAGTTAATAATTGAGCACTAGAAAAATTAAACCATGTTCTAGAGTAGTCAGTCCCTACAGCATTTCGCGATTCACAAAATTACCACAAAAACAGTTAAGGAACATGATTGCCGCAATATTTCCGATTATGGCCATGAAAAATTGTCTCCCTGAAGAAGCAAAAAAAATGTGGAGTCCTATATGCTGTACACACACATGTATTCCTGCAGTATGCTCCGTTGTTAATATTCCTTCCTGGTAGGGGGTGGAGAGTTGGGATGGAGTCGCATCTAGGGTATATAGTGGGGCACAATCGGGTTGTAGCTAAAGGCATTGCGAGTTTCTCTCAGTCAGGCAGTATGGGATTCGGTGAGGGGAGAGGATGTGGCACAATGAGCCAAGTTGCCGAATTTTGGAACCAGGGAGTGAAGTTCAGACCTCATGCCTTTCGCCTCCGGTGATAGAGGACGCCGACTCTGCGGTCCGCTTTGTTTTTCCATCATTCAGACTCCCACGCCTTGGACCCCAAGACCCTTATGCCGATACTGGAGGGCCCGCTACCTAAACCGGTAGCAGTACACCGATTGTAGCTGCCGTGGGGGGTCCCTGACTGCCCAAGACTTACCTCCTCGCCTCATCTGGAAGAGGAACTTGTCAATACCTTAAAGTTGAATGCGGATTTGGTGCCCCACCTCTACCAGAATCTCTCCTGCTTGGATGCGCCACTTCTAAAATCTAGAAAGACATGCTCTTATTGTCCTACGGACCATAAGGACCCTTTTAAACTCGAAGCCTCGCCAGCTCATAACTGCCCAGACCACAGAGAACCGCCTACCTGCAGGATTCCTGTCTGATCTAGAAGAAGTGCATATGATGTTAAGGCTCCTCAGTGAGAATAGTGTGTGTATGTCCCCCTCCCTGGTCTGCCCTGCCCTGATGAAGATGCAGCCCAACCTGGCTTTGCATTGAAACGCGCGTTGGCGTGACCCACATGGATGGCTTCAAGTGTAGATCTCGATAATTTACTGCACCTCATTTTTCTTGCCTCCATGCTGTTTTTCTGGTCCTAGCAACTATTTGAATTTGTCTTTTGCAGGCCCCCATGTTTCTTTATGACTGCATGTGTATGACTGTATTATTTCTATAGTGAGTGAGATTGAGAAGTGTATGTATGTTTAGCGAATGACCGTGGGAGTGTGTGGGACGCGAATAAACACTTTTTTCTGTCTGAATTTTAATTATGACATATATTAAGTCTCACATTTTTGCTGTATTTGTATATATGCTTTAAAGTCTCTTTATGGACTCCACTTATGAATTGTTATTTAATCAATACATTATTTCTATTTTCATAATAAAATGTTTTGAATTTGTTTGATGTATCGTCGGCTCTGAAGCGTATAATTGTGTCACCCCCCCAACCCCCTGGATCCTTTGATGGGACCGTCCAATTAACCGTGGCAGGGTAGTTCTTGCTTTCTATTTCACAGACCTCATGACAAGGTCACCAGACCTCTCTCCTTAGGAAGCACATTCTTATGCCAGACCTTAGAAGGCCCTGCTAGACCTTAAATTCCCAAGTGTCTTAATACCAGGAGTTGGACCCTAGCGGTGGCAAGTGTGAGTTAAACTTGATGGCCAGTCTACTACAATACATACTGAATTTCAACTCATATATATCATATTTATCATATAAGCGGACTGCAGATCCCAGCATCCTTAGTAAAATTCTGGACAGTGGGGACTGCTGCACATACGCACCTGGGAAACTTGTGAGGTGTCTTCCTTTTAGCAGACACTTCAGCATTTTGCAATTTCGAGATTCACAAAATTACTGCTAGATTGGCTAAGTAGTGCGATGGCCGCAATATTTCCCATTATGGCAGTTAAAAATGGTCTCCCTGCAGATAGCAAAAAAATGGTGATTACTGATTGGCTGTACACACACATGGTGTGTGTTCAGTGTTGTTTGCTTGTTGGACCATCTCCTAGTCAATGCCTGCTGTTTTAGTGAAATTTTCCCTTCCAAACATTTGCCCTTTGAGACATTTCAGAATTAAGCTGATGTCGGTAGTGTAAGTGATGTTGGTGCTTAAAAATGTTTGCACAGCATCTGTGAGCTTCGTCGAAACCGACCCACATGTCTTTGGTCTGGGGTGTCTATCACATCTCCATGGTCAGGGGTGTCTCAGACATCCCTATCAATGGGGTGTCACTGACATCTAACTGGCCAGGGGTGTCTCTGACATCTCCATGGCCTGGGATGTCTTTGAATTCTTCATGGTCAATGGGGTCTCTTATATCTCCATTGTCAGGGGTGTCTCTGGGGTCTCCTGTGCTATAGTTCCTGGGTTAACCTATGCTTCAGAATGTTACCACAAGGGAGAATATAGCTAAAAAACTCTCTAAGACAGTTTATAATGCCTATTTCAAAGTTAGATTCTCTGCTAAATCAGTTTACATTGATTTAGGCAGAAAAGGAATGACTCCAAGTAAATTTCCATTTTTATGCCACAAAATTTCCATTTTTGTGCTGCTAAATTTGCAAATCCATGCCGGAATTTCCTGGGGGTCTGAGTAGTGGTACTAAACCTGTATTCCAGGGACCCTTGAGGGTTAGTGACACCAACTCAGGGAGTCCGTGACTGCTTTGAAAATTAAATTACATTAACAGATAAGTAAGGTTTAAATAAATGAAAAAGATGAATTAACAGTACATTCTTAGTTCAAGGCTTTCATAAGAGTAGTGGTAAAATAATGTTACGGCTTCAAGGACTGACTTGTAGGTTTCAGGTATGTCTTCTAGCAGTTAATAGAGGCACAGTGACATTAGATTGATCTTCGTCCAGTTTCATGAAGAAAATTATGCTGCTTTCTGGTGTTTAAATTAAAAATGAATCTGTAGTGATCTATCCAAGGAAGCAGCTGAAATTCTGAGATGGAAATTAAAACGGTAGATGACCAGATATGATCAAGAGTCTGGACTTTAAAATGATTGGGCCCTGTTGGCCCCTGTTGTGATAACCAAACAACTTCATTGATTGACTAAACTCCAAGTCTGCAGGGTCCATGACATTGCTGATACAAAGTTAAAATGTCCTAGAATTATTCAAGTTTGGCATTTGAGCAGGCTTTATCCTGTAAGATTGAGTAAGGGTGTGGATGAACCCATTTTCAGTATGGGGTGCAGTAGACATGCAGGAAAAAGATAGTACTGATGTAGGACAGACAGTGCAACTGAATGCTTCTATGGTTCGAGCAAGAGAGTTGATGAGAATATTTCAGTTAAGATAGTCTATCAAGAGAATTTCAACCTCTCCTCCTACCCACGGTCGTTCAGTAAAATAAATTAACTTGTAGCCATGTGGGATTGAGAGTTATGAATCTGGAGATACGGCCTCATTGAGGCATGTGTCTTTGATAAACTGAAAGAAAATCACATGAAATGTAGAGCAGATCAAAGATTTCTGCTGGGTGTTGAGAGAAGGAGTGAACATTAAAAAGAGCAGTCTACCGTGAGATAGATACATTTGTGCATCCTGTGGATGGTGGCTTGGCACCCGTCTGTAGTTTCTCCAAGTAAATTTGAGAATGACGATGTTCATAATATCTGCCTGAGTATCCGTATTATTGAGAAGGGTTGTGGTTAAGGGAGACAACATGATGAAATATGGCCTGCAAAGAAATAAGGTCACAAGTTGAATTGGTCCAAAGATGGCTTTGGATAGAAAGGAGCAGTCTCTTCTGCTGATCACGTGGACTCAGAAGGGATTGCTATTAGTGCACCAGCGGCTAACCTGAGCAGCAGCTGTTCCTAAATAAGGATAAGTAGACCTGCACATCTGCCTAGGATGTACCCTGGACAGTCACTCAATGAAAATGGCCACTCAGCATGCCAGTGGGTCAGATGCCCTTCATCCAAGCTGACCTAACTATGCTCTTTCCACAAAAACACAGACTGTAGCTGACCAAGAGCAACAGAAGAAGGTGTTGGAGAAAGTCAGCCCGGTTAGCAATTGAGGATGGAGAAAGGTGAGAGATGAAAGTTAAAAGCTCTTGTGTTTATGAGCCAGTCGGTAAAACAAAAATAGTAAAAAAAAGTTAATAGGTTTTAGAAATTAGGTTTCTGGTGGTCAGATTATGCACCCTCTTCAAGCAGGAGTCACCACTTTAGATAGGGTAATCTAAATACACTCTTGGAGATTACCTATGCTCACCCTTTGGTAGCTTGGCACAGAGCAATCAGGCTAATCTAAAGAGGCACTGTATAAAGTATTTGTGCAACACAAACACACATTAACATAATGAAAACACCACAAAAAGACAGCACACATGTTTGGTAAAATAGATTATGATTTTATGAATAATTCAAGAGCAAAACAACAACCATCCAATAAGTAGAAATTGAGTTATGAATTTTAGAAGAATAAGTGTAAAACAGTGCTTATGGAAAGGGGCGACCACTCGGTCCCCCCGAACGTATGGCAGAGTGCCTCGATCCCCCCGGGAAGACATTTTTGGGCGGGAGGCGCGTCTCGGCTGGTATGCCCGAAGCGGCGTAGCCGGGGCGCGCTTTTTCCCGCCCTTGAGTGGGCTGGCCTAGACACGGACGCCGCCGGCCACGCCCTCGGGGCAGGCAGGGGCGGGTTTACGCCCGCCCTGAAGATGGATAAAAAGAGACGCAAGACCAGAAGACATCCTCTTGTTCCTGTGCTCTGAAGCTGCACCTCCCCGCTGCACGTGAGCTCGAGACGGAACGAAGAGCCAAATTTGAGCGTTTTAATCGTTCTTGTTTGTTTTTCAGTTACTTTGTTGGAGAATGCCGAAGAAGGTTGGAAAGCGCATGAATACCGACCAGATGCTGCGTGTTCTCATGAAGGAGATGTCTGAGCTAAGGAAGCGGGTGGACATGAATGAGGAAAGGGGTTCAAAACGTCCTTTGGCGGGAGCAGCCCCGGGAGGTAAAAACAAGAGGCCCAGGAGGGGGGCAGCGGGAGAGGAGATCCCCGGTCCCAGTGCTCCGCTCGAGGCTCCAACTCCCGTGCCAGAGGAGGGGAATCCGATCACCCCCGTGTCCGAGGATGATATGCCGCCCGAGTTGGCAGCACAATTGGCAGCGTGGTTGGGAAAAGGTAACGAGGGCGCCACGGCTGTCGAAGCGCAGGAGCTGATTAAGCAATTGCGTGAGAAGCGGGAAGCAGCCAAGGTGCCCGTGCCGGCTGCAGTGGGGGACAAGACACCAGGGACGGTTGCGACCACAGAGGCAGCGTCAGGTGCAGGTAAGCGGCCATTGCCGATCGCGAGGGATGAGTCAACACCCTCTCGGAGAGAAAAGTTGGGGCAACATGTTCCTTTGGCAATTAAGGAAAAGATTTGGGCGGGGGAGTATGTGAACATTTTTTCGTTACTTGTTGATCATTATGAGGTGGAGCATGTAAAGAGTCAGAAGGACCTAATGCATCCGAGTGTTTGGCGCGCAAAAATGGCCGCCTTTAAAGTGAATGAGAATATCGCCAATTGGGGCAATGCCTGGGGAATCTTTACATCAATCCTGGGCGAACGTAGGCCTGAGTTGCTTTCCGAGTTCCCAATCTACCAATCACGAATCATGGGGTACTCGACATCGCACCAGGGGAATCATTGGTTTTGTTACGATAATATGTTCAGAAAGGAAAAGGAGCATAATAAAAGTTTAACCTGGGATTGTTATGATGCCTTGACCTGGGATAAAATGAAGGAGTCAGGGATGTTAAAAATGCCATTGGTGGGAAGTAATGTGGGTGAATCCTCCCGACAATATGCGGGGACGCCCTTTCGATCAGGTTCGGGGGCCGACGATCACTCGAAACCTACCGGCAATACCGGAAGAAAGGGTTTCTGTTTTAATTACAACAGAGGAAAATGTACGAGACCGCAGGGATCGTGTAAATTCAAACATGAATGTAGTGGTTGTGGGTCGTCCCATCCTGAGGCCTCGTGCAGAGCCAGAACGGGTGATAACGGGGGGAGAGGAGGTGCCAAACAGGTCTAATATAGTCCGAGGGGCGCCTTTACCCACTCCCATTGATACCCTGGCAATGATCCCTTGGCTCAGTGATTACCCGGATCGTACTTCTGCTGGGGTGCTGCGAAACGGTTTTTCGTATGGTTTCCGCATCCCGGTAGGGGACTTTCAGGGTGTGGATAAGTGTAAAAACCAACTTTCCGTCCTGCAGCATACAACCGTAGTACGGGAAAAGATCCGAAAAGAGGTGACTCGAGGTCGGGTCGCTGGCCCGTTTAGTGTACCCCCAGTCCAGAATTTTGTTTGTTCTCCCTTAGGGGTAGTCCCCAAGAAAGACCCTGGAGAGTTCCGACTAATTCATAACTTATCAGCTCCACGAGGTCTTTCCGTAAATGAGGCAATCGATCCAGAAGTGTGTTCGGTGCGGTACGCATCCTTCGATGAGGCCGTAGCCATTTTGAATCGCCTGGGGCCCGGGGCGCTGATGGCGAAGTCAGATATCGAGTCAGCGTTCCGATTGCTCCCGGTACACCCAGACGACCAGCGTCTCCTAGGTTTCATGTTTCAGGGTTGTTATTACATGGATAGGTGTATGCCAATGGGGTGTTCTATATCCTGTGCTTATTTCGAGAAATTCAGTTGTTTTCTACAATGGGTTTTCACAAAGAAAACGGGTTTCCAAGATGTAATGCACTACCTTGATGATTTCTTATTTCTTGGGGCAGCCGGGGGTCTTGAATGTGGCCGGGCCTTGG
Organism: Lissotriton vulgaris; assembly: GCF_964263255.1. NCBI lineage: Eukaryota > Metazoa > Chordata > Amphibia > Caudata > Salamandridae > Lissotriton > Lissotriton vulgaris. The sequence continues at coordinate 2,125,873,674 of NC_141687.1, read as the reverse complement.
CCGAATTTTGTGTGTTGATGAAACAGTTAGGCGTACCATTGGCGCCGGGTAAAACAGTGGGTCCTACGACTTGCCTCGAGTTTCTGGGGATCGAGTTGGACTCCATTGAGGGGTGTTTCCGTTTGCCAGCCGAGAAAGTGTTGAAGTTCAGGGCTGCGCTGCAACTGTGTATAAATGCCTCCAAAGTTACGCTGCAACAATTACAGCAAGTGGTGGGACAGTTGAATTTTGCCCTGAGGGTGATACCAATGGCCCGCCCCTTTTCCCGTTCAATTGCCCAAGCGATGGTCGGCCTTAAAGAAGGCCATCATCGCACGAGACTATCGGCCGAGATCCGCCAGGACATGCGTATTTGGTTAGCATTCTTGGCGGATTTCAATGGTAGAATCGTCTGGAACAAACCAGCCGTGTCTTCTGAGGAGCTGGGGCTATGGACAGATTCGGCGGGAAGCATAGGTTTTGGCGCCATTTTCGGCACAAAATGGTCGGCACAAAGATGGCCGACTTGGTGGCATGAGAAGGGTCTGACGAGTAATATTGCTTTCCTCGAACTGTTTCCCATCTTGGTGGCCTTGAGAACATGGCCCGATGGGTTCAAAAATCACTCGGTCATATTTTGGTCGGACAATATGACTGTGGTCGAGTGCATCAATAGTCAGGCAGCACGTTGTAAACTGATCTTGAGACTGCTTAAAGAAATTGTTTTACTATGTATGCAATTGAACGTGCTATTCAGAGCAAAACACGTGCCAGGGGTGATGAATCAGGCAGCTGACGCACTGTCTCGTTTTCAAATGCAGGCTTTTTCGGGTTTCCTTCCCTCAGCGGACCCGGAGCCGGCACCCTTTACCGAAGCTCTCTGGTCTCTCGGTGCCCCGAACTTCGTCACCTCGTGGGAGAGAGTCTAGCACCAAGGACGAGGAAGGCATATGAAGGGGCGTTTCGGGCCTATTTAGCCTTTTTGGGGAGTGATAGAGAGCGACTTTGGGGTCATGAGGAATGGGTGGTGAATTTCCTGATGTCCTTACGTAGGGCTGGGAAATCGGTGGCTACGGCCCAGAGGCATCGTGCTGCCATTTCCTTTGTTGCCAGAGCACACGCTATCCAGGACCCAACAGCGTCCTTCGTTGTACAGAAAGCGCTGCGTGGGTGGCAACGCCTTGAGGGTCGCAGAGTAGATGACAGGCGCCCGATAGGTTTGGATAGATTGTCCCAGTTGTTGGCTACACTTCCTGCCACATGTTCATCTCAGTTTGAGGCAGTGCTGTTCCGAGCCGCGTTTACGCTAGCATTTCACGGAGCAATGCGGGTAGGCGAACTAGTTGCAAGGAACAAACTGGATGTGGCGGGGGGTTTGTGCCGGGAACACGTTCAGATCAGGGGAGAAACAATGACTGTCTCCTTTGTAAGGTCTAAGACTGACCAGGATGGGATGGGTGACTGCGTCATCATACGCAGGATTCCTGGGTCCTCCATATGTCCGGTAAAGTGTTTAGAGGATTACCTAGCACGAAGGGTGGCATCATGGGGGGGGACTTTGTTAAGACACGCGGACGCCACCCCACTGACGAAATTTCAGTTTCAGCGGGTGCTTGCGATGTCAGTTGCCGCTGCGGGCTTGAACCCGGGCGAATTTGGGACCCATTCCTTTCGGATAGGGGCTGCTACGGAAGCTACAGCCAGGGGTCTTAATGTTGAGCAAGTGAAACGAATGGGGCGTTGGTCCTCCAATTGTTATAAAAGATATGTGCGGTTGCACATGTTGTGAAGCTGTAATTATGTACTCTGTACTCACGCTTCTTGTTTTTTGTTTGGTTTCAGTTACGCAAGCCTACGAGGCGGGGCGGACTATGCAGTCGACCTTACACCGGGCCAGCGGTCAGACATCACCGGCTGTGAAAAAGGAGGTGTGGGTCGTGGGCCACTCATACGTGAGGCGTGCCGCAGACGTATTCAAAGCAGGTGACATGATTCACGTAGCTGGGGAATACGGGTACAGGATGTCCTGCTACGGAAGGGGCGGTCTCTGTATTGACCAGTTTCAAACATTTTTTGAGGGTTTGTTAGGGCGGACAAGGTCACCGCCGTCTATAGTTATAGTGCATGTTGGGGGCAATGATTTGGTCACCATCGGTAGACGACTACTCCTGGAGGCAATGCTTTCCACTGTAAGTTGGTTGGCGAGGAGAGTTCCGGGGTGCACGATTGCATGGTCCCATTTGATTCCACGAAAGGTGTGGCGGGGGGCTATCTCTATACCTGCTTTGAATCACTCTGTTAGAAAGCTTAACAATAAAGTGAGTAGGTTGTTCCGTTCCAGGACATTGCATTCTATTTCTCATAGCTGTATTAATGATGACAGGATGTATTCGGGGGATGGTGTGCATTTGTCTTGGGAGGGGAATGAGTTGTTCTTAGGAGACTTCTTAGCATGGTTGAAATCTTTGAGACATGACCTTTAGGTAGGAGTTTTGTGGGGGGTCCGGATAGCCGGTCAACTATCCGGCCTGTGGCGGTAAGGTCATGATCGGTGAGCACTAATTGGAAGATCCCTATGAGTGGGCGTCACCCAACACGGATGGGAGCGCTCGGGGGAGGTGGCCTTTGGCCCCTCAACGGGGAGGCGGTCCCTTCTAAGGATGGGTCGCCGGAAGAAGAGGAAAGGCGGTCAAGGCCCCTTCCTGTGTAGGAGGGGTTACAGCCCCCTCCTGGGGAATTTCCCGGGGCCAGTGACATCTGCGACGGCAGATGCGGTAAGTTGTGTGGGGTTGGGGGGAGGTCTACGATACCTTCTAGATACCTCACACGAGTCTTCGAACGACCTTTAACTGGCGTCGAGTTGATAAGTGCCCCCGTCAAGACAAGGGAAATTGTAGTAGTTGCACGTGAGTACGCCTCAGTGCTGTCGCCCCTCCCAAGTGGGGGGGGTATGTCTGGTTAGGGATCTTGACACCGGTTACGACCTTGCCGTTGGCCCTTAAACGTTAGGATGTACAATTTCAATATTTCAAGTAAATGTTTTGTAGGATGTTAGATCGGCTAGGAGAACCTCTGTATTAGAGAATCTGTTAAGGTTAGCCAAACATCGCAGTGTGGTATGAAATTGTACATTAATGTTTAAATGTTCTAATTTTTTGTTTTTAATAAATACGGCCGGGAGGGTCACTCCCTCCCACTTCCAAAAACTTCAAGAACCGTTTCCGGTTTCCCTCATTTGGGGATTGTGTTGAGAGGGGGTGGCGGGTATCTCAGCCATATGGAAAGGGGCGACCACTCGGTCCCCCCGAACGTATGGCAGAGTGCCTCGATCCCCCCGGGAAGACATTTTTGGGCGGGAGGCGCGTCTCGGCTGGTATGCCCGAAGCGGCGTAGCCGGGGCGCGCTTTTTCCCGCCCTTGAGTGGGCTGGCCTAGACACGGACGCCGCCGGCCACGCCCTCGGGGCAGGCAGGGGCGGGTTTACGCCCGCCCTGAAGATGGATAAAAAGAGACGCAAGACCAGAAGACATCCTCTTGTTCCTGTGCTCTGAAGCTGCACCTCCCCGCTGCACGTGAGCTCGAGACGGAACGAAGAGCCAAATTTGACCCACCCACCAGCCCCTGAGGACAGCTAGTTGTTTTAATAAAGTTGATCAGTTATTCTATTTCGTTTTCAGGTTGTTTTGGTGTTATGTTGATATTTAATGTGTAATAAAGATTGGTATAATGTTACAAGTTGGTGATTAAAGAATGTCGGATTTAAGGTCCATTTAGACACAGGTTTTTTCGGTCATAGTGGCCAATGTAGTTTCGTTTAGTTAGCACTTGTCGTATTTATTTCGGTCAGGCGGTAGGCGGTAAGGTCATGATCGGTGAGCACTAATTGGAAGATCCCTATGAGTGGGCGTCACCCAACACGGATGGGAGCGCTCGGGGGAGGTGGCCTTTGGCCCCTCAACGGGGAGGCGGTCCCTTCTAAGGATGGGTCGCCGGAAGAAGAGGAAAGGCGGTCAAGGCCCCTTCCTGTGTAGGAGGGGTTACAGCCCCCTCCTGGGGAATTTCCCGGGGCCAGTGACATCTGCGACGGCAGATGCGGTAAGTTGTGTGGGGTTGGGGGGAGGTCTACGATACCTTCTAGATACCTCACACGAGTCTTCGAACGACCTTTAACTGGCGTCGAGTTGATAAGTGCCCCCGTCAAGACAAGGGAAATTGTAGTAGTTGCACGTGAGTACGCCTCAGTGCTGTCGCCCCTCCCAAGTGGGGGGGGTATGTCTGGTTAGGGATCTTGACACCGGTTACGACCTTGCCGTTGGCCCTTAAACGTTAGGATGTACAATTTCAATATTTCAAGTAAATGTTTTGTAGGATGTTAGATCGGCTAGGAGAACCTCTGTATTAGAGAATCTGTTAAGGTTAGCCAAACATCGCAGTGTGGTATGAAATTGTACATTAATGTTTAAATGTTCTAATTTTTTGTTTTTAATAAATACGGCCGGGAGGGTCACTCCCTCCCACTTCCAAAAACTTCAAGAACCGTTTCCGGTTTCCCTCATTTGGGGATTGTGTTGAGAGGGGGTGGCGGGTATCTCAGCCATATAAGCAATAGCGCTTTATGGGTTACTTTAGGTTGAGCTGGACTGGACCAAAGTCAATCATTCGGGCCAACCATGATACAGCGCAGTCTGGCTACAGGACCCACGCAGGCCTTAGTGAACAAAATGCCTTTTCCAAATCGCAACAGCGAGATGCTGGACGCAGTCGGTCGATGTGCCGATATTGATCCTGCAGTAAAAACAATACGTCAGTTCCTACAGAAGATACACTGAGCCAAGACATTTTGGATCTAAAGTGCACTACACCAGGTTTCTTCACATAGTTGAGGAAATGCATCGTTCTCTTCAAAATGCTGCGGCACGATATGTGGTTTGGATTTTTGGGACTCACAAGGCAACTTGTTGGTTCCGAGAGCGATGCACCGATTTTACTCTTCCCATCTGGGTCAATGCGCCGGTTCTGCTACATGCAAAACGGAGGTGTGTTGATTTCCATGTTGCAAGTATCTTGGTCCACTTACAGTGAACTAGGCACATGAGCAGGGGTAGAGACTTTGATATCTCTGAGACTCAAGTAACAGGAGGCAAGCCAACAAACCCTTGGGGCACACTTAGAGGATAAGGTAGAGCTCAGCTCTCCTTCAGTATAGTAAGAGAGCAGCAGGACAACACAAGGAAAGCAGGCCTTACAGGTCAGCAGTCCAGAGATGAGTGCTTTATGCAGCACAGCAGTTCTTCTGACAAAGTTTCTGTTGTCGATCCAGAATTGTCTGATTTTAGGGCATCCAAAACCCAGTACTTATAACCAAATGTGCCTTTGAAGTGGGGATGACTTCAAAGCAGGCCCTTGAAGTACACAGGTCTCCCTTTCATTTCAGCCCTGGCTACAGACTATAAGCAGGGGGTAATCAGTCCTTTGTGTGGTCAGAAACAGCCTATTCAAGTGTAAGTTTCAGTTCCTTCTTTATGCCCAGGAAGAGCTATCAGAATGCAAATGAATGTAGATGAGTTCTATGTCGCATCCACCTTTCCTGTGTTTGTGGCTGTCTAGAGGGAATGCAAAAAAGTGCAGTTGTCACTGACACCAGACATGTATTGGAGACAGTCTGCCAGGCGCAAAACAGCAGTAAGAGCAGAGAAAAGCCCACATTCTACAAGTGGCATTTCTAAAATAATATTGTTAAATTCAACATTACCATTAAAGAGGATTTATCATTACGATTCCAGTTTTTTAAAAACATGATGCAGGTACTCTGAACAGGAATTACAGTTTTAAAGTGTTTTGGGGGGATCACTGAAATAATATCGACGGACAAAATATCGACTTGCCAAAATATCGTGGACAAAATATCGACAGTCAAAATATCGAGTTTGTATCTACAAACAGGTAAGTACAAAAATATCGAGTACAAAATATCGTTAACAATAATATAGATGTAAAAAATATCGACTTTATAAAAAACAGTGTTAAATTAAATTAATATTAAATTTTAATTACTAAAATATACTTAAAAATACTTAAATTAAATTATAATAATTAAATAATAAATGAAAATAATAAAAATAATTTTTTACAATCTTATTTGTTGACCCTGAACCCTAAAATATACCCCTTTACCCAAAAACCCAAAACTGACCCTGAACCCTAAAAATACCCCTTTACCCAAAAACTAAAAACTGACCCTGAACCCTAAAAATGCCCCTTAACCCAAAAACTGAAAACTGACCCTGAACCCAAAAAATGCCCCTTTACCCAAAAACTGAAAACTGACCTTGAACCCTAAAAATGCCCCTTTACCCAAAAACTGAAAACTGACCCTGAACCCTAAAAATGTCCCTTTACCCAAAAACTAAAAACTGACCCTGAACCCTAAAAATGCCCCTTTACCCAAAAACTGAAAACTGACCCTGAACCCTAAAAATGCCCCTTTACCCAAAAACTAAAAACTGACCCTGAACCCTAAAAATACCCCTTTACCCTAAAACTTAAAACTGACCCAAAACCCTAAAAATGCCCCTTTACCCAAAAACTGAAAACTGACCCTGAACCCTAAAAATACTCCTTTACCCAAAATTTATCAATATTATTTAATTACCAAATAATTATTAATTAACAATAACAATAAAGTAAATATATTAACACATTATCTGTAATTATTTTAATAATTAATATTATTTTTTCCCAATTAATTACTTAACAATAACACAAAATTATATATATTAAAATGTACTCTAATTAATGTAATTAACTAATTACAATTAATTAATTACCAATTAATTACTAATACAAAATATGTACAAAATTATATTAATTAATTAACTAATTATTATTAATTAATTATCAATTACTTATTAATTATAAATATTTACAAACATATATTAATTAATTAATTATTATTAAATTACTTCCCACCCTATTCCCCTATAAACCCACAACCCGCTACAGAATTACATTACGCAATTATTAAAAAAACAAAATTCATTAAAAAAAATATTTTATAACATTAATACACACATTTCACACATATTATTACATAAAAATACACTATAAAATATTATATATTAATAAAAATTCGATATTTTTGCTATCTATATTTTATACAGTCGATATTACTTCACTTACCTGAAAAACGATATTTTTGTAGTCGATATTATGTCTAGTCGATATTTTGTCCAGTCTATATTTAAAACTCGATATTATGTCCAGTCGATATTTTGGAGTCGATATTTTGTCTGTGCACCGTTTTGGGGCATTCCCAAAGCTAGCCTATGAGAGGAGAAGTCCTCACAGTAGTGAAAGTTAAAATCAGCTGCTTGTCAATACCAGGATATGTAACACTTAAATGTACATGTCCTGTGACATGTAAATCTGAACTACAATTGGCTGAATGTCTTTACCCAGGGTCTCATGCACTCCACTGTATTCTTGTACTTGCATATGAGGTTGATTAAAATAATTTAATTTTTTTTAAAGCAAATACAATTTAGTACTGGTCAGCAGTGGTAAAGTACCCAGAGTACTAAGGCCTACAAAATGATTCGGCAAAAAGAGGAGATAAGCAAGCTAATTGTTTGGGGGAACAGCATCCTAAGGATGACAGGCCTAACAACAAGGTAATGGGAAAAGTGTCTTAGGCAGAAGCAATGGAAATAAATTAAATAAGGAGTATTGATTACTTGGACTGTATGCCAGCTAATAGTTTGTTTCCCTGAATGTTGCACACTTTCTCATAGACTGGTTTGTTGCAGTGATGTCAATCTCATCATTATACTATGTTCAAAAATCAAGAGTGTTTCTGTTGCCTTCCGCATTGTTCCCGTTTCATGCAGTCTGGCAGACCACTTATACTGCTTATCTTGTAGTGCTGGGTGCCCAACCTGTAAAATAATAGGAGTATTTTCCACTTTCTTCTGATATATATTTCATATATATATATATATATATATATATATCTCCAACCCACCCCTCCATTGACCGCACTTACCTGCACATTCTGCCACTGCTGGGGAACCAATATTTTCCCTAGAAAAAAATACTTTTAGTAAGCCCCATGATGTTTTAGGGGATTCCATTCCTTTTTACACCCTGGAAAAACATTTACTCTACTCCTAGACTGATCTAAACCCATGAACAATTCCAGGAGGGAAAGGTTTAGCCACAATGCTGTGTGCTCCCATCTCCATGCTGCATACATACGTTTATGTTGGGGGAATGATGTTTGCCTGTGGGAAGGGGTTAGACTTCAATAATTATCTATATTTTTAAGTACTGTATTGATTATGTTAGTGCCCATTCATCGTTACTAGGAATTGAGTACAAAAATTGTTGCGCAGAATGAGTTTAATTGGAATGCATTGGTGGGGCTTGGAACAGTAACATCAATTCCTATAAGTCTATTTAGTTATTTATGATCATATCAATACATGCATTGCAATTTTAAGATCACTATGAAGCTATCGCCATTCCCTAAAATGTTGAGGATAATGTGATTATTTTAAGTTGGACTGATATAAGTTAAAAGGACATTGATAATTTATTTTCAATATTTATTGAGTTTTACACATATTTGTATGGTGAATAGGCTCATTTTCTTAACTTGACAAAGGCTTCTATGAAGTTGAAAGACATTGTGTGCTGCAGTTGGAGATAAGTTAAAGTAAGGTATTAAAATGCCTAATTATAATGCATAGCAAGTGTACAAGTTATCGTTACATCAGTTAATTTCAATTTTCTTTACTTTAAAATGCTATTTCGACTGACATCTTCATCGAACTATAATGTCATTTAACCTTTGTTTTTTTCAGTAATAATATATATGCAAAGACAACATTAGGATGAGGCATGGTGGCCACTGCTTTCTGAAATTCAATAATTATCTAGTGGGGCTCCTGGAGAAACCAAAGAAATTATTAATGTGCTTCCATGACTCCAAAATAGATTATGCATGTGGGAAAATAGCTGAATGTCAGAGAAAACACCATCATGTACAGAAAATCAAGAGATCCTTGGAATCCATCACTGCTTTGTTGTAGTACAAATCCCACAGTTTATTGCAATTTGATAAATGCCAGATAAGAGTGATTGCAGAAACAAAATGTCTTCCTTTCATTGTACCAGGCTCAATAGCTACCAAACAAGAACTGGCTAGATGAGATAAAGCTTGGGAGCAATCCCTCAATATTAGGTTAAAAGCACTATGCTGCCACAGTTATAATCTCTACTGCGTTTATCTAAGGATTGGGCTCTGCCAGTAAAAGAAACAGTAGAACATATAGTGCATCCAAATTGCATACCTCAGTCTGTGCATTCATGATGAAACATGTGTTACAGGAAAATCTCTGAAGGGCTCAGAGAATGTGGATGCTGATACCTAAAGACTTGACTTTTGACCTCTTAGTAGCACGAAGATTCAACGTCATATTCATCTTACTAGGACCTATACGTAACATGCAAGAAAGAACGAAGCTTCACAGAAGAGAAAGTAAGTGTAGTTCTATTAACACTAAGAGGAAGCTGTCTCATGACATCTGTTACCAAAGGAGGGTATGTCACTGTCTTCTGTGATGTATCGCTCCATGCACATGCCACAATTACAAATACTGTGTTCCACCTTGTGATCCATGCCAGGCCACCAGTATTCAGATCTCAACCTTTGCTTCGTTGGGGTCATTCCCAAGATACGACCCCTCAAAGCCTCCGGAACCACCACCGCACGCACCCCTTCAATCAACAATAGTTCATTCCCCACCTGCCAATATTTTTTTACCTGGATATAACCTTCCCCTCCCTTCCACAACCCATCTTTCACATACTTTACCACTTAATGCATCACATCATCATTAGCCAAGGCTTCCACCCATTCATTGTGTGAAAACAGCCTTCTTCCACAGCACTTATTCCAGCCATCATCCAATCCTTTTCATCCAACTCTCGTTTGTCCAAATAATTGACTGGCAACCTAGACAAACAGTACATACACTGCAACATTTCTTTTACCTGGCAAATATTCTACCACAAAAGTGTACTCCATCATCCTCATCATCCACCTTTCAATCGTGGCAGAAACTCTGCCTGCCCTATTTTGCAGAAAACAGCCACATACAGGGGATGGTCCATTCATAATACAAACTCAGTTCTCAAAGCAAACTTTATGTAATGACAAATGGGCCACCATCATGCTAGGGCTTCACGCTCAATCATGGAATAAGTTAATTTTGCCTCCCTCAACGATCTGGATGCATAAGCTATCATCACCTCCCCTTTCCCTCTTTGCTGCATTAACACTGCCCTCAAATCTACATAACAGTACAAATTATACTTGTGTCATACATTTCAAAAGGTTTAAGTGATGGGGCACAGGCAATGTTCTCTTTCAACTGTAAACACATACCTCATACAACCGAAACTTTGCAAATTTCGTCATTAGTTTCCTCATATTCACTTTCTTGTCTGCAAAATTTGGTATAAACCTTGAATATTATTCAACTAACACTAAGAATGTTCGTAATTGATCCTTGTCCTTAGGAGCCGGGATATCGTGTATGGCTTTTACTAACTTCACCTAGGGCGACAAACCATGCTCATCTAGCCAGTGTGCCAATTATTCCATACCATCCTTCCCGAGCTTACACTTCTCCAATATTATTGTCAACCTACTCTCACGCAATTTTGGCAAAAAGCTGTACAATCACTTGTTATGCTTATCCCTGTCCTTACCAAATATCAGGATGTCATCCTTTAAATAGGTGATGTTTGGCATACACTGGGCCAGACGCTGCATTGCCTTTTGCGTGAGCGAGGGCTGAGGCTGCTAGGCAACTCAATCTACTTGCAGTACAGGCTTCCCGGCAGGCACCATTCTAGTGACGATGTCGTTAATGTGTGCACCTGACTTCAGAGACAGAGGGACAGAGACAGAGGGATGGAGACAGAGGGACGGAGACAGAGTGATGGAGACAGGGTGAGGGAGACAGAGGGAGAGAGAGGGAGGGAGACAGAGAGAGGGAGACAGAGAGAGAGAGGGAGACAGACAGAGTGAGCGAGACAGAGGGAGGGAGAGGGAGGGAGGGAGAGAGAGGGAGAGAGAGAGAGGGAGAGAGAGGGGAGACAGAGAGGGAGGAGAAAGAGGGGGAAGGAGAGAGAGAGACAGAGACAGATTGAGGCAGAGACAGGAACAGGGGCAGACAGGCAGTGACAGACAGAGAGACGGAGAGGGAGACAGAGAGAGGGTAACAGGGACAGATAGATACAGGGCCAGACAGACAGATAGAGGTAGAGACAGGGACAGACAGATAGAGGCAGAGACTAAGACAGGCAAAGAGACCGAGAGGGAGAAGAGGGAGGGAAACAGGGACAGACAGGGACAGATAGAGGCAGAGACAGGGACAGACAGATAGAGGCAGACTCTGAGACAGACAGACAGAGAGGGAGACGGAGAGGGAGACAGAGGGAGAGAGAGGGAGGGAGACAGAGGGAGGGAGACGGAGAGGGAGACAGAGAGGGAGACAGAGGGAGGGAGACAGAGGAAGGGAGGGAGACAGAGAGAGAGGGAGACAGAGAGAGGAGACATACAGAGGGAGAGAGAGAGACAGAGGGAGGCAGACAGAGTGTGACAGACAGAGAGCAATAGACAGAGGGCAACAGACAGACGGAGTCAGACAGAGGGAGACAGACAGAGGGAGACAGAGGGAGACAGACAGAGGGAGATAGACAGAGGGAGGTAGACAGGCAGAGGGCGGTAGACATACAGAGGGAGGGAGACAGAGGGAGAGGGAGGGAGATAGAGAGAGAGAGAGAGGGAGGGAGACAGAGAGAGGGAAGGAGACAGAGAGAGAGAGGGAGGGAGACAGAGAGAAGGAGAGGGAGGGAGACAGAGAGAAGGAGAGGGAGGGAGACAGACAGAGTGTGTGAGATAGAGTGAGACAGATAGAGAGAGATAGAGGGAGAGAAGGAGAGAGAGAGCGAGAGAGGGAGCGAGAGGGAGGGAGACAGAGAGAGGGAGGGAGGGACACAGAGAGAGAGAGAGAGAGAGAGAGAGAGAGAGAGAGAGAGAGAGAGAGAGAGAGAGAGAGAGAGAGAGAGAGAGAGAAAGATGTGTGTATGCCGGGTCTGGTGGCTCAGTGGACGAAGGCGTCGGCTGCAGGGGCATGTGTTCAACCTCATGGTCATAGCTTTTTTTGTTGCTTTAGCCCCACCCCCTACCCCACTGACCCTGCCCCCACTGGTGTGGCCCTCGGCCACAAACCACACTGTAAATTTGGCCCTGAGAGAAAGTTTGTGAGTACCCATGCTCTAGAGACGTGCCGAGACACCCACGGGCATTTGTTCGCGCTCAATAAATGTCATTAATAAATAAATAAATAAATAGAACCACATCAACCTGATTTAGATTTTTTTTGTTTTTTTCCAGCCATTTTTAGTTTTTCCCTCTGTTTCATTGTAGTTGCCAGGCTGTCTGCTGTGGCGCCTCATAAGATTTTTCTCTTCCTGATACGAGTTTCTTTGTTTATTAAAGCTCTTTGTCTTATTAGATTTTTTTAAAATGTATTTAATACTTGAGCTCAATCATGTCGGAGGATGGCGATGAAGTTAAAATGTTGCCCCCCCCCCCCCCGAAACATTTCTGCAGATGCCCATGCGACGCTTCCCTTTTATGAACCAGGTTCGGTCCTCTGGTCTTCACCACTTTAACAACTCAGAATAATTAAGCTTTGCAGAAAAGATTGTAAGTGTAGTTTTATTGACACTAAGAGGAGGTTGTTGCAGCACACCACACCTCTCAGACTGCTTCCAACAAACTCCATAGACTCCAAATAACCTCACAGCTAGTTACATTCAATGTCAAAGGATACCACACTATGACCAAAGAGGAATCTTCTCAAAAACGTTACTTAAGCATACATTTCAATTATGAACAATTAGGTTTTTCTTGCCAGTTGTGGGGAGGTCCTTAAAGGGTGTTAAAAATGTAATTAGAAAATCTGTACTATCCACGTGTGTCGGTGTAACCTTCCTTTATGATGAGTTTTGGGTGGTGCCACAGAATATCCTGCCTTGACATATCTAAAATGCTGGGTGGGTGCAGGTTGATTCATGGATTTTCAAGCCAATGTCACATCAGTACCGCCCGTCACATTTATGTGATCCATGAGTAATGGCAGGTACCTCTGAAGCTGCCAAATCGCTAACACCTCAACAAAAGAAAGCCCAAGATGTAGAAATGTCAGAATCCGCTCAGGAGTACCTCAATAAAAGCAACCTCTTGTTTAGCCCTAGGTATGAAAAGGAAATGCTATTGCGAGGATGCAGTTGAAAAATGTAGCACTGCCATTCACAATGAAGCATGCAGCAGAAAGTTCGTGAGCAGCTGGTACATCAATCACCTAGCCAGCCCTTTCTATAAACCAACCATACAATTATAGCTCTGTGCATGAAGACACTCTAAAATAATGTAGCAACAGTACAGATCACTACTGGATTCCCCTGCAGGCCTGTCATTGTACCTGCTAATCATACATTGCAAGCACAAACTTATTGAAGGAACTCAGCAGGTCTGGGTGTCAGAGGATTCCCAGGCCTAAGGGGTTTGTGAAACAGATGTCCGGTCTGCAACAAGATACGTGAACTCTCAAATGTATTGATGTAACTGTTCCATTGCACCTACGTGTATCCTACCTACTTATTTAACTCATCATTTAAAATAAAGGGGCCTGATTCACAAAGGTAACCTAATATTTTTGAATAATTTAGACTTTTGAATACGTGTGCTACTTTGTCTATTCACAAAATCGGAGTGTAACGTAATGAAAAAAAAATAATGTTAATCTAGAATCACTATTATATATTTACTTTCAAATAATAATATTTTTGCAGCACTCAGCTTAATATAGAAAACAACTTTAATGAAAATATATTACATTAAATTCAAATTGTTTTTCCGAAATTTAAATTAAACAAAATATGTTGTTTTCAGGTCATCAAATAGACTGAGATTGGAAAGGGGCGACCACTCGGTCCCCCCGAACGTATGGTTGGGTGCCCCGATCCTCCCGGGAAACCATTTTGGCCGGGAGGCGTGTCTCGGCTGGTATGCCCGAAGCGGCGTAGCCGGGGCGCGCCTTTTCCCGCCCAAGAGGGGTTGTCCTAGACACCTACACCGATGGCCACGCCCAGTAGGCGTACTGAGGGAGGGTACATGCCCTCCCGAAGAAGAATAAATAGAGCGGGAATCCGAAGAAGCGTCCTCTTGTTCCTGTGCTTGGAAGGCTGCAACCACTCGTTGCTCGTGAGCCCTCGACGGAACAAGGAGCAATTTTGAGAACTTGTAATTCTTGTGTTTCTCTTTCAGTGACTTTACAGCGAAGGGTCCAGGACCGTGTTGATCGACCCGGAGTGGATAATCGAAACCATGTCTGGCAAGAAGGCAGGAAAGGGTTCCGAGACAGACCAGATGCTTCGCATGTTGGTGAACAGAATGGCGAGAATGGAACGAAGCATCGGACAAGTCCCAGCGCTTGGTCGGGATATGGCGGGCATCAAGAAACAACTGGCCGCAATGAACAAGCCTGGTAACCCGAAGAAGGTAATAGGCCCGGCATTGCCGGGAGTCGTCCCCGAGGGTAGAGGGAAACGGGCCAAGAGGAGGGCGGTTGCAGGGGAGGTTCCGGTCCGAGAGGTGCCCTCAGTCATCCCTGCCATACCATCTGATGTCCCAGTACCAACCCCAGACGCGGGTCAACCGATTCCGGTTGTGATTACGCCCGCTAACGATGAGGATATGCCTCCTGAATTGGCCACCCAGTTGGCCGCATGGCTTAATAAGAAAGCAGGGGGTGCTACGGCGCCTGGAGACACGGCAGAAGAGGCCAAATTACTAATGCAGCAGTTGCGGCAGTCGCGAGATGCCGCGAAGGCGAATCTCCCTCTTGTTCCCCCACAGGTGACACCGGAAGGACCGGCAGCTGGTCTCGAGAAAACGGCGGGAACAACGACCGAACCTGGTAAGCTCGCTTTGCCAGTGGCGGGGGAGGGCTCATTACCCTCAAGGCGGGAGAGGGTGGTTCAACATATACCGCTGGCCACGAAAGAATTGATATGGGCCGACAAGTATGTCAATATGTTTTTGTTGTTGACTGACCATCGCGAGATGGAATATGCTAAAACACAGAAAGATTTATGGCACCCGAGCGTCTGGCGCGCCAAGATGGCGGAGTTCAGGGTGGAGGAGACGATAACGAATTGGGCAAAGGCCTTTGCAATGTTTACTGCGATTATTGGTGAACGTAAGCCCGAGGTATTGACCGAACTGTCTTGTTATCAGGCACGTATAATGGATTTTTATGGAATGTATGAGGGGGACGAATGGAAAGGTTACGACATGAAATTCCGTAAAGCGAAAGAGTATGATTCCTCTCTGACATGGGATTGCCTCGACTCAATTTCTTGGCATAAGCAGCTCCTGCCTGGGACGGCAGGGACACCCTCGCCAGGCGGGAATGGGTTGGGTGTTTCCCGCCAAATGCCCGCTGTGCCCTTTCGAGCAGGCACCGGTGGTGATCACCAGCCGAAAACCGGCGGGAATGGTGGAAAGCGGGGGGGTCTGTTGGGGCTTCAATAGAGGCAACTATAACAGACCGCAAGGTACATGTAGGTTCAAGCATGTGTGTGCGGGTTGTGGGAATTCCTCACACCCGGAGAGTTCATGCAGATCGAAGAGGTCAGGAGGTAAAAGAGGGTCCAAGCAAGACTGAGGTGGATTGTAGTGTGCAATTGCCTACTCCCGTTGATCTCATGGCTATGACTCCTTGGTTAAACAAATACCCTGATTATGTGTCTGCTGGGGTGTTGAGGAAGGGATTCTTATATGGCTTCCACATCCCGGTGGGGGATTTTCGTGGGGAACCGTTTTGTAAAAACCAGCTTTCGGCACAGCATAATCCCGGTGTAGTGGAGAGAAAAATTGCTAAAGAAGTGAGCCTAGGCCGAGTGGCGGGGCCATTTCAGCACCCGCCAGTGGCGGATTTCATCTGTTCCCCATTAGGGGTGGTCCCCAAGAAGGACCCGGGGGAGTTTAGGTTGATCCATAATCTGTCTGCGCCAAGGGGTTTATCAGTAAACGATGCTATTAACCCAGAAGTTTGTTCGGACCGGTACGCATCATTCGATGATGCCGTCACCATGTTAAATCGCCTGGGCCCCGGGGCGCTGATGGCGAAATCTGATATCGAATCAGCGTTCCGGTTGCTCCCGGTACACCCACAGGATCAGCGTTTGCTAGGTTTTGCGTTCCAAGGGCGTTTTTACATGGATAAATGCATGCCGATGGGTTGCTCCATTTCTTGTGCTTATTTTGAAAAATTCAGCTGTTTTTTAGAGTGGGCATTCACCGAGGCCACAGTGCATAAGCATGTTATGCATTACCTAGATGACTTTCTGTTCTTGGGAGCAGCCGGTGACACGAGATGTGAGCAGGCGCTACAGGATTTTTGCATCCTCATGAGTGAGTTTGGAGTCCCATTGGCACCAGGTAAGACGGTTGGACCATCTACTTCACTGGAGTTTCTGGGGATTGAGCTCGATTCTGTGGAGGGATGTTTCCGTTTGCCAGTGGGAAAGGTAGCTAAATTTAGGGCTCCCCTGGAACTTTGCCTTAGTAAGGGGAAAGTGACCCTGCACCAGCTGTAGCAAGCAGTGGGTCAGCTTAACTTTGCCTTGAGAGTGATACCAATGGCCCGCCCCTTTTCACGCTCTATTGCACAAGCTATGGTTGGTCTCAAGGAAGGGCACCACCGCACGAGACTGTCTGCAGAGGTTCGCCAGGATATGCGCATTTGGTTGGCATTTCTGGCGGATTTCAACGGTCGAGTAGTGTGGAACAAGCCTCCAGCGTCTTCGGACGAGCTGGGTCTGTGGAGTGACTCGGCGGGGGGCGTGGGATTTGGCGCCATCTTTGGTAATCGATGGTCGGCGCAAACATGGCCGACGTGGTGGCACACCAGCGGTCTCACAGGTAACATAGGGTTCCTTGAGCTATACCCTATCTTTGTTGCTCTGATGGCATGGCCGGACGAGTTCAGAGACCGCTCTGTGGTATTTTGGTCTGATAATATGACAGTTGTCGAATGCATTAACAATCAGGCAGCACGCTGCAAGTGGATCTTGAGATTGTTGAAGGAGGTTGTGCTGCTTTGCATGAGACTGAATGTACAGTTCAGGGCGAAACATGTGCCGGGTGTACTGAATCATGCGGCTGATGCACTCTCTCGTTCACATATGCAGGCGTTCAGGGGTTATCTACCTACAGCGGACCTAGCGGCGGCACCATTCCCCGAAGCACTCTGGCTAATCGGTGCCCGGGATTACAAGACCTCATGGCAGCAAGCTTAGCCCCCAGGACGAGGAAGGCATACGAAGGAGCGTTTCGTTCCTATTGTGCATTTTTGGGTCCGACAGGGAATCAGAACTGGGGTCACGAGGATTCATTCCTAGGGTTCCTGGTAGCACTGCTTAGGGAAGGCCGATCAGCGGCAACAGCCAATAGGCACAGGGCGGCCATCTCATTCATGGCGCAGGTGCATGGCATCAAAGACCCAACAGGTTCCTTTTTGGTGAAAAAAGCCCTTCGTGGCTGGCAGCGCCTCAAGGGTCGCAAGCAAGATGAGAGGCGCCCGATTGGCTTAGAAAGGTTGTCCCTACTCTTGGCGAAACTAGTCACGACATGCTCCTCCCAATTTGAAGCAGTTCTGTTCCGGGCAGCTTTCGCATTAGCGTTCCATGGGGCTATGCGGGTGAGCGAACTGGTCGCAAGGAATAAGAAAGATGTGGAGGGAGGCTTGTGCAGGGATCACATCCTAATTAGGGGTGATTCGATGGTAGTCACGATAGCTAGGTCCAAGACTGACCAGGGAGCTATGGGAAACAGTGTTGTTGTCCAGCGCATGCGAGGGCCCCCCTCGTGCCCGATAATGTGTTTAGAGGAATACTTGACACTGAGGGCGGATACATGGGGGGGGAGTTTGCTGAGGCACATCGATGGCACCCCACTGACGAGGTTTCAGTTCCAGAGGGTGCTAGCACTGACAATCGCTGTGGCGGGCATGGACCCGTGCGATTTTGGGGCCCACTCCTTTAGGATAGGGGCTGCTACTGAGGCTACAGCCAGGGGTCAGAGTGCAGAAGAAGTGAAACAGTTGGGACCATGGTCCTCGAATTGTTTCAAAAGGTACGTGCGATTGCACATGTTGTGAAGTCAAGTAACATGCACTCACGCTTCTTGTCTTCTGTTTGATTTACAGTTTCGCGAGCATGTCATGCGGGGCGGAATTTGCAGTCGACCCAGTACCAGGGGACCAGCGGTCATGGATCACCGTCTGAGGAGAGAGTGGTTTGGGTCGTGGGCACTCATACGTGAGGCGGGCCGGGGACGTATTCAAAGCAGGTGACGCGACTCGCGCAGCTGGGGAATACGGGTACAGAGTGGCCTTCCACGGAAGGGGCGGGCTCTGTATTGACCAATTCGAATCTTTCGTTGAGGGTCTTTTAGGGCGGCAGAGGTCACCGCCATCTGTAGTCATAGTACACCAGGGGGGCAATGACTTGGTGACACTGGGTAGACGAGTATTACTCGAGCAAGTTTTGTCTGCCGTTAGCTGGTTGGCTAAAAGAATCCCGGGGTGCACGATTGCCTGGTCCCACATGATTCCCAGAAAGGTATGGCGGGGGGGCCTTTCACTGTCAGCACTGAACCATTCAGTGAAAAAGGTTAACAACAAAATTGGTAGATTGTTTCGCTCTGCGCAGTTGCATAGCATTCCTCATGGGTGTATTCGGGGTGATCACATGTATCTGAATGATGGGGTTCACCTGTCCCGGGAGGGGAATGTTTTACTCATAGGAGACTTCGTAGCATGGCTAAGGGGATTGGGAAGCATGACCTTTAGGAGGAGTTTGGGGGGGGGCGGATAGCCGGTCAACCATCCGGCCTGTGGCGGTAAGGTCATGATCGGTGAGCAGTAATTTCAAGGTCCCTAGAGGGGGGCGCCACCCAATATGGATGGGAGCGCCCGGGGGGAGGCGGCCATTGGCCCCACTAAGGATGGGTCGCCTAAGAGGAGACGGCCATAGGCCCCTTCCAGGGGAGGAGGCGGCTATATGCCCCTCCTACGAATTTCCCGGGGCCCGGATATCCGCGACCGCGGATGTGATAGAGAGTGTGGGGGTGGGGGGGGAGTCCACGCTGTCCTTCCTACAGATACCTCACACGGGTGCTCGGACGACCTTAAGATGGCGTCGAGCGGAAAGGGGCGCCCCCGACAAGACAAGGGAAAATAGAGTTGGCAAGGAGGGTACAGTCCTCTGCGCGGCCGCCACTCACACCGTGGGGCGAGAGTTTTTGGTAGTAGGGATCTGACACCGGTTAAGACCTTGCCGTTGGCCCTTAATGCTAGGATGTACAATTTTAATTTAGAATGTATGCATTTGCAGGATGTTAGACTCGGCTAGGAAACCTTTGTATTAGAGATTTGTTAAGGTTAGCCAAAGAACATGTCTTCATCGAAATGTAATAAATGAAAATTGTACATGATTATGAAACTTTTATTTAATGTTTTAAATTTTGTTTCATATTTTAATAAATACGGCCGGGAGGGTGACTCCCTCCCGCCTTCCAAAAGTTCAGAACTGTGTCCGACTTCACATCCTTGGGGATTGTGTTGGGAGGGGTGACGGGCATCCCGGCCATATGGAAAGGGGCGACCACTCGGTCCCCCCGAACGTATGGTTGGGTGCCCCGATCCTCCCGGGAAACCATTTTGGGCGGGAGGCGTGTCTCGGCTGGTATGCCCGAAGCGGCGTAGCCGGGGCGCGCCTTTTCCCGCCCAAGAGGGGTTGTCCTAGACACCTACACCGATGGCCACGCCCAGTAGGCGTACTGAGGGAGGGTACACGCCCTCCCGAAGAAGAATAAATAGAGCGGTAATCCGAAGAAGCGTCCTCTTGTTCCTGTGCTTGGAAGGCTGCACCCACTCGTTGCTCGTGAGCCCTCGGCGGAACAAGGAGCAATTTTGACCCACCCACCAGCCCCTTATGGCAATGTTTGGTTTTGCAATAAAGTTTTGCTCTGATAACCCCCTTTTTTCCCTCCGTATAGAAGGAAAATGAATGTCGAGATTGATGATGTGACTTCTGTCTGTAGGATACTGTTTTTCTTTTACGAGTAGATAGCTTGATACAACAATTGGACAGGCTGATATTTTCTTCCTTAGTAGGTGAACAAATGTCGTATTTACTCTTTGGTCGGGCGGTAAGGTCATGATCGGTGAGCAGTAATTTCAAGGTCCCTAGAGGGGGGCGCCACCCAATATGGATGGGAGCGCCCGGGGGGAGTCGGCCATTGGCCCCTCCCACTGGGAGGCGGCACCCACTAAGGATGGGTCACCTAAGGGGAGACGGCCATAGGCCCCTTCCAGGGGAGGAGGCGGCTATATGCCCCTCCTACGAATTTCCCGGGGCCCGGATATCCGCGACGGCAGATGTGATAGAGAGTGTGGGGGTGGGGGGGGAGTTCACGCTGTCCTTCCTACAGATACCTCACACGGGTGCTCGGACGACCTTAAGATGGCGTCGAGCGGAAAGGGGCGCCCCCGACAAGACAAGGGAAATTAGAGTTGGCAAGGAGGGTACAGTCCTCTGCGCGGCCGCCACTCACACCGTGGGGCGAGAGTTTTTGGTAGTAGGGATCTGACACCGGTTAAGACCTTGCCGTTGGCCCTTAATGCTAGGATGTACAATTTTAATTTAGAATGTATGCATTTGCAGGATGTTAGACTCGGCTAGGAAACCTTTGTATTAGAGATTTGTTAAGGTTAGCCAAAGAACATGTCTTCATCGAAATGTAATAAATGAAAATTGTACATGATTATGAAACTTTTATTTAATGTTTTGCATTTTGTTTCATATTTTAATAAATACGGCCGGGAGGCTGACTCCCTCCCGCCTTCCAAAAGTTCAGAACTGTGTCCGACTTCACATCCTTGGGGATTGTGTTGGGAGGGGGTGACGGGCATCCCGGCCATAATCACTTCTGCTGCCCATAGCATTGTGGTGAACAGATATCAAGAGTTCATGTGTAGTTAAACTCCGACGTGGAGCAATAGAGCTAGTAGTTTTGTTTTTGCAATAGACATGTACACAATGATCACTGACATTTTTGCTACACGTAAAAGAGATAAAACATAATTCCAGTCCCAGAATATTTAAAATTAGGAACATTTGTGTAATAATTATTTGAAGGAATTACGGGTCTGGGAAAATGTTGTGCTGCATGAAATTCTATCACTGGCTCTGAGTTGACGTAAAGTCTGTAGGGCGGTACAAAAGGGGTGGTGATGGACGGAGCATCTGAATCAATCAAACACTCATACCCAGTCAAAAGATCTGGGTTAAAACCATCACCGTTCTTTAGCCCACTCTGCCACCCCAGTTCAGACATGGATGTATGCAAATCAGTCTGACCCTCTGCCTCATGGGAACAGTCCAGCCCGAACTGCCAAGCCATGTCTTCCCTGGACCGGAAACAAGCTCCGGAGGACCAGTTTCTGGCATTACAGCCGTCTTCAGCCCGGCTTGCTTGAATCCAGTGGCAAAGTGGGCAAGGGACTCACGTCTGAGCATACCCTACCACACGTATGGCGGCCAAAAGTGGTACAAAAGGGGGTGGTGATGGACGGAGCATCTGAATCAATCAAACACTCACACCCAGTCAAAAGATCTGTGTTGAAACCATCACCGTTCTTTAGCCCACTCTGCCACCCCAGTTCAGACATGGCTGTATGCAAATCAGTCTGACCCTGTGCCTCATGAGAACAGTCCAGCCCGAACTGCCAAGCCATGTCTTCCCTGGACCGGAAACAAGCTTCCGAGGACCGGTTTCTGGCATTCCAGCTCTGGAAACCATCACCGTCCATCACAACCCCCTTTTGTACCGTAAAGTCTGTAGAGGGCTAGGCCACGTTCTACAAATAGCCAGCATCATGATCCGTTTGAGGTAGCCTTTTGCCACCAATCCAACCTAATTAAAAGTCTGCTGGCATCTGGTTTAGAACCACACAGTACGACTTTTGTTCTCAAACCCAGCTACAAATAAGCTAGTTCACTATGATGGGAGCAAACTAGCCCATGGCAGTACCCTATCTCGGGAGATAGTAGTCTTCCAAGAACAGGTAATCGTTTTTTTAAAAGTAATTTTAGGCAAACACACAATTAATTCAGTAGCAGTTCTAGCAGATGTGGTTCTATCAAATAGAACAATATGTAAGACCTTCAAAGCACCTTATGGTGGGCTATTAGTATATAATGATTCAACATTTAATGTGCCCAAAGCATAATTTTCATTATAAACCTCAAAGTCTTCTTTCCCACTAATGAAGTCCACATAGTCCCAAACTAAAGAGGGGATTAGCAATTTCAACAGTTTTTAAAAGAAGACCACTGTGTCCAGGTGAATTCAATGTCTCTTTATGGATTTTGGAGAAAGTATAAATCACTGGTATTTTTGAATGGGGTACTCATTTCTTCTGATCCATTCATTTTTCAGAGCCATTTCAATTCAAATATTTTAAGGGAATGTATGATAAGAGAATAAATGCGGGAGAGGTTTTATTTGTGTTATTGCTGCTAGTTACCAACTGTAGTGCTAGTTCCTGGTCTGTTTCTCCCTCGGTTGCTACAAATCTCTGAATCATCCTCTGCCTGGATATATCCTCCTCTTCTGTCCTCCCTTGTTCCAATACAATAAACAAAAACACTGTCTATTCTCATGTCATATCTACTTTCGAAACAACAATATATTTCGGAACACAGTTATTTTGTTTTGATTTATAGAGTATACCATTGTCAGCTGATTTATCAGCCAACTGAATTTGATTACATTTTAACAAATGATACTTCTGAAAAAAAGTAGCCCTGGCAAATTACCAGAGATGTTTACACTTGGAGATGGCACTTTACACATTTGGTGTTCATTTTGAAAGAAATCTTTTGGAACAAGTCCCAAGTTCCCAGTGGAAAAAGGGTTAGCTCAGGTGATTGTTGTGCAACAAAACTAGTGCTTAATCTGGAAAGAAAATAAGAGTCAGGGCCCCAGTTATTTCCCATGAGTCCACTGCATCTTCTAGTAGAAAGTATGTTTTAAAGTATAATTAATTTGTCACTGATGAACTGAACTAAAAAACATAGACATACAGCATTGCCATGTGGGGAACTTCAATAACTATGTGCCAGTGGTCAGAAATAATTGCTGATACCTGCATCGGCAGACACTAGTACAAATTAAGCACTCATTACCCTAGGTTTTGGTGTGGGTATGGCTAACCCACACATTTTAAACCAAACTGCTAAGTCAAATTAATAAAAACTAATATCTCAGACAAAAAACATTATTGAAGTTGTTCTGCTGCAAGAGTTACATTGGGTGAATGCCTTACAGTCTCTTCTGCTGCTAACATGATCTCCATTATGTCTGGTGCAGCGAATCCTCATTTATTTCTTTTCTTTATTTATTTATTCATTGTTTTATATAGCGTGAACAAGACCCACTAATTAGGTGTCAGAGCGCTTTACATAATCCCTCTTTGCAATCAGAGGCTATTAATTTCTTTAACCACAGGCGTAAAACCTGTTTCATAGTATTGGCAGATGCTAACCCAAGTCCAACCTGCACCATATTGTAGAATAAGGAAATCATTAGGTAAAAGTAAAGCATGCCAAAAACAATCTTCTGATCCAGAGTAGGTCCATTTCCGATATCCTAGATGTCTACAATGGTTATAATTTTGCTACTTTCAAGCAAATATACATTGATCGAGTTCCTTGACTGTAGCCAACATCCCTGTAGCTGGACAAGGGAGTAACTGTCTTATACCTTATGGAGGTCTACTAGAACGCAGACTGTAGTGGATCGACGAGTTGTCTGCCGAACTCAAAATAGTCCTATTGTAGCCTGGTGTTAGTTATGGGAAAAATGTACCCATCAGAAAGGCCTTAGTCTTCTTTTTGAATCGCGGACCATGCGTAATTCTTCTAATATTCGGTGGGAGCGAATTCCAATTCCTTGGTGCTGCTCCCGTGAACGGTCTATCGTATGATTTCTTCTTACAGAAGAATGCTGGTTTTAGTAAAAAATCTATAGATCCCCTGTTTATCTGTGTGTGTTATCAGTGTTGTCATTCAAGAGAAAAAAATTGTGGTTGTTTAAAGCCTTTAATGCTATTGTAAGTAAGTAAATTCTTTATTGTTTGATTATTTAAAATCTTACCATTTTTCCAGTACAAAAACATATTCAATAAATACAATACAATAAAAGCAATTATATCCTAACAAATTTCTTTAAAAAGTATTCATAAAAGCATTTTTTCTAATTTATTCTCCCAGTTTTGTAGATGCTATCTTTAGGAACTTTACAAAGGCAGCGTTCATGACTATACCATTCGAATGAAGACAGACTTTCAATGCCTGTCTACATGTCCTTGTTCCACGCATGTTAAAGTGAGGTTTAAGTATTGGCCATCTTTCGTTACGGAGTCCGGGACAGATACATAAGAGGTGGACAATATTCTCTTCTCCACCTTTACAAAGTCTACACAATGTGCTGCAGTTGGTTTTTTTCCATGGCGGGGCGTGACTAAGGCCTGGTAGAATTCCAAATCTTGTTCCCACAAGACATTGTTTACTTTTTTCAGACCAAGGTATATCCAAGTATTCCTGTACTTTCTTTTTTTCGTATCCATTTATTACTGACCACGAATGTTTTCTTTTTGCCAGCGTATCTTTATCGTTTACAAGTGATTGGTGGTTTGTAGTTCGATTTACTATTTTTTTAAAGGATCCATTGTTTATCATATTGTTCCAGATTGGTGTTAGTGCAAACTCTTCTAATGCATCATTGAGATATTTCCATGCAACTGATCTCGTGTTCTTATTTATTTCTTGCCAAAGTAGCTGAGATATATGATTATCTTGGTCATTTTTGATCCTATACCACGTTTTAATAAATTGGCCTTTTCTTGCAAAAACTTGATTGTTTAACCCAAACTCCAGTCTAATTTGAGCTGGGGAAGCATTATTTGGGAGATAGAAGAGAGTTTTATATGTTTTGGAAAGGACCTTGTTTATCAATTCTGCATCCGTCCCCTTTATTGCCTCACTGCCATATGTTATTATTGGGAGCAATTTAGCCCCTATAATTTTCAAAAACGGACGATAGGTCAGATTTCCAAGCGATTTCTGTGCTATCTTGAATGCTGCAGTTAGTGAGTTAGCTTTACTTTGTATGTCCAGTTTTTGTAGTTGATAGTTTCCTTTCTGGTCAAATAGTACACCCAAATACTTGTACACTTCTATTTGTTCCAGTTGAGTATTTTCCATATACCATTTATTTTTTTGTCTCAGTTTTATATTCCTAGTGACAACCACGATTTTTGTTTTTGTTTAATTTATTACCATTCCATTTTCATGAGCATACAGAACCGTTCTGTTAATTAAGCGCCGAAGACCGATTTTAGTATGGCTTAGAAGGATGGTGTCATCTGCATACATTAGGTTAGATATCAGTTTATCCCCTAACTTCGGAGGATGTGCATTAAGTTCGTCAAGGTTCCCTGATAGATCTCCTAGGAATAGATTAAAAAGGAGGGGGGCCAACACACATCCCTGCTTTAGCCCTTCTGTTGCTGGAATCTCCTTTGTTAATGATCGGCCGTCCCCAATCCTTACTCTTACCCAGGTTTTACTGTGCAACAATTGAATCAGTCTTAATAGTTCAATTGGAATGTCTTTTTCAATAAGTTTTATCCACAATAAATTCCTTTGCACGCAGTCAAAAGCAGATTTAAAATCTGCAAAGCACAGATACAAGGGCTGTTTTACTCTGAGTGATTTTTCAATTATTAGTGATAACGCCATAATGTTTGTCATTGTTCCAAGCCCCTTAATAAAACCAGTTTGATTTAAAGGCAAAATCTTGTTTTCTGTTACCCATTCATTTAATTTAATTAGTAGTACTCCTGCAAACAGCTTGGCATCTGTATCTTGTAGAGTGATGAGTCTGTAGTTATCCGCAAGTGCCCAATTGCCTTTCTTGAATATGGGGGAAATTAGAGATCCTCGCCAGGACTCAGGGATGTTGCCAGTCTCTATAACTTCTTTGGATAACTTTTCCAAAAAGCTCGACCAAAAGTCTGGGTTTTCTTTATAAAGGGCAAATGGTATCCCATTGAGGCCTGGTGCCCCATCTATCTGCTTCCTTATTAGTTTTACTAATTGTTCTTTTGAGATTATGAATTGTTCTTGCATCTCATCACTTATTGTAGAGCTCTCTTGCATGTTCGCAATGATTTTTGTAGCTCCCTTACTGTTTAGATGCTTTTAAAGAAAAGTAGCCCATTCTTGCTCATTTAAAGTTGATGAAACTACCAATTTGTTCGGCCGTACTAATTTGTTTATAATTTTCCAAAATTCTCTTGCGTTTGCTTGTTTGCTTGCATGAAATAATTTAGACCACATTTCCTGTTTAGCTTGTATTTCTCATTCCATATTAGCTTCTTCAGGGATTGATTTTATGCTTTTAGATTATTCAAGATTTCATCATTAGTTACTGTGGTTTTTATTTGTCTTCTTATTCTGTTTCGGTCTCTTTTTAACTTCGCTATTGTATACGGAAGATTCATATATGAATCCTTTCCTTCTTCTTTCCATTTTACATTCCTTTTGTTGGGGTTAACCTGGGTTTGGGGTTTCACTATTTTCTTAGTGAATTCCACCCACTGTTCAACTGCTGTTTCTGTCGTATTTTCAGTAAAGCAGCTCTTTATAATGTTCTCAACTTTTTCATTCATACTATGCTTATTCAGATTAGTCCAAATTAGTTTTTTTATAATTTATTGTTCCAGTATACCCCGGCACAGTATGGTACGGTTGGTTAATATTGTGTCTAATGTTGGTAGTTATTATCTGCTGGCAATGGTCACTATCTCCAACTTTAACTAATCTATAAGAGTTTATGTTTTGAAATATGTTGAGTGAAACCATTGTATAATCAATCCTAGTGCTTGCATTATGTGTGATATACGTGTATGCGGGAGGTGTATCCTGTTTAAATCGGCCATTAAGGACTCGCAATCCCAATGCTTCTATATCTTTATTGAATGTTATACCAATTTGGTTTCGTGCCTTGTTAGTCATGACTCCTTGATAGTCCTGCTGCGGAATTGACCATTGAAGGTCTTGTGATTGTGAGACATCATCCCTTATGAACGGTATTAGTAAATTAAGGTTAAAATCCCCAGTCATCACATAATCTACCAATGGATTTTCTAGGATTTGTTCCAATAATATGGTGTTAAGGGTTGCACATATGGTTGCTCTACTTGTTTTTGTTGGATGGATATATACCTTGATCATAATGAATGACCTATCCTTTTGGTCTGTACTTTTATATTTCTGTCTGACTATAAGTATGTTTTTACTGTGTGTTACGAGTTGCTCATGTTCAGCTTGTATGCTACTGGATAAAATAAAAATTGCATTGATGTTGGTGGGCTCTCAACTGTATGTAAATGATCAAGAGATATCAATATAGTTGAGCGTGTGTCTGTGGTAGCGGGAGGAAGGTACGGACAGTTAATATGGTAGCACAGCTTGTTGGGGGCCACATAATGAATAACAGACCAAAGATTATTGCAGTTACATTTTATGTGAATAAAGATATGCTCAATAAAAAGCAATATAAAAGAATCTGTAAAACGAAAAGCACTTTGTTTAGAAATTAACAACATAAAGGGGTTCTTTTTTATAGAAATTAAAGTTAGTACTCTTGAAAGTTATAATAAAGACACATTTTCCATGAGTTTTCAAACATCTACTGCATCATTTCTGTAAAACAATAGAACATAGAGAGTTAAACTTATACTTCCAACAACAACAACAGCCTTTCAGATGATTCGCCAATGTTCTATTGCAGCTTTCCATAGTGTTCAAATGAACAACTGGAGCGCTAACAATCAGTATTTGTGACAAAACTATGACACACCTAAACCAATTTTGATGGAATCAAAGCTGTAACATATAAAGTGATTCATTTAGAATGAACAAATTGATGGAGTTCAGTCATTAACTCCCTAGTTAGAATGGCTGGTTTTAGCCCACAGTCAGCATCTCATTGACATCTTAAATTACATCATTGATGACATCAGTGATTACATCAATGAGAACGCCAAAATCATATACGCCTTAGAGTTCACGAGCATACGCATGTGCGATGATAGCATTGAACTTTATATAAGAAGAAATAGCTGTGCGGAATAATCTCAATTATTCTACATCTATGAAAAATATGCTTTCATACTAATCAGATATTGTCAATTTCCAGTGACTAACAAATAAAGCTGAAATATGCTTAAGGGGAAATTCAAAGATGCTTTATTTTAAGTTCAAAGTATGACCGAACAATCAAGTTTGCTCTCTTTACATTATCTCAAAGGAATATTCACAGATGTATTAAAGAACTTTAAAAATATGACCCAAATCATGAAGTTTGCTCTCTTGACATTCCCCCAGATGCATGAAGAACCCATTCTGCTATTCCTTAATAGCGAAAAATAACGATTCGCTATTAAGCAATAGCAAAATGCAATGCATGAAGAAATCACTAAAAAAATAGCGATTTCTTACAATTCCTTAATTGCAACTCGCAAATTGCGAATAGCAATTAAGGAATACCTCCCCATTCATTCCTATGGGCCTAGAGGCCCATAGGAATGAATGGGGAGACATTCTCAATTAGCGAATCGCAATTAGCAAATCGCAAATTGAGAATGCGATTTCAACGGTGCAGGGGTGTTCAAAGTACAGCCTGTTGCACTCCTGAAATTGATCTGTGCATAAATGTTGCGCACACACAAGCCCTTAGGGCATGTGTGTGCGCAACATAAAACTTTGAAAAATGCACAAAAGTGCATTTTTCAAAGTTTTTGCAAATTAACATGACGTTCAACTTCATGGTAATTTGCGAGCCCTATTAGCGAAATTGCTATTTTTTAAATTTTAATGCATTGCATTTAAGGAATCTCAATTTGAGATTCCTTAAATGCAAGTAATCGCAATTTTGCGAATTCTTCATTTGCGATTTTTGCATTTGGGATGATGCACCCCAAATGCAAAAATACCGGTCGCAAAGGGGCAGATTCTGAGAATCTGCCCCTTTGCGAGCGGATTTTACCTTGATGCATCTATGCCATTATCTTTTGTTATAAATTGAATGGTATAGAATAGGTCCAACTAAGTTCCTACCACAATGCAAATCTGTCAGGGACTGTCCAGGACTATGTGGGGAACACAGTCAGGGACTTGGGCAAGGACTAGGTACTGGGTAGAAAACTTACACAGGAAGAGGAGTACAGTGCTGCCCAGGATCATACAGGGAGTCAGAGGAGAAAAGGGGATCCAAAGGGGAAGCCTGTACAAGTGAACAAGAAGGGTAAGACTCAGAAAGGAAGGGCACTTACAAGGCAATTTAGCATTCAGAATAACTACACCCACGACGAATGTGCAAGACATATATATGAAACAACATTAATAATAAAGGGGGGTGTTAAGTAAAGCACTCAGGAGCTCCACATGGTAAGACTGAAGCTCAGTAAGTTTCTTACCCACAATTGCTGTTACAGATGCTGACTGCAAATACTCACATGTAGGATATGCATGCAAAGGCAGGGTCTGTGGAGCTTATACCTATGGCGATGTTATAAATGTAACTCAAAGACAATACTCACAGTGAACAAGAAACACCACCTAGGTAGTCAGCTGTGCCAACTGGATCCTGGCGATCAAACAGGAACACACAAGGCAGTAACAGCAAGGGGGTAGAACTAAACACAAGCACAATAGACAAGGAGCTAGCAAGAAGGAGTGCTTAACAGGAAAGGAAGGAAATCACAGGGCACACGTGGCAGAAGGCAGGTAACAAACATACAAGGTAACAGAAGTAAGACAGCAGAATAGAATACAGCAAACTAGAACTGGAACCAAGGAAATGGGAAGAAAGGCAGGGACTGGAAAGAGATATTCAGTAGGGGAGGCTACAAGGGTATACTACAATAGTGCAGGTTAAGGAATCAAGGAAACAAAGTAGCATAGAAGGCAGTGCTGGGGCAGGAACAAGAAGTGAGCTAAAGCTCAGGAGTCTAGGTAGCGCTGCAGGCAGTGCTAGTACAGGAACAGGAAATTACTATAGCCTTAGGAGTCAAAGTAGCACTGTAGGCAGTGCTAGTTTAGGAACAGGGAATTAGCTACAGCTCAGGAAACAAGGAGTCAAGAGACCACTGCAAGCAATGCAAATCAGGAACAAGAAATAGCTGAAGCCCAGGAACAGGAACAAAGAATAACTATAGATCAGGAACTCAGGAAACAAGAGCACTGCGGGCAGTGCTGATTCAGGTACAAGGAATAGCTATAGCTCAGGAACTCAGGAACCAAGTAGTGCTAATTCAGGAGAAGGGAAACTGCTGCAGTTCAGGAGCAAGGAATACGAAGGCTCAGGGGTCAAGGTAGCACTACAGGCAGTGCTTATTCAGGAACAAAGAAAACAGCAGCAGGTCAGAAACAATGCATAACTAAAGCTCAGGAAACACTGGAACCACGAATAGCAAAAGCTCAAAAAGCACTGGAAACAAGGATCGGTCTCACCTGTAAACAGCTACAATGACCAACACTGGGCAGAATGGAACTGGGGTTTTAAAGTGCTCACAGTAATCACATGCATCAGGTGTGAGCAGGCTAGCAGCAGCCAGCCACAGGTGAGCTGAATTCCTCCACACATCCTTGGCCTACAGGGGTGGAGACAAAGCAGTGAGCAGGGAATTCTGGGTAATGGAGTTTCAGGCATGAGCTGGATGGCTTCCACAAACCCAGCATGGATTGGGAATGGATGTCAATTCCCAAAAAGTGTCCAAATGGCTGAAAGTCAAGATATGCATGCAGGGGAGTGTCTGGAAGCATATTAGAACACTGGAGAGTCCCACATTTCAGTCCCCTGGTGGTGGACACGAGAACACAGGGAGCGGATCATGACAAAATGAATTTATTTCTCCAAGGACTAGAAAAATTGGAAATCTTTGTTAAAATGGTGATGAGCTTATGCAGACACATTAATATTAGCCAAGGCTTTCTGTATATATATATGAAGGTCTTAGGAAGTTGCCGAAACTTACACTCTAAAAATCAGAAAACACACTAATTTAGATTTTATGACAGTGCTTGGAATTCTGAAGAGAATGTTCCACCTATCATCACTCTCAGGTTCTCTTCCTTAGGTTGTTTCAAATCACGATTAGCAACACATTCTATTACACTAAGGGACCTGATCCACTGCAAAAGACTTTCATTTACATGATCGAAACAAGGAGTATTGCCAAATTCATGGTGTTACTTACTCCACTATGCATGCCCTTATGGATTTCTTTGGGATACATTTGGCATGGTGAGGTAATCTGCAATTTGCATATCCTTTTCAATATCTCCAGACATCCCACTCATCTCTGGCAGGGTGCATGCATTACATTTCTTTTATTCTGTTATTAGTGTAAATTAAGAGTGTTTGAAGTCATGTTTCATGACAAATGAGTGCTCAACGGTTTCTCCAACCCTGACTACAAAAAAGTTATATGGTGTTATCTGTGCTTTATCTGTCTTTTATAGAGGAATTTATTTGATCTAAAGCATGAACCTTAAATAACAGAAAATTTAAGGGTTCAAATATTTATTATTGACTCAACAGATTGTCTTCAAGTGTGGTCCTCATGTCACATCATTTAACTACAATTCAGATGTTAGGCAAGTGTTGCCTTTATTTAGAAATAACCAAAGGCACAGTTAATGTATTAATATTTCGGATACCTGATATATTTGTGTCTGTGTATTGGCATACCAAAGATGGGTTGTGTTAGACAAAAGGTATCATCAAAGTAATCCTGCTTAGCCCATTGTAGTGGAACATCGATCTATGTTTACCATTTACTCATGTTCTTAGAGAGTGTGATTTTTGTTCTAAATAATAATCTTAATAATCCAAGTAGACCTGTTTAAGTGAGGATGTACCAATTCATGATTCAAGTGTCCAACTGATCGTTCCGCGGGCAAAAAAGGCACGGCTAGGAGGTCGGACCTTCTCAGCCAACGTCGCTGCTCTGTGGAACTCCCTGCCACAAGCAATACAACAGGCCCCCTCCGAACCCTGCTTTAAGAAACTGCTAAAGACGTGGCTTTTCACTCAGCCACGCTAACTCTCCCATTCTTTTGCCTCAGCTAACTCTCCCATTCTTTTGCCTCAGGTTACTTGTGTTCTATTAGCGCCGGGACACCTCCTCGAGAGGTAGCTGTTCGTGCTGTATAAAATCCAGTATTATTATTATTATTCCATATAATATCTCACAGATCTCTCAATCTCAGTAGATGGGAAAACCCCGCACAACTTTCACTCACCCAAATATGGCCAAACACTCCAGACATGGACACTGATCCATTACTAGCATGAAAAGAACCCCTACTGGAGGTGCACAAAGCCTCAGAGGCAGCTCAAACATATGGAAATTAACATGGGTAAATGAGTTATGGGGATGTTATTCACATCAAATAAACAATGGGAGTGAAGCTCAATCTAAGTAGCACTGCATTCATAGGCTCTGAGAGAGCCCTGTTAGCTTGGTCTGGAAAGTCTTTACGACTAGCAACAGTGAGTAATGAGATTTGCTATCAACTGTTGCTATGTTATAGCAATGGATTACCAAGTATAGGCTTCATATGGAAGCCATGCATAACAATACCATAATTACTTTGTACAATAGGTGTATGCATGGTAAGTCAATCTAAATGCAAAATTGCACTGGCAAAGACGGAAGGAACAACACAGCTGTGCTTGTAATGCTGTTGGGAACAGCTGCTCTTTGTTATATTGTTAAAGAAATCTAAATTACTCAGGTCATATTCCGATGGGCAAATAAATATTTCCTCCACAAGTGAATTCATAATATCTTGAGTGTTTTTATTTTGCACTCACAGACGTTGTACGAATCATCATATTGGCTCTTTAATATATTTAGGTTATCTGTTTATCAGAGCAGCCAGGTACTTCTAGCCACAACCGCGGTGGATGGGCTTGTCACTGGTATTCTGAGGCCCATCCTACTATGGCACTGCAAACCGGGCCGAGTACTCCTTTTCCACACTAGACTCTCAGGCAGTGAGGTATTACGGGGGCAGTGATTCACAACTAAACAGTCAACCAACAGTCACAATAACATACTGTCCGGCCCACTGCTTTTCTTAGACAAAGACAAGTCATGGCTAAATACACTTGAACTATTATCTCGAACTCTGTTAACACCCTGCACCGATCTGTACTACATGTTTGACCCCTTTACTTATTTGTAAGAGTTGTCTTATTACTCACATGATTGGCTTTGCAGCCACCTATTTGTACTGTGTGATCTATTGATTTATTTGTTTGACTATGTTCCCTCATGTACCCCTCTATGTAAAGCGCTCTGATATCTGCGAAGATCTTGTTCGCGCTATATAAAACTTTGAAAATAAAATAAGTACTTTATTAGCACAGGAAAGACTGGTGCACTCATATGCACACAGTGATTTCAGTGATATCCTGCTCGTAATAAGTGCACTAGTGCAGAGGTGTCCTATTGCAGCAAAAATAGTATTTGCACTAAAATAAGGGTAATAGAATGTATTTTTGCTTTAGTCAGGTAATATGCCTGACTAAAGCAAGCATGTTTTAAAGCGCTTAGGTATTGGTTGTATTTTGTTGAAAGATCTATTTGGGACAACACAAAAATTTACAGTGATCTTGGAGGCCGGCACCTTGCTTACCATTGCTTACCATTGCTCAATTTTCTTTCACTCTCATTTGCTTGATTTTTACTGGATGGCTTTTTATCTCCTTCTTATGTATGTCAGCGGCGTAAAGAAGACTTGTATTGTTTCAATGCTTACATTTGCTTTTTCAAATTTATTTTTATATATATATTCAGCTTCAAGATTGTGTCATCACAAAGTCATGCATATGTGTGCGTTTGTGATAGCACATGCGTGAAATGCATACCTGTAATACGATAGACTTTAGTTGGATGAGTATGTCATCTACAACTCACTTTAAGTGATGTGACTTTAACTGATAGGAAGCAAAAGTATAGCTGTTATCTAAGACATTAAAAAAATTTTTGGGACGATTAGAATTTTAAACTCTAGGTCGCCTGAACTTTTCAGTATGTTATGTTATCTTATGTTAAAATTTTATAAAGCGCAACAGCAGCCCCAGCTAAGAGGCGTCTCGGCGCTAAGCAGCAAGAAAATAGCACGCACAGAAGCACATAAGGCCTACAAGGAAGGAAAAAGAAATGTTTTAATGGCTTTCCTAAAGATAATTAGTGAGTCCTCGAATGTGGGCCTGCAAAGAGTTCCACAGAATGGCGGCTCTATTACGGAAAGAGCTCCCGCCAGCGCGGACCCTTCTCATCCGGGGGATCACTACCAGACATTGTCCCATGGATCGAAGTGATCGCGTGGGAATATAAGGTAAAAGAAGATCAGTCAAAATTTGTGGGGATGCTCAATTTTATAGGCTATGGGGGCAATATGTACAGCCATGAATATGGAGTGACTATATACCAAAATCTAGCGTAAGGATGGAGAGTCATTCTCAGGCACTTCCTGGAACAGTAGGAGACAGTACCCAAAATGTTCATAGATTAGCGCTATACAATGTCAATAATGGCAACACTTTAAGAGTCTGAAATTAGTAACAGCAGCACCACACCACTAATTATAGCAGGAGAGAA
This sequence comes from Lissotriton vulgaris, assembly GCF_964263255.1. Classification (NCBI taxonomy): domain Eukaryota; kingdom Metazoa; phylum Chordata; class Amphibia; order Caudata; family Salamandridae; genus Lissotriton; species Lissotriton vulgaris. Next base: position 2,125,838,741 of record NC_141687.1, on the reverse strand, counting down.
TGCACTAAGTGCTAAAATCAAATTTACAAAATGCAGCATTGATGGCAAAATCATTACAGCAGTCTTTAATGTATGTATGTGTGTGTATATGTATGTAGAAGGTATTTCTATAGAACAAGACAAACTAAAAGGCCTTGAAAACCCGTGAAGAGACGAAAACAAGCATACAATCAAAGAGTGATAGGAGATGTAGCCGATTTGTGGATGGTAAATACACTGTAATATTAGGGTTCGTAATTCTTAGTTATCACCATTGTGAGGAAAATTAAATTTTGGCCATGTTGTGTTCCCTAGCGCGTACCCCACCGACTCCATGTACCAGCTTAAAGTGCATGTAACTTCCCTCCTGTACCAGTTATGAAGACGCAAATACATTTGCGTCCACCGTCAACTTGTCCTCTTTCAGATGCACCCTGAATGGATTATATAGTCCGTTCCTAAATATGCTATGCCAACGTCTTTTTGTAATACGCTTTTCACTTTTTCCTGCTCTAGCCAGAGTAGGCCCTGAATTCCTGCCATCTGAACCTCTTTTGTGGCTCCTGGCTCTGCCCAGGCTACCTCTGTACTCATGAACTATGCCCTATATTCAGCGCGGCCCCTCGCGCTCAGCTCAAGCCTGCTTTCTGCCAAGACTGACTATAACCTTCGAGTTATCTGTTCCGCTCCCCGAGAATACATTCTTGCCTACTAGATCCTGTAAACATCCTCTCCAGCTGCAGAGCCAAAAGGCCGACCTGTCTTAATACAAGTAATTCATAGCCTCCGTTGCCATGCTTCCATGGAAGGCCCCGCGCCCCCACACTTCATAGGTAGACACTTGGGCGCTTATACACGCATCCACAGTTAGCATAGAATAGCTTCTACCCTAGAGACCTTTCCGCCCAGATAGTATAGTTCCTAAACATCAGATACCAGATATGATAGAAGTACAAGTTGATCTGACATGCCAGACTTCTGTCTCTTTCCTGTCAGTGTAAATGTCAAGACCCCTGCACCCCGTCAGTCGCACGTCATGCAGCTGCGCACGCATCCAAGCTTCCGATTTCTGCTGACATTGCAACATTCTGTTAGCACCACCCCTTGGTGCCACCCATTTGCGTCACCTATCAGTGACGTTTCTAGCACACACCTCTAGTTCACGCCTAGTTTACGCCTCTTGATGATGTATTGGTACCACGTGTATACTGTTATCTTGTCTTCTCTCAGCTGTTACGCCTCTCACATTGAAACTTATGATGTAAATCAAGTATATAAGCTATGTAATGTCAATAAACGAGAGCGCGCTCATCTATCCCTTCTGACACCCCTGTGGTGGTCAGAACATGATATCCTGATTCCTTTATGAGGAATAAAACCCTTAGAAACTCTAACACCACGGACTCTGTTTTCTTTCCTTTTTATTGAGCTATCATTGATTAAGTACTTACCTGCATAGAAATTAAGAGAGTAAATTAATTATTTACGTCATTCTGGCGCCCGAATAGGGACCCCTCCCCCACCTCACGCGCCGGAAGGTGCGTTGCAATCCGTGTCCCCTGCCATCAGTTAGACGGACAACACGTGTACTGGCAGGATTTCCTGCATCCCCCTCTGACACACGGAGGTGACGAAGACTGCGATCAGTGCCCAGACGAGGCGGTGAGGAGTGCGGAGGATCCCGACCAGAGCCCAGCCGAAAGAAGCAAGGTCCGAGGTGTGAAGAGGCCCACCAGTTTTTCCGAAGTTTTCCGAAGTTTTCCGAAGTTTTCCGAAGTTTTCCGAGTCGAGTCCAGTCGAGTTTTCCGAGGCCTTCTGTTTCCGTGCTTCCCGGTGAGTACCATTGCTGGGTCGTATCTAGACGGGTTTGGGTACGCAAGTCCGGTCTGCACTGTTTTTAGGCAGTGTATCTGTACTGTTTAGCAGTATATAAAGTATTCCGAATTTCTGCACTGTTACACCAGTGTATCCGTACCGTTGAGCGGTACATTCAGTGTAGGGGGTAGTTAGCTATGTCTTCAATGTTTTTATGTAATTAATGTCGTGGTATGAATGTGACTGTTTAAACGTGTATTATTGTGTTTTTCCCCATACAATATAGCTGTTAAAAAGTATTAAGGAATAAAGATCTAGCGTTCAGTAAATAAGTAAGCAGGATGCCGTTTCTCAGTAAGTTAAAACAGATCGGAACTAGGAAAGGGTTACTAGAGGAGGAAATTCCTATCCCCCCTAGGGACACTCCAGGCAATTTTATGTATCAAAAGCACGGCATAGATGCCATATTATATCTAGATTTATGGGCCGATTACACCAAACACCTAGACGAGAGACACAGATGGCCTGTTACCGGAACGTGGGATGCCGAGTGCATCATGAGGGTAGAAGAAGCATTATGGAAAAAGAAAGCTAGGCAATCTCAGAAAGACGCCATAGAATTTTGGCGTAAGGAATCACGTAAGCGTGCTGACAAAGCACTCCGTAGAGAAGACAGACTTAAAGAATCAGATAAAGAGCGAGAAAACGAATTAGTTACTGAAGGGATCCGAGTAAAAACAGAACAAATAGACCGTGCCCGAAATAATCTTGTAAACGGTATGTATCTCGTAGCAGATGGCCCACCCGAAACTGAATCAGAGATACCAACAAACTTACCGACACCGTTAGTTCCAACTAAAGTAATGCATAAAACTACTAAAGACATATTCCTGAATTCATATCTAGAGGATGTAGCACCAGCTTACACCAATCTGCCTGTTCGTGCCCTGCCTACTGACAGGGATGGGGGTGGCACTACGCCCCCAGATCCAGCTCCGCCGGTACCGCAACAGACCCCTCCCGCTCCGCCAGCTCCGCCACCCCCCGTACCTAAAACAGACCTACCGAAACCAATACTACCTGATCTTACTAAAAGACAGATTCAAGTCCAGATACAGACTCCACGGAGAGATAATGCCCAAGCATCCGCCTCAGGAGGTGCGACAGCGGGTCTACGGACCCCGCCACCGACACACAGATTGCATTTAAAGGACACTCAGAATCCTTTCCAGTCTCCCTATTCAGCCCGGCTTGACGCATTCAAAGATAGGATGTCATTCTGCAGATATGATCCAGTACCCGGAACAGACGATCTGATGGTATTAGCATCACTGCGCTTAAGATCTGCCACCGATAACTTGCTATGCTATGTAGGAATGCAGGAAGCTCTCGACAGACTATACAAATTCATACAGACGGGGAAAGACCCCGACAGTGTCAAAGCTGCCATGTATAAACAGAAAGTTGACGTCCAAAAACAGATATTACGATTCTTCATTAATTGTGTGATAAGAGAACGAGACAGGCCCGGGACAGATCAGAGTGAATTAGACGCATTAAACAAGTGGGGCCAAAATATAGCAGACGCGAAACATGACAAGGGAACTTGTATAGCCACTATGTCCCGGAAAATCAGAAAGGCAGTATTAACTGCACATCAGGAAGAAACAGATAAAACATCCTCCGGGGAGGAAGATGAAGATGAAACATCAGGAAAGTCTACAGACACTATAGCATATGTAGGTAGGGGAAACTACCTTAGGAAAGGTGTCCGTCCGGAGAGCAAGAGAGTTCTTTTCTCCGCTTTAACAAATCCGAATTCTTCTGAACATCAGTTCCAGGAAACTGATAAAAGGCTTCGAGATCGAGTAGGGTACCATATACTCAATTCTATGGATGAACAGGAACTAGCCCGGTCCGCCGTGTTGTGGGCCGAAAACGCAGACATATATAATGATGACACGTTAGTGCAGACATTCTTGAACCTTTCCCCGGAAGAGCAGAAAATAGCAGGTGTATACATGATTCAGCACCTCCTTATCAAGTTCAGAAATCATCATTCTGATCCAGGTCCCTTACACGAAACATTAGAAGCACTAATCATGGATAGATGGAGAGGTTTTAGTACCAAATTAATACAAATAATTCTAGAACAACGACGTAAGTATAACACCTTCCTGAGCTCTGAATATGTCCCCGCCCCGCCTCCAGAAAGAAAAATGTACCACATGCAATGCGGTGGCGGCATTGAAAGCCAGAATCCCTTACGAGAAGTACACCCAGTTATGGGTGCGGACCAACACTTGAAGCGTGTGTATGTTCACACACCACTGACTAAGTTAGAACTATTAGAAATGAAGAAATTAGTTCCGTGCCATGATAAAGACCCTGCAGGTTTTCACAGAGAGCTTAAAGACATGTTATTGATGGGAGATTACACGTATGATGATATTATGAAAATGTTAAAAGTACTGTTGCCCACGGGCATTTACGAGAAATTAAAGGAGAAGGATTGGGAAGTGGGAGAGTCAAAGATAGCATGGGCAGAGATAGAAGACGAAGAAAAGAAACGAGTCCCAGGGTTAGGCCTTGGGGATCTGACTAAAGCATTACCAGGTTTAATAGTACAGGTTCTGCCAAGATTATTGACAACTAGAAAGGAAGATTGGGACGCAATCTCGTCCTGCAAACAGAAACAAGATGAAGATACTAGTGACTTTTATTCGAGATTCGAGAAATGTTTCATTATCAATAGTGGTCTGAAAACAAGTAGCGAGTCATATCCACACCTTTTTGTAACAAAATTAGTAGAGAACGCCCTACCCCTGGTTAAAAATAGAGTGTACAAGGTTGAAAGTACTTGGCAGGCAAATACGCCATCACAGATGTTACAAATGTTACAATATCACCAGAACAGAATAAGGGAAGAACAAGATCAGGAACAGAAACGTATGAAAGACACAAAAATGAAAATGTTAGTAGCTCAGACGATTCCAGCCGAGGGTCATAGAAAAGGTGGGGCCCAGACCAATCATTCTGCCGCTCCCGTTAAAGGGACATGTAATTATTGCAAGCAGCCAGGTCACTACGTACATGAATGTCCAGTCCTGAAACATAACATCGAGACAGGTAAAACTAAAGAAAGACCGCGTCCGCCTAGACATGAACAGGGTCATCAACGGACCTCACAGAACGAACAGCCAATGCAGAATACACAGCCTATGCATGATCAGTCCCATACAGTACAGACCGTAGCAGTACCACAGCCACAGCATGCTCAGACACAGCCCGCTGCTGCAACTAGAGAAGTCTCACAACAAATGTACCAGTATGCCCAGTCGGCATATCCGGACTATCAGCGTTATACATGAAACAGCCTAGGGAGGGAAAGTGATTTGCCTCTTATTGAAATTCCTGTAGATCAAGAAGGTCCATATGTACATAGTCACGTATTAGGAAAAGACAGAAAGTTTTTAATTGACACAGGGGCAAGTCGCACTACTATAAGTCATAATGAAGTTCCAGGGGCACCCCTCTCAGGCTCACAGAATGTTTCCCTTGGTTTTTCAGGACAGCCTATTGTAAATGAGGTATCAGAACCAGTACCACTAGCTGTGGGTCCATTATCTCGAGTTACAGATTTGTTACTTACGAAATCATGTCCCGAAAATCTGTTAGGAATTAAAACACTAAAGGCTTTAGGAGCTATAATTTGTTGTTCCCCGGAGGGAGTCAGACTCTTTCTACGGGATTTCAAGGGTCATTACGTTCTACGTGACTTTGATGTCAGATTGAAAAATGTACCAGATCACTTATGGGCAAAAGGCCCAGCTGATGTAGGTTGTATGCATATCACACCGTACCGTGTTACACTCAAGACAGGTGTTGTTCTACCCAGAATCAGACAATACAAGTTACCACCCGATGCTGCAGTGGCCTTACTGAAAATTATTGAAGAGCTTATTGCCCAGGGAGTGGTCGTAGAGACCGACTCCAATATCTGTAATTCCCCCATCATTCCAATTCTTAAACGTACAGACCGCAATGCACCGCCAGTATACCGGCTGGTGATTGATCTTCGAGAACTGAACAAATGCATTGTACCACAGTATCCTGTGGTCCCCGATATCTCCACCCTGTTAACTGCTATTGATTCAGAAGCAACGTTCTTTACTGTAATCGATCTCAAGAACGCTTTCTTCAGTGTACCTATTGACCCGGAGAGCCAATATCTCTTCGGATTCAGTTTAAATGGACGAAGTTTCAAATTTTCCCGCGCACCTCAAGGATTTACAGAAAGCCCCAGCATCTATAGTCAAGCACTGAAAAGACAACTAGATTGTATTCAAATGCCAGTTAATACAGCTTTACTACAGTACGTCGATGATCTGCTGATCACCGCACGAAGTGAGCCCGAATGTGAACAAGCATCTTTGATAGTTTTGCATTTTCTGGCCGACAAGGGACACAAGGTGTCTCCTTCGAAGCTACAATTCTGTGTTCAGCAAGTTGTGTACTTGGGTCACTTGCTGTCCAAAGTGGGGAGACAGCTCACTCCCGATCGCATTCAGTTAATAGTAAACATGCCCCGACCCCAGTCACAAAAAGAAGTACGGGCCTTCATAGGCCTCACCTCGTACTGCAGACAATGGATTCCTCAATATGCATTTCTAGCTAAACCACTCATCCAGTTAACGACACAGGAGGTAGCGACTTCGACTGCCCTTCCTTGGACTAAGGAACACACACAAGCCTTTGAGGAATTAAAGAAAGCTTTATGCCAAGCACCAGTTTTAGCGACACCATGTTACAGCAAACCGTTTACACTTTTTGTTACAGAACGTGACGGTACAGCATTGTCTGTCCTCACTCAAGATCAAGCAGGTTCACATAAGCCTTGCGCTTATTTTTCAAGCACATTGGATTCAGTAGCACAGGCACTCCCTGCATGCTTAAAGTCAGTAGCAGCAACAGCGTTAGCAATCAGACAAAGCGATTCAATTGTTTTAGGTCATCAGTTAACAGTACAAGTTCCACATTCTGTAGAGGTTCTGTTAAACAGAACCCAGACTCAACACTTAACTATAGCACGACTGACAGGTTACGAATTGACATTATTCCAGCCACACATAGAAATCAGACGCTGCAGTATCTTGAATCCAGCAACATTGTTACCTACAGTTATGACAGATCCAGCTCCACATGATTGTATAGAGATTATTAATGCAGTAACAAAGCCCAGACGAGATCTAACAGATGTTCCATTGACAAATCCAGACCTGACACTTTATGTGGATGGTTCATGTATGAGAACAAGTACAGGAGAGTTAGTGGCCGCATATGCCGTGACCACTGAAACTGAAGTTAAAGAAACACATCGTATTGATACACTGTCTGCTCAAGCGGCAGAGCTCATCGCTCTGACCCAAGCCTGTATTCTAGCAAAGAACAGAAATGTTAACATATACACAGATTCCCGTTATGCGTTCGGAGTCGTACACGACTTTGGTATGCTCTGGCAGGAACGAGGTTTCCTGACCTCTCATGGTACCAAAATACAGCACGGTCCTCTCATTCAAGCACTGTTAGAAGCAATACATCTGCCTTCAGCCATATCAGTCATGAAGTGTAAAGCACATACTAAAGCCACAGATTCTGTCTCCCAGGGTAACGACCTGGCAGATAAGACAGCAAAACATACAGCACTGACTCACACTCAGACAACTGACACGACAAAAATAACAGACTCGACAAACTGCATGACAGTCAGAGATCCCACACTAGATGTTATTGACATTCAGACACACGCTACTGCAGACGAAATAAAGAAATGGATCGAACTAGGAGGGATCCAGACAGATCAGGGTTGGATGACGAAGGGAAAATCTACATGGTTTCTCCCTGACTCTATGGTTCAAGTCATGATAAATACAGCACATAGTCCTGCCCACCTGGGAGAGAAAGCCATGCTAGACAGTTTGCAAAATCTCTGGAACAATAAACACTTACGAGCAGCCGCAAAACAGAAAGTGCGTACTTGCATGATCTGTTGTCAGTTCAATCCAGGTAAAAGCGTCCCTGTAGAGCAAGGTGGATTTCATCCTCCCGATCACCCTTTTGAAGTCCTCCAGATGGATTATATCCAGATGGACCGTTGTCGAGGATTTAAATATGTTCTCGTAGTTGTCTGTGCTCTGTCCCGCTGGACCGAAGCATATCCAGTCCCAGATTATACTGCTCCGACCACGGCCAAACAGTTGGTTCGTGAATTTTTCCCACGGTACGGCTTGCCTCGTGTTGTGTACTCAGATAACGGTCAGCCATTCTCGTCTGCCCTGATGAAAGAAGTTTCCTTGTTATTGGGATACCAGTGGAAGTTCCATTGTGTCCGGCATCCAGAAGCAGCAGGCCTTGTAGAAAGGCATAATCAGACATTAAAGATTCGCCTTGCCAAAATATGTCAGGACAAAGGGGTCGACTGGATAGTCGCCCTGCCGGTGGCACTATTCTATATGAGAATGGTCGCCCATTCAAGATCAGGGCTATCTCCGTACGAAGTGGTCTTTGGCAGACCACCGAATATGTGGGGGGCGCCCATTCCTAAAAAAATAACCGATGTTGATTCTAATATGTTGACAGATTACCTTGCCTCCTTGATGTCTGCACTCCAATCATGTCGTTCACAGGTTGCCGCTGCCTTCCCTGACAACACCGATGTGAAGGAGCATGATGTCCGCCCCGGTGACGTTGTTTTAGTCCGAAACTTCGACAGGAAAAGTCCGTTGGAGCCCCGCTGGAAATCTCCGAAGACCGTCCTTTTAACAACAAAGACTGCAGTCAAATTGGAAGGAAGAAAGGGGTGGGTCCACCTAAGCCATATCAAAACATTCCCAGGACTGAAACCGGAACAAGACACACCCACCCCCACCAAAGACTCTGATATCAAAGACTTTTCCGAATGCAAACGAGAAAAAACTCCTCAAGAACAATATCGTATGAAGTTACGATCTAGCAAGTCAGACAGTTTAATTGTTTAAGTCCTCCCCTAGGTGAATCGGTTAAATAGTTTCTGACATGTATCCCCTAGATCGAGTTAGAGAGAGAGAGGAAAAGAAAAGAACATATTGCAAATCACTGCGTAGTCACTGTATAGTGACATTGTTAATAATGTTTTTCCTAAGTCTTCTGATAATAGTTGCAAGTGTACTTCTCCCTATATATTATCCTATTTTCAGGCGTGAACAATCTGCTTACAATGTCTCTGCTGAACACACTTTTAGTGAGTTACCTCCTCATGAGCTTTCCTACAGACTTGCGCTGCGCAACAATACATTCATTAGTATGTTACATCATTCTCATCAAACTAACAATGCTACAAATTGCTGGATATGTGGCCGACTCCCTCCCTACCAGAACTACAAGGGAGCCCTGCCTCTCTTCCCGTACCCGTTCACTCACAATGGCTCCTGCGGAGCATGGTTTAAGATAATTAATTCTCTAGATCCCGACATTGCCGTTTTCGATGGGGGTTGGGTTTGGGGAAACCTGAACTTGGTCCTACTAGACGTCTGTCACCCGGATAAGGAGGGACTGCCCATTAGAATAGGAACTGATCTAGAAAATGAAGTATATGGATTAGGTAATTACACAATTAGCCTTATGATTCTTACTGTCGAATCCGAAGCCGCACCAGTTCTACCTATTATGTCAGTACTGCCAGTCACTGGTGAATTATGTATCAAAAAGAAAGGTTCAGTACACTTAGGTCATAGTAAATGCACTACTGTGGTTGAATTCAGTGATGATGGAAAGTCATCCTTCAAAGCTATCAGTCATTCTTACTTTGTGTGTGGTCATACCGCATACATTCGTCTACCTCCAGATTGGGATGGTACCTGTTACATTGCATTCCTTCTGCCACCTGTTTTTCTAGCTCCTTCTGATTACCACAGAAATAGCAATCTAGTAAAGAATAGACCCAGAAGAGATGCCCCCCTTGTCGACTACACAGAAACAGCATGGGAACAGTACACTGATTTTAATAAAGGATTCTTTTTTTTCTTAGGCCCTGTCCAGAATAGTAAATTAATACGCAGATTAACTAGAACACTTGAAGCTGTAGTAAATGAAACTACCTCCGCCTTAGGAAACTTAACAGAAGAGCAGTCCGCTATGCGGGTTGTTGTTCTTCAGAATCGTCTTGTAATTGACGTCATCTTGGCAGATAGAGGTGGAGCCTGTAAGGTCATCGGGTCAAGCTGCTGTGTTTTCATTCCACAGAATGCACCATCTGTATATCAAGCTATCACCCGTCTTCATAAAATTGCAAATCAGATACATCAGAATCCAGGCACCTGGACTTGGTCCGGTTGGTTCTGGACAACGTTAACAGCTTGGGGATGGAAAATACTATCCTTCCTAGGCATTGGCCTAGTCCTAGTATTCAGTTGCTGCCTGTGCCTACAGTGTGGGCCAGCGATTTGTGGACTGTGTGCCACTTCTTGCATTGAACATTCCAGTTTTCACTCAAAACGTAACCGAAAGAAAGAAGAACAGATGATGTTACAAGAACAGACTGATCGATTCATGAGGATCGATATTTCATGAAGGGTCCGTAGGGAACAAGGAGGGAATGAGGAAAATTAAATTTTGGCCATGTTGTGTTCCCTAGCGCGTACCCCACCGACTCCATGTACCAGCTTAAAGTGCATGTAACTTCCCTCCTGTACCAGTTATGAAGACGCAAATACATTTGCGTCCACCGTCAACTTGTCCTCTTTCAGATGCACCCTGAATGGATTATATAGTCCGTTCCTAAATATGCTATGCCAACGTCTTTTTGTAATACGCTTTTCACTTTTTCCTGCTCTAGCCAGAGTAGGCCCTGAATTCCTGCCATCTGAACCTCTTTTGTGGCTCCTGGCTCTGCCCAGGCTACCTCTGTACTCATGAACTATGCCCTATATTCAGCGCGGCCCCTCGCGCTCAGCTCAAGCCTGCTTTCTGCCAAGACTGACTATAACCTTCGAGTTATCTGTTCCGCTCCCCGAGAATACATTCTTGCCTACTAGATCCTGTAAACATCCTCTCCAGCTGCAGAGCCAAAAGGCCGACCTGTCTTAATACAAGTAATTCATAGCCTCCGTTGCCATGCTTCCATGGAAGGCCCCGCGCCCCCACACTTCATAGGTAGACACTTGGGCGCTTATACACGCATCCACAGTTAGCATAGAATAGCTTCTACCCTAGAGACCTTTCCGCCCAGATAGTATAGTTCCTAAACATCAGATACCAGATATGATAGAAGTACAAGTTGATCTGACATGCCAGACTTCTGTCTCTTTCCTGTCAGTGTAAATGTCAAGACCCCTGCACCCCGTCAGTCGCACGTCATGCAGCTGCGCACGCATCCAAGCTTCCGATTTCTGCTGACATTGCAACATTCTGTTAGCACCACCCCTTGGTGCCACCCATTTGCGTCACCTATCAGTGACGTTTCTAGCACACACCTCTAGTTCACGCCTAGTTTACGCCTCTTGATGATGTATTGGTACCACGTGTATACTGTTATCTTGTCTTCTCTCAGCTGTTACGCCTCTCACATTGAAACTTATGATGTAAATCAAGTATATAAGCTATGTAATGTCAATAAACGAGAGCGCGCTCATCTATCCCTTCTGACACCCCTGTGGTGGTCAGAACATGATATCCTGATTCCTTTATGAGGAATAAAACCCTTAGAAACTCTAACACCACGGACTCTGTTTTCTTTCCTTTTTATTGAGCTATCATTGATTAAGTACTTACCTGCATAGAAATTAAGAGAGTAAATTAATTATTTACGTCAATTGCAGAAACCATACTGCATAGGTTCGACTCGGAGATGGTCTTAATCAAATCCAAGCACTAGGACTGGCAGCCAGTGATATCATAGTGAGTGTAGTCTCATCACCAAACTCTCAGGTTACGATGCAGTGATATGTGCTGCAGACACTGTGCCACAAACATACACATATTTTTTTGTGGCAATTATTTGTCACTGCTGGCTGAAAATATTATGCAAGTGATAAATGTTTTCACAGCTGTATTTATTGAACTGTTGGAAGTAATTCCGGTATCAGGAACTAATGTGCTCTTCTTGCTGTACTTTGTGTGTTCTTGCCTGTCACACTGTCATTGACAGTCTCCTGCCCCTTTCATTTCTCACCTTTTGTATCTTACGACGCATAAATGCACAATTTGTGTAAGGATGTAGCCAGAATATACATAGTAACTAATCTGTAAAACTATACTTACAGGGGCCCCAGGTTTTTGAGATGGCCGCCAGCTGTCGCAGAATACCAGGGCTGTCTGCGGCTTGACTTCACCTCATGTTTCTATTATCCACTAACACTCTTTAGCTCACTGTTGCAGTTTCTCTTCTTTCCATGTTTTCTCTCTTTCCTTTCCTATCTTTTCAATCCTTCCTTTCTTTTTTACTGCCTTTCTCTCTCTTGTTCTGGGTCAAGGGCTACCCCCATTTTTCAAAAGTAAGTGCTGGTCCCCACAACTAGCAGAAATAGAACATTGAATCTATTCAAACACCATCATTGACTGCTTTGACTGTTTAACACTGTGAAGACTTTTTCTATGTCCAGACATAGTATATGCACTCAAAACGATTCGCAAAATTGCCACAATATTTTCGGTTGTTATTAATCTTTATATAATTATTATTTTATTTCTCTGTGGCACAGTTTTTTAGGTCGAGCCTAGACGAAAGCAAAGCGAAAGCTTTGCTGTCTAGGTCTCGACAACTTATGTGATTACTTTTGGGGGAATGTGGACAGCAGACTGTCACGAGCTTCTCCTGCCGGAGATTGTACCTCGTGAGCGCGCACGTCGCCGTGCCTCATAATCCCATGCGCAAGGAAAGCCACACTGAACACACACATGCAGGCAGGAAGGCACACACACACAGGAACGCTCCTACACACATACAGAGGCCCCCCTCCCACCACCGCCGCATACATAGAAGCGCCCCCCGTCGTATACATGCAAGTGCCGCCCCTGCCCGCCGCATACATGCAAGCGCCACCCCCTCCCGCATACATGCAAGCGCCCCCCCACTTACCGTAATTCTAAAGTCTTGCAGCCTCCGCGGGGCTCTCCCGCGGGCATGAGCCCTCCGTCGGGCATGAGCCCCGCCTCACTAGCACTGCTTCTCCGTGGGCGCATGCGTGGGCTTCCAAAGACGGAAGTCCCGCCCCAAGGAAGGTTTTGCTTCCGCTGTCGGAGCTGGTAAACAATGGAAAACATTGTAATTACGGTTCAGCGGTGGTAAGTCATTAGAGCGGCTATTACTTGTTTTGGGTCCCATTGTCAGCGTTTCAGGCAAAATCTCCGAAAAAACGAGACAAGAGCTGTGCACGCGCGCAGCATTGTCAATGGGAGAGCTGGCCACGCTGCGATTTGCTCTCGCGCACGCTCACGGCGCCAGCGTCTCCTGGAAAGTTTTGTTTTTGCTTTTTCTATTTCCTTGTTCACATTGCAAATAGTATTTGGATGTGTTTAATTTTGAAAACAATCCCTAATCTTGTTTGTGTATTTGCATTTTATCAAGTAGCATTCTGGTATCATTATAAAAAGCTACAGCTATTTACATTTTGCAAACACGTGCACATGTTTTTGGATTCAAATGGCTGTTCGTAATGGAAGCGTAGGTTACACTTCACTATTTCCTTAGAGCGCCCATCCCAGTAGTAAAAGCTTTGCATTGATGAATTGATGCATTGGTCTGGCGAACGCTTGTTAACAGAGGGGGCGCGGCTTTTGTAGGCGTGAGTACATGATATATTTATATTTGCGAATTCATATTAAAGCAGTTTTATATGCTTTGATATATATATAACTTCTTTCAAAGTAAAGTGGCAACATTGAAACGTGGTCTCATCACGCGATCTTGAAGTTTGCCAAAGTTACGAGCAGCCCCCGCCGGACTCTCACTTTTCAGCTCTGTTCTTCGGATGTTGTTGAGGGGGGCCACGGGCAGAAACGAGGGTCAGGGAAAGGTGACTACTGCTGCCTGTGCGAGCGGAGCTGCCCCCCCAGGACTTCCCAAAACCCCCACCCACAATGACATTGATTTGCAGCCGGGACGAGGCAGAATGAGGGGGTAAATGGCCGGCCCTTCACCGGGTAAGTTACTTCTCACACCAACCCCACCATAAACGCGTAAGCGGTGTGTGCTGCAAGGTAGATCGGTGGCTCAATGCACCTGACGCTGGCGACCCGAGTGGGCAGGCACGGCACCTAACTTAATGTACCGAGTTTGAATTTTTTCTCAACTCCCTGAGTGCCAAGCCCTCTGTTGCACCCATTGCAGCATTAATTACCATACCTTACAATGGGCACCGGCGCAAAGAAACCGTCGGGTGTATGCTCTATAAATCCTTTGTAATATAACATGCATACATAACTTACCATAATACTTACAGATACTTGCACTGGTGTTACTGGCTTGCGAAGTATGAGAGGCTGCGTCTGCCCTATGAATACCTCACCTGTAACACAAGTTAGATACATCCCGGAAGCCTGCATGTCACTCCAATTATTTTGAAGCTGAAAGATAAACCTGATGATCCGCCTTGTTTTAAGGAGAAATCTAATTAGCCACCCGAAGGGCCTCATTGAATTCCAACCAGCCTGTGGCGATGGTCCGGGATGCTCTTAAACTCTCTTCGCTGGCACCGCTCCCATCGGGTCCTCGCCTGCTGGAGCAATTGAATACGGCTATTAATGACAGCTGGGGAGCTAACGCAATAATAATAAAAACATGTAAACATGCTCCACGCGGTGTGAGTATTCGCTAACTCGTGCCACTTAGGAGACAGACACAAGAGAGCACACCCGATAGTGCACGTATAGGCCGGCGCTGTGGAGGTTGTCTGTGTTTGTTAGGAGTGTTCCAGTATTTTCAAGACTGTCGAGTTTTTCAAAGGGCTGGAGGGTCACCACCAGCGAAGTGCCAGAAATGCACGAGAAGTGTGAGCACTGCCTGGTACGAACCCCTACATGATCATTATGGTTTTTTTCACCCTATTATTGCCGTGCTGCAGTCTCTATAGGACTGTCTCATTGCAGGCAGAAGTGGTAGAGTCTGGATTTAAACAATCATTATTAAGGATGCTATTAAACTGTGATTTTTAAGTGTTCATCACCGGATCCAAGAGGCTCTGCCAGAAAAGTGTATAAACTCTTTTTGTAGCCAGAGCCTGTTATATTTGCTGTTCTTTGATGTAAAGACAATTCATGTAGAAAGGGTTCCTGCCGTGCATTCTTCCGGGACGCAGGTGCTGTGGCGGATGGCTGGTTGTTCCGGTGCTCTCTGTTATCCTTAGCAGGGCACAAGTCCCAAAACAAGCATTAAAAATGCAATAGGTATCGCCTTTCATTAAGTTAAAGCCATTTGCTTTGCTATACAATACCATTAGCAAAGCAAATGGCTTTAACTTAATCAAAGGCGAGACCTGTTGCATTTTCAGTGCTTGTTTGTTAAGTATCTCTGTGGAAAGAAAGCTTGTAAAATTAGCACCTTTTTATCCTACATGTGATTGTATCTGAATACATTCCCCTGTATCTACTGCTCATACAACAAGTGTCTTATGTCTTCCAAAATACTTAGTCCCATTCACAAGTCAACTGGCTAAGTTAAGCAAAAATATGTTTTCATTAGTAATTGCCATCTGCCAGCATTAAATCCGCACCCTGATTTTGACTAAAAGGTACAGCTAACGCTAAAACCCATAAAATGCTTTAGTTTTTACCTTGGGTTTTATTCTTGAACTAATGAATGGAATTACCAATGTCATCCCAGCCCACGTGGCCCCTAATAAAACTCGCCGGCTCGCAAAATGAAAAGCAGATGGGATTAGGAACAGACCATGGAAAGAGTGATCTTTTGAGCAGGTGAATGAAGGGTTCTCGCTCGGCTTGATCACCTTTATTTGTTTTTCCACGCTCGCCTCTTGTTGCCAATTCCAGATTAATCGCACTTGCTATTTCCTTGGACAGCTCCAACAGAGGGACCTGCCAATTATAAAATATGAGCTTCAAACAGAGGATTTGTGTGTAGCTTACTGTTTCCACGTTTGCTTGACGATTTGGAATGTGAGTAAGTCTTTAGACATAAAGTAGGAATTAGCCTATGTCGGTGTATTAAAGCGTAGTTAATTATAAATTAAAATATTAACCCTGATTTAAAATAGAACAAAAAAATACAAACGCTCGAAAAGAAATACTTGTCCAGATCAATAGTGTGATAACGCTAATGAAGTCTATTAAATATCTGGGAAGATAATGTTAGTAATTTAAAACATCAAAATAACTACAATTGGCAATGTGGTATTATTTTTAAAAGGTTTCACTCAAATGTTGCTGTCAGTTAACATGTTGGATAAGGGTTTTTGAGGAAAGTATCTTCATATTCAGGAATTATCAAATTAAATAAATTAGGAACTGGGCTGTTCCGAGGCAAGGCTGAGCCTCGTAGCTGATTAGGGCACTGGAGACTATATAATATCTCTTCAAGCATAAAAATGTTATAAAATGTCAATTTGACTTAAGTGATAAAATGCAGACTTTAACTTATTGCCCATTTACACAATGTTCCTAAAGGTAGTTCTGTGTGCATGTACTCGTCAACATTTTTGCAACCATTTCTCTAAGCACAGTATTAGTTTTAGCTAATTGTTCACATATATACTGACAGAGGGCTCATTTAACCACTGCCAGGGTGGTCGAGCAGCCACCTTCACTGGCCCTGTGGAGTAAGTATGGGTGAATTTTGCGAATTCGCACGAAATCGCAAAAAACACGTGAATTCGCAGATTTCCCCGTGAAATCGCGGAATATTTTGCGTTTTTGCACCATACTTAACTGGAGTACTTTCTACTGGCTAATCAGTAAGTGCTACCTTGTTGGGTAAATGTATAGTGCTTTTCCTGCACTACAGCTGCGTAGGGCCAGAAGAGTTGCCTCCAGTGACCATGTGTGTGTAACTTTGCCATCACACCGAAGGGAGCCGGGGTCCCTCGAGTGAGCTGTCCATCATAGTGGGTGAAGGGCGGGAAGAGGGTGCACACTGCTAGTGTGTGTGGGGAGGGCAACCGGGGGGCTTCTTTGCGAGTTCACCTCCCTCTTGTGTGTATAAAAGGTCAGGCACAGATCAGAGCAGCAGATGGTGAGAAAGAAGCTACTGGTTACAGGAACTGCACGGGGATTGCACTCGTGAAAGTCAAGGATGCAAAGGCCTGCATCATAGCTAATTTTCGACTGTAGGTATGGGGAGAAAGCACACCTGCCCAGCCTCGACAAAGCACACGCTTTTTGGAGCTGATTAAGGAGTTACTGAATTTGACCTTCAACTCGGGCACCTGCTTTATCTATATCTGTGAGTGCCTCCTGCAGGAGCCTCGTTGTCTACTTGTAACTATTCTCTGAACCTGCTTCGAGGGTCAGAGCAGGGTCAGAGAATAGTTGCAAGTAGGCGCCGCTCAGAAAGCACTTACAAGGTTACAGCAGGTGCCCAAGTTGAAGTTAATTTCTTTGTAACCATTTTGTAAATGCTTACAAGGAAATTACCTCCAACTTGGGCACCTGCTGTAACCCTGTAAGTGCTTCCTGAGCAAAATTTGTCCCGCTTGTGGATTTTGTCGCGATTTCGCATGGATCGCAAAATCGCGAAAAATCCGCAAATTCTGCGAGCGCAACAAATTTTCAGCCCATACTTACTGTGGAGGCATAACAACCATATCTAAGGTTCCATACCAACACAGAGACAAATTTTCAGCAAAAGTACCTCGACTAAGATGGCTGCAGCACTTTTGGTAAAAATGCAATGCTGGTTTGGCCGCCACAATATGGAGTGCAGGTGTATGTTGCTGGGAATACAAATAATTTTAAAATGCTGAGAAATTTTTTACAGCCCATTGGGGGTAATCGGTGTCTCTTAAAGCTTGTGTCTAACATGCATTGCAATGCGACGCAAGAAGGATAACTAGCATCGAAGACCAGTCCCAAATAAGGTTGGTCTTACGATGGTCTCAAGCAAGATTGTCCTACAGCAGATATGCTGCCAAAGGGTCATTTCTAATGGTAGAAACAAATAAAACTCAGCTGTGGGGAAACAAAGTGGTTACCCTGCCTTTAACCTGGCTGTGGAACAGCAAGAGGATCTGCTCCTTGGCTTGTAAATTCAAGGGATTTTCCAGTGTTCAAGTGAGCTGCAAGAAGACCGTATTTATGTCTCACATGATCCTTTCGCAGCATATTTATGTCTCACATCTTCCAGTTTCTAAATTACCTCAAAAGTCTTATATCGGACATATGTTTAGCCATTGAGTGCCTACAAAGGATGTTTTCTTCACATTAACTGGTTGTGCCCTAGATGGTACATGCCGGATCGGATCAATTTTTATGATATGCAATGCCACAAAAAAAGAGTCAGTCAGATGGTAGGGCAATCCCACCTATTTACAAGATATATTTATTTGTTTTATTTATTTATTGTTTTTATATAGCTCAGACCTAGCCCTAGGTTAGAAAAATGGTTTACATATAACAAATTCACCCCTACCAGCATTTACAACTTAACATATTAGAGGACGAGAAACATAGAGCTGGTTATGGAGAAGAGGTATGTGGTAGTCCTTAGTTTGTGAAGTATAGTTTGGAGAGATGTGTCTTTAGTTCTGTATGGAATGTCAGTAGTTTAGGGTTTAATCTGTTGCGGTTATGGATGGAATGCCATGGACGTGAGTGAAGGAATGAGAAAACTTGTTTAAAAGATTTGTGTTTTTTGGGTATGGTATTTCAAGAAACAGGCTGTTCTTGTTGCTTGTATTATTTTTCCTGCCTGTAGTTTTCCAACAAGTATGAGTTGTTAAAAAAAAGGTCCAATTTCCGCAATGTGATGATTGATCATGCATTTTTGGTTATTGTTCATTACTGAATCTTTTTAAAAAAAAACTTTTTATTGGTTCAATCACAGCCACATATAACATGATTGGACGACATCATCGAGGTTTTCAACAAAATGATCAAGCAGACATTAATTCTGGTTACAAATTACACATTTCCAGCAGGACTCGCCTGCCTATGCATTTCCATTTCAACAGTAGGCGACACACAGGGATCCCCCCCGATGTTTATTGCAATGCAACCATTTCCTATCCCATTTCTTGGGACAGCCCGAGCCTTACAAAACTTCAGTTTCTGCCAACATACACTGATCCATTTCTTTGACCCACAGGGTGATAAGTGGTAGGCTTGTTCCCCACCAGCCTCTAGCCAGCTCTCGTTTCAGTGTTGTAAATTGCTGTTCAACTTCCGTGAGATTAGTCTCCTCCATTATGTTCAACAGTTCCAGTTGTGAAGTTAATACTATGGTCTTCCCCAACGCTGTGCGCATGTGGTCTGAGGCTCCCTCCCAAAGGGCACGTATCTTTGGGCAAGTCCACAGGGTATAGTAAAATGTGGCCTGCTGACCACATCCCTTCATACAAAGATCGTCAGGTCTAGTTCCTATTTGCAGCAACATTTTCCCTGTGATGTATGACCGGTGGAGTATCCTAGGTTGAATCAGCTGAAATCTCTGAGTGATAGCCACCTCTCATGGGGACATAAGTGCCGCCTACCAGTCCTCGTCATCTATATGCCCAATGTCGTCTTGCCACTGCTCTCTCAGCTCCGGGAAAGTGTCCGGCAGGTTATTACTCAACTTCTTATAAGTTAGAGATATTGCCTTCGAATTGAGGGGCCCATCTAGCAAGCGGTCTTCCAAAGGTGACGACTCTGGTATGTCTTTGAGAGACGGCCTGTATCGCATGCCTAATTTGTAAATATCTACATGATATTGTTTCTGGAGCTCACCAAAGATAAGTAGTGCTCCCTTCTTAACCAAATCTCCAACCACTGATATCTCGAGGAGGTCCTATTTATCAAACCTGGGCCGGTAGCACAGCATGCCTAGCTTCTTGGTGAACCACAATGGTGTGGCTTGCGAGAAAACTCAGTTTCATCCCAGCCGAGAAGTTGCTACACGCCAGATTTCCAATATATGTTGGGTAGGTCCGAAGAACCTCCCTTTATTTTTCCTATCATTGGTGTATAGGGCCCCCAAATATCCAGATCGGTCAGTTTGGTATCGATCAATGGCATATGCTGGGTCATTCGGGGGGTGATACATCCAGTGATTAACGGTTACCAATTGCCCTGCCCAGTAATAATGCTGTAGGTCAGGAAGTGCTATTCCCCCATCATACCAGCCTTTTGTCCATTTCTGCAGTGCAATTCTAGGGGTCTTTCCATCCCAAAGCAGCGTGAGTTTCTCTCCTTCAACAGCTCTAAAGTATGAGTCTGGGATCCTGTGGGGACAGTTCTGTAATGTGTAAAGAAAGCGAGGAAGGGCTAGCATTTTAAAGAGTGCCGCCCTCCCCACCAGTTTTAGGGGCAGGGACCTCCAATGTTTCACGTCTGCTTGTAGTCGGGCCAGAGGGGGGCCAGATTGGAGCTGTAGAAACAGGCTGGATCTGATGTGACAAAGATCCCTAAATAGCGAAACCCCTCCGTCGCGACCGCTATTTCGGAGTCAGCCGGAAAGCGGGGCACCCCAACCTTCAACATAAACAGTACAGGCTTGTGCCAATTGATTGCATATCCTGAGTATTTGCAGAAATTCGTAAATATGTTCTGTACCACACTAATCGATTTGTACGGGGATGCTAGGTATAGCAGTATGCCATCAGCATAGAGGGATATCTGATCCTCCACCTCAGCTGGCCAGCACATCCCATGCACCATCACGTCTCTATGCACCCAGGCCGCAAGAGGCTCCAGCATAAGAGAGAAAAGCAGCGGAGAGAGCGGGCACCCCTGCCTAGTACCTCTTCGTAGCTTGTACGTCCGAGATATGAAGCCATTAACCCTCACATGTCCCAACACACCAGTATATAGCAGCTTGACCCAGGCTATGAATTTAGGGCCGAGTCCCACCTTCCCTAGGACCTCGAATAGATATGGCCATTCAATGGAATCGAAAGCCATGGAAGCGTCGAGAGAGAGCACCGCCGTGTCCTTTTCAATATACTGCCTACGAGCCGTCACTTTATGTAACCGCCGTATATTAAGGGCCGTATTTCAACCTGGCATAAAGCCAGATTGTTCCGGGTGGACCAATGATGTGATAACTGTCACCAATCTATTCGCCAGGACTTTTGCTTACACCTTTGTCTCCACGTTTATAAGCGAAATCTGTCTATAAGAGCCACAATTATCCGCTGGCTTATCCTGCTTATGAATGACTATGATGGTGGCTAGTCGCTGATCTACTGGTAGCCCTCTCACTTCTAAACTTTCTTCCTACATGGCTTTTAGGTGTGACACAGTCAGAGAGGCAGTGGCCTTCAAAAACTCTACCGGAATGCCGTTAGGCCCCATCACCTTACCAGACCTAATCTGCCCCAATGCCTTGCCTATTTCATCGTTCTAAAGGTCTCCCTCCAGAGTCTCTCGCTCTGTATCTGAGAGGCCGGGCACATTGCTGTCCAGGAGGAGCTGACAGGAGTCCTCAGCCGCGTAATGTGTGGAGGGGGAGTACACGGCTTCAAATTGATCAGCGAACGTCTCCACTATGTCCTGTGGGTGTGTCGCTGCTTCACCCCCCGGTGTCATCAGTTTATGTACGCATCTAGACTCCTGCTCTCGCCTTTACAACCACGCCAGTGTCCTACCAGCCCTATGCCCAAGTTCATAGAGTCTATGTTGGGTGGCATGATGCCTTGCCATCATATGTTCCCTGGTTTTTATCCTGTATTCGTTCTTGCTTCAGTAGGAGTCTATGGCTAGTGTCCGGTGAGGGATCCTGTGAATGCTCACATTCTAGTTCAAGGAGGTCTGACTCTAACTGGACCAAGAGTTCGTGCTTTTTTGTAATACAGCCCGTCTTTAATGACAGAGCTTGCCCCTAAAGACCCCTTTGTATGCTTCCCAAATTGTTTGTGCAGAGTCGACTGAGCCAACGTTTTCAGTAAAGTAATTCTCTGTGTGTGTACGGAGTTTGTCTCTTATATCTGGTATATGTAGGAGCCATGGGTTAAGGACAATAGTAGTGCGAGGCTGTCGTTCCCGGTGCGTATATTCCATCCAGACCGGGGAATGGTCCGAAATGCCTCTGGGTAGAACCTTACACTGGGCAAAATTATTTATCGAGCACAGATGCATGAGGAAATAATCAATACGCGATAGACTATGGTGGCCACTAGAGAAATATGTGAATAATTTATCATAGGGTGAAGTGTACTGCCCACGTCCGTCAAACCCAGCGCCTTCACGAAGTCAGCCATTAGGTCGTTAGATTTCTTCCTAGACTTCGGTGGGCGGCGATCAACAATGTCATCTAAGGTCATGTTGTAATCTCCTCCCATGATAAGTACGCTCTCCCGGAGTGTCGCCAGCCTACTTCCTAGGTCTTCCAATTCTGCCTTGCCCAGAGCGGGGGTAAATATACAGAGAGTGTGTTAATGTCCTTCCCATCCCATTGGGCCTCTGCCCCCACAAAACGACCCCCGTATCCGCCCATGTTTTATGAACAATAAGGGGCATAGCTTTCCTTACCAATATGGCCATCCCCCTTGAGCCTGTGGTGTAGTCTGCATGTACCAGAAGTTTGTATCCCCACCTAGTGAGGGCCTTGGATTTCTGACCCACTAGATGCGTTTCTTGCAGCAAGACGACATTGGGTGAGTGTCTTAGGTATTGTTGCACTATCCCCCTTTTAATCTTATCCACAACACCATTGGCATTCCAGGACATTATAGAAAGGGGCCGATCTCTAGCCTGCCCCATTTCCTTGTGTCACCCCCATTTCCAGTATCCGGATCATTGTCATGCAGGAAAGAATTTGAGCCTGTCCACTTTTCAATTGCCGTCCAATGGTCAATATGGCTACTTCATGTTTCCAACTCCCAGTATCACATTGCTTACCAATAACACAGTCAAGAAAGTAACATCCCCAAATTCCAAACCCCTTGGATCCCTCCCCCTCCCTGTCCCCTAGACCATAGCACGGTGCACCTTCAAACCCCCTCCGACCCCAAATCCCTCAACAGCCACACACCTTCCTACCCCCCTGCCCGTGGATTTAAAACTACCCACTCCTGAACATGGCAGAGTACCTCTCCCCCCCCCTCAAAATGGTAGAAATGCACTGGACAATCAACTCCCCTACCCGCCTGCTGACATCATAATTAACTTGTAGTGTTAGCCATCCACTGATTATGTAGTCCAGTCTCATTCAAATCACATATTTTAAAGGCCTAGGTCTCAAACCTTACATCAGGTCCCTTCCTTGTGAGTCTCATACCCAATAGGGTGTATTAACCCCCCCGATCCCCTCTACTTGCGCTTTCAGTTGGGCCCCGGTGCTCCATCGATGAAGCCAAAGGTCCTTATTCCTGTTCCTGCAGTGGACCTTCTTCCTCCGCAGGGCCGTTCTTTGCAGCGTTCGTACGTAAACACCTACGTTGGCTTGTTCTCTCAGAGCGTTCTTGTCTCTGGCATCCCACTGAGCTCCATCCTTCCATCCAGTCCCAGACTGCATCTCGTGAGTCAAAAAAACGATGATTTGCCATCTGATTCCACCCTCAGTCTCGCAGGAAAGAGCATTGTGTACTTCACCTCACGGTCCCGTAGTTCCCTCTTCACCGCCTGAAAGCTGAGACGATGAGCTTGGGCCTTTGCCGTGAAATCCGGAAAGAAGGCCACCTAATAGTTGTCTATCTTCAGCGGGGACTGGAGCTCGCAGTCTGCAGGATAATTTCTCTATCTCGGTGATTGAATACCCGAACAATAAGATGCCTTGGATTTGCTCCTGGGTTTGGTCTACCCCCTGGTACTCTATGAGCTCTTTCAATGGAGAAGTAGCTGGATAAAGACTTGGGCTGTAGATGCTTCGTGATGAGGTCTTCTACATATAAGTCTGCTGCCGGCACCTCCGTTTTTTCCGGAACCCCTAAGATGCAGATGTTATTGTGGCGGGCCCGGCCTTCATAGTCATCGTACTGCTGCGCTATCCTCTCCTGTTTCTTCTGCATGTCAAGCATTTGCGTCTGAAATTCTGACATGTCCATCTGCAGGGCACTAGTGACCACCTTAAGCTCCTTGACTTTCTCGTCCATCTTTCGGAAGTCCGCTCTGATGAGTGAGACCTCCACCGTGACCGAGTCCACTGAAGCGCGAACTCCTTTAATGGCTGCCATGACATCATGCAAGGTTGGCTCCGGTCCTTGTTTGGAAGCAGCCACCTCCCACTTCCTTCTCCGGCTGCGGCGAGTCACCTTTGTCTCCCATTTTGGACCATGCAAATTTGGCCAGCTGCATCTGGGCATTCGCCTTTGGCCCCTTCCCTTCAGTTGCCATGAATGTGCGGCAATGGACTCCCAACTAAGCGAAAGCATAGGCCAGCTCTGAATAGTGGACCTCAGATCATTGACCAGAGTGACTGAGTTCGTAAGATTCCTTTCCGGATTCGCAGTCTGGGTATCTCGGCCCCAGAACACAGACTATCTTGGCTGGGCTTCTACACACTTCGCGCCCCCCCGTCAATGCGATGCGACTAACCTCGCCGGCGTTCCTCAGAATGCTTCATGCAGTCTAAATGCAGGGAGTTGTTATGGCCCAACACCCCCCCAGCCTGAGGTGTCCTCCACTGTCGTCGTCTGTCACGGCTAGACAAGGCTTCTTTTCCAGAAGCATGCCCCGGATTCACTCCTGTGGTGAACCGTCGGCCCACGCCATGTGCCGGGTAGTCACTGTGGGCCCACTCCCGGCAGTTCAGCTGGTCAAGGGACACCAGTTATGCACGTAAGCCCTGCAATACAGCTCGGACACCCCTGTACAGAACGTCTGCTGGCATACAGATCACAGTAGACTCTCAGACTGTGCTCACTTGGAGTTGTCCGCAGCCCTGAACCAATGGAGATCACAGCATTCAGCGCCCTTGCACCAGCACCAGCGTCAGTCTATACACCCATGTAGGCCGCGAGCCAAGGCCTCAATTTTGTGTTGCTGCAGTCTAGCGCCCGGTGGGCCCCGGCGCTCTGTCCTCCTGCCACAAGTCACAGTTCCAATTGCCTCTAATACAGCAGTAGGGAATCACTCCCGACAGGACAGCTCCTTCAGCTATTCGGGGGCTCCCAATACTTGTCGCTTTCTTTTGGACCTGCAAGTCCATGCTGTGTGCCCCACACCAATCACACCATTCGCCTCCACTGCTGCAATCACTAGGCCACCCGGGAGTCCCTCATCCGATTCCCAGTGCAGGCCTCAAAGCCGGGGTCTCGCGTAGCCCGCAGAGGCAATTTTCCTAGACCTAGGGCCACCACACCCCCTCCTGCATGCCGGCTCTGGAGTGTGCAGCAGTTATCGTAGAGCTCCCTGCTGAGCGTCCGCCCGAACCGCAGCACCCCGACGGCAGTCGCGACGCACGAAGGGCGCAAAGCCGGGGGCTCAGATGATCGATCCACTCACCTTCACTGCAGCACCGCTCTGCTCGGGAGCCCCCAGCCGGTCTATGTCTGCATTGGGCGCTTCCTCAGATGTAAGGCGCCCCGGGACCCTCCTCGCATTTCTCAGCTACCTGGCTTTCACAACGCCCCTCGGGCATTATCAACGCTTTTAGTCGGTTAGCGCCCGCCATTATCTCTATTGCCGCCTCATCAGGGATGTCTCGGAAGTGGGTCGCCGGAATCGCCAGTCGAGTCGCTGCCACTGTTGAGTCTCTGCTGGGGCGGTAAGAGGTAGAATGCTGCGTGTTCTCATGCTTTTGGGTCATGGACGACTGCGGATATTGGAGGACTTGCAGCGGGGAATCAGGAGCTTTCTCAGGCAGCGGCCATTTTGTTGGCTGCTAGCCACGCCCCCCCATTACTGAATCTTGATCGATAATTGTGTGCCTATTCTTCAGGGTTTGAAGCTGGCCCAAAATAAACCCCATCACCAAGACTGCAACAGTAAGAGAGGCAGTGGGCTAAAATAATCATCCATAAATATATTAAGTTAAAGATCATCCTGATTCCCAATGTATGGGTTCTGATATTGCCCCTTTATACTACCACTTCTCCGAGGACTAGAATCTTAGAATATTTCAGATTTTTGCTGAAACACTTTCTGTTTCTTGTACTGGTCGGATAATTCCATTATAGTTGTTCATTACTCCACCTAATCATAGGAGGTAACCTGAATAGTCATATTGTAGTCCCTCTTTAGCATAAGGCACTTTCTTGGAAATATGTATCGCCTCAACCTTATTAATGGTAGCCCCCAACCCATAATGTTGGTCATGAAAGCACCTTTAATTCTAATTGGCTTGGCTTGTTTTCCATCGCTGGCCTTTCTGCATTCCTTCCAGCCAAGCGTCACATGACTCTTTTACCTGCTGAACAGGAAGCAAGCTCTATTTTGAAGTGGCAGTGGTTAAGCCAGCAATCCAGTACCCTCGGCGGAGGTTAATTTCCCCAAATTTAGATTAGTTATGGCCAAAGAAATGTCTGACTAGCTTTCATCAACGTTATTGTTGAGTTTGCAAACAGTTGAAAGTTTATACTTCTTACTCAGGTTATATGAAAAAGGAAAGATGTTCTTACATAGGTTACACATAAATTGAAGAGTACATTTTTCTGAGACAACAAAAATCATAATCCAATGGCAATCCAAGAAATAGAGCTATTTAATTAAAGTAGCAAAAAATATATTACTACTCAAGAATCAGGAATATTGGTATAATGATCGACACATTTCAGCCTTGTTGATAACTTCAGAGTCCTGTCAAAATACTGCGATAAATAGAGCATGCCTAAAAATATTGGGGCATATTATCAAGGGGGTTTATCTCCGCTTTTTTGGCTTTAAAAGCCAAGAAAGCGGAGATAAAATTATCTCCCTATTACCTAGCTGTCGCTAACACCAGTTAGCGACAGCTAGTAGGAGATAGCGACCATCTTGGGCCCCACTTTGCATGTCAGTGATATTTATCACTAATGACATGCAAAGTGGGCGTGCCAAGATGTTAGCGACTGGAAACAGTCGCTATCTCCTATTACCAACTTTTGGAGATATTCGCGCTAAGCGCGAATATCTCCAAAAGCTAACACCTGTCCTGAGCAGTTCTTAGCCATGTTATCCAATGGGAGGTGGATAACATGGCTAAAAGCATTAGCTCGGTAATGCATGAATATTGCTGACTTTTCAGTGATATTCATGCATTGCGGCCGATTTTTATCGCATTTGCGATAAACCTTGGTAATACCAACTTTTATCTGCGATAAAAATCGCCGCAGCTCAGCGGTAAATTTTTGTCTCTAACCAAGCAATAGCGATAATTATCGCTATTGCTTGGTAATATGCCCCCTTGTTTTTAACTTTTTAGCAGTTACATTATTGCTTATAAATGCTTCCCCGAGTCCGGAGGTCCTGCACGCACCTTATAGAGTCTTGTTTATACGGTTCTTCATTTAACCTGCATTTATTTACTATAAATTGATTTACATTATTGTGCAGTGACTCAAATATTGAATTCATTGATAGGGCGAGGGTTAAACCAGAATGACTTGGGAGGTGAAATCAATCATTATTACATAAGGTAAATTTTTCAGCCAGCCTGTTTTAAGTACACTTTTCATTTTAGCACTGTAAATGTGTCCTAGAAACAACTGGCAGTGCCTTCTGCCCCTCACCCAGGAAGTCATCCATGCTGGCAGGCATGGTAGAAGTCACGTCGCCCTGGTTTGTGGCGGCCACTAGCATATTGCCATGTAGTGGTCCCTCATGACCCCTCATAAGCTTAGCCAATCCTGTCCCCATGTGGACACCCCACGGGCAGTGACAGTGTGCCCTGATTAGCAGCAGGCTCTAGCAGTATTCATTGAACTACCACAGGGTTTTCAGAACTTGAAGTAAATTAAAGTCGCAAACCGGGCATGGACGAGTGCTTGGCTCTCCTCCTTTGTCATGAAAACGAGCCTCTACTCAGGCTGTGCTCTGCTCCCGAAGTTCCTGGCTCACCAGCCAGGAACCCCCTCAAGCAGGATGCCTTGTTGGTATTCCCATATGTCTCCTGCTAGTAGTGCACATTAGAACTTCTTCTACTGCTTCACACCATAGTACCTCTTTCAGATGTTGAACCCTCCAGTCTCCCCCAGCGCTGTCTCCTAGGGCCTCAGGTTAGTGATAAGCTATGGAGAGTTAAATATATTTGTTTTAGTCTTGGAGATCCCTGACAGTCTGTAATGCCCTTTGTTCCAAATGTAGTGAATGCTGCTAATGTTTTGGACCCCGATACTGTCATTTGCACCTACATACTAGCACACTGCCTCTCCCCCAAGCCCCAAAGGTGTGCTGTCACAACTTTCTTTTGGTACTCTGCAGTATTCATCACTGGTCATGTGTACATTTTTTCTTGATTCATTACCTCAAGTCGTGAAGTTTCTACATCGGCCCATGCTTCATTGAGACGAGACCCCTCTCTTGACAATATTCATGAGCCTAGCATGATAAAGATACTGTGCATTTGCTGAGTGTGCAGTCACAGTGAATTTTCATATCCTGCTAAAATGTAGTCATTTTTGTCTATTACATGTAAAAAAAAGTAATTTTAGTGTTCAAGCGCAATGTAAAAGCAGAGACTACTCGTATGTTATTTCGGTTTAGTATGAAATAGCCATCACACGTAAGAAAATGTTAAAATCAGAAAGGACCTGTGCAACTGGAAACCAACAATGTCTCTTGCGTGCCTCCTCTTGGATACCAGTCCACCTAAGCCATAAGAGAGGGAGTGAGAGTGGATACATAAGGTAGTTATGTAATATGATCCAATGTTACCAACTAGGGGTTTAGTGACATCAGAGCCTATGTGATTGAAGGCTGAGGTGTCACTAAAGCCATGAAATGGCAATATTGCAACAGATTGGACTTAAATCACTTAAATTCCTTAAATCTAAGAAGGAGTAATTTATAGAGTAATGATTCTGAAAGTCTGTCATGTCTATAGCCTTCGTGGACCAATAATAGTAATCCGTGATATAACCAATCAATCTATTTTTAGTGTACTCTCTATTTATTCACTTTTACCAGATTCACAATATGGCTTCCATTAAACTGTAAATGTAAGTAAATAAATGCACAAACACAATCGTCGTAGATACAGATTCAGATCATTACAGTTCTTTGTCAATTCGTTTAACAACCCCCTGAATTCGCTGGGAGGTACGAGGTATTTATTTAGCATGTTCCACATATTATTTTAAATATTTCCCATATATAATAGGCTCCCAGGGGTCCTTGCGGTCTGAAGAGAAATGGACTGAAATATGAGTCAATTGCAAGTTATACCTCACTTCCAAATAACTAATCTGTTCCAACCATTTCATAAGTGAATACCAGAGGTGGGCATTTATGTTTAGCCTGAGGGGAAACCATTAAAAGTTTAATTTTTTAGACTTCCATAAGTATTCAAAAAATCAGTCGTTGCATTCTCAGTTTTTCACCGTAATTTTTACTGTCTTTAACTTTCAAAACCATTGAAAAAAGAGGCTTATTTCACCAAATAGGAATTTTGTTACAGCTTAAAAAATGAAAGTGGTGTGGAAATTCACTGCATGGCAGATTTCCAAAATAAATGTGAATTAGCTACATTTTCTCTACATGAGGTGGTAATCAGTACTCCTTTAGCTTTAACAATCCAAGAAAGATAGCTTTCTTTAGTGAAAACAACCACCGAACTATTTTTTGCCGAACATATTTTATTATTATCTGAAATCTCCTAACTCCGTGGTTCATAAACTCAAGGTATTTCTCCCCTGTGCTCGCAGAATCAGCAGGAAGGATAGATGTGTGCCAATTTTCTGTAAAGTGTTGGTTCTCACAGTGCTATTTTAAGTTTTATGGCTGCAGTCTCCTACTCTTGTTCATATTGCTGTGCATGTATCTTTGTACCTAAAGCCGTCGTACTCTGGCCTAAGTGCAAATATTACCTGGATCACCAAATGCAATTATGCAGTGCCTTCGAAGAACATGTGAAATGGGTACAATTAATTCAAAACACAAGGCGCCTGATGATGATAGAAGCATACATTGCACATATATATTTATTCCCCAGTATGAGGCAAATTCTACACGAAGAGAAAGGTTTTGCAAATTACTATTGCAAGCCCTTAAAGGCAACCTGCTATGCATACCAAGCAGTGTGTGAAAATGCGGTGACTTTAGTACAATTTATGTATTTATACTTTTGTATAGCATCAACCAGACCCATGTGGGTATCAGAGTGCTTTACATCATTTAAAGTGGATTTTATATATATTGATAATGGGGAATAAGGAGTGAGCTGTCCTTAATGGGGAACGGGTGGAGATTAACCAGTGTAAAGTTGATATTAATGGGTACTTAAAAGTGGGACTGGACACACACAGATTGGAGAATCATATTTTGTTAGATTAGAGTGGAAGCAAGCAATCTATTGATTATATCCTTTCTTACTTGTTTCCTCGGTTTCAGTGAGCTATCAACTAGGGCATCAGAATAGAGGTAATCATGACTGGAAGCAGCGAAGAAAGAGAAAGTATTTAAGTTTTTTCTTGAGGATGGCATGTAACTGTTGAGATAGAGTGTCAGATTTTTGGTGTGCTGCCCCTGAAAGACTGATTCAGCATACTGAGTTTTTTGAAGAATGGGATTTCAAAACAAAGTTAGTCTGAGCTTCGGAGTTCTCAGGATCCATCCAAAATGATTAGATTGTAGGATAGGTAGTTTGATTAACCTCTGTGAAGAGCCTGGTGTATGACACAAGCTACTGGCTTCTAGTTTCAACAGAGAGGCAATGGAGGGTGTTTATTATGGGTAACATGTCATATTCCCTGTGGCCCAGTACAGGTGGGGTGCTGAGTTGAGTGCTGCTCTAGAGGTGCTGGGTGTATTTAAGGGGTGCCATCAGAAGTGTAGGCAGTGAGGACAGTGATGTTACACCATCATTGTAGTGTAGACAAGTTTTATGAGGGCTAGGGATTTGACACTTGTATTCAAATCTTTACATGTAAGAAAGGATTTCATTTTTTGGATGAGTTTGATTTTATGTTTTGCACCTCAAGCTAGGCCACTGATGTACGCGTGCCGTTTAGGTTTTTGCTCAGTAAGAAGCCCAGGGATTTACAGTTGATTGGTTTACAGTCAATAAGGTTCGATGTGTCCAACTAATCTGTATAAGTGTTGCATTTGATAAGGTGAGATCAGAAGTAATTCTGCCATGTGTAGGATTAGTTTAAGGTGTTATTAGGTCATCCATGTGTGTAACTCTGTTATTACCTCCTCGTTAGTCTTCCTCGCCCCCTGAGTTACATAGTGAGCTTAAGCTCCACAACAGAACCCTCCAAAGCAAAAAGAAACCACCTCCCACCCCCTCCCAACATGGCCGACCAGTCCCACCTGACCTCTATAAGAGGCGGGCCGGCCCAACCAATCAGCCTGTTTTTTTTGTTCTGCACGATTCTCTCCAGAGCACGGTACAGGTAAGATGGGCGGCGTGAGCTGGCCCTGGGGTTTTAAGGTGGTGGACCTGCTCTAGTGGTCTCTGGTGCCTTATGCCTAGAAATCCCCCCCCCTCTTCCTGCCCCCGGTCCTGTGGGGCCGGTTAGGTGCTGCTATAGCGTGCCAGTGGTTTATAGGGGGGGGGGGCGGCAGGGGATAGGGGGTGTTTGGGCATCCCCGTGTATCCCCAGGTCGTTACCGAGGGGCCCGGGCCACTGTGTGGGCTTTTGGGGTCCAGCGCTCCATTTGGCGTTTATGCACCTATGTGTGCTTACATGGATATGTGAATTGCTGGTTACGCCCGTCGGGTAGCTGGGCTGCCCGATGGGGGTCGTGTTTTCATGGAAATGCCAGGGCTGTGTGTATTGGCTCTGCGTGGGGCATCTCACTTACAGTGTAACAGCTTTCGGGTTGTAATTCTGCCTGTCATGATTTCATGCACCTCAGTTTGTAACGGGTGCTCGTGCTTCACATTATGCCATTGCCTGGAACAGCGTTGGCTTGTTCTCAGGGCTGCTAGCGCTTCTGCACGACGTTAAGCTGGGTTGCGGGTAACGTCTTTTTCGCTGCTTGTCCCTGTCTCAGTTATATGGCACAGCAGAAGACCACTGCGTGGACCTTGTGGGTGGCGCGCGGTGCCTGGCCGGGTGTTTGTCACTTACTCGGCGGGGGCAGGCGCGGTCCTCCCTCGTTTGTCCACGGGTCCTCGGGGGCTCAACTGGCCGGGTCCGGGTGCTCCCATCGGACCGGCCTGGGTCTCAGTACAACGCGGCGCCGGCGTCCGCGAGTTTTTTTTTTTTCTCTGCTCTCTCCTCCCCAACGGCCCGCGGCTGCTTGCCGCGCTGGGGTTGGCTCCGGCGGGCTCCCGCCTCTTGTGGGCGGGGTTGGAAGATGGGGCCGGCGGTTGCCTTGGCGACCGGGCACGCCGGGGTTCCCCTGCGGGCGCTGCGAAGCGTTCTGCCTTCGGCAGGCAGCGGACAACGCGTCGGGCTCGGCTGTGAGTCCGGTGTTCGATCCTCGACTTGGAGGACCACGGAGCCGTGGCTCGAAGGTGAGGCTTGTGCCTTTGGTGGGGACAGCCCTCACAGGCCAGGGTTCGGATCCTGCCTGTGCTGTAGGAGTATCCCAAGGTGGGATATTTTCAAGGGGGCTTGTCCATTTTACACACTTAGCGTGAGGCTGGTCAGGTTTAATTAATTTGACCTACTTAATGTAGAGTGATACGTTTCTTGTCCTCGCCTCGTGCAGTCGCTGACAGCTGACTTACAGGCTGGGGTTTGTTTGAGGCGGCGTTTTACCCCGAGTACTGGGTGCACTTCGCCGCCTCAGCGGGTATTTCTAGGCGGTGTGGACTCGCCCTGACCCGTCGGGTGGGCGAGTTTCTGGAGCGCCGGCCTAGTGTGCGGGGTGCTCGTCTGTGCTGCAATGCCTCTCCTCAGGTGGTGGGGGTTCAACCTCCTCTTCTATCACCTTCTGCGGGGTCTCCTGGTGTGGCCGCGCTGTCCCATCGAGGTCCTTGCGCGGCGGGTGGCCCTGCCCCCTCCTCGCCTCGTCGCCCTCTCGGTGGCCCCGGGGGGGGGTGTATGGCCCTGGTGGAGTGTTGTGGCCCATTGGTTGAAGCAGCAGTCTCTAATACTGTGGTCTAGCCCGGGGTTCGATTCCCCGCCGCGAGGGGGCTTGGGCTCAAAAGGTCCTGTTCATGTTATTTGGCTACTTTCTCTCCATGGGATGCTTGGCCTCCTCCTTAGGGGTGTCCGGGAGTGGTCGCCTCGGGGGGAATGCCGGGAGGGGTTCCGCGGAGGCATTTGGACATACGCCTTGCGACCCTTTCGGACGTGTGGTGCGCTATTCTGGCTGGGAGGTCGCGCACATGCGGGGCCCATTCCGGCGTCCTTGTCGGCCTGTCCTCTTTGAAGGGCGTCCCGCCCTGGCAGGGGTGGGGCCCTTCGGCCATTCCTCCCGGATACGGGATGTCGGTCGCCACAAGGTACTTTCTTGGGGGCTTCCGGGCCCCGGTTTCGGCGTTTCCCGTTCTGGGACTGGGGGGGCCGCTCCCGTGTTGGTCATCCCGAGATCCTGGCTTCGGCCGTCCCGCTCCAGGGGGTTCCCTGGGGGGGGGGGGGCTGTCGCCTCCATTTCGTCCCATCTTGGGCCGTGGCTGGCACGGTTCTTGGGCTCTTCGGGCTGGCTGGCCTTGCGGAGTCTCCGCGGAGTCCCTCCTTATCGATAGGTTGGGGTGCCTGCCCCTTCCGTGGTCGGCCCTATTGGGCTTGCCGGGAGCCTGTGGCCATACCACCCAAATAACACCTGATCTCGTCCGTACTCGGAAGTTATGCTGGGTCAGGCCGGGTTGGTGACTGGAGGGGAGTCCGCCTGGGATTACCAGGTGCTGTTGGCTGCGGCCTACGATTGGATCCCGCCCTCGGTTGCGGAGGCTTCCGTTGGGTTTGCCTTCTGGCCCGTGGGGTCTAGGGCTATTCCGCCCTGCCTGCGCCTGATCTCGTCTGATTTCAGTATTTCGGCAGTATCGGGCCCGGTTGGTACCGGGTGGGGAGTCTGCCTGAGGTTCCCAGGGGCTGCCGGCTAGGGGTACTGGCACCTGGCCCGCCTGGTGGTTCTTCTTCACCGGGCGGGGGTCGGGGTGTTCCCCGTCTGGAGGTGTGTTAGATTTTGGCCTCGTCTGGTTCGGCGGTGTCTCCCCTCCGTCGGCTCCCTGCTCTAGGGGCGGGGGTCCCTTCGGTGCCCGTCTCGGGCTTGTCCTCCTTCGGTGGGCCCCGTCCTCCCCTCTGGTTCATTCAGGGGGGGGCGCCCTTGGGCGCCGGGTCGATTGGGTCTCCGGCAGTCGCGCAACACGGAAGTTGCTGGCGGTCCTCCTGGCTTACAGGGTGTCCTGCCGTCGTTTGCGCCTGTGCTTCAATGCCCCCAGGTCTTGTCAGTCGACCTGGTGGTGTGGTGCTGTGTCAGCCTTCGGGGGGGGTGCTGTTTTCGCTCCCTTTGGTTTCCTTGCTCGGGGATTGTTTTCTTGAGCGGAGTGGCCGGTCCTGGCCCTTCGGGCTGTCCTGTCCGCAGGGTCCGACTAGGGGGAGGCGGATCGACTGAGTCGGATCTTCCTTCGTTGCCTGGTATCACCCGGACCCCGGTGGGGCTACAGCGCCTGGGGCCTCGTCTCGGTCTGCCTCCGGTGACTCGGTTCACGGTGGGGGTCTCGGCCCTCCTGCCCGGATTCTGGTTTCTCCGCCTGGGTCCTGGGGGTGCCCGGTCTTTTGCGAGGCCTTTCGGCTGATGTGCGCGTTTCCCCCGTGCCCTCTGTTATCGCGGGTCCTCGGCTGGATTCGCTTGGGCAGGGCCGGGATGCTCCGGGGTGCTCGCCTCGGCGGCACGTGGTCTCTTTTTGGATCATTGCAAACTAGGGAGCTTTAGCTCACGGGTGAGTCTTGTGCCATTGGTGCAGACGGCCCTCACTGACCTGGGTTCGATTCCGGCCTGGGCGGGGGAGGTATCCCTAGGTGGCAGTTTTTGCCTGGCACCCGCGTGTGGTTGACACGCTTGTCGTGGTGCATTCCGGTTTTTGGATCCCGGCGGGGTCGCCCGCCCCGGGTACCCTCTCCTTGGGCGAGCTGGCGGTTCGAGCCTCCTGGCCGATCCTGGTTCTTCCCGTACCATGGTTGGGTCCCCCGCTCTCGGCATCTGTGTTGAGCCGGCTCTTGTCGGCTGGCCCGCCTCCTTCTGCAGGCCTGTTCCTGTGCCCGGCGCTGGGCGCCCTTCTCGCGTTGGCGCTGTCGGCTTGGTGCTGTCCCCGCCTCCGTGGTCCCCTTGCGGGTATTGGTTTTCCGGTCTGAGGGGTGTTCCTGGAACGTGGCCCCTGCTTGCCGGTGGGCCCGGTGGGCGGCCTTGCGGGCCTTCCACAGTCCGGGTTCGAGGGCCTGGTTTCCTTGGTGGCTCGCTTGGCTCCGATGTTGTTTATCCTTCGCCCACGGGCGCTCTGCCGGTCTCCCCCTTGGGTGCTCGCTTCGGCTGCACATTTACTAATTTTGGATCGTTCCTGAGGACATTTGCGGGGCCCCTGCGCAAGGGTGGCTCGCAAATTCGTGAGGCGTTCCTCAGGAGTTTTCTCTCTCGTTCTACGAGCTCTTCGGGGTCCGCCCTTTTGGGCCCCGGCCCTCGGTGGCTTTGCGGTGCCTCGCCTTTCCGGTGGTTTTCCCTGGTGGCGATGGTGTCTGCGGGGCGGATGGGCGTGCGGGGGTCGTTCCTCCGCTCCCCGCCCTTCTTGCGGGTTTTGCCGGACGGGGTTGTTCCTCCGGCATGTCCCCCGTGTCCTTCCCGGGGTTCCTGACCATGGGGCCTCGGACTCAGGTGGTATCTCTACCGCTTTTCCCGGCCA
Organism: Lissotriton vulgaris; assembly: GCF_964263255.1. NCBI lineage: Eukaryota > Metazoa > Chordata > Amphibia > Caudata > Salamandridae > Lissotriton > Lissotriton vulgaris. The sequence goes on along the minus strand of NC_141687.1, from coordinate 2,125,802,953 downwards.
ACGAGGTTCCTCCCTTGTCCGTGCTGGTTGTTCGGCGTGCTGTTTTGGCTTCTCTTGGCCGCACGTCTTTCCTTTCCCGGTGGGATGACCTGTGTTATGCCTTTTGACCCGGTTCGTTCGGGCCGCTAGCCCTCGTTCCTCCTTGGTTCGCGGGCTTACACTGACTGGCATCCTTCCCTACGCTTCGCTGGGTTCGGTGGATCCGGCGGGGGCCCAGGGTCGGTCCGCGAGGTGTGGCTCTGTTCCCGGGGCCCCCTTAGTGGGTGTCTCCTCTGTGGAGTTTTATCTGTCTTCGGCGTGGTCATCACCCGCCTGGTACGTGGGTCTCTAGCAGTCCCGGGGGGGACGTCGCTGGGGCCGTTCTGAGTGCTGGAGCTGCGACTCCTGGTTGGCCTCCTTTTTCCTGGAGGTCTTAAATTCGGGTTCCCTGTGGTCCCTGTTTTCTTTTCAGTTGTTTTACATCAACCTTGGGTTGGTTTCTCTGCATCACCGTGTGGTGTTGTGGTTATGGTGGTCAATGAAGCCTTGTTGGCTTGGGTATTGGCTCACTATGTAACTCAGGGGGCGAGGAAGACTAACGAGGAGGTAATGCCCCGGTTACTTACCGGTAATCTTCATTACTCCGAGTATAGTCTTCCTCGCCACATGAGTTCCCTCCCCCCCTCCCTGTCTGGCTATCGGCTTCATTGTTTGCTTGGTAGATCAGGCTGATTGGTTGGGCCGGCCCGCCTCTTATAGAGGTCAGGTGGGACTGGTCGGCCATGTTGGGAGGGGGTGGGAGGTGGTTTCTTTTTGCTTTGGAGGGTTCTGTTGTGGAGCTTAAGCTCACTATGTAACTCATGTGGCGAGGAAGACTATACTCGGAGTAATGAAGATTACCGGTAAGTAACCGGGGCATTCTTCACCGTTCTGCTAGGTCGCCTGCCTGCCAGCGCCCAACCCACAGGCTGTCTGGCCAACTTGTTTGAGGGCCTATTCTAATGAATCGCATGGGGGTTGAAACACTGAGCAGAGATTGGCCTCTATTCCACCGTGCGATTTTCGTAGTTAATGTTCGTCAGTGTGGTGTGCTCATAAACTCACTGCGCTCTATCAACAGCCGGAAGTACAGCTTTTTATGTTTTTAAACTCATCTTCCATCTACGTTTTGTACTGAAGTATGTTCACGGCATCACAAATCACTCACAGCAAAAGGCTGCTTGGTGAATGAATGAATGCATACGGGGAACTTTTGACTAGATAAGGGGGACTAGGCCACCAGGAAACGTCGTTTTGCCAAGGATCACACAATTCAGTTAAGCGAATGCTCTAGATGCAGCATGAAGACTGAAAATATACTATTTTGCGTGAAATTAGGAATACAAATGTTTCTTACAAGGTGCCATTGTTTACAAATCTATTGTCGGAGAATGACATGATCAACCCCCAAGTGTCTCTCGTTTTTACTTATATCTAAAAGCAAAGCGAATTTGTCAAAAATGCTACTTCACAAAATCGAAAAAGTATCTAGAAGAAAAGACGTTTTTGACTTTTACACATTTTAAACGTATATAGGCAGAAAATATAGTTGAAATACACCAAAAGATGTATGCATTTCGCCCCCATCTTCTGACACTGAAGAGCAAAATGAATATAATGTTTCAATGTATCCCCCCCCCACCCCCCCACCCCGCGCCCCCACAACCCCCCCCCGCAGTTATTCACTGATATCCTGGGAAATAGTTCAGTCGGTTTTATTATGTGTCTGGACTGGTCAACGCAGACCTATCTAGGAAGCTGACCCCTTGAATGTTACTCTGATACAGCACCTGTGCAACATCTGTTGCGAATTCTTCCGGCAGCCATCGATTCTCACCATGGTGGGATTCTGAACTCAACACAAAAGGAATAAATGCTGTTCAGATACTTACTTTACCACGTATTATTTTCAAAAGCTAGATTTCCAAATGGTAAGAGTTCCTAGTGTTGAGAAGAAATTCACAAGTGGTCAGCGGAAAGGGAATGATGAACAGTATACAACTGATTCGAGTTGTCTCTTTAACTCCCAAGATTATGTTGCTCTTTTCTGGCATCAAGGACAAATATGACCTCACCTATATCATGTTTCTCAGAAAGTCTTCCAGCTGTCCAGTTTGTTTGGTGCAGTTTTAACAGGACTATTGCAATGAAAACCTTTTTCTATTTTGTCCATAATTCGTAATTTCTTTTTTTTAAAAGCATAATACAGTGCAAACTACGAAAACATTATGGAGAATCCAAAGGGTACATTGGGCAAGAAAGAAAACCCCAGCACACACCAAAAACACAACTGTATATTTACCATCATGTTTACGGAATATATACTTAGTGTATCTAATAAGATCCAATAGGGAGTTCTAGGATGTAAGAATAAGAATAACAGTAACAGATACGTTCATCAAATTGCACTATCAACATATATTCTACACAGGGTTCATTCGTGCAGCGCCATCCCTTTCGGGATCTGAAATTTGTGTGGTTCACATTTGCTTAAAGGGGGACACAGCACTTGATTTGATTTGATTTGATTTGATTTTGGGATTTCTAAAGCGCGTAGCTACCCATTGGCACTTGCACTTATCCACAATTAAATTGGATAGGAGAAGGGAGAAAATGTATATCAGTTACATAATGTGAGGCTGAAAGAGTCCATTTCTGGAGAGGGACTAGGGAATAAGAAGAGAGATCGAAGTTGAAATCTCATGTACATGGCCCTAGGAAAATAGCCATCAGATGTTGTGGGTTCCTAGTGGTTGAGAGTACACCTTGATTGCACTGTGAAATGTCAACGCGTGAGTGCATGCCCTATATCTGTGGCCTGGTTTAATACCACTTTCTCATATGAAACAAACAAGTGGGGACCATCCCACCTCAATCCCAGTCCCACTTACTTATCCTCATTCTGCACATTATCCAATAATTGGATCCCAGCTTTGAGAATATTCCTCCAATTTTGCCATTATCCTATACATCGATTTTTCATGGGTTGCTATATGGTATAATTTGGAAAGCCATGCCACATAGGTTTGGAACGTTTTTTATTTCCAGTCTCGAAGAATACACATCTTGACAACTGCAAACAATGATGAGATTCATTTCTGCCAATGCAAGGTGGTGACATGTAATGGCAACTTGTCACCAAGGAATGTAAGTTTAATTTAGGATTGGATAGGCCTCTAACTGGCCTTTCATAGTGCGCCATATCCTTGACCATTAGAACAAAACTGTGTACAAGACCATAATATTTACTTAAGAACAGCGCCGGTATATCACACTTCTCCAACATCTTGCAATGTACAGATTTTTTGGGTCATCCTGTAGAGTTCCAGTCCGGCTTCCTTTAGGCCCATGCTGTGTTGCTCCATCCATTCCCACCAGTTTTGATTAGAGTAGTTGTGATTTAAAATAGGTATCTCTGTCTCAATTCACATATATTCACCTCCAAAACGCCAGAAATGGCCCTTTCTTGCAAAAACTGCCTTTCAGTATATTGCTGGAGGATATATTTACTTAATGTATGCAAAGCTAATTAGGAACGTGAGTACAGATTGCGCATACATATAAGGTAGCTCCCTATGGAAAAGGTATTGCTTAGTATACTAAAGTATGCCATAAGGTGGCTACTTAAGGATATAAATTATGCACCTTCAAGATGACATTGAAGGAAAATCCAGCATTTTTGCACATTTGGGGCATATTTATGATAGTGGTGTGTCACATAAAGGGGCGCAAGGGTGGCGCAACACTAAAGTCAGGTTTATCAAGCCACACAAGGCCACCTTGCCTGGATCTGCATGGCCTGAAAAATCTGGAGTAATGAAAGGCAGCACAAATCACTGCCTTATGTTACTCCTCTCCAGGGTGGAGCGTAAATGTTCCCACTTATACAGCCATGGGTTTTGGCACATTATCAGAATTACCATTAGTGGTATTACCTGGAATGCATCAAAATGCTATGCCTCCCCAGGAGATTTTACATAGGGCTGGATTGGCCGCACCGGGCTTTGGATATCTCCCTGAGGGCTGGTAAAGGTGGGGGGTAGTTTTGCAGTTGAGGGGACTGGTTTTGTTACTGGGGGCTGGTTTTGCAACAGTGCTGCAATATGGGCCTCTAGTACCGCGGTGGAAAAGCGGCGGACGGAAAAATGACTCCCCAGCCATCCTAATCTGGCTGGGGGTCTTTTCTGTGTCCGGCGCGGTGAATCCGCATCTCCCGGCCCGGCGGGGGCTTCCGCCGGCCCGGAGTATGCGGATTCACAGCAATCGTAATGACCCCCTAAGTAAGGGGGTGGAGAAGAGCTTGTCTGTGGCAGAGGCAGGCTCCATTCCGCTTTTACCCGATTTTCACCACTCACTCGCGCTGAGTAAAGAGCGTGGCGTTTTACTTTGCTTGGTATTGAGACTCATTTTTAAAATAATTGTGGCACAATCTGTGGGGAATTGGTGGTGGGAACTGCTAAGGGAAGTTGATTGACTAACCTGGTCCACCGCGTCCTTGTGGGCGTTTGCTGAGGAGAGTGAGGAGGGTGAGGAGGTGAGGAGGAGGGTGAGGAGGAGCCCAGCACTTCTAGGCAGACAGCTAGCAGGTCAGCGCTCTAGTTTCGCTGACTCGTTCTGTATTTAATTGCAGTAGAGCTGACGGCCACTTGTGGAGAAGAGCTTGTCTGTGGCAGAGGCAGGCTCCATTCCGCTTTTACCCGATTTCCACCACTCACTCGTGCTGAGTAAAGAGCGTGGGCGTTTTACTTTGCTTGGTATTGAGACTCATTTTTAAAATAATTGTGGCACAATCTGTGGGGAAATGGTGGTGGGAACTGCTAAGGGAAGTTGATGACTAACCTGTAAAGTCCTGTCCCGGTCCGCCGCGTCCTTGTGGGCGTTTGCTGCGGAGGGTGAGGAGGAGCCCAGCACTTCCAGGCAGACAGCTAGCAGGTCAGCGCTCTAGTTTCGCTGACTCGTTCTGTATTTAATTGCAGTAGAGCTGACGGCCACTTGTGGAGAAGGGCTTGTCTGTGGTAGAGGCAGGCTCCATTCCACTTTTACCTGATTTCACCACTCACTCGCGCTGAGTAAAGAGCGTGGGTGTTTTGCTTTGCTTGGTATTGAGACTCATTTTTAAAATAATTGTGGCACAATCTGTGGGGAATTGGTGGTGGGAACTGCTAAGAGAAGTTGATGACTAACCTGTAAACTCCCGCCCCGGTCCGCTGCGTCCTTGTGGGCGTTTGCTGCGGAGGGTGAGGAGGATCCCAGCACTTCCGGGCAGACAGCTAGCAGGTCAGCACTCTAGTTTCCCCGTCCCTCCCCTACTTAATGTGGCTAGCACAGCGGCCGCGCAGTGGACGCGCGCAGCGGGCGCGCCAAAGGCAGGCCCGTCTGCGCCCGTCCGCGGCCATACGGGGAACGGGGCCAGCACCCCTGCCCAAACTGACTGCCAGCCTATTTAGTATGGGAAAGAGAAACTTTTACAGCTGCGCCCTCCTTTGGTATTGGCTTGTAGACATTCCATGGCGGCATGGCGGCTGAGAAAGTGTCAACACTGTTCCTTCTCGGGGAGAAGGGAACAGGGTAGTCAGGCAAACCGCAAACTGCTCATGGGCGGATTACTAAATTGTAGATCCCTCGGTAAGCATAGCGTCGAGATTTCGGAGCTCCTCCTTGATGAAAATCTCGACGTATTATTCCTGACTGAAACTTGGCTAGGACATAATTCGGACCCTGATATAGTGGAGGCCCTGCCCCCGGGATATACGATAGCTAGAATCAATAGACCAGAGGGCAGGGGAGGTGGTATCGCAGTTATCACAAAGGCACCTTACGAGTGCTCCCTCCTACCCTTACTGGTGAGCAACAGTGAGGCAGGGGACTTTGTATTAAAGCTTGGCCCTAAGTCTTCTATTACCGATATCCTCCTTTATAGACCTCCCGGAACACTTGGGAATTTTAAGTCAAGTCTCTTAGACGGCATAGCCCATTGAAGAACCGGGTTTTAGAACCCAGCGGCGCCAGGGAAAACGCCCGATGTCTTCGACTTCCCCTGCCTCGGCAAACAGAGACACGGGACATTTCTTAATGACGTCAAAGACCAAAGTTTATTGGCTGCAACCAGGAACAGAGGTCTACGAAGCACACACAGGTGGTTCGCTAGAGACTGCACAAATTCAATGAGCGGAGCATGGTCTTTTATACCAAAAATCACATTCCAAAGTAGCATCAATTACTTACAAACCAACCAATGACAATGTGACATTTCAAAAGTAGCGCATGACGACAATCCCATTTTCCATTGTCCAGCCCACCAGAAATGACCAAGCACATTCCCATATCCTATTCGATCAGGCCGGACAAACCCATCATAAAACCTCAACTCAAATCAGTGATTATGTCGTAAAGGAAGGAGCAGAAACAGATTGGAAACAAGATAGAAAGGTGGGTGCAGTGTACTGTAAACTCGGCATGTCCTGCTCTTTGATCTTTATCTGACCAGCTGCTTAACAAAGAACTGGCTCAGCGAGGTCAGCCTCGGGCAAGGGAGTCAGTTCGGCCAGGTCACTCAAGAGTCAGCTAAGGTGTACGTGTCCAAAGGACTCGCTCGGCCGCAGTCATCGGCCTATGTGAGGGCAACCACACAAAATGGCGGCCGTCCACAAAATGGAACCGGAGGGTTCAGACGAAATCCTTGAATACGTAGTGTTCTCATTGATCGATTAAGACAAAAACACTCATACACACCGCACTCGTGATTTGCGGTCCGCTGACACCAAAGTTGTCTATTTCCGACAACCTTTATTGAACGGGTTCGGAATCACCGAACCTCAGACCCTCAAACTACGGAACTACACCATTTGGCGATTAGGCGGAACAAAATCCTTGTGCTCGGTGATATGAACTTGCATTTTGAAGACGCCCTGCATAAGGCGGCGGCTGAACTATGTCAGGATTTACAATCAATGCAGCTGGATCTTAAGTCGACTGTCCCCACCCACCTACAGGGTCATTTGTTAGACCCAGTGTTTGCCAGTTGGGATGGGGTGGAGGTAGGGACTCCACTCCCGGTCCCCTGGTCTGACCATTCACTAGTGCCATTTAATATGGCCATTTCCACAGAAGATCCGCAGTAGGGAGAGACTAATAACTTCCCTAGCAGGAAATGGAAAACTTTCTCGCAGGACACTTTCAACAAGCTGCTCAGGGAAGGGGGCCCCCCGGGAGGGTCAGACAGTGAAAATGCTAGCAAAAACTTAAATGAGCGCATCTTACAGGCACTCAATAAAGTGCAACCTCCCTTACTGAAGACATCTGGAAGGAGAGTTAGAAGATCTGCTCCCTGGTTTACCCCCGACCTGCAGATGGCCAAGGCAGACTGCAAGAGAATGGAAAGGAGCTGGAGAAGAGAGTATAGATCTCAGGAGCGGAAGCTCTATAGGGAAGGACAGAGGAAATATCAAAGCCTACTCAGAAGAGCTAAAGCCGCCCATTATAAAACCAGAATAGGAGAGGCGGAGAACTCCTCCAAAGAACTCTTCAGAATCTATAAAGAAATCTCCACAGTCGCAGACTCAAATGCCCCAGATAACGACTCAGTAGAAGAATGTAATAGAGTAGCAGATTATTTCTCTTTGAAGGTCAGGAACATCTATGCCACTTTCACTAGTAATCCAGGGAGTGGCTTGACTTTTGAGGAAGTACCAGGAGACAGTGTAATGACACAAAACTTGAGCTGCTTTACAGTCCCCCCTCCAGAAATTTTAACTAGCATTTGTCTTAGTATCAAGTCCGGGTCTCCCAATGACCCAGCACCCCCCAAGGTACTGGGTGAGAACCTAGAGACTCTTGAACCGTACATTAGGCACGTCCTGGAGATCTCTTTTGCATCTCATATGTTGCCAGCATCATGGAAAAAGGCAGTGATACTCCCTATTAGGAAAAAGACCACTCCTCGAAAACCTTAGACCCATCTCTTTGCTGCCTTATGTAGTGAAGGTATCAGAGAAAGTGGTCAATATCCAGCTGACTGCACATATGGAGAGAGTTAAGCTTCTGCACTCCTCTCAATCCGAGTTCCGGACGGGCTATTCCACCAAAACCGCTCTGTTAAGAGCCACAGAAACCATCAGGCAAGGAGCAGATGCCGGTCACACCATGGCACTGATAATGCTAGACCTCAGCGCAGCGTTCGACACTGTAGCACACTTCACCTTGCTGCAGTGTCTGAACAGAGGGGATGTACCATGTTACAACGCATACCATTACAACTACCTACTGTTACAACGCGACCATTACAACGCATACCATTACAACGCATAGCGCTTTGAGGTGCTGGATAGTGGTAAGTATAATTTACTATTCTAACTCCAGTCCCCGTGGACCCTAGGGAAGGTGTTGGATAGTAAATTATACTTACTCCCTATCCTAGAGCGCCCCCCAGCGCAATGCGTTGTAATGGTATGCGTTGTAAAAGTTGCGTTGTAACAATAGGTAGTTGTAAAAGTTGCGTTGTAACAGGTGTATACCGAACAGAGGTGGCGTTTTGGGCCCAGCGCTGGGCTGGCTGAAATCCTTTCTGACAGAGCGTAGTTTCCACATCCAAAGAGGATCATTTCAGTCCAAAGAGGTGGCATTGGAACAGGGGGTCCCTCAAGGATCGGCCCTAAGCCCCACCTTATTCAACCTATACCTGTCCCCCATGGCTGAGGTGGTGCAGGCGTTTGGAGTGGAATTAGTATCATACGCTGATGACACTCAGTTGTTGATCACTCTATCTCAAGCACCGTCGGCAGAGGCTTCCAACTTTAAGCAATGCATGCAAGAGCTTGCCTCCTGGATGAAAATTGAACGGTGCAAAAACTGAGGTGTTAGTGATCGGCAGAGACAAATCCCATTGGACATCAGAATGGTGGCCACAATGTCTGGGCCCCACCCCTACACCCTGTTCAGAGGCTAAGAATCTTGGAGTCTGGGTGGACTCGGCCCTCTCTTTTGAAGGCCACATCCGCCGGCTAGTAGGGAAATGTTTCGGGGTATTAAAAACCCTCAAAAAAACACTAGATTTACTCCCACTAGAGACCAGACAGACCGTAACACAAGCCTTAGTTACTTTTTCTGGGTGTCCCAGAAAAGAATATCAGATGTCTCCAAGTCCTGCAGAATGCGGCTGCTCATCTGATCTTGAGACTTCCCAGAAGGGCCGCGTCAAAGTCAGCCCTTGAAGCCCTTCATTGGCTTCCAGTCAAGAAAAGGGTATTATTCAAATCCCTTCTTATTTGCCATCGCATCCTTTGGCAAAAAGCTCCAATGTACCTGGGAAATCTGATTACGAGATATATACCGGGCAGAACATTGAGATCAGGCGGGACACGACAGCTGGTAATCCCTAGGATTAAGAAAGCGAGAATGGGTGGGCGCTCATTTCGCCTTTTAGCAGCGCAAAGTTGGAATAAACTCCCGCTAGGACTAAGGTTGGAACAATCAGAGACCAGGTTTAGGAGTCTTCTGAAAACTCACTTGTTCTCTCAATAATCTCTTCTCGAGAGTGGACCAATGGATCCTCTCTACTATCATGCACCAGACTCTTCTCCACAGCGCGGGGACACGCCGGACGGCGTAACCAGGCGCTTTATAAGCCCCTTTATTATTATTATTATTATTATTAAGGACTGGAATGCACTGTATAATGTTAAATATGGTGCATTCCTGCCCTTTCCCTTTCATGCGGCGCAGCAAGGTGTCTTGCTGCGCTGCATTGCGCTGCATTGCGCTGCTTGAAAGTTTGATAAATATGGACCTAAGGCTCCAAAATACTCCTCATCTTTATAGGTTCTCTTATAGGCTCACATATAATTTAACAAGCATATAAATATATCAACCACAGATTTGATGCAAATGTGTCATTTCTCAGAATTAATGAGTTAGGTTATTCATCTATTTAAAATATGACTTTTTATAATGTGTTCCTCTGGTATAGCATCAAGGCTCACGAGACACGAAAGGTTATGTTACAAAAGAACAAAAAACAACAGATGAACCTCACATTGCATATATTCCAACTAATGCTTTCCTACAAAGCCACCTATTCACATGTCTTTTTAAATTGTACCACTTGCTGGATTTCTCTAAACGGTGAAACTTTCTAGGGATCACTTCTGATCTTGAGGGCTCTACTACATTGGGAACTACATTTAAAACTGAGAATCACTGTTAGTAAATGTCCACTTTATTTTATTTATTTTGCAGGAGTACAATTATACTGTTCAAATGAGCTTGCCTTAAAAGATAATTAAAATGATCTGTGCTTCCATTATTAGGTGGGGGTTCTCTCATTACTTCAATGTCTCAAAGCCAATGATCAGCCACATGACATATTGCTATTTCTCATCAGAAGCTGTCCTTTTAAATTTTTTTCTCACGTTTTAACAGTATACAGTGGCCAAAAACAGTTCTCAGTATTCAGATTTCTGACTGCAGTCGCATGTCATCTATACGCAGAAGAAAGTCGCTATTTTCTAAGTACACATTGAAAATAGGCATCGACTGCATTGCCCCATTACCTCACGGAAGGTGTGCTCACCCAAAAAAGTAAACCATCTGCTTTTGACTTCCTTGTCATCTGACATTTTTTCTAATAGCAATAGTTCGGAATGACAGCACTTCCTTAAGAAAATTCCATGAAGTGATGTGGTAAACTAGCACTGGTTTAAGGGGCAATGGCCTAGATGTATCAAGCCATTTGCGATTCGCAAAGGTCGGAATTCGCAGAATTCCGGAGTTTGCGAATCGCAAACGGTCTTTTTGCATGTTTTGGCATGCATCAAAAAATTGCAATATAAGGAATTGCAAAAATTTGCGATTACCTATTTTGCTATAGTATCTAAGGAATCACAATTTTGTGATTCCTTAAATGCTATGTATGTAGCATTTTCTAATTTCTAATTTTGGTTAAGAAATCGCAAATTACCACCAACTTATAGTTAATGGTAAGTTGCGAATTCTTTTAAAAATGCACAATTTGGCATTTATGAAGGTGGCATGTGACGCACATACATGCCCATAGGGCATGTATGTGCGCCATATGCACACAAATGTTAATTTCAGGGGTGTAGCAGGGTGTCCTTGAGACACCCCTGCACCCTTGAAATTATTCTCATTTTGCGATTAGTTTCACCCAGTATAGGTATTTCAGGTTTTGTACAGATCCAATTTATTTTATTTTATTTTGTTGTAGAGGTTTATTTAGAGCTGGCTAGACCCAGAGTTATCAGAGCCCTTTGCATGAGTATGAAGATAGTAGCAGAAAGAAAAATAATTTCAACTGCATGGAATTCAATGGGAGGGATGAGCTAATGAGAGCATCAAACATTTTTTGATTTACTATTAACGTTGATACTATCTGATGGATATGAACAAAAGTCAGCAGAGACTTAGCATGTGCAGCCTAGTGTTGGTATTTTCATTTTTATGCAGGGCCAACAGGGGTTGAGGGATAAAGGGAGGGTGAAAGAAGTGTTCACCCACTTACCACTGTTTTATGAATCACCCAAAATTCAGCAGATGATTATTGTATTCATCTACTGTTGCTTATGTCAAGTTTTGAGTAGATCTGTCAGGGAAGGTAAAGATAAATGGGATGGCAATTTAAGTTTCATTTCATTCTCTAATACCATTGGCTCTGATCAATGAATCTGAATTAAATGTGGCAACTAACAAATAAAACCTAGTGCAAGCCCATGCAAAACCTGCAACTAACCTTCCTAGCACACAGACAAAAATGGTTTGCTCAAGCCCCGGCTAAAAACTGCCCAGAGTGTAGAATAGGTACATGGAAGGCTTTGTGTAGTAGGGAATGTGTGGGAACAGCAGGTGTTATGTTTCATATAGGTTCTCTAACATAGGCCCGGGTAGCATCATAACCTTTCACCTATATCACCTCCCCTACACTACACAGTAACAAGCCTTTTAGGATTGAACCTTTACCTAGTCCTAGTCCTGGGCGCAGAAGGAGGGTTTCCATGAAAAATAGCGTTGTATGACTTCATCTTTAGACTGACACAGTATGAATGAATATTCATAAGGGTTCTTGGAAAGCAGGCAGGGGCTACATCCACCTGCATAATATATACGTACAATTCATTGGAACCCCTCTGAGGCGGAAAGCCGGAGGTTTTGTAAAATTGCACTATTTTAAAACTGTCACAATTTATTGAATTTATTGCTCTTTTAAACCCACAAAACGCTCTCGCTCACCTTGCTGGAAGCGCTGTTGCTACGCGCTAATTCAGTCCCCCACCCTCTGGGAAACGCCATCACCGACAGCGCGCCAAAGGCGGAGCCACGCCCACTGCGAGGCCACGCCCATCACATCAAGTACAAATGTGTCGACCCCCCCAGCGCAGCGGACGAGCGCAGCGGGAGCGCCTAGGGCAAGCCCGTCTGCGCCCGTCCGTGCACGACCGGGCCTAGGGCCGGAACCCCTGCCCGACTCCCTCCACTCAATCATAAGGTACTCCCGCAGAGACCTATTGAGCCTCAGACCTCCCCCACCGTCCTGTGATTACATCTATAATCACAAGGGACCCTTCACTGGCTGCTCCTTATGCAAACCAACGCAGCTCACGCTACCCACTAGACCCAGCAAACCTGCCACCCTTAACTTTGCCTCTCTGAACTGCCGTTCACTTCCCAAACACGCGACTCAGATTGCCGACACTATAGAAGATCATGGAATTGATATATTTTTCCTCACGGAAACGTGGCTCGACCCCCACTCACAATCTGACATGGTCCTAGCAACCCCACAGGGCTACTGTATTCAATCCTTACCCCGTCCTCTAGGTAGAGGAGGCGGGATAGCCATTATCCATCGAGAACACCTTCACTTCAAAACCTACGACGCACAGATTACCGACGCAGAAAGCCTGCATTTCTCCGTCACACTAAACCCAACCACCTCCCTTACAGGAATCCTCATCTACCGCCCTCCCGGCACTCCGGGGCCCTTCACCTGTTCGCTTCTGGACCTAGTCACAACCCAAGCCCACTCCTTCTCAAACTACATGATAGTTGGAGACCTGAACATCCACCTTGAAGACCCGGCCAACTCGGTAGCCCTTGATCTGATTCAAGATCTAGCGGCTCTCGATATCCGTTTATTAAACTCCGGAGCCACCCACACCAAGGGCCACCTTTTAGACCCCGTATTTACCAACTCGCTCTCAATGTTAGCAAAGGAGGCCTTGCCCCTCCCCTGGACAGACCACTTTCTGGTCTCTTTCCAATTACCTGGAACCTCCACGAAAAACCGTACACCCCCTACCTTCAGCAAGGATAGGACCTGGCCCAGACTCTCCACGGACGAATGGGCTCAGACCCTGGAAAAAAACATCCCTGCTCAGGCCGAAGACCCAAATACAGCTGACAGAAGATTCAGGGAGTGGATTACCGTCTCCCTAGACCTTATACTTCCACTCAGAAATAGGGAAAATAAAAACGGCAAACGTGGCTCAGCACCATGGTACTCCACAGAGCTAAGAACACTTCGCAAAAATTGCAAAAAGGCCGAACGTCTCTGGAGAAAGACCTGGCAACATGCCAACAAAGAAGCCTACCAGTCTGCGGTCAAAATTTACAAAGAGGCTATCAAATCAGCCAAAGCTTCCATCGAGAACACCTTCACTTCAAAACCTACGACGCACAGATTACCGACGCAGAAAGCCTGCATTTCTCCGTCACACTCAACCCAACCACCTCCCTTACAGGAATCCTCATCTACCGCCCTCCCGGCACTCCGGGGCCCTTCACCTGTTCGCTTCTGGACCTAGTCACAACCCAAGCCCACTCCTTCTCAAACTACATGATAGTTGGAGACCTGAACATCCACCTTGAAGACCCGGCCAACTCGGTAGCCCTTGATCTGATTCAAGATCTAGCGGCTCTCGATATCCGTTTATTAAACTCTGGAGCCACCCACACCAAGGGCCACCTTTTAGACCCTGTATTTACCAACTCGCTCTCAATGTTAGCAAAGGAGGCCTTGCCCCTCCCCTGGACAGACCACTTTCTGGTCTCTTTCCAATTACCTGGAACCTCCACGAAAAACCGTACACCCCCTACCTTCAGCAAGGATAGGACCTGGCCCAGACTCTCCACGGACGAATGGGCTCAGACCCTGGAAAAAAACATCCCTGCTCAGGCCGAAGACCCAAATACAGCTGACAGAAGATTCAGAGAGTGGATTACCGTCTCCCTAGACCTTATACTTCCACTCAGAAATAGGGAAAATAAAAACGGCAAACGTGGCTCAGCACCATGGTACTCCACAGAGCTAAGAACACTTCGCAAAAATTGCAAAAAGGCCGAACGTCTCTGGAGAAAGACCTGGCAACATGCCAACAAAGAAGCCTACCAGTCTGCGGTCAAAATTTACAAAGAGGCTATCAAATCAGCCAAAGCTTCCTACTATAACACACGTATACAAGAAGCATCCAATTCAGCCCGAGAATCTTTTTTGATCGTCAAAGAGCTGACCAAGGTCCCCACCACCTCCTCCTCCAACACACCCAAAGTTGACAGAAGTAACGAGTTAGCCAACTTCTTCAACGAGAAAATTACCCGTATCCTGGCCTCCCTCCCTCCCCCCAGCCTTCCCAGCCTCACGGAAAGTAGTACTGCCCCCGAACCGACTGAAAGCATCTGTCGTCCTTCGCTCAAGACTTTCCGACCTGTCACCCCCGCAGAGGTTGAGCGAACCCTAGTAAAAATGAAAAGTGGATCTCCTCTGGACCCAGCCCCTATCAGGTTCCTCAAGACAGTAGCCTCAGTAATTGTTCCTACCATTACGGACCTTATCAACTGTTCGTTTTCCCATGGAACCGTCCCCGACAGCTGGAAGAGTGCTGTGGTCACTCTTAAAAAAACCCCAGCTGGATCCATCGGACCTGTCCAACTATAGGCCAATATCCCTACTCCCTGGCATTAGTAAAGTCACTGAGAAATTGGTAAACATCCAATTATCCCAGTTCCTTGAAACGAACAAACTGCTCAGACAATCCCAAACCGGATTTCGCCCAGGCCACGGAACGGACACCGCACTGCTTGCGGTGATTGAAGAGGCAAGGGGCTTACTAGATTCAGGAGGATCAGTGGCAGTGATCCTCCTGGATTTAAGTGCAGCCTTCGATACGGTCAACCACCGTGTCCTTCTGAGCAGACTGGCAAATGCAGGACTTACCGGGACAGCTATCAAATGGATCGAATCCTATCTTACAGGACGCACCTTTCAAGTTTGGGATGACAGCCACCACTCATCCACCCTCCCTCTTACTAGCGGCGTTCCCCAGGGCTCTTCCCTAAGCCCCACGCTTTTTAATGTCTATATGGCCCCCCTCGAGGACGTTGCAACACCATTTAACATCAAAATGGTGAGTTACGCCGATGACACCCAACTAGTCGTCTCCCTGTCCCAGCTGACTGACCATCCTGAAAACCTGACTAACTGCCTCATAAACATCCACAACTGGATGAACGAATCATCATTGAAATTGAATGGGACTAAGACAGAGGTAATGTTACTCGGTAAGCAATGGACAACTATCCCTCCCACTATATGGCCCGATGTCTTCGGTGAAATTCCCCCCCCCAAATCTGAAATCAAGACACTCGGGGTGTGGCTAGAGCCACAACTTACGATGAAGACCCAGGCAACCAAAACCTCGGGCACATGTTTTGGGCTCATGCGCACGACGCGTAAAATCCTGCCCCTACTCCCTCCTATGTCCAGAAAGCTCCTTATCCAGGGCCTAGTGCTGTCCCGTTTAGACTACAGCAATCTGGTCTATCTGGGAGCCCCCGAGGCTACCATCACGAAACTCCAGCGGACACAGAATGCGGCAGCACGCATGATCACCAACACCACCTCCAGAACATCCGCCAAGCCAGCCCTTAAAACCCTGCATTGGCTCCCTGTTCGCCAAAGGGCGCACTTTAAAGCAATGTGTACCACACACAAGCTTTATAACGGTTCTGGCCCAGCGATCCTTAGCAAAATGATCACACCCTATATAGCAACCAGATCGCTACGATCTCAAAATGAGAATCTAGTCCTCATTCCCAGATTCAAAAAAGTCCGCACAGGAGGCCGTCAATTCTCCGTTCAGGCGGCCAAAGGCTGGAACGCACTCCCTCGGGCCCTCAGACTGGAATCCAATTTCCTTGCGTTCCGCAAAAAACTTAAGACCCATTTGTTTCCCAAATAACACCCTTTGGCTACCTCTCCTCTCAATAGGTTCAAGTTACATAGCGCGGGGATACCCTTGGGTCACCAGGCGCTGTAGAAATCGCTAAATAAATAAATAATAAATAAATGTTCATCCCATACGTCATCCTCAAACCCAACAATGGCTAATACAAGAAACAAGGGACAAATGAACCCTAGATACTTTTCGGTAGAAATACAACACCTCTTGCTAGTAATAGAAGGAACCGAGACTTCCCAGGCGACACACTAACCAGAGACGCTGAAGCTCCTGCATGCAGACACTGCAGCTGACAGTGGTCTAAACATCCCTTGCGGGGTGTCCAACTCGAGACCAGGACGGGATCCCATACTCTTTTTCTGAGAGGTATTATTGGATTCACAACTACTCACATGCTAGGTACACTTAGGTAAATCTAGATAGGCATTGTAGGAGTACGCATGCTTTCTTTCATCATGCATTTTATATTCATGTATGTGTTCATGACAATTGCAAAATGGTAGAACTGGACTATCTTTTTATATTCACTGTACTGCTGATCATATATCTCTGCTACTGTCTAACGGTTGTCGCAGCACATATATTATACAGTGGAAGAACAACTGTGCCACAAACACTTATTGTAAACACGCACAACTGCTTCTACTGTGTAACTCTCTGAGAGAAAGTAAGTGAGCATGAGTGACTGAGCGAAAGGTAGTATATTGTATCCACGATCCTGGGGATTAGGGTTGTCATGTGTTAAGGTTGCCTGAAACTATTCTCTCCCAGATAAGAGGAGATTATAGTGGCACTGTGAGCTAGCTAATGCAAACAGGCTAACATACTCAGTGGGGGTGCTCAGAGTTAGTCTGCCACCAATCCAATAGTTTATGTTATCCTAACGTGCAGATCCTGTATGGGCAGTATGGGGACTACGCGACACAGGTTGGGCAAAAGACTGGCCTCTCAGCCAGCTCCTACAGTGCACAGACAAAGTGTGGGTTGGGCGGTCGTGACGTATTGGGAGCACAACCTGGACAAAGGCCATGTGAAAATGGTGTTGAAAGTTAACTAAAATTCACTGATAAAAAGCGAGGTATGGTTCTGGCTTAAAATTGTCAAACTGCTGAAGTTCACCAGCTATGGTTAGCATCACACTTAAGACATGGCATAGCTTGCACCACATGCCATAGCACCATTGTGGATATGTATAACTACTGCGTCTTTCTGTTGCTTTTTCTCACTCTCACTCTCAAAGTAATGTAAAAGTACAATTGTACCTATGCCATACTTAATATCAGAACTAACCATATGCCCATGATAATATCATCCTTAGCTAGGAGAACTTAGAGTCAAGCTGTGATAATCTTCTGGCTGCAAAAATCGAGTGCAGTTTGAAACTCTACTCTTTGCTACCACAAACTTACTATGCTAACTAACCTATCTATTAATAGGTTCATTCACAAAATAAGAATCGTAGTGAGTCGCAAACCACCTTGCCAAATTACTATTTAGTAGGCAGGTTGCAATTTGTGACTCAGTACTATGTGAGAAATGCGCCTGCGCAGGAATGTGTGCATGCACACTTTTCTTAAGCAGTAATTCTAATGGCGAAAAAGAGGAGGAGGGCAGCCAGGGGACGCTGCAGTTAAAAGGTAAGTGCTTTTTAATTGTTTTAAGTTAGTGTTAAGGAATATCTTAATAGGGGGTGGAGGCAGGTGGCATAGCGGAGCTACACGGAGTTCCATGGAGTTTGTTGCCAACTCCGTGGCATTCTGTGTAGCCCTGCTACACACACAATGCCCAGGGTTACTCAGTACCACTCAGCACAATCAAAGTAAGCCATTTCTAAGTTCATTTTAGGAGGTGGTACAATTTTAATGACTCCTAAAATATATTTAATGCGTGGGGAAAATTCTTTAGCAATCGCAAGCACACACACATTTGAATTGCAGGATTTCCAAATCCTAAATAATTTGTATGTCTGGCCCTTACTTATATATGAATTGGCAAAATAGGTTAATCGCTTTTGATGCATGTAAGACAAGTATTAATCTATTGACCAAGTCAGACTTATTTCATTTATAAATGTCTACAACACAAGTGAGGGCAGTTACAATATATATATATATCAAATGACGGAAAAATGTAGAGGTGGTGCAGGGATAAAAGGCTAAACCGAAAAAACAAAATAGGGTCATTTGCATTAGTTTCATGGATCACATTTTAGTGATTTGCCACGTGCACACAAATTATGTACTTCTTCTGTACAAACATAACACATCTGTTTCTACTCCGGATAATATCTGGTAAACAGTTGTAATAGGGCTTTCTTATAACATTAATGTTATTGTGTGAGCCAGTGCTGACTTCATGCTGTGAGTTGTGAAAAACACACTAAGGACATTAGCAGGTTTTTGGACCACTAACAAAATAAGAAAAATACAAAGCTTGAAAGAGATGATAACTTCTCAAGAAGTAAATGTCCAGATTTGTAGAGGCACAAGCATAAATAGAGTTCTATTTTATACAAGGTGAAAAGTACATCCTGTTGGCTCAAACAGTTTGACTGCAATTATTAGCATTTAAAATTTGGCAGAGGGAAATAAAGTCGTTTTCCAAAATGTCAGGTTGCCATAAATGAATGGCATTCTTACTCTTACCTCCAAGCTCCAGAGTACTGGGAACAGCTCTCACCCTATTAAACATTTTGTTCCTGGTTGTACATCTCAGTTGTGATGTTCAGAGCAATAATCAATCAGTGTTAAGAAAGAGAGAGGAGAATAATGGGATCTAGGTCTAGTTACACGTACAAGTGGTTGCAATTTGTGAAGAATGAGGTAATTTTCTAAGATACCTATGCGCTAATAAGTCATTATACAAATTACTGATTCGTAGTAGGTTACAATCTAACCTACCTCATGAATATTAATGAGGTAGGTCACAATTTGTGACCTACTAGAATATGCTGCCATCACAGGGATGGTGGTCTGCTGAGTTCAGCAGACCATCATAGCTGTTATTCCTTTAAGTAAAGCAATCATTTATTTTAATGCAGCCTATTTTCCTTGTAAGAAAATGGGATGTGTTTGAAAATAAAAATGAAATGTTTAATTTTTAATTATTAAGAGCAGGCAATGATCCATGCAGCCACCCCCTGATCTCGGACAACCCCCAATACCACGCAGGGCTCATGAGGCCATCCTGCCTTAATTTATAAGTAGGCATTTTGTGGAGAAGTGTGGATCAGGGGTTAGAGGCGGCAGACCCGGAAGCTGGGATCGGTCCTGGACCAGGGTTCAATTCCCTGCCTCGGTGGGTCTTGGGCTCAAAATTCCATGGACCCGATAATTCTCGCTCCGGTGCCTTCTCGACTCATGGGTTCACACTCTGTGACTCAGGGCAATAGCTTGCTTAATCTCCACAACAGCCCCTCGCGGCGGGATGCCTGGCTTTCACCTTGTGGATACTCTGCCAGGGTTATCTCACAGGGGAATACCAGGACGGGTTTCCTAAGCAAGCGCCGGGAAACCCTTTGTGGGTAGCTGTGCACTATATAAGCTCAAATACATTTACACATTTACATTGATAAAACCAATCTTCCTCCTATAATCTAACTACTAAGGAGAAGCATATGACTTATTCATTGTAATGTGCATGTCCTTGTCTTTGTGTGTGTCCTTGTCCTTTTCTTTTCCAGGGTTCTAGACCTCACCTGGTCACAGACTACCCTTCATTTTTTAACAGGTTATTTTTCCTGATGAGAATCTACGTCCAAATGTGATGATATGAATTATTTTGCTTTTTATCTTTACAGGTCTTGTTCTATTATCGCCAACTGGGCGCAACAGACTATTATATTATAAACACTATTAGGAACATTACACCTAATTTTTGGTAGATAGAATTTTTGTAAAATCCACTTTTACATCTACACTACATGTGAGTAAGGTGAGGAGGTTTGTGCATTCCCTCGTCCTGAAGAAGGAGTTTTTACACTCCGAAACATGTCGACGCACGTTCTGAGGTTGATGTACCTTAAAACACAGTAACAACCTCATTCTGCACCCCTTTTAACGATACCAGCCGAGGGCCTAATAAATTTTATTTTTCACCCTACGAGCCAGGTATTTTTTAAC
Organism: Lissotriton vulgaris; assembly: GCF_964263255.1. Classification (NCBI taxonomy): domain Eukaryota; kingdom Metazoa; phylum Chordata; class Amphibia; order Caudata; family Salamandridae; genus Lissotriton; species Lissotriton vulgaris. The sequence goes on along the minus strand of NC_141687.1, from coordinate 2,125,782,567 downwards.
CATCACTTTTCACCACCTCACCACTCACACTTAATTCCCTACACACACCAACACATAGTACACTTCAAGTGCTCCTACGTAGTCATGAGTCGTAGCACGCCGCATCCCGTAGAGGGGTGCAAAGACCCCAATGATGAAGCATGACACCAAGGGGCCTGTTGGTGTGTGAGGGGTATTTAAAACAACAGTTTGTGCTCCCCACCATTGAAGGGACCACTACCACTACCTGAGTGGATTCCATTCTGTTTATGTAAATTGCCAGGGGAGACCGAATCCACTTTCCCTCTCCCTCCCTCCTTTGTTAAAAATCTGTTTTCCATCCAACATGCTCAGATGTTTAACCTACACTCACATAGTTAAAATGAAACTTCACGCCCCAGATTGCATTGTGCTTCTGGTTAAAAGCCACACAGTGCAAACTTGTGAAAAGGACAAGCAAGGCTCACTCGAAAATAACACAGTCTTGTTGAGCCTCACAATCATGGAAACTCTGACAGCACACCCACTAGATCCACGTTCTTCTAACCAGTCCCAGTTACGACCTGTAAGCCATTGGTGTATTGGTTGAGGGTGATGAGAACTCACCTCAAATTATATTCACAGTCCGTAGCCAAACTATTTTCTTTTTGAAAATACAAACGAAACAATGCCCTCCTCACCGTGAGAGTTTCTTCCTAAGACAAGGGAGGGCACAGAGCATTTTTCATTGTTCAGTGCAACTTTTCCCATACCTTGGAGTCACACTCTGGGATGATTCACTGTCTTTGCACGTGTGTAATATAAAGCCTACTTTAGAATGGTTAGCACCACAAACAAAACCATACAGGAAATGGGGGCCAAAGAGATGAATATAACTGCTATATGGCGTCAGAATGGGGATCCATGGAGAAGGAAGACAGGGAGAGGTATCAAGATCACTAACAGAGACTGGTGCGCTAGGCGACATCTCCACCAGAGCCAGACCAGAAACCAGCGCACCTCTGGAAACTGCCTCTGTGCAAGCTAGTAGGGAAACTGGACATCATAATCCAACATGGCTATTCCCCTGATTTACATGTCCTTCTTCACAAACTGAGAGCAAATTGTTGTATTGAAGTGCCCTATGCAAGTGTGGCAATGGTCTGGGTGCCGGGGGCCAAATGAGATTTGTAAAAGCGCACATACTGGTTCATGAAACCCCAGGCCAATTATACTCCATGGCAGCCGTTAGCTCATCCAAAATAGAGAGAACGGAAGTTGGGGGGGAGCTTAGGGATGAGGATGTGTACAGAGAGGGGAAAGGAGTGAGTAGGGTCAAGGGCTGATACAGTGCATACTGAGCATGGCACAAGTGGAGAAAATCTCACCCCAATAAGCAAGGAGCCATTTCTTGTTCAAATGGGAAAAGGGGAAGGCAACATTGCCACAATCTCTTGGGTGTACACTGACGCACTGGAGTGGATAGTGTGTAGCAGCCTGGGATACAGTGGTGGGGTTGAGGAGGAGTGTGTAAAGTGTGTGAAGTGGGGAGTCAGAGGGCAAGGGCCAGTGAGTCACCCATGGTCCAGGATTGGCAGTCGAGGTCAGGGAGGGGGCCATTGGTACTGTCACCTGGGAAGAGGAAAAAAGGGGGCACCCTTACCGGGGACTGGCCTCGGCAAGAGTCCTGCTGGGGGGTGAGATTGCACCACCTTTCAGTAACCAACTGCTGCCACCTTTCGAAAATCCAACAGTGGACTATCATCTTGAATCATCTCCTCAATGTTCCTAGAGCTTTGACATGCACAATGTATTTTTTACCAACATTTCCTTTCAAATTTCATTCTAAACATATCATGAAATAATGTTTGTTTAATAGTATATTGAATGGTATGCGATGACACAACATTAAAGGTTTATGTGTGCACACAATACTTTCATTCAAATTGAACAGCTCAAGGCACTCACTTTGGATGTTCATCATTACAGTGTGATGTGAAATTCGGATTCTGATCTTGGATTTTCCTCATCTCCCTATGACATTACAGGCTGGCTGGAATTAAAACACCCATGGAAAAGTATCCAATCCACTCATTTCCTAATCTGCTTGGATATTCAGCCTTCGTTGATTTAACACACACTTCATTTTGTAAGGTTACGCATGGTGCACCCATAAACATTTGTTGAATTTAAACCTCACTTTTTATTTTACCTTTGAAAGAACAAGTGTTCAATGCAACTTACACGCCCTACTTTTTTGTTTCTGATCATTTTTGTATAGTTCATATTTAAATCAGATGAGTTTTCTTTTTCTCTTTATTCAAAATTGATGGCATATGAGTTAATAAAGAACTCATTCTTTTTCTTGAATGCAGTACTTGCCTATATCCAGCAGTATGACTGGTTCCATTCTGCCTGCCCTTTCAAGATGGACTAGAGATGGCCTTGCAGACCGGTGCATTGAGTTACTGCAACTGCATGCATGGGGATATCTGGGGGGTCCATGGTATTCCCTTTCCCCCTTCGAGAGGGCCACACACAGGGAGTGCACGGACACTGTGCCACTTTTTGTGGCATATTTTCAGTGCCCCTCCTATAGGAATATTTGCCTTTGCATCAATAATACAGCACGGGCGCAGAGTCAAAGTGATTCTCTCATATGCATGGGGCAATGCCCCATGCAAATGAGGGAACACCTTCTCATAATCGCCTGGTGCTACATGTACATCAACGCTATCACTATTACAGAAGGGGACATCCAAGCATCTGCAGCCCCTCCTGTGATATCAAAGTGCTCCAGAGTCACACAATGTGAACACACATACCCGCTGAACGCCCGGTTTCCTTTTTGTAATTCGGCCCATTGTAGCTTGGCACAAAAGTAGTCAGGGTTAACTTAGCGGTAATGAGTTAAGTATTTATGCAGCACACAAACAGTAATAAAGTGCAAACACAACACAAGAAAAATCCCAAACCTATTAACAAAAATAGATTATGTTTTAATAAATAATTTGAGCCGAAAATTACCAAAACAATTTAGATAAAAGTAGCTCCACAAGGCACAAAGCGCCAACTGAGGGTTTCTGGTCACACAGAATTCGGACAAAGTTACAAGTTCAGGCTGACTTAAAAGCAGTAGAGGCTTGGCACATGACCATGTTTTGCCCACTGAGAGTGGTACTTTACATCCTTGGTGCGAAGTCTGTTTGGCATTGCTTTGCGAGACTTCGAGCAATCCGGCGTCAGTTCCAATGTGGGTGAGGCTTTGAGGAGCTTTGCACTGCTTGGCCTCTGTTCCTATAAAGCTTTCCGCTGAGCAGAAAGGCTATACTGGGCTTCACTTCACTTGGCATCTATTCCAATGATGCTATGGGCTGTGCATCAAGTCTTTGCGGTGCTTGGCATCGCTCAGCGTTGGTTCCAATGATGCTTGCAGCTGTGCAATGAGGCTTTGTGAAGCTTTGCATCGGATTTGATGGAACCTTCAGTTTGGCCTGTAGGAGTGCTCTCTGATGCTACCCAAGGGTCCAGGACCTAGGGAGGGACCTCTTGTGGATCTGGAACTCACACCAGCAGAGGCCAGCTGAGATTAGGCAGGTCCAGCATGTTCCAGTACAGCAGGTCTGCTGGACAGTTACAGGGAGCCCTCTGGAGCTTGTTGTGTCCCTGTAGTTCAGAACAGTAAGTCAGTCAACTGATCTTTGGCGTGACTCTGGTAGTCTTGGTATCAAGTAGTAAGGCTGGCCTCAAGGAGCCCTGCAGTTCTCTGGTAGAAGCGGGACAGTCCTCTAAGTCATAAGTCATAAGTCATAAAATTTGTATAGCGCGCTACATACCCAGAGGGTTTCAAGGCGCTAAGGAAAGGGGAGGAGGATTATTTGTCAAATATCCACGTTTTAAGCTGCTTTCTGAAAGCTAGGTGATTCTGGGTGAGGCGAAGGTAAGCGGGGAGTGAGTTCCATGTTTTGGCAGCCAGGTAAGAAAAGGATCTGCCTCCCATGGTGGTCTTGTTGATGCGAGGTACAGTGGCGAAGGCTTGGCTGGAAGAGCGAAGTTGGCGGGAGGGGGTGTAGAAGGACAGTCGAGAGTTGAGGCAATCTGGTCCGATGTCGTAGAGTGATTTGTGTGCGTGGGTAAGCAGTCGGAAAGTGATCCTCTTATTGACGGGTAGCCAGTGGAGGTCTCTAAGGTGACCAGAGATGTGTTCGTTGCGTGGGATGTCTAATATGAGCCTGGCTGAGGCGTTTTGGATTCGTTGGAGTTTCTTCTGGAGTTTAGCGGTGGTGCCTGCGTAGAGGGTGTTTCCGTAGTCTAGTCGGCTCGTGACCAGAGCATGGGTGACTGTTTTCCTTGTTTCGGAGGGGATCCAGCGGAAAGTTTTTCTGAGCATGCGAAGGATGTTAAAGCAGGAAGAGGATACGGCGCTGACTTGTCTGTTCATTGAGAGTGAAGAATCCAGGATGACGCCTAGGTTCCGTGCGTGGTCTGTCGGGATGGGTGCTTTTCCGAGGGCTTCCGGCCACCAGGAGTCGTCCCAAGCAGAGGGGGATGTACCTAAGATGAGGACTTCTGTTTTGTCTGAGTTCAGTTTCAGACGGCTTTGTTTCATCCATTCTGCGACTTCTTTCATTCCTTCGTGTAGGTTAGTTTTGGCGGTGCTGGGGTCCCTGGTGAGAGAAAGGATCAGTTGAGTGTCATCCGCGTAGGAGATGATGTTGAGATTGTGTTGGCGAGCGATGGCCGCAAGGGGGCTCATGTATACGTTGAAGAGGGTGGGGCTGAGTGAGGATCCTTGTGGTACGCCGCAGATGATTTCAGAGGCCTCGGACTTGAATGGTGGGAGGCGGACTCTCTGGGTTCTTCCGGTGAGGAACGAGGTGATCCATTCTAGTGCTTTTCCTTGGATTCCGATGTTTCTGAGGCGTTGTAAAAGGGTGTTGTGGCAGACTGTGTCGAAGGCTGCAGAGAGGTCGAGGAGGATGAGGGCGACTGTGTCTCCGTTGTCCAGTAGAGTTCGAATGTCGTCTGTTGCTGCGATGAGGGCGGTCTCTGTGCTGTGTTTGGCTCGGAAGCCAGATTGTGAGGGGTCGAGTGATTTGTTGGCTTCGAGGAAGGCGGCGAGCTGGTTGTTGACAGCTTTCTCGATGACTTTGGCCGGGAATGGAAGAAGCGAGATGGGGCGGTAGTTTTTGAGTTCGGTGGGGTCTGCTGTTGGTTTTTTCAGAAGGGCGGTGAGTTCAGCGTGTTTCCAGTCTTCCGGGAAGGTGGCGGAGTTGAAGGAGCAGTTGATGACGTCTCGGAGGTGCGGAGCTATGACGGAGTCTGCTTTGTTGAAGATGTGGTGAGGGCATGGGTCTGTGGGGGATCCAGAGTGGATGGAGTTCATCAGGCGGATGGTGTCCTCAGTGGAGATTGGGTTCCAGGCGTTAAGGGTGTTAACGGGGGGAAGATGGTCAGCAGATGGTAGGGTGGGTTGGCTTCCGGGTTGGTTGTCGAAGCTGTTGTGGATGTCAGCAATCTTGTTGTGGAAGAAAGAGGCTAGGGAGTCACAGAGGGTTTGAGAGGGGGTGATGTCGTTGGAGTTGGCCGAGGGGTTGGAAAATTCCTTGACGATGTTGAAAAGTTCCTTGCTGTTGTGGGCGTTGTTGTCAAGTCGGTCCTTGAATGCTGTTTTCTTGGCTTTTCGGATCAGTTGGTGGTGAGTACGAATGGCGCTTTTGAAGGCGTCCTTGTTGCAGTCCTCTGAAGTACAAGGCTGTCCTTCTGAAGTCTTTCACAGGTCCAGGAGTGTACTGAAGAGTTGGTCTAAGGATCAGGTATTTTTACCTAGAGACAGTCTTTGAAGTGAGAGAAACTTCTGGACTTCCCCCTACATCTGGTTCTGGAATTTTCCTTCCTGCCCAGGCTGCAAAAGATCAAGGGTGACAACGGACGATATCAAGTTTTTTGTGAATGTGCTGAAGTAGACTCTTTGAAATGTAATTGGGACAGGGAACAGCCCTGTCACTCTCATCCTGACAATTTGGCTCATCCTGCCAACATCTAGCCCCCCTTTGTCTCACTGTCTGGGAGGAATGCACAAACTGCCAACTACACCCTGTAAGGACACAGGCTGTAGGAACCAAATGATTAGGATTTGAAGTCGCATTTTCAGAATTATGACTTAAAAGCTGACTTTAACATTAAAAAGGTTTATATTGAATTTTGTTTGTCACCAAGTGTGACATTTCTAACTGTTCCTATTCAACGAATAGCGCTTATTAAATATAAGAAGGTAACCCAATGGGAGAGGAAGGCCACACAGTAGTGAAAATGAATTTAGGAGTTTTTCATTATTAGGCTATGTAAAACTTAAAAGTACATGCCCAACTTTGTAAATACACTCCACCGTTCCCTATTGGCTGTTTTGGGCCTACCTTAGGGGCGACTTCTATGTATAAAATGGGAGGTGTAGACCTGGCAAATGGTTTATCTTGCCGGTTGCATTGGCAGTATAAAACTGCAAACAGGCTTCAATGGCAGGCCTGACACAGGTTACAAAGGCTGCTTAGGTGGGTGGGACAATAAGTGACACAGGCCCACGTGTAGCATTTATTGACAGGCCCTGGGTACATTTAGTTCCACTTGAATAGGGACTTATAAGGACATTAAATGTACCGAATTGGAAGTAATCCAATTTTGTCTTGTTTAAGGGAGTGAGCACAAGTACTTTAGTACTGGTTAGCAGTGTTAAATTGCACGGAATCCTAAAGCCAACAAAACCAAATTTCAGCAGTCGTTGGTAAGTCAAAAGAATAGGGAAAAACAACATCAAAAACTGTCAGATCTCAAAGTTGGTATGTTCTTCCCATACTTCATCAATGAGGCAAATCATCCGTAGAAGATATAGTTTCATAATGTGTCTTGAGCAATTATCTTATTTGCAAATTTAAGTTTGTCTGCCAAGAGCTATGCAATTCTTAGTTATCCATTCAGTTATTTAGAAAACACACACTAAACTAACAGAACGGAAATAAAGCAAAAACAAATGCACAGATGCAGGATATTTTTAGGAAGTGAAAGACTTTGATAATGTATAATAATCCAAGAACACTTTTGAAAGTGCTGTCTGTTCTGTAAATCTGAGGTCACCAATTTCTATTTTTTGCAACTGTCTGTTCAAAAGTAACATCTCTGCCAAAGCAAGGCTTCCAGCTGTTTCTGACATATTTCTTGCAGGTAGAAGATGGCTGCTCTGTAATGGAACTGACTGACAAAACATTGGAGACAAAGGAACTTTAAAAGTTTACCACAGCAAACGAGTATAAAAAGCAAATCATAAAGTGAATCGAGCAAGTGTTTGCTGAGAAAAAAATTACCATTTTCCAAACCTACTCTTAAGTCTCCAGTGATTAAGCAATGTATCAGGCGAGGATATTATCTGGCATATTTCATGGAAAATCACAAAGGTTCAGGATCTTCATTGTAGACCGAACATAAAAGACCATAATATCAAATGGTGATGAGAAAAACAGGAGTTATCCAGGGACGATGAATGCTGCAGGCGGAATCCCTACTAATCTCAAATATCTTTTTTAAACATCTGAACAGTCTGTAATATAATACTGCGGCAACAAATTCAGAAAAAAGTGTATGTCATAGTATCATGTCAACTCAGGTAACATACATAATATGGTAAACTTTATTTTTACCAAGCATTTTGCTGTATTTTCTTCCTCCCTTACAAAACGTATTAGTTGTTTCAATTTGCCAAGCATAGATAAAGTGAAATACAATAAAACTTTTTATGATGCAGTAGGAAACATGAAAAAATATATTTAACTTACAAATGAAATGTATAGTAAGTTTTCCAGATTCTTTGCTTCCAGTTAGTTTCAGAGAGCTTTATGTTACTTCTTTAACGGCATTACATACAAGTCCATTTGTCCAATAAAGTTTACTATAAGCAAAAGTTATATGGCAAGAAGAAAATAAGCTTTGGCAAGGTCAGTATGTCTGACGTTGGCTGCCACTCTTTTAGTTGTATCAATGCTTACTTTGTTATGTCATGGACTTTTTAAATATTTAATACTGAGTGAGCTGCCAGGGCCTAACAAATAATAAGAGAGCATTGGCATAAAGCAAAAATGTGTTTCAAGTCTCAGATATCACGCAATAATAATAATAATAATAATAAGGAAGTTAACATAGCGCCTGGTTACGCCTTCCCGGCGTGTCCCCGTGCGGTGGAGAAGAAGCTAGTCCAATAGAAGAGGAAAAAGCCACAGGCCCAAGCTAATCTCAGAGAACTATTTAGCAGACAGGTGAGTTTTGAGAAGACTCCTAAACCTGGTTTCGGATTGTTCCGTCCTCAGACATAACAGGAGTTTATTCCAGTTTTGCGCAGCTAGGAGGTGAAATGAGCGGCCGCCCATTCTTGCTTTCTTAATCCTAGGGATTTCAAGCTGCCCTGTCCCGCCTGACCTCAACGTTCTGCCCGGTACATACCTAGTGATCCGGTTTCCCAGGTACTTTGGAGCTTTATGCCAGATGATGCGATGACAAATGAGAAGGGAGTTAAACAGCACCCTTTTCTTGACTGGAAGCCAATGAAGAGCTTCAAGGGCTGATTTAGACGCTGCCCTTCTGGGTAGTCTCAAGATCAGACGAGCTGCCGCATTCTGCAGGACTTGTAGCTGTCTGAGATGTCATAGTAGTTGCTGGCAATGAAGGGTTGTGTGTGGATGTTCTTATTCTAAGGGCAGAATGATGTACATTACAATCAAGTTAGCTAAAAAAGACTGCCCACTTATACATGCAGTGTATGTTGTAGGTGTAATTTTACTAAAATCATAAGCTATTGGTTGGCCCCAGACCTAAACTATAAGGGAGAAATACCTACTTTAATGTGAAAGAGTAAAGTAAGCATTTCCATTGAAAAACTATTCCATACCACATTAGTTTGTCATTAATTGGTTTTAGCCCTGATTTATGAATGATTGTTTCATATAAGGAGCTGCATACATTCTCATTAGAGAAGGCCAACCTTTTCACTCCAGGCAATCCATTCAAAAGCTTAGGATAAAACAAACCATTTTCAGAGCTTCTGTTTGAAAGCTCTAGTCCCAAAAAGAGTAATTCCCAAATGAACACAACAAGAGAGCATGTGCTTATACATTGGTTCTGAGGTGGTATCCTGAGGACTGAATAGAACCTGTGCTAGTAGAGTTATTAACATATCTTTCATTAATACATTTTAAATAAAGTTTCAAACAGATCCCAAGCACCCTGAAGATGCTTACCCGTAGTAGTGATACAGGCATGCTCTCCAAAATAGATTGTGAAAAACACTGGTACTTGGTAAGATACCAACCACTATTCTCAATAGCTCTCCTCCAGAATATTACGTCTTCTTCTTTATGGAAATATGGATTAGTGAGTTAAGTGCTTTCTGATGAGATCTACTGAGACCATTTGGTCATATGTCTGAATCCCAGCAAGGAAATCACAGCCATTCCTATTTTTAAAATTAAGCCTCCAGTGGGCTATTCAAATATTAAAACTATTCTAATTGTTTAGTATTTTTACACAGTATTGTATAGCTTTTCTGTACTAGCCTCTATGTTCCTGGTGATTACCCTTTTTCCTGCTCCCAGAAATTAGGCCTAAATGAATGATAGAGTTGTAGTGATCGTTAATAACATCCGCCAGGTGAACAGTGCTACCTTGAGGGTCAGGAGGGTGAACACCTGCAGGAGGGACACTTGAAGGGAAAATAAATGTATTGTTTTTCAGTAAGTCTGTCAGGAATTGTAACTGGTTGACCTAAGGTTACTCTTGTTTATCAGTTCATACTTTTGATGAATTACTCTTGTCGAATTTGCTATACTGTCATAAATGCGCAGATACCACGGTAAGATTCATTCACCTGGATGCGAAACACAGATCAATTTGCTTGTAATTTGCTTCTGTGACATTAAGATGAAATTTGATTAAAAATTGTTACACAAGAATTGTACAGATATTTCGTTTGGAAGACAGACGGCAGTAGTGTTTTTTTAAGAATTGAGAAGATGAGAAAACCCTAAACTAATTTAGATGGGATTACAATCTTTATTTCCTATCTCCGCTGAAGAAAACATATTGAAAAATGCCTCAGAGTTATCGCTTAGAGAATTCTGGAAATGGTGAAATCTAATCTTTTAAAAACTTAAGTGAAAATTTAATTATGCAAAAATGAAATTTGAACAGTCAAAAAACAGTTCTGCCACTCATCACACTTCTAGTGATGGAATAGTTATAATTGGCTCAAAGAGTTAACAAATTTAGCTCAGAGAACAAATGTATTTTGCTGAGTCTAGGAAAGGCAAATGAAAGTTACATGGTGACCACATACCAAAGATTAGCTATATGTGAATGAACAGAACAGGTGGCAGAACAAAAGGCAGCTTAAGCACTACCCCTTTTGACTTCACGATGCCAAGGAGAGTGCCTCCTATTGATTTCCAGGGCCCTCTTAGATAGCCTCCAATCACAGTAGGGGACAGAACCAGTTTTGGTCCTGGGAGATGATAAGAGACCTCGACTCAACTCAACTAAATTGCAGATCTGCTGCCAGACATGCTGCAGACATAGCCGACCTCATCATTTCAAAGGAACTAGACCTTCTAATATTAACCGAAACGTGGTTAAAAGAATCCTCCACCCCGCTGATGGACATTATAGTCCCCCCAAACTATGACATTATCCGATTAGACAGACCCAGTAAGATAGGAGGAGGCATAGCATGTATACATAGGAGTCGCATCACTATTACCAGAGCCATCACCCCTATCTCCCTCACATGCGAATATCTTTGCCTAAACGTCAGTAACAATGGCAAAACAGCGTGTTCACTTCATATCATCTACCATCCACCGAGCAACAACCTTGTATTCTCAGAACAGCTCATGGAACTGATCTCAACCAACAATGGACGTCAAATCACCCAAATATACCTTGGAGATTTCAATCTCCACTGGAATGACAACAAAGAGTCAGTGGTCAACTGCCTCAAAAGCTTCCTCGATACCCTTGCCCTTACTCAAACCTGCAATAGCCCCAAACACAAGAAAGGATCAACCTTGGATCTAATTATCTCCAAAAGTAACGTCATTCAGCTGGAATCCTGTGACTGGTCCGACCATCACACTATCACCTTCTTCATCAAAGAAACAGTAAATTTTAACTCAATTCTAGTCACAAAACCAAAGGTATGGAAAAGAGACCTAAAACGCCTCAACCTAAACTCATTACCCGTAGCAACCTGCAACATGCTATTGCCACCTGCTGCCATCTCAGACGTCAATGACCTCACCACCCACTACCTCAATTCTACGACCTCTATTATGAACGAGGTTGCCCCCCTTCAACTTAAGAGAATTTCCACTAAAGACTCTAAACCATGGTATAATGGCCTACTCAATGAAGACAGAAGATCTCTCAGAGCCCTTGAACGTAACTGGAGATCAGTCCCGTCCTATTTTTACCTTAAATTACTGAGGAAAAAAAGAAATGCTTATTACAAAAAGATCAAGCACACCAAAGCCGACTTCTTTAGCCAAAAACTAGACCAAGCTAAAAATCGCCCTAAAAAGCTTTTTGAACTAATCAAATCTCAATCTAAAGAGGCACCTCTACGGCTACATAATGCAGACCAATCGCAATCCAATTGTGAACAATTCTCTGCCTTCTTTACACAGAAGACGATCAACATTGAGACTGATCTCCTAAATGATCGTCTACTGTACTCACTACCACCTATGCATAACCCCCCTTCTATTCCTGCTTCTACACTCGAAAGCCCCTCAAAGTACGATCTGAAAAATGAAGCAACATGGTACTCCTTTCACACCTACACTGAAGAGGCCATAGGAAAGATTCTCAATGTCCTGAAACCTTCCAACCACCTCATCGATCCACTTCCCGCTAACGCTATCAAAGACCTAACACCGTGGCTTCTTCCGCTATGGACCAAAATCATTAATACTTCACTGCATCAAGGATGCATCCCAAACACACTCAAAGTTGAACAGGTCTCACCCATCCTAAAGAAACCCACTGCCGACCCCACTGATCTTAACAACTACCGTCCTATTTCCAATATCCCCACCTTAGCCAAATTACTTGAAAAATGCGTACACCAACAACTGACTAAGCATATTGCTCACTTTGACCTTCTTAACATCCATCAATCAGGCTTCAGAGCAGGTCACAGCACGGAATCAGCCATGACACACATCATTGATGATGCGCTACAAATCCTTGACCAGAACGGATCTTGCCTTCTCATTCCTCTTGACCTATCCTCAGCTTTCGATACTGTGAAACACGAGAATCAAATTGATCTTCTCAACTGTAGGATGGGTCTGTCTGGAATAGTATTAAATTGGTTTTCCTCTTTTTTACATAACCGCACACAACAATTCAAGATCAACAACAACCTTTCCAAGCCAGCCCCAGTAAGGCTGGGCGTCCCACAAGGATCTTCTCTATCACCGACACTTTTTAACCTATTTATGGAGCCACTGACTGTAATGCTACAGGAGTCTAACTTGCAATATCATATGTATGACGACGATACACAACTTTATCTTAAGATCAATACCTTAGAAGACATTAAACGGCTTAATACCACACTCAAGAATACCCAAAACTGGTTGGCACAAAATCATCTCAAATTGAACGCTTTAAAGACCGAATTCCTCCTTATTGCTCCACCTGTTAATATCCCTGCTATGCAAGACCTAATCCAACATATCACCGCATTTAACATTCAACCTACTATCGTTGACTCTGCTAAATCCTTGGGTATAACCCTAGACAGTAATCTCTCTATGTAGAAACACATTAGCAACGCCACAAAGGGAGCAAACTTCCAGGTCAACATTTTGAGGAAGCTAAAACCCTTCCTGCCAGCCAAGGAATTCAAGACAGCTGTTCAAGCGTTAGTTATCCCTCGAGTGGACTATGGTAGTGTCTCACTTTGTGGCCTCCCAAAAGTCATCACAGCCCCCCTGAGAGCCTCAATAAACACAGCAGCAAGACTCATCACGGGCTCGAGAAGAAGCTCTCACATCTCCCCTGTTCTGAGAGCCTTGAATTGGCTCCCGCTTGAAGCTAGAATACATCTAAAAATAGCATGCATGACACACAAGGCCTTACACCACAAGGCTCCTATCTACCTTGCTCAGAAACTGACAATCTCTGGCGGGTCTAGGTCCTCTTTGGTACTCTCTTCCCCCAGAAACCAGATTGAACTCTTCTACCGTCTCCTTCAAAAAGGATGTAAAAGCGATCCTCATGGCAAAATATACGTGACTAGACACTAAACCTATCTGAAGAATAATTCTGCCCATTTGGGGAGGTCCTTCCACTTTCCCCAGGAGTGTGGAAGCCATAGAACTTAAGAATTTGAGACATTCGAGACATTCACGTTATAGAACTTAAGAATTCGAGACATTCACGTTAAGTTTTCTACTACTGTTCTTGATCTCTGATTCTAATGTTATACCACGTTTCTTGTCACCACGTCTTTAATTCTGCACCCTTTTATTATTCCTTGCGCAATTCTTTTTACCTGTTTTTAATTTGTTATTCTTCTCCCTATGTATTATGCAATTCTGAATACTGGAAAGCGCTCTGATATCTGCAAGGATCTTGTCCGCGCTCTACAAAACCTTCAAATAAACTAGGTATGCGAGTGTCAGAGGAGGTGAATACAGGCCTGACATTTGGCAACTTACAGGTAGATTCATCAAGCTAAATTGCGCTCGCAAAGGGCCAGATTCTGAAAATCTGGCCCTTTGCGAGTGCAATTTTTGCAGTTGGGATTCATCATCCTAAATGCAAAAATCGCTATTTGCAATTCATTAACTAATTTGAAATTGCGAATTCGCAATATTTGGTCGCTATTTACCATGAAGTCTGATTTTGTGGTAAATTGCGAAAAAATAGAATAAAGCTCTTAAGTGCATTTTTCTCTGTTGCATGTTACACACACACATGTCCTTTGGACATGTGTGTGCACAACACCTGTGTAAATTTGCATTTCAGGGGTGCTACAGGGTGTCCTTTGGACACCTCTGGCACCCTTGAAATCGCTATCTTATTTGCGATTAGCTAATTGCTAATCGCAAATAAAGAATACTCTCCATTCATTCCTATGGGCCTCCATTCTTTAGGCCCATAGGAATGAATGGAGAGTTATTCCTTATTTGCTATTAGCAATTTGCTAATCGCAAATAAGGAATGTGTAGGAATCGCATTTTATTTTGCGATTCCTACATGAATCCCGTTTTGCGAGTCTGTAATAGCGATTTCTTATGAATCGCTATTAAGACTCGCAAAACGGGTCTTTGATGAATCTACCTGAAAGTTCTGCCATCATGAAACAGGGGCTCCTGGGTAATTTTACAGTAAGGCAGAGATGTGCTACAGAAGGAAGTGGGGAACTGCAAACAAAAAGTTAGGTTTAGGTAGCATAATGGCTCCAATAACTGGTTAATGCACACAGTAAATCTGGCACCTCCACCACCTCCTCCTCAGGTACCTTTGTAAGATCAGTCCTGACTTGTACTGGAAAAAGGACTCGTACTGGAAAAAGGACTCACCTAAGAACTTGGGGACTCCAGGACTCCTAACCCCGCGGGCAACCAGGGACTAGGCCGCTGTCCAAGGGTCAAGTGGTTGGCCTCCTGTTTGCCTGTCCCAGGTAACAGGAAACAGAATGATTCATGCATCCAAGAGACCCAGATGAACACATGCAACTGAATCCAACAGGAGACAGGGCTGGATTGAGACCTGGTTCCTAGAAGCCTATCCTTAAGACCAAGGTTTTCACGTCAGACAAGAAGGACATTTCCCAAAGTTGACCATTAATTACACAGTTAACATTTTTGAATGGGAGCCTCTACTTGGTGAATCTGATTTCCTAGTAAACTGCAAACTGTTGTCTTTCAATGGTACATTACTTTTTGTAGTTGCTTTTTATGCCAAAGCCTAATAGAACATGATACAGTTCCCCTTTAACTATTTTAATGACCATGTAGTCTTATTACTCATTACATGTTTCTGTACTTTTTAATTGGCTGGGAAATTTAATTGTGTTGTATCCTGTTAGAAATTGGGTTACTGGGGTATGAATTCTGGTCAAGCAGCAACCACGATCATAGTCAGGGTAAAGAACAAGCAAACTCCAAATTAATATGCGCACACCCCACTGGTAGCTTGGCAAAGAGTAGGCAGGCTAAACTTGGAGGCAATGCGTAAAATATTTATGCAAAACTTAAAACAGTGATAACGGCACAATAAAGACCCCAGGTTAGAAAAATAGAGCTTAACCCCTTCGGTGCTCATGACGAGCTCAGCTCGTCATGAGGCACAGTGCTCCTGTGCTCATGACAAGCTGAGCTTGTCATGACCACACACATGGTCCAGCACAGGAGATAAATACCTCAAGCAGCCAAGGTGTTAATTTAATTACTAAAACAAAACTAAAATGACAAAACTCCAAAACGTAGAAACCGGAGTTATGAATTTTTAAAGAATAAACTGTAAAAATAGCACCTAAAAGCATAACGTTCTAACAGGGGATATCAGGTCTCGCTGGATCATGTAAAGAAATACACATTTTCAAGCCGACTGTGATGAATTGTGGCTCAGCTACAGTCCCAGATTAGTCGTATTGAAGGTTTACCTTCTCAAGGGTTGCTCCGGGTGCAAGAACAGCATCGCTGGCCGTGGTCTACGTGACACAACTAGCTGGCCAGGCATTGGGGATGGGCAGGCTTTTGCTTTGTGTTGGCAGTCAACGGGGGCGATTGATGCTTGCTGTTTGCAGAGCCTAATTTGTGGCTGCTCAAACTGATTCTCTGTGCGAACAGACCCGTTTGTGGTCAGGAAGAGCTCAAAAGCTTGAAGTTAGGAAATCGAGAGTCACACCAAGGCCCCAGGGATCAGGAACTCACTGAAGATGGATACAGGAGCTGTGGGGAGCCTGTTATATATCTGAGGTTCAGACCAGGAGGCTAGCAGACTAGCCCTTTGAGTCAATCTGGGGTCCTGGATTCAAGATAGAGTTATAGGTATAATTCTTCTTCCCCAGGCAAAAAGTCAACACAGCAGGGCAGTATTTGCTTGTAGGGCAGCAGTCAAGCATAGTGGCAGTCTTTGTATTAGCACAGCAGTCCTTCTTACTAGGAGAGTATCCATAGGTTGTGAAGTGCACTGAAGTAGTGGTGTCTGAGGTCCCTCGTTTATACACTGGTGCCTTGGTTCTGGAAGGTGGGAGAAGATTCTAGACTGTGTTTTTGATGTGCATGCAATTCCCTACCTCCCCTGGCTCTCTCCTGGCTAAATTGACAATGCAGAATTTTTAGGCCCTTTGTGTGGAGACAGGACACAGCCTGTTCAGGTGTAAGTGAGGCTGGGCCCAGCTCCTCCCTCCCATCCTGCAAGTGATGGCCCATTCAGTCAAACTTAAGCGCCCCATTGTGTGTGACTGTCTAGGAGGAATACACAAAGCTCAATTGCCAACTACACCCAGTCATGTGATCTGAGACAGGCTAACAACAAAAATGAAGGTTTGAAGGCAAAAAGTTAGGGGTAAATCATGCCTTGGATGCCAAGTCTAACACATGTTTCACCCAGCTGAAAGTGGAAAGTACTACTCCAACCCTTAGGCGTTCTCTTCACTAAGGTGGAAGAGCCTGGCGAGACCATCATTACTTGTGTGGTCTGTTCCATAACGTCCATTTCCTGTAGGGAGATGGACTACCTCAACAGTTTGGAATTCTCGCCCCTCAACTGCATTAATCATCTGAGTGTTCTGTGGTCTGCCTGAACCCAGACGTGAGCACCAAATGGGTGTGGTCTCTGCTCAGACCACAGCAAAGGCTTCCCTTTCCAATACACTCCACCTCTGTTCCCTCAAAAGTAACCCCCTACAGATCAAGGCTACAGAATGATCCAGGCCCTTTTCATTTAGCTGTAAGAGCACTGCTCCTATGCCATGCTCTGATGCGTCTGTCTGCACAATTAATTCTTGGGAGAAGTTAGAGGCCCAAATACGGTTGATGTGCACAAGGCCTCCTTCACGATGTCAATAGCTTTCTGGCACACCTCTGTCCAGATCACGTGCCTTGGCTACTTCTGCTAATTCAGTTGAGTAAGGGGTGCAACAATGGTATCATGCCCCTTTACACATTTGTTGTATCCAGCCTACGAAGGATATCACCTCTGTCTGCATCATGGGGGTTCCCAAGCCAGAATGGTTTCAATCTTGACCCGAAGGAGCTGGACCTTGCCTCCTACCACTTAGTAACCTAAGTAGACCACTGACCCTTGCCCCATCTGGCACTTACTGGTCTTAGTAGTCAGGCCTGCCCTCCGCAGAACCTGAAGCACTTTTCTGAGGTGGCACAGGGGGTCCTCTCAGCTAGAACTTGTAGAGCGCAATGTAGTCCAGATAGGCCGCACTGAGTTTCTCCAACTCAGCCAGGACCTGGCTGACCAAACACTGGAAGGTGGCAGGGGCATTCTTCAACCCAAAGGGAAGAGAACGCAGACCTCTCTTTGGCCCCTTCGGTCAAGGTAATCTGCTAGTACCCAGACGCTAAGTCAAAAGTGCTGAGGAGATTGGCAATAATAATGTAATAATGGGCAAACACCAAATCCCTTGTATTTATTATTTATTTTTTCACTAAACACAGATCACAAAATCCTACACTCACAGCCCGAGACCTGAGGAAGACCTTCCTAGAAATCCTCCAGGTCCCTTGCACAAAGGTCGAAACGCGAAGGCACCAACACAACAGCACCACTATTTTTTGTGTGACTCAGAATACTACCAAAAAGATTGGGACTTTGTTTAGCAAAACAATATGCTCTAAACTTTGAAGAGGCCTTTTGAACTTCATTCTCAGCACCTCTTTGTTATAGGACCTCCCAGTGATAATTTATCGAGGATAATTTCAGTCTTAAGTATCCCGATACATATGTAAAAAAAGTAGGATGTACACAACTCAGGTTTTGTTGAACAATGATGCATTTGTGTATATTTATATGTGTTTTGCACTGATTTTTTATAGGTGTGTAAATATCACAGAAAAATTATTGAATGTATATGTACAGAACTTCATGCAAAGAATTAACAATTGTAATTTTGTTTCTAACAAATTCTAAGATATGAAGTAACACCTTAATTTAGTGAATACGAAAAAGCACAGTTATTGCCTTAAAAGCAGAGAGATGAGCTACTGTCTATCTACCCTATGCCAAACAGTTAAAAGGATGATTCTTATGTAGACAAATAGACGTAGGTAAAGTAACTATACCTAGGTCATGAGAAGTAATGGAAATTGATGGTCCCAGAGGTACCCTTGCTTTGTTTCATGTTTCATAGATTCCAGCCTCTAGGGTCCTTAATTGAATCTATCCCCTTATCTTAGCTAAAATTCATTGAATTTTAGGACAGACAGAAACTACAGTTTTTTATATTTTGGTTGCCCCAGGCATGAAATTAACACAATATCATTCTTATCTACAATTAAATTGACAGCACTGAAGAGAATGGGAAGAACATTGAAGAAATGTGAACATTGAAAACACAAGTTGTGGGAAATTCAGCAGTTAACATTGATAAAGGTGTGTTTCATATGTTCAAAGCTGGACATGTACTTCAGTTCATTAGTGTGAAAATGGAAACTGTGTTAACACATAGAAAGAAATGTATTAAATATACCATTATTTCAACATATATAAAGGTTATACCACACTAGTCAATGTTTTGGATTACATTTGCCAAAGGAATACTTTCTGAGAGGTGCAGACTTCAATTGCTCCACTACAGCCAACTGGACCAATGTACCTCATTATAGGAAATTGGTATTGTGTTGGTTGAGAGGGGTGAACGCCACACTCAGGCAACAACCACATTCCGTGTCAGGGCGAACCTGAAAAATCACTCAATTAGTTTGTGCTTAACCCTCTGGTATCTTGGCACTAAAGCAGTCAGGATTGGTTTAGAGGCCATGTGGAAAGCATTTTTGCAGAACACAAACAGTAATAAAGTGAAAACTCAACAAAAGAAAAATCGCAATCCAATTTAGAAAAATAGGGAGTACATTTTAATAAATAAAATAAATACCAGAACAACAAAAATCCAACCAGTAGAACTGGAGATATGCTATATTAAAGTTAGAGTGTGGCTCTGATATGGGGACCAGGTTAGTCCTACTGAAAATGTACCTTCTCAAGTCTGGCACGAAGCATTCCATTTTTGTTGGAGGAGGCTGAGAAGAGCAGGTCGAGCATCTCAGATGGCTGTCGCTGTAGTGTGTAGAGACGGTCAGATGTCCACGACGGTCACTGCTGTACCTTCTCGCTGAAGGTCACTGCAGGATGTTGTTGCGTGAAGTGCAGCACTCGCATGGCCGGTCATCGCTGGTGGTGTGAAAAGCAAGCCTCAGTAGAGATTTGCATTGGCGGTCAATGAGGATGGCAGCGTCTTGGAATAAATTGGCCTATATGAGTTGCAAAGAACCCAAACTCACAGTTTCACCTTTTCTTAAGGAGGTGGCCTCGCTGATGTTAGCCAAGGGTCCAAGACCTGGGGGAACACCTCTTGGGGATCAGGACCCACTGCAGCAGAGGCCAAAAGCTGGCATAGGCAGGTCCAGTTGCAACAGGTAAGATGGGCAGTTGTATGGAGGCCTCATTAGCTTGTTGTGTCTCTGTAGCTCACACAGAGGGTCAGCAAACTGACCCTTGGAGTCACTCTGGATAGCTTGGGATTGAGGCAAGCAGATCCAATCTTCCTTCGCAGACAGCAGGGCAGTGCCTAAAGCAGCAGGGCAGTCATTTTTCTGTAACTTCCACAAGTCCAGGAGTGTTCTGATGAGTGGCTCTGGAAATCCAGTATTTATACCTGGTGCCAGCCTTTGTGTATGGGGACTCCCTGTCCTACCACCACATCTGGTTCTGGAAAGTTCTTCCTTTTCCCCTGTCAAAGCTGTAGATGGTCTAGGGATGTCAAAGGCAGGGCAGGCCTGGCATCAGAATCTTTCGTGTGGGCAGAAGACGAAGGATTTTTAAGTGTAAGAGTGGCTGAGTACTGCCCCTCCCCAGCCATCATGTCAGGAAAGCTCTTCTTATCCACACCTAAACCCCCTTATGTGTCACCATCTGGACACAATACACAGCAACCAGCAGCAGAGCCAATCACAGTCATGTGACCCAGGATCCTTGCAGAAAGGCGTAGTTGGATGGGACAAGAAAATGACAGATTTCTAAAAGCATTTTCAGAATGTTAACGTAAACCCAACTTAACCATTATAGAGTATTTGAATTACAATTCCTTTGACCCTAATTAGTACACTTCCATTTGCTCCCAATCTAAAGTTAGCACTTAATAATTGTAATTAGTTAGCTTAGAGTTAGTCAATGGGAGAAATAGGCCGGTGAAATATTGACTTTAGAGGTTTTTCACTGCGAAAACTTGTAAAACGTAAGTATACATGCCCTACATTTTAAATACAATACACCCTTTCCTATGAGCCTTTTGAGCCTCCCTTATGGGTGACTTATCAGTATTAAAAAGGAAGGTTAAGGCCTGGCAAAAGGTTTATTTTACCAGGTTGAAATAGTAGTTAAAAACTTCAATACAGGCTGGAGTAGCAGGCCTGAGACATATTTTACAGTGCTACTATAGTGGGTGGCACAATGAGTCTGCTGCCCGCTAGAAGCATTTCGTTTACATGACTTGGGTACATGTAGTACCATATACTAGGGTCTTACAAATAAACTAAAGTACAAATCAGGTAGTTGCCAATTATACTAAGTTTTTGGGAGAGAGCAAAGGCTCTTCACCACGTGTTAGTAAGTGCACAACGTACTAATGGCAACAAAAATGGTTTCAGCAACAGAATGCAAAAATCTGAATAAACACTCATCGTAGCCACCAACAACATCAGGACCATTCTGGACAAAGGAAAAACAGCAGCCATCCTCATACTCGATCTGTCCACGGCCTTCAACGCCATTTCCCGCTAAACTCTGATCAAAAGACACTATGGCACAGGCATCCAAGGACCCGCCCTCCACTGGATCTGCTCCTTCCTCACAGGAAGACACCAAAGAGTTACAATGCCACCATTTATGTTAGAGACCAAGCATTGGGGACCAAGAAACTGATTCTTGGAGTTCCCCCATTGGTCATTGCTCAGTCTCACCCTCTTCAACGTCTACATGATGCCACTAGTCAACAAGGTATCTCCATCTTCTCATACACCAACAACACCCAACTCATCTTCTCCCTTACGGTCAAGGCAACCACTTCCAAACTTCATAAACTGCCTGAACATAGTAGCAGACTGGATGAGAACAGCTTGAAGCTCAATTCCGACAAGACAGAACTTCTGATCTTCGGAAACAAGACCTCACGAATGTGACTTTCGGAGCAAGGACCAACACCAACACCCACTGACATTGCAAGAAATCTAGGTATCATCCTAATGACAAACTCACCATGATGGAAGAAGTCAACGAAGTGATAGCCTCCTGCTTCCATGTCCTATGCATGCTACAAAAGATCTTCAAGTGGCTGCCAAACACCAGACGGACCGTCATCCAAGCACTCCACAGAAGCAGGCTCAACTACGACAACGTACTCTATTGCAGAATGGCCAAGCTACTCTTACAAAGGCTCTGGACCATGTGTGCTGCACCCAAATCGCAAAACACCTCAAGGATCTCAACTGACACCCCATTCACAAATGCAGCCAACTCATCACTCACACATAGAATGCTTACACAACATGGGACCAGTACACCTTAATAGACTCATAAACGTCCACCAGCCGACCAGACACATACACTCTGCTCACTCGCACTTGCACACACTCTGTGCATTCCCAAAAACAGAACAGGTGGTTGTTCATTCTTCTACATTGCACCCAAAACTTGGAATAACCACTCTCAACAAATCAGGTACTCCTTCTCACTTCTTGAGTTCTGCAAGATGCGGAAGAACAGGCTCTTCGAATAACTCCACAGGCACCATACTCCCACTCACTTGCTTAAGGACCTAGGCACCCTCACAGGTGATTAGTGCACTCTACAAATTGACATACATATGTTAGAACTAGGGGGTCTCTAATTGGCAGAGGCATGCACCTTTGTCTGGGTAGGGACCCTTGCTTCTAGTCAGGGTAAGGGGGATGAACACTCTAGATGTAAATGTAAATGTGTATTGGCATTTATATAGCGCACTACTTACCCGTAGGGTCCCAAGGCGCTTCGACCGCTGCGAAACCCTTCCTGGCTTCCCTGAGAGATGGTCCCTTAATGGGTATCTCCAGGGTGAGACCAGGCATCCCCGGCGGTCTGGTGGGGCCGTTAGTGAAGATGAGGCAAGCTAATGCCCAGAGTTGCCGAGTGTGATCGCTGATCAGAGTGGGCACCGAGGCGAGAGAATTATCGAGTCCGCTGACCCTGGTCCAGAAACCTGCCGCGCCGGGAATCGAACCCTGGTCCCGGGCCGTCCTCTGCTCTCGGGTCTGCCGCCTCTAACCAGTGAGCCACACTACTTCATAACCCCTGCTCACCCCCTTGGCACGAGCAGACAAGCTTATCCCAAAGGCAATGTGTAAAGTACTTGTACTCAAAAACCACAGTAATACTGTGATAACACCCCAAATGGACACCACACCAGTTTAGAAAAATAAGGTATCTTTATCTAAACTCAACAAGACCAAAATGACAAATATTCAACACACATGTAGTAAAATGGCACTTGGAAAAAGTTATTTCCAAAATAAAGCTTGAAGAAAACAAATAGCTCCACCTGGGGCTATTATGATGTTGTGACAGCAATAAACCCAAAATACGGCACTGACTGCGAGGTGCTTGGCATCGAGCATGGAGTGACAGGGACCCCCCAAACAAACAGTTCCTTTGAAAAGGTAGTCTATGATGATGCATGGGGTCATGGAGGTGAGACATGGGTGCCGAGGTTGAGGCCGCCTCCCTGGCTGCCACGGGGGAGGCAAGGAGAAGTGTCTGCGAGGAGGTGACATGTTGAATCCAGGACAGGGGAAGGCAGTTGCATCAGCGGTGAGGCGTTGATTCCGGTGAAGCGATGCAAAGTCAGCGAGTTCAAGGAGTCGCCCTCAGCATTTATCAGCTATGCAATAACAGGATGCAGGCACTGGCGGTGACGGAGTTGTTGCGAGCGCTGGCGTTGGGAATGGTGATAATTTTAGGTGTTGAGAGGCGTCGAAGGGCATTAGAGCTGCTGTGCAGGCTGGGCAGTGCGTAGTGTACTTCATGAGCAGTGTCCCTGACCTCGGGGCAGGTCGTGGCATCACTGATGGTGCCAGATATTGCTTTCCTTGCTTCTCTTAGATTTCCTCCAGCTCCCAAGGGCAGAGACAACGTCCAGGGGCCAGACAATTGAACGGTACCTCCTGGTGGGTCACAACTCTCAGCAATACAGTTCAGGGGAGCTTGGGGTCAAGTTTTTGTCCCTGAGACTTCAGAACACAAGGCCAGTGCACTCAGGTGTTTGGAGATACTTCTTCTAGCAGGTTTCTTAGAAAAGGTCCAGTCTTTGTGCTTTCTTTGGCAGAAGCAGCAACTACAGGCCAACCCCACACAAACACAGCCAAGGGGAAGTACCCCTCCTCACAGCTCTCCAGCTCTTCTCCATGGCAAAGGTTCCTCTTGAGTCCAGAGGTGATCTACAGTTCTGAGGTTTAAGGTCCACTACCTATACCCCATTTTGTCTTTGTTATACTTTGTGCAAGGGTCTCTGAGGCTAGTCCAAACCAGTTCTATCCTCACTGGTACAGTATGACCACAGGAGCATTATGCAAGGGAGACAGGACCTATTCAGGTGCAAGGAAAACTCCTTCCAATACTCTAAATGCAGCCAAGTCCTATTCAGCTCAGCACTAAGTAATCCAGGCAGGGCCAGGCACGACTCAAACCCCCTCTCCCCCAAGTGGCTGTCTACATTGATTGCACACTAACCAGCCCCTGTCACTATAAAACCAGACATGCAATCGACACACAGACAGAGGCACACAGAATGGTTAAACAAGAAAATGAGTACTATCTAAAAGTGGCATTTTCCAGCACACCATTTAAAAAACATCTTTACTAAAGGATGTGTTATTAAATTTTGAATTCAGAGAGTCTAAACGTAATTTCTCCATCTTATCCCAATGAGAAGTTATACTTTTAAGATGTTACAAAGTATATCCCATGCTATTCTATAGGACAGATAGCCTTTCTATAGTGAAAAATTAATTTCGCAGTATTTCACTATCAGGACAGGTCACCCACATCAGTACATGTCCTACATTTCAGATACATTGCACTTTGCCCATGGAGATACCTTAGGCCTAACTGAGGGGTGTCTTACATGTAAGAAAAGGGAATGTTAGGAACTGGCAAGTGGGAGCGCTTGCTAGATTGACATGGCAGTTTAAAACTGCGCACAGACACGGCAGTAGCAGGTCTCAGATACCTTTTCAGGGCTACTCATGTGGACGGCACAACCAGTGCTGCATGCACAATAGTGGCATTTGATTTACAGGCCCTGACACACTCAGTGCACTTTACTAGGAACTTACCAGTAAATCAAATATGCCAATCAAGGAGATTAGTTGCAATGACAATTTCCACAGGGAGCACTTGCATTTTGACAGTGATCAGCAAGGGCAAAGTGCCCAAAGCATGTAAGCCAGCAAAAACGAAATCCAGCACAGCATCAAAAATACAGGAGGTAAAGGCAAAGTCAGGGGAAACCACGCCAAAGATGCCAAGTCTAACAACATATAATTCCTAATGGGTAGCAAATTATGACCTGCCTAAATACCATTCATGAGGTAGGTTGATTTGCAACCCACCAGGAATCGCTAATTCAAAAATAAGTTTCATACATTAAGAATAGCGATTATCAAAGGGCAATTTGGAAGAATATTGCTATTTAGTAATCAATACTATTGTTGGTACATTTGGCCACAAACGTATTATTGCAAATTGGAATGGAGAATACTACTCAGTCACGCTAGGGTTCACAATCTTCCAACATTTCCTAGTTAAAAGGACAGGAAGTGTTTCGATGGAAGGTTGTATTCTACATTGAAAGTCTCTTTTTTGATATGGCACTTTTCCTGCAATGTGACATCTGCTTCCTAAAGGAGATGCAGCAGCAGCCCTGCCTGATTGTGAAATCAATTATAGTGATGGAGATATGATGTCCCTTGTAGGCTCCTGTAGCTGCATTTCTAACTGCTAACAATAAGTTGCACCACTGTATATGCTCTCATGAATGTTAATGTGGCGGGGCATCAACAACTTATTGTGCATGGGCATTCTGCACAGGACCCTAGTAGTAGTACATACAAAGCAGTACAAGGATTTGACTGGGTCACAGTGAAACATGGTGACTCAGATAGTAGATACACCAGTCACAAATGGTGGTTGCTGTCAGTTTCTCAGTGACACTTTACGGAAGCAATACAGACAAGCTACGAATCACAGAAGAAGAGAGGTTATGTAACTAGACCTAAATGTGAAAGGCTATGTTCACAAATATAATTCTAGTTGTAAAAGTACATTTACAGAAAAAATGACTTTTTTTTAAAGTCTGTCAGAAATTTGCAAAAGGGTTCCTGGCAGGTACTAATGCATTTAAACGGGTGGATATACTGGTGTAAAATGACGCTTTAGAAAAACTTCTTAGAATGTTTACGAATTATAAACAACTTGTAAAAGCTCAGGCAGAGATGCAAATCTTCCTTGATTTTTAAAAAAAATTAAGAATAGTCAAAGTGCTTAATTTTTTAAAACATAATTACTTATGTTAAAAGAAGAACTAACACAAAACACGCATTTGCAATGCAATCGGTTTCGCCTTTGGGACCTTACATGTATTTAGCTAAGCAGCACTTTAGCCTGGGTGCTGAAATATCGACTCTTCTTGACATGGAGGGAAAGTAAGCACCAAACTGAGTGACACGCCAGTCACGAGAGAGAGAGAAATATTGCCCTTCAGCTGTAAATGGTATAGTCCAAAGCTCTGTTTTAATAAAAAATCAGGTTCTTCGGTGGTCATATCACTAAAAATACAAGATTTGAAAAAAATATTGTCTATGGGTGCTTGTGGAAGACAATTTCTATGGACTGGAATCTAGAGACTGCTAAAGTGAGTCTGGTATTTTACTGACCTCTGCTGGTCGTTTTCAATCAAGTAAGTTAAATAGAAGCAGTAGCCAGAAATATAAGAAAAATAAAGTCCCTCAGCAGAAAGCAATTCTGTTTTTTTACTGACTTCAACTGGTCGTTTTCTATTAAGGCAGTAAAATAGAGGCAGTAGAGCAGAAAAAAAAGTCTCTTAGTGGAAGCAGACAAGTCCTAGGGCTGATCTCTAGAGCCCACAAAGTACATACACATATAATTATATATCAAAGTATATACAAGAGGGCTCGAAATCTCGACCTAAAAACTAGACCACACACAACATGACATATTAAAGTAAGCACGTGGAGTTAACGTCCTGCTCTTTGTGAGGGAAATTTGTGCCAGAGAAACGTTGTAGTTAAATGCTGTCACATCTCTTGAAAAGAGAGCTTGTACT
The DNA here is from genome assembly GCF_964263255.1 of Lissotriton vulgaris. Taxonomy (NCBI): domain Eukaryota; kingdom Metazoa; phylum Chordata; class Amphibia; order Caudata; family Salamandridae; genus Lissotriton; species Lissotriton vulgaris. Next base: position 2,125,755,947 of record NC_141687.1, on the reverse strand, counting down.
TAAAATTTGCTGAAAATATGCACACCATGAAGGCTTAAATAAAACAATGCCTATGTGTCACTAAACAAATAGAAAGCCAAGAGCTGACGGAACCTGGAGTCACCTGTCATACGTTTTTAACAATGTCTTCTTTAAGGGTGTGTTTGTTAAAATCAATCCATCTACAGCTCGGTTGAGCTGACATGCAGCTGCAAAGTGGTTGACGATTTTATTTCTGCTAATGTTTTAAGTAGAACGAACTGAATACCTTGCGAATATCATGCTCCGAATATGTCACGCAGATGGCAGAACGCCAGTGCCAAGCAAAGATTGTTTAACTGTACGTGTCATCAAGCTTCAAAAATTTGACGTTTTTCTTGGCAAGCTACAGGTTTTTCACAGTCTTGAGTGGTGATACGTCAAAATTGTGCTAGAAGCAGTGTTTATTAATAATAATGAGAGAGAGGTCTCTGGACAGGTAGGGACAATTGAGTCTTACTAACCATTAACATAAAAGAGCGCCAGCTAATCCTATATGTTTAAAGAAATGCGTGTAGACCTGCTACCAAAAAAGAAATCGAGCTAAATAAAAAGGGCCCGATTCACAAAGGTAAAGTAACACTTCTGGGTAAGTTTACTCTTTTTTCGGTGTTCGATTTAATAGTAAGTTTATGACTATGAGACTCCACGGTCGGGGCGGACAGCCGATCTATCTTTTTATGGGCGGAGTTCTCCCCAACCGGACTGCATTGCAGGAGCCTCCGCAGTCGTAAACTTGCTATTACTCGGAGATTCTGAACACAGCACGCAGATGAACTTTAAAATATTAGCGGCCCCTTTCTCATGAATGTCCATTAATTATGCGTGTTGGACAAAACTGGAAAGTGTTTATAGGAAACATCACGCCATGAGATGCACATAGCTCATCCCCAAGAATCGACACCTCAACTCCTTTTGTAAGAAGATGTGAGATCTGTTTTGACTGGTGATTAATTTAAACTAATTTCCAGAAAATCAGAAGACTAACACGCCAGATTTCACTGCAACCTGATCCGTCTCTTTCACCATTGCTCCTGCTTATAGGTGTGTTTTCTTTCCGAAGACTGTTTAAAAAATAATTAAAAAATAAGGGGGCAGATTTATGGTGTGAATGTGGCATGTTTGCGTCACGCAACTGTGGCGTAAACGTGGCGCATCCCTATGACCGATTTACAACGTGACGCATCTAGGCAGATGCGCCACGTTGTAAAGCCCTGCGCCGCTTGTGGGCGTTCCGGCGCAGGGTGGGCGTTCCGGGGCAGGTGCGCCTCGCAAAAGTGGCTGAGTGAAATCTATAAGATTTCACTCAGTCACTTTTAGGCCAATGCTACGTCAAAACCCTGCGCCTGCTTGAAGCAGGCGTAAGGCTTGACGCAGCATTGGTCAGATAGGGCACCCCGAGCCTTGCTGGAGCTGCGTCGCGCTTGCGACACAACTCCAGCAATGCGTCACTTTTACGGCACAGATGCATAACGCATCTGTGCCATTTTTGCCCCATGGTGCGCCGCATTGTAAATGTGGCGCACCATGGGAGGCGCAGTTGCAGCGCACGATAACTGGCGCATCCCTGGGGATGCGCCAGTTATCATAAATCTGCCCCAAGATACATTTACCCAAACCTCTAACTCTCTTTTTTTTTTTAAAAAAGAAAAACACGCTCCTGGGTCTGGTTCATGAGACCACCCTCTACATTTCCCAGATATTTTGCTTTTGATCATGCAGGGTTTTCCATTTTGTTTTAAGCATGCTCAATATCTTTATTCATGCTTCTTCATACCAGCAATTGACCCGTTAACTATCATACTGGGTGAGGCATTTCTCACACGCTTCTGTTAAACCACCACAACACACAACTCACATGTGCTAAAAGACCCGAGTCAAGTGTGAGACTCCCCAAAAAGGCTTTATTTTAGGTGTTGTTCACCTAAAGTTGTCTCTGCTTCAACATAAGCCAATGGGGGAAAATATATTCCCTGATATGTTTTAAAAATCTCCCCCTTTCCAGTTTGAAAATGGTGGTATGTATGACAACTCTACTAACAAGTATCCACCACTCCAGACATCAAAGGTTCTCAAACATTGCCTGCACCTCTTCCAGACATGGATATCTAACACGTACCTGAAGCTGCTTCTCAAAAAGCCAAGACAGAATTTCTGTTATTTATGAAGAATAATAAGCATGAAATAGTACTAGTCTGCCATTTTGAAACTTGATAGCAATGAAACACAACTTTCACTGCCAAGAAAATAAAGGCAGTCTGGCACTCGCTCTCTCCAGTTGAAAAAAAAAATAGTTTCTCCATGCAAGTGGCTTCAGTACTGCTGTTCAAGCCCTTGTACTCTCATATGTGGATGGTGGGAACAGTGTGCTTTATGGCTTCACAATGTCTTCAGTTCAAGGGTATGTCAATGATACAATGATTATTATCCTTTATGTCATGGGTACTCACAAACGTTCTCTCAGGGGCCAAATTTACGGTGTGGTTTGTGGCCGAGGGCCACAATGGTGGGGGCGGGGTCAGTGAGAGAGGGGGGAGGGGCTAGAGCCAAAAAAAAACTGTGACCATGAGGTTGAACACAGGCCCCTGCTGCGTGTGTCTTCGTCCACGGAGCCAACAGACCCAGCATACACAAATCTATCTCTCTCTGTCTCCCTCCCCAGCTCTGTCTCCCTCCCTATCTCTCTGTCTCCCTCCCTCTCTCTCTATGTCTCCCTCCCTCTCTCTGTCTTCCCCCTCTCTCTCTCTCTCTCTCTGTCTCCCTCTGTCTCCCTCCCTCTGTCTCTCTCCCTCTCACTCTCTCTCTCCCTCTCTGTCACGCTCCCTCTCCGTCTCCCTCCCTCCCTGTCATTCCCTCCCTCTCTCTCGGTCTCCCTCCTTCTCACCCTCTGTCTCCCTCCCTGTCCCCATCACTCCCTCTGTCTCCCTCCCTCTCTCCCTCCATTCCCCGGTCTGTCTCATTCACTCTCTCTGTCTCCCTTCCTCTCTCTCTCTGTCTCCCTCCCTCTCTCCCTCCTACCGTCTCCCTCCCTCCGTCTCTCCCTCCCTTGACTCGCTCCCTCCCTCACCCTCCCCTGACTCTCCCTCCCTCAGTCTCTCCCTCCCTCGCTCTCCCCTGTCTCTCCCTCCCTCCTCTGTCTCTCCCTCCCTCGCTCTCCCCTGTCTCTCACTCCCTCCCTCGCCCTCCCCTGTCTCTTCCTCCCTCGAAGAAGAAGTCCACATGGTTCAGCATCAGCAACATTCTTTAGGTGCAGGTTAACACAGAAGAGATAGGGGGCTTCAGTCCCTGCTGCATGCGTGTAGGGCGCTGTCTTATAGCGCCCCCGGGAGCTGCCGTACACTGGACAGCGCACCACAGCCCTTAATATGCGGACATCCCCTGCTGCTTCACAACGCTTAGAGAAAGGCGGGGACGGACGGGATAATGCAAGCGTCTGCAGATTTGCGATCAATGACACTCCTTGCTTTAGGGAAGGGTTTCTTGTAACAGTGACTTATTTGCATGAGGTAGGAACCCTGGTTCACTAGAAACTCCGAGTGAGGGGTGGGCTACGGTTGGAATTCTTATTAATTAACTAACCCGAGAAAGAGCTTGCACAGTATGATGCATAGCCGCTACCCCCCTCAACATACACACATTTTGACTGTACCCTTCACCCACCGAATAGACTTGTGAAATAAAAGGTTTTTCAAACTGTGTGTTTTTTAAAATGTTATTGCGTAGTGGCTCACTTATCCTACTCAGATATGTTTTAATGTCGTGAGGAAGTTGTCGTAACATGTATGCAATGTATACACCGCATATTTAAAGGCATTGTCGATGTTGCATGATTGGTTAAATGACCTCCGTGTTCACACACCAAGCTTTGCTCTGCTGGGTGCTTCCTGAAGCAGATCGCCCAAAGATGCCTAAAGATGCGCGTCTCTCTCCTTCTGTGCAACACTTAAGCTCTGAGTGATGCTCTCAAATTGGAGGGGAGGTTCTCGCCGCTGCATCTGAAGGGATTGGCTTTGTTAGGGAGACGAGCTGATTCAGAAGTGTGTTTGCACGTGTGCGAAGAGGACGGGAGACTAGTCGAGGTGTTTGACTGCTGGAAATACTGCTAGAGTTTACACAGCGTAACCAGATTGGTGTGGTGTCACCCCATGTGCTGTCCGCACCCCACTAGTGACGCCTCTGAAATATCACGAAAAGCAAGAGCTCTTTGAGGAACACATCGAACCACCTTCCCCAGCCTTCCAAAAATTTGCAGCACATTAGTAATGACCCCCTAATGTAGAGGGTGCACGAGAGCCAGCTGGACCGCTGCAGCAGAGATTAGGTGTAATCCGGAGGGCAGAGATTCCAAGTAAGGCTGGGCTGGCTCAGACTATCATCCCCTCAGTGTTGATAAAACAAATGCTACTCGGGGGAGCATGAGCTTCTACAGAGGAAATATATGTGCCACATACAGGCACGCAACGCCTATTGAGTTTAAATGGCCCCCTCCCCCACCCCCCCTTCCTCCTCGTGTGTGGCAGCCCGGGATGAGACAGCTTGCCTGGGGCGCACACAGCCCCGAGCACTTCACAGGTCTTTGAAAGACCATTAACGTGTTAATGAGGCTTTGTTCTGTTTCACCTCTTCTGAGGCCCCTGCAGCTCCACTCTATGGCTGGAATCTCCCGGCCCCCCTAGAGCAGAGCCTCTCCGAGTACAGGCAGCTGCAACCGGCGATGTTTCCTGACACTCTCGAAAAAAGAATGTTTTAAAACTGGTACGATGTCTGCAAGGTCCGCGGGCCGCCAAGGAAGGCTTGCCGGGCCGCTGGCGGCCCGCGGGCCGTACTATGAGTACCCCTGCTTTATGTGCATCTTACACGCTGCAGCACATCTCTCAATGGGCCTGAAGAAATACAATCGCATCACCCCCATCTTGAGGGAACTCCATTGGCTTCCCTTGCTTTCACTATCATGAAAACCGGATGCATCATTTACAAAGCCATCACAACCTGCACCCAGGTCTAGCCTGCTGACAAGCTCTCAATATCTAGTGGCTGTCAGTAACACCTGTAGCCAAAACACTATCAGCCTGGAGACAAGTGGTAAAAAAAAAGTCCTCAAACCTTTTCCATCTAGTGACATAGGATATTTATGAACATTACTGTATCATCAGAATGGCCCCAACCATGTTCCAATTTAGGGAAGAGTAAAAGACTTTTCTTTAAAGAACTGTATGTTATGATACACAAAAAAGCTCCTTATCAAATCACTTGTTGACGTTATCCTTGTCTATGACCTTGTACAGTACTCAGCTGTCTTTGGCTAGGCTCTTGCTATAAAAGAATCACATAATACTACATACATACATAAATACATACACACCCTGGCCACCCTGGTTTGAGGTAGCCTACCTTAGCTGCTATATCAGTGTTTTGCCCCCACACAAAATCATGCTCTGACAACAGAGCAAACACAAGTGAATGCCTAGTGCGGTGATACAGAGGCTGTCAAAACTATCAACTGCGGAAAAAGACCACTGACCTTCCAACAACAGATGGATTTAAAAAATCAGTGTCTGTGGTAGCCCTCACACCCAGCCGGAGTGCTGACAAGGAATTAACAAGTGTTCCTAGGGTCTATATGGATACAGTCCTCACACTTTAGTTCACTCAGTTGAGCTAAAAGCACACATTTTTCAAAAGATTGAAAAAGAAGCACATATTTCTCAAATTGACCCAGAAACCCTCACATATAAATAACACAATTCACAGTCAAAACCAAATTGAACATACGTCAAAATAAGAATTATTTGCAACAAGTTACAACAAATGACAAAATCACTAAATGAATACAAATATGAAACAAATACAGAAAACATTTAAAGCTTGCATCATCTGTGAAAAACACAAAAGTATTGTGTGAAAAGTGTCCCATTTTATGGGCTAAACTTGTTATTTCAGCAAGAATATCACAAAAGAGTTAGAAATAATTAATTAATCTTTAATACATCCAACACTAAATGCATTTAGATTTAACTAAATGCCTCTCGAAATGCCAACGCGTTTCAAGACCTAGGCTGGATAGTACTGGGACTCTTGTCAGGGCTTCAAACAAGTGATCAGTATATTCTAAAGCAACAAAAAATGAAAAACGTGATGCAACAACAGCATCAACCCCAAACTACCTTTCTCTCTCATATATATCACGGATTTATTGCGTACCTGATTCTTGGCGTAGGAGAAGCCGCTCCAGTTAGTTGTTTCTATACGTCAAAGGGCTCATTCTACCATAGCTTTAAAGCGCCACGTTCACACTTTTAACTGTGTGTAATTTTGCAAGAGAAGATCATTCGTAAAATGTAAACTTCTACTCTATTTTCTACTAGCATCTAAACCTTCAAATGCAGGTAAAAATAATTTGCTTAAATGTACCTTGTACAAAGGCTGCGGAGCATGGACCGGAACTATTCAAATGGGGACTCATACATACACAAGAAGGGGAAAGGATGTTGAATTTATTAAAAGAAATGTTTATCAAACAGCTGCGCTGTATGATTTAAAATCACTTGCCATGTGGACTTACTATACGTGAGTTCGTCCAATATTAGACTCTGCAAAAGGCAGGCTTTTCTTCTGCTCAAATGCTAGGGTGATCGCATTCACCAGAAATGTTTCTAGAAAGTAAGCGTGAATGAGTTAGGCTTGTAGTCATATTTTAATTTATGGATTCGCTTGTAGACAAAGTGTTACAGGGAAGAAGAAAACAAACTTGGATCGACTTCATTAGACAAATTGGATTAACTCTCACACAGCATCTCTCACTAGAGCACTTCCTGGTTGTGAAAGCTATGAATCCTGGGTAGCAACTCTTTCAACTAATCATTTCATTTCATAAAGCTTTATTCGGAACATTTAAAAAACATGTCAATAAAAGCACAAATAATACAGACAATTCATACAATTCTTAGAGGCAAACATAATATACGTATAAATGAACTAACGATCAAAGAAAGACAAAGTACACATATTACAAAATATCCAGAGGGGGATAGAATAAATATTTAAAATGTACAGAAGTTTAATTTAAAAACACATACTTTTCCTGGCGCTAATCGCTTTAAATAAAAAAGATGCAGTAAAAAAACAAATGTCCGCATGATTCAGATTAAAAATCAGTTTCATAGCCTCTGTTGTGTCTCTCACTCCAAATCTAATGAATAGTGGCTTCAGATAGAATTTCCTTAACTCAGTGTACAAATCACAAGTTAACAAAAAGTGCTTAGTGCATTGTTTGGACTTATTGTCACATTTACAGGGACCAACAGGGCGCGATTTGATGTTAGGCCACGCGACCAGATGATGTGCTATACCCATCCTCATTCTGGTCAATACAAACTGGTGTGAGGATCTAGTCACCTGTGATAAATATGGTCTGAAACCGGTAAATTCATTCATGTTATTGTATAGTACACAAGTTGTTAATTTAGAGTCCTCCAAATGATGCCTTTCATTACAGTGATTTAAAAATATTGTTTTCACATCAGATTTGGGGATTTCCGAAAGCCTGTAGGGGTCCATTAAGACATTGATACCAAATAAATTTTGTACACGGTCAATAATGTAACCGATCCAGGGGATCTTCAAATGTTGGTCCAATAAAAGGCAGTCCTTAATGATTGCTCTGTTCAGTGTGGTACCTTCACTGAGCCAGATCGAGCGCCACAATAGAATGGGCCTTAACATGATCATATCATTTAGGGCTTGGGTCCCTGTTTCATTGTAAACCAAGGAGTTGGAAGTAGACCTGGGTAAGCATAGGAGCTTTTTCAGGAAGAGGTTCTCCTCTACCTGCAAGCTCTTAGCAGATATCACCCCCCCAGACTCCTGCCCCGTAAAGGGCAGCCGAACGACATTTAGATTTATAGATGTTTAACATATCTTTAATACGTCTATTCCCCAATTTCTTGGCAAACAAAAAGACCCCGTTGGCGCTCCTAGTCATCTTAGTTCTGACCACCTTATGTTCAGTGGCCCAGCTCCCGTTATGCGAAAAGGTAATTCCCAAATAGCAAAAATTATCAACTTTTTTCACTGGTTCACCATCAATAACATAGTGGGTTTTCCCATTTCTTTTAACTTTTCCAGAGCTGCATTCCATTACATAAGTCTTAGCCTTATTAATCACCAGTTTCCTATTCTTAATAAAAGATACAAAGCAGTCCATTAAGCGTTGGAGACCCAATGGTGTCCTTGACAGTAACACTGCGTCGTCCGCATAGAGTAATACTGGTATGTTAAAATTATTAACTCTAGGGGCGTCTGCAGCGACTGCCTGCAGGGCGGATTCAACCTCATTAATAAAAAGGGTAAAAAGCAGGGGCGCAAGAACGCACCCCTGTCTGATGCCCCTTCCTATCCCAAACTTAGTGGTACACTCTCCATTGGGTCCATAGCGAACACTGGTGCGAAGTTTTTCATACAGACGGGCTAAGAAGTAAATAATTCCCTCTGGAGCACCCATCTCCAGTAGTTTGGCCCACAGTATTGCGTGATCTACCAGATCAAAGGCACTACTAAGGTCGGCGAAACAGAGATAGAGCGACCCGTTTTTTGCCTTGGTATATTTTCCCACCAATAGCTCTAGATTCAAACACTGTTCTATAGTACCACGGCCTTTTCTAAAGCCAAACTGGCAATTACTTAAAATCTCATTAGATTGAGCCCACTCTTCTAATCTTACAAGGAGGACCCTACTCATGATTTTAACAGATGAATCCAATAAGGATATAGGTCTATAGTTTTTTGCATCCCCGCGATCTCCTTTTTTAAAAATAGGGATGATTATTGACTCTTCCCATGTAGACGGTATATTACCGCTAACAGCTGTATTAAAGATTTTGGTCAGCAAAGGCCCCCATATATCTGGGGCGGTCTTGTACACGTCTATGGGAACGCCATCTGGCCCCTGGGCCTTGCCTCCTTTGCTAGCTCTAATACTAGCCATAGTTTCACTGATGGTTATATCTAAGGCAAGGATGGGCCACCTATCCCCATTAGTATCTTTTAAATTACAAGAATCAAAGATTTTAGAAAAATGTTGGATCCATGAGTCCATGCTCACGTTAGAAGTGAGTTCAGGAACCCTATCATCTTTTAGAAATGGACTATTTACCGTGGACCAGAACAGGGTACAATTGTTCGTGTCCGCCGCTAGGGTGAGATTATCCCAAGCCTCTTGCTGTAATTCAGCTTTTCTACGTTTCAGGGTAGAATTAAAACCCTGTCGAAGTTGGACCACCAAAACTTTGTCCCTCGGTTTGGCTGCAAGGGCCTCTTTGAGTTCTTTGCGGGCATTGGAACAGGCATGATCAAACCAGCCCCTTGGACACCTTGCTTTGGACCCCGCCTTTTTAGTGAATTTTTTGTTAATAATGGAATTAATATTGTTAAAGTGGTCAATACTGTTGGACGAGGTGTCTACACATTCTAAGATTGCCGCTATATCTGTCACACAACTAGATATAATTAAATCTGAAGTTATAGCGGCTTTATCTCCTTTCCACCTCAATCTCTATGGGGTTCAATGTTGTTGATAATACCATTTTCACAGGCATGATTTTTAACCCAGAAGGTTAGTTCAGTGGTCAAACAGTTATGGTCACTCAACATAATATCTATCACATTGGGCATCGGACATAACCGGGCAATAGTTGCTGACATACATATAAAATCAATAACGGTGTTAGCGCCCCTTCCTTTAAAAGCTGGAATATTACCACCCGTGTCATTTTTAGCGTTATCCAAAATTTCCAAATCGTAATGAATCATAAAATTATTCAAAGTTTCCCCATAAGTGTGGTGTGGGAAATGAGCTTCAGCTTCCCCCTGTCGGTTATACACACCACAAACTTTCTGGGTGGATAATGGGCACACAGGTACATTAAAATCCCCCACAAAAATAAATTCAAATACATTATTAAAATTCCTCACGAAATTGTTCACCGCCGTATCTAGTTCATTAATCGCTAAATGTCTAGTGTTGTCAAATACATTATTGTAGAAATTTATCAATAGGATATTTCTGCCTGCTTCTTGTGTAAGCCATAGGATTTGTGAATGCGCCCCCACGTTAACAAATCTTTTTACAAAGATTGGTAGTTTGACAGAAATTAACACCAACAGACCCCCTTTAGCTCTGCCATGGGGTGTGGGTAGTGCTGGAAGCTCATAAGACACACGCCCATCAATGCCATTACATTTTTTACTCCATGTTTCCTGGAAACATAGGATGTCAAACAAATGCACAAAATCAATCCAGCCTAAGGCATCTTCCTTGGCCACAATTCCCGCAATATTCCAACTAGCGATATGACAAGTTATATTCTCTCTTTCATTGCTAGCGTTTGACAGATCCACACTAGGGATGGACATGTTATTATCAATATTAAAAAGCTCTATGCTAGGTATAGAGTTTAGGGTGTCTCCCCCATTCAACGTACAGTTCAAACTTACATTACTTATTTCATTAGTTAACAATACGGCCGCTTCATTAGAATTCCTAGACTCTAGGTCTCTAGGGGGTTCGATCTCATGTCAATCATTCTGATCTAGGTGACTCAGGGACTGAAACCTATTTTGAGTAGGGACCTGGTACACCATTCCATTATCAAACAGAGGGGAATTGCCAAATGGAACAAAAGGGTTAGGGGTATGCATTAAAGGGGCATTCCCCCCAAACATAGGGTTCCCCATGTGCAGCGATGGAATGAATGGACCATGTTGTGGACCAAAGAAGAAGTTAGGCAACGTTGGCCTATTTACCAGATGAGGATAGGTGGGATTGCTCAGAGCCTTTTCCTTACAATTAGATGGCGGTTGCCTGCCGAGGTGGTTATAAAAATACCCCAACGGCCTAGCAATTACTTCAGTCTCAGACTGCGTAATTGAAGCTGCTCTAAGCAGGACCGTTGCCACATGTTGTGGGTGCTTGAAGTTTATAATCACGCAGTCCCCTCCACCTATTTTTTTGGTGTTACCTATCCAATTTACTCTCCTGATGGAGATTATTTGGTCAGCGTAGCCGACTGGATAGCCACAATGACGATTTAGCCAGGAAATGGTTTTATTTCTCAAAGAATCAGGTGTCTCATATTCACTTGGGGGCTGAGTGAGAATAGGGACATTAGTTAAAACCACCACGTAAGGTACACAGTCGGGTGGTAGATCAACAGGGCGTCTACAGATCCTAATGGGCTCCCCATTTAATCCTCCCATCGTATCAGTTGGGACTGATACCGTAGGTGCTGATGCTTGCGTAGGGGCTTGCATGGGTGTTGATGATTTAACACCCATTGGGTTGCCTGTAACCCCTTGGTTGGATGGATTTGAGGAACTTCCTCCCTCCTGTGACAAAGTAGGTGGTGGCCTCTGTGATTTCGGCTGATCTTTAGTGGAGTGTTTCCTGGCCAAAGTGGAACTGACACTGGTAGAGGCTTGTGACTGCTCCTTATCCCTGGTGGGAGCAGTAACAAGACCAGTTGACTTTTTAATGTCAGCTAAGGACTTTTCCAAATTGTCTGCGCGGTTACCCACCAAACCCCTTAACCTGGCTACTTCCTCCTGAAGATCTCCTATCTTAGTTAACAATGGCTCTATCACCATACTAAGTTTACTAAGAATTGCACTTGTTAATGAGTCAATTTGATCAGGCTTCAGAGAAACATAACTATCAAGATTCACAGATACTAAATCATTGGTATGTTCCACTTGGGTCGTATCCTTTTTCCTTCTTGAGATATGACTACCTCGCTTAGGGATTGGTTTTCTGCAGGCACGCATAAATTTAGATGCCCTCCCAGATTGCTGAGGTGTCCCCTCAGGATTGTTACCTTGGTCTTCCTCCCCCATTATAGACTGGTCTAAGGTCTTGGTTACTTCGACATTAACACTAGTGGTGCTATTATTGAGTTCCACAGGTGCGACCATCTCGTGAACAGTATTGTTAAGATTTACAGGGTTTACATGATTGATGACATCAGTGGAAGGAGGATCAGCAATAATACTTTTTCCCAATGACTTCCTCCTGTCGCTGTTGATTTTGGACACCACTTTACGTAAGTAGTTATCCGGCAATGTACTTTGGACTGACATTTCGGGGGTTTCCGTGACAAAAATCCGTAAAACTCAAGTTAATATACGAGGGGTAACAGTGACTTGTACAGGAATTGTCCTTCAATAGTACTCACAGTTCGAGCCAAGGGGGGTGGCCCTGCCCGGCCTCTTCTGGCCCCTGACGGCCACAGACGGCCCCGCCCTTGTCCCGGGCTTCTCCCTGTCGCTCCCGCGCGCGACTCGCGGGGCGAGAGGGGGTGTCAGCCTTTATTCGGCGCCTCCGGCGCTCACTGCGCGTCACGGGCGCGCTTGTAGCAGAGGGAATTCTGGGGAGTGTGGTCCGGTCTCTCGGGACGCCTCCCTCGCCTCCCGGCGTGTGCCTCTGCTTGCTGCTTTTCCCGCCGTTCCCCTCACGGCAATGCCCGATGGCTAAAGCGTCTGGTAAGCCTGTTGTTCCCCCACTGGGCTCCCGGGAGGTCAGCCTTTATTCGGCGCCTCCGGCGCTCACTGCGCGTCACGGGCGCGCTTGTAGCAGAGGGAATTCTGGGGAGTGTGGTCCGGTCTCTCGGGACGCCTCCCTCGCCTCCCGGCGTGTGCCTCTGCTTGCTGATTTTCCCGCCGTTCCCCTCACGGCAATGCCCGATGGCTAAAGCGTCTGGTAAGCCTGTTGTTCCCCCACTGGGCTCCCGGGGGGTCAGCCTTTATTCGGCGCCTCCGGCGCTCACTGCGCGTCACGGGCGCGCTTGTAGCAGAGGGAATTCTGGGGAGTGTGGTCCGGTCTCTCGGGACGCCTCCCTCGCCTCCCGGCGTGTGCCTCTGCTTGCTGCTTTTCCCGCCGTTCCCCTCACGGCAATGCCCGATGGCTAAAGCGTCTGGTAAGCCTGTTGTTCCCCCACTGGGCTCCCGGGGGGTCAGCCTTTATTCGGCGCCTCCGGCGCTCACTGCGCGTCACGGGCGCGCTTGTAGCAGAGGGAATTCTGGAGAGTGTGGTCCGGTCGCTCAGGACGCCTCCCTCGCCTCCCGGCGTGTGCCTCTGCTTGCTGCTTTTCCCGCCGTTCCCCTCACGGCAATGCCCGATGGCTAAAGCGTCTGGTAAGCCTGTTGTTCCCCCACTGGGCTCCCGGGAGGTCAGCCTTTATTCGGCGCCTCCGGCGCTCACTGCGCGTCACGGGCGCGCTTGTAGCAGAGGGAATTCTGGGGAGTGTGTCCGGTCTCTCGGGACGCCTCCCTCGCCTCCCGGCATGTGCCTCTGCTTGCTGCTTTTCCCGCCGTTCCCCTCACGGCAATGCCCGATGGCTAAAGCGTCTGGTAAGCCTGTTGTTCCCCCACTGGGCTCCCGGGGGGTCAGCCTTAATTCGACGCCTCCGGCGCACACTGCGCGTCACGGGCGCGCTTGTAGCAGAGGGAATTCTGGGGAGTGTGGTCCGGTCTCTCGGGATGCCTCCCTCGCCTCCCGGCGTGTGCCTCTGCTTGCTGCTTTTCCCGCCGTTCCCCTCACGGCAATGCCCGATGGCTAAAGCGTCTGGTAAGCCTGTTGTTCAACTAATCAATGTTACTTGTTTTGAGCATGGCAAAGCATTGCAGTGTGGGACATGTAGTAGCTAAACTAAATTCTACTTAATACAGTCATGCCATTTAACCCAGAGGAAGCACTATTGAACTTTAAAATGAGGTAGGCTTCCTTTCTCAACAAGGCAGCAGCGATGTCAAAATGACGTTTAGATGTATCAATGCAGGACAACACGGTCCATTTAAAATCCTTTTCACAGTGGGATTCATCAATACAATGTTGCACCAGGGGAGCAGTCAGAACCTTCTTTTTGGTCCTTGAGCGTTGCTGTGTGAGTCTTTGATGTATCTGTTGGTTTGTTTTGCCTATATACAGCAAGGCGCATGAACAAACAACTGCATATACAATATTTTTTGATTTACAGTTTGTAAACTCTAAATGTCGCCATTTGATGCCATTCTGGAAAAATTCAGCGCCCTTGATTGTGGAATCACAGGCCACGCACGAGCCGCATTTATGGTGTCCGCCAATAGGTTTTAAAGCGAACAGAGGTTTTGGAAAAACACATTCCAATTTTTCAAGCAAATGCCAATTTTTTAATATGACTTGCCTTAACCTGTTCGTATCTGGACCAAATGTGGTTGCACAAATCATGCGTTCTAATGGAGGTTTCTCCTTTTATAAGAGGTCCTCCCGAGGTGTATACCATGCTCTTTCTATTGCATACTTCAAAAGCTTTTTAGGATATCCACAAAGGATCATCTGTTCTTTGAAGATTGCCGCATTGTGCTCATAGTCTAATTTTGATGAACAGTTGCAAAATATTCGCAATAGTTGACCGTATGGGAGATTATCCCTCAAACTCCTAGGATGAGCACTTGTATGGTGGAGAATAGTATTTTTGTCGGTAGCCTTTCTGTGCAGAGTGGTTGTCAACTTTTTATCATTTGGTACTACTTCAATATCCAAAAACGTCAACCTGTTCTACTCATGGTCATTGTAAATTTGATATCTTGGTGGCAAGTGTTAAGCCAACCATGGAAGCTTTCTAACTCTTCCTTAGTGCCATTCCACAGACACCAAATAAAATATGACTTCACCATAAGTCAGGATTTTTCATTACGATTCCAAAGCTACCAAACAAGAGCTGATAACCTGTCTCCGTTAATAAGTTACACTTATAAAATGTAATAGGGTAATCCCAATGTTATCCTATGGGAGAGGTAGGCCTTGCAGTAATGAAAAACGCATTTAAGAGTTTTGCACTACAAGGACATGTAAAGCTTAAATGTATATGTCTAACATGTTAAATACACTGCAACATGCACTTTGGGCTTTCCAGGGCCTACTCTAGGGGTAACACACCTGTATTAAAATGGAAGGGTGGGCCTGGAAAATGTTTTTTTGCCAGTTCGAAATGGCAGTTTAAAACTGCACATATAAGCTGCAAGGGCAGGACTGAGAGTGACTTGTTTGAGGTGCTACTTCAATGGGTGGCACAATAGGTTTTGCAGGCCTACTAGTAGCGTTTAAATTAAAGGCACTGGGCACAGGTAGTCCTAACTTAATAGGGAAGAAAATTAAATATGTCAATTGGGTATAAGCCAATAATTCTACCATGTTTTAAGGAGAATGCAAAAGCACTTAAGCTTTGGTGCTGTGGTAAAATGCGCATAATCCTAAAAGCCAACAAAATTGATTCAGAAAACAGGAGGGTGAAGGCAAAAGGTTTCGTGATGCTGCTGAAAGGACCAAGTCCAACAATGGCCAACCATGATCAGCCCAAAGGTTGCAGTATTTGTAAGTTAGAGTAAACCGTTCTGACATACTTAAAAGCTTACTTCAAATATTAATGAGCTTACTTATAAGAACTACATTACAGCCCAATGTTTGGGTGCATGGTGTATGGAAGAAATGATGTGCCAAGTGTGGTTTTGGCATGTCTGTGGAGTCACCACAAGATTCCCAAGTGTTATTTTTACCACATATCCTGGAGCAGCAGTTGCCTGCTGTAAATGCCTGCTTTCAAATCTGAAACCTAACCTTTGATACATTGGCTTAGGAAGAACTTTCAAATCATTGTTTATATGATTTTGGTTCTAAATATTCAGAGATCCCTGGGCTCATCCTTGGGTAGAGGTGGCCAGATCCCCAGATGGTACTCTCAGGCTCCCACCTCCTTCGGCGACAGTAATTCAATTTCTTCTTTCCAGTAGGAAGGTGTGAATGGCTCCCATCAGAGAACATAGAACCTTTGGGGATTGATTGGCTGGCTGCTTATGTCTGTGTCTGACAAGAAGACAGGAGAAAGTTACTTAAATACAGATTAAAACATTGTTATCTATGAATGTGAAGTGAGGTGAGAGTGCAGAATACACAGAAAAGTTAGGTAGGAACTCGGAGTGTGGCATGCTGATATTAACATGGGCCCTGGTTTGCGATTAACTTTAAAGCTGGCATTCCCATAGCCATTCAGGATCTTGCAACCCTGGGAGGGGTCCTGGATCCAGAAACAATCTTCGTAGGTGTCTTGATGGTTAGTAGGCATGGTGTCCCGTCATTTTTGCAAGATCCACAAAAGAGATTTTCTGGGGCTCTAAAGGTATAGAAAGTACTGCAAACATGGATTGACTGACAGTGGTAAATTTCGTAGGATAGGATTATGCCCCGTATTATGCCCCATCACCAATCATCATCCAATGACTAATGTAAGACATGTACCCTCCCAAGAAACATAAGACAGAAAGAAGAGACTGCTGTTGTTTGCCTGCAAATGGAGTGAGGACTTGGGACCTGCTTTCCATATTATCCAATATTTGGAAAGGTCGGTTAAAGGACAAACTAAATAGTCTCCTGCAATCTGAGGGAAATAAAGGAACAAGAATGCCATCTGCTAAGCAGATCTCTTGGGATGACACTTTGGCTGTACACTGACTGGAGTGACTGGTTAAACCTTTCTCCAAGTGTTGTCGGCTCTTTGATATCTGGGAGGTTGTCACCAGCAGTCTTGGAGGTTTAGAAATGGGAAGATATCCCACATCCTAAACGTTTACGTTTTTTTTTGCTGGCAGAATTACCATGGCATAGTGCCGAAACACAGCTGTGGCAGACAGATTTCCTGATCCAAACTTGAATGGAGTTTTGTTACAAGAAGCAAAGCTCCTGTTGGATTATGTTGAGGATTTTGGGTGATCTGGGGAATGTATTTTATCTAGTGCCATCCTACCAGTTTGTGACTTGAAACTTTGTCCCACGGGAGGATTTAGAGCAGGTGAATGTTGCTAGGTTACCCCAGCAATAATAGAACATCAGTGCCTTGCTTTACAAGCCTGGCTTGCTCTGAGCATTTTACCACCAACTTGTAGTTGGTGGTAATTTGCAAATTCTTTTACAAACGCACTTTTTGGCAATTGTAAAGGTGCCATGTGGTGCTCATACATGCCCTTAGGGCATATATGTGCACCATATGCGCACACATGTACATTTCAGGGGTGCAGCAGGGTGTCCTTAAGACACCCTTGCACCCTTGAAATTATTCTCAATTTGCGATTCACAAATTGCGAATCGCAAATTGAGAATAACTTTACATTTCTTCCTATGGGCCTCCTGGCCCATAGAAATGAATGGGAAATTATTCCTTAATTGCGATTAGCAATTTGTTAATCGCAATTAAGGAATTTTAAGAAATCGCTAAAAAATAGCAGATGTTTAAATACATACCATTTTGCAATTCTCAAAGAGCAATTCTCAAAAAATCGCTATTTGAGAATCGCAAATAGGTATTTTGATAATTCTGCCCCTTTTAATCAACTTTTTGGAACTCTTGCCCCTTTGAAAGGTTTTGAGTTGCAGAATAAAGACCACAAATTGGAGGACATTCTCCCCACTGTACTCATAGTATATAGCCATGCATACCCTCTAAATAGAGCAGAGAGGATATCCACTACTTTTTGGCAGCTTTCTTGCATATGCCAATCTATAAATAATACTCTAAGGGCCAGATGTAGGTAGCCCTTTACCGATCGGAATCGGCCAAAAATACCGATTTTCGGCCGTTTCCGATCGGTAAAGGGCTAGGGAGATGTAGGTGCACATATTCGGTAATTTTACCGAATCGTTATTATTACCGAATCGGTAATAAGTACCGATTCGGTAATAATTACCGATTCGGTAAAATTACCGAAAATGCTATGTGGGTAGCCAATTTTCCATTGGCACATGGCTTACAGAATCGGTATTTTACCATGGAATACAAATCCATGGTAAAATACAGATTCCTGTGTACATGCACATCTGTGCATGTACACATGTGCCATGTGACAGACAGACGTGCCCTTAGGGCATGTCTGTGTGCCACATTGCACACATGCCCGTTTTGGGGGTGCTAGAGGGTGTCAAAGTGACACCCCCTGCACCCTTGTGAATTCTTTAATTACCGATTCGGTAAATACCGAATCGGTAATGCCTAATCATTCCTATGGGCTTCAAAGCCCATAGGAATGAATGGGCATTACCGATTCGGTATTTACCGAATCGATAATTAAAGAATTGTTAAGGATTCGGTAACGAATCCAGATGTTGGGACCTACATCCCATTTACCGATTTTGAAATACCGAATCGGTAAAATTCGGTATTTCAAAATCGGTAAATGGGATTTACCTACATCGGGCCCTTTATGTGAAGGTACATCATGCCAGCAATAAACAGACTTGCAAAAACAACAACAAGTGATGGACCGAATGTGGATCAATGTCACACATTCCCCCAGTCAAAAGATCTGGGCCCAAATCCATCGTTTTTTTGCACTCCACACCACCCTGGGTTAGACAATGGCGATATGCAAATCAGCTCTGACCCTGTTGCCCCATGGGAACAGTCCAGTCCGAACTACAAAAGCCATGTCCTTCCCAGAACGGAATCAAGCATCCGAGGACCGGACCGGTTTCGAGGTAACACCTCTCATCAGCCCGGCTAGCTTGACTCCAAGTGGTGTGGAGTGCCTGGGACCCACGTCTGGGCATCCCCAGCGCACCTAGGGTCCCAGGCACTCCACACCACTGGAGTCAAGCTAGCCGGGCTGATGAGAGGTGTTACCTCGAAACCGGTCCGGTCCTCGGATGCTTGATTCCGTTCTGGGAAGGACATGGCTTTTGTAGTTTGGACTGGACTGTTCCCATGGGGCACAGGGTCAGAGCTGATTTGCATATCGCCATTGTCTAACCCAGGGTGGTGTGGAGTGCAAAAAAACGATGGATTTGGGCCCAGATCTTTGGACTGGGGTGAATGTGTGACATTGATCCACATTCGGTCCATCACCTGTTTTGTTTGCAAATTCCGCCATAAGTGCGCTGGGGATGCTCAGACGTGGGTCCCAGGCACTCCACACCACTGGAGTCAAGCTAGCCGGGCTGATGAGAGGTGTTACCTCCAAACCGGTCCGGTCCTCGGATGCTTGATTCCATTCTGGGAAGGACATGGCTTTTGTAGTTTGGACTGGACTGTTCCTATGGGGCACAGGGTCAGAGCTGATTTGCATATCGCCATTGTCTAACCCAGGGTGGTGTGGAGTGCAAAAAAACGATGGATTTGGGCCCAGATCTTTGGACTGGGGTGAATGTGTGACATTGATCCACATTCGGTCCATCACCTGTTTTGATTGCAAATTCCGCCATAAGTGCACTGGGGATGCTCAGACGTGGGTCCCAGGCACTCCACACCACTGGAGTCAAGCTAGCCGGGCTGATGAGAGGTGTTACCTCGAAACCGGTCCGGTCCTCGGATGCTTGATTCCGTTCTGGGAAGGACATGGCTTTTGTAGTTTGGAGTGGACTGTTCCCATGGGGCACAGGGTCAGAGCTGATTTGCATATCGCCATTGTCTAACCCAGGGTGGTGTGGAGTGCAAAAAAACGATGGATTTGGGCCCAGATCTTTGGACTGGGGTGAATGTGTGACATTGATCCACATTCGGTCCATCACCTGTTTTGTTTGCAAATTCAGCAATAAACAGACGGCCAAGTTATCTTGGTGGTATATTATTTAGGTGGAAAGAGAATTCAATTTGGTCCCATACTATGTTTTTGATGCCAAATTGAAGGCATCAGTGGCTCGTGAGGGGCTTAAGTGTTGAGACGTAAAATAGTTACTACTTTTAGTCTTAGAAAGTGAGCACAACTTTTTCTAGAGAGGAAATGCTAAAGATGTTTTTCTTAGAGAAACACTGTTCTCAAAGGCTGCATGTGCATGGTCTATCCCCAAACTGAAAAAATGTGCTTGAACATAAAGTAAAAGAAGGCAAGTAATTCATGTAATTTGGGGAATTTCACATTATGCTGTTCATGTGAAATTATGCTGTTCAGCCGTGCTACGTGATTATGCACAAGGCTTGCAAATGTTGCAAGCAGCCAAAATGTAAGTAGCTATTGCTCGTGCCACTTATGTTTTTTAACTACATTTTTTATCGCCAATTAGTTATGATATCTCAGCGTAGGCATGTGACAAACCTTCAAATGTGTCTTGCTTCTGTGCTTACATTGGGTAGTATGAACTGTGAACCCTTGTGTAAGGCGTCTGACTTCAAATCAGAAGATCAAATGCATTATGGCCAGTCGCTGTTCGCTCACCTAATGGTCTGTTCAGCTTCATAGTTAAATGAGTTCAGGTGACTTTTACATTAAAGTCAATAAAGAAACGTTTCGAAATATATAACATACGGCAATACCGAGTCCAAATGTTTAACAATGTCTACAGCGTTTAATACCATGCAACAATGTAGTCGTAATCAACTTCTTGTTGGTAAAGCTGAAAGGTTTCTTAATGGTTTATTTCGAACTGTTCGATGACAAGCACATCTACCCCTACCATCAGGTCAATAAATATTCCTCTCACCCCAGTACTATGTACTCTCGATGTGATTCATAGTTTAGGTACATAGCATGGAAACCTCCACTTAAATTACTCGACTGCACAGAATGTCAACGACCCTGCATGTTTAATTCTTGAGATGAGAAGCACGCTTGCTTTTTGCTAGCAGGACCTTGCACTAAATTGTATAAACTAAATAGGAAATAAAGTAATTTGGTTGTTTGGAAAGTAGTATGCAACCGTCCTGCTACCTTCTTAACCATGAAAATAAGAGACTAGGGGATATATTATCAACAACTAGCGATAATTATCGCTAGGTTGGCTTAGCGGCAATATTTTTATCGCCGAGCTGCGGCAATTTTTATCGCTTAGGAGCATTGATATTATCAAGGTTTATCTCCTAAGCGATAAAAATTGGCCGAAATGCATGAATATCGCTGAAAAGTCAGCGATATTCATGCATTACCGAGCAAATGCTCTTAGCCATGTTATCCACCTCCCATTGGATAACATGGCTAAGAACTGCTCAGGGCAGGTGTTAGCGTTTGGAGATATTCGCGCTTAGCGCGAATATCTCCAAAAGTTGGTAATAGGAGATAGCGATGTTAGCGACTGTTTCCAGTCGCTAACATCTTGGCACGCCCACTTTGCATGTCATTAGTGATAAATATCACTGACAATCAAAGTGGGGCCCAAGATGGTCGCTATCTCCTACTAGCTGTCGCTAACTGGTGTTAGCGACAGCTAGGTAATTCCGAGATAATTTTATCTCCGCTTTCTTGGCTTTTAAAGCCAAAAAAGCGGAGATAAACCCCCTTGATAATATGCCCCTAGATTATCATTGGGGGTGCCTTAGCAGAAACTGAATATAGTGATATAACAAACATTCTGGGAGGGCTACAGTGAAAGCTTCCAAATACAATTATACTAGGACACATCCAATGTAGCAGTGCTAACCATTAGCAGTAGAATGAAAGAATAACACATTACAAAAGAGCGACCTTATTTGTTTTAATCTTATATGACTAAAGAGGCAGGGAAAAGAAAGAGCTTCGACAGCCTTTTAAATAAGAAAGTCAGCAAGGGAGCTGTCTGATGGCATACCTCAATGACACTTTGAGTGAATGTGTTTGTTTATACCAGTGCCCAAGTGACAGAATAATTGTCCAATTAGGAATATATGAATTTATGGGCATGTCCAGACTGCGGTTTTAACTAATTAGTTTGTGGAATGTGGCAGTAGTGTAATAAAAATTTCAATTTCACACTTGAGCATGACAGATGCTTTGAACACAGTCTGAGCTGGACAGTGTGTGTTTGAGTCCATGAGAAAAAACACATTATTTGATGCAACTGTACAATATGTAATCTGTCTCCTATTGCATATTTCTGTGTCCCGTACTTTTGCTCCCTAAAATAGTAAACAATGTTATGGCTTGTTTGATGTATATAAAGTTAACATACGGAAAATAAGCGCATGCATTAAATCATATTTAAATCAAATAAAAAAAATAATGTTTTTTTTAAACACAAGACCCTATGGATCAAATTCTTGAGCATATACCCTGCCTCACACATAGCTAGGGTTTCCAGATCTGGACTGAAACTACTGCGAGAGAACGATTTTAGATATAATCTAATTATAAAGAGAAGTAATCGTTTACCACTGGACTCAGTGCAACATTGATCGGAACATGGTCCGTGTGTAATGGAGGGCTGATCCCATTCTGCCTTTATTAAAACATGCATTAGTACATATGGGCTGTAGAGAGGTCTGTAGACACAATGGCTCAGTAGAACACTCCTCAGAATATTGAGAGGCCTATGCAATGACAAAAATAGCAACTTACCTAGCTCTTCCTCTGTCACAAATAATGAGACATAAAAGGCATTTTCAGATATTACCACCATCCAAATGCAAGATTATAAGGGACTGAATAGTAGTTTAAAAGTCGTTTTCTATTGAAAAGTGAACTGAAGCATAATCTAAAGCCAGATTGATAGTTGTGTAAGAAATGTTTGGTGATGAATTGATTGTAAAGTTGTGCATATCCTGCTTCTTTCAATGTTCTCACGAGTTTTAGGCGAGTATCTGGCTAGTTACTTTGGTCTAGTGTGGGTTGCTCCGAGGGTGGGAGGATCTGAGCTGTCTGGAGACCTTCAGGAAAGATGCCGTGATTGGAGGGAGGCATTTACAATCGTGGGTAGGGATGAGAGAGATTCTCCAAACAACACATTTACCAATAACATCAGTTTTTAACGTACAACTGGATAACTTAACTCAAAGATATTTGCTTTCTGACAGATTAAAATATGTAGGAAAGACAGCAAGGACATCATTGTGTATTACGAAAACTTTGAATCAGTTCATTTCATTTTGATAAATCTACACGGAAGAGTGTTTGTCCAAAACCAATTTACCCAAACATTGCAATAGCTTGAATGGATGTAAAACAATATCCAGTCAACAACATCTATATGCAACTCTAAAACTGATTAAATAGGCATGTGACAATCAATAAAAAACTCAAAAACAAAGTGAATCAGCATGAGTTAAACTTTTGCCTGAAGAATTTGCTTTTCACTAAGCAATGCATTCAATTGTTTTTGATAATTGTCTGTTCTGGCTCAAGCAAGCTACATACTACATTTTTTAGAGTCAGTGTCAATATTTTGGGAGGGTAAATACATATTACTAAAGAACTAGCATGGATTTCCCTGACACATTTTGCTGCATAGATTAAGTAGAAGACTGAAAGTCTACTGCCATTAAATCCATGATAATTTTCAAAATAGATTCTAAAATGCATGCCCTGACATATTTTCAGGTCAGTGACAAAATATTGAAACCACAAATATTGTGGGACATAAATATTGTGTTAAAAATATTGAGTGCAAAAATATAATGATCATATACTTATAATGTAAATTCACAAAACTAATGAAAATAAATATCATTATACACTGATATCAAACACAAAAATATAGTTTTTAACAAGAACATAGTTAAACATATTAAACAATAAATATGTTAACATTAAACAGTAAAATAATGTAAATTAAATATATATATTTTTTAATTATATATACATTGTCAGCTTATTTTTAAAAACCTCATTAAAATAATAATAATTACAAATTATTTGTAAACTTAAAATATATATATATATATACAGTTTATGCATTGAACGCTTTGAGATGAGAGGGTACGGAGAGGAACTTCTCATTGATGCCTATAAAAGAGCCAACTCCACACATAGGAAAGATCTGTTTAAAAGCAAGGAAAAGAAAACATCAGCTACCAGTGGGGGCAAATTCAGGCTCATAACCACCTTCTCCCAGGATGCCGCCTTTCTCAATAAGGCCATTAAGAAAAGCTGGCATATTCTGCAGACTGATCACCTACTCAAGGATGATCTACCCACCCATCCCCAGATCACATACCGTAAGGCACGTTCTATTAAGAATGATTTGGTGCAGAGCCATTTGATTGAGTCCCCCAAGACCAATGCTTTTGGTGAAATCTGTGGTTTTCCCCCTTGTGGGAAGTGCAAGGCGTGCAAGTTTAGTAAAAGAGTCAGATCTTACACAATCCCTAATACGGGGATACAACGTAGGATCAACAAATTTATAACTTGCTCCACGCCTTTTTGTGTATACTGACTGACAAATTTCGATGAGGCGTACCCGGTGGCGCGCCACTTCAATCAAGCACATAAGCGCAACAGGGATCTGTTAAGCTTTTTTGGCCTGGACCATGTACCGCTTAATCCGAGAGGGAGGGACAGGCTTGTCCGACTCCGTAGACTCGAGTCCAGGTACATAATTGATCTGCAAACCAAAATGCCACTGGGTATGAATATACATGAAGAATTATCATCTCATCTGGGGGAATGTTATACTGGAGTAGTCCAGCTGGGGGCATTTTATTGGGACCAATTGTCGACTATGAATTTCTAGCTGCATATGATTTCGACTTGGTTCCTCTACTGGTATATGAAGCTGATGACCCGTATTGTGATATTGAGCTGAAATTAATTAGATTTTGCTTTTGTTACACATTTTTTGGACTTTGTCCTAGAGTCATCATGATTGATTTAAGGCTATTGAACTTTTTTATTGTCGTTCAGCCTTATGTATAGCAAGCTCTTCTTGGATAGGCATTATTCGTGCCATTTATGTTAGTATTATGATATTATGTTTTGTGATTGAAGCCTCAGTATTTGTCTTTGTCTATTTAATTAATTGACAGGAGTAAGGATCCACCTTGATTCTAGGGTTGAAAAATAACGTACTGGCCCATCCAGGGCTTGATTGTTTGAGATTATTTATATCTTTATTCCTTTTGGGGAGGTAATGGGTAAAGCAGTTTCATTTTAGCCGTTAGTACATATGTACTTGGACCTTATTAATTTCTGTATAGATGTGCAGAAAATTGCGTTCCATATTATTTATATTGATGTGTCTGATATATTTGCCCATCCAGGGCGCAATTATAATGTTCAAGTCATGTTATTGAATGTTGTACTTAGACACTCCAAGATGGCGCTCATGCTTTTCTCCCCTCCCTATAGGTATGTCCTATGTTTATTTTCATGACCATTATGTTTAAAATGATGACGCCTCTGCCGGTTCGGTAAACTTAGAGAAAGGTTCCGACCGAAACGCGTCAGTTTGCTGTGGTAATATTAAATTTGTGACAACGCACCTCCGTGAGTGCTTCCTTCTTCCTGCGGGAGAATTACGCTTTGGGAGGTGGAGCAGTACTGGATTTGCGAGTGCACCCTTGCAACATGAGCACCCGCCTGGGAGTGCGGCGCTTTGGTGTTTTTTGAGCTGATATATATATATATATATATATATATATATATATATATATATATATATATATATATATACATGTATATTACCTACTGGCGATAGCCAGTAGGTATATATAGTTAGGACCTAGTTACCATAGGAAATCCCCAACATTCTATTGGTAATAACTTTGGCGCCGATTGAGGAATCTGCGTGTAATTTTCCTTAAAATTGCTTCGCTGCGCTCTGCTCCTTCCCTGAAAGTTTCGGGGGGATTCGTCAAGCGGGGGCCGAGAAAAAAGGGGGGTCCCAAAACGTGTTTTCCCCATGTTAATTTCCATAGGGACCTTTAGACACGGCTACAGCCCGAACGGCTGAACGGAATTACACCAAATTTGGCAAAATGGTAGAGCCTGCTATGCAGATGTGCCTTTGCTATGTTTGGTGTATATCCCTCCACTAGTTTTTGAGAAAATTGAATGTGAAATTGAGTCCAATGCAAATTCCCATATGACCTTTAGCCACAGCTACAGCCCGAACGGCTGAATGGAATTATAACAAACTTGACAAAATGGTAGAGCCTGGTATGCAGAAGTGCCTTTTGTATATTTGGTGAAAATCCCTCCAGTAGTTGTTGAGAAAATTACATTTTCCCAAAATATTTATCTATGGGCAGGACACCGTGAGTGCACTGTAAACCTACTGTACTCTGTACCTTCCTGAGTACGAGCTGCATGCTGATTGGCTGCTACTGTCTGTGAACATTCCAAAACAGAAATTGTTGGCAGCCATCTTGTGCCTCGGTAGACTGAGGCACAGGAAAGCAGAAAAACAAACGTGTAGAACTCAAAAAGGGGGCAGGGTAGAAGCACCCTGACCCCCTAGGCCTGCTCAGGTGGTCCCACAAGGCCCCCCCCCAAGCCTCCCCCTGCAATTTTTTTTTTTAAAAAACGCGGGGGTATGCGCACCGTACGCGTACCTTCCGCGCACGGTGCACGTACGGTGCGTGAATGGTGCGCGTACCCCGCGATTTTTCGAAAAAAAATATTTTTGGGGGGCCTTGTGGGACCCCCTGAGCAGGCCTAGGGGGTCAGGGTGCTTCTACCCTGCCCCCTTTGCGTGTTTTGCACATTTGTTTCACTGCTTTCTTGTGCCTTGGTTCCACCGAGGCACAAGATGGCTGCCAACACTTCCTGGTTTGGAGTGTTGACAGACAGTGGCAGCCAATCAGCATGCATTTCACAGGAAAGCAGCATGCACATTGGCTGTCAACACTTCTAACCAGGAAGTGTTGGCATTCATCTTGTGCTAGGTAGACCGAGACACAAAAGAAGCAGAGCTCACAGCCCACACAGCTCTCACAGCCCACACAGCTCTAACAGACCACACAGCTCTCACAGCTCTCACAGCCCACACAGCTCTCACAGCCCACACAGCTCTCACAACTCTCACAGCCCACACAGCTCTCACAGCCCACACAGCTCTCACAGCCCACACAGCCCTCACAGCCCACACAGCTCTCACAGCCCACACAGCTCTCACAGCCCACACAGCTCTCACAGCCTTCACAGCCCTCACAGCTCACACAGCCCTCACAGCCCACAGAGCTCACATCCCACACAGCTCTCACAGCCCATACAGCTCTCACAGCCCACACAGCTCTCACAGCCCACACAGCTCTCACAGCCCACGGAGCTCTCACAGGCCTCACAGCCCTCACAGCCCTCACTGCCCACACAGCTCTCACAGCCCACACAGATCTCACAGCCCACACAGCCCACACAGCTCTCACAGACCACACAGCTCTCACGACCCACACAGCTCTCACAGCTCTCACAGCCCACACAGCCCACACTCTCACATCCCACACAGCTCTCACAGCCCACACAGCTCTCACAGCCCACACAGCTCTCACAGCCCACACAGCCCACACAGCTCTGGCAAAGATAATACCAGCAGCGAACAAGCACTGGCAAAGACAATAATGGCAGCAAACAAACACTGGCAAAGACAATAACGGCAGCAAAGAAACACTGGCAAAGACAATAACGGCAGCAAAGAAACACAGGCAAAGGCAATACCAGCAGCAAACAAACACTGGAAAAGATAATACAATCAGGGGGGCAGGGGCACGAAAAATGGCACAATCAGGGGACAGAAGGCCCGACAAACGGGACAATCAGGGGGCAGAAGGCAAGAAAAAACAGCACAATTAGTGGGCAGAAGGCAACAAATACGGCACAATCAAGGAACAGAAGGCAAGAAATACGGCAAAATCAGGGTGCAGAAGGCAAGAAATATGGCACAATCAGGGTGCAGAAGGCAATAAATACGGCACAATCAGGGGGGCAGAAGCCAAGAAATATGGCACAATCAGGGGGGCAGAAGCAAGAAATACGGCACAATCAGGGGGGCAGAAGGCAAGAAATACGGCACAATCAGAGAGCATCTTGCTCCGGTCCAAAAATCGGATCCCTAGGGCTGCTCAGGTGGTCCCACAAGAATATTAACATATTTAAACGTTATCCGCTAATAGAATTAGCATTTTAAAAACCTTGCAAATTCACTGAAAAAACCATAGGTTTCAGGCCTTATTTAGTTAGGAATTAGCATTTCAAAAACCTTGCAAATTCACTGAAAAAAACATAGGTTTCAGGCCTTATATAGTTAGGAATTAGCATTTAAAAAACCTTTGAAATTCACTGAAAAAACTATAGGTTTAAGTCCTTATATAGTTAGGAATTAGCATTTAAAAAACTTTGCAAATTCACTGAAAAAACCATAGGTTTCAGGCCTTATATAGTTAGGAATTAGCATATAAAAAACCATTGAAATTGCTCCTATATAGTTAGTTGTACTAACTATATTTTGCGCACCCGCAATCCACTGCTGATGATGTCACATATTACATCATTCATGACATGGTCAGTGACATCAGTGATGACATCACTGATGACATCTCAAATGACATCACTGATGACATCTCATTTGACATCACTGATGACATCATTCATGTGATAATACGATGCACCTCCTCACACTCTAATATAACCTTTGATACACCCAGTGTTAAATACAGACTACCATTCTTGAAACCATTGACACACCAATACCAGTTACTACATAGGCACTCACTGATTCCTAGGTCTACACACACATCCACTCATTCACCCATACAATCACTCATACATACATACAGTCACTCATCAATACAACACTATCATATGCACTCATACACCTATGCAGACTCACACACTGCCACTCATCCATGGAGTTACTCACACACCTAGTCAGTCATGTAAAGAATAAATCACACTTCAATTTCCTCCTCTATACAGTTATTCACAAAAACCTTACTTATTCAAACATATACTAACACATACTTACTCTCTTATACAATCACTGATACAATCACTGATACAAGTACACATTGATCTGCACAGAGTCACACACCACCCAGCCAGCCACACGCACACTCAGTCTCCCATACAAATACTTGGGCAACCAATCAATAACCCATATAGCCACTCATATAGCTACTGATCAACACATGCAGCAGCTTACACAACAACAGACATACTGATGCACACATTCAGACAGTTTAGTCACTAATCCATGCATTCAGTAAAACACATTTATTCACTCACTCTTACAGTCAGTCACGCACCTACTAAATCCTTCATCCAGACACTTATACATCCACTCATTCTTCAATATGTAAAACATATTTAAACTTTACAGAAACACACAGTCACTGGATGATGTCATCAGTGATGTCATCAGTGATGTCATTTGAGATGTCATCAGTGATGTCATCAGTGATGTCACTGACCATGTCATGCATGATGTAATAAGTGACATCATCAGCAGTGGTTTGCAGGTGCGCGAAATATAGTTAGTACAACTAACTATATAGGAGCAATTTCAATGGTTTTTTATATACTAATTCCTAACTATATAAGGCCTGAAACCTATGGATTTTTCAGTGAAGATGTATATATATATATATATATATATATATATATATATATATATATATATATATATATATATATATATATAACTTCGCAAGCATTTCCACATTTCCAACTGAAGAAGGCAACAGAATCAGCTTCAAAGATTGTTCACACTACCAGTCTATCATCTACGCTCAGACATCACTACACTAAGGTAAATGCACTATACGGCCAGTGAAGACATGAATGCATCAGTCAGTCAGTCAGTCAAAAAACAACATTATTTGGTTTATCATGACCATAAAGCACACAATAAAGTTTATAACAATCAAAATTTAAAAGTGTTGTATTTTCAATAAAACTTTTAAATATTTACAGTTTATAAAATTCCCAAACCTATTCCAACCCCAAGCATTTGTTCTTTGTCCGCTCTCAGTAGGAGGTTGTCCACTAGCTGCATGAATTTTACACCACAACATATTAAAATATTTGATGAGCCCCCCATCCAGCTTGTTACCGCCTGTCTGTCTGCAAGTGCGAATCTTTAAGTCATTTAAAGATGCTTTTAACAACTTCCTTCTTTCGATTTTTAAGGTATTGCAAACGCACATCAAGTGGCATATGGATTCTGTACGATATCCACATAGGTTACAATTTTCTGCTTGCTGTTTGCTTTTTCAGGTGGGGACCAGATCCTTTGAATTGTGATCCCTTAGTGTGTATGCCATGAACCTATTTTTTAATGATAGTTGGAAGTGGGCTGCTAAGTAGGGTTGCGGTTTTAGCTCTATATATGAATTTATTACCACCCAAGCGTGACAACGTTTAGTCAGTCTTATTTTATCTTCCATAAAGGATAATTTCTTAGTCATGGTGTTACACGCTCTATTAAATGCTGTTCTTTCCAACTTGCTGTTCCAGGCTGCGTCAATCTCTAATACTTCCAGGGCTGTATACAAGTGATCGCCACATGTGTTTGTTTTTTTTGGGTCAAACTGAGACTTTATTTCAGTCCAGCATAAATTGTTAAGCGATCCAGGTTCAGATGCTCTGACTTTCCAGCAGAATTTTGCAAAAATTGATTATCTTTGATATTCCTGGTTCTGGAGACCGAATTCCAAGCGTTTCTGTGCTGGGGATGCTCCTTCAGAGAGGTTAGAAAACAGCTTTATATACCTTTGACTGCAGTTCATTTAAAATGGTAATTGCTTGGCCATGCCATATTTCCAGGCTGTAGGACAGAGTTTTTGAGCAATTGTACTGCCATTATTTTCAAAAGGTGACCATGGGAAGGACATACCAATTTCTTGTAAAGCTGTTTGTAGGCAAAAATTAAGGAGTGGGCTTTCGCTTTTATATCCATTTTTTGATCCTTAAAGGACATGCTTTTGCCCAATTTAATAACAAGGTATTGTTTTATTTAGTTCCAAGCCTAAAAGGTCGAAGCAGTCTGTCAGTTTGTTTATGACTGTTTGCAGCCTTTTTGGTGTTTGGCTCACGACCACAATGTCATCCGCATATTGCAGGAACTGTATTGACTCATTTGCCAGTTTAGGCGGATGACCATTTGTTTTTAGCAAGTAGTTGTTTTGGTCTGCTAAATATAGATGAAATAAACATGGTGAAAGGACACCGCCTTGTTTTAATCCGTTAGTTATATTTATCTTTGAGGATATTCTACTGCCGTCTCCGAGCTTCACCCTGACCCAAGTTTTGTTATATAACAATATTATTGTGTCTTTCAATTTTTGGGGTAGTCCCCATGCTTCCAATTTCCGCCAAAGGCGGCCTCGCGGCACTCTGTCAAAAGCAGATTTCAGGTCAATATAACATGCCAATAATCCTGCTTCTTTACTTGCAGCTTTTTCAATTGGGAACGCCAATGCTGCCAGGTTTGTGATGGTGCCCATGCCTTGCCTGAAACCTGTTTGAGATTTTGGAATTATTCTGTTTTTCCTCCATCCACTCCTGTAAATATTGTAAAATACAAGATGCAAAAAGTTTTGCCTCTTCATCAATGAGGGCAATGACATGAATACATCTATTTCCACCTAGGAGGAACTATGTGAGATGGGAATTACGAGTAACAGTCCTTCAGGTAGTAGATTTCATCCGCCATCAACCTTCATTCCTATAATGCCTAAGGATGTGATTGATGTCTTTAGCGATTGCGTCATTGACGATCTAAAGAAATTGAATAGGAATATTCTACAGAAGAACAAAAAAAAGACATTTGGAGATACAATATTCTAGTCTCATAAGGAAATTACAAGGTAATAATAATGTAATCATTAATAAAGCGGTTAACCCGTTCCCAGCGTCGAACGTTCAGCGCCCAGTGCTGAACGTTCGGAGAACGAATGCTGGCCCGTCGGCCAACGGTCGTGCGCAGCATTGGGGAGGTAGCGCTCGTGAAGACCGTTGGCTGACAGCAGCAATTAACGGGTTAAGGGAGGCAATATAATGTTATGGCCAAAAACACTGTACATGAAAGAAGCCTCCCACTACCTTAATGATAGAGACTGTTACACAAAAGTTACCTTTATTGAACAGAGGCAAATCAAGGAGAATGTGTTCAAGGAATTGTCCCAATGGAAACGAATGGGCCTTTTAAGCTATTACCCAATAAGCCCTACACTGTATTGCATACCCAAGGGCCATAAGAATACAACAATATATTGGGGAGACCTATAATTTTAGCTCAGAAAAGTCTTCTAGAACCCATGTCTAAATACGTTGACTATTTTCTACATGACTTGTTGAGCATCTCCCTTTGTTTATCAGAGACCCCAGTCACTTTCTATTGAAAATGCAATATGTAAAATGGGAAAGTGATTATCTTTTTATAGTAATGGACATACGTTCTCTGTATACTAGTATTCGTCATGCAGAGGGTATTGAAGCAGCACGCTATTATTTGGGCAATCGCAATATTCAATTTCATGAGCATAATGAGAGGATTTTAAAATGATTGAGATTTGCCTTACACACAACTATTTTTTGTTCAATAAAGAGGTATACCAACAGTTACATGAGATGCGATGGGGTCATGCTTCTCTCCCAGCTATGCGTGTTTGCATGTTTATTTATTTATTTATTTGCATGTTTATAGGGCGCTGCGAATCGACTCCCGGAGGAGTATCTCCGCGCCTTTGGCAGCAATTAAAGAACAACAACTCGTCATGATTTAATTCAAAGCCCTAAACCAGCTAGTAGTTAAAAAGGAACGTTTTGAGTTTCTTCCTAAAAGGGAAATGTTCCCTGCATACTCTGATTTCCTTCGGGAGTTGGTTCCACAACTTAGGGCCGGCTACAGAAAGGGCCCTACCCCCCTTTCTAGCTTTTATGGCCCTAGGAACACATAACAATTCCTGATCTCCTGATCTCAAGGGAGGAGTATGTCCTCAGGACCCTCCGCAGTTACATTTTTAACAGTCATGTATTCCACTGGTGGAGATTTATTGATGATGTTTGTATAATTTGGAGAGGACCTGTAGAATTGGCTAAAGAATTCATTGAGACACTCAACAATACCACGCTGTATTTAAATTATACTGCAGATATAAGCCATGTGTGTGTACCTGCGTTGTTGGAGATATATATGTATATATATATATATATATATATATATATATATATACATATATATATATATATATATATATATATATATATATATATATATATATATATATATATATATATATATATATATATATATATATTTATATATATTACTCTCCGACTTGAAAAAACGGCAGCGCCTCTGCCTCTTTTCCCAGCGCACAAACAACAATGATCGTCCGGAGTCAGGCTTGTCAAATAGCTTCTTTTATTTTGCCATTAAAGTGCAGGGTGCAGAAATCATCAAACAGACGCGTTTCGGGCGCGGACGCCTTTGCTCACTGTCAGCGAGAAGGTGGACATGGTAACCATTAAATAACAAACACAAATGTTCAAAAAGCGCGCCAGTCCACTCCCAATGATTGACATAAACAGAGGACTAATGGTTTAAAACCTGATAATAGGTAACGTCCATAGCGGCCATTTGTAAGTGGTGAAACATATACTGTTCATTCATATATGCACAAAAACAATACCAATGGTGATCGCATTAGTGCAAATAGCATTATATTCAGTCAATATTGATGTAAACATAAGACACATGTGCAAATACGCAAATTAATGTGCAAATAAGTAAAGTGCCACGTGCAAATACGTAATGCCTGAACAGACATTATTTGTATGTTTAAATACGTATTGATATAAAAGTGCAAAGTGCCATGTAAACTTTATAACTGTGCAAATACGC
The DNA here is from genome assembly GCF_964263255.1 of Lissotriton vulgaris. Classification (NCBI taxonomy): domain Eukaryota; kingdom Metazoa; phylum Chordata; class Amphibia; order Caudata; family Salamandridae; genus Lissotriton; species Lissotriton vulgaris. Next base: position 2,125,722,397 of record NC_141687.1, on the reverse strand, counting down.
AATTTGAAATGCTATTGCATTAATGGTAGATATTACTTCAACCATATATAATCACACAAACCTCTTTTGGCGTTTTAATGTTCTACTAGGCCGACTATGAATTCTATAAAAGTGTTACAAAGCTATCTCATACCCATAGCTAGTCTCATGTAGTCTATGATATTTGATACATGCCTCTGTGAGTTCTATAGAATAAAGATGCAATATTGTGCTAGGGGGACTAGCGCATAACTTGTCATGGTTAATTACATGTCCATCAGATAAACAAATTGTAAACATAAAATAACGGTGGGGAAGGAGTGTGAATGGGTATAAACCATGATGGTGCCAAATGAAACTTAACTTGATTTAATTAAATGTGTACCAGTGCTAATGTCACATATAAGATTGAAAGGAATTCTTGCCTTGCTCTAAGCAATAAGCGACTAAATGGTACCAAACTACTGCCTCATATAAGGTCTGATGTTGAGGCAGAAGGTGAAGAGATTGTGTATAACTGATATGGGGATTATAGGAAGTTACTGAGTTCTTCACCCATGTTGAGCCACCCCGGGGTCTTACTGTTCAGCCGAACAATATATTTGGATTCCAAACGTCTGAGTTGTTTTTCATAGTCTCCCCCTCTCTTAGAGGTTCTCACTGCATCAATCACATAGTACTTTAAATGTGATACATTTCTATTGTGGTGTAAGTGGAAATGACGAGCAACAGGGTAACTTTGGTCATTATTTGTTATTGCTCTTAGGTGTTGTAAGATGCGTTGGTGCACAGGTAATTTTGTGCTCCCAACGTACCGTAAACCGCACGTGCAAGTGAGAACATACACTGCCAGCTCAGTTCTGCAAGTGAAATGTGCCCTGATGTTAATGGGTTTTGGATCAAAGGGGGTGACATATGATCTTGTATTGATGCCAAAATTACAAGCGCGGCAGGATATGCACTTGTAAAAGCCCTTACGTGGCGAAAGCCAATCATCATTTTTTGGCATCTCAGGACTGCTTGAAACCAACTCATTCCGCATGCTAAAAGCACGCCTATAAGTGACAGTTGGTTTGGGGGGTAAGATTTCTTTTAACACTGGATCTGTGAGGACAACTGGCCATTGTTTCCTGATAAGGTTGGAAATTTGGCGGGCCTGGCGGCTGTATCCTGTTATTAACCTGACACCAGTATTGGTTTCTTCCATCTTTTGTGTGTCTATTTGTGATTTTGCTTGGGGAGAAGTATTGAGCAGATCTAGTCTGTTATGGTTGTTGGCTCTAGTCATGGCTGAATCCAACATGTTCTTGCTGTAGCATCTTGCTTCTAATCTTAGTTTAGCCTCAGATTGGTATTTATCCTTGAGCTCTGCCGTACTGCAGGCTCGATGTATCCTGAGGAACTCTCCATAGGGAATGGCCCTAATGGTGTGTTTGGGGTGGAAACTTTCAGCATGCAAGATGGAATTACCTGCAGTTTCTTTTCTGAATAGGCTAGTTGTTAGCTTATTGTCTATAATTTCCACCATCACATCGAGGAAACTGATCCTCGTGGCATTAATATCTGATGTAAACAAAAGGTTACAGTCATTGTCATTGATCGCATGTACAAAATTCTGAGCTTCTTCTCTGTTTCCACTCCAGACCACGAATACATCATCTATATACCTCATATACATGACTATGTTCCTCGACCATGCATCAGAGTGTTGCACCCTGAGGACATGCTCCTCCCACCAGCCAACGTGGAGCCCCGCGTAGCTGGGAGAGAAGCATGCCCCCATAGCCACCCCCCTGAGTTGCTTGTATACAATTATTATCAAAGAGGAATACATTATTGTACAGGCAACGTTCAACCATGGTCAAAAGCATGGCATTATGTCTGTATAATTCTATTGGTCTTTTGTCCAAATAAAATTTCACTGCTCTTAATCCGTCAGTGTGGGAGATGCTTGTATATAGTGTAGATATGTCCATGGTCATGAGTAAAAGGTCAGCCGACCAGTTACAGTTTTCAAGTGCTCACAGAAATTCGTATGTATGAGGGTAATGAAGTGACAAAATCCTGCAAATAGAAATCAATAAATTTTGATGTATTTTCAAAGAAGCTGTTAATCGCGGAAACTATAGGTCTCCCCGGAGTTGGTGTGATGCCTTTATGGACCTTTGGGATGAAGTAAATGTTTGGTAAGATTGGGAAATCTTTCTGTAAAAATTTCGCTTCCTCCTTAGTAAGGAGGCCCTCATGTCTCCACTCATTCAATTCTTTGTGGTATAGCTGTTGTATCACCTTGGTAGCTTTGAGATCAATTGTAATATAGAAAGAAGTGTCATTAAGCTGTTTGTATGCCTCTTCCATATATTGTTTTTTCCCCCAAAGGACCACATTGCCCCCTTTGTCTGATTGGTTAATAATCACAGTCTCATTCGTTTTGAGTTTATTCATGAGATTATTATAAGGGCGCATTCTGATATTCATAGATCTTTGTGTTTTTCTTACCTTGGTCTGCAGTTGTTTCAGGCCACTGGTAATCAACTCAGCATAAGTATCTATTGAGTCCTTGGGCATATTTGGAATAAATGTTGATGGCAACCTAAATGCACTTGTCGGTGCTAATCCCAAATTTATATCCTCTTCTGTAGCAACCTCTTGGGTGTTAAGTTCCAAAGAGTCTCCACGACGTAGATGATGCATCGTTTTTAGCAAACTTGAATCTTTTGCTTGCAAGCCACTCTTTTGTGTTGTTAAGATGCCTGTAGCCTTTTTCTTGGAGGCTAAACTGGTCTTGATGGCATAATATGTTTTCAATTTTATTTTTCTAATGAACCTAAAAACGTCCACCCTCGTGCTGCAGTAATCAAAATTGCTTTCTGGGCAATATGAGAGTCCAAGAGTCAACAGCTGTTTTTCAGCCTCATTTAGCTCGATTTCAGTCAGGTTAATGATGGTTTTGTCATTCATTGTTTTTTGTTCACCCATGTTTTCTTTTTTTGTGGCCGTCCTCTTCCTCTTGGCGCACTTTCTGCGCTCGCGCCTCCTTGAGTTCCTGAGGAATTGCCTTGTTGGTTCGTGTTCCTGGACCTCAAGGTGCCTTTTCTCTGTATCCTCATATATTCCAGTTCTTCCTGCAGGGTTAGTTGGCCCATATCCCCTTCCTTTGAACCGGAGGAACCACCATCTGAATCCTCACTAGTGGGTACTAGACTCTCATTTGATTCTGATGTATTGGACTCACTCCGCAGCGAAGATGAGGCTTGTGCTTGCACTGGCGTAGGTCCTTGCTTGAAAGGTATTTTGTCTAACACACGTTGTTTTCGCAGGTGGTCATATTTTCGTGCGAAAGTATAAATCTGACCCAACTTATAGTCCTGCTCATCGCGGGCAAATTTATACACCTTTCTTTGTTTGATGGTATTTTCATGCTTTGACAAACGCTCCTTAATTTCTTTTTTGGTTTGTTCAATTAGTGCTTTATCCTTCACAAACAGCTCTTTATCCATGTATTTATATATACATATACATATATATATATATATATATATATATATATATATATATATATATATATATATATATATATATATATATATATATATATTATATATATATGTATGTATGTATGTATATATATATATATATATATATATATAAATATATATACATATATATATATATATATATATATGTATGTATTACCTACCGGCGGTCGCCAGTAGGTAGTTATAGTTAGGAGCTTGTTTCTAATCAAAAAGTATTTTTTCTTTTCCCAATAACTTTGGCGCCGGTTGACGAATCTTTGCGAAAGTTTTAAAGCACATGGGGCACTCATGTCAGCTCCTATCTTGAAAGTTTCATGGTGATTCAGCAGGCGGGGGCAGAGAAAAAAGGGGAGTCCCAAAACATGTTTTCTCCATGTTAATTCCCGTAGGAAACTTTAGACATGGCTACAGCCCGAACTGCAGCACGGAATTACACCAAATTTGACAAAAAGGTAGCCCTTGTTTCAGAAAAAACTATTATAGTTAAATGGTGTAAATCTGTTCAGTAGTTCCTGAGAAATTTTTAAAAAAAAGAGGTTGAAAAATGCATTTCCCATAGGAAACTTTAGACAAGGCTATAGCTTGAAATGCTGAATGGAATTACACCAAATTTGGCATAAAGGTAGCCCTTGTTTCAGAAAGAACTCTTTTTCTTAAATGGTGGATATCCATTAAGTACTTGCTGAAAAAATCAAAAAATAAAAGTTTTGATATTTAGAGGCAAGGAGGATCTGGGAACCCTCATGACCACAAGCTTTATGCTAATTGGCTGTCAACACTCCAAACCAGGAAGCGTTGGCAGCCATTGTGTGCCCCGATAACCGAGGCACAAGAAAACAGGGAAACAAAGGCATACAACAAGAAAAGGGGACACAGTAGAAACCCCCTGACTCCCTAGGCCTGCTCAGGGGGTCCCACAAGGACCCCCAGGGGCAAAAAAAGCATTTTTTTAAAAGAAAATCAGCAAAAGTCGCATAGGATCCACGGATCGTGCCGCTAAAATAAAAAACAATGAAGCACGGGCTCCAGCGCTTCGTTATTATTTAGCCCCCAGATGGGCCAGGTCCCAGGAGCAGAGAAAAAAAAGTGTGGAGTTGCCCCAATCCCCCCTACACTGCCCCGGGGACCGCCAAGCCAACCCCTGGGGCTTTTTTTTAATGGGTGGGGAGCCTCCAAGGCCCCTCCAAGCCCCGGGGATCACCGACCCCAGGGCTTTTATTGTTTAATTTGCAGGGGGCACATGGTTCCCACTGCCCCGGGGAACACCACCCCTGTTTTTTGTTTTTTAAAACAGCACCTGTATGGGGGGCTCGAACCCCCCACATGCCCCGGGGTCCGCCACCTACCCAGGCTGTGCAGATGTTGGGAGGGGGGCGTGTGGCCCCCCTCCTAGAGCCTGTGATGGCCCTGAGAACCGCCCCCTAGGGCTGGCTCCTGCAGTGTCCCGGGGTCATGGCAAACTCTGGTTTGAGTTTTGAAAGTGAGAGCAGGAAAACTGCTCTCACTTTCAAAATCCAAACCAGATTGCTTTTCCACATGGGGAGCTGCATGTCAGCAGCTCCCCATGTGGAAAAGCAATGCCGGCTCCCACAGGACGTAGGTAGCCGGCAGGGACCATGGGGGCATTAAGGCTCCCCCCACAGTCACCAACGGATAGGGCCTGCCCCGGGGGATGGGGTCCACAGGGCCATATTTTGCCTGAAGACGGGGGCCACGTGGTACCACCAAGAACCTGCAGTAGTCACCAGGGAGCTGCGTTGCAGAGAGGTGTTGAGAGGCCATGCCCCTTTTTACACTTCTCTGCAACGCAGCTGCAACACAGAGCTGGAGGTACCTGGTGGGCTAGTTGCACCCCAGGGACCCTCAGGATTGAAGGGGACTTAATCCCTTAACTTAAACCTGCCACGGACGCATTTGCACAGTGGTGAAAGGAGGTGGCGGGCCTGAGGTGACATGAGTGCAAACACGCCCTGTGGCACGTTATAAGTTGGGGGATTAAGTCCCCTTGAATCATGAGTGTCTGTGGAGTCCAACTAGCCCACCAGGTACCTCCAGTAAGCATCAAAGAGCTGTGTTGCGGAGAGGTGTAAAAAGGGGCGTGGCCTCTGAACACCTCTCTGCAACGCAGATCCTGGGGCATACTGGAGGTTCCTAGTGGACTAGTTGGTCCCCAGGGACCCTCAGGATTCAAGGGGACTTAATCCCCTAACTTAAGACACCGCACGGGGCGCATTTGCACAGTGGTTAAGGGAGGGGGCGGAGACTGAGGTGACAAGTGCAAACACGCCCTGTGGCGCGTTTTAAGTTGGGTAATTCAATTCTCTTCAATCCTGAAGGTTCCTGGGGGTCAATTAGCCCACCAGGTACCTCCAGTAAGCGTCACTGCGCTGCATTGCAGAGAGGTGGCCCAGGCGATGACCCTTTTTACAGCTCTCTGCAATGCAGCTCTGTAGCGCTTACTGAAGGTACCTGAGGCTAGTTGGACCCCAGGGACCCTCAAGATTCAAGGGGACTTAATCCCCCAACTTAAAATGCAACACCGGGCGTGTTTGCACAGTGGTAAAGGGAGGGGCCGGGGCCTGAGGTGACATGTGTGTAAACATGCCCCACGGCGCGTTTTAAATTGGGGAATTAATTCAGCTTGAACCCTGAGTGCCCCTGGGGGCCAACTAGCCCACCAGGTACCTCCAGTAAGCGCCACAGACCTACGTTGCAGAGAGGTGGTCCAGGCAAAGCCCCTTTATACACCTCTTTGCAATGCAGCTCTGTAGCGCTTACTGGATGTACCTGGCGGGCTAGATGGACCCAAGGGACCCTCATGATTCAAGGGGACTTTATCCCCCAACTGAAAAGGTGCCTTAGGGCGTGTTTACACTGTGGTAAAGGGAGGGGGCGGGCCAGAGGTGACATGTGCACACACGCCCTGTGGTACATTTTAAGTTGGGAAATTATTCCCCTTCAATCCTCAGTGGGTCTGGGGGCCAACTAGCCCACCAGGTACCTCCAGTAAGCGCCAGAGGTCTACATTTCAGAGAGCTGGCCTAGCCACACCCCTTTTTACACCTCTCTGCAACGCAGCTCTGTGGCGCTTACTGGAGGTACCTGGAGGGCTAGTTGGACCCCAGGATCCATCAGGATTCAAGGGGTCTTAGCCCCCAACTTACAACATGCCAGGGGGCATGTTTGCAGAGTGGTGGAGAAAGGGGGCATCACCTTTGTCTACTTCTCACCAATCCAACTACGTCGTGGGGCTTACTGGAGGTAAAAGGTAGGCTAATTGGTCCCTAAAGGACCCCCCAGCAGTGAAGGGGACTTCAATCCCCATCCAAGAGCGTGCCAGGGAGTCCGCATGTAGAGTGGTGGGCGAAGTGGGCCGTGTACGAGTACTTACCAATGCTGCTGTGTGGGACTGACTGGCGGTAAATGTTTGGGAAGTTGGCCCCCAAGGATGTACTTGGGGGCCAACTACCTCTCTTGTTACCTACAGTGGGTTTGCTAAGACGTCTTCGGAGGCCATGGTCCCATTTCTCTACTACTCTGCAAACGTGCCTAGTGGCTGACTACGGGATGGGGGATGAAGTCCAATTTAGTCCTGAGGGAGTTTGGGGCCAAGAATCCCTCCTGGTACCTCCGTTAAGTCCTATGCAGTGAAAATCCTGAGCATCGGTTGAACGCCCAGCACCCTTTTTCCACCAATCTGCAAACGCGACCACTAGTTAAAGTAGCATATTTCTGCTCCTCTGAATTAGAGGTAATTTTAATCCCCCTGCCCTATTATGTACTAGGGGCTTACAGAGGAGGTCATGCTAATCTCAGGGGTACCCCAACGCATAGTGTTCTCTAGTGTATGTAGGTGTTTTCAATGTATTCTAAGTGTCTTTTAGCATAGCACTGGCTCTAGGCCTGGTTAGTCAGAGTCAGTTACCACCAGTACCCGTCAGAAAAAGTTGTGGGCACAGGATGATTTTGCAACAAGGCCTCTTTCTGCTCCTCTGTTGGTACTTTCTGCACATGTCTTGCTTCTTCTTGCACTTTTCTTCATCTTTGTGGACTTCTGTAGCTTATTTCTGCATTTCTTTTGCTTCTTTCTGTGCGTTTTTTCTTCTTTCTTCACATGTCCTACCTCTGTAGTCATAGTTAGAATCTACCATTTCAAAAACCTTTGAAATTCACTTAAAAAACCATTGGTTTCAGGCACTTTATAGTTAGAAATTAGCATTTAAAAAACTTTAGAAATTCACTGAAAGAACCATAGGTTTCAGGGGCGTTATAGTTAGTTGGACATTTCACTTATACAAAACCATAGAACATGTGTGAAGATTACAAATAAAAATCTGCACTGAAGTATTTCGGAGTCTTGGCCTGGTTGACTGGAATTTTGGTTTCAGTATTGGTGTTGAATCAAGACTCATGGGTGTACGTTAATTATTTAATCAAAGCTTGTGCAAACACTGACCCATTCTGGCTGTCGCCTTCCTCAATTTAACCAGGCGAGCCAGAAATCATCATCTTTTAACTTTTTAGAAATCATCCACATTAATGATGGCATGGCAAGTATAATGAATGTACTTTCAATGCCAACTTGGCATAGTGGAATTAGCTCATATTTTGAGACATAGTATATACAATAAATCTATAAAGACAAACAAAAGCTTTCCCGAAAACGGCTAACATGTCAGCAAATCTCACAATTCATCAGCACAATGTATCCCAACTTAATATTGGTTATTTAACAAAAGTGTTTTGTGCATATGTCGGTGTATTGTCAACACCATCTTATCGTGCGATTTTCTCTCTTTCCGGACATGATACACAGCAAACATTTATTACGCCTCTAAGACATCACCAATATTGCCCTGTATGGGCCTTATATGTTAACAAACTCATTTAAATTAATCAATTCCTACAAGCTTGAAGTGCTTTGTGCATCAATCCACCTCCGATGGACCGAAATGAGACACACTAATGTGGACACTAAGATTAAACACACTGCTTTGTTATTGTCCTATAATGGCTGTTCAAAAGTGCTAAATATAGCCTTATAGCCCGCCGTAGCGGGCTATACCGGCTGTTAAAGGCCCGCTGGATCGTTAAAGGCCCAAGCCGAAGGCGAGGGCCTTTAACGCGCCAGCGGGCCTTTAACAGCCGGTATAGCCCGCTACGGCGGGCTATAAGGCTATTAGAGCATTGGCCCGCGGTAGGCATTACCTGACACGTTATTTTTAAACAGTAGCAGCAAGGTCTGCACATCGTGCGCGCGTGCGAAAGTAAATGATTTAAACCTACCTTTCTACTGACGCCATGTTCTGCTCCCTCCGTGATCCAAGTGACGAACTGACGCCATGTTGTGGAGTAGATTTCAGTTGTTCTGTTCCAGAGTTTTTTTAAAAGGTTTAGCAAAATTAAACGGTATTGACAGGGCATTCATGAAATCGACGTCTAGAATGCCAGGCTAAGGAAAGGTCATAACAACCTTTTACATTACGGGATTTTGTGATTATTTTGCGCATGCGCGTGGTACGAAGTTAAAAAGGAAGAGCCCACCCTTGATGTAGAAATCCGGAAGCTAGAAAGAGCGCCGGTTTTTCTTTCGTTTTATGTCAGAAGGTGCTTTGCCAATCGATAAGTTTAGTTTTCTTCAGCTACAGACGATGCTTCGCACATTGAAGGTAAATACCGAACAAGTGCCTAATTTTTAACTTGGGCTCCCGTCCGTGAAATGTGCAACAAATTATTTAATTATTTTTTAAATGTGTTGCAGACCTTCCCAGGCTGCATATTTTTATGCGTGTGTTGGCAGTCTCTTTGAAACTGTTAATTTCAATGTTTTCATATTTGGATTTTAAAAGGGAATGTGAGACATTAGGCTACATAACAAGCCCTATGCCTCATCTACATATCCAACTGTGAAAAAAATAAAACATAATCTTGAAGTTGGAAAGTAGACTGGAGGTTTTAAATACTGAGGGGCATTTGTCCAAAGAAGACATTTAACCTGTATATCACCATAATGGCAACTGAGCTGGCTAAGGGAGGGTTCAAATCTCAGCAACAACGCTTACCATCCTGTGATTCTGGGCAAATCACTTAAACTTCCTGTGGCTTACAACAATGAATGTGTCCATCTGTAAAAGAAACTGGTGCACATGTGTAAAGCACTCTGATAACTGATATTTTCGGGTCTAGTTTGCGCTATATTAAACTGTATTAAAAAAAGGAGAATAAAAAACAACAGACCGCTAAGTTTGATAAAAAATATTATTTATTACACCATTAACATCACCTTGTACTACAATTTTGGTACTAAATCATGGAATAACCAGTTTCAAATTTAGGAGTAATACATGCACACTAATACATTTGGAAAAGAAGGAACTTTGCAAGCATGACAACCATTAGAAATAATTTGTAAAAGTAAGTTTTCAATTATAAGGTTTCATTTCATTACAAATTGTACATTGCCATTAAATGTGATGTTACAGTGAGAAAAAATATCTTTAATCATTTTTTTCCTTATTGTGATCTGCTCTGCTCCCTGGCATCTTCAAAGAAGGATTGCCTTCTATTTCTGCACAAGTTTCAGGCCCATTTATGTTTTTGACAGATATTTTTTTCTTTGTATTGTCACCTGCATTTGCTAGTACAGTGGACCATGTATTTCGATCTTCAGCTGAAGCTTTCCAGTAACTCTGCACACTGGATTCGCTTTTGTGGCCAGTGACTGCCATAATCTGTCGAGCTTCTAAACCATTATCTGGAAGCAATTGCACAGCTGTAGCGCGCAGACAATGGTTTGTGTAAATGCGACTTAAACTTGCTTTTCTGCTGATTTCTTTCATTAGTCCTCCAATTGTGTTTTTTCCTAGTGGCTTTTTGAAATACCATACAGAGGCACATGCAGCATCCTCCACAGTAAGTTTCATTGGTTGAACATAGAAGTATGTGCAATCTCTGGGCAATTTTGAAATATAAAATTTCAACGATTTCACAGGACACATATCATTGTCTGGCTGGGCATAGATGCGACCTCTGTTTTGGTATCTTAATTTCTCATCTATTTCTATTTAGGCAACTCCCGAAATCCTTCCCTGCCACGTCTTGCAAGGTGTAGTTGGGTATCCAAAAAAACTTTGTACTGCAGTGAAATAGGTTCATCACATTTCAAGATACCACAGTGTTTTATCAATGACAAGTCCTGTGCTGAGATAAATTCTTTTCTTATACTGATATCTTTGCCTTCTCTACGTTGTTTTTTTAAAATTGCTACTAACACATTGTTAGCGGGTGCGAATACAGCATCATGCATGATATTAACAGCTCTGCTAAAAGGAGGATTATTAATTTGTCTATTTAGTCCAGCCTTGCTGATATAAGGCTTTGATTACTGTAAGATTCCCCCTTTGCGCTTCTTACCTCTGCATAAAAATGTCTTAGATGATTACAGAGTTCAGGCAGTGGTTTCATCTCAAAGTCGGGCACATGCCCATTTTCTTCCAACCAGTCTCTGAATATTTGAGTCGCCCATTTTGTTTCTGATCTAGTGCTGGATTCAGCCCTCTGCTCTTCAAGGATATCCAGTTCATGTGCAGGAAAGTTATGGTGACGTTTTCCTGGCTTCTCCATTTGAACTGCAGTGGATTTATTTACCCATTCACGAATGGAAAGGTTTCCAAATAAATTGAAAGATATTTGTTGAGGCCTTTCAAAAAACTGGAAATAGCTTTGAGGATTTGCCATTGCTACTGCTCAGCTCTTCACCTTTGCTTGACTGTTGAGCTAACTGTGATTTTATACAAAAGAATGGAATGCTCTTGGCAGCTTGTGGAGATTAGAACACTCAGTTAAGAGGGCCTTTACCAGTGAATACCAGTGAATACAGATCTCTGGAGCTGCATTGTCTTCAATGGAGCTCCCAACATTCCAATGCTCTAATCCGTCATAATGCCTTGAATAGGCTTACTATTGTTTGCAAATTGTCTGAACAAAGAGATCTACTTCGTAAAAACACCTGCCTGCCACCAAAAAAGAACCCTATTCAGCAGGCATTGGAACAAATTCAAATCTTCCATATATACATATTATTAATTTTAGAGGTGAACAGATAATTCCTCCCCACTGGTTTGTAGATCAATAATGTACCTTAATTCCAACCTCCTGAGGCTCAAAATGCTGTCTCCCCCCTTATGGTAACAGGCACATGGTCTGCACAGATATATTGTGAGAGATTCCTGATGCTCTTGTGCATGAGTTCAAAATGTCTTTCCACTGGGTACATTGTATCCTTATTAACTATAGCCCTCAGATGTTCCACAATGCATTTTTTTGTGGGGTGGATGGCGTTCCCTATATATTTTAATACACATGGGCACAATAAGCAATACACCATGTATGGTGTTTTGCCGGTGAAAAACTTGGTGATAGCCTTGGGTTTTCTCAATCCTGGTACACTATATGATAGAGTCCTACTGCTATTAGCACAGGGCTTGCATTTGCCACAGGGAAAGAAGCCTTGCAATTATTTGAAGGTGGTGCTCCTTTCCTCTCTTACATAATGACTACTCACGAGGTAGTTCTTATGGGACTACCTAGTGAGTAGTAAAGTTATCAATGAGACAGAGGGTATATCCAATCGTATTACTGGATCCATTTTCATAGTCCACCAGTTTTTTTGCAGAATGTTCCTCAATTCATTGGCGTTCTCTGAACAGGAATTAATCATCCTAGCTTGCCTGTTTCCTCTGTACCTTTTCATTTGGCCTTTTCTCATTATTTTCTAGGAATTGATTGTACAGGTTTCCCTGCTCTCGCTTCAATGAAGCAAAGCATTTTGCAATGGCAGGGGGGAGCTGTGAGGCTCCCGCCCTGCCATTCCAAACAGCAGTGTCCCGGGGGCGGGCACCCTGGGACACTGCAGAAGCCGGCCCTCGGGGGTGGCGGTCCCCAGGGCCATCGAGGGGTCCAGGAGGGGGGCTGCGTGACCCCCCTCCCACATTTTTGAGAGTGGCGGTCCCCGGGGTTGGGGGAGCATCAGAGCCTCCACCCAATTTTCTAATGCCCTGGGGGGTGGTGGTCCCTGGGGCTAGGGGGGCCTGAGAGCCCCCCACCCATTTGCTTAAAGCCCTGGGGGGTGGCTGTCCCCGAGTTGAGTTTCAGACGGCTGTGCTTCATCCATTCTTTGGTGAGGGAGAGCATCAGTTGGGTATCGTCGACGTAGGAGATGATGTTGATGTTGTGTTTGTGTGCGATGGTGGAGAGGGGGCTCATGTAGATGTTGAAGAGGGTTGGGCTGAGTGAGGAGCCCTGGGATACGCCGCAGATGATCTTGGTGGAGAGGTGTGGCTCACTGGTTAGAGGCGGCAGACCAGTAAGCAGAGGACGGCCCGGGACCAGGGTTCGATTCCCGACGCGGCAGGGTCTTGGACCAGGGTCAGCGGGCTCGATAATTCTCGCCTCGGTGCCTACTCCAGTCAGGGACCACACTCGGCAACTCTGGGCATTAGCTTGCCTCATCTTCACAATGGCCCCCCCAGACCGCCGGGGATGCTTGGTCGCACCTTAGAGATACCCATTAGGGACCATCTCTCAGGGTGAGCCAGGACGGGTTCCCCGGCGGTCGAAGCGCGGAGATACTCCTCCGGGAGTCGATCCTAGCGCTATATAAACCCGCAATTAAATTAAATTAAATTAAATTGGTGGCCTCGGAGCGGAAGGGAGGGAGGCGGACTCTCTGGGTTCTGTCGGAGAGGAATGATGTGAATCAGTCAAGGGCCTTTCCTTGGATCCCCGAGTTGAAGAGGCGGGTTATTAGGGTGCGGTGGCAGACTGTATCAAAGGCTGCCAAGAGGTCTAGGAGGATGAGAGCGGCTGTCTCTCCATTGTTCATCAGGGTCCTGATGTCATCGGTGGATGCGATGAGGGCGTTCTCGGTGCTGTGGTTGGCTCGAAATCCGGGATGGGATGGGTCGAGCGTGTTGTTTGCTTCGAGGAATGTCAGTTGTTTATTGACAGTCTTCTCAATTACTTTAGCCGGGAAGGGGAGAAGAGAGATGGGGCGAAAGTTCTTGAGGTCTTTGGGGTCCGCTGTTGGTTTCTTCAGAAGGGCGTTGATTTCTGCGTGTTTTCAGCTTCCAGGGAAGGTGGCTGACGTGAAGGAGCTGTTAATGATGTTCCGGAGGTGGGGTGCGATGATGGTGTCGGCTTTGTTGAAGATATGATGAGGGCATGGGTCAAGGTGTGTGAATGTGTCTGGGAAAATAGTTTCAGTTGTGTGCAATTGCGATCTTTTAATTAAATGTTTTACTCCACAGAGATTTTGCTCTAAAAAGAGAAACATTTGTCTTACTGCTCTTATGATTGGGGACATGTTAAATTCCCATTCCTATCCTAATCAGGGAGGTATTCCTGTAGTGTGTAAAGGTATCTCCAACGCCAGGTGAATTACATCCAAAAAGCATTTTTTGAGGAGTTACGGTTGTGCAGCATCTTACCTAATATAAAATGCGGCTCTAATACGTCTGGATCACACATGACATCAATACAGTTGCACTACAAATGCAGTGCCATTTACATTATCACACTCTGGTGTCTAGGAGTAATTTGATATCATAAACTATAGTTAAAGTATGCTTGTACATGCATCTCTTTTGAATTATGGATGAAACACTATCACATTGATTTAGTGCTTTCAAACATAATGTTAATGTAATAGAATTTAATCACAACTGACAAGTTTTAACATACTGTAGATAAGATGTGATATTTAACTTGGCAGGGTCGAATGTTACTTCAATGAGTTTTTTGTTTTCCTACCACCCTGGTTGCATTGGCAGTCCTAGGCAAAGCCAAATACAACAAATTAAACCTCAATGAATAAAAATACCACTCTAGATTTATTTGCAAACTTTGTATTGAAAAACACAGTGAAAGACTGGCCTGGCTTAAAAAAGATAGCTACTGAGATTTTATTACAGAAACAAATACATCATTAAAAAAATCTTTTTAATGAGCTGACGCATGTATTTGTACCCTTGGTTCAACAAGCTGTGGAACGAAACACAACCTTACACTTATAGACAAAAGAATGCACATTTGCATTAAAACAAAATGCACAAATATAATACACAAAAGGCGACAATTAATGATACAATCACCCTTGACGACAAAATATATATTCCTGCCTGCTCAGAGAATAAATCCTTAGTGATCTCAGTTACAGAAGTGAACCTGCAGTGGTCAGCATCAAAGAGAAGACACAAATGAATTCTCTACAGACATCCAGAATCTAACAAAAGAGAAGGGCCGCACACAACGGGAGTCTCACTAATGGACCACACTATGGTCGTCAAGATACAGTGACATAGAAATAAATAATCGAACAACGATCTGAAAGGAATCTGTTACGCTCTTTTACCTTTTTCTTCATATGCTTATAAAATACATGTGTGGGACCTACCGGGAGAATATTGAAAGATTGAAGCGCAATCTCTTGGTCACAAATATATAAATCAAGCCGTGAAGAAGTCCCCTTTGGGATGAAACGCGTTGGCAACAAGCAATCCTGTCATGTTTTATTGAATTATGGAAATAAAGAATGAATTGAACGACAATCAAGCTGTTGAAATTGCCTATCCTTAAAAAGTTATTTTGTTATTATTGTACAATAATTTGCGTTTCAAATATCATATCACTGTCATTGACTTGGAAAATAAGATTCTGGTGCTAGATCATTTTGTGTGTTAAAAGCAACTTATTCGGTGGGGAAAACAAAAGAAAAAATGTGAATGTGCAGATGCCTCATTCCCCTGTGCAGAATTATTTGCAATATAGAATTCTGCACAGGGGCATATGACCCCAAGGGAAATGACTTATGGAAGAAGTACACCTGCAAACCTGTGTCAGAAGCCGCTTTTCAAGTATATGTTTGTGAACAAAACACAAATCTTGTTCCAGTAGAAATTTCAATCTCTCTTTGTACTTTTATGGATTTTTCTGTGAATAGGGTTCTCTGTTTATGATTGAAACTGCTGCCTTGTACGATGAATCTCATACATCTCTTATAATAATTAGAGCATTAATGTACAGTGGAAAAGGAGACTTTTATTCAAAATGATTGTAAATCTTTCTGCCCATAGCAAGCTCAGTGGTCCAACCGTCGTATTACAAGATGTGCTGATTGCTATTGAAAAGACTGAGGTTGAAGCGCCGACAGCACCAGCACCGAGGCCGTGGTCAGAAAAAATCATCTGCCATAGGGCAGTACAGGGGAGTTTCACTGCCATCCATAATATGAGTTGGTTTTTCAATGAGCTGACCACAGCTGCGAGGCTGCCAGCTTCAAGTTTGTGGAAACAAAGGAAAGTGCGTACTCACCCCTTTCTTGTACTTTCCATCAGAGTTTGACATGGATCTCTTTCTCTAGGTCCCCTCTTCACAGCAGCATCTTCACCCTAAGGATTACAACCCTGTTTGTGGTGCTGTACAGGTGAATGCCTTCTGTACCATATACCCACTGCCTGGATTGCCCACATACGGGACAGACTCCGACAATGGGAAGGTGGTACTTTATCACATGTATCATTCATATGTTTGCATCCGAAACATATGCAGCCGAAATACTAAAACCGGCATCGGAACATATAGAAAATTAATCACCACTTCTGCAAAATCTCTGCAGCCACACCATGGGCATCATGGTAAATAATATGGCATTTGGAAGACTGCTGGGGCTGCGGGCTCTGACAGCTCAGGCCGTGGTGTTCGGGTGGATGGATCGTCAAAACTTGTAATAAGGCCCCTTATGTCTTACTCTGCTCCTACAGATCCAAAAGATTTTTACATTTGGTTGAAACAATCCCAGGAAAAAATTGTCATCACTTTGAAACCCATGCATTGAACTCATTCTGGGTATTTTGTGCTTCTAAAGTTGTGAGACCTTTAGCTCTACCAAATAAATCATGGCATCTCAATTATGAAATCATGTACCAAGATGATATTCTGTTTGTGAATGACCTGCCCCAACCTCCCAAATTTTTTCTTTCTGGTAACTTTCAAATAGTTTTTGTCTATATTAATATGATTGTAGATTCAGGCAACACCATTAAATAAAAACCAGTGCAAAATTGATATAATTACTAAAGTGCCACACACCTACTTTAGTTGTCAGACATATATTAACTATGCTTCTGTCACACTATGCCAGTGGTTTAATCATAATATACTAGGCATTAACTTCTAAGGTATATCCGCCATATTTTGGAGACAGTTCATCATATACTAATTGCCATCTCCTAAGCACAGTTACAGGGTCAAAGGCCCAGGTGCAAACATAACACAAGACGTTGTAGTTTGAAGACAGCTCTCTAAACCGGGGATTGTATTATGGAGCTGAGGGCTTGCTTTAATACCCCTGCAGTTGGTATTTACATCCATATTTCTCCATGTTAGAGCATTATTATAAATAGCACAGCTCAGAAACAAAAAGAGGCAAACATCACTCACTGTTTCTGAGATGTACCATCTAAATAAAATAAGACCTAATGGAGAGAAATAGTAGTTTAAATTAAATTTACTTCACACAGTGAAAGTGTATGAAAACAGCCACTTGATTCTATGATGAGCCAGAGCTACCTATCCTTGTGCCACCCCATAAAATGTATTTATATTTACATGTATAGATATTTGTTGGACTTGGCCCTTTGTGCAGGGCCACCCCAAGCGTTTTGAGATCACTCTCCTGTTTTCTAAACAGTATTAGCTGGCTTTTAAGACTGTGCACACTTAATCACTGCTGACCATTGCTGAACGTTATTCCCTCAACATGGATCGAATTGGCTTAAACCCAATTGGCACATAATTTACTTCCATTATAAAGTTGTACCCCAATTACTCAGGGCCTGTAAATTGAATGCTACTATTGTGCCTGCAGCACTGATTGTGACACCCACTTTAGCAGCCCAGTAACACATGCCTCGGGCCTGGTACTGCAGCCTGCGTGTGCAGTTTTTTGCTGCCATTTCGACCTGGAAAAATAAAACCTTTGCCAGACACAAACTATCAATTTTAGTACATATATGTCACTGCTAGGATAGGCCTGAATAGACCAGAGGGCAGAGGGCAGCATATTTAAAAAGTTGGACATGTACTTCTAGGTTTTACATGCCCTGGTAGTGAAAAACTCTTACATTACTTTTTCCTTACTGCAAGGTTCACCTCTCCCATCGGATAAAGTGGGGTTTTCTTATTGCATTAAATATGTGCCAACTTTCAATTGAATACAGGTTGACAGGTTGAGTTTGGCATTTACAGAATTTTACTTTAAGGCCATTTTTAATGGAAAAGTCAGATTTTAAGTCATAATTATGAAAGTGCCACTTTTAGAAATTTGGCATTTTCTGGCCCTAACCATTTGGTGCCTTCAGCCTGTCCCTGGGCACATGAATAGGTATAGCTGGCAGCTGGTCCTTGTTTATAGATTACCAGACAGTGAGATAAGAAGAAGATTGGTGTTGGCAGGATGGGCCATTGTGACTCAACAAGGGGGGTTGGAGCTATCACCTAGCACACTTGCCCATCACAAAAGCCATGTTTATGCACACTCACAAAGGATTTGTCAATACTCGTTTGTGTCCCCAGGCAAGGAGTAATGGGATGCCTGAAATCTCAGGAGGGTGGGAACTTGCAGAACCTTCTCCAACTTCAAACTGGGCACCAGGTCCTAATAATGAACCCTAAGACCGAACTCGGCAGTTCACCTCTGGGCCTGTGGAAGACTCAGAAGGACTGCTGTGCTGCTCTACAAGAAGAGCAGCTACTCTGTTGCCCTGCTACCTGAGTGCAAAGGACTAGACCTGACTCTTGAACCAAGGACTACCAAATTGACTCCAAGGACTAATTGCCTGGTCTCCTGATCATAGCCTCAGTGACATAAAAGACTTCAAAGCACCTTGAACCCAGCACCTGGACCTTGAATCTCAGCCCACAGTCTACTTGAAACTGCGGCTGAGCGATGCATCCTCAATGCAGGCCTCAGCATGTCATGCCCGTCATCAATGGCAACCCCCATGACAACACTGGGGTGCATATCGCAGCTCTGAAGCTTCCTCAGAACCATGAATGCCACTGTGCAACACATCCTTGATGTGGGATTTTGCAACACTCAGCAAACCAGGATTTAATGTACTTTGTTCAGTGACCCTGTATCCTGCCAATGCTCCACCATGGTTGTGCTGAACTTATGACTTTGTCTAGGTCAGGCATGATCAGAAAACCAAAGTTGGCACTTTTGTGCTTTGAGCCACTATTTTCACTTAACCCCTTCCTTGCTCATGACGGAACGGTTCCGTCATGAGCGTCGGTTGAGCTGTGCTCATGACCGAACCGTTCCATCATGAGCCGATAGGCTCATGACAACCTTCAGCACAGCGCGAAAATTCGCCCCGCGCTGAAGGGGATAAATCTTTAGAAATGCTCTGTGCCAAGCTACCAGAGGACTGAGCACAGGTTAATGTAGGGTTTGTGTTGAATAATACTCTTTATTGCGGAGCACAGGAGCCAACAACCCAACGCCTGCTGAGCAAACTCCCTACTGAACATTATAGAACATCAACATGGAACATGCAACGTGAGCTGACGCTGCAGCTGGAAACTGTTGAGCATTGTTCGATGATGCTTCAGTAACCATAGTAAAGAGTTGCATGGAGGGGGGCGTGGCTTGGACGCCGGAGGGAATGGCGGCGTGAGCCCGGAGCGCCGCGCCCGATCCCCACAAACATCCTGAAAATCGTTGCTAAAAACCCTGTGATAACCCCAGAAAAGGAGGGGATCTGCTGGAGAACGATGGAGGGCAAGTAAAGAGCCACCAGCGGAGCAGATTGGAGATCTTGTGATGCCAGAACAGCGAATCGTCTTTAATCGATGCGAGACAAAGGCGCTCATCAAAATGGCGGCCGAGATGTGAAAAAGTACGGACCGAACGAGAAGCCGCTCCTCCTGTTGGATCCGGACCCCATAATCCGACGTTACCACTGGGTGACTATTGGTGAACTGGGGGTGGGTCAGAGCGAGCGCTGACCAGAGGACCGGCACACCGCGCCCGCCAGCCCGAGAGCTAAAGACGGACAAGATGGCGGTGGAGGCTGGTAAATGGTGCCCAGTAGAAGGATGATGACTGATGCAGTGTAATCTACCGGCCGGCGAAGGCTAGAGACAACGAAGCGGAATACTGGCGCTGGGCTGCCTAGAAAGACGATCCAGCTGCTGGCTTTGGCCCGTGTGATCAGTGGAGCCCACAGTGCGTCACGGGCCTGGAACGACCCAGCGACTTGGTTACTGGCTCGGGAGCGGCCTGGGATTGAGAGGAGCGAGGACAATGTGGACCTTTGGCCTAGCTCTGAACTGTAATGGTGACACCAGGAGCCGAATAAGCGATACTAACGTCCCTGAGAGAGGCGACGGCCCGATATGGTGAAGCCGAAGGGGAAGGCCGAGGGAGCGACGGCCTCGAACATGGCGGACGGCGACCTGGAGGAGCCCTCGGAGCTGCAGCAGCTACAAACCGGTATCCTGGAAGCCATAGCCTCCACGCAGGACACGTTGCGGCAAGACATCACACAAGTGGCCTCGGGACTTGGTCTATTACGAGCGGACCATGATAAACTTAAGGATAGGGTCAAGGATGCGGAGGTTGCTCTGCAGGACCTGGTGCCCTCGCACAAGACTATTGAGAGCAAATTAACAAATGCCTTTGATCGGATCCAAGTCCTAGAGAGGCGAGCGGAGGATGCGGAAAATAGAAGCCGGCCAGCAACGTCCGTATAGTAGGGGTTCCAGAGAAGGAGGAGGGGGAGGATATGGTGGAATTCCTTGAGACCTGGCTTGGCTCAGTAGTGGCGCCGGAGGGCCTATCATCCTTCTTTGCTATAGAGCGAGCTCACCGAGTTCCATCAGGACCATCGAAACCCGGCTTACCCCCGAGGCCGATTATCGCCAAACTGCTGCATTATAAGGACAGGGACCTGTTATTGCAGAGGGCTCGGGATACTGGCCCGTTTCAGGTGGCGAACAACAGAGTGACCCTGTATCCCGACTTCACTTTCGAGACGCAGCGGCTGCGGGCCTCCTTCCTATCGCTCAAAAAACAACTCCGGGTGGAGGGAATATCATACTCCCTACTCTTCCCAGCAAAACTTAGAGTGGTGGTGGATGAGAGGACACACTTTTTTGCCACGGCAGCGGAAGCATGGGAATGGTGGGACACGTATAAAGCGGGCACTGATGGAGCCAAGGCACAAGAGGAGAGGGAGCGAGAACGAGACAAGGCGAAAACGGGCCTCCGAAAATCACAGAGACTGCGCAAAGGGCGGCGAGGCGCTAAGAAACCG
This sequence comes from Lissotriton vulgaris, assembly GCF_964263255.1. Lineage (NCBI taxonomy): Eukaryota > Metazoa > Chordata > Amphibia > Caudata > Salamandridae > Lissotriton > Lissotriton vulgaris. The sequence goes on along the minus strand of NC_141687.1, from coordinate 2,125,701,501 downwards.
ACGGCTACACAAATGGAGGCTGAAAGGAAAGCGGCGCTTCAGGCGGCCGGAACGTTGTCGAGATCTGGAGGCTCCCACTCTAAACAGAACACGGACACTGAGACTCATGCCTCTGCCTTGGGCTCGGACTCAGATGTGTCGGGGTTCCATGGAGCTAAAGGCCCGCTGGTGACACCACAGTCACATGAAACTATCCTGAACACTTAACTTCCAGCTGGAGTTGATCCCGTTGATGGCACAGTGAGATGATCGGGGCTTGCAATTTGGGTTGCATGCTTGGTATACATGATGGGGATTTACCGGGAGTGCGGAGGGGGGGTACACGCGTGGCCCCCTTTGGCCTAGGCCGAGCTCTATTGGCCCTTAAGGCAGCCACGGTTACGACCGTGTTATAGCAACACAGTTTGGGGAAGTTGCTTAGTTTGGATGGGAACTAATAGTTCGATATTGGGGCCTGTTCTTGGGGGGCGGGGGGGACTTTGTTGGGGGTAACTTCCACGTTTGGCAATGGAGAGCGCAGAGCACACTGTGCAATGTATTGATTTATGTTATTGAGGGAGTTGGGGGGGGGGACACCCTCCGCGGGGACCTGCAATGTGATGTGCAACACCGAAACGTTTTCCGGGACAATGGCTAATGTTGGTTTGTTGAAGTGCATGGCCTGGAATGTGCGGTGACTTCATACGATGCAACTGAGGCATAAAGTACACGCCTACTTAATTAGGAGGGGAGTCCATATTGCACTCCTACAGGAATCGCATCTTACAAAGCAGGAAGGGGCGGCTCTCCAGAAAAGATGGAGAGGGCAGGTCTTTCACACTTCCTACTCAGCCTATGCTAGGGGGACACTGATTTGGATCAGGGCGGGGACACCTTTTCAACCGACACGACACCTAGTGGACCCTGAGGGAAGATATGTGGTGGTAGAAGGCAAGCTGAGGGGTAGGGATCTCACTCTATGCAGCGTATACGCCCCAAATACGGTTCAGATGGTATTTCTAACGGGGTTGTCGGGGACACTGGCACAATTCCTAGCGGGCACGGTGTTGGTGGGCGGCGACTTCAACTCCATAGCAGACACAGAATTAGACAGATCCCATCCGCCACTTTGGGACTCCCCTGTGCATAGACTCACGAAAGGCAGACGTGAATGGCAAGAGAGTTGGGGGCTAACAGATATCTGGAGAGCACACCACCCAGCGATCCGCGACTACTCATATTTCTCTAGCCTGCACGACCTACATGTACGGCTCGATGCGATTTTGTGTTCGCAGGATGTATTGCTGTCCGCAACCAGGTCGGAGTACCTCTCAAGGACAATCTCAGATCATAACCCACTTATTATTAATTTAGCCTGGACGACAGAAATACCCCTGGTGCCGACTTGGGAATTGAGGCCGGAGACACTGGAGGACCCGCTTTTCCACGCAGCACTAGAGGACGGAATAACCCAATATTTCGCGGATAATGAGGGGACAACATCCACCAGAGCGAGTGAATGGGATGCATTTAAAGTAGTGATAAGGGGCCAATGCATAACGAAGTATGGGGGTACGAGACGGGTGTTGCTGGATGATGTGACCAAAGCAGACACTAAATTGCGCGAAGCGGAGACGAGGCGTCCCGGTCGCCCCGAGCTCCAGGAAGAGGCAGGGAGGCAGTGGCAGCGGAGGTTGAACGCCTACGTGCTTTCGACCACCGTGCATATATGCTTAGAGCCCATGTAGAGGGAGACAAAGCTAGCACGCTTTTAGCGTGGCTGGCGGACCCCACGAAGCGCTGCTCCCCTATTCGAACACTGGAAGACGGGGAGGGGCGCACCTGTTACACTCAGAAGGAGATATTGGAAGGTTTTCAAAAATACTACACAATCCTATACAGAAGCGGGCAGGAGGACCGTGAGAGCGCGATTGAGGCTTTCCTGTCTGGCCTTCAGCTACCCCAGCTTGAGGAGGAACAGGCGAAAGATCTGGGGGGCGACATCACACTGGGAGAGATCAGGGGGGCGATCAAACGGATGGCTCGCAACAAAACGCCAGGACTAGATGGCCTGCCCATTGAATTCTATAGTAAATATGTAGACATCCTAGCGCCGAGGCTCCAGGTAATATACAAGGAAGGTATGACGGTGGGTCGCCTACCACAATCAATACGGGAGCCGCTGGTAATACCACTCCTGAAGCCAGGTAGAGACAGCGGCGCTCCTTCATCTCACAGGCCGCTATCTATGCTCACTGCGGACTATAAAATCCTGAGCTCCATCTTGGCGGTTAGACTCCTGCAGCAATGCCCGGGTTAGTTCACGTAGATCAAAACGGTTTCATCCCAGCTCGGAATACGACCATTAACATTAGGAGGCTCATACGGCTGCTGGAGAGTGCGAAGACAATGGCTCGGGACCCCTGGTTCTATCAGTGGACATTGAAAAGGCCTTCGACAGTCTGGAGTGGGACTACCTATATAAGTTTATGGCCCGCTTTGGTCTTGGAGAAGGCTACATTAAGTGGACAAAGGTACTATACTCGGAGGCGGTGGCAAGAGTACGGATAGGGCCTCTAGTTTCACAGCAATACCCGGTAGAGAGGGGCACTCGTCAGGGCTGGTACATATCCCCCTTATTGTTCGCACTGGCGATTGAACCACTGGGGGCTGAGGCCCGAATGGGCAGACACTTCGAGGGTATAGAGAGTAGAGACGGACAGCAGTTTATCTCATTGTATGCTGACGATTTGCTCCTATTCCTGGAAAACGACTCGACAGCGCTGGAGGGGGTGGAAGGATTGCTGGAGCGGTTTGGAGTAGTCTCTGGCCTGATGGTCAATTAGGCGAAGACGAGTGTATTTCCACTACAGAAGGATGTAGCTCGACCTGACCACCGCCCTGCGTTGAACTGGGAACCGACCTGCATTAAATATTTAGGGGTCTACATATATCATACCGCAGACGACCTGTTCGAAGGCAATGTGGGGCACTGTATGCGAGCCCTGAGGGGCAGCATGGCCTTTTGGGCGACGCTACTGTTATCCGTCGCCGGCCGCATATCTCTGTTGAAGATGGTCGCTCTACCAAGGTTGTTATATTACTTCCGGACACTCCCGATTTGGATCCCCAGCTCTTTTTTCCGCCAACTTAAGTCCCAGCTGACTTCATTTTTGTGGGGGGCGGGCAGATGCAGGGTAGCTCTGGCGACGCTGACCCGTCCTAAAGATGAGGGTGGGCTAGCGGTGCTGGACTTTGAAGTATACTATCTGGCCACCCAACTTCAGATATTCACTCAAGAGGTGGCAAGAGTGTACAGGGGACCTGACCACGAGGCGGCCAGAGGCACGCCGAGACATGTCTTTGCTTACATAACCCTCCAGCAGAAAATCGCCGCAGCGAGCATTCCAACTTTCCTGGAATCGCTCTCAGCGACGGGCGGGTATTAAACACCCATACGCCCCGGAAATTCCCCTGGGCATGCTGACGGCATTACCCCATGGGGGCGATTGGTCCAGTCTGCTGCGATGGGAGGAGGCGGGTTTGCAGGTAGTGGGGGATCTCTATGAGAACGGAACGCTCCTGCCGTACCAGGACCTCCTAGACCGCTTTGACCTACCGCACGGAGGGTATCTTTTGCACTCAGCGGTGGTTAGAGCAATGCAAGCGCAATGGGGGGTGGGCTGGCAGAACCCGAGACATCTATGGGCTGCCAGTATACCATGATGGTGGCGGGGACGATCAAGGCGGTGACCTGTCTATACTCGAGAATGCTCCGTGAAAACCTGGCGCCCCTCACGACGCTTAAAGCTAAGTGGGAAATGGATTTGGGGAAAGACATTCCCGACACGACCTGGGCCCGGCTGGTGCGGCGTGCATGTAACAGCACGAGGAATGCGAGATTTCAACTCATCCATTATTATATACTGCACAGGGCCTATATGACCCCAGGCAGAATCAAGACATACTTTGGGGTGGCAGTATCGGAGTGCCCGCGTTGTAAGACAGACGAGGCTGAACTGGAGCACATGCTGTGGTCTTGTCGGACCCTACGGGAGTACGGGTGGGCCATAGGAGAGACCCTGAGCGAAGTGACGGAAAGGTTTCATTGATTTCGACTCGGCGGTCTGCCTACTGCATTGGTTCCCCCATACGCCCAAAAACAAACTTTCCAGCAAATTCGTGGATATGAGGTTGATGGTAGCCAAAAGGGAGATAACTAGACAATGGAAGGCGAAAACCGCCCCACGTACAGGAAGTGGTATAATGAGTTCCTGAAGTGGGCGGCATGCGACAGCACGCATAGATACCAGCTAGCACGCAGGAACCCTGATCCCAGAGCATTAGAAACAGCCACGGCATGGGAGGTGATGGTACAAGCCCTTGGCACACTATGCTCACGGAAGAGGAAGAATCCCTTAGCACACACGGGAACGGCACTCAGACACAATTGGGAGGAATGCAGACTTTATAACTGACAGGCCATGTAGTGCACCCTGATAAACAACACCGTGGGACCCTCAGGCGGATGGTGGGGGGGGAGGGGGAGGTGGTGGAGGTCGGAGTGAGTTGGGGTGGGGATGGGGGGGTTCTCTATAGAGTAGATAAGTTAGGGCGAAAAAGTAGACATACACAACTAATAACGATTGGAACTGATTAGCCACACTGAAACCAGACGATATCCAGAACACATATTTCATCGCCGCCTGACCTCCGGGTTGTGGGCTCATTGGCTGTGTATACAACTCAGAGAAAAGCTGACATTTGCGAATCATGATGCTGCCAATTATATGTATATCCTGGTCTGAGCGCTGTATGTCTACAATAAAAATTACTTTAAAAAAAAAAAAGTAAAGAGTCGCATGGAGACAGTAACACGTACCACGTTACGCGGGCTGCAGCTTGACTCACGGTTGATGACGTCAGGAATCTTCCACTATAGGTCAAATTTCTGCCAAATTCTTCAAAAATCTTACTCCTCCGTGGATTTCAGGAGGGAGATGAGCCTCGACGTGTGGATTCGTTTGGCGAAGGGTTCTGCTTGCTGTGAATGCTGTAGTTGGGAGCGAAGTAGAGAGCAATCAGCCTTCTCTGAAATCAGTGCTCTCTGCGGTCTGGTTAGCTGGTATCCCATGATCATCGCCAAATGTTGAATAATACTCCGGACACTCCGGAGGAGTTTATTCCTGAGCACAGGAGCCAACAACCCAACGTTGGCTGACCAAACTCCCAACTGAACATTATAGAACATCAACATGGAACACAGGCTACACGCAGGTATTCTGGAAGGTGGGAGGGAGAAACATAGGGAATGGTATGTGTATACATAGAGTGGATAATGTAAGAGAAAAAATGTACAACAGTTTGCTTGTGACTTCACTCTGAAAGTGATTGTGGTTGCTGCTTGAGTCACGTTTGTATCCAGCGTCCTCAGTCACAGGCGGTCGTTTCTTCTAAATACCGGGAGTTAGAAACCTTCAGCCATTCTCAGCAGATATGGCAATATGAACGTTAATTATTACACAGATCCCAACTCCCGGGAAGCAATTCTCTGGCTATCCCTAGATAATGAACAATTCTTTTGATGCTATTATAGTTTACCCTCGTCATCCACTTGCCTCATAACTTAATTGTGAATAATCTTCATAGACATCTTTTATTTTCATGTCCAGCAATTTCATTCCTATACTAATCCCAGTGCCAATAAACTGTAGATAACGGACAGGACCTGATCTAGTGCCTCCTAGATATCACCTCCATCATATATGTTCTTCGCTCTTATCTACCTGCGTTTGAAGAGCAATAGACGGCAACCTGAAGAAGGCTCAAGAGCCGAAACGCGCGTTATGACATCTACCGCTTTGCCTTCAACATTTTGTTCAGTCTCATGTCTATTGGTTATGTATTTTTTGGTGCACAGACATAATATCGAGTCCAAAATATCGTTTGGACATAATATCGAGTAAATAATATAGACTGGACAAAATATCGACTGGACAGAATATCGACTACAAAAATATAGTTTTTAAGGTAAGTGAAGTAATATCGACTGTATAAAATATAGATAGCAAAAATATCGATTTTTTAATAATATATAATATTTTATAGTGTATTTTTATGTAATAATATGTGTGAAAAGTGTGTATTTATGTTATAAATAATTTTTTAAAATGATATTTGTTTTTATAATTATTGCGTAATGTAATTCTATAGCCGGTTGTGGGTTTATAGGGGAATAGGGTGGGAAGTAATTTAATTATAATTAATTAAATATGTACATTTATTAATTGATATTAATTTGTAATTAATTGTTAATTAATTTATATGTGTTAACTAATTTAATAGTAATTGCAAAATAATTATTAATAATTGATTAATTGGTAAATATGTAAATTTTACTAATTTAATGCAGTAGCTGGTTGTGGGATTATAGGGGAATAGGGTGGGAAGTAATTTAATTAATAATAATTAAATATGTAAATATATGTATTGATAGTAATTAGTAATTAATTGATAATTAATTTATATGTGTTAATTATTTTAATAATAATTTTTAATTATTTTATATTAATTGATTAATTGGTTATTATGTGATTTTTACTGATTTAATTTCTGTAGCGGGTTGTGAGTTTATAGGGGCATAGGGTGGAAAGTAATATATTAATAATTAATTAAATAATAAAATAAAATACACGTTATTTATTTGGAAATAATAGTGAAATAATTTTTAATTATTCAAAAATTAATTGTTTATGTTTAATTAATTTGTATTAAAAGGTGAATAATTAAAATAATTATTGTTAATTAGTAAATGTCAATTATTATTTATTCTATTGCATAAAATTTTAATTTGCTTTTTAATAATTAATATTAGTTATTTCTTGTTAGATTTTTGATTTATATATGAAAGATTTACTTTCCCTAATGTTGTATTCTCTGGAGTGTGAATTGTAATTTTTACAACTACGCTTTCCAACGCTTTCCTTACTGTTGCATCCAATGGAGTTGGAATAGTAATTTTAACCCGTACGCTATCCAACGCTTTCCCTACTGTTGCACCCACTGGAGCGGGAATAGTAATTTTAACCCCTATGCTATCCAACGCTTTCCCTAATGTTGCACCCACTGGAGTGGGAATAGTAATTTTAACCCCTACGCTATCCAACACTTTCCCTACTGTTGCACTCTTTGGAGTGGGAATAGTAATTTTAACCCCTACGCTATCCAACGCTTTCCCTACTGTTGCACCCACTGGAGTGGGAATAGTTATTTTAACCCCTACGCTATCCAACGCTTTCCCTACTTTTGCACCCACTGCAGTGGGAATAGTAATTTTAACCCCTACGCTATCCAACGCTTTCCCTACTGTTGCACCCACTGGAGTGAGAATAGTAATTTTAACCCCTACGCTATCCAACGCTTTCCCTACTTTTGCACCCACAGGAGTGGGAATAATAATTTTAACCCCTACGCTATCCAACGCTTTCTCTACTGTAGCACCCACTGGAGTGGGAATAGTAATTTTAACCCCTACGCTATCCAACCCTTTCCCTACTGTTGCAACCACTGGAGTGAGAATAGTAATTTTTACCCCTACGCTATCCAGCGCTTTCCCTACTGTTGCACCCACTGGAGTGGGAGTAGTAAATTTAACCCCTACGCTATCCAACGCTTTCCCTACTGTTGCACCCACTGGAGTGGGAATAGTAAATTTTACCCCTACACTATCCCACGCTTTAGCTATTGTAGAATTAACTACAGTTGTTACAATAATTGTTAACTATTTTGTTATGCTACGGTGAAATTATTATATATGTTTATTTAATATAAAAAAATTATATAAATATATATGTATTATTTTTTTAGATTTATTTTTATTTTAAAATAAATAATTATTAATATAACATTATTTTAATAATTTAAAGTAAGTTTAGACTAAACATATTTATCACTACATTAGTATTAACTTAATTTAAAGACATTAAAAAAAACCAATATTTTTTACAGTCTATATTTTAGTAACTCGATATTTTAGAGTCGATATTTTTGTACTTACCTGTTTAAAGATAGCCAGTTGATATTTTGTCCATCGATATTTTGTCAACGATATTTTGTCACCTCGATGTTTGTGAGGTCGATATTATTTCAGTGATCCGTATTTTTTCTAGTATGCTTTTAACTGACTTTTGTTATATTGAAAAACAAATACAAGAAAGAAAAGAAAACAGAAGAGATAAACACAAAAAGAATATAAAATATGTAAATCTGAAAAGAATTTGATAAATATATATATACCAATAAAATCAAATGAGAATATTTCATTGATTGAGATTATATATATATAGTTTTATATATATATAGTCGCAGGTTTTTATCCCAAGAGGCCCTTATCCTTGTTATCCTTGCCCTCATCACCTCACGTCTAGATTATGCCAACTGTCTATATGTGGGGGTCCCTGCCTGCCATCTTTCCCGACTCCAACTGGTCCAGAACCAGGCAGCCAGACTAATTTTTCAGCAACCTAAACATCAGCATGTCACCCCTTTGCTGAAAACTTTACACTGGCTCCCAGTTGCACAGCGGTGTGTTTTTAAAATGGCCTGCACCATTTTTAAATCCTTGTTTACCTGTGCCCCTGCCTTTATCTCTTCCTGTTTGCACGCCTATGTCCCTTCCCGCCACCTCAGATCTTCGGCTCATAATCTTCTGATCACCCCTAGGTTCAATCGCAAGAAACATGGGGGAGCCTGTTTCTCTTTTCTTGCTCGTGTTACTTGGAACTCCCTTCCTCTTGCCATCCATCTGTCCACTGACTATCGTTGCTTTCGCAATTCCTTGAAAACCTACCTGTCTGGCGCACGGCTAGCGGCCTTGTTCCTGAATGTTCTTCTCCCACCTGGTCTAGAGCGCCAAGAAACTAATTGGTGTATGCGCGCGGTACCAAATCTATTTTTTTAATAATTTAATTTTAATAATTAATATAGTTGGACTTTACATTCTCAATCTCATATGTAAGCTATATCAACCATGATCTTCATATAAACATATTTCGATTATGTCACTTGGCTATAGGCCTTCCTTAACATAGCTGGTATCCCATGATCATCGCCAAATTTGGAATAATACTCCGGACACTCCGGAGTAGTTTATTCCTGAGCACAGGAGCCAACAACCCAATGTCTGCTGACCAAACTCCCAACTGAAATTTATAGAACATCAACATGGAACACAGGATACACGCAGGTATTCTGGAAGGTGGGAGGGAGAAACATAGAGAAAGGTATGTGTATACACAGAGTGGATAATGTAGGAGAAAAAATTTACAACAGTTTGCTTGTGACTTCACTCTGAAAGTGATTGTGATCGCTGCTTGAGTCATGTTTCACCCTTTTAACCAGTAACCCAGTTACTTACAGATATTCCCACCTATAGTTCTGTACTTACCTGGCAATGTAATTGAATACAGATCTAAATATAATGGATTCTGATGTAGTGATATGGAAAAGGTAATTACATGGTAATGAATTGTGGAAATATAGTACAGTTCAGCCAAATGTTTCAAAAGAAGTGCAAGAAAATTGTGAGAAAAAAGACAGATCCTAGACACTCCAAAATGATTAAATATTCAAAGCATTAGCACAATACAGGAAAACACAGCATCACCCAACAGATTCTTATAGTTACCTAACACAATTTTCTCGGCCAATAAAGAAAGCAACACACTCTCAAAGTTTGACACTGCATAAACCTTTTTAATTCGCACAAAATCCACCAACGTAAATCTCTAGTACCCTACAAACACACCACAAATATCCACACTGATAAGCAATGTATTATGCCTCAATCCTTCTTGGGTGGCTTTCATTAAATCCCATGATCTAATCACTTGTTACATTCAACTGTCAAGCCAACAACTGTCTAAATCCTACCACTCCTTCAAAACAACCGATTAATTCCTGACAAACTCTACAACTGCTACCTCACCATTCATCTCTCTTTTGTTGTAAAAATATTCAATGATGCTTAACGTCTAACTCCAAAGAAACATCACCCAGAAATGAAGAAAGTGAGACTCCATTCATAGTATGTTTGGAAACGGCAGACTGGATAGGTGCCTGGCAGAAACTCAAAATCTCTCTAACACCCAGTTGCCCAAAATCATGATTTCTGCCGTTGCATTCATTTATTTCATGGAGCTCGAAGTAAGCGCAGGGTGTGCAGAATATGGTGAGGAAAAAATGATAGACAGAAGATAATGTGGGAGTATGAGAACAGCTCACGAAAATGACGGGAGAGTATGAAGAGTGATAGTGGTTAGAGAATGAAGCAAGAAACATTTCAAAAGAAATGGAAAAGAATACAATAGTGGAAATCTAGGAAGCAAAAAGGTAGAGTAAGATCCATGAGGGAATAAAATGCCGAGGGATAGAGAACTATAGTTGTCCCAAGTTAGATTAGCCCATACACTTAAATCTAATTGCACCTTCATATACAAAGCTTTGTGTGGAAAAATGCAAGTATTGTCACCTAATCCAAGGAATGTAGCATTTCTAATGCAGACGCTACAATATTAGGCATGTTGGATGGTGAAATGAGCAGGCAGGAGTAATATTACCCCTGGAGATCTATGTTTCATTATGACTTGTGACCCTAAAGCTATTACTGAGTGCTTGAAGCTGAAGCTCCAAGCCGCTACTTCCTTTTCAGCTCATCAACGATTGCTATGTTTAAAGAGACTTCCGAATTCATGTCTTTCAGTAAAGAACAATATGACTTGTAAAAGTTTATTAGTAGCCACTAGCCATTATCGTTCAATGTTATTGCCAGCTGGATGGCTGTTCTCCTGCGGGAATTCATCTTGGCCCTATATTCCTGCGAATATTTCTGGTGGCCCATGTGCCATCACTAGATTGAGTTTGCTAATGTTTTCCTCACATCCTTCTTCACATTCCCGTATTGTACGTGATTCGATGTCATTGCATGAAGATTGCGATTCCTCTGTTCATCTCTATTCCAAATCAGAATACCTTGGTTTAGCTTTTTCTATTATTGGAGTGCCTGCATTGGCCGTTTATAATGCCAAAACAATCGGCAAAATGGCCTGCTGGATGGTTAAATCCATTAACCAAACATCCACTGTTTTATCTGACCTCTTATTAGATGCCCAAGGTGAACGTAGAGCTATTTTGCAAAACAGGGCCGCCATTGATTATCTCCTGCTGAAACATGGACATGAATGTTCTGATTTTGAATGTCTGTGCTGTTTTAATTTGTCTGACCATTCTAAAGCTATCCAATCCCATATTGACAAACTCCACGACTTGACTGCAGAAATTAGACAACATATAGATCAGGGTTTCTTTGACTGGCTTTTTAATTGGTTGCCTGACTTGCATTCTTTACGACAGATTTTAGGGGGAGTTATTGTCGCTATTTGTATCCTAATAGCTATTTGTTGCTTTATTCAGTGCATCCCTTCCTTGCTCCAATTTTTTAGACTTAGTAAGGGTCGTAGATCAGTTAATTTTGTTTCATATTATTCTTCTACTGATGTTAGCTCCATTTAGTTTGTGGTTAATAGACTGGAGTCAAGGGGTGTAATGTAATGGCTGCCTTTTTGCTGGCTCTTTGGAGAGGGAGAATGATGGAGAGTGACTCCAGCCTATCACCCCCATAGCATAGGGATTAGGACTATAGACAGGGCCTCTGTCTTACATATATTAGGGCATTTTCGTGTCATTTTCCTTAAAGTAGGGCTTATGAATTTAAGTTAGGGGATAGATATATAAGTATTAGTCATGATTTGCTCATTTGCTAACATGCTGGGCTATTTTCTATGGAGTTATGCATATTGTGGGCTCCGTAGGCCTTAAACGAGACAGACTCCATTTTGCTTTCTGCCCGGTAGCTCGAGAAGGCTTTCTAGGTCAAGTGTAATGTTTTAGTTTTAAGCTGTTGTTCGCTTGGAGAGAACCGGCTCGGACTGGCCCTTATCGAAGGAATGTATTTTTCCCACTCCGAAGACACAACTTCAGGCTGGCCAGCTGGGAACGTGTCCTTGGTACGGGGAGGTACAAGAATTTGGTGGGCGGCAGGTTACTGGCCGTGAATTTCCATGAAGGAACGGGCTTTGATATTAGCGAAGGTGTTAGTCAGTTTGTCAGTTAGTCCGTAGGCGGCATCTAGCCGTTAGCATCTCTGCCATTATTCATCTCATGGTGGACAGTCGCCATCTTTGAAGTCCGAGAAAGATTTAAGACCGAAACTCTCTGAGAAAGACTGAACGAGAAGTAGCGCGGAGCGCACTGATACAGAGAGAGAGAGAGACGGTAGCTAATAATCAACAAGGTTCCGGTGTCCTGAAGGGAAGCAGACGAGGTTGAGCCTAGCAGTGCAGACGTGTACTCGTGACGGCTGGGGTGTGACTGCAAGGCGAGCCAGGATACAGAGACGAGAAGGGAACCTAGATGACTGCCGAGCCCAAACTTCATATTAATCAGGTGACGTCCGACCAGCTTTAATAGAATGTGCACTCTAATCTTTACCTTTTCTTTGCAGAAGTTATGTTGCATAGTAATGTGATTCATGTCTATTGTTAATAAATATCCTAATTCTTATGGAATTATCGTGTGCTTGGTGTTCATGTTCAATCTTGGTAAATTTATCTCCTAGTTGGGAATTGTTTATGTGAACGGATGCGAAATCCCGATCAGGTAAATGGTGATCAAACAAAGAGGGAGTGAGTGGACCTTTGATGCCAAGAGCAGGAAGTACACTATATAATTTGGAACTATATTCAAAGTCATTCTTGTAGTTTTATCCCAAGTAGGTAACTGAGATATTATCCTGATAACTGTTCATAGGAATGTGGTCGTCGTTGATATACGGCGTTAGTGAGAACACTGGGGAGGATTACCAGTGTGTATACCCACTAGATTGTGGCTTGAATAAGTGAGAGCACTAGGAGGTCGAACTAGTGTGTAGTTTTGCAGGATTGCAAACAGTTTGGAAAAGGGAGCATTGGGTTCTGCAGGCCCGTGTGTAGACGCACCGGATTGTGTGTCATATCTGCCCTAGGGTAGAACGGTCTGGGTCGGGGTGGCCGCGAGACCAACTGATGTGAATAAGATATTGTAGAAAATCCATACATGTATATTGTCATTCCCCGTCCTTAGGTACGATCTGTATATATATCTGTATATCTATCCATTGTGAATACGACCTGAGGAGGGAAGGTGAGTACGTTTTGGCTGGGTCATAGGGGCCCCTGGGGGCTGATCCCATCTAAACAGAAAATCCGGCCATTACACTCCTCCAGGGAACAGTCCATCTTCAACTGTCAGGTGAAGCCCCCTCTAGAAGACTGTAGACGAGTTTTGGTCTGTAGGATGCAACTTAAGTCATATGGCACAGTGTGCATGGTTTCCTCGTCAGCACATACCCATCGCACGTAGGTTATCAACTGCAACAAACAATATGGTGATAGATGGAATGCTCAAATTAATCTAATCGCTGCGGGGAATGAGATTTTAATACCTTTTTGATTACTTTGATAACTATCTCATTCGTCAAATTTGGATCGATTATTTTCTGTCATTGAGTAAAAGACAAACCCCGCATAGGTTAGATAAACCCCATAAACTGACGCAACTCTGAAGAACCACTTACAACTGATAAAGTTTAAAAGGTTTAATATAAAATTAAGAAAAGTTGCAAATACAATCCTCTCAGGATAAGATTCAACAAGTATACAGGAACTAGAAGGAACATATTTTCCCTAAAGAACCTCAGTCTACAAACGAATACAATCAAAGTCAGTTCAAGAATCAACAGATTAAAAAGCATAGATATTAATGTGGTTCCGTTGCGTCATCTAAAGAAAAAGAAAAATAATCAAGTTAAATCTGTCCCTACTCTATACTAAGTGACATCCCTACTTCGCAAGTTCCTTTACCTAAAAAGGTGTCAGCAGTTTGACTTCCAAAGAAGTTCAAACTCTCTTAGCCTCTAATGGTAACTTAAGTTTAAGAAGCAGTACCCTCTCTGCCTACCCATCCTCTCTCTAAGGGTCCTCGGCCTACTGCTCCCTTGCGCTCTGATCTCTCTCAGCGCTCGCTCCCAACTTCTCCCCGGGGTGCTGTCCCTAAAATACACAATCACAGTATGGGTGGAACGCCCCTTTGACGCCCACCACGGACTTTCCCCATGATGTCATTTTCTAGCTCTTTCCATGGCTTCATCTCTTCTCGTCGTCCGTTAAGTTGACCCTTCTCCTTCGGCGCCATCTTCGTCTTCTTGCTGGTGACTTCATTGACATTTCATTTGACACTTTCGGAGCAAAAGTCTATCACCTCAGCAGAACTTTACTCTTTACGACTATATGCGTAACCTTTCTTGGTCCTGTGAATGGTCATTTCAAAACAAGACTCAAATTCCAAGCGTCTCCTCTCACGTTTAGGCCATAAACTTCGTCCGGCATTGTCACCTTAAATCTAACAAAACCCTAGACTTTTGGCTCGCACTTCACATCAAGCTATTCACGACTCCTGTGAGCCCACTAAATTACATACAGCGGACTACACTCCTGCGAACCCTTGGTCAGTCAGGTTAAAATCACACATGATCAAACTCTTCTAACATTCCTACAAACTCTCCTACACAGTATAACCTTTAACACACATTTATATATAATCGCATTTAGCAAATCATTGATTATAAGTGAATACATTTTACATAGAATACAACTTTATATACTCATTTGTTACATCGTTATGTATGCTCTGCACATCTCTTCATTTTACATTTCTCGCCGTTTCTCCGTTGAAAGTTACACACGTAAATGAATTCTACTTTGCACGTTTTTCTGTTCGTGAGCATTTCTACACATTTCTACATTAGCCCACTATGTATACGGGCCTTCTAAATCTAATGCATTCTAAAGTGTATACAGAATACAATTCCTATATTACTTCGATTACATCTGTTAACTTTATGCTATAAATTCTACTTCACGTTACAGTATACATTTCATTTCTACATTTATACGATATGCTTGTAAATATGGCTCGGATATACTTTTTATTCAAATTGCGCTCTCTCAGTTCCCCCCTTTGATGACCTCTAGGGGTCATCACTAAATGCAATTTGAATAACACTTTACACAGAACTAGTTACAAGATTCCCTCTTTTTATCGTTTCGAGAGCTCTTAAACTTTTATACTGTTGGTCTTGTAAAGCAGCTAATCTCCTTTCTTGCTCTCTCATTGACCTTTGTAACCGGTTCGACCTATACCATTTATACAATTTCACTAATCCTAACAATGTAATTATGCAAATTAATATTATCAATACAGGTTTTAGTATGTACCATACAACACTTTTACCAAGGTTGGCAAACCAACTTCCAACCTTTCCTACTCCATGACCTACTTTTTCCCAAACATTTACTCTTGTCAAATCTTCGATTTCTTGATGTATCTCTGTAATGTTCCTTATAACTTTCTCAAGTGGTTTTGAATTATCAGGAATATAAGTACAACATTCCTGGACCTTCAAAGCCTTGCAAACTCCGCCCTCTTTTGCTAGCAGTACATCTAAAGCAAGTCGGTTCTGAAGAACCATTGCTCTAATCAACTGCATCTCTCCTTCTACTAGCATTAATGACCTTGCAGTACTTGCAGACAATCTATCTACAACTGTAGCTAGTCTCCTGATCTTAACATCGTTAAGGATTAAACCTAACATAGGAAACATCGCTCCAAATATGTCTCCAACTACTTCTGCATCTCCTACTTCTCTTTTCGCTCTTGTCGAAGCCTTTCCTTCTATGATCGCTAAATCCCTTGCATGATATATTTTGGGGAAGACAATTGCCAAGTAACACGAACCATACCAATTGTCAGGCAGTTTTACATAGGCATTTCTTCCACATACAAAATATACATTCGGAATAGCCTGCATCCCTTTCATAAAATCTTTCGTATAATACTCTAACTTAAAAGCATGTTCGCAATTAACTTCACCTACAAATTCACTCTCATAATATGTCTTGCTTCGAGCTAAACATAACTTTCCTTTCTGCGTTCTATCCAAAGCTATTGGACCATTGCTACCTTTCTTTTTATGTGCCTTCTCTTCTTCGGTCCAATCAGTTTTCCACTGTCCTGACATTTTTAGAATCTTCTGCCTTCTGTATCGGTCATCTACTTGTCCTATGAACTTTTTCTCTACCTCTGACACTTTGCAAGTCAGATTATTTCTGCGTGCGTATGATGTATCTAATGTATCCCAAGGAAGAAAGAATTTGGCTAATCTATCCTCCTTTTTGTAATAGTCCCACTTATTCATTTGCTTATAATTCGGAACTTCAGGCAGTACCGAATCATAATTTGAAAAGTAGTACTCAAACCCTTCTCTACCATAAAATATACTGAGCAGTAAACTACATGTTATCCCATAAGTCAGTGGGAGATGATGATATCGGATGCCTTCGTCTACAGAAGCCGGCAATTGCATACAAACATAGCAATCCTTGGCCTCCATGGCATCGATATATTCATATAACAGCTTGGCATATGCGTTTGACCTAAAATTTCCCTGTGACTCGTCTACGTGTAATCTACGAGCTTCATCTGCCAGTAACGCCTTTTCACGGATCACATTGCTCTCTTCCTCCTTCCCAACAAGAGCAGGTTTTAAAGTCGTTACAGGCTTTACATCTGTCGATCCTTATCACTTTCATGTCCTACTATGTATGATATGGTCACTACTGTAATAATGAGAAAAATTACTACTGCTATTTGTGTACCTATTATGCATTTGGCTCTTCGGTTTGGGTTGCCGCTCTCCATGTCATCAAACAGCGTAACTCCTTCCTTTGCGAAGAAAAGTTTTCTTTTCAGTCTTTATTTGTTTTATTTGCTTTCTCAGTCTTTAAAGTGCTCTTTATCAACAAAGTCTCTTTTGCACTACAATGTCTATTTCTCTTTAGCAACAGACAACCCTAACCCTTCTCCGTCCTCTAAATGTAATCCCTAATTGTATTCTTCTTTCCACTCGGCGCTAGGTTATCTTCTTCTTTATAGCTTATATACAAAAGTCTTTATGCATCTATAATTATTCTCGTACCTGCAGTTTTAACAACAAGTTCCAATAATTCAAAACGCACAACTTTTTCTTCTTCTTCTGGAATTTTATGACCAAAAGTCGGAAACTGTAATCGGTTTAGCACTAGATCTTTGATCCGACTCAAGTATGGGGGTATGGGAAGTGTGAAAGTCAGTAACCCCTCAGTCTCGAGTCCAGGCGTCAACATCCATATCTCCACTGCCACAAATGGATCGAGATCGATCACCTTCACTTCTTTCACTCTCCCAGATTTCTGTCCCCAAGACATCTGCTAGATAAGTCCACTCTGGGGTGGCGTACCTTCGGCAGGGCACACGTACCCTTATTGATCTTCTTGGACTCTCAGTGCCTGAGTCTGTCGTTTCTCCTTCCTGATCCGATTCTTCAGAGATCGGGACAAGGGTTCTTTCTTGATGTGCTTTTAAGCTTGGCCTTCTCCTTCTCTCCGGCCAACTGGCTTCGTCACTCCTTGTCCTCCTACTCCTTGTTCTTGGACTTGTCTCTTGGTCACTCTCAGCTTGTTCGGTATCTGATTCAAACTCCCAACTACTCTCTTCTCCTGAGGCGACTTCGGTCCCACTGGTGTCCTGACCGTCGTCGACCTGTTCTGACACAGGCTCAGCCTCTTCAATCACCTCTACAGCTTGGCTTTCCCCCTCTGTGGCTTCTCCGCTTTCCGCTGGATTCTCATCCGAGAGAGGAGCTGTTTCCTCTAGAGGTATTGGCACTCTTCTGGTGTGCGAGGCGTGTATCCAGTTTGGCAGGCCTCCACACTTTACTGCAGTGTTCGTAACAAGTATGACTTGAAACGGTCCTCGCCAGCGCACGTCTAAGCAGTTCTTCCTGACGTGCTTCTTCACCAGGACCCAGTCCCCTGGACACAGGTCATGGCACAAGTCTTGTGCTGATGGAACCTCTGCAGCCTGGACCTGGAGGGACACAGAATTAATGGCATCAGATAGTCCCTTGCAGTAGTCCAAGATCAAATCGTCTGTGATGTTCAATAACGCTGCAGTCGGAACCGATGGCAATCTCATAGCTCTCCCCATTAGCACTTCATGTGGAGAGAGACCTGTTTTTCTATCTGGTGTGCTACGTATGCTCATAAGAACCACTGGAAGTGCGTCTGGCCAACTCAGGGATGTTGATGAACAAACTTTGGCAAGTCTGGACTTGATTGTGCTGTTGATTTGCTCTACGATCCCTGAAGCTTCTGGTCGGTAACTGCAATGTAGCTTCTGATCGATACCCAAAGCTGAACATAGCATTTTCACTATTTCGCTGTTAAAATGAGTTCCTCTGTCCGATTCCAAAGAGGATGGCACCCCAAACCTCGGTATCAACTCTCTAAGTAACAACTTCGCTACTGTAAGTGTATCGCACCTACGTGTAGGGTAAGCTTCAACCCATCTAGAAAATATACAGACAATCACTAAAACGTATCTAAGTCTATTACATTTAGGCATTTCGATAAAATCAAGCTGCATCCTATTGAAAGGCCCCCCAGACCTTCCTATGTGACTCAATGTGACTGGTGTTCTCTTTCCTACGTTTAGTTGCTGACAGATCGCACATCGCTGACATACTGCTTCTGCCGCTACTCTAAACTTCGGATTAAACTACGTTTGTCTGAATACTCTCACCATAGCATCTCTACCTATGTGTGCTGATCCATGCAATTTCCTTGCCATTGGACTAACAAGTTCATTTGGTAAAACTGCTCTCCCATCTGCAGAAATCCAAAAGTTCATTTCACTTCTAGTACAACCAGCTGTTTCCCAGTCCTTTTTCTCATCATCTGGTGCATTTTCCTGAACACATTTCAACTCGTCCCACGTATCTACATTGTCTAACAACATTGTTAATTCAGTCCTTTCTTGTATTCCCCCCACTTTTACATCGGTGTGAGAATATCCCTGTTCTGCGCAGTAACGCGCTACCTCATCGGCGTAGCGGTTACCTTGTGATACAAAATCTACGTTCTTCCTATGCGCAGCACATTTGACAACTGCGATGGCTGTCGGGCCTTGCAATGCTTCTAACAATAGTCTCACGAATTCTCCATTCCTAATGGGAGAACCCGAGGAGGTCATGTAACCTCTTTGAGACCATAACTGCCCATAATCATGAACTACCCTGAAACCATACTGGCTATCGGTGTATATGGTGACTCGAATTTTGTTACCTGCTAAACAGGCACGCGTCAAAGCAATAATCTCAGCTACCTGAGCGGAATGTACTCCTTCCAGGCAGGCGGCTTCTACAACTCTGGTAATAGTACAAACTGCATAAGCTGCTCTCAGCTGACCGATATCGTCTCTTACGCATGAACCATCAACAAAGAAAATTTCATCGGGGTCAGTCAATGGCTCATCTACGATATCAGGTCTCGGTTTGGTGCATAGTTCAGTCACATCAAGGCAGTCATGATCTGTACAAATTTCATCATCAATCTCATTTGGAAGTGGCATCAAAGTAGCAGGATTTAAGACGGAGCATCTCTTTAGGGTCACATTCTCGGCAGCCAGTATGACTTGCTCGTAGCGTGTGAGCCTGCTATTCGTTAGATGCTGAGTCTTAGTCCTGGTCATTAACAATTCCACAGAATGCGGTACGTACACCACTAACTGATGTCCCATTACCACACTTTCACAACGCTCAATGCTGACACCCGTTGCAGCTACGGATTTGAGACATCCGGGCAATGCTGCGGCTACTGGATCTAATGTAGCCGAAAAATATGCAACTGGCCTACGCGCATCTCCGTGTATCTGGGCCAAAACTGCTAAAGCGCATCCCTCTCTTTCGCAGCAGTAAAGCAAGAATGGTTTTGTGTAATCAGGCATTCCCAAAGCCGGGGCGCGACATAAGTCCTCCCTCAGCTGCAAAAATGCCATCAAACAATCTTTGTCCCATGGTACCGGATCACTCACTCCTTTGTGCGTCAGTTGTAGTAATGGTTTTGCCTTCAGTGAAAAGTTGGCTATCCACTGTCGACAATAACCGACCATGCCTAGAAACATCCTGACTTCTCTTTGTGTTTTAGGCGCGTTCATTTTCATAATCGCCTCTATTCTGTCTGGAGACACCTTCCGCTTTCCCTTTTCAATCCTATGGCCCAAGTATTGCACTTCAGTCATACAATACTGCAATTTACTTGGAGACACCTTGTGTCCGTTCTCGGCCAAGTGATTTAACAAGGTGATGGTGTCTACCTTGCAAGCTTCCTCAGTTTCTGACGCAACTAGGAGGTCGTCTATGTACTGGACCAGAACCGAGTTCTTGGGCAGTACTAGACTTTCAAGATTTTTCTTCAGTATCTGGTTAAAAATCGATGGGCTTTCGGTATACCCCTGAGGGATACGACACCATGTTAAAACGCGATCTTCCAGCTTAAAAGCGAAAAGATACTGGCTCTCTTCATCCAAAGGAATCGAAAAGAAAGCCTGGCACAAGTCTATCACTGTGAACCATTCAGCTTGGAACGGTATCTGAAACAATATCACTGATGGATTCGGTACCACTGGACAACATGAGACAACAATATTATTAATTTTTCGAAGGTCTTGCACTATTCTGTATTTTCCACTAGGCTTCTGCAAACCCATAATCGGGGAGTTACATGGACTACCCACGATCTCCTTCAGTATTCCCTGTTTAATCATGGATTCGATCACAGGCTTTATTCCTGCAATCGTCTCCGGTGTCAACTTATATTGTGGTGTTCTTGGATATTCGGCATTGGGTCTTACCAAGATCTTTACTGGTTCTACCCCTTTGATCAATTCTATTTCTTCTCCAGTAAAATCCCACACCTCAGCTGACACTTTCTCCCTCAAATCCTGTGGAAGCTCTTCCACTGTTAAGGTAGGATATAGTTCCACACATTCCTGCGAGTTTACAACCTTAAAATCGGCATCCTCGTCGTTGGTCTGCACTTCTACTCCTTCACGGTGTGCAATGTATTGTGCAATTCAGTTTACACAATAGATCTCTTCCTAGCAAACACACAGGGCTAGAATCACAGATCACAAACTGATGTTCGTCACTGTAATTCCCTATCTTCACCGACACTGGTTCTGTCAGAGGATTTGTCATCCTCCTGTTTGCGACTCCTACCACCTGAATCGTTTCTCCCGACATTGGCAGACCTGGGACTACCGCTGATCTCAACGTGGATCGAGTGGCTCCCGTATCCACCAAAAAGGTCGTAGGACATCCAGCTACTTCAGCCTCTACGTATGGTCCTCTCTGATCTACTTCCAGGGCTGCTCCTAGAGTACAGTCTTCCTCCCTATTTACTCGTTGCCCTGTAAGAGGATCAACGTAGTAGCATTCTTCTCCTCCTACAAACAATGGCATTTGTCTATAGGTTTTCCCTCCATTTGTAATGCGAGGCGGTTGAGGAAACGGGGCTCGAGGAGTCTGAGTCCCTCCTTTGACAAACTTTCCCTTCGGGACTGCTGCTCCCTTAACCACATTGTTCTGAACCTCATCGTCCTCCTGTTCTAATTCCCCTGTCTCAACATTATAAGGACACGCGCGTCTCCAATGTCCCACCTCGTTACACTGATGGCACCTCGTTGTCTTTTTCAGTGTCGCGATATCTATTCTCGGTCTCGGTCTTTCTTCCTCATCTCTGCTTTGATTATTCTGTTTCTTTCCTGGCGTTCCTGTTCCCTGTTGCCGCTGTCCACCCTTTCCAGCTGCTTGCATCTGCACCAACATCAGCTTCTCCTTGAGTTTCTTTGCCTTCGAATCTATTTCGTCGCTACAGTACCTTGCATACCTCAAAATCTCATCTAAAGGTTTGTTCTGCCAACAAATCAAATGCTGTTGAATCATCAGGCTTATGTCTGTCTCAATCCTAAGACGAACTTCGACACAAACTGTCCTATGTCTTTAGGATCCATTACGTCTAACCCACTATACTGTTTGAATGCTTTCAGCAATCTCTCATAGAATTCATGAACGGTCTCTTTAGGCTCCTGAGTTGTTCGATCTATCTTAACCCAGTCTATATCCTGCACCGGCACTTTCTCTTTTAGCCATGTTATTACTCTCTCGTATTTTTCCATGACTCTATCTGATGGACCGTTTGTCCGGGTATCTCTCGGAGGCTCACAAGCGGGCCATTCAACACTAAGCTTGCATGCCGTCCACAAATCTCCGGGTACTACGATATCAAATAGGGTGTTCAGATCGATCCACAGCACCTTAGAGATCTTCACGAACCTCTCTACCTGCTTGTACCACTCTACGGGGTTCTCTCTTAACTTGGGGAAAGAATTAGTAAATGCCGCTAAATCCCCCCTACTCCAGGGCACATGAACGTAGTTTCCGTTCGCGATTTCTCGCAAAGGGAAAGCTTCCATTCGCATTAGGTCTCCATCCTGGGACTTCGCAAGTGTACTCCTTCTGACAGATCCCCTCTTGGACCATCTTTCCTCCCATCTATCCAGATCTCTCCATATTCTGATACACATGATTAGTTCCCTTATGTGTACTCTTAGCCCAATCGTCCTACGCTCATCTAGATCCTGATCTGTGCAATTTAGCCTATGGTTTGCCTGTAAAGCTTTAGTTCGTGACATGTCTATCATGTACTTGTCTGCTAATTCAGATAATTTTTCATGAGCTGATCTCGCTTTCCGAGTAACATCCTTAGATAAAAACAGTATTTCATCTGGTTCGTACAGCTCTAACCTTTCTATTGCCACTGTGCCGTCTATTATCTCATCCAATTCTGATTTCAAACTCATTACATCGAGCCGTCTTGCTTTTAATTCAGCTCTCAGTACGTCAGTCCTAGGCTGTTCTCTTACCTCCCTCTCACCTCCACTATGCGCCCTACGTCTAAGCACAGGTGAGTTGTGAGGAGTTCTCTTTGCATCTCTTTGTTCCCATCTCTCTAGATCCCAAGCCTTTCCATCTTCCCTTGGGGTATGGTGGAACAATGCTCCCTCCCCCATCACTACATTCCGTCTCTTCGGCTCGGTTTCTCCAGATACGAGATAGGATCCCCCGTTCTGTTCTAAACCACTGTAACTCGCTTGCTGTCTGGTGTCGCTCAATAACCGATAAGGTCCTTCACGGCCCTCCATGTTCCCGCGATCTCGTTCGTGATCACCGGATGTATGGCGAGACGTTTCGCGACTCCCTATATTCTCATGACTTCGTCCATGATCACCGGATGCATGGCGAGACCCTTCGCGACTCTCCATGTTCACGTGATTCCAATGTCGCACATTTTCGTCCGGGGTATGGTGAGTGCACCTGAAAGTATTTCGGTACTCTGCGTCCTTCGTTCTCCCTCACTAAAGGTGACGCAAGGCACTTCCCCACACCCTGCACTCCTGTCGTCGCACATTTGCCTATTGCCACGGGTAGTATGGCAAGTATCTCCTCTGCTTCCTTGACTCCCTCTCTCCCACTCCGGGCTGCTTTCGCCAGCTCCACAATGAGAGAGGATCCTGTCATCCTGATCTCTCCATTCTGCTCCTGTTTCTAATCTTTTATTCTGAGTCTCTTCGGCAGCATCCCATTCTCTCAGATATTCCCTTAATTCCTTATAGGATTTCGGTTTTGGTCCCCTCAAATCCATCTGTCCTCTTTGACCCCCCTGTTCTATCCTGGGACCCGTTGCGGAATCTAATGGGGTACTCCGACTCATTGGTGCTAGCAACTGCCTCTGAGGATTTATCGCGTTGTTCCTATTCTCCATCTCTGCCCTTTCCCTGTCCCATCGTGCCTGTTCCTCCTGCTGGACCCCCTCTGGGTTGTAGATTAACACTATAGGGCCTATGGTAACAGGTACTTGTAGAGCATCTGGCATTTGATACGTCCTTGCGTGTTGCGTTTCTGGTACCTTCTGGACCACGAATCTTCCTACTACTCTCTGTTCGGAACTAGATTGAGGTACTTCCTCACCTTTGTTGGAATCCCACTCTGCTACTGGGAGCGGTTTATTTTCCCCCCATCTAGCTCCGTCCCCTTGCTGTAGTACGGGACTTTCGGCTTCTCTGTTGTACGGAGGTGGTCTATCCATTAATAGCCTGTCTATCAGATCCTCTTCTGTCTCGCTATCCTCATCTTCTTCTAGCGGTTTCTTTTCTCCCGTAGTCTCTAGCATTGTGAACAGTTTGTCTGCTTCTATCTTTTGCACCCTCCACTTTTTAGCTTCATCATCCCATTTTGCATCCTGCAATGCTTTTACCGATCGTCTCACTCTTTCTTGGCGCCTCTTCACGCTCTTTTCGTGTGCCGCTCTAAACCATGCACTAAGGGCTTCGAACTGTGTTGGCCTCGGTAGAGGTTTTGTTGCAAGCATTACCGCTTTCAGTTGGTTCAACACTTCTAGCTTAAACGTCCCGTATCTCGGAAACGTCAGTTCCTTATTCCCTTCCGTTAGCTTATTCCACTCGGAGATCCATAGTATTGAGTGTAAGCCTACATTTACTGCCATATGATAAGCTGGTGTACCCTCTGGTGGAGCTTCTTCTCCTGCATATAAGTTTCTTCTATCCCTCCTAAAGATTGCTCTTAAACGTTTAAATCACTTCATTTTCGATAGTCTACGATTTTCCTTATTCACTTCTCTTCCTTGTTTACGTCCTGATGACAAACCACCAATCCCTGTGCGACTCTCGCTAATCAGCCTATCCCAGCGCGGTTCTACACCAACCGGCCAATCTCAGCGCGGCTCTACGCTGACGTCACTTGTCCCCTCTGCAGCAGTTCCCCTCCTTTCTCAGCTCGTCTCGCGGTCTTGCATGCGTTTCATTCATACACCGAAAAATGACTACTTCCGTCCAAGCGATCACTTTTCTCTGACTGTACGGCCACAGTCTAACTGTAATTTCTACCTCAACTGGCGAAACGTCTTCCCTCTCACGTTCAGACGCTCGCCTTAACTGATAGGTTACTTACACACAGTAAACGTACGACCAGCGTCCGTTACTCATACACTCACTCTTACGCTCCCCCTATCATCGGTCCGTCGGGCGATCAATGGTACCTCATGACCCCCTTTCAATGGTAGACAAATTACTCTGGGTGTTTGATACACCCGAACCACTTAAGCTCTCCTTGAACTTAAGATTTTATCCGGTTGCGCGCGCTCACAACCTTCCCTCAATCACACTACAGGCATTCAACTCCGCTTGACATTACAACACAAGTACAACATAAAACACCGCAATCTTACAACGCATGACCCTTATACTCACTCTCGACCGACTCTGCTGCTTTTCTCTCGACGCACCGTCAGCACCTTCTTCGGCAGGGATTCTTCTTCTGGTCGTCGATGACTAGGGACCTTGGGGTAAACTAAACCTGACCTAGGTTGTCTTCCTCAAGAAGAAAACCATCTTTCTCTGCTACCAACTGCGGGGAATGAGATTTTAATACCTTTTTGATTACTTTGATAACTATCTCATTCGTCAAATTTGGATCGATTATTTTCTGTCATTGAGTAAAAGACAAACCCCGCATAGGTTAGATAAACCCCATAAACTGACGCAACTCTGAAGAACCACTTACAACTGATAACGTTTAAAAGGTTTAATATAAAATTAAGAAAAGTTGCAAATACAATCCTCTCAGGATAAGATTCAACAAGTATACAGGAACTAGAAGGAACATATATTCCCTAAAGAACCTCAGTCTACAAACGAATACAATCAAAGTCAGTTCAAGAATCAACAGATTAAAAAGCATAGATATAATGTGGTTCCGTTGCGTCATCTAAAGAAAAAGAAAAATAATCAAGTTAAATCTGTCCCTACTCTATACTAAGTGACATCCCTACTTCGCAAGTTCCTTTACCTAAAAAGGTGTCAGCAGTTTGACTTCCAAAGAAGTTCAAACTCTCTTAGCCTCTAATGGTAACTTAAGTTTAAGAAGCAGTACCCTCTCTGCCTACCCATCCGCTCTCTAAGGGTCCTCGGCCTACTGCTCCCTTGCGCTCTGATCTCTCTCAGCGCTCGCTCCCAACTTCTCCCCGGGGTGCTGTCCCTAAAATACACAATCACAGTATGGGTGGAACGCCCCTTCGACGCCCACCACGGACTTTCCCCATGATGTCATTTTCTAGCTCTTTCCATGGCTTCATCTCTTCTCGTCGTCCGTTAAGTTGACCCTTCTCCTTCGGCGCCATCTTCGTCTTCTTGCTGGTGACTTCATTGACATTTCATTTGACACTTTCGGAGCAAAAGTCTATCACCTCAGCAGAACTTTACTCTTTACGACTATATGCGTAACCTTTCTTGGTCCTGTGAATTGTCATTTCAAAACAAGACTCAAATTCCAAGCCTCTCCTCTCACGTTTAGGCCATAAACTTCGTCCGGCATTGTCACCTTAAATCTAACAAAACCCTAGACTCTTGGCTCGCACTTCACATCAAGCTATTCACGACTCCTGTGAGCCCACTAAATTACATACAGCGGACTACACTCCTGCGAACCCTTGGTCAGTCAGGTTAAAATCACACATGACCAAACTCTTCTAACATTCCTACAAACTCTCCTACACAGTATAACCTTTAACACACATTTATATATAATCGCATTTAGCAAATCATTGATTATAAGTGAATACATTTTACATAGAATACAACTTTATATACTCATTTGTTACATCGTTATGTATGCTCTGCACATCTCTTCATTTTACATTTCTCGCCGTTTCTCCGTTGAAAGTTACACACGTAAATGAATTCTACTTTGCACGTTCTTCTGTTCGTGAGCATTTCTACACATTTCTACATTAGCCCACTATGTATACGGGCCTTCTAAATCTAATGCATTCTAAAGTGTATACAGAATACAATTCCTATATTACTTCGATTACATCTGTTAACTTTATGCTATAAATTCTACTTCACGTTACAGTATACATTTCATTTCTACGTTTATACGATATGCTTGTAAATATGGCTCGGATATACTTTTTATTCAAATTGCGCTCTCTCATCGCCTTTCAACTGCTTGTGGTCGCATTTCAGTCCATCGTTTTTTTCCCACCATGCACTCCAGAAGAAGGCCCTCCTTATGCAAATCAATACTGATCCAACCTCTAGTGGGAACAGCTAACATAAACGGCCAAGCGAAAATTCTCTATAGGAGGGAACACAAGCAACTCCAAACTTGTTAAGGTTAATTAGGGTATCGTCAGTAGAGTGCAACTAGATTCCTCAGGCACAGTGACTATGTAACCTATGGCTAGGCATACCTGTCATACTTAAGGCATCAACTGCATCAAACAAAAATCTGCACCCTACAGAAGAGACTCAGATAGGTAGAAATCGGACTGGTGTTGCTTGTGTTTTGTTTCAGAGGGAAGAACTTGCCATTTGTTGTGCCCCAAGTAATTACCAGAGGTTGAGAAGTATTCAAGCATTTCATCAATCACTTTTTTGTTTTCCTTAGTGGAACTCCCTTCATGATACGGGTATGCCTAGATGCAAGGCCTGTGCTCATTCTGGCACTGGGCTCAAGTTGCACCAAATAGGCAGAAACTGGACCAGGATTCATTATAATCCAGTTCGGATGGGATTTGGAGTGACAGGTTGGGTTGGACTGTTCCTATTGCAGCCGAACCAAGTATGATTAGCATTTGGCTGCTTCCTATATGAGGCGGGGCACTGGAAAAAAATGCACTGGTATGCGGACCCAAATAAATACCAGTAGCAGTGATTATTCCAAGCATTCCAAGGATCAGAGATGGTTTCCTCGGTATGATTGTCTAAGTGAAATCAACCAGCTTTTTTCTTCACATGCAAGAACTGTGTACGTTTCGGTATTAATTATGTTGTACCTTTTAATTGAGCTAATCCCTGTTTAAAGTAATTCATCTCCTGTTCAGTGTGAATGTAGCGGGAAACTGAATACTTCAAGGGACAGCACTCGACCAGAAATAATATTACTCTTTCAATGAAGGCTGCCAGAGCAGTTGTGAAATAGTTACTGCAGAGACTGCCATTTTTGATCCAAGCATTCGCAATGACATGCTTTGTAGGTGGTGTTAATCAGCAGTACTCCAGTGGCGGCTCTCCTGCCAATACGGAGGAGTGTCAACCCACTTCTTTTAAGTAGTGTGAGGAAAGGAAAAATAAAATGATAATAAATTGTTGTTATTATCATTTTGGATCACTGACAAAATATCGGCCTACAAAATATCAACCTACAGGAATATTGATGCAAAATTATCCAAGGCAAGAATATCTACATCCCATCTACAACATGGTAAGTGCAAAAATATCGAAAATAAAATATAATGTTAAAAATATCGATTTTAAAAATTTCGTTTTTTTCTGAAAAAATATAAATGTAAAATAAAGTAAATAACACTAATAAATAAAATCAACATAGTTAAAAATATCTAATAATGTTTAAAATGATTAAATAATACATATGTAATATTAATACATTAATTAAACATATTTAGAAAATATATAATATATATGTACTTAACAATAAGTTGTAATAATTATTTTAATAATTTATAAAGTAATAAAAAATATTATAAATTACAAATACATTTACAAACATAAAACAAAAACATAAATAAAAAGTGAAGAATTATGTTTAACAAATTAAAAAAATTAAATATACTTTTAATATTTTTAAAATTAATTATATAAAACGTTGGATAGCGTAGGGGTAAAAATTACTATTCCAACTCTAAAAAGTGCAACAGTAGGGAAAGCGTTGGATAGTGTAGGGGTAAAAATTACTATTCCAACTCCAGAGAGAGCAACAGTAGGGAAAGCGATGGATAGCGTAGGGGTAAAAATTACTATTCCCACTCCAGAGAATGCAACAGTAGGGAAAGCGTTGGATAGCGTAGGGGTAAAAATTACTATTCCAACTCCAGAGAGTGCAACAGTAGGGAAAGCGTTGGATAGCGTAGGGGTAAAAATTACTATGCCCACTCCAGAGAATGCAACAGTAAGGAAAGAGTTGGATAGCATAGGGGTAAAAATTACTATTCCCACTCCAGAGAGCGCAACAGTAGGGAAAGCGTTGGATAGCGTAGGGGTAAAAATTACTATTCCCACTCCAGAGAATGCAACAGTAGGACAGTAGGGAAAGCATTGGATAGCGTAGGGGTAAAAATTACTATTCCTACTCCAGAGAGTGCAACAGTAGGGAAAACGTTGGATAGCGTAGCAGTAAAAATGACTATTCCCACTCCAGAGAGTGCAACAGTAAGGAAAGCGTTGGTTAGCGTAGGGGTAAAAATTACTATTCCCACTCCAGAGAGTTCAACAGTAGGGAAAGCGTTGGATAGCGTAGGGGTAAAAATTACTATTCCCACTCCAGAGAGTGCAACAGTAGGGAAAACATTGGATAACGTAGGAGTACAAATTACTATTCCCACTCCAGAGAGTGCAACAGTAGGGAAAGCGTTGGATAGCGTAGGGATAAAAAATACTATTCCCACTCCGGAGAGTGCAACAGTAGGGAAAGCGTAATGGTAAAAATTACTATTCCAACTCCAGAGAGTGCAACAGTAGGAAAAACAGTGGATAGCATAGGGGTAAAAATAACTATTCCCACTCCAGAGAGTGCAACAGTAAGGAAAGCGTTGGATAGCGTAGGGGTAAAGATTACTATTCCCACTCCAGAGAGTCCAACAGTAGGGAAAGTGTTGGATAGTGTAGGGGTAAAAATTACTATTCCCACTCCAGAGAGTGCAACAGTAGGGAAAACATTGGATAGCGTAGGAGTACAAATTACTATTCCCACTCCAGAGAGTGCAACAGTTGGGAAAGCGTTGGATAGAGTAGGAGTAAAAATTACTATTTCCACTCCAGAGAGTGCAACAGTAGGGAAAGCATTGGATGCTGTAGAAGTTAGATATAACATACTTATAAATAATTGTTCTAAATGAAATAATGAACATTTTTTTTTTAAATAACTAAATCATTTGCAAATCCCCATTGATAATTACTAAAAACATAATTACAATTAAATAATTAATTAACAATGAATTAACAATAAATACCAATAAATATTAATTAATAAATATAAATAAGCAAATAATATTGAACACTAAAATATTTTTCTAAACAAAAACATATTAATAATTAGAAATTGATTAACAATTAAAAAATGGTTAACAAGAAATTTATTTTTGAATAAAAAATATTTTTAATAAAAAATGATTTACCAATTAATGAAATAAATTTCCAATTAATAAAAATGAATTAACAATTAAAATTATTATTTACAAATTTCAAAAAATTAATTAGCAATTAAAAAAATGAATTGCCAATTACAAATTGTAATTGCCAATTACAAACCTTAATTACCAATTAAAAAAATTAATTGCCAATTAAAAAAAGTAATTACCAATTACAAACCTTAATTACCAATTAATGAAATTAATTACCAATTATAATAATTAATTACCAATTAATAATTAATTAGAAATAAAATAATGATCAATACCAATCAAAAATAAATAATTACTTAATTACAATTAAATTACTTCCCACCCAATTCTCCTATAAACCCACAACCCGCCACAGAACTTAAACGCAAAAATGAATTGAAATTAATTTACAATTACTAAAAATGTATAATTAATTTAATATAATTAAATTACTTCCCACCCTATTCCCCTATAAACCCACAACCCGCTCCAATACTAAAACATAAACTTAAATTACAAATAACATTGCCTTTGCTTTAGTACTGACCTTTGGGGTCTCCTCTGATGATCTTTAGTAAACTGTGAGACTAGCCCACTGCTGCCTGCCAGTCACCTGTTCCTGGTAACAGACCAACCACAGCCATGGAGGGAGTTCAGGTGATTAATACATTGTTTACTTACCTCCAATTATCCATATTCCGGTTTTTAGCACCCCCCACCCTGCCTCTCTTCTGTCCGCCTTTCTGCCTTTCTGCCCCACTGGTACTCCCTCCATGGGCCGTGGCTGTAACAGACAATGCTATTTGCCTGCCTGCAGAAGTCCATTCCAACTTTCGTTTTACTGGCCTCACTTTGTGATGTTTAGCTTCTAAGGACATTAATTTTGAAAAAATAACTCCAGATATTCTCTATCCTATTGATTTAATAGGTAACTAGTGACTACGTCCACTGAACCTCTTATAGCATGGTATGCAGTTCACAATTTTCTATAGAACATCTTTTTGTTGCTGTGGTATTGCTTCATTCAACTATGTTTGCATGTGTGAGTTGGTCTTTCATCAAATACACCAAAGGCAATGAGAGGAATGCTTGCAATAAGTCTAATCAATAGCAATCTCTCAGTGTAAAATTCAAACCCATTATTTTTTTGCCCACCATGCCTCCTCAGATAAAACCCACCCTTATGCAAATCAGTCTTAGTGCTGATATAATAGGAACAGCACAGCATGAACTGGCAAGTCTGGTCCCCTCTGAACATGAACACCAGAAGCCCAAGGATGGTTTCACCAAGATTGGAATCATGTCAGTCTGGGCCAGCAGGGCCAGTGGCACAGTGAGCACAGGACCCAAGTCTGGCCAAACGTGGCCGCTTACGGCATTACATTAAACACACAAAAGGTGATGGAAGTAATGCTTGCAATATGTCTAGCCTTGGCAATTGCTCAGGCCACCATTCTAAACCACCTTTCTTTTGCCGGCCATGCCACCTCAGATTAGACCCAGCCATATGTATATCAGTCTTGGTCCTGCTTTAAAGGAACAGTCCAGATGAACTGCCAAGCCAGGTTCTCCCTGAAGTGAAACACAGACAACTACAGGCTAGTTTCTCCCTAATTGAGGCTAATGAGTCGGGTGCAGCTTGTTCTAGTGGCCCAGGGATCCCGAGACCCATGCCCGGGCATCCCCTTGGCCTCTTAGAGAGTTACATCAAAAACACAAAAGGTGATTGGAGTAATTCTTGACATAACTCTAACCACAGGTAATCCTTTGATGCAGCATTCCAATCCATCTTTCTTTTTCCGATAAGTCCCAGCCATATGTAAATTAGTCTTGGTCTTGATCCAACAGGAACAGTCCATCCAAATCTGACAAAAGCTGGACTTTGTCTAGAGTGGCATGGTGGGTGATGGGATGTTGAGCTGTTGTATGTTGGTGTCTGCTTAGTCTTAGCTGGACGTTCATTTCGTTCATTTATTTATTGTAAATATATCTTCCCTGGAATCCATTGTCAAAATTAGTCAATACAGAATATAAATTGTACATGTACAGTCTGGTCTTACTGAACTTATTCTAGACCTTTTAGCTGTTAATTTGGTTGAGGGGTATGAAATGCTCACAGAAAGAACAAGATCCCATGTTTTACATGCCTTTTGTTGTTTGCAAACTAAACTATATAGACAAGAGGGAGACGAAGAGGGAGAAAAGCACAACAGTTTCCTTTCTCTGGAAACCACTTATTGTAGAATAAACAGTGGGAAAATACATTTTGTATTTAGTTCTGGTAGGTCTGTCCAAATTGTAAATGCTGTTTGTCGTTAGAGGAAGTCCATGGTGTTCCAATTTACTTTATTAATCCACTAAGTGCAAAAAGAAGGTTTAAAATGATGTCAGTAGCCTCCAGTTAGGGGACCAAGTTCAGCGTTAAATCCATAGTTTCCCCTCTTCATCAGTCTGCCAGGTTTTGGAATTCACCATTGGTTATCAGACCAGTATTAACTACCTATTTTAGTTTCTTGGTAATCCCTTCTGGAAATACAAATAATAAGTAAGCTTAGAATCTATCTTTCTTCTTTCTTTTTAGGTACTCCTTTGTATTCAGAAAGTGTTTATGATGTCTCTTTTTATTGACTTCATCAAAAGATGTAAGAGAAGAAAGGGAAGGAACGGAGTGGCCAATGCAAATAAGGAAATCCTTTGACTTAGCATTTGTGCAGCAGTATGTACAAAGGCGAGGAGGAAAATAAGCTGGCATCTCAGGGTGCCCCTTAAATGGTAGGAAAAGGTCCTCTAGGATCCCCTATGCATTTCACTTGCACCAGATGAACCCAGTTTAAGATACGCTGTGGGGAACACCAGGGCAGTGTGCCCTGACTGTAATATGAGCCATGGTTGCCATTTTGACTTTCCGTTCAAATGGATAGAGAATTTTTCTTGTATTTCTCCTGGGATGCTGGGACTTTTCCTTTAGCATCCCTAAAGACCATTAGTGGTCTGCGGCATTGCCCTGAAGGTGCATTACACTGCAGGCCGCATCAAAGATTTGAAATTGGGTCAATCATCCATGCACTGGGGAGGTAGGTGACAGAAGCAAATGAGGGCAGGATATGCTTCGACATATCTCAACTCTCTGAGAAGGAGAATAATTGATGGGGTCTATGCACAATCGATGCAATATTTCAGTATTAGGTACAACATTCAGAATACATCTCTGGTGGGGCAGTACACAAAGAATGAGATCTTTAGGATACTGTTCACATTAGCAGAAGAAGCACTAAACCTGGAGGACAACTGGCACATTTATTTGCTGAATGTTGTAATTAAGGAATTGAACTATTGCTTTAAGTGGCAATTGAGTTTTTTTTAAAGAGTCAGTCTTTTCGAATGACTATTTTATAAACGCATTTTAGCAATTATTGATCTTGTAAGATGGAGGCATTATACAAAATATTGTCCACTCTCCCTCTTTTATTGAACTTGATTTGAGATTGACATAGGAATGTCTTAAAGAAGTGTCTATCTTCGGAGAAGTCTTTATTTCTAATAATATTAATAATAATAAAGAAATTTGTAAAGCGCATGGTTACGCCATCTCGGCGTGTCCCCGCGCTAAGTGACAGAGAGGAGGCAATTACTGCATCAGATGGCCCTACCATGCTAAGCAGTGTACAGGTAATTCTTCAGCAATTTTCTAAATTTAGCTTCCGAACTTTCTAGCCTTAGTTTTAGAGGGAGCTTATTCTAATTCTGAGCAGCCATAACCCTGAAGGACCAACCTCCCATTTTAGCATTCTTTACCTTAGGGATTACCAGCTTCCCAGTCCCACTAGATCTAAGAGACCTTCTTGGGACATACCTGGTGACCAAGTTTCGCAAATATACCGGGCCAACATTTTGAGAAATGAACATAACTCTTTTCTTGACTGGGAGCCAGTGCAATGATTCAAGGGCCTTTTTAGAGGCCGCCCTCCTGGGCTGCATAAGAACCAGTCGTGCTGCAGCATTCTGTAGAACCTGTAGTCTCCCAAGGCCCTTAGACGTGGCTCCTAGATAAAGTATGTTCCCATAGTCAAGACGGGATGTAATAGGAGCATGTATCATCGTATTCCTAGCCCCTAAGGGGAGGAGATCCAGCGTTTCCGCAGTTTTTTTTGTACTCCAAAACATTTCCCAACTACGCGTCTAATATGTCCGTCATAGGAAAGAGTGGAGTCCACCCAAATTCCCAGATTTTTTGCCTCAGTGCAAGGTATTGGGGTAGGACCCCAACTCGGATGCCACTATTCCGAACTCCAGCTTGAAGAGTCACCTCCCACCACCAGCACCTCGGTCTTGCTGCCGTTCAATTTCAGGCAGCGCTTATCCATGCAGGAGTCAAGCTCCTGCATGCAAGCTCTGAAATTAGATGCCGCGACCTTAGCCACCTGGGAGAGGGAGATCAGCAGCTGGGTATCGTCAGCGTAAGAGACTACATCTACTCCAAAAGCCTGTACTATCTCCGCCAAAGGAGACATGTATAGATTAAACAGGGTGGGACTCAGGGCAGAGCCCTGAGGCCCTCCCTGCTCCAGTTCAATATCATTAGAGTAGTGTGCACCTTGTCTGACCTGGAAACTGCGCTCTACCAAGAATGATTTTAGCCACCTCAGGGCCAAGCCAGAGACACCACCTCTATTTAGACACTGTAGCAAGGTGTAATGCCCCACAGTGTCGAAAGCTTCACTGAGATCTAGCATAATCAGTGCCATGGTGTGCCCCGCATCAGCCCCCTGTCTGATGGTTTCCGTAGCACGTAGTAGGGCAGTTTCCGTAGAGTAACCAGCCCGAAATCCCGATTGAGAGGGATGAAGGAGACTAGCGTTTTCCAAATGCGTCATAATTTGGAGATTGGCCACCTTCGCCGCTACCTTAGCCAAAAATGGCAAGAGCGAGATGGGTCGCAAATTTTCTAGTAAGTCTCGACTGTCATTTGGTTTCTTCATGATAGGAACAACAATGACACGTTTCCAGGTAGCTGGCAGCGTATAAAGGGTGAACGAGGTATCTAACACATGTCTGATATGTGGCTCGAGAATATCCAAGCTTTCCCCCATAACCTTAGGTGGAGCAGGGTCTCTGGGAGACCCAGATTTTACAATGAGGCAAATACTCCTTAGGGACTCAGGAGGGGGGACCGTGAAGTTGTTCAGTCTCAACTCTGTCTTACTTTCTCTCAACTGTTCTTCAAAATCAGCTCTGCTAATTATATTTCCTGCGAAGGATGAGTAAATTTTCTTCACCTTCTCCGAGAAGTAATTTGCAACCCGGTTGCACTCTTCAACAGAACCCCTGCTTGGCACTGTCGTAGCAGCTAGGGAGGTTATTTCCTTATAGATTTTAAAAAGTTCTTGTAGCGATCACCCAACATTGCACAAGAAGGAAAAAGTGCGTTTTTGTCATGATTCCCAAATGGAGAAACTACAGGTCCCAGAATGCAAAGCGGCGCCAGGAACCAGGGATGTGGGCGGACACTATATAGGCACTTCCCTATCACAGGACCGGTGCTTGTCAATCATGATCCTGAGCCTGTTCTGTTTTCCTTCATTGTGAATGCCTGTTTCCAAGAGCCGTCAGAGTGTGTGGAGAGAACGGCGTTTTTTGTGTGTCACGTATCCAGAGCGGAATCAGCGTGACCAAACGTCTTGGAGAGACCCTCGCCGACCAAGAGCCAGCGAGGTCAGATTCCGTGAAGAAGAGACCTTCGCCGATCAAGAGCCAGCGAGGTCAGATTCAGAGGAGAAGAAACCCCCGCCGATCAAGAGCCAGCGCGGTCAGAGTTTCACACGAGCCTCGCTGGAGGTACAAGCCCGACGGATTCCTGTCCGCGTAACACTGCACAAGCCGTGATCGTCTCACAGCAAGTATTACGGGGAGAGCGGGATTGCTGTAATCATTTCTTTTCTTTGGTAACATTGTATCGTTGTCATCCCCGTACTGCCGCCGCACCCTTTGAAAACCCTGCGTGCTGGGAGAATTCTGTTTACTCTGTGCCCTCCCGACGCAGGAAAAAAGGAAGTTTTTCTTTTGTTTAACTCTTTGTCCACACGAAGTAGTGTGGTGAAAATAAGACGTGCTGTTTAAACGTCTATTTTGGAAATCCGCTATCGGTTAGCACTTATTCGAGGTGAATGATATTATTAAGAAGTGACGTAACTTCTTGTACTTTCGTAACAGTTATACGTGGTGCAGATTGTCAGGAGATCTATACTGAGAGAAGAAGAATAGATCTCGGTAGGTTTACCTATCAAGGGGAAGGTGGGAAGGACAATCACCGTGTTGTTACTAAGAACTTGTTGTCTTCCTTTTGTATCCTCTCACAGTACTATCGACCCTTGTGTCTACTATGGTAGTGTGTATCTGAGACATCCGAAGCACCCTAGACGTTCCCTGCCCATTCACCTCGCGGCCTCTTTCCTGATTCCCTTAAACAGTGGTGGAGTACCCAGTGTTGAGGTATTACGGAGAGAGGCTTTGAGGACTATCTTCTTATCGTCCCTGCTGGTCTTTGGATTAAGGTTAGTGGCGCATGCGTGTTCTTGCGCTGCTTGTAATCACGACAGATTGACAAGCCCAAGAATACTGTCCGGCCTGGACGATGGATACCAATGCGGTCCTTACTTCCTTATTGGAAAGTTTCTCGAACTTGCAGCAAGAAGTCCAGACCTCGCGAGCAGAAAACCAAGCTCTGTACAAAGAAGTGTCGGATTTGCGTAAAGACATGTCCGATCTTGCACAAAGGGAACCCGTTCCTAAACCGTTGTTGAGACCCGCTACCTTGCCCCCACCGGCCTCCTTCCCGTCCGGAGGTTCCTTTGCTGCGCCTTCCACCTCTAATGAGACTACCCCTACCGTACACATTATTCAAAACCAAGGGATACCTCTAGCCCCGCCTGAAAGATTTTATGGAGACCCCAGAAAATTCGAAACATTCTTGAACCAATGCCGTCTCCATTTTCTATGTAAACCCATGGTGTTTCAGGATGATTCATCCAAAACTGCATTCCTGATGTCATACATGGGAGGGAATGCCTCCAGTTGGACAATCCCTTTGCTGGAGCGAGATGATCCTGTACTACAGAATTTCTCTGACTTCTGTCTAGAACTTCGGAAGTTGTTCGACAGAAAGTCACACATGATGTCCTTGGACAGGGAATTAATGACCTTACGACAAGGCTCCCAAGACCTCTTGTCTTACATTACCACGTTTAATCGTCTTATCGTGGAAACGGATTGGCCAGTTCAAAAAAGGATATCCTTGTTTTACCAAGGATTGAGGAGTGAACTGAAAGACGTATTGGCACAGGTGGTGCAATTACCGTCCACTTGCGAGGAACTCATTGATCTGACGGTTCAGCTTGATCATCAATTGTTGGAACGAAAGGGGGATCGAGGAAGAGGTGACTACAGGTTCTCGTACCCCTTGGCCAGAAGTCGACAAGGGGGTGAAGAAAAGGCCAAGGTGGCAGATAGTCCAGAACCTATGCAGATCGGGGGAATCCGTGGTCCACTCACCAAAGAAGAGAAGGACAGACGAAGGAAACTCAAACTGTGTCTATACTGTGGAAAAAGTGGACACTTCGTAAATGAATGTCGAGCAAAATCTTATGTAACCGGGAGAAATCCTCCTTCCCGTGTACAGGCCACTTCTAGAACGGAAGAACCGACGGAAAACTAGAGGTCTCGAATCCGTCAGAGGCCTCTGATTCGAGACACCCTTCTCCCATGGTCTCCTCGTTTGTAGCGAATACTCTTCATCCCGCTGTCGCCCACATGAATGTCAGCGTTTCCTTATGGATTTCGATGCAGGATTCCTTCCTGGTAGATGCTCTGCTTGACTCGGGAGCAACTGGCAATTATATTGATCGAGATTATGCCCTTCGCATGGGCATACCATGTGAAAAGAAACAAAAACCTGAGACCGTCAAGGCAGTGGACGGGACGGTTCTTTCTTCAGGACCTGTTGTGTCTCATACCCTTCCTCTACGGATGGATTTTGGAAAGGAGCACAGCGAAACTATACAATTTGATCTCATAGACGCACCACAATTCCGTTTGATACTGGGAATGCCCTGGCTCACATTACACGATCCTGTGGTGAGCTGGTCCTCAAGAACAGTCAGCATGACATCCGAGTACTGCAGAGAGCATTGTAGAAGCCAGGCAAGCTATAGTTACACACCCGGCCCATCACCTGCTACATACTTAGCAAATTCCTGTACGGTCGACCTGTTCTGTTGTGCCACGACATTGCCAGAAGAGTACATAGAGTATAGTGCTCTGTTTGACAAACAAAAAGCCACCCAATTACCCCCTCACCGGGCATACGACTGCCGCGTGGACCTTGTTCCTGGAGCAGATATTCCCTGTAGTAGGGTGTATGCCCTAACGGAGAAAGAGACACAGTATCTTAAGACCTACATTGAGGACAACCTGGCTACAGGCTTTATAAGACATTCCACCTCTCCCGCCTCATCCCCCATGTTCTTTATTCCGAAGAAGGACTGTGATGAATTGAGACCCTGCATTGACTACAGAGCCATAAATAAGGTGACAATCAAGAACAGATACCCTCTCCCCTTGATTCCGGTCTTAATGGACCAATTAAAAGGCGCTCGATACTTCACCAAGCTTGATCTTCGAGGAGCATACCATCTAGTACGGGTGAAGCAGGGGGATGAGTGGAAAACCGCGTTTAGAACCAAATTTGGACTCTACGAATATCGGGTGATGCCTTTTGGGCTTTGCAACGCCCCCGCAGCATTCCAGTACTTTATGGATGAGGTTTTGAGGGGGTGCTTAGAGTCTTTTTGTATAGTGTACATTGACGATATCCTGGTGTATTCCGTTACTTATTCTGAACACGTCTCCCATGTGAAGGCCGTATTGGACCGCTTGCAACAGAATTCTCTGTATGCGAAGTTGGAGAAATGTCTCTTTCATGTACAAGAAGTGGCATTTCTAGGATATGTCATTGACGCGCAAGGATTCAGGATGGACATGAAAAAGGTGGAAGCCATTTTGTCATGGAAGACGCCTAAAAACGTGAAATCCGTGCAAAGTTTCCTTGGCTTTGCCAACTATTATAGGAGATTTGTTCAGGATTTCTCAAAGACCATACAACCTATCACGGCGCTCTTGAGGAAGAATGCTCCATTCATATGGGGAGAGGAAGCAGAAAGCGCCTTTCGGATGCTTAAACAGAAGTTCACACAAGCTCCTGTCCTACGACACCCAGATCCCCATCTGCCGTTCATTCTTGAAACCGACGCTTCACAGTACGCTCTTGGGGGAGTGTTGTCTCAAAGACATCCTTCTACAGGACAGCTGCACCCTGTGGCATATTACTCGAAAAAGCTCTCTCCCTGTGAAGTTAACTACACTATTACAGACAAAGAACTTCTTGCCATTAAGAGAGCATGTGAAGAGTGGAGGCACTATCTTCTGGGGGCCTTGCATACAGTGGAGATCATTACAGATCACCGTAACTTGTTGTTTTTAAAGACGGCTAAAGCACTGACCCCTCGCCAGCTGAGGTGGACTCTCTTCTTTTCCGACTTCGATTTCGTGATCAAGTTCAGACCTGGTACGAGAAATGGGAAGGCTGATGCCCTCTCGCGGCTTGGAGAAGAAGAGACGGTTGCCCCCTCAGACCCTCCGTCCATCCTTAAAGAGACACACATTCAAGACGACAGTATAGCCTTGATTACCTCCGAGGATTTTCTGGAGGAATGTAAAGTCGCTCTTTCTGTTCTTGATGTTGCCTCCTGGATTCAAGAAGATCCAACACATCGCTGTGAAAAAGACCAACTTGCATACCATTATCATGCATTGTACATCCCCCAAGAGGGGTTACAATTACAAGTGTTACAATGGGCTCATGATTCAGTACTTGGTGGACACATGGGTATACAGAAAACCATTGCTACAGTGGAACGATCATTTTGGTGGCCTAGTCTTAGAGCCGACGTGAAAGAATACGTCAAGAACTGTGCTGTTTGCGCTCAAGGGAAGTCTAGTCATGCGAAACCTTCAGGTCTCTTACAACCGTTGCCGATACCCCCTAAGCCCTGGCATACTGTGTCTATGGATTTCATTGTGGAAATGCCCCCGTGTGAAGGCCAAACTGTTATATTGGTGATAGTTGACCACCTCACGAAAATGGGTCATTTTATATCCTTGCCGGGTCTACCCTCTTCATTGGTATTGGCTAAGGTGTTCCTGCAACAGGTCGTGCGGCTGCATGGCTTGCCGAGTGTGTTAATCACGGATCGTGGAACGCAATTCACTTCCCATTTCTGGAAAGCCTTATGTACATTGCTCCAAATTGATGCACGCCTCTCCTCTAGTTTCCATCCGCAATCGGATGGAAAAACGGAAAGGCTCAACCAAACCCTTGAGCAATACCTTCGTTGTTTTACTTTGCAAAGCACAACGGACTGGACCACCCTTTTGTGGTTGGCGGAATTCGCCTACAACAATGCGGTACACTCTACCTTAGGATGTTCCCCGTTCTTTTGTTTATATGGCTTAAATCCTAACATGCTTCCTTTTGAGTGGCCGGCCACATCCTTGGTTCCTACTGTTCAGGAACATCACGCTCATCTCCGGGCTGTTTTGATTGATGCTAGACACTGCTTGGAGAATGCTCAAAAGGCCCAAAAGCGTTTTGCAGACACTCATCGTTCCTTGGAACCTGAGTATAAGGTTGGGGATAAAGTGTGGCTATCTACACGGAACTTGAAATTGAAAGGGATCAGTAAATTGAAGCCGAAGTTCATAGGTCCCTACGGTATCTGTGAAGTGATAAATCCTGTGGCCATGAAGCTTTCTCTTCCTCTGTCATGGTCCATACATCCTGTGTTTCATGTATCGCTTCTTCGCCCTTGTCTGCCTGAGGTTCGGGTGCCGGTCCGCCCTCCACCTCTGGAGGTAGAAGGTCAGGAGGAGTACGAAGTTGCAGCTATCCTGGACTCTCGGATGGTGCGAGGTAGAATCCAATACCTGGTGGACTGGAAAGGTTTTGGCCCTGAGGACCGCACCTGGGAACCGGTTGCCAATCTACATTGTCCTGACTTATTGGCACTGTTTCATGATACCTACCCTGGGAAACCGGGTCGTCCGCCGGGACGGCGGTCCTCGAGAGGGGGTACTGTAGCGATCACCCAACATTGCACAAGAAGGAAAAAGTGCGTTTTTGTCATGATTCCCAAATGGAGAAACTACAGGTCCCAGAATGCAAAGCGGCGCCAGGAACCAGGGATGTGGGCGGACACTATATAGGCACTTCCCTATCACAGGACCGGTGCTTGTCAATCATGATCCTGAGCCTGTTCTGTTTTCCTTCATTGTGAATGCCTGTTTCCAAGAGCCGTCAGAGTGTGTGGAGAGAACGGCGTTTTTTGTGTGTCACGTATCCAGAGCGGAATCAGCGTGACCAAACGTCTTGGAGAGACCCTCGCCGACCAAGAGCCAGCGAGGTCAGATTCCGTGAAGAAGAGACCTTCGCCGATCAAGAGCCAGCGAGGTCAGATTCAGAGGAGAAGAAACCCCCGCCGATCAAGAGCCAGCGCGGTCAGAGTTTCACACGAGCCTCGCTGGAGGTACAAGCCCGACGGATTCCTGTCCGCGTAACACTGCACAAGCCGTGATCGTCTCACAGCAAGTATTACGGGGAGAGCGGGATTGCTGTAATCATTTCTTTTCTTTGGTAACATTGTATCGTTGTCATCCCCGTACTGCCGCCGCACCCTTTGAAAACCCTGCGTGCTGGGAGAATTCTGTTTACTCTGTGCCCTCCCGACGCAGGAAAAAAGGAAGTTTTTCTTTTGTTTAACTCTTTGTCCACACGAAGTAGTGTGGTGAAAATAAGACGTGCTGTTTAAACGTCTATTTTGGAAATCCGCTATCGGTTAGCACTTATTCGAGGTGAATGATATTATTAAGAAGTGACGTAACTTCTTGTACTTTCGTAACAGTTATACGTGGTGCAGATTGTCAGGAGATCTATACTGAGAGAAGAAGAATAGATCTCGGTAGGTTTACCTATCAAGGGGAAGGTGGGAAGGACAATCACCGTGTTGTTACTAAGAACTTGTTGTCTTCCTTTTGTATCCTCTCACAGTACTATCGACCCTTGTGTCTACTATGGTAGTGTGTATCTGAGACATCCGAAGCACCCTAGACGTTCCCTGCCCATTCACCTCGCGGCCTCTTTCCTGATTCCCTTAAACAGTGGTGGAGTACCCAGTGTTGAGGTATTACGGAGAGAGGCTTTGAGGACTATCTTCTTATCGTCCCTGCTGGTCTTTGGATTAAGGCTAGTGGCGCATGCGTGTTCTTGCGCTGCTTGTAATCACGACAGTTCTTTAGTGGAGTTACCTGCCATTCCAATTCTGGCCGTATAGTGAGTGGCTTTGGCCCGTCTTAACAAGCTTTGATATTTCCTCTGTTCTTCCCTGAATAACAATCTGTCCTGGGTCTGAAATCCTTTTCTCCACTGCCTCTCCAAATGTTTACATTCTGCTTTAACCAACTGTAGGGCAGGGGTAAACCAGGGAGCAGATTTATGCCCTCTGCCCCTAGCTCTATTCAGGAGCAGCGGTGCCACCTTATTGAGGGCATTAGTGATACGCTTCTCCAGATTCTCACAAGCAGTGTCACTGTCAGAGCCCCCTGGAGGGCCACCCACACTCAATTCCCTATTGAAGTTGTCCTGTACAAAGTTTTTCCACTTCCTACACGGGTGATTGCTCATTGGCCCCTCCTGACTTTCCATTGCAGGCAACCAAATTACAAAAGGCACCAGAAAATGGTACGACCAAGGAACAGGGAGCGGAGTCAACACCTCAACTTCCTCCCAGCTAGCAAACACCGGATCAAGTAGGTGTCCTTGCTGATGTGTAGGGTGCAAGATTTCAAGCCCAGATCTAGTGACTGCAAGTCCTGGCGTAACTCAGCTGCCTCCTTGTGAATAGGGTCCTCCAAATGGAGATTAAGGTCACCTAAAACCATGAGTTTGTTCCGTCTTATAGCTAGGTGAGCAATACCCTCAAGCAGACTCGGTCAAAATCGGGTAGAGGGACCTGGTGGCCTATAGATAAAGAGCCCAGTCACCGAAAAATTAGGGCTAATCTTCAGTGTGAAAAATCCAGTCTCACTATCGCACACTGAGATGGGCTCCATGGTGCATTCAAGGGGGGATCTAATAATCACCGCTATCCCTCCACCTCTACCTTCTGCTCTATCAATTCTAGTTATAATATATCTTGGGGGGAGTGCCTCTATGATATCTGGATCGGAGTTAACCCCCAGCCAGGTCTCGGTGAGAAACAGGAGGTCAAGCTTAGTGTCTACGAGCTACTCAGAGATTTCGATTTTATGTTTGCTGAGGGATCTACAATTCAGTAAACCACCAGAAAGAGACCTACTTCCCACCTGTTGTGTATGATCCAAGCTCCAAGTAAAGGAACAGTTATGGCATGCGCTTGCTTGAATGGCCGACATGCTGTGTCTACAAGCATAGTCCATACGGGGGCAAAGATTAACCAGGTCCGCCCTACAATATTGGATTTTCCCCCCATATTGACCAGGGGTTCTGGC
This sequence comes from Lissotriton vulgaris, assembly GCF_964263255.1. Lineage (NCBI taxonomy): Eukaryota > Metazoa > Chordata > Amphibia > Caudata > Salamandridae > Lissotriton > Lissotriton vulgaris. The sequence continues at coordinate 2,125,657,600 of NC_141687.1, read as the reverse complement.
CCCGGGCCCCGTGCGGCCGCAGACGGGCGCAGACGGGCTTGCCTTAGGCACACCTTTGGCGTGCCCGGGGCGCGCCCGCTGCGCGGTCGTTTGAGCATCTGCCTTATATCCCTAATGACTGCTCAGGGGATGGCGGCTAGAGCGCTAACCTTCCCCCCAGCCAACCGGAAGTACCTGTCTCTATCCTTCCACGCACTACGCGCAACGGTGCTGTCACCGCGTCGGACCGGGGCGGGAAGGAGGAAATTCAGACCAGGCCTCAAATTTACAGTAGACGAGCCCCCAGAGCAGGTAAGTTCACTGTAGTGAAGTCGCGTTAAAAAACCAAATGTTATGCTCCCATAAAATGAATTTAAAATACAGCTCCGGTCATTTTACAATTAGCCTCTTGCAAATGTAGTAACCAGCACTATGCAGCCCTGCCACAGCCCACTCACCACATCGCGACCATGTTCTCTCATTTCTTATTAACAAACCATAACCTGGGATGGACTGAATCTATTAAGTGCCACCACATCCACCGAAAAGCAACCAGAGCAGGGTGAGATCTGCTCCAATGGAAGTATAATCCTATGTAAGCCAGCAGAAAGATGCAGAACCCAGGACATTAAGAGCTGAGTATATGAGAATGTGCAATCTCACATGTAGAGAGAAAAACGGCTGGTATACCTAGATTCTCTCCTCATAACGAATAATGGTGCACCACCACAAATTTGTATTCACTATTTTCACCTACCATTTCTTCAAATCTCAGAATTAAGTTTTACCACAATATAATAACACCATTATTTCATACGAAAAGATAGGCAGGTAAGTGTATAGGTAGGTTATAATGGTTAGAGATCTATCTATTTATCTAGCATTCTGCTTGTCAAAGCTTAGCGAAGGTCTCCTGCTGTTTTTCCTGTTTGCTACTTATTCTGGTCCGACTCGTGACTAATCTTTGTTTGTGCCACCTGTTTTGACAGCCCCCTTTCTCTTTGACTGCTCTTTTGTGCATCCTTTGTTCCTCCCAACTGCCCTTTTCTGCATTTTGTGCTCAACTTATAATCCATTTTGCATCTTGGTCAGTTTTTGCTCCCCAATTTGCTCTGCCAAATGGTGTTTTCCCACCTTGCAGCTCCCAACGGACTTTCCAGCACTCTCTGCTAGACTTTCCAGCTCTTGCTAAGCCTGCCCATTGAGAGAGCGCAAATTTGAATAGAAATTATGTATAGGCCGTATTTACAAGCACATTGTATAAACGTAGGAATGAAACGTATATCGTAATGTGAAGTGATACTTATAGCATATAGAAAAACTGATATAATCAACGTAAATATAGGAAACGTAACTATATTCACTTTAGAACATGTATTAGATTTAGAAGGCCCGTATACGTAGTGGGCTGATGTAGAGATGATATGTAAAAATGCTTACGAAATGTAGAACGTGCAAGGTAGAATTCATGTACGTGTGAAACGTTAAATGGAGAAGCGGCGAGAAATGTAACGTGGAGAAGTGCGCAGAAAGTATACATACGACGATGTAACGAATAAGCATATAACCTCGTACTCTATATATTATATATATTCTATGTAAAGTGTATTCAAGAATAATCAAGACTTTGCTAAATACGAATATATAAATGTGTGCTAAAGGTTATACTGTGCAGAAGGGTTTTTTTGTAGAAATGTTAGAAAGGTTTAGGTCATTTGTGATTCTAACCTGACTGACCAAGGGTTAGCAAGAACACAGTCCGATGTATATAATTTAGCGGACTTACAGGAGTCGTAAATAGTTTGATGTGGACGTGAGAGCCAAGAAGTCTAGCACTTGTTAGATTTAAGGTGACAACGCTGGACAAGGTTTATGGCCTGAACGTGATGAGAAGCGCTAAGAATTTGAGACTTGTTTTTGAATGACCATTCACAGGACCTAGAAGGTCAAAGAATAGCAGTTGTAAGTTAAAGTCTTGTTTAAGTTCATATGATTTCTGATCTGAAAGTGTCAATTGAAATTACCAATAAGAAGATGAAGATGACATCTAAAGAAGAAAGGTCAACTTAACGGACGGCGAAAGAGATGAAGCAATGGAAGAAGCCAGAAGCTGACATCATCGGGGAAAGTCCGTGGTGGGCGTCAAGGGGCGTTCCACCCACACTGTGATTGTGTATTTTAGGGACAGCACCCCGGGGATAAGATAGCGAACAGCTCCGAGCAGATGCCATCATAGAAAGCTCAGAGTAGCAATTGGCAATTGGAGATTAGGAACAGCGAGACGAATTGCTCAGAGCGAAGGCAAGGGTAGATGACTTGAGCAGATGCGCTGAGAGAGATCAGAGCGCAAGAGAGCAGTAGGCCGAGGACCCTTAGAAGAGCGGATGGGTAGGCAGAGAGGGTACTGCTTCTTAAACTTAAGTTACCTTTAGAGGCTAAGAGAGTTTGATCTTCTTTGGGAGTCAAACTGCTGACACCTTTTTAGGTTAGGAACTAACGAAGTAGGGATGTCACATAGCATAGAGTAGGGACAGATTTAACGTGATACTTTTTTCTCTTTCTGTAGATGACGCCAAGGAACCACTTCACATCGAAGCTTTAAATTGCCGAATGTGGAATTGATTTTGTATTCTTTTGTATACTTTGATTCCAAGAGAATTGTAATTCGCATTTCAATTTGACTTTTATATAAAACTTTTAAACTTTATCAGTTGTAAGTGGTTCTTCTGAGTGGCGTCAGTTAATGGGGTTTGTCTAACCTATACAGGGGTTGTCTTTTACTCAATGACAGATACTAGCGGTCCAAAATAGATGAATGAGATAAGTTATTAAATTGATCATAAATTGATATCAAAATCTCATTCCCCGCAGTTGGTAGCAGAGGATGGTTATCTTCTTGAGGAAGACGACCTAGGCCAGGTTTAGTTTACCCCAAGGTCCCTAGTCATCGACGACCAGAAGAAGAATTGCAGCCGAAGACGGTGCTGACGGTGCGACGAGAGAAAAGCAGCAGAATCGGTCGAGAGTGAGTATAAGGGTCATGCGTTGTAAGATTGCGGTGTTTTATGTTGTTCCTGTGTTGTAATGTCAAGCGGAGTTGAATGCCTGTAGTGTGATTGAGGGAAGGTTGTGAGCGCGCGCAACCGGATGAAATCTTAAGCTCCAGGGAAGAACTTAAGTGGTTCGGGTGTATCGAACACCCAGAGTAATTTGTCTACCATTGAAAGGGAGTCATGAGGTACCATTGATTTCCCGACAGACCGATGATAGGGGGAGCGTATGAGTGAGTGAATGAGTAACGGACGCTGGTCGTACGTTTACTGTGTGTAAGTAACCTATCAGTTGAGGCGATCGTCTGACCGTAAGAGGAAAGACGTTTCGTCAATTGAGGTGACAATTACAGTTAGACTGTGGCCGTACAGTCAGAGAAAAGTGATCGCTTGGACGGAAGTAGTCATTTTTCAGTGTATGAATGAAAACGCATACGACATCGTGAGACGAGTTGAGAACGAAGGAGAATTGCTGCCAGAGGAAACGAGTGACGTCAGCATAGAACCGCGCTGAGATTGGTTAGTTTGTCAGACGTCAGCGAAAGTCGCACTGAGATAGGCCGATTAGTAAGAGCCGCGTAGGGATTGGTTGTTGGTTGTCAGTGGGACATAAACAAGGAAGAGTAAAGGGAAAGTTGTAGTTTATCGAAAATGAAGTGTTTTAAGAGTTTAAGAGCACTCTTTAGGAGAAATAGAAGAAACTTATATGCCGGAGAAGAAGCTCCACCAGAAGGCACACCAGCTTATTATATGGCAGTAAATGTAGGCTTGCACTCGATATTATGGATTTCCGAGTGGAATAAGCTAACTGAAGGGAATAAAGAACTGGCGTTTCCGAGATTTGGAACATTTAAGCTAGATGTGTTGAACCAACTGAAAGCGGTAATGCTTGCAACAAGACCTCTACCGAGGCCAACACAGTTCGAAGCACTTAGTGTATGGTTTAGAACAGCACACGAAAAGAGCGTAAAGAGGCGCCAGGAAAGAGTGAGACGATCAGTAAAGGCAGTGCAGGATGCCAAATGGGATGAGGAAGCTAAGAAATGGAGGGTGCAAAAGATAGAAGCAGACAAACTGTTCACCATGATAGAAGCCACGGGAGAAAAGAAACCTCTAGAGGAAGAAGAGGAAAGCGAGTCAGAAGAGGAACTGATAGAGAGGCTATTAACAGATAGACCACCTCCGTACAACGGAGGGGCCGCAAGTCCTATATTACCACAAGAGGACGGAGCTAGATGGGGGGAATATAAATCGATCCCAGTATCAGAGTGGGATGCCAAGAAAGAGGAGGAAGTACCTCAATCTAGTTCCGAACAAAGAGTAGTGGGAAGATTCGTGGTCCAGAAAATGCCAGAAACACAACATGCAAGGTCTTACCAAATGCCAGATGCTCTACAAGTACCGGTTACCATAGGCCCTATTGTGTCAATCTACAACCCAGAAGGGGTCCAGCAGGAGGAACAGGCACGATGGGACAGGGAAAGGGCAGAGATGGAGAATAGGGATCAGAGGCAGATATTAGCACCGATGAGTCGGAGTACCCCATTAGATGCGGCAACAGGTCCCTGGGTAGAACAAGGGCGTCAAAGAGGGCCAATGGACTTAAGGGGACCAAAACCGAAGACCTTTAAGGAATTAAGGGAATACCTGAAGGATTGGGATACTGCCGAGGAGATTAGGAATAAAAGTGTAGAAACAGGAGCTGAGTGGAGAGACCAAGATAACCGGATTCTCTCTCATTGTGGAGCTGGCGAAAGCAGCCCGGAGTGGGAGAGAGGGAGTCAGGAAAGCAGAGGAAATAATTGTCCTACTATGAACGGCAATAGGCAAATGTGCGACGACAGGAGTACAGGGTGTGGCGAAGTGCCTCGCGTCACCTTTAGCGAAGGAGAACAAAGGACGCAGGAGTATCGTAATACTTTCAGGTGCACTCACCATACCCCGGGTGAAACAGTGCAACATTGGAATCACGGAAACATGGAGAGTCGCGAAGCGTCTCGACATGCATCCGGCGATAGTAGACAGATTCATGACAATGTAGGGAGTCGCGAAACGTCTCGCCATACTTCTGGTGATCAGGATCGAGATCGTGGGAGCATGGGGAGCCATGAAGGACCTTACCGTTTATTGAGCGACACCAGACAGCAAGCGAGTTACAGTGATTTTGAACAGAACGGCGGATCCTATCTCGTATCTGGAGAAACCGAGCCGAAAAAGTGCAATGTAGGGAGGGGGGATGGAGTAATGTTCCACCACACCCCACGGGAAGATGGAAAGGCTTGGGATCTAGAGAGGTGGGAACAAAGAGATGGAAGGAAAACTCCTCATAACTCACCTGTGTTCAGGCGTAGGGCGCATAGTGGAGGTGAGAGGGGTATGAGCGAACTACCTAGGACTGACATACTGAGAGCTGAAATAAAAGCAAAACAGCTCGATGTAATGAGTTTAAAGTCAGACCTAGATGAAATAATTGACGGCACAGTGAAAATAGAGAGATTAGAATTGTACGCACCAGATGAAATATTGTTTATCTCCAAGGATGTTACTCGGAGAGCGAGGTCAGCTCATGAAAATGTATCTAATTTGGCAAATAGATATATGATAGACCTATCACGAACTAAAGCTTTACAGGGTAACCATAGGCTAACTTGCTCGGATCAGGATCTGGATGAGCGTAGAACGATCGCGCTGAAGGTACACATAAGGGAATTGATTCAGAGTATTAGAATATGGAGAGATCTGGATAGATGGGAGGAAAGATGGTCTAAGAAGGGATCCGTAAGAAGGAGTTCACTTACAAGGTCCCCGGATACAGACCTAATGCGAATGGAAGCATTCCCTTTGCGAGAAATCGCGAACGGAAATTACGTTCACGTACCATGGAGTAGGGGGGATTTGGCGGCATTTACCAATTCCTTCCCAAAGCTTAGAGAAAATCCCGTCGAGTGGTACAAGCAGGTAGAGAGGTTCGTGAAGATCTCTAAGGTGCTGTGGATCGATTTGAACACATTGTTCGATATCGTAGTACCTGGAGATTTGTGGACGACATGCAAGCTTAGTGTTGAATGGCCTACTTGTGAGCCTCCGAGAGACACACGGACGAATGGTCCATCAGTCAGAGTCATGGAGAAATACGAAAGAGTCATAACATGGCTGAAAGAGAAAGTGCCAGTACAAGACATAGACTGGGTTAAGATAGATCGAACTACTCAGGAGCCGAAGGAAACAGTCCATGAGTTTTATGAGCGATTGCTGAAAGCATTCAAGCAGTACAGTGGGTTAGATGTAATGGATCCTAAGGACATAGGGCAGTTCGTGTCGAAGTTTGTTCTTGGACTAAGACCAGACATAAGCCTAATGATACAACAACATCTAATCTGTTGGCAGAACAAGCCTTTAGATGAAATTTTGAGGTATGCAAGGTACTGTAGCGATGAAATAGATTCTAAAGCGAAGAAACTCAAGGAAAAGTTAATGCTGGTACAAATGCAAGCAGCTGGAAAGGGTGGACAGCGGCAACAGGGAATAGGAACGCAAGCAAAGAAACAGAATAATCAGAGCAGAGATGAGGAAGAAAGACCGAGACCGAGAATGGATATTGCGACACTGAAAAAGACAACTAGATGTCATCAGTGTAACGAAGTGGGACATTGGCGACGCGAGTGTCCTTACAATGTTGAGACAGGGGAATTAGAACAAGAGGAGGAAGAGGTACAGAATAACGTGGTTAAGGGAGCCGCAGCCCCGAAGGGAAAGTTTATCAAAGGGGGGACTCAGACTCCTCGAGCCCCGTTTCCTCAACCGCCTCGCATCACGAACGGAGGGAAAACCTATAGACAAATGCCATTGTTTGTAGGAGGAGAGGAATGCTATTACGTTGATCCTCTTACAGGGCAACGAGTAAACAGGGAGGAAGACTGTACTCTAGGAGCAGCCCTGGAAGTAGATCAGAGAGGACCATACGTAGAGGCTGAAGTAGCTGGATGTCCTACAACCTTTTTGGTAGATACGGGTGCCACTCGATCTACGCTGAGATCAGCGGTAGTCCCAGGTTTGCCAATATCGGGAGAGACGATTCAGGTGGTAGGAGTCGCAAACAAGAGGATGACGAATCCTCTGACCGAACTAGTGTCAGTGAAGATAGGGAATTACAGTGACGAACATCAGTTTGTGATCTGTGATTCCAGCCCTGTGTGTTTGCTAGGAAGAGATCTATTGTGTAAACTGAATTGCACAATACATTGTACACCTGAAGGAGTAGAAGTACAGACAAATGATGAGGATGCTGATTTTAAAATTGTAAACTCGCAAGAGTGCGTGGAACTATATCCTACCTTAACAGTGGAGGAACTTCCACAGGAGTTGAGAGAGAAAGTGTCAGCTGAGGTGTGGGATTTTACTGGAGAAGAAATAGGGCTGATTAAAGGAGTAGAACCAGTAAAAATCTTGGTAAGACCCAATGCGGAGTATCCAAGAACCCCACAATACAAGTTGACTCCAGAGACGATTGCAGGAATAAAGCCTGTGATCGAATCCATGATTAAACAGGGAATACTGAAGGAGATCGTGGGAAGTCCATGTAACTCCCCGATTATGGGTTTGCAGAAGCCTAGTGGAAAATACAGAATAGTGCAGGATCTTCGGAAGATTAATAATATTGTTGTCTCATGTTGTCCAGTGGTACCGAATCCATCAGTGATATTATTTCAGATACCGTTCCAAGCTGAATGGTTTACAGTGATAGATTTGTGCCAGGCTTTCTTTTCGATAACTTTAGATGAAGAGAGCCAGTATCTTTTCGCTTTTAAGCTGGAAGATCGCGTTTTAACATGGTGTCGTATCCCTCAGGGGTATACAGAAAGCCCATCGATCTTTAACCAGTTATTAAAACGAAATCTTGAAAGTCTAGTACTGCCCAAGAATTCGGTTCTAGTCCAGTACATAGACGACCTCCTAGTTGCGTCAGAAACTGAGGAAGCTTGCAGAGAAGACACCATAACCTTGTTAAATCACTTGGCCGAGAATGGACACAAGGTGTCTCCAAGTAAATTGCAATATTGTAAGACTGAAGTGCAATATTTGGGCCATAGGATTGAAAAGGGAAAGCGGAAGGTGTCTCCAGACAGAATAGAGGCGATCATGAAAATGAACGCGCCTACAACACAAAGAGAAGTCAGGATGTTTCTAGGTATGGTCGGTTATTGTCGGCAGTGGATAGCCAACTTCTCACTGAAGGCAAAACCGTTATTACAACTGACGCACAAAGGAGTAAGTGATCCGGTACCATGGGACAAAGATTGTTTGATGGCGTTTTTGCAGCTGAGGGAGGACTTATGTCGTGCCCCGGCTTTAGGAATGCCTGATTACACAAAACCATTTTTGCTTTACTGCTGCGAAAGAGAGGGATGCGCTTTAGCAGTTTTAGCTCAGATCCACGGAGATGCGCGTAGACCAGTGGCGTATTTCTCGGCTACATTAGATCCAGTAGCCGCAGCGTTGCCCGGATGTCTCAAATCCGTAGCTGCAACGGGTGTCAGCATTGAACGTTCTGAGAGCGTAGTCATGGGTCACCAGTTAGAAGTGTATGTACCACATTCTGTGGAACTGTTAATGACCAGGACTAAGACTCAGCATCTGACAAATAGCAGGCTCACACGCTACGAGCAAGTCATACTGGCTGCCGAGAATGTGACCCTAAAAAGATGCTCCGTCTTGAATCCTGCAACTTTGATGCCACTTCCGAATGAGGTGGATGATGAAAACTGTACAGATCATGACTGCCTTGATGTGACTGAACTATGCACCAAACCGAGACCCGATATTGTGGATGAGCCATTGACTGACCCCGATGAAATTTTCTTTGTTGATGGTTCATGTGTAAGAGACAATATCGGTCAGCTGAGAGCAGCTTATGCAGTTTGCACAATTACGAGAGTAATAGAAGCCGCTTGCCTGGAAGGAGTACACTTCGCTCAGGTAGCTGAAATTGTTGCTTTGACTCGTGCTTGCTTAGCGGGCGACAAACTTCGAGTCACCATATACACCGATAGCCAGTATGGTTTCGGGGTAGTTCACGATTACGGGCAGTTATGGTCTCAAAGAGGTTACATGACCTCCTCGGGTTCTCCCATTAGGAATGGAGAATTCGTGAGACTTTTGTTAGAAGCATTGCAAGGTCCAACAGCCATAGCAGTGGTTAAATGCGCTGCGCATACAAAGAATGTTGACTTTGTGTCACTAGGAAACCGCTACGCGGATGAAGTAGCGCGTTATTGCGCAGAACAGGGATATTCTCACACTGATGTAAAAGTGGGGGGAATCCAGGAAAGAACTGAATTGACCATGTTGTTAGATACTGTAGATACGTGGGATGAATTACGAAGTGTTCAGGAAAATGCACCAGATGATGAGAAAAAGAGTTGGGAAACAGCTGGTTGTTCTAGAAGTGAGATGAATTTCTGGATATCTGCAGATGGGAGAGCAGTTTTACCGAATGAACTTGTTAGTCCAATGGCAAGGAAATTGCATGGAGCAGCACACATAGGAAGAGATGCTATGGTGAGAGTATTCAGACAAACGTGGTTTAATCCCAAATTTAGAGTAGCGGCAGAAGCTGTGTGTCAGCGATGTACGATCTGTCAGCAACTAAATGTGGGCAAGAGAACACCAGTTACATTGAGTCACATTGGGAGGTCTGGGGGGCCTTTCAATAGGATGCAGCTTGACTTTATAGAAATGCCTAAATGCAATAGACTCAGATATGTTTTAGTGATTGTTTGCATTTTTTCTAGATGGGTTGAGGCTTACCCTACACGTAGGTGCGATACACTTACAGTAGCAAAATTGTTACTTAGAGAGTTAATACCGAGGTTTGGGGTGCCATCCTCTTTGGAATCGGACAGAGGAACTCATTTTAACAGCGAAATAGTGAAGATGCTATGTTCAGCTTTGAATATCGATCAGAAGTTACACTGCAGCTATCGACCAGAAGCTTCAGGGATTGTAGAGCAAATCAACAGCACGATAAAGTCCAGACTTGCCAAAGTTTGTTCAGCAACATCCCTGAGTTGGCCAGACGCACTTCCAGTGGTTCTTATGAGTATACAGAGCACACCGGATAGGAAAACAGGTCTCTCTCCTCATGAAGTGCTAATGGGGAGAGCCATGAGATTGCCATCGGTTCCGACTGCAGCTCTAGTGAACATCACAGACGATTTGATCTTGGACTACTGTAAGGGACTATCTGATGCCGTTAATTCTGTGTCCCTCCAGGTCCAGGCTGCAGAGGTTCCATCAGCACAAGACTTGTGCCATGACCTGAGTCCGGGAGACTGGGTCCTGGTGAAGAAGCATGTAAGGAAGAACTGCTTAGACGTGCGCTGGAGAGGACCGTTTCAAGTTATACTTGTAACAAATACCGCAGTAAAGTGTGGAGGTCTGCCAAACTGGATACATGCCTCACACACCCGAAGAGTGCCAACACCTCTAGAGGAAACAGCTCCTCTATCGGATGAGAATCCAGCGGAAAGCGGAGAAGCCATAGAGGGGGAAAGCCAAGCTGTGGAGGTGAGCGAAGAGACTGAGATTGAGACGGAACAGGACGACGAAGGTCAAGACACCAGTGGGACCGAAGTCGCCTCAGGAGAAGAAAGTAATTGGGAGTCCGATACAGAGATCGAACAAACTGAGAGTGACCAAGGGACTGGTCCAAGAACCAGGAGCAGAAGGACAAAGAGAGACGAAGCCAGTTGGCCGGAGAGAAAGAAAAGGCCTCTTGTCCCGATCGCTGAAGAATCGGATCAGGAAGAGGAAACTACAGATTCAGGAACTGAAAGTCCAAGAAGATCGAGAAGGGTACGTGTGCCCTGCAGAAGGTACGCCACCCCAGAGTGGACTTATCTAGCAGATGTCTTGGGGACAGAAATCTGGGAGAGTGAAGAAAGTGAAAGTAATCGATCACGATCCATTTGTGGCAGTGGAGATATGGATGTTGACGCCTGGACTCGAGACTGAGGGATTACTGACTTTCACACTTCCAATACCCCCATATTTGAGTCAAATTCAAGATCTAGTGCTAAATAGATTACAATTTCCAACATTTGGTCAGCAGATTTCGGAAGAAGAAGAAAAAGTTATTCGTTTTGAGCTGTTAGAAATTGTTGTGAAAGCTGCAGGTGCGAAAATAATTGTTGATGCATAAAAGACTTTTGTATATAAGCTATAAAGAAGAAGATAACTTAGCACCGAGTGGAAAGAAGAATAAAATTAGGGATTACATTTAGTGGACGGAGAAGGGTTAGGGTTGTCCGTTGCTAAAGGAGAAAAGACATTGTTGCGAAAAAGAGACTTTGTTGATAAAAAGCACTTTAAGGACTAAGAAAGCAAAGAAAGCAAACAAAGACTGGAAAAGAAAAACTTTTCGCAAAAGAAGGAGCTACGCTGTTTTGATAACATGGAGAACGGAAACCCAAACCGAAAAGCTAGATGTATAGTATGTACACTAATAGCAGTAGTAATATTTCTCATAATTACAGTAGTGACAATATCATACATAATAGGACATGAAACAGATAAAGAAACAGCAAATGTACAGCCTGTAACGACTTTGAGACCTGCTCTTGTGGGGAAAAAGAACGAGGAGAGCAATGTTATACGTGAAAAGGCGTTATTGGCAGATGAAGCTCGTAGGTTACACATAGACGAGTCACAGGGAAACTTTAGGTCAAACGCATATGCTAAATTATTGTACGAGTATATCGATGCCATGGAGGCCAAAGATTGCTACGTTTGTATGCAATTGCCGGCTTCTGTAGACGAAGGCATTAGATATCATCATCTCCCATTGACTTATGGGATAACATGTAGTTTACTGCTTAGTATATTTTATGGTAGGGAAGGATTTGAGTACTACTTTTCAAATTATGATTCGGTACTGCCTGAAGTTCCGAATTATAAGCAAATGAATAAGTGGGACTATTACAAAAAGGAGGATAGACTAGCTAAATTCTTTCTTCCTTGGGATACACTAGATACATCATATGCATGCAGAAATAATCTAACTTGCAAAGTATCAGAGGTAGAGAAGAAGTTTATAGGACAAGTAGATGATAGATACAGAAGGCAGAAGATTCTAAAAATGTCAGGACAGTGGAAAACGGATTGGACCGAAGAAGAGAAGGCACATAAAAAGAAAGGTAGCAATGGTCCAATAGCATTGGATAGAACGCAGAAAGGAAAGTTATGTTTAACTCGAAGCAAGACATATTATGAGAGTGTATTTGTAGGTGAAGTGAATTGCGAACATGCTTTTCGTTTAGAGTACTATACGAAAGATTTCATGAAAGGGATGCAAGCAATTCCGAATGTATATTTTGTATGTGGAAGAAATGCCTATGTAAAACTACCTGACAATTGGTATGGTTCGTGTTACTTGGCAATTGTCTTCCCCAAAATATATCATGCAAAAGATGTAGCGATAATAGAAGGAAAGGCTTCGAGGAGAGCGAAAAGGGAAGTAGGAGATGCAGAAGTAGTAGGAGATGTATTTGGAGCGATGTTTCCTATGTTAGGTTTAATACTTAACGATGTTAAAATCAGGAGACTGGCTACAGTTGTGGATAGATTATCTGCAAGTACTGCAAGATCATTAATGTTGGTAGAAGGTGAGATGCAGTCGATTAGAGCAATGGTTCTTCAGAACCGACTTGCTTTAGATGTACTGCTAGCAAAAGAAGGCGGAGTTTGTAAGGCTTTGAAGATTCAGGAATGTTGTACTTATATTCCTGATAATTCAAAACCACTTGAGAAAGTCATACGGAACATTACACAGATTCATCAAGAGATCGAAGATTTATCAAAAATAAATGTTTGGGAAAAAGTTGGTCATGGAGTAGGAAAGGTTGGGAGTTGGTTTGCCAGCCTTGGGAAAAGCATAGTATGGTACATAATAAAGCCTGTATTAATAGTATTAATTTGTATAATCACATTGTTAGGTTTAGTAAAGTTGTATAAATGGTATAGATCGAACCGGTTACAACGAACAATGAGAGAGCAAGAAAGGAGATTAGCTGCTTTACAAGATCAACAGTACAAAAGCTTAAGAGCTCTCGAGACTATAAAAAGAGGGAATATTGTAACTAGTTCTGTTTAGAGATGTTATTCAAATTGCATTTAGTGATGACTCCTAAAAGTCATCAAAGGGGGGACTGAGAGAGCGCAAATTTGATTAGAAATTATGTATAGGCCGTATTTACAAGCACATTGTATAAACGTAGGAATGAAACGTATATCGTAATGTGAAGTGATACTTATAGCATATAGAAAAACTGATATAATCAACGTAAATATAGGAAACGTAACTATATTCACTTTAGAACATGTATTAGATTTAGAAGGCCCGTATACGTAGTGGGCTGATGTAGAGATGATATGTAAAAATGCTTACGAAATGTAGAACGTGCAAGGTAGAATTCATGTACGTGTGAAACGTTAAATGGAGAAGCGGCGAGAAATGTAACGTGGAGAAGTGCGCAGAAAGTATACATACGACGATGTAACGAATAAGCATATAACCTCGTACTCTATATATTATATATATTCTATGTAAAGTGTATTCAAGAATAATCAAGACTTTGCTAAATACGAATATATAAATGTGTGCTAAAGGTTATACTGTGTAGAAGGGTTTTTTTGTAGAAATGTTAGAAAGGTTTAGGTCATTTGTGATTCTAACCTGACTGACCAAGGGTTAGCAAGAACACAGTCCGATGTATATAATTTAGCGGACTTACAGGAGTCGTAAATAGTTTGATGTGGACGTGAGAGCCAAGAAGTCTAGCACTTGTTAGATTTAAGGTGACAACGCTGGACAAGGTTTATGGCCTGAACGTGATGAGAAGCGCTAAGAATTTGAGACTTGTTTTTGAATGACCATTCACAGGACCTAGAAGGTCAAAGAATAGCAGTTGTAAGTTAAAGTCTTGTTTAAGTTCATATGATTTCTGATCTGAAAGTGTCAATTGAAATTACCAATAAGAAGATGAAGATGACATCTAAAGAAGAAAGGTCAACTTAACGGACGGCGAAAGAGATGAAGCAATGGAAGAAGCCAGAAGCTGACATCATCGGGGAAAGTCCGTGGTGGGCGTCAAGGGGCGTTCCACCCACACTGTGATTGTGTATTTTAGGGACAGCACCCCGGGGATAAGATAGCGAACAGCTCCGAGCAGATGCCATCATAGAAAGCTCAGAGTAGCAATTGGCAATTGGAGATTAGGAACAGCGAGACGAATTGCTCAGAGCGAAGGCAAGGGTAGATGACTTGAGCAGATGCGCTGAGAGAGATCAGAGCGCAAGAGAGCAGTAGGCCGAGGACCCTTAGAAGAGCGGATGGGTAGGCAGAGAGGGTACTGCTTCTTAAACTTAAGTTACCTTTAGAGGCTAAGAGAGTTTGATCTTCTTTGGGAGTCAAACTGCTGACACCTTTTTAGGTTAGGAACTAACGAAGTAGGGATGTCACATAGCATAGAGTAGGGACAGATTTAACGTGATACTTTTTTCTCTTTCTGTAGATGACGCTAAGGAACCACTTCACATCGAAGCTTTAAATTGCCGAATGTGGAATTGATTTTGTATTCTTTTGTATACTTTGATTCCAAGAGAATTGTAATTCGCATTTCAATTTGACTTTTATATAAAACTTTTAAACTTTATCAGTTGTAAGTGGTTCTTCTGAGTGGCGTCAGTTAATGGGGTTTGTCTAACCTATACAGGGGTTGTCTTTTACTCAATGACAGATACTAGCGGTCCAAAATAGATGAATGAGATAAGTTATTAAATTGATCATAAATTGATATCAAAATCTCATTCCCCGCACCATCACCTGTCTGCTTCTGCAGCTTTCAAGGCCCTACTTAATGGAGACCTCAGTGCGACCCCATTAAGTAGGTGCCTAGACATATCTCTTATGCTACAGTGTGACCTTTATCTCACATTGCCCTTCTGACTCATGTTGGTGTTCGTCTCCTGTCGTTATTCCTATTAGCTGCTTCCTCGACTCGGTAACAACTCTTTCTTTGTTTGTGCTGTCTTTTCTATCTGCCCCCTTTCTCTGTTTAACTGTTCTTTTTTGCATCATTTGTTACTCTCGACTACCACCTTATGTATATGTTGCTCCTCTTACTGCTCCATTTTGCATCTTGGTCTCTTCTGTCAGTTTTGACCGACCCCCCCCCCCCCGACTTGCTCCGCTGATCGTTTTTTCTCACCTTGCCACTCCCACTGGACTTTCCTGCTCTCCCCGTTGGACTTTCCTGCTCATGCTGAGAACCTGCCCACTGCCGCCATGCTCCTCCCACTCTCCATGGCCCTACTTAATAGAGGCGGCAGCGCAGGCTTGCCGCTGGCACATGGAAGTTGCGCCAAAGGCAAGCCAGCCTGTACCCATCTGTGCCGGGACTGCACGCAGCACCAGGACTCCTGGTCCAAATGCCTACACCTACTACACTGCCGATGAACTCCACCTCCTCAACCTTAGATGCCACCACAAAGATTGCTGCAGAGCCGCAACTCTGTCCACTGAGATCCCCTTTACTAACTTGTATTGCCACATCACATGCCTCCACACACCTGTTACTACTGCACACACAACTCTCACCGCTCACCAAGTCAGAACGCAATACTTGCCCTCACACTTTACACCACACCCACTCCGAACAACACCCACTCACATGCATGCTCCTCAAAACACGCTCACTGAGCAAGCACTCCACTGAGGTATTGGACCTCATTGACTCCAATGCACCAGACCTCTCCTTCTTTAACAAAACCTGCCTTAACCCTACATTGATCTCAACGAAAAATGGGCAACCCGAACAACCCTTGAGGGCTTGGGCGAAGTAAATGATCAGGTATGAATGCCTTCAAGGAATTTATTTCACAATATTTTATCTCTTCTCAGAGAGTTTCAACTTATAAGGGTCAAATGAATCGAAACCTTTCTTTTTTAGAGATGATTCCTATTTTGTCTGCCTAAATTTGGCACCATAAAATCTTTGGTAGCGTCTTAATCTATATCATTTAGTTTACTACAACAATGTATTAAGTAAACTTACACATGCTAACAAAGAAGTCATACAAAAAAGGAACTGAGAGGGTGTATATAGAAAAATAGATGATTTTATATTGGTGTAATAAATTTCAGGGTACAAACATAAACAATTACACAAATGAAAAAGATAGGTGACACTATTACTCAGGTAACCTCACTGTGACATTAAGGAGCACCTTTCTTCAAAGTATTAGTTAAAAAAAAATCATAGAAGAAAAGATATAAGTTGACATTTCGGTCTTTACGTTGTCATACACGAGACCATCTGCAGGACAAAAATAATACAGTTGACCCCTATTGTAATGTAGAAAAAGAGAGTATTACTCCTTATTTACATTAAACAGGTTACTTCACTACAATCAATTGAACATATATAACACCCATCTCGAGAAATAAAAACAGCTTTTTTGTCAATATTTACATTAGATCTACTCATATATAATGCAACATTGCATCCAATCGTATTTGGTACATACATTGAAAATTTCATGTTAACATTTCTAAGACAAGAAAGTCATATACGCATTCAATCGTTAGCGGTTCATCATTCATTTTACCCAACTTAATCGTGTTATGTTTGACTCTCTTGTATTCATACATATTTACTTTCAGACTGTCAGGTAAATATGGAACGGATCAGAAAGCTACTTAACGCACATTCGTTTTATAGGAAAACAATGTTCTAAACCTAAATCATGGGACAATCATATAGTGGTCACCACAGTACAGAATCAACATCGTCTGATGATACCCGGCTCATTCTTTCCCTCTCAGATAACACCATCACCACTAAGACAAACTTAAAAAAATGTGACCACTATAAGTTGAAACTCTCTGTGAAGAGATAAAATATTGTGAAATCAATCTCTTGAAGGCATTAACCCTACATTGGCACCAGACATTGCCACAGCCATGCCTACTGGATACAAAATCCTGCAGCAGGACCGACCCATAACCCAAAGGGAGGTCTCGTTATTATCCAGAGACAGCATCAAGTGTATCTCTTACACTTACCTAGAAGCCACATTTATGGAACACAAGCAATTCAAGCTTCATACAGGCATTAAAACGCTATAGAAGGCACCCTGCCCTACCAGCCCCCAGAACTTTGCACCCATGTTAGAAAACTCCTCAACGACCTCACCACACCCTTCGCCATGGGCACCAAAGACTTCATACTCCTAAGTGATCTCAATTTTCATCTTGATGACCCCACAGACTCAATCTCCACAGACTTGCTTGAAAGTTTACAGAACATCAGCCTCACCCAGCTCGCACAAGGCTCTGCCCACATTGCCAAACCCTGGACCCCATCTTTCTCCTCCAGCAACTAGGGTAAAGTTAGTCACATCACTCTACTCAGATGGACGGACCACTCCATCATCCACTTCTACATAAATTGGCCACCAACCACCCTTACGGAGTCTAGCAACACCCCAAGCTGCTGCTGGAAGAAAATTATAAAAAGAAATTAAATGACTCAGCACTCTCCAACTACACTACCTAAACATCACCACTGGCCTCATCAACCACACAAACAACGTCAACAACTGGATCACCACCTGCGCCAATACTCTTGGAGCCGTGAAAATCACCAAACCCAAAAGACCCACAAACAAGCTAGCTGGTAGAATTATGACCTCAGCATGTCCTAGAGAGTTTGTAGACAACTCTAAAGGAAATGGAGAACCACAGAAGGAGCTACTGCAAGAAACCTCCTACTAAGCTGCCCTTAGACACTATTGCCATCAAGTGTGGAAGACCAAGAAAAATGCCCTGAGAACCAAATTTAGCTCCAACAACTGCAAGGAATTTTTTTGCCACCATCAAGGAATTCACCAGTCCAACAGCTGCAGCCAAACAAAACTATCACCCCTACACAAGAACTCTGCACCAACCTCTTCTACTTCTTCCTCTTAACAATCACCAAGATCTACAGCAATTTCGAACCCCAGGCACCCCCCATTAACCTTCCCAGCCTGATAATCTAATCACACAAAGATTACCAACAGACAGCATAGAACCCACTGTCCATCGACAACACTGCAGCAATAATGAAGACAAACCACTCAGGGGTTCACATAGACTCCTGCTCTCACCAGATCTATGACCTGGGAAGAACCACGATCAGCCAGCACTCACTTACATCATCAACACTTCCCTTCCAAGGTAGCTGAAGCAAGCCAGCATGCCCCCTATTCAAAAACCTCAGGGTACTGCGAAGTACTCAACAACTACCGACCCATCTCGCCGCTACCCTCACCAGTCAAAGTCATCAAGAAGATAATCTGCAGCCAACTCTCTGACCATCCAGAATGCCACAAAGTCCTAGACAACTCGAAATCAGGATTCCAAAACAACACCAGCACCGAAAAAGCTCTCATAGCTGCCAGAGATGACAAATGCACCATCCTCAACCAGACTGCTGCCCTCATCTTCCTCGACCTCTCTGATCCGTTTGATACCATCTCCAACCACACACTCATCGCCAGACTAAATACAGCAGGAATGCAAGGACCTGCACTCAAATGGATTCCTACCTTCCTCTCTGGAATAACACAACCAGGTCAGATGAGGTCAAGAATCTCATCTGCAGAGTCCTACTGGGATCATCACTCAGTACAACACTTTGCAACATGTACATGACACCATCAGATCTCACGGAATCAACATCGTCTCCGACTCTGATGATACCAGGCTCCTTCTTTCCCTCTCAGATAACACCATCACCACTAAGACAAACTTAAAAAAATTAATGACCAGAATGGCCAATTGGATGAAAGAGAACTGCCTCAAACTCAACATCACCAAAATTAAAGTGCTGATTTTCCGGAATAAGAGCTCACCTTTGGAATCCACCTTGTGACCCGTCTAACTCGGACCCACAACCACCCCAGCTGACCATGCTAGGAATCTAATACTCTTCTTGGACACCACCTCATCATGAAGTCTTAGGTCAATGCTGTCACCTGTGCATGCTTCCGCATCCGCCGCATGCAACATAAAATCTTCAAGTGGGCACTAGATGTACCATCATGAAAGCCCTATTCATAAGCAGATTGGACTATGGCAATCCACTCTACATCGGCTTCCCAAACCATCTTCTAAACAGACTTCATACCATTC
This sequence comes from Lissotriton vulgaris, assembly GCF_964263255.1. Taxonomy (NCBI): domain Eukaryota; kingdom Metazoa; phylum Chordata; class Amphibia; order Caudata; family Salamandridae; genus Lissotriton; species Lissotriton vulgaris. The sequence continues at coordinate 2,125,638,337 of NC_141687.1, read as the reverse complement.
AAAATGCCGCCGCCGGACTTGTCCTCCACCTACTGTGCTGATCCCATACTATATCACTATTCAGAGAGCTCCACTGGCTCCTCATCCAAGAACACTACCAGTTCAAACTCTCACACATGCATTCAAGTCACTATACAACACAGGATCTGCATACCTCAGTCACGACTTCACTTCCGTCAACCCACCAGACAACTTCGCTCAACATATCTCTCACTTCCACACCTCATATCCATAGAAGTTGAACAAGTAGATAATTCTCCTACTGAGAAACTATATCCTGGAACGACCTTCCCCAGCACCTCAGAGCCTCCTCCTCACTTCTTGAATTCGGCGAGGAGCTAATGACCTGGCATTCAAATTAATCTTCTTGTGGGACCATCAAAACTACTTCTACTCTGGGCCAGACTCACCACACGCCTACTCCTACTTACTTAACTACTGGATACCCTCATGGTTTACAAACAGTACTCTACAAATTCACCTTAGATTACATTACAGGTGCAAGTTTCCATGCAAAACCTTTGAGAAGTTGCTGAACTCTAAAAAGTGGTAAAGTCACACCCACACGTAGAAGTCAATCTGCAGTTGCAGATTATTGACTTCTTTTTTCATAAATATTAGTTGGATTTAAATATTAATCAACTATCGACACATTCACAGAGCAATGATTAACTTTATGGGTCAGACTTATGCATACATATTTTGTTTATTTATAGGAATTCACAGCAATGCCTATGATTGTGAATGAAATTGAAAATCCATGAAATTCTGGAATTTTAAATGTAGGCTTCAACCTAATTTAGGGGTCTTATTACAATTCTGGTGGTCTACAGACCGCCAGACTTGTGGGGCTGCAGCAAGGGCTTCTTCTGATTGCTCTGTTAAGACCAGGGCAGTCAAGCAGTCCTGGGACCAACACAGCCGTCAGGGATCAGAGCCTAGCATTTTACACGTTTCCTTACTGACACACTTTTCATGGCGGTTTGAACCTATAGGGCCTCTTGGTGCCTCACGCCAGGAGGATGCACACGGGGGGTACAACATGTGAATGAATGAATGAGTGAATGAGTACTTTCTTGTATAGCGCATGGCTACCCTCGAGCATCCCAGCGCTGTAAGACAGGAGGATGTTAAAAAGACACTATTGAAACAAGAATGTCTTTAGTCGCTTCCTGAAAGCCAGATGCATGCACACCAGTTCCTGTATGGCATGGACTGCAGCAGTCAATGCTTTGCAGGTGCTGCCTTTGAAGTTCCCATTGAGGTGCCTATTTCATAGGTACCACCCTGGGAATACCAAAACAACACCCAAGAGACAGGAGAAAACTCCTGATCTGGCTTTGGCTGTGTGGGAGCAGGGCCGTTCCGCTCTTGCACCCCCAAACTCATAATAAGGCCCTGTTGGAAATGGACCTTTTACAGGGTTATCCCCAAACTTTTTGCTTCTTCCTCCTTTGCTTTTTCTGACCTGTGGTTGTTGGTAATAGGACTCTGGGAACTTTACCACTGCTGATCAGTGCTAAAGTGCATATGCTCTCTCTGTAAATTGTTACTGTGATTGGTTATCCATGATTAGCTTATTTGTTTTACCAGTAGGTCCCTAATAATGTGCACTGTGTGTGCTAGGGCTGGTGATTCAAATGCTACTAGTGTGCCACCTACATGAGCAGCTCTAAAATGGAGTTTCAGGCCTGCCACTGCAGTGCCTGTGCACAGTTTGGTAACCGTAGCCTGCAAAAGGGGGGTAACCATGGCGTAACACGCTGCCAGCAGCCCGCTTTGAGAATAGTTAAATCCTTTGGGGTGGCTGGCACGGGCACTTACGGTGAAGTAATTTCCCTGATTCAATACAGAGTACAGCAGGGGCAATATTAAGGATAGCGTCCTTCTGGCAATTTGAAAGCGTGGGCGATATTTAAGGTAGTGTCCTTTTGGAGACTGGCGCGCTTGCACTTGTGTAAAGGGTGATTTCCCCAAATTCAAATTGAGCGCACAAGCCTGGGGCAATTTTATCTTCGAGGAACAACTTCTTTACATTTTTAGAGTGACTTCCACACGCAGGAGCAGGAGACCCAACCAATCCCTTTATTTTGATAAATACGTTTTGACATTGTGAACTTGTGCTTCAAAAGAACATTGGGGCATATTACCAAGCAACAGCGATAATTATCGCTATTGCTTGGTTAGCGTGAAAAAATTATCGCCGAGTTGCAGCGATTTTTATCGCAGATAAACCTTGGTATTACCAAGGTTTATCGCAAATGCGATAAAAATCGCCCGCAATGCATGAATATCGCTGAAAAGTCTGCGATATTCATGCATTAGCGAGCTAATGCTCTTAGCCATGTTATCCACCTCCCATTGGATAACATGGCTAAGAACTGCTCAGGGCAGGTGTTAGCTTTTGGAGATATTCGCGCGTAGCGCGAATATCTCCAAAAGTTGGTAATAGAAGATAGCGATGTTGGCGACTGTTTCCAGTCGCTAACATCTTGGCACGCCCACTTTGCATGTCATTAGTGATAAATATCACTGACATGCAAAGTGGGGCCCAAGATGGTCGCTATCTCCTACTAGCTGTTGCTAACTGGTGTTAGCCACAGCTAGGTAATAGGGAGATAATTTTATCTCCGCTTTCTTGGCTTTTAAAGCCAAAAAAGCGGAGATAAACCCCCTTGATAATATGCCCCATTATTAGTGAACCATCTGCTAACAAACCATTATTGAAAGATAATCTATTTTGGTATGTGTGTTTTATATCCTTTTGACTCTGCCTAATCTATATAAAGTGATTTATATTTTTATAAACGACTAGTGTAGCGTCCATATGTGGTGTTTCACTATATTACTGTGAGTGTTGGTACAAATACTTTACACATTGCCTTGGGGATGAGCTGTCTGCTCGTGCCAAGCTACCAAGGGGGTGAGCAGGGGTTATCAACATTGTGTATCCCCCTTACCCTGATTAGAGGTAAGGGTCCCTATTTGGACAAAGGTACCTTTCTCTGCCAAATAGAGACCCCCAGATCTAACAAGCCCTAAGGCTACTATTCCATCAGAGAAAAGTCTGGCTGCTTTGGGTTGGGTTTAGGTGAAAATAAACCTAACTATCTGTACCCACTATGTTCTCAAAAATACAGGTTGTTTGGGTTCAGTTATACACCCAAGTTTGGCGCTTACTAAAGCATATTTTTTTTAATGTTAAGTGGACAAAATTGTGTTACAAGTCAATGAGAATGTTTGGCAAAATCCACAAAATTAATATGTTGTGGGTGTTTACCACACTCCCAATCCTCACACTTTGACCATCGATTTCCAACTTTCATGTTCACAACCAATGCCCTATATTTATGACAGTACAAAACCAACTTTTCACTCGAACTTTCCATAGTGATAATTCTGTGAATCAGGATATGGAAAGTCTGACCTAAAAATCCAACTTGCAAGACTATAGGTCTTGGAGTTGGCAAAGGTCAAGGAGTTGATAAGCAATCAGAATGAACAGCCTATTGGTAAGGCATGCAAACAATGGGCAAAAGATATGGTGGATGACTTAGGTATTTAATATGTGTTTTGGACATGCCAGTGAGAAATAGTCCCAGACCTGCTGATATATTCCATTTGCTAAACGTTTGATACCACGTGTACACCGCAATCTAAAACTTTATGCTATTTCATCCCGAAGTTTTGAGAAAGCTTCAGTCTCTCACTGGCCTATTTTTTCCAAGGAAATAATAAGAAATTACACACTTAATACATCCAAACAAGACTATTGTTCAGCCCTTTTAATCCATTGGTCTGTTCAAATGGCATTCGCATAGTGCTTCCGGCCATCATAGCATGTGGCAAAGGGTCAGCCCACCTCATTATTGTTTCTTTTGCACTGTGAGTGACAGCATTTTGCAGCCTAAAAAGGAGTGCATTTCCAAGGTAGGCTCGTGCTCATTAGCTACTTTTTTTTTAAAATGTGTACCAAATTCTTTTGCATACTGTAAAATTTAAAGGAAAAACATATCACACTAGCCAAGATTATTTCTTTATTGAACTTCATTGAATTTGAACATTACTGTTGTGATGTACTTTAAACTATACAATACGATTCTTTAGAGTGAATCAATGTATAGAATGTGCACCAGGAACAACAGGCACATTGTATTTTCCCTGAGTCTGCAGAAAGCAATTATTGCCTTGCGTTTGCACAGTAAAATACCCGATGACAGGTCGAATACTGAAAAAAAAATCACATGAACAGTTTTACGACAAATTTCCATGAACAAAGTAATAACAAAACAGCATATGCTCGAAATTTCTTTTCTGGAATATTTGAGCGATTATTCATTACTTCCCATTCACGGCATATGTTAACATGCTTAAAAGACTCCAGTAGTGTCTACAGAAGGCGATCGCTGGTCTCTGCTATTTTCCTGCATATTTAATTGAGTAATAAAGAAAGATGTGATATTCTGGACTTCTTGCACAGTGCTGCAGCTTACAAACCCCCACCTGGAAGGGAGACCATTGGCTGCTGCATGCCATTAACTAAACCAGGTGTATGATTGCTATGAAAATTGGCAACGTGCCCAGGCACATCGCACTGTCAGAAAAATGTGAAACTTTGCATCAATGAAAACTTCACATGGTATGTTTCTCATTTCAGGTTCGCGGATTTCTGAAGACGCCAGGCGAGCTTGCTGCTATCCCAGAGAGTGAAATATCTGCAAAACTCCACTCCCATTATTCACATCTACGCCTCCAGTGGATTTTCACTGGCGGCGTCCTGCGTCTGGCATTCCGTTTCCAACAGCTAATGTCATTCACTAACCATAAAACAGTGAACATCAAGCAGCATGGACTCAGCAAATATATGAACGTACCAGAAGAGTTTTGTAGGGCGTATCCCAGAACAAAGTGCTATAAAACTCATTCAGCATTTTCACAACTCCCTTATCATCCACAAACATGGGCATAATCATTCAGTCAACCATCCTAGGTGAGGCTGTATTTTTTGATTTGTATGGTGCGTGATCCAATCTCTGCCACTCGTGTCTGCCTGGAATTTGGAACGCTGATTGCCTGTTTTTATAGTTACATTTTTTACTGTTTGTTTTAATGAAACTGTTCTACCTTTTTGGGAAACTGCTGCCACTTTACCCTGTGGTATAAAAAAACGAACGCTTACTTGCACCTCTACTCACGCAGACACCGATAGTGGGGAGGGACACTTCCTGCTTGGCTGCCATTCTGGGGCTTGTCGATAACCAGCTTGACCTCTTATTTATAAGAGAGACGTGGCTGAATGATTGCTCCAGCCCAGTCATTGCCTTGACTATTCCAATTGGTTTTAAAATTGTCAGGGTGGACCGTAAAACTGGGAGAGGGGGAGGGGTTGCAGTAGTTTTTAGGGAACGCTGGACCATTACACAGGGACCTTCCACTGATTTTATGGAGGGTGAAGTGATAGATCTCTCACTTACCATTTCCCCTCATTTTCTTTTGGGCATCACACGTTTATATCGCCCCCTGGGCCCTCTAACTCTTTTCTTAAAGTGCTGGATGAAATAATTGTGCTGCGAGCTCCAATTTATACCAATTATCTATTGCCCGACGACTTCCACATCCATTTGGATTGTAGAGAAACTGCTGATTAAAGTACCCTCAATGAGTCTCTGGAGCTTTCCCAATTGACACAGTGGATCAGCATGCCTACCCATAGAGGAGGCCATATCATTGACGGAATCTGCTCTAATTTTCCGCTAACTGTTGGGGCTCCCCTTCCGGTCAGCTGGTCAGACCATCTTTTAATTCAGTTTTCTTGGTCCATTAAACCTTCTGCCTCTTCTATGAGTAAGACAAGGGCCAGACCCTGCCCACGCATTGAGCCAGTGGCGTTTGGTAGAGCCTTGGCGGAAACACAGCCTGATATTGCGCGGCAATGGAGATTAGACGATTGCCCTCTTGCCAAGATAGCTCTTAGGAAATCTCAGAATGTCTATTATTCTATGTTGAAGGTGACCAAGGGTCACTTTTTCGCAGAACATATTGCTTCATCAAAAAATAATTTGAAAGAAATATTTTCCATTGTCCAAAGTTTCCTGGAACCCCGTGCTGAACAGAGGACTCTGTCGGGATCTAAGGTGTCGTGTGAGCAGCTTTCGGATTTCTTTACTGATCAAATTAAAGATATTCAGAATAGGTTTGGTACTCTTAATCAGTCTCAGGAGATCTTTCCCCATCATACAGCTGACACACCGGAAGTAGTACACCTGTCTTTGGTGACGTTCCTCCCTGCCCGCTGTCTGATACCCTGACTATTCTTAAATCATTAAAATCAGGTTCTCCATCTGACTCCGGCCGGGCAAGGCTACTGGAGGCAGTTGCGGACTTAGTCAACTCAGAAGTTAATAAAATTGTTAATAGGTCCCTCCTGACTGCTACGATACCACTGGAGTGGAAACAGGCTAAACTCCTCCCCCTGTTGAAAAAGTCTTCACTCAATCCTACTAGCTACCGCCCGATCTCACTCCTCTCGGCTGTGGCGAAGGTGTGTGAGAAGGTTGCCTTTAAGCAACTCTCTGAGTTTGTCAAAACATCTGGCGCCCTCCACCCAGCCCAGTCGAGCTTTAGAGCCTCCCATAGCACAGAGACGGCTTTAGTTGAGATGGCGGAGGCCATCAGAGAGTGTCTGGATGCCGGCAGTAGAGCAGTGCTTGTGCTTTTAGATCTCTCCGCCGCATTTGACACCGTGCCTCATCAACAACTTATGGCACGGTTGTCCCACATCGGCATCACAGGGCAGGTACGGAAGTGGATTGAATCTTTTTTAGATAATAGATCCCAGCAAGTATGGCTGCCCCGTTCTCTTCTAGGCCTAGAAGTCTAAATACGGGAGACCCTCAGAGCTCTACTCTGAGCCCACTTTTGGTCAACATTTATATGACACCATTAGTCTACCTGGCCGAGGAGCTGGGTCCTAAAGTCATAGCGTACACCTTCTTCACTTGAAACAAAGCTGACTCTTCTCCATCAATAGCTAAAAACTGCCTTGCTTAAGTGTTTAAGTGGCTAGCAAATGCTCAATTGAAATGCAATGAGGAGAAGTCGGAGTTACTCACGGATGTCTCCTTCTCCCCGCACTTTAGGGAGGACATATCGCTTGTGTGTTATCCTATGCCCAGCTCCCCAGGGTGTCCGGCGAAAAACCTGGGTGTCTGGTTTGGTGAGGATTTGAAATTTTCCCCCCAGATTAATAAGTTGGCAGGTGTGTGCTTTGGCAATTTGAAATGTTTAACGAAGTTCCTGTCTCTTCTGCCACAGATGGCCAAGGAGATGGTGACTCAGGCTCTTATTTTGTCAAGGCAAGATCACACCAATGCCTTGTATATTGATCGCCCCGCTTACCAGCTAAAAAAGCTGCAGATCGTGCAGAACGTGACGGCGAGAGCGTTGTTGGGTTTTTCATTCTACGTACCGTCTCGACAGTTGCGATCTACTGGCCAGTGCCTTGCTGTTGTTCCTATGTATTTCTGGTCTAGATTGGGCAGCAGTTCCCTGTCGCTTAAAGCGACCATGGCTTGGAGTGCCTTGCCTTTTGGACTTCGGAACACCGAGAGCTGTAGGTTGTTTAAAAAGCAGCTGAAAACTCTGCTGTTTAAGTAATTATTCACCAGGCCATCCTTCATCTCCTTTTCCTTTCACCTTGTGGCATCCGCACCGGGATGCTTCCGAGTAGCAGTGCACGCTATAAGTGTAATCTAACATAACATAACATTTAGTAGTTGATCGATTTAATCAAAGTACAGTACAAGACTGGACTCTACCATTATGCATTATTCTTTTACTGAATTTACCAGCCAGTATCTCTGAAGCAAAGTATGACCATTTCAACTTTTTCCTCAAAATGGGCCCGTGTTACGTGACTTGGGTTATTTACCCCCAGGTCTAGTAGTGAGATCCTATGTAGAACATAACATTGGGCATTTCCCCAGAGGGCTAAAGCCATTAAAGCCATTAGAGCAGTGCTTGATTTGAGTCAGTGGTTGCTGGTAGAGGCCACCGGCACTCATTTTTGGGGACCGGCACTTATTTGGGAAAGTGCACACAGGAAAGAAGGTGGAAGAGAAAGACAGAAAATCCTTCACAAATGGAGAAAGCAGAAACCTGTAAAAGTTAGATAAAGGCCCAAAGAGTGGCTGGTAGTCGATTAAAAAGGCCTGAGTTGGTGGTCTCCACGTTGCAGCAAAGGTACTCTATTGCATCTAGTTTTATGTTACCTAGTAAATGAGACCTACTTGATTGTGGGTGACACATGGGCTGTTTGATTCGCAAGGGAAGTTAAAACTCTGAAAAGTAGATTAATTCGGATCACTAACATAATATCAATCCATAAAATATCGAAACACAAATAATATTGGAAATTAAATATTGATAACAAAATCATCGACTCCATATACTTAACTAAACCAAAAAAATCAAGGACACAAATATAGCTATTAGAAATATCAATTTATACACATAAAGAAAACAGAAATATCGGAACTCAAGATATCGTTACCCCAATTTCCACCGCTCTGTATGTATATATGCCACAGTGAACTGGAATTAGGATACATTGAAGATATCATAAGGGCCCGCCTGCACTATTCTGGCTAGCCATATTGAAGAACCCTGAAGCATCTCTTTCAAGGGATATAATAGATGATTGTCTCCACTGAGAGAAAGGGATGGACATTTAATGCATACCATCTGCACCCATCGGCAGCTGGCTTTGAGCGCCTCTTTTGGTGCCAGCACTCAATATTTTACAAATTAAGCACTGCATTAGAGGCAGGTTTTGAAGGCCTAGGGCTAAAGTGGGTGTTTATGTTGATTTTTCCTGCTCTCCAATGATATTTACAGCAGGTGTTAGGGTTAAGAGAGAGCTTGAGCATGGCTAGAACAGAACAAATTTGATGGTCTGACAGAGAAAAAGACACAAGGAGCACAGTGGAATTGAACTGTGCTGATTTCAACACTTTTGCCATGGCTGCGTTTTTAATTCCAGTCTGGCTCTTGAAAGATTACGGTCAGAAAATGACTGAAGTTGACTGCACAGTGTTTTATTATGTTTTAATGTGTGTAATAAATACAATTTTTAGCAGGTGGTGTACCTCATACAATTTATCATGAGTTTGATCATCTGTTTCTTTTCACTCTAACTATTGCAACTTCGCACTTTATATTCAATTGCTTAGTTTTTTTTTATATCACAATAAAAATAAAATTAATTATTCAGCTTCACCTGATTGATTATTGCACCTTACATTAAACGAGATTTCTACTTATTTGGTATGTAAATGTCTACACTATGGGGCTTGAAATTCGTTTTTTGAAAATACAAGTGTGGAAAGATGAATGGAAACCCAAGACCCATAATATGATTTTTTCATGGGCACAGTTTACTAGGCATAATTTATCACAATATTAAATGATTAGGCGGCAATGCTATTGCCACCCATACATGAGATACTGCATTAGATCTTGAAATTGTCTCTCATTACTGAACTAAATTGCTTAGGAAGATACATACATGTATAGTTAACCTAACTACTGACAGTTATAACATAATGTGATGTTTACAATAGTGTGTCCATGTTTAACCCCTCTCCACACTTATTTACCAAAAAGCAAAGGTTCTCTAATGCATCTAGGGCCCAATGTAGGTAATCCCAGAATACCGATTCTTAAACACCGAATCATACCGATTCGGTATTTAAGAACTGGCAATCGGGATATAGGTAATTTTACCGATTTAATTACCGAATCTGTATGATTCGGTAATTACCGAATCAGTATTTACCTGGAGGCCCATAGGAATGAATGTCAATTACCGAATAGGTAAATACTGATTTGGTAATTACCGGAAACATAGAAGGGTGGCAGGGTGTCACTTTGACACCCTGTTGCACCCCTCAATTGTGCATGGGTGCACATGTTGCAGACATACATGCCCTTAGGGCATGTATGTCTGCAACATGGCACTGTTTTAAAAGGAAAAAAATGCTTTTTAAAGGGTTTCCTATATTTACCACCAACTTCTAGTTGGTGGTAAATAACAAATTCTTAAACCCCTGTAGCACTGATTACAGTGCTACCTACATGTCAAGATACAGATTCGGTAATTTTACCGAATCGGTATTTTACCGAATCGGTAAAATTACTGATTCATTAAAGATACCGTATCTGTATTTTAACATGCCCCTACATCCCAAACTCCAAATGCCGGTCGGTAACGGCCGAAATCGGCTGTTACCGACTGGTATTTGCCTTCCTACATATGGCCCCTAGTCTTATGTTACCTAGTAAATGAGACCTACTTGATTGTGGATGACACATAGGCTGTTTGATTTTCAAGGAAGTTAAAACTCTGAAATATCTTACTAACAACTCAAATAAGGGGGTGTGGCCAGGCAAAATGGCCGACTTGATGCTCATTAATGACACTCCCAAATATTCAGAATTAATCCGCACCCATCGGGGATTGTCTCTGCCCCACGCGGCTGCAAGGATGCTTGTATTATTGGGATCAAGTCCTGGACCGTAAAAACTGCCCTGAGTTCCCGGCTGCGGTACGATATGTGGGACGAACGAGGCCTCGAGATTCTTCCGCTGACTGCTCCACAATCCTGTCCTGGGGGTCGGTATTGTAATCTGGCATCCCAAGTGATGCCCTGAATATATTAGAGACCCCGGAAGATGTATTAGTGTAGTCTGAGTCACTTTCAGGGCTGAAATAACTTTCATTGAACCTATTGAGTTTAAGGTCCTCAGCGGCTGCTTAGCAACTTAAAACAACAGTAGAAATATATTCTTCACTGTTTTCAAAGGTTTACTATTGAAAGTGTGTCAAGGCCAAACGATTTCTGTTTTCAGCAGTGAAAGGAGAAGTATTCTCATTTGTGCTAAATAGTTTTTAATGTCTATGCATTGTTAAATATCCATTTTCCTATTGCTGAATGAATTCTAAACACTTTGTAATATATCGATTAGTAAAAAACATTTGATTACTTTGGCTTTTTTTTAGTGCGCAACACCTGTAATTTAGGTGCCCACTAAGTAGTCCACATTGGTTTTTTTCACCTGCCATTTTGAAGTTTATAATTTTGTGCATAATATTTAGGTTTGTATGTAGTAAATCAATTTAAAAAAAACTTCTTTTCGCGTCCTGCAATGGATAGTATGATGAGCAGTTTTGCCATATTCTATTCAAATGAACAGCCATGAATGTATTCTTCTTTGCAGATATTACGCTTGCCAAAGCAAAATCAAGTATGAGCCCCCACAAATATTTTCAATGCTGGCTAGCTCATTCATCAGAAAGGGCCTCTCACTCTAGATGCATTATGCAGCTGGCCTCAAACTCCTAGATGCATTTGCCACTAAACTTTCAAGGCAACCCAGCACTCGGGCGAACACTGTATCAAAGCCATAAGAATGTGTTTAGCAACAGCTGTTCCTTGGCCATAGATGCTGGTGTTTCCCAACGTTTCTTGGGTAATTAAAACGATTAATTTAATTATACCAATACACAGACTGAATAGAATTGTATTCTCAAAATACAAAGTGGCATATTTACAAGGAAGTAGCGGAGCGCGGCGGTAGCCTCCTTGGCTTAACGCCGCGCTCGACCACTTCCAAAACGCATGGCTGCACCATACTTACAAGAATACGGTGCAGCCTTGTATTTCCCTGTGTGCTGGTGCTAATTTAGCTGCCTAGAGCCAACGCAGGCACGCTTGCACCATAGTGCAAGGGTGTCCACGTAGAAGGAAATGATTCATGTGCAGGAAGGTCTCCCTTCAGGCACTTAACAATCTGAAATGGCATTTTGCAACTTTCATGTGTTGCAAAACGTCATTTTCTTTAATGAGTGTTTATGTGCAGGAAGGAACACCTTCTGCACATAAACAGTCAATGATCCACACATGAAAACAGCAAAAATAAGGAGAAATTATGCATTTCTCCTCAGTTTGCCGGGGTAAGACCAGGTTTTCCCTGGTCTTAATTTTGGAGCTGCCCCATTTTTACACCACCCTTATAAATATGGGGTAGCATTAAAATAAATGGGTGTTGCGGAAGAACGACAACCACAGCACCTATCGCCTGCCCTTTTCACGCTATAGACTGAAAGGGTGCCTTATTTACAAGACGGCGTTAGGCCACATTAAGTGGCTTAATGCCACCTTGTGAATATGGGGAAGCCCCTATTGCTACCACAAAGTTTAGAAAGTGACATTATGGTGGTGATAGGGCTTATAATTATGCTTCAGAATGTCATGGAGATGTTGTAAAATTTAGTATGTAATATGATGAAATACCCAGGACACAGAAATGAAGCTTAAGGGCATTTGGCAATATTGGCTGTAGTATGCTAAAACATAAAGCTGTTTAGTGAAAGTCAAAAGTGCATGACAAGAGTCCTCTATGTGCATGCATCGCCCAAAATCAAAAACATTTATTTGATATTATAGAATCAGTGACATACGTTCTCAATCACTGATCTCAAATCCACATACATGTCAATTTCTCTTCCTTTCTATTTGCTTGTAATCACAAGACTCTAGAGACTCTGGGTTGGTTTTGAAAAACACCTTATTGGTGTGATTAATGTAGCACTCCTTTCACCGCAGGATGCTTTTGCACACATACCATTGACAATTGCGTTTAATTTGCAGTGCCCCTGTAATGTCTTTCCTGTTAGTCTTTCTTTCAATTAGGTCCAGGCAGTGAACTCTGCTCCGTTTGCGAAGTTTGCTGAGTTTTTGCACTCTGCGCTTCGGGGAGCGGAGATTTTTCCTTTCTCACCAACAGTAAGTTGGCGAGCACGAGCAAGGAAAATTCAATGCTAGACCACTTCCCAGATTGATTTCTCAATATAGACGGTCATGGATGGTCGCTACCATTCGTGTTGAGAAACCTTTGGTTCCCATTGAGGAAACTGCCACCTGAGTAAAATTTCTACTTGAGCAGCAGATAGAAGCAGCTCCCACTTGTGCAGGCTGCCATTCACACTGATTGTACAGTGCAGGACAAGCACTCAGAGCTAATAATCAGTGCGCACGGTGTGTAGTAGAGCACCCCTCCTTTCGCAGAACTCTGCGTTGCTTAACACAGTTTTTTTGTCACTTCTCGGAGTTCTGTGTATTTTGCGTACTCTGCCCAGGCCTAGTTTTAACCTTTCATGCTTCCAGTTAAAACCTTAGGATATTTGTCAGTCACCATTTGGCCAACAAAACCTTCTCTGGCCCTCAACTCAATATGGTACCCTTTTGCCTGAGACACATTCTCCTTATGGGTCACAAATGCCACTGTAGATCCAAGATCCAAATCTTGTACCTCCATATGCAACAGGCACTATCCTATCCTTGCCAACTCAAGGAATAAACTGGTAATTTATTTAAGTTTTTAGAATTATGGTATATTTTGAGCTTGAATCTGCAATGGGTTATGTACAAGGTCTCGTCTCTTTCCATGCTGAGTCCTCATTCTGAGCTAGCAATACCACATCATAAACTCTCCCTCCATCCTCAATAGCATCTGCATCATAAGACACACATACAACCACTCACATCATAATGCACAATACCAAAACAGAAAAGCAGCCATGTTTTCTGCTTGCCAATAAGTCTCCCCCTGTAGCTGTATGACAAATAATGTTCTTCCTACACTCCTTGAAAAGTTGAGTGTCCTTTCTAATACATCTAGAGAAAATAAAATCAATTTAGGTGAGTCCGAGGGCACCAATGGACTATTCAGAGAGAGGTTATGCTAAAGCTAATGGTATTGCCTTCAATACACTGATTTTGGTGTCGATTCACAAATATGTTTCCATTAATAGAGATAAATTATTATTGGAAAATCAGGAGCAAATCTGGATTAAACTTGGTTTGCAATAAGAGGAGGCAAGGATAAATATATTATAGGCCGACGGCAGGCTTACACTTCTAGTAAGTTAAGCTCTGGAATGTATGGAATGTGCATACAATAAACTACATATATCCTAGTATACATGTGATCTATAGAATGGTAGAGATAGGTGGGTTTGACATATTGTGTTTTCAACTGGCGAATTAGTGTAATTTGTTTTCAAATATGTGCAAAGATGCTGAATTAAACTTTCTCACAATGAGTCCTCTTTTTCTTGAAACTTGACACTCACCTTCTTGGTAAAATAGAAGCCAGTCATTTGCAAATACACACTGTTGTCCCATCAAAGTCATCATCTATCTTCAATGTTTAGTCCTCTCTCCCACATGGACCGAAGCGTTTCTCCCAAACAATTAGTAATCAGCTCTTATTCTAATTAGTAAATCTAACTGCCCACTCAGACCACAACTGCCTATGTCCCTGTTTATTTCCTCCCCACGCCACCGCAGTTCATGCTGCTTTAGCGAAGTCCTTTCCTTGCTATATATGGGTTTTGCAACAATTTCAATTACAGACTGTCTCAATAAAAAATTAAAAGAGAATGAGGGAAGCAGTCATACCCAAGATGAAATTAACGTTTAACCATATCTTTCACCAAGTCATTTAGATAAGATCCATCATTACATTGTTAAAAACGAAAATTACATTGTGTTTGCATTTTCTGTAAAACTGAGTTTCTTCTTTACTCTCACATCTAATAATATTCAAAATTACAAGCAATATGTTGTCACATGGGAGTGTCTTTCAGCATTCTGCCCTTTTCATGATACTTCTGCCTTACTGCAAAATGGCTGAAAGTGCCTCGAGAACGTATAATCCTACTCCCTCTCAACCAGAGCGTCAACCCAACTGTTCGTGTTAGACCTGGCATCCTTTGCGTGGTTCCCCGTATCTTTTTGTCACTACCTCCTGTATTTTTGATGCTGTGCTGAATTTCGTTTTTGCTGGTTTAGATGCTTTTGGCACTTTGCCACTGCTGATCACTGTCAAAGTGCAAGTGCTTCCTGTATACATTGTTATTGTGATTGTTTATCCATGATTGGTATATTTGTATTACTGAGAAGTCCCTTGTAAAGTGCACCGAGAGTGCCAGGGCTAGTGATTCAAATGCTACTAGTGGGCCTGCAGCACCGATAGTGCCACCCACATGAGTAGCCCTAAAATGGTATCTCAGGCCTGCCACTGCAGTACCTATGTGCAGTCTGTGAACCGCCATGTCCTCCTGGTCAGTATCCACAGCTCCATCTGCATCTGGAGTGGTGGGAGGGGGTAGCACCTGGGTCTCAATAGGGCTGTACCTGCCTTCCACAATGCTGGCCTCACCTCCTGCTGGGGGGCTGACAACCCTGCCCCTCTCTTTGAAAGGAAAGGAAAGACCAGGAAAACAAAGTGCTCAAGGAACACCCAGAACTGGTTCAGACCGGGCTCAGAGCCCTCCTGCACAAAGGGAACAAAGACTTTTAGGGGTATAAGTACAGGTCCCCTGACTACAGAAAATTAGATCATCCTGGAATCAAGAAGGAACCTCTGCCAAGGAGAAAGCTGGAAGACTGAAGAAGGAAGACTGTCCTGCAATTGCTTTGCTGGACTTACCTGCAGTTGCTTTGCTGCCATGGAGAGCGGAATTACTTTGTTGTTGCTTTGTCCCCTTGCTGGTAGAGATCTCCAAGGGCCTGTTGTGAGCTGGCCTCCTGTTAATAAGTCCCGAGAACAAAATAACTTCACCCCAGCTTTCCTTGAAATCTGCTGAGAGAGTTCTGCCCTTCCTGACTGCTGAATCTGACTGAGGGGCATCTGGAAGTTGTGGCCAACTGTTTGGAAAGCTGGAGAACAAGAAACTAAGACTATCTGCAAGTTTTCACGCATCGCTCGCTTGCGCAGTGCATCCCCGTCAGTACGAGGAAACTCCCACCGCGAAGATCGAGATTGTCGCAGAGCCTGTTGCCACTGCAAGAACTGACGGATCCTTCGCTTGCGGAACGCATTGCTCCAGTGCGGGAAAAGTACCATCGCTGGGAGTATCGTCGCAGAGTCTGTCATCGCTGGGTTAGATCGCCACACCGCTTGCTTGAAGACAGCATCACATCGCTGCGAGTATCGTCGTAGAGCCATCGCATCGAGGGACCGCGAAAGGAGAAGATGGACACTTCATCGCGCTTCGCCTCCGCACCTGAGATCGTCGCCGTCCCGAATATCGTCACATCGTGCCTTTGCGAGATACTCCTTATGGAACCTACGCACCGGAATCCATACAAGGTATCGCCTCCATCCAAATACAGACCAGATTCGTCGCAACACACCCACACCGCCTCCCCAGGGCCTCAGGAGTGACGCATCGCTTGTTTTCCACCGCACCAGCTTCTATTTTGGAACTTTGTCGCATCTAAAGGTACTGTTGGATAAACGTGACACAACTGTGAACTATTTTCACGCAACTGTGGATTATTTTAACGCAGCCTTAAGAACTCCTTTGAAGCCATATTCTTAAACTGTGTATGTTGGATTTTTGTCGTTTTGGTCTTGTTTAGTTCAGATTAAATACTTCTATTTTTCTAAACTGTTGTGGAGTCCATTTGTGGTGTTTTCATTGTGTTACTGTGAGTGTTGGTACAAATACTTTGCACAGTGCCTTCGATAAGCCTGACTGCTCGTGCCAAGGTACCAAGAGGGTGAGCATGGGTTATCTGAAGAGTGTTTCCTCCTTGCCCTGACTAGAAGCAAGGGTCCCTATTTGGACAGTGGTACCTACCTCTGCCAACTAGAGACCCCCAGTTCTGACACCAACCATGTGCATTTGTTGGATGACCTCATTTGGTCCCTTAGCCTCTATTAATCTTTTATTGGCTATGGCAGCTAATAAAACATATAGGGGCATATTAACTAGTAAATTAGGTGAAGTGTGTCGTTAAGCCAACTAGGCTACCAACACGCTATGTCATTTTAGAAATAGAGAAGAATATGGTGCAGCCCTGTGTTTCCCCCTGTGCTGGTGCTAAATTTAGCTCCCATGCAATTGGGATTTTTATGATATAAAAATGTGTATATTTTAAGGCGAACCTTTACATGCCTTAAATCCTTTTTATGATTAACCAGTTTGGCTCACCGCTAACATGGCGAGCAAAATATCCATTTACGATGTTTGTAATGTATTTTACACATGCATTGTCTTAAATACTGGTATTACATGGTACATTGGCATATAACCCCATGTTTTCCTCTATAACCCATTTTTCTCTATAACCTGTAGTCAAGATCTCATTCAAGGGTCCCAGTACTCTACAGAGCCTAACATTCAGAAACGTTCAGGTCCTTCTCTCTGGACCGATTGTCATCTAATTAACAGACCTTTTTTGGGGCACATATACTCTAATTTATGTGATCACTAATGTCCAAATTGACACAAAGACTTTCCGTCTATGCAAGACTACCTTAGTCTATTGTCACTGTCTATCCTTTTTGGAATAACGCTATGCAGTCAGCATCCAGCGTCTGCTAGGAGTTACGTCGCAAGATGACTCAGGCTGATTGACGGCACTATTTACTGGCACGAGTGTTGGCGGCTCATTTCCCTTGACAATACACTAACGGTTACATCAGCGAGTAACGGTAAGTTAGCTTTGGGCCTCCTCTAGTCGTACCCCAGTTTTTATGAGAATCTTACGTGGGTCTTTTGTTTTATTTTATTTTATTTATTTTATTTAGACAATAGCACCGCTTGAGCATTTAGGCGCTTTCACCACCGAAGATTGGTGAGTCTTTTAACATTGTTTTTTGAGCACAGCAATGCAACCATAGACTCAGCATTAGATGATGCCAATTGCATTTTTTGTCTGTTTACTTTACAGATACAGTGCCTCCTGCGCCACATTATTCCGATATAGATCAGGTAATGAGACACAGCGACATACTTTATTTTTTACTACCTTTCTTAGTTCAGTTCGGTCAGTGACTCCTCCCTTGTATATTCTTTTCCCTATTTTCAGATATTAATATCTGGAAATCTATCTACTAGTGACACGGTCGGCACAGATTTTACTATTTTGAATGGTGTATTCTCAGAAGGGACACAGTGATTTTTCCGCGTCAAGTGTTAGTGTAGCTAATTTTACCACTACCGCCCTATTTGTTAAGTACTTTTGAATCCACACCCGGGCGCGACTATGGTCCCTTATCAAAACACCTTGTATTTATCCTTTAGGTGTTGCTGTCGCACTCTTCAGTTAGGAGCTTGTTGGCCTTCATCCCTTATTGAGTCCTCATTGCAGGATCTTGGTAATTATGCATGGACACTTTTGGCTTTACAAGTAGTAGTTATTATTTCCGCAGTATCAATTTTGTTTTTATACTTCCACCTTAGGTACCCTCACTTCATCACTATCCTGATGAAACCCCTGTATAAAGTGTTAATCGGCCTAAGTCAAAACTTTGGGGTCGAAACGTCGACATTTCTCTGCCTTTACCCCAGCCCTTGAAACAACAGAGACTATATTAATTGTGTTTTACCAATGAGGTCTAGCGACCAAAAACATTCATGGATAATATATGTACCCTTGGCTTGATATTGAAAGCCTGATTTGTTCTAAATTTGGCATATGATTCCACTTTCTTCCATGCATTTCCCACGATCACGTATCCTCACCAAATTCACTTACCCCTCTTTCTTTCCCAGTCCTGCTGGGCACCTTTAGAACATATGAAATCTGCATTTTTGACATAGCTGTAAAGTATTCAATTGTGTGGCAGTGTGATTAAATAACATTTGCTACATATTATCTTTGTTGCAGAGTATTGCTATTCGGATGTTTATGTGATTCTATTTATAATGTCCAGTTAGTCTTGAATCACTGGGACCACTAAATATTGTACTAAAGCATCAACGGAGGCAGTGGAGTAACGCAGGCCTCTACAGCCCCTGCAGTGCGGGGGCACCCAAGCTCCAGGGGACTCCCTCAGCCCAGTACTGTGACCAGAGAGCTATTGATTGAGCTTGGAGGGGGCTCCTCCACGCACCTTGCAGGTAGGCTCCCTCAGGTTTTGTTACGCCAATAAAAGCGGGCACCCTTGCACCATAGTGAAAGTGTGTTTGCATTGCAGGGGAAGATTGTTTATGTGCAGGAAGGTGTCCTGCACATAAACAATCTTTAAATGGCGTTTTGTAACTTCTATGTGTGCGTAACTTCTATGTGTGCTGCTCAATGCAGCACACATAGAAGTTGCAAAATGTAATTTTTGATTGTTTATGTGCAGGAAGAGACACCTTCCTGCACATCAACAAATATTCGCATTTTTTCTGTTTCCATTCTTGCTGGACAACGTAGCACTCAAGGAAACAGCAAAAACTAGGAGAAGTTAAACTTTTCTCCTCGTTTTCCATTATGAGACCAGGTTTTCCCTGGGCATAATTTTGACGCTTCCCCATATTTACGCCATCCTTGTAAATATGGGGCAGCATCAAAATTAATGGGTGTTGCGGTGGAAAGCCCACAGCAACACCCATTGCCATCCCCTTTCAGGCTAAGTATATGAAGAAAGGGTGACTTTTTTACAATGAATGGTTAAACCACGGTAAGCTGCCTTGTAAATAAGGCGAAGCCCCTATCGCCACCACAACATCCTGAAAAGTGATGTTATGGTGGCGATAGGGGCTTCTAAATATGCCCCATAATGCTTTATCGTTGGGTCACATGTGGGAAGTAGACTTACTTCCATATATGTGCCTTCCTTACAGATGATATTGAAATAATTCTAAGCAACATCATGGGATAGCAACGCAAGAGATGCATTGATGCATTTATAGGCTAAGCCCACCACCTATATTAGTTGTTATTCTAGAAGCTATTGGATGATCTACTCATGGCATAACTTGTCATTGTAGCGATATAACTTTTTATTACCTCCTGCATATTTTTCTTATTATATTTGTTTGCACATATCAACCATCACTTGAAATATATAGGGCAATGTGCATTAGCTATACAGACTGAGCCGGAATAGTCAATTTAATTCCATCTCTTCCTGCGTGGTTTTCATGTAGGCTCGAATTTGTGATTAATCGTCAACACTGTCTGCCATTGTATGCACTGTGTCATGGTCATCACGCAAGCCCCCTCTACCTCACACTTTGTCATTTTCCTACCAACATCTTAAGCAAGGAAGAAACGAGGAAATGCCGGCATCCGACCGGTGCAGGGAGGAAGGAAGGAAGTAGAGGAAAGTTAATTCTGATCGTAAACTGTAGAATCACCCCACAGTCAATTTAGCCAAGGATTTAAGTGTTCCTCTTAAGTGCTGAAAATTTTACTAGTGTGAAAAATATGTTGAGATATGTTAAAATGAGGTCACAGAACCCCATAAAAGAGATGAATCTGCCAAGTGTAAGAAATGTCATCAGGTCACATTAAGCTGCCGACACGGTCTCGTCTTGGCGCCCAGGGTGCATGTGCAGCTGTTGCTAAAATGATTTCAAGGGGAAGAGCCTTCAAACACATTAGTTCTCATTTTTAAATGATTAAAAATGTGTTTATTATTTTGCAGTGCGCTTTTCTTCGTGGTATTTTCCTAATCCACAGACCATCCGACTGCTTTGAAGCTAAAATGACTTCTTCTTCAGTTTAGCTGCTTAGCCCACTCTGCCTCTTTTACAGTGCAAGGTTTTCGCAGTGTACACGACCCACATTCTTTGTGTGTTTGTGCAGCTGCCAATGATTATGTACATTGCGTCAGATTTTTTTAAAAACCTCTAGCAATGCTGCTGCACAATCAGAAAAGTCCCACGGGTCCTCAGCTGTGATGCGCTCCTTTAATATCAAAAAGTCACATTCTCTATGGCCAAAAAGATGATTGCATTTTCCACTTTCTGTAATGACGTGGGTTGACTCTTCCGTTCACGCATGGATGGAGTTAGACATTTTAACTGATGTCTTGCGGTAAGTAAAGACCATTGTGAATGTACTCAGGTTCTTTTTCGTTATATCAGGCCTTCTGGACAGATTCCATATGGCTGAGATACCCGCCACCCCCTCTCAACACAATCCCCAAGGATGGGAAACCGGAAACAGTTCTGAAGTCTTTGGAAGACGGGAGGGAGTAACCCCCCCGGCCGTATTTATTAAAATATGAAACAAAATTAAAACATTAAATAAACAGTTTCATATTATGTACAATTTCATTACCACATTGCGATGTTTGGCTAACCTTAACAGATTCTCTAATACAAAGGTTCTCCTAGCCGAACTAACATCCTGCAAAACATTTACTTGAAATTTTGAAATTGTACATCCTAACGTTTAAGGGCCAACGGCAAGGTCGTAACCGGTGTCAAGATCCCTAACCCAGAAATATCGCCCTCACTTGTGAGGGGCGGCCCAGAGGCGTACCTCAAGTGCAATTACCAATTTCCCTTGACTTGACGGGGGCCCCAATAAAACTCGACGCCACTTAGAGGTCGTACGAGGACTCGTGTGAGGTATCTAGAAGGTAGCGTAGACCCCCCCCCCCCAAACCCCACACAACTTACCATATCTGCCGTCGCAGACGTCCTGGCCCCGGGAAATTCCCCAGGAGGGGGCTGTAACCCCTCCTACCCAGGAAGGGGCCTTGACCGCCTTTCCTCTTCTTTCGGCGACCCATCCTTAGAAGGGACCGCCTCCCCGTTGAGGGGCCAATGGCCACCTCCCCCGAGCGCTCCCATCCGTGCTGGGTGACGCCCACTCATAGGGATCTTCCAATTAGTGCTCACCGATCATGACCTTACCGCCCGACCAAAATAAATACGACAATGCTAACTAAATGACTAAACTAAAAATACAGTAGCAACTATACTTTTATTAAAAGCATGCTTACCAATGAACACTAAAGCAGAATTTCTTTATTTGCAAACGTAACACAAATCGACATTCTTTATTACATACTCAAAATCATCACGATAATACCACAACCTGTAAACGAAAATCAGAGTCATCCATCAACTTTATTCAAAACCACTTGCTGTCATCAGGGGCTGGTGGGTGGGTCAAAATTGGCTCTTCGTTCCGTCTCGAGCTCACGTGCAGCGAGGAGGTGCAGCTTCAGAGCACAGGAACAAGAGGATGCCTTCGGATCTTGCTTCTCCTTTTATCCGTCTTCAGGGCGGGCGTAAACCCGCCCCTGCCTGCCCCTAGGGCGTGGCCAGCCGCGTCAGTGTCTAGGCCAACCCACTCTAGGGCGGGAAAAGGCGCGCTCCGGCTACGCCGCTTCGGGCATACCAGCCGAGACTCGCCTCCCGCCCAAGATGGCTTCCCGGGGGGATCGTGGTACTCTGCCATACGTTCGGGGGGACCGAGTGGTCGCCCCTTTCCATATGGCTGAGATACCCGCCACCCCCTCTCAACACAATCCCCAAGGATGGGAAACCGGAAACAGTTCTGAAGTCTTTGGAAGACGGGAGGGAGTAACCCCCCCGGCCGTATTTATTAAAATATGAAACAAAATTAAAACATTAAATAAACAGTTTCATATTATGTACAATTTCATTACCACATTGCGATGTTTGGCTAACCATAACAGATTCTCTAATACAAAGGTTCTCCTAGCCGAACTAACATCCTGCAAAACATTTACTTGAAATTTTGAAATTGTACATCCTAACGTTTAAGGGCCAACGGCAAGGTCGTAACCGGTGTCAAGATCCCTAACCCAGAAATATCGCCCTCACTTGTGAGGGGCGGCCCAGAGGCGTACCTCAAGTGCAATTACCAATTTCCCTTGACTTGACGGGGGCCCCAATAAAACTCGACGCCACTTAGAGGTCGTACGAGGACTCGTGTGAGGTATCTAGAAGGTAGCGTAGACCCCCCCCCAAACCCCACACAACTTACCATATCTGCCGTCGCAGACGTCCTGGCCCCGGGAAATTCCCCAGGAGGGGGCTGTAACCCCTCCTACCCAGGAAGGGGCCTTGACCGCCTTTCCTCTTCTTTCGGCGACCCATCCTTAGAAGGGACCGCCTCCCCGTTGAGGGGCCAATGGCCACCTCCCCCGAGCGCTCCCATCCGTGCTGGGTGACGCCCACTCATAGGGATCTTCCAATTAGTGCTCACCGATCATGACCTTACCGCCACAGGCCGGATAGTTGACCGGCTATCCGAACCCCCCACAACACTCCTACCTAAAGGTCATGGTGTAACGTTTTTAGCCATGCTAAGAAGTCTCCTATGAGTAACTCATTCCCCACTCGAGACAAATGCACTCCATCCCCCAAATACATACTGTCATCATTAATACACCCATGTGAAATAGCATGCAGTGTCTTGGAACGGAACAACCTACTCACTTTGTTATTAAGCTTCCTAACAGAATGATTTAAAGCAGGAACTGAAATAGCCCCCCGCCACACTTTTCGTGGGATCATATGGGACCACGCAATTGTGCACCCTGGAACTCTCCTCGCTAACCAACTTACAGTGGAAAGCATCGCCTCAAGAAGAAGTCGTCTACCAGTGGTGACCAAATCATTACCCCCAAGATGTACTATCACTACAGACGGCGGTGACCTCGTCCGCCCTAGCAGACCCTCAAAAAATGATTGAAACTGGTCAATACAGAGACCGCCTCTTCCGTAGAAGGACACACTGTACCCGTATTCCCCAGCTACGTGAATCATATCACCTGCCTTGAATACGTCTGCGGCACGTCTCACGTATGAGTGGCCCACAACCCACACCTCCTTTTTCACAGCCGGTGATGTCTGACCGCTGGCCTGGTGTAGGGTCGACTGCAAAGTCCGCCCCGCCTCGTAGGCTTGCGCAACTGAAAACCAAACAAAAACAAGAAGTGTGAGTACATTGCTACAGCTTCACAACATGTGCAACCGCACATACCTTTTATAACAATTGGAGGACCAACGCCCCACCCGTTTAACTTGTTCAACATCCAGACCCCTGGCTGTAGCTTCTGTAGCAGCCCCTATCCGAAAGGAATGGGTCCCAAACTCGCCCGGGTTCAAGCCCGCAGCGGCAATCGACATCGCAAGCACCCGCTGAAACTGAAACTTTGTCAGTGGGGTGGCGTCAGCGTGTCTCAACAAGGTCCCCCCCCATGATGCCACCCTTCGTGCTAAATAATCTTCTAGACACCTTACCGGGCACATGGAGGACCCGGGAATCCTGCGTATGATTACGCAGTCACCCATCCCACTTTGATCGGTCTTGGACCTGACAAAGGAGACCGTCATCGTCTCCCCTCTGATCTGGACGTGCTCCTGGCACAATCCTCCTGTCACATCCTGCTTGTTCCTTGCCACTAATTCGCTTACTCGCATAGCCCCATGGAATGCCAGCGTAAAAGCGGCTCGGAATAACACTGTCTCAAACTGAGATGAACACGTAGCAGGGAGTCTGGATAATAACTGAGCCAGCCTATCCAAACCTATCGGGCGCCTCTCATCTACTCTGCGACCCTCAAGGCGTTGCCACCCCCGTAGCGCTTTCTGTACAACGAAAGACGCTGTCGGGTCATGGATCCCGTGAGCCCTAGCAACAAAGGAAATGGCAGCCCGATGCCTCTGAGCCGTGGCCACCGATTTCCCGACCCGATGTAAGGACATCAAAAAGTCCACCACCCACTCTTCCTGGCCCCAAAGCTCCTCCCTATCAGTCCCCAAAAAGGCCAAATAGGACCGGAACGCCCCTTCATATGCCTTCCTCGTCCTGGGTGCTAAACTCTCTCCCACGAGGTTACGAAGTTCGGGGCACCGAGAGACCAGAGAGCTTCGGGAAAGAGTGCCGGCTCCGGGTCCGCTGTGGGAAGGAAACCCCAGAAAGCCTGCATACGCAAACGAGACAGTGCATCAGCCGCCTGGTTCATTACCCCTGGGACATGTCTTGCTCTGAATAGCACATTCAATTGCATACAAAGTAAAACAATTTCCTTGAGCAGTCTCAAAATCCATTTGCATTGTGCTGCCTGACTATTGATACACTCGACCACGGTCATATTGTCAGACCAAAATACCACAGAGTGATCTTTGAACCCTTCGGGCCAAGTTCTCAGGGCCACTAAAATGGGGAAAAGTTCCAGGAAAGCAATGTTACTTGTCAGTCCACTATCATGCCACCATGTCGGCCACTTTTGTGCAGACCATCTTGTGCCGAATATGGCACCGAAACCTATGCTCCCTGCCGAATCTGTCCACAGCCCCAGCTCCTCAGAGGACACAGCTGGTTTGTTCCAGACGACTCGACCATTGAAATCCGCCAGAAATGCCAACCATATGCGCATGTCCTGGCGGACCTCTGCCGAGAGCCTCGTGCGATGATGGCACTCCTTCAGGCCGACCATGGCTTGAGCGATCGAACGGGAAAAGGGGCGGGCCATTGGTATAACCCTCAGGGCAAAATTCAACTGGCCAACTAACTGCTGTAATTGATGTAGCTTAACCTTAGGTCCCCTTATACACATCTGCAGGGATGTCCTGAACTTTGACACTTTGTCAGCTGGTAAACGAAAACAACCTTCTGCGGAGTCTAACTCGATCCCCAGAAACTCGAGGCAAGTGGAAGGCCCCACAGTCTTACCTGGTGCCAATGGCACACCAAACTGATTCATCAAGACACAAAACTGTGCCAAAGCCTGCCCACATTCCGGGTCCCCGGCTGCCCCCAGGAACAAAAAATCATCAAGGTAATGCATCACATTTTGGAAACCCGTCTTCCTTGTGAAGACCCATTGTAGAAAACTACTGAATTTTTCGAAATAGGCACAAGATATAGAGCACCCCATCGGCATACACCTATCCATGTAATAATGACCCTGAAACATGAAACCTAAGAGACGCTGATCGTCTGGATGTACCGGGAGCAACCGGAACGCTGACTCGATATCAGATTTTGCCATCAGCGCCCCGGGCCCCAGGCGATTCAAAATGGCTACGGCCTCATCGAAGGATACGTACCGCACCGAACACATTTCTGGGTCTATCGCTTCGTTTACGGAAAGACCACGTGGGGCTGATAAATTATGTATCAGCCGAAACTCACCCGGGTCCTTCTTTGGGACCACACCTAAAGGGGAACAAACAAAATTAGGAACCGGTGGTACACTAAACGGACCGGCGACTCGACCTCGAGTAACCTCCTTCCTGATCTTATCCTGTACCACAGTCGTATGCTGAAAAACCGATAGCTGATTTTTACATTTCGTTGCACCTTGAAAGTCCCCCACTGGGATGCGGAAACCATAAGAAAACCCGTTCCGCAACACCCCAGCAGAAGCATGATCCGGGTATTCACTGAGCCAAGGAATCATTGCCAGGGTATCAATCGGGGTAGGTAAAGGCGCCCCTCGGACTATGTTAGACCTGTTTGGCGCCTCCTCTACCCCCGTTATCACCCGTTTTGGCTCTGCACGTGGACTCAGGATGGGATGATTGCCCACACCCACTACATTCGTGTCTAAATTTGCACGATCCCTGGGGCCTAGTACATTTACCCCTGTTGAAGTTCCAACAAACCCCCCTTTTTCCTGTGTTACCGGCAGGCTTCGAGTAATTGTCTGTACCCGCACCTGACCGAAAGGGCGTCCCCGCATACTGGCGGGAAGATTCGCCAACGATACTCCCTACTAATGGCAATTTTAACATACCAGTCTCCTTCATTTTGGACCATGACACAGAATCATAACAATCCCATGTTAAGTTTTTATCATGTTCTTTAGCTTTTCTAAACAGGTTATCATAGCAGAACCAATGATTACCCTCGTGTGATACCGAGTATCCCATGATTCGTGACTGATAAATCGGCAATTCGGGTAACAGATCGGGCCTTCGCTCCCCCAAGATCGATGTAAAAACCCCCCATGCTTGGCCCCAATTGCCAATGTTTTCATTTACCTTAAAGGCGGCCATTTTTGCGCGCCAAACACTCGGATGCATGAGCTCCTTCTGGCCCTTGACATGCTCCATCTCATAGTGATCAGTAAGCAACGAGAATATGTTTACGTATTCCCCTGCCCATATCTTTTCCTTAATAGCCAAAGGAACATGCTGACCCAATTTTTCCCTACGAGAGGGTGCCGACTCATCCCTCGCAATCGGCAATGGCCGCTTACCTGCACCGGACGTTGTCTCAGCTACTGAACCCGTCCCCTGTGGCTTCTCTACTGCTGCAGCCGGCGTGGACACCTTCGCTGCTTCCCGTGACTCACGCAGTTGCTTCATTAGCTCCTGCGCGTCGACAGCCGTGGCGCCCTCGCTACCTTTTCCCAACCACGCTGCCAATTGTGCTGCCAGCTCGGGCGGCATATCTTCCTCGGACACGGGGGTGACCACAACGGGAATCGGATTCCCTTCCTTCGGCACGGGAGTTGGTGCCTCGAGCGGGGCACTGGGACCCGGGATGTCTTCCCCCGCTGCTCCCCTCCTGGGCCTCTTGTTTTTCCCTCCCGGGGCTGATCCCGCCAAAGGACGTTTCGGTCCCCCTTCCTCGTTCTTATCCATTCGCCTCTTTAGTTCGGTCATCTCCTTCATGAGAACGCGCAGCATCTGTTCAGTAGTCATGCGCTTTCCCGCCTTCTTCGGCATTCTCCAACAGAGTATCTGCAAAACAAACAAGAACGATTACAACGCTCAAAATTGGCTCTTCGTTCCGTCTCGAGCTCACGTGCAGCGAGGAGGTGCAGCTTCAGAGCACAGGAACAAGAGGATGCCTTCGGATCTTGCTTCTCCTTTTATCCGTCTTCAGGGCGGGCGTAAACCCGCCCCTGCCTGCCCCTAGGGCGTGGCCAGCCGCGTCAGTGTCTAGGCCAACCCACTCTAGGGCGGGAAAAGGCGCGCCCCGGCTACGCCGCTTCGGGCATACCAGCCGAGACTCGCCTCCCGCCCAAGATGGCTTCCCGGGGGGATCGTGGTACTCTGCCATACGTTCGGGGGGACCGAGTGGTCGCCCCTTTCCAAATGACGCCCCTGCCCCTTGCCTATTTGAAACGCACTGGCTGCTTCTTAGATTCGAGTACTGCAGGGTGCTTCTTGGCTAACTCAATCACACCTCCAGCTTCTTAGGTGCTGCTAGTCCAGGTAGCTTAATGGGCACTGAAAGCAGCCACGGGGGAGTCTGGCACAGGCAGTATCCGGTAAACAGCCACGGGGTGTATAGCATTCCACATTACCAGAGTACAGAAGCCCGGGCACCTGTTGGTTCCTCAAGGGGTGTTTCCAGTCCCCAGAGGCAGGTCCTGACTGACAACCAAAGCAGTCCTGACACGTTGTGTCATGCCAGCCCCCTCACTGCATAGAGAGCATAAAGTGAAACGAAAGGCCCAGACCACTACATGATTGAGAGGTTCGTCTCTCATTTTTTTTTACATTGTGGAAAACTGATGCATTTACCAACACATTAGCCGACATATCTCACCATTTTTCGCATGATTTTTCCCCTGCAGAACTCTTTTCTTCTGATTGCACATTCTTCTCTTGATGCCTCACCTCCCATTCGCTAACTACAGCATCCCAATGACAACACCCGGCCCATCCTTTCTTATGCATCCTCCTTTTTTTATTTAAAGAGTTTTTATATAGCGCGAACCAGAACCTTGGGTATCAGAGCGCTTCACATTACATGAGGTAGATTAGAGACAAGTCTTGTAATGCATAACTATAAACAATGATATGATGTAGGTAAGTATACATCTATAAAGGTGATATCAAAATACACGGTTAACACAGTATACACAGTGACATGCGGAAGATTAGGGATATAACATTCTATAAAAATTTCTGATTGCAAAAGTTCTTAAGTGTCTTTCCCCGTGCATACTAGGTCCAGGATTAGTAAAGTATAGATCAAGGCTATCCTCCATATAGCTGTAAGACTATACGCAGAGGGTTAGCACAGTATGCATATTGATATGGGGTAGATATGGGATACAGTTCAGTGTAAAAGATTTTTGTTGACTTATGCTGTATATTCTCCATTCTCCATTCCTGGGTCAGGATTCGTGTAGTATCGTCCGCGAGTAACCCCAACGCTAAGGATGAACTGTCCCAACTATGGGAGTAACTTGCTCATTAAAAATATTTTTGTTTCCCTCTTAAAGGTTGCTGTGTTTGTTATTTTTCCAAGGTTTGGTGGAAGAGAGTTCCAGATTCTGGGGGCTGCTCCTCAGAAAGCTCTATCATATTCTTCCGGAAAATGGGTGGCCTCAGTAACAGTTCCTTGGCACTCCTAGCTGGTCAATTTCCTCCAGATACTTCAAATTTCTGGACAAGGTATCTTGGTGTATTGTAGTGAAGCACTTTGTGGGTGATACATGCAAATTTTAGCTGAATTCTGGCTTCGTAAGGTAGCCAATTTAATGCTTTCAGGTGTCGAGAGATATGGTAGAACTTCCTCGATCCGGTGATAATTCTTGCAGCTGCATTGAGGCATGTTTTTAGGGGTGCTGTGGAAATTTTTGGTAGACCTGCTAAAGTAGTGCATCCATATTCAATCCTCGAGATAAGCAGTGATTGGACTGCTAGTTTGAGATCCGCCTTAGAGATGAATGGTTTCACTTTTCTAATGTAGTTCAAATGAAAACAGGCACTTTTTGCCATTGATTTGATGTGGGCTTTCCTGTCAAGGTTCTCGACGAGTGTGATTCCTAGTGATTTTACCGAGTCAACTAGGGTAGGGATGAAGTTAAGTGCCGTGATCATTTTGGACCATTCCTTCACCACTGTGTGGTTCTTTGGTGGTGAGATTAGTAGGAATTCTGTTTTCAGAGCATTTAGCTTCAGGTGATTGTTAGTTAACCATTGTAATGACATTTTTAAGGCCTCATTCATTAACCTGATGTCTTCCAAAGACGCAATCTTGATGTATATCTGCGTGCCATCCGCGTACATGTGAAAGGATATTTTGGAATTTCTGAGAATTTCTGTAAGAGGTTCGACATACAGGTTAAACAGTGATGGAGATAATGTAGAATCGAGTTAGGGCATGACGGTGAAAGTGATTGGTTGACCAAGAATCTTTGCGTACTATTTTGGAGGAAGGATTCAAACCATTTCAGCTTATTACCCGATATTCCCATCCTTTCATGATGCCTGTTTAGTAATTTTGCATGATTTACAGTGTCAATGCAGATGACATGTCTAGGAGGATGAGTAGACATGATCTATTGTGGTCAAGGGCCTGTAGACCATCATTGACAATATGTAGAATTGCTGTTTCCGTGCTGTGTCCTGTTCTGAATCCCGACTGGCAGTCATCCAGTAGCGAGAAATCGGCTATGTGTTGGCTCAGTTGTTTTTGTACACATTTCTCTATTAGTTTAGCAAGTACCAGAATGTTGGTTACTGGGCGAAAGTTATTCGGATCTGCTGGGTCCGCTGTAGGTTTTTTGATGATGGGGACTGTTTTTAGGCATTCTGGGAGTATCCCTTGGGAAAGAGAGGCGTTTATAATTTTCGTCCATATAGGAATCACAATATGGTTGATTTCTTTCAGACATTTTGATGGGAGTGGGTCATTATAGTGGTTGTTAGGTTTGATATCGAATAGTGTTTTGGCGATGGTATTCTGGTCTAATAACTTGAATGTATCCCATGTGCCTTGTTTTTTGCCCTATCATCATTAGTTTTAGAGTAGGTATTGCTCGTTGAGGGTGTTTGGTTGGCTAGGTAATCCGCTGTATTCCTGAGCTCAATTTCCAACGTATTGGCTTTGTCGGTGAAGAATGTTGAGAATTCTTCACAACTTAGTTGCATTTTTGTGATTTCTTGGGCCGATTTGGCCAACTTATTGGATTGTTGTTTTAATGTCTTGAATAGTTTCTGTGGTCTGTTTTTGGTGCTATCCAGTTCTGATCTAATAAATTCCTTTTTGGAGTTCAGGATCTTTTTGCTGTATTCTTTTCTGGTTTTTCTGAGGGATTTCAGTTCGGGGGATGATGGGTGTTGTCTCTATTTTCTTTCCACCAGTTTCAATTTCTGACTTTCCTCATTCAGTGTCCCATTAAACCATGGGTTTTTAACCTTCCCTGTAACTCTTTTCAGTTGTAGTGGCATGGTGGTGTTAACTATATTTGTTATTGATGAAGTGTAGTGGTCCGTTAGATCATTCACGTTCTCCAAGTTATTAGGTGAATTTAGGTCCTTCCCACAGCTTTCTAATAGAAGTTCAATATTCGAGTCTTTAGTGTCCCGCATCCACTTTTTGAGCTTATTAGGTTGTGTGTTCTTGTTCTTTTTCAATGTGGGAATCAGGAAGGTTATGGCATGGTGATCTGACCAGTCACACAGCTCTATTGAGAAGACTGGAGTGTTATCGTTTTTTTGAAATTATCCAGTCCAACGTAGCTCCTTTCAAGTGAGTTGACTGTGTGCATGCTTGGGCGAGGTTTAGCTCCGCTAAAAAGTCTTTAAAAACATTGACCTGTTTGTCATTGCTG
Organism: Lissotriton vulgaris; assembly: GCF_964263255.1. Taxonomy (NCBI): domain Eukaryota; kingdom Metazoa; phylum Chordata; class Amphibia; order Caudata; family Salamandridae; genus Lissotriton; species Lissotriton vulgaris. The sequence continues at coordinate 2,125,606,972 of NC_141687.1, read as the reverse complement.
TCGTTCCAGTGCAGATTAAAATCCCCTAGGAATATGTTATTTGCATCGGTGTTAGAGTTAGTCCAGATGATCTCAATTAGTTGTTCAATGAAAGACATATTGTTTCCTGGTGGGTGATAAAGTGCATGCAGGTTGCATCTTTGGTTGTTAGCTGATCTTATATTGAGGCCTAGGTATTCGCAGGATTTGAGTGGTTTTGATTGAATTTGGCCTACTTCTATATCTGAACGGTGGATGCAGGCTATGCCACCCCCTGTCTTTTTTAGTCTGTCCAGCCTCACAATGTTATCCTGAGGGGGCACTAGTAAATCCATGACCGGAGATGATGATTCTGATAGCCATGTTTCCATTAGGATTGTGGTGTCAATTTCCTGGCTAATGATGAGATCAGCTATGTCTAAAGCATGTTTAGTTGTGGACCTACAGTTGAGCAGTAGGCATTTCAGTGGTTTCCCATCGCTATTTGGGTTCAGATTTTGCGGCTCGGTTATTATTCGGACTTGTTGTACGTTATTATGGTTGGGTTTCCTTTCTTTCTGTCTGGATGTTCTATTAGCATCGATCTGGACTGTTCTGATTTCCTCACCTCTACTGCAGTCCTTTGTCTCCTACTCCCAGAGTAAGGATAGGGTTTCTTCTTCCGTTAAGTCTTTTTGTTTCCTATCTGGTCGATTATGCCTATTTGATAATGGCATTGCCGTCTCATTCCTCTTTCTTTGGGAGTTATATAGTAGATCTTTGATGTGCTCGATTTTGTTGGGGGTTCTTTCGGAAGTTTCACGTAACTTTCCCATCGGTTGCAGAGTGTTTAGTATGTCTTGTGACATGTTGTCTATTTTTGTTTGAAGCTCTTTGATTTCTCTCATGGTCTGCGGTGATGTTTTGGGTGTGTTTCCCCGCTTATTTCGTGATTCACATTTTACGTTCCCTTTTTTTTCACTGTTCTCTTCATCGGGATCCTTTTCTTTTTTAAATTAGTTTGGTTGTCTGCTCCGCCTTTATTTGCATTGTGGGATGAGCTATCTAAGCGTGCACATAATACCATGTTTGGGTAAGATACATTTCGTACATTTCTAGATGTCCTTTGAGCTGGAGTAGAGTGGGGTACTGCTGGGGTGGAGTCTTCCTTATCTGTTATTTCCCGGTTTTCAGAGAGTAGTCTGATTGTCGGAGATGCTCCGTGATTGAGGAAAGGTGTCGCTTCTTCTCTCTGATGACTCACAATCTGAACACAATAACACTCTCCTCAACACAATGTGCTTTAAATCACTTAATGAGCAATACACATGCACAAGTGAAACCAGTTGGCGCATAGACTCTTAGCCTTGCAGTTACACCCGCTCCGTCATCAGAAGCACCGCATTGAATTGCTCCTCTTCTAGAATCCCTCATACATGTACAGCTGCTATTTGTCCATACCTGTTCATACCAATTAAAAAACCCTGTTCCTGGGACAAAATATTAATTACCTTACCTTGCCTTGCAGTGGTAACAAGGCCCAGAGGTCTGAGGGGCCCACTGAACCCTAATTATGGCTGTCTGCATTGCACACTTGAAACAGCATCAGGGATTATTTTCCCTGCTTGTCCAATGGCGCATGACACTTTGGCTATGCCACTGCTCTCATTCACTTCCTTATATGTACACATATACTGCACTTTCACAGTTGCCATCATCAGTATCTGCATTGTTACCTTTCACTCACATAACATGCTTGCTTAATTGTTTACCCAACCATTCTTTATTTATCCTCCTTGAAAAGCACATCTTCAATGTATTGTTAGTGCTGGACCTGGCCCTTTTTGCAGGGTTATCCCCAAACTTTAGGCCTTCCTTCTGTATTTATTCTGACAGTTTTTGTTGGCTTAAGGAACCTTGAAACCTAACCTCTGATATTCAGTGCTAAAGTGCATGTGCTCTCTCTTTTACACTTGGTATAATTGGCTTGCACCTGTTTGGCATATTTAATTTGCCTGTAAGTCTCTTGTACAGTTGTATCCCATATACCCTGTGTCTGCCAATTAAATGCTACTAGTGGACCTGCAGCGCTGCTTGCACCACCCACAGAAGTAGCCTTTACTACCTGTCTCAGGCCTCTGCCACTGAAGGGTCTGAGTGCAAAGTTTACTGTCACAGTGCTCCTCTCATAGATTTGCATTGGGAATTCCCTTTTATGTGGTTCAGTGGCAATTTCTGATCCAAAAGGAGTAATGTTGCCATTTTTTTTTATGTTTGGAAGAGTGGTGATAAATCCTGCTTATTGGTGAAGGTGGGTTTTCCATTACTATTTTAGAAAGTGGGCAATTCTGTATGCTCATGACTCTTTGTGCTTTGAAGCCTGACTCCAATCAACAACTGGTTTAGACTGACAGGGGCTTTTTGTGCATTCACTGTAGACAGATACACAAAGGGAGCTAACATGTGCCCGGCATAACATGATGGCCCATCACCAGGCTGATGGGCCTGCCTGGCTTAGTGTGATGGGAGGAGTTGTCACTAATACCTGAATAGGGCTGTGCCTGTCTTCTCTCAATGCTGTCTCCACCCCCCAATAGTGTGTCTGGAGCCAGGGCTGGGATTGAATGGGGGTGTTGTGCACTTCTAAAGTTTGTTTGAAGTTACCTCCACGTCAAAGACATTTTGATAATAAGTACCGGGGCTCTGACCTCATATTTTTAGATAATGCTTGGGACTTGTAACCAGACGCTGCTGGCACTACATTCTGCACATTACCAGGAGGAACCTCTGGGCTGTCAGGAGAGGCCACCACTTGCTCTTTGCTCTGTTGTGCTGACTGGATAGAAAGGACTGCCTATTCACCTACAAAGGATCCTGTGTGCTGGACTGCTGCCTACTCTTGTACTTTGGTGCCCCCCGTGATCTCCCAGGGCTTGGTGCCCTGCCCTGTGTTTTTGAAAACTTGGCACTAGTGAACGCTTTATTCCTATGGCTCTTGGCCCTGAAACTAAGTGTGCTGGCCACTTCATTTAGCAGTTGATTGGATTTTCCCTAAGGAGTAGCGCATGGTGAGCGCTTGATTTAACCACTATCTTGTCTGAGCCCTTATGCCACCAACAGCATGTGGTGAGCGCTTCGGGTGAGAGAGGGTGTGTGGAATCATGGTCAGCATGTGGGGAGCATTTCGTTGGGAATTTGGTGTTGCCTTGAAGAGTAGAGCTTGGTGAGCGCTTCTCTGTCAATATTTCTCTTTGGGGCTGTAATCAGCATGTGTTTTGGTCGCTGTTACCACATCGAGCCGTGCCGCTCTAATCTGTACTTCCCCGGGCAGCTGAAGCCTTACTTTGAGTGTGGCCCCCACTTAGATGAGGGGACCACAACGTGCACTTCCAGAAGGGGGAGTGCTGTCCATAGGCACCATCCCCCTGCTGGTGGACTCAGTTGTTGGCTGTTCAGAGTACCCCTCAATGGACCCCTCCATCAGGAAAGCTGCTGTGTGGAAGAGGTGGCATGCCACGTAGAATGGGACAACCATTTCTGTTCACAACAGCTTCTGCCTTCTGCTAGGAGTCGTGCCCTGGCAACATGGGCCCCTGGAGTAATATCCACAGACAATGCCCAATGTTGGGTTACCAGATTACGATGGGCCAGTGCCAACTAAGGTACTGTGGGGCTGGTTGGACCCAGAAGACAGTCATCCCACACTCCTTCACGGGCGGCTCTGCTTGCTTTTTACTGGGTTGTGTCTAACTGGCCCAGTCACTGGGTGACCGAGAGGATGATTCTGAGTAGCCATGAAGCGCTACAGACTCACCATATTTTGGTGGTGACGTCTTCTTAATGTGCATTCACATGTGCCCAGATTTAGAAGCCTTGCCATTACGCACTCTTGAGTGCGGGTACACTGAGAGGCTGGTGCCTGATTATTACCATGTCCCAATGGGGGTTCTGATTGCCCAGGTCGGGGGGGTTTCTTATGGCTGTGCTTCACATCACACTGGTTGAGGAAAGCTTTGACTGAAACCCCTGAGCCTGAGTGCTCAATCCAGCACTTGCCTATCCCCTTACTGGACCTTGCTGCAGTAGGCGTGCAGGTGCTTCTGCGCCCTACACTCCGCACCAAATTTCTGTAGAAGGAGTACTAGGAGCAACGGGCAGCTGTGCCCTAGAATTTCCTGGTAATTTAGATGATTTGTTCATTAACTATTGCATTTTATGCCCTCAGTGCACATGGTGATATATCATGTTATGTCTTATACAGGTTAGAATAAACAGCACGATATCATGCGTCTGCATAATATGCACAGTAATGAGGTTCCAAGATGTTTTGCAACACAACAATAATTTTTCTATTGCACGCATTGTGATGTTTCTGACAAATGCCTAGTTGGCAAAGTAATCACTGATTCATGCCGTCTTGGTCTATGTTTATATGTACAATATGCTTATATATATTTTTTAATATTGTGTCTGGGATAAGCCTGAGCAGGGGTTACCTTGGGTGTGTAACTTCCTTATCATGACTAGAGTGGTGGGTTCTGCCTGGCTCAACCAACCAGAACGCCCATTCCTAACAGTTAGACACAAATTATAATCGAACGAGACCTGCATAAATGTTTTCGAATTTTACTTTAGAATGTATTTAAAACAATGCTAAGAAAGTACATATAAAATCACACGTAGGAAAATGTGCTTGCTTATAACGTCTAATAAAGCTAAATGTGAAGTGAAAAATGCAGTAGGCTATCATTTTCTATGATGTTCTGTAACTAGGCCCAAACCATATTTCCTTTCTACTCGTACTCATAGCTAAATAGACATTTCAGTAGAACAGAGGTGGCCGATATTTTAGGAGGGAGGCGGCAGATGGGACATACACAGACACATACATACACTTACACACTCACTCACACATGCATGCACACACACACATCCATTCACAACACTCATTATCAAATATTCAAACATACACGCATGAACGCACCAAACATTATTTTAAAAAATCACACTTACCTTAAGCTTTGCCTCAGAGGAACCAGGAGCATTTGGATTACTGCTGACCCCATCCCACTATGTGACACTCAACCCTGGGCATTCAAGGGCTTAAAAATAAAGCACGAGAGGTCTGAGTTTAGGAGTGACACTACCCCTCGTCACCAAGGGGGAGGGCCTTAGAACCCTTGCTGAGCTGAGGAGGTCATGTGACATCCTCAGCCAGGCAAAGTTGACCTTGAGCAGCCAGGAGCCAGGGCATTTAGCGCATGCTAGATTCTGTATGGAGGCAGTCGCTCAATGGATGATTCACAATTCATTGAAACTTAATGGTGAGAAGACGGAGATCTTGGTATTTGGAGGAAAGGAGGATATCTGGTCGGCGAAATGGTGGCCTGTTTCATTGGGAGCCTGCCCGGTACCTGCGGCTCTGGCCAAAAACCTAGGAGTCCTTATCGACCCTTCCCTCAGTATGCATCAGCAGGTGAATAGAACAGTCTCCACCTGCTGGGGCATAATTCACATCCTGAGGAAGATCAAAAACTATCTTTCCCAGCAGGCGAGAAAGCAAGTCGTGGTTGCACTCATAGGCTCCCGACTCGATTATTGTAATGCGCTGTATGCAGGACTCAACAAGGGGTTGCTGCAGCGACTACAAATGGTCCAGAACGCGGTGGCCAAGTTTGTGTTAGATTTACCCAAACGTGCGTCAGCCACTTCCGCAAGGAAATCGTTACACTGGCTCCCCATTGAGGACATGATTTCTTTTAAAATCATGTGCCTGACCTATGGCGCCTTAGCGAGTAATAGGTCTGAAGGGATTGGTGCTCTCCTGGCCCCCTACAGCCCTTCTAGAAATTTGCGTTCCCCCAACAAGTCTTTGCTATTAGTACCACGCATCCGCAGAGTTAAATGGGGCGGCAGAGCCTTTCCTACCATGGCACCAAAAATGTGGAACGCTCTTCCGGTGGAAACTAAGTCCCTTCCCACTATGCAGTCCTTTAGAAAGGCAGTGAAGACCTGGCTATTTGCTAAAGCATATCTGTAGTTCTGTTTTGCCTTCTTTGTGATTTATTTTGATAGGTGCCTTGATGCCTTTGGGTTTTAGTTGCGCATTACAAATTTTCTTTCATTCATTCATTCATTTGTAGCTCCTGTCTGCCAGACCAGAAAATTAAGAGCATCTGTCAAGCCGACCTTTGCTCAGTCTCAAAGACACTGTTCTTGAGGGGCAAAAGGGGAGAGGGCGTGGCCCCCAGCCTCAATGGAAACTATTTTGCCTTGCACTAGCATCCTACTGAAGAATGTGCTGACTTTAAGATAATATTCTTTTGCTTCATCACACCATATTAGCTCTCCCCGCTTTGACAATGAATTTGCTTTTGATTATAATGAATAGACTGATGTATACTGTGTAAGCTTAATCCAGCCACTGCAGCAAGAACTGTTGCCTTACATTTGACTAGCCCTTTGTCTTCACAATGGGATACTGGTAGCAGCAAATAGACAGCTTAGATATGAATGATACCATGAACTCGGACAAGACGGAGGTCCTCATCCTCGGCTCCAACCCTTCAGCCTGGGATGACTCCTGGTGGCCGACGGCACTGGGGGCAACCCCGACACCCACCGGCCATGCATGCAACCTGGGAATCATCCTTCACTCAACGCTCTTAATGACCAAGCAAATCAACACCGTCTCCTCCTCCTGCTTCAACACCCTCCGCATGCTCCACAAGATCTACAGATGGATCCTGACAGATACAAGAAAGACAGTCACCCAGGCCCTCGTTAGCAGCACACTAGACTACGGAAACGCCCTCTATGCGGGATCCCCGACCAAGCTCATCAAACGACTAAAGAGCATCCAAAACGCCTCAGCACGACTGATCCTCGATGTACCATGCCACTGCCACATCACCCCCCACCTGAGAAACCTGCACTGGCTCCCCGTCAACCAGAGGCTATACTTCAAGCTCCTCACCCACACACACTAAGCACTGCACAAGACCAGCCCAGCCTACCTCAACAGATGGCTCTCCTTCTACATCCCCAACCACCAGCTACGCTCCGCCGATCTCTCACTCGCCACCGTCCCGTGCATCCGAAGAACAACCACCGGTGGGAGAACCTTCTCCCACCTCGCCGCCAAGACATGGAACACCCTCCCACTGAGCCTACGACAGACCCAAGACCTACTGACCTTCAGGAGGATACTCAAGGCCTAGCTGTTCGATCAGTAGTGCCCCCACCCAGCGCCTTGAGACCCCTGCGGGTATGTAGTGCGCTTTACAAATGATTGATTGATTGATTGAGAACTTTCTTTATATATCCAATACTGCAACATTAATTTAAATATGCAACATTAATTTAACTATGAACTGATGTGAATGTTTACTATGGGAACCAGGAATATAAGCAACTGATGATGACGACACCGTCGGACAAGTGGTCACTAATTTTCATTACATTATTGTGCATTTCATATTATAATTGAGTGTTCCTAGCTGAAGAGAAGAGAAGACTCTTTACCTTGCATGGTGCCTGATGCTTCATGTATTCTGTCCTTATAACTGAAAGCTATTGCTGACAGTGATTTTGCCTTCCTTTATCCGACTCTCTGTGTAGGAACATTTGCGACATGAAATTGATCAAAGCTATTGCTGCGATCATACTTCCATTAATGACCTTATTTTTACGGTTGCTACTGCAGCTGTTGGGAACATGGCTGAGTTCCCAGAACGACTCTTCATCAGAAGTTCTATACTTTCACTATGCTCCAAGAATCTTGCTCTTTACCTGTAGAGACTATTTATGGGTTTCTATAGGATAAGTTAGGCTCTTTAGATAGATGCGGATTGAGTCCTTTATGGAACACTGTGCTTAATTTATGCTGTCATTAATCAAACCTTTTCTAGTTATTTCTGTAACTGGAGTAATCTGAATAATTCTTCAACTTCTCGTCATTGAATGATATTTAAGAACCTAACAGTTGATGACAGAAGTTTTGTACTCCATTTCAAAATGGTGGCAAAGGTCTGTTGACCTGACGACGAAGTGCCACAGGATATTGAGGATCCCAGTTGTAAATTTGGGGTGATTGACTTAAAACCTGGTCCCAACCAAACCTTGGTTGCTAACAGTTTTAGCAATCCATAACTGTTCCAGCTTGGACCAATGCCTCGTCTAATATTTCTCATTAGTCTTCATTTGTACATATTAGTCTTTGCTCTCAATTCTGACCAGTTTCAATCACTTGGCATTCTTCGTTCTTTATTAGCACTAAGAACAAATCTTGACACTACCTTCCTAAACCATAACAATTCAAATAATATACTGAAACCCATTAAGCCCACATCCTTTTTGAACCATTTTTGTTCACACGCTCTTGCAAGCAATTGCCAACTGTACAGTTTCTATGAACACCCCTTTGAATATCTCCTCCTGTCCAGTTTTTTTGGTTTGTAAACACACTAAATGTATGCCTTATGCTGAACTGCTGCAACAATTCGACCTATTGCAAGTCATTGACTATGTCTAATAACTTAGGAAAATCCCTCATGATAAACAACTGCCTGTAAAATGCCCACAACATTTCCTGTCATGTCTTTTTTAACAAGTACAATGACATAATATCTGTGGAAAAGGGGATTATTAATTTGGTACGAGTGACCCTCCCAACTTAATAAAACACAATCATTTTTTATGACAACTCAGTTCACTGAGAAGTTTCTGTTAAACACCTGTACAAGCAGTAGACTCTTTTCTATAGAAATGCACAATAGGTTCTAGCTGTACCAAACATCATGGAAGTCAAGAAGAAAACCAATAAAATTCCCAAAGCACTTTTGAAAAATCATGATTAAATCCTTAGCAAAGTGGTACTAAAATGGTTAAAATAATAGATGTATTGATTCTCAAAGAAATTGCAAAACTGAGACCAGCAAGGGTCACTCATAACCGGATACACTATATTTGAGCTCCTACAGATTCCATCAGGTTTATTTGTGCTAAAATGTCAGAGTGGGACAAAGCTGAATTTCTTGGCCACAGATGGAGCGATTAATACTCCAAGTCATATGTTCTGTCATTGTCTTTTTTCTGGTCTTTAGTATGAGGTAGGAGATTATAGTCCATGGAGGCTCCACCGAGTCACATACTTCTTTGTGGTGGTCCCATGGTAGCCTCAATCTCAGATCCTAAAAAGTCTAAGAAACCAAAACTCACAATCCTTAGCCGACCAGGGCACACTTTTCTTAATAAGCTTTTGTTACGTCCTTGTCCTCCAGAGGCAGTCAGAAATGTCATACTAAGTCTCTCCTCAGGGAATCTCCAGGTCTGTCTCCAGTGCGTTCCGCTTTAAAATGCACAGGTGTTCTTCCACAGAGGATGGATACCTTCTTCTGCTTTTTTTGTTTCCAAGTCCATTACCAGAGGCTATCTAACTGACTCTAGGAGAGCCATTCAGTCTCTTGTTTCAAAGGAAGAGAAGGAAGCACTTCAGGCTTCGTCTCAGAAAGGGCAACTTAGGCTTTTTCTCAGGCTGGTCAGCTAGGGTTCTTTCTTCTTCTGATGTTTTTCTTCCAGGTCCAAGACTGTTCTGATGGTAGGGAGGGGCAATTGGATACATCACACAAACTTGTAGTTGGTTGAATTAGAATCAAGGCAGAATTTCTATCAAAGCTCAGCTCTCTTTTTTAACAATTTTCACAAGTTGACCTCGCACACCAAAAACAATATGATAAACACAATATTAGTGCTTAGTAGACATTTGTCCTGTGACAAAGATGTTACCAACAGACCAGACGACCGCACACGTACGAGACGGCGACGCCGGATACATGGCATATACTCTATTCTTCTCTTTTCTGACTGAAATATAACGAACGGATGGTATAAGATTTGCATGACCCGCCAACTATACAATTAAAAACCCCATTGGATATACAATTATCAAGACGGATGGGACGCGTTGTATAAAGATACACTGTGTTAAGCCCTGAAGAAGTCCGGTTTCGGACGAAACGCGTTGGCTATTTTTATCTGCAAATTTTGAATAATAAAAGAAAGAATAAAAAGAAGAAAATTGACTTGGAATTTTCTTGGAAGAACTATTGGATTCCATCTTTGTCACAGGACAAATGTCTACTAAGCACTAATATTGTGTTTATCATATTGTTTTTGGTGTGCGAGGTCAACTTGTGAATTTTGATGTATAAAACAAATGCCTGTTTGTTTTATGTTGGGATCTAGGGGGTTGTATCCCAGACCATTTGCACCCATATTATAAAAACAGTAGGTACTTGACCCTCTGTGCGGCCCTTGCAGCCTCATCCCCTTTTCTGCTTGACTACTCTTTTTTAACAATGCCTGTCTTAATAATAAACCTCCAAAAAGCCTGTGTTTATAATGGCAGGCTGGGTCCTCCTCCTCTCAGGATCTCCAAGTCGCCTCCCTGCCAAAATCATATGGAAATGAGGGACCACCCTTCTTCCTGATATGAGAACAGGGTTCCCTCCTGCTGTGCCAGAGATAAATATCTGAGAGGAAATTCTGAATGAAAAGCTTTTTTCACTGAAACCAAATTGTGGCATTTCAATGTCAAAATGCAGGTTGCTCATCTGATCCTTATTGAGGATATATTTACCTGTCTGTGAGAAAGTGCCTCTTTTGCATGGTTAGCCCCCACTTTTTGCCTGGTTTTGATAGGGTGCTCAGAGGCCCTGTCAACCAGCTCCCCTGTGTCAGTCCCCCTTCCCTAAAACAAACTCCCAATGGGTACTTCTGCCCCTTTAAGTCCCTAGTAAATGGTACCCTGGGTACCAGGATGAAGTGGGTGGGTGAGAGGAGCACTCCGGTGATTAAATAAGTTTTAGAATGTTAACTAAGCTTAGTTGCTATAAAGTTCAACACAAGCGTGCAACAGAGGTAGCACGTTTGTCCTAACCGTGCCTCAATTTGAAGTCCTAACTTGAGCATGGGACACACTCAACCTTGTTGCACTGTTGCTATATGTGGTTCACAGTTTGAACAACACTACATAATCAACAATTTTCACACAAATAAATGAATAATACTTCAATGCTTAGCATAGAACAAAAGTTATCAAGTTTTTTTACTTCACAAAGATATCAACACTATTCTACATTCTGATACAATTTAAAGCAAATTTTCAAAGACATGAGTAAAGCAAACAAACACATTGATGCATCTTCTCTTGAGCCCAATGCATTTCGAGCTTAACAAGGTCTTCATCGGGGGCCTGAAACTGAAATGAACATAGTGTCAACTAACTCGAATACAGGAAGTACAATGTTTCAGACTCTACATGGCAAGCAAATTAGTGCATTAAGTTCACTTATGAAAATGTGGAAGAAACTTGAAAAAGTCATAGTGATAGCCTTAGCCCACACCACAGTGCTCAAAGAGAACGTTTAGCATACTCACAATCCCAAAGGCGATTGTGCGCAAGAATCCTTAAACAACAAAACCTACAAAACAAAATATGACTGTTGGGGAAGATTCAAAAAAACCAAAGAAACGGAACTAATGACAGGAGGTCGGTAATCCAAATACCTGGGACACAGAGTGTTGCGCAGAGATCTCGGGATTCGTAACAACTGGAGTGATTAAAGCTGTACCAAACGGTCGACTCGGTCTGTTAAACAAAAAGCCGATAGTGAGCACTAAACTCTGGGGGCTGGTGAGCTTTGAGAACAAAACTCATCATTACAGAAACCTTACCTCTTTCAACGAAGCGTCACACCGAAGGACTACTCTAGCTCACAGGCTGACCGCGATCGGGTGTTTACCGGAAGCAGCTGTACTCGTCTTGATCTCAAGCGATTATAACCAAAGAAACTACGGAAACTGACAACGGACTGTAAAAACCTTGGCACTGACTCCAGGCGAATCACGACGGACTCAAACTACGTAACTGGAATCTAGGCGCGCTGATAATACAAAAGGACCCTATTACTGCAGGGCACACACGGAACCAATCTACGATGAGTTTGCCAAACGAAAAAACTGACGCCATCTTGGAATAGGGACCAAGTATTCACTGAAAGGCGAACAAGAATAGAGTAGGAGAAGGAAATTAAAAAAATAAAGTAGGTTGGCAGAAACTGTGAGAGGGTGAAAAAAATAAGGAAGGGTAATGCACATTAACAATTTATACATACATTGAAAATAAACCACATTTTATAATTAGCAGGCACAGCCGTGATTACAGACCACAGAGCTAACAGGGATCACAAGAAACATGAAAGATCTATTTTTTCATTAAGACCAGCGGGTTCTTGTGTTTTGAGAAATGTTATCCAGTGGATCTCTCTCTGGAGGAGGGATCTAGTGAGATCAACTCCCTCATTGATTTTTATAAGTTCCAGTATGGAAAACCTAAGCTGGGAAATGTTGTGACTATTCTCAACCCAGTGTTTCGCAAGATTGCTCTTGAAGTTTTTATTCCTGATCATACTTTTATGTTCAGAGATTCTGGTCTTAAGTTTCCTCTCAGTTTTGCCGGTGTATAATCTACCACAGGGGCATTTGATGTAGTAAATCAGATTTTTGGTGTTACAGTCACCGTCATAATGTAAAGAAATTTCTCTGCCATTTAAAGGATGATGCAATTTCCAGTTCCTGAATTTTTCTATCAATCAAAGTAATCTAATAAATGTATTAAAGAGGAAAAGAAAGAGGAAAAATGCTCCTTAAAACAAATAAAAGAAGACGGCGCATGGGTGCAGTTAAAAGAGTCGGCCTCGAAAAAGTTTTGGGAAATTATCACTGATTGTTGCGGCACAAGAGTGAAATCTCTCCCCATTCCTATAAAAGGAGAGGAATGGAAATTCCATCTGGTAGATCTCTACTCTGCGAATTCAAATTCTATTAGTATTGCTACACCTGACTCCCCTGACACTCCCTTATTCACCTATGCACATTCAATGTATGACGTGGTTAGATTTATTTAAAAATGAGATCTTCATGAGCAATGGGTCCGGATGAAATCCCTATGACGGTGATTGAAAAGGAGCCACTTTTGTGGGCTACGTATTTAGCTCCATTGTTTAATTTTTGTTACTTTCAGGGGAAGACTCTACCATCTTGGTCCGGAAGCATTTTAATCCCTCTGCACAAAAAGGGTCCTAGAAACCTTCCGGGTAACTACCGGCAAATTGCCTTTTTAGATGCAGCAGGGAAAATATTTGCACATAGTATTCTCGATAACCTCACGGAATGAGTGATAGAGAAAAAGGTCGTCCCAATAGAACAAGCAGGTTTTAGGAAAAATCATTCCACTCTGGATAATATTTCCATGTTGAAATTAATTGAGGAAAAATATACGATCTCCCATAGGTCAAAAGTTTATATGGCCTTTATAGATTTTTCTACGGCCTTTGATAAGGTTGACCGACCATTAATGGAGAAAATTAAATAATATGAGATTGTCTGCTCTTCTGCTAACAATAATTATTGCACTACATTCTTAAACATGGTGCCAGGTATTAATGGGAGGATATTGAGTCCTATCATCGGTAATTTCCATAGCAAATGGCCTGGAACAAGGTTGCCTACTAGCTCCACCACTATTCTCCTTATATATAGCAGATTTACCTGATTGTTTTTCTCTGTTAGAGGGAGATGCATCAAAGATAGGCAGCCGTCCTTTCACTTGTCTTCTCTATGCAGACAATATAGTAGTGATGAACTTAACCCCAAATTGGGCTGAACAAAAAGCTGTTATCACTACAGAATTATACGGCGGCTCATTTCTTAAAGATAAATGTATCAAAAAGTAAGATTTTATTCATGAAATGCAATAGAAGTAGAAAATCAAGTCATTTTCAGTGGCAAATTGGTCCTGAGAAACTGGAGGTGGTAAATTCATACCTCTACTTAGGGAAACTAATAGCGAGCAATGCAAAAAATAAACTCCAAATCGAACACAGTACTTGTAAAACTATATCCCATAATAATAATAATAATAATGAGTCTTGTAAGAGCGCGAACAGCTACCTCACATGGAGGTGTCCCGGCGCTATGAGAACATACTAGCCATGAGACAGGTGGCAGATCTTAGCATAGTGTAGTAAATAGCCAGGTTTTTAGCAGTCGTTTAAAACAAGTTTCAGAAGGGGCCTGTTGTAATGCAGGAGGGAGAGAGTTCCATGGCCCCGCCACATTTGCCGAGAAGGTTCTTCCACCCAGCCGCACTCTTCGCGCTCAGGGGACCACAAGCTGCACCCGCCCATTGGAGCGGAGGGTCCTCGACTGGTGATACCTAGGTAGCCTGGCTCTCAGATAATTAGGACAGATGCCATACAGGGACCTGAAGGCCAGCGTCAAGGTTTTAAACTTGATCCCACTAGCCACTGGAAGCCAGTGCAGTGCCCGAAGATGCGGAGAGACAGGGTGCTTGAAGGGAATACACCTCAACAGTCTCGCAGCTGCATTCTGCACCAACTGTAGGCGCTGGATTGAATATCGGGGAAGACCTAGATAGAGTCAGTTGGCGTAGTCCAGCCTCGATGTAACTGTGGCATGGACTACAGTCTTACGACACTCTTCTGGTAGAAGTCTCAGGATCTTGCGCAGATTCCTCAGCTTGGATAGACAGCATCCTGCTACCTGCCGAATATGAGAATCAAAAGAGAGACTGCTATTCCAGCGGACTCCCAAGTTTTTTGCGCTCTGGCTCGGCGCCGGGGACATCCCCATTTCCACCGGCCACCAAAACTCTGCAGGGGGGGGCGATCCCTTGCCAAAGAAAATGACCTCTGTCTTCTCAGCATTCAATTTAAGTTCATTAGCGTTCCTCCAAATGGCCACATCTCGGAGGCACCCCTTAAAAGTTGCGAATGCTTCTTCCGACACCTCCGAGTATGGGAACACCAGCTGGGTTTCATCCGCATAAGATATTGCCTTGACCCCCCAGTTTGAGATGAGTGTGAACAGAGGTGCCAAGTAAATATTAAATAGAAGCGGGCTCAGGGCCGACCCCTGAGGAACGCCACATTTTATATTGGTGGGTTTAGATACCATGCAACCCAATGCCACCTTCTGTGTTCTCAGTGATAGGTAAGACTGAACCCATCCAAGTGCTTGATCTTTTAGGCCTATCTCAGCTAGGCGTTGTATGAGCCTATCATGATCCACCGTATCGAAGGCGGCCGACAGGTCCAGGAGAACCAGCATAGCTGATTCCCCTGCATCCATCGACCAATGCTAATGGTCTGCGCATTTTTTATAGTGCAATGGGCAGAAGGCATTTTATACATCTGCTGACGGTTTTTAAAGTTAAAATTCCTCTAACCCTGCTCTACGCTATTAAATTAATCCCTGTACAAGACTGGAGTTTTTTAGATAGGATCGAATTTTAATACGTCAGTTCCATCAGCCGTGGTAAGACTGGAATTCGGCCTGATAAGCTCCTATATTCAAGGTATATATAGGGTTCTTCGTTGCGGATACCAGTTAAAAAATAGTGACTCTTACTCATTAAGAGGCTTCATGTGTCAAGAAATCTTTGGCGGTAATGGGGGGAAATACTCCCTATATCATGATTTCAATTTGGCTCTAAACCTCTTTTGTGTAAAAGAAGAATTATTGATTTCCCTTCTGCCAGTAGAGTTCAAGTCCTCTTTAAAACCTTAAGTGGTAAGATCAGCTTTATTAAAGATATCAATATCTGTAATACTAAAGAGAGATTAAAGATAATAGTTAGGACAAGCTCCCCAAGAATTTCTCAGAAATACTTGTCTTGGAACCTAGAACATGGAATCCGATGTTGACTCATCCTATGTCACATAGATCTCTTACCATTAAACGATTTAACAGCAAACTGGTCCCAGAACTTGGAAAATGGAAACATTTTTAATTTTTGTGAGCTGAGTATTCAGACCCTGGATCATGTTTTGTTTGTATGTCCAGCATTGGTTTTGAGTCGGCGTCGCTCGCTTAGGCCAATGTTTATACAAAATGGTGTTAAAGATGTTGAAGTAGTCTGTGTAAATGTATTTAATTATTTTAAGGAATTTATGTATATATTTTAATATCCGATATATGCTATTTTAATTGGGCTGCTCCCCTCGTGATTGTTGCCCTATTATGGAGTTCTAATATTTTCTCCTTCTCCAGATAGTACTTTGCACACGTTTCGATTATTACCTAATTGTCTTCTGTTCAATTGGATTAAGTCTCGCTTTTTGTTGATTTTCTTGTTGCTAACTTTGAAATTCTATTCTCTATTGAAGTTGGCTTTCTGAGAGTATTTTGCACATGAATCTGATGTAACTTAACTGTTTTTTGTAGCACAGGTTAGGCTATGTTTTTCTTTCCCTATCTTCTTGCTGCTAATTTCAAGCTAACCTTCAGTTTACGATGGATTTATATATATTTTTTTTATGTATTTTTGACATGAATTGGCTGATACTTAAATGCTTTTTTGCACAATCTGGGATATGTCTCGTCACTTCAATCACTATGCTGCTAATTCCAAAATCTATTTGCAGAAGTTGCTATGTGTTGAAAAGTTTCTATATGTTTTATGACATTTAAGGTAATCATTTGTATGTATTTTTCTTGTGGAACTCATTAGAGTTCCAAATCTTTAAATAAATATTGAATTGCATTGAATTGCTAGCACTGCCTGGTAGCATAAGTATGTCGCCCCACTGGCAGGCTGGACAACCCTAAGGAACATGCACTATACTATAAAATTAAAAAAGATAGGAGGTGTGCAACCTATCTTGCAACAATGACCTCCAAAACCCCCGGCGGAACTGTTGCCTTCTATAAAGGCTCCAATCTCCGGAGAACCGTGAACCTGTCAAGAAGAAACCAACTCCAAAGACTCCGGATCCAGGCGGATCCATGTCTCACACTTTCCACCCGATGCCCACGGCCCGAGTCTGAGTTGCTCACCTGTGCAGTGAAGTCTCCCTGCAAAAACAACAAGTGATGGACCGAATGTGGATCAATGTCACACATTCCCCCAGTCAAAAGATCTGGGCCCAAATCCATCGTTTTTTTGCACTCCACACCACCCTGGGTTAGACAATGGCGATATGCAAATCAGCTCTGACCCTGTTGCCCCATGGGAACAGTCCAGTCCGAACTACAAAAGCCATGTCCTTCCCAGAACGGAATCAAGCATCCGAGGACCGGACCGGTTTCGAGGTAACACCTCTCATCAGCCCGGCTAGCTTGACTCCAAGTGGTGTGGAGTGCCTGGGACCCACGTCTGGGCATCCCCAGCGCACTTAGGGCGGCAATTGCAAAAACAACAAGTGATGGACCGAATGTGGATCAATGTCACACATTCCCCCAGTCAAAAGATCTGGGCCCAAATCCATCGTTTTTTTGCACTCCACACCACCCTGGGTTAGACAATGGCGATATGCAAATCAGCTCTGACCCTGTTGCCCCATGGGAACAGTCCAGTCCGAACTACAAAAGCCATGTCCTTCCCAGAACGGAATCAAGCATCCGAGGACCGGACCGGTTTCGAGGTAACACCTCTCATCAGCCCGGCTAGCTTGACTCCAAGTGGTGTGGAGTGCCTGGGACCCACGTCTGGGCATCCCCAGCGCACTTAGGGCGGCAATTGCAAAAACAACAAGTGATGGACCGAATGTGGATCAATGTAACCCAGGGTGGTGTGGAGTGCAAAAAACGATGGATTTAGGCCCAGATCCTTGTACTGGGGTGAGTGTAAGACATTGATCTACATTCTGTCCATCAAATTGTTTTTTGTAATTTTCTCCCTGAGTGTACTGGGGTAGCTCAGACGTGGGTCCCAGAGCCTCCACACCACTGGAGTCAAGCTAGCCGGGCTGATGAGAGGTGTTACCTCGAAACCGGTCCGGTCCTCGGATGCTTGATTCCGGTCTGGGAAAGATATGGCTGTGTAGTTCGGACTGGACTGTTCCCATGGGGCACAGGGTCAGAGCTGATTTGCATAAAGCCATTATCTAACCCAGGGTGGTGTGGAGTGCAAAAAACGATGGATTTAGGCCCAGATCCTTGCACTGGGGTGAGTGTAAGACATTGATCTACATTCTGTCCATCAAATTGTTTTTTGTAATTTTCTCCCTGAGTGTACTGGGGTAGCTCAGACGTGGGTCCCAGAGCCTCCACACCACTGGAGTCAAGCTAGCCGGGCTGATGAGAGGTGTTACCTCGAAACCGGTCCGGTCCTCGGATGCTTGATTCCGGTCTGGGAAAGATATGGCTGTGTAGTTCGGACTGGACTGTTCCCATGGGGCACAGGGTCAGAGCTGATTTGCATAAAGCCATTATCTAACCCAGGGTGGTGTGGAGTGCAAAAAACGATGGATTTAGGCCCAGATCCTTGTACTGGGGTGAGTGTAAGACATTGATCTACATTCTGTCCATCAAATTGTTTTTTGTAATTTTCTCCCTGAGTGAAGTCTCCCTGGCAATCCTGGCCAGCGTAGGCTGACCCCCTCCTGCCTTCCACAGCGGCACCTGCAGTGCAAATCCAGAGGCTACCCCGACTGCGACCGGCTCCATAAGACGATTCAAATGTTGAAAAGCACCCGTGCACCCAAAGGCCCTGGGTCTTGGTGAGCTGAACTGATGGTGCCCCTATGACCCACTACATCCCAACTTACCTCTGCTTGTTGTTGGTCTTCCTTGTGCAAGCTCCAGTGCCATGCCTGTAGCCTCTTTGCCGACCAAAGACTCCTCATTGAATAGCATTGGGTGCCCGATTTCGAATGTGCACCCTGCACCTGGCTGCCCCTGTGCCTCTGGTGTTGTCTGTTTGGTGCTGCTTCGTAGCCCCCCTGTGCTTGTGCTACCCCACAAAGCTTGGCCACTGCAACCGGTTTACTTACCTGCAAGCAGTGTGGCTACCACCACCCCGGGTCTCTATTCGAAAGCATTGGGTCGAACTCCGATTTTGACCTCTGCACCTGGCTGTCCCTGTGCCGCTGATGGTGCAGTTTTGGTACTCACCTGACCCCTGGCCCTTGCTGACTTTTAGCTCAGAAGACTGAGATTGTAAGTTAAATACTTATCTCTTTTATTTTTTATAACTTTATTTTTCGTTTTTCGCTTATTAACATTACCGCATACAATAGTACATTGGCATCTTGCGCACAATCCCAGAGGCAAACATGGCAGCGTTTCAAATCAAACTACATCATAATCGACAATGAGATCACATCATGGACATCACGTTAGTGCATTGTAATTACTGTGGAGTATTTATTACACTCAATCCCCCAGGTCCGCTCAATCCCGGTTTCCCCCCCTCCTGAGGTGGTCCCACTAGATGTTGGAACACTCTGAATACCATTGTCCCCTTCCGGGTTGAGGACTGTACCACACAACTGGCGCCACTCCAGATGATAAGCTCTGCCTTATCATCTTTATAAGTTAACTGCATGTGCGTTTTTTCAGCTAGGGCCCATTCTCTAACATCCTATAACAATTTGGGGATATCCAAGTATCAGTGTCCCATCCAATTTATCTTTATTCTGTGTCTGGCCATAACCAGCATAAGCTGCAACAGATTATACGCAATTTTTCGCTTTTTAGGTTTACGTACATGTGCCAACAAACATTGGATTGGTTATTCTCGAATGGGTAGACCCACACTCTTCTGGACCCTTGCCACGACTTGAGCCCAGAACTGACTCCTCTAAGGGCGCGCCCAGGCTAAGTGTAGAAAGTCTTCATTGTCAGCCCTGCAGCTTGGGCACTTGCAGTCATTAGTACACGAGATACGTCGCAGCTTCACCGGGGTAAGGTAGGTGCTGTGTAAAAAATGATAGTGGATCAATTTAAATGTGGCGTTACAGGATACTGTATCTGTGAGTTCACAAACAGCCAACCAAGTACCATCCTCTATTACAATATTAAGGTCCCTCTCCCAAGCTGCCAGTGACAAGGAGGAGCGAGCGACGGAGTCCCGTCTCATAGCCTTATACAAAAGTGACATCAGTCTGCGCCCAGAGCCACAAGTAAGGAGCAGATACAGAGGGGCCCATTAGAATGTTAGGCGGATGCGGGCGGTGGCGGTCCCCCCGACATTCTTTCCCGCCAGCATGCCATTCCCCCCACATATTACTATGGTGGGGGGGACCCCGGCGGATGGAAGTCCACCGGTTTTCGATGAGTCGACTGGGCGGAAAAGGTTTTAATATGGTGGCAGTGTCTAACATATTATTATGCATGCAGGGATTTGCCTTTCCTTGGTGGCAAGGCCCCCATGGAAATGCATGCAGTCTTTACTATTGGGGGCCCATAGCGGGCCTCCAGGAAGTTCTGGGGTGAGTGGTGCACATGGTTGGTGCCTGCCACATTGTGCATGATAATGCATGACATGCCTTTCAGCACCGCCCGCCGCAATGTCAAGAATGCAGGATGCGCCCGCCAGTGTGGTGGACGCATCCTAATGACCCCCACGGGACCGCTGCACTTATGGCGGGCAGTCCCTTTCTGCGTCAGGATGGCGGGCGGACAAAGTCCGCCTGCCATCCTAATGATGTCCAGACTGTCTGTCGGCTGGGGGATATCTGGGTATTGGAGCCAGGTAATTCTCACTACTTCCTGGATCCCTCTGTATTGGAGGAAGTGACCCTGCCCAAGTGTAAAACTCACACTCTTGCTCAAAGGTTAAGAACGTCTCATTGGGATATAGATCCGTGAGAACCTCACATCCGCCCTCCCTCCAGCCCTGAAAAGACATATGACTACTAATGTCTCTAAATGGGGCCAATATCCAGATGGGCAGTTCCCTATAGAAAGGCGCATGTCTAAGTTCTCGTTCCACAAATTTCTGCCAAATAGCCGCAGTGTGACGTACCAGGGGTGGTAAGTCCCCATCAGCTACCTTTCCCTTCATCAATGCCACCGTCAGGTCGTCCAGGTACACGCGGCCAGCCAATAGCCATTTTTCCCATTTGTCCCCTTCTCCCATCCAGTCCTCCTCGTACCTGCCTGTCAGTGTAGCGAGAGCCACTTTGCTACGTTGGCTAGCTCACATAAGTAAAATAAGAATTGTTTTCAGTTGCTCAAAAATCTGTACCAGAACCAGGCATGGTATATTTTGTAGTTCGTATAGGCACCTGGGTAACATCACCTTTTTGACACTGCAAGTCTGCCCATCAGGGACAAGGGTAAAGTGTTCCAGAATGCCACTGAGTGTCTAAGGGCATTTAGGACCTTGTCAAGGTTTAAAGCTATCAATTGGGCATCATCGAGAGCGATTTGAACCCCTAAGTACCAAAAGTGAGCTCGCTCCCATCTAAATCTGGAAGGGTTTCAAGTGGTTCTGCGGCCATCGACACTAGGGGGAAGTTCAGAGATATTTTTCTGTTGAGGCTGAGTCCGACATCTCCCCAAAACGCTCAAGGCAATGAAGAAGTTGTAGGACTGCCACATGGGGGTGTGTGAGATAAAAAAGAGCATCAAAATACCTCTTTAACCGCAATATTGTTTTCCCCCTAGGATAACATAGGACTGTGTGAAAATGTTTCTGTGTCTATTTTGAAATGTGAAAAGTGAAAAGTATTTTTAATTAAAAATGTACTTACCTTGGTCTTAAAATAAAGTACAAACAAAGTAGAATAGTATAAAATTGGCCCGTATCGCCTTCTTGAGACATGTGTCGATTACTGATCACGTGTGTGCAATAAATGTCTTACACTTCTCTGTGTTAGGCTGCTCGCCCACACTACCACTAATAGAGCACTTTGGGTATCGTATTGATGAGACCTGTACTCTTTTTGGGAATCCCTGAACCCTGTGCATGGTATTACCACCTAGTGGCAATATCATATACAGAGCCAGCTCTGTGTACATCACAAAATACATATTGCAGCTATAGGTTTCAGGTGATTACCAAACAACCTGACCTCTTATGTAGAATTTAGGTTACAATTGTTTCCTGAAAGAACATCTTTTTGTTATTTGCTGCTAGAGGACAAAGTCAAATCCAACTCAACGTGTTCATTCCACCTACGCTTCCAGGCAGCACAAAGTATAATTTAAAAATATATCTTTCCACTATTACAGATATCAAAATTCTAAGGGACTTATTTACAAGCCTCTTGCGCCACCAGTACGTCACTTTTTCCCATATTCAAAGTGACGCACCAGCTGCTCAAAGGGCCACTATTTTTCTATAATTTTCCTGGTCAAAATTCCAAAATAAGACTTTTACTCACAAGCAAGCTTCTCTATGGGAAAATACCATTTAATCTAGATGGTGGCAAACAACATGCAGTAGCTATTCGTTGTAGGGACATGTTTGTCCCTATTATGTAGCATGACCCAGTATTTACATTAAGCACCCAACCCTGGGGCTCACTGGGGACAGGTAAGTGTAACTTAGCTAATGTTTTTCTGCATGGCTTAACAGCTTTCCCTGGTAAATGCCTCTGTCATGTTTAAAGCCTCATCTAGCTAGGCTACAATGGTATAGTAAAAGTAATGTATTTTTAGTCGTACATGTGAGAGATGTAAGTATATATTGAAACCCACCCGCAATATTTAACCAGGAAGCCACTGGTACATGTCCTGCACCAACTTACTTTAGCCTTACTTAAAAGTAAATTAAACCAATGTTTAGTTAATAATTGCACCTTTACAGAGATAGATCACACAGATTTGGACATTAAATACAATTGTCATAGCACCCACAGATACAATGGTAGCAAAAAGAATCTGAAAAAGTGTGAGATCACTCAAAAAGATGCTATTCCTATAAATTCTCTTCTTCACAAAACAGTAGTGAATTTGTTTTTCATATAGGACCACACTTGTTTTATGTTAGTTTACGTTTTTCGTTCATAAATGTTCTTCTTGGTACTAAACCTCAATCATACCCAATTTTAATTAACGTCAAACTCAAACGAGGTTGCAGTTCCACTCAGAGACTATATTTTAATTTACATGTTTCTTCCCATTTTTTGGTAAATCAATAAAATTTCCTATAATCACATTTAATTTAGAAAACGAAGGCACTTTGATATAGAGCCGTTTCTTCACCAGGAACAAATAATATGATTTAATACACATTCGTTCAGGATACAGAAAGTACAAAGTATACTGAACGTGAATAAAGTCATTTCCGACTTACTGCCACTTAACTATTGTATGTATTTTGAATCATGATTCTCTTGTTTCGCTGCTTACTCGTTGAACGTGCTTTTCTCTCCTTCATTTTTCCACAATTTCTCCACCACTCTGATATCAATCTTCATATCCCAAAAAAGATGCAAGCATTCATTCCGTGGATACAATGCCAGTTTTATGTCCGATAATTTTGCATACTTTCCGTAAAATTTAACTTAATTAAACAAAGGTAAATTAAATAATGTTCTCACATATCTAGTAACCATACACCAGCCGTTCTACACATTGAGTAGATTAGTTTTGCTGTATTCTGTTGTATGAGTATCTATGAAAATGTTTGATGAGAGAGCAAATATGGAGTAGAAACAGCATCTTTGACTTCGAGCAAAAGTTTTAAAAAAAGGAAGTGCAAATATGAAATATTGGAAAAAGTGAAATAACTACTCTTTGATGTATGTCCATTAGTGCTACAATATCAAAGAAATTCTAGTTAACATTTGCGTAAATAATCGGCTTACAACTGATAACTTATTTTGATCGGATAAATGGTCACAACACTTGAATCAACAATACTGGCTGCAATACTGACTGAAGGAAATTGAGGTGGAGGAGGGGGCGAAGGATATGGGGCTGAGCATCCAGTTCTCAGCCCTCCCATAAGAAACAGGAACAGTTTTGGTGCACGTTTTTTATTGAAATATTTAGCAATTATTCTCTTATTGTACGTGGTGCCTAGGACTCACTCTTGTGTTGTACACTAATATCCCACATCTGTATTCTTGCAAGCACCTAAACCCATACACTGTAAACAGCTGTCGGTCCTCGTTTGTTATTGGGCCCTTCTTGTCATCAATTACGTTTCCTGTATTTGTTATTAGGTCTAATATGTTGCAGATGTGTTTACAAAGCTTTGCTTTCATCCCAAATTCCCCCTGATATGCAAACAATTGAGTCATTATGGGTTAAATAGTGTTTGTTCGTTGTGGCACTGGATCTCATTGGTTATCAAGCAATCTTGCTCTGGTCTACAAATATGCATGTATCCAAGTGGTACAGTTCAGAATAGAATAATGCAAAATATGAGTATCTCTCTTCTTCTCTCAGTAGAAGCAAAGGCATTCTGTATGTTGACAACAGTGCATTAAAACTCTACAGACCTTACTCACGTGCAGCATTACACGCACCAAGCGACTAGCCATTGGCTTCAGCAGCACTACCCTTGCACATGAAATGATGGCACCCACCTCAGATATCAGCACACGCTACAGTCTGCCCCCAGTATTACTTGGAATCAGCTACATCCACCACACAACTCCTTTCTGCCTTAGCTTGTTTATTGGCTTTAATGCACAAGATCTTTTCAGACCTTACATGCAGCAGTCTGCTGACATGGCATTCTATAATGCGTTTAGACAATGATAACTGAAGCGTTGGGTATCACCTTCCCCAGATTTCCCCATGACAAAAAAGGCCACTTACAATGTCAGCACGTCTCTGATTTGTCCATGCCTTCACCTATGGGCACCACCGCTCCACGGACAGTAGTACACTTACTACAAAATGCAATTCACAAACCTACAGGTGGAAATCTCCACCTCCATCTCTCCTATATTTTCTATGGGGAGATCTCTGCACATGTAAGTTTACAACTTTCTAGTAAACCTGAGAGAGAGTAGGGGGATTGCTGTTACTAAATGGGAGGAGTTTAAAGATGTTTAAAGATGAGTTTACGGAGGGGCATGCTAATACAATACTGACCCACAAATGAGTAAAACCAATACTATTCACAAACTACACTTCTAAAGTAAGTTGTAG
Organism: Lissotriton vulgaris; assembly: GCF_964263255.1. Taxonomy (NCBI): domain Eukaryota; kingdom Metazoa; phylum Chordata; class Amphibia; order Caudata; family Salamandridae; genus Lissotriton; species Lissotriton vulgaris. The sequence goes on along the minus strand of NC_141687.1, from coordinate 2,125,582,093 downwards.
CCTAAAGATGCAGGGAATTAAGACAGGCACCTGCCACCCCTGCATTGCAGGGGGTAACCCAACCTTTAGGGGGCGTAATACAGTCCAAGGCCAATGAATATATGTGAGATATGGGAAACTCTGAGGGCCCTCTTCACATTCTGCAGGATGGGCCAATCATTTTGCGTTATACCACTGTAAAGCTGACAAATAATAGTAAGTGTACTCCAGCCAGCCACTGACAGGAACTGCCACACACTCCCATGGAAACAAATGTAGGCTAAGACTTAATATAACACCCATAGGAAAGAATTTTAAAGATATTACATTTTTTTGACTTTTAAATTATGGGGCCTATTTACAAACTGCATATTCTAGTAACTTTAGTTGTACATTAGAACTACTAATGTTCTTCCAAATGCTATTCACATACCCATGTGCGAATGTCTATATCTCTACCTTTCCTATCCTTTATGTTCAGAGGTTTTCCCACTTTGTGGCAAATGTGGGAGGGAATGTGTGGATTGACTGGAAGATGTTCAATACTTATGACTAAGGGGGAGTGAGAAGTAATGGGAGTTTAGAAAAGATTAGGAAGGAGCTTCAGGATGGGCATACACCAAAAACTAATGTAAACTCATTGCTACCCACAAACTGCTCTTCTGTTGTTACTACAGCCAAAAAGGACCCAATAGAAATGCAACTATGCTCCAGCTTAGAGTTGGAGTTAGTCTAGCACCACACATGGCCAACCACTAGTGCTGCAAAACCCTCCCATAAAAAAATATTTGAGGTAGGGACTTAAAATCAATCTCCATAACAAGTAATGTTAAATATAATTGGGGGTGTGGCATGGCGCTGCTCCAAGATGGCAGTGTTCTAACTCAGCTCTGCCAGCTGGAACTCCTATTCTACTAGTCGCCCCAGTCTGGGTCACGACATCGCCCAGCCGGAGGGCTTAACATGATCGCCAGCAGCTCGGCTTGAAGTGGATGCAGCCAGGACCCAAAACGGTGCCTGGTGCATGAGATCTGGAGGAGGACTGCCCATGCTGGTCCTGCAACTTCTGGGACACGTCGGGCTAGGGGCCTTTGTGGTGGTGTGTGCCATCACCCTCACCTAAGGGGGTTTGACGGGCCATGCTTTTCTGAGTCCGTGCCCCCAAATTGCTATTTAGGGCCACTGGTGGTGTCAGGTGGGTCAGGAACAGGTGGGGGAGTGTTCCGGCGTCCATGTACGTTTGAGACCTGACCATGGGCTGTCGCTGTGCGTCTCCGAGGCCTGCAGAGAAGAGCCTAAGCAACGTGGGAGTGATGAGTAGATTGCTGCTATGAGAGCTACACTGGATGTCCTCTCAATAAACATGTCACCCAGTAAGTGAAATGATTTGTGACTCTCTCCCCAAGGATCAACACGACCTGCTTCAAATAATGTAATTTAGACAAATTAGCTGTACTCCTGAAAAAAAGATAACATACAATAAGGCGAGAAACGCACATCATTCCTCTTGCATCAAAGAACGGGCCCTATACGTGGCGAACTCCATCAATAATGCCACTAACAAAGCAAAGACTCTATTCAATACAATGAAGGACCTAGCAGGTGCCCAAATAACTGCTACTGCTCATCCCCTAACCAAAAAACAATGTCAGGACCTTGCGACATTTTTTAATGATAAAATTGAGAACATTATCATTAACATCACTACCAGGCCCCTTGGCAACTGCTCACACCAGGATATTCCCATGTCATCAGATAAAGTAAACACCCTGGAAAACTGGCCTCTGGTAACCATGGACTCCCTAAAAACCTCCCTCAAGTCCATTTCATCAGGCTCCCCCTGCGACCCTCTCCCTGTGAGTATTTTAAAACAACTTGACTCTACCCCCCTGATTACAATAACAGACATGCTAAATGCTTCCCTCCAATCCTCCACCGTCCCATCGAGCTGGAAGCATGCAGTGGTAACCCCACTACTGAAGAAACCTTCATCCGACCCCACTGTTCTTTCTAATTATCGACCTATATCTCTGCTCCCTGCCTTTTCCAAACTCATGGAAAGGCACATACACTCTGCCCTCACCACCTTTACAGAGGACAACAATCTCCTCCACCCCTCACAGTCAGGCTTCAGAGCAGGATACTCCACGGAGACTGCCCTACTGGGTGTGACGGAAAAAATTCGAAAACTCCTGGACGAGGGTCAAACGGTCACACTCATTCTTTTGGAGTTCAGTGCGGCGTTTGACACCATATCACACAAAACTCTTCTGGCTACCCTAGAGAAAAACGGCATTCGCAGTGACGCCTTACAGTGGATTAAGTCCTTTCTTTCCGAAAGAACCTTCCAGATTAAATCCAGTATTGCCAGTTCAGACACCTTCCCCGCTCCACATGGAGTACCACAAGGTTCCATCCTGAGCCCGCTATTTTTTAACTTGTACCTTAGACCACTGGCCGACCTGGCAGATTGCGCAGGTCTGACTTTAATGACCTACGCTGACGACTCTCAAATTATTTTCTCCCTTTCTGAGACAAACCCATTAGCCCCCTCTCTACTCAAAACCGGACTCCAGAAAATTTTTAACTGGATGACTACCAACCAGTTGAAACTAAATGGGGATAAAACTGAGGTACTCCTACTGGGAAGAAACAAGGAACTCTGGAACCCCTCCCACTGGCCGCCTGAGCTGGGTAATTTTCCCTCGCCAGCTACTCAGGTAAGAAATCTAGGGGTCATTATAGACAATACTCTGTCTATGAAACAGCAGGCAAACAAAGCCGCAGGACTCTACTTCACCATAATAAAATGGTTAAAGAAAATCATTTGGATGCTGCCCCCTGTCACGCAAAAAACCGTAGTCAAAGCACTAGTAACATTGTGGATCGACTACGGAAACATCCTCTATCTTAGCTCTAACTTAGCAGTAATCAAGCGACTCCAAATGATTCAAAACTCTGCCGCAAGACTCTTGTGTAGGATTCCAAAGTCTGAAAGAATATCAAAACACCTGAACGAATTACATTGGCTCAGGATTGAACATCGGATCAGCTTCAAAACCCTGAGCTACATTTTCAAAATTAAAAACAAAACGGCTCCCACCTATCTGCAAGCCTTAGCCTTCCCCTACCTGCCAACAAGAAACCTCTGCTCCCAAACGGCCTCAAACTTCGCCGTCCCCAGATTTAAATTACAAAGAACTGGCGGGAGATCTTTCTCTGTCCTAGGACCAATTCTATGGAACTCACTCCCTCCACATATCCGGAAAGAGGAAAGCTACGCTAATTTCCGGAAATAAGTAAAAACCTGGCTGTTTCAGAAACAACTGTGCTAAAGATCCAACTCAGCATTTTCCTTTGACCAACTTAATGTCAAAGGCGCCGGGAAACCCTTGTTGGGTAGCTGAGCGCCATACAAATGTAAAAAATAAAAAAAAAAAAAAAAAAATATGCAATCTCATTTGGGTCAATGTTGTATGTCAGCGTAAAGTGAGGCATTGCCTGCCCCATGGCTGGAGACTTTACTGTTGGTAATTTTCCTGGCCTGTTTTGTTGTGCCACTACCCTTACTTAGCCTAACCTGCTAACTAATAAACATTTGATATGCTAGCATTACATAAATGGCAAAATAAATGCTAAGGAACTACGCCTCATATTTGAATCTGAGAGACAATCGTGCCTGGCAGCACCGCCAGCTGATCAGCTGCCAAGGGGAGAAGGCAATGGGGGAGATGCTTTCCCTCGGGCTAAAGACATTAAATCGATCCCACTTCAAATTCAAACCAGTCTCACGGCCATTAACTATAAGCTGGACTCCCTGAGCGTAGGCATGGATGGCATGAAAGACCACATGGATAAGCAAAACACGCGTCTAATAGATGCTGAGCAGCATATTTCTCATTTCAAGGATATGCACACACAACAGGCCAAAGATTTTGGGGAGGTAAAAGTTGAGCTGTGCAAAGTTCAACTAAAAAACGATGATTTGGAAGCCAGGTCTAGGCGAAATTACATATGTGTATTAGGTAGTCCTGAAGCAGCGATGGGGTGCACTGAAGACTATGTTGAAAAATTACTTCTCAAGTTATTTGTAGTTGAGAAATTCTCCCAGTTATTCGTAATCGAGAAGGCACACAGATCGTTGACCCCTCAGATGATTCCACGTGCTCCTCTCAGGCTCATCATTTCAAAGTTTCTCAATTATAGGGACAGAGACCAGGTGCTTTGTCAATAAGGGATGCACCTACCTTTCTTTCCTGACTTCACACCATCCATGCAGGATGCACTTAGGAAGTATCTTCCTGTCAAAAAGAAACTACAGCAGCAGGGTAAGCCGAATATCTTTACACATTCAATTGCAGCATTCTCCTTCCTGCATAAGCATCCTTCTTCACAGGGCGCCTCCCCACCTCATAGACATGCAGACTATACATTTTTCCTAGATGAGGTAGAACGACTGGCCATCAGGTGTGTGTAAGATCCTCAGGATATTTTAAGTTAAACAACATCGTCACTTGAATAGCAATTCTTACACTCTCGCAATATCAATTGTCATGGATCCCACTTGAATTGTATGGTTTATACGGTAAGCTCTGCTGTATTGGCTCACTCTCAGTGTTACATACCGTTACCCGCTGATCGCCATTTTTCAATATCTATGTTGTCATGGCTCTTTTGCTGGTTGTCATTACCATATAAGTGCTGTGGCCGCCCCCAGCCTTTGGCCATGTAATATAAAAAGTTAATTGATTCTTGAACTACTTTGTTCGTATTGCACCGATCAGTCTGTTTATACTGCTTTGGGTATTCACTGAGAGTTTGGGTCCTAGTGTGAGAGGGAAGGGTTGAGGGTGGAGAGGATGTTCGTCTTTTCATCAGCTGGCGAACTGCTGTAGCAAGTGGCTGGGAATTCCTATACATGATCGCACAATGTTATTGCTTCCGGTATTAGATGGTCTATATACCTGATCCCAGAGGCCAAGCATTACCATTTAACCCTGGGACTGTCTGAGGTCTGAAAATCCCTCATAAATGTCGCCAGGTTTTCACCTATTTCAATCGCCATAAAGCGGACATCATTTATTTGCAAGAAATACATATAACGCCCATCAATACTTTTCTTCCTATTCCTACTCTCCAAGGGGTATCTATAATTATCCGAAAGCAGGTGCAGTTTTGACATCTTCAGACCGTTGCAGGCCCAGACAGACGGAATCTGATATTACAAGGCCTCATCGGCTAGACACAGGTTACACTAATTAATACATATGGCCCTAACATAGTTTGACCAGATGTTTTTCACACTGCACTAAAACAATGCCTAATAGGTGACCCTAGCACCATCATCTTGGGGGGAAGACCACAATCTAGTACTGGATATTGACTTGGAGAGTTCTGAATGCCACAAACACCCCCTAACAAGGGCGTGTGCTGCATTCTTGGACATTATGGGACAGTTTTATATGTGAGATGTTTGGCAGGTATTGCATGGGGTGGCCTGCAGGTACACTTTAAACTCCTTGGTCGATGATACTTCCTCACAGCTTGACTTCTGGTAGGGCACACTAGGTGTGGCCTGCTGGACAAAAGATGAGAGACACTTACCCAGAACTCTTTCTAACCACTCCCTGGTGGTTTTATTGATCACATTGCCTACTACCTGAGGCACACTTACCTTTATGGAGATTTTAACCTAGGATGCTGCTTCATGTGGTATTTAAGGAAGAAATCTGCTTTGCAATTATGGATTATATATCCTTAAATATGGGCTCAGGAACCATGGTTGCCACTTTTTGGAAGGCCTTGAAGGCTGTTATACAGGGTGAGTGCATTACTAAGAGGCATGCAATCCTAAAATCAATTGGAGGGAGACTTACACAGCTGGAAATAGAGCATTGCAACCGGGAATTCCGCTGTGAAAGCTCCAAAGACCAGAACCTATTAGGCCCAATGCAGGCAATACTGTTGGATTTCCAGGACGAAGTGGATGGAGAGGTGAAATTTCTAAGTAAGTACTCTTAGGCCAGAAAATACGGAGAGTAAGGCAGGTCGGGGCACACACTAGCCATGCCTCTCAAACTCCCGCAGACTGACAATTTTGTCCATACTGTAGACACTCATGATTGGCACCCATTGCATGACCCCGTGGAGATTCTGCATGCCTTTGTTGACTTCTACCAGGTCTATATACCTCTCCCGCACAGGCTACTGCTGGAGAAGTAGAAAATTATTTACAGTGGGTTACCTAGCCATTGTTAGACCAGGCACACCGTGAGATCCTTTGCCAACCCCTGACAGTTCTGGAGATTGATTAGGTTATTACACAACTAAAGAATGGAAAGGCAGATGGGGGTGATGGACTCTTGGTAGAGTTTTATCAAAAATAAGCTGAGGAGCTGGCACCTATATTGCTCTACGTGCATGCTGAGCTGTTTCAACGGGGCACATACTCCTGTCAATGAGGGAATCCATCTTAATCATGCGCCTCAAGCTGGATAAACCTCTGTATAAATGTGACTCATATCACCCTCCATCCCTTATAAATGTTGACAGCCAAACTTTGGCTAAACTTTCGGCAACCTACTACTTTCTTTGATGTACAACTTGACTCACATGGACCAGTCCAGTTTTAAACACCCGCTCAAAGGCTGATAGCTTCCGCTCGCTGTTTGCCCTTAAACAGCAGTTGAATCCAGTGTTCGATTGTCACAACATTTTTAGACATAGCCAAGAATGTTTCATACAATTGAATAGCCTTTTCTGCTCACAGTGCTAACTGGAATTGGGTGGGACTTTTGGCGATTGGGTGCTGTTTTTATATATAGCCCATTAGCTAGATCACACTTGAATGGCACCATGTCAGAGCCTTTCGAGATAAGTAGGGGTATGCGGCAGGGATGCCCTCTGTTTTCTCTTCTTTTGGCCCTTACTTTGGAGGCAATGGCATGCACCTTGTGTGAATTCAAACATAGAATGGGGTAAACATGGGGTTCTGCCACACACTACTTTCCATATATTCCATGTAATGCGATGCAGTAGTTAGAAATCCAGCTGTCAATTTGAATCCCATTATACAGGAAATTATAGATGCAGGGTGCTGGTCTAGACCTAAGATTAATTGGTGTACATCAATTATGGTGCCCTTGATGATAGCCACTACCAGATAAGACAATTCAATGGCAGACTGACCAGGTTAGATAATTGGGTATCTATACCTCTTATGGTCAGTATATGCCCAGAGTTCTGCCACATATGTCGCTACCAAAGCACATTCAATCTTATAAATCGAATGGATTTATTTTATTGGTTTCGACCTCAACGCACCTCTCAAACTTTTGCATTCTTATGGTGATACGGTGTTGCCACGTGAGGCCTAAGTCCATTGGGCTCCCAAATACTGGAAAGTTGTAACCATTTAGATTTACACTGAGTCAACAAAAACTGATTTTTTTGTTAATCTGGGATCACACACCATTGCATGTGTTTTAGATAGGTTTGGTCCAGGTCATGAATCTAACAAATGAATCCATTCATTTTTGAAGGCCATTTGCAGATCATGCTATGATGATAGCATCATTGGCATAGAGGAGCACTGGGACTGGTAGAGTGTCAATCCGGGCCATATTCAGACCTAATGAACTGAAATGAGAATCCCGATCATTAATGTATAGGGTAAATAGGAAAGGAACCAGAAAACAATTATTTCTGAAACCCATACCGGTCTCAAATGAATTCGACCTCTCACCAGAAGCACCATAGCAAACACATGCACTGGCAGTCAAATGTAAATGGTCTAAAAAATAAACTATTGAAGAATCTATGATAAAAAATCGGGAATCATGAAATTGCTGTTCAATACTGTTCACAGATTAAATAAGCATATGACCCGCAACAGATGATTTAGAACCTTCCACCAACAACTAGTCTCCAACATTTATATAAAAACTGTTGTTTCAATTGAAATCTAAAGCTGTAGCTATCAAGCATGAAGATGGAGAACAACTCAGGTTTGCTTATTTAGGTAAACATGTCTTTTACACACTTAATCCATGGGATTCGAAGGTCATTCAGCAAGGAAAGACAATCTAAGATTATGGTGTGATTGAATAATTTCTTGGGTTTCCCCAACATTTAAAGCAAATGGGCGTAATTTAATAAAATCCATTATATGCTCGTCCCCTAGCTCAGAGTGGGAGACCACCCCAGAGCTACTAGATGGAATGGCTAACAATCTTTGTATATTTGCTTTCTACATTTTGGTTTGTTTTATGGTCAGTGTACGCCCAGCCTTTGGATCCTCTTATGGTCAGTATATGCCCAAAGTTCTGCCACATATGTTGCTACCAAAGCACATTCAATCTTATAAATCTCAAGAATTTATTTTATTGGTTTCAACCTCAACAAACCTCTCAAACTGTTGCATTCGTACGGTGATATGGTGTTGCCACGTGAAGCCTGAGTCCATTGGGCTCCCAAATACTGGAAGTTGCAACCATTTAGATTTACACTGAGTCAACAAAAACTGATTTCTTTGTTAATCTGGGATCACACACCATTGTATGTGTTTTAGATAAGTTTGTTCCAGGTCCAGGTCATGAATCTAACAAATAAATCCATTAATTTCTGAAGGCCATTTGCAGACATTGCTATGATGATAGCATCATTGGCATAGAGGAGCACTGGGACTGGGCGGGTGTGGCATATCTAGATCTAATGAACTGAAATAAGAATCACGATCATTAATGTATAGGGTAAATAGGAAAGGAGCCAGAAAACAATCACTTCTGAAACCCATACCGGTCCTGAATGAATTCGACCTCTCACCAGAAGCATCATAGCAAACACATGCACTGGCAGTCAAATGTAACTGGGCCAAAAAATAAACGATTGAAGGATCCACTCACAAACCCAACATCTTGCACCAAAGCTTCCCTTAATTAACCCTATGGAAAGCAGAGGAAGAATCCATGAAAGAAAGATGATTGCCCCTCATTTTGCCACAGTGTACTTAGAAAATAGCAAATAAAGATTTAAACATTGGTCTATGGTTATTATTCCGAGTTTTGTATAGCGCCTGGTTACCAATAGGCATCCCCGCGCTTATCAGAACATAACACAGCTACAAGAATGCAAGGATTAAACAGAGAACAAAAAAGTTTTTAAGAGTTTACGAAACCTGAAGAGACTGGCTTCGGAGCGCAGTTGTAGGGGCAGTGAGTTCCACAAGGAGGCCACATTTATTGAAAACCTTCTGCCCCCAGTTCTTGCCTTTTTCACCCTGCCAACCTGAAGGAGATGTTGGTGGTCAGAGCGGAGGGAACGAGAGGCCTTATAGGGCTGGACCATCTCCTCAAGAATAGGTGGACCCACCCCGTGCAGGACTTTGTGGGCGATGCAGAGTGACTTGAATTTCACCCGGTCCTTCACAGGGAGCCAGTGCAGTGCCCTCAACGCCGGGCGGGCAGATTGCCGCCTAGGGAGACCCGTCAAAAGCCTGGCAGCCGCGTTCTGCACTTGCTGCAGTCTGTTCAGGGTAGATTCGGGTGCGCCCAGGAAAAGCGCATTGCTGAAATCCAGCCGCGAGATGATAAGTCCCTGGATGAGAAGCCTTCGAGTGGCCACTGGGAGCAAGGGCAGAATCTTCTGGGCTGAACGGAGCAGGCCAAAGCACACGCCAGCAGTCTTTTTGGCATGGGTTTTAAATGATAGGTCCTGCTCCAGCCATACCCCCAAGCTCTTGATCTCCTGCTTGGGGAGGGGCATCGGTCCCAAACAGTCTGGCCAGCTGCTGGGGGGCAAAGATGGAGAGGAGTTCCCCAGCAGCATCAGTTCCGTTTTGGAGCCATTTAACTTTAGGGCTGAGCTGCACATCCACGTGTAGATCTTTTCAAGACACGTGTGCAGCCGGTCGGGATGGTACGCCGACTGGGAGAGGCCTACCACCAGCTGGGTATCATCAGCGTAACTGATGATTTTGATACCCAGCGGCCGTACCACATTCTCCAGGGGGCCATGTAAACGTTGAATAGGGTAGGGCTCAATGAAGAGCCCTGTGGCACACCACACTGGAGAGGGGTAGAAGATGATTTTTCCTGGCCTTCCCACACCTCAAATGTACGACCTTCCAGGAAGGAGGCGAACCATTTGAGGGCCAAACCCGTGACCCCGACCCCTGACAGCCGTTGGAGAAGCACCTGATGGTCCACGGTGTCAAAAGCAGCGCTGAGGTCCAGGAGGATCACTACCACTGATCCCCCCGAATCCAGCATGCTCCTCACATTCTCCACGACCGCCAGCAGGGCGGTGTCGGTCCCCTGACCGGGCCGAAAACCCGTTTGGGAGTCGCCCAGGAGGGAATTGGCTTCCAAGAAGTTGGAGAGGCGGCTATTTACCAGCTTCTCAGCCACCTTACTGATACCCGGCAGCAAAGAGATAGGCCGAAAGTTGGAGAGATCGGCGGGATCGAGGTTAGGCTTTTTCAAAAGAGCCTTAACCACTGCCCCTTTCCAACTGGGGGGGACCACCCCATGGGCGAGAGACAGGTTTATCAAGTCCGTAGCAGGGCCAACGATAGTAGATGACACCTGTTTAAGATATTTAATAGGTGCTGGGTCTTTCGGGGAGCCGCTCTTCATAGATCTCAGCACCGACAGGACTTCCTCCTTAGTAACTGGACCGAGGGAAGCCAACTCCGCCAATGGTAACTCAGGTTGGGAGCTGGGATTGTCCTCCAAAGAGGAGATCTCACCTAGCCGGGGAAGGGAAGCCAGTATGTTGTCGATTTTACTTTTAAAATACGAGGCCAGTTCTGTACATTTTTTGCGAGGGTCCTCGTGGAAAACCTGAGGGTCGGGGGCATTGAGTAGCTCCTTAATGACCCTAAATGACTCTTTGGAAGAGTTGGCCGCAGAGCCAATGCGCTCTTCGAAGAATCCTGATTTTGCCACCCGAATAGCGGATTTGTACCTGCTCAGGGCCGCACGATATTCTTTACGATTCGCCTCACTCCAGTCTCTCCTCCAGGACCGCTCTAGCCTCTTACATCCTTTCCTCAGAGTTCTTAATTCTGATGAATACCAAGGTGCCGAGCCCACTCTCTTCCCCCTCGTAAGTTGTTTCTTTTTGGGTAGGAGAGTGTCTAGAGAATCCACGAGCCAGGTGTGGAAGTTCGCGTCAGCGACTATCGGGTTGGCTCCCTGAGAGGGCTGCGTGGCCTCCAAGTGTGCCGCCCAGGTGTCAACTGGGAGCCTCGACCAGGCTCTCTCCAGGGTGTGAACCCGTGGGACCACCGCAGCTCGGCTGTCGAATTGCCATAACGCGGACACCAAATAATGGTCTGTCCAAGGTAGGGCAAGAGCCGGAGATGGAGTAAGATGGTCCAGGTTAGAAAATAAGGGATCAAGCAGGTGGCCCTTCTCATGGGTTGCGCCCGAATTGGCCAAATTGAGTCCAAAAGATCTGAGATCGTCGAGCAGATCGACTCCTGTGGCATTGGCTGGGTCCTCAAGATGGATATTAAAATCGCCGAGAACAACAAAGTTGGCAGTTGAAGAGGCAAGAAGTGCAGTAATTTCCATGAGAGAGTTAGGGAAACTACCCAAAGGTCCGGGAGGGCGATAGATCAACAAGCCCACCAGAGACACTGTAGGTGACAACCGAAGGGAGAACTGTAAGCTCTCACAACCAGCCACCCCTCCATTCTGGATATTACAGGCGAGCGTGTCTCTATAGAGAACTGCAGTTCCTCCTCCCCTCCCTTTAGGTCTATCAAGGTGGAGTATATGAAAGCCTGGGGGGAGTGCTCTGACCATGTCAGGGCCAGAGCTGGGGGAGAGCCAGGTCTCCGTGAGAAATAACACATCGAGCTCGTGGTCTAGGATAAGTGAATTGATTTCAATGGCATGGCTCGGCAAGGACCGGCAGTTTAGTAAAGCCATGGAGAGAACGGATTTCACAGCCACTGAATTGTGGCCGGAGGAACACGCTCTGCACGGTAAAAATGGGATTATCCCCATCTGTGCAAAGCTACAACTAGTAGGGTGGGGCGGACGCAAGGCAATAAGGGCGTCTCTTCCGTATTGTAACCTGGAGGTGACAGGCGTCACTGTGTGAGGCATGGTGTCAGGCCCTGGGCCCGCCTGGGCGCGGACGGGCGCAGACGGGCAGGACTCTGGCACGACTCCGGCGCATCCGCTGGTCGCGTCCGCTGCGCGGAGCCGTAAGTGCCTGTTTTTATAGTCCTTGTCTATGGCCTCCCCAACCCAGCCCAAACAAAGATGGCCGCCAAAATCGGCGCCCAGCCCTCGGCATCAACACTCAGCCGAGGGTGGGACCGGAGCTGCAGGGAGGGGGGAAAAAAGAGATTTTTAAGCCCTGCTGAGCGCTGGGGGGTCTCTACACACTGCTGCAGGCTAGAAAATACAATTAGCAAGCACAGGTGAAAAAACTAGTAAAATCACGAAAATTAGTTTAAAATTGAAAGAAAAGCAGGAGACCTCCCGGCTTCCGCCTCAGGAGGGGAAAGGTGTGTGCAAAGTCTGATATTACTTCCCAAGCTGTTACAGAAGCGCCGCCCGCCACAATGCTAAAAATGCATTTTAGCATTTGCATTTACAAAGCGGCAGGCACCGCGCGATGCCTGCCGCTTTGTAAATGCAAATGTCTTCACCCCCTTACTCTCCTTCACTCTGGGGGCCCGCAAGGGGCCCCCAGAGTGAAGTCCACCTGCCTTTCCGTGCCGGCATTGCCGCGACGGAAAAGCATCTGCAGACGCCCATCCAAATATGTCTGGAGGTGTCTGATATACACCGCCACCATATGAACCCTTTTCCGCCCCGGCCGCAAGGTGACTGGGGCGGAAAAGGGGCTGCTGGTGTTTGCCTCCCCTGCGGTCCCCCCGCCATTGTAATGAGGCGGGGGGAAAAGGGTGGCGGGCGGGCATTTATGTCGGGCGCATCGCCACCGCCACCATGGCGGTGGTGATCCCTTATTGTCCATTCTCATTAGTGGTTTGCAATATACTTTTTACTTCAACATTCTGTACTGTATCATATGTGTGCTTAAGGGAGTTGCTACCTCGTCTTAGTCCAAAACTCACAATCACTTCGCGTCATAATATTATTAAATAACAATCTATAATAAACTTTGAGGTGTTGTGTCTCTTAAGGTGCCTACTATAAGTAACGGGGTCACCAGCATCCCCTCTAGCCCATTGGGGGGCGTCTAGTTCAGGATATTTCCTCTGTGTATGTATTCAGATGTTTGTCAAGCTGGGGAACTGGGTGGGTCAGGGAATGCCATATTAGGGGCATCATCCCCTAGTTCCTCTGTTACCTCGTCCTACCAAACCCACCATGTTTCTGGACTCCCAGTTCCTCAGTACCTCTGCCCATAACTCTGAGATGGAGCATTTGCGTAGTCCCCGTAAATCATCTTTCTGTAGGTCCCTCAGTTCTGCCTTAGACCAGATATCTACGTTTTTCTCCCATGTCGGTATCTGCAGTCCCACGTCATGTGTGCAAAGCCTGCATCTCTTAATCCACATCTATCACAGGATCGGTCTCCTTCCCCCTTCACTACGTTTAATCTATGGGGGTGTTAGATACACCATGTGAATATAGTTAAATTGAATCGTTTTGAAGTTGGAGTTTCTACATGCTTTTTTTTTAACCCACCAGTACTCGTGCCCATTCCTTGTCCATTCGTGGTTTCCTGATAATCGCCTCCCATTTCCCCCTTGTACAGTTAAGTGGTTTTGTAACCGATTCAAGAAGTGCTTGGTATAACCACTTCACCAGATGCCGGGCAGCCGCCAAAGTCAGTAGTACCTGGAGCACTCTATGAGATCAATGAAGGTAGGGAATAACACTAAAACATAGAAAAACATATACAATAAAATAAATTATATAACAATCTTAAATAAAATATATTTTAATAGTTTTTATTTTCAATATGTCCATTTTAAAATAAAGAAATGTAAATGTTTCCTATTTATGACATAGTGTAAATAGTAACTAATTAAAAAAACAGACAGAAAAAAATAAATCACAAATAAAATAATACCTAACTTGCATCCAGGACTGTGGAACTATAAACACAAAGGGCCTGATTTTGATGTCGGTAGGAGTTTTCTCTACCGACACCACTTTGGTTTAGGAACTGCCCGACCATATGTCCGCAGTTCCACACTCCTCATTATGATTCTACATGGTGCGGTTGCAAAATCCTATTTCAAAAAACCACCCACAGCACAGGCACCCATTGAGAAATGTGAACTGGTGCAGGAAATTACAGCGGCGCAAAAGCCGTCTGTTAGGGATTGTGAGGCCTTAACCAATTCAGATACTCCTACAATGCTGTCCTGCTGTTGGAGGCTTCCTGACTGACATTAAAATTAGGCCCAAATTGGATTGTGAAGGGATGGAAAATTTAAATTTATTAAAATTTTATTTAATTACAAAATAAGGTAAATGTTTTTAAACAAATTATGTTAAAATGAAATATGTTAAGTTTTAGTGCAGGTGTGTTGCCCCTTGGTAGCTTAATAGATTTAGTTGGCAATGTGTTTTAATAATGAAAAAGTAATATTTTTTAAATCATATTTTCTTAATATTCCCTCTTACTTTCTATGGCAAGATATGACTCGATGGCGCAGAACTTCACAAACAGCCGGAAAATTACTATAAATAGTTTTATAGTCATACATGAGCTCTACGCACAGGTGTAGATCTCCGTGTGCAGAGATATTCACATATAATTCTACCTTTGTGAATATGGTTTGTTATTTTTACCTGCTATAATCTCATTTGCATTTCTAGTCTGAGATGCAGCCAAGAAAATGTAACTTTTGAAATGATTGAGAATTTTAAAATATTTGTAAATGAGTTTCCAAGACTTGCATCTACCACTGCTTCATCTTTTTAGTATGTTTTAGCGAAGGCATGCTATGGTGTGACTAACAGTAACGCCCCAGTACCTAACCCAATTTGGTGTGTAACTTTAATAGCTTGTGATGAATACTAGCAAATGCTATCAAAATACATAGTAATCTATTAATAGCATGTATGACTGTAATGAAATGGAACAGACAGGCTCAACTCACTAGCTACATTGCATTAGCCTTGCTGTTTTAGAAAATAAATATGATGTGCTCTAGCTGTTTTAAACTATTAACATGACCGAATTGTGAGCAATTGCATATGATACATGACATTTAATTCTGGTGTTTTTACACTGGTCATACACATATGTATAGTTCCCTGATAAGAACAAATACAAGTTAAATCATGTCTTAGAAACTGCCCTTAAGGGCGAGAGAGGTAACATAGAAATATCCTAAATGAGGATGGAATGAATGAGGAAACCTTGTGACTATCATACGTAGAAAACAATGGAATATTATACGATGACATAGGTTAACAAGGCTGAGCCCCATAGGAAGAGCACTTCTATGAACATTTTAGTAAAAGACTCCAAACTACATGATAATAATGCAATGAGACATAAAAAAACTACTAAAGCTCAGCCACACTGCAACACCCTGAATCATAATGGAGTGAAACAGTGACAACTTCAAAGCTAAAATGACAACATTGTATATATGAAAGTATGTTTGTGGTATCTGTATAGCAAAAACATAGCCCAAAATGGTGAGGCTCTGGAATACTTTTTCCATGCAGGGGTGCTGGATTCTGGCAGTGGGATGGCGAATTTACAGTGATGCAATACAGTGTACTTTAAAGCAGTATATATGTTTGTACTGGTATTTAGATAGAGTGTACCTAGCTAAAAAACAATGGAGTGATGTCTGTAACTTGGGGGAATGGGAGACAATTTGCAAGATCATATACATCCTGTGAGGAATTTCATAAAATATAATTCACAATTTACATTTCATTTTCTTAGGCACCGGAAATTTAAGTGATTAGCCCAGTATCACATGCTGTTGTATCAAGAGCAAAAGTCAGGATTTGAACTTGGGTCACAGATTCCAAAATCAGCAGATCTAGCTACTAAACCACATCTACTGAAGAAGTATAGATACAGGTGTGTCTTGAGCGCTTCCCTTAATTGAAGAAGAGTAGGGGTGATCCTGATGGATACTTGGGTTTTCCTGCAGATCTTGGGTGTGTAGACAGAGAAGGCCTATAGTCTAGTTTTCTCTTTTGTGCACTACCTCATCTTCAGTCTGATACTGTCTTGGATGTTCGTATGCCGAGAGGCATAGAAGATGTGAACTAATCAGCTGCAATGTAGTGGGAGACAAAAAGGAAAAAAGTCCCCAAAGCCCAATCATTGTGAGACGCACATCTAAGACAAATTTGAGTATACTTCTCTGAGTATGGCTGCAAACCCTCTTTTTGCATTTAAAAGAGAAATTCTCTAACAAGTGTGGGCAAAAACACGCTAAATTCATGCTTGAGATCTAGATGAAGACCTTCACATGCAGCCCAATCACTGATACACTTAGTGAATTTTTAAATTGTAGTCTCTTAAACTCCCTGTGTTAACATTACAAAATTTCAGATAAGTTCTGTTGTAGAATAAAAAGATTTCAGGTTGGTTCCACTACAGAATAAAGAGAGTGTTTTCTAAGTGCAGGTAGATATTTATATTGATGTGAAGCAGCAATGAAATCAGTATCCATTATTATTGAAAAGCAGGGATATGCAACCTATGGAATACATGTAATGTACCACACAGACATTACTGTGCGCACTGAAACTTCAGAATTTCAAAGAAAGAGCATACCTAGGTTTATGCTGTGATTTGTGTTTTCTTCTCAAAAGTAGATAAGGAGAATCATGAACGGTGTGAAAGAATGTCTGAACCACATGTACAAAAAACACAAAGGGGAAATTGCAGGATGTGGAAAATATTAATGCAATTACAATACCTATGATCCTTGCCATAGACAAGCATCGTAGGAAAATCCAATACTATGAGTATTGTTCAATGGACTGCGGAAAGTTTTGATTTGGCATAGGAGAAATCTCTCCCATGAAACTGCCAGGAACAAATCCATTAATAAGGAACTAACAATCCTACTTGTCCCACTGTTTCTCTACTGCAAATGTTTTCTTTGTAGCTAAATGTTTTAATGTTTACATTCCAGATGTGATTCAAGGGGCAATGTACCCATAAACAAAAATGCAAAAGTGCTTCCAAACTAGCAACATATTTCCACTAAAATAACTACTTTGGTAAAATCACCATAACTAAACACACACTCTTATGTGTACAACATTGTATCGTATATATAATTGTGGAATGAGATGGATATGTACAAAGCACTATGCTCTAGCAGAGCGCTAGAAAAATAAGTACTCAAGGCAAAGAAATGTAAATTTCTTTGGCACACTCGTCCATACACATAAAACCCTACAATGATTTTCCAAGAACATACTAATTTTAAATTCTCACTAACAAAAACAAACCACTTCTAAATGAAATACTGAATAGACTCTTGGCCAGCCTCACAGGACCAAACATCATACACATATACAAAATTATCAGACTTTCAAAATCTGCACCATAGGGCCCCCAGATTGAAAATGCACTATAACGCCAAAGACAACAAAGATACAGCTGAAGTTGCAAATGATAACCTACCAACACATGCAGGAATTAATTGAATATATCAGGACCGGATAACAAAGGAATGTAAAAGTGTTTGAAAGAGTACATCTGTAGTTATCTTTTACATAAACTTATATCGCTTTGTGAATTGGTCCAACAATCCTAAAATAGGAAACAAAATAGTAATAGTAATATACATTTACTACATATTTTTATTTCACTAATAGGCAGTTGGATCATTTATGGTGGATTTTAGATAGCATGCAAAGTACATAACAGTACTTCCATAATACTACTTCCTGTTCTCATAAATGCTTTTGTGAATTTGACCTGTAATTTCATGTCATCAAATGTATCCTATGTGACATCAACACACTCTCTAATAAAATGTCACATCTTGAAATGACAATAGATTATATGGTTAAGTATCTAAATGCATTTATATTTCCTCCTGAAACAACTGCAGTCATGCTCAATGCAAAATTTCAAATTTCAACCCTCAGATATAGGTCAGTTTCAATAGTTACTACCCAAACAATACGTCATAATTTACAACTTACCAGGGTGCACCGTGCAACAGTGGCAATATCATTGAGTCTCAACTACCAATACAGCCCTTTCACACGATCACTGATTTGCACAACACAACGTTAACAGTAGATCTCAGTGTTATAGCAATCTCATAACCATTTCATGACCATCTACATTAAAATGGATCTTCCTACAGTACCCAAAGAAGCACAAATACAATGAACCCTAATCGATTTCAGCTCTGCAATTGCAAAGTTAGACACTCTACGAGCTCTGTGATACAATAGATTTGTAATTCTCATCACTCGTATGATGTGTGGTTTAACCCTGTACTCCAACTCATAAATGACACCAGACAATGTATTAAAAGCAAAGTCACAGTATTACAGTTTTCAAAGCAAAGTCAGATCTGCAGTAGCAGGAAGGGGAATTTAAATTTCCTATAAGTAACACCTTACAGTACCATTATATAAATTCAATATTTTGGAGATTCAAATGCCTAACCATCAGTATTCAAACCTATTAGAATAAATGTAATCTATCACCCTCTTTGAAAAATCAATTCCTTTATTGATCTTCCTGAATTGGTGCAATGCCTGAGTGATGCTTTGATGTGTGGGTGCACAGTCTAAATATCAATTCCGAAATATCTACCTACAGTAATATCGAGTTGGAAATATCGAAGGTGAAGAATATCGAGGTCAAGAATATAGTTGGACAGAATATCGACCCTAAGGTAAGTAATATCTATTTTTTTTATATCGATGTAAGTAATATCGAAGTTAGTAATATTGATATCAAATACATCGATGTTACTAATTTCGATGTTACTAATATCAATATGTGTTTATTGTTATGTATGTTATTATGTATTTTATATGTATGTGTTATATGTATTTTGTTAAGTATTTTATTTGTTTTAAATTATATGTGTACTATTTTTTATATTTTAATATTGTTATTTTTAAGTTAATTTTATGTTTTAGTACTGGAGCAGGTTGTCGGTTTATAGGGGAATAGCCTGGGAAGTAATTTAATTATAGTAAATTAATTATACATTTAGGGTGTGAAGTAATTTAATTGTAATTAAGTAAAGATTTTTTTTTATTGGTATTGATATTTTTTTATTTCAAATTAATTATTAATCGGTAATTAATTATTTTAATTGGTAATTAATTTTTTTAATTGGTAATTAATGTTTGTAATTGGAAATTACATTTTTTATTTGGCAATTAATTTTTTTAATTAGTAATACTTTTTTTAATTGGTAATTCATATTTTTTATTGTTAATTACTTCTTATTAATTGGAAATTATTTTTATTAATTGGTAATTATTGTTTCATAAAAAAAGTTTGATTTAAAAATACATTTATTGTTTACCATTTTTTAATTGTTAATCAATTTTTAATTATTAATATGTTTTTTGTATTGAAAAATATTTTTGTGTTCAATATTTATTATTTGGTAAGTCATATTTATTAATTAATATTTATTGGTAGTTATTGGTAATTTATTGTTAATTGATTATTCAATTGTAATTATGTTTTTATTAGTTATTAATGGGTATTTGCAAATGATGAAGGGTTATTTAAAAATTAAACTATTAATTATTTTATTTACAACATTCATTTATAAGTATGTTATATTTAACTTCTACGCTATCTAACGCTTTCCCTACTGTTGCACTCTCTGGAGTTGGAATAGTAATTTTTACCCCTACGCTATCCAACGCTTTCCCTACTGTTGCACTCTCTGGAGTTGCAATAGTAATTTTTACCCCTACGCTATCCAACGCTTTCCCTACTGTTGCACTCTCTGGAGTTGGAATAGTAATTTTTACCCCTACGCTACCCAACGCTTTCCCTACTGTTGTACTCTCTGGAGTTGGAATAGTAATTTTTACCCCTACGCTATCCAACGTTTTCCCTACTGTTGCACTCCCTGGAGTGGGAATAGTAATTTTTACCCTTACGCTATCCAACGCTTTCCCCTACTGTTGCACTCTCTGGAGTGGGAATAGTCATTTTTACCCGTACGCTATCCAACGCTTTCCCTACTGTTGCACTCTCTGGAGTTGGAATAGTAAATTTTAGCCCTACGCTATCCAACGCTTTCCCTACTGTTGCACTCTCTGGAATTGGAATAGTAATTTTTACCCCTACACTATCCAATGGTTTCTCTACTGTTGCGCTCTCTGGCGTGAGAATGGTAATTTTAAGTTCTATGCTATCCAACGTTTTTATTACTGTATTTGTTTTACTTATGGATTTTGAATAGTATTTTTATTTATTTAGCTATTTAGCTATTTAATAGTTTTTGGTATAATTTCAGATAATGTAGTATATAATTAATTTGAAAAATATTAAAAGTATATTAAAATTTGTTATTTATTAAACATCATTATTTACTTTTTATTTATGTTCTGTTTTATGTTTGTAAATGTATTTGTAATTTATAATATTTGTATTAATTTATGAATTAATAAAATAATTCTTAAAATGTATTGTTAAGTAAGTATATATTATATATTTTCTGTATGTTTAATTAATGTATTATTATATATGTATTATTTATTAATTTTAAACATTATTAGATATTTTAAACTATGTTTATTATATTTATTAGTGTTATTTACTTTATTTTACATTTATATTTTTACCGAAAAAAAAAGATATTTTTAACATCGATATTTTTAACATCTATATTTTTATTTCTATACTTTTGTACTTACCATGTTGTAGATAGGATGTCGATATCCTTGCCTTCGATATTTCAGCAACGATATTTCTGTAGATTGATTGTGTGAATAAGAGTAATTTTGTGGCCAAAACTTCAAGCTATTTATGAGTGCAAAATGCATCCTCGCATTCATTTTTGATGCCAGGGGGCACTTTTTGATATCAACGTAGCTTTTCTTGCATACTTTCATGTAATCTAGTGAAATTTGTAGGTAATTCCACATAATTACGCAAGTCATGTCCACCACTAATTTTTACTATGTAATGCTTTATATTAGCAAGAACAATGTTAAACATGTTCATTTCCCCTCACTGTAATAATGCTCTGATTTGCACCTCCGGCTAGATGTTGCACGACTATGTAAAGTGGTCCACAACCCTCACCCAAGGGTCACAACCGCAGTACAAAGAAAGCAGTAAAATACAAGTTACATACAATAAGTTGAAATCACTCATTATAGGGATGACAGTTGCAAATTCCATATCCTTTCAGAAGAAACATATGCAGTGATCTTTTCATGCACAACACCTCATAATGCCTAGCTGCAGACAATCTCTAAAAAACCAAACAAATCATGTGACATAGCTCTGAAACAAAAGTACTATTTAAAAACCAAGAAAGAATACAGAAGGAAAAAAATGAAACTCAGCCTTTCAAAAGCCCTACAACAAAATATAACTTTACCTAATATCCTCAGTGCTCACATAAAATTAAATTGCAGTTTAGAGATGTACTATATTACCTTCAGGTGGTTCATTATAGTGTGTATGGGTTCATCTTCAATGTTGTGTAAAGTAAATATTAGGTAAATGGTCTTCTCTTACCTTCTAGAAACGGTTCCCACTCATAGAAACGTCCCATAAATGGTTTGTTGTTGTATGATGAACACTGCACTGCTCTGATACCTCTGGTATTCTGCGGACATGGCTGTTAATGGAAAAACAATAGGAGTCACTTTTGAGGTTAACATGGTACTCTCTATTATTCTTTCACAACATCTTGCTGCACAGCTGTTGACACCTGGATAACTTGCTAGACAGTTTTAGGAGAGGAACATCCTAAGAATAGCGTACTGTTAAAGAACACATTTAGCGATAAAACAGTGGAGCTACTATCAGCAACTTTTACATGCAAGATCCCAGTTGTGTTCTTTTTACAGTAATGTTATTACCTATTTCAGGTGTGAATTACTTTAACAAATGAAAGTGGAAAAAGTCCCATCAGCCTCCTGGTTCAGGAGAACATTGATTTTCTGGAGTTTATGATACATTCTTGTATCAACGTAAGTCATATCCATATGAAGTTGTGGAACTTGACACTGTGGCCACTACGCAGCTACGTTGGAAGAAGTCACACATAGAAGAGAAGAATACACAAGACAAAACAATGCACTCATAAAATATGGACATGAGGCATCAGGGTAAAGCTAGGAAAAACATCCTGTATAACACAACATTTTTAGACTCATGGCAGGCCTCATAATGAAATTGTTGTATCTCATATTGAACACATTGATTCTTGCAACTGGTTAGTTATAATTAGGTCTGCTTTTCCATAGGAAGACCGCTTTTTGTTTGCTAATAACTTTAGGGCTGGTTGACAAATCTTGACAAAACGTTTTTAAAAAGCATTTATTCACCTCAGCTCTTTGGAAAAATTTGGGGTGAACAAGCAGGGGCTGAGAAAATAAATCCCCTATCCATTTTTTGTAGACTTTTTTTAAAAGTGATACAGCTAAAACTGCTTAACGGAATTACCCTATAATTTGCAGGAAGTTAGATCTTGATCCAGAAAGCTTGCTTTTTGTGATTTTGTGTAAATCCATTAAGTAGTTTATGAGATATGAAGGCTCAAACATATTTGTAAATCTTGATGGTTGAGTTTAAGGAACTGTTGTGAGAGTCCCTCAAAACTAATTTAAAGACATAGAGCTTTCTAATTGGCCTCTTTGCCTTTGGCCCAAATCACTCCCATGGGAGTAAGGCACCCAAGGGAGCAAACACTTTGGGGCCCATTAGGATGACGGGCGGACTTTGTCCGCCTGTCATCCTAGCGGGGATTGGGACCGCCCGCCATAAGGGCAGGGGTCCCGTGGGGGGCATTAGGATGTGCCCGCCACAGTGGCGGGCACATCCTGCATTTCTAGCATTGTGGCGGGCGGTGCTCTCAGCACCACCCGCCACAATGCTAGAAATGCATTTCAGCATTTGCATAAACAAAGCGGCAGGCACCACGCGGTGCCTGCCGCTTTCTGTATGCAAATGTGGGGGGTTACCACAGGTACCCCCCGTGTGCAGCCCCACCCCTCCTTTACTCTGAGGGCCCACAGGCATTGCCTGGTTTAAAAAAAGAGAGGGTACCCCACTTTCACCAGGGAACAGGGTAGGAAGACAGTTAGTCAAAGGGGAAATCCCTGGAGTCAACTAGTCTACTAATCACTATAGGCCTTTCTTGTTGTAAAAGGAAAGGTCACAGTATGCCATGGGTATTCGGACAAACATAAAAATAGGTTTCCACAAAGAAATAGTCTTGTTTACAATCTAGATTTATTAAAATTACATTTAAATAAACAATAAAAACAAGATAAATTCATACAATTCTTCCGAAACAATTAAAATCCAAGATTAAGTATCTTGGAGGGATAAAAATGATTATTCAACAGTATTACACAAACACAATATTACGGTACACGATAAATGGAAAAACAATCAAAATATGTTCACAATAAACAACAGACTGAACGTAATCACAACAAACCCCTCATGTATAAGTGGCCCACTTGATATCTCTGCCACTGTATTTCACTAGATCCAATGGCCGTGGACAATTTGGTTACTCTAAAGCTTTAGTGGAAAGATTTTATACCCATCTAAAGTTTTACCCGGCCCTAACTGGATTCTTTTAGACCAAACAGTGCGTCGACGCGTTTCGGTGCTTAACACTTGATATTGTGGCACCTTCCTCAGGACTTCTTATTTCTGGGGTTTCGGGGAACGGATGGATACACCGTATCTGTAAATATATTAGGAAAAATGTGTGCAGTCAAATATCGTGCATTGAAACCTTTTGTCTCATTTACTCTAGGGGCTGGATTGCTAAGATTAACACATACCCACTCTGACTTTACACTATTCATTATAGCTGCCATTGTTCTCTTGACAATTTATAATTCCTGACACAAATCCGCTTAATTATAAAATACAATTAATTACACAATGATGTATGCATTGGTTCAATTGCATGTGATTTGTCCTCTACTTTTTCTGTTTGACAATTCCATTCGCCAAGTAGCAAACATGTGATTCACATATGATATATGGGCCCTCCAAGTCTTTTTCATTGTGGAAGACCAACTGGTATGAGAGGGACAAATGAACCCAGGGGCCCGGGAAAATAGATAAGTATAGATTCTCACCCTCGGGACCGTGTAGGAAACGTTCCTAGATGGGGTCTATTTGAAGTATCACTTATTGGTACTACAGATGTAGTTCTTGGAGCCTTCTGTTAATTAAAAAAACTTTTATTAGGTGTAAGATAGAATCTCCCATCATCTACTCACTGGGGGGTGACTTTTCATTCTTATATTTACCTCTCTCCTGTAAAGGGAGCTCCTTTTGATGGGGTTCCTTGGTTTTTTGTTTATCAGGCGATTGCCCACTTGTCGTATATCTGTGGTGATAGAGTACATTGCACTTTTTCACTCTACTATTTCATAGGTACTATTTCTTCAATCACATAGTTTTATAATGGTAGTGTCTTACCTCAAATGTTTTTAAAACGTACTTAGAACGGGCATATAAAGTCGTTGGTCTACTCCTGAACTGGATGTGTTCTGTTGAGTAAAGACAAGTATAACACCATCATATGTCTATTCTGTACTATAAGATATTATGCTCTTAGCTCTGTTGAAGAGTTTATAATGTAACTAGCACCTTTCTATTTTTCATTTCAATGCCTGCTCCTGGTATTACCAGTCTCTCCTGCTCAGTACCCATAGTGCCCAAGATACCTGTTTGGTACCCGTAATGTCCAGATTCCTATTTATTAACTCTAGGTTTTACTATTTAGATGGGCCAAATTTTTTGTACAAGTGATTCGTTTTACCACCTCCCGCCCAGGTTAGATTCTCTAACTACAAGTATTCAGTATGGAGTATAGACTTTGTAGGGCTAAGAGTATCCCCTGTTTGAGTTACCTACAGGGCCTAATGTACTGTCCTTAAAGTTATACTGATAAATGGTTCCCCTACTACATAGAAAAAGGGGGGGGGCATAGGGGTTTGGTCTCCACTTACCGGGTTAGCGCTGTTTGTTGGCTTCTGCCTCGTTCCTTCACTCGATCTAGAGTGTGTTTGTTTGGTGTGTGTTTTTATAGCTCCATGTAATTGACTGATTGTCCACACCTGTCAAGAGAGGAGCGCTGTTAACGCGCTGCCAAGACCGCCGTGAACGTGGGCGCCATCTTTGAATGGTGTAATATGCTTGCTAGTGTATCAGAGGACCTGCCCGTCTGATGTCTTCCTGAGTTTGCGCTTGGCTTGAAGTGTCTCTACTTGTATTTCCCATTTGTACAAGCAGTGCACAACAATAGTATATGAAAAGTTGCCCTCGCTCGCCGAATCGGCATAGAGAAACCTTTTCTGCCGCTTTACTCAAAATACTCTCTTATTATAACCCGCGCTGCGATTATTTGCTAATTGTCCCAATTTATGCTCTTAGGTGGAGATTCAAAGGTCCTGGGTTCAATACTAGTAGTTCTTAATCTGACCAATCGGTCGCCCTGATCAACCCCTGACTATGGGCGCCATCTTGGACTGGTGGTCAGAGTGCTTAATTACAATGTTGTCCCATCGGATATGGGTACAGGAAAAGGTTACAAGTTCTCATAGAGGTGATAACATTGTTCTTGAACCTCAGTATTTGTGTCTGAAGGAGGGTCCTTCACTTGATTCAGAAATGGATTCCAGTGTAGGTAGTGTTTAAGGTGCTACTTGTCTATGGTACAGGGTGGTGAAGAGGTAGTCACTGAATGGGAACGGCATACTAAATAAGAGCCTCCCATTCTTCCCTGGAGTTTAAACCTTTTCTGATGGTATTAAATTTAACCATATACCATTGTTCCTGTAACTTTCGTCTCTTTGTACTATCTCCTGATCTGGTGAGTTCCCTAATTCTTTCCAGAATGACCCATCTGAGGTCCTTTATTTTGTGTCCCTTTTCTTTCCAGTGGGCCACAAGGGGGGCATTTTCTTTATTGTTATTTATCGCAGACTTATGTTCCCCTATCCTGAGCCTCACTTCTCTGCCAGTTTCACCTATATATGCCTGGTTGCATGGACACAGGATCATATATATTACATTCTTTGTTTTACAGTTGTTTAGGGTGGTGATTGTGTGTTTCGCACCGTTATGTTCAACTGTTTTAGTCACTATACATAGCTCACAGATGCAACAGGTACCACATTTGTTGTTGCCCGTTGCTTTCTGTCCACTCAAGGTGGTTTGGGTTTCTGTCTTGTCCTCTCTGTATGTGTACACAAGGTTCGACCTGAGGTTCTTGTTCTTCCTGTACGCGTACAGGGGACGCTCCAGAGGAGTCACGTCTGGGCCATTATTTAAAATTTTCCAATTATGGTTTATAATATTTTTGATTTGGTTGGCTATGACTGAATGTTGGCTCACCATCACTATTTTGTCTTGTGTTTTCTTATTGTCTGTTTTATTGATCAGACAGTCCCTATTGTAGCATTGTGCTCTTTTGAGAGAATGATTTATCAGTTTTTTGGGGTAGCCCCGGTCCTTAAATTTCTTTTTCATTTCTTGGGCATGTTTGTGGAAATCTGTTAGATCCGTACAATTTCTCCTGAGTCGGAGAAACTCGCCAAATGGTATCGAGTCCTTCTGGCTCTTGGGGTGGTAACTGGAGTAATGTAGGATTGTATTCCTATCGGACTCCTTTTTGTACAGTTCCACTTTTAAATGTTGATCTTGGCTCTTAATACATATGTCCAGGAAATTGACCTTGGACCTGCTGTGTACTGCTGTGAACCTCAGATTTGGGTCCCCTAGATTAAGCCAACTGAGAAATTCTTCTAGGAGCTCTGTACTTCCCTGCCAGATGAAGAATATGTCGTCAATGAAGCGAGCCCAATTTCGAATATTTTCGAAAAAAGGACTCACTTCATTATACACGTGCTTCTTTTCAAATAAGCTCACGTATATACAGGCCAAGCTGGGCGCACATGTTGCGCCCATGCTGGTCCCCTTCTTTTGAATGTAGAGGTCTTTTTTAAAAAGAAAGATGTTATTAAGTAGGACCATCGACACACATTGAACAATGAACTCTTTATTTCCACCTCGTATGTCTGTCTCTTCTAAAAGGTTCCTAACTGCCACTATGGTGTCTTTTTGTGGTATGTTGGTGTAGAGTGACTCTACGTCGAGAGTCACCAACAGTTCATTTTCTTCGTTAAAGGGGATCCCTTCCACTTTGGATATCATATCCGCTGTATCTCGGATGTACGATTTTTGTTCAGCTACTAAAGGCTTCAAGAATCTATCTGCATATTGGCTTAGTGGCTCCAACAAAGAGTCAATAGATGCCACTATTGGTCTGAGGGGGGGGTCATTTAGATTCTTATGGACCTTGGGTAGTCCATAGAATGCGGGGATTTTTGGGTTAGTATTGTTCAGAAATTTCCACTCTTCCTCAGTGATTTTATCCTCCTCCAGGGCTCTATGGAGTAGGGTCTCTACGTCCTTTTTCAATTTATTTAGTCTTGATTGGGAGACTCTCGAATAGTGTAGTTCATTTGTAAGGAGGGTGAGTGCTCTCTGCTCGTAGTCAGGTGTGTCAAAAACTACTACTCCTCCCCCCTTATCCGCGGGTTTTATAGTTATACTATTATCTTCGGACAGGGATTTGATGGCCTCTCTCTGAGCTTTACTAATATTGTGCTGTTGGAAATGATCTTTCTCTAACAAGAGACCTATTTCTATTTTTACAATTGATTCAAAGGTCTCCAGGTTTTTGTCCACCATTCCTAAACTAGGGGTAAAGGTAGATTTCGTCCTAAGACCCGAATCTTGGGGTTGCTCTCTCACTGGTCTGTCCTCAAAAAACCTACGTAGTCTTATTTTGCGGAAAAAGGACCTCAGATCCTTTTCCAATTGGAATTTGTTAATTCCTGTAGTTGGAACAAAATTAAAACCCATCCCTAACACTTTCTTTTCTGTGTGTGTGAGTGTTCTATTGGAAAGATTTATAATGGGAGTCCTCTCTAGTGCCAATAGACTTTGTTTCTGGTTCTCTTGTATTCTTGAGGGGCCGGGGTCTGTTGGTACTCCTGATCCTGTTCTCTGGGGGCTGGTCTCCTCGGGTATTGGCCTCTCCCTCTGCCACGGAAGCTCCCCCTGTTTTTCTGTGGGCGCTGGTCTAAAAAAGGGGTTTCATATTCCCTGTTCTGGCCCGTATATTCTCCGTCTTCTCTACACAGTTCCTCCTCCTCTATGCTACTCTCAGATGTACCAGAAAAGTGTACATGTCTGGGTTTCCTGGGTTGAAATCTCGTTTGAAATCTGGGTCTTGGTCCCTCATTCCTATTATACTCAGCCTTGTCTGTGTAATAGTCTTTTCTCAGAAATGGATAAACCACCTCCTGGCTGAATTTATTAATGTCCTTTCTAAGTTTTTGAGTTTTCCTGTTGGTCAAATATTCACAGTATCCCTTCATATCTTGATTTATCTCTTCTAGCCTTTTTTTTGCATCCTCTACAACATTACTATCTAATAGGGCCTTCTCTAATTCCTCCATCTCTTTAATTTCTATCAATACTGTAGCTTGGGCGGTTTCAATAATGAGAAGCATGAGGTCCCTACTGCATCTATTACAGATGAAAGTCCATGTTTCCAAGAACTTTGGATTGTCTACGAATAAGCCTGGCTCATTTCGTATTTGAAGACCTATCTGTATTTTCCCTGCCCTCACATATTGTGTCATGAAATCCGCGTGTAATTCTGTTCTAATAATCTTCTTTTTCAGATTGATAAGTTGGTTCCATTTCTCGCCCCCATTAGGGATGACTGTGATGTTGTTGCTCCCTCTATTAGAGCTTAAGATTTTGTTTAATTGTTCTTCACTGAAGCCAAATGTCTTCAGTGTGTCCATTGTATGATTGGACAGGGACTATATAGTTTTATTGGGATAGGAAAAAACTGTGATAGTCTACACAAAAACCTAGACTCTCCAGCACGAGGCTGTACTTAACTGGTTTAAAAAAAGAGAGGGTACCCCACTTTCACCAGGGAACAGGGTAGGAAGACAGTTAGTCAAAGGGGAAATCCCTGGAGTCAACTAGTCTACTAATCACTATAGGCCTTTCTTGTTGTAAAAGGAAAGGTCACAGTATGCCATGGGTATTCGGACAAACATAAAAATAGGTTTCCACAAAGAAATAGTCTTGTTTACAATCTAGATTTATTAAAATTACATTTAAATAAACAATAAAAACAAGATAAATTCATACAATTCTTCCGAAACAATTAAAATCCAAGATTAAGTATCTTGGAGGGATAAAAATGATTATTCAACAGTATTACACAAACACAATATTACGGTACACGATAAATGGAAAAACAATCAAAATATGTTCACAATAAACAACAGACTGAACGTAATCACAACAAACCCCTCATGTATAAGTGGCCCACTTGATATCTCTGCCACTGTATTTCACTAGATCCAATGGCCGTGGACAATTTGGTTACTCTAAAGCTTTAGTGGAAAGATTTTATACCCATCTAAAGTTTTACCCGGCCCTAACTGGATTCTTTTAGACCAAACAGTGCGTCGACGCGTTTCGGTGCTTAACACTTGATATTGTGGCACCTTCCTCAGGACTTCTTATTTCTGGGGTTTCGGGGAACGGATGGATACACCGTATCTGTAAATATATTAGGAAAAATGTGTGCAGTCAAATATCGTGCATTGAAACCTTTTGTCTCATTTACTCTAGGGGCTGGATTGCTAAGATTAACACATACCCACTCTGACTTTACACTATTCATTATAGCTGCCATTGTTCTCTTGACAATTTATAATTCCTGACACAAATCCGCTTAATTATAAAATACAATTAATTACACAATGATGTATGCATTGGTTCAATTGCATGTGATTTGTCCTCTACTTTTTCTGTTTGACAATTCCATTCGCCAAGTAGCAAACATGTGATTCACATATGATATATGGGCCCTCCAAGTCTTTTTCATTGTGGAAGACCAACTGGTATGAGAGGGACAAATGAACCCAGGGGCCCGGGAAAATAGATAAGTATAGATTCTCACCCTCGGGACCGTGTAGGAAACGTTCCTAGATGGGGTCTATTTGAAGTATCACTTATTGGTACTACAGATGTAGTTCTTGGAGCCTTCTGTTAATTAAAAAAACTTTTATTAGGTGTAAGATAGAATCTCCCATCATCTACTCACTGGGGGGTGACTTTTCATTCTTATATTTACCTCTCTCCTGTAAAGGGAGCTCCTTTTGATGGGGTTCCTTGGTTTTTTGTTTATCAGGCGATTGCCCACTTGTCGTATATCTGTGGTGATAGAGTACATTGCACTTTTTCACTCTACTATTTCATAGGTACTATTTCTTCAATCACATAGTTTTATAATGGTAGTGTCTTACCTCAAATGTTTTTAAAACGTACTTAGAACGGGCATATAAAGTCGTTGGTCTACTCCTGAACTGGATGTGTTCTGTTGAGTAAAGACAAGTATAACACCATCATATGTCTATTCTGTACTATAAGATATTATGCTCTTAGCTCTGTTGAAGAGTTTATAATGTAACTAGCACCTTTCTATTTTTAATTTCAATGCCTGCTCCTGGTATTACCAGTCTCTCCTGCTCAGTACCCATAGTGCCCAAGATACCTGTTTGGTACCCGTAATGTCCAGATTCCTATTTATTAACTCTAGGTTTTACTATTTAGATGGGCCAAATTTTTTGTACAAGTGATTAGTTTTAGTTTTGCCGCCACGGAAAGGCATGACTGACAGCCCATACTAATATGGCTGCCGGTATCTATGAGACACCGCCACCATATTAAACATTTTCCACCCCGGCCGCATGGCGACCTGGGCGGAAAAGCGGCGGACGGTCTTTCCGTCTGCCGCGGTCCCCCCGCCATACTAATATGGCGGGGGGAATTCGGGAATGGATGTCGGGCGGATTGCCTCCGCCAGGGGTGGAGGCAATCCGCCCGACATCGTAATGGGCCCCTAAGACTGGCTGCCTGCAACATGAGAAAAGATATTGCAGGCAGCCATTACAGGACTCAGGGACTTAGTATTGTGCCTACGATTAAACAGGCAAAAAAAATATATGGTGGCAGAGTAGTGATATGCGAAAAAATTACAAAAGTCCCCTTTTCATCTGATCTTAAGTGGAGAGACTGAAGTCTCTGAGGGATCTTGGTTAAGGGCAATGGGCAGACACTGGGTTTTTAAAGTTATAGCTGGATTAACAAATTTATAATTTTGCAATGTTGATATATTTCAGTTATCTACATCAGGCATCAAGCTGAAGAATGAGAGTGAAGGAGCAGAAAAATAGGGTTTATCTCTGGTATTTATTATCTAATTCTTACATGTATTGTGAGTTAAAAACATCATATTTATTCATAAAAACACATTTAATTATTAAAACAGTTCCAAACAAAAAAAAGAAAAATTATGTAGACGGGGCGTTTCGGTGATATAGGTCGTCACCTTCTTCAGGACACTTTTTTTCATTTAAAAAGAACAGTCTAGTTATGCTGCTTGCTAGTCGCTTTAGTCAATGGGCGATTTCGAGCTCTTGCAGTAATTGTACCGTTTCTGGTTATATGGAGGGTTTCCTTTGCATCAATCGTGGTAATACATTTTCTATTAAAAGCCCGTCTGGTGATTCTTCAATTATCACTTATTTATTCTGATAGCTTTCTCGGAAGGACGGCCGTCTGTATTTAATTTTTTGCTCTAGCATTTCTTTAAAAGGAGAGGAAATAAGCTCCTTGCTTTGCTGCCATATAATTCGCACCGTTCTTGAAGTGATCTCAAATTGTAATCCTCCTTTGTTCGTGAAAGACCTCAAGGACCTTCCTTCAGGGCTGTAATGGGATAGACTGCCTCTCTGGGGCCAAACTTTTTGTATATTTGTTAAGCTGCAATTGCACTGGAGTCTCACAGCTTTTAAAAAAAATATTTGCTGAGGTCCCCTGTATACAACAAAAGGGAGGTAGACACCATCATCCAGAGCCAAAATGTAATAATTAGGTAGGGGGCAGTGCCTCCCTCCCTGGGCTGGTTACGGCCCCAGGTACCCCATCCCCAACATAATTTGAAAGGGGGGGCGTGTAGCCCTGCTCCCTAAGCCTCACTGAGCCTCTTTGAGGCCCCAGGGTACCCATCCCCCATGCCCACAGCTCCCCTTTCACAGCCTCAAAAGGCACTGGGGGCCCTATCCCCTGGAGCTGGCTCCACTATTGTGTTCTAGGGTGCCCACTCTTGGGACACCGTGTCCTGCTTCCAAGAGCATAGGCCCCATCCCGGGCACCCACATAAGGCCCTGGGGACGGAAGAGCCATGCACCCTTTAGAAGTGTGTTTTTGCCCTTAGTGGTCACTGGGGCCACTATTGGCTCAGGAAGGAAGACCGCACGACTCCCCCTTCCCTTAAAAAAGAAAGGCCAAAGGGTAGTGGTTCTTTGGAGTCATAAAGGCTCGGGGAGGGGAACCGCATGTCCTCCTCCCCTTAAAAAAGGCACCAGGGAACACGGCCCCCTGGTCCCTGATGACTTAGGGAGGGGGGCCTAGTGCCGACTCCCATTAATAGCAATTGAAAGGCTCAGGGGATGGGGTGTCCAGGGCTGTAAAGGTTTGGGAAGCTGGGCTGTGTGCCCCCCCCCCCCCGGAAATACATGTAAAAAAACCTGTCAGGAAATGCTTGTTTATTATTCATTGCCCTTTTGAACAAGCGCCTCTTAATGCCCTGCATTTGTTTTAGATTGGTGGTGCCCCTAGAATAGAGAGGGGCACCACTGAGCTTTTTTTAAAATGTTGCTGGGAGCTGTGCGGAGTTCAGCAGCACCCAGCAACATTAAAACTAAAATAATGACTGTCCTAGGTCATTAAAACCCTTGCCCGAAGAATGCTTACCCTATATTTCTACAAAGGATTACTGGCATGAGCTCTATGCTCTGGAGCAGGAGTATAAGGCCCTCTTGTGTTTGTTTATATCATAGCATTTTCTGAAATTAAAAATATTAAAAGAAAGACGTAGAGACATATTGGCTTATTTTTTATTTTATTTTTTTTAAACTATGCTAGTAACGTTTTATCATATAAGATGTAATAATAAAAACTATTTTTAAAGAAAGAGGCACAGACATGTTTTTTAATTAAATATTATATTTAATAGTTATGTTAAAGCCTGTACAAAAATTTGTAAAATCGTTAAAGGCCCTTATCAGTACATATTTTATACATACATATAAGAAGAAAGTACTATAAAATGTGTTTTCGAATATCTTTAGGTACATCACAAGCGCGTACAACAAGCACATTGTTGTCCA
The DNA here is from genome assembly GCF_964263255.1 of Lissotriton vulgaris. Lineage (NCBI taxonomy): Eukaryota > Metazoa > Chordata > Amphibia > Caudata > Salamandridae > Lissotriton > Lissotriton vulgaris. The sequence continues at coordinate 2,125,548,647 of NC_141687.1, read as the reverse complement.
TATTTTCATTTATTCACATTTTTATAAGGAAAGCAAAAATAGATATGAATGCTCTCCACAAAAACTGAGATCTTAGAAGGGGAAGTAAGATACCCGTTTTAAGTTGCTTCTTTCCGTGCAGTCTTGCATTGAAATAACTCTACAAGATTGTGTTCCAGACGATCTGCGCACCACAAGCACCTCTAGTAATAAATCTGAAAACTCTCCCAAGAAAACTTGGCTACCAAGATGTTAACACCACTTCTGCAGCTCATCTATGGGTGGAGCACTGGGGCATTTGTAGTACCGTATCCAAGTCAGAAGTATATTTTTGGGGATGCACTTGGTAAGTTGTCATGGTTCTCCTTCCGTATTAATTTCCCAATATTGTTTTTAAAGACTCTATGGCACTTTTAGATCATTGTAAACATTTCTATTACCACAGTAATTAAGATTTATTAGAAAATAAAGCAATCAGAAGCATAGAGGATAAGACACAATGGTAAACTGAAGCAGACTTCTGCAGAGAATGGCGGTTTTTCATGGAAATTTCAAAAGAGTTTTATAAGTGGCCTTTATAGTGTTGCAACAATTTGTGCCTTTGAATTCTCAGTGGGTAGGATCATAATTCAAAATTGGATAAATACATCACAGAGGTTTGGGATTTACCTTTAAAGGAAATTCGGGGGAATTATGTGGAAAAAAGTAACCACACAAACGGATACAAAGTGTGTGAGTTTTAAAGGCAGTTCTAAAGTTATGGACAAGTAGAAAATGTACAAAACAAATCCGCTCCGACACTGAAAGCACGAATTGGCACTTTATCAGCTCAATTTTTACTTATTAAAGATGTTTATTGTTTTGAAGGGGTTTTAAAGATATTCATCCTGTTTTATCTAGAAAATTGTATCTACAGTGGAGATACGTCACCCTGCCAATTAGAGCTTTTACGAGCAAGTGGTGTTCGTCTTCTCCCAAAAATTGTAACGGCTGTAATTCCGACCAAGAAAATTATCTGCACATTTTGTTTTTTTGTCCAGCCTATAAGAAGCATAGAAGGTATTGGATTACTCCCTTATGTAAAAACCTGGGTCTTATACATTGTATGCAAGCATACAGAATTTTTAAAACAGATCTTTCCACTGTGATTGTATTTGAGGTAGCAAAATATCTGGCAGCCATGTGGAATAAGAGAAGGCTGATAACTAATACTATTTGAATGCAGATCTATTTATTTCATAATTTGTTTCAATGATGTATACATGAATGAATTTATACCTCAGATAGGCATTGGATGAAATTATCGGTTCTTTTTTATATTGCTTATGGATTGTGTGTGATTATTACGCCCTTTGGTTGCTCATATTTTATTGTTTTTATTACCTGAACAATTTACGTAACATGTTTTAAACTTTTAGAATGTTAATACTTGTGAACTCTTTTATGACAAACTGTCGAAATAAAGATACAAAACAAATATGTACGCGCCGACATGATTGCAGAGCCATGTGCCTCTTTCACTTTAGGTCAGGCAAATCTACACAGGCCCTACCTGTGGTAGACATCCTGGTGGGACATTTGTCAGGGAGAGAGGTAGGCAAGAAGGGTATACACCACCTGAAGAGCTCATTGGAGACTTGTGGCATAGAGGTGTCGTATTGGCTCTAATACAATTTTCAATTACATGAGAATTACATGAGAAAGCTAGACAAAAACCCACCTTTTATACAAAGCCACAGACATGATCCTCTGGCAGTCAGTGGCAGTCCAGTTACAGTTAAAAATGTTGGCCTCTTCTTTCTATTTCACACTCTCTATTGCTTTTTCTATTTCTTGCCTTGCAAATGTCTATACATCACTTTCACTTTAGCCTAGCAAGAGAAACCCAACCATAGAAGCAGAAATGTCCACCTCACGTTGAATGCCCACGTGATGGTGCTCACTAGACAGCTGCCGAATGTAGTTATAACAAGCCTTTTCTATAGTATCACTGAATATGGCTACGAGATTTCCTACTAGTACTAGATAATATATACTCAGGGATCTCATGAATGTAGAAGGCTTGAAAATGTATGGCTTTCTAGTTGTAGCTCAGTTTGATATCCAGCAGATGATAGGACAGTTAGGAGAATTGTACTTTGGGAATCCATCATAACAGCAACATTTTAGAACCATATATCTCAAAGGGCCTGCTGTACTTTCATCAACAATACAAGTATTTCTCAATAAGACTTCCACCCCTTTAATGTCATGCAGTAACAAGAGTACCAACATTTCTCAATGGGCTGCCATACTTTTATTGGACAGGGCCAATACATCTAATTAAGACCACAATATATACATACATTGGACTGTTCAAATATGGGCAACTTCAGTTCTCAGCCGGAAAGCATTCTCTTCGGGCCAGCTATGCATCTATTTGAAAATGTCAGCAGTTCTCAATATGGCTAAAATGCCTTCATTTAATTACACTAATGCTTTTCAGAAAATCCATGAATTTTCAGTAGGCCAACTATAATGTTCAATGACAGTACCTCTCAGAAGAAATGGGCATTTATTTATGTATTAGTCTTCTGAAACTTAACCAATATTTCCCACAGGGTAGCTATATTCCACCAAAACCCAGTATTGGTCTTGTTTTGATCCAGCACTATTTTGCTTTACCAGTTCACCCAACATCTTCTACTCTCTTGAGATTGCTGTCTTGTGCTTCCTTAGATCCTTAAAGCACATCATGAAAGGGCAGGCATGTGTGTATCATGCCTTTAAAATCTAGAACTTCCCTCCATTGAGCTTTTTCCTTCTGAGAAAGGCCTCACTATAAATTGCCTAGAGTTTGAGGTGGGGGGAAGAAGGGGGCACAAGGGCATAAATTGCCTTCATTTCGGGGACGTTATGGTTGTTTCCCCTGTGCTGTGGAAACTGTATTGCTCTTCACTTTTCCCAACCCATAAGAACAGTAGTTGAAACAGGTGTGTTTTAGCACACTTCAGTATGGTGCCTGAATTGCTGCACCTGATAATACTGGAGGTGGGAATACTGGGCACTTGGAATTTGCCAGAGTAATTATTCCCCAAGGGATATTGCATATTGATCACTATTATCGTCCTTTGCTGATGTTCTGTTTTAAATCACCAGTGCCAGGCGGTAGTACTGAGGTCAGTTAAAAACCACACGTTTGGCAGATTCACAAATCGGTCCTATTTACGTATATGTAACTTGCGCATATAATAGATGTTAAGCATAACTAGGCAAAATTCTTAACAAAATCAAATTCCTAAAAAAACGTAAGCTTAGTTTTCTGAAACAAAGCATTTGTGCACTCTAGCACTGCATTTAGTATGCATCCAAGGTGTATGAAAGTAGACAAAGTTCTGTTTTAACACTAAAGCTCTTATATGTCCACTTTCAAGAAGAACATCTCTCCTTACCAAAACATCTGTGAGAATGTGATTGGGTGAAAAGAAAAACTTTGCAATTCAAAGTTCGTTTAATTTTCCAAAATTCATTTGTGGGGTAAGATTTTTTGCTTTGGCAAACTTTATGAAGTTTGTGCAGAAATAACTCAGGAAATTGAGGGGAAGAAACCCTTAACACCAATCCTCCGCTTTAGTTATAGGTTTACCGTACTACACTTTCAGCTACATTTACATAATTGGGCTTTCAGATGCTGAAAAGTATGGAGGATTTCTTCACAAATATTGCTTATTCACCACCACTTTATGATGTGTACATCCATCACATTTGCAAAGGGAGGACATGACTATCATTCTGAGATCCACTAGTGTAACTACATTGAACATCTCTTATAAAACGCTATATACATGTAGGAGAAGAGTCTAAAGCCATGTATCACAAGAATTTACTCCTTATTTCGATTTTATCTTTCGGGTGTCAATTATGCTGATGCATGCATGAATGCGCTAAGCTCTGCCAAAGGAGAACTTGAAGCAATTTATCTCTAGGCACAAAAATGGACTGCTTTTACACCCTAAAATTGTTCCTGGGTCCTCGGTCAGATCAGAACGTTTTGAAAATTTCCATTCTTCACTTGGTCACACTTTTTTAACTGTTCTTGTGGACAATAATATTAATAATAATAATAATAATATTAGTAGTAGTAGTGGTACTTATAGTAGTGGTACTATTTCATATTCAAGAACAAGAATCAGACTATTTGTTGTTCTAGATGCTTGATTCGTTTTCTTAAAAACATATTCTAGCAAAAATACAAAGATATACTGAAAGAAATATAGAAGTGATACAATTGTGAGAAAAATGAAGTTAGGAAATAGTGAGGTAATTGTAATAAACAATCAATTTGCCATATTACACCAGTAACAAATGGTAAAACACACTTAGAAAGTGCAATAATGCATGTAATAAATCCTCTTACTATAAATTAAAACAATTCCAGCTGATAATTCAAAAAGGTAACTTTAAGTAATAATATCACTATTCATTGTTGTTAATTTGATAGAAATAGGCCTCATTCTCATTTTGAAAAAGCAAAGGCTTTCCTTTACTAATCATTGTTTGTCCTAAACCAAGGAAAATCATTTCTGCTCTTGAAATGTTTACTGCAGTGTTTATTTCAAAGTATAGAGCATATCTTACATGGGCAGTGTCCCTATCTGAAGCAGGTTTTCTAGCTCCTAGGATGCTTTATACATGTATAAGGATTGAAGGGTTGTGTTTTTCAATTTTTCCATTTGTGCCTTCCCTTTATAAGGATTTGGAGAATGGCGGTTTGTATGCATGTTATTTTCCTGGATAGAAAAATAATGTGAGCATTTGCATATTACTACAAACCATTATTAAGTATTCACTGGAAGTCAGGTTAAAGTCTCTGAAGGCAGCTGGGGTGTTACTGGAAGTCTTGGTGCTACAGACTAGTGTTTTTGCATTGTTCAATGTGCTGTTTGGACATGAACGGCATGGTAGCCTTTGATGATGTTACTGTTGACTTAGCTCAATCTTAGTAGTATTATAGATTGTACCGGGGTGTACTTCACTGTGGAAGAGACCTTTCTTGAATTTTCATTGCATGTGGAGGTACTAAAATTGGTCAATTTAGCTATACGCTAGTTAATTTGGTAAAATGTGTAGTAACTACTCAGAGACAGTTGAATAGGGAACTACAACTTTATTGACTGTACATCTCCACAACTCCCTGGAGATGTTGCTCAGCCCAACTGTACATTCAAATGTCAACAGTCTATGACATCTCATAATATATCCTAGAGGCTACCATGGCCAGCACAGAGGCAATGAGTAGACTACCACAACATTTCCTTCCTTTCCAATGTTGAAAGAAAAAGAACATGCAAAGAAAATAATATAGAGAAGAAAGGTAAGTCTAACATAAGAGATGAACATTAAAAGGAAAACCTATATACAACTTAAAACGCTACAAAAACTTGAGAACACACAATACAAAATAAAATAGGAAACATACTCTTTAGAAAATAAAACATATCTTACAATTTTCTGAATAAATCCATTCTACCATCCTAAACGTTTTGGAGGATTGACTTTTCTGATCTTTTTTTACAGTTCACACTTTTGATTGGATGGTTCAATCAATTGACTGTTTCTCTCATCTTTCATCATTTCTTGCATGTTCATCTTAGACAATATTTGTCTTGGCACATTGTACACCCTGGAAATATTCCACCAATTCTTGCCATTAACTCTCATGTACGAGAGATGGCATTGACGCTGACTGGCAGACCAAATTTTAACAAACCCATTGAGGCTCTGTGCGGGTGTTTGATTCTAATCCAATTTCCCACCTGGATCCTTCCTCCATCCTTTAGTACCTCCTTTTGATCCATCTTCACATTTGGATATAAGTTTACCATCAGGTTTACTTTCAGATTCAAGTTCACCTTCAAGCATAACACACAAACCCCATTTTCTCATTCAAGCAGTACACATTTCAAACGTAGCCACTCTCACCTGCAACAGCTCATAAGGACTCATTCCAGACACCTGATTCGGGGTAATACGATGTGCCCAAAACATGCGTTGTACCACCTTCCTCACGCCGTCCTGTTACTCACTGCCCATCGTATACACTCTACGAGCACTCATTTGATGTGCTCAACAAAATCATTGGCTTGAGGACTGGAAAAAAGCCACCCTCATATGTAGGATGTTAGATTGTTGCAAAAATTCTGTGATTTCGTTAGATACAAATTGGACTCCATTGTCTGTATAATTTATTTTGGAAATTCCTTCCTTGCGAACATACCCTGACATTTTGTTTATTACCACTACAGTGTTGGGATCAGCCATGAACTGTACTTCTCACCACTTACTATTGTAATTAGCACCCACAGCAGCATACTTCTACTTGTTGGGGAGAATGTAAAATGGGCCTAAAAAATTCACTGCATGTTTCATCCAAGTTACGATCTGTAGTTTAACAGCTTGGCTAGTAGGAGGTTAAGGTTTTGCTGACCTTGTCACTAGTACAGATCAAGTTCTCCCACAGGGGAACGTCCCCTTGCTGCACTGCCAATGTTCCCAAATGATCGGAGTATTCACATTTATCCAGTTCCACTCGTAGATTAATTTTCAATGATGAAAATTATTTAGGTCATACTTTTTTTATGTTTGGTAATCTCCATCAATCCCAACCTCATATCATTTGTCTTTAATAACTCTTATTCCAAATGAATATCAGAAAATGTTCTTCATTTACAAGTAAATCATCCCAATACATTTCGGGCTGAAGTCCCCCTTCATCAGGAGAAACACATTTTTCCGGATTTCAATATTGTTTATCCCCTGATGAAAGGCCCAAAATTGTACAAGACAATACATACCCTCAAATTTCCATTTTATTTGGTGCAACCGCCAATGGTGAAATCCATAAGCATAATTCAATCAGCTCAATCACCCCAGACTCACACATTGTTCTAAGTTCATCCGGTAAATCATCTCTGCCACTGTATGGTACATTGTGCAATTTATGATTAACAGGAATAGCATGTGCTTTAACCTTAATCAAATGCTTGAACCCACTGATGCATCCCACTGGCAAATTCCTTGTACATATTAGTCCACACTCCTGAATTACCATGGTTGTTCTCCCCTACAACACACTTGATTTCTGGTTCCTGGTCTCTATGTCATTCCAAAGAGCCCCTGATGGTACCAGCCCAAAATGTTGAGTCGCTTCTTGGCAAAGTGGACCTTGCCTTGGATACAACGGTCTTGACACTGCAAACTCGTCTAAAAAGATCGTTCCAGTTCAATCCTCCTACCTTCATAAGATACCGGACTCCTATCAGGTGACTCAAGCGATTCATTGAACCATTCTTTATCAAATAATTTCTCTTTTATCATGGTCATATGTGCACCGTAATCTACTAAACGCTCAAAAAACGTACCTTCTACCTAGATATCCATGTATGGATCCACACATTTGTCGGGTACATCCTTTACAACCAAAACCAAATCATTCATGGGACTAACTACATCTTCAGTGATTCCTACCCTCACATCATCAGCATATACCAAATTGACCTTATCTTTGGGGAAATACGCCATAGCAAAATGTCCTTACTACATCTGCGACAAGAAGCATTTCTAGTAGGATAAAAGCAGCCAATTGGAAAAGGTTAGAGAAAACCACACTTGGAGCAAACATTTTTCTGCGGAATCCTTTCTTTCTCCGCTTTCATAGAAACAGGAAAATTATTGCATAAATGAGCATTGGTTTCTTTTTCCCCTTGCTCCTTAATTACTCCCAAAACAGCTTTATCTGTCTTTACCAATTCTTTGAACGCCATTTGAGATATCTCTATGCTCTTAACAATACTAATTGTCTCTTATAATGAGGGATTTTTCTGTGTTATTTTTCCTTTACTTTTTTAATTCTGCAACGTGCTACTATTTGCTCACATATCAATTGTGTAGTAAGATTTTCAGAGATCATTTTGTCTCAGACGAAACATGTGTCGGCTGGCCGTTTTCCGTGCTAACACGAATTAAAAGAACAAAGAAAAACCATAAACAGACTTGGTTTTGATGTTATTTTATATACCAAACTCATGTTATGAAATATTGATTATATGTGTGCACAGAACTATTGTAATTATCCTATATGAATGTCATCATTCCATCAATCGCCACCGGACCAGTCAGACCCCTCAATGACGAAAAGGACAAAAAAGATAGTATGCTCGCAAGTCATCAAGAGGATACATGCTAGCTTCCATTCTCAACAGCACACCCCAAATGAAATGCCAGAACAGCAGGTAAGAGCAAATCAGTGTTTCTTACACAGAACACATCGATCAGTTCTCCTGATAGAAAGATGGCTCCACACCCATAAACATCGTAAAGGCTGTCATACTCAGCACAGAGACACTGAGTGGCCTACAACAACCTGTTTAGTTTGAAATCCAAGAATTTAGATTTTTGTTCTATGCTTCCCTACCGGTTGTTTGGTTTTGATGCAGCTTGCCCTTTGGTGAAGGTTCATGGCAATGGAAGATAGAATGTTCCAATATGTTAGTGATTATTCTGAAGAAGAGGCCTGTAACTGACTTCTCAATGCAAAGGAGAGCGTTTTACACATGGCGCCTGACAATCTGACTGTGAATTTAGGGGTCTTGAGTTCTTAGATTATTGGTACAATGGTTGTATAATTTTCATGGTTATGGGGTGATTTAGAGTTTGGTGGAGCATGAGAATTTCCAAAATGTAGAGGTTCACCTGCCCTGACAAACTTGCTTTCTCACATCCCATTTAGAAGTGGGGGAACTTCAGGATCCAGAAGTGAATACACAGCTGGAAATTTCAGTAGCAACCATTGAATTGGCAGCCCATCTGCCATATCGCCATCAGGTCAGAGTGACACTAGTCATCACTAGATTTCCCTCTCTGAGACTGCTATAATGGCATCACTGACTTGTGTAGCGGGTCAATTAATGGCTCTGGTGCACATGCGGAACAGTCCCTGTGTCAAGGATAGTGTTCCTTCTTTTCAAAATAAAGTACACCATTTTTAAAGTCATTTTCAATTACAATCCGTTTCCAACTTGGCATTCCCCTCATTTTACAGTAGATCTGTCCACCAGAGGCTCCATCGTGTGCTTAGAGATCCCCACCTGGCCAGCGGAATCTCTGAAAAGGGGAGCTGTCACACTCCAATGGACTGAAGGGCAGTCACTCAGCTAACATTTCGGGCCAATTCACTGCTCCCCAAGGGCTAAAACAAAATTAAGAGAAGTCTGAAGAAAGCAGGTTCTTCACATGAGCTAAGATAATGTTATTAAGCACTGGAACAATAAAGCACTCTTCATTGTATTTTCAATAGTCTTATTAGTAAACTAAAAAAATCCAACGATAAGGTACTAAGATCTAGATGTACAATTTGCCTTTCCTAAATAGCGACTCCATAGGAATCGCTATTTAAGAAATGCAAAAGGATATGTACAATATGTGCGATTCCCTCATAGCGATTCCTACAGATTAGGAATCACTATTAGGGAATCGCAAATAGGAAATGCCATTGTATTCCTGCCAATCGGTCAAAATAGGAAATGGTCTGCATTTCTTAAATTACAATTTCCTTATAGGAAATGCATAGCCAAGGGTGTCTCGGGGCTTAAGGCACCCCTGGACACACCCAGAATTTCTTAGAGCACATGTAAGTGCACATATGCCCTAGGGGGCATATATGTGCTTCATGTCACAATAAAAAAAATGCATTTTTAATGCTTTGTTTTATTTTGCACATAGTTACCATCGAATTCAATTCGCATTTTGGAAATGCTTGGTACATGTGCTTTAGGAATCGCAAATAGGAAATGCCATTGTATTCCTGCCAATCGGTCAAAATAGGAAATGGTCTGCATTTCTTAAATTACAATTTCCTTATAGGAAATGCATAGCCAAGGGTGTCTCGGGGCTTAAGGCACCCCTGGACACACCCAGAATTTCTTAGAGCACATGTAAGTGCACATATGCCCTAGGGGGCATATATGTGCTTCATGTCACAATAAAAAAAATGCATTTTTAATGCTTTGTTTTATTTTGCACATAGTTACCATCGACTTCAATTCGCATTTTGGAAATGCTTGGTACATGTGCTTTAGGAATCGCAAATAGGTAGTAACTATTCCTAAATTGCTGTTGCAATTTGCGATTTCAAAATTTTGCATTTTCAATGCATTTTTTTATTTTGCACATTGTTGCCATCGCCCTTAATTCGTACTTAGGAAGTGCTGTATACATGTGCTTTAGGAATCCCAAATAGGTCATCCCTATTTAAAATTTCTATATCGCAGTTGCAATTTGCAATTTCTACAGTGTAGAAATCCTAAATTGCGACTTGTTTTGGCCTTTTGTACATCTGAAAAGGCCATTTAGCATTTCTTAACGTGGCAAAATAGTGATTCGGACAGTTAGGAAATGCTAAATGGCTTCGTATATCTGAGCCTAATTCTGTCACGTGCTGCAGAAAGCAAATGCCTGAATCTACTTTAAGTAAGGATTGTACTTTTCTTGTATCTTAGAAACATCAATGCCATAAATCTATGTTTTGGTTTATAATCTATGTGTGCATTGAAAGTAACTTGAAATAAATATGCATTCTGCCTCTGCATTTTCGTGGACAAGAATGATCCTTTTGCCAATTTAAAAAGCTTGTGTTCAACAGAAAGTCAACATGTTGTAAGCCTAAAATCGCCACCGCTGTACTTCTGGAATTTAGCAGCACCAAAAAACACAAGCTCATCCCACCAGTGCCTTATACTCTTCAATCTACTTTCCCTTGCGCTTTTCACCACCTTAAGTGTTTTTCCTGTGTGTATATTCAGCACCTACTTATTTCTGGCATTTGAAATCAAGCCCTCCCAGTGGCCTAAACACCTTCAATGCACTGGCGGCCAGAGTCCTCTATGTCACCTCTTAAGGATGGTGGTAACTAATTAAACATTGCTAAACATACCAGAGCACCTACTTTGTAACGTAACAGGTTATTTATCAAGGTATGCTGCCCTGTTGCCTGAAAACACACATATTTTGGACACATGTGGGTAATGGAACTGTCATTTCCATTTATCATCCTTCAGAAAGATACAGAGTGTAACTTGTTTTCTCCATATTTTTTCATTTCGGTTCCAGAGTTTAAAGGAAGGGCAAGACAAGTTCCTGCGCCCAGACATCACCTTCGAGGGTGCTTGGGGGCTCTCAAAGGGTGGGTGCTGTGTCCCATTCTCATATTCCCCCTTGCTCGTAGTTCAGGTGGGGCCATGGCACAGCTACATAGAGTGCCAGTGAGACTGTCATACCCTGGGTTCCACCTGCAGCTTTGCTCCCCTTCCATGTTTACATCTGCTTGCTTTCACTCATCATTGTGCTTCATTATCATTCTAAATGCCGTTTGCTGTTTATAAATGCCACGTTTGTGACAGGGTATCCCACCTTTCAAACTCTAAATCAGGCCTTAAGCTAATATTATTCACTTATGCCACTGCCGTAGGCATTGAATCCCAATTGATAATGGAAGAGACATTTGCCACTTTCTGAAACCAGGTCACAACATACGCTACACCGGTTGTTTCACCATCAGCCCCTCAGCAACCTCCTATTAGTTGTTGAGGTGCAAGGATCAGGGCAAGGAGGAGGGTCTCCCAAAGCCCTGATTAACTTATTTTCCTGACATGTTTTCATGACCACTCAGAACAGTGAAAGAAAGAGCAAACCCAAGGATAACAAATTGCAAGTAAGGGGTAGCAGCTGCTATACCGGAATACCCCTAATGATGTCCACGGATCTAGCTCGCTTTACTTTAGGTCATGTATAAGTCGCATTGCATATGTTGCCAAAGCATTTTAAGTCAAAGGCAACACTTCCTTTTTTGCTGTAGTGTTGAAGTATGGGATATTCTTAAAAGGCAATGTGCCACTTAATTTTCTCTTCAAACTTTTTTCTTGTTCTGATTTTACCAGAGCAGTTGTATTATAAAAATACATGCATTTTATTTCCAGTACACTTCTTGAAAATGCAATAAAACTTCATAAGGTCACAGTTGTTAACATTTGACAAAACAAACCCAAGTTCTATTATATTAGAAGCAACTTCCTTGTGCCACCTGTGTTTGTAGCACTCCTTTCTCTAGCCTTATTTCTGACGAGGTAAAAAAGCGAGCAAAACAGTCAACATTGTTTCTACTCATTACATTTTAGAGTCTTTCCCCCAGATGCATCAAGCCCAGATTCTGCGAATTCCAAATTGCGAAAAATACGGAATCGCAATTTAGAATTTGCAGAATGGGATGCATCAAGAAAAGTGAATTAAAAAAGCGAATCGCAGTCGGCCGCAATTGCTGATTACGATTTACGCTACATCCTACAAAAATCACAGAATCGCCTGTTTCCCATTTCGAAATTGCGAAATGGGAAGTCGCATTTCGAGCACAATGATGACATCACAACCAGGAAGTAGGCAGTTTCCTCGCTCATTCTGAACACAGAGCCTGAGAGTAGAAGAAGCACAGCACAAAGTTCCACCAGACACACCCTGCAGCACCACAACAGGACCCACTCACCAAACCAGAATGTCACAGGAAGCAGCAGGAAGCATTGCACCTGGCAGAAAACGCAAAACCTAATTTTCTGAGCAGGAGTTGGAGTTCCTCATCGAGGGTGTAAGCAAGGACCATGACAGGCTGTTTGGCAAGGAATCCCGGAAGGTGCCTGAAGCAGATAAGAGGCGCATTTGGCAGCGCATCGGGTCCAAGGTGAACTCTGTTGGAGTGACCCAGCGCTCCATTGATGAGCTAAAGAAGAGGTAGTACGACCTCAGAGGTCGTGCCAAAGAGCGCATTGCAGAGAGGCTGGGGAGCAAGATGCCACGGGAGGAGGAGACCCCACAGTTGTGCCCAACACTCCACTAGAAGACCTGGTGGAGGACACACTCAACCCTGCTGCCTGCGTGGGGGTCACCCGGCTGGACACCTCCCGACCCACCCAACAATCCCAAGGTAAGTGCCATGCAACTGCGACCCCTAACAATGCCCATGCCTCCAGAGCTAGCCATTTGATAACCCCAGTAATGCAGGTCATGCACATCTGAAAGGCCATATTGCATTGTGGGACCTGTAGTGTGACATTAGTTCCCTGATAGCCAAACCCAGCCAGACCTGTCAAGTGAAACATATCCCTAAAGCCAGTCAGGGAATGCAAGCCTGCATGCATGTTGCAACATCCCATGTGCAAGATACATATCATTAATCATGCACCCATTTACATCACAAGTGCTGCAGAACAACCCAGCACAGACAGCGAGGCACTCCAAATTGAGGAGAACCCTGAGGACACCGAGGGAGAGGGCCATCCTGCCCCACGACCTGGACCATCACAACCACCAGCACCAGTACCACCACCTCCCCATGCAAACTGGGCCACCCCTGCAGCCACAGGAGGACAGCAACCACCCCATGTGACACCCATGGCAGTGGTACAGGCCACACCACCACCCAGGAGGCATACACGGCCCACAGCCACTGTGCGTTCACAGTCCAGCGGACTGATGAGGCAGCAGCGCAATGTGGCAACACGCGCTGGCACAGGGGAACATGTCCAAGATCCAGGGCTGGGCATAGAACGCCGATGCTAGCTGTCCACCTAAAGCAGGCACGGCACATGGCAGCCATGCAGCTGCAGCTTTATAAGACAGCGCGCAACGTGAGCCAGCTCACGGAAAGCGTGCAGGTGCTGACGGCTGCAGTCAGGGAGAACAGCCAAATCATGGTGTCACAGCAGGACATCACCCGCCGCCGCCACCGCCAGCTGCTGACCTGGCTGTCAGCATATACCATATCCAACCACCTGATTTGTAATGCGACCTCCCAACTTTCACGCCGGTCCCTGGCGATGCAGATTCAGATGGTGCAATGCTGCCAGGACGTTGCTAGGGCGTTGGAACAGGTCACAACCGTTGTCCAGAATCAGCAGGCGTGTGGCCATGGCCATGCAAGGCGGGGGGGATGATGCCAGTGAGGGCACATCAAGTCTCAGCAGCCTGTACGTGCCGGTGGTAACCGAATACCACCGCAGCACCAGGCCCAGTGCAGCATTACGGGCCAATACTGGCGAGGAGGATGTGGAGTAAGCATGGGCGGAAAATCCGTTCCGCTCGCGGATTTTGCGGATTTTCGGGAAATTCGCAATCCGCGAGATTCGCGAATCTCCCGCAAAATCCGCAAATCCGCGAGCAGCGGATTTTGCTCGCACTGCTCGCACTGTTCGCGTGAGTTCGCGCCCCACGAATAAGTGCAAAATTGCAGAAATACGATCTTAGCAAAACTGAAAGTAACTACTTACCAGGTTCAAAAGTTCAGGCTCATCATTAGTAGCCATTTCCTGTAGTGCTTCCTGAGGGGCCCCTCCAGAGTTCAGTTGCCAGTTGAAACTATTATGTGACCCTGCTCTGAACCTCAGAATAGTTACACATATGCCACAAAGGTCCTGAATTACAGCTAAGGGAGACAAGCAGGAGCCAGGCTGGAAGTTAAAATCCATTAATCAGCCCCTAATTCATTATTGCCAGTTGGGGCTGGGCAGGTGTTGTAACTAATTTTGCAACAATGAAAGCACTTAGCAAGTGCAAAAGATCACTAATCAGGGCGCACTAAGGAAGCAGGTGCCAGCTAAAAAAATATTCTGTGACACATTAATCAGCTCCAAATTAATTCAGGTCACTTGAGGCAGGGAAGGTGTGCTTTGCTTTGCCGAAAATAATGTACACTGGACAACCAGAGGGTGTGGTGATGAAACAGAGGGTGGCATGGGTGGGCCAGAGGGTGGCATGAGTAGTCAGAGAGTGGCAGTGGTGACAGAGAGTGGCAGTGATGAAGAAGAGTGTCCCAAACAGGCTGGACACGTAGAAACAACAAGTTCGCAAAACTTGCGACCCGACAGGTAAGTTCGCAAATTGCGAAATTGTAAAAACCCTCGCGAACTGGCAGAAACACGGGCGAACACAAAAAAAAAAATCCGCAAATTTGCGGGAATTCGCGGATTTTGCGGATTGCGAATCCGCAAATCCGCAAAATTCGCGAACGCGAGATCCGCAAAATTCGCCCATGCTTAATGTGGAGAGGCGACTGGGCGCGTCCGGCCGGAAGCACCAGTGATTGCATGTACTCTAGCAGCAGTGCCATGCAGATATGACAAGTACGCCTGCTTTGCTATCATGGGGCTGTATGAGGAAATACAGTTTTCATGTTTTGTGGAAAAAAAATTAAAGAAATATTATTGTGCAGAAAACAATAAGAATTTATTTCAAACGTAAATCCGACTCATGTCATTATTTCATTTGGCATGCATGAGTGCAGTGTTGTGTGAGGGGTATGGGTGCACTAGAAATAGTTCATTGTGATGTTGTTGCGCCGCCTGTGTCCTTCTGCAGGATTCTCCCCGCGTGCATGATGCACGGGAAACAACCTTTACAACGCAACTTTTACAACGCACTACCATTACAATGAAACATTTACAACGCAACATCCATTACAACGCATGCATTTACAACTCAACCATTACAACGCATGACACTACAACGCACACCACTACAACGCATGTCGTTACAACGCAGTCATTACAACGCATACCATTACAACGCATAGCATTACAACACATAGTACCCTTACACTATCCAATACTTACCCTACTGTTGCACCCCCAGGAGTTAGAATAGTAATTTTTACCCCTACACTATCCAACACTTACCCTACTGTTGCACCCCTTGGAGTTAGAATAGTAATTTTAATCCCTACACTATCCATCACTTATCCTACTGTTGCACCCCCTGGAGTTAGAATAGTAATTTTAACCCCTACACTATCCAATACTTACCTTACATGCAATGTAATGTTATGCGTTGTAATGGTATGCGTTGTAAATGTAGTATGCGTTGTATTGGAATGCGTTGCAAAGGTAGTTTCAAAGAATTCGTTGTAATGGTATGCATTGTAATGGATGTTGCGGTGTAAAAAATGCGTTGTAAAGGTAGGCATTGTAAAAGTATGCGTTGTAACGTCATACATCCATGATGCACATGTGCAGGTGGGCGGTTGTCCCCCTCTGACTCACTGCCAGAGATCTCCACAGGTATCCTCCACTTGGTAGCAATATTGTGGAGTATGGCACACACAGCCACGATGCAGCAGCAGACCTCAGGCTGGTATTTGAGGGCCCCACCAGTCTTATGTAGGATGCGGAATCAGCTCTTTAACAGGCCAAATGTCCGTTCAATGCAATTTCTAGTGCAAATGTGTGCAGCATTTTAATGCCGTTCCTGTGGTGTGGCAGGGTTGAGGTATGGGGTGAGGAGGTAATCACGGAGGCCGTAGGCGCTGTCACCTGAATGAAAGGAGCAGAGGGTCAGCGCCTGTTATGCACAGCTACATGGTCTCGACGTACTGTATGTGGGCATGTGTACTTACCTAGGAGGTGTCCTTCGCCATAGTCACCCTGGCCAAGCGGGTGTGTATGTCACTGTGCCGGAAGATGAAGGAATCATGTGTGCTCCCGGGTATTGGGCCACTATGTCAGTGATGATTGTCTTTGAATTGCAGACCATCTGGATGTTCAGTGAGTTCTAGGACTTGCGGTTCCGGTACATGTACTCTGTCTCAGCGGGTGAGCAGATGTGGATGTGGGTACAGTCAATGCATTCAATTATATGGGGAAATTGCGCAATGTTGTAGAAGGCAAGCTTTGTTTGATTTAAGTCCTGTTGGGTGGTTGGGAAGGTTATGTAGTGGTGTATCCGGGTCAGCATAGCGTCCGGGAAACACCGTAGGCAGAGTGACAGTGTGCTCTGGGAGATCCCCCCTGCATATGCAACTATCCCCTGGAAGCTTCCTGAGGCTAGAAGGAGCAGGCAGCACAGGACCTGGACATGGGTGGGCACGGCATTGGTCCTCCTTGTTGGGTGCTGCATCAGGGGGTCAAGGTCTCTGATGAGCTTGTGGATCATTGCCCCATTTAGCCTGTATTTGGAGTATATCTCCTCTTCAGTCTGGCCCAGGAGTGTTATCCGCAGCCGGAAGCTTTGCTCCTGAATCCTGCGTTGGTTTCGGTCGGCGCGCTGGAGCTTCAGCCGCCTTGCCACGTTGTATAGACCTGGCATTGTGAATGTACTCATGCTACTACTGTGTCTCCTTAAGTGTGTTTGTTTTGCTCCGCCCATTGTTCCTGTTTACATTTTTTTTTTTTATTTCCCAGTTGAACTTCATGGTTACCACCTGGTTTGACTTCTCCTTAAATTGCGACTCGCATTTTGCGTTTTTTTTTTTTTTTTTTGCAATTTGTGATGTTTGATGAATTGTATTTGCGATTTATTTGCGAATTCACAAATTAATTCGCAGAATTAGTGGAAACTCGCTATTACAGATTCGCTAGGGGGGGTCCACATTGATTCTGCTTATTTATGCTTGCGAATTCGCAAATTGGTGGGTTTTTGCTTCACGAATTGCGGAAGCTGAAATTGCGATCACAATTGCTGTTTCGCAGCTATTGCGATCGCAATTTCGGTTGATGAATCTATCTGCAAGTTTCTTTCTCGGGAACTTTAGTATTTATTATATTCGATATTTTTCAAGAGCTCCACATTTCATTTATTATTCATTGAATAATGCATCCCCTATTCAAAAAATGTTTTACAACACAAACTTCAGGATTTAACGTGCCTCCAACATAGTAGTAAATAATGTCAGGGTGCCTGAAAATAACATTTTTGGCACAGAACGTCAACTGTGCTAGGTTTTTGTTTATCTTTGGCAGGTATTGTTCTTCAAGTCACTGAACATAGTTTGATATGATTAAATCTATGGCAGAATTCACACAAACCTCCAAAAATGAAATATGCATCACATGCTAGGAATGTGACGAGGGTAGGAAGCTTAACTCATGTGTTACTGCTTCCTAAAGTGCACTCCTAATTTAGACAGCTTTATTTAAAGATGAAAGGAAAAAGACCAGCTGGACCATCTCGGATGTTCATGTACTTGCATATTGTAGCGCCTAGATGCCTTACATCTTACAGCCTTAGCAATGATGGCTTTTACCCGGCTGTTCCCAAATGCACTGCTCCTGGCAGATTGTAGGTGTTTTCCAGCAATCTGTTCAAGGGTCCTTTTACTTTCTTTTAGTAGTGCACACGATCATCCCCTGCCAGTAGGTATCAACTTATCTGGCAACTGTTACAGACAATTTCCCATCACCCAATCAGGAAGAACTCCTAAACCAATCTTATAAAATGTTTTAATATTCTTTAAGCCACAGGGGGTGTGGCTAGGGTCCGATGGAGACGGTCGCATAGGAGCGGAGCTCAGGACTCGAGCGGTTTTCAAGTGGGAAAACGTCCTTACTGAGGAGCGATTTGTCCCACAAACTCATAGCTCCGATGATATGAGGATGCTGCATCTCAAATGGGGTGCTGTTTAACCCCCCTTTTGAGCTTTTTTATTACCTTGAGGACCAAAGGAAACAGAGTGGTTGAGGAGACCAACTGTAAAAACAAGATGGCACCTGTACCCCTTCCAGGCATGCGAGTTCCCCCCCTCGGTCTTGGCCATACCCTGCATCGTCCCCTTCCTGCTAAGCATTCAAGTGGGCAACAGTTTGTGGCGTATAAAGGTTGCAGTTTTATTACAAAAACATAGATCATTCATCTTGCAACTTACTGGTTGGTCATTTGCGACCCATGTTTTGTTTATTACTTATCACTCTAAATATTGTCCACTTGTTTTCCTTCTATTTCTTTCTGACAGCACTGCTCCTGCGCAGTGGCACCTTTTGCAGGTGTCTCAGGTTCTGTGGGTTCTAGGCTTCCCTTTCTACCAACCTCGTGGGCAGCCGTCAGACCCAGACCGGATGAAAGTGTCGTTCCGCTTCCCTGGACTCTTGCTTTCCACTCGCCTGCTCCCAGGGACCCTGCCGTGTGGCATCCCAAGGACATTGCCTGAGCAGCTCTTCTATTCTGGCTGGCATTGTGTGCTGTCACCTCCTTTCCGTGTCCCTGCCATGAGGCAACCGAAGAACACTGTCTGAGCAGCTCTTCTACCTAGGTTACTCTTTACTCAGGCAACCTCATTAATATGCAATAAGTTGTTTCGGTACATCCTCCTTGATTTGTTCTTTGTAATCAGAGCTCCCACCTAATTATATGTTGGCATGCCCTGAAACAATGTTTATGTAACCCTCGCTTCAAATTGTACCCAATGGAACTCCTTTTCATGAAATGATGCTACGGAAGTTGTCTTTACCAAAGAACTTGCAACAAGTAACAAAGCTTGAAAATAAGTGCTTTGCCCATAATCACAATATGCTGAGCCCACCTGGTTCCGCAGCTCCAAAGTCAGCAGCTCTAACCATGAAGCCACAGCCTCTCCCTTGTGATGCCTTTAGTCTGATTTTATAACATTTGGTAACCTTGTTTCATAACAAGAGTCATAGAAATAAAGAGAGAGCCTGCCGGGGAAAATATTGGCATAGGAGTGTGTGGTAACAGGCTTAGTTGTTTCCCTAGGCTTGGTTGCGTAGGCCACATGTTCCTTGCTTGTGGAATGTTCATGTTTGGAGGTTCCACGAGTGACAGTGGGTGAGTCAGTTGGAGCTAGGCTGGCGATGTTGGTCGCCGATCCGTTGCTGCCATTAAGGGCTTATTTAAATAAAGGTGTACAACACATTGTGCCAATCTTGGTGCCATTACTACATTTCTGATGAGGGTGAGGAATGCATCTGCATTGCAGCCTGGGAGGTTAAGGGAATGATGAAAGGTATCCTAGGAAGAAGAAATAAACAAGACATGACGGCACAGGATGCCCCCTTGCCTCCCAATCTCCAGCGATGGGACTCTGACCTGTGCCCACACCAGCACTGGCTGCAGCGCCATCATCTCTGCGGGCGCAAACTCACCAGGAGGCAGGGGCAGCAAAGACTTGCCCTTGTCGCACCTGCAGACATTGGCCCCCCACTAGAATTCATGCCAGGAGGCAAGCAATGGCAACAGGCGTCACCAGGAGGCAAAAGAAAACTGCCCCCCAAAGGGGGTCCCAGACTCGCCGCAAGAAACCAATGATGTCCTATGCTGCCACCAGCCTCAAGGCATCATGACAGCAAAAGGGCAACAACATATCCAGCAAGACCAGGAGACCGCAAGGACAACCGCAACATGACCCGACGGCGAGAACCATGAGGAATACACAATTCTACTACTGTAAACCTTTCCCCTGTGAGATATGCACTATTTATGAATTTGCTGTATTGGCACATGCGCTTTGAGGTACCCCTAGCCAACGCTGGTGGGGGGTTGTGCTATTGCACCAGGAAGTTGCCCCTTCAACATCCTGCGCTCCAGCAATGCAGCAATCCAACCATGCTGCAAGCCCACCGATTTCCCTTCCCTCCCCGCCGCTGCCTGCAAAGGCCAGTGAGAGCCATCCTCGCATACCGCAGCATACTGGGGGGAGGGGCTGAGAACATGCTACCTTCATGGCTGCAATCCCACGGCCCGAATCCAGCCACATGCTCACCACCTCATGCGATGTCAACAACAACAGGCTTGGGGGCACGGGCACCCGCACAGACCTCCAATGCGGTGTGGCACCAGGCCACCTGACCTACCAGGCAGCAGGCAGCAGCTCCGAGCACACCAGCCCGCAATCTCAATGTTATGTTATGTGATGTTTGTCCAACTTGTATAGCGCAACAGCTGCCTCAGCAAAGAGGCGTCCGGGCGCTTACTACAGGCAGACTGACTACACCGGAGGGAAGAGATGAGTTTTCATTGCCTTCCTAAACATCAGGTACTTCTTCAGATTGCGAATATGAAGGGGAAGGGAATTCCAAAGCTTGGCCACTAGACAGCGGAAAGATTGCCACCCATCACGTAGACATTTTACCTGCGGGACAAGAGCCAGGCATGCCCCCATAGAGCGCATTTTAGCAGTGTTAATTCTACCGCCCAAAGAGATGTGGAGGTGTTTCCATTTCTGTATTAACCGGACAGAATCACTAAAGAGCATTAGCATCAGGTTTGAAGAGATTCCCATAAATATTGCGCCCCAAAGATATTTCGCCTCCTTCACCACATAAGAGGAATTTGAGGATTTTCACCCTCAAAGCCAAGGTGATAAGTGATTTACCCGAGTTCTGCCACAGGCCAGAAAGAGAGGCAAATTGAAAACGGATTTGCTCTACAGTGTATATTATATGCTCAAAATAAACTCTGCAGAGTGTTATGTCATCTGCATAAATTGCAATATTTACAAAGCATCCCTCACCTCTGACTCATACAATACTCTTTGCTAGTTTTCTTATAAATGCTTCCATTGAGATGTCATACAATGTGGGCTTTTTTAAGCAATTATTTTTTTCTGTGACCCCAGACTTGGTTATTGCTGTTCCAGGCATAGATCTGCTGTCATTACAGGAAGTTAGAGGCTTAGATCTAAGTGAATAGAACATAGTCCATAATCAGTGAAACACGGCATAGGTAGTAGAACAGTGCATAGTGCATAGATGAAGTGCTCATGTACTTGTAGAACACTCTTTCTAATAATTTACCTTGATAACATAACGCAGTTGTTTTTCCAGGTGGCACTCTCAAAAGCGTGCTTACATTCGTTCACATAATCATTCCACCCCTAAGAAAATCATAAAGTTCAGCCTTAAGTCTCTGAAAAAATAGTTTTTGAGAAACACATAATATTTTCAAAATGGGTCTTTAATTTGGATAACTCAGATTCCATGCTTCTCTTAAGTGACCATTGTTTTGAATCAAGTACTGGGAATCACCAGTCCAGAAACCACATCACCCTAACGAGACTAGAAGCTAATTCAGCTTCTAGCCGGGATTCCTGCAGTGTCTGTCTCAGAGCAGCTCCTGCTCTCTCAACATGGAGTATATTTTGCTTCCATCACCTCTTTATCTTTCTGACATTATTAGCCCACAGTTGAAGCCCCGATGAATGTGAAATGGTCTCCTTGCCAGCGTTATCCAAGAAGGCAGGCATCATGTTCTTTTGAAAATTGACAGCATTATGAATTTCTCTACTGGCAGACATATTCTATCTGACTTGGCCCTTCTACTTGGAGTATTCTGGCTCCCAAAGAGCTCTAGTTTACCCAAAGAATATTAAGCAGACATTTCTCAAAAGATGTTAAGGCTAGCACATTCATTGCCTGTGATTCTGTTTTTCCAGTGTTACTATTTCTACAGCTGCACCGTCCTAAAGAATGTGGTCAGGGCCTAAATTTTACCTTTTGTTATACCTAAAGGTAGTGTATTCTGATAGCGGTCTAGGAGATATGCAATCAATATCCCATATCGGCCACCATCTTTGCTGTATGATTATTTATATATCCTAGCCTACATTGTACTTTATGGAGCTCCCAAAAGCGTTGTGCAATATTACTCTACGCATGAGCTAACCAATGCCATTTGAAATAGATGCCTACTCTAGAATTGGGAATACTCCCGTCCGCCGTATTATGATCACATTCTACCCTATGAGGATCGTCATTTTTGTGATGGAGCATTCCATCCGCCGACATTTAAATCAGACCCTTAGTTTGACAAATATGTTTCTTTTATAATCGCTGATCATCTAAGCCAAAGCACAGACATTTCATTGACATTCCAGAAATCCTTATCTCTTACCTCATGGCCTTAAAGAAATCATCAAACTTGGTGATGCCCATTCTAGACCCTCCAAAGATGAGAACATTAAAGGCCATCATCCACTAGTGAGCGTTCCACAAAATTCCTATTCAAACAAGTGTCAAATTAGTGCCTTCTGCGTATACCTAGCACCACACCCGCTTACCCTGGTTGATGCAGCTATGGGCTCTCATGGATTTTAAACGGCATGAGCGAAAATAGGAATTCCTGAAGTACTCCACACACAAATGTGTCCGGGAAGCTGGTTGGGTGAATTACACATCCCATATAGTGCAAGGGAAATGTGGCCTTTGTAATGTTGGAGTTACATATGACATGGACATTTATTTTATTGGGTTTAACATAAGGAAAACAACTTCTCAATACCTGTTTTTATAAGACACAGTCACGGATAGGAAAAATGAATTGAAGATCCTAGTGGCATTAACAAATAGAGAAATGGCTGTTAGGATGGACTCATGTTTATGTAATATAAAAGGAGCATAGATAAACGACAAAATAATGACTTTTGATGTATGAATTTGCACGGAATGTGAGAACTGTGATGTGCAAAAAGAAAAGTTGATACTATTAGTGGCAATAGCATCCTGGTCAGCATTAAAAAATAAAAACTTTCCTTAATCTTATGAGTTGGTCTCTATCGACGTTTTCGTCTCATGAACTTTTCAGTGAAAAAATAAAGGAGTGTAGAGTCACCTCTCTCTCTCCCAAAGCTTCCCTTTGCCTGAGGCAATTAACCGGGGCGAGGGTGGGGTATAGTAACAGAGGCACCAGGCGTGGCCATGGGCTTTCAAAATGTGCCTCAAAGGGTCCCACTCACCAGGGAAATGCCCTGTTAAATAAAAGGCCTGTGCAGTCCTGCTGCTTGCATACTTTTAAGTAATAGCTGTGTGCTATCTTTGCCTGATTTACACTCATTCTGAAATGATGTCGTAGTTTTAAATAGTCTAACAATATGCACACACGAAACGCCACAGGTACCTGCCAGGTTCCTAGACTCACAAGAAAATATATAACAGCAACTCCCTTTCTTGTCATTGCTTTTCTGAAGTGGAACAGATTAGCAGCTTATCGTAAGCCTTTAAGTGAAGAATTACATTTGGTATGCGGAGTTATGTCTTCAAAAATGGTGACAATAATGAGCTCTGTGAGTGGCTAGCCCAACTCAACAAACATTTAAATTACTTTTCTCAAAAACATGACTTATTACCAATTACACAGTGAAGCTCCAGGTAACAGCTGAACTCTGGCTGATTAAAGCAATCACTTTCATGTGGGATGAAAAATTCCATCTGAGTTTCCTGCATCACAAGACTCAACAAGAGTTGTTGAAAATATTAGTTTTTTGTTTGGTATCACTAAACACATTGGGACACATGCATCAAGGTATTTAGGAGTCGCAAACGGTGCGAATCGTTAAATTTGGACGTTTGCGATTCCTAAATATCTTTTTAGTATGCATCAAACATTTTTGGGAAAATCGCTATTTTTTGCGAATTCCAAAAATGCGATTGCTTTTAAGGAATCGCAAATTTGCGATTCCTTAAAAGCAATGCATGATTGCTTTTGAAATTGCAAATTCGCAATTAGGGGGTGAAAATTACCACGAGGGTGAACCTCGTGGTAATTTGAGAAAAAGTTTTAAAATGCACAAAATTGCATTTTAAACACTGTAATGTTACAGACACACATGTCCTTAGGACATGTGAGTGTGTAACATGAACTTAAAAATGCATTTCAGGGGTGCCGGGGAGGGTCATTTGGACCCCCCCCCCACCCGCACCCATGGAATGCATTAACATTTTGCGAATCGCTAATAGAAATTCGCAAAATGTCAATGCCTTCCCATTGATTCCTATGGGCCTTTTGGCCCATAGGAATCAATGGGAATTGCGAAATCGCAATTTAGAATTCGCATAATGTTTGGGATTCGGTAAAAGTTGCGATTTTTACCGAATCGCAAATATTATGCGAATACAATCATGCATCGCATTTTGCGATTCCTTATTTGCGATTCCCTAAAATTCGCAAATAAGGAATCACAAAACCTTGCAATGATGCATGTGGCCCATTGTCCGGTTTATTGTTGTAGGTAATATTTTAGACTGTTGTAAGAAATTGGGTTACTGGTTCGACAGGTGGTGATGCTCTTCTCAAGCCGCAACCACAATTCTTCTCAGGGTGAAGAAAACCCTAAATTAGCCTGTGCTCAACCCTCGGGTTGCATGGTAGGTAGCAGTCAGAATTAACTCAGATGCAATGACTAATGTATTTGTGAACCTTTCAAACAGTAGCCCACTGAAAACATACCACAAAGGGGCCCACAGCAGAGTTAGAATAATAGAGTAATTTTTAATAAATAAAACAAGACCAAGATGACAAAACTCTAATTAGTGAGACTGAAGATATTGAATTAAAAAAATTGAAGCAAAGATAGCGCTAAAAGGTGCAAAGCGCCAATTCTGAATATCTGGTCACACTGGACTGGGAGAAAAAGTTCAGGCCGGCCGCAATGGAGCATGGGTCGGCTATAGGGACCCACTTAGGCCTGCTGTATAATATATCTACCATCGAGGAGCGGAGGCTTGCAGACCTAGGCTGAGAGACGTGATCACGGCAGTTATCATTCCAGGACTTAAAGGGTCCATCTGCTCCCCCTCCTATGAGGCGCAGTTTACCTCATCATAGGAATCATTAAAACCTATCATTACAGACAGTGGAGTGTGAGTATTGATCACCCCACCAAGTGGAACGCTCTCACCCAAGTTTGGTAAGAGTAGAGCCCTTTATACTATGATCCTGATGAATGCCGCGGACCCAGTTGGGCCTACAGGCAGAAACATGTTGATCTCACATACATCGGTGGGGGTACACTAATATCCCCATGGGACCGATCACTTTATTTTAAGCTACCATATGGATGTCGACGCTATTAAAATTAAGTAGACACCCATAATGGCCTTTTAATTCACTGCACATTTTTCTTTGGGCCCCCACTTAGTTTAGAAGTGCATCCCTGTCGTCAGGTGTATGCCCGCCCTCTATCAAACCAAGTTTTTAGAGGGCGAGGACTGGGCAATGATGAAGCATGACACCCAGTGGTGTGTGAGACCAGTCCTTCACTTTTTGTGAGATGCCAGCACTCACAAAATAACACTTCACTTACACTAGTAATATTCCTACTGGTAGCGGTTCATTGTGGTATATAGTTCATGTTGGAGGCTGCTGTCTACCAGTACCCCGTGCCTCTGGTTCCCTTAGTCCAGATTTATCTGGACATTGTGGTTACACTGCTGTATAATGTACCTTAGATCCTGGTTTGTGGAGTGTTCTGAGGGTCCGCGTTAAAGGTGTGCCGTGTAACTGAAGGAATGCGTCATTTCGAAATTTGACGAGGCTGCGGTGTGAGGTCCTGAATCTTTACTGAGGATTTTGTCGGCCAGGGTTTGTGATGCAAACTCCTGAGTCAAGGATGCGATGTGTAGTCAGGGTGATGCATAGGTTCTGAAGAGCTGGCATGTTGAGGCTGATGTTGAAGACGGATGTGAGGGCCAGCGCTGAGAATGTGTTGCGCAACAGCAGTTCCCATCTGGAGCTGTAGACAGCTATGTCATCTAGGTAAGAGGCACAGAATGCCTACTTCACAGCCAGGACCCTTATGACCAACCACTGAAAGGTGGCAGGGGCACTTTTCAAACCAAAGGACATCACCCAAAACTGGAAGTGGCCCACTGGGGTCAAGAATGCCGGCCTCTCTTTTGCCCCATCAGTCAGAACAATCTGACAGTACCCAGAGGTAAGATCAAAGGTAATCAGGAACCTTGCATCACCCAGCTTATCAATAAGCTCATCAACTCAGTGGATGGGGAGTGCGTCAGTCTTCGTGACGGAACGGAGGCCACTGTAGTCCAGGCATAACCTAATTCATGGGGTGGAGCCCGGTTGGGCAGCCTTCCGTACCATTACAAGGGACTGGACCAGGGACTCTTGGAGGGCTCAATCACCCCTAACAACAGCATCTTGAAAACTTCCTCCTTCTTACCGGCCCTCACCTTGTCTAACAGCCTGTACATCTTATTTGCAAGAGGAGGACTGTTTCCGGGATCAATACCATGGATGCAGAGTTGTGTGAGTACTGGGGTGAGGGATAACGGAAAGGAGAACTGCCCCAGCAGCTGGCAACAGAAACTCTGCTGCTCTGGGATCAGAGTAAGAGAGAGGTTGACACACTCCATTGGCCCATCATGCTCTGAGGCAGACTGGAGAGCAGTGAGAGGCTCGCTGTCCTCTTCCACTCCTTCCTCTGTCACCAGGAGCATGCTTACTTCGGACCACTCAAAGTGTGGCTTCAGGCGGTTCACGTGGAGCACACTTAAATGGTTTCTAGGTTTCTTCACCTTATATGGACCTGTCCAATGATCCTGGAGAGCCCATCTGTGAATCTAACAGAACCGAGGCATTCCCTCTGCTGCGTGGCACATTCCGAGCACAGTTGACACAGTGCCTCAGCTTCGTGGACTTTCCAGCCACAAGGACGTCACATAGCATCCCAGAGTAACAAAGGAACTGCTGCTCCGTGACATATGACTTATTCAGGCCATAGCATCACAAGCCTTTTGTCGGGGCAGTGTAGACAACAATGCAGTACTATACATTGGATGCCCAGTAGCTTCTTCTGAGCTGGCTGATGTGTGACACATCCTTGACTCTCATTGACAGCCTCCTCAACGAGGATGCAGGACCTCATATCACAGCCCAAAGCTTCATCTGATCCAGCGCTGCATCTCTGACCCAGACCACTTATCGCCTCAGCTGCGTGAAGCATCCTCAACAGAGGACTCCGCAACTCTTTGTAAGTCAGATTTAAGGTACTCCTGTTCCACGGTGTGGCAAATTATTGAGTGGGTGGGGTTCGAATGTCCCCCGGCTGTCCTCTACACATGCCCACTGTGATGCCACAGGCACCCAGCCACGGGATAGTGACTTGCGGTGCAGTCAGATGGGCCATGCGACCTGAGCGGGTCCCCATCAATGTCTGAGGTGTTTGTTGTGGAGGGTTGCGGGGGACAGTGGAAGGTGTCCTCCAGGGCATGGTGCGGAAGGTTTGATTTTATCCAGAAGCAGCAAATGGAGGAGTGGAATTCTACCACCTCATTGCCATCACCAATTCAGTATCAGCTACAGGAGGATGAAAACTGCCCCTAGTCCATAGACTCAGATGCCACCAAAGGTCGACCAGAGAGTGTCCATGAATGTCGGGGAACAGACTTAGTTGTACCGGGGCTGAGAGGGGATACAGTCTGCGATGATGCCAGTACACTGATATGAACTCTGCCATTGCAGAATCAAGACTCTGTGACCTACTCGAACACAGCCTAGGCCGAGAGCAGTGTAGGCAGGAGGCGGCGGTCAGCATGGGCCATTCACCGAGTGTCGTGGGCATAGGTTGTGGTCCCACCGGCCTTCGTAGTTCAGGTTCAGTGGCACCACGTGTTCGGTCACCTCCGTGACTGTGAACCGGCTTTTGTCCAGACTGAGCCACATCTTCCTCTAACTCCTCTCCGTGCGAACACTGGTGTGGACTCCACCATTTGTGATTCGCAACTAGGTGCTGGATGTGAGACCTACTGGTCCGGAGGGTAGTCCTGGTCCCTCACCAACATGTTGCGGGCTGGCATTGAACAGGGTTTGTGGCAGCACATGTCGCTGGCTGGCGTTGAACAGGGTTTGTGGCAGCATGTGTAGCCAGCTGGCATTGAAGAGGGTATGTGGCAGCAAGTGTCGCTGGCTGGCGTTGAACAGGGTTAGTGCCATTATTTGTCACAAGATGCCCATATGGAACTATACCTCACGTATCGGGGAGGAGTCTGGTGCTTATGGCCGCTGGCCTGGAATTGGGGTTATTGCCATTCAGGAGCCAGGACACAGTTTTACTTATGGGACCTACTGGGCAGCACAGGATGCCAGTGGAGTATGTAAATGAGAAGGAGTAATGTGGGCCAGCATAGAGGGGCCAGCGATGGTATGAGAGGCTGGCAGGGTCGCAGGCCTCGGACTTGTACACAGGCACCTTGTACACAGGCACATGGTGGGTCCTCTTTGACACACGCAGGTGTCAGCTGGTGATCAGTGTGCCCTGGCTACGCAAGGTCGGGCCTGACGGTTTGTGGTCCAGTGGGTGGGTACGGCAGACACACAGGATTGCAGGCAACTATGCTAATGAGGACGGGGTCGGCCTTGTGACGGGGTGGGAGGTGACACCCTGGCAGAGACGTTGGCCTTTCTGGAAGAGTACCACTCCAAGGGCTACGTGCTTTTTATTCACACCCCTACGCTGGCCTGGCATACGCCGGGCCATCTCACTCTGCCCACGCCTATAAGGGAGCGAAACCAGCAAGATTTCCGCGGTGGCCCCCACTGGCTCGGGTGCATCCCCTGTCCACTACACTCCATACACCAGAGGTGTATGCCGCCGTGGATATTGGTATGTTCTGCATACTGCGGTCTGTCCAGCACATCGCGCCACTCTTGGCATTGTGTACTTTCCCAACCATGGTTCTACTGCATCCTTCACACTGCCTGGTTGCCACCTCTTCCCACATTCGGCTGTTGTGTAGCTGAGGTGCCATGCTGTTGATTGGTCATGTTAACGGCTTACCCAGGTTACCATTGTAAGTGTTGCTGTCATGTTAGTGGGTGGGCATGTTGTTGTACATTGGTTGTGATTTTGTGACGTATGCATTGCCAGGGTTGTGGATTGCATGGTTTTGGAGTTGAGGTGAGAGGGGTGTTAATTTGGCACTTGCCAAGGGGCTGTGTATTTCCCTTGGTGTCATCCTGGTAATGCTGGTTGCTGATGGACTGTCGGAAAGTGAAGGGATCATGTACAATAGTATTTGGAGGCGACATTGGTGTAGGTCCCACAGTGTTCTGATGTTGCCTGCATGTTGATGTGTGACATGTGCTTCCTGTTGCGGTGATTGTGTGCTGTCTCGCCTGGGGGCACAGGTGGGACACGTGTGCAGCGGATAGCCCCCAACATGTGTGTGCATCCGGCGATGGCAAATAATCCTTGCTTGGTCTCCAGCGGTTCCTGGGCATTGATTTGGACATATGGGGACTGGTGTGCCAGGGTGATGGTGATGTCCAGGACAGGTGAAGGGGACTTGGATGTGGCTGGCTGTGAGACTCTGGCGGTTGTTGGTTGTGGTGTGCCAGGGGCCAACAGGTGCAGCAAAGGCATCAGCTTGGTGTGGGTTGGGATGTTGGTTGTCCGCTGGGTTGGTGCCGTTGGCCTGTAAGGCGATGATGGTCAGGATGCGTAGGATGGTTGTCTCTTTCAGCCTGTAGTGGACAGTGACATTGTCAGATGTTGGGTCTGTGAGGCAGGTGCGTTTCCTGGGGGGCCGTTGTCTTTGTCTGCGCTGCCTCTCTGGTGGTCGGGGGGGGTGTGCCGGGTGGGTGATGTAGCCCTCTTGGGTGTCCGGGCTGCATGATGAGTGGCTCCATGGCATCTGTTGCCCTTCCGATGACGCCCTGGGCTGGGCTCCCTTTTGTGGTGCAAGCTGTGGTCCAACTTTACACCAGGTCAGAGCAGGTGTTAATTCCCTGCTGCTAACGCGCCTTATTGCATGTTTTCTGTTCTTATCGTCAATCTGGCTGGTCGTTGTGAATGTTGAAGTGTTGTGTTGTTGCGGATTTTTGAATGGGGACGCCTACTCAGCATCTCATTAGTGATAGTTGTGGGGGTCCTCTGTGGCGATGTTTTTTGCAACTGCTATCGCGGGAAAATTGGTGCTGTGGGCTGGTAGCACCAGCTTGTGAATGGGGGTACATTTATCACGACTTTGGCTGCGTTAAAGTGCCGCTCATTCGGCGATAGCTCCTTGTGAATATGCCCCCTAGTTGTTTAATAATTTCTCCAAACTCTTACAGTCCCCTTTTTTTGCACAGTTGATTATGTCATATTATCGCATATTAGGAAAATGATTTGCTTTTTGGCTCTCAAATCTTTATTAAAGCAGCTATTATTATAATATTCACCAATGCAGTGGATGGATTTTCCAAAAGTAAAATGAGGTTTATGGGGAAGATCGAAAATTCTCTGTAGCAAGTGGAATAACAGTTCTGTTGAGATATCTACTCATTATCTGCTATTCAATATGATTTACAAGTCATTTATCCTGAATTTCTGGGACTACTGTAAAAAATTTAAGAGCAACTATCCCTTTCACAGCACCAAAAGTACAATTAAAATCAAGGTCACCCACTCTTAGGTTAAATGAACGAAGGCAATCACTATCAATTCTCCCTACAATTCAGAAAGATCTGGAATGATGGAATACCCTCAGGCTCACAAATGTGTAGTCCAAGAGATTATCATTATTAAAATTGTATTTGAGCTGGGTGTGCTGGAATATCTTGTTAAACACTTCCATTAAGGCATTTTCAGTGGGAGTGAGATTAGACCTCGCCATTGATCTGTGAAAATGTATATTCAGTTCAGGAATTCTATAATAGATATATATTATACCAATTTCTATTGTTGCTTCTAGTTCCAGTAATTAATTAAAATTGAAAGTCAAAATAATATTGCCATCTTGAATTTAAGCAGAAAACCCATTCAACAATATTTTTCAGTTAAAGTTTACTTTCTCTTTCTGGGGGAAAGTTGGGGATTTTTGTGTAACCGAATTCTAAAATTTTAATGTGATTAGAAGACACCTTGAATGTGGTTACTGACACATCGATTATTGGAAATATAGTAAATCAAACCTCCTCACAGCCTTCCTTTCCTGTTCAACCTTGTGGCTGGTAGACTCTGTGACATGTTACCTTGAATATTGATGTTGTCATTAGACCAGATTTTCTGAACACAAATAATGGGATTTTGATTCACTGAAGCATCCCCACCATTTTTACCTTTCAACAGGCACAGTCTTCTATCGCTATCATCAGTATAGCAGGTGCTCAATTTTGCTACAGCTGTTCTCTATATTGTTTGATAGACTAGTGTCAAATGTCATATAACCCTATTGCTAATCAATTAAAGACACTTTTACTTGCCCATTCCAGATGAGTTATTCCTCTATGACTACACGTTATCTTGATTAATCACAGAGGTGTGCAGTCCTTAGGACCGGGGAAGGGGAGGTCTTTTCCAATAGTGCCCTCACACACCCAGAGGGATGTCATGCATCATCATCGGACGTACTCCTCGTTGGGCTGGCGCTGCAATGCCCGACGGCACCCACCAAGGGGCTCTTTGGGGAGATCGTTTTGTAGTGTAGTTCCTATATTCCCAATATGCTCTGCGCATTGGAATAATATATCCTATAGATGTGACATAGGACTTATGTCGACTAGGTCTGTATCGAAATATATTAGACTTAATCGTCAGTGCCAGCTAGCTCAGAGGTCACTAGAAACATTCTCGAGTTCACAAGAAGGGATTTAGTTTCTGACAACCACATAAACATGACAACTGTGTTTCCCCAAGATAGAACTGATCTTCAGAGTTGTGGAAACAATAGATAGATATTTCACCTAGTCAATCGTGCATGCTTCCTTTCACCAGAGGTGCAGAGAACTAGATAGACGGACGTTTCCAATAAAAGGATTTATTGAACAGTCTTCTTTCTCAAGCATAAGAAATTAACTGCTACAATTGTAAAACTGGTTGCAAAATATAATGCATACAGTAGAAAGAGTAGAATAAAATAATACAGTAAGAGCATAGTATGGTTTCTAAACCATAGATAAATACATACATAAATAACAGAGGCTAAAAGTACTCAACTGGTGCTTCTAAAATACGCCTACCCCGATGTACCTATCCTATGCTTAGTACGAGGGAAGTAAGTGAGGTGTAGCATAAATGTAGTATTCTTTGCCAAGAATTTGTGCAAGATTTCTCTTAGGGTCTAATCAGCTTCGTACCTTGATTTGGAATTAAGAAGGTCAGGCTCAGGACTCGATTTCCCAACAACCTGCAAGGGTAGCTTGGAAAATCTGGAGCTGAATTTCTCGGCAGGAGAAAAGACAGTGTCTCTCTCAGTGCGTCTGCTGGAGGGTCGGCTTCCTTCGGCACTTGCTGTAGCAGGATGCGTTAGGCAAGTAGATAGTCAAACTGCTCCAAACCGCTGTGTGTTTGCTATGGCAAGTGTGGGCATATTCATAACTTGAAGGTGCCGAGATTGACGTAAAGGTGGACATAATAATGTCATCAAAGAGTCTTAGTTCTTTGAAAAGTCCATGAGTTCTTGGACAAGTCGGTATTCGAGCAAGGGGAAGTCCCTACCTGCTGAAGCCGAGTTTTCCAAGAAATCGTTGTTCATTTTTGGAACTAGTGGAAGTAGCCCTGCCATATTTAGACTGCATGAGATATGTCTAAATATGGTTATGATTCTTATTCCTATATAAGGATATAGTGATTTATAACTATGTAAGGGCATGAATCGGGAAAATTACAATAGGGTCCTAAAATGTTATACAACAGTTTGGTGATGAAGCTGGTGGGTGAGTGCAGGTGTGTGGGCTGGATAGTGCAGTGGGAGTGAAGAGTAAAATAGGTCTAAGAGAACCCTAACTTAATGTGCTTATTATCACAGGACCCTAGCCTAACTAAATGTATGGGCCCTAGCTGGAAATTATGATCCTATAGAGTTAATGTGGTGTATAAGGTCAACATGTTCCATGCCCGGAAGCCCCTAACGGGTCAAGTGGAACTTCATCAGGACCAAAATGAATAGAAAAGGTACTCTAAGCACTATAGCTTTACTGGATTGCCATTTGGCCTATTAATAACCAGACGCGGATAATGCTCCGAGTAACTGAGTCCCGAGGTAGAATACCTAAAATGGAGGGGGGGGTAAAAAACAACAAGAAGAGAAACATAGTCTAATTAGACAAGGCAGTTACATACAGCTATACTCTGCAGTAGATGCAGTGTGACCAGTGAGACTAACTACAAGTACAGGTGGATTAAAACTGAGTTTGAGCGTACTTGAGCAGTAAGGGGAGTACAACCTGATCCCTGCTTTCCTCACTTGGGTTAACAGCCTGAATCCCTTCCTCAGGTTCACGGCCAATAGATCCGATACTGAAATCCCTTTCTTGGATTTAATAATCATATGGAGGGACAACAAACTATACAACGTCACATTCAAAAAACCAACTGACATCCAGTGCGCTGTTCTATTTGGTAGCTTCCACCCAAAAGCTCAAAAGGAGAATCTGCCTTACGGACAGTTCTTACGCATACGACGCAGTTGTAGCAATTTGGAGGATTTCACATTGCAGTCATCCGAATTAATATTTCACCTGGCCAATCGCCAATATCCATTGAGTAAGATAAAACAGGCTCAAAAGCGAGCTCGCAATACCAACAGAGAAGCATTGCTAGAGACACAACCCAAAGAGAAGTCTGACCAAATGACTTGCATCACGACTTTCACACCTGAGTCCAACAGGATTAGACGAGTGGTTATCAAGCACAGGAATATCCTCCAAGTAGGTGATCACACCCTAAGCAAACCAATATTTGCTTTCAAACATACTGCAAATTTAAAAGATCTGTTGGTCAACACCAGACCAAAGAAGAAAAGTACTTCACCACCACAAAATACCCTGTGAAACCTACCACCTGTCAAAGGCCATTTCCTTTGTAGAAAGTGTGTAGTACGCCCCCTGACTAAAGCAACTAAGAGCATTACACTCACCAACACCTTGCAATGGCATCAAACCAAACACACTAACTGCAACACTCGCAAGTGCATCTACCTCATCACCTGCCTTGTCAACTGCAGTACATAGGTATGACCATGTGCCCTATAAAAACAGAATGGCCATAGAATGAGCATTGAAGCATAGAATGAGCATAGAATGAGCATAGATTGAGCATAGAAGCAACATCAGGTGCTACAAAACTAACACCAAAATGTGCATCCGCTTCTTGGAACACAACCAGACCCACAGAGATTTCCAATGGACTATCCTGGAAGCCTTTCCAACCATCTATAAAGATGCCCTCTTCAGAAAAGTACAGAACTGGGTCTTCAGACTCTCATCCCACACACAGGGCTTAAATGACAACATTCCCTTGGCAGAACTCAACCACCCTTAAATACTTCCTCTTCTATTATGTGGCAATCCACTATCCACTCTAGGAAAGCCCTTAGTTCAGGCAGGCACAGACGTCCCCGGGCACCTTTACTGCTGTTTGACCTAGGCAGTCAGCATATCCATACCCTTACTACTTGTTTCCATTCTTACACGTGCCGCTTGGGGTAGCATAGAATCTTATTGCATTGACACAGGACCCCCCATCTATTTTAGGGCTCCCTCGTGCTACTTACATTGTTTAATTATGGCCCAACAGAGCCATTAGTTCACATCATACCGGTGCCTTTTCCGCCACCATCAACAGGGCAGTGTGACCAATGAGTCACCTTTGTATCAGCCCACAATCCAAAAATTTCGAAAAGAATATTTTTCTATAAACTTAGTACCTCCGCAATTTTTTATATATCAAGTGCAATGTACCGCAACCTATGCAGCTATTCCAAAAGCTGTTACCCTCTAATACCAATAAACTTCAATCCCTAGATGGCCACCCTAGTTAGCACTCTAGAGGTTGATGCTGCTACGTGCCACGAGGACGTTACTTAGTCCCCAGACCTGGAAGCATTCAGCACGGGGCCCGGAGTAAGAGTAGGATCAAAGCCAAGAGCTCTGTAGACCTACCGCAAGTATTGATCTACGCCACACCGCTGCTATATCCCAGAGAGACCTCCTTCATAATCCGGTAAGATTAACGCTGCATAAATAATGATGGGCAATTTTACATTGCAGATCAGAGCTTTGCTCTGCCACCCCTGTCGGCCTTCAACCATAATCGGTTGGGGTGAATTCACCTAAGTATTGACGGTGTTTTTTAACATCATCGGTGAACACCCACACTGGTCCTGATACTGTTGCACTTTACGCCATCTTAAGCCCTTTCTTCCATTGTAGCTGGCGCATTACCCATTTTTAACACAATCATGTGGCCTGTCTAATTATCGCTACTGCTAGTTATCGCTACTTCCATAATGTCAGTATGTATGAGTGTTAGTCCGTTTGTGTGCTAATTTGCTGCTATGAGCCTTTCTTTAATGTTGCACCTCAATGATATTGACCTGCCTAGTTCACATAATTTGGCACCATGTGTTTTTAATAATGTAGCCTTCACGTTAACTGACACTGCTCAAGCACGCTCAAACTCAGTTGTAATCCCCCCCGTACTTTTAGTTAGTGTCACTGGTCACACTCCACCAACTGCTGATTATAGCTGTATGTAACTGCCTTGTCTAATTAGTCTATGTTTCTCTCCTTGGTTTTTATCCCTTCCCCTCCCCTTCACCCCCCATTTTAGGTCTTCTACCTCAGGATGCAGAGTGTGCAATTTAATTTGTTTATTTATTTATTTCTTTACTTACCTCCGTACGGGATTTGCTTGTGTTTCATCCTGCCAAGAATTGTGGTTGATGCTTAAGTAGGGCTTTACCCCCTTCAACCAGTAGCCCAAATTCCTATAAATGTCTATTGCCACTGATAGCCCACTAAATGTATGTATTGTACACTTCTTCATTATGACCCCTTCAATGTTTTAGCATTTGTGATTTCCAGGGAGGAATCTCTTTGAGAACATGTATCAGAGAAAACTCCCTTATTAAAATGATGTTTTTAATTGACGTATGGAAAATGTATATGTTTCTGGATTTACGTGATAGAAAAATGTTTGAGATAACTAGTGAGGGGTAGTCAATATGAGCTGGGACATGTTAGCAGTAGGTTTTTAGTGGACCTATTGATCTGCAATGTTTGAAGTAGACGGTTTTGCATGATTAATTTAAAGCATTATGGAAACATGGATATGATCACAAGAAAGAGCAGCATCTGGTCTGTGAGAAAGGAAAGAAGATAGAAAAGACCGGTGTGAACCTTATAGTGCACTGCGACATATGCAAAAGTGAAGGACTGAAACAAACGTTTTGCCGGGAAAAAGAGTCTGTGTGGCACTATTATGCAGCAAGCAGCTTGGAAGCAACATATTGCCTACCAGATGATGCAAACCTACCAGATGATGCAAACCTAAATTGATTTTTGTCACTGTTGCACCAGTCAAGTTTCTTTTTTAAAGGGGTTGCGAAAAGGTGTTCATGATTGGTTGTCTCCAGTGCTGCTATTCCCAGACACTTGGGGCCTCATTTACGAGAAATGACGCATCGCTGCGTGAAAGCAGCGATGCGTTACTTCTCAGTGCGCACTCCTTGCGACATTCCTGATGCGTCATATTTAATGTATGACGCATCATGTCACAAGGAGTTACAGATACGTCAGTATTTCTGACATATCTGTAAGCGCAAAAGTGACGCATTACTGGAGTGTGTCACAAAAGTGACTCGACTCCAGCAATGCGCCCTTTCACATGGGGCAAGCCCCATTTGAAAGGGCCTGCGTCAGTCCTACGCCTGCTGTGAGGCAGGCGCAGGATTTTGACGCAACGGTGTCCTAAAAGTGGCGCAGTGAAATCTCATAGATTTCACTGCGTCACTTCTATGATACTTCCTTGCGTCAATACGCCCCCCTTGCATACATTATACCTGGCGCAGGTATAATGTGGCGCAAGGGTTTACAAAGTGACGCATCTACCTAGAAGCGTCACTTTGTAAATATGACGTAACAAGGCGCATTTTTTACGCCACTGGTGCGTCACAAAAAGTGACGCACCAGCAGCGTAAATGTGATGCGAGGGTTCATAAATGAGGCCCCCGGTGCTCAGGTGGCATCAAGCGACTGCTGATGAGTAGAATATAAAGGGGACAGATTAAGGTGTACCATCTCCTGGCATTGGACCCGCAGACCCGCAGAGCTATCTCAGTCTTGTCAGTACCGATGCCATCTCCGCTGCTTGCAAAGTGAGCTGTGGAATCCGAAGTCCTTTTCAGATATATAAACACCACAAATAGGCTCACCACAGTCCTTTATCCCAGCGAACCAAGGACCCTACTAATCAGGGCCAAGTAAACAGCATGTATTGTAATAACTGGAGCATTTCAAAGACATTACATGTGCATAGGAGCTTTATGGAAAACAGCAAAGCGTGATTGATGAACTTTATGGAAAACTGCAAAAAGTGTTCTAGATATACGATGTTTGGAGGAAAAGTGATCTAACTGGACATTATAGACTTTGCAGACAATGTACGATATTGGAAGCTTGTAAAATGAACTGGAGATGTAAGGGAAACTCAACTCAAAAGTAGCTAGTGAAATTGCAGTCCAACCTGAAAGTATGTCGAGAACATGTTCTGCCTCAATTGACGGTCAACTTTCTACATCTGATAAAGCTGCGGATGTATGACGTTATAACGCATACCATTACAACTACCTACCATTACAACGCGACCATTACAACGCATACCATTACAACGCATAGCGCTTAGAGGTGCTGGATAGTGGTAAGTATAATTTACTATTCCAACTCCAGTCCCCGTGGACACTAGGGAAGGTGTTGGATAGTAAATTAAACTTATTCCCTATCCTAGAGCGCCCCCCAGCGCAATGCGTTGTAGTGGTATGCGTTGTAAAAGTTGCGTTGTAATGGTAGGTAGTTGTAAAAGTTGCGTTGTAACAGGTGTATACCAAAGCTGCACTCACTCCTGACAGCTCTGATAGTGGATCCATGCTTTCAAAGAAAAATAGATCTTAATATGTTTGCTCGAATGGTGCTGCTTCACAGTGAATTTCCCATATGTCTATATGTCTATTATCTTATGGCATTTGCAAAGCTAGCATATTTGGAAACTGTGAATCTTGCAAAGCATGTAAAATATGTATTTTGGAAATTTGAAAATTGTGTGAAGTAGGACATTATGGAAAATAGTAAATAAATAGTCAAATAAATAAATATTTTAACATACTTTCCTAGTGTGTACCATCTTCTTCAGAATCTCTCACAAAATATGTGAAGAAAATGTCAATTACCTCTAAAGTTGTCTGTATACCTACCATATTTTGACCAAAGTTACTTTACTAAAATAAAGAAAGTCAGTATTTTCTTCTGTAGATTATAGGTTTTGCTTCGTAAAAACCAACGACCAGCTCCGTGAAAAGTGCTCTTTTACTCCTACCGAGGTTTAACAAATGTTGATGGTAGAATGTGCTCGAAATTCATCATTTGTCCATATGATTTCGTGCGGCAGAACTCCCAAATCTCCTTGTCAAATGGGATTTAAATCTATACATGGTGATGTCTATGCCACCACACTAATGTTCTTCAGATTGCACCAATTGTCAACTGGGGAGACTCAGCAGCTCCCTTGCAGGATATATTTCAAATCCTTTCAATGTTTCAAGACTTCATTCGGAGAAACCCAATATAAAGTCACGTACAAAAACTCATTAAGCAGTCACCTCATATGTCATTCCGGTTCCATCAATAATAAAAAATGCTATAGGCTTCCAACAATGGTCAAAAATGTTACTGTCCAAAAAAGGGACACCTGTGACTCTAATGATGGCGAGTTCTGTGTCAAGATACAATTATAAATACTTCAATTTTTGAATATTTATTTTTCCCAATGCCCTGTACAATTCCAAGAGAAGAGCCCAAACACACTGTGCCTTGGTCCTTAAATATGTTCAAAATGTGGTCACTGCTAGAGCTGGAATCTGAAATGCACTATTTTAGGACAAAATGACTACCCAAGTACTGTTAATTACTGCTAATTATTATTTATTAACGTTGCATATTATGTACATTAGAGCACCGGTTCCTGTATCA
Organism: Lissotriton vulgaris; assembly: GCF_964263255.1. NCBI lineage: Eukaryota > Metazoa > Chordata > Amphibia > Caudata > Salamandridae > Lissotriton > Lissotriton vulgaris. The sequence continues at coordinate 2,125,509,128 of NC_141687.1, read as the reverse complement.
TTCGTTTTACCAAGACATACACGCTCGTGTGTGTGTTCCGTTGTTTTTTCAGTTGTTTGTTCTTTCAGTTGGCACATAAATGTTGCTCATTCATTGTGGTAGGTTGGGAACCCCTGTTGTATGGCACCATCATAGCTGTTAAGTGGGGCATTTCTTTTACATTTGTTTTGAGATACTTTCTTCTTGGACTGTTTACTCACAAAGGCGCTTATTTAGAAATCTTGCATAGTATGAATTTCAGGAAAAAAAGATGTCACATAGTGTCCTTTTAGCACTTCTTGTACTCTACTTGGGGCAAGAGATTAAGGGGAAGCTTCACTAATTCTCGATCTGCCAAAGACTACTCCTTTTCCTGTACATAAATACTGCTGTGCACACAGCATTGCGGCCTGATTCACTCGCATCTTTTCTCCATGTTAAGGGGTCATTATCACTGCAAATGAACCATCATTGAACAGTGATAATCATTTCAGACCACAATGGCAGCATTTCAAACAAGTGCTACATTCTTGCAAGCCAATTAGGTGGCAGGCATTGCACCAGGACTTCGTTGTTTGAATAGATACTGCTGCCAACAAGACTTTATTCTATAAAATAGATTTTTCCATTTCTTTAGAGAACTCTTTGGAAAAGAAGGACACTTGTTTCAAGTAGTCAGAAAATGAGCCCTCGAAGTAGAGACACCTTGACAGGGAGTCAACAGATATTGTGTGAAACCAAAGGCAGCTCAATCTTTCAGCCATGTTTAGAGCACAATGTTCCTTGATTCTTTGCACCATAAATGTTGATTTGCACCCACCCAAAGGAATGGCAAAAGGTAGATGCCTCTGCTCGCTTTCACATGCCCTCTGCCGCTCTTTATTGAGGTTTCTATCCCACGACATGCTTGTGGCGGAGAACATCAGGTAGACCAAGGTATCATAGGAGCAGCATTATTGGTGCCGGTGGACACCGATGCTACTCATGCAATACTTCTCCACAAGGCAAATAACATGCTTCCCCTTTGAGGAAAGAATAATCTATAGGTCCGAGGTCTCAGGAAAAACTACTGCAAAAGAAAAAATGAATCCTCATTAGCATTGTGATAATAGTAGCAGCACAGCGGTGTCTTGCAAATGCTTGGATTCACCAACATCCAAAGTAAATGTATTGAGCATGTGCATGGATGTGGCACTACGGCCAGAGCTGCTGACTTTGGACCGGGGGACCGTGTTTGAGTCTGGGCGTTACCTAAACATCCTGGGCAGATCACTTTATCTACCTGCGTATAAAAAAAAATATATGAAATAAATGTGACCGCCGAGTGGATGAAGTACAGCCGTCTGAAACTGAACTCAGACAAAACAGAAGTCCTTATCTTAGGTACCTCCCCCTCCACCTGGGACGACTCTTGGTGGCCAGAGGCCCTTGGAAAAGCACCCATCCCGACGGACCACGCACGGAACCTGGGCGTCATCCTGGACTCCTCACTCTCGATGACCAGACAAGTCAACGCCGTCTCATCATCTTGCTTCAACATTCTTCGCATGCTCAAAAAAACATTCCGCTGGATCCCCACCGAAACTAGAAAAACGGTCACCCACGCACTGGTTACAAGCCGCCTGGACTACGGAAACACCCTATACGCCGGTACCACCGCAAAACTTCAGAAAAAACTCCAACGCATTCAGAACGCATCAGCCAGACTCATACTAGACATCCCGCGCAAAGACCACATTTCTGGTCACCTGAAAAACCTCCACTGGCTCCCCGTCAATAAGAGGATAACATTCCGCCTCCTAACCCACGCACACAAAGCACTTTACGAACTTGGACCCAAATGCCTCAACACACGACTTTCCTTCTACACCCCCTCCCGCCAGCTACGCTCTTCCAACCAAGCCCTTGCTGCTGTACCTTGCATCAACAAAACCACCATGGGAGGAAGATCCTTCTCCTACTTGGCAGCTAAAACCTGGAACTCACTTCCAACTCACCTTCGCCTCACTCAGAACCACCTAGCATTCAGAAAGCAACTTAAAACTTGGATATTCGACAAGTAATTCCCCACCCTTCTTCAAGCGCCTTGAGACCCTCTGGGTATGTAGCGCGCTATATAAATTAATTGAATTGAATTGAATGTAACACACTTAAATTCCTTTAGGATGAATTTGCGCTATATAAAACTGAGGGGAAAAAAAGGTACAACCTCCATTTTGACGCAATGTGAATCTGACACATTCTTGACATAAATCTGGGGAGATACCGGATTTCACTGACAAAAACACCAATTTTGGGCAAAGAAATAAGTTCAGAAAGAATCTCTAATAAAGCATTTATACTTGTAGAGTTTCTAAGAGGAGCTTAAGCAGTGGCAACACTTTTTCACTTTACAACTTTATAAATTTAAGAGGTGAGGTCCACCAACCAAAGTGCCTACTGGGAATAGAAGGCCTATAATTGAAAAGTGATACCCAACACTTCAGGCCGTAAACTGAAAAGTGCTTTTGCCAAGAGCGATGGTGCTAGCTGAATGTGCCATCTTCCACATGGGTTATCTTAGCATTTAAGTAGTTGGGAAAAAGATAACTTTGTTCACCTGAAAAATAGACATCATCAGTAAAACTACAATAAGTCAATTACAACGTCTAGTTTTTATAGCCAATATCAGATGACTTTCCTACATAAAATTGAAGTTATTTGTCAGAATAGACTATGCCATATTTCAAAGCATTACACGGGTGGAAAAACCCCATTTCCAAACAACGACAATTCTACAGAAAGGAGGAGTATTAATTCAGAGGACAAATAGGATCAAGACCAAAAAGTACATTGAGAATGGCATTATTGGTAAATTTAAATAATCAATCAGCCATTCTATTCCTAATTTTATTACTATATTGATGCTAGTATTCCTGCATTTTACAATGAAAACAGAAAACAATATGAGTACACCAATGCAAAGTAAAGCAAGCAGTGGCAAAGTCAATAGGCCTCGCATTTGGGACCTATTGGATTTGCTAAAGGTCTTTAGTTATGGTACACAACATCCCAAATACTGTGCAGCATGGCTAAAAAAGAATTTTGAAAAAAAAGCCTATGATGCAGCCTTTTTTTAAAATTAAAATAAAAAGAAAAACAAGGCCTGTTGTGTTTCTGTACTTCCACTTCACTCAACAATTAAGACAGCAGCGGCCCGTGCAGGTAAGAGCGGCGGGGCGGTGGGGGTGTATTTCGACAGACGACGGCGAAGGAAAATTAATTATTTATTTCATTATCCCTCATCGTTGTCTGTCAAATCCCCCCTCTCAACCCGGACCCACTGCTCTTACCTGCACGAGCCGCTCCTGGGTTAGGACCCTATGAAAGAAACCCTCAAAAGACCATCACAACAGCCCGGAGTTATGTCATCACGTCTAAAAGAAGGGACAGACGCTATGGCAGCCTCTCTGTAAAACGGTAACTGAAAAAATATCCAGTTAGAACAATAAATAGCCATCCCCCTCTTTGTCTTCTTACCGATCATGCAATACTGACCATACACAGAAATGACAAGAGGAGATGGAAAGTAAAGAATAGATTGGAATGGGAGAGCATAAAAGAGCAAATTTGTGAAAGAAAATATTATATATTGTGTAAAGCACTACAAGAAAAATATATCCTTGTTTGGCAAGGTAAATAAAAAGATACATAACAATGAAAAGAGTAATGGGCTATAAGTGAAAAGGTTTCACCTTGCTACACTGCTCCAGTAAAAGGACACATCTGCCTGTCCCGCTCACCCTCCTTTGTGTTGTGCTGTTAATCCGAATAGTGAGGTATATTCTATGTTTCTTTTAATCATCACAACTGACAAAAGAGTGTTTATTCAAATAATTCTACACTCATTTTCAGTGGTGGCCAATGCAGGTAAGCACAGGAGGGTGGTGAGGCAGGGGGTTGGGTGGGTGAAAGTGACAAACAACAGAATAGGGAAAATAAATAAATAAAACCACTTATCTTGCTCTCGCCGAATTGCAGAGTTGGCATTGCGGCCAGCACAAGGTAAGTGGTTGTATTTTTTTTTTCCTTATTCCGTTGAACATCACTTCCACCCTCTCACCCATGCCCCATCGTGCTTACCTGCACCGGCCGCCACTGCATCACTTTACAGTCAGGGTTGGCACTGATACTTTGCAGTGTCAGCGAGGAAGCGAAAAGGAGCGCTACATAAGGAGGAACAGGGTAGAGAAATATTCAGGATTGTGTACACGAGAAAGAGGTATTCAGGCAGGTGGGCACAAAGTACAGCTATGAGGAATAGATATTACTCGGTGATTTGCAAGCAGAGGTGTAATGCTGTGAAGGTCTTTAGCGCTCAGGCAGGCCTCTCTGTACTTTGCAGCTGCACTCATTGCCTCAGCAGCTGATGTCTCAGCGCTGAATACACGCAGGGACCGGATTCTCCAAAAATCTGGCAATCACCTGAACAGCTGCAGACAGAATTATTCGTCCTGCCACGTTGAGCCTGCTGGTCTGGAACTCGATGATGCTCTGCCAGCAGGGTCCCATGACAGTGCCAACCTACGGTGGTGTTGGCAGAGATGTGACTGCCTCAAACAAATACCCTCCCAAACAGCAAGAATGCACTAGCAACTCTCTGCAATACAAGAACTGGGGTCACCACCTTGAAGGACAATGACAGAGAAAAGGTACTTAAAGGCAAAACCTATACTCCCGGAAATAAAAAGTGGACATGCTAGCTGGAGCTCGTTTCAGGACATGTGAAGTGGAAGTGGGTGGAAGAAACACAAGGAGGGAAGCAGGGATGAGAACGCAACACAGAGGTCAGTGGAGGCAGAAGCACCACAGGGGATGGGGAGGGGGACAAAAAGGAGGGCATGGATGGGGAAAGCAACACGGGCAGAGAAAAGCAAACAAAGGACAATTAGCACAATGGGAAGGTAAGGGAGAAGCACAAAGGTGAGAACAAAATGGGGACAGAAGCACTAGGGCGAGCGTACCACGAGAGGATGGAAGAGAAGCATATAGGCAAGAAAGAAGAACAAGGATGAGAGATAGGAAGTACATGGGGAAGCTAGCTGGAAAACGTCTGCATAAATCTAAATAAAAAAGTGATGCCTGGAAAGTAAGCAGTGGAAGGACAGCAGTAATGCGTCCATTGACCAGGGGGGGACAAACAGAAACTCAGAAAGGAAAGCCCAAACAAGCTGACAATAGCAAACAAGAGCGACAATAAAGCGAACCTATTGTAAGTAATAGGTGGGCTCGAAGCCACCGAGCGCTAAAAATAAGTCTCACAACAGTCTCACAACAATTTTGCCCAGTTGCCCAGTATTTTGTCCAGTTGGCCAGACCTAAAAAGAACTATATGTGAACCATTCACACCTGACAAGGAATACCTTCTAGGGCCAGATCACACAACATTTTTGACTGGTGCTATTTCATGTCCTTGGTTGAGAGATAAGTCAAGGATGTTCTTTTTATATTAGCTATGTGCAATTTGCAAGTAGTAGTGATGTGCTATGTTTGTTCTTTGCTGTTGTGTTTTTGTGCTGCATTACCAAAATGACATTTTGTTGTTGTATTGTGTTCTGTTTCAACTATTAGGTTGTGGTATGCTACGTTATGTCTTAATTGTGTTCTCATGTTGCTTTGTGAATGGTATTTCATTATGTTGTGTTGCTTGGTTTTGATGTGTCAACATACGCTGCTATATTTCCAGAAAGTTCCTGTAAGAAGCAACCGTTTACCAGTGTGTGGGAATGTAAAAACACACTATTGCAGCCCTTCAACTATTTATGAGACCAGTCCGTCGAACCCTGAGGCAGGAGAGGGGGTCTTAGCCTATCGCTCCAAGTTCTCCTTGTTTTTATATGTCCCATGATCACTGTACATTTAACCAGAAGACCTGAAAAACAGGATACTTCATCAGAGGATTCCATGTGACTTGGGACTAACTAGAATACAGAGATAACTCTTGCTGATCAGTGGATGCTCGTATCTTCCTTTAACTAGCCCTATTTATGTAAATAACGGTTATAGCCCAAGGCACACATTTAGTGGCCATATGTAATATTTACAGGTGGCATAACTCCGGCCACAAAGCAGTAAAATATTTTTATGAACCGACCTATATACTAATAGGTTTGTTCTTAAAATTCGAATGTAGAATGTCAGAATCCGACATACCTCATACATATGAGGTAGGTCGAAAATTGCGACCCATATGTTTTATGACATCGCTGTGAGGGTGGGCTGTTGGGGTCAACATACCGCTAGTGATTGCTTTTAAATCGATTATTTCTCTTTTTTAATGCAGTAAATTTTCCTTAAAGGAAAACAGGCTGCATTTAAAAAAAATAAGTTTTGAAATCTTTTTTCAAGAGTAGGCATTTGTCCCAACCACCACAGCCTACTCCTAAGAATTGTTTTTGTAATCAATGACAAACAGGAAGGAGTCCCTTGTCGTCTTTTATCCAAGAGTTACACTGAGAATAATCTTTTAAAATAAATTAAGTTCACTGGTATTATAGTTTGATCGCCCTTTCTGCTTTCCACCTTTCAAAATCGTGTGTAAATTTCAAATTAATTCGTCAGATGCCATTGTAAAATATATTTCTTTTGTAAATATAGAAATAAACTTGACAAGTGCAAGAGTGGTGATCACTGCCCTGCCTTCCCAATCTCCTTCCACTCCCCCTCTAATGTGACACATGGATTTAATTTCGTTTACTAGGTAACCTCACAAACAGTTCCAATGACAAAATCAAACCTAGCCAGGCTAGGTGGCTGGTATGTCAGGAAACGCATTTTTTAGCCACTTGATATGTATTTTGCGTTTTCTATTGCATATCATGGCTACATCGATTCGCCGTTGTTCAGATGGGTCGGCTGTACCACACCCCTGAAGACAAACCAAGCTTGAATGCAAGCTCTGTTTCCCATAATGACAGCAGTAAAAACAGCTCAGGGCTCATTAATCAAGGTTTGTTCGAGGCTATCCAGAGGATTGTGGTTCCGGCCAATGCGGATCTCGACCTGTCTATGTCTGATCATCAGGTAGGTTGTGACCCTGGCATGGCAAATCTGACGTTGGAGCACTGATCATGTGCCACGGGATAGAAAGTAGCTACTTCCAACAAGCATTGGCATAGCCAATAGGTCTCACCTTTGGGACCTTATAACTGTTTAGTTATCCAGCACAATAGACTTGGTGCAACAACATCAATTGTTGCATGGCTAAACACGTATAAGGTCCCAAAGGCGAGTCCTTCTGGCTATGCGAATGCTTGTTTTGATATAGTTATGTGGTTAAATCCTAACATTTCAATGCAGTAGTGCCACATCTGCAAAATGGAAAGTCAATGCAGTCTGAGGTAGGTATACGCCGGATGACAGAGGTCCAGTGTGGGCAGGGGTAGGTCTTTGATTATGCGGCTTATGCTGCTGAAAGCACAAACCTTTGTGTCCCCTCAAGTGGCTGCTGCTGGGCCTGTCATAATGATCCGTCCCTGCTGCTGCCAAGGACAGGCCTCTTAATATCAGAAAGTAATTTGAGAAGAATGCATTTCTAGGTTTTAACCAAGAAAAGGTGGAGAGACAATCTACCCAACCAGCTGACAATGCCCAAGAAGTTTGTTGCCCATTTAAAACTTAATTACACAGGCAATTTGGTCTGGTAAGAGCCTGCTGCTCAGCTAACATCTTGTGAGGGTACAGCAGGCACCAAATCCATTCATATATACACTAAATGACAGACATTTAGCAAAATACGTTAGAGCTGCATGCAACCCTTAAGCAAACAAGAACGAAAGGTGAAGGAAGTTTCTGCAGCGGACAGTAAAGGGAATTCAAATATTCCAAATAATAAGCGACAGGAGAGCATTCTTAACAGGAGGGTGCGATGGCACGCCTTCTGCTGGCATCAGCAGAAGGACATTGCAAAAACTTGGAAGTTTAACATTAAAAGCACTTCACATGTCGGAGGGTAAGCAGGGACTTCACAGAGTCCCAGCACAAGCACTGTGTGGCTGCATGGCATGGGATGCGAGAGGGGCTAGTATAAACTAAAAGCAGCCTCCCACTGCCAACCAAGAGTAGAAGGGCAGCTGGCACCAAACAGCACCACTGAAGATGCAGTGCGCATTAGTGGGAATGTCTCCACGAGGACGGTAGACAGCCGCGCACAACAAGAAGGCATGGAGACAGAAAACACAAAGAATCATGCATGGTCTCTGCCGACAAGAGCAGGCACAAGCCTCGAATTATTCGGGCTGAACAATCTTGGTAGATATGGGGGCTAAACACACCCCAAGGGAGCGCCCTGCATTGAAACTATGCCAGGGACGGGCTGCTGGGCATCAACCTCTCACTAGTATGTTTGCACACGGTAGGCACATGTAATGCATTTTCCACAAAGCCATACTTCACCTACTCCACACGAAAGGGACAAAATTGCCACCAGGTATAATGGTTTTTGCAGAGCTTCTCCGGTCTCCCAGAGTTTTCTGTAGAATTCCCCTGCAATCACGGCCCCGAACCTCACACTGCAAGTATGCTGTCTACATTTGCTTCCAAAATGTCTCCCTCCAGTCACATGAATTCAGCAAAACAAACCTACGTAACACACTTTACACACATGTAACAGACTATAAACACTAACAGATAAAGGCAAAGTCACGCAAGAAGCCTTGGAAAATAAAGGCACGCACCAAACCTCTGAAAATACAAATTTCAAAATGCTCTGTGACAGGGAGGGGCTGTTAACTGAGAGGGGGAGCAGGAGGTGAGGCTGCGAGTGGTGCACGCGGCAAAAGTGAAAGTGATTGCGAGCGATGTGTGCGCACCATGACGAGAGAGGAAAGCCAGATGGCGCCTCTGCTCATCATTGTGCATGCTCTCTGCCACCCCAAAAGCTGTGGTCGGACTTTTGAAAGCCCACTCACTAAATATCTCGCCAGAACAGCGCATGCGCTGGCTCAGGCGAGACCTAAAAACGAAAGGTCAGATGTGTTTCATAGGCAGCAATACAAAATCGATACATTTGTATGTCTGGCCACCACCTATAAGGATTTGACAAGCTCATACTGAAGGGACCCAGGAAGGTTTTCCATAGCTTTATTGGGTTTGCAAAGTATTCACCTAGTGTCCTATGGACTGGTGCAACGACAAAGCATCTCATTTAAGGGTTTAAACAACTTACAAGGCTTACCTTGTGGGGAATTACTACTCTACAAATGTATTATAAATGTTTTGGATTGTGTGATTTGATTTAGGCTTAGTTTCAGTGAAAATAGTGTGCATAATATATAGGTCAGTTTACACACAGTTTAAATAAATGTCATATGTTCAGAGGGGACAGTATTTGAATTATTCCAGTGTTTAAGGAGTGCTAAACAAGCCTGCTCCTATCCAGGAGTACTGAATGGATCACAATCTTTAAAAGTACTTGGAAAAATGATGTAAAAACGACATTTTTAACAAATATTCCATAACATTAGGCTAAAAAATGATAACTATTGCTACAGACAACCAAGATCTTACAAAGTCAAACAGTTGGCAGTGTTCACTAATTGTTAGGAATTGGGTTATTCATCTGGGGATAACCCTCCCAACTTGATAAACACAATTGGATTATGTCACAACACAGTAAAACATGAATCTCTGGGTAATCCCTGGGGGGAACTATAACGCCATCATCACTCAGTTCCCCAGAGAAATGGGTGTTAAATTCAAGCAGTACAACCAACATTAAAGTTAAGAACATAACATCAAACATTTTCCAAACCACTTCATAAAAATGAGGACATTTTTAAAAAGAAAAGACACAAAAATGGCCGATAGTGAACTAAGGGACCTTGAAACAATAATTACAACTTTTTAAAGGTAAAAAGCACAACATAAAAGAAAAGCCCCAATGAGAGTCAATGTTTGCTGTAGACTGGGACCTAGATACAATTACTGGCCAATCTTTTTGGAGCAGGGTTTTGGGAGTTCAGAGGGTCTTAGCAGTCAAACTTTTATTTTACATTGAATTTTATTACTTTTCCCATTCTAAAAATCATTTAGTATGGTAAGGATGGATGCTGAAGCTGAACAGATGCTGAATGTCATAACTGCTGAGGTCCCTTTGTCATTGAGGTAACATTGCTGCATTGACATTGTGCCATGTTTGACTGAGTCCTTTTTTTGTCCAATGTGGAAAGGCTGAACTCTGTTAACATACAAAGTTCCACAACAGTAGATATCTTCTATGCAAAGCTCCTCTGATAACTTTTTCTTTGTAGCAATAAGCTCCAAGTGTGTTGAACCTGGAAATCCTGTACAAAGGGATCTCACATCCCAGTAGTAACCTCAATACACTAAACAATTCTCTGGAGTACAAAAAATACGTACTTCTCTCTCAGCACTAGACATTAGATTTTGCTGCCACTATCTGAGCTACACACCACACTCATAGCTTCTACCTCCAGCTCAGCCAAGCTCAGTTCCTGAGCTACACGCATTCCCTTTTGCATCGCTAACACACTCATAGCCTTAAGCCTCTCTCATTCTCAGGTCATGTGCCAAGATCAATTTCTTCTATTTCACTGCATAAGACGTCCTTCTCTCTTCTGCCTCCAATTCATGATCCCCGGCTCTCTGCCTGTCCACCAGCTCTTCTGGGGACATACCTTTACGAAAGCCCCTACTGCCTGCTCTGGATAGCATCTTCCCCCAGGTCGAGAAATGCTGGTTGCGAGTTTGCAAGAACTCCAGAGAGTAAAAGCAAAGTGGAACAAACAGTATGTGATTGCTCACTGGTCTTGGTGCAGGGTCTGTAGTGCAACCATGAGTCACTGTGATACTGCACAAATTCAAGTCCTATCCTCACTACTGACTACTAATGCTAGAAATTGTGTTTTTGGTTGGCTAGGTAATACATCTCAGCCAGGCAGAACCCACTACTCTAGTCAGTGTAAGGGATTTACACACCCACGACAACCCCTGCTCACCCCCTTGGTAGCCTGGCAGAACAGTCAGGCTTATCCCAGAGGTAATGTGTAAAGCGGTGCGCAACACACACACATAGCAGTGACACACTAGTCACATCACAAATAGAGAGACTCCACATAAGGTTATATCAGAAATATCCTTTATATTGTACAAAGAAATGCATTAGACCATAAACCCCTTCGTATCATGTAAAGCACATTAGACCACATCACATAAATCACTGCGCCACTAGGCGCCTGTCATAAAGAAGCACAGAAGCCACAGAAGACCGCAATTACCCGAATAACTATGCAACTAGGAATTGGTCATAGGAATGCATAAATCACAGTTCACATTACCTTGCCATAAGGCAACTGCCATAATCATTACATAGGTCACAGACCACTTTGCCACTAGGCAATGGTCATAATACATGTAGTGTGCTGGAGCACTATACTGGTAAACACAATAACCATAACAACTTAAACAATCACATAACCCCTTTACTAATAGGCACTGGTCATAAGAACACAGGTAGGGCAATTCAGTGGATACAGTAGTTGCACCTGTGATAAAACATCCTGAAACCATTAGGCATCACAACAACTTTTAAAATATCCCCCTCAGAACCCCAGTTACAGTACACCTGCGCACCTACTAGGAGTTATATATTAATTCTGTGGAGCCTTCGTGAAATACAACAGGAGTCCTTCAGCAAGGTTTACCGCATATGGAAGCCCCTGCAAATATCCCCCAAAGGTTTGTGTTTACTACGGGGGAGGGCACACATCTTCCCTCCTGTCGGTGGGGAGACTACGTTCTGATCCATACGCCTGGGAGAGGGCCAGGGCAGCTGTTCTGTAGACACGGGGTGCAGCGGCCAAGTTCAAGTGAGGTGGAGGGACCAACAATCCTTTCAGGGGCAGAATCGAAAGGGGGGACATCGAAGGGGGCATAATGATGAACTAAGAAATCTTGCACAAAGGGATCCCACCTCCCAGGGGTAACCTCAGTACACTACAACAATTTTCTGAAGTACAAAAAATATGACTAAGTCCTAATACTTTTTTTGCTGGTAAAGTAATCTTTGGCTTCTTACAGTCCTAAAACCTCCCAACAGACTTCAAAACACCAGGCTTTTCTCCTGTAACGGTTCTCTCAAGCTCACTTCCAGTCCACTCACAATTGTGTGACTGGACCCTTTTTAGAAGATATAAATTCTGTCTTTTGTGTCCTGATAGCAATAAAATAGGACACTAGCAAGATGAACCCAGGAGATCAGTTCCTGAGTAAAACAACAGATCCTTTAGTAATCTTTCCCAAGGGGTCTGGCAGAACACTTCTTCTTCCTTCATGTGTCCTTCCAGGTCCATGAATATTATGGGGGAAATGAGGGTGAAGTGCCATTCCTATTCTGTGCTCTAGCCAGAGATTGCAGAATGCTTTAACACCCAATGATTGTAATATTTCCACAAAACGTATAACATCTTCTTCAGCACTTCCTCCCTCACATTAGTGCAAACTTTACTAGTCTAATTCCTGCAGACCTTTAATGTAATGTCCTGCTCCATGAAAACTGTTTTTTTCATAGGAGCAATAGTGGTCTCTGGAAGGCAGTTGAGCAGGGCCTCCATCTAGATGACACAAGAGTGAAGCTTGAATTCGTTTTAGAGAAAAGATTCAGGGCTTTGATTTGGGTTAGGACTAGAGCTTGGACTATAGTTTTGAGGATACAACATTTGCTCTTGTCTAGACAGAAAGTTGGAACCAGACTATTTTGGTCTTCTTGGAAATGTGTTCTTTTAGTGAGAGGTTGGTTTTGAGTGTGGTGTGAAACCTGCCAGTTTCTGCACCTCTGTTTTATCACTCTTGGCTAAAAGGAGGAATTTTATCAGACTTAATTACAGGACTTGGTGTGTAGCTTTTCATTTCTGTATGTCATTGACTGAAGAGATATTCAGATAGAGACATGTAGCTTTACATATTGATGGAACTTGATTTAGCTTCCTGCAATAATTGCTCCTAGAATTGAAATTGATGGGTGAGAGGCTGGAGCTCTGGGGCACTCCATAGTTAATGGGAGGATCTGAAATCTAGTAGGCCATTGTTTAGTGAGGTAGTATGTGATTCAATGTGGGATCGTGCAAATGAAATGCATGTTTTCATTGTGAGGACTACTCATTGATGGTCAATGGTATCAAAGACTGAGGAGAGGCCAAGTACGAACAGGAGGTAGGCATCATTTTTGGCATTGAAGAGGAAGGCATTATCGACGCTTGCAACATGTCTGTTTGAGTAATGTAGCATGTATTATCAGAACCCAGATGGACATCTTTGTTGATATGGTCTAAAGCTAGAAGTGATTGTCTTCTCAGTGATTTCCCAGATTACATGTTCACACATTAGGCCTTACCTTTGTGAGTGGCTGCTTCAGTACTGTAGTATACTCTGAATTCAGTAGTCTTCAAGAAGGTTGGTCTTGTTGATGTGTTTCTGAAGCGTAATGGTCATTTTCTTCTAGATCATTACCCAATGTTACATTTTACAAATGAAGCACTCAGCCCAGTGGTGCATTTTGTGTCACTTGTTAAATATTTTAACGTGGGCTTTCAAAATGTAAAATAGCTTCCCTTGTCGTATCATTGCAGTGATATTATACGAGCAGGCTGCACAAGACACAATGGTGTTATCTCTATCAATTTTTTTTTTACTTCCACCATCTTCTTCACCACAGTGAACCAAAAACATGCCTGATGTTTTGGCATTCTCTTCTGATACAGAAATGAGACATTATAGGAGAGAAATTAGTTACTTAAAGCTATCTAACCCATAAGGTACTTTCTTCACCAGGGCAGTCATTTGTGCCATATCCGACTGTGTGAACTTGGAAGACAGATAGGCCGAAATGTACTGTATTTCATGCAATGGAACACTGAGAGACAAACTGCAGTGCAGCGTTGCGTGATGGACAGAAAATAGCCCAACTCTAACTTTAATAAACCTTGCCTTATTGTGTCATTGGCGGAGCTGACTCAAATTCTGGCTGTTCTATATGACATTAAACCTTGTGCTATGGCGCAAAAGTGAGCCAGAACCTAACAGAGGATTTGTACCTGGGGTGCACACATTCCTACATATAGACCGTTGCACGGGGATCAGATGATTTGGATGTGTGCTTTTGTGTAAAAACATGCATTATCTTTGAAGATACTGCCTTGACCCCTTCCTTCCACCTGGTTCACTTTGTGTTAGGATTTTATTGCAAAGTCAGATCACGCTACTAGGTATATATTGCTTTGTGCCACCACCTATGGGTTTTGCACTGGTCCACTCCAGGCATGCCACTAATTACATAGCTTAACAGGGAGTAAGTACAAAGAGGTTTAGGCACAGCCTAAATGTCATTTTTTTGTGCAAAGGAGCTTTTCTTTGAGAATATTGATTGTCAATGCTGTTTGTGCCACTTTGCACTGCACTGCATCAATTTGCGTCACACAAGTGCCAGCACCAAACTAGAGTAAATATGGGACACAGAGTCATTTTGCAATGTTTTCTTGCTTGCCACCTCCTCCGATAGATGTACATTCATTTTCTTTGACTTAAATTATAGGAGTTATCCACACGAATCTATACCAAAGATAATAAAATATACTTTTCTCAAGTTTTATTTTTGTTTTTTTCATAGTTCTTTTATTTAGCAAGAATCTTAACCCTATTCTTTATGATTTTTTTTTTACTTTGCCTCCCTAGTGCAAATGATGATGTGATAAACACAAAACATAGGAGTTTGTGGGAGATTAAATCAGTAGAGCATATGCTTCTGTGCAAAATATCTCCAGGAAAGAATGTCAGTTCTCGTGCAAGTAGTAGTTAGCGCCCGTTAGCGGGCATCCATTTCACCTTCAAGAAACCAACCACCGCACCCAACAGCTGCTGGAGCAAAGTCACTGAAGACCAACTGATCACTACCCCCGTAAGGACCCACCCACAGACCCCACCAACCCAGACACCGCAGCACGAAATCTCAGACAGTGGCTCAATGACTGCGCCAACACCCTCGCCCTGCTCAAGAAACCCTCCAAAAGCCAAGCCAACAAGAGAGTCACCTGGTTCACCGACGAGCTCCAGACCTCTAAACGTGCATGCCGGAAACTGGAGAAGACATGGCTCCACGAACGCACACCGGACAACCACGTAGCCCACAAGGACGCCACCCACATACACCACCACCTCATCAGATTAGCCAAGAGATCCTCCTTCAAAGACCGCTTGGATAATAACGCACACAACAGCAAAGAGCTCTTCAGCATCATAAAGGAACTCTCCAACCCCAGCGCCAATGCCAACGACATCCCGCCCTCACAAGAACTGTTCGACTCACTAGCCATCTTCTTCCACCGCAAGATCGCTGACATCCTCGACAGCTTCAACACCACGATCGCCCCGAGTACGCCAGACTCCACCTCCCCTGTGAACACCGCCAGCGCCAACCGTCTGACCTCCTAGTGCAACGTCAACGACGACGAGACACGCAAGGTCATGAACTCCATTCACTCAGGATCTTTGTCTGACCCGTGCCCACACCACGTATTCAACAAAGAAGACGCAGCCATCGCACCCCAACTACGGAAGGTCATCAACATCTCCTTCGAAACAGCGACATTCCAGGAAAACTGAAAGCACGCCAAAATCAACGCCCTCATCAAGAAGACCAAAGCAGCCCCAAGGACCTCAAGAACTTCCGGCCCAGCTCCCTGCTTCCGTTCCCGGCAATGGTCACCTAGAAAATCATCAACATGCAACTGACCCGCCACCTCAAAGAAAACAACATCTTGGACCCGTCCCAATCCGGATTCAGATGAAACTACAGCACCGTGACAGCCCTCATCGCTGCCACAGACGACATCAGGTGCCAACTAGACAACGGCGAAACATCAGCCCTCATCCTCCTGGAACTGTCAGCCGACTTTGACGCGGTTTGGATATTTGGATATTTGGAGGGGTATTTATAGAGCGCGGCGTTCGCTCCGGAAGGAGCATCATGGCGCTGAAAGTCCTTGAGGCCAGGTCGCAGAGTGGTAAGGGGGAGGCTAAATGGAAGCTTTGGTCCAATCGTCGGGAAGATTAAAAATCCATGTTTTAAGAAGTTTTCTAAAAGGTTTCTCATGTGTCTGAAGTCTTAGGTTTTTGGGCATGTTGTTCCAGGCTTTGATCGCCAGGGAGCTTAGGGTTTTACCTCCTTTAGACTTCAGGTTAAACCTGGTAGAGGCCATGAAGTTTTCTTGGGCAGAGCGGAGGGAACGACTCGGGTTGTAGTGTGGGAAGCGTCTAGTAAGATAACTAGGACCTGTTTTGTTAAAGGCCCGAAAGGCAACAGTGAGAATCTTGAAAAGTATTCTCTTGTGCAGGGGAAGCCAATGCAAGGTCTATAGGGCTGCAGAGATTGAGGATTTACGAGGTAATTTTAAGACAAGGCGGGCGGCAGTGTGTAGAACACTTTGGAGTTTGGAGAGGGTGGACTTCTTAGTCCCTGCCAGGAGGCCGTTGCAGTAGTCCACGTGCGAGAGGATGAGGGCTACTGTTACCGTTTTTCTGGAATCTAGGGGAAGAAAGTCAAAAAACTTTCTGAGGGATTTGATTATGCCGAAGCATCTGCCAGCCACGGTCGAGGCATGATGGTCGGCCATCACACATTAGTTGTCACTGCTCTGAGGTAATTATAGATTTTATAGAGAAGGTGCTGTATACTACGCACTCTGGGCAATGATATCAAGCCTGGGCGACAAAATTATCGCCACTTTATCGGCAGGAAAGTGGTGATATTGTGTTTGATAATATGCTCTATGGAATTCCAATCAATGCTCATGTCTAATATCCTTCACATGTAACATGAGCTTCGATTGGAATTCCATAGAGCATATTATCAAACCCATTATCGCCACTTTCACGACACTTTCCTGCCGATAAAGTGGCGATAATTTTGTTGCCCAGGCTTGATATCATGACCCAGAGTGCGTAGTGTACAGCACCTTCTCTATAAAATCTATAATTACCTCCGAGCAATGACAACAGATAGGTTACAACAGTCTGACAAACAGATCCACAACCTTATTACACCACTTTTGAGTCACTTTTAACATGGGTAAAGTGATGCAAGGAGCTAGTAAATCTACATCTCACTTTTCAATAAAAAATCTCAACTCCAGACTTTGGGACACAGTTTTAATGTTGTTTTCTCTCTCTTTCTCTCTCTCACTCTCTGTGACATAATTTCTCTTTCTCTCTTAAACTTAGACACTGCTGTCTTGGACGTGTACAATTGTTCAGAATAAGTTGTGACACCAACTGCCTGAAATGTTTACCCTCAAAGTTTATACAACGGTAAGCACGGAGGCCTAGATGTACAAAGCCTTCATAGGAATGCATTAGAAATAAGTCGCCATAACGGGCTTCAGTAACGCAGTAGGCACTTCCATATAGACACCACTTGAACGCGGCACTATAACAGAACTGGAATGTACCAGTCACACTACCCACGTAAAACCGTAGAGTTACCAAAACTTGTGGGGACATAGTATCAAGTACGGCGATAAAATAATCGCAGTTTCAGCGGCAGAAAACTGCAGCTAAAGCGGCGATAATGGGCTTGAAAATATGCCCTTCTGAATTCCCATAGTAGCCCAGGTTAACACCAGAACCTGGACTGCTATGGGAACTCACAACAGCATATTATCAAGCCCATTATCGCCGCAGGAAACTGCCGCTGAAACGGCGATAATTTTATCGCCGTTCTTGATAATATGCTCCGTAATGCTTCAGCTCATTTACTCACATCTACATAACTCTAAACTCTAATTTTCTTTTAGGTCGAGCCTAGACGTGCAAGCAATGCGACTATTGTTGCCCGTTTCTGGGAATGTAGACACGAGTCGGACGGGCGCTTTTCCAGTGTCAGTTTTGTCCGCGGGCACGCGCTGCTGGCTGCTTGTAAGCAGACACACACACACATACAGAACCCCTCCCACCGTTGCGCACACATACAGAGACACACCCACACACCCCACCCCTCCACCCCTCCACACCCCGCCGCCGCCGCACACACACGAGCGCACCCTCCAGCACAATGGCATTTTCCTCGCAGCACTGAGACCGCCTCCCCGGCCGCTTCATAGCTGTAGCATGACTTTAATTACCGTGTTTGCATCCTTTCACCTCCTCGTCTGCTGACCCTTGGATCCCAGGGCCAGCCAGGGTGCTCTGAGTGCTGGCCGAGGCACGCGAGCCTCCTCTCCCCAGAGCGCGCGCCACCTGCGGCGCCTCCTCTCTCAAGCACGCGCGCCACCTGCGGCGGCTCCTCATCCCCATGCAGCAGGCACGCGGCGCCGATAAAGAAGCTGGCTTTGCCTCCTCCCGTATATTTAGGCATCTATGCTCAAAGAAGAAATGCTTCTTACTTGGTCAGCGTGAGTGATACCTGGCATTTTGACTATTTCTGTTGCACACAGAATAGATTGTCGAAATATCTCCCCCAGGCTATTCAAGAGGCAGAACTAGTGCTTAGAGAACATGTGTGCCGTACGAAGCGCACCGAAAATGAAAACAACGGGCGAGCGCTGGTCTGATAGTATCTGGGGAAATAAATTAGGTTTTGAGGCATGCCCGGCACTCAGCGGGGAAGGGTACGTCCCTCTACCTCCCATACTCCCGCTCTCTCCTGGCCCGTCGGCCCACACAATCGCTCTTGACACAGGATCGTGGCAGATATAAAGCAGACATCGGGCTCTGCAGAAAGGGCGGGAGCAGCGCACACCCTCTGCAGAGAGAGGAGGAACCGTGACAGGCACCACAGACCAGACAGGAGCGAGGGGACTGGGGCACGGGGTTTTCCGCTACCCGAGAGGAAGACGAGGGACGAAAGTAAAGACCTTCTATGTGCCCCTAGTCTGCCAACCGCATTTCTCTCGTGATCTCTAGTCACTGCCCTGTTTCTCATAGCCTTCTCCGTATTTAACTAGGCTGTCTTCTGTACTCCTCTAGTCACTCCCTTGTATTTCTTTAGTCATCTACCCGTGGGCTTTTCGGCTGCATCTTGTGTTTCTCCAGTCTGTCCCACGTTTGCTCCCGTGCTTCCTTAGTCTGCCTCTTGGTTTGCCCCTGTGCTTGTCTAGTGCTGCGCTGACTTCATCTGGTTGGACCCGATGCTTGATTAGTGTGTCCCTGTGTTCTGCTAGGTTCCCTCCATTCCCTGGTGTTCTGCTACTTTGCCCAGTGCTTCCCTGGTGTGCCCATATGTTCTCCTGGTTTTCCCCATGCTTCCCTAAAATGCCCATGTTCTTGAAGTGTGACCACATGGTTTACAAGAAAGGCCCTTGTCCTACTAGTTTGCTTCTATGCTTCCCCAGTGCTCTCCTGCAGTCGGCTAGTTTGTGACTACTTCCCTAGTGTACTTCTTTTTCTAAAACTGTGTGAATAATAAACGTAACATTCACTTACATTTGTGCCAGCAGTACCTCTTTCTAGGGACATGCCTGTTCTAATTACAATAACTTTTATTTAGGTATTAATTATTAAAAACATATTAAAAGTAATTGTTATTTGTAATATCAATACATCTAAGTCATGCAAATACAACACATATTGCATTACAAATGCTTTAGGTGTCACATTTGCGAAAGTTAAAAGTATTGGCATTGTAAATGACAAAGCTATTAATTTCACTATTTTCAAAACCAACACATAAATAAAACATGTCATTTACAATACCAAAAGCTCAAACTTTCCTAATGCGAGACCTATTGAATTGCAAATGCTTGTTTCTTTTGCAGATTACCAATCGGACACCTTTTGGAATCCATTTCACAATTTGATTATAGCATTGTTTAAGTTATTTTTCCAGTTCTAATATAGTTATAATTGAGTTTTGTTTAGATTTATTGTTTAATAAAAGTTAATTATAAAAACTACATACTTCTCTTATTTTGTGGGGGAGGGGTATGACGGCCCACAATAAAAAAAAATGTTGAAATAATATAGTAAAATATTCAAGACTAGGATTGAAAACTACTGAGTTCTAACTAACAGATATAATAAAAAACAACGGTGAGAAACTACAAAAATGGCTATGGACGGAGTACATAATCGACGTTTGGCGACTCTGCACTATCTTTCAAATAAATATATAAAAAATATGACTATTAATACTGTACACAAGTACAGCAGCGGATGACACACACAAACCGGGAAAAGAAAGCGACAGATTTACTAACTGATGCAAAGAAAGGTTTGCTTGTTGAACTTGAAGAAAAAGAAAACGTGGGCTTCGAAACGACGATGAGCATGCGAAGAGAGTTCAACTGCTACACCAAAAAAAAGGAAAGCTTTACATACCATCATAGAAATGAAGGAGCATATTATCAACAAAAGTCAATACATTATCGCCGCTTTTATCGACAGGAAATTGGCGCTATAGCGGCGATAATAGGCTTGATAATAGGCCCTTGTAACTTCCCATAGCAGCCCAGGTTCTGGTATTAACCTGGGCTTTTATGGCAATTAACAAGGACGTAATATCAAGCCCACCCTCCCAACATTAATAAAAAACCATAGGCCCTTGTAAATTCCCATAGCAGCCCAAGTTCTGTTGTTAACCTAGGCTGCTATGGTCATTCGCAAGGGCATATTATCAAGCCCATTATCACCGCTTTATCTACAGTTTCCTGCCAATAAAAGCGACGATAATGCATCACCTTTTGTTGATAATATGGCCCATTGCTCTTTTTTTTTTACCAGTAAACTTAGGTGCATATTATCAACGACCGGTGTTAAAATTATCGCCGTTTTATTGGTAGGAAACTGCTGATAAAACGGCGATAATGAGCTTCATAATACGGCTTGTTATTTCCCATAGAAGCCCATGTTAACACCAGAACATAGCCTTCTAAGGGAATTTACAAGGACGTATTAACAAGCCCACCCTCCCAACCTTAATAAAAAACTCCAGACGTTGCAGGTACCCGGAGCTAGAAGGTCATTTTACATATCACTGCCCCAGAAATGTGGCGTTCCCCGCGACGTTTACGGGGAGAGAGAGCTCAAAAACATATTTATTTTAAAAACAGACCCGAGGGGTGCCGCTCACGGAGACTGCGGGGAGTAGGACCGTAACCCCCCCGCATATGTCAAAATAAAACCAGAGCAGTGCCGTTCCCCAGTGCTCGGGGCACCTTACATGCCCCCATAATGCAGAAAAATTGTCCCCGTAATTTGCCCCCCTGGGACCTAATGAATAAAACAGACTTCTACTTTTTTTCACCTTTTCCACCGCGTAGAAGTACTGCACGAGTACCCCACCATTTTTAATTTTTTTCAAATAAAAATTGAGCCTAGAGATCCATGTACCACCCCCTGCCCAAGACTATAGACTCCACCCTGCCCCGTTTCCTTATTTCTCAACTTTCTTTTACTGTTATCTTGTGACTCTCCTCTCCCGACAAACAAAATGGCAGCCAACACTGGTTTGGAGTATTGACAGCCAATCAGCATGCAGCTCCTGCTCGTAATTGTACGTATTTCAATACACGTACGCCGCGATTTTTCTTTAAAAAATAAAATTAAAAAATAGAGCCTAAACATCCATGTACGACCCCCTGAGCAAGCCTAGAGGACCCTACCCCGTTCCCTTATTTCTCAACTTTGTTTTACTCTTTTCCTTGTGACTCGGTTCTTACGAGGCACAAGATGGCCGCCAACACTTCGTTGGCGGCCTGGTTTCGAGTGTTGACAGACAGTTCAAAGCCAATCAGTATGCAGCTGGCGCTTGTAATTGAACAGATTTCAGTACGCGTGCTGAACTCCATCTCTAGATATCGCTATGATTTTACTTGCAATTTTCTCAGAAACTACTGAACGGATTTACACCATTTAACAAAAAGCACAATCTGCGAACAGAACTCTACCTCTCTGCCAAATTTCGTGTAATTCCGTTCAGCCGTTCAGGCTGTAGCCCTGGCTAAAGGTCGCTAAGGAAAATTGCATGGGGAAAACACGTTTTGGGACCCCCCTTTTTTCTCGGCCCGCGCTTAACGAATCACCCCCAAACTTTAAGGGAAGGAGCGGAACCGAGCAGGCCATTTTCTTGGAAAAAAAATTGCGAAGATTCGTCCACCAGCGCCAAAGTTATTCCAAATTGTTGTGGATTTCCCATGGAAACTCGGTTCTAACTATAACTACCTAGAGCGACCGCCAGTAGGTAATATATATATATATATATATATATATATATATATATATATATATATATATATATATATATATATATATATATATATATATATACACACACACATTTAAATAAAACAAAATCATCTAACACCCCGGCAGCGAAATCACAATGCAGTACAACATTTTTCAGGGATTGCCAGAGATGCATGTGATTAGGCATGAGTGACTGTGAAAGAGGTATAGAATTCCAACTCTGTGTCAAAACAGGGTCCATATATATTTGCACTTTTTATCTTTTCAGAGGTCTATACTTTAAGGAGCACTTTCCTGAGAATATAATAATGTAATTACCCCTGATAGAGTCTTGTGTATAACTCACATAAGCATTGCTCACATAAACAGCTTGGTTCAGTCTAAAGAGATCTTGATAATAATATGCCCCGTTCTTTCCTTAAACATTATGCATTTAGTTACAGTATATTACATACCTGTGCAGTAGACCATGCCATATAAGCTTAGTACTAAAGAGAATTAGGCCATTGTACAGCACATCGCCGAAAGAAAATTATTTTGTATTCATGCGCTCTGCAACTGCATCACAAGAGACAAGACACAGACATGCAAGCCGATGCCCATGTATATCAGATCAAGCACTAAATATATGTGAATCGGAATTGGAATTAAGGACTGCATTTAGGGAAACGCTGCCAAAAGATAATAATTCGATTCGTGTTTTAATTTATTATCTTACGTTGCATATGTTTCAGCATAGTTGTATAATTGTTTCCGTCAAGAAAAGTATTCCATAAGGAATTTAAGGTTACTTCATCCAGCTGATCCGTGAATATCGCTCAGAGATGCTTGGCAGAAATGTGACCGCATAAAGTTTCCTTGAGGAAATGTAATTTTTGATCGAGTAGTGTTCCCCAGCGAGTACCCCACCGTCTCCATGTACTAGTTTGCAGTGCATGTTATTTCCCTCCTGTGCCAGCCACGAAGACGCAAATACATTTGCGTCCATCTCTAACTTGTCCTCTTTCAGATCCGCCATGAACGGATTGAATATTCAGTTTCTATATATGCTGTGCCAACGTCTTTTTGTGGTACACTTTACACGTTTTTCAGCTCTGGCAAGGTAGGCCCAGAATATGCCATTGAGCCTTTTTCGAGTTCTCTCCTGCTTTCTGACTCCGAGGGCCTCAGCCCAGGCTACCTCTGTACCAGTGGCCCCCACCTCATTCCTTGCGCGGCTCCGGCGCATAGCCTAACCTCTGCCTGCCAAGACCGTCTTCAACCTTCGAATTATCTGTTCCACTCCTCGAAAACACATTCCTGTCTCGTAGCTCAAGTAAACATCCTCCCAGCTGCAGGAGCAGAGGGCCCGGTTCTTCTGTCTCCGTGCAAGTAATTCATAGACTCCGTTGCCATGGTAGGCCCATGCCCCCTCACCCTGCATGCCAACACGTAGACGCATACATGCAGACAGTATAGAGTAGCCTCCGCCCGAGAGACCTTTTCCCTTCCAGACACTACTGTTCCTTAAACATACGATACCAGATACGATTTGGGATTAGGTTGATCTGACACCCCAGACTTATGTCTACACTTATGTCTACACTTGTAGTGCTAAATGTCAAGTCCTTTCACCCTCTGGTTATACGTCAGATTCACGTCAATCTGCTGCGCGCGCATCTCTGCCATATATTTCTGCTGACATTGCAATATTCTCTTATGTATCCACCCATTTTGTGACCTCATGATTAATGACGTTTCAAGTATACGCCTTCATAAACGCCTATTATACCGCCTTTTTAGTGACGTTTTGATGACGTTTCCATGTTTTATCTCTACTTTTCCAGTTGTTACGCCTACTGTATGCTCATACATTGTAATGCATTGACTATATATATGTACTTCTGTAAACAATATGTTGTCTGTCTTCCCTTCCTGAACCCTGTGAGGTGAATGGAATGGTTATGCCACCTTGGCTCGAGCCAATAACCCAATTCCTTTTACAGGAATAAAACCCTTTTGAGTTAACCTCAATATCCCGGATTTTGCCTCTTATTTTACTGAGTTATTCTTATTGATTATTGATAGCAAATTAAGTATAGGTAATCGATATTACCACATCCTCCGTGGCTTTGTGGGTGCGTGACTGTTTTTCACTGCTGACAGCGGCGTCTAACGCATGAATAAACTTGTATTATGGAAGGGGCATACATCATTAGTTGTGCTCTACACTGTATGATACAGTGAAACAAAATCTAGTCAAATCCTGTATCAAATCCACAGACGGAAATGTGACAAGCACATTAGGAACATTCTTTAAAGCTGTGCTGATTGGTCAGATAGAGAATGTGAACTTTTTCGACCTTTAATTATTTTTATTGAACCTGAGCAATGCAGGAGCAGACATCACTAATCACTCAACTAATTTGGAATTCCTTTAAAAGTGTTTTATTTGTAAACAGGGGCTAATTGAAGGCACGCGGATGTGCAGTAGATTGTCCTCTACTATTATCTGTAACATACTGGGTGGTGAGTTAGAAGGACATTCTTGTCTAGATATAGACATAGCACATAAGGCAATATATGGGCAGGCACCTGTCTATATAAAAGATCGTTTGATGCCTTACAATCCAAAACGATCTCTAAGATCGTCTGATGCTCAGTTGTTGACCTGCCCTCGTTTTAAAATGGCGACAAAGGGCGGAAGATCCTTTTCTATACTTACTCCACTGTTGTGGAATAAGTTGCCAGTTTCCCTGCGCAAAAAGGCTAATCTTTTTCGCTTTAGAAAGCAGCTGAAAACTACTCTGTTTAGGGAGGCCTTTGGATCTATTTGATAGTATATACACTACTTCATCCCCCTGCTGGTAAGAATATGTTGTGGTTCCTTTAGTCTAAAGCGCCTCGAGACCTGTAGGTGAGCTGGCGCTATACAAACCAAAGTAACAATAACAATAACATTAACAATAGGACCCGTTCTAATAATTCTTGATCTGATCATCTTTGACAGTTTTACGCATATTGGAGGATCACTACCACAGCACGCTTTCATTGAGCGGGCTGTTAGTGGACCTTAATATCTAACTTATGGGGATGGGGCCAAAGCTCCAGTGCTCCATCTTCTGCTCTACTCTCCGGCATCCATCAACTGCACAACGGGTTTCGGTTCCGAGAGTAGCCCTGGCAGCAGATGGCATGCTCGTGCCCTCTCCTCCAACACCCTCCCTCCCCCACCCACACCAAACATGCACATACATTGTGGCAGCTTGAGCCCCATAGAAGCAGGACCGGACTGGCCGTAGCAAGACCTGGCGTTTCCCAGGTGGGCCTCTAGTGTGGGCGGCGGTTTTTGGCCCCTGGGGGGCCATTTTAGTTACCGGGCCGGTTTTGCAGCATAGCTGCAATTTCGACCCCCTGTAACAAAATCAGCCAAATCCGGCCCTAGCAAACAGCTGAGCCACACCGTGCAGTTTGTCAGGGCCGGATTCAGTTCCCAGACCGGCCCTGCATTGAAGCTGGAAGCATCGCTGTAGCTGCAGGCGGGCGTTGGCTGTGTAGAGCATGATGCAGGGGTCCTGTCCTGTGAAAGGCAGCGCTGGTGCCAGCTTGTGGCCGGTGAAAATAGCCAGATTTCCAGTTCCTAAAGCCAATTCATTTCCGCAATGCATCCTTCAGACATACTTTAGTGACTTTATAACTACTTAACCCTGTATTGTTCTTTAAATTACAGTCATTTGTATCCCCTCATATACCTCTTGTAAACTTTATCACATGACCTGTAAAGCGCTGCGAAACCCCTCCCAGGACTGCGAGTTCGCTGCCCCTTTCACTTTGTGGCCCCCATTCATTTAACATTTTCTTTTCACACATTGCAACGTACACAGGTTATGGTGTAAAAAGGCCGCAGTTTTTATTGCACAATACATCAAGCATGGATAAACATTTCACAAAGTTTATGGCTGGTCATTCGCGACCCATGTCTTTCTGTCATAATTACATACTTGGCCCTGAGCAGTGGTCAGTCCTGGGAGTGTGCCAGTGTTTACGGATTCCAGGCTTCTCTTGCTACTGGCAATGTGAGCTTCCATTTAGGCCTAGCCCGGACTGCATGTGAGTTCCATTTGGCCCGTGCGGCATTCCGAGGGCACTATCCAGGCAGCCCGTCCATCCTGGCTGCCCCTGTTTGCTGTCGCCAGCTCACCTGTGACCCTGCCATGAGGCATCCCAAGGGCAATGTCTGAGCACTTCTTCTACCTAATGTATTCTGTTGTGTAAGTACCTTTCTGTGCTACTACAGCCACGCTGCAAACGGTTACTCGACCGATGGCAGCTCCCCTATGCGACCTGGATCTTCACGAAAATCCTAGCTGCTCCAGGACCCCAATTATTTTTAGGAGGAACATGTCCATGCCTACCCTGGTCAGATACACCCCATCCTCCGTGTGGTAACTTGGTGATCCAATGTTGATGAGCCCATGTCTCATGAATCCCCAGGAGTTGGCCCTGCATCCTCATGTTGAGCTTCTCTCTTGACCAATCCACTGCCTCTGTCAAGGTCAGTGTAATCCGGTCAGAGTTAACTTGTTCTGGGGGCTTCTGTTCGCTTTTACCTACTGTTCTTGGTCACCCCCTGCTCGCCCATTGAGTGACTCTTCCGGTTCAAATGTCGCGCTCAATAATGGTGGAGCAAATTTTCTCGGGCTTCTGCCTCTCGATAGAGTTCGCGCTCCTATTGGCTTGAGGGATTCCCTGTGGGCCTCTACTGATTGCTGCGCTTTCCGGCCCACACCTCTACTCTTGGGTCTAGCTAGCGCTAAATACTACTCAAATCAATAAATAGATTAAATGTTCAATTTAACCATACCACTTTTGTGGACACAGCAGAAGCTGCAATGATCAGAATATGCAGTAATGTTGTACAGAGGCGGCATGGCTAGTGTCAGTCAGAGTGGCTGACTGATGCAGTCCATCTTGCTGGCAAAAAGGGATGACAATGCGCCATAAGATATCTACTTCTGTACATCATCCGCTGGAAGCGCAGGTAAAAAAAGATTCCTGCAATATTTGCAATCAAATCTACTGACCAATTACAATCTGCTTGTACACTTGAGCACCTGTGCAATATACCAGTGATTTTCCTACTACAGTGAGATTGTGTTGTGGCACCATGATAAATAAATTAGTGAGGTGAAAAGACACGACAAGAAGTGACAAGAGGACAACAGTGAGATAATATAAGAGGCGACAGAGTGACAAGTTGTAATAAGGGGTGCCTGTCAGATCCTAACAGCATCTGGATTCCTTATTAGGATATTTATTTGGTGAAATGGAATGAAATCCAGATAAAATTCACCACACCCGGCTGAATGAATTTGGTGTCAACTGTCTTGTCTGACTTTCCCTGCCTTATTTCTTTTTAAATCACTTAATAATTTGATCAGAGGGCATCTTCAGAAATGTGTTACACCTTGAAACCACCACCCTAGTGAAAGGCTTATCCAGAGTCAGCAGTTAAATCAGATTTACCAGATTTCAAAACATTAAAAGCTGTTAATAGCAGTTAAAAGTCCGGCCCCAGTGCAAGGAGCTGTAGCCCAGCTTGGCATACATGGGACTAGCAGGTCTAGGTGGTACTTGTTAATATGCAAATTATTCAAAATATTTTCATTGTTTTAACTGTCTTAGTTGCAACAAAGGTTCCACTATTCTGCCATTATCGAAAAGTGCAGTGCCAAAAGCATACTTTAAGGTAAAAATGAGATCTGGTCTGAGGACCCTTGCTGATGTGTTATTTTAATGCAAAAATAAAAAATACTGCAGGGAGAAGTCCTTCAGAACCTGTGATTACAACATTAGGAAATGATCAGAAGGAGTGTGAATTGCCCCATCCCCAATGTTACAAAGTTACCATAAAAAAGTTCCAGTTTTCAGTCTGTCTAGTCTTTACTCCACTGCTTTACGCCGTATGTGCTTTTACTTCGCATGTGCCTATACTCCACATGCCTTTACACTGCATGCATTGCCTGTGCAGGTAAATGCTTTTTGGGGGTTAAGGGTGGATAGACATATGGGTAAAGGGGTAGGGGAAATTTTAGGTTTAAGGGATAGGTAGATTTACAGGGACTAAGGATGATTTTAGAGTTAAGGGTTAGGGTTTTTATGGTTTAGTACTGGATAAAGGAAAAGGGGAAATGCTTTTTAGGGTTCAGGGGTGAGTAGAGGTGTTTAGAGAGAGCTGCCCCCCCCCCCCAAAGCACTGTTAAAGTAAGTTATATATATATATATCTGGAACACTCCAAACTTTCTCATGCAAGTAAGGCACTGACTCCGTGGAAATAGTAGATTCCAAATAAGTTTATTCTCTCATTTAGGCTGCTTGACGCGTTTCGGCGGTAAGCACCCGCCTTGTTCACAACATCATGACAGACTGTGACTGTATTTATACCCCTTAGTCATTGCATTACATCATGCACGTTTGACTCCTGTTTCCATGCACATTTTAGCTTGTTTTTCACATTACACACTCATGTTTAACCCAGTTCCCATGGTGATATGGGGCGTCGCCCTAATTAGACTGACATAGAAGAGTTATTTTCCTCTTCACAGTTAATTGATTACATCATACGCCCCCATGCATAGTTTTGTTACTATAGAAACCCTCGTGCAACATGAGCCCAGTGATTTCCTCATTCCTGTCGTGCCTGTGCTTCACTGTGTGTGTGCCTCGCTTATGCTCAGCTCTAGACCTTCACGTGTAAATCTGCGTTTTGAAACTCCCTTAGTATTGGTGAGTTTAGCAAGCACTGCTTGTTGGCCTGTTGTGTGGTTTCTACGCACGCTAGGATATCTGTGTAATTAGACTTTGTTTACGCTCTGTTCGACCTTCTCTGCAGCGCTCGTAATGTTTAGCGCGTGTCTCAGCGGGTGCCGTGGGGAATACTGAAGGGATTTTCCGAGCGCGTTTTGTAAACACACGGTTCCCTTTGAAAGGCGTGCGTTTATATTCGTGCCTCGCTTTTCTGATAATAAGCTCATATCTGAGCGGGTGCAGCTAGGGACGTTCCGGGGCTAATACGAGCGTTTTTGTAAGCACATACAGATTACTTTGTCAATGGGCGCGCATTATTATTCTCGTCTGGTATTTAGGTTAATGGGCGCGCTGGGTTATTTTAGGGAAATGTACTGCTTTAGCTTCAGTGTGCTGATGCATTACCATAGCGCCTGTGTTCTACTACTGTTGCCTTCTCTCCCAGTGGACAAGGTCAACTATTCCTGAGATTTAGCAATTACAACATTTACAACATTGAAATGCGCAATACATTTTTCATCATTTCCAAGTGGACAAGATTCTAGGCGTTATTCACTGCCTTGCGCTAACAGATATTAGCATATCTAATAAATACACTGTGTCAACAATTAATGGTCCCATTATTGTTATATACATGCATTTCTAATTCGATGACCAATGTACAGCATTAGCAGGCATTTCCCAAGTCTTGACACATTTGTGCGTGTGGTGATTTGTCTAAGATGCTGCTATGGCAGGCTAAAACTGCTATAGGGGTCAAGATTGTGCTAGTATATACAGTGATATTTGATTATTAAAACTGAACAAAAGATGTTAACTGGACGGGAGGGGGGAAGTTTTCTCTAACGGGGATTTGGGCGCTCTCATCTAGAACCATGTTATCATAGTTAAAGGTGGACACTGAGTGCTTCATCAGAGTTAAGACCATTCGGTATCTTTGAATTGAGCATTATAATATACCGTGATTCTAGTCTTCTCAAACTCTGCAAGCGGTTGCCTCCTCTGGGGTTTTTAGGTACATTATCAATGACGAAGTATGTTAATACTCCTATGTCCCCTGCATGGGTTGTATTTATGTGCCTGGCCACAGGGTATGCTGGGTCGTCATTGTTCACAGCGCGGAGGTGTTGGAGGACTCTGATATGTACAGGGTGGATGGTGCTACCAACATATCGTTTGCCACAGGTGCAGTTCAGAACATACACCGCATGGTCCGTCTTGCAATTGTATTTGCCTCTGATCTTATACGGCCTCTTCCTAAATGGTATTTCTACTTTTGTGGTATTTATCCCATGCTTACAGGCTTTGCATTTTGTGCATTTGCTGAACCCTTTGATTTTTGACAACCAATCATCCTGTTTTTTAATGACCGGTGCATTGCAGACTAAGTGCTCCCTCATGGATTTAGCCTTCCTGAACGCTATCATAGGTCTATTGCCACATAATTCTCCAATTACGGGATCCCTCCTTACTAGCGGCCAGTGTTTGGTCAATATTTTTCTGACCTGGGTATGATAGGTGTTAAATCCTGTTATCAATCTGGGTGGCTCTGGTTTGGGAGATTTCTCAGGCTTTCCTTGTTTTTTAGCAAAGAGGAGGTCTTTTCTGTTAGTTTTGCTACATTTTATGTCTGCTCTGTCACATGTTTTCTGGCTGTATCCTCTCTTTCTTAGTCTTGTGAACAGGTTTTGTTTTGCCTCATCTAGTCCAGTCTTCGTGCTGCAATTTCTAGTCATCCTTAAGCATTCTGCGTAGGGAATTGATTCTTTTAGGTTGTGAGGATGAAAACTTTGTGCGTGTAGCACCGAGTTTCCAGCTGTGGGCTTACGATATGTTCTCGTTTGTATCCTACCCTGATCCACATATAGTTCTATGTCTAGGAACTGAATTGAGGTGGAGTTTGTGGTGCAGGTGAATCGCAGATTAAGTGCATTTACATTTAGCTCTACCGCAAATAATTCTGCTTCTTTTTTCGGGCCTTTCCACAGTATAAAAATGTCATCTATGTACCGCCTATACATTATCACATTTTTAGACAGAATAGTTTGGTACTCAGCCATGAGTATCTGTTCCTCCCACCAGCCCATGTGTAGGTTCGCATAGCTGGGGGAAAAACAAGTACCCATGGCCGATCCCTGTATTTGCCTGTAGTGGAGTCTATTGAAAATAAAGTTGTTATTAGTCAGACACCACTCCGTCATTTCCAACAACATTTTAGTGTGATTATATAGTTCAATCGGTCTCTGCCCTAGGAAATGATTCACTGCCCTTAGTCCGTCATGGTGTCTGATGCTGGTGTATAAGGATTGTACATCCAGGGTCATAAACACAAAATCATCTTCCCATTTTACATCATACACTTTACGTAAAAAGTCACTTGTGTCTTTTATGTATGCTGGCAGGGCTTTCACATAGGGTTGTAGGAAATGGTCTATAAAAATGCTGGTTTTCTCAAACAGGCTGCCAATAGCCGAAATTATCGGTCTTCCCGGTGGTTTTGTCTCATTTTTATGGATCTTGGGAATGAGGTATAGTTGGGGGCATATTGGGTAGTCTGTTTTCAAGTATTCAAATTCTTCCTTGCTCAACAGTCCCGTGCCTTTCCATTTATATAGTTCATTTGTATATTTCTCTTGTACACTCACCAACTGCGTCGGAGTTATTCTGGTGTAACAATCCTGGTCTTGCAATTGCGCCATTGCTTCATCGTTGTACATTTGTAATGGCCATAGCACAATGTTTCCCCCTTTATCAGACCACCTGATAACAATGTCTGATCTCATTTTTATTTTTTCCATTAGTTTCTCATACTGCCCATTTCTGTTCTGATATTTTTTATAGAACTCTTCTGAGCTTTTTGTTGACAATTCCTTCAGATCTTTAATTACATAGTCTGTGAACAGATCAAGCCCATCCTTCGGCATTGTTGGCATAAATACAGATTTTGGCTTAAAGTTAGTTTTTTCTGTTTTGTAAATGTTTATGTCTGACATGTCTGCAGCCATTCCAGATGACACCAAGTCATTTGTGTTGTCTTGTTCAATGTCAATCATATCTCTCAACACATTCATATTCGCCACACTGAGTCCTTGATTAGCTTGGATGTTTGTTTCAATTGCGTCTTTTTGGTTGAGAGTGCTTGAAAAATGTTTCTGGAGTTTCAACTTCCGCATATATTGAAAGAAATCAATTCTGGTTTGGGCATAGTCAAAGTTTGTGTGTGCACAAAACGTCAGGCCCAAGGATAAAGTCTCTATTTCTCTTTGCGATAGTTCCATGTCAGAAAGATTGATTACTGTGTTATCTTTGTTTGTTTTGTCTTCTGTCATTATCGCTGAGATTTCTTTTTGTATTGTTTCTTTGCTGTTGCTGTCGTTTTTGGTTTTTCTTTGTCTTTTTCCCCACCGTCTGTCTTTCCGGCGGCGGCTTTTTGTTTTTGTTGGGAGTCCTGTTTTGAGGTTGAATTGCTCCTTTGTTGATAGGGTCTTCTTGGTCTCAACGTTGTGAGGCGTTGTACCCGTAAAAAAGCCAACTCCTGCGCTGGGGTGGGTATTGGTCCAGTGGCTCCCAGTGGGTTGTTTGTTTCATTCTCTGATTCATAATCAGTGCTCAAATCTGGTTCACTGTGTTCTCCTAAGGTCCCAGTGCTGGTCATGTTTTTGGGCAATGGTTGACTGCGTACTTGGTCATATTTTCTTGCAAATGTATATATTCTTCCAGTCATGTAGTCTTTCCGGTCCCTTTGGAATTTTATGGCTTTTCTTTCTTTTATTTTAGGACTTTGACCTTAATTTCATCCAAACTTTTGGCTATTTCTTCCTTGTTTTCTTTAGTGTATATATATATATATATATTTAAGCCACCTGGCTTAAAACGGATATTGCAGACAGAGTCTTGTACACAAAAGGTGTATTCAAACTGTGTGAAATTAGTACAGCTAGAGAAATCCAACAGCATAACCTGACATTCTGATTAAACTTTAGTCTTCTAGGTTGCAAGGCAGTACCTAATCTAAGAACAAAAGGGCAACAGTGACAAAACAACAAATTACCACAGTATGCCTTTTGAAAAGAGCAATAGGCAAGGGGAAAAGATTGGCAGCAATGCAAAAAATCTTAGGATATAGTATGATGTAACACAAGATAAAAGAAAAAAACTAGAGATTGTTGTCAGGAGCTTTAGATTTGATTTTGGGCATTTGTAAAGCGCCTGGTTACGCCACTGGCGTGTCCCCGCGCTGTAGTAAGTGAAGTGGCTGTCCCCCCCTCCCACGGAAGGCTACCTGCTGTAAAGGGGGGTTTTAAGCTTTTTCCTGAACAGCACTTCAGATGGTTCAAGTCGCAGTTCTAACGGTAGAGCATTCCAGCATCTGGGAGCGAGGTGTCTGAAAGATCTTCCTCCCATACGTGCTTTCCTGACTCTGGGGATCTTTAGCAGTCCAGTCTGAGAGGACCGTAGGCTACGTGTGGGCTCATATTGGGTCACCAGGCTCTGGAGCGGAGCAGGGGCTTTACCGCTCAAAATGCGGTGGCAAGTGGAGAGGGCTTTGAACTCTACCCTCTTCTCTACTGGGAGCCAGTGGAGGGCTTGCAGAGCTGGTTTGGAGGGTGACCTCCTAGGGAGCCTGAGTACAAGCCGCGCTGCGGCATTCTGAAGCACTTGCAGGCGGCCCATGACCTTGCTCGCGGCTCCCAGATATAGCAGGTTCCCGTAATCGAGCCGCGATGTGACCAGTGCGTGCACCAGCGTCCTTCAGGTGGAAATAGGGAGAAGGTCTAAGACTTTCCTTAAGGCTCTCAGGACACCGAAACACACCCCTGTCACCCGGCTGATCTGAGGACCAAAGGCAAGGTCCTTATCCAGCCACACGCCGAGGTTCCTGGCCTCATGGCAGGGAACGGTTCCTGCAGAAGATAAATATATCATTCAGCATTAAACTCTCAGATAAACCCTGACTGTCAAAAGGAAACTGCAATTCTGCTCTTGGAATGTAGGAGGTCTATCTCGGATAGCACAGGATGATGACAATATAGCTTTCTGGTGGAACATTGATCTACCACTTTGCACTCCGCATTCGAGTGCGGGCTCAGCTGGTGTGCAGCTAGCCGGGTGGTGGAGGAGAAATGGGGAAAATGCACGCTTGGTCGTTGTTAGAAATGGGATAGCCAATTCTACGCGGTTAGAATGGTGCAGAGTGGGCAGGCCAAACTCCTGAAGACACGTGTGAAGCATTCACGCAGTACGCACAGACGGTACACCAGCACACCACAAAAAAGGACACAACACCAGTTCAGATGGAAAAGAATAGCTTTTGTATTGTCTCAAATATGCAAAAGCAAACACAGTAATCACAATGCTGTGCCAACTGGCGCTAGGGCAATATATACACGGGGGATTATTTACAGGGTAACTGAAAAAGGTAAGTCCATCAGTTTCCAGGCTGTAGGGAAAAAACCATAAAGCAACATCACATGGCATAGAACATCAGTAGACATAAATCCTGAGTCCTTAGACAGAAATGATATTATGGCCCAGGAGCATCAGGCCTAACCTAGAGCAGCCTACTAGGGCTTGCAAAAGCATAAGTAGCCTTAACAGTGGGCATCACCCTTAGGACAACCACATTAGGTACATCAGTGTAGGCACAAACATGCCCAGATGGGGGGCCCAAACCATGAATCTCAACCACCCTGGGCATGAATCACATTTAACATGGGGCCTCAACATAAGCACCTGGGGCATATACCTCCCTATACCTCATGGGTGTACGGCAGATGAACATGGAGGCATGCAGACATTAGACTTAACTCGGGGGCATGAATCATAAAGACACACTCGTCCTGACCCGGGGCCTAATCACAGTAGCAGGGCATACCAGGTGAACCTAGGGTAACTTCCTGAGACCAAAAGCATTGTCAACACTTTTAAACACAACGGGCCTCATGCACGGCATTAGGCTAAACAATGGGCCACTGGTACAGCCCAGCGCTCCCTCCTCTGGGGCGCAGAAATCCAGAATGCCCCCAAATTGTTGCAGCTGCCCACTTTCCTGCGGGGCAGCTGTGGAGGGTAAATCAGGCCAGTGCAGGGAACATGGCAGCCCCTCCTCTGGGACTCTGGGGTTGAAGTAATGCCCCCAATCGTTGCAACTGCCCACTATCCAGCGGGGCAGTGGTGTCTAGCAAAATGAGTTTGGGCTTAGGAAAGCCCCCACAACAAAACACTGGTCCTGAGGCCAGGCACCGACCTTGTGCCCCGACACACAACCCCAACCATCACACATCTGAGTCCCACTCACCGGGCTCCTCGGGATGGCTCGGCTCCTCTCTGGTGCTGTGGGATCTCCACCTGGAGCCTACGAGGCTCCAGTCGTCCGGGTGACACGCAGGGCTCCTCTCCCCTCCGGAGCCCTGCATACGTCGCACTGCTCCTTTCCTCCCTCACCCAGGGCACATTGGTCTCTGTTCTGCTGCGGCGGGCGACAGGCACGGGGAACACGTGGGGCTCTCCTCCACTCTACGAGAGCCCGCCGAAGACAGCGCATCTCCTGGCTTCACCCAGGCCTACCCTCTCTCACGGGGACACAGGACTTCGAGGCAGCCTCCGCGGGGCTGCTGGGCATCCTTGGGGCTGTTGGGCCAGCGCGGGGTAGGCTCCCACCTGGCTTCTCCGTGAACAAGGGGCTCCCTCCTGACCACCGGAGCCCCGCAAAGCTCACCACCTGCTTCCGTCTTCCCTTTTCTCGGTCGACGGCCACGCCCCCAACCAGGAGCACCTCAGCCTGGCTTCCGGAGCGCTGCGAGCAGCTCAGCGGCCCGGGGATTCCTCGGCAACCGCGGGTCACGGCGGTGATCTTCTTATGTCAAGGGCGGGGTAGGCACCTGCTGGGGTGCAGATGCAGCACAACCCTTCTTCTTACCCCGGGCGGTGGCGGTTCTCCTTTCCTCGGCGCCAGCGCGGTGTGGGCAACGCGGTGTCTTAATACGGCAGGCACGCAGTGACTTGGCGGCACTCAGCAGGATAGGCACCTGCTTCTTCCGGGACATGTAAAGCGCCACCATTATGCGGGGTGGGCACCCGCTGCGCTTTTAAATCACACAATATGTCCTGGCTCCACAGCACCTCGGGGGCACCGTGCGTTCATTTAAATCAGCCGCTTCTAGCGCTATAGCGCTTAGGGGAACAGCGCTTTACTTTAGGCTCCCCAGCAGCACTCGCAGGTTCCCCGCACTGCAGAGGCCAGACACTCCTCTCTTCCCGCAATCCAGCTGAAGAGGCCCTGGACAAAATATAGCACTCCCTGAACGGTTAAATAGCACCTCTCACCTCCTGGGGAGTCCAGTATAGCGCTTTCCCAGCCCAGCGCAGCAGAAGACAGACACTCCTCTTCTCCTGACACTTTTAGTAGCGCCTCCTCCGTCTTCAGGGGCCAGGTGGCAGAGCAGCAGGCACTACTGGGCCAGGTCAGCAGTCAGTGGGTACTTATCAGGACAGGGCGGTAGGCTTTCACCATCCTCCAGTGTAGCTTGGCACTCCTCCTGTACAGCAGCCTGTACTCCTGCAGTGGGGCTTCTACTAGCCCTGGGGACAGCAGAGGGGTTTTAGTTGGGTGCAGGGTCCAGCACACATGCCCAAGTGGTGGTACACCCCGGCAGCAGGTCCCCTCACATTAATTTCCCTGCTCTGACTCAATATGGTGGCACAACCCCCTTATTTATATGCCCCTCACCCCATCTACCAGTCAGTGCCAGAAGCTTCTAGAATCCTCTGGGGAACTGGCTCTAACTGGCTCAGGGGGAGGAGTAGAGCACCCTGGGTGCCAGACTTTCCATCCAAATGCTGGGATGGCTGGGTATTAAACAACAAGATCGCTAACCCACTCCAGTCAGGTGGCACAACACACAGCCATGCATCCATTTTAAAAGCATAATTTAAGTACTGGGCATGTTTACAATAGGGGTATTACAGGTGCGCACACCATTGCGTCACATTGAACATGGCGTCTCACACCACACATGGCCTATACTGTGTTCCTTACTATGGGGAGACATCCTAAACAGGGGGGTGAAAAGCGAAAAATTTCGGGAAAATGGGAGTACCTAGTCTAACACCAAAAGTGCTACAGTGACAAAACAACAAATTACTACAAGATGCCCTTTGAAAAGAACAATAGGCAAGGGGAAAAGATTGGCAGTAACGATAAAAATCTCAGGATATGGTATGATGTAACATAAAATAAAAGAAAAAAACTAGAGATTGTTGTCAGGAGCTTTAGTTAGTTCCTGCAGAAGATAAATATATCATTCAGCATTAAACTCCCAGATAAACCTTGACTGTCAAAAGGAAACTGCAATTCTGCTCTTGGAATGTAGGAGGTCTATCTCAGATAGCACAAGATGATGACAAAATAGCTTTCTGGTGGAACATTGATTCAACACTTTTCACTCCGCATTCGAGTGTGGGCTCAGTTGGCGTGCAGCTAGCCGGGCGATGGAGGAGAAATGGGGAGCATGCACGCTTGGTCGTGAATTCCCACTCCTGATAAGAGTGCTTTTTAAATTTGCATCGAGGGTGCCCGTTGGCGAGCGGACCATCTGTTCTACATCAGCTGCTGTAAGAGCTACCAACCCATTGCAGCACGGATGGCTGTAGTCAGCGGTGGAGAGCACAGAGCGGACAGTTTCATGCCAAAGTTCTGATTCAATCTGGGAAGGTGACTGTCAGTGAGTACATCGCTGATTGTTCTCAATCTTGGATGCTTTGCTGTGTTTACTCACCCCGCATTGTTGACTATCCATCCATCATCTTCTCTCCCTCTTTGGCCTGCCTATTGGGATGTGTGTGTAGCAGTTTCCTTAGTGAAAGCAAGGAGGACTCAAAAGAGGGGGTTTGTGGAGATTCCAGTTGGCTTTAAGTTTTGCTGCTCGGATGGCTTGGCTGGTAAATCGGCAATGGAGCTGCAAATGAAAGGATCTTGCTTGACGTGGGAGGATTCCAACTTCCAGAAGTCTTCAACTTAGCCACACCTCCTCTGCCTTTTCTGTGTTCATAAGCATGTCACTGCCCGCCGCAGACTTGCAGGTGCCAACAAAAGGATCTTGTTTGATGGGGGTGGACTCCAACTCCCAGCAGTGTTCAGCTTAGCCACTCCTCCTCTGCACTCATTAGCGTGTTGCAGCCCATAGACTTTGTAGCCGCCAACGAAAAGATCTAGCTTGACAGGGGGAGGACTGCAACTCCCAGTAGTCTTGGCCATGCCTCCTTCGCACTCATAAACGAGTCACGCCCCCGGCACAGAATGCGCGCAGGCAAAGCGTCCACGCCCGTCAAACCCGAAAGAGGCTTGGTCGAGCAACCACCCTAATGTTGGGAGCTTGACCCCCCAACAACCAGATTAATATGGCGACAAGAAAAACTAAACAAGCGGACACAGGCGGTGAGATCATCACAACACTTGAATAATTTCTGGTAAGGGCGGCTAACATGTTGACTAAAGAGATAGAATTGACAGAGTGCAGACTGTTGCTTGGTAAACCCAACAGTGGGGGTATCATTAATAAGTACTCCTCGAACATTATCCCCATTTACTCTTCCGGACACCTTTTTCCTTATCCACAGAGTAACCAGTCTGGTACAAACAGAATTATTATGTATCCAAAGGAACCACTGGTAAAAAAGGTAAAGAGGGACTAGACAACCACAGCTTTCAAAAGCAAAGCGGGTGATAGGACGGGGAGGAGGGGACTAGACATCAGACCCTCTCCCTCCCACCAGAAGCTATCCTTTTTTTTCTTGTTCTGGAGAATGTCCCTGAATTAAGGAAGTCACAACATGAGAAAACGTAACAACTTATCGGATAACACTTCACTGGCTGATGAAATTCAGTAAAGTAGGCATCTTCATTCATAGGCATATCATTATGGCTAGGAGAATTTCGTGGGTTGGGCAGTCACAGAAATAGATACCAGGGGACTGAATTGTAGTAAAATTCAATAATCAAGAACTGGTCAGACATTTATCCGTACATTTACCTGTTGTGCCATCAATAGGAACACAGATATATGCCCTACCACTAGTTTTCTTTTACAAACCTTATGAAGTCTATAGGACCCAGATGGAGTAAGAAATAATCGGATAGGTCCCCAGAGGGAGGCTTTCTTCTCGAGCAGATCTAATGAAATACTCAGTAATAACCGATTTGCTACACTAGAAGGGTCTCCAACCGGTCGATTGCGAGCTACAGCTGGCTCGCAGGTGCCCTGTCAGTAGCTTGCGGCCTAACTTCCACTTTAGTAGCCTATCGTTGTTGTTTTGTTTGTTTTTTAGGCCTTTTGCAGTTACTTGTCTTCCGCCATATAAAAGCAGCTG
Organism: Lissotriton vulgaris; assembly: GCF_964263255.1. NCBI lineage: Eukaryota > Metazoa > Chordata > Amphibia > Caudata > Salamandridae > Lissotriton > Lissotriton vulgaris. Next base: position 2,125,469,764 of record NC_141687.1, on the reverse strand, counting down.
CTATTTGAGCCTAGCTGGGGCAGGGCTGAAGTGGTTGACGTCAGCCCAGCGCATGGGCAGTGTTTGCTGCCCTCAGAGAACCATTATGCACGCCTTTTGCTGCATGTCTCCGTTCTATGATCCTGTGCATGTTTGCGGCTGGAGCGGCTGCCTTGAAGGCATAATTGGATCTCCATGCTGAAATACAGGAGATGCAGTGTCAGCCACCTTAAGCAGAACCAGACAGACAACAGGCATCTGGGCAAGAGGAGCTTTATTTGTTTAATAGATGCCTGTGCATGCCGTTATTCGGGGCATCTAAAATAAATAAAACATGAGCAGTGCTTCGAACAAGTACATTTGTATCGAATTCCTTCCAAATGGCTATGGCTGTTGAAATTATGTAGCTGTTGTTGAGCTAAATTGTTCATTTTTAGCTCTGCTTTTCCGCCTTATTCTTCGGGTGATAAGACTGAGCATACTATCTCCCCACACGACTTTCCACAAGGAGAATGCCGGGCCCCAGGGAAAGCACAGTTGCAGACTAGTCTTCCCCCCGGATCTTTCGCGCAGGGATAGGACAGGCAGGGGGAGGGGAGGAGTTTAGGGGGTGGGTATAAGGCGCAGGTAAGGAAGGGAATTTCCTCTTCGTGCGCCTGGCACCATCGGGAGGGTAGCGAAAGGGGAGCTTAGTGTAGGGACAGTGAAAGTGTATAGTTAGTTAGCGTTTTTGGCCTGTGCTGTAGCTTTGGGGGGCTGTTTCACGGCAGCCGATCCAGGACACGCCGGAAGCGTGAGTTTCTGCATGAACTCGGGCGTCTCGTACGAGGAGGTCCGGGCGGCCTTGATGTTGCTGGCCCGGGCTGGCAGGGAGGACTTGCTCCAACCAGGTGTGCTGGGACAGGCGTGGGTGGGGGCCACGAGGGGCAAGCGTGCCGCCTCGGCAGAGGTGATGGCAGCGGTGTAGCGTGTCAGGACGATGAGCCGGGCACACGTGGGCATGTGGTGGAGCGGAGGGGGGGCGGGGCACCCAGAGACTCGGCAAGGGGCGGGAAGCGCAAGAGCCTGTCCCCGCAAGTCTTCCCTCCGCTCGACTTCGTGCCAGGGGCATCTGGGGCAGCAGTGAGGGGCGCGGCCCCCCCAGGCCAGCAGCTGCAGCAGGAGCAGGTGCCGGATGGCGAGGAGGGTGGGGTGGAGCAAGGGGATAGCCAGGTTGTGGCCCCATTGATGGCTGTGGGAGCTGGTGGAGAGGCAGGGGACACCAGGGACGGGAAGCAGGTGGAGGACCTCACCTCTGGGAAGGACTGGAAGGAGGGGGCTGTGACTGTGGACGCCGGGCAATGGGATGACGCTCCCATCGACCTGTCCACCAGCTCCAGGGCGCCCACCCCTGCCCCGGCGGGGCGGGAGGCGGCCGGGGGACCAGTGGGTCCGGGAGGGTCAGCTGTCCCTGTTCCCTTGGGTGGTGGGGGAGGGTGGGTCCTGGGGCCTGTTCCAGGGGTTTTCTTACCTCCGGGGGCTGAGTTTTTTGGCTACTGCCCACCCCCGCCCCCGCCCCCACAGATCTGGGGCTCCTTGTCTTGGAAGGATAGGGCCAGGGAGGAGCAGATCCTGGAGCAGACCAGGGCCAGAGTGGGGGCAGTGTGGGGGCATGAGATTGAGGGGCCTCCCACCCCGACCTCTGAGGAGGAACGGGGGGCTGAGCTGGAAGAGGCGCAGAGGTGAGTCAGGGCCAAGAAGGCTGTAGAGGAGCCCCCCCAGAGAGTGATGGCTGGTGTAGGGACGGTCAGGACGGCTTTGAGGCCCGATGGTGCTGGGGCCCGCTCAGGCTGGAGCGACCTGAGGGGCGGGAGGGGAATCAAGTCGGCGGCTGTCGACAGAGCCCGGGGGTGCCTGGCAGGGCGCAAGACGGCTCCAAAACGCAGGACAGAAGCAGCAGGGCAGTCTGCGATGGCTGTCCCTCCTCCGAGGGCTCGGGCTCCTGCGGCACGTGTAGAGTCTGGAACGCGTGCGCCTGGGGGTGTGCAGAAGGGTGTGAATAGGGCAGTGAAAGAGGTGGTGAGTGCGCGTGTGGATATGGAACCGGTGCTTGAGTTGGATTATGGTGATGAGAGTGATGAGCTGGAGGAAGGGGAGGTGCGGGATGACGCAGAGGGCTTAGGGGGCGCAGTGGACAACGGCGACCTTGGTGTCTTACAGGCCCAGACGGCGACGAAGACCAAGGCCAGGACGGCGGTGGTCCAGGTGGCGGCGCCCAGAGGACGGCCCAGGGAACGGACCATGGAACCCACAGGTGAGGGCTCCTGGTGGGCAGCCTGGGATGACGGTCCCCATGGGGGGCGAAAGAGGACTTGCAGGTCGGTGTGTGTGGGGGAGGGTTCAGTCCGGGAGTCGGAGAAGCCATCAGGCAGTCCTCTGGGGGATGGTAAGAAGGTGGACGCTAAGTCGGTGACTACGGGGGTGCAGATGGACAAAGGGGATGGTAAGGAGGAGAAAGGGCTGAAGGTTCCTAAGAAACTACCATATATGGGTTTGGCGATGCCCTTGGGTTCGCATCTTTCTGAGAAACTCAGGGCACGGATTTGGAGGCACGAATTAGTGGATGTGTTTAAGTTGCTGCATAGGTAGGTGCAGGCCAAAGAGGGATCGAAGGAGGAAGAGTGGGAGCTGATGAGGCGCCCCAGGGTGCCAGTGACAATGGAGAGCTGGACGTCAGCATTTTTGATTCATGCCAGTATCTACTGTGAGAGGTATTTGGATAGGGCAATTGTGTTGTTCAAGTACATGGACATCATTTGCAAGGCTCATATGCAGTTTGGGGGCTTTGCCTGGTTGAGTTATGACGAGGAATTCAGGGCCCGGGTTAGTGCAAATCCGGAGAAAAGTTGGGGGGAAGTGGATCAGGAACTCTGGGTACAGTGGATGGCGTCCACGCACTCCACCGCATCCACGCACACAGCCAGCGGTTTGCCGGTAGTGTATCGGTCCTTTCCGCCGCGTCTCGCCCAAGGCGGGGCGGGGGGAGGTACGGTGCCCAGCACCATCGTCTCAGGTCAGCCGAACAAGTCAGGGGGATATTCCACGGGGGCTTGTTGGAGCTACAACAGGGGGTACTGCTCCAGGTACCCCTGTAAGTTTAAGCATGAATGCTCGAAATGCGGCGGGAAACATGCCCTCACCCAGTGCATTACACTTGCCACTCCCTCAGAACAATGGAGGAACGCCAAAGGGCGGGGCCACCCTGGACAGAAGGGCGCCTACACCGGTTAGGGTGGAGGCAATGGCCCCGTGGCTCTCTTGCTACCCGGATCAGGAGGCGGCGGCGCGCCTTTTCTGGGGTTTCACGGAGGGCTTTAGGGTGGGCTATCAAGGCCCCAGGGTGCGCCGGTGGGCAGCCAATTTGAGATCAGCTAAGGAATTGCCCAGTGTGGTGTCTGCCAAGTTGAGGAAGGAGGTTGAGGAAGGAAGGGTAGCTGGCCCGTTTACTGATTGGCCTTTAGATGATCTGATCATTTCTCCATTGGGGGTGGTGCCGAAGAAGGAGGAAGGTGAGTTTCGGATGATACACCATCTCTCGTGGCCGGAGGGCCAGTCGGTGAACGATTTCATTGCAGAGGAGGATTCTAGGGTGCTCTATGCGTCGGTGGATAATGCGATCCGTTTGGTGAGGGTGTGTGGGTCGGGGGCTGAATTGGCGAAATGCGACATCAAGTCAGCCTTCCGTCTGCTGCCCATTCATCCGGCAGATTTCTCGCTCTTGGGAATGCAGTTTGGGGGGACCGGATAGGACAGGCAGGGGAAGGGGAGGAGTTTAGGGGGTGGGTATAAGGCGCAGGGGAGGAAGGGAACTTCCTCTTCCTGCGCCTGGCACCATCGCGAGGGTAGCAAAAGGCCTCCCACCCACCCGGCGGTTGGAGGTGTGGTTTGGGTCGGTGTATGGCGTTGCCAGTTTAGGCCAGAGCTGCTTTAGGCGGTACTGTGAAGGGACAGGGGGGTCAAGAGCTGGCACACCCGTCCCTTGGGGGGGAGTTCGAATGGCGGATAGAGGCATGACTGGAAGGACACAAGGAGCGGGCTGGATGACAGGTGATTGCTGGGTATGAATAAGGTACGGTATGGGGCATGTAGTGGTTTGTGATGAGGTGGAACGGGTGAAGCGGATGAGAGGGGAGTGTGAGTGGGGGTTTGATGTTATTTACCTGTTGATGTTTATTGATATGTAAAGATTACGCAGCCTGGTCTAATAAAATGGCCTTTTATACTGACACACTGCGTGGTCTGTTTATTGCGCAAACGGAAAATCCAGATTTCTCTCGGGCTCAAGATAGCGGTTGCCTTTTCGCAGTCTGTCCTACTCCTGACATGAGACGGGGCTTATCTGAAAGTGTATTTTGTCAGCATCTTTCATTTTGCCGGGCGTGGGATGCCCTCTCCATTTTTTTTTCTACCCTTTGTTCTTGTTTAATAATTTCCCAAGCCGATAGCTCAGATCTGCTGCTTGGCGGCTCTTTGCTACCAGACAAAGCAAACTTTTAATTAGTCAAACACATCACTTTTCTTATGAAACCAATCGAAGCACGAGAGAAAGTCGAGCTGCAGTGATTTCTGAACAGCAGCTGAGGAGCAAACAGTGAGTCCGCGACTGTCTTCACAGAGGTCCTGCCTTGGGATGCGATGTGCGGGGTCTTGAGCGGAGGGGAGAAGAGAGCCCCAGTCGTTGACAGTTCTGCCTCCCCTGGCTCTCATTGAGCAGACAGCGCCTCTCTGACGGGATGCAGCAGCCTCTGGGTCTGGCTGTGCTCACTCCTCCCTCCCACCGCCTTCCTCAGCCACATATGAGAGCCCGTCAGTGAGCGCAGGGAGAGAGGGGCTGGGGCAGGAGACCACACCACCACCTGCTGTTGTGAACCAGGCATAGAAAGGTGGCATAAGCAGATGAGGGGAACCAGGGCTTGTCAATTTTACAGCATTAACACATGGCTGCGGGGCCCTAGTTCTCAAAGATTCCCTCCGCAACTTTAAGTTCCTGCCGCTGGCACAGCGTGCTAGAAATAATTCACTTTCAGAATCCGAGCATGAAAACTGATGATTTGTTGTGTCATTCAGAAAATATCCACCCCCACTGCACCGTGCGCAAGTCGCACATTGATACAGATGATATATGTACAGTGTGCTGCGTAGAATTCAGATCACTTTCAGATCTATGCTGGCTCGTGCCAGGACATTCTTGGGGTAACTATGCACGTTACAAATTGCTATCATCATCTCTCACGTGCATGTTCCTATCCAACCTTCCCCAACATATCCTGGTTCCTGTAATCCAGTCTGGACTGGACCTCTCAGACCCCGCCGTTCTGTTCTGTTGTGTGTTCTGCGCCGTTATTTCAAGGGCCTCCTGCTACTATAAAAATCCGGTATACAACCGTTTCAACGCAACTTTTACAACGCATACTGCTTCAACGCACACCATTACAACGCAGGATCCTTTACAACGAATGCCTTTACAACGCATGACATTACATAGCAGATGCTATTACAACGCATGCCATTACAACGTAAGTATAGATAAGTATATCATTTTATTTAAACATTTTTTTAATTACATTTTTTTTTAATTAATTTAAAAAAATATAAAAAATAAATTAAATAAATTAATGTAAGTAATTTTATATATATAGTTTGGGTTATGGGGTACAGGGGTATTTTTAGGGTTCAGGGCTGGGTTTGGATTATAGGGTACAGGGGTATTTTTAGGGTTCAGGGCTGGGTTTGGGTTATAGGGTACAGGGGTATTTTTAGGGTTCAGGGCTGGGTTTGGGTTATGGGGTGCAGGGGTATTATTAGGGTTCAGGGCTGGGTTTGGGTTTTGGGGTACATGGGGTATTTTTAGGGTTCAGGGCTGGGTTTGGGTTTTGGGGTACAGGGGTATTATTAGGGTTCAGGGCTGGGTTTGGGTTTTGGGGTACAGGGGTATTTTTAGGGTTCAGGGCTGGGTTTGGGTTTTGGGGTAGAGGGGTATTTTTAGGGTTCAAGGCTGGGTTTGAGTTTTGGGGTACAGGGGTATTTTTAGGGTTCAGGGCTGGGTTTGGGTTTTGGGGTACAGGGGTATTTTTAGGGTTCAGGGCTGGGTTTGGGTTTGGGGTACAGGGGTATTTTTAGGGTTCAGAGCTAGGTTTGGGTTTTGGGGTACAGGGGTATTGTTAGGGTTTTGGGGAACTGGGGTATTTTTAGGGTTTAGTTTTTAAATAAATATTTTAAATACATTTAAAAAAATAATTTTAATAATGTTATTATTTATTAATAATAGTTCTTTATTATTAATAGTTCTTTTTAAAAAAAAAATACTTTTTTTACCTACACTATCCAGCACTTACCTTACTATTACACTCCCCTGAAGTTAGAATATTATTTATAAACACCTAAACTATTTTTTAAAATATATATATATATATATATTTACAAATAAATTAATTTAAAAATAATAAAATGTATTAAATTAATTAAATATTTATTAATTAATTTTTTTTATAAAATAATATACTTACCTATACTTACGTTGTAATGGCATGCGTTGTAATAGCATCTGCTATGTAATGTCATGCGTTGTAAAGGCATTCGTAAATTAATCTGCGTTGTAAAAATTGCGTTGTAATGGTGTGCGATGTAAATGTATGCGATGTAACGTCATACATCCTAAAAATCCTGTTTGTAAAACACAAAACCGAGTCTTCCACCTCGCCTGCAGCTAATCAAATTCACATAAAGTACATTGAAATATAGTTTTTGCATCACTCACCCATGCATGGTTCACGGAGGCTCCGAGGTGTAAATTGCTTCTGTCTTAACATATGCCTGGAATATACATTTTATGTGAATCTGGCACTTAAAGTCACCTGAAGCAGTGTGTATTTCTTCGAATCCTGCATCTAACCTGCTAAGGTAGTTATAAACATATGTTGGTGCCATGCCCTTTCAGTCTTTGACATGTCTGCTAAGGTAGCTTTAATTTACAGAGGCAAACACTTGCCTATTGGTTACTGGAAACCCAAGAAACCAATTTACAGGTTTTCCAAATGGTTAGAGAAGAGAATAAATAAAAGTAGACTTTTTTTATCATTCAAATTCTTTGTATCCCTGTCCTTCACTATTGGTCCACCAAGTCGCTAGGTTCTTTATTTCTATTAACTGATAAGTATCACAATTGGTATTTGGTACATTATTACACTCTGTTCCTGAATGTTTATGGAACAGTTTCTTATCAGATGATGTGGAGTGGATTCAGGATTTCCTGCATTCCAAGTTCATAGTTATATTTTAGTGACCATTTTATTGTTTCGGTACCAATTTTTATAATCAAGCTTTTAATCTTGAAATAATCATGGACTCCTACCATCCTTGATGACAATTCTATGATAATGAACTAGGTGGCAAGTCATGTGAACCATACATGTGGAATAGGTTATTATCACATGGAACACATTTATGGTCTGTTAGGAGAGAATTTGTACAGTGCAAATACTGAACTCAGGCATTTCAAGGTCTAGTCATTTGATAATGTAGAAAAAGGAGGTATGATGTAATAAAATATTTGTATTGCAGCATTTGTTTATACTGCTTACTACCCTGCAAACCAATCCATGTGTGGGGTTTGTGGTGGGATAGGTGTTGTCTTTATTTTGTGAGCCTATGTGGGAAGTTATGGAACGTAGTAGTTTGGTGGATAAAAAGGTGTGAGAGACAGATGTGCTGTTATAACTAAACTTGAGAATCATGGCTTCAATCCGGAATCTGAATATCTAGTGACTATGGACATTAATAGTCTATACACTAACATTCCACAAGAGGAAGTTTTGACCCTCATTGAAAATCTTCTTGACAGCAGAGAAAGACCCCACAATGTCCCCAGTGAATTCATTGTTGAATGTATCAGGATCTCTATGTGCAAAAACTTTTTTCTGTTTGAGAAGAAGTTTTACCAGCAACTAAAAGGTGTGGCAATGGGGGCAGTTTACACCCCCAATATAGCCAATATTTATGTCAACAACTTTGAGAAAGAATTCATCTATAACAGTCTTAACCCATTCTTAGCCAACATATCATGTTGGCTAAGATATATAGATGATGTTTTCCTTATATGGAAAGGGAACAATGAACTTCTGAAACAATTCCACGAATGGCTAAATAAAAGAAACCCACATCTACAGTTTACTCTACATTACCATGCACATGAAATGCATTTTCTCGACCTAACCATCAAGGCGAATGAGGATAATACCATCTATACAACCTTATATACAAAACCTACCACACGCAATACCCTCCTCAAATACAACAGTCACCATCCAAAATCTTTACGAGACGGGTTACCCTTTGGCCAGTTTCTACGTTTACATAGAAACTGCTACAAACGAAGTGACTATTTTCATGAAGCTGGGATTCTCAAAAACAAGCTACATGAAAGAGGGTACCCCAATAAGCTCCTTAAAACTTCAATGAAGCGTGCATGGTACAACAATAGAGAAGCTTTATTGCAAACGAAACCTAAAAACAACCAGGCACCATTAGTATGTGTGACCACGTTTGGCACATACAGTCAACAACTCAAAAAGATTGTAACAAAAAATTGGTCCCTCCTAAATGATCTGTCAGAACTTAAAGAAAAACCCATGTTCTCATTTAAACGTGGCCCCAACTTGAGAGATCACTTGGTGCATGCTTATGAAAAACATGAAGAGAACACTGTTGACAACATGAGACAACTGGCGCCAATACAAGGCCATTATAAATGTAACAACTGTAAGGCGTGCAATACCACCAAAAGCATCAAAAGTTTTGTAATCAATGAAAGGAATTTCACCATAAAACATTTCTCTAACTGCCGAACCAGTAATGTCATTTACTGTATACAGTGCCCATGTGGTCAACCATACATAGGCAAAACCACACAGATGATTAAGCAGCGAATCCTGCAACATCAGTCGCGGATCCGCTGCTCAGTGGAAAATGCCCCCTTAGTTGAGCACTTCACTGCCGCCAAACACTCTGAAAAAGAGATCACATGGTGGGTAATCGATGTTGTCAAACCATCTATCCGACAAAAAAACTGCGATAAAAGCCTGCTTATCAAAGAGAATCGCTGGATAGAAATTGCCAACAGTGTGAAAAATGGTTTAAATTCCTGTACTGAATGGCATACTTTAGCATTCCTGACTTAATCATTTGAATTGCCCACTGTTTGCCTAATCGACACCTATGCATGCTCATATAATATAATCACACAGGAGGGATGTCATATACTGCTATTTTCTCCTGCCTATCTAGGGTAACAACTGTTTATATTATATAAAATTGCTGTAAGATGTTAAAGGTTTAAACTCTCACAATTGTCATAATTATTTGAGAAGATGCTTTGCCATCTGCCTTGAACCTTAAAGATTGTGAGCACACCACAGGTGACAGGACGTAGAGTCACAGTAATTATACACTTTTAATTATGTGTTCTCCTTGTATAACCTGTTCTTTTCACGATAAAAAGTCCAAAGACTACGAACGCAGCTTTTGTGATAGCAACATACACTGACATGCTATTTGTAAACCCTGACTGCCCACAGGATTGGATGGTGACTCCCCACCAGTAGTAGCGCAAGGCTGTACTAACACAGACACAGACTGAGTAGTTTTGGTTCAAGTTTTACTATGTAAATGTTCATACAGGGTTACAATTAGTAATAAGAGTTAAACCACTCTGTTCCTATGGAGTGTCTCAACCGTCCTCCGCATGAGTGTCTTCCTGACACTCTCCAACGGAGGGCACCGTGCTAAGTAGTGGCCGACAATGCCACTCGACTCTTGAACAGCTAGCCAGCTGTTCTGAAACCGTCCCCCGCAGTGGTGCTGGTCCCAGCACCTTCCAACGAAGGGTACAGTATGTCCTTGGTTATGTTTGCACCAAAGACCCAAATGTCCTGTGCTGTCTTTCAGCTGTTTGTACAGCGCGGTATAGCGTCCTAGATATCCGGAAACCCACACGAGGGTTAAAAGTCAACGTGCGAGCCTCTGCGCTCGCTCTCACCCAAATGAGGAGGGGGAGCTGTGTTCAGGTATAACAGGCGCAGCCACACGAGTCCGTGTACCTGCACAGCCAAGGTCGGATTCAAGGGTCGGGGGTCACTGGGCTGTAATGCCTCGGGCGTCTAAGAATCAAATAGCGTCCCGCTAAGCAAAACTATGGACACAGCACTGGGAACGCGTTTCCCTTACCTCCTCGGCGTCTTCCGTGGTATCGTCAATATCCGATGCCGTCTCCCGGCCTCGCGTCTGTTTAAATGCATCTCGCGCATGCGCGGCGCACAGGCACACGGGGCCTGCGACTTCGCGTCTGTTCGCGCATGCGCGGCGCACAGGCTCACGGGATATGTAGTCCTTTCATCGGCCGTCCTGGTAGTTCTCTCATTCGACCCTGCGCACAGCATATCCCGATCTTGACACTATTTTATCATTTCTTGATTTTCTGAATCTAATTTAATTTTTCAGATACTAGAAAGTAAACAAATCTAATAATGATGTGAAGCTATAAAAGTGTAAGTGACACGATAATAATATATAGAACCATGCTATCTGATCATTCATTGTTTTTAAATTATTTTTTCTAACTGCTGTATCAAAATAGACTAACAGTCCATTGATATTTTTAACTTAGTCTGTCTTACGACTTCAATCACAATTGAATTTGCAACCTAAATACAAGTTAATAAACGCAGGCTAAGATGGCCGCCCGGTTTTATTTATTTATTTTATTTATTTTTAAAGTTTTATATAGCGCGAACAAGATCTTTGCAGATATCAGAGCGCTTTACAGAAACAGTAGGTCGGATAAGCGAGACTCTTACATCAATATGAGATTCCGTAGACAGTGCGTTGCAAGAATAGGGTATCAAACATACAAGAGTATACAGAGTAATAACAATCAAGAAACAATAATATGGAGGCAATACAATGTCTATACGGATAAGATTATAGCACCCCAGAGGGTGAGTAAGCACAATGTTGACAGTAAAGCAATAGTCAGTAGTGGGTGCGTTGCAGGATGTTGAGGCACTCAAGTCATAGTGTACCAAGGTACGTATTCAGACCGCTGATAATAAGGGAGTCAAATACTGTCATTGTTCCAATATCAATAGTGTTCAGGTGTATTTAGCCATAAGGATGGCCTTCACCTCTTTCTTGAAGAGTATAGTGGACGGGATAAGCCTGATTTCTGGCGGGAGTGCATTCCAGATCCTAGGTGCCATTCCAGAGAAGGAGCGTTTGTATGTTTTTTCCTTCCGGAATCTCCGTGGTTTCAGGAGGAGAGTGTTTGTGCTTCTGTTGGATCTTGAGCCTCCTGATATGGTCATCTTATGAGAGAGGTAGTTGGGTGCCTTGTGGTGTATGGCCGAGTGTGTCATACAGGCAATTTTCAACTGAATTCTGGCTTCAATAGGCAGCCAGTTCAGGGCTTTTAAGTCAGGGGATATATGTGAGTGTTTTCTTGAGCCAGTGATGAGTCTCGCGGCCGCGTTCAGGGAGGCTCTTAGGGGAGCCGTTGTTGTCAGGGGGAGCCCGCTGAGAGCCACAATTCCGTAGTCTATGCGAGGAATGACTAAGGCTTGTACCACAGTTTGGAAGTCCTTGGGTGGTAGGAAGGGTTTGAGTTTTCTCAGCGTGTTGATTTGGAAGTTGGCTCCTTTAGTTGCTATGCTAATATGCTGCTGCATGTCGAGATTGCAGTCCAGTGTGATGCCAAGGGATTTCGCTGAGTCCACGATGGTGGGTTGGACATTGAGTGCGGTTAAATGATTGAGCCAGGTTTGGGTGATGGCCTTTTTCGCAGGAGGAGAGATCAGAAGGAACTCCGTTTTCAGAGCATTTAGTTTGAGGTGATTGACGGCCAGCCAGGCTTGGGTGTTTCTTAGTGTGGCATTTAACAGATTGATGTCTTCAGGGGATTGAAGCTTGAGGTAGAGCTGGGTGTCGTCGGCGTACATATGGAAATGTACCTTTAAAGATTGAAGCAAGGAGGTGAGTGGTTCCATGACGAGGTTGAACAAAGTGGGGGATAGGGAGGAACCTTGCGGAACGCCTAGTGTTACTGGCACAGGCGAGGACAGTGCGTTGTTGATCTTGAACCTCTGTGAACGGTTGTGTAGAAAGGACGTGAACCATTTGAGAACCGTCCCGGATATGCCCATTCTGGTATTTAGGAGCTCCAGAAGATTCTCGTGTTTGACCATATCGAATGCTGAAGAGAGGTCAAGGAGGATGAGGAGGCAAGACTCATTGTGATCAAGGATTTGGAGGGCATCATCTATTATGTGTGTCATGGCCGTTTCCGTGCTATGCTTTGCTCTGAATCCGGATTGGTGAGAGTTGAGGAGGTCAAACTGCTCAATGTGTTTTGTCAGTTGGAGTTGTACGCATTTTTCTAACAGTTTTGCTAGAGTGGTGATATTGGTGATAGGACGATAGTTGTTTGGGTCGGCCGGGTCAGCTGTGGGTTTCTTGAGTATAGGCGTGACTTGCCCAATCTTGAGGGAGTCTGGGATGAGCCCTTGTTGCAGGGAACAGTTGATGATTTTAGTCCAGAGTGGGAGAAACAGGGGGGTGAGGACTTTAACAGCATTGGCAGGTAGGGGATCTGTGTGATGATTGGCGGGTTTCAAGGTGACCAGCAGCTTGTGAATTGATTCTTCGGAATAGGTGTCGAAGGACGTCCATGAAGCGTTGTTTTTAGCATGAGTGTTAGTTATGCATATGGAGCCGGCGAATCGACTTACGTCCTTGATGAGATCGCTTCTTATAGTGTCGTTCTTTTGCTTGAAGAAAGCGGAGAAGTCTTCGCAACTTGGGATAGCCTTTGTTAAGTTGTTGGGTTGTGGTGGTTGCGTTTTGGTTTGGGTTTTGACTAACTCGAACAGTTTTTTTGGTCGGTTTTTAGCTTGATCCAGCTGTTGGCTAAAGAATATTGATTTCAAGCGTTTGATTTTACTGAAGTAGGTGTTTCTCTTACTCTTAAGCGTTCTAAGGTTCAGTGCTGAGGGGTCCGATCTCCACGCGCGCTCAGCTAAGCGCATCACACGTCTGTCTTCATTGAGTCTGCCATCGTACTATGGGTTCGAGTTCTTGGTGGAGACTTTCTTCAATTGCAAGGGTGCGGCTTCATTGATTATTGTAGACATGGAGTCTAAGTAGAGGTTGGTCAATGAGTGCACATCAGTGACGTCCGTCGGGGGAAGAAGGAGACTGCCTGTGTGGGCAGGCAAGGACTTTGGGTTAAGGTTCTTCCGGTCCCTCTTCCAAATCTTGGTTTTGGCAGGTTGCGCTGGGTTAAGTTTGACTTTTTCATTGATGCAGAAGGTGATGATGTGGTGGTCTGACCAGTCACATGGTTCGATTGTGACTAGTTGGGTAGAGTCTTCTTTGGCGATGATAAGGTCAATGATAGAGCCTTTTTCATGTGTCGGACCGTTGCAGATTTGGGTGAGGTCAAGTGCGTCGAGGAACGTCTTAAGGCACTTCACCACAGTGTCTTTCTGGTCATTCCAGTGGAGGTTGAAGTCTCCCAGGTAAATTTGATTAAGCTGTCGACCGGCGTTGGTGGATATCATGTCCATTAGTTGTTGGGTGAAGATGAAGTTATCACCGGGTGGGTGGTAAACAACATGAAGGGAGCACACAGGTTTGCCCTCACTAGAGATCTCACATCAACAAACAGTTCACTTCTGCCGATCGCGTAATCTCGCGATAACACGCCACGGGAATCTACCCGTGATGCTGCATAAATTAACGCGGCAAGGCAAACACAAATGTAAGCCTTACCGGACCTGCTTGAAGTTTCCTCGGATGCGGCCACATTCTATACCTTTAAGTAAGTTATGCTACCCAATCTCCCAGTTAGCTTAACCATTGCACTAACTGACAAATCGCTGTTTATTCATAGCAAATACCCTTGTCAGTCGACAGGGGTCTCGCCAAATGCTTCGTGACTTCTAATATAACTATGCTTATATAATCTGGGATACCTTCTCAAACGTTGTTGACCGCTGGTCATTTTTTAAAGACAACATCCGTTTTCCAATGTCACAGTGTCCGCTATGAGTTAAATGTATCACTTTTTCTAAAGCAGCGCTTTAAACATGTAGGAACCAGTCGTCTTTTTAAATAATACCGCTACACTGCCTGCAATTAATTCAATGTTGTTTCTTTGAAAAACCATCATTAGGCGCTTGTTAGCAGATGTGGCAATGGGTAGCCAAGACAAGCAATGTCAAAATGTATCAAATGACTTTACCCAATATTAATAAGATGCTAAACTATATAGCACATTGTTTTTCTTAAACCTGTAGGCTGGTAAATAATAACACCACACTACAAATCCACAAAATGTTTATTTTTCTTTATTTCAGTCACAAATTGACAAGTGTTTTGGGAAAACGACTTATTCTGGATTCCCTGATGGAAATCTCAGACAGCATTCCTATGTAAATCAAGAGGTAAATCTGCAGCATAACCCTGCTTATCTGATCATCTACTTTAATGAAAAAACTTGCACACAATAATAGTAAGACAGACTCTACTTCCCTTCATTTAATGCAGTGATACTTGGGCATTTGAGAATCAGGGTCTGCCCTGAACCAACGCCACGATTTAAAGTGTTGTGGTCGTCTTTAATACTTATAGACGTACACTCAAGAAATCTAAGTGAGTAAGATACTATTAACTATACTCTCTTAGGACCTCTCCAATGATTAATTAACTGTTTTTGTAAAATTCAATTGCCTTTTTTTAGTCGCCACACCGACTTTTTTAGCCAATTGATCATTAAATGTACATAAATGTAAATATATTTCGATTTGTTAAAATAAAGAGTTAGGAACCAGGTATTTAGAAAATTTAGAAAATATATATATTTATTGTAATAATGTGTTGTTTTCTTCACAGAGGGTCATCATTTGTATATATAACCTTTCTGTCCTGATGATGGTCTTGTGAAAATCTTCAAAAAGACCGAAACGTCGACTACTTCAGTCCATCTCTGCATATTTTGTGTCTTCACCTTCCTTTGATTTTCTTCTGATTTTTGGGTTGAAATCATTGTATTTATGTTTGAGCAGTTTGGACTTAATGTTTAGATATGTTTAAGGATGATACTACCAATACCTTGAATATCTAAATAATATCTATGTGTGTACCCTGCCTGATTTGAATAATAATTCTCAATTAACACAAAATCCTGGTCTTTCCGTTCTTTTATTTAATGTATATATGGTGTTAGTGTGGTAACACTGTGTTGTTCTGATTTTACTGGACTCTTTTTAAGAAATTAACAAATCCAAAACAGCCACTGATTTATTTCATATCCGGGTACCCTAATGATGTAATGCAGGTCCCTATGGTGCTGTTAATTAGCTAATCAACAAAACCCCTCGCTGGCCAACTCTCTTTGAATTGGTTATGGTTTTTAGCACAAGTGCAGCGTTGAACAGCACTGCACCTCCATATAATTTCTTATGGTTGTAGTCTTCTTAGCTGGTTATGGCAGAGGTCAGGAGAATGCAGTTTGGTGAAGCGGAAAGCCAGGACTTATACCAGGCTCTCTGATTTCATATTGTGCATTGCAGACACTAAATGGGTATCTGTTTATCCCCCGTCAATGAAGCTGCGCGTGGAGGGACTTTGGGAATGATTCACAAGTTGCTTGGCCTTTAGTAGCTCACAATCATTTTCATGGATCAGAAGTAGCTCTCACTGCAGAAAAGGATGGAGACCCCTGGTTTAAATTAATGTGATTGACTCCAAGCCAGGTTAACATAGGAGCTAGCAAGAAAAAAAGCAATGCATCTAGAGAACCCGAGATAGGCAAGGCGGATCAGAAGTTAATAAAGCTAATTTCCTGGAATATTGCAGAGTTTTCCCCCGAGAGGGATGATCAAGAATGGCATATTGAGATAAATACAAATTATATTTTGTTCCTCCTGGAAACTTGGGAATTAGCAGCCATACCTATGGGTGGCTTTAGAGCACAAAAAACGTTTGTGGTCCCATTCAGGGCAGGTGGAGCAAAAAGTGAAATGGTGACACTGGTGGCAAACACTCTTAATATTAGAATACTGAAGTTGTAATGTCTTAATATATTTTCACTATCAATTGAGGGCCCGGAACATTGTGATTTGTTGATATCAATTTCTAAAATAATAAATTTGAGGGATGATAGAGACTGTGGCAATGGAATTGGAAAAGAAGATGGTAGAAATCACCTCCCAACACCCAAAATAGGAAGAATCATTTGGATGGGTGATATTAATATTAGTCCTTGTCATTTATTGGACAATGCTGTGTGTGTGATAACTGACTGTCATGGGAACCCGATTATACATTTTAAGCAAAGTACTTATGGCCCCATGGTCAGACTCGTACTCGTACTCGGCACCCCACGAAATGAGCACATGACCCAACACCTGCAATACCTCAACCGGCTCCCCGTCGAGAAGAGAGTGGCCTTCAAGCTACTCACCCACCCCTTTAAATCACTCCACAACATCAGACACAAATACCTAAACGAAAGAGTCTCCTTCCACGTACCCAAAAGAAACCTCCACTCCGCTGACCTCACCCTAGCGGAAACACCACGCGTCTGCAGAATCAGAGCAGGTGGAAGAGCCTATTCCTACATCGCTGCCAAGGCTTAGATGAGCTCCCAGTCAACATCATATGCTCCCCTACTCTACACACCTTCAGGAAGACCCTCAGGAACCTGGCTTTTCGGCTGACCCGGAGCTGCACCCTCCCCACCCCCAGTGTCTTGAGACCCTCACGGGTGAGTAGTGCGCTTTAAAACTCCCTGATTGATTGATTAATTGATGGCTTTTCTCTGAATAGGATGTTAGTCTTATGGGACATGTGGATTGAAAATAATGCTGATCTGGTAGCAGGAGTCATTGTCAAGCCATATGGATCTCCAGATGTTGGTTCAACAATTAATTTAATTATTGCTTCTGAACCCCTAGGAGAAAGAATTAGCAGTAAAAGAGTTGATTTTACGCTGTTCAGTCACCATGATTTCCTGGCTTATGGCCTGGGGTAGGAGTTTTAGTTCTATAAGTTTGTAGACCTGGTACCAAAGCCAGTCCTTGCCAGAAATAATGGATATATATTGAAAAGGGATAGGGTGGAGAGATAGTCCCTCCTTCACACTTTGACAGCTGACAATTATATAGAGATCATGACCTACTTAGATGATAGTGCCCTTCCCGATCTGGCGATAATAGCTTTTGAAGTAGTGTTGAAGGGGATTAGATACTAATTAGCGTGAACATTTAAGGACAGATATAAGGCTAAACACTCATGGTTTGACCGCACCTGCTCTAAATATCCCAATAGCCTGCAAACTGCCTTATGTGCGGTACTGAGGGACCAAGGCCTGATAAGAGCCCTATATGTAAGTTATAAAAAGGCAAGATGGGCTACACTTAGGGATCTAAAGGCCAAAGCATGGGAAGATTTGAGATTGGCATTACTGAAAAAGGATAGCCGGGAATTCTGGAGGGTAATGAAGGTCCCTTTTTTACAGGAATAGGGAGCTCCCTCCTTAGATACACATATAGAGGAGAATGATGGGTCTCACACTTTCAAAGTATATTTAAAAATCCCACCCTGAGTATAAGCAATACTGCTATGATAGATCAGGCTCCTACATGTTTAATTTTTGATTTGGAAGAAAAAGATTGTGCATTGGCCCAGACTAATCCTCTGAATGTGCCCAGCTCTGACGGGGTCCCGGCAGATGTATTTTTAGAAACTAAGGCACTGTGAGGCCCTTGACTAACTTTTTAATGCTCTATCCATACGAGCCCAGCTAAGCTCTTGAAAACACTCCATAATTATCCCAATCTACAAAAAGGAAGATAGTGCAGAATCAAAACATTATAGACCTATCTAATTAATTGACAGTATGGCTAAATTAATGGATAGAGTGCTTTTAAACAGAATAGAGAAGTGGGCAAGATAAAAAAGAATTCTGGCAGAGCCTCAGTATGGTTTTAGAAAAGGGAAAGGCACAATTGACCATTGGCTACATTTAACGATGATCAGCCACCTCTGATTGTGTTGCACACAATAAGCTAAGGACAATATTGGAGGAAATGGGAATGGACCCCTCTAATCATTGGGTTTGTCCGGTAGTTATATTCAGGAGCTACAGCAAGTGTCAGTTATGGAAAAGATGGAGAATGTACAAGGGTTTTTAATATTGAGAGAGGGGTGCAGCAGGGATCTGTACTTGCCCCCTTCTTGTTTTCTCTGTATGCCAAGGGATTGGAGGCAATATTGGGCCAGACATCGAAAGACATTCCCTATGTGGAGGCATCCCCCCTACCTATACTCCTCTATGCGGATGAAGTAGTCCTCTTGGCAAGGACGCCGGTGTTGCTGCAAAAAGCTCATAGAGAAGTATACAAGTGAATGTCTCTAAATCCTTTGTTGTAATTGCAGGAATGTGCCCAAAGAAATCTTTCAACTTCCATAAGACAAGAATTTATCCTGGAAAAATATGGTATTAAGCGGAAAGAGCCTCTTGGAAAATGATATTATGGCCTTTGAAATACTCTAAAAAAACTTGGATCCAAACCTATCTCAGAAATCTTAAACATCTTGTATGCGAAAGCAAGGGCTAATTCAATTTATGGGGCAGAAATTTGGGAAACAATACTCATAATGCCACTTCAGTATGTGGAGGATGATTTTTGTAAGAATATTCTGTTGCTCCCCCGATCTTGTTCAAATGATTCTGCACACATGGAGTTGGATTTACCACAGCTTGATGATTAAATTAGATTAGCCCATTTATTACTTTGGTTATCAATATAGAAAAGAGAGTGTGTACCGCTAAGCCAGGCAATCCTGAGGGACTGCTTAAAATTGGATCATGCCCAGAGGATTCCTTTGATAAAGTGTAGAGGATACCTTCTCTGTCTTGGAACTTTGTGCTCTGTTTGACACTGTTTCCCAAGAACAAAATAAAAAAAGATCTTTTTAGTAAGCCGCAGGGGAGAGATAGGAAAATATTAAAACAAAAGTCACAGTAATTACTAATAGCTTGCTTCTGCCAGTAATAGATTAACTACAATTGTATTTGTCGTTTGTACAGAACTCTCAGCACCGTTATATCTTGATCAGATTTTGATTAAATTATATTCCAGTAATGTTTGGCTTCCTGGCTAATATCTACTTGGTGAATGACTTACCGTCATGTCCCTGTGATGGAAGAGCAGCTCAAAAATTGTACATATTTTATTCTTCTGTACATTTTATGGTGCTCAAAGGAAAACCTTTTCAGTCCCTATGCTTCGTAAATATACATTTGTCCAATGTAGACCTGCAATGCAGTTTATTCAACAGTTGGCAGATCCTTTTTAATGCAGTGCTTTAGCATCTGTTTTATAGGTGGTGGCAAAGTGCAGGCGCTTATCGCTTTAGATGTTTTAACACTTTTGTTATTCTGATTACCATTTTAAATATATGGATGTAAGAACTAATTTCTTTTAAAGCGATGTATGTTTTTAGAGGCATTTTAATGGATATAATATATTTTAATTCATGACTGTATGTACGTTTAATAATATTAATCAAGGTAGGGAGGAGGAATTTTCGTCCATTCGGTTCCCCAGTTCAGTATTCCACATAATCAAAAGAGAATGGACACTTGTAACTACGTTACAGTAGATTGATTGGATCACCCTCATAAACACTATGTATACTTTGCGGTTTATAACGTTCTTCCGCCCCACATACGCGTTAAGGCATTATCATTGGGTGTCCCAAATTTGAGTTGTATGCCAGCCTCAAGCCTGAGGCAACCCCTGGTGTAGTATAGTAGTGTACAGAGATATGTATATACCCCCGAGAGGAGAAGGTTAAATTTACATAAAACAAGCTTTCACCTGGTTTGAACTTTAATTGCCAGGGATGAAATTTTGTTGTTAAAAACAAAGGGTATAATCACAGATCGTGTTACTGGATCTTTTTATATCACTTAGACAAGGTCAACATGTTTCTGCCCCATCTCGCCCAGCCGGGTCTAAGGGGCATTCGTCAGGACAAACAAACAGAATTAAAAATGTATCGCACAATTTGTGCGGTATATAGTATTTTTTTGTTACCACTCTGTTTCTAAGTAGGTCTGATGCACCTGTAATCAAGAGAAACATAATAAAATATGGGGGTATACATTCAGCACTTATCAATAACTCTCTATTTGAGGTATACAGAGAAACATATGCATAATTCTTGCATTAGTTAAGGATTCATGAGAACAGTCCATATGAAGACCGTCATGTTTTGATAAAAACGGAGGTGACATTAGAAATAATTCGGTGACATTGTTGATCAATACTTATCATCTATAGAGGTATACCAGTATATTTTTATTTGAAGTGTTTAGTCATACGTGAAAAAATGGTGCAAAAGGATCAGAGCTCCTTCTCTCAACTTGTGGGAAAAGCAATGTTTCAAAAAATTGTAAAATAACCTTCACACACGGAAACCTGATTCAGTGTCATGCTTCATCATTGGGTTCTTCCCGCCCCTCTACGGGACGGGGCGTGCTACGACTTACGTAGACACAGGAGCACTTTATTCTGTGATTGGCGAGTATGTGTAGTGCGTGGGATTGTGAAAAGAAAATGTGAGAGGGTTAAAAATTCTCTGGCTAGTGGAACGAAAAAACTTTATTGTCTTCCCAGGCTGAGAATAGTAAAAATGAGGAGGTGTAGGTGGTGTACTATAATGAGTCACCTCCTACAAGGTCGATATGTTTTAGATGCCATTCCCTTGGCTTTCTTCCTCAGGACCAAACAAATTATCCCTGTAACATCTCAATGGGTGATAGAATAAATGTACATATGCCTGATAGTCACAAACACTGTCCTTTGTTCCCTGTTACGGGAGTAGAAAAATATACCCCTTGTATATCTTGAGAACATGAAAAGAAAATATTTTGGATAAATCATGGCTTTCATCATTTATCTTTTCTATTCACATCACCATCAGGTGGAAACTTTTAAGCTTTTTTTGTGATACATTTCTCTTGTGCAACCCTGTTGTAGGTAATGGTAAGAGATGAAAGAATTCATGAGGAGACTTAAGTTGCAAATCGTTTTCAAAGACAAACAAAATGACCAGCAGGATGGAGACACTGGTTTGAGACCAAAATCTACTTTCACTCCACCCGAAACCAATCTACCAGTAGAACTGATTGCCTTCAAAAAGCTGTCATGAAAGATCTGGAACAAATAGATCCAGCAGCCAACAGAATTGGTAATAAAACCAGCCGATAAAGGAGGGGCGATTGTAATACAATCAGCCAAGAAGTATGACCAAGTGTGCCTACGGCTCCTCCACGATGAAAGGAACTACGAGGTCCTCAACCAGGACCCCACGGAGCAAATACGAGTGAAATAGCAAGTATGGTGGAAGAGGCACAATCTCATGGGTGGATATCTAAAAAGGAAGGGGATTTTCTAACCACAACTTCGCCAAGAACACCTTACCTGTACACTATACCAAAAATCCACAATGATGAAGCATGACACCGAATCAGGTTTCAGTGGGTGAGGGGTATTTTAGCATTTTTTGTAACATTACTCTTCCCACAAATTGATCCTTTTGCACCATTTATCATGTGTGACTAAACACTTCAAATAAAAATAAAAATAGCAGCACACACATGGTGCATATATATTCACATAATACATGGTAGAATCCCTATGTTGGATAGCAGTGAGCAATCCGCTGTATTATGAGTTATGAGTGTTGCCCATGCAGGGACCGCACCTGGACCACCCGCACCACAAGCACACCGCCGATCACCACGGTCGGGGAAACGTAGACTACATAGGATTGTACAGAGGTGCAAGACCACCATCCATATTATGAGCTTGCTTTCTCATGAGCCGACCGCAGTGATTGGACTGCCTCCTAAAGGTCAGCAGAGACAAAATATTTGGAGTGCAAACTCACCCCTTTCCAGTTCTTCCCAGCAGATGTCGACATGGATCCCACACATGAGCATTTTTTTCCCCGAGGAAGACAACCCATCTGCGACAAAATACAGGTAAGTGAATTGGTACGGTATACTCATTACAGGGACTACCCACATATGAGTCATACTCCGGCAATGAGTAGATTTTATTTTTCAACATATAACATGCATATGTGTGCTTCTGACACATATGCAGTCAGAATGTACACCCAGGCATTAAAATATATTGAAATACAGTGTGCAACAGCACAAGACTTCCATAGTAACTGCGCCGGCCCTTGGGAAAGCTCGTAATACAGTAGTTGGATGGCCAAAGGTGCAGCAGTCTCCTAGTGGTCAAGGACGCTTTCCTACGGGGTTTGAACCGCTAAACTCAGAATAAGGCCCATAGTCTGGTTACAGACCCGCTTCACTATGACAATCAGAAAAGTTTACATGTTATAAAAAGCAGAACTGACGGTGTGACTGGTCAAAATGGTTTCCCAACATCCTTCTGTAAGTTTAACATTAACTTTTGGTCAGGCACACTGGCATCATAGGAGATTCACTCAATTTATAAAAAAGTTCCATGTGAAATCCGCCAAATTATAACCTTTTTGCACTGCTTAACGTTTAAGCCAAGTTCTCTGCCAGCCTCTACTCCAGGACTTTCAAAAATACATCTCGCAACTCAACTTGTTGCCATTGAATAAAACTGGTTTTCTCCCTGGAATCAGCCCAACAATCTTCTCAGCTTTGTCAGTACTAATAAAAAGCTCGCTCGGAACCCATACATTGTAGGCATGTTTTGTGGACAATAAAGCTTCAAGACAAAACCTATGGTACAAATTAAATAAATGGGGTATTCCAAAAAACTTGTTACAAATTATTCAACTGCTATATGTTGAAAACCTAGGAGAGAGTGAAGGTAGGGGAGGGTCAATTTGTCTCTACTAAAATCTGCCAGACAGAAGGTTTAATACAGGGGTGCTCTTTAACCAATATATATTACTGACTTAAACACATCACTTAACTGAGTAACCTCAGACCCCCAGGATTGGTGGTTATCTAATTACATTATTACAATATATGCATGACATACTTTTATTAAGTAAAGGTACTGTTGACATTTTGAGGCTGATATCTTCTCTCTCCAATTATATTAAAACCAACAAAATGGAGATTAATACAGAAAAAAAGTCAAAGTACTCATTTTTGGGAGAAATATCAAGAAATTGAGCATCCTGAAACATGACATTGATATCGCATTAATCATCTCAATCGTCAAGAAAAACAGGAAGGACTGTCATATATATTTTTCTGATAATATGAATATCACTTATTTAGCAGAGTACGAGTCCATCTAACTACTAAAGTACAATGAGCCAAAAACAAAACGCCAGAACGAGAAACACTAGGGGCCCATTAGGATGTCGGGCGGATTGCCTCCGCCAGGGTAGCGGTGGCCACCGCCACCCTGGCGGAGGCAATCCGCCCGACATCCTTCCCTGCATTCCCCCCCGCCATATTACGATGGCGGAGGGGACCGCAGCGGTGAGAAAGACCGCCCGCCTGTTTTCCGCCCCGGTCGCATAGCGGCCGGGGCGGAAAAGGGAGAACATGGTGGCGGTGTCTATCAGACACCGCCAGCCATATTAGAATAGGCATTTGTCAATGCCTTTCCGTGGCGGCAATGCCGCTACGGAAAGGCATGCGGTGTTCACTCTGGGGGGCCCCTGTGGGCCCCCAGAGTGACGGGCAAAGGGGGGTGGCACACGGGGGGTACCTGTGGTACCCCCCTGCATTTGCATAATCGCAGCGGCAGGCACCGCGCGGTGCCTGCCGCCTCGGTTATGCAAATGCGTGCATTTGTTTTGAACATTGTGGTGGGCGGTGCAGTGAGCACCGCCCGCCACAATATTAACTTGAGGAATGCGCCCGCCACTGTGGCGGGCGCATCCTAATGCCATTGTCGGCGGGCGGGCCTTTAGGCGGGCGGTCCCGATCTCCGTTAGGGTGGCGGGCGGACTGTTTCCGCCCGACATCCTAATGGACCCCTAGATTTCACATTCTAAACAAAATAAAATGTTACTATCATACTATCATACTAAACATACTTTACATGAGTGCCTTAATAATGCACACATGCCAGATGGTTCATGCCAATATATATATATATATATATATATATATATATATATATATATATATATATATATATATATATATATATATATATATATCACTTCCTTATGGCTCTCTCCTTCCCCAATTCAGCGCTACAGATGTGGTCGCGTCGCTCCTGCAGTTGAGCCCAACTGCTATATATCAGCACAATTTCTCTCCCCTCAAGGGCAAGAATATGGAGTCGCTTTTCAAATCAATTCCAGCACTTCACTGCATTAAAAGTTTCATGGTGATTTATTTATCCATGGGGTCAAAAAAACAACAAACACCAACGCGTTTCGACAGCGTCCGCTGTCTTGCTCACGGTCAGTTTGTGTGCGAGGCTCACACTGTTTTAAAACCTTCCCCAAAACATTGCAGGTACCGCCCACTGGGGGTGTATTTACAAGCATTGTGGGATTTGTAGTTTTCAGCATGATTGCAAAATATAAATTCACCAACTGCATTATGGGATTTGTAGTTGTCTATTCAATTACCCTCATTTGTCCCCATGGAATGGCAATGGACTATAATTGCCCATGCAACTGTGATACCTCGCATGTACCCAGTAATTGAATAGACAACTACAAATCCCATAATGCAGTTAATTGTGGTAGATCGAAATGCCCACTGGAGGGCAGGACTCTTAAGTTTTAAGATCATACATTTTAGTTTGAAGTCTCAACTGACATGATACACTGTGATAAATGTTATTCCAATGATTGAGAACCTTTGAAATGCAATTGGTGAATTTATATTTTGCAATCATGCTGAAAACTACAAATCCCACAATGCTTGTAAATACACCCCCAGTGGGCGGTACCTGCAATGTTTTGGGGAAGGTTTTAAAACAGTGTGAGCCTCGCACACAAACTGACCGTGAGCAAGACAGCGGACGCTGTCGAAACGCGTTGGTGTTTGTTGTTTTTTTGACCCCATGGATAAATAAATCACCATGAAACTTTTAATGCAGTGAAGTGCTGGAATTGATTTGAAAAGCGACTCCATATTCTTGCCCTTGAGGGGAGAGAAATTGTGCTGATATATAGCAGTTGGGCTCAACTGCAGGAGCGACGCGACCACATCTGTAGCGCTGAATTGGGGAAGGAGAGAGCCATAAGGAAGTGATTCATAATTCCCCGTGGTGCTCGCCGGCTACGCAACCTGGATGGTGAATTCAAACGTTCCGAGACGATCGGAGGTCGGAAGGGAGTGAGCGCTTGCCTGCCGCGGGGAGAGACTCCAAGGTAAGAGCGAGCAATCGCCTCAGTACGCCTGCTGATTGCGGAGGGAAACGTATGAATAATTGGTATATAACAACCTGAAACCGGCTACGTGGTACAAACGCTCATTTTGGAAAAGATAAACGGACTGATTATTGCACTAAACAGCCTATCGGGTTTCAGCAATATAAACATCCGATAAATTTGACTTTCTACAATAGCGTACAATCCATATCCAGCACATTAAGGGCGCTGCAAACATTAAAAGCTAAAAATCCAAAAGAGGGGGTTTTAAAACCAAAGAGATCAAAATGGATAAGCGGGATGCAAGGAGGAAAGAACAAATAGCTGCCATGTTTGAAAAAAGAGATACAAACAGACCAGTGGAAAGCAACAAGGAACAAACGACAACAAAAAATGAAACGAAGGACAAACTTAGACTTTGGGAAAAACTTAATAAGAAGGAGATAAACAAATCATGGGAACTCATCTCGTTGCAACAATACTTGGAGGTAGAAAGGGTCCCCCGGGGACTTCGCATCCTTCTCATGCCCAGTCAATCGGATGTTTCAAATGACTTATTACAAGAATGGGGAGAACATACTCTAAATTCCTCACTGGGGCTAATTAAAATACTTGTAAAGCACATTGACATTGCGCTGGAAAAAATAAAAGATCAACTGCGAATAATAGAAAAGGAACTGGACAGCCTCAAATTAAATCCGGAAATGACTAAATTTAAGGAGGAATTGTCAAAACAAATTGAAAAACACGAGGAGGAGGTGAGGATAAGAAAACAAACTAAATTCGAAAGGGATGCAAATGACTACGCGCAAGGGCGCATTTTTACATTCGCAAGAAAATATGATCCCTTTAAGCCACCCAAAGCGAATGCAGCAAGCTCCTCGTCAAGCATGACATCCTTGACATCACTAGATCTCAGCGAAGATGACTCAAACCTGGATCCACAACAGAGGATTTTTTTAGGGGACATGCGCCTAGTTCTTTCACAAAGGCAGTGGGAACACAACCATGGGGCGCAAAGAAATCAACGTGGCAGAGCGAGAGGAAGGGGAAGAGCTTGGCAACCCAGACAGAAATTTACAAGCCAACAACAAGAAGAAGCCGCAGGAGGAAACACATCCGAAAAATTAGGCACAGAGACAAGACTGATGAAGCAAAAGAAGGGGAAATAAATGAAGATCTACAAATAGTTAATCTCTCGGGAAGACCAATCACCCCGGCTGAGACATCGTTACTTAAGAAGGGAATAAATTATTGCCCCACGCAACGGATGGATATGGCACAAACCCGGATTGACCTGTACCTCTACATACGGAAAATTAAATTGGCGAAATTCTTCGAAGAAAGAAAAAACAAACCAAAAATACCTAAGATACAGGCAAAACCAACCTCAACCCTGCAAGTAAAACAAGCAGAGGCGTTTGTAACAGTACTCAACCTGAACGCAGAGGAGGGTCAGGAAATCAGTTTGGACAATGCCATAACCCAACTAGGAGCTGGAATAAGCAATTTAAAACCAAAATCTAAATTTTACCCCCAACTAACCCCGGGCAACAAGATTGATATCTTTCAGGAAGCAGTCATTCATGACTTGTACAATTTGACTAAAACATTCGGAAAAGACAACTTATCCAAACAGGAAAGAGAAGCCCTAACATCCCTCAAAAATGACCAATCCTTTGAAATAAAAGCAGCGGATAAAGGAGGAAACATAGTCCTATGGAATAAAAACTTATATGTGGAAGAAGCCATGGGACAATTGAACAACACGAACTTTTATGAAAACCTTCACTCAAATCCGCAAGACCAAATAAAAAGAGATTTGGACAAAAATCTAAGGCAATGGGAGAACGAGGGCTTACTCGATGCGGATGAAAGAAAATATCTGACAGTAGACTTTCCGAAAATGTCAACCCTGTACTTCCTACCAAAGGTACATAAAGATGCCACTAAACCTCCAGGGAGACCCATTGTGTCAGCCAATGGGTCCTTATTGGAACCATGGTCAAACTTCATTGATTACTTTTTGAGTCCGCATGTCAAAATGCTACGATCGTACATTCAGGATACAACTGATTTTCTCAGTGTTTTGGAACAACTGGCTTGGCAACCTCATTACATCATGATCACTATGGATGTGGTTGCCCTGTATACCAATATAGACAATGACTTGGGGCTACAGGCATGTGACCACTTTCTCCAAGAACGCAACATTCACTATCAGAAGCACAATGAAATGCTTCTAACAATGATAAAATGTGTGTTAACTAACAACATCTTCATGTTTGGGGACAAACTATACAGACAAAAAAACGGAGCCGCGATGGGTTTCTCCTTCAGCCCTAACTATGCCTGTACTGCTATGGGGTGGTGGGAGGAGAAAACAGCCTGGCAGGAGAAATATGGAACTTACACCAAGCATATCATCACCTGGAAACGTTTCATCGATGACTTGTTCATTGTATGGGACGGAGGAGAGGAAAAATTCATGGAATACTTCACCATCCTCAATAACAGTACCTCCTGCATAAAATTCACACACACCATAAATCATAACAGAGCTGTTTTCTTGGATACAGAGGTGTACATAAACCACAATCAAATACACACCACACTCCACCGCAAAAAGACAGCAACAAATGCCACATTGGAAGCGACCAGCTTCCACCAGCAGTCCTTAATCTCAAGTATTCCGTACGGTGAATTCCTCAGATTGAGGAGAATCTGCAGTGAAAATACGGAATGGCAGGATCAGAGTGCCAAATGCATAAACCGCTTCCAAAAGAGAAAATACAATAGAAAAATTGTACAAAGATGCTGGGAAAAGGCAAACACAACTACGAGAACGGAGTGTCTAAAAAAGAAACCAAAACAGATAAATGTGGAGGAAGAACCCATCAGACTTATACTAGATTACAGTATAGAGGCAAAGGAAGTAAACCGCATTCTGAGAAAGAACTGGAAAATTCTCCAATTGGACCAAACAATTGGTCACAGAATGGGCAACCACCCAGTCATAACCTACAGGAGGGCGAAAAATCTGCAGGACCAGCTGGTCCACAGCCATTTCCAAACAACCAAGAAAAAGACTAACTGGCTACAAACACGGGGCTTCATCAAGTGCTATAACTGCAAGGTATGCGAAATTGCGAAACCCACCACAGAACTCACAATGCCAAACAAGAAAGTTTGGAAAATTCAAGAATGCATAACCTGTAATAGCAAGTATACTATTTACATGATCGAGTGCCCCTGCAACAAAAGGTACATTGGTAGCACCATTTGCGAATTGAAGAAAAGAATTCTGGAGCATGTGCGGGCAACAATCCACAGAGACAGGAGTAATGCTGTTGCCAAGCACATGGAGGCACAACACAATGGGGACTGGAAGCAATTACGCTTCTGGGGTCTGGAAACGATGGCTCTCTCGGACAGAGGAGGCCACATGGAAAAACTTTTGAGACGCAAGGAATCCAGACACATCCTATCATTTCGAACCATGACCCCATTTGGCCTCAACCAGTCAGAAGAACTTTATATTCACTTGTAATGGACTCTAACAACATGCAATAACCATCATGCTATAATTGTTTTGCTTCCTCCCGCTCTTTCCAGATTTTTTAATTCTCATCCTTATGAATTTAATTTAATTTTATTTTTACCCTTGCACTTCACTTTCCCTCACTCTTTGGCATAAAGGCTCACCGAACATATAGCCCACTGGAGGGCAGTACCCTCATTTGTCCCCATGGAATGGCAATGGACTATAATTGCGCATGCAACTGTGATACCTCGCATGTACCCAGTAATTGAATAGACAACTACAAATCCCATAATGCAGTTAATTGTGGTAGATCGAAATGCCCACTGGAGGGCAGGACTCTTAAGTTTTAAGATCATACATTTTAGTTTGAAGTCTCAACTGACATGATACACTGTGATAAATGTTATTCCAATGATTGAGAACCTTTGAAATGCAATTGGTGAATTTATATTTTGCAATCATGCTGAAAACTACAAATCCCACAATGCTTGTAAATACACCCCCAGTGGGCGGTACCTGCAATGTTTTGGGGAAGGTTTTAAAACAGTGTGAGCCTCGCACACAAACTGACCGTGAGCAAGACAGCGGACGCTGTCGAAACGCGTTGGTGTTTGTTGTTTTTTTGACCCCATGGATAAATAAATCACCATGAAACTTTTAATGCAGTGAAGTGCTGGAATTGATTTGAAAAGCGACTCCATATTCTTGCCCTTGAGGGGAGAGAAATTGTGCTGATATATATATATATATATATATATATATATATATATATATATATATATATATATATATATATATATATATATATATATATATATATATATATATATATATATATATATATATATATATATATATATATATATATATATATATATATATATAATATATACATATATATATTTAAATATATATATACAGAATTATGTAAATGATCAGATTTAAGTTGCATAATCAGATTTAATTTGATATGACTAAATTGCTACAGGAAAATGACCATGCTGTACCGTTTTTACCGATTGGTTTAAAATTCCATATTTCATATTTAGGCAATTCCACCTACTTCTAGAAGTAACTAACTACAAAAGAGCTACAGGAAGTGTTCTTCTTTGTCCCCTCCCTGGAGCAAATGTACATTATTATCCTTTTTATTGGATGATGTAGCCTTTCACTGTGCATATTCAGGGAACTACTTTTTTATAATATTTTGACTGTCCATGAAGAGTGCTTGTGTTTACTTGCTCTCTTACTCGAATGCAGCTTCCCCCTCAATGCATCACTATATCTCTGCTCTATGTGTTCCTCACTACTTCCTCTCCAGGTAGCATGTCTCTCCCACCACTCCCAGTCCAGCCTCCCCACCCCCAAATATAAGCCCTCAATCTCTTCTTCGCTCCCTCAAGCCCCCACCTCATGCTTTCCCCACTACTGCCCCAGCGTTGGCATTTACCCCTTCCCCATCCCACCATCTCCTTTGTCGCCACCACGCCCCTCGCCATTGCAATCTCTCTCTGTATGCTGTGTATTTTGGAGGGCACGGGACTTGCAATTTGCTGCCAATCCACTCTTTTCTTGTAAGGTGCTTTTTTATATCTACTTTTTCATGATAGCCGTCAGTCATCATTGAACATTAAAAAAATGATGGCTTCATCATGCCATAGGCGCATGCATACATGCTGACGCATGTTCATTGCCCTGTCTCTACTATACCACAGAGCTTTCACGTTGCATTTTAAATTTGATCACCATCTCCGATTTGAAAATCAAAGGGGCCCGAACAACTGGGGCCCGACTAAAAGTGAATTACACTTTTTCTGAGTTGAAATTCACTCGCAAAAACATACCAGACCTTAATTGAGCATGTGTGGAGGAATGTGAAGAAACTGAATACCAGAGAATTCTCACTAAAACACTGAGCATGCACATGCCGTATGCCTGACACATAGATGTAGCATAAAGGGTGAATTAAGCAAGTTGGTGGTGATCCAGACCATGGATCTATATCACCCGACTACATTGTTGTGTGGGATTACTGTTTAAACATACGTGATGATCCTGTAAAATGTACCATATCTCATGCAGTATGTTTTTTCTTCCAGATTCTCAATGAGTATGAGTTAAAACCGTAAATTGACGGTTAGGCTCGTATAACAAGGAGGGTGCACCTTAGCGTGTGCACACCTAATCACTCACGCTGGTCCTGAAGAAAGCCTTGCGATCGTGCTCATGAAGGCTGAAACATGTAGACCCTGTCACCTTTATACCATGGATGTCTTTGGTCGATCTAACCATATAGATACATCCGCCTTTGTTTTTAATCTTGTCCTATGACCCCACTACTAAATCTCTTGGGTTCATAGAGATAATTTTAAAATCACTTTCCACTATTCACATTGCACAAAAAGAATCAGGCATTGTAGCACACCCGAGAGGCATTCAGCCCCTCTGGTGGGAACCCTATGATGAAGCATGTCATCAACTAGGTTGGTGAGTGAGGGTTCTTTTTAAAAAGGAATTTTCTTTCCTTTTTCACAATAGTAATCCCTTTCTGGAATTGCTCCTTTTTTGTTATTGATAACATGTTCATTTATGTCATCCTGCATGGCTGCTGTAGCATCATGACACATTCATCCACCTGCTTAATGACTCATAATTGCATTTTTTTCTTTTTGCAGATTCGGAACAGGATTGTGAAAAAGCCAGTAGGTCTGCATTGGAAAAGCCTTAAGGTACAAACTATTGGCTTTGCAAACATTTAATAATGTGGGTACTTTATGACGTGTGTTACTAAACTAACCAGACCACTCAAGTGTAAATATCAGACTGCAGATTTCTTGGATGGGTGTTCCTACACATTTTCTGATTGTTGGTCTGATCTCTTTCTGCAGGGTCACCACAGACTTTTGCCTTCCTCTACAAACTACTTTTTGTTGGCTTTTAGGGGCTGAGTGGGCTACATTACCTTGTTTTCCATGGTGGCACTTCCTGCCTACTTAGATGCATCTGTTTGCAAACTAAGGTTAGGATTCTCACAGATGGGGTCTATGAGTGATGAAAAGGCCCCCCCCTTAGCCAGACCAATGGTTCAGGTGAGTGTTGGCAGAGGGGTACAACTAAGTAAAGAGGGGTATAGAACTGGCGAGTGCCACTGCAGAAGAAGCCAACTGTCCACATTCTATTGACTGAGCAGGGAGGCCCATCAAGGTATTGATTAGTGTACTCAGACTTTTGGCTAGAAAGGGGTCATGTTGGACCGGGGCCTTTATGCAGGGTCACCTCAGATTTTTGGCTTCCTTTGCTGAACTTGTTTTTGTTGTCCTTTGTGGCTCTTTGTACTCACTCTTCCCAATCAGTGGTAAAGTGCATGTGCTCTCCCTTGAAAACATTGTAAAATTGATATATACCTGATTGGTCCATTTAATTTACTTATAACTCTCTAGTATATGGTATGACATGTACAAAGGACCTGTAAACTAAATACTGCTAATGGGCAGCAGCACTCACTGGGCATGCTAAAGTAGCCCTGTAAAACATGTCTCAGGGTACCCACTGCAACCTGTAGTGCAGTTTTAAATTGCCATTTTGGACTGAAAAATTAAACCATTTGCCAGGCCTAATACTTCATTTTTAATACTTACAAGTTACCCTTAAGGTAGTGCATGGTATCTAAAAAGTAGGACATGGGTGCTTAGGTTTTGCAAGTCCTGACAGAGAAAAACTCCTAAAGTAATTTTTTACTGTAAGAATACTATCTCTCCCCATAACTAACACTTCCTTCACTTAATAAATTACAACATCAGTTTGGGAATAGATAGAGAAATTCTTCTTCCTCTCACTTAAATTGTAATTTAAAATCCTCTTTAATGGCCATTCTTAAAATGCTACTTCTAGGAAGTAGGCATTCCCCTGCTCAAACCAAATGTGCCTTACTGCCAGTGTCCATGGTCACATTATTTTGAATGTCTCTCTTGTGGTGATGTGTGCATGCCTTCCAGACATGGAAACCAAAGGGGCCTGTGTGTACAAGGAGTGGGTCTTGCTGACAGGATGGTTGGGGAGAGGCTGTGCCCTAACATGATTACACTTTAAAGATGCTACCTGTGACACATAGAAAGGAACCTGATAGCATTCCCACCTTTGCCTTTGTTTCTCTAAACAGATTGGAGCCAAACCCAAGGAAGAGGGGAAAACTGGCCACAACTAACTTGGGAGTAGTCAAAGGATTTCCCCCACACTCAAAGGCTGAAACTGGGGATAGAAGTGGCCCCATCAGAACCTCTTCCTAACACTCCCGGGCCTGCCGAAGATTTTAAAAAAAGCCTTGCTTTCCGAAGAACAAAGACTGGGCTTTCTTGCCTTTATCTGAGGATCCCCAGAGATGACTCCAATGTTCATCTGGCTGACCTCCAGTGTGAGCTAAAAGGACATAACAGCCTCCCAGAGGCCTTTCCTGCAACCGTCCAGATGAGCAACACCAACTTGACCGGCCTGAGCCATACTGCTGGTATCTACCTGGAGTGACCTCTGGTTCCCAAGAGATGCCCCCCAGGTCCTGGAACCTTGGCTGGTACATGCCTCATGCTAAAAAACTGAGGTAAAAATCCAGACATTTAGGGTTCGTTGTGACAGCAAGTGGGTTCCTCGCATCAGCAGTGATCACCAAAACAAACTTACAACAGTAACCTGCTCCTTATGCCAAACTGTGACTGCCCACATCTCCTGCCAGCATGAAGCACCGGCAATGACCTGCTCACTCGTGATAAATGTTAAATGTTAAATACATGTAAAGCGCACAGCTGCCCCAGCAAAGGGGCGTCCCGGCGCTAGATACCGCTGGGGAACCCATCCTGGCTTTCCCTGTGAGATGGTCCCTCCTGGGCATCTCCAAGGTGAAGACAAGCATCCCCGACGGTGATGGGGCCGTTAGTAGAGATTAAGCAAGCTATTGCCCAGAGTTGTTGAGTGGGACCCATGGTTGGAGTAGGCACCGAGGCGAGAATGATCGAGTCCGCTCACCATGGCCCAAGACCCTGCCACGTCGGGAATCAAACCCTGGTCCCGGGTCGACCTCTGCTTTCGGGTCTGCCGCCTCTAACCAGTGAGCCACACCACTCTACTCTATATATACTATACTCTATAACAATAATCTCCTTCTGTCCCCCACCAATCCGAGCCTCCAGCTGAGGCCACTTGCATGGACTTAGAGTCAAAGAAGGTAAACTCTTCAACTGGATGAGCTTGACCCCTGTATCTGACCTGTGCTCCATCTCGGTCAGTTTGAAATTTGTGATTTTTACCCCATCCAGCCTGACCAGATAACCAAGAGTGATGCTTTGTGCGGTTTGGCACTAATCTCATCTGGAATTTAAAAAATGCATAACTACAGTTCTACAGATTGAAATTTTGTCATTTTATTTATTAAATCTTGCTGAATTTTTTCCAAATTGGTCTGAGATGTTTCTTGGGCTGTGTATTCACTTTATTGGTGTTTGAGTGTGGCATGAATACTTTACGCATTGTTTCTAAGTTTCTAAATTAAGATGGACTATTTTTGTTCCAAGCTACAAGAGGGTTTAGCACAGATTATCTAGAGGCATTGCGTTCACCCTGACAAGAATTATGTTTCTTATTTGAGTGGACACTCACTCCTTTCAACTAATAAACATTTCCTACAGCTTTCATTTCATTCTATGTATGCCTCTCTTGTCTTGACATTGACTATAACATAAAAAAACCTTCTCAATATGTGTATTGTGTTTGTTTTCAGCACAACTGTAACATCAAGAATTGGGAGAGTGAAGTGTAGGAATGTGCGAGATGGGCCTAGCAGGCTAGCCCCACATAAGGGCCGTCACCTGCACTTTTCGATATTTTCTACAACCTAAATATTTCTTCAAGATATATATAAAGAGGTGATTTAGCAATTTTCAATGTGTTTAACTTGTTCACAAAAATTAAAATAGACTCTAGACACTGTAAATTCCTCAATAGATAAAAGCAGATGAGACTTAGTTTTTATCTCCTCCGTCCTAGAGAAGCCTTGGTTCCCAGGGTGGGAGGGTACCAGCCCCTTTATGGCATCGGTACCCAAAGACACAAATGTTTGCCTTCTGATTAATGTCAAAGAAAGACAACCAATGCGTTCTTTGTGTGCTGGCTGAGATGGGCAGCATGTCAATATTTGCTGGTGGGATCAATACCCACCGACAGCGCATGGATAACACAAAGAACCCAGCAGCTCCAAATGACAGTGCCGGCATTGTTCCTGTCTGTGCCATGTCTGACTGGCTTCCTAGACGTTAAACTGTAACTAACTGTGTACATCATCCTTGGCTGAAGAGCTCCAACATTAATTTAAAAACTCCATAATAATAACAACTTGTGTTTCATGAGTAAGTTTGCCTCATACAGATGAAAGGACGAGTTAGTTCTGCTGGACTTCAATTCCATGACCAGTAGAGTAAACCATATGTGACTTTTAATGATTTAACTTGACTAGCAAATCTTACTAGCTATTTTTATGGTAATTATCTGATTATTATTTGGGGAAATTACAGTTTTCGGGGAATTTAAGGTTTTCTGTATAAAAAAAGACTGGAGAGAAGAAAAAGAGTCTTACAAGCATGAAATGGTCTAAATAGTCTTGAATTACAATCAAAAAATGATGCAGATTTTGTTCACAGCTTTCTCCATCACGTTTAAAACCAAAGCTGGAGAAACATTTTTTTTGCGCACACCCTCAACCAATCACCAGGGTTGTTTTCATTTAGGGTGTTCTACTTAAGCTTCTTTTCCCGTGCATTAGGGTTACTCTCAAAGCCGGATCCATTGTGAGTCATTATGAGTCTACACACCGAAGGTAAATATTGCGCCCTGAAGGGATTGCTTCATTTTTGTCTGCCTGCTGGTGCTCTTGCTCGCTGCAGAGGTGGTGCCGAGGTCAGCTGGTGGGTGATTGGCATCCTAAGCTAGGAAACAAATGTACCCTTATTTTGCAGTCCCTCATGGCAAGCCATGCTACTTTATGAAGTGTTCAGAGTGATGCATTTGAACCCGGCCCTTCTTGGGTCATTTCTTTGACCCTCATTTATTTTCTCTCTCTCGACTTCCATTTTACTTTGTTAAATCAGCAGTAAATCGGTAGCTGCTTGGAGAATGAGCTTTGATGCAGCGTCATTCGGCCACCTCCTTTCTCCCGCCTTTCCCTCTCAAGATGATGTTCACCTTGAGAGATGCCTTGGGGAGAAACAAAGTGGTGCCCGAGCACCAGCACAGCACATGTTGTAGGGATGGACTGAGAAACCTTGAGCAACCTGGCTAGATGTCCCTCGCATGCTGTATGCTGGATGCATCTAGCGCCACCCTGAACACTGTGACAAAGAGCTGTGCAGAGGTGCTGATGACAGGTCAGCTGCTGTTTGTGATGCGACAGGGAGGGGAACTGCTATGAGTACAGACTGGACCCTGCTAAACTCGGCTTCAGAAATTTGTTTAGATGTCCCTCGCATGCTGTATGCTGGATGTATCTAGCGCCACCCTGAACACTGTGACAAAGAGCTGTGCAGAGGTGCTGATGACAGGTCAGCTGCTGTTTGTGATGCGACTGGGAGGGGAACTGCTGTGAGTACAGACTGGACCCTGCTAAACTCGGCTTTAGAAATCTGATTAGCCATTAGTGATGCTAACAGGGAAGTAGAACACCTACAGTGAAGCGGCTGAGGCAGCCAGGGTGCACCCCCAAAATGCAATTTTGGAATAGTGAAGTTCACTTAATGCTCAGTTCACCGATGTCTCCCAGGAAACCATTGTCATTACCTGTTGGCACACGAGGTGACAGAACCCCATCCTAGATGAATAGGGAACCTCACATGCTTTAGAAATTGAGTAGAATATGATCCAATGTGTATGTGTTAAGGGGTAAAATACATATTTTCCCTGCTTTATCTAGTAAGTAATGTGATCCAGAAAGCACTCAAGAGTCTCCAAAACAAATCAGTGTGAAACGGGCTACAATACACCAACCACATTGGTAAACAGCCCAGCATCCTCTCTTGATTTGCTTAAAAAAGTCCAATACTAAGAGCAAATTTCTAATGTCCCTGATGGGAGTTTTGTTCGTGTGTGTCGGGGCAATTTTACATGTCCCTTCCCAGTCGTAGAAGGAAATATCAGAGGTGGAAGAGCAGGGCCTCAAAGACTGATTGTTTAGTTCAATGCAAATACTAAAACACGTACAGCCAAGAAGCAAATGTTGTAGTTTTTATTTGATTCTCCTCAAATGATTATCTGGATTTCTTTTACATCCCTTTAAAAGCATTTTTTTCATTTGTAAATGTACATAGTGTACTTGTAAACCAGTAACACGTGATTTTGTCTGATGGAAAAATAATGTTTCTGCTAAGAAAACGTGACTCCTCAAATGACTCTTTTTCTATTGCAATCCCGGACACTGAGTAACTGAAGCCTTTCACATGAATTAATAACTCTGGTAGACAAAGCCACGGAAATATTCATGAATACCCAAAAACATGACTTTAAGCATGTTTGCAATAACACATTATGGTGCTCACATAATGGAACACCCACACTCCACCCTAGGGAAATTGCTCTGAAGCAGAAATATTTCTGAGTAAATGTTTCTTCAATGTTACTCATAAATCGAGCCTTTTACCTATCTGAATATAATTTGTGAGTACAAATGGCTCAGAATTGACCCAACACAGTCAACGAGAATCCATCAAATGTCATTTAATTTTAGCACACAGCAGGATCACGTCCAAAGTTTGTAGGCCTATGTTTTTAAAGTCTGGCTTGAAAGCACAGCTGTTGCCAGACAATTATGGGATCACCACTAGAGAGTGACAGGAGTGCATGTTTAGATTGGGCAGAAGTTGTGTGCTTCCACAAAAAAGTGCTTTCCCTTTATCAGATGTACTGTAAAAATCATTTATAAAGCGCACTTACACCAAGTGGTTTCATGGCACTGACTCTGGACTGCTATTAAAGTGTCTTCAATAACTAAATAGCTGGATAATTTATGTTGTTTTTCTCTGGCAGAGCACAGATGGGAGGAGGGCAGTTACTACGTGGACTTTTAGGTCTGGTTTGACAGTGTAATAATCACCTGACCTTTTAATCTACACCAATATTAATCTACAGTTCTTTGCTCCCACAAATGTACATATCTATTCCCATGCTACGTACTTGTAATGCTTCACATTACTATGTAAAGTCAGGTCCTCCCTAGACTGGAAAAAGCATCCTATGACTGGTTTCGGGGTTTCACCTCTCATCAGCCTGGATAGCTTGTCTCCAGTGGCACGGAGTGAACAGGACCCACGTCTGGGCATTCCTGTCACACTTGGGGTGACAAATGCAAAAAGAACATTTGATGGACAGAATGCAGAACAATGTCTTACATTCACCCCAGTACAGAGATTGGGCCTACATCCATTGTTTTTTTCTACTCCCCATGCCATTCCAGGTTGAACCCAGCCATATGCAAATCAGTCTTGATCCTGTGCCCAATGGGAACAGTCCCGTCCGAACTGCCAGGCCAGGTCCTCCCTGACCTGGAAACTAGCATCTTAGGACAGGTTTCAGGGTTTCACCAATCATCAGCCAGGATAGCTTGACTCCAGTGGCATGGAGAGCACAGGACCCACATCTGGGCATACCCATCCCACTCGGGGTGAAAAATGCAAAAAGAACAATTGATGGATAGAATGTAGCACACTGTCATACATTCATCCCAGTACAGAGATCTGGGCCTAAATTCAACTTTTTTTGCTCCCATGCCATTCCAGTTTGAACCCAGCCATATGCAAATCAGTCTTGAACCTGTGCCCAATGGGAACAGTCCAACCCGAACTGCCACGCCAGGTCCTCCCTGGACTGGAAACAAGCATCCCAGGACCGATTTCAGAGTTTCACCCCTCATCAGTCAGGATAGCTTGACTCCAATGGCATGGAAAGCATGGGACCCACGCCTGGGCATACCCTTCACACTTGTGGGCACAAATGCAACAAGCATTGGCATAGCCAATAGGTCTCGCCTCTGGGACCTTATAAGTGTTTTGCCAGAGGTGTTTTGAAGTTTGGTGGGAGTGACCAGTAAACACCTCAGAAAATAGAATACATAAGGTCCTAAAGGCGAGACCTAATGGCTATGCCAATGCTTGTTTTGCTAAGTCTCTGGAGAACGTTGGCCTTTCTTTTCCTTTCATTGCTCTGTTTAACACATCTGTATATCACTGCCAGATTGCTGTTTGAAAAGTGAAGGGTTTGCCACCCAGCTGAGCTGCAATTTGTAGACAAGACCTCAATTTCCAGATTTGATTTTTGCACGTTTTGCAGGATCTATAGTTTATGCTCTTTTATGATGTTTACAGGTTTTGATAATTGTAAAAACATCATTTGCTTGCCGTTCTTTGTATTGAGCAAAAAAAGTAAGATTTTTCAAATTTTGGAGTTGTAGGTCCAACTGTATTTTCTCTTACTTGCATTTAGGCAAAAAAAAAGAATTTGACACCAACGTGTGATTTACACGGCAGCTACTTGCAGCTCTAACGAAATATCAATAGTCAGTCGAAATTGTTACTCACTTTTTCTCTTGAAGAGCATGGAAGGAGGAGTTCAAGCAGAATTCTAAACTTTAATTTGCATTTAGATGCCTCGCCAGGGGTAGTAAGCGCTATATAAATGGAACTGCGATACAATATCATACTATTTTAGCGACCCACTGAGCCTGAAACTGAACTCGGACAAAACGGAAGTCCTCATCCTGGGATCCTCACCCTCCGCCTGGGACGACTACTGGTGGCCATCGCCCTGGGCAGCGCACCCAAACCAACAGACCACGCACGCAACCTGGGCTTCATCCTGTACTCCTCCCTCTCGATGACCAGACAAGCCAACGCCGTCTCCTCATCGTGCTTCAACATCCTGCACATGCTACGTAAGATCTTCCGGTGGATCCCCACCGAGACCAGGAAGACGGTCACCCAGGCCCTCGTCACCAGCCGACTGGACTACGGCAACTCCCTCTACGCCGGAACCACCACCAAACTCCAGAAGAGACTCCAGCGGATCCAGAACGCCTCAGCACGACTCATCCTGGACATCCCCCGTCACAGCCACATCTCCGGACACCTAAGAGATCTGCACTGGCTCCCGGTCAACAAGAGAATCACCTTCCGTCTCCTCACCCATGCACACAAAGCCCTGCACAACCAAGGACCAGCATACCTCAACAGCCGCCTCAACTTCTACGCTCCCACACGCCAGCTTCGATCGACCAGCCACGCCCTCGCCGCCGTCCCCCGGATCCGAAGAGCCACCACAGGAGGAAGGTCCTTCTCCTACCTGGCCGCCAAGACTTGGAACTCCCTCCCGACCCACCTCCGCCTGACCCAGGACCACCTTGCCTTCAGGAAACAGCTCAAGACCTGGCTGTTCGAGCAGTAGCGGATCCCCCCTCCCCTAGCGCCTTGAGACCCTCCGGGTGAGTAGTGCTCTATATAAATGCCTTGATTGATTGATTGATTGAGCTGATAGGCTTCCACAGTTTAGCACAATTATACATTACGTACACTGCACATGAATAGGTAAATACATAATCCATTTTTAAACCTTTGAAAACGCCTGGAGACAGTGGCATTCACAACAGAATGATAGAAGCCAGAAGCCTGACAAACAGCAGGTTTTATCCCCCAGCCGGTTGAACAACTCTTCTCTCCGGCGCATAAACACTTTTTTAAAGCCTCTCCAGGGGGGCGTCGCTTATTTACGACTCCTGCTCCGCCCATCAGACTCAAACAAACAGAGGCTAAAAAGACAAATAGCTCTATGACACCATTACTATGCAGGCGGTTACTGGACGACTTCATAGAAAATGTGAAAGTCCAACCCCCTGCCAAGACCAGCGCCAGGGAGCAGTTTTCGCAGAGGCCGCCTCCGCAGGGGGCTTGGAGGGCCGGCGCCTTAACCCACGCCAGCCCCCCCCCCAGGAAAAAAACGGTTCAGGGCACCCCCCAGAAGCGGGAAAGTCCGGGCACTCCTCCCCACCCCCCGCTAGCTGCGCCAAGTGGGTGCCAGTCCCGGGCACAACAGAAACCGACAAGGCGGCGAGTATGGTCCTAACTCCAGGAAGGAAGCTATCCCAGCGCAAAGTAAGTGCTGAGACAACCCAAAAGAACTAACAAACAATCTGACAGTCCAAAGGGAATGGACGACAGATGGGATCAGCAAACACAGACTGATGATTTATGACCATGCACGACAATTTACTAATAGTATTGTATGGCAAAATCCACATGTGACGTATGACGAACAGTATACGCATGTATTGTAAAAAAAACTGCGGCCAACACTGACCACTACGAAACAAACGGGTGTTGGCTTGTTCATTCAAGAGCCAACATCGGCCACAAGCTTGCGGGTACATATTCTGGGGGTTTGGTGCACAGTGCGAGGGTTATTGCAGAGGCCGCCCCTGCAGGGGGCTTGGAGGGCCGGCGCCTTAACCCACGCCAGGCCCCCCCCCCCAGGAAAAAAACGGTTTGGGGCAACCACCAGAAGCGGGAAAGTCTGGGCACTCCTCCCCACCCCCAGCTAGCTGCTCCAAGTGGGCGCCAGGCCTGCCGGCCAATGGGGTCAGCGCAGGGGTCAAACCCCCCAATAGGAGTAAGGGCCAGCTAGCCGGGGGAGGCAAAATAATGGGCATAAAAGCGCTGCACCCGAGTCCAGTGGGCATCTTGGACCAGGGGCGGCGGCAGCACAGCGGAGGATATCTTGTCCCA
This sequence comes from Lissotriton vulgaris, assembly GCF_964263255.1. Classification (NCBI taxonomy): domain Eukaryota; kingdom Metazoa; phylum Chordata; class Amphibia; order Caudata; family Salamandridae; genus Lissotriton; species Lissotriton vulgaris. The sequence continues at coordinate 2,125,427,974 of NC_141687.1, read as the reverse complement.
CCCACCCACACCTGGGGAACAGCAATGTCGCAGTGCTGGAGCACAGGCAGGGAAGGTGCAAGGATGAGGTGAAGAGCGGAGAATAAGGAAACAATGGTTGCTACGGAGGCACACCGTCGGGCGGTGTGTAAGAATGGGCACCCTCACACTGGGATGCCGGACGGCAGGGTGAGGGGCCAACCAATGAGAAAGGGGGTAGCAAACGGAGACGGCACTCGCTGCCCAGCCCCCGACGGTTGGCAGGGCACAACAGAAACCGACAAAGCGGCGAGTATGGTCCTAACTCCGGCAAGCAAGCTACCCCCGCGCAAAGTAAGCGCTGAGACAACCCAAAAGAACTAACAAACCAACTGACAGTCCAAAGGGAAGGGACGACAGATGGGATCAGCAAACACAGACTGATGATTTATGACCATGCATGACAATTTACTAATAGTATTGTATGGCAAAATCCACATGTGACATATGACGAACAGTATACGCATGTATTGTAATCAAAACTGTGGCCAACACTGACCACTATGAAAAAAACGGGTGTTGGCTTGTTCATTCAAGGGCCGACATCGGCCACAGGCTTGCAGGTACATATTCTGGGGGTTTGGGGCACAGTGCGAGGGTTAACGCTTTAGGTCGAATCGCGCCTTTTGCCTGGAGTCCCTGGAGGTGGGTGCGCTCGGAGCCAAAGTGAAACTTCTGCTGACGTCAGTGCGCCAGTCCCCGCTCCAGCCGGCCAGGCTTCCTTCCCCGAGGGGGCAGCTACCCGAGCAGGGCGGGGTTTGCAGCCCCACAGAAAGGGAGGGGGTACCTGTACCTTTAATACTACACAGTCACACATGCCAATATCCAGCCCCCAGGAAGTGGCACTGCACATTGCTTAGCAATCGGGGGATGCTACATCTCTAACTACCAATATCGTTTTTATGGTTCTTAACTTTTAAAGAGATGTTATTTTGTTATTATGCTGCCTCTTTACAGATACTGTTGTTAGGCACTATCTATACCATGTGTGATATATATTTTGTCCTATTATTTTACGTAACATTGTTTTTTTTCGAACTGTGTTTAAAAGGCTTAAAGTAAATGAAGTTGAAGATTGCAACATGCTCTCGGCTAAATGGCCAGGACAGAGGTACACCCGCGACATGGGGCCTCCGGGCTCCAACTGCCAGGGTAGATTAACGGTAGCACAGATGGGGCACTTGGGAGCTGTGGCAACTTTTGCTTGGCTGCATTCGAACGTCAGTATGCAGGGTACATAGTCCACTGTAACATTCACAAATTTCGGAGTTGGATAGAGGTACACTAATTTGATATGACATTAAGGGCAAATTAGGAACACCCAGTGAAACTGCAAAGAGCAACAAGCGCTGAAAGACAAGCCCCCCCAGCAGCTGCTGAATTCTAAAAGCACGACAGTGGTGCGCACGTGCGCGCCACAGCGAGCGATCTGTTTTCAATTATTGCACCCGCGTCTGGGCACGATATTTCAAAATAGATGCCGCCCATGCAGGTAACCGCAAGCAATAGGCCGTGGGTGGAGCAAAGGCGGGACATGCCCCGCCTTTGCCCAAATGTGTGCTGTCTTTCTTAGAAAGAGGCATGCAAAGCCCAATAGCCTGTGAGAAAAGCAAAAACACACGCATGAGTGTGTGGTGAGCTTTCTGAAGCCCCTTAATAAAAGTCTTGTAGAGCAGTGCGCCTGCGCAGGCTCGACCTAAAAAGTACAATTGATGGACAGAATGCGGAACAATGTCATACATTCACCAAGGTACAGAGATCCATCAATTTTGTGTCTTTTACTCTCTTACATTATTATGCAGCATTTCATTAAAGCCAGACCTATTGGCATTGCCTATGCTTGTTTAATTCTTGACAGCTACGAAGTTCCCTCTTCTAAAGTCTTCCAGATGGCTTAAGCATCTTGATAAGATATTCAGTGTCATCTTTGGGTCCAAGCTAACACAGCGGCTTGCTTGCAGTCAATATTGTATATTCTAATGAGTGCTACTTCAACATGCAGGGCTGGATGACAAAACCTTTTAGACTAGTGCTATTTCATGCCATTCATTGCTGATAAATTAAGGCAGAGCTTAGTGCTAACACATTTTACTACTGTATTATAATGGCAGGTGGTAATTTGTGAGTCGAACAATTGAGTGTATTTGTTGTATGGCATTTTGTTGAGGTGTTTTGAGGGTGGTGTTTTCTTTTGTGTTTCTGTGTTGCGTTCTTGCAAAGGGATGCTGTTGTGTTCTGCTCTAGTTATTGTGTTCTGTTTTGACTGTTATGTTGTGCTCTGGTATGTTTCATGCTGTTCTGTTGTTTTAGGTATTTTATTTTGTTATTTAATATTTTGACTTATTAAGTCAATAAATATTGATAGGTTTCCAGACAAAAGCAACACATGCCTTTAAAGTCGACATGACAAGCAACCAGTTACCACTGCCTAAGGTATTAAAATTGAGCACATCTAGCTCCTCAACTGTGCAAGACACAAGTCAACTTAAAACTGTGTTTATAAATTAGCACTTGCAGTGCTCCTTTTATGTGATATGTCCTGTCTTTCACAGAGCATTTAATTTTAATTGCTTCCCGTCCCACATTTTTTACATAGGAATACAAATTTAGAACATAGGATAGCTCTGGGAAGGGCAAAAAGATGGGTTTTACTTTTCATACATTAGTATAGGAACTCTGCTTTTCTATGAAAAGCTAGGGCAGTGAGGAATGGTCTTAAAGTTGTTTCTGTGGCATGTGTGACGTGCTACCACACCTAAGAGTTGATACAACTGCTCAATTACAAAGCTCTAAGATACATAAGCCTACTTTTAAGCTTTGATACGTCCTATAGCGGATTAGGCTGCTCAGGTATCTGTAAAGGTTGCCCCCAGCTGTTTTAATGATTGCTTTTTGAAAATATATGTTTTGGGATTGCTCCTAAAACTTTACATTATGAAAGAAGAAGATACAGCATCAATATAATCAAAATATGCATTGACTACTATGACTAGATGAGCCAAGCTCACTGATTTAGTCTATACCCGGTGCCAAGTGGCTGCAATGTGCCAGGAGGTCTTTTGGGGATTTGACCACTTTACCCATTCCTTTGCAGTGCGCAAATCCCGTCAATATTCACATTATGCAAGGTTTTCAGGGCCATATTATCAAGAAAGGGCGATACATTATCGCCGCTTTTATCGGCAGGAAACTGCAGCTAAAGCGGCGATAAAGGCCTTGATAATATGCCCTTGTGAATTCCCATAGAAGCCCAGGTTAACACCAGAACCTGGGCTTCTATGGGAATTCACAAGGGCATATTGTCACCGCAGTAGCGGCAGTTTCTTGCTGATAAAAGCGGCGTTAATGTATCGCCCTTTCTTGATAATATGGCCCTAAGTTCGGCGCACAGAAAAAGTTTATTTGAAGTTAAGGCATTATTACTACGCACTGACAGAGGCAGTCTGGCTTCAGTAGCCCTCTGTGACTCTCATTTGCCCGCTCGGGAACACAAAAGGGCCAGCTCTTTGTCTACCCACTGAGCCAACGCTGCTGCTCAACCGTGCAGTGGACACGTTTGGCTTCAATGGATAAGACACATTCCTCGCGATGCCAAATTCTAAGCACATGCAGAGCTCAGTCAATGGTGCATTCCATCCAGCCCTCTGCCCTGCGGGGTCTGATTGATGAGACCCCGGAAAATAACTCTGGTCTTTGCAACAGGGATGAAAACATGTTCCCACTTCTCAATCGGCTGTTTTCTTTCCATCTCTCAGTGACTGGGATATGGCAAATCCCTTTCTTCACTGTTCATGATTCATTTTGGCACATGGTGATTTATTTCCTTTACTCTTGCTTTTCTTAACAAAGAAAGGCTTTTAATGGGAAAAATACCACCACTTTATTGTGCTGCACGTTTAAATTTGACTTTACATTTCCATTAACTGCAGTTCCTTCGTCATTCAGTAATTACTGGCTAATAAGTGTTAACATGTAAAGTTCTGGGAAGCACAGTGAGAGAAGTGGTCTAGAATCTAAACTGTGGCTCTATCAATGTGAAAACCTATTTTATAATCCCGACTCTGAAACTTCACCAAGCAATTGACTTATTCTGAGCTAATAATTTCATCTCCCTGGACCTCTACTTGTATTGAATTGTGGTTGGATCAATGTAGCGCTTCATTTCCCTGACAGATCACAAGTGCATTTGCAGACAAGCAGGGAGCTAAACAGTAGGGTGTTAATGGTTGAAAGTAGTGGGGCTTGTGTTGTGGCCTACATGGGAAGTCTTTGGTTGTTAGTACGTGATTCTTATTCATAAACGGATCCCATTCCATCTGCGCTCATTCCTCAATGATAGTGAAGGACGATACACAATTGTCATTGGTACAATGATGGGACAAACCCTTGCATTAATATGTGTTTACGCTCCTAACACAGACTGCCCTGAGTACTTTCATTCATTATACGCACAATTGGCCAAACCTGAGGTAGCAAATTTGATTGTAGGTGCGATTTTAATTTACTTTTCTGTCCTGCAGTGAATAGCACGTCCACCTTTGTGACACCTTTTACCTTTCTGACGTATGGTGACAATGCAACCCCTTCAATACCGATAAATACACATTATTCAGGCCAACACAATACGTGGACCCGTATTGACTATTGGCTATTATCATCGATAGCTTGCACATGGCATCATTCCATCATGATTCTCCCAGAACCTATTCTGATAATTCGCCAGTGCCTCTTCGTCTCAAGGTTCCGAGGCCTGAAGGCTATGAGCGTCAGTGGCGCTTTTCTAGCCGTGCACTTAGCGACAATATATTCCAATCTGAAGTTCGGGAAACCATAGAAGAGTATTTTAAAATATATACTAGTTCAGTGGACACGTGGGCGGTTTGGTGGGAGGCTTTTAAGGTTTATATAAGAGGCGTTTGCATTTCCAAACACGCCGGGGTCCTAAAAGACCTGCGTGTCACCATCGCTAGGCTTGAACAGGAGCTAGCCGACTTGGACGGTGTATTGCTGGTTGGTTCCGACTCGGAAGCCTTGCAGACTCGCCTCTTCCTGCTCACAGACTATAGGGATGCTGCGGATCGGGAGATCCATTTCCTCAGTAAATACCAAACGGCACGCCGTTATGGCAAATGCGAGAGACCTGACCGCATGTTGGTACAGATGCTCAGACCCCCGTATGCTAAATCATATATCAAGCAACTACGTCGGTCAGATGGTCATATACTCTCGGACACATTTGATATCCAGGAGGAATTTGTGGACTATTATGCCACATTGTATTCCACTAGGGCTGCTAGTGACACATCTGCACAAGAAGCTTATTTGTCAGAAATAGCCTTGGTCTATTTGGAAAAACACAGGCAGGAATTCTTTGCTGAACCCTTCTCATCTAAGGAGATTATCAGTGCCATAGAGGCCCTTAATGGATCCACAGCCCCTGGGTTAGATGGCTTTACTGGAGACTTTTATAAAACCTATAAAGATTTACAAGCACCTAAATTGGCAGTGATCTATGGAGAGGCGCTTGAGAACAATGAACTGTCACCCACTCTCTGAGAGGCGGTCACTATACTTCTTCCTAAGCCAGGTAAGGATCCTGCTAATTGTGGCTCATATAGACCCCTGTCATTGCTAAACCTAGATTATAAAATATTGGCCAAGAAGACCGCTCTTCGTTAATCAATCCTGCTGGAGTCTATCATTTCACCCGCCCAGTCAGGATTTGATCCGCACAGGTCCACGTCCTTAAGTCTTAGAACTCTGTTTTCCGTCCTCCACTGGATCAATCCTGAAGTCCCAGCCACCGCAATTTTTTTAGACCCAGAGAAGGCGTCTGACTGGCTTGAGTGGCCTTACTTCATTTTGGTCAAGCGCAAACTGGGGATGCCTAAGGGATTCATCGCTACCACAGCCTTACTCAGTAGTAACCCCTTCACTAGATTATGCTTGATTGGCACATTATCCCGCCCCTTTTCTTTATCCAGAGGAACACGCCAGGGTTGCCTCCTATCGCCATTATTGTTCATTCTAGCCATGAATCCCCTAGTTAGACATTTTCAGGAGCGACATTTGCAGCGGGGACTTCAGTACAATACTGGCCCTCTACTAGTTTCCCTATATGCGAACAATGTAATTTTATATGTACGGCAACTTCAGGATAATCTAGAGCCTTTGATTAGGGAAACAATCAGATTTGGACAATTCTCTGGTCTATATTTCAATTGGCGTAAATCATATTATATTATATATTTCCCATGACTCCCAGCACGAAACAGTGGAAATGTGAATTCCCACTGGAATGGTGAGCCGACTCAGCCAAGTATCTGGGAATCGATTTGCACTTAGATGCTGCTCAAATTATTCGACTCAATTATTATTATTATTGCATTTATTGAGCGCACAGCTACCCGGAGGTTTCCCGGCGCTTGCCTTGGGAACCCGTCCTGGCTTTTCCCTGTGAGATAGCCCCTACATGGCATCCCCAAGGTGAAAGCCAGGCATCCCGCCGCAGGGGGGCCGTTGTGGAGATTAAGCAAGTTTAATGCCCAGAGTTGCAGAGTGAGAACCCATGATTAGAGCAGGCACCGAAGCGAGAATTATCGAGTCCGTGGACATTTGAGCTCAAGACCCTGCCGCGTCGGGAATTGAACCCTGGTCCCGGGTCTGACCTCAGCTTCCGGGTCTGCCTGCTCTACACCGTGAGCCACACTTCTCCAATTATGGACAAGCGGTTGATGCCCTCGAGTCGCAAGTGGAGAGGTGGTTGAGACTCCCACAGTCTATTGCAGGTGGAAGCGCATTGATTAAAATGGTAGTCCTCCCCAAATACTTATATTTGTTTAATAACCTCCCCATCCCCCTTCCGAATACTTTTTTTGAAGACATTGCGTTCGCATCTAATCCGCTTAACATGGGGTGGCAAACGCTCACAAGTGAGGTGGCAGATTCTTACATTGCCATGCGATAAAAGAGGGTTTGGAGTTCCTGATCTCAAGCTATACTTTCTTGTGGCTCAGTGCAGTTATGCTCACGCCTGGTTCTATCCTGATGCCAGGATTCCATGTCTCCTTCCTGAAGGGATTTTGTGCTTCCTGATGCCGTGTCAGTTGTATTACCTAAAGGTATCCCCAGAGCCCCAAACAACATCCAAACAGTGTCTACTACCAGTTTGGCTTGGGATAAGCTACGACGAACTATGGGCACTCCTATATAATACTCATTGGCGTTACCGATTCCCAACCCCCTCTGGCTGATGATTGTGAGAGAAAAATTGGTGCAGCACACACTTACCTCATTTGAAATTGTCACATTCAGTGACCAATTCCCAGGAGGCCATGTATTCTCCACGACTGAAGAGGATCGCTTTCACACTGCCACCTTTACGGACCTCTTCCTTATGAATAGGGTCCATTCAGCGATACATGCTATTCTCCCCAGCTTTCCCGTAGAACCCGATAGCTAGACTAATGCTCATTGTTTTAGGAGTTAGGTATGAAGGAGACCTGTTACATGGTTGCATTGGAATCCAATAACAAACTGTTCATGCTGGAGACACTTGGGATTCAAGGACAACTCAACTGTTCTTGAAAAAAGCACAAGATGTGGAAAATCACCTGCAGAAGATGTGCACCCAAAGGAGGTATGTCAGACGTGTTTAAGGAGTTGTGCATTTTGTATCGGGGACATCGGTGCCCCGAGGGAGGAGAGGCAGATGAAGGAGAAGAGGCAGACGTGGGAGAAGAGGTAGATGAGGCAGAGAGGGTAGATGAGCATAGAGAGTCATTAGAAGGGTAAGGGAAGGGTTTGATTCTAGAAAGAAGACTTAGGTCCCGATCTAGGTCGCCCAATACCGGTCGGTAACGGCCGATTTCGGCCGTTACCGACCGGTATTTGGGTTTTACATGTAGGTTGCTTGGAATTTAAAGAATCGGTATATTTACTGCTTCAGTAAATTTACTGCTTCAGTATTTTTCCGAATCGGTAAATATACCGATTCTGTAAATCCACATGTAGGTGGCACAGTTTGCAGTGCCACAGCCCCTTAGGAATTCATAATTTACCACCAAATACTATTGGGTGGTAAATTAAGAATTTCTGTGTACATGCACATCTGTGCATGTACACCTGTGCCATGTGGCACACATACATGCCCCAAGGGCATGTATGTGTGTCACATTGCACACAAGCCAGAAAAAGGGGTGCAACAGGGTGTCAAAGTGACAACCTGTCCCCCTTGGCAATTCGGTATTTTACCGATTCGGTAAAATACCGAATCGGTATTTGCCATCGATTCCTATGGGGTCCATAGGAATCAATGGCAAATAGCGATTCGGTAATTACCGAATCGGTAAATACCGAAACTTACCGATTCGGTATTGAATTCGGTAATAATACCCACATCCCGATTGCCAGTTCTTAAATACCGAATTGGTATGATTCGGTATTTGAGAATCGGTAATCTGGGATTACCTACATCGGGCCCTTAGACAGATTGACTCTTTTTCAATGTGAATGTACTTCTGACGAAGTGTTCACAAGCTGACACTTTTTCTGGGTTCCTATGAGAATGCTATGTAGGGATGTCACTTTACAGTTAGTATAGGGACAGAACAAACCAAATTGCTTTTCTTTCTGTAATCTGATGAAGCCCGCCTTAGACATTGGATTTATTGTTGCTTGTTTAATCTTTTCGGAATTGCTTATTCTGTTTACCTTGCATAGAATTAGGTTAATTAGGAGAATGAACTTTTTATTAGTGCCCATGTATTTTTTCAACCTCGTAGGGAGGTGCTTGTATGTTCAGTTGTTTCTGGCTTTGTAATAAAACCCTAACATTTGAGATAGAGTCAGTGATTTTCTGAGTTTATTGGTGAGTCTTATTGATGAAGGTGATTTATTGGATTTCTCCCTTTTACACTTTCTAGCAGATAAAAAGATCCAGCTGACCGAGATGCTTATAAATGGTAAGATCTGATAAAATAGAGATAAGGATCAGGCGCAATCAGTTGTTATGCATGGTGACCAGGGTGGTGCTCTTATGTAACATTTAGCTGCACTTGATCATGGAGTTGGGCGAAGAGGCAGACCATAGAAATTAAGGGCCAGATGTAGGTATCCAAATACCGGTCGGAAACGCCCAAAAATATTGATTTTGAGATGTAGGGGCATGTTAATTTACAGAATCGGTAATTTTACCGAATTTGTAATTTTTCGATTCGGTAAAATACCGAATTGGTAAAATTAGCGATTCTGTAATTCAACATGTAGGTAGCACTGCAATCAGTGCTACAAGGGTTTAAGAATTTGTTATTTACCACCAACTAGAAGTTGGTGGTAAATAATGAAAACCCTTCAAAAAGCATTTTTTTTGCTTTAAAAAACGTGCCATGTTGCAGACATACATGCCCTAAGGGCATGTATGCCAGTAACATGTGCACCCATGCACAATTGAAGGGTGCAACAGGGTGTCAAAGTGACACCCTGTCCCCCTTGCAAATTCGGTAATTTTACCAAATCAGTATTTACCGATTCGGTAATGGCATTGATTGCTATGGGCCTCAAGGCCCAAAGGAATCAATGGCAATTACCGAATCGGTAAATACCGATTTGGTAATTACCGAATCATTCCGATTCGGTAATTTCAAAAGTGAAATTACCTACATCGCATTTAGCTACTCTTAAATACCGAATCGGTATGATTCGGTATTTAAGAGTAGGTAAATCGAGATTACCTACATCTGGTCCCTAAGTGATCTACTGTATTACAATAGTTTCTGGTTGAAAGGTTGTTATGTGTGGTTGTTGCCAGTGTGGCAAGTGTTTCTGTATTGTACATGATCAGGGTCAGGGTGGTTCTGTCATGGCGCAGTAATTAATTATCTGCATTAATGCATGGAGTGGGATAGTGTATGGTGAGAGATGGTACCTCATGTAATCGCACCAGTCATCTTGGATTCTGTTTTTGTGTGGGTAGAGTCCTGCACATAGGTTGTCCGGGCTTTTCTGTGTTTTTGGTCCGAGCAATCCTATATCATCTGTTTGAGATGAGCCAGATCTCTCCTAAATTGCAAGTGATTTTGGATGTTCCTTGTCTTTTCTGGAAGGGAAAACTGTAAACATGTACCTTTGCAATATAATGCAACTACACACAATGTAATCATGTAAAAAAAACGTGCAATGTGCTTTGTACCACAGACCTCCTCAGATGTTTGCCCTCTCCATCACATCGTGGTTTTTGTAATCGGATTTCAACTGGACCCATCCCATACAATGCTATTTAATGTACAGGACCTCCGGTTTGAGATGACCATGCTGTCATAAAAGATCTTTTTTGTTGAGTGCTGGTTTTTTTGTCACATCCATTTCCATGCTATATCAAATACTTCACATAATTACAATGTTGTGACTACTTTCAGTGAAACAGGTGGAACACCTTGGTCTTAACCATGAGTGTTCCACCTCCGCAAGCTTAACTACGCTTGCTTTCACCACACATATGCCTTAACCACGCAGGTGCATGGTTATGGCAATGCGCGGTCTAGCTGCTAGCAGCAATAGACGGAAGCAGGAAGACTTCACAGGGAGAGATCCACAGTGAAGTTTTGTTGTCTGGGGTAGTTTTCTGGCCTGTTGGGAGTGGGGTCGAGTAGTTTTGTGGGCTGGGGAGTCAGAATAGTTTTGTGGGGTGGTGGTGGGTCGGGGTTCTTTTGTGGGCTGGGGTAGTTTTGTGGGATGGGGAGTGTTGGGTACTATTGTGGGCTGGGGGTCAGGGGTTGTTTTGTGGGCAAGAGGGTCGGTCAGGGTTGTTTTGTTGGCTGGTGGTGGGTCGGGGTAGTTTTGTGGGCTGGGGCGGTTCCAGGTTTTTTTCTGGGCAGGGGGGGGATCAAGTGTAGTTTTGTAGGCTGGGGGGGTCGGGTAGTTTTCTGAGCTGGGGAGTAGGTCAGGGGTGGTTTTGTAGGCTGGAGGGGGTCGAGGTAGTTTTCTGGCCTGGCGTGGGTTGAGGGTTGTTGTGTGAGCTGAGGGTGGGTCGGGTAGTTTTCTGGGCTTGGAGGTGGGTTGGTGTAGTTTTATGGGCTGGGGGTTCGGGGCTAGTCTTCAGGGCTGGTGGGGTTAGAGGTCGTTTTCAGGGCTGGGTGTAGTTTTCAGGGCTAGGGGGTCGGAGTAGTTTTTAGGGTTGAGGAGGGTCGGTAGTTTTTTTAACTTAGGGTTTAGTGTATTAGGCTTCAGGGTAGGGGAGGGGAATGGGTAGTTGGGATAGTCTTTAGGACTTACGGGAGGGTGGGGGAGTTTTTTGGGCTGGGTCAGGGCCGGGCTGGGTCATGTTAAGGGACAGGGTTTTAGGCCTCAGGGCAGGGAGAGGAGACAGTGTGGGGGCTGGGAGGAGGTAGGGGTATTTGGACCTCAGGGCGGGTGAGCCAGGGGGGAAGTTTGTAGCCTAGGGCGGTGGTGAGGGGGGGTCACGACCTTAGCCACACATACCACTTTATCATTCATGCCTACACCACAACATTAAGTGGTAGAGGCATGTGTGGTAAAGGCATGTGTGGTAAAGGAATGTGTGGTTAAGACGCAGTCGTTATTAAGACCACTTTGTTTAGGCATGCCTGGTTAGGGAATTCGTGGTTCTGACATACAACCCTATTTTCCTCTTCAGCATTTACATTTGTGATGTAGAACTACATGAATAGTATTAATGTCAGGGTGCACTGTACATTTAATAGACTCTGATCCCGAAGGAGAATGTTAATTGATTATTCATTGTTAAATTCTGGGTTATTAGTAAAGTCTGCAGTATTGTGAGGGTTAAAGTTGGATTGAAGCTCAATTCAAACGGCCCTGTGCTATATCAGAAAGTTGCCAGACTATTTTCTGATCATGGACATTTTCCTTACCAACCTTATGCATTCTGGGAGTTGAAGTGCTAATACACTTCGACTGAACCACATTGACTAACATGAACATATTTTTTTTTTTTAAAGAAGAGACCTAGAACGTTGTGTCCCTCGTGCCAGGTAGTCATCTATTAATCTTACACGTAAGATGAGAGAGCAATAATTTCCCTTTATGTGTATGGTGCTGGTCACTATTAAGTATTACTTATTAAAGACAAATATATAGCATAGGCTACAAAATATGCAAGCTTTGGGAGGTGTGGCTCCTCAATGGCTGTCATAAACCTAACGCTGTAAACACACTACCTTCCTGCTCAGAGTCCTCTTCATAGACGTTTTCAGGGTCTGCTGGGTTTTCAATGAAGTAAAGGTAAAGGTACACTATAGTCGCTCGCATTCACTAGGGTTTTGGATTTCTGGTGACATATTTAAATACAACATTATAGAACAATACCAGCATTCAGTTTCTCCTGATACCAACCCCCACCGGCTTGTTGTTTTTTTTGTCCTGTTACTTCATGTTATCCGGGCAGGTGGCCTCTTAAACGGGCCATGACTCAAGTGGACAGCTGGCTCGGAGGGTGTGGTCTGAACAAGCAAAGCCTCCTTGAGATCCAGCAGGGCTTGGAACCAGCTGCCTCTGCGGCGGACACGCCCACTGACCTTTGCACTCCTGGTGACTATTACTCATTTACAGCTCCAGGTGAGGCCTGATGTATGGCAGATATTGTCGTGTTGTCAATGAACACACGTGACCCTCTCCTGTCTATGCTTTTTTAATATCGCCCAAATGCATGTACTGGGTCACGTTCCAATTAATGTCATATTTAAGGAGACCACGTTATTTTCTAAGCAAAGATTTACCAAATTAAATATGTAATGAGTGATAGGCTAGAGTTTGAGAACCCAACCGCGAAGGTTTTATACAAAGGTACTATATCTCACGTCATAAAATGTAATGGATTTAGAATGTAGCTGTGTCAATGCTTTTTTCATATAATCACTGTTCGGGCTTGTGTCACTGGTTGTATGTGAGTGATTTTAGCAGGTACAACCAGTTCAAATGTTTGTTAATGATTGTAGTCTGAATCACTCATTATATTTGATTGATTTTAGCATGTGCTGTGAGTGCTCGTGTTGTAATTGCTGGAGCCTGTTTCTCTGGTTCTAATATCCTAATGGTTGTAGCCTGTTTCATTAGATGTTGCTTTGAGCGCATAATGTGTCACTGGTTCTTATAGTCCAGTACTTGTAGTTTGCAATACCGATTCTAATGCTATAATGATTTAATATGTCATAAGCTTCAATAGTTTAATGACTTTAGCCTGCTACACTGGTTGTGGCATGTTAATGATTGTATTAAGCCTTGCTTTTCTTACTATATGAGTTTTGCATGTTTCATTGCCTGTAATATTCAAATAGCTGTTGCTTGTGATGCTGATTGTAATGTTTTAATGAATATAGTCTGATGATTGGCTCTCGCATTCTAATGATTCTAACCTAGGCTACTGTTATTAACGTAGATATATGTAATCTATGCATTGGTTCTAATGTATAATTATTTCTTCAGTTATTTATTCAAAGGGTTTTGCAAAGGGCTCAAACCACAAATTGCCATCCGTGGGCGCTGGGAAAGGGGGTACAATTACATTAGAGATAGGGAATACCAGGAATCCCCAAATAGTCCGGCAGTTGGATCAAGGATCGAAGATGCACTGAGAACAGATCCAACTGTCAAAGCTAAGTATCTTTAGTGGTGTAAAAGGCCTCAGGGTAAAAGTCTAGCATTAATATACCAGTCGAGGGGCATGGCCAGTAAATAGGTGCACAAGGGCACGAGGACGTCAAAACAATTGGGAGAGGGTATTATATGGGCTGTGACTGGGGAAGACCAGGACATTTGAATAGAGGATGTATTATGTTTCTAATATTAAGGGTGGAACATTAGTTGACCTTTTCGACCTTCATACGAGGAGTGGGTGTTATGTTCCCCAACCTAGGCCTTAGTAGTAAAGCGAGCTTTTACCTACATTTGTCCTACATTGCTCTATGTAACAGTTCTAGCACTGACCTTTTACCCAGTTATGTGCTGAATAAATGTCTATTAGTTTCATTGAAGCTAGCCTCATTTATTATGTATGAAGAAGCTTAGTAAAATCCACGGCACATGACGTACATAACAGGATTAACATACTCTATAAAAAAGTCATCGCTATCTTCATCCGAGGGGGACAGAGCTATTTTGCATAGTTGCAGTTATTGATTTAGACTCATTTACATAATTGTACTCACAACATATCAATTATGGTAGAAACCCAGAGGCTATCTTTGTGGTATAAAAGAACCGCACTTACACTAGGTAACTAGAGGAAACGCTTCCATGCTGACACAAGACACAGAGGTCCCTGCACGCTGAAGCTTCAACACGCAATGGTCTGACATCCCTTGCGGTGGTCCGACTCGTGACCAAGACAGGGTCCTTCATTCACTCCCATCATATAATGGGGTTGGCTCTTTCCTACGGGATTATTGGCTTTAAACCTACATACATGCTAGGTACATTTAAGTACACTTAGGTAGGGTCCGCATCGTGGAGTACGCTAAGATTACTGTTATGTTTATATGCCTGCATATGTTCACTGTTTTCGCACCATGGTAGAATTCTGCCCTCTATTTACTCTGTTGGTGCTTATAATCTTTTACATGTGCTTCTGTCTATTCATTGTCACAGCAAACATGTTGTATATCAGAATGAAGACCAAGTAAGCACGATTTACTGAGCAAAACGTACTGTACTGTTTCCACGATCTCTGAAGGGTCAAGGGTTGTCATGTACAATGGGTGGCAGAAACTATTCGCTCCTTGGTAAGGTTAGGCAGGGTATAGTGGCACTGTAAGCTTGCTGGTCTGCAGGCTGACATATCCTGTGGGGGTGCCCGTAATCAGTCTAGACACCAATCCATCAGTTTATGTTGTCCAACAAATGTGCAGATCCTATGTATTTTTAGGAACTACATGACATCAGAGCATGGCGCCATGGACATGCAAAGGTCTCCCTGCACATCTTTTGAGCTTTGGTTGCTTTTTAATCATTATCAAGCTTTTAATCATTAATTAAAAATAATATAAATAAAAGAACAATAAAAATGTAAATTCGTACTCATCCCACAAATTATATCACTTCCACTTATTCAAATTATAATAAATACTTATACTCTCTGAATGTTCAAAATAGCTGCCCTAAAAGCAGAGCAATTCCCTAAATCATTAAATCATCAAAGAAACTAAAATAAATCATTAGTCATAGATAATCTGCAGTGAATACAATGAAAAGCATTCATTGGTTGGATGAATTCTCACAACGACCTCCTTCTAAAACCTGCCTGTGAGAAATTGCATTTTTGATTGAGGAGGGTGAAAACCCTTCTCAAGCAACAACTACAATTCATGTCAGGGTAAACCACAAAAGTCACTAAATTAACCTGTGCTTAATCCTTTGCTAGTTTGGTACAAAAGCAGCCACGCTTAACTTAGTGGCAATGTGTAAAACATTTATGCATCACACAAACATTAATAAAATGAAAACACAACAGAATAAATATCCCACACCAATCTATATCAATAGAGAACATTGTGTTAAATAGCATGATATCAGAATGACAAACATCCTATCAGTAGAACTGGAGATATGCAATTTTACATTCTTAGGAAAAAGTAGCACCAAAAAGTGTAAAGCACCAAATTGGGTTGTCTGGTCATGCTGCACTGAGACAAAGTCAGAAGTTCAAGCCAACCACGATGGGTCACGGCAGGGTACAGGACCAACTTTGGCCTGCTGGGCAATGTACCTGGTGATGCTGGGACTGAGTCACACTGCGTCAAGTTGCATAAATTCTGATGGGGTTGCATATCAGAAGCTGTGAGATGTTACATCACGTTGCATCGGTTCTGATAGGCCACTGATAAGGAGCTGCGAGACGCTGCAATGTGAGGTACTGTGTCGGGATGTGCCAAGCTGCATTTGGTCTAGTTATACTTCAGATCAGGAGCTGCTGCAATGCAAGGTCCTGCATCATGCTACATCCATTTGTGTCACGAAGCATCGGTTCTGATGAAACACATAGTTGGGCCGGGGAGTACACTCTGATGCCAGCCAAGCTTCCAGGACCAGGGGGCACTTCTTGGCAATCAGGGCTCACTCCAGCAGAGGCCGGCAGCAGGGCACAGGTAGGTCCAATTGAGCCTGGGCAGTTGAGCAGATGCAAGATGGGTCTCTGGAGCTTGTTACTTCCCTAAAGATCAGAACAGTAGGCCAGTCAGCTAGCCCTTGCCCTTTGTCAATCTCGTGGTTCTGTGTTCAAGGAGTAGGTCCAGTCTTACTTCCTCAGGCAGTAGGGCAGTCATTCTTGCAGCAGGGCAATACTCCAAGTATCAGGGCAGCAGAGCAGTTCTTCTTCTGTATCTTCCAAAGGGCCAGAAGAGATCCGAAGAGTTGGTCTGGTAGGTCAAGGAACGGGTAACACTAGAATAGTATGAAGTCCTTTGTGAGTGTGTTGAGGCAGTACCTTTGAAGTGCACTGGTGGTAGGTGACAGCTCCGCCCCTCCCATTAGGTCAGGAGGGCCCATCCTGCCATCACCCATTCCCCATTTGTGATGCTGTTTGGAGGGAATACACAAAGGCGAACTGCCAGTTACAACAATCAAATAAGGAGCATCAGAGGGGAATATAACCAGGATGCCGTCCACTCACTTACTTCACAAAACAACAACAACTGGTTATAGAGAACACAAAATAATACTAGAAAATACTCTATCAGATGGGTACCATATTGATATGTGTTCTCTATAACCTGGTTTTGTTGTTTTGTCAACTGCCAGCTACACCTAATCATGTGACCCAGGATACAGGCCACTGGCACCAAATAGTTAGGAAACCAAAAGTCCAACTTTCTAAAATATGACTTTACTATTAAAAACAGCTTTACATTACTATTAATTTACGACCAAACCTGATATTCCTACCTGCTCCCAATCAAAAGTCACCACTGATTAAATGTAATAAAATAACCCAATGTTATCCTCTGGGAGAAGTAGGCCTAGCAGAAGTAAAAAAAAAAAATGTAAACGTTTTTCACTGCCCGGACATATAACACTTAAAAGTATATGCCAATGTTTCACTCCATACTGCTCTTTGGGTTGTATAGGGCCTATTCTACGGGTGGAAAATGTATTAAAAAATAATGTTTAGGTCTGGGAAACGGTTTATTTTGTCAGTTTGAAAGGCCAGCTTAAATGAACACAGGCTGCAGTGGCAAGCCTGAATCAAGTTTAAAAAGGTACTCGAGTGAATGGCACAATAAGTGCTACTGTCCCAAAGGTAGTATTCAATTTATAGGCGCTGGATACAAGTAGTACCACTGTACTTGGGACTTATAAGTAAATTAAATGTGCCATCTGGGTGTGACCGATTGTACCAAGGTTTAGAGAGAGAAAGCACCAGCACTTTAGCACTGGCTAGCATAGGTAAAGTGCCCAGTGTCCTAAAGTCAACAAAAATGACTTCAGCAAAACAGGAGGGGTGAAGACAACAGGTTTGTGGTGACCCTGAAGAGAGGGCCAGGTCACACCTTACCCTTACTGTTTGCCATTATTTTCCTAAAGAAAAAAGACCAAACTCGAATCCTAAAAACTTAATTTTACTAGAAATAGCTAATGGGTCTAACAGGTACCTCAGTATTTTAAGTGGTTGTAAATATATCAGCAAGTTTCCTCTAAGCCCAACCATTGGGATCAAGTCTGAACAATGTCTTTTTTAGTGTTTTTGTTAATAACCTTTTAAACACACTGTGTGCCATTCCTACCTCCCATGCTTCCTGCATATCCAAGCATGTTAACCTTTAATGTAGATATAAACCATGGCAGTTTCGAAAAAGCCTTCAAACCTAGCAACTCTTCATTTTAGTTTGTCCCTAACAGAGTTTCTCATTTGGTGACCAAGGAGCTAAAACTGCCTTCCATTGAATGTACTTGTTCAGATAGCTTCAACTTCTGAATACCTAGATGGTTTTCTGAAGAGGATCTCAGGCACTCTGCTGGAGGGTAAGTAAAGTAGTGTTGTGTCACATAACCTCTTAAGGTGATGGAAGACCTTTGTACAATTCAAAATGTTTTAAAGTGAGATCTCTTTAATCAAAAGTAGATGCCTAGATATAATTAAAGACATGGTGTGTTTCAGGCCATTGATGAACATTTATAATTTAGAACACTACACAGTTTGTCAAATGTTTTCTTTGGGATTCCAGACACAATGCTGCCGCAACAGTTGAGATGACACCATGGTTTGGATGAGCACAATATCACAATATTTAGGGGGAACAGTGGAAAGGCCAAAATGCCCTGAAGCAAGTGTGAGTGGTAATAGGCGTATTTCTTCGATGTTTTAACAAGGCGAATGAAAGAGACATTGGTGTCAAAAGTAACACTAATAATGTTTACCTTATTGTAAGAAATTAGGTTATTAGTTGAGAATGGTCGGGGCCCACTCACGTAATAATCACAATCCTTGTCAAAATTAACCACAAAAATCACTAAATAAACCTGTGCTTAAACCATCTGTTAGCTTGGTACAAAAGCAAAGAGGCTTAACTTTGTGACAATGTGTAAAGTACTTATGCAGCACTCAAATGGTAATAAAGTGAAAACACAAAACAAGAAAACCCCCAAATAACTTAGGAGAAATAGAGGGCATTCTAATTCAAAAACACATACAATATAAATGCAATAAGTAGAACCGGAGATATGAATTGTTAAAACTTTAGGTAAAAATAGCCGATAGAGGCTTCCAGCAGTCAAATGTTCAGTGCTACTGCAATAGAGTGGTGGGTCAGATTCATTAAGGTCATCCGGGTGGAAGGTTTACCACCGGACTTTGGCGCCTGTATGGAGGTCAAAAGTATCCAGCAGCTAGGCAGAACGTTGGGTCTGAAGAGGTGCTTTGAAACAATGGAGAGCACCTACATGAGGTTTTGTAGTCACTCATAGGCTGCTTGGTGGGGTTCAGTCTCAAAGTCGGGGAAGCCGTTGATTTGGGGGCCACTTGGCACAATGCATCCGTCGATTGAGTACCTCTCTATGTCAGAGTCAATGAAGTAATTGATCAGGTGGTGATGACATTTACCAGGCGCTGCTCGTCATTGCTCTGTGCGTGCAAGGATCCAGAACCTTGGAAATAGCACTTTATGGGTCAGGATTCACAACCAGATAAACCAGCAGTAGGGACCTGGTCAGGTCCAGTGGGATCTAGTCAGTTAGAGGTAGGTAATGAGGGAAGGCCTCTGAAAGCATAGTGTGTCCCTGTAGCTCCAAAGGAGGTCAGCCTATTGACCTTTGCAGTCACTTCTGTGGTGCCGGGTTCAAAATAAAGAGGTCCTGTCTTTTTCGAGGCTTCAGTTATTCTGCCTAGAGGAACAAGGATCAGGCAGACTCAGGTGTGAACTTCATTCTCCAGTGACTGGGCAGTCATCTTCTAAAGTCAGGAAGGGGCTGGGCACAGCCCTAAACTACACTTTGTACTTCAGGAATGACTGGGTATGTGTTTGTAGCACTGTAGAGTGGTCCTGTAGACCTCACCGCCTTTAGGCGGTCTTCCCCAAAGTTTTTGTCTGCTTACCTCCAGTTTCTGCTGTATTCTTTCTGTTGGCCTTAGGACTCTGAAACTTTACCACTGCTAACCAGTGCTAAAGTGTATGTGCTTCTCCCATAAACATTGTTTCGTTGACTTATCCAGAATTAGTATATTTAACTTAACTGTAAGTACCTAGCAAAGTGTATTTTATATGCAAAGGCCTGTAAATTAAATGCTGCTACTGGACCTGCAGCACTGATTGTACCACTCACACAAGTAACCTTCTTAACTTGTTTCAGACCTGCCACTGCAGAGCCTGTGTGTGCAGTTTACACTTTCATCTCGACTTGGCCTTTAAAACCTCTTGCCAACTACTAAAGTCCCTTTTTATTACATATGCATCACCCCAAAGCTAGGCCCTAGGTAGCCCATAGGGCAGGGGGCTGTCTAAGTTAAAGGTAGGACGTGTACTGTTAAGTTTAGCATGTCCTGATACTGAAAAACACCTGCATTCATTTTTCACTACTGTGAGGCCAACCCCTCTCATAGGTTAGCATTGAGAATTCGTGATTGCACTTTTCAGCTGTTCTTCCTGATTGAGAAGGAGTAGATCTGTCATGTTTAATATCATTGGAATGGTAATTATAAATCCTCTTAGCTGGCAAAGATGGATTTAACATTACTATTTTAGAAATGCCACTTTTCAAAAGATGTTCAAAGAAGGGGATTGGCCCAGCAAAATTGGGGAAGGAAGGTAGGGCCGATTATTGCTAGAGAAAAAGAATGTACCTTCACAACCACTTAGTTTGAAGAATTATTTTAAACAGAAATAAACGCAGATCAATACGTTTATCCTAGCCTTTGATTTTGGCTAATTAGTTTTTAATTATTCAACATTTTTATAAAAAGAAGGACATGTAATCAACTCAACAGAGAATCCATTTTAGTGATGTCCTACTGACAATACACATAACAACTGAGAATATCACAAATCAATTGTACATATTGAAAAAATATAAACAAAATTCACAAATCTTATCAACAACAACAACAACTATGACATATAGTGATCAAATCATAAAAATGGTGAAAACAGTTGGAATATGGTGAAATCATTCTTGCATATTTAAACAATTAATGAATGAAAAAGAATGCAACTGTGCGAAATACAATTACAAATTTATGCAAGGATTCCTATCGTTCAAGATTCAAACTATACTTAATATAGTGGCCGACGCGTTTCAAGTCTCGGTCTCGTATTGATCTGCGTTTATTTCTGTTTAAAATAATTCTTCAAACTAAGTGGTTGTGAAGGTACATTCTTTTTCTCTAGCACTTTTCAAAAGATGGCATTTCTCTGCTCCTAAAGCTCTGTGTGCCTGTAATCTGTCTTCAATACACACCAGGGGTCAGTAACAACTGAACATTGTGCATTTCATCTAGGCGGCCATACACAAAAGACGGTTAGCTGTGAGAGAGTGGTCATTTGCATCCTAATGGGTAAGCTGACACTTATACCTGAATGGGCAGTGTCTTCTCTCACACAAAGGGTAGGGTTGCATACCCCCTATGGTGAGTCAGGTCCAGGGCTGTAGAGGGAGGACCTTTGTGCACTTCAAAGTCCTTCTTTGAAGTCACCTTCAAAGTAGGTGGGTATAAGTAATGGGTCTCTGACTACATAAAATCAGACAATTCTGGACCTTTTACTGATCTCTACAAGGATGAAGGGCCGCTGTACTGCTGCAAGCACTGACACTCTGCTGCATCGCTGTTCTGAAAGAACTGATTTTCTGCTGTGCTACCCTGCTGCCTGGTACTCTCAGGTCCTGCTGAGCAAGAACTGGACTCTTCCTTGAACCCAGAGTGATTTCCAAGGACATACTGGCTTGCTCTCTGTTTTGAGACTCAGGGATATCAAAGTCTCACCTCCTGTGCATGGACTACTGGAAGTGGATCCAAATGCTTTGCCAGTAGAACCATTGCATCCTCTACTACATGAAGCAGAAACAATGCAACGTGGCTGTTGCCGCAACAGATCCGGTGCATGGCACTTGGAATCCGGGAGAGATGTGGCACAGCGGGCAGAGTGGATGACTCCGGAGCGTGGGGCTCAATGATTCGATCCCCAGCACCTGCAAAAGAACAATTGATGTACAGAGTGCAGAACATGTCATACATTCACCACAGTACAGAGATCTGGGCCTAAATCCATTGTTTTTTTGCTCACCATGCCAGTCCAGTTTGGACCCAGACATATGCAAATCAGTATTGACCCTGCGCCCAATGCGAACAGTCCACCTCGTACTGCCAGATTAGATCCTCCCTGGACTGGAAACAAGCATCCTAGAACCGGTTTCGGGCTTTCAGCCCTCATCAGCCAGGATAGCTTGACTCCAGTGACATGGAGAGTATGGGACCCACATCTGGGCATACCCGTCCCACTCAGGGTGACAAATGCAAAAGAACACTTGATGGACAGAATGCAGAGCAATGTCATACATTCACCCCAGTATAGAGATCTGGGCCCAAATCCATAATTTTTTTCTCACATTGCCATTCCAGTTTCGACCCAGCCATATGCAAAACAGTCTTGACCCTGTGCCCAATGGTAATAGTCCAGCCCAAACTGCCCGGCCAGGTGCTCCCTGGACTGTAAACAAGCATCCTAGGACTGAAAACGGTCCCAAGATCCTTGTTTCTTATCCAGGGAAGACATGGCTTGGCAGTTCGGGCTGGACTGTTCCCACGAGTCACAGGGTCAAGAATGATTTGCATATAGGTTTGTCTGAACTGGGGTGGCAAAGTGAGCTAAAGAATGATGATGGATTCAACCCAGATCTGTGATTGGGAGTGAGTGTTTGAAAAGATTCAGTGCTCCGTCCATCTTCTACTTGTGTTTGCTTTGTTTGCCCTAAGTTGGTAGGGTATGCCCAGACGTAGCTCAATTTGTCACTTTGCCACTGGATTCAAGCTAGCTGGCTGAGGAGGGCTGTTAGCCCGAAACCGGTCCGAGGATGCTTGTTTCCGGTGAGGGAAGACATGGCTTGGCAGTTCGGCTTGGACTGTTCCCATGAGGCACAGGGTCAAGATGGATTTGCTTTTAGCTGTGTCTGAACTGGGGTGGTAAAGTGAGCTAAAGAATGATGATGGGTTCAACCCAGATATGTGACTGGGGTGAGTGTTTGAAAAGTTTCAGTACTCCGTCCATCATCTCCTTGTGTTTGCTCTGTTTGCCCTAAGTTGGCAGGTTATGTCCAGATGTGGATCCCTTGCTCACTTTGCCACTGGATTCAAGCTAGCCTGGCTTATGAGAGCTGTTAGCCCGAAACTGGTCCCAGGATGCTTGTTTCTGATCCAGGGAAGACATTGTTTGGCAGTTTGGGCTGGACTGTTTCCATGAGGCACAGGGTCAAGACTGATTTTCATGTAGCTGTGTCTGAACTGGGGTGGCAAAGTGAGCTAAAGAATGATGATGGATTCAATCCAGATGTGTGACTTGGGGTGAGTGTTTGAAAGGTTTCAGCACTCCGTCCATCATCTCCTTGTGTTTGCTTTGTTCGCACTAAGTTAGCAGGGAATGCCAAGACGTGGGTCCCTTGCTCACTTTGCCACTGGATTCAAGCTAGTCTGGCTGATGAAGGCCGTAAGCCAGAAACCGGTCCCAGGATGCTTGTTTCCGGTCTAGGGAAGACATGGCTTGGCAGTTCGGGCTGGACTGTTCCTATGATGCCCAGGGTCAAGAATGATTTACATATAGCTGTGTCTGAACTGAGGTGGTAAAATTAACATATGGCCATGTATGAACTGGGTTGGCAAAGTGGTCTAAAGAACGGTGATGGATTAAACCCAGATCTGTTGACTGGGTGTGAGTGTTTGATTGATTCAGATGCTCCATCCATCATCACTGCCTTTTGTACCGATTTGTTTGCCATAAGTTGGGAGGTTATGCTCAGACGTGAGTCCCTTGCTCACTTTGCCACTGGATTCAAGCAAGCCTGGATGAAGACGGCTGTAATGCCAGAAACCGGTCATAGGAAGCGTGAATCCGGTCCAGGGAAGGCATGGCTTGGCCTTTCGGGCTGGACTGTTCCCAAGAGGCACAGGGTCAGACTGATTTGCATATGACCATGTATGAACTGGGGTGGCAGAGTGGGCTAAAGAACGGTGATGGATTAAATCCAGATCTGTTGACTGGGTGTGAGTGTTTGATTGATTCAGATGCTCCGTCCATCCCCAACCCCTTTTGCACCTCTTTGTTCGCCATAAGTTGGCAGGGTATGCTCAGACGTGAGTCCCTTGCTCACTTTGCCACTGGATTCAAGCAAGCCTGGCTGAAGACGGCTGTAATGCCAGAAACCAGTGCTAGGAAGCTTGAATCCGTCCAGGGAAGACATGGCTTGGCAGTTCGGGCTGGACTTTTCCCATGAGGCACAGGGTCAAACTGATTTGCATATGGCCATGTATGAACTGGGTTGGCAGAGTGCACTAAAGAACGGTGATGGATTAAACCCATATCTGTTGACTGGGTGTGAGTGTTTGATTGATTGATTCAGATGCTCCGTCGATCACCACCCCCTTTTGTACCGCTTTGTTCGCTATAGTTGGCAGGGTATGCGCAGACTTGAGTCCCTTGCTCACTTTGCCACTGGATTCAAGCAAGCCTGGCTGAAGACGGCTGTAATGCCAGAAACCGGTCGTAGGAAGCTTGAATCCGGTCCAGGGAAGCCATGGCTTGGCAGTTCGGACTGGACTGTTCCCATGAGGCAAAGGGTCAGACTGATTTGCATATGGCCATGTATGAACTGGGGTGGGAGACTGGGCTAAAGAACGGTGATGGATTAAACCCAGATCTGTTGACTGGGTGTGAGTGTTTGATTGATTCAGATGCTCCGTCCATCACCACCCCTTTTGTACCGCTTTGTTCGCCATAAGTTGGCAGGGTATGCTCAGACGTGAGTCCCTTGCTCACTTTGCCACTGGATTCAAGCAAGCCTGGCTGAAGACGGCTGTAATGCCAGAAACTGGTCCTAGGAAGCTTGAATCCGGTCCAGGGAAGGCATGGCTTGGCAGTATCGCGCTGGACTGTTCCCATGGGGCACAGGTTCAGACTAATTTGCATATGGCCATGTATGAACAGGGGTGGCAGAGTGGGCTAAAGAACGTGATGGATTAAACCCAGATCTATTGACTGGGTGTGAGTGTTTGATTGATTCAGATGCTCTGTCAATCACCACCCCCTTTTGTACCGCTTTGTTCACCATAAGTTGGCAGGGTATACTCAGACATGAGTCCCTTGCTCACTTTGCCACTGGATTCAAGCAAGCCTGGCTGAAGACGGCTGTAATGCCAGAAACCGGTCCTAGGAAGCTTGAATCCAGTTTGGGCTGGACTGTTCCCATGAGGCACAGGGTCAGACTGATTTGCATTTGGCCATGTATGAACTGGGGTGGCAGAGTGGGATAAATAACTGTGATGGATTAAACCCAGATCTGTTGACTGGGTGTGAGTGTTTGATTGATTCATATGCTCCGTCCATCACCACCCCCTTTTGTACCACTTTGTTCGCCATAAGTTGGCAGGGTATGCTCAGACGTGGGTCCCTTGCTCACTTTGCCACTGGATTCAAGCAAACCTGGCTGAAGACGGCCTTAATGCCAGAAACCTTCCCTAGGAGGCTTGAATCCGGTCCAGGGAAGGCATGGCGTGGCAGTTCGGGCTGGACTCTTCCCATGAGCCACAGGGTCAGACTGATTTGCATATGGCCATGTATGAACTGGGGTGGCAGAGTGGGCTAAAGAACGGTGATGGATTACACCCAGATCTGTTGACTGGGTGTGAGTGTTTGATAGCTTTAGATGCTCCGTTCATCACCACCCCCTTTTGTACCGCTTTGTATGCCATAAGTTGGCAGGGTATGCTCAGACGTGAGTCTGTTGCTCTCTTTGCCACTGGATTCAAGTAAGCCTGGCTGAAGACGGCTGCAATGCCAGAAACTGGTCCTAGGAAGCTTGAATCCGGTCCAGGTAAGGCATGGCTTGGCAGTTCGGGCTGGACTGTTCCCATGAGGCACAGGGTCAGACTGATTTGCATATGACCATGTATGAACTGGGGTGGCAGAGTGGCCTAAAGAACGGTGATGGATTAAACCCAGATCTGTTGACTGAGTGTGAGTGCTTGATTGATTCAGATGCTCCGTCCATCACCACCCCCTTTTGTACCGCTTTGTTCGCCATAAGTTGGCAGGGTATGCTCAGACGTGAGTCCCTTGCTCACTTTGCCACTCCATTTAAGCAAGCCTGGCTGAAGACGGCTGTAATGCCAGAAACTGGTCCTAGGAAGCTTGAATCCGGTCCGGGGAAGGCATGGCTTGGCAGTTTGGGCTGGACTGTTCCCATGAGGCACAGGGTCAGACTGATTTACATATGGCCATGTATGAACTGAGGTGGCAGAGTGGGCTAAAGAACGGTGATGGATTAAACCCTGATCTGTTGACTGGGTGTGAGTGTTTGATTGATTCAGATACTCCGTCCATCACCACCCCCTTTTGTACCACTCTGTAGGAGAAAAGGCTGGCCATTTACGAGAGGAGGATGACTGATGAGCAGAGCCTGAGAGAGCTGGATATCAGAACTACACTAGTGGAGTCCAGAAGTAGTGGTGGCAGCTTACATGCAGAAGGGAAAGTCGCATCCCAAACGATTTGGTACCCATGCATGTTGTGAGGGATGACATACACTAGTAGTTCTCCACCTATGAGGTGGCTCTAAGAGTGCACAAGATTCCTGAAGAGTCCTGAAGGGGTTTGTGAAGGGTGTGGAGATACATGCCCAAGGTGAGGGACACACTCCTCTTATTGGAGGTAGGGGATCAAGCCCAGTACTCTCCCCTGAAAGCGATTTTCCTTATTAAGTCTGGGCTGACCCCTAGAAGGTGTGAACAGAAGTTCAGGGGCAGCCACAAAATGTCTTCACAAACACAGGTGGCTTTCTTGTCTATGCAAGCAAGGTACTCAAGGGCTGAGTGAAGGGCAGCAAGGTTGATGATTATTCTGGGCTTTGCAAACTAACTTTGAAGGAGCACATGCTAGATACTTGTTTTCCAGAGCTGCACCAATACCTAGTAGATAGCAAGCTGACGGATCCCAGGAAGCATACTGAGGAGGCGGACATCTGGGTCAGCATGAGAGTGCCAATGAAGACATCTGGGGGGATTCGTAAAAGGGTGGGCAGAGTTCCCACCAGAAGGAGGGAGGGAAAAAGAGAGAGTTCTCTCAAGGCCCCAAAGAAACTCAAAGGGGAAAGGGTCCTTTTTCAATCTGCTCACCAGAAGACAAGCTTTCCTGACAATAGTCAGCCAAAGAATCCCAAATGCAATGACTGTTTTAAGTGTGAGCGCTACAAGGGGATCCAAAGTCCCCAAAAAGAGGGGTGGCATACATAGTGCTTGTAAATGAGTTTGTCCCAGTAAGTGGGAGGGAGTTGAGTGATGTTACCCTAGTGTCAACAGGTGACAGTGAGGTGGTTCCTAAAATCCATCTACCCTCAAATACAGCAAAGTATAGACAGTGGGTTACCATCAATGACAAGGTGTTGAAGTTCTGTGGGACACAGGTGACAGCATGACTAAGGTAAGGAGTCAGCTGATGGCAATGCTGTCAGTAAAATGAGAGGCAAGTCAGGGATCATATGTACCCTACATTGTGGTCTAGATTATTATTAAACATGGAGCAAACGTTTTGTCTGTTTAATCAAATAAAAGAGTTTTGTTTTGTACAGCAGAAATGCTGAACCTACATATTTGAAGGTGCCCTCATATGTGAGAATGGAGAAAAAGGAGACTGTGAATAAAAATTTTGCCAATGATCACACAATTTGAGACCAGTTTATGGTTCAAGTATGTTAAAGTTAGGTCGAGTATATTATTCAACGTACTCAACCTGGACGTCTAATAAAAGTTTTAGGATTTTTCAAGGCCTGTCTGAGGTTTTTGGGTGTAAGTGGGATTTTCTTTTACATGCCTTCTCTTTGCTTGCAGAGAGGTACCACAAAAGGGTCTTAGCCCCTTTTAGCGTCTGTATGGACACCCTCTAAGAGGACCCCTCAGTTTTTTTTTAAAGGAAGGGTGGGAGCAAGCTTCCAGGAACACTCCCCAGGATGCAGTTAGCTACGTGCTGACCTCCGGAAGCCAAATGTCCAGATTATGGAAGCAAGCTTCTGACAACTTAGAGGCCAGCCAGGAAGAGGAGAGTTAACCTCTTCCTGACCTCTTAGCCTCCAAGGAGAAGGATGGCTCAGTGGAAGGTATGAATCTTTCTCCTCTTCTGACTTCAGATCAGACAAGGGGCTGCCACTAGTTGCTGGGGCAGTACTCCTCTCTGCTTGCTCTCACCCCTGGGACTACCCACATGTGCACCCATGATGTGGACACAGGAGACAGCCTCCCTGACAATAATAAAACTTACAGGCTGTCTGATAAAGAGAGGGCCAGCATCAAAAAATGAAGTTTCTAAGATGATGGAGTTGGGGGTGATTGAACCCTCCAGCAGCCCCTGGTCCCACGGGGCACCACACCAGAACTCTGGTTCTGTGTGGGTCACTTAGGGCTCAATTCAGTCATCAAAACTGATGCTCATCCCATCCCCGCAGCTGATGAGCTGGTTGATAGGTTAGGGCCTGCCCAGTACCTGAGCACCTTTGATCTGTCGTCAGGGTACTGGCATATTGCCCTTAATGAAGGAGCCAAGGAGGGCCGGAACACTCTCAGTTTAAAGTGATGCCATTTGGACTTAAGAATGTTCCTGCCACTTTCAAAGGGCTGGTGAACAAGGTTTTGGCTGGAATGGAGGCCTTCATTGCTCCTTACTTGGATGAGATTGCGGACTGCAGTAGCAGCTGGAAGGACGACATTTTTCACCTGCAGGAAGTGCTACGGGCTCTGCAACAGGCATGCCTGACTATCAAGTCCAGTCAGTGCCAGATAAGCCAGTGGTCTTTGCTGTACTTCGGGCACATGGTCAGCAGGAGTAAGGTGCATCCTCCTCAGGCCAACATAGAGATTATCATGGGCTGGGATCCTCCAAAACCTAAATTGAGTTGAGGGCACCATTGTTGTCCCCTTGACAGAGTTGGCATCGAAGAGACAGCCCAGAAATTTGATTTGGACAGAGGCATGCCAAAATAACTCCCTAAGGCAGGCCATGTGCACTAACTCTGTGTTCAAGGCTCCTGACTTTTCCAGGAAATGTATTGTTCAGACAGATGCTTCAGGTCATGGCATAGGGGCAGTACTTTCACAACTTAATGAAGAGGGCCAGACCAACCTGTAGTCTTAATTTCTAGGAGGGTACTGCACAGGGAGTGCTTTAGAAAGGGAAGCCTTTGCTGTGGTCTCCGCACGGATGTATGATGTTACAACGGACACATTTACATCGCGGTACATTACATCGCAGTTTTTACAATGCAAGTCATTACAACGACTTGCGTTGGAGGGCGCTGGACTTAGGAGTAGTATAATTTACTATTCCAACTCCAGTATACATACAGTAGGGAAGATGTTGGATAGTAAATTATACTATTCCTTGTCCTAGAGCGCCATCCAGTGCAAGTCATTGTAACGACTTGCGTTGTGAAAATCGCGATGTAATAGCGTCGATGTAATCCCCACGTTGTAAATGATATTTCCCTTTGCGCACTGAAGTATGACACCATACTTATTTGGGACTCACTTCCTGACTCAGACAGATCACACGCCCCTCCGGTGGCTAATGCAAATGAGGGGGGTCCATCTTCCTACAGGGAATGGACTTTAGGGTGGAACACAGATCTGGGGTAGACCACACCAATGCTGATGGTCTTTCAAGGCTCTTCTGCCTTAATGATGAGAACTCTCTAGAGGTTAGGTAGCTCTCCGCACATTCAGCTTGGGGGTACACGTGTTGGACCCAAGAGCGTTAGGATGGCCTTCCCCCAATGTTTGGCATGCTTACCTCCACTTTTTACTGCATTCTTGTTGTTGGCCTTAGGACTCTGAGCTCTTTACCACTATAATTTTTGTAAAAGTGCATGTGCTAATTCCCTAAACAAGGGTTCACTGACTTATCCACAATTGATATATTTAAATTCTTTGTAAGTTCCAAGTAGAGTGCACTACCTCTGCCTAGAGTCTGTAAATTAAATTTTACTCGTGGGCATCCTGCACTTATTGTGCCACCCACACAAGTAGCCATGTAAACATGTTTTAGGCATGCCACTGCAGAGCCTGTGTGTGCAGTTTACAGTGCCATGCAGATGTGACATTTAAAACCCCTTGACATCAACTCTAATGCAGGCCCCAGGTAGCCCATAGGGCAGGGTGTTGTTTAAGTGAAATATACATGCCTATGGTGGACTTTGTGCATTCTAGACAACCATACACAAAGGAAGGCTAGGTGTGACTGAGTGGCCATCTGCATTCTGATGGGTCATCCTGGGCAGGGTAGGAGGGAGGAGCTGACAATTATACCTGAATGTGAGTGTCCTGTCCCCACACAAAGGGTTTCGTATCCCTTGTAGTTAGTCTGGAGCCAGGGCTAGGAAGGGAGGACCTCTGGATACTTCAACACCCCTCTTTATAGTCACTTCAAAGGCACAACTGGCTATAAGTACTGGGTCTCACCCCACCCAATTAGACAATTCTGAACCTATAAAGGAACTCTACCGGGAAGAAGGACTACAGTGCTCCTATAAGGTCTGCCACTCAACCGGACTGCTGCTCTGGAGGAACTGCTTTTCTGCTGTACTGCCCTGCTGCATGCTATCCTATTTCCCTGCTGAGGAAGAACAGGGCTCTAGCTTGAACCCAGAGTTATCTCCCAGGGCATGCTGGATTGCCTCCTGTTTTGAGATATCAAAGTCTCACCACCTGCTTCTGGGCCTTGTCTATTGGCAGTGGAGCCAGGGGCTTGCTTAAGGGGAACCGACTCATCCTCCTGCTGTGTGAAGCAGAATTGACGCATTACTGATGTTGCAGGTACAGACGCAGTGCATCTCAGTCGGTACGAGCTCATTGCCTCAGAACCGACTCATCGGAACCGATGCATTGCCGCCACTGCATTGTGAGAAGATTGACACATCCTCTCGACTCCATGGAGATACCCAGCGCATCGACTTCGGAACCAACACATCTCTTCGTTGCTTCCAGCACATTCCCATCATTGTGTGGAGAAAATCGACGCATCACTTCGGCTATAGAGACTAACACAGATGCATCTCGCTATTGTGAGCAGGATCAAGGTACTCTGTTCAGTGTGCCTTTCTTGCCTCCTGTGTCCATTCCGAGCTCCATCGCAGTCGACTTGAACTCTTGACTCTGCCCTGCTCCATTACGACCAGATAATCCCCAATGAGGCATATTGTCTCTAAGCCCTATTCTTACTTTTATTCTTTCAAAATGCATATCTTGAATTCTACTTTTTGGATTTTTGCTGTTTTGGTCTTGTTCAATTTATAAAATTAAAATGTATTTTTCTAAACTGGTGGGGAGTTTTTTGTTGTGTTTTTACTGTGTGACTGTTTGCAGTGTTGCAGAGATGCTTTACTCATTTCCTCCTAAGTTAAGCCTGACTACTCTGTTCCAAGTTACCAGAGGTTGAGCATGGGTTAATTTAAAGTGTGAATCTGATTTACCCTGACTAGGATTTGTGGCTCCTGCTTCGACAGGGTGCATACCTCTGCAAACAGAAACCCAGTTTATCACAGTTCCATATAAAGGAGCTGCTCTCCCCCTAAAGCTAATACAAATCAGTTTAAGAATTACACGGCACTCAGCTTCCCTTACTAGTGCTTGCATGCAGGCAAACCACTCCAGATATACCAAAACACAACTTTGTCCTAAAATATAAAGCAGCGCTCTGGAAACGATGTGATTCTCTTTATTTTACAGATACACAGCTAAAGGAAAAAATCCATCAACACGTTGGTTACGGTCAGATTAGATGTTTCTCGTATTGTTTTTTGCCTGTGATAAAGAGAGCATTCCATCTGTATACAGGGAGGAGGGGACATTGCAAATAAATACAGTTGTGATCTGGGGGTCGGATTACAATTATTTTACATTCTGTAATGTAAGGTAATGCCCAAGAAAAGAAGGATACAACATTATGGAGGTATGAAGTCTATTTCATATTTTTAGAGTTTATTTTTTACTACAATGGGTAAATTATGAGTAAATAGTTTCTTTTACGGTTTGTGTGCGAAGGGGCAAGGTGATTAATCACAGTTTGTATTGTGAAATGTGTGCATCAGTATGAATTGTGTGTTATTGAAATGATTTTGATACAGCCACAATAAGGAAAGTGCTAGATAAAGTCCAACACTTTCCTAATACCAATTACATTTACTTTTTCAGCTATAACATTTAAAAACAAAAATATCATCAAGAGGAATTGACGTACAATTCATGGCAGTGACATGATACCATAAATATTTGTCAAGCCCTCCAGAGGACCAATGACTTCTAATTTTCATTACTAAATGTATGCCTTCCATTGGACTAATATCTATTGGTTCCAATATTATGTATTTCCGCCCACATTAGGCATTATCTATTTTTACTGCTGTTTAGTGATAACATTTTCTTGTATATATGCCATTTTACGATTTAGTTGGCTTGTTTTCATCACTTCTGATCTCAACATTAGGTTTCTTCTACAGGGCAGTGCAAACTGTCTAGTTGCAAAATACCGATGGTTGGCTTACCAAAATGTACATTTGACTTAAAACCCACCTATTGAATACTATTGGTTAGCGTTATTGTCACCCTTAATTCTTTGCTACTTATTGCATGGCATTCCATGACAATCTTGTCCCATCTTGTGTTTGTCCCTTCCCTGAAGCATATCCTCTTTACCATTCTCTTGATTGGCTTCTGTTCTGTAATTTTCGGCGTTGGGAAAACAGAGAGCATGGATGAAAGAAAATATAGTACCGACATATGATTGTGGCCTAAATAAAGAACTCATCCTGACCCATCGAAAAATATACTGCATTAATGGATAGTTCAACCTAAAGCCAACAGGATAGTGGTAACCTTCGTTTTTGCTACCTACGTAATGCATACATCAATATTGTGCAAACAATAGGCAAGAAGATTCTGAACATCCATTGAGAGGCAATTAGATGTACAACAGAAAGGAAGAAATACTGATAGCATCTTGACGAGGTGTACCTGCAGCTGCATCACAATGATATCTATATAGTGGCATAAATAGAAGATTTAAAAAGAAGCCACCACATATCCAGGATAGAGACATTATATGTCTCATATTACTCGAAGACAGTGCTACCTAAACACCTACGAGTAACCACTGTGAAGGAGTCCTGACGAAGGCCTAGCCGAAACGCGTTGTTTGTCAACAAGCTGCCAGTCTGTGCATAAAGTTTTACATGATTTATGGGTTTTAATATATACTTCTTTTGACTAAAGTTGAAAAAAGAGAAAAAAATGATGTGTGTAAAAATGAATTGAAATTAAGACAATCTCGCTACTTGAAACACAGATTCATGATAGCATATGAAATGTGCCAACTGTCAAAGGGAGAGAATACATGTGGTTCATAATTTAGTATTAAGATTGTAAATATGTTTATCTTTATATATGATTAAAAAAAATCTACAAAAATTATATAAGAATATTAATAAGAAAACAATAAACTGTTTATACTTATTCTGTATTAGTATTTGTGTTTTCACTGATTGTGTAATTAACGTAGTCTAGAGTGGACATGCCAGCCTAATATAAAACACACCATACCCTGTGTTTCTGCTTTTCCAAGCTGACTTATGTTCTAACAATGTTAGGAAACTACCTTTCTCTTTTTGGCCAAGCACTTCATGAGAGTGCATGTGTTTTCCAGTACTTCCTTCATGTGCTTTCCTTTCCCCACCCATGATCCATGTTGCTCTCTCTTGACTAGGTGCTGCTCCACCACCCTAGAAATCCTTGTTATGATCTCCCTCATGTGCGTTCCTCCCCTCACCAGCATTAATTTTTGTTTTAACTCCCCAGCAGCTTCCTCAACAAACTCGTCTGTTGCTGCCGCCCCATCCTTGCGGTCTTCTTGTGCATTCATTTATTGGGAAGGCCCAGTAGAACATTTCTGCCAGACCTTCTACTTTAAAAAATCAAATATTCTTCTGTACTCCCCCATGTGAAATGATGCATGTGTGTACATGTGTGATCACTAACAGCGGTGTATTTCACCCTTTTATTCTTTTTTCCCTTTTGACCATGCTGCATCCCATCAGCAAGAAAGGCATTGGCAAAGCCAATTGGTCCCAAAAGCAAAACCTTGCTGCTTTGGCAATGCCTTTAATGTCTTGATTGTTCTTACGTTTATACAGAACCCCAAACAGCTTCTTTTCATACAATACTTCTGTCAGGGTAATCTTCTGCTTACAGAATCCACCATAAGATTATCTCCCTGTGCATTCTGTTGCAACCCATCAAGCCTCAAAACAGCTTCCATCAACTATTATTTCTAGCCTTTCTCCTTTACTTGCTTTTGCTGAAATTGCAGCCTCTTACCCTAAACCACTGTCATTTCATTTCATGTCTTCTCCCAACTCTCATTGCTCAGTACCCCTCTCCTCTATCAAGAAGTACCCTGGAGTTAGTGTAGTTTATTTAAAGTAGAGATAAACAAGAGAAGCACTATTCCCATTGTTTACAATGTAACAATAATTGCAATAGACTTACATTCGTGTTGCAAAGCTTGTGTTGTCTGTAGGCTCCAACACATACGATTGCTGTAGACCCAAGTTGAGGAGGAGGTTTTTCCGGGACTAGCTGAGGGGATGCAGAATGGTGACGTGATGAGTCAGTGCCTTGAAATAATCCTTGTGATGCAGGAAATGCTTGTGAAGGGAATGAAGATGGCTGATAAACTGACGACCCGGAGGGAGGATTTCGGTGGTGAGAGTCACGATCACGATGAGTTGATGGATTCGAATGTGTCCTGTATGGGTTGCCAAGACTTGAGTGTCTGTGATATCCACGCCTTCCTGATTGGCGTTGTTTCCTTCTTTTTGGAGGCTCTTGCCCTGTGTCAGTTTGCAATGGCAATATATAGGGTAGTTTTCCATATCCATAGTTTCCTGGCTGAATGGAACTTCTTGTTCGGTTTCTAAAACAAAGAAAATAACACAATTATTCCACAAGTAAATACGAGATCTGAATTCACATTTAGCCACTCTAGTGATCACTGTCATCCATTTTTATAAAAGAAAAATATCAGTTAGTCTTTCTTGAAAAAACAGTACTGGGTAAGGCTGACATAATAGGGGCTGTTTGGTTGCTTCAGATGACTGATTTATGTTCTTGTAAGATACACATTACTGACATTTGGCAAAGAGACACTTCATTTACTTCTTTTTTTTATTTTATGAAAATAGGGTTTTAGTTGGGGAGGATATTAGTCCTTCTGAAGTAATAAGTGAGAATCTTGTTTGGTCGAATAATCAAGTTCAATAAATAAACAGGGTCCCTCTCCCTGGAAGCTATGACACAGAGCAGGCCTATTTAAGTTAGGGAAATGTGTTTAAGCGTTTAATAACGTAAAAGCACGTACTAGGAATATTACAACCAATATTAGCAAATAGAGAGGGCAAAAAGCGCAAAGAAGAAGTAAATTGCCAATCAGAAGTTTTCAAGACTGACAAGGATGTAGGGACGATTTCAGGTCAACCACGATGGAGCGGAGATTGGATCCATCGGCTGGGTCAGTTACCTTCTGACTTAGTATTTGAAATGAAGACAAAGTCCTCTAGCAGGGCAAGGCTGCAGGTTGTATCCAGCGAAGTTGCTAAACCATTGTAAAAGGACAAGCTGAAGCCATTGTTCTGGCTGGAAAATCTCAGAGCTGGTAAAATTCAAACTGCAGGCTACAGATTGAGCAAAAAACTATTGTTCAAATATGTAAAAACACATAAATCATGATCACATATAAAACTAAACACATTTTTTCCATTCATAGTGCAGGAGAACAATCAGCAAAACACAAAACGTCAAAATCTTATTTGAGTTCATGTTTTAACCTTTTTGTGATCGCTGTTTTGTACTAGCATCTAAAGTGCAGGTTCGAATAGATCAAAAACATATGTGTTCAAAACAAAGGAATGTTCACATTAGAGTTGAGATAAAAAAGGGATACTGGCCATGTATCTATTAGGTAGGTCATAAAATGCATTGTGACCGGCAAAGTCTTTGGTCCATAGTGCAATGGTAAAGCTAGCTCAATCCATCAGCATCATTTTAGCATATGCAGACCAAACTCAAGTACTGTAGACTACAATTGAAATCCTTGCCGTGGTACTGCCAGGTATGGAAGACGTAGATATATAAAAGAGAGAATTGTAATCAAAGCATCCGTATTTCCTATCATACAATCAGTCAAACCCTGCCATGATCCTTCAGAGAGCTGGACACTAGCTGGAACAGACAAGAGGTACAACAGTATTTAACACACTTTTCTTCTAAAACCAAGAGGATTCCCCATGGAGAGTGGGCTGTCAGGGTTAGCAAAACCTGATTGCTATATAAAAACCTATTTTTGGTTCTGCTATCTAAACAATAATGAGTAACCACCAGAGTGTTAAATTAGTACATGGACCTCACTTAAGTAGTATTGACTTCTTTAGAAACAGTCCGTTGCTAATGATTTTTATTTAGAATGACAAGGATTTCCACTTTATAATCCACATCTTTCCTAAAAATGTGTATTCTGAGAACTACTACATGGCTCAATGTAACCATCTGGATGCATACTGGTTTAATCCAGGTTAGCCTTGGTCGTGAATAGGCCGGGCAGACAAACAGGACATGAGCAGGGGTCTGATTGTGAGTGTAGCAGGCGGGGCATAGCGAGGACTGCAGAATTGAAGTTTCCCATTTAGCTGTGAACTCATTGAGGGGCAAGGAATCTTGTCTAAATAGGATATATACTAGGATGTATACTTTTCTATCGACTGGATCTCCAGTATTGACGTCTTAGCATTGTTCTGTGTTGTCCATAGCCAATATCATTCTTTAATTCTCTCTTTGGTCGGGAGACGCTCATTAGGGATGGTGTCCCACAGCTCCTGCAGACCCAAACATCTTAGAAGTTTTTTAATATTGTTAAGACAGTCTATGTTATGAAATCTATCCTGCTTGACTATTTCTTGCAGTGCTCTGACATAGGCAGCTAGTTCCGGTGAAGCTTTCAACTCCTCCAGAACAGGTCTATTACTTGCTATATCTGAGATCAGTTTCCTCCCCATGTCAGGTTTCAGAGGATATATAGATATGCTAGAGAGGAGGGAGGCTAAAGAGCTTGAAAAATTCAACAGGAGGAGGGAGCACACCGCCTGGCATACCAGCACGCAATTAGCCCAGATGCATTGTGGTAAATGCAGTGCATGGCAACACTCACTTCAGTTGAAAGTCTTTAGTGTTCACCCTTGTTGGTGCAGCCAGTGCTGAGTATCTCACTGTTTTCAGCATCGGGCAACACATTCCTATGGGTCCCAAAGTCTTGCCAGGTCTCTGTGCCATTCACTGGGTGCAGGTTCATCAGCCAGCACTACGCAGCTCATCAGCTCAATGGAAAGTTTTCAAACAAAAAGAGGGTGGGAGGACACTGCCTCACATCCCAGCACTGGCTGCACCAACAAGGGAGACTGAAGTACGTGTTATCATGCACTCTGTTTATCCTAATGCGAACTGAGTGCTGGGTTGTTTTCTTTTTTAACTTATAAATTCGTTTTCAGATCTAGCCATGTCAGCTAAGTTGAATAAATGTCCTTTGTCGGTCAGCACAGTCTTCCAGTAAAAGGTCTTGAACCGAAAAACCTGTCCTATGGTACAATTTTTTTTCCTGAAACCAGCTTGAAGCGAGAATAGTATATTTTTGTCTTTAATCCACACATGTATTTTTCCTAGCATTGCACTGCAGAAAACCCGCTGGATTATGTCAATTAGACTTATAGGTCTATCATTTATAGGCATGTATCAATAGCCCTTATTAAAATAAACTAGTAGGACCTCAAATACTTCCCAGGAGCTAGGAATAGCTGCATCCCTTGCAATTGCATTTGTCAGCGCTAAGATGCATTTAGACCACTTGTCTTTGGCATGAATGAAGAAGTCACCCGGTATCATCGTGTCCAGGTGCTTTCCCACATGCAGTTACTAAAGGACAAGGGAACCCTCTAGGTAAGAAAGGACCTGGGGTATCAATTAAGCAAAAGATAATGGTCCTTGACAAGGAAAATAACAACTTCAATAATTATAGGCCACAATATGCACTATAATGAACAAGCAGTCCAGCCGAACTTTAGAGTTTATTCGATATTAAATATGTTAAATTAAACAGAACAACAATAAAACAGTGGGACACAGTCCTGTATCCACAGTGCTACACATACAATAGACAGTACACTTAACTAGGGTATTTCAGGCATATAAAGGAACAGGAGAAAAAAGGCAATTTTACAAAGTATTTGCTTCACATATGTGGGAAACACATGATTTTTTTGGCACATAATAGTGAACTAGTGTTTAAACCACATATTATGTCGACGGCGTTTCGATCCAGTTAATAATAATGGATCATCATAAGGACATTCATTGTTTGCCTGAATTTAAAAGCATGGGCGCGAGGCCTCGCAGAGTCAAGGGTAAGCCGGCTTTGGGTCAGCCAAATTGAATCATCAGCCCGACCCCTCCCAGGCTCCAGAATTGGAAGCCGGCTTACCCTTGACTTCGCGAGGCCTCGCGCCCATGCTTTTAAATTCAGGCAAACAATGAATGTAAAATTAGGATGGTCTTGAGAGAATCAAGTATTAGCTAGTGGTGTACTCAGTGATCTGTTCTCTTCCCAATGACTTTAAATCTAGACATGAAGTTGATTGTGGCACTCCTGGATAACCCTGGGATCAAGATTTACCAACATAATGATATAAGATGTGTTGAGGCATCAGCAAGGCATAACAAACAAGCACCCTACCCGCACAAACTATTTTCCACACGGAGACTTTAGATCACCAGACTGAAAACAAAAGGAGCACACTGGATCAAATGAAAATACAGGGCTGCATAAGCTAAGCATATAGAATCTCGAATAACATTACAACATGGATAATACTCCATCGATCAAACAGGAGTCTACAGGTCAAAGATGCTTTTCCGTTCAAGCTGCCCTGGAATGGAATGTTTTTCTCATCTATCTCAGAAGCACCTCTCCTTAGCTTTCAATTTATAAAAAAAATAAAACCCCCTCTGCTTGGAGTTAAATTTGCCCTGAAGGGTCTATGAACAGAACCTAGATTACTTAGTCTGTTCATAATTATAGCCATTTGTTTGTTAATTATTGTGGGTTCATTTCAGCAGTCATTTTATGAGTGACAACTATGGATAGAGACTTAACTGGCAGCTGTAAATTCACGATTTTCTTTTTTTTACACAAAGTAATAAAGGTTGCTTGTTTAGAGATGTTTCACTTAATTCGAAAAGCCTTGTCAATTACTAATATTGCCTTAAACCATATTAAGGAACTCATTGGTTTGACCTCTGCAGGCTGATTGAGTGGATGGTTAAGGCCGAAGAGTGGACCAGCACTCACTCTTTTGATCTTCATGTTACACACAATCATCCACAATGACTAAATTAGTCCACTGAAATATTTCATCAGTAGACACCCAACTGTTTAAACAAGACAGGTACCAGAAGGACATGGGAGAATGGTAGCACTAACTTTACTGTCGCATGGTTCACCACCACCTAGGTACTTATTACAAGCTCTGAGTGAAAATCCATGTGATTGCAAGACAACCAAAGTACAGCACACAAAGTATCAAAACTGTGAGATGCAGTAAGTAACAGGTGCTGTATGACCGCCACATTACCCTTTTACCGATGTAGTAAGGAATTTCTGTGTTTAGAGCGCCAGCATTGCAAATATACCTCATGATTAAGAGCAAAGTTGCACTGGGCCCAGGCGGTGAGCTCCGCCCTGTTTGCAGAGTTGTCAGTGCTGAGTGGAGTACCCAAAAACTCTGCGAGGAAAATCCAACGCTAGACCATCTTCCAGCGAGATTTTTGAACGCGACAGTCGCGATCACTCACACTGAGAACCTTTCCGTTCGTATTGAGGCCACTCGAACAGCACATCTACTCGAGCAGCAGAAAGAAACAGCGTCCTCTTGTGCTGTGCATGGTGTCGTTCGTGCTGATTTTGCAGCGTGGGACAAAACATCTGGCGCAAAAAATCTGCATGAATGGTGTGACCTAACGCACTGCACCGCTAGCAGAACTCCACGTAGTACGCAGGACTCCGCAACCTCCGCCCATGTCTACTGTACACAGAAAGTTCATTTTATAAAGTGCTTACTAAATGAAGTTTTTTGTTTTTTTAAACACGGTTGATGCAATGAACATCCACTACAATCCCAGCGTGATCTGGATGATTTTCCAGACATACACAGCTGTGACATTTGAGACTGGAACAGAACTCCAATCACACTAACAACCAAACCAGTTTGTGTGCAATAAATACAAATACCTCAGTCATCTCCCCACAGGTACAGAGCTCACAAAAGAGTTCATGTCTCAAAATGAAAAAGAACTGAATGGAACTATGGGTCTCAAAGGCTGCTTTTCAGCATTGGTTTTGCTTCCGCTACCTCGCGAAGAATACCTCGCCAGCTCTCGGAGCCTTAGTTTACACTTTTGTACCGAAGATTGCTAGATAAGCCTTGCTCAGGCATGTGTTTGATCATTTCCTACATATTTTAACCTCCAAGGCTGCCAGTTTTATGTGCCCTCCAGCATCTGATTGCATTGATTTAAGAAGCCTGGCGGATGCCTGAGTGCGAAGGGCCTGAGAAGGGGAGTCATAAAAATCACAACTACCCATGAAATGTTGGCAGGGTGCCATTTTCTTTTTTCCAATGAAAACTCAGTGCAAGGTAACCAGGAACACGTCCATTCGCCAAAACACGTTCCTGGCAATAAATGTGCATTTAATACAAAGCGCATCCAAACGTGTGACTGCAGAGTATGGAACTCATAAAACTTGCATGAGCCCTGCACAAGCACACAAATAAATACTGTTTGGGGAGACTAATTTCACGTAAACGAGTGTGGTTTTGAACGGCTCTGATATGCCAAACAATTAGGATTAATTTACCATTTGGTCTCAGGAGCGAAATATGTGTTTTCCTCTAAGCAGCTCTGAATTGCTGCCAGAGGATTGTAGAATCGAGAACTGTGAAAGTATAACTTTGAACATCAAATACTTAGCATTTTTTGAGAGATCTGAACGCCGCTGCCACAGAAGAGCAAATGTCAACAGTTTTGCAATGTTGCTTACAGCCTATCTGTTACTGCGTTGTATGCAGATTATCGGCTTTGCAAAATGCATGCATTCAGCTTATCTCTACTAATGCTTATTTCTTCATTTTCCACAAAGTACCGCTGCATCCGTGCTTAATTTGGGCCGGTGGTTTCCAGTGCTCAGCACCCACACTTAATCATCAACACCAGCGCTTTTCATGAGCTCTAGTTAAGACCCCATTCATTTACCTGGAAATTAAGTGATTTGCCCAGGATCAGAGGATATTGAGCAAACTCTGAGACTCATACCTTCCCCAGCTTGGGCATCTGCAGCTCTGGCCGTTAGGCCAAATCTTCTCAATACTTTCATGGTTAGCAGTTGGTTCTGTTTGAGGTGGAGCTATAGGAGAAATGGGCTGGTGCAAGCTGCCTCCTGACAAGACCCCAGCACTTTTTTTTTTTACAAATTAACCACTGACAAACATTCTATGACATCACACACACAGGCTGAGCAGCAGGTATCATGGCAACTAGGGAGAGGATGCATTATACGTAATTCAGTATATAACATTTAGCTCCAC
Source organism: Lissotriton vulgaris (assembly GCF_964263255.1). Lineage (NCBI taxonomy): Eukaryota > Metazoa > Chordata > Amphibia > Caudata > Salamandridae > Lissotriton > Lissotriton vulgaris. The sequence continues at coordinate 2,125,386,511 of NC_141687.1, read as the reverse complement.
CTAAATTTTGACAGGCTTTAATTCATATTTTGATTGGGAGGAAGATGCCTGCTCCCTCTGAAAAAGTGTGCTTGTTATATACTTTTTGCCTTGTGTAGGAGGCTTGCATTTAAAACAGTGGGACTCTGTTGGTTAATGTGACAGCTAAGACTGAGGCTAATCTGTTTATTATGTCAGCACAACAAAGACAATAAATCTGACTTATATTTTGTTAAAAATATATGTTAAAATCAATAGTTCTTTGAGACTGTAACGTTACTGTGTTTAAGCTGGTAGACAGGTATTTTGACACATTGAATAGTAAGCAGGTGTTTTGGTGTTGGTTACTCAGTGGCAAACTTTTGAGGTAGAGGATTTGCACATTGAGACTTCTTCTTATGCCATTTTAAGAAGGGTCATATATTGTTTTACCCACTGTAATTTTGGGCATACTATAGAACTAAGAGAAACGCTTTTGCCTCAATTTAAATGTTGATTACCTTATCCACACATTTTGACTGGGGAGAAGTTGTGTTCTTGCTTTGAAAAAGAGTGCTTGTATTGCACGTTTTGCCTAGTGGCAAATTCTATGTTCAATACAGCAGGACTCCAAAGATTTGTTGACAAGCCATTGATCAAGTCTTTTTGCCTGATCTTTCTATTATGAAAATGTATTACAAACGCTTTAGGCTTGACTTATTTATTATGAAAATCATAAGTTAAAGCCAGTAGGCCTTTAAGCATGGACTGGTATACACTGTAAATTCTGTGGGCAGGTATTCGTCAAATGGATCATCACAGATTACTTTAGAAGACAAGGTATATGGTGTTGGTTTCAAATCCCACAAACGTCTGAGAGTAGAAGCTTTGCACTTTGAGAATGCTTATTAGGCACTCTTGGGAGGAGTTGTATACTGTTTTACCAGCTCTTAATTTTGGACTTATTTCTAATTTTATGACTGTGTACTTAATAGTTACCTGGTAGTAAAGCTTATGATCATTATAGTAAGCCTGAGATGGTTATGATGATGACCCAGTGATAAAGGGTAAAAGGCGGATTAGTTAATCATGAAAAGTTGTGTCAGACTTCATAAGTCTATGCTGGTAATGAGGAAAATTACAACAAAGGTAATAGGTCTGACTTATTTGTTGTGAACACCATATGCCTTTAAGAGTAAATTGATAATACACGGTATTAATGCCCATAGCCAAGCATTTTGTTACATAGAATGTCACAGGTTACTGTAGAAAGCACTGATTTTGATTTTGATTACTTTCTAAAACAAGGGGGTGGAAATGTGCATTATGATGCTCCTTTTTAAAGCATCTTATGACGGCCTGCTAGGGGTCGTTGTCTGCAAGTCCCTTTTAATACAAAGTAAATAAAACCAACTTACATGTAAATACAAAAAGGGACTTTGGGTTAGCCCTCTTCCGTCTATTCAGCTATCATTTTTGGTCTGTTTCTCCCTGTTAGGATGAGAGAGCCTCCTACATGGTAACAGAAATTATTCTTAGTCAGCAGTTGCCCAGCTGTATGTAGATCTGGAACCCTGGTTCCGACACGCACAGTGCATTCATGCATGCCCTGACCTAAGCCTGCCTTGATGGACTGTGGTCTACCATTGACCAGGAGAGGTTCTAAAAGTGATTTTCTCAGATTGTGTTGGGCTACTGCCATCACCCAGAGTTGCAGAATATGAGTGTGGTCGACAGTAGATTGGCCCGGCTACATCCTGTGTCATAGGTGTGGATCCACTTAATTAAAGTTCCACTACTGTGTTTGCAACTGTATTGGCCTACGTGAGAGGAATGTAGCACTGTGACACATGCTCATGTCCGTTTGCGCTTAAGACTGCATGTATGAGTGTCTGTGAAAGTACATACCATGGAGGCCCATGGGTTCCATTTTTGATATTCCTGAAGATCAGGGAAGAACTGTCCTGGGAGGAAAGCAGTGCATGCCATGCACACATCAAACGCATATTTTGATTTTAGGATCGGTGCTAGGCAGAGAGGCCAGAGTGCAGTGTTTGTGGTTAATGGTGGGATTGCTCGCAAACACACTACAGGAAAGTCTCTATAATTTTCTACAGGGATGGTTCATAGTATTTCCCTAACACTCCCAACCATAAAAGAAGGGGAGGCTTAATCTTTTTAATCTTTGAGAGTGAAACCCATTTCTGCATCTATGTCCTGGGTTGTCGGCCAGTCAGCTCTGGAGCCACACCTTTTGTTGCGGATAGGCCCCTGGACAAAGAACAGAACCGATGAATAGGCACATCAAAGAGCCCAACACTCACAACACAAATTTCATAGGGCCAGGCATTAAACCACATTTTTGTCTGGAGAAACTGTATAAAAGTGGAAGCTGAAAAACTACTAGCTGTTTTGAGCTGTGACAAGGCCACCATGACTTGAGATACTACAAGCGGGACAAGAAATTGGAGGATTCTGCTCTTCCAGCTGGGCAGGGCGATACTGCCCGGCATGCCAAGAGCACTTGCCTGAGCATGGAGCACAGGCCGGCCTCCCAAAACCAGTGTACCCCGTGAGAATGAGGAGAGTCTAAACAATGTGAGGCTCAGTGGAAATTTGGAGATGAGGATCCTGGTGAGAAGGTTTTGAGCCTGATGGACCATCGGGAACAGCTATGGCAGCAGAATACCACAGTTTACTGAGGGTAATTTGCTTTTGCGTTGTGGCCCATTGCCCACATTGTTGCTCATTAGCTCCGATTGAGGGCCACCACTCAAGTGCTTTGTCAGCACTGTTGTCAAAGGAACGAAGTAACTTTGTGGAGGACGCTCTTTCTTCCAGGAGAGAGGGCCTGCTTGACTCCAGGGCCACGGTCTGCGACTCTGAGTGTGCACCACCAAACCCAAGGCACCCAGGAGCAGCTTTACCAGCCGTCAACTGCCTGACATGCCTGTAAAGGAGGATTCTGCAATATTGGGAGGCTACTGCCTCCCTGCTAGAACACCGATCCCTGCAGAAGAGGGCCGACGCCAGGCCACAGCAAATCCCTCCCAGCACTGAGATCACCATAACATATGTGTTGAAGCCTAGAAGAGACTTTTAAACCTTTGCTAACACCTAGGTAAGATATATCAACCACGGGCTCACGAAGACTTAAAATCTAAGGCGCGATGTGACACATGTGACACATGTGTAAGAGAAATGCAGGCACTTGCTAAGAACATCATGAACAGAATCCTAGTGCAGAGGATTTTGCAGCTGTGGAAGTGGTAGCTGTATGCCCTGTAACACCAACAACAACAGCAACAACAACAACCTTGTGTTTGCTCTGTTACACCAACAACATTTGTGTTACAATGAGGGGGCGACTAATTTGTTTCTACTGTAAGTGAACATCTCAAGACCCATGTTGCCAAGAGATTCTTTCAGGATAATGGGTAAAACTTAAATGCTGTCACTTATCTGCATGGGGATACAGAGAGGTTTCATGAACATTCATACATTTATTATGAAAAGAGACCATTTTAGGGAGGTGGGTGCTATATAAATGCTGTCACTCACTCATCTGTATGAGGCTCTGGTAGAGTTTTCATGACTATTGTAGAATAGGAGTCAATATATTTACCTCATATGTTCCAAGTTATTGATTTTGCTTGGATGGCTTTCCAACACCTTTTTGTAAGAAAGTGGATCATTAACTGGGGTGGATGACAGTCCACCCTAAGAACTAAGGCCACACAACTGTGAAAGAAAATGCGATTTCAATAATTTATAGCTGGGCTCAACTCCCTGGTAGCTATGACACAGAGCAACGAGCTTAACTTAGGAAAATGTGAAAAGTATTTAGCAGTAACAAACCAGTTAAAAAGGTAAAACATTAAAATAAAGTTGAAAAAAAAGGTAAAACATAACCACTTTGGAGACACTAAATGATCAAAAATAAGGGGAACAAGATATATACATTGGTAAATATTTATGGCAAAAAATTGCCAAGAAAACAAAGTGCTAATCAGTAGTCACTGAGACCTAGGTGTGTTTTCAGGCCAACCGCAATGGAGTGCAGGTTCAATACACCAAGCAGGTACTTCATGGTCTAAGAGTATACCTTATGACTTTGTCTCAGAAATGGAAGTAGAAATCCTCTAGCATGACATGGTTGCAGAAGTCCTCTTGAAGCTGAATAATTGTTGAACAAGGTCCCACTAAAACCACTGGTTTGGGTGGCAAAAGCTCTGAGCAGGGTATATTCAAGGTCTTGTGTTGTGCTGTAGTGTAGTTCCTAGTTTCCCACTAGGCCCTGCGCATTGGAATAACATAAACAGTAGTATCGACGTGGAACTGCTTATATTCCAGGCCTCCACTGACTATGCTAAACTTAATTGGGTTGTGTTACCAACTAGCTCAGAGGTCACTGGAAACTTTCTTCTCTGCATAGGAAGTGATCAGCTTCCTTGGCACAGACAAGAAGGGATTCAGTTTTCCAACAACCGTGCAACATGACAACTTTGCTCCTCAGATCAAGAGTCGATCTCTAGGGTCGTGTGAAACAAAAGACATAGATTTCACTCAGTCAGTCTAGTGCAGTTTACTTTCACAGTATGTAGAGAATAGAGAGACGGGCGTTTATCAATAAAGGGTTAAAATTTATTGAACAGTCTTTCTTCTCATACAAGAGAAATGTATTGCCACAATTGCAATAATTGTTATTATAAAAAGTACGTACAGTAAGATAAGTATTGCGAAATAGAACTGTAAAAGCATTGATATGGTTTCTTAGCCATACAATGGTTTAAAAGTAATAAAACATATATACAGTCATATATACATTAGGCTAACATACTCAACTGGTGCTTCTAACTAAGCCTACCCCAGTGTGCCTGGCCTAAGCCTAACACGTGAAAAGGGGAGTAAGTAAGTAGCTTAAGTTAAGTTGGTTTTGCCAAGGTTTGTTTCAAGAATTCTCGTCTAAGGGTTTAGTCAACACCATACCTCTGAATAGAATGATGGAGGATTGGTATCTCCTTCAGGGGTCTCTCTCGATATCCCAGTCACCCGCGAGGGTAAACCGGAAGCGCCGGGACTGGATTTCTCTGCACGAGAAATGCAGCGGCTTCTCTCAGCGCGTCGAGGAAGGAGGGGTGACAGCGTCCGCGGGCAGCTGGAATCGGCTGGATGTCTTCGCAGAGGACGGCTGCACGGCTCCTCAAGCGTACTGCACCATAGGTCGCGCTGTAGCGGCGATAATGGTAATCAGCAGCTTCACCACCACAGGATAGCAGGCTGCAGCGACAGAGTGCTAGTTTTTACCAACACAGGGTCATGCAGGCAGCTGGCATCAGCAACAGGCAACGAACTCGCAGTTCGTATCTCTCACATTGCTTAAGGCAACGTTGGTAATATTTATACCTGACAGGTGCCGGGTTTGACGCAAGTTTGCTGGACATAAGACGTCAATTAAAGATGTCACTAGGAAGTGACAGTTATCAGTTGCTCATTAGAGTTCCATTACTAATCAAAACATAGCAAGCGGGGATTTCCAGGTTTGCTAAGTTTTTATCTTGTTGAAGAACTCGGAGTGTTATCTAGGAATATCAGATAGTGACTGCTGCTCTGTCATTGCACTAATTGGTCGCAAAGGAAGTAGCAGAGAGTCATGCTGGAATGTGGCTCTGTTCGTGTGAGGTCAGAGATGACTTTTCAGAAAATCGCACTTGAACGGTTATGCCAATATAGGGAATAAATGGATTTATAGCCGAATAGGGGCATAAGGTCACAGTATCGATCAGGAACCTAGATAAGCACGCAACACCCACTCCACGTTTTCATGTCCATCAAAATTACTAAAACTAAGCAATAAGATGCATGTGTAACATTGCCCACCCCAAAATACAAAAATGCATTCGAAATAGGCGTACTTGTAATACATGGAATTTAGGTACTGTACGATTTTTAAAGCATAGTAATCATTCAAAAAAAGTATTGCATATGAAATCAATGAACGATTATGCAAAAGGAATTACACATGAAGTATCTCTGACAGAAGAAAGGCGAGATAAATCATCACATAAAAATGCATTGTAATAACATGTGTGCTAGAGGCTGGTGTAATGTTGTTATGTCTCTAGATGTGTTTAGAAATAGAAGTGTGATGCTTCTGTTCTCTAAGAATAGTTTTTACGTTAAGCAAAGAATTGTTCGTGCCAAAAAGAGAGGGTCAATATTTAAAAAAATTGTCCAATTCAAAGAAAAATAGATTTCCAAAGCACTTGGCAGTTTTTGTTGATCAAAACTGAAGGCCGAATTCAGAGTTCATGGGAACGCTGTGTGTCGGAAAGCTTCTCAAAAGTTATTGTTTCTCTATGGGTGAGAACATCGTATCAGACAGGCTCGCAAAGAATTGGTCTACAAAATCAGGTGATAGTTCAACCAAATTAGATAGCGCTGTAACTTGGCAGGTGTGAGAATGATTGCTGTCATCGAAGGCAGGACCAGCAATGCTCACAGAGCGTTGTACCTGGATGATGTTGCTTTTGTCACTCGCTCCACTGTTACCACTTGGCTGTAGTACAGGAGTCTCCACGAATGCCGTCATCAGGATTGGTAGCCGCTGGGGACAACACAATGCGTGAGCCGTTATTGGACTGAGCAAAGTATCGACGTCCATTGGTACTGCTGATGGAAGTGAAAGACAGATGTCCAACACGCATTCATCGCCGCAAAGCATACACCGTAGCACAGGTAAAATGCAATTTTGCCATATCGGTCTGAATGAAAGGAACCAGGTCATGTTTAGATCTCTTAGCCTGGCCAATCCGAGGACGTTAGTTATCCTGTCCCTGTAGCGCATTGCTAGGATTGTCTCTTCCATTCCCATGGGAGCTATGTCTGAGCCGAGGCTTGCCATAACGTAGCAGGATGGTCAAAAATAGAATCCCTGCGATGAGTCCCAAAAATAGTGGTATGCCGCCAAAGATGGAGTGCACAAAATTAGGAAAGATTCCCAAAATTGTCTGGAAGGGTGTTAGCAGTCCCGTAAAGACTGTCTTAAATATGCCTGGGATGCTTGTTGCACTAGACATGTTAAGGAGTTGGCTGAACATTTCTACGAAATGCACGGGGCAATTTGTTGATAAAAGGTCGTGGACTTCAGTAGCCGTCCTTGCGACTAGAAGATCATACGTCTCTTTAGATGACGTTATAGGCACTGTTGTCTGTAAAAGCACAGATTTCATTTTGCTTAATGTATCAATTCGTATAGAATAGAGATTCAGACGAGGCCAGAGAGGAGTCACTATGTCTGGAGGCCCGCTCGGAAACAATGCTTGCATACAACATTTGACCATGGACGTTACTTGTACTAGATAACTTTTCCCTGGCGCGAGGCCACAGCACCTGTGATCCGTTCTAAGAATGTAACTCCCGTTTGCGAGTTGCATAAAGAAGGGCTCTATCTGAGTTGCAGGTGTGACTAGCTGGTGGCATGAGAGGTTGTTTGAATTTCCATCACATGCTCCGTGTAAATTAATACCCTGACACAAAAGTATACCGCTTAGTGAATGTTTACAGTTGTTACCACTAAGAAATAAATTTTTGTCGCTGTCACTATAGCAAGAATGAGTGTATGGTAATTTCCATTCGGATTTAACATATCCCTTACCCAATTGTTCATATTGGCCAGCAGGTATGTACTCAAGGCATTTATGAAATCGGAAAGTTGTTATCGGAATTGTGATAATTCCGTGTATTATCCATTCAATGACAGGGCTCTCTGACATTGTCAATGATAATCTCTCGAGTTTTTCGATGCTCAGGATTGTATAGTCTGCTCCTTTCTGTGACAAACTGATCTGTTTATCAGTAAGGTTAAAACTGGAAAATAATGACGTTGTGTTGATTAAACGCCAAGGCACATAGCCTGAACGAAGATTTTGCAGCGTCCAGCCTAGTTCTATAATAGAGCGTAATTGAGACTGGCCATGTTGTAACATTAGCAAATCTCTGTCTATCACATCAAAGGCAGAGGATACAATATTGTCCAAAGAATATATTCTGGAAGACAGAGTCATTAACCCATTGTCTACCACAGAAAGTGATTTCTCCAAATTAATACGATCAATTTCTCGTATTTTTTCAGCAGTTTCAATTTGCTTTACTTTCCAAGCCTCGTTGTAAGCAGCATAGATACTGGTCGCTATGAAACGCTTTTGACGCTGTTTGCGTGGTCCAAGAATGAAATCGCGCAAATCAGCACCATCTTTTAGTAAAGACAAGTGTTGCTTAATTTCAGCCAGTGTGGACAAAGTTAGCCATTCAAGGCAGAGTTTCCCTACACTGTATGTTGTTATAATCCCTGGATGTTGTCTCTGGGAGTATCTATGGTCTAATCTGGTCATTTTTAACCCCTGTGTTTCATTCAGGAATCTATCTTGACAGCTATTTGTGTCTGTAGGCCAGATTAACCACTTTTTCCAATCAGGATGTGTTCTGTTGAAATGTAAAATTTGTGACCCGTCTAACTCAATATCAGCGGTTGCATTTTCTGGTATTGGCTTCGGAATAGACGGTGTTTTAAGGTCTTTGATCTTAGCTAGGCCAAGACAAGATGTTTGGTGTATTGTGTCATTTAAAAATAACATTTGTTCAGGTATCATGCAGGTTCTAAATAGTGCTTCTATGCCTTGCACCTGCCAATCTTTTGTACCCCAAATCGTTTTCGTTTCAATATTATTTTTCCAATAATCAAAACCAAATGTCATCATTTTTTCATAAAATGCTTCTGAATATATCAATTTAGAATTTGTCAGCATTGTTTTCATTCCTGTTTTATCTAACAGTTTGTAATAAAACGTTTCTGCATTACTGGTGTTAAACCCTGAGAAGTATTTGAATTTCTCAAAAAATGCTGTAGAACTGCTTTTAGGTGGTGTAGAACAATGTTCCCATTGATTATACATAAAAACATTTCTAGGCTGTGCAGATTTATGCAAGTAATGATCCCCATAGTGGGTGTAACAGAATAACTGCTCATAGCTAGATGAACCTTGTAAATAATCATGATCTGTGAATCTAGCTGACATTACTAAATCAGACATCATGTCATTAATACTGTTAAAGTCCCAATCATCAGAGAATGTACTTGGTGTCACAAAGTCACTTAAGGAAACCTTTAGTTGATGAGGATACTTCAGGATTTCGACCGGACCATAGATCTCATAGTCTGTTTTCTCCCATACTACCCCACCAGGTATTGGAATTGCTGTGACATTTACTGTTGACAGTTCTCTTTTCTTCACGTGGGATGATCTGTGTGGTTTCAGGACTAGGTTGATGTTCTGACTTGCTGTGTCCATTCAATTGTAATGAACTTCCCTAAGATTAAAACTAAAATTAGGCATAGTAGGAGTATGAATACCCCTGAGATGATCCAATGCTCAATCAACGGTGAATCCAGATATAGTTCTTTGATTTGTTGAAGGAGTCCTGTTGTATTTTCTTTAGAATACTTTTTTGTTTCTGGCATCACTTCGGGATCATTTAAATCTTCAGAGAAGTTGTCGAAGTTGATTAAATAACCAGAGGCAGTTCTGTCAATTGATGGGATTGTTCTTTCAATCTGTCTCTCGGTAGCACTTTCTGATGCCACATCATTGTAGACTGGTGTTGTTTCTTGACGAACTGTTTCAATCTGTGTTTCAAGAGCTACGAGTTCCATGGCATTATTGCATAGTCCTTCATTGTGCACTGCAGGCTGATCGAATGTGATGAGTCTTTCAGTTTGAACCTCTTGGATTGTTGCAAGTTTGGGTATTCTGTTGTTTCTTGGGAGTCCACTGGGCCTACTGTTGATTATAGGTCACATGCTTGTGGTTTTACCAGGTCGATGGACACGACTCTGTTCTCCTTTTTACCAGCAAGGGGCGGTAGCACGACTGATCTTGTTCCGGTGACTGCTAAGACAGGTACTGCTTTTCTGTAAGAAGGCCCAAATTCCTTCTTCACCGCGATCTTTTCTCTGACTAGATCCCCAATCTTTGGAATCCAGACAGGCCTTGCTGGGGCTGTTACGGGTGGTGCCTCGTCAGTGGTACTTGGCTGTTGCTTTAACTTTATGTTGCTTAATGATTTTCTTGTTTCATTCAGTTCCTGTAAAACAGCCAAACGGTCTTTTACATCAAAGTGCGTTTTTTCTTCTTGTACCACTGACATCTGACTATCGAGGTCCTGAACGTTCATTCTAATTCCGAACAATAGTTCGTATGGGCTGAAACCTTTTAGAGAATTTCTTGGCATGTTGTTAAGACTAGTCTGGACACTTATTAAATGTTTGACCCACCCAGCGCCTGAACCTAATACCTTCGCAGTTATAGATTGCTTTATATCCTGGTTTTTTCTTTCTACCACACTTGTGCGACGGACAAGAATACCGCAACCCAATTCCCATGCTAGCCATGGCCTCCTTATAGGCTCGAGAGCTGAAAGCAGGACCCTGGTCAGAATGGAACGTGGTAATTGCGTATATGCCGATATGGACTCGCAAATCTTTTATAACCGTTCTAGCGACAGCCGAGCGCTGGTGGCCTCATTTTTTAAGTGCTTTTCGTCTTAACTATTAATAGGACGCAGGATGGGGTGTAGGCAGCGTTACGCTCTTTCTGGCTGGTAGCCGGTAGCAAGGTTCGCTACTGGGATCCCTATTACAGTTTTCACAGTTGTTTGCATATATTTGGTGTTCTACACTCATTCCCGGCCACCAGAATACTGATTGTAATTCAGTCAGTGATTCCTTGATCTCTCTGTGCCGTAGACCCAAACCCATGTGTGCGTCTGCTATTAAAAATATTCTCCTGTTCATGTTTGGAATTACTCTATCCCCCACTCCAGGGATTCGAGCAAAAGGAACGGAGTTTGCATCGATTATGTATGCATAATTGAGTGGATAGTTTACGGGTAGTGCTGCACAGTCGCCTTTTACGGTCGTTTTTACTACCAGCATGGTTTCCCCGTCTATGTACTTATCTGTACGCTTTTTTGTGGCTACGGAAGCCGGGTTAGTTGCTTCCGCTGTGGCTGTATTAGCCAATGAATTCCCTGCAACGTGAACGCCATCACGCTGAAGACTCTGTGCGTGAATCACGTGAGTCTTTTGTAGTTCTTTGTGTAAAAGAGCTACCTCGTTCCAGAGCTTTTTATGCTTTATTGTGGCACCTGTGTCATCTTTGTAGTCGTTTTCGATCCAACTCTGCAGCTTATTGTTGTAAGAGTTGACGCAAAAATGAGAATCGCACACGATAAGTGTGGGGAATTCGCGTTCTGCATTTTCGAGCGCCATCTTTAAAGATCTGATTTCAGTTCTTTGAACCGAACAGTACTTTACTGATTCAGTTTTTGTTTCTTTCGGTCTGAATTTACCGCACAGCCAACGACCTTTAATGATCGCACATGCTGCATTGTAGGATTTGCTCTCTACATTAAAATGCTGTACAAAGCTATCTGTATAGATTATACAGACGTATTGTGGGAGAGGCAGGATTTCGATTGGCAGAGGATATTCTTCTTCATATTCTAAATCATTCAGTTCATTGTATTGCGGGGTGAAATAGTATTTCACGTCTTCCGCTCCTAGAGAATCTATACACTGTATCCATTTCGGATCCAGTGACACTGTAGGCAGGTTTACTGGGCTGAATAGCGCCCCGAAGGCGGATTCCGCTGTAAGGATATTAATCCGTTTGCCGTGTGCTAGTTCTCGTTCATTTGCTAATGCGATTTGCACTGCGTTCACAGTTCTTTCTGTGTGACTGAATGCTTTTTCTGCTTGTGTGTACAAGTGAGATTTAATTGAAATTGGTACCTTTTCTCCCTCATTAGAGGTTAGGTACGTGAATCCGCATCTTCCTGGGATGACTCGGATTACAAGAACGATCGTGTTGTCACGTGTATCTAATTTTGTTTTTGCTAACATGTCTGTTTGCAGTGATCTCAAAATTTCTGTGTGTTTTTGAGTCCAATTGATTTGTTTTAAATCAGGTTTTATTAGTTCGTAGAGAGGTTTAACCCTCTCTGCGTAATTGAGGATGTAAGTTCTTCCGAAATTCAGAAAACCTAGTATGGATTGTAAATTCTTCAGCGTTTTTGGAGCTTGGAGTACAGCGCACTTTTCTAAGAAGTTGTCCGCTAGGCTTTTCCCTTCACTTGATAATTCGTACCCTAAAAATAGTACTGTCAGATGGGCAATTCGGGACTTTTTAAAGTTGAATTTGTAACCCTCTGCTGCGAACCCAAGTATGATGGTGTTCACTCTTTTCAAATGAGTATCCAAGTCGTCGTCTGTGAGATAAATATCATCTACGTAAGATAATGCTTCATCATCATAGATTTGTAGTAACTCTGTTACCCTAGCTGAGAATACTCCTGGGCTGTTCTTGAACCCCTGTGGGAGTCGACAGAATTTTTTCTGCGACCCAAATGCGGAGAAAGCGGTCAAGTATCTGCTTTCTGGTGCAATGTTTTGACAAAAGAAACCATTAGAAATGTCTAATGTCGTTTTATATTTTTTCCTAACTATGTTATTCATTAGGGCTGCACTATGCGAGTTTTGTACTGCAAAAGTTTTGCAACATGTATTAAGATGTCTGTAGTCCAAAACTAGACGATATGAATTGTCTGGCTTGGAGACAGGAAACAAAGGATTGTTCATCTGAGAGGTGCATGTTTCAATCACCCCCTGGTACTCAAGTTGATCTAAGATCTCCCTGACTTGTTTTTTAGCTTCTTGCTTTATGGGATACTGCCGTTGGGCAGTTGGTTCATTTTTTTGTTGGATTTTGTGAGGCGGTGAATCCTCATCCCATCCTACATGATTTTTATACAATGCAGGTGCCTGGGCTACTGCCCATTTCCTTGCATATGTATATTTTTTATGAATCGGAATGTGATTCGAGAAGGCAGGCATAATCACTTCTTCGCCACGAGGGCACTCCCTGACAAACTCCGGGGGCCAATCTTTTTCAGCTAACAATATATCATAGCCTTTTGAGAGCTTATCCCAAAATAGACCCTTAATTTTCCTAGTCTTATCACCCTCTATACGCAATGTTATTTCGTATATTTTATGGGGCTCGCTAAGTCTGGCGTCGGCAGTTTCAACCTGAATGTATTCATTCGTGTCCACTGTCTCCAGATGACTCATCAAGTTCTTGCGCGCTATACTGATCTCTGCTGCACTGTCCAACATTGTCAATGCCCACTCCCCGTTTTTCAACTGTGTCCTCAGTATTCTCGGCATGGTTGATTACTCTAATACTGGCTACCTTCTTTTTAGGAAATTGAGATTTCTTATTTTGAGCAGGTTCCTTGTCTTTGGACTTGGTGTGCTCTCCTGGGTCTGACCGTCCTCTTCTTTCCGAATTCTGTGGAAAAGATCGAGAGGGACGTGTATCAATACTTTGATATCTATCAGGTTTTTTTATATTATCCCTATTTCTAAGGTTATATCTTTTCTCAGAGGGCTCCCGCTGGGGAGACTGGCGTTCTCGAGTCGGAGTTCTTTCCCTCCGTCGAGGAGACCTTCCTCTGGACTGGAAAACTTTTTCCTTGGGAGTGTATTGTTTATTTCCATCCCAGCTCTTTTTAGGAGTGTTTAAATTATTTTTAACAAATAATTTTTCAGGATTTTCGAGCAGTTGGGGCTTAACTGGTTTTCCACCCAAGCTGTCTCTACCTAATTCTTCATAGCATTTTTCTATGATTTTTGCTAGTTCAACAGGATCTTTTATATCTGTTTCCCTCAACTTCTGGCGAATCGCCACAAATGCTGCTTCTCCTTTAATGTTGGCTAATAATATCGCCGTGACCTGCTTGAAGTCTTTCAGTAATTTCATACCTAGATTTAAAGCGGGCTCTGGACCGAATTCATTTTGAATCTGTTTTAGCACTTCTGGTATTACCGCCATAGACGGAACACCGTGTGTTTTTGTGTAAATGGAAGCAAAGACTGTACCCCAAGTGTCACAGTCCTCCACGTGTGGTGCGATTCCCATAGGAAGGCAGATGGTCAAGATTCTGTGTTTCTCAATAGGGGTAGTATCAGGAAATACTGCCTCTATTTGAGTGATTTTCTGGGCTAACCAGAAAGGAATTTGTTCCCGTTTTACGGGTGTTTTACCAAGACATGACTGTATGTTCTGTGGTGTAATTTTATTTGTGTTCCCCTGATGAGGGGTCAGCTGTGGTGAATTAACAGCTGGCTGGACTGTTGCAGTCCGTATTACATATTGGACTAATTGCCTATGTATTTTTATTAATGTGTTTAGCTGTGCTAACAGCTCTTCTCTAGACATTCTTGCAATGTCAGGATGTGGTGTGTAGCTGGCTAGAACCGGCCACGTGGCTCCTGGTCTACCTAGTGGACCGAGACTGGTTATGTGATCATTGTGTTTTAGGGCGCCATTAAACCAGAGCAGGTGCTCTTGAAATTTAAGAGGAATTTCAATCTCCTCGAAAGGAGCGTACTCTTCCGGAGGTTCCTCTATTTTGTAATAGTGAAACTCTTGTGTTATCGCGTTTACCGCTGGAAAGTTTATCCATGAATAGAATACCTCTGTCTGCCGATACTCGTGAGCCTCTATCACGAAAATTACTGTACCACCTTGAGGTGGCAGTCCGTTTTCTATAAGTTTTAAAGTTATAGATCTTCTTAACTGGACCGGGATGATAATAGCATCCGGGTCTGTGTATTCAGGACCTTGCTGAGTCGCATCTGCTGCGGCCCCAGTGGTGCCGTTGTTTTCTACTGGCATTGTATAAATGCAGTTTTTGCAGAGTAGCTCTCCAAGGAGACAAAGATTAGATGCACAATATTTTGGAACACTGTATCCTTCAACGTTGAATAAACCAGAGCTTTACATAGGAATCTCTTCCTACTAAGGTCGGGCGGATTTTAACCTTTCACCCACTCCAGACGTCTATTGGAGTATTTACGGGAGAAAGGGGTGTGAAATATGCACGACTGAGTTACTCTACAAGTCTTGCGTTAGTTTATCGCCTTACCAAACGTTGGGCGCCATGTAGTGTAGTTCCTAGTTTCCCACTAGGCCCTGCGCATTGGAATAACATAAACAGTAGTATCGACGTGGAACTGCTTATATTCCAGGCCTCCACTGACTATGCTAAACTTAATTGGGTTGTGTTACCAACTAGCTCAGAGGTCACTGGAAACTTTCTTCTCTGCATAGGAAGTGATCAGCTTCCTTGGCACAGACAAGAAGGGATTCAGTTTTCCAACAACCGTGCAACATGACAACTTTGCTCCTCAGATCAAGAGTCGATCTCTAGGGTCGTGTGAAACAATAGACATAGATTTCACTCAGTCAGTCTAGTGCAGTTTTCTTTCACAGTATGTAGAGAATAGAGAGACGGGCGTTTATCAATAAAGGGTTAACATTTATTGAACAGTCTTTCTTCTCATACAAGAGAAATGTATTGCCACAATTGCAATAAATGTTATTATAAAAAGTACGTACAGTAAGATAAGTATTGCGAAATAGAACTGTAAAAGCATTGATATGGTTTCTTAGCCATACAATGGTTTAAAAGTAATAAAACATATATACAGTCATATATACATTAGGCTAACATACTCAACTGGTGCTTCTAACTAAGCCTACCCCAGTGTGCCTGACCTAAGCCTAACACGTGAAAAGGGGAGTAAGTAAGTAGCTTAAGTTAAGTTGGTTTTGCCAAGGTTTGTTTCAAGAATTCTCGTCTAAGGGTTTAGTCAACACCATACCTCTGAATAGAATGATGGAGGATTGGTATCTCCTTCAGGGGTCTCTCTCGATATCCCAGTCACCCGCGAGGGTAAACCGGAAGCGCCGGGACTGGATTTCTCTGCACGAGAAATGCAGCGGCTTCTCTCAGCGCGTCGAGGAAGGAGGGGTGACAGCGTCCGCGGGCAGCTGGAATCGGCTGGATGTCTTCGCAGAGGACGGCTGCACGGCTCCTCAAGCATACTGCACCATAGGTCGCGCTGTAGCGGCGATAATGGTAATCAGCAGCTTCACCACCACAGGATAGCAGGCTGCAGCGACAGAGTGCTAGTTTTTACCAACACAGGGTCATGCAGGCAGCTGGCATCAGCAACAGGCAACGAACTCGCAGTTCGTATCTCTCACATTGCTTAAGGCAACGTTGGTAATATTTATACCTGACAGGTGCCGGGTTTGACGCAAGTTTGCTGGACATAAGACGTCAATTAAAGATGTCACTAGGAAGTGACAGTTATCAGTTGCTCATTAGAGTTCCATTACTAATCAAAACATAGCAAGCGGGGATTTCCAGGTTTGCTAAGTTTTTATCTTGTTGAAGAACTCGGAGTGTTATCTAGGAATATCAGATAGTGACTGCTGCTCTGTCATTGCACTAATTGGTCGCAAAGGAAGTAGCAGAGAGTCATGCTGGAATGTGGCTCTGTTCGTGTGAGGCCAGAGATGACTTTTCAGAAAATCGCACTTGAACGGTTATGCCAATATAGGGAATAAATGGATTTATAGCCGAATAGGGGCATAAGGTCACAGTATCGATCAGGAACCTAGATAAGCACGCAACAGTGCAAATACTTTTCCTGCCTTCATCCTGGTCAATATAATTACCTTTGGACTTGGTCTTTTTTATAGAGCTCCAAATCCTCCAGCAGGGCAAGCCTGAAGTTTGTGAGATGTTTGGTTAATGGTTGGGGGGAGGGGGGGTGAAACTGTTCTCAAGCAGCAACCACAACCCTTGTCAGTATGTACCACAGCAAACCCCAAATGAACCAATTAACCTGTGCTCAACCCTCTGGTAGCTTGGAACATAGCAGTCAGGCTTAAGTTAGAGGCAATGTGTAAAGTATTTATGCAGCACTTAAACAATAACACAGTGAAAGCACAACCCAAACTGATCCCTTGCCTGATTTAGAAAAATAGATTATTCTTTATAAATAAAACAAGACCGAAATTACAAAAGTCCAATCAGTAAAACGGGTGAAATGCAAATTTAAGAGTCCAGAGAAAATAGCTTAAAAAAACCACAAAGCAGCAACTGTGAATATCTGATCACACTGGACTGGGAAAAAGTCACAAGTTCAGACCGACCACTATGGAGCACTGGCTGGCTACACAGACCCAATTAGGCATGCTGAACAACAGTATCTTAAATCCTGGTCGCTGAGTGTAGTGATGTCCCACACCGAGGATGTGTCATGCAGCGGAGGTGATGCGTCGGTTCTGAGAAGCTACGATGTAAGGTCCTGCGTCGTCATCGAAGATCCCGTCAATGAGGGATTGCAATGCAAAGTCTGAAGTCAAGGATGCATCACGCAGTTGATGTGCTGCCTCGTTCATGAGGAGGTGTGAGGCTACGATTTGAGAACCTGCATCATCGTCGATGCTGCTGTCGATGAGAGATTTGCGATGTGAGGGTCTGAATCAGGTAACTTTGTACAGGAGGTGGTTCTGCTGTGGGCTGCAAGGTCGATGGGGAGACCATGTGCTGAGTTAACCCTCAAAGTAGAGGCAATGCATTGGTTCTTCTAATGATTGCGCTGTGCATCAAAGGTGATGAGTCTGCTCTGCTCAAGCCACAGATGGGCTGTGTAGGAAGCCAGCTCTGTATATGCCCTACCAGAGTAAGGTATAGTGTGGACAGAGTCCAGGGGCTACCCAGAGGTATAGCCGAGGCTAAATTAGATAATCACTAACAGCTCTCTTTGTGGTAGTGTGGGCGAGCAGTTTGGCTTATCCGTCATGGCCCCGCCCGCTCAATAGCTCGCGCCGCGCAGGCGCAAAATCAGCGCCGCACAGGCGCGGCGGCCGGGCCATGACGGAACCGCTCCGTCTCAGCACAGCGCCACCGCGGCTGATGACAGAGCCGTTCCATCATCAGCATGGATAGGGTTAAAGAAAGCATGAATGAGGCAGGAGGAGGTGGGGGCAAGTGGGTTGAAACCACGGGAGAGCAGAAAAGGTGTGGTAGGAGAGCAGGAAGGGTGTGGTAGGAGAGCAGGAAGGGTGTGGTAGGAGAGCAGGAAGGGTGTGGTAGAAGGGCAGGAAGGGTATGGTAGGAGAGCAGGAATGGTGTGGTAGGAGGGCAGGAAAGGTGTGGTAGGAGGGCAGGGTGCTTTGAAAACAACGGCAGAAGTCAACGAAAGAGAAAACATGCACTCTGCGACTGCAGGATTGAAATAAAAATAAAGAGTACCTGCGGCCAGTAATTCAGTGAAATCATACATGTGAACACCTCCCGCGCAGCCTTTCTCTATGGGGTGGCGAGTGCTTCAATAGGTGAAGGCCGGGTAGAGGTGTCCATAGCAATGCCCAGTTTGTGTACAGTGAGGAAAGAGGGATTCCAACCTCTAGAGCGCATCGAACCAAAATGACGCTTCTGTGATGGAATCAGTCAAAATAAGGACAGGGCTGTGCAACAGGGAGCAGGGAGGGGTGGACGCAGGTCAACGAAAGAGACTGCAAGGACATTCCGTATGTACAAGTGCTGTGTTGAAATGTAAATAATAAAATAAAAGCAAAGCGCTTTGGCGTGGCCAGCATTGAACCCGCCATAGCGCTTTGTTTTTATTTGCTTTAAACAGCAGCATGTGCTGTTGGGCAACATCTTTAAAAACATTGATAATGTTAATTGGTCTTGCACAGGCAAAACTTATTGGCTTTGCCGTGATGAGAGGTTCAGGGGGTCTATGGTAAAAATGAAAGAAGCGCAGGTCCTCAGTACTGAAGAGTACCTGCCCATTTAAAGCACTGGACAGAGGCACCGCATAAAATGAAGCACACACAAACACTTCAATAATGGGACACTGATGACAATGTCTGACAAACACCAAACACATTTACAAGTGTTTAGGCCTGTCTGCAATATTTCATTCTGAACATAATACGTCATGATGATACAGCTGATGTAGAGGAACACTGAGGAGAATAGAACATATTAAATTCAGACATTGGCTGAATAATTAAAGTAGGGTATAATTAATGCAACATTACAAATGTACCACGAAAAAGGCGTTTAAGAATTATTATATAGGTAGGAGGGTGGTGAGATACATTTTAGTGCATGTAGTTGTATGTGTCTGGTGTGCTTTACATGTGTGTGTGTCTAAGGTAGACGGGTTGGGCTGAGGGGGGGCTAGACTATGGGTGAACACATAATTCGCATCATTTTACTTACACAGCTGCTTCTGAGGAGACATTCATAGCAGTTCAAATGTGGCAGCTCACACTTGCTCACCCCTTGTAGTGCCTCTTTGCGTTTGAAGAGCACTGGTAAAATGTAGATAAGGAAACACATACATATAATAGGTTTCCTGATTTTTTTTTGCTGGTCACAGACCTTTGAGAGTCATACTTATAAGAAAGGGTCAAGTGGCTGGGGGCAAAACAGAGACATGTACTCCTGTTTGTTTATGGGACTAACTAGCACAATAAAAAAATCTGGAATAAATCTGTTGTGACCATGCCTGTGTCTCTCCTCGGCTATAAGTCTATGGGGTATCAATCCAAAAATAAAACAACCGAATGAGAAAGGAGCAAGCATTAAAAACACAACGTTATTTTAAACAAGAAGAGAGCTCCAAACTGGAACCCAAATCCACATTGCATTGTCAGGAGCATATACCCCTAGATGCATCATTGTAACATTTTGCGATTTCTTAAATGCAATTGCAATTTAAGAAATCGCAATGAACTTGCGAATTCTTAAATTGCGAAATAAGCAAAATGCTTCATGCATCCCAAAAACGGGATTTGCATTCGCAAACGGCCGAATTTTGCAATTTGCACCGTTTGCGTATGCAAAATCCCTTGATGCATCTAGGCAATAGTGCTTTGAATCCCTGATGGGGGCGCAAAGACTCCGCTTTGAATCGTGTTGCAGGATGCCTTTTCGGAGTGCACTGCTGAAAAAGATGTGTGTTGTAGTTAGACCTATGGAAGGCTTTGGGTGAGGTGACTCAGGTTTGCAAATGCGCTGCAAAGCATAGATAGTGCAGTGGTATTGATGTGCATAGAGGTGCACAGCTGAATAAAAGTGTGACAAACTTGCTAATGCGCATGGCGAATGGCGATACCTATCCTTCTTATTTCTGACTTTAATCTTTCCTAACAGATATGTGTGCAGTTAGGGTAAAATTTTGAATGATCCTAAAATGCTCTTAAAATTGAAGCAACTCAATATCACTGTCGATGGAAGTGAAAAGGAGTTTCCATCAGTGCAATATGTATTGGAGGAAGAGTGGTAGGTATGAAGTCTGTGTTGGTTTGTATGGAGTTTGCTCTAAGGGATGGGCAGTGGCGGCTGGTGAAGTCTGAAAGAAGTGGGGTGTAAAAATTAAACCATGAATTTACTAGAGGGAGGAAGCGCAGTGAGCGATTATGACTGTCATATAGAGGATTTGGGAGGGAGAAAAGAGGTTCTGCAACAAGTGGGGAAACCATGATTAGAACTCTGGTCTCGCAATTCAGCAAGTGGCCATATGCCATTGTGGAGAAATCTCATTTACTGTTAAATAAATCTGCATACCTAATAAATAGCAGGTCGCATCTATGCTATGTTGTAGAAGTTCCTGTGTTGTGTGAGGCACTGGTGAGACTTATAGAACACAGCTCCTCTAGGTGCCCTCTTGACTAATCAGTCATGTCCACTTTTACATTCCAGACCTCATTGTGTAAGGTTACATAATATTGGCAAGGAAGGGGATTGAAAGGTGGAGAAAACTCAGGGGGATAATGTGTTCAGGCACGTACATGCATATTGAGCTGAGTCCACTCACACTGAATTTCTTAACAGACATTCCTCAAACACGGGCATACTTTTTCATTTTCAATACCCCCATATTATCTTTACAGTACATTTATGAGTTGTCCTTTCATACACAGTTATATGTTCGATTGTTCAAAGTCAAATAAAAAAGATGGCCAAGCAATTGCTCAGTTTTGAGCTGTATACCGGTGCATATTAGAATTAAAGTACTTGTGTCATATGAACTGCAATGCTCATACATGAGAAATAGGTGGAAAATTTAACCCTATGCACATTTTCTTTAGGATTGGACTAAAGCCATTTTTCTACACTTACCATGTGTATTTTCTAATTACGAGTTTTATCCGTGCTGCACAGGGACAGACATTAAAAAATGGGCCTCTGGCCATGCTTTTTACCTCTAGATAAACATTTTCATCCATCTGTTTACAAATATAAATAAAACAAATAGTAAACAAATGGTTCATTCGGGTGCACTATATTTCTTCAATTATCTGAACATTTTACAGAATATATTCATTCATTGACAGACGAATAAATCAAAGTGAACACAATTATAAATAAATAAAAGGAGGAATCCAAACCATCAGCTGTATTGCAAGATACTTTATAAATTGTATTCATTTGTAAGTACTCTCATTTTAAAGGATAAAAGGTTGTCAACTTTATACAGTGGTGAACATTTTGTGACAATTAGTGCCCAGTGGAATTATGTGCAAGTGCTGTATACAATATATACAATGGCAATTTTAGGTCACAAGGAGGGGAATGGGAAAGGGAAGCGTGATCAATAATACACAGTCGCTAAGAGTGTTCTGTATACCACAATAGTCCATCTCAAATACAGAATCCTTAGAAAGATGGTCCTCTGTTATGTTATGTCGACGTTTCAACGCTAATGTAGCGGTCTTGAAGCGTCTGTGTGGGTCTTCATCAGGACTGAGTGTGGGGGGTAGGGGTAGGTGTGACAGCCTAGTGATTGAAAAGGTAACTGTCAGGTATGGATTCACAAACATTAGGTCATGTAGACAACCACATTTAGTGCATAATGCTGGCAACTCATCTCCAAGTAAACCCAGCTGGGCTTTCCTTTGGAGTATGATATTTGCAGTTAGGCGATCAATTTATACAAGACTCCTTTGATGTCGAGTGCTGTTGGTGAGAATATGGGCCTCATTAGATACTCCTAATTGAATATGCCGAGGTAAAGCGTTATGTGGCGATCTCGCTCTTGACGCTTACCTTGAATTAGTTCTGTACTAATCCGAATCTCTCTTCGGGATTCGCTTCAATATGCTTGTTGTCTCCAGCGTGTGTCGCTGACAAAGCTGTCAGCTGTGGGGGGCGTTGCTTGGACGGCAATGTGGACGGTCGTCTGAGTCCGTCAGCTCCGCAGCCCTGAGGCCAACTACGGCGAATTTATACCAGCCATACTAGACGGATCAAGCGTCAAAAGCAAAAATCCGGCGTCGGAACAGTCAGGCAACGAGACGAGCTGAGAAAGGCGAAAGAAGAGAAGTAACTTTCAGAGAAACGGACCCCCATGTCTCCCAACCACACGAGGGGAAACAGAAGGCAAGATGGCGCCCAGCTGCCTGTAGCGGGGAGACTCAACCCGAACCCACCAAGCAACAGAGAAGGACCGAGGTGGGCTGACCCCCAGACCCAGCGCTACGATCCCCATAGACCCCCCGGCTACTCCACCGGATGCCCGCTCACACCTCTACAGCGGAATAAGCCCCGAGCAGCAAAAAGGCAAAGTACTGGGCGGAGGTAAGACTACGAGGGGAACGGCAGAGAACGAAGGGAGAGAAACAAAAGGGGAAGAGAAACGTAAGCCACATAAAGGGGGAGACCCGATAAACAACCAAGGCACCATAAGATTCACCTACCGAGGGGGCATATATGCAGCATCGAAAGTGAAACCACCTCAGACTCGAGGGCGCCGCCATAACCGGAAAGAGCTATCGGGGGTGAACAAAGAAGCAGGAAACAGGAAACGGAAACAGACAAGCCTGTACGCAGGAGAGTGCCATGCAAAGCCCACTAAGGCCTAAGCGCTCGCACAGGAGCGGTGAGGAGTCGCACGGGAAATAAAACGCCCACAATGAATAACGGCAAGAGCATCCCCGATATGAGGGGGAGGCAAAACTGAAGCGGCGGCAGTACGGAGCGAGTGCGGCCACACCTGAGGGGGCGAGAAAGGCATAGAAGCACTCCTAGCTAAGGAGCGCAATAGAGGCAGCACAATTCAGAGCGAGCGCAGCCATACCTGCGAGGGTGAACAGGGAGAAGAAGCCGGTCGGGCTGAGCAGCGCAAGAAACGGAGCGCGAGCAGATACCTCCCAGCGGGACACAAGGGACAGCAGGCCAGCCCCGCACTGCAGAGGACTAGTAAACTCACAGTGCGGTGTAGGGGGAGAAATACGCCACATACGCCAAACACCGCCGAGGCAGAGCATCAAAACCAAAAGCGGAGCCTCTAGCTTCAACACAAAGAAAGGAAGCATAAAAAAAAAAAAAAGAAGCAAAGGGCAGCAAAGGGGCGGCAAGGGCCCAGAACGAACACAGCACAGAGCACGAAACTAACCTGTAAGGAGCAGCGAACGATACAAAGCACGCGCTGGCAGGGGCAAAGTCAAAAACAAGGACTCTTTAGAGAACCAAGCAGGTATCGAACATACAACACAACCTCAGCGCCAGAACAGAACCAGCCAAGGACCTAATGGCAACACAAAAGGAAGGCAGATTGGGAAGCGTCCAACTAAGGAGAGGATTTGGAACAATGGCAGGGCACGAGGGGAAGCCCGCAGGCGACCAGAAAAAACAGAGAAAGGAGAACCCGGAATCTCCAATGAAGCTGAAAAGTGATACGATCACTCTAGAGACTATTCTTAAGAGGGTCAACGAAGGCAATGCAGTAGCAAAGGAAACAAAGCTCACAATAGA
This sequence comes from Lissotriton vulgaris, assembly GCF_964263255.1. Taxonomy (NCBI): domain Eukaryota; kingdom Metazoa; phylum Chordata; class Amphibia; order Caudata; family Salamandridae; genus Lissotriton; species Lissotriton vulgaris. The sequence goes on along the minus strand of NC_141687.1, from coordinate 2,125,362,799 downwards.
CAATATGGAGCTGGAACTAGCAGCGATAAGAGCGGACCTGCATAGCACCAACACAAGAATTGAGGCCGCAGAAGGAAGAATAAGCGACATTGAGGACGCAACCAGCATACACACCAAAGCAATAGCCGAATGCTCTAAAAGTACAAAAGCCATACAAAGACAACTAGCCGAACAGGACGACCGGGCCAGAAAAGGCAACGTAAGGATTCTAGGCGTCCAAGAAGGAATTGAAGACCCAGCGGGGACCTGCGCTGCCATGTTAGAAGACATGCTGCCCAAACTAACAGGCCTGAAATTTGACAGGCAGTACGAAGTTGACAAAGCCTATGTTATGTTTGGTTATGTTAATAACCATTTCTTGAGCGCACATACACCCTTGGGTTTCTTGGCGCTATAGAGTCAAGACAATCAACACCACTCTTAAGCATAAGCCTGTTGGAATAGCCACGTTTTTAAAGATTTTCGAAACGTCAGTAAGTCCTTGCTCTGTCTGATCGAGAGGGGAAGAGCATTCCAAAAGGAGGCAGCCAGATGGTGAAAGCAGCTGCCGCCCTGGCGTTTTTTCTTGAATGAGGAGACATTTGCAAGAAATAGATGTTTAGAGCGTAGGTTGCGCGAAGGTGTGTAGTTAGTGATAGATTGCCTAATAAATCTAGGGCCATTGTCATGTAGCGCCCTAAAGGTGATACATCCTGTTTTAAAGGCAATTCGCTGGGCCACTGGCAGCCAGTGAAGTTTTTCCAACCCAGCTCTAATTGATTGCCACTTTGGTTGTTTCCAAATCAGTCTTGCCGCCTGATTTTGGACCATCTGTAAACGTTTTAATAGTCCCACCGGGAGACCCAAATAAAGGCTGTTTGAAAAATCTAACCGGGAAAGAACGAGGGCAATCACCACTTGAATAAGTGCAGAGTGTGTTAGGAGATGGGCAATTTTCCTAATCTTCCTAAGTTGAAAAAAACTAGCGGAGACCACCGTTCCCACCTGTCCTTTGCGGGATAGGTCCTCATTGAGTGTAATCCCCAGGCTTTTTACCGATTGGGTCTTTGTAGGGGGGGATCCCATGTCTGTTGGCCACCACAGTTGCCCCCAGCTCAGTCCACTTTCCCCAGGCAAAATCAATTCTGTCTTGCCTGGGTTCAGTTTAAGATGGTTTAAGGTCATCCAGTTTTGTATATGTGACATTACGGCTGAGCATTCGGCGGCAGAATTTGGGAAATTTAGAGGAATAATTAGCTGAAGATCGTCAGCGTAATTAAATAAGGTTATTTTGTAATTTTTTAAAGAGTAAATCAGTGGACGGAGGTAAAGGTTAAATAATAAAGGGGAAAGTGACGAACCTTGGGGAAGACCACAAGTCGATGACATCTTGGCGGCTGTAAAAGATCCCAAACGCACAGATTTTGTGCGATTTGTGATAAAAGAGGCAATCCAATTCAGAGCGGTGCACCTGAGGCCGGCCTGCTCGACACGGTTGATCAAGATGTTATAGTCAATCCTGTCGAACGCGGCCGACAGATCAAGGAGCACCAAAGCCTGATGGATGCCTTTGTCAGCATTAGATCTTAGTGTATCTTGAACAGCCAGAATGACAGTTCCCGTGGAGTGGAGTGGCCGGAATCCCGCTTGGTTTGGTTCCAAGTATTCAGAGCTTTCAATAAAGTTGGATAGACATCTGGAGACATGTGCCTCCAGAAGTTTAGAAAAGAAAGGGAGAAGGGAAATAGGTCTGTAATTGACTAAAATTAAGGGATCAGCTCCTGGTTTTTTTAATAGTGGAATCACGGTGGCATTTTTAAACCCATCAGGGACTTTGCCCTGATTGAGTGATTCATTCAGAAGGGGAAGAATTGCCGATGGAATAGCTAGGCACACTTCCTATAAATTGTGGGGGGGGCAACTGTCAAAAGGCGAGCCTGATTTAACACGTGAAAGAAGTTCTGACAGGGTCTTCTCATCAATAAGAGGTAGTGTATCTAGCGTGGCTGAATTAAAATAGATATCTTCGATAGGTTCCCCACCCGGGAGACCTTGGATATTCTTTTTAATAGTGGCGATTTTCTCTATGAAGAAATCGTTTAGGGAGTCACAGAGCTCCTGTGAGGTCGACAGAGGAAGCACAGTTCTATCGCTGTTACACAGGTCATTTACAATATTAAAAGTATCCTTTGTTTTATTTTGGGAGTTTAAAATTTTTCCAGAAAAGTAGTTAATTTTACTTTGTAAAATAAGCTTCACGTATTTCCTACGCGCCGTAATATATTCCTCCTTATCTTGAGGCTTATATTTTGCTCTCCATTTCCTCTCTTTTTGGCGTACCTCGATTTTTAGATTTTTAAGATCCGAGGTAAACCACTTGTGTGCATCTCTGGTGCGTGCACGTGTAAATTTTGTGAGAGGTGCATGAGAATCAGTTGCCTTTGAGAGCCAATGTGAAATCTCCTCTTCCATAAGGTTTAGATTTACCGCCTTTGTAGACACTGGTACCGTAGATGCCAGTGTTTCAATAAAGGCAGGTAAATTTATGGCTTTCCATTTCCTGGTTTTCGCCACCCGCCAGAGGTGGATTTTTAGTATATCCACCAATAGTTAGCGTAAACTGGATAATAGCGTGGTCAGACCAAATGCAAGGCATTATAGATGTTAATGTGCAGGAAAGATTATACGACCAAATTTGGTCTAACGTGTGGCCTTTCTCATGCGTAGCCACATGTATATTCTGCGTTAGATTAATATTGGAGAGTAGTTCTGAGACTTCCAGCGCCTGAGGGTCGCTGGTAGTGTTGTCGAACCAGTAATTTAAGTCCCCGACCAGAAGTACATTTGGGTATTTAGTCACAAAATGTGCAATCTGTTCTGCTAGTGACATGGGGAAAGTAGTCATGATTTGAGGAGGTCTGTATATCAGGACAAGTAACAACGACCCCCCAGTTGTATCCATTTTCATTACTATATTCTCTGTGTCACTCAGCGTAAGAGAGGGCAGTTGTGTAAATTTATGCTCTTTACGAATGATAGCTGCCACTCCCCCACCCCTTTTACCCATTGGGCGATTCTCAGCTAAGATATAATAATCGGAGGGAAGTGCTGCGAGAATGTATGGTAATGAGTCCTGAGAAACCCAGGTCTCTGTGATTAGGAGAATGTCCGGTTTTTCAATGGAGAGTAGTAAAAAGATGTCAGTTTGGTGCTTGACCATAGATCTGGTGTTAAGATATTTGCACCGTAGCTTTATTTGGGGAGTATTAGCCGATGAAGCAGTGCAGGGTGTAGCAATTGGATAGGCTGCCTATTGGGTACCAGCAGGAAAACCAACACATGGGAAAGGCCCCAGACCAATAATCTGTTGCCCACTAAGAGCAAGCCACACTGATGCCATCTTCGCATTTGCCCGGAAAAATCAAAACCTAACATGGACAAGCAGCAAAATAGTGCTAACATAGGACTACTCCAAACCAACAGTAGAAACTAGGAAGGGTTTTCTGGCACTAAGAGACTCCCTGCGCAGAAGGAAGCTCAACTTCAGTTTTGCAGGGCCAGCACGCTTCAAAGTCACTGACAACTGGAGGACAATGTTCTTTGACAACCCGGAAGAACTGAGAAGATACATACAAGGACCAACAACAGAAGAGATGGAAACCAAAGGCGCCGGAGCAGCAAGGAGAAGCGCCTCACCGGATGATGCGGAAAAATCTGAATAAAAGCCACATGCAAAGCTACTACCTCACAAATCTCTACCTCAAATGGGCGTCCGTAGTACTCCCAATCAAGGAACTTTAATCTATGGTCTATGCAAATGGGAGACCGGGGCGCACCACAGCGATCTACCTCAGAGACAACAAGTACCCCAACATTCTACCTCAGAGACAACAAGCACCCCTTTAACAAAACAGTCAACGGGGAAACAAAGAAAAAGTGCCTTGACAAAGAACAAACTATGCACATCCTACCTCAAACACTTACGCGCCAAACCGGTAGCGAAGCTGGAAGCCACACCACTCAAACTGGATAAAAAATTGGAAGTCTGAGAATACTACCTCAGGGACTATGCATAGCAAAGGAACTCTGTCGTCGCACACCCACTCAGCAAGTAAGGGGGGAAGGGGGACGGAGGGGGGTGTGGGGAGCACATACATGGGTTGTTTCAGTTTCTTTCTCTATCTCTATCTTTCTATCTCTTACCCCTTCCTATCCACTGGAACTCTAAGCACAGGAGAAAGAGTAGGCAGTTGCAGACATGCAGAGACAGACGAAGGTGCAGCATTGCACACTATAATGACAAAGACAGGACAGAAACAGAAAGGCCGCCAGATAAACACCATAAAGAATGACACCCAACCAACACAATCACATCACCGCTGACATCAAGGTAGTGTCCCTGAACGTCAAGGGTCTCAACCACCCAGTGAAGAGAAGGAAAATCCTAGATCACCTGGCGAAACTCAAAGGCGACATATATGTACTACAGGAAACTAGAATCGAAGCGGAAGACATAGGCCGCCTAAAGGCCGGCTGGATAAGCGAAATCATAGGATCACCCGCACAAAATAAAAAGAACGGGGTCATTACAATCGTAAGCAAGAAATCAAAGCTAGTACTGAAAGGCTCGCAGGCAGACACAGAGGGCAAAATCCTTGTGACCTATCTAGCAAGAGGGGAAGAACCTATACACGTAGCTAACATCTACGGTCCCAATAATGATGATAGGTCCTTCTGGGACAAGGTCGGAGAGCAGTTAGACATCCTACCACTGGGGGAACTCCTCATGGTGGTAGGAGACATGAATCAGGTCTTAGAACCAGCCATAGACAGACACCCACAGAGACTGAGCCAGACATCACATAAAGGGAACATTCTAAAGAACCTCTGCACAAAACTCAAACTCACAGACCCATGGCGACTTCAGAACTCGGACGGTAGAGAGTACACGTTCTACTCAACCCCACACAACTCCTACAGCAGAATAGACTATATCCAAATATCAGACACACACACTCACCTCATCGACCAGACAGAAATAGGTACGCGAGCCATCTCAGATCACTCACACATCAGCCTAGCGCTGACAGGCAAACACAACGAAAGGCCAACACGCAGGTGGAGATTTGACGATGACCTGCTTAAAAACACAACAGCCAAGGCAGAAATAGAGACGGCAATAAAAGAATACCTCGCAATTAACAACATCCCCGAAATGGGATGCCCTAAAGGCCACCATCAGAGGCATAATACTCAACATTCAAAGCAGGCTAAACAGAGAGAGGAATAAAACGATTTCGGACCTAGAAAAGGAGATAAATAACCTGGAAACAGGACATATAGCCAACCTAGAGGATAGGAACACCCTCACAACATTAACAAAAAGGAAATACAAACTAAACAGAATTCTCAGCGGAAGGGCGGGAACCTGGATAAACAAGTACAAAACCATAGACCTATGTACCGCCAATAGAGCAGGGAAGGCACTAGCGTCCTACCTCAAGAAACAAGACTCGATAGCAGCAGTCAGATAGAGCAATAACAAATCCCAGTCAGCTAACAAGGAGATAGTCAATGCATTTAGAGACTTCTATGAGCAACTCTACAAGAGAGACACCACCCTAGGCGGCGACGGAGGTAAGGAACTCCTGGAATGCATCACCACGCCAGTACTAACTGACACCCAGCGAGAAATGCTAGAATCAAACATCACAGGCGATGAGATAGAAAGAGCAGTAGCCAGCTTCAAAGACAACAAAGCCCCAGGCCCGGACGGATTCACAGCTAGGTTCTACAAACATTTCCTACCGATACTCAAGCCCACGCTGACATACGTACTCACAAACTGCGTCAACAACGGAAGCATGACACCAACAATGGCAGAAGCAAACATTATAGTTATACCCAAGGAAGGCAAAGATACACAGCATCCCAAAAACTATAAGCCAATCTCACTCATAAACGTAGATTGCAAGATTTATGCGAAAATCCTAGCAACCAGACTAAACGCATACCTACCTAAGCTTATACACTGCTCGCAGGTAGGCTACCTTAAAAACAGAATGTCCCAAGACAATACAAGACTGCTCTGCCATATAATAAACCACGCCGGCAAAAGTAACAATGCTGCGGTATTGATGGCCCTGGATGCAAAAAAGGCATTTGACAGAGTGTCCTGGCCATTCCTAGACCAGTGCATGCAGAAATTCGGACTGGGACCTAACTACAAGAAGATGGTCCTGGCCCAGTACGACTAACCCAGAGCACGCGTAGTAGTTAACGGGGGGACATCCGAACTACTCAGCTTAGAACGCGGCACCAGACAGGGATGCCCACTCTCACCGGCCCTCTTTCTTCTAGCGATAGAGCCACTGCTCAACATGATAAGAACAAACACCGACATAGCGGGGATACCAATAGAAGGAGAAACTAGCTGCCTATGCGGATGACGTCCTAATAATAACTGAAAACCCAGAGAAGTCAATAAAAGCCCTCATGAACACCATAGAACAGTATGCACACGTATCAGGATACAAGCTAAATCGGGAAAAATCAGAGTGCAAACCTCTAAATATCCACACCACGAAGACGGCACTAGGCGCATCAGGACCTACATGGCAAAAAAAGTCCATTAAATACTAGGGCCTCCTCTTCGAGAGAGACTTCAGGTCCAAACTGGACCAGAACGAACAAGCAATGCTATGCAAAATCAAGGAAAGGATAGAGGGGTGGTCACCCAAATTCACCACATGGTGGGGGAGGGTGGAGATGGTCAAGATGATGCTCACACCGATAGTAAACTACATGCTTAATATGCTCCCACTGATCAACACAGCGAACTTCCATAAAAACTGGACAAGCTGCTCAACACCTTCCTATGGAAGGGGAAGAAACCCAGACTCAGCCTACAAAAGCTTAGACTAGCTAAGAGCCTGGGAGGCCTCAACATAACAAACTTTAAAACATTCCAAACCGTATGCATAGCGAAACAAGGACTACACTTGCTCACCCCTAAACAAGACCACACCCCGGCTTGGCTCTCGCTAGAGAGAAGGCTACTAGGAGGCATGGAACCCATCACCCTACTCACTGCAACCAAACACCCCACAATTAGACACAACTCCATACTAAGAAACACTAGGAATTCTCTCCTCAAGATAGACAGGCTACTAGACACGAGCGTGAAGAAGTCCCAGCTGGAGTCCATATGGTACAACCCCAGAATTAAATACAGAGACAGAACACTGGACATGCACTCTTGGTACAAACATGGCATCTCCACAGTAAGCCAACTACAACAACAAGGCTCACATAGCACATTCGACACACTCAAAGAAGAACACAAACTTGACAACATCGAACTATACAACTTCCTGATGATCAAAGTAGCGATCAGCAAGGCGGACCTAAACAAACATACACCCTCAATCCTGCAATACGCTATCAACCTGAACAAACTGGGACACCAGGTAGCACACCTCTACAAAGCCCTGAGCCCCAAGTCCACCAAACTTAACAACAAGGTCACAGCATACTGGGAAACACTTACAGGCAGGGAGCTCAGCGAGGAAGAGAAAATCGACCACGTCGAGAAAGAAAGTAACGACCACCCTAGACCAAACCAAATTCTGGCTGATACACAAAGCATACTGGACCCCCGCCCACCTAGCCTCCATAGGAATCTGGGAAAGCGATTCCTGCTGGAACTGTAACAAACAAACAGGAGATCTAGCACACCTTCTGTTCCACTGCACCAAGGTCAAGAAGTTCTGGAGCACGATAGGCACACTGATAAACGACATAACAGGCGCCTCACTTCAGTTTGAGTTCCACAGCCTGGCCACAGGGTTTATGGCTTCTTCAATCAAAACCAAAGAGGACAGGGACCTGATAGACCTGCTACTGACGGCAGCAGTCAAGACAGTACTAAACAATTGGAAGGACACTGCGAAAGCCACATTCAAGCCACATTTAAGGCATGGTTCAATTGGGTTACATACCTAAGGGGAGCAGACACCATAACGGCCAAATACACACCGATGACACACAAGAAGTGCGAAATGTGGCTTTCGCTAGACAACTACCTGTCCTCACACAAGCCGCCATAGCCACAGCAACAGGCAACGCAGCCACAGGAGCCCCAACTGAGTCATAATATGATAACAAGATATGGCACCTGAACAGCACTCTACCTATTCCTCCCACCCTGTGCTTCTCCACTCTCTCTCTTTCTTAGCCACTGTGGGAGTTGGAAATCAACAACCGCGCGAGAGACAATTGAACAGAAATCGAGGGGGACGGGGAAAAAACCGAAAGGCCACCCACAAGAGAGCACGAACACACTGCCAGAACTGAGCAGCCACAGTCAGAAGTATTAAATGCCAAGATGATGGATTTACGTTACTTTCTTAGAATCATTGTGCGACAAATAGAAATATAAATAAGCACAGGTAGATATCCTTTGGAAGTGTCCACTGTCGAGTTAGTTGCAAGGCCAATGTGCGGGAGTTACACATTCGTATACAAAAGGCTTGTATCTGATCACGGTATGGTCATCTAGTTTCTGCATGTCACACCATGAATGTTGCTAGCACAGTGCATGCAGCTGCGGGACACATCTGGTTTCACATTTTATGTGTGATATTTCCGCTTGAGCTAAATATTATGTGAAAGTTGCACAGTTGTGTTGTTATAAAACAGGAAATTACATGAGCAATGAGATAATTGGGATCTATACATGATTACACTTGCATAGAAATTACTCAAAAGCCTAGTTCTTTTTACAGAAAGAGTACTGCAGGCACAGCACATCAATACGAAGCTTCGCCCTTATGAAGACATAGGCTACAGGTCAAGATCCTAAGAGCCTGCCTTCAGGGACTGGGTAAAGAAATGAAAACGCCTATGCATAGTGTCTGTCATCTGCATAGTGACATCTGTCCCTCCCTGGAGCCAAGCTCCACTGATAACCAGAGAGAAGTAAGGGGTGGGAGTTATTAGAAGAAACAAGGGACATAAGAAGCAACAACCCAAAGACTAATAGATGACAATCTAGAATTAAAGCTTTTTTAACAATACCCGCAAAACTTTAAAAACTTTAAAAACGAAGTGTTTGTAAAAAAAAGAATACATTTATTACCCATACCACAAAGTTCTCAACTTTAAGAATTACTCTTCAATTTGGGAGTTTGGCACTTCTCTTTCTCATGGCTTTCTATCATTTGGCAGTGGAGTTGAGGAGTCTCAGGAGGCCAAAACACATTACATTCTCTTTGATTTGTCAGGTTTGTTTTTTTCCCCCTTAAGTCATGTGCTGCTACAAATCTTCCTTTTCTTCTTCCTGCTTCAAGGCCAAAAACTGTCCGTGCTCACATTTCACTGCCAGGCATTAAATGAGAGCGTAACATGACCAAATGCCGTTTGGTTAAAACCCCGACGAGATTTTGCATTATAAGCCTGGGTACACATTGTGCTCTAGCCTACTTTTATATTCAAATTGTTTTTATATAAATGCAATGCATGTGCATAGATTGAAACAGAGATGTTCCTTTTCCTTAAAAATATATGTATTCAATTTCTTTTTTTTTTATTTCAAAATATTTTATTGAGAGTAAAACATACTGGATTTGCTTGAGGTTGATTTGTAGCACCCATAACAAGATACAAAATATGTCATCTTCTTTCTATTTCTTTCTATAGCCCACACTATCACGGCCAGTGAACCTATATATACACTGTATGATCTGTAATGATTTTTGGAAAGAAACAAGTCTTACTTTAGCTGAACCGGAGGTAACCTCGACAGCTGTAACAAACTGACATTCACACATTGTAAAGCACTCAACAAGGCAACAGTCAACGCACTGCAAAACTGCTAATGAAATAAAATAGTATGTGAGTTGGGCATGATGTAATTTTGTCACCCTTCTATTTTTATCTTTAATGTTAATGCCCTACGATATTCATTTATTTTAGTGAGCCGGGGAGAAAATGTAAAATAAAGTTTAACTATCTCAGATAAGTTTCAACATTTGCTGTCAGTGATTTTCCTTTCTTCAACTTGTGTGCACTCTTGAGCGTGCAAATTAAGTCTAATACGTAAAGAAACCCCACCCCGAAAACGCCAAGGAACATCATATGTGTCATTTTCCTTCAAATTGTATTACAGTGTCACGGATAGCTAAAGTTAACACAGTTGTTTTTTATTCTTCTTTCCTTTAATCTACGTATTGTTGGGCCAGTGAGCAAAGTTTTTGCACAGGGGAACCAGTGATTGCATTATGTTTGTTGATTGCCGAATATGGAATGGTGAAATCAAGTTTAATTCAGGAACTAAAGAGTTTTGAACCTGGTTGAAAATGGAGGAAAGCATTTTGAAACCATTTTGCATCAATTGTAAATTGTTTTTCTTCTGTGGTTCACTTTTTAACAAAGGAAAAACCTGATTCATGTAGCGAGGTATCTGGCTGAGGTAACTGATTTCAATCAAGTAACTATTTTGACTTGCATATCTCTTCTGCTTCGAGAGCAAACGCTACCAAACTACTTTTACAACACACTTAATGTTATAATTGTCAGTATGAAATTCTAACATACACATAGCTATGACACAGAAAAAAATGGTTTGGTGTTTTTTATTTTTTTATTTTGCACTAGTAACTTTAGCAAGGCGAACTCAGGCAAAATGATTTTCTATAATGCGAATTGAAAAATGTCCCCAAATGCTTATGCACAGCAATATTTTCATTTCTAAAAATCGCTTTGCCAAAAAAACACGTGAAACCCTGTATCCCACAATTAGTCTCGTACTAAAAGTAGATTAACTCTGCATGTTTAGAATTGGAAATACATGGAAAACACCGGTTTCTCGAACACGTTCCCGTTGTGACAAAACCCAAGAGCTCTGTTGGTGAAAGATGCTTCCTAACAGCACTGTAGTAGCCAAGCCATTCAGAGACGTGGTCTTGGCTTGCTGAACTATGAAGTGACTAGCCATTAAACCTTCAGTGCTCTGCTGATCTATTGGAAAGGGGAGGTTTATATCATCACTCAACCCATGAAATAGACAAAGGAATGTGTGATCTGACAGACGCCTCGGTGGCTGTCCCTTCAACCCCACTCTTGTCTGCCTGCTAGATGCATTCACTGAGGCCAACAGCCTACCTTTGGCTTCAGCAATTCACCCGCACTAACTCGGCCTCTTGTTAGATGATAAATAATGGAATATATAGACTTAATTGACTGCCTAAAAAGAGTGTGAGATACTGAGCTGGTCAACTACTGAATTCTTATATTTTCACTCTACTCCTTATCTGAAGGCAAATTACTTGCCAACATGTATAGACATCAGCGATACCTACTGCCAAGTAGTTTAACAAATATGTGTCCTTTCGCGTCTCTCTGTCAAATCTTAATCACTAGGTAGAATAATCCACTCTCCTATGTAAATTCAGTGACCAACCCTTCCCTATACTCCAAAGAATTGACACATCTCCATCTCCAAGGAGCCCTAGACGTTCTAATTTGACCAATATCTCTTTCACTTGATTTTCCTCGGCAATCATATTTTAGCTTGTCCCATAAACCATTCTGAAGCATGGGACTGCAAAATTGTGGAGGCAGGATAGCTGTATTGTTAAGCCTCGCAGAGGTGCCAAGCCCATGCAGAGCTCTGCGTGTCTTAATTTCATTTTATTTTTTACTTGCAAAGACAGCAGACCCTGATAGATAGGGCAACTTCTTTTTAATCAAGGCCTTTAGATTTTACTAAAAGTTCACTATGTTCTTGTTTGGAGGAGTTTTGCCGCCAGCCCTATTAATCTATTGGTTTGTTGTTGTGCCATTCACATTTCCCTTCTGCTCACTACAGGATAGAACATTGGGCAATTGGTCAGCCCACTTCACCCATTGGCTACTTTCACTGTGTATGTCGACATTCTCACTAGCGTAGCAAGGGGTGGTTCGGTCCCCCTGGGCGGCACTAATCTTATGGGCGGCGGCCTTACTCCCCCCTTACCAGCAGCAATCGCAGGGCCGCAAACGCAGGAACACCGCCTGCACTCACCCCCACAGACGGCGAAAGGTCTAGCTACGCCACTCTGCATTCTACTCTATCAAAAGGAGCGCATCCACACATGAAGTAGTTCCCTTCAGTGCCAGGGTCTACTATAGTAATGTATTCTTTTTAAGGTCAAACAAGATTAAAGTTTTAGAAAAAAAGTGACAAAAAAAAGAAGCAATGGCAAAGCCAAAATGCTTGAAGCAGACACACGGCCTATTGGCTCTGCCAATCACAGTTTCGAAATGCTTTTCTGCCTGCCTCATTCTGCCATCTATGAACATTGAAATCCAACTATTGTCTCGTACTATGTGGCTAATTGCGAGGACAGTAGTCTCTTAACAATAAACAATCTGCTAGTCATATAGAAACAGTCTAACACTATGTCTATATAGTAGGAGATTGAAGCCTGTTCTCTGTTTACTTAGTAAATGAATTACCAACAATCATGGGGAACAAATATACAGTAAGTGCAACTTTTCTTTTCATCATCTAAAAGTTTTTTATTTAATTTATTTTATAAATTTGTTCCAACTGTGCATTTTCCCCATTCCCACTGGCGGCGGCGTTCGACACAGTCTCCCACCGCACCCTAATACGCAGACTCTACGATGCAGGAATCCAGGACAAGGCCCTCGACTGGATCTGCTCCTTCCTCTCCGGCAGGACGCAGCCGGTCAGAGTCCCCCCCTTTCCTCTCGGACCCCACACCTACCACCTGCGGAGTCCCCCATGGCTCCTCCCTCAGCCCAACGCTCTTCAACGTCTACATGGCTCCACTTGCCCCCATCGTCAGAACCTACGGACTCAACATCGTGTCATATGCAGACGACACCCAGCTCATCCACTCCCTATCCAACGAGCCCAACACCGCCAGGCGCAACTTTCGAGAAGGCATGGAAGCCGTCGCCAAAGGATGAAAAACAGCTGCCTACAACTAAACACCAACAAAACAGAAGTACTCATCATGGGCCCAAACCCCGTTGCCTGGAGCGACACCTGGTGGCCCACCGCCCTCGGAAACCCGCCAACCCCCACAGACCATGCACGCAACCTGGGAATCATCCTGGACTCCGAGCTCAAAATGGACTGCCAGATCAACTCTGTCTCATCTTCCTGCTTCCACACCCTTCGCCTCCTTCATAAGACCTTCAAATGGATCCCCCTCGAACACCGAAAGACAGTCACTCACGCCCTGGTCACCAGCAGACTCGACTACGGCAACGCACTCTATGCCGGAATAAACAAAAACCTCATCCGCAAGCTACAGAACATCCAGAATGCCGCCGCAAGACTGGTCCTCAACCTGCCAAAACACTGCGCACAATCCACTGGCTCCCCGTCGAGGCGAGAATCACATTTAAGATGCTCACCCACGCACTCAAGGCCCTCCACGGCACCGGACCAGCATACCTGAACAGCCGACTCAAATTCCACGCACCCCAAAGGACCCTACGATCAGCCCAGCTTTCCTACGCTGTGGTCCCCCGCACCAGAAAGACCAGATCGGGAGGCCGCTCCTTCTCCTTCCTCGCGGCCAAAGCATGGAACGCCCTTCCGCTCCACCTCAGACAGACAACATCGCTCCCCATCTTCGCAAGAAACCTCAAAACCTGGCTCTTCGACAGACCCCCTCCTTGATGGAATGGAACCTGCACCCCTCCCACCCACCCCACCCCTAGCGCCTTGAGACCCTTACAGGTGAGTAGTCGCGCTTTAAGAAACTCCTGATTGATTGATTGATTGGCAGTCATCTTTGAAAGGACAAATTAACAGACGGCTAACTGCCACTATTTTGGGATACAGACAGCAGTCTTTTTGCAAAGTTTGTAGTGAAGATATGGCAAATACAAAATAACTTCAGATTTTCCTTTCCTAAAGAAGCTGTATTGCTTGACCTGTAAGAGTTTTCTGTGCCCTGAATGGCTTAACATTAGGAGAATTAGTCCCGCTTCCCAAAAATATTCTCAAGGAGCCTTCATGTACCATAATTCATCTGGATATTCTTATTGCTTTAGTGAGAAATTCTTTTGTACAGCTGCAAATATTTGTGAAACATTTGGTGTAAGTTAACAAATGCCTCATGTTTATTTAGATTCCCCCTTGCTATATTATTCCATGAATTAATTGTAGGAAGTTGTCTCTTTATTTGTAGTACCAAATATCAAGTACATATATCGTGCAAAGAGTCCCGGGGTTCCCTCATAAATAGAAAGGGGCTTGCGCTAGCTATCCCAAGGTGCTCTTCTAGGGGGTAGTGTGGTTGACAAGCCCTAGGCTTATCAGAGAGGAGACTGAGACATCTGTAAATACGCACAATAGTCACTAAATGATGCACACTGCTCATTCAATAAGGAGATCCACCCCAATTTAGATAAATAACACGTCTCTTCATAAATATTTAGGCACCAGAGTTAATACGATCAAGTAAGTACGTGTTGCAAGAAAAATAAGTCACTATTTAAAAGTCGACAAAGTGTATTTCGCAGAAGCTGCAATGTTATCCTATGGAAGGAACAACAAGTTTGGCATTCAGGTACAATACATTAACTTATGAGACCAATCATAAATTAAGATGAGTTTTGGGCAAGGTCCAAGGCAGCAGCAGCAGGTCACGTCCAGCAGCACTAGTACAGCCAGGTGCAATACAGCGTTGGGTGTCCAAGGTTAGTCAATGAGCATCGGTCTTTGTGAAAAGAGGCTGCAGGTTTTCACTGGGCGGCCAGTCGGATTGAATCTACTGAATGGTTCAAGTCTTGTGATACTATGGGGTGTAGGGACACTGGTCGTCCTCTTCTTCTTGGGCCGTTAGGTGCAGAGGGACTTTGGGGTGTTGAGGAGGCTGCAAGTGACATCAAGAAGTTCACAAAGGGTGAACCCAAAGGGGACTCAATCGCTTGAGGGCTTGGGGACCATACTGACCCTATTGGTCCACTTAGACACGAGCTTGGGGCTCGGGTGCAGTGGTGCTTGGTGACATCTGGTTTTGGTGATTCTTGAGTCCTCACAGTTCTTCTTGGGGTGCCTGCAGGATGCAGGAAAGCAGCTCCACTTCTCCACGAGAGTTCTTGAGCCTTTATTGAAGGCAGGCCATCCATTCAGGCTTTAGAGGCGTGACAGCTGCAGGACGAGATGTCTTGGCACAGTTTCGTTAGGAACAGCAGACAGACTGTCTGGACTTGTGCCAAGTCAGTTGCTCTTCTTTAGTCTTTTGCTTTCACAACTCTTCAGTGTTCTTCTTCTTCATAGGTCATCAGGATCTGCTTTTCTGTGGACAGGGGCTAAATACTGAATTTAGGGGAGTGTAGGATAGTAGCCAATAGGAATCTTACCCCTGGGGTCACTACCCCTCTACATAGCCACTTCCTGAGGGAAGTGTGCATAACCCTATCCCAGAGATTCTAAATTTGCTATCACCAATATGGCTTACTCTGAAAAGTTGCCTCCACTTCATGTAGCCCTCATTAGGGTTGGTACTAGCCTGAGGGTGGACACACCTATCTGACTAGCTAGTTTTCCCACTTGTCGAGGTGCCGAAGGGCACTGGACAAAGGGGATCAGCTTCTTTTCCTGTGAGAGCAGGCAGATTCGCATACTAAAGGTTGTGGACTCTTGGAGTGCTAATCTAGAGGTCATCCTGTGGGCTGGGGTGTAAGCACCCTCTCTCGGAGCAGGCTTGATTTCTGGCCTCCCGAGAGCAAAATCCCTCACCCTGAGGGGTCAGAAACTTATCTCTGAAAGCAGGCTGGTTAAAACCAGTCAGTCAGCACACCAGTAGCTGGTAGGTCTTCAGGAGGCACCTCAAAGGCGCTCTCTTCTGTGCATGTATCAATAAATCCAACATTGGCATCAGTGTGGATTTATTAATAAAGGTTTCATACATTCTCTGACAGGAAATTTAACCCACATTCAGGTCAAATACTGGCTAATTTTCTGCCACAGGATGTTCCGCCCACTATGGGCAGAGCTTTCTACTGGGAACATAATTCAGAGGAGCTGGAGACAGTGCAGTAGGTGAGTGCGGTGGCTTGGTGGAAACCAAGATCTGTGGGTGGAATGGAATTTCAGGGAATATGACATTGCTAGCGAAGAAGGAGGGATCATAGAGGAGGAGAAGGTACATGGAGCAAGGGTGGGGTTTATGCACTCACGAGGAAATTACCCACAGTGGGAATGATGAGAAACAACTGCGGACTAGTAGCAGTCCATCTTCAAGTCTCCTGCAGCTCATTGTGGCTCCCCATAGCAGTGGGCGTGGTTTGGTTTTGCCACAAAGGGCAGCTGAAGCTGCTTGTTTTCTTTAACCCCTTCCATACCTTGGACATAACGGTTACGTCTCGAATATGTAGGAATGGGGGATGCCCATAAAAAGGCCATGCCAATGCCCCCACCCCAAACAAAAAAGGGACAGCCTTTCTGCCCACCTTGAGAGGACAGATGGGGATTATTACCCCCAATCTGCCCTGAGGGGGAGGGCAGAAAGGGCACTAGACACATGGGGTTTTTCAAAATAAAAGTTGGGTGTAGGCTGCCCATAATGGAGATGCCAATGCCCCCCTCACTAAAAAAATAAACCCAGTATTTCTGCCCCCCCCTGGGGAAAGATATGGGCAATAGCCCCCGATTTGCCCCTAGGGGACAGAAAGTCCACTAGGCACCATAGATATGTTTGTGGGCATGTCAGACAGTGGCCCCTTAGGCAAGGGTTGCTCCGCTTGTTTTTGTGAACACATTTTGGCTGCTTCTGCCCCTCCTTGGGGGCAGATCAGTGATATTTTCAGACTCATCAGCCCCAAGAGGCAGGGAACCACTAGGCACTAGCGAAAGTTTCTGTGTGTGTGTGAACTGGAATTTGGCTGATGGTCTGTGTAAACTCGCATTTAGCTGGCTGTGTGTGACCCTGCATTTTGCGGGCAGTGTGTGTGGACTTACGCTTAGCTGGCAGTATGTGTGGACTAGCACTTGGCTGGCAGTGTGCTTGGACTGTCACTTGTATAGCGGTCTTTCTGGATGTCATTTGGCTGGCGGTGTAAATGAATGGTACTTGGCTGGTGGTGTGCATGGATGGTGCTAGGCTGGCGATGTTGCTTGTGTGAATCATCCAGTATTTGCTTACTAAAAATCCTCTACCAACCTAAAATGTAGCTACAAAGTCACACTTTCCTCACATTTCTGTGTGGCAAGTTGCCAGCACATATTTTCCACTACCCAGTGGTGTTCCCCTCGGTCTCCTGATAAAAATGATATGTCACTTGTGTAGGTACCCAAAGCAGAGAACCTAAAAACATATAAAATGAAAAACTGAGGCAGAGCCAAAAGCGGATCCAAAAGGTCAGTTTTTTAATAAGTTATGAGGCTGAATCTGTTTTGGACACCTACACAAGTGAGGTATCATTTTTATCGGGAGATGGACTGTGACAAATTTGTGCCATGGTGGTGATCTCTCCCCCTTGGTACACTTAAATGTGAGGACAATATGACTTTTTCGCTAAATCTGAGGTTTGCAGAAGATAAGAAAACTTTGAATGGTTCAAGCAAGCCACACAAGTGTGGGATCACCATACGGCACAAAGTTCCTACCACCCAGAGTTCTCCTCGGTCTCCCAAGTAAAATGAAACTTCACTTGAGTGGGTGGACCAGGGGCCTGCAACTGTGAAAGGCCTAAAATGTAGAGATTGAGGGGATAGCACAGCGACCTCTAAGCACTATATTTTTTTTAATATACTTTTTTAAGCTTATTCTGCATTTGACACCAACACAAGTGACGTACCTTTTTAATCGGGAGACGATGGAGATTGCTCGGTGGTAGGAAATTTGTGCCGGCATGCTGATCCCAAACAGAAATATGAGGAAAAATGGATTATTTCTAGCAAACTTTGAAGTTTGCAGGGGATTGTGGGTGAGAAAATAGTGGGGTATCCATGCAAGCCACACCTCCCTGGGCTCCCCTGGGAGTCTAGTTTTCAGAAATATCTGGGTTTGGTAGGTTTCCCTAGCTGGCTGCCAAGCCAGGGACCAAAAGTGCAGGTGCCCCCCTTTCAAAATCAGGTTGTTTTGTGATAGATCATTTTGATGTCTCCACAATACACTTTGGGCCTCTCCGTATTACAAGCACCAGGCCACCCATACAAGTCTCAATCAACACACAGTGCCCACACCACAATTACTCAATACCTGTTTTTAAAGGGTAAGAAACCAATTTATTGTCACTTCCCTAGACAGCGTTACTTTGTGTCCATTATTTTATATCTTTTTCATATTTGCAAAAAATCATAGCAGAAAAAAAGACAATAAATTCAAATATTTACAAGGCTATGCACATACATTAAAGACAAACCTTATTTACACATTAGAAAACATTTCAACATCAAGCATTACAAAAAATGATAATAATTATGTCACAAACAACAATTATTACAATCAATTGATGAGAGAAACTAAGTTTGGGGGGAATAAAATGTAAGTAACTCAATGACTTATAGACGCTTGAATACTGGACCAGCCGGTCCTAGTATCTTAAAAATGGTGATTTATTTCTCCCAAACAACACTCCCGACGCGTTTCAAGTCCAGGCGCAAAGACACTGGTCTTTCATCAGGGCTGTATATTCTTTGTATCAATTCTGTTCGAAGGAGGACTTCTTGAAGGGTCTTGTGGTGGTCCTGTTGCTAATTAATGTGGCCAGACAGAGATGCCTTATTCTTTAAGAACTGCCGGATTGCGGCGGAATCAATTGTGCTTTCTCTCAGATCTTTACTGTGTGAAAGCAGACCCCAGCATTATCGAGCAGTGGCTGAGTAGCAGGACGGTGACAGTGACACTCCTTTCTTTTGAGAACAAGAAAACAAACGAAGATCTAACCCTGATGGTCGCTCCGCACAATTGATTCTGCCGCAATCCGGCAGTTCTTAAAGAATAAGGCATCCTGGGACCAGTTCGGGGTAACACCCCTCATCACCCAGGCTAGCTTGAATCCAGTGCTTTTTCTGGTCCAGGGAAGACCTGGCTTGGCAGTTCAGGTTGGACTGTATCCATGAGGCATAGGGTCAAGACTGATTTGCATATAGCTGGGTCTGACCTGGGCTGGCAAAGTGAGCTAAAGAACAATGATGGATTCAACCCAGATCTGTGACTGGGGGTGAGTGTCTGAAAAGTTTCAGCTCTCCGTCCATCCTCTCCTTGTGTTTGCTTTGTTCGCCTTAAGTTGGCAGGGTATGCCCAGACGTGGGTCCCATGCTCACTTTGCCACAGGGTTCAAACTAGCCTGGCTGATGCGGGGTGTTACCCCGGATTCTTGTTTCCAGTCCAAGGAAGACCTGGCTTGGCAGTTCAGGCTGGATTGTACCCATGAAGCACAGGGTCAAGTCTGATTTGCATATAGTCTGAACTGGGGAGGCGAAGTGAGCTAAAGAGCAGTGATGGTTTCAACCCAGATCTGTGACTGAGGGTGAGTGTCTGAAAAGTTTCAGCGCTCCGTCCATCTTCTCCTTGTGTTTGCAAAGTTTACATGTTATCAGGATAATTTAATTAAACATTTGTAGTGCTTTGAAGGGAGCTGAAAACAAAAGTCTCTAGTCTTAACCTTCCTAAAAAGGATTTATTAGAAAAACACTTCCTATGGAAAATCTGACTGACTCGCGTATAACTATACATAGGAGCACCGTTCTCTCTCTCTCTCTTATATATTATATCTATATGTATAAATATATGTATAGATAGATATATATGTGTGCGCGTGTGTATCGTCAGTAACGTAAATGTGGAATTAAGAATATTAACTTTTCTGTCCTATATGCATTTACTTCCTCAATACTTTGGTCTTTCGTATTTTGACTATGATATTAAGGTATAACAATATTTCCTGCTTGATATTCTTCAGGCTACAACTGGTATCAACTAGTTTAACTAACTGTTTTAATTTACCAATAGATCTGAGCCAGCTGAATTCAATAGAAACATTGGTAACTGGTCAACTGGTATTTGAACTACACATCTCCTTATGTGTGGTTAACTCTTTACCTCCCTTTGTTTACTTCGACAGTGCCCGGCTGGGTTCACTGTAAGTAAATTTACTTTACTTCTTCACTCATGGGTTACATTCTGGAAAACACCCCATTGCAAGGTACTTTTTCCATCCTCTTCCCGTGAATACATAATATTCATGGCAACTACACATAAAATTACAATTTCACACTATTTTCTTTCTAGATGTCCCCCACTGCCTAGTCCTGACGAGACCCCCACCCTAAGGGTCGAAACGCTGTTGACGCATTAGGAAACGAACCAGACTAATACAGTGTCTATGATTGGAGATAGCCGCTGTTTAATCATTGGTTAAAATGATTGCCTTTGGTCAAGTTTCCTCCCTTGTAAATATTCACAGCTGAAACCTGTATAGCTCACTTAATTTTACACGTTTTTGTTTCGCTCACAATATCACTTGGGACACATTGCACTTTGATATATTATGTGTATGTCGCAGTTATAATTGCAGTACTATCTGTTTTGTTTGAAATACAAAAAACTTTTTAAATTGGTAAAACTGTGTTTCTTTCTTTTTGCCACCCTCCCTCTAATGATTGAATTGCTATTGAGCTTGTTATATTGACTGAGTATCATATAAGTAATATGCCACAGGAACCATTGTTTTCTGGATAAACGCATTACCCTGGTACCGTTGTGAGTAGGGTTTCCCTTGTTCTCTTTTTCGCAACCCCATTAGTAGCATTTAGTTTACAGGCCCTGGGTAAATGTAGTACTACTTTACTAGGGACTTACAAGTAAGTTATGGTCAATTGGGTGCAAGATAATTTTACCATGTTTAAAGGAAAGAACACAAGCACTTTAGCACTGGTTAGCAGTGGTAAATTGTGTAGAGTCTTAAAGCCAACAAAATCAAAGTCAGCAAAAACAGGAGGATGGAAGGCAAAACGTGTGGTAAAACCCAGCTAAAGACATCAGGCCCAACAATATATATATGACATATTTGCATGCAAAACGTAGACATGTGACCATTTATGAACCACAGCTAAGTTATGTATTTTACAACCTGTAGCATGTGTGAAGAAGAGTTTAGCATCTAACTTCTTTGGTTAATCGGTCAAGTACATTTACTGGAATGCATTCATTAAGTGACAGAGCAGTTAAAAAATTCTGGCCACTACAATGTGTTTTCCGAGCATTCTTTCATTGAAGAAATGCACGTGAGAAAAGGAATGACACCTATTTTCTGAAGGCACGTGACCACATCCTGTCATTGGAGTTCGGCCCCAAAGTGAGAGAAGGCAACACTCTGAGAGGTAAGTCCGGCCAGTGCACCAGAGCCCAGCGCAGGCCCGAAAATGAGTAAAAACTTCAAAGCTGTGTCTTAAACACACAGAGAAATAAATAGCACCTCGGATACCCACAGTGGCATAGCTAGGAGGCTCGGGTGGGGGGGGGGGCGCCCCAGGCGGCACTATTTCGGGGGGCAGCCTTTATAATTTATTTGGGGAGTCTGGCTGTCCATGCGTGCGCCCATCCGACTCTCTAGGTTAAAGGAGCCCATCTTCACCCCAAGCCAATTTGGGCTGCGCAGGTTTTCGTGCATCCAGTATGTATGGGTTTCACCAGGCCCTGCTTAGAGCTGGCCGTCAGACTGAGGCTCGCGCTGTCAAATCTGCCCAAACGGCGACTGCACCCAATTCAAAAACATAGGTTTCGCGCAAATTGCGCTATCACCCGTGGGTTTTAGTACGCGCAGTTCAAACCACGTGCTAACCTGGAGGAATGTGCGTGGGTTAAACATTCAAGACATGGGAATACCAGCTCTAATGTATCAACGCATTTCCCGTTTGATATCACTCAATCGGCCGCATGCATCATTGTTGCCGTTTGCGATTTCTTAATTGCGAGAATTAAGGAACCGCAATTAAGAAATCGCAAACGGCTATGCACCAAGAAATCGCAATTTTTTTTGCGATTTCTTAAGTTTCCTTAATTGCGATTCACAATTTGCAAATCGCAATTAAGGAATCCCTTCCCTAGAGGCCCATAGGAATGAATGGGAGGTCATTTTCAATTTGCAATTTGCGAATCGCAAATTGAAAATGCAATTACAAGGGTGCAGGTTGGGTCCAAAGGACCCCCCCCTGCACCCCTGAAATATAACTTTAAGTGCATTTTTCACACACACATGCCTCAATGGCATGTGTATGTGTAAAATGAAACTTTCAAAAATGCACTTTTGTGCATTTTTGAAAGTTTTCGCAAATTACCATGAAGGTCAAATTCATGGTAATTTACCTCTCCCTATTTGCGAATTCGCAAATTTAAAATGTTCATGCTTTGCATTTAAGAAATCTCAAATTGCGATTTCTTAAATGCAATCGCAATTTTAGAAATCGCAACGTGATTGCGATTTCTAAAATTGCGAAAAACATGGTGCATCCCAATTTTGTCAATTGCATTCGCAAACGGCCGAAAATTGAGATTCGCACCGTTTGCGAATGCAATTGACAATGATGCATGTGCCAGAAAGTGCTGTAAATACGATTACACATTGATCTCTAATTCTACTGGGGAAATTAAATTGGATCAAAAAGTAGCTGCGGAAATACCATTCCTGTGGCGGAGTGACAGTTTCCATGCAGTTTTGTGCCATTTCACAATGCAAGTGTACCAGGCCGCACGTCACTCCAAACACAGGATTATCAGCTGTACTGTCTGAAGGGGGCGCCTAGAGTCCACAGCCCACATGCTTATAACGCATGGTGCTTGTAAATCACGACACACCTGAGGGACGAGCTTTCTAATAAAACTACCAATCTGACATGCTTTCACCAACTGCCCCACGGTAACTCACCCATAATGGGCATTCTTTTCCAGCAGTGTCAAGTTTGCATACTAGAACCATATAAGACCCCATTTGTGTAGTGCCACATAATCAAGTGAGATCACATCTCCCCCAGATTAAAAGAGATCTATCCCGACCTCCCTTCAGACTTCAGACTCAGGCAGATAGGAGCTAGGTAGTTCGAGGTGATAGTGCTGTAGGTTGTTTTCACTGCTCCGGGCACCTCCACACCCAGGACTGCAAGTGAGACAAGATCCCCGCTCTTCCAGTGACTGCAGTGGTAGCTGTGGTCGAGCAGGCAAGAATTAGTCCATACGGTGGTTAGGGCGTTTGACTCGAATACAATGGAACCCAATAGGTGGCCAACCTAATAAAGATGAATGGATAGCCAGTATTTTTGATAAGAAATTTCTTTATTGTCACAGTACAAACTAGGGTTATGAAAACGTGAACCCCCTTAGTGCCCAGCAGATACCGCTAAGTGAGGATTCAAAGGTGCTTGATGCTCATTTATGCAGCCTTCCTGAACTCAGAAGTAATCAGAATCACTACTGTATGGTTTACGGACGCTGGTGAATGGAAGCCACAGATAGCCCAGTAGTCACAGGGCCTAGCAAGTTAGATTGTTCACTTTTTACAAAATGAGTTCTGCGTACTTTAACTCCCTCCCCCGTACGCGAAATACGGGGAGGAAGTCGAAGTACGCAGCCCTCTACAACTGCGAGTCCAGATAGTGAACACTTTCTTGCACTAGTTAATAGACCAATGAAAAACTAGCCTTCCAATGATACGCGTGAGAAGTATTTGGGCCCGAAATTTGACAGTGAGGTGAGATTCAAAATTTGAGTCCGAGACTTAAGCTCACACAATCACAGGGCTGCGGATGCCATGGGCGGCCATCTGAGGGATAGCCCCGGGCGCCACAGGCTCTAGCTACGCCTCTGGATACCCATAAAGCACGAAGTAAGTTGTGTTCTTTATTCAGAGGTGGCTGCAGGGACACATTGAGCTTAGAGGATAAGCTGCAACAGAAAGCATCAATGATAAACTTAATTACAACACCAACTCACAAAATAAACACAAGCTGACTTTGAGCTGCTCTGTTTCTTCAGCTCAAGGTGGTAATTTTCGATATCTTATCAAAACGAGTCTACTTCTGTACAGGAAAGAAACTGTGAAATGCGCAACTAAAAGCATATTTGTTCAAAAAGTGTCCTTTGTTTTGGGAAGATTAAAATGCTGCAACTGCATGATTTTAAAAAGCAAAATGGTCTGTACTGCAAAAATCTTCCCCTTCTGGTAATAGTAAGCTTAACGAGCAAGAGCCCTTCTCCGTTGAAATATGGCACATGGGTATAAGTGATTAGCGATCACTGTAGTTTCTGCATTATGCCAACGCACCCTTATTTAAATGCTGAAATAGCGGCGCCCTTGTCCTGAAGAGAGGATATTGGAATCAGATGTTCAAATGTGAGTTCCCAAAACAGAAATAGGCCCATGTCATGGGTGCCCCTAGATATACTCATGTGCACTGGGGTTCCAAATGCCACCGATGTGCACAATGCTCAGGATATCTGGTGACCTGTGCAAATGTGGATGGTGGGGCAGGGTGGTCGAGAATTTCAGCTCCTGCCTGCTACTGTCTATGCAGAAGGTGCACACGCTTCTGCATCTTCATCAACTGGCGGGCGCGTGCACCAGGGCTTCATCTACCAGCCACTAGAAGCTCAGAGGGCCAAACTGGGCGCGGAATTAATTTTCCCTGTTTCAATAGGGAAAAGTATTTATAACGGTGTTGCCTCTTATCTGACCTGAACCATCTGCAGTTTTGTGGTGCACATACACACCGCTGAAGGATACACCAGTGAATGTGGTCAGGGTGTTACGGCTCTGGCCCAGGACAATATCTACATGTGACCGGATGTGAAGTATTTTACAATCCTCCATCCCAATCCTCCTTACTTCGGGGCCTGTAAACGGATGTAAATGCATGCACATACATTACATCTGCACATTCGCAATAAAAGACTTTTCAGAGGCATCATCTAGGCATGCTGCAGATTTTCACTTATGCTTGCTCGCATTTATTCAACTTTTCCTACACCCACTGGTAAATTTCTCGTCGATATGGCGGTCTGGCACTCATCCAGATTAGAACGTTTACGTCTCACCACTTTCAAATGTCACCAGCCGCCATTGGCTTATCATTGCGATGGTCGTCACAGATAAGTGTTGCCGAGGCGAATCCTGTGTTATGCTTCACATGGCTATGTGGTCATCCGGGGCTTGTAATAAATCTGTGTGCACTGAGGATCTGTGAAGCAAGGTGATGATTTGCCATGATAGATATAGTGTTATGTCATTCCTCTCGAGCTATTCATGCATGAGTTCAGCTGTTGCTGTCCTCGCATGAGCCTGTTCAAGGGCTGCAATGCTTATTACTAAGGTCTGATGTATTTCCACCCATGAAACATTTCCGACAGTCTCACCCGTTTGTCAAGATAAAAATATCGGCCAATGTTTTCACTTCTAGTTCCCGTGAGAGGAAACTAAAAAACACAGCTTACAAAAAGAATATCAGGGGGACATTGACTAACCTATCCACCACTTAAAATGTACTTGCATGTTTCACTATACTAATTCAACACTAAACCTTTATGGGTCCTGGAGTAGCATTCTACTCGCTGAAAAAGCGCTTCGACGCCTCTTCAGGGGTAGTAAGCGCTATTTAAATGCTATTACAATACAATACAATATAGCATGAAAACATGGATTTCAAGGAATAACAAAAATTCTAAAATGCCCCTCAATGAGAAGAAGAAATATGTGAAATGAACAGTAGTTTATGTTTTTGCTAGCGTCGTTTGTCAACTCAAATATAAGGGCCCATCTCAGAGGTAATGATTGTACCATTTAGTGTACTATAACAGATTTCATTTTTAAAAAACTGCTTTCCCATCTAATTAATATTGTAAGGAATGATTCAGGGTCACTGTCATATACAACTTGGAAATTATATATATAAAGATGGCATAATTACACTTTAAATTGATCAGATACATTGGAATGATAGGTGTTGCAGAAGCGCCTAGAGTTTAACCTACTGATTATAATATAGCTATTTATACTTTTAAAATCATTTTATTAGTGGCCACTCATGGCAACAGCAATTGTGGCCCATCTGCTGCCAAAGTGGAGGGGCAGGCTGGAGGAGTGAGCTGGGGTAGGGGGGTGCCACGGAGGTTCGGGGGACAAAATAAGGAATACAAAATTAACTCACCTGATCGCCGCCGCCTCCGCTGTCTGCTCCATCGTGCTCTTCCTGCTTCGGGGACAGGCTGCCAGACTGCACTGCGGCCAATCATGACGCTGCAGGAAAGCAGCGCCAGGATTGGCCTGAGCGCTATGACTTTGCGTTCCAAGGCGGACTGGGAGCCTTTGCCTGATTTCTCCAGCCCCAGCAATGCAGTTGGGCCTGGAGAAAGCTTCACTGCACATGAGATGTTTGGCCTGCCTTAAACAGCCGGCCAAACACCTCATGCGCAGTGAAGGGACAAAGGAATACACAACCACCTCCCCACCACAGTGTCACCCTCCCTGTACCTGCCGCCAAGACTCGTCAGAGTCCTGCGGGTGAGTCCAGGAGTGTTAAAATACAATGATAATAAAATGGGTTAGTTTATTATTGTTTTATTTGTGCGTGGTGGCAGGGGGGGCGGCGTCCTTCGCCTTAATGGAGGGGCCACCGCTGGGCAATATGCAACTGGCAGTATTTGGCAGCCGTTCACTCTGTACCGTGCAGTAGAGCCCCGAGCTGCCAAACAGATTTGGGCCCTGTCCAAAACCCACCCAAACTGACCAAGTTGAATTTCAGCCTGTCCTCATCAAATTCTTACTGTGTTTCCATGACACCGGTACACAACCGCCAGTCACCAACAGCGAGCGAGGGTCATTACTGTAGGTGGTTACTTTTGCTACCTATGAAACTTGCTAGGAAAGTTCAGTACCAGCAAATTAATATTTTGTGTTATGTTGTGCTATATATATGTGTAGAGCGCACTATCACTCAGGAGGGTATTTTGGCGCAGAGAAGGTGTTAGTCTAGGCACACCTAGGGACTAGTAGTACTACTTGAAAAGCCAGGTCTTCAGCTTCTTTTGGAAATAAAGGAGTGAGTAGGAGGCTCCTATGTATAGTGGCAGGTTGTTCCATGCTTTAGGAGCAATGTAGGAGAAGACTCTACCAGATCCGGTTTTCCATATGCCTGGGATTTGTGCAGGTAGATGCCCGGATGAGCGGAGGTGTTAAATCAGACGCAAATATTGAGGTAGACCTGGCCAGTGTTATCTAGTGCCTTAGACGTATGGATGAGCAATTTCAATTATGCTCATTTGGGAATGGGGAGCCAGTAGAGCTTCATCAGGTGTGGTGTGATGTGATTGTGCAGTGGGTGTTTGAGAATGATTATGAATGGTCTTATTTCTCTACTTTTTCTCATTACGACAAAAGATGATTAGGTCTGGACAAAGTAAGATAACAATATATATTTACACATTTTAGCATGAAATAAGCCAAATTCTTCATACACGTCTTTTTTTGAAAGGAAATTGCCCCTAAAATTAATCCGAGAGTGAGATACAGACAAAATAAAATAGAACCATTTATAAAAAGCATGGAAATGCATTTTCTAGATTGCCTACGTTGCCCATCTCAAATAATTCTTTACATCCTGCTTATTTATAATTACCCATAGTTTTCTTTACTTAATTCTGCTACTTGGAAGAGTCTATTTGGCCCATTTTAATTGGCCCTCTTGGCTACTCCTTATGTCTAGGATGACTCCTTAAGTTGACTGTGTTCTGCTATTAGTCAAAGCTAGGTTGAGTTGGCTCTATCCAGTGCTGGGCAAGGATCAATCAACCTACAGACATGAGGTTAGATAGTAATGAGATTATCCCTGGTAAGTTGTCCGCAGCAACTACATTAGATTCAAGGGATTTCTGTAGATTGTGAAAACACCCGAGCAAGACTCTGCAGATGTTGACATGGCATATCTAACATATGTGTCAGTTTTGCATTTCATTAACTTACTAAAAGTGGAGGACTTCCTTCGAGTAACTTGAGTGTAGTCTAATATTTAAAAAAAGCAGATTGTGTATTGACGGACATTAATCCCTTCCAACCTAAACCAGTGATGTCGCTAACAGTTCAGCAATAAAGCCAGTACCAAATTATAGAGTCCATTTATTTGAGAGGGTATTGAAGAAGTAGCAATATATTAAAAATATTTACTATTGTATTTTAGCCTTGGTATTCACCTCTTCATTACTCATGATAACAAAGGGTTCCAGCAGTAACTTTTGGTTGTATTATAGAACATAGGGCAAAGGAAAAGGAATGTTTTTGAACATCCATGCTCTGTGTGGTTTGGTGCCTGGCAAGCGGTGCATGGTTGTTTTGGGGGAGCACCCCTAGATCACTTTGCGGTGGCCTATAGGGGACGGGGGCCTTGCTAGGGGGCCCCTACAGTCCCTTTCTGACATCCTTTCCAAGACGGTGAAACCACCATGAATAGGCTGTCGGAAAGGGACATTGTAATTCCAATGGCGTGCCTGGGCAGGCACTGCCCCCAGTGCAGGGATTATGATCCGACCAATGCCCATACAGGCTCCTTGAATCTGTCGGAGGCATCAGTCTGCCTATCCAACCATTGGGCTCCGACCGACGGCATGGTAACGCGGTTGTCGGACCGCTATCCTGGCTGTAGGGCGGAAGGTGGCAGTCCTCCCGACATCCTAATCAGCCTCATAGTTGTATGAAGTTGAAATTGCCCATAAATGGAATACTGTGCTCTACTTTCAATTGCTCAGAAGGTGGAGCTATGCCCAGTTAAACTGCCTGTATTTAAGATATTGTAGTATTTCCATTCACACTCATTCATACCTGGATGAGGAGCCAAAAACTAATGACTGCAGCAAATCATTTGTTACCAGCGGTGTGTCTAGAAGGCTGTTCATTTCATACCATGTGTATAATAATACTAATAACAGCTTCTGCTTTATTCTTTTATTAAGTATGTTGGTTGATTACATACATTTAGACAATCAGTGCTCACGTTCTCTTGATTCAATAAAAGATTGTACATTTTCACAACACTTTATTTCTGAAATGCTCTCAATTTAACTTTATTAAAACGCTCATTACCAAAATAATTATTGAAGCAATGTGACCGCTGCCAAAAGCAGAAAGGATGAGACATTGGATTCATACATTCCAAAAAAGGACAGATCTGTGTTATCTGTTCCTCTTAATTGGGTCTTACATCATCAGTACGAGTCATCACATTCACTAGGCCACTGGGCCACTTCGATCACTGAAACATTTCTGGAGGCCAAATGGTCTTAGAAGAAATAGATAATGGGCTTGTTTAAGTTGTTTGCAAGAGATGTAGTGTCAAAATACACAGAAGATTGGCTAATAAGGAAGATATCCAGAAAATACTGCATTACTTTAACTAGTGTCTCATTGTTTCTTACTAAATGGTCCAGTATGCCTATTTCCAAAACCATCACTCCTGGATAATATATCCATCGTGGGGATCGCCCTTCAGACTGCAGAGGAGGTGGGGTTACAGCTGTTCTCAGGGAGCATTTTAAGATCACATTATTACCCTTCTCCTCTCCAGGGAAGAATGAATCTTTGAATTCTGAGATAACTCTATCTTTCCCCTCTTTCAAATTGTTTTACATATTTGCCCGACATACTCCCATTTAGATTCTAAAGGGACTATGTTATATTTGCTTTGGGAAACTGAATTAAATTGGAACAATTTTGCATTTTATGTAACAATAATGTCCATGGGGATGAGCTCTGTTATCACCACCAGCAGGTTTTTTCAAACAGTTTTGTCTCTGGGTATATCAGCTGCTGGATCAACACACCCACAAATATCTTCCTGCGTGCAATTGATTCTGTCATTTCTGTTCCTACTTTCCTCTCCAAGGGGCATATTATCAACGGCCAGCGATAATTATCGCCGGCCGTTCTTAGCGCCTTAGTGTTCCTAGATTGTTATCGCCGGCTATCGCTGATAATTATCGCCATGCTAGTGCTGTATTAACAACGCATAGTGCAATGGCGATAATTATTCCAGCGATAGCGTTGTTTTCCATGGAACATCGCTGGTATTCCAGCGATGTTCCATGGAAAATGGCGATAACCTTGCTGATATGACCATGTGGTCGTATCAGCATAATCCACCTCCAATATAAAGTATAGGTAAGTCAGCATTTTTGCAGACGTTAGTTTTTGGTGAAAACCACAGTTTTTGCCAAAAACTAACGTATGCAAGAATGGCTGGGCTTCCTTGTAAATATCGCAATGTGCACATCAGCGATATTTACAAGGTTGTTCTGCCCAGTGACGCTCACTTTGCATCTCATTAGAGATGCAAAGGGAGGCGTTGTTGAAAAGGGTGCTAACATGCGCTAATGCATGTTATCACCCTCTTGTTAATAGGTCAGTCAGTCAGTCAGTCAATTTATCTTTATTCGATTATTAAAAATCATAAAAGAACGAGCATAAATACATAGCAATTCATCAGAGCACAAATTCATACATGAGTTTACATAGTCAGCATATTTAGGAAAACATTTTAAAATCACAATATACAAACGAAATATATTAAAAATATTCAAAAGTATTAAAAAGAGACCCTAAGGAAGACAAAGAATTAAAATTTAAGATGGGAGACATTATTCAATGGTCAATAAGGTGCCTAACTCTAGTGCGGTTCTTATTTATCCGTGCTCCAGCAACTAAGAAGCTAGCCACGTGGAAGGCTACTTTTGCATTAGGAAGGAGTTGCAAAAACATCAGGGCAGGTTTAACCTGAGTAAAACCTTGGTTACGCAGGAGTGGAAGCAGATATTTTTTTCTAATATCAATGTAATGTTCACAAAACATAATGAGGTGTGTCGTGTCCTGAATAGAAAAGTGGTCACAGTCACATGGTTCAGCATCAACAGGTCTACTCCAAGTTTTATAATTGCCTAAGATAAGATGGATCAGGTCGAAACTAAATCTCGTTAAAAGGAAACGATGGTATGGTTTAGTTACCAGGAAAAGGTATGGTTCCATTCCTGGGCCAGATTTCAACATACAATGTTTCCTTACCGTGGGTTTACTTAACTCTATAGCTTCCCTCTCCAGAACATACAACTCAGTCAGGGTATTTTTTACTGTATTAAGATCATCTTGAGTTATTAAGCCTGGGGAAGAAAAAAGCTCCAGGCGACCAGCAAGAGTCAACTGTGTTTGTACAAATTTTATCCATGGAATATGTAAGGCTCTATCCAGGGCTAAACAATCTTTTAAGATAATATGATTTAATGTAAGCTCCTGGTTGAGCCAGGTTTTCATCCATCCAATAACAGGGGCTAATTTTAAAGAGTCCATTATATAGCCCAAACCTAGCTCTGCGTGTAATACATAAGTGGGAGTCGATTGGGGGACTGAAAGCAGAGATCTCAGGAATTTATTTTCTACTTTCTGGATTTTATCGTGGCTAGTATACCCCCAAATAGCAGACCCATACTGGGCAATGGACACACATTTTGCTTTGTAAACTTTGATGATGCTTTCCATGGGACGGGCACCTAATTTCTTAGCAAAACCGAGCAACCCTGCAGCCGCTCTAGCAACAGCGTTGCTTTTAACGGAGTGCTGGGGGCCCCAAGTGCCCTTTTCATCAAAGGTCACACCTAAATATGGGAAAGATGGGACTCTCCTAACCTCTTTCTCTGTAAAGTAAAATGTTTTGGTCTTTCTTTTCCTACCTGCTACTCCTGCAATCATCACATGGGATTTCTCTGTGTTGGTTTTCATGTCCAACGAGGTCATGAAATCTCCAAAGGATGAGAGGAGTTTATTTAGGGCCACTCCGGAGCGTGCTAGTAGGACTGCATCGTCCGCGTACAGGAGGACGGGTAACTTTGTCTCGCCTGCACGTGGAATGTCGATGTGAGATGCGGCCATGACTTACTCCAGATCGTTTATATAAAGAGTGAAGAGGAGGGGGGCAAGGATACATCCTTGCCTAACCCCCCTCTCCGAGTTGAAATGGCAAGTGCATCTTCCTTCCCTAGTCACTCTGACCGATGTCTTGAGCTCCCTGTGTAGTTCCGCTAAGTAGTTGACCAAAGGGGGGTCAATGCCCATGGCCAAAAGGATCCTCCACAGCTTACCCCTGTTGGCCAGGTCAAAAGCTGAGGAGAGGTCCATAAAGGCCATGTACAGGGAGCCCCCCTTGGCGATTACGTATTTATTTAAAATTAGTTCCAGGTTTAGGCATTGGTCTATGGTACCCCTTTTTGCTCTGAAACCATATTGTATGTTTGATAAAATGCCCTTCCCCTCTATGAGCTGGGTCAGTCTTCCTAAAAGGACTCTCCCCAAAATTTTAACGCTTGAGTCTATAAGGGAAATTGGCCTATAACAGGCCGGATCTGTCCTTTGTCCTTTTTTAAAAATAGGTACTATGGTAGACTTTGTCCAACTAATAGGAAAAATGAGGTCCCTAGTAACATTAAAAATATTTGTAAGAATCTTGGTACTAAATTCTGGGGCACTTTTGAAAAAATCTGCAGGGACCCTATCGGGCCCTGGTGCCTTTTTACAGAGTGTATCATTAATCGCTTTCTTAACCTCCTCAGGGGTAAAGGGAGGGATTGTGCTCGTTAATGATTGCGAAGGTAGCGTCTCGCAATCTGAGGGGGTATCAGGGTGGCTATAGATATTACTAAAGTGTGTCACCTATTGATCGTCTGGTATGATACAGTCTGCTCTCTGGTTATCTTTTCCAGCAAAATATGGGTGATTTATGATTGCCCAAAATTTAGCACTATCTCGTTGTGTTTCGGGCAATAATAATTCACTCCAGGCGTCATTTTTTATCTCAAGTTTCCTGAGCCTGATAGCGTGATTGTATTGCTTCCTCAGCAAAGCTATCGGTGCTTTGTCTCTAAGTTTGTTTTTTAAAGCCTTTAAGAGAATTGAATGAGCCTTAGAGCAGTTTGAATCGAACCATCTGGGGCCCATGATCCTGTTTGCCTTTGTCTTTACAGTTAGATCTAAGTTAACCTGACGGCAAATGGCGTCAAAGGCCTCAATCAAGTTGGGACCAGGGTTCTTATTATCCAGACAAATTGCAACCTCCCCCTCTACTTTTGCCAGGGTTTCCTGTAAAAAGGCGATAGGGGTCACTTGGTCCCTCTTTAGTCTTCGATTCTGGTCTTTTAAGACTAAATCTATCGCACATAAAGTATCGGCCTTTCTTTTTCCCAAGACTCCTTGAGATATGATCTCTAAAATCACAGGATTGTGATCGCTAAAAACTGTAGTTTCTACCTTGTAGTTAATGGCTTCAGGTAGGAGACTAGAAGATAAAAAAATATAGTCTATGATTGTGCCCGTGTTATTGCCTACGTATGTCGGTACCCTCGGGCCTTTAGGGCAACAAGATGACTCATACAGGTTAAAAGTGGCTAAGAGCAATTCCAACATCTGTCCACGTGATGTGTGTTCAAAATGTGGTGGAGAGGAATAAAAGAAGAGATCCTCTTGTTCCACGTGGCAATCCACTTGGCAAGGATGAATGTTGAAATCTCCCATAAGGATCACCTCGTACCCATATGTACTATTCTCACTGTGGGTAGACAGGAATTCCTCTAAAGTTGCCAAATGCTCGTTAATAGTTTGACTGACAGGCGAATTATAAAAGTTAACTAAAACTATGGGAGAGGAATTTGGCATGGATAGTTCTCCAGCTAAGCAGTTAGATGAATTAGATTTAATGTGTCTTGGCTTTCCTTGGAGATCTAATGAGATATATATAGCTAAGCCCCCCTTTGCCCTTCCTGCATTACTAGGGTCTGCAGGTACAGAAAAATGGGAAAAACCATCCAGAACCAAGCTGTCTGATGTTTCCCATGTTTCTTGGAAAGCAAGAACATCGTAGGAACTAATTATATCCAGCCAATTCTTGTCATTTAATTTGGCTCTAAGACCAGCGATGTTCCAACTCATAATTTTGCAAACACTGACTCCTGCAGAACTCTGTACTAATGAACTGGGAGCAGGCAAAGGGCCATCGCCTCTATTATCTTGTCTTGGGGAGAGTCAATCGTTTTGATCCATAAAGGATAATGGAGCATAGCGGTTGAACAATTGGAGGGGTTGTGCAACCGGATTAAACTGTGCTGGATAACGGTGGTAAGCTGCTATGTTTTGCCTAGAGTCCTGATCCCATCTAAAATTCGAATCCCAGTTACTATCCCACCCCGGGGTTGGGGTTCTTGGGTAAGTGACGTTCTGCTGTTCACCGTAAAAGAACTTTAAAGTCAAGGTAACAACAGTACCCCGTCTGCGTTGGGGGGGGGAAGATATTAGCAAGGATATTGGGAAGGACATCATTTGTTGAAAAGCTCACTGCCACACAGTCCCCTTTGAATTTTTTGGGTCGGTTTCCCAACCAGGGGACCCTGGTTACTGACTTGATGACACTAGCCAGATGACGCTTTCCCCCTGGTGCAAACCGTGTATTACTGGTCAGCCAGTGTAGGGCCTTACTACTAAGGGAAGTAGGGCTTTCCACTGTTCCCTCTTCCAATGGAGGCACATTTGCTAAGACTAATACCACAGGTGTAGCTTCTACTAAGAATTGTAGAGGGTCTGATGAGTGAATTTGTGCTGAGAGGGTATTTACCTGGGGGGTTATATCTGTGGGAATGTTAACTGACAAGGGGACCTCGCTATCAACAATAAGTGTTGGTGGTTGAGATGGTAATATCTCCCCTGGTAATTGATTTACTACATTTTCAGTTACGACATCTGCAACAACATTTCCCCCTGTATTATCGCTTAGGTGTGTGACTAGTGTGGTTATATTTTCTATCCCACCAGCAATCGCAGTGTGAAGTCCACTCAACTTCTTGACCTCCGCTTGCAACTTATCAATTTTTGATATTAGAGGTTTGATGAGAGTATTAATTTTTATCTCGAGGAATTCTGTAATTTTTTCATAAAAGGCATCCTCAAGAGATAGTTTTGGTGTATCATCATCATCGCTAATCACTTGCTTAGCTTTTGGGGTAGTAACCCTCTTCCGTTTTGCACCTGAGCGAAGCCCTACCCTCTTTGGTGGGTTTTTAGTACAAAGTCGTCTTGACCTAGGACCGTGTCTTGTGGGAGACTGCTCATCTGCTGATACACAAATCTGTTTTTCTAGTTCAAGTTCAGTGTCCATGTCTATATTACCCTCAGCCTCCTCGTGTAGTCCCTCAAGTGCTGGGGTAACATTAATAGATATGTCAATAGAACCTTGGGAGATAGGGCCGCTGGAAATCTCCACACAGTGATCTTCTTGCGAGATAATGTCATCAGTCAAGGTAGATGTAGGGGGTGACAAACATCTCATATCAGGGGATTGGCTCAGTCCCAAGGATTCTCTTCTCTGCATGTTTATTTTTTTGACAGTTTGCACCAGGTAGTTATTAATGGTGTTGGACTGAACTTCCTCTGGTTTCTTAGGCATAGTGTACGATTTTCACACAGGACCAGTGTTTAAACAAACAAAAAGGGAACTGGAGGGTAAGTCTTACTTGTAAGATGACTGCAGCAAAATTTTCGACAGCGTTTCTGGCCCAGCCCAGCCTCTTCCTGCCGCTGAGGGCCGTAGAGGGCCCGCCCTTTGCCCGGGCTTAGCCCCGGGCGTCCCGCGAGGCGGGTATATCAGGGGTTTTAATCCGCCTCCTGGCGAGTTCCCCCTGCGTCTGGCGTCACCTCCTGCGCGCCGCCGCGTGGCCTGCCGGGTGTTGAAGTCCCCGGAGCGGCGGCGCATAACAGGCTTAGGTGAGCTCATCTCACTATATTATAAGCTAAATCATGGGTACTCGCAAAGACCCTTGATCACATTGATGCTAGCAGATGGCAGGTGGTAATGTGGGTGTAGGGGAAGTGAAGCATGAACATCTAGTGGCTGCATTGCACAATTGGAATCAGAAAATCTGGATCAAGCCAAGTTTCCCCACTTAACCAAATTGTGGGATCCAGGGCAATTGTTTTATTTCACTTTCCCTCCTTCTTCTTCAATATCAGATGTAAGAGGACCTAGAAATATATGACTTCAAGATGTGTGCTGTTCAAAACTTTCTCCTGTGTTTGACGACAAAAAAACTATAATATTTACGTTTACTATTGCTATTGTTGTCAGGATGGGGGGGCATTAATATTTCTAAATTTATGTTTGAAAACTGTAATTTCTCAATGCACTGATATAATCAGATGTACTAAGGTTAAACGATTCTGCATGTTAATGAAATACACTTTTTGAATTTTGAAGAGACTTTATCATATTTTTAGATGTTTGCTGTGAGTGGTCTTTAAAAATGAAGGTGTTCCTAAAGTTAAGCATACTTCTTTTCTTTAACTTCAATCAACTCTAAAATAAATGCTTGCCCTTTTATCTAACATTGTTTACACAATAGTGCAGAGTCGAGTAAACGCCTGCCAAGTGCTTCTGTTGGGTAGAGGGCTGCATGTTAAAGTCAGTGGGGTTGCATGCGGTTACCGGGCCATACTTTGATTATTACTGAGCTAGATCAACCTCGATTCAAGTATGGCCCTTGGTATTTGTCTGCCCTGCGAGCTCACAAAATGCACACCTGGTCCACTGATAGAGTAGGGAGGCCCTCTTATTGTGACAGTCTTTAGAAAATTTCCAACATGAAGTTCCAAGCACAAGAATATCCTGTGTGTTTCACTAATACGACTATTGGAGGTTACTAATGTAAATAAACCTGTTTTTTGCTGTTCTTTCCATTAAGTCTTGATCCCACTCATCGTAGTACATCATTTTTAGGTTTCCCACAGGTATCTTTAGCTGTCTGTTTTCCAATATTATAGCTTTTATAGATTTTAAGTACGATTTGTGCCTACCCCTTCAGCTTGTTTTGCTGACTTTCTTGAGTATCTCAGCTTCCTGCTCCTAATTCCACACCTTTACTCTTGATTTTTGTTTTTGTCTGTCTGAAGAACCATTTTGGTCTCACGTGTTGTCATTGGATAACTTGTATATTTCCACTACTGATGGCAGGCCTGTGTTACAATCAAGGATGTAGTCTTATAGGGTACAAAAGGAGTAGATTTATTAGGTTTAGATCAGGTTACAGGTAAATCATGTAAAACCCCACCAAGAGCAGCAGATTGCTGCTCAGTCCTTCTCAATCCAACTGTCCACTCATTCAAGCACAAACACTTTCAACATTCCAACCATCCAATGACCTCACTCATAGGCTGAGCAGCAGGGAACATCAAGACTGTGGGGAGAATGCATAAGATATCCAGAGACCACTACACCTTGTCTTTCAGTGCAGAAGGCACTGTTTTCTCTCCCTTTCTCTGTCTCTATTTCCACCCCCTAGCTCTTTTCCCACCTCAACTCTCTGTATTAGGAAATGAAAATCCAGAGGGTCTGTCTTCACCAGCTCTCTTGCTATGACCACCCCTTGCAATTAAATCAGCAAACAGCCAGTTTCAAGTGGCTTTCAAACCATTTCAAGAAGGCTAAAATTATAAGTATGTATATACACACACACAGGTCACATTATATTGTTTTTCATATGCTTTAACAAAAGTAGTTCCTTGTCCAAGATAGCCACTGTGCTTGCACACACAGGAGTTGTGGCCATCTTGAAATGTATTTTTTTCAATACCTTAATATAAATCATTCAAAGACGAAGATGGCCACCATGTGTGAGCAAACATGCATTATGATCGTCTCTGAATAATTTTTCCTATAGCAATGATAAGCCATTCTGAGATGGCCACTGCATGCTATTTTTTTCTGCTTTAAGAGAAATTGACAAAAAGGGCTGCCAAAACGCATATACAGGAGACCATCTCGAAAAAAAAAACATTGTCAAAGTCAATAGATCTACGATTCTATATCAGATGTGAGACCTAGACTTGTTAGCTTTGCCATTGTTTGTTGACTCTATATATATTTCCCACTGAAAATATTTGGTGTTATATCATCTATTCAGCTAGAAAATCACTTGCTTCTAAATTTCCCACTCATGCCCAAAACAGCTGGACCTCTTCTTCTCTTTTTGAGGTCCTAGTCATAAGATCCAAAGTTAGTAAAACTAAATTTAAGGTCCCTGGATGTCTCTAAAAAAGCATCTCAGTCCTGCTATTGGACACCTTCTTGAGGAAATGTTTCTTTTCATTCCAAAGCAGCACAGTGCTTGCCCAATTTCAAAGAACCAGACTGGAAAATTCTGACCTTAAGTATCCTTCTAGCTCTAACTTTCACTCCATCTCCCTCCTGTCGAGGGCCACTGAAATCTTGAAAATCATGTGGCTAACGAATTAAGGTAGCTTTTTGGAAAACAGCATCATTCTGGATGAAGCACAGGCTCGCTTGCAGCAACATGGAATCAGTGTTAGATAAAGCCTTGGCTCACCTTAGGTGTATAGCCAATGGCAGAAGTGTTGATTCCATGATACCTTTTGATTTGTCAGCATCATTTCACAACATTTACCATGCCATACTTAAACATAGACCGCTAGATATTGGATTTTTGTCTGTTTAGCATAAACATTGAGCCAATAGAGAGACTCATTTGCTCACAATGTCTTCTATTTTTCATGTATGATAAACACACCAAGATGGAGCTCTGTAAAGAATGAAGTTCAATTGAGGGAGCTTTCTGTTTTTTAGTAGTGTCTGAGAGAGGTTAGGGCATAGAATGATTCACTCTAACTTAATTGCAATTCAGCTAAAACAGACCTTATGATTTCAGGAGCCCCAAATCTCTGGTTAACTCCAAAACGTGAATTGGATCCTTGCCCCTTGTCTGTGCCCATCATTAAAATCATCTGCTTTTTCTTTGTTGGGAGGCAAATGTACCCTCTATGGTATGCAGGTGTATGACCCTACCCTGAGTGCCCGACTGTGTGTGAAACTGGCATGCTTACTTTTAGTTTGGCCCAAGTGTCATGCTGATCTAGCTAGTCTGCCCATGACAATGAAAGGACCAGGAACTATCCTGTGGCCTGGAAGGGCACATCAAGAGTGTCCTCATAGTAGACAGTGGACTACTGTATGTGTGCTGGGTATACCACATAAAACAGCTGAGGCAGCATACCATGTCATTTATAGTGTTATAATATTTTTTTCTTTGTGTCAATGGGAGGTCGGTCTACTGTCCTCTCTCGGGTAAAGGTCCACTGTTACACAATAGAAATGTGTGACTCTGTGTACAAGGCAGAGTATTGAAACTAGAAGGATCCATTTTGGATGCACCTAATCGTAGCATGGTAAAAGAGTGCCTGCATTCCTATAACTGGAGGGTGAAACACCTGACACCTAGGGGAGAAGGATAGATACAGGACTGCATTTAGTTATTCGATGAAGACTTTTCGGGCAAAGAGCTTCTGCTCAGTTTTTCCTGAGAACTGCCAATCGGTAGTTTGCATGAGGAGTGGGGCTGCAGTTTCTGTTGTTCAAGGTGATGCATTTTCCCTGCCATTCATGCCCTTTTGTCTTTTTTTGATTATTGCTGCAAGAAAGCTAGTGACAGTCAGGTGTAAAAACCTCACAACTCATTTTATATATGTTTTGCATGCTCCTGGTTGGAGCCTGCCCTTGTGCTACCTGGAGTGAGAAGCATCACTTTACACAAAGGCTGTGTATAGAGAGCAGTTTCGAAATGAAAGGGAAACAAGCAAACCTGGTTTTGAAGCTTGAGACAGTATATCAACATCTCCATCAGGAAAATGTATTTAAAATTCAGACACAAACTACTCCACTGTGTTCCAGGGCCAAGTGTGTCTTGACCAAGGAAATGAGTGCTCAACAGAGTACTCACAGTGCTACTGTGCAACCAAAGCTGTTGTCAATCTGAAAGCCAGTTTTCCATTGGTGATGGGACATCACCTGAAATTAACATCTTGCTGGAGCAGGTGAGGATCTGCTTAAAGAGCCTAGAAGCCTGTCTACAAACTGAGAGAGAGAGTACAATTCATACAGCTGGATAGAAAGTTCAGGAGGAGTACCACAGCATACTCTCCTTATGAGGACTCCCTAGAGGAAGCTCAAGACCCAAGAGAGTGCTCCACAAGTGATCTGTGCTTGAAAGGGGTACCAAGTGTCTACGTGCAGTTCAGGAGTGAATTGTACCAAGCCTGAACCAGAGTGTATAATCCATCAGTATTCCACTGGCTTGATAGATCGATACTGCTACCACCAACAAAAGAGAAGATTGCCGAAACAGTGCAGCAGGACAGATTCCTGCTCATTCCGAAGGCCACCCCTGCCCTCTTCAGTCATTGTTAAAAGAAACTTGGCCTAGTGGTCAAAGCTACCAATGCAAAGCACCAAACTGTAGCCACTCCTAAAGTCCAGGTTGTTAATGTCAATTGCTGATGTGAAGTCAAACAAATGCATGAAGAACGCTGCTGACTAGATGAAGACCAACTGTCTGAAACTCAACACAGACAAAACCGAAGTGCTTATCTTAGGCAACATCCCTTCTACTTGGAACAACACCTGGTGACCAGCCAAACTAGGACACACTCTCACACCAACAGACCACACCTGCAACCTCAGCATCATCTTGGACAGCAAACTCTCCATGAAGCAACAGATCGACTCAGTTTCCTCCGCCTGCTTCCACAATGCTCAGAAGAATCTTCAAATGGCTCCACATAGACACGGGGAAACTGTCACTCAAGCACTAGTCACCAGCCGGCTGGACTACTGCAACACACTGTATGCAGAAACCACCACCGAACTCCTTAGGAGAGTACAGATGATATAGAACTCAGTGGCCAGACTCATCCTAAACCTGTCCAAACATATCCACATCAACCCACACCTCAGGAACCTCCACTGGCTCATCGTCCAGAAAATATGCAAATTCAAGTTACTGACACACACCCACAAAGCCCATCACGACTAAGGACCAGCATATATCAACCACCACCTGTACATCCACCAACCACCCAGAGACATTAGCTCCACCTCCACACCCTCACCTTCGCACAGACACTGCATATCTACCTATGCCACAGTGGAGGCCTCCTATGCCACAGTGGAGGCCTGCCTAAGACACAGTGGAGGCCATTCCTTTTCCTACCTCACTGCTAAACTCTGAACAGCACCCTTGGTAGCGGATTTCAGGAAGAGACTTAAGACCTGACTGTTCAACTGAGCCCGGCAAACTAGCACCTAGATACCCACACAAGTGATTAGTTGCGCTATACTAATTCAGCTTGATTGATTGATGGAGGCCGCCTCCTATGACGGACCTGCAAAATTTGTCCTAAAGCGATGTCACCACTGGACTTCAACTGTGAAAGAAGATCCAAGCCGTGAAAGCCGGTGTGTAATCCACATCCACCAAACAACCAAGAGCACAGCAGATAAAAACAGATAAACCACAGGATTTAGCCTCCACAAAATGACA
Organism: Lissotriton vulgaris; assembly: GCF_964263255.1. NCBI lineage: Eukaryota > Metazoa > Chordata > Amphibia > Caudata > Salamandridae > Lissotriton > Lissotriton vulgaris. The sequence goes on along the minus strand of NC_141687.1, from coordinate 2,125,321,397 downwards.
AAAGTCAGAGCTGCAGGGAGGGAGGGGGATGCGGGGACAAGCACCCACACAGCCTTAGACTATTGTGTGCAGAAATGGTATAAAACATTGAACTCAGCTAGTCTCTAAACAGCATCATCTTTCTGAGCCATCTGCACCTCGGCCTAATCTTGCCTTATCCTGGAAACCCGACCTTAGTGGGAGAGGAGTCGATTTACAAGAAGGAGAGGGGTGTAGTGCCTGACTGTTACGATGAAACTTTGGTTGCCATGTAGAATGTACCTAATGAATTCTGTAGTATTTATTTCTGCTTTGAGATTAAAGTTATTTCTTTTTTTCATAAAAGATGAGCACTGGGCTGAACATTATGTTATTGTGTCTTCCCTGTTGCTCACCCAAACAGCCCCTTAAAAGGGTCAAACCATTCCTCTCTCCAATCTATAGATATCAAGTCAAATACATTTTGTCTGAGTCACGTGCTTCTTTCATTTGAAACTACTGAAAAGGATTCTTCGCTGCTCCACTCTGAAGGTACAAAAAGTGTCAGATCGTGCCTAGATTAATTAAAGGATGCGTATGCAGGGCAGGTGAGAATATTTGTCTTTTTGGTCAGACTTGAATTCAATATTAAGTTTTGCAATGAGGTAATGATAATCAATGTATTCTCTTAGACCGTAGTGTGTTTAGAAAATAGATCTGCTATGCTACTCGGCACAATGATACAATCCACATGAAGGTAATTTCAGCTGTGTGATTTCCCTGATACGAAACACAACATTAGTCACTTATAAAAATAAATCCTGTTAACACTCTGGTTGATACACTGAAATCAGCATTTTTAGTGCCTATGAGACCATACTGTTGCAATACTTGTACCAAGTATGACAATACCTAATTAAGAACAGTTTGGGATTAAGTATGATAGATCACAAGGTGACTAAACTCAATTAGCTATATTCGGTTTTTGGTTACAATTCTTTATTGAAATGTATGAGCAAAGGAGAGATGTGAAGTAAGATATCAATCTTATAAGTGCTGAGGGTAAACAGAGTTATTGTGTTGCAGGAGCACAAGAGGCATTTACAACATAATTGGCAAGAATATTGATGGTAAACAGACTAATTGTGTGGCAGGTTGACAAGAGGCATATAACATACTTGGCAAGAGTGTTGATGGTAAACAGGCTTATTGTGTGGCAAGTTTACAAGGGGTAAATATAGTGTAATTGGTAACATACCCACGCGCCTCTGCTGTTCAATCTAATGAAAATGCACAACAGTCTATGTTTATTTGCAATTAGAATGAAGGCTAGGGCTGGAGCCATACTTACAACTACACTATTCCGCATTTTTTAATGGTATGGCAATACAAGCCACTGTGAATGGGTATATAAAGACGATCTTAGTATAGAGGACTACAATGTATGTGAATAACTTAAGCATGCTATTTGGTCAGTAACTGTACAGATGGTTTAAGTAGACAATATAAGTTCTTGTAATTGACCCAAAGAGGTTCAGGTATTTTTTCAAAGTTGAAAGGTTTTGACATTTCATAAGGACTACAAAGGGGATAAATGAACTAAAGACATTTGCATAAACTACAAGAACTATCAGGAACATGAGCGGAAATACCTGATGCATTTACTACATTTTGGCGCCAGAAACAAATGTATCACAGCATAAAGATACATCCAGGACTGATATTTGAATCAATGGATTAATATTATTAATTATTTTCTTGTAATGATGGACCTTGTGATTAAGGAATAAATATCCACATGAAGCATAGGCTCATGCCATGAATGAGTCTGCATTACAATATATGCACAGGAGAAATCAAGATGTCTAAATAATCTAAAATGATGAAATTAGCCGGTAAACTGTTGCAGGAACCACAGCATTGACATTGTGATAGAAATTGGGTAGATGGTTGACTGGAGTGTCCTTCCCATAGGCTATCACTGTGGCTGTGTGGTACCATTTTACATGTGTAATTTTCAATTGGGGCTAGATAGAGAAATGGAGTTTAGGCTCTCTGAACACAGAATTTATTAACGCACCTTTTAGTAAAGGTGGTTTTTAAATTGTGTGTTTGAAAATGCCACTTTTAGAGATTGGGCATTTTCGTATTTGACCGTCCTATGTGCCTCTGTCTGTTTGTGTATTCAGCATCTGGTATTTGAATGACCGGAGCTGTGGATGTGCCTTCACTCTCAACAGTCACTGGGAGGGTTAAGGCATGCTCTGCCCTGCCTGGGTGACTCATTGCAGACCTGAATAGACCTGGTCAGCATATAGAGTGGTGGGAGGAGTTTTGCTTGCTCCTAAATCGACTTTGTCTCCTTTTCACAATGCTGTCTCCACCCCTTCGGTCATACTGCACCATGGAGGACAGGACTGGTTTGGACTGGGTTCAGAGACCCTTACCACAAAGAGAACAATGACAAAATGGGGTATAATTATTGGACCTTAACCCCCAGGACTTTAGATCACTTCAAGAAACAAGAGGACCCTGCAAAGAAGAGTGAGAAACTGGGGATACATTGGAGTTTCTTGACTCCATGAATCTAGCCTATCTGCAACGATTTGTCAATCTACCCACCCATCGGGGTGGACACATTTTGGATCTTGTCTGTTCTAATATACTGCTCTCAGTGGAGGACTGCTTGCCAGTTACTTGGGCAGACAACTCCCTGATCAATTTCTCCTGGCAAGTTCAGAATAAGCCACAGTAGCTCAATGGACAACAAGGGAAAGTTGCCAATAAGATCAACCCTGGTGAATTTAGTCTAGCATTAGCCAAGTCCATTCCCTTGGTCGTCTAGTAATATTGACAAAGCCCTTGGGATCCATATGAGCTGGATAAACAAAATGGTTGAGCATCTCACCCCTTCGGTGCAGCTTAGGCATAGCAGGAACCTCACCCACACAAAGCCTTGGTTCTCGGACCCCCTTAAAACAGAGAACCAACAATGGAAAAATCTAGAATGCAAATGAAAATAGAAGTTTTAAGGATAGAGTGATCTTTAAAAGGGCTCAAAATAAACACTACGCCTCCATTGCAAAAGCTAAAATCCTCTAGTATGGGGAGCGGATTTACCACACTGGCAATAATGCCAAAGAAATCTTTGCCATTGTCCAAAGTTATCTCTCCCTCAAAGCTGAGTTCAGTGTCCATGCCACCGTCGCTTGAATATTGTGAGGAACTTTCAAGTTTTTGTCATTAACAAGGTCCGTGCTATACAAGCAAATTTTGGTGTCTGTGATAGCAAGCTGGCGACTATGGATTCACCTTTGGTGATGACCGCCTCCTCTTCCTCCAAATTGGCAGTTTTCAAAGCTATATCCTTGAGTGATTCACTGGAAGCCTTAAAAACTCTAAAATCTGGTTTGCCTATTGATCCATGATAGTTATATCAGCACTACAGTACAATGTATCTATAAGTAACCTAAAAGGTGGGTGTGCACTGATTGTGCTCATGGGCTCGACAATGGGGTGCTTTACTTGCCCGTTCATACCCCCTGGCCGCAATCCTTGGACCAACCAAGACCGCAATTGACTCTGGCGGCCTCTACCTAGGGCTGCTTCACTCGCCCACTTTTTACTCTCCCCCCTTTGGCATGAACCAATCTTGGACCCACGAATACTGCAATTGAAACTGGCAGCTTCGCACCAACTTTCACAGTTGAGGTTGGTTGTGACCTGCTCGCAGGACACCCCCGCCCCGCACGGCCACCCGCTGCTGCGTGTGCCCCCCTGCCCGACTGCCGCTCTCAGCCTCGCTGAGCCTGCCGCCTCTTCCCCGCCCCCGCTGCCCCAGCGGGATCGTTCTCCCTGCCGGTGGGCTAGCGCGCTTCCTGCTACTTTTCACCACTGTTTGCTTCTGTCCGTATTTTTCTCCCCCTGAGCCTGTGTTTTAATTGGTCCGTATTTTCTCCCCTGTGTTTTATTTGGTTGTACTCTTGTTCCGTATTTTCTTGTTCCCCGTGTTCCCCTGTGCCCCCCGCCCCGCTTCCCGCCGCCGTGCCAGCGGCCACGCCCCCTTTCCTTTGTGCACCCTCCCCGCTCCCCGCCTCCCAGCTCCTCCCTCCCTGACACTTCGCTATATATGGCGACCGTGCAGACGCGCAGCAGGCGCGCCGATTGTGCGCCGAAGGCGCGCTAAAGGCAAGCCCGTCTACGCCCGTCCGCGCCTGGACCGCGCCCAGTGCCAGGACCCCTGGCCCCCGCAGACCCCAGCCCGCCCGCCGGACGTACGATGCCGCCACCCTCAACGCACTCAACGCCGGCCGACTCCCGGGCTGCTACCGAGCCACCCCGAGACGCACCCACAGACCCTTCTGCTGCACCTCCTGCAAGTTCACCTGCATCCGGACCTGCACTACTCCAGCACCAACAAAGACCAAGACGAGCAACAGCAGCAGCTACCTGAAATGCATCCTGCTCAACACCCTCTCCGTCCACAGACACGCCGTCGAGCTCTGGAACCTGCTCGACACCACAGCCCCAGATGTCGCCTTCCTCACGGAAACCTGGATGAACGCCTCTTCAGCGCCCGACATCGCCATCGCCATCCCAGATGGCTACAAGATCATCCGAAGGGACCGCATCAACCACACCGGAGGAGGCATCACCATCATCCACAGGAACACCATCCGCATCACGACCAACACCGACGACACCCTCGCACCCGCCGAGCACCTGCACTTCCAGGTCCACATCAACCCCAAGACCACCCTCAGAGGCACCCTCATCTACAGACCCCCGGGACAACGCACACAATTCAGCGAAGACATCGCCGACTTCATCAGCCCGCACGCCCTCTGCTCCGCTGACTACATCCTCCTCGGGGACCTCAACTTCCACCTGGAGAACAACAACGACCGCAACACCACCACCCTGCTGGACAACCTCGCAAACCTGGGACTCAAGCAGCTGGTCACCACCCCCACCCACTACGCCGGACACACACTCGACCCCCTCTTTTCATCCAGGAAGGACATCGCCTTCAGCCACGCCACCGGACTCCACTGGACGGACCACAGCTGAGTCCACTTCAGCTTCGGAAGGACCACGATCCACCACCTCCAGCAACAGGTTGCACGCAGAAGCTGGAACAAGATCACAGCCGACCAGCTCGCGACCTCCCTGAGCATGAACCCTCCCACCAGCACAATGAACCCAAGCCAGGTAGCCACCAACCTCACGAAGTGGATCAGCGACTGCGCAGACGACCTCGCCCCCCTGAGGACCCCGCCTAGCAGACCCATGAGCAAGAAAGCCCCATGGTTCACTGACGAACTCAAGAGCTCCAAGAAGAACTGCCGAGCCCTCGTGAGAACCTGGCGCAGAGACCCAACTCCAGACAACATGGCTGCCCTCAAGCTCGCCACCCGAAAGCACCACCAACTCATCCACGCCACCAAGAAAACCGCATTCAAGGAACGACTGGATAACAACGCACACAACAGCAAGGAACTCTTCAACATCGTCAAAGAGCTCTCCAACCCCAAAGCCGGAAACAACAACATCACCCCTTCGCAAGACCTCTGCAACTCCCTCGCCTCCTACTTCCACAACAAAATCGCGGACATACACAACAGCTTCAGCACTCAACCGACGCACGCCACGACCGAACCACCGCCCCCCACCACCACCCTCCGCGCCTGGACTCCCGTCAGCACCGAAGACACCGTCCGCACGATGAACTCCATCCACTCCGGATCTCCGTCCGACCCCTGCCCTCACCACGTCTTCAACAAGGACGACGCTGTCATCGCACCCCACCTGCGGGACATCATCAACACCTCCTTCGACACCGCTACTTTCCCGGAGAGCTGGAAGCGCGCCGAACTCAGCGCCCTACTCAAGAAGCCATCAGCCGACCCCACCGACCTCAAGAACTACCGCCCCATCTCGCTGCTCCCGTTTCCTGCAAAAGTCATCGAGAAGACCGTCAACAAGCAGCTGGCCGCCTTCCTCAAGACGAGCGGATCCCTCGATCCCTCGCAGTCTGGCTTCCGGGCCAACCACAGCACCGAGACCGCCCTGATCGCAGCCAGCGATGACATCCGAGCTCTGCTCGACAACGGGGAAACAGCGGCCCTCATCCTCCTAGACCTCTCCGCGGCCTTCGACACTGTCTGCCACCGTACCCTAGCAATGTCGGAGTCCAGGAGAAGGCACTGGAGTGGATCATCTCCTTCCTCGCCGGAAGGACACAGAGAGTCCGCCTCCCCCCGTTCAGATCTGAAGCCACCGAACTCATCTGCGGCGTTCCTCAAGGCTCCTCGCTCAGCCCAACCCTCTTCAACGTCTACATGAGCCCCCTCGCAGACATCGCACGCCAGCACAACCTCAACATCATCTTCTACGCCGACGACACCCAGCTGATCCTCTCCCTCACCAACGACCCCACCACCGCCAGAGCCAACCTTCACGAAGGGAGGAAAGAGGTTGCCGAATGGATGAAGAACAGCCGCCTGAAACTGAACTCGGAAAAGACGGAAGTCCTCATCCTGGGATCCTCACCCTCCGCCTGGGACGACTCCTGTGGCCCCCCGCCCTAGGCAGCGCACCCAAACCAACAGACCACGCACGCAACCTGGGCTTCATCCTGGACTCCTCCCTCTCCATGACCAGACAAGTCAACGCCGTCTCCTCATCATGCTTCAACATCCTGCGCATGCTACGTAAGATCTTCCGGTGGATCCCCACCGAGACCTGGAAGACGGTCACCCACGCCCTCGTCACCAGCCGTCTGGACTACGGCAACTCCCTCTACGCCGGAACCACCGCCAAACTCCAGAAGAGACTCCAGCGGATCCAGAACGCCTCAGCACGACTCATCCTGCACATCCCCCGTCGCAGCCACATCTCCGGACACCTGAGAAACCTGCACTGGCTCCCGGTCAACAAGAGAATCACCTTCCGACTCCTCACCCACGCACACAAAGCCCTACACAACCAAGGCCCAGGATACCTCAACAGCCGCCTCAACTTCTACGCTCCCAAACACCAGATTCCATCGACCGGCCACGCCCTAGCCGCCGTCCCCCGCATCCGAAGAGCCACCACAGGGGGACGGTCCTTCTCCTACCTCGCCGCCAAGACATGGAACTCCCTACCGACCCACCTCCGCCTGACCCAGGACCATCTCGCCTTCAGGAAGCAACTCAAGACCTGGCTGTTCGAGCAGTAGCGGACCCCCCCCCTCCCCCTCCCCCTCCCCCCTAGAGCCTTGAGACCCTCTGGGTGAGTAGTGCGCTATATAAATGCTGTGATTGATTGATTGATTGACCTCTGGACCCCTCCATCTTCTCCCCAGACGATTAACTTGTGAAGGATCATTACTCATCCTGCATTCACAGTTTTTTACTATTACCAAAGGTCTACATTTAGTACTATGGTGTCCTTGCTCCAAAGTACTGCAGTGCCAGCCCCAAAAGTCTTCTTTACATTACCCACACAGCTGGACCATCAACTACCATTCCAGCACAATAACGATTTAAGTAACCTGGTCCTGATGATGATCTGCATTCTGATAGGCCGAAACACCGTCAACTACCCAGCTTAACTTCTGGCATTAATGTGATCAACTCAAGCAACCTAAAGCGAAATACCTACCTTGTACATATTCTCCATTGTGTTGTTGACCACCAATTCTTTTGTAATTCTTGTGCCGTTCACGCAGTTTTTTCACTTGATTGTGTCACTGTGCCTATCACTGTCACAAGCACGATCAGTGCATACCCACGTTTTGGGTTACTTATACATACATTATATTGTAGTGCTGATATAACTACTTGTAAATAGGAACCTCCAGTCTTCTTACAAACTTCTTGTGGTCTCCCCTTTGTCCACTTCTCTGATTGATTAATTCTTTCTTTGATTTTCTTTCTGAAATGATCACTGGTTGAGACATTGTTTTTGTTTACATACTCTTTCCAGGTCTCGACTGGGTTAACAGGTGTACTCCTGTTTTTTGATTCTACAACTAAATTGCTTGCTCGTGCATTGCAGGTTATCAACCCCGTGGTTAATACCCTGATCAACCTATCCTTATCGTCTGCCACTATACCTCCTACCTGGAAGCAGGCTATGACTGTTCCCCTAATTAAGAAACCTGCACTTGATCCAGCTCATCCTACTAGCTACCGCCCTATTTCTCTTCTTGCAGCTGTGGCTAAGGTTCTTAAAAAAGGATCAATAAACAACTGTCTGACTTTCTGGAACAGCATGATCTCCTTCATCTCGCCCAATTAGGTTACAGCTCTTCACACAGCATGGAACTAGCGCTGGTTGAAATATCCAAGGCCATCCACGAATCCTTAGATGCTGCTGGCATGGCTGCCCTGGTCCTTTTGGACCTGTCAGCTGCGTTTGATACCCTCCTGCATGCTCTGCTCCTGGCCCGCCCCTTTTTAAAAAAACTTTATTTATCAATTATGTGAAAAGACATTGCAGAGCGCAGCATAAAATGGCATTAAGCAGTAGGTGCGGTTCTACAACGACATTGCAATATAATCATCAGTGTATAACAGTTCAGCACTACATTGACACAGTTCAACAGCAATTTACAAATGTAATAACCCTTTCAACCCACACCCGTTGGCTCCTTGCCCTGTCCCTGTAGTGTAGGGGTGGGTTGTTACTGTGCAGTCAGAAAGGTGCGGAATGGGCCCCAAATATCTCTGGGTCTGGAAGACACCAGAACGGTATTGGCATACATATCACTTTTTGTTGTGCAAGTTGCCATGCTTTGCAACCATCCCTTCGTCGTTGAAGCTCTCTTACCACCCCCAAACTATTGCAACTTCTCTTTTAGATAAGAGTAATGAGATCGCAGCAAATTTACGAACCTTTAATGGGATTTACACCACGTACCCTAATAACGCTATCTCTGGCAACAGGTTCCATCAGGATATATATCATTGTACTAAGGAGTTTGTGAACGTCCACTCAGAAATCGTGGATCCGAGGGCAGCCCCAGGCCATGTGTGCAAAGTCTGCCTGAGGTGCTTGGCAGCGCTGACATGTGTGCGGTCTGGAGGGGTCTATCTTGTGTGTTCTAGCGGGTGTGACATAGAGTCTGCGTAGGAATTTAAAATGCAGAAGCCTGTGTTTGCTATTTAACAACACCGTCCCAGTAACCCTGCAGCACGCCAACCATTGCTCGTCAGTAATAGAAGTGCCCAGATCAGACTCTCCGGCGGAGCGGTCCCTCGTGTCGTCTAGTGGTATCACAGCAGAGCAGGCTTTATAAAGCTGTGATATTAGGTGCAGCCCCTTTTCGCTGGTTATCACCAATGTTAAAGGGGGAAAGGAAGGTGGTTCCAGCGGATACTCTGGGAACTTGTCACGCAGCGCTGATCGCAGCCTGGCCAGTACAAACCTGTCCATAAACGTAGCCTCAGAAAGATCGGGCATCTCCTCTAAATCAAAGATATGACCAGCGGGAAAGAAATCTCCCATTGTGTGAAAGTTAAATTTGGTACATGTCTTGTGGACTAGTTTTTCGGCGGTGATGGGTAATAATTGAGCATTCGGTAGAGGGAGGGAGAAATAATATAAAGTATTCATGTGGGTAAGTCTACTGAGCTTTAGCCATGCCCAGCTGGTGGTGTATACTGGTTGTGTAATTTTGGGATCTCGGGGAATGCCTGAGGGAAGAACCGAGGCAAGCACATCAGGGAGAACAAAGTCCGATTCAGGACGAAGATAGGTAATTCTGGCATTGGGGTGATACCAGGCATGTGCAAAGCTAGCCTGTGCAGTCAGATAGTATAAGTGCAAATCAGGTACTCCATACCCACCCCGCTCATTAGGAAGCGTCATCACTCACCATTGCACCCTGGGCATCCTGCCTCCCCACACTAGCTTAATCAGTAAGGACAGCAGAGCGCAGAACAATTTATTGGTTAGGGGGATTGGGATGTTCTGAAATAAATACAGAAATTTGCAGAGAACTACCATTTTTATTAGAGCTACGCGTCCCGCCATGGAGAGTGGAAGTTTAAGCCAGGAGTCTATTCTTGTCTCTAGTTGGGAGATTGCTACCCCGCAGTGGCAGCACACTACCTGCTCGGTATCTCAATGTATGTGAACTCCTAATTATTTTACTGAGTCAGCGCACCAATCTAAGGGGAATTCCGAGGTCCACTGAGACATTCCTGCTGTAAGCGGGAAGACTATTGACTTACACCAGTTGATGTGTAGGATGGGAAAACCGCCAAATCTGAGGATCTCTCTAAGTAGCGGGTCGAGATTTGTTTGGGGATCATAACATATAGAATTGTGTCATCTGCATATAATAAAACTAATAAGGGGCCTGTCCTTAATACTAAGCCCCTGTGGAGATGTTTTTCTTGGAAGTGTCGAATCAGTGGCTCCATTGCTAAAATAAATAATAGGGAGAAGAGGGGGCATCCCTGGCATATTTCGCGTGATAGGTCGATAGGGGCAGAGAGTGTCCTGTTTAAGCGGAGCCTGACAGTAGGACGTGTGTAGAGCAGGGCCGTAGTTGCTATAAAGCCCTGGGGCATGCCCATGCGCTGCATCACGGAGAGGAAAACAGGTAATTCTAGGGAATCAAAAGCTTTCTCAGTATCTAATAAAATCGCCGCTGCAGGCGTCTCCGGGTCTAATCAGTGTAGGGTGTTAAATAAGGTTTGAAGGTTGAAAGCAGTGGACCGGTGTGGAACGAATCCCGATTGGGCTGGGGAAATTATAGATTCCATGAGGAGGGAGATGCGACACACCAATGGCTTCGCTAGGATTTTATAATCTAAATTTAGTAGCGATAGTGGTCTATAAGAGCCACATTAGAGGGGATCTTTGCTGGGTTTTGGGAGCAATATTATTGCAGCCTCTCTCAGAGTAGGGGGAAGCTGCTGGGTCTCCATGGCCTCTGCGTGGACATCTAATAAGTGTGGGATCAATAAGTCCTTGTATGTTTTATAAAATTTGGGTGTGAAGCCATCTAACCCAGGGGCTGTGGATGTGTTCAATGCATCAATTGCCTCATGTATGCTGTCTGCAGTTATGGGTTCCGCTAACAAATCTTGCACACATTTTTCTAGGTAAACGAATGCTATTTCTGTTAGGTATTCTTCCTGCCCTGAGCGGTTAGATCCCAGCCTGGTAGCGTAGAGTGTTTCGTAATAGGACAGGAATTCCTCCTGTATTAACAGGGGGTCCGTTAGTGTGTGACCCTCGCCCAATCATAATTACGTGACGAATGTTTTCACATATGGAGGTCAAAGCATTTGTGCCAGGATTCTGCCGGGACGATCCCCCTCACCATAGACTTTGTCATTGTGAGAATTATCCATGTATAAAATTTCCTTGTCAGCTGCTTCCCTATACCGCAGGAGCAGAGTCGCCCTTTTTACTTCATAGTCGGGATCCGCAGTCACTCTTTGTGAAGCGTCTAGCCCAGTCAGGTCTGTTTCTAAACTGGAAAGTGTGTGTCTTAAATCTCTAAGTGTCCCAGCACTCTTCGAAATACAGACGTCCCTCATGTAGGCCTTAAAGCCCTTCCACAATACCGCCTCAGAGTCCACCGAGCCTGTATTTATAATGAAGTATTCTTCAAGGCCACATAGAGTTCCTCCCGGAATTGCTCGTCTTCTAATGCACGTGTCCGGAACCTCCAATGTCATTCATACCCTTCCGGGCGAGGGGCATGCAGCCCTAACAGCACTGGAGAATGGTGAGAGTAAGATCTGGGTAACGTGCGTATGTCGTGGAACCATCTGAAAAACTCAGGGAAGGCTAACCAGTAATCAAGTTGTGTCCAAGTGTTTTTTGCACCCGTATAGTGTGTATATGTAGTGTGCTTCAGGTCACGGATCTGTCCCAGGTCCATTAGGAAGAGGCGTCGCACAAGGAATGCAGGGCCTTGCGTGCTTTAGGCTTCAGGTCAGGGGCTTTTGACATACTGTTGAGGATAGGGTTAAAGGTAACATTAAAGTCCCCTCCCAGCAATAGGGAGTAATAGCTTTGCATATTGGTTATGGAAGAAATCAGGGGAGACAGTGTTGGGTCCATAGATACAACCTATTGCAATCTCGTAATAATAAAGATTGCCCACTACAAGAACAAATCTACCAAAGTCATCATGTACAACAGAATGGCATTTGAAGGGGAGTCGCTTATGAACCAGGATGGCAGTACCTCTTGCCTTGTTACTGTAATTAGCGAAGATGCAGTGCGGGCCCCATGAGGCTACAAACCGGGACCGGTCCGCGGGGGGGAGGTGAGTCTCTTGTATCAGTGCAATGTGCACCTTGTGTCGATTCAGATAATGTAGCACTTGCCGCCGTTTCCGGATGTCGTTCAGGCCCCTAACATTCCATGTAGCCAGGGTAATGGTGGAAGGGTCAGCATTGTGTCCTATGTGTGCCATAACTGTGTGATTCTTGCCATGAGTAAGAACAGCCTACGTCCGCACCCTACCAATGTGTCAATGGTCGTACAAAACTTAAACTCGGTGCAATGCAAAAAGAACAGTACCCATCCCACCTCCCCCCTCCCAGCCTTCCCGCCCATTCGGAAAGGCAATACCCATTTTCTAACAATAACCCACAGAACCCAAAACAGACGATATGTGTGTGTAACTAAGCCAGTGGGGTACATATTAATACAATAAGCACAAATCCGGGGGTGTACACCAAATAGGGAGACGTTCGCTATCCAACAGTTAAGTAACCAAGAACAAATAATGACAGTGTATCATAAAACGCTATTAAGGAACATCTACGGCGATAATGTCTTAAAGGATATATGTTCAACTGGGGTCGGACATGGAAAACAGATCCGCACTGGCAGATGATCCACTCAGAGGGGGGGGAGGAGGTGACAGAGTCAGGCGAGCCTTTGTCTTTGCGATTGTAAGTATGGCAAAATTCCTGCGCCTCCACCGGCTTTTCGAAGATATGGGAGCGGCCATGGATTTCCACACGTAGCCTGGCAGGATATAGCATTCTATATTTCAGTCCCAAGTTCCTAAGGGCAGCTTTAACTCCCTGAAATTTCCTTCTTGCGTCTTGCACCATAGCGGTAAAGTCAGGGTACAAAGATAGTTTGGAGCCCTGCCAGTTGAGTTCCCCTGTCTCTCTGGCCATCCGTAATGCAGTGTCTCTGTCCCAGAAATTCATTATCCTAGCAATAATGGGTCTTTGAGGGAGCCCGGGATTGGGCCTTGGGCCGAGTGACCTATGGGCGCGCTCTACCACGAAGCTGGGGGTGAATGCTTCTTTTCCAAAAAGGTCCAGCAGGATAGTTTCCACCAGATTATCCATGCGCCCTGACGCTGTGGATTCCGGTACGCCTACAAGGCGAATGTTGTTGCGGCGGCTCCTGGCTTCCAAATCCTCGTTCTTTTATTGCCACTTCTTTTAGAATTCTCTCCATCCTGTCGACTCTCTTCAGGGATTGAGACAAGCTGTCCTCCAGATCAGATGTTCTAGATTCCACCACGTCTAGGCGCCGGTCGTGCACTTGGATTTTAGTCCCCAGATCAGCCATGTGTTTGTCAAGGGTGTCAAAACGGCAACCAGTGCCTTGATTCCTGCATGCATTTCCAGTAACAGGGGGCCCAGCTGTCCCGTATCCTCCACGGACGTGTAGGGGATTTGGCCACCTGTCGCCATGGTGGATGGTGGGTCCTTACTTGCGTCCGCCGGCTTCTCAAAAGAGAGCTGGGCTTGTGTCAAGTCTCTGCGGCCCATGACGTGTCAGCCAGCCGCGGGGTATGCCGGGTGGATGAGGAGCCGGAGAACGTGTATCAATGAACCCCAGTAATGTGTTGTTCCTAAACTCTGGGACAGGCAGAGAATCACCTGGGTAGAGTCTGCATGTCAACGATAAGTGACAGCGGTGTGGAGATGGGGGTATCACAAGTGGCAATGTCAGTGGGCGCCCCTGCTGGCTGCGAACAGGCCTCCCGGCAGTCTGTGCTATAGAGGGGTTGCGTGCTTCCTACTTGTGCCAGTGCGCTGTGTAATCCAGGTATCTGTGGTGGTGTGCTGGCGGTAAATGGGGTCCAATCGCAGGGGGCAGACAACCCAAGCTGAAAGGCCCAGGCAGCAGCAGGTCCTGCGTAGGATGGAGGTAGCGATGGAGCAGTCCCCGGGCGGTGATTATGGCCAGAGCGTTCTGGGGGTGGGGGGCAACACAGTCGGGTGCTGTTCACCACTGCCCGCCGTAATAGTGAAAGTGGGATGTTGTCGGCGCATCGGCTGCTCCCCAGTCACGGTACTTGGGCCCGAGGCTGAACTGACCCGTTGTGCGCCGGTTTCCGCCCAAGCTGCCCACTCCCCTCACCCATAGGAGTATGTATGTCTTCGGTTGCTCCAGGGCTGTGCCACTATGCCCCCATCTCAGGTCGTGGAGTCAGCAGCCGGGGGAGACGCCGGGATCATCGGATGGCCGCCATCTTGATTTCCTCATTCTCGCGTCTCCCCAGCCACTGCACTCGATTCCGAGCTGCAGACGGGTCAAATCTCCGGTAGGGAAGGCGACATCGGGTGCTGTAGGGTTCCGATACCCGTGTAGGATTTTGGGCCGCCGGTGTGTCCTGCAAGTGTCAGATGGGCTACATAGCTCCGGACAGCATTAGCTCAGCGCGGCTATCTCGCTCACTGGCTAAGCCACGCCCCCCACCTAACCCGCCTTTTGGAGATAGGTGTGGTAGGGTCAGCCTGGAACTGGCATAAAGCTTATTTGGAGGACAGAACTCTGCAAATCTTGATTCTGCCTTTTGTTGCTGCTCCCCAGAATTGGACTACGGGGGTTCCTTAAGGCTCTATTTTGAGCCCTTTGCTGTTTAACATTTACATGTCCCCCCTTATTCAGATAGCTGAGAAACTGGAAGCCAAAGTCATTGCGTATGCTGGTGATACTCAGCTCATTTTCACACGGAACATAAATGCGTCTTGCACTTCCTACGCAAAAACGTGCCTGACTGCATTATTTCAGTGGCTAACGTTAGCCCAGTTGAAGTGCAATGAGGACAAAACAGAGATCCTCCTCTTGGGTAACTTCCCTACACAGTTTTGGCGCTCCTTTTGCCCTGACGAGTCTCCCCTGCCGTCGCCCTATGGGGGCCTACAAAAAATCTGGGTATGTGGTTTGATGAAAAGATGTGCTTTGGCCATCAGATTAAAAAACTATTGGGAGTTTGCTTCGGTATTTTGAAGGCACTGAAAACATTCTTACCATTACTCCCCATTACAGCCAGAAAAACAGTCACCCAAGCCCTGATCACTTCTTGCACCAACTATACTAATACAGTGTATGTTGGTCTGCCTAGCTACCTTTTGAATAAACTTCAGGTTGTTCAAAACGCTGCGGCAAGACTACCTTTGAACTTCCCTAAGACAGTTAGCGTTAGGCAACACCTGTGTAGCCTGGATTGGCTGCCGGTGAAAGAGAGGGTGAAATTTGGATCTTTGGTAATAGCTCGTGCAGCTCTCTATGTGCATGGCCCGACTTATCTGAGAACAAGATTTAGATGCTATGCTCCAGCTAGGCAGCTGTGTTCCTCTACCAAGCTTATGACATGCGTTCTTAGGTATTGCAAGCAAAGGATCGGGGATTGCTCACTCTCACAGATGGGTGCACCAGCCTGGAACCATCTCCCAGCCACTGCATGCTGTCCTCAGATTTGCAGAAAGAGACTGAAGACCCTTATTAGCTTATTAGGTCCCGCCCTCGGAGAGATCTTGTAAACAAAAAGGGAGCCTAAGCCCCGCCCCTCCTTTCTATTGGGTAGCGTCAGCGTTCATGGTAAACGCTGGCTTCGATTAGAAAGGAGGGTTTTCCGTTGCCGCCCTGTCCGCTTCTGGAACAGCCCCTCAGGACATGGTAGCTTGCATTAGGGCTGTTGTGACTAAGTTTCTTATCTGAAGCTTCGTCACGCGGTTTTTTATTGGTCTGTAAGTGCCGGTCTCGGAGGAGGCGCGCTATTATTCACCGAGTTTGTGAATGCCGGAGATGTAATACAGCGCCAGACACACTTGGTGTAACTTTTTCTTCTAGTGCTGCATAACTCAAGCCTCGTGGCAGTTGGCATGGCGAGGGTTGGCCCCTGCGCCTTGTTCCTTTTTTAGTTGCTTTCCTAAATCACACACTTCTATTCAATTTGAAACCGAAAGGGATATTGTTCTTGGAATTCCCAGAATAACTGGCCTCCCGCCCTGATCACGTGATCACCAGAAGCAAACTGTGTGTTCTCAGTTGCCCGTTAGACACGTGCAGCTTGAGCCACGGAGAAACCGACTCACTGCGTCTGTCTTACTGGATGAGGTAAAAGACAGGAATGTGAGATACTGTAAGTAACTGCATGCAGAATGTCTTGCAGAGTTGCCTTTTCATGTAAATAAATCTCTCTAAAGAACTGACAGCAGCCCATTCTTGTTTGCTCTCTGAAACAATTCACTGCAAGACTACCTTCCGTTAAGCATGTGTTATCTAAAAGCTTGTGCCCATTCATCATCAGTGAGGTAAAATAATATATATTTTTAAAGCTCAGAATCCGCCTGATTAATAGCGCTTTACCGCAGCTCCGCGTTATTACAGTATCTAGTGACACATGAATTTGAAGGTTTTGTGTTCTACGTTGAATACGCGTTGTGCATTGAGTTACTGTAATGCTTTGCGAGGAGCGGTTTCACTCGCACTGGGAAAGAACAGTGGCTTGTGGGGTCTTTTGACTATACATGCAGCTCAGACAGATGTATTCAGTGAAACGAGTCAACATTTGCCTGGCGTACTAGATTGTGCCGTGTAACTGGTGCTCACCTAGAGCACTCCAGTACATTTGAGTCGCGTTCACAAAAACTGCCAAAAAAAAGATTAGTGTTCAGCGTCACCACTCGCAGGTTTTTTTTTCTCTCACGTTTTTTTTTTGTTCTTTACGGCCTGGCTGAGTGGCCAATGCTTGTTGATCAGAGGCAGCTCACATGAATCCAGCTGTGCATGAGCAGCAAGAAAGCTGCTTGTAGGAGGCTGAGAGGAAGGGGCTTCAGCACAGGAGAGGTCTGCACCAAGCAGCTCCTGGAGCAGGGTCATCTGTTGAGATGCAAACAGCCCCTCAATGTGTCACTATGTATGCAAATTAAAGAGGGGCTTCGCGCATTCTCTTTAAGCCTGAGGAAAATGAAATTTTACATGACCAATATGTCCCCTGCGTGTACCCAACGTTTAGTGTATGTGCATGTCACCCATGCGTTTTCCCTTAGTGGCCTGAATAATGAGGCCTCTGCATTTACGTCCTGCATTAGGATGCCAGTCATCAAGTCTCCCATGAAAGAAAAGTTAATTTTGCATTGAGGCCCATGTGTTTGCATTGTGCACTTTTAAAATCAAGATGAACCCATTTTGTGGCTCACCCTGAGCCAGTCTCCGAATTAGGGTTTCATGGCTCCAGACACTCTGAGAGCTTCAGCTACGTATCCCTGACCTCGCATACTTCTGGCTCAGCCGAGAGAGGCCCAGCACGGGGTGCCAAGACAGTATTTTGCACAACAGTTATCTGCTTGCTCTACAGAATCACATTCCTGCCTGGTGAAGAAGGTAAACAGAACCCGTCTGCAGAGATAGGGCCTAGCCTTTCTGTCTCCGTTTAAGTGATTTGCAGAGCTCGCATCCGTAGAAAGCCCACGGCCCCCACGCAATGAACGAAGAAATATATGCCCACACCGGCTCTTGGTGATGAGCGACCTTTGCTTCAGATGATACATCCCCGGACTTAAGATATCAGATAATACCAGACGTGCTGGTCGCCCTGACACTGAAGGCCTCCCTACTAGACCGAAAGTCAGCTCCCCCCAGTTACACGTCAGTTGCACGTCATGATCAAGTTGCGCACACAAGTAGGGCAAAGTTCCAGCTGGCCATGCAACCCCCCTCTATGTATCCACCCACCTATGAGTCACCTATGACTCCTCAAGTGTACGCCCACATGTACGCCCTCATACACGCCCACATGCTCTTATCTCTCTTTCTCTTGCTCTGCCTGGAGCGCTCCTCCCTATGTACGAGATTGAATGTATAAATATTGTACTCTGTAAATAAAGTTTTAGAAGACAGTTCCTGAACCTTAGTGGTGATGGAACCGATTCTCCCCTAACTCAAGTTATTGAAATAAAGCCCTTTTGAATCGGACACCACAGACTCTGACTCTCATTTAATGCATGACCCTTTGTTTATTTATAGAAATTATGACAGGGTAATACTTTATTTACCACATAAATCTGGCGCCCGAATAGGGACAAATCCCCTTCCCCACGCGCCGGAGATGTAGGTCCAGCCCTTGCCCCCTGCTACAGCCGTGACGGACTTCAAAGTGTACACGCCAGCGGGACTTCCCGCTTACTCCCTCAGGCCCACGGAGGAGGACGGACTGCGACCAGGCATCCATACGAGGCGGTGAGGATCGCGGATCATCCCAACCAGAGCCCAACCTGTGAGAGAGCAAGGTCCGAGGTTTCCAGAGGTCCACCTGTTCCGCGCATGCGCAGTATCAAGTTTCCGAGGCCTTCAAGTTCTGCTTCCCGGTGAGTACCACTATGGGGAACGCATAAAGTTAAAGACGGGTTCATTTATATGAACACGGTAAAGACGTGTCCGTTCACACGAACACGGTAAAGACGGGTTCACGGTAAACGTGAACACGGTAAAGACGTGTCTCATTTACGAGACCGGTATGGCTGTGCTGTATTCCAGTGCATAAAGTTAATTGTTTTCAAGTACATGTTTAACTCCATGTATCAGTTTATACTGTATCTGTTTTAGTGTTTGAGTGTTTTAGTGTGAATGATTGTTTCAGTCAGTCTATTTTGGTGTGTATTGTGTTTTCATTGTGTTGGTTTCAACATGCCACTGTTTTCGAAATTACGTCAGATAGGGACCAGGAAAGGTATATTAGAAGAGTCAGTTAACATCCCGCCTAGAGACACACCTGGTCATTATATGTATAATAAGCACGGGCTAGATGCCATTTTGTTTTTAGACTTATGGGTAGATTACACAAAGGATTTAGAGGAGAAGTACAGATGGCCTGTCTCGGGAACATGGGATTCTGAATGCATTATGAGAGTAGAGGAAGCGCTATGGAAAAAGAAATCAAGACCCTCCCAGAAAGATGCCATTGAGTTATGGCGCAAAGAGTCACATAGGAGAACAGAGAAAGAATTCAACAAAGCAGAGAGAACTAAACAAGCAGCGGAAAAAGCCAAAGAAAAAGAACTGCGGGAGGAGGGGGAACGGGTCAAAGCAGAACAGGCTGATAGAGAAAGAAATGCCGTCGTTACTGGTATTTATCCCGTCCTCTCAGAAGAACTAGCTAGAGTGACCCCTCAGAAACACCCCGTAGGTCGCGAACGCCACCACCTGTACCATATAGAGTACGTAGAATAAAGCCGACAGCATCCGAGGCGTTTATTTCCTCCTATCTAGAAGAGTCCCCACCGGACTACGCAAATGCAGATTTCCCTCCGCCCCCACCAGCGGATCAGCTCCAGCAGCTCGTGAAAGAAGACGTGGGGCCCGGGGCAGTAGGGGGAGGGGGGCCTACTGTAGATGTAGCAATTTCCCACTGTATATACGATCCAGAACCAGGAAAGGGCTCAATGCTCGTGATTTCACTAAGACTAAGACAGGCCGTCGCATATTTGGACAAATTACCAGACATGAAAGAGCACCTAGATAAAATGTACCGTTTCATTAGAATGAGGGAGGGACCCGAGTGTATAGTACAAGCCATGCAACACAGAAAGGTAGGGGTTAGGAACTACATCCTCCGTTTTATTATTAACTGCCTGATCAGGGAACAAGACGAAGGAGACGGAGATGTAAAGCCTGGTTTGATAGAATGGAGTGATCACATAGATGCCGGTCGGCATGATAAACAGGGACAGACAGATAGCATGATGAAGAAAATACGAAAGGAAATATTAGCAACACATAAAGTAGAGTCTGACGAGAAGAGTGAGTCATCAACGGAAGAGGTAGACGAGGCAAAGGACAAAATGAATTATGTAGGCAATGCACGACGGTTTGACAGGCCCAAGTGCCTCGACTACCGTAAACAGGGGCCGGCTATAAAAGAAAGATATTCCCTTGAAAATCTATTCCAAGCTACTGAAAAAGCACTGAACCGACGGATAAAGAGCGAGCGATCTCACACCCCACACGAAATGGAGTTGGCCCGGTCAGCCACCCAGTGGGTGTCCAATTCCAATATATATAGCAATGATATAGTGGCCCAGACTTTCTTGAGCCTCCCGCCGAACGAACAGCGTTTGGCCGGTATTTACATGGTCCAACATTTAATAACGTTGTATGAGAATCAATATTCCGATCCCGGTCAATTGTATAAATTATTGGACGACATACTTCTAGACAGATGGACAGGCCTGGGTACTGAATTAATTAATGTCATCCTGGATCAACGACATAAGTACATAAATTGTTTGACCACATGCATGCTTCCCGCCTCACACCACGACAGAAAGCACCTATACGTAGACAGACAGAACCCCCCGTCAAAAATGCAAACAATGAGTTTCAACGGGTGTATGTTTACACCCCCTTGACGAAATTAGAAATACTGGAAATGAAAAAGATGCTGCCTTGCCATGATAAAGACCCGGGGGGGTTTCACAGAGAATTAAAAGACATCCTCCGCATCGGAGATTATACGTACGCTGACATTCTGAAACTATTGAAAGTACTATTGCCTGCAGGCATTTATGAAAAGCTTAAGGAAAAAGACTGGGAGGTGGGTGAGAAAAAGTTAAGCTGGGAAGCATTGGAAACAGAGGATAAAGGCAGGCTCCCGGGGGTTGGTCTTGGGGACAAAGCTAAAGAACTGCCTGAACTCCTAATACAAGTTTTGCCGAGACTATTGATTACTAAAAAGGAAGACTGGGGTGCTATTTCAGTCTGTAAACAAAAACAAGAAGAGGACACAAGCGATTTCTATTCTAGATTCGAGAAATGCTTTACTATTAATAGTGGCCTTAAGCCCGGTAGCGAATCATATCCACATCTTTTCGTGAGCAAATTAGTAGAGAATTCCTTACCCCAGATCAAGAATAGAGTACTGAAGGTCGAGAGTACTTGGCAAGCAAACAGCCCTTCACAAATGTTACAGATGCTACAATATCACCAGAACAGGATTAGAGAAGAGCAGGATCAGGAAAAGAGACGCATGAAAGAGACAAAAATGAAGGTGCTGGTTGCCCAAACGGTACCGGCAAATACGAACAAAAATGGCACGACACCTGTCAAGGGGAACTGTAATTATTGCAAACAACCAGGTCACTATGTAAAGGAATGTGCTGTCCTGAAACACAATATAGCTACAGGCAAGACAAAAGAACGACAATACACTCCTAGGCAAAATAGCACCCAACAGAGCACACAACAGACAATAGCGACTTTTCCACCCCCACCACCGCCTGTTCATGCCACACCACAAATGTATCAGTATACACAGTCAGACTATCCAGAATATCAATCGTTCTCATGAAACAGCCTTGAGAGGGAAGTTGGCTTGCCCCTTATTGAGGTTCCTGTAGATCAAGAAGGTCCGTATGTACATAGTCGTGTACTGGGACAGGACCGAAAGTTTCTGATTGACACAGGGGCGAGCAGAACTACCATCAGCCATGACGAGGTTCCAGGGGCACCTCTCTCGGGCTCACAGAATGTTTCCCTGGGATTTTTAGGAAAGCCTATTGTTAATGAAGTATCGAAACCTGTCTCCCTCAGGGTTGGTCCACTGTCACGTACCACAGACTTGCTACTTACTAAATCATGTCCAGAAAACTTACTTGGTATAAAGACATTAAAAGAACTAGGAGCAGTTATCTGTTGTTCTCCAGAGGGAGTGCGACTGTTCTTACGTGATTTTAAGGGACATTATGTGTTGACAGATTTTGACCACAGACTCCAGAATGTACCACAGCACCTTTGGGCACAAGGTCCGACTGACGTAGGTTACATGAACATAACACCACACCATGTCACTCTCAAAGCAGGAGTAGTACTACCACGTATACGACAATACAAGTTACCACCTGATGCCGAAGTGGCCTTATTGAAAATTATTGACGAACTCATTGCACAAGGGGTGGTGGTGGAGACTGACTCGAATGTTTGTAACTCACCTGTCATTCCTATCCCTAAACGATCAGACCCTAGTGTACCACCAGTTTACAGACTAGTTGTTGACCTTCGAGAATTGAATAAATGCGTAGTCCCACAATACCCAGTGGTCCCAGACATTTCTTCATTACTGACTGCTATTGATTCTGAGACAACTTTCTTTACAGTCATTGACTTGAAGAATGCCTTTTTCAGCATTCCCATTCATCCTGATAGCCAATATCTTTTCGGATTCAGTTTAAAAGGACGCAGTTTTAAATTCACGAGAGCACCACAAGGCTTTACAGAAAGCCCTAGCATTTACAGTCAAGCATTAAAAAGACAGCTGGACAGTATTACTATGCCTACCGACACAGCACTGATACAGTACATAGACGACATCCTAATTACAGCACGATCAGAAACAGACTGCGAAGATGCATCACTGACGGTTTTACACTTTCTGGCAGACAAGGGGCTCAAAGTGCCCTCTTCAAAGTTACAATTCTGTGCACAGCAAGTGGTGTACCTTGGACACTTGCTGTCCAAGAGGGGTAGACAGCTGACACAAGAACGTATTCAGTTAATTTCTAACCTTTCACAGCCCAAGACACAAAAGGAAGTACGGGCCCGTCATTGGCCTCACTTCATACTGCAGGCAGTGGATTCCCCAGTATGCCTATCTAGCCAAACCACTCATACAATTGACAACACAGGAGCAGCGTCTTCGACTGTCCTCCCTTGGACACAAGAACACACCTTGGCATTTGAGGAATTAAAAAGAGCCTTATGTCAAGCGCCAGTTTTAGCGACTCCAAGTTACAGCAAACCCTTTGTGCTTTTCGTAACTGAACGGGATGGAACAGCATTATCTGTCCTCACACAAGATCAAGCAGGAAAACACAAGCCTTGTGCTTATTTTTCTAGTACACTGGACCCAGTGGCCCAGGCTCTGCCTGCGTGCCTGAAATTGGTTGCGGCAACAGCCCTAGCCATAAGACAAAGTGACTCGATAGTGCTGGGACACCCCCTGACAGTACAGGTACCGCATGCAATGGAAGTTCTCTTGAACAGGACACAGACACAACACTTGACTGTAGCGAGACTGACAGGATAAGAACTGACGTTATTTCAACCACACATAGAGATCAGACGATGTAACATTCTGAACCCTGCTACACTTTTGCCCTCAAGTACAGTAGACACCACACCACATGACTGTGTGGAAGTAATGAATATAGTGACGAAACCAAGACAAGACCTGACAGATGTTGCACTTCCAGACCCTGACCTAACACTCTATGTAGATGGATCATGCATGAGAACGAGTGCAGGAGAATTAGTGGCAGCATATGCCGTGACCACTGCTACTGAAGTCATAGAGACACAAAGAATAGACACACTGTCAGCACAAGCAGCAGAGCTCATCGCTCTGACACAAGCCTGCATAAGAGCTAAGCACTTGAAAGTGAACATTTATACAGATTCACAATATGCTTTTGGCGTAGTTCACGATTTCGGAGTACTGTGGAGGGAGAGAGGTTTCTTGACCTCTCATGGGGCCAAAATTCAGCACGGCCCGCTTATTCAGGCCCTGTTGGAAGCAATACATTTACCTGCAGCCATAGCTATCCTGAAATGCAAAGCACACACCAAAGTTACAGACACCATTTCCCAGGGTAATGACCTGGCAGACCGAACTGCTAAACTTACAGCCCAGACACCAACAGACATGACAAGGACAGAGGTACCATTACTGACAAAAAGCATGACAGTCAGGGATCCTTCTCAAGATGTACTCGACATACAGACACATGCCACTTCAGATGAAATAAAGAAATGGACTGAACAAGGAGGGGTCCAGACTGACCAAGGTTGGATGACTAAGGGAAAAGCCACATGGTTTCTTCCAGATTCCATGCTACAAGTGATCATAAACACAACACATAGCCCAGCACACTTGGGAGAGAAGGCAATGATAGACAGCTTACAGAATATCTGGTTTAACAAGCACCTGCGTGCAGCAGCGAAACAAAAAGTAAGAACATGTATGATCTGTTGCCAGTTCAATCCAGGTAAAGGCATCCTGGTGGAACAAGGCGGATTTCATCCTCCTGACCACCCTTTTGAGGTCCTCCAGATGGATTATATCCAAATGGACAGATGTAGAGGTTACAGGTATGTCCTGGTAGTTGTGTGTGCACTAACTAGATGGACAGAAGCGTATCCAGTCCCAGATTATACTGCTGTGACAACCGCCAGGCAATTGGTGCGCGAATTCTTCCCTAGATACGGATTGCCCCGTGTCGTTTACTCAGACAATGGTCAGCCTTTTTCCTCTGAATTAATGAAACAAGTGTCTCTTCTGTCAGGATATAACTGGAAGTTCCATTGTGTACGACACCCTGAAGCAGCAGGCTTTGTAGAAAGACATAATCAGACAATAAAGACAAAACTAGCAAAGATCTGTGCAGAAAAAGGCGTGGATTGGATGGTAGCCTTGCCGGTTGCCGTCTTTTACATGCGTATGGTAGCCCATTCCAGAACAGGCCTATCTCCATATGAAGTGGTTTTCGGTAGACCGCCGAATATGTGGGGTACGCCTATGCCTAAGAAAATAACTGATGTTGACAGTAACATGCTTACAGATTACCTGGCTTCCTCGATGTCTGCACTACTCTCTTGTTGTTCACAGGTTGCTGCCGCCTTCCCTGACAACACCCAGGTCAAGGAGCACGCCATGGGGGGCGCTAGAGGGCGCCGAGCAAGATGGCCGCACTACTACTGATATCTCTCATCTGGGCAGGTAAGAAGCCACGCGTGACGTGGGAGGTGCTGACCAAACCGTACGAACTGGGGGGATTTGCGGTACCGGACATGAAGCTTTACTATCTCTGTGCGCAGGCGCACTTTGCGGTTTACTGGCTATGTGCTCCGCCGTATACGCCATATGTGGCCCTAGAAGCCAGTGCTGTTCTGCCGCATCCCCTGAGAGCCATGATTGTTAATGACCATTCGGTGTTCGAGAAGGGGGAGATAGACACTGTACGGATCACGGCGACTGCCTGGGAGGAGTTGGAAAAGGCGGGCGTCCAGGTTGCCATTATATGCGCCAGCTATGCCGCTGCTATATCACTCAGGCATTTCGGTGTCTGGTGAGATAGGGGGGTTACAGGTTCTGAGGGAGGCCGGACTCCAGACTATGGGGGACCTTTTCCCTGGTGCTTCGTTTCTCCCCCTGCAGACCATGACGGCCCGCTCCACTAACGCCACTATGTCTACCTTCATATATGTTAGGCTTCGGGCTGCGGTGCATGCTCTATATCCATCATACCCGGAGGAGCCGCTGGTACTTGGGGCCTTACAGTTGCTTTACACTGCCACGGATAGGTCTAAGCTGCTATCTAAACTATATCGTGCTGCACAAGAAGATGAGGGAGGGGGTGCAGTCTTGGCTAGAGCCAGATGGGATAGGAGTCTCCCAGAACCATTGAGTGATGACGAGTGGACTGAATGCTGTGCTATGACAGGGGGGTACATGATCAATGGCAATTTTCGGCTTCTGCATTATAAAAATGTGCATCAGTGGTACTACACGCCGGTTCAACTGGTTAGGTTCGGCCTGCGGGAGTCTGCCCACTGTGTCCGTTGCGGAGAGGATGACGCTGACTTCGTGCACCTGGCCTGGGGCTGCTCACGAGTGTACGATTTCTGGAAGGCGGTGTCTGGGACGCTTACTGCCATGACATCGACCGAGGTGGCGCTGGATGTGCGACTTTGCCTCCTGGGCATCGCTTCTGGTATATCTGCAAAGTCTAGAAGATTTGTTGTGTTGGCGCTCCAGCTAGCCAAACGGAGAGTGGCTATGAGTTGGGGAGGGAGGAGAGCGCCTAACGTGCGACTGTGGCTGAATGACATAGCTTATTGTAGAGATCAACTGAATTGTTACTATGAGGGACTCCCCGAAAAGTCAAGGCCACGGGATATATGGACCCCATTTACGCTCTATATGCTCTCCCTAGAGGACACTGATAGCGAGCGGAGTGTGAATGATGCCTTATCTGAGGGGGGTGCTGCACCAGAGTGAGTATTGATTGAAGGAGTGTGTGCCGCCTGCCCTGCACAATATCGCTGAACAAGGGAAGTGCCTTGGGGACCCGCATGCACCACACCTGGAAAGGGAGATCTACTGCTTGTGCGGGTGTTTGCAGTTGTTTTGATTCATGTTGACTAGCCCTGTCAGTGTTTGCCTGCCCTGGTTACTGCGCACATGCCACTTCTGAGGTGATAGCATTATGGACACTGTACCTAACAGGTTCGGACTATTCACAACGACCAGGATTTGGGGGGTTGGGGGTGGACAGGGTTTTATTTTTGCTCAAGTTTGGTTCTTCAAAATGTAAAAGAGACCGAGATTCCATCAGGGCGCTACAGCCGCAGTCTTATGGTGTACTTTGTACATATCTACTATGAACATTTGTTGTGCCTTCACGAGTTGTGCCTTACTACGCTGTAATACTTTTCTAGTGCTTATGTTCTTGGACTCGTCTGTCTCGACTTGTACGCTGATTGCGGCCGGCCCTATCAGTGGGTTGTAGGCACACTGCTGTGTATATGTATAATGTGCAATAAAGGTCTACCAAAAAAAAAAAAAAAAGGAGCACGCCATAGCACCAGGCGATTACGTGCTTGTCCGGAACTTTGATCGATCAAGCCCCCTTGAGCCGCGTTGGAAGGCGCCGAAGTTAGTGTTACTAACAACGAGGACAGCCATCAAAGTTGAAGGGAGAAAAGGATGGCTTCATGCCCATCATTGCAAACGGTACTTTGGAGACTCTGGAACTTTGGTAAAGAATAAAGACATTACAGACTTTGAGCCCCCTTTGCTAGAAAAGACTCCACAGCAAGAGTACAGGTCCAAATTACGATCTAGAAAGCCAGACGACGTTTAATCATTTAAGTCCACTAGGTGGTGAATCGGTTAGACAAGATTTCTGACATGTATAAGATCGCGGACAACAATAGTAAAAAGAGCAAAATGAAAGAGAAATACTGCAAGATATTACGTAGTAGATGTATAGTATCTTTGATTCTTCTTTCTCTTCTGTGCATCGCTATAATCTGTGTCAGCTTAATACTACATGTTTTCTTTCCTCCTATTGCCTCACATATACACTCTTCCATTAATAACACCGTAGAGCATACATTTAGTGAACTGCCACCCCATGAACTGTCATATCGACTAGCCCTGCGCAACAATACTTTCATTCGGATGTTGCACCGTTCTCATCAGACCAGCAATGCGACTGATTGCTGGGTATGTGGCCAACTCCCGTCTTATCAAAAGACGAAGGGAGTTCTGCCCTTCTTCCCTTTACCGTTCTCCCACAATGGTTCGTGCGGAGCATGGTTTGCCTTAATGTCATCACTAGACAGAAAGTCCATAGTTTACCAGGGTGACTGGATATATGGAAACTTGAATAAAGTAATGAATGAGGCATGTTTTCCAGACAAAGACGTACTCCCCCAAAGGAAGGGGACCAATCTAGAAAATGAAGAGTACGAGCAAGGAAATGCTTCCCTCAGCTTTATAATGCTGAATGTTCAGCCCATGCAAAATGTAGGTCCACCGTTTATTTCAGTCCTACCAGTAAAAGGTGATTTGTGCGTTAGAAAGAAAGGCTCAGTACATATGGGACACAGCGAGTGTAATGCTGTAGTAGAGTTTAACGATAAAGGACAGTCTTCTTTCAAAGCATCTCGCCATACCTATTTCATTTGCGGTCAGACCGCCTATGTACATCTGCCCTTAGACTGGGGTGGGACATGCTATATAGCGTTCCTGCTGCCACCCGTCTTTCTGGCCCCATCCCATTATCATCGAGATTCACGACTAGAGCATGTTAGACACAGGAGAGAGACCGATGCCTCAGAGATTGATCAGACTGAGACAGCTTGGGAGCAATATACAGATTTCAACAAAGGATTCTTTTTCTTCATAGGTCCCGTCCAAAACAGTAAACTCATACGCAGGTTAACAAGAACTCTGGAAGCAGTTGTGAATGAGACTGCATCTGCCCTGGCGAACTTGACCCAGGAGCAGTCTGCCATGAGACTTGTTGTTCTTCAGAACCGCCTTGTTCTTGACGTCATCCTGGCGGATAGGGGCGGGGCCTGTAGGGTGATCGGCTCCAGTTGCTGCGTTTTCATACCTAATAATGCGCCATCTGAGTATGCAGCAATAACAAGGCTCCACAAGATTGCTCATGATATACATCAAGACCCAGGCACATGGACTTGGTCCAGTTGGCTCTGGGGTGTAATATCGGCTTGGGGATGGAAAGTGTTGTCGTTCCTAGGAATGATACTGCTTATGATATTCGGCTGCTGTCTATGTCTGCAGGGTGGCCCGGCCATTTGCGGTCTGTGTGCGACTGTCTGTGTTCCACATCCACATATACAAAGGATCAAAGATGAACAAATGATGCTGTATGAACAAATATACGGTCTCATGAAAATAGATGTGTCCTGAAGGGTACAGTAGGGGACAAGGAGGGAATGAGGAAAATGAAATTTTACATGACCAATATGTCCCCTGCGTGTATCCAACGTTTAGTGTATGTGCATGTTACCCATGCGTTTTCCCTTAGTGGCCTGAATAATGAGGCCTCTGCATTTACGTCCTGCATTAGGATGCCAGTCATCAAGTCTCCCATGAAAGAAACGTTAATTTTGCATTGAGGCCCATGTGTTTGCATTGTGCACTTTTAAAATCGAGATGAACCCATTTTGTGGCTCAGCCTCAGCCAGTCTTCGAATTAGGGTTTCATGGCTCCAGACACTCTGAGAGCTGCAGCTACGTATCCCTGACCTTGCATACTTCTGGCTCAGCGGAGAGAGGCCCAGCACGGGGTGCCAAGACAGTATTTTGCACAACAGTTATCTGCTTGCTCTACAGAATCACATTCCTGCCTGGTGAAGAAGGTAAACAGAACCCGTCTGCAGAGATAGGGCCTAGCCTTTCTGTCTCCGTTTAAGTGATTTGCAGAGCTCGCATCCGTAGAAAGCCCACGGCCCCCTCGCAATGAACGAAGAAATATATGCCCACACCGGCTCTTGGTGATGAGCGACCTTTGCTTCAGATGATACATCCCCGGACTTAAGATATCAGATAATACCAGACGTGCTGGTCGCCCTGACACTGAAGGCCTCCCTACTAGATCGAAAGTCAGCTCCCCCCAGTTACACGTCAGTTGCACGTCATGATCAAGTTGCGCACACAAGTAGGGCAAAGTTCCAGCTGGCCATGGAACCCCCCTCCATGTATCCACCCACCTATGACTCACCTATGACTCCTCAAGTGTACGCCCACATGTACGCCCTCATGTACGCCCTCATGCACGCCCACATGCTCTTATCTCTCTTTCTCTTGCTCTGCCTGGAGCGCTCCTCCCTATGTACAAGATTGAATGTATAAATATTGTACTCTGTAAATAAAGTTTTAGAAGACCCTTCCTGAACCTTAGTGGTGATGGAACCAATTCTCCCCTAACTCGAGTTATTGAAATAAAGCCCTTTTGAATCAGACACCACGGACTCTGCCTTTCATTTAATGCATGACCCTTTGTTTATTTATAGAAATTATGACAGGGTAATACTTTATTTACCACAAGCCGGGGACACCAACTCTTCGAACCAGCCCTGTAAGTGTTCCTCTAGTCCACAGCTTTCCAAACTTTTCATGTTGGAGACAGACTTTTTAGAGATGCATCATTTTGGGACACTGTAAGGCAGTGTAGCGAGCGAGCGTAGCGTAGCGAACCCAAAACACCTAAGGGGAGTTCGGGGGTTTCTCCCTCACTCTGTCTGTCTCCCTCTCTCTCTCTCTCGCTCTAACTGTCCCCCTCTCTCTGTGTCCCTCCCTCTGTCTTCCTCTGTCTCCCTCTGTCTGTCTCTGCCTGTCTCCCTCTGTCTGTCTCCCTCCCTCTGTCTCCCTCTGTCTCCCTCCCTCTGTCTCCCTCTGTTTCCTTCTGTCTCCCTCTATGTCTCTCTCTATCTACTTCCCTCTGTCTCCGTCCCTCTGTCTCTGTCCCTCTGTCTCCTTCCCTCTCTCCCTCTCTCTCTCCCTCTCTCTCCGTCTTCCTACCTCTATCTCCCTTTGTCTCCCTCCCTCTGCCTGTCACTCTCCGCCACCTCACCCCAGCTTCCTGGGCACACACACAGCCGCATCCAAGTACTTCGCAGGTCTTTAAAAAACAATTTACTTGTTAATGGGACTTTGCTGTGAATCGCCCGGCCCCCATAGAGCAGAGTGTCTCGGAGTCTGCGCTGCTGCAGCAGACTCCAAGACACTCTTTCAAAGGAATGCATCTTAATTAGCATGTCATCCCGCGACACACGCACCAATTGCCACACAGTTTTGAAAGCTCTGCTCTAGTCTGCATGGCCAGCCTCGCCACTCTTGGGTTTCGCCTCCGAATGCCCACCTGCTTTCCCCTACTCTCTCTTGCTTGCCCGTGCATAATGTTCTCACAAGTGCATAAGTTACTCTTATGCTGTACAAAGTACACAATGTCGGATGCGAGTGACTTTGGGCGCATCACCATTCTGTGCTTTATGAATAATGAGAAATGGTTGCTGCCCCTGGTTAGGGGTTGTCCCTTGTGCAAAGCGTATTAGAACAAATGAATGTTTATATCAAATATTGTATCAATGTTCAGGCACCCTGTTTTAGCCGCTTTCGATGGTAGCACCTGTGACACGCATGGGTATTACCCCCATTCAACAGCCTCAGTGTCTTCTCACCCGTATGCTCTTTTCCGATGCTCTTGACTTAATTCACACTCGCACCTTTACCCAGTGACGCCTTAGCGCTTACACTCTGTAACCCGGACTGTCACCTTTTAATTCCTTTACCCTAGCAGTCCACCCTGTTTTTGCATGAATATTTCACTGGTCTGAATACACCACGTCTTAACTTCGTCACGCGACGTGAGTTTCCACCGTTCTCAAACAGCATGTATAGTCACCTACTGACTTTTGTAGCCAATCCGAGATGCTTCCTATTTATGAACCCTTCCATTACTTTTTCTCGCAGATTGATCCCCTGACGAAGGGCAACATCAATGCCCAAAATGCATTGGGATTATGGACTTATTTTGACACATCTAACCGCGAGTCACCTCAACTAAAAATGTTGTGAAGATGTTCAACACTTGAAAAACTTTTGATCATTGAAACTAAGTGATCAATAAAAAGATTTATTTGAACAAGAGACTCTTTAATTCTAATTTGGAGACAATATTTGATATAAACATTCATTTTTTCTAATACGCTGTGCACCAGGGGACAACCCCTAACCAGGGGCTGCAACCATTTTATACTCACAAAACTGTTTGGCTCAGACAGTGAAGCCCTGTCTGCATGCGACAACTTAACAACTTACAAACTCTTCATGAAAACAGGCCGTGCGTGTCCACACTCTTTGTTACTTTATGAATAATGAACATTTTGCACTTGCGGGAGATATGAATTTAATTTATGGCACAATCTGTCCTTTATGTTTCCGGAACGTCCTAAGTGGGACATAAGACACCAATGTTGACCCAGTAATTTCTTTGTTTAAATCCTCCGAGTTGTACAAACGGTCTTGACCACGTGACGAAAACCAGTCGAGGCATCCACTGTTTAACTATTGCTGTAAGTACCCGCTCGTTGGATAAATGCCTTGCTGTTTCACAACACAATATGTGTACAGAGGGCTTATGTTTGGAAGAGTTTTCACCTCTTCAGGCTAAGTACACCCTCTTTGTCGACGAAAGGAACATATTTACATGGCAAACACTTCAAGCGATGTCATTACCTGTAGGTAAGTAGGCACTTAGCAACAGCATTGCAAAATGGATGTTCCATCACACAACGATATTATACTGTCATTCACCGGTGGAATATGAAGCCCAGAGTGCTCAAACGTAGATAATATTGTTTTACCACACACCCTTAAATACTGTAACCTGGCACGGGATGAATAGCAGCGTGCAGGCTGCTCTGCAAGGAGCCCGCTGAGGCACTTAGTTAAACCCACGCCAGTGCCCGCACTTGTGTTAGAAGAACAGGAGCACCGGGGGGGCGTGGCTTGGACGCCGATCGGGATGGCGGCGTGAGCTTGCAGCTCCGCGCTGAGTCCCGCTAATTCTCCTGAAATCAGCACCCGGAGCGACCCCTGGTCGGTGTGACTGGCCTACGAAGTGTTGGGGAGCCACTGGGGAGCGGCGGAAAGCACTTTTGGGGTTCGCTGGCCCCGTGGGGACCTCGTAAGACGACGGCCGAGGTGTTGCCTGGAGTGTGAAGAAAATGGCGGCGGCGCGGATCGATGGCCTCGGAAACCGAAACTGAGCGGAATTGGCGTCAACTGGCGGGGTGGCCCGCTTCTACGAGATCGGAGTTGTGGGAGCTGTGGATGCGGTCCTGAAGGCGGGGAGTTTGGTGCCCAGCAGCTGATCGGGGTATTGGGGGCGACCGCTCGTCTCTACTCCTTCTCCCCCCTCACCCTCCCCCGGATCTGGTGGCAGTGAGGTGGACGGTGCTGGTCCTTCTGATCCTTGGAGTTGCGGGCATTGTAGTGGCACTCTGTCGCGATCATTGCTGAGACGCAAGTCCCACTGGACAGTGGTTGTTGGGACCTGGCGAGGCCCTCCGCCCGTGTAGAGTCGACGGAGCAACCTAAGATGGCGGCTGCAGGGGGAGCGACCACCATGGAGCAGGGCCAGGAGGACGCGGCCGCACGATCCCAGGTTGGCGAGGCCCCCCCGCTGATGATGGACCAGGAACAGAGGCTACATCGGCGCTTGGATGCCATACTGGACGCTATCACCTCGACCAAGGAGGCATTGCAGCAGGACATTGCGCAGGTCGCTACGGGGCTGGGGCTCCTGCTAGCAGATCATGCCAAGTTGGCGGACAAGGTAAAGGACCATGAATAGCTATTATTGGACCTGAAACCGGCGCTGGTGACCGCAGAACACAAGATAACGGACATCCTGACCCGGCTGGACATGTTGGAACGACGGGCGGAGGATGCCAAAAGCCGCAACAGAAGGAACAACGTGCGGGTCGTAGGCCTGCCGGAACGAATTGAGGGGGAGGA
Source organism: Lissotriton vulgaris (assembly GCF_964263255.1). Taxonomy (NCBI): domain Eukaryota; kingdom Metazoa; phylum Chordata; class Amphibia; order Caudata; family Salamandridae; genus Lissotriton; species Lissotriton vulgaris. Next base: position 2,125,288,114 of record NC_141687.1, on the reverse strand, counting down.
TGCGGTGGCCTACATGGAGGAATGGTTCCGGACTGTGGTGGCACCGGAGGGACTTACTTCCTTCTTTACATTGGAGCGAGCTCACAGGGTGCCAGCTCGCCCGCCAGCGCTTGGCCGCCCCCCCCGACCGATGGTGGTGAGGCTCCTTCATTATAAGGACCGGGACCTCCTCATCCAGAGAGCTCGGGCTTCGGGCCCATATGAGGTGGAAAACAGCAGGGTCACGATCTTCCCGGACTACACACAGGCGGTCCAGAAGAATAGGGCATCATTTCTGGCAGTGAAAAAGGAACTGAGGGAGGAGGGCATCCAGTACTCCTTGCTCTTCCCGGCCAAGCTGCGGATAATCCTGGATGGGGCCACGCACTTTTTTCAGACCCCGGATGAAGCATGGATGTGGTTGGAATCGTACCGAGCTGGCACGGACAGGAATCACAAAAGTCGGCGAGATCGGCCTAAACCACCTCAGGTCCGGCAGGCCCAAATGATCCGCTCCCGCAATAGGCGTCAGCGGGAGAAAAGGGAGGCCCAAATGGCTGCAGACAAGAGAGAGGCGCTTGCGGCGACGGCGGCCATTACGAGATCGCAGCCGGAGAGTGAACTGGCAGCGACGGACTCTGGCGACGACGGCGGCAGGACCGGAGAGGAACTTTCGGAGGCGGAGAGCTCGAAGGGGCCAGTGGTCACCCCCCAGACGTCTGATGAGATTTTTCATGGCTGATTCTTCATTGGGACATGGACACGGTTTTTGGTAGGGTGGTATCCTGTTGGAGCTGGGTGGGTCGCCGAGCAGGGTGCCGCGTTGGCATGGCGGGATGGAGAGCGCGGGGCGCGGGCTCCGCTTGCCGGGGTCGGCGATAACTCACCCCCCCAGGGCCCTTAAGGCCTGCTGTGGTGGCGACCACAGGTTATTTGGATGTGTGTTTGGTTTAAGGTTTGGATTGGGGCTGACACCGGGTTTGTGGGCTCTGTCCTGGGGAGTGGGGTTCGGGGAGTTTTCTTTTCAATAGTTTGTTTTGGGGGGGCAACTGCTATGGTGTGGGTATTGGCTGGCTGCATTTGAACTGGATCGCTCTATGCTGGTATGGGGACGTTACCTAACTTGAAATGCCTGATGTGGAATGTCCGAGGGCTGCGAACTATGGTCAAACGTCACAAAGTGCATGCGTATTTGGTGAGGAGGGGGGTCAGGTTGCCATGTTGCAGGAAACTCATTTAACGAAACAGGAATGCACCGCACTACAGAAGAGATGGCGGGGTCAGGTTTTTGGCACCACTTACTCAGCGTTTGCTAGAGGGGTACTGATATGGGTGAGAGCAGGGATACCGTTTCAGGTGCTGAATCAATTGGTGGATCCTGAGGGTAGATACATGGCGGTGGAGGGGAGGTTCGATGGTCGGGATGTGGTTCTCAGCTGTGTGTATGCTCCAAATGTTGATCAGGCCCGCTTTTTCGATGGTTTATCTGGGTCCTTGGCCTCCTTCCTAGCGGGTCCTGTGATACTGGGGGGGGACTTTAATTCGGTCACGGATGTGGCCTTGGACAGATCTCACCCTCCCCTTGTTGACTCCCCGGTACGTAAGCTGGCCATGCATAGGAAGGATTGGCAAGATAGGTGGGGGCTGTTGGATGTATGGCGGGAACAACACAGGGATGTTAGGGACTACTCCTTTTTCTCGGCACTCCATGATCTACATGTTAGAATTGACTCTGTATTGTGTGGCGGGTCCCTGGCCCCATTGGTCTCTCATACAGAGTATCTGGCCAGAACCATCTTGGATCACAATCCTCTGCTGGTGCATGTCCAATGGCAGCGGGAGCGTACCGCGATTCCAACATGGTGGCTCCGGCCCGACACGCTGGAGGACTCGGTGTTCAGTGATGCAGTCCAACAGGGCATCTATCAGTATTTTAGTGAGAATGAGGGTACAGCTACATGCAGGTGCACTGAATGGGATGCGATGAAAGTGGTGGTGAGAGGTGTATGTTTGGGTAGGTTTTCGAATGCTCGATTGTCGGTGCTGAATGCGCTTGCCAGTGCGGAGGAGAAACTGAGGGAACTGGAGCGGCGTAGGCCGGACCGACCGGAAATGCAGGCCCGGTTGCTGGAGGCAAAGGAGGTGGTGGCCACCGAAACGGAACGGTTACGGAGCTATGACTACAGACAATACGCCATTAGAGCGCATGCCGAGAGGGATAAGGTGGGTACGCTCCTGGCCAGGCTTGCTAATCCTGAACTTAGAGGCTGCCCGGTCCTAAGCATCAAAAATGCACTGGGGGAACGGTGTATTCCCAATCGGCGGTGCTGGAGTGCTTTCGGGCCTATTATGCGGAGCTGTACGAGAGTCAGTTGGGAGTAGAGGCCCACGTAATCGCGGCGTATCTGGAGTCAAGGCAGCTTCCGGTCCTTGACGATGACGATGCAAAAGACTTAGGTGGGCCTATCACGCTGGCCGAGATCAGGACGGCCATTAAGCACATGGCGAGGAATAAAACGCCCGGTGTGGATGGCCTACCGATAGAGTTCTACCAGAAGTACGTTGATAGTTTGGCGCCCAGACTGCTGGAGGTGTATACGGAGGCTTACAGGTTGGGGGCTCTGCCCGGATCAATGAGGGAAGCACTGATAGTGCCGTTGCTAAAACCCGGCAGGGAAGCGACTGATGTGAGGTCCTACAGGCCATTGTCCATGCTGACAGTGGACTACAAGATACTGAGCCGGATCTTGGCCACCAGGTTGGCCCCACACATGACTGGCCTGGTGCATAGGGACCAGGCGGGGTTTATCCCCACGAGGAGCACAGCGTTAAATATTCGTCGCCTGGTTGGGATACTGGATGGTACAGTGGATACGGATGGTGCCCAGGCGGTGTTGTCTGTAGACATTGAGAAGGCTTTTGATAGTTTGGAATGGGTCTATCTGGATGAAGTGCTAGTGAGGTTTGGTATTGGTGAAGGGTTCCTCAGGTGGACGAAGGTGCTGTATTCCTCGGCAACGGCGCAAGTACGCCTGGGCAATTTGGTATCCGCGGCTTATCCAGTTGGTAGGGGAACGCGACAGGGGTGCTCCCTTTCCCCTCTTTTGTTCACACTGGCGATGGAACCCTTGGCGGTGCATGCCAGGTCGGGAGACGGGTATGCAGGGATTGTAAGCGGTGGGCAGCTGCACCACATCTCACTGTACGCGGATGACCTGCTGCTGTATATGGAGGACACGGAACGGGCTCTGGAAGGGGCAATGGAAATGCTGTCTGAGTTTGGCCGGCTGTCGGGCCTCAGGGTTAACTGGGCAAAGACCTGTGTCTTCCCGCTTCGAGCGGACACGCCCTGCCCCGCACGTGACATGGTCTGGGAGGCATCTTGCTTTACTTATTTGGGAGTCCGTATCTACCACGAGGCCGCAGACCTATTAGAGGGCAATATTGGACGGTGCGTGCGGGCGCTGAGAGGTTGTATGTCCTTTTGGGCATCCCGTCCCCTGACGGTGTTAGGTAGGATTGCTCTGTTGAAAATGGTAGCGCTTCCGCGACTCCTGTATTATTTTCGAACGCTGCCCATTTGGATTCCTCAGAGGATCTTTAGGGACTTGCGGACGATGGTCATTGACTTCCTTTGGGGACATGGCCGCCGTAGAGTGGCACTGAACACGTTGCTTCGCCCCAAGATTGAGGGGGGGATGGCCGTCCCTGACTTTGAGCTGTATTACTTGGCGGCGCAGCTTCAGGTTCTTACACAGCATGTGGCTAGGGTGTTCAGAGGGCCGGAGTGCGATCGGGAGTTGGGGATACAACGCCACGTCCTGGCCTATATCATTATGCAGCAGAAACTGGAGTTGCGAGGCCTCACTCTGGAGGAGCGGACGCTCAGGTTATGCTGGCTGAGGAGTCTGAGGAGGGCGAAGGCGACCCGACCGCATGCACCAGAGATACCGATAGGCATGTTGACAGCATTGCCGCATGGGGGCGATTGGTCCCCACTGTCGGAATGGGAGGAGTCGGGACTGCAAGTGGTAGGGGACCTGTATGTTGATGGGACCTTGGTGCCCTTCGGGGTACTGCAGGAACAGTTTGGGCTACCGGAGGGGAGCTTCCTCTTGCATGCGGCTGTGGTGGCGGCCGTTCAGAAGCACTGGAGAGGGGGGCTCATTGAGCCGGACACGACTATGGCATGCCAGTACGTGGTGATGGCCGCTGGCACCTTTAAGGCGGTGACCTGCCTCCATAATAGGATGCTGCATGAGGGGCTGGAACCGCTCCTGGGGCTGAAAGCGAAATGGGAGGCGAGCATAGGTAGGCCCATTCCGGACACGGTGTGGAGCCATATTCTTAAGCGTACGTGGAAGGGCACGAGGAACGCGCGCTTCCAGCAGGTGCATTTCTTTGTGTTGCATAGGGCCTATTTGCCTCCGGAGAAGATCAAACGGTACTTCCAGGTGCAGGAAGTGCGGTGTCCGAGGTGCTTGGCGTCGGAGGCGGATATGGATCACCTGTTCTGGGGCTGTCCGAAATTGGAGGCTTACTGGGCGGAGGTAGGGGAACTTCTCAATGCAGTGACCGACAGGGAGGTGGAGTTTGATATGGCGGCGTGCTTGTTGCTCTGGTTCCCACACACCAAACACACTAAGGTGACAAGTAAGTTTATTGACCTAGGGCTGATACTGGCGCAGAGAGAGATTACCTGGCACTGGAAGTCCAGGGAGGCGCCGTCTGTGAGGAGGTGGACGAATGACTTGCTGAGGTGGTCCGAGTGCGAGAGTGTGCTCCGAATGAGGCAGGCTGTCAAGCTTGATAATGAAAAGAACTTAGAATCAGCGCGTGCATGGGAATTGATAGTGCAGGCTCTGCGTGATTCATTGGTGGAGGATGAGGACTGAATGGATAGGACCCGAGGACACTGCGAGGCTTACGAGCGCGGAGGTAACAGCGGATCTGTAGCGAGACCCATGCAAGAGTCAGGAACATGGCACACACCATTAGCGGTTGCTGGGGGGGTGGGACTAGGGGTTGTTTAGGGGCTGTTGAGGGGCGGGCTAGGAGCCGGGAGGCAGATTGGATACGGCAGCGATTCTGGATTGGGACTGCTTCTGAGTCTGTGGAGCGTGGGTGGATAGCGGGAGGCGGTAGGGGCGCATGGGACGGACATGATGAGGCCCTCGTAGGGAACGGGGAACGGGATTGCAGCGGCTCCGTAGCACTGGAATGCTAGACTAGGATGGCTGATGTTGGGGATAGGTTAGGGGTTGGGGGGGTAAAATGCGGATACGCAAAGAGATTTCGACCATTGTCCCTCAGGGACGCTCACCATGATGTCTTGCTACTAACTGGGACGCTGGGACGCCCGGCCTCCGGGATGCGGGCTGAATGGCTGTGTATGATCTACGCTCTTACGATTGATGTGGGGGGACACCATGAGTGTACTGGTTGAGCAATTGTATGCAATGGTTTCTAATTCTGCAATAAAAACAAATTAAAAAAAAAAAAAAAAGAACAGGAGCACCGAACACTCTATGTGAGGAGGAGACAAGAACATGGAAGACTCAGAAACTCAAGTCATGTGAGTAGTCATTTATTAGGTGTTTGCCTACAATTCGTTGAATGACGCAACAATTTTTTAAATCCTCTGAGATCCAGCATTCTTTGCAGCTACAAGTGAAGGGAGTGGTTCATTAGTGCTATAGACGTGTCACTATCGAATTTCCAGAATAGGCGTTAACAAACATTATGAAACAGAGCCACATGCCGTGTATGGGTATAATAGGAGTGATTGATTGTATTTCAGCTGTGTAAGAGCTGTGCTCTGTACCTGGTGCTGTGGGTGTGCAGACAGCGCTTCCTTTATATGGACAGCACATGTAACAGAACTCTTTTTGGGATAACAAATAATGCTATAAGTATAGAAACTGGGCGCCTTATCCTCCAAATACTGTATGCACAAGCCTTTGGGAATAAGCAATTTTTGTTCTGTTTTATTTAACTGTAGACTCGCCTTGACTTTGAACTTCACAATGGCTAATCAACTGACTGTTAATTAGGCAGCAGAAGCAGGGGAAATACATGCATACAATGGATTTCTGTAGTACTTAATTCATGCTTTTAAAGCATTTAGTTGAGGTGTGTGGTCGTGATCCGTGCCGAGTGTATTAGCACCTGACTGACTGGTCCAAAACATGGAAAGGGGATTAGAGGCATGTTCAACATACTATAATTAGCCAGCTTTAGTATGGCAGGGTAGAAAATGCAGATTTTCTTTAGGAATATTATTTAACACATTCACTCCTGCACTTTTGACAAATGCACATATTGGTTCCTACCCCCAGTAAGTAGCTAGGGGCCTGTAGTCAGCCACAATTCAAAGAGCCTGATGTTGTAATAGAAACAAGTTAATAAAAATGGAGGTTGCATCCCAACATTCGTCCCGAGACTCTTCATTGTGAACTTAGGGGCTTCTTTATGAGCCCTTGCGTCACTTTTGCACCGCCAGTGCGTCACTCTATCTATCTATCTATCGCCCTCACTCTATCTATCGCCCTCACTCTATCTATCTATTGATCTCACTCTATCTATCTATCTCTCTATCGGCCTCACTCTATCTATCGCCCTCCCTCAATCTATCTATCGCCCTCCCTCTATCTATCTATCTATCGCCCTCCCTCTATCTATCTATCGCCTTCACTCTATCTATCGCACTCACTCTGTCTATCTATCGCATTACCACAGTATCACTCAGCACCACCACAGCATCACTCATGGGCCCCACAACATCACTATGTGCAACCACAGCATCACTTAACGCCACAGCATCACTCGTCGCCAGCCTAACATCACTCAGCGCCACCACAGCATCAATCTGTGCAACCATTCAACAACAACAGGTTCAAATATGTTCTCTCAATGTTTCAAGCTTTATTACAAATGTCATAAAAATATGTTAATATTTCACTTCTGTTCTTGGATTTTAGTCACAATAAAATACACTGAACATAATCTTCACAAAAGTTATTTACAAACGTTTAAGCTATTGCCATTATAAATTACAATAACTTTTATTTAAATATCAATTATTAAAAAAATAAAAGCCATTATGATTTGTAATATCAATTCATCCAAGTCACGTAAATACAACACATATTGCATTACAAATGCTATAGGTGTCACATTTGCGAAAGTTAAAACTATTGGCATTGTAAATGACAAAGATATTGATTTTGCTATTTACAAAATCAACACATAAATAAAAAAATTCTCATTTACAATACCAATAGCTCAAGCTTTCCTAATGTGAGACCTATTGCATTACAAATGCTTATTTTTAGATAGTTTCTGTTTCATGTCTAACCACCTTCAAGGCATGTGCTGGGGCACTCCATTGGAGTAGCTGTGCGCGATACATATGCTGTTTAACATAAGGTAACATAACATAACATAACTGTGTGAGGAGCGCTGCCTTTTCTGTATGAAGGGTGGGTTGGCCTGCAGTTGCTGCTTCTGTCTGTGGTGGAGGAAAAGGACTGACTTTTTTTGCCCTGCTAATGTATCCTGCTTGTGAAGAACTCTCCAAAGGCGTATGTGTTCTTGCCTCCAATTGGAAGTCTCAGGGAGATAAAAGACTTCATGAGAAAAATCCTTGCTGAATCTAAAAAAATAACCTCCCTGGGAGGAGAGCTGGAGAAGCTGTGTTAGGAGCACTGCCCCAGACTTGTGTGGGGTAGGGCGGTCTGCAGTGGTTGCTCCTGCCTGGAGCAGAGAGAGGACTGGACTGTTCTTATACCTTTTGTTTCAAAGAAGTAAGCGTGTGTTGAGTGCTATATTTCAAAACAGGAAGAGCGCTTTCTGTTCTGCACCCTGAACAGCAGGTGTGGAGCTCTGTCTTAAAATCCCAGTGCTGGTCATCCCAGCACATGCAGTACTCCACTGTCCCTCATGTGTCTGAGCAGAGGGAGGGCAGAGCCTCTAGTGAGAAAGTGCTCTCACCTCTCCGTGGCAGCTGGTATATGTGCTGAGTGACGAAAGAAACTTACAGTAGGGTCTCATGCTGTGCAGGATCCTGGTGTGATGCAAGCTCCAGCAGAGAGGAGCACTGGCCTAGCATCCGCAAGGAAGGCTGCTCAAAGGGAGGGAGCCTGAACGTGGCCCCAGCAGGTTATCTTTTCAACCAGGCAGCCGCCAAAGGAACTAACCCCCTCTAGGGTTGCTGGAGCCACCCAAGTGTTGGAGGAGGCTGCTGATCCAAGGTACAGAAGTAGGGCGATGCATGGAAAGCATTGCTGAGCAGAGTGCCCCGGGAATGGCTGAGTCTTCTGGGGTGGTTGTGGGGGGAAACAGAGGCTAGTGACCCAGCGAGGTTGCCTGTAGTGTCCTGAGAGAAACAGAAGCTGGAGTGTGGCTTCTGCTGCCTGACTCCTCACTTCGGCGCAGGAGATCCAGCGAAGTAAGAATAGACCACCCCCAGGAGCACCAGTGGGCCGGGATCCAAGGTTTTCGTCTGGAGTTGCTTGACATGCCTAGGGTTCTCCCTGGCCACATTTTATGATTAACACTGCAACAGGTACAGTGGCTCCTGGGCCCTATGTTATGTTTGGGATACTGTCTCTTCACCTGGCCACATACCAATTGATGATTCATGTGCCTACTGGGACTTACTGTTGATTATGTGCCTATATTAATCTCTCATGATTATGGTGCTAAATATGGCTCTAAATGATTTATGTATGACCTATCTGCATCATATGCCCTCATGTGACAATACATAGTGCTGTGATGTATTGCATTTGCAGGTATGACCAATAATTATGTTTTCTTGCGGTAGGCAGCATATACACGTTTAGTTCATTGCACTAGCTGTTATGTTTATGACAATTGCCTATTTGCCAAAGTGATTTATGTGATTGTGGTCTAATGTGTTTTATGTATAATGCAAAGGATCTTTTTTTATAACCTTGTGTGCAGTCTCTTTTGTGGTGTGCCTTGTGTGTCACTGGTGTGTGTATGTGTTCCGCAAGTTAGAAAACTAGAACACAATGTAATAAATAGAACAAGACCATAAAATCCAATCAGTAGAACTGGAGGTATGAATTTTTAAAGAATTTTGTGAGTGCCAACTTGGGATATCTGATCGCGCTGGACTGAATCACACTCACAATATCAGCCGACCGTGAAGGAACGCAGGTAGGATACACTTGATGAAACGAAAATGTTTTTGCTATTTTGTCCATTTTATGTTTTGTCACCATTTTGAATGATGTTAGTGACTGCTGATTGTCTCCTGGTAAAGCAGGGTATGGAAAGTTGTGTTTCTCCAAGGTTATGCCTTACTCTGCTAATGAATGCACTGTACTTATTAGCGCATACCTTTCCCACTAGATGGAAGTCTTCTCTCACCAGTCTAGCGGCAGGCACAGACTGACCGACCTTGGGTAAAAGATACTGTGTGCCCAGCCTCAGAATTGAAATCCATCCTACTGTACTTCTTTGTGTTAGCTGCACCTGCTTGGAAAATTCCATTATGGACGGGTCTTCTCTGGCCACCGGGAAGGGGAACGACCCCTCTTCGATGACTCTACGAACACTTGGCCAGCTGCTACTGCTAGCACTGCACGGCCGCCCCCAGAACTGAACTAAACTTTGTTACTCTCCTTGAGAGCATGGACGGGAGCACGTTTGCCCACCGACCTCTTGGTATTTCGCATGTTTGCGATGTTCATTGGCTACCTGTTTTATTGGCCACGTTAACTACCTGTTTTCCCCCTTCACAAGACCGCAATGGCGTGCGGGCCAATCACTATTCCTTACGTACTGCGGGCGGGCGGGGGGTGGGACGGGGTGGCCACTCTGGGGAGACCGTCAATACAAAGCAATGTCTGTGATCACTATATGCACATGGAACGTGAGAGGGATGCACACACCGTCCAGACGGTATCAAATATTCTCATACCTCAAACGCCATAATGTACATGTTGCTCTCTTACAAGAGACGCATCTCTGTGCGAAGGAAGTCACCACCCTACGCCGCAGATGGCGTGGCCACCTATACGCCACGCACCACTCTTCTTACGCTAAGGGGGCGCTGGTATGGATACGTCCGGGCACCCCGTGGATACTGCAGGACGCCTTGGTGGACCCCGGGGGGAGACATGTAGCAGTCAGGGGCAGGATAGATGGGAACCCGATAGTGCTAGCCTCGATATATGCACCCAACACAGGGATACAGGATTTCTTAACACAACTGTCCAGCACCCTGGCGCCATGGCACGGCACACAGTGGATACTGGGCGGGGACTATAACTGCACACTGGACCCTTCTCTAGACCGTTCCCGTCCCCCGCGCCCTAACTCCCCAGCTCTTCACGCAGCGCGAGCCCTCCTAGATTGGTCCACGCAATGGGACCTGCTAGACGCATGGCGTAGCCATAACCCAGACACCAGGGCCTACTCCTTCCACTCAGGGGCACATAATCTGCATGTACGCCTAGACAGATACATGGTATCCAGAGACTTACTACCGGCGATACGAGACACGCAATACATGGGCCGCACGCACTCGGACCACAACCCTCACTTCATGACACTCACCTGGGAACAGCCGCGACCACCAATCCCCACCTGGCGACTACAACCAGACCTCTTGCTTGACGGCACATTCAGATCCTCGATAGGGGCGCAAACAGCACAACACTTCGAGGAGAACAACAACACTGCCTCCACACCCCAGATAGAGTGGGACGCGTTCAAAGTGGTCCTGAGGGGGCTATGCCTCGGAACCCAAGCACACACCCGCCGACAGCTGGAAGCAGACCTGAAACAGATAGAAAGGGATTTACTGCACAAAGAGCAAGAGGCGACGGGAGGGGATGATACAGAGCTGCTTGAGGCTAGGGCAGAACACGACAGGCTGATAGGCAGACTAAAACAAGTCAACTTCACTGCACACTCAGCACGCACACACCGCTACGGCGACAAGCCGGGCAAACTCCTAGCCTGGCTGATAAGGCGAGAAGACCGCTCCGCCCCGGTAACGGCCATAAGCCCTACTGCGGATACCGTGGTGTACACTCAGGCGGGCATACATGCAGCCTTCGTAGCGCATTACAAGACACTATATCAGTCGCAAATGGCCAATCCGCAACCGGACATCCAAGCATACCTGGAGGAACTCACACTTCCCGCCCCGACCGATGACCAACGAGAAGAGCTCGGAGCCCCGTTGGTAGCGGAGGAATTACGTGAGGCCATATTCGCCCTCTCTAACGGGAAGACCCCAGGTCCGGACGGACTGCCTGCAGAATACTACAAAGCGTATTCTGACATCCTAATTCCCGAGCTGCTCAGAACATACTCGGCGGCTCTAGACGACTCATCCTTACCAACATCCATGAACGAAGCCATACTAGTATCGCTTCTCAAACCGAACAGGGAAGGGATGCTCCTCGGGTCATATAGGCCGTTAGCTCTGCTTAATACGGACTACAAAATCCTGGCATCAGCACTGGCCCGTAGACTAGCGACCCTGGTACCGGCCCTGGTGCACAAGGACCAGAACGGGTTTGTCCCAACGAGATGCACCTCCCAGAACATCCGGAGGCTGTTCCGGGTGCAGGAATACGCAGCCCAGACGTGGCCAAGATCGGGTTGCCTGGTGTTGGACCTAGAGAAAGCGTTCGACTCTGTCGAATGGCCCTATTTATCGGCAGTGCTACGCAAGTTTGACCTGGGCGATGACTTTCTAGAATTGGTCGGCCTGCTATATGGGAAACCTGAGGTGAGGGTACGCACTGGCAAGTTGGTCTCGGAGCCCATAAAGGTTAGAAGAGGCACCAGACAAGGTTGCCCACTTTCCCCACTACTATTCTCCTTGGCGAGTGAACCACTGGCTGAACGGCTGCGCTCCAGCGGAGCACTGTGGGGTATCCCGCTAGCAGATGGCACGCATGCAGTGTCGCTATACGCAGACGATTTACTCTTATATGTCAAAGACCTTGAGAATGTGCCGCAGGAACTGTCGGACATCTTCCGCACGTTCGAATTGATGTCAGGCCTCAAAGTTAACTGGGCCAAGTCAGGGGCTTATTCGTTCACCCCCGACGCTCCGGACCCGACACTTAACATTAATAATGAACGACTGACATGGTACCAAACCACGTTCAAGTACCTGGGCATCCATGTATACAGGACGCCCCCAGACATTTTAGACGGCAACCTGACACGGGCCATAACGTCTGTTCGCACACAGGTCGCCTTCTGGAAAACTCTCCCCATCAACGTGCCAAGCAGGGTAACCTTAACGAAAATGATAATACTCCCCAGGCTCCTATACTACTTTGCCAATCTCCCACTCTATATCCCGGTCCGCATATTCAGAGAGCTGGAATCCATGCTTAGAGATCTGATCTGGAACGCAGGCAGGCCGAGAGTAGCACTGACAAAACTCTACAACCCGGTCACTGAGGGCGGCGCAGCAGTCCCGAACCTAGAGCTCTATTACCTAGCAGCACAAGTGCAATGGGCAGTGGCCTGGATTTCGGGCAGGAATCTCGAGGACACGGCTACGGCCACAGACGTCCTTTCCCAACTGCAGGTACTCACCCTATTTCACCCGCTGACGAGCCCTAGGAAGCACCCGCAGCTACACGTGGCTGTAGCCACGAAATGTTACGACAGATGCTTACGCCTCACCAGACCCACCATACCGTATGCGCCAGCGCTACCGCTCCTGGGCACCCCCAAAGCCACGTCAGTCGTGACAGAGGCGACACTGGCACAGTGGACCCACGCAGGCATAGAGACCATGGCAGATTTGTACGCAGATGGCGCTTTACTCTCCTTCGAGGCACTGACTGCTGACACGGGACTACCCGCGGGACAATTCCTACAGCATGCCGCAATACTGCAGACGCTTACACGGAAATGGGGGAACATCGCTGACGAACCGCCCACACACCAGCTAGTGCAGTGCATGCACGTGATGGGCAACGGGACGCACGTGGTGCACTGGCTGACGCAGGCGCTACTCTCGCACACCCAACACGCATTGCAACCTCTCTGGGACAAATGGGCGGAGGACAGAGGGAAGGCATGGACGGACAAGGAGTGGGCGGCGATACTCTCAGGCCCCCGCAACATTCCCCGCAATGCACGTTTCAAACAGATCCAATTTTATGTTCTACACCGCGCATATCTATCCCCGGACAAGATAAACTTGTACTTCCCGGGCACGGGAGCCAAATGCCCGAGGTGTGACACGGAGGGAGCGGATCTCCTCCACATGCTGTGGCAATGTCCCCAACTTCGGGCGTACTGGCACTCGATACACACGACACTGAAACGATGCACGGCAATGACGATCCCGCTCTCGTGGGAGGCGTGCCTCCTGGGCCTCTTTCATAGGACCAAACTGAACAGGGTGACTTCCCGCTTCTGGGACCTTGGCCTCATCACAGCCAAAAGGCTCATTACGAAGCACTGGAAGCGGGCGGCACCACCAGCGGCGGAGCACTGGCGCGCATCACTAGATAACTGGGCGAAAGCGGAAAGCATATCATTACATAATGAGGAGACAGCGGGATTGCGTAAATACCCCATAGCGGCGCCTTGGGACGATATGATCCGCTCTTTCCACAATGGACCCCAGGCACCAGATACTCCTGAGAGACAGACACCCCCAGATGGGGAACATAGCGATGACCAACACACTCCAGGTGCCGCAGACGACAGACACAACGCTCATACACCTGACCCCTAGGCACCCCCCCCTCTACTCCCCCCCCCCGGCTCAGCTGACACGCCAGGATTGCCGACACCCTCCTGCATCGCCAGCGTACTTCCCACACATGCAAGATCAGACACGAGCCTGCTGAAACATTGCCACTGGGTCCTCCCCCCCCTCTCTCCTCGCCCCCCCCCACCGTAGGCCCCACCAGCTGCTGCACCGCACGCCCCACGACCCCAAGTTTGACACCCCCACCCCGTTACGTTTTCACCGAAGTAGCCTGATTGACGGGATACAACAACTAAGACAGCATGATCACGCACTGTTTGAACGCTGACACTCTCGGCGAACTACTGTGATACACTCTGCAGACTGCTCCATGATCTATGTATGCATTACCTTGAATATTGAATCTTCATACATTGAGACTCTGTATGGAATATGCTTGTATTCTTCTTTTCTCCTTTGCATTGAATAAAAGACATATTTAAAAAAAAAAAAAAATGGACGGGTCTTCTCTGGTTCTGTAATGCACATAATGTATTGCTATGTTTGCTGAAGTCAGTCCTCTCTGCAGCACCCCTAGGCGACTGGGCAGACAGGGCTCCACTCGAGTGTATCTGAATACACATATGCTTGGTTTGTATTCTCTACTATCTGACTGACTTTTCATTTGGTATGGAAGGCTGAGAGGTGGTCGCGAGTGACCCGAGTGACCCTAAATAGGCCACTTCCTTCACACTCCCCAGGTTGGGCCCACTGAAGTCTACCTTTTCAAGTTCTGCCAAGAGTCCTGTTCGTGCTGAAGAGGGCCAGAAGGAGCAGGTAGAGCATCGAAAGAGGCTGTCCGCAAACAACCAAGAGCCAGTTGCCATTGCAAGTGGTCAAGGATGGAGCCGAAAGAGTAGGGCTGATGGAGCTTCATGCTGAACCACAATGCAAGTGGCAAGGTCTTGTTGATAACAGGCCCATTCTCAGTCAGGAAGAGTCTAAAAGACTAAAAGCTTGAAGTCAGCCCCCGTGAGGTACACCAAGTGTCCAGCACCACTTTGGGGTCAGGAATGCACTGTAACTGTGTCCAGGGGCTGGTGCAGGATGTTGGGTAGTCTTTTATGCCCCCGAGGCTCCAATCAGCCAACTAGCCCTTGGAGTCCCTCTGGTGTCCTGGGTTCAAGATGTAGTTGCAAGTCCAGTTCTTCCTTCCCAGGCAAAACAGCAGTAGGCAGCAGGTGAGCACAGCAGGGCAGCAGTTCCTTCAGTGTAGCATGTCCTGCTGAGTGGCAGTCCTTACAGCAGCACAGCAGCCTATCTTACTGCCAGAGTATACATAGGTCCAGAAGTGTACTGAAGAGTTGTGTCCGAGGTCCTACTTTTATACCCTGGTGCCACAGTTCTGAAAGGTGGGAGAAACTTCTAGGACAGGGGTTTCCAACCTTTTCTGTACCAAGAGCTACTTACGATCAGTGAAAACTTTCCCCAATTACTAATATTATTAGGCCTGGGCAATAAACTTGTTCTGTTCACAGAGTTTGCTGAGTTTTCTGCGCACTGCTGAGTTCGCGGAGTGCTTAAAATCCCGCTCTGCGTAGTGCAGCTTTTCCCCTGCTCGCGAACAGTAAGTTCATGAGTGCAAGCTGCCGCTCGGGTAGATATTCTATCCAAGCGGCAGGAAGACCAGTGCAAATGGCTGATTGCACTGCACTCCGCCACTTGCGGAACTCCGCAGAGATTTTTTGTCACTTTGTGGAGTTCCGCGCAGCAAAACTCAGCGAACTACACCCAGGCCTGAATATTTTTAGTGCTGTATTAGTGACCACATCATTTAGGATTACATTAGTTGCCATCAAATGCAAGATTACCATCAATGGTCACCTGGTCACCTCAGTGCATCAATCACTATTCCCAGTAAAAAAAGGTTTGTCAATATAGAAAGCCTCTAAATGGGTAAAAAATAACCGCCATAGCTTCAGTGCACCTAGCAGCAAAATAATAATAAGCCTCACTGGCACTGCATGATTTATCACCAAAATATCAGTTTTTAATACACTTGAGAAATTAAACAATTTGTATCCCGATATTAGTGTATGAGTAATAATACAAAAACAAAATCTTCAACAGACACTTGCTAATTTTAGTATACATATGTTAATTCAATTATGTGAAAGCTTTTAATTAAGACAGCTGGACTAAGAGATCTACTTACAGGTAGCTGGGGAGCTACCAGTAGCTCATGAGCTACTATTGGAGAAACCTGTTTTGGACAGTGGGTTTGGAGTGAATAGAACTCACTGCCTCCCCTGGCCAGGCTTCAAATTGGCTAAAGCAATCATTCAGAGTGGGTAGGCCCATCATGTGAAGGCCGAGCACAGGCTATTCAGTTGTAAATGGGGCTGTGCTCAGCTCTGCCCCATCCTGCCAACAGATGGCCCACTCAGGTACACCTAATCCCTTCTATTGTGTTTCTGTCTGGGAGTTATTCACACAGTGTAACTGTCAGTTAAACACAGTCATGTGATCCACGCCAGGCTGTAGGCACAAAAGAGCTAAGGGCAGAACAATGGTAACTTTCTAAAAGAGCTATTTTTAAAATTGTGAATCCCCACTTCACCTTTAAATAGAGCTTTTGACACCTACTCCAAAGACATTCCACGTGACATAGCTATCAACTCTCAATTGCAAATGACAGCTTACTAAATGTAATAAGGAACCCGAAATGTTATCTTTGGAAGGGGTAGGCCTCACAGTACTAAAAAACTAAGTTAGTTGTTTTTCACTACCAGGAGATGTAAAACTTAAAGTACATGTCCAACCTTTTAATTACAAAGCACCCTACACTATGGGCTGCCGAAGCCTAACTTAGGGGCGACTTATATGGGGAGTTTAAGGCTTGGCCAGGGGGTTTAAATTGTAAACAGACACAGCAGTTAAAAACAGCATTCAGACTTCAATGGCAGGCCTGGGACATGTTTTAAAGCACTACTTAAGTGGGTGGCACAATAAGTGCTGCAGTCCCACTAGTAGCATTTAATTTACCAGTCCTGCGTACATGGTATATCACTCTACAAGGGACTTACAAGTAAATTAAATATGCCTATTGGGTATAAGCAAATGTAACCATGTTTAAGGGGAGTGAGCACAAGCACTTTTACACTGGTAAGCAGTGGTAGAGTGCCCAGAGTCCTAAGGTCAACAACAATAAGTCCAAGAAAAATGGAGAAGGTGAGGCACAAGATTTTGAGGGAAGCACATCCTAAGGCTGACAGGTCTAACACAGATATAATATATCCCTAAGAGATTACATGTATAATGTTAAGAGCTCTGTTAAGGCTGTAAAGGCTCTCATGGGAAAACAGGGCATTCTCTTTTGATGAGGTAGATTATGGAAATGCTCTTTTATTAAGAATACTCAAATACTCACGCAGCTCCAGACTATGTATTACAAAAGGAGCGGCTAAATTATATCAGACTACCTCACATCTCTGCATTCTTAATTAGCTGACCTTTAAGGTGAGGGTTTCTTTTCAAATCCTTTGCCTTGCCCTCCGCTCATTCCATGAAATGTCCTTCTTTCCCCAAAAGAAGACACCTATTTAGGTTATCTCTAAACAGTTCTATTCTTTAGTGTGACTTGTACTTGGTCATGATATTGCATTTACACAAATGCAATCTTGAGGGACGTTTTTTCTGTTCTGGCGCTAACTGTATGGAACTGTCTCCCTAATCATACAGAAAAAATACAGAGCACTTAGATTGCCATTGGTTGCCAGACCAAACTTTTTGATGTTGATGCTGCTGTTCATTGAATAAATATCTCACCCCCAAGCCTTAAATACACCCTTACCACCCAATACCCTTAACTACACCTAAACCCTAAAAACCCTCTTACCACCCAATACCCTTACCCACCCCTAATCCCAAAAAATGCCCTAACCACCAAATACCCTTACACACTCCTAAACCCTAAAAACGCCATTACCCTAATCCATTATTTATATGGATGGAGCATTGCTCGCTCTCCTCCTGGCAAGAATAATGATTTGCCTATCCTTGCTACGTCTGGAGGGAAGAATAGGACATGGAGGGGGGTGTTGACTTCCTTTCAACGATTCCGTCGTTCCTACGTTCTAAGCAATTTATTGCTGACAACATCCTGCATGTTAGTGAGAATTGCGAAATCACGATTTTACGGGCCAAGTTTGCTTTACTACTTTGGTCTCTTCAATTTGGCCATGCATTTTAAAATATGGATATTATGATCTGCAGTGATGAACAAAATTAAGCAATATTACAGATCATGCAAAGAGTCCAGAGATTCACCCAGAAGTGTACAGATCTCAATGTAAACCCAAAGTGCTCTACTTATGTTAGTATGGTCGAGCAGCCTTACGTCTAACTCAGAGGAGTGTAAGACACTTGTTATACATGACACTCGACAAAAAGGAGAATCACGCCAATTTTATAAAAATAAGCTTCTCTCGAGTTTTATTTTAAGACCGAGATGTAGGCAAAAGGGTAAGTAAGTTTTTCAGGAAAAATACTTTACTCTTTAAAAAGTGGACAAAGTGGAATTTTCAGGCTTTGCAATGTTAACCTATGGCAGGAAGACAAAAATGCAGTTTTGCAGGTAAGTACTTGACTTAAAGATTCAGTGTCCGGGTTCTAGGGTCCCCACGAGAAAAGGTTCAAGTCAGCACCAAGACTGTACCAACAGTGTCATAGGGGAGGCCGGGTGCTGAGGTCAAATTCGGGGTCAGGTGCCCAATGTTAATCAGTAGTGACGGGGCTAATAGAAGTTGCGCTCCTCACATGTGAGCAAAGCAGTTTCACGGGTCAATATCCAGCAGTTAAGGTAAGTACAGGGGGGGCACAAATTAGCACCAAATTTACACCTTCAGAGTCACACGTCGGCCGGATGCAGAGTGCCAACACAGTGTTATACGTCCAATGCAAATCAATGGGGGAGATCGGTTTTGTAGAAAGGCTGAATGCTCAGGCCAGGATGACGGATAAAGAAAATCCACAGCTGCCCTGGTAAGTGGAGATGCTAGGGGACGTAGGGAAACCTTTTGTCAAACTCCCCAAGGCCCAAGGGCTTCGGGTGCATCGGAAAATTCTTACCGGGTAGGTCAGGTGAGGAGAGGTCTTCGAGTTGAGGCTGCAGGCGTCAAGGTGGAGTCCCCGGCAGGGGTCAGACAACGGCGGACTCTTGCTCAGAAGTGCTGGCCAATATACGAAATGGCAAGTATATATCTCAGGTAATATATATATATATATATATATATATATATATATATATATATATATATATATATATATATATATATATATATATATATTACGCTCGACTCTCCCAAAGTCCAAAAGAAAGAGGCAGCACTCGCGGAACAAAGTCAAACCAGGGTTTAATCAGAGGGAAAAAGAAAAGCACAGACGCGTTTCGGCGTGAGCCTTCGTCAGTGTGTCATTCGTCCACATCTAACAGTTCATGTAATAAACATACACACAAACCATAGGCATTGTCATGGACATAGGACTACAACCCTCACGCCACTGTGGGCGCCATCTTGGAATGGTGTTCTCTCCAAGGGTCAAATACTGATTTTAACATGAAGTGATCATGGTTAAAAATAAAGCCGTGGATCGGCAAGTGTCCTATGGCATGTATCTACAATGCTAGTATGGTCACATTGGTGCAAAGAAAACATGCAAGAAGTCATATAAATTCTCGAGCACATGAAAGCAAAAAGCAAAGAATAAGAGAAATCAAAAGAGAATCAAAAATGGAATTGGTACCTGTCCTATAACAGTCAAAAAACCAAACATTCTATCATAATTCATCACGGTTCATAGATAATGCTGTTTACAGGATATATAACAGGAAAAAACTCTTTTATATTCCTAAAGCTTGCAAAGGAAAGGTGTATTTACACTATTTACATGAATAGAGTCGGACTAAACCATTTCTACGTGTGTGTCGTAGTGAAAATGAAATTGAAAATTGAATATATAGTTGTTTGTCAAGATGGAAATCCCAAGATTACAGACAAACCTATACTCTCAAAAAATTCTCAAAATTATACCCATCATCCAGTTATTTACAAATACATCTACAAGCGGAATCACACACTTTACATATATAGTGTATGTATATGTCAGTTGGGATGGAGTTTCTCTGGGTATATTAACACGTCCATGGTAGTCCATACTCGATTCCATCAGGGGGCAAGGGTGTATAGGTGTTGCAAATTCTACATAGTAATTCAGAAAGCATATATACAAATATACAGGTTGTACAGAAACTCATAGGTCAGGTTCAAAGATCTTATGATTTGAAGACTGCCACCCGAACAGAATGGGAGAGATGTTACTGATCTTGCAGAGTCCATATATATAAAGATAGAGGTTGTCCCATGGCGCAAACCTATTCTAGATGGATTTTCATCACAGTGTATATGGCTTCCTATAGGCACAGACACTCTACTCATCCCATGTCGTTACTTGCCCAAGTGATATGCTAATTCCTCCCCGCTATTGAGCCCACCAGGTTGTTTCGTGGAGAGATCTACAATATATCTGGACTCTAGTCTGCGGAGTCGCCTCAGCCTATCACCTCCTCTCACATTTGGTGGAACCATGTCCAAACCAAAGAATCGGAGTAGTTTACGGTCTTTGCTATGCTCCTCTGCAAAGTGCCGGGTGACCGGATATGAGGTGTCAACTTTCTCGATCGCCCGTTGGTGCTCCAGGATCCTCAGTTTGAGCTCCTTGATCGTACTGCCGATGTAGCGTAAGCCACACGGGCAGATCAAGCAATAGACCACAAACTGGGAACTACATGTAATGAAGTGCTTTATGGGCACTTTCATCCCGGTATCTGGTATTTCAAATGATAGCACCCGTTTGCTGCCACTGCAAGCCTTGCAATGGCCGCAAGGAAAGAAGCCTGCCATCCGCTTCAAGGAGTTTTCTTTAGGTGATGGTTTTCTAAAATGGCTTGAGACAAGCATGTCACTGAGCGACCTAGCCCTGCTGAATGTAATTAAGGGGTAGGCAGGTAGGTCATCTGCAAGAACACTATCAGTTTTCAAAATGTTCCAATTCTTAGCTAGCATTACTTTCAGATCCCCCGCTCCTTTTGAATAAGGAGTGATGAGTCTGAATTTACCTTCACTCTTATTGGAGTTTCTGTTCCTACCAACTATAGGACTTTCCGTGGCCAACAGTTGCGATCTCTGCATCTTCCTTACTTTTTTGAGGGTCTTAGAGAGTAAGGTAGTACCATACCCCCTCATGGAAAATCTTTCTATACACTCCGATGCAGCCACCTCGAAATCGGAATCCTTGGAGCAGTTCCTACGGATCTGGCGCCAGTAGGTATATATAGGTAGGATTTTTTCTCTATGGTACTTTTGAAAATTCTATGTCTAATAACTTTGGCGTTTGTGGACGGAATCTGCTGAAATTTCAGGAAAATGGCACATTTTGTTTCTGAGCAGCCCCTGACAATTTGGGGGGGTTTCGTCAAGGGGGGGCTGAGAAAAAAGGGGGGTCCCAAAACGCGTTTTTCCCATTCATTTTTCCATAGGGCGTTTGGCCTCACTTTTAGCTCGAACGGCTGAATGGATTTACACGAAACTTTGCAAAATTGTAGGGACTGTTAGCCCGATGTGCCTTTGCTGGGTCTCAATATATGTGCTCCAGTGGATTTTGAGAAATTAACGTTTAAAAAAATGTATATATCTGTGACAGCGTCCCGGATAGCGCTCCAGATCGCGTACTTTTCGCGTAACGGAGCTTTGCGAAGCGAAGCTGATTGGCTCTCCAGTGTCTGTGAACATTCTAAACAGTCCGGTGCGGCCGCCATCTTGTCTCTTGGTAGGATCGAGAGACAAGAGGAGGAGAAAAACGAAGGGGGAATTTAATGAAAGGGGGCAAGGTAGACTCCTCTTGACCCCCTAGGAATGATGTTGGGGTTATTAAAGGGTCCCGTGGGGCAAATAAAAAAAATTGATTTTTCGCGGTAGAAGCGCTTCTCGGTTCGCGAACCGGGTCGCAAACTGGTAGCGAAACGGGAATTCGCCATTTTGTGTTTCGATTTAATTAAATTACAAGATGGAGGAAAAACAATGTGAGAAATGGGTATAAGGGGGTACGGGAGACGTATCCTGACCCCCTATGTTTTCTGAGGGAGGTTGAGGAGGCTCATATATGTTGATACTTGTCTTCCAGCGGCTGCGCGTGAGCGTTTTTTTTTTTTTTTGGTGCGTGACGTCTGTTGACGTTCGATTCGAAGGAAATCAGGAAGTGTTTTGACACTGCGAGTAAATATATTGTTAAAAATAATTGTTATAAATTAATCCGTATTGATAAACATTGTCTGCGCCATGTTGCTTTTTTAACAATGCCACACTTTTGTCGTGTACGGCAGCCATTTTAGATGCCTTGACCAGACCCACTCTCTGCACGCCGCCGATCCTCAGCATGGCTCCCCACGTTCGCAAGCATCTCCCCCATGCACTGGTCACCCACGCTCTATCTCTCATGCATGGGCCAAAAACCTCCTCCCATATGCGCTGCTCTTCCCTGAGAATCACACCCCATGCTGAGGAAAATTCAGCCCAGATTACAACCGATGCCCAGGCTGCTGGCACAAGACGCCACCTAGTACCCATCTTGAATGGTTACCAAATAAAGAGACGGGCGCTGGAAGCAGGAACACAAGAACAGAGTTTTATTTCTCATGAGGAGAGCCTGTCATTTCAAAACATACATACATACACACAAACTCGGGCGGGGGGAGACGGATCTTCGAATCATTTTTAGCGAATGGGTTTCCAGGCTGAGGCAACGGTAGGTGTCAGTCGGGAGAACAATGGGGCAGCTTTGAGTTTCATGTCTATGAGGGTGCGAGAAGGAGGTGGTAAATCTTAAACATTGGCAACATTCCTAGTCCTCCAGATGGAGGGTACTTGGGTAAACCTCACCTCGGAATATTCCTTAAACTTTCCCTATTTAGTTAAACGTAGGAATTTATTAATTGGTGCACGTCATTCTTGGTTGTATTATTCGGGGTGCCAAGCGAAGTCATATTTTGTCATCCTGTAATAACCCGTCAAGTTTCTGCTTCAGGCTGCCCTCCCAAGCGCTGGGTTCAGAGAGAGACATAGTCATTGTTTGCTAGTCGTGTATAGGCACCATATTCAAACCCTTTTTCTCATCCCATCGGCCGTTAAGTCACCATTTTTCCGTACTTTAATCGACGTTCCGAAGTGACCTGCAGAAAAGAGGGAAAAAGAAGGGGCGGGGGCAGCATTTAAAACACATCAGCGCGCATAAACCTGAAAAGACTTTTACGTACTACATACTCGGCCTATCTCCACGGGATGCAGTCCCTACCATCTCGGCGTTTAAGCCCAGGGGGGACCGGTAATGTGGGAGAGATAATTATCGGAGGCCTGTGGATAGCATAGGTCGCCCAAGTGTGGCATTACGGATCGTGTGCAGGGGAGGGTCAAAACAAAGTGCAGTCGGTGTAAAGTGGGGGCGATCTTGTGCTCTCCTTTGAGGAAGAGAGATAACCTACAGTGGTACGGGGTCGTTTTCGTTCGTACTAGGGGGGCCAGGTGACATTCCTTTGGGGTGGCTAAGGGGCATTTAAAACAACTTCCCTGATACAGGTAGCATATAAAGTAGAGGCTAAATACCAGGATAGTTATCGATTGCTTTATGCTGTACAAAAATGAAAAACACATACAACAAACCTGGACCATTCATATTTGCAATGTTTCTGCGTACTATACTTTTTAACCCTTAAATAATCGAGCTGCTTCATTTCATCTGCTTTTTTTAAAGAAATCGGAAACAGTGGCCATTTATTCGAAACTTAACAATCTACGCGTTACAACTACGTTTGCTTTTTCAAAAACCTTTAATAAAAATGTTGGTGCACAAATACCGGCCTACAACCCTGTGGGCCGGCCACGGAGAGGCTGGAACTGTAAATGGGTGGGGGGGGGTATTTATTTGTGGAAAACATAACAGAGTCAGTGGTCGTTGATTTCATAGTAAAAAGTGCGACAAGTGCAACAAAATCATATCGATAATTCATTGTGAGCAAGTACCAAAAGTGTCGACAATTCGAACCTTCAATAAATACAGTAATCAATGATGCATTAAAACTTAATATCAATTCATTGTCCGAACGTGTAATCAGTACCCGTCCCATGTCAATTCATTGTTCGAACGTATAATCAATACCCATCCCGGATCAATTCATTGTCCGAACATATAATCAGTAAAAAGTGCGACAAATGCAACAAAATCATATCGATAATTCATTGTGAGCAAGTACCAAAAGTGTCGACAATTCGAACCTTCAATAAATACAGTAATCAATGATGCATTAAAACTTAATATCAATTCATTGTCCGAACGTGTAATCAGTACCCGTCCCATGTGAATTCATTGTTCGAACGTATAATCAATACCCATCCCGGATCAATTCATTGTCGGAACATTTAATCAGTCTTATCCCATATCAATTCATGTACTGAAAACTGCATACATATCTCATGATATCAAGGCTGAGCAATCGGGGCACAACAAGGAGTTGAGAGTTTCATTTGTACCAGCGCCATTTTGGGTGAGGTCAGGAAGGTCCAAGTATAGTCAAAATGTCTCCACCAACTCGTGGTTGGATCGGGACCTCTTTCGGTAGTCCAAAAGTTTTCGTTGAAGGGTAGCAGAGGGGACTGCCGACATGAACCATCAATCAAAGTGGGGTGGGAGGCAACAATCTCTCCTACCGGGTCAAACTGGTGTCCCACCGGAACTGATCAAGTTGGTAGTCTTGCAGGATTTTGGTCATTTCAAGACTGAGGCCGGCGCCGGTATGAGCACGCCGACGTCCCACGGCTACGTCGTGGTCGTTCCGTGGGTGATCATGGCAGTCATTCCCCATCGGGGGTCGGGGGCCCCCGTGGCTCTTATAGAATCTTCAAAGTTGAGGAGAACGTTTCTGGACGCAGGACTCATTTTCTAGTTGAACTCAGAAGCGCCGTTGCACCGCAACAGTGGACGAGACCCCCGCTGGGTGAGCGGAGCATCATTGCCTCGCAATAGTGGACGAGACCTTTTGTTGGGTGAGTGGAGCGTTGGGGGTGCTGAGGGGCCCCCACCTGTGGGGGTGGGAGAGGCTCGTTCGAGCCGCCTCTCCCTCCCAGCGCACCCCACGCCGACACCTGGCGTTGATATCCGTGATGTCGGGACCAGGCGATAAGAGGGGGGGGGGGTCGGAGGCAGAGGCAAGACATCCGCCCCCGTGGCCTGCAGGGCGCCGCTTCAGGCCCGAACGGGGAGCTCATATCAAGCACACGTGGGAAGCGGTTCAGCGAGCCCGTCTAGAAGAACACCCTCCGGCCTGGCGGACTGAAACTTCATGGACTCACGCCAGGAATTCAAGGCAGCGAGCACGTCGCCAATGTAGGAACACCTTTACAGTATTCAGCAAACGCGCCGTGCGGTAGGCCAGTGTCCCCGTCAACAACGAGTCCAGGATACAGGGTGCTGGCCGCCATTTTGTCAGCCCGGCGGGGCCACAGCACTCTCCGGTATCGATCCAGCTGCCAGCAGGGTTCAGGGAGAGCCAGCACGGGACCACCAACAACACCAACGATGCAGGGAGGCGGGCCACCAAAGCAGTGGAGGTAGTCAGCGCCTCCGGCCCATGGGCACAGACCACCGAGTCCGGGCGGAGGGTTTCAAAATGGCCGGCTGGAAGACAAAGGGGGAGATCCGTCTCCCATGCGATCAACCCCCGTCCGTCGCAGCCATTATTGAAGAAAGAAGAAGGATCCCGTCGGACACCTGGCGTTGATAAACGTGATGTCCGGACCAGGCGATAAGAGGGGAGGGGGGTCGGAGGCAGAGGCAAGACATCCCCCCCCCCGTGGCCTTGAAGGCGGCAGAAGAAGAGAATCGGAAGACCATAACATTTCGGGCCATCCACCCCACGGCTGATGGCGGTTAGCCGGGCCCCGCCCTGCACGTGTCGAGGTGTCAACTTCCGGATGGGCGTAACCGTGGCCCTGTTGCACTTCGGGAGTTTCCGGAATGGGGGTAGGTATCTGCTGATTTGTATTTATTTCATGTTACCGTTATTGGGCGTGGCGGGCGGTGGGACAGACATGCTTGGAGCAGTGGGGGGGTGGCAGAGCCTAGCTACCTCGTGGCTGCCGTAACGTCAAGCTTGGCTTCTTTCACCACTTTCATGTTTCTTATTTCTAGCGAAGTCATAAACTCATCAGTGGCCTACTGATTTTGTTGATTTCTTTCCCTTCCTTTTCAAGTGTGTTTCATGCTAAAGTTTCTGTTTAACAGGATACAGTGATTACTTCGTAATTTACATATGTCTTCTTTATTAGGGGTACTCTCCGGTTGAGTCAGATGATGTACCTCTAATAAATGGTCCGGGTGGAACTAGTTTCTCAATCAGTGGGGAGTAGATGGGCATGACAGATTACAACAGGGGACAAAGGTCCGCATTACCCACCCTTCACTACTTGCAAAGACTAGACAGAATATTTCTATTCCACGTTATTTGCAAACAGAGAATACCTCGAAAGAACTATTCCTTGAACAATAAATGTCCAGCCAATCAATCAATCAGTGGGGAGAAAAACAGGCATGACGGATTACAACAGGGGACAAAAGTCCGCATTACCTATCCTTCACTATCTGCAAAGGGAGACAGAATATTCCTATTCTTCTCTGTTTGTAGACAGGGAATATCTCAAAGAGCAATAATCGATAAAAAATTAGTAGGATTATAACACTTTAATAACTTATAAATATATACATCGCAACAAAAACAGTAAACACCTTAAAACATTTTTTATTAAAACAGAAGCAACAATGACAACTAACAGTAGTGATATCCTGGGCGGGTGATGGAACTGGGATTGTTAATGGAAAAAGATCTACAGAGAAAGCTATTGGTGAATTATACTTCTCCGGAAATTTAAAACTCACAAATGTTTTATTTGTGTAATCGTTTCAGGTCAAACGGATTGTGGGACAATGTTCACAATGGAAGAGTCACCAAAAGGCATTTGGATCGATGTTGCAGCAGGCTGCCATGTATATAGTTATTTAATAAAACGTTTTACCCTGTTACTTTGCTGGTGTGTTGTATATATTTATAATATTTGCATAGGGTTTGTTGTTATTTTGGGTGGGGTGGGTGGCGGAGCCGAGCTGTCTTGCAGCCATCATGGTGTGGAGCTAAGTTCATCTCACTAGTTTCGTATTTCTCATGAGGGGTTGTTCTTAATGTTTCTATTTTAGCGAGGTCAAAAAGAGATCCCATTAGTGGCCTACTGATTTTGCTCGATTCCTTTTGTTTTTTTAAACGATTTTTCACTATCTGCAAAGACTAAACAGAGTATTGCGACTCTGTGCTTGTTTGTAAATAGAGAATGAACCAAAGAGAACCAATTCTAAAACAGTAAATGCTTGGATAACAATCAATCAAATAGAGAGAGAAGCAGGCACGATGGATTACAATGGGGGCAAAGGCCTGCGTTAACTACCCTTCACTATCTGCAAAGAGAGAGTACTCCTAAGAGAAAAAGGGGGGGAGGGGGGGCAGCGTTCAAAGCACATCAGCGTGCATAAACATGAAAATGTTTTTACCTACCACGTACTTGACATTTGACAGCGTTTGATATTTGCTATTAAAAAACGATTGAAATCCACTGAAAAAACCATAGGTTATAGGCCATATATAGTTAGGAATTAGCATTTACAAAACCTTGAAAATTCACTGAAAAAACCATAGGTTATAGACCATATATAGTTAGGAATTAGCATTTACAAAACCTTATTTTACTCGCACAAAACCATAGAAATTCGCATATATAGTTAATTGCAATAACTATATATCGCGCACCCGCAATCCACTGCTGATGATGTCACATATTACATCATTCATGACATGGTCAGTGACATCACTGATGACATCACTGATGACATCTCAAATGACATCACTGATGACATCACTGATGACATCTCAAATGACATCACTGATTATATCTCAAATGACATTACTGATGACATCACTGATCACATCACTGATCACATCACTATTTGACATCTCATTTGACATCAATAATCACGTCACTGATGATATAATTGATGTGATAATACAATGCACCTCCTCACACTCTAAAATAACCTCTGTTACACCCAGTGTTAAATACAGAGTTTCATTTTTTGAACCATTGACACACCAATACCAGTTACTACATACGCACTCACTGATTCCTACGTCTACACACACATTCACTCATTCACCCATACAATCACTCATACATACAGTCACTCATTATTACAACACTATCATATGCACTCATACACCTATGCAGACACTCAAACACTGCCACTCATCCATAGAGTTACTCACACACCTAGTCAGTCCTGTAAATAATCAATCACACTTCGATTTCCTCATCTATACAGTTAAACACAGAACACCTTATTTTTTCAAACATATACTAACACATACTTACTCTCTTATACAATTACTGATACAAGTACACATTGATCTGCACAGAGTCACACACCTCCCAGCCAGCCACACACACACTCAGTCTTCCATACAAATACTTGGGCAACCAATCAATAACCCATATGGTTACTCATATAGCTACTGATCAACACATGCAGCAGTTTACAGAACAACAGACATAATGATGCACTAATTAAGACAGTTTAGTCACTAACCTATGCACTCAGTGAGACACATTTAATCACTCACTCATACAGTCAGTCATGCACCTACTAAATCCTTCATCCAGACACTCATACATCCACTCATTCTTCAATATGTAAGACATATTTTAACTTTACAGAAAGATACAGTCACTGGATGTTGTCATCAGTGATGTCATCAGTGATGTCATTTGAGATGTCATCAGTGATGTCATTAGTGATGTCACTGACCATGTCATGAATGATGTAATATGTGACATGATCAGCAGTGGATTGCGGGTGCGCGATATATAGCTAGTGCAACTAACTATATATGCGAATTTCAATGGTTTTGTGTGAGTAAAATAAGGTTTTGTAAATGCTAATTCCTAACTATATATGGTCTATAACCTATGGTTTTTTCAGTGAATTTTCAAGGTTTTGTAAATGCTAATTCCTAACTATATATGGTCTATAACCTATGTTTTTTTCAGTGAATATATATATATGTATACAAATATAAATATATATGTATACATATATATATTTCTCACTTATACACTTACCTGACATATATACTTGCTATTTCATATATATATAGCCTAATCAGATATATATACTTGCCATTTATTTTTAAAGGCAGGCACGTGTGGTAAGGGCATATGTATTGTAAAGTCCTGTGTGGTAAAGGTATTGCGTAGTAAAGGATACATGGTAAAGGCATTGCATGGTAAATGCAGCATTGTAAAGACGGTTTCCTCTCTCCAGCTATTTCGCCTGCTCTCTTTCCAACTGAAACAAGGTGATGAGATTAATGTGGGAAGGGAGTAGGGCCGGGGCACAAGCGAGAGACTCTGCCAGAACATCTTTGCGCGATGCGGTAATTTGAACCACAGCATTGATGTTTGGTACACATCACAGATAAAATGGCGGAACGGATCTCCCACTGAGGTGATTTCCGCTGCTGCACGGTAGGCAAATTAATCATATTGACACTATTCTCTTTGGTCTCAGTCTGAGGCTCTGTACTTCGCAGCCAACAACGCCCAAAGTCCACGCTTTTCAATTTTCAGCAAAGAGGAACAGCTGCATTATTTCGCGGGTTTCCTTAGGCAGACCAATAAATTGGCCTTCCATTGACAGCAGCACTGACAGGTGAATGAAATACGCATTAAAATAGGCATGTGACGACAGGATAGTTCAAACATTTGGAGGGCCTTTGAGATCCTTTCACCTCTAGGTCACTTATTGAAAGAAAGACGGATCAGTGGTTATCATGAATCATGCCGCTAAAAAAGCAGTCCCTCACCCTCCAGGGCAATGAGACCCATGACATCAAATTCATCACTGAATGACACCTGTGTGTGCCGTGACGCTTGAAGGAAACGAAAAGCCTGGCACATAAAAATGCTTAGCCTTTACCTGCTGATCAGACTCTATCTTGTGATACCTATAGGATAATAGATGACTATATTCTTTCTCTTCCCCTCTCACCCCGCTACTCACACCCTCATTCCTCCATGCTCCCTTTGCCTGTAAAGAATGGGAACCCAACCATGGCAGGTGAGAGCTGGGACCTTTGGATGCTGTTTCCTGACTCTCTTGCTCATGCCCCCAAGTTATGTTCGAATCAGAGGAACCAGAGAAGCAGAGGCCCTTTGGAACAATTTCTACTGGTACCTCCTTACTGCTCGCTAGTAGGGACTTAACACGTGTTCTAGCATCCCACTAACTGCTGAGTGGCCCTGGTCTCCTATGGGCCTACTTACAGGCCCCTTGGGCCACCGGTACGTCACTCTTTCCCATATTAAAAGTGACGCTAAATAAACCAGGTCCTGGCTGCCATCATCTTTAGCCTTAAACTCTGGCTTGGCGTGAAAGTGACTCTCAGGCTTCATTATTCCCCTGAACACCAGCTATGGGAGGACAGAGTGGTGGTGGTGTAGGGAGAGGGAAATCGTGAGACAGTTTGCAGCGGTTGCAAAAGGCAATGCATTTTATGATATTTGAAGAGGGACAATTTGAAAAGTACAGCAAGTCAGCATTTATTGGTAGCGTTCTTAAAGGAAGAGCAGAGAGTGGAGACCTAAGTGGTTGCAGAAAGGAAGCAGGATGTCTGGTACTGTTTAATATTAGTGTAAGGAGTGAAATCCTTGATGGAGGTGTTTGAAGGAAGGAGGATGTCTGATATTTAATTTAGCCAATAAAGGTCAATGGATGAGAAGAGGGATCAGTGAGACGGGTGGGAAAGAGCAGCACAATGTCAGGTATTTAAGGAAAAAAGGACTAGAACCTTAAATAGGGGAATGTGGGGAGTGGCAAAAAAACATTAATCCCATGTGGCTTGTGTACGGTCTCAAGATTTATTTCCTCATCTCTCTTCAGGAAAGAGGGAGGGTGAGAGACGCAGTAGGGTCACATAAGCAACAATAAATTGTGAACCTCCTGACTCTGAGAGATGGTCCCTTTTTACGTAGTAACCTCCATTTTTTGCTGAATTTTATTGCTAGCTTTATATTCTGCACGATGGAGCACTACTGTCTGTTAGACCCGGCTTCCTGGGTACCAGGGCACTCAGGGGTAACTGCGCTCCAATCGCATCAATTGGAGTGTTCCCTCACTGGTGTCCTGGGGCCTCAGTACTAAGGGACCCAAAACTGGATAACCAAGTACTCCTCTTCAGCACTTGACTCTCTCAGGGTAGCGAGACAGAGCAGTCCAAGGCTTACTCAAGGAAGTGAGGTGAGGTTAGACATTCAGAATACACTGTAAACCGTACCACCAGCTGATAAACTCAATGTCCAGTCATTGCTTTACTTCTTATAAAAGAAAAGTACTTTAATACACATAAGATAATTATACTACACATAAAACTAGGATAAACAGTGAACATTAGATGTCTCTACAACACTCTGGGACAGAGTTCTGACCCCAAACAGTATTATAGCACCTAGACGCCAAGCACTATAAAAACACAGTTAACATGGAAACACACAATTAGCATTACATATTTAGACCATGTTTCATGGGCTGCTCTCATTCACTAGAGCCTTGATACCAGTCTTTGGATTGAAAGGATATAGTTTCAGCATATGATGTGAAGTCAAACGTTCTTGATCAACCCTATAACCCCCCACCCAAAGCAACAGAAGTGCCCTCCCATTGTGAGTGAGGACACCGCTCTAGTGGTGTCAGGGATCTGATCATAGGTGCCTGATATCTTGGCACAGTTTACTGGAGTCCCACTAGTCCAGTAGCCACTAGCTAGCTGTAGGAGGGTAGTGGCTGGGCAGAGTGCCAGTTCACCCTGATACCCTCAGAGATCACAAAAAAGAAAGGTGGGGGCCTGCTTCACTGGCCTCTATTCCCAGTTACTGCTTGTACAGGCTCCCACAGTGCAAGGGAGGAGTCTAGAGGGGATTTGATCTCACCTTCAAAGACTAGAATCAAGCTTCCTCCTCTCTGGCTCTCGTCATGTGCTGCAAGCTTCTTTCCACCAGCTTTTCTTGATGTGCCGCAAGCTTCTTTCCACACCTTGGGTGATGTGCAGCAAGCTTCCTTTCCACACCTTGGGCAGCTGTCTGTAATTTCCTTGGTCCAAAGCACAGGCTCCCTCAAGCCTCACAAAACAGCTGGTCCTTAATGTTGCTGATGCCTTCCTTCTAGACCGCAGTGAACAGAGTCTTATCCCCTGCCTTCACACTGCGGGGTCACGGCTGGCTACCTTCAGAGGGCTCTGGTGTGGCCGCCTCGTCAGTCATAGACCAGTCTTGAACAACAGCTGACCACTCAGGCCAGACTTTCATCACCTCTGATTGATAGGCTCATCCAATCAGAGGGTCTGCTACTTTTGCATCCTGAGTACACCTCCAATCACAAACCATTCACTGCGTGTTCAATGCATGGGTAAAGCATGTACCAGGTCCCTTCCTGGTGTCAGGCTGTGCAACTCCCTAGAGAGGAATTTTAATTAACTCCAGCCCAGGAGGCCCTGACCAGTGGGGGTGGGTCCTCTCCACAAAGTTAGTGCAGCTAAACCCAGATAAGAGCAGAGTGTCTACCCTAGCCCACCAGCCCTTTCCAAGGAAATAGGGAGGGGCACGGGGGAGCTGGGATGTCCAGCAGAGCAGCTCGCATTCCTCACACTGGCTCAAATCCCCATTCTTCCCCAGTACACCCACGGGCTCTGAAACACACATCAGTCAGACAAAGGCAACAGGCCCACAGGCATTGCAAACTGCACAGACTTGTTCAGGAGGGTGCCTAGGGACTCATCCCTCCTGACTATAGATTTATTGCTGCCACCACTGTCAGTCTACCACAGCCTTAATAGAGAGGGCAGTAGCCACTCTCTGAAAAATAGGGGTGCACTAGGCATGCCCCCTCGACCTCAGAGCCAAGCTCTAGGGTCTCAATCCATGTAAACAGGGAGACCCTCAGTGGACATGTATGATTGCAATGCTCACTGACATAGGGATCTAAAAACTATACAGTAGCTTTTGATTGACTTGCCTGGAGATCAGCATAGGGCAGGGGAATCACTCTCTCCAGAGACATGCAGGAGACTTCCCGTCCCAACACTTACCAATGCACAGTGTATGTGCTCTGATCCAAATAAAACATGGAGAAACTGGCTAACCCTTGGTTGGACTTTTCTACTTTTCAATAAGGCTATAGCATATGGTGTGGAAATACAATGATGGCATGAAAAGTTAAGGGTCAGCTGTAGATTGCAGCACTTATTGTGCCATCCACTAGAGTGGCAACGAATTGCATGGTCTCAGGCCTCGCAAAAATAACCCTTTTAACTGGTAAAAAGTACCCCCCTTCCAATATTTGTAAGTCAGCTCTGTTTAGGCCTTGTAGTCCGTAAGGTAGGCATATGGTATCATGAATTGTGGCATGGTATTAAAAAATAGTTAGAAGTGGCCCATGTAGAAAATGAATGTTACAATGTCCCTACAGTAACAAGGCCTCTAAACCTAACAGAATATTCTGAGTGGGGGCTAGGGGCATACTATTGACAGGTAAATCCTGCTTGACAGGTCTGTTGATCTACATGTAAAAGTTGGGTATACTTGAAAGGGAGAGAACAGGATGCCAAGGCAATTCTAGTGTATCCCTGTGTGGTTGCTAAAGGACTGTTCTTATGTGCTACCAAACTTCTATCTCTGTATTTTTGTGATAAAGTGCCTGATTCAAACTGTATCTTAGTGTTATATGTGCAAGGACACTGGTTATTTTGCTATGACGCTTACATGCACATCCCCATCCCTCAGTGCCGAAGTTTAGTGTGGCTGAAGACTGCAATCACATTGACAATGCCCTAGTACATGGCATTATGGGTCTATTGCAGCAAGGCAAGAAGGAACTACTGATAAATTGAGTAGGGTTGCCTCTGGGATCTTTGCCCATTGGTTAGTGTTAGTCATCTCCACCCACTAGTTAGTGGCAGGCATAAATATGGCATCAAAGGCGCCTCATCAGAACATTCAAGAACTTGCGAAAGGATACCATTTGGACTGAACCTTCTGTACTTGGCATCTGCTACCTGTGAGAAAAACACCTGAGGATGTTGGACTCCCTTCCATTCGAAAACCAAGGACATACATATCTCAAAGGATCATAGGGCTGATCCCCTGGGTGCTCCAAGAAAATGAACAAGCATTGGCATAGCCAATAGGTCTCGCCTTTGGGACCTTATAAGTGTTTAGTTATCCAACACAATAGCCTTGGTGTAACAACATCAAGTGTTGCATGGCTAAACACTTATATGGTCCCAAAGGTGAGACCTATTTGCTATGCCAATGCTTCTTTTGAGTGAGTGGCTCGTGCAGGTATGCCACTGTGAGGTAGAGATGCTGCGAGTGGTTTTACAGGAACCCCTGTGAAATTGCGCCTCTTCAAAATGCATCTTGGGTCTAGTGTAATACTTTTAGCCCCTATTCCCGTCTTCCTGCATCCAATGTTCCATTTACAGCTGGGGTTGACACTCCTATTACTCCTGCCCTCCAGTGACACTTTACCTGCCACGGGTGGTGGTGGTGGACATGGTGGTAGACGTGGTGGTGGACATGGTGGTGGTGGTGGACGTGGTGGAAGTGGTGGTGGACGTGGTGGTGGATGTTGTGGTGGTGGACGTGGTGGTGGACATGGTGGTGGACGTGATGATGGACGAGGTGGTCGACAAAGTGGTGGACGTGGTGATAGACATGGTGCTGTACATGGTGGTGGTGGACATGGTGGTGGACAGGGTGGTGGTGGACAAGGTGGTGGTGGACAAGGTGGTAGTGGACGTGGTGGTGGTGGACATGGTGTTGGACATGGTGGTAGATGTGGTGGACATGGTGGTGGTGGTGTACCTGGTGGTGGTGGACGTGGTGTTGGTGGATGTGGTGGACATGGTGGTGGAGGATGTGATGATGGACGTGGTGGTGGAAGTGGTGGTGGTGGTCATGGTGGTGGAAGTGGACATGGTGGTGGACATGGTGGTGGTGGGCGTGGTGGTGGTGGACGTGGTGGTGGACCTGGTGGTGGTGGATGTGGTGGTGGATGTGGTGGACGTGCTGGTGGTGGTGGATGTAGTTGTGGTGGACATGGTGGTGGACGTGGTGGTGGATGTGGATGTGGTGGACGTGGTAGTAGACATGGTGGTGGTGGACGTGGTGGGGGTAGACATGGTGGTGGTGGATGACTATTGGGTAGGAGAGTGCTGGCAGAATGCGGAAGGAGAGGAGGATCTCGAAGAGGGCACATGGGAGAGCAAAAAGAGGTGGAATATTCGTAACAAAAAATGTTGAATAGATAGAACACGAAACAGATTTAACGGGGTGGTCCCTTCTTATAGCACATGTGAATGTTCCTTAGCACCCCGTTTTTAGTAAACAGGGGGACCATAGAGAGATAAATTGTATTAATCACGTATGATGATTGTTAGACCTGACATCTTTTGGCGTGCTTACCCCTATCTTTTTGCCTCTGCCTCCTGTATTTTTCGATGCTGTGCTGGATTCGTTTTTGCTGGTTTAGATGCTTTGGACACTCTGCCACTGCTGATCAGTGCCAGAGTGTAAGTGCTCCTTATGTAAATTGTTATTCTGATTGGATATACATGTTTGGCATATTTGTATCACCATGAAGTCCCTCGTAAAGTGCACTGGGTGTGCCAGGGCCGGTGATGACAAATGCTGCTCGTGGGCCTGCAGCACTGATTGTGCCACCCACAGGAGTAGCTCTAAAATGGTGTCTCGGGCCTGCCACTGCAGCGCCTACGGGCAGTTTAGAACTGCCATGTCCTCCTGGTCCGCGTCCCCGCTGACCAGGCCTAACCCTTCCCTTTTCGTGCACATCAGTCACCCCTATGGAAGGCCCAAGGTACCCCCCTGGGCAGGGTGCAGTGTATGTGAAAGGTAGAGCATGTACTAGTGCTGGTGACATGCTCTGGTAGTGAATTACAGCCATTTTCGTTTTTCACTATTGTAAGGCTATCTTGCTCCATAGGTTAACATGGAGGATGCTGGCTACAGTGGTACGGCATTTCTTCCCATAGGAACAAGATAGGACATAAGTATCTAGTATCCCTGAACTCAGGATTTAATAACGCATCTTTTAGGAAAGGTGGTTTTTGGATCCTGTGTTTGAGAACCGCACTTTTAGAAAGTTGCTGTTCTCTTGTCTGACCCTTCTGTGTGCCTGAGACTGTTTGTGTATTGACTGTCTGGTTTGTGAGTGACAGGGGCTGGGGAATGCCCCAGAGGCTGGATGAGTCAGCACTAGGCTGAGTGGAGCAATTGCTACCTGAGTGGTGGGCGGAGTTAGCACCTGGGCTGAATAGGGCTGTGCCTGCCTGCCACAATGCAGGCTCCACCTCCTGCTGGGCGGCTGAGGACCCTGCCCCTCACTCTGAAAGGAAAGGTGCAGCCAGCAAAACAAAGTGCTCAGGATCCACCCAGAACTGGTTCAGACCGGGCTCAGGGCCCACATGCACTGAGAGAACAAAGACTTTAGGGGTATAAGTACAGGACCCCTGACAACAGAAAATTAGATCATCCTGGAAATCAAGAAGGAACCTCTGCCAAGGAGAAAGCTGACTCTGAAGAAGGAAGACTGTCCCGCTGTTGCTCTGCTGGACTGACCTGCTGTTGCTTTGCTGCCAAGGAGAGGGGAAGGACTTTGCTGTGAGCTGTGTCCCCTGTCTTGTAAGGAATCTCCAAGGGCCTGAGAAGAGCTGGCTCCCTGTTTCCGAAGTCCCAGGAACAAAAGGACTTCACCCCCAGTCTCCCTGAACTCTGCTGAGAGAGTTCTGTCCTTCGTAGAGTGCTTGATCCAGTTGTGGGGCCTCTAGAAGTTGAACCTGAGCTGGGAAGCTTGAGACTAAGCTGAGAAACTTGTGAAGCTGAAAAGTGTCGCATCGCTCGCTTGCGGAGCGCATCCCCGACAGTGCGAGAAGCTTCCCGCCGCTACGAAGGTCGAGATCGGCGCAGCGCCTGACATCGCTGCCGGAGCCGTCGCACCCTTCGTTTGCGGGACGCACCAGACCGGTGCGGGAGAATCGAACATCGCTGCGAGTGTCGTCGCAGAGCCTGTCGTCTGGGTGAGATCGCCGCGCCGCTTGCTTGCGGACCGCATCACGTCGCTGCAGACCTCGCTGCAGAAGCATCTCACCGAGGAGCTGCGAGAGAGAGGATCACCGCTGGACCGCGCATCGTCGCCCCGGAGATCGTCGCAGCCCCTACGAGATCATCGCATCGTGCCTTTGCGAGAACAGACTTCCCACGGAACCTACGCACCGGAATCTACGCAAGCTGCCTTCCTCCCCTTACAGACCGGATTCGTCGCCGCACGCCCGCTGCTGCAGCGGGGCTGTCGCATCGCCTCCCCAGGGTCTCAGGAGTAGCGCATCGCTTGTTTCCACCGCACCAGCTTCCTGCTTGTGGAACTTTGTTGCATCTAAAAGGTACTGTGAGTCAGCGTGACGCAACTGTGAACTTTTCACGCATCTGTGGATCATTTGATCACAACTTAAAGAACTTTGATTACAACCTGAAGAACTCATTTGAAACCGTAACCTTGCATTGTGTATGTTGGATTTTTGACGTTTTTGGTCTTGTGTAGTTTAGAATAAATATCTTTATTTTCCTAAACTGTTGTGGAATCAGTTTGTGGTGTTTTCACTATGTTACTGTGAGTGTTGGTACAAATACTTAACGCATTGCCTCTGGTTAGCCTAGACTGCTCAGGCCAAGCTACCTTGAGGGCGAGCAGGGGTTATCTAAGAGGGTTATCTCCCCGTCCTGACTAGAAGCAAGGGTCCCTATTTGGACATTGGTACCTACCTCTGCCAACTAGAGACCCCCAGTTCTAACATTGGTGGCAGCGGTGGGATTTGAACTTGTATTTGTACTTGACCCACAGTAATTGGTGTACATCACTAGTGAGTGCAGACCATTACGCCACCGCATACTACTGGTTCTTGAGTTTTTGAATTCTGTTGTTGAGTAACTCTTCGGAAAGCATCATGTCTCTGAATGGGAAAGCGCCCAGTGAGGAGGCAGAGATAGATTTGGAATTCTCGATTGAAGATCTGTACTCCTACCCAGTAAAGCATCTTAGGTACTTCTGCCAGCAGTTTGAGTGCCCCATAAAGAGCGCCTACAG
The DNA here is from genome assembly GCF_964263255.1 of Lissotriton vulgaris. Taxonomy (NCBI): domain Eukaryota; kingdom Metazoa; phylum Chordata; class Amphibia; order Caudata; family Salamandridae; genus Lissotriton; species Lissotriton vulgaris. Next base: position 2,125,250,007 of record NC_141687.1, on the reverse strand, counting down.
GAAGGAGGAGCTGCAGAAAATCTTGAAAACCTATTGGGAAGCACAGGAAGGAAATGATGTTGTGGATGTAGAAAGTGCTTTTCAAGGCAAAGACCTGCCAGTGGGCAGAGTAGGCTCAAGAGCTGGCAGCAACCACTCCAGTAGGGGCCTCACCCCGGAAGAGTTACAGGAAAATCAAAGAATAAGAGAATATGACCTGGAGGTCATGAAAATGAAGATGAAGCAATTGGAAGTAGAGAAGGCGGCGGAGGAGAGCAAGAATGCCCGCGCCTTAGAGGAGAAGAAATTGCTTTTGGCTCACGAGTTGAGACTAAAAGAGCTGGATCTGAAAAACAAGGAGGTGGATGCCAGTTCTAATGGTGGCAGCGCGCAGCCAGTGCATGGGGGTAAAGTATATATTCCCAAAGACCTGGTACAGAATTACCATAGGAGTGAGGATATTTATGCCTGGTTCACTTCGTATGAAATTGCATTGAAGATGAATGATGTGCCTGACAAGTATTGGGGGGCGGGCCTGTGGAAACATTTTGAGGCGTCTAGGAGGAGTGCTCTAGAGCCCTTAGAATTGACAGGTGCCATGACCTACCCCAATATGAAGGAGGCCTTATGTCTCAGGTATGGCCTTACTCCAGAGCAGTACAGACTGCAGTTTAGAAACTCCAAGAAGAAAGAGTCTGAGACTTGGATGGAGTGTGTGAATGGGTACTCGCGTGCACTGGACGGTTGGATGAAGGGCAGTAAAGTAACTGATTTGAAGGGGTTGTTGCATTTAATCAGTTGGGAGCACTTGAGTAGTCTTTGTGTTCCAGAGCTGCGCCAGCATCTTTTAGACAGCAAGCTGACCGACCCCATTGAGCTTGCTAAGGAGGCGGACCGCTGGACCAGTACCAGGGTCCACAAAGGAATTGTGGGTACCACAGCCAAAGGTGGGCAGGGTCCCCAGCAGAAGAGTGGGGGGGACAAGGGTAACCAAAAGGAGTTCTTGCAAGGGCCCCAAAGTAGTTCCCCGGAAAAGGATTCCCAAACCCCCAAGCCTAAACAGCCATGGCCCTCTAAGGGTAGGCGGTACAAGAGAAATAACCAGGGTCCCCCTACCTGCTATCACTGCAACGAGGTGGGCCATATTGCTCCGAAATGTCCCAAGAAGAAGCCCGCACCCACTGGTGCTCCCGCCCCAGTGTTAGCTAGTGTAGCTTTGGGTGGGGATTTGGTTTCTAGTGATTGGGGAGAGCTAGCGGTCATGACCCTTGTCTCGCTAGGAGACCGAGAGATGGTCCCGGAAACCTTACTGCCCTCTAACACTAAGAAATATGGGCAGAAGGTGGCCATCAATGGGAGGGAGGTTGAAGCACTAAGAGACACCGGAGCCAGTGTGACATCCGTGAGGTGTCAGTGGGTGTCTGACGAGTAAATCATCCCTGGCGTACTCCGCCCTGTAGTGGCCGCTGACAGCTCAGTGCGCCTCTGCAAGTTAGCGAAGGTTTCCTTTGAATGGGGAGGAGTCTCTGGTCTTTTGGAGGTAGTTGTCAGTGATGCCTTGCCTGTGGACTGTCTGTTAGGCAACGACCTGGAGAGTTCTCCATGGAAGGACATAGAACACCGAACTCACTTGGAAATGTTGGGTCTGCCTGCGTGGATCTGCGTGACCACGCGTGCTATGGCAGCCAGTAAGGGTGAATCAGCAGAACTGGAGCCTGAAACAGTGGCCCAGAGACCTGCCAGGAGAGGAAGAGGCAGAGGGCACGGGGAACCAGCCCCAGCCGTTCCCACGGTCCAGGAGGAAGCAGAACCTGAGGGGGATGCCCTGGAACCTACAGGGGAACAGGTGGCCGAACTGGGAGACCTACCTGAGCTGACCCATTGGCAGCAAGAAGGTGGTCCCTCCAGGGAGGAGTTCTGCCAGGCGCAGAAGGAATGCCCTTCCCTCATTGGTCTGCGGCAACAGGCTGTAGATCAGGCAGCAGGTGGAGCAGTCAAAGATCACTATGTCTACTGGGAAGGTGACCTACTCTATAGCGAGCCTAAGTTTGCTGAGCCCGGTGCAGCCCGTGTGCTGGTGGTACCCGAGCGCTTCAGAAACTTCCTAATGGGTCTGGCTCATGACGTGCCTCTTTCAGGACATCTGGGGCAAGACAAGACCCTACACCGGCTTGTCACCCACTTCCACTGGCCCCAGATGAGGAAGCACGTCGGTTCCTTTTGCAGATCTTGCCAAACCTGTCAAGCTAGTGGCAAGACTGGAATGAAGTTGAAGGCCCCCCTTCAACCCTTCCCAGTGGTGAGCACCCCTTTCGAGCGGGTGGGCATAGATATCGTAGGGCCCCTGGACCCCAAGACAGCCTTAGACAACAGGTTCATCCTGGTCTTGGTGGACCATGCCACCCGGTACCCGGAAGCAGTCCCTCTCAGGACAATCACAGCACCCGTGGTGGGCCGTGCATTGATGGGGATCTTTTCCCGTGTGGGGTTCCCCAGAGAGGTGGTCTCCGACCGGGGTACCAACTTCATCTCTCGGTACATGAAGTCTCTGTGGGAGGAGTGTGGGGTAACTTATAAGTTCACCACTCCATACCACCCTCAAGGAAATGGGCTGGTTGAAAGGTTCAACCGGACCCTGAAAGGTATGATTATGGGCCTAGCGGAGCCCATGAGACGTAAGTGGGACGTCTTGTTACCATGCCTTTTGTTTGCCTACAGGGAGGTGCCTCAGAAGTCCTTAGGGTTCAGTCCCTTCGAACTCCTGTATGGCCACCCTGTCAGAGGACCTCTCTCGCTGGTGAAGGAGGGTTGGGAAAAGTCCCGTGGGAAAACCTCCCAGGATGTGTTCAGCTATGTGCTGGCCATCCGCAACCAGACACAACGCTTCAGGAAGCTCGCTCAGGCGAACCTGGAAGCAAGCCAGGAAGAAATGAAAAGATGGTACGACCAGAATACCACTCTGGTCGAGTTCCAACCTGGGCAGAAAGTGTGGGTGATGGCACCAGTGGAGCCTTGCGCGCTCCAAGACAAGTGGTCTGGGCCATACGAGGTGGTGGAACGGAAGAGCGAGGTAACCTACCTGGTTAACCTGGAGACTCCCAGGCAGCCCCTGAGAGTTCTGCACGTAAACCGCCTCAAACCGCACTTTGAGAGGTCTGAAGTAACCATGCTCATGGCTACAGATGCAGGGATGGAAGAGGATAGCGATCCTCTCCCTGACCTCCTGTCAGTTAAGGAGCACGATGGGTCAGTGGATGGTGTGGTCCTCTCGCCCACCCTGACCCCAGAACAGCAGAATGACTGTCGCCAAGTGTTGGGTCAGTTCTCCTCTCTGTTCTCCCTGACCCCAGGAGTCACCACCTGGTGCGTCCATGATGTGGACACTGGAGACAGTCTGCCGGTAAAACAAAAGTTTTACAGGGTAGCCGACAAGGTCAGGGCCAGCATCAAGGAAGAGGTTTCCAAGATGTTGGCGCTAGGGGTGATTGAGCCCTCCAGCAGCCCCTGGGCTAGCCCAGTGGTCTTGGTCCCCAAGAAAGCTGCTACCCCCGGTGGCCCGCCAGAACTCCGGTTTTGCGTGGACTACCGTGGGCTCAATGCGGTCACGAAGACTGACGCACACCCTATCCCCAGAGCTGATGAGCTCGTGGATCGGTTGGGAGCTGCCAAGTACCTCAGTACGTTTGATTTGACTTCGGGGTACTGGCAGATTGCCTTAACTGACGGGGCCAAAGAGAGGTCAGCATTTTCGACGCCAGAGGGGCACTTCCAGTTCCGTGTCATGCCCTTTGGGTTGAAGAATGCCCCTGCCACGTTCCAGAGACTGGTTAACCAGGTACTGTCCGGGCTGGAGGAATTCAGCGCCGCATACCTGGATGACATTGCGGTGTTCAGCTCCACGTGGGAAGAACACTTGCAACACCTCTGCGAAGTGTTGAAGGCTCTGCAGAAGGCAGGCCTCACTATCAAGGCTAGTAAGTGCCAGATAGGGCCGGGATCTGTGGTGTATTTGGGACACCAGGTGGGGAGCGGCCAGGTGGCGCCCCTACAGGCAAAGATTGATACCATTCTGGCTTGGGAGCCCCCCAAGACCCAGACAGAGGTGAGAGCCTTTTTAGGACTCACCGGGTATTACAGACGGTTTGTCAAGGGATATGGCACCATTGTCGCCCCCTTGACAGAACTCACTTCCAAGAAGTTGCCCAAAAGAGTTGACTGGACTGACGCCTGCCAAACTGCTTTTGAGGCCCTGAAGACTGCGATGTGCACAGCACCGGTGCTCAAAGCACCTGACTTTTCCAGTGAGTTCATAGTTCAGACGGACGCTTCAGAGCATGGTGTGGGAGCAGTACTCTCACAAGCCACTGAGGAGAATGGAGACCAGCCAGTAGCTTTCATTAGTCGGAGTCTACTCCCCAGGGAACAGAAGTGGAGTGCGATTGAAAGGGAGGCTTTTGCTGTGGTCTGGGCTCTGAAAAAGTTGAGGCCCTACCTGTTTGGGACTCACTTTCGTGTTCAGACCGACCACAGGCCCCTCAGGTGGCTAATGCACATGAGGGGTGAAAATCCAAAACTGTTGAGGTGGTCCATCTCCCTACAGGGAATGGACTTTACGGTGGAACACCGCCCCGGTACAGAACACGCCAACGCTGATGGTCTGTCCAGGTTTTTCCGCCTTAGTGAAGAGAACTCCCAAGAGGGTGGGTAGTTCTCCCCACTTTCAGCTGGAGGGGACACGTGTTAGACCTGACATCTTTTGGCGTGCTTACCCCTATCTTTTTGCCTCTGCCTCCTGTATTTTTCGATGCTGTGCTGGATTCGTTTTTGCTGGTTTAGATGCTTTGGACACTCTGCCACTGCTGATCAGTGCCAGAGTGTAAGTGCTCCTTATGTAAATTGTTATTCTGATTGGATATACATGTTTGGCATATTTGTATCACCATGAAGTCCCTCGTAAAGTGCACTGGGTGTGCCAGGGCCGGTGATGACAAATGCTGCTCGTGGGCCTGCAGCACTGATTGTGCCACCCACAGGAGTAGCTCTAAAATGGTGTCTCGGGCCTGCCACTGCAGCGCCTACGGGCAGTTTAGAACTGCCATGTCCTCCTGGTCCGCGTCCCCGCTGACCAGGCCTAACCCTTCACTTTTCGTGCACATCAGTCACCCCTATGGAAGGCCCAAGGTACCCCCCTGGGCAGGGTGCAGTGTATGTGAAAGGTAGAGCATGTACTAGTGCAGGTGACATGCTCTGGTAGTGAATTACAGCCATTTTCGTTTGTCACTATTGTAAGGCTATCTTGCTCCATAGGTTAACATGGGGGATGCTGGCTACAGTGGTACGGCATTTCTTCCCATAGGAACAAGATAGGACATAAGTATCTAGTATCCCTGAACTCAGGATTTAATAACGCATCTTTTAGGAAAGGTGGTTTTTGGATCCTGTGTTTGAGAACCGCACTTTTAGAAAGTTGCTGTTCTCTTGTCTGACCCTTCTGTGTGCCTGAGACTGTTTGTGTATTGACTGTCTGGTTTGTGAGTGACAGGGGCTGGGGAATGCCCCAGAGGCTGGATGAGTCAGCACTAGGCTGAGTGGAGCAATTGCTACCTGAGTGGTGGGCGGAGTTAGCACCTGGGCTGAATAGGGCTGTGCCTGCCTGCCACAATGCTGGCTCCACCTCCTGCTGGGCGGCTGAGGACCCTGCCCCTCACTCTGAAAGGAAAGGTGCAGCCAGCAAAACAAAGTGCTCAGGATCCACCCAGAACTGGTTCAGACCGGGCTCAGGGCCCACATGCACTGAGAGAACAAAGACTTTAGGGGTATAAGTACAGGACCCCTGACAACAGAAAATTAGATCATCCTGGAAATCAAGAAGGAACCTCTGCCAAGGAGAAAGCTGACTCTGAAGAAGGAAGACTGTCCCGCTGTTGCTCTGCTGGACTGACCTGCTGTTGCTTTGCTGCCAAGGAGAGGGGAAGGACTTTGCTGTGAGCTGTGTCCCCTGTCTTGTAAGGAATCTCCAAGGGCCTGAGAAGAGCTGGCTCCCTGTTTCCGAAGTCCCAGGAACAAAAGGACTTCACCCCCAGTCTCCCTGAACTCTGCTGAGAGAGTTCTGTCCTTCGTAGAGTGCTTGATCCAGTTGTGGGGCCTCTAGAAGTTGAACCTGAGCTGGGAAGCTTGAGACTAAGCTGAGAAACTTGTGAAGCTGAAAAGTGTCGCATCGCTCGCTTGCGGAGCGCATCCCCGACAGTGCGAGAAGCTTCCCGCCGCTACGAAGGTCGAGATCGGCGCAGCGCCTGACATCGCTGCCGGAGCCGTCGCACCCTTCGTTTGCGGGACGCACCAGACCGGTGCGGGAGAATCGAACATCGCTGCGAGTGTCGTCGCAGAGCCTGTCGTCTGGGTGAGATCGCCGCACCGCTTGCTTGCGGACCGCATCACGTCGCTGCAGACCTCGCTGCAGAAGCATCTCACCGAGGAGCTGCGAGAGAGAGGATCACTGCTGGACCGCGCATCGTCGCCCCGGAGATCGTCGCAGCCCCTACGAGATCATCGCATCGTGCCTTTGCGAGAACAGACTTCCCACGGAACCTACGCACCGGAATCTACGCAAGCTGCCTTCCTCCCCTTACAGACCGGATTCGTCGCCGCACGCCCGCTGCTGCAGCGGGGCTGTCGCATCGCCTCCCCAGGGTCTCAGGAGTAGCGCATCGCTTGTTTCCACCGCACCAGCTTCCTGCTTGTGGAACTTTGTTGCATCTAAAAGGTACTGTGAGTCAGCGTGACGCAACTGTGAACTTTTCACGCATCTGTGGATCATTTGATCACAACTTAAAGAACTTTGATTACAACCTGAAGAACTCATTTGAAACCGTAACCTTGCATTGTGTATGTTGGATTTTTGACGTTTTTGGTCTTGTGTAGTTTAGAATAAATATCTTTATTTTCCTAAACTGTTGTGGAATCAGTTTGTGGTGTTTTCACTATGTTACTGTGAGTGTTGGTACAAATACTTAACGCATTGCCTCTGGTTAGGCTAGACTGCTCAGGCCAAGCTACCTTGAGGGCGAGCAGGGGTTATCTAAGAGGGTTATCTCCTCGTCCTGACTAGAAGCAAGGGTCCCTATTTGGACATTGGTACCTACCTCTGCCAACTAGAGACCCCCAGTTCTAACAAGGATCACGTGTGATTAATTGATTAATTAGGCATGATTATTGAGTGCAGAAGCTGGTGTTGTTTGGGTCAAGGCGTTGGCTTACCAATGTGTGATTCTGGGCAAATTATTTAATTTCCTGTGCCTTCTAAAAGGCAATGTGTTCCGGTGTGAATATACTCTTGTGTAATGTAACTGGGTGTCTTGTAAAGGTCTCTATTACTCTTGAATTCAGTTTGCCAGCAGACCCTGTAGAGAAAGAGCCTATTATATCCGTTAATATAGCGCACGCACAGCAACGAGGGCTCTGTACAGCCCAGTACTGCACACTACACAACAAACAAATATCCGTTCATGTAGGGCATGCACAGCAATGAGGGCTCTGTACAGCCCAGTACTGCATTTAAAATTTAAAGCATGGGGGCGTGGCCAAGATGGCGTCGGAGTAGGACGCTTCTCCGAGCCGCTCCGGCGCCGATCCAACATAGCTTCTTACAGAACGGTCCTGAGGGAGCCGTTTAGCTTCAAAAGTGCTGCAGAAGTTCCCCTGGCATAGCGGAGTGGTCCGGTGCCGTCTAGGGCGACCACGGGACCGACTGAGCTCTGAGGCCTACTAGGCCCCAGCCTCGTGTGGTTCCTGGCACCCGCTATTCGAAGAGGGCAGGTCTCCTAAGATCCCGCCCAAGACCGCCCAGCGCTGATTGAGAGTGGAGGAGCGCTCCATGCCGACGAAGCGGCCGACCTAGCCTCCGGTGCGACTTGGGGTGTTCGACATTACTGACCTGTGGCGTGGAGCGAGACCACGAGGCGTTGAGGCGTAGGTGCAACGACACCCAGCAGTGACCATCGAGGGGAGGCCCGGTGACGCCCGGGTGCCGGCGGGGCTGCGCACGCCGAGGGCGGCTGTGGCGAATCGGCAGCAGCTGGGGCCCCGAGCTTGACTGGTGGTGGAGAGTGGTGCCGGACCAGCGGTGGTGTCCGGCGGGTCCAGATGAGAGCGGATTTGCCTGTATTGAGGACGAGGCCTACGTGATAGCAGCGGCATCCCTGACTGGCCGCCATTGGACTTTAGGCCATCGGTACGCTAGTGCGCCGGCCGTTGGCACCTGTGAAGTCTACAAGCACGTGCAGGATGGAGGCCTGGGCTGCCGTGTGGGCCGTGTGAGTGAGTCGGAAGCGCTACGGACTACAGTTTGAGGCCTGGACGTTGGGACCGCAGGCCCATGGCTCTGGACTGGAGGTGGAGCGAGCGGTTCGGGCCCGTCAACGAGGCGCTCCATTTTGTTTGGTCTCTTGGCGTCCAGGCTGAGTGCTACCCTCCAAGATGTCCAATACACTGCGCAAGGGGCGCCCGGGGAAGGATGGCGCCTCGAAGTCCTCCCAGCAACCGGCATCCCCAGGGGCTAGTGGCTCGTCGAAGCAGTCGGACAATGAGGCGCCTGTGACGAAGGCTTTTATGTCCGAACTTTTTGCCTCCATCAAGGAAGACATCTCCGAGCTCCGCGCACAATTAGCGTCCGATCTGCGGGACGTACGGAGGGACGTGGATGGTATAGGCGAGAGGGTAGCGACCCTGGAGGACCATGATTTAAGTGTGGCCAATGATGTACATCTGTTGCAGCAGGATATCATCCGCCTCACCAAACAGAACTTGGATTTGCAGACACACACGGAGGACCTGGAAAATCGTTCCCGCAGGAACAACATCCGCATTTGAGCAGTGCCATGGGATGGTGAGGGGGGCAACCTGCGTGGCTATGTTCAGGAGTTGTTCCTACAGATATTGGACGAGGAGGATGTGCTGGAAATTCAGATGGATAGAGTACATAGAGTGGGGTTGCCTAGGCGAGGGGGGGGGCCCCCTCCTGACATTCTCGTATGTGTCCATGATTTCCAGGTGAAAGAATGCATCCTCCGCAAGGCCAGGGCCATCACATCGTTGCAGTTCAGGGACCACCGCCCTCAGCTTTATCAGGACTTAGCAGCCTCTACGCTACGGAAACGGAGGGAGTTTCGTCCAGTGACTGCTTTTTTGTGGGAACGTAACATCGCCTACTCTTGGGGTCATCCCTTCAGGATTATCTTCCGATGGCAGAACCGGCTCGCACAGATTCGCTCCCTCCAAGTAGCGAAGGACCTCTTGGGCCTGGAGGATGGGCCGCCTTCTCAGGGAGCAACCGCTTCCCCGTCTCGGAGGCGCCACCGCTCTTCTTCCTGGCACAGAGTGGGCGCATCCCCTGACCGGCGGCGGCCGGATCGCACTACCAGTCTGCAGGAACAGGGCAACGCGGTGGCATTGGTGGCTTCGGCTACCCTGGCTGACACACAGCAACGTTCCGGAGCAGCGTGACCTCTGCTTTGAAGATGGATCGGCGCCGGAGGGGCATCGGCCTTCTGGTCTGGGGGTATGGATGTACTTTTGGAGGAGACACACCTGACCATGGCCGTGGGGGTTACCGTGTTGGTTCCCCTAACCCACTTCCGGAATGGAAGGCCCCTCACAAACCTTGGACTTCTGGACATGATGAGTATTTTTTTCGGATTTACAGTTTTGAATCTGTTTTTTCTATTGATTTTTTCTATGTGGGGGGGGCTGGGAGTTGGGGGGTTTGGGGTGAAGGGTGGGGGGGGTCCCATGACGGTGAAGAGGGGGGGCTACTGCGAGGATGTTTGCTGTTGTGTGTGAGTGCTTTGGATCGGTGTGGGCAGGTTGGAGTTGCGGATAGGATTGCTACGGGTGTGTGGGGAGCTTTGGGCTACGATGGGGGGAGAGAAGCTGATCCTCTGAATTTGCCTATGATCGGAGAGCTCCTGAGTACGGGGGTGGGGACTCTTGGGGTGGCAGTGGAGAGTTCTGGGGTCCATTTCTATTATGCCGATTAGCATAGGAACTTGGAACGTTAAGGGTATGAATTCGCCGCAGAAGAGGCAGAAAGTGTGGAAATATGTAGTGAATCACCAGCTTGATATAGTGGGGTTGCAGGAAACCCATTTGGCACGAAAGGATGAGTTGCGTCTGCGGCATAGGGCATATCCCATTATCTATAGGTCTTCCGCTGCCACAAAACATAGGGGGGTGGCTCTCCTTTTCCGAGCTGCGCTTCACTTCCAACCTGTAGAGGTGCGTAACGATAAAGATGGCCGTTGGTTGATGGTCAAAGGGCTCATTCAGGGACGGCTATGCACCTTTGTGGTGGTGTATCTTCCCAACGCTGGTCAGAATAAGTTTTTACAAGGCTTGTTGCAGAAGGTTGGGGATTTTGCGGAGGGACATCTGTTTCTGCTGGGGGATTTTAACTTGGTGTGGGACAAGGAGATGGACAGCTCAGGGGGTCATAGGGCGGGTACGGGAGTGTTTTCTACATCAACTCAACGGGAGGTGGGGGAGCTGGGGCTGGTTGATGGTTGGCGTTTTTTCCACCCTACTACAAAGGATTACACGTTCTTCTCCCACGTACACCACTCCTACTCCCGCTTAGATTACATTTTCCTTGGCCAATCACTGCGCGGGGACATAGTGGATGCCGCCATTCTTCCGATATCCGTTTCGGACCATAGTCTGCTGGTGCTTAACCTTTGCTGGTCGTCGCCCGGTGAAGCGCAGCGGAAGTGGTACTTCCTGGCCTCGATGATCAGGGACGATACGTCCAATAAAGCATTGCGGCTTGCCATTAAAGAATTTTTTGGTCTTAACCCCCCGTCGGATACCTCGCTCTCGAACACGTGGGACGCCTTTAAGGCCTCAATCAGGGGCACGTGTCTGGGCCTTAACTCGCAGCTCAACACTCTGCGGAGGAAAGACCGTGAGGCCCTGGAGGCTGAGGTGGTCGAGCTCGAACGAGCACACAAACTCAACCCCTCGAGGGTGACCCTCCGTCCACTGACGGCGGTGAGGGGGAAATTGAGGGCGCACTACGCCAATAGGGCCGAACTCACGCTCTTAAGACTGGGGCGACAATCCTATTCATGTGGGAACAAGGTGAGTAGGCACTTGGCGCGGCAACTGCGGGATAGGAGAGAGCGATAGTATATAGGAGGAATCAGAGACGCTCCGGGTGTGCTGCAACATCGGGACGAAACGAAGGCGGACATTTTTGGACGCTTTTATGCTTGTTTGTACACGGGAGATAACCTGGAAGCAGAATCCCAAAGAGAGTTTCTGCGACTTTTGCCCCTACCCCGAATATCTAAAGAATGGAACGAATTATTGGAGGCGCCGATCTCTAGAGAGGAGGTTCTCTCCGCCATTAAAAATTTGAAGTTGCACAAGGCCCCGGGTCCGGATGGTTACACCGCTGTTTTTTACAAGGCATATGCTACCGAGCTGTGTGACTTTCTAGTGTCTCTTTTTAACGATATGGCGTCATCCGGAGCCTCTACAGGGACTCTGGCCGAGGCGGTGATCACGGTCCTGCCGAAACCGGGGAAGGATCTAGCGCAATGTGCGTCTTTTCGCCCCATAGCTTTACTTAACATCGACGCTAAATTATATTCAGCGATCCTGGCGTCCCGCTTACAGGATTTGATGCTGGCGATCATTCACCCGGACCAGTCTGGCTTCATCAAAGGACGCCAGACCCACGATAATACTCGTAGAGTGGTTCACTTAATCATAAAGGCGGACAGGTTCCGTATTCCGGCAGTGCTTGTGGGCCTGGACGCGGAAAAGGCCTTTGACCGGGTGGATTGGGGCTTCTTGTTTAATACGCTGACGGCTTTTGGTTTTTCTGACAAATTTATCACTATGGTGAGGGCGAACTTCTGCAATCCACGATCGAGAGTGGTAGTGAATGGCCAGATGTCGGCCTTCTTCCCACACTCGAGGGGCACCAGACAGGGTTGCCCCCTCTCTCCCTTGCTGTTCGCGCTTAGCATTGAGCCCCTGGCGGTGACGGTGAGAGAACATGAGGGGGTGCGAGGCATACCGTTCACGGGAGAGCAACATAAGATCTCGCTCTTCGCGGACGACATCTTGTTCTCGGTGGCGGACCCGGCAAGTTCCTTGCCTTGCATTAGGGAGATTCTACTAGAATTTGAGGCAGTGGCGGGATTTAAAGTGAATTATGGCAAATCATATATTCTGAATTTGACTCTCTCACAAACTGACGTGGCACATGTGCGGACGCTGACACCACTGGCCTGGGCAACTGGGTCGATTGTTTACCTGGGAGTCCACCTGACCCCGACGGTGGGCAAACTGTTTGCGGCCAACTTCCCACCCCTCCTGGCGAAGACCCAAGCCGAATTGGAGAGATGGAAAACCAAATTCCTGTCCTGGTTGGGTAGGATACACGCAATTAAGATGGTCCTTCTCCCCAAATATTTGTACTTATTTCAGGCCCTACCTATTCCGCTAGATAGCGCTTACTTTCTGCAGCTTAAAACGCAGATACTGCGATTTGTTTGGCGGGGGCCGAGCCCGACTGTCCTTCACAGTCTTACGCTGGCCTAGATTGGAGGGCGGAGTGGGTCTACCGGACCTGCATCTCTATTATAAGGCTGCCCAATTGAGGGTAATGGTGGAATGGTCGCAGCAGCTTTCAGAAAAACATTGGCTGCATATGGACCGGAGTGTGGCTGGCCGGTCCATATGGGATCTGGCCTGGAAGCCGAAGAGGGATCGCCCCTTGAACGCTTATATTAGTGCCCCCACGGGTACTACACTGAAGGTCTGGGATACCCTGGCTACTGACGAGCGGTGGACGACTTTCCCATCTCCGTTCACGCCCTTGCATTTTAATCCGGCCTTTCCGCCGGCGCTTAGTGAGGGGGATTTTGACGCATGGAGGGAGGGTGGATGTAGGGCACTAACCCACCTGTTTCATGGCCCAGACCCTTTGACCTTCGCTAACTGTGTACGGGACTATCAGGTACCACAAACCGATAGGTATCGGCATGCCCAATTGCTACACTGGGCCAAGTCTCCGGGGGTGCTGGAGGCGGCTACGAGACCCCCCTCGACGTTCGAGGTTTTTTTGCTACGAACCTCCACCATGAAGGGAGTCATCTCCTTCCTCTATCAATCATTGCTTAAATCCGAACAGTCACCTAGGCCGCGTGTTGTAACCTCCCTCTTTCTCCCAACCACCCCTCTCCCCTCCTGGTACAGTCCACTCTGCCTCTGCGAGTGCGTGTCAGAATGTTCGTTGTGAGAGACTGCCGCCAAGCTGGGAGCACCTGTTATATTTATGACTAATAAACTTAATGTTGGAACCCTCTACAGCTGTGATTTATAACTACATTTCTGGCGACGAGGTTGGGATCCGAACCCACGCGTGCAAAGCACAATGGATTAGCAATCCATGCCGGTCGCTCTCCCTTTAAGAGCTTCCTCTCGCCCCAGTCTGTGGAGATCTGTATCTCTTTCCTGTTCATGTTTGTCTTCATATTCCTCCATCATTTTGGTCTTGGGCTCAGACGATGTGGTTCTTCTCCACTTCCCTTTGTGATTGAATTGGTTACTCTCACATTTTATCCTCAAGAGGGAGGTTACAACACACCTTCCCCTCTAAGGAGAACAGAAGGAAAGGGGAAAGCGGCGCCCCAGGCGGGGAGAAACAGGGGGGGGGGGTGGAGACGAGGGTGGGAAGAAAGGGATGAGAGGAGAGGGAACATGGGGACAAGAAAAGGAAGTGAGAGAGAAAGAACATGAAACTATAAAACCATCACGTTAACCTCAGTGTAGAACTGACAAGAGGTAGTCATGAGCATTTGGTTCCTTAAGTCCAATAGGATCCGTAAGGAGTCCTGGCCTTTCTCCCAAAGGATGAACACCCTGGGTGCTACAATAGGTGTAGCCGGTTATGCCGATCCTTAGAAGTCTACTCCTGCCACCCCGCCAATGCGTTTCTATAAACTGCATGATAAGTCTCAAGGCATGGGTAAAGGGCAGGAAAGAGTGCAGCCTAACTTTTTCCCTTAGGGTCCTCTAAGAGTGAACAAGTTATACGGTTTAATCCCACCTGGAGTTGAGCACTCTTCAACTAGTCTTTCCATACCCCTCGGGGAGGGTGTATAGGCGGTAACGCTGTTTTCTTCCTTGGGCAGTAGCTGGGGCCCGGACACACCCCGCCTATGGTGGACAGAAAAGAGAAAGGGACTTAAGTTTGTCGGAGGATAAGGGTGAGGAGAAAGCTAAATACTCTCAAAGGCATTACAGTGGTAAGATGGAGAGTGAGAGTGGGGAAATGCTGAAAATGTCAAAAGGTCTCCCACTAAGAGGCCTGTCAGGGAAGAAGGGTACACTCGATAATTATTGGAGCATGCAGGAGTGTCATGGCCCAAGAAACACTACGGAGTTCTTCCAGGGGAGTCAAGGAAGGGAGCAGAATGACAGACTAAGGTCAGCAGAGACTAATGCTAATGTTCCGGAGCTGTTGCAATGGAGTTCGATAAAAGTCTGTATTCTGCTTACGGCCAAGGTAAGGAGGGTAGAAGAGGGACCAGACCAGTCATCGAAGACGACATTGAGAGAGAGTCTTATCTTGTCAGAGGGAGCAGGCGGGGTGTGTCCGGGCCCCAGCTACTGCCCAAGGAAGAAAACAGCGTTACCGCCTATACACCCTCCCCGAGGGGTATGGAAAGACTAGTTGAAGAGTGCTCAACTCCAGGTGGGATTAAACCGTATAACTTGTTCACTCTTAGAGGACCCTAAGGGAAAAAGTTAGGCTGCACTCTTTCCTGCCCTTTACCCATGCCTTGAGACTTATCATGCTGTTTATAGAAACGCATTGGCGGGGTGGCAGGAGTAGACTTCTAAGGATCGGCATAACCGGCTACACCTATTGTAGCACCCAGGGTGTTCATCCTTTGGGAGAAAGGCCAGGACTCCTTACGGATCCTATTGGACTTAAGGAACCAAATGCTCATGACTACCTCTTGTCAGTTCTACACTGAGGTTAACGTGATGGTTTTATAGTTTCATGTTCTTTCTCTCTCACTTCCTTTTCTTGTCCCCATGTTCCCTCTCCTCTCATCCCTTTCTTCCCACCCTCGTCTCCACCCCCCCCCCTCTTTCTCCCCGCCTGGGGCGCCGCTTTCCCCTTTCCTTCTGTTCTCCTTAGAGGGGAAGGTGTGTTGTAACCTCCCTCTTTCTCCCAACCACCCCTCTCCCCTCTCCCCTCCTGGTACAGTCCACTCTGCCTCTGCGAGTGCGTGTCAGAATGTTCGTTGTGAGAGACTGCCGCCAAGCTGGGAGCACCTGTTATATTTATGACTAATAAACTTAATGTTGGAACCCTCTACAGCTGTGATTTATTACTACACCGCGTTATATGGAGCAGTGGGAAGAGATGGTGGGAAGAGATGTTACCGATAATAAATGGTCAGCACTTTGGAGGGATATGACCCAATTTAACCACTCAATACATCTTAGGGAGGCTCATTTAAAGACTCTCATGCAATGGTATTTATGCCCGACTAGGCTCCACCGCATCTACCCGGCCACCTCGGATAAATGCTGGAGGGGATGTGGACTTCTAGGGGACTTCCTCCATATTTGGTGGGACTGCCCGGTGATTCGGCCCTACTGGGAGGAAATCCTCTCACATATCAAAGATATCCTTCAATACCCTATAGAGGACTCTATGGCCTCTGTACTGTTGGGTCTACGAGACCCCGGTCTTGAACACCAAACACGATCTGATAAAAAGATTATGTGGCTGTGCCTGGGGGCGGCCAAGCTCACGTTAGCGGCGGCATGGAAGCGAAAGGAGGCACCAGCGATATCTCTGTGGCACACACGGCTTTGGAAGCTTCTAAGCTTAGAAAGAATGGCGGACATCTTCCTCGGTAATTACAAGAATTTCACACATGTGTGGGGACCCTTGGTTGCCTTCCTATCTAAAGGCCTGCCGTCGGCTGTTTGCCCAGCATCTTTGAGATCTCTTAAGTTCTTCCAAATTTAGTGTGGTTTTCTGAATGAGTGTGGTAAGTGTGTGTCACCGTCATGGGGGTGGGGGGGGATTGGGAGTTGCATTTTCTTCCCTTCTTTTTTCCTTTCTCTTTTTGTCACCGAGGTGCACGTTCACGCCAGTAGGTGCATTTGAATAGACTACACAAGCCTAGAGACCTGCTTGCTTTGGAACTTCCTCTCTCCACAATGCACAGCACCAATGATTGATTGTTTGACCTATTGCTCTTATTTCCTGCAGTTACCTAGATTGACTGGCATAGATTTATCTTTGCGGTGTACCACCACCATCGTTTTGATTTGGATTACTCCCCCTGCGTGGGGACATGTGCGGCACCTAGGTGCTCCTTTCCTGTGTTTCCTTTTGTTATATGCAAAATAAAAATTTTATAAAATTTAAAGCGCAATGCTCCATTAATAAAAAAAAAACATGTGGTGCCTGCAGTGAGAGTGGCTCACAAAGAAAAGAAAAAGTGCTTAGCGGCTAATTAAATGACTGTCTCCCGCCGCAAGTAAGAGATTCAGTCCAAAAGTGGACAGGGTGGTAACCAGGAGAGACTAAACATCCTCCTGGACAATCGTTTTTTCATAACTGATGACGCAAAATGAAGCGCACCAATGCAAAACATGGGCGGAGCAGAAAGCGAGCTTCTGGAATCATATTGATTCCAAGAAGCCCTTGCAAAGCCAAGAGCAGAGTATGCGTGCAGCTAGCACCAGGTGAGACCTACAAAGGGCTCAGCACTGGAGGGGCAGGGGGTCTAAAGGTCCTGCAGGGGAGGGGTTAAATTCTCAAAATATTTATGAATATCCTGGCACATTGGTTAGCAGAGTTTTGGACCAAGCTTATTTCATCTTATCAAAGTTGCTTTATTAGACATAGAGAGAGAGAGGGAACAACATCTGGCAGACGGTCAATGCTATCGTGGCGGTCCCAGGATACTTGTTTCCAGTCCAGGCAGGACCTGGCCTAACAATTCGGGCTAGACTGTACCCAAGGGGAGCTAAGTCAAGACTGATTTGCATATGGCTGTGTCAAAACTGGAATGGCATGGGGAGCAAAACAACGATGCATCTAGGTCCAGATACTGTGGGTGAATGTTTGGCATTGTTTCAGCGTTCCGTCCATCAATTGTTCTTTTTGCGTAAGTAAATCAGCAACATTTATTTGTGTAGAGAAAATGAATAGGCAAGACTGTTTGAAGAAGCTTGTATAATGTGGCTCGGTTGACAGACAGATTCCCGGGTGGGTAGTGCAGAAGCAAATTAGTAACTGGAACTTCACCTCACTCCCTCACACAACACAACAGGAGAGGGCTGCTCAAGGCGATTCTGCCAGGAGCCCTCTCCTGTTTGCATCCAGCCCTCATGTGCACACAGTGTTGTGATATGGTAACTTATGGGATGAGGCAGAAAGGCTTCAGGAGTTGGGACATGTGGGCCCGGTATGTGCTGACAAGCAGGAAGGTGCATACTGTACAAAGTTGGTTGTCCATTCATTTTCAGCAATTCTGCCAGAAGTCTGTGTTCGCTTGAGGCTTAATCCGTGTGGTTAATGTAAAGTCAGGAACCGGAATTGAAGCAGCATAACAAACAAGCCCGGGGCAATGCAAAACTTGAGGCCTCTTAATTCGAAATAAAATAAAATGAAAACTCCCTGTGGGCCCTTACCTCGGCAAATTGACTAAGCATGGAGAAGGTTGTTTCTCGTCTGTCCAGCGAGCCTTGGCAGCACAGCACCGAGCACACAGCAGTCTATTGCGCTTCAAAATTGTTTAAATCTGTGCTAACACTAGGGACGCAACACCAATTATTTAAAAGTGCTTATGGCACAAATAGTTTGTTTGGTGCTAACTAGGACAAAGTGACCTCAAATTTATCAAGGGGGCTCAAGTGAAAGAAATCTAGACAAGAAAAAAAGACGACGCATGTGGAGTAAAGGTCGGCAAAACTCTGTGGAATTTCACTGACTTTTGTTCGTGCAACTCCACGAAATTCCAGAGAGAAACTCTGAGTTCTGCCCGCCCCTAGTAGCTTCTGCAGCCTCTTCCCCTCCATTGTAAACAGTGAGCGTTCCGTTACAACAGGGACATTACTGTTTTAATGTGGTTGCTTGGTAAACTAATCATGCCCCACGCAAGACTTCAATACCTAAAACCAGAGTGCAACCTTCCCGACAGGATGCACATGTTGAGCGTACTCTGTTGGGCTTATGGAGCAGAAACAAACCGCAGAAAAGTCTGCTTGCACATGCTTAGATTGCTGCCTGTCCCCACCTCGCACGAGCAGGTAGCACGCCTGCAAACAGAGCAGATCTTTCACCATTCTCCCATTAAAACAGTAACTACACAATCGAAACAGCATTGGCCGCACGGCAGTGAAAGTGGCAGCATGGGGAGGGGGCATGGGCGATTTCCTTTCGGGAGCATGCGACCATATGGCACCATCATATGGCGCAGCGTGCTCCCGAAAGGAAATCGCCAAGATGTGCACCCGGTGCATTGCAAGTAATGCAACGCGTGCACTTCTTTGCTGAAAAAGCTCTGCCGATGGCATTAGGTCCCCTCCTATGCGACGCAAGCGCGTTGCGTAGGACGAGACCTAAAAGGGGGAGCAGACATTCCTGTGAAGAATCACAGGTGACCACAGGCAACTGGGTCCGACTTTGCTGTCGCCCTCTGCCTGGCACCCTGACAATCTCTAAGTGCTCCCTTTGAGGTCCTGGTGGGCTTTAAAGTGTACTTCTATGGTTGTTTTCGTACCAAAGGAAGTTTGGGATGTTTTTCAAAACATCTATGCCAGAGCTTCAAGTTGATCAACTGTGAAAGTATCCCAGTGGCAGTCCACAGTGTTTGATTCAATGTCTGGATTATCTCTCGTGGAGGAGAGTTTTTCCTCAGAAAAATGACAAAGTCCCTCTTCAAGTTGGGAATTAGAAATTTTTTCAAACTTTCCTACTTCCAGACCCTATCAGGGACCACTGACTACTCTTAGGGATGGGTGCTTTTTGACACTTTTTTCACTGAAATCTTCAACCTTTATATCTATAGTTCCCCTTATTGGCTTTTTACATTTTGGTTTCATTTTATTTGTTACATATTACTCTATTTTCCTAACTTGGAGTGGGATTTTCATTGTGTTTTTACAACATTTTTACTCTTTTGATAATTCTAAATGAGAGAACTGGACTTTAAACCCCAGAGAATTAGATCGCTTCTGGAATCAAGAGGATCCTCTGCCAAAGAGAAGAGTTGGAGAGCTGTAAGGAGGAGTAATGTCCCTTTCCTGTGTTGCTTTGCTGGGTTGGCTTGCATTTGCTGCTTCTGCCAAAGGGAGGAGATAGACTGGAACTTTCCTGTGAACCTGCTTGAAGAAGAATCTCCATGGGTTTGTGTGTGCTTGCCTAATGTTTTGAAGTCTTAGAGCCACAAAGACTGCACCTGCACCTGCACCTCACTGACCAGCACCTGGACTCCTCTGTGGACTCCTGCATTTAAAAGGGCTCCATTTCCAATTCCTGGTCCCTGAATATTGTGTGGTTGGTGCTGCAAAGCAAGAAGAACAACTCTGTTGCCCTCACCGATGCCACCAGTGACGCTGACACCTGCACCAAGTCAGGGGGCAATGCTTGTGAAGTGCACAGAGCCCCACCTGCTTGCACAACGTCACCGATGCCCACCTACGCCAGAAGTTATTGGCCTTCCTGATGCCCATGCTCACAAAGCCACTGTTAGTGCTAGCTTCAGCATTACATTTTTATGAAGCCGATAACGTCATTCTCTGACTTCGCATTGCCTCACCAGAACCGATGCCTGACCGCCACCTAACTTCCTTGTCCTGGACTCGATGCCTCACCTCCTCATGGACTCAATGCCACGCCTCCCCCATGGCAGAGAGGAATCGGCTTCACCTCAGCACCTCGGCTCCAATGCCTCACCTCCATGAGGTTGTGCATCGCCTGATTTCCTTTGTTTTCCAAGATTCTGTTGTTTGGGGAGGAGCCAAGATGGCGACCGGAGCAGACGTGTAGGCTCCCGGCTCCACCAGCCCTTGAGCTCCGCACCGTCATCCTGTTTACTATCCTGATTTATTTTGGCGGCGGAACGTTTGTGAAGATGCGCTGATTCCGCCCGTATTTCCCCGAGCTCTCAGCCTGCCCGTGGGTCGGAGATATTTGCAAGACTGTTGGCGGCCCTGGACCCTCGTCTGTACTGCCGCTCGTCACCGGACCTCGGTGGGGTAATGGCGGCCGGGTTGCCCGTGTAGCGCTGAAGACTCGCAAGCGGCGCCGTTTTCATGAGACGCTGTCCTGACTGTTCTGCCTGCTGTGAACTATCGTAAGCTGAGCTTGGAACGAGCTCGCTGGGGCGGGATGCTTCGGAGGTGCGGACCCTTTCTGCAGAGCCGAGTGTGTGCTGTGTGGGTCGCTCGGCGGCCGGACCCGATGTAGGCTGCCTGCTTCCCTGTCCCAGCGCTCAGCTCAACACGAGACGGCTCCAGGCGACGGGTGATTGCTTGAACGCACCCTGGTGGCATTTGAGACCTGGACTGGCTCTCGCTTGTGCCGCAGCTGCCTCATCTCCTGTACCGGATCATCGGAACTATGGCTTTGTTGAAAGATCCGTGGCACAATGGAGGACGCCCATTATTGCCCACGGACTGTGCCACCCTGCCTGCGCCGTGTACCAGCTCGCATGCACCCTCTTGGGATGCGGGGACGGGGGAGCTGCAGCTACCATCATCATGTGAGTCTATTCTGGCCGCCCTGTGTGACTTTCGCCTAGCTATGCGCAGTAGTTTCCAGGTATTGGGTGCACAATTTGATAACATGGTGTCCCGTCTGGGACAGGAATGCGATGTCTGCTTCCAGGCAGGATTGGATTTGCCCCTACCGTCTTGCGGCGATACAGTGTTTCTCAGTGATTGCAGTGACTGTGTGCTTACTGCTGATTCCATTGGCGCCCGCGGCCGGCCGCCCGCCAGACCCGCTTGTGCTACTTTGTTTCTCCCTCCTCCGGAGCCTGACTCATTGTTGCCTTCGCCATCACTATTGACTTGGAAACCGACAACGCAACCTCTGGCCCCCTCACAGGCTTCTTCACCATGGCTTCGCTTCTATCCATGTGGCACCAATCTCCTCCAGATATCCCGGTGGATCTATGCCATGTGGACTTTGTGGTGACTATAGACGGCCATTTTGCGCTCCTGGTGGTCTTCCTTCTTTCATGCGGCCATTTTGTCTCTTTATGTCTGAGGGGATGGGTTTCCCCAGGGGAGTGTATGCAGAGGTGCCTCCACGATCGGGTCAGGGCTAGGCTGCTTTTGTTTGCCATCGACTCACGGGCTGGCGGGGACGGGGTTGGAACAGTTCTGCATATGCTTCGTGCGCACACCGTGTAATGACTTTCTCCAACTGTATTTATATTGCCATTTGCTAATGTACTGATGCTTTGTAGGAGGAAGGTATATGGGTGGCTGGTGGGACCGGGAGCGTGTAGAATTGGCCCTCCCCGCGATTTTCCTGGGAGAAGTAGATTAGCTTGTCCTTTTCTCACTCCCTATGTCTCAAGTGTGAAACTTTTCTTTACAATTTTTAAACGTTTTTCTATCTTCTCTTTATTCTACTCTCGCTCTCCTCTCTTTTCTATATTTCGGGTTTTAAAGGGCGACAGGCACTATGCTGGGGGGGGGGCAGGCCGTAGCCTCCGCATTGGTGTAGGGTGGGGGGGTAATTTACTATTTCTAATTAGTTCTATGGGCCTTTTTCTTCTTTTATGTTTCTGCGCTTTCCTTGCTTCGATTCTGGGTCCGGGTGTGGGGTTGACAGAGTGGGGGCGGCACTGAAGGGGTGCGTAATTGCTGATGTGACTATCCTGTTGTTGAATTGCACCGCCTCACTGCCTGGGATTTTACTTTCCATTGTTGTTATATAATGTTGCCGCTCTCCCGTGCTGTGAAGATACCGTGCGGACTCGAATCTCCTTGGTTCTTATTCTTCACTGACTTTTTCCTGATGGAACTACATAAAAACTTTAAAATTAACCTTCATTTCTCCTATCCCCTGGCGTCACGGGTCTCTCCAGTGTAATATCCATAAATCGTTGCTATTGTTGGCCGTTGATGCTAAGGGGGCGTAATGTTTGCACCAGTGCTTAAACGTGTCGTGGCCGGCCTGACGGTTGTAGGCCCGTATTTGTTCTTTTTATATGCACGAATAAAGGTTTTCAAAAATTAAAAAAAAAAAAAAAAAGATTCTGTTGTTTGGTGGTCCATGTGACTCTGTGCCTGGTCCACGCACCTCTCAGTCAGCTCTGCACTTTGGATGTATGCCTGTCACTATACAGCATAAAGCATACTATGTACCTAATGCAAATTGTGCAGAACCTGCTTTCACTCGCTGCCGTCATGGCTCGTGGGTGGCGGGCCGGCACTTGGGGAAGGAAACTGGTGTCATGTGAGGGGGACGAGAGGATGGAATTGGAAATTTTTAAAAAACTTTCCTCGAGGCCAGGTCTGTGTCTTCTCTGCTCCTGCTCTCCGGACTCCGACAGGAACAAGAAGCAGGCAGCCAGTCTCCATCCCCTAAGCCAATCAGCGTTGTGATAGGTCTGAGCACCGTGACACAGAGATCAGCCAGGGGCTGGAGGGGTGGGCTTGTTCTCAATGCAGACTGTAATGCAGCTGGCATGGAGAACAAGGTAGTGCACACAATTATTTTGGGTGGCCCGAGAGGGATGACCAAATAGTCATTGCGCAATTTAGGAATGGGCAAACCACTCCTCTTCTGCCCTGTTTGGAGAGCAGAGCAGCCCCACCCACCCGTCCGCCACAAAGCACATAGGACACGAAACATACAATGTTTGTGTAATGATGTTCGTTCTTCCCACCAATAACTCACAGAGTCGGGTATCGGCGTCACTCTCTTTATTCAAGTCGTAACATACAAGGAGCGCATAGCATGTCCTTCGCCCAGCCTGCTCGCGCTCTAAATGCCGCGCTACGCACCTCGCGCCCCTACGTCACCGTACGTCACGTGGCTACGTGACGTACCACGTTAGCGCGCTCACTACATATCTCCCCTTTTTCCAACAAACTATATGTACAAGTCCTGACTCATGTCATAGTCTCTGAACCTCGCTGGTGGAACCACCGCCCTGCCCCTTCTCGTCAGTCTTACCGGGGATGTGGCGGTTGTTGCTGCTTCTCCTTGACCACCCCCTAGCGCACCCGCGCTAGTCTCACTCTGACTTCTGTCCTTTTCAATCTGCTGCTCTCCACTCGCCTCTTGATCCTCTTGCCTTCTCTCACCAATGTCTAGATCCTCTCCCCCATACTCACAGGGGTCGTCACTGCTGTTCTCTCCTTCTCTTTCATTTCCATTGCCTCTCCAGCGGAGTATTTTGTTGCACCTGGCCATGCGGTCCTGCGACCACACATTGCCGTCGCTTAGCAAGGCCGCCCTGCCTTTGACTTCCACTACCTGTAGGGGCTTGCTGTATTTGCTTTCACCCTTTTTCTGCAATGTGGCCAGTCTTACTCTCACCCATTCTCCTTTTTCTAAAGCTGTGTCCTTTACATTCCTCCGTGCATCGTAGTGTTTGGTGTACACCGCTTGTGCTCTCTCTAGATTGGCTTGCACCACTGCCGGTGACCACTCGCTCTTAATTACTCTTTCTTTCCATATTCTGTTGTCCTGAGTGAAGGGCTCCCGGCCTCTAAGGATCTGGAAGGGACTATAGCCAGTGTTCGTGGGCGTTATCCGGTACGCCCACACCATGTGCCAGATCTCTGCTTCCCAGTCTTTGTTGTCTGAAATCGCCGCTTGTATCGAGCCCATCACCACTCTATTGAAACGCTCCACCAAGCCATTTCCCGCTGGATGATATATGGACGTGTGTTTTGCCACAATTCCGTTTCTCTGCATGAACTGAGACCATTTCTCAGAACGGAACTGGGGTCCATTGTCGCTAAGGACACACTTTGGGATGCCCTCTCTCACAAATGTTTCCGCCATGAAGCTCACTATCATTTCCGTGTCCATGGTTTCCTCGATCTTCAATTCCGGCCATTTGGAATAGCGATCCATCATTACGCATATGTACTTCTGTATTCCTTGTGCATTCAGTACTGGACCTAGTATGTCTATGGACAGTTCCTCCCACGGATTTTGTGGAGGATCAATTTTTCCCAGGGCAGGGCGTAATGGTTTCAGTGTTTTGTCCGCGCCCTGGCACCTCGGACATTCTCTAACGTGTCTTTCCGCTCTTATCTCCATTCCTGGCCACCAATAATTCTGCTTGGCTCTTAGTTTCAACTTCCCCGCTCCCAGGTGGCCTTCGTGAACATGTCCATTAACCGGGAGATCATTTTTTCCGGAGGTATGACTCTCTCTCCTCTGTATACAAATACGCCCTGGTCATCCATAGATAGTTCCTCTCTCACTTCAAAGTAGGGGACGAGGCCTCGTCCTGTCTTGCTTTTGTCCGGCCAACCCCTTACGATATATGCCTTCACTTCTTCTAGGACGGGGTCCTCATCATAGGCTAATTTCCATTCCTGCTTGCTTATGGACGTTTCTAGGTCTTCGGTGAGTGCGACCCACTCTTCCGCCGCCTCACTGCATTCTGTACTGGTTTCCATCGCTGCCGCCCGGCTCAGGTAGTCCGCCACCTTGTTCTTATTCCCTGGGATGTGCTCCACATCGTATCGGAATTCCATCAATTTGAGCAACATTTTCGAGATCCTCGGCGTTGCATCTGCGTGTCCACTGGATGTGAGTACCTTGAGCAAGGGCTTGTGGTCGGTCCTCAACTGGAACCTGGTGCCCCACAGGAACTGCCGAAAATGAGACATGGCCCACACCACTGCTAACATTTCTTTTTCGATCACACTGTACTTTTTTTCAGTGTCATTAAGGGTGCGGGACGCAAAACATATTGTTTCTACTCTCCCCTGGCCGCGGTCTTGCATGGGGACTGCTCCCAGTCCTTTATCACTGGCATCCGTCGTGAGTATTGTGCTTCCTTGGGGGTCAAACCCCTGCAGAGGAATCGCCCCTGCCACTTCTCTTTTTATTCCCTCAAATTCTTGCTGGGCTTCCTCTGACCACCGGAATTCACTGTTCTCTCTGGTTAGTAGCCTCATATGATGGGTCTTTGAGGCGAAATGTTCTATGAACTTCCCGTAATATTCTGCCATGCCCAGGAATGATCTGACCTCTTCTTTGTTGGCTGGTGAGGGTGCGTCGCAGATTGCCTTCACGTTTTCCCTCTTGGGGGTTACTCCTCTTGCACTTATCTCGTGGCCCAAGTACGTCACCTTTTCCATTCCTATGCGGCACTTAGCCCACTCTGCCGTGAGGCCCTTCCTTTCCAGGATACTCAATACTACGTCCAGTTTCTTGTCATGGTCGGCTCTGTCGCGACCCATCACCAAAATATAATCTTGAAAGTATTGAACTCCCCGAATGTCCTGGAACAACTGGTGCATTAGTTTTTGGAACACCGCAGCCGCCGAGGCTAGCCCGAACGGCATGCGGCGGAATCGATAGCACCCGAAGGGAGTTATGAATGATGTCAAACTGCGACTCTCCGGGTGTAATGCGATCTGGTGATACGCCGATGTTAAGTCTATGGTGGAGTACCACTGAATACCCCTTGTGCTGGCCAGCATTTCTTCTATCCGGGGAAGGGGGAACTTCTCTACCACTATGTTTTTGTTCAACTCACGCAGGTCCACGCATAGACGGACCTTGCCATTGGGTTTCTTCACCACCACCAATGGCGCCAGCCACTCGGCACAGGTAATCGGCTCGATGATTCCTCTTTTCTCTAGCTGCCGTAGCTCCTCCTTCACGTCGTCCCTCACTGCCAACGGAATGTTTCTCACCTTGTGAGCCACCGGCACTGCTCCTTCTCTGAGTATGATCTTGTGCGCGAATTTGTCGAGCCTTCCTACTGAACCGCCAAAGACCGTTGGGAAGTCCTTCCTCCATCTGTTCGTGTTCAGCTCTTCTTCCGGCTCCGTCATCAATATTTGCTCCTTGCCACCTGGGTCCAGTTTGATCCCCAAGTCTCCTTGGTCGAGCCACCCCAGGACAGAAGGGCCTTTCTCGGAGACGTATAGTTTACACCTGGCCGCCCTGCCCCTGAACTCGAAGTTCAGCTTTCTGCATCCGGCCATGGGGATTCGATCTCCATTATATGTGACGGGGCGTATGTCCAGCTTATCCAGCTCGGGCCCAGTTGCGGAGCAAACTTCTCCTCCCATACGTCTCTTGGAATTATGGTGTAAGGCGACCCCGTGTCTGCCACCACTTGGACTTCCACACCCCCTATCGTCATGTCCATGATCGGCTTCATAGTCCTCCTTCCGTCGGTGCCTCGGCCTTGGTCGTTCACGCTCAAGATTTCGTCGTAGATGCAGAGGACTGTGACCACCTCCTCTTCGGTCGCCTCGTTTGGCTCCTCCACTTCTTGGCCCACGTACTTCACTGTGTTTTTGGAGGCCTTCTTCCTGCACACTTTTTCATAATGGCCGACGATTCCACAAAACATGCATTTGGCGCGAAGCGCGGGGCACTTCCGGTCGTGCGCCTCGTGCGTCCAACTGCCGCATCTGTAGCAAGGCCGTTTGTTACTTTCGGCCGGTTTGCCGGAGTGGCCTGGGCTGCTTTGCCATTTGTTCGGGCCCTTTTCTGGCTGTTTCCGCGCCAGGTGATCTTTGTGGAGTTCTTCGTTGTCCACCTTGTTCACCACCCCGCTGGGCACATTCTCTTTCTTCGTGGCCGCTGCACACCTTCGCGCCAGTTCGGCTCTCTTGACTATCGCCAGTACGTCCTTGAGCGAGGTGTCTCCTGCAGCCCATAGCTTGTCCTGTACGTTCGTGCACGTGGTGTGCATCACCACTTGGTCTTTTATGAATTCACTTTCCCAGTTTGCGTACTTGCATGGGGCCGCCAGTTTCCTTAACGCCGCTACATACTCTTCCACCGTCTCCCCTGGTAGTTGTTTCCTTTGTTGGAAGTTAAACCTGTCCACTGAGACGCATACCGAGGGTTTGAAGTGTTCTTCCAGGTCTTCCATTGCGTGGGCGTACACATCGTCGTCGTCCGCCTCTCTCTTCTTAGGTACCAAGCTTTTATAGATCCTCAGGCCTTCCGGGCCTAGGTTTAGCAGCAGAATGCGTTTCTTTCTCGGCGGTTTGAATTTCTCCTCACTTTCATCTTCCAGTACTTCTATGAAATTATCTATGTACTTTTTCTAGTCCTCCCATTTCATGAGCGGCTCCCCTGGTCTGGGAAGGAACTGGACTGGCGCTATCGCATAACCTGCTTGTGTGTTCATCTTTTCGCCCCTGGATGTGGGCAGCGCACTTTCCAGGCTTCTCGGGCTCCCTGGTGCACTGTCTTGTTCCTCCTTGTTGAGTAAGGGTGGAGGGCTGCTCCTTTCAGCCCTTTCCTGTTCGGGTGGGGTAGCCAGTGCGGTTGCCTGCGGGCCTTGACCGTGGCTGGCCTCCTGCTTCGGGTGTGTTGCAGTTCACCGCCCTCTTGGTCACTGTGCGCCCACGGTGCTCTGTTCCTCGTGCTGTTGGCTGCGTCGCGCTCCTTGTGGTGCCCGGTCAGGGTGTGGTCGCTGTGCGTTCCCTCGGGCCTTCCTTGCTCGCTCAGTGACTCCGCTCCGTTCCGCCGTTCTTCGCGTAGTCTGCGTGGTGGGGGTCGTGGGTCGTTATCCCACCCTCATCGCCACTGTAATGATGTTCGTTCTTCCCACCAATAACTCACAGAGTCGGGTATCGGCGTCACTCTCTTTATTCAAGTCGTAACATACAAGGAGCGCATAGCATGTCCTTCGCCCAGCCTGCTCGCGCTCTAAATGCCGCGCTACGCACCTCGCGCCCCTACGTCACCGTACGTCACGTGGCTATGTGACGTACCACGTTAGCGCGCTCACTACAGTTTGTTTCTCACTACTTAAAAAGAGTGGGGGGGAAGCTCCTCCACCATAGAGGAAGAGCTGCCCCCGCCTGCTTTAATACCACTTCCGGCCACACAGTTGTTGTACCCTGAGGCTTTTTCCATTCCTTAATTTAGGGGAGGAGAGGCCTTTCCTGAAGGCTAAAGGCTATGAGTTTGCAAGAAACAACACAAGCTTTACACGTTCTACAGTTGCATAGCAAAGTCAGGTAGTTCCCAGTGTGGACATTTTTTTGTCACCCCCGGCTTGACAAAATGGCAAAAATATGTGTTTAAAAACACATATTTCTGCCACTTTGTCACCCCCCTCAGTGATGACACCCGGGGTGGCCCGCCCCCACCTTCCTACGCCACTGGCTTGCTATCCGCGAAAGAGACCTGTGCTGGAAAAAAAACACTTGTGGCTGCCAAGGTATCAACATTACAAGATACTGCCCTCTCGCTGATGTCACTGCTGAGCGATATGAGAACGGTCTGTACCACTTGGTACAATGATGTGCCTCACAGCCATATCATGATTTAGGCTTGCAATGAACAGAAACAGATTTTTTTTCCCCCTTAACGTTTCATGAATTTTCTCCTAACACACATAAGCTATTGAAACGTGCGCGTGTATTTACGATGAATCACTGTAGAGAGAACATATCTGCTGAGCGGTATGTGCTAAGAAGGTGACTTCAGTGATATATAGTTATCGCCACGAGGCAAATTGCTCCGGAGCAGATAGCAGGCCCTCTACTAAGTGCTTCATGTCACACTCGGAGCGGGGGTGGCGGTGACGCCTCTCTATAGATCCAACTTATCTAAACAGGAACCCACCCAACTTTCTAGTAAGAGGCGCCTTGTTTATGTTAAAATAGGCGGCTGGGTGTTAAGAGGCAGGGCCTGCTATCTCTGTGGCTAGGTTAAAAGACCAGACAATTCACAGCAGTGTGAAGAATTCATTCCCTAGATTAGCAGCAAAAGACTTTCTTTCCCCTGCGTTCAGTTTCCAGGCTGACCATTGCAGAGCAACTTTTAATCGCTGCTGGAGATTTATGGCAAGACTATTATAAAATAGTTATTTTTAAAAAGATAATAACTGTGGTGGCATTGCTTCACAACGCTGTAATCTCTTTCACGGAGTCTACAAAGCAGCCTAAAGCCAAAATCTGGGAAGTGTATCCCTGCAAGGGGACGAGAGCTCTGCCAAGTGAAACAGTGCGGTGGGCCTAAAGCCCTATTACCACTGCTGCACGCAGTAATGCACCAGTTCAGTTTGAATGGACTTCCTTTCCTGGCCAAGAAAAACAGAATTATTAGCTACTTAAGTTCAAGGTGGCAACGAAGCATTGGATCAATCTAGATTGTTTCCTTATTGCCTCATCCCATGCCTGCTCAGGTGAAGGATATGAGAGGTGGTGTATGTAACAAGAACACATCTCTCATTAGCAGGTCAGCAAGGAGAGAGACCGGTTCTCCAATGCACCATGATGTATACATCCACAGTCAAAATATCTTGAGTGGCAAAGATACAGCAATCTATTCAGTTCACATGAACAGAGTCCTCCAGCCTTTGCACAATATCACCATTTGCACATGTGCACACAATCGCGTTTGCGCTCATTAGTTTTACTCTTTTTTTAACAACCTTAGAATTATGAAATGCTGAACGGATGCACCAATATTATTTCCAAACTGTACAATGAGATCAAATGCTGATTCCTTGAATGCTTCAATTCACTGGTCCAGGTGTGGCAGAAATGGAAAACTATTTACCATATTACCAGTTCGCAGAACTTTACAAAATGGGTACCAACTGATGAAAAACGAGGCATGCTACTCTGTACTAATGATGATGTGCTGCACGTGATCAAATGGAGGTGCACACGCTAATTATTACATAGGCACCCCTTGCTCATGAGACAGTAAATGCTGGGTGTGTGAACGTAAAAGACGCTGGGAAGATGCCCACAGTGTTCTGTTTTCGGACTTACAACCAAATTTCCATTTTTAATCCATGGTGAGAATAATGTTTCTTTCTTACTGGTCATGCCAACTGTGACAGGGTAAGTTATCACGTATTACTGATTAATCTTTTATTGTCTCTCTGTATGCACTATCTGGACATTTTCAGTGCTTGGCCAGGGTATATCTGCTCATGCTTAGTCCTGCAATGGGATAATATATATGCTGGCGTGAGATCCGAGCAGTGCTTAATTTGAACTGGTGGTTTCCAGTGCTCAGCACCACCGCCTAATTGCATGCATCGGGGCTTATGACAGGCTGCCACATAGTGGCACTGTCTGGCTCATTTAGGTCTGAGCACAACCGTGTGTGTGATGGTTAGGAGCTGTGTGTGTTCTGCTACTGTCGGCTCACAGGGGCAATGTGGTGCGAGCTGCAGTGGCCTCCTGACGAGAGCCCCAGCACTTATTCATTTAAAAATTAAGCACTGGATCAGAGTTTTGTCAAATACAGTTTTGGCTCATCATAAAATAGCACAAAGGGTAAATATGCCTGGTGCAAACAAAGTGTACCAAACAGATCACAGAACGGTATATTTTATGTGGATAGCTTAGTGGGTTACTGTTTCTGTCAAAGAGATCCTTTTGTTACTTGAAGTTTAGAAGTTACAATACTAATATAGTACAGCGACCTACGAACTGTCACCAAAGAGCTACATGCAAACTGCATGGTATTGGTTAGAACAGTGGTTCTTAACCTGTGGACCCCTGGGGATCCGAAAAGCCAACTCAGGGGATCCAGGACTGCGTAGAGAATTAAATAACATTAACAGATTGATAAAGTATATATGAATAACGACGATACACATACAAATGAAAATTATCAAGCATTCTGTAAATGTAAAGGAATTTTAAATTGTAAGTTAAAAGCTATGTTAGTAGCCTTGAATTGATGCGTGGGAGCAGTGCAAGTGTATCAAACAGAACACAGTATGGACGATAAGTGGCCTAAATTGAATTTAGAAATACTCTATTAAAAGTAGATTTTTGTTTATTTTCTTTTTATATTTACCTATGAATTAAATAACATATTTTATAATTTGTGTATTTGTTTTGGATTTCTGAACTTTTTGTCTGTTATTTGGCATTTCAATTCATCGAAAAAGATTAGGCCGCGGCCTCTGGCTTTCAGTAATGACTCAGTGGGGGTCCCTGGATTCCAGGAATGATTAAGTAGAGATACTCAGAAGTCAAAAGGTTAAGAATTGCTGGGTTAGAACATTATGCTTTTTTTCCAGTCTTTCATTATCCTAATGTAGCTAAAGAGGGTTTGTTTGGATAGGAATAGAGTCTTATTAGTAAAGCCAACTCCAGCCACTATGGTATGTTTAAAAGTTTATCATTCTCCAGACCAATCACTCTTAAAATATACTGCCTATTCATAGGCCTAAGCGGAATTTCAATTATGTCAGAGTAATTGGAGCAATTTCAGTAATTCTGCGTTAGTCTTTGATGCAGAATGACTGATAATAACGCGATTACTCCTGCTTGTGTAATGTGGGGGAAAACTCCTACTGTGAGAGCACATTTGGTGAGTGCAAGGAACCACTTGTTATTTGTGTTCTGTGGCATTTAGTGCTATTTCTTAGCATACAAATGCACCCTGGTGTCCAGGATGCATTTTGTGCTAAGAATATAGTGCTATGTGCCAGGAGTTGGGAAAAAACCTTACCCCAAGAGGCCATTTAGCAAGCACGAGCAACTACTCACACTCGCTATTCCTAGTTTTTTGCATTTAGCATCACATCTTATTGCAAACTGCATCCTCGTGTCCATTGTGGATGTGAGGGTTGATTTTTATGCTAAGAAATAGCACCATTCACAGAATTACTCTTCTTGCGAAGTTCCAAATAATCCCATGGAATTCTTATACATACAAATCCATAGATTTAAGCTTAAGTGAGTTACGCCCACCCATACCTATTAGTATTGATTAGATGTGATTCCTACACCTTGTAATCCACACTGACTTACGTAACATTTTCTATAGACTGATATACACACATATGATTCATTGTCTCTGTATAATGTGTGTGCTATGGGATGTGCTCTGACATCCTATACTGGTATGAGTAAAGCTATGAAACAAATGAAATGCATGTGAAAGAGGGGCTATGAAGGAATGAGTGGCAGAGTCCGAGGGAGGTAGTGAGGGAATCCACGAAGAACGAGGTAAATGGGTGGGTGTCAAAAAAGTTTTTTGCACCGGACACCAAAAGCACTAATGTGAACCCTGGTGTTGTTATTTCAGTGCCTCAGCCGACGACGGCTGAAATGCCAGAAACCGGTCCCCAGTAGCTTGTCCCCTTTCTGGTGAAGAATTGGCTTGGTAGTTTAGTCTGCCCTGTTCCCATGATGCACTGGGCCAGGGACAGACTGATTTGCATATAGCCAGGTTCTGAACTGGGATGGTGCAGTGAGATAAATAACGGTAATGGATCAAGCCCTGATCTTTGGACTGGGTAAGAGTGGTCTGCTTAATTCAGACACTCTGTTCATCACCACCCCCTTTTCTGAATCGTTTTTGGCCACTGTAGGTGTGGCAGGGTATACTCAGACATGAGTCCCTTTCTCACTGCAGGAGAAGTGTGGCTCACCGGTTAGAGGAGGCAAACCCAGAAGCAGAGGTCGGCCCGGGACAAGGGTTCAATTCCTGACGCAGCAGGGTTTGGAGCCCAAATGTCAACGGACCTGATAATTCTCGCTTCGGTGCCTACTTGAATCAGGGGTTCACACTCTGCAACTCTGGGCAATAGCTTGCTAAATCTCCACTACGGCCCCTGTGGCGGGATGCCTGGCTTTCACCTTGGGGGTGCCCAGCTGGGCTATCCCACAGGGAAAAACCAGGACGGGTTCCCAAAGCAAGCGCCGAGATACCCTTTGTCGTGATACGTGCGCTATATAAGAAACTACATTACCATTACTGCACCATCAGGATTCAAGCAAGCCGGGCCGACGACGGCTGAAATGCCAGAAACCGGTCCCCGGTAGCTTGTCTCCTTTCTGGTGAAGAATTGGCTTGGTAGTTTAGTCTGCCCTGTTCCCATGATGCACTGGGCCAGGGACAGACTGATTTGCATATAGCCAGGTTCTGAACTGGGATGGTGCAGTGAGATAAATAACGGTGATGGATCAAGCCTTGATCTTTGGACTGGGTAAGAGTGGTCTGCTTAATTCAGACACTCTGTTCATCACCACCCCCTTTTCTGAATCGTTTTTGGCCACTATAGGTGTGGCAGGGTATACTCAGACATGAGTTCCTTTCTCACTGCACCATCAGGATTCAAGCAAGCCGGGCCGACGACAGCTGAAATGCCAGAAACTGGTCCCCGGTAGCTTGTCTCGTTTCTGGTGAAGAATTGGCTTGGTAGTTTAGTCTGCCCTGTTCCCATGATGCACTGGGCCAGGGACAGACTGATTTGCATATAGGCAGGTTCTGAACTGGGATGGTGCAGTGAGATAAATAACGGTGATGGATCAAGCCCTGATCTTTGGACTGGGTAAGAGTGGTCTGCTTAATTCAGACACTCTGTTCATCACCACCCCCTTTTCTGAATCTATTACTTCTAAAACATAACTGGTATTCGCTGAGACCATTATTTGCCTTTATGATGAACTGAAAGCTTATTCTGCCATTGAGGAAAGGAGTCACGGGCTGTATTAGGACACTCATTGACAATGTTTTTTAAATGTTTAAAAAGTTCTCTCAAATAAATTCTGATTACAATTGTCTTTCTTTGCATTCATTATCACCTGCTTGCCTACATATTGTTTTCCCAGTAGCATTGGATCTTTATAAGATTTGATTTTAAGTGTCTCTAAACTGGGCTGTATCAAATGTTCCATGTTTTAGAATGCCTTTGTTGTTTACCTGATTATCAGAGCCATGCACGTAGTGACTTTGAGAAGCATGGAGTTATAGTCTTCCATTAATAGGTCCAAAGCATTGTATATAAGTTCTGAGGTAATTCTGTGCTTTCTGGTCAATGTTAATGCCTCCCCCGAATTTCATATCATATGATTAGTGGGTGTGAATTTACTGGAAGTTGATCCTCCTTTACTGATTACTTATGGATTTTTTGGAAGATGCTGCATGTTTACCATTTACTTCTTGCTATCATGAATAGACGTTCATAAATCTACACTCAAGCATGGGAGACCTAACGTCAAAAGAGATACATAGATATTACAGGGGCTGATTCACAAAAGCATTTGGGAGTATATCAGTGCTCACAGTGTTTATTTTTAAGAAACAACACTGTTATCTGACAATTCTAACCTATCAATTTTGGCAATGCTGCATTGGCAAAAAGAAGAACAAGCATTTGCAATGCAATAGGTCTCGCATTAGGAAAGTGTGAGCTTTTGGTACTGTAAATGACAATTTTTTTTAATATGTGTTGGCTTTAAAAATATATAAATTAATAGCATTGTTATTCACAAAGCCAATAGCTTACACTGTCCTAATGCAAGTCATATTGGCTATGGCAATGCTTGTTGGTAGCAAGCAAGGACAGTGCTGTTGTGGTGCTGAGTGATGATGTGGTTGGGCTGAGTGATATGGTGGTGTATTAGAGTGATGTGGTGTTGTCTCAGAGTGATGTGCTGGTGTCCCCGAGTGATGTGGTGGTGTCCCTGAGTGATGTGGTGGTGTCCCCGAGTGATGTGGTGGTGTCCCCGAGTGATGTGGTGGTGTCCCCGAGTGATGTGGTGGTGTCCCTGAGTGATGTGGTGGTGTTGCTGAGTGATGTGGTGGTGTCCCTAAGTGATGTGGTGGTGTCCCTGAGTGATGTGGCGGTGCCCCTGAGTGTTGCCCCAGAGTGATGTGGCAGTGTGTTTGAGTGATGTGGTGGTGGTGTCCCTGAGTGATGTGGTGGTGCCCCTGAGTGATGTGGTGGTGTCCCTGAGAGATGTGGTGGTGTTCCTGAGTGATGTGGTGTGTGAGGGTGAGGGTGTGAGGCGG
The DNA here is from genome assembly GCF_964263255.1 of Lissotriton vulgaris. Taxonomy (NCBI): domain Eukaryota; kingdom Metazoa; phylum Chordata; class Amphibia; order Caudata; family Salamandridae; genus Lissotriton; species Lissotriton vulgaris. The sequence goes on along the minus strand of NC_141687.1, from coordinate 2,125,215,023 downwards.
TGAGAGGGTTGTGAGGGTGTGTGAGGGTGAGTGAGGGTGAGGGGATGTGAGGGTGAGGGAGGGTTATGGGGGTGAGGGTGATGGGGGTGAGGGTGTGTGAGGGTGAGGGTCCGAAGTAAATGGTGGCAGGGCAAACATCATTAGACAGAGAGAAGAGACTGTGTGGTGACTGAGTTGGTCAGTTTCAGAATCAGGAGGGGCAGAGTCAGCACAGTCTGCGAGAGATCAACGTGTCTAGATGCAAAGCATAGCGGATGTAGCATTGCAGCTAGCAAGTCAAGTGTTTTCAAGCTGAGTGTCCCTAGAGAGATGGCAACACAGCAACAGCATTTGAGGAGCAAGGCTACTGTAAACAAGCACGGTAGGCTTTTACTTTCGTCCAGAAACAAGCTCTCGGCATTGCTGTGGCGGTGGGGGGAGGAGGGGGGAGGGCGGGAGCCGGAGCGCATTTCTTTGAAATCTGATGCGGGGGGCAAGGGAGCGGCAGCCTTTGAAGTCTGATGCCAAGGCACAGACAAATTGTGGTGCGCGATGTGCACACGGGGGCGGGGGAGCAGCAGCCTTTGAAGTCTGATGCCGAGGCTCAGACAAATTGTGGTGCGCGATGTGCACACGGGGGGGGGCGGGGGAGCAGCAGCCTTTGAAGTCTGCCGAGGCACAGACAAATGGTGGTGTGTTATGTGGCTGGCGATGGTGTGCACGCGCATCACATGAACTGTATGCGATCCGCAGCCGTTTTGGTAGACTTTTCTTTTCCGCTTACTATAATCTCGCTGGAGCAAAGAGCAAGTGCATTGGCTCAGGCGAGACCTAAAAACGCTGTGAAAATCGGGGAAATACCACAAGGCCTGCCAGAGCGGATGTCCAGAAAGACTTTCTGCGCTTCTGTGATTTCCCACGCTTGTGGGCGCCTTGGTACAAATGTCTCGCTTCCTTTCATAGGCTTTCACAAACACTTGGCAAGGGTTGGCGTCTGAACTCAACCACTGATGCCATCCTGCTTTGAGTCTTCATGGCGCATTTCCACAAATCAGTTCAACTTTCACTTCCGGTTAAAGAGAGGGTGGTCGGATCTGAGAGAAGAAGTGGCGCCCCTGGTGTGGAAGATGAGACATACGGATTAAACGGCAGTTTGAGTGTGCCACAACCGAGCGCGAGCTGATACGCACTCCATCGTCTGCGTCGCCAGCTTCCGCCTCAGGCATCGCTTCCGCTTTCATGGAAGACACCACCCCTTCCGCTCTGTTGTGGCATCCTCTTTCACTTTATCTGCAGGCTGCTCTCCGTATACTAAGGCAAAATGATGCCCCTCCCCCCTCCCCCCTTGCAGAATGTGATGAGGGGCGTCCAAGTATCCCAAATATTCACTGGTCTTGGGTCGAATGGGGCCCCCATCGCGATGGGGCCCCCACCCTGCACCGCAGGGCCCTGCATTTTACGCACCGTAGTGACACCTTGGAAACCGTAACCATCACAGTATGAATGATGGCTTCTAGGTGCTGTGTAAGCTCATTTATGGCCGCGGGGCAGATCATAGCGTTGACGCCTGATCAGAATTTTACATGCAAGGAGACTATTTTCACATTTGTAAACAATAATTGCAAAAGTTGGTATTTTCCACCATGAAATGTAACCTTTAAGTGGCGACTACAAGAAGAAATCTGATAAAAATCGATTTAAGCTGTCTAAACTGTATCTACATGATCATTGAAGGAAACGGGTCAAATTGTCCTGTTGAAACAGTGTAGGATTTTATATGAAATCTGACTGAAGCAGCAACCCTTCCTCACCTCAAAACTCGAAGAAGTGACAGGTATTTTTCTCTGAGAAAATGTGCACATCTATCTGTGCCGGTGCGCCTAGAGGCATGTACCCACCAACTGCACTGGTACATGGCCAGATTGGAAACCGAAGCTAGTCCTGGCAAAAATGTTCAAAACCAGCCCGACACTGCAGAAGGCAGCACCTAAAATTGGGGGTGAGGGAGGGGGGATTATTGGGTCATAGTAGCCTGTCTGCTCTGAAAGCAGTCCACCTGGAAAAGGCAGTCCAGCGCTTCACATGTGTAAAAGCCCTTTCAGCAATAAGGCTGTGACTCAGAGAAACACATAAGGCGATTGAACCATGTCATTTGTTACAGCATCAGCCGATTCTGTTTTTTTTTTTTTTAGCAACCACACTGCTCCTGCTGCTTTTTTGTCCAATACTTTCTTTAAAAGCAAAACTACGAGCCCCAATCTGCAACTTGTATTTGGCAAAAAAAATCTAACAAGACTGGCGGAAGTTAACATACATGCTCTGGCATACTGGGCAGCTAGAAAGAAAGGAGTGACCCTTCGAAGGATATTCGATTCCAGGCCTGGCAGGTTTATGACTTGATGATCAAGGCAGCTGGGAAATTGTCCATCACATATAGCTTCCGATATGGCAAGAAGAGCTCACGCATGGTCCCAGATGCTGAAGAAAAGCTTTAGAGACAAGATAATGAGTAAATTAATGGGAGGCCTCTCCTTAAAAACTAAATTAACATTACTTTGTGATAGCCGTCCTTTAGGTAGTGACAACTACTGTACCTAGGTCTCCAACTTGCTTCTAAGAGTCGGTCATTCATTTGAAGTTCACTCTACCGCCAGAGATACTCGGCTTTACACATGGCCTCACGCCCCTTATCATGAGTCGCATCATGACTCCAGATGTGCTTAATTTGCAATATAATAGTAATGCTTTTGCGACGAATTGAGCCAGACACTGAATATAGGACACACCCTCCTATACTGATGATGAAACTAACATACAGGGTGCGGGGGATGGAGAATGATGTTGGCTGGTGCTATCTGCGCGAATTATAAAGAGAAGGGCAAACTTAGAAATTGGCAACATAAAATCCACTCGTAGATTTGCACATCACCCGCCAAAGAGAACATTCCTCGTGACAGCATAACATCTACGCATGCAGGCAACAGCCATTCCATTCTGATTGGCTAACGAATACAGACAGGGCTGTCACCATCCTTGCTCCTCTTCATTCGCCGGCTGGGACAAAAAGCCTAATCAAACCCCTGGTTACCAAAGTAATGTGATCCCTCTGGAATGACAACAGCACTGACAATCCTCAAAGAAACCTTGTGTCTTTCCTTATCCCAAACCTCATTCAAATCTCTTCTTGTCCAGTTTTATAAGGCGTTTCCTATGCATAACCAATTACCTACCTTGTGTGCAGACTCGCGTTTGCGACTTCTATGTAGATTCTCACTTTCATGATTAACGCCTTTAATATCCTGTATTGACTCTCTAGACAGTGCTGTGCCGCTCCGGTGGCCCCCTGTCCGCTACTCCCACGGACCCACCGTAAATCCAGCCTCATGCCCGTCCTCCGTTGCTGATCTTTTAACGGATGTCATTAGTCCGTAATTTTAGCACTTCCGGGTCGCATGACAACCACTCCCACGCCTCAGAGTCCGTGAGACTCGCTCAGGAGTGGGCGGCACTGCTGATTTGTAACAAGACCAAGTATTGGACTATCATCATATCCACCGCCAATCCTAGTGCGCCATACAGAATCCAGTGCTGATTGGTTGTGATATCCGCACGTGCCTCTGTCCGGTCCGCCCTCTCACGGTGGCGCGTGCCTCCTTTATTTGGGATGCAGTGGAGTAGCTTCTTCTGGGGTGTGTTATTTACTGACTGTCGGTGAAACCGTGTCTGTGGAGGCCAGGCTGCAGCCGCCTTCTGTTTTGAATCGAAAGAGAGGGGGAGGGAGACCGAGGGGAGGTGGGCACCAGGCGAAGAGAGTGAGCAACTGTTGGAATGTGTTACTCTCTCCCTGCTTTTCAGACGGGCAGACCTCTTTTCAGTTTTCACCCTTGTTTCTGGGACTCGGGCCTGCAGGTCAGATGTGGAGCGGCCGGGACCGGTAGGATGCGGGCGGCGGTTCTGTAAGGCCTGTGTGGCTTTTCTAGCATGGAGTGACGCCTCGTCGGTTGAGCAGATTATGATAAAACACTAACCGGAACTTTCTACAGCATAGAGGTCGGACTTCAATTCTGCACGGACCGATTGTCTTGTGTGGGTTCATCCACCGCATTCTTCAGAATAGAAAACCCAGTCAACGAGGGACTAAAGCAATTGTTTTAAACACAGTATGACCCCTGTTCACTAAAACTCTAAGTGGAAGTGCCGCTGGAAGACATAAAACATTGCCTGTCATGTCGACTTACCCAGAACAAGTCACGTTTAAAGTACTCGCATGGGTGTCTTTGTATGTGACGCGGGCTGCATAACCAAAAGCTGCCTACGGACATAATAAGCAAAGCAACAAAGGTGATTGGCCCATGCTGCCGTTTTTGCTGGGGTGCACGACGCACCGTGCAGTTCAAATGATGGCGGACCAGAGAGGGAGCATATCTTCAAGGAGTGCTGCCTCCTGATTGGCTGTTGAAATAAACACTGAATAGAAACCTGTGGTGCGTGCGCACCAGAGAGGAGCCGACTCGGGAATCGAAACCAGTGGTGCGCGCGCACCAGAGGAGCGGGGGTAAGGGAGCACGAAGACGCCGAGACAAGGTAGGTGATGTGTGTGTAAGGGGGGGTTCTCTGTGTATGTGTGTGCGTGCGTGTGTGTATGCGGGGGGGGGGCTGTATGTGTGTTTGCACATGTTGTTAACAGCCTGCCGGAATCGGAGCGCGTGTTGAAGCGCGCGACCTGATCCCGGCAGGCTGCTGCTGCGTGCGCGTGAGAGTCTGTTGTCCTCTCCCCTTGAGTCCCTGAAAACCGGAATGATAGCAATAGTCTCGTTCTGCGACAGCAGGCCTTTGGCCTGCAATCGCAGGGCGAGACCTAAAAAAAGGACTATGACATGTACAGCGCATGCTTCATGGCTATGCGACAATATGCTGTGGTGCCCCAGCATAAGGTGCGTTCCGTGACTTCGCAAAAATGTTTGCTTGTTTGCGTTCCCTCAAGCACGCAAACAGCGATTGTGAACAGTAAAAAAGCATCGCGAACAAGCAATTCCACGTGTTCGCGGAATTTCTGCGTGTTTGCTGAGATATTTTAGTGTTTCGCAGAGATTTGCGTAACGCGATTACGTAAGTTCTGCCCAACCCTAATAAGGATGTAAACGAGCCCTTGTGTCCACATCCATGTGCATGTGAAGGGCAAGACACAGTCACCATTTTGTTTTTATTCTTTTTACTGTTTCAAGATAGCAGACACCTACCTTCAAGTACTATTAAAAATTGTACATGAGTATGAAAGTGTATTTTTCAAAAGAAACAGTGAATTGCTTCACCTGGGCCCTCCAAATATGAAAATAATACAAAAATAAAGATGTCTTATGTGAGGGTGGGAGAGGATTGGTAAAATAGATGGAGATTGGGGAGGAGTAATGCTGATAAGAAGTGAGAAAAATAGGGATAATGGGAATGGGAAGCAACAGAGATGGGGTAGGGATTAAGTTTTTAAAAATGAAGAAAATAAATGATGAAACCAAAAAGCTGACAAGGATTGTGGATGGAAGAAAAGCAACGAATATGCTTTACTAAAGAGACTTCAGGGGTCTGGGATGTTTGGAGGAAAGCCCTATACTAATAGAGAATAAGAAAGCGCATACACTCCGTTGGAACACTCAAGGCAAAAGAAAAAAAATGTTTTCTGAATGTGAGCAGTGGAGGAATACAAGTCATTCAATGTCTGTTGACATTCAAAAGTGTGATTTAAAAAGCTGTGCTCCAGGGGAGGGCCAAACTCGAGAACAGGAAAGTGAACGAATAAGAAGCAAGTAAATGAGAGTGACAGAAAGGTAATCAATGGAAAGAAATGGTCTGACCCAAAGCCCAATTTATTACTACTGTAGTCCACAGTAGATCTTCAACAACAACACAGCTAAAAGCTCTTTTCGGGTCTCGCCGTTAGGCTGGTGCTGTCTTGCATAATTTTTTTGTTTGGATCTCTTTATTGCATTTTTGTGGTTATCTCTTACATTAACAGCTCGCGTGACAGTACAGTAGGCCATCAATCATCCACTTCTGATTACAAAAGGTATACATCTCCTACATGGAATTTGACAAATGATAATTTCAGTGTGGAGCCAGGTTACCAGAAGCGATTGCCCTCGTATCGCACGGGTCAGCACGGTATTTCTTATATATACTGTGCAGGCATCAAAAACAGCTTGGCACAGTGTAAATTGCAGGATTCTTGATTGTGTGAAAAGAAAAACTTTATCTTCAACAGCATGACCAACTTGAGTCTGCAGACATATTGATACACAACTTTGTCATTCTCTCCACTCACAATTAGCAACACCGATGCTCGTCCTTGATCACAGACATCCGAACAGAGCCCAGCACCCATACATCCACCATCTGTAATGCAATGGTACTAGTTCCTAACGCCTCTGCAATAATTGGGCAATCTTGGCACCCCCCACAGTCTTGTGCACCTCCCTCAATCATGTCTACCCGCCTCTGGATTCTGTGTCGATAGTTGAAAATCCACCAGTATTGCATCACACATTTGTGCTACTGGGTATTTGTGCAGCCCTAAGGTATCCTCCCTATGTAGTGCTGCACTTTCTGCTTGCTCGCACACAAGGAATAATAGTATCCAAGCCTTAATTGGAGAAGAATGTTGGGTCTTCCACAGCAGGTAATAAGTTGCTAAGCAGTTATAAAGCCCATGTTGAGGAATCAGGAGTTAACCTTGTTTCTCTTGGGTCTAGGGAACAGACCCAGCACTCATGCCTCTCAAGTGTGTAATGCTCGGCGTTCTGTATAAGAGAATAATTGGGATGTGATATCCTGCCAGCACAGCAGTGCCATAACATGTGGAGCAGATCTTCCCCAACTATCGTACATCTGGGCCAAGCAGCGTCTGTCCGATGAGGCTATCAATTGGTGGGTGTTAGGTATGCTCTGTGTATGATATAAAATTGTATGAGCCAGAATTTCACATTCTGATGGACGTGTGTGGGACCTGCCACAATCGATGTCCACTCCCTACCTGTCCAGAGACAATTATGGTGTTCCTCCCATCTGGCTTGTAAGCATGTCAGCAAAGGCATCATGTGAAGGTAGTGACCCGCTTAGGGTCACCCGGATCACCCACAACTACCTCTCTGCTTTCCATACCAAATGAAGAGTCGGTCAGAAAGTAGAGAATACAGACCAAATATATGTTTATTCAGGTACACTCGAGCAGAGTCCGGTCTGCCCAGTCTCTTAGGAGTGCTGCAGAGGGACTGACATCAGCAAGCATAAAGACACATTATGTACATTTCAGAACCTATGAAGGCACACACACACACAATGGAATTTTCCAAGCAGATTTAGCCAAACAATGAAGTACAGAGAGTACGTTTCAAATCTGAGGGCGGGCACACATTATCTACAAACCAAGGTCGCTACGACTGTGCCCGCCTCTAAACTAGTGGGAGTAGGCCTCTATGTAGTGAAAAAGGTATGTGCTAATAAGGAGTATTCATTAGTGAAGCAGAACTCAACCTTGGAGAAACACAACTCAACAGAGGCCTTTTCTCAGAAATAGCAAAGGATGAGTTTTGATCATGGATCAAAATGACGGACAAACATAAAATGGCACCACGAATGCCAACTTAGATGGAATAATGCGCAAGCAGAGGTAACAGAAACATTTTCATTCCAACATCGTGTGTCAGTAACAATGAAGTTTACAAATCACAATGTGACCATCCGTCACCATAACATGCAAATATTGTACTACTAAGTGTGATTGTAGTTCTATTGCCAGATCGCCCCATGCACGTGTCAACGTGACCAGTAATGAATTATGTAGTAAAAATTGCCCCAGGAGCAAGTCTGCGCCTCCCCCAAGGACCTCATAGGACAGCAAGACTCCATTGCTGTACATGTTGCCCAGTGTATGTAGCCCAGAAGCATGCCAGGTGGTAAGCTCCTCCCCAGACGTGATGGCACTATGTCTGGGTGTGCCTAGAAGGGGCAGCACAGGCGATTATTGGATCACTGAATGCATATAGGCTCCATCAATTGCAGCGGTGCGCAACAGCTAGTATTAGAGGTTCAGGTGTGGCGGTTTTAGTGATTGGGTGAAATAGTTGGTGGATGTTAGGCATTGTCCAGGGTGGTAACGTAGTGGCTGTGTCAGACAACTTTAGGCGTGAAAGCCATTTGGCCACCCACTGCAGCTGAGCCGCCAGATAGTATAGTTTAAGCCTGGGCGTAGTTCGCGTAGCCGCACTCCCCGAGCTACGCGAAGATGCACTTGCACTCCGCGAACTACGCATAGCTCCGCGAGCATGCGTAGTAGCTTGCTTGACCCTTTCGCAAGCCATTTTTTGTCTTCGTGAGCGCCGTGCAACTCTGGAACCTGCTCGACACCACATCTCCAGGCGTCGCCTTCCTCACAGAAACATGGATGAACGCCTCCTCAGCGCCCGACATTGCCGTCGCCATCCCGGATGGATACAAGATCACCCGGAGAGACCGCGTCAACGAGACAGGAGGAGGCATCGCCATCGTCCACAAGAACACCATCCGCATCACGACCAACTCAGACGACACCCTCACAGCCGCTTAACATCTTCACTTCCAGATACACACCGACCCCAAGACCACACTCAGAGGCACCCTCATCTACAGACCCCCAGGACCTCGCACACAATTCAGCGAAGACATCGCAGACTTCATCAGCCCGCACGCCCTCGCCTCCGCTGACTACATCCTCCTAGGGGACCTCAACTTCCACCTGGAGAACAACAACGACAACACCACCACGACACTGCTGGACAACCTCGCCAACCTCGGACTCATGCAACTGGTGAACACCCCCACCCACTACGCCGGACACACGCTTGACCCAGTCTTCTCCTCCAGCAAGTACATCTCCTTCAGCCACTCCACCGGGCTCCACTGGACAGACCACAGCTGCGTCCACTTCAGCTTCAGAAAGACCACGACTCACCACCACCCGCAACAGGTTCCCCGCAGGAACTGGAACAAGATCACCACCGACCAGCTCACCACTTCACTGAGCCAGAACCCGCCCGCCAGCTCAACGGACCCCAACCAAGCAGCCAACAACCTCACACAGTGGATCACCAATTGCGCTCGCCCAACCAGCCTCGACCACTCGCAGTCCGGCTTCCGCACCAACCACAGCACCGAGACCGCCCTCATCGCAGCCACTGACGACATCCGAGCCCTGCTCGACAACTGGGAAACAGCGGCCCTCATCCTCCTGGACCTCTCCGCAGCATTCGATACGGTCTGCCACCGCACCCTAGTGCAGCGCCTCAGCAACATCGGAATCCAAGAGAAGGCACTGGAGTGGATCATCTCGTTCCTCACCGGAAGAACCCAGAGAGTCCGCCTCCCCCGTACAGATCCAAGGCCACCAAAGTCATATGCGGCGTACCACAAGGATCATCACTCAGCCCCACCCTCTTCAACGTCTACATGAGCCCCCTCGCAGCCTCGTACGCCAACACAACCTCAACATCATCTCCTACGCCGACGACACCCAGCTGATCCTCTCCCTCACCAATGACCCAGGAACCGCAAGAACCAACCTACACGAAGGGATGAAAGACGTAGCCGCCTGAAACTGAACTCAGACAAGACGGAAGTCCTCATCCTCCGCCTGGGACGACTCCTGGTGGCCCCCTGCCCTGGGCAGCGCACCCAAACCAGCGGACCACGCACGCAACCTGGGCTTCATCCTGGACTCCTCCCTCTCGATGACCAGACAAGTCAACGCCGTCTCATCATCATGCTTCAACATCCTACGCATGCTCCGAAAGATCTTCCCATGGCTCGCCACCGAAACCAGGAAGACGGTCACACAGGCACTCTTTACCAGCCGACTGGACTACGGAAACACCCTCTATACCGGAACCACAGCCAAACTCAAGAAAAGACTCCAACACATCCAGAACGCCTCCGCACGACTCATCTTGGACATCCCCCGACACAGCCACATCCCCGGACACCTGAGAGACCTTCACTGGCTCCCCGTCAGCAAGAGAATCACGTTCCAACTCCTCACCCACGCACACAAGGCCCTCCACGACCTGGGCCCCAGGTACCTCAACAACCGCCTGACCTTCTACACTCCCACCCGCCAGCTACAATTGACCAGCCACGCCCTCGCCGCCGTGCCACGCATCCGAAGATCCACCATGGGAGGAAGATCCTTCTCCTACCTGGCAGCCAAGACTTGGAACTCCCTCCCCATCCACCTCCGCCTGACCCAAGACCACCTCTGCTTCAGGAAGCAACTCAAGACATGGCTGTTCGAGCAGTAGCGGACCCCCCTCCCCCAAGTGCCTTGAGACCCTCTGGGTGAGTAGCGCTCTATACAAATATCCTGATTGATTGATTGCCTGCATGCTCGGGATGTGTAGCGCGCGAAGTTACCCATGAGGTTTGTCCCGCCCGCTCGCGTCCCCTTATTTCTGGTCACTACTAACGTGTTCGCGAGTTATTCTGTGCCAGATTGCAGTTTCTGCGTGTTCGGCAACTCGATCTTACCGATGTTTGGTGTTGCCAACCCTCCATGATCCAGAGGCACATTGAGTTTATTCAATGCTACCCTACAGCGCCCAGTGTTCCAGATAAATTTGCAATTTTTTTTTCAAAGTCACAGAAAATTTTAGCTGGGTCATAAATGGGCAGATTTAAAAAAATAGTACAACAGTATAGGAAGGCTCACCATCTTTAATAATGCGATCCGACCCATCACAGATAATGGTAACGTCTTCCAGGACACTATTTGAGATTGAATGGAGGACAACGCCTGCATGAGGTTGCCGCCTAGTAGATCGCCTGAAGAGCGATACATGCGAATGCTCACGTAGCGTTACGCGGTGGGCTGCCAGGGTACAATGACTTTATTAAAGTCTAGGCCTGGATCCAGAAGGTCATACACAAAATGAAACAGGTAGGACTTCCTCCTCTAGTAAGGCATATAGGTCCATTGTCGACATTTGTTAAGTTAGCAGGAGCTTCGCTGCCGTGAGCCTGCTTTTGCGCACAACACTGAATGCATATATTTTGCAAGACCCTGTTTGTGCTCCTTTCACATGAGAACTCTCTACCTTGCAAGTTATTTGCTGTGCTCTGAGGTTTAGTCTGCATACGATGTTCAAGGTTAAACAACAAATCGTGTACTTTAATATTGCACCACAACCTATTTTGACACACTTGGAAACACCTTTCCAGCAAGAAGGGCTGTGATTTTCCTGTGATGTGAGCATTGCATCTGGGCATTGAGGTATGGTGTCTGCTGCTGACAAAGCCCAGAGGTCTTCCTTTTTATAATAACCTATCTCTTATAATGGGAAGGGTGGTCAGGTCATATAGTCCTTTTCCACTGTTTTATGGTATTGTAACAATGCTCACTATATTGTGTTTATACATTTTGCTGCTAGTATTGGCTTGTGTCCTGCACTATAGAGCACGTTAGTTGAAATAAACATTTCACAATATACTGCGTCTCTGATTACTCGCATTGTGGACAGGTATAAGTGTGTAAGCGAAAGAGTGTCAGGCTCCCGTGATTCCCAAGATAGAGTGCGTGTTCTGGGTTGTCTAATCATTGGTAGCTCCGCTGTAGACGGAGAACGAATGAGACACTATAGCTAGTCAGTTTGGGAGTTTGGGTACGGATGGTGTAGGTCTGTACACCACCTATTCACTGAGGTCCTGTTTTCCTGTGCATAGTTTTGTATATGTGCAGAATCCCTACAACACTCCAGTCTACCCAAAGACCCAAAAGACTTGTAAAGTGGTGCAATATTACAGCTATCGCACCCGATACCTTGTGAACCTTCCAGACGTACAACAGCAAATCATCTGCATACAGAGATACTACATGTAGGCCATCACCCGGCTATATGCTCCAGTCCGTGCCCCTCCTATGAGAAACCAGAGAGGTGAGAGATGGCATCCCTGTCATTTGCCGCGGCCAATTGGTATTGATTCAGATATTAGCGGACCCGTTCTTACTCTAATGAGGGGTTGTGTGTATAGTAATTTTACCAAATGTAAGAAATGCGCTCAGAGACCTTATTTATGTAGTGTCAGGAATAGAAATGGCCGTTCCACTGAATCGAAAGCCTTCTCAAGGTCTAGGATTAGGCATCCGGCCCAAGCCCAGTAATATGGTCCATTAGCCTGAATTCAGAAAAATGCCAGAGAATTAAGGAGGTGTTACATGCAGGTGATCCAGCTTCACAGAATAATCAAATTATTTCATTATTAAAATGAGGTCCTCTATCTGATTCTGAAGTGACTGCGAAACCGAAACGAAGAATCAACTCCCTCAACAGAAATTTAGCAACTGTGAGGCTGTTATTTCTCCTAGTGGGATATGCCTCCAGCCATCTGCAAAAGAAATAAACTATAACAAGGATGTACTTCATTCCTTGCTTGGAGGCAACTCTATGAAGTCAAGCTGCAGTCCTGTAAATGGTCTATCTGCTTTTCCAATTTTATCTTCAAATGACCACTGTTTTCCTGCCTGGATTTAACTGCTGACTGATCAATCATCTTTGGCAAAGGCTCTCTGCGACTTCCCTGAACTTCGGGTTGTACCAATTCTGTCTGAATAGTCTAATCATGGCGTTTCTACCTACATGTGTGTCCCCATGATACATTCTTGCCATTTGAGAGAGTAAGCTGTCGGGCATGACTGGTCTGCCATCGGTGTATACCCATACATCATCTTCTGTCCTTCTTTCACAACCTTTCTTTATCCATATTTCCTTTTCACTTCAACTTCATCCCGCAAATGTCTCACCTCATCTCATGTTTCTAGAGCTGAGAAAATTATAAGTTGGCAGCTGATTTCACTTGTTTTAAATTTTCTGTTAAGTGCCATGTTGTTTCCTGCAGAATGTTGAGCAATTTGGTCAGCATATGTGTTACCTGCCACCACATAGTCATTTCCTGACTGGTGAGCAGCTGTCAGAATATGCTCTTCTTGAATGCACAGGAGCAGAACGCCGCTAGTTCCCAATGCCTCTCCAAAAACACTCAGTGATCAGCAAATATTAGCATGAATGCCAAAAGGGGCCTCAGGGGGGAAATGGGATGGGATAGAGAAGAGACTGTCACTCTGCGTCTGATTCTTTCTTCAGCTTCAGACGTCGTCTATTTCTGTCTTCTTCGGTCAGACTGGCTTATATTCAGCTGTAAGAGAATTGCTTCATTAATATGTAACAATTATCTTATTCTTAATAAAAATGTATGTGACTCCCTTGCCTACCTACCCTGTCTTGCTGTGACTTATGCTCCTCTTCTGTGTTTAATTTTGGCTTCTATATGCTGTAACTAAAGATTGGATAATGTTATTTATCTTGACTGATTTGCCCCACTAATTTTCTATTTCTTCTCTGTGTTTCAGGTCTCTCACCTATTGTTGTCACAGCTGCTGTGAAGCACTTGATGTGGTAAGTATGTACATGTGATGTCTCTGTAGTGCTTCACCCATAAACTCTCTTCATACTTCTTTCACTCTTTATCTTAATTGTTACTTGTCTCTCTTTATTTAATATCTCTGTACATAAGGCAATTCCCTAGTAGTTTAAATCACTCTAGCTTAGGCCTTTATAATATCGTTTTGGCTGCTAGCTAATTATTTCTTAGTCACTTGTTATACTGTTGCTGTCTTTAACTGACTGAGCTTGTGCTGACTCTTCCTTTAATTTTACTTGAGGAAAGCGTCTTTAATCTGAGCATGCTCAGTACCCGACGGCTTCTATGTGCAGGACGAAAGGAGAATTGTCTCCACTGCCCTCAAATGCGCATGCTTCGAAAACATAGAGAGAGAGAAAATAAATAAACACGGAACAGTCTTACTTGAGTCTTCTGTATTTCCAGAGGCTCCGCTACGGGAATATTCTTTGTTTTGAAACTCGCGACGCTAAATTCCCTAACTAACTTCACGACGATAATTCTCTGGCAAACGTTGCTCCTCCAGGTCCGGGTGAAGTGCGCCACAGCGCGGACCCGATACCTGGAACTCCGAGTTTGAGGGAGTATGCTGAAACGCTGACCCTGCGCCGAAGGTAACCTCTCTTGGCATCCATCTTAGACTTTATATGAGCCCAATTCTTGAATTGCCCCAGTGATCTTTTTCTGCCTAGTTGAGTCTTGTGGATTATTGTATTTGCCTGATGCCCCTTGCTGCTTCGTGACCTGATAGACCTGACAGCAGCACACTTGACCACTGCTATTTCCTTTGGCAATTGTATTGCTTCCAACAATTCTTTTACATTTTTGCCATTTCGTATAAGAGATCATGAAGAAGTCTGAAATCCCCTCTGCATCCAGAGATGGCCAAAATCGTGCACAGCCCCGAAACCATATTGACTATCCGTAAATATGGTAATCCTCCAATTTTCCCCAAATGTGGATGCCTTTGTTAAGGCCACCAATTTGGCTACTTGTGCAGATTGGACACCCGGTAAACAGGATGCTTCCATGACCCCTGAAATTTTAAAAACAGCATAAGATGCACTAAGTCCTACTCTCTCTGTTCTCATGCAGGAACCATCTACAAATAGTACATGATCTGATTCCTTTAAGGGAGTTTCTGTTATATCTGGGAGGGGCTTAGTACACAACTCAGTCACATCCAGGAAATCATGATCCATATCTTTCACTTCTTCACAACATGGATCTGGCAATATTGTGGCTGGATTCATTATTATACTTCTGATTACTGTCACATTTTCCGCTCCTAGAATCACTTGTTCATACTTACTCATCCGACTAGGGGTAAGATGCTGTGTTTGAGTTCTTGTTAAAAGAATCTCTACTGAATGAGGAACATAAACTTTGACCAGATGTCCCATTACAATCGATTCACTTTGTTCCAGACTCATACAAGTAGCAGCTACTGCATTTAAGCAGCCAGGCAATGCTGAAGCCACAGGATCCAGAGTAGCAGAGAAATATGCTACTGAATGTTGGCTTAATCCATGCCTTTGAGTCAAAACTGAAAGTGCATAACCTTCTCTCGCACAACAGAACAGTGCAAATCCTTTTGTGTTATCAGGCATGCCCAAGGTAGGAGCATCACACCGACAATTGCGCAATTTCACAAAGGTTTCCACACACTCATCATTCCAAACCATCTGATCTTTTGCTTTTTTCTGAGTTAACTGAATTAATGGTTTTGCCAGCAGGTAAAACCCAACTATCCACTGCCTACAGTATCCAACTACTCTGAGAAACATTCTCACCTCCTTTTGCATCTGAGGAAGTTGCATTTGCTTGAATATTTGTATTCTTTCTGGGGACACTTTTCTAACTCCTCTTTCTATTTTATGGCCTAAATATCTAACTTCTTGTTGACAGAACTGTAATTTCTCTAGAGACACTTTGTGTCCTCCTTCGGCCAAATGGTTCAGTAATGCATTTGTGTCAGTGACACAATCGTCTCATGATTTCGATGCCACTAATAGGTCATCCATGTACTGAACCAGGACTGAATCTCTGGGCATGACCAATGTTTCTAGACAATTTTTCAGGATTTGATTAAAGATAGAGGGGCTCTCTGTATACCCTTGAGGAACTCGGCACCATGCCAAGACACTGTCTTCGAACCTAAATGTGAATAAATACTGGCTGTCTGGGTGCAAAGGAATTGAGAAAAAGGCTTGGAATAAAACAATTACTGTAAACCAGCCTGCATTCCAGGGTATCTGATAAAGAAGCACTGCTGGATTTGGCATGACTGGGCAACAAGGCACTACAATTACACCTTGTTTAATCATCCGATCAATTTCTGGAGCTATTCCTGCTTTCCCTTCTGGACTCCTTTTATACTGTTGTGTGGTTGGATAAACTGCACCTTCTTTCACTGTCACATTTACTGGATTGACATTTGACATTAGCCCAATATCTTTTACTGTAAAATCCCACAATTCTGGATTCACTGTTGTTCTCAACTCTTCTGGTAATTCATTTTCAGACATCACGGTGTACATCTCATCTACTTCAGTGCCTTGCTTAGCAAGCATCATTTTATATACAACATCCTCATCAGGGGTTTGGAAAGCGACACCATCCGCTGTACAGTCGATCATGCAATTCATTTTGCACAATAGATCTCTTCCCAGCAGATTTACTAGACTGGAATCGCAGTCTACAAACTACAAACCAATGCATATCTTTAACATTTCCAATATGTAAATCCATTGGTTTTGTGATCGGGGTTCTAATCTGTTGGTTCGATACTCCTATAACTTGGATGGTTTCTCCCGAAAGGGGTAGGTTTGGGATGTCTGCTGTTCTCACAATAGACCAGATAGCACCAGTATCCAATAGAAAGTGATATCACTACCTTCCACTTTCCCATCAATAAATGGATCTGACTGGTCTACCGGCAAGAATGTGCCAAGCACGCACTCCTCTTCCTCCCCTCTCAGGCACCGTCATTACATATAATCCGCTTCGTCACTGGCGTTCTGTAAAACATATTGTGTAACCACAGAATTTTTCTTACCACTTTCTCCTTTAAATCCAGCGATTGCACTGTGTCTTTGAGGGTTCACAAAGTTAGGCATAGGAGCTGGTGGCACCTGATACTGTGGAGTAACTACCTGCTACGGCTGATTCCTAACCACTTCATTCTGCAACTGTGGATTTAAAATTTGATTTGGCCCATTATTACTCTGAAAGCTCTTACACTCATTTTTCCAATGTCCATGCTTTTCGCACGCATGACAAGGAAACTTCTTCTTTGCTTCCTCTCTATTCATTTGCCTTCTTATTCCACAACCATTCGTCACTTGATCATTTTGATTCTGCTCTTTCACCTGATTATCAGTCTGAGTATTCAATTTATTCTCCTGCTGTTCTGCCAATTTTACTTGTGCCCACATCATTTTTTTCTTTTAGCTTTCTACGCCTTGCCTCAATGTCATCTCCGCAATACTTGGCATATTTCAACATTTCATCTTTCGTCTTATTCTGCCAGCACAACATATGCTGTTGAATCATCTGACTAATCTCCGGTTTCAAACCATACACAAACCGATACACAAAATGGCCCATATCATTATCACCAATATTCTCAAAACCTCTATACTGCTTAAACACCTGTAGTAACCGCTCATAATATGCATATACAGATTAATTTGGCGCTTGAGTTGTCCTATCAATCTTTACTTAATCTGTTTATTGAGGAGGGAATTTCCCTTTTAGGAAAGTAATTACTTGGTGATATTTCTTCATCACCTCCTCTGAGAGTGCTCCTGTTTTCGGGTCTCTAGCATATTCCTCACTTGGCCAATCAACTGTTATCTTGCACTCCTTCCATAAGTCAGCAGGTACTACAATATCAAACAACCATCCAGAACCTTCAACAGAACCTTCAAAACTTTCACAAACCTTTCAACCTGTTTGTACCATTCTACTGGTTTCTCTCTCAACCTAGGGAAGTCATTTGTAAATGACAAAATATCCTGTCTGCTCTATGGAACATGAACATAACCACCACCAGGAACCTCTCTCATGGAACACAATCTTTCTGCTTTTTCTGATTCTTTGAGCAAGAATGCTGAAATGCTCTCTATGCTTGTGCTTCCTTCTTTTTCTTTGTCCACCTAGTCCTCCACTTATCAATGTCTCCCCACTTCTGCAAAATGTTCATTAACTCTTTTATCTGTAATCTTTTACCAGACACATTCATATTCTTCACATCCTTGTCAGTAAACTCCACTCTATATGGTTTCTTTATTGGTTTTGATCTCCCTATATCTACTCCAATCTCTGAAGAAAGCTGTGTCAATCTCTTATGGAACAATCTTGCATTTCTGGTTATACTCCTAAATATAAACAACAACTCTTCATCATTATAAAGATTCAACCTTTCTATTTCCACGTTTCCACTTTCAATCTGTATATTTTTAAGATCTTTGGTGTTGAGATTTGTTTTTCTATTCCCTGTGCCCACCTTTCGAAAATCTTCAGGAGTGAACACTGTTGAGCTTTTAGTTCCTAAATATACCATGGACCCCTTTTCTTTCGAATTTCCAGATTTGGCTCTTTTTAGGAATTCAATTACAGGTTCTCTCATTGGAAGGTCCATTAATGAAATGACTGAATCGCACTCACTGGCCTGATCATCAGATATTAATATTTCTCTTCTGGGATTACTCAATGGAGCTGTTACTGCTTGAGGTTTTGGGCAACTCATTTTATCTCCATATATCGGGATAACAGGACCTATAGTCACTGGTACTGTCAAAGCTTCAGTATTTAAATGCAATTGACTTATTTTCTGTACTATTTCCTCCTTAGTTTTACTTAAGACTTTTCTTTCTTTGTTTTGGGGCACCCTATTAACTGAGGTATCATGTAAAATTTGAGGAATTAGGGTGTTCCCATTACCGCTGCACTTGGGGTGACTCTACTGGATACTTCTTGGTACAGTAGAGTAGTTAAGATACCCTCCAACAATTCATCATCTGATTCACAATTTCCTGACACATTCATGTGTTTTGTTTTCTCCTTACACTTGCTCCCAGACTGTTACTCAGCCATCAACACTTGATATAAACCTTCTTATACCATAGCTCTTCTCCATTGCTTCATCTGACCTACGTGTGACTCATTCAAATATTTGAAGAAAAATCCTCTATATCTTCCGCCTCTGCATTTCTCTCGTTCAAATGACTCAGTCTCCCATTCTTCCAAAGCCTCATACTGATTTAACCTAGGTCTCGGTTCCAAATCATTCATTCTCATTCTCAAATTCTGAAGGATTCTCCCATTAAACGTACTATGTTCTGGGAAAGCAAGAACTCCTTCACCTTTTGTATATTCTATCCAATTCTCCAACCACACACAAGTATGATATCCTCTTTCCATCATCATAAAGGAAGCAGGCGTGTTTGGCAGCGGAATAGGGATTCCCTCTCTAATTAACACAGGCTTATCTTTCTTAAAGAAATTCTTAATTTTCTTTCACAATATGCTTCCCTTTTCTCCATACATTCTAGATGCACGATATATGAAAGAATACTCTGCAAACCCTTGAAATCTTCTATCGGTGGGACTCACACCAGCAGTCAAATCAAAATCCAACATGCAACTCTTATTCAGCCAAACCTAGCGCAGCTTCTATCTATTAATCAATCAGACTTGGGCTCACTCTCGTGGTCTCACCAATGCCAGTGCGGTCTTTTGTAAGGTCAGTTTTGCTCCTTACTACTGACCCCTCCTTTACAATATGCTTCTGTCTCACGCCCACTGTTTCAACCAATCCGAGCGCGACTCTCTGTGATGTCAGCACAACTCCGGCAACTGACCTTTCCTTCACAGGGTAACATAAAAACGTATTTCTTTACTTTTCTTCAAATAAAATCCATTAGTAACAACATAAAAACTTTCGCTACTCTGCCAGTTCTACTAAAACAAAGGATAGATTCTCGACTTATTCTGGAGTCTCAGAATTGCTCCTCTTCTGCTGCGCGTAAAAACCTCTGTTTACCTGGTAATCCTTCAGTGTTACCCCTACTGGGAAATAAGGCCAAAGTTTCACCAGCGAACCCTCTGCTATCACTCACACTCTACTTTTATACCAAATAGTCCCTAGTTTAATACTGCCAGTCCTATTTAGCTTCTCGGTATTATTCCAACAGGCAAGTAACCTCACTGCAGTGTGGCTCCTGTCGCTACGCGCTATTCATTTCCCTGGGACTTTCTGGGCAACATCAAATAAGACGCTAACTCTTTTTGTTAAACATAAATCAATAATCAATAATACAGAATCAATATATATCACCAAACTAGTCAATAATAACCATAACTCTGCTATCAGAAAAATAATCCAGCGGCATACCAACAATAGATACTCCACTACCATATTCTCACAGGGGCCCAAAACACACAAAATTAAGTAAACCGCTGGAGTTAAAGTTTATAATCTTACACAGTTTTCAAAATGTGTTAATTTCTATTCCTAATTACCCGTTCACTGACCAAAAAGTTCTTTCCTCTGGTTGATGGACCATTAGTTGAACTAGTTGATGGTGAAAATGACATAAGCTAACTTAGGGCCAGATGTAGGTGGCCATTTACCGGCCGGTAACGGCCGATTTCGGCCGTTACCGACCGGTAAATGGGTATTTGGGATGTAGGGGGCCAATATTACCGAATCTGTAAATTTACAAAATCGGTAAATTTACCGATTTGGTAAAATACTGAATCGGGATTTTTACCAATTCAGTAACTTCTAGATGTAGGTGGGACTCTTCTGAGTCCCAAAGGCCTTTCAGAATCGGTATTTTACCACCCAATCCATTTGGGTGGTAAATACCGAATCCAGGTGTGCATGCACATGTGTGCATGCACACCTATGCCATGTGACAGACAGACATGCCCTTGGGGCATGTCTGTGTGCCACATGGCACATGTGCCTGTATTTGAGGTGCTAGAGGGTGTCAAAGTGACACCCCCTGTACCCTTGCTGGAATCGGTATTTACCGAATCGGTAAATACCGATTCGGTAATGCCCATTCATTCCTATGGGCTTCAATCCCCATAGGAATCAATGGGCATTACCGAATCGGTATTTACAGAATCGGTAAATACCGAATCTCAACGATTCGGTATTTACCGATTCTGTATTACCTACATCCCTCCCTCTATTTTACCACTTCTTAAATACCGAATCAGTAAAATTCGGTATTTAAGAAGTAGTAAAATAAAATTACCTACATCTAGGCCCTTTTCTTTTCTTTAATGTAAATAACCACAGACTCGGGAACGTTTTAAATCCTTATCTAAAATGTAAACGCATGTGAACCATCTCAAATACACAGTGCAGTCACCATCATTCTTAGGAGAGAAAATTAAGTTAATTCATCAAACAAATTCTTTGAACTCATGCAATAATCAATGCTCAGAAAAGGAGAGGACAGAGAGAAAAGAACATCTGCAAATAGGACGGAAATATAATTACCAAGAATGGTGTGAAGACCAACCCCATGGCTAAAGGGCTGGTAAGGGTCTCCTGGGACAGATCAGGCGACAAAGTCTTGAGGACAGGAATCAGGACAGGACAGATGACCTCTCTAGAATATCCACAATTGCGTAGCACCCCTGTCTGACACTCTCTCCTACTCGAGATTCTTCCACGATCTTTTATCTAATCTAATTAAATTAGGATAGAAGGTTCTGCATTCGATTCTTCATCAGCATCTCACAGCATGTCTCCCAGCATCAACATCTCCCGCTCACAGAATCTGGACTCCCGAATCTCAGCAGCATTCAGCAAATCTCAATCTGACTAACTAACTAAAGATATCTTAATTGTACCTTTTGTTCTTCAAGTACCACCCATTAATGTTTCAATATAGTAAAAATGCTAAATCTGATTGGTCAGGCAAAGGGGAAGATCATCACACCATCCTTACATGTCACTGTTCAGTAATCCCATTGTTCACAAACCCATCCCCTTTATTTTTATTCACAATTTTATTTCCCACCCGCATTCACATTTCATTCGCAACATTTGTTAAAAATCGAACATGTAAGTCCACTCTGTTGGACTTTTCACCATCCATTCTCAGGCTGGGACGCTTTGGGACCTTGTCTTTCTTTCAACCTCTGAGTCATCATTCCGGGTTGACTGTCAGTAGGCATGCGCAGTCATCACATGAATCAGCTTACTTAAGTTATACATGAAAGGCCCAAATACGCACAAGTAATAAAGTCAGAAAGACAGATGATACTTTTAAAAATAAATGGTTTCACGGTATACCACCCACCTCTACTCTATCCCAGTTTATTTATTAGATTTATCCCTGCATTAGCATTAGTAAAAATCACTTGATTTAGTTCAAGCAAGCAGATGCCAAGCACGCAAGTCTTCAACACACCATTTTAGTACCTTCTGCTCATGCCCAAGAATTTCCCTCCAAGCGAAAGATCGTCATACAGCGTAGATGCAGTTTATGGAGTCGCAATAAAGATTTCCGGTTTACAACAATTTGAATCCTTCGCTCATGCTATTATCGTTAGTAAACACATAAGCAAGCTTCACTAACCCGCGTGTTGGTGTAGTGCATATTTGTTTTACACCAAACAGTTTTAATACTTGTTAGTGAGTTAAAGGAGTGGATTGCTTCTTAGCAAGTCTTTTTTATACGCGTCCTTGCTCCATCACAGGCAAAAAATCTGTTTTGATCTGGGGGCACCAGGGTCGGAACTAATGGGACCAGGTGTGCTGCCAGAACTCTCGCCAGGATTTTGTAATCCATTTTGAGTAGTGCTAGTGGTCTATAGGACCCCAATTCTGTCAGATCCCTGTCAGGTTTAGGGAGGGAGACGGATACTGCCTAGCGTTGAGATTCCTAAAGGGTGGAAGCTGAAAGTGCTTCCTCATATAAGGGCTTTAACTGCGGTGCGAGCAATGTAGCATAAGATTTTTAACATTCAGCTGAGAGCTCATTAGGGCCTGGAGTCTTCTAAATGGCAAGGGCCCGGATACTGAACCGAATTTCATTTTCAGTGATCGGCTAATCTAACTTCACAGGTGTGATGCGCGGTAGTTCTAGTGCAGACAGGAAGGAGTGATTCTCGACTGGGGTGGTCACAGCTGATGACCTATGCAAATCTGAGTAGTGTCGCGTGAGCCTGAAATGTATTTTGTTTGGAGTGTAGAGTACCATGCAGACGGAGGGGCGGAGCACTACAATGGGTGTCCGATAGCCTTCCTGGCATATGATCCTGGCCAGCAATCACCCGGCTCAGTCAGCTCTAGTGTGTGTACTGGCTGAATGCCCTGTGTACTTTAAGCATCACAGTCTTTCCAGCAGGTATTTAAGTTCTGCCCCTTGTTTCACCAGTTGACATATTGCTGGTGCTGCGTCTACAACTCATGTTTCTTCATGCAGAAGCCCATTTTCTACTTGCTTAAGGTCTGCTTCAATAGCTTTGCACAGACCATGTTGTGTACCTAATCAATACCCCCGAATCACTACTTTAGCCGCTACTTGCAGCGGAATTTGACGCGTGCGCAGATTGGACGGCACCCGGCCGTCAGACGCACACATCCACCATGATGTCGGACAGCCAGGGGCCGTCTGACGCATCGAAGAGGTTAAGAGCGTGAGATTGTTGTCTCGAAAATAATTGATTATGGCAGAGCTCGGACCTTCCCGGAATGAATGGTCATCCATTGTCTCTGATTGCAAGTGCCATGTAGGGATTGCCGGAACTTCAGCATCCCATGACAGTTGCAAAAATTGCGAATTGTGGTCAGAGTGAGTCCTCTTAACCATATAGTCAGTCCGTGACACAGATGAGGCAAGGGAAGATATGCATACGAATCTGTCTAACCTAACATGCAGCAGGTGTGACCCAGAGTAGTAAGAGCAGATTGTCTGCGGGATGGCGATGTCACCATACATCTATTAACTGCCAGTGCTCCAGCCACTCACGTAGCGCCCATGGTGCCAGAACCATAGGTGCCCCTGGGAGCCGGGGAAATGAGTGGTCCAGAGCTGGATCAAAAACGCAGGTAAAATCACCACCTATTAACCACGGTAACCCATATCAGCGGGATAATTTGTTAGATAAGGTGTCACAGAATACAGCTTGATTAGAGTTCGGTGCATAGACTCCAAGAGTATATGTTGTCCATCCAGGTGGCCTTTCACAAAGACATATTGCCCTTCTACATCTATGCCAGTTTCGTCTGCTGCAAAGGGTGTCCCTGGTTTAACCCACACTAGTGCCCCCAGTGCATATGCAGAATAACCAGTAGCAAAAAGCTGCCCCTGCCAAAGTCTCTGGAGTTAGGGAATTTCAGGGAGTGCCAAGTGTGTTTCTTGCAGGAAGGTGATATGAGCGGAATGGCGCTTAAGGTAAGATTAAATAGCATATCTGCACGCAGGTGTGT
Organism: Lissotriton vulgaris; assembly: GCF_964263255.1. Classification (NCBI taxonomy): domain Eukaryota; kingdom Metazoa; phylum Chordata; class Amphibia; order Caudata; family Salamandridae; genus Lissotriton; species Lissotriton vulgaris. The sequence goes on along the minus strand of NC_141687.1, from coordinate 2,125,191,106 downwards.
GGATCCCACAGACGTTCCAATTGTATATATTAGTGTGAGGGTTTAGTATATCAGGAGACGGTTCTTGGGTGCATGGTGCCTATGGTTAAATGCCAATGCCTGGTGTGAGTAGAGGGACCGTTCAAACAGCAGACGTATATGCACATAGCAAAAAAAGGAACATGATTAAACAATCATAATATAAACAATAGTCAAAAGACTTCAGTAATTCCCTAAGGGTGGGTGTACAACACTCATCCGTCCAAACCATTAACCAAGCCAACTCACATTTATTGGTAAAAAAAAGCACGCCTTTGGGTATGGCAGGAGGTGTGTAGGGCAGGGAGTGTTGTCCTCCACAGTTCAATATATTGAGCAAGGCCAATAAACACACATGTCCCACCCTAGTCCGCATATCAGGTCCAAAGTGTGAACAAAGGTCGATCCTTAAAAGGGACAAAGGCAAGGGAGTGGTGCGATATGTAATACACAAAGATGAAGTGACTATGCTGTTAAACATTATTATTGCATAATGTTCACTATAAGATACACATTAAGTTACTTGCGTGTGAACGGGACCTGGCCAGGTACAGACAGCAAGCCATGCAGTCCCCCTTCTATCATATAATGCCGTCCGCTGTCTATGAAGTTACTTTAAGAGGCACAGGGGAGCCAGGGAAGGAATAGGTGGCATCAACATAGTCCTCGTCACTGCCATGCTCTGTGAGGCTATCACTGGATTCCAACACTTGTCAGGAATCCCACAAGGCCGCCGTTGTCTGCAGGGCCCTGCGTGAGTCCAGTATCAATTGTTCTATATCAGGTGCAGGTCCAGTTTCACATCATGGTTCCCGACGTCGTTTCCCTTGGCGCATTCCTCGAGATGCTGCGACATGACTTTCTTCATGAAGTCCAGAGGATGCAGTTGCTTGACATCAGCTCGCAGAATCTAGCCACTCCCAGGCTGTAGTAGGGGCATCGAACAAATGTGTCTTTCCCTGCGCCACAACTCTCAGGCATGTAGAAAACAACAGAGAATATATAAGGTCAAGATTGCGTAGGAGGCGCTTCAACGCTAAGAATAAGTTCCTTTGTTATTGCACAGTGATGGTGCAATCAGGGACTAGCAATACATGGGCGTTATCCACTTGTATTGACTGGAGTTCACGAGCTTTCCATAATATTGAGTCTTTTTTTATAGTGCAGGAGGCAAAACAGGAAGGGTATCATATTTGAGCCCGTGGGGTGCCTCTAGCCGGAACCCTATGTGTCTTCTCCACTGAAAATAATTGTGACAGTGTTGCATGTCTGCATGGTGCTCAACTGAATCAGTAGCATCTTTTCCTTCAGCTCCCTCCAGCAGTCTCACAACGCATATATTATTGTGCCTAGAACACCCTTCCGCATCGTCTGCCCTATGCTCGAGGCCATACACCTGGGCAGTTAGTTCCCGCAGTGAAGCCTCACGGGTCTTGGGGATAACTTCTGCCAGGGTATCCTCCATTGAGCGAGTTTTGTCTGCAAACTTAAGATGGTCCACATGATCCTTCACCACAGCATCAGTTTTGGTCTCCACCTTATCTGCTCTAGTGATTTCCACAGTTTTTCCACTACCGCGGGTACTGCGTCCAGTTTGTTGACTGTTGAGCCGATGGGCTTCAAATTGACAGACTTATCCAGTGGGGTTTGTGAGGCCTGCACCTAAGCGGGCGCACTGCCGGTCCGATTGTTTAGAACATAGACCGCAGCACTGTCTCAAAACAGGAGCATACCCCTTGAGAGCTCCATCCCTAGCTGCCACTGGGCCAAATACTGCATTGTCACAGGAGCTGTAGTCAGTTCAGAGGCACAGGGCACAGCTCAGCTCCAGAAGAAGGCACAATCAGAAGATCCCGAGGTAGAGGGGTAGTGGCTTAGGTCAATGGCCCCAAGCATTGGAGGGCCCACTCTGAAGTCCTTTCTGTAACAGTGGTCAAGTTATGGCAAGGGGTCTCTGGCAGTGCCTCTGGTTGCAATGGGGGGCCAGGTGTTATGCCGCACCGTACCTCACTTTTCTTCCATGCTGTCACATGTAAGCGGGCCGATCCATTTAGGGATCGCCATGCATTTAATCCCAGGCATGGCCAGGTGGAGACGCAGCAGGAGTAACACAGAACTTTGCTCCTATCAAATTCCCCCTCACCCCAGCAGCCCATCTGATCTGCTCCTGTCGCAATGGCCAGTTATTGTGTCTCCTACCTGGCTCAATGCGTCGATAAACAGAGACTGCGGAAGCCTTTCTCGTTATCGTTGGGCCTCACATCAGTCCAGCTCACTAGGGACGGGGTCTCACCTCCCAACTACAGCGCGTCCCACATTCAAGCAGTGTGCCGGTAATCTGAGGCAAAATCAGGGTTCGCCCCTGTTTGTGGCAATCTCCAATGGGTAGGGACATCGAAACGGCTACCCCTCAGCTTGGCTCAAGGCTGCACCAGGTACGCCCGTCTCATCTGGCTTCAACAGCACAGGCTGCACAGGCGCCCAATGTGACGCCAGCTATCCAGGCCCGAGAGCACGGCAGTGCTCACTTGCCCCTCCTCTTCATGGCCCCCAACGTAGGTTGGACCAGGCTCGCTCACCGCCATCTCGCAGGGTTGTGTCATGGAGATTACTAAGGCAGGTCGAGGACATCAGCGGCGCAGCTTGTTCAATTTTTCTCCGTGAGGCCACCACCTCTTAAGGCCAGAGCAGTGCATCCTGGTCCAGATCTGGCCGCCTTGATCCCTCCCACCTACTATGGCACAGGTCTGCCATTTGGCGCAGCATAGTTGCCACCAGGCCTCCCTTCAGCTCAGCTGCATGCAGGAAGATGGTAGGTGTGTTCTAAATGCATCTGACCTCACTCCTTTGCTGACAAATGACAGAGAATGGGGGATTGGCAACGGAAACTTTGCAGGCTGCCCGGGGTCCATGAAGGAGACCCGCTAAGAGGGCGGCTGCCTTAGTGCCACAAGAGACACAGGAGGCAGCCTCCCCAGTTTGGGGTAGTACCCAGGGCTGGGCGGCCTGGCTATGACTGCAGCCTGCCGGGGGCCCCCTTCCCCCAGACAACCACCCCAACTCACGTTGATCCCCTCGTGCCCACTCTCCATATAGGACCCCACACCACTGAAGTGCATGCTTCTCAACTGCTGATCCGCTGTTGTACACTCCACGGAAATTTCAGAAACAATCCTGAGTGAATCCATTGATATCGCTTTCCTCACAGAAACCTGGCTAAATGACCACTCGGCGAGCATACTCGACCGACTCTCCCCTCCTGGTTACTCTATTCTTAGAAAAAACAGACCAATCAGAGTGGGGGGGTGGTCTTGCCATTATCTTAAAAAATGATTTCCAGTTATCCCTTGTTACTAACCCAGGCTACTCCTCATGCGAATAACTATCAACCCAAAACTCCCTCCCAATTCGCCTACACAACATCTATTGCCCCCGGGGTCCACCACAGTCCTTCATTGGTGACTTATCAGAGCTCCTGACGAAATCTGCATTATCCAACTCAAAAAATATTTTTCTTGGGGATCTTAACCTCCACTTGAACGATAACAATGACCCCAATATCTCTCTCCTCACTACTCTCCTTGAAATCAGTGAACTCAAACAACTTTGCTTATTCCCAACACACACCAAAGGTTCCATACTTGTCGTCATTCTGTCTAATGATGAATTGACATCCGTGACCAATATCATCCCCATTGACTGGTCTGACCACCACCTTATACTGTTCACCATAGATACCTCGGCAAGCCTCCCCGCCTCTAACGTTAACAGACCTAAGAAATTAACAAGGAACCTCAAAAGTATCCCCCAGACGCTCTCCAATCTAAACACCAAGCTCAACTCTTCTCATTCCCGACTCACAAAATGCAAATGAGCTCACTGAACTCTTCAACAATACTGTCACTGGTATTCTTGACGAACTGGCCCGCCTAAACTCAAAGCCCAAAGAAACACCCCCTCAAACTCTTGGTTTAATACTGAGTTAAATAATGAAAGACGGGCACTCAGACTAGCAGAAAGAACCTTGAGACACCAACCCTCTCCCGCCCATCTGGCTCAACTTAGACGTGCTAGAACCACGTACAAAAAGCACATCTTCAAGCAAAAGGCATCCTTCTTCCGCACTCAACTAGATCATGCCAAAAACAGACCCAGGGAACTCTTCAATATAATTCGTAATCAAACCTCCCCAGCAACTCCTAATATGACAGCCTCCTCGGCCAGATGTGACGAAATTGCCCATTTCTTCTCTGAAAAAATTGCCAAAATTGATCAATTCTTCCCTCCTACAAACCCACCCTCCAACCCCTCCCTTATGACCCCTCTCACCCTCCCTCTTCTCTACCCCCCAACCACTCCACTGGCCTCCCTCCTACCACTTCATCCTCTACCAACCGCCCCTAACTCACAACTAAATAACAATGCATCCTTGCTCAACTTCCTCCCATTCATAGAGCTAGAAGTCCTCAAAACAATTGGCAATCCTAAACCGTCCTCCCACACAAAAGACCCTGTACCCTCCAATCTTGTCCCCACCCTTAAACACATCATCGCCCCATTCTGAACAAAAATTATGAACACCTCACTCTCCACGGGCTGTGTCCCCACCTCCCTTCAACTTGGTCAAATCTCGCCCATAATTAAAAATCCAAATGCTGACCCAAATGACCTAAACAATCTCCGCCCTATCACCAACCTCCCCCTTCTCTCAAAGGTCCTTGAGAAATGTGTCCTACTACAGCTTGACAAACACATCAAAAACTTTAACCTACTCGACCCCCTTCAGTCTGGCTTCAGGAGAGGCTGCAGCACCGAAACGGCAATGCTCAATGTCATTGATGACATCCATTAATCTCTTGATTATGGCGAGACCTCCCTTCTTATCCTCCTTGATCTCTCCGCAGCATTCGATACAGTCAACCATTCAGCCTTACTCAATGTTCTTATGACCCGCTTCGGCCTTAATGACGCTGTCCTCAAATGGTTCACCTCATATCTTCAACACAGAACTCAGCGAATAAAAATTCAAAGTTGTCTATCTAACCCCTCTCCTGCCTCCCTTGGAGTCCCCCAAGGTTCTATCCTCTCCCCTACCCTTTTTAACCTCTTTATGGAACCCCTCACTCTCATTCTTAAACAAGCAGGCATCAACTACAACCTAAACGCTGATGACACCCAAATCTACTACAAGATCAAAACTTACGCTGACATCTTACACCTGAACAACTCCCTTCACAAGATTCAATCCTGGTTCCAGTCAAATCATCTCAAACTAAACCCAAATAAAACTGAAATCATCCTTTTCGCCCCTAAAAAGAACCGTCTCCCCATTCAATCGTGGATCTCAGACCTTAACGTACTCAACTGCTCACTCACACTGTTCAACTCCGTCAAATCTCTTGGCATTACTATCGACAACACCCTCACCCTTAATGTTCACATCAAAAACTCTGCCAAAGGAGCCCTCTTCACTCTCCATCACCTCAAGAAAATCAAACCATTCTTACTCATTGATGACTTTAAACGTGCAGTTCAATCACTGGTTCTTTCACATATTGACTATGGCAACGCCATCCTCAACGGAATCCCCAAGGTCCACCTTGGTCCAGCTTTCAAATCGCTTAAATGGCTCCCTATCGAAGGAAGATCAACTTACAAAACGGCCTGCATTACTCATAAAGCACTCCACCAAAACACTCTGCAGTACCTATCCAAGAAACTCCTTATCGCTGGTACCACTCGTCCTCTGAGAAGCTCCAACGCCCTCCTCCTAATCCCTCCTCTGCACAAAAGGAAAACCACACATTCTCACTCCTTCTCTGGAAATGCCCCTACTATCTGGAATACCCTCCCGAAAAACCTGTGCTGTATCCCCTCGTACGCCAGCTTCAAAAAAGACCTCAAAACCCACCTCCTTAACTACAACTGGGGATCCTAACCTGTGCCTGACTCCTGATCTCATTGCACTATTCCTTATTTGTCTCTGTAATATTTGGCCCTCTTCCTGTAATCCACTCTACCTATTTTACCAGTATTATTTTGCTTCAACTCCTGTTTCATCCCTCCTTGATTTTGTAATTTCTTTGTTTTTTACAATGTTATCATGCTTTTTATACCATGTTTGCAGTATTCTATCCTGTTCATGTAAAGCGCTCTGATGTCTCTGGGTCTAGCTATATAAAACTTTTAAAATAAATAAATAAAATAAAATAAATAAATAAAAATAAAGGTTTTGAGCAGTTCCCGGCGTCGAGGGTGGTAGAAGTAGAGCATCTCCCCTCCAGTGTAGGGGGGCGAGGCGGGGCCCCTAGCCGGCAGCGCTTGCCTTATAGGGGCTACGGGGTCCCTGCCCCCGCAGTAGAGGGGCCCATCGCCCGAATGGGTCTGTCTCCCGGAGGGCTTTGCTACATTTGGGGGCAGCGGGTGCCGTGCAGGCGCCCTCGCCCGAGAATCCAATTTTGCGGCGGGGTGGTATGATGTCAATTTCTTAATGTATCTTGATCACAGGGGAGGGCAGAGTATGCTGCTTAAGTGCCCCCCCCCCCCTCGCTCCCCCCCAGCTGGGGCACAACCTTCCATGGGGGCTATTAGAGCATTATGTGGCTTGGCTAGCATGGGGCCTACCTCCACATACCGGACGCGTCCCGCCTCGCCAGGGGCCTTTCCGGCTGCACTGTTCCCCTTAGGACTGGCTCTACGGAGTTTATCTTTACTAACCCTGCATAAGGGGCAGCCCTGATCAGCACCAGGCATGCGCAGGAGTCAGAGTGGCCTGAGATTAGGCCCCTGCTGGGTCTCTGTAGGTCAATTGGTCCCATCACTACATGTGGCCCATAGGGGAGGAAACCTGGGGCCTCATTTAGGAAGGCCTTGCGCCACCGGTTTTTCCCATTTTAAAAGTGACGCACCGATGGCGCAAAGCCTTCATAAATGAGGCCCCTGGGGAGTGATCTTGTGCGGAGGAGCTTCGGCGCCGAGTGGGCACGGCCTCCGACTCTTTTTCAACGAGGCCAGGTGGCTAATCCTGTGTTGCGAACGATGTACTCGCGAAATTTTAACGTTGGGAGTTTAGAATGGTATTTATTGTAATTTATAACTAATTTCTTAGGTGCAGTGTGACACTTAATAACTGCTTCTAAGCACAACGAAAAGTAGAATGTGTTCTGAGAAACCTGGTTGTACCCAGCTGTCTGAGGGACATTGCCCATCAGCCGCTGTCCAAGTGCCACGTCAGGTGCGCGTGGCCCATCCTGACCATAGATCTCACATGGTTCTTGGTCAAATATTGTTAGTTGCATAACAGATGAAGGGATGCCTTCCTGCGCTGTGGTTTCAAAGAGCGCGTAATTGGTCTTTTAAGACCTGTGGAGTACTTGCGTGCAGCTAGGTACCAAAAGCACACAGCAGCAGACCAAGGTCAAGCACATTAGTTCTGTCTGTTTCAAGTATCAGTTGGTGCAACCACTCCCGACATCCGCTGCCAAGGGATGTGTAGATAACAAAATGTACTTGGAAAATGGAAGGTGCACTCCAATGAAGTCAATTACGCAGAAGAATATTTTGAAATGTTTTCGCTTTATTTGTATTCTTTCACTTTCTTAAAAACGTTTTTAAGAAAGTGAAAGAATACAAATAAAGCGAAGACATTTCAAAATATTCTTCTGCGTAATTGACTTCATTGGAGTGCACCTTCCATTTTCCAAGTACTTGCGTGCAGCTGTGTGTGTCCTCCAGGAAGCTGTTCCAGCCAGGCTGACACACACGGGGGAGCTGACGCCCTTGAGCCCAATGGGCGTTGTGCACCTGCCTTGAGGCCACAGGGGTATTCTGCTCCTCAGCGGCAGGGACACGATTTAATCGTTTAGAGCTCCGAGGAAGGTCAGCGTCTTTAAACGGCTGCTAGACCGAAGGGTGGGGGTGGAGTCCTCCCCCTACTAACAGAATAGGTTTTTAATGAATTATTGTGGACTCATTCCCTTACATGTACATTTCCTGGACTGTTGTGTTTCTTGGCTCAGATGTCCCCTAAGAGGGTGATAAGTGTGCATTCATTTGTATGGTGTCAACACATTTTGCATGTGCTAGAAGTGTTTTGTTGCTATTTAATGCAGGGCTTTCCTAGACAATGGGGCCAGAGGAGTTCCACCACTTCTCATTGATCTTGCAATTAGGTGCAGAAGAGATGGCTTCAAGGAGAGAGCTCCGGTGGGAGGGAAGAGCCTCCTCGAATTGGAAGTAGCTGTAGGCCATGTGAATGTGTGCTAGCTGCCTGCTGCTATGAGTTGAACATCTGCAGCTGACACCTGCTGTCTTACAGTTTATGGGCCCGATTCACAGAACTAACTGAAGACAAAATCCTAAACTTACTACCATTTTGGTATTCACAGAAGGCTCTTACTCATTTTGGTATTCACAGAAGGCACTTACTCATTTCGGTAGTCACAGAAGATAGGAGTCCTAACTTTAGGACTCCTAAATGCCTTCTGTGAATACCGAAAGTCTTAAAGTTAGGATTTTTCTCAATTTAGTAGTAGTAAAGTTAGGACTCCTAACTTTAGGACTCCTAAATGCCTTCTGTGAATACCAAAAGTCTTAAAATTAGGATTTTTCTCAATTTGGAAGTAGTAAAGTTAGGACTCCTAACTTTAGGACTCCTAAATGCCTTCTGTGAATACCGAAAGTCTTAAAATTAGGATTTTTCTTAATTTAGTAGTAGCAAAGATAGGACTCCTAACTTTCGGACTCCTAAATGCCTTCTTTGAATACCGAAAGTCTTAAAATTAGGATTTTTCTCAACTTCTCTACTACTAAACTGAGAAAAATCCTAATATTAAGACTTTCGGTATTCACAGAATGCATTAAGGAGTCCTAAAGTTAGGACTCCTAACTTCTGTGAATACCAAAATGAGTAAGTGTCTTCTGTGAATAACAAAATGAGTAAGTGCCTTCTGTGAATACGAAAATGGTAGTAAGTTTAGGATTTTGTCTTAAGTTAGTCCTGTGAATCGGGCCCTATGAGTTTGGATCCTAGGGGGCCAACTCGTGCTTCCATCTTTCAAGTGATACTAAATTGAAGTTTGTTACATTGGGTTTTACTCCATCCTTCCATTTGCTGCTGTTAGGGGCAGCAAGGTTTGGAAGGCAGTGCTCTAACGAAAAGAGAATTTCATTTAATGATTTTTTTTGTACAAATAGTGTTACCGGATGGAGAGTGGACTGGATCTTGTCACATATCTTTAGTGAGGCTAAATTCATTGTTTGAATTTTTCTTTGAAAAGGTCACGAGGAAAAGACATGGGGCAAGTTGCACAAGGAGTTTTGCATGCCACAACCTCGCTGATTCACCAAATCAGAAGAATTGTGACCTGTGTATTAAACCCATGTAGAAATTCAGAAAAGATTTTCACAGTTTTAGAAATAATCTCTGATTTGCGGTGAATCGCGATAGTGAGGTGAAAGCTGCCGCATTCTGGACAGTGTTGGATGACCCCACAATGGGTAGGGGCGCAGGTTAGGCGTGTGGACTACGGAAATGAAATCCATGCACATTGACATCTTATCTTATCTTATCTTAAGAGGGACTTGTATAGCGCTCTGTCACCATAGGTTTCCTGGCGCTGGGTGGTACTGAGAGATGTAGAGAGGGGGAGCTAGCCAGACTGTGTAAAAAGATTGGTTTTAAGAAGTTTTCTGAATTCCAGCAGAGACATGGAGGATTTGAAAGATAACAGCAACTGGTTCCAGAGTTTGGGAGCCAGATGAGCAAATCTGCAACCACCATATTTTTTGAGTTTGATTGGGACTGCGGTCAGAAGTTGATGATGGGAGGACCGAAGGTTGCGTGCCGGACGGTAAGGAGTCACTAGGGACTTCAGAAAGACGGGGGACGTACCAGTCACAGCTTTGTAGGTCAGGCAGCCGATCTTAAATGCAGCTCTCTGTTCGTCCGGCAACCAGTGGAGTTTACAGAGTAGTGGTTTTGCAGACTGCCACTTCGGGGTCTTGAAGGCTAGTCGGGCCGTCTGATTCTGCACGACTTGCAGCCTATGGAGCAGGTATTTCGGTAGGCCATGATACAAGGAGTTGGAAAAATCCAGGCGGGAGAGCATAAGGGCGATTAAAACTTGTATCAGGGCTTCAGGCGAGAGTAGGTGGGAAACTTTCCTGATTCTCCGAAGCTGAAACATACACGAGGATACGACTGCACCAACCTGAGGCTTGAGGGAGAGCTCTGAGTCTATGATAACCCCCAGGCTCTTTGCCGATTTAGCCGGGATGGGCGGGGAGCCCAGCTCTGTAGGCCAAAACTGTGGGCCCCAGTGAGTGGAGCTACTGCCAGGGAGAATTAGCTCAGTCTTCCCTGGGTTCAGCTTGAGCTGATTAAGGTTCATCCATTGCTGGATATGTAACATGACTGCCTGACAGTCGAGAGCTGCGTTAGGGGTGTTAAGAGGGAAGATGATTTGCAGGTCGTCTGCATAATTGAAGACGGTAATGTCCCAGCTCTTCAGGGAATGGATGAGCGGGCGAAGATAAAGATTAAAAAGCAGGGGAGACAGAGAGGAACCCTGAGGCACTCCACAGATGAATGGTTCCCTAGGAGCCGTGAAAGGACCCAGGTGAACAGCCTGGGTTCTGCCTGTCAAGAAGGATTTAATCCAGACCAGAGCCGAGCCCCGGATACCGGCTTGCTCGACGCGGTGGAGAAGGATGTTATGGTCCACCGTGTCGAGCGCTGCCGACAAGTCCAGAAGGATCAGGGCCTGAGGAGGGCCTGACATGCTAACGGGCACCCGCACTTAGGACAGTTGCTCGTTTAAAATGAGCAGAAAATTGGTTGTTTATAATCCATCACATGTTCTAAACAACTAATACCTGCCTGTTTAACAATTCTTAAAGCTTGGGGGGCTCGACCTGCCTTATTTGTCACACTTGTGCAGTGTGATGGTTAGGAGTTAGGGATGGTCAGGCGCTGGGAGTGCCAAGGTGTGGCGTAAATTGCGATGGCCTCATCACAGCCCCAGTCCGGACTAGCGACCATTGACAAAGCCAACACTGATGACCTGCTGTAGGCATGTTACTGTTATATCATATATTTGGAAACAATGAAGGAAACAGACACTGCCAAGTCGGGGGCTCGCTAGTCTAGGACAAATTCTTAGTGTACGTATGTTATGCCACGCCCTTAATTTCAGTGGCCACGCCCCTTTTTCTCGTCTCACCTAAAATACGGGCTGGTACGTAACACATACTTTGACATCGCACGCTTGCAGAGCGGACACTGTTGACTGTGGCCTTGAGTGAGCCTGTTCCAGAGAAGTAGGGTTTGTATTTAGTGCATTGAGTGGATCTTTGCGGCTCCGCCATCAGGACCCTTGGGCCACCGGGAGTGATGCTTTCTGCCCTCTCTCAGTACTGGACACTGCTGCTACGGCTGGCAGATGAAAACAGGTCGGCTAGGGCGGGTCCCGGCGAATATGGGTTCATCTTTCTCACCTCTGGGTAGACATGGTGGTTAGGACATGTCAATTAGGGGTAGGACCTTTATTGTGGCCCTCGAGGGCCATCGAGTGGGGTGCAGTAAACTCCTGTTGATCAGTGCTAGGCTATCTGTCGGGGACAGGGTGTTTATTAACTCCCATGTTATGTTTGGCAAAGCAGTTAACAACCCTGTGGGCAAGCTTGCCTTCCCATGCGGCAAGGAGAGGAAAGACTTGGTGAGATAGTAGCTGGTGTTGGTGCAAGGTTTAGGGAGAACGTTGTTTAAGCTAGGAATAAGCTGGCAGGTGAGTTCGCTCCTATGGCATTTGGAGAGTGCACTGATCTTCGGTGTCCCTATTAAGTTTCTTGCTTGGCATCTGCCTGCGATTTCTGGGAGTTGATCCGTGATACAAGGGGGCAGGGGACTGACAGACTTGGTGAGGCACAAATGATTATTCCCCAGGGGTACTGGACTATGTCACAGCATTGATTCACAACAACTGGAGGGAGGTGCAAACTTAGAGGCCAGGTAACAGGAAGGTCCCTCGGGACACTTCATTTTGTTATGAGACTGATTGCCTATAGCTGGTCCTGCCAGAGGGTGTAGGAGGGTTTGCCCTTAAAAGGGAGTAGGGCCTCAAGGTGTGGGGTACACTGGGGGGAGAACTCCTGCTGACAAGGTTAGGGCAGCTACCCCTTTTTCCTCTCCAGCACTCCAGCAATTCTTCTAAGCTGGGTGTTTCGTAATCCCATAAGGGTGGGTGCACCGGTATGGCTCCACAGCATCCAGTCATAGTCTAGAGTTAGATTGGGATGGGATTCTGTTCAGACTCTCCGCCCATCTCACCTCCCACTGACTGAGCCCTGGTATACATTATGACAGACCCGAGAACAGGTACAAGTGGCTTCAGTTACTATCATCCCCGGTCCAAATAGCCAGGTCAGCTTGGCCAGTTTAGGCAGCAGACATCTAATATGATGTGGCTGTACCATGTGGGAACATATTGCAACGGTACTCTTATCTGTATGCCACCCAGGGGAGTGGCCGGAGGATAGGCTCAGGGAGTTATGAAAATGTAATGAAAATTCCAGGAACAGCGCTTTACATGTCTAGCATCTGACAGCGGAAAGTGTTTGGGTACAGTGTGAGAGGACACAGCCCATCGGGGGTTGTCTGCTACCAGGAATAGATCTTGCATGGGACAGGCCAGGAGGTATGCCAGAAGGCATGATAGAGCTTCAGTAGAGCATGGTAGGTGTCAGGCAGTATTTTGTGCCAACAAGTAACTGGAAAGATAACAGACCACACTCAAGACGGCAACTAAGTTATTGACCGGTCACATAATTGGTCCCCTATAAACTTACAGGAAGGAAGGTCAAGGTCCTATCTAGGGGGGCAGGCGCAGTAGGGGCTTGCGGCGCATAGCATTATCCTCGGCCAGCAGTGGGTACCACAGGACGCTTCCTCCTGGTTATAGACTGCCTGCTCCATTGCTGGCGCAGCCAGATTGGTAGGAGTGGTTACCCGTAGAGGAAAAGAAAAGCGCGTTTGCCATCTTGCCTCTCCTGACAATGACCCCCTGGGGCTGTGACACATCATGCCGTGTCTCACTGATTCTGCCAGACCTGCTAGCCTTTTTTGAGGCACTTGCACCAGGCTGTACATGCTATGGGAAAGCAGGAAATCCAGTGAAAAGGCTGTCATAGTCATATGCAAGATGTGTGTAACTGGATGCACCCTAACCTACAAGCCTCTTCATGTGGTTTCCTTACTCGGCACTGGGACATGTGTGTTTATTGTCCAATTTTGTGATAAACACAACGATTGAGTCATCATTCTATATAGATTAAATAATACATAGCTAGGCTCTCGCAACTACATTTGTGTTCATCCAACAAGGTACAATGACCAAAAGTTCAAAAAGGAAACGCAGAAGCAGGTTCTTTGATGTGATTCTTCTTGTCTCTGCAAGATGTTTAATTTTCTCCAGACTTGAGAATGATACAAACGCCGACACGTGTTTCGTCGTGTGCGGTTGAGTCACACGACTCTTCAGGGCTGGTAATACAAAATAGTGTATGCACTTTACTAACTAAACATGTTCAGCTAAATACTGCATATGGTGACACTTGTGCAACCAACATGCAGTTTGTGACGTGCGTGGATGTCGCACACGGTTGGTGAAAAGATGGTGAAAACACTTGCATGGTCGAGCAAGTGATTGATCTATTGTACTAATGTGTACGTAGTGAGTGAAAAGGAAATTAAAGAAGACCCATGTGTGGTCATGTGTCACTCGTACACAGTGGTCCTAAATTTTCGAGGGCATCTATAGTGATGGTGGGTGAAAAAAGTGAGATGTCAAAACCATTCTGTTTAATAAATTACGTAAAGAGGTATTTGTGTGGCCTCATGACGTGGTGATGATAAGGGTGCCTACATGTGATAAAGATCCAGAAAGCATAAATCATGCAATACCTATTGTACAATGGATAATAGCCATTACCTTCCACTCTAATTCCAAAGAATGGATGGAGTAAGTCTGGACCTCTGATTGCTCAATATCAAACTAAAGGGACTTTTAGGAAGGCTTCTAAAGGAGGGAAATGTATTCCCTCCTTTAGAAGCCTTCCTAAAAGTCCCTTTTTCTTTTCCCCTTTTTTATCCTCTTTGCACTCTAGTTTGATATTGAGCAATCAGAGGTCCAGACTTACTCCATCCATTCTTTGGAATTAGAGTGGAAGGTAATGGCTATTATCCATTGTACAATAGGTATTGCATGATTTATGCTTTCTGGATCTTTATCACATGTAGGCACCCTTATCATCACCACGTCATGAGGCCACACAAATACCTCTTTACGTAATTTATTAAACAGAATGGTTTTGACATCTCACTTTTTTCACCCACCATCACTATAGATGCCCTCGAAAATTTAGGACCACTGTGTACGAGTGACACATGACCACACATGGGTCTTCTTTAATTTCCTTTTCACTCACTACGTACACATTAGTACAATAGATCAATCACTTGCTCGACCATGCAAGTGTTTTCACCATCTTTTCACCAACCGTGTGCGACATCCACGCACGTCACAAACTGCATGTTGGTTGCACAAGTGTCACCATATGCAGTATTTAGCTGAACATGTTTAGTTAGTAAAGTGCATACACTATTTTGTATTACCAGCCCTGAAGAGTCGTGTGACTCAACCGCACACGACGAAACACGTGTCGGCGTTTGTATCATTCTCAAGTCTGGAGAAAATTAAACATCTTGCAGAGACAAGAAGAATCACATCAAAGAACCTGCTTCTGCGTTTCCTTTTTGAACTTTTGGTCATTGTACCTTGTTGGATGAACACAAATGTAGTTGCGAGAGCCTAGCTATGTATCATTGTTTTGTCTTTTGACTTACCTAGACGGTTAAGGGTGTTTATCCGTCTGCTCTTTACGCACTACATAAACAACTATCTTGCTTCTCACACACTTTGTAACGTATCAACCCAGGCAGCGCGCCCATCTAGTCCTATTTTCTATAAAAACCCCCACGTTTCATAATTCTATATAGATTAAATATACCTGCCACCCAATGCTACAAAAGTAGCTTGGGCAGCAGGTATTAGTCATTTGTAATGTATAAAACCTCGGAATTGTCATTAGTAGCACAACGGGTGGCACAAGCTGCTGTGGTCTCCTGCAGTACTGCTCTCGTCTAGCTTCTCATTAATATGTGGAAAACTATATTATGTATGTAATTTACAGCCTCGATAGTAAAAGGACTTGTTTATTTCCACAACCTGTTTCAGAGATAAGAACTGCCCAAATAGCTTCTAAGTCGTAGTGAACTTTATGAACGTTGAATTCGAAATATTTAGCATCAGCTGCCAAGATCTGCAGGTCGGTTTGTTTTCTTTGGCGTTATTTTGGCACTATACACTTGTGCTGATATTATTACAGTGATCTTTGATTTGTGTATTTGTAAGTCACACAAATATTTTTAGATTCATAGTAATCTACAGGTAGTTGACCCATGCCCCATTCTCCCCAGGAATAGCAAGGAATGCATTACTTTTTCCTGCAGTTCTTTATGTAAATTTAGAAGGGTTCGATGATACCTTTCATCAGCGTTTTAAAAACATTCAGAAAATGTTAGTCTTCTAAGGCCCAGGATCAGGGCCGGACAGGCCCTTTATTCCACCGGGCATTTCCCGGTGGGCTGGAGCCCTTGAAGGCTGGATTTGAAAGCCCAGTGCCGCTCTTGGGAGAGAGGGAGGGAAGGGAAAGTTAGAGAGCAAGCGATCAGGGAGGGAGAAGACAAGAGAGAGAGAATGGAGGGATGGAAACAGAGAGATTGCATGAGAAGACACAGGGAGTGTGGCTGGGTTCAGCATTGTTGCCAGGGCTGCCTTTGTATCCTAAATCCTGCCCTGCCCACGATTCCTGAATAAAGCAGCTGAATTCATGCAAGCGATATGAGGAGCAGAAGGGCTACATGTACTGATTTGCAAATGCATGAAATAAATAAATGAATGCATACAAGTTATTGTGTCCGGAAAGTAGAACTCTTGTTATTACTTCATAACCTTATTTTACGTCTTAGTTTTCATGAGAGGAATGTTCGTAGAAATGTATGGAATAAACGTCAGTTATGGTTGGACAACTTTTTTTTATAAAGAAATAGTAAATATTTAATACCCATTGCAATGTACTGGGTTCTGATCAGTAAAAAAAATAATTGAACAATGGAGGTTAGGAAAAATGACTTTTAGTAATAAAGTAAATTGCTTTTATCAGCTTTAATAGCACTTTGCACAAGAGGCCCCGTTTCTAAAAACCTCTGACAGATAACTGTGGAGGATAAATTAAAGCCTGAGACTTGAGCCTTAAGATAAAATATCCGGATGATGCAATAGTGTTCTAAGATGTATGACATATTAAAGTAGGAATAACGAAGGAGTATACGTAAACTTAGAAACTACCTGAAATGTAAATTAAACTTTCCATTTAAAGTATATCGCGTGGGGCTTCAGCCCAAACATTTATACATTTTTTATTCGACTCTGATAAAATATGACTTAAAGGGTAACTGATGGAGAAAAATAAATGGTATTTGATATGAAATTGGGCACAATGAATAATAGTTTTGCCAAATTGTTCTCTTGTGCTGCATTACCTTAGAAACGCACTATAAAAATGTGGAAAAGGAGCTGTTATTTCACACAGAGTAGAAAGCCTTGATTTATAGAGCTCCAGAAGAAAAAATAACATTCCCGCATGATTCAGGACCGGGGCGCACTTTGAATATTGGGAAATGTGTTACAATTGAAAAAATGCAGCACGCAGAAAAGAGGCCTATTCATAGTGATGGAAGACTGGTGTGTTTCACACACACAATTATTTCTTCTACATCAGAGGTGCTCGATGTTGATCCAGGAAGAACATCCCCATGTCATAAGTGTGAGAAAGTCACTGAACACAAATTATTCAATTTACGTTTATTTAATACTAAAAATAGTAATGCTTTGTTTTTCATTTGGAGCCTCATATCTTGGTGTTACACTTCTGCCAGGTTTAAGTGTTGTAGTCCGCAGGAGTTACTAATCTACAAGTTATCAGTAAACAATTTACCATCTTCAGGATGTCACTCTGGACTGACTTTGCTCGGATTAAATCTGATGGCCTCTAACTCACCAAGCACCTTACCAGTGAGCATTAAAAGACTGAGCATCTTGGCGGCATCCCATACAGACACCCTAAAATCTGGCAAAATCTCAGCCCTTGTAAGGTTGGGCAACCATTCTCAGGCTCTGCCCGCAGCGTGGCTAACACAGACCCTCACAGCTAGGCTTTTCAATGACTTTATCAGACAGCCTGAGTAGCAGAAAGTACTTCAGAAACATAAATATCTACAGCAAGTTAAGATAGATATTTTACAACCCTCTCACGTTTTATGGTCATTCATCCCTCCCTTTAGGCTTATGGGGTCTTGTGCATGTTTAGTTTGGGACTTACGGCCCGTCAGGAGGGACTCCTACTGCATGTTTCTTCCTGTGGGAAGCATATTCATCAGAAGGAACAGCAGCGAATTCAAGAAATCTATATAGAATATTCTGGAGCCAAAGAAAGAAAGGCATGTGCATTGTCTGGAGCCCAGACAATGCACATGCAAGTGGTGCTGGGTAAAAGAGAGAAGGGGTAGGGGGGACGAACAATTAAAAAGAGAGGAGGATGCAGGGTAATCTCTGCTGAAGCTCCTGACAAGCTTCACATCACTATTGTTGTTCATATGTGAACAGTGAATTCGCACAAGCACTATTTTAGAAATGGCAAGACAGTGTCTCCTGGTCACAGATACCACAGAAGCATCTCTCCTTTGGGGGCTGTGAGGTGGGGGCTCTTCTAGACGCTGTAAGATGTGGGCCCCTGTGAAGGCTGTGAGGGTATGGCTCTTCTGGAGGCTGCAACTTTGGGGGTCTCTAAAGATGCTGTAAGGTGTGGCCCCTGTGAAGGCTGTGAGGGCATGGCTCTCCTGGAGGCTGCAACTTTGGGGGTTTCTAAAGATGCTGTAAGATGTGGGCCCCTCTGAAGGCTGTGAGGGTATGGCTCTTCTGGAGGCTGCAACTTTGGGGGTTTCTAAAGGTGCTGTAAGGTGTGGCCCCTGTAAAGGCTGTGAGGGTATGTCTTTCCTGGAGGCTGCAACTTTGGGGCTCTCTAAAGATGCTGTAAGATGTGGCCCCCTTGAAGGCTGTGAGGGCATGGCTCTCCCGGAGGCTGCAACTTTGGGGCTCTCTAAAGATACTGTAAGATGTGACCCCTCTGAAGGCTGTGAGGGGATGGCTCTCCTGGAGGCTGCAACTTTGGCGCTCTCTAAAGATGCTTTAAGAAGGGGTCCCCTTGAAGGGTGTGAGAGTATGGCTCTTCTGGAGGTTGCAACTTTGGGGCTCTTAAAGATGCTGTAAGATGTGGGCCACTCTGAAGACTGCGAGGGGATGGCTCTCCTGGAGGCTGCAACTTTGGGGCTCTCTAAAGATGCTGTAAGATGTTGCCCCCTTGAAGGCTGTGAGGGCATGGAAATCATCCATAATTAAAACGTGGCAATATTCGGCATAATAGACACTATCTTCCTCTCAAAATCACAATTAATTGTCTGTAATTAAAAAGTAGTTCTAAGTCCCCCTAAGGTTCCCCTTTCCAGGCCTTTAATCAGCAAATTCCTCATGCTCCATTTCAGCCCACGAATCCTATGAGAATCTGCATATTTAACCATTACCAATCTAGGTGCAGAAACCACATACAATTGTAGCCCAGTTCTATACTGATATTAACAAGTCTGTAAATCACCTAACAGTATACCTCAATCCAGTGTATCTATGCATTTGACCTCCCATATCTCCACTCACCTTCCTCCTTCGTGAGTCAGGGCTTGAGTGTTGCAGAAAAAATGCCTCTAACATTTACTATCAGGTATCCCTGATTTAAAGCATAAGGCAAACCAATCCGTTCTCAATATGCCACTGTGTCCTAGCACTCCACCACTCCACCAATCACTGTGCTTCATGACCAGACCAATGTTAAACGTATCCGTCAGCAGACAGTGTTCTCTCTCTGGTCTACTCCACCTATCAGCAGGCTTGCTTCTTTAGAGAAGGCCCATCAATGCGCCCACCAATTTGCTCTCAATATGTCTTAGTGTCCTAGCACTCCACCAATCACTGTGCATCCTGACCAGACCAATGCTAAAACATATCCATCGGCAGACCGCGTTCCCTCTCTGGTCCATTCTGCTTCCACCAATCAGCGGGTTTACTTCTGTAGAGATCAGTGGGCTTACTTCTGTAGAGAAGGCCCCCCAATCCTACCTCAATATGTCTCAGTGTACTAGCACTCCACCAATCACTGTGCTTCCTAACTAATGCTACAACATATCCGCGGCAGACAGCGTTCCCTTTCAAGTCCACTCTGCTTCCATTTAAAGCCCACTGATTAGTGTAGGATTGTTAGCAAGGAATTCTGCCACTCCAGCAGGACTCATTCTTGCTAAATACAAACACGGGACAGAGATATTAGATAGGGGAACCAAAGGTTTTTAGATCAGTTATATATGGGTGCACTGCCAGTTCATACGCATACAATTCTAGATACAAAGGTTATCCTAGGTGCTAATCGGCGAGTGGACAAACCTAAACCACTCCTGTGAGTAGAGAACTACTGCTATCTGAAAACATAGATTGCCGATGCACTCTAACATTGAGTAAACAGATTGTTAAGTAACAATTTATAACAGTTCAAAAACCACTTGGCAGAAGTGACAAAAAACTCCAACAGATGCGTAAATCTTGGAGTCTTTAATGCAGAGTACAGCCAGCCGACACGTGTTTCATCGCCTTCGCGATTCCTCAGGGCTGAAACAAACAATTGAATAACATCTAGCATGTGTCTAGAATGAGATGAATTTTACATACATGACCATGGTATAAGGTCTACAAAAAGGAACCACAATGAATGCTTCCCACTGCAGTGAACATACAGTGATTATTTTTTCTCATCAAACTTGTTGCACTAGTGCCACCTCAACACATCCGTGTCGAAACTAGGTGTATAGTACCGATATTCTGTATGGGCGTGCTCATAAGTGGTGGTGTTTGTGATGGCTGTGTGTGGGGACAAAAGAGGTTAATCATAATGTACCCGGGGCGACAAGCAATGACAGATGCTTTTTCCGATTTCAGTAGACTCCAATGTTTCGTTAGGCTTCTCCGTAAATCAGAATGAAGTGAGTTGAAATCAGTAACCATTCTTATACAATCTTTGTTGTTAGTGATTGACTTATGTGTGGTCGCTAGAGTGTCCACTCTACTAACCCTCTTGACTCTTTTTTCAGCTTTTTCAATAATGTTGGTTGCATAACCCCGTGTATGGAATCTTTCCTTCATGCTTGTGAGACATCTCCCGAACTCACAGTCCTCACTACAGTTCCTTCTTGCCCTAATGAATTCGCCAAAAGGTATGGCGTTGATCTGGTGTGGGGGGTGTGAGCTCGAGGCATGCAAGACTGCATTGCATGCTGTTGACTTTCTGAACAGCCTACTGTGCAGACAGTTAGAGGATATGTAGAATTCAATGTCTAAGAATTCTATATTCGTTTTGCTCCACTTCATGGTGAAGCTGATCTCCCACGTGTTATCATTCAGGTATTTAAAGAAGTCATGTAAGTGCTCCTCTGAGCCTGACCAAATTAGGATGCAGTCATCAATATATCGACCCCAAAATATTATGGAGTCGATATATTGAGCACCCTTTTTGCCCCAAATTAAATCGGCCTCCAGTGCGCCCATGAATAGGTTAGCAAACGAGGGTGAGATCTTAGAGCCCATGGCTACACCTTGTTTCTGGCGGTACCAATTTTTGTCACACATAAAATAGTTATTTTTGAGGATCAATTCCGTCATTGTAGACAGCATTTCTGTATGTTTCCACAGCGTAGCTGGTCTATTAAAGAGAAATTTATTGATAGCCTTCATACCCAACTCAGTATTAATGCTGGTGTACAATGACACCACATCCATTGTAACAAGAAGGAATTCTTCTTGCCATTCCATGTCTGCTAGGGTACTCAGGATATGCTTGGTGTCCTGTATGTAGGAAGGTAAGTTTCTGACCAACGGGCCCAGAAAGAGATCCACATATTCTGCTATTCTTTCAGTGGGGCCCCCTATGCCAGAAACAATTGGTCTCCCTGGTGGAAAAGGGAGATCCTTGTGTATCTTAGGCAAGGTGTATAGCCATGGATATGTAGGTCTGAACACTTTCAAGTAGAGGTACTCCTCCTCGTTTAGTAATCCAGACTGTTTCCAATTTAACAAATGTGCATTGATTTCTATTGTCAAAGGACCAATGGGGTTATAAGTGAGGCGTTCATAACACAGTTCATTCTTTAATTGCTGACCAATTTCTCGTTGATAATCAATACGGTCCATTATCACTACATTCCCACCTTTATCCGCCTCTCTTATGGTGATGGTGTTGTCATTCATGAGTGTGGTAAGTGCTACTCTCTCCCCCATGGTAAGATTATCTTTGTATTTAAACATTCTGTCCTTGCGTAGACGGTTT
Source organism: Lissotriton vulgaris (assembly GCF_964263255.1). Taxonomy (NCBI): domain Eukaryota; kingdom Metazoa; phylum Chordata; class Amphibia; order Caudata; family Salamandridae; genus Lissotriton; species Lissotriton vulgaris. Next base: position 2,125,169,488 of record NC_141687.1, on the reverse strand, counting down.
AGATTGTCAAGATCTTCTAATACACGTTTATGAAGATTGTCTATGGCATTGCCACCAGGTAGAGTGGGGATCCATTTTGATTTGGATTTCAGCCCACTTCAAATGCTGTAATCAGATTCTATGTCCAACTCCTCTAACAATTTGTCCATGTCTAAAGGAGAATCTTCCATATCAGTCAATGACAAGAGAAGGTGGGTTGCATGTACATCGTTTATTGACAGAGACTCAATGGTGCTAGGTACAGGTGTAATTCTAACCTCTCTATCCTTTTTCTCCAAACCAAAGAAATGCTTTTCGAGTTTAAGATTCCTCACAAATTTGAACAGATCAATTTTTAATTTGCAAATATCCCCAGTTGCATATGGGTTAAAGCTGAGACCTTTACTCAAAAGGGAAACCATATCTGGAGTAAGGTGTAATTTGGAAAGGTTGATCACCTGAACTTCCCTAGTGTCTGTACCATCTAGTTCCTGTTGGCCCCTGATCTCAATTTCCTTCTGTAGTCCTCGGAACTTTCGTCCCCTGCCCCTCCTGGTTTTGGATCTGACTGGTTTCTTGCTGTAGTGTACCTGTTGCCCTTCCTTATCCGTAAAACCTCTTGAAAAAAAGGTGGCATCCCTTGTCTATCTGGGTTATCTGATTCTCCCCCAATGGTACCTGTGGAGTTTAATGAGGTGTTACTGGATGATAAGGAGGCAGGTTCTGAACCTGTAGCTTTCTTGGTGACAGTTTTGGAGCTGTTGGGGATCAGGGAATCATATTTTTTATCAAAAGTGAAAATTCGCCCACGGGTGTAATCCAACTCGTCCCTTCTCAGTTGTCTGGCCTTCCTATTTTTGATGTCAGATTGATGTTTTAACAGGATTTCATCCAGGATCGTGTAATTTTTTACAGTAGACTCAGGTTTATTTAAATCTTTGATCTCTTGTTCCAGGGTTGCTATTTCTGCTTGCAATTTTGTGACCTTGCGTTCCGCACTAACAATCAATATCTCCATAAGGGTGATAGAGTTGTTACTGAGAGATTCCTCCCATTTGATCATAAGGTCGGCATCTAGGTCATCATAGGTGGGAAAAATCTGGCCTCTTAGACCTCTGGGAATGCGTTTCAATCTCAAATATTGTTTGAGAGTCGCTCCATCCCACCATTTTGAGTTTTCTAATTTCTTTAGGCGCTCTAATTTAATGAATTTATCCTTAAGGCCCTCAATCCGAGGGGGATTGGTGCTAGTGGAAGCAGTTTGAGAGGACATGCCTTTCGCTAAGTTCTCGAACAACTCTTCTGCCATTTTGGTGCGATCCATCTCTGGATGATGTAATGCTGTCTAGTAGTGGTATACTAGGTGCTTCTACTACGTGTTCAGAATGCGTGGCGGCTACCCTTAACTGAAGAAACGATAGGGGAACCGAAGGTTTTTAGATCAGTTATAGATGGGTGCACTGCCAGTTCATACGCATACAATTCTAGATACAAAGGTTATCCTAGGTGCTAATCGGCGAGTGGACAAACCTAAACCACTCCTGTGAGTAGAGAACTACTGCTATCTGAAAACATAGATTGCCGATGCACTCTAACATTGAGTAAACAGATTGTTAAGTAACAATTTATAACAGTTCAAAAACCACATGGCAGAAGTGACAAAAAACTCCAACAGATGCGTAAATCTTGGAGTCTTTAATGCAGAGTACAGCCAGCCGACACGTGTTTCATCGCCTTCGCGATTCCTCAGGGCTGAAACAAACAATTGAATAACATCTAGCATGTGTCTAGAATGAGATGAATTTTACATACATGACCATGGTATAAGGTCTACAAAAAGGAACCACAATGAATGCTTCCCACTGCAGTGAACATACAGTGATTATTTTTTCTCATCAAACTTGTTGCACTAGTGCCACCTCAACACATCCGTGTCGAAACTAGGTGTATAGTACCGATATTCTGTATGGGCGTGCTCATAAGTGGTGGTGTTTGTGATGGCTGTGTGTGGGGACAAAAGAGGTTAATCATAATGTACCCGGGGCGACAAGCAATGACAGATGTGAGACGTCGCAGCGGAAGTGTCCTATCCGTGTGCGGCTCATTCATTCCTCATGCCAATTGGTTGTGATGCAGTGAAACCATGTGTCAATTCGAAAAACATACCTAGATGGCCGTGTCAACGTAAAAAAGGTCTGCATATTGGGATAAAAAAGGGGAAGACAAAACCGAAAGAATCTCATCACTAACTACTTCTGGTGGTTTTTAGCGACAAGAAGTAACTGAGGTAAGACTGTCTGCCAAGTACAGAATGCAGACTCACCGCTCAGCTGGTGATAATTCCGACCCAGCCGGGCCCTTGACCAATGACACTCAGTTTGAGTGTATCCAGCAACGATTGTATCCTTTGTTTCTGTGACGGAGTAAAATAATATAATATATGTCACCATAATTGCACGGTATTTAGTGGTCACCACGATGTCCTAAAATAATCTTCTCTACATATGCCCAATGTCACTATGATTATCCTAGTAGTTACAATTTATTTAAAATGCCCACGCATAATTTCCCATTAGGTGACTGTATATTCACGTCACTCTCATTTACTGGTGCTTGTAAATCTTCATATTTTGCCATTCAAAAAGATTCGGTGTATATAACACCATCCCGTCTAAGTACCATCAAACTACTCACATGTAAGTGTTAACACGAAATATAAGATAAGGCTCGGAGGTCACCCGATATGTTTCAAACGGTGGTTGGGAATTCCAAGAAATTACAACGAGTACTGTTGAAAAGAGATATATTTAAGTAAAGACATTTTTTATTTTAAAACATGACTGACCGGTACTTGGTAGTCTAAGTCCTGGAAGACCATTGTTCGATCTTACCTATTTAGCGTCTAGTCAAACGATACCGGTTGTGGTCTCTGTCGAGCGGACATCAGGCTGAAATCAGAATCGGAAAGACAATCTGATTTGAAAATAATTTCTAAAACGGAATCCGTTGTGTACTATCTAAGTACCTCTGTGTTGCCGGTACGCGTTATTAACTTACCCGTGTGCGGCTCTCTACGCGTCTCCGGCGGGTGCACCTCCTCCGAGCTCTGTTCCTGTTTGGACACGTGACTGTGTCCAAACAGACGTTATATGCGTCCTGACGTGACGCGTGCCTGTAACTAGACCGAGTAAAAAACAGAGTCAAAACGGCCATGTTGGTGGTCCGTTTGTCTCCATAGTGATACACGCATATCCGTTTCAAATTGAAAGTGACCGACCGCGTTGTACTAATTGCATATTGAATGGAATTTGCGAGAGACCACAATTAATCACAATTGTGGGATCGGTCAATGTCCAAGCGTCATAGACGAACAATGCGATCCAAACACTCAGTATATACTGATGCTGTTTACTGGTCGATACGGTTTCTAGGGAAATTCGGTATTTGCAGATCTTAGACTCATGTTATGAAGTGCAGAGTGACACTAGGATATTAACATGATACTCCGTAGAGTGGTGTGCCCCGTGCATCAATATGAATGATCTAATAGTGAATAGCCCATTCATACCGTGACTTCATATAAATTCTTATCTCAATAATTGTATACAACCATATTGTTAACACTGTCATTAACATATTTACTAGATCTCATAATTATACTATTTCGTACAGGAGAGTCCTCCAAGCATTAGGAAAGATCTGTGTGTCGAGAGGTCTTCATAATCACAAACATAATTCTGTAACATTAGTGAATATCATGACAATCAAACGTAACTGTAATACTGTACTATTTTGATTCAATCTCCTAAAAAGTACTGCATTTCTTGGTCATAATTTAATCCCAATTGTACGGACTTTAAGCGCATAATCCAAATCGCTTCAGTGCGCCTAAGTCTCAATTCTCGGTTCCCGCCTCTTACTGCCACAGGAACAGTTTCAATCCCAAAAAATTGTACATTTTTGTGTCTTTTATCTTTTTGACAGGAAGCCACATGTAATGCTACTGGATATTTGGGATCACAGTTAATAATCGCTCTCACATGTTCCATTATTCTCTCTTTCAATTGTCTAATCGTGCTCCCCACGTAATATTTTCCGCATTCACATTCAATAATATAAATTACGAATTTAGTCGTACAATTGATGTTATTCTTTATAGTATAAGACACTCCATCAGGGCCCATGAAACCTGTTGTGTCCTGTTTGGCCCATTTACACATACTACAGAATCCACATTTGTGAAAACCCAGACCACGTTGTGTCAACCAATCTACATTCGTTGTGTCTCGGGGTACTGTGGGACTCAACTTACTACGTAATGTGTTTCCTCTTCTGAAAGATATTTCTGGTCGCTCTGAAATGCAATTAGTTAATGCTTTTTCCGATTTCAGTAGACTCCAATGTTTCGTTAGGCTTCTCCGTAAATCAGAATGAAGTGAGTTGAAATCAGTAACCATTCTTATACAATCTTTGTTGTTAGTGATTGACTTATGTGTGGTCGCTAGAGTGTCCACTCTACTAACCCTCTTGACTCTTTTTTCAGCTTTTTCAATAATGTTGGTTGCATAACCCCGTGTATGGAATCTTTCCTTCATGCTTGTGAGACATCTCCCGAACTCACAGTCCTCACTACAGTTCCTTCTTGCCCTAATGAATTCGCCAAAAGGTATGGCGTTGATCTGGTGTGGGGGGTGTGAGCTCGAGGCATGCAAGACTGCATTGCATGCTGTTGACTTTCTGAACAGCCTACTGTGCAGACAGTTAGAGGATATGTAGAATTCAATGTCTAAGAATTCTATATTCGTTTTGCTCCACTTCATGGTGAAGCTGATCTCCCACGTGTTATCATTCAGGTATTTAAAGAAGTCATGTAAGTGCTCCTCTGAGCCTGACCAAATTAGGATGCAGTCATCAATATATCGACCCCAAAATATTATGGAGTCGATATATTGAGCACCCTTTTTGCCCCAAATTAAATCGGCCTCCAGTGCGCCCATGAATAGGTTAGCAAACGAGGGTGAGATCTTAGAGCCCATGGCTACACCTTGTTTCTGGCGGTACCAATTTTTGTCACACATAAAATAGTTATTTTTGAGGATCAATTCCGTCATTGTAGACAGCATTTCTGTATGTTTCCACAGCGTAGCTGGTCTATTAAAGAGAAATTTATTGATAGCCTTCATACCCAACTCAGTATTAATGCTGGTGTACAATGACACCACATCCATTGTAACAAGAAGGAATTCTTCTTGCCATTCCATGTCTGCTAGGGTACTCAGGATATGCTTGGTGTCCTGTATGTAGGAAGGTAAGTTTCTGACCAACGGGCCCAGAAAGAGATCCACATATTCTGCTATTCTTTCAGTGGGGCCCCCTATGCCAGAAACAATTGGTCTCCCTGGTGGAAAAGGGAGATCCTTGTGTATCTTAGGCAAGGTGTATAGCCATGGATATGTAGGTCTGAACACTTTCAAGTAGAGGTACTCCTCCTCGTTTAGTAATCCAGACTGTTTCCAATTTAACAAATGTGCATTGATTTCTATTGTCAAAGGACCAATGGGGTTATAAGTGAGGCGTTCATAACACAGTTCATTCTGTATTTGCTGACCAATTTCTCGTTGATAATCAATACGGTCCATTATCACTACATTCCCACCTTTATCCGCCTCTCTTATGGTGATGGTGTTGTCATTCATGAGTGTGGTAAGTGCTACTCTCTCCCCCATGGTAAGATTATCTTTGTATTTAAACATTCTGTCCTTGCGTAGACGGTTTAGATTGTCAAGATCTTCTAATACACGTTTATGAAAATTGTCTATGGCATTGCCACCAGGTAGAGTGGGGATCCATTTTGATTTGGATTTCAGCCCACTGACAATGCCAACAGGAACTAGATGGTACAGACACTAGGGAAGTTCAGGTGATCAACCTTTCCAAATTACACCTTACTCCAGATATGGTTTCCCTTTTGAGTAAAGGTCTCAGCTTTAACCCATATGCAACTGGGGATATTTGCAAATTAAAAATTGATCTGTTCAAATTTGTGAGGAATCTTGAACTCAAAAAGCATTTCTTTGGTTTGGAGAAAAAGGATAGAGAGGTTAGAATTACACCTGTACCTAGCACCATTGAGTCTCTGTCAATAAACGATGTACATGCAACCCACCTTCTCTTGTCATTGACTGATATGGAAGATTCTCCTTTAGACATGGACAAATTGTTAGAGGAGTTGGACATAGAATCTGATTACAGCATTGTCAGTGGGCTGAAATCCAAATCAAAATGGATCCCCACTCTACCTGGTGGCAATGCCATAGACAATTTTCATAAACGTGTATTAGAAGATCTTGACAATCTAAACCGTCTACGCAAGGACAGAATGTTTAAATACAAAGATAATCTTACCATGGGGGAGAGAGTAGCACTTACCACACTCATGAATGACAACACCATCACCATAAGAGAGGCGGATAAAGGTGGGAATGTAGTGATAATGGACCGTATTGATTATCAACGAGAAATTGGTCAGCAATTACAGAATGAACTGTGTTATGAACGCCTCACTTATAACCCCATTGGTCCTTTGACAATAGAAATCAATGCACATTTTTTAAATTGGAAACAGTCTGGATTACTAAACGAGGAGGAGTACCTCTACTTGAAAGTGTTCAGACCTACATATCCATGGCTATACACCTTGCCTAAGATACACAAGGATCTCCCTTTTCCACCAGGGAGACCAATTGTTTCTGGCATAGGGGGCCCCACTGAAAGAATAGCAGAATATGTGGATCTCTTTCTGGGCCCGTTGGTCAGAAACTTACCTTCCTACATACAGGACACCAAGCATATCCTGAGTACCCTAGCAGACATGGAATGGCAAGAAGAATTCCTTCTTGTTACAATGGATGTGGTGTCATTGTACACCAGCATTAATACTGAGTTGGGTATGAAGGCTATCAATAAATTTCTCTTTAATAGACCAGCTACGCTGTGGAAACATACAGAAATGCTGTCTACAATGACGGAATTGATCCTCAAAAATAACTATTTTATGTGTGACAAAAATTGGTACCGCCAGAAACAAGGTGTAGCCATGGGCTCTAAGATCTCACCCTCGTTTGCTAACCTATTCATGGGCGCACTGGAGGCCGATTTAATTTGGGGTAAAAAGGGTGCTCAATATATCGACTCCATAATATTTTGGGGTCGATATATTGATGACTGCATCCTAATTTGGTCAGGCTCATAGGAGCACTTACATGACTTCTTTAAATACCTGAATGATAACACGTGGGAGATCAGCTTCACCATGAAGTGGAGCAAAACGAATATAGAATTCTTAGACATTGAATTCTACATATCCTCTAACTGTCTGCACAGTAGGCTGTTCAGAAAGTCAACAGCATGCAATGCAGTCTTGCATGCCTCGAGCTCACACCCCCCACACCAGATCAACGCCATACCTTTTGGCGAATTCATTAGGGCAAGAAGGAACTGTAGTGAGGACTGTGAGTTCGGGAGATGTCTCACAAGCATGAAGGAAAGATTCCATACACGGGGTTATGCAACCAACATTATTGAAAAAGCTGAAAAAAGAGTCAAGAGGGTTAGTAGAGTGGACACTCTAGCGACCACACATAAGTCAATCACTAACAACAAAGATTGTATAAGAATGGTTACTGATTTCAACTCACTTCATTCTGATTTACGGAGAAGCCTAACGAAACATTGGAGTCTACTGAAATCGGAAAAAGCATTAACTAATTGCATTTCAGAGCGACCAGAAATATCTTTCAGAAGAGGAAACACATTACGTAGTAAGTTGAGTCCCACAGTACCCCGAGACACAACGAATGTAGATTGGTTGACACAACGTGGTCTGGGTTTTCACAAATGTGGATTCTGTAGTATGTGTAAATGGGCCAAACAGGACACAACAGGTTTCATGGGCCCTGATGGAGTGTCTTATACTATAAAGAATAACATCAATTGTACGACTAAATTCGTAATTTATATTATTGAATGTGAATGCGGAAAATATTACGTGGGGAGCACGATTAGACAATTGAAAGAGAGAATAATGGAACATGTGAGAGCGATTATTAACTGTGATCCCAAATATCCAGTAGCATTACATGTGGCTTCCTGTCAAAAAGATAAAAGACACAAAAATGTACAATTTTTTGGGATTGAAACTGTTCCTGTGGCAGTAAGAGGCGGGAACCGAGAATTGAGACTTAGGCGCACTGAAGCGATTTGGATTATGCGCTTAAAGTCCGTACAATTGGGATTAAATTATGACCAAGAAATGCAGTACTTTTTAGGAGATTGAATCAAAATAGTACAGTATTACAGTTACGTTTGATTGTCATGATATTCACTAATGTTACAGAATTATGTTTGTGATTATGAAGACCTCTCGACACACAGATCTTTCCTAATGCTTGGAGGACTCTCCTGTACGAAATAGTATAATTATGAGATCTAGTAAATATGTTAATGACAGTGTTAACAATATGGTTGTATACAATTATTGAGATAAGAATTTATATGAAGTCACGGTATGAATGGGCTATTCACTATTAGATCATTCATATTGATGCACGGGGCACACTACTCTACGGAGTATCATGTTAATATCCTAGTGTCACTCTGCACTTCATAACATGAGTCTAAGATCTGCAAATACCGAATTTCCCTAGAAACCGTATCGACCAGTAAACAGCATCAGTATATACTGAGTGTTTGGATCGCATTGTTCGTCTATGACGCTTGGACATTGACCGATCCCACAATTGTGATTAATTGTGGTCTCTCGCAAATTCCATTCAATATGCAATTAGTACAACGCGGTCGGTCACTTTCAATTTGAAACGGATATGCGTGTATCACTATGGAGACAAACGGACCACCAACATGGCCGTTTTGACTCTGTTTTTTACTCGGTCTAGTTACAGGCACGCGTCACGTCAGGACGCATATAACGTCTGTTTGGACACAGTCACGTGTCCAAACAGGAACAGAGCTCGGAGGAGGTGCACCCGCCGGAGACGCGTAGAGAGCCGCACACGGGTAAGTTAATAACGCGTACCGGCAACACAGAGGTACTTAGATAGTACACAACGGATTCCGATTTAGAAATTGTTTTCAAATCAGATTGGCTTTCCGATTCTGATTTCAGCCTGGTGTCCGCTCGACAGAGACCACAACCGGTATCGTTTGACTAGACGCTAAATAGGTAAGATCGAACAATGGTCTTCCAGGACTTAGACTACCAAGTACCGGTCAGTCATGTTTTAAAATAAAAAACGTCTTTACTTAAATATATCTCTTTTCAACAGTACTCGTTGTAATTTCTTGGAACTTCCAACCACCGTTTGAAACATATCGGGTGACCTCCGAGCCTTATCTTATATTTCGTGTTAACACTTACATGTGAGTAGTTTGATGGTACTTAGACGGGATGGTGTTATATACACCGAATCTTTTTGAATGGCAAAATATGAAGATTTACAAGCACCAGTAAATGAGAGTGACGTGAATATACAGTCACCTAATGGGAAATTATGCGTGGGCATTTTAAATAAATTGTAACTACTAGGATAATCATAGTGACATTGGGCATATGTAGAGAAGATTATTTTAGGACATCGTTGTGACCACTAAATACCGTGCAATTATGGTGACATATATTATATTATTTTACACTGTCACAGAAACAAAGGATACAATCGTTGCTGGATACACTCGAACTGAGTGTCATTGGTCAAGGGCCCGGCTGGGTCGGAATTATCACCAGCTGAGCAGTGAGTCTGCATTCTGTACTTGGCAGACAGTCTTACCTCAGTTACTTCTTGTCGCTAAAAACCACCAGAAGTAGTTAGTGATGAGATTCTTTCGGTTTTGTCTTCCCCTTTTTTATCCCAATATGCAGACCTTTTTTACGTTGACACGGCCATCTAGGTATGTTTTTCGAATTGACACATGGTTTCACTGCATCACAACCAATTGGCATGAGGAATGAATGAGCCGCACACGGATAGGACACTTCCGCTGCGACGTCTCACATCTGTCATTGCTTGTCGCCCCGGGTACATTATGATTAACCTCTTTTGTCCCCACACACAGCCATCACAAACACCACCACTTATGAGCACGCCCATACAGAATATCGGTACTATACACCTAGTTTCGACACGGATGTGTTGAGGTGGCACTAGTGCAACAAGTTTGATGAGAAAAAATAATCACTGTATGTTCACTGCAGTGGGAAGCATTCATTGTGGTTCCTTTTTGTAGACCTTATACCATGGTCATGTATGTAAAATTCATCTCATTCTAGACACATGCTAGATGTTATTCAATTGTTTGTTTCAGCCCTGAGGAATCGCGAAGGCGATGAAACACGTGTCGGCTGGCTGTACTCTGCATTAAAGACTCCAAGATTTACGCATCTGTTGGAGTTTTTTGTCACTTCTGCCAAGTGGTTTTTGAACTGTTATAAATTGTTACTTAACAATCTGTTTACTCAATGTTAGAGTGCATCGGCAATCTATGTTTTTACGGGACAGAGATATGACCTCAAATTGTGATGAGGAAGACATATTTTCTACCAGGCTGGCATTACAGTTACATATACTCTAGTTCCCATGTTGTGGCAAAGAGTAATATGTTTACATTTACTCTTGTTCTTCATTGTGATGGTGCCAGATTCTGTCACATTATCTGTAACCTGCTTTGAACTAATACATAGGCCTCATGTCCTCCTTCGGCCTCTTTTTTTGGTCTGGCTTGACATCTTTCGCCAGGCCTTATTTAATCAGTCTAAAAAAGAGCTTTTCAGGAGTATTAAAGACAGGAGCTTTCAATTAATCAATTAGGGTGTTGTTAGAGTGCAGTATTCACCGAAAGGTTCTCAAAGAGATGTGGGGGTTCGGGGGGGCTCAGCTCCTGGAAGTTCACAGTGATTCATCGTAGAGCCAGGTCTTGAGGTCCTTCATGAACTTGGAGAGTGTTGGTGTCTGTCGGAGATGGAGAGGGAGGGCGTTCCATCCCTTGGCCGCGAGGAGGGAGAAGGAACGACCTACTGTTCTGGTTTTCTTGATGCGCTGCACCGTAGCAAGGAAGAGCTGGGCTGAGCAGAGGGATCTTTTGGGTGCATGTAATGAGAGGCGGTGGTTTAGGAAGCAGGACTAGTGTTGAGGATGGCTTTGTGGGCATGGGTGAGTAGTTTGAAGGTGATTCTCTTCTCGATGGGAAGCCAATGTAGTGTCCGCAGGGAGATGTGGGGGATGTGGCAGTGGCGCGGAAGGTAGAGGACTAGCCTAGTGGAGGCGTTCTGGATGTTCTGGAGTTTGCGGTGAGGTTCATGTTGATCCTGCCATAGAGTGCATTGCCATCGTCCAGTCTGCTGCTGACAAGGGCGTGGGTAACAGTTTTCCTGTGCTCGAGGGGGATCCATTTGAAGGTTTTTCATAGGAGACGGAGGGTGTGGAACCAGGAGGAGGAGACAATGTTGATTTGGTGGTCCATTTTTAGTTTGAAGTCCAGGATGAATCTGAGGTTGCCTGCATGGTCAGTGCGGGGGTGGTTTTCAGAGGGGGCGTGTGGCATACCAGGTGTTGTTCCAGGCATCGGGGTGAGGGCCCATGATGAGTACTTTGGTGTTGTCTGTGTTGATTTGTGTTGATCCACCTGGCGACAGCTTACATTCCTTCTTGAAAGTTATGTTTGAGATGTGGCGTTGGTTGGATAGGGAGAGGATGAGATGAGTGTTGTTAATGTAGGATACAATGTTGAGTCCGTGGTATCTGATGATGGGTGCAAGCAGGGCCATGTAGGCTTTGAACAGGGTGGGGCTGATGGAGGATCCTTGGGGGACTCCGCAGGTGGTCAGTGTGGGATCTAATAGGAAGGATGGGAGTCTGACCCACTGCGTTCTGCTGTATAGGAATGGGCGGATCCAGTCGAGGGCATTCTTCCAGATTCCTGCTTCGTGTAGTCTGCAGGATAGTGTGCAGTGAGAGACTGTGTGAAAAGCTGAGATGTCCAGAAGGATGAGAGCCACAGTCCCTCCACTGTCGAGGAGGGAGCTGTTGTCATCTGTTGCGGGGAGGAGGGATGTTTCAGTGCTGTTGTTTTTCCTGAAGCCGGATAATTTGGGAGGAGTTGAGGATGTTGTTTTTTTCTATGAAGGGGGTAAGCTGGCTGGTGACTCCTTTTTCAATTACTTATCGCCGGGTACGGGAGTAGGGAGATCGGTCTGAAGTTTTTGAGGTAAGAGATGGTTGATCTCGGGGGGCGTGGCTTGGATGGCAAGAAGGCAGGATACCTAAGTCCGGAGCTCCCGACCCCCAAGTGGAACGAGCGGCGAGCAAGGAAGGTTAGCGCGGAAGAAACGCAACCAAAAACGACGAGAAACCTAGGAACCTAAGCGGCACCACACGCGAGGCTCAAAGAACCAAAAGGGAACAGAACGAGGCAACGGCGATGAAGAAGGCGAAACAAACGGGAGAGGAAGCAGCGATCACAAGATGGCGGTGTGACTCTGGAAGGAGAAAGGAGAACACGGAAGGCGACAGACAGAACGAAAGCAACGCCGCCAGGAGGCAACAACCAAGTAAGCACGCGCCCCCGGCGAAAGGAAGCCCAACGCTCAACGCTCGACACGGGCCACAGAGCAGCGACCGAAACCCGCAGGCCCACCGAATGCAAACATAGCCATCTTGGCAAAGGAGTAGAAGTGAGGGGCGGCCATCTTGCTACAGTTAGGAGGCGAGCCGAAAGCACAACGGCCATATTGGTAAAGGGGGAGAAGGAAGGGGGCAGCCATCTTAATGCAGCGGTGAGCGAGAACGGCGGCACAGACGAGAGAGGAAGCAAGAGCAGACGGAGAACCAACGCTGCAGCACTCAGGCGCACCGCAGAGCAGGGGGAGACCCCGGACAGGGAAAACAATCCGTAGGGCCAGCCGAGACAACGTCAGCCATCTTAGATAAGGGAAAGAAGCGGGCGGCGGCCATCTAAATGTAGGGGTGAGCGGAAACGGCGGCATAGATGAGAGAGGAAGCAAGGGCAGACGGAGACCTAACGCTGCAGCACTCAGGCGCAACGCAGTACAGGGGCGAAAACAATCCGCAGTGCCAGCCGAGACAACGTCAGCCATCTTGGATGAGGGAAAGAAGCTGGCGGCGGGCATCTTAATACAGTGGTAAAAAGCGACATAACAAAGGAAACTACAAACTAGCATAACGACACACCCGAGTGGGTGAAGCTAGGTGGGCTGATGCAGGCACAAGAAGGCAAATGAACAAAGTACTAAATAGCACTAAATAGCCGCAACAACCAACAGATAAGCGCATAGGAAGCGCCGGCGCGGGCAGTCACCCGAGGTAAGGAGAGGCCGCGAAAACCCCAAAAGACAGAGCCGCAAGGGGGGGAGCGCACGGATAACAAATTGGGCCCAGACAAGACGTTCAGAGCGCCAGCGCTCATACGACAGCGCATACCACCTCAGTGCAGGGCGGACAGACACAGATGAGAGCCTAGACAATCGGGCGGCAGACTGTGCAGGAGACACGAGGCTCAGCAGGGGCTCACAGGGGCACGCAAACGCAAAGAGGCTGGCGGGGGCCAAGACCAGGGCCCGTATCATTAAGTGGCCGTGCAGGTTTAGAGAAGGCACCCTGCCCCCACTTAGCAGCCAGACCACCTAAGCAGCAAAAGACCCCAAAGCAGAACCGACCAAACAGCAACAGAAAGAAGGGAGACATCTGACATATCAAGTCAGAAGAGGTTTCGACATCATGGCAGGGAAGGATGATAAGAAGATCACAAACGATCCTAAAAAGAGCAAAAATGACATTCCAGACTCACCAGCAAAGAAACAAAACGGCCAAGGCAATGAAACGATAACGCTGGACAGGTTACTGAAGAAAATCACGCAGGGCAATGACCTAACAAAGGCCACAAAAAAGACCGTGGATAAAATCCAAATTGAACTAATAGCAATAAGGGCCGAGCAAAGCAGAGCTAACGGAAGGTTAGATGAAGTGGAGAAAAGGGTGAGCCATCTTGAGGATCGCACAGGGTCAATGCACAAAGACCTGGGCTTAGTGATAAGGAGAACGTCGACACTACAAAGAGCAATGGCGGAACAAGAGGATAGAAGCCGCAAAGGGAACATCAGACTGCTGGAAATCCCTGAAGAAGAGGAAGACACCCCCGGTGCATGCGCCCTGATGCAAGAGACCATAATCCCGAAGCTCACAGGCCTTAGTTTTGATAGGCCCTTTGAGATCGAAGGAGCCTTCCGCATACCAGCTAAGAAACTGGCAAACTGCAACATCCCGAGACCAATAATCTGCAAGCCTCTACGAGCCAGTGATACAGAAGCGATTTTCACTGTAGCCAGGAAAGGCAAGCAAATGTCGATCAATGGGAAGAAGGTGACAATCACTCAAGACTTTTCAAAAATCACGGTTGAAATAAGAAAAGGGTTCCTAGCCCTGCGAGATCAACTGCGCAAAAACAACATCACCTTCACCTTTGCCGGCCCGTCCAGAATGAGGATAACGGACAAACACGGAAGCAGACTTTTTGAAGACCCCAGCGACCTAAGGAGATACTTACACGGCCCGGAGCCAGAGGAAATGGAGCTACAAATCCCGGGAGCCAAGCGAAGAGCGTTGTCGGACGGAGCCGAGGGAGAAGGAGAATGACACAAGGGAAAAGTACAACACACATAGACCACCCACAGAACCCCCGGGCCCCAATTATACGCAATTATACAAGAGAACTTTTAAGCTAGCAGAAATCTCAATCCACGCAAGGCACAATGCAAAGCAACTACCTCAGATAACGCACTTTGTTGCACGCACATAGACAAACCACATCTACCTCAAGAGGGGAAAGGGAACGGCAATGACCTACCTGGCGGAAGACAACCGCTACAACCAGCTGTATCCTTTTCCCAACCTGTATTATATACTTATTGATAATAACATCTAAAAATCCTCTACTGAACTAAGTGTGCTAACTCTATGCAAAGACATAAAGGCAAGAGCGCTACTCCTTCCCAACGGACATAGACTTGGGGGGGGGGAGAGCGGGAGGACACTTGCTGTCACACACCCACAATTCTACAGGTGGAGGGTGGGGGGGGGACGGAGGGGGGAGGAGGAGGGGGAAGGGGGGACATGCAGACCAGAAGGCGAATGGTACAGTACGTAAATGTGTAACTATATTATCTTTTTCTTCTAATATCTCTCTCCCATCTATCACCCCATACCCCACACACCAGTCCTCGGGGGGGGGGCTCTTAGGAATATCCAAAGAAGACAGACAAAACACTCAGCCATGCACCGAATGAGGAAAAAAGAAGACAGCGACAACACCAAACCACCATGAATGATGTACCTAGAACCAAACAAATCCACAAACCTCAAGGTGGTGTCCATGAACGTAAAAGGCCTCAACCACCCAGTCAAACGAAGGAAAATACTGGACCACCTTGCCAAATTCAAGAAACCAAGCTCACAGAAGAAGAAGCAAAACTTTTGAGAGCGAGATGGATAGGGGAAGTCTTCTGCTCACCAGCAAACGGAAAGAAACGAGGTGTAATCACCATACTGAGCAAGAAGGCAAACCTAACCGTAAAAAACTCAAGCACAGACGGGGAAGGGCGAATACTTATAACAAGCCTACTGAGAGGTGAAGAACAGATACACATAGCCAACATTTACGGGCCAAACTCCGAAGACAAGAAATTCTGGCAGAAGGTGAATACGATGCTATCCAACATCCCTCAAGATGACCTCATGCTGGTAGCAGGTGACATGAACAGGGTAATGGACCAGGCCACAGACAGACACCCGCACAGAATAAGCCACGAATCACAAAACACCAACATCCTGAGAGACCTGTGCACCGAACTACACCTTGCCGACCCGTGGAGGCTACAAAACCCAAATGCACGTGAATACACCTTTTACTCGCACCCACACAACTCCTACAGCAGGATAGACTATATACTGATGTCTAACACACACACACACCTAATTGACCACACTGAAATCGCGCCCATAACAATCTCTGACCATGCGCACATCACTCTATCACTAAAGGGAAGACACAATGAGAAGCCAACGAGAAGATGGCGGCTATACGACGACATCCTGCAAAACAAAGACAATATCAAGGAAATTGAAGACGCAATAAAGGAGTACCTAGAACACAATGACAACGATGAAGTAGGGAAAGGCACCATCTGGGAGGCCCTCTAAGCTACGCTAAGAGGGAAGCTGATCAACATCAAAGCAAGAATGAACCGCGGCTGGAACAAAAAGATCAGCGAACTGGAAGAGGAAATAACACAGCTGGAAAAAGTTCACTGCGCTAACATAACGGACAAGAATACCCTCCCCACACTAACGAAAAAGAAATATGAGCTGAACAAGATCCTAAGTGAAAGAGCCGGCATGTGGCTGAATAAATTCAAATCCATAAACCTCTGTGCCGCCAACAAGGCAGGGAAACAACTGGCATCATACATAAAAGCAAAACAGAGGCGACACACAATCGCAGCCTTAACAAACAACACGAAGAAGTCCCAAACGACAAATAAAGGCATACTCGAGGTATTCAGGCAGTTCTACCAGGTACTTTACACCGAGGACAGGAATCTAAAAGAAGATGGCGGCGCAGCAATGCTCAATAACACCACCCTGCCAGAACTCACTGCGGACAAAAGAAAAGCCCTGGAAGTGGACATAACAGACACAGAAATCGAAGCAGCCATCAACCAGCTCAAGCCGAACAAGGCACCAGGCCCAGACAGGTACACGGCAAAGTTCTACAAGACCTTCAGCCAACAACTAAGAACGCTAATGGCGGAAACTTACTCTCACTGCATACAGAGAGGCAAGATGACCGAATCCATGGGCGAGGCCAACATCACAATAATCCCAAAAGAGGGGAAAGACCCACAATACCCACAGAACTACAGACCGATCTCGCTCATAAATGTTGACTGTAAAATCTACGCAAAGATACTGGCCAACAGACTGAACAAGGTCCTGCCAAACCTCATCCATAACTCGCAAGTGGGCTACATCAAAAACAGACTATCGCAAGACAACATATGCCTACTCTGCGATCTCATCAACCACACAACACACAGCAGTGAACAAGCGGTGATGATAGCACTAGACGCAGAGAAGGTGTTCAACAGAGTCTCCTGGCCATTCCTAAACAACTGTATGAGCAAGTTCGGGCTAGGGACCAAATACAGATCTATGGTGATGGCCCTGTACAACGAACCGAAAGCGAAAGTGGTAGTTAATGGCAGCACATCAGAAACACTCACACTGGGTAGAGGCACCAGGCAAGGCTGCCCCCTCTCACCCGGCCTCTTCCTTCTAGCGCTAGAACCTCTGCTAGCCAGAATAAGGGACAACAACGAAATAGCAGGCGTAAAAATCAAAGAAAAAAACGTCAAACTGGCGGCCTACGCGGATGACATCCTCATCACAACCACCAATTCGTCTACGTCAATTAAAGCACTCATGGACACAATAGGAGAATACGCGGAAGCCTCGGGATACAAGCTCAATAAGGACAAATCGGAATGTAAACCAATGAACATCCACACTACCAGAGAGGTGCTAGGTGACTCAGGACTGACATGGCAGACGAAACCGCTCAAGTACCTAGGCCTGCTCTTCGGGAGAGACCTGGCATCCACACTGGAACACAACGAGGAGTCAACCCTGAAGAAGATAAAGGAAAGACTAGATCTATGGTCACCCAAATACATAAGCTGGTGGGGAAGGATCAAAACAATAAAAATGATGGTAACACCAACCATCAACTACACGCTCAGCATGCTACCGCTCCCGATGATGGACCCATTCCACAAAAAACTGGACAAGCTCATAAACAACTTCATTTGGAGAAACAAAAAACCTAGAATCAACCTACAGAAGCTGAGATTAACGAAAGACCTTGGAGGACTCAATTTAGCGAACTTCAAAAACTTTCAAACGGCCTGCCTAGCGAGGCAAGGCAACTTCTGGCTAGATAACACTCAAAGCTACGAACCTGTTTAGTTAGAGGTGGAAAGGAATATCCAAGGGGGGCTAAACCCCGTAGCGCTCCTCATCGCGAACAGACACCCCCAAAGAACAAACCCGATACTGTGACACACCAAGGAGGCACTGATGAAAATAGACAAACGTATGTCACAGAAACTGAGGGGCACGACATGGGAGTCGATCTGGTTCAACACAAAGATAACGTACCAAGGAGCAGCAATGCACAATGATACATGGATAAAGAAAGGAATAAGCCTTCCAAACAGCTAGAAACCAAACAGTCACCACTAACATTCCTAAACCTGCAACAACTACACGAACTCCCGAACCGGGAACTTTACACCTTTCGGGAAATCAAAACAGCCATAACGAGAGCAAACCTAAGAAAGGAAGAACCGACTATCATCAAATACATGCAAACTTTAAACTCGGCAGGCCACCAAACGGCGAAGATATACAAGCTCCTCAACCCATCCACATCGTCACTGAATAAGAAAACAACGAACACATGGGAACAACTCCTGGGAAGGCAGTTAAACGATAGCGAGCGACGCAAATTTTGGCGCTCGGCATCGACAAACAAGATAACCCCACAACTAGCCCAGACAAAATTCTGGCTCCTCCACAGAGCTTACTGGACACCATCAAGACTCCACAAAATTGGCATCACAGAATCAAACATCTGCTGGAACTGCGGGAGAGGAGAAGGAAATCTAGAACACCTCATCTTCAACTGCACTAAGGTCAGGAAGTTTTGGATAAAAGTGAACGACTTCCTAAACTAAATGTTCAACAAAGACTTAACAATCAGCTTTGTAAGCCTGGCCACAGAACACATGACAGCGGACCTGAACAGCAAAGAGGAAAGAGACCTACTAGACTCAATGCTCACAGCGGCCCTAAAAATAATCCTAACAAACTGGAAGAACACGGCCAAAGCCAACTTTAAAACGTGGATAAACTGGGTCATTTTTCTCAGAGGAGCAGACAACATAATGGGGAAATACTCAAAGGAACATAACTCAAAAGAAGAGATGTGGGAGCTCCTAGATACACAGCTGACAAGAGCCCAACCAAGGACACACAACTAAGCCCCCCCCTTCTTTTTCTTCTTTTTCTTCCTTTCCCCTCTCTCTTCGGGTGGGAGCACATAAAAGCGTAGCGTACCACATTCGTACTGTATATAAGAATGCCAAATGTATATTCTACTTTTTTTCTTTTTTTATATTTTAATAAAAAAGTTTTAAATAAAAAAAAAAGAGATGGTTGATCGCGGCGTTTTTCAAGTCATCCGGTAAAGAGATGGTCTCGAAGGAGTAGATGATGATTCATTGAAGCTTGGCGCCGATGATGTCAGCAGCTCTGTGGTAGATGTGGTGTCGGAAGGGTTTTTTGGCTCCACCCACATATTCAAGGACAGAAGTACATGTTTTGGTTGGATAGAAGATGTTTGCTTCCACAGGAAAAGTGCTTACCCTACAAGAGCTGTAATCCATTGTGTGAGTCAGACCTCTTTATCAAGTCCAGCCATTGTGTTAGAGAGATTGACCTTTTGGTCAAACATATCCCAGTATAAAGAGGCTCCTAGATGATTGGATATTTATAATATATGTTCTTCTTTGGTAGCAGCACAGACGAGAAAAGCGAAGTCAGGAAGAATGTGTTACTGAAGTGCAGTCTCAGCCACCTCCTCTTCCCTTTCCATCATCAACTTCAGAGATGCCTTTACATGGTACTCCTTGATAGAAAGGTCTTTTTTCATTTTCATTCCTAATTTTATGATGTATATGGTGGAGGTAATTTTTTAAGCTCCTTAAGAACTCCTGAAATTTCATTTACTTCAAATGTAATATTTTTATATGTGCCAACACAATAAGATGGGTGCACAGACAAAATATCGACTCCAAAATATCGGCTGGACATAATATCGACTTTTAAATATAGACTGGACAAAATATCGACTGGACAGAATATCGACTACAAAAATATCGTTTTTAAGGTAAGTGAAGTAATATCGACTGTATAAAATATAGATAGCAAAAATATCGAATTTTTAATAATATATAATATTTTATAGTGTATGTTTATGTAACAATATGTGTGAAAAGTGTGTATTAATGTTATAAAATATTTTATTAAATGAATTTTGTTTTTATAATAATTGCGTAATGTAATTCTGTAGCGGGTTGTGGGTTTATAGGGGAATAGGGTGGGAAGTAATTTAATAATAATTAATTAATTAATATATGTTTGCAAAATATTTTTAATTAATAATTAATTGATAATTAATTAATATTAATTAGTTAATTAATTATTATGCATATTTTTATTAGTAATTAATTGGTAATTAATTGATTGTAATTAGTTAATTACATTTATTAGAGTACATTTTTAATATATATAATTTTGTTATTCTTAAGTAATTAAATGGGACAAAATAATATTAATTATTAAATTAATTACAGCTAATGTGCTAATATATTTACTTTGGTGTTATTGTTACTTAATAATTAATTGGTAATTAAATAATATTGATTAATTTTGGGTAAAGGATTATTTTTAGGGTTCAGGGTCAGTTTTCAGTTTATGGGTAAAGGGGTATTTTTAGGGTTAAGGGTCAGTTTTCAGTTTTTGGGTAAAGGGGCATTTGTAGGGTTCAGGGTCAGTTTTCAGTTTTAGGGTAAAGGGGTATTTTTAGGGTTCAGGGTCAGTTTTGGGTTTTTGGGTAAAGGGGTATTTTTAGGGTTCAGGGTCAGTTTTCAGTTTATGAGTAAAGGGTATTTTTAGGGTTCAGGGTCAGTTTTCAGTTTTTGGGTAAAGGGGCATTTTTAGGGTTCAGGGTCAGTTTTCAGTTTTAGGGTAAAGGGGTATTTTTAGGGTTCAGGGACAGTTTTGGGTTTTTGGGTAAAGGGGTATTTTTAGGGTTCAGGGTCAGTTTGGGGTTTTTGGGTAAAGGGGTATTTTTAGGGTTCAGGGTCAGTTTTCAGTTTTTGGGTAAATGGGTATTTTTAGGGTTCAGGGTCAGTTTTGGGTTTTTGGGTAAAGGGGTATTTTTAGGGTTCAGGGTCAGTTTTCAGTTTTTTTTTTTTTTTTTTTTTTTTTTTAAAACCTTTATTTACGAATGCACAATACACAGCGTCTGCCTACAACCCCGCAGGGCCGGCCGCTATGACATAAACAGGATGAGTGAAAAGCATAATCCGAGACAGTACGTTGCTGGAGCAATCTATCACGTCCACATTGTCGGCAAGAGCATAGCATCGTACAAGTAGGATAAGAGAGGTTTAATTTTATGTTTTTGTCGAAAAGAACACAAACAAACAAACACATGGTATCATAGTGGCAAGGGTTGCTGGAGGTGGGGGGGGGGAAGTAATGTGGGAGAAACGACCATGGCGAGGGGGGGTGGCGCGCGCGAGAGAACAAAACATGTGGTGAGATTAGGAGAGGAACGTAAATCACAGAAAGGAGGGGAGAGGGACCTCATAGTCAAGCGGAGGAGAACAAATGTCTCCACGATAAGTATTCCAGGGAGCCCAAACTCTGGACCACTTCCCTGGACGCCCCCGAGCCTCATATACCGTCTTTTCTCGGAACATGGACCAGTCCATGTTCTCTTTCCAGGCACTTAGCAATGGTAATCTAGGGGAGCCCCAGAGCTGCGCGATATCCCTCTTTGCGACCATGTTGCCTAGGGTAACCCAAAGTGTCTGGGCAGCATTGCAATCAGACGGTTCCCACACATTCAACAGGCAACGACGTGCCTCTGGAAGTAATGGGATCCCCGTGACACGACTCATAACATCATGCACCCTGGACCAGTACGCTGCAATCATCGGACATTCCCACAGAACGTGAAGAAAGGTACCATCCATCCCACACCCACGCTTGCACCGTCCATCCGAAACCAAACCCATTCGCATCAGACGCACTCCAGTAAGATACACGCGGTGGAGGATCTTTAATTGGACAAAGCGAAGTCGTGCCGGAATAGCCACCTCCTTAGGGGAGGACACAGCTGACTGCCAGTCCTCGTCGTCCAATTCAAGTCCGTCAGCCGTCCAGGCAGCCCGGAGCTTCTCAAGCTGGTCAGCTCTGTTGTTAATAAGCTTCTTGTAGATTAAGGAGATGGTACTATCTGGGACGTGGCCGTCTAGAACTCGATCCTCCAAGGGGGAGGATTGCGGAATGTCGGTACCAGGGGGAAAGACTGAGGACAAGGCGTGTCTCACCTGCATGTACCGGAAGTGCTCCCTATCGTCCAGTCGGTATTCCAGCTTCAATAACTCAAAGGACTTAACCGCGCCCCGTGCCCACAGGTCCTCCACAGTGCTGATCCCAATCATGTCCCATTTCTCAAACCCTTTCGTCTTCCACAGGTTGCCCAGCCGTTCCGAATCATACAGCGGCGTCTTACGTGTCAGTCTACCACCCCAGCCCGTGGCCACAGTAGCATCCCTCCATGCCCGCACAGCACATTTCGTCGGGCCCGTAAGGAGTCGGAAGGGGGCCTTGGAATACAGAGCCCTATTAAAGTTGCCACCAGGCAACAATAGTTTATCCAAGGCAAAGGCAGGAGCGGGCTCCGGAGAGTATGTCGCATGGCTGATGGCGCTCAGGTGTGAGGCCCAGTAGTACCGTCTAACATCCGGCAACGCAATACCCCCGTCGTACCAGGAGAGCGTGAGCTTGGATAAGGCAATGCGGGCACGACCATCCCAGATAAGTTGTCGCTGTAAACTCTCGATTCTTGACGTGGAAATAGCGAGCTGGAACAGGGTCGAAGAAATTTTGCAGGGCATAAAGGAATCGGGGGAGCGACATCATTTTAAAGAGCGCCGCCCGGCCCAATGGAGATAGAGGCAGATCGCGCCAACGCCGAACGTCTTGCTTCAGTCTGCGGAGCGGAGCATACAAATTCCGCTCGTAGCGGACCGAGGAGATCGTGGATACATAGACCCCCAAATACTTAAAGCCGTCGGCCGCTACCAGGATGGGGAACCTGCGGGGGAGAGGCGGCAGAGTACCAGCTATGACGTAGACACAGGACTTGGTCCAGTTAATGACAAGTCCCGAGTTCTTACCGAAGGACGTGAGAACGTCAAAGAGAACGTTGAGCGACTTCTGAGGGGAAGTGAGATAAAGGAGGATATCATCCGCGTACAAGGAGACACGATCCTCGAGGTCAGGGGACCATCGGATCCCTTTGATCGAGGGTTCCCACCGGAGCCACGCGGCAAGGGGTTCGAGCGCCAACGCGAATAGGAGCGGGGAGAGTGGACAGCCCTGACGTGTGCCACGGCCCAAGGGGAAGGGGTCCGAGCATCTACCATTCACCGCGACCTGAGCTAGCGGCTGTTCGTAAAGAAGCTTGACCCATGCGATGAAATTGGGGCCAAAGCCAAATTTAGCGAGGGCTGCCCATAGGTAGGGCCATTCAATAGTGTCAAACGCCATTGTGGCGTCCAGGGAAGCGACCACTGCTGGCTCTGCGAGAATTGGAGCTCTCACGAGAACGCTGTGGAGCCTACGCAAATTGAGGGCCGTGTTTCTGTGGGGGATGAAACCGGATTGATCCGGGTGGATCAGGTCACAAATCACCGTAAGCAACCGATTGGCCAGCACCTTAGCGAGGATTTTGGGTTCCGCGTTAAGGAGGGAAATGGGGCGGTACGAGGCACAGCGGTCACGAGGTTTGCCGTCCTTATAAATGACAACTATGGTAGCGAGGCGCTGCTCAAGGGGGAGGCATTCAGCCTCAACCGCCTCGAGAAACATGTGACGCAGGTGGGCGGCCATCTTGTCGGGACAAAGTTTGTAAAGTTCAACGGGGAGTCCATTGGGGCCCATTGCCTTTCCCGAGCGAAGGGATCGGATTGCGAGGGCAATCTCATCGACAGTAAAGGGGGCCTCCAGGGCGAGGCAGTCCTCATCCGACACAGTGGGCAGGGCAATGTCACGCAGCAGTAGCCTGGAGTCGGCCTCATCTCGATCGCTAACAGGCGTGTAAACCGTCCGGAAGTGGTCAACAAAGCAATCAACAATCTCACCCGGATCAGAGACACTCTCACCAGATTCACGAACAATGGAAGGAACAACACGACTCGCACGTTCAGTCTTATCCAGCCACGCAAGGAGCTTGCTAGCCTTGTCACCCACATCATACAGTCGACCCAGTTGATTAGACCGCATCAATTTAGCAGCATCCGTGACACAGGCTTTATAGTCTGCTTGCTTCAATTCCAATTCGTGCAACAATGCAGGCGTGTCATTCCCACCCAACTCACTTTCAAGCGCAGTAATTTCGGTTTCAAGAGCCACAACAGCCTCCCTCTTGACCCTACGCTCAGTGGCAATGAGTGACAGGGCGGAACCCCTAATAACCGTCTTGAAGGCCTCCCAGAGAACAGTGGGGGAAGTGACCGAGCCCACATTCTCAGAAAAGTAGCAATCTATTGCCTTAATCAAATCTGAGCGGAGCCGGGGGTTTCGGAAATGCCAGGGGGGGATCGGGGGAACTCTGTTACCAAGTAGACCGCCCACAGAAATCGTAATCAGCAAGGGGGAGTGGTCCGAGATACCCCGGGGAAGATGCCGAATCTCACGAACAGTGGACAAAGTGGAGGCTAACATGAGAAAATAATCGATACGGGAGAGGCTGCCGTGCGCACCAGAGTCAAAAGTGTATTGTTGGAGTGTGGGGTGTAGTGAGCGCCAGACATCCACTAAGCCAAAAGTTTCAGCCATTTCACTGAGCCACATCTGGGACTGCGGCAATACCCTAGGGGGAAGTCGGTCACAGTCGCCGGACATGACAGAATTAAAGTCCCCACCCAGGACCAACAAGCCGTCAGGAAGCTCAAGGAGAGTCCTGCCCAGATCAGCATAAGTGGTAGCCTGCAGTCCCGGGGGGATATAGACAACAACAAACACGACCTGCTTACCCTCCCACCTCCCCGAAACAGCAGCATACCGCCCACGATCATCAAGGATAACGTCGTCAATAGCAATAGCAAGGGAAGACTTTACCATAATACCCACACCCCGGGAACCCGAGGTGAAACCAGCATGTGCAACCAGGCGATAACCCCGGCGGTCTAAGGCCCTGCAAGCATTTCCAATCAAGTGGGTCTCCTGAAGGAACACAACATCAGGGGCGTGGCGCCTCAAGAATTGCAGTACAATGCCCCGCTTAATCCTGTCACCCAAACCATTTACGTTCCAAGAAAGAATCCGTATTTCACCCCCCCCCATTGCGACAAAGACATTCCACCCCCACCCCCCAGCAGGACCCACGATTCAAAGTCATTGCAAGATATGAAATACCATGAAAACCAAAACAGAACAAATTAAACGAAACACAACCTAGTCCCCAGAAACCAACCCCAAAACCAAAACCCGTTACAACACCCCCCTCCCTGCACCCCTGCTGACTAAGAAGCCACCCCCAACTGCAGTGTGCCTGTCGCCCCATATTATCTACACAAAGAACCCCCCGAGGAGGAAGGGAGAAATCACCCGTTACCGCACCGCCACGGGCAGTGTCATAAGGCACAAAGTCAATTTACACAGTACGTTGCATAGTCTCAATCGGAACCTCCGGGGCCCCAATTACTCCTGGGCCGCTGCACCACCTTCCGCACCACCAGGGCCTCCGCTCCCAAAGTCATCTGCCGGCAAAGTTTTCAGTTTTTTAATGATATTTTAGCAAGTCGATAATGTGACCGTCGATACTCTTTGGAGTGGGAATAGTATTTTTTACACTTCTGGTATTGTACGGTAATATAATACTATCCTATTTAATTATAGTATGTTACTATATATATATGTTTTAACAAATATGATAGTAAAAAATTATTTTTATTAATTTCATTTATTATTTAATTAGTATAAGTTAATTTAAGTATTTTTAAGTATATTTTAGTAATTAAATTTTAATATTAATTTAATTAAACACTGTTTTTAATAAAGTCGATATTTTTTATAACTATATTATTGTAAACAATATTTTGTACTCAATATTTTTGTACTTACCTGTTTGTAGATACAAACTCGATATTTTGACTGTCGATATTTTGTCCACGATATTTTTGCAAGTCGATATTTTGTCCCTCGATATTTTTTCAGTGATCCAATAAGATGATATAGGCAGTGCTCGGTCCATCATCCTATTGTGTTTGCTTTGTTTTGCATTAGCTTGGGTCTCAACTGGGGTGGCGAAGTGAGCAGACGAATGGAGATGGATTTAACCCAGGTCTAATAGTGACTCGGGGTGAGTGGCTGAAAGGTTTTAGGGATCGGTCCATCATCCTTTTGGGTTTGCTACACTTTTATATATAACAATAAATACATTTACTGATTTAACAGTCTATCATTTTCAATTACACTTCTCCCAATAGCAAAAACCCCTTACTGTTCCTTAACGCTACCCATTCCTGAACCCAAAATACACATTACTACTGCTTAAAGCTGCCCTTGATTGAACCCTAAAAACTCCTGACTACTGTTTAATTCTACGCTTCCATGAACCCTACAATTCTGTTAATGTCCTTTAACTCTACCAATCACTGACCAATAAAAGCCTCTAACTACTCCTTACAGCTATTCTTCCTTGAACCATAAAAAACCTATGCTACCCCTCAATGCTACTCTTCTGTGAACTGAAAAAAAACCTTACTACCCTCCAAAACTACCCATTCCGAACGCCTAAAAACTTATTACATCTATAAACCCTACCATTTGCTCATCCCTAAAAATTATTACAATCTGTTAATGCTTATCTTACCTAAACTCAGAAAACCCTTCAGTGAATCCTAAAAAAAGTACTACCATTTAATGCTACCCTTCCTTGAACCCTACAAACTCCTGAACACTACCCTTCCCAGAACTATTTGCGGTAATGCTACCCATTCCTGGTCCCTGAAAACGCTAACTACCTCTGAACAAAACCCATTCCTGAACCCTAAAACCCTTATTAACACTTAAAGCTACTCTTCCCTTAATCCAAAAAAAACATCCTACCACTTAAGGTTAGTCTTCCCTGAGACCTAAAACATAACTTCCCCTTTATTTGACCCATTCCTGAACCCTAAAAACCTGTTACTAGCTCTTTGCACTATCTTTCTCTGTCCCTTAACACCCCTGCTATGCCTCAATGCTATCCATACCTAAGCCCTAAACAATCCTTGGTATCCTCTCCAGCTACCCTTCCCTAATCCCTAAAAATTCCATAAAAACTCTTACTGATAGCCTTTCCTGAACCTGAATTACTTAATACTCCTTGACATTACCAAACACTGAATGCTGCACTTTACAGAACCCTAAAATCTCCATACTGCCCTTTAACATTACACTTCTGTGAACCTTACTACTGATTAACCCTAAAATGCTTTATTATTGATTAATACTTCCCATCCTTGAACTCAGCAAACACTATCTGTTAATGCTACCGGTTGGTGCACCCTAAAACCCCTTACTACTCCTTAATGCTATATATCCCTGAACCCTAACAAATCATTACTATGCCTTAACATTACACCTCCTGGAACCCTGAGAACTCCTTACTATCCTTTAACACCACTCATGCTTGAATCCTAAAAATCATTTGCTATCAGTGCTAACCTTCCCTGCACATTAAGACTGCCTTACTATGAATGAATCCTAAAAACTCATTACTGCCCCTTAATACTAGCCTTCTCTGACTCCAACCTAAAAATCCAATAAAACCTCTCAATGCTACTTTCTCTTTACCCTAAAATCGTCTTAATGCACCTTTATGGTACTAATTGCTGAACCCCATAATCTCTTATGACCTGTTAACGCTATCCTTCCCTGAACCTTAAAAATCTCTTGCTACCCCTCAAAACAATGAATCCATGAACTCTAAAAATGACTTACTTCCCCTTAGCGCTAACCTTAGCTGAACCATAAAGACCTTTGCTACCCCTAAATCTAATCATCCCTGAACCATAGAAACCTTTCCTGCACCTAACACTACCTATCTCTGAACCATAGATTATCTTTGCTAATCCTTTATGTTGCACTTTCATAAACCCTAAAAACTCCTAACTACTCCTTAACACTACCTTTGCCTCAACTTTATAGCCCTTTGCTATCTCTTAATGTTAACCTTCCCTGAACCCTTAAACCCCCTTGCTACCTCTTAACACTACCTATTCCTGAATCCTACAAACCTCTTACTATCCAATAATGATTCCATTCCTATAACCCTTAAAGCCCCTTTAGCCTACCCTTTCTTGAATCCTAAAACCCATTACTAACCATTAACGGTGTCCATCACTGAACATCTAAAAAATCCCTACCACCTCTTAACACCATCCTTCCTTGAAACCTGAAAGATTTTTACTATCCTTTAAAGTTCTTATTCCCTGAACATGAAATTCTCCTTCAGACCACTCACCTCCACTCTGCCTGCTGAAAGCAAGGAGAAACTAAGAGAGAAATACTGGGAATAATTGGAAAATAAATTACTGGTTCCTCATTTTTAAGTGGACCCTCAAGGTGCCACCTGTGATCCCTGTTTTTTCTATCACCACCTCACTCTCTGCAGGTATCAATGCCCCAGGTACACCGGGAACTCTTGGGAGGATTTACCAAGTGATATCAGAGATGTGTCTATAAGGCCCTTAGGGGGATATTCACAAAGACTTATCTCTGATTTATCACAACCTTAACGCATCAAAAGTGGAGATAGATTAACACCCCATTCACAAGCTGGTGCAAACTTTAGACATCACCTGTATTCCCGCGATAACTGCCCCTAAATTAATCTCCATGGTGGACACCACCAACTAACCCTAATGATATGCAGAGTAGGCGTTCCCGTGCAAAAATACACGAAAAAACCACAACACCACTTTCCCAACGAACGGCCAGATCTGCGATGCGAACCAAAAATAGGCAATAAGGCGTGGTAGCAGCAGGGAATTAACGCCTGCCTTTTGCTGGTGTTAAGCAGGATGACTACCTGCAGCATAAAGGGGAGCCCACCTGAAGACCCACAGATGCCATGGAGACAATGATTATGCAACGTTGATACCCCTACACTATAGTTGGATTCCCTCACGTGTCAAGGACAAACAATTGCACACATGTACCCCCGTGCCCCCTGCACACACTGCACACAACTACCACATCAGAAAGCACACTCATACTATGTATGTGCAGGCAGTAGTGGACGTCCCAGGACTCCTCAACAATGTTGTGGCCAACTCCCCACGCAGAGTGCATGATACTCACATCTCCCGACAGTCCAACATCATCCAGTGCTCCCAGGATGGCACACATGGAAACGCAGTGCCTGTTGGTGAGTCCAAAATAAACACACCACACAACTCCAGCCTACAGTCATGCAACTCACGACACTGCCAATGGGCATGCAGCACATTCCAACCGACCAGACACGACAACACGACTCCATTGGGAATCTGGCCTTGCCATACCCACAACCCAGCAACGGCATGGCCCCACAGACACACAATAGCAGGATGTGAGGAGGGGCATGGAGCAGGAATGTGCGAGAGCGGCAAGTGACTAATGAATGTGAACCTACCTAATGCCAGGTCTGGCGGGGAGGTGCCGGTCAGACCACAGAGTGCAAATCACGGAAATGGCCATGTGGAGATCAACTGCTGGTGCATGGAGTGTAGTGGCCAGTGGACACTACCATGTCCCAACCGGCTGATTTGGCTCACCCTTCTCCCTTTCAGGCAGTGTGGTTTTCACTTCTGTGCTTGTTCAGTGGTGTGATGTTGCCGGGTTTTGTCACTTGTTTTTTTGGTTGGTTTTGTTACTCTTGGGCATGGTTTGTCTGCAGTTGTGCTGTGCTTAATTGTGCATGTGTGCCATTGTGTCCATCTCTCCCACCCCCCAGTCCCTGCTGGTTCCTCTCCCTGTTGCTGTTGTGACTGTTATTTTGGCAGATTCCGGTCCCCGAGTCCTGCCACCATCTCCAAACTGTTGTGGTAGACACCATTTCCTCCATGTAATCCAGCTCCTAGTGTGGCGCTGGCATCCCACCCTCGATGTGCATTGCTGCCGTCTTATTGTCAGCGTGTTTCTGATTGGTTGTGAGTTTCGGATCATTCCGGATGTACTGGTTTTCTTCCATTGTTCTCCTCTGCTGTTAGAGTGCATTCACCTTGCCCAAGATGGCCTGCCATATACAATGTTTTGTTGCCAATGGGGCTTGTGGGGTTGTATACTGGCTCGGGTTGCCTCCATTGTGCTTGGCTGTTGTTTTCTGTTTGGTTTGTCTTTTTGTTTCAGGCTTTTATTGTGCTTATCCCATCTGCTGTGTGTGTCACGGGCCTGGCGGTGCTTTCCTCATCACGAATGGGCTTTTTGCATGTTTTTTTCACGTTGAGGTTTCTGTTTTTATCTCGGTCGAGGTGGTTGTATCGCGGACATTGGCCGCGCTTTCGGCAGACTAACGCATGGTACCGCCTTGTTGTGAATTCCACGTTAATACGGGGTTATTTTCCTGCGATAGGCTGTGATGTGTAAAGGTGCATTAGCATTTTTTGGTGATGTTTAGCACACGTTTTTGTGAATATACCCCTTAGTATTTTGAGCACCATGAAAAGCTTTCCTATTTAATGTTAAAGATTTAGAACAACATTTTAGGGCATCAGTGGAAACACTTTCACGACTACATTCTGCTATTTATCTACAGTGGAGTGTTTCTGTATTTACATTTGAGAGAATTGAGCAACACTCTCTATTTAAGTGATTAACAGAATGTCAGATGGTTTGATACCCTTCTACAAACCCTAAAATCTCCTTAATACCTCTTAATGCTGTCAGTCCCTACATCCTAAAAACTTTTATTACCTCTTAACATTACCCTTTCCTGAACGCTAACCCCTTACTACCTATGACAGCAACCCTTCTATAAACCCTAAAAGCTCCTCACTGCCCCCTTAATGCTTACTCAGGGACTCTGCCTGCTGAAAATAGGTGGAGCATGAGGGTGAAATACTGGGAAAAATTGGGAACCAAATTACTGATGATGTGGCTGACTTGTGATACCTGACATTTATATCACCACATCCCTCATCTATACTACTATTATAAAGAGAGAACAAAAACCTTTGAGCCAGGTAAACTCGAAAAGTACACCACCAATCAAAACACCCAAGACATCTTTGAAAACCTCAGGGCAAGCAGAAGGACATAGGCTATTAAAAAAAATATATATACGTTGTTTAAAAAATTTCGAAATAGAAATAAAGTAGTCCCTTGCAAGTAGCGCCGGCCGCGACACCTGCGTGATGACATCATTTGCGTTTGCGCTCCCTGGCAACACTTCCGGAAATGGCGCCGAAGATCGTGACCTGCTGGGAGGACTGCCGCAGCCCTGCTTGCTGCTGTGCGAAGTGGCGGCCTGTGCGGGCGCGGCGCCTGGAGAGTGGCAGCCTGTGCGGGCGGGGCGCCTGGAGAGTGGCGGCCTGTGCGGGCGGGGCGCCTGGAGCGGGACCGGCGGCTGAGGTAAGGATCTCCGGGACACGGGCGGGAGGGGGCGGGGCGGAAGGGCCGGGGGCAGAAGTGCACGCAAGCCTCAAATGCTGCCCCCAGCCCCTTTCTGCCCCAGGCAACGCTGGGGCGGGCTGCTAGTTGCAGTTATAAAACCCCCAGGTACTGGCAGCTCTGTGGAGCGGTGATGTCAGAGACATTGTTATAAATCACTTAGTGGTGTTGGGGAACACAAAAAAAAACTACATTTAAAAATAATTCGAACATTTTGGGCCATCAGTGGAAGCTCTTTCAGTACTCTGACGGAATACTTTCTGAAGTTTTTGTACAGTAGAGAAGTGATGCTATGCTGCCATGTGGGAGAAATGAGCACTACCTCACTAATGGAACCATTAAGAAAACGTCAGAGTTTTTTCTGTCATACCACAATTCGGCAATACTGTTACCACCATCACTTATCATGACATTACCGCAAATTTAGAGATAAATGTTACGCACTATTTCTTTCTCTTTTTCTGCAAATATTGGTGTAAAATTAGCACCAGCTTTTTGCTTGTGCTCTGGTACTAATAGGCACGTAATGCAATAATTTTCTATTGATGCAAAAATAGAGGTAAATACAGTGAAAACCACTTTTCACACATTCCAGTGGATTTTCTTACTGTTTCGCACATGTTCTAAAATACTGCTAAAGTAGTATGTCTGTGTATGATAAAATACACCAAATATTAGTGCATAACTTTCTAAATTGTTCCTACAATTTGTTATATCTAGGTAATGCATTTCACTTTTTAGATCTGGCTTGACAGGTAGCTGTCTTGACAACATGTTTTGAGCAATTCTTTAAAATCAGCATAGAGTGGGCTATGCCCTTTTTCTACTCATAGAAGTATTGCTCTCTAACCTCATGCTATCAGTTGACAATGTATAATTCTGCCTTTCAGGAAGTGCTACTATTAGAATGCAGGAGTGATACGATCATGTTATAGTTTCCCTCCTTATTGCTGCTAATGAAGATAGAGACGGTTGAAACGTATCCTAGAATGCAGTGTTTTGCAACACGAATTAAATATACCGTTAAAATAAGAGATTCGTATTTGTAATTCTTCACATGCTCTTTCCCATTCAATGTCAAATCGTTTCTAGACCAGATTGTAAATTTGACTAGAATGTGCTGCATCCTTGAACATGACAATGAACAGGATAGATCTCTATGTACTGACAAACAAACAACACATTCTTTGGCAAAATGCACATCCGTCCCACAAACATGAACAAGGGTAAACAGAGCTTATGCAAATATGAGCAAAGAGTGCAGAATAAATACAAAGAGCATGCAAACATGCTACAGAGAAAATGTTTTAGTATCCAATAATGACTTTCAGTACACAATCTGAACAACTTTCTTAGTGCAAACGTAAATCAAACCGAAGCAAATCGAGCAAACATGGCTCTGTTTTTCATGGCTCTGTTTTTCATGTGTAACATTACATTTCATTGCAACGGATAATGTGTGCTTCTATGAAAGTAAGTGATTGCCTTGTGGGGAATCTTATGCTCGACAGCAAGACTGAGATGGTTATGGTGACACACCACTGATTACTACAAAGACAGTAGGACGTGACTTATTTATTGTGAAAAGCATATCAAATAGGTCTTTCATGGTGGATTGCCATTACACTGTGTTAAAAGCTTTGAGGTATTTTGTTACAGAGACTTTCGCAGTTTAGTGTAGAAGGTAAGGGTTTAAGTGATGTTTATTCCCCATGACAAACCCCTAATTTTCTCTTTATGTCATTTGAGGAAAGATTGTCTACTGTTTTTTGCCAACATTAGTTGTGTACATATTTAGAATATTAAGACTGAATACTGATAGTTGTCTTGCTGAAAAGCAGATGCAGAATACAGTTTAGTTATTGTGCCAAGCCAGTGATAAAGCTAAAGGCCTGATTTGTCCACAAAAAAAGTTATGTCAGAGGCCATTGGTGTAATCTCTTTATTATGCAAATGCACGGCAAGCATAGTAGGTCTGACTTATTTATTGTGAAAACAATATGTTAAAATCAATAGGGCTTTAAGTGAGGATTGTTATAATACTGTATTAAAGTCTAAAGACAGGTATTGCGTTTCATGGATTCTCAGAGGTAGAATATTGGCACTTTGATAAATCATGTTAAAGCAAGGGTTTTGGAGTTTGGTTAGCCCATCTGGTAAACCCAATGGAAGTGAAGATGTCCAATGTAATAGTCCTAGCTGGGTCCTGGTCATAGGGTAGTCTACTTGTTTCCATTTCATATTTGCATATATTTGCAATTGTATGACTATTCCGATTGGTTGATAGCTTATGTGAAATTCAGGATGCCTCAGTTCTTACTGTCGTCAAGCCAATAAAAAAGGCTTTAGACATGATTAGTTCATTGGGAAAACTTATTTCAGAAGCCATAGATGTAATCTTTTAATTATAAGAAGTGACAGCAAAGGTAGTAAACCTCACTTACTTATTGGGAAACCCATTAATTAAAACGAATAAGCCTTTAAGGGGGTATTGGTATTACTCTGTGTTGCACACTGATATTGTGTTAACAGAATCTCACAAATTAACTTAGTAATCAAGAATTCTGGTGTTATGTACCCATTGGATAAAGATTCATTCATTTACCTACATAGAAGGTATTTGGGCCAACTCTGTTCTGTCTGTGTCATTCTCTGTTGGCTTCTACCCATTACATATTACTGCATGGGGCAATCAGTTAGCCAGTGTATAGTACTGGCATTATTTCCTTGAGAGTAGTGACATTTGGCTTGATCACCTGTGCACACCTTTTTCTTTTATAGGTTCCCTTTAATGTTTTCATTCTATTTTTGAGCATCCTGCAGCTCTCTAGACAGTTCTACTGAGCTACTTGCTTGCATCCTCTGCAGCCACTATTTCTGACCTGGACTGCCATCATGGAATGATAATATTTGTAGTGTGGGTTCTCACAGGCATTTCCCCATAGGCCAAGAAGCATGGTCGGTGGTGTGACCAAGGACTGCATTAATGCCAGCAGTAGGGAAGCAGTGTAAGCAGTGTAAAAAATAGTAGCAAATCATGTATGAACAGTGAGTCTGAATCATTTTGAGTGTTTCTTTATATACTGCCCTCTGAATTAAGACAATGGTCACTAGAAGAGTCATAGATTTGACAATGCTGTGTTATGCTGTATCTGAATCATTATCCATCTACTAATCACTGAGGTAAGCCTTCTCTGCTTGCTATTTCTATCTTTGGTAGGTCAAGTGTTCAAAGGAAGTAACTTGATTATTGAATTTGAATGAAATAGCATCTTAGGCCTCGCAGTCTCTGCATGTCTTTTGTTTATGTTTAAACATTAGGAGTGCTAGAAACAGGCTGTTAAAATTTATTTACAAAAACACCCCAGCAAGGTAAGCAATTCACCTAGTTGTGCAGACAGAAAAACAGATATACCGCTACCCATTGGATAGTGGTAAAGTTTTAGCCATGGCGCTATGACTATTAATCTTGGCTTTATCATTCTGTATTTAAAGTCTGAGTGGGTTCCACAGGTTTGTGGCATTTTTTAGGTGAGAGTGGTTTTAGTCTCACCTTCACAACCACTCACACATCAGTTGTTGTGAAACAAGCATGGTGGAAGCTATGGAACCAAAGCCAAAAAGGAATATTGTTTATCTTGCTCCGGCTCCCTCTGTGACAAATGGTGCACTCTTGGCTACTGAATTTCTGAACACATTTCTTTACTAGAGATAGGAAAATATAAATAAAACTAAACACACGTAGACATTTTGGGAGAGAACATACAGTCTCATGTCCACCACTAAAACATAACGAGACAGTAACGAGAGAGTTATGAATCTTGACACAAAGAATCCTGCAGTGTGGTATTGGTACTCCTGCTTCACCTAATTGTTTAATACTATTCAAATCATATCTTACCTATGTCTTTGTCCCCTTAATTGCCATTTTGTGATAGAGACAAGCTTGCGACTTAGGGCTTTAGCTAAGCTGAGCCAGATGCCTGGATCAGCTCAAGCGTCTCTTGGATAATCACGTCAAAAATGAGCTGAGCCTTCATGTGACTTTGTCATTCACACATGCTCTAACCTTATGCATCAAAAATGAAAGACAAAGCATTAACCCTTGATGTAAAGGAAAGCGGGAAAGTCATACCCATGTAGTGGCTGAATTGCACAATATGAAACTAGAAAACCTGATATGTATCCACACTTGCTTTTATCTAAGTGGGCATAGAGATGGTGTTTGATACCCTAGAGTGGGACTTTTTATTTGCTGTCCTCCAAAAAAGAAACCGTGGGATGAGGTTCTGTGCTACATTCAACTCATTTAAGAACAGTCTATGGCTAGGTTCAGAGTAAATAGGAGGACGTTCAGACGGATCCCTACAAGCAGTAGGAGAAGAACTGAACATGGACGTTCCCTGCCTGCCCTGTTCTTTATGGTGGCAAATGAGCCACCATGCACTTAAGTTGATGGAAGCTATTGAAAGGCTCAGCTCTCTGACTAAAGAAACAACAATGTGAGTGTGGTCAAGGAAGTTCAAGATTTCCTCTCAGAAAAGCTTCTTGTCTTCACACACATTGGTATTTATGAGCTGGGGTGTGATGAGTAAGAATGTCATTTTATTATTTGCTCCCTTTTTGGTGGAGTTCCAACTGCACAGAAACAGTTCTTTACATATTTGCTATTGAGGCATATTTTGCCCTGATACTAGAGGGTATCCAACAATGCTCCCTAATTTAAACCCATTTGAAGCTACATTCATGACAGGTGAAATGAATGACTAAATGATTTGGATGTCTAAAATACCCTTCTTATCAATTCCAACATCACATTTTCCAAGCTTATGGCTATTTGAGAAACAGATTTATGATACTGGGAGAAAGTGGACCAGTATGAGGCCATAATTTACATCCACTACTATAAACTAGTGCTAGTAAAACATATTTTGTTTTAGCCTCAATAGATTACAGTCCACCAACAATGGCTAATATCACAGCTCATTACCTCCTGTCTAGGCAGTAGATCTCTAATCTGCCTTAGACCACCAAACATGGATATGAAATGAATGCGCAGGGTATCTCATCTTTTAAGCCTTTACAAGCTCCTTGAACATTGGAGCCTGGAGCTTGTACTTTGCATAAGGGTATTAGTTTCAGGAATCAATCAAGGATATTCAACACTATGTCATCTACTAGTAGCAAATTTCTGGAGTTGATCAGACAGTTAGTCAGTTCAAGTGGGTATACTTGACAACAGGAAAAATAGAGTTTCAAATAGAGTTTTAGGTATGTAAGTCGCTGTTGGTGGACTGCAGCCTTTAGAAGCTACAACAGTGTGGGAGCACATCCGGTAGTCACTTGGGATTGGTGCCCCTCTAGCTTTTGACAGAATAAATCTAGTGGTATGTGTATTTTACAGTCCAATGAGGATGGCCTAGAGACTAGGATTATGATACAAGGTATGTTGGCAGGTGGTTAAAGGTCAGTTGCCTAGCTGGAAAAGCATTGAGATCTGATAAGACAACAGAGACCACTAATTATTATCTAAGTTCACTTTAACTTGGGAACATGTATGTCTCAAATTAGAGTTATAATAAACTAGGTGTTAGACAGGGATGATGACAACTAAGAAAAAACAGTTCAACCAGGAAGGCGGTATTAGTGAGCAGGCACCATATCTCCGTGTTGGCTTAAGAGCCCTTGTTCTGTAGTGATGCTGCAGCTGGTGACAAATAACGGTAGGCACACAGTTGATGCTATTCACAAACCATGTTTTATTTGGTTGGTAGTTGATAGGTTTGATGAAATGTCCCATCTGCAAGCTTGGAACAAACCAGATGGATTAAATGTCTTCCAGAGTAAGCTTCTTAACAATAAAAATAACAACAGCTCCTCAGCATAGACCTGGTCAAAGCAATTCCACAAAAGCCTGCTGGTTTACTGCTACTCTCGCTTGTGTGCAGGTGCACCCTCCGAGCATCAGACAGCCTGAAAGTGACCCTGAGTGGACTGACTCATCCTGTGAAGGGTTAAGGGACTTGTCATTGAGCACATGTACGGCTTGGGCTGGCTGAACTGCACCTGTGTTACATTCACACAACTCCTGTTGTACCTGAGAAAGAGAGGAACCCAGAACCGGTGAAAAGAACCTGGGGACAGTGATTGCTAAGAGGGAGCCAGATGGAGACAGCACCTTCCACTAACTAATTCTGTTTATTGAGGTTTGATATATTAAGTGTAATTGTGTGATTAAAGTACCCTCTTTCTGGCAAAGGTAGGCGCCAGGCTGGGTAGTCACTTTATTGTGTTTGCTGGTTGATTGTTGCTCTCTCAACTCAAATACTTCCCTGAGAAACCTGTGACTATTCGACCTTACTACTCTGAGAGGAGTGTGGAAAAGTTTGCACTTTTACGCAGTTTGCAGAGCCTCTGCTCTGAAGGATCCACAAGAGAACATGTTGTGCAGGCCATATGAACCATAAGTGTGCAGTCTCTAGCATGGGGAAATAGCTTCAACTTAAGCTAAATAAATGGGTTTACAGACATACAGTATATTAAAACCAAAATTATGATTTGAATATATACGAAAAACATAAATAGGATTTAGCATTAGCTATTTTGCCATGCTGGGTTTGCTATCCAACAATTGCATGGTTTTGTGGAGAATAAATGAAAATTATATTCAGTATATAATATACATATCATATATTTTAGAAATTAAAAAGAACAATAATTAAAAGTTAAAATTAAATCTGAGAGGTGACGGGAACTCAAAGATCAGCATTTGGCAGGTAGTAAATAAGATAATCAT
The DNA here is from genome assembly GCF_964263255.1 of Lissotriton vulgaris. Taxonomy (NCBI): domain Eukaryota; kingdom Metazoa; phylum Chordata; class Amphibia; order Caudata; family Salamandridae; genus Lissotriton; species Lissotriton vulgaris. The sequence continues at coordinate 2,125,131,070 of NC_141687.1, read as the reverse complement.
AATTACCAAGTAGAGCTTATCTGTAATGAGTAGACAGTAGACGGTTAAATGTATTATTCAGTCAGAATATGCCATCCTACCAGAGCAAAACACTCGAGAATTCGTACCATCAAAAATGTGTTTATGTGAAATGGCATCAAACAAGCTGAAGAGAAGAATTAATGGTTCATGACCTTGGATGGGGCATAATGTGTTTGCAACACCACCAGACACCTCTGAATGTCAGTGGTACCTCCCGTCCCTAGGATAGCTTTGCGGCTTAGCCTCGGGTTGTGTATTTTAGTAAAAGTGAAAACAGTGACCCAGAGGGCTGAACACTGCAATTAAGCAATCGGTGAGGCTGAGCCGTCCCATTGACTGGGTTGAGAAGGCTGTTTAGTTAGTACTTGTCTGTAAAGCAGGCAGCTCGTCCTGCGGTTTGTGGGTTTGGCTGCTGCAGGCTGACCTAAGTGCATACCAAAAGATTTCCTGCCTCTGCAAACTAGCTATGACACGAGAAAGCCAGAAAGGACTAAATGAAGCCCTCTCCAATTAACGGGGAAATTGGCTGTAGCCACAACAGCTATTTTTCGACTTAAAAATTGCCTTGCTAGAACGTTGGCAATACTGTGTCTAACTTTATTTGGTGTGTATTCTTTTTTCACCTTCACAACGCCAAAGCAGCGCAAAGTTGCAGGTTTTTTGAAGTTGAAAATGAAAACTGGCGGATAGTTAGTGCCAAAGCTCTTTGAGATTCACAATTTCAACAGCGTTATTTCTTGTGATTCGCAAGAAAAGGCATTTCCCATTTACTTGAATTTCACAAAAAAAGTGCCTCAGTGGTTTGTCACCGCACAGGTGGAAGAAAACCTTGTCATTTTCTTCATGTTAATTTGTTAGTCATTCGCACAGTTGAGCCTGTCCAGGAGAGACATCTTCCACTCTGAGGGGGGTATTCACAAGGTCTTAACTCTGATTTATCTCCACCTTAACGCATCAAAAGTGGAGATAGATTTAACACCACATTGACAAGCTGGTGCAAACTGCAGACATCGCCACTATTCCCGCGATAACTGCCCCAAATGTTATCTCCACGGTGGACATCACCAACTAACCCTAATGAGATGCAGAGTAGGCGTTCCTGTGCAAAAACACACAAAAAAAACACAAAACCACTTTCACAACGAACTGCCAGATCCACGATGCGAGTCAAAACCACGCGATAAGCCGCGGTAGCAGCAGGTATTTAACACCTGCTTCCTGCAGGTGTAAAGCCGGATGACTACCTGCAGTAGACAATGGAGCCCCGCACAAAGCCACATCCGAAGAACAAACAATGCTTGGTTTTGCCATTCACATCAGTCCAGGGCCTCTTGTGCTCTTCCATTGTCCTCCTCTGCCATGCGACGGCCTTCACATGGTCCGAGTTGGTGGGCCATCTTTGCCTCTTTGTTGCCAATGACACGTTGGAGGTGATGTGCAGTTGGTGGTGGTGTCATGGCTTATCCGTGGCGATAATCGGGTTTTCCTGGTGACTGTACCCCGTCTTCCTCTTCTCATTGGCCTTCCACGGGCCCTGTATTCCTGGGTGTTCCTCCATGGGGATTGTGGGGTTCATGTTGTCCTGTGCAGTCGGTCAGGGTGCATCCATGGCACTCCGCAGTTGATGTCTTTTCATAGTGCCATTTTCCGTATGCTGTTCTTGTACTTTATGCCACATTACGCATGGGGATTGCTGGCCTCTTGCTGGTTGTCACTGTTTTCTTATCGCGTTTGGGCACATCACGTCTTTTTACGCGTTGGGGTTTGTGTTTTTATGACTGTCGCAGTGGTTATATCACGGACAAGGTACTGCCGTGTTGTGAATTCCACGTTGACAAGGTTTATTTGTCCGCCATACGCTGCGATGTGTAAAGGTGCATTAGCATTTTTTGGTGATATTTAGCACAAGTTCTTGTGAATAGACCCCTGAGAGTGATATATGTGGGGTGGACAACATTCAAATGGACAGCTGCCGGCACCTTTAGCTGTCCCACCATTTCACAAAAGGGCACTTTTTTGGCATTACAACCTCTGTATCCTTAACTCAGTGGGTGGCCAGCACCTTTAAAATATGAATGCCTAGAATTAGGAAAGTGTACCGTGTTTATCATGCCTGCGTAGTCACACAGAATGATGCCCTTAAAAAGAAGGTACAACTTTTCCAATTTGCCCAAGTACTTGAGACATTTATTTTAAAACGCTGCAAACCTGCCTCCTCATGGCCAGCTCCTGGTCCAGAGACGAGTAAGGGTCAGTGAGGGCTCTGCACCAGTTCACAATCACTGGTTAGTATAAGGAGGGTAGAAACATGGGGCAGTGCAGAGGGAGCAGGGTATGCATAGTGGGAGGTGGGAGGCCACTCTGGATACAGGATTCGGGCAGGTGACGCGCAGCAGGGCTGTACAAACTGCTTGTTGATCTTTCTGTGGGGGAAGGGAGTGCCAGAGCAGGAAACAGGGCGGGCAGCTGCTAATGGCACAAGTATACCGAGTGCTTTGAGTAGCTCCTCGCCGCTTCTTTTTTTCAACTGTTTAAATGTAATTTTCTTCAGCACCTTTTACTCCAGCCTTAACTGCTTTAAATGAGGGTAATCTTCGATTATTGTCTTTATTTTCACATTCAAATTACCTTAGTCACAAGTAAATTTCTGTTTTAGTGTTGCAATATTGAATGGATTAAACAGCTTTGACCATTGCTATCTCATGAACAAACCTTCCACAAACAATGGTTATATTTCACATTTCAGATGTAATAGTCATTACAGCCTTTCCAATCTATCCATCAATCCGCAGAACATACACTTTTAGCTTTAAACACCCTGGCTCATATAACTTGCTATCTACATCACCTGAATTGGCTTCCTTTTTAGGTCGAGGTAATATCCGGATTGCCAAAGGCAGAACCGGAAATACCGAGAAATTATGTTCCTTAAAGGGGCTCTTCGTCCCGCCTCTCATTTTGGCTCTCTCCCATTGGCTGGCTTCCTAAATGGAGGCCAGCCATTGGAGGAGAGAGCCATCCCTCCAAATAGGCTCCGTCCTTTACGGATTTGGAGGTGTGTTCGGTGTTCTTCTTTCCACTTTTTAGCCACGCCTACTTTTGAACACCGAACACGCCCCCAAATCCGGAAAAAAACGGAAGCTTGTGTCCGCCATTGTTTGTCTCGTCTGGCCGTGAGAGGACATGAGGCAGCCCGCTGCCACTTTAGGTAAGTTTTGCTCTAGCTCGTTTTTCTCTTTGCCGGTGAGGATCGTAGCAGCATCGAGGAGGTTTGCCCCTCTGTCTGTGAATAGATTCAGGTTAATCTAAGCAAACAATCCCTCTGAGCACGGTGTCTGCAAATTCCTGACTTGGCTGCGTTCATGAGTCGCGCACCCATCCTCGAGGTGCAGGGAAAAGCCATCTTTCTGCCAGCATGCAGCCTTGATGGATTTTTTCGCCACCCAACCACTAACCAGATGGTTACCTCTAAAAATACAAAGAATTTGAGGTAGTGTTTTTTTTTTCTTTTAAGGAATAATGGTTAATTCTCTAAAGGTTAATCTGGCTGTATGCAGCTCGCAAAGCGCCTTCGACGTGTTGCTGGTGGGCTGTATTTCTCGAATGAAGCCATTCTTAATTCAGTTGTGAGGGTTACCACAGGAAAAACGTAACATCTCCGCCTGAATGTTATTCCTTCACTTGGGTTGAATATAGTGATTATAGGACCTTTTCCCATTATTTTGAGCTGTAATTACTGAAAAATTGGACGGTTGGGACTATAGTGTTCCTATCGAAGACGTTTGCGTTATAGAGAAGCATTAAACAGCTTGAGTGAAACCGAGGTTCATGCAAACATAGAGGTTATGTCAGCCACGAAGGTGGCTACGGAGTAGACATGGTGAAAAGGTTTGTTATTTCAGTGCGTAAGCTGCTGCCTAGTCAATTAGAGAAGTCCCCGGCCTCGTTCTGAGCTTGTAGGCGAAGGCAACCCCCGCTCGGGGGACGCCAAGGAATACCAGCCAGATGGATCATGAAGGAACCCGACTCGCTGCCTCCCTGTCACCATGGTGACACGGGCAGCTATTAGAGTCGGCGCAGCCGTCATTTCTTTCTGTGTGGGTGGTGGAATTAAGAGTGCGAGGCCCATGCTGTGTGAAAGGTGAAGTTTTGTAGAGCAGCGAACCCATCAGCTGCTTCCATGGTTTCGGTAACTGCTGTTGCTTCTCAACTCCTCTTGTACCCCAGCATGTCTCCTGTGCTTTCAGTGGCTATGGAAACACAACGTTATACATAGATACATGCTTGTGTAGAGGAATGTTTGCAATACACAATGTACTGACATACAAGGAACTGTTTTTGTATATGTGTGTGTCTGCGCACGTGTGAGTGTGTGTGTATGTATATATGTATATATATATATATATATATATATATATATATATGGCGTTCGTTATAGTTAGGACCTAGTTTCCATCGGAAAAGAGGCTGGGCTCTTCGTCCCGCCTCTCATTTTGGCTCTCTCCCATTGGCTGGCTCTCTAAATGGAGGCCAGCCATTGGAGGAGAGAGCCATCCCTCCACATAGGCTCCGTCCTTTTCGGATTTGGAGGTGTGTTCGGTGTTCTTCTTTCCACTTTTTAGCCACGCCTACTTTTGAACACCGAACACGCCCCCAAATCCGAAAAAAACGGAAGCTTGTGTCCGCCATTGTTTGTCTCGTTTGGCCGTGAGAGGACATGAGGCAGCCCGCTGCCACTTTAGGTAAGTTTTGCTCTAGCTCGTTTTTCTCTTTGCCGGTGAGGATCGTAGCAGCGTCGAGGAGGTTTGCCCCTCTGACTGTGAATAGATTCAGGTGCCTCTTGTCTTGCGGCTTTGTGCTGTTTTACCTGCCCCCCTGTTTGTGCTGTTCTTTCTTGCCTCTGACTCCCTGTTTGCCCTCCCCGTCGCCTTCCCTGCCTCAGAGTCGAGATGGAGCTCGCCCCCTGATTGTGCCGCTCCTCTCGCTGTCTCCCCCCTGCTGCCCCCTCCTCAGCCTCTTCCTCTGCAGTCTCCGCCGGACCCGCCCTCCCTCGGCATTGGTATGCACAGCGCCCTCTCTCCCCGAGCCCTCCCTCTGCCTCTCCCTCCGTCCCATGACATCTCATCACATCTCTGTGCCTTGAGAAGGATGCCAGAGCCCTCCGCTGCCGCCCCGCAGCCCCCCAAGGCACGGGACCCGTCCTTGGCCACGCCGGAGATCAGGACGCTGTACAACGTGCTGGGGAAAAAGCTTGTTTGACTTTGATATAATATTTAGTTTTCAGCATTTAGTTTTCATGCTACTGCCTGATAGGTGGCTGTCTCAGAACTCCAAATGGTAGTGAAACTGACGCCTAAGAGCAAAGACCGAGCTGGACACCGAAGGGCTTCCCTGTATTGCCTTACAGAAGCGGAAATACTCGGTATACCTAGAAGTCCAATATCTCTGCGTTCATTCATCTTATTGAAGCCCAGACCCCTTTCTAATGGAATGAAATGACTGAAATCGTGCTGCGAACTGCACCGTTCGCTACCTCAACCACCCTTGCTGCCTGGTTCTAATTTGCACCACGCGCTATTGTATTTATCATTTACTGTGAGATAGATTAGGGACATCTTTTCATACGACTCTCACCAAAGTTTATATATTCCCTGCTCACGTGTCAACTTAAAAATAATACGAATGGATAACAAACACTTTCAGGGTATGACATATTTCACAGAATCCTTCGTCGGTTCTGTGGCAACATAAAGGGAATGTGGTTTCTCCATGATCAGCCACTTCCTGGCGGAATGCTTACAGTGTTGGTGGTGGTTTCTCGCTTCCTACCGTTCCCTGCTTCTTGATGTGGTGTAAATGTACTAACGCTCACAATTCAATTAATATTTTCTGAAATGAATCCTGAGGGCTGCTCATCATGAACAATGAAATGACGAAAAGCTGGTAGAATTTACTTTGTTTACTTATTTACTGTAAACCCTCCCAGCGTTATTGTCATTTCTTTTATCCCCCACTGCCTCTTCCCTTTACCAACACTTGTTTGGAATGGCCGCGCTGCCTCAGCCCAACCCAAATTCGGAACTTGAGAAACGTTTGCTGCTGTGGACTCGAGGAGCACCACAATCGTGTGTGTGCGCCAAGGTCGAGCATTTGTGTGCAAGTGTATATTTATGTTGTGCGTTTGCGGTTACTTTGTGTTGTGTTAAGCAGGAGTCCGCGCCTGCTCGGATGAGTGGCACAGAACAAGAGGGCATAATGGGCTCACTCAGGTGTTGGGAAGCGTACAAAGCGATGATGTGTGGTGTATTTAATTATGATCGCCCTTTAACTGCCACATAACTCAGAATAGAGGCATCTTGCAGACAAGAATATTTTCCGTGTGTTTGCTGTTCACGTGCCCACACTGTCCTTCTGCACGCCGGCATTTTCACTCCTTGTAGGAGACTTGCGGTGGGAGGTCTGGCAGTTTATTTGCGTAGGTTCAGCCATGGCAGCCTCTTGTCCTCGCCCCCCCTCCTATTGTGCGCACCTCTCACCACCCCTGTGGTTTGTGTGCCTCAAGTCCACGCTCTTTTCTTGCGTAAACATGTGTAATAAATATATTTCAAACCTTTCTATGTATGCCATGTATATAGTTTGTAAAAGCCTATTTCATACTGTCCTATTTCAAATGTTTTAAATGTTTATGATCTGCACTCCTTAATCTTCAGTACCTTTCTTTTAAATATGAACTAGTGTTAGAAATTTGGAATAGTTGTCTGCCTTTGTGCTCGACAGACTCTCATAGGCTTTTGTTCTGCGGTGTTTGTTCTGCGGTGTTTTTTGTATCAGGTATACAAATGCTATCAGTCCATGCCAGCTCCATGATGGGCAGTGGAACGAACGCTAATGAGCCTGGGATAGATTGTTCTTGTTTCTCCTGTCAGCTTATGTGTGCTGATCAGCGGCATGAGAGGTAAGTGCCGGTCTTAGGGTGGGAGGTATTTGTAGCATGTTTTTTTGTTGCTTATTGTTAGCATGCATTCCACATCACTCTCTAACACACTACCTCCCAACTTTACTCTCTCTCTCTATCTCAATACCTCACTCTCTCTCTATCTCACTACCTCACTCTATCTATTTCTATCTCACTACCTCACTATATCACAACTCACTCCCTCAAAAATTCACTACAACACTCTCTCACTAACTCACTCTCTATCTCACTACCTCACAACTTCACTCTCTCTCTAACTCACTACCTCACTCTCTCTCTATCTCGCTACCTCACTCTCCCTCTTTCTATCTCGCTAACTCACTTTCACTCTCTTTCACTACCTCACTCTCTCTCTATCTCACTACCTCACAAACTCACTCACTGTTTCTATCTCACTACCTCAGAACATCCCTCTCCCTCACTACCTACTCTTTCACTACCTCACTCTCTCTGTCTCTCACTACCTCACTCTCTATCTACCTCACTTTCTCTCACTACATAACTCTCTCTACCTCACTACTCCACTCTATCTATCTCACTATCTCACAACTTCTCTCTTAAAACATCACTACCTCACTCTCTCACTACCTCACTCTCTAGTTCACAACCTCACAACTTCATTCTCTCTCTCTAACTCACTACCCAAATCACTCTCTATCTCACTACCTCACTCTTTCTATCTCACTTTCACTCTCTTTCACTACCTCTCTCTCTATCTCACTACCTCACAACATCCCTCTCCCTCACTACCTCACTCTTTCACTACCTCACTCTCTCTAGATCACTACCTCACTCTCTATCTACCTCACTCTCTCACTACCTCACTCTCTCTCTATTTCTATACCTCACTCTCTCTCTCTATCTCACTAACTCACTCTCTCTCTGCTAATGCAATAGGTATCACATATGCAAAAAAGCTAATGCCAATGCCATTTATTTAGGGATACAAAAAAGATAAAAAAAATAATGAGCAATACCAATATCTCTACCTATGATATTGCCGAGACCATTGCATTGTAAATGCTTGTTGATACTGACTCAATTCAATTTCCTGTTTAATAGTTCACTGCCACAATCCTGCACCCAGTCCTTACCATTAATGACTACTCATTTACAACCACTTCATAGTCTCCATATGCTTGCCTTTCCATGACTGCTTGCCCTTCCGTCACTTACATGTTTTGGTTGATTTCACTCTTGGCATCTTACAATTTATTTCTCAATATAATATTTCTTTCTTGAGTTGGTATAGTGTTAAATTAACTTATCACGTAGACTTTGTTAACTCCAGGTGACATACTCTTTTCCGAATGTGCATCTTTTACATTAGGTTTCAGTATTCAATGTAAAAGCGTGATATACATTCAAATCAATGCATACTTTATTTGTGTGCCCTTAATAGTATTACTTGTACATTTATACAGTCTGGTGCTCCAAAAATGGTATAGAAGACAACTATGTCATAAAACATTGCTTGATGAGTTTACTGAGTTGCATCCCTGATCATGCCGTTGGGGTAACATCCTTGCCTCAATGTGGCACCTAACATCTGTGGCAAGTTCTTAACAAAGTATTATTAGGTCATGCCATTTGAAATTGCCACTCTGCTTTGGGAACAGACACTTACACATAAAGTATTGATGATGTACCATGTCTGCAAATATCAAATCCAAGCACCTCATTATCAAGGGCAGGTCTTCTAGGGGATGTCTTTGTGAACTTCTTGAAGTAGAGGTTTGGCCCACCGCTTCTGAAACAACTCTGGGCTCCGGATTGAACAGGAAGTCTGTAATAATCACCAAAAGCAGACTTATGTCTGAAGGAGAATAACGGACTGGCAGAAATAAACTCCCTATAGACGAAGGCCAAAATAAGTGGACGAGGGCTTGAGAAAAACTGGAAAATGAAGGTGGAAAAAGCGTCTAAAAAGCAGAAATCACGTGCTTAACAAAAAAACATAGCAGAAACTTTGTGATTCATTGGTTTCTTTGTTATGTCTCTCCTTTAGATCTCCTAGACAGGAAGTGCTCCGGTATGACCAAGAAGCAATTTTTTCTTACATTGGGACAAAGCATTGGCTTCGGAAATATCTCCAGCCTGTAAAATCCTGACTGGAAAACATGGCGACAGACCGGGGTTGAAAATTAGGACAGGAGAGAGGCGATGTAGACGTACGGATATGTTTAAATGAAGCGTGGAGGGATCAAAGGTAAAGTTCCCACCAGAGTGAATACGGACTGCACGGCCGATAGACGTCGGATGAATCTCCTAAACGCGCTGGCTTTCAGATTGGTTTCTCTCTTTGAAGTATTCGACCGCCAAGTAAGTAGGAATAAATTGAAATGTATATATAGTGACGGGCGCTTTCTACTCACAGGTTTTGAAGTACTTGTAGATTGGTCTGGTGGGGTACTGGACCCGATATTGAAGTAAGAGACTGGGGGTGTTTGCACCCGCTTTGCGCGCCTCCGGGGCACTTTGGTAATGCCCTTTCAATAATACCAGAGGGCGTTCCCTCATTTGCATAGGGGTGTGCCCTATGCAAATGAGGGATTTCCTTTGACTCTACGCCCGCGCCATATTACAAACATGGGCGCAGAGTCAAAGAAGCCCTCAAGAGGTGCACTGACTTTTTAGGCCTTACACGCCAGTTAGGATGCTAAGATCTAGTAATGCCTGTTTTTTGCAAGTAAATAAAATCCGGAGAGTAAGGGGTGGAAAAGCATTCTCTCACCAGGCAGCTCATTTATGGAATAAGCTGCCATCTAATCTCCGATTGCAGTCTAATCATCAAACTTTCAGGAAGGCCGTAAATACACTGCTGTTTTCGCAGCTATAGTTCGACATTTGGACAGCATCCCCTCACTTACATTAGCGCCAAGACGCTGTTTGCATTCGTGCGCTTTATAAATATGAATCCTATCCTATCCTTAACCATTTAAAAGGTGGAGCACTGTCAGTGCACCTCCTGTCAGCAGCCCTCTGCAGGCGGTAAAGAGGGTCCTATGGACCCCCCAGACATCACCTTGCAGGCGGGTGCAGTCACTGACCGTACCTGCCTGCAAGGGGATCTCTAAACCCCTTTGAAAGTGCAGGCGAGTGCCACCTGCACTGTGAAAACACGGAGAGGCTGCCCCGTATTTTCCCATGAATGCGCTGCCCTAGGGGCAGCGCGTTTTCGCGGCTGCCCTGGGGGCAGTGCATACATCATAATGGGGCACATTATCACTGTTTGCGCCCAGTGCACCTTTTGAAAGGTGCACCTGGCGCAAACTGCGATAATGTGTAATACGGCCCCTGAAGTTGCATAGGATATGGTGAAATGAATTGATATGGACATGCAAGTGAACATTGAGTTAATATACTATGACTGGTTATGTTGAACCTAGATTATTGATATACTGTATTATTAATACACAGAAACTGAAAACTAGGAATGCACACATGGGATTGCCAGGACGGAATTAAAAACGGTTTGAAGGTAGGAGGTGATTTTTAGTTAGTTATTTGGACCCACTTTTCTTTGACCAGCATGTCAATTAGTAAAGACTTTTTTTGTTTTTCTCTAATTATTGTATTGCAGGTTGGACTTGCCAATGGGTAAAAAAGGAAGGCAAGTATGTGCTCTCTGGTTACGAGGGCATTTTTTTTGCATGGTATTTCGACAACGCACATGACTGTGATGGCTACATTAGTTCTGAAAGAGAGGGTATACTTCAAATTACACTCAGAATTGCACCACGTCTCACGATTTAAGATCTGTAAATTTAGAGATTGTAAAATTTTACATGTCAATATGGCAGACAGTTCTGGATACACACAGCATTGATCGGAATTATGGTCTAACTTTTGTGCATGTGTTTCCACCTGCTAGATAACCCGTTTTCTTTGTTGTGTACTTAGAACCATGTAGCACCATGATACAGGTATTATATATTGTGGTGTATTGCCTGCACACTGCAAGCAGGTGTTTATTGTATCTTTTTGCCCTGAAGAAGCCGTGGGGAACTCCCTATATGATGAAACACGTATTGTCTGGGGAAAAGACGTTAAGAAAATAAAGACAACGAAGAAGAACCATTGGGCATTAATTGTTTGCATGAATTAAGTTACGATTTAGCGTGTGCATGAGGTTTATGTTTATATCATCACAGGGATCTTTCAGATCCACTTTCGAGGGGCAGGGTGATTCCTCCTTCCCTTGTAGCACCACAACATATATTGAGGCCTTTCTTATTAGCACGTGTACAGTGAGCGCCACAACTCACCCTGTGTTTATGCCAAATGATGGGGATGCCTCCCATCCTTGGACACCACAAATGTGGCACCTGCCTTTGTTGTGAATCCTCGATTGAGGGTTCACTGTTCCAGCATAATGGAATTTTCTGGAAACACGAATCATTCAGTAACTGTAAGAGCAAGTTTGTTGTCTATGGCATTATATGCCCTTGTCGCCTACTGTACATAGGTAAAACCAATCAGGAGATCCGTCACCGGATCTCGCAACATAAATCGAGAATCAAAAGGAAGGTCGAAAACGCCCCTTTGGTGCTCCACTGGACGCGGATGCAACATGTTGTAAGTGACCTGAAATGGACTGTAATTTCCAAAGTGGAAAAAAATCCTCGTGGTGGCGATCAGAATCTTGCATTATCGAAACGGGAAGCTTTTTTAATAGTCAAATTTGACACTGCGGTGTCTGGGCTGAATGAACTAAGTGAAATATTTAAATTATAAGCAGGTTTATTTCACCTTCATTTATCGCTCCTATGCCTGCAATTTCCGTGGTTTTCTATTAGACCACTGGTAGCCTTTGCGGACCTATTAATCCGGTCCTGGTTTTCAGTTTCAAACTAAGCACCGGAAACACAGTGGGCGTGTACTAATTATCGACTTGTATATATGGGCGGTCGCATGGCAGCCCAGCCAGCTAAGGCGTTTTTGCCAGAGTGCAGCTTCCTCGTTATACCGTCGCTCGAAGTTGTGGATTAGAGATTCAATTGTAAGTATTACCGAACGCAGGTCTCATGGTGTTAGCCAGTTATACTCTACCATTGTGTAACTAACTCCCACCCCGTTATTTTCACCGCAGCAATCATTTTTCAAAAATGCCCTTGGCGAGCAGCGCCGCTTTGACGGTAATATATTTACAACTATTTTCAAATTGAGTCCTAGTTATCCGTCTCAATGGTCCCCTGACATTCGCTATGTTACATTTTGCAGGGCCCTTGAATTGTTTGTAATCAGCGAGCAGCGTTCGGCGGACCACGACCTTCGCTAATTAACTACGGTAAACCGCGTTGCTTTTTCCGAGCCTAGTTTAATCAGTGGCGGTCAACATTTCTAATGTACTGACGGGTTTAATGTTGGTTCCCCCGTAGGTTCCCCAAACTACTCGAGATAAAGTGTCGGTTACAGTAATTCCTGCACTGAACATTCAGCCTCTCTGGTAAGAAATTTCAGCAGTTACCTTTTGATACGTCAGTATCTTGAGGCTGTCGCAGTTCACTGAAGCTCTTGCTCTGTTACTCTTTTATAGACCTTGTGCCTTGTTTTACTCTCATGTCGACGACGGTTGCACCATAAAATAAAGGTCGAAGATTAGTAGGTAAGGACGGCTGCTGCCACCTTAGAACTTTCACGTTCTTTATTAGTAAGAAACCGGTCCTGATCATACACGTGTCCACTGCTTTATAGGTACTACAATCGTTCTACCGAGTGACCCCGCCTTTAGTATAGCATTCCTGCCCACTACTAAGACAGGTAAGATAAGAAGTTTTCCAATTCTTCCATCCTTCAGCCACCCAGACTAAGCTCCGTAGGTAACCATAGTCTGCCTTGATCATTTTCAGGTACAATTTTCTTCCCCCCAGCCATAATGCTGTGAATTTTATTACCTGGATGTAACTTCACCATTTTGGTAAGCTGTGGAGGAGGGGGTGCGACCTGAGTGAGGAATCTGATGTTGATTTACTGAATGCACATTTTGTATAACTTTCCCCCTAAAAACTTTTCTTTTCCTTTTCTAGATATAAATAAAGGCCCTGAAGAGAATCCTCTTAGACCAGCAGGATTCGAAACGCGTAGGCCCATTGCCACTCTCGAGTCTGCATGGGTGATAAGCTCATTTGAATTGCCTGGTTGCTTATCACTACCATTTGTACATTACTTTGTTCATTTTTTTCTTTCTTAAAAAATTGAGAATATTTGAATCTGTTTAAAGAATGTACCTTTTGTATAAATAATTTTCCACTAATACCCATCGAAATATTTTGCAGACCGAGGCCTTCTCCAGCATTCTTGTGCTTGTTTGCTCACTGTAAATACTGTTCACTGTAATATATTACACACGTCATAATTTTCCCTTTTTTCCTGAATGATTGAATGTTGTATGCTTGTGACATGTTTGATATGATGAAAGATTCCCTCACTTCTTATTTTTGTACCTAGCATGTATTACTGTCCACCTTTTTGAACAAGTTTTTCTAAAATATAGCTGCTCTTTGATAAAATTGAACAAAATAATAAAAGCTACTAAACAGCTCCCAGTCTTGAATCACTGCTTCAGGTTCTGTGTTCTAAGATTTGTTAATTAATATTCCGCATCAGTACTGGCACCTGCACTTTGTTTTTTCCTGTTATTGGCTCAGCCATACTGATTAGAGCCACCCCTTTGTAGTTTTCTGATGCGGTATTTGCAGCGCGCACAAATACTCAGGAGTGTCCTGACGCAGATGGAGAGCATGACAACAGAAAGGGTCAGGAATAAGGTGGCTAGGTGAAAAGATAAGTATTTAATTGTTTCTTAAATAGCTTAAGATCCTGGATATTCCGCAGGTCCAGAATGAGGGAATTCCAGGCCGCTGCTGCCTTGACAGAAAGAGAGTTGCCCCCCAGGCGAGTCCTGCGGAAACGAGGAACCACTGCCAGTTGTTGCGAGCAGAACGGAGACTTCTGCAAGGGGAACAGAATCAAAACACTTCTGAAGGTATACCGGCCCCAGGCCATGCAAGGCACTATGAGCCAAAGTGAGAGCTTTGAACTGAACTCGGTGGGCCACGGGGAGCCAATGGAGATCACGCAGATACTGTTTCATGCCTGATCTTTCTAGGATTTGCAGCAAAACCCTAGCTGCTGTGTTCTCTATTGTTTGCATTTTTTTAGCTGATACCCTGGCAGACCAATGTACAGGCTATTGGCATAATCAATGGCTAGACAAAATGAGGGCACGAGTCACCATTTCTTTGGCTGGTCTAGGCAGCAAGGGAAGAAACTTTCAAAGTGGTTTTAATGAGCCGAAGCAAACCCCTGCAAGTCTCTTTATCTTTGTGAAGAACCTAAGGTCTTCCCCAAACCAGACTCTTAAGTTCTTAGCAGGGTCGCCAGTTGAATTTGGCCGGGGATACTCAGAAGGCCACAAGGACTCCCTGAAAGCTGGAGGGGAAGATCCATACAGGAGGACCTCCGATTTGCCCTCGTTGCACTTCAACTGCACCCATGCGAGCCATTTGAAAGCAGCAGAGAGACAGTTTTGAGATGCAGCCGGGGGCAGATCATTTTCACTCTCAGTGAAGAGGAGATAGGTATCATCTCTGTAGGATATGATCTTAGCTCTCAGCTCCTCTCCCGGATAGATCGGGGGCGTGATGTAAATATTGAAAAGCAGAGGGCTCATAGTAGAGCCCAGCGGAACCCACGTAGTCACCCTCCTGGGAGTAAATGAAAACGGTGGCAGCCAAACCTGCTGGGTGCGGTCCTCTAGAAAGGATTTATGCCAATCCCAAGCACGATCAGACACGCCAATGCTAGAGAGACGGGTAAGAAGTTGTTGGTTGGGGACGTGTCGAATGCAGAAGAGAGGTCTAGCAAAATCAGGGCCGCTCTGCAGCCCATGTCCAGACATTCCCTTATTGCCCCCGACATTTCAACAAGAGCGGTCTCTGTGCTGTAAAATGCCCTAAATCCAGATTGGGCAGGGTGGAGAGCACCAGATTACTCAACAAAGGTGGCCAGCTGCTTGAAGACTGCTTTCTTGCACACCTTTACAACTGCCGGAAGAAGGGAAATAGGGCGATAGCTGACAAGAAGAGCCGGATGTAGGGAAGGCTTCTTCAGAAGCTGTAGCAATTTGGCCTGCTTCCATGCCAGAGGGACAGTGGCAGTCTGGAGGGAAAAATTTAAGATGGCATTCACCTCAGGATTGATCACCTCTGCAACCCCTGCTAACAGCCTAGCCAGACACAGGTCTGTAGGGGAAGTGAAGTGAAGTGCAGGATGCACCACTTAGCCTGTACTGCAGTTATGATGCCCTTCGATGCCTGCCGGCACCTGCAGTTATCAGCATTCCTGACGCCAGCACCTGCATCCTGTTATCGGGATGCCAATAACTGCCGAGGATGACTCCACAAACTCACAGACTTCGCATTGTCTCACCAGAACCAAAGCCTTGCTGCCAACACAACTGACTTCCCCTGTCCTGGATTTGACACGTCGCTTCCTTGCAGACACAATGCACCACCTCCCCCATGGCAGTCAGGGAGTCGGCCTCGACCTCATGTCTGGGAGTCCGTGCGACTCAGTGCATGATGCCGCGCACATCGTAGTCAGCGCCGTACTTTGGATTTATTATTGTCACGACATCGCAAGAGCCCAGGTAGAGCTACTTGTTTTCTGCAAGCTTTATTTGGAGGTAACTGTTTTAAGTGCTATTTTACTACATGTAACATTTGTCGTTTTGGTCTTGTTGAGTTTAGATAAAGATACTTTATTTTTCTAAATTGGTGTGGTATGCATTTGTGGTATAATCACTGTATTACTGTGTTTTGAGTACAAATACTTTAAACATTGCCTTTGGGATAAGCCTGTCTGCTCGTGTCAAGCAACCAAAGGAGTGAGCAGGGGTTATCTGAAGTGTGTATCCCCATTACCCTGACTAGAAGCAGGGGTCCCTACTTGGACAAAGGTACTTACCTCTGCCAACTAGAGACCCTCATTTCTAAGATAGGACTTCATACTTTGAGTCCATATTCTCGTCCAGTGCTGCTGGGGCTGAAATACGAAAAAAACGGAAACTTACTGCACCCCCTGCTATGCCTACCATACCGTTAAGAGCTGTTGATCATGCAGTTGAACACTGGTCACAGTCATTAAAACTTTTTTACCATATTTGTCTGTGTGTGTGTGTACACACATGCGTACATACGTGGATGCGTGTCTGTGTGGGAAGGGGTATGTCTTCTTTTTTACACAAACTTCAAATATAACAAAAGAAGTAGTTAGACTGTGCAATTCTATGCATTATCTTGCAGTATTCTAGAGACGTTTAACTGTATTTGATGTGCTTATTACCACCGGGAGTTCAGTATTTTACTAAATGAGTATTCAAGAATTGCACCATGCAATGCACAGTTGCGCACATTGCTTTGTACTTAAGGACAAAGTATGAAAACCATATACACAAGGGAGATGCGATCTTTTCCTAAACGCATCACATTAATGTATATTGTTTTATTAATGCATAGACTAGAGTTAAAACGTACAGTTAAACCTGTACTAAAGAGCGAACATATTCAACTGAAACATTCACAATAAGGGTAAAATATTGTACAGACTGAAAAAAGCAGCTTCTGAGGAGTTTGTGATACCTTTTGTTAGCCTACCAAACAATATAGAGAAGTCACCATCTATTCACAATATATTCTGTTCAAGCACACTTTAGACCGGCTCATTTCCACATTAGTGCACAAATGCAACTCTGAAAGGGTATCAAGAGAACAATCGCTATATAATCATTACCTGTGCAATATAATATAAGACAACGTCCATAAATTATTCAGAAAATATTAACAAATAATTAAGCTAAGGAAACTGCACAAAGGGTTAAGTCCAGGAGAAATGTATGTTACATCAGCATTATTGGTATATTCCGGTAAATTCACATTACTCTTGTTATGGAAAATTCCAGAAATAACAGTAGTATGCCACATCGCACAATTATATGTGTTTTGTGGTAAAATGTGACGTATTTGGTGCAAATTTACAGCGAATGCATGGGTACACACGAACGACAGAGAACGAGCAGGTGACGTTTGCATGCTTTTGTCTTTTTGCAGTGTATTGGCGTCCTCCAAATGGAGTGTAGAAGGTGAATTGCACTTTTTCCTTACTCATTTATTCTCAAATAAAGCACCAAATGCCAGTTTTGCATTTTGCGTAATTTTGCGAAAGCAAATTACATGAATTTCTCCACCCCCCACCCCCAGTTATGATGTACTTGCACTAAACACTCTTTTCGAGTTCACCTGTCTGTCTGATTGAATTGTTGTCCATGTAAATTAGCACCCACGACATTACTCAAGAATCAGAAGAGATTGCCAGACCCCATCTTTAATACGCTATGCTCTAAAGCCCTACAGCTGTAACTATTAATGTCTCCAAGATGTTGAGAATCATACCTCAGAGTATATCACAACACAAACAAATGGAAGGAAATTAAATAACTGATTCCAAAAAGTGTATTCTACTACAGAAGAGGTGTGTGCTGAATTTACGTTTATACGAGTGTTTTTTTAATGTATTGGATCATAAACTACTTTTAATGCAAAAAATACCTATTTTTTAAATTGTTGTAGGAATATTAGGATGTTAGATATACCCCAGGCTTGTGAGGGTCAATAGGGGTATTAACTTTCCATTACCAATGTGTAATCTGTCATGAAAGGCACATTCTTTAAACATCAGGCAGAACATTAGACAATATGTGCACATAATGGAACAGTACCGTCTTTCTGACTTTGGGACGTGTCCTTCAGTCTGAGAATGTCGACTGCCCCTTTGGGTTCCTCTGCTAGAATGGCTGCTGTTTCGGTCCCTTGAAACCGAAGCCTGTAAACTGGCCTTCCCATGCTCATCTCTTATGTGCAGTGGAACAGATGAGCGAATAGCTGAGATGACGGGCCCAGAGTAGGGATTCTGCAGGTCTTGTCGATGACGTGAAGGTGCATTGGGAAGAGACTGTTCCACATCCGAGGGCTGCTGTACAGGCCTCGGGTTGCTTCTTTCTTGGTGAAAGGCAGAAAGGCAGGGCCGTGTTTGCTCCATGACTCCACCACTGCAGGTTCTAGAGCAGGCTGACCAGGGCCCCCAGCTGCCCCACGTACCTGGTATCCCAGAGCTGGGTTCTTCAGGAGCATCCCTCTGCTGTTCTATCCTGTGTGGGACCTGGAAATACAGACAATCGAATTAGAATTCCAGCCACTGTGATTGTGAGTTTTCAATTTTCTTTGCATCACTTTATGCTATGAATTTCAATATATTTATTTGTATCTAACAGTCCTAGAGCTATAAACATCTGATAAACAGGTGAAGTATTAAGAAGGTGTCATATACTTTTAGAGTTTGAAAAAGTGAGCCTTCAAACTCATGAATTCCAAAGTGAGCCTGCAGCTAGCTCTGAGAGGGATGAGAAGCCTGTTCTAAAGAGGTGTGCCAAATAGTCTGAAAGACCTGAAATCTAATGAGCTCCTGCGAGCTTGGTACAGCGCCCACGTGGATTTTGTCATAACGATGGTGGGGAGGAGTGTACTGCACCATAAGTGGTGGTAGGTAAGCAGGAGGCATGCTCTGAATGGATTTTAAACCCAATGGTGAGTACATTGCACTGTACCTGTATTAAGTAGAGAGTTATGCTAACTATTGGATGAGTGACAGGGCAGGTTGTATATTATTCTGGTAAGAAAATTAATGACGTTGTCATGGAAGGATAATTCATATTGGGGGAAATAGTTCCTAACCTATTAAAGTAATGCAATATATTCATAAGTAGAGTATTGATCAAGCACTGACCTCTGATAGAGGAAGATGAGGGTGGACCTTTTGAATATTGGGCACTTGAAAACATACAGCAGTGTCAGTGGAAGAGATCAAGTCTTTCAGGTATATACGGTGAATAGTGCACCTAATTCTTTGGTAACCGTATCTGGATTGGAATGTGGAAGAAGTTATCTGGATGGGAAAGGGTGGTGAAGGTAGATGTAACAAGTACTGGGGCATGTGACAATAAAGTGTCCCATCCCTTACGTGTCGCCTTCACAGGTCATTAGATGCTCAAATTAAATTTGAGCAATAAGAAAAAAGCCCCACAAAACGTAGATATACTTGAATTTTTTTTATTCCAATTCAATTCCTTTATCAATCTTCATTTACAATTGCATCAGTTTAGCATTTCCCATCGTAGCTTCACATCTCCAGAATATTGTCTCTCCGAAGCGTTTAGCACTACGATATTCTGATCTTCCCTGCTTATTTTTACTCACTGGATACTCAACTCCTACCAACCTAAAGACAGACACTAGCCATGCTGCCAGGTCAGCTTGTGCATACGAGCATAATCGATACATTTAAGATGTCCAGAGAAAGAAACCAAAAGCCACATCAGTCTTTGATATATAATGTTGGACCCTTCTACTGACTATTGTCGTTCTGTTCTCTTTAGTTTATGTTGTTTTTTTGTTGCATTGCACCATGTTCTGTGTACACATTTTTAAAGTGCATATAGCCAGTGCAAATAAGGTGGGACTTTTCTGACTTTATTAGTCCATGGTTAAAGGCCTTTCCATTCAAGAATTGGTTAAATAGATCAGTGGGATACACTCAGACTGCTTATGTTTGCACATAACCTTTCATAATATCCCTCGATCTCGCTAAGCAAACTATTGAGTTCTTCCTCCACATCAATATCACAGTACAATTGCACTTACAGCCACATGCATCATAGGAAATTGCCTTCGCAAACGGTCCGAATCGCAAAATTCGGCCGTTTGCGAATGCAATTCCCATTTTTGGGATGCATTAACATTTTTGTTATTTTCGCAATTTAAGAAATCGCAAAATTGCGATTTCTTAAATAGCGATTGCATTTAAGGAATCTCAAATTGAGATTCCTTAAATGCAATGCATCAAACTTTTAAAATTTGCTAATTCGCAAATAAGGGGAGCAAATTACCATGAAGTTGACCTTCATGGTAATTTGCAAAAACTTTGAAAAATGCACTAAAGTGCATGTTTCAAAGTTCCATTTTACACACACACATGCCCTTGGGGCATGTGAGTGTGCAAAATGTACTCCTAAGCAGATTTCAAGGGTGCAACAGGGTGTCCTTTGGACACCCCTGCACCTTTGAAATTGCATTCTTATTTTGCAAATTTTTAATGGTGAATTGCAAATTAAGAATGTCTTTCCATTCATTCCTATGGGCCTCTAGGCCCATAGGAATGGATAGGGAAGTATTCCTTAATTGCGATTCTCAATTAGAGAATCGCAATTAAGGAATTTTAAGACATTGCTATTTTTAAAGCGATTTCTTGATGCATTGCAGTTTGCAATTCCTAAATTGCGATTCCTTATTTTTCGCAATTAAGGATTCGCAAAATGCAATATTGATGCATGTGCCTGTTAGTGCTAATAATTCCTTGTTGCCTGACAACACCCACCAAAAATACGTCTGCTTTTTTCACACCTATGTTACAAATAAACATATGTGTTCAGGTTGCAGCCACAGACAGAGTCAGTATGAATTAACAGTTTCCTGGTTGATCTACTGACTTCAGATTAATAATTTAAGCTCTCCAGAAAGATATAAAGTAGTCTCTTGAGCATGAACCATAATATTCTCAATGAAGTGTTTCCAATTTTCAACCCATTGCTGTGTAACGTACAAGTATATATCATGCCTCAAAGAAGGTCAAAGTATTATTGATCCCAGTGCTTAATTTGTAAAATATTAAGTCCAGGTGCTCAATTTTTTTTAGGAGGCCACACCCACTTCCCCAAAACCCACCCACTACCTTCATTGGCTCCACAGACTTTCTCTATTGACTCCACACACACCCTCAACTGGCACTGCTAAAAGCCAGATGTAATATCACCGTACAGATGGGAGAATGTTGTGCTCCGATGCCAGTCAGTAAGTAACACTTCACAGTACCTGAAACACACCTTTACCAAGTGGGACCCTACAGCCCAAGGGGGACCGCTTATCCACATCAACAATTATCACATGGAAGGAAACATGCATCACACAAGACATTTTTTATACACAGTACTTGGCCTTTTAACACACAATTGTGACACAGGATCATCTTAACTCAGTGACTTACTGTACCACACAGACATTTTCCACACGTCAGGCTCTTTACCACACGGATGGAACTTACTCCTTCCACTGGGAACTTAACCACACTCGTGTTTGTGAGCTTTTTACACAAGTGTTTCTTAAACTAGACCTTTACTGGAGCGATTAATCAAGTGGCCATTGGCCCTGCGGGACTTTGCTCATATACACCATGTAGCATCCATAAAGTTTTTTTAGAGTGAAACAAGACCTCACATATTCAAAACAGGAAAGGGTCACCGAGATTATTTACGATAATATTATCCAGCTTCTGTTTTACAATATTGAAAACATACCTCACTATCCCTGAATATTAGATGAAAACACATTTAGAATATGGAGAAGTGTGCTTGTGCCCCTGTCTGTAACTTGGCTGAGGAGGGCATGAAAGAGCTGAAACTTGATCATAAAATCCAAACCTGTTCTGAACAGGGTCCCACAAAATTAGTTTTGGTCAGGGACCACAAAATCCTTATAATTCTCCTGATCTGTCCTTCCTAAAACTCAAGCCTTCTCCCGTCATTTGTATAAGTATTAATAGTGAGTGTCAAGTTGAATGCAGCTGGGAGGCTCAGTGTTTTGTCCGACACTTTCAAACACTCACTTTTGTCATTTAGGTAACCTGTACGCAGGGCCAGACTGGGAACCAAAACCGGCCTTGCAAAGTGCTCGGCTTGCCCCCCTCCCCACTCGGGTGGGGGGGTGGTTGGAGGTGCCCCCGTGCTCATTGCCGGGCCGGTTTTCGGTCTATTTTGGTACAGGGCCGATTATGCAGCTATGCTGCAAAAACATCCCTGTAACAAAAACGGCCCCAGGGGTCCAAAACCGGCCTCCACCCCTGCGACGCACCGGGGGATTGCAAGGTGCTTGCTATGGCCAGTCCGGGCCTGCCTGTACGTTATAAAACAGCAGCTCCTTGCAACCATGGGCTTGCGCTAAAATACACATCTGTTAAACTGATTAAATACACAGATAAAATGCTTAGGAATGTAACACACGAATGAAAACAGTTTTGACATTAAAATGCACAAGTCATTAAAAAGAAATATGTACTGCCATTTAAAAATCAGTGGTAGGTCGTGGCCACATACAGATTAAATACAAGAAAGAATTATGGCAATCAGAGCATTCTTAAGATATGTGAACGGGAAAATGTTCACAATGGGTGTATGTTGTGGGAAGAAGTGACATTCTCGTTTTAGCTTAATTTTTGTGATAATATCTTCATTTTTAGGGCTCGGCCTACGTCACCACTTTGTCAGAAGTGGGGCGGAGCTCCGAGCCGTCTTGTTACCGGGCTCAGAATAGTGAAGTAAAAATTCCTCACTGCGCGAGATTTTTCCGTAGTTTATTTTGGCATCTGCATGCTAATTGGTCCTCGCAGTGCTGTGTTTCTAGTAGCCTTTACGCAATAGGCCATATGGATTTCAGTTTGTGCACTTCCTGCATATTCTGTGCGGTTACTCGCAGGGGAGTGCAATAAATTGTCAATTTCGAGCTGTCAGGGTGGCGCGGTAATTGAACCCAGATGTTTGGGGTGCGTTCACCAGTCTGCAGTGAGTTTGGTGGGCGTGCGTTCGTCTGCATCCTTTCATGTGTAAATGTTGGCCTTTGAAGAGCTGGCTTGGCCGTGCGCCGACAATGAGACACACAGTCTTCATTACCCCACAAAGTATGTAAGTGCTTTTGTATTGGAGACAGTAACGTCCAGGTACGAAACGGAATTCTTTTCACTGGCTTACGAACAGTCCCACATTTTTCCACATTCTCCTCATCTCATCAAAGGGGCTCATGTCTTGTTCAGCAACAAAACCAAACCTCCGAGAGCAGGATTGTGTTTCTGCATGGAGGGTCCGAGCAGCCGGGTTGCAACAGTTGTGCTTGTGTGTCTAACCTGGGGCCTCATGACAAGTAGGTTGATTTTAGGTGCAGGGATACACAGGCACTGCTCACACACACAGACACTGTTGACACACATGGACACTGCTCACACACACACAGGCACTTCTCACACACACAGGCACTTCTCACACACACAGGCACTTCTCACACATAGGCACTGTTCACACACACAGGCACTACATACACACACCGGCACTGCGCACACACACAGGCGCACTGATCACACACAGGCACTGTTCACACACAGGCACTGTCCACACACAGGCACTGTTCACGCACACAGTGCTGTGTGCTGTAGAGTGCTGTGTACTGTAGAGTGCAGAGTGCAGTTGAGTGCAGAGTGCAGTTGAGTGTAGAGTGCTGTGTGCTGTAGAGTTCAGAGTGCTGTTGAGTGCAGAGTGCTGTGTGCTTTTGAGTGCTGTGTGCTTTTGAGTGCAGTTGGGTGCAGTTGAGTGCAGTTGAGTGCAGTTGAGCGCAGTTGAGTGCAGTGTGCTGTTGAGTGCAGAGTGCTGTTGAGTGCAGAGTGCTGTTGAGTGCAGACTGCTGTGTGCTTTTGAGTGATGTGTGCTTTTGAGTGCAGTTGCGCGCAGTTGAGTGCAGAGTGACAGTGAGTGCAGAGTGAGTGCAGAGTTCTGAGTGCAGAGTGAGTGTAAAGTGACAGTGAGTGCAGAGTGACTGCAGAGACAGTGTGTGAGGGTGCTGGGTGCACATTGTGTGAGAGTGCAGAATGAGTGTGCAGGATAAACAGTGCGTGACTATGCAGGGTGACATTGGGAGTGTGCGGGTGAGCAGTGTGTGAATGTGTAGGGGCAGTGTGTGAGTGTGCAGAAAACACCACACACACATAAACTACACACACATACCACACACACACCATACACACACCACACAGACATACACCACACACACACAACACACACACAAACCACACACACCTTACTCTCTCAACACCACACACTCATCACCACTCACCACAACACACTCACCACCACACACTCACCCCCACAGACTCACCACCACACACTCACCACTACACACAAAACCACACACATAACAACACACCCCCAGCCGTCAATGAATGCTTTCACCAGGCACAAACACCAACAACCATCAATGTACGCTTTCACCAAAAACAAACACGACCATTCATCAGTGCCGCTAAACACCCACACACACAACAAACAATGCCAGTGCAACTTTCACCAAACACACACACACACCAACAGCTGACAGTGCACCAGCCACTCTTTCAATTGGCACAATCATCAACAGCTGTCAGTGGACCCTTTCACCAACCACACATATTACCATCCATCTCTGTACGCTTGACAGCCACACTCAGTAACAGCTCTTACTGCACGCTACCACCAGTCATACACACCTCAAGCCACCAGTATACGCTTCCACCAAACACACACACCAACAGCCATCACTGCACAATTCTTACAGGCACACACATCCTCCACCCATCAATGCACACACCAATTGATAATGCATCCACCAATTAACATTGTGCCTATCGCACTATGCTGCACTTTACCTTTTAAAGATAATGCGTTAAAGTGCAGCATGCCACATAATCCAACACACATATCTCCAACACACACCACATGCTTCCACTCCAAAACACATGCCTAAAACACATTGCCGTTTACAATGCCATTATCTCTAACTCAAACAAACCCGAGCCCTAATGCATTCCTAACGCTTGTTATACACTTGCTTCTTTTTCTTCTCTTTCTTAGTAGGGAAATGTGATGGTGAAGAGTACATTTAAAATGTAACATTTGCTTGAGTTTTCGTCTGTCCTTGTGCATTCATTTCGCACCCTCTTTTATTTGTTTGCAAGGTAATATGAAGTAGTGTTCCTGCTTGAAAGGAAAACTAGGCTTTCCCTTTAAAGGCCTGCAGTCACCTAATATATTTCAGTGTTATCAATGAAATATTAATTTACTGAAAAATAGATGAAGTAGTTGTTTGATCATTGAATTATGAGGTAATTTTAAAGTGAATTTCCTATTAATCAAAGATCTTCTGTTCTATCATACGAATACGGAAGTCACTGTCACAACGTGGACAAATGAGGTTGTTCCTAAGTGCGTATTGGCTTAATCAGATAACTGTCTCCTAATAATGTTTAAAGCGCTTAAACTTCTCATAGCGCTCTATTGGAAAACTTGGAGACTTCAAGAAAGATACCTTTTCCTAAACCACCACACAGGCACCGTCAATGAAACAAAACAGTAAATGTGGTCAGATTTCCTTGTATGTTTGGGCTTGAATGGCTCTCCAGAGAGGTTAAAGCGTGCCATCACATTGTGATGTCCTTCTGTCGGAGAAGCGAGTGGGTGTGCATAAAGCTCTCCAGAACCACCATCCAGCCCGTGGCTGAAACCTGTCAAGCAGCATATCTTAAAACACAGTTTTACAATAACTTTACTCAATGTGGTTTGTAAAAAGCTTCCAGTTAAGCGTGTTATGTGTTGATCTTAATAAAAACAAGCATTGGCATAGCCAATAGGTCTCCCCTTTGGGACCTTATAAGTGTTTAGCCATGCAAGAGTTGATGTTGTTGCACCAGTGATATTGTGCTGGATAACTAAACACTTATAAGATCCCAAAGGCGAGACCTATTGGCTATGCCAATGCTTGTTATGTATGCCTGGGTTGATAGCAATATCAGCTGGGGAAAGGATGGGGCCTAACTGCATGTGCTGCCGACCTTTGTGCTGGGAAACCAGGTGCGAGGCTTTGTGAGCTCAATATCCAGTGTTTCAGGGTAAATCACTTAATCACCCCACGCCTACCAGAAAATGAATGTTTCCTTATGTAAACATAACTTTCGGGTCGAGTATGCCCTATATAAATCTGCAAAACAAAAAAAAAATGATATCCTCCTACACTTTCAGCTGTACTGATGACAGCTGCAGCAGAACATGAAAGGAAATTTTGATGAAAAGCATGACCGTTTTTCGCACAGATTGCAGTGTTGGTAAAAATGGACACTGTGTTGCAAGACTTCAGAAAGCCCTGAACTCCAGGCTTCACAGAGCAAAAGGGAAACTTGTTTACGTTCTGCCCAAACATCATTCTATGGACAGAGACGTCATTGAGTGATCCTCGGTCTATCTCTGCTGCAGACATGGACGATATTGCCCACTACGGGTCCCCTGCCGTTACAAAGCATAGCAACGCTGTGACATAAAACAATCTCCGGCTGGGTGGTCGATCTCACCACGTGTGACAGTGACGACAAATTGGTAGTATCCTACTGCACATGCAGATTGCATCTAGTCTAGTCTCACACCCAGTTTAGGGAGGTCATGGCTCATATCCAGAGATGGATGGGCCTTAACCACCTAAAACTTAACCCAGGCAAGACTGAACTGATCTTGCCTGGGAAGAGCGAACTCAGCTGGGGACCTCAATTCTGGCCTCCGGAGATGGGAAATCCCCCCTCCAAATCCCGCACGGTTAAGAGCCTTGGAGTCACCTTCAGTGATGACCTCTCCTTGAAAAGTCAGGTAGGGTCAGTTGTTTCCGCATGCTTCTTTCAGCTGCGCAAGATTAGAAAGATTGCCCATTTCCTAACCCATTCTGCCCTGATACAGGTGACCATCGCCCTTGTGCTGTCTAGGCTGGACTACTCAAATAGTTTATATTTGGGCCTTCCAGCCGGACAGCTCAAGAGGCTGCAGCTGGTTCAAAATCAGGCGGCCAGGCTGATCTGTGGGCTTCCTAAATGGCAGTCCATTAGGCCAGGCCTGGCAGACCTGCATTGGCTGCCGGTAGCCCAGAGGGTGGCTTTTAAATCCGGCTGCATTATCTTTAGGGCATTACAAAGCAAAGGCCCCAAATTCATTATCAACCTGCTTGCCAGATACACCCCCTCCCGCAACCTTCGTTCGGGTCACAAAAACTTGCTCACTGTGCCGGTTGTTAGGAAACAACGTCAGGGCGGCAGCTCCTTTCATTTTCTTGCTGCATCCCTCTGGAACTCCTTGCCAGCTTCTTTAAGGTCACACGAGGATATTCTAGCCTTTAGACTAGCCTTTAAAACCTGGCTTTTTAGAGAAGCCTATCCTCAGACGCTCTAAGTGGTCCTTCTGTTGTTGTGTTATGCTCTGGAAACTTCCTACAGCGCCATGAAGCCTACGGGCGTACGCGCGCTTTATAAGCTAAATTTAACATAACATAACATAACACCCAACATAGTGCCTAGACCTGGGTGGTAAAGTCTCTGGACCTACCAGGCAGATATGCAATCGAACCAAGACAGGTAGGAACATTTATTTTAAAAAATTACTGGGCCATTGCACAGGGGAGCAAAATTCTATAGCCCCAGCCCTGTTAATTAGGTGCTGGTGCTAAGCACCGGAAAGCACCGACACAAATTAAGCACTATGGTCCCAATGGACAAGATCACAGTGTAACCAATTCTTTGGCTGGAAACAAGAACATATATCTTAATTAGTTTTGTAGGGCCTGAACTAACTTTCATGTTTAATGTGACATGCTTAACTGCAACCAACCTTTTAGCATTGCTTTTCCAGCTTCTTTCCCTTATCTCCATTATTCAGTTGTCCTCTACATTTGTACATTTGTTTCAATACCAATTACAATGCTATCACTTTCTGTCTCAGAACTTCCCATGATTGCCTCAAAGGCCTCTGTGTCCTCCACTCCATAGTGTCATTGCACAGGCCCCCAAGCAGCTCTTTCAGAGACCTCAACACAACTCTTCGTATAGTCCATCAATAACATCTCTCAGTTCTTGTCATCTTTCTGCCTCCAGGACTTAGGTTAACAGCTTACCCAATGAATTACAACTTTACCCAACTTCCTATTGAAGTGCTTTACTTTACTCAACGCCATAGCCTATTCCATGCTTCCTTCATAAATGTCTCAGAGGATATGCACACAGCTTCTACTTGCCCTAATCATGCACACATCCAGAAATGCAGATAGTTTTCCTCACCACACAATCTACCATTAATGTTATGATGATAAGTGAGATCAGAACAAAACTGCGCTGATCCATAAGGTACACACCCCACTCACATAAACCATTAACTACATTGAGGAGGTATGTTAGACCTGTCATCCTTAGGGTGGTTTTCCGCAAACCCTTTAGCCTGCTTACCTCCTCTTTTTGCTGTTTCTTTTGTTGACTTTATGACTCTGAGCACTTTACTACTGCTAACCAGCGCTAAAGAGCATGTGCTTCTCCCCTAAACATGGTGACATTGGTGTGTACCTGATTGACATATTCAGTTAACTTTTAAGACCCTTGTAAAGTGTTATACCATATACCAAGGGCCTGTAATTTAATTGCTACCAGTGGGCTTGCATTCACTGGTTGTGCCCCCCACACAAGTAGGCTATCAAACGTGTCTCAGGCCATTGCAAGACCTGTGTGTGCAATTTACTGCCACATCGACTTGGCTGTTCATACCACTTCCCAAGCCTTAAACTCCCCTTTTACTACACATACGTCACACCAAAGGTAGGTCCTGGGTAGCCCCAAGGGCAGGGTGATGTGTAAAAATAAAGGTAGGACATGTACTGGTAAGTTTTACATGTCCTGGTAGTGACAAACTGCTAAATTCGTTTCTCACTACTGTGAGGCCTACTTCTCTAATAGGCTAGCAGTGGGAATTCCTTAAAACACTTTTAAGCTTCATTTCTTGACAGTAGCTGCTGGCAGGGAATATGGGTGGAGGATCAGGGAGTGGGGGGAACAAAATAAAAATACAAAAATTATTCCACTTAATCTTCCACCGGCAGCGTCTCTCCTCCACTTCTCCAGCTAGTCCCAAGACCAGCACACACCCAAGCTCCCCATATCTAACCACAACACTGCAATGCAGCATTGTCATTGGTCAGAGCACCGTGGATCAGCGCTCATTTGGGACTGGGGGCTCGGTCATGTTCCCCACCAGGCCATGTAATGTAGCATGGTGGAGAGCATGCAAAGTGTGCATGACAGTTTGGCCGGGCCAAGACCGCTGGCCAAGCAGTCATGTGCACTTGAAGTGTGCAAACAATACCACCTCCGGTGCCTCCAGCCCCACCCTAACCCAGCCATGAAGCTACAAAAAATAAGATGATAATAACTACGTTATTATCATTTTATTTTTCCTGCCCATAGAGCAGAGGGATGACGCTCATCCGCCTTAGCAAATCCGCCTGATTCCTGATTAGAAAGGAATGGCGACATCATGTTTCATATCTTTGGAATGGTAATGATAAATCCTCTTTACTGGTAAAGTTGGATTTAACATTACTATTTTAAAAATGGCAATTTTAGAATGTGCACATTTCTCTGCACCTACCTTAGATCTGTGTGCCAGCAGCCTACCTCCAATACACGTCTGGGGCGGGTGACAGCTACATTTTGTGCATTCCGTCTAAACAGCTACAAACACAGATATGGTGGGTGTGACAGAAAATGTATCTGCATTCTGATTGCTCTTCCTGAGCAGGATGTGGGAGGGGGAGTTGACACTTACACCTGAATAGACAGGGTCTTGTGCCCCACATGTCTGATTACCACTCCATACATAGCTTGGCAGACAAGACTGGGATGAAAGGGGACCTGTGCACTCAAGGACCACCTTTGAAGTCACCTCCACTACAAAGGCACAATTGGGTATAGGTACTGGGGCTCTGACCCTCCCAAGACAGGACACTACTGGATATGTGAACAGCTCTGCCAGGAGTAAAGACTACTGTGCCACAAGGATTGCCACTTTGCCTGACTGATGCTCTGAAGGAACTGCTTTTCTGAGCTGCCCTGCTGCCTGCTGATTTCCACCCTGCTGAGGACAGGGACTGGACCCATCTCATTTGAACACAGAGTGTCTCCAAGTGCTTGCTGGCTTGCCCCCTGTTCTGAAGTTTTAGGGCCATCAAAGACTGCCTTCCACTCTGCAACAGCACCTGTACTCTGCCATCTGTGAGTCATTCCCTGTCAAGTGATACCATCCAGTCCTGGGCCCTTGAAAGGTGATATCTGCTGCCCAGAACCATGAACATCGATGCAGTGATGGCTTTACTCCAATCGGAACCAACGTATTACCCTTCGACGCCGATCAACAACATCGCCACGACAGACCATGCAGCTCACCACCGATGCACATTATGGCTCAATGACAATGCAGCAGCTGCATAGTAAAGTGGCTCATCGAGGAAGTCTTCATCGACTGCGCAGATCTGTGTTGACGCTTTGCCCCCATCCTCGGAATCGACGCAGTGCCTCCTCGACTCCACACATGGAGTCATCTACTCCGGCGCTTGCTCCATCCAAAGTGCTTTTGCAGTGGGCCCTGTGTGGGTCCTGGTGTCAG
Organism: Lissotriton vulgaris; assembly: GCF_964263255.1. NCBI lineage: Eukaryota > Metazoa > Chordata > Amphibia > Caudata > Salamandridae > Lissotriton > Lissotriton vulgaris. The sequence goes on along the minus strand of NC_141687.1, from coordinate 2,125,100,651 downwards.
CCTGCTCTCCATTTCGGTCAGCCTGAACTTGGAATTCACCCTGGTCCAGTGTGACCTCAAGTGCCCCTTAAACGCTATTTGACCATAAGCACTACTTTTTGATTTGCCCTTTAAAAATTCATAACTCTGGTTCTACTTTTGGATTTTTGCTGTTTTGGTCCTGATTTACTCATAAAATTAAACCTATTGATCTAAACCTGAATGGAGTATTTTTGGAGAGAGAGAGAGAGAGAGAGAGAGAGAGAGAGAGAGGGAGAGAGAGAGAGAGAGAGAGAGAGAGAGAGAGAGAGAGAGAGAGAGAGAGAGAGGGAGAGAGAGAGAGAGAAAGAGAGAGAGAGAGAGAGAGAGAGAGAGAGAGAGAGAGAGAGAGTTGCACAAATACTTTACACATTGCCTCTTTAGATAAGCTCCTCTGCCAACTAGAGACCCAAATTCAAATATGGTATGACTGATCAACATAGAATAGGCTTGGCCGGACGCATTTGCTCTTAATATATCGCTTCATCCCCTTCTTCAGTAATCCTTTCCTGCAATAGGGTTGATGGCAGGCCAGCAAGGCATTTATTGACCCCTTTAACAACTCTCTGTGGGTCCCATTATTTTCTGAGGAACACTTCTTGGTCACTTCACAGCTGTCACTGCTGGATTCATTGAGCACCGTTAACTAATTGGGCCTAGCCAAACATTATGTCAAGGAACGAAGGGCCTTGAAATGTCCCCTCACATGTTAAAAATCAAGAGGGCGTGGAAAGGAATAACTTATTGAGGGTCTAATAATGCACAAAAGCACAGTGTAACATGCAAGCCGTGCCCTTTATGTGCATAAAGTTCTCCTCAATTAGCTATATGTAGAGTTTTTTAACCCAAGATGTAGACCTACGTAGTCGTGTTTTCGTCGCAATCCATAGCTCAAGCTAATGGCCTCAAAATAATTGTAGCTTTCTAAATAATGCCACTTGCAAAGTACAAACAGATGTCTTGCATTTAATTTGCGTTTCATTCAAAAATGTGTTTTGGACGTCGATCCGTTTTATTCAATTTTCTATATAAAATAATTGCATCAGCAAATTGAATAAAAGCTCCATAAAAAAAACTAGTGGCTACTTCCCGCTAAAACGAATTGCTCAGACGCTGTTTCTACTCCAATAAACTATTGGAGTGCATATTAAAGAAAGCAATATGTAGCTTTCCTCTGAAGTTTTCAGCACTTTATATGTACATATAATCTTTCTCTATTGAATATCGACGTTCTCCACAGTAATGCTTGTTCTCTAATGTGGTCTCACTATAAAAAGAACATGCATTTCTCAGTGCTTATTTTAGAAAAAGAAAGAATTGCGTGCCGGGGCTCAAAGTTTTTTTTGGAGCTAGCCGCTCCACCTTAAAGACGTTGGGCCAACACACCCTGCAGTGCATCGTCCCAGAGTGAGACACAATTCCCGAGGCCAGCATTCAAATCTGGACATGAGAGAGGCTCTTTTGTCGTTGTAGAGGCTTAAATCTTCTTGTTATGTCACGACTGAGCCATGAGCAAAGGTGTGTAATATGCACACGTTGTTCCTGACTGTTCATTCAGGGGTCGAGTTGGGAATCGTCTTAACAACTAGAGGCACAATATTTGTAACTTCAGGAAATCCACAGATGAAGGAATACTAAAACCGCTTGTTAATTACAAAGGGATAAGATCTCACAGGAAATGCTATAGGAGAACACATATGTATTATTATTTTGACATGTAGGGTTCGAAAATGTATTTTTTTTAAATATCACAGTGCAAACACATGAGAAACCCTTCACTTATCACTGCGGTTACCAGAAACACATTTTGAGGAAGGAATATGGGATTAATCTGGCCTCATATGTGGAAGAATCTTAGTGCTTTTTACCAAAAAATCACAGTAAATTTAACAGATGGCTCAAGCCGTATGTTTTTAGGCAAGCTTTGTTTTGTTACCCGCATGTTTCTTTGCCTGAGAGCCAGCAAAAACACGAATTACTAACAAACCGTCCTGCCTTATCGACACCTATCCTTTTCTAACTTCTCAATGTCTTTTTTTTTCTTTCTTCTCCCCGGAGCACTATTTTGTGGTGTGTGAATGGAAAAATAAGTAACATAACGTTAACTCAAAGAAATGTATGTCAGCAAGATAAATAATCTGATTGACTGCTCCAAACCCTGCACGTGTGCAATAACTTTTGTGTCTAGAAGTAGGCTCTACAAAGACACTGTTAGTAACACAGATGGTGAATTGGTGTATTAAAATGTGCTACATGGTGTATTTTAAGAAATGCGTGCACTTAAGTTAGTGATAAAACCATTATTCTCAAATTACAAGGCAAATCAGTAAGAATGACTACTATCGACCTAAAAAATTAATAATACTCCATCCACGTAGAATTTTATAGATGCATATACCATCAATGTATTCATGAACTTTCCAGCAAATGTCATTAAAATATGTATGCAGCATAAAATCAAACATCTCCCCCACGGTGAAGGCATTAAAAGTAGTCTGAAATAGGACAGTAAGAGCCCGGTGATCTTAAGTGAATCAATGCAAGATGCCGAAGGGAAGCAATGCCCTTGAAACACGTCAAAAGGGTGGCTCTCTCCTGAAGGTAGCACAGGTCAAACAAATACCTCTGGAAGCCCCAACGTCTAAGTAGATCACAAAATCTTCCATGAACATTGCATCCATGAGAGTAATCTGAGCAGTCATTTTTTAGTCAAGCCGTTTACTATATGGTGTCTTGTTTAGCATTAACAGACCCCAAAGTTTCAGTCAAAAACGGTTTGAATCTCATGAACTTCACATTAGATGATGGTTTGCACTAACTTTATAGCCATGCTTGGAGTTGCCTTCTGTAGTGTGTGTGCAGATCTTTATCTCAAATGACCAATAGCATCGAGATTCTCCTCCATACACAGAGGCAATATAAATCAATGCATTGCCTAAATGTGTTTGTCAACGTTACAAATAGTCTGTGATTAGTGGCCACCTAACTCCAATCGGGCAAGTAACAGCAGTCATCTGTTAGAATGAAGAGATCCTCAGCTGAAATCAATCAATCAATCATTCAAACCATTTATAGAGCATGCTACTCACCCGTGAGGGTCTGGAAGGGGGGTGGGTGGGGGGTGCTACTGCTGCTCGAAGAGCCAGGTCTTGAGGTGTTTCCTGAAGGCGAGATGGTCCTGGGTAGTTCTTAGGTGTGCGGGGAGGGAGTTCCATGCTTTGGCCACCAGGTAGGAGAACGATCTTCCACTGGCGGTGGTTCTGCGTATCCGTGGGACGGTGGCGAGGGTGAGGTTGGTGGAGCGGAGCTGGCGGGTGGGCGAGTAGAACGAGAGGCGGTTGTTGAGGTATTTGGGGCCCATGTCATGGAGTGCTTTGTGTGCATGGGTGAGGAGCCTGAAAGGGATCCTCTTGTTGATGGGGAGCCAGTGCAGGTGTTTCAGGTGGGCGGATATGTGGCTGTGGCGAGGAATGTCGAGGATGAGGTGGGCGGAGGCGTTCTGTTAGCATTGTAGTTGTTTCTGAAGCTTGGCGGTGGTTCCTGTGTATAGGGTGTTTCCGTAGTCCAGTCGGCATGTGACGAGGGCATGGGTAACCGTCTTTCTGGTTTCGGTGGGGATCCACCGGAAGATCTTACGGAGCATGCGTAGGGTGTTGAAGCATGATGACGAGACTGCGTTGACTTGCTTGGTCATCGTGAGGAAGGAGTCCAGGATGAACCCCAGGTTGCGTGCGTGATCCGAGGGGGTCGGTGCGGTGCCCAGAGCCGTGGCCCACCAGGATTCATCCCAGGAGGAGGGGGATTGTCCGAGGATGAGGACCTCCATCTTGTCGGAGTTCAGCTTTAGGCGGCTGAGCTTCATCCATTCCGGGACGTCTTTCATTCCTTCCTGTAGGTTGGTTTTGGCGGTGGCAGGGTCTTCGGTGAGGGAGAGTATCAGCTGGGTGTCGTCGGCGTAGGAGATGATGTGGATGTTGTGTTTGTGTGCGATGGCGGCGAGGGGGCTCATGAGGGTTGGGCTGAGTGAGGATCCTTGGGGTACACCGCAGACGATCTCAGTGGTTTCTGAGCGGAAGGGAGTGAGGCGGACTCTCTGGGATCTGTTGAGGGTCCAGTCCAGGGCCTTTCCTAGGATTCCATTGGTGCGGAGGCGGGTTATTAGGGTGCGATGGCACACGGTATCGAAGGCTGCCGAGAGGTCCAGGAGGATGAGGGCGGTTGTTTCTCCGTTGTCCATCAGGGTCCTGATGTCGTCGGTGACTGCGATGAGGACGGTTTCCGTGCTGTGGTTGGCTCGAAATCCAGACTGGGATGGGTCGAGCGAGTTGTTTGCCTCGGGGAAAGCGGTCAGCTGCTTATTGACGGTCCATTGCCCATACACAGCGTGCCCGTTCAGTGTCCACAGGCGAAGCTGCGAGAGTCAGTGCATACAGTCTAGTGACAAGTTTGCGCAGAGAGGACGCTGTGTGGATGTATTAGAGTGCTGTGTTTGGTGGTGGAGGACTGGGGAATGCTTCATTCATGTTTCTGCTGGTTGCTCTTATCTGATAGTGTATAAGAATGTCTAGTGGAGTGGCGTTTTCCGGGAGAGTAAGGAATTGTCCATTAGAATAGTGGATGGCATTAGTACGAATGCCCAGTGCTGCGGCTCGGCGTGCCATGCCACTAGTCTGCAGTGGAGGGAAGGAGGGATTGCTAGCGAGTTGCATCGCCAGCCGTGTAGGCCTTAACCCTTACGTGTTGGCGGAACCCCTCCAAGCCCTACATATGCATTCAACACCCCAACGTGGTTGAGAATCAGACCTCCTCCTACCCAGGGAACCCCTACTTGGTGAATATCAACATGTTACAGGAATTATCCCAATGGGGTACGTGGGCTCAACCAGACCTCCCCATTCAGTGAGGCAGGGTGTGGCAGGTCGCAGCAAGGGGCGTATTGGGTATGGTTTCATCACTGCACTTGAGTTTAGGCAAAATAGCAGTAGAAAGTTATACTATTAAACTAGGTTTACTTAGGCCTATTGCCAGTGAGACCACGCAGTAGCCGCTACCACTCATTAGCAAAGTCAGTCATTTTCACGTGCGTGGCTTTCTTCAGAAGGTGACTGTCGATCTCAGGGGAGCGACTTTTGAAGTTGTGTAGCGAACTCAAGGGCAGCCTTAGGGTGTGTAAAAAAATGGGTCTTGTTTCCAGAGTCTATGCATAGCTTGTCATTATACATGAGAGCATATTTGATATGAAGTTGTTGGAGTATTGTAGGTAGGAAGTCTCCGCAAGCAGCTTGCACAGCCAATGTAAAGGCAGGGTGAAAGGAAAGCATGTTACCTTGGTGTCTGACTTCTCCCATTTCTGTTGCCTTCCAGAGGATTGAGTCTCGGTCGCGGTAACTCAGCAGGCGTGCTATTATTGGCTGGGCTGGAGTCCCCGGCAGAGGTTTCGAGCCAAGCAATCTGTGCGCTCGCTTGACGATGAAAACATCTTATAAGGCTGCACCAAAAAGTTCACGCAACATGGATTCCAGGTAGGTTTCCATTTTATAAATTGCAGTCGAATTAAGGGAGGCCGACAATGCGTATGTTATTCCTGTGGGAGCGGGATTCGAGGTCTTCATTTTTAGCATGAATAATCTCCAGCACCAAGTCCATTTTCAAGAGTCGTTGTCGGTTTTCCGCACCGATGTCATCCATGTCAGAGACCTCACCTCCAGTGGCGAAATACGGGTGTCATGAATGTCCACGGGCTGTTTGACCTGGTCTAAGTGGGATGTTAGATTGTCGATCTTGGAATCTATAGTCTTTAGACTGGATTTGACTTCAAGGATTAGAGAGCGTATGCTGTCTTCTTGTGCTTAAGTGGCGTCCGTCTACGTGGCCGGCTTCCCGGCCTCCTTGGCCGAATCCCTGGCCCTGCCAGTTCTGCGGCCTTCAAATGTGAGCCTGGATTGCTTAGCGTCGGCTTTTCCCATTGCAGTGGTTTCTAGAGGGTCTGGGTCCCACACTTGAAGAGTCAATGGGGACAGAGCATGACAGTGCCGGGCAGGAGCATTGTTTGGTCTGTCTGTTCGGCCAGATTACGCACACCACCGCAACCGCCAGCTATCATTCAAATGTAGCCATATCAGGTAAGAAGCAGCATCTATTTGGCCCTTTTTGTTCAGGCGGATGAGGGGCCCGGCCCACAGGCCTTCAGACATCCACAGCAGGACCAGCTTGATCCTCTCCCTCACTGCGCCAAAAATTAATCCACTCTGCGGTGTGGGGCGAGGTCATAGTTCAAGCCGGATAGGCATGCACTGGCCAGGGACCCAGCTGGAAAGGCGTCCAATCCGGTGCTCTGGGGAGCAAGTGTTGGGTGCCCCACAAAATTCCCAGGCGTATCACGGCGAAGCGCGCACACATCAGGAAGTCAGGCCTGACAGATTCCAGGATAGGGGAAGGATCATGCAGTGTCAATGTTAGTCGGGGAGCAGGTCCAGACAGTCTTGATTTTATGCCTTCCGCAACCCGCTAGTCTTCCGGCATGCACCCCCACCAACCCCGGCACCTTAATTGTTGAATTGAGTTGGTCCTAGATACCACGGTGTAGCCAGCCCCCAGCGTTGTCACATTACCGCTGCAGCAGCCGCACCACTCCAGCACAGACCAGGTCCGACCTCCAGGCCCGCACCCGTTGCGTAGAATGCACCACCGCGGAGGCAGATCTACAGACGAGCCTCGAGCAGTGCACACCCAGATGCCGGCGGAAGCAGTGCCCGGAGCCGGTCAGCAGCGGTCTCACTGTTCCAAGTGGGCAGTAGGCTCCAGGATTCAGTGGGCCGGATCCCCAGGGAGGGGGTGCAGGCAATTTCCACCGGGTGGGCCACAGTCACCACGCGGTCTTGATGGCGTCCTTGCCAGGTCGACCGAACTCAGTATTCTGGCGTTTAGGATCACCCGGGAAGGCAGAAAGTAGCGATGCCGGCTCCCAGGGCTGTGTACAAGGAGAGACTGCCTGCTGTGCTACCCCCTCGATGCTGTCGAATAATGACGGATTCTTTCGCTCTGCCTAGAGAGCTGGCTTAAAGCGCAGCCATCTTGCAGCTGGCGAAACAACGCCCCCGCATTCATTGAGTTACTGTAATTTAAGTGTTAAACACATGCTTTTCACATTGCCTCTTAAGTTAAGCCTGACTGCTCAGTGCCAATCTACCAGAGGGTGAGCATAGGTTAATTTAGGTGGGTATCTGACTTACCCTGACTAGAGTAGTGGTACCTACTTGGACAAGGTGCAATCCTCTGCCAACTGGAGAACACATTGCTAACATTGGTGGTCAGTGGTGAGGATTGGACTTGTGTTTGTGAACTACCTCATAGTAATTCAGTGTTCTTTACAACTGAGACCAATTAGAACCCATCAATCCAAACTCGCAAATTTTGTCTATCATTTCTGATTGGTATTTTTCATTCTACAATCCTCCCTGATTGGCAACTTTGATTTTTCTCAAAAATACCTTTTGTCCAAGTCCCATTTTTCTGCAATGGCTGTGATCCTGCCTGGCAATATGGAATTTGAGCTGGCCAGTCTGGAGACATACACAGTGGCCCAGCTCAAGGGTTATGCCAGGAGAGAGAGGTGTTCCATAAGGGAAATGCCAAGAAAGCATACCTCCAAAAAGCTAAAGGGTGTGGACAGCAGCCCACCAAAGCAAAGAAGAGGATGAGGAAAAGTAGGAGGATTTGGAGCAGGACCAAGGTGGAGATATTTATCTGCATCCTGCAGGGATGAGGTTAACATGCTACCAGGAATGGCTGTCAGGTCTAGAGCAGGCAGCAGTGTAACTTCAAAGAGTCTGTCCTCAGTCGAGGTGGAGGACATGCTGGAGGAGAGAAAGTTAAAATTGGAGGCTTGCCAAGTTGTAGAAGGAACAGCTCATTGCTAGATCAGAGTAGGAGCAAGCTCTGTACGAGAAAAGGCTGGTCATGGAGGAGAGGAAGATGGCCCATGTGGTTATGTTACGGTACTACAAACGCCTAATTACTGAATGCTTTGACAACAAAACTTTTACAACGACGCTGTCATTATCACACTAGTTTCTAGGTGGAATACTGTTATCACGCTGGCACATAAATAAGTATTGATATACATTTATAATGAACACCATGCTTACACCTGCATTTACGGCGATTACCATTACAATGACAGATAGTATTAAATGGCTTTAATAGTTTCCGAATGCACTAAACGACATGTCCGCTTTGTGGAAATGTAAAAAATGTCACACAACTGTGTCCTACCTTACTGTTATTACTGTTCTCTGATGTTCTCCATATCAGAACGGCAGACCCTCTAGAGAAGTCTCCGGGATTATCAGGGGCTAATCCTGTTTATAACTCCCAAACTCAGAGTAAGAATAATAAATTAAAATTAACATTACATTGCATTAATGTACATTTTAGCCTTCATTTCCTTACAGATTGCTGTGACGTAACAGCGAGCAGCTGCATACTTTGAAGCTGGGGAACTAGGTTTGCACCTCGCCGTGGGCTCAGCATCTTGTTATCCTAGGCAATTTAATGCAAATTGTGTTCAATTAATGCACTCCAAAATAATTGGGTGGGGATCATACTGTCTAAAACTGTAGAAAAATATACAGATCTAGCGTTGTAAACTACAACTGAACGTTGCAAAACCTTTCGTAGAAGTACAGGTGGCGGCATAATCACAGGCATAGTAATGACGCCCTCATGGTTCCGCTTTCGTTGAAAAGGCTACTCCTACTAAAGACTTCGGTGAAACTGACTTTTACCAGCCCTTGAACTTAGCCTCAGAGATCTGGATAACAGAGCCCTACAAGTAGGGCCCAGCAACAATACAAATAGTGGCAGCATACCTACAGGATCTTAAAGTGAGTCCAAAGTCCATTTACCCAAATATGTGGTACCCAGTTTCAATGTGGATGATAATGAGGATAAATGGCTGGCAGCCTATGAAGTGGCTTAAAGAGTAATCATGGTGCCAGAATAGCTCTGGGGTAGGCTTTGGCAGTACATGCTTCCAGTGGGGATGGATGCACTCCTCACAACAGGGGTGAAATGCTAGACCAACTACACTGCCATGAAGGCCATTTTACTAAGGAAATTTGGGTTGACACCTGAGAGATACAAGCAACGCTTCAGAGGTAGTCAAAAACTTGCCACATAAAACTGAGTGAAGTTCCTGGACAATGCTAGTAAGGCACTCAAGGGCTGAGTGAGGGGCAGCAAGGCTGGAGATTTTGAAGGATTGTACAACTTAGTTTTGAAGGAGCACATTCTTGATAATTGTTTTCCAGAGCTGCGCCAACAACTGGTGGATTTCAAGCTGACTTACTCCAGGATGCTTGCCAAGGAGGCGGACATCTAGGTCAGCACCAGAGTGTCCAAAAAGGGGTTACAGTGTCTGACTAGATGGGGTCAGAGAACCAGTACTTATACCCAAAAGTGCCCTTGATTTGGGGAGGTGACTTCAAAGGAGCTCTTTGAAGTGCACACGTTCCCTTTCCGTCCCGTCCTATCTACCAGCCTATCTATGGGAGGTAAACCAGCCCTGCGTGTGGAGACAGGACACTACCTGTTCAAGTAAAAGTATGCAGATAAATGCAGATGCAGTTGAGTGTCCTGTTTTATGACTGTCTAGAGAGAATGCACAAATGTAGCTATCAGAGGTAAATTGATTACCCTTTTTTTTTTTGATGACCACTATGCTAAAGGATCCTCAACACCAAAAATGTGGTAAAGGAATGAGAGCAACACTGTTAACTCTTTCGATGATTTATTTGTCAACAACCTCAAGAGACGTGATTTTCCCTAGCCAGCCACGCTCCAACTGGCATCAGTTGAATCCCAGTCTCTCCAGGACCAAAACAAACATATGAAAGGTTCCATATTCTAGAACCTCTTTACTGCAGTGCAAAAACCGCGGCTGTGTGGCGGAATTTGACTCATGCGGAGAACGGACCGCCCCCGGCAGTCTGAAGCACACACGCACAGTTGCGTCAGACGGCTGAGGGCCGTTCGATGCATCGAAGAGGTTAAAAGAGCTACATTACTATACCCACCAATAGACTTCTTAATCGCTTCACCTACTGTGGTCTGAAGAGCCATAAATAGAAATAGAGTCAACCCAAAGAATTTATGGTAGTAAATTAAAAACTCTACCAGAACATCTAACCCCTTCCGTGCTCCCGTCGGCCATTTGCCAACAAGAGCACTCCCTACCCATTGCTGCGAATGGCCAACGGCCATCGCAGCCCCGCCCACTCAATAGAATGTCCGCACCGCGGCAGAATTGCCGCCGCGGTTAAGGCCTTAAATTGAGAAATTACAACCATCTCAGGTGTAAAAGCCAAACGACTACTGTCCTTAGTTATATCCCAATCTAATAAAACGATGTTAAGAAAACAGACTTGAGACACATGAATGCTTTTCACATAATCAAACATGTAGTACCTACTACAGTATAATTTACAAACAAATAGAACAATCACCTGAGAACCATCTAGTGCAGAATCTTATTGCTGATCTACAGGTTTTTCTTCAATTTAGTGTTTAAATATTTTTTAGGGAATTTTTACTAGTGGGTCAAAAGGATAAATGTATGCAACTCATATAACCTCTGCTGTTCAGTAGGCAGCAAGGGATTTTCTCTACGCCTGCTGCACAACAAGCATGTAAAATGCACTACCCAGGATAAATACGGTTTGTGACTGTATGTGTTTGTGTGTGTACATGCCTATACTATGTATCCCACACCCCCTGATAGAGTGTCCGTTCCACTGACTGCTTTACCAGGTTTGTAGAGTTGATCCCATCTTAGCTTTTCAGATGCCAATCCTATGTATGCACATCATTCCATGGTTGGAGGAGCTAACCTGGTGTTTCCACATCAGGACATGCAAATGGTTGAATGAGGTGTGCTTACCACCATGCAAATCATAGCCCGCAGGTGACTTAACAATACCTATGTTTTCAGTATTAACTAGAAAGTTATACAGACTCTTTCAGGCAATTAGACTATGGTGTGCCCATCACATTTACACCGAATTTGCACAGGCGGGCGGCGATCTATTAGCAATGCAGACCTATGAAAAATTGGTTTCCACATATTTGTTTATCTTATTTCTCAGTAAAGCACGACTTTATAATACGAGAACTTACTGGTGAAAAAACGTAAGCCTTGGTTGTGAACTACGCTCCACTCGCGGAGTTTGCAGTTTTCTGCACTCCACGTTACCTGGAGTTCGCTGACTTTTTTTTCTCGCTCGTGATCGTCAACGTCACTTGGCGAGCGCGAGCGAGGAAAAAACACCTCCCGGCGAGATTTTTCCTCATTCTCGATCATCAACATCAAGTTGGTGAGTGCGAGCGTGGAAAATAAATCTCCCGGTGATATTTCCCAACGCAGGGGAGTCAGGGTTCTCATTGTGAGTGGTCGCGTATGCTCGCGACCACTCGCGTTGAGAAACTGCCTGTTCGCGTGTACAGTGCACAGTGCGGACAGGCATCCAGCACTGAAAATCATAGCGAACAGCATTTTCCTATCTCACTCCACAGCTTGTGTTGCTCCGCGTAGCGCAGCAGAGTTATTTTCCACTTTGCAGAGTTTCGCGTAGCTCAACTCTGCTAACTCCGCCCAGAGTTACAAAAAAGTAGTATGCACTAATCCCAAAAAATGGCCTCTGCGCAGGTGCCTGCTACGGCCAGTCCCTGTCTGCGTAAGCTAAAAATTAATGGACTTATGTACAAGCCCCTTGCGCCGCTGGGGCATCACTGTTTCCAATATAAAAAGTGACGCACCGGCGGTGCAAGGGGCTTGTAAATAAGTCCCTAGGTGAATAAATCACAGAAAATGGCTGCACACGGGCAAAGTGCACTAGCCTGTGTTTTTCACAGGCATATTGATTCCTGATACAACACCTGGAGTGCAAAAGATGAGTCTAAATTATTTAAGGCATCTTTTACAGGTGCCTGTCTCAGCAGCTGAGCGTAACTTACGTCTTCACAAAGAGATTGCTTACATTTCAAAGAGGAGAGAAAAGTACATTTTATTCTGAATCCAGAGACCCTCACAGAATCTTACAGGTAATTCAGTTCGTCTGACACAGCGCAAGAACAGTCCGCTGCCACGCAGACCATTAAAGCAAAAAAATGTAAATGCAGGAGGACTAAAGGTTTCAGAATCTCCCTGTGTTTCATTTGTGCGGTAAACGTGAGGTATGTATTATTTGGCTCTTAATACACGTGGTCGAATGTACTTCAAGCTGATGAGTGAGAAAGGAACATTCCCCAGACTTCTTACAAGAATGCAACAAGTGTGAGAGTGATTCAAAACAAGTATTCTAATAGCAACAGTATGTAAAAGTGCCTACCCTGGGGATGACGGAAGGCTAAAGATACGTGGTACATCTTGCCAGTTTTTAAAAACGATAACTTAAAAAAACAGTCACTGCCGGCTCAGTATTTATAAAAATGGTGAGCAACAAAAGAACTCAGTCCGTCTTTATGGCAGCAAGTTTTTCCACAGGGAAGTCATCCAAAGTAGAATACATTCTTCATTTTGCATCTATGTCCAAATAGTTATTCTCTGAAGAAATCAAACATTTTTCATTTCCCTCTACCAATTTAGGTGAAAGTTATGGTTTGCTCATTTGTGTGAAGGGTGTAGCTTATATTACAGTAGTTGTCAATGGTATTAAAATATTTCACTTTTATTATAGGTCAAACGAGCTTAGGGCCCTATTAGGATGGCAGAGGGACCTGCGTCCGTCCGCCACCCCAGAGGAGGAGGGACCGTCCGCAGGGGCAGCGGCGGTCCCTCCGTGCAAATTAGGATGTGACCGCCACCCTGGCGGTCACATCCTGTATGTTTAACATTGTGACGGGTGCTGCTTCAAGCAGCACCCGCCACAATGTTAAAAATGCAAGCAGTGCATTTGCATGCACAAAGCGTCAGGCACCCAGCGGTGCCTGCCACTTCGTGCACACAAATGAAGGGGGTTACCATAGATACCCCCTATGTGCACCCCCCACCCCATTCACGCTGGGGGCCCGCAACGGGCCCCCAAAGAAAAGACCGTATGCCTTTTCGTGGCGGCATTGCCGCCGCGGAAAGGCATTACAAAATGCAGATCCTAATATGGCAGGCGGTGTCTGACAGACACCGCCACCATATGAGAGCTTTTCCGCCGCGGTCGTAAGGCGACCGCGACGGAAAAGAGGCGGACGGTCTTCCTGACCCCCCAGCCATCCTAATTTGGCGGGGGGTCTATGAAGGCTCTGCTGCGGTTTTTCCGCATCCTCCGAGCCGGCGGACACTTCTGCCGGCCCGGAGGATGCGGAAAAACCGCAATCCTAATGACCCCCAATGTTTGCCAGATATATGTGCCAAAGGGTAAGAATCCTCAAAACAATGGCGAAGGCAAACAACTCCAGAATTAGCAATGAACCAGCAGATGCCTCTAACTTTACCTGCATTGTCATGGTCTCCTAAGACAACAATGTACAAATAATGAAAAGTTATTATTTTTCCACATGCCATGAAATATCCAGATAATCTCAAGATGAGGTCGCTGAACCAGCAGGGGCCACAAAAACTGTGCCTACCCAGAATGAATATCCTAATAACGGTAACATTGAGGAAGTGGCGAGGTAGTATGCAATGGACTGGAAATCAAATTCCATAATCTGGAAGGAACAGTAGAAGAACTTAAAGGTTGCATTTGAAATACCAAGCGAGTTTGGGGAACCTAGATCACAGAATGTTATCAGTGAATAAATCATTACAATATTTAAGGATTGAGCCTGAAAATGCCTGGGGTTTGCAAAATTTGAGTATACCTTGCCCATTCACCTTGAAACCTTGGTGGAATTTCTGTGGATTAAGGTGAATGCCTCCAAGATTCCGATACTGTAGTTGACACAATTGCCAGAAGTAAGACTGAGGTACAATACTTGGACAAGGTAATAGTTTCGAACGGTGCAACCTAAACATTTGTGTCCATACTGAGGGTCTTTGTACTGCCTAGTAAGAGTTCTTCGAGCAAAGGACTGGTATAGACATGGTGGTACCTTTGGTGGGAGATGCTAAAAAGTACAAGGTTAGTGTCATATGATTCAGCGAGAAGGAACAACATGTTTATGGGTTGTTTAAAGGTACATGTCATGGAATATTTAAGTTATGGGAGATAGGACTGTAAGATTCTCAAGAAGGAGCTGATGTCACTGGGCATAGAGGCTTCCTCATCGTTCATGGCCAGATTGCGGGTGCTCCTTGATGAGAAGAATTTACTGTATTCCTGTGTGCAGGCAGTGTGAGATTAATTGAAATTGGAGATGTGTGGAGATAAAAGTGGCGAGAGGAGCCCTATATCAAATTGCTTACTTGGTTTTGACACTGGTTGTGTTGGTATTGTGACTTGCCCCAATGTGAAATAGTTACAGTTATTGTATTGATTTTGGATAATATGAAATATTACATTTGACCTTGATTTGACTAACCTGATGGTTTTGCTGTTGTTACCTCGTTACCTCTCAGTATCAGTGGTTACTGATGTAATCACTTGTTTTATTTTCAAATAAAAGGCTTAAGTCTAATACAAGGCGTTGATGTTGATCTCAGCCGATCAATAAAACGGTCAGTGAATAAGCGATAATTGAATTAGTACAGTGCAAAAGACATTTGAGGAAAGATTTACTATATATTGTCTATATGTCGAAGTATGCCCATAAACATACAGAGTCGCCATTATTGTTCCTGTGTAAAACTTGCCAGGCACATAGAGCAGGATAACACCTGCTGCACTGCCTTAGAGATGCCTGGTGTAATTTATAATTACAGCAGCAGCTGTTAGTCCTCACAAACATATGTGTCAGCCTCGACGCCTGAATTAATTCCCTATGGTCCACCCCGCTGGGGTGATTAGAAATTTTGGTTTGAATTGAAGGAGGTGGATTTCTACTGGGTCAGAATGGCCCAATGAATCCTACGAGTCCATACAACCAAGCCACTGAATCCAGACAGTGAATTCCCCCTGGAGGATTAATCTGTTGATCTTTCAGACCAGAAGAGCATGTACCAGTACAAACACATGAAGCAGTGACCTTGTTTGTTCCAGCCTATTTCAAGGCATCATCCATAAAGTTCTGTAGTAGTGTGGGCACAAGCCCCATGATAGACGTTCCTCCGAAAAGTTGTGGTCTGCCCTTCTTGTATAGTACCAATAAATTTGCTAGAGCTACAATTTCAACACCATGTGCCATCCCAGAGGCAGGCAGGCAGGCACTCACATTTCTAGGCGGTCTGCATTTATGCAATCACACTACACGCACTGAAGGGACTTGTAGCAGGCAAGGTTCCCTTGGGGCTATCCAGCTACCAAGACTTCACCAGCTTCATCTTTTGTCTTTATAACATAATGTTTTACCTATCATCTAAGTGTGCTTTTCTCCAAGTAAAGAGGTAACCAGTTGCTCAACCAATTTACCTCGGTTGCCATACACTAATTACAATTTATATGCTTGTTTTATGTCACTGAAAATTTAGAGTATTCAAATGCTTTGCTTAACACAGCTAGGCAACAGTGGACAAGTTCGAATATCAAAGAACTGCTGTATTTATTTTGTATGCTCAAATCAGCCACGGTCTGTGCAGGTAACAGCAGTGGGGCGGTGTGGCCGGGTTAAGAGGGATTTGGAGGGACAATGTCATGGGAAATTTAATTATATATTTAATTTGCCCTCTGCATCGTCCCTTGAAATCCCTCCTTACCCGGCCCCACCGCCCCACCACAGTTACCTGCACGGACTGCGGCTAGTTCAAATAGCACAAATGGGAATCTCGTGCCTAAGGTGCAGTGCGCAAAGCAAGCACTCTCCCTAAATAATTAAAGGCCACGAAAACAAGCCATTTGTGAATGCACATGCACTCCTGTTAATGAGAAGAAACCTACCAATGTGAGGAACCATTAAAGAGGCTGCTAGTGAACATGTTGCTATTTAGAGGCATAATCCCAATTGAAAAAAAAAGGGTCATGCTAACGCAATGGGTTATGTCTCTACCATGCAAGCCACTAGAAGCATGGTCATCTTTCACTCTAATATCCGAGCAGGACATACAGCAAACTATCTCAAAAGTACAACCCTCAAACCATCATCAGGATACCATTCCAGGCTCAAGCCTATCAGCAAATCTCTTGCCACATACACAACTCGTCATATGGACCACCAACGGTCAATTACTCTCCCAAACAGGACCTCTTCCAAGAATGACTAAAACTAGGTCAAATCACTCCTGTCTTGAAAAAAAAACCTTTCGATCCAGAGAACCTGAACACCTACAGCCCAGTCTCCACACTCCCATGTTAAGGCAAAGTCATCGAAAGTGGAGCAGCAACCCAACTAGCCCCATACATTCGAGCAAACAACATCCTAGACACTCTCCAATCAGGTTTCAGCCAGGGTCAGTTTACAGAAACTGCAATCCTCCAAACACTTGATGACTTGATCAGAATCCTCAACTCTGTAAATTCATGCTGCCTGCTCCTCCTAGATTTATCCACCACATTCGACACTGTCAACCATCTTGACCACCTTCGTATTCTTGAACTACACATGGAATGTGGAGGTGCTGTCCTTAACTGTTTCTCCATTTACCTATCCAACCGTTCCCAAATTGTGAAAATGAGCAGCTCGTTCTCAAGATCAGTCAACTTTCACCAAGGGGTCCCTCAAGGTTCGATCCTCTCTTCAACCCTCTTCAACCTCTACCTAGGACAATTATGTGTGATTTTCAGAAACTTTGGGATTCAATTCCACTTCTACGCCGACGATACGCAATATGTACTTGAAAATCTCATCCCCGGAAGATATTGCCCTGCTTTTAAATACACTCTTAAAGATTCAAAACTGGATGTCCAACCACCATTTAAAACTTAACCTGACTAAAATATAATTTCTTTTAATCTCACCTCCAAAAGCAAAAACACACGTACATGAATGAATGGCCAACTTACCCGCCTTTGATGGCAGCTCCGGCATTGTCATGTGTGCCAGATCACTCTGCATCACCCTTGGTAATTATCTCAATCTTCACAACCACATAACAGCCGTGGACAACAGTGCATGACACAAACTTAGTCAGCTTTGGGGCATCAGACAATTGATTCTGGATCAAGACCTCAAAACAGGGTGCAGTGTCTCGTTCTCTCTAGACTAGACAATGGAATTGCCCTTTCTCAGGCATTCCCAAAGTTTACCTAGTCCCACTGAGAGCAACACTACATGCATCAGCATGGTTCATATTAGGTCTGAAGAAATTTGACTACATTTCCCCTGCCCTACTAACCCTCCAATGGCTCCCCATTGAAGCAAGGGTCCCATTCAAAATCGCTTGCATTACCCACAGAGCGCTGCACTGCTCCTCACCCTCCTATCTAAATGAGCAACTACCCAATTGTTGTAACTGTCTCCTGTGGTAACTCTTGTCCGATCCACTGTTGTACATGTCTGAGTTTAACTACTATTGCTGTAACCCACTGTAACTGAAGAACCGGGTCTTAAACCCAGTGGCGCCAGGGGCACGCCCAAAGTCTTCGGATTAACCTGTCTTGGTATACAGAGACACGGAATACTTCTGGGTGGCGTCAAAGACCAAATTTATTAGCTGCAGCTAGTAACAGTGGTCCTAGAAGTACATCACAGTGTAAGTTCTCAGGAGACTGCTCAATTTTTATACACAATATTCACAGTTCGAATACACACCCACTGCGCAAAATTCTAACCAATAAGGTACATTCTCAAACAAAGTATCACATGACGAAAAGTCCAGTTTGCAATATCCCAACCCAAAGTTAATTATTAGGAATGTCCCAAATCCAATCTCCACAAGCCGGACAAACCCATAATTGAAAGCACAATGCATGTAATAAAGGAGCATAGAAAAGGAAACAATGACAGATAATGAGCAAGATAAGGCATGTGTAGAGAACCTAAAAGTTAACGATGTCCTGAACATTGATTGGCAATCTCAGACAACAATCAAACCAGGGAAATTGGCTTAGCAGGGTCAGTTTCAGGTGTAGGAGTCAGGTCCTTACAATTCACCTTAAAGTCAAGAAAGAACCTAGTTAATGTATACCAGCACGAGAAGGCCAGGTCGCTTCATTCGTTCGACCACATTTATTGGCCTACGTGATAGCAACACAAAATGGAGGCTCGGACAAAATGGAACCCATATTCGAGACAAAGTCTCTGAATACGTAATGAACTCGCTAGTTAACGTGACGAATTCACTCCATATTAGCCGAACTTACTAAATACGGTTCGACATCACCAAAATTGTGACGGAACCATATCCTCACGAGACAAAATCGGATTTACAGAACCTCAGACCCTCCTTTTGCCATTGCGTAGGCAATAGCCCCAAACTCACGTTAATCTGAATCTAGGTCTATATCAATATTTATTAGACCATCAAGGTGTTGTTGGAGCATCATCCTGTTACCCTCCACTTCTCTTGAGACAGGTCGCCGCACACACATGGTAGCACAAAGACTACAAATGGCGGGACCACACTGGATGCAAAGACAACAGGAGAAGAGGGTAGCTAAAACCATACCAAGGAACTTCAGAATTTTCCATCCCCATTTGGACAGTAGTCTCCAAAACCATCCAGTCAATGACCAGACTCCTTCGTCTACATGAATAGACTCAGAGATCTTATGCAATTTAGAAATGGCTTGGTACACTGTAGGGGCATTATCTGGTATGAAAACACAACAACTAGATTGAATCAATTTGAATACCCCTCCTCGATCTGCAAGTATGACGTCTAACACCATACGGTTCTGCAACGTCATAAGACGGTCCGCTTGAAGCTCAGCTGTAACATTACTAAGGGCACCTGCAGTTTCAATTATAGTGGCCTCAACCACTCTCGTAAGTTGTCGTATATTCCTACTATTGGCCATAGGACCCCAAAACGGTAGGAAACCCTTGAAAAAGTCCCCTACTTCTTGTGCTGCAGTATCTTCCTGATCGAAGACACCTCTACCATATCTTGTTCTTTGATAGTCCGGAGTAGCTGTGTATGTAGGGGGAAGCAGAAACGCCACATAACATGTTCCTGAAAAATCAGGTGGCAACCATGTGTAGGCTCTATCGCGACAAACAAAATATGTGCCTTAGGCTGGCAAGAACGGAGGAGAAGTCTGAGATGAGTAAACATAGGTTTGAGCACACACACTCTTACCTAGCTGAGCTCTCGGATTCTGACCACTACCTTGTAAACAAAAGTGGCCTCGATGGGGTACAGTCCAAATCGGAGGAGACCTTTTTTGTCTCTCCTTCTCTGTCAAACTGGTACTACATCCAGTCACGTTCCAACCAACATAAGCCTGTCCCTCATCCTTAGGGATAGCATTATAAGCATCAATATCTCGGATCATATCCACTATTCCCTTTATCAAGGCACTATTACTCGGATTGTCTTTCACACAACGTAAGGGATATACCTCATTCGCATAGATGAACATGGTCTGAAAAGCCCATACAGACCCATTGAAAGAAAAAGGCAAAACCAGATATGGCATACCTCTATCTGTCGTAAGAGGCATAAGACCACAAACCCAACAATTAGTGATATTTACTACCAACTGATGCTAATGCAACAGCTGTATAAATGAATTGTTGACAAATTCTGACCTCCTTGTCTGTTCATGTTCAGGCAACGTATAAAATTGGTGCAAAGAAACAGTAGTAGAGGAAAGCATAGGTTGGGAGGTGGGTGCAGATATCAGTGGTGTAGCATAAACAATTTAACCCACACAAGTGATGCTTAAAAACATAAAAGAACACAATATATTAAAACATTTGTTACGGATCAATGTGCAAAATCTTATTTTAAAATCTGCTCTCTCAACAACTCTCTCAGTTACAAAAGACTCCATTCTCTAACGTGCTGCTCACGGCAATTTTCCTTCTTCACTTAAGTGTGCGTCCAGGCGTCCTAGACGTCCCTAGAACCGCAGACCTTTTGTCAATACGCAGGTCACCCCGTAAGAACCTATACCGTGACCCTGCAGCTGAACCCGGATGGTGGCTCGAAAAAGGAAAAAAAAAGAAAAATAGTCTCTTGTCTGAAAGAGTGTAATTCACCAAAAAAGATTAATTTTTATTTGTCCATTTTAGTTTGTAGATTGTAGCGCTCTTTACCAGACACAGTCTGATCCTGAAAAAGTGTCTCTGGGTGCGTAGTATCAAGTCTCAAATGCGGCGGCACAGCTTCTTGTAAAACTTCGTCATTCGCACGTTCCGACTGAGTCCATTTCAAATGCGCATCACTAAAGGGCACGAATTCCAAAGTCCTTTCAGTTTCAGAATCGGCAACACCATCCTTAACCCACCGATCGTATGGCAAGGGTAAGGAAACCTTCTTGCAGTGGGTGCCTATGCACCCAGTTCTTCTTGCCGAAAACCTTGACAGCAGTCCGAGTTGCAAGTAGGACCTGATATGGACCAGTCCACCTCGGCTCAAGATTCTTCGTCCTTTGGAAATTCATTACCAGGGTCCAGTCACCGGGTTGAATCGGGTGACCTGCATCCATAGAGGCTGAAGGTAAAGTATCATGCACCTGTTGGTGAAGAACACGCAATTTAGCAGTCAAGTCATGTAAGTAATCGACCAACATAGGATACTCGATATCACTGTATTTATTTGGCCTCGGCACACCCCAAACATTTGCCGGGCGACCAAAAACAATCTCGTATGGACTAAGTCCCACACGAGCATGTACTGTCAGTCTTGTGGACAAAAGTGCCAGTGGTAAAGCATCTGGCCATGTAAGACCAGAGCTTGCTTGTATCTTGGCCAATTTAAGCTTAAGAGTGCCATTGTATCACTCGACCAAACCAGCTGACTGGGGGTGATTCGCAGCTTGAAATTTCTGTCTGATTCCCAAACCCACACACACTTTCTTCATAGTCTGACCCACAAATTCACTTCTGTTGTCACTCCATACCATTCTTTGCAATCCATACCTAGGGAAAAACTCCTTCAGCAAAACCTTGGCTGCAGATAAAGCAGTATTATCCTTGAGGGGGTAGGCCTCTATCCACCTGGAAAAGGCACAAACAACCACAAGGACAAACTTTAGGTTGTTGCATCTTTCCATGTGAATAAAATCTAACTGTAGCACCTCAAACGGATACGTTTGAAGGAGCAAAATGACCTTCAGGAGTTGGAGTTCCCTTTCCAGGATTATGCATCAAACACACCATACAATTCTTAACCAGATTCTCAGCACATTTGGGAATCCCAGAATTCTGCCACACTGGAGCCAACAACTTGCATATACCTTTCGAACTAATGTGAGCCAATCCATGTGCCATCGTAACAACTGGAAGTACATACGCATCAGGCAACAACCATCGCTGGTGTTTTGACAACTCAACTTAACAGCCAGTCGAATCCAACATTCCCGTAGTCTCTCTCCACACACTCAATTCTTTCTCAGTAGCTTCAGCCTGAATCGATGTCACACTTTCTATTGTGTCTTCACACATTCCTCCTGCCATAACCCATCTAGCAGGACCTGCAACATACATACGGCTTGTCACATCTTTCGCTGTTTCTCTCGCTACTTCATCCACAAACGCATTGCCACGACCAACATCATCCGTAACCTTTCTATGCGCACTGCATTTCACAATCGCAACTTGTGTCGGAAAAAAGTAAGTGACTCAAGAAGTTCATTCACTAACTGCCTATGCTGAATTTTTGTACCATGGGAAGTAAGAAATCCTCTCTCTCTCCACAAACGCCCAAAACTATGAGCCACACCAAATGCATATTGGCTATCAGTATACACATTCACTCTCTTTCCTTTCGACAACACACATGCTCTCGTCAATGCAATCAACTCTGCTGCTTGAGCCAAATTATGTGGAATACGTGCAGTTTCAACAATCGTGTGCAAAGTCGTAACTGCATAAACTGCAGTCGTATCACCATTCGGAAGCTTAAAGCACGAACCATCTACCCATAAGGTACCATCTGGATTTGAAATAGGAGTATCTTTTAGATCAACTCCACCCTTCGTTTCCTCCTCTGTCCGTAGAAAACAATCATGCTGTTCCTGAACATCTGTCTCTACAGAAATCGGCAACAATGTAGCTGGATTCAATGTGTTGCACCGCTTTATGTGCACATGACTAGCCAAAAGCGTCAACTCATAACCTGACAAACGTGCACTAGTAAGATGTTGCGTCTTCGTTTTATTTAATAAGGTATCCAGTGCATGTGGGACCATCACAATCAATGTATTATCCAATACCAAACCAGCAGACTGTCCGATAGAAACAGCCGCTGCCGCTGTAGCTCTCAAACAACTAGGCAACGCCTTGGCTACCGGATCTAAAGCAGCCGAAAAATACGCACATGGGCGCTGCTTGTCTGCAAACTGTTGAGTCAACACTGACAACGCACAACCTTCTCTCTCATGCACATAAAGTGTAAAAGGCTTACTGTAGTCGGGAGTACCCAACACTGGAGCAGAACACAACGCATCACACAATTCAGATAAACTTCTCTGACATTCGTCAGACCAAGGAAGAGGATTTGGCGTTTCCTTAAGAGTAAGTGCCAACAGAGGTTTCGTTAACAAAGAAAAATTCGGAATCCACTGTCTACAATACGAGGTGATACCCAAGAAAGCACGCACTTCTCTCTGATTATGTGGCACAGTCATTTGAGCAATCGCTTGAATACGCTCTGGGGTCAATCGTCTTCCCTCCTTCGACAAGAGATTACCTAGGTAGGTCACTTCTTGGCAGCAATACTGCAACTTCGAAGGTGACACTTTATGATGAAGGTCAGACAAGTGCCGTAACAAAGAAAGAGTGACCTCTTTACAAATCTTTTCATCATCAGCAGCGACCAACAAATCGTTCACGTACTGAATAAGAGTCGCACCAGAAGGCAAATCAAAAGTGTCGAGCTGAGTTTTCAAAGCCTGACTATAGATGGAGGGACTTTCACAATAACCTTGAGGAGCGCGCTTAAACCGGAAACTTCGGCCTCCTAAAGAGAAGCCAAAAATATCCCTAATTTCTTCAGCAATCGGAATACTAAAGAAAGCATTCTTCAGATCAATAACAGAAAACCAACCAGCTGAGGCAGGGATCATAGTCAGTAAGGCAGTAATGTCCGGGACAACAGGAAACTGTGGCACAACAATCTTATTGACCTCTCGAAGGTCGATCACAAACCGATACACAGGTGGCTGGGAAGAGTCGGTACGCTTAAAAACAGGCAGAACGGGACTGTTACACACATTACCTCTCGTTTCTTCAATCATATCTTTCTCAACCAAATCATAGATAATCGCTTAAAGAGCTCTTTCGCCATCACTAGAGATCCTATGTTGGGGAATGCGAGGTAGCTTAGCATTCGACTTGAGGGTAACAACATAGGGTGGAATCTGCAAAAGGCCAACATCATTAGGACCTGTAGCCCAGAGAGTATCAGGGAGAGAACACAATTCCAGTGGAAGTCGATCTTTAGACAAATACATCGGAGAAATCACTTTCTTACCCAACGTAAGATGTACTCCCGAAGGAGAACAATGTAATGTCGCATGCAGTCTTTTCAACAAATCCAAACCCAACAAATTCTCTCCACAACCTGTCGTCAGAATAAGGGGTGCTTCCAATTCACAAGGCCCAATAGAAAGAGGAAAAGGACAAGAAACCGGGTTACGAACTGGGGCGCCAGAAAATACTACCGAGACATTCATCAAGCCAGACAAAGGTGCGCCAGGGAGTTTAGAGTGCATGATAGAACTCTTTGCTGCACCAGTATCCAAAAGAAAAGGTTCTGCCACACCTGATGTAATTACTTCAACATAAGGTCCACTCTGGTCTACTGGAACTGACACTACTCCCTCCCTTTGTCCATGGCTGTCCTAGCTATCATTAAACCAGCCCTCTAGCTTTTAACATAATAATCATCAGTGTAATATTGAGCAGACTGAACAGACGGAACATTCTGTTGATCAAAATAATTCATAGAATTCTGAGGGGGAAAGGAACGTCGTTCTGGGGAAACGCACCACGTCCCCTACCCCTAGGTACTTGCTGGACACCACAACCTCTCAAACCAGACACTCCATTCATACGCTGTAACAGAATCGGGCAACTATTCTTAAAGTGACCCTCCTCTCTACAATAAGCACACGGATTAGAGCCGAGCGAAAGTCGTGGAGGAAAAGACTCAGGCTTCTGCAACAATCTCTGAAACTGTGAGGATTGCTGAAACTGGGAAGGTTGCTGGAACTGACGCTGATTAGGGCGAGGCGGATGTGCCTGCTGTAGAAGAACCTTCGTTTTTAAATCTTTAGTCCTCTTCTCTACTTTCTCCTTTTCATCTTTATTCCTGTTCTCATAATATTGTGCAGTAGTCAATATCTGGGCCGAAGAAGAAACAGCCCATGAACTCTAAGAGTCCTTTAACTTATTAGAAAGCTCAGGAAGCAAATTAAAGACAAACTTATCTACAAACAACCTTTGACCACCTTCTGTACTCATATCCTTACCACTATGATCAATGAATGTTTCCTCAAACCTAGTGAAGAAATCAGATACACTCTCGTCTTTCTTTTGTTTGCATGCTGCTAACTTGTCCCAATTCACTCGCATAAGAGGCATCAAGGTTTTCATTAAATTAATAATCCTACCAGGTAGATCTGCAACTAAAGGCTTAGGTTTGGCCCCTCCTACCTGCTGACAATCTGCAGCAGCAATATTAACCCACGTATCTCCTAACTCTACCGCATGATCCTCGTGACGGATCTTCGCCCACAAAGGTTGAGGGACTACATTACCTAACAACATATCTATGTCAGCTAAATTCATAACACACGCATCAACTGTCTGGGACAACTCCTTGTAATAACCAGCACGATTTTTACGGGGGTCAGGCAAAGTCTGCTTAAGAGCCAGGACCTCAGCCCTCTTCCAAGGAACATGTACCCATACTCGCTGAAAATGAGCCGGTGCACCCACAATACCTTGACCGGCATCAGCTAAAACTGCCTCTCTCCATACAGGGAGAACCTCTCTCATCGGGTACTGCTTCACTTTTCTCCTAACAGAAGGGTCAGGTTCAAACAACAACTGAGAAGGAAGTCTACACCTAAATGCAAGAAGCGTCTCTACCGCTCCCTCAACATCGGGACCCACTATTGTCCCTTTAGGAAATTGAGACTGAACGTTAAGTAGTTCCAATGGAATTGGACCCAATTCATTATCTTCCCATTCTTCACGGAGGAAAGTACACATAATATCAAAAACATACCTTTGTGTTTATGCCTCCCACTGCAGGAAGACATCCATAACCGTTTGTAAAGTAAACTTGGAGGCATTTGAAACCCATCTACGAGCAAGGAGATCTAACACTGTCCACTCCTCGGAACTGGGGAGCTGACTACGCGTTTGTTTACGTGCAGAAACAGGGGTCATATTCAGTGACCCAAAGAGAGGAGACAAAAGGCTAGTGACAGTCTCGTCCATTCGTTGTTGAGCAGAAGGAGAAGAAGTTGGCATGAGGACAGGAGACAAAGTATTTTGAGGCAACAGAGACGTAGGGTCGGTAGCAAAGGAAGTCGAAGATAAAGGAGAAGAAGACAAAGGAGTTTGAGGTGGAACTGTTAGCAAAGCTGGCGGCCCAAGAGAGGACTGCGCCGGGGAAGGAAGAACCACCTGTGGAGGAACGGGTGGCTGGACTACAGCAGGGGGTTGAACAACTGGGGGTTGCGGAGGTGCCGTAGCACTCTGCACATAAGGGGGTGGTAATCTCAACAAATGCGACATCAAGGGATCCTTTTCAGGGTCATTAGTCACATTTGGAAGAAGAGGTGGGAAAGCCGGATAACATTTATCAATGGCCATGCATTGTTGTCTATCTGACACCTCAATCGCACGATCTTCTTCATCTTCCTTAAACTGCATAGCAGCTTGTATTATCGATATATTATTTTCTTTCCTATCTCTCTTAGCTTGCTTAATTTCTCGCTGTTTAGCTTCCTTACGCCAGAGGCGGAAAGAGTCAAACATTACCGGCCGGGCTTTCTTCCTAAATAGCGCAACTTCTAAATTGTCTAAAACATCTGTTTCGAAACTACCATGTTGGGGCCATCGTAAGACACCTTCTTTCCTCGTATAGCGGACCCATACTTCATTAAACATAATGGGACCCAAGCCATGCTTTGAATAGAGCTCATAAGTCGGAGTTCCAACCGGAGGTATCAGACACGAGTCCTCCAATCGGGAATCCCTGTTACAACTACAACAAAACCATTTTCTCAATTTGCTAAAACCAGGCATCTTATAGCTCACTGATCTAGCTTCAAACTTCAAGGGGTTATCAAAAAAACGATATACTCGTAAATATACGAGCCCCTCGGCTTCGGTATTTGCAAAAACCAAATCTAAGAACCCAAGAAACAAAACAAAGTCGTGGGAGCGACCCACTTATACTTAACCAAAATGTCTATCACGCCACCAGAACACCGTCTATCGTCTCGCCTTACAAATCATCACAAAAGGGACCAAGACAGGGCCACAGTCAGGGCAGCAGTCCTTCATAGCCGTCGGAAAGGAGAAGCCTCCCAGCAAAAACCTTCAGTCCACATTCGACATGCAGGGGTCGATGAAGTGGGGGCCCTCCTCCAGAATTTTCTCACGAAGCTCCTCACAATCTTCGGGCTTGGACCGGTACTGCTGAAGTCGCCCCACGTTGGGCTCCAGTTGAAGAACCGGGTCTTAAACCCAGCGGCGCCAGGGGCACGCCCAAAGTCTTCGGATTCACCGCCCAAAGTCTTCGGATTCACCTGTCTTGGTATACAGAGACACAGAATACTTCTGGGTGGCGTCAAAGACCAAATTTATTAGCTGCAGCTAGTAACAGTGATCCTAGAAGTACATCACGGTGTAAGTTCTCAGGAGACTGCTCAATTTTGTAAGGCAAGACATCTCTTTTTATACACAATATTCACAGTTTGAATACACACCCACTGCGCAAAATTCTAACCAATAAGGTACATTCTCAAACAAAGTATCACATGACGAAAAGCCCAGTTTGCAATATCCCAACCCAAAGTTAATTATTAGGAATGTCCCAAATCCAATCTCCACAAGCCGGACAAACCCATAATTGAAAGCACAATGCATGTAATAAAGGAGCATAGAAAAGGAAACAATGACAGATAACGAGCAAGATCAGGCATGTGTAGAGAACCTAAAAGTTAACGATGTCCTGAACATTGATTGGCATTCTCAGACAACGATCAAACCAGGGAAATTGGCTTAGCAGGGTCAGTTTCAGGTGAAGGAGTCAGGTCCTTACAATTCACCTTAAAGTCAAGAAAGGACCTAGTTAATGTATACCAGCACGAGAAGGTCAGGTTGCTTCATTCGTTCGACCACATTTATCGGCCTACGTGATGGCAACACAAAATGGAGGCTCGGACAAAATGGAACCCATATTCGAGACAAAGTCTCTGAATACGTAATGAACTCGCTAGCTAACGTGAGGAATTCACTCCATATTAGCTGAACTTACTAAATACGGTTCGACATCACCAAAATTGTGACGGAACCATAACCTCACGAGACAAAATCGGATTTACAGAACCTCATAACCCTGTGCGTTGTATAGTGCTCTGATGCCTTCGGGACATGTCCATGCTATATAAAATTGCAAAAATCAATAAAAAAATAAGTAATGCAGTCACATGGCTGTTATCAGTTTGAGCTCTTCTGAGAGATCCTCTGGATATTTGTCATGCCTGTGTTGACTACAATTTTGAATGTGTCTCCTTAATATAAAGGTGCAATATATGCCAGTAGCAAGCCTGATGTGTCAAACATTCTAGCTAGTGACTGCCATTTCCCACAGGCATCTGTTTTCTGAGCCCTCTGAGCTGCATGGCTGGACTTGGACAACAGCCCATACAGTGGTGGCACCTCGAGGGAGTGCTCGGGCGTGCTTGGGCGGGGCGGGGGAGGGGAGGGGCAGGGTGGGGGTAGTAAACTCTGGCATATGGCCAAATGGAGTTAAGTAAATAATTAAATAAAACTAATTACATTGTGGTTTCGTTTTATTTACTTACTTAACTCTGTTTGGCCGTATGCTGGAGTTTACCACCCCCTACTCTGCCCCTCCCCTGCCCCACTCCGTAGCACTCCCTGGAGGAGCTGCCACTGTGCCCATCTTCCAGTTACATGCATTCCTTCATCCTTCATCACTTGCCTGGGTGTGGGCAAAAGGCATAATGCTGGGCCATAGATGTGGAGAGCAATGTCAGTCATGATCACCAGCATTTTCTGAGCCGTTTGCAGCACACAGGAGGATGGTAGATCAGAAGTGTGGTTGTGAATTTGAGTGACCTACACAGGTGGCGTCATGTAGACCTAGCTGACCAGGTTTCCTCTCATAGCACTACAGAGCTGGAGTTGTCCTGTTCTTCGAGTAAGTGAGGTCAGTGATATTGGTGTGACAGAGACCACAAGGCATAATCTAGTTATACGAGGTGATTTTAGAGAATGTCAGCATTTGTCTTGATCTATAAGTATTCAACTGGACATAATAGATTTGTGTTTGACACTAGAGACCTTGCCTAGTGAATACATAGTCGTACCTGTGTAGAGAAGTCTGATGTTGTACATGTGAGTCTGTTCATGACATATGAGTCTATTCCTTGGTATCTGACGCTGTTCATTTGTGTGAGGTTCTGTTCCTGGACAAGGTAGATCTAACCAGGGCTTGGGGGTCTGTATCTGAGCACCATAAGCTTTGTCTTGATAAATTAGGCTGTGCTGGGTATAGGAGGCTGTAACTGGAGGTGTGAGACTGTCCGAGGTTTATGAGTGTATGCAAGGCCATATGACAGTTCACCTGGACATATGGTGGTTGTATCTTGGCATACGTGACTGCTCCTGGTACATACAAGCTGTGCCTGTGCATATATGTCTGTGACTGGACCTATAATCTGTGATTGGGCATGTATGCTGGTACCTGAGCATGTGGTAGCTATGCCTGGCCATATAATCCAATGTAGGGCTATATAACAGGAGGCCTGGGCTACTGAGGTTGCACCTGGGCCTTCGGTGGTGCTAGGATATCATTCAGAGTTTTTCTGATTTTCAGGAAAATTTCACACGTTTAATATACGCAGGTTAGCAGCAATGATATGCTCAGTTTGGCCAATTTGAATGTAGCTGTGGTCAAGTTCGGATACATTTAGAGCTGTAGCCCTATCTACTTTTTGTTAGATATTTTAGCCATTTATACATGAGTCACTAGACATTTGTTTAGCACAGGATTCTTCAACCAGTGTATCGCGAGCTCTCAGACGCCCTCAGAGTAGCTCACAGCCTTGAGTTAATTTTTAAACAAGCACTGGTTCACATTTTCCTTTTAAATTTAAGGGAAGGCTGTGATTATTTTACATTATTATCATAAGGTTGTTGAGCAGGGCCTGATAATGAGCAGTGCTCAGTGAGATTTATGATTCAGGCTCCCACAGAGTTGGAGAACTGAAGCAATGAGGGATCTTACTCTTAAATAAAATTCCTTGTTAACATAATAGTGGAGAGGAGAAAATTAAAACAAACAGTAACATTAATGATTTTCTCCCTTTTCAAATTGTTGCATTCACAAACAGCAGGTATGTTGCTTTCAGTGGCCAGAACACACTATGCCATATTTATAATTGAAAAATAGATTATTTGTTTAAATATTAGAAATTGAAAGTGAAAAACAAAAATTCTATCAAACATTGTCTTATTGTTTTTCTACACTTTCAATTAAGCCAACTACATCTAAATGGTTTATAAAGTATGGGCCTCATTTATGAGGCTGTGCGTCACTTTTACGCAGCCGGTGCGTCACTTTTTGTGACGCACCAGTGGCGTAAGAAATGCGCCTTGTTGCGCCATATTTACAGAGTGACGCATCTAGGTAGAGGCGTCACTTTGTAAACCTCTGCACCACATTATACCTGCACCAGGTATAATGTATGCAAGGGGGGCGTTTTGACGCAAGAAAGGGTCATGGAAGTGACGCAGTGAAATCTATAAGATTTCACTGTGCCATTTCTTGGCCGCTAATGCGTCAGAATCTTACGTCTGCTTCATGGCAGGCGTAAGACTGATGCCGGCACTAACAACATGGAACTTGCACATGTGAAAGTATACATTGCTGGAGTTGCGTCACTTTTGTGGCACACTCCAGCAATGCGTCACTTTTGCGCCTACAGATACTTCAGAAATACTGCCGTATCTGTAACTCCTTGCAACATGATGCATCATATTATAAATATGACGCATCAATCATGACGCAAGGAGTGCGCACTGAGAAGTGACGCATCGCTGCTTTCACCCAGCGATGCGTCATTTCTCATAAATGAGGCCCGATGTATCTTCACTTTAAATTCTTCCATCCTTCCTTTATTTATTTTTTGTTATAAATATTTCACAGTGTCTACAGGCCACTGGAAGCAAAATGCCTGCTGTTTGTAAATTTGACACTTGAAAATGGGAGAAAACTTAAATGATTCGTTTTATAGAACCATATAAAAATTAGTTTAACTCTTCAGTTTAATTTTATTCTATTTCAAAGTGTTGTTTTTACACACAGCAGTCATTTTGCTCCTAGTGGCTGTGGACTCGGTGCCATATTTATAACTGAAAAATACAGTCATTATTTAAAGTGGGAGAAATTAAAAAGACAGTAAAATGCTTCATAGTATGAACATTTTTTCACAACTTTTTCCTGCACTTTAAATTTCTCCAATTTAAAAATAATAGTTGTATGTTTGAGTTTTCATGTAATAGTGCCACAAATGGGGAAAGGTGTGTCCTGTGCTGGAAGTACATACGCACAGGCTCTAACCCCCAGATTCATCAAGAACACATTTTGCGATTCCTTAATAGCGAAAAACACCGATTCGCTATTAAGGAATAGCAAAATGCTATTCATCAAGAAATCACTTAAAAAATAGCGATTTCAAATAATAATTTAATTGCGACTCGCAAATTGCGAGTTGCAATTAAGGAATATCTCTCCATTCATTCCTATGGGCCTTGAGGCCCATAGGAATGAATGGGAAGACCATCTCAATTTGCTAATCGCAATTAGCGATTCGCAGATTGAGATTGTGATTTCAAGGGTGCAGGGGTGTCCAAAGGACACCCTGTTGCACCCCTGAAATGGATGTGTGCACATATGTTGCGCACACACATGCCCTTAGGGCATGTGTGTGCGCAACATGAAACTTTGAAAATGCACTTTAGTGCATTTTTCAAAGTTTTTGTTATTTACCACGTAGTTAGACTGCGCGGTAAATAGCAGCCCCAGATTGCGAATTCGCAATTTAAAAATGGTTCATGAATTGCATTTAAGGAATCTCAAATTAAGATTCCTTAAATGCAATTAATCGCAATTTAGTGATTTTTAGAATTGTGATTTTTGCATTTGGGATGATGAATCCCAAGTACAAAAATAGCGGTCGCAAAGGGCCAGATTCTCAGAATCTTGGCCTTTGTGAGCCGATTTTAGTTTGATGAATCTGGCTGTAAGTCACTCACATACATTTTTCCCGTCGATGCGCACACATATTCATACATCCCCAAAGACCATGCTGTCACTGACACACATGGCACTTCTATCATAGTGCCTGTAGTCAAAGTATTTTGTTAAAACCATAGTATAGAGTTCTATGGAGATTATACTTACAGTCAATGAAGTTGGGTTTGGGCGTGTTTGTTAACAATTTGCTAATTGCTTGGCCTTCAGTAGCTCACAATGATTTTTTGCTGATAAAAAGCTCTCACTACATAAAAAGTTAAGACATCCAATAAATACATTAACTTCATGAGTTTCCAAAAGTTAACTGTGTATGTTGTATTTTTCTTTAAGAGGTGGTTGTTAAGGAAATGACGATCCTAAGAAAATTCCCTAGTTAAGCATTAAGGCAAAAGACACGTCCTCCCTTCACAGAACACACCAGGGGCAGCAGAGCAGTACAAACCACAGACCTTGAATTATAGGTTGTGTTCCTGTGTAAATATCCTTCACTTTAATGATGGAGACACTTTATTGTAAGACACAGAGCCATGCATTCTGAATTGGTCACAAAGTCTGCCAAAGAATGGACACGAGCGTGTCGGAGAGTTGTCAGTATTTAAGTTGGTCAAAATTAATGCATACAGTAGCTTTCCACAACTTTCCCAGACATTTAAGATGAGACCACAATAAGCCACAATAGATTGATTTGGCACAAACATGCTTAAAACAGACCACTGTTTTGAGTAGATTATATGGTGCAGGAATACAATTGTTGATGGTGGATAAGGCACCTCAAAACGAGAATAATCATAACAAGGCCAGTAGCTATGCCCCTTTGCAAGCTGGAGCATGAATGAATTACTACTGGAATAAACAACCAGAAAACCCACATACAAACAGAAGAAAAGCTACACTCCATCTTACTGTTGGATTTCAAAGAGTGTTTTCGAAGCAACAAAGCCGCAAAGCGTCTTTTCAGGCTATCACTAGTTTTTCATGCAATCCCTGGTTTTGTTAATGCTGCGTGTCCACTGCGAAACCTAAATGTCTCAGCATCCAACAGGAAATCCAAATGTTTATCTATGTCAACCAAAACTTAATACTCCACTAATAATAACTACCAACCCAAGCAATTCGATATCGATGTACACAATAAAATGGAGTGAAGCTAGAATAATGAGTATTCCTTTATCATCAGGCAAATTTAATTTAAATCTCGAAAATGTAAAAGTGACATCAAAAACGTATTCAGTTCTGCCCACCAGATCTTTTCAGTGATCATATATTTTGCGTTAAACAGAAGTTAATAAAAGGCATACTACATGTTAAAAAAAATGCAAAATCAATTTTCATAGAAATATAAACTTGCCTAGTGTAGGGGCCTTTAACAAATGATAAACAGTCTGCAATGGAATAGATAACATTAATGTTTGTAAATGTCCAAGTAACTTGTAACGTGGAAACACCGCTAAAGAAAGTAAAACGAATTCCAAAGGCTACACATACAGTTATGTATGTGGCTACCCTCTTTTAGATGCCATTTTTCGGGATGAGAAGATGTTTGGCTACTGAATTAACATATTACTTTTATAAAATAAATGATTTAGCATTAAACAATATGTACCGTACATATCTGCCTATGTGGTTGTGTTATTTAGAGCATTCAAAACAGTCGGAGGATGGATGCTTCGCAGTGTACACACTCTAAATTAGAAGAAACGAGTTTTATCTTTTGCTCTTGAGGTCGAAAATATTGAAATAAATCAGAACATGATGGTGATGTAAAGGAAGGCATTAGCTCTTTAAATGGAAAAAGGATGCTCAAATAGTAGTTTTTCAGATCTATGATAGTAAGATGGTCTTCAATATTTATGTGCTAAATTGACAGGGGGGCCAAACACATAAATACTCCTTCCACTAGTACTGCATTTCTAAGAAGTGGAAATCATGAATACATTGATCTAGATGTATCTAAGTGAGGTGACTAGGGTGTATTTTTGAAACTCTTAACTAAAGTGCATGAGGTATTGTTAGCAGATTGCTTAGTGGGTGATAACAAGTATTCTGGAAAGGGTTGTGAGCTGAAACCTCTAGCAAGTGAAGTCATTTCATGTCCAGCTGAGAATGACCTCATGGTTCCCATTTGAAGATAAACATGATATCTTGGACGATGTATAATTTTGGTTATGGTTTTGTGGCCAGTAAACTTGTAGCTTAGCAAAAATACACATTTTTAAGAGATTCATCAAATCTGTAAGGAAAACTGCATGCCTGAAATGCACTTACATGTAAAAAAATAGTTTAGGATTTATTCACCAAAATTACAGTGCTATTTCGCATGGCATTCAAAGACACACAGGAATTTGTGCATTGTGCATACTTTACCCTCTGTATCATCGGTATCCTACAATTCATTTATCTTCATATCTGACCACTATGCCTGGTGCCAACTGCCTGGACATGGGTGAATTATTGGTGGAACCTCGGAGCCTGATGCAATTTTAAGGTCCTTGGGAAACCTATCCAATGAGGCACTGAAGAAAGGGAGCTTTGGTGGCACTACACTCCTGCTTTCGCGAGAACCCCAGAGGCATGAGGCACATCTCCTCCACCCCGTGTCCATGTCTTGGGGGATGAAGACTCAGGCAGATGCGTCCCGCCTGCACGGACCACGGGTGGGAACAAGTGTAACGAACTGGCTTTCTGCACGCACCACACAAGGAGTGCAGTTCACGCGGGGGCCGGTAAGGATGTAGAGGCCTTTGGCTTTCCTAGTGGGCCCCCAAGGGCCCTGGCAACTATTGGTGTCCTGGGTAGGACTGGGACATACTTAAAACAGTAAGAAATATAACATGTGCAACACAACCACCTACTGCTAAGATTTTTACAGTTTGTAGGTTAGAGCTCCCTGTAATGTGCTATGTGAACTTTATTTAATATATGTTTTGGCTTCCTAGACACCCAAAAATGGCAGGGGCACTATCAATGTACTGTTGAGCAATTCTGTGGGGGCTGCAGGGAGTGCAGCAGCTTCACAGATATGTTATCACAGAAGTAGGACCCTGGTAGGTGTTTCGTACATTTGCAAAGCTTGGGTATCCCTAGTACTTTGTACTATGGTTCTATGGTTGCATTTTCTGTTGCCTGAACATGTTAATGAAAGACTCTGACACATGCTTTCTTTAAAGTATCTTACTGACAATGATTATTGGTGAACATTGTGATGCCTTGCATAATGGTAGTGATTGTGTTTCAATATTTTTACTCAGTCCCAGGTGCAGGGGGTGGAGGGGAGTCGACAGACGACCAAATAGGGAAAATAAAATAAAAAAATTTATAAAATCACTTACCTTGCACTTGCCGACACCCCCCCACACCCCACACTGGCCCACGGCTCTTACCTATATCGGCCATGCCTGCTCAGGCCATTGGATTTGTTAATGATTCTTAACATTTGATTAATGCTTATATTAATGTGGTTACACATCACAAACAGGGTTGGATTGGGATTAACAATCGGCCCGGGCACACTAAAAAAAAGTGGCCCACATTTGCATATTGCCTTTCCGCAAAGCACTGCTTTGGTGAAGCTTTTTTTTTTTAAGAAAAGGGTGGGGGGGGGGGTCTCTGACAGAGTCATGTTTCCTTATTAATATTTAGATTTTAAAAAATGCACGGATTTGTTCACACTGATGAAAAACACCAGAAAAACCAATTAATCCACTTATATTCAGGCCCCCTGCCCCCGCTCAGTATGCATACATTAATGGCCGGCCCAGAGAGAGAAAGGGAGTGACACCTCTGCCGTTGATAGAAAGGAGGTAATGGATACCCATCTGCCTCCAGAAAGGCCACTCAGGCACCCACCGGGACGCTGGCGTCAACCGAACAGCACAGACACTGCCCAAATCAGCCCCCTGGCTGCACAAATAGGTGTCCCACAGCTGGAACTCTGATACCGGCCCCTCGGCCATTGCCCGAATGCCCGCATTACCAATCGGACCCCATTAACAAAGACAAAATGTTTGCCTTATGTATGTGTTGACCCCATAAGAAAACCACTAGGCCTTCCTTTTTTATATGTTTTTTTTATGAGAGAACCCCTTGGCGAAGCCAATAGGCTTGCCTTATCATTTTATGTGATGACCCCTTAACAAAGCTAATAGGCCTGCTTTATTTAACATGAGATTTCCTTATATTGTGATGTTGCTTCTGGTATAGATGAGGGGTATTGTGACTATAGGGTTCATGATCCACTAGTAGTCAAATGTGATCTGAGAAGGTCATTGAAGTTAGTTTTCATCTACCTTATAAATATATCAGTAAAATAATGCAGAATATTTAGTAGTGTGTGTGTTATAAATATAGTTTTCCTTTTTCAAAGAAAAAGAACTGATTGGACACAGGACCAATGCAAACTTTCAAACAAACGTTAAAAAAAGTGAACTTCTCTTTGTAAACGCAGCCCAGTTTCCTTTAAGGAATGGTATACATCTTGGTAGATCTGCGTAATATGATGAGCCTGGAGCCAATCAGCAATTCAGCAAAGACCCCCATGAAGTTGTCAGTTAAAAGATTGATGTAAGGACCAAGGAAACCGAGGGAGACATCCACAAACGGAGCAGGATGCAAAATAAATGCAAACTATAGAGTGTATCAGAAAGGCTCATGCCACCACTTAAATCATTCAAGGTACAGAGCTAAGGTCCCAGGAAGTCTAAATAAGGCTCTTCCCTTCTTGTATTGGAAATGATCCCAACCGAGGTAGTGAGCACATGTGCATTTCCAGGAAGTCTGGTGTTTCTGCCTGTCAAAACTTCTGCAGTGCTGTTCCTCAGCCTCTCCTGCCCCTGGGTGCCTGTCAACTAAAATGGTTCAAGGCCTTAGTTTTTGCTCTTTCACGTTGTAAAGAATGAAGCCACAGAGCGCTATTGAGGGTCTGAGGCTCAAGACATCACTCTGACACATATCAAACGCTTGATGTCCTTATTACAATGCAATCCCTGATCCTACCTGTTGGGTGGGTCACACTGATGTAATCAGTGTATGTTGTGTAATTGCAGCAGTGAAAAAATTGAAGAAGGGTGAGCAATGTGCTCACGAAGCAAGGTCATATGCCTTTACTATGTACTATTGTGCCTTTTGATTTGGGCACAGTAAGGCTAATTACTAGAGTTGCTTTTCTGGATGTGGCATATCACAGAGAAACAACTCTTGGCATGACACTCTCAAGATGAACAGCAAGTACATTGACAACAGAAGTGAAGAAAGGTGGGCAGTTATTGATTACATATACACACCTGTCATTCACAATCTTTGGCATAGCACTACAAGCCCACATGTGCGTATTTTACTTGGGCCGATAATTTTTTAATCCGGAACAAGTAAGCCGTGCAGCTAGTTGTAATGCACGGAAATAATGATATGTTGGATCCAGGGGATATGTCAGTATTGTGGTCTAGATCCTCATGCCATCTATATCCTGGCCATCTCTAAGACTTCCAGTTTGGAGTGTATAACTACGTCATGTATGGTGTTTTTGGAATTGTAATGAACATGCCCTATTTAATGGTAAAGTCAGGTTTTTTAATACAATGTTTAAAAATGCCACTTTTAGAAAGTTTTTTTGTGTGTCCTAACACCTTTTGCGTCTGTAGACTGTCTTGGGTCACATTACTGGGTGTAACTGACAGACTTTCTTAGTTCCTCCCAGACAGTCACACAATAGAGGGATTAGGTGTGCCTGGATGGGCTATTAACGGGCAGAATGAGGGGCTGAGCTGATCACAGCCCCACTTGCAACTGAATAAGGGGTGCTCTGCCCCGATGCAAAGGGCATAACACCTCCACGTTGTCACTGCAGCCTGCTTGTAGCCAGGAAAGGGAAGTCAGAAAGTACCATCACTTCAAAGCCACTGTCTAGACGATTCTTCCTACAGGGTATAACAAGCATTTACAATGCAACAGTCTCGCCTTTGCAAAAGTTAGAGCTATTGGCATTGTAAATGACAACATTTTTATTTATGTGTTGGATTTGAAAACAGATAAATAAATACCATTGTCATTTACAATGCCAATAGCTTAATCTCTTGCAAATGTGAGAGCTATTGCATTTGCACCCACACACAGAGCCGCAAACACAGAGCCACACACACACTCCCAGACAGAGCCACACACACACACAAACACACAGAGCCACACACACACACACACACACACAGAGCCACAAACACACACACACACAGAGCCACACACACCCACACACAGAGCCAACCCACACACAGAGAGCCACACACACAGAGCCACACACACACACACACAGAGCCACACACACACACAGAGAGCCACACTGCCCCCCCACAGACATGGCATTCTCCCCCCTGCTGACACTACTTGTAGCATACTGCCCTCTCCACTGGCATGGCGTTCTCCCACTTGCTGGGCACTGCTGACACTGAGGGCATTCTCCAACTTGTATCACACTGCCCTCCCTACTGGCATGGCATTCTCCCCCCTGCTGACACTGAGGGGCATTCTCCTACTTGTAGTCCTTTTCAGACTGGGGAGCGTGTTTTTCTTTCTCCCCTCTTCTCCATTGGCTGGAATGTAAACAACGGGCGTGTTTTTGACTGTTGTTTTACATTCCAGGCAATGGAGAAGAGGGGAGAAAGAAAGTAAAAAACACGCACCCCAATCCGAAAAAGACGGGGCTCAGATCAAAAAAATAACGTCACTGGGACCTCTTCTCCAATGGCTGGCCACCGTTTAGAAGGCCAGCCAATGGAGAAGAGGGGTGGGGCTTAACCTTGCTACTCCTAGTCATTAAATCTCGCCAGCAAGACTGCGCATGTGCGCAGCCTATGTTAGCTGAGACCTAAAAAGGGGACCTGAGACACCAGCTCTTTAGTACATCTCTGGACTCTGCAAGAAGAAGGACTGCTGTGCTGCTAAAAGGACTGCTACTCTGTTGGACTGCTGCCTGGCTGGGCTGCTGCTATGCTGAAATTCTTCCCTGCTGTCTTCTTGCCTGGGAGAGGAGAATAGGATCTGCAACTTTATCTTGAACCCATGGCTACAAGAGTGACTCCAAGGGCTAGTCTGCTTGCCTCCTGATCGGAACCACAGGGACATAAATGCTCCTCAACTTCCTACACCACCACCTGGACCCAGCTAAAGTGAGCACCTGATCCCCAAGTGGTGCGCCTCAGGTTGTGAATCCTTGGTGTAGCCTCAGAGAGCTGTGTTTATGGTTTTGGGCTCTTCACAACATGAACGGGCCTGTTGGCACCAAGACCTCCCCACATGCGCCATAATTCAGCGTGAATCTCTGCCAGCTGCTGCTAAGTGCTACAGCCTCACAGACAAGCAGCCTGGGGATTAATGCTGCCAGGAAAGGACACAGTACTGTGTCCCATGTACCCACAGGAAATAAGCCTGGGACATGCTGGTACTGGGTGTCAAGATCCTTTGTGTCTCTCTGCTTTACGACAGAGATTTCTGAAGCCTGCACCACAGTGTACTCGGGGCTTCACAGGAGAGAAGAGAGGGCCATGCTGGTACCGGAAACGTTCTCTGTGTCGTGGGCCTCACTGGGGTTAGGCTCGAGGCTTGATTTTAAGCCTGATCAGATTTAATCTGTAGTAAAAGCAGCTGCAGGTTGAACAGCAAGAAAATTGCCAATACTTCTTTAAAAGCTAGTCTTTTTTCTGAAATGTACGCTTGCAGCGGCTGTTGGACTTACTAACTAGCATCACTGCACCATTCAGGCGTGGTTTCTCACAAAGAGAAGCGCTGGCAGGGTTGAAACTGATAATGTGCACAAAAATCAACCTTCTGTGCCATGACTGATTTTTCATTATGCCATATTGGTCAGAAGCCATATGGAATTTTTCTCGGATCCACGCACCAGAGCATGAAATCCGTCGACATCATCAGGCAAAAGGTTGTGAGATGTAATTTTCACTCATATCCTGAATTATTTTAAAACATAATAAATCCTCTCACTTTCAGCTCACAATGTTAGCAAGCACAAAAGTATACAGAATCTGGTGGCAGATTTTGTGGTAGTATTACTTCATTATTTCACACTTTTTCACACTTGTTAACCCTGTCTGGACATGGGTTGCACCACATTATTACTAATTTAACACCCTAACATAGTAAGAAAAGGATAGGTGACCAGTTAACCTTTGCGAAGGGCCTTCAACTGCGCAACTGCAGGTATGGCTCCATTTTGAGTAATTTTTGATTCGTGTGAACTACAAACATTTTTTGGGTTAAAATCTGCAGATTATGAAGAAGACGATAGATTATGTGGAACATGCTGCAAATTAATAATTATGCAGAAAAGGCTGCTGCCCTATAATCGTACAACTCCTGGTGCCATGGATACAAGTCCCAGGAGCAAAAGAAAAAGTGTATTTGCTGAGCTGACTGTTTGTCCTACATTGGATATCTTAACACGCAGGTTAGAAGTGACACAGCTACAATGGGCTCCTCCAAGAGCAAACTCTGAGCAAAGGCCACCCCTGTTCACTTTGTCACCCGTGTGATGTGTTGACACCCGGTCACCAAGCTGCACCAACACAGCCCCCACTACAGACTAAAGAGCAGAACCTGGCTCAGTGAGAGAGGGTCTGCGGCGCAAGCTGCGACACACCATCGTCCATCCCTGTACATGGTTTTACACGTCTTTGTATCATAGAAAATGATAACATATACATTCGGAGCATTTGCAAAAGGAGTTTAACAATTAATGACTGCGAGCTACAACAAAAAAGCACTTAGAAATGCAAATAGTTAAATCTAAGTACACTACTGAGGTCTTCAGATATGGGATGTTTATAACACATTTAAACAGTCTCTTGC
Source organism: Lissotriton vulgaris (assembly GCF_964263255.1). Taxonomy (NCBI): domain Eukaryota; kingdom Metazoa; phylum Chordata; class Amphibia; order Caudata; family Salamandridae; genus Lissotriton; species Lissotriton vulgaris. The sequence continues at coordinate 2,125,060,126 of NC_141687.1, read as the reverse complement.
TCCTTGACGGATGAGCGGTTGGATGCTTTTACTGATCCCCACTGGGTAAGATGATTAGTTAGGCTTGTACAAAGCACTGTGTTGGGAGAATCCTGCCCACTTACTTACAATTTCTAAAATGACTGTGCCAAAGTACAATTTCAGGGTGTCTGCAGACCTCTATGGACGATATGTGGGATGGCACTGAATTTTTCGTACAGGTAAAAAAATGAACTAATTACTTGCCGGTGATCTTCAATAATGCTAAAAAACAAGCATCGCGGCACCGACGCTTTACTGTAAATGTTAAAATTAAAGCACGGGTGGCACGATTATACCAAAAGTAAAGAAATAGAAACAAACATCGATTTCTTTACTTTTGGTATAATCGCGGCACCCGCGCTTTACTTTTAATGTTCTAAGTAAAGCGCGGGTTCCGCCTTCACACGCACAATAAAAGAAGCCAAATGGTAGCGGTGCACGATGGCAGCTGTGACTGTCACGTGCACGCTTGTGCGCGTGATAGTAAGCTGGTCGCCAGGAAAGTTACACTTTTCCAAGAAGCTACTAAATGTCTCGGCCAGACCAGCGCATGCGCAGGATCAGGCTGAGACCTAATAATCATAACTCTGATTCTACTGATTCGATTTTTGTAGTTTTGGTGCCAAATAATTCAGTGACAGTTACACTGTTTTTCTAAATTGGTATGTGATTTTTCTAATGTTGTGATTTCACTTTATTGCAATTTGTGTCCTGCATAAATACTTACACATTGCCCCTAAATTAATCCTGACTGCTTTTTTGTGCCAAGCTACCCAGGGTTAAGCACAGGTTAATTTAATAACTTTTTGTGGTTCAGCCTGAGAAAGAACATGGCTGTTGCTTGACCAGGGCTCACACCCCAATCAACCAATAACCCAAGTATGCTGTGTACCATTTATTCTATTTACATAGAGATGCACATAGTGGTAATCATCAACTATGAAGTCATTTTATATGTAGAAGCATTCCAATTGTAGGTTCAGCTATGTGTATATGGCCTTTGATTTTTATAGGGTAAAGAATTTATTATGGCACGTCTAGACTTACCTGGAAATGTACATTTATTTTTGATGACTCGACACATCCAGAAAAATATTTACTGCAGTAAACATAATCCTATGTGTGTATATATTTCTAAAAAATAAATTTCACTTTATAAGCAGCACCTCAGAATATTTGTGCCATTTCCAAACAAATAAAATGTCCCGTTTGTTTAGTAGAATTTTTTGAAAAATCTTCATTTTGAAAGCACACATGTCCTTGTTATATTATGTTATCCCTTTTCATAAATAATCCCTCTATTATCGCTATTTGTCTAAATACTCACGGTTGCATGCAATAATACGTTGATACATAGATTAGACAAGTAAGCTTCAGCCACAAATAGTCTTCACGTCTATTGTTCTGTCTAGGAATGGGCAAAATTCGTGTAATTTGCTTTTGCATAATTACGTGAAATTTCACCAAAATTACACTTAATTACATGCAAATTTGTCACTAAATTTTCGCTTCAAATGAATTCTTGTGTATATTTTTGTCTCATAAATTCATTTAAACAAAAGCAACAAATACTTGTGCGCTGTTGGTTTTATGCCTTTGTGGTAAATTGTTACCACGAAGGGCGCATTTGCAGTAATTTTTTTCTGCAAATGGTGTGTAGTTCTGTAAAAAGGTGTAAAGGCATAATATCAGGCTATTCGAGAATCAAGTACAATGCGAAATTCCTGGAAATATGCGAATCATGCCAGCATAACGTATACTTCACCAAGGCCTAGTCCATTCTTTTAGTAACTATTAGGTACATTTCTCTATTTTAGACTGAACTCCATAGTTTCACCACTGGGGTAATAGAGATATGAGGAGCTGCTCAAAGCAAACCTGTAGTATAAATTAGCCTGGAAACGAGCGTTCAATAGCCGACTGGTGAACAGCCTCTTCTGTTGTGTTTTTTTAGCAGCTGTGCTGTTTCAGGACTTCCATGGTAATGGCACTCGGGCGTACATGTGAAGAAGGGAAACGTTTTTCTCACACCTGGGTAGACTTTCACAAACACGTGAAACTACTCTGGCACTGATAGGAAGTTTCCACTATAACAAGAAGAGGTCCGCAGGCCATTAGGAAATACTGTGTAAACTCTACCAGGGCTACATTAAACAAGAACGAAATGCGATCCTCACCGTGGGACTTTAAGAACAGTTGTTGAAACTATACAATGCGATTAAGTTCCTATAGAGGAAATATCACTTGGATTCTAACCAAGACATTTTGTACAGCGAGCTAATTATAGAGGAGCCCGTGCATTGCACAGCAGCAAATCTGTAACTGCAGCAATTCAGAATGAAAATAAAAATAGAAAATAAGTTATAGTGAGGGGTTTGTATTCAATTATTGAGGGACATTTTATAAACTATGTTGATAATGACTAGGAAATGAATACATATCTAGTATTATTAGTAACTGCATATCAACATACTTTATTTATACTATTACACATAATTATAACCAGTGTTGCTGGTAATGGTAAACCACCTCAGTAGCCGAGTCTGGGTTTCAAATGTATTTTTCGTAGAACCTACTATTTCCAAGAAAGACATTTTATAAATTAGTCCATTGGGACTTCCTGGACATAGGTGTGAGAGTAACTAGAGGGAGTGAATTTCTGATTCCCGCTGGTGACCCCGCACATGAATCCGAGAAATACAAGTTAATTCCCTGGTAAAGGGGAATAATTCGAACACTACAGAATTACTTTTCCAATTCCGTATTTTCCCATTTCCGGGGGAATTGATACACCCAAAGTGGCAGCTACTTACCATCTATCTGCTTGGAGCAGGTGGTAAATTGTTACGGGTGCTAATTGGATGGCTGTGGTGTGGACGGTGGTGTCGTGCAGGGGGTGGGGAGCAAAGTTGCTGAGGGGAGCGCTGGAGGTAGCACTGCACTGCCCTTGTAGGGAATGTGCAGGGTGAGTGTGGGCCGGGCACAGCAGCTGGCCACATTCCTCCTAGCACTGCACAAGGCTCTGGTGTTTACTGTGATCACTGATATTTTCATACATAGTTATACCAGGATCGGAAACACATAATGGGCAGGAGCAGACTTTCCCCTGGGGAAATTGTTCCTTGACACTGGTAATGAGGGCCACACCTGACAATGGGTCCCGTGGCCTAAGCGCAGGCGGGCAACTAGAGCCAAATTTCGGGGGGGGGGGGAGGCAGAAAAATATTTCGGCGGGGGGTCTAATTCTTTCAAACTTAGACAAGAGTGGCTGTAAGAAGGGGTGAACACACAACAAAAGCCCCATTTACAACTAAAAGCCTCATTTACAACTAAATGGTCATTTAAAGACCTGTTAAGTACTCGGCTGCGGCTGCAATTAGACGCTCGCCAGCCCGCGAAGCGGTCTTTCCCGGGCTGACACACACAACGGGGGGGTGGGGGCTGAAGCCCCGTGAGCCCATTCGGTGTTGCGCGCCTGCCTAAGCCTGACTTTCAGTTTCAGGCAGTGCTCTTGCCAGTTCTGTTGGAAACCAGCTACAGCACAAACATTTGTGCAAACCGAATACATTCACATATCAGGTGGAAAGCTGATCACAGAAAACTCACAAGGGATTGCACTAAAAACAGACTAACCAAAGTAGTGTAAATAAATATTGAACATTATAGTATTCTATTGTAATTCAGTTTATACAGTGCTCACTACCCCTTACGAGGCATTGAAGCACTTTTTTGGCGTGTAGTACGCTACTCTGGGACCCATAAAGGATTAGTGTTGAATTAGTATAGTGAAATATGAAAGTAATTAAAGTGGTGGATAGGTTAGTCAATTATTTGAATTCAGAAGGATAGCGGAAGGATAGTAGAGGAAAAAAGGTTTGCATTTATATAGCGCTTGTTACCCCTGATGGAGTATTGAAGCTCCTTTTTTTTGTTTTTTTGGGGTAGTAGCATGCTACTCCGGAAACCCATAAAGGATTAGTGGTGAATTAGTATGGTGAAATATGAAAGTAAAGTAATTTAAGTGGTGGATATTAGTCAGTTATTTGGAGTGAGAAGGATAGCGGAGGGATCCAAGGGGGAGAATGGTTTGCATTCATATAGCGCTTTTTACCCCTGAAGGGGTGTGTGGAAGCGCATTTCTGATGAGTAGCACGCTACTCCGGAACCCATAAAATGATAAGTGTTGAAAATTAGTATAGTGAAATATGACGTAATTTGAGTGGTGGATATGTTATTCAGTTATTTGGACAGAGTAGAGTAGTGACAGGATAGAAGAGGGAAAGAGAATTGTATTTATATAGCGCTTGCTACCTCTGATGGGGTTTGAAGTGCTTTTTTGGGTGAGTAGCACGCTACTCTGGAACCCATAAGGATTAGTGTTGTATTAGTATAGTGAAATATGAAAGCAATTTGAGTGGTGGATATGTTAGTCAGTTAATTGGATTGAGAAGGTTTGGGGAGGGGTAGAAAAGGGAAAATGTTTGCATTTATATAGCGCTTGTAACCCTGATGGGGTGTTGAAGCGCTTTATTGGCGAGTAGCACGCTACTCCGAAACCCGTAAAGGATTAGTGTTGAAATTAGAATAGTGAAATATGAAAGTAGTTTGAGTGGTGGATGTGTTATTCAGTTAGATAGAGAAAGGTAGCTGAGGAATAGAAGAGGGAAAAAGGTTTGCATTTATATAATGCTTGCTTACCTCTGATGAGGTGTTGAAGCACTTTTTTGGTGAGTAACACGCTACTCTGGGACCCATAAAGGATTAGTGGTGAATTGGTATAGTGGAATCATGAATTTGAGAAGTGAGCATGTTAGTCTGTTATTTCGATTGAAAAGGGCAGTGGAGAGATAGGAGAATTATGGATTTTTTGTTTTTTCTTGGAGGTCATAGCAGTAAGAGGAGGCTTTTGGATGAGGAAAAAGGGATTGTGGAGAGGGGAGAATCAGAAGGAAGAGTTTAGAAAGGTTTGTTTTGGGGAACAGTATCGTAAAAGAGGTATCAGATGATGCAAGAAGAGGTAGAGTAAGGGAGAGTCTAGAAAGGGTTCTTTTGGGGATAATAGTAGTGGTATGGGGTATGGGTAAATGAGAGAGTGGGTATAGAGGATATATTGATAGATGTATTGGGTGAGAAGTAGGGTAGTGCATTGGAAAGAGTAGTAGAAAGAAGTTTGAGATGAGTCAGAAAGTTGGGTTAGAAGATATATTGAGAGATGTATAGGGTGAGAAATGAAATACAAGTGTAAATTTATTGCATGCACGAAAAATTATTAATCGTTGTGTGAAAATATTGCCTGAAAGTGACAAAATTGGGGGTTTAAATATTGAATCAATTGCCTACTCAGACAACACACAACTGATTCTCACCCTAGACAAAAACTCCACAGCAATGAAAGAAAAATTCCACCACTGCCTCACCGCAGTAATGAGGTGGAAGACACTAAACCACCTTATCTGCAATAGCTCAAAAACGGAAATCATGCTGTTCCGAAAATCCAATGTCTTTAAACCCACCCAATGGTGGCCTCTTGATTCAGATCCCCCACCCACTACAGTTGATACCGCAAGAAATCTAGGAATAAAATTCGACCCAACGCTCTCCTTCCCAAAGCAAGCTCTTACTATTGCAGGCATGTGTTTCCAAACTATAAAAACCCTAAGAAAATTCTTTGACCTACTCCCACTGCATGCCAGGAAGACTGTTGCGGTGGCCCTGATCTTGTCCCGCCTGGACTACTGCAACAGTCTCTATGCAGGAACAAAAAAGGCGGTTGTGAACAGACTACAGGCAGTCCAGAACGCTGCCGCAAGGCTGGTACTCGGGCTCCCTAGGCGCTCCTCCTCAGCTGAGGCATTGAATACTCTCCACTGGCTACCAGTCCATAAAAGGATCCTACTCAAAATCCTGACCATTACCTATGAAGCGGTCAGTGAATCAGGTCCAGAATTTCTGAGATCTAAATTCCAGCGCTATAACTCTAAACGAACTCTGCGGTCCTCATCAGAAAACCTGCTAACTGTCCCGAAATTCAAATTGAAAACAAGGGGTGGAAAATCCATGGCGGTACTAGGCACAAAAGCCTGGAACGCCCTTCCTAATAAGCTGAGGCATACCCACACGGAACTCACCTTCAGAAAACTCCTCAAAACATGGATTTTCACCTCCCCAGACCACCTAGCGCTATCACTAATCTAATCATCCCTCTCTAAGTCCCCCTCTCTCCCGTGCTATTTAGCACTTTCACCTTCATACGCCTGTTTTTCTTTCCATCCTCAAAAGCGCCAAGATGCTCCTTGGAGTGAACGTTGTGCTATACAAAACCTCTCTTCAAAAGAATTATTTGTCAAATTATACTAGTTTACAATAAAAAGGAAACAACAACCAGTTTAAAAGCATCTTTGTCAGTATCGCCCAGTCACCAGCCATGTGTATATTGGCATGTCGTCCAGTTTCAGTCCCTGATCCCCAGCAGATGGCCAACCTGCCCTCTCTCCCTCCCACCCCCCGAGGAAGGCCAATTGCCCAATTGCCCAAGGACCCCAACCTCACATTTTTGTTGATTTGTTTTATTTATCATGGTACTCCCTTGTTAACAGAGTTATGCGACAACCCATGGTACCGCAAGACTGTGCAAGCTTCATTTGTTGATGCTTGCATGCCCTTCCGATCCCACGGCTCCCATGAGAGTCCTGTGGTACCACACAAATGCTGCGCTGGGCCCACTGGGAGTACTACAGGACTTGTGGTAATTTCGTTTTTTATTATTTTTGCCCCCTGTGTCCCTCCCAGAATCCCTAAAAGGGCCAGGGGTCAGGGTACCCCTGACCAGACCCCTTGTATTTTATTTATTTTATAGAGTCAGGACATGAGAACTAATTCCCTGAGTCATAAAATGGCAGCTGCAATCTTCCTGCTCAAGTTGTGGACAGGCAATTAGTTTCCTCAGTCCTGCGGCACCTGAGGGACTGATGGGAAAAGAATCTCTCTCGGCCAATCAGAACGCGTTATTTTTTAAATATGCAGTGCAGTAAGAGTCTTGCAGAACTACTCTCCAGGTATCAGCATAATTTTAAACCTAATTTTTCCAAAACAGGTGAATGGATTTACACAAAAATCCAGCTTTCTGCCCAATTTGGTGTAATTCTGTTCAGCCGTTTTTTCTGTATCACTTTCCACAATTCCTATGTGAATTTAAAAAGGGAAAACATGTTTTCTGCCCCTCCTTTTTTCTTGGTCCTCATTTGACGATCACCCCATAGGTTTGCAGTAAGGAGCTGAACAGGATGAACTGTTATTTCGAGATATTTCAAGAAGATTTGGCAAACTGCGCCAAAGTTACTAGCAAAATATACAATGCTTTTTCTATATGAAAGTCACAAGAAGCTCCTTCCGGGATACTGGGACCTGAGAAGGGTGGCGCACACTCCGGCAGAGCATGCCGGCACTTTAATCAACACAACAAATTCTAATAAGGTGCGCTCTCAGGAAGAAAGCAGGCAAAACACAAAGTAGTTGTCCAGGTTTATTTCTTACAACGTGTTTCGGCGAGAGCCTTGATCACGTGTAGAGGTGCACAAAAAGCAGACACTGATAACGTTTTTCACGATCCACCACTGCATAGACATAAACATAGGACTAATTCCTCACTCTGTCTCCCTGGCTTTGGCAGCCATTATTGAATGGAGAAACAGTATCGGCATGAAATATACTTTCTGTAGTGCCCTAGAATCAGTTAGCATTCTAGTGCTAACTCTGTATCTACACTTAACACCCACTCACCACTGATGTCACTGGTCAGGTGACACAGCCTAAATAAAAGAGGCCAAGCCCACGTGCTCTGGGCCAGTTGCACCATACCTCCGGTGTGTCCTGTGTCTGCGTGTGACTGAGTGCCAGCATGAGGGCCTAGGGCCCATCAAGACTTTACACTTTCAACTCAAATGTATGCCAGAATGTTGTGCACCTAATGCGTATATACAGTTTTAACCCAAAATTCTGTGTTAAATCAACACTGTGATAACAAGGCGATGTGTTATAATGTGCAATGTACAGAAATAATATTCAAGTCCCAAATGTTACGATCAGAGAAACTCCAAAATACCTGGTGAGCGCAAGTGCGCATACCTATGAGACTGTTTCAAGCTAGGCATAATTTTCAGACAGTTAAATCAACACTGTACTAACATGTCAATGCGTTATAATATGCAATCATATCCCTTAATTTACACAGACAATGATGACGGACAAGTGCCATCTTCACCTACCATTGATGAGGAATTATCCATACACCTCAGGGGAGGGGTCATAACCCTGTTTCCTGCACACCTGACAGTCTGCTTTCCTTAGTGGATATGTGTTGGTTTCTCAGTGATTTTTTGCTGTTGTACATATTTTAAATTGTAGAACATGTTTCTCTGTTCTCTTCCATGATTTTGATGTGTGGTAAACGTCATCAGTTTCTCAGTGTGTCCTATGTGGACATATAGAAATAATATTTCTATGCCGTTGAATGTTTTTAACCATTTTGTTTTTCTGTTTATGTTTCCCTACAGGAGCAAAGGAAGGGGCCCTTTCACACGTACTCACCTGAACGGGCAACCTACCCTTTTCCTCCAACTTGATATCAAATCTGAAACATTCTGTTATATCTATCACCAGCAGTAGACTGGTAGGTTCACAATCTACTACAGTTTTTGTTTGTCACTCTACCATCCCTGTGAAGATGGAACTTCCCCATCATCATCGTCTGTATAAATTACGGGACATTAATGTATCAGTCACGAGAACTCACGACCATTGGGCTCCAGGATGATGCAATTTTGTTTTCATCACATATGTAGTTCTAATTAAGGCAAAGTTACAATCTAAGATAAATTTCGCACAAGATCATTTAACTCAACTAATACCTAGAAAGTTTCAGGGTGATCTAACCTTTGTACCAGCTAGAATTAACATTGGGGTAGCACAGAGCACGTGTAGTGTATTCTGCGCTCCGTGAACAAAACGGATCGTTTTTGCTGATTTTTACCGAATTTTAAAACTTTTTAAAACTGTATAATTTTCATTTGTAATTGCACTCAGCATACTCTGGGCACATTTGCACGCATTTTCGCTCATTTATCACGGCGATAGCTGCCGTTAGACCTTCAAACCGGGGTCAGGCTTTCCTGCACTCGGCGGCCATCTTGAGTGGGGACTAGAGTGGTGGGAGCGCTCTAGTGTACCCAATATAAGGAGCCCTGTAGCTGCGCTCGCGAGACCTAACCTTTGTACCAGCTAGAATTGACATTGGGGTAGCACAGAGCACGTGTAGTGTATTCTGCGCTCCGTGAACAAAACGGATCGTTTTTGCTGATTTTTACCGAATTTTAAAACTGTTTAAAACTGTATAATTTTCATTTGTAATTGCACTCAGCATACTCTGGGCACATTTGCACGCATTTTCGCTCATTTATCACGGCGATAGCTGCCGTTAGACCTTCAAACCGGGGTCAGGCTTTCCTGCACTCGGCGGCCATCTTGAGTGGGGACTAGAGTGGTGGGAGCGCTCTAGTGTACCCAATATAAGGAGCCCTGTAGCTGCGCTCGCGAGACCTAACCTTTGTACCAGCTAGAATTGACATTGGGGTAGCACAGAGCACGTGTAGTGTATTCTGCGCTCCGTGAACAAAACGGATCGTTTTTGCTGATTTTTACCGAATTTTAAAACTGTTTAAAACTGTATAATTTTCATTTGTAATTGCACTCAGCATACTCTGGGCACATTTGCACGCATTTTCGCTCATTTATCACGGCGATAGCTGCCCTTAGACCTTCAAACCGGGGTCAGGCTTTCCTGCACTCGGCGGCCATCTTGAGTGGGGACTAGAGTGGTGGGAGCGCTCTAGTGTACCCAATATAAGGAGCCCTGTAGCTGCGCTCGCGAGACCTAACCTTTGTACCAGCTAGAATTGACATTGGGGTAGCACAGAGCACGTGTAGTGTATTCTGCGCTCCGTGAACAAAACGGATCGTTTTTGCTGATTTTTACCGAATTTTAAAACTGTGTAAAACTGTATAATTTTCATTTGTAATTGCACTCAGCATACTCTGGGCACATTTGCACGCATTTTCGCTCATTTATCACGGCGATAGCTGCCGTTAGACCTTCAAACCGGGGTCAGGCTTTCCTGCACTCGGCGGCCATCTTGAGTGGGGACTAGAGTGGTGGGAGCGCTCTAGTGTACCCAATATAAGGAGCCCTGTAGCTGCGCTCGCGAGACCTAACCTTTGTACCAGCTAGAATTGACATTGGGGTAGCACAGAGCACGTGTAGTGTATTCTGCGCTCCGTGAACAAAACGGATCGTTTTTGCTGATTTTTACCGAATTTTAAAACTGTGTAAAACTGTATAATTTTCATTTGTAATTGCACTCAGCATACTCTGGGCACATTTGCACGCATTTTCGCTCATTTATCACGGCGATAGCTGCCGTTAGACCTTCAAACCGGGGTCAGGCTTTCCTGCACTCGGCGGCCATCTTGAGTGGGGACTAGAGTGGTGGGAGCGCTCTAGTGTACCAGATATAAGGAAACAGCGGTGTACCGCGCTAGCGGTCGCGTTTGCGGAGGCGCCGTCCCTGCGCCGGAGTCTCGCCTGAGTCAGCCCGTCAGCGTCCCGGAGGCGCTCAGGAGCGAGTTCGGTTTTTGACATTTAGTTCTCGGCTTCATGTACACTAGAGATGACCTTCTGTCTTACAATGTACACATGACTCCATGCCAGCGAGCTATCCCCTACTCTGCTGGAGATATTACTACCTGCCCCACGTGTGGGTGGGTGCCGGTCCCTATTAATTCCTGTTCGGGCGAGCTCCCTTCAGTAGGTAGTAAATGCGCGTTGTTAAACACCAGGTCCCTTCCTCAGCACGCTCTCGACATCCATAATCTCTTAACACAAGATGACTTAGATTGTCTCTTTCTTACAGAAACATGGCTCGGTGAGGGTTCGGAACCTGATCTGGCTATTGCCATCCCTCCTTCATATGCTATTTTCCGCCGAGATAGATGCAAGGGAAGGGGAGGTGGAGTGGCACTTATCATTAAGAGGCACATCCCGTGCACCATCTTGTCGACGGATGATTTGCCTGGCTGTGAAACCCTTGCCTTCTCTCTGGCCCTATCCCCCCATCAATCTTGTTTGGGGCTTTTGCTCTACAGACCACCCGTTCCTCTTGGCTCCTTCACGGAGGATTTGCTATCGATTATTTCCACACTGAGTCTTAGGGCAAAACATTGCCTAATACTCGGGGACTTTAACATCCACATGGATAAGGGTGAGGATCCTGAAGTGCAAAAATTCTTGGATATGACGTCGTCAGTGGGACTTCATGGGTACCTGCAGTCACCTACACATGAGAAGGGGCATACTCTAGATCAAATCTTTTCAACCGTTCCGGTGCCCCTTTCCTCCCTTGCCCCAGTACTCTGGTCTGACCATTTCCTAGCGGACTTCACGTTAGTACATCAGCCAGGGGCCGCTCGCATTTCGCAGCGGCTAGCTGCGCGCAGCTCTAGAGCTTTCCACAAAGTCACCCCGGCTATGCTCACCCAGGCTTTAGAAACCCATCCTTGTGCTTTCACGGGTAGTTTGGAGGACGATATGGTATGTTTTCAGAACTGGCTCACTGCACGTCTGGAAGCCTGGGCACCACCACGCCAGGTTAGATCTGAACTGGCAAGAGCATCAGCCCCGTGGTTCTCTGCTGCCTTGGCGGCTAAGAGAAGGCATTGCAAGAGGCTGGAGAGAATTTGGAGGAGGCACTATGATACATCTGCTAAGCAGTCCTACAGACTAGCAGTGAAAGAATATCACAGGGAGATCGTTTCAGAGAAAAAATCCTTTTTAGCTAAAAGGATCGATGAAGCAGATAGCTCCTGTAAAGAGATCTTTAAGATTGTTAAAGAATTCACATCTCCCTCCTGCTGTACTCCTGCGTCTGCTTTCTCGGAACCTTGGATCATGGAGCTTGCAGCATTTTTTACTAATAAAATCCGCACTATTCAGTCAGCTTTGCAAGGAACTCAAAACATCTCTAGTATGGGCTCAGCGATCGACGGCCCCTCCTACCCTTGGTTATGCCCGACGGCAACGCATAGGGGCCCCACCCTGCACTGTTTTCCCCCTTTAGAGCTTCAGGCTTCGCTTGACCTTCTGTCTAGCCTGAAATCTGGATCTCCATTGGACCCTTGTCCCGCCAAGTGTCTTGCGACCCTGGCGCCTGCCCTTAACCCGATCATCAATCTTCCCATTAATGCTTCTCTGAATTCGGGCAAAGTCCCCTCCTCCTGGAAACAGGCCCTGGTTCTTCCCCTCATTAAAAAAACGAATGCAGATGCCAAACTGCATTCGAACTACAGACCAATCTCGCTGTTTCCTGCCCTGGCCAAGGTTACTGAAAAATATGTGCACACCACCCTTACCAACTTTTTAGAGGGTAACTCCCTATTACATCAGTCACAGTCTGGTTTTAGGTCCAACCTGAGCACCGGAACCGCTCTTCTTGAGGTTACCGAGGCTGTGAAGGAAACCCTCGACAGGGGTGGAAAGGCCCTGCTTATCATGCTCGATTTGTCGGCGGCCTTCGACACCGTTCCCCACGACCTCCTCCTAACTACACTCTGGGAGAATGGGATGCGGGGAACGGTGTTTGCATGGTTTCAGTCTTTCTTGGCCGACCGGAGACAAACGATCTGGGCTCCCCCTTTCTCCGCCCTGATGCCGCAGCTTGAAGTTGGGGTCCCGCAGGGCTCCATACTTAGTCCCTCCCTCTTTAATGTCTTCCTTGCGCCTCTGGCGGCACGGGTGGAGGAGCTAGGGGCCCAGATCATATCCTATGCGGATGATACACAACTCCTGTTCACTTGTGACAGGGGATGTGACTTCGATGGAGCAGCTATTCGGAAGTGTTTGGAGTTTGTGTTTGAATGGTTCGGGAAAAATGGCCTCAAATGCAACTCCGACAAATCCGAAATACTGTTCTTTGGCAGTTCTGCAGACCCAAGATGGAAGCAATGGTGTCCTTCGGCCATGTTTCCCCCTGCCAGCGATTCGGCCACAGCTAAGAATTTGGGTATGATGGTTGATAACACCCTTTCCTTCAAGGCCCAGGCTGTTGGCTTGACTGGGAAGTGCTTTGCCATCTTAAGTATGTTGCGTAAGTTTTTGCCCTATCTTTCGTTTGAGCATAAGAAGATCACGGTGCAAGCACTAATAGGCTCGCGACTAGACTACGCCAACATCCTTTACTTAGGTCTGCCTGAATATCTGCTGACTCGGTATAGAGACAAAATATCGACTCCAAAATATCGACTGGACATAATATCGAGTTTTAAATATAGACTGGACAAAATATCGACTGGACATAATATCGACTACAAAAATATCGTTTTTCAGGTAAGTGAAGTAATATCGACTGTATAAAATATAGATAGCAAAAATATCGATTTTTTAATAATATATAATATTTTATAGTGTATTTGTATGTAATAATATGTGTGAATAGTGTGTATTAATGTTATAAAATATTTTATTACATGAATTTTGTTTTGATAATAATTGCGTAATGTAATTCTGTAGCGGGTTGTGGGTTTATAGGGGAATAGGGTGGGAAGTAATTTAATAATAATTAATTAATTAATATATGTTTGTTAATATTTTTAATTAATAATTAATTGATAATTAATTAATATTAATTAGTTAATTAATTAATATAATTTTGAATATATATTGTATTAGTAAATAATTGTTAATTAATTAATTGTAATTAGTTAATTACATTAATTAGAGTACATTTTTAATATATATAATTTTGTGTTATTTTTAAGTCATTAATTTTGAAAAAATAATATTAATTATTAAAATAGTTACACCTAATGTTCTAATATATTTACTTTATTGTTATTGTTAATTAATAATTAATTGGTAATTAAATAATATTGATAAATTTTGGGTAAAGGAGCATTTTTAGGGTTCAGGGTCAGTTTTCAGTTCATGGGTAAAGGGGTATTTTTAGGGTTCAGGGTCAGTTTTCAGTTCATGGGTAAAGGGGTATTTTTAGGGTTCAGGGTCAGTTTTCAGTTCATGGGTAAAGGGGTATTTTTAGGGTTCAGGGTCAGTTTTCAGTTCATGGGTAAAGGGGTATTTTTAGGGTTCAGGGTCAGTTTTCAGTTCATGGGTAAAGGGGTATTTTTAGGGTTCAGGGTCAGTTTTCAGTTCATGGGTAAAGGGGTATTTTTAGGGTTCAGGGTCAGTTTTCAGTTTTTGGGTAAAGGGGTATTTTTAGGGTTCAGGGTCAGTTTTCAGTTTTTGGGTAAAGGGGCATTTTTAGGGTTCAGGGTCAGTTTTCAGTTTTTGGGTAAAGGGGTATTTTTAGGGTTCAGGGTCAGTTTTGGGTTTTTGGGTAAAGGGGTATTTTTAGGGTTCAGGGTCAGTTTTGGGTTTTTGGGTAAAGGGGTATTTTTAGGGTTCAGGGTCAACAAATAAGATTTTAAAAAATTATTTTTATTATTTTCATTTATTATTTAATTATTATAATTTAATTTAAGTCGTTTTAAGTATATTTTAGTAATTAAAATTTATTATTAATTTAATTTAACACTGTTTTTAATAAAGTCGATATTTTTTACATCTATATTTTTGTTAACGATATTTTGTACTCAATATTTTTGTACTTACCTGTTTGTAGATACAAACTCGATATTTTGACTGTCGATATTTTGTCCACGATATTTTGGCAAGTCGATATTTTGTCAGTCGATATTATTTCAGTGATCCCTGCTGACTCGTCTGCAGATAGTTCAAAATTCTGCAGCCAGAGCAATCTTTGGTCTAACTAGAAGAGCCAGGGCCAGCAATCTCCTTGTCTCTCTGCATTGGCTGCCGATTCGTAAGCGCATCTTTTTTAAGACCTTAATTACAGCTTTTAGGGCGCTTCACAATTTCGGCGCGGAATATCTGCAAAGAAGGGTCCATTTCTATCTCCCATCTAGACCTCTGAGATCTGCGGCCCAGGCCAAGGCTATCGTCCCAACAGTGAAGCGTGCTCGCTGTGGAGGCCGTTCCTTTAGTTACCTTGCACCCCGTCTCTGGAACACACTGCCTCTGAGTCTGAGGATGTGCACCGATCTCTCTGTTTTTAGGAAGGGACTTAAAACTTATCTTTTTGCCCTGTAATTGCTGTTCTGGTTAATCATGGTGCCGCTATGACGTTATGTTAGTTGCTGGTATTTTGGTGTGATGATCTTTAGCGCCGGGACGCTCTTTGGAGCAGCTGAGCGCTCTACAAAACAAATAGTAACATAACATAACATAACATAACATCTACTTAGTGATATATATATATATTGCGGGTGCGCGATATATAGTTAGTGCAACTAACTATATATGCAAATTTCAATGGTTTTGTGTGAGTAAAATAAGTTTTTGTAAATGCTAATTCCTAACTATTTATGGTCTATAACCAATGGTTTTTTCAGTGAATATTCAAGGCTTGGTAAATGCTAATTCATAACTATATATGGTCTATAACCTATGGTTTTTTTCAGTGAATTTCAATGGTTTTTTAATAGCAAATATCAAAAGCTGTAAAATGTATTCTTCTTTTAAAGGAAAAATGTACTTTATATGTATTTAATATAATTTTTTTATGTATATACATTTTTTGAGGGAACGAATTTATCAACTATCATGCTGAAGAAGAGTGTGGGGAAAAAAACAAAGAGGAGGACTAAGAGGAAAGAACAATCAGTTCAAAAATACAATTGCTTTAAAGCATGAAGTGCTTTTCCACACATTTACATTTAAATAACCCATATTAGAACATACAAAATATCTACAGAGGAGACGGTGTACATTGAATTTTAGACTCTTCATTGGTACCTACATGTTGGTACTTACATCACCCACACAACACAACAGCTCTATTCAGAGCTACCCTACCTCAAAGCACTCTAAAATATTATTTTACTGTTTCCCTTGGTTTTCCCCTTGTTACGCTTTCTGGAACGCTACCCGGTGCGCGGACCGGGCGCTAACCGTGCGAAAATTTGAAAAAAAAGGTTGTTTTTTTTTACATATATGGGCCTCCTCAGCCACCCTCAGAAAACCTAGGGGGTCAGGATATGTCTCCCGTGCCACCTTATACCCATTCCCAACATTGTTTATCCTCCATCAGGTGACTAAATTCGTCCGAAACACAAGATGGCGGACTCCCGTTACGCTACCGGTGAGGTACCCGGTTCGCGTACCGGGTAGCGCTTCCACCGCGAAAAATCGAAAAGAAAATTATTTTATTTTTTTGCCCCGCGGGGCCCTTTAATAGCCCCCACATCAATCCTAGGGGGTCAGGAGGGGTCTGCCTTGCCCCCTTTCATTCATTTCCCCCTTCGTTTATTTCCACCTCTTGTCTCTCGATCCTACCGAGAGACAAGATGGCGGCCGCTCCGGACTGTTTAGAATGTTGACAGTCACCGGAGAGCCAATCCGCTTCTCCTCGCGAAGTTCCGTTACGCGTCTGGTAAGCGAACCGGGGCGCTAACCGGGACGCTGTCACAGATATATATAATTTTTTTAACGTTATTTCTCAAAATCCACTGGAGCACATATCTTGAGACCTAGCAAAGGCACATCGGGCAAACAGTCTCTACAATTTTGCCAAGTTTCATAGAAATCCATTCAGCCGTTCGAGCTAAAAGTGAGTCCAACCGCCCTATGGAAAACTCAATGTTAAAAACACGTTTTGGGACCCCCCTTTTTTCTCAGCCCCCGCTTGACGAAACCCCCCCAAACTTTCAGGGGACGCTCAGAAACAAAATGTGTCATTTTCCTGAAAATTTCAGCCAATTCCGTCCATCAACGCCAAAGTTATTCAACATTGAATTTTCAAAAATCCCTATTCAAAAAAATCCTAACTATATATACCTACTGGCGACCGCCAGTAGGTAATATATAACATTTCTATGGCAAAATGAAACCCCTCATTTTGTTCCTTTTCAAATGAAATGTATTAAGTGTTACCACTTTATTCCAATCAAGATGACTTCAGGTGTGCCATACTTTTGTCATAAGTAAGACTGTTAGCGTACTAGTTGTTCTTGAGAACACTCTGGGACATTCTGTCATTGGGCTATAGTTGGGCTACATCTGGCTGATATTTGGGCTACATTTGGGCTGTTTTGTCTCTGGTGGCCATCTTGGAAGACTGCATATCAGAATTTTTTTAATGAAATATAAGAGGATTTGAGAAGTCACTCAAAATGTGCCCTCATTTTTCTTTCTTCAGCACTAATCATAATTTCTATGGCAAAATGAACCCCCTCATTTTGTTCCTTTGCAAATGAAATGTTTTAAGTGTTAACACTTTATTCCAATCAAGATGACTTCAGGTGTGCCATACTTTTGTCATAAGTAAGACTGTTAGCGCTCTAGTTGTTCTTTAGAACACTCTGGGACATTCTGTCACTGGGCTATAGTTGGGCTACATCTGGCTGATATTTGGGCTACATTTGTTTTTTTGTCTCTGGTGGCCATCTTTGGGCTACATTGGGCTACATTTGGGCTCTAACATATATATAGCCCAATGTAGCCCAATATATATTTTTCAAAGTTAATTTTCGTAAAAACCACTGGAGCATATATCTTGAGACATAGCAAAGGCACATCGGGCTACCAGTCCCTACAATTTTGCCAAGTTTTGTGGAAATCCATTCAGCCGTTCGAGCTAAAAGTGAGTCCAACCGCCCTATGGAAAACTCAATGTTAAAAACACGTTTTCGGACCCCCCTTTTTTCTCGGCCCCCGCTTGACGAAGCCCCCCCAAACTTTCAGGGGACGCTCAGAAACAAAATGTGCCATTTTCCTGAAAATTTCAGCCAATTCCGTCCATCAACGCCAAAGTTATTCAACATAGAATTTTCAGAAATCCCTATTCAAAAAAATCCTAACTATGTATACCTACTGGCGACCTCCAGTAGGTAATATATGTATGAGAAGTGTGGCTCAGGGGTTAGAGGCGGCAGACCCGGAAGCTGAGATCGGCCCTGGACCAGGGTTCAATTCCCCGCCTCGGCGGGTCTTGGGCTAAAAATTCCACGGACTCGATAATTCTCGCTCCGGTGCCTTCTCGACTCACGGGTTCACACTCTGCGACTCTGGGCAATAGCTTGCTTAATCTCCACAATGGCCCCTCGCGGCGGGATGCCTGGCTTTCACCTTGTGGATACCCTGCTGGGGTTATCTCACAGGGGAATACCAGGACGGGTTCCCTAAGCAAGCGCTGGGAAACCCACTGCGGGTAGCTGTGCGCTATTTAAGCTCAAATGCATTTACACATTTACATATATATATGTATATATATATATACATTTACATGTATATATATATATATATATGTATATATATATATATATATATGTATATATATATATATATATATATATATACCACCACCTTCCCGAGGCTTTCAAAACTTAGGGAGGGGGCTGTGCAGCCACCTTCTTGGAGCCCGCCATGGCCCTGGGGACCGCCACCCCCCAGGGCTGGCTTCTGCAGGGTCCCAGGGTGCCCACCCCCAGGATAACTGCTGTTTGCTATGGCAGGGCAGGAGCCGTGCGGCTCCCGCCCTGTAATAGCAAACTCTGCTTTGGATTCACGGGGACTTAATCCCCCAATTTAGAACACGCCACAGGGAGCATTTGCACAGTGGTGAAGGGAGGGGGCAGGGCCTGATGTGACATATGTGTAAACACATCCTGTGGCGTGTTTTAAGTGCAACTTAGGTGGAGGAGAGGTATTATCTGGAACTTCTTTTCCGTAGGATAAAAACATAATTTTACATTCCTTAGATTGAAGATAGGATAGGTCCTTTTCAGGGTTGGAAAGGTCTTCATCATGGGGAGAAAGTTGAAGTCATCCTAGTCCCTGTGAAGTTCTTTCATCAGGCTTGTTCACTGCATCCCTGAGCAGTGGTGAATGCACCATTTGTTCCTTTGGTTTCTCAATTGTTGTAGTAGGGCTTTCCTTCCCGCCATGGATCGCCCACTTCTTTATGCCTGCCTCCTCATCCAGCCTATAAGTTAGGTGGGGTAGATCGTCTATGCCGGTAGGGGAGTTGAGTAGCAGATGAACAGGGATCCATTTGGGCAAAATAATGAGTGTAGCATTGCTAACCAAGATATTAGTGAATTTGTTTTCTTCTTGTGCTGATCCTGCTGTGCTCCAAGGTTTGCGGCTCGGGTCAGTGGTTTGTGTCCCCAGCCTGCCGAAGGGAGGGGGAGCCAGCCCCAAATCTTTATAGAGAAAACCTCTGTCTAGCTCATTAGGCCATGGGATACCAGATAAGGTTGAAGGAAATGTTACTGTGTAGTGTCCACTTTTAAATGAAACAATTCTCTTGGGAAGTGTAATTGGGCATCTGTCTTAGTGGCAACATTGAGCCTCCTGCTTTCAAAGCAGAATCAGATTTATGTATTTTTTTGCCTTGGGCACCAATATTACTGGTTTATTCTGGGGGCTTGGGGAGTCTTCAATGACACTCAAAGACATTAGTCTTTCATTCTCTGTGTAGATGCTGCCTCTCTACCTCACTCAGATACAAGCAATAGTGTGTATCGGGCAGGATGTCACTATAGTGGGCTCAGAATCAGTAGACGATGTGTTAGATATTGGTTAGGAGGGAACATACTGAGTACTGGTGCAATAATAGAACAGCTGTAAGCCTGCTTTCTCTGGTACTAGTTTCTATGTAGAAGTAAGTATAATGGTATCAGTTATACAACTTTGGCCTGATTTAGATCTTGGTGGAGGGAAATAATCCATCACAAATGTGACGCATATCCCCTCCGCTGTATTATGATCCCATTATATCCTACGGAGATCTTAATACGGCGGACGGGATATGTCACAATTTTGACGGAGTACTCCATCCGCCCGGATCAATAAAAGGACCTTTATCTTTCCCTTTGTGCATCAGAAAGTGAATCAACTTCTGGCGTGCCTTATTATCTGGCAAGAGGAAGCCAGCCACATCTTCTTTTAACTTTAGCATGAAGTCAGTCATTAAAGACATTTAAGGCAACACTCATTTTGTGGGTCAGAATCAGGAATATACTAGGAATTGTATATTACTCAGGAGGGGCACCAATCTGGGATTCGCCTGGCACGCCGGTATGCTTGCAAGATCAATTGAGTATTCCACTTAGGAGGGCAGGAATAGAGTTTTGGTGGAGCTTATGGTAATGAATGAGGTGGTGCCATGGGAAATACTTTGTATTTTCAGCTGTTGTCCTGGGGGGTGAATAGGCACGAGACTGAAGGTTTTTGGGAGTTTGAAAAAAAAATGCAGAATGAAACTACCATGAAGAAGGAAGTAAGTGGATGGTATCAGACATTACTGACTTCCGAGGAGAAAAAATTAAAGCGCCTCTGAGATATGGGATGATGAGATGCAGATTTCTGAGCCACAAAAATTGTGATATTTTTCCTTTAAGCTGCGTTATAAGGTAGTTACACCATCGAAGAAATCACATCTCTATGGCTAATAGGCTCTATTGGACACCACGTAAATTAGCAAAGTTTGTAACAGATGCCCCCCCCCAAAATGTCGCAGATGTAGTGTACTGAGTACAGACGACAGGCATATGTTTTACGAATGCCCTTTGTTAGAGGAGTACTGGTCTACAGTGGAAAAGCCTATAAATGAAATTGTATGTACTAATATAAAAATAAGCTTGCTAATAATAATGTTGGGAGTAGAAGATAAGCTGCCCCTTACTAATGACAAGCAGACCCTGCTCTTTTTTCTAGTTCTCCTCGCTAGGCGAGAAATTTGTAAAAAAATGATTGAAGCTGCCCCACCCTTTGGGATAGACTGGCAACAGGCAGTGAAAAGTACTTGTAAAATGGATACTGATCTGGAGACTAATACTGATTCTAATATTTGGGAGGCTTTCCAGAACTGGAATGGCACTATAAGAACTGAAAATCTAACTCTATCAGTCCTATGATTACACCTGCGTGGTTTGTGTAACAAGGGCACTAGATGGGCACGTGCGCAGGACTATTGAACTACTGCAAAAGCCTGGGGAGGTACAGAACGGCTGGCAGGCTGTTATTTGCATACAATGGTGATTAGAGGGCAAAACAAAAGCATGATGTCAGTCAATTCATGATTAAACACAGTTTTCCTGATAGCCTTGTAAGGCGACGTCCACATCTTCCAGGTGAATCTGGATTTCACTAGCATAATCTTTTCACTCCAACAAAGTGACTTTCTAATCTAGCCATTCTTACCCAACTATTGGCATGCACTGAGATGTGGGTTTGACCCACTAATAGGCCCTGCCATCGTCTTTATCAGAACTCATAGACACATCGATGTGATGTAGTCTGAGGTTCTTTTGTGGTCCTTCACAAGACACCCAGGACAACTGAAAAAGTGCTGAAAGATCAAACCAAAAGAGCTACAACAAACCCCTCCTGGGAGATGTACTTGTATGTAATAATGTGACAAGGAAGAGCACATTCTACTTCATGCTGATGGAAAAATCCTCTGTTCTTATCATTTGCTGATCCTCTCAATTAAGACATCCTTATACCAAGTGCCCTTGCCTAAGGAGAAATGTAACAGAGAGGAGAAGCGGAGAAGTGTGGCTCACCGGTTAGAGGAGGCAGTCCCTGATGCAGAGGTCAGACCCAGGACCAGGGTTCAATCCCCGACGCGGCAGGGCCTTGAGCTCAAAATGTCCACGGACTCGATAATTCTCGCCGCGGCAGGGCCTCGATAATTCTCGCCTCGGTGCCTACTCGAATCGTGGGTTCACACTCTGCAACTCTGGGCAATAGCTTGCTTAATCTCCACTACGGCCCCACCGCGATGGGATGCCTGTTCTTCACCTTGGGGATGCCCAGTAGGGGTAATCCCGCAGGGAAAGGCCAGGACGGGTTCCCAAAGCAAGCACCTTGAGACCTTACGGTGAAAAGGCACTATATAAGAACGTATGATTTACGATTTATTTATTTATTATATTTTTATATCCCGTGGCAAAGACCCCAAAAAATTCTGATAAACAACATCACTAATGAATTATAGAGTTGCAATTTCTGGGTGTCTCGTGTGATGAGGCACGCCAGCCATGGTTTCGTACCTAAAGTCCTTCTCTGGGTCCACCCTAACCTGGCTTCTATTTATTCACATATGCCGTTCTAGAACCTGTGCGCATCTTTCTAAGCCTGAGGGTCTAGAAACAACTAAATGATGCTGCAGGTTCGGAAAACAAATTAATTGTGAAGCCCTAACAATTGACTCCGCCATCTTCCCAGTAGGCCAACTATTTCTCCATACCACAGCAATCCAGGCTGTATAAGTATGTTCTTTTTTGTAACTAATTCCCCAACATTCCTAGTGTTTTTCAACTTTTTTTACAAAAGTTGAAAACAAATACTCACTATTAAACGTTGCTCTTTATGTCTCTCCCTAGAATAATTCTAACATTGAGACTGTCCACTCACCTGGCAGCCTACAGATAGAAACCATGTGCACATTCAAATGAAGCATAAATCTCCCGAATGTATTATGTATTTACTACATTTCCGTATCAGCCATGGCTTGGCAAGTCCTAGCTCTTCCAATGTAATCTTAGATCCACTCACACCAATAGTTATGTACATGAAGTTAGGCTAGCTACAAAACAAGGATGAGTGGGCAGCGGCTAGAGACTTTAAGGACATTGAACAAGGGGATTTAATATATTTTGTTTAAAAAATGACATGTCCTTTAAGTGTACTTTTTCTCTCTACACCTTTCGATGTCGAAGGAAATGTGTGGACGGCCATATTTATAAGATTCTTCGTTCTTTTCCTTTGAATTCACATATTTCTTTGTTTTCTTTTTAATTCTGAGAGTTGGACACTATCAAAGACTTGTAACACCGCCCAGCAGCAGTAAACTGGGAAACCGTTGTCTGATTGCATTGCGTTTCTTAGAGGATGATGTACTACCGAAGACTTGACTGGGAGAACAACCACATGACGTCAGCTCGATGCGCCTACAATAAGTGCTCAATACAAAGGGCTCGTCATGAAATGGGGCCCCTGAAGCCGCTGGTATGAAGAGTGCTTGGTGTATTGATGTACATACTCGAATCTTTAGTTTAGACGGCGATTTCCCACCATTCTGATGTAAGTTTATATGAAACGAGCTCCAAATAAAATCTGGCCAAACAACCCTCCGTTTCTCAGGTACAAGGCACTTAGGAAATACTTTTATTAGGGTTTTAAAAAGCAATTTATATTCTGCAATGTGTTCGACGAAACTACTCACTTAATTTACATTGATTGTTGTAAACAAAAGTGAAATAAAGAATATTTGTGCAAGGCGGGTTTTGGACTCGAAGCCCAGAAATGCTGGTCTCCGACACGTTTCAGACAAAAACAAAACCATGTTACAGGCGGGCTGCTGGCAGCAAACACTCGTCACCACAATCTGGACACCTATCAGTGTAACGCGTCACAGAATCTGAAAAGGCACCTTTCCACACCATGGCAACTGATGTTTGTAACCAGGGCCTGGGAAAATTGAAAGGAATGTTGTTTCACACTTTTAGTATTGAATATGGGAATCCCGCTGGATAAAAGATGTTCAGAAACGCCTTTGTTGGGAGCAAGCTATTCGATACCTTCCCGCCCTCTCTGCCATTTGTTCTGCTGTATTGTTTTTTCTTTCTTTTTTCCATATACTGTGCACCGCAGAAGTGTTGGTATTTATAAAGATGGACGGGTAGTGTATTTATTTACTAAATAGCAAAGCAGATTATGAAACCATGTAAAAAGACGCCTTTTGTCCGAAGGGCATCCAATATCATGCCACGGAGCTTGAAAACATGCTGCTGATCTGAACGAGGTGAAAGATCCTTTCCTTCCACGTTAAGGTTTTATGTAGTGGTGCGCACGTGCCAGAAAGATACATAGGGGCAGATTTACAAGCCCCTTGCGCCACTTTTGCGTCACTTTTAACATGGGAAAAGTGACGAAAAGTGGCGCAAGAGGGCTTGTAAATCTGCCCCATAGTGGCTGGTGCCGAAGATGTTCCCCTCGGCAGAAAGCTGTTCAGCCCATGGCATATTGTAGCTTTTAAGGAGTGCGCAGCGTTGCCCACGACCCCTAACCGAGTAATCGATTGGCTATGTTGGCACAGCATGTCTCGTGCCCACAGACAGGTTTCTAAACCACGTCCATATCATTTAAAAGACTGAAGGAAGTACAGTTAAACCTTGCTGTGAATACTGACAACTATTGTGAGATATATTAAAACGTGAACCTATTATAGAAAGAATTTCATATCCGTGGTGTTCACATGTGATTCTTTTCATGTACAGAGTTTCCGCCCCACGCACTCCCTGGCGAACATATTGGAAGAGGCTGCTGCACGCGCAGGCTATGTTGGCTCGTGACTGCCGGGGTCGGGAGCTTCCGTGTGTGGCCCAGAATGGGCGCTCTCGGTCTGGATGCTACAGCTGCTGATCCAGAGGTGAGATGTGCAACTGGCAGCAGAGACCTCCAGGGCGCTGACAGGATGTACAAGGATGTTTATACCGGGTGTATGCATGTGCACGAGGTGGAAAACCAGGAAGGAGGGGCTGTGATTCAGACTATGAGATGGTTGTATGGTCTTTTTCCAAGGATGGAAACCCCCTTAGATGGTCAATGGAAGAAAGGCGATTCCAGCCCCTAAAATTACTGAACTAAAAAAAAAGAGATGAGATTAAATAGATCTCTTTACCCATGCCACTTTGAGAGAGGAGACCATGAATGTAAAATCATTAATTAACAGGTTTGTTTCTATGTTGTATAATTACATTTCGCTTATAGATGTTGTTTGTGTAAACATTAATAGTTATAGGCATTGCAGTTAGTGTGTGGGTATTGGTTTGCATGGCTGTTGTGCAAGTTATGCATTTTGCTCCTAACTGTAACTTGCAAAGTTCAGTGGTTTTAAGTTGTAAACATCCTTGCACTTTCACTGTGTTTTTTAGGTGAATTTCTCAGTTTTTCTTAAACATACGAGATGTTAACCATAACTTGAGCGTAACAAGTTTTTTTGAGTGAATTTTTGATCACTCACCACAGAAGAATTCCTTGCACCTAACTCTCTACCAGCTTTTATTGCGCAAAATACGGTAATATAAAGCCCCTGTCTCAGAGTGAACTTTGAAATACAGAAAACACATTCCCAGGTCGCTGTGAAATATCCGTTTCGGTATCATCACATCACTCAGCAGGGATTTACCATTGTCAGGGCCACTAGGATTTGGAAACAATGGAGGACAAAGCTATGCTGCTGGAATATTTACAAAGCTAATTATGCGACATAAAGTTAGACATTCTCTGACAGCATTACCTTGATGCACTTGAGCTGAAAACATTTTTAAACCTGCAAATTATGCAGCAAAGCATTTGAGAAGTGCACTAAAGCCATAAGTATGAATTAAACGGCATAGCAACAGAATCACATAATGTCTCTGGCCCTAGCCACTGATTCATGAGCAATCTGTTCAAGAAGGGTCAAATAACCCAAACATTCAAAATCCTATTGTTTCCCATTTTTAGATGCATTTGAAGAAAAGAGCTTCAATAATCTCTCATTTATGCAGAGTGTGTTTCTTAAAAATCTCAGAAAATTCTGAACCACATAATTAAGTACAGTTTTCTTCTTTTAGTGCAAGGCCACCTTCACAGGGTGTAGTTGTGATTCTATATAATTGCAGGGATGTAACACACTTGTCCTATAGTTAGACTTAAATACTACAGCAAGAACAAAACAGCATGACATAATCCATGCATGCAGATCTGCATTTTGAGTCAAGTGAGTGGCATCATGACTCAATAGGCAATTTGCCACTTGTGAATTATGACTCCCCCCCTACTCATTATAGCAGGGATGCGTAAAGAGAAATATAGAATGCATAATGGGTAACTTTGTAAAATCCTTCTCTGTTGTGGGGTTCTCTTGACATCATTAACTATGAGGTCAAAAGATGAGTGGTTTGTAAATAGCACTAACACTGCAAGATGGAAAAATTGGACCTTATTATACATTTTACTCATTATTTATTTGTTATATAACATGTGTATTTTGCGACAGTTAGGGACAAAGAGTGTTTTTCCCAATATTGGATAATACTGTTGGGTGTAGAAAAATGACGAGAAAAATACTTATTACAGTAGTTACTGATGTAGCATTAAATAAAACCCAATTTGCTTTGTTAAAAGACTTGTCCAAGCTAAGCTGTGTTCTTTTAAATCAGAACTCCATCTCCCAAAGTACTAAAACAAGCGGCTAGCAGAGTTATACCAGTTATTACCATACTATGCAACCTTTCTCTTACAACCTTCCTGCTGATCAGAAGGATGCAGTGCTATCCCTGCTGGTTAAAAAGGCGACAAGGTGATTTCATGACTTTCTTTTCTCGCCGACATAGTTGAAGCTCTTGATCCTGCACAGCCAGGCTTCCCCCTGAACATGGAACTAAGTAGGTGGTATTAGCTGTGAATGAAAGATATTTTTTTCTCATTGGACGTGGG
This sequence comes from Lissotriton vulgaris, assembly GCF_964263255.1. Classification (NCBI taxonomy): domain Eukaryota; kingdom Metazoa; phylum Chordata; class Amphibia; order Caudata; family Salamandridae; genus Lissotriton; species Lissotriton vulgaris. The sequence goes on along the minus strand of NC_141687.1, from coordinate 2,125,033,491 downwards.
TGACCTGCCTCTCTAGTTTTGTTGGATCTTTGGGTAGGTGGTTGTCTCTTTCTAGCACCGCATACCCATACTTGTGTCTTGTTTAGAGGAGGTTGAAAAGCAACATGGTCCTCTAAAGTGACTTGATTAAATTCCTTCCACCATAGTCAATCAGGAGCTCTTCCTGCTTTTCAGAACATTGCTTTCATCTATCTACAGTGGAAAATGTCACATAGGTGTCTAAAAATCATCTTATATTGAATGTAGAAAAACTGGAGATCACGTTTTTCGTGGTGTGTCCAGGGCTGGACTGGCAGTAGCGGGCGCCGGGCGTTTCCCCGGTGGGCTGCAAGGGTGGGGGGCCGGTTTTAGGCCCCTGGGGGGCCATTTTTGTTACCAGGGGCTTGCAATTTCGGCCCGCGGTAACAAAATCAACCAAAACCGGCCCTTGCAAACAGCTCGGCCACACCCCCGCAGGCCCCCAGGGGGGCCGACTGAGCAGTTTTCCAGGGCTGGTTTTGGGTCCCAGTCCGGCCCTGGGTGTGTCCCTCTTTTGTCCAGCTGGCACTGGCCTGTCTTCAAATGCCCAGACCAGAAACCTTGGCATACCGATTAATGGCCAGCTCTGGTTTAAACCTCAAATGGTTTAATTTACAGATATGTTTTCTGGCCATCCCACTCTGAGGAAACGTCCACCTCGTCTATCTTTCTATAAGAAGACCATCACCCAGGCCATTGTGACCTTTCAGGAAGATTATGGCTATGCAGTATATATAAGACTCCCTAAATATATCCCTAAATACATTTTACAATGCATGCAATGGATGCCCTTTTTCCATAGCCAGAGCCATATAGAAATCGAAAAATGAAATTGCAAATTGGAATCGTGCAACCCCTACGTAATCGGCCCATTTTCTGTAGAACTCTCCTTCTTTGCATGTAATCTCTCAGCTGGGATGTTTAAAGTTAGGAGAGCAAGATCTTCTCTGGAATCATAACTCTTAACATGTCCATGAAACCAGGCACCCAAACTTAAGCGCTCATTTAATGTAAACTGATTAAAATTAAATTCTAATTACCGTATACTGTTATAAATTACGTTTGTGGTATTTTTCACAAATCCTAAAAAGTTGATTCAATCAAGAATCTTTCAATACATCCGAAATTATTTCTTTGCCACGTCAATGAAAGGAGCACCATGCGATTGTAAACTGGCTCCATTTGTTAATCGTTCAACAAATGTTAATAGCCCTTTAAAACAGACTGCAGGAAAAGACGCTATCAGGTAACATAACGATTCATTTCGGTTGAATTTACTCTATACTCAGACAAAAGGCTGCTAGTGTTTCTCTGTCTTCTTTTCGCGGATGATGCATCTAGAATTTCATATGCCCTCTGAGTTATGCTAAAAATGCAATACTCCTCAGAAAACTCGAGCAGAAGAGCGTGCCACTTCAAAAGGTCATTATCAAAATAAGGCTTGCTAACACTGCATCTATGAAATACTGCACCCTGTGGTGTCCTAGTCTAGGCCTAGGAAGTAGAGGCTGCAAGACACATGTGTGCTGTTAGTGGCGGGTATGTAACCTGACCACGCCCAGAGCCCTGGGCCTTTTATTAACTGCTTTGCGTGTCCAACGCTTACGTTGGACTGAACCAAAGTCCCCTTACGCTCGAGGGGCAAACTAGACAGGAACAGTGGGAGAGGGCGTGTGCTGCAGTGGTACACCCCACTGTCAGCGACACTACATTCCTCCTTTATCTAGGGATAAAACAAACTGAAAAACACAATGGCACACAAATGTCTCTCTGGTCAGTGGGTGTGCGGTAACAACTATAGCCGCTGCATTCACCAAAGTTCACCAAATTGTCTCTGGTGCAGCCTCTGAATTTCCTGTGAGATCCATAACATACAAGATATAAAACAGAACAGTCTTACTTTATTCTCGGCGGGGTCAGCCATCTCGGTCAGTTCAACGCCAGCACTGGGCCACAAAGTCTCGGTACCTCTGGGAAGGTTTGGGGTACGGACGTAGACTGTATTTTGCTTGGCTTCGCCCTTCCACCGTAGTTGGGAGTTGTTCTTCTGACTCTCTGGCCTCGTTGACACTGGGGTCTTCTGCCGGTCTCTCTGGCGCCTCTTCGCTCGGGGGGAAGTCACCTGTCTGGTGTGTCAGGGTGTCTGTTCCAGTTGGTTCTGACGGTCTGCGCTGGGGGGTCAGGTGCCAGTCGTCCGGTTCCGGGTCATCTTCTCTCTCGGGTACTTGTTTGAAAAATGAAATGTTCCTTGTTACTACTTCTCCGTTCCTGACAGCCGTGACCATTGTCCCGTTTACCTCTGTCACTCTCCAGGGGTCCAGCTCAAACGGTAGACGGAATTTCCCGCCAGGATGGCGATCCTTTACAAGAACCCTGTCCCCGACTTGGATTGGGCTGTCTGCTGCCCTCCGTCTTCGGGATGCTTCCTGGTTGTTCTTGGCACGCTGTTCCATGGACCGGTTCCTGGGGGTTGGGGCTAGCTCCCACGTGGGGTGGTGTGGAATGGTGTCAGCGATAGCCCGGTTAAAGGAGAGTCGGCTTGGGGAGACTCCTGTGGTGCAATGCGGAGTCAGGCGATATTCTCGGAGAAATTGGTAGATGGCTAGCTCCAGACAGTGGCCATCGGCAATTGCAATTTGGATTGTTTTGTTTACAGTTCTCATTAGCCTTTCGACCTCTCCGTTGGCCTGGGGCCATCTTGGTGTTATCCGTTTGTGTTTGATGCTATGGCTCTGCAGGTACTCCGTAAACTCGCTGCCATTGAACGGGGGTTCATTGTCAGTGCGGACTTCCTCCATGAGCCCGTGGGCGGCGATGGTTTTTTCAAACTTAGGGATCACTTCAGATGCCGCGATTTCTACTTAGGGGTAGCGAGAGAAGTCATCTACCACGACGAGCATGTACTTGCCCCCGGGGAGGCTGCCGAAGTCTGCACTCACTCGTACCCACGGGAACGTTGGCCCTTCTTCGGTGATCACTGGTGCTGGAGGGTTTGGTAGGCTCATCGCTAGGCACACTGGACAGCTATGGACCACTTCTTCGACTGCTCTGTCGAGTCCTGGGAACCACAACTTGCTTCGGAGTCTGTTTTTAGACTTGACGATCCCCTGATGTGACCCGTGTGCCAACAAGGTAGCTTGTTGGGCGAGGCTGGTGGGCAATACCAGGCGAGGGCCTCTCAGGAGGCATCCTTCTGCTGAGATGGATAGTTTGTGCCTGACTTGATACAGGGCCTTCAGGACGGCTTGGGCGTCTGGAGTGCGAAAAGATGCCGGGCTCTGCAGCGCCTTCCAGTCGCCAGATTCTATGGCATGGATTGCAATCTGGAGGCAGTCATCATCTTTGGTGGCCCTCGCCACTTCCTCCAGGGACATCGGTCGTGGTCTTGACCGTTTGACGATTAGCCAGACATACTCTTCTGTGGCTGCTGCTTCGGCTGCCTCAGCCTCGGTGACTGGACGGGCGTGCCTTGATATATAATCCGCTGGGTTCCGCGTACCGGGCCGGTATTCCACTGTAAACTGGAACTCCTGCAACTGCAGCACCCATTTCTCGATTCTCGGAGGTGGGCGAGAGGAAGAGCCTTGGAAGAGAGGTATGAGAGGCTTATGATCGGTGATCACTGAGAAAGGATGTCCATAGAGGTAAATATGGAAATGGCGGCACCCCCATAGAATGGCGATGGCCTCTCGTTCAATTTGCGAATAGCGTTGCTTGGTAGGCGTCAGTGTACGGCTGGCGTACGCCACAGGGGCCCACTCACCGCATGCCTGTTGTTGTGATAGTACAGCCCCGAGGCCGGTGGGGCTGGCATCAACTAGCAGTTGTGATTCGTGTTGCGGGTTGAAGTAGGCCAGGGTTGTGTCAGCCGACAGAGCTGCTTTAGTTTTTGTAAATGACTCTTGTTGTTCCGGGCCCCACGTCCAGGCGGCATTTGACTTTGTGAGGTCGCGGAGGGGCCCTGTCAGGTCCGACAGATCCTTGATGAAACGCCCGCAGTATGTCACCATACCCAGGAAGCTGCGGACGGCCGTTACAGATGTGGGGGCTGGCGCGTTGTGGATGTCCTTGACTTTCTCTGGGTCTGGGCCCACTCCTTGATCGGAGAACCTGTATCCAAAAAAACTGATGTCTTTGCGTAGAAATTCACACTTGTCCTTGTGGAGAGTTAGTCCTCTTTCCTTTAGCCGGTTGAATACTGCTTGGAGGCGTCTGATGTGTTCTTCCAAGGTCGGGGTGTGGACCAGAATATCATCGCTCACATTGAGCACTCCGTCGAGGCCTTGTAGGACATTGTGAATGATGTTTTGAAATACCTCCGCTGCACTTGAAATGCCGAAGTTAAGCCTCGTGTATCTCCACAGGCCTGCGTGGGTGGAGAAGGTCGTGATCGGGCGTGAGTCTGGGGGCAGGGGAATCTGATGGTATCCTGACCTCAGGTCCATTTTGGAGAACCACTTGGACCCTGCGAGCTCCCCAATGATGTTGTCAATGGTCGGCGTTAGGTGACGTTCTCTCTTAATTGCCAGGTTGGGGAGGCGCATATCCACGCATATTCTTACTGCCTCGGGTTGCTTTGGCTTTTTGGCAACTACAATGGGGGATACCCACGGTGTGGGTTCAGTCACTCGTTCGATAATGCCAGCTTGTTCCAGCATCTTCAGCTCGGCTTCAACTTTGGGCCGGAGGTGAAAAGCGATCCGTCTGTGCCGGAGGGCTACTGGGGCCACCGACTGGTCAATGTGGAGTCGGACGGGGGGCCTCGTAAGCATCCGATGCCCTCGAACAGCGAGGAGTGTTCCGAAACCAGATGGTCCAAACCTTGGGCTTGTACCGTTAGGGCAAAGTGTATGAGCCTGAGCTCTCGTGCTGTTCTGCAACCAAGAAGGAACCCTGACCCTTCTTGGGATACGTAGATCTTTGTCTGTAGCTGCGTGGAGTCGTGGGACACAGTCGTCCGGAATACTCCGCAAAGGCGCAACGGGCGCCGGGTTCCGTAGGCAAACACTTGCACTCTTGTGGGGTGAAGTGTGGGGGCATTTTCGAGGCATTGGTACACGCTGGCGGCCATGAGGTTTATCGTCGCGCCGGTGTCGATGAGGGCTCTGACTGCTTGGCCATGCACTTGGACGGTGCACATTGGTTCGGTCGAAGACGTGGCTGCTAGGGTATTGAGTATGCGCACCACGTGGACTGATGCGGCGTCTTCTTCATCGTCGTCCATGTCGCTGCTGTTTGACGTGTTCGGTAGTGGTGCCATCTGTCGCACCCTCCTGGGTGGGCCACTCTGCTTCTTCCTTTGCGACGATAGGCAGACGCTCGCAAAGTGATTGGCTTTGCCGCACGCACTGCAGATTTTGCCATGGGCCGGGCAGGCGCCTTTGTGGGGAGTGGCACCTGCGCACCACATTCGTGCTTGATCGTGGGTGGATTGGGCCTGCTTCGGCCGCCCTTTTCTGGGAGGCCTCATCCGGTTGTCAGTAGGTTGCGATTTGATGGTGCACACGGGTTCCATCTTGACCGTGACCGCTGGTTTTGGCTCCATGTGGGCAGCACGGGCCTTGGAAAGTTCTTTAGACCGCCCCAGGGCTAGGATGTCGCGTATAGACATGGCGTCCGTTTCTAGCACCCTCTCTCGCAGTTTCAGGGAGGCGCACCCCTGTATGAACTGGGCGCGAATTTCATCCTCCGCATCCGGGAGAGTGCACGTGCTGGCTAACTTCTTGAGCCGAGCGTAGAATACATCTACGGACTCCTCTGGGAGTTGCCGTGCTTGGCGGAGTAGGAAGCGTTCGTAATCCGCGCTGGCGAACGGCTCAAAATACCTTGTGATGGCGTCCCGTAGGGTGTTATACGTGTGAGGCGGGTCTCCCTACGTAATGTCTTTGGAGATGTCGTGGATGGCTTCACCCCCTAGGTGTAACAGCATTGCGCGCCGTCGTCCCGCTGCAATGTCCGCTGCGATGAAGTAGTTTTCAAGCCTCTCCACCCATTTCCTCCACCGGGCAGCCTGGGAAGGGGGAGTTCCAGTGACTGCGAATGGTTCCAAAGGCGGCACGTTGGCCATTATGGCTGACACTCAGCAGGGGAGGTCGGCAGGGGGGCTTCAGGCAGTTGCAGCAGGCCCAGCAGCCGCCAGATGAGGAACAAGCACTGTGGGTGGCCCGCCGGTACAGTGGAGGGCTTGCAGGGAAGCGTGAGGTTTGGAAGGGCCGATGACACGCGCGATGCGTGAGGATTGGCAGGGAGGCCGCGTAGTGCGTCAGACACGTGGTGCGGGGCGCACACAGCGCATGCGCGGGCCCACTGGGGAGCTCCCGGGACCGGGCCCGGGGATCGAGGCGTGGCTTGGGGGCCGGAGGCCACGGGCAGCGGGCAGACACCCTGGGGGTACCTGATAGTGGCGCTCCAGGCCACGCAGCTGCGGAAGTCTGTGGACGGCTGGGAGGCCGGGCGAAGGCGCTCCGGCGGCACCGGCAGTCAGCTCCGAAGGCAGCAGCAGGTAGGCTGGCGGCGACGCCGAGGTGGGCCACGGCGGGCAGTCGGCAGCACAGGGGGGGGCGCTGGGTAGAGCGCCGCGCAGGCTGGACTGGAGGTGGGCAGCCAGGAACAGTGTGAGCGGTGGTGGCAGGGCACACAGTGGGCCGGACAAAACAGCCACCTCGTCGCCAGTGTGGTGTCCTAGTCTAGGCCTAGGAAGTAGAGGCTGCATGACACATGTGTGCTGTTAGTGGCGGGTATGTAACCTGACCACGCCCAGAGCCCTGGGCCTTTTATTAACTGCTTTGCGTGTCCAACGCTTACGTTGGACTGAACCAAAGTCCCCTTACGCTCGAGGGGCAAACTAGACAGGAACAGTAGGTGGGGGTGTGTGCTGCAGTGGTACACCCCACTGTCAGCGACACTACACACCCCACCCCACCATTAAGTCTTCTTACGTTTATTAAGTCAGTTTTGCTTAACACTCTTGAAGTGTAACTGTATGATAGGTATGTATAAATGTCACTGTGATTGCATGTTCTGGTCACATTGCTTCTTTAGGGTGGTGCACTCAGCACAAACGTACACATTAAAACTTGATTTAATTAAAGCAACAGAGCATAGTGCAAAGCAAATAGTTTTACTGACAGTACCAACAGTGGACTCATGTGGGCCATGAGAATCTACAACGGCTGCAAGCCAGGACCTAGGGTAGACTTATGGTATATCTCACTCCCTCATTTGTTCAAGATGGATGAATGAGTTACCGAGTGCCAGATGTCTGTGCCTTTGGCGGTGGGGTTGCATTTTGTATCGCGCTGAGTGGTAAGTCTATTTCAAAAAACATGTTTCGATATTGATTTGGTAATGCTGGTCATATGGAAGTATTACATGTTTGTGGTGTGTTTAGGACGAATTGCAAGGGATATGTTATTAGAGAGGGGTTCTTGGGAGCACACCATTGTAACATTCGGTTTCAGAATGAAGAGAGAAATGCAGAGGAACATGTGCCCCATCACCTCACACTACTGCACAGGTATCTGGTCAATTCACTGCATGGAATTCATAGCAAGTTGTTGCCTCACTGGGAATTAGCTGTGGAGCGTCTAAGTGGACCTTGAGATAGGATAGGCCTGTCAGGCTATTCTCAGCCGCGGGGCTTGGGGCCGAGGGATGCCAAGTGCAACTCCAGCACCACCTGCCTGTCTGATACTCCCTGGCCCTCCACCTCATTGACAAAAGAATGGGGCCTGTAGTTGCAGAGGGTACGCCTGACTGTCCACTGCCAGTAGTGGGGTCTGGACGGTGGTTCAACCATAATTGATGATGCCTCACTTTCTCAGATGCAGAACCTGTCTTCTGAAAGAGGCCACAGAGATGGAGGCACCACCCATGCAAATTCTTCACTTCATTGCATTGAGGTGAACTGGGCGGTACATCTCACGCATGGAAATTACAATATGAAGTTACTCCTTCCTCGACTGCACCTTCATCCAAGAAATTGGACAGACGAGTGGCTTGGGCGGTGAAATAATCTTATGATTAGACTAATCATATCATTAAAAAGAATCTTCACTTGTTATGTCTAGACTTTGTGTTTAAGAAGAATGTTTCGTGTTTACATTTTTTTACTTGAGGTATTTGGTGGCTGCCTGTGTAAAATCCAAGGATTGGCCAATTTGACACCTGCATTCTTTTCTAACTGGCAGTTGGAAAATGCCCTCTGATGCCGAATAAGCTTCAAAAATACATGGTCTTATCATGTCCCAGTGCGGATCTAAAGGTGTCTTTGCTAAACCCATAATAAAAGCAAAGCGAGTCACTCCAAAGAAAACAGAGCCGGAGGAAACGTGCTCGGGATTTAGGAGGTCGGTTTCTAACATCAGCAAATCACGTCATCATGCCATGACAAGAGGGCTCAACCCAGCATCCAAGATGATTAGGTCAACCCAGAAACACGAAAGGATTATCATTGTTTTAATTTTTACAATTCCATAGCCGTGAGCTCTATTGATATTCCTCCAAGACAAGATTAACCTTTAATCTATACAGGAACTGAAACCAAGCTTTGCTGTTGTTATGTTTTCTTTAGCAAGGAATGTGTTCCCTCCGTGGCTCACCCTCCTCTCTTCCTCCCACTTTGGATGGATCAGAAGTTGAATCTTCTCTGATATAACATGTGGTGATGTGAAATTTGCGAATTGAAATCCTGGCAAAACAAACTGATCAGACTCCCATCCATACAAAGTCAGTGCGCTGAGTTGCATTGAATTGGTTAGCAGGAGCACCTACTATTTATAGCGCTTTGGAACATGCAAGCGTGCAGTAGGAGGCGCAATACCGAAAATGCATCAGTGGTACTTGAATCAGTTATCCAGGGAAACATCCTTTACAACGCAACTTTTACAACGCACTACCATTACGAAGCAACTTTTACAACGCACGTCATTACAACGAATTATGCTGGAGGGCGCTCTAGGATAGGGAATAGTTTAATTACTATCCAACACCTTCCCTACTATACACGGGGACTGGAGTTGGAATAGTAAATTAAACTATTCACTATCCAGCGCCCCCCAACGCAAGTCGTTGTAACGACTTGCGTTGTAAAAGTTGCATCGTAATGGCATGCGTTGTAAAAGCATGCGTTGTAATGACATACATCCATTATCCAGACATACTCATATTGTACTCGAAAACTGCAGAAAAGTTCTCAGCATGATCCTGTACAAATGCCTTGAAAAATAACATCAAATGTTCTAATAGAAGCGATAAGGCAACAAAGGTATTCATATAGGGAGGTCACGTGCACCGGGACAATACTATTGCAATAGCCATAAGGAATACTGCAGCCTAAAGATAGTGCTAATTGCATTTTACAGTTTCAACGCCAGATAAGTACCTGTAATAGTATAATAGCGATTACAAATAATCCATACGTAGAAGTAATGATTGCAGCATAATGTTCAACCTTTTTTCTCACAATGTGATTTTACACCTTCTGACTCGTTTAGCACTGTGTGGATAAGGTAGGTTCAAACATTAATGTTTGAGTGACATGACCAGTTTCTTGATTAGTCATTACAAGCTTTTTTAAACATATTTATTGTGTATATGGATGTCTAGTACTTAAGGAGTTGCATTCTTCTGGTAGTTACTCATGTTAAAAAATGAAATATGCAGCTTTACACTTCACATGATGAATACCAATTAGTGAATATCATTGAACCTGTGCTTTTTGAAATACCTCCTCGTCAAAATCACTTATTTGTTTGGACAGTGGGAGGGCTGCTTAGAGTGGGATAGGATGCTGCCATACTCCTGTGATGAATTTACTGGGCTCAACAAGAGGGTTTGTGCCTTACAAGCAATGGAAGGATAACATCAAGAGGATGGGCTGCAAGACACTAAAGGAAGAGTACTTGTGTAACATTAATGTACCAGTGGTCTGACGTCGACAGGAGGAGAGGGTCTGTCATCAACGGAGGAAGAGGGATAAGCAATTGTGCTTCGGGCAGCGGCGGCCAGGTAAGTGTGGTGAGGCAGGGTGGGGGGAAGTCAACAGACGACAGAATAGGAATAATTATATAATACCTATTCTGTCGTCTGTTGACTACCCATGACCCCCGCAGTACCCTGCCCCACATCTCTTACCTGTGCCGACTGCTGCTGGATTCAGGGACAGAAACCTGCTGATGACAGAAGGCAGTTGAAAAGAGGGAGGAGTACTGCCATCCACTAAGCCAGGGTTCTCCAATGTCGTTCCAGGAGGGAACCGGATCCATGCCAGATTTTTAAGGTAAGTACATTTATCTAAATGTGGATATGCTAAAAATCTGGCACGGATCCGGTCCTCCAGGATCGACATTCAAGAACCCTACACTATGTCATGCACTAACAGGGGAGTCGATATTACCAGTCAGAAGCTCAAAGCTATTGACTGTGTGGTGTGTGTTATCCACAGGGGATATGACATTGAGTGAGGGGAAATCAAATTCACTAGTAGGGGTCTAACGTACAGATCACAATAATCCCTCTTATAGTATATGACTTTTCCGTCCACTGAGGGTATAAGCAGGGCTTTGAGTGGGATGAAAACAATGGGTGGGGGTCTTTCAAAGGGGTGTGGCCAATGTAATTAAGGGCGTGGCTTAAAAAACCTGTGCGTTTGGCATGTTGCCAGTAGACAGGGCTTTAAGTGGGATGGAAAAACTAGAGGTCTCTCAAAGGGGCGTGGCCAATACAATTTAGGGTGTGGCTTAAAAAGATGTAAGCTAGAAATCTGTGCTTAGCATAGTGTGCTTCCCAGCTTGAAGTTTGCTGTTTCTGTCATTGCAACAAGTAACATCATACCTAAACAAGTCAGGACTATTGGCTTTGTCAATGGTTGTTATCTGCATACGATAAATAAGCAGCAACTATGGCTTGTAAATAATATTGAAAAAGCTTCCACTTAAAACCCTGGTGACAGACACTACGACAATGTTGCTGCTCCTGAGTTTCACAAATAGAAAGGAAATCCACAGAGAAAATGACTCTCTTTGAAGGAATTCCCTTCCCCTACAACGCTCACCTGGCAATATGTCATGCCGTAACTTATCCACTAGTGAGTAGTGAGCAGGGTGAGCACGGGCACATCGATGTGCCTGCTGTCACTACCGTCCGGGGAAAAACAGACCGCCTGTGCCAAGGCACAAAACAGAGCCCAATAGAGACCCGTTTCGAGGCCCCCCTTCAGGGCCGGACTGGCCATAGCGGGCAGCAGGCGTTTCCCGGTAGGCCGCTAGGGTGGGGGCCGGTTATGGGCCCCTGGGGGGGGGGCGTTTTTTTGTTACCGGGGGTTAGCAGTTTCGGCTCCCTGTAACAAAATCGGCCGAAACCGGCCGTCGCAAACTGCTCGGCTGCACTCCCCCTCATATCAACTGAGCAGTGGCCAGCTGAGCAGTTTGCCAGGGCTAGTTTCTGTCCCCTTAAAAAACTGCTGGTGCTCAAACGCGGTGAGACCCGGCCCACTTAAAGCCCTGGGTATAAGTAACAAGCTCTGGTAAAGAGTTCACTCTAGCTTCAATTCTTGGTCCCTCTTTGTAGATAGACCCCTTCTTTGAGAAGAGAAGATGTGCACTGCCATTAATTTCCACGTCCCGAGAGAGACGTACACTTTCAGGCACCTCCTCCTCATGAGCTCCTCATGAGCGCTGCACTCAATGATGTTCTTCCCCTTTAATGCACCTGTTTGCACTTCCAAGGATTTCATTTGTTTGTAACACATGCCACAGCACCTCTTGCAGGACTGGCTAAAAACTGGTATGAGTAGTTGTGCACAGATGCTGTGAGCATCCTAGAAGAAGATGCAGTAGAGGGGATTGTGCAGCTAGTAGCAGATATAGGAAGACATGGTCTTTACCAAAACCTTTACTAATGCCTCCATTGGCTATAAAATGGGTAATCGCATAACTAGACACAATGGCTATACTCGCTGCCTATTTTCTGTCCCACTCTCACCCTGAACATCTGGTTTCTGTTACCGTCGCAGGTGCGCTGCACATCCTGCACCTGCACCCTGCTCCGTAAGGGCACATACTATCTGCACCACCATCGGTCATGGCTCCTGGGGCAGAGGAGCAAGGTGAGATCCGAAGGAAACCCCAAGCACTGCCGTTGCCCCATGGTGCAATGCCAGGTAAGTGTGAGTAGGTACCAGAGCGGTGTGCAGGCCAAGCTGTGCTGATCATGTAATGTTTTGGCTCCTTCCTCTGCAGCATCTGCAGACGAAATGGCCAGTTTGGCCATATTTAAAAATACTGCGCTCAGTCTATGGCATTGTGAAATGGTAAAGGAAATGACTGAAAGTGAAGGAAATTATTGAAAGAGAAAATAAGTGTATTTAATGCCACTAAATTCATTGACGGAGAAGGCTTGAAGAACGACCAAAGCCTCAATCGATCAGTTGTTTACCTTAAACTTAAGTCTCTTTTTTTTACTAACCACGGTTGCTGCCAGTGTTCTCTGCGACGTTCACATCGGCTGTCTATAAGGTATTTTTTTAAAACATTGTTATTTTCCAATTTTTTACAATACGAATGGTAATAATAGAACATGCTCGCTTCTAACCCGTGCAGGTTGAATCAAATCCTAGAGGTGCACTGCACACGTTTTTTGGGTACTAATCTTTTGCAAGGAAGATTAGCAAGGGATAATAACATTAGTGAAGCATGACTAAGTAATGTTGGAATGAGCTTTTGTAACCTTCCCCGGGACCCCAATATAATTGCCCAGATCTAAGTAACATGACAAAATGTCATCTCTCTGGACCTTCTCCCAGTTGTGATTTGCGTAATGTGATGACCTAGTAAAAGTTGATCACATTTGGATACTATGACTTATTTTAAATCAGGGCTTTATTTGAGAAATCGTTCTACTTCATAAAACCACGGTATGTCCAGCTTTCAGAAGACTCAAGAGGAGCCAGCTGTGCGGTGCACATACCAAGGTCCCTAAACCGGTAATCCCCCGCCCGGGCCCCTCCTGGGATTGTTTCACAAGTCAAGTAGGATTACCTTCCACAGCACGTTTACAGCTAATCATTGACAATCGCTTTATCCCTAACGTCATCCACATATTTTGCACCTGAAAACAAGAATTTTGTAGCAATCTCGTTTGGAATCCGGCCAACCCAAGGGTGGATCCACTTATTGCCAGTGGTGGATTTATTGATCTGGGTCATGCAGAAGTTAAAATCCTAGCATGCTTTTGATTTCCTGCTCACTCTCCCCTCACAGCTATCATGGTGGATCTTTCTAGTTTGGCCTGTTAAGTCAAGATTTAGTTGCCACACCATCCTTTTTCCCCGAATAATCTGTTTCATCATATATATTCTTCAAATTAAACCTAAAACACAGCCAAGACCTAAAAGTGTCCCTTTAAAATGTTTTAATCCCAGCCTCGTATTGGTGGGAACAGAGTCAGCATCGCAGTTGAGCCTATTCCTCTGCAGGAGGATTTAAGTGAATTTGTTCCTAAAAAAGTTGCTTTAAAAAAATTGCAACCATTACTTATTTAAAGTACAATTTTCCCATACTTTAGCATCCGAAGCAGTAGCACCAGAAGCATTATTTATCTGAAACAGCAAATCAAGTTTACACGTATTACATGCTGCTTCCTGCGTGCTGCTTTCTAAGTGCAAGCTCACCAGGAATATTTCTATCCCCCATTTGGCCAGTCAAGCAGGCATGTGTAAACCTTAATGTTTGAAGCCCTGCTTGTTCACTTATTTCGAGTCACTTTTCACTGGCGTAACATCTGTTGATGAGTAACCTGCTTTCTGGTCAGCATTCGGGTGACCATTTAAGATGGAAAGCACTGGACATTAAAGCTGAGGTGCAGGTCCAGCGTAGAGGAACACATTATTTAATTCAACTGTGCTTTTGTGGTGAAGTACTTTGTTGCAGGCTGTCCTGCATTTTAAAGATTTCCATCTTTCTATATATTGCTTTTGTAGCATATGTCTAAACTGTAATTTCCATCTAAAAGAATGTCTCTCTCAATACAAAAAGTCCTTATAAATGCAAGAAAGATCTATCCTTCCTGTCTCAAATAAACATATTGGTCACATCTTAGCCATATCATCTGAAGATTCAGATTAAAGTGTTATGATGTTTCGGTAGTGCTCAAAATAAATAAAGTATTGAAATTAAACAATTTTTGCCAAAAATCCACATATGTTGATGTGTTCATTAAATAAATAAATAATATATCTCCTTTCCCAGGGATAATAGGTGATGCTGGACTCTTGTTGTTGCTAGGTAAGGCACATCTTAGTTTTGGTGCTTTAGGTGATCAAGGAGATGTTAGAAGGGGGAGATAATACCCTTCGTCCACCATGGCCAACCACCCAGAACCAGGTCCCATTTACAAATGTGAAGCAATTGAAGGAAGAAGTCCACACTTCTGCCTCTACCGGCAGGGCTTTAAGTTGACCGGGTCTCACCAGTGCTGAGCACCAGCAGTTTTTTAGATGGGGGCTCGAAACGGGTCTTTATCGGGCTCTGTTTTGTGCCCTGACACAGGCGGTCGGTTTTTTCCCGGACTGTAGTGACAGCAGGCACATCGATGTGCGCGTGTGCACACTGCTCAGTAATCACTTGTGGGGAAATTACGGCATGACATCATGGCAGTTGAGCGTTGTAGGGGAAGGAAAATCCTTTAAAGAGAGTAATTTTCTCTCTGAATTTCCCTTCTCTTTTTGAAACTCAGGAGCAGAAACATTGTCGTGGTGTCACCAGGGATTTAAGTGGATGCTTTTTCATTAATATATACAAGCAATAGTTGCTACTTTTTTATCTTATGCAACTAACAACCATTGACAAAGCAAATAGTCCTGACTTGTATTAGGCTTGATGTTACTTGTTGTACAGTATATTTGGATGCAATGACAGAAACAGCCAACTACAAGTCGGGCGGCACACTATGCTAAGCACAGATTTCTAGCTTGCATCTTTTTGAGCCACGCCCTGAATTGCATTGGCCACGCCCCTTTGAGAGACCTCTAGTTTTTCCATCCCACTTAAAGCCCTGTCTACTGGCAACATGCCAAACACCCACCATTTTGGATTGGAATGATTTCACGTGCCACTAGGTTCTGATAAAGCGTGCATGTCCAGGTAGTTTAACTGTGAGTTGAGGAGGTGGCCACAAGCTCAGGGAGTAAGGCTCACGGAGAATTGGTTGCTCTTTTCCCATCTTCCTACTCCCAACCCCTCGAGCTGCTCGGACTAGGCATGAAAACGTGGCGCCCTAGAACGTCATGAAATCCTAAAATACGAATCATGTTTTTAAACTATTACCCAGCAGACACACCTACTGCCCCCCTCCCCCCTCTCCCCCGCCACCACCGTTCCCTTCTTCTGAGTTGCAAACATTCTAGTAAAACGAAAGAGGCACATTCTTGGCCCGATCAGAACTTTTCTTTTCTTGTATTTGCTGTTCTGCGCTTGGAGACAGGAAGAGATGCGTGCTTTATTGTGTGTGATTGCACTCACATGCAGCTATCTTTGCTTCGTGACTGGAGGAGCCTGCCAAATCTTCTGCCACAAGCAGAAAAAACACGAGTTATGCTCCGTTCCCTCCTTCCTTGTCTTGCAAAACACGTGCGAGACGTATTGTAAACAGGGCTGGACGGCTCCGTGTCATTCAGAGCCAAGCGCTGACACTTAATTAGGGGGAGATCTGTCTTGGCATTGTGAGGGAGCTGCATAGTGCGTGTGTGTGAGCTTCTCGGGGGCCTGTGGGCGTGCGCCTGACTCTGTGTAATGTTGCTCCCCCAGCTTGGCGCACTCAAAGGCTCGACAGAAAAAAACGTTCAATTCAATCTAGATCAGTTTCGGGAGAACAGATCAAGAAATGTGCCCTACTGAACAACTTAAGCCCCTTTCTCAAGTCTCAGCCCCCTGGCTCCTCCAGACTTTGATTTCCATATAATCTGAAAATAAGCTGTTCCTAGGGCAGTCTCGAGTCCTGCATCCATGGAGATGAGAATCGCACAGACGCGCCAGACAATGCCCTCCTTCCATCCATTGTGCACATGCAAGGCGTCTTTTGTCACCCCTTTCCTATTTTACTGTAGTTTATGCACATTTAATGTATGTCTTGTCTTCATTCCTAGACTGACAATGGGGTTTGTGTATTTTTCGTTATCACTCAGCGTCATGCCAGACATAATACATTGTGGACATTTTTCAAAGTTTCCCCCCAAAAAAGTGGTAAAGTATTCAAAAGAAAATTTACACCTACGCATATGAGTAAGTTATGTTTTTAAACCTTTTCAGAAGCATTTCGCGTCGTGCAACAGTAGTGTACAGGTATGGAAGACTGTACAATCAAAAACGAATGGTATTCCCCAAAAATATTTTTACACCAGTTCCCGCAACGCTGCTCACACTTCATTTTTGCATTGCAAATATTATTCATATGTTTGGAAATTAAAGATTTGTACATGCTTCTCTTTTGTACGGCCGCTTCTGCATTTAACATTTTATTGAGGCGCCTTGCCATACTTTTCACGTTGCTTTCACTCGGCCCATGTAGATGTATTTGAGTTGTTCCCAGCTGTTTCAAGTGCGCTTTTGAATACTGGTGGATGCCCTAAAAGCCAGCTACTTAGTGGCAATTCACCAAAGTTACATCGTGGTTTGATTTTGCATGTTGAAGGAGTGTCCCTCGTGTCACTGTAGCATTATGTCCTGTTATGGAATGCACTGGGAAGTTAGAGGGCCGGGAGAAGAGGACCTGTGGGAACCTCCGGGTGATGTTGTTTGATGCTTACAAATATATACTTTGGAGCTACTAGGCTTACGGTGTTCCAGCGACGGCCCGTGGAGGGAGTTACGGTGGGGCAGGAGGGCGGGGAGGGGGGGTGGCAGGGTGGAGGTTGCTAAAAACCGGCATATGGATAATTGCAGGTAAGTAAACAATTTAATTAATAAAACGAATTTCGTAGCTCGCACTGCATTGCATTTTGCGATGCAAGGCGCGCTACGAAATTCGTTTTATTAATTAAATTGTTTACTTACCTGCAATTATCCATATGCCGGTTTTTAGCAACCTCCACCCTGCCCCTCCCCGCCCTCCTGCCCCACCGTAACTCCCTCCACGGGCCGTCGCTGGGGTGTTCTCTTTCAAGGACAAAACACTTCACATAGGGCCCGATGTAGGTAGGCCGTTACCGATCGGTAACGGCCGAAAATACCGATTTTTGGCCCTTACCGATCGTAAACAGCCATCGAGATGTAGGGAACAAAAAAAAATCATAATCGGAGTGAAAACCGATTCGGAATGAGTACCGAATGGGAGAGAATCCGATACGTACATACCGAAAATCGGATATGTAACGAATCGGTAACACACCGAATCGGATGCAAACACCGATTCGGTCAATGTACCGATTCGGTAGTGACACCGAATCGGAAAATAACCGATTCGGTCCATGTACCGAATCGGTAGTGACACCGAATCGGAAAATAACCGATTCGGTCCATGTACCGATTCGGTAGTGACACCGATTCGGAAATTATCCGATTCGGCCCATGTACCGATTCGATAGACACACCGATTCGGAATAAATCCGATTCGGTCCATGTACCGAATCGGTAGGTAGACCGAATCGGACATGAGCCGAATCGGAAAACATACCGATTCGTATGAATAACCGATTGGGAAATTCCCCGATTCCGACAGATGGGGAGATGTAGGGAGGCACAGAAACACCGAAATCGGCTCAGAATCGGTAGAATTCACTCGGTATTTACCATGGATTACAATCAGGTGGTAACCAACTCCAACCCATATAAACAGCCCCAAAATGCATTGCAACTTGCAGGATGGCAGCTTTTTATGTCATTGCGAGTCGGCTACGGCTACAGCAGGAAGGACAGAGGGAATGGCTAAGAAATGAACAGGTCTACAGACAGAGGATAACCCTGTTCATGCTCACAGAGGCAGAGATCCTACAGAGATACAGGCTGGACTCTGACACCATACTTGAGCTCATCAGGGATCTCAAACCATTCTTGGACCACCACACCCCAAGGGCACACGCCATCCCTGCGCACATCCAGGTGCTATGCAGCCTACACCTGCTAGCGTCTGGCAGCTATCAAAGTGGAGTTGCAGCGGCAGGAGGGGTGAGCCAGAGCAGCCTGTCAAGGTTCTTCCACACATTCCTTGACGCCATGATACACAGGATGGACCAATACATCTCTTTCCCTGCAACCCACGCAGAACTGCTACAAACTAAAGCTGACTTCTACCAGATGGCACAATATCCCCAAATCATTGGTTGCATAGATGGCACGCACATTCCGATTTGCCCACCAGCGGACACAGAATACATATACCGCAATCGGAAGTCTACACACACCATCAACGTGCAGGTGATCTGCAATGCAAAGTGCACCATCACAGACCTGGTAGCAAAATTTCCAGGGAGTACCCATGACTCCTATATTTTCCAACAGAGCGGCATCTATGCCCGGCTGATGGCTGGCGAATTTGGTGAAGGATACCATCCTAGGTGAGACACATCATCAGACCCCCATAACACACAGTAGCTAGGTGGAATACATGTATGCATGTGTGTAATGTTACCCCTTTCTCTTCCAGGCGACAGTGCATATGCCCTCCGCTCATTCATACTCACCCCCTACCTCAACCCCTCCACACCCAGCCAAAGGAGGTATAACCGGGCCCACATACGCACAAGGAATGTTGTCGAACAGACCTTTGGCATCTGGAAAAGTAGATTCAGATGCCTGCACAAGAGTGGAGGTGCAAGGCAGTATACCCCCATCACCTGCTGCAAGATCATAGCTGTATGTGCAATGTTACACAACCTTGCGGTGAAGAAGGGCACTGAGGTGGAGTTGTCTGACTACGAGGACCATGACGACGACGAAGCTGTGCCACTGACACAGCCAGCTGGGGTGTGTACGCCAAGTGATGGCAGATACAGACGTGAGGAGATTACTGAAAACTATTTCTGAGTGAGTACAGATGCAAAGACAGCTAAATGGTTGTTGTGAAAAAACAATTTTTAATACTGTTGCAACACAGTTACTGCACTGATGTGCAACAAAAAAATGGTGTAATGGCAAAGAAAACAAAAGTCCAAGGTCCAGGTTGCCTCACCCGCCCTTGCAAGGCTATTTCTTTGACCGCTTGGCAGCCCCACTGGGGTGTCCCTCAGCCCCCTCTGAATGACCAGCGGCATCTGCGGAGCGCCTGGTGCTCCTGCGTGGCTCAGACGCAGCGCTGGCCGGGCTGCTGCGGCTGCTGCTGTCCCCAGCATCCCCCAGGTCCAGGGCAGGATTTGTGGCAGTGTTAGAGATGATCATGGCCTCCATTGCAGTCGTGATGCGGGCCATTCCCCTTGTGAGCTCTGCCGTATTTTGAGTGAGGCTAGACTCCATGTTTGCGCTGCGCTGACAGAGTTGTGCCGTTGCCGCAGCAAGGCGGCTCATGGAGCGGTTCTGCACCCGGGCATCCCGCCTGCGCACCAGCTCCTGCTCCTCCATTCTGCCACACAACTGGGTTATGGCAGTGATTAGCCTGCCTAAACCTGCTGCCACCTCCTTGTTTGAATCCACGAAGGCCTGAAATCCTTTTACCATTTCTCCCATCTGCAGGCTGTGCTGCAGGAGCTGGCGTTGGCAGGCCATCATGGATTTTGCCTGCTGCCTTTGTATCTTGACCATCTTTCCCTCGAGGCCCAGGAAGACACTGCCCTCCCGTGCTGGTGCTGCAGTGGTGGGGATGGCACGGCGCCGGGTACTGCTGCTGCCGGCCTGCTGAGTGGGCTGGGGTGCCACTGGTGGGGGTGTGGTGCTGGCCGGGCCCTGAGCCCCTGCTCCCAGGGCAGGTTGTACTGGTGCCAAAGCCATGGTCGTGGCAGGAGCTGGTGTAGGTGGAAGGAGGTCCCTTGTCGGGGAGTTCTCTGGGGAGAACTGCAAGGGGGTGTGCTGGGCATTTGTGGGGAGTGCAGTGCTTCAAAGTCTATCACCAGGTCTCCCTCCATACCAAGCCCTATGGTGTTTACGTCCTCCTCCTCCTCGGCAGCCTGGCTGGTGCTCGGCCCTGCGAGTGCAGTGTCAGATGGTGCTGCTGCCTCTGTTGACATTGTTTGTCCGCCTGATGGTGCCCCTAGGTACAAAGAAGCATTTGTAAATTGAGTGCCGATGTATTACAGTCAGTACAATTAAAGCATTCCACATGTCCTTGCATCTCCTTAGAATGTGTTCCACTGTTTCCTGTCTTGTGATTCTGCACTGCCATAGTTTGCTAACTTCTGCTGACTACATGTACCATGATGCTTGTCTCTTGTATGTTGGTTACAGTACTGTGCTGGGGTTTGCCTATGCATTGTGTCTAATGGGGAGGTGTCTGGTAGGGTGTGTCATGATGCGCATGCTTCTTACCTGTAGCTGTAGCTCTGGCTGAGCTGTCCAGGGTCCCAATTCCGGTAACACTCTCCCTCTCAATGGTGGTGGAGACCATTTCCTCGAGGTCTGTGAGGGGTGGCGCCGGGTTCCTGCCTCCACCAGTGCCTCCAGCCTGCCTCTGGATCTCTGCCATCTTCCTTTTTGTGAGGCTGCGGATGTCATAGAATCGCTTCTTGAGCTCATCCAGGGACCTGGGGGTGACACCCACAGCATTCACCTTTTGGGCGATTTCGCTCCAGATCCTCCTCTTGGTGTTGTCAGGCACATTGAGGGACAGCTTTCCAAATAGCTGGCGGTGCACCCTCACCACCTCCTCAACCAACACCTGCAGCTCGGTGGTGCTGAACTTAGGCTTCCTCTTCTGGGAGGACTTCTGGCTCTCGCTCTGGTTTGCCATCTTCTTCACTACAGTTCACAACCTCCTACTCCCACTGCTGCTAACTGTGAGTGTTCAGCTCAGGCTGGCTCTCCAGAAAGTTCTTAATTAGCTGCACCTGTCAGGGTTGCCACTCCCTGTTTGGGTGGGGGAGGGGGAGCCACCTCATTGGCTGAATCGGCTTTTGCCGAATCGGCTTTTACCGATTCGGATATTACCGAATCGGTAAAATCCGATTCGGTATTATCCGAATCGGATTTTACCGATTCGGTTTCTTCAATGCATTCCTATGGGCTTTTTGGCCATGGGTGTGTTTTCATAGCTACGAATCTTTAATTGCCGATTCGGATTTTACCGATTCGGCTATTTCCGATTCGGTGTTAGCCGATTCGGTACTTTCCGATTCGGTGTTAGCCGATTCGGTACTTTTCGATTCGGTCCGTGCCGAATCGGAACGTACCGATTCACATTACCGATGCCGACCGAATCGGTATTAATTCGCCTTTTTTTTGCTACATCTCGTTTTCCGATTTCAGAATACCGATTCGGACCGCCTCGGTATTTTGAAATCGGAAAATCCCTTTTACCTACATCGGGCCCTTAGTGACATGTGACATGTGCTGGGGGCAGGATTATATTCATCACTTCCTTAGGGCGTGGTGTCTAATACTTGGGTCCCAGGATCTGGAGAAACAGCCACGTCGGCATCAAGAATAAAAAAAAGAACCTAAAAGTGGAATACACCACTTTTTAGGTCGAGCAGACCTAAAAAGCATGCGAAGCATGCTTTGTCTGCTCAACATCTTTTGCTGGCGTGTTCGGGGGAATGTAAGACAGCGATCGCCCATGCGCCTCGCTGTCTCAGATTCCTCCTCGAGGGCGCGCACATCGCGGTGCACATCCCCTGCCTGCCATTCACTCTCAATCACACACAGCCACACTCACGCATGCGCGCACACACACATACACCCACCCAGGCACAATGCATACACACACATACGAGCGCCCATGCACGCACGCACATACATACATGCAGAGACACCCCCCGCACACATACACACACGAGAGCACTGAGGCCCCCCCAGCCCTTTGGAACTTACCGGGCCAATCTCGGGGGACTCCACTCGCAGCACCCTCCTTTCCCGGGGCTCCCACTTGGTCAAGGGAGCCCTGCAACACTTCCGCAACCTCCTGCTGGCGGCCCCGGGGCTCTCCACCGCTCACAGGAGCCCCGGGCCGCAAGACGGATTTACGCCTCCTGCCTCCTCTTCCAGTCCGAACGCGGCCACGCCCCGGTCACAAGGCGACCTTGCCTGACTTCCAGTGCGGCCGCAGCGGGATTCACTGCTGGCTTTCAGTTTCCCTCCCCCGCCCCCCTCGGCTCCACGGATCCAGATCGCCCTGGAGTTTCTACCCGCATACACTGGACCGTTCTTCTTCATCCCACTTTCACTGATTGTTTGGGGTAAGATTTCGGCTCTGCTGTATTTGCATGTAATGCGCATGTTACATACACGCAATGCCGAGTGCGATAAGTTCACGCTGTGCAGTGGTTGGAAATATTTCATTTGACATTGAACTCTCTGAGCTGTGAGGTCCGTGTGATATTACACCGACTACCAATCAGGGACGATTAAGGCAAATTATCACCTGTTCGTATATATAAAGTACTCACTCACTCGAAATTATTAATGTTCTCACCGTTCACAGGTCACGAGTATACATTTAACACTCAGTACACAGCCCTGAGTTTCAGCCCCAGGGAGTAGAGTGTTTCTGGCATACCAAGTGTTGGGCACTTTATGGTGACTTGGTACCCTGTGTGCTGGCGTTGGCCTGATCAGCAGAGCAGGTATTCTGATTCAACAGTGTCACGCTGAAGTCTTGCATCTGGGGGGAATCGTGTAAAGATGCCTAATGAGACCAGATAAGGACCCATCAGTCTGTGCACCCCTGTTCGTGCACACCAGAGGCCAGCCTAGGCTCCAGAGCAGCCTTTGTAATCACACTCTAGGGGTGAGTTTTTAAGATGACTCGTGTGTGTGTGTGGGTGGAGGGGGGCACACTATCACCCTGTGACCCCAGCTATACTGGCTAGTTCAACTTCTCCCCTTTTAAAGGAGCCACCCTTATCTTCAATTAAAACCTTATCTTCAATTAAAATATTGCCGTATTGTGTCATTTCCTGGTTATATTCCCAAAGCATCTCTTACTCCCGGGCTTACCCGATCCCCTTTTATTTGTGACACGTGACTCTCTCTCCCATTCTCACCCTCAACCCACATTTCCTTTCTTCCCCTCTGCAGTGCTTTCACACAATGTTAGGGTGTTTAAGCACTGCACAATTACTCACCTTTACACATTAGCAGGTGCCCACCTCCCAGATGCTGTACACTCGCCCTATGTCTGGTGCCTACTGCCCTCTCATGTCCTTCTCTGCCTTATGTCTTCTTTCCGCACTCAGCGCTTTAAAGCAGAGTCGAGAAGGGGTAAAGCCCTATAGAAACAAGCATTTGCAGTGCAATAGGGCTCACATTTGCGAGAATTTGGGCAGTTGACATTGTAAATGACAATGCCTTTTATTCACGCATTGACTTTTAAAAAACATAAATAAAAGACATTGACATTTGCAATGTCAATAGCTTAAACTCTTGCAAATGCGAGACCTATTGCATTGCAAATGCTTGTTGTATTAGCTGGAGTGAGGGAGCTAGCCTCCATGTCCTGAGGATGCGGATGGCTTGAGTTTATCACTGCATGCGATCTCCCAGCCACTGTAGCCACACCTGGCTACCGCACTCGCCCCGCTGCCATAGAAGTGGATACCCTAGACAGAGGCGCCACTAGAGCCAAATTTGGGGAGGGGGAATGCAGGGGCTCTAAGAAGGGGTGAAAAAACATCAAAGCCTCATTTACAAGTAAATGGTCTTTTAAAGACCTGTGAAGTACTCTGTTATGTATACACGTGCTCTTTCTCTTGCGCGTTAATCACGCGCCTTGTTTTTTCTTTTAAATGTATGTGTCTCATGCCACGGCACGATCTACCATCGTGCCGTTCTACTGTAGTGGCACGGTTAAGTCAGTTGCTGTGCGCTGACCGGTGCCACGGGATGTGTTGCTGGTGGTGCTTCCTTTTATCCACGAATAAACTCATCTTTAATCCAATTTATGAGTGATCCTTATGTTACAAGTTGGCGACGAGGGACGGATCATCTTTAAGGAGGCACTTTACTGGCTTTAAAAAAAAAAAACTCGTTCCCGTAACGAGCACCGAGAGATTCATTTTTCCGGACTTACAGTCTTGGAGAGATTTCACTTGGGATATACAGAGCTAAGTCTAGGATATATTTACTTTAAAGCCTACCTATATTTTTTTTAAGAATTACTTTGTGAAATTTTCCCTTTGATTTTAATTGATTTAAAGGATCTAAAAGCAACATTTTATACTGCGGGAACCCTTAAGCTTACCAGCTGTTTCTTCAAATACGTCCCGGTGTGCCTCAAGTTTCTATTGTGTGCAGAGAGCGTGGAGCTTTTCAGCGTTTCTCTTCAAAACGTCTTTCATGTGAAGACTATGGATCGCTACTATCAGCGTCTCCTTCCCGGTTACGTGTGAAGAGCGTGTATTGCCACTTCCCGCTCATTGAAACTAACGAGGTGACTATTGGATTATTTTTTTTTTGTTGCTTATGGACGCTACTCTCCCGCATTCATCGTTGAAACTAAAGAGGTGACTATACTTCTCTCTGCTGATTGGTCATCCGTTTCTTCTTCATTTTTAACACAAATAACTATTGAGTGACTACGATTTTCGACGCTGATTGGCCACATCTTGAAGAGTCTTTTGTTTTAACTTCTCCTATTCGTTTGCATTTACCCAGAATTCATGTTTTCATCGACTGAACTAATTTAAGAGTTTGTGACACAAAAGTGATATCTTATATTTAGTTATAGTTAATTAAGTATATTTATTTAATATTTAATTACAGTTGAGTACTTAAGTTTACTGAAGTCTAAAGAATAACAAGGTGCGTATATTTTATTTCAAATAGCTTGCACATTCCACCATTATGTGTGCACAGGGTTACACTCTTTCTCCACCTCAAAGCTATTGGGCAGCAGGTAGCTCTCCATGCATGCCTTGGATTGAATGGAAAGCTTATTTCTTAAATTATATTGAGACTTTAGATGCAAATGGCAAAATGAAACCTCCAGAAAAAAGGTATTTTTTTACATTGTTTGGGACCTGAGGGTTTAAAAGCTTTCAATCAGTTGCCTGTGTCACAAGCAATTGGTGATGTGAATGTGTTTGAAAAAGCCTTATTTGACTTTGATAAATATTGTTCACCAAAAGTGTGCATAGGTATTTCAAGGTACAAGTTCTTTCAAAGAAAACAACTCAGTGAAGAATCAGTAGACAATTTTGTTTCTGCTCTTAAAACTTTAGCTTTGGATTGTAAATTTGGAAATTGACAAGAAGATCTAATTAGAGATCAGGTTGTGATGCATTCAATTAATGAAACTATCCAAGAAAGATTGTGGATAAATGGTGATGAGAATTTAGATTTTGTGATAGCGATTGTGAGAAATGCGGAACTTTCTTGTAGGAGTGCGCAACAAGTTAAGAGTAAAGATGTTTCGGTTAGTAAGGATATTGTTTTAAAAATTAATTCACAATCAGACAATAAGAATAAGGATTTAAAAAAAAACAAATCTTTAACTCAAAAGGTAATTCTGAAGAACTTAAAGGTAATTTGAAGTGTTACAGATGTAATAGCAAATCACATTTAGCTAACAACAAAAGCTGTCCTGGTTTAAAACAAAAGTGTTCTAATTGTGGTTTAATAGGACATTTTACTTCTGCATGCAAAAGGAGTAAAATCAACCAAAAAGTGAAATGCATTGAGCAAAGTTATAACAGTGAGGATGACGCTTTCTCTAATGATTCAAATATTTGTTCATTAGTTTTGAATGTTAAAGAATCTCAAACATTAGTTTTGAATATTGACAGCACTATGATTAAGAAGAAACCACTATGTGATATGGTTATTGGGGGTGACAAAGTTAACATGTATGCTGATTCTGGTTCACCATATTCTATTATATGTGAATCTATATGGAAAAAATTGTTTGTGAATAGATTAGGTAGTCACTTAGAGAAGAGTGATATTAGTCCTGAATGATACTCAGGAGGAAGGATAGATATTTTGGGATTCAGAACGTTAGTTTTCAGGTTTAAAAATAGAAAGTGCATTGCAAAGCTTTATATCTCAAAAAAAGGTCCTTCAGTTCTTAGCTGGTTTGATCAGGGAAAAATTGATATCATTCTGAACCCTAATAGTCCTAATCCTGTAATGTTAGTAGATGAACAAAATGGTATTTCTTCTATGATGTTAAACAAATTCCCTAATGTTTTCCAAAAGAACATTGGAAAATTGACTAGTTTTAAACATGACATTCGTTTGAAAGAAAATGCGTGCCCTAAAGTACATAAAGCACGGAATATTCCTTTTGCTGTTCGGGAGGAAGTGAAAATTGAGTTGGACGCGTTAGTCAAGGGGGGTATAATAGAAAGAATTGAGTCATCAGAGTGGGTTTCCCCCATTGTAGTTGCTAGACAGGCCAATGGCAAGGTCAGACTTTGCATTGACCTTCGCCATCTTAACAACAATATTGTTGTAGATCAATTTCCCCTTCCCCATATTTCTGAGTTGCTGTCATCTGTTGGTGGGTCAAAATTTTTCTCAACCATAGACTTATCAGCTGCCTACCACCAGATAGAACTTAATGAAAAAAGTAAGGATCTCACAGCATTTATCACTCCATTTGGGTGTTTCAGATTTAACAGGATGCCTTTTGGGTTGGCGTCGGCAGCTGCCATTTTTCAGAGAGTGATGCAAGACATTTTAAAGGATTGCAGAGATGCTGTCTGTTTTCAAGATGACATTTTAGTATTCAGTGACAGCAAAGAAAAACATGTTTCTGCTTTGGAGAATGTTTTGGAAGCACTTAATCTCCATGGTCTCACCATAAAGCATGAAAAATGTAAGTTCGGTGTTCATTCTGTAAATTATTTAGGCCATGAGTTGTGTGAAAAGGGAATCATACCTAAATCTGATCTTTTGGAAGCCTTTAAATCTGCACCACATCCCCAGTCTAAAGATGATATAAGGTCATTTTTAGGGTTAGTTGAGTTCTATGCTAAATATGTACCTAATTTTTCTTGTAGAACATTTAACATTAGACAGCTAATCAAGAACAGGGTTACTTTTATGTGGTCAGGAGAGTGTGAGAAAGAATTTAGCGATGTGAAGGATGCTATTTGTTCTGCTTCTGCACTTTCTTGTTTTGATCCTTCTTTGCAAAATATTATCACTACAGATGCTAGCTCAAAAGGGCTAGGTGCTGTTTTTACACAAAGAACAAAAGATGGTAAAGAAGTCATTATTGCACATGCTTCCAGAGCTCTCACTCCTTCTGAAGAGAAGTATTCCACAATTGAGAGAGAAACTTTAGCATGCGTTTGGGCATTGGAGCACTTCAGGGTGTTTGTCTGGGGTAAGGAGTGTATATTGAGGAGCTATCATAAACCTTTGGTACGTTTGCTTACTACTGAAGGCATGTTGAGAGCCTCTGCTCGTATTGCACGGATGTCTATGCGGTTACAGGATTTTATTTATGATATACAATATGTACTAGGAAAGGACAATGTTTCTGCTGATTTTTTTATCTAGGATGCCTTTACCCATTCAGGAGGATCTGTATAATGAGTGGGATGATTTTCAGATTGCCATGGTTCATGATGAAGGCCCTATTTCAATTGATCAGACTCTATGGCGAAGGAAATTTGAGGAAGATGAGATTTTAAGATGTGTTGCAGAGTACATTAGGTGGTGCTTCCTTTTTTCCACGAATAAACTCATCTTTAATCCAATTTATGAGTGATCCTTATGTTACATACTCGGGTGCAGTTGTAATAAGACGGTCGCCAGACCAGTCAGCCTGGGAAACTGTTTCAGCCCGGCTGACACACACGACGGGGGACGGGGCAAAGCCCCTCGAGCCCTGTAGTGAGCCATCTGGCCACTGCAATAAAATGTATCCAGTTCAACTTACCGGCCGGGCACAGCCAGAGGCTATAAATGAAAGGGGTCGACAACTGCTTGTGGTTGTCGTCATCACCCACTAGCAGAGTGTTGTGTGTGTTATTTTGTCTCCCGTAGTAGGCCCAGTTCCCCCTATCAGCGTCCCCTATAGCCACCCTATAGCCACTACCACATTAACGACGAGGCAGTATTCGAACCCGCAAAGTGCCTGGCTGCTGCCGCAACAAAGAAAGCGGCGTGAGGAGTGAAGGAGGTTGGCTTTACCTGTGCGGCTGAAGGAATATCGAGACGGCTGCAAGGTGTCGCCGTGACCCACCGGAGCACAGTACACGAGGTGAGGAGATCACAGGAAGAAGGACTGCGGGTGGCTTGGCGCACCGGCGGAGGCAGCAAAAGGGAAGGCGGCCTGGAGGAGGCTGCGCAACACCTCCGAAGAGCATGCGTGGCCCAGAGGACCTGGGGGACACTGCCAGGACCTGCAGCAGGTGAAAGGAGGCATGCATGCAGGAAAGGAAGAGGTACAGGCAACAGAGCACGTGGGGCCCAGTGGCAAAAAGGAAACCCACATAGCGTGTAAGGCGCCTTGGGACAGAAAAGGCAGCCGAGTGAGTACGAACAGGCACACTCAGGCACACAATGAACAGTCTGAAGGGGTGATAAAACAAAGAAATAATAGAAAGGAAAATAAAGTGACAGCTGCACCCAGCAGCCATTGGTAAAGCCAGGAAGCCCAGTGAGGACTGTGAAAGGCAGACAGAGCAGTGAGCACCAGGGACTGGACTTTGTAAGAAAAGAAACAAGATGTCAGTACAGCAGGAGATAGAGCGGGCAACATCACTCACACCCCACCCTGGCGGCCTAACCCCATTTATCCAACTGGCAAACTCAGCTACGGTGGCACCCCGGTGGAGGAAATGGATTGGTCCCTTAGAGAACTACATTCAAGTGGCAAGGGAAACGAACGGGGCCGTCAAGCGGTCGACAATGCTCCATATGGGAGGCGATGAACTGTATGAATTACTGCAAGATCTACCCAACACCGGAGACAAGGCAGATTATGAGGCAGCCGCGCTTAACCGACATTTCTACCCACAACTGAGCCCAGATTTCGAGCACTTCAAGCTGTGTCAAGTAAAGCAGTAGGAAGGAGAGACAGTGGATATGTTCTTTGCCAGGCTGAGAAGACTCACAAGCTCCTGCACTGGAATAGATAAGCAACTAGAAATAAGAGCACAGCTAATACAGGGCTGTAGGTCGTCAGACCTGAGGAAACTTATGTTGCGACAACCAGGTATCTCTCTGGATGAGATACTAATCCTGGGATGGTCACATGAGCTGGCGGACTCCAGGGCAATAGAGAAGGAGTTGGTGCTAGCATGAAGGTTGGCAGATACCAGCCAAGTACACCCGGTGATGATCAAGGAG
Organism: Lissotriton vulgaris; assembly: GCF_964263255.1. Classification (NCBI taxonomy): domain Eukaryota; kingdom Metazoa; phylum Chordata; class Amphibia; order Caudata; family Salamandridae; genus Lissotriton; species Lissotriton vulgaris. The sequence continues at coordinate 2,125,004,095 of NC_141687.1, read as the reverse complement.
GAACGGGTGGACGCTGTACAGAAGAGAGGAGGACGAGGCAGAGATCACCCAAGTACCCCCCAAGGAAAATGGGGCTGCACCAACTGCGGGTTGGAGAACCACCCAACATGAGGCTGTCCGGCATATGGGAAGGGTTGCCTGATGTGCTGGAAAACGGGCCAGTTTGCCAAAGCATGCATCAGCACAAGACAGACAGCCGGCGCAGGACATCAGGGAAAACGGCCTGAAAAAGTCAAACAAGTGACATGGGCATCAGGTGGGTCAGATGAACTAGACGACCTATGCCAACGATTCCAGGCCATGGAAGATAATGACGATGGCAAGGTGTGGGTGGTTTCCTTCACGGGCAGGAACAACAGAAAAAAACGAACACCACTGATGTGCCAAATCACAATCGGCGACAAACAAGTGACAGCACTTATCGACACAGGGGCGTCGGTGAACATACTGAATGTGACCCATTACAACCGACTTAACCCTCGGCTGCCATTAATGCCCACAAAAACGAGAATTTTCACATATGGAGGGGACACACCCATTCTACTGCATGGAGTGATAGTGGTGGAGGTCAGGCTTGGCGACATTGCTGCACAGACCAAGTTTCATGTGATGTAGGACAGCGCTGGAACCTTACTTGATGCCTTTCGGCGGAGGACTTAGGCCCGGTCATGTTTGCGTGCCAAATTCACCAATCGCATGCAGCAGACATCATGGCGAAGTTCCTGACACTGTTTGAAGGACTGGGTGCCTAAAAGGAGTCAAGGTGAAGTTACACATCGATAAAAAGACAAGTGGCTTTGCGACACTGGAGGGTGCCTTTCCATCTGCAGACATTGGTGGAAGTGGAGTTAGACAAACTCGAGAAGGCAGGAGTCATCGAGAAGGTGTCGGAGCCGATGCCATGGGTGTCCCCGGTGGTCATCGCTCCCAAAACCACAACAGCCAGGAGCAATCAGGTTGTGTGTGGACATGCGCCTCCCCAACAAGGCCATTAAGAGGGAGATACACATCACACCAACTATCAATGAAATCGTAGCAGACATCAACGGGGCAAGATGGTTCTCCAAGGTGGATTTTAATCTTGGCTACCAACAGCTGGTGTTAGACGAGGCAAGCCAGTACATCACAACATTTTCTACCCACAGGGGGCTACGCAGGTTCAAATTGCTGAGCTTCAGCGTGTCCTCGGCGTCCGAAGTTTTCCAGGATGCAATTTGGGAGGCCATGCCTGGGTTAATCGGAGTGATCAACGTCAGTGATGACATATTGATATACTCGCAAATGCTGGAAGAACACCACAAGAGGTTGCGAGCGACATTGACAAGATTGGTAGAACAAGGCCTCACCCTACACAAAGCCAAGTGAAAGTTTTATTCAACGGAGGTAGAGTTCTTTGGGTATAAATTCTCAAAAGATGGACTTCAAGTGGACCCCGCTAAAGTAGAGGCAATCAGGTCAACGGAAAGGAGAAGCTTCCGGGGGATGGCAAATTATTGTGACCGATTTATCCCGCACCTAGCAACCCTTGCGGAACCACTGAGGGCACTCACAACAAAGGTACCAAGTGGGCCGCCTAGACAAGTACAGCGGCACAAGCATTCCAGGATGTAAAAGGGGCAACTGTGGCATACTTCAAACCCGGAAGTCTGAAGGAACTCATAGTCGATGCCAGCTTGGTGGGGCTAGGAGCGGTGCTATTCCAACAAATGTACCAACATGAGTGGGTACCTATCGCGTAAGCCAGCAAAGCACTAACGACTGTCGAGACTCGATACGCTCAAGTGGAGAGAGAGGCACTGGCAATCCGGTGGGCGTGCCAGCATTTTGACATATATCTTTGCAGACACAAATTCAGAGTAATCACCGACCACAAGCCTGCAAGGAATGGGCCAGAGGGTCACACGGTGGGCGGTACAGCTCCAGCAATATGATTTTGAGGTGCAATACTGCCCAGGAGCCAACAACCCGGCGTACTACCTGTCAAGGCATCTGATGGCAGCAGATCCTCGAGGGCAGAAAGAGGTCGATGAAGGAGCTGAGAGCTTCATAAGGCTTATAACAGAACTTCCATGTCCTGTGCACTGTCGGTGGAAGAACTGGTGGATGCCACCAAAAAGGATAGCGGTCTGACGGATGTCAAAGAGGACCTGAGAGGAGAGTTGGAAGACTGACAGATGAAGAAAGAGAAATGAAAACATGCCTTTGGCAATGCCTGGATGAGCTTAGTTAGAACGAGGAAGGTCTGGTGTTAAGAGGATTGCTGATAGTGGTGCCCCAGAAGCTGTGGAGAAGAACAGCGGAGTTAGTGCACCAAGGTCACAAACAAATAGCTAAAACCAAAGCCAGGCTCAAAACTAAAGTATGGTCGTCGGGGGTGGAGAGAATGATTGAGGAAATAGTAAGAGGGTGCCATTTGTGCCTCATAACGGGAAGTGAACCGCCCCTGCACCCAAACATAACGGAAGAAGCCAGCACCAAGCCATGGACAGCAATCAGTATGGACTTTGGCAAGTTTCCAGATGGACTTGCCACGCTGGTGATGATGGACCAGTATTAAAAATTCCTGGTGGTAGAAATGGTACTGTTGACAGCATTTGAATACATCAAGCCGGTCCTAGAGAAAACATTTGCAATGTTAGGGCTGCCACAAGAAATTCGAACAGACAATGGGAAGCCCTTCCAGGAAGAGAAATTCAGAGAATGTTTATACCACTGCAACATCAGGCACAGAAAAGTGACCCCTCAATGGCCGCGGGCCAATAGGGAGGTGGAACATTTTATGAGTACCCTCAATAATACACTGAGAATTGGGGTGGATCAGTAAGTGGAGATGGTGGGGTGTCTGCACCAGTTCCTAAGGGCCTACTGGCAGACCTCTCACAGCATCTCAAGGTGTTCAACAAGCAAGCACCTGATGTGAATGGCGGTGAGAGATGTGGTGCCAGTGAGGACCTAGTGGACGCCTCAACCAATCCAGAGGCTGAGAGACTATGTATGCTAGAGGCGATGGCTGTAAAGTGGAGTCTATGATTATTTTGTTAACCATATTGCTGACTTTTCTTTATTAAAGGTTATGAGGCATGTAGTGAGCCATCCGGTCAATGCAATAAAATGTATCCAGTTCAACCTACCGGCTGGGTGCGGACAGGAGGCTATAAATAAAGGGGTCGACAACTGTTCGTGGTTGTTGTGATCACCTAATAGCAGAGTGTTGTGTGTGTTATTTTATCTCTCATAGTAGGCCCAGCCCCCCCTATCAGTGTCCCCTATAGCCACCCTATAGTCCCCACAACAAGCCCTATGAGGGTTGCGCACCTGCCCCTAGAGCGCTTGTGTCTGACCCTTTGGGAGTCTCTGGTCACTGCCTTAGGCTCAGAGACGGGGTAGGGGAGTGCGGGCAGATTCTAATACCAAAGCCAGGAGTGACTGAAAATGGCAGACCCGCTTTATAGCCCATGCCGAGCTGGATCTCCCTGCCATCTGGGGCCTCTGAGCCACCTCTAAGTGCCACTGCTAAGTGCTCTCTTTGCCCGTATCGGGGACCCCTCAGGGCCACAGGCCTCAGAGGAAACATTCTGTGATCAATTCCAGAGCCAGCACACAGAATGGGACAGCCGTGGCCAGACTCTGACTACACCCAAGATGACAGCCCTGCTTTGCTCGCAGTGGCCGTGATTTTGCCCTCTTCCTGCCTGCTTCTCCCCCCTTGACTTATGGTAAAGTTCCACTGGGGGCTGTGGTACTCCGGAGCGGCCTTGACTGCAGAAGTTTGTTCCTTCCTGACCTACCAGCTTCATCTCTTTACATGTGCACCATAGGAGCATCCGTTCTGCTGGTTGAGAGTGGCTTGCTGTGTCACTTCAGGTGGATATTGCGGGGGCTAGAGTGCATTGACATTTGAACAGAGGTGGACTACTTTTGGCATACTGTGCTATCATGCTGCATGATAACTTACGCTGCTCTAGGTGACTACCCCTTGCTGTTTCTTGCCCCCCTGGTGAGTCAATTCTGAGTTGTTTTGAATCACGTTTATAACTGTCTTAAGCCCTTTGGTGTCATCATGGCCCCCTTGTGACATTTGATAATCAGATGGCTGTGATCATGGCCCACCCCTTCGGTGTTGTCTCGGTCCCTTAAAGCATTTGATAAGCAGTTAGCTGTGTTTGTGTTCTACTCTGGAGTGTGTTTGACAAGGATTACATTTAGCTATTTATGCGCAGCTACCCCTCTCTTTGGCGCAATCTCCTTCCTTGTTAAGGTGACCAGGTGTTGCACCCAACAAACCAAAGATGATGTAACCGCAAGTGCCCTCCCCCCATTCCCCCCAAGAGGGGATCAAGAAAGTATCAGGCAGCAGGGATAAGGCCTATATGGATGGCAAGTTTGAAACATTTCTGGCTGTCATAGACACCTTTGGCGAATGTTTAGAGGGTAAAATTGACTCACTCTCCATGGATCTGGGTCTTATCCAGGAGGACTCATAGAAACCTTTTCAGAGGGTCCATGCTCTTTAGGGTACTGTGGAATACCTAACCCCCGCTGTCTAATCCGCGGACCATCGCACCACAACTCTAAAGGCACAAACACAGTGCCTGGTGGTCCACCTAATGACAAGGGGGCTCTCACTGTTGGTTTACTTGAAAGATTGGCTGCAGGAGGTGGTGGCCCTGGAGTCCTTTTCCAAATTCTATGCCTTGGAACATGCGCATATAGTGCTGGTGCAAATGCCTCTGTCTAGTGCCCCACCATGTCTGGTAGTGGCACACCTCTTGTATTTTCAAGTTAGGGATCACCTCCTGCAGCAGGCACGTGCACAAGTACCCTTCGAGTGGACAATGCTGAGGTGTCCCTATAACCTGACTTCATCCTCCAAGTTCAGACACAGAGGGCATCATTCCTTGTGATGAAGAACAAACTGCTCAACCTGGGTCTGCTTTACTCCTTGCTTTTCCCCCCTCAACTGCGAGTTCAGGCTGAGGAAAAAAAACATTTCTTCACTGACCTGTGAGCGGCCTGGGAATGGTTTGAGCTCTACGACAAGGACAAAGTGTGCCCTGAGGTGCCAGAGCTGCAGTGGGCTCTGCGCCCGTGATGACAACGATCCCGGTGCAGGGGAACATCTCAACCCACGTAGGGCTAGATGTAGGTAATTTTATTTTTCCACTTCTTAAATACCGAATTTTACTGTTTCAATATTTAAGAAGTGGTAAAATAGAGGGGGGGATGTAGGTATTACAGAATCGGTAAATACCGAATCGTTAAGATTCGGTATTTACCGCTTATGTAAATACCGATTCGGTAATGCCCATTGATTCCTATGGGCATTGAAGCCCATAGGAATCAATGGGCATTACCGAATCGGTATTTACCGATTCGGTAAATACCGATTCCAGCAAGGGTGCAGGGAGTGTCACTTTGACACCCTCTAGCACCCCAAATACAGGCATGTGTGCCATGTGGCACACAGACATGCCCTAAGGGCATGTCTGTCTGTCACATGGCATAGGTGTGCATGCACACCTGGATTCAGTATTTTACCACCCAATTGGATTGGGTGGTAAAATACCGAATCTGAAAGGCCTTTGGGACTCAGAAGAGTCCCACCTACATCTAGAAGTTACAGAATCGGTAAAAATACCGAATCAGTATTTTACCGATTCGGTGAAATTACCGATTCGGTAAATTTACAGAATCGGTAAAATTGGCCCCCTACATCCCAAAAACCCATTTACCGGTCGGTAACGGCCGAAATCGGCCGTTACCGGCCGGTAAATGGCCACCTACATCGGGCCTGTAATCACACTTGGCACTGGAACAAACGAAGCCAATTGAGACCACTGCATCTACAGGGGCCAGCTCCTCTCAAAATCCTTCTCTGGAAAATCACGGCTCTACCTCCGACTCAGAGGACTCCTTTACCCCAGGTCTCGAAATCATCCTATTGAGGGTCACTCTGGGGTCAGTAGATGATCTTGTCTGAGACAGTTTTTTCTGTTGTTATATTACCATCTAGCCTAGTTCCCCCCTCCCCCTTTTTTCTGTTCCTGCTTTGGTTGGCAGTATGGCTGTATGGCTCTTTTTTTCTATGTTCATTCCTGATTTGGGTGGGTTTGGTAGGAGCCAGAGGGGGGGGGCATGCGGGATGTGTCCTCTAAAATGTGCTGCACTACCTGTATGCTTGTCTGTCCTCCTTAAGCTGGCAGCTCCTTCCCTATTTGTAACCTTCCGCAACTGACCTAGTTGGCCCTTTGGCTCCTTGGTGGGCCCTGCGTGGTGTGTTGTTTGGACAGGATGGATGAATGTCTCAGTCCTAGGGGGTGTCGGGGTTTTTCTACATAGCACCATATTTTTGTTTTTGTTTTTTGGCAGCAGAATGTGTATGGCTGTGAATTTTATGTGCTTGGCATAGTGAGTTGCAACCAGCATTTGTGGGGATGGATATGTGTTGATAACCTATATTCCTTCCCTTCTGGCTTGATACAAATGACAGCCCAGGTTGAAATACTCAGGTGGAATCAGCAGGGCCTCTTCGCCTTTTCTAAGCATTATAACGGCTTAGCTTTGCTGAAATATAGAGGGATACACATTGTGTTCTTGCAGGAGTCCCATCTTACGGAGTCTGAGGGGCGTGTCCTCCTGGAGCGTTTGCGGGGCCAACTATAGGCTGTCACTTACTCTGTTTTTTTCACAAGGCGCTCTTATTTTTTATATTAATTAAGAGTGCTAATATAATTATTTTACTGAACGGTAGGCTGGCCACTCTATAGCAGTAAAATACAGTTGAAAGGGCTACTCTTAGGAAAATTGCATCGGTTGAGTCAGCTGAAGTTGCAAATATTCACCTGGTATCAACAATGGAGGCGTGACCCTCAAATTACAGGCCATGTGTTTTTCCATCACCCCTTGCATTCTTTACCCTCATATATCTATTTGCCACATTTCACACTGTTGTTGCCCAATGGCGTCCAGTACCTTAGGACAGGATTTGGCCATTGTCTCAGAGATGATCTCTAAAAAGCCTATGCATGTCTAACTTTAAATGATGCAGATATCAAAGTTGATATTAGGATGTATGTAATCTACCATACCTGTGACTCACATATGAGTCAATGTTAGTTACCACCTTTCACTTTAGCCTCCCTTTTCTTGAGATACCCTAGCCACAAGTGTTCGCACATCAAACAATGACAGATACCACTCAAACAATCATTTATTCCTCTGTCTAAATTTGGGGGTGGGGGTAGTCAACTTAATGGCAAGGCTGACATTCTTTGACTTTCCTTACCAGATCACTTTAACTTTTGACAGCCAATTAATATGGGTCTATGCCATAGAAATTGTTATTTCAAGAATTAGTTATGACATAGTTTAACCTCATCCGTGCGGTGCCGATTTACCCCCGGTGCTGGGCCCTAATGTGAATGGGTGTGGTCAGGATGGAACGGTTCCGTCATGAGCACAGCGCGACCGATGCTAATGACGGAACCGTTCCGTCATGAGCATCGAAGGGGTTAACACCTGATCTGTAAAGGTATGATTAAGGAATGGTCTGAGAATATTCAATAAGAGAGGCTCGGTCACACACTGTGCCATCTAATCCATCCTTGAATATATCTTTTACACAAATGATTTCAACAACAGCAGTTGTATACAAGAAGTAAACTATGCTTTTAGGTTTTCAAAGACACCCAAAGAACATGGGCTATGGACAGACCGTGTAGGTCCTTCTTTATCAGATTATACATATAAGCTTCTCAAAATCTTCCTGACTCAGCATCTTTGTATATATTAGCTAGATGTAAGTCGGAGCTCCTAAAAAACTTCTAAAGATCCATAAATTTGTTTTACAATTTCTTTCCAGACTTTTCAGCCAACATCCGCTGTACACCATCGTTCACTGTGAGTACAGCTGGCCATCTACATATCACGGGAATCTAGTTGCTATTCATATGTACCACAGAAGCAGCTGCAATAAAGTTTGGCTCTTTCTCGGAACTCTATACCGTTGTTAACTTTTGCTGAGTTCCAGATGTACTTGATGAGAATGTCATAAAGACCACAAGTGACTACCAATGTGTATACCAATATCCCACAAAATGTTTTTTTCTATTGAAGTACGTCAAGCAAGAAGTGCAATTGAGATAGAGAATTGGGATGTTAGTCTTCTACCTACATTAGACAATAAATAGTGGTGATTTAGACCTATGGTCATTGTACTTAAACATGTTATAATTGAAACCATGAATTCTGTTGTTCTGTACCTGAAAAACTGTTTAGTCGTTTTGAACTCTTACTCAGACAAATAGTCACTTCTCTTTAAAAAATTGTGCTGTTGATCTACACTGAGTAATACTCCATCGTGTGTTTTTTTTTATATACTGTTGTTTTGGAAATTTCTGAACAAATATCCTTTATGAAATTACTTGTTTGAAGATATAGAGTCCAATTCACAGAACTAACTGAAGACAAAATCCTAAACTTACTACTTTTGGTATTCACAGAAGTTAGGATGTTGTCTTAAGTTTCTCTTAAGACAGACTTAAGACAAACTTAAGTTAGGATTTTGTCTTAAGTCTGTCTTAAGTCTGTTTTAAGACAAATTTAAGACAAAATCCTAACTTCTATGAATACCAAAAGTAGTAAGTTTAGGGTTTTCTCATGGTTTATTAGGTGAGCTAATTATTCTGCTTTCTATTGTTTACTCACATCTTTACAGCATTTATGCAATAAGCCACCCCATTATTCATTTATAATTCTACCAGCTTTTGCGTTTTACAAAACATTATGTTCCAGCATCAGAGGTAACATGTATAATTCTATGTCAGCATGCACTATTTAGCCATACAACAGCAAGTTGCTGTGTGATTGTGTGAGGCAGTGATGTCAGTGTTCTGTGAGTATAAAAGTGGGTGTAAAGGTGTGTAATCAATAAAATCTGACATTTCTACAAATACTTCAAATTGATATTTGACTATTCCTTGTGTTTACACACGCAGACCTTTCGGACGTAGGAAGTAATATTTTATGTGGCAATGTTGTTTCTCCTAGTAAAACCCTAGTACACATAGTATAGAATGTTCTATAAAGTTCTTCTAGGCACAACCAAATAAAGTTAGAATGTTGTAGTATTGAAACTATACTATGATATGGCAGAATGCAGTTACCTCCTAAATGTCCCTGACAATCTAGACCTTATTTCCAAAGTTTATTACCAGTGATGATAACAAGGCTTTCCCGCCCTGCCACCACATGTACAGTAGGGAGAAGTGATTTTCCTAACATTTGCATGTGCTGCACTGTGCTTGCTAGTGATCATCTTATTTTGATTCAGATATCAGTAAGAACAAATCATTACAATTCGTTCTGGCCATGGTCTGACAATTAACAGCTACTTATACTACAGCTGTATGTTAACATTCTTTGGAAATGGGTTAAACATGTTTCCTTTCTTGTTATTGTTTTTAAATACATATATGATCAATATGCATACATACCTTTCTGTGTTCAATGGATGGCTGAGGGACAACAAGCTGAAATCCTAACAGCAAAATAGAGCCCAGCAATCTGAAATAAATGGAATTATTCATTAAACGATGTACATTTGCTCATTGGAGGTTTGTATTTTCGACGGATATTGATTTCAGGCGCCAGGCTCTAGGCTCTTAGCGCATTTTTATAATACCACCCTGACATTCTTTCTGCAGCCAGGCGTGGCATGCCTGCTGAATACCTGCACTCATGGAGGGCGCTTGAGGTCATATTCGTACTCAGGAATTTCAATACAGAACAAACATGGTGTGCAATGAAAGCGCCTTCTTGAACTGTGCACAAATGTGATATGTTATAAATATGACGATATTACCGCCTTAGCGCTGTAACACCGTGCTACCTCATCTACCACCCACAGTCTCATTCACTTTGAACTACTTCAAGGTGCTTACCTTTTTTAATGATTACCTAGAACAAATTAGGTATATTATGATTTGTAACCTTTTTTAATTTAATTGAGAGATGGAATAACATTATTAAGAAAAAGGCGAATCACTGCTGGCTCATTCGTTTTCAACTTATTACAAGAAATGGCTCTTCTCATGTCTATCCAAATGAAGTGTCGTGCACTCTGATTGGGCATTGCACCATGCTGCATGTTGGGAATAAGGGGCTGAATCGTGCAAGCACAGGTTAAATCTATTTTCTGGTTCAAAGCAGTGCATTTGTCAGTCTGTGGGTGATAGCCAAGACGCTGGCTGTGAATGAAGACATTTCTACTACCAACAAGTGGTTTAACTGTGATATTCTGTTTCAAAGGTTTCAGGAGGATTTTTTTTAGGTTGGGTAGACCCACATCAGGTTAGTAGAGGCTGTGGCCGCTGGTCCTGCAGTTGGACAGCTCTGCAAATTTACAGATCACCACTTAGCAATATTCACCGGGTCTATAACTATAGAAGTGAAGAGCAAGCACTTTTTGCCAGAGTAGATTAGAAAAGGCATTATTTCTGTGTCTGAAAGGCCATGAGGGCACAGATAGTTTAGCTCCTTCTAGGACGGACGAGGTAAAGCGACATAATAGCCCATCCTGAAGAAGAACCTACGAAATTTATAGTGAGACCTGTTCCATGTTGTTCGTTGTACAATTGGTTGTACGTGCCGAGGAGTGATTACAGGTGAAATGTATGTACTGCCATGTATTTCAGAATACTGACAACGTCTAAGGAGAAATCTGCCTGCTGGTATTAAAGGTGGCAACTGCATTCCCATCGCCCTTGCCTCCAAGTGGCACCTTCTCTGCACCCTAATATATCTAATCCATCAAAATACTTCCTAATGGGGCAGTTCCTTAACACAACATGGGTTTTCAAGTTCCTTTGGTAAGTAAAGCAAAGCTTTAAGAACAGTTTAGAAATATTCCTCAAATATCTGACACTCTTCTGGCACAAGGATGCCTTCGTAAAATGATTTGAACACTTTCATTGTATAGTCCAGCTAACCACAGTAGATAATCAAGAGGTGCCAGTCAACATCTTTCATTATCAGATGGAGTGGCATAGTAAAGTAGCCACTGCCTGTCAAGCAGTCGTTTGCCAAAATGTACTGCATGTGGTTGTAAATAACGTGAATATCACAAAGTATTGATAGCAATATGAACACATTATTAAAAACATTTATTTCCTTTTACTTTATTATTTATTAGGTTTTGCAGATAAGGCACACTGTAAAAGAAATGAGGATTTACTGACTTATGATCTTGTTAATACAATTACGAGATTCATAGCATATCCCTCAGTTGAAACCCACAGTTTGAAAGTAGGTGAAAGCAATTTGATAAATGTGTGTAGTTTCACAACCCATTTCATCCATTGGCGTTCAACATTTTTTACAAGGGGAGAGTGAGATAATGTTCATGCCAGAATGTCACCTATGTGCCCTGGTTCTGAAATTACGTCTATAACAAGTATTTACTTTACCAGCGAGCTCGTGCAAACTCAGACATTTCACTATAGGCAAAGTAGGTAAACATTTCGTACTTCAGCCGGCTTCATCCAAGGGGTAGTAAATATGCTTTGCCTGGTAGCAGTTCCAGGTTCCTGTTGTAGTGTGACGAGTCAGTGGGAATATATGACTTTACAACGCAAACAATTACAGTGCATGCTTTTACAACGCAAGCCATTACAACGCATTTTTAAAAATTACCCATACTACGCATTCAATTACAACGCATACCATTACAACGCATACCATTACAATGCATAATAATACTTTTTGGGCAAAGTAGGGTAAGTGTTGGATAGTGTGGGGTAAAAATTACTAATCCCACTCCAGTGAGGGCAACAGTAGGTTAAGTGTTAGATCCTGTCACAAAACTACTTTAAGTCTACTTTAAGGAAATTAGCCCTCTTACTGGTGAGGAGGTATGCTACAGATGCCTTCTTTGAGAAAGTGCCTCTTTTTGCATGGTCACGACCATTTGTTTGTGGACTGATACTGCTGTTTTTCATTCTGCCCTCCAAAACATGTAGAATTGGCTAACAGCTAATTGGCTTACTTAACTTTCCTCTATGTCCACTGAATATGGTGTCCAAAATACCCCTATGGCCTAAAAAGTTAAATGTCACCTATGCATGACATCAGTACTGTGCCTACTACTAGTGTGACCAGGCAAACGGGACTCCAGGCCTGCCACAGCAGCCTGATAGCTGCACTTTAAAACTGCAACGTTGCCTGAAAAAAAAACTGTTTTGACAGGAGAAAACCATAATTTCAAATATAAATAAGTAGGTTCCCTATGTAGGTCTTGTAGCCCACAAGGCAGGGTGCTAGGTATTTAAAAGTAGGAAACATACAAATTTCAATGCATGTCCTTACATTGACTAGCAGCTAAAAGCGATTGTCACTGTAGCAAGGCTGGCTCTTCTATGGAGAAACAGTGGAATGCTCTTTTACATTTAATAAGTCTATCTCCAGTTAGGAATCAACTAGAAATTTAATTTTTTGACTTCTTGATATATTTAATATTGGCGCAATTCACTGGTGAAATTCGATTTTTAATAAGTAGGAAGGAAAATGTATAGTTAGAAAGTTACCAATACCCTGGCTAAAGCCTCCTGAGACGCCACAGACTAAATTGCATTAATCTCCAGCTACTGGTCTTTGAATGCTCAAGCCCTGAATGAGCTGTGAAAACTGCTCCTGGGGCAGAGACAAATGCCTGGGTGTGGGGAGGTGTGTCTATTCCTCTGGTAGTTTGAGGATTTTAGCAGTGCTCAGTAATTTGATTAATTTTGAAGGGCGTTCCTTGTCATAAGCAGATGTCACATGACGCCTGCACAGGCCCCTTCTATGTTCTCCCAGGCAGTGATGGAGCTGCCTGAAGTCCTGGTTTAAAGTGACCACAGAGAAGGGGTGCTCATTTTCCTTGCCACACCTCTGGAGTGGGCACATAAGCCCTGCACAAGGGGCGAAGGGTTTCACAATCTAGGATCTAGGCAGAGAAGGGTACTCTGTTTCATTGTTTACAGTACAACACAAAGGAACTGCTGCAAAAGTGTGTAGGTGTACCTCAACCCACAAGCTAGTGCCAGGACTAAATGTGGCAATCCCTGGCACCTACCTCAGAACATTCAGAACCTTTGGAAGAATAGAAGACAGACTGCACATGCTGTTTGAGATCTGAGAGGAGACCTGAAGGGCTGGGCCTGCTCCCACTTGTATCCATGACAAAGTGAACTCTAAGAAGGGTCAGTCGCTAACATCCTGTTAAGCTACAGTACGACAACCAGCTGCAAGGAGCCTTTTCCTGAAGAGCCCAAATGGCCAGTTCCAACCAGACCTGCACTGGGCTCTCCTGCTGGCTTCTGCCGGAGGGAGTCTTGACCCATCCAAGTGCTGTTTTTAAGGTCCTGGGATGCTAGGGTGTGTCAAAGTAACATCCTGAAAAATCTGGAACTTGAAAGCTTTTAGGATCCAGCAGCCTCCGAAGGATGGGGTCGAACTGTCAATCTGACCAAGGTTTATTGCCACAGGGGTGAAGATTCAGTTTTATCCAACTAGGAGCATTTTTGCAGTAGCAAATTTGTTTCAGCGGGTCATCACGGAGAAGGTTTTTAACCTCATGGAGTCCTTTTCGGCTACAGTCTGAAGGCTCCCCCAATTGGAGGAATATGAGCTCCAAAAAAGTGACTACTCCGAACATAAAAAATGTGTCCAGATAAAGGCACCCTAAGTATACAACAGACAGGAGTTCTTCCGTGGGCACGAATTTAGAAATTTCCCACTCTGAGCTTTTCCCACCTAAAACAAGGGCTTGACCTGGACCTCCCCCAATGTTGTTTTTTGTTTTAGCAAGGCGTTATTAAAAATATTTTCTGACAATCCCTTTTATTACACATTGTAATTTGTGAAAGTATAAAATATAAATTTGATTATAATTAGTGGGGAAGTTTTGACAAAGACAAGAGGTCTGCTCTTTTTATGTATAGGTCTATGCTATATATGCTAAAGTGGTGCTGACCCCTTGATAGAGCTAATAGGCCCACCTTTTATATTTTGGCATTTTAATCCTTTTACGAAGTCACTAGGTCCGTCTTACTTAAAATGGCACCTTTAATATTGTCACATCACAAAGGTTGGACTCCAGCAGGGGTTGAACACAAGGCCTAACCTAACTTCACTCTGCACATGACTAAAGGCAATGCCCTGCAGTGGTAGGGAGCCCAACAACATGCAGCACACAGCGATGAGCAACTTACTTTTAATTAAAAAAAATAGAAACTCACTGAAAAAAACAAAGGTTAAAGTGACGTTCTAGTTAGGAATTGTAATAATATCTTAATTTATAATTTTAAAAAACCCTAGAAATTCACTCAAAAAAATTGAAGGTAAAAGGGATGTAATAGTTAGGTGGACATTTCAAATAAAACATACTGTTTTAAATTAACCCAACCACTGAAATTCACCAGTTATAATTCTCTATAAGTCACTATAACTCCTGCTGTGAAGTCCCTTTATCTCACGCACTCACCATGCACTTCTAATTACTTCACGTTACATCACTCATGACATGTTTTTCGACTATATTTACTTGTGCATGTAGTGTTTAGTTGTACATGGCTGCTTAATTTGCTGAATTGTGACTGGCATCCATATATGAGTGCATGTTCAAGAGTTAAATAAACATAGAAATATACCATTTTACGGCTCCATTTATTCTCAAAACACAAAATAAATATGGATATATACCAATAAGATGGACAAAAAATAAATATAAATAAATACAGATGGAAATGTTAATAAAATAAATACCATAACACTGGGAGCCTCACCTATAGTGTGCCTTGAACCTTTGATTTTTTGTAAATATATATCAAAACAAAACCCTTTCAGGGTTAGAGTGCTGCATACATTATGCAAAAAACAGAAGCAGAGAACTCTGAGCAGTTCCCAATTTTAGTTAGAAAGTAGTTCCTGTATAGAGAGCCATAAAACACCAGCGACACCCAGAATTTGCTCACGTCAAATGCTTATTTTTCCTTCAAAGTTCTGGCATAGTTTTTAAGGTTGACTTGGATGGTATTTACAACATTCAAAAGCTGTAAAACTGTCTTTAAGGATAGGATTATCACAGTGCCATCCAAACTGAGCTGTAAAATGACAAACAACTTCTACCACTCTAGGCACAGTATTAAAGCGTTGGATTGGTATAAATACCATCCAAGTCAACCTTAAAAACTATGCTACAAAAATAGACATCTGAGGTGAGCCAATTCACTGTGCCGCTGGTGTTGTAGGGTGTCCTATTCAGGAGCTTTCTTCACCTAAACTTGGATGCTACCCAGAATTCTCTGCTTCTTTTTCACATATAACTTAAGAGGCACTGTGTAAAGTATTTGTGTAACTCGTTGTTGGACTTGGCCCTTTTTGCAGGGTTATCCCCAAACTTTTTGCTTCTTCCTCCTATTTTTTCCTGACCTGTGCTTGTTAGTTTCAGGACTCTGGGCACTTTACCACTGCTGATCAGTACTAAAGTACATTTGCTCCCTGTGTAAATTGGTATTATGATTGGTTCTCCCTGATTGGCATATCTTGGTTTACTGGTCAGTCCCTAGTAAAGTGCACTGGCTGTGCTGGAGCTGGTAAATCAAATACTACTAGTGGGCCTGCAGCACTGATTGTGCCACCCACATGAGCAGCCCTGAAAAGATGTCTCAGGCCGACCACTGTAGTGCATGTTCGCAGTTTACTAACAGCCATGTTGAATTGGCAAGTGCACCCACTTGCCAGACCCTTACCTTCCCCTTTCTTACATATAGGACACCCCTATGGTAGGCCCAAGGTACCCCCCTGGACAGGGTGCCATGTATGTGAAAGGTAAGACATGTACTGAAGTGTGTAACATGTCCTGATAGTGAAATACTGCCAATTTAGTTTTTCACTATCTTGCCCCTTAGGGCTGAATGGGGAATGCTATTTCACATTTTAAAAGCATATCTACCCATAGGGATAAGATTGAAAAACAAAGTTTAGGTTCTCAGAATGCAGAATTTAATAATATATCTTTTAGTAAAGATGGTTTTTAAATTGTGTGCTTGAAAATGACACTTTTAGAAAGTAGGCATTTTCTTGTGTAACCATCTATGTGTCTCTGCCTGTTTGTGTATTGACTATCTGGTTTTGGAGTGACAGACGCTGGGGAGGTGCATTCTCTCAGACAACCACGGGGGGGGGGGTTGATGTGTGTCCTGTCTTTCCAGAATGAGTCAGGGCTGGGCTGAATAGACCTGGGCTGCATTCAGAGTAGGGGAGGAGTTCCCACCAGCACCTGAATAGGCCCGATCTGGATTTAGAGTGGTGGGAGGTGATTTCCCTTGCACCTGAAAAGGGTCAGTTTACCTTACACAATGCTGTCTCGACTTCCTGCCAGGCAGCAGCACCAGAGAGGACAGAACTGGTTTGGACTGGGCTCAAGACCCTTGCACAAAAAGAACTAAGACATTTTGGGGATACGTCTTAGACCTAAAACCCCTGAACTTTAGACTACTTCTGGTATCAAAAGTAACCTTTGCCAAGGAGAGGAGCTGGAGAAACTGAGGAGAAGTACTGCCATGGTGCAAGAAGAATCTCCCACACCGAAGCGCCATTGCTGCAACCGATGCAGCGCCTGTTGCAAGAATCAACGCATCGAGGGATCGCGGCTGAAGAAACTGACGCAGCGCTTCTCGAAGCCGCCGCATCGTTAGCCGACGTATCCTGGATTTCCACACATCGTCCCTGTGTGGCAAGTTTTCCTTGACGCATCACCCACAGATTGGAGTTGTCTGTTTCAGAATCGACGCAACTAAATTGTATAATTCAAGTTTCCAACACCATAATTGATATGCAGAGGTGGTAGCGATACAACACTGGTGTTATCAGATCGGAGCAAGAATATACAAATTTGTATCCAACAATTCTATGTTGTACTGTTCTGTCTGCTTGTAATTGTGCAGGTCGCAATTAACTGTACTGTCTCAATTTTAATTTTGTTTTAGATTAAGGATCTAGATCAGTTATCCCTTCTATTTGTTTTTTTAATGTATTCAAAATAAATGAATTTTTAACTTTCCCTATGTTTTTGTTGTATGTACTTGTCACGTTATAAGGTTCGTTATTTTAAACCTGTATTTAGTTGTGCCTTAAGGGAACCCTTTCCTCTTACTTGTTTTGGAATCGACACATCACTTCCCCCTACAGACCGGACCCGACACACCGCTCCCCTGTGCCCAGCGTAACTGTCACATTGCATCCATGAAGTCTCATGTATCAATGCATCTCTTTGTTTTTGTACGCTTTCCATTGCTGTGGCTGTTTGGCTTGGTGAATTTTGTTGCAACAACAGGTACTTTGCAAGAAATCATGCATCCATAGTTTTCTATGGACTCAGTTGCTAAAACCTTTTGAAAGTCATTTTTCTTAATACATGTATTTTGGATTTTTGTCGTTTTGGTCTTGTTAAGTTTAAATAAAGATACTTCATTTTTCTAAGCTGGTGTGGTGTCCATTTGTGTTGTTTTCACTGTATGAAATTGTGTTTTGAGTACAAACACTTTAGACATTGCCTTTGGGATAAGTCTGTCTGCTCGTGCTAAGCTACCAAGGGGGTGTACAGGGGTTATGTGTTTCCCCCTTACCCTGAGAAAAAGCAAGGGTCCCTATTTGGACAAAGGTATATTCCTCTGCAAACTAGGGACCCCCATTTCTAACACTCGTCAAACAGTAAAATAATGTGCACACCACACAAAAAGATATGACACCTAGTTAGGAAAAGAGTGCTGAATGTAATGAACAAAACAGGATCAAAACAACGAAAATTCCAATAAGTAGAACCTGAGAACTGGGGAAATCTGGTCACTCTGGACTGGGTCAAATACAACAGTTTAAACTGACTACTATTGAGTGTGGGGGAGATCACTGCCAGATAAGTCCTGCTTAAGTTATAACTTCTCAAGAGGTTGCTGAGAGCAAGAAGAATGTCACTGGTGGTGGTCTGCGGGGTGTGAAGAGACATTGGGCATTGCGGACTGACAGGCTGGAGCCTCACAGTTGTGAGCACTGAGACTTGCTGTGTGAACAGACGTACTAGAAGCCACTCATGCTGGATCTTTTTGTGAGCGACGAGGTTCCGGAGTAAACGTGCCTGTTTGCAAAGAGCCCAAAAGCTTGACTTTAAGAGATGAAAGACCACTTCTAGGGGCCCAGGATCCAAGAGGCACCTCTAGCGAGTCAGGAGCTCGGTGAAGATGGCCAGGAGCTGTGGGGACCCTGTTAAGTCCCTGAGGCTCAGATCAGGAGGCCAGCAGACTAATCATTAAGTCACTCTGGGGTCCTGGGTTCCAGATGGATTCCAGGTCTACTTCCTCTCCCCCGGACAAGAGGGCAGAAGGCAGCAGGTCAGTACAAGAAGGCAGCAGCTCCTTCAGAGTAGCAGCCTAGCATAGTGCTGTTCATTTTAGCGGCAGAGCAATGCTTCTTACTGGCAGATTATCCACAGGTCCAGAAGTGTACTAAGCCTGGGTGGAGTTTGCAGTGTTCTGCTATGCGGAACTCTGCGAAGTGGCAAAAGAACTCTGTCAAGCTATGCGGGGTTCCGTGAGTGGAAGAGTGGGTTACCTCACACCATTCACACTGACTTTTAGTGCCGGGTGTTAGTCCCACGCAAACAGTAGTGATCATACGTGAAGAGAAATCTCGCTGAGAAGTGGTCTAGCATTGGATTTTTCTAACTCGCGCTCCGTTGGCAAGCGAGAAAAAAACTCTGCAAGCGAGCTACACGAAGTGCGAAAAACTCGGCAACTCTGAGAACGGAGTGGAGTTCACCACCCAGGCTTAAAGTGTAACTAAGTGGTGGTATCTGAGGTTCAGTGCTTATATCCAGTTGGGCCTTTGAAGTGGAGGAGACTTTAAAGAGAGGCCTTTGAAGTTCATAGAGTTCTTGCCCTGGCTCCAGACTCACTTCATCATTTGTTCTTTTTGCCTTTTCGCCCTAAGTGGGAAGGGTTTGCCTAAACCTCCAACAGATTCAAGCTATTCTGGCTGATGATGGGTGAAACCCCAAAACCGGTCCTGGGATGCTTGTTTTTGGTCCAGGGAGGACCTGGCCTGGCAGTTTAGCTGAACTGTTCCCATGGGACAGGGTCAAGACTGATTTGCATATGGCTACATCTAAACTGGAATGGCATGCAACAAAAGCAATTGATTTAACCCAGATCTGTGACTGGGGTTGACAGTTCGATTGATTCAGCAATCCACCCATCATCTGTTCTTTCTGCATTTGTTGCCCTTTGTGTGGGGCCAGGAAACAGACTATTCAAGTCTAAGTGTGAGGCTCAGTCCAGCTCCTCCCTCCCATCCTGCCAGGGATGGCCCTTCAGGACACAGTTGGCCGATCAAGTCACACCTAAGCTCCCTTTGTGTGTGGCTGCCTAGAGGGAATACACAAAACCCAGTTGTCACCCAACCCAGACATGCAATCGGAGAGAAGCAGCAGGTACCACATGGTTATAGTAAGAAAATGCAACTTTCTAAAAATGGCATTTTCAGAATTGCAATTTAAAATCTGACTTCATCATAAATTGTGATTTTAAATTGTGATTTCAAAGACTCCAAACTTGGGTGGTAAATCGCTTTCCAATTGTAAATTACACTTATAAAATGTATTAAGCGAATCCCAATGTTATCCAATAAGCAAGATAGGCCCTGCAGTTGAGAAAAACTTAAAAGTACATGTCCTACTTTTTGAATCCGTTGCACCCTTCCCTCTGGGGTGTCCAGTGCCTACCCTATGGTGACTTATATGTATTTAAAAGGAAGGTCTGGGCCTATTAAGAGGTTTTAATTGCAAGGTCGAAATGGCAGTTTAAACTGCACACACAGGCTCTGCAATAAGAGCAGGCCTGAGACATGTTTAAATGGTTACTTAAGTGGGAGGCACAATAAGTGCTGCAGGCCCACTAGTAGCATTTTATTTACAGGCCCAGGGAACATGTTGTGCATTTTACTAGAGAGTCATGAGTAAATTAAATATGCCAAATGTGGACTTCAGCATTGGTTTACAATGGTAAAGTGTCCAGAGTTCTAAAGCCAGCAAACACAAATTCAGAAAAAATAGGAGGTTAGAAGGCAAACTGTCAAGATATACAATGCCAAAGATGCCAGGTCTAACCTGTGTCCCCCCCCCCAGCTGAAAGTGGGGAGAGCTACCCAACAAATTGGGAGTTCTCTTCGCTAAGGCGGAATAGCTGGAGAGACCACCAGCACTGATGTTGTCTGTTTCAGGAAGGTGTTCCACAGCAAAATCCATTCCCGGTAGGGCAGAGGTCTTCAGACTGTGGGGCGCGCCCCCCTGGGGGGCGTGGATGGGTTCCCAGGGGGGGCGCAAATGTCTCTGCAATTGCATGTAAATGAAGATGGCCTGGAAGTGCGCAATATTTATGTGCTGCATTTCCAGGCTGTCTTCATTTACTTCGAGCCCTTGTGAGACCTGTGATCAAAATGCCGTGGGGGCAGAGGTCAGGAAGTGTGCTGGCAGAGTCAAAAAGGTTTCTAAAAAACACAATCATTTGTAATGCTATCGCTCGAATTTGTGAGAGTTAGCACTATTGAATTGTAAATGATGTTTCTTGACTAATTGCTGAAAACAAAAGACATTTATGTATTTTTATTTTTGCCCCATTTCAGTTCTTGACCTATGTGAAGAATGCTTAAGAATGAATTTAACTAACATCCTGCTAACAACAAGAGTACCAAAATAAGTGCGTCAAACCGCACTGAATGTCATCGAGTTAACAACTGGCTGTATTTATTAGGATGCTTAAACATCAATAGTTAGGCCTTTATTATGGAAATTTCCATAGTCCCAAATCTTGTGGATGCTGTTTTTTTCAGATTGAATCATGTTTACAAGAAATTTGGTAATTACAGAACAACACAGTGTTGGTAAATTCAATTGTTATTTCCTATGAGGTTTAAATGCACACCAGACACGGAGGGACTTGCAGGGCACTTGGTGGATTGCTAGGTACTGCCCTCTTCACCCCGTGAGAATTGGTAGTGGTAATTGCTTCACAGCACTGAATTCACAGCCAAGCAGTTACTCTAGGGAAGCACTGAGCCTACCAGCTGACTCTGTACACAGAGACAATAGGCTTCAGCAGCAGGTTGAGCACTGGGAAAAAGATGCAGTCAGAGAAAGAGGTATTAGTTATAGGGGTCAAGCTCATCAAAAGGCACTAAGGACGAATTTAGAGGTATAGGGGAAAAGAGCAACAGAAAGTAAGAGGAGAATGGTGGAATGAAAGGAAGGCAGGTTTGGTCCAGGGGCAGATAGGCTGGTTCGGTGCAAAGAAATATTGGAGTCAGGAGAAAGGGTAAAAGGGTTTGTCACTAACGGAAGTTGTCAAGAGGAAGTTAAAGAATGAATTGTTAAAGGGGGTGGGAATTGTTTAGCGGCAAAAGAAATAGTTAATGTTTGTTTTAGTGCTGTGAGGACATATTAATCTGCGCGGCAATAGGCAGATGGTTGTTTTTTGTACCTGAGCTCAAACAGCCTAATGACAACAGCAACAAGGTGTCCGTGGTGATCCCATTCTAAAGTAGGTTTGGGAGAATAAATGGCTGCTTAATCCATGCTCAAAATATTTAAAAAACATTGCAGAAGACCACAAAAGAAGTACAGCAAAATAAACCGCAACATACATAGAACTAGGTTCACTTAAAAACATAAGTGTGCAACAAGAATATATTTGTCTTCCTGGACTGCACAATAATGCAGAATTATCAAAAATACATAAATCTGTCCTCCAGAATAGAATGTTTGTGAGTACTAGTTTACAGCACTGAAGAAATGGATCTGCAGTACTATGCAGCAGATGATGGATTACGAAGCAAATGCGGTAATATAAGTGGCTTTTTTCCCCCTTTTTTTCTTTAAAAAAGGCAATTCATTAGTGAAGCAGGTACTGCTGCCAGGTGTGTCAGTGGCCACTGCTGGTTATCAATAATTAAGCAGATGCAGCAGGACAGGGGCCCACAGCATCACAGTTATCATTGTCAACTTTTAAAAAAGGGACTTGGGAGCTTATTTTCCTTTTTAGCATTAGGACCGAGGGCACCTTTGCAGAAAAAAGGGAGACAATGTGTGGGAGCTTTATTTTTTTCTGAAAGGGACAGAGAACCACCTTATTCAAAATCGGAGTGATGGTCAGGCATGGTGGGGAAGAGGTCAAAGATGCAAAGGACATAGCCTGCTTCTCAGGACTGCTGTTATCAATAATACAGCAGGTGTAGTTGCATTTGGGTCCAAGAGTGTGAGGGGCTCACAACACCCCAATTATGGGGAGCAGTATTTCTGGGACCATATGTCTTTTTAGTTGATGCATTTGCTATTTTATAAGTATCATACTTAGTGTGGTTATGAGCTATAGAAAAAGTACTCCGGAAATCATCTCATAAGCCCTGTCCCATGCACACAGCCATGTCCCTCCCTCTCCTCCAATCGTTGCCTTAAAGTTTTGTAGGGGGGCCCGACCTCAAAACATTTTGCTTAGAGGGGGCTCAGAGCTAAAACGTTTGAAGAACTCTGCTGTAGGGAGATGGACCACCTCAACAGTTTGGGATTCTCATTCCTCATCTGCATTAGCCAGCTTGGGGGTCTGTGATCTGTCTGAGCCCGGAAGTGAGTACCAAACAGGTATGGTCTCAGCTTCTTCAGTCCTAGTACAGAGTCCTACAGCCAGCAAAAACAAAGATAGCAAAATTAGGAGGTTTGAAGGCAATAAAGTCAGGAGAAACCACACCAAGGATGACAGGTCTAAAAGTAATCTATTGAAATACCTCAGATATCATCAGTGATGTTATTTGTGATATTATACATGTCAGAGGAGACGTATCTGAGATCAGTGGTCATAAGCAGAGCATGGGGAGGGTGTGATTTACCATTTCTTTAGGTAATTATAACTGGTGAATATTAGTGTTTTTTTACAGTTTACAATGAATTATTTTAAATTACATTTGAACCTAAACCAACAAAAGCACCAGTATTTCTAGTGAGAAATAGCACTATATTTTTCACTCAAAGAATATTTTCAGATTCCCATTGTTAGACCTGTCATTCTTAGGGTGATCTTTCCCTAGGACTTTTTGCTTTGTACCCCCTGTCAGTGTTGCATTGTACCCCCATAAGCGCTGCAGCTTGGTGAGATTGATGCATCCCCTCAACTGCATCTGGTGCCTCACTCGACACCTCTCGACTCTGGCACCAGTCTTCAGTACTGCGTGGAGTAAAATGATGCATCCTGCACCTGCTGGTTGCGACAAGGAAAGGTACTTTGTTCACAGGGCCTGTGTTGGTCATATAGCCATCTGGCGCTCCATCGCGGTTGGCCCAAACTATGACTTTGCTCAGTCCAGCTCGATCAAAAGTAACCTTTTTAGCGTTACTTGTTGCTCTTTTTTTTTACAGTTTTATATAGCGAGAACTTGACCTAAAGGTATTAGAGCGCTTTACACAAGCACCAGTTGTGTTACATGGGGACACATACATTTTTGTTAGGCACAGGGAGATTTAATGCTTTGGCCAGTATCACAGGATGTTGCACTCCTTGCTGAGAATCTAACCCAGTTCCCCAGGTTGGAGGTCGACCGGCCTAGTCATAAGGCCACATCCTTTCCCCAAGTTTCTAATGGCTTTTCTGCATTTATTCCTTTAACATTCAATATCTCAACTTCTATACATTAGATTTTTGTTGTTTTCGTATTAGTTTGTTCAGAATATAATAATTAATTGTGCCAAACCAGTCTGGGGTCTTTTTGTGGTGCATTCATTGTGTTACTGTGCATGTGTGTTGCTCAAATACTTTACACATTGCCTCTTTAGATAAGACTGACTGGTGTGTGCCCAGACGATGTGCACAGGTTATCCGCTGGTGTGTATCTAGTTTAACTCAAATAGAGAAGTGGTTCCTGCCTGGCCTGGGTGCATAATTCAGCCAGTCAGGAATCCCATGTGTAACCTTGGTGGTAGTGGTGGGATAGTACTTATGTTTGTGCAATACCATATGGTAACTCATTGTTCACTACAACTCTATACTTAGACCAAATCAAGCCTTTTTCAGTTCTTCCTGTTCTGACATCTTTTGATTTTTCCTAAGTCCTTTTGCCCAAGTCCCATTTTGTTCTGCTATGTCTGTCATCCATCTTGGCAATGTGGAATTTTTGCTGGGCAATATGGAGGCATACACTGTGGCCCATTTCAATGGGTACTGTCAGGTAATAAGGGTGTTACATAAAGGATGTGCCAAGAAGAAAGAGCTTCAGAAAGCCTTAGGTGTATTGGGCAGCAGCCCACCTAGATGGAGAAGTGGATGAGGAGGAGGGACCTGAGTCTGAGGAAGATCAGAGTGGGACCTGACAGAGGCTCTTGTCATGCATCGTACAGACAGGGGAGCAATTTTCTTCCATGACTGGAAGTCCATCCTAGGCAGCAGTGAAGTGAGTGAGTCCTCAAAAAACCTGTACCCAGAGAAACTGACTGGCAGGAGGGAGGAAAGAAAACTCAAATTAGAACTTACCAATTTTGACAGTGGGCAGGCCCTGGCTAAATTGGCGAAAGAGCAAGCTCTAGAAGAGAAGAGGCTGCCCATGGAGGAAAGGAAGATGGCCCATGAGCTTAGCCTCAGAGAGCCTGATAATAGAGCCCTCTGAATGGGGTCCAGAAACAACAATATTGGTGGCAACATATTTGCAGTGTCTTCACATGAGTCTAGATTCCATATCCGATAAGATATAGTTGCTTTGAAAGTTCACACTGTCCCAGAGGAGTTCTGGGAAGGGGTAGTGTATGGTGCTACATGCCCACAATGGGAAGGGACACACTCCTTACATTAGAGGTGGGAGACCAGACCAACTACACTGCCATGAAGACCATTCTAGTGAGCAAGTTTCGGCTGAATCCTGAGAAGTACAGGCAATGGTTCAGGGCCAGTTACACACTCTCTACATACACATGGGTGGATTTCGTGAACTATGCTGGTAAGGCACTGAAGGACTGGGTGAGTGGCAGCAAAGTTAATGATTATGAAGGGTTGTGTGACTTGTTTTTTAAGGAGCACATTCTTGATACTTGTTTTCCAGAGCTGTGCCAACACATGGTTGATAACAAACCTACTGAATCCAGGAAGCTTGCTGAGTAGGCGGACCTCTGTCTCAGCACCAGAGTGCTCTAAAAGAAGATATTCCGGGGGACTCCCAAAAGGGTGATCAGGGTTCCCAACAAAGGAAATATGTAGAAGAGAAAAATAAGGCGTTCTTCTCAGGACCCCAAAACAACTCACAGGGATAAGAGTTTTGTTCACATTCTCTATCTGGCCACCAGAAGAAAAACAACCCTAAGGTCAGCAGCCCGTTAAGGGTTATGAGTGCTCTGAGTATGGACACCACAGTGACTATCCTAAGTGCCCTAAAAGAGCATGAACTCCCACTGGAAGAAACATTCCATGGGTGGCTAGTGTAGGGCTGGGAGGAGTATGTCCCAGTTAATTGAGGGGAGTTTAGAAGGGTTACCCTAGTGTTCATGGGTCACAGTGAGAGGATTCCAAAGATCCAAGTGCCCACAAAAATTACCAAATATAGACACATATGGCTCACAATGGATGGGCAAGGGGTTGAGGTTCTGAGAGATATAGGAGCCAGTGTGACTATGGTCAGGAGTCAGCTAACTTTCACAGAGAAGGTGATTTTTTTAACTTTATTTTTATTTTTCATTTCCAGGAGAAGGTAATTAACTATGCATTCCTCCAGGTTGTAGTGGCTGACAACAGAGAGGGACACTATCATGAGGCCCTTCTTCTATTTGAGTGGGAGGCGGGGGGGGGGTCAGGTTTTATTTTAAGTTGCAATGAGCCCTGCCAGGCCTGAGGACTGTTTGTTGGGTAATGACCTTGAGGACACTACCTGGAAGTAAATGGAGCTCAAGGTTCATGTGGAGTGTTAGGGTTACCTGACTGTATCTGTGTTACCACACGTTCTATTACTGCCCAGAATAGAAGTAAAAAATGGTTAGAGCCAGAACCAATGCGCCAGCAAGCTGCTACAAAGGGAAGAGGCAGAGTGTGGGGGACACCAGCTCCTGAATGTACCTTCAGATGGGGCAGTGAAGTGCGGGTCGAAATGTTTTGCACCTATATGATCTACGCAAGATCTGTGGCTCTTCTTCAGAACCAAGAAAGGGTGAATTAACTACTCAGAGGAGCTGGGTAGGTGCATGAAGAGGGAGAGCTGAGAAAAACTGCAAATAGGGCACATCCTCTGCCTGACCGATAAAGCATAGCTGACCGTCCACAAGGTTGGACGATTATTTACTACATAACAAGTAGGTACCACCCACATGGGGGGACCTAATGTGCTAAAATAAGTGGTGTAATTAATTCATCCTTTCTTGGTCCTGAAGAAGCGCTGAGGATCTTACATAGACCAAAGAGGCGCAAAACATTTTGACTTGCATTTTATTTCACTGCCTACTTAGGCAGATTATCAACATTAACACTAGCACCGACTATTTTGATATTTTAACATGACAAGAGAATCAAGCGAATAAAGGCATATCTGATATCCCCATGTCAGGTTTAGCTCACTATCATCCTACCTCACCAATCACCCCACTTAGGACACCCTGGTACTCATCATTCAGCATCCAAACCAAAAGATCTTCACCGAAGTGCCCCTTTGGGGACCCATAGAACTTTGGAGCACCAGTCCGACGAGGACCACCCACCCGATGATAAAGCATGACATCCCTAGGGATGTGTCAGGATAACAAAAACAGTCTTGTTGACTGTCCCCCTTCTGATCTGTTTAAAACCTACCCTCCTTTCTGAGGAACAGTGACTCCCCAGCCTTGATTTGATCATAGTTTTGGAGCACAGGCACTGGATCTTTATCCGCTCCCAGTCCCCCTCTTTTTCATACTAATGATAAGTCCTTCTTACTGGTGAAGTTGGAATTAACATTACAGTTTTAGAAATGGCACTTTTAGAAAGTGGACATTTATCAGCACTTACTGCTCAGAATGCCTGACAGTCTGTCTCCAATATGCATCTGGGGTACTATGTACTGCCTCCAGACAGCCATAAATCATGAAAGATAGGTGTGTCGATTACCCATCTACAATTCAATTATCTGCATTCTGATAGTCTTGCCTGGGCAGGATGAAAGGGAAGGGCTAACACTTCACTTGTACAGGTAGTGTACTGTCTCCACACAAAGGACTGATTAGCCCCCACAGGTAGCCTGGCAGACAGGACTGGGTTGAAATGGATACTTGCACACTTCAGTGAGCTGCTTTGAAGTCACCCCTGCATAAAAGGCACTTTTGAGTGTAAGTACTGGGTCTCTGACGCTAACAAATCAGGCACCACTGGTCTTGTAACTGAAGCTCTGCCAGACTAACTGCTGTGCTGCTTAAAGGACTCAACTGTACTTCTGTAAATAGAGACGCACTAATCAAAAACTGATATCAAAGTATGTCGTGGGCAGTGTTATCCTTGAGAGGGTTTTTCTCCAGCTAATAAAACGTTACCAGGTGCCATCTGCATATGTATAAGTAGAAGGAGATTTCAGATGTTTGCTATTTAAATAAATCTTCATGCAACATTTGTCCCATACCTCCTCGCTGTGACTCATCTCAAACCTTTCAGACTATGAACCCCCAAACATCCTGCTCATCAAACTTTCACCTACTTCTTCACAAGCAGAAGAGCCCAATGGACGAAAACCCTCATATCCTTTTTTCAGGTCAAACAGATAAGGAAAACACCTCATGGTTTTAGTCTTTCCATTACCTTCAAAGAGGATCTCACCATTACCATTTATAACAACGAGATCGTCCTCACTCAATCATTGGATCGAAATCTAGAGCAGTCCGACAAACTCTTTATGAATATTCAAAAGCTCTTTGTCTAACAATTCGATCTCTTTGCGACAAGATCCAGTGCTAACAACCACAAGGGTGCTCCAAATCGTTCCCATTTCCTCTTCCGACACACCTCCCTCCTCGCCCACTAATTGACATTCGTTCCTACCATGTGGCGGATTGAATTCTCCACCCATCTCGCAGCCAGTAACCCTCTCACCATTACCAACCTCTTTTCCAATGCATCCTGGAACACCACAAGTCCTTAGTGACAACCTCCTCCCTCTGAAACCTCTCATTACCGCCTCTGACTCACTGGCACACAACAATACTAGTCCTCCTTGCCAGATCTCCCCACACAACCTTTACCCATCTCCCAGCACCCAGACTTGGCTGCACGCCTGGACGATCTATCCCTCCAACCTTCTCACCCTTGAACTTCATGATCTGAAAGCCCTCTCATTGGAACATTTCCCCTTGTTAAGCTCCCTCTTCTCTTGTCCGAATCTGCCCAGTGCCCCTGCCAGTGCTAGCATTAGAGCTCGCTTTGACCAACTTTCGCCCCTCACTACCTCTAAAACCGTACCCCTACCTAACGCACCCTCCCACCCCAAAAGATCGATATCCTATCTCGTGCCTAATGATATCGATGACTTACTCAACTCTTACTCGCTTATCCTAGACACCAAAAAGAATCCTACAGGACTTATTCAAGTCATTCACACAAATCCGAACAGAGAACCCCCCTGAACCTTAGAGTCATAAACAATGACAACCTCTTGAGAGTGAACATCATACAAACTCCTCCCCCATACACCAGCTCAACATAATTGCGGACTACTCAACTGTAGGTCAGCCAGCAAACACGCCTCTGATATCTTCGACCTCATCCAACACAACGAGATGGACCTCATCATCCTCACTGAAACTTGGCTTAATCCCTCTTCCACTCCTATCCTAGACCTCCTACTGCTCCCTACCCATGACATAATTCGTCTAGACAGAGCCTTGAAGTTAGGAGGTGGCCTAGCCTGTATACATCGGAGCACACTCGCGGTCTCCCTCTCAGAGTCTTCTCGCCATCATCATGCAAATACATCTCAAGTAACAACAGTCCGGTGTGCAAACTACACACATTTTATCACCCTCCTGGGGACAACCTCCTCTTCATCGAACAATTAATGGAAATCATCTCTTGCAATGCTGATTCCTTTCTTACCCACATCTTCCTCGGTGATTTCAACCTTCACTGGTCTAACCCTAATTACCAAGTCGCAACATGCTGCAAATCTTGCTTGAGTGATCACGCGCTGCTTCAACATTGTGACTGGCCAACCCATAATAAAGGAGAAACTTTGGACCTCATCATCACTAAAGAACACACCATCACAACGGATACCATCACCCCTTGTGATTGGTCCAACCATCATAGCCTCTTCTTCCATAATAACATGGAGGTGTCTCTGAGGAAGGCTCAACCAAGGAATTCGAGGATTTGGAAAAGTGACTTCAGGGATATCAACACAACTGATCTTGCAAACCAATGTAAATCTGCTCTCTCTTCCCAAGCTGACATGTCTGAGGCTCATGTACTCACTGATTTGTACAAGTCTACCATCTCTAGCATCATGGATTCCATTGCTCCACTCCAACAAAATAATGCCTTAACAAAAAATATCCAAACCATGGTTCAGCGGCAACCTAAACTCGGAACGTCGCAACCTTAGGGCAATCGACCGATCCTGGAGATCCAAACAATCCTCGTACCAGCTAAAAATCCTTAGATCAGTAAGGAGCTCCTTAACAAACAAATCAAGAGAGCGAAGGCGGACTGTTTCAGATCCCACCTCAATCAAGCCGCAAATTGCCCCAATAAATGTTTTGAACTGGTTAAACAACAATCGGTTGTAGTTCAACAAACAATTGATGGTGGATTTGCTAAAATGACCTGTGTGAGAAGTTGGCCCGATATGCAACGTTCGCTATTCTAGCGACCGCTATGTATCGTACCAACGACCCTTATGGTGTTTGGTTGTAAGTCAACCTATAGACCAGCTATCCTAGTAGCGTGGATACGAGCAGTCTAAGGCTAAAGACTCGAGAGGGCGTGTTAAGCCAGCTGTTTACCACACATGTACCCCTTGAACACCCAGTGAAAGGACACCACACAAGTGTTATGAAAATAAACAGGATATTTATTAAGAATCACAACAGCCCTGTACTCTTTATGAGGACAGGGTACTAAGCACAAACCAAATCTCTTTAGCAAATACTTCAAGTGCACAATTTAAAAACAAGTGTCCGAGGACACGGGAAGGTTAAGGTTTCGGGCGGACCCGATAAGGCAAGTCGGAAGCGAGGGACTCGGGACCCTAGAGTAAGGAGGCTATGCAGGCATCGAAATGCCGAGTTACCTAGCCACGAGGGCTGCGGCTGCACAAGTCTTACAGGCGTCGGGGTCTTCGCTGACGAGCCAGGAGCCGGAAGAAAAGGAGTTGCTGGCCGGCGACCAGTGCTGAATAGTTCGTAGAGATCCAAGCCTGGATCGGAGATTGAAGAAACCTGAAAGCAGAGGGGACAAAGTTCGTACTACTAGCCAGTAGTCAGAGGGTACCAGGAAGGCACCGGTTGGCCGTCACCTCGACCAGGTGAGTGGGCGACGCTAGGCTCGGCAGTCTCACGGACCAGGAGGCGTTGTCGGCGACCACGGCGGAGGTGCGAGCTGTCCCACGAAGGATGATGCTGTCGGCGTCGCTGGGCCCAGGATGGGGCAACAAGCCTTGGCAGTTCTCAGGGCCACGTGGTGGGCCTAAGATGGCGTCTTGAGTGGACCAGGAGGGTCCGGGGTGCTTCTCGCAAAGATGGAAGCAAGGGCCGGTCTGGAGCAACCAGACCAGCAGAGATGATTCTCGGATGTCGTCACAGAAGGGCACAAGCCAGCGGCTAGTGACCAGACAACGTGCTGAGCAGCGAGCAGAAGGGCCCCACGCAGATCGTGGAGATGCTGGGAGGCTGCACTTCGGTGCTGGAGCGGCTCAGGGTCGGGGCGTCTCGGACCCCAGAGCACTCACCAGAGAGTTACCTCGATGGTCGTGCTGGTTTTAAGAGCGTGCAGGTTCTGATGATGGCCGGTCCCTCGAGGTCTCGTCGCACCCACAGATCACAGCTGAGCTGATGACGTGGGTAGAGGTCAGAGGTGCCAGGGAAGCCGGTTCTCGTCGAGCTGGGCCGTCGGATTCCTTGAGGAAGGACTTACAGCAAACCGCAGAGTTCTTAGTTGGTGCCCGCTGATGCAGGGTGACTACTCCTTAGCCACAAGGGAGAAATCTTGAGAAGAGTCTTGAAGTCCTTTCGTAGAAAGTATTCTTGATTCAAAGATGATCTAATTTGGAAGGGTCCCCGCTCCGGCCTTTATTCTAAAGAAAGGGGTGGGTACATGACTAGGTCCTGCCCTAAGGGTGGGACCAGGAAGGGGGGTAGTTACACCCCTCTCCCCTGCCGGACTTTCCCCAGGCCAGGGCTGTCGCCCCTGGAACTGGTTCTAACCAGCAGATGCGTAGTGAGCACCGGGGTGCCACTCCGCAGTCACCTTCTCGCAAAAGCCCTACCTACCCAGAATACACAAACCCTGTCTGGGACGGTGCGAACACCGCCCTCGACAGGAAACCCTTTGTCCAAGTGCTCCTCGCTGGAAGGACTCCCAGCAGTAGGAGATCAGACTCGTGTCTGTGGTGGCAGCCTCCATTTTGTGGAGCTGAGGCTTTCGTTAACTTTAACCGGGGTTCACAGTTACGTACATGTCGTGTCCCTCTAGAAGGGCGGAATGCTAACCTCGTCGCCAGGGTTGGTGAGAGGGCAGCACCCCGATTCGTATGACACCTTACTCGACATGTCTTGATAACGCGACACCGAAGTTACCGATGTGGTACGCGTTATCATGGAACAGCCATTGGGTCTTTTCTCCGCAAGCTGCAACCGGCTCGGCTCGGGCCAGAACACAGTTCACACGAGCCCATGCACTCTGCCTTCTGGATTGTCAAGGCCTGCCATAGGAGTGACTGATAGGAACTCGGGTGTCCATTGTATGGTTAGATATAGGCTACTATATCCAAAGCAAAGGGTGATTACACGACTTCGCCCCAGCTGTCATGCAGCCAGTTGTGTCAAATTTAGGAGGCCAGCCAGGGGTGGCATAATACATGCTGCAGCCCCTGGCGGCCCTGGGTACACCTATGCCCTGAGTTACAGGGTCTGATAAGGTGGCCCAGTACCAATTGGTAAATGCACCTAGGGTACATATCGTAATTTAGAAAGAGAACAGCCAGGCTGTGGGTCTGATTGGCAGGCCCACAGCCAGAGAAAGTCGTAAACCAGTGAAACAAAAGCGAAAAATCTGGGTGATCATAGGATTGCAGACCCTACTCTCCTACATGACCCCCCCCAAACGTCGGAACAACTAACTGAGTCTGAGTCTGAGTCTGAGTCTTCTTGTTCTAAGTGGAAGTATCTGGAGAGCCCATCGGCATTGCCATGATCAGTACCAGGTCTATGTTCCACTGTGAAGTCCATCCCCTGTAGGGAAATGGACCACCTAAGCAGTTTGGGGTTTTCACCCTTCATCTGGTTTAGCCACAAGAGGGGCTTATGGTCGGTCTGAATCTTGAAGTGAGTGCCAAACAAGTATGGCCTCAGCTTCTTCAGGGCCCAAACCACAGCAAAGGCCTCCCTCTCAATAGCTGACCAATTCTTCTCTCTAGGGGTCAGCCTCCTGCTTATAAAAGCAATGGGCTGGTCTTGACCATCAAAATTCAGTTGAGAAAGAACAGCTCCCACACCCAACTCAGAAGCATCTGTTTGGACAATGAATGGTTTGGAGTAGTCCGGACTCTTGAGGATAGGCGCCGTGCACATGGCCTGCTTTAGGTCATCGAATGCTTTTTGACAGCTCGCTGTCCACTGAACCTTTTTTGGCATTTTCTTACTCGTCAGTTCGTTTAATGGTGTCACAATTGAACCATAGTTCCTGACAAACTTCCTATAGTAACCAGTCAGGCCCAAGAAAGCTCGAACCTGAGTCTGGGTGGTTGGAGGAGCCCAGTCCCTGATTGACTGTATCTTGCTCTCCAGTGGCTGAACCTGACCCCCACCTACAAGGTGGTCCAGGTATACAACCTGTGTCTGCCCTATCTGGCACTTGGTGGCCTTGATAGTGAGACCTGCTGCTTGCAGTGCCTCTAACGTCTTCCGCAGGTGGACCAGGTGATCCTCCCAGGTGGAGCTAAAGACAGCAATATCGTCAAGATACGCCGCACAGAAGTCATCCAGCCCAGCAAGGACTTGATTCACCAACCGTTGAAAGGTGGCAGGTGCATTTTTCAGACCAAAGGGCATCACCACGAACTGATAATGCCCACCAGGGGTTGAAAATGCGGTTTTAGGCTTGGCGTCCTCAGCTAACCTGATTTGCCAGTACCCAGCTGTCAGGTCAAACGTACTTAAGTAGTTGGCCGAAGCCAATCTATCGATAAGCTCGTCTGCCCTTGGTATTGGGTGGGCGTCAGTCTTAGTGACTGCATTGAGACCCCTGTAGTCTACGCAAAACCTCATCTCTCTCTTACCACCCTGGGTGTGAGGTTTCGGCACTAGAACTACGGGACTAGCCCAAGGGCTATCCGAGGGTTCAATGACTCCCAGCTCCAACATTTTCTGCACTTCACTTTTGATGCAGTCTCTAACGTGATCAGGCTGCCTGTAGATTTTACTCTTTACGGGCAAGCTGTCGCCAGTGTCGACCTAATGGGTGCACCAATCGGTCTGACTGGGTGTTAGAGAAAACATATGTCGGAACGACTGAAGAACCTGTTTACAGTCGCTCTGTTGATGTTCGGAGAGGCTGCCACAAAAGACAACACCATCTACCGAGCCATCGTCAGGATTCTGAGTGAGCAGGTCGGGGAGAGGGTCACTCTCCTCTTCCTGTCCTTCATCTAGGGCCATGAGCAAACTCATGTCCTTCCTGTCGACATATGCTTTTATCCTGTTGACATGAAGCACCCTGTGGGGGCTCCGGGGAGTTCCCAGGTCGACCAGGTAGGTGACCTCTCCCTTTTTCTCCAGGATGGTGTGGGGCCCGGACCATTTGTCCTTGAGTGCTGCTGGGGCCACTGGCTCCAACACCCACACCTTCTGTCCGGGCTGGTAAACAGTCAAGACAGCCTTTTGGTCATGCCAAGCTTTTTGGAGTTCTTGGCTGGCCTTAAGGTTTTCCGATGCCTTTTCCATGTACTCAGCCATCCGCGAGCGGAGGCCAAGCACATAGTCCACTATGTTGGCTGCAGGCTTTTTGAGAGGTCTCTCCCATCCTTCCTTCACCAAACACAGGGGTCCCCTTACAGGATGCCCGTACAGAAGTTCAAAAGGGCTGTAGCCAACCCCCTTCTGTGGGACTTCTCTGTAGGCGAACAAGAGGCAGGGGATCAGGACATCCCATCTACGCCGAAGCTTTTCCGGTAGTCCATGAATCATCCCTTTTAGGGTCCTGTTGAATCTCTCAACAAGCCCATTGCATTGTGGATGATAGGGTGTAGTGAACTTGTAGTTGACACCACATTCCTTCCACATAGCAGTTAAGTAGCTCGACATAAAGTTTGCACCTCTGTCGGAGACGACCTCCTTAGGGAAGCCCACTCTGGAGAATACTCCAACTAGGGCTCTTGCCACAACAGGTGCTGTAGTGGTCCTAAGGGGAATAGCTTCAGGATACCTGGTGGCATGATCCACTACCACCAGTATAAACTTGTGCCCTGATGCTGTAGGTGGTTCCATGGGACCGACGATGTCGATCCCCACCCGTTCAAAGGGCACCCCCACCACAGGCATTGGTATAAGGGGGGCCTTTGTCGTGCCACCTGACTTACCACTGGCTTGGCAAGTGACACAGGAGCGGCAAAACTCCTTGGTATCTTCGTTCATGTGAGGCCAGTGAAAGTGCGAGACAAGCCTGTCCCACGTTTTCGTCTGACCTAAGTGACCTGCTAAGGGAATCTCGTGGGCCAAGGTAAGTAGGAAACCACGCTGAGACAAGGGTACGACCAGCCTCCTGGTCATGCCAGGCTTGGGGTCTCTCGACTCAGTGTACAGGAGTCCATCTTCCCAGTATACCTTGTGGGTACCTGTGGCGTTCCCAGCAGCCTCAGCAGCAGCCTGCTGTCTGAGGGGTTCAAGAGAAGGGCAGTCTAACTGATCCTTCCCCAGGTCCTCCCTTGAGGGTCCCCCTGAACCCAAGAATTCAACTTGATCAAGAACCCAAGAATTCAACTTGATCAAGTTCGAACTCCCTAGGCTCAGTTTCCCTCAATTCTTGTAGGTCAGCCTCCTCTGAGACTTGATCCACGACCTGGGGCAAGGGGGAAGGCGCAGCCTTAACCCTACTGCTCTTTTTCTTGGGAGGTGTCTGGTCCGTTGTTCCAGGATCCAGCACCTGTTCAGTGGGGCATTTCCTGACCTGTGACCTAGTCACAGCGAACACATGTGCTGGCAAACCTAACATTTCCATGTGAGTCCGGTGCTCCACTTCTGACCATTGTGACGACTCCAAATCATTGCCCAACAAACAATCCACTGGGAGGTCTGGACTAACTACAACCTTCTTTTGGCCAGTTACCCCTCCCCAGGAGAAAGCTACAATTGCCATACTGTGATTGGTAGTGACATTGCTTGCATTGGTCACCAGGAACTCTGTACCTGGCATGATCTGTCCAGGGTCCACAAAGTTAGGCGTCACCATGGTGACGCTGGCACAAGTGTCCCTATAGGCCTGAGCCATCTTTCCATTTATGAAAGGCGTCTGTCGGTATTTGCCCAAAGTATTGGGGCTTACGTCAGGGGATACGTCTGCGTCCCCTGTACTGACAAGGACAGCCTGAGTGAGTGTGCCAACTAAGTTGTCACGCCCCTCAGAACCCAGGGTTAACCCTACTAAACCCTTGGGAGGCGCACTACCACTGCTGACTGTACTAGGGGGCACAGGTGCCTTAGGGGCTGCAGTGGCAGGAGTCTGCCCTCCTCCTTTCTTGGTGCACTCACTAAACCAGTGAGATTTACTTTTACAGTACTGGCACCACCTTTTGGATTGGCCTTCTTTCTTCTTTTGGGGAGCCTGACCCCCACCCTCTTTGGGTTGTTGGGGACCTGTCGAAGACTTCTGGTCATTTTGTTCCCCTTTAGAATCTTTACCCTTCTGGTCTGCTTTCTTCTGACCACCTTGATTCTGGCCCTGGTTCTGCTTAACTCTTGTACGAACCCATCTGTCTGCCTTCTTTCCCAATTCTTGGGGAGAGGTCAGATCCGAGTCGACAAGGTGCTGATGCAACAACTGGTTCTGACAATTGTTTAAAATTTGTTCTCTCATCATCAAATTATACAATCCTTGATAATCAGTAACCTTACTGCCCAGCAACCAGCCCTCAAAAGCCTTAGTGGCACAATCGACGAAATCAGACCAATCTTGAGACTGCGTTTTCTGGGTATCCCTGAACAGTACCCTGTACTGCTCAGTGGTTAGGCCAAACCCTTCAACGAGTGTATTCTTCAAGACTTGGTAATTGTTAGCGTCCTCCACCCTTGTGGTGAGGAGCTTGTCTCTTCCTTTTCCTTCAAAGGAGAGCCACAAGATAGCTGCCCATTGACTCTGGGGAACACCCTGCACAGTGCAGGCCCTCTCCAAAGCAGTAATCCATTTGTGGATGTCGTCCCCTTGTTTAAAGGGGGGCACTATCTTCCCGAGGTGTTTCGTATCGAAACTCTTTTCCCTATTACTAGGTACATTGCTGCCACCAGTGGGGACTACCCCACTTAACTGTTGCTCTCTAGCAAAGGCAAGCCTTTCTTTGGCCAGGGCAAGTTCTTCCCTTTCGATCCTCAGATTGGCTGCCCTTTCCTTAGCTTCGTACACTCTCCTCTGAGGGGATGTCATCCCTCTTTGAGAAGAGTTGTGAGAGCCATTGGTTCGAAGGGATCCGCCCGAGTCTCTTGACAGAGATCGGGCTCGTCCATTCCCAATGTTAAGCTGACCTGATAGTGGCCCCAGGGGTTCCCCAGTACCGCTATCATGTTTGCTTAAGTTGGACCTGCTTAGTCTGACGACTTCTACCTGTCCCTTATCTGCCTCATCCCCAGAGAGATCCTCATCCTCATCCTTCTCGCCATCTTCGTTCTCAGTTGCGAGGTGTATGAGGTCAGGATCGTCCCGGGTTCCCTCGAGGGGAGGCATGTCTCCTTCTGGATTAGAAGAGCTACGAAGTTTCTCAGCTCTCCTGGCATCATAAGTCTCCAAGAGACCAATCAGAAAGGACGTTGTGGGGTTAGACCCCTGCTGAATCTTCCGGGAGTGACATAGTCGTCTTAACTCCTTGAAGCTCAGCACAGTATATCCTGAGGGGATGACCTGTGGAGGGTCAACTGACACAAGGGGAGACTCAGAGTTTCCTCCCTGGCCCGACATACTGTTTCTAGTGTGGTGTAAGTGATGCACCTACCTACACTATGTGTTTTCCTACTGTTCCCTTGCTAAGAGTTGTAGCCAAGGTGTGCTAAGCCTTGAGGAGCTACAACAGCTGGTTCAGTAGAACTCAGAGTATTCTAAGCTTTTAGTTATATGTACTAACAGTACTTGTGCGATCTTTCAACAAGATATTCTTAGGATACGTGTGGTAAAACAACAGCAAGCTCAAATCCCAACCGCTGCTCACCAATGTGAGAAGTTGGCCCGATATGCAACGTTCGCTATTCTAGCGACCGCTATGTATCGTACCAACGACCCTTATGGTGTTTGGTTGTAAGTCAACCTATAGACCAGCTATCCTAGTAGCGTGGATACGAGCAGTCTAAGGCTAAAGACTCGAGAGGGCGTGTTAAGCCAGCTGTTTACCACACATGTACCCCTTGAACACCCAGTGAAAGGACACCACACAAGTGTTATGAAAATAAACAGGATATTTATTAAGAATCACAACAGCCCTGTACTCTTTATGAGGACAGGGTACTAAACACAAACCAAATCTCTTTAGCAAATACTTCAAGTGCACAATTTAAAAACAAGTGTCCGAGGACACGGGAAGGTTAAGGTTTCGGGCGGACCCGATAAGGCAAGTCGGAAGCGAGGGACTCGGGACCCTAGAGTAAGGAGGCTATGCAGGCATCGAAATGCCGAGTTACCTAGCCACGAGGGCTGCGGCTGCACAAGTCTTACAGGCGTCGGGGTCTTCGCTGACGAGCCAGGAGCCGGAAGAAAAGGAGTTGCTGGCCGGCGACCAGTGCTGAATAGTTCGTAGAGATCCAAGCCTGGATCGGAGATTGAAGAAACCTGAAAGCAGAGGGGACCAAGTTCGTACTACTAGCCAGTAGTCAGAGGGTACCAGGAAGGCACCGGTTGGCCGTCACCTCGACCAGGTGAGTGGGCGACGCTAGGCTCGGCAGTCTCACGGACCAGGAGGCGTTGTCGGCGACCACGGCGGAGGTGCGAGCTGTCCCACGAAGGATGATGCTGTCGGCGTCGCTGGGCCCAGGATGGGGCAACAAGCCTTGGCAGTTCTCAGGGCCACGTGGTGGGCCTAAGATGGCGTCTTGAGTGGACCAGGAGGGTCCGGGGTGCTTCTCGCAAAGATGGAAGCAAGGGCCGGTCTGGAGCAACCAGACCAGCAGAGATGATTCTCGGATGTCGTCACAGAAGGGCACAAGCCAGCGGCTAGTGACCAGACAACGTGCTGAGCAGCGAGCAGAAGGGCCCCACGCAGATCGTGGAGATGCTGGGAGGCTGCACTTCGGTGCTGGAGCGGCTCAGGGTCGGGGCGTCTCGGACCCCAGAGCACTCACCAGAGAGTTACCTCGATGGTCGTGCTGGTTTTAAGAGCGTCCAGGTTCTGATGATGGCCGGTCCCTCGAGGTCTCGTCGCACCCACAGATCACAGCTGAGCTGATGACGTGGGTAGAGGTCAGAGGTGCCAGGGAAGCCGGTTCTCGTCGAGCTGGGCCGTCGGATTCCTTGAGGAAGGACTTACAGCAAACCGCAGAGTTCTTAGTTGGTGCCCGCTGATGCAGGGTGACTACTCCTTA
Organism: Lissotriton vulgaris; assembly: GCF_964263255.1. Classification (NCBI taxonomy): domain Eukaryota; kingdom Metazoa; phylum Chordata; class Amphibia; order Caudata; family Salamandridae; genus Lissotriton; species Lissotriton vulgaris. The sequence continues at coordinate 2,124,965,046 of NC_141687.1, read as the reverse complement.
GCCACAAGGGAGAAATCTTGAGAAGAGTCTTGAAGTCCTTTCGTAGAAAGTATTCTTGATTCAAAGATGATCTAATTTGGAAGGGTCCCCGCTCCGGCCTTTATTCTAAAGAAAGGGGTGGGTACATGACTAGGTCCTGCCCTAAGGGTGGGACCAGGAAGGGGGGTAGTTACACCCCTCTCCCCTGCCGGACTTTCCCCAGGCCAGGGCTGTCGCCCCTGGAACTGGTTCTAACCGGCAGATGCGTAGTGAGCACCGGGGTGCCACTCCGCAGTCACCTTCTCGCAAAAGCCCTACCTACCCAGAATACACAAACCCTGTCTGGGACGGTGCGAACACCGCCCTCGACAGGAAACCCTTTGTCCAAGTGCTCCTCGCTGGAAGGACTCCCAGCAGCAGGAGATCAGACTCGTGTCTGTGGTGGCAGCCTCCATTTTGTGGAGCTGAGGCTTTCGTTAACTTTAACCGGGGTTCACAGTTACGTACATGTCGTGTCCCTCTAGAAGGGCGGAATGCTAACCTCGTCGCCAGGGTTGGTGAGAGGGCAGCACCCCGATTCGTATGACACCTTACTCGACATGTCTTGATAACGCGACACCGAAGTTACCGATGTGGTACGCGTTATCATGGAACAGCCATTGGGTCTTTTCTCCGCAAGCTGCAACCGGCTCGGCTCGGGCCAGAACACAGTTCACACGAGCCCATGCACTCTGCCTTCTGGATTGTCAAGGCCTGCCATAGGAGTGACTGATAGGAACTCGGGTGTCCATTGTATGGTTAGATATAGGCTACTATATCCAAAGCAAAGGGTGATTACACGACTTCGCCCCAGCTGTCATGCAGCCAGTTGTGTCAAATTTAGGAGGCCAGCCAGGGGTGGCATAATACATGCTGCAGCCCCTGGCGGCCCTGGGTACACCTATGCCCTGAGTTACAGGGTCTGATAAGGTGGCCCAGTACCAATTGGTAAATGCACCTAGGGTACATATCGTAATTTAGAAAGAGAACAGCCAGGCTGTGGGTCTGATTGGCAGGCCCACAGCCAGAGAAAGTCGTAAACCAGTGAAACAAAAGCGAAAAATCTGGGTGATCATAGGATTGCAGACCCTACTCTCCTACAACCTGCACATCAGTAAATGTTTTCTTAGTCAAGATCACTTTAGTCCCAATTTAGAAATCAACAAGCTCAAAAAAGAGTACAACCTCGGCGTTTGATGCACATCCACCAAGGACATCCACAAAGTCCTCCTGTCCAAATCAAATTCAGGCAGTAAGTCACCATACAAAAATACTACACCGGTGCATATCCAAAGTAGTTACTTTTATACTTTGTGCAGTTGTAGCACTTTCTTGTCCTTCAATATTGTTTTATCGAAATCCACCTCCAGTAGCCATATAGTGTTGATAATTCAAATTTTATTTTTCAATTGATAATGATCCACAGCCGACGCACGTTTTGCCCCATTCGGGCTCCCTCAAGGCTCTTTCTTCACGTGTCACACAAAATCCTTTGGTGAATGCCGCTAAATATGTCAAATCCAATATTTCCCAAAGTGAAGTTCTACTGCTATGTAGTTCCTTTCGGCAATTTGGATTGCCGCTGAGACACATGGGTCAACGCGCGGAACGGGAACGGGAACGGAACTGTAAAAAACTCTCGAAAAGATGGAACTTATTATGGTTCTATAAATCATTCTACGGTGGAGGACCTATATTCCAGGACTTGTATTCGTGACATAATTGCATCGAACCGATGAGTATGGGCACCAAAAACAATGCCTTCTGGGACACCTTTACCCCCCTCAGTGAAAGAGACATTAAAAAGTTTCTTCAGAGTATTAACCCATCAAATCACTTCAGTGACCCGCTGCCACCTTCCATCGGCAAAGAAATCAAAGATGTCATCTCTCCCATCTGGACAAAGATTGTCCATGCGTCTCTGTCACAAGGAACGATCCCGGAGTGCCTAAAAGCAGGTCAGGTAACACCTATTCTAAAAAACAGCAGACCGCGCTAACTTTAACAACTTCCGTCCTATCTCTACCATCCCCAGACCAGCCAAACTCCTAGAAAAATGCATCCAATCGCAACTCTGTGCTCACATTAAAAATTTCCATCTCCTGGACCAACATCAATCTGGCTTTCGCAGTGGGCCCATCACCGAATCGGTTCTCACTCACATTATGGATGACATTTTTGAAATGCTCGGACAAAATGAATCGTGCCTACTTATCCTCCTGAACCTTTCCTCTGCGTTTGACACTGTTAATCACGACAACCTCCTATTCATTCTGGAGCACAGGATGGGTCTATCTCGTCCGGTGTTGCAATGGTTCTCGTCCTTCCTCCATCACAGATCCCAAAGAGTGAAGGCGAACCACTCTCCCTCCCAGCCATCACCAGTATCCATGGGGGTCCCGCAAGGGTCCGCCCTATCTCCCATACTCTTCAACTTGTTCTTGGAACCATTAGCTAATGCTCTAAATTCCATGGACATTCTTTTCCATAAGCATGCAAATGACACCCAACTTTATCTGAAAGTCTCCTCCCCTGACAACATCATTTCACTTAACACTACCCTATTGACTACTTAAAACTGGTTAACTGAGAACCACCTCCTGTACAACACCTCCAAAACATTTCTCCTCTGAATCACACTCCTAAGTTAGACCTCTGGATGAACCATCTCACTGCCTCCAACTGCTCCCCCCTCATTATTGACTCAGCTAAATCCCTCAGAATCACCCTGGACAAGCATTTGAACATGAAGACTCATATTAGCAATGTTTGCAAGTGAGCTAACCACCTGATGAGGACACTCCGGAATCTCAAACCTTTCCTCCCACAAGCTGGCCTCAAGCCAGTGGTCCAAGCACTGGTTTTGCCGAGGCTAGACCATGGCAGTGCTACGCTCTGTGGTCTCCCCAAATATACATTGGCCCCACTAAGGGCCTCATTGAATGTGGTGGCCAGATTGGTCATGGCTACCAAAAGAAAGGCGCACATCTCCTCAGTCTTAAAATCACTAAACTGGCTACTCTATGAAGCAAGAATACAGCTAAAGATTGCCTACCTATCACACAAAGCCCTCCATTTCAAAACCCCCAGTTATCTAGCGCAAAAGCTGGATCTATCCGGAGGGGGTAGACCCTCCAGGAGTGCTAACTCCCTCCTCCTGAAACCTCTGATCTTTCGCAAAATAAGAACGCGTCACCAAGATTTCTCCGGCTCTGCAACGTATATCTGGAACTCTCTCCCACCAGAAAGATGGAGATTCTCCTCCAAGGTTGCTTTCAAAGTGGAAGTAAAAAGATTCCTTATGAACAGATTCTTACCTTAATAGAGTGCTGGATTGTTCTGTTCTAAGGCATTGGACTTACACCTTTAGCCCTGCGTTGGCCGTTATTCTTGCTTTGTTTTTTTCCCTTCTCGTATCATTTGCTACCCTCCTATTTCTCTATGTACCAGTTATTATCTCACTCTTTATTGACCCCTTGCATTTGTATACGTTCTTGTTCTCGGAGTTCTATTTTGATATGTGATCCGTTTGGTATCCCGATTTGACACATGTAATGCAACTTTTATCTTCCTCTCCCTCCTATTGTAAAGCGCTCTGGTATCCCTCGGGATCATGTTTGTGCTATATAAAACTTTATAAATAAATAAATAAGTACTTACTAATTCTCCTTTAAAATCCATTCCTATCATTCTATGCCTACTCTACAGTCTACTAAACACACAATAATTTGTTGAGCACAAACCTAACACAACTAATGCAAAAACAAACCAAAATAACACCTTTTACTAATCTACTAACTATTAATATGTGTTATTGGGTTACGGAGTAGCATGCTACTCGCTGCAAAATGCTACAGTGCCTCGTCAGGGGTAGCAAGCGCTATATAAATACCATTTACAATTACAAAGTGTAATCCTGTATTCCTAAATGAGTTTGTGAATCCACCCTTTATTGAGAAGTCTGCTCCTTCCATTCATCATGCTTTGCAAGCTAGCGTCCCAACCAGAATCAGCACGTTGGTTACTCCAATTGGTAGTGTTATTTTTTTGTAAGTCAAATTGTTTTGACCTCCTTTCCGCCCTGTTCCTGCAGGGGTAATTGGTTCATGCCACTGGAACTTTGCCTGTCCCTTCGGGATTTGTCATTCCTTTGCTCAGTTAAGTAAAACTAAAGTGGTTGAAACCCTTTTAAAACGATTTCCAATGAACCTTGTAAATGTAATTAAAAAAACAGAAGTAAGAACGTGTAATCTTTCTAGTAAGCCTCCTTACTTTTCCAGGGGGTTAATGGACGACCTGCTCCCTGAAGCGGAACGGCGAACAGACAGGGAGCCCTTTTTAAAAACCTTGTCTTGTTCTGAGGAGAATGCCCGTGACCCTAGCTTTCAATCAGTCTTTGACCTTGTTCCTTCAGTCCCCAAAGAGTGCTTTGATTTAAGTTACAAAAGGTGGAATAGCCGGAATGCTTTGCATATCTGAAGCCTCGTCCACTATTCTTTAAAATGGACTCTTCCAGTTCTGGCTCCGGGAAAAGATCCGTGTTGCCTTTACACGTGACAGAAATGAGCGTTCCATTCGACATGGGAAAAATGCAGCAAATTAATGAAAAACACATCACGTTATTGTTTCAAAAAGGCTGAATTATTCTGCATCCTCAAATAAAATACCCCCAGTGCTGATGAATACCAGCCAAAGTTGAGCTCAGCTCTGATATTACAGCATTTTTTTAATTTCAGCCGTTTTCAATTGATTTACACAAAAAAATAGAAAAGAGTGACATTTACGTCAGCACTGGATGTGAGGTGAATTTACCTAACCAGCTTTTAATACCGATGCCCTCGAGGCAATACTCATTTAAAACAATCCCGAGGACTGGTGCAGAACACGTCGGAATTCGTCTGTGCAGGCCTATGCCACGGAGTCTATTAGGAATGCCGCTGTTTGGTTTGCATATGAGCCCATGTACACTGGTATATGGGCTAATATGCTAATATACCGCAGCAGTGCCAAGGGTCGGACACTCGCAGCATGACTGAACACAAATGAGCCGGCTCTTTTCCCGCAGCGTGTTCCCTCCGCACTGTGTATCAACCAACAGTAGCAGGTGAGGGGCATTGCACTTTCTAGTCCGGTGTTTACTCAAAACAGGGAGCTTTGAAACGGATCTCATTTAACTCTCACGCCTTCTGATGTATTTGCATTTTTGTGAATAATGTGGCAGTGTGAAGTTTGTGCAAGAAAGGTGAAACGATGTCTTTTTTCTCTATGAACATCCAGAATGAAGGGGGCTTCAAACGCGAGAGTGCTTTAGGCCATCTTTGGGTTCAAAGGCGCGCTCTGAGTTGAGGCTGGTTCTGTGACAATTCAATGGAAAACAAATATGAAAAAACCTGTTAAAGTTATTTAAGTTTTGTAAAGCACTGTGATCATATAAAACTGTAAAACTTTATAAACAAGGAGTGTTAACAACTAAGTAAAAGAATCATCGAGATCGAGAATTATATGAATTGTATGATCTTGTTTATGGTTTTAATTGACTAATAAACTTACTTGCGCATTGTCAATCTCCCTTCCATGCTCCTTATTGGATGGTTTTGCTACCTATTCTGTGCCCCACCCCAGGAGCACAACTTCTTTCCATTTACTTTTGACTGGATACATTGTGGCTTTCACTTCTGACATTATGAAGCTAATTAGTTTAATGCCATTTGTTGTTTAACACTCAATGAGAGTGCACCTCTTGCTCTACAGAGAAAGCAAGTATTCCTTCCCTTGCTTCTCCATGACTCACTCCATCTCCCATTGGGCCTGCTCCTTCGCAGCATGCCAGATGCCAGATGACAGTCTCTTCTGACCCATAAAGATGGCTGCTATTGGCTTTGCCACTGCTGGTTGCTTTTGTAATACACCAGCATTGGCAATGCAAATAGTGGCAACAGGTCATGTTAAACATATAGAAATCACTGTCCTTCTTTACGCTAAAAATGGCCACCATGTTGCCTCGTTATGTCACTCTGCACGGAGCGGCCTGTGAGAAGCTGGCCTGGTATATGAAGTACACTTATGTAAGTGGACACCTTGAACACGTCCAGACAACACTTATGGTGATTTAAAAGGTCTTAGACAACCTTAGAATGCTCTCTAAGTGGTAGCTGTTGAAAGCAGCCTTCAGGCTTAGTCCAGAAGGAGTGTAAAGCCGCTTGTTTTACCAGAATGCAATGCTTATAGTATAGATTAAGTGAAAAAGAATCACATCAAGTATTTGAATCAAAACAAATCTGAGTATGTATGCTGAGTATGTATGCTGGCTGTGCCTGTAGGCTCGTCTGTACAGAGCGCCTTGATGCCATTGGGCTTAGTCCGCGCTTTACAAATTCACTTTCATTCATTCATGTATTTATTCTACAATACTCTCTAGAATGTTTAAGTATCTACAACACGGAGATAAACACAATGTACATAATACTTTAGCAAAGAAACACAGTAAATAGCACAAAATACACAGTGGCCCCAGGAGGGGGACCAAACCATATACTAAGAAAGTGGTGTAAGAACCACGACTCGAGTCAGGATGATGTCGAGAGATCATAGAATCGCTGTGGATCCACAGAACCACCCAAAGTAAGTAGATAGGGGCCTCACGGAAAACATGTGCAGTGTGAGTACATAACTCTGTACTATTCTATGTGCAAGTCGTGGTTGGTTTTTTAAAGATTAGGGACCCTTCCCAATGGACCCTAAGGAAACCCTTTGGAAGTTAGAAGGTTGGAGAGCCAACCCACCCGTGGATACTTTAGTATCCACATTACCTACACCAGGGATGCCGGGTGCATCGGGGTGAAGTGGTGTCGGTAACGCAGTCAATTCTAATGGAGGACTACAAGAAAGTACTGTTGCTAGAATAAGAGAATGTGTCTGTGGGAATCCAAATGTGGATTCTTTAAGAGGAGTACCTGAAAGCAGAGGGGACAGAGTCTATGTCACATGGGAGTGACCAGGAGACTTGTAAGATGAATGCCCTCCGATGTCGGGTGATTCAGGAAAGATGATGGTGACCATGACTCTGCAGCTGCATGGCCCAGACAATGCTGAGAATGACCAGGAGCCAAATACAAGCTGTACCACAAAGGATGTCAAGTGCTGAGGAGTCAGTGTCCGGCGGGAGCACCAACAAGCCTTGGCAAAGGCAACCCATGCAGGAAATCTGGTAGGTGCACGGTTGGGACCAGTAAGGTCCAGGAGACTCCCCAATTGCACAGGAGTCAGGACAGGCCCCAAGCAATTAGAGGTGCCCAAGTAAAATAAAGGAGATCCACAAATGGACCTATAGGCCTGAGGCACAGGAGTCGCGAGGGGACTTCAAGCACTTCACCAAAAGATTAGGCCGCGGTGCCCACGAGGTGATGTGGCTGAAGATCTTAGTGGAAGAGGTTGCCAGAGGCTGAGGCTTGGAGCCCAATTCACTTGTAGCAAAGTTTCCAATAAGCATATGCACTTGCAAAAGTACAAGGTGCACAGGGGTTTGGGTAATGCAGCCCCCACGAGGGATTCTGACCTCAAACTTGGTGAGAGGACAACTCAGGCCGCAAGGGACGTAGAAACCTACCACCTGTGTTGTTGAATTCTTCGGAGTCCGCAGGAGCTCAAGATTAGCAGACCAGTCAGCAGTGTTGAGGTGCCTGTGAATGGAGGGAAGTGACTCCTTCACTCCAAGGGAGATTACTTCAAGTGTCTTTAATGCTCCACAGGTCCTGCACAGATTCTGTATGGTGCACTGGCACAGCCAATGCAGCAGACTGAAAGGGGGATGAAGTCAGGTCCAAAAAAGTCCAGAGTGCCCAGACAGTAGAAGTGCAGTGGCTTCAGTTCTGAACCTTATCCCATGATGAATCTAGGGACCTACACCCAGTTAAGTCCTGAAGCACCCTAGGTAAAGTATTGTGAAGATTCAGGGGACCTACCCAGGGGAGGATCTGGATGGGAGGGAGGTTACTCCCATGTTTTTTGTCCAGTTTTGCAACAAAGCCAGAGCCAATGTCTCCCAGAACTGATTTGAACTGGACTATGAACAGGAACACCAAGTGTGCCATCATGCAGACTTTCAGGCATTGGCAAGAGCACCCGCCCGGTCCCTATACACTAAATCCTGTCTGGGAGCCAAGGGTGCCTATTGTCCCACCTTCCTCTGCTCGAGCTTGGCTGAGCAGCAGGGGGGCAGAAATGCGTCTCCGGGCGACAGCAACCATTTTGTGCTGTCCGGGACTAGAAGGTTGGCACTGGGAACACTGAGAGCCTAACAGAGGGCTCTTTCAGTGCTTGGAATCATAACTCGCACAATGTTTATGGTAGGATTTGTTGCAGCCATTATTGAGATAGTCATTGGTAATTGCAAGGTGTCCCCTCTATAAAGTATAAGGCTGCTTCACTGATAACCTGGGAGAATGGACTCTGTAGGCTGCAGGGGTGCCCTACTCATGCAGGGGCACCCTCTCACTTAGAACCCAGCCCCCTGCCTTCAGGACTGCAAAGGCCTGCTATAGGTTTTAAGTGCAGTGACCCTTAGATATAGTAAAACTATATCTTTTGTAAGTGGTGCAAGCAACAACGTACACAGGCAGCAATTGCAGGCCTATAGATCCATTTTGAATGATCTATCATGAGTGACAAAATACATGCTTCAGCTCATGGGAGACCTTTGGGGTACCTATGCTGTGGGTTCATGTGTACCATATACTTGGAACTTATAAGGTGTGGCGGTTGGGAAGGAGGGACTTGGACAATAGAGCTAGGTAAATGGGGTTTTATTTTTATGAACGTTTTTTTCTTTCTCTGAGTGTGTCTTTCACGAGCTAAGGTTGCAGGCTCCAAGGTGTCAGCGAGGGCGCGGAATCTTCGGGGACTGGTCCGCCTTCTCTCCTCCTCTGGTGATTCCCGTTCTCTCTCTCTGGCCGGGTTCCAGCACCACATGTGGGAGAAGAAAGAGAGGGCTTTAGCGCTTTGAGCTATGAACTTAAGGTTCCCCTCGGGACGCCTGGGAACTGCGGACACCGGTGGTTTGTGCTCTGTACAGTATTTTTAGTGTAGGACAGGTGAAGGAAAACGTGGTGAGGATAGGAGGTAGGGGGGGGTTCTTGGGAGTGATTGGGGCGGAAAGACAGGACAATATTTATACTAATTACACGGCGTTGCCACACCTTCCCAGCCAACCCGATACTCTGTCACGCACCTGAGTGAGCCACACTCCTCCATGGGTGTGGCTAGGCAGTGCTTGGGAACGTTGGCCTCCAGGCACTGCTACTCCCGTTCTCCGCTCCTCCGCAATGTCCTCACTCGATCCTTCTCCGTCCTCCACAGTCTCCTGTCGCTCTCCTCTCCTTCTCCAGGTGTCGAGACACACGGATTCTTCCACTTCCTGCTTTTTGTCCACTCCTCAAGTCGGCTCATCATCGTGGGGCGTACAATGTTCCTCCAGTCGATTCGCTCGGCACAGCAGCGCATCATAGGTGGTTGTGTCTTCTCCTGCAAACACGGCCCCTTTCAAGGTACAGTCCTCATTTCTTGATGGTAGTTTCCCAGGTGTCCTGAAGCGGTGAAAGAGAGGTGGTTTTAGGTTTGTCTGTCGACCACCAGTCACTCTCAGTAGCGTTCCCCGCCACTCTGCTACATAAGGGTACCCCAGTATCTAATCTGGGATGTGCCTAAGTAATCAACACAACAGGTTAGGGAGAAAGCAGATAGACTGGGTTCCTGATTAGCAGGATCCCAGTCAGACTAGTCAAAACCAGCATTACATCAAGCAAAAAGTGGGGGTGACCATAAGAAGCAGATCCTACTTTCCTGCATGGCCCTATACAAAATAAAGTTTTCTATTCTTTTTAGATGGCAGCTGCATTGCATCGTTACGATGCATTGTGCACGCTAGTTTCCATCTTGAGCGTATGAGAACGAATGGCCCTTTAGAAGTTGTCTTCACATTGCTTGATGCAACATGATGGTGCAATGCACATTGCATCTGGCAACTCAGCAGACAACTTCGACGTAGAGAAAAATGTTTTATAAACTCTTAACATTGAAGGTCTATAGTATTGGCTTTGCCAATGTTGGTGCATTTTACAAGTCTCTGGCATTGTATCGGAAAAGCAAGACTGAGTTACTTTGCCAGTGCTTGATTAAACCAGTTTGAAAAATCACTGTTTAAGCCAAGATGGGGCCAAGGAATGTTTTGGGAATGCTGCCTGCACTGTCATCTGCACTGTCATGTGTCAATCCCTGAATGCGGTACACACTTGTGCTTTACTAAATAATGAAATAAACTTAAATGCACAAAAGAAACCATGAGATGACAATTTTAATGTAAAAAAACGTGAGAATTTGCTAACCTTAGATATTATGCATGCAGGATGTTGCCACGTCTGGGAGTAAAGTAACATCTTTTTTGGTGTGCTGTTTTTTTAATCTAGAATTTGTCTTTGAGTGAGTTCATTAACTTTTACAAACATTCCTTCTGATAGTTAAGTGAGGAATGAACACTGTTGTTCCAGACAATACCTGTCAATAAATATGTCACCTACTTTTTCAGTGATTAAAAAATGTTGAGCCTCCATATTGTGAGCTCAGCCCTTTATGAGATAAGGGAATTTTTTTTTTATTTCATCAATGTAGCCGTGTCACAAGTAATTTACATTTGGATGGATACAAACAGAGTTGGTATGGTGTGCAAAATAGCAATGGTCTGGGATGCAGCTTGCATACTTACCGTTGACTCGGATTAATTCAAGCATTCCATCCATCACTTTTTTGCATACTTTAGTATCTGTCCCTAAGTGGGAAGGGTATACCCAGACTTTGGTCCCATTGGCACTGTGTCACTGGAACCAAGCTATACCTGCGTGATGAGCCCTAACAAGGGCAAAAGCAGTCCTGGTTGCTGATATTCCAGTGCAGGGATGACCTGGCTGAGCAGATCAGCCTGAACTGTTCCCATTAGAGCGGGTCAAGACTAATTTGAATTTGGCTGGGTGCAAACAGAGGTGTTACGGTGTGTAAAATAACAATGTTGGACTTGGATACAGTCTGAGTGGTTAACAGAAGCTGAGATTAGTTCAAGTATTCTATCCTTCATTTTTTTTTTAATATACTTTAGCATGTCCCCCAAAGTGGGTCTAGTGCACACTGTACCACTGGAACCAAGCTATAACTGGCTGTTGTTCCCCAACTAAGATGTAGCTGGTCATCTACTGCCTGTGTTCTGATTTAGGGAGGACCTGCCCTGACAGTTTTGACTGGGCTGTTCCTATTGAAGCAGGGTTAAGACTGAATGTGCATGTTGCTGGGTGCAGAGGAAGCACAGCATGCAAAACACCAAACTGAGGTGCGGCCAGAGTAATTACCAGTGCCTGGCATTAACTTTAGTGTACTATTCATGTTTTTTGTTCATTAGTATGTAAGTCGCTCTAAGTGGATGGGCATGCCTAGACGTGGGTCTCGTGCATACTGTGCCATTGGAACTAAGCTAACCTGGCTGATGGGCCCTCACCAGGTGGAAATTGGTTCTGGGTCGCTTGTGTTCAGGTTCATGGAAGACGTAACCTGACAGTTTGGGCTGGACTGTTTCTATTGAAGCAGGGTCAAGACTTATTTGCATGGCTTGGTCCAAACATAGGTGACATGATGTGCAAAATTACGATGGACTTGGATACGGTCGCTAGTAATTACGAGTGGCTGAGATTAAATCAAGCATTCCATTCATAATTTCTTGTATGCGTTAGAACAACATATATGATCTGGAAGGTAGCTATGATCCTACCTGGAGAATTTAGGGTTGCCTGAGTGCGCGTGCCTTACCACACGGTCCATGGCATCCCGAGAGGGAAGCCAAGAGGGCCTTCTAGCCTGGAAAAGTGGCCCAGGTATCAGCTAAGACGAGGAAGGATGTGGGAAACCCTCTTTTAAGACTCCCTCAGTTCAGGAGGAGGTTAAGCCTGAGGGTAATTCTCCGGAACTTATAGTGGAGGACATAGATTTCCCGATGGACCTGCCTGAGCCCGCAGACTGGAAAGCTGAAGGGGTACCATACGGGGTGGAGTTCTGTGAAGGTCCAGAAGATTACCCTACTGATGAAGACCTTTGGCAGCAGGCCAAGGTCCAGGCAGCTGGCAACACCTCCAAGGATCACTTGGTTAACTGGGAGAATGACCTCCTGTATGTTTAGCCTAAAGTTCCTACGTCTGGTGCAACCTGTGTGTTGGTGGTTGTTGGAAATTGGGTTACTGGATGACAGGGATAATTGCCTACTTGAGGAGAAACCACAATTCCTGTCAGAGTAAAGTCACAAGCAACCCCAAATTAACCTGCGTTCAACCCTTCGGTAGCTTGGCACAAAAGCAGTGAGGCTTAACTTAGAGGCAAGGTGTAAAGTATTAATGCGGCACTTGAAACAGTAAGAAACTGAGAACACAACATAAGAAAAATCCCACACCAATTTAGAAAAACCGAGTATATTTTAAAAAACTATTTGCGACCAAACAACAGAAATCCTATCCTTGGGACCAGAGATATGCAATTTTATAGGTTTAAGTGTAAATAGTGCCTACAAGCACAAGGCGCCAACCAAGGTTATCTGGTTGCACCAGTCCGGGACAGTCACAAGTTCAGGTCGACCTTGAAGGAAAGCAGGCCGGATGCAGGAACCAAGTTATGTCCTTTGAACAAAGTAGCTTAAATCCAGGTTGTGGAGCGTTGTGAGATCCAGAGTTGAGTATACATTGTGCAGCGGTGGTTCCGTTGGGATGCGGGTGGTAGCGCGGATTCCGGCATAGAGAATGCCTCTCGCAGCAGCAGTTCCAAGGAGCTGCAGGGTTGTGATGCAAAGTCCTGCATTGAGGATACGTAGTGCAGGGATCGTTCAGAGGAGCTGCTGGGCTCCGATGCAAAGTTTGGCATTATGCAGCAGCTGCGTTATAGTCCCGAGTTAGGCTAATGTAGTGAAACAGCTTATTTCTTACATTGTTCTTACAAAAAATATTTCCAGCTGTGACCTTTGGCACACATCTGCACGTATAACAATGTTGGATTAGTTTCTCTGAATGTAACTTGTTTTTACATCTATCTTTGTACAACCTTATTACAATGCCCTGAACATCATGTACAAGGTCTCAGTTTCACACAACGTACAAATGTCATCACTATCATTATTCATGGGGCAACAGTGCTATCTAGATATTGCTCATCGCAAGGCTATTATAAAAGATGAGCATCCCAATAGATTATTCGAGGAGGTACTTCTGCTGAAATTGAGAGTCCTTGCATGCTGAGAAATCACCACGCAGAAGTCTGACATCTCGTGAGGGGTATCCAGTTTGTGACCAAGATCAAGACCCCATCAGGTAATGGGGTTGGATTGTCCCTTGAGGGGATTCTTGGCTCCACACCTACACTCACTCTAGGAACACTTAGAGTAAGGTTCGCATAGTAGGAGTACGCTAGATTACTTTTTTGTTTATATGCCTGCATATATACATTGTTTGGTACCATGGTAGAACTATAACTACTATTGGTTCTTGTAATCATGTTTGTCTGCTTCTGTCTACTGATCATTGCAGCACACATATTTTATGCAAAAATATTATTGAAAACGTCCCACTGTGTATTCTCTGTATATTTCTCTGAGAATAAGTGAGCACGAATGACTGAGCAAAGTGTTCTGTACTGTTTCCATGATCCCTGAGGTGTTAAGGTTGCAATGTTTAGTGGATTCTAGAAAACCTTTCGCTACCTGGTAGGTTAGTGGGGCTTATGGTGGCACTGTGAGCTAGCTGGTCTCTACGTCAACATATCCTGCAGGGGTGTCTGGAATCAGTCTAGACATCAAGCCCTTATTTTATGTTGTTCCAAACAATGCTCAGATCGTACGGATTGATAGGAGCTAAACAACAGCTATTTCCAAGAGCTGGGGTCCTACATTGGGGCTGCATTGTGCAGTGGTTGCAATGCAGGACTGCAAGGTGATACATCAATCTGCATCTGTTCTGCTGATACCACAGCTGGGCTACCATAGTACCTTCAGGCCCACTTCCCAGAGTCCAGGACTGGGGCAGAACCACTTGGGTAGCAGGACTCACAGCATGCTTTGATCAGGAGGCCAACTAACTAGCCCTTGGAGTCACTCTGGTGGTCCTGTGATTAATATGCAGGCCCAGCCCTTCTCACTCAGACAGAAGGGCAGCCGGGTAACAGAGGGGCAGGGAAGCAGTGTAGCTGTCCTTCTTGCAGAAGATCAACACAACAGTCCCTCTGAGTCTTGCAGAGGTCCAGATGTATACCGAAAAGGTGGGTTTGAAGATCCAATAGTTAAGCCTGGTGGCAGCATTGAAGTAGGAGTAGGTACTTGAAGTTTCTTCACCCAGAGGTTTGGAAATCTCTGCCCTGGCCCCAGCTTGTCAGCTTGTCTTGGGGCACAAAAGACTAGATTCAAACCCTTTGGTCCCCCTTTTAAAGAAAACAGGAGTCGACCCCGCCAACCCTGCCAATTACAGGCCCATCTCCCTCCTGCCTTACATCCCTAAACTTCTGGAGGCCTACGTTACCACCTGCCTCTCGGCATTCGTCGAGAGCTCCGGGTTCTTGGTACCTAACCAGGCTGGCTTCAGACCAGCTCACTCCACTGAAGCAGTCATCTTAAAAGTCTTGGACACCCTTCGGGAGAATGCCGACAGAGGGTTCCCTCAGGCACTGGTCCTTCTGGATTTATCGGCCGCATTCGACACGATGGATCATGACATCCTTCTCCACCATGTCGGACAGGCAGGCATCCAGGGACCCGCCTGGGAATGGATTAAGTCCTTCCTCTCGGGCCGAGCTCAAACAGTCCACCTAGGCCCCTTCACCGCCACCCAGGTCCCCACTACCTGTGGAGTCCCCCAGGGCTCCTCCCTCTCCCCATTAGTGTTTAATTTATATCTGCGCCCACTGATCCATTCACTGAGCACCTGGAACTGCACTGTCCTCAACTATGCTGACGACATTCAGATCATTTTTCCCTTAGATTCCCCGGATGCTGTATCCAACTTTCAGGCAGTAATGCTGCATATCCAACAATGGATGATTTCCAACCAGCTTAAATTAAACCCTGAGAAGACGGAACTCATCCTGCCTGGTACTAGTCCTTTATATTGGGGCCCCCACTTCTGGCCTAAAGAGCTTGGCACTCCACCTAGCCCTTCGAATTCGGTAAAAAGCCTGGGCGTTACCATTGACACTGATCTCTCCCTTAAAACTCATGTTGGCACCATCATCTCTGCCAGCATGTTTCAGCTACGAAAAATTCGCAAGATCTCCCACTTATTTTCCCATGAATCCCTGGTGCAAATCGTCATCTCTCTTGTCCTTTCCCGCTTGTATTTTTCCAAATCCATTTACTCGGGGCTACCTAAGTCCCTTCTCCATCGCCTCCAGCTGGTACAGAACCAGGCAGCCAGACTTATCTGCAAAACTCCCAAATGGCAATCTGCCAGGCTTCTCCTGGCCAAGCTGCACTGGTTGCCTATTGAACAGCGAGCTGCTTTCAAAATCGGCTGCCTGGTATATAAGGCCCGGCAGTCCAAGGGCCCGGCCTTTTTAGAATCCCTTCTCAACCCTCATTGCCCGGCTCGCAACCTTCGCTCTTCCCATCTCCACCTTCTCACCACTCCGATGGCCAAACTAAAAAAAACTGGGTGGCCGTAGATTCAGCTACCTGGCACCTAAATTGTGGAACTCCCTCCCTCTCCATATAAAAACTTCTGGCACCCTACTAAGCTTCGGAAGGAGCCTAAAAACTTGGCTCTTCTCAAACCTCACTTAAACTACGATTCCCACCCTCAATCTTAATCACAGCGCCAGGAAACCTCCGGTGTCAGCGCGCTTTATAAATACAGCATAAGATAAGCATAAGATGTAAGACTGCTAGGGCAGAGCATTTGTGTTGTGCATGTGGGGTAGGTGCCAGCTCCTCCCTCTCATCAAATCACATATGGCCCATCCTGCCAACAACCATTCCTCCTTTGTCTCACTGACTGGGTGCAATAAACACTGAGCAACTGCCAGCTAAGCTTAGCCGTGTGACTCATGAAATAGGCTTCATGCTCCAAATGGTTAGGATGAGAAAATGCTAACTTTCTAAAAGTGAAAAGGAAATACCTAGAATGATATCTAGGCTAACCCAGTGCACTACAAATGTGTCACATATCAGTGTACAACCATCGTTTTCAAAGTATCAAAGAGAAATGTGTTTTAGTACAATCAATCAACAGTAAACAAACGACAGCATCAATTGCATCAAGAAATTGAAAAAAGTATCATCATAAGCTTCAAAGATTAAAGATCTGCGTAGTTTATTCCAGCGTCCTGGCAGATCAAATCCAAAGTAAAAGAAATGTTGCAGCTTGTGTTCAGCATGCAGAAACAAGTTTCAAAAGTTCCCAATGCATTTCGGGCTATAGACAGCACCCCTTCATCAGGGGAATCTGTAACAAGTACATGAATTACAAAAATGATAATCAACAATGATTACATACATGGATTTTATGTTTGTTTTATTAAGAAGAGCCGTCTCGAGGTCACTAGATGTTAACCCATCAGCGGTTGTTTTAACAGTTTAACCCACATTTATCTTTGATACTTTGAAAACGATGGTTGTAAACTGATATGTGACACATTTGTAGTGCACTGGGTTAACCTAGATATCAAACTAGCTATTTACTATTCATTTTGAACCAGGTGGCCTGTAGAACCCCTCACCTGGTCCACACGTGATTTTGTTTGTGAATATTTCATACAACATTAGTAATTTTGAAGCAGAGACTTTAACATTGGAGAGGGTTTTAAATTAAAATTATTTAGACACCAAACTCAATATACCTACCTGCTCCAAAATCAAAGTTATCACTAATTACATGTAATAAGGTAACCTAATGTTATCCTATGGGAGAAGGAGGCCTTGCAGCAGTGAAAAATGAATTTGAGATTTTTCACTACCAGGCAATATAAAACTTAAACCCACATGCCCTTTTTATTTATAATGCACCCTTCCCTAAAAACCTTATGAACCTACCTTGGGGGTGACTTATATGTATTAGAAAGGAAGGGTTCAGCCTGGCAAACGGTTTACTTTGCCAGGTTGAAATGGCAGTTTAAAACTGCACTACAGGCTGCAATGGCTGGCCTGAGACCAAATGTTAAAGTGCTACTTTAATGGGTGGCACAATGAGTGCTGAAGGTCCACTAATAGCATTCAATTTACAAGCCCTGGGTGCATGTAGTACCAGGTATTAGGGGCTTGTAAGTAAATTAAATAAATTAAATGTACCGATCAGGAGTAGGACAATGTTACCATGTTTAGGGCAAGGGTACATGCATTTTAGTATGGGTTGGCAGTTTTTAGTTTTTAAAGTGCACAGAGTACTAAAGTTAACTAAAGAAACCTAGCAAAACAAGAGAGGTAAAGGCAAAGGGTTTGGGAGAAAACCACAGAACACACACACATGTCTCTGCAGCTGAAAGCAGCGAGAACTACCCTCCTCAATTTGTTTTTTACTACTTGAGGCCTATCTGTCCCACAGACTACCACTAGGTTCCCTTATTTAAATTTAATAACTGCTAACATTGGATTGGAGCTGGTAGAGATAATTTGTTTGGACTCCAAACACAGTTGTCATTTAAAAACTTCTTTTACTATAAAGTCTGATTTTAAGTCACAATTCGGAAAGTGGCTGATGAGGGCTCGTAGCCCAAAACCGGTCCCAGGATGCTTGTTTCCAGTCCAGGGAAGACATGGCTTGGCAGTTCATGCTGGACTGTTCTCATGAGGCAAAGGGTCAACACTGATTTGCATTTAGCTGTGTCTGAACTGGGGTGGCAAAGTGAGCTAAAGAGCAATTATGGATTCCACCCATATCTGTGACTGGGGGTGAGTGTCTGAAAAGTTTCAGCGCTCCGTCCATCATCTCCTTGTGTTTGCTTAGTTCGCACTAAGTTGGCAGGGTATGCCCAGATGTGGGTGCCATGCTCACTTTGCCACTGGATTCAAGCTAGCCTAGCTGATGATGGCTGTTAGCCTGACACCGGTCCCAGGATGCTTATTTCCAGGCCAGGAAAGACATGGCTTGGCAGCTCGGGCTGGACTGTTCCCATGAGGCACAGGGTCAACACTGGTTTGCATATTTCTGTGTCTGAATTGGGGTGGTGAAGTGAGCTAAATAATGATGATGGATTCAACCCAGATCTGTAACTGGGGGGTAAGTGTCTGAAAAGTTTCTGATCCATCATCTCCTTGTGTTTACCTTTAGAAAGCTGCCATGTTCTTATCCTAACCATTTATGCCTTCTGCCAGTGTCCTGGGTCACATGACTGTGCCTGGTTCTACTATTGGGATTTGTGCATTTCTCCCAGACAGTGAAACAAAGGTGATTAGGTTTGGACAGGTTGTGCAATCTTGCCAGGATGACAGGGGGCAGAGCTGTTCCCTGTCCACTTGTACTTCAAAGGGGCTTGTCTCCAGCAGACAAAAATGAACCTGACACTACTTTTTCGCCACCCCAGACTTCTTGGACTAATGACAGGGGAAGTGAAGAACTTTCCAGAAGCGGATGTGAGGGTAGGAGAGAGTGTTCTCCAGCCCACACACAAAGACTGGTACCAGATATAGTACACTTCTGATCCTGTAGAAGACTTCAGAAGGACTGCCTTGCCGCCAGAGAATGCCCTATGGCTACCAAAGGACTACCCTACTGTTTGAAGGACTGCCTTGCTGCTTGAAGCAGAGCTGGACTATCTCCGTAAAACAAGGACCACCAGAAGTGACTTGAAGGGCTAGTTGGCTGGCCTCCTGCGTGAGCTGCAGGGACACAAAAAGATCCTGCAGCCTTGAACCCTACTTCTGGCCTCTGTTGGAGTGCTTCCTAACCCCTCCCAAGTTGTGTCCCCTAGGTCCTGGACCCTTGATAGTGGTATGGGTGGTACAAAAAAGTGCTTGCATAACCGAAAAAAGACAATGACTTTAACTGCCCCTGATCCACCCATTTTTTCAACTTTCAGGATTACAGTAAGTTTAATGGTAAAATCCTTCACCCTGACTTCATCCAGCAGCTCCCTGACAATTACACTTCTTCCACGGACACCGCCTGCTAATTTGCCCCACTAAACTCTAGCTTCCCAGGAACTTTTCTTCAAACATTCTTCTTTGTCCGAAAGTAAGCTGAAACTAGGCCTAATCTACCCAATATATTTGACCCGCGATCCATCACAGTCGGCCTTTACTTTTGACTATGACTTATTCTCGTGCGACAAGATACCAGCGATTGGCCCTTTGATCTTTTAGGCACTAATTTTCACTAAAATCTAAGTTAAGAACTCCGCTTCTACAGATTGGATTCAATTTGTTTTTGTGTCATTTTCTTTATTAAAATTGACTCTATTTTTCTAAATTGATTAGGTATATTTCTTGTGTTGCATTTTTAGTTATTACCTTATTTGTTTGTGTGTTACATAAATACCTTACACATTGCCTCTAAATTAATTCTTACTCCCTTGTGCCAAGCTACCAGAGGATTAAGCACAAGTACATTTAGTGTAACAGGGCTGGATTAAGCACTTGTTGCATCAAGTGCAACAATCTTTTTTGGCACCCTCTGCCCCATCATCTTCACCTCGGATTCCCTCACTACCACCAGGCAAAAGTGCCCCTCATCTCTCCATAGACCCTCTGTCACATACATTCATTTGCTTAAAAGCACCGTAATGGCTGGCTTTACTAATCCACTCAGCTATCCACATAAAATAAAGATGTTATTTGCAGCAGACATATTACCCTCGGTTCTACTTTCTTAGGAGTCAAAACTGCCACTAGACAAAACTCTGTTCTCTCTTTCCAGCAGGAACATTAATCACAAGAGTTATCTTATTTTTATTGCTGCCTTTAAGCTGAATGCACAAGGAACTCTGCAGCAGGTGCTTTTAAATCCTAAATTATTGGTAAACACAGTGCCCTCCCCCTCCATGTCAGCGCCCCGTGAGGCTGCAATGGTCACACCATCCTAAAGCGGGCCCTAGTGACAAAAGATTGTTGTTCTTGCCTGAGTGGGGCTTCCACCTCCCTCAACCAATAACCCAATTTCATACACTCACTAACGACATTTTTGTTTTGTGTAATACTGGTGAATTCAGAGATGAAATACACCTCTCTGAGGCACATATTTGTCCCTGCTGCAACTGCATATTAGCACCAGATATTAATTCCATTCATTTTGCATAGGGTTAAAATGTTTGTTAGGAGTTCATTCATACTCTTACCGATATAATTTATATAAATGTTTGAACCACCCTCCCTCTCCCACCACCCCCAGACAAGAATTTACACATTTATTGACCACCCTCCCCCATCATTGGAATAAAGTCTTGTTAGAAATGGGATCCAAAGTCAGTCAGAGACCACCATTCCTAAGTCAGGGCAAAGAGGTTACATGCCAAGATTACCCTTGCTCACCCCCTTGGTAATGTGACACGAGCAGCAAGGCTAAACTTGGAGGCTATATGAGTTAAGTGTTTGCGCGCGCACACAGCAACAACACCCAAGGCCCACCACAAAGGAAACTCCACACAAGGTTATATGTAAAAATAGCCTTTGTATTATACCAAAATACATAAGATAAAAATACACACTTTACAATGTGCCAACAGGCACAGGCAGAATTTACAGGGGATATGTACAAGACAGGGCCACATGGACCACTGTAAGGAATAGGCACTTTTAGAACTTAGCACTTTGTAGAATTAGCACTTAGAACATAGAACATAAAGTCACTGTAACACAAATTAGCACACAACCAGTAATTACTGGTAACAGGTAAGTAACATCTACTACAGGTAAGTACCACCTTCAGAGGTGCAGCGAAAGAACAATTGCGCCAAACTTACATAAGTCACCACCTGTGACTGTCCCTAGGCCCTCTGGCCTTGTTGGGGCTAGGACGCCCTGTGTCCCAATGTCAGGGGGGCCTAAACGTGGCAGCTGTCTACTAAGTGCTGGGCTGCTGTGGAGACAATGTGGCCAACGCTGAGCCTCTCAGGCTCTGAGCAAACGTAATGCCCCTGAGCCTCTCTGGGCTCTCAAAACAACTGTGGCGCCTTGAGCCTCTCTTAGGCTCGAATTAGCAATGCCAGATGAGCCTCGTTGGCTCTAAATACAAAATAATGGAACTCAAGAGCCTCTTCCAGGGCTCTAGAACAAATGTGGGCTGTGAGACTCTGGGGCTCGGGATAACACAACAGTGCCCACTGAGCCTCTCGTGGGCTCTCAAAGATACTGTGGCGCCTGAGCCCCTTGTGGGCTCTAAATTACCAAATGCGGGCGTTCGTTGGAGTCCCTCCTCGGGGGACTTGAAAACGGAAATGCCCCCGGAGCCCTCTGAGGGCTCTACACAAGAATGGCCCACTCGTTGAAGTCCCACTCGGGGGACTCAGAATCAGGAATTGCCCCCAAGAGCCTCTCGGGCTCTAAAGAACTGTGAAGCGCTCCCGAGCCCGACGACCACACTGGAGGGCGGGCACCGGCAATGTGCCCCGACGCCTCCCCCTCTAGAAACAAACCACACCAGGACCCTCCGTCCCTATGGACAGGCCCAGAGCTCTCCCCCGCCCGTCAACTCACCAGGCTCTGCTGCGGAGAGGCTCCGAGGTCGCGGCAGACTTCCTCTGTTGTTCCGGTGCGGAGCCGGCCACCCGCTGGGTCCGGTGGAGGCAGGGTAGCTCTCGTCCTCCTCCTTGATGGCGATGCACCCTCGGCCGTCGGCGGGGCTCTCCTAGGCCACAGGAGCCCCGCGAGGGGGTACCAGCACTTCCGGGTCGTCCTGTTGTCCCGCCCCCGGCCTACCTGACTTCCGGCCGGGCGGCGGCGGCAATTCTTTCCCCGTGACACGGGGTGAGCTCCTGTCCGGGGAGGGGGGCAGCAACAAATGCGGCAATGAGCGGGGTGGGCACCCGCGCCGCTCAGCTCGGCCACAACACGCAAGGGATGCCGGGTGGGCACCGGCCCGACAAATAAAGCACTCCCAAGCGCTACGACAGCAAACAAAGCGCTTCCAGGCGCTAGAAGCAAAGTAAAGAACTATTAAGCGCTGGGGCCAAAATAAAGCGCTCCCAGGCGCTATAGGGCTCAACAGACAGCAAAGGTCCTCCAGTAGGTGGGGGGGGGGCAAGTCTCGGCCCAGAGCTAGCTCACTGGGCCTACAGGCAGGGAGGCAGTCCAAGTGGTGGTCCTACTGGCACCCAGCAGCAGCCCCCCTCCTGAAAAGGATCCAGGAGGAGAACATTTTCATGGGGTCACAGCCCCTCTTTTATACACCTTTTCCCTTTGTCTTTGCTCAGGGTGAGGGGAAAAACCAGTCGGAGCCGGTTTGTGAGCACTCTTGATGTTCTCAGCCCCTCACTCTATTCACTGGCAGGGCTAGGGTCATCAGTCGCACCACGGGGGACAGAGCCAGCATTGTGTGGGGAAAGCCCAGCCTTTTCAGGACCCAGGTGTACTCCTCCCCAGCCATCAGCATGCTAATCTCCACACACACCACTGGGCAGACGCATCATGACTCATGGAGCCTGGCACCCCAGCCAGCTCCAGCCAATCACATGCAAGCACATTCACTGCACAGACAGGCACACTTCTAGAAGTGGCACTTCCATATTAGACACAAACATGCTGCATACATCATTGCGCAGCATTCAATCACACGAGTTCGTACATACCAAACTCGAGCCTGCACACCTCACGCATCAGAAACTACAGTGAAAGTGCGCAGAAACCAAAAATCACTACCACCAATTCACATTCATGAAGCAAAATATTTAGGGGTGAACCTGCCAGAAGGGCCAAGACCAACATGTCTTAATAATGCATGCATCCTGGCCACTATTTGGATTTAGATAGGGGTTGCAGTTACCTGTGTCCCTCAGCTGCTGTTTATACTCTTGTACACTAAAGAAAGGAAATGGTTTTGTAAAAGTAATGACACTGGCATGCATTGTGCAAGAACCATAGAAATATTTTGATCATCGTGTCCACAATCGTGAATACTTGCTCCCACCCAGCTGTCACTAGTCTGTCAATTTCTCACATCTTCATCACGTTTTTAAATCACGTATGATGTTTGAGAGAGTGATGTGCTAGAACAAGTTTTATGCTACCTTTCATTTGGCGATTTATGTCACTTTGTGTGATGTCATTTGGAATGAAGTTTTTATTCAATGTAAAAAAACTAATGAATATAAGACTTTGATGACAAGCATTTTTTCTTCATTCCATGTACCATATATCAGTAAAGTGATTTGGAAAATCTGTCTAGTGACTACTCAACATAATCCACATTGGTTAAATCACTGTTACAATTTACTATATCTGCCGCTTGGGCAAATTCTCTTCTTTCCAGGGAAATGTGTGGTTACACGTGAATGTGCTCTTCCTTAGTCACACGTGTGCTGCGTATTGTTATTAGTGGAGGGTGCATTAGATGTTACATCACTTTTCAAAAACGTGATTAATTTGTTGAAATCCCAATAAATATGTGTAGATTTATTAAGTTTAAAGAGAAACAAGCAATGGGAAAGCCAATAGTTAGGTACTTGGCAAGCATGCATACATGTAAACACATATGAGAGGAGGAGTACATCAGCCGTGGCACTGCGGTGTACTCCTTTCTAGAAGGCTCTGCCAGCAAAGTCAGGCAAGCTGGAGTAACTAACAATATAACAGGGCCAATGAATTAAGTGGGCTGACCAATTACACTCTGCCATAGGTTTCATGCTGAGGTGGGTGGTAGCAAAATGTGAATGACACTTGAACAGGCTGATGGATCAAGAGGGAGGAGCAAAAGCCCATGTATGTAGGTATTCATGTAGGTATTTTTATTGTGAACATTTAAGGCTTGGACAGGCACCTAAGCCTGGCAGAACCCACCACTCTAGTCAGGACAAGATAACCCCTGCACACCCAATTGGTAGCTTGGCAGAGCTTGGCAGAGCAGCCAGGCTTTACCCAGATGTAATGTGTAAAGGGTTTGTGCAACACACACCCACAAGGGACACACACCAGGCACACCACAAAAAGAGACTCCACACAATGTTATAAAAAAAGGTCCTTTTTATTGTTCTTAAAACACATTAGACCACAATCACATAAATCACTGTGCCACTAGGCACTTGTCATGACATCACATAGATCATAAAATCACTTTCACCATAAGGCAATTGTCATAACACATGTATTGTACGGAAGCAATACTTATAAGTGGCACCTGTCATGCATGACTTTGTATCATAAGTAAGAAAGCATCGTGAAACCATTATGCCTACATATTAGGCAGTTTCCTAATAATATTAACAGTACTTGATATGCAGTTCAGGTTAGGTCATTCACAGAAATCATCCAGAGACAACATTAGCACCCTAATCATGATATCCCTATAGGCACATCAGTAAAAGTAGGCACATATGCCATCAGTTGGTATGGGCCCACGTGAAGCGACGTATCCAAAACTTAACGTAGGGCCCAGAGATCTCTTTATCAGTTGTGGTGGTAATCATAAAATGCGGCCAGGGAGAACCCTAGGGAAATGCATTTGCTGGTGACTGCCCGGAGCAGCTGCTTCCCGCAGAGGGGATTTAAGAGTCCTAAATAAATGCCCCTAAGGTATGTATCAACACGGAGCAGCAGCTGCCTATGATTGCACTGAGGGGCAGCTGCTGCAGGAAAACATTGCCTCAGTCAGTGAGGAGATCTTGCCGATGTCCCCTGATAGCGGCCTGTGGTAATCAGACTCAAATGCACTCCGGGCGAGTTGGAATCTTTCTGGTTGCCTTGGACCCCCGCGGGGTTGAACAGCCTGGCCTCTCCAATTTCCTGGTTCAGCTCCTTCTGTTGTGCCACCCGTGCTCCTCTGCTCTCTGCTGTGGTCCCCTTAGTGGATGTACCCACGGGTGAGGTCAGAGGGCCTCTCCCAGGAGGCCCAACAGCTGTAGCACCCCCAAGCCAGTTTCCACATTCTTTGGGATCGGGAGGGGCCGCACACCATGCCGAGCATTGCTGGGCAGCCCCAGTTACTTGCCGGAGCTCAGATAATGAATACTCCCCCGCATTTCTCATGTCTTCGACAGACTAGGGCAGACGGGCTCAGCCGAGGAGGAGGTCTTTGCCCTGCGGCTGCCGCTTCTGTGGCGGCTCCTGCTGTGGTTACAGAGCAACCAAGTCTCCAGAAGGTCACGCCCTGCAACTCCTTAGATCGTTCAGCAGATAGGGAAAAAGAAAAACAGGACGCTCCTCCAATGCTTTTCCCTGTTTGTGGCCAGAATCAAGGAAAGGGGGAGCACTTTTCAAGGAACACACAGCTTTCCCCACACACTGGCCAAAAGTACACGCTGGTGCCCCACCACAAAAGCGCTCAATATGCGATTGGCTTTCAAAATTGGAGGGTGAAGGACACATTGCTAACCCTTCATCTTTGAGCTGAGAACAAAAGAGATCAAACACCCTTTATGAGGAAGAATACTGATAGCACCAACAATAGGGTCAGCACAAGGGTTTCTGTAACTATGGTGGCATTCCTTCTCTTGGCCCAACAGGCAGCAGGTCAGCACTTCAAGCAAACCAGTCCAATAGTAGTTCCTCTTGGCAGTCCTCTGGCCAGGTGCAGTCCACATAGTGTCTCTAATCATGGAGTCACAACCCCTATACTTCAACCACTGTTTAGAAGTTCACAAAACCCCTATTCACATAACCAGCCCTGGCCCAAGACACAGTGCAGGGGGGCGAAGACACCATTGTGAAAGTCCGACACAGCCCTATTCATGTGGAGGTGCACACCCTCCCACCACTCTAAATGCAGACCAGGCCTATTCAGATGCAAGGGAAACTCCTCCGACCACTCTAAATGCACCCAGGTCTATTTTGCCCAGCGCTGAGTCACCCAGGAAAGGCAAGGCACACCTCGAACGCCCCTTGTGACTGTCTAGAGTGAATGCACACCCCCTTCTCCTGTTAGTCTAAGCCAGATGGTGAATTCACAACCAGGCAGGGGAAAAAGAGTCAAACGCACCCAGAAATGCCTACATCTAAAAGTGGCATTTCTACAATAGTAATAACAAATTCGCTTCCACCAATAAGCAGGATTTATTACTACTATTCCATATACAAACATGGCCTGCTCCCCTTTCATATCAGAAATTACCACTGAAACTTATATAAGGGAATTCCCAATTCAAACCTATGAGAGGGCAGCCTCACAGCAGTCAGAAACCAAATAGGCTGTTTGTCACTACCAGAACATGCCATACAGTTAAGGCCCATGTCCTACCTTTTACCTAAACAGTACCCTGCTCATAGGGCTAGCCAGAGCCTACCTTAGGGGTGACCTATATATAGTAAAAGGGGAATTTTAGACTGGGTACATGGGATACCACTGTACAAGGGACTTACAGATAAATTAAATATGCCAAACAGGTGTAGACCAATCTCACAAAACAGAACACATGCACTTTAGCACTGCCCAGAGTCATAAAACCAACAAAAAGAGGTCAGAAAAAATACTGGAGTAATGCGAAATGTTTGTAGATTACCCAGCAAAAAGGTTCCAACAAGCTGTCTAAACTCCAGACTGAAAAAGAGGGGTTTAAAGGAAAAGAAATCTACAAATTGACATTTTGCAAATTTTTTCAGCAACAATATGTTGTTGAAAATTCAGCAAAGAGTCAATTTTGCTGAAAAAAACATACAAGTAAACCTTTTGCAGGGGAACTTTCCAACAAATTTGATCAGAGTTGTATTTGAAACAAAATCTAAAAATATCTTGACCATTTACCTTAAAGAGCCGTGTAATCCCTCAACCATGATCCTGAAGTAGGAAGGCCTCTGGAGGTGATGTTCCAAAGCCTTTTCAAACCAAATGGTCCTGTATGAACAAAAGCAAACACAACCTGCATAAATCAATCCATAATCCAACCAATTACATAAAAGTGTAGTCTTATACCACTTAGTTATAACATGGATTTTAAGAAGCAAACAACATAAACAACAACAACATAAAATAGTAATCAGTGTTTTATAGTTAAAATAAACTTGATTGACCCTATCATTAGTGAATCATGTACCAAATATTGCAATAATTTAAACATTCTTTAGACATTGAATTTATGAATTTAGATCAAAGAACCAACCAACAATCATCATCACCGTTAAATCATGATCATAATCATCAATGGTTCTTTAAAGGTCTTGAACAAACTCAAAATAGGGCTTTCGGATTTTCAACTTCATAAACACATGAATCAGATTAAAATGTAACTGCTTTATATGTATAAGGTTGTTTATATCACATAATGAATTAATACGTTCCCAAGTTCACATTTATATAGTGAGGTCATTTATGGATGGCCAAACTCTTAATTTCTGGAGGTGAGTAAATTTTGAGAGTTTGCAGTGTTCAAAGAATTGTATGTAAAATTACCTTGAAGCAGAAGCCATATATTTAAAAAATGGTGAGGGTATGATTTTGGAATCTATTATTGAAATATTAACAGCTCGTTCATTTCACAACTCTAGTCTACTATTTTTGGCAGTATCCATGAACGATCTTACGCATCTGTGCTACGAAATGGTCCTTAATCTAAGAAAATTAATGATGTTCCTCTACATTTACATCAATCTGAATTTCCCCCTAGCCACCCTCTTAAGTACTTAGTGGACTACCTTTCTTTTCCACACTTCCAGAAGGCGTTATATAAAATTCACACTTGCTGTTATTGAGAAAAAGAGAAACAAGACAGTGAGAAGTTATAAATGACCATGTTAAACAAAATATTACGTAGCCATAGCTATAGAGCAAGTCTACTGGATTTCGGAATTATACTTTTATGGGCCAGATGTACGAACCTTTCATTTAGCGCCTCGCAATTTGCGACACATTGCGAGTCGCAAATTGTGAGGGGCTAAATGAAATGTACAACAGTGTGTTTACACTGATTTGCGATTCGCAATGTGAATGCTAGCCCTCCCAGGGATGGTGGCCTACTGGGGTCAGCAGACCACCATGTCTGGGACTGCTTTTTGATAAAGCAGCTTTTTAAGAAAAAATGCAGCCCGCTTTCCTTAAAGGAAAACTGGATGCAATAAAAAAAAATTCAAAATGAAATGTTTTCATTTAATATTTTAAGGGCAGGCAGCGATACATAGGACCACTACCTGCCCTTTAAAAATTACTTTGCAGACAAATTCATTACCACCTAATTGAAGTAGGTAGTAATTGTGAGTGTTTTGCAACCCCAATTGCGGTCGCAAAACATTAGTACATTGTTTTGAGACTCACTATTTGGAAAGGAACATGCCTTCCAAATAGCGAACTTATGTAGTGAGTCGCAAAAAAATTGCAACTTGCTATATAGGCTATGTACATGGTCCAATATGTTTTTGCATGCGCAAACAGGTTTGCAAACCCGTTTGCTAATGCAAAAACGGGTCATACATCTGGCCCTATATTTTTTGTGTGAAGTCATATTAGTGATTGATGTGCCCAGTCAGCTAGGGTTGTAGCCATGTGAAATTTTTCCAATAAGCTACATAACTACCCACAAATGACCATACAATTGGCACTAAAAAATTATTCATATCTGAACTGATAAATGTCTCATCTGTCCTTTAAATTTGGCCCAATAAACTGCCCAGATCAGCGTTATTTTTCCTGTTCTTTGTGAACTAGAAAGTTCCTACTCAAGAGCTTAGAAATGAATCTGTATTCAATTAGCCAAATTAATCTTGGCATACGCAATATGAATCTCAGTGGTCAAAATATCTTGAGGAAACAGACCTCATACCAAAATCGCTCACATCAGCAAAATCTCTTGGCGACAAACTCAAGACGCTATTATACCTTGATGGTCAATAATGCCAGCTTTCAACTAGAGCATCTCCACATTCTGAACACTTTCTTTCTAAAATGATAACTTAACACAAGCCCTAGCCAGCTCACATGAATACTTAGGAAAGCACCCACTAATGGGTTTTCAAATAGTGCTTAGCTACCCTCTAAGCAATCATCCATTCAGCAGCACATCTGGTCTGGATGTAACAAGAGTTTGTTACCCTTGCCACTACCTTGACTTCCCATGGACCATCATTTTGGTATATAAGACTATATGCATCACCCACAAGGAGAGCCACATGAACAAAGGTGAAAATGTATCACTAAGGTCTAAGGAACAAACCAGTAAGAAGGTTAGTATAGCGCACCTCCAGATTTTGAATCTCACCTACTGTCACTCACACTCTGACAATTTACCAAGAATCTGGAATACTCAATTGACATATACCTGACAGGCTACGACAATCTACACTTTTAAAAGAGAACTAAATTAGATGTATCCACTGCTTGTATCTCTTGAGTGTCTTCCATAAGCATAGCACGATCACCTCTTATATGCTCTGTCCATTTTAATCCGATGCAATTTTGTAATGCTCTTTGCCATCCCATGCTCAAGGCCTCAAAACACTATATCATGAAAAAAGATGAATAAATACATAGAAAAAAATATGTGGGTGAGTTAAAAAAAAATATAAGTATTGGCCTTCCATGGTGAAGGAGAAAGCACAACTGATAATGGGCTAAGGATTAAAACAATTTTCTTCCAGCACAATGGTGAATGGTAATCTTGCCTCTGTAGAATGGTTGTATGTGATTTCATAGAAAAATTATTTAATGAAATAGGGTTAGTGAGAAACCATTTCACCTAAACTGTTTAATGGAAATTTGCAGAATGAATAGCATTTACAATTTCGTAAAAAACAATTCATAGAATGTCTGAGATCCTAAAATTGGCTTTTGCATGCTTATGTTTTTTAAGGTGTAAGTGCAAAGGTTGCAGGTCTTTCAGATTTTTGTTTGACAGAAGTATTTATTTCAGTGCTTTATTTTAGAAGACATTACTCATATATTTTACACTGTCAAAGCATTACTTCAGATGTTTTTAATTCACTAACCCTCACGACCACTGAACACCATCCCTCACAGTCCCCCTCACAACTCCTAAATACCAACCACACCTGCTCCTAAAAACCTCCCACCACCCGTAAAATTAATCTATCTCCAACCCATAACCTACATCCTACCCAGCCATTACAACAACTAAACTCCACACATGCCACAACACTAAAAACCCATCACCAGGCCCAAACTACACTCATCACAGACTCCTTAACTACACCAATCCTAGCACTCTTAATACTATTTCTAACCTTAAGCTACACCCATTCCTGAATTCTAAAATTCTTTATGGGCAAAAATCCTCCCATCCTTGACCTCTAAAACCTCTCACCACCCGTAAACTACATCCATCTCAGACCCATAACCTACACCCTATCCTAACAGCCATTACAACTCCTAAACTCCACACATCCCAGAACCTTAAAAACCAATCACCAGGCCCAAACTACACCCATCACAGACTCCTAACCTACACCCATCAATGCCTTCTTAATACTATTTCTACCCTTAAACTCCACTCATTCATGAATCTTAAAATTCTTTATGGACAAGAATCCTCTCATCGTTGACCTCTAAAACCCCACACCATCCGTAAACTCCAGGCATTCCTGAACCTTAAAAACCTTTCACAACCCCTAAACTTAGCCCTTTACAGTCGTAACTCCACCTATCTGGAAACCCTAAAAAACTCTAAACACCCCTACACTCCATCCAACCCTGAACTCAAAAAACCTCTCCGCAACTGCAAACTTCACTCTGTCATTTTTAAAATTATCTTTTATTTGAAATATTTTGTTTGTGTTTTGATTTTTTTGTATTTCCTTAAAATTGTCTTTTCTTAAAATTGTTTTTTCTTGAGTTGGTTTCCTCCAATTCTAAGTTTGTTTTCCTATTAATTCTCATACATCACTGTAGAATCAATAGCTGCTCAAGAAGATTCCATATGCAAGCCCTCCCCCCTATTTCTATGAACTGTTACTATGTTAATCTATGTATTTATTTAATATTAAGAATCACATTCTTCTTTTAATTAATTACCTTGGGAATAACATCCAAATTGTAGTCCTCTTCCAGATCAGTACTTTAGCCTTGACATTGGCAGGTCAGAAACATTTCTACAGACGCTGATGAAGATACTTGTGCTACTTTTGTTTCTTTTTAAAACACTATTGAAAAGTAGGTAATATGAAGTGTAAAATGAAATATGTTTTCATTGTATATTTTAGAAGAATCAGTGACTATTACGATGTAGGCACAACATATGTGGTGTTGTGCATTTAGGGTTGTATGAGGTTATGGGGTTGTGGTGGCATCAGGGAGCATGAGATGTAGCTATTTTGTGTTTACTTAACAATGACAGCACGTTGACCAGAGACACTGGACAGAAGAAACGATTTAGTACACTAGGCAATCATTCCATGTGGTGGATGATGTAGGCTAAATCGTGAGGCTTTGAGGATGGATCACAACACAGTTCTATAGAAAAATAGTGACAATGGAAGACAAACATTCCACATACATACATGCACATATTATTTGTCATGGCATAAAAGTATTCACAGGTTGTGATAAGCCCATAAAAACATGCAGGTGGGATTTGTGATTTATGTGGCTTGTTTATAGTAGTCTTAAAAGATAATAAGGTGATGAGAACCCAGGGCCTCGCAGGAGACTCTTCCAGTGGAGAGGGCTCAGTAGATGCATTGGGAGAGTGAGTACTGTAAGCAAACAACGTTTGTAGGTTTACAAAATTTAGGTGCGTTTTGACGGGAGAGGGTTGCTGTGAGTTGAGGGGGTGGGGGTTCAATAGTTTATACTTTTGAAGACCAATGTGAGGAGCTGAAGCTCTGCTGTTGGCAGCCAATCAATTCTATGCATCAGGGGAAGTGGGTTCACCCCGTGGGAGAGTGAAGATACTTGGCTGGACAAGAGAAGTTATCCGTAGTTAGAACCAAGAGCGCAGAGATACCCCTTCTAGGGTGATTCAGGCACTTTATAAATTATACTAACATAACATATTAACATTAGTTGTTTTAGCAACCGAACTAGCTCAGATGACTGCATCTATGAGATTTGAAGTGAACTGAATGGAAGATATAGATGCAATGTGAATTTGATAAAGATAAAAGAGTCCAATCTCAAGTGGGATTTTTAGATGTAAGGGGGAAAATGAGAAAGGTGGGGGGAAGCACATGAGAGGAGTATGAGAGTGAGAGGTAGGTGGTGGCAAGTAGTAGATAATCTCAGTTTTAGAAGCACTGAGCAAGAGTGAGTTTTGGGCGAGCCAGTGACGGATGACTGCAAGAAAGTTAGAGATCATTTACATTTTCAAAAGGGATTCACATGTAGCCTTGTATGTGCTAAAGCGCATTTCTCTATAGGTAGGTAGGTCAAAATGAATTATGATGCAAAAATAGCAGCTAAGCGCATATTGCTTCTTTTTTTTAAGCTTTCCTTCCCCTAAAAATGGTGGAGGTCAGCCCCAGACGTCTTCGATCATGCGCTTCATGAGTATGCCTATATAGTTGTCTTTGCAAACTCTTTCACAGGTATAGAAAATTGAATACAAAATAACATGTTTAGGACTGGAGGAACTCCAATGTTCTCCTACCCACCAGCACACATTATTGAAGTGCCAGACTTATTTTATTAATGACTAGCAGCCCATCCCGACGTTGTCCGGGAGCAATTAGGCTTCAGGGCCCCTGCCCGCCCCGACGTTGTCCGTGGGTGCCCTGGAGCCTTCCTCCATATATTGCAGTATTATACCTCTATGTTTCCTTTGTACGCTTTTGTAACCTGCACACGTAACTTTTTCCTCCTGTAATGCACCATTTGGCTCACTTTTTTAATGCTCCGTTTGCTTCCTCTTGCTACCTGCACACGTCACTTTTTCCTCCTATACCTCTATGTTTACTTTCTACGCTTTTGTAACCTGCACACATAACTTTTTCTTCCTGTAATGCACCGTTTGGCTCACTTTTGTAATGCTCCGTTTGCTTCCTCTTGCTCACGATGTACGCTTTTGTAACCTGCACACGTAACTTTTTCCTCCTGTAATGCACCATTTGGCTCACTTTTGCAATGCTCCGTTTGCTTCCTCTTGGTAACGATTTTCATTTTTGCTTCATTTTTCCACCACTCACCGCTCCTAAATAAATAACCTACCTCATCCGCCGCTCACCGCTCCTCCCCGCCTGCCCGCCGCTCCTCACCGCCTGTCCGCCGCTCCTCACCGCTCCTCCCCGCCGCATTTCCTATGGTCCTCCTCGCGCTCCTGGACGCCGCTCCTCCCCGCGCTCCTTACGTCGGGCACGCAAGTCGCGGCCGGCGCTTCTTCCAAGGGACTACTTTTTTTCTGGTAAATTTTTTAAATAACGTATATTTATTACGTTCATATAGCCTATGTCCATCAGCACACCCTGACGATTACAACGATGTATCAGGTGTGTGGATTGGCGCTGTGGTTCCCGAGTTTACCCGCCTCAAAGGTTCAAAGTTCTTCCTTTTTAATAGTAGTATAGATAGGCAAGGCCGGGGCTGGCCGTACCAGGCATTGGGTGTTTCTCTGGGAGGCTGGAAGGGTGGAGGGGGGGCACTTTTGTTACTGGGGGCCGGCTTTTTAGCAGTGCAGTAGTTTTAAAAGCACTGCAGAGTTCCTTGTATATTGAACAGTTTGCAGTCGACAATAAAAGTGCCAAGATAACTGGTGGTGGTTAGTGTACCTGCTGATCAGAGTTTTGTCCAGTGACAGCTTTGACTCATCTAAGTAAGCTATGAGGCTTAGTATGCTTTCCGCAAAAGAGTGTGTACTATGCAGAGCACAGATCAGTATTGTATGTGCATAGCTCCCCCTTGTAGTGGTCAGGCTTGCTATGCACTGTATAGGGGCTGGACAAAATGTGGGTTCCCAGCCCGGCCCTGGTTATAGACGTGTGGATTGCTCATGTACACATGACAATACATTTCACTCAATGTAAGGTCGGTTTGTAAATAAGAGGATCTAACTAACTTGATGCAGCTTTATTTCGAGCTGTGATTCACAAACTGCACCGCAGAGTGTAACCACCAGTCTCACTTGTGAATCAGTTCTTCCATTTTTAACACTATTGCAATGGTCGGTGCTTTTCCACTAAAAGGATTCTGACATCTGCATACGATCTGCGTGCGACCCATGCTAGCAGGGAAAAATGCAGAGGTGGGTTTTGAGAAAACAAAATGTCTAAATCCCGCCAAGAGAACCGTCTTATTCTACAAACATAAGTTGTATGTCAGTCATCTCCTTACATCATGCTCTCGATGTTGTTTTGGAAAAATGCAGCTAATGCGGCATTTATGCTATCAGTGTGTGATATGAAAGCAATCGCTCCCGCTGAATCAGTCACTTGAATTAAATACAACATCTTACTGGCAAGAAACACATCTTCCCAGACCTTTTAGCACATAAATGTGAATTTCAGTATGAGGTTGTAGTACTTTATAATAGCTATTATTGGAATATACCATTCCAACTTTATGTTGTTCCGGAGTTTCACTTTGAGACCTCGAAGTATTATCGTGAAGCCTTTTTTAACACGGATTTCCCGATACATCTGTAGCTTATTAACTGTGTTGTTACCAGATGTAAAATGATGTGCCTTGTGTGTCCCAATTCAGTATTCAGTATGTTGATACTACTTGCTAAGCTATTAAAGACGGGCACAATATTCATCTTGCTGTGTTTTCCGAACCAGCAGAGGGTTTCTTTCCAAGCCTAGTGTAATCGTTAGAGTCAAGAGTCATTCTGCGACAAAGCAGAGGCTTTCCTTTTGTTGCGTGCTGGCGAAAACCTTTCCTTTTTGCATGTTTTGGTGTTTATGTGAATTCTGGCACCCGTCGTTTCATAGCGCTTAGAGAACCACTTTGGAATAAATGCAGCCATATTAACAAAACGTCGGGGCCAAAGTCAGTGGCAGCAACAGTTCAAGGAATCCTTGTCAGTCAGAGAGACAGTAAAATCAGAGTGGGCACATGGTTTGCGATTGGTCTCCTTCTGCTTCAACCCTGATTTTCCATTCAACACAGGGCAACTTTACAGTTGTAGAGGCAAAGGATCTCACCGCCACACCACACACATCTACAGTACCCCAAAACAACAGTACACAACTCAGCACTCCTGTGTGCCTTTACACCACACTTCTCTATGACAGATAGAGGCAGTATCTGTCCACTCTATTCACACAAAATACTACCAGAGGAATGCATTCCAATGCCATAGGCCTCATTCGGACCAATATTACTCGCTAGTCTTCTCCACATAACTCTTTCACACTGTGTCACAATTGTCATCAGCACCTAACCTCATTCAAGACACAATCACAAGACCACCAGACTTTCTCAATACATAGCACTGATTTAGCCCTGTTCAAAAATCTCACCGACTAGATGAGACTAAAAGATAGCCCTGAGATGGGAATAGGTTGTAACCAACACCAACAACCAGATTACTAGTACACAGGATGTATTAAGAAATCCCTGCCATTGCGCTGTTAACCAGGGCAGATTACTCCAAAAAGATGAATTGTTGGCAACTCAAGAAAATACAATCACCACCCAACAAGAGTGGACATCAGGCCCCCTTGCAAGACCAAAGGAAGTAGTGCATCTGACATGCTTTTGGCCCAAAGGGTACAGAACAAACACTGAGTTCAACAAAACCTCAGTGTAAAGGTAAAACATTGAACCCTATTCTGACAGACAAATCCAATAAGACACAATGTAGGTGTTCAGCAGACACAAGATAATAATACATTCCCCCTTTCCGTCACTCAGACACCAGCATCTGAAGCCTTTAAGAACGGTCTATTCTATACTGTCAATCATCAAGCAGATTTTGGTGATGCATAATTTCCACAAAAGAAAAAACTGACACTTATGATTGACAAGTCCTTTAACTTAGCAGACATCTTTGACTCACCTTTTTCCAAAATGCAACACAGTTGTTTTCACAGAAACAAATAAATTGGGTGATGTGGTGAAATTACAGCAATCAATATGACTGATAGAACCTGCTAAGAAACAACTACCTTTAAATAACTCTCCACAAACAATTGATAATGTAATGCTCATTAATTTCAAATATTTAATTGTCCCAAGCTCTGCTCTGTTACAAACCAGAAAGATGTTATCAGCATGGCTGTCTTCGCCACTTCTCTTGCAAAACAAATACACATAGGAGATTTCTCTAGCTGGGTCAATTTACTAAATAACAAAAAAGCTATAAAGATTCCCAGCTATCTGGAAGTACAACTTTTCCACTAATTAATCAACACTACTGACTACAGAGAGGGGCACATCGTAAACTTGAACTTTATCTTCAGAATAGAGTCAATGGACCTGCCTGTCCAGCCACACACCAGGTTCTGCAGACCCATAATTACACTAACTACTAAACATAAAGGGGTATATACACAAGAACGTGTGATAACTACCAAAGGAGTAGCGTAACACAACTTTCAACATCACAGCCCATCGTGGGAAAATAACCCAGTGTCAACGTTTAATTCACAACACGGCTGTAGCATGTGATAGTGTCCCGAAACCGCAGACAATTTCCGCGATACAACCACCTCGATGGATACAAAAACACAAACCACAACACCGTAAAACCTGCGATGGGCCCAAGTGCGATGAGGAAACGGCGATAAGCAGCACCAGGCCTGCAACACACACCTGGCAGGCAGGAAAAATCACCATAAAAGTAGAAAAAACACCCAAGCACAAACTGACCAACACCCAAGCACCATGGAGGCAGCCGGAGAAGGCACAGAGGACGAGTGCAACCCCACAAGCACCCCGGACGACCAGATCAGGACCTCGGGGATAGGAAAGGACAAGGACAAGAAGAAGAGGAAGACGATGTTCAGTCCACAGGCAAACAGGATCATAGTCACAGAGGTGATGGAACACCATCAACAACTGCTCATCACCTCCAACGTGTCATTGGGCACCAAAAACGGAATATGGTGGGACATCGTAGACAAGGTGAATGCCGTCAGGAAGCACAAGAGGACAATGGACGAGGTCAAGAGGCGATGAAATGACATCAAGCAGCGGACCAATGAGACACTCTCCGCCAACCAGAAGTCAGCAGCGCAGACTGGAGGTGGGGGCCCAGCGCCACAGCTGGAGCTGGATGACATGGAGGAGCTGGTGTCGACAGTCATCAGTATGGAGACTGTGGCCGGAGTCGAGGGATCGAACACTGCTCGACAGGACACAATACAACCACAACAAGGTGAGTGACTACCAGGTACGGGGGGGAAGGGTGGAGATGGGTACAATGACACAGATGCACAATCAAGGAGAGCACAGAGCACACCCACAATGACTCTGGGTCCTCGCACAGATCTACAGACTGTCACAATGCACAACGCCATGCTGGCTGAATGCCAACATGTACCATGTGGAATCATCGTAATACACCATCTCCCCTTTACTTTGCAGGGGCACCGTCAACACCTCCTGCAGAGCAGTCCCAGCCACTCTTCACTGATGACGAGGCGGCCAATACCAGCATTGACACCCAAGCCATTCAAGACATCATGGACCTCATCCGCAACTCACCTCCAGGATCCGGGCAGGGCAGCTGCCTCGAGGAGACCCCACCCACTATCCCAAGCACCCAGCAGGAGGCATCACAGCCCCGGCACCCACCAATACCCCCAGGAACAACACATGGCCTTCCTACTCTGTGTGCTGCAGTGCCAGAGGGAAATCGCAGAGCAGGTGCAGTTGAACTTTGGCAACATGGCAATCAAACTTAACGCCATCCTTGGGTGTGTATCCCTGCTACCTGGTCTACAACGAGCCCTGACTGAGATCGCAGGAGTCATGACAAGGAGAGAAGAATACCTGTCGGCTCAGAGTGGCTCCAGCGATACCAGCCGTGAGCTGCCACAGATGCAGAGGCTCATGGAGGACATGGTGCGGATGAAAGCGGAAAGGATGGCAGCCACCGCTGAACATCCGCTAAATGTAGCTGGGATCTAACATGCCCTGCAGATCCTCATCATGGCATTGCTGCCACAATGTATGGTGATGTTGAACGCTGCTGCCCCCACGCCATCCTCATCTCCGCACCCTGGTGTGGCCATGCTTCCCTGTGCGGCAGGCCTAACCACTCCGGCACCTGGGGTGTGAGTTCCTCCCTGTGCGGCAGGTCTAACCACTCCAGCACCTGAGGTGTCAGTGCCTCCTTGTGTGGCAGGGCCACCTAAGGTGTCAGTGCCTCCCAGTGCGGCAGGCCTAACCACACTGGCATTTGAGGTGTGCCACTGCCGATACAGCAACACCCCCAGGTGGGGCAGGGCACATATCCGGGGACGATGACGTGGATGAGCTTGTGATCAGAAGGGCTCTGTAGCATTCATTTCCGCCACCTGACCTGTTTCTGGTTGGTCCCGCACATGGCCTCATTACCTTCTACTGACCCCCAATTCACTCAGACGCACTCACCTTGGACAGGGACATGGACTGCCACATCCTGTTTGATGTCCAATGATGGGGCGACCGGACTGCGGACTGCACCCCTCCTCTTCCGCAGTACTTGTCTTCCACGGATGGACTCTGGCTGGCCCATATAGTGTGGTGTATTCGGCAGTGCCCTGTACCACTCCAGCTGCGGAAAAGCACTGGATGTGCAATAAACATCCAGTGACGCACTGCTGTGTCATGTCTTTCATCATTCATGTATGTATGTGTGGATAAATGTAGGGACAGTGATTTTCTCTTACGTCAGAGGGTGCAACACAGCAATTTGTGTCAGGGGTCCCGTGGACACCACAACAGGGACACACGCAGCAGCCACTTTCTTGTCCAGACATGGACTAAACCACGGCCAGTTTCCATGAGTTATTTTTGCAAGCCCTGCCCAGTTTCAGCTTACGGTAGGCCAGACCACTCCGCTCACGCTCCCAGGGGGGCCTCATTGCTACCCGTTGCAGGCGTACTCTCTGGAGGTGTGCAGGTCCCTGGTCTAGTTGTCAGCATGTCACAGCCACTCCCTGAGGGCAGGTTTGCACGCACACCACACCCACCCGGCACAGGAGTCACAGGCCATGTGACCCCGCAAGTATAAGGGACTGACAACGTCACATACCCCTCTGCCGGTGGTGACTGGATTACGGACCTGAGGCCATAAGGCCAGCACGGGCCTACCACCAGATGGCACTGACTGGGTTTGAACAGGGTTTGTGGGAAATGCATTGCGGCCGGCACAGGCACCCCACCACGGGACGGTGACTTAGGGTGCGCTGAGTCATTGGCACCTTGAGCTGCTTACTGGGTGTGCAGCCTGCGATGATGGCCCGTCCTGGTGGTCCGGACTGCTCAGGATTTGTGTGCCTTGCTGGACCACTGTGTAGGCCGAGCCAGTGTCCTGCATGGGCCTACCACCACGTGGCCCCGCTTCCGGGGTCACAGAGTTAGTGGCACCCATTGGGCTGAGCGGCTGTGCAGGCTGCGATGTTGCCGGGTGCCTTGGTTCATACCATGCCTTGGTGTAATTTAGTCCCAGCACCACACGTTTTACCTGGTGGCCAGCACAGCATGGATGCATGGTGAGGAGGGTGCCATGTCTGAAGGCTCCAGGCTTGTGGCTTGCAGGGGCACGTGGTGGTACCTGCAGTCTACACACCGGTGGCGGAAGGTGAGCAGTGTGGGCCGGGTGTGCATGAGGGCCATGCTCTGATGGGTGGGGGGAGGGGCTGGGATGCCTCTGCCTGGGTGTGCATGGGTTGACATGCTCCGATGTGCGGTGGGAGGGGCTGGGATGCTTCTGCCTGGGTGTGCATGGGCAGGCGGCGATGTTGTCTTGTACAAGTGTGTGTACTGTACCAGTCATATCTCTCTGAACTCTGTTTCAGATGACGGCTTTGTCTCGAATTTGGGACCTGGTGTGCTGCTATACATATGGGCAAGTGGTTGGAGAAACACCAGTGGCAGCAGGTGAGCTGTGTGGCCTGGGTGTGCAGGGTTGTCTCTCTCTCTCTTCCCCCCCTCTCTTCTTCTCTCTCTCTCCCACTCTTTTCTTCTCTCTCTCTCCCTCTCTTCTTCTCTCTCTCTCTCCCCCTCTCTTCTTCTATCCTTCTCCTTCGCTCTCTCTCTGTCCCTTGATGTGCACAGGACACACTTCTCATCATGCTTTCTGTCTTGCAGGCTGTGACCTACGGATTGTGTCGAGGGGAGCCGCCATGTGTCTTCATTTGATTTCTGTGTTGTTTCAATAAAGTTTAATGGTTTTCTTCGAGAGTGAATGTGTGATGGTCAATTCTGTGCTGACTCATGCATGTCACCAGTTGTGATTGTGTGACATCAGGCGGATTATTTGGTACATGTTTAGGCGTAACTGATGTGGCATGTCTTTGCCTGGGGTGGGCCCGGGGGAGGGGCGGGTCCTGGGGGTGGTGGCGGTGGGTGTTGTGGCCCTCTTGGGTGTCAGACCTGCATAATCAGTTGCTCCATGGCATCTGTTGCCCTACCGATGACGCCCTGGGCTGGGCTTCCTATTCTGGTGCAGGCTGCCATCCGACTTTACACCAAGTCAGAGCAGGCGTAAATTTTCTGCTGCTAATGCGCCTTATCTCGTGTTTTGTGTTCTTATCGCCGATCTGGCTGGTCGTTGTGAATGTGGAGGTGTGGTGTTGTCGCGGGTTTTTGCACAGGAACGCCTACTCTGCATCTTATTAGCGATAGTAGCGGGGGTCCTCTGTGGCGATGTTTGTTGCAGCTGCTATCATGGGAAAACTGGTGCTGTGAATGCTGGGATAAATTTATCACAACTTTGGCCGCAATAAAGTGCAGTTAATTCCGCGATTGCTCCTTGTGAATATGCCCCAAAGTCTCCTGAAAGCCTAAACATATTTGTGCCATGTTAGACCCCGAAGAAGGTTACCCCCCAAAAAACACCCAAACCACATTCAATAAAGCTTCAATCCGCTGTCTCAAGAGCTGCTGGCAGTTAGTATCTTTGGTAAATTTACACAATACTACCACTAAAGCACTGGGTGAGATTATGTCTATCATCTAAAGAAACTCAAACCAGCAGCCAAAGCAGACAACAAATAATTTAACCATAAACTAGTAAATGCAAGAAGAGTGGGTGCAATCCTACGTTGGCAGCGTAAAATGAACAACGCAGAGAATGTCAGGAACCAGTGCATTACAGTTGATTTCTGAAGGGCTGTGTAAATGGCAAATTAAGTCAATACTCAGCTTCTTCAAGACGATATTTGGGACATTCACTCCTCCATAGAAGACAACCCCATAAAATTCGCTTATCAACCCTATTATTCACCAAGAGACTTTAAAGATAATGTGCACATTTATTGGGCGCCCTCAACACACGGGGTCAGCGGGGTAAATCAAAGCTTCCAATGTACCAACCGAACAACGCCCGGTTATGTTCCTGAAAAGCATGTTGATTAGCTTGCCACAATGCCACAGAGATATACAACTCCTGCTGCAAGGATCGATACCTAGGGCACTAAAACATGTAATCACTATACTCCTGATTTAAAGAGGGACGGAGGGCAACTAGGACCTAGAGAACTCAGAGCCTGTCGTATCTCCAGGCTAAATTATAAAAAATGGAGTTCACAAAACACCTTCAGGTCTTCTTGAAAGCATTGTGTGTGATTAATGATCTGAGTTTAGGCATGGAACTAGGATTGAATCACATTGGATTCTTCTTTACGTATGCCACTTCACTAGAATCAATGTCCTGATAATACTCTGTAGGGGCGTATTTTAGGGAGAGCACGTGCGATTCACTGTTTTTATCAACAACTGAGCTAAGCAAATAAAAATGCCCATTGCAAAATAGACTAGAGCCTTGTGTCTTATGTTTGAATGAATCAGCTCTCAATCGTATGTGCCTCTTATAGTACATACATTTGTGCTGGGCAGTGTGCACCTTTAGCCCTATGCACAGCTCAAACATAAAGAAATGTGCCAGGCATCCACCATTTACCTGGAGAG
Source organism: Lissotriton vulgaris (assembly GCF_964263255.1). NCBI lineage: Eukaryota > Metazoa > Chordata > Amphibia > Caudata > Salamandridae > Lissotriton > Lissotriton vulgaris. The sequence continues at coordinate 2,124,922,960 of NC_141687.1, read as the reverse complement.
AGCTGACAGTGACTACAAGGTGAAAGGGGCCACAGTACAGTTGGCAGATTAGTTATCGAGAAAATTGATTTGGTAAACCAAGAAATGCAGAACAGCGAATAATTTATTTTCAAACGATAATACTGCTTTATTTGTTTTCAGTATCCCACTTCATTATCTGCCCTGAAAATCCTCCATAGACTATGCAAAATAGGAGTTAGAAAATTTCTCTTTGTCTATCGTGGTATTGCATTTGAACAGAATTCTAGAAGATTTCATAATTTCTAGAGAAATTCATTCTTTATCAAAGAGAAAGTAGAAAAGTCATATATCACGGTCAGGGCCAGACTGGGAAGTGAAAACAACCCCGGCAAATTTTACCAGCGCAACCCCCATCCAGCGGGGAGCGAGCAAGCGCAGAGAGCAAGCCCAACCACTACTAGGGGAGTTTGGGGTCGTTCTTACAGCACATTTTTTATTACAAATGTATTCATATTAACTTTTAAAGCACAGTAAATAGTCGATGATGACCTTAAAGAGCACCAGGTTATCCAGTCATTATGCCTATAATTAAGATTGGTCAGGTGCCTCAGTGCCTGCCTGGTCACAAGGTGTGGTGGTGGTAGACAGTGGGTGTGGCTCCGAAAGTCAGTGTACAAGGGCATTGGCCTGCGCATACTGGCTGCACGGTACCCTGTCCCTGCGCACGCACAGTGCAGTAGCTGGGTGGACTGGTATGGTACACGCACTACTAAATTCAACCCAACTACTCCACCGCAGCACCTTTGTCTGTCTGTGCGTGTAAAAAGCACCACTGCCATTCGTGAGTGAGAGGTCACCTTGCCAATGGCAGTTGCGCTTTTTCTCTGCAGAGCAGAGGCAGGAGTGCACACTGCACTGTGCCTAGCTGCCAAGGTTTCAGATTGCTATGTGTGACATTTTCATAAATTCTGTGTAATTATGAGTGACATTCAATGACTATGAGTGACACTTTCTCACGAGCAAAATCAAGCAATGAACATGAGGGAAACATATAAATATCAGAAATTGCACCTATTTGAGCAACCAGAAACTCTAAGATCTTAAACTGCTGCACTAGTGCTGCTGGGAAATTCCATTTGTAACTGGCTCTGCATGAGACTGCCATTGCACCAAGCAACCAACCCACTGCTCTAGTGGTCTCAAAAGGATAGAATATAAATAAAATAGCAGTGGCCTGAAAATACAGACAATTACAGCTTGCATGATAGTGATTATAGTTAGTGGAGCTCTGTAAAGCCATTCAGACCAATGGTGTGTTAAAATTCCAGGATTTCATTTCAGAAATGGACTGAAAAGTGGCCAGATGTATTTTAGCTTCCAGCACAGCGCTATAAAAAGTTCACAAATGAATACGTTCACAAATAAATACAGTCAACAAAATGTATCATAATCGTTATGGGAAATATTCATTCTAAATAAAACAATGATGTGAAGCAGGGCAATACAGGAAGTTCAGGCAAAAAGCAAACACCAACTGGTGGCACTGTGGTTTGAGTTTACGCGGCTTACGCCTGACCCCTTTCCCAGTGACAGACCCTTAGAGAGAACAGAATATGCCCAAAGCACCTTGAAGAAGTGAAGTATTTAACACTAATAATAAAAGCATGGACAGACAATAACTAACACACATAAATGAAGAACGTTGTTGTCAGGAAACTGCAGGTAATTTATATACATGCCTTGCATGGGCACCCTCAGGACACTTTAGCTTCAGTTCTCCCAGGCCCCACGCAACTTTAGCGTGCTTATTAGGCGGCTATGCCTCTTTCTTGGTGCGCTATTAGGTAGATTATGGCAGTGCTCCAGGCAGCTGCACGAGACTCCTTAGACGGACCTCGGGGTGCGCGTTGAGGGGCCGAGGTGGGAAAGGGACATCACTGCATTTTAGCGCGCTTCAAGGACACAGAAAGCGGACTGAGGATTTTCACAGGAACCGAATTGAGGGAAGTGAAAGGGTCACAGGGACCCAGAGGTAGTGCTGGGGACAGTAGGTGGGGTACTGGGGGCGTTCGCAGGGTAGGTGTAAACCTGAGACTCTTCAAGGCTTGCTGCGTGAAAGGCCAACACATGCCGCTAGACTTACTTACTCTATCAGCTCAGCCGCAAGTACTATTGACGGTACGGGCCAGCCTCAACGACTTCCCATGGCACGGTCCATGACGGACACATTGAAGAACTCGCGCAGCAGCGGCATTGGCTGCACTGGACTGAGCAGCACTCTCCAGCCATGGTCCTGTCCAAATCATTATGACATCGGGGCAGCTTTAAACTATGCAGCATGCACCTGCTTGCCCTGGCCCGTCTACCCTGATTGGCCAATGACACTGAGGCCTCGCAACCTGACGTCAGCTATTGCCGCAGTGTATTGTGAAATATTGTAGCACTGCCAGTCGTGAACTGAGCCCTAGCCTGACCCAATCTGCCAGCTAAGAGCTTTGGCATTCAGAAGAGGTGCTAACTTGGAGTGCTCCACAAGGTGCTTGGCAGGGCTGACTATGCAGAGAAGCACAGACGTTAGCAGTCCTGCCAAGTATCACGCATCAGGTGTTAGACTAACGCATTTCAGTGTGGAGCTCCGCATCACAAGACTGAAATGCATTGTCATGCATTAATGCATGTCTCAATAGTCACTGTCTGAAGCGCTGCAAACATAGCTGCCAAGGTTTCAGATTGCTATGTGTGACACCTTCATAATTTCAGTATAATTATGAGTAACATTTCAATGACTATGAGTGACACTATCTCTGTCAACACTGACCTCGGCAACTCGTCCGTCACTGGCCTGGCACAAACATAGCTGCCAAGTTTTCAGTATGCACATGAGTTACATTTCTATGTTTTGAAGGCACCTATGACTGACATTCATGTCTCACGTGTGACACCTTCAGCGATACTTTATCAAGAGCAGTGGATTAAGAAAATGTATGGAACCAAACGAAAATCTTGCATTTAATAAATGCAGTCCAGTACCTGGGTTAAACAAAGCACTCACGCCACGCCAGACATTCAGTCAGACAGTCAATGAAGACCTTTAGGCCTGACTTCTAGTTCTCTGTAGGAGGACAGGTAGGTCTGCTGTGTATGGTCTTGCACCGTCACAGCTATATAACCTGAGGGATAGCTCAGGGGTCAGAAATCTGACCTTTTACATTCTACGTAGAAAGCTGGATAGATAGCTCTGCTCTCTTCTGTGCTATCACATCATGTGTGAACTCTCTCTTATGGGACACTTATGCCACCTAAGTCAAGAACGCTTACAGTCGATGTAAACTTGAGCGATAGTGCTGCTACTAAGGCCATTTATAGGATAACTTTGGTGTGTGCTTGTAAGAAGTGCGTATCCTCCTAATGCTTTCTGGAATCTAACTCATGTTAAGACTTGTTTAAACTGAGGTGCATTTCTTTATGGTGAATTCGTACACTAAATAATCTGCCAAACTCTGCAACAGCTGTTTCACAGGGGTAGCTCTGCTGTCTAAAACCATAGCTTGCAAGAATATCTAATTTCTGATGCGTTTTTTCTCCGACATTCCCGAGTCTGTAATTTCGGTTTATTCCATTTTGGGCGAGGGGTAAATTTCTACTGCCCTTCTACCCGCCGACCCATTCCCTGATGGCCTCCTGACAACCCTCTCTGACTTAAATGGCACCTGCGCTATACTTCTAGAATATTCCAGTTCCAGGACACGTGGGATATTACCAAAACATCATAAATCACAAATTAGTGAGCACCCAGACAGGCAGGTTGCAGTGGGCGCATCTGATCGAGCGCTCCCTTAATTTGTGCTATTATAACACTGACTTCCTGTCAGATACTCGGGGGTGGGTGGCAACAAGTGGCTGATAAGCAACAACTACTTACTTACTGCGCTTCGATTTTGAATGATCTCAGCCAGACAGCGCTGCGCGCCTGGAACAACAGTGAGAAACTTTCTGCAAAGCAGCTGGCTCACCTCAGGCCACAATTTATATGAAAAACGGGGTTGACCCTGTGTCCCTCAGAACCTGGGTAGTTAATGGTTGAAAATAAAAATGGTTCTGTCGGGTAACAACACAATTGATTTGCAAATGCTAATACATGCAATAGAGAAACCTCCCTCTGACAAAAAACATAGATCAAGTTCTTACAATAAATGAGAAGAAAACCTGTATATAACTTGTTGTATTTTTATGTTTATCCAAGTTAAATTCATTCAAAGCAATTCAAAAGTGACTGTCAATATATTGATAAAAGTGCAACAAGTGACAATAGTGAATAGTGATCACGTGACAAAAGCAATATGTACAATAGTAATCAATTTCAATATGAACAATCTATACAAATATATACAAGGTATAATTTCATAAAGGCCATCCACTAGTATGATTTTTCAGAATCCTACTTGTTTCTGTCAGTTCACTAGGATTCTGGAATTTGAAGGCCTATAAAGAGAAGTCAACGTTTCAACCCTTAGGGCGCCAATGTTTGAGGTCGCGGCGGGTCTTTCTCAAGACAGGGTGTACAAGGCACGACAGTCCTGGGTTCCAAGTGCATGTAAGTCACCTAGGCCAAACAGGCGCCAAATCCTGCATTCGGGCAACTTGTAATAGTATTCGTTATATTCAATGGCTACTCGTCCATCGGCTTCAGAAAGTCACAGACAAATAGGATTCTGAAAAATCATACTAGCGGATGGCCTTTATGAAATTATAACTTGTATATATTTGTATAGATTGTTCATATTGAAATTGATTACTATTGTACATATTGCTTTTGTCACGTGATCACTATTCACTATTGTCACTTGTTGCACTTTAATCAATATATTGACAGTCACTTTTGAATTGCTTTGAATGAATTTAACTTGGATAAACATAAAAATACAACAAGTTATATACAGGTTTTCTTCTCATTTATTGTAAGAACTTGATCTGTGTTTTTTGTGAGAGGGAGGTTTCTCTATTGCATGTATTAGCATTTGCAAATCAATTGTGTTGTTACCCGACAGAATCACCTCAGGCCACAAGCAACTCACCTCACCGGGCAATCCCGTCGGTCCAGGCTGATGCTGGCTGTCGGCAGTGAGTTTGAGTCTACTGGCATTCGCTGCAAGCCAGTGACAGCCAGTCATGACTCCGTCACTGATAAATCCGTCCACTATCTATACAGGACTCTCCCTCAGCAGGGCTCTCCTCGGAAACTATATAATTGAATTTGCTGGTGGGCGGCCATTATTAAGACCTCCACTTCAGACAGTGCGAGTGGGGTGGTGCGAGCAGCAGCGCTGTGGACCGAGTTGCCCGCAAACACTTGAGCCGCCGACCACACAAACTCCCTGCTCTGGCACAGGACTTGATGTCCCCACACAGCGCCACAGCCACATTTTGTTGTATCACAGACAACCCTGACTAGGCCCCGGCTGTGATATCTAGCAGGCTGTGTGACTGACTCACTGCTGTGTGGTGCTGCTGGAAATTGTTGAAGTAGCAGGAGCACCGCCGACAGGCAGGCAAATGCAGGCAGGGTGCACACACTTTGTCGGACACAGACCTGGTATCTGATATTGTTGCTGGGGTCGATTTTTTAAAAATCGTCGGTCCCAGTAACAAAACCGGCCAACTGTAATGGAAGCGGCTCCCACCCTTTTCAGGCCTCCCGGGGTATTGCCCGGTGCCTGGTATTACCAGTCCGGCCCTGATCACCGTAACCCCCACATATCCAGTGAAAGAAGTCTGCTCCCTTTAGGGTCATTTGGATCCTAGGGGCGGGCTGCCAGCCAACCGGCCCACTGGGGGTCAAAGAGAATGGCCTTCACAACCCTGGTGATCAGCTGTCCACTGTCTGTAGAGATCCCCATCTTCGTGGTTAGGATCTCTGTGCTGGGCAAGGAGGCTCATTCATGTCAAGAGTGGCTCCCTTCACAGGAATCAAGATTCATCTGGACATGTTTCAAACACCTGCTGAGCAAACATTTTGAATTGAGTACAGAAATACTCAAAGTCGAAGTTTTCTGAATGCAAAAACAAGGACAATGAAAGTGACTGACACTCAATCTACCCACAATAGATTGAGACAATCGTCATTGTGCCCTGTCGGCCCTTTGGCGAACGTGCCACCAGGTCAGAGGTTTACACTGGTGGAGCAGTCATTGGTTCCACCAGTGTAAACACAGCTCTCCTCCTGACTCTGAATAGAACAAGTTACCATGGCTTTGGTGGGACAAGACCCCATCCAATGTACGTTGCTGTTGCAGTCTACTGAACGTTAAATAAGGACATAAGTTGCAAAATTGCTGCTTAGCTTTGTGTGCGACTGGCAGGTCACACATGTTACAACTTAAGGTTAGTGTTTTTCTTCACTCACAATGCTTTTGTTTTGCCATAGAAAGTTTTTTGTGACCGTTGGCCTCAGTTGCTATTGGATAGTGTTTGCCCTCCAGCTGAACGAGAGGTGAGCTGCATACGAAGAACTCTCATTCTCCCTCTTTTTACTGCTGTCCGCCAACCCTCTCTTGGACTTTAATCTCATTTGTGACTTTAAATAGTATGAGAATGTCAGAGGGTTGAAGGAAGGTATATAGGTGGAAGGGGGTAACTGCTACAAGGAATAATTTGCATAGTGGGAGAAATTGAACCATCATTTAAAAATACGAACATGAAAATGTAGAAATGTTTGAAAAATGTTTGTTTTATTGTTTAAACATGTCTTGCAGTGCTGAAACACAGTATTTTTTTGGCAGAACTATTTGTTATGGATTCCGAACCTCCCAATTCTAATGAGAATTTCGGAGCAAGGATTTCTTTAGCTGATTATGCTTAAACTTCCTCTTTTGTTTTTCTAAACAAGCACCAGTAACTGTTGTGTAATGCAAGACGTGGTTTGCATTTTTCCTGATGTCTGATGGCCTTCCAATGCAATAATGCCATAACTGGTTTATGCAATAGTTCTGTTGTGTTCCTTTGATCAGTCTAGCTGCTGGTCTTTACACTTTCTGAATCATGTGTTTATCTTTCTATGACAGCCCAAAATATATACTGGGGGTTCTTCTTTTTAAAGTAATTTTCTTAGTATAGGAAGGCATGGTATGCTTCTTCGTTCTGATTTGTTATTGATTAGAAAGAGGAGGGAGAATGAACCACAATGGTCTCAATCCCAGAGTCTCTGAAATTGTTGTCTCGGAGACCGTCAACCACATGCTCACAGTCTGTGATCTACATAATCTCCACTTAGTGTGGTTTGGCGGATAACCTCATCCTAGGGTCTGCCACTTGAGTGTCCCGTTCTCCAAGTGACATTAAAGCCTTCACCCGGATGTTGACATTATTGGGTGAGTTTAAATTATCTGCTATCATGTAGGAAAATCTTTCTTGAGGGAAAAAAATAAGATAAGTCCAAGAGTTAAAACAAAGTTGTGTTGGGTGGATGAATCACTGTTCCACAACACCTACATCCAACAACTTGTTGTCGTGGATCACCTACCATTGGGGCCTCTCAGAACCCGAGCCCAGGCAACCCTCACTGTGTTTCCAGTGCTCCATCTTAGACGTTAAGCGTACAATTATGGAGATGACATAAAAGTTCCATTGGCTGATGTTGTATGGCTTATTCCTTTGTGTTTTTTAACTATTTGCCCGTGCTGTCGGTCACTATTCATTTTTTAGAAGCCCGGCCATTCACCTTCCCAAGCACTAAATCCATAGAGGTAATCCTTGTCTCTATGTATGGTGTAGACTGTTTTAGGTCTTTCAACATAGCCATTAACAGGTACTCTGCATGGGATCATACAGTGACATTCGAGTACTCTGCTGCACAACTTTCCACAGACATCTTTTCAGATGAATTTGTGTTAGGATGGAACAAAATCATGTTTTTCTGTTTCTCGTTAGAAGGCATTATAGTTGCACAGCATCATCAAACGTCCCTCTCAGGATCAGGCCTATGGCACTAACAACAGAAGCTTACTGTCAGCCATTTAGTCTGCAAGTGCTGCATTTCTGTGATGTCCTAAGCAATTTTCCCAGCACAAACACTTGTAACGCCACTGAAACAGAAATCAGGCCTCCATTCCCAGCCTCTGTTAATCCAGAGATTCTGTGTCTGCTTTCATCATCCAAGTAAGAAGGGAGACGTGCTGCTCACTCGGTTCCCCCACTGTAGCAGGCCATCCCCTTTGGGGAAACTGATGTGCGCAGCATTCTTTGAGTATGGCGGAGTGGGTTGTGGGGGGCCTTAGCCTCCAAAACTGACAGACAAGGGCTACTCCTTGAACTTCAAGGACCCTTGGTGAGGTCAACCGTTGCTTCTGCGTTCTACAACGACTACAGCTCTGGCCACTATAGCATGGTCTGAAGAAAGAGAAATGACAGAGCGATCAGGATTGGCATCCAGCATGGCATCTGTAAATCTCTCCCTGCAAGCTTTAGATTTATAAATGAACAGAGAATGCAAGAAGTCCTCTGAAATCAGGAGAAACTTACATATAGTATCCCCAAGCTTATTTCAGAAAGAACTATAAAATCATATGCCACAGTCTGCACTCTTCATCCAGACATTTCAAACATATAGAAAATTCTAAAAAATGTGATGTAAAAATATCCCTGGCATTCCATAACGTCAGTGAGTCAAAAGAAACTGGTTAGTGTAATAGATGCTGGGATCTCCATATGATTAGATTCCCAAGTAGAATACCTGATGGTCTCATAAATTAGAATATATTTTGCATGTTCTCATTTGTGATGTTTAAGAATTATCCCTAGCTTAATGCTCTTACAGTACTGTGCATACCTCAGAGGAGACAATGCCGAAAAAGTAATAGAGTTTCAATTAGTCAGACTAATGGTATCTTTGGTAATTGGTTTCGTGGCTCAATGTGTTCTGGAAAATAACACTTTCTTTTGTACATAATGTAGACTTTCTTCTGACAACAAATGAAAAGAATCCATGTGTCGAAAAGACACTTATTATGAGGTAACTCACTTAGAAAGGAAACACCTTTAAGCTGCCAAACCTCGGATATATATCCTTTTTTTGGTCTATCCGATAGCTATTTATTGTTTAAACACCTTGTTCTTAGTTCAAGGAGGAGATTGAAGAAATATGGAGCCAGGTAAAATCTCCAAGAATAAGCAAAATACTGCCACTTTGAGAAACTATCTTGTAGTAAAAGTCACGAAATGATTAGAGTGCGGTATGCATAAACGGACATGGTATGTTTAGTATCTAGTCTTATTAAAGGCACACCTTGTGGTGTTGGGATTAAAAATAGGACTACTTTAAGATCAGAAGGGCCTAGGCCTGCTTCAATACGAGGACCATGCCTATTCATACCCAGTATGTTTTTAATGGTGAATTGTTCAGATACTTGAGTGCTCGGGGTTGCTGGGTTTACGGAACATTTTTAAGCATTACTTTTTATCCAATGCTGAAGCTACGTTTTGAGCACTCGGATCTTGCTGGTATTCTTGGGCAGTACTAAGTGTACCTGGGAAATTTGGTGCACACCAGGTTCAAGCAGACCATATATATATATATATCAGACCATATATATATATATATATATATATATATATATATATATATATATATATATATATATATATATATATATATATATATATATATATATATATATATATATATATATGTTCTGTGTGGTGTTCAGTTCTGCAGCAGTTGTCTGCTCTCAATGTCAGTGCCTAATATGCCAGATAAGCATGGGCGAATTTTGCAAATTCGCGAATTTGCGGATTTGCGGATTCGCGATCCGCAATATTGGCGAATTCGTGCGAATTTGCGGATTTTTTTATTTTTGCGTGTTTGCTGGTGTTTGCGGGGTGCTTTGCGTGTTCGCGGGTGTTTGCGGGGTGCTTTGCGTGTTCACGGGTTGGTTTTTTTTGCCTGGCTAATCACTGCCACCCTCTTATTTTTTATGCCCTTCTGCCCTCTGTACCACTCGTTTCTGTGCCCTTCTGCCCTCTGCCCCACTCATTTTTTGTCCCCTTCTGCCCTCTGTCCCACTTTTTTGCCCTTCTGCCCTCAGCCCCACTTAGAATGGCGCCGGCAAGCTGCCAGCGCCATTCTAAAATAGCTACAAAGAGCTTCAACAGGAAGCACTAATAGATAAAGTAAAGCAGGTGCTCGAGTTGAAGGTCAAATTAAGTTACACAATCATTAATCACCCCAAGTTTGGGGTGATTAATGATTGTGTAACTGAATTTGAGCTTCAACTCGAGCACCTGCTTTACTTTATCTATTAGAGCTTCCTGTTGAAGCTGACTTTTGTAACTATTTTAGAATGGCTCTGGCAGCTTGCCGGCGCCATTCTAAAAGAGTTACAAAAGTCAGCTTGAACTTTTGACCCAATCCATTCCGCTCGCGGATTTTGCGGGAAATTCGCGAATCTCGCGGATTGCGAATTTACCGGAAATCTGCAAAATCCGCGAGTGGAACGGATTTTCCACCCATGCTTAATGCCAGAGTGATTGAGTGAAAAATGACACCCCTATAAAGTGACACTCCTGAAACTATCAAGTACACCCAATCGAACCCAAGAGCACCAGCCATGCACTAGTGCTCAAGAATCAAACACTGCACTGGGACACAATTCAGGGTATTCTGGTGCCTTCATGAATCCAACCATGACCAGCAGGACCCTAGTACTCGAGGATTGGGACACAATGCAGGGTACATGTGCTTCTCCCTGAATCCTGCTATGGTCAATCCTCACCAAGAGCAGCCACAAAACCCTAGTAATCAACAGTCAAACAAAACACAGGGAAATGATGCAGAGTACGCGTGGTCTAGTGCATCCCACAATACAGCAGCAGATGCATCTTCCCTGGAGCAACAAGGGCACCTTAAACTTAAGGGGCCTCATTTATGAGTAATGACGCATTGCTGCGTGAAAGCAGCGATGCGTCACTTCTCAGTGCGCACTCCTTGCGACATACCTGATGCATCATATTTAATGTATGACGCATCATGTTGCAAGGAGTTACAGATATGTCAGTATTTCTGACGTATCTGTTAGCACAAAAATAGTCTCATTGCTGGATTGTGTCACAAAAGTGACGCAACTCCAGCAATGCATCCTTTCATATGAGGAAAGCCCCATGTGAAAGGGCCTGCGTCAGTCTTACGCCTGCTGCAAGGCAGGCTCAAGATTTTGATGCAACGGCGTCCTAGAAGTGTCGCAGTGAAATCTCATAGATTTCACTGCGTCACTTCTACGAGGCTTTCTGTGGGGAACAACCCCCCTGCATATATTATACCTGACACAGGTATATTGTAGCGCAGGGGGTTACAAAGTGAGGCATCTGCTTAGATGCGTCACTTTGTAAATAGTGCGTAACAGGAAGCATGTTTTACGCCACCAATGCGTCACAAAAAGTGATGCATCGGAAGCGCAAATCTGACGCAAGGCCTCATAAATGAGGCCCCTGGAATCGAGCTCTGCCACAAAAACAAATGAAGGGCTAACATTGCCATAGTAAACATTGAAACCCACAAGTATACTTGGACCAGCCATGAAGAATCAACACAAATCTAGTGCTAAAGAAGTGACCACTCAACCCGGAATGAATGCGCGCTTCCCGTTGGCCTCTCCAAGTCCAGCGTATATCAACCCTCTCATGGGGCTCTGGCAAGGTGCTCAGGCCCTAGGTTTCAACAGGAAATAAGGAAGCAATCCACGGTATTCATGGGCATACCCTTCCCAGATCCAGGAACTCCCTGGCCGCCTCATGCGATCAGCAAGACACTAGAGCTGAAGAATTACATTTAGCAAAAATCCTGGATCTGGAAGGACATTTTTTAGGACATATATCTTTTAACCAGCATATTTACATCGTATTTTCCTGGCTCTGGAGCCCTGGATCTGCTAATCCGTCATAGAACTGCATCTGCTACCGCTGCTCTAAATATCTTCTGCTGGCAAGCTCCTCTTCCCACTAAGAACAATGCAGGGATGCCTGAGGACCTTCACAAAGTTGACCCAGAAACGGTGTTTATAGGGTGCCTTAAGCATGCTTGATGTCTACATGCACAAAAGGATGCACTTGTTGAAGATGTTCTCTAAATGTTTGTGTGTGTGCCAGAGAGTCATCGAGTTCATGTTGTGATTGGGAACCAAAGGGTTTAATGGGCACTACTTTCCTTTGCCAAAGCCGTTCTAATATCACTGCCACAATGGTCTACATAGAAGGGGATCTTGGAAGGCCAGGCCTGCAGGTGCTGGCTAAGTAAAGTCAAATGAAGCAGCAGTCATTGACGTTTCCTCATTTGTTTGATGCTCAAACCAATGAGGGAGCACCCTGTCCTCCAGTACTACACTATAATAGCACATTGAATATGCCAGGTTGTGTTGTATAGTCAATTCTATAATTCTCAAAATGGACCCTATTCAGAAAAAACGGAGACATACCTATTAAAGTTCCCTTCTTGAACCCAAAGACCCAATGTTCTAGGTTCAAAGATAGTGTTAGCCTAAAAACATAGAGAAGCTGACATCAAAAAGGAATTGCGAAAAAGAGTGCAGAAGCTAGTGTGAAATTTAAATCAGAAAAAGTAAGACACAATTATAGTCTTACAAAAGGTGGGCAATGTGTGTAAATGATTACAAAAGAAAATAAATGAAGGGTGTGTATATATATACAGAGTTTATAATCAATATATTTAGCCAGAACATGAAACAAGTAGCCACATGGCACGACATTTTTATTTTGGTGTTCAGCGTATTTAAAAAACTACAAATACAGAAGATATGAATGTTGGTCATTACTGTACAAAAAACAATGGGGCATATTACCAAGGGCATTATCGCCGCATTAGCGGGACTTTTTCCCTCTAATGCAGCGATAATGTTATCACCTTATTACCAAGCTGTCGCTAACACCAGTTAGCGACAGCTTGTAGGCGATAGCGGGCATTTAGGGGCCCACCTTGCATGTCAGCAATAATTATCGCTAATGACATGCAAAGTGGGTGTGCCAAGATGATAGCGACTGAAAACAGTCACTAACATCTCTAACTCCTATTAACAACTTTTGGAAATATTCGCGCTAAGCGCGAATATCTCCAAAAGCTAACGCCTGCTAAAAGCAGTTCTATAGCCATGTTATCCAATGGAAGGTGGATAACATGGCTAAGAGCATTGTCAGGATAATGCATGAATATCGCTGATCTTTCAGCGATATTCATGCATTTCGCAGGATTTTTACCGCTTTTGAGATAAACCTTGATAATATCAAGGTATCTCAGCGGTAACAATCCTCGGTGCTCGGCGATATTTTATTCCCGCTAACCAAGCAATAGCGATAATTATCGATATTGCTTGGTAATATGCCCCAATATTTCCAGAAGACACAAAACATAACAATGCATATATGTATGGTACAAAAGTAATGTACCGCTGTGGGGCAAATAAGCAATATACAGATGGATGACATAAAAGCAATGCACAGATGCAAGGCATACGTCATACAACTGGTACAGATTGAAAGAACGTGATTTATGCATTTTCTTTTATGATTTGCATTTAATTAAAAAAATGTATAACTCGTAAAAATAAATATTCAAAACATGTTGCAATTAAACAATGTAAGCATTCTCGATAAAATGTCCTTAACGCACGTGTGTAATTAAACAGACAAAAAGTAAACGACACTACAAAAACTACTTAAAATGTACGCATGTTACCTTTTTTGTGAAAGGCTATATAATCTATAGGTCTTATTTCAACCATAAGAGGGTTCCAACCGTACACATCACTGCAAACAAAAGAATGTTGTACTGTTAAATATTTCCAAAATCTTGGAGCTGTCAATAAAAATTTACTTCGTGCAGTATCGTATTTATCGAATTTAAAATGTAATAATGTTGTACCCAATTGGTAATGACTGATCACATTGTAGAGGGGGAGGAGGTTGTTAAACTTCTTACCTAGCATTGGGGGAGGAAGGAAAGTTAGTAACTCCATCATATAAAAATCAGAAACTACCCAGGACAATACTGTGAACTAAAACCAATGAAAAGTGACTAACAAATAATAGAAATATACAGTAACATTGTGTTAGGTGGAGAAAGAAAATGGAGCAGTTAGAAACCCTGATTGATGTTCTTAAAATGAACAATGTCAAATGGAATTCTCAGTATAACAGATCTACTTTTGTATTTTTTTGGTATTCATTTTCAGTAACCAATTTCAAACTGAAGTCTAACACAACTTTTCTTTTTTATTCAGTTTTTGCTGTGCTCTCACCATCCTTTTTTACCACATCAGCTTTTATTAGGAGTGGCGGGGTAAATAGGCTGAATCACACCACCCCTCCCCCTCCCGCCCCTCACTCTCCCCTTCCCCCCCAGTTACCGATACCAGGGGTGCCCGTAATTCCAGGGGTGGGAAAGATCAGACCCATCACTAGTTAATAAATAAGGTTTACTGGGGAAAATCAGTAATTCCAGTTCTGATTCCCCCACTAATTCCTCATTTTGTGCAGGACTTTGACCCTGAGAGTTCAGCAACTTTAGGCTGCTGAAATCTTTAGTTGAAGGTTGCGAGATCTGTGGGGCATATTACCAAAAAGTAGCAATATTTATCGCTAAATAGGCTTAGCGATGATTTTTTTATCGCTGAGCAACGCCGGAATTTAGCGCTGAGATAACGTGCTATTAGCAACGTTAATCTCAAAAGCGATACATTTTCCGGCGATAGCGGCGAAATGCATGAATATCGCTGAGAATACAGCGATATTCACGCATTAGCGACGAAATGCTCTTAGCCAAGTTATCCACCTCCCATTGGATAACATGGCTAAGAACTGGTCTGGGCAGGTGTTAGTATTTGGAGATATTTGCGCTTAGTGCGAATATTTCCATCACTAAGCCTGCCTTGCTAATAGGCAATAGCAATGTTAGTGACTGTTTTCAGTCGCTAACAGTTTGGGTACGTCCACTTTGCATGTCATTAGCAATAAATATCGCTAACATGCAAAGCGGGCCCCAAAACGCTCGCTATCACCTAAAAGCTGTCGCTAACTGTTGTTAGCGACAGCTTGCTAATAGGGCGATAAAATTATCGCCGCTTAGCAGCCGAAAACAGCCGCTAAAGTGGCAAAAATTCCCTATCGCCACCCTTGATAATATGCCCCCAGGTTATTTCCGCAGATCTCATAATTTCGATAGCGGCCTCATTGAAATTAAAAGGCCACTCATAATAGGGGCCCAAGTGTGTGCTTTGTTAACAGCTGTCAAATCCCCCTTTACCATGGTGAATAAGTAGGAGATTGCTTTGAGGAGGGCTACAATAATGGAACGCAAAATTCTGGTGTCAAATTATCCGACAAAGTAATTTGGAAATAAAATGCAGGTTAATAAATATTATGCCAGTTAGTGAGTAGCAAATCACGAAAGACGTAAGGCTAAAAGAAGATAACCATAAATAAACTAGGGTACATATGTTCCAATATGTCTACCACAGTACCCAATGTACTGCTAGTCGAAGAAACATTAACCTTCCTAGTGTTTACAACCAAATTCTGAAGAGTCAAAATATTATATTTCGTCTCATAATTAGTATAATATAATCCTGCATTAATATAATCATTTTGTATGCTACATTTTCTCCAGCATACCCTCCGTTGTTTTGAATGTTTCAGAATACCACAATTTCAATTTTTTATATTAATGTATTTCTACTTTCACAACATGCTGAAAGACATATGTATTTCGAAGGATTAGCCACCTCTTAAAACACAACAAATCTGGCAGCGCAGCCCAATCAATCACTTCCTGGCAAGACTGTGCATTAGTTCAATGCCCCAATCTCTCAACCACTGTATAAACATAGTTCACATGGAGTGGAAAGCCAAACTAGCACTAACACAACACTGAGATAAAACTCCTACGAGACATAAATACAGTAGGCATCTCCACATAGCGCAGTCTCCGTTGAAAAGCAGGAGAAAGTATGTATACATGATCCTTTCCAGTACCAAACCCTTCATCAGTCTGTCTCCTGTGCATAGAATATGATTTCATAAATATGAAATATGCTCACCTCCACCGACAGCATCAACAAATCTATATGTGTAGTGGAAATTGTTGGCAAGGTATTTCACTACTTAGTGAATGATCATCATAGGTCTACATGAGGCATTTTAACTTCTAGGACTCTTCTACAGCCAAAAAGACAAGCAAATCATTATCACTGAAAGCAGAATGTATTAGAATGCGTGCAAACACTCTCACGTGCAGTAAGTACCTCACTCACTCAATCGTTTGATAGTGATCCTCCTGTCTGTAAATTAATACACAGATATCTATAATTTCACTTCAGACTTTGAGCACAAATATGAAGAGGCTGAGAAAAGGGGCAAAACAGTGCTGCAGAGATTGTGGGAAGAGAGAGACTGTGATGCACGCTGATGGACCACATCCTTTTAAAAACAATAGAAACGCCCAACTTCCTCCTTCTAGGGGACTTGAACCTACACTTTCTAGACCCGGCAGACAACACGGCCGCCAACCTCCAAGCAGACCTCATGTCAGCTGACCTCCTGCTCCTGAACTCGAAACCCACGCACGAGAAAGGGCATCTCCTAGACCCAGTTTTCTCTAACATCAAAAATCTCCAAACCCAAGACCCTACCCCTCTTCCATGGACCGACCACTTTCTGGTCCCCATGCACTGGTCCTATCAGCCCGCCACGGTTCCTAAACAGAAAACCAAGATTCTAACCAGACGTTGGAACAAGCTAAGACCAGAAGAATGGGAAGTGAAGCTGAGGGAATCCGACGGCCCCCTCTCTACTGACCCTAACACCGCCGATAGAGATTTTAACAGCTGGCTCACCAACCCCCTAGACAGCCTCATCCCACTAACATGCTCCCTCAAGCATGTAAAAAGGATTAACCATACCCCTTGGTACACTCCGGCCCTGAACATCCTCAGGAAGGAGTGCAAAAAGACGGAGCGGACTTGGAGAAAAAATAAATCGGCGACGAACAAAAACGCCTATCAAACAGCCATGAAGGCATACAAACAAGCCCTCCACAGCGCAAAAAGCTCCTTCTTTGAGGAAAGAATAAAAAACTCCTCGTGCTCTGCTAAGGAGACTTTTTCCATCCTTAAAGAGCTTCTCCATGTCCCAGCCCCCCCGCAGATATCCTTGGACCCCAAAGCAGCTGAGGAGAAATGCACCAACCTGGCTAATTTCTTTGATAATAAAATTAAGAAAATCCTTTCCTCCCTACCTACCACCAATCAGGCCACCCCCGGATCAGCCAAGGATTGTCCCCTCACGTCAAGAAATCCCACGGACTCATCCGAACCCCCTCGTTTAGCCTTATTCGGACCATTCACGGAAGAAGAAGTGGCAACCACCCTAGCAGCCACGAAAAGTGGCGCTCCCAGCGACTCAGTGCCCGTACGGTTCACAAAAAACATCGGTCGGACTGAGAGAGCGCAAACTGACCTAAATGTAGAAGTGCGTCACATTTACACGTAGTAAGCACAAGTCATGAAGAGAAATGCCATGAGTGCTGATAGTACCTACATCTATATTCTGAAATGTGTAGTTAATATAGAGATTTAAGCTGAAGTGGAACTAATACAGAAATGTGTGAAACAAAATGATTTTATTAAGCGTGATTATTCCTGAATCCATGTTGTGTAGCTGCTAAAATGTAAGATGGCATACGGAAACGCTGAGCGTGGTAGGCCTCAGGGCCAGAGCTAGAAGGGAGGGGGAAGGTGGTTCAATTTCACAACATGGATTGCACTAATGTTTTAGTAATAACAAATAGACTATGATTTATAGATGTGTTTACTGAATAGCAGAATAAGAGTACTAACATGCCATTAATTAAAGAAAAGTCGAATGCTATAATCATTATGAGAAATGTTGTAGGCCTGAAAAGTTTAACGTTGATTTACACATATTAGTCTGGGCCGGGGAATGTTGCAACGCGGTTGGAAAATTATGAGAATTGGGATTTGGCTGCAAATGTCTGTCGGTAAGAGAAAAGGGGGTATTCAATTATAAATAAGTATGAATAGAAGTTTGTTCAAGAGACGGACCAGACATGGAGGAGGGTTCCGGAATGTTTAAGGGGTATCAGCGGGCCGGAGAAGAGTCTGAGAAGCAAGGTCGACTCTAACCACAAGGCCTCATCATGGAAAAAGCCAGAAGCTACACCACGTGAGGGGCGTCTCACGAGGGGCGTCCTAAATGTTGTTGTATTTTTGTATTAGGGACAGCACCCCTGGGTGGAGTTAGAGCAGAAGCCTGAGGACCCTTAAGAGAGCGGTTGGGTAGGCAGAGAGGGGTCATGATTGGAGAACTATAGGTTTTCACCAAGAGACTGAAAGTGGGTGACTTCCCTTGGGGGTCATTCACTGCTGACACCTTTTGTTAGGTAGGGACCTGGTTAAGTAGGGATACCATCTAGATCAGGGTAGGGACAGCCTAACCTGTAAATTCCCTCCGGCTGTAAATGACTGAGAGATCTCAATATGTGTCTATGCTAATAGCCTTATTATTTTTAGAATTGGTGCTTGTAGTTTCCGTTGCTCATCTGAGGGCTTTCAGAGAGCACATGTATGTAGTTGGGCCCGTGTATCTTGTGAATCTCATTTTGAGATGCTTGTACTTGCAACTTATCTTGACTATATAATAAATCTTTGAAAGCTAGAAGTTGTTTGTGATCCTTTTGAGCGGAGTCCTTTATTGGGTGAACTAACTTGGTAAGAGATGCACTTTCTTCCCTCAATGACAGGCAATAAAGGTTCAGTCGACCAGATCGGGGTTTTAGATCAATAGTGATAAGATATCGATCAAAATCTCGCCCTTCCAGTTGGTAGCAGAGGATGGTTGCCTTCTTGAGGAAGGTGATCTAGGCCAGGTTAGATTACCCCAAGGCCCCTAGAGATTGATGATCGGAAGAACCGCCCGCCGAAGAAGGACCGGATGACGTGAGACAGAAAAGCAGCAGTATCGGTCGAGAGTGAGTATAAAGGGTCATGCGTGTTAAGATTGCGGTGTTTTGTATTGTATCTATGTTGTAATGTCTGGCGGAGTTGAATGCCTGTAGAGTGACTGTGGAACAGGTTGTGAGCGCGCACAACCGGTGGAAATCTTAAGTTCAAGGAGAGCTTAAGTGGTTCGGGTGTATCGGACACCCAGAGTAATTGTTAACTAGAGTGAAGGGGGTCATAAGGTACCATTGATCACCCGGAAGACCGAGATAGGGGGAACGTAAGAGTGAGTGCGTGAGTAACGGACGCTGGTCGGAAGTTACTGTGTGTGTGTAAAGAACCTATCAGAGGGACGATAGACATCTCGTCAGTTGTGTTGACAATTACAGATAGACTGTGGACGTACAGTCGAGGGAAGTGACCGCTTGGTCGGAAGTAGTCATTTTTCAGAGTATGAATGGGACGCATGCATGACCGCGAGGAGAGCTGAGAAAGGAGGGGTGCTGCTGCGAAGCGGAGACTAGTGACGTCAGAAAGTGCCGCGCTGGGATTGGCCGGCCGGTGAAAGACCGCGCTGCGATAGGCCAGCTAGCAAAGCCGCGCTAGGATTGGTGGATTGTCATCAGGAAGTAAACAGAGTATTCAAGCTGGAAATTTTGCGCATAATTATGAAGTGTTTTAAATGGTTAAGAGCGCTGTTTAAAAGAGAGCGCAGGGGATCGTATGAAGGGGAAGAAGCCCCGCCGGAGGGTACACCGGCTCGATATATGGGGTCAAATGTTGGGCTGCACACGATTCTGTGGATCTCAGAGTGGAGTAAGATGACAGACGGAAATGAGGAACTCACGTTCCCGAAGTACGGGACGTTCAGATTAGAGGTGTTACACAGATTAAAGGCAATTATGACTTCAACGAGACCCTTGCCTAGACCGACCCAGTTTGAAGCCCTTAATGCATGGATTAGGGCAGCGCATGAAAAGAACATGAACAGACGGCAAGAAAGAGTGAAACGTTCGGTAAGGGCAGTACAGGATGCCAAGTGGGATGCGGATGCTAAAAGATGGAGGGTGCATAACATGGAAGTAAATAAATTATATCCAGTGTTAGAGATGCCCGGGAACAAAAGCCCCCTAGAAGAGGATGACGAGAGCGAGACAGAGGACAGCCTGATAAACAGATTATTGACAGACAGGCCACCTCCGTATAACAGAGCAGGGGGAAATGTCGAGAATAGAGAGAAAGGGGGGGGGCAATGCAGGAGAGCATGTGCCGCTTCCCAGTCCCGATTGGGATCCCGCTGCAAAGAAAGAACTGTCCCAGCCTAGCCAGGTGCAACAGGTAGTCGGGAGGTTTGTGGTGCAAAGGCCTCCAGAGACGGAGTGTGCCACATCCTACGCATTACCAGATGCACTACAAGTACCTGTAACCATAGGTCCTATAGTATCGATATATGACCCAGACAGAGCTAGAGGGGAAGAACGGGTACGGAGGGACAGAGAAAGAGCAGAGATGGCAAGGAGGAATGATACGATCAACTCCCCAAGCCAGTTGCCGATACCAAGGGAGTGGAGCACCCCAGTACACACCGCAGGGGATCTGGGGGACATTAGATGGCCGGAGGATATGAGGGGATCAGGACGGAAATCCTTTCAGGAGTTAAATGAGTACATGAAGAAGTGGGATGAGGCAGTAGAGGCTCACAAGAACATCATGACTGCGGAAGTTGAAAGGGAAAGGCAGGACAGCAGAGCCCAGACTCACTGCGGGGCTGAAGAGAGCAGTCCGGAGTGGGACGGGAGGCAGAAGGACAGGAGGGGAGTCACCCATTGGGCCCGGAGTGGAGGTAGATCAGACCTGGAAAACGAGGGCCCAGGAAGCGGGGGGTGTCTCGCCCAATACGTAGTGGTGAAGACAGAAGGGCTCGGGAGTACAGAGACAGCTTTAAGTGTATCCACTGCGTGCCAGGCAACAGAGAACAGAATGAGAGTTGCGAGAGGTCGCACCATAGTCCCTGTGATGACGGACATGAGCGCAGCCCAGGGAATATGGTAAACCAGGAAGGATCGTATCAGATACTGAGTGATACGAGGCCAAGAGAGAATGGAGACAGAAGGGAGAAATGCAGAGAGGCCTACTGTGAAAAGAGAGGAGAGAATGGACAAAGTAAGATAGGGGGTAACAGGCCCGTGTTCCATCACCTTCCAAGATCGGATGGCCGAGCATGGGACCTGGAGAGATGGGAACAAGCGAGAGCACTCCCCATCTCTCCCGAACCCAAACGTAGGGCCCGGAGTTGGGATGGGAGAGAAACCTGTGAACCTCCCTCGAAGGAGTTATTGCGAGCAGAAATAAAAGCCAAAAGACTCGATGTCTCCAGTTTAAAGTCGGATCTGGATGACATGGTAGATGGTACCCTGCCCTTAGAAAGAATGGACATGTATGAGCAGGATGAAATTCTGTTCATGGCAAAGGACGTAACTCGAAAGGCGAGGGCAATCCATGAGAAATTGGTAGAACTAGCAGGCAAATATATGGTGGACCTGTCAAGAACCAAAGCATTACAGGGCAACCACAGGCTACATTACACAGACCGAGATCTAGATGAGAGGAGAACCATCGGATTGAAAACACACATAAGGGAGCTGATCACTGGAATAAGGACATGGAGGGCCCTAGATAAGTGGGAAGAGAGGTGGTCCAAGAGAGGGACCGTCAGGAGAAGCACACTTGGTATGACACCAGGAGGACAGCAGGGAGTAGAGACATACCCTTTGAGGGAAGTCGCAAATGGGACCTATGTCCACGTCCCTTGGAGTAGGGGGGATTTAGCTGCTTTTACCACCTCTTTCCCCAAACTGCGGGAAAACCCAGTGGAGTGGTATAAGCAAGTTGAGAGATTCGTAAAAATCTCAAAGGTCCTATGGATAGATTTGAACACGCTGTTTGACATAGTAGTGCCAGGGGATTTGTGGACCGCATGCAAGGTTAGCGCTGAGTGGCCCACCATAGAGCCCGAAAGGGATGCTAAGACTAATGGGCCGTCAGAGAGTGTGATGGCAAAGTTCGAGAGAGTAATGACTTGGCTGAAGGATAAAGTGCCAATGCAAGACATAGATTGGGTCAAAATTGACCGAACAAGGCAGGAACCCAAAGAGACAGTTCACGAATACTATGAGAGATTGCTGAAGGCGTTTAAACAGTATAGCGGTCTGGATGTAATGGATCCAAAGGACATAGGGCAATTTGTGTCCAAGTTCGTCTTGGGCCTGAGACCGGATATTAGTTTAATGATACAGCAACACTTGATTTGTTGGCAAAATAAACCCCTAGACGAAATACTGAGGTATGCCAGGTACTGCTGTGATGAGATAGACTCCAAGGCTAAGAAACTAAAGGAGAAACTGATGGTGGTACAGATGCAGGCAGCAGGGAAGGGGGGACAGCAGCAACAGCAACCAGGAACAGGTACTGGAGGAAAGAAACAGTACAGTCAGAACAAGGGCAATGAGGAGAACTCCACCTTTAGACCCAGGATAGATATAGCTGCCTTAAAGAAAACAACTAGGTGCCACCAGTGTAACGAGGTGGGGCATTGGAAACGCGAGTGTCCCTATAATGTTGAGGTGGGAGACCAAGAGGTAGAAGAGGAAGAGACCCGGAGTGCGCCTACAAGAGGGGTAACGCAATACCAGGGAAAGGTGCTCAAAGGGGGGGGCCCACCTCCCCGAGCTCAGTTCCCGCAGCCACCCAGAGTGGGGACTATGGGTAAGACCTATAGACAGATGCCACTGTTTGTCGGGGGAGAGGAATGCTATTATGTGGACCCACTAACTGGACAGAGGGTAGAAAGGGATGACTGCACCCTCGGGGCAGCTCTGGAGGTAGACCAGAGGGGACCCTATGTTGAGGCCGAAGTGGCAGGGTTCCCCACGACATTTCTAGTGGACACAGGAGCCACCCGATCCACGATCAGATCAGCCGCAGTTCCAGGCCTGCCCATGTCTGGAGAGACCATACAAGTGGTGGGGGTCGCTAACAGGAGAATGACCAGTCCTCTGACTGAACCCGTGCAGGTGAAAATAGGGAAGTACAGTGATGAGCATCAGTTTGTGGTTTGCGATTCTAGTCCTGTATGTCTGCTAGGAAGAGACCTTTTGTGCAAGTTAAATTGCACCATATACTGCACACCACAGGGCGTGGAGGTATTGACTAATGACGATGATGCTGACTTTAAGGTCGCAAATTCCAGAATATGTGTGGAATTGTATCCCACTCTGACAGTAGACGAGCTCCCCTGGGATCTGAGAGAGACAGTTGCTCCAGAAGTGTGGGATTTCACTGGGGAAGAGATTGGGTTGGTGAAAGGGGTGGACCCAGTGAAAATTGTAGTGAAACCGCATGCTGAGTTTCCAAGAACACCTCAATATAAATTGACTCCAGAAACGATTGCAGGCATCAAACCCGTGATCGAATCCATGATTAAGCAGGGAATACTGAAGGAAATCGTGGGTAGTCCATGTAACTCCCCGATTATGGGTTTGCAGAAACCAAATGGGAAATTCCGGATAGTGCAGGACCTCAGAAAGATTAATAACATAGTCGTTTCGTGTTGTCCAGTGGTACCGAATCCATCAGTGATACTGTTTCAGATACCGTTCCAAGCAGAATGGTTCACTGTAATTGATCTTTGTCAGGCTTTCTTCTCGATCCCTCTGGACGAAGAAAGCCATTTTCTTTTCGCATTTAAGCTGGAAGGTCGCGTCCTAACATGGTGTCGTATTCCTCAGGGGTATACAGAGAGCCCATCGATCTTCAACCAGCTTCTAAAGAAAAATCTTGAAAGTCTAGTGCTGCCCCAGAGGTCAGTTCTGGTCCAGTACATAGACGACCTCCTTGTGGCGTCAGAAACAGAGGAAGCTTGCAGGGAAGACTCTATTGCTTTGTTAAATCACCTAGCTGAGAATGGGCATAAGGTGTCCCCGGGAAAATTGCAGTACTGCCTGACAGAGGTGCAGTACTTGGGACACAGAATTGAGAAAGGTAAACGAAAAGTGTCACCAGACAGGATAGAGGCCATCATGAAGATGAATGCGCCTAAAACACAGAGAGAAGTCAGGATGTTCCTAGGAATGGTGGGATATTGCCGACAGTGGATTGCAAACTTTTCACTGAAAGCAAAGCCCTTGCAAAAACTGACGCACAAGGAGGTGAGTGATCCGGTACCATGGGACAAAGACTGTTTGATGGCGTTCCTGCAGCTGAGAGAGGACTTGTGTCGTGCTCCGGCTCTGGGAATGCCAGATTACGATAAGCCATTCTTGCTCTACTGTTGTGAGAGAGAGGGTTGCGCGCTGTCTGTGTTAGTCCAAATTCATGGGAATGCCCGTAGACCAGTTGCTTATTTCTCGGCTACTTTAGACCCAGTAGCCGCAGCGTTGCCCGGATGTCTCAAATCCATTGCCGCAACAGGTGTCAGCATTGAGAGGTGTGAAAATATAGTCATGGGGCACCCGTTAGAGGTGCATGTGCCCCACTCTGTTGAATTGTTGATGACCAGGACCAAAACACAGCATCTGACGAACAGCAGGCTCACGCGCTATGAGCAAGTCATTCTTGCTGCAGAGAACGTGACCCTCAGGAGATGCTCTGTTTTAAATCCTGCTACCTTGATGCCACTTCCAAACGATATTGAGGATGATGATGAATGTACAGACCATGACTGCCTCGATGTGACTGAACTATGCACCAAACCAAGACCCGACATCGTAGATGAGCCACTGACTGACCCAGATGAAATTTTCTTTGTCGATGGCTCATGTGTAAGAGACGAAGTTGGGCAGTTGAGAGCAGCTTACGCTGTTTGCACAATTACTGGAGTAGTGGAAGCGGGATGCCTGGAAGGAGTACACTCCGCTCAGGTAGCCGAGATTATTGCCCTGACACGTGCCTGCCTGGCAAGCAATCAAATCCGAGTCACCATATACACTGACAGTCAATATGGTTACGGGGTAGTTCATGATTACGGGCAGTTGTGGTCTCAAAGAGGTTTCATGACCTCTTCAGGCTCTCCCATTCGCAATGGAGAGTTTGTGCGCCTGTTGTTAGAGGCGTTGCAATGTCCAGCAGGTATCGCAGTTGTGAAGTGCACCGCACATACCAGAAATATGGACTTCGTGTCACAAGGCAATAGATATGCCGACGAAGTCGCGCGGTACTGCGCAGAAACAGGGTACTCTTTCACAGAGGTGGAAGTGGGTGGAATAAATGTAAGGACTGAATTAGCCATGATATTAGAAACTGTTGATACATGGGACGAACTAAAAGAAATGCAAGAAAATGCTCCTGATTGTGAAAAAGAAACATGGCAAAAGGCAGGATGTGTGATGGGTGAGGCCCATTTCTGGGTTTCAGCAGATGGCAGAGCAGTGTTGCCTAATGAGATGGTGAGCCCAATGGCCAGACACATACATGGTCCCGTCCACTTAGGAAGAGATGCTATGCTGAGAGTGTTTAGACAGACCTGGTACAACCCTAAGTTCAGAGTAGCAGCCGAAGCAGTGTGCCAGCGTTGTGTGACGTGTCAGCAGTTGAATGTAGGGAAAAAGACACCAGTTGCACTGAGCCACATTGGGAGGTCAGGAGGTCCATTCAATCGAATGCAGATAGATTTTATTGAAATGCCAAGGTGCAGCCGCCTCCGTTATATCCTGGTGGTTGTTTGCGTTTTCTCCAGATGGGTTGAGGCATACCCTACACGTAGGTGCGACACCCTCACAGTAGCCAAGTTACTGCTTAGGGAGCTTATCCCGCGCTTCGGGGTGCCGGCCTCTTTGGAATCAGATAGGGGAACGCATTTCAACAGCTCGCTTGTGAAAATGATTTGTGCAGCTTTGAACATAGATCAGAAACTCCATTGCAGTTATCGACCAGAGGCTTCAGGAATTGTGGAGCAAATAAATGGCACCATCAAGGCCAGAATTGCAAAGGTGTGTTCATCAACATCCTTGAGTTGGCCTGATGCGTTGCCATTGGTCCTTATGAGCCTCCGTAGTACCCCGGATAGGAGAACTGGTTTGTCTCCTCATGAGGTATTGATGGGAAGAGCAATGAGGTTACCTTCTGTCCCTACTGCTGCACTGATTAGCATCACAGATGATATGATCCTGGACTATTGTAAGGGGCTGTCTGACGCCATTCATTCTGTGTCCCTTCAGGTGCAGGCTGCCGAGGTACCATCGTGCCAGGACCCGTGTCATGACTTGCTTCCTGGGGACTGGGTCCTGGTGAAAAAACACGTGAGAAGGAGCTGCTTGGATGTTCGTTGGCGTGGGCCCTTCCAGATCATCCTGATCACGAATACGGCAGTGAAGGTGGGAGGACTGCCCAACTGGATCCACGCGTCGCACACGCGGAGAGTTCCAGCACCTCTGGAAGACACAGCTCCTCTCTCGGATAGACGTCCAGCTGCGGACCAAGAAGCCATAGAGGGGGCTAGCCAAGCTGTAGAGGTGCCAGCGGAAGCGAGGAACGAGTCTGACCAAGCTGAGGACGGTCAGTACAGCAGCGAAACAGACGACGCTACTGAAGGAGAAAGTAGCTGGGAGTACGAGTCAGACACTGACAGGTCTGACAGAGAGCGCGAACAGACGAGAAGGAGAAGGAGTAGAAGGGTACGTGGAGAAGCGGATTGGCCGCAGAGAAGAAGCTCTAGTCTGAGGTCAACTCCAGAGAGAACCCTTCCTCCGATATCAGAAGATTCAGACCCGGAGGAAGGTGCTCAGGGCGCTGAAGCACCGGTCTTGAGGAGATCAAGAAGAGTGCGTGTACCTAGCAGAAGATACTCCACCCCTGAGTGGACATATCTGGCGACCGATGGCTTCGAAACCAGTGACAGGGAGGATCCGAGCGGTGGTGGTGTCCAGTTCTGAGCCCATCATAACAGTAGAGATACGACTGTTAGTACCCGGTGTCGAACAAGAAGGGTCACTGACATTTATGGTTCCCCGACCTCCCCGCCTCAGCAAGTTAAAGCACATGTTTCTCACAGAATTGCAATTTCCCGATTTTGGTACAAAGATATCAGCCCAAGAAGAGCACAATCTTCGTATGGAAATATTGAACTTTGCTGTCGAAGCTGCAGGCGACCGCCTGATAGTAGATGCTTAAAAAGACTTTGTAAATAAGCGAGAAGAAAAGAAGATTACCTAGCGCCCAGGAAGCAGAGAATCTTAGGGACCTTCCCTTGAGTTACTGGAGAAGGGCTAGGGTAGTCTGTATTGAACTTTAAAGAACTTCTGCGAAGAAGGTTGTCAGCTTCCAGTTGTGTGGTTCTAAGGACAAAAGGAGTAAGAGAGACTGTAAAGGAACGAAAGGAAAAGAACTTTGTGCCAAGATACAAGAGAGCCATACAGTCTGACGAAATGGAGGCCGGCACCCAGAACCGCAGAGCGAAATGTATAATAGGTACACTAATAGTAGGAGTGATAATATTAATAGCTTTAGTAGTAACAGTCTCTTATGTAAAGGGACGTGAAGAAGAGGCAAAGGTAACTGATGCGAAATCTGTAGAGGCGCTTACACCCACTGTTGCTGGTGAGAAAGGGGAAAATACACAAGAAAAAGCGTTATTAGCTGCAGAAGCCCGCAGGTTACATGTAGATGAGTCCCAAGGTGACTTTAGGTCAAATGCTTATGCTAAACTATTATATGAATACGTGGATGCCATGGAGGTCAAGGACTGTTACGTCTGCATGCAGTTGCCGGCGTCTGTAGATGAAGGCATTCGATATCATCACCTCCCGCTGACTTATGGCATTACATGTAGCTTATTGCTTAGTATATTTTATGGGAGAGATAGTTTTGAATACTATTTCTCCAATTATGATGCAGTGTTACCAGAAGTCCCAAATTATAAACAAATGAATAAATGGGACTACTGGAAGAGTGAAGACAGGTTGGCAAAGTTTTTCATTCCTTGGATTACCTTAGATACTTCACATTCCCGTAGAAATAACCTGACATGCAAGGTGTCAGAAGTCGAGAAAAAGTTCATAGAGCAGGTGGATGATCGAAATAGGAGACAAAAGATTTTGAAAAAATCAGGACAATGGAAAACAGATTGGACCGAGGAAGAAAAGGCACACAAGAGAAAAGGTAGTAGTGGTCCAATAGCTTTAGATAGAACGCAGAGAGGAAAGTTATGTCTTCATAGAGCCAAAACGTATTATGAAAACGTATACGTGGGAGAAGTTAGCTGTGAACATGCTTTCAATTTAGAGTACTATACTAAGGACTTCCTGAAGGGAATGCAAGCGATTCCAAATGTATATTTTGTATGTGGGAGAAATGCCTACGTAAGACTACCTGACAACTGGTATGGATCATGTTACTTGGCAATTATCTTCCCTAAAATATATCATGCCCAAGACTTAGAGATCATAGAGGGCAAGACATCATCGAGGGGAAGGAGAGATGTAGGAGGTGTAGAAATGGTTGGAGATGTCTTTGGAGCTGTGTTCCCTCTTTTGGGATTAATCCTTAATGATGTTAAAATTAGACGACTGGCAACAGTCGTAGACAGGTTGTCTGCCAGCACTGCTCAGTCCTTAATGCTGGTAGAAGGAGAGATGCAATCGATAAGGGCTATGGTTCTTCAGAACCGTCTTGCCTTAGACGTCCTATTAGCAAAAGAGGGCGGAGTCTGTAAGGCTTTGAAGGTCCAGGAATGTTGTACTTACATTCCAGACAATTCGAAGCCCCTTGAGAAAGTTATTAGGAACATAACTGATATTCACAAAGAGATCGAAGACCTGAGCAGAGAAAATGTCTGGGAAAAGGTGGGCCATGGAATAAGTGAAGCTGGAGGTTGGCTCACCACCTTAGGCAAAAGCTTTGTGTGGAAAATACTAAAACCTATCATCATAATATTGATCTGTGGGATTGTGTTGTGGGGATTGGTGAGGGTATTCAAATGGTACAGATCAAGAAGGTCAGAGAGGGCTCGGAGAAAACAGCTGCAGAGATTGGCTGCCATACAAGATAGTCAGTACCGGAGTCTGAGGGCTCTGGAAACACAGAAACGAGTTATGCTAGCAATCACTGCAGTTTGAATGTTAATGATGACCCCGAGAGGTCATCAAAGGGGGGAACTGAGAGAGCGCAAACTGACCTAAATGTAGAAGTGCGTCACATTTACACGTAGTAAGCACAAGTCATGAAGAGAAATGCCATGAGTGCTGATAGTACCTACATCTATATTCTGAAATGTGTAGTTAATATAGAGATTTAAGCTGAAGTGGAACTAATACAGAAATGTGTGAAACAAAATGATTTTATTAAGCGTGATTATTCCTGAATCCATGTTGTGTAGCTGCTAAAATGTAAGATGGCATACGGAAACGCTGAACGTGGTAGGCCTCAGGGCCAGAGCTAGAAGGGAGGGGGAAGGTGGTTCAATTTCACAACATGGATTGCACTAATGTTTTAGTAATAACAAATAGACTATGATTTATAGATGTGTTTACTGAATAGCAGAATAAGAGTACTAACATGCCATTAATTAAAGAAAAGTCGAATGCTATAATCATTATGAGAAATGTTGTAGGCCTGAAAAGTTTAACGTTGATTTACACATATTAGTCTGGGCCGGGGAATGTTGCAACGCGGTTGGAAAATTATGAGAATTGGGATTTGGCTGCAAATGTCTGTCGGTAAGAGAAAAGGGGGTATTCAATTATAAATAAGTATGAATAGAAGTTTGTTCAAGAGACGGACCAGACATGGAGGAGGGTTCCGGAATGTTTAAGGGGTATCAGCGGGCCGGAGAAGAGTCTGAGAAGCAAGGTCGACTCTAACCACAAGGCCTCATCATGGAAAAAGCCAGAAGCTACACCACGTGAGGGGCGTCTCACGAGGGGCGTCCTAAATGTTGTTGTATTTTTGTATTAGGGACAGCACCCCTGGGTGGAGTTAGAGCAGAAGCCTGAGGACCCTTAAGAGAGCGGTTGGGTAGGCAGAGAGGGGTCATGATTGGAGAACTATAGGTTTTCACCAAGAGACTGAAAGTGGGTGACTTCCCTTGGGGGTCATTCACTGCTGACACCTTTTGTTAGGTAGGGACCTGGTTAAGTAGGGATACCATCTAGATCAGGGTAGGGACAGCCTAACCTGTAAATTCCCTCCGGCTGTAAATGACTGAGAGATCTCAATATGTGTCTATGCTAATAGCCTTATTATTTTTAGAATTGGTGCTTGTAGTTTCCGTTGCTCGTCTGAGGGCTTTCAGAGAGCACATGTATGTAGTTGGGCCCGTGTATCTTGTGAATCTCATTTTGAGATGCTTGTACTTGCAACTTATCTTGACTATATAATAAATCTTTGAAAGCTAGAAGTTGTTTGTGATCCTTTTGAGCGGAGTCCTTTATTGGGTGAACTAACTTGGTAAGAGATGCACTTTCTTCCCTCAATGACAGGCAATAAAGGTTCAGTCGACCAGATCGGGGTTTTAGATCAATAGTGATAAGATATCGATCAAAATCTCGCCCTTCCAGGACCATTGCAGCTAGACTCACGGCCCTCATTAACACCTCGTTTACCCAAGGAGAAGTCCCTCAAAGCTGGAAGGAGGCCGTGGTTAAAGGTCTATTGAAGAAGCCGTCACTAGACCCCACGGACTTGTCCAACTATAGACCCATCTCGCTCCTCCCCTGGATAGGGAAGGTTGCAGAGAAGCTTGCAAATAAACAGCTGTCCCACTTCTTGGAGGCAAACCTTCTCCTAAAAAACTCCCAAACTGGCTTCAGACCAGGTCAGGGGACAGACACCGCCCTCCTGGCGGCCGTAGAAAAAGCGAGGGAAATCATTGACACAGGAGGATCAGTGGCAGTGGTCCTCCTGGACCTCAGCGCGGCATTCAACACTGTCAACCATCAGGTCCTAGCCCAGCGCCTAGACAACACAGGCATACAAGACAGTGCGCTGAGATGGCTTACATCTTTCCTCTCCCAACGCTCCTTCCAAGTTTGGGAAGGAGAAAGCCGCTCCCCCTCAATCCCCCTCCGGTGTGGAGTGCCTCAGGGCTCCTCACTGAGCCCCACGCTTTTCAACGTGTATATGGCCCCACTGGAGGAGCTGGGCGCCCCATTCGGAGTCACGATCGTCAGCTACGCTGACGACACCCAGCTGGTGGTGACCCTCTCACACCCCAAGCTAAAGCCCTCCAACCTGCGTGACTGTCTCTCCACCGTCCACCAATGGATGAGCGACTCTGACCTAAAGCTCAACGGGTCAAAAACAGAGATCCTGCTCCTCGGCCACAAAACCTCGAGTCTCCCACCTGACATCTGGCCCGCCTGTATGGGTGACCCCCCCTCCCCCAAAACAGAGGTCAAGAGTCTAGGAGTGTGGCTGGAGACAGATCTCACCTTTAGGACTCAGGCTAGGAAAACAGCCGGCATCTGCTATGGGCTTCTTAGATCATGCAGAAAGGTACTTCCCCTACTACCATTCCAGTCTCGTCTCCTGCTAATTCAAGGTCTAGTGCTAGCAAGGCTAGACTACAGCAACGCTATTTACCTCGGAGCGCCGGAAGCCACCTACCAGATTTTACAAAAACCCAAAATGCCGCAGCCCGCCTGCTCACAAACACCCCATCAAGAACATCGGCCAAACCGGCGTTGAGAAAACTTCACTGGCTCCCCGTGAGGGAAAGAGTCGCATTCAAGGCCCTCTGCCTGGCCCCCAAGACCCTGCACAACGCTGGTCCCCCCATTCTGAGCACGTGGATCACCCCATACAGACCACCGAGAGCGCTCCGGTCTGAACAGGGAAACCTTATCGTTGTCCCTAGGGTGAAGAAAACCCGCTTTGGCGGTCGCAGATTCACGGTAAACACGGCCAGAAAATGGAACGCTCTCCCCCCGAACCTCAGAGCGGAACCAAACCTCCTAAGATTTAGGAAGTCCCTCAAAACCCTCCTCTTCCCTTGACCTACTTGAAGTTTCCCTTGCCCCCCCCCCCCCCTTAGGAGTACGAGGTTTCAGCGCTGGGATACTCGAGGGTGACTACGCGCTCTATAAAAACCTAAAATAAAATAAAATAATAAATAAATAAGAGAAACAAAAGTAAAAAGAACTCAACAGCACAAAAAAGAATCAGTGTGTTAGAAATGGGGGTAGGAGGTAGGTGTCATTGTCCAGGGACCCTTGCTTCTAGTCAGGGTAAGGGAGATACACACTTTAGATAACGTCTGCTCACCCCCTGGGTAGCATGGCATGAGCAGACAGACTTATTTATTTTTTTATTTATTTGTTTTGAAGGTTTTATATAGCGTGATACTTGCGGGTATCGGAGCGCTTTACAAGGTACATATAGGAAACAAACATGCATATAGTAAATAACATAATGTTCCATACAAATCAAGAATCGTATAACCACTTATAAACATAGCTCATGTGAATTTAGCCATTAGAAGAGCTTTCACTTCTTTTTTGAAAGATGCAGTAGAGGGGTTCAGTCCAGTTTCTGGCGGTAGTGTATTCCAGATCCGGGGCGCTGTCCCCAAGAAGGATTGGTTGTATGTTTTCTTCTTGATGAATCTTTGTGGTTAAATTAAAAGGTTTCTAGCACTTCTGGAGGATCTGTTGCCACATGAAGGCACCAAAATATGTGCCAGATAGCTAGGAGTGTTGTGATGTATGGCTTTATGTGTCAAACATTAGATTTTTAGTTGAATTCTGTCTTCGGAAGGTAGCCAGTTAAGGGATCTGAGGTCCGGGGATTGCCTGTAAATTCAGCAAGAGGAACGAGAAAAAAATAACACATACACTAAAGTACTTTAATCTCTGTATTTAACTGATTTTATGGGGAAGATATTATGAAATAGGCATGTACTAATTTGATCAACATTTTTTTTAATAGGTGTAGATCCCTGATCATACATAGATGTTGTCTACTGATCCCAAAGGCAATGTGTAAAGTATTTGTACTCAAAACACACAGTAATACAGTGATAACACCACAAATGGACACCACACCAGTTTAGAAAAATAAGGTACCTGGCACCTTGTTAATGTACTTGTTCGCTGAGTGTGCGACGATATGCCACACGATCTGCATTGTGATTTAATGTGATATGGAATCTGATTTTCTCTTATAATTGAAAAGCTTAATAAAGTTTGTGTTAAAAAAAACTGCTCATGACCATCACCCATGAACAACGACCACTGGGCATGGGACCTGGTCTACAACTAAGTGCTGCAGTCAACTCCTGTCCCACCGAACCAGCTGTGCATGGCCTTTTTTTTCATTTGTAGAGACCTATGGATGCAGAATAAGTGCCTGACAAGGCCCATATCACCCAGACAGCTTCAGATCACATTTAAAAATCAACACAATTATAGAGGACCACAGAACAATATGTGATACATAATAATGTCATTCTTAATGTTAGTAGAAACACAAAAACACTTACAAAATATTTTTGCAAAATTAATGAAAAATACACTATATTTTCTTGGCAAAAAGTTCCATGGACATCAACATTGTGATCCAAAAAGTCACTAAGAGGCAGCTGCACATATTCCCAAATGAAACACAAAACATGTTTAACAAGCGTTGGGAAAGCCAATAGATCTAGTACTGACTGGGAGCCTTTGGGGTTGTCAACTCTTCTTTTGTTTTGTGATCTTTTTTGGAAAAATTTTTTGGGGGGAAGCTGCCAGGTTCCTAGGAAAGCTACAAAAAAACATTGACTGAAAGCAAAAATTAATTTTCTCTCGTTAAGCACACATTCACAAAGTAGTCTGACACTGGAGAGTACTACTTTGCGTGTTGATGTACTACTTGTGAAAGAGCAAAATGACACAATAATAGACACATTGATGAAGGAGCCAACGCCACAACTAAAAAAATGAATTCCATACTGCATAACATTTGGGTGATAACGGTTTGCCTTTGTGTTTCTAGCTAATTGGCATGTCCGATAGTAAGCATTTTTGTGCTCCACCATGGCAGAAATCTATATATAACTTTAAAAAAGTAGACTAAGCAAAGTGAACATCCACCAGCCTTCCTCAGAGGGAAGGCGATTAATTTTGCAAGCATAAGGTTAATTTTCCTTTTTCAGACTTTATGAATGCCAGACGTCGTGATTAACTAAGAATCCCCAAAATTGATGTTCTGATTTTGTCCCACATCTTTCTAGCTGTACTGGACACATCTCAAAGTTTGACATTTGGTTAAAAAATGTTGTATTATTGTAGTTGACATCATACCGGGTATGGCATTGAAGATTATTTGCTGTAACTGGATACTAAGGCGCAAGGCCCGGAGAGCCATTTGGCCTGGGCCCCAAGCTCAAAGGAGGCTTCAGATTTAGAAACGTGTTATTTTTTGGCATTTGATGAAGCTAGAATTATGACCACAGCTGGAAGTGGTCCAGGCCGCTTTAGGCTTCAGAGATGGCCTGCTTGTGATTAGGTATATCCACTGGCTGTCACTTTTGAACTTTTCCTGGAGGTGTGAGCATGTTTATCACATGACACAATTGAAGAAGCAACTTTTTTTTATTTGAGCGCCACATTCGAAGAATACTAAAACTATGATCAACCTAGAGAAGGGATATAAGAAATATCTCTAAATTATAAAAGAAGACAGATAATAAGAGACTGAATCTGAAACATTGCACTTGCATTGCATAAACACAAGTGAAAGAATAATTGGGATGGCATATATTTGTTTGTGTTTGTCTATTGAATACATCTTACCATGCACAGAAGAAAGATCATATGAGTAGCAATAGTGAATGATAAATTCCACATTGAAAGGTAATCTTGGGTTGAGGCTGTAAATGTATGTGGTGTGTGTATGTGTGTGTGCGCGCGCGCGCGCTGTCATGTCGCTGTTGTTTGTGCTAGGGAATCTTGCATTTCTGCTACCTATGCAGTGCCTGTGTTGTACCCTAGTAAAGGTTGATGAGCAATCGTTCATTACACAAAATCAAAATGATTGGCAATATTAAAGGAGAGGAGTGGACGCTGCAAGGGATGGGAGTGTAGAGAGCAAATGGGGCACCGAATTTAGAGGGGGATGCTTGCCCCTGGGGTGAGTGAGTGCACGTGGCAAGTGAGGAGCACAGGCGGGCAAGGGAGTGCAAGGTTCACACGCACATAACATTGAAAGAGGGCACACTCTGGCAGCTAGTACATTACGAGTATCGACAGTGCAAACTGCATACACAGACACACACTGACAGGAGCAGTGAAGACAGCATTGATGTAAGATTCCCTAACATGCACACACACTCAGAACATATATTGTAGACGTATCAGGAGACCAAATATCTTATGTAGGTACTAACTACATAGACATTCGCAGTGAATTCCTGAAACACAATTCACAGGTAGTAGATTGGCAAACACACACACACACACTTTCCCATTTCAACATTTATTGTGAAGGTATCACTAGTGCAACGTTCCCAAGATGGCGCAGAAACGGTTCTGTAGCTAACATTAATGATAAGATGCTGGCAATATCTTTTTCCGTGACACTTCATATTGATCTATCTATCACACATGATACATGTCTAATATTGTTTGGTACTGTACGCTAAATGTTCTTGTTTTCAATATGCTGTTGTAATTCACGCGAAATTTTGGACACGAAAGGTTGGTAGTGGTTTGCAAAAGTATATTGATTTATTTTTTGTGACATTTCCTGTGAACCCATCCCTGATACTATTATATCTAGAAATGTGTTCTCTGTTGTTTAGTAGAAAGGTGTTTTATGTTAAAAGCATGCACTGTACAGAAAACAAGGCGAATAAGTCTAGATTAAAGAGTCAACCAGTGTTGAAAGAGTTCATCGACTCAACAGGAATGCTTTCGAGGAAACCTGAAGTCCACAATATCACAGTGATTACATTTTCGTAAGTGAAAGGCAACTTAAAAAGAAAGGAGCTATCTAAAAGAGTTACTCGAAACATTTCTGCATTTTCGCTGGCAGACAAAGGAAGAATACAATGGTAAATGTACGTTTAGAAGGTGCACATATTCTAGCTGTCTGTCCTCCGTGGACTGATTTTTATTTGGTAGTAAATTGCTTCTTTCGTTTAGAACCCAGAATAGCTACATTAGTAATTTCCTCTTGCAGGATAAATCGAATATGTAACTCGCCAGACTAAATTTTCCATCACTGCATTAATCTTACTCTTCAGATGACTAATCTTGGCAGGGACTAATCGTGGCTTCTTGAAATATATGCATGCAGATGTATATTAGTGACATTAGCACCTGATTGGTATGCTCTACAGATACCTTATCGCAACATGAGGTTGGGGAATAATAAATTGAATAAGGGAGAACCAAAAATAAAACAATTTTTTTAACATAACAAATAGTTTAGTCGCTCTTTCAACATTTATAATCCCAGTGGAGAATTTAATACAGCACATTGCAGAACAGCCTAAGGACACTCCGTCTGGGCAGCAGTGTAGAGTGGATTATTATAACGAGCGTAAACTCCCAGCTAACATTTTGAGGGGAAAAATTAATAAGATTGATACTGTATTCAAATAAATGTGTATTTTTCAAGAAAAAAGGCAATTGTCAAAATGATCAACATCATTTTAAAGGATCCCCTGAAGGGTAAGGGAATTAAAATTTCAGTGGACAATTGGTATTGTTTCCTGCATTCAAGCAATAGTGATGATATTATGAGTCCTAAGAGACGTAGGCTCCTACTCCGTTAAAAAACATATCATAGCAGAAATGCCAAAGTTGGAGCTATTAATGCTACATGAAACCGAAAGAAAAGAAACAGGATGGCTTCAAAACACTGATTCACACACTTGTATTAAGGGACTCGTTATGATGACGGGTGGAGTTTCCTCTGCCAGACATCGTCTCGGTCAAGGGACTGACCGACACCCGGTCGGCGGTCCCGACCGACTGATTAGGATGTGATTGAACACTGTTCGGTCGCATTCCTATACTTTACAATGGGAGCATGTATTCTAGTCGGTATGCAGGCTCCCATTGTAAAATTGGGTGCCTGCCATGGGGTGCAGGGATCAACAGGGGGGCACCCTACGTGCCCTCTCATCATCCAACCGGAGACAGTGCACTTATGGGGGCCTTGCTTGGGGTCTTCAGAGTCGAGTTCCGACAACCTTTCAGTGTGAGAAAGGCCGGCACAGAAAGGTTGTCAAAATCCAACAGCAAAATCCTTTGGGCGGAAAGAGCTGCCCTTGGGATTACTGTCCGCATACGACTGGCAGACGGGCTCTGAGCCCGCCAGAAGCCAGTCGGAATGACCGATCAGTTTCCCTTCCGACCACCTCCATCGTAATGAGGCAGTCGGAAAGGAATCCAACCAACATATTACGATGCGTTCGGAAAGGCTCCAACTGACCCTCAGATCTTTTTCCGACCACATCGTAATCAGCCTCTTAGTGTCCTCAAGCTCTCAGTGGTTTGTGATTTAAAGCAATGTGTCCGTGCAATCAAAATTGTAAGATTGTTTAGCCCCATCTCTTATGCCAGAAATTCATCTGAAGGACTTTTATCAGACCAAAGACTTCCCTTCGTTGAGGTGACAGTGTTGAACTCTAGATAGCATCAAAAACATAATGGTCTGGAGGATATTAAGGGTACAGCCAGTACTGACTGCCATGTGTAAGGAAAACAAAGAAACTCAGTGGGTCTAAGTATCTCACTGTTTCTGGACGAATGTCCTCAGCCACCGACTTTGTGATACAATTCATCCTCGGGCCCAACACCGATCAGCTACTCAAGTGTTTGTTGGTGAGCTATTGAGGTTATTTTTCCTGAGGGTATGAACTTATACCACTACTTGTACAGTGCAAAGGAGAAACACATGCATATTAAAATTATCTCCTGGGTGGACTGGTTAAGTTGTATCATGTGCCCCAGTGATCGATTAAAAAAAGATGTGGGGAATAATTCAAGCCACCAGTAGAGGTCAATGCATTTCTGCCATTATCAACCTACCAGTGAGGTATCCAGCGGCAGCTCCTCTGCTATGGCTGAGGAGCGGAAGGCTCCCTGCCAGCACTCTAAAAAAATGTAAAAAATAAAACGATACTAAAACGGGTTTAAAATTCATTTCATTATCATTTTTTTCTTGTGCCTAATTTTGGGGGTTGGACCATGGTGGTGACAGGCTGGCGGGGGAGTCGTGGGCACTGCCTTCACTGCGCATAGGGGTTTGGCCGGCTTTCTGAGGCCAACCAAACTCACATGCACAGTGAAGCTCTCTCTAACCCAAGCTGCATTGCTGGGGTTGGAAAGAGCAGGCACATGTTTTCAGTCTGTTCTGGAATGCAAATCATCATCGCTCAGGCCAACCCTGAAGCTGCTCTTATTCATGAGAGCAGCTTCAGGATTGGCCACAGGGCAGGCTGGGGGTCTGTGCCTGCCTACAGTGCAGAGGAGCAGAAAAGAGTGTGACCCGATGCTGGAGGGCAGCGGATAAGTTCTCTTTTATTTTTTTCTATCTGTCTTCATCATCCCCCATTTCCCCACCTTCCCGACCCCCTCCCCCACCTGCCTCTTTTTCACAATACAAGCCGCTTCTGGAGGTGTCAATGGCATGTATTAAGTCACATCACCCACTCTGATTAAGTGTACAACAACATTTTTATATAATTACAACTGGATCTGAAGAAATTAACTCAAGATATCAAGTGTAGTTCTCAATATATATATATCTATATATAAATCAATCAGGGGCTAAGGACGTGCAGCTACTCACCCACGAGGATCTCAAGATGCTATATATATATATTATTGTTCTGTCTGTAAAAGAAAGGAAAGTTCTGAGAACCATTAGATTTTGTGTCATTTAGCATAGCTGCCACAATCATCACAACTCTGTGAAGAGATATTAGTGAAGTGAATCATCGTAAACACTACAATCCGAGCATATATAGTATCTCCTAATAAGCATTTAACCTAGAATGAATTAGACAAATGTTGGTTACTGTCTTGAAGCTGAAAAAATAGATCAGGACTCTACTTAAAAATGAATAAATAGGTATTAGAAAAAGGGACTATCTTCTTTCTTAATCCATTTTAATTATCATAATTAATGTCTTTTTTTAAGAACCGGGTGCCCCGTTAATGTTCTATTTTACAAGTATGCATTTTCACTTCATTTCAACCTAATGTTCAAGACATCCATGCAGGGTTTTTAGTCACTGATAAAAAGCAGAGCCTAGAATGTTCCTTTTGTCACATTCAAAAGTGGCGATATTCAGTACTGCTGTCTAGCAGACTCCATTATATGAACATTTCTCAGACAAGATGGGTCAGTATTGACAATGATACAAGGATGTGGTAAGGAATGGGTCATCCCATATGTAGGTAAGCATATAAAGTATAATGGTTTCCCGTAAAATCACATATTCCTAACCCAGTTGATGATCACATGAGATACTATATTAGCAGTGCCGGCTCCTCCGCTAAGGCGGAGGAGCGTCGCACGACTGCCAGGAAGCAACAAAAGAAAGGGAAAAATAAAATGATAATAATTTAATGTGATTATTTTCTTTTGTCCTCCTGCTGCAGAAGGATGCATGAGCGTGCGGGGCTGTAGCGCAGGGGAGGAGTGGTAGAACACTCCTAAGTGGGTAATGACTGTTTAGCTGGCCCTCTCAGGCCGCCCAAAACAGTCATGCGCACTTTCCCTGTTCTCCATGCAGGCTACATTACAGCCTGCATGGAGAACATGCCCACCTCTCCAGCCCCTGGCTGAGGTCTGTGTCGCGGTGCTCAGACCAATCACAATGCTGCATTACAGCATTGTGATTGGCTGCAAGGAGCATGGGAGCCCAGGTGCTTCCTGCTGCCTGTTTCTCACAAGAAGCCAGGAAGAGGATGGGACAAGACATAGGAGAGGTGGCGGCGGCCGGCCGACCAGGAGGTAAGTGATTTTTATTTTTTCACCTGTTTCCTCCTCCCGCTCCTACGCCCCCACCCTCCCCACTGCTGCTTCTAGGCAGCAGCCGACGTTGTATATTAGCATGGATTGTCATTCTCTTTGGGAAGTTTGCCTGAGCACCACCGTCAGTACAGTTCAATTTAGAAAAGGCTCTGTATAAGTCAACAAGAGTGAGCCAGGCACTTAATAAACAAGGTTACACTCTACTAATATTATCAGAGTACCGCCTTCTTCAGAATTGCTTCAAATGGCTGAAAATGTGCCTGGTGGGCAGGTGATAAATGCTCACCTTCATCCCATAGTCCCCAGATGATGTGTTGGGTGAGTTTAGATGCTGCCTGCATGCATGACATATTGCACTATATGTTCTTGTGGATTCATGGGTGAAGTATTTTACTCTAGGTCAATCCCTGTTCAGTCAGGATTTGATGTGCGACAATCTTTATGTATCAGACAACAGATACTCACTTAACCAAATTAGTGTGTACTTTTGGATTTGTTTAATTCCAGGAAACACAAATGCTTGTAATATTGCCCTTAAGTGTATTATCAATGATAATAGAGGGAGTTAGTATTCAACTAAACTAATGTTTATTCCAGCAATGGTGTTCAATAGTGTTTTGAGAATTGTTACCAATATGTCAGTAAAATTGTTACCAATATGTCAGTAAATCAAAATACTGTGACTTTACTTTCTTCTAGTTCAGGAACAATGTCCACAACAAAGAACTTCTCAACAATACGTCCAGTAACTACACTTTCATGGTTTCAGAATCTGAATCAATCTATGAAGGCCGTTCCATTTTCGAACAGGTTTTTGTTTACTTGATTTGTTTGGGAACGGGCTAACCAGGGTATTTCATTTTTCAGTCCTCTTACTTCTGTGTGGAGATGTATCTGTTACATTGTATGACTAAGAGAAAATCAGACATGACAGTTAATTAGCGGTTTATCACAGGGGCGTACCTAGAGCTTGTGTCGCCCGGGGCTATCCCTCAGATTGCCGCCCCTTGGGGTGGGGGGTGGTGCTGGGGAAAAAGGACGGTGAGCACTTGAAAGATGTCCGAGAGACAAGTAGTATTGCTGCTAATAGTTACCTCGATCATGCAAGTTATATGCACATACATGACACGGTCAAAGGCTACACAGTTGAATACATCGGTGACTGGCAGTACAAAAGGCACACTAGGCAGAACAGCCAGGGCGAGTAACCACAAAACCGCACGCAGCAAATTTGAAAAAGGCAGGAGAATAAAAGCACACAGGTAAAGATGATCAAGATATGCAAACAGGTACGCCCCAGCAAACATTACGTTACAAGTCAGGAAGGCCAACCTCCCCATCCTTAAGCATGACAAAGAAGCAAAACATTAGTACCAGGTAATCCGACTCGATCATCGAAACAAACATTTGATTACTTCATCGACGCACTGGAAGAAATGACACAAATATAATCAAATATCTATAATACCCAGCAGGAGATGGGGTCAAAGGGGCATTCAAGAAGTTCCCAAAGGAGGAAGTAGCCACATACCAGATGGCAAATGACGCACTCCCCAAGAAGTTCGATCTGATAACCAATATGCACTATGAAAGGTACAGTTATAGCAAAGCAAGCAAGACCACAGCCAGCCCAGGACAAATGATGAACGAATTTGCAATGAGGATGGAAACCCTTAAAGACCCACAGTGACCATCTGCAGTGTTACTGTGTCTATCTGTGGTCTTGTGGTATTAATCTACGGAGTCCTTGTGTGCACCATCATGGCATCCATAGGCGGTGTCAGGGCGACCAATGGGAAGGCAGCTGGGTGTTGCTCCGGGGCCCGGCCAGTTCTAAAGGAACTGGAGGAGGAGACACTCCGAGACAGTAGGACCCTGTGGGCCCCCGGGGGGCGTCCGGTCTTTCCTTCTGTCGCTGGCTACATAGTAAATAAAAAACAAACTCTGAAGCGGCAGACAGCAAGAGCAAAGAGTGTGTGCTGTTACTAATGCATTGCGTGGCATGAGGTAGTGTGTGCAGTGCACCTGACCTGAGCGGTAATATACCCCAGGCTGTGCTGGAACACCTACATTCCTGGCTGTACGGTCACAATGCATGAACATATTCTGTGTAATCAATGCTGCGTGCTCGCTCCTCTCAGTACAACTTGACGCACTGCAGGCCTGGGCTGGCACTGCAGCTCTTTGTAAATAAATAAAAAACTAAAACTAAAGCTGCATCATCAATATTTCATTGTACTCATAGGATTCAAAAGTGTAATATAGAACAGTGGAGTGATAGGGAACTTGTTTTTATGTAAAGGGTGGTAAATGTAGGTTACAGCCTATCAGCAGGATTGGTGGAAAATACCTGCACAAAGAAACATCAGCTGTATATCAGTTGTTTTTTTGCAGTTTTATATAGAACAATTTTGGGCCAAGAGCTTTAGAGCGCTTTGAATGAACTCCAGATTACATTATGCAAGGTGAGATAATTTTTTTTCTTGTAGGCTAGGAGAAATTAAGTGATTTGCCCAGAATTGCAGGATAGTCAACCAGTGTCAAGACACGGACCTGGTTCCCAAAATTCAAAATCGGAAGCTCTCTGAGCTCCGGCCATTAAGCTACATCTACTCCCAATGTATAAGGCTGTTAATCTTACCTCATTTTCCCATTACTTGGATGTGTGTGACACTGTGGCATCTAGTGTCAACCGATCTGCCCATTTCAACTCGCACTTTGATATAAACAACAGTGAAAGAAACTAGCATGAGGCTGAATTCTAAATGAATATGAAGCTAGACGTTGTGCTTTTGCTTTCCAATGTTGTACAAGAAACAGCTGAAGAACTTACAGGCTGTAGCGATGGCCAGGAAGAGCAAGAGGACAGTCTGGACAGTTATTTATTTATGCGTTTTTCTGTAGCGCAGACTTTACCCGAAGGCGTCAGAGCGCTTCACAATAGGAACAGAACTGATACATGAGGAGAAAATTACAAGTGAAAATATTACAAAAGCAGTCGTTAAGTTATGAGGTAAAAGTGACAATTGTGAGCAAAGCAAACAAAATACGTGAGCTAGCAAGCAAGTGTGCAGGAGGTATTAGTGTGCCATTCTTACTGCAGTCTCGTGGTTCTCTACTTCAGCTTCCTCCTGTGAGGTGCTCCTCTCCCTATTCCTGCTCGAGGAGTTCTCGCCGGCCTACCCAGCTTGCAAGCCACCAGCCGTCATCAATAAATAATCTCCCTGAACTCTTAGTGAGGCTGGGACAGCGGGGGAGGGGGGCAACAACGGTCGGAGCGAGCGACTGGACGTGACGTCAATAACGCGGCGGGCGGGACTTAGGCCGCGTTGCACTGCAGCCTGACCTGCGGTAACATGCAGGCACAGATGCACAGTGCAAACGCGGGACTTTCAATTACATTGCCAAAAGTAAGTCCCGCATTTGTGTGCACTGTGCATGCAGCGGCAGCCTGCAGCCTGCAGCTACAGAAGCAGAAGCTGAAGCAGGTCACCCGGTCTGGTCACGTCACAGAACTTCTAGGCGGCCGCAGCGGGCCTCTAGACAGTGCCGGCCCGCGTGGCCGCTGCTGCCTCAAAAATGGTGCCGCCTGGGGCGGACGCACCCCCCGCCCCACCTAGCTACGCGGCTGGTTTATCAATCACTACGAACCTCATTTCATTTTTTTTCAGTTATTGAAGATAAAATGTAGCCTGTCACTGATGCATTTCATCACCTTCCTGGTGGTCATGCCAATATATCAAAGTGAGCACGGGCAAGCTATCATGTATAAGACTCCTGAGATCTTGGAATTGGTAAACTTACATTTTGGAAATTGAGTTCCTGGTTGAGGAACGTGTGACTCTTCTCATGCAGCAACCACAATTCCTGTCGAGGTGAATTCACAAGGAAACCAAATTAACCTGCGGTTAACCGTCTGGCACTGTGCACAAAGCAGTCAGGCTTAACTTAGAGGTATAGTGTAGAGTATTTATACAGCACTTCAAAGAGTAATAAAGTGAAACTACATCTCAAAAAAATCCCACACCAATTTAGTAAAATAGAGCGGATTTCAATAAATTATTTGACACCAAAATGATAATAATCCAATCAGTACAATCGGAGACATGCAATTGTAAAGATTTAAGTAAAAATAGTGCCTAGAAGCACAAAGTCACAAGTCTAGGCTAACTGCGGTGGAGTGCGGGCTGGATACCCACATCGAGGAATCTTTGTACAGCAGAGGTGATGTGAGGTCTTGGTGGGGAGTTGATTTGCACAGCAGCGGTTTTGGGAAGATGT
Source organism: Lissotriton vulgaris (assembly GCF_964263255.1). Classification (NCBI taxonomy): domain Eukaryota; kingdom Metazoa; phylum Chordata; class Amphibia; order Caudata; family Salamandridae; genus Lissotriton; species Lissotriton vulgaris. The sequence goes on along the minus strand of NC_141687.1, from coordinate 2,124,878,741 downwards.
GAGGCTGCAATGGGAGGTCCTGCATCATCATTGAGGATACCATCGATGAGTGGCTTGCAATGTGCAGTCCTACTTGGAGCATGCAATGTGGACTGCAGGTTTGTGAAGAAGTTGCAGAGCTTGTGATGCACAGTTCTGCATAGCTGTCAAGGATGCAGTCAATGAGGAGCTTGTGATATGAAGGCCTGCCCTGAGAATGCATTGTGCATTGGTGGTTCCAATGAGGTTTGTGGACTGCGATGCAAAGTCCTGCATCAGATATGTGTTGCACAGCAGTTCTGATGCAGAGTTTTGTGAGATTGTTGTCCCTTATATAGCATAGTAGCGTATACTTTCATTGGTTAATGTTTGTTGCTTCGACTTTCTCTAGGATGCAAATGTTCGGATGTATGTGAAGGAGATGTTGGGAGTTGCTGTTTTTCCTGTTCCTCGTGGACTTTTAGTACAATCAAAATAAAATGGACAATAAGAAATTTGGAGAGGTAATTATTCATCTTTCAACCTCAACGCAGCACCTGCATCGAGGATGCATCACACAGCAGCCGTACCGATGTGGAAAAGTGGGTCTGCTATCTTGCCATTCACTCCACCATTTTGTGATTCACTCTACCATGTTGTGCTTTAACCTTCATGAGTGAATTTCTCTCAGTATCACGAACACTCTGGAGCTCCACTTTTGACCTGCTACATTCCTGCACGGACACTCTGTTCATGCTTTGGCCTGCCACAAACTGAGCAGCCCATGCTCAACCAGTCGGACATGGTGTTTCCCAGATGTTTATCGTCCTCACCCTGCACACTACGCCCTGCACGCATCCTTCAACAGGCTTATCAGACTTATCTTTGCTTGCTGTGTAATCATACCTCCCACCTTTGCCCTGCAGTAGTCCAAACGACAAATATTTATGGACTCAATTGTATAAACATGCTTTTCGCCTGCACCCTGCAGGGACCTCACCGTTACCTGTGCTTATCAGATTAACCTTTTGTTTGACATGTAATCATGCTATGCCCTGAAGTACCAATTAATCAGAGTGACCTCTGTGTACTATTTAGTTATAATGTTTTGCCCATATCCTGCGAAAACCCGCAAAGGCTACTCACCTGCTGATTCTCCAGATTGACTATTTGTTTAGGAATGCAATAAAATATTATTAACTCCCTTACATGCCTGGGGCAGGATAAAGAGTATATAACACGTGAAGTAAGACCATTCTGCAGACTTCCTCCTCAGAAAGCTATGGGTGTCTGTTGTTGATGCCTCTCCATCTCATGAGATTGTAATAAATATCCTTTCTCTCTGGCTCCAGCGTTGGTCTCAGTTTGTGTTCCGGACCCCCGTGGATATAGGGTGACCCTGACACCTTTGGTGGTCTGCCAAAACACCCCCAAATCTACACAGATGAGGCTGCTGGCTGGGATGCATTAGAAATTTATTCCACAACAGTTCCACTGCAGAGTCTTGTAAGGTGATACATTGTGTTGATTTGGTTTTGCTTGGACCACAGCTGGGTTGGCAGAGCACCTTCATGCCCACTTTCAAGGGTCCAGGACTGGGGTGGCAATGCTTGAGAGGGTAGGACTCACATCAGATAGAGTCCAGGTGCTGGGTTTAAGTTGGTTAAAGTCTTCTGCCCATGAGGCCCTTGTCAGGAGGTCAGCAAACTAGCCTTGTAGCCACTGTGGTGGTCCTGGGTTCAAGATGCAGGTACAGTTCTTACTGAAACAGCAGGTCAACAGAGTAGCAGTCCTTCTGATAGAGCAACACAACAGTCCTTCTGAGTCCTCGACAGGTCCAAAGTTGTACTGAAGAGTTGGGTCTGAGGGTCTATTATTTATACCTGGTGCCCAATTTGAAGCAAGAGATGGTTCTGGAGGTTTCCACCCCCAGAGGTGTTTGGAATTTCCTGCATCTTTGTCCTGGGCTGGGCTTGTTTGGGGTCACAAAGGACTAGTGTCAAAACCTTTGTGAGTCTGCTAAGGCAGAGCCTTAGTGATGTACATGTGTGGTGGGTGACAGCTCCGTCCCCACATCAAGTAAGAGATGGCTCATGCTGCTAACACCTATTGTCCTTTCTCTCACCGCTTAGGAGCAGTACAGAAAGGTCAACTGCCAGTTACACCTAGTCATGTTACCCAGGATGCAAGCTGCAGGCACCAAATGGTTACAGTAAGAAAAGGCCAGCTATCCAATAGAGGTATTTTGTGAATTGTGCCGCATCGCTGAGAGATTTGACTGTGGGTCGCTGCTGCCACTGAGCTCCCCCCAGCCAGCATTGTTTCACTCGACGGAGAACCTGGTGAACATAACGGGCACAATTGAGGGAGACTGCCAACACTTTTAACGCCCGCATAATCGCCGCAAGGACTACGTGTCCCAGAAGACCTGCGCCTCTGAAACCTGAGGCAAGATTGGCCACTCCCAATGGCTGTATATAATTGACTTCCACATCCGCTTCGCCGGAGCGTGCCGGGAGAAGCCCGGGAGAAGGGCGGGGTCAGCTAAGGCCGTCTGAGGCCGGAGGTCGGGTTGGGTCACCGCCCTGTCATCCAAAACTGTTTAAGGACATCAAGACTTCAAGACTTTGGTTAGTAACTCTGAAATCCTTCTATATCTCTGTGTGGCCCCTATGGCATGGCAACGAAACGGAAAATTGGGCAGAGAGTGGGGGGAGGTGTGGTGGGAACCCTGGATGCCTTTCTAAACAGAGCTAAATCCGTCTTACAACATGAAATACTTTTAACGGAGAAAAGATTATCCCTAGGTATATCGACAGGGCACAAAAGGTCATCACTAGGGGCTATTAGTAAAGTAAAATCCCCAGTAGCAGCACTACTCCCTTTAGTCCACACCAGTGTAGAGAATCAAGAGCCAGGGATGGGTAGTACTGATATCTTTGACTCAAATGATAAAATCGATATAGTAGACAATATAAATCTAGTTGTCCATAATGACCATGCCCCTGCCCAGATAACAAATTCACCACTCATGGCAAATATGGTTCCATTAAGTCCAATAGTTACGACTCCCAATGCCTCACGCCTATCTAATACACCTACCACCCCCTCGCTAATTGCCCCTGAGGAGGTTAACCCTATAGTTAGCCCTGCCTTTTCTTCGAGGCTTCGCAAACATAGGACAGCCTCTGGGACCAAGGCCCAAGATTTTTGGGCAAAAAAGAAACCATCAAATCTACCTTTGCAGAATAATAAATCCAGAAAAACTGGGGGGGCTATCACATATGAATAAATCAAACTGCGAGATGGGGGAAAACATAGTCCTAAGTAAATCAACAAGCCCACAAACCGAGTTTGATAACATACTTTACACCTCTTGGCTAGAAGAAACGCTTGGGAAGTTAGAAAATAAGTTAAAACTTACTCTGGAAACTGTGCACCATGAAAGAATGGACAAAGTAGAAGATTGCTTGACAGCAAGCTTTTCCCAATTAGATCGAAAGATAGAGCAATTATGTAGACCGATGGGGAATACTGAAAGGAACTGTGCCCCCACTTTCCAAACTCCATGTGTGAGTGGGGGTATTGCTCCACCCCAAATAAAGCCAAAAGGGGTTGTTGGTGACCTTCCAGGTAAAAATATAAGGGCAAGGATAGACACTGGGCAGGGTGTGGAAGTCCGGTTAGACCTAGAAACTCCTCACAGCGGAATGAGGGACCTATAGAGGGAAGGCACCAGGGTACGCATAATATCGAGGGAAATATTGCTAGAAGTTTGCAATTACAATTAGCCCTGGAAAGTTCTAATACAAACTCAGATAGGACAACAGTACATAGCCCAAAGGGAACTGACTTAATCCCCAATACTGATGTCCTACAGCTACCACTGGCATCCTCACCATATGTGGTAGTACTAACTGGTGTCCCGACCCTAAAAAGAGAACAAAAAGAAACTTGGTCGAATTTACGCAACAAAACAGTGGACTGGCTTACAAAATTTAAACGATTCCATCCAGCAAACACTGGGGATATATTGATGGTTCATAGAGTTGGGTGGTTGGGCGAATCCACAAAGAACATTAGAGGAGATTGTGTGGTGATTAATTTCAGGCGGCCACAACTAGTCAGGAGGATATTAGAATCCAGGGAAGAAACCCATGCTCAAAGTACGTGTATCAGTACTCTTCCATTGGGCTATTTCTACAAGCCGGAATCTGGGGGTAATACAAGTAAGTCGGCTTTTAATGCCCCACTAACAAACAGATTCAATGGCCTATCCCTGCTGGACGAGCTAGACTGACTAAATAGTACAACTACTCCTGTAAATTCCATTGCCAATTATTGTATGGGAGTTCAACACCCCGGAAATGCACAGATATCACCTATTTTACAAGGGACAAATGAACCAGCTAGAGCGGGGGGGTCTAGGGGATGCTTCGTTTCCACAAATACATAGCCCAGACTCACAAGTGGGATATACAGAAGCTACTAATACCACAGTGAATCCGCACACGTTTATGAATTCCCAACTAATTGGAATTAGTGGGAATTTAGAAGTGAACCTCACGTCCTGGAATATAGCAGGGCTAAACAAGAATCTCCAGGATATGATTTGGAGTGATTATATAGATCAGAGCAATATAATCCTCCTACAAGAGACTTGGTCACTGGAAATCCCCCACAGATTAGGTTTTAAAACATTTTGTGTGAATGCTATCCCCTCTGTAAGAGGGAGACCGTCTGGGGGTCTGGTGATGTGGTTAAGGATTACCCTGGAAATTGATATTATCCCCCTCTATATTCAGTCTCAGGATTTGCTGGGCGTAAAAATAGGTACACGGGATAATAAGGTCTTATATCTAATTAATGTCTATAATAGACCAAATCCACTCAACAAAGAATCGCAGATAATAGAACAACTCGATTCTTTTCTTAATACAATAGGGCCCATGTCTCGGATAATTGTTGGTGGTGACTTTAATTGCAAGTTCGAACCAAAATTGGGCTTTGATAATGTATTTACAGAGGAAGATATGGCGAATAATATTCTGGCAATAGATAGTAGTGGGCAGGTGAAGTGTACTGTCGCAGCAGCACAAATCCTACAACTTACTGTAGGACATGATCTGAGGGCATGTAATGAGTGTTTACAGTCAGATAGACCCACAGCATTTACATTTTGCAGAGGCAGCTCTCAGAGTCAGATAGATTTTATATTGTTCTCAATAAGCTTGTGGGATATTGCTGTCGATTTTAAAGTGGACCCCAGGACATAGAGCGATCATTTCCCTTTACAACTAACCTTAGAGTACCAGCTCTTTAAGTCTACTACAGCTAGGGAAGCAGGAAATGATCTAAGAGCTTGTGATCTCCAAACAAATAACAACAGGCTAGCAATAAAATGACCGTATATCCTAGCTAAAGATTCGACAATGACAAGCATCTATAATACCTTTGCTGACATTGTTACATCCTTTCAAGATCTCCGCATAGGGGAACGTAATGTATTAGACATGCATTACAATTTGGTGGACGCTATGACCCCGCTCTTAAGTAACATCTATAAAGAGAAAAACGGAGGAAGAGATAACCAAAGCGAGACAGGAAACCCCTGGTACAATAAAGCATGCAGACTAGCTAAGACCACCCTAATCCAGGCAATCAAAAATAAGAATATACTAGAAAAAAGAGATAGAAGGCGGATATATAATAGAACGCTTGCGGCAACTAAAAAAGCCTGGTACGATGAGCTATGGTCTGACATAATCGTCGCAGCAAAGTCCAAAGACTAATCCAGGCAATCAAAAATAAGAATATACTAGAAAAAAGAGATAGTAGGCGGATATATAATAGAACGCTTGCGGCAACTAAAAAAGCCTGGTACGATGAGCTATGGTCTGACATAATCGTCGCAGCAAAGTCCAAAGACCAGGCTACCTTTTTGAGCCTAATATCTAAGGGAACTAAGACAGGCAGGACTTCTAAAGATCTCTTTCTAGACGAAAATACCTGGGTGGACCATTGCTCCGAGCTGTACTCGGATAATACTGGGGATTAATCCTCAATAGAAAAGGAAATAGAAACTGCACCAAATGCAGTTGACTTGCACTTTAGCCTCGAAGAGACCATTATAGCGATACAGTCCATTAAACCAGGGAAAGCTCCAGGGCCTGACAAAATTCCAGGAGATCTACTAAAGCATGATATCGAAGTCTGGGGACCATATATAAACTTTTAATGTAATTCAACAGTACAAGGTACACAATTCCTGACACATGGAAAGGGGCAGAAATTGTAACAATTTTTAAAAAAGGTAATCGTTATGATACGGCAAATTATCGCCCAATAAGTTTAATCGATCTTTTACAGAAAGTTTTTGCTAGACACATTTTAAATAGATTTTTAGAATGGATGGAAGAGGTTGATGTATTATCAAAGTACCTAGCGGGGTTTAGAATCAAGACAAGCACTACTGATCAAGGGCCAGATGTAGGAGAGAAAATATCGGTCGGTAACGGCCGATTTCGGCCATTACCGACAAGTTTTTAGGATTTGGCATGTAGGGGCCATCATTTTACAGAATCGGTAAATTTACCGATTCGGTAAATTTACCGATTCTGTAAAATACCGAATCAGTAATTTTACCGATTCGGTAAATCCACATGTAGGTGACACTCCTCAGAGTGTCACAGGCCCTTAAGAATCGGTATTTTACCACCCAATCCAATTGGGTGGTAAAATACCGAATGCAGGTGTGCATGCACATCTGTGCATGCACACCGGTGCCATGTGACACACAGACATGCCTTTAGGGCATGTATGTGTGCCATATGTCACACATGCCTGTATTTGGGGTGCTAGAGGGTGTCAAAGTGACACCCCCTGCACCCTTGCAGGATTCGGTATTTACCGATTCGGTAAATACCGAATCGGTATTGCCCATTGATTCCTATGGGCTTCGAGGCCCATAGGAATCAATAGGCAATACCGATTCGGTAAATACCGAATCGGTATTGCCCATTGATTCCTATGGGCTTCGAGGCCCATAGGAATCAATAGGCAATACCGATTCGGTATTTACCGATTCGGTAAATAACGAATCCTACCGATTCGGTAATTCTTAAATTCGAATTACCTACATCTCCCCCCTTCATATTTACCGACTCCTAAATACCGAATCAGTAAAATTCGGTATTTAAGAGTCGGTAAATATGAATTACCTACATCTGGCCCCAAGTGTTCAGATTCACATATATTTGCTGGAAATATATTACTTTAAGGAAGGGCAGCCTGTATATTGCTTTTATAGATTTGAGGGCAGCCTTCGATCTATTTCCCCGAGCCCTATTGTGGGACTCCCTAAAAGATATCGGGGTTCCAGGAGAATTGCTTTTGCAACTAATTAGGCTCCACGTAGGGAACTATGAAAAAGTGAGATGGGGATCAAGGGGGGAATTATCTAAGGCAATTCCAGTGAGAAGGGGTGTACGACTAGGATGTGTGTTGGCACCCACACTCTTCTGGCTGTATGTAAATGATATCCCCAAATATTAAAAAAAATTGCAACCACGACTCCCCACAACTTGGGGGCGAAGCTATCACAGCATTAGTATTTGCTGGTGATACTATTTTAATTTTGCAGACCCCCAAGGGATTGCAATCTTTAGTGGACTCTTTTTATAATTACCGTACTATGAAGGGGCTTGAAATTAATTCAATCAAGACTAAATACATGTCTATAAACCTGCATAAATCATTTAAGAAGAACTTGGTTTTAAACAACCAAAAACTGGAATATGTGGAAAGTTTTAATTACGTAGGAATCACTTTGGATAGTAAATTGTCTTGGAAGGGCCATTTAGAAAAGAATAGGATAATGTTCATCCAAAATTTAGTGCCAATAATAAAAAAGCATAGGGACAGCCATTCTAAGGCTGTTTCTCCTACTCTGGAGGTTTTTAAGTCCAAAGCACAATCAGCGGTGCTCTATGGGGCTGAGATATGGGGGCCATATTGTAAAAGAATTTTGAGCGGGAAGAAAATAACTTCATTCAGAAATTGTTAAAACTGCCGATCAGAACCCCCCTAATATCAGTACTCATGGACCTTAATATCAAACATACTGATCATCACGCTGTGCTAAGACCTTTATTATTCTGGGTTAGAATTTGGACTACCCCAGAGCTGGTCAACTACAGAGAAGGCCTGGTGGAGATCATGAGGATTGACCGATGTAAGGATATCCCATGGCTAAAGCATGTTATATCTTGGGCGCATAAGTTAGGCCTTTCTTACTATTGGGAAGAGCCTTTGAAACTGACGCCACCCTGTAAGAAACTTTTAAAGTCCACCTTTTGGTCCTATATGAACAATAGTATGCTCCACAGCCCGTCCGTTGGGTCACTAACTCTGAAGTTTATATCATTCAAGGATGTTGCTTTGTTTGAATCCTTTTTGGACGACATAGGCCCCCGCTAGTGAAATCCCTATTTCTGCAATTCCGATATGGGGTTTTACAAACAAAGGTAAATACGTCTAGATAGGGGGAGCTAAGGAGAATGACCTGTGTCGCATCTGTTTAAAGGAGGTTAAAGAAAATGACGCACACATACTCTTTTTTTGCCCTGCATACAAAACAACCAGGGACCGATGGATTAGATCCTTGTGCAGGAATTTGGGTGTTAGGGTGTGTAGCGAAGCAGAACGCATACTAAAGACTGATACTTCACAAATAGTGGTCTTGTGTGTAAGTAGGTTTCTATTTAATGTACACCTAATAAGGAGGAAGGCTGGATTAAAATGTTAGAGTTATAAGCCTATATTACTACACTGAATTCTAAGTAAGAGAGCTATTGCATTTGCACTTTATAAAATTGGTTGTTTTTCTGTGACCAAATTCCCATCCTATTCCAATCAGGTTTTTTTTAGACTTTTTATATGTTATTGAATGTCTTGCTTTTAAATGTATTTTTTAGAATGTATTTATGAAAAAACTAGATAGGTTTTAAAGCATATTTGAATGAGATCATAAAAATTGTGTATTAATTATCGCCTTTTTCCCTTTTGTACCTCAACTTTTGGATTAATTGATATTGTGTAAATGTATTTTAAATGTATCTTTCATGGTTACAATTAACTGAAATAAAGATTAATGAATGAATGAATGAATTGTGACTTAAAATCCAACTTTACCATCAAAGAGGTTTTTAAATTACATTTCTTTAGACACCAGAGTAGGGATTCCTACCTGCCCCCAATTGAAAAGTTATCATTTACTAAATGTAATATGGTAACCCAGTGTTATCCTAAGGGAGAGGCAGGCTTTCCTGCTGTGAAAAATGTATTGAATTTAAGAGTTTTTCACTATCAAGATATGTAACATTTAAAAGTATGTGACCAACATTTTAAATACACTGCATCTTGCCCCAAAGGCTATTTAGGTCCTAACCCAAGGTGACTTTTTTGTATTAAAAAGGAAGGTTTGGGCATGGTAAAAGACTTCTTTTGCCAGGTTGAAATGGTGGTTCAAATCTGCACATACAGGCTGCAATGGCAGGCTTGAGACATGTTTAAAGGGCTACTGCAGTGGGTGGCACAATGAGTGCTGCAGGCCTACCAGTAGCGTTTAATTTACAGGTCCAGGGTACATGCAGTACTAATCTTCTACGGACTTGGAGTAAATTAAGTATGCCAACTGGGTTTAGTTCATTGTTACTATGTTTAAAGAAGAGAGCACAAGCACTTTAGCACTGGTTAGCAGTAGTAGAGTGTGCAGAATCCTAAAACCAGCAAAAATGAAGTCATCAAAAACAAGAGACTAGCAGGCAAGTAATTGGGGGAAAAGCACGTCAAGGAGGCCAGGTCTAACAGAGCAGTATTGTATTATGTCTCTGTGGTAGGACCTCAAAGAATAGTATAGCATAATCTAATTCTTTTCTGCTGACTACAGCTAAGTAGCATTAAATAGATTAAATTTTGCCGCCACCAATAATTGCAAAATATGCCTCTGTTTTCTGGACTCGTCACAGATCACTACCATCACAGGACTCTGAAAACCAGGTGAAAGTGTTCTGGAGGTTCTCAGATCATTACGTGAAGGATCAAAAGAACTCCCCATGAACTTATGGAAGCATGATTGTCACTTCACAAGGGTAGAAAAGGGATAATAAGAACCTGCAACCTTGTTGAGATGGTATAGTCTAGCTTGGGCTGTGAAAGGGCCATGAGGACACCACTTTGACCTTGCTGTCAAATGTGCAAATGTGACACATATATTCAGGTGGCAGGCTACAAGAAATAGACCCATATTGCTTCAGTAATCTGCAATAAATGAAAGGACTGGTTCTTGACTGGGCATGGTTGCAAACAGATGTTGTTTGTGCTTTGAGAGGTGAATTCAGGTGCTCTGTTAATCTTCCTGTCGCTTCTATATTGGTTAGTACGGTATTGCTGAACGTTTTGACTACTGCCTGCGGCACCTTATCGTATATGAAATAAAATGGACCAATATATCTCCATTTAATAAAGCAGGCCTCTGCTCATACATTGTTGTACTTAATAGGCACAGATTAATATATATGTTCAACATGATTTATCATTTCTTGGAGAACAGCTGTGAGATTGGAGACCTTAGAATTGATGAGTCTGAAATATTGCCTGTCTCAAGTGTTTCTCTGTCAGTTTAGGGGTATAGAAGGATCAAGAACAGTGCCTGAAGAAGGCGAGAGTTAAGTGTACAAAAATACCAGGATATGAAACGTGTTCCTCTCTAGTAAGTGCACACTAAAACTTTACTTCTACCAAAATATTTCCTAGCACACATGCTTTTTCATGCGATTTTTTTCTTAAGATCATTTTGTTGCTGTACACAAGTGCCAAATGTTCAGTCTGTCCTACTCTGCAGCCCCATAAAGCCCTATCCTCCTTAGCTATAAAATGCGATATTTGTTATGCATTCAGATACTGTATGTGATAGTCATTTGCTAACTTATTTTCATTAAACTACGATTGGATTGAAATTTACGGCCTGCAATTTGCCTGTCCCTCCAAGCTAATTCGGTCTGAAGAATCCTGGAATGTGCACTGAAGGCATTTCTGCGTTTGAGAGCTTCCCCTCCTGCCTGTTTATCATTCTTCAGTTGCAGTTTCCAAACACTGCTCATTTTCATTCCTGCCCTCCCCCGAAGAGAGTGATGTCTCACTGGCACCCACCACACACACACTTTTACGGACTGTCTGTACAAGCATGTCTACCAAAAACGAAGGAATACTCCATATTCTGTTGCAAACATTAAACGCTCATGACAATTATTGCATTTTATTCTTGTAACACAATCATCGCATTTAGCCTGTTCATATAAATTGCTTATCATTTGATTCCACTTTATTGTTGTACAATGTAAAAATGTGCTTAAAATAACTACATTCTCAAAGTCCTGGGCCAGAAGATTCTTTCAGCCTGACACATGCATCTAACCCTCCCATTTTGCACAGCACTCTGAATCTATTGCACAGCACCCTGAATCTTTTCTTTATACCACTGGCTCTTTACTGAAGCTCGATTATTGATAAGACATTAGATAACAAAGAAGATAAACAAACCTTTGACTTCTTAAAGATGGTGATTTAAAAAATAGTGGAAAAGGTTCTTCAAAGCAAGTAATAAATGAATGTTGCACATACATACCTACTAAAGAACAGGTCATAAAAACCACAGACATTTCATGCACCATACTGGAGATTTCAAGTTTGGCTCATAATATCGCATTCTGGAAACCAGATTTAAACAGAATTTCTTCAAGTAGCAATGCAAAACTTTTGCGTAAGATTGTGTTTTCCCCATAACTATAAAACGTATCTAATATCTATAGGGATAGAGAAACAGAAGAGATGTAGAGCAAGTGAACACGAATACATGAACGGATCAATTTAAATCAAGGAACTTTTAAAAAGGTGAAGACGTCTGCGTGCAGTCCATAAAGTATAAAGGCGTCTGGCTGTGTTTCGGTGTCTCAGAGAGGAACCAGACGCTGTTCAGATTCTTCACGATTTACAAAACGTCTAGAAGTACCAAAAATTCAAACCACTCCTGTATCATTACTAGAGCACAGAATCGTATGCCTTTACCCCAGAAAGGAGCCAAATGATGTTTGGATTTTTTTACTAAGATCTGAAAAAATCTAAATAGCATCTGGCTACTTGCTGGGACAAATGACACACAATTGATGGATGGAATGCAGAACAAATCAAAACATTCATCACCCAGTCAAGAGATCTGGGTTAGATCCACAATTCTTTTGCTCACCATGCGACCCCAGTTTAGACCTGGCTATATGCAAATCAGTCTTGACCCTGTGCCTCATAGGAGCAGTCCAGCCTGAACTGCCAAGCCAGGTCTGTCCTGGACCGGAGTAAAGCATCCTGGACTCAAGCTATCTTGGCTGATGAGGGGTGAAACCCCGAAACCGGTCCTAGGCTGCTTGTTTACAGTCCAGGGAGGACCGGCCTGGCAGTTTGGGATGGACTTTTCCCATTGGGCACAGGGTCAATACTGATTTGCACATAGCCAGGTTCAAACTGGAATGGCATGGTGAGCAAAAAAACAATGAATTTAGGCCCAGATCTCTGTACTGTGATGAATGTATGACATTGTTCTGCATTCTGTCCATCAATTGTTCTTTTTGCACTTATCACCCCGAGTGGGACAGGTATGGCCAGACGTGGGTCCCGTGTTCTTCATGCTACTGGAGTCAATCTATCCTGGCAGATAAAGGGTGAAACCCTGAATCTGGCCCTAGGATGCTTGTTTCCAGTCGAGGGAGGACCTGGCCTGCCAGTTCGGGCTGGACTGTTCCCATTGGGCACAGGGTCAAGACTGATTTGCATTCGGCCGGGTTCCAACGGAAAACGCAGGTTGAGCAAAAAAACGATAGATTTAGGCCCAGATCACTGTACTGGGATGAATGTATGACATTGTTCTGCATTCTGTCCATCAATTGTTCTTTTTGCACCTGTCACCCCGAGTGTGACAGGTACGTCTAGATGTGGGTCCTGTGTTCTCCATGCCACTGAAGTCAAGCTATCCTGGCTGATGAGGGGTGAAACCCCGAAACCGGTCCTCAGATGCTTGTTTCCAGTCCAGGGAGGACCTGGCCTGCCAGTTCGGGCTGGACTGTTCCCATTGGGCACCGGGTCAGGACTGATTTGCATATGGCCATGTTCAAACTGGAATGGCATGGTGAGCAATAAAACAATGGATTTAGGGTCAGATCTCTGTACTGAGATGAATGTATGACATTGGTCTGCATTCTGTCCATCAATTGTTCTTTTTGTACTTGCTGGGACACACATGTATGTGTCTGTACTCCAGAAACCATCAAACAAGTTCTTTCTCGCACAGTGCTCTTCAAGGAGAAGGAAGAGCTCTGAAAGGAAGGATCTGTTCATCTGTCCTCAGAAAGGAGTCAGGTATTATTTGTAATTTTACTAAGGTGGAGAAAATCTACATAAAGCACTTGGTTTTATTTCTGTGGCAGACACGAACTCCTTCCCCTGACAATATTTGCCATGGGAAGAAAAGGGCTGTGCCACGTAAGGAATGAACCAGGAAGAGAGAATTGGACAGTGAGTGAGTGGCTCATTGAGGCAAGCGGGTAGCTTCGGGGTGGGGGGGTGTTTGGGATGTCACACCCCCACTAATAAATGTATTTTCTGATAAGTAGTTGGGTACAGGTGCTTTCAGTCGTGTATTGCGAGATGTCAGTCAGATTTCAGCAGATAATTTTACATATACACAGACATTAACACACAAACTCTTTCGCAATATTGTGTTTTCTGTCAGTACTCCTACCAATAGGCATTTCCCTTCCTTTCCACTGCCCTTTAGGCCCCTCTCATGCACCCTGCTTTCCGTATAATGTATTTAAACATTATATGCCAGCCTTATTGTCGTGAAATCTGAAGCTCACACCCCCCTATCTTACTGACCAAGCTACAACCTTGCGTTGGAGTTGGGCTGTCCCTGTCACTCTCCGATATTTCCATCCAGGTCATTTATTGTACCCTTCACTGAATTCCCAGATATTAGTTTTACATTCAACTTATAATTCTAAAATGAATACCTCCCCATTTATATCAATATATCTGTATGTACTCATCTCAAAATGTTCTGCATCAAATTGCTGTACTTTGCTACTTGTTCAGTTGCTACTCTCCAGTTGTGATATTATTTCTCGTGTAAAGTGCTCTGCCACCTGTATGGGTTTTGCTTGTGCTATAAAAACAATAAAATATGAAAGTAAATAAATAAATGTTGAAATTGTCCAGAAGTAAGCAGTGTTTAGTAGCCATATTATGGATTGTGTCAGATCAATGAAGTCTAAAAAAAAGAATGTGATGTGCTTGTTTGCATGGGTAAGCTAGAAAGCACTTCTGGTGAAGCATTTTCTGTTCTCGCCTTCAAGGTACTCATAGTAAATGCTCTTCACTTCTTTACACATAATGATGGTCTGGAAGATGGCTGGCAAGCAACTACTATAACCATTCTCTGATTTGTAATACAGTATTGTAGGTGCAGCCCATAGAATGTACTAGACACCTATTCTACCCTGACTGCTGTGCATGTCTCAGTGAAGATGCAAAGGCATAGGATGTAGTTGAAGACGCCATAGTGGATATTGCAAGTGTATCGACAAAAGATCAATTAACTCATTCAAGGGTTTCTTGTTCAAAATGCAGCGGAGAAGCAGGCTTAGCAATTTACCATCAGGTGGTGACTGAGTGATTGTTTTCATTGGAGGAGGGCTTGCGAGGTTCCATATGCTGCCTTCAGGTGTCATGGAGGCTCTAATGTATCACCTAAAAAAGATGGGTATACAGGGCAACTAGCAGATGAACTGTCTTCCTGAAGGGAAACAAGAAATCGCATAGGTTGGACCATTGTGAGTATGGAGGTAGACCATGGGCAGAGACTGACTGTGTAGCAGCAGAACAGCATTTGACACTTTTAAACTCTGATCTCACTATGCCAGCAGGAGTGTGGGCAACTGCCTCTAACTGCTAGAGTGTAAAAGAATAGAAACAAAACAGAATAATAGATCATGCTATCAAGCCATAGTGGGCACCAGGCGTTTCCCCAGTGGGCCGCCATGGTGGGGCCAATTTTGGACCCCTGGGAGGCCATTTCTTGTTACAGGGAGCCCGTTTTGCAACATAGCTGCAATATCGGCCCGCTGTAACAAAAGCTGCAGCAGTGAGACGGGAGGTGGGCTTCCAACTAGCCCACCCCCCACAACCCCGGCATGGCTGGCCGAGCTGTTTGCCAGTGCCGGTTTGGGTTCCTAGTCCGGCGTGCTATCAAGGTCCACAGGTTTGAAGCAGACAAATTAATTTTTTTTTTTTTTTTTAAAAGTTTTATATAGCGCGAACAAGATCCCGAAGGATATCAGAGTGCTTTACAATATGATGGAAGAGAGAACAAAAATGAAATGTACACATACGGATAAAGTGAATTCACCAAAAAACCAAAGGTTACAGTTGAAAGTCAGAAAGGTGTTAGATAATACACTAATGCACTGACAAGTGGGAAATAATCAAGGTTGGTCTGGATTAACACGTTATAGTCAAAACGAGGATGAACTGAAGTGTAATGATAATCAGTTACTTGTGTGAGGCATATTGGCGAATGGTCGGTGGTCATTCACTTTCTCAAGGCTTGAAAATGACAGATCAGAAAGACTAAACCAAATTAGTATAGCCAAAAGTAGATTTAGTGCAACTCCATAAAATATTAGGCTGTAATCGAGTGCTTTAATTGAACAACATAATAAAATATCTGGATTGAACATTGATAGAAGTTGCATCAGTAACCAATCTAAGGATACAAATGTGACGAATATTTATGTATGGAGTAAATCTGTAATATTTCTCCTACATGTTCTACCCTATTTTAACAGATGAAAATATTGATTAATTAAATAGTTGAAAAACTCAGGACGCTGACTAATAATAATCAATAGACAACGTATTAGATTTTGTATGTTGCATTAATGGGGTTTGGTAAACAGAAAATAAATACATGTAAAAAAGAACTTTACATATTGCAACCATCTATAGAAATAACAATATACATAAGTAATCATAACAGGTGTACATACATATATCATTACAAATAGGTCAATAGATAATGAATTTGACAAAACTCATGAATTATCTCACATCTAACACAACCCTACAGTCACTTAGAGACACATCATAACACATTAAATACCTCAGACAAACACATACAAACAAAGACACACAATACAACTGATGTGCCCACAACATCTCGCACCACAAGGGGGAAGAGGGCACAGCTCAGGGTGAGGCTTGATATGCAGCCAGTAGTAATGTTTGTCAGACGTGTATTCTTTTCCTCAGGTGATTCCTGTTTCTCTTTTCTTTTCAGTTCCTAGTTCTACATAGCGTAAGCAGAGAATTTCGTCTATGGTATATAGTATTAAGTTTGTGTAATTTATATACAAAAGTATGCGCAAGTTACTCTATGCCCAGGCATAAATAGAAATGCATCCATGCCAGGATCTCTGTGCATAGATTTACCCGTTGTGACTCTGGTTCATGGATAGGCAGGGTGGGACCAGCTCTAGGTGATTTTCGTCAACCAGTACATAAATGAAAGATATTAGTAATCTCTTTTGTTAAACGTACCTTGCATATAAATTAATATAACTAGCTTGTCGTAAGCTTATTTGTACCTTTTTATTTCAAATACTTTTAAAGACAAGAAATTAGAATATTACCCAACCTCGCTAACAGTACATTTGCCAATAACACTAAGATGAAGTCTAGAAATACAATTTAACTTGGCACAAATAGTATGGAAATTAGGATGAACAATAAAACGAGATTAATGTGATGTGTGCCATGTAAGGTAAGAAACATTGTTTTATGAATAGGATGCTCCTCACAGCAACACTTATTGCCCAGCAGCAAGAGATGTGTAATTATCAGAATCTATTTGGTGCATGGAAATGTTTTGCATTTTACCAAGCTTTGTTTTGATTCGTGGGCTGTTGTTTTGCACCAAATATATAATCCAAAAAGTAATTGCCTTTAAAAAAGTAGATTTTTTCTCAAAATATTTAATTTTGTTTTCATGGTAACTGAGCTTTTCTCTCAAAGTGGCTTCCTTTCTAGTTTCTCATGAAAAGTTTGAATCGGATTTCTCCATGCATGCAGTCTGTATGCATGAAGTATTCCTCATCTGAATTCTGTTTCACAATAATACAAAAAATTGTTTTTTTTAGTTGCTTTAAAAAAATCTAAATGTAAACTGATGATTTTTTTCTAACATTTATGAGCATAATAATGATTTAAATAGGTGACTGACTATTCTTCGCAGTCTATTGGAAAAATCACATAGGGCCTGATTACGAGTCTGGCGGGAGGCGGTGGCGGTCTTATAACTGCCAAATTATAACCCTGGTGGTTGTGCCACATTGAGTTTGGCAACTCCGTCATTTCCTGGCAGTGGGAGGCGGTCCAAAGGTATCTATATTCTTAGCGGGACCGCTATGGTCCTGCTAAGCATATAATGACTTTCATCAAGCCACTGATTTCATGGAGGTCTTTCCTCCAAGAAAACAGTGGTGGTGAGGAGGCCCCCTTGTGCCTCATGCCTTGTGGATACACACAGGGGGGCACAACATGTGCCCCCTGCATGCACAGACAAACCAGCATTGGCATGGACATTTCAGTCCATGCCGTGCTTGGACTTTCTTTGACGTTCCCATTGATGTGCCTATTTTATAGGTACCGCCATGGAACGGCAAAGTAAATGCTTGCCAATGACTATAAAAGTCATTATAGAGCAGGCGGTCCTCATGTTTCTTTGGCACAGCTACACCGGCTGAAAGCCGGCACAACTGCGCCAAAGTCGTTTGGACCCTTACTGTTTCAATATCCGGAATAGTACTAAAAGTAAGTGATCTAAGCATAAAACATTTTTTATTGTAGATCAAATTGGTATTGGTTTTAGATTAAGACTATATACACAAGACGGTGGAGACATTAAAAAGGTAAGATCTCTACCAGCAATTTAGCAGCTCATAATGGACTCATTTTTTATGTTTATTTTTCTACTCTTTATTTGTTTTTCTTTTGAGAAGGAGGGTGTGTCTGTGCAAAAGTGGCATTTGATAGCCAAATACAGTTGCTACCTTTTCTTTTATGAGGTATTTTATATAATGCATATTGAGAGGGTTTGCGCACAGAAGTCCAACTGTAATGAATATGAGCCCACTATGTGCATTCATCATAAGTCTTGAAACCCCAAGTTAATGGCCAAGCATCAATGCATGAGAAGTTATCCATTATGTAAACTGCTGTGGGGAATATTTGCAAAATAGTTTGTGGAACGAAGGTTACATATGAGGTATGTTAGCGTGTCCCAGGCTCTCCACACTTTCTCTAGCATATTGATCTGTTCTTTCCTTAATGTTATAAAACATCCCAACACACTACTTCTTTTTGTGAGTGCCAATATTACATTTTGTTGATAATTTTACACTGAGGGTCTAATGAGTGCTCCAGTATAATGAAGGTAATACAACACTGTTACATCTCTTAGCCTTAGGTTGGTGTTCACTTAAACATTTTCTTTTCATCCCTCCTATAGTTTGCTGCTCTCGTTAGGGCTCGGCCTACGTCCCACGAAGTGGGCGTGGCTTCAGAGTCCTTTTGTGAGGACTTCGAAAATCTAACCTACGAATTTTAGAGAAGCTCGTGATTTTTGGTTGTTATTTATGTCAGCTGCATGGCAATTGGCCCTCGCATGTCTGTGTTTTTACAAGCCAGCACGCAATAGGCCATAGGCTGTAGAGTTGCTCTGCTTCCTGCATATTCTATGTGGAGACGCGCATCAGAAGGCCATCTTTTTTCAATTACCAGCTGTCAGGGACCGCAGTAATTAAAGACAGATGCTGGGCGCGCGTGCACCATTCTTTACTGTGTGCTCTACGAAGCCTCGGAACTGTATTTGGCCTTCCTGGAGCGTGTGCAATTAGTGTCAGGACTGGATGATGCAGGGCGCGCGTGCACCATTCTTTGCTGTCTGGTTTACAAAGCTTTCCTTCTGCCCCCTGATTGCACTCGATAATAAGAAGTGCCCCCGCCCAAATTTTTGTCTCGAAAAGCTAACGCACCGCCTGCAGCCATGCTTTACAAAGCTTTCCTTCTGCCCCCTGATTGCACTCGATAATAAGAAGTGCCCCCCGCCCGCATTCTTGTAAGAAATTCCTTGTTGCACAAATGCGATGTTGTGCAGAATTTACCTTACTTCGTACCACACTAAAACTGACAACATAAAAAAATACAGATCTGAAAAAACACCTCTTTAGAATAAAAGTCGATATAGCAGAGTTAATTCCAAACCTTTCTAGAGGCGAATACATCAAATAAGTTAACGTTAGAGATAAGAGCAACAAATACAGCCTTGAACCCTCACCTTCCATTGAGCGATACTGGTGAATGATAGCACGGTACACGTCCTGTACACAGTCAGTACCGATACAAAACTTATAGAAAAGGCACACTTTCTACGGCACTGTTGTAACTAGTACAGAATGGTAAAAACCCCAAACAATGCATAATGAAACTGAAAACACTTGTGACGCTGTAAATTACATACAATTAAAACATCAGGGAATGCATGACAACGTAGTAATTGTAAACGCGGTAAGAACCAGATCAGAGGGAAGAGCGGTCTGACACTCCCACTTAATTGTGATTTCATTGCCCTTTTTTGTTAAAACAGATACATATTTATGGTTTTATATTGTTGGTAAGAAAACGAGAAAAGAAAAATTGAGATTCTGGGGGGCCCGATTGTTTGTCTTTTGGACCATTGACATTTCACATAAAAAATTCAGGGGCTTGACCGGCTCTCGATGGAATATAGTATTCTGTGGACTTAATTGACTTGCTTGCCAAAAATTGTATTGCCTTCATACAAGCAACACTGCTTACAGTCATGGCAGAAGCCAGATTGCATTTGTGACGCACTATAAAAGTATCCCCGTCCACACTCGGTGACTCGCCCACTGATGTCTGAGCTTCCAGAAGCCAGCCCTTAGGGCATCACACACCCATTGCCTGAACTCCTCCTACCCTGCATGCAGCCACTGTGACAGCCCACTTCCTGCAGCCTGAATACTCTGTGACATGCTTATTGTCTGAGTTGCCCGCAGCCTGCTCTCCGAGCGCCTCTCTCTCTCTCAAACACTCACACCCACACACACATACCTACCTACCTACCATCAGGTTTGCTGCACCTGCGAACAACAAGCAGTCGTGTGTTTAATGCTGACCCTCTGCTGCAGTTAGTGCACGCTCACGTGTTCTCTTTCCCTTTCTCATTTCATAATCTAATTTTCCTCTACGAGATACATCTCCTTTGGGTTTTTTTCTCTGCAGCTAACCCCTTTATCACTCCTCTATTCTCTGTCACCGCTGTATTTCAAATTTCTTCACCCACATCTAATCATTTGTTGTTTTTCTTTTTTTATTGTTATCCTCTTTCCTCGCCCTCTCACCTTCTCATGTACCACCCCTTTATCTGGCCTACGTCTCGATTTATGTGTGCAAAGTGAGAGTGTGTGAAGAGTGAGAGTGTGTGCAGAGTGAGAGTGTGTGCAGAGTGAGAGTGTGTGCAGCAGAGTGTGAGTGTGTGCAGCAGAGTGTGTGCAGCATAGTGTGAGTGTGTGCAGCAGAGTGTGAGTGTGTGCAGAGTGAGAGTGAGTGCAGAGTGAGAGTGAGTGCAGCAGAGTGTGAGTGTGTGCAGCAGAGTGTGAGTGGGTGCAGCAGAGTGTGAGTGTGTGCAGCAGAGTGTGAGTTTGTGCAGCAGAGTGTGAATGAGTGCTGCAGAGTGTGAGTGATTGCTGCAGAGTGTGAGTGAGTGCTGCAGAGTGTGAGTGAGTGCTGCAGAGTGTGAGTGAGTGCTGAGTGAGAGTGTGTGCAGAGTGAGGGTGAGCGCTGCAGAGTGTGAGTGAGTGCTGCAGAGTGTGAGTGAGTGCTGCAGAGTGTGAGTGTGTGCAAAGTGAGTTCAGATTGAGTGCAGAGTGAGAGTGAGTGCTGCAGAGTGAGAGTGAGTGCTGCAGAGTGTGAGTGAGTGCTGCAGAGTGTGAGTGAGTGCTGCAGAGTGTGAGTGAGTGCAGAGTGAGAGTGAGTGCTGCAGAGTGAGAGTGAGTGCTGCTGAGTGTGAGTGAGTGCTGCAGAGTGAGAGTGAGTGCAGAGTGAGAGTGAGAGTGAGTGCAGAGTGAGAGTGAGTGCAGAGTGAGAGTGAGTTAGTGAGTGCAGAGTGAGAGTGAGTGCAGAGTGAGAGTGAGTGCAGAGTGAGTGCAGAATGAGTGCAGAGTGAGAGTGAGTGCAGAATGAGAGTGAGTGCAGAGTGAGTGCAGAGTGAGAGTGAATTAGTGCAGAGTGAGAGTGAGTGAGTGAGTGCAGAGTGAGAGGGAGTGCAGAGTGAGTGCAGAGTGAGAGTGAGTGAAGAGTGAGAGTGCAGAGTGAGTGCAGAATGAGTGCAGAGTGAGAGTGAGTGCAGAGTGAGTGCAGAGTGAGAGTGAGTGCAGAGTGAGTGCAGAGTGAGAATGAGTGCAGAGTGAGTGCAGAGTGAGAGTGAGTGCAGAATGAGTGCAGAATAAGTGCAGAGTGTGAGTGAGTGCAGAATGAGAGTGAGTGCAGAATAACTGCAGACTGAGTGCAGACTGAGTGTAGAATGACTGCAGAGTAAGAGAGAGTGAGCAGGAAAAGACCACACACATACACATAAGTCCACACACATAAAACCACACACATAAAACCACACACATAAGACCACACACATAAGACCACACACACACACGCACCACTCTCACCACCACACACACCACCACACACTCACCACCACACACTCACCACCACACACGCAATCACACACACAACCACACACACACACACCACCAGCCGTCACTGCACACTTTCACCGGGCAGAAACACCACCAGCCGTCAGTGCACGCTTTCACCGGGCACAAACGCCATCAGCTGTCAGTGCAGGCTTCCACCTGGCACACAACACCAGACATCAGTGCATGCTTTCACCAGGCACACACACCTCCAGCCGTCTGTGCACGCTTTTACCAGGCACACACACCACCAGCCATCAGTGCACGCTTCCACCAAGCACACACACCTCCAGCCGGCAGTGCAAGCTTCCACCAAGCACACACACCACCAGCCATCAGTGCACAATTTCTAGAGGCACACACACCAACAGCCATCAGTCCACACATCAATTGTTAACGCATCCACAATTAACTATTGTAGCAATTGCAGTATGGTGCACTTTACTTTTAAACATATTCATCTAAAGCGCAGCATGCCACCATTGCTACAATTCCAATTCAACCCACATAATTCCACTACACACCACATGCATACACTCCATAACACATGGCTAAAAGACATTGCCATTTACAATGCCATTAGCTCTAACTCAAATAAATCCTAGACCTATTGCATTTCTAATGCTTGTTTGTGTTGGCATAGGACTCGGTGTAATTTACCAATGCTAAGCTTGCTAAAGCGCTTATGCTCTCCTCTAAACATGGTTGAATTGGTGTATGCCCAATGGGCACATTTAATGTACTTGGAAGTACCTAGTAAAGTGGTACTCCATGTACCCAGAGCCTGTAAATTAAATGCTACTAGTGAGCCTGCAGCACTTATTGCACCACCAATTTAAGTGGCCCTATTAAACATATCTCAAGCCTGCCATTGTAGACCATGTATACAGTCTTGAACTACTATTTCGACATGGGCAAAAAAAAACATTTTGCCAGGCTCAAACCTCCCTTTTTAATACATAACTCACCCCTAGTGTAGGCCCAGAGCAGCCCAGAGGGCAGGGTGCAGTGTATTCAACATGTTGAGCACTGTCTTAGTCAGGACAACATTCAATGTTGTTTAGAAGACACTCACACATCCTATTGGTGTCATGCTTCATCATCGTATCTCATCATGGTCTCTAAAAACCAGGATTGGCTCAACCATATCCCAGGACGCACTTAAGATAATTTTTTCTACCGGGGACTTATGCTAAAAATACCTAGAAAACATCTAAGGTATTCCTTTTATTGGTAGTATTTCTGGTATGATTAAAAAGAAAATTAAGGGAGCATGTGGAAATTATGATTCTACACCCTCTCTATATTAGTGAACACGGTTTGACCACTGTTCTACTAGGCCAAAGGTTTCAATGATGCTGTAGGACCTCATATTGCAGCATTGTTGCTTCCCAGAACCATCGCTGTGCAACGTATATCCTATCTAGGACCTTGCATTGCCTCAACTGCATGACTAATCCTTGTAGTACGACCTCGCAACACTCCGCAACAAAAGATTTAGGGTAATTTATTCAGTGGACCTAACTTGATCCCTTAACCCAACCCACACTCCATCGCAGTTGGCCTGAACTTCTGTCTGTGTCCCGTTCCGGCAGTTGGCGAGGTTCTGTGAATTCTGAACCTGGGTCATAAAGGTCGTGGTTATGTTATGATTTTGGTAACGGCGAACCGCAAACAGTGAGGTCAGCAAGTATGAGTGTTTTCGTCATGTTACACCAATGGATACACTGCGTATTTGAAGATTTTGTTCTGAACCCTTGGGTTCCATTTTGTGCATGGCAGCCATTTTGTGGTTGCCCTCACATAGGCCAATGACTTTAACTGACTTCTGGATGACCTGAATGAACTGACCCTGGTGCCTGAAGCTGACCTTGTTAGACCAGTTCCTTGCCCAGTAGCTGATCAAGATAAAGGATCAGAGTACAGGAGATTGTAAAGTTTGGTATGCACATACACACCCCTTATCCTACTTCTCATCTGTTTCTGTTCCTTCCTTTTATGGTTTGTTTACGATATGGGTTGTGGTCTTTTATTATGGGTTTGTCCGACTTGTGTAAGATGGAATGTTGGGTTTTTGCATGCTTGCAAAAGCTAGGACTGCCCCTTTCTTTTATGCTGAGTTTTGTAACCCTAAGCATATAAAAGGCCTCCGTTCTCTGTATTCCTCAGACTGCCTCATTCAGTTGCTAAGGCAGCTGGGTGACGTAGCCTCACTTATTGAAAGTTTAATAAAGATGTCTTTTCATATTTCAGCTTTTGTGCCAAGTTCTTTTTTGATATTAGTAAGGCCCCTGAGAATGAAGATTTTTTGGATTTCCTCAAATGGCGCAGCCAAGGCGGGGCTCATCAGAGAAGTGACTTTCTGTGGGAGTGATCAGGAGACTTTAATCTACTGAGGAGGACAGAACAGGATTCTACTAAGAAGGTACTCTGTGCACCGGGATTCTGGAGATTCTTTGTTTCTGCAGCCCAGTATATTTTTGATCTTCTTGATTTTGATTTTCCACATGATGTCACTCCTGACTGAGAACCTTTTTGGCGTGAGTATTCTAAAAAGACCGTTAGGTCATATAGAACTTGACAGTTAGAATTTGGATAACCTTTTGATTAGTAAAAGTAAGAGTTAAGTATAAGTGGGTCACTCCCAGTCCTTAGTTTTTGGTTCTTTGGGTCTTTGATTTGGTTATTGCAATTACCAAAGCCGAGGGGTAGTTTCTTGGTTTTTGATTTGGTTATTGCAATTGCCATAACCTAGGGGCTCGTATATTTACGAGTGTATTGGTAGAGATAACCCCTTGAAGTTTGAAGCTAGCTATGAGATGCCTGATCTTAGCAAATTTGGAAATGTAGCTTTGGAACTTTGGAATTTGGGTTGGCCAACTTTTGGTTTGTATAAGTTTGGATATGCGAATTGCAATTTGTGTAGAACAGGTAATGAGGAGAATTTTCTCTATTTGGTCCTTAGGAACGGTGCACGTACGAAAAGTACCTTAAGCACTACTTTGATTATAATACTTGCATATTCCGCAGTACATTTGGCATGCCTGTTTTAAGCTCACATGAATAATGTGTTGCTTCTTTGAAAGGTACCATAGTATGATGTGGAGTAAATTAGCCGGCTTCCCCTAAAGGGAATATCTAAATAGGTTAGATTTAAAAACATATTTCTTCCTTGGTGATTTTGTATCCCCAGGGAATTAAAATATGACATAATACAAAACAAGGATCCTTTGTTCTGTGCAGTTTTATGAATGAAGATATGCAGAACGATTTTGTTTGGTGTTCTGCTAGCCAAAGCTAGTGAATTGAGTGTATTTTCGCTTCTTGGACATACATCAGTCTGTTGGGCTGTTTATGCAGTCTTTTGGAACACTATTGAGAAGCGTTTCTTGTAAATATAACTTACAACTAGTATTTGCAAATGGTTTGGTTCAAGTACAGTCTGTGGGCTGTTCTTTGTTTTTGTTCTGAGTAGTGATTTGTGGGTCAAATGTGTGTTTAAATGTCTATGTGGTTTTCCCATTAGTGCAACTTCTGTACGTGAAGAGCGATGGCGCAATTCTCGAAATGCATGGCTAAAGCGCGCTGTATTGTGTGTCCTGAGTGTTTTGACCCCTTTTCTGTTTATGTCTGAAACAAGCTCAAATGTGTGTTTGTGATTTTTCATGTTTTCAGTCTATTAAGCAAAATTTTGTAAGCATATTCTTGGGTCTTTTGCTAATTAAAAATTGTCCTTTTAAGGTGCCCCAAACATTTTGTCATGTTGCAAGTTAGACTTCTGTGCTTAGGCTTATAAATGAATGCGTCTAAAATGATAGGCAAGGGATGCAGCTGGCTTTTATATGTGGAATTATCAAAAATGATTGGGTTTATTAAAAATAATTAATACATTCTGAAAAATAATTATTAAAAATAAGTGCTACAAAATTCTTTTTTTGCTATTCATAAAGCTTAATGCTCATACTGTGACCTCCTAGCATTATAATTTAATTTAAGTTTTGGTACACTGCATAATAAGAACATTAGCATATGGAATTTCACTTAGCGCAGGCGTACAAAACTCATTTTTTTAAGGATTTACAAGAGATATGTCTAATGTCCAATCTCTGCAGTTTGTAAAGAACATTCTGAGGATGATTAATATGTAACACAATTATGAAATATTTATTTTTAAGTGCCCCTAATATCAAAGTCGAATTTGGGTAAAATAGACCATTTAAAACAGCATTCTTGCCATTTTTAATAGCTTTAAAGCGCTTTAGGCTTCAGTAAATGCATACATTTAGGTATAATACAAATTTGCAGGTTGCCCCCATTTGGGTTTACTTTTAAATAGCCCAGTGAGATCCATTTAATGAGTACCATTGCAACAAGCATTTGTTCTAAAAACTGGTATGTGTGTTATTGGGTTCTGTGAATTATTCACAGTAAATGTGGTTTAATAATCTGGGAACAGAGATAATTTTTTTAGCGCCTAAAAAGGAGATTTTTATTTTTTTAAATATAGTGAATTATTGCAGGTTAAAAAAATTAGGAAGGCTTTTTGACATTGTCAGCCTCACAGTGAGCAGAAGCTGGGGGCTGGGAGAAGCTACAGAGGCCAGCTCAAGTCACGCTGAGATGCTATCTTCAGTTTCCCTGTAAACAATGGAAGGAGGCTCTCATGTTGACATTTATGACCTTTTAAATTAGGGTCTTGTCTCTGTGGAATGCAGAATGACCTGGCTAAACAGGCCTCTAAAAGGTGGGGTTTCTGGTTTCTCCATAAGAACATCAATACAATTAAAGAACTTAATTCCAAAGGGAAAATATGAAACAAGGTTTCTTTGAAAGTCCCAACATCATGTTAAATGCTCTGCAGAACTGATACATTTGTGTCTCTGCTCTGAAAAAAAATAATGTCTGCTAGTTGCTTTTATTTGACAGAAAACGAAGTGTTGCATTAAGTCTTAGACAAAAAAATAAGATGTAGCCCTTTACTAACATTTTGAAGGCTACATGCCTAAGTGAGAACAATTTGCCAATTAAGAATTATTTTTTACAGTGGGAAATTGTAGGTGCCAAATTAATCTGGGGTGTCAGTGTAACAATTTTACTTTTAAAAAAAGGCAAAACTAAGGTGACTTGATGTTGCAAGCTGACTGACAAGATGGTAATAGTTAAGTAATGGAAATTTATTTTTGTGTTTGTTAATGTGTATCAGGTTTTGCCTTCTGATTAAAAGTTATAATTGATATTTGTTTGTTATGAGAAATGTCTCTCTTTTGTGTGTTGTGTATGTTTTTTTTGCTTCTGCCTACAGATCATTCATGGATTGTTCTGGGTGATTTTAAGAAAGTGAAGACACGTGAGTTTGGTTGGTTGAAAGGAGATGTGTTTTTGTGTAACTCCTCTGAAAAGAAATGTTCATGTGTTTTTTATGTTTGTGTATGTGGTCCTATCATAAATTGTTCTTGCTGGTCCTGAACATTAGAAAGTTGTATTTGACAGCAGATGTCTGCTAACTGGTGGTCTACTGTCAAAAGAAGGGTAAGGATTTTAGACCTGACAAATTAAGCAGGCCCAAATTTCACAGTAACATAAAGTACATGACATGGTGTTGTGTGTCACCGCTCATTCACATATGTTATTGTTTTGTCTATGCTTTTTGTGCTTGATATACAGCAAGTATATCTGTCGTTCACATATGTTATTGTTTTGTCTATGCTTTTTGTGCTTGATATACAGCAAATATATCTGGTGGCTGTTTTATGTTGCTGCTTTTGATACTATTACAAGTTTACCTATGTTGTGAAGGGATATACATGACGATGTGTATCCTGCACATCAGTTGGGTGGATTTTCTCTGACATTAAATTTTACAGATAGACAGACAACACTTCATCAGTGTATGTCAAATTTGGCCATAATGGTATATGAAGAAAAATTTAAAAAAAGATATACAGGATCAAAGTGTGTCACAGTCACTTACTGCCTCTTCCCTTAAAGGAACAGGCAGCCCTAAATTTATGTATCCTGATTGGACGTAAGGATAAATTATAGATTTTTGACTCTTGTACATGGTGACCTAATTTCTATATTGCATTAGTCAGTTTTGTTCTGCTTCCTAAGTAGTGTATGGCTTTTTACCATAAAGAAAACCAGGTTTCATTTTTTTCCCTGAAGAAGGAACTGGAACATTAGCTGAGGTTACCATATATGGTGTAGCGGCCAGCGGTAGAGTTAAAATTTTAAACTATTGTGATATTTTTTTTTGTTGTGTATCACTCACACTCTTGGTATTGTGTCACATGCTTAACTATTACCCAAGTAATTTCTTGTTCTTCCTATACATTTTTCTTTTGTCACTTCTTTCCTTACCGATGTCGCATCATGCCTAGTTATTGGGGATTTTAGCTGTGACCTAGTCTCATTTCTCTTTTCCATATTTCTTTCACTAGTCAGTTTTTATTATTGTTGATTTATTGTTCAGGTTCACACTTCCAGATTGCAGTAATGTACCAGAAACCCCCATATTATGTATAATTCCCTTTTGTATGACCAGACTGTTTTTTTAAGAATTTTATTTAGGCCTACTTTGATGTTTCCCAGTCTGACTGTCAGGGTAGTGATGGACTGGTTAACTGACTCAAAACTCTCTTTTGAGATGTTTTAGATAAGGAATTTAGGAACACCTATACGTAATCATTGAGAGAAAAATGTGTTTACCCCATTAGACAATGCCACCATGTGTGAGGACATCCATTTAGATAGAATTCCCATGGCGTATAGCCACTCCTTTGAAGATTGCAGGCCACCTGTTTGCAGTCCCTTTGTTAAATTAACTGTTTTTGTACTTAATTGAAGGAAACTAACAACTGTGTCACATCTCCTACGTCACTAGGTTCTGCGGGATTAAGTCATAATAACCTGCGGAACTCACCCACAATCCCATTAGTGACAGCTAACAGATGAAAAGTCCAAGCACCCAGACAGCGATCGCCAGCGTGCCATCAATGGTATCTCCAGAGTATCGTGCTTGCTTCATCAGAAGGCGTTGAACATCAGAAAAGAAGGAGGAGCTGGTTTTGCCACAGAACCAGAATTTCAGTGCAAAAGAGCGCCTGTCATGTGCTGGTAACCTCTGACAGTGTGCAGTCCCTTGAGCCCCTTGGCCTGAGTTTTGGCCACCCCCCCCCCTCCTTTTCCTTTGCTCCAACGGAAGTGCAGTGCACCGGAGGATTCGAGATTGGCAAAAGGCATTGCATTTTGGTGCCCATGAAAGAGCAGCCTGAGCGTTCTCTGACACTGAGTAATGAGTGTTGGAGCCTGAGAATGTAGGCCCGGATCTGCATAAAATAATCTGTGCCCTTGATCAATGGAGAGCACACTACCTGTAGTGCCTGCCGCAGAGGAGAGATATTGGTGCACTGCCTTGAGACATTGAGACTTTTGAATGAGCTATGAGTGTTTGCCAGGAGGGCACTCCAACGGATCATGAAAGGCCTGAATGAAGAGGCCCATGTAGAAGAAAACAACAAAAGAAGATTTGATGGACAATAGAAGCCTGCCAGAGAGGCTTGGACAGACTCTGGGTATTTCCTGTGTGATTACAAAATGGGTGTTAGGAGACTGATTCTTATTTTGCTGGCATTGTTTTAAAGTACTATTCTGTTTAGTAAAAGCAGAATAAAGTCCATTCTCTGTGGAAGAGTATTCCCTTTTCACCTCAGAGCATTGATGAGGATCACCACTGTTTCACCTGAACATGTGATGGGTTACTGAAATGCATAGGAGCCATAAAAATATTACTAGATCATTTTAGGATTTGCTTTCTGCTTAGGGTTGTGAAAAAATTATAATCTTGTTCGTAATAGTGGTCACTACTTTTTCCTGTTGTCTATGTGTTCTTAATAATGTGTTTTCTAGTGTTTTTTTTTAACATGACGTTCTCTTTTATGGGTGGGATTGTTTTTTCTACTCAATTGACTTCTGCACCCACTTCCCAACCTATGTCTTTTCCTACTACTGCTTCTTTGCATTCTTTTCACCCTTTTCCTGAACATGAGCAGGTTAGAAGTTCAGAATTCGTAAACAATTCTTTTGTACAGCTTCTGCATCAACAACAGTTAGTAGTGAGCATCACTAATTGTTGGGTGTGTGGTCTTATGCCACATACTACAGATAGAGGTATTCCCTATTTGGTCTTGCCATATGTGGCCTTTGTGCTACTACGTGTGTAAGGAGACCTGTCCAGAGAGAGTTGCTAAGTAATAGGATTATGATCCAGCAACATCTTGATGATCTGATGAATATAGACCTGAATTCAGATTGACGCGAGTTTAGGTTATTGCCTATGTAAGGGCAAAAGGAGGGTCTGAGGTTCCGTGAATTCTGAACCTGGGTCATAAAGGTCGTGGTTCTGTTATGATTTTGGTAACGGCAAACCGTAAACAGTGAGCTCAGCAAGTATGAGTGTTTTCGTCATGTTACACCGATGGATTCACTGTGTATTTGAAGATTTCGTTCTGAACCCTTGGGTACCATTTTGTGCATGGCAGCCATTTTGTGGTTGCCCTCACATAGGCCAATGACTTTAACTGACTTCTGGATGACCTGAGTGAACTGACCCTGTTGCCTGAAGCTGACCTTGTTAGATCAGTTCCTTACCCAGTAGCTGATCAAGTTTAAGGATCAGAGTACAAGAGATTGTAAAGTTTGGTATGCACATACACACCCCTTATCCTACTTCTCATCTGTTTCTGTTCCTTCCTTTTATGGCTTGTTTACGATATGGGTTGTGGTCTTTTATTATGGGTTTGTCCGGCTTGTGTAAGAAGGAATGTTGGTTTTTTTGCATGCTTGCAAAAGCTAGGACTGCCCCTTTCTTTTATGCTGAGTTTTGTAACCCTAAGCATATAAAAGGCCTCTGTTCTCTGTATTCCTCAGACTGCCTCATTTAGTTGCTAAGGCAGCTGGGTGACGTAGCCTTACTTATTGAAAGTTTAATAAAGATGTCTTTTCATATTTCAGCTTCTGTGCCAAGTTCTTTTTTGATATTAGTAAGACCCCTGAGAATGAAGATTTTTTGGATTTCCTCATTGGCACTTTGTGCATTTTGGCGCTATTTTCACTTAAATCTTTGAAAATTGTCTATCTACTGTTCTACTGTACTTGTCATTTTTGGCCAAAATAATTTAATTAAAATTTTAGTCTACCTTTCTGGTGTGGGATTTGTCTTGTGCTGTGTTTCACTTTATAAGTGTTTGAAGTACTGCATAAATTCTTTACACATTGCTTCTAACTTCAATCACTCAATCAGTAGATTTGAAGAGTGGTTCTTGTCAGCTGTAAGGATATCCAGGCACTAGCAAGGTCCAATTGATTAACCAAATAGCCAGGTCTTCAGGGACTTTAGGAACTGAAAAAGAGATGGGAAGGTCGCTAAATGAAAGGGTAGTTCATTCCTTGTCTCTGGCGCTAGGTAGGAGAAGGAGCGGCCTCCACATCTGCTGCGTCGGATGCTGGGGTGAGGTTTAGTGAAAAGGGCGTGGAGCTGAGGTTTCTAGTGGGCTCATGGAAGTTCAGGTGGTGGTTCAAGTAAGTGGATTTGCAGTTCTGTAAGGCCTAGTATGCATGGGTCAAGAGCTTGTACTGGCATCGTTTCTGTACGGCGAGCCATGCAGTTTCCTGAGGTATAGGGTAATATGGGTTCATCTAGGGAGATCCAGAATGAGTATGGCTACGGCGTTCTGTATGGTCTGTAGTTGTTGGAGGAGAAGCTGCAATCCCTGTGTAGAGAGCGTAGCTGAAACCTAGTAGGCAGGAGGTGAGAATCTGAGTGATGGTGCATCTTGAGCTTTGGGGTAGCCATGTGAATATCTTATGAAGCATTCAGAGGAAGAAGAAGCAGGGGGAGGAGACGGAGTTGACCTGAGTCATCATTGTTAGCTTGTTGTACAGAATCATGCCTACGTTCTAGTATGATCAGCGGGGATAGGAGTAGGTCCAAGTTCTAAGGGCCACCAGGATGGATCCCATGGGGAGCTTTGTTTCAGAAAATCAGTACCTCTGTCTTGTCTGTGTTGAGTTTCAGGCAGTTGTACTTCATCTACTTGGCAACGTCTGTCACGCAGCTAGGGAAGTTTGTCTTGGTGTTTGGGGTGTCTTTCGATAGGTAGATGATGAGTTGTGTGTCATCATCATAGGATAGGATGTTGGGTCCGTCGGTTTTGGAGATGCAGGCCAGATTTGTCATGTAAGTGTTGAAGAGGGTGGTGCTGAGGGAGGATCCTTGGGCCACTCCACTAATCATTTCATTGGGTTCGGAGATGGTGGGGGAAGGCAGACTTTTTGCGCTCTTCTGATGAGGAAAGAGGCGATCTATTTGAGAGCTGTTCCTTGGATGCCTATGTTGTGCAGCCTTGTGTTAAGTGTATGTTGGGAGACCGTATTGAAGGCTGTTGAAAGCTCTAGGAGGATCAGAGCCACAGTCTCTCTTCAGTCGATTAGGGCTCAAATGTTTTTTGTAGCCACAATGAGGGCTGTCTCAGTGCTGAGGTTACTGTAAAATCTGGATTGAGAGGAGTTGAATAGGAGGTTCCATTCCAGATGTGAGGGGAGTTGTTGGTTGATGGCTTTTTGTAATACTTTGGCTGGTAACAGGAGCAGGGTGATTGGTCGGTAGTTGTTGAGTTCACTGGGGTCTGCTGATGGTTTCTTTAGTAGGGTATTGACCTCTGTATGTTTCCAGTCCTTAGATAAGGTGGCAGTGGCAATTGAGATGTTAAACAAGGTGGTGAGTAGGTGACTGATTCTGGCTCTACCTAGTTTGAAGAGGTGGTTATGGAATAGGACGGTTGTGGCCCCTGAGTGGACCTGGTTCACGATAGAGGCAGTGTCCTATGGGGCAAGCAGGCTCCATTCGTTTAGCCAGATGTCTGTGGTGGTGTCATTGTGTTGCTTTGGGCTGGGGTTTAAAGTTCATGTAGATGTTGGTTATCTAGTTGTGGAAGAGGTTGTCACAGAGTTCCTTGAGGGGGTGATGTTGTTTGTTGCCGCTGAGGGGTTGGAGAATTCTTTGACAATGTTGAAGTGTTCTTTGCTGCTATTGGAGCTTGATTCAATGTGGGCAGCTACAGGCTTTTTTTTTGATTTTCTCAACAGTCTGTAGTAGAGGTCGAGGGTGGTCTTGAAGGTGATTTTGTTGGTCATGCCCTTGCTCGCACGCCATCTCCTTTCCAGTTGTTCACAATGTTGTTTAATGGTTCTGAGGTCTTCAGTGTACCACCTAGACTACTTGGTGGACCATCCATGGGTGTTTTTACAGATGGGAACAACACTGTTGGTGTAGTTGATGATCTAATTTTTGAAGTTTCTGATGTTCTGGTCTAGGTTATTGGAAGAGATGGGATGGACGGTGTTGAGGGCATTGATCTATGTATCCCATGAGACTTAGCTCCAGCTATAGTGAAGGATGATTGGCAGACTATTTGTGTAGGTCAGTGAGCTTGTGATTTTGAAGTGGACGATGGAGTGGTTGGTCCAGGAGAGTTTTGTGGTGTGGCTGTACCTGATGCAAACGCTGGATTGCAGATGGGGTCTAACATGTGGTCTGCAGTGTGCATGGAGTTGTGGACGAGTTATTGAGTCCATGTTGTTTATGCTGTCAAGCACGTTTGTAGCGTAGGTGTCATTGCCGTCGTTGAGATTGAGGTTGAGGCCACTGAGGAAAATGTATTTGTCAGAGTCTATGGCGAGGGGGCGATGAGGTTGGCGATGAAGTTGCAGAAGGTTGGATGTAGTCCTGGAGGTTAGAAGGCAATGGTGCCCCTGATGGTGGTTTTGTTGTCATTTGGAGTCAGAAATTGAGGAGTTCCACAGCTGGGGTGAAACTGTCATTTGTGGTGGTACATTGGATGGATTCCTTGTGTATGATGGCGATCCCTCCACCAGACTTGTTGATGCAGGATGCAGTTGGCCCATTATTCTTGTTGGGAGCCTGGACAGGAGAACCCCAAGCTCCAGCCTGCAGCTGAGGAGGAGGGGGAATCTACCGCAATGCCACATCACTGCATCAGAGCTATAAAGCACTTTTCATACTCCCACGGCACAGGACCCAGTTGGTCCATTGTTGTTGTGTGTCGCTTGGACAGAGGAACTCCAAGCCCCAGCCTGCACCTGAGGAGGAGGGGCCACCTCCTGCAATGCCGCTTCAGCTCTTTAAAGTGCTTTTCATCCTCCTGCAGCCTGGGCCGCGCCCTGGCGAAGCCCGGGACAAGGGCAGGGCTATCCTTGCATGCTATTGCCAAGAAAGTCAGGGGAGAGCTACATCCCTTGATTTTATTTTTAATTATGGGTCATTTCCTATGGTAAGCTTTTTGCTTTTCTCTGCTTTTGAATTTTCTGACTGTTTGCTCCGTTGTGCCCTGGCATCAATTGATTGACTACAATTATACTCTGAGAAGAGTGCGGCTGTGTGCATCACGTCTGCAGTAGAAATCTAAAGAGTGTGGGACTGTTTGTGACCGCCAGCCTTGACTCCTATTTGAGAGAGGCTATTAATTGATATTTGGCCATGGCCATGGAAATATTTATACCTGGTACTGGGAGATTGTGCCTGCATGCCGTAGTTGTTTGTTCGTTACTGGATTAAAAGTTGAATTTCACAGCTAGAAGATAGGGTACATAGGGTCAAGTTGTTTTTAAGGGCTCTAGTGGGGTTTATTATTATTGTGTAAGGCTAGAGACAGGGAAGGGAACAGGGGGGCTAATTCACCTTATTTTTACATCATTCCCGAACTTATTGAGGAACAAAATCTGAGTTTGATATTTAGATATCATAATTGTCTCTGCTTACTTGGGGTGGTTGGTAATATGGGGATGCGGAAGGTGGTAGAACCGGCATAAGGGATTGAAAAATACAACAAAACTACTTGGCAAATTAACAGTCAAACCTTAAGTGAAATTGATCAGCTAATTGAGATGGTGGAATCCACTTCAGGGGCTGTTACACCTAAAAATGCAGATGCTGCCACCTAAGTGAAAAACTGTCCCCAACATATTTCAAAGTATTTTTTTATATCAGAGCCATTACCTCTACCCAATGTTTAAGATATGCCCAATTAGAAGAAGTAGAGTATGTAATGCTACTTCCTGCTACGCCAATAGTATGGCAAAATAGGTTACTCCCCCTGATGGAGGAGGATGGTGAAACTATAGTTACAACTGTTATTGATAAGGGTGCACTGGGGATGGGCCATTCTGATACGACTATCTGTCTCCCTCTTATTATGGAACTGAAACTTGAGGTGGGGGGGTTGAACCAGTTGTTAGGTTTTCTCATGGGTATAATGGATCAGATTTTGACCTTAAGGGGAAATTGATGCAACAAGATGAGCCGCTGATACAGAATACTAGAAACGAAAGATTAGCTACTTCATCAGCACCAGAATTTTGGCCTATTAACAACTCTAGGGAGAGCTTGCTTAGGCCAACTTATTTGACCCAAATCACAACTATTCAACCACAGACCCGCAGATCGATGCTTAATTCTGATACCTAAAGACCAGGCAGTAGAAAGAGCAGCACTGCCCTTTCTTCAGTTAGTGAAAGAGAGAGGGTCTATTCAAGAGAGAGGAATTGTCTAAACACCCTTCCCAAGATCGGGTTTCGATTGGCGATGATTAACGTCCCCAAATTGTCAGATCCTACAAATTTTGAAGATGAAGATCCAATAAAAAACAAAGTAGCCCACTGGATAAGACAAACTGGGGGATGTTATGCAGTTATTAGGGATGACATCATAGAGGCTAGAAGATGTTCCAAAGTTGCAACACCCTTTGGTACAATTGAATTGGTGTTCAACGGTCTGGTCACACTATACATCCGGGCTTGCCTCCCTAAAACTTAGGTATACCATGTAAAAACATAGGTGTTAGAGGAAGGGGTCTGAAGAACTCTGGAGAAATTATCCACTTGCCAGATGCCAGGTCTGGGCTCAATAACAATGACTGACTTGGGGAGGTTTTAGGCACTTTCCCTAATCATCAAATACAAAGAAAAGGGGCCTATGTAGGCGCATGTGTGCGCAATAACCATCAGGCGCTGTTAGTGGGGGGGCACATAACTAGAAGACTGATGGTATACAACGTTTAGCACGCATTTTTTACAACGCACTACCATTACAACGCAGGCATTCCACGCATACCATTACAACGCATTGCGCTGGGGGGCGCTCTAGGATAGGGAATATGTTTAATTTTATATCCAACACCTTCCCTAGTGTCCACGGGGACTGGAGTTGGAATATAAAATTATACTTACCACTATCCAGCACCTCAAAGCGCTATGCGTTGTAACGGTATTCGTTGTAAATACCGCGTTGTAAAGGTATGCGTGGTAATAGTATGCGTGCTAACGTCATACATCCCTAATGGGCCAGTTGAAGGCTGTACCAGCTGAGGGGGTGGGTGAATGCACAGAGAACCCTAATATACCAAGTTCTATTGACACGCAGATATCTCAGGAAAATAGTAATTTCACTTGTCTAGAAAGGGGACATGACGCAGGAGAACTATTACTTTCTGCTAATATCCAGACAGGACATATCCCTTTGAGCATTCAGGTACACTCCATTGAGGGTAACGATTGTCTATCTATTTGGCCCCTTATTGGTGCCCATGTACACTATGTCCCATCAATAATCTCACTCATTTCTTGGCATGTCGTAGGATTAAACGCTAAACTGATACTCTGCTAATGGAGTCACTTTATGGATAATTATGATACCTGCTTCTTTCAAAAAACTTGGTGCACAAGCCCCACACATAGACTGAGTATGGGCCATATTTTATCCCTGCAAAGTATAGCAAAGGGGGCCAGCAGGTGGATTATTAACATGGATCAGGTCCTCGCTTAAATGCAAAATTTGACAGCTGGAAATTGACAGTGAGGATATATTAGGCATCGAAGTAAGCTACAGCAGAAAATCTTTCATGTTACTCTTTAATATTTATGTGAGAGGGGAAATGGGTGGGGCTGCCTCACTGTCGATTTAATCTTTAGAAGTCTTCCTGAATAAAAAAGCCAGGGTTATATTGGATTATTGCTGGCGATTTCAACACCACATTTGGGCTGCTTTGAAGGGTTGATGTTGAAATCAGTCACAGCAGAGGAAGATGAAAGGTGGGCTATTCCCCAACTAAAGAATACCCCAGTTAAAAGATGGACACGGGCAGCTCTCCAGCTGAAGGCACTCACTATCGAATTTGGAATACGAGCTGTAAATGAGAGGACTAAATCTGACCGTAAGGGAGCATATGCGTTTGATAATTCTAGATTAACAAGTTGTATTGATTATGTAATGGTCGATTTGAACCTGTGGCACCTTGTCAACGATATGACTGTAATAGAAAGGGAAGAGAGTGATCATAACCCTTTGAGTCCTATGATGGAGTTCCGAGTTGACTGCTGAACCCTTACTAGAACTCGGAATATCAAACATACAGCAGATAACCGCCACCTTAAATTGCGGCCAATTAGTGAGGAAACAGAGCTCCTGACCACTATAAAGAATGCTGCCCTAAATTTCTTGACTAACTTACTGCATTGTAGAGAATTAATTTAAGATAAATGTGAGGTTATTGAGATGCATACAGAGTTCTTTGAAGAGATTGCCACTCATTTTTTAGCCGCATATGCAAATACACGGTTGGTGCACAGTAGAGGGGATAGTTAGTTTATTAGAGAGTGCAGAAAGATAAGCTAGTTATTATCTGAGGCCATAAAAGGAACCAAACTCTCTTCTGATAGCTACCACTAGGAAGACGTATGAGATGGCACTGGTTAGGGAGACATGCACGTCCAAGGATGATTCTCGGTTTTGGAAGCTTGCGGCCAGTGGAGAGCACACATCAGGGTCCGAGCCCCAGAAACTTATCCCTTCTGCTGATTGGTTGAATCATTTTTCAGCTCTATATCATGATGGTATTGCAAACTTGGGTGAAATATCTTTGAATAACTTATTCATTAATTTTAATTGTTTACCCTTTACTAGGGAGGATGTTTTTTTATTCACTAGCCACCTTTTCTAGAGGCTGGTTCAGACAATATTCCAGTAGATGTCTGCCTTTATGATATAGATGTGTGGAAAAATTACATACTGGTCATTGCCAACTAATTAGCTATGTGAGCTCCCATTCCATCATCTTGGCAGGAAGCTGAGGTGGTTCCAGTGTATAAAAAGGGTGCACGAGCCTGCCAGCTAGCTATCGGCCCAATATTTTAATTGATTGCCTACAGAAAGTCTTCTGCAGAATGGTACATTGGGTAGAAAGAAATGATATTATAAGCCAGTTGCAAGCAGGCCTTAGGCCCAATACTTCAACAATAGATCAGGTCTTCAGATTTGCTATAATATATCGGAAAACGTTTTTGATCGGTATGGGTGGTATTTTGTGGTCCACAAATCTACATTCGATTTGGTACCATGCCCAAGGTTACAGGAGTCTTGGAAGAAATGGAGATGCCTCCTGACACATTATCTCTGTTAGTTAGACCGCATGGAAATAACTTTGCTCACATCCAGTAGGGCTCACAGGGACAACTGACTGAAAAGATTCACTTGTCAAATGATGTCCGGCGGGGATGTGTACTGGACCCTATTTTATTTTCTTTGTATGCAAATGGTCTGGTACGCTACCTTTTAACAATCGAGGCTGCTTGCCCCATCCCGGGCAAAGGGTGAGATACCACTATTGTTATTTGTGGATGATACGTTATTAAACTCCAAAACTCCTAGCGGTTTGCAAAGACTTTTAGTTAGCTTTTGCGATTTTTGTTCGCAGCGTGGGTTAGAAATAAATGTTGAGTTAACTTAATTCAAGGCATTTAACCACTGTAAGAAGGTTAAAGGCAGTTATCTTCGGGGAGTAACTTATTAGAACAGATGGACTTGTTTACATATTTGGGTATTAAACTCTAACCAAATCTATCCTGGAGCCAGCATATGGATTTTGCAACCATAAAGCACAGGCTGAGACCTGGAGTAATCCTAAAAAAAACATTGTGCTTCTCATACCAAGCCTGTTGCACCTGCTCTGAAAATCTACGAAGCAAAAGCTTTAGGAGCCGCTTTGTATAGTGCTGATCTCTAGGGATTTGGTGACATCACAGGCCTGGTAAAATCAAACCGAGAATATATTTATTAGAGACCTGGTTTCGCTTCCTATTAGCACCCCCTTGCATCCTCTACTTATGGATTTGAGCATGAAAAAGTAATTCTCCAAGCCCATTTGCGACCGTTCCTATGTTGGCACAGGATCTGAGCCAACCTTGAATTGGGGCACCATGCAGCATCCTTAGAGGAGACACAACAGCAACAGCTGTGAACAAACATTGGAATGTTGGAGCACCGGGTTCCTACCAGCCATTAGCACTCAATTGTTTTTTATTGGAGCTCTCAACATTCCAATGTTCTAATGCTTATTATTCCCCTTTTCACCTAGTGTCATCGAATGTGATAGTACAATTCTAGTTACACACAGAACAATGGTAGACATATGAAATGGAGGACCTTGAACACGTCTTAATGAGGCATGTCATTTGTGCACATTGTTCTGCATGCAGATAGAGGAAAATGTAAACAAAGTCATGGCATGAAATTCAAGATGGAGTCAGGCCTAGTTTAGTTTTTATCAATCATTATTTATCAATAGGGCTCCCGGTGTTATGGTATTTATTTTTGGGCCATTTCCTTCAGTATTTATCCATATTTATTTTTTTGCCGATTCATCTGTATTGATCCATATTTTTTTTGTGAATCGCTTATGAATGAAGTTGTAAAACTGTACATTTCCATATCTATTTAACTGATAGATGCACACGCATACTTTGATGTCTGTCATATTTTAGCTATTTAAGCTGCAAAATATTACACACCAATACATCCACTGGTAAATGCTAGCATTATAACATAAATGTATATTGAGATATGCTGTTACTTAAAGAAATTTCATCATGTTTTTCAATTTCCCATGCTGTCTATCTGCTCAGCTGCTGGCCTATAATTAATGAAAGACAGCAGAGAGTCACTTAAAAGAAGCACAATTTTCTGTATTTATCCACTTTTAAAAATAAATGCAGACAGAAAACACATTGGGGTATATTCACAAGAACGTGTGATAACTAGCACAAGAGTAGCGTAACGCAACTTCCAACATCACAGCCTAACACAGGAAAATAACCCTGTGGCAATGTGGAATTCACAATGTGGCGGTAGCATGCGATAGACACCAGATAATGCAGCAAATGTTCGTGTGAAAATCAACGTCACGCCGCAAAAATGCAATACACGAACGCAACAAACATGCGAGGATGCAAATCACTGGACAAAAATCAGAGAAAACCTGCCACAGACCTGCAAATCCCACACGTTTGACAGGACAATGCGCCATAAAAACCACAGAAAAAATACACCAGAAACAAGACAAAGCACGTAGCAACATGGATGCACCCTGACCCAGCGCAGAGGCCAACTCGAACCCCACAACCCCCGGAGACTACCAGCAAGGAACACCGGGTCGGGGAAGGCCAAGGAGAAGAGGGAGAGGAAGACGGGGTGCAGACCACAGGAAAACAAGACCAGCGTCACGGAGGTGACAGAACACTACCAGCAACTGACCCACTAGCAGACCACCTGGATTGCAGTCGGATTGCCGAGGAAGCCAATCCAGGAGGCCAATAGGCGCCGGCATGACGTGACTACCAAAACCAGGCAGGAACCCGCTTCCAAAAGGAAGGCAGCAATGTCAACAGGAGATGGCAGTCCAGCACCCCCGGAGGAGTTGGAGGAAACCCAGGCCACAGTCATCAGTGTGGAGACGGGTCAAGGAATAGGGAGTACTGACACAACCCGAGAGGACCTGACACAACATCAACAGGGAGTGCCACGAACAGGGACTGGGGGGACGAGGGGAGATGGGCACAATGGCATACATGCACTACGAGGCGTAGCACACTGCACACCCACAAACACCCAGGATCATGTCCCAGATCCTGTTGGCACACTGCAGCACACACAAATAGCATGAACAGCACACCCACATTGACGACAATGTGAAGCAATGCACATAGCCAACACTGCAGAACAGAGGGCACAACTGGCT
Organism: Lissotriton vulgaris; assembly: GCF_964263255.1. Classification (NCBI taxonomy): domain Eukaryota; kingdom Metazoa; phylum Chordata; class Amphibia; order Caudata; family Salamandridae; genus Lissotriton; species Lissotriton vulgaris. The sequence continues at coordinate 2,124,837,703 of NC_141687.1, read as the reverse complement.
CCCCACATGCACAGAAACATGCCCACTACATCTAACAGTGCCCGAAACAGTGAAATGGAAATGTACGCGTACAGCCTCACATCTGTCATATAGTCCAAATGCACACTGTCCGACAGAAGAACCCCCAAACAGTCACAATCTACATTGCCATACAGTCTGCATGCAAACCAGCACAATGCACCAAGACATATGTCAACACAAATGCCACACGCACTTCTCCTTCATATCGCAGAGGGGCACACAACACCTCCAGCAGAGCAAAGAACACCACACATCAGTGATGCCGGAAAGGACCACCACACCATCGACACGGATGCCCTACAACAGCCCATGGATATGTCACGCAACCCCCCAGCAGGACCCGGCCATCCAAGCAACTCAGGGGTGAACACTGAGCCTGCAACAGACCACACAGCAGGAAGCACCCGCAAGCACAGCTGGCTAACAACACTTCACCCACCCACACATGGCATCCCAATACCATGTGTCAGCATGCCAAAAGGAGGTGGCCCAACAGGTGTAGGGGGGGCTGAACCCATGGAATGCAAACCAGGACACATACATAGGGGTCTATCACCCTTCAGGGCCCTCCCACACCTCACTAAGGAGACCCACACTGCCATAGAGACACATGCCGATGCACATTCACAGCATAGAACAACACCCAGGTGTGCGCAAATAGCACTCACAAACCCATGTTGGCTGTGCATACGACGGCCCTGGTCACTCCCCTTATGAATTGAGTAGGTGATGACAAAGCTACATGTCCAAGCTCCAACCGTCTGCCTGCGGTGACATGTCTACTTCCGATGTACAGAGCACAATGTCATGTCGTAGGGCCCAGGACCCACATGCATGCTACAAGACCACAGGGACACATGCAGATATCATGTAGACCTGGCTATGGGCACATGCACCCGGCCCCTTTATTGGCAGGGCCACATGTACAGTGACGCCTGAGCTGGATGTGTGTGGGGTCAGTGTAAACCATTCCGCATGGAATGTCTAGTGCTGGCAACCACTTGAACATTGGACACCAGTGCAACGGAAACAGAAAACACATGCAACTGCTAAGCAACATGTAGGGAGCCGGAGAAAGTCCAGAGGACAGCTAACATGTAAACAGAAGTGTCCTTGAGTTGCAGTGCACTGGGCTTTGGACACTAGAGATGAGCGTGCTCATGTGAAGAAAAAGTCTTGGATTGTGTCCCTTCAATATGTTCCTGATGCAGATGCAGTGGGGTGTGTTAGACATGCATCATCTTCCCCATCGTCGTTTAAGGGCCCCCACACTATTTGAGGACACATACCTGCGTAACCGCTCCACAGCACAAAACACAATCAGCAACGGACAATGGCCTGCGGTGCACTGAGTCACTGGCACCCTGAATGCTGAGCAGGGTATCAGGCCGATGATGACATCCACGACAAGCCTGAGAAACTCTAAGTCTGTCAGGACCACCGTTTCAACTCTGGCAGATGGCGGTTGGAGGTGGTCCTTGTGGTGGTGGCGAATGCCTCCTGTGGTGATGCGTCGTCCGGCCAGGTCTGAACTGGTGTGTGAGCCCTGGTGGGATGCATTTTGGCCCGGAGGCTGCGTTCAGCGCAAGGCCACAGTGGAATGGCTTTGATGACCCCAAGGCCTACTCCGCAGGGGCCAGCCAATGTCTTCGGAGAAGGGGTCCCAGACCTGACCAGCACAGAGTTAGTCGCCCCGGATTCTCTGTGGTTGGCACAGGCACCCAACCACGGGATAGTGCCTTGCGGTGCAGTCGGATGGGGCATGTGACCTGAGCAGGTCACCATCAGTATCCGAGGTGTATATTGTGGAGGGTTTCGGGGGACAGTGGAAGGTGTCCTCCAGGGCAAGACACCAAAAGGTTTGTTTTTATCCAGAAGCAGCAAATGGAGGAGTGGAATGCGACAGCCTCGTTGCCACCACCAATTCGGTATCAGCTACATGAGGATGTAAACTACCCCCTAGTCCATAGACTCAAACGCCACCAAAGTTCGACCACTAAGTGTCCATAAATGTCGAGGAACAGACATAGTGGGATACTCAGACCCATGCCCTCCGAGAATATTTCACTTGTTCCCAGAGCTGTACAGTGTAGAAATGATCAGCCTTCTGGAACTCATACTGAGCTCCGGCACATATCCAGCCATCTGGAAATCTACATCAGTCCTGCCCCTCCTGAAAAAACCCAATCTAGATCAAGAAGAACCTGGTAACTACAGGCCAATAGCGAGAATTCCTTTTGGTGCTAAGGTAGCGGAGAAACTGCTAAACAAACAACTTTCCTAATTTATTACCGAGGCGAACATACTAGTCCCCTTACAGTACGGTTTCCGTGAAGGTCACGGCACCGAAACAGCTTGGCTAATGGCAGTGGAAGAGCTCAGGAGCGTTTTGGACGCCGGGGGGAAGGCCGCTTTGAGATTATTAGATCTATCAGCGGCCTTCGATACGGTGAACCATGACACGCTCATGGACCGACTAACATCAGTATGAGTCCACCAAGAGGCAAGAAAGCTGTTGGCATCATTCCTGGACAGTAGAACTTTCACAGTGGAACTGGGCGAGAAAAAGTCAAAATCCTTCAAATCCCCATGTGGAGTCCTGCAGGGGTTCTCGCTAAGCCCAATGCTCTTTAACCTATATGTAACACCCCTAGCCGAAATCATCAGAGCTTGTGGCTTTCTGCCAGTGTTGTACGCCGACGACACGCAAATCGTAGTCTCCATAAAAAATGACACCTCAGCCACGGCAAATAATTTCAACAATTGCATGAAATTAGTAAGCAGTTGGATGGAGCAAAACTGCTTGAAATTAAATGGGGATAAGAGTTATGCTACTAGGAACAAATACAGAAATCTGGTCCCCAGAATGGTGGCCGGCAGATATCGGCAACTGCCCTTCACCGGTGGCCAAAGTTAAAAATCTTGGCATCTTGCTGGACAACAAACTCACCTTTGAGGCCCAAACCAATAAACTAGTATCTACGATGTGGTTCATCCTAAAAATGATCAGAAAACTGCTGCCATACATCCTCATAGACTCCCGAAAAACAGTGGTGACCACATTAGCCTTATCAAGACTTGATTATGGCAATGCATTATATGCTGGGATGCAAGCCCAATACCTGACCAAACCACAACGCCTGCAAAACTCAGCAGCACGACTGTTTCTAAACAGACCAAGATCAGTACACATCTCGTACCATCTAGACACGCTACATTGGTTCCCCTTGGCAAAACGAATTAGATTCAAATCACTGTGTCTAACATACAAAGCACTACAAGGATCAGGACCTCAGTTCCTTAGAACACACCTCAAGCCATACGTCCCCATAAGAGACCTTCGGTCGAGCCAGGCAAAATTGCTACAAGTACCCAGGTTCAAACAAACGAGGTGGGGAGGAAGAAGCTTCCTGCTACATGCCGCCAAAGACTGAAATCAACTTCCTCTCGCAATCAAAAACAGTACCTCCCTAATGTCATTTAGAAAAGCGGTTAAAACATGGCTATTCAAGGCCCGATAAACCTATGTCACCAGTTTAGGACAACATGTCTTCTCTACAGCGCCAAGACGCCCACGGTCATACGAGCGCTATACAAAACCACAAATCAAATCAAATCAAACCGTGGCTGAGTGGGGATGCAGTCTGCGATGATGCCGATATACTGATATGTACTCTGCCATTTCAGAATCATGACACTGTGACCTACTGGACCGCAGTGTAGGCCGGAGGCAGTGGACAGTAGGGGCCAGTCACAGAGTGTCGCTGGCATAGCTTGGTGGCCCCACCAGCCTGCGTAGTTCAGGTTCAGTGGCACCACATGTTCAGTCACCTCAGTGACTGTGACCTGGCTTTTGTCCCGACTGAGCAGCATCTTCCTCTTACTCCACTCCGTGTGTCCACTGGTGTGGACGCTGCCGTTCGTGAATGGCGACTAGGTGTTGGATGTGAGACCTACTGGTCTGCAGGGTAGTCCTGGTCCTACATCCACATGTAACCGGCTGGGGTTGAACAGGGTTTGTGGCAGCACATGTCGCCGGCTGGCATTGAACAGGTTTTGTGGCAGCACATGTCGCCAGCTGGCGTTGAACAGGGTTTGTGGCAGCACATGTCACCTGCTGGCATTGAACAGGGTTTGTGGCGGCACGTGTCGCCGGCTGGTGTTGAACAGAGTTAGTGGCAGCATGTGTCACAAGATGCCCATATGGAACTATGCCTCCCTGATCGGGGGGTCTGGTGCGATGGCCGCTGGGACGGATTTGGAGTCACTGCCATTCAGGAGCCAGGACACAGTTACACTTGTGTGACCCACTGGGCCACGGAGGAGGCTGGTTCAATATGTCAACGAGGAAGGGGTAATGTGGGCCCGCGTCGGGGTGCCAGTGATGGTCTGAGAGGATGGCAGGGTCGAGCTTGGAGCTTACACAGGCATGTGGTGGGCCCTCCATGACACACACCGGTACCGGATGCTGATCAGTGTGGCCTGGCTGCGTAGTCGGGCCTGACTTGTTCGTGGCCCAATAGGCCAGGGTATGGCAGGCGCACAGGATCTCAGGCAACTCCACGAACGAGGAAGGCATCAGCCTTGCGGCAGGGTGGGAGGTGCCGCCCTGGTAAAGACATTGGGCTTTCCAGAAGAGGACCACACCCAGTGCTAGGTGCTTTTGATTCACACCCTACGCTGGCCTGGCGTACGCCGGGCCATCCCACTTTGCTCATGCTTACGGGGGGCGGGGCGCTAGAGGCAACATTTCCACGAGGACCCCCACCGGCTGTGGTGACATGATTGCGTCCACTGTTCACTTCACTCCATACATCAGATGTGTATGTCGCTGTGGATATGGGTGTGTTCTGCATACGGGGGTCTATTCAGCACTTCGCCGCCACTCTTGGCATTGTGTACTTTCCCAATCATGGTTTTACTGCATCCTTCACACATGCCTGGTTGCCACCTCTCCCCACACTCGGCTATTGTGTGGCTGAGGTGCCATGCAGTTGATTGGTCATGTTCACAGCTTGCCCAGGTTGCCATTGTAAATTTTTCTATTATGTCTGGTGGGTGGGCATGTTGTTGTGCATGTTGGTTGTGAATTTGTGACGTGTGCATTGCCAGAGTTGTGGATTGCATGGTTGTGGAGTTGAGATGAGTGGGGTGTTCATTGGGAATTTGCCAAGGGGCTGTGCATTTCCCTTGGTGCCATCCTGGGAAGGCTGGTTGCTGATGGACTGCCGGAGGGTAAAGGGATCATGCACACTGGCTGTGTATTTGGAGGCGATATTGGCAAAGGTCCCACGGTGTTCTGATGTTGTCTGCACATTGATGTGTGATATGTGCTTCCTGTTGCGCTGATTGTGTGCTATGTCACCAGGTGGCACAGGTGGGACATGTGTGCAGTGGGTTGCCCCCAACACGTGCATGCATTTGGCTATGGCATATGATCCTTACTTGTTCTCCAGTGGTTCCTGCGCATTGTGTTAGCCGTACGGGGCCTGGGTTGCCAGGGTGATGGTGATGGTGATGTCCAGTACAGGTGCGGGGTACTTGAATGTGGCTGGCTGTAAGACTTCACAAACTCTGGCGGGTGTTGTTTGTTGTGTGCCATGGGCCAATAGGTGCAGCACAGCCAGCAGCTTGGTGTGGGATGGGATGTTAGTTTTCTGCTGTGTTGGTGCTGTTGGCCTGTTGGGCAAGGACGGGTAGGATGCATAGGATGGTTGTCCCTTTCAGCCTGTAGTGGACAGTGACATTGTCAGATGTTGTGCCTGTGAGGCAGGTGTGTTTCCTGCGGGCCGCTATCTTTGTCTGTGCTGCCTCTGTGGTGGTCCGGTGGGGTGGGGGTGGCGGGTGGGTGTTGTGGCCCTCTTGGGTGTCTGGGATGCATGTTCAGTTGCTCCATGGCATCTCCTTCAAGTTTGAAATTTAGGGATTTCCTGTAATCAGTCTGCCATCAGATAAGATGGGATAATAATGTGAACAGCTCAATTATGTAGGTACAATGACATTCACTATTTTCTGTCTGCAGTGCAATTATTTCTGGTCTGAGGAATCAGTGGCTTTGTTTTACACTGGGTCTTATGAATTAATACAGTATCTCAGCATGCTGTTGTGCTGGACTTCAGTGGAAGTCACCCAGTGCAGATAATGTGTTCTCAATATATCATGTTGGGTAATTCTAGTAGGACACTTTCTGGTACATGCTACATCTTTTCCAATAGAGCAATTTGCCATCTGCGGACATATTTATTTAGGCAACTGCAAACTGCAACATCGGCCATATTTTCATATTACAGAAATCCAAAATTTCAACAGAATCTTTCACTCCATTTGTCACAACTAAGACTCTGCATCAACATCCCAAAATATCTCTCAACACAATTTGCCACAAGAATCCCCTATGGTAACAGAGAGAGCATATACCCCCTTCCCGCCAGCCCCACATCTAAAACGGGTCACAGAAGCAGATAAGCTCTCTATTTAGGGTGGGGACTGATGACGTAGAGCAGTGTTTTGTAGATACACTCCGGCATTATATGCGGACCCTACCGCATTGATAGGGCAATGCAAATAACCACCAGGTTGAGTGAATGGCTGGTAAAACGTTTTAATTAGCACAATGACATATATTATTTTCTGTCTTGACGAACGCCTTTGAACTTTATTGAGTCTTTCTTGGCAGAAATATGTTGACCACATGAGATAAGGTAGTTTCATTACTACTGTCCCTTGGTTTTAACAACCCAATCTTTGCACTCTGCCTCTTAATATAGTTCCTCTACATTGATCATCTTGATATACAGAACACCTCAGCTCCCCCCTCTTTCTTCTATTGTGGAGTTTAAGCCCACACTGGGAACCTTGCTGTTCCAGTGTGAGGAGGGAACCCAATGATGAAGCATGTCACTGTTAGGTGAGTGAGGGTTCTCGTCCTAACAGAAAAGTGCTCTCTTACTCTGTCAGATCACTCCTTGTGAGGGCACTATCCTTTTACACTCGCACCACCCAGACATAAATATTCTGTGTTTGTATTTATAAAGGAGCAGTACATATTTAGGAGGGTGATGCTCCAATAAGACCCTAACATGCATTTACAAATACATAAATTCATCTCCATGTTGTCGAGGGTTGTTAGAAAGGAGGGTCTCTAGTTGGCAGGTTGTAAACATTTCAAGTAGGGACCCTTCTTCTAGTCAGGATAAGGGATTTACACTTCTAAAATAACACAATGCTCACCCCCTTGGTAGATTGGCACGAGAAGTCAGGCTTATCTCAAAGGCAGTGTGTACAGCATTTGCACATAACATACAGTAATACCGTAAACACACTACAAAAGGACACCACACTCGTTTTTAAAAAATAGCCATTAATTGTCTGTGTAAAACAAGATCAAAGCAATAAGAATCCAACATATCGTTGTTTCATAATATCAATAAGCAAAAATACTTTCAAAATAGTTCCTTGAAGTTGATACCTCCGTCAGGGGCTATCTCGGTGTCATGAACAAACATATCCAACAGCTCTGGCCGGCCTTGATGTTGCGGGCCAGTTACGGTGTCAGGAAGACCCACAAAGCGGTACCTCTAGAAATGTAGGTGTCGGCAGTTGTCGGTTCCGGAGGTCTATGCAAGAGTCGTCAGGCCCTTGAACTCACAAGCATTGCAGGTCAGACCATGTGTTGTTGAAATTGTGGGTGCCAGCAGGCTTTGGGGCTGTGGTGCACAGTGTAGCAGTGCGTCGTTCGGTGCCCTCAGGTAGCAGTACAGGCAGCTGCTCACTGATTATCATCCAGTGGCGTTCGGTGAGACCAGGGCTGCGGTGCATACTGGGGCTGTGCTTGTCGCGATGAGTGCAGGTCATGGTTGCTGGGGCACTGTTGTCTGGAGAACCAAGGCTGCAGTGTAAGACGGGCTAATGTGGAGTGGGGGCCAACAGATCGTGATGCGAGGACCGGTGTTGGTGGACGAACTGGAATCGATGGCGCCTTCATCAGTGGGCCAAGGCTACGATATGGGGCGGGGCAGTGTGTCGTGTAACTTCCTAACAGTTCCTTAAAACCACAGTACAGTGGCTTCAAAATCAGCTGGGAGCATCGTCGGTGAATCACGACTGCAGAGCGGAGCATGATGGTGCTCAGTGTTCTCTACGAGCGGTGTCCCCAGGTCACGTGACAGGCAGTGGCATCGATGACAGCATAGAAGCATCGTCGGGGAAACCAAGACAGTGGTGTGAAGTGAGGCAGTGCAGAGTGCAGTGCCCACAGGTCATGGTGCAAGCAGTGGCTCAGTGGTGGGGTTGAGCAGGGGTGAGATCAGGGTTGCAGTGTGAAAGGCGGTTGTGCACTCTGCGGTGTCTTCAGGTCACTGAGCTGGAAGAGGTGTTGGGGATAGCGTTGTGTTGATTTGTCCTCTGGAGCAACTCAAACAGCCAGTTCAAGAAGATGGTACCCAGATTATCTTCAAGCCTTTGTTGTTCCTGAGACTTCTTGATCAGGGGGCAAGCTCTATTTCAAGCTTTTCTCAACACTCACAAAGAAGCTGCAGAAAGTTCAGACCAGTCCTTTCTCTGTCCAAGACAGAAGCAGCTACTGCAGGCCAACACAGAAAAACACGGTAAAGTGGTAGTCTCGCCTCACAGCTTATCTAGCTCATCTTCTTGGCAGATTCCTTGATCCAAAAGAGTTTAAAGTACCGGGGTCTAAGCTCTAACATTTATACCTCATTTCCCTTTGAAGCTCAGTGGTGTTGGCACAAACAAAGTTCTTCTGGCACACATAATCCAGTTCTGGCCTGATCAGGCCAGGTTCACTAAAGGAGGCGGGGACAGCATTGTAGAAAGCAGACACAGTCCATTCAGCTGCATGTGGTAACTCCTCCCACCACTCTAGATGCAGGACAGACCTATCAGCCAGGCTATAAGTCACCCAGGAAAGGCAGGACACACCTCAGCCCCCTTTGTGTCCCTGTCTAGTGTGAATGCACAAACCAGACCAGACCAGTCTAAAACCCAGACAGCTAATACACAAACAGTCAGAGGCACATGGGTGGCTAGACAAGAAGATATACACTTTCTAAAAGGGATATTTCCAAACATACAATGTAAAAATGAATATATATTTTAAATCCTGAGTTAAGACATACTATAAATCACTTTTCTATCAGCTTCTCCTGGACATCTACATCTGTAAGAGTGTTACAAAGCCGTTTCCAGGTGAACCTACAGGAGAGATAGCCTCTCAACAGTGAAAACGCAATGCACAGTGTTTCACTATCAGGACATGTATCAACCGCCAGTACATTTCCTACCTTTCCCCCACAAGGCACCCTGCCCACAGGGGTACCTTGGGCCTAACTTAGGGGTGCCTCATATGTGAGAGAAGGGAAGGTTGAAGCCTGGCAAGGGGATGCACTTGAATTCAATGAGAGTGCGATTCACACCATTTTGATCCACTTTCTTCAACAGTTTCGACCAAGTTTATCTTTCAAACAATTCTGGCGTGCAATACCTTCTCTGCGCTTCGTTCCGTTGCACTGCAACCATAACTACACCATGAAGGGAACCAACATTGGTTCGACAAAGCTGCACAGCACTGTAGTAGCTTGAATCCAATTAATTAGTTCATGTACTTTTTTATGCGTTTCACAATTTTATCCGTTCATTTTTTTCCCTTTTTTCTTCAAATAATTTTATTCAATCCATTTTGACATTCATTTTCAAAAAAAGCTTGAGAGCATATGGTGAATTTCATGCCATGATTTATTTTCAAAAGCCCAATGCATTTCGGGAATAACACTCCCTTCGTCAGGGGCACTAGGGATACAAACAAAATATAAAGAAAGTGGATCAAAATAGTGTGCATCTCACTCTCATTGAATTCATGTTGTGAACATGTTCGTCTCACGTGAGATAGCACCCAATGGCAAATGTTGGATGAACATCAATAAAATAAGAAGAGAGAACGTGGGTTGTAAAGAGCAAGTCATGAAGGACACTTGGAGCATGGGAAGGGTTCAGTGTCATGTTGGAATAAAATTTACAGACTTTTGATCCGTAGGACTTTCAGGACAACTTGTGGCATATGTATTCATGTTTAGGCCTGTGAGACATACATTAGACAGAGCGCGTCCTCTTAATATAGTGTGTTTACCTTGTTTTAAAGTCAACTGCTGGGAAAGAAAATACGGTTATCCACAAGGTGAATAGTCATTCATGGTAGTGCATTCTAGGATATTGAGTATCTCCTGCTTAATCATACAGTACATTTGTTCTGCAGCTTTAACGAATGAGGGTTCACGTCACTAATAGACAGAGCCAACCACCTGTAGGTCATTACTAAGGGCGGTGACAGATATAAAACACCAAGTTAAGGAACGCAGAATACGTTTGTAATGAAATGGAATAGGCGCGTGACGGCACACTAAGAAAAGGAAACACAAAGTCACTGTTTTGAGATGGTTGGGGTTGAACGGGAAGCGTTCATCTGATGTTTTAAGATTTTCCAGCATGTCATGGTAAGCAAATTAAATCTTACAGATGGTTGTTTACTTCTGTTTACTTCTGTCAATGATTAGTATCATTTGTAACCAGCGACGGCTCGTGGAGGGAGTTACGGTGGGGCAGGAGGGCGGGGAGGGGGAGGGGTAGGGTGGAGGTTGCTAAAAACCGGCATATGGATAATTGCAGGTAAGTAAACAATTTAATTAATAAAACGAATTTCGTAGTGCGCCTTGCATCGCAAAATGCAATGCAGTGCGAGCTACGAAATTCGTTTTATTAATTAAATTGTTTACTTACCTGCAATTATCCATATGCCGGTTTTTAGCAACCTCCGCCCTGCCCCTCCCCCTCCCCGCCCTCCTGCCCCACCGTAACTCCCTCCACGAGCCGTCGCTGTTTGTAACACAGTTAAGGGGTGTACCCAGTTTTTACAACACGGAGCTATTTAGCATAAATGGATATTGCCAGAATAATAATGACGTAAAACTCAGGAATGTAATAGTCACCACCGTTTTACATAAAGATTTATTATGGTTTTTTTTGTTGATATATGCTCTTTGTAAAGTGACTACAATACATCTTGTTGGTATATTGGAATTGAATGAAATATTTTGTTTGTATTCCTAGATGCCGCTGACGAAGGGAGTTTATTCCCGAAATCATTGGGCTTTTGAAAATAAATCATGGCATGAAATTCACCCTATGATCTTGAGCTTTTTTTTTTTTTAAATGGATGTCAAAACGCAATGAATAAAATGAATTGAACAAAAAAGAGAAAAAATGAATGGATAAAATTGTGAAAAGCATAAAAAAAGTACATGAACTTAATTCATTGGATTCAAGCTACTACAGGGCTGTGCAGCTTTGTAGAACCAATGTTGGTTCCCTTCGTGGTAAAGTGGGTGAACTTGCCAGGTTGACAAGGCAGTAGAAACTGTGCACAGACACTGCAGTGGCAGGTCTGAGAACTGTTTGATAGACTACTTGTGTGGGTGGCACAATCAGTGCTGCAGGCCCACTAGCAGCCTTTGGGTTTCCGGCCCGGGGCACAACCAGCGCACTGTACTAGGGACTTTGAAGTAAATCAAATGATCCATTCAAGAAAATGCACCAATCCATAAACACAATTTACAGTAGAAGCTCTTGCACTTTATCTAAGTGCGCAGAAACACTAAACCAGCAAAAACAATATCCAGAGTACATCAAAAACCAAGCCTTCAGAAGCAAAAATAGAGGGGAAACACAGCAAAAGATGCCAGGTCTAACAAGGGTGTTTACATTTTAACCAGCAATCGTGACTTTTTTACCACGAGTATTTGGTACGTGTTCCAACACAACTTTATTCTGAGCAAATCATTACTTTTTTCTTTTGAAGGTATGGCCCACTAGCATGAAATACAGATTAAGAAGGGCATGTACATTGCACCATGTGCCAAATAGCTTTTATTGCAAAAGGCTTAGACATCAACGGGGATATTTGTAAGGCCTTAGTACTGTGAAACAAAGGGACAGAAATGACAGGAATTTGAAAATATTTCAACACTTTCCAATTCACTGGCTGCTTGGATTTTTTGGACTTCAACCGCTCACATTCTCGTTGACACCACGTTGAAAGACTCTCTTGTGCAAATCATATTTTTCATCAATGGACACGCATTATAGTAATCACGTGACTCTCTCAGAGGTTGTATGCTTTAGCTTTTCTAGTCTGGAGTGCAACATTGTTTCATAGATTTATTTATTATTATTCTTTGCTGAATTGATTCTGGTGTCACCTGGCTGTGTCTTCTACGTATACTGGTAACAAAGTTAATTTGTGCTGCATCTTTTCTTGCTACATTTGGTTGTGAAGGATGCCTAGGAACCATTAGCTACAACAGTTGTGTCGTTTCTTGGTGATGTCATTAGCACGAGCTACTAGTGCAAAGTTTTAGTGTGCTCAATTTATCAGCCTTAGAAGGCTGAAAGACGGAGGTAGCACTAACAGGATTGCAAGATTTGAACTGGAGGTTGCGAACAGATAACATTTGTGAGAACAAAATAGCTCAGTCAGTGTTGATATTAACTGTCCCTAACACTGCTTGCTAATCATCATGGGATCCAATGAGAAGCCTGGCATGAAGGATATCATTGCTCCAGTCCACACCACTGCATCTCAAGAGTACACCCTCCATGCCTCACATGGTCTTAGGTAGTTCTACAGTGGCACAAGGCAGTGTAGGGGTATTCATCTTCCTGGCACACCACCACAGGCAGTGAGTAGACAAAATCCAGGAGCCTTACTGCTTATTGCCGTGGTGGCTAGCTGGTAACACTACCCTGGAGGCAGCAACTTGGGGCAGTCTGAACTAAAACATGGGCACACCCCGCTCACTTTAAACAAATGAAAAGCTGCACAAATCAGATGAGTGATAAAAAAATTGAGGCAATTGACATTTTGTGTTGAAAAGACATCTTATTTCTAATCAGGCGTTTGTCACATTCTGTAAGAGGACCTGGACTGGCTGTTTGGGCTACACTGTTCCTACTGAAGCAGAAAAAGAGTAATTTGAAATAGGTTAGTTCTTGCCTTGAGTGGCATAAGTGAGTAAAAAATGTTGAACTAGGACGCAGCTGTGAGTGATTACTACTGCACATCTTTTCATGCATTTCACTCATCACCTTTCTTTTTAACTCAGTGCGACACCTTAACTACGACTGGTATGGCCAGATGTCGGTACCATGCTCAGTATGCCACAAGAATCAATTCACTAATTAGCCCGAAATAGTCTAAAACTATTCTGTGTTTGCTTGTTCACCTGTCCCAGAGGACACCTGTCCTGCAGTTTGGCCTGTACTGACCTTACAGGAGAAAGACCAAACCTCCAGATAATAACTACTTTCTACACGTGGATGGTTATTGTCTGGAGTAGCCAGTTGCCACAAAACAAATGGACCACTCTACCAGTGGCTGAGGTTAATTTAACCAGTACACTCATCACCTTTTTGGTTTCCACATTCAGGAAAGGTTTAGATTGGAAAAGGTTTCCTGTGTTTAGTGTTCCAGTCAAACGTGTTAGTTTTGATAGAAGCAATGGTATTCTGTATGCATGCTGAATATGGGATTACATACAGTTTTAGCAATGTAAGCTAAGTAATTATGGTTTAGTATTGGCTCCTCAAACATGTTACACTTTGTCATGGCCTAGGGCATTTTGTATTGAACACAGCACACGCCTGACATCGTTCTCTGATGATACAAGAGCTGCGACCCACAGAGCACAGTGAATCTTTTCCAACTGATGTTTAACTCTTCCTCTTTACTAAAGGGCAAAACTGTGAAATGATGCTTGTTAGATCTGTCACCTTAGGGTGGTCTTCCCCCAAACTTTTTTGCCTTACTCCTCCATTTGTGCTGATCTCGTTTATGTTAGCCTTAGGACTCTCTGCATTTTGCTATTGCTGACCAGTGCAAAAACGTGTGTGCTCTCTGCTTTAAACATGGTAGAATTGGCTTTCATCAAATTGCGACATTTACTTTACTTGTAAGTCTCTAGTAAAAGTCGAACTGCATGTACCCAGGACCTGTAAATTAAATGCTACTAGTGGGCTTGCAGAACAATTCTGAAAATGCCACTTTTAGGAAAGTTGCCATTTTCTTGTCCCAACCATTTGATGCCTACATCCTGTATCCTGGGTTACATGACTAGGTGTAGACGACAGCTGGTCTTTGTGTATTGATACCAGACAGTGACACAAAGGAGGAATAGGTATTGGCAGGATGGGCCATCTCTGTTAGATTGGTGGGTGGAGCTGTCACATACCACACTTGCACATCTGCCTCAGCACACATACAAAGTATTTGACACTAAGCTTTTGTATCCCCAGACAAGCTGAGGTCAGAGCAGAGAGGCAGGAAATTTCATACACTTCCTGGGCGAAAACCTCCAGAGCCTTCTTTCATTTCAAAGCTGAGTATAAATAGTGAACCCTCATACCCAACTTTCAGTACACCTCTGGACCTGTGGGGGATCACTGACATAATATCGATTACACTAATATCGAATTTCCAAAATATCGACTACAAAAATATCGAATTCCTATCTACAAACAGGTACGTAGAAAAATATCGAATCAAAAATATTGTTTAAAAAAATATAGTTAGTCAAAATATCATTTTTTTTTAATGTCTTAAAAATTATTTAAAATTAATGAAATAATAAAAATAATTAACAAAATATACTTAAAAATACTTAAATACCCTTAAAATTAATAAATAATTATTTTAAGTTATAAAAAAACCATACAATTTTATTTTTTAAAATATATCTATATTAACATAATATTAATAAAAAATATACAATATTCTTACCGTAGGATAGCGGGAGGGTAAAATTTACTATTACCACTCCAGTAAGTGCAACAGGAGGGAAAGCGTTGGATATGGTAGGGGTAAATATTACTATTCCCACTCCAGTGAGTGCAACAGTAGGGAAAGTGTTGGATAGTGTAGGGGTAAAAATTACTATTCCCACTCCAGTGAGTGCAACAGTAGGGAAAGCCTTGGATAGCGTAGGGGTAAAAATTACTATTCCCACTCCAGTGAGTGCAACAGTAGGGAAAGCATTGGATAGTATAGGGGTAAAAATTACTATTCCCACTCTAGAGAGTGCAACAGTAGGGAAAGCATTGGATGGCAGGAGGGTAAAATTTACTATTCCCACTCCAGTGAGTGCAACAGTAGGGAAAGCATTGGATTACTATTCCCACTCCAGTGAGTGCACCAGTAGGGAAAGCGTTGGATAGCGTAGGGGGAAAGAATTACTATTCCCACTCCAGAGAGTGCAACAGTAGGGAAAGCGTTGGATAGCGGAGGGGTTAAAATTACTATTCCCCCTCCAGAGAGTGCAACAGTAGGGAAAGCGTTGGATAGCGTAGGGGTTAAAAATACTATTCCCACTCCAGAGAGTGCAACAGTAGGGAAAGCGTTGGATAGCGTAGGGGTAAAGAATTACTATTCCCACTCCAGAGAGTGCAACAGTAGGGAAAGCGTTGGATAGCGGAGGGGTTAAAATTACTATTCCCACTCCAGAGAGTGCAACAGTAGGGAAAGCGTTGGATAGCGTAGGGGTTAAAAATACTATTTCGACTCCAGAGAGTGCAACAGTCGAGAAAGTAAATATTTAATATATTAATAAAAAATAAATAAAATATCAATACCAATAACAAATTAATAAAAAGTAATTACCAATTTAATATAATATATTAATTAATACATTAAAAATACAAATACATATTAATTCTCAAAATTCATTACCTATTAATACAAATTAATTGCCAATAAAAAAATTAATTAATTACAAATTAAAAATGAATTAACAATTAATTCAAAATAAATGCCAATAAATAAATTAAAATATTTAATTAATTACAATGAAATAACTTCCCACCCTATTCCCCTATAAACACACAACACGCTACGGAAAATAAATTAATAAAATTAACATAATTATCAATTAATAAAAATTAATTACCAATTAAAAATTAATTAATAACAAATGAAAAATTAACAATTCATTCAAACTAATACCAATAAATAAATTCAAATATTTAATTAATTACAATTAAATTACTTCCCACCGTATTCCCCTATAAACCCACAACCCCCTACAGAAAATAAATTAATAAAATTAACATAATTATCAATTAGTCAATTAATAAAAATTAATTACCAATTAAAAATTAATTAATTACTATTCCCACTCCAGTGAGTGCAACAGTAGGGAAAGCGTTGGATAGCGTAGGGGTAAAAATTACTATTCCCACTCCAGAGAGTGCAACAGTAGGGAAAGTGTTGGATAGCGAGAGGGTAAAATGTACTATTCCCACTCCAGTGAGTGCAACAGTAGGGAAAGCCTTGGATAGCGTAGGGGTAAAAATTACAATTCCCACTCCAGTGAGTGCAACAGTAGGGAAAGCGTTGGATAGTATAGGGGTAAAAATTACTATTCCCACTCTAGAGAGTGCAACAGTAGGGAAAGCATTGGATGGCAGGAGGGTAAAATTTACTATTCCCACTCCAGTGAGTGCAACAGTAGGAAAAGCATTGGATTACTATTCCCACTCCAGTGAGTGCAACAGTAGGGAAAGCGTTGGATAGCGTAGGGGTAAAGAATTACTATTCCCACTCCAGAGAGTGCAACAGTAGGGAAAGCGTTGGATAGCGGAGGGGTTAAAATTACTATTCCCCCTCCAGAGAGTGCAACAGTAGGGAAAGCGTTGGATAGCGTAGGGGTTAAAAATACTATTCCCACTCCAGAGAGTGCAACAGTAGGGAAAGCGTTGGATAGCGTAGGGGTAAAGAATTACTATTCATACTCCAGAGAGTGCAACAGTAGGGAAAGCGTTGGATAGCGTAGGGGTTAAAATTACTATTGCCACTCCAGAGAGTGCAACAGTAGGGAAAGCGTTGGATAGCGTAGGAGTTAAAATTACTATTCCCACTGCAGAGAGTGCAACAGTAGGGAAAGCGTTGGATAGCGTAGGAGTTAAAATTACTATTCCGACTCCAGAGAGTGCAACAGTCGAGAAAGTAAATATTTAATATATTAATAAAAAATAAATAGAATATCAATACCAATAAAAAATTAATAAAAAGTAATTACCAATTTAATATAATATATTAATTAATACATTAAAAATACAAATACATATTAATTCTCAAAATTCATTACCTATTAATACAAATTAATTGCCAATTTAAAATTAATTAATTACAAATTAAAAAGAAATTAACAATTAATTCAAAATAAATACCAATAAATAAATTAAAATATTTAATTAATTACAATTAAATAACTTCCCACCCTATTCCCCTATAAACACACAACACGCTACGGAAAATAAATTAATAAAATTAACATAATTATCAATTAATAAAAATTAATTACCAATTAAAAATTAATTAATAACAAATGAAAAATTAACAATTCATTCAAACTAATACCAATAAATACATTCAAATATTTAATTAATTACAATTAAATTACTTCCCACTGTATTCCCCTATAAACCCACAACCCCCTACAGAAAATAAATTTATAAAATTAACATAATTATCAATTAGTCAATTAATACAAATTAATTACCAATTAAAAATTAATAATTACAAATTAAAAATGAATTAACAATTAATTCAAAATAAATACCAATATATACATTAACATATGTCATTAATTACAATTAAATTACTTCCCACCCTATTCCCCTATAAACCCACAACCCGCTACTGAATTAAATTACGCAAAAATTAAATAACATAAAATTCAATACTTAAAATAAATTATAATAAAAATATACACTTTTAACACATATACTAACAAAGAAAACACTTTAAAAATATGATATTATTAAAAATTCGATATTTTTGAATACCTATTTTATCTACTTCGATATTTTGACTTTATATATTTATTAAATCGATATTAAATTACTTACCTTAAATTCGATATTTTTGTTGCATATATTCTGTCCTTTCGATATTTTGTCCATTCTATATTTTTACTTCGATATTAATGTAATTCGATATTTTGAATTCAATATTTTCTGCAGTTACCCCTGTGGGTAATACAGAAGAAGGACTTCTGTGCTGTTCTACTGCCATAAGGACTGGTACTCTGTTGCCCTGCTACTCTGTTTTCCTGCTGTCCTGGCTGCTGAGATGAAAGACTGGATCTGCACCCTTTACCCCAGGCTGAAGTGACTCCAAGGGTTAGTTGACTGACCTGCTGTTCTGAGCTACAGGGATCTAACAAGCTCCAGAGACCTGCATCTGTCCAGCAGACCTTCTGCCTAGACCTTCAACTAGACCGGCAACTGCACCTGCCTGAACCCTGCTGGCCTCTGCTGGAGTGAGGTCCTATTCCCCAAAGGGTGCCCCTCGGGTCCTGGACCTTGGTGTGGCATCAGTTGAGCTCCCTCGCCAAGAAAAAGAGAAAACCTGATATTTTAGGCTCTTTGCAACACTGAACGGGCCTGTTCACGAAAGATCTTGCCACCTGCACACACAAAGGTCCGGTGACCGTGAATCTTCATGCCACAGCGTCCAGCTCTGATTCCCGACAACATGCACTTCTCGCTATAGCATTGACAGCTGCGGTGACCGCCAACGTGAATCTCCAGGAACGACTGCCTCGAAGCCCAACAGTATCTTCAACCTACAGTGATGTTCATCTGTGACACCAGGCCTGCGCTTTGCTCTACAGCGACGACAATCCGCAATTCTCTTCCTGCTGTTCACAAACACCCTCCACCGCAAATGGAAATGTTTGCCCTGGACTTTTGAAGGTAACTCCTTCAGCAGGACTAACCTGTTACCTATATATGGCCCTTGCCCCATGACGGCTGGCCAGAACTTGTGAGTTTCACTGAGTTTCACATGACCAGATACCAGCGAATGGCACCTTGTGCTTTTAGGTGCTATACTTACATGAAATATTTGAAATTGCATATCTCCAGTTCTATTGATTAGCTTTTTATTATTTGGGACTCAAATCATTGATTAAATTTGACTCTATTTTTCTAAATTGGTGTGGAATTTTTCTTGTGTTGTGTCGTCACGTTATTACTGTTTGCATTGCTGGATAAATACCTTACACAATGCTTCTAATTTATGCCTGACTGCTTTGTGCCTAGCTACCAGAGGTTTAGGCACACATTAATTTGGGGTTTGGTTGTGATTTTACCCTGCAAAGAATTGTGTTTGTTGCCTGAGTCGGGTTTCACCCTCCCCCCTCAACCAGTAACTCAATTTCCTAAAATGCTAAAAGAAATAATGCTCGTTAAATAGACATATTAGGTATTGGAACATGCTCAACATGAATACATATTTTCTGGTGGAATATAGTAGTGAATACCAAGCTAACGCAAGCTGTTGAAGTGAGTGAAAAACTTTATGTGGATGCTATTGGTTCAACGGAGGAGAAGAACTGACATCAAGTGCAGTGAAAAGGAGAAAAGGTAAGCTGAGACATTGATAGTTAGGTCCTAAACCAGGTCAAAAAGAACCTTCCCAGAGAACCTGTGTGGACATGGATGTACATATTTGTCAGAGACATATGTGAATTTCAAGGTGTACTTGCCATTTAGCACAAGCACAGCGGATAAACACCAGACTACAGGAGAATTGATCTATTACAAGTTAACAGAACTGGAGCTCACAAAAAGTGGACTCTCCTGAAGAGGCACACTACTTCAGTACTGTACACTCAGACACCAGAAGGGCCTTTAGCTACAAATAGAGAGTTGTGATAATAATGCATATCAGATGGATCACAAGGTCCTTATATAAAGACCTTTGTCCTGCTGAAGACATCCATTTAAATAACAGCACACAGTGATATAAACTCTTTGACTACAAGAGGAGGAAGTGGAAACAACATCATTCTATATTCATTTGTACTATATGCAATCTAAAAACGATTCTGAAGATGTTCTGGGTCACACCCCCAGCCGCCCATTAGCCATGTAAAGAGGTTTGGTTACAATAGTGGACTTTTAATTAGGAGGCCACATATCTTTGTGGCATAAGACCATTATATGTAGGGACCCATATTAAAAGAATGAATTGCTTTTTTGTAAAAGAAATTCATGAGTGCAAACACTTTTGGTTGTGATAGGTTGATCTAGTACTTATTGCACATTTTCTTTTTTATTCTCACATTTGAATTGGACCCAAGAAACCAGATCCATTAACATTGTTTTGATACTAATAAAATACAGGCACTTATGGCGCTAAGTCTCAGCAAATAGAACATACTCTAAAGATTCTGGGTAAATGATTAAAAATCACGTTGCACCTATACAGTGGTTTCACAATGATGGGCTGGTAAAGGAGTGGTGCTGACTGACCAACAAATACACACCTTTCATGGCCCTATGGCTGCCGCATAGGTACTGTTCCTTGAGTTATCCTTCCCACAGATCCAAGTAAGCTTAGCCTTGTGTTTAGCCCTCATTTATCACAGTGCTAACCCATTTACTCTCCAATGGCCTCACATCCCCTCTATGTTTACTGCATACAGAAGACTAATCCCAAGGTGGATTCACTAATTAATATGCACAAAGAACATTCAAGAAATGGGACCACAGACATATCACAATATGTATGTATGTATGTATATATGTATGTATGTATATTCTTTTTTTTTTATCAAATAGAGATCATTCACAAAATATGTAAACAGCAATCTTCCTTAATAAAATGCAATATACAGTGAATCATAGTAGTCATATCATAAAAATTATTTAAAAAATGAAATAATAAAATGAAACGTCTGACCAGTTGACAATAAAAAGAGAAAGACAAATATTATCAAGAAAGTCATATTGTATTAACATTCTATGCCTTGGCCTATGTTAAACTCTGCTTTACTTTGCGGTTAACAACTTAGACCTAATGCGTCAAGTATAAAGCAGGTACTGTGAGATGGCGAACACTAACCATTTTAGGAAATCTGATCTGAGAATTCGCAGAGCATTTGCTGGTCGCCTAAACGATAACCCCGGCATGGTGGTAAAAGCCTCTTTTTTCCAGTCTTTGTATAGCAGGGGCAAAAAAACATATAATGGTCTCATGATTCAGGACTAAGGGTACATGCAGGGCACATTGGAGTTATAGTAGCCAGAGTCCATCTACTTCTAAAGTAATTCAGGGGTAGAGTTAGGTAGCTGAATTGTAAATAAAGTGCACATGAATATGGAAGTTCAATCTCCGCTATAATTGACTCAAAAAATACATTTAAACTCTAAAAACCTTCCTGTTAGGGTGCCTTATGCTATGACAACAATACATGAGTCCTGAATAATAACCCAGAACTTTGCTTTTAGAAGACGTACTGCTTCTTTTGCCAGGGATTTGGGGTCATCCCACATAGCCTTCAGCCGCAATCTCACTAACCAATACTGCACCTCTCTGACCCACTTCACCCGTCCCACTGTTCTATTGAGTTTTTGTACTTCCTCAACAGCTTCTGTTACTGGGATCTGAGTTTTTTTGTGGACCATACCCTGACGCAAAACAATAGAGTTTTGAGTTCTGCTATATGTTTAATACTTCTTAGACCAAGGTCTAGCCAAATTGGAATGAGTGGGGTACTATTTGGGAGTTTTAATATTGACCTTATGAACTTGTTGTAGTGTAGTTCCTATATTCCCAATAGGTTCTGCGCATTGGAATAACATAAACAATAGCTTAGACGTAGGACTGAGGTCGACTAGGTCTCTATTGAATATGTTAGACTTAATTGTGTGTGCCAGCTAGCTCAGAGGTCACTAGAAACTTTCTCGAGTAAACAAGAAGGCGTTTAGATTTCCTGAATAGACAAGAAGGGATTAGCTTCTGACAACCATATCACATGACAACTTTGTTCCCCCTCTAATAAGGAATATATCTCTAGTCGCGGAAACAATAGATAGCTATTTTACTCAGTCAATCGTGCATGCTTCGTTTCACCAGAAATGCAGAGAAATAGAGAGACGGGCGTTTTCAATAAAAGGGTTATTTATTGAGCAGTCTTCTTTCTCATGCAAGAGAAATGAATTGCCACAATTGCAATACTTGTCATAAAGTAAAGTGCGTACAGTAAAAGGAGTATTATGAAATAATACTCTAAAAGCATTTATATGGTTTCTAAGCTATAAGATACTTAAAATGGATAAAATACATACAATGATAAAATAATGACTAAACGTACTCAACTGGTGTTTCTAAGATACGCCTACCCCAGTGTACCTAACCTAAGCCTAGTACAGGGAAGGAGTAAATGAGTTACAGTTTTTGCCAAGAATCTGAATCGAGAATTCTCTATGGGTTTAATCAGTTCCATACCTTGGGTATTGAATGAAGGAGGTCTTGTATCTCTCTCTCAGGACTCGATCTCCCAGAAACCTGCGAGGGTGTCAGGGAAACACTGGAGCTGGATTTTCTCGGCAGGAGAAAAGACAGCGTCTCTCTCAGTGTGTCAGCAGGGAGGGTCGGCTTCCTTCGGCACTCGCATCAGCTGGGTGTCGGGCAAGTAGATAGCCGATCTGCTCCAAACCACTGTGTATTTTCTTAAGGCAGATGCTGGTATATTTATACCAAGAAGGTGCCTAGTTTGACGTAAGGTTGGACATAAGGATGTCACTAAGAACTGTCAGTTCTTTCAGGACTCTCAGGAGTTCTAGGACAAATCAAAACAGAAGCAGGGGTGCTGGAGGCTTGGTTTGTTTAACAACGCGTTGTACTTTCTAGGAGTCTATGGGAGTAGCCTTGCCGTATTTGAACTGTATTGGCTATGACTTAATATGGATATGATTCTTATGCCTTTATATGGATATGATTTATTATAACCACACAAGGGCATAAATCGGGAATATCTAATTAGGGTCCTAGATACATTCACAACACCCACTCCATGTATAATGTCCATCATTACTAAATACTAAGCAATACTAAACATAACGATGCATGTGTTTTTCAGCCCACCGCAAAATACATAGTTTGCATTTGAAATGGTGTATACACGAAAAATTAGTATAATACTGTACGTTTTCAAGCAGTGGTATCATTCAGAAAATGCATATTTTGTTCATTTAGAATGTTGACTGAATGAATCACGATAATGACATTCATGAAATGGCTCTTAATACAGAAGAGAAGGCCGAGACCATTTCGTCACATATTTATACAAGACTGTACATGTGCTAGAGGCTAAGTCAAAATATTGTCTCTAGGTATTTTAAAAATAGAAATCTTGTCCTCTAAGAATAGTTTTACTTTAAGCAGAGTATCATGTGCAAATAAAAGTAAATCTTTTGGGAACTGGAGAAAAATAATTTTGCTTTCGGGAAGAAAAATAGTCCCAATGTTTTTTAGAAGTTCTGTTTATCAAAACTGAAGGCCGAATTCAAAGTTCAGGGGACGCTGTCTGCTAGCTATTTCAAATATTATTCCCGTTGTTAGGAGAGAACATTACCTCAGATAGGCCGGCAAAAAATTTGTCTACAACACTAGGTGAAAGTTGGGCCAACTCCGAAAAAGTGGAAATAGTGCATACATGCGATGCATTGCCATCGTCGGTGTTTAGATTAGCAATGGTAACGGAAGGTTGTACCTGTGTGCCACTTTCATCTAGTACCTCACTGCCACCTAATGGTAATGGTGAGGTCTCAACGAATGCCGTCATCAGAATGGGTAGCCGCTGGGGACAACACGTTGCATGAGCCGTTACCGAACCAAGCAAAGTATCGACATCCATAGGTACTGCTGATGGAAGTGTGAGACAGACGTCTAACAAGCATTTTTCTCCGCAAAGCAAGCATCTTAGAACAGGTAGGATGCAATCTTGCCAGATTGGTCTGAACGAAAGAAACCAGGTAGTATTCAGATCTCTTAGCCGAGCCAAGCCGAGGACTTTAGTGATCTGCTCTCGGTATTGTACTGCTAAGAACGTGTCTTCCATTGTAGCCTAAGTTCTGTCTGTGACTTGACTTGCCATATCGGAGCAAAAGGAACAAAAATCAGATTCCTGCTACGAGTCCCAAGATGAGAGGCAGGCCGTTGAACACAGAATGCACAAAATTCGGGAAGATGGCAAGAAGTGCTTCGAAGGGTGTTGCCAGTCTCGAAAAAATTGTCTTAAATACATGTGCGATGCCGCTAGTGTCAGACATGTTTAAGATTTGACTAACATTTCTACGAAATGTACGGGGCAATTTGTTGATAATAATGCATGTATCTCTGCTGCTGTCCTTGCAACTTGCAGACCATACGTTTCTCTAGACGAGGTTAAAGGTACAGTTGTTTGTAAAAGAATAGACTTCATTCTGCTTAAAGTATCAATTCGAATAGAAGAGATATTCAAAGAGGGCCATATTGCCGCCTCCATGTCTGGTTTGCTGTTTGGAAACAATACTTGCATACAACAAATGACCATGGAAGTAACGCTCACGAGATAGGCTTTTCCTGGCACCATGCCGCAACAGCTATGGTCACTTATTATAACGTAGCTGCCGTTGGAAAGCTGTCTGAAAAAAGGTTCTATCTGTGTAGCAGGGGTGCCTTGCTGGTGACATGAAAGGTTATTTGAAGAACCTTCACAGGTTCCATGCAAGTTAATTCCTTGACACAGAAGTGTACCGCTTAGTGACTTTTTACAGTTGTTACCACTAAGAAATACCTCTTTCTTGCCCCCACTCCAACATCTATGTGTATAAAGTAAATTCCAGGTTGTCTTGATGTATCCTTTACCCAACCTTTCATACAGGCCTGCTGGTACATACTTTTGGCAGTACTGAAACTGAAACGTTGATATCAGGTTTGTAATGGTGCCATGTATTATCCATTCAATGACAGGTCGTTCTGACATTGTCAATGGTAATTTTTCTAGTTTTTCAATGCTCAGCACCGTATAGTCTGCCCCTCTCTTTGCCAAAGAGATTTGTCTATCAGTAAGGTTATAGATACAAAATAATGACGTTGTGTTGATTAGACGCCATGGCACGCTGCCTGAACGCAAATTTTGTAACGTCCAGCCTAATTGTACAATAGAACGTAATTGGGACTGGCCATGTTGTAACATTAGTATATCCTGTTCTATTATATCAATAGCAGAAGATACAATGCTGTCCAGTGGACAAATTCTGGAGGACAGAGTCGTTAACCCATTGTCCACTACAGAAAGTGATTTTTCCAAATGAATACGATCAATTTCTCGTATTTTTTCTGCAGTTTCAATTTGTGCTATTTTCCAAGCTTCATTGTAAGCTGCGTATATTCCGGCGTATATGAAACGTTTTTGACGCTGTTTGCGAGGTCCCAGTAAGAAATCTCGCAAGTCAGCAACTTCTTTAAGTAAAGTTAAGTGTTACTTAATTTCGGGAAATGTGGATCTCTGTAGCCATTCGAGGCATAGTTTTCTTACACTGTATGTTGTAACTATCCCTGGATGTTGTCACTGGGAATATCTTGGGTCTGGCCTATTCTGTTTGAACCCCTGTATTTTGTTCAGGAATCTATCTTGACAGTTATTAGTGTCTGTGGGCCAGATCAACCATTTTCTCCAATCAGGATTTGTTCTGTTTTGTTTTAAAATATAGGACACATCTAACCCCTCATCTGTAGTGTTATTTCTATCAGGCATAGACTTTGGTATAGACGGGTTGTTTAAATCTTTTATCTTGGCTAGGCCAAGACAGGTTGTTTGTTGAATGGTGTCATTCAGGAACATTATTTGTTCTGGGATCATGCACGCTCTGAATAATGATTCTAAACCTTGTACCTGCCATTCTTTTGTACCCCAGACAGTTTTTGTCTCAATGTTGTTCTTCCAAAATTCAAAACCAAATGTAGACATTTTTTCATAAAATTTATCAGAATAAATCAGTTTAGTGTTTGTCAACATGTTTTTCATTCCTGTCTTATTCATAATTTTAAAATAAAACGTTTCTGGATCAGTGACATTAAACCCTGAGAAGTATGGGAATTTTTCATAAAATGTTTTCGAACTACCTTTTGGCGGAGTTGGACAATGTTCCCATTGATTATGACTGAACATATTTCTAGGATTAGCAGATTTCTGCAAATAATGATTCCCAAAATGATTGAATGAATACATTTCTTCATAATTCGATGAACCCTGTAAATAATCATGTTCTGTAAATTTTGCTGACATTTCTAAATCTGACATCATATTAATAATATTTTCAAAGTCCCAATTATCAGAGAAAGTACTAGGTGATACAAAGTCACTTAAAGAAATCTTGAACTGATGTGGATATTTCAAGAGTTCAACCGGGCTATAGATTTTGTAATCAGTATTGTCCCATGCTACACCACCAGGTATAGGAATGGCTGTGATGTTCACTGATGATAGTTCTCTTTTTTTAACGTGAGAGAATCTGTGAGGTTTTAGAACCAAGTTGATGTTCTTCCCAAGCCTAAAACTAAGATGAGCCAGAGCAGGAGGAAAAGTACACCTAACACAATCCACAGTTCAATCCAGGGTGAAATCAGATATGTTTCTCCAAGTTGATGAAAGAGTTCTGGAATTTTGTCTTTGAAAGTTTTGTTTGCTGGCTTGTCTCCATGTTCACTTGGATCATCGGAAAAGTCATCGAAATTGATAAAGTAGCCTGATGCAGTTCTGTCAATTGTTTGGATGGCATCAGGATTGTTATTAATGTTTGCAGTTGCTTCTTTCTTTTTCATATTAGAATAGTCCGAGGCTACATCATTGTAGACAGGTGTTTCTTGACGAACTGTTGCAATTTGGGTTTCAAGAGGAACTAGTCCCATGGCTTTGTTGCATAGTCCTTTTTTATTCACTGCAGGTTTATCAAATGTGATAATTCTCTCAGTTTGAACCTCTTGGATTGTAGCAAGGTTTGGTCTTCTGCTACTTCTTGGGAGTCCACTGGGCCTACTACTTATTACTGGCCACATGGTTGTGGTTTTACCAGGTCGATTGATACAACTCGGTTCTCCTTTTTACTAGCAAGGGGCGGTAGTACTACTGATCTTGTTCCGCTGATAGCTAAGACAGGTACTGTTTTTCTGTAAGAAGGCCCAAATTCCTTCTTCACCGCGGTTTTTCTCTGACCAGATCCCCAATCTTTGGAATCCAGACAGGTCTTGCTGGGACAGGTGGTTTCTCTTCAGTGGTTATTGGCTTTAGTTTTGTATTACTTAGACTTTTTTTT
This sequence comes from Lissotriton vulgaris, assembly GCF_964263255.1. NCBI lineage: Eukaryota > Metazoa > Chordata > Amphibia > Caudata > Salamandridae > Lissotriton > Lissotriton vulgaris. The sequence goes on along the minus strand of NC_141687.1, from coordinate 2,124,810,472 downwards.
GTTTCATTCAAGTTCTGTAGAACAGCCAACCGATCTTTGATATCAAATGTTTTTTGTTCTACCACTGAAGTCTGACTATCGAGGTCTTCGATAATCATTCTTGAACCAAACAAAAGTTCATACGGAGTGATTTCACCCAGAGAATTACTTGGCAGTTTGTTAAGACTACGTTGGACACTTATTAGATGTTTGACCCACCCATCACCCAAACCTAATACCCTTGCTGTTATAGATCGCTATATGTCTTGGTTTTTTTCCCTCCACTACCGTTCTACCCTCAGGCTGGAAGTGGATTAGAGTACCGCAACGCAATGCCCATGCTGGCCATGGCCTCCTCGTAAGCTCGAGAGCTAAACGCAGGACCCTGGTCAGAATGTAGCAAGCCAATTGCATATATGCCATAATAGACTCGCAGATCATTCGATAACAGTTCTTGCGTCAGCCGAGTGCTGGGGTCACATCTAATTGAATCTGGTCCTAGTAGTTGTTGGACCCTATACGTCCGTTGGGATGCATGCTTGTAGACAGTCTAATGCTGTCTAACAGAGGTGTCTGGGCTGGACTGACTGTGCTATTGTCAGTCTCCTGGTTTGGTTCATGACTGCGATCTCTATTGCAGTCCTGACAATCCATTGCAAAGTAATAAATTTGCACGCTCATTCCCGGCCACCAGTATCGTGATTGCAATTCTATTAGAGATGTCAGGATCTCTTGGTGCCTCAGACCCAATCCCATGTGTACTTCTTAAATCAAGAAGACTCTCCGGTTCGTGTTTGGAATTACTCTATCCCCCACTCCAGGGATTTGAGCAAATGGAACGGAGTTCGCATCAATTATGCATGTAATTCTGAGTGGATAGTTTAGAGGTAACGCCGCATAATTGCCTTCCATGGAGGCTTTTACTGCAAGCAGCGTTTCACCATCTATTTGTTTTTTAGAACGCTTTTTTGTAGCTACGGAAGCCGAGTGATCAGCTGCCGCTGTGGCTTTGTCAGCCAATGAATTCCCTGCAACCTGAACGCCATCACGTTGAAGACTCTGCGTATGTGTCACGTGAGTCTTTCGTAGTTCTTTCTGTAAAAGAACTACTTGTTCCCATAGTTTTTTATATTTTATTGTGCCACCTCTTTCATCTTTGTAACCATTTTTAATCCATGTCTGCATGGAATTATTGTAAGATTCGACGCAGTAATGCGAGTCGCACACTATTAGTGTGGGGAATTCGCGATCTGCAATTTCAAGCGCCATCTTTAAAGTTTGTAGTTCAGCTCACTGAGCTGTACAGTTTCCAATTGATTCAGTTTTAGTGACCATTGGTCTGAATTTACCTAAGCGCCAGCGACCTTTAACAATTGCACACGCTGAATTGTAAACCTTTTTATCCACAACGTTATGTTGTGCAAATCTATCTGCGTATATTACACAGGTGTACTGTTCCAGAGGTAGAATTTCGATCGACAGAGGACATTCTTTTTCGTATTCTAGATGTTCTAGCTTTTTCATTCTGAGATCGAATTTGTATACTACGTCTGGTGCAGCAAGAGAATTAACCCATTCTATCCATCTCGGATGTAATGCTTTAGCATTTGGAATGCTTGCTCTTGTCACTGCTTCTAAAGCAGGTACAGGTGTAACGATTATTATACGTTTACCTTGTGCGAGGGCTCTTTCTTTTGCTACAGCAGTTTGTACCGCAGTTAGAATTTTTTCAGTAGAACTGAATTTTATTTCAGCTTGTGTGTACAAGTTGAATTTGTAAGCTATTGGTACCGTTTCTCCCTCATTGGAGGTCAGGTATGTAAATCCGCATCTTCCTGGGATGACTCGGATTACAAGGCTGCGTTCGTTTGCGCGTGTTTACAGTTTTGTTTTAGTTAACATGTCTGTTTGTAATGATCTTAAAATTTCTGTGTGTTTCTAAGTCCAATTAGTTGGTTTAAAATCAGGTTTTATTAATTCGTAGAGTGGTTTAACCCTCTCTGCATAATTTAGAATGTAAGTTCTTCCGAAGTTCAGGAAACCTAGAATTGATTGTAAGTTTTTCAGCGTTTTTGGAGCTTGGAGTACTGCACACTTCTCTAGGAAGATGTCTGCTAGGCTTTTGACTTCACTTGATAATTCATATCCTAAAAATAGGACTGTCTGGTGGGTTTTCGTGATTTTTTAAAGTTACATTTTTATCCTTCAGATGCGAACCCAAGTATGATGGTGTTCACTCTTTTCAAGTGTGTCTCCAGGTCATTGTCTGTAAGATAGATGTAATCGACATCAGATAATGCCTCATCATCATATATTTGTAGTAACTCTGTTCCTCTAGCTGAAAATAATCCTGGGCTGTTCTTGAATCCTTGTGGGAGACAACAAAATTGCTTTTGGGCCCCCATGCTGGAGAAAGCGGTCAAATACCGGCTTTCTGGTGCAATGTTTTGACAGAAAAAAACATTTGAAATATCTAATGTTGTTTTATATTTTTTGCGCACAATATTATTCATTAGTGCTGCACTGTGTGAGTTTTGCACTGCAAACGTTTTACAACAAGGTGTCTGTAGTCCAAAACTAGACACAATATTTTGGAACACTGCATCCTTCAACGTTGACTAAACCAAAAACTAATACATAGGAATCTCTTCCTACTAAGTTTTGGCAGATATTAGCCTTTTACCCACTCCATACGTCTATTGGAGTTTTTACGGGAAAAGGGGTCTGTGTGAAAAGCTTGACTGAGTTACTCTAGTATCTAGCGTTAAATTATCGCCTTACCAAACGTTGGGCGCCATGTAGTGTAGTTCCTATATTCCCAATAGGTTCTGCGCATTGGAATAACATAAACAATAGCTTAGACGTAGGACTGAGGTCGACTAGGTCTCTATTGAATATGTTAGACTTAATTGTGTGTGCCAGCTAGCTCAGAGATCACTAGAAACTTTCTCGAGCAAACAAGAAGGCATTTAGCTTTCCTGAATAGACAAGAAGGGATTAGCTTCTGACAACCATATCACATGACAACTTTGTTCCCCCTGCAATAAGGAATATATCTCTAGAGTCGCAGAAACAATAGATAGCTATTTTACTCCGTCAATCGTGCATTCTTCGTTTCACCAGAAATGCAGAGAAATAGAGAGACGGGCGTTTTCAATAAAAGGGTTATTTATTGAGCAGTCTTCTTTCTCATGCAAGAGAAATGAATTGCCACAATTGCAATACTTGTCATAAAGTAAAGTGCGTACAGTAAAAGGAGTATTATGAAATAATACTGTAAAAGCATTTATATGGCTTCTAAGCCATAAGATACTTAAAATGGATAAAATACATACAATGACAAAATAATGACTAAACGTACTCAACTGGTGCTTCTAAGATATGCCTACCCCAGTCTACCTAACCTAAGCCTAGTACAGGGAAGTAGTAAATGAGTTACAGTTTTTGCCAAGAATCTGACTCAAGAATTCTCTATGGGTCTTAACAGTTCCGTACCTTGGGTATAGAATGAAGGAGGTCTTGTATCTCTCTCTCAGAACTCACTATCCCAGAAACCCTCGAGGGTGTCAGGGAAACACTGGAGCTGGATTTTCTCGGCAGGAGAAAAGACAGCGTACCTCTCATTGCGTCAGCAGGGAGGGTCGGCTTCCTTCGGCACTTGCATCAGCTGGGCGTCGGGCAAGTAGATAGCCGATCTGCTCCAAACCACCGTGTTTTTGCTTAAGCCAGATGCTGGTATATTTATACCTGGAAGGTGCCGAGTTTGACGTAAGGTTGGACATAAGACGTCACTAAGAACTAACAGTTCTTTCTGGACTCCAGGAGATCTTGTGCAAATCAAAACAAAAGCAGGGGGTTTTCCCAGGCTGCTGGAGGCTTGGTTTGTTTAAAGAACGCATTGTGCTTTCTAGGAGTCTATGGGAGTAGCCTTGCCGTGTTTTGGACTGCATGGGCTATTACTAAATATGGATATGATTCTTATGACTTTATAAGGATATTATTTGTTACAACCACATGAGGGCATGAATCGGGAATATCGAATTAGGGTCCTAGATAGATTGGTATTATTGCATCAGATGATTATGTATGACCAAAGTTAAATATATATGGCGTAGCCAAGCGAAAAAAATAGGGAGTCAAAATAATGTGACTCCAGGTTTTAAGAGAGATTTGCAATACAACGTTACTGATTTACTGATCTACTTATGTCTGAATGTTGATCTTTATTTTATTACAGTTGATATTATCATCATCATTATTACTTGTTTCCTACAGAGTGCCATATGCAGCATAAAGTTGCTTGGCAACTAGGGGGTTGTAAATTGCACTATTTTTAAAGTTCACAAGATTCGCAAAGAGCAGAGCTCAAAATAAAAAAAAGGAGAACAAGAAACCATTTTAACACTCCTTTACAGCAGTGGTAAAACCTCCTGCTGCTGCAAAAGGGGTGCACAGTGCAATGGATCGGTTTCATTCCCCAACTCTTACTTAAAAGCCATCCTACTGCCAGGGCTAGTCTTGTCCCTCTACCCTTATTATGCACCCTGCCTAGCTTCTTGGCCCACCCTGAGCTGCACTGCATCCCCACTTGACCTTAAACTATGCCACAGTAAATTGGGCATGGTCAGAACACTTTGCCTGACTTCGCCAAAGGCAATGTTCTCTGAAATCTGCCTACTTTAAGCGCATACTAAAAGTTTCATAAACCCCTACTGGCACATTCTAAAGAGAAGTATGCTTGATGGAACAATAGAGGGGCATATTATCAAGGCGGGCAAAATGAAATTATCGCCGCTTTAGCAGCCGTTTTCGGCTGCTGAGCGGCGATAATTTCATCGCCCTATTAGCAAGCGGTCGCTAACATTAGTTAGTGACAGCTTTTAGGTGATAGCGAGCGGTTTGGGGCCCGCTTTGCATGTCAGCGTTATTTATCGCTAATGACATGCAAAGTGGGAGTACCCAACCTGTTAGCGACTAAAAACAGTCGCTAACATCGCTATTGCCTATTATCAATGCAGGAGTAGCGATGGAAATATTCACACTAAGCGCGAATATCTCCAAAAGCTAACGCCTGCTCAGACCAGTTCTTAGCCATTATATCCAATGGGAGGTGGATATTATGGCTAAGACCCTATTGGCGTTAATGTGTGAATATCGCTGTATTCTCAGCGATGTTCACGCATTTCGCCGCTATCGCCGGATATTTTATCGCTTTAGAGATAAAAGTTGCTAATAGCACGTTATCTCGGCAATAATATCCGGCGATGCTAGGCGATAAAAAATAACTCGCTAAGCCCATTTAGCGATAAATATCGCTAGTTGTTTGTAATGTGCCCCAGAGTTTTTAGAGTTTTCAAAAAGGTGAGTGGTTCAATTCATTAGTGAGTAGCTAAGACAGATACCAGAATTTTACACTCAATCCAGAAAAGTAACTTTTGCTAATTGCTAGTTTATTTATTGGTCCGGGTTCCAGTCTGTAGAATGGAGGCTGCTGCTTGACCACAGCCAGGTAAGAAGTATTGAAGGCATGTGGGCTGCGGTCCCAAATGCCTTTGTGTTTTATTGCAGGAGTTTTTGTTTTAAAACACCTCTTGGCTTTAAAGGTAGTCAGTGAAGGGAGTACAGAGCAGACAACTTGTGGTTTCAGTAGTTGAGAGCGCGTAAAAGGCAGGACACCAAGTTCACAACTATTTCAAGGTTATGCATTATATTTTTTGGAAGATAACAATGTTTTATAGACAAAAAGCCTATTTGGCTTAAGCAATGACTTATGCGTGTTCCCATTGCTTTTGTTTTGCTGTTGAACTCCTTCTGAAAAAGGTGACATTTCTATGAAGGGCTCCGTTTCAAAAGAAGCTCCCGGCTGTCTGTTTTTCAGCACTTGTAAGAGGCATCCAACAATGTGTTCGCAAAGAAGATGTGCAAGAACTGCCAGACCACAAAAGTAGAATTCTTAAGTATTGAGCCAAGAAAAACATGGACAAAGGTATCACATTTGCTGAGCCCTCTCTGCTCAAATTATTATTACACATTTCTGCATTATGCATACAATAACAATGTCATCAGTAGTGTTAGTAGAATGGGGTGTACCTGTATTGAATTCATGGCACTTGCTGTTTTTTAAATGTCTCTTTCGGATTGCTTTATTTGTAGTTTTTTTCTAGTTGTCCACTGGTGGCCCTTTTATATCAAATGTGCTGAGAGGGGTAATGCGCCGGGTATTCCGGTACATTATTCTGTAAAGGGAGGAACCACACTGATGCGTCAGTGCAGTGGCGTAATGAAACTTGAGGGGACCCCCTCCAGACTTAATCCGGAGCTCTCAGGTCAGGGTACTGGGCTGAGGGGGCCACTAGACTTGGGGGCCCCAAACTCTGCAGGGGCTGAGGGGGCCTATGTTACGCCACTGTGTCAGTGCACAATCATCTTGGTACAACAGTGACACAGAATAGTGGCGGCAGTAGCACATTGGTCCATCTAATGGCACTTCTCGCCACTCCTACTTTTGATGGATGCCTCTTTCCAACTACATTCTGAGGAAAGGGGGTGCATTGAGTACATCTTACTTCGTGGGTCCCTTCAATAGGCCCCTTGATAGTGTCAGAATTGAAATTCCACTTGCAATTATTTTAAAATGCCCTGAAATGCCCAAAGTTGTTTTAAGGCATGGGCAAAGTGGGCAGGGGGCAAGGACCCATCTGGGAAAGTGATTTGCCCCTAGATGATATCTCTTTATCTGTCTCAATCTCTTCCCCTCTATCTGCCTACTTCTACCGTCGAGCCAAGATTTAGGGCTTATTTATAATTTGGTGTATGGGTACTCTATCACAAACCCAAACAGTTCTAAACAAGAGGTCTCAAAATATGCTTGCCCAGTGCTCCAAATATCCTTAAGATGACACTCCGATGACATTCCTCATCTTAGACCTGGCATTGTTTGATTGTGGATTCCATGGTGGAAGAACTCACATGAGTTTTGCTGTGAAAATTATGCAGTAAGGCCTCGGATGTTGAAATTCTATCACTTCCTTGCCAAAATTATTTTAACCATGAAATAGCAAAGGGAAATGGAAGAGGAGCCAGGGCTCTTCCATTTTTCTTTCACTTAATTAACTTCAGAATATAAAGAATTCTGGAGCTTGCGAGGAAGAAATCCTCTGCCATTTGGAACTATCTCCTAAATTTCTGACAGCTTAATTCGTAACATACTTCAACAGAGTGGCTGTTATGTAAGCGATTGCCAAGGACCCCTCCCTTGGGATAGTTGAACAATCGAATATTGTCAGTGCCACGTGAAGGCAGGAAATATCACCCTCGCTTATGGGTTTGGAAGGTCAGCCCACATTTACCTGAGTCTCTATATACAAAAAAAGCAGTGGTGACACGATGAGTGAAATTGTGAAAGTATCCCTTCTATTAAAGAAGTACATGATGCCAGACAGCATCAGTGTTCTGATGAGCAATGGAAGTATGCTATCTCTTCTTTCTGCACAAGCTTAGGTAACATAGGGTTAAGACGTGACTTGCTGTGCCTTAGCCCTGAGTTTCAGGTTGAGCACATCATCAGAGGTGAAAGGAGTGAAAGAGGAACAGCTGTCTCAGTTTGATATACTATGCCATCAGACCTAAGCTGCACCTCACTGACGAGGCCCGAAAAAGCCGAAATTAGTCTGGATGTGCATGTTTCTCCATCAAGAGGTGACCCTGCCTGGACTTTGGGTTAGACTCTCCCTATTAGAGCAGAGGTGGGTGGCTTGCACGATTGTAGTGCCACAAAGGGGTAGATGTCTTGCTAATAAGTGGACTGATAACACATGGAAGGTAATAGAACATAGATGTGCATTCAGGAGCTGAGCAAAATTTCTTAGTTGGTCATACTCCATGGCACTAACCATCGGATGCTGACTAGCTGTGGACCCAGAACCTAGATAATGAAACCACAGTAAAACGTACTGAAGTGGAAAATATTTCTGCTTTGAGAGGAAAATCTAGTGCACCCACAGAGAGACCAGGTCTCTAATTTGGAAAACAAATTTCACAATTTCGTACAAAAACTAAGGACCTAATTACAACTTTGGCGGTGTGGGCTGCCATGCCATCGCCCCACTCCCACACAGCCAACGTCGAACGCCGTCCGACCGACAGATCACAAGTTTCTTCGTAGTGTGGCAGGCGGTGCCTTGACGGTCTCATGGCGGTGCAGTTCTTAGGCCCATATGTGAACCTTAGAACTGCAGTGTCGAGGGAGCACCAAAGCCCGTTCCTGCTTGACATAGACTGTGCAGTTCATGCACTGCAGGAACAGTGGTGCATGCACACAGGGGCACACACAATGTGCCCCCTGCATGCACCCCCAACCACAGGAACAGCAGGGGACCCTGTAGTGCCCGCTTACTTTCCTGACATCCACTTAGCTTAACAACGTTTATCTTGATTTTCCTCTAAAAAGTGGAAAGGTATGGACATTCAAGTAGAGGTTAAGCATGGGCGGAAAATCCGTTCCGCTCGCGGATTTTGTGGATTTTCGGTAAATTCGCAATCCGCAAACTCTTGTGAATTTACCAAAAATCCGCAAATTTGCACGCAGCGGATTTTTTTTCTTGGTGATACAATATTGCGTCTTGCGGCTTTCACTTACTGTCATTCAGCGTTTGCCGAGTTGTTTTTCTCATTATTTTGCGAGTGCTGTGCCATTTTGGATCTTGCTGCGGGATCCCGCGGGAGTTTGGCGACGCATCGCGAGAGTTCGCAATTGCGAACATGTAGGTGCGGCGGGCAGCAACAATCTCGCACTCGCGAAATTACAAAATTTGCAATTCTGCACAAGAAATCCACTAGCAAGCAGCATAGACCTTCTGAAAATAATGATTTTTATCAGAATAACTCATCAGGTTGACATTTGCCTGCACTTTTTTGGATTTGAGGCCTTTTGACTTTCTTTGGATCACTTTTGGATTAGAAATCAAATTTCACAAGTAAGTTTCTTTGGGGCATTACAGTTGCTGTTCTGCAGAAAAACGAGTTTTGCAAAACTGAAAGCACTCAGCAGGTGCAAAAATTCACTCATCATTAGTAACCATTCCATGTAGTACTTCCTGAGGGGCCCCTCCAGAGTTCAGTTGCCTATGTTTGTTTGGGGCATTACAGTTGCTGTTCTGCAGAAAAACGTGTTTTGAAAAACTGAAAGCACTCAGCAGGTGCAAAAGTTCAAACTCATCATTAGTAACCATTCCCTGTAGTGCTTCCTGACTGGGGCCCCTCCAGAGTTCAGTTGCTAGTTGCAACAATTCTATGACCCTGCTCTGACCCTCACAGCAGGCTCATAGAATAGCTACAAGTAGGCCAGAAAGGTCCTGGAAAAATAGATAAGGAAGCAGGTACCAGACTGGAATTTTAAAACAGTGACACATTAATAAATCAACCCCAAATTAATTCATGTCAGTTGAAGCAGGGCAGGTGTGCTTGCTTTTCCCCCCCATAATCTACAGTGATGAACCAGAGGGTGGCATTGATGTACCAGAGGGTGGCATGGGTGAAACAGAGGGTGGCAGTGGTGAAACAGAGGGTGCTATGAACCAGTGATGATGAACCAGATGTAGAAACAACATAGTCGCGACCGTTGCGAGCCGACAAGTAAGTTCGCAATTGCGAACTGGTACAAAACCCTCGCGAACTGGCAGAAACCCTTGCGAACACACAAAAAAAAATCCACACATTCGCGAGAATTCGCGGATTTTGCGGATTGCGAGTTCACAAATACGCAAATTCACGAATGCCAGATTCGCAAAATTCGCCCATGCTTAGTAGAGGTCAATAAAGGGAGTCCAGTAAAATGCGCTGCATAAACAAGTGACACATTCAAGCTATCCTACCACACTGTCCCAACTTCCAGAGCATTGCGAGTAACACCACTTTCTAACTGGATTAAATGAGAACTGACCAATGTGAAATCATGCAATGTATTACAAGAGAAACGTGTTTAAGATTTCTACAAGTACCTTTCAAATACACTGGTCTGGTATTAAGCACAAATTGAGACCATCACCTTGTCAGTACAGTAAATGATTCACAAAGATATTTTATCATGTGAAGGGTTTCACTCACACATGCTATGCCTATGGATTTTTTTTGCAGTTGTAATTCACAAAATTGTACCTTGTTCCAAGTTCTGTAATAACTAAGTGGTAGCATATGATAACCTGGGTTCGTTTTTTTTATGAAGTGTGATAAAGTCCACGTATTCTGAGACACAATGAGGCGTAACATGCTATATTGCACAAAATTACTGCAGGTTCCATATTATATTTTCTCCTAACACTTTTATAAAGAAAACTTTACAAAGTTTGTGGGGAAAATATAGAAGTGCAGTATTTATTCCATTTGGTAATTACCCTGTGTACTAATTGCTACATGTGGCAATTACCCCACAACTCAGAATTTACCTTACTACTTGGAAAGAGAGTTCTACTGGAGAAAGATTGGACCTTCTCTAGCCAGAACAAAGCAAGTCTGAAGAGTCTAACCCTTACCTAGGAAAAAGCGTAACGTTTTTTTGTAAAACTCACACCCACCAGGGTTACCCCCTTAGTGGCATTCTTCATCATGGGGCCATCCTGTTCCGCTGTGGAACGGGGCATGCTGCGACCTTCGGGTTACGCAGGAGCACTTTGAGTGACTATGCAATTTCCATAGAACTCAATAAATGATTGTGAGGCAGGTGGTATAAGTATATACACCTTTTATTAGCATGCATTAAAATATTTGTCATGTATATGACATTAGGAGTGGAACCTGGTAATTACAACAATAGGGATTTCCCTAGGTCCCGAAGAATAGTCAATAGGGGCATGGCTAGAAACACGTCAACCTTTTAGGAATTAAGAACAAGACCCCTTGCTTCCTAAAAACTCCGCCCTGCTTTTAACCATAAAGGACTATGGGCCAGAATAAGGAACAAAACCTAGTACAGGTATTTTAGAAAAGACTTTACCATCCAGCCCCCCCCCCCACTCCTTCCTCCAAATTCATCTCTTTTTTTGTCATTGCATAGTCACTCAAAGTGCTCCCGGGTAACCTGAAGGTCACAGCCCGCCCATTCCGCAATGAAACAGAATGGACCCAATGATGAAGCATGCCACCTAGGGGTAAACCTGGTGGGTGAGGGTTTTACAAAAAACATTATGTTTTTTCCTAGGTAAAGGTTAGACTCTTCAGAATTGTTGGGTGCTTGTTTTGTGTTATAAATTTGTTTTTGAGGATGGACCCAGCTCATTCCTCTCACTCCATCTTTATTTTTTGTTATATACTTCTCTAGCCAGTTGCAAAACACTTTTTTACTGCAACTGAGGTGAAAACTAGCTAAATCACAACTTTGTGGGTATTTACCGACATTTATGTAACTTTTCCAATACTTTCTGCAGTTCTGAATTTACAACTGACTGCCATAAGCGTAGGCAGTGTGGACAATTTGAGGATGTTCGTTGAATTCCTCGATTTACCAAGGGAGGGTGTAAGAAATAAATACTTTTTATGTTATTAAAGCATATAGCTACTACAGCAAAATGCAGTGAAAACATTATTAAATTATTCGCTAAATTGAAATTAATGGCTAGAATATGTATAAAGTATTATAACATATTTTGAAAAAACATAGGAATTTAGTGAAAAAAATCTCAGTAAAAGTAAAGTCTTGATTAGAACAGCTTTATAATACTACAAATGATGCTTTAAAACACCTTAGTAATTTGCCACAAAATACATTTGAAATAACGTTGTTACGAAATAAACCATAAAAACCACAGAAATTCACCAGTTGTTGATGGGTAACCTAACCATAACCTGCGACCCTGTCATGCACTGCTTATGACTTGACATGTGCCATCAATGATGACATGTCAAATTACATCAATGATGGTGTCACTGAAGACATGATCCAATAATATAGCTACATTTCATTTAAAAAAATGATGAATAGATTAATATTTACTGTGTTATCTGTAATAGTGTACTAGCTAATAATGCGTTGTGATGGCACTAGTAAAGCAAAAAATTTGCCCATGAACACACCATGTACTAATCATGAAACCAGTTTTAGAGGTATATAACTCTCCTTCATCCACAAACACACTTACAATCAGATTTAAAAAAATACTTTAAGTTAAAACAAATATTACAATATTGAGTTATGAAGCAAGAATTATAAAACACAATACAAGGAATAACATGATAAAAGCCACCTAATACCTCACTATCACACATCTATCATCTTAACCTGAAATAGGCACCACAAAGTACCTCATAACTGCTGCAAAAAGTGAAACATTCATTATCGTCCTGCACCTTATCACCCACCATATACAAACATAGACATATAATAAAACTATACCACCAATGTCATGTGATCATTTATCAACTATTAATGCCATTAAAAAATCTAAACTCAAACTATAAGAAGCATAAATAAATATAGGAGAACCAGTGAAGTATGTTCCAGGGAGTATCATTGAAGACTTCCATGTGTGAATGAAGGTGGGATAGTCGATTTTGTTGAAGGTGACTGGGTGGTCCAGGAAGGGTCTAACTTTATCTGTAGTCAAGAGCCAATTATTTATGATTTGTAAAGTAGCTGTCTCAGTGCTGCAGCTTGATTTGAATCAATACTCATAGTTAATCAGGATATTATTGGTGAAGATGTGATGTTGCAGTTGTGAGTAGACAGTTTTTTGATAATCTTGCCAATGAAAGGTAGGTGAGTAATGAGACGATAGTTGATATCACCAGAATCTACTGTGGATTTTTTTCAAGAGTATGAAGGACTGTCCTGCCTTGGGACCTTCTGGGAGGATGTCTTTAGTGAGAAAGACATAGCAGGTGGAAAGTATTACCCCTTGGAGGGGTGAGGCAGTCTCTCTGCAGAGGTTGTTGATGAATTAACAAAAACAATGACAAATGATTCTCGCATTTTTGGGACAGTGTCTATCAACTTTAGAATGTTCCTTTTCCCCAGTGTTTCCAGTAAGTTTTATGGACTAAAAAGACAGAGCTATGACACTTACTCGCCATGTAAAAACATTTTCCCATTCACATTAAATTTTATTTTATAACTTTCTGACAATGTAAGTGTGATTTTTGGAGCAGAGATAAATCCTTTGTTAAAACTCGAATTTAGAGCTTGATTGTTGGTACACTAGTCCCAAAAGCAAGTTTTAATGGAGAAAATGTTTGTGCTTTTTATCTTTTTACAAAAGTTATGTGGTCTGGCACTTAGCAATATGCAATGTAATTGCATTCAAGCCTTTTTCTAGATGATATAAAAAAGAAAATGTAACACTTTATTTCATACTGCGGACAAGTTAGATTATCGAATTTAACATTGTTAAGGTTCTATTCTATCCTCTGGCACTCAAGTGAAAGGTTGCTTGAAATAGAATGCAAAGCGACATTAAACAGGAAAACCTTTAAAAGCCAGTGCGGAGTCACAGTATGTCTGATACAGGAGGACTGTTTATTTTGAAAGTCAAATCAAGGAAATTTCTAATGCTTACTGCTCCCTAAAAGTTGTGTGGTTCTCACAGCGTGAGGCATAAATTACTACTTTAAGGTTTACCATCTCATGCAATCAGTGCTTAATTTGTAAAAAAAAAATAAGTGCCAAGGCTCTTGTCAGGAGAACACTGCAGCTTGCACTACACTACGCCCTGTCAGCAACATGACTACAAGTGTAACAATTCAGACTAGTCCATGCCCCAAAAGCTAAAAGAATGGCTTGGGCAGCAGGTACTAGTCATTTTTTATGTACATTGAATTAACAATTTACTGCTGTTGTGGTCATCTTGAAATTAGCCAGACCACACCACCTTGTGGTTGACTGTTACAAACGCCAGTATTGACAATTAGGTGCTGGTGCCATATCACCTGGAACCACTGGCTTAAATTTAGCACTGCTTATACTACATTGTGTTACCTTCTGCTAAGTTATGTTATGTTATGTTCCTAGAGATGACATGTGAGCCATATATATCATACTGTGTGTGTTATTGGTGCTGGGGAATTATCAGTGCAACACAACACAGAATAGATGGTGGAATTAGTCTGGAAAGAGGAAGGTTTTTAGGGCTTTTGTGAATGAAAAACGGCCAAATTGTATTTAAGGTCCTCAGTATGTGGTACCAGAATGTAGTTGTCAGGATAGCATCATTCACAAAAATAATGACCTAAATACTATCTATAAACATATTACCCTATTCAAGTAAAAATTTGAAAATGTACATTTATCCTCATTGACGTACATATTAGGCAATGTTCATTGAATGGGACTAATATTTTTGAAACAATAGATAGGACGCACTAGTTTGTATGATGGAGAATAATCTAACAAATGAAGAACGCACAGAAAGATGTTATGATTATTTAATTTTGAATTGTGATGGAACTGGTTGTTACCCCACCTGCGGGACATCATCAACACCTCCTTCGACACCGCTACCTTCCCGGAGAGCTGGAAGCACCCCGAACTCAGCGCTCTACTCAAGAAGCCATCGGCTGACCCCACCGACCTCGAAAACTACCGCCCCATCTCGCTGCTCCCGTTTCCTGCTAAAGTCATCGAGAAGACCGTCAACAAGCAGCTGGCCGCCTTCCTCGAGACGAACAGATCCCTCGACCCCTCGCAGTCTGGCTTCCGGGCCAACCACAGCACCGAGATCGCCCTGATCGCAGTCACCGATGACATCCGATCGCTGCTCGACAACGGAGAAACAGCGGCCCTCATCCTCCTCGACCTCTCCGCAGCCTTCGACACTGTCTGCCATCGTACCCTAGTACAATGCCTCAGCAACGTCGGAGTCCAGGAGAAGGCACTGGAGTGGATCATCTCCTTCCTCGCCGGAAGGACACAGAGATTCCGCCTCCCTCCGTTCAGATCTGAAGCCACCGAAGTCATCTGCGGCGTCCCTCAAGGCTCCTCGCTCAGTCCAACCCTCTTCAACATCCACATGAGCCCCCTCGCAGACATCGCACGCCAGCACCACCTCAACATCATCTCCTACGCCGACGACACCCAGCTGATCCTCTCCCTTACCAACGACCCCGCCACCGCCAGAGCCAACCTTCACGAACGGATGAAAGAGGTAACCGAATGGATGAAGAAAAGCCGCCTGAAACTGAACTCAGATAAGACGGAAGTCCTTATCCTGGGATCCTCACCCGCCGCTCACCTGCCGCTTGGGACGACTCCTGGTGGCCCCCCGCCCTAGGCAGCACACCCAAACCAACAGACCACGCATGCAACCTGGGCTTCATCCTGGACTCCTCCCTCTCCATGACCAGACAAGTCAACGCCGTCTCCTCGTCGTGCTTCAACATCCTGCGCATGCTACGTAAGATCTTCCGGTGGATCCCCACCGAGACCAGGAAGACGGTCACCCAGGCCCTCGTCACCAGCCGTCTGGACTACGGCAACACCCTCTACACCGGAACCACCGCCAAACTCCAGAAGAGACTCCAGCGGATCCAGAACGCCTCAGCACGACTCATCCTGGACATCCCCCGTCGCAGCCACATCTCCGGACACCTGAGAGATCTACATTGGCTCCCGGTCAACAAGAGAATCACCTTCCGTCTCCTCACCCACGCACACAAAGCCCTACACAGCCAAGGCCCAGGATACCTCAACAGCCGCCTCAACTTCTACGCTCCCAAACGCCAGCTTCAATCGACCAGCCACGCCCACGCCGCCGTCCCCCGCATCCGTAGTGCCACCACAGGGGGACGGTCCTTCTCCTACCTCGCCGCCAAGACATGGAACTCCCTCCCCACCCACCTCCGCCTGACCCAGGACCACCTCGCCTTCAGGAAGCAACTCAAGACCTGGTTGTTCGAGCAGTAGCAGATCCCCCCCCCCCCCCAGCGCCTTGAGACCCTCTGGGTAAGTAGTGCGCTATATAAATGTAATGATTGATTGATTGATTGATAAAACACGTGGGGGTGATTGTGAGCTGATAGATTTAATTGGGAACTGTAAGTTTAATGATTCAAATCCAAGGCTGGATATCTCAGTAAACACTTTACATCCTCACATAAAGTAAGGCACAGCATGGACTTTAAGGCACAGGTAAGAAACCATATTGGGCGATGTCCATGCTAGGAAACAAATATTTATGTTACGGTTCCCCAAAAAATGTTAAGCATCTAAGCCAAAAAGAGGAAAGAAGTTCCACATGCAGATCTACATTTTCTCACTCAATTCTTGTACTTTTAGCTTTGCTATTTTTAACATGAGTGCAGATCAGCAGGTATGTGAATGCAAACGATAAAAGTAATCATGAAATTTCTGCATTTTACCAGTATACTTGTTCAGCTGCTCGCAATAAACTGTTAGTCATGAGGCATGGAAACATCACACACAGATGTACTGTAAAAATAGGCATGTTGAAAATGTGGCTGATATGGCTACATTTTTAGTCAAGGGTTTCACTTGGACTGAAAGTTGATTCAAGAATCGATCAGCCGGTCCAATAATGTAATTCCCTAGATTAATCAGATCTCCTCATTTGCATCAGAATCCAAAAAGAAAGCAGGAGGTCGAGGCTGCTTCTGCACTGGTTTCATGTTGCAGAGCTATAGTCTGTGATTTTACTTTCCTGATAGGACCTAAGTGCTACAACTCTTTCACAGATATGAACTGTGATTTTACTTTCTTGATAGACTCTAAACACCATGATTACTACAAGGCATATACTACAGTGCATGATTTCATCCAATACAATATGTGGAGCCTTTACTGCATTACTGCTTACTTATATCACTGCTATCAATTAGATAGGTAATCTGTGTTCCAGCTGGAATCCAAAGTTACATCTATTGAAGAACCCAAGGTTTGTAGTTAAAATGTGCATGTTTTCAGCATGGCTTCAGAGGCGAAGATGCCGGACGCTCTCTAACGGAGCTCCGCATTAGCCCCATCAATGCGTTAGTTATCTGACACACAATAGTAAGCGTCATCTGGAAAGAGGTGTCTGCACCCCTTACGAAGCACTGAGGCCATTATTGCCAATTCACGAGCTCCCAGACTACCCGAAAACCGGCTTGTGGAGAATTGTGGAACTGAGTCAAACCACCTGGTGGGTAGACTGCTCTCGTGCTGGCATCTTCCTGCTGGCTGACCCAGCTGCTGCAGCCTAAGGTAGGGCTCTGCGCCCATTGTTATTCCCCCTCCCTCCTGGCGCAACAAGTTGCTGGGCACCAGCTGTTGAAACTAACAAGCTCTCCCATACGCCTGCCTGCACTTGCTGGGACATTGAAGATGGGCCGGGAGCAGACAGAAAAAGGTAGATTTTTCCTCATTGACAATAGTACTTCATCAATGACATAATTCAATTCTTAATGATCAATATTCAAAGTACACTAGTGACAACCAAAACAGTTCCTTATACTATTTATTTTCTTTTTCCTAAATAAATTTGTTAAAAAAAGCTCATTTCACTCTTTATATGTGTCAAAAGACATTACATTTCTTACTTTTCCACATTTTTTTATTTCTTACTTTTCCACATTATTTTATGATTGTTATATGTATATACATCATCATATCAGAAATCCATAAATAAACAAAAATAGATTTTTACAGAAAAGAAGACAATTTGTTAAAAGCAATTACAGTCCACAAAAACACTCACCCCTGGATGCAAAGCATACTCACAACAACCATACCAATCCAACCTCACTCTCATCAAATACACTCAATCAAAATCTGTACAAGGATGGGAACCAAGAAGATCTCTGCCAAGGAAAAAATCTCAAATGACAAGCATGAGATTCCGCACTAGGTCGATGCGCGTTTCGGTGGTTATGTACCACCTTCCTCAGGACCTTTCCAGATTTAACCATTCACTTCCCAGGGGACATGATACAAGGAGAGGAATATTCTTTCAACTAAATTCTCTATTTTCAAGCAGCAGCAAAACAATAGGTAGGACAATATCCATATGTCAAGGTGAACCCAATATAAGGTATCATCTGAGTGTAAAAGGATTACATCTTCTCTCTGAGGAATGATTTCTTTAAATATTGTAGATAGGAACGTACTTCGGGTGGAGGTATATAATCAGGTAGATTGATGCGATAGTCTTCACATATAATTAATATGTTTTTCTTGAATTAACCACATGCAGGTGTTGGTAATCAGGATCCGAGTTTTTAAAGATGCTCCACAAGACCGTTGTGTCGGCCACCCTCAGGACACAAACCAAAATTTCTTCTACCATGAAAAGAGCAGACAAAGACATTCCGCTGGGAGGGAACCGGGCCCTCTCACACCAACCCTGCACTGAACCATCCCTGCCGGACCCAAGCATTTGGGAGCCTGGGCCAGGCGCCTGCTCTGTAGTTGGCGGGCTGGCCAGGAGCTGACTCCCCTGAGAAGACCCACTTTTGACTCTGACACAGGAGGTTGTTCTGGCCTAGCACTCAAGCTGCCATCAGGGTCGGATAGTGCCCTACTCCCTCCCAACCCACATCTTGCCTATTCCTGCTGATCCCCCATTGGTACCATCTAAGTCAGTTCGCAATTTGAGAATCTGTTTTAATGAGAAGCTGACCTTGGAAACTCAAGTTAATAAGATCGTGAGGAGTTGCTTCTCCCTTATCAGGTCCCTCAGGAAATTCCTCCCCCTGCTCCCTGCACATGCACCCTCTTTGGTAGTAAGGAGTGTGATTATGAGCACGTTGGACAATTGCAACTCCCTGCTGCTGGAGTCTCCCAAGTATTTAATTGGGAGACTACAGAGAATCTAGAATATGGCAGCCAAGTTGGCGTTGATGCGCCCTCGCCAATCATCCTCCTCTCAGGCCCTCACAGAGCTGCATTGGCTCCCTGTCTTGCAGAGGATTCACTTCAAATCCCTCTGTGTCATATTCAAGGCACTGCATGGTCTGGGGCCTATACCATTGCAGAACAAATTTAGCTTGTATGTCCCCACCCTTTGCCTCCGGTTCCTCCTGAGCTAATTTGGTGAAAGTACCTTTGGTCAGAAGAGCTAAGCTGGGGGCGGAAAGCTTTCAGTGTTGCTGCTGGAAGACTCTCAAACAAGCTGCCCACGGAGCTGTGGCAGATGAAAGATCTTTTGCCGTTTCGAAAGAAAATAAAAACCTGGCTCTATCCCAGAGTTTAATGGCCACTGTCTCTGTTATAGGTGTCTTTTCCATCTCTTTAGCACCAGGATACCCGATGAGTTTCAGTGCGCTCTATAAATACACATTAGATTACATTACATCAGAGACAGTCTCCAGAGCTGTTTTCACCCCCCACACTTTATTGCTGAGCGCTGCTGACCCTGATGCAACCGCATCACTTTGATGACCTCTGAGGGCCCGATTGAAACTCACTGAACTAGGGCGTGCCCTTGCTGCCATCTGCTTGTGGCGACACTGCAATAATTGGGCCCCAACGCCTGACCAGATCATCATAGTCGGGGTGAGTGTGGTGCTGTGTTTATTTCTTTATATCACCCATATACATTGCTCTGCAACAGCCAAATGTGTCACACAGACAGAGGAGGCAGAAAAAAATAACCATTTCAAACATTAAACTCTGGAAAGCCCGTACCATTGTATTTTACATGGACCTAATACCGAATACTACTAAGGCAAAACTTGGGTGCATGATCACACTTGCACTACCTACCTTGTGTTCATGCCCCAGAGCTGAAAGGATTGGCACTGGCTAGAATGGCAACATTTACTACCCCACAACTGCTTTGACCAATCCCATTTGTACATTGGCCATGTGATCACTAGTGTCACTCTGGTCCCACTTGCTCCGCACCCCTGAGGCCAACTACGGCGATAACTACCCGCCAAACTAGTTTGTTCTGACTAAGAGAACAAGAATAAAGCATGGGAAGAGCGAGGCTACATGAAGAACTAAGAAGCGCACATCGGGAGCAGTGTTAAACCAAGATATCACATCCCGAAGCTCCGAGGACCCAGTAACAGAGCGGAGGACAAAATGGCGCCCAGACGGTAGGAAGAGCGAACCTACTACGGGCATCAAACCGAGCGAGTCAGCGAAGAGGAGAAGGGGTGAACCAAGCGCCTGCACTAACCCACCCCAACCACCCCCCCTGCCCCTCGGTGGGCTCTAAAGCACACCGGTCAGCTGAGCACAATAGCGAGACGAGCATAGGGGCGACGGGGAACAAAGGCGCATCGAGGGCGGGTGAAGCTGAGAGCATCCCCCGTTAGGCTCGAAGAGGGAGTCTCTAAAGCAGCGCGGGAGCTCCAAACAGGCACTGATCGCCGTTTAGGAAAGGCCACCGGAGACCAACGAGCAGCGGCGAAAGTGAAACCAACCTTACGCATGGGCGCTGCCATTACAGGAAGCCGCGAAGCGGATCAACAACAAATAACAGGAAACGGAAGACGCCCAAGCGGAAAGACAAGCGCGGAGGTAAACATCCAGCGTGGGTTTCAATCTCGGCAGCCAAGCGCTCACCAATTGAAGGGAAACACTAGCAGTGCAGACTATTCCAAGGTGTGAGAGGTAGAAGCAGGACACGGCGGAGGCTGACCGCGTCAAGCACACGCTAGGGGGAACACCAGGGGCCAAACGGAGACGGCACAAAAGCCCCAAAGAACCTAACGAAGGGGGTGATCAAGGACCAGAGAGACACTCAGCACCGGTGAACGTGCGGAAGCGCACCTAACGGGCTCCAAGGCGAGAGACAAGCACGGACTCCTGAAGGGGGGCGATACCAAGGCACGAACACAAGCCAAAAGAGCCAAGGGCCGAGTGAGCCGTTAACCGATATCAGTCTCAACCAACCAAAAGAGACAACCAACACCACCCCCAGCCAGCCACTCACAAAAAGCAGCCGGTTTAGGCTGCGAACGAGACAAAGCACACGCTGGCAGGACCAAAAGCCAAGCAAAAGATCAAGCGTGACTGCTTGCCCTCTACGCACTGTTGCGATTCCAAAGTTGGAAGTTGCTTACTGCATAGATCTAAATCTAACACATATTTACGACAGGGCCAGAAGAGGCAACGTGAGGATCCTTGGGGTGCCGGAAGGAACGGAGGATAAAGCAGGCTCATGCGCAGCCATGCTTGAAGACATGATTCCAAAGCTCACAGGCATCAACTTTGACAGGCGGTTCGAACTACAAAAAGCTTACAGAGTGCCGGCAGGGAAACCAGTGACGGGAAGGGGACGCAGACCAATAATATGCAATCCGCTGCGAACGAGCCATACTGACGCCATTTTCGCATTTGCCAGGAAGAATCAGAACCTCAATGGGCAAGCAGCAATATCGTGCTGACCCAAGACTACTCAAAACCAACGGTCGAGACCAGGAAAGGTTTCTTGGCTCTCAGAGAGACCCTGCGCAAAAGAAGGATCAACTTCAGTTTCGTTGGCCCGGCTCGTTTCAAAATCACGGACAAATGGAGAACAATGGTGTTTGAAAACCCAGAAGACCTGAGACGCTATATGCAGGGGCCCCCGACAGAGGAGATGGAAACAAAAAGCCCCGGAGAAGCCAAAAGATGTGCCTCACCTGATGAGGCTGCACACTCGGAATAAGGAACAACCCAAGCAACAGGTCAACACGTCTACCTCAAGCAAGCAACTTGACAAATCGGAAGTTTGCTCCATGGTCGTAAAGAGAACGGCTAACAGTTTACATGCTCTGAACAATCAACCTCAGTGCAAACAAGACCCTACACGGACGAGAAAGACCAAGCAAGCAGGAAGGCTGAGCTTTCTCCCTCTTGTCGCTAAACAGAACTGCGGGCCATCAACAGACACATTTACATGTTTGTTAAAATCTACCTCAACACTGAGAAAGACTAGACAAGAACGGAAACAACCAAGCAAACAAGAATGACTGTGCCTTTTCTGACGTTTTTATTTCAACGCTCTACCATCGACAAATCACAAACTCTACCTCAGGGATGATGCGGAGCAAAGGAACTTCGTTGTCGCACACCCACTCAGCAAGTAAGAGGGGGAGGGGGTAGGGAGGGAAGAGGGGAGCAGGGGGGACAGGGGAGGGAGGGGGGTGCGGGGAGCACATACATGGGGTGACTCTTTTTCTTGATCTCTATTACTCTATCTTCCAATTTTCCACACTTCCACCTCGGAGCAGCAAGCGCAGGTATAAGCACAAGAACCCACAAGGAAGCCAAGGGCTAGGGAGAGGCAGCCATAGGGAACCACAGAGATCGAGGCCACATAGGTCGCCAGATGCACACCACCACAAATGACACACAACAACCAAACCAACCTCTCAACTGATAACAAGATTGTATCCCTAAACGTCAAAGGTCAACAGCCCGGTGAAAAGAAAGAAAGTACTAGAACACTGAGGAAACTTAAAAGAGACATCTATGTACTGCATGAGACAAGATTAGAAGCTGAGGACATAGAGCGCCTCAAGGCTAGCTGGATAGGCGAAGTAGGAGGGTCAGCAGCACAGAACAAGAAAAATGGGGTAGTGACATTAACCAGCAAGAAATCCAAGCTAACACTGGTGAACACGCAGGCAGACACCGAGGGTAGAATTCTAGTGACCAGCCTAAGGAGAGCTGAGGAAACTATAAATGTGGCCAACATCTACGGCCCAAATACTGATGACAGGCCCTTCTGGGACAAGGTAGGAGCACAACTACACACTCTACCACTAGGCGACCTTCTTGCCGTCGCTGGAGATATGAACCAGGTCCTAGACCCAGCCATTGACAAGCACCCGCACAGACCGAGCCAAGCAACACACAAGGGCAACATCCTGAAAAACCTATGCTCAAAACTTAGCCTCAAGGATCTGTGGGGCCTCCAAAACCCAGACGCCAGAGAATACACCTTTTACTCAAATCCATACAACTCCTAAAGCAGAATAGACCACATCCTCATATCAGAAACACACACCCATCTCATAGACCACACGGAAATTGGGCCCCGGAGCATCTCAGATCACTCGCACATAAGCCTAACCCTATCAGGGAAACACAATGAGAAGCCAACCCGCAGATGGCGCTTTGACAACAATCTGCTTACCAACATCTCAGTGAGAGCAGAGATTGAGACAGCAATAAAAGAGTACCTGGCAATCAACGACACCCCCGAGATAGACAGGGACCTGCTCTGGGATGCCTTAAAAGCCACCATCAGAGGGACAGTTATGACAATCAAGGGAAGGTTGAACAAAGACAGAAACAAAAAGATTGCCGATCTAGAAAAAGAAATCAAAAACCTAGAGAATGGTCACATAGCCAACCTAGAAGATAGAAACACCCTCACCAGCCTAACTAAACGAAAGTATGAACTTAACAAAATCCTGAGTGAAAGAGCAGGTACTTGGATAAATAAATACAAAGCTATCAACCTGTGCACCGCAAACAAAGCAGGGAAAAACCTAGCATCCTACCTCAAGGGAAAACAGAAACAACATTTGATAGAGGCCATCAAAGACAGAAATAACAAATCCCAGACTGCAAACAAGGAGATACTGGAGGTCTTCAGGGATTTCTACGAGAAACTCTACACGAGGGACGAAACCCTACAATAAGATGGGGGCAAAGAACTCCTAGAACACATATCCACACCGCGCCGCCATCTTGGATACTAATGCGCATGCGTGGCCACCTGTGCATGCGCATAAGTATCCAAGATGGCGGCGCGGTTACCAGAGGGAGCCCCGGAGACGCAGCCGACTAGGTAAGTGGTGCTTATTCTTTTTAAAAACATTATTTAAGTATTTAGGGAGGGCGGGAGGGAGGCGGGTAGTATTTAGCAAGGGCGGGAGGGAGGCGGGTGGCGCGTAGTGGGGCTACGCGAAGTGCGTGGGTGGACGTAGTTTCTGTCCCACTTCGCGTAGCTTCGCGTAGCCCCACTATGCCTACTATGCCCAGGCTTAGTATTTACTACATACAATCATTACTTTGTTAGAAATCTTTTTTTCTAAACCAAAAAAAGGGTATGCAAGTCATCAAATGTCGCCTCCACACAGACTTAGTCCAGGGCTCAAACATTCTTAATACCTCTACACACCAATAACCCATTAGGAGCATAACATATAGTAAACACTTACACCTATTAGAAGCAAAGAGGTTGTACAAAATCAGGTAGCAAACTAGAATGATACTTACCTGCCACTGTGCAAAGTATAAAACACACTAGCACACTTGTTGGATGATGTCATCATTGATGTAATTTGAGATGTCAATAAGTGATGTCATAAATGATGTCATAGAACATGTCATGAGTGACATAATATGTGAGGTCATAAGCAGTGCATGGTGGGGGTGCAAGTTATAGTTAGCTCTGCTTACTATAGCTGGCGAATTTCTTGTTTTTTGTTCAAAACATTACATTTGCACTGAACTTTCCACCTAACTGTAACGTCACTTTAACCTTTAGTTTTTATTGAATATATTTACATATATCCCAGATTTTCAATACAGATTATGACCATAGAAATTTTGGAGTGTGGGTGTCCTTTGTTGCAGAAGTTCATTTGTCTGTTTTTGCCACCTGCCAATTCTGCACTGATGCTGTAAGCAGTCTTTGCATGTTGGAATGCTGCACATAAAATGCCTGATGCCAGAGTCAGCAGCCTAGGGGAAAGGCAGGTCGCGGAGCATGATTAATGTTGCACTTACAAAGTACATTGAACATGGTTTTTTGATCTTCTTCTCTGTTTTTCTAGATGAACAGTGATAGGCAGAACGCAGATATTTATGGCAACATTTTCCACACTTTATGTATTTACAGGGAATACAGAATCTCTCTGCATGTTTCCACACATTCCTAGTTACATATGTTTTCTAAGATCTGACTTGTTTTAACTGATTCAAAAATCTAACTGCTGTTTGTTGTGTTTAATTCTGCACTGCTTATTCCACTTTTATTCTTCATTTCTGCAAACAGCATTACTCTTTCATATGAAAGAACAACACACCAAGGATTTAAGTGGTTTGTGGGAAGTTTTATGGTGTGACAATGTAATATACAAAATAAAGTACCCACAGATGACGTCCAACAAATGCAAAAAACAACTGTGTATAGCTAGTATCAGGAAGTCTTGCTGCCAGGTCCTGCGCCAAACCTGCCTTAGAGCAGCAAATCAATTGTGGTGTGGCTATCCCACTCAAAGCACAGCCTTTGGCCGAGGCATCAATGTAGGCTGCAGAGCTTGGCCTGCATCTACATCCAACAATAAACCTCCAGGATGACACCAACTCTGAGTGTGTGCAACATTTATTACATTATTTTTATTGTTTATTATTTATAATATTGGCACTATTATCATTATTATTATTAACCTTATTCGTCTTATTATTATTTATCATGTTTTATAATTTTAGGTTCCATGGGGGTATTGTGGCACCATAATGGCTCCAAACTGCCTCCCCTGGTAGTATTGTAGTACCAGCAACAAAATCAGCTTTTTAAAACATTTATGTTAATGGGTAGGTCCTTCTGCACCCCCTCCCCACATGGACCTTGGGAACATGTTATGCCTATCCTGCTGTCTTCTATGGCCTATTACTATTTATTTTTTAGGACTTGGCGCACCCTGTGCATTACCTGGCCATTGCGCAAGTAGCGGTGCCTACAACTCACACTGTTGTGCAAGCAAGTGCACCAAACGTAAATCACGGTGACGCTGAGAGCCGCATAAGAGACGCCCTTCCCCTCTCCCCCGCCAGACGCAGTGGATGGGAGAACGATCCCACGGGGGTGACTGTGGTGCAAGAGTTACAAAGAGACGTGCGTGAGCACATGCATCCACAGCAATTGCCCCCGCCAGATAGGGCTCCTGCATCGAGATCAGAACAATAGCCCCCCCGGCACCTGGAGACAGTACACGAAGACCGCCGATACCAGCAAAGGGGGGAGCTGAGCGTATCCACAGGGAATTAGCGCGCAACGCAAAACCAACACGCAACCATAGGACGCAACAGACTCAAGCAGCAGGACCCAGTGACGAACGCTGACCTACATTCTACGGGCTCTGAGGACCCACTGGCTTCTTCCAATAATGAAATAATACCACCAACGGGCAAAGACTCGCAGGAGGCTAAATTAGACCTCATCTTAACAGAAATATGGGCCTCTAGAGAAGTGTTGGAAACGCGGATTGATGCAATGTCTACAGGCTTGTCCATCCTTAAAGCCGACCACAACAAACTGGCAGAGAAAGTCACGGAACACAGAATTGCACTAGATTATCTGATTCCACAACAAACGGAACATTCCACGCGACTTGAGAACATGGAACGACAGCTTAAAGCTCTGCGAGATAGAGTGGATGAAGCGGAAGGGTGCTCACGCCGAAACAATGTCCGCATACTGGGCGTGCCGGAACGCAGCGAGGGGAGAAACCCCACACAGTTTGTGGAAAACAGGCTGAAGACAGTGGTGGGACCAACGGACTACACTCCACTGTATAGTGTGGAGCAGGCGCACAGAATGCCTACGAAGCAGCGCAGACCGGGAGCACCACCGCGACCCCTGATTGCGCGCCTACTACACTATAAGTATTAAGTTAGAATGGGGTAAACCCAAAACAACTCAAGGACCTGGGTCGCTAAGTACAGTACAAAGAAAATGGTCCCGTTGAGTGCAATTATTCTTAAATCATCAGTCCGTTTTACATGGAGAAGTGTTCTCCACAAATATGTAACATTAAGCATTGTTAAACAAAATAAACAATTGAGCTTACAATATTCAAAGTATGATTGTCTTTATTTCCACAATCGTGTCCATTGTGAATTGACTATATCACAAGAATGACTTTTCTTTATAATATATTATACATTATATAGGCATAATTTGAAAAGCATCACGGCGATAGTGCTCTTAGTGAAGGAGGGAAGGGATGTGATCGGGTTTGTGAGGGACTGGGTAAAGGTGGTGTGACATTGATAGCATCACATTAAAATTCGTAGGCCTTTACACATAAGCAAATACATATGTTCCCTAATTACATCACACATAGGTTAGACAAATCCAGTGTAATTTATATTTATTTAGGGCGATGGCAAACCAGCCATGGAGGGCAGGAGGAAGGGGGCTGGGCCATGAATAAGGCCATGAATAAGGGGAATGGAGGGCTGGTTGGAGGGAGGCAGGGGCAGCAAACTAACCATAGAGGGCAGGTGGAAGGGGGCAGGAGCACGCAGAGTCAAGTCAAGTCAAGTCATAAAATTTGTATAGCGCACTACATACCCAGAGGGTTTCAAGGCGCTTAGGAAGGGGAGGAGGATTATTTGTCAAATATCCACGTTTTAAGCTGCTTTCTGAACGCTAGGTGGTTCTGGGTGAGGCGAAGGTAAGCGGGGAGTGAGTTCCATGTTTTAGCAGCCAGGTATGAAAAGGATCTGCCTCCCATGGTGGTCTTGTTGATGAGAGGTACAGTGGCGAGGGCTTGGCTGGAAGAACGTAGTTGGCGGGAGGGGGTGTAGAAGGACAGTCGAGAGTTGAGGCAATCTGGCCCGATGTCGTAGAGTGATTTGTGTGCGTGGGTAAGCAGTCGGAAAGTGATCCTCTTATTGACGGGTAGCCAGTGGAGGTCTTTAAGGTGACCAGAGATGTGTTTGTTGCGTGGGATGTCTAATATGAGCCTGGCTGAGGCGTTTTGGATTCGTTGGAGTTTCTTCTGGAGTTTTGCGGTAGTACCCGCGTAGAGGGTGTTTCCGTAGTCCAGTCGGCTCGTGACCAGAGCGTGGGTGACTGTTTTCCTTGTTTCGGAGGGGATCCAGCGAAATGTTTTTCTGAGCATGCGAAGAATGTTGAAGCAGGAAGAGGATA
The DNA here is from genome assembly GCF_964263255.1 of Lissotriton vulgaris. NCBI lineage: Eukaryota > Metazoa > Chordata > Amphibia > Caudata > Salamandridae > Lissotriton > Lissotriton vulgaris. Next base: position 2,124,782,684 of record NC_141687.1, on the reverse strand, counting down.
CGGCGCTGACTTGTCTGTTCATTGAGAGTGAAGAATCCAGGATGACGCCAAGGTTCCGTGCGTGGTCTGTCGGGATGGGTGCTTTTCCGAGGGCTTCCGGCCACCAGGAGTCGTCCTAATGCAGAGGGGGATGTACCTAAGATGAGGACTTCTGTTTTGTCTGAGTTCAGTTTCAGACGGCTTTGTTTCATCCATTCGGCAACTTCTTTCATTCCTTCGTGTAGGTTAGTTTTGGCGGTGCTGGGGTCATTGGTGAGAGAAAGGATCAGTTGAGTGTCGTCCGCGTAAGAGATGATGTTGAGGTTGTGTTGGCGTGCGATGGCCGCGAGGGGGCTCATGTATACGTTGAAGAGGGTGGGACTGAGTGAGGATCCTTGAGGTACGCCGCAGATGACTTCAGAGGCCTCGGACTTGAATGGAGGAAGGCGGACTCTCTGGGTTCTTCCGGTGAGGAACGAGGTGATCCATTCAAGTGCTTTTCCTTGGATTCCGATGTTATTGAGGCGTTGTAGAAGGGTGCTGTGGCAGACTGTATCGAATGCTGCAGAGAGGTTGAGGAGGATGAGGGCGACTGTGTCTCCATTGTCCAGTAGAGTTCGAATGTCGTCTGTTGCTGCGATGAGGGCGGTCTCAGTGCTGTGTTTTGCTCGGAAGCCAGATTGTGAGGGGTCGAGGGATTTGTTGGCTTCGAGGAAGGCGGCGAGCTGGTTGTTGACGGCTTTCTCGATGACTTTGGCCGGGAATGGAAGAAGCGAGATGGGGCGGTAATTTCTGAGTTCGGTGGGGTCCGCTGTTGGTTTTTTCAGAAGGGCGGTGAGTTCAGCGTGTTTCCAGTCTTCTGGGAAGGTAGCGGAGTTGAAGGAGCAGTTGATGACGTCTCGGAGGTGCGGTGCTATGACGGAGTCTGCTTTGTTGAAGATGTGGTGAGGGCATGGGTCTGTGGGGGATCCTGAGTGGATGGAATTCATCAGGCGGATGGTGTCCTCAGTGGAGATTGGGTTCCAGGCGTTAAGGGTGTTCACGGGGGGAAGATGGTCAGCAGATGGTAGGGTGGGTTGGTTTCCGGGTTGGTTGTCAAAGCTGTTGTGGATGTCTGCAATCTTGTTGTGGAAAAAGAGGCTAGGGAGTCGCAGAGGATTTGAGAGGGGGTGATGTCGTTGGAGTTGGCCGAGGGATTGGAAAATTCCTTGAAGATGTTGAAAAGTTCCTTGCTGTTGTGGGCGTTGTTGTCAAATCTACTTGAATGCTGTTTTCTTGGCTTTTCGGATCAGTTGGTGGTGAGTGCGGGTGGCGCTTTTGAAGGCGTTTGCAGACAGAGAATAGAGAGCAGGTCAGAGGAGGGTGGGGCAGCGACACCAAGCTGATTACTTAGGGCAGGCCAGCATGGCCATGGGAGCAAGCTGACCATGAAAAGAAGGTGGGGGAGTTAGACTGGAAGGGGCAGCAAGTTGACCACAGGAGAGGTTGGCATGGCCAGGGAAAGCAAGATGACCATGAAGAGCAGGCAGGAGGGGCAGGGGCACACAGATGGAGAATGGGGGGCAGAGGTGAGGGGGAAGGGAAGCAGGCTGACCCATGAAGGGCAGGCTGGCATGGGTAGGGGCAGCACAGTGAACCAAGAAGGGCAGGAGGGAGGGGACAGAGCAACACACACTGACAACATAAGGCAGGAATAAGGAGGGCAGAAGATGCAAGGTGACCACAAAGGGCATGCCAGCAGGGGTCAGAGACTTACATTTGGAGAATGGAGGGCATGCAGAAGGATGGCAGGGGCAGCAAGCTGACTTTTCAGTGCAGGCTGGCATGGGCAGGGATAGCAAGTAGACCACATAGGGCAGGAAGGAGGTGACAGGAGCATGTAGATGGATAATTGTAGGCAGAAAGGAGGGGGCAGTGGCAGTAAGCTTCTGTATGTTGACCGCCCACAGGCTTTGGACCCTGGACAATCCCCCATTGTGCATGGCCAAAGGTCGTGCCAAGTTGGAATGCTGACTGAATAAGATTAAAAAAAAACTGAAATTCACTGCAAAAACAAAAGTTAAAGAGACTATGTAGATAGGTTTGGTAATATGATATTTCCTTTCATTAACAGAAAAAACTGAAACTCACAGGACAAAAGGAGATGTTATAGCTAGGTGTAGAAATGGGTTAAAAACGTTTGTTTATATATCCCCAAAAAACTGATATTCACTAGTTATAGTTCAGTGAACCAAATATCACTTACTCTCACACTGCGCACTGCTTATGACTTCATATACAGCGTCACTCATGATATGTTGACTTCGCAAATGACATCATTGATTACACTACTAATGATATCACTAATGGCATCATCCACTGAACGTGACAGTCTGCTATAGGCTCTTCATACTTGAAAGTATTCAGCGCATAATATCTGGACCCAATTTTCTATAGCCTCTGTAGTGCTTAAATTTGTAACCTTTTGCAACATACAGAACATGAAGCATATCTGTAAAATCACTCATTTTTTTTTGATAATATTGTCTAGTTCTTACTCGTATTCAGGTGTATATGAAACATAATGCCTCTTCAGAGATTAATGCGACCAGTCCAATTATGTAGGAGTAAATATACACACAAAAATAAGTCACAAGTGTAAGATACCTTTGGGAATTGCCCCTGTAATCTCTATGTAGACATTAATGTCATCAGCAATGTATATAAAAGTAAATGAGTAAATCACTCACAAGTATAAGTTAGCATTTTGAATTGCTTCAGGAATTTCTCCCAAGGATAACATGATCGGAACTGTTTTCAACCTTGGAAACCATTCACTGGTGTGTGTGATGATTATTTGCCTTAAAAAGATGTACATTTTAAATACCTCTACAGACATAGTATTTTCAGTCAACAGTTTCACATCTGAGCATTAGCTACTAATGAGGCATTTACAGCCAGGTCCTATGCACAACCCTCAGTAGTTTAAAAAATACCTTGCATGTATTCCTGAATTCAGCAGAATGGCATGCACCATTATGACATGCTGCGATTTGAACAGTTTCTAAGTGAATCAACCACACATTATACATTCTTCAACAATGTGTAATGTCTCAGAATTTTTCACTGTACTTCTGGAAATAAATATCTGCTCCTTATAAATCTACAGTTAAAACAGATATTGTTGATAACACTACATGACAACTCTCTAAAGTCATCACGTACACAGAAATCCACAGGTAAATAATGTATTGTGAGGATAAGCTTTCAATTTTCTCTCATATTTTAAGAACAGGACTTTGATTTAAGCCACAAACCATGTGTAACGTACATCTGCAACTCACACTAGTTGAGCTCAGTTTTTACCTGGTTTAAATGAAGTGCTGGTTGCACTTAAAAGCCTCCTAGTAGTTAAAGTGTACACCATATAACTTTTACCACAGTGAATCAGACTAGTCTCCAGTAGTATAGTATTAGTATTCCAGACATGCCTGATTGTATACATAGTCAACCTATGCTGTATATGTTTATGTGCCCTTTACTACCTACTTTGTTTTCTATAATGATCCGGGGGTCATAGAATAATTTGAGGAGCAGTAACTTGGATGATAAACTTCGATATGTCATGAATGATGTCATTTGAGGTGTCATTAACAATATCATCAATGATGTCATTTAACATTTCATGAGTGATGTAATATGTAAGGTCATAAGCAGAGCATGGCAAGGTTGAAAGTTATAGTTAGTTAATTGAACTATAATTAGCAATTGTTTTGAACCGATTCTAACCCCTAACCATACTCTATTTTTTAATAGATAGATAGATAGATAGATAGATAGATAGATAGATAGATAGATAGATAGATAGATAGATAGATAGATAGATAGATAGATAGAATTCTTATAAGTGTTTCTGTCACCTTCCGACATATGCAAAGGAAAGTGAATATATATGAAGTAAAGCATTTTTGATAGATGTCATTGGGTAAATAAATGCAGCCATGATTTTCTGTATCAGAGAGCAATGTTTTCTATAGGAATTAACATGGTAAATCACACTTATGGTACCCTCCTGTTTCTTAACTTCTGCTTGACAGATCAGCACTAGACATTTCATGAAGGAGCTGAGATTGATGAAAGTTGGTCTCAGTGGAGGGTTAGATGCCCACAGCAGGGTTGGGCACAATATATGGCAGGAGGCAAGGGCCTATGGTGGAGCCAATCCACACACAGCTGAAATATTTTCACAGCGGGGGTTGGCTAGCTGTAACTGGGTTCAGGGTGGGGCCTGGCCAGATGTTGGCTGTAGGGTGGCCGAGGGAGTTGGGTGTATGCTCAAGTTTGAATATGGCAAAACAAAACACAAAAATCTACTGAGAGAAACAGAAATTAAAGTGACATTATAGTTAGGTGCCGTGATAAGATGTTAACTTTCGTTAAAAACACACCCCAGGAATTCACTGAAAACAACAAATTTTAAAGTGACATTACCTAGGTGTTGAAATGAAATAAAAGCCAATGTTTAAAAAACCCATGAAATTCACCAGTCATAGTTACTGCACTAACTATAAGTTGCACCTATCACATCAGTCATCACCTATAAAGTAAACATCACTGATGATATCTCAAATGACATTGCAACTTGAGAATTTAATATTTTCTTTTGGTTTTTAAAAGTTAGTAGTTTTTTCCTGATTTAAACACCTAACTCTTTAACCTGAAAGACCTGATGCTGGTATCTCTGTAATGCTAATGCCGAAAGTGAGATGGAAACTGCACTTTCTAATGCAATACTGGATGGCTCCAGGAAAAGCAGCAAACAGAGCTGGGAAAGGCAGGCTAGGGTGTGGCAGATTTGTGGAAACACTTGCCAGTCAGCAAACATGTTTGTGTTGGCTAAATCTTTAGAGCGTTTGTGTGGCTAACAATGATTTATCTCAAGTAAGGGGTTGTCTTCCGAGCAGGTGACAAGGGTCAGCTGGTAAGAGATGCAAACAAAAGGGACTCATTTATGAGGTTTTGCCATAGGGTAGCGCCATAGCTCTTCCTGCAGCGCCGCAGCCCTTCCTGCGGTGCTGCCCTATGGCAAACAAAAAGGGCAGGAATGTGCTGTATCTATCAGATATAGCGCTTTCCTGCCCTTTTCCTCTGCGCTGGTGCCCAATAGGCTGAAGTGCACCAATGTAGGCACCTTTGCACCATGGTACATGGGTGCCTGCGTTGTGGGGATTATAATTTGTTTAGAGGAAGGGAAACCTTTCCGCACAAAAACCATCAAGATGCTTTCCCTCTTCCTATTTGTGCTGATGAATGTAGAACACATTGTGCCTCCCTGGCGCTTCCCCTGGGGTGGCATACGTTTTTGGCACTGCCTCAGATTTACTATTTCTTGTAAATCTGTGGCAGTGTCAAAAAGCCATGGATGTTGCTGGGAACGCCCCAGCAACACCCATTGCACGCCCCATTTATGCAGAAAAGTGTAAGTGTAATAAAGGGAACAATATTTACAAGGCAGCATTAGGCCAAAGTAAAAAGTGGCTTAGTACTGTCTGGTAAATATGAAGCAGGCTCCTGTGCCACGGAACGTCACAAAAAGGGACTATCCAGGGTGCATGGGGCCTTATAAATGAGGGCCACAGTTGTTACAGTGGCCCTTAATTTTTTTTTTTATCGTTCACTTTGAAGCAGAATTTAATGATGATTCCGAATTTTGTAAAGAAAGGTCTTATTTCCCAATCTTATAATATGACTGGGAACAGTACAATTGTTTGCAGGGGCACTGAGCGGAGAGTTATCTGAGCAGAAAGTTTGCCATTGCTCAATTATTACATTTTTGTTAACTTGTCTCAAAGACATCTCTTTTTAAGAATTTTGATAATTAGTTTTAATTTCAATTGCAATTAAACTACACGACTTCTAAAAATGCAAATATCTGCATCCTTTCTTTCCCTAAAACTCAAGAGTCACATTTTACAAAAACGTTCTTGAATCTTGATTTAGGGAATATCTTTAATTCACAACAGGGTACATTTTGAAGGAGCAGGTCTTTATTTATAATCTATCGTTAATTATCAGTAAAAAAAAAATTTCAGACAGGATGTGAAATATCACCTTCCACTTTGCAGCAGTACATCATATTGCCCATTACAATAGTGCTGGTCCGAATGAAGGGCCTACTTGGCCTACCAGGGTGCAAACCTGTGACACACAGATCATTAATGCATGAGGCCATGAAACATATTTAGTGGATGGGGCGAGTGACGTTTACTAGTTCTTAGGGCCACTAAGGTGTCTCTCTCAGTGGGCCCTTTGATACTTTCAGTGTGATGCTATTGATGTCCTCTAGAAACTGGGGCGATTAACGTTCATTAATCACGGAGACATTAAACTTTCAAGAGGACATATTGAGCCCCCCCCCCCCTACTGACAGTAAATTTGCATCAATCGCTTAAGTACTGCATGCATTTTGCATTCTGCCTCCATGCACAAACAATGCAAGCACACAATGAACTCTGCTGTTTTCATTTGATATTCAGAGAGCTGGTTTGTTCCATGTGCAGTTAACACACAGCGTTTCAGTATCTCGCTATCACCAACCTTACTCAAAGCTATCGCCTAGTTGTTCAGTATTGCTCTAAAGGTCTTTTCATGCATTAAGTTTGTATGGATGTGCTATGTCAATACACAGATGTGAAGAGGATATGCCTCTAATTTAAATATTAGAAAAGGTCACTCATGCCAAGGAATAGATGACATTAGACAATGCAGGAATGAAACGTCCTCGATGAGATCTTGGGCTCGATATGCCAAGCCCTGTTTTCAAACCAGTATGTCCTAACTGCACACCACTTACTTCCAAAATGCCTGTGTGCAAGTATGTATTCATTTTGAAATGCAGCTCTCCAGTAGTCACATCGTAAAATGTGCATTTGTAAAAGTTTGCAAAATCTTAGTCCTCAGAAATATTTATGAGGCAGGAGGCATGTTGCGATATCAACCTCACTCCTATGAGTGCCTGTGAAAGTAGGGATGGAAATCTGTGAGAGGTGGCTGACCCCATCCCACATTAAGCAGCCAATGCAGTACTTAATTTGTAAATAAATAAGTGCCAGGGCCCTTATGAGGAGACCGCCCTTTGCACTACTACTAATGACAATTCAGGCTTTTTATACATAAAAAATGAGTCATACCTGCCAACCAAGCTATTTTTCTTGGTTTGGGTGGCAAATATAGTCATTTTAATGTATATTCAACTATTTAAAAAACTGTTGTGTTTATCACAAAATTGGAAAACAGCACCACCATGTGGCTGCTGTCATGAGCCCCGGTGTTGACAATTAAGTTCTGGTGCTTAGCACCGGAACCACTGGCTCAAATTAAGCACTGAGCCACTGAAATGAGTAGTGTCTAAAAAAATATTACTTGGAAAGAATTATATCAGAGGTAGCATGCAGTGGTCCCATGACCAGTATCTTCTCCTGCCGGCTTCCCAACTTGCTAATTAGTTACCACCAAATCAGGTGTTGGTAGCTGACCACCGATTTGCTACTGGAGTTGCAATCTTGAACCATTGGTACATTTCACTGCAACTTGGAAAGAGAAAGGGGATTCGCCTTAGACTCTTCACCATTTCCAATCTGCAAGCAGTCATAGTGGTTTGGTTGCTACAAAGGGCCCGAAACTGAATTCGGCCGGAGGGGCTCTGGACAACATCTGGCAGGAGTGACTCCATCTCATACGCATGATTTCTAGATGACTCCTACCGCTTCACGGTCGAGCAAGTACGATGCGAGGATAGCCTTGCGCTACGACCGACTCGTACCCGTCAGGGACGCCGTCTGGACGACGGCGACTTCTGATGCGCACCACGCAATGGGTCCAATTTCCGAGCTACCAAGTATGATGCGTGCGGCGAGCAGCCAGATCAACTCAAACCCTCTGACTCAAAAAAGCTCAGAGAAGCATACTTCGGGGGTCCATAGGGGTTCCCCCTTCACCCGGTGCCCTATGACTCACTCACTGTGGATGTGCCAAGGGCCCCCCACACTTGCATGCATGGTGCAGGCGGGAAAGAGATGCCCCCGCCACAGGGGGCGCCCTTATTTGAGACATGTGTTTTTTGTCTATTAGAGCCTAAGTACGTAACGTACACCAGTCTCCTATAGACTTCAATGTGGCCACAAGCGAACCAAGTCAGTCAGCACTGCAGCGTATCGTACTCTGTCGTTTGGAGCACAGGAGCCATAGTTGCTCGGAAAGCTCTACGGGCGTGAGTCGGCAGTAGGGCTTTCCCAGCGAGATCGGAAATGAGCCCTAAGTAATTTAGAGACACTCAAGGCAACGTTTGTGCGTTGTGACACCGCTTTGTGAAGTCACAAAGTATATGATTCTGTGCATACCTTGCTTTATATGAAGAAAAGGATGCTGTACATCAGACCTTTTGACTTTTTAAAGTCACAATGAAAACGTTTTGTTGATTGGAACCAAACCTCTCACCAGCTGAGCATAGCAACTGTTGAGATCTATTGATGTGCTACTTCTGAAGAGAAGAAACATCTGCAAGGAAGCAGTCCTTTCATGCTCACTTCTACAGTGCTTCCTAAAATTCATTGAGTGTTTCACAATGTCCAAAATGTAAGGGGAACATCAGAAGTCTAAAGCACTTTAAACTTGCCTGGATATGGATATGCATTGATCATGTTGTTTGCATATTCTTTCCATTCTTGTGAAAGTGAGATAGAGAGAGCGAGAGAGAGTGTGTGTGTTCGTGCGTGTGAGCCTGCGTGCCTGAGTGTGTGTGTGTGTGTAGAGCTAATGGGGTTCTCTCTTTATCTTGTCTACGTGTCTGATGGCTTCTGTGCTGCTTTTTCAAATGCAGTGAATGTGACTCTTTCTTAGCATACATAGAATGTTAAATTTCCGAATATATCTTTAATGTCTCTGCCAGTACAGAAAAGCGTATGTGTTAAAGTGAAAGTTGTTCTACATAGAATCTTACTGTCACGGAACCTAGTAGTAGTCTTAGAAGCAATGTCTTTCTAATTGTAAAATATTGTTTCTGGGAATTCATCTTTAGAAAGTGTTTATGGTGCAGAGACAGAATATCGAGTAAAAAATATCGAATTGAACAAATATCGTGTCAAAAATATTGTGGGTCGGGAATATTGACAGACAACTTCTCGTGGTCAAGAATATCGATTTTAGGTAAGCAATATTGATTTAAAAAAGATTGAAGTGTTTAATATCGTTTGCAAAAATATTGTTGTTTAAAATATTGATTTTTTATTAATTGTATGTATTTTAGTAAATATTTTATATATGTGTGATGTATGTTTTTGTATAAGAATTGTCTACATGTTTATAATATGTGTTACAATGTTAGTAGTTATGAATTTTCTTTTTATTTGAATTTTGTGTTTTTAGTTCTGTAGCGGGTTGTTGGCTTAAGGGGACTAGGGTGGGAAGTCGTTTAATTATGTTACATTTATTAACTACGTTTTATTTATTAATATTTGTTTAATTGACACGTTATAGTGTTAAATATGTGAATTAATATATTACTAATTATTTAATAATTAGCTGTTAATTTTAATTAATTAATTGGCAATTAATTATGGTAATTATGTGATTAAGTTTAGGTGTGTGATGTCGTGTTTATAGGTGGAAATGGTGAGAAGGGTGGGAAGTAATTTATTTTTAATTGATGAATTAATAATTAGTTGTTAATTAATTTTATTAATTAATTAGTCAATGATGGTAATTGTGTAATGAATTTTAGCTGTGAGGTGTGGTGATTATAGGTGTAAATGGTCAGAAGGGTGGCTAGTGATTTATTTTTTATTGATGAATTACTAATTAGTTGTTAATTAATTATAATTAATTAATTAATTATTAATTAATTAATTATGGTAATTGTTTAATAAATTTTAGGTGTGTGTTGGATATTATAGTGTTAAATAATGTGTACTCGATGAATGTTTGTATTAATAATATTTTTTATGTATTATTAATTATGGTAATTATGGAAATACATGCAAATATAAATGTTGAATTCTTTTTTGATTGGTGTGGTGTTATAGGGTAGGAAATAAAAAGAATACATTTATGTTTTAAATAGTTTGTTAATACGTGCTCATTTTAAATAAATATTGTTTATAAATGTATTTGTTATTTTTTTATAATATTTGTATCTTTTTTGTTATATGTAGTCAATATTGTAGTAGATGGTCTTGTAATATATTTTTTGTATTTATTCCTATATTTTTTAAATATTGTTTATTTATTTGTAAGATTATTTGTAGTTGAAATTGTATTTATTGTTTGATTACTTAAAATCATGACAATTAGGATAACAAGAGGAGACACAATTCATCTTAAAGCCAAAAGAAGAAAAGGCTAAAAGTATTTAAAGGTAAACATTGATACAAGATGTTTTAGAAAATGTGCAAAAAGGTTACTAAAATACATTGGAGCGTAATGTCCTTCTTGTAAAATATACATCCCGGGTCTGTGACTAAGGGTGAGTGTCTGATAAGTTTCAGCTCTCCGTCCATCATCTCCTTGTGTTTGCTTTGTTTGCACTAAGTTGGCAGGGTATGTCCAGACGCGGGTGCCTTGCTCACTTTGCCACTGGATCCAAGCTAGCCTGGCTGATAAAGGGTGTTACTCAGAAACCAGCCCCAGGATGCTTGTTTCCAGTTCAGGGAAGACCTGACTTGGCAGTTCGGGCTGGACTGTTCCCATGATGCACAGGGTCAAGTCTGATTTGCATATAGCTGGGTCTGAACTGAGGTGGCAAAGTGAGTTAAAGAATGATGATGGATTCAACCCAGATCTATGACAGGGGGTGAGTCTCTAAAAAGTGTCAGTGCTCTGTCCATCATCTCCCTGTGTTTGCTTTGTTTGCCCTAAGTTGGCAGGGTATGCCCAGACATGGGTCCCTTGCTCATTTTGCCACTGGATCCAAGCTAGCCTGGCTGATGAAGGGTTTTACCCAGAAACCGGTCCCAGTATGCTTGTTTCCGGTTCAGGGAAGAACTGGCTTGGCAATTCGGGCCAGTCTGTTCCCATGAGGCACAGGGTCAAGACTGATTTGCATATAGCTGGGTCTAAACTGAGGTGGCAAAGTGAGCTAAAGAATGATGATGGATTCAACCCAGATCTCTGACTGGGGGTGAGTGTCTGAAAAGTTTCAGCGCTCCGTCGATCATCTCTCTATGTTTTATTTGTTTGCCCTAAGTTGGCTGGGAAAGCGCAGACATGGGTCCCTTGCTCCCTTTGCCACTGGATCCAAGCAAGCCTGGCTGATGAAGGGTGTTACCCTGAAACCGGTCCGAGGATACTTGTTTCCAGTTCAGGGAAGACCTGGCTTGGCAGTTCGGGCTGGACTGTTCCCATGATGCACAGGGTCAAGACTGATTTGCATGTAGCTGGGTCTGAACTGAGTTGGCAAAGTGAGCTAAAGAATGATGATGGATTCAACCAAGATCTGTGACTGGGGGTGAGTGTCTAAAAAGTTTCAGCACTATGTCCATCATCTCCTTGTGTTTGCTTTGTTTGACCCTAAGTTGGCAGGGTATGCCTAGACGTGGGTCCCATGTTCACTTTGCCACTGGATCCAAGCTAGTCTGGCTGATGAAGAGTTTAACCCAGAAACCGGTCGTAGGATGCCTGTTTCGGGCTCTGGGAAGACCTGGCTGGGCAGTTCAGGCCAGACTGTTCCCATGAGGCACGAGGTCAAGACTGATTTGCATGAAGCTGAGTCTAAACTTAGGTGGCAAAGTGAGCTAAAGAATGATGATGGATTCAACCCAGATCTGTGACTGGGGGTGAGTGTCTGAAAAGTGTCAGCGCTCCGTCCATCATCTTCTTGTGTTTTATTTGTTTGCCCTAAGTTGGCTGGGTTTGCCCAGACATGGGTCCCTTGCTCACTTTGCCACTGGATCCAAGCTAGCTTGGCTGATGAAGGGTGTTAGCCAGAAACTGGTCCCAGGATGCTTGTTTCTGGTTCAGGGAAGAACTGGCTTGGCAGTTTGGGCCGGACTGTTGCCATGAGGCACCGGGTCAAGACTGATTTGCATATAGCTGGGTCTGAACTGAGGTGGCAAAATGAGCTAAAGAATGATGATGTATTCAACTCATATCAGAGGACCAAGAATGTTTGTAGGTGAACGAGTTATGGCGCTGATGTAAATGTAAATGTTTTTGTACTTGTATAGCGCACAGCTAGCCGCAGTGGGTTTCCCGGCGCTTGTACGAATACCGCAAGGGAACCCTTCCTGGCTTTCTCTGTGAAGTGTCCACTCCTGGGCACCCCCATGGTGCAGACCAGGCATCCCTCGCATTGTGGGGGCCGTTATGGAGACTAAGCAAGCTATTGCCCAGAGTTGCAGCGTGGGACCCATGATCAGAATAGGCACTGAGGTGAGAATATCCGGTCAGGGGAATTAATGAGCCCGAGACCCGCCGGGGCAGGAATTGAACCCTGGTCCCTGGCCAGAGCTCTGCATAAAGGTCTGCCTGCTCTAACCATTGAGCCACACTTCTCCTCTGATACTTGCAGTCCTTCAGTTGTGAGCTTTTTTGCCATTTTAATGACGAAGTTAGTAAACCGGATGTTGAGCATTGTGTTTTCTGGATTCAATGCTGCTATAATGGCTTGCCTGCATGGTCGGTTTCTGTTAGAATTGGGGGTCTCTAGTTGGCACAGGTAGGTACTTGTGACAAATAGGGACCCTCTCCTCTAGTGAGAGTAAGGGGGATTACACTCCTAAAATAACCCCTACTCACCCCCTTGGTAGCTTGACAAGAGCATCAAGGCTTTATTTCAGAGGCATTGTAAGTTAAGCATTTGTGACTACATACAGTAGCCCAGTGACAACACTAGACATGGACACCACACAAGGTTTAATATCAAAAATAGGTATATTTTATATAGAGTTACCACAAGACCAATAAACGACAAAAAGAATCCACAGTACTATTAGCTTTCAAGAGTTCTTGTTAAAAAGGCTTAAATCAAGGTTCTGTGCGAGTTGGTAGTCTGGGCGGGCTACAGCATTGTGGAAAATAACAGAGTCTAGCAAATCCAGCGGACCGCGTTGGTATGGGCCCACTCAAATGTCGACAGACTCAGTCACATTACCTTTTACTTGGGGCGACCGGCACGGATGTGCGAGCCGGTTCCGTTGATTGTCGCGGTTCAGAAAGGAAGCGTTGCAGGATGCAGTGTCCCTCGATGCGGTGCAGGCAGCGGCCCGTTGACAGAGTCGGTGGATCCAAGGCTTGCGTTGCAGGGCGAGACGGTGCTTCCATGCGGTGCTTGCAGCTTGTAGTGTGGCGACAGAGCCGGAGTTCGGGAGCTGCCGTCGAACAGTCCGGAAAGCAGTGCGAGTCGGACGGTGCGTCGCAAAGCGTGCGAGGCGGTGCCCAACTCCGGTGCTGTCACAGGACTCAAAGTCAGCAGCAGTGACCGCGTCGGTCAGACCAGTTCAATTCGGTGTAGCGAGGCATTGCACGTTGCGGTGTCTACCAGTCACGGTGCAGGCTACGGCTCGGTGACGGCGTCAGGATGGAGTCGGTGAGCGCAGAGCTTGATTTGATCGAGGTGGACGTTGCTTGATGCGGTCCCTACAGGACACCGGGCTGATCGTGAAAGTCGGTCACAGCTCTCTATAGCCACTTCTTTACAGCAGCAATTCACAAAGGCTTGTGAAGTTCACTGGTCCTGGGACTTCGGTCAGGGGGCAAGCTCTTTTCCAAGCCCTTAGAGATCTTGGCACAAGTTTGAAAGAAAAGTCCAAAAAGTTATTTCTCCTCGCTTTGGCAGTCAGGCAAACACTGCAGGCCAATCCCACAAGCAGCACTTCAGCTTGGGAATAGTCTCTCCTCAGTTACTTCAGGTTCCTTCTCCTCAGCAGAGGTTTCGTCTTGTAAGTCCAGAAGTGATCTAATTTCTTGGGATCAGGGTCCCGATATTTATACCCCCAAATCCTTTGTTCTCTGAGGGGAGAGGGGCCTGTGCCCAGTCCAAACCAGTTCTGAAGCACTCTTTACCAGACTTCTCCTTTCCTTTCACAGCGCAGGGCAGGCACATCAGACGCCCCATAGGAGGTGGAGCCAGCATTGTGGACGGCAAGTATAGTCCTGGAGCACTTTGTTGACAGTCTTCCTTCTCTTCTTTCAGTGTGCAGGGCAGAGTCATCAGACGCACCACAGGGGGTGGAGCCAGCACTGTGGGGGGCGGGCCTAGCTCCATTAAGGTCCCAGGTGCAACTCCTCCCTCCCATCTAGATGCAGATCTCCCTATTCACCACTGGGCTGACTCATTCTGTCTCCTGGAATCCCCAGCCCTGTCACTCAAACTCCAGACAAGGAATTCACAACCTCGCAGAGGCAGGCTTAAATGGTTAGGCAAGCAAATACCTACTTTCTAAAAGTGGTATTTGCGAACACAGAATATTAAAATAAACTTCACTAAAAGATGTATTTTATTATTCTGAATCCAGGCATACTAAACTCAAATTTCTACCATGTTCTCTGAGTCTGCTAGGATTATAAACATGTAATAATCTAGCAGCCCATTCTGGCCTATGGAGAACAGGTAGCCTTGCAATAGTGAAAAATGAAAATGGCTGTAATTCACTATTAGGACATGCCACACACATCAGGGCTTGTCCTACCTTATACTTACAATGCACCCTGCCCGTGGGCCTAGCATAGGGGTGACTAATATGAAGAAAAAAGAAAGTTTAGGGACTGGTAAGTGGGTGTACTTGCCAGTCAGCATGACTGTACCAGACTGCAGGCAGGCTCTGCAATGGCAGACCTTAGACACATTTTACCAGGCCGCTTCTGTGGGTGGTACAACCAGTGCTGCAAGCCCACCAGCAGCATTTGGATTTACACGCCCTGGGCACACTCAGTGCACTGTACTCAGGTCTGACAAGTAAACCAAATAGTCAATCATGGAATCACCAATTAATACATTAATTTACAGTAGGGAGAGCATATGCATTTTAGCACTGATCAGCAGTGGTAAAGTGCCCAGAGTCATAAAATAGCCAACAACACGTCAGAAAAAATATAGGAGGAAGGCAAAAAGCTCAGGGATGACCCGGCAAAAAGTGCCAAGTCCAACAGGTTCCATGTTTAATCCATTCACCCGCAGCAAGTTCCTTCTGTCATTATGAAGGCAGGGCAGACACACACCATGTGCTCAATGGATTCTGAATGGTGCCCAGACCCCCTGCACTTGGTGTTGCCGCTTGAGCGGTGCCATGCTGGCAGATGTTTTAGGAAGGGCCATTCACCCATCCTCAGTGCCATAAATCTTTTCTTCCAAGAAAGTGCATAAATACTAGAAAAGTAAGGGGCGTCTGATATAGGTGTGAGCTCCCATATTATGGACCATGCATGTTTTCTTTTGGACAGTTGTGCCCTGTCAAGGTGGAAAGACCAAAGTCGGACAACTCTTTTGATGGACTGTTTTAATGCCTGCTGGGGTGGGTTGGTACCCCAGTAATCTACAACGCCAAGCAGTTGCAAAAAATGTTCAACGTAACGTCAATGTTTTTGTCTAGTTCGGCCAGCTGATATTTCTTGCCACAGCATGGCCTCCAGGCTTCCCTCACGCTAATTGCGCAATCTGTAACACATCTTTATGAATGCACCGGCTCCGACACTCTGATGGTTCAAGAGACCAAGCTCGAGCCTGATCTGGACTGGTGATGCTGATTTCGGCAGGCGACAAGATCGTTTAAAAATTCTAGTTCGTTATTTTGCCCATAGGTTAGATAGTTTGTGACCTTAGCCTTCATAACTGTCAAAAGGGGAGATAGGCTAGGGCTGAGTAGTTGCCTTGAGAGTTTCATTGATGCTGCTTCAAGAGACAGTGCTTTCGCTATAACCACTTCTTTCTGTTTTAGGAAGGAACACTTAGAGTCCATATAGAGGCCCAAGTATTTGTGCAATGTCACTGTTTCGATATTTTTACCATTGACAAACCACCTGCCATTCTGCTGCCTCCATTTCCCAACTGTGATGGCCTTCGTTTTTAGCAGATTTAATTCCAGGGCATTACTTGTTGTACAAGAAAGCAGCTGGTCAAGTAGACTCTGTAAACCAACCCTCGTGTAGCTGAATAGAACAAGGTCGTCTGCGTATAGCAGATTGCTAATTCAGGATCCACCAAGTTGGGGGGAGTGGGAGTTGACATTATACAATAGGTGTGATAAATCTGAAATAAAAAGATTAAATAGGAGGGGGGCCAACACACATCCTTGTTTAACCCCACAGGAGGTCTGTATTTTTCTTGAAACGTGTGACCCCTCACCCAGCTTTATGCAGATTCAAGTATTTATGGGGTATACCCCATTTTTGAAGTTTGTGCCATAACAGGCCCCTGGGCACCAGGTCATAGGCCGCTTTAAAATCGACAAAGCAGCAGTGTAGGGACATTTTTTGAAGATTCTGCTTTCTCCATAAGTACAGATAGGGACAGTAAGTTACTAGTGGTGCCTTATTTGGTGCCTGATTTGGCCACAAAACCAGTCTGGTTAAATGGCAAATGCAGATTTTTCTAACACCCAGGATGAAAGCTCTTCCAGCATTAAGCTAGCATAATATTTAAAGTCTACATCTAAGAGGGATATCATCCTGTAGTTTTTGGGATCAGCTCTCCTGCCTCCTTTAAAGTTAGGGTGAATTATAGCTCCTTTCCACGATTCTGGTATGTTATGGGTGTGCCGACAATGCAGAAATAGGGTGGGCAGGTGTTCAGACCAAAGCTTAGGGTCAGCTTTAAACAGTGCCTGCGGAAGCCCATTAGGACCAGGGGCCTAGTCCGACTGGGCATTGCTAATGCAATGCGCAATATTTTGCCTTCCTGGTTCGTCCGGGACTTTTAAAGTGGATCGTCTTGCTGGTTTGCTCTTTCCATAATGATGGTAACTAAATCAGAGGTGACGGGTTTCTCATGCGTGATTAGTGTACCATTACTCATTGTTTCCAAAGATACCGGCATGGTATCCCATAGTGAATTGATGTTCAATTGATCTCCTCCGTTGTTATGGTCTTTAAAGTGCTCTGTTAGGAAAAGGGCCCCTTCAGTTTCACTTACGTTTGCACTACATTGCCCGCTTACAAGTGACCAAATATTTTTACGGGCATGTACTATTTTCAACCAGAACTGATCAAATGCTCTTTGTTGGTCACTATTGATGGATATCTTAAATGCTTTTTGAGCTTGCTTATAGTTGTAAAACGCATGAACATCTCCTGGGCATTTCCTTGCGTGGCGTAGTGAAGAATTGCTTTTGGTCTTTAGTTTTTTTTTGTCTCAGTTGTGATGCGTATTTGATTAAGTATTCGTGATTTACGTACGGTGGACGGGAATTGGCTGAGCAATTGTTGAACAAGAGAATCCCAAACTTTGATTGGGATGATTTCTGCTGTGCACCATTCACCGAGGAGAACTCTGCATGTATCCATTATTGCAGGGATTAAATGATCAGTCCATTTCAATATTTTAAGATTCTCTGTACATGTGCCAGGTGTGGTGTGGCAGACTGCCGAGTGATGTGTGATGATGAAGGATATACTTATTATTTGAGGGCGATGATCACTAACACCCGGTGATGCAATGTAAAAATTCTCTATCAGGGAAAGCATTTCATTATTGCTTAGCGTACAGTCTAGAAATGAGTGGGTATGACCGTTTGATTGTGTCCAAGCTGGCGGAGAGTCCAAAGAAAAACACACGTTCAATACTATGTAACCCGTGCTGTTAAGTTGTAAGACTACGTATTCACCCAATTTACTCAACCTGATACCCGCAGGTTTGAATTGGTGCGATGGGACGGCTGGAAGTATATTGTTGTCTTTCTCTGGGGTGCTTAAAAAGAGATTTGTATTAAAGTCTCCAGAGATTAAGCATGGGACAGCACTAAGTTCACTTGTAAGGTTGGACGTGATTTCAATCAGGTGGTAGAATTTGGCCTTTTTCTCGCTGGAATGAGGTTAAACATAAATGTTAAGCAGAAGCAATTGTCTAACAGGGTTTGAACTTCTAACTCTGATACCGGTGATCCAATCTTAGTTGAAGTCTAGCACATTGCTATTTAAGGATAATTTACAGGTGACATAGATCTATAGGTTGCCTCCAGGTCGGCCATGCTTGTGCACTCTTGCTGCTGATAACCTAAATTTAAGATAGCCTTCTTTTGGGGCACCTGTTACGGACCAAGTTTCCTGGAGTGGAACAATGTTATATTTTTTCAGGAATTCAAGAATATCAAAAGAATGAAGTTTTGTAGCAAGGCCATTAATGTACCAGGAGCATATTGTCAGACTAGGGTGAATACTATTTCAATCTTTATGACCTCGGGATTAGGCCGCTGGCAGCCAGGCCCAGTCGGGCCTTATGATGGATTGACCCTCAGTGGCTGCCTCATCGATATCTGATGAGGAGTTACTTCGAGCTGATGTTAGTATCAAAAGCAGTGGGTTTCCCGATTGAGTGGAGGGAGGTGGGCCATGGCTAGGATTCTGGGGTACCGGAGATCGCTGGGTGTTACTACGTTAATGCCACAGCTATTGAATTTATCTGTATGCGATTGTACCACTTCCTTTATTGCCATGTAAGCCAGAGTTATCAAAGTTATTTCGATTATTTGATTGCTGTTACTGGGTTTAAATTCAATTGATATTATATCATTGGATTCCAAATTACTTAATTCTGGTATTGATTTAAAAAGTCTGAGGATGTTCCAGCGTTTTAACATGTCCGGTGCTAACAACAGTTTGGTCTGAGCGCTGTCAATAGACAGGTTTTTCTTGTAGGAGTGGTGGGAAGCTCTTTTGGCTTTGAAATATAGTCTGGTCTCCATTGATTTGCAAATGTTCGTTGCAAAGGAGCTACGTGATCGCTGGTATAATTTTGGGTCATTTTATTAAAATTTGTTTTGTGCTTGTTCATCGGGTCTGGTATCATGGTTGGTGTCAATGGGGACCTTGCCTTGAAGCCGTGGGTTGAATTACCTATGGGGTGACCCACCAAATTCTTCCCTGGTCTAGCCTTGAGTGATGGTGTAAGGATAAATGGACTGGTGCCGGCGCTGGCCGCTTGATGATTTACAGCTGGAGATCGCATCTGATCTGCTTTATACTCCACGTTGAATTGAAGTTGACCATTCTTTGTCGTTGTTGGGGGGGTAGACTTAGGTGCTTGAATTTTCTTGGACCAAGTATGTGATGCTAGTTGTAAAGTACTTGTTGGTGGTGCTTTCTGTTGTGAGGTTGGTTGAGGAGCCATGGACTGACTACTGGTGATACTAGTTGTACTTGTCGAGCCCGGTGATGAGATGGGTGTGTTTTTTTTAAGTAGTTGCTTATTGTGCTGAGAGCTTCAGCTACTTGTCTGTTACAGTTTTTCCGAAGTATTTTTTTTTGTGCTTGCTCATCCTGTGCGTTTGCACAATGTTAGCAATTTTACAAGCGGCCTTGCCGGTACATTCAGGTGCCTATTGCCTGTTGAAGATTATCTCTTTGGCGCCATCGCCTGAGCTGTTCGTAAAATGCTTAGATCTGCATTAGCTAGTGAACGTTGGCGGGTAAGGAGCTCTTTGTGTTGGCATTTTGAGATTCAAATATATGAATAACATCATCGGAAACTGTTTGTTTGACTGACATAGGACATTTTGGTGGGGCTTTATTGATGACAAGACCTTGATTCCTATTGTTTGACTTCTGAGCAACGAAGGCGGTTACAACAGATGAGAGGTGAGCCTGATGTGGTTTACAGGTCTACTCTGTTATCTGAAGTTTCTTGACTTCAGTTAAAACCAACAAAAGAAATTCTGGTAACGAGGAAAGGCTATAGCTTATTGGAGAGCAGCAGCATACTGCCTGTGCTAAGTGTGCGTTGGATTGAGCTTTTATGATAATATTGTTAAGACCCTGTGGTTTTTGTTGAACCCAGCGGTGTATCCGTCAAGTGTGTTTTAAAGATCAACCTGCAAATCCAGTTTCTCAGATTGAAAATGTAACGCTGAGACTGTTGTTTGGAGGGTTTGCAAAAGTTGGGACCAAAGTATGCTCTCGTCGTTCGAGAGCATAAACTCACAAGAACTGTTGGCTTATTATGATCATCATTGTAAAAAGATAGGTCAAGTGAATTGTTGATGCCATGGCCACCATATGGTGCGACAGTACGGTTACACTGGTCAAATTGGTTTGGTGTAATTTTTGTGGGCGACAATTGGGCCTTGCATCGGGCTGTCCCTATCTGTTGTTCCGTTTGAGCGATTAATGCTGGTTTGCTCCCTGCCTGGATCTCTGTGGTGGTTTGTAAATTAGGTGTTAAAGGCTGAGGCAAGCTTTGATTGGTGATGGGCTGGACGCCCTCCCTTGAGGTGGTAATTAGAGGCTGTTGCTATGTTGGCTAGAAGCAGGTCGTAGGGGAGCGCCACAGATCCCTGTGATATTGAACAACACTCAGTGACATTTTGTACAAGGTGTACGTCCTTTGTTAGGGCACTCAATGAAGATGGGGATGGGGTGGACTAAACCCTAGCCTACTAGGGCCATCATGAATTGTGGCCTTGACTTGTATTAGATTGTGGTCTGATGACAGGTGGGCCTAGATGGTTTCGACCCCTGCGCTATTTGAAATTAACCCTGGCTTTTTTATTGCAGCAGCGTTTTTTAAAATGTCCCTCAGTGTCGCCCCTTTGGAAGCAGTCACCACTGGGACTGCCACACTGAATTTTAAGTCGGGGAGATCGGGACTGGCAGAGGGTGACAACCCTGACGATGTTTGTAAGGCAGAAATGCCATGGGTTGTCTGGGGATGGATTAGAGATAGCTAACAATGTCCCTGTGTCACACAGGTCTGAGATGTGTCCAAAAGTGGGGCTTCTGCCATGTCCAGATTATCACAGGAGGACTCTGTCCTTGCACTTTTCGTACGAGTTTTCAGTTGCTCTTTCCTGACTCTCCCTGACCTCATTGCAGGGTTGAATATAGATGAGATGGTTAGATATTACGCTTCAACTCTGTGGTATACCTAGAGGACTAGAGGATAAATTGTATCCACCTTAGCAGCTTCCCAACCTTTAATATGCAAGTGGGGGCACACTGGGGGACGGCAAACCGCACTCGGTCTAACTGAGCCATGTACGCGGGCTCCCGGTTTCGCTCTTTCACAGCAGCCCGCTGTAGTTGCTGGACTTGCGAGGGTGTTTAATGTGCAGGGGTGTAGCAGGAGTAGTGGGAGGGGGTAGCTGGGGGACCACATTTGTGAGGCACCGCACAACAGAGCACACCCCCAGCTAACTCATCTGACTTGACCCCCCCTCCACTCAATGCACCGGGGGCGGAACACCGACACTTTTGGCTCCAGGCTCCGGGATACGGCTTTGGCTTAGCTCCTCCCATCCAAGCGCCTCCGGCGCTGCTCCACTGGCGCCGAATCCACTCGACTCAACTTGGAAAATAGTATTGAACGCATAATAAGATTATATTTATTTCAATTGCTTGAATGTTATTATTATTTTTTTTCTCTGCTATCCAACACTTTCCATACTGTTGCACTCATTGGAGTGGGAATAGTAATCTTTACACCTCCGCAATCCAAAACTTTCCCTTACAGTTGCACTCACTGGAGTGGGAATAGTAAGTTTTACCCCTCCGCTATTTAGCACTTTCCCTAGGGTTGGACTCATTGGAATGGAAATAGTAATTTTTACCCCTCCGCTATCCAGCAATTTCACTACTGTTGCACTCACTAGAATGGGAAGAGTCATTTTTACCCCTCTGCTAACCAGCACTTTCCCTACTGTTGCACTTACTGAGTGAGAATAGTAATTGTTTCCCCTCCGCTATCCAATACTTTCCCTACTTTTGCACACACTGAAGTGGGAATAGTAATTTTACCCCTCCCCTATTCAGCACTTTCCCTACTGTTGCAATCACTGGAGTGGGAGTAATAATTTTTACCCCTTCAGTATCCAGCACTTTCCCTAATGTTGCAATCACTGGAGTGGGAATACTAATTTTTACCCCTCCGCTATCCAACACTTTCCCTACTATTGCACTATTTGGAGTGGGAATAGTAATTTTTGACCCTTTGCAAACCAACATTTTCCATACAGTTGCACTCACTGGAGTGGGAATAGTAAATTTTACCCCTCTGCTATCCAACATTTTCCCTACTGTTGCACTTGCTGGATTTGAATTAGCACTTTTTTTTCTTCCACTATCCAACATTTAGCCTACTTTTGCACTCACTGCAGTGGGAATACTAAATTATACCCCTTCGCTATCCAACACTTTCCCTACTGTTGCACTCTTTGGAGTCGGAATAGTAATTTCTACCCCTCTGATATCCAACACTTTACCTACTGTAGTATTCTCTGGAGTTGGAATAGAAAATGTAATTATTCCGCTATACAACATTTTCCATGCTGATGTATTTATTGTGTTGTGAAATGTAAGTTTTATTTTTTTTCAAGTTTATTGTTTTAATTAATTATAGATTTTTAAACTATTGATATATGTATATATTTAATTTTTATATATTTTAAAAGTTTAAAAATTAAATAATGATAAAGTGAATAAACTATTTTAAAGTAAATATATGTATGTATATAAATTATTATGTTTGTGTTAATATATTTTTAATTAAGTTTCTTTTTTATATTTAGTTAAACTGTAAATTGAATTTATTTTGTTAAAGATAAATTAATATTTTATATATTTAATATGTTATTTTATTTATATTTTGTAATCAATATTTTTTACATCAGTTTTTTTTTATTTCAATCTTTTTGATTCAATATGTTTGTACTTACCTGTTTAGGGAGTCGATATTTTTGCATTCCATATTTTTACATAGATATTTTTTTCATCTGTATTTTGGCAATCGATATTTTGTCAGTAAACCATAGTGCTCAATTTCTACTATAAAATGCCTAAATAATCAATTTTTATTTCTAAAGCCAAATTAAATCCACTCAAATGGCACATTGTGCTAATATGCAGATTATCAGATAAAACATAAATATTAAAAAGGAAAGAGTGCAAGATGCACAATAATCGGAAAAAGAGATGTTAAATTACCTCCACTGAGTTAAAGAAATATCTCTATTTAGTAAAAGCTGGCTGCATTTGATGGAAAACAGATGTTTTAATGTCAAGATATTAAATTATTGGACAAAAGTATTGTTCCCAAATGCATTCTTGGAATAAATAGACCATTCACATTTATCAATAATATACAATCCTACAAACATTTTGCACCTCTCTTTGCCGAAAGAGAAAGTTCAGACCAGCAGGAAGATATATGCATGAAATCCACACAGGAGCCCTAATGTGTTGATAATGTAGCTGTAGCAAACACCCAGAACGTTGGTATATTTGCAGGCAGCTCCACTTTAAAATGGGAATAATTCCTATGAAAAGTAAACTGATTGTCCTTTTACCTAATTTCACATCAACATTCTCCAAGAGTAAGAGTTTTGATGTGCCTCTTTGTTACATCATTGACAAGATAGCCAAATTAAATATCACGTTTCCAGTAAAATAGATGTTTCCAAAATGGTGTATTACTTGCATACGTATTACATCCAGCCAGGGCTCTCCAATGGGAGGCTCTTCATGTTTCATAGAAATATTGGACCAAACACAAATTAAGGCCAAACCCCAATCCTGGCATGATCAGGCAGCTTAACCCTGGAAATTTCCATCTCTTGGCCCATATTGCAGACAGTCATACCAGCTTTCACAAGAAAATAAAAACTTGGTGCTATCCATCCTTATCTACTTAAGCCTACTACCGCTTGTGGGGTATAGGCCATCAACCAGGACTCTCCAGACATCTCTGTGCTGGGCTTTTCTTTCAATCCGACTCCAGGTGTAACATGTCTACTTTCAGTCAGCATCAAGGCCTTCCACTTTTGCTTTTCCCTAGATGGTGCGAGGTCAGGGCCTGCTTGTTGGTTTTTGACTTGGGCATGCAGAGGGTGTGACCTATCCAGACCGAGGTCTTTTCATGTTTTCCTGATGAGCAGGGAGTTGGAAAAAATGACCTATAACAGCAGATCATAGGTCATTGTTGCTGATGGTGGTTGGGCAGCAGATTTTGAGGATTTTCCTCAGACAGGTGTTTATGAAGGTCTGGACTTCGTTGGTGGTGGTCACTGTTGTCCTACAAGTTTCTGCTCCATACAGAACGACCGATTTTACATTGGTGTTAAAAGGCCTGATCTTGGTTTGCAGCATTAGGTACCTGTAGCTCTAGATCTTCCTTACGGAGGGAAGGCAGGCTTTGCTTACCCAATTCTTGCATTAACGTTGCCCACCCTGCTTGTCAATGGCACTGCCCAGGTAGGTGAAGGCCTCAACCTCTTCCAGTGCGTCGCCTGCAAGAGTGACTGCAGTTTTGGAGGCTGTGTTAGCCTACATGGATATTAGTTTTATGCAACTTACAGTTCCTCAACTTGAAGTGGGTTAAAGGGAGGGTCACAAGAAAATAATTTGGTTTTCAGTACCAAGAAAATTCTAGGTAATCAAACTCTATAATTAAAATGTATGAGTAGAAATGGTGCACTTAAAAAATATATATATCCAGTTTTCTTTTAGATATATAAAAATCATTTGGCTGTTTATATGAGTCGTACTATCCTTATTCGTCATTTTGAATGCACGTAGAGATAGTTTCAAACCCAGAAACAGCAACCTTCCTAGTGACCCTCTTGTTTTCATGATCGGGTGATGTACTACAAACACATATTAAATATAGACATAGAACATTGTTACCCTCTTCCATGGGGGCCGTCCGACGTCACGGTGGGCGAGTGCGTCGGGCGGCCATTGGCCGTCCGATTTGCGCACTTGTGGAATTCGCTGGAATGTGCATCGCAGTGAAGGGATTAGGTTTACAGATTTACCAATATTGCACGTGCCATCTGTTTTTGGTCCATGGTACCAGCATTCATTTTGTTTTGCGCTTTATTTTGAAAAAACAGGTTAGTATATGCAGTTAAAGTGTAATAGAAACCAATGAAACTTTAGGTCAGAAGATACGAAGTGGAACAGCGCTGCATCACTATTAGCTCATGCCCACTTAAAAAAAAACTCCCCTTTGTGCCAGAAAATATATTGGCAGTTGCTTAAAAACTGCTTTCACGTATTGAGCTATTTACAATCCTCAAGAATCGATTAATGCACAATAGGTCTCTTATGAACTTTTCTTTTGGTAACTGTTGAAGGCTAAACAGACAACTTCTACAGAATCACACTCTAAAATATTTGAAATAAGAAACTTGTGTATTTATGAGCATATTCAAAAATAATAGGATTTTATATTACTTCAAATATAATAACATTGGCATTTGGAAAATATTTTTGGCTCAGGATTAAAACACTAAGATTTGGCCAGTTATATTCAAGTGTCTAATACTGCTGTATTCAGAATCAAAAAGAACTATTACTCCAACCAAAACTTTCAATTATTTTACTTTTTTATGCTTCCAGCGGAAAATAAAACCTAAAGGTTCCCCGGCCAGGATCCATTTCTGTGCTGGCTTATTATTTCAAAGAAGGGTCAGCGGTGGATTCTGAAACCAGAAGCATACTTTGTGAGTTTATTTTTATCTTGGCAGTCCTTGAAGCTAAGTGTCACACTGATGGACTGGGCACTACCTCACTGGTGTTTTTATTATCTGCATTTAACACTTTTAACTGAAACAACACTGACCTACTAATCGCCTGTGCTCAGTGATTAAAATAACAAGTACCACTCTTTCTTGGTCTAATAGTTTTATTTAGCATTTCCAATTGAAATCAAACAGTAAACAAATCGATAATGTAAATATAAAAACGAAATGCTCTGCAAAAAAATGTAATACTGCATAGAGGGCCATTTAGTGTCGGGAATAATTTCCATTAATGACAATGAAAACACTAATGAAGACAGGGTATTAAATTTGAATATTGTATTTACTTTTAGGAAGCCTATATGGGATTATAGAAGGTAACTGCAGCCTGGCATAAGATCCAGTTAGAAGCAAATTGGTCAGCAATGGAAGATTTACCATCTAATCTTCACTTTGTACGTCTACGTCTCCGTACAAAGGAATTTCTGGTCTTTTAACATATTGTACATTCGTATGTACAATCTTATGCTTCGCTGTGCGGTTTATGCCATTGTACCCACACAGATGATGGGAACTAGCTTTGTATGGGATTAAGTAACTACCACTGACATTTGACTCAGAGGGCTTCAAAATGCCTTTTTCTTCTCAAAGATTCTAGGTAAATCCCCAGGCACTGCACTAAGACAATTGCATGTCACATATTACATAGGAACGGCCGTTGTACAAATTGACTCCATCACGATAGTAGATTATTACTCACAATGTGCTGCCCCAGGCATAGGCGAGTTTGTAACTACCTCGGTGTCAGCACATAATTAAAATAAAGAGAAACTGCGTGAACCATCCAGTCCGTCCGTCACTGTGCAGGCAGCACCAAACTGCACCCGAAAGGAGGGGGGGGGGGGCAGAGATCTACCTACAGTTGGAAGTACTGAGTGATTGCACCAACTAGGTGGTGGATATCTGGGGATTCCGCAAGACCCCTTTACTTTCTCCAGAAGGCTGCATTCTGGGGGTGCACTGACTGTGTGCCATCTTCTTGTGGTGCACAGTCAGTGTGCCTGCTGAATGCACCTTTGCCTCTCCACCTGTGTCCATTATACAGTGAGGGTGGAGAGGAAAACTATTTCCTCATTTGTGTGGAGCCACCGCCCCATAAAAAATTACGGAAAACCCTCTCAAGATACTATTAGCACTATATAGGTGCCGAGGCTGTCAGTATTACAACAATCATTGGTAAAGCCAACAGGTCTCTGCAATCCGAGACATGTCTGCTCTGTCAATGTTATTGTCTATAGCATTGTCAATGCATTGTCAATATGTTATCACTGCGTTTTCAAGGCTAATGGCACATCAGCGCAGCTATGCACAGTCAGTGCCAGGTGAGGCCTGCCCTCCTCGCAGTATCACCTGTGCAATGTGTAATGTGCCCTTACCCCTTCGGGGGCTGGAGCACTGAAAGCATCTCAGCAGACATACATCCACATAGAGAAGCGTCATCTTCACAGCGGCATCATGTAATAACAATATAATAATAATGTTTTTTACTTTAGCATAATGTAAGCAATTGTTTTTTGTAATTGTGGTCGCACTGCATGCATGGAACAATGTATATTTTCCTACTGAGTATGTTTGTTTCTACTACATATTTATTGTTTCATTACGTGAAAGAGACTAATAAAAGGTATATAAAGGAAATATATGTTGGCCAATGTAACATAGTTACTGTTGTTTCCATGCGATGGTCAGCCTTTAATTTGATGGATGTGATAATTGAAAATCAAGCAGAAAGGCATGATTAAATAATACATCAAGTGGAGATGTAAATATAAACTTGCGCTTCTATGTATTTCGTAGAAATGGGGCTTGTCTAAAATGTGAAACCGATATAAAGCCTTTTTTTAGGCAATTGGATGGGCCTGCGCGGAAGAATAGAGTCCAAAAGCTAGCAAGTTATTTTTACTTAAGTTCCTTTATTATGAGTTCAATATCAAAACAAAACTTTAAAATGAAGCCAACGTGTTTCGTTCTCCTTCGGAGAACTTCATCAGGGCTCAAAAGTATAAAGTAACACCGTTTGGTGCGTGGCCTGTGGTTATCCAAACCTTCTCGGTAGTATAATATATCTGGCGTTCCGGGCGTGTTGTCTTGTAGGGTCTAGTTATAAAGGCGTCCCTGGTCTTGACTATTGGAATCCCACTAGCGGAATGATAGGCGCAAGCAGAATATCACTAGAAAGAAGGCGTAAGTGAGGTTCCTGGGAGGGCCTACATCGACTTGCAGTCCAGAATAGTCAGTAAACGCCACCCACTATATGAGGGATGATTGAATGAAGGCTTGGCTAGATGGCACAATAACGGGGTTGTCAATAAACGTCTGAAACATTAAAGGATAAAACCAAAAACGATCAATGGTCCATGTCAAAAGGTATAATGCTATAGGGTAAACGTACCCGAGGCTGTGATAGGCCTAAACTGTTTGATTTTGTCCGCGGGTTCGGAGTGCCGGAGTTTGAGGCATCTCTGACTCGATATTCTGCTTGCGCCTATCATTCCTCTAGTGGGATTCCAATAGTCAAGCCCGGGGACGCTTTTATAACTAGACCCTATAAGACAACACGCCCGGGACGCCAGTTATATTATACTACTGAGAAGGTTTGGATAATCACAGGCCACACACCAAACGATGTTCCTATTTACTTTTGAGCCCTGATGAAGTTCTCAGAAGGAGAACGAAATGCGTTGGCTGGATTTTAAAGTTCTGTTTTCATATTGAACTCATAATAAAGGAACTTAAGTAAAAATAACTTGCTAGCTTTTGGACTCTATTCTTCCGCGCACGCCCACCCAATTGCAATTTGGAGGATCTGGAGCACAGTGGCACCCCTAGGCGGTTGATGCCTGGGCTGTTTGAGTTGAATTTCTTTGGATATCAGAACTGGCATGAGGTGCTGAAATCTATAGTCAACCGTCCTTTTTCTTTGTAATTACAAAACCTTTTTTTAAGCTAGCATTTTAAAAGTAAATCAGAATTAAAAGTAATGTTCCACAGGCAAATACTTGCATTTATTTGTTCCCTGATTTGCTGGTGAAACATTTTAATTGTGATTGAGCCCAAATCACACACCTAAATTGTGCTTTTATCACTGCAATGGAAAGAGTTTATTTAGATATGTATTTACAAAGAAAATTATGCGATTAAAATTCTTCTTTTAAGTGTATGTTTTGCAATTAAATCAAATGCACTCAGAATTAAAAGTAACGTTGCACCTGCAAATCAAAATAAAAAAACAAATGCAGTATGGTGAAAGTATTTAACTTTGATTTGCCAATGCAATCTTCATTTAATTATGAATGTATGTGAACTACTTTTACAAAATGAGCTTAAGCAAAGGGTTTGCATCGCATGATTTTGTTTGCAAACACGCACCCAAATACAGTCTTTTAATTGAATTTATAGAAGTGTGATTTAGCCACCTGTTTGAAAGTCAATCACGGGAACTCAGAATTCCAAGTATATAATTCCGATGCCAGGCCTGAGTGTCGCTGTACACTACTTATGTGTAGAATTCATGTGAATTACTTTTACAACTTGCGCTTAAACAAAAGCTTTGAATCACATGATTTTGTTTATAAACAAGCACTCAAATAAAGTATTTAAATTGAAGTGATAGAAGTGTGAATTAGTCACGTGCTTTGAAGGTCAATCACAGGCATGCAGAATTACAAGTTTATCATACCGTTGCCAGACCTGCATGTTGGCGTACACCAATCATGTGTAAAATAGCTAAACGGTATTATCAGAAAACAGCATTTAATATTTGACCTTGGCCTTCGAATGCAACTGAAAATGTGAACAAGATAAGAACAAGATTTACAGGCCTGTTTGCACGTGAGCTTGGAGCAGTAAGTGAAAACACAAGCGTTCTTGTTAAGCTCTATTTAACAAAGAAAAAAGTTGTTCGTGAAACAGATCCTAAAATGAAAGCAGTGGAGGTATAGTGTCATTGGTCCATGCTCTCTGGGAGGGCTTAACACAGAAAGAGGTGTGTCAAATGCATGCCATGAACAAATGGGGAGAAAATATGAGAGCGAAGTTGGAGACAGCAAATTGGAAGCCTATGAGCAGGTTGAAGTCCACAAAGCAGATACAACATGTCTCCTTGAAACAGCGCATGAACTGTCTAGCCGAGACCTAAAACGGACTACATGTGCATTAGTGGCCCCTTCTGTACCATTACAGTACAGAGGGTGTCCAGAAAATTAGTGCACATGCCAGAGCAACGTTACATGTGCTATTTGGCCTAGATTTGTGGAGAGATATATTTATTTACTTATGCCTCCTGGAGTTGGATGCATGTAATATTGAGATTTGTATGTTGGCATTCCTGCATTAAAGAGCTATTGACAAAACATGGAATAAACAATACAGCACACTAATCAATTCGTTACTTTAGGATTCGCTAATACTCTGTTTTGTCCAAGTTGACTTTTAGGCGGTTGTCCTTCATCCAGGTGGCTTTGTCGTTCTTGGTTTCAGAAGTTGGCTCCTGTGGTGTCAGTTTCATCTGTGAGGGACATGATGAGCTGAGTGTCATCGGCATAGGAGTTGATGGTAAGTTCATGGGTGTGGGTGATGTCTGCCGGTGGCGCCAAGTAGGTGTTGAAGAGGGTGGGGCTGAGGGTGGAGCCATGGGGGATACCACATATGATGTCTTTGGGTGCAGAAGAGAAGGGTGGTAGATGGATCCTCTGTGTATGGCTGGAGAGGAAGGAGGAGATCCAGCTTAGTGTGTTGCCTTGGATGCTAATGTGGTGGAGCCTGGTGATTAGGGTGTGGTGGGAGAGGTGTGTGGTGGTTAGGTGTGAAATTGCCATATTTCCTGATCTGATCTTTTCTGCCAAAAACCAATGGTTTCCCTCAGACTTCATCCAAAGTCTATCCAACCTAATGGAGCCCTCCTTGGCTACAGCCTACTACCTGGCCCCACTGTAGATGTTTACCTTCCCATTTTGAGACTAAGTCTGAAGGTAAAAGTTCTGACCGGTTTGAGCCTTGTTTCTGTATCTGACCAGCACTAAACCGCTGTCATCAACAAATTGCACCTAGATCCCAGTCTACCGCCACCAGCTGACTGCGGTTGGCGCTTCACACTTTCTGGTGATATTTGTATTTAGAAATATAAACCTTCACATCTCTGTTCCCTTTATTGGAATTTTGCCATTTTGTTGTTATTTAATTCATTAAATTATTCTCTATTTTTATAAATTGGAGTGTGATTTTTATGTTGGGGTGTTTACAAATTTTTAGCAATTTTGATGCTTTTAAATGCTTTACACATTTTCTTTGGTAAAGCTGGTCTGCTGTATAACATGGTCACCAGGGTTTGAGCTCACGTTTAGATTACTGAAACCTTTACCTGGGCCTAACAAAATAGTCACATTATTACTTGCATTGGACTCCTATTCACCACAACTAATAACTTATTCTCAGGAATGGATGTCCCTCTCTATACTAAATACATTTTCATGAACGTATAAAAACATTAATTAAGGTTAATGATGTCGGCCAAAATGTCCATTAAACTTTGTGAAATGCAAAATTATTTATAACACGTCATTGGGTGAGCAAATATCAAGAGTTAGTACAAGGTAGTATAATTGTTTTATTTTTTATTAAATTCAATTGTATAACTTTTTGTTTCCTTGTCAAAATACTCTTCATATTAAGATTTCGTATTGGTGTATTAGACCCAACGCCCCCAAAAAATTATATTATACGTATAGGCAGGTGATCCTTAAATTCATCATATTTAGGCTTTCAATATGAGGGGGGCATTAATTACAATGGTCTCGGTAACCGAAATTACAGGGTCCTGTCAGAACTCTAAGATGTGGTGTTTCACACAAAAATGTGGCCTGCTGAAAAAAGGGGAAATCTCGGTGGTAACTGAGGGGAAGCATGCAGCAGTTGGCACAGAAACACGAATTCCTGCACTATCAGCCAGATTCATCATTGTCCCGTTTTGCGAGTCCTTAATAGCGATTATTAAGGAATCGCTATTAAGGACTTGCAAAACGGGATTCATGTAGGAATCGCTAAATAAATTGCGATTCCTACAGCTTCCTTATTTGCGATTAGCAAAGCAAATAAGGATGCGATTTCAAGGGTGCCAGGGGTGTCCAAAGGACACCCTGTAGCACCCATGAAATGTAATCTATATTGGTGTTGCGCACACACATGTCCAAAGGACATGTGTGTGTGTACCATGCAACTTAGAAAAATGCATTTAAATGCATTTTTCGAAGTTTTCGCTATTTACCACGAGGTTTGACCTCGCGGTAAATAGCGGCCCAAAATTGCGAATTCGCAATTTTAAAATAGTTAATGAATTGCATATAAGGAATCTCAAATAGAGATTCCTTAAAATTTTGCATTTGGGATGATGAATCCTAAATGCAAAAATTGCACTCGCAAAGGGCCAGATTCTCAGAATCTGGCCCTTTGCGAGCCCATTTTTCGTTGATGAATCTAGCTGTATGTTCCTTAAAAACGGGCATTTTATGTTATTTACCCACACCCCCGTATCTCCCAGGACCCAGTAATGGCAGTTCTGGGGATGGAGAACCAGCAGGAACTACTCAGGCCACTGGTAATGAGGGCCTAAGGGTTGCACAACTAATATTATGGTCTTGGCTAAGAATATGGTTGGGGGAGTGGAGATTATGTTTTTGTAGGAGGAGCACTATAGACTCCAGTCAGTGCTAGCCTGCCCTTTTATTTTCCAAGGAGAGTTAAATCATTGTTGGAAAATAGTTAAAAATACTAAAACACATATGCATGAAGAGTCATTTTTAAAAAGTAATTAAGTGAATACATACATTTACATTATTTTCGGGAAATGTATATTTGAATCACCTTCATGTGTTAATTGTGTACTGCATTTATGTGTTGTTAGTTTCTCCAACAACCACACTATTAAACAAATGTATCATTAAAGTAAATTGCCCTAACGGCTAGGGCAGTCGACCTCGAAACTGAGGAACTGGGTTCGAGTCTCGGCAACGACGCTGACCATCCTGTGATTCTGGGTAAATCAGTTAATCTCCCCGTTGCTAACAAACATGAATGTGTCCTCATGTAACGCAACTGGTGCTATGTAAAGCGCTCTGATACACAATACCTTCGGGTCAATTTTGCGTTATATAAAACTCCGTAAAATAAAAATTAAAAAATAATAATAATAATATTTCGAACCGGCGTTTCCACCCATAGGTTGGAACTGTAAAGCGTGTCATGTTTCTTACATAAGGTACTTACAACTAATGGAAATCTGCCACAGGACTGGATTATCCCCTGCCAAAGGGTGGGTTTGGGGAATAACGAGTTTCTTTCGAATGCGGCCGCCTTGGGAAGAGGCAACGCTAGTGATTA
Organism: Lissotriton vulgaris; assembly: GCF_964263255.1. Lineage (NCBI taxonomy): Eukaryota > Metazoa > Chordata > Amphibia > Caudata > Salamandridae > Lissotriton > Lissotriton vulgaris. Next base: position 2,124,749,637 of record NC_141687.1, on the reverse strand, counting down.
ATAGCTAAAAACCCATAATACTGTGGAGATTTCGCAATACTGGCAATGCTTACACCACGCGCATTGCACTTCTAAACTCATTTCTGCTTCAAGGAGGTCTGCGTGGTTTAATCAGTGTGAGAAAGTCTATAAAACAGTCCATCTTTACAAGTGTTTGGAACCGGCATGGTATTCCCATCAAAATATGTGTCCCCTATCAAGGAAAAATAAATTGCACATTGTATGTGAGGTGCAAGGTGAGGGGGTGCCAACATTACCAGCTCTTTAATTGGGCCAGTGAATTGACATGTGCACAGTGATATTGTTTAGTTATTTCGCCCAGAATGAGGAATAACACATGGACCTGGTTTTACAAGGTTAAAACATGCCTGTGCGCCTTTTCCTGCTACCACTAACAGGGCCGGTTCTAGGATCTGCGAGGCCCTGGGCTAAAAGGAAACCTGCGAGCCCCCCTCTAATTTAGATAAGTGGCCCCCTGCAAGGAGACCATTCACAGACACTGTGGGGGGCCCATTGTCCAGCATTTTGGCGCCCCCACAGTTTTAACTTTTACTCCACAAGCATTTCTCACACCTTCAGTCCGATAGGTGTGAGAATTGATTGTGGTCTAAAAGTTAAAACTGTGGGGGCGCCAAAATGCTGGACAATGGGCCCCCAACAGTGTCTGTGAATGGTCTCCTTGCAATTGAGGGAGCGTCTCTCCCATATGCCTCCGGACACCATCCATGAGAGGCCCAGGGAGGGGGCCCCCTCCAATATACCTTAATTGCAGGCGACACCTTTCTTTGTAATAGATCGCCAGGGATACAACAGGACACATCACTAGTGCGTGGCCCCATGCTGGTGGGCTGAGCGCGAGGCCCTGTGCAGCCGCCCACGCTGCCCATGCCTAGCGCCGGCCCTGACCACTAAACCTGAGCAGGTTTTAAACAGGGGTGAGGGGTAGGTGCAGGTTGTGAGCAAGCGAGTCGCCGGGAAGGCTATGACAGGCGGGCGGAGTTCGATGCTCACCCGTTGCTCTAGGAGAGGAACAAAAAAAAAAGGCTGTGCTGCACTTCTGTAACCCCTGGCCTGGACCCGTGATTACAACAACAGGAGTGTTTCAACCAGGTGGTACTGAGCGTGGTATTCCTGCATCTCATAATATCGGTAGGGAGCACCAGGCATTTGTAGTCAGATAGAAAGGTATCCCTCCAGGGACACTGCTCCATCCGGCGAGTTTTGAGGTCCAAAATCTAGGCTTAGTGTAACATAGAAGTGTTCTGCAGACACTTTGCAGCCACTGGCAGGTTTGTTCGGGAAAGTGGAATTCCCCACAAGAGTAATATTATACTTTATTTTTAGTCTAAAAATATGTAAAGTTGAGAATTTCCTAGGAGTAAACGTATAACAAACAGCCTTTTTGTTATGCTTTTCTATACAGCGACTTACGGTCTGCCTTACTGTGATTTAGGAAAGTGTAAGTATCTTTTATTATATTTGGAATTTGCTAGGCCTGTGAAGTCAGCGATTGTGTTTTATAGTTTCTATTTAAAGGAATCAAGAGTATATTTACACCAATTATAGACGAGACAGAGAGAGCCACACTCGTTGTTTCAAGCTCCAAACAAGGTATAAATCCCAGGGAGGTGGTGTCAGCTCTGACGTGAACACAGGATTACCGAGATTAAAATACATCACAAAATGATGACTCGTGTCCATACCATTTTATGTAGGCTGACCCCACAGACAGATATTCAATGCCACTGGTCTATCCTTCTAGGAGAAGTGTGGCGCACTGGTTAGAGGAGGCAGGCCTGGAAGCAGAGATCAGCCTGGGACCAGGGCTCAATTCCCGGCTAGGCGGGGTCTTGAGTCCTAAAAATGTCCTTGGACTCGACAATTCTCGCTCCGGTCCCTACTCGATTCATGGGTTCACACTCTGCGACTCTGGGCAATAGCTTGCTTAATCTCCACAAAGGCCCCTCGCGGCAGGATGCCTGGCTTTCACCTTGCGGATACCCTGCCGGGGTTATCTCACAGGGGAATACCAAGACGGGTTCCCTAAGCTAGCGCTTAGAAACCGCTCGTTGATTTGCGCTATATAAATTCCTGTACATTTACATATCCATGGACCTCCAAGAGGCAGAGGGCCGCCCGCCACGTGCAGCGAGGAACAATGACACTGCCTGACGTGGGCAGGAAGTCTCTGCCACTGCAAGGGGGAAGGGGGGGGAGCTCTAATTACCACTGGTTCCGATTAAAAGAATCAAGCTTTGCTGAACTCGGGTAGCGCTATTTATATGAAGATTCGCTGAGAAATCTGGAATGTGTGTCTCTCTTTTCGTCACTTGCATGCATTTATAAATTATGAAGCACTTCGGTATGTAAATATGACTTTAATGTGTTGGGAGAAATACTGCCTGTGCAGCCTGGTGCTATGGGAGGGAGTGTGGGTGGCTCTTGTTTGAGCCAGTCTCAGTAAAAAGTGCATCTGTTTGTGAATATAAACATATAGCTCACGTTTACTGCATTCCTTGCTCTGCAAGAAACATGTCAACTAAAACAACGGGCTGCGTGGTATGTGCAGTGTACACTTTTGGAAATAAATATGTACTTAAACTGCTGAAAGGAACACATTGGCTGATGATTACGCGCTGGCAGGCCCAGCAGCCTTCTGTTCTAGCCAGCCCAGGCTTGCTAGAAGTTATCTTGCTGCGGCGAGGTTTGGTTTCCCTCCGCTGACAACTATGAAGGCTGTCACATTGTTTCAAGCTCCATTTCTCCAAGCTATTTCTCGGGTCTCGCCTGCTATCCTCTCGCTTTCAGAACCAGCAGGGGCGTCACGAGGAGAGCATAGTTAAGGAGAGAGTAAAGAATGCTGGACAGGAGGGAGGCGTGCTTCCAAAAATTAAAAAATGTCAGAGAAGGCCTTGTGAAAGAATGCAGAGTCTAACCCAGCTGCCATTGCTAAGGGTTCAACCAGTCTGTCCCGCCAGAAATCCATGCTACAAGCCTGACAAGCCAAAGAAAATGGACGTGCCTATCTATGTCAATCAGATTTAGGGCCTCGTTCGAGTTTTGGGCTACATGGGTGCTAATTATCACACCCGGTAACTACTGATAGGACAGGGTGTGACATTTACAAAGTGAAGTAAACCACCCCTATGCTACGTTATGCAGGTTGGAATGAGGTACCACGTGCATGATCAATGTTTCTACACCCAATGTTACTTTCGCTTCTTTGGACCATTTTCACCTGCACACTTTCATTCAGGATTTCCTGGCAAAATGTGTCCAGAGAAAATTGTGTGTGTGTTTTTATAAAATTGAAAACAAGGAGAGGGACCCTATAGATCCAGAGGGACAGAGCACCCAGAAATTCAAGCGTTGAACACAAATTGTCCCTTTGGAAATCCTGACACACTGATATACCACTCGTGGCAAGTGTACCTAACTCTCAACTCACACTTGCACTCACAGTTAATACTCCATTCAAGATATATATGCACTTATACACGTGTTTAATGAATTTTTCTAAAGAATTTCTTTCTACATAAAACAATTAAATTATGTCACCATATACAGCAGTACAATACAATGTATAAGATACAATAAATCACAATCAGTGCACTACATGACACTTGATACTGTAATTAAAAAAACCTCGGAAAGGAAAAACACTGAAAGAAGACAATAACATATGTCATATAATTTGTTAACCAGAGTCAATAATAGCCAGCACACTGCAGGGGGATTGCTTCCCTCTGCTGTTACTTAATTGTGGACTTCATTTAAAACCTAAGTCACGTGCAGATGGAGACGTGCAGATTGGTAAAGAACAGTCACTCCGGCCCACAGCTATAGCACATTCTGGATGGGTTCAGTAGTCAGCAGTGTCCCGGCAGGGTTGCATTCATGGGTGCTAAAAGTAATAAGGACCCCTCTCCCGAGGTGTAATTGGGAGCTGTGCTTCTGCAGAGCAACAAACACTTTAAACATGCCTATTTCACAGTGGAAAACTCAGATAAATCACTTTACATTGATTTAAGGCGGAAAAGAAATGATTTAAAGTAAAATGAAGTGCCGCAATAATGCCGCTAAATTTCCATTTTTGTGCCGCTAAATTTCCATTTTTGAGCCGCTAATTTTGCAAATCTATGCCGCAATATCCTGGGGTGTCTGTTCAATGAGCAGGTGCTAGAAGCTGCACTTTGTTCATTTAAAGGGGCGCACAGGTACTGTGGTATGGTGAGCACCTGAACTTATATATTTTGCTGTCAAACCAGCATTGCACGGTCAGAGAACTACAGCGTTAACAGCAGCTGGACACAGCGTTATCGACACAAGTATGCCTTAATATTAGACACAGTCAAGCACAGATGCCCGCGTGCAGTGCCCCCCTGGGCTGTTCAGTGTTTGCACAGCAAACACACACTGACAGAAGGGTGGTTACCAAGTACCCTGGCAACGGTACCACTATGCACAAAATTTACTGCATAGCATATCTAAAGTGTCCTAAGGCATGCGCTTGGCTTTTAGTCAGTGTTGTTTTTAAGCCTGGAGAAGTATTTTATACCTTTACTTTCAGTTTAGGCGCTATAAATAAATACAAACCTGCTAGGGAGTTCAAGAACTGTTTGAAAGTCACCTTCATGTGCCGGAAACAGGTGGCACCCGAGCTGTGGTAGTTACGCATCGCACGCAGTCACCCACTGGGAAATGCCTTGTATCTCTTCTTCCACTGCTGCATGGATTCATCCTATATTAAGATTCACTTTGTCAAGGAAATGGGCGGGATAGGGAGGGTGGTGGATGGTATTAGAAAAGATTTTTGAATGGGTAGTGGGGAGACATTAAACAGGCACAAAGAAGGGCGCAACAGGCAGAAATTAGAGAGGTCAAGAGGGACCAAGGAGGCTATATATAATATAGGATATTCATTATATTTAATAATGCCCACCCTTATCCTGTAGCATAGGGGGCGCCAGAAGCACCATCCCACTAAGACATCAAGAAGAGTGGTAGACAATAAAAAAGCAACAGACTGATAGAAGTGAAGGAAGTTCCAGTGGAAGAAGAGGCCAAAATGTTTAGAACCTTCCCAAAAATAAGGGCTAAACGTGTTTCGTGATAAGAGCACACCCGCTGAGAGCCTGGTGAGGAAAAGGGTTGTAAGTCAAAGGTGATCCGTGCTGTGAAGGACCCGAGCCCCTGAGATCAGCAGCTGAGCAGGCACAACGGAGTGGTGTGTGTGGCGGGGGGTTGCAAAGTATTTATTATTTATCTGTTTGAAAGTTTGAAAGTGTTATAGAGTGCTGCGTGTCTTCCTTCCAGTACTTCAGGGTGCTAAGAATGTTGAAGATAAAGAGTCTGCTCTCTCAGGATCAGCAGAGTTATAGCTGGACACTGGTGTTTACCTACATCACCCTAATAATGTAATCTGGTACTTTCCTAAAGCGCTCAAATGCCCTTGGGACAAGTTCTCGCTGTATGAAAAATGCAAAAAGATCTAAAGAAATCAGTATCGTTGTGTTGGGTATCAATAAAAATCCACTGTCAGCCAGTAGCGTCAAGAGACCCTCTCGGCTGAACATGTACGCTACAAATCGCATTTTGGGGATTCTTTATAAGCCTATTGTGCCTCCGGAAGGTCACTGTCCTCCCATATTAAAAGCGAGGAACCGAGGGCGCAAGGGGCTTGTAAATAGGCCCCTTTATGATCTGTAAGAGTCTGATAGTTGAGATTGAACCTTCCCCAATGTTCTGCTGTTGCGACTCTATTTGTCAGTCGTGCTCTAGTGCATTCGAAGTTCTGTTTGAATTGTTTTCTGACTCTGTGTGGGTGTCTCGAAGGCCGCGCAGCTGAGTCAATGCGCTGCTGGTGTAAGGGTCACCAGTGCAAACTCAGAAAGAACCAGCCTTGTGTGCACACCTGCGCGGACCAGGGAGTGCACACGTAAATATACAAGAATGGGCAGTTGGGGTGCGCTGTATAGGGGAGGATGGGGGGCTGGGTGGGGGCGTTGGGTGCTTTGAGGATACTGTTTCAAATTCCAGCCTGGTCACCCCCGAGGATTGGATGGGTGTCCTGGCGCACTCATGAGGGCGGAAGGGGCTGGTCCTTCTTACACGTGTCCACCGATAGTAGCAAGACTTGGGTTTTACTTAATGAATTTTATAAAACAGCCTCTGTAAAGGACAGGATTGAATTCGAGGAGTGGAGTGAGGGTGAAAGGTCAAGCGATGGGAGTGAAGGAACCGATGCTGCGCAGGTAGAGAAGGGAGCGGTGAGAGGGCAAACAAAATCACCTTCGAGACGGTTTTCTTTTATTCAGCGCCCACTGCATAAATAAACAGCTCCTAGGCGCTCCTAGATAGAGTGTTTTATACGAGGAGCTTTAAAATAACTGATCAGCTGTTTGCGGTTGGTTACCTCCTCCTACATGGCCCCCCCATACTGACTTGTACACCCAGTGGCAGTAAATGTAATCCCTTATAGAGCTGCACACAGCTGTAGTAGTAACAGAAATACTGTAGTTAGCCCTGTGCGTGCCACGCTCCTGAGTCCCAACCCCGGTAGCCCCTAGCCGCCGTGACAACCCCCTGCTGGCTTCATTGTATTCCTGGGACGTCGGATATGAGCCATATCCGGGGGTTAAGAGGGAAGGTTTCTGGAGGGAGGTGGTAGAGAGGGTAAAATGGCTAAGAGGATAGGCGCAACTAAAGTCCAATTTCGGGGAGTTGGGGCTAACATACAACTCTTGTTCGAGTTGGATTTACTTCTGCTTTTAAATGGCTAAACTGCGTGCATTTAGTAATCCAGTTCAATCAGGCCGTCCCACAACAGCTGGACTGATAGAGGAGGAAAAACAAAAAACCCGCGAGTGGTGCGCGCGCGCGCGCCACTCCGAACATATGTCTTCAATTATCGCGGCCTATTGCGTGTTCTGTTAAAATACAGCACGCACGCAAAGCCCAATCAAAATGGACCTTGGAAATGCAGACGCACGAGCTGTGTGGAATTTCAAGGTCCATTTTTAAACCCCATACAACAGGGCTTTTCGCTTTGCGAGCCCTAAAGAGCACTGGAGTGGTGTAATTCCTTCTTGAGTAATAGATCACACCCAGTGGGAATAGACCTATTTAGATAGGCACCTGGTATTTTGGGCAAGGAGTACCACAAGGTTCTACATTCAGACTTATAAACTTTGACAGAAGTCGTATTTCCTTCAGCAGGGCAAACCAAAAAAATTCAAGCTGACTGGCATTTCGACATTGATGACTGTTGCTTCAACGGTGATCACAGTCTCCGTCGGTTCTCCAGGCAGAAAGTAGACAAAAAAGTTTCTAAGTTCCAGCTTTTGCAATAAGTGCAGGAAGAGTACACTCTGACATCAACCAAAGGTTCCAGAAACTCAGAAACAGCACTTGAGAGCGAGGGCTCACTCCAACAGAAGCCATAAGTAGGATCCTGAGCAAGCCCAGTTAAAACGGGTCAGCTAGTCTCTTTGAAGAAAGTGGTCTTCTTGCAGCTTTAGTGTACATGTAGCTTAACATGTCAGCCAATTGACCCTTGGAGTCCGCTTCTTTGTCCTGGGTACAAGTGGGAGCAGGTCCAGGAACTTATGATTCTTCTCACAGGTCCATTAAAAAAAAAAATGTAAATCGAGCATTTGTTAAGCGCACAGCTACCCAGAGGCATCCCAGCGCTGGGGGCCTTCGGGAAGAATTAGCAAACTATTGCCCAGAGTCACATGGTGCTGGGCTGACCTGGCGCTGGTGATCGAACCGAGAGTCCCAGCGTCCAGTGTCAGTCACCCTGGCCGCAGCGCCACACCTCTTACACTCCTTCTGCCTTTCACAGGCCGAGCAGTGTTCTGAAGAAGGTACCCAGGGGTGCCACATTTATGCCTTAGACTAGCATGTGGGTGAGGGTCACTCCTGGCCGTCCCTGACCAATAAGAAAAAAGTTCCCTGGGGTAACACTGCTCAATTTTGCAGTAGTTCCATGTGTGCCCTACTGTGAACAATCCCACAGCTTCCCTCTTTGCCTACCTATAAAATGGCAGATGCTTTCCTTCATTGTACAGAGCTCCTACGCCAACAGAAGAGGTGTAGACCGGGAAATGAGCAAACCACTCCCTGTGGTCACTCAAAATTGGTTCAGAGGTAAGCTCCTCTCCCACTGGACTTGGTGCCTGACCGGCTACTTAGACAAAAGGGATGCAGGCCAAGGTGAGAGCTACATCTGTCAGTGACAGAGTAGGCATCCTTTCAAGATATTCAAGGAGCTGATTTAGTGGTAGGCCAATTTCTTCCACACCCAAGGCCGTTATCTCAGCTCTGAGAGCCAATTAAAAACTAATCAAAGAGCTATTCAGCTCCTTGGTGACAGTTGAAAGCTCAGGCAAATGGGCTTCTAGGGAATTTAGGTAGGTTAAAGGAAACTTGTAAATTATTTGTTACAAATTGAATTTTATAAGTGCATTGGATTTGTAATAAATATTTTAAAAAGTCTAACAATTAATTTTTTATCTGGTTGTTAGGTGGAGATAAGTCCAAGTATCCCATTGGTTTCCTATGGAACAGCTAACCCTGCAACAGTAAAAATAGATTTTAAGGCATTGCCACTGTAAGGGCAAGCATACAAATACACTTTTACATACCCTACTCTAAGATATCAAGTACCTGCTTTATGGGCATTTAAGGACTACTTAGGAATTACTTATTAAAAATTTAAAAGGAGGATATAGCCAGTAAAAAGGAGTTATTCTGACAGGTCAAATTTACAGGTTAACCCGACACACTCACAGTACAGGTGGCAGGCCTGCATTGTCACTTTTGCGGTGGAACAATATCTGCTGCAGTCAACTAGTGACATTTAACTTATAGGCCCTGACTGCACTCTGTGCTATATATTAGGGACTTATAGGTAAGTTAAATAGGCCAATTGGGAGTATTTCCAACACCGACATGTTTTAGTAGTCAGAGCACATGCACTGGGGCCTGGTTAGCACAACGTAGCACAACGAGTCCCAAGGCACAAAGTAAAAATACACAGCAGCATCAGTCCATAAAATGGAGTTGATCGTGCAAAAAGAGGCATTTTCTAACAGTTATTTATAATAGAAATGTTCACAAAATGTATCTGCAAAGGGTAGGTAAATTGAGACTATAATTTCTGGTGGTACCTCCTGAAGTAGGATCAGACATGTTCATTGAAGTAATAACATATTTATTCAGCAAGATGACATGTCTCTCCTACAGGGTCCCAGAGGCAACAGCCCGTCTTGGAATCCCAAAGATGTCACAACATTCCATGATGGCAAAGAGCTCTGGACCTGCATCACCACGCCTCCCAAAATATTTATTTGCTGCCCTAAATATTGTCCTATCATGTTTACTTTTTTGGGCATTGTTGTAAAATTTACAGGAGCGTGACCCATATACCAATTCAGGACTGGGTAAGTAAGGGGCATTAAGAAACAATGTCCAGCTAGGTAAGGATGTGTAGGCAATTAATTATGCATGAATACAGCATTACTCACAAGGAAAGAAGGAGCGTACTCATTGGTATGAAAAAAGATAGTTAATCATCTTTATATTGTGACATAAGTTCATGGTCGGAAATTATACAGTTTGAAGCAGCACTGCATAAATTGAATTGGTGACAACCATATAATACTTGGTGCTTAAAAAAGTGTCTGTGGTGAGAGTGGCGACGCAAGTGAAAAGGTGAACAGCATGGACGGCGCACTGTGAACAAAGTGCAAATAATTTACAGTGAGTGGCTCCAAAACATGTGACAACGTGATATCACAATAAACAAAAGTTCTTTCAATTTGATGTAGAGCCACAAAGGAGGAGTACGCCTGTTATTGAGCTGTTAGGTCGACGGCGTTTCGATCCACATTAGTTTGGATCGTCATCAGGACTTGGTTGTCTGGGTTGGGGCGTGCTGCAAGGAAAGGAAAGAGTTTCAGGGGGGATTCCGGGGTGGCTAGGAAGGAAAGGCATGCAAGGAAGAGCAGTGGAATTACCTGAGGTCAATTCCGTAGCGTGAACATAAATCGTCTATAGATTATTTGGAAGCCTCTACGGTTAGGTTAGGGGCAGCCTGAAGTATATTCCGGATGGCCAAGTCATAGGTCATCTGGGGCCTGCATGAGGGCACTGTAAAAAAGGTAGACAATGAAGGATCGTGTGAATAGATAAGGCATGGTTAATTTAAGTGAGGGAGGGAAAATAAGGGGGCCTTGGTTATGATGGCCGGCCGTCTATGATCAGCCGTGTTTTAAGTACTGTTCCTATGAACAAAGCCCACATTTGGGAGGCAATTATCAATGGCCCGTGAATAATATCAAGGAGTGTTGGACTAGGTCGATGTACCCAGGGGCTGGAGACCGTGGAAGGGACATACCTGAGAAAATCAGTGCGTGAGGCGGCCGTCTGTGATCAGCCGTTGTGCCAGCATGATTCCTATGGAAAAGACAACAAATGGGAAAATTACCGATGGCCCGTTCCTCCGGTCGAGGAGTGCAGGTGTATTGGACTAGGTCGTAATGCCCGGAGGATGGCAGGCGGGGAGTGCACATACCTGAATGAATCGGCGTGCTGATGCACTGTGTTCACAGTGCGCCGTCCATGCTGTTGATCTTTTCACTTGCGTCGCCACTCTCACCACAGACACTTTTTTTTAGCACCAAGTATTATATGGTTGTCACCAATTCAATTTATGCAGTGCTGCTTCCAACTGTATAATTTCCGACCATGAACTTATGTCACAATATAAAGATGATTAACTATCTTTTTTCATACCAATGAGTACTCTCCTTCTTTCCTTGTGAGTAATGCTGTATGCATGCATAATTAATTGCCTACACATCCTTACCTAGCGGGACATTGTTTCTTAATACTTTTTTGGGCAGGCAGTTAAATAAACTAAAATAACTGGTAACCATTGTTAAATATGAAGGTTTACCACTACAGTATGACAACATTTTTCAGCTGCACAAATATTAAATTAATCTAGCATTTACATCCGTGTGGTATAAATTCCAGGATGAGTTGTGGATAAGAGGTTCTCTGTTACTAGCCAGCTGTTGTGGTGCACATACAGCACAGTGTGCTTAAGAAGGTAGTGTACCATGGCTTACTTTTTATGTCTTGCAGAACTGCTAGTTATTGCCCTCGAGGGATGGAGGAAAAAGGAAAGGCAGTGAAAATGAGAGTGAGTTTAAGGCTCATAAATATGTCTCAACAGTCACTGGCAAGGGCCCAACGGGTATTACTTTAGATAGCTCTGTTGGCATCCCCTCGCATTTCTTCCTTCTCGAGGAGGAATGTTACTGGTACATTCCATTTTGGGAGTTTTGGAGAACAACTATGTCTCTGAGTCTAAATAGTGACCATCCTGCCTAGAAATCAACATAATATAAATAAACTAAATTGTACAGTAATATTTCCCTGGCTTTATTTGCTGATGTGTATTGTATGACAGAGGAAAGTATAGCAGACATGCTGTAAAAAGAAAACAGTAGAGCTAGAAAATGACTGTTGCTATCTTTTCCAGGTTTGTTTTGCTCTGGTTCAAGGGAACGTCCTCGTCTCAGTACAGGGTTTGTTCAACATCCGCAACAGAAAACTAATAGACCCGGGCATGTGGCAAAAGGGTTAACAAAAACTGAATGGAAGCTTATCCTGCAGACCAGTGCTTAATTTGTAAAAAAAAAAAAATGAGTGCCAGAGCCCTCTCCAGGAGGCCACTGCTGCTTGTATCTCCAATTGCCCTTAACAGCGCTGCCAATGACAGTCCTAACACAACTACTAAACATCACAACCCACAAGTGTGGCAATTCAGACTACTCCAGAAAAGTACAAAGTAACCCTGGGCGTAGGTTGCGAAGTAGCGATATGCGTAGCTACGCGAAGTGCACTACGTGCAAACTACGTGAACTGCGTAGTACCCTGTTCGCACTGTGTAAGATGCCATTTTCAATGATTGCACAGTGTGGACAAGCATTCGGTGCGAGCTGTAGTTTTCTGCCGCTCGAGGAGATTTTTAATCGAGCAGCAGCTTTCTCAACGCGGACTGCTAGTTTCTCATCGCGAGCGGTCGTGAGCACTCGCAATGAGAAGCCTGACCTCCCCTCGTTTAGAATCTCGCCAGGATGTCATTTTGCTTGCTTGCTGTCGCCAACTTGAAGTTGAGGACCGCGAGCAAGCAAAAAATGACCGCTGCACTACGCTACACATGTTCGCACTGTGCTACGTGCAGTTAGCGCAGTGCGAAGTTGTGGAGTGCCCACTCTGTCAATCTCTATATGACTCCAAAGTGTTTGATTTCCTAAAATATTGGAACGCCAGTGACCATTTAATATTCATTATGTATGAAGTCACTCCCATGTATTTGTTTATACATTTTCAATGTAGCCCGGAATCGTGAATACTGTTTAGATTACAATGTTGTAATATAAACATGATGGTTTAATTTGATATTATTGCAGATACTGGCACAACGGAAAAAATAAAGACACAACTGTATAAACATAAAAGTAAAATTCGAGACAAGTCCAAGAAATATGCAGTTTACGAACATTTTTAATGACCAAGGCCATAACAAGTCGTAACTGAGATTTCAAGTGCTGGAGGAAATCATAAAGAGGCTAGGCAGAGTTAACAATAAATTTTACCGGAAGCATTGTAACTTTTATGGTTTTCTATTTCAGTATTTTGAATGAGTCAACAATCTAACTCTGCTACAAAGAGAGATATACTTGATCTATAGACTGTCAAGTCAACAACCTATCGGACTCAAGAACATAACTGAAATATAATGGTTTCTATACTAACATATTTTGACCTGTTGTCACTGCTCACTTTATCCATTTTCGATACACAATGTTAATGCTTTTCTTTGTCTTTTAGTTTTTTTTCTTCATTTGCTTGTGCACATTGTTAGTATTTGTGCTCAACAGTCCACATTTTTCCCACATAGCCTCCTACATGGTGTCTGACACAGTTCACCGTTGGTTCCACCACTCGTTTCTTTCATGCACCCAGTTGCCTTGCCCTGATAGAGGGCTTCACGCTTGTTTCCCTCTCTGTCACTTTTGGTGTTTCGAAGATGGTATTTCAATGCCCTGTTCATCAGTCCATTGTAAATTTCCCTCCCTTATATCAGATTCACAATAAAGAACTTGTAATGGTTGAACACATGTACAGAAGCATTGAAAGCATGCATTGAGTTAATCAGAAGTGAATTAGAAAAACAAATGAATTGGATGACTTTCTAACTGTTACCAGGATGAATGGTACCGTCCTATCAGCACACATAAGGGTTGATATATAGTGCAATTTGCTACAGCTCAAACTCAGAGTGAACATTCAGAAAGGGCACTAAGATATAATTGTTGTTCCTTAGTTATGTTTTGATTGACAGCTGCTGGCCAGAGGAATGTATCGCCTAAAATCTTGGGGTGGTTGTTGATACCCTCATGAATTTTGAGTAGCAGGTGAATCGTACAACTATCACTTGCTTCTATATTCTTAATAACCTTAAGAAGATCTTCCTTTTATTCCTGTTGAACTGCGCCATGTGGTGGTCATTGCTATAGTTTAATCTAGACTTGACTACTGTAATGCCCTTTATTTGAATATCAAGGCCTCCTCATTGAACAAGCTGGAAGTGTTTGAAATTGCGGCTGCATGTATTATTCTTGATATCCCTAAGCGTGCATCTGTTAGAGAGGGTTTCAAGGCGCTAAATTGGCTCTCTGTTTAGAAGTGCATCTTCTATGAGGCTATCTGCTCAGTCTTCGAAGCACTCCATCACAAAGGTTCTAAGCATCTCTCGGTTCTAATTCAACTGGTATATCCCGGGCAGATCACTCAGATCTTGTGGTAAGAAAGTCTGGAATTCCCTGTCTACCCATATAACCAATCTGGATTCTTTTACTGTTTACAAAAGCCCTGAAAACCTAGCTTTTTTCATCTTAAGTCTCCTAGGTCTGCTGTGGTTGAGCCCTTTTTCTGGTATAGCACGTAGATACCATTGGGCTTAATTACATTTATTTTTCATTTCATTTCTTAACATTTTAGTCTGAAGGAAAAATGCATGGACTTGCATGTGGTAGAAATTGACAAGTGGATGTTAACTCAACATTTTTATATGTCCTACTTTTAAATACAAGTAACCTGCCCTGTGCGCTACAAGGCTTACATGGGGTTGATTTTCAATATTCAATCAATAAATCTGTCAGGGGGTTATAAAGCGTGACTAGTTACCCATGAGGGTCTCAAGGCACTGGGTGTAGGGGGGAGGGAGAAGCCTTATAAAGGTCATTTTGACAGGTTGGGCTACAATTTTAAAAATATAGCAGTCAGGCTACAGTAGTTGGTCTGAAGTCATGTATGTCTTGTCACACTACTGGATGCCACAGCAAAGTAATGCTCTAGGTTATAGGTGACATTTAACTTTCCATGCCACTGGTGTATTTTTTGGGACATCATGTATTAAGGCATTATAGAAAAATTACATATGCCAATTAGTGTAAGACAATTTCCACACAGCTTAGGAGTCATGGCACTGGGGCCTGGTTAGCAGTGTCCTAATGCACAGAGTAAAAAACACAAAGCAGCAACAGGCCACAAGGGATGGGGATGACAATGCAAAAAGAGGCATTTTCTCGCATTGATATAGAATTTGTTTATGTAAGAATGCTCACTTTATGTCATTTCCTCTGGCATTAGTGGATACCATGGATTATCTGTTTGCATTATGAAGAAGAAGGTCAGGCAACACTAATATAAAACATAACCCTTCCCTCAAAAAAACTTGGCCACCCTCCCTCACTGCCTCTAAGGCCACGCCCCTCACTAAATGAATAAAAATACTTGGTGTCCATTTATTCTTCACAATGTCCCATTGGTCTTTCCTCCCGAAAACATTCCAGTGTAAACAAAATGTCTGGTCTACAACCGCTCTCCCCATCACATGTCGAGGTCTACCACTTCCCTCTTCGCGTTCAATCTTCTGCCTCAAAATCTCATGAACTTCCAATCTCCCCATCCTCTCGGAGTTCCTCTTCCTTGCTACAAACATGTTAAGTAAATACTTAGCATGCTGTCACCATCCCCAACCACCCTCAGGTGTCTGTGGCCCACTGTTAGAGCCACTTGCAACTGACATACCCTTCAAGTGCCTCTCTAAGGTAGCAAAACCAGCTGACATTGTGGTACACATCCCCTTCTTTTCCCAGCTTCCTACAGACCTATGAAATACAGGAGATGATAAAAGAAGACAACACAAACCGGTATTTTGGCTCCTCAGGTCGCAAGTGACAAAACATTGTTCAGGGGAACCTTGAAGAGTTGGCACTGTTACCACTTTCATTCAATCAGACTAGACCTAGTCTCGGCAGGCAGTTAAGGTGAAAGACAGTATGGGTGGCCTATATTTGAATAGGAGACAGGTATGGAAAGAAAGTTTGGACAGTTACAAAATCATATCTCTTAACAATTGTTTTGGCTGTGTATTGAACTGACGTCACATTAGTTTATGATAGTCCTTGTAGAGTGAAAGAGGTTACACAGTCATTAGGTGCTTGCTTGGTGACAGTCCCAGTAAACTCAGGTTTCACTCATTGCTGTGGACAGACTGCCTTAGAAATGTGACCACCAAAAGCAGCTGCAATAGTCCTAAAGTGGTATATTGTATGTGATTTTCTGTGACCTGCCAAGATCTTTTATTGAATCTAAGGGGGATATTCACAAGAATGTGTGACAATTACTGCAAAATTAGCTTTACGCAACTCTTCTTATCGCAGTCTATCGCGGGAACAAAATGCTGCGTTAACGTAGCATTCACATCATGGCGGTACCATGGGATAGGCCCACGATAACACGTCAAATGTCTGCGATAAAGTCAATGCGATGCCGCAAAAATGCGAAACACAAACGCAAATAAACTTGCGATGAGAGCAATTGCGATAAAAAAACAGCTAAAACCAGCGACAGGCCTGCAATCCCCACGCATCAAGCAGGAAAAGGCACCATAAAAGCAGAACAAAAACAAAGGGAAACAAAAATAAACCAATTAGCACCATGGATGCACCCGGACCGAGTGCAGAGGTCAACGCAAACTCCACAAGCCCCACAGACCACCAGTAAGAAACAACGGGGTTGGGGAAGGCCAAGAAGAAGAAGGAGAGGAAGACATGGTGCAATCCGCAGGAAAACCAGATCAGTGTCACTGAGATGACAGAACACTACCATCAACTGGCCTACAACTAGACTAACCTGAATGCTGTCAGAGTCTCGAGGAGGTCAATGGAGCAGGCCAAGAGGTGCTGGCATGATCTGAAAAGCAAAACCAAGCACCAACTCGCTGACAATAGGAAGGCAGCAACGGCGACAGGAGGTGGGAGTCCAGCGGTACAGGAGGAGCTGGAGGAAACAGAGACCACAGTCATCAGTGTGGAAATGGTGCAAGGAGTTGGGAGTCCGGACACAGCTCGATAGGACATGACACAACATCAACAGGGTGAGTAATGACAAGGGACTGGGAGGACAGGGGAGATGGGCACAATGGCACACATGCACAAGGATGTGTAGCACAGTGCACACCCACAATGACCCTGGATCATGTCCCTGATCCCCGTGGCACACTGCAGCACACACACAAAGCAATAACAGCACATCCACATTCACAACAATGTGGTGCAATATGCAACCCCGGCACTGCAGAACAGAGGATACAACTGGCTCGGCTCATGCACAGAAATAGGCCAACTGTATATAACAGAGCAGGAAACTGTGAGATGGAAATGTACGCATACAACCTCACATCTGTCATGTAGTCCAAATGTCCACTGTCACTCATCAAAATACAGCACCTCCCAAACAGTCACAATGTGCATTATCATACAGTCTTCATGTAAGCAAGAGCAATGCACCAACATACATGTCAACATGCATTTACCCTTCACATTGCAGAGGGACCAACAACACCTCCAGCAGAGCAGACCAGACCAGACCAGACCAGAAAACTCATCAATGATGCTGGAGAGGACCACCACACCTTCGACACTGACGCCCGAAAACAGGTCATGGACATCCCAGGCAACCCACCACCAGGAGCAGGGCAGCCAAGCTACATAGAGGAGAACACATCCCCTGCACAAACCACAAAGCAATAAGCACCCGCCAGCACGGCTGGCTCCCAACACTTCACCGAGGCACACATGCCATTCCAATGCCAGGTGTCAGAATGCCAAAAGGAGTTGGCCAAACACATGCAGGTGGGGTCCAACCCAATGGAAGACTAAATAGATCACATATGTGGGTATCTAATTACCATCAGGGACCACCTACACCGCACAAAGGAGACCCACTCTGCGACAGAGACACATGCATTTGCACATTTTCTGTACTGAACCATGCCCAGAGGCACGCAATTATCATTCACACCCCTACGCTGGACCTGCGTACGACGGCCCAGTCCACTCCTCTTTCTTATTGAGTGGGTGATGACAAAGCTACATTTCCAAGGTCTAACCCGCTGCCTGTGGTGACATGTTTGCATCAGCTGTACACAGCACAATGTAATGTTGTAGGGCCCTGGGCCCTCATGCATACATTATGACCACACGGACGCATGCAGATAGTTTGTGGAACTGGCTACTGCCACGTGTGCCCAGCCCCATTATTGGCAGTGCCACATGTACAATGACGCCTGTGCTGAATGTGTGTGGGGTGAGTGTAAGCCAGCCCTTACGGAGTGCTTGGTGCTGGCAACAACTTGAACAGTGAACACCATTAAAACGGAAACTGAAAACACCAGCATAACAGAGACAACTGCTGAGCAACATGGAGGAGGCCGGAGCAAGTACAGAGGTCACCTAATATGCAAACAGAAGTGTCAGTGAGTTGGGGCACTAGAGCTGAGCGCGCTCATGTGATGAAAACAGCGAGGATTGTGTCCCTTCGGGATATTCCTGATGCAGATGCAGTGGGATGTGTTAGATCTGCATCATCTTCCTCATCAAAGTCACAGGTCTCCCACACTGCCTGAGGTGACATTGCTGCACAACCTCTCCGCAACACAAAACTCAATCAGTAACGGTCCATGGGTTGTGGTGCACTGAGTCAGTGGCACCTGGAGTGCTATGCAGGGGATCAGGCACATGATGGCATCCACAACTGAGCAACTCAGTTAGTCTGCCAGTACCACTGTTTTGACTCTGGCAGATGGTGGTTGGAGTTGGCCATGGCGATGGTGGCGTGTGCCTCCTGCAGTGATGCGATATACAGGCCGGTCAGGACTCGATTTAATGTGTGAGCCCTGGTGGTCCTCAGTTGAGGCCGAAGCCAGCGGACAGCGGAGGGCCACAGACACATGGCGTTGATGATCCCAAGGCCATAGTCTCAGAGGCCATCAAATATTGAATCAAACAGGGTCCCTGACTTGAGCTGCACAGAGTTAGTGGCCCAGGTTGCACTGTGGCCGGCACAGGCACACCGCCATGGAATGGGGACTTGCGGTGCACTGAGGTAGGGCCACGCGGACTGAGCAGGTCCTTGTCGATGTCGAAGCTGAATGTGGTGGAGGGTTGCGAGGGACAGTGGACGGTGTCCTGCAGGGCATGATGCAGAGGACAGAAGCCATCCGGAAGCTGAAAATTGAGGAGTGGAATGCTACAGCCTCGTTATTGCCACCAAGTCAGTATCAACTACATAATGAAGAAAACACCCCCCAGTCCATAGACTCAGGCGCCACCAAAGTTAAACCAGAGAGTGTCCATGAATGTCGGGGAACAGACTTAGTGGCACCAGGGCTGAGATTGGATGCAGCCTGCGATTATGCCTGTACAATGATATGAACTCTGCCATTGCTAAATCAAGACCCAAATGTGTGACCTACTCGACTGCAGTGTAGCCCGGAGGCAGCGGTCAGCAGTGACACCAGGGCAGTAGTTGGTAGTGTTCGATCACCTCTGTAATGATCATTCTTTTTTCCTTTTGACTGAAACGCGTCACCTTCTTACACCTCTCCTTGCGTGCAATGATATGTACTCATATTGAAAAATCAAGACTCAGTTCTAAATGTATGACCTACTTGAAAGCAGTGTGGCCCGAGGGCAGTAGTCCCGGTGGGCCCACAGACACGTGTGCTTGGAATGCTATACACAGACTTGGTGGCACCACATCAATGGGAGTATAGTGATATAAACTCTGCCATGAATAATGTTCTCTGCCATAGTGTAATCAAGACTCAGTTCCAAATGTGTGACCTACTAGTCTGCTGTGTATGCCGGTGGAGTACGTCAACGAGAAAGGAGTACTGCGGGCTGTGTCGCGGAAGCCGCAGTGGTCTGAAATGGCTGCCAGGGTCACAGCCCTCGGGCTTGGAGCTTGCACCGGCATGTGGTGGGCCCTCTTTGACACACGCCAGTGTCGGCAAGAGAACATTGAGGCTTGGGTGCGCAAGGGTGGGCAAGACGGGTTTGGGGAACAAGCCCCGCGGCGCAGCAGGCACACAGGATCGCAGACAACACCGCTCACGGCGACGGCCTAATGGCAGGGTGAGAGGCGCTGCCCTGGCAGAGACGTTGGACATTCTGGAAGAGAACCACGCCCAGAGTTATGTGCTTTTTATTCACACCCCTATGCTGGCCTGGCCTACGCCGGGCCAGCCACCTCCGCTCACGCTTGCAGGGAGGGGGACATAACAAGCTACATTTCCGCGAGCTTCCAACTGGCTGGGGTGATATGGTTGTGTCCACTGTCCACTACACTCCAAACACCAGCGGTGTATGTCGACATGGGTAGGTCTGTTGTCTGCAGACTGCAGTCTGGCCATCAAATGGGGGTGGTGGCGGTGGGTGTTGTGGCCCTCTTGGGTGTCCGGCCTGCATGTTCAGTGGCTCAATGGCATCTGTTTCCCTTCAGGTGTGGCTCTGGCCTGGGCTCCCTTTTCTGGTGGAGGCTGTCATCCGGCTTTACACCAGGTCAGGGCAGGTGTTGATTTCCTGCTCCTAACGTGCCTTTCCTTTTGTTTTGGGTTCTTATCGCTGATCTGGCTGGTCGTTGAGAATGTTGCGGAGTGGTGTTGTCATGTCATTTGGCATGGGAACGCCTACTCTGCATCTCATTAGCGATAGTTTCCGGGGTCGTCTGTGGCGATGTTTTTTACGGCTGCTATCGCAGGTAAACAGGTGATATGGGCTATTATCATCAGCTTGTGAATGGGGCGATAGTTTTATAGCCACTTTGGGTGCGATAAAGTGCTGATAACTCGGTGATGCATCCTTGAGAATATGCCCCTATGTCTTTTTTACACACATATTAATAAACAGAAAATTGAAACACAGTGATGGTTTAAGTAAAAAAAAATCCAATAGAAAATGGTTTGCAAAAACAAAGCTTTTAACTTTTTTTATATAGACAAGTATTTTGTTATAACTTTTATTTGGGCCTACTGATTGTTTCCCTAAAAACAAAGGGGCATATTATCAAGATAGGGCCTTACATTATCGCAGCTTTTATCGGCAGGAAACTGCCGATAAAGTGGCGATAATGGGCTTGAAAATATGCTCTATAAATTCAAATCGAAGCCCATGTTACATGTCTTCACATCTAACATGGGCTTCGATTGGAATTCATAGAGCATATTATCAAGCCCATTAAAAGCGGCGATATTGTAAGGCCCTTTCTTGATAATATGCCCCTCAGTTTTACTAAGGTGCTTTCCCATTCATTGCAGCCCTTTCCAGCATGATGTTCACATGCATCCTCATTCAGGTTAGCCTTATATTTGACCATATGTATCGCACTTTTCAACTTTGGAGGACATCCAAAAGCTCCACATGTGCACGTAGAATCAAACATAGCAAATGCAAAGTGGCACCTTATGGGCACTGCAACATTTGAATAAGCACAATGCAGCACAATTATTAGTAAGTAATCGGGTAAGGAAAACAATGTCTTTCAAATCCCTGACAGGGGGTTGTAATTATAAGGATATTGTTTCTGAGATGTAATTTGTTATATGACAGTTTAGTATTAAAGCATAAATACGGTGGTAGCGGAATTTAATTCTGGTGACGCAACAGCAGTTTTCTGTCAGTCTGTTTTGATTTCTGGGTCATATTTTTAGGTCGAGCTTTCAAGACTAGTTGTATATACTTTATTATACACTATACACGTATACTTCTTTGAGGGCTTACAGCCTGCCCATAGGCATTCCATTTGCTGCCTCCATTGTCGCTCTGATATTCTTTCTCTCCAATTGTCCATGGCGTGCATTTGGCAAGCCTCTTCCTGTATTTAGCCATCCCGAGAGCAGGGTCCAAGTACTATATAAATACACTGGTCACCATTTTAGCATCTGTTCAGGAACTCCTTTTTTAGGTCGAGCCTGGCGCAGCGTGCATGCGCTGCTCTGCTCCACTTTTAGAAAGGGCTTTCAGAAATCACAGAACACGCTCGCACGTGTGCTTTTAGTTTTGCCCCTGGCTATTGGCCTTTGCGTGCGTCTTTTTAACGAAGACAGCACGCAATTGGCCAAAGGCGTGCGCATTGCTCCACCAGCGGCCTATTGGTTGCAGTAACCCCCATGGCCGCCATATGGTTTCAATTATCGTGCCCAGACACGGGCGCGATAATTGAAACCAGATGTCTCGCTGTGGCACACGCTTGTGGGCACCACTTGCGTGCTTGGTTAATAAAAACACCGTAGCCCGTGTTTTTGTTGACTGGTGTCTGTGCATTATTGGTAGTATCAAGCTGATTAGAACGCCTCTGTCCATTAAGTAATACCAGCCAATTACTGCGTTGCGTGGGCGGGCTCTCAGCATCCTGTTATCATCGGCTGCTGCCTCCGAAGCCAGAGCACAAGTGTGCTGTTAGTACCCTGAGGGCTCTGAGCTACACTGCACCTGCCATCCCCCGAGACCCCCAGAAGGGCAGACTATTAAGCACAACTCCCTGACCCCCCAGAAATTCCCTCTCAGGTTCTGGACAGCTGGACAGAGTTTCTGGAAGGCAGTGGGAACGTACCCCTACAAAAGGAATCAGGAAAACATGAAAAGGGTTCGGGTGCACCTGCAATCCCCCTTCGGCCTGGGCCCTCTTGGGCGGGCTAGCGACTCTCTTTATCTGCCAAGGTAGGAGATGCACTTTCCGGCTGCACCCCTCCTTCTTCGGTTCTATTACGCTTCTTTATTTTTTTTGCCATATGAAATGAGGGCTTCATGTGGAGCTGTATCACTTCACCACACAGATTTTATTTAGTCAGCTATTGTGAACAGGGAGAAGGCCGATGTTCAACTTAGCGTTTCGAGGTGGTTTTTGCAAGAGTAGCGCTTTACAGAAAAGCAAATACATCTGTACTGTAACGAGTTGACCTGAGTTGGCTCAGAGGTTTGAGTTGGCCGGCACCACACATCTGAACGGGTATCCACCTCGCAACCCAGGTGTCATTGTGAACAGTTGGCCACTCTGGTATCAAGAAAGACTTGCTTGCATGTGTCATTGTTTAATGTACCTTTTGCCAGTCCAATGATAAAAAGAGTCTAGAGGGGATATTGAACGTTGTGGGATAGCGTAGGTGCTGTTGTCACCTTCGGTTTGTGCTAATGTTTGATATAGTCATTCTATGGATGTCAATTCTAAAATTGCTGCAGCGAAGCGCTCATATGTTGACCCATCAATAATTACCAGACAATGCAGAGATATAACCCGCAAAGACACGCTGGAACTCCTCTCTGCCTCATCAGTAAAAGAAAGCAGAGATGGCAGTTGCCCCCGCCTCTATAAAGTGCTTGTGAGTTGCACATCAGTGTCATTCTGGGCCAGCGGCAGTCCTACCAGCCGAGTGGAACAGGCAGCAGTGCCCTGTGCCAGCTGTAGTGGGCAACCCTCAGACTGGTGGATAAACCGACCAGAAGTGGCAAGGGAAGACACTAACTTCTATTGATGGCTTTTACTTTTCAGCACAAGGAGTGATCTTCAGCCCCATTGGTGAGCCCGTGCAGCGCAGCATGATCTACTGGAGCTTCTCCCGCTCCAAGCGGTCCCTACATGAACTCCTCCTGTATATAAACACTCCTATGTATAGCGCCTAATCACTGCTGCAAATTCACCCCAAGCAGCGCTTCAACAGTCTTCCCACACCCCCTTCCACACAGTCTTTTTCTGCTCACCATTTGTTACTTTCAGCTCAATATTTTTAGGTCTCGGCCTAGCGTACACTCCGCAGCAGTGTTCGCGCAGCCAGAGTCCTTTTCTCGGGGTTTTGAAAATGGATCTTTAAATTCCACACAGCTCGTGCGTGTACATTTCTTAGGTCCATTTTCATTGGGCTTTGTGTGTGTGTACTTTTTTAACAGAACACGCAATACGCCATGGGCAGTCGCGTAGCTCCACCCATGGCCTATTGGTGTCTATTACGCCCACCAAAGGCCATATGTCTTCAATTATCACAGCCAGACACAGCCGCGATAATTGAAGACATATACTTCGCAGTGGCGCGCTAACGCGCACCACTCGCAAGCTTTGTTTTTTGGGGGGGGATCCATTTCACCCCTGCTCCGCTGGTTATTTTTATGTAGTTGTATCATTATTGCATTGAAGCCACCAGAAGCCTGTCCTGTAAGAGTTTCATGAGATAACTTTTGTCATGTATTTATTTTTGGGAGGTTTCCAGAGTGCAGCGCTGACCCCGAGGGTGTTGGAGCACTGAGCAGGGTGTTTGATGTGAACATGTGATTTCTAGTGGCTCTCCAACGTTCTCAGAAGATGACAATTGCCCGTACAAACAGCAACACCAGGGCAGGCAAACCGGCGGCCTCTTCCTGCAGCCTTCTCGCTCTCATCCCGATGTTTTGGATTAGCGCCTAAAAATGTTACTAGTCTGGGAAAGTCCACGAAGACGCAGTTGTTCCCTCACACGGGCGAGCAAGCAGCGCACCCGGGGTGAGGAAGAGCGGGGGGTTTTGCTGTATTTGTAGGCATGAAGGGCCTGGATTTCCACTGCATGCGTCTTGGCGGGAGTATAAACCAGGGTTATGAGTTGCTTTCACCAGGTGTGTGGAAAGGCTACAAAAAATGTAATGCAATATTTCTTTTAAAAAAAAATGTAAACATCAGTCTTGCGTCTCCTCCTTGCACACATTCTAGGAAACACAATTAAAAAAAACTCCAGAGCAGATGAGATCGGAGGGCGATTGGGAGCAGCAGGTCAAATGTGGACTATTACAATAGCGATCGCTCGCGATCACTTTTTAAAATTTTAATTTAAGTTAACATTCTGTTGAGAATGTGAAATTTTGCCTTTGGCTGTCCACGAAGTGCTGTAGAAAGAATTTGATGAAATCTTTTTTTTTCAATATGCGAATTTAAACTCCTGCACCGTATTTTTCATAAAAGTACATTTTCTGCAAATTGCCTTTGCTGGCGGAAAGACGGTTTTACTTTTGGGATTTTTACACCGTTCTTTTGAACAAAAGTGCTGCAGAATAATTGTCAGCAAAATCAGTATTTGTTACGTAGCATAAATGTTGTATTTTGAATAATCCCCAGAAAACGGGAGTAGTAATATGCTGTGCCCAAAACGTCCCTGCTGTGCAAACTTCAACATCGGAGTCAAGTCGAGGACAAAGTTACAAGTCCCTCCGTTTCAAGGAATGTTGGATCCGCAACTGTTTATAGCTGGAATGGGCATTAAATGTGCATCGAGTTTATGGCACCACTTCATGTGCACTCCCGCCTTGGTGATGGGCAGCTGTCTGTCCACTTCATTCACTGCAGCGCCTGCATCCAAGGGTCGTCATGGTAACGTCGCCCAGAGCCACCATCCGGGTCCCACAAAGCCACTTGTAAAAGTTAATGGGGTGTGAGTTCTCCGCCCCCCCTTCTTTGAACAAGGGGCACGCGGGTTGGCCCTGTCACCCCCAATGCTCCTGGAGGCTCTGGTTGTCACCTGAGGCCTCGAGCTGTCCATCAAACGCAGAATCTCAGCTTGCAGCACCCCCCCCCCACGCCGTTGATCCTAGGGACCCCCCCTACAGACACCCCTCCTCTGGTCCTCTTCTGAACACAGAATGCGGTGGAATAGCTCAGTGACTTAAGCGCCTCCTGCATAGCTCTCTGTGCTACTTGTGATCAGGACTGTTCTGGCCGTTCATCCTTCCAGGGCACCGGATACCAGCACACGTCCACACACTATCTGTCCACAGGGAGGCATTAGAAACAGAAATGAACATGAGGCAGGACGAGAGCCAACATGCCCACAACGAAGGCAACACCGCAGAGGTAGAGCCAGAGACCACCCACGCCTAGGGCATGAGTACCCCGCTCGCGAATGACACACACAGCGTGCACTCTTGAGCCAGGCACCCCTCCTTACTCACGGCAGGTGTTCACCATAAAGGACCTGCGGCCTCCTCTCCCCTCTCAGATACCGGACACCTAACAGCTCGTGATCCTCGACAGTGGTGGCCTTGGGGCGGGGGCCATCCATGCCTGTGGAAGAGGTGTGGCGCAGCGGCCAGGGTGCCTGACTCCAGACCACAGGGTTCACAGTTCGATCCCCGGTGCCGGTGGCAGGTTAGCCCAGCATCCTGTGAATCTGGGCAATAGCTTGCTTAATCCTCTCAAAGGTCCCCAGCGCCTTGACAGCCTTGTTTTTCTATAGCGATCACTTTCAGTGCCACATTTCAAAGAAGCCGTCACGGACTGTGCTGCACAGCCATTTGTGAGAAGAGGAGACTCGCGGGTTTCCGTCTGGACTCGGTAGATGCGTAACAAATGCTGCCGACTGATGTATCACATTTTACCATTAATGTGAATTGTGCTGTTGAGAGCAATCTGGTGTTTTCTTTCTCCAGGCATATATTGTCATTCCTAATTTCAAGCATTTTACAAATATGATTTCCAATTTGTGATTAGAGGTTTATGTTTTACAAACATCTGGTGTTGGAATGTTAAACGCGCCTCTGTCTCTGTAGTGTTTACGAGCACGTTATGAACTTTGTTGTGGGGGCTACGTGGAAAGGTGGAGTGTGATCAGAGGCCGTTCTTCTGAAAAGATTAAACGTTTCAGCTTGAAAATAAAGGAAGAGATCATTTTCATAAGAGTAGAAAGGCCCTTTGTACACAATCATCTACTCATGGTTTGACGGCGCGGCTCTGAAGTCTAACATGGGTGACCGGTGTGAAATCCTCGCAGATTGAGGCTCCGAGCAGTGTTCACTCTGAAGGTAGAACAGTGTAAAGAGATCATCGTGGCCAGATGCCAATGCCTACAGTAGCCTTCCCCAATGCCCACTCTGTGTGAGCCTCTACATATCACCGCCGTGGTGATGATTGGTCATTCATTGGCAGGTTATGTTCAGCCTCACTGAATCTTCAAAGAGCCACGTATAATCTTTGATGATGGAGACACACCACTGCAGCTCATTAATGAATCCACTTTAAGAAGAGCAGATCAAGGCACCACCACAGGGCTTGTTTCAAATCCACTCCACATAATTTGACATCAATCCACATAATTCAACTCAACAACACAATAACACAACACACCACATACAGAATTCCACATCATGCCACAAAATTCTACAGCATCCTACATAATTAAACTCCACCACATACCAT
Source organism: Lissotriton vulgaris (assembly GCF_964263255.1). Lineage (NCBI taxonomy): Eukaryota > Metazoa > Chordata > Amphibia > Caudata > Salamandridae > Lissotriton > Lissotriton vulgaris. Next base: position 2,124,723,000 of record NC_141687.1, on the reverse strand, counting down.
TCCGCAACACAAAATACCATTACACATAATTACACTCAATAACACACAATCCCACTCCACACAATTCCAGTAAACTCAATTCCACATGATTACTACCCACAACATTCTACCATGCCACATCATTTCACTACACAAATACACTCCATACCACACAATTTCACGCCACACAATTCCATAACTAACAATTCCAATTCAAGTCACATAATTCCACTACACACCACATGCATACACTCCATAACACATGGCTAAAATGCATTGCCATTTACAATGCCATTAGCTCTAACTCAAATAAATCCGAGACCTATTGCATTTACAATGCTTGTTTTACTATTGCTCCGGCTCCTCAGTTTAAAAATTATGTGTTTTTTAGCTTTTCAAATACAACCCACTCAACCGATGGCATATTTAGCCTACAAACACACAGCTTATATCAATTCCCTCAGCTTCTGTGTTGGGAATATTGTGTTTTTTTTGTTGCTTTTCTAACAAAACATGCCTAGCTGTCGACATTTACAGTTTACACACATAGATGGCATCTGATCGCCTTTGTCCTATCTCGTCATATTTGCTGTACAGGCAAAGACCAATATCAAATGTCAGATGTTTTCTGGGTGTGCCTGTCAAAGGAAGAGTTCTCCCGGTATAGTTTTAGGTCCAGAGGATGGAGAGAAAAAAAACAAAGCTAAGAAAATACCTCTGATAAGACCTATATTACTTTTTCAGTGATGTTCTTCACAAATAATTTAGGAAAGGATGCTATATGTAAGAAAAAGTCATGTAATTTATTCAAAACATTATTTTTATTATTTTTCTCTTTTTGCCTTACGGTTTATATATTTATACATAAATACAAATTACTTTGTTGACATGCAAAAGAAATTTTAAATAACAAATTATCTGAATCCAATTAAACAAAACATAATACAAAAGAAATTTTAAATAACAAATTATCTGAATCCAATTAAACAAAACATAATACAATTAAAGCAAAAGAACCCCAAGCAATTCTTCTTATCCTGTTATCATTCATTCCATCATACATACCACTACACTCACTACCCAATCTAAAAATACAAATATGGACAATATTAACAAAAAATCACATTAGACTAACACAAAATTGTTCTGGAAAGAGCTCTATAAATATTGAAAGAGAAGTCCTAAAAATTAATCACATTTTGATTTGAACATTATTCACAAAAGGGTCCTTCTTTCTCTGTATATGTGACAAGTTAATAGTGCATATGAGGGTCTTTGATGCGTACGGCCTACGTACGTTTCCGTGACTGCTGATATTTAAATCACCTTCTTCAGGGCCAAAAAAAGGGGAATACCAAGTGGACAGAAAACAAGTACATACACCAACGACTAAAATACGGGCGTTAGTTTGATGGCGTTTCCGTAGCGGCACGCATACCAGAGGACCCCCTGCAGACGATTGAAATTCATACAAAACTGGTAAGATTACCCCAGAGAGAGCCCCGTATCACAGCGGCTTACAAGAAACTTTACTGCGCTGCGTTTTTGTACACATCGTAGCGTGCATCTTCTGTATACACGTGTGTAGAATCGGTTTGGACAAGTGCGCCTCTGGTGATACTCCCACTCGGCAGCACGTAATCTTTATATAAATGCGTAATAAAGTCCTTGCTATAACATTTGCTATCACAGTTTTCCAAATTATTTCTAAATTTACGATAGCAGTGAGCAAACTGCACTAAAATCAGATAAAAGTGCGGTAGCTCCAAATACCCCTATTCCAGCGCGTTTTTTATGATACACAGTGCGTAGATATCAACAGAAATCGGCCAATACAGCGCAGTATTAGTACTCTCTCCAAACAATGACAGGTTGTAACAAACTCACAGCACTGCATAAACTAATCGGGGTCATTATACTCTTTAGATGGTGATGTGAATTATTGAAATGCGCTACCTTTACAACAGGGACAGGAAGGAAAGTTTTACCCTGCCCTTTCCGATGGCAAAAGAAAAAATACCAGGTAAATATAGTAACCGATGTGATGCATAATTAACTAGGAATTAAGTTTTCATAAAAGGGATATGTGTATTAATATACGTTGCCACAAATTCTTAGGTAGAATCACCTGAAGCACTTACATTAAGTTGGAAACTCTGCGAGCAGTTGGCCCTCAGACAATATCTAGAAATCAACTTAAAGAAAGGACGTATTACCTAACAGGTATTCCCCTATGAGTTTCAACTACATGCCCACATACTTGTTAGCTAAAATAGAGCCTTATCCATGCCATTGTTCCTTTCAGATGCAGCTATTATATGGATAAACTGAGTCCTCTCTCAAATCTATATAGCAGGGGACTTTGGACACATTGCTTTTGTTAAAAATAGGTAATGCCTGATATCTGTATGATACTCCCCCTTTTCCACAACGATTTAGCTGTAATCAATCACTTTTTTAAACCTTTTCCTCTCTCTTTCTTGGCAATACTACCAAATCTTTTTCTTGGCACATATATCGAATCCAACCAGTATTACACAACACCGGGTGTTCTTTTGCTCCCCACTATGAGCTACTGCTCCCCACTATGACCTTTTGCAGAATCTGTCTTAGAAGTCTTTCTTTGAGTCTTAACACTATAGCATGCCAAATAACTTATAAGCATGTTGATCCGGCAGGACGATTTCTCATAAGGATGCATCAAAAGAAATGTTAAAAATTTGTACCATGAAATGTCATTCATATTTATAAATATTTTTTCACTTTTCAGAAATTGAAGAACCCCCGTATTTTAGTCGTTGGTGTATGAAGAAGGTGATTTAAATATCAGCAGTCACCGAAACGTACGTAGGCCGTACGCATCAAAGACCCTCATATGCACTATTAACTTGTCACATATACAGAGAAAGAAGGACCCTTTTGTAAATAATGTTCAAATCAAAATGTGATTAATTTTTAGGACTTCTCTCTCAATATTTATAGAGGTCGAGGAGCCAAGCTCGACAACGAGATGGCCGCACGTTAGCTCGGCTCCGCCGTCCTACCTGCCTAAATTCGAATATCCTGTCGCTTATCCTGCCCAAAACGGACAACAACTTATATGCAGAGCTTTGCAGTCACTTACCATCCATCCTGGTGGGTCCGGTGTTCGGTGGATCCACAGCGGGGTCCTCCCGGAAACTGGGCCTCCCCAGGGTTGAGACCGGGGCCTCGCCCTTAGCGAGTTGCCGGCGAGAAGGTGTCGGCTTCGGCCTCGGGTGGAGGTTTGGGGCCGTCCGAAATGCCGATGTGCGAAGAGCCCGGAGACAAATGAACGAGCCTGGGACAACCGTCCGGTGCTCCAGAGGTGGTGTGCGGCGAGTTGTGGGTTGGGGACGCCGAGTTTGGTAGCTCCCCCCTTTGTTGCCGTCCGGCCGTACCGGGCTCCTTTGTTCGGTGGCGAAGAGGGATTTTGGCGGAGTGGGTCCCCCTCTTTTGTGGTCACCATTTCAGTGCTTTGGGTGCTGGCTGTGCGCGTGAGGGGGGTCCCGCCGGGGTTCTGCTGTTGAGCTCACCCCTGGAGATGAGTCCGGAGAGACGGCGCAATTGTTGCAAAATGGCGGCTGTTGCCATGTCCTGTGCGGGGTCCCGGGATGTCGATTTCTTGCCCTTGTGCCCCGCTTGGGCCTATACTGGCGAGCTCGAACCCACGATTGGCGACGTCCTGCAAGCTTTGATGACCTGGAGGTCGACCATGGTCCGGGACTCCTGTGCGCAGGGGGAGGTGATGACCGCCATTTCTCCCGGGGCCGCTCTTGAGGATACGGATGGGCCCGGTGAGGTCGTTGATTGTTCCCCGATTTCTGGTTGGGGTAGCGATGATACGATGCCGGAACGGGTGGAACCGCTGGTGTTCATTGTCACTGGCATACGTGGATGCTGTGGACAGTTTCTGCATTGCCCTCGGGAGAGGGGGTTCTATTGGCTGCTTCCGTTGAAGGTCCAGCAACTTCTCCACGGCCTTTCTACATCGCCATGTCCTATGCCCACTGGATCTATGCACATTGCGACGTTGGCGAGGAAAGGACTAGGATGAACCCGTTTCTTACTTCGGAGGACTACTAATCGGTGAATGGAGTTGTGGACTGCCCTACATTGTGATGCCTTGTTGATGCTTTAGTATTTACGTATAACTGAACACTTGCTAGTTTCGTTTTGGGCCACGCTCATGGCGTGTGTGGGCGGGGGGCGGGGGCCGTACCTTTGGCTAAATGGTTCCTCTCCCCAGGCTTTTCCTTTTTTTCTCTTCTTTTTCCGTTTCTCTATATTATCTTTTCTACATGGGTTCATAATTAGGGCGACAAGCACACTGCTGGGTGGGGTAGGCCTTAGCCTTCTGCAGGGGTGCAGGGTGGGATGGGTGGTTTAGGGTCTATTAGGTAGTTCTTTGTTTCTATGGCTCTTTTGTGTCCTTTTCTTGGATCTCCACGACTGTGCGTAACCCCGCGGGGTGAGTTACTGTGAGGGGAGAGATAGGTATTTTGGGTAGTATGGTTTCCGTGGTACTGTTTCTCCTGAATTGCTCGATCCGCCCCCAAGCACGTTCGCTAGTTGTACTGTTGCTCACTATTTCCACTGGGGGGCAGGTACAGTAACGTGGAGTCCCCCTACTTCCCTTTCTCTTTCGTATTATTGTTTTCTTACTTCTTGGGTTGGGATGTATAATGATAGCAACTTATCAGTTTCCCTGATGGTTTTTATTACTGCGGAATCGCTGTTCAGTCTGTTTCTGGGTACATGTGGTCGGGCGTGGATACTATCACTGAGGAACTATAAGGGAACCTATGTTTTGCATGCTATGGACCTTTCTGATTATTGTTTTTTGACTGTACTGCAATGAACCAGTTGGATTATTCCCCGCCACGTACACCATGTTGCTACCTATGCAACCGATCCTTTCTTCTTTAATATATAAAATTAACCTCCTTTTATCCTATGTCGAGTGGTTCCAGTTAGTTAATAACATTGACTTACAGCGATAAGTAATATCATCTAACCACTCCGTGCCTTTAATTGATGATGGTGCTTTCCAGTTTTGTTCCGTGGCCGGCCCCCGGGTTGTAGGCCTGTATTTGTATGCATCCATTTCCTCAAATAAAGGTTTTCAAAAATAAAAAAAAAATAATAATATTTATAGAGGTCTTTCCAGAACAATTTTGTGTTAGTCTAATGTGATTTTTTGTTAATATTGTCCATATTTGTATTTTTAGATTGGGTAGTGAGTGTAGTGGTATGTATGATGGAATGAATGATAACAGGATAGGATGAATTGCTTGGGGTTCTTTTGCGTTAATTGTGTTATGTTTTGTTTAATTGGATTCAGATAATTTGTTATTTAAAATTTCTTTTGCATGTCAACAAAGTAATTAGTATCTATACTACTATAATAAAGTAAGAACTTTCAGGCTTTGAGGCGGGTAAACTCGGAAACCCCAGCGCCAATCTACACACCCGATAAACCGTTGAAATCGTCAGGGTGTGTAGATGGTTATAGGCTATATAAATGACAAAATAAAACGTTATTTACAATATTTATATTAAAAAAACAAAAAGTAGTCCCCCCCCAAAGTAGCGCCGGCCGCGACGTGCGTACTCACGTCTCAGCACGGGGAGGAGAGGCGTCCGAGGAGCGGCGGACATGGCGTGGGGGAGGAGCGGTGACGTGAGGCCAGCGGCGGTGGGAGCAGCGGAGAGGTGGACATGGCGTGGGGGAGGAGCGGCGGTGGACAGGAGGTGAGGAGCAGAGCGGCGGAGCGGAGAAATGAGGACCGGCGGCTGAGGCGCGAGGAGCGGTGAAATGAGGACCCGCGGCTTAGGTAAGGCTCCGGGGACAATGTCGGGGCAGGCGGGTGTCAGGCCAGGCAGGGGACGGGAAATTGGAGCGTTGAAATGAGGACCTGCGGCTCAGGTAATGCTCCGGGGACAATGTCGGGGCAGGCGGGTGTCGGGCCAGGCAGGGGATGGGAAATTACTAAAACAATGATCGGGGTCGGGACAGGCAGGGGACGGGGCGGGCGGGGGCACGGGCTGCTGGCGGGGTGGGCGGGGGCACGGGCTGCTGGCCAATGTTGGGGCAGGCGGGGTGGGGGAAGCCTAAATGATCCCAGACAAGGTCAGGACGGGCTACTAGTTCATGTATATATATATAAACCGTAAGGCAAAAAGAGAAAAATAATACAAATAATGTTTTGAATAAATTACATGACTTTTTATTACATATAGCATCCTTTCCTAAATTATTTGTGAAGAACATCACTGAAAAAGTAATATAGGTCTTATCAGAGGTATTCTCTTAGCTTTAGTTCTGAGGGTGCCTGTCCATGACCCAACCCCCTTCCTGCTTGATGCTTCTTTCTTCTTTCTCCCCTTAGTAATAAAGTGGCAAAGATGAAAGACTGCTTCATAGATTGTTAACAGTTCTTTCTAATGAATTGAATCCTTGTTTAAAGTGCTATTTGATCTGCATTATAAAGAGTTTTGTATTTAAAGGCGTAACAAGCATCTCAAGCGTAACAAGCATGTTCAATTGTTTTTGAAAGAAAATGTGTTACGCTGTCAATGTAAATGCGGTACAAAAGGGTGTGGTGATGGACGGAGCATCTGAACCAATCAAACACTCACACCCAGTCAACAGATCTGGGTTTAATCCATCACCATTCTTTAGCCCACTCTGACACCCCGGTTCAGACATGGCCATATGCAAATCAGTCTGACCCTCATGGGAACAGTCCAGCCCGAACTGCCAAGCCATGCCTTCCCTGGATTGGGAACAAGCTTCCTAGGACCGGTTTCTGGCATTACAACTGCCTTCAGCCAGGCTTGCTTGAATCAAGTGGCAAAGTGAGCAAGGGACTCGCGTCTGAGCATACCCTGCCAACTTATGGCGAACAAAGCGGTACAGAAGGGGGTGGTGATGGACGGAGCAGTTGAACCAATCAAACACTCACACCCTGTCAACAGATCTGGGTTTAATCCATCACTGTTCTTTAGCCCACTCTGCCACCCCAGTTCAGACATGGCCATATGCAAATCAGTCTGACCCTGTGCCTCATGGGAACAGTCCAGCCCGAACTGCCAAGCCATGCCTTCCCTGGACCTGAAACAAGCTTCCTAGGACCGGTTTCCGGCATTACAGCTGTCTTCAGCCAGGCTTGCTTGAATCCAGTGGCAAAGTGATCAAGGGACTCACGTCCGAGCATTCCCAATATATAATATTGATAAATGCAGTAAACGCCTCTAACACTTTAAATAAGTACTTCTCAGTTTGATGCTGTAATGTGCCTAGTAGTGTCAAAGCTTTCATATTCCACAAGAAGAGTAGATGTTGCAGCACCAGGATAATGAGCTGAATGACAAAATACTTTTATGGTCCCAAAGGCGAGACCTATTGTAATGTCAATGCTTGTTCTATCTTGAAAAGCAACTCACATAATTGGTCCTGTTTTCACCCCTCCCTCCGTTTTTGTATTAAGGCCTGTAAATCTTATTTTCTAGTCACATTTGGTGTGCAATCAAAGACCAAAGTCACATTTTAGACTCTGTTTACAAGTGCGTCTTTCTCTGACTTCAAAGTTTGAGGATTTCCTGGTTTTGCTTGCAAACCCCCTGCCCCTTTGTTGCCTGAGCCATGCTGGTGTTGCTTATTTGTCCTGTGTCTCTTTCTAACTATTTAGCCACTTCCCTGCTAAGCACCTCTCTTGCTGCTGCTCTCTTCTTTCAGATAGTGTGTCTATGGCCTTCAAGCTTTCACTTTCGAGAAAGAGCATTTGTCAGGCCAGACACTCGCAGTCACCAGGAAGCCAAAGCGTGACAAAAAAAGCAGGGAGGGAACTCTCCTTTGCAGTTATTAGATAAGTACTGTCTCATCATTCGGATTGCATATCCTGATGTAGCCCTGATCCATAACATGACATGTATACAGATGTGTGTATTGAGCCATGAGGAATGTTGTTTTTAGGTCTTGCTACGCAGCGCGCAAGCGCTGCTTAGAGGGACCTCTTGGAATCACTCAGTACTTTTCTTGAAACTCGTGCACATTTTGACCAGTTTCCTATCAGTACTCGTGCATGTATGGCGACTCCCTTGCAGGAGCGAGCAGCGGCGGCCATCTGTTAGCAATTATTGCGCCTGCTCGTGCAGGGAAGGATCTAACAAAGGGCCTCAAGGTAGTTCTCCTAAAGGGATCTCTAATCCTCGTGACTGAGTCCAGAAGGGGGAGTGGCGTGTCAGGAAGGGAGGACCTTTGGTGGGGCAGATAACGCCACTGACGGCCCTGTACACACCCTCTTGAGCTGGGACATTACTTTTGATCTTCTTTAATTAAAAGGGCTGCTGGTTGGGATTGCAAGCTCGCACATTGTTTTTCTTTCTCTTGCTTCCACTCCTTTGGGGAGAAATCAGATGTTTGTGTTTTCGCTGTGGTTCATTTGAATTCCAATGCAATCTGCAAATGTGATTTTCTGCACGAACCGTTATTTCTCGATGGGAGAGGCTGGGCATTTTCTGCCCCATTAATTTTTTTTACCATACTGGGACTTTGTTCATGTTTTGGTGGCAGGTATTTCAATGTGGTGTCTAACTATGAAGGCGGCAGACTGCACTCTAGATCTCTTTTTCCTTTTCACAGTAGTTTTGATGTATTACCGGTTTCAGAACTGTTTGGGGAGAGGGTGTGCTTAGCTTCGGCCCATTTCTGTGGATAACATGTGTGTTGGGCTGCAGCTCTGTATGCTTATGGTGTAGACTGTAAACATGAATTTGTTGCTGGTGCCATCACAGGTGTCCGCAGGGAGGGGGGCAAGGAGGGGCGCCTCCTGGATCACCCGGCCCACCGTACTGGTGCTGACGTGGTGTGTTGTAAAATGTAATTGTGTGGGCAGTGGCCTTTTTCATTTCATTTGTAAGAATGGATAGAATTTTAGGCCAGCAGCACCAAATCCCTATGACATCATGACGAGTGCTGCGCCACCTATCTTACGCTGTAAAGAACAGCACTTAAGGACAGTGGTGTTAGTCTGCAGGGCCGTAAATATTAAGGGGCAGATTTACAAGCCCCTTGCGCCTCATTTACACAGCCGTTGCGTCACTTTTGTGACGCAGCGGCTGCGCAAATCCCGCGCCATGGTTCGGGGTATTTACTACGTGACGCATCAGGGAGATGGGTCACGTTGTAAAGCTCTGCGCCACATATAGGCGTTCCTGCACAGGGGGGCAGGGGGGGGCGTTCCGGCGCAGGAATGCCTCCTAAAAGTGGCTGAGTGAAATCTAAAAGATTTCACCCAGTCACTTTTAGGGCAATGCTGCGTCAAAATCCTGCACCTGCTTGAAGCAGGCGTAAGGCTTGAAGCAACATTGGAAGAATAGGCCCCCCAGAGCATTGCTGGAGCCGTATCACGCTTGCGATGCAACTCCAGCAATGCGCCGCCTTCACGGCACAGATGCGTCAAGCATCTGTGCCGTTTTTTTCCCCATGTGCGCCGCATTGTAAATGCGGCGCATCATGGGTGGTGGAGCTGTGGTGCACAATTACTGGCGCATCCCTGCTGATATGCAGGGATGCGCCAGTAATTGTAAATCTGCCACTAAGAGCGGGAAAACTGCTGCTGATCGGCAAGATCAAGAGAGAAGGTCCGGGCCTGCCTGCTCCCGCAACTTGAAGTAAGTCTTTACCTCTCCTGTTTTCTGTCTCTGTCTTGTACAAGGAAGAGTAGAAAAGTGACATTTATTTTCGCTCAGTGCTCTTTCTGGGCAAAGACCAGCTCTGCCTGACGAAATTCACTGAATGTAAGGATGCTGCAAGTCACAATGCACATTCGGAGGCTGTTGTGGAATGTTTTATATAACAAAACTCCAGATCGTTATGTTTATGCCAGATTTCCAGACACAGAGCAACTGATTTCGTTAACACTTCAGCATTAGGGAATCAGATATTATGACATTATGGTTGACGTGTAAACCGCGACCTTCACCTCAGAGCATTAATAGTAACCAGTATTCGCACAGGCTACTGCCACTGTCTGGTATGCAAATCGACTATTTTAATGATTATTTCTTTAAAAGCTTACACTTTTGTTTAACAGCCTCTCACCCAAAAAGAATGCAGGTCTTTTTGAGCAAGGTGTATTATCTGCAATAAGAAAAGAAATTAACTGCTTGTTAGATCCTACATTACACTGCAAGATGGGAAGCTCGGTTGTTCCAAACTGCACAAGCTTCAACGACACATTGGGTACATTTGAAAGTAAGGTTGAAATGTACACATTTTCTTTTTATTTATGTATTGAAGCCACACAAAGCTGGGCAGGCAGTCTGTAGGTCAGGTTGCTACCTACAGATCAAAACACCATTACTGTAGTCTCATTTATACCTCTTAGCTTTGCATGACCTTGGGCAACTCACTTCATCTGGGGTAAGGGGCAGGCAGTACTGTGTACACAAGGCAACAGAGCCACTGAGAGAATTAATTTGGACCAGCTACCTTTCACGATTAAGTCTCTGCTGAATCTGCTGGAATGTCCTTCATGAACTTCCCTTTTGAGTATTAGATTTCAGTTGTGGTTTATGTTGCACCAGCGTTTGTGTTCAAATTTGCAGCTCTTGATGCCACGTAGCAACCACCTTGAGTCTCACACGTTTGGAAGGAAGGTTGAGAATGAATTGGCGTGTGTCTCATTTGCACTCGATCCATTTCTTGTTACAACCCGTGCTTGCTTAAATTAAGATCTGTGTGGCAGTGAAATGCAGAGACATGGGGTACAGGGCTACAGGGTTGTTCCCATTAGCCGTGAGCCCGAGACCTGCTGTCGTCACTATCCACCACTGAGTGGAAAACACCAAATTCCACACGTAATTCCTCATTTATGTGCAGAAAACTCATAATTGGAAGTATTTGCCTCACCAGATAAATAACTCACTCACTCACTCTCAGTATTGGTATTCACACGGTTTAGTAAAATCTCAACCCACTTTACCCCATTTGTGGTCGATGCCAAAGTCATAACCTACATTTCCAGCAAAAAGAACTAAAAACACTGGCCGTGATTAACTACAGCGTTATCGAACTGAAGTTTTCAACAGCAATGTGCAATGACGATGCTTGTATTAACTGACATTCATTGTGAAGTTTATTTTTCTCCAAAAAGTGTACTATATATTATTGATGACAAATAAAATGAATGTGTCTGTCTGGAATGCAACTGGTGCTCATGTCAAGCGCTCTGATACCTTTAGGTCGAGTTTACGCTATATAAAACGTCAACTAAAAAAAAATAAAGCAAGCGTTGCAGATGTTGTAAAGCTCTGTCAGTGTTCGAGGCACTTCTAGGTTCAAATGCATACACCTCAATTGGCTAACATTTCATCTCTGCAACAACTTTCTTGCTCAAAAATAATAAACACCTGGCTATTCTCTACATTATGATTTCAAGTGATTTCTGCTACAAAGTGTATTGGTTTGTTTAAGCAAATTGAGACCCTGCTACTCATACTTCACCTTATGCAATATTGTGCTGCCATACCCCTGCCTCAACACTGTTGGCGCATACCTCCAGATCGCAGACACAAGACCAAAACTATTATTTATAGGCTGAACCTCAACCCACAGATGTAGCTTAAACTAAATAATTTAAAGAAAGACAGAGTGGTCAGAAAGTTGCCAGGTTAGTTTTATGCACACCCAAAAACAATTAGCTCCACTTTACAGACTTTACCAGCAAAGCACCAAGGGGCATATTAGCAAGAACCTCTTTAAAATTATCGTCTTTGTAGCGGCAGGAAACTGCTGCTAAAACTGAGATAATGGGCTTGCTATTATGCGTTGTAGAATTCCAATAGAAGCCCAGGTTAGATGTTCTGCACATCTAACCTGGGCTTCTATTGGAATTTGATAACGCATATTAGCAAGCCCATTATCGCCGTTTTAGCGGCAGTCACCTGCCGCTAAATTGGCGATAATTTTAACAAGGTTCTTGCTAATATGCCCCTACTTTCCTTTTGTCTCGTCTTTGAGAAGCATTTTTTTCCTCAGGTGAGGCAGTTTCCGATTCCTGGAGGTACTGCGATATCTTGTTGATGCGTAGTGTAGAAAATGTTTAATTTGTGATCCTTATTAGCTGTTTTCCTTTAATTAGTTTATGAAATGTGGAGTGTACTCAAGCTGTTTGTTCCTGAATGTGGTCTTTTAAAACCATACTCCTTATGTTTTGTAAGGATTTAAGCAATGGACATTGAAACAGGTCCCTTCCTGGCCCTGTAGTCATGTGCTTAGCTTTTCAGGCAAAAACACTCATTGATTTCTGAATAACGAGTGCACAAGCATTAAAGTAAGCATGTTGTTCCTGCTTACATTTCACATACTTTACTCTGTCCTGCATTCCCTGTGAGTGTTTGCTTTTTCCTGAGACTGTTACTGTTTTTGAAGACAGAATATTACTCTTGTCTAGTGCATAATTTGAATTGAGTTGTTTCCAAGCGTTTATATTTGGATTACATCTAAAGGCTGCGCGAGTTTCTTTTAGTGGAAGAGTATGGTGTATAGTGGGGGAGAAGATGTGACACTATGGCCAGAGCTGCCAAATTTGGAACTGGGGAACCAGGTTCAGCCTTCTCTCCTCAGGGAGCACATTCCCATGCTAGACCTTGGAAGGCCCAGCTAGACCTTAGAAGCCCTGGTGTCTTAGCACCAGCATGTCCCTAGCATGTGGGTTAACCTTGTAAGCCTGCCCACCATAATCCATACCGAAGTTCACCTTCAGTCTTGTGGGAAGGCCTACGAAACAGCACACGGTACAGCGACAGTGACTCTGTCACTGAGGTCACAGGACCCTGAGGCTAGTCCGCCTCACCCAATGGTACCTCAGTTGGCATTGTTTCTGCAGAAGTAGTGCAACTAAAAAGGGATCGGCAATGCAGGATTTGCATGCACAACAAACTAAGTTTGCAAGCTTTAGGGTCTCTTTTACATGCACAAGCACTTTTAACATGTGCTGTCTGCTTTGGGGCCACAGAATTATGCAGCAATGGAGGACAAAACGATGTCGCAATGTTAACCAAATTATTCAGCAAAAATAGGGCTGCAGCATAATGCAGTACATTTTCTGATGCCAAATGCTAGAAGGTGTGAAAGATATCTACCAAAAGCCACAAAAGAAAGAGATGGCTATGGCACAATAACCCTATGGTGTATGGGATCATATGCAGTCTGCTCCCTGCCCCCCATGGCTCCTCCTGCACCTCAGTGTTTCTTGTGCCTCATCTGGCACATATCATGTTGGAGGATGGTGATGAGGTTCACAATTTGCCCCCCCACTGGAAATATGTCTGCGGATGCCCATGGGTGCCATACTGCACGTAGGAGTGCTCTGTGTGTTGCTGCGCTGTTCATAAGGCTGTCAGATTGCGGGCACTGGCTATTCAATCATGATAATGCCAGCAGCCAGTGGGAGCCGCTTTGCTTGACTTATTGATCATCTCTGGACAAGACTTTCAACTTCACATGCACGCCAGCACAACCATTTAACGCTGATCTGCGGTCAGAAAAGACCAGACTTCTCAATAATTGGCGAGCGGGTGGTCACCAGCTGTATGTGCGGGTCTATTTTTAACCGTAAGCTGTTTCCTAAGCGTTAGAGTTCGTTACAGCCCCCCTCCAAGATTGGACGGGCTGCCAGATGATTTTATTAAAGCTATTTATTGATGCGTCTCTCTCTTTCCCCATTGTTCTATTGCTATGTTATTCAAATTTTTCCTCTGCTTATTACTGCCTACTATATGGGTTAGTTGGTCTCCTCATGCTCCCGTTGTCTAACTCTACTGTGAGTGATGGCATTCTTTCTCAAGGAGCACATCTGCTCAAAGTTAGCTCACTTCAGGGCAAGTGACTACTATTGAAATATGTGCTCTGAAGACGACAAAAAAATTGTTTTTCCATTGGTGAGGGACCGGTCAGCTCCCTCAACATTTTGCAAAAGCCATGGCAAAGCAGATAAGTATTCACAAAGCCAAAAGTCTGGCATGCAGCACTAGGCCAATTTGCTTTGCCAATGCTTGTTTAACGATTACCATGTGCTTGGAGCCTGGCAGTGCCTGTCGGGAATCAACATGGAGGTGTGAAATAGCTTAGTTCTCAGGGTGGAGGTTTGGAAGGAGGCAAGGGCATCAATAACATTTCAGTAGCAACTTGATTACCAAGAGTCCCGGACTCCTGAGTAAACAACTCAAGATATCTACACGCACACATTCTTCCCATTCCATACCCTTTGGGCTCAAGAAACCAGTGCTGCTTTTAAGCTATGGTAGCACACTCTCCTGCCAGACCTTTTACTGGGAAAGTCACGCTTTCAGTCCTTCAGGTACATCACTGGGTGGGACAAGCTGTGAAGGCCCTACAGAATAATTTCACCATCACTAGCACAGCATAAATTCCTTACACTGGTGACTCCACCTGCTTTCTTTTTGTATCTATTTTTTATTTTGTAGAATCATTGAAATACACAGCTTTTTTTTCTCTTGTATGGAATAAGTTAGCTCTCATTACTATTGGATGTAGTAGGTTTTGTATACAGTTGTGTAGCATGCATACATACTAAAGTCTGCAAGTTAATGGCCCATTCCGTTATAAGCATACTGCAGCTTGCACACGCGGTACCTATAGAGAGCCAAGGCAATATTGCAAGTTTTCTAGTTTCATTGGTTCCCACCTTGGAATTCCTGTCGTACTTCACTTTCTATAAAGCACAACTTATGGCCATATGTCTATCATTTTGGGTATCTATAATGTTCCTCATATTGGCTACTATTTTTTTTTTTTTACTTGTATTGGTTCAGGGCAGCGGTGCAGGAGACTACACTAACAATTTTTCTTTGGAAAGCGTTTCCTAGATCTAGGTTCTGGTACAAAGATCCTCTTAGTCAGCATGTGGGTTATTTGACTCCCCAATTCATTGTGAAAGACTACATTACCTAGACTGGAATTTCACACTTGGGCTCTATAGTTGGATCACCTCTTAAATATCACACGAAGGACCACTTTCCAAACCTCATGGCTTTAGGTCTTGTATGAGAAAGTTTAAACACCATAGCTGCAATGAGTCACATTGGGAGGTCCGAGGGGCCTTTCAACAGGATGCAATTGGATTTCATTGAGATGCCTAGGTGTAAGGGGTTGAGGTACATCTTGTTAGTGGTGTGTGTATTCTCACAGTGGGTGAAGGCTTACCCTACACGTAGATGTGATACACTCACAGTAGCAAAGCTGTTGTTGAGGGAACTTGTGCCTAGGTTTGGGATTCCGACCTCTTTGGAATCGGACAGAGGAACGCATTTCCATAGTGTTAATAATGAAGATGCTTTGTGCTGCATTGCAAGTTGATCAAAGACTCCATTGTAGCTATCACCCAGAGGCTTCTGGGATGGTGGAGCAAGTCAATGTCCAAATACAAGGCTGATATCCTATTTAGGAAGGCAGCCTTCTATGAAGACAGAATTGGCCGAGCTGGAAATAAGCAAAAAGAGATGTTCTCCATCTTGAAGGAACTTACGCAGATGGAAGGCAATAATTGATCGCCCGGACTGCGACACCTTCCAGAAGTTTTTTCTTCAGAAATTCCTGGATATTATCATGGACATCACTAAAACTCGGCTGATCTTAGCGTACTAAATCTACCTAGATCCAATTCCCTAGACCTAAGCAGGAATCTGAACAGCATCCCACGCTTCGATGAAGTGAGTCTGTCGGCAATAGCTTAACAGATCAAATCAGGTTCCAGAATGGACCCCTGCCCCCCAGAATATTTCAAATGGCCTTGCCAGACTTGGAAAAGCAGCTGCTGGATCTACTAAATGAGTCATTAGATTCAGGGTACCTGCCAGTGAATCTGAAGGAAGCTAGATTTATCCCTCTCCTGAAAAAAGTAGGGGCGGATACAAAAGCCTTAAAAAACTACAGGCCTATCTCCCAACTCCCTTTCCTGGCAAAGATCCTGGAAAAGCAGGTTCTGAAGACTCTGGCCGGCTATTTGGAGGAACATGAAATACTCCATCCCAGACTGGCAGGTTTTAGATCACAGCACAGCAATGAACTGGTGATGGCCTCTGTTGTTGACGATCTGAGAATCAGGGCTGACAATCAACACCCTTGCGTTCTGATTCTCCTAGATCTGTCAGCAGCGCTCGACACGGTCAGCCACGTCATCTTGCTGAACCGGGTGTCGAAACTAGAAATAATGGGGCAAGCATTTAACTGGCTTCAATCCTTTCTAACTGGCCGGACTCAGAGAGTGCAAATGGGAGATCATCTCTCCGTCGCCAGCTCTGTGACCTGCAGCGTACCCCAGGGATTGTCATTGTCCCCTCTCCTATTTAATATTTACCTGCAACCTTTGGTCGAAGACCTAACACATAGAAACTGTCAAGTTTTTAACTATGCGGATGATGCTCAATTGTTGGTCCAACTTGATAACACCAGTCAGGCGCAAGACTCAGTAAAGAATCTTCTTAGATTTACGGTTAATTGGATGGCAAATAATCTCCGGATAAAACTGAGGTACTCATCATCACATCACAAGACAGCCCCTGGTGTGAGCTTTTCTGGCCCCACGAATTAGGGGAGGTACCTACTCCGGGGAAAGTAGTAAAAAGTTTAGGACCAAAAATTGATGTAGATTTGTCCATGGCCCCCCAAGTCTCCGCGGTGGTGGGCTCCTGTATAGGCCTACTTAGGCAACTTCGGAAACTTGTTACTATTCTCTCTGTTCCAACACTGCAATCCATTGTGTCCACCACAGTCATCTCGCGGCTGGACTATGGAAATGCTCTTTATTTGGGCCTTCCTCGGAAGCTCCGTAGGAAATTAAAGGTGGTTCAGAATGATGCGGCCACGCTGATTTTCTCCCTGCTGAGGAGAACACGAGCGACGCCCCTTCTACAGAAATTGCACTGGCTGCCTATCGAACATCGAGTGCAATTCAAGTGTCTCTGTATAGCCCATAAAGCCATCTATGGAGAGGCCCCCAAATATATTAAAGACCGTCTGAGTAAGTACATCCCGGGCAGAGCCTTGCGCTCCTCCAAAGCCTGTAAATTAACCCCATTGAGATTTAATCTTAAATCGAAGGGTGGTAGAGCTTTGTCGGTCCTCCTTCCTCAAATCTGGAACGAGTTACCTGTAACCTTACAAGGGGAACCATTGCTTCTACTCTTTAGAAAGGCGTTAAAGACCCACCTGTTCAAAAATACAACATCTCTACTTTAAAATCGTCAGTGTGGTCCTGGGTGGTCTGCCGGTGGCTGTTTGTTGTGTTTCTTTTTCTTTAAAAGCACTTAAGAGACCAATGGTGATTCGCGCTATACAAAACTATAGTAACATAACATAACATAACATACCTCTGAAAGCCCGAATGGGAAAAGTGTGTTCATCAACGTCTCTGAAGTGGCCTGATGCATTGCGGTTGGTGTTGATGAGTATGTGCAGTACCCCAGACAAGAGAACAGGTCTTTCACATCATGAGATACTGATGGGGAGGGCTATGAGGTTACCAGCGGTTCCATCGACAGCCTTGCGGAGTGGAGAGGTGTGGCTCACTGGTTGGAGGAGGCAGACCTGGAAGCAGAGGTCAGCCTGGGATCAGGGTTCAATTCCCGGCTCGGCGGGGTCTTGAGACCTAAAATGTCCATGGACTTGACAATTCTCGCTCCGGTGCCTACTCGATTATCGGGTTCACACTCTGCGACTCTGGGCAATAGCTTGCTTAATCTCCACAACGGCCCCTCGCGGTGGGATGCCTGGCTTTCACCTTGCGGATACCCTGCCGAGGTTATCTCACAGGGGAATACCAGGACAGGTTCCCTAAGCAAGCGCTTAGAGACCGGTTGGTGATTTGCGCTATATAAATTCCTGTACATTACATTTACTTGCTTAGCATCACCGATGATCTGATCCTTGATTATTGCAAGGGACTAGCTGATGTCATCCGTTCTGTGTCCCAACAGGTGCAGGCTGCTGTGGTCCCGGCTGCAAGCGACCTCTACCATGACCTGAGTCCTCTGGATTGGGTGCTGGTTCGGAAGCACGTAAGAAAGAGCTGCTTGGATGCTCGCTGGAGAGGCCCATACCAAGTCATCTTAGTGACGAACACTGCAGTGAACTGTGGAAGTTTGCCGAACTGGGTGCATGCTTCACACACACGTCGAGTTTCAGCACCCTTGGAAGAAACAGCTCCTCTCCCTGATAACAATCCAGCTGATGTGGCAGGGTCACAGGAGGGGACAAGCCAAGCAATGAGGGTGTCTGAAGAAGCTGGTTGCTCACTTGACCAAGCTGAGGAGGGTCACGACAGCAGCAAAGATGAAACTGCCTTTGAAAGGGGAAGTTGCTGTAAAAGTGGTCCAGAGTCAGACTCAGCCGAGAGAAGTTGTGAGCAGAGTTAGCAAAGAGAAAGCCAGACAACAACCAGAGCTGAAGAGCAGTGGCCAGAAAGGCAGAGGCGCTTGAATCTGAGACTGGTCTCCGAGAGGGATCTTTCCCCAGTGTCTGAAGAGTTAGAGTCAGATGAAGGTGAGGAGCAAGCCTGTAGGGGTCTGAGGAGATCAAGAAAAAACAGAGTGCCTTGCCGAAAGTACGCAGCTCCAGAGTGGACATATCCTGTGACTGATGCCAGGTGTGTTGAGATCGGGAAGGGTGAGGGCAGTGACAGTGATCAGTACCAGTAAACAAAAAGAGAGAAAGGGATTCGGGCACTCTTGGTCCCCAGTCAATTAGTAAATAAACAATGGAAGAGTGTCCGTAGGATAAGCGTTCAGAATGATTATAGCACGTGAGATTGAGGCCAGTTGTAAGTGGTCATATGGAAAGACCAATTTCAAGAAAAAATGCATGATTTTTTCAGGAAACCCTCACTCACCCTAGTGGTGACATGCTTCATCATCGGGTCCACCGGGAGAGATCGAATACATCCCCGGTGTGCTGCGACGCCAGGAGACTGCGGAGCAGATTTTCGTGAGGGTAGGAAGTGAAAAAGGTAGTGAATTTAAAAATGTCCAAGGTTGTACCAAAAAATCATTTATTGGCTGGTCAACCTGACATATTAAAAGCTTACTATGAGTGGGGAAAACTAACCAAATAAAGTATACTGGTGTTTCCCTTTTAGAGAAAGGTCAACATGTTTCTGCCCGTGTTATGTGTGACTTTACAGGGCTTTCTTCAGGACCAGTTTGCGAGTGTCACCTTGACAGGTCTGGGCATGCTAAGGCCCACCCTGCCAAAGGCAGTGAAAGTTAAAAATAGCACTGTGTGAAAAGGTGAATGAAAAATAAAAAATTAAAATCATACAAATTTGTAAGTATGGGGTTTTACCTCTATTACGAGGAACCTAGAAGTTTGTAAACAAATGAACCACGCCCCATAGAACTCAGGAGGGGGGTGGGAGCGAAAATGGCACACCGCCCGCAACGCTCTGCACCCTCTCTGTACCTAGCTGCCCCCTCACTGGATCTCGTGGATTCCTGAGCGTCTCTCGTCGAATAAAGAAGCTGAAAATATTTCTGAGACCATGGAGGCTGGAAACCCAAACCGTAGAGCTAGGTGCATAGTAGGCACACTTGTCGGAGGAGTGATACTCTTCATAATTTTGGTAGCTGTAGTCTCATATTTAGCACCACATGAGCAGGCAGTAGAGGTAGAGAGAAGCCCTACACCTACTACTCCTGGCAAAGAAGAGGTCAAGGTAGGAAACGAGAATGCTTTGCTAGTAGAAGAGAGTCGTAGATTACATGCATATCTGTCCAAAGGTAATTTCAAGCTTAATGCATACGCAAAGTTGTTGTATGAGTATATTGATGGGAAAGACTGTTACACGTGTATGCGGTTGCCAGCTTTAGTGGATGAGGATATCAGATACCATCATCTTCCTTTGACATATGGCATTTCATGTAGTTTGCTGCTTAGCATTTTTTATGGACAAAATAATTTTGAGTATTTCTTTACGAATTATGATTATTATAAATCTGAAGATAGACTTAGGACATGTTTCATTCCGACTCAAGAGTTGGATACAGCTTATGCACATCGCCATAATCTAACATGCCTGTTGTCAGACATAGAGAACAAAATTTGTAGATCAGGTAGAAGATAGGTACAGGAAACAAAAGCAGTTGCGAGATTCAGGGCAAGGTAAGGTAGATTGGACAGATGAGGAGAAGTTGCACAAGTCGAAGAGGAGTTATGGTCCAATAGCGTTGGATGAGGTGCAAAAGGGGAAGTTGTGCATAAGCCATCCACAGATTTGCAAAATCGTCTTCCTTTAGACGTCCTTCTAGCAAAAGAGGGAGGAGTCTGTAAACTTTTGAAGGAGGTTCAAGACTGCTGTACTTATATACCAGACAACAGCAAAGATCTGGAGAAATATATAAGTAACATCACTGCTATTCACTATGAGATTGAGGGCTTGACTGAGGAAACTGTGTGGGAGAAGATTGGAAAAGGATTTGGTAAAGTGGGGATTTGGCTTGCAAACCCTGGACAGGGATTTCTTGGTTATGTGTTGAAGCCTCTTATCATAGTTGTGGCATGTGTGATTGGATTGTGGGGTTTGATAAGAGCTTATGAGTGGTACAAGTCTGGCAGATTGGAAAGATCTTTGAGAGTGCAAGTGAGACGGATGGAGAGACTGCAGGACAGTCAATACAAGAATTTGAAAAACATGGAGTTGCTAAGGAGAGGTAAAATGGCAACAAGTTCTGTTTAAGTTGGTTCTTTCCCTAAGGATGGTGTATTTGTGATGACACAGGTCATTAAAGGGGGAGACTGATAGAGCGCCGTGTTGTTTGAAAGATTGAAGGGGTGCATCATAATTGCCCATAGTCAGCACCCACATATTTAGAGGACCTTACTAATGTTTGGTTTTAGAGATGTAGGACTAATCAAGAGTGTTGTAGTATATAGACCTATGCTCCTATCATTTATTTATTAATGTAGTGCTTAACCGAGAAAAAAATAATGTTTTAAGTAACTTAGGATTAATTGCTCTGTGTATGTAATGTGCCTCGAGATTGAACGTGCCATATTAAAGTTGCACGTGTAGGTTGCCTAATGAGAAAAGTAATGCTTTAACATGAGAATAATGTTCCTTAACATAGGGTCATATGTAGGTAATCTCTATTTACCGATTCTTAAATACGGAATTTTACCGATTCGGTATTTGAGATTCGTTAAATAGTATGTAGGTAAAAATTCGGTACATTTTACCAATTCGGAAATATTCAGTATTACCGAATCGGTATTTACCGATTCTGTAATTCCCATTCATTCCTATGGGCCTGAGTCAGTTCAGAGTTAGCTCGGTCTTAGTGAGGCTAGAGTGGGGTTTAGACTGAGTCGTGTCTAAGGCAGTCCAGTTGGATGTGCAGTTAGACATGGGTCTTAGTTCGGACTAGGCAGGAGAACTAAGGAGCATCTTAGAACGAGCTCGGTAGTTTAGGCTACTTACCTGGAAAAATTGAATGTGCTTCTTAGGGAACCTTCACAGCTGGCATCTTTTTCTCTTGCCTAGGAGGTATGTATGTAGGGATGCCAATTTAGAATCAGTGTAGGGACAGACTAATCTTTTTTTCTTTCCATTGGAGCAGATGCAGTTGAGAGTTCCAGTGGGTACAGTGATTGCATGTCTAATGCTTCTTGAATTAACTTTGCTTTTTATTCTGAGTCGTCTGAGACTCTTGCGTTGGATTATGTTTGTATTAGTGCCAGTTTATTTCTTGAACCTCTTGTTGAGGTGCTTGTATGTCCAGTTATTTTTGGCTTTGTAATACATTTTTAAATTTTCCTCGGAGTCAGTCGTCCTTTAGATTAAAAGTATTGATTATGGTAATCTGTCAAATGAGTATTAAATTTAAGAACACCCTCCACGCTTCCAAGAAGACTAAAGAGATCTGTCGACCTGGGGATTCCTCGGAGTGGTAAGATAAAAATCTAGGTGGGAATCCCAGCATCACCAGTTGGTAGGCAGAGGACGGTTAGTCTCTTTAAGTAAGGGAGCCAAAGGTTAGGATAAGAGTTTCCCCAAGGCCCATTGATATCAGGTGATGACCTATCAGTGGATTACCGGAGGAAGACGGAGTTTTCATGGAAACTGACGGAGAGTGACCGTGAGGCAGAAAGCAGCAGTTTGAGGGAGAGTGAGTATGAACAGGATTTTGTGTTATTAGATTGCGGTTTTATGTTGTGATGTTGTGATGTCTTGCGGAGTTGGAATGCCTGTTGTATGAAAGGAGATCAGGCTGTGAGCGCACGCAGCCCGGTAAAAATCTTTGGCTCAAGGAGGTACCATTGATCGCCCGCTGGACCGAGATAGGGGGAATAAATGTGTGAGTGTGTGAGTAACTAACACGCTGGTCGTGGGTTGCTGAGTGTTTGTAACCTATCAGTTGAGGTCATTGTCCGGTCATTTTGTGGACAGACTGTTGCCAGTTTTCGGTAGACAATTACACGACTGTGGACGTACAGTCTTTCCACTGGAACAGATGTAGTGGAGAGTTCCAGTGGGTACAGTGATTGCATATCTAATGCTTCTTGGATTAACTTTGCTTTTTATTCTGAGTCGTCTGAGACTCTAGAGTAGGATTATGTTTGTATTAGTGGCAGTTTATTTCTTGAAACTCTTGTTGAGGTGGTTGTATGTCCAGTTATTTTTGGCTTTGTAATACATTTTAAAATTTTCCTTGGAGTCAGTCGGCCTTTAGATTAAAAGTATTGATCAGTCAACCTGGGGATTCCTCGGAGTGGTAAGGTAAAAATCTAGGTGGGAATCCCAGCTTCACCACAGGCAACTACACTATCTGAGCTCCACGGCCACTGGAAGAATGGGCGTACAGCCATGAGTTGTGTCCTTCAGGCCATGATTGTGAGTGCTCGTCAGAAGAGTAATGGTTGCGTGCTTTTGCACCAAGTCATAGTTGTGGTCCTGTGTCAAGATGCTCCGACTCCCCGCAAGAGGATCTACGTACCCATGGATCTCAGCCCTTTGAGACACCAGAGAAGCCCATACCTCCAGGGGACGCTTCTCCTGAGACTGCATACTATGTTCCAGGGCTCCCCCCACCGTGACACTACAGGGCTCTCATCCCTTTTAGATCACAGGACTCAGTGGGCAGCAGATCTACTCCCCCATAGTCTATCTAGGACTCCCACTTCCCGAAGACCATAGGACTCCGTACCCATAAGCATGTGCCAAGGGATCTGGGCCTTGCCCTTAAGGTCGAGGATTCTGTACTAGTGTACAGTCATCGAAGATGCAGAAGCATTGTGCACGGGAGACCTGCCATGATAAGAGAATATTCATTTCGCTCCTATTGACTTGAAACATCACGGACCACTGGTGCTGCATAACTGTTATGGGGCCAGGCTCATATTCCAGTACATCACAAGTGTTGCCTCATCTACGGCATGGACACAACTCTGCATCAGCATGTTTATCAGCCTGGAAGTAAAAGTTACAAGTTTCACTAATTTGATCATATATTGGTCTTTTTTATTTTTTTATTTATTTGTATGCAAGAAAACATTTGCAAATATTGTTACAGGGATAGCATATGTTGAGTCAATTACAGATTATACATCGATGTTTGTTTGTTTAGCTAACCCCATGTGACATTATTTGTTCAAGAAGAGAGAAAGACAGACAGAGAAGAGCAGGAAATCAAGGGGTGAGAAGAAAGAGATGGGGGACAGGTAATAAGAGAGATACGTTCCTTATTAATATTAACTTCTTGACATTTTAAAACCACATAATGAGACGTAATTTACATGAAAAATACCTGCTGTTGAAACTTGTGTTCATGCTGCAGGCCACTGATTAGAGTCAAAACTCTGTGGTCTAGTGGAGCTCTCAATCCTTTCAAAGCAAGACATGTGTGGGATAAGCAGGACATTGGAATGCCCAGTATTAACTATTTAGATACATGTCTGTTCTACTTCACATGCCTGCAGATTAATTTAGGGGGCAACCTGCCTCCAAGAGACTATACTTCTGCATCAAGGACAGATGTATAGTTCACCATTGTCTTTTACAGGTGCCATCTTTGGAAGCTACCAATGCTCTTGTGGAGACAAATGGCCTTAGCCTTAAAACAGGCTGAGATATTTCATAATTATTTTTTTAAACATTTTATATCCACAAAGTTTAAAGCACACACGCTTAAAGAATTGTCCAGGGCAACTACTGCTGTTACATGGAATGTGGCCGGTTGCTCTGTTTACTTTCTGATGTCTATAAACTCACAGCTTGTGTGCTGCACGGCTAAACACGTATATAATCCAAAAGGGAGACCTATTGGCTAAGCCAAAGCTTAGTTTACTGATCATTTTCTCTGTGCATGTGGTTGATATGTAGGTTTCCCTTTGGACTACACTGCTGTGGTTTTCAGCATTGTTTTTGAGCAGTCAAGTGCACCTCGTGATAAGCAGCATCTGATAAGATCTGCCTGCTGTGGAAGAAATTAAGTCTGGAATGTACTGAAGAAAATCAAGACTCCATGTCTCATATTTGCCTAATCAAATATAAAAACTAGTAACGGAATAAAAACTAATCGAGCTAAAAGATCATGAATTGCTTCTCAAAGAGGCAGGCTTCATAGGTGGGTGAGAACAGAATGACCCATTTGTTAAGGAGAATATTTAGGAAACAACAGTGGCCCGTGCAGGTAAGAGCCGTGGGGCCAGGTGGGGGGTATTTCGACAGATGATGACGAGAGAAAATTATTTATTTAATTTTCCCTCGTGATCGTCAGTCGAATCCCCCACCTTTGTGAATGTTCATAAAAACGTTTTTTAAGACCAGGCAGTCGTCCCATGCACCACTGCCTGCTCTTACAATTTTTAAAGAAAATGTTTCATTAAAAAAAAATATGCGTCCCATTTAGTTTAAGGAAAACAGGCTGCATTTAAAAAAAAGAATGCTTTATTTAAAAGCAATCACAGACAAGTTGGTCTGCTGATCCCAGCAGGCAACCATCCCTGTGATTTTAGCAATTCCTAATGGGTCATGAGGTATGTCAGTTTGCGAGCAACTAGGAATCGTTAAATCAAACTCTCTGAGATTCATATATTAGTAAAAAGTGATTTTCTAATTAAGATTCTCTGAGAATCGCAATTAGGTAATCGCTAGTCTCAATATTGATACGTCTGGCCCCTACTACTAGCCACAGTGTCATGTGGGATCTAGCTACACACATGTGGTAAACATAATAACTTGAATAGGTTTGCACCATTATTAACTTAGTAAAAAATGGAGAAGACTGGTGTGAGGATCCTGTGAATTGCAAAAGCTCTTAAGTTATATGGTTTTCAAGTTTTGATAACAAGTTGCATGGCACAGTCTTAGCTGGGCCTCCATGTCATGTGCAGCCTTAAAGTGTAATAAGAAAAACGTGTGTGTCTGTGTGTTGCTCTAGGTGGAGTAATAGTAAATATTATTAAGACAGTAACAAGAGACGTGTTTTCTATAGGTCACATCCCTGAACTGAAGTATTTCAAGCGGCTCAGACTCGAGGAGACACAGGGACTCAGTGATTTGACTAAGATCACAGGATATAAGGCCGTATGTCTCAAGCATAAATGTGTTCGCAAACGCCAAAATTAGCAGAATTTCGGCGTTTGCGTACGCATTTGTGCTAAATGGTATATATATATAGCAAATGTGCGTGCAAAATAAGGAATCGCAAAATTTGCGATTCCTTATTTTGCGATTGCATTTAAGGAATCGCAAATTTTGCCCAACAAGGGATATCGAGGACTAAATGACCACCAACAAAAAAGTGTATATTACTATGGCAAAATAAATTGGTGGTAATATTTCTCAAAAAGAATGAGTCATTACCAGTTGGGATATACACATTTATGAAGTGAAGTAGATATTTTTGAAGTTGAACCGTAGCACATTAAAACTATTCATCAGAGTCGTTATAATGATTAAGTATCTGAATTTGGAATACAATTAGAGAAAAATATTGCAACACAATTAGTCATTCTTAAAACTAGAGAAGAAA
This sequence comes from Lissotriton vulgaris, assembly GCF_964263255.1. Classification (NCBI taxonomy): domain Eukaryota; kingdom Metazoa; phylum Chordata; class Amphibia; order Caudata; family Salamandridae; genus Lissotriton; species Lissotriton vulgaris. Next base: position 2,124,696,948 of record NC_141687.1, on the reverse strand, counting down.
TACAATGACCAATCCAATCTTTAACCATTGTACAGAATATGCTATTGTCAATGTTAGTTTCATGAAATACATAAACATCTAATTTTTGCTTGAAAAGTAGTTCCTTTTTAAAAGGTGACATTAACCCTTTAACATGTAATTACGTTATTTTAAGATTATATCTGATAGCCAAAATAAGTGAAAAAAATAATGCAAAAGAGAAACTGAACAGAGGCCAAAGAGGGGTGAAGAGTAGCTTAAATAAAAGAAATACAAGCCAAACAACAAGAAAATGTTACAAAATTGAATGAACATAAAGAGAAAGATAGGAACAACGAGCTGTCAATCAAGAACACCATCAGTGCAGTTCCCTGCAAGAAAAATATCATAAGTGAAATAGGGGCAAGTATGAGATTTATACAAAAAACGTGGTGAATTATCCATATTTTGAGACTCCACAGAGCAAAGATCGGGTCTCATAAGCAGCCAAGCCAGCAAGTGAGTTGAAGAATTTTGAAATATCGTTTTTCTATGTTCTAATTTTTAAAGGACCAACTACTCCATATTTGTGTCCAGCAAAAAACAGTGCTGCACATTCTCTTCAAATGGATGCAGTGTAATTTGCAAAGTCATAATAAATATATCTTGTTTCCTTCCACCATGAGACATGCAATTTGTCAGACTGTTTTCGTTTTAGTACTGTACAATAATGACATAAGACTTTGATGGTGATTTGACAAGACATAGGGCTAGATGTAGGTAATAGCAAATTACCGAATGGTAAATACCGAATTTTACCGATTCGGTATTTACTAATCGGTAATTGCTATGTAGGAAAAAAAATGGGTAAAAATACCGAATCGGTAAGATTCGGTAATTACCGATTCGGTAATTACCGAATCAGTATTTGCCATTGATTCCTATGGGCCTTGAAGCCCATAGGATTCAATAGCAAATACTGATTCGGTAATTACAGAATTGGTAAAAATACCGAATTTCCAAGGGGGAGAGGGTGTCACTTTGACACCCTGTTGCACCCCTGTTTCTGGCTTGTGTGCCATGTGACACACATACATGCCCTTAGGGCATGTATGTGTGCCACATAGCACAGGTGTACATGCACAGATGTGCATGTACACAGAAATTCGTAATTTCCCACTCAATAGTATTGGGTGGTAAATAACGAATTTCTAAGGACCTGTGGCACTGTAAACTGTGCCACCTACATATTGAATTACAGAATCGGTATATTTACCGATTCTGTATTTTACCGAATCGGTAAATATACCGATTCTGTAATTTTCTAGCCCCCTACATTACAATACCCAAATACCGGTCGGTAATGGCCGAAATCGGCCGTTACAGACCGGTATTTGGGCTCCTACATCTGGCCCTTAATGTGGTCAGGCTTATGTTGTGATGGGATTCATGTGCATTTCGATGTCATATATCTCTGTAACCTTAATACTGCCAATGTAGGAATTTGATTTTTCAGGTATGTTCTACAATTTTGACCTGATTACTGGGGTTACCTGAGCAACTATCAGAGTTACTGAATCCAAATGAGCTGCATCATGTGTGATTTTAATCTCTTTATCTGACACTGTCATTGTTAGATTTGCCAAGTATATTTGAATATTTTTAACATATTTAATAATGATATTATCAGTACGAGTTTGAATGACTAGAATTTTAGCAAGTGAGGTTTCCTGGGATTCTACAAATCATTTTTTTAAAATCTTTTTATTAACAATGCTCATGAGACCATGCAATACAAATTAGTTCCAAAAGTCCATATTTGGAGATACCACAAAAATCAGCAGTAGACAATCATGAGGGAGCAGCCAAGACAATCAATAATCCCCATCCCACAAACCACTACGTGACCCCTCCAGATCCTCTGTAGTTCTGCCATGATGCTCAAACTTTCTTCAGTTTTTTAGCACACACCCTACTTTTGTACACAGTTTTTTCGGCCCTTTGGCACCAGTCAAGGTCTCGCTTCCATTCCCCCAGTTGCGGGGGTGTCGGCGCCCCCATCCCCTTGCAATATTGCGCATTGCAATTCCCGCAGCCCGGACCAACCATATTTCCATATATCTAGACCAATCGGGGTCTCCTTTAATCATCATTCACAGCAATGATCCTCTTCAACAGTAAGAACCCCACGGCCGAGGGAGGAATGATAAGGAAATGGAGTGCCCTTAACAAACAGGAATTCCAGGATTCCTTGGCTAGCTCAGCTCCCACTCTCAATCCTGGTATCAATATCACGGAAGAAAACATCTCAGCCTGGCTACTAGCGGCCAGCAACACATATTCTCCGCGCAGAAAACTAATCCGCGCTCGCCGATCCGATGCACAGAAATGGTTCTCTATTGAGCTAAAAATCCAAAAGTTAGCTTTCCGCCAAAAAGAAAGGAGATGGAAGCTAAACTACTCTCTCAAAGAGAAACTCTCCTACCTGAAGGCGTGGAAAGAACATAAAAATGCCATTACTGCAGCCAAAGCTGCCCACTTCTCCGCTAGAATCCTGAATTCCCACAAAAGGTGGAAGGACATTTTCTCTACAGTCAATGATCTATGCAATGCAGAGAGAATACTACCTAAACCAACACGCACCCAAGAATTATGCAATTCATTGAACAACTACTTCGTGGAAAAAATCTCTAACATTAAAGCTAGCATTCCTACACCCAGCCCCATGGAGACTCCTGCCACCACGATAACAAATCCGTCCGCCCTAGATGACTTCCCTGCCATTAGCACTAAGTCCTTCCTGGACTTGTTGTCCAGAGTCAAATCAGGCTCCCCCAGGGACTGCTGCCCACACCATATTTTAAAAGACACCCTCTCCGTCCTGCTGCACACCATCATGCCCTTTATGAACGAGTCCCTCTCACAGGGCAAGGTCCCTAAAGCATTTAAGGATGCCATAGTGGTCCCCCTCCTAAAGAAACCGGGAGCCGACCCCCTGAACCTATCTAACTACCACCCCATTTCCTTGCTCCCCTACTTGGCCATGGTACTGGAAGCACACGTAGCAAAGTGTTTGTCTAATTTCATTAAACACTCTGAATATCTATACCGTCACTAAGCGGGATTCCGTCCCGACCCACTCCATGGAGCCAGTGATTCTTGCATTATTGGACGGCTTACGAGCAAATGCCGACAAAGGCCCTGGTGCTTCTGGAGCTGTCGTCCGCGTTTGACACGGTCGACCATAAAATCCTGATAGACCGTGTCAAGCAGGCCGTGTCAATGGGCTCAGCCATTGGCTGGATCGGTTCTTTTCTCGAGGGCCGCACCCAAGGGGTACGACTACCCCATTCACTGTTCCTAAGATTGGGCCTATGTGTGGGGTCCCACAGGGATGGTCATTATCCCCCCACCTGTTCAATCTATACCTTTTGCCTCTTCTGATCCAGTACCTGCAGGACAGGAGGGTGACCACTTTCAATGCTGATGACCTTCAGCATATTTTTACTATTGATAACTCCCCTAACTCAATTCAGGAATTCCAGGCCACCATACTTCATATCTGGCACTGGATAAACCTAAACCATTTAAAACTCAATCCAGGTAAGACTAAACTAGTTCTGACAGGGAATAGCCAGATATTCTGGGGCCCACACCACTGGCCGACGGAACTCGGGTCCCCCCATTCCCTCCTCCTCTGTTAAAAACCTAGGGGTCACCATAACTGACGATCTCTCACTAAGATCTCAAGTCGGTGCAGTGGTCTTGACCTGTTTCTTTCAGCTGCGTAAAATTAGGAAGATCAGTCATTTGCTTACCCACGCAGCACTGATACAGGTAGTGATCGCCTTGGTACTCTCACACCTAGATTATGCCAACTCAATTTACCTCGGCATGCCACTGTCCTTAATCAAACAATTCCAGATGGTCCAGAACCAAGCAGCGAAACTGATCCACCAGCAACCAAGATGGCAATCTGCCAGACCTTTACTACAAAAACTCTACTGGCTCCCCATTCCCCAACGCGCTGTCTTCAAGACAGGTTGCTTAATTTTTAAGTCTCTATACTGCAGGAGCCCCACATTCATTAACTGCCTATTATCTAGGTACACCCCCTCCCACATCCTGCGCTCAGCCCACTTACAGCTACTAACCACCCAGCCAGGGAGGACGCAGGTTTGCTTTCTTGGTCCCCAATTTGTGGAATTCCCTTCCACTGGAGATCCGGTCATGCAACAATCTTCTGAGCTTCAGGAAAATGCTCAAGACATTGCTGTTTGTGCAGGCTCATGAGTAACTTCATCCTATGGCCCGACACACTATAGAGTTAGCACCATGAAACCGCCTGGTGTACGTGAGCTGTAGAAGTTCTTTATAACATAAGATAACATCAGCAAGAGCCACTTCGGCTACATCAGGACCATTTCCCCCACCACCTCAGACACAGTATCAGTGTCCCTCTTCCAGAAGTGACTTATCTCCGGACATTCCCATTGGATATGGAAGAAGGTGCCCTCTTGTCGGCATCCTCTGACACATATCGCTGACTGAATCCTGTCTCACGCATATAGGTGTGTGCGGGATAATATGTGCAGTGTAGGATCTTTAGCTGCACTAGCCGAAAACGAGAACAGATTGCGATCTCTCTAGGGCTCTGCAATGCATCCTGCCAATCCTCCTCATTTATGCCACCAAGGTCTTTGGCTCAAGCTTCTCTGAGTGTGATTAGGGGGTCAGGTACATTGTTAATGAGTTTGTGATAAATCCTGGATGTCAGTTTCTCTGTGATGGGGTCAAGCAACTACCTATCCTCCAGTGGGGAGTAGTCCTGTAGAGGGGCGCCACTAAGTATATGTGTTCTTAGAATATGTAAGAGTCTAACAAGATATTATCTCTGTGATTGGTGGAGGTTGTACTCCTTTTGGAGATACTCGAAGGAGCGGGGGGAGTCCCCCTTCCAAACATCCCCAAGGTAGTTGATCCCAATTCGTTTCCACCCCTTCAAGCCAGTTAAAGCAGTCACTTCCCGCAGGTGGTCACCCAACCACAACGGGGTTCTGCCAGTCAATGTTCCGTTCAGGCCACGTGACTTCCGGGCATATAGGAGATGTTCACAGTTCCCACTGGGCATAACCATCCTATCAACCCTGTGTGCTGGTTCTCTACTGTCCACAAACACCCAATCATTTATCACCTGGTGCTGAGAGGATTCTACATTTTTTTTTAATACGCATTCCTATTGTTAGACGGTGCTGACTTAGAGGCAGAAATAGAAGTGGCCAGGTTGATTGAAATGAAAATGAGGCAATGAAATAAGTGAAGAATAGAGAAATAGAATAAACATTGCTGAAAACTAATTTCAGGGCAGTAAAAAGTACTTGAATATGAAGAGAATATATTGCCTCAGGAGAATGGTTAAAAATTATCAACATATCACTAAGAGAAAATAGTCAGAAATGATATCCAGAACTATGCTTGCATATAGATGTCCACAAAACATGTTTTCAAAGCAATTCAAATGTTAGCTGAGCAATAAGATATATGAATCCATAGATTGTCACAGAATCAGTAAGAGTAGAGTAAACTAATTTGTTGTCTTTAATGCATGCAGTAATTCAGTAGAACAGCTAATGCAGCCTGAGGGTGTTGACAAGGAATTAGGCCGCAACTTCGATTGAAACTTCAGGCTTAATTAAAGGTTTCCATCAGGAACATGTGAAGAAGATGAACATGATCCAAAGCAGGCCAGAGATCAGAATAGCAAACACATCCTTGAGAGAAGCAAATCTTAGGCTTGGTCTGGGGAGCCAGAAAACTGCCCCAGCATCATCGCAGGGTTCATAGCAACAAATACAGCTGCCGCCATTACATGGATAACAGCAGCACTTACAGCTGTAATTACAGAAATGATGACCACTGCTTCCAGGCAGGGACGCTGCAGCCACAACAGCAGGAAACATGGCAACAGACACGGTTCTAATCACAGCAGGGACTACAGCATCAAACACCAGACCAGAGACCACAGCAGCAGCAATAGATTTCATGCCAGTAGGTACAACAACAGTGCCACAAGAGTAATGGCCACATACGTGACAATAGCATCGACCACAGCGGCCACCATGGCAGAGTCAACAATAGCTGTCCGATCAGCAGATAGCGCAGCAGCAACCATTGCTGTCACCATAGAAGGATTCACAGAAGTGATCACAATTGAAAGCAGTTAAAAAGAAATTTGCGGTCGAAAGGCTGTCTTGCTATACTCTATTAACAGCTACCACCCTTCTTCCGGCAATATTCTGGGATCGGGTGGTAGATAATTGGCGGGCTAAAGGGGAGTGTACTGTTGGAAATCTATACGCGATGGGGGGCTGAAGTCCTTTAATCAGCTAAGGGACCAATTCTACCTATCTTGGGCGGATTTCTTCAAATATCTACAAATTCTTCATTATTTGTTGAAAGCCGGATGGAAAGTTCAAGTTAATCCCCTTATTGAGGTAGTGAGGAAAGATGCCCGGATAGGTAATCTTTATACTTTAATGCTTAGCACAATAATTAACGATCTAGAAGCCCAGAGTCGCAAATGGGATAACAGATTAGGATGTAAGGGTATACAGCTTGAGACTTCCATAGGTCTGGCAGGATGACTGTTCATGTCCGCTAATCTCTACGCCCAACGTTATAAAACTATATTTAATCTTTATTACACACCAGACAAAATATCTAAATGGGGGGGAGACAAGGAGGGAAAGTGCTTCTGTTGTGGGACTGAAGCTGCTGATGTGGTGCATGTCTTTTATTCATGCGGGCATTTAAGTACATTGTTTGGGCATATGGAAAAGTTCTTAGCTGAAATCCTGGGGGAGCCTATACAATTGTCTGCCACTCAGATCTTGCTAGGGGTCGAGATGGGATTTGCGTCGGATAAGCTACCTAGCAAATGTATATATGTGATCTTTCTGGCCACAGCTGTGACTCGGCTTTGTATTGCATCAATGTGGTTACAAAAAGATGCCCCATCGTTTGAGGCATGGAGGGCAAGGTTTTTGGCAATGTTCAATATGGAGTATAGTTTGTATGCTTTGAAAGGCAGACGGAAAATGAAACTTGGACGTCAAATTTCGGGGGCAGTCGAGACCTATATGGATCTATAAAGCTAGTACCAGGGCATGGCTTGCTGCTTTGTCTGTATTTCCCTTCTATATTTTTTCCTCTGTTATTATGATTTGAATATCTGTATCAATTCTTAATCCATTTGAATTTGTGATTTTTTTCTATATCTTAATACATGTGCCCGTTTTTGTACTCATGGAGTATAAAAAAAAAGAATTTAAAAAAAAAGAAGTGATCACAATTGTCTCCATTGCAAGGGCAACATCAGGTGAATGTAATGCTGGGACAATAGCAGAGATCACAGATGTAATCTCAGTAGGGACAACAGTAAAGCAACAACACAACCATAGCAGCAGCAACCGCAGGGACAAGAGCTGCCAGCAGAATAGAGGCCACAGCAGCAACAATATATAGCACTACAGGAGCCAGAACAGTTTCCAGATTAAACACCACCAAAGCAGCAACAGCAAAAACAGCTACAGGTACAAAAGGGACCACTGACCACAGGTGTCATCAGTGAAATAGCTGCCTGCAAGGTGGAGATAACAGTAGAGATCAATGTAGGGACAAAAGCAACAGAAAGATACACCGCCAAATGGACAAATGAAGGCAGGCAAGGAAGCACATGGACAATGGAGGGTGAACAGGCGGGGATGGAGAAGAAAACGGACATCGAATTATGGGGATGCAAACTGACAAAAGAGGGTGGGCGGAGTTGACAGAGAAGTGCAAGGATAACGAAGGGTTGGCATGCAGGGATGGGGGCGAGCCAGCAATGAAGGGGAAGCAAATAGATAATGGAGGAGGGTGAGGCATTGAAAACAGCAATTTAAGGTGGGCGAGCTGAGAGGAGGAAAGACAGCAACTGAGGAAAATCCCTGAGGAAGGGTGAAGGGCGGAAGACACACGCAAGAAAGAAAAACACAAAGTGCATAAGTGAGACAGGTGAAAAACATATACATTCCTGTAGAGTGCTTAACCAAAAAGAAAAAAAAGTAGTGCCTGATTAGGGAGCATTGGAAGGACACAAGTAACGGATTTATGCTCCAGGGGAGGGACAAACACAGAAGAGAAAAAATAGCCCAGTAAAGCTTATTAATTTTAAGCAAATGAGAGAGACAATTAAGTCAACCAGCGGTAAACAATGGATAGGCCCTAAGCCTATTGTAAGATATCAATATGTCTCGTAACAGACAGACCAGGCGCTGTCTTAGGCAAGAACTAATAAAGGACGAGAAACGTGAACTCACTGAAGACACTGCATTTAATGGGGAAACATCCTTTACAACGCAACTTTTACCACGCAGTGCCTTTACGACACAACTTTTACAACGCAAACCATTACAAAGCATTGCGCTGGGGGGCGCTCTAGGATAGGGAATACGTTTAATTTACTATCCAACACCTTCCCTAGTGTCCATGGGGACTGGAGTTGGAATAGTAAATTAAACTATTCACTATCCAGCACCCCAAAGCGCTATGCGTTGTAAAGGTTTGCGTTGTAAAAACCGCGGTGTAAAGGCATGCGTGGTAAAAGCATGCGTTGTAATGTCATACATCCCATTTAATGTCCACTGAGGTGAGGAATTCAATGACGTAAATAGGCACTAAGGGACAATTACGAGTTTGATGGTGCAGCAGCGGGACCGCCCCACCACCGCACTCCAAACCTGTGTGAGAACCTCCTGCCGTATAACAGCATTTTTTAGTCATCTACAGGTGATTCCTTTGGTGCTCACAAGATGGTGCCTATAAAATAGGCACCACAATGAGAATGTCAAAAACAGTTACAGCACGGCAGGGACTGAAAAGTCCATGCTATGCTGGGACTTCTGTGCTTGCACACAGGGAGGCACATGTTGTGCCCCCTGTGTGCATCCACAGGGCATGAGGCACAAGAGGGCCCTGAGGGTTCCTCTTTGTTTCCTCCACACCAGGGTTTTCATGGAGGAGGAACTGCCATGACGACCTTGGAGGTGAGGAAATTCCTAATATGCTTGGCGGGACCACAGCGGGACTACCAAGCATATGGATGCCTCTGGACCACTACGCCACCAGTGAACTGCTGTTTGCTGGTAGTGTCGGTGGTCCCAGGGTGGCATGACTACAAGAGTTGTAATGTGGCAGTCGCAAGACCGCCACAGCCCCCTCACCATGAGACTGGCGGTCCGATGACCGCCAGACTCGTAATCGGCCCTTAAGTGAAACCTGTAGGCGTATAGATGAATGGAACATTTCATTGTGCTATGATGACTGGCAGTCTGCCTCTGCATCGCATTCCCATTACTTCTCCCATCTTTATGCACAAAAGTCTCATAACTTTGCTAAACCAGAGGTGTAAAGAGAAATTCTTTTCTGTTCTGGCATGATGTATTTACCAATGGCTTCTTACATTTTTGGTTCGAGTCAAAGCATTTTTAATGAGGTATCTGGCGCTTTAGTCCCAGTGGCTGTGCCCCCCATAATTTATTATCCATCAAATATTAATATTTTGTGCTTTTATTTCCCGTCCTTCACTTTTCTAACTCATCTCAAATTCAGAAAGCACTCACCTAGCAGGAAAACCCCGAAGGTACAGTTACGGACCCGTCAGAAAGCATGATATACGGAGGGGAGTTTCGTTTCACCTGCCCTCTTCTGGTTTAAGGCATTCCTTAAACAAAGAGAAGTGCTGAAGCACAGGATACAATGCTCGGGCAGAACGTGGCAGACCTCATTAGTTAGTGTAGCCTCTGATACAAGACACGCACATTTAACTTCAGGGCACCAGCTTTTTCAGTGCCCTTATTACGTACATTAACATCTGAGGCACTGTGCACAGGTAGCTGTCTGGGCATAAATATATCATACTATGCAAACAAATGATGGACGGAATGCTGAATAAATCATACATTCACTCCCAGTCAAGAGATCTGGGTTAAATCCATCGTTCTTTTGCTCAGCATGTCACCCCAGTTTAGACCCATCCATATGCAAATCAGTCTTGACCCTGTACCTCATGGTAACAGTCCAGACCAAACTGCCTAGCCAGGTCCACTCTGGACCGGAAACAAGCATCCTGGGACCGGTTTCTGGGTATTACCCTTCATCATCCAGGCTAGCTTGAATACAGTGGCACAGTGAGCAAGGGATCCATGTCTGGGCATACCCATCCCACTTAGGCTGAAAAGTGCTACGCAAAAAAAATGATGGACGGAATGCTGAATAATTTTTTGAAAGAACGAACAGTAGTGAACATGGTCATTAAGCCAAAAAACCCAAGGAAAACTATAAATGCATTAAATGAGTATTGTGACATGTAAACACAATTAATAGAAACGCGTCATGCTGTTTATATTCAAATTAGTATTTGTAATTTATTTAAATATTTTCTTCATTTTTGTTAAGATTTTCTTTTATAAAAATACCTATAAACCATTAAAAAATCAATGACATACATTTTGTGATTCCAGAGAAATATCTAAACATAATCAAACACAGAAGAAAGAAAAAGGGGGGAGGAATAGAAAACAACACAAATGATTATGGTGATAATTCGGGCTAGTGGAGTAAGCAAAGCGGTGGATGGAGACTCTACGCGCGTTTCGGCATTTGCCTTTTTCATGAGTCCGTCATTTGCAATAGGACAAAAACATGACAACAGATAGAATGGAGTTCACCTATTTTGATGCCTGTCGTATGATAGTAATATCAACTGGATGGGATCATGTTCAACACATCACTTGCTGTTGTCCATATTATCCAGTATTTGTAATGTTCTCGGATTGCTATCAGAGGTATCGAATATGTACCTGTGGATATACAACACTTCTTAATTGGTAGTTGTTACCCAGTAAAGGGATTAAAGAAGCACTTGATGACAATCCAGTATTGCCTTGGTTTCTATCGACACTTTACTTGAGGGTATGTGGAGCCCCATACGATGGTAGTCTTCTAGATGTCGAGCGTCCAAGTATAATTGGGGTTCTTGATGACATTGATCCTTCTTTAATAGCGTGGGGCCTCGGAGCAATCGCAAATCGAAGCAGGATGGTGCATCAAGATGTAATGGGGTTCCGGATGTCCTGCGTCGTCGACAGGTAGCTGTCTGGGCATAAATATATCATACTATGTAAACAAATGATGGACGGAATGCTGAATAAATCATACATTCCCTCCCAGTCAAGAGATCTGGGTTAAATCCATCGTTCTTTTGCTCAGCATGTCACCCCAGTTTCGACCCATCCATATGCAAATCAGTCTTGACTCTGTACCTCATGGGAACAGTCCAGACCAAACTGCCTAGCCAGGTCCACTCTGGACCGGAAACAAGCATCCTGGGACCGGTTTCTGGGTATTACCCTTCATCATCCAGGCTAGCTTGAATACAGTGGCACAGTGAGCAAGGGATCCATGTCTGGGCATACCCATCCCACTTAGGCTGAAAAGTGCTACGCAAAAAAAATGATGGACGGAATGCTGAATAAATAATACATTCACCCCCAGTCAAGAGATCTGGGTTAAATCCATTGTTCCTTTGCTCACTATGCCACCCCAGTTTAGACTCTGCCATACGCAAATCAGTCTTGACCGTGTACCTCATGGGAACAGTCCCGACCGAACTACCAAGCCAGGTCCTCCCTGGACTGGAAACAAGGATCCTGGACTGTTCCCACAGGGCGCAGGGTCAAGACTGATTTGCTTATGGCTGGGTCCAAACTGGAATGGCATGGTGAGCGAAAAACAATGGATTTAGGCCTGTATATCTGTACTGGGGTGAATGTATGACATTGTTCTGTATTCTGTCCATCAATTGTTCTTTTTAAATATATTATACATCACATCCGACCATTCCAGCAGCCAGGTGGAGATCAGTGCCCACATGTGGGCTTCATATGCGCCTCGGTGTGGCCTGAGAACAGAAATCAGAGAAACAGGAATCCATGCATTCAGTTTACAGTTTAGAGACCTCCCCCAACAGGTTAGAGCTGTGAGTGTGGAACCAAAGGATGATATTAAACGTATTGTGCTCTAAACTTAAGATATCAGAATAGCATTGACTTCAAAGTTTAGTTTTCAAAAAATGTAAGTGCCAGGGCACTCTTCGGGACCCCACTGCAGCTTGCGCAACATATTGCCCCTGACACAGCTGCCAGTGACTGCCAGCACCACTACTACCAAACATGTGTGACAATTCAGAGTATTCCAGGCCTCACAAAACTATAAGAATGGCTTGGCAGAAGATAATAGTAATTTTTAAGTTACATTGAATTATTGTTCCTGTGCTCAGCTAAAATGTATACAAGCAGTGCCACCATGTGGAGGCCTCTCAGAAGTGCCAGTGTTGACAAATAGGTGCCAGTGCTGAGCACCAGAAACCACAGTCTCAAATTAAGCACTGATTCTCAGAAAGTCATCTGACAATATTAACAAGTCTTAAATATCGCATACAAAATAATTGCCCTATGGGAAACAATAATAAAAAATGCAACCCCCCATTGGAATATGTTTTTGCAAACAACATTTATGACATAATGTCTATGCCAAAATAAATGTCTGGAAACATTATTCTATCATACAACTGCCTTTAGCCCACAAAGACATGTCATAGACTTCTTACACATCCAGATCAATATGCAAACATTCTGCTACCCCAACTAAAATAAGTCAAAACACATATAGGCACTCTAAAGGAGTGTCTGTCGATTCCAGAGTGTCAGGGGAGCTTACTGTAAGAAGGACTTACATGCCGGTGTAATAGACACAACACATATGTCGTTATGATTAAAGTTTTCACACACAGGAAAATGCAACATTTGTTTTCTTTCCCTAAAAGAGACGTGTAATTCGATGAGAAATATGGGCATGTGTGCCTCCTAAATTTGAAACCTATGTAGACACGTATGGGCATATTTTCAAAGAAGTGCTGTGTTGTGTCACCTGGAAAGAGAGCAGAACAGCGCCATATCATCAAAGAAAGGGTATCTAGGTTGAGGTCAGGATGGTTTTAGTGCAGGAAGGGAAACCTTTCTCCACAAAACTAATCCTTTGAGGCTACTTCCCCTGTGTATGTGTGCTGTAGATTGAAACACACATGCAAAATAGGAAACAGCAAGAACAAAAAGAATAGTTCTCCTCATTTTGCCAGTCTCAGGAAAAGCACCATTTTGGTGCAAACCTATGTCTACATCTCTTTGAAAATATACGTTTGCATCAAAATCTATGGGTGGATGCACAGGAAAGCCAATGCATACTCAATGGAACGCCTACCTGACGCAAACTAGTGTGAGGCAGCACAATTTGCTGTTTTTTCATTACATATTCTTACAAAACCATGCAAATGGACATGTGCATTGCTTTGTAAACAGCAAAAAGAATTTTGTGTCAGGCTGCATAAAGAAGTGATGCAACCCTGATGCAAAATCTTTGTAAGTCTGGGCCTAAACCAGAAAATCTCTGATATCCTACCAAATCGAGGTGCGAATGAGATGCCAAAGTAAATGTATTAATGGATTCCCTCATCTATCTAGTGGCAAAATCAGAAGCAGGTACTCTATTGTTGGTCGAAGACCCCATTAGCTCTCACAGATTTTCTGCCTCAGCACCTCCCCTTGCATCAAAAACTGTTTCCAAATAAAATACGGATTGGGCACATGGCCCCCACGTACACTGTGAAGGATCCAAGATAATGCTATTTTCTTAATTTTTGATCCATTTTCCTTGCTCCCCCTCCTCGTGACAAAATATGGAGCAGAGCCTTGATAACAACTTGAAATATCGTAATAAATGATCATTGGCCACCTGACTGCCCAATCATTCTCTCAATTCCCCTTAAATGGAAAGCAGCCTTCGGATTGATTCCTGTCTGGTGACATGACCTACTACATCCGCTACGAGTCAAGCAAGACATTGCTATTGTATTTTTTAACCTCTTCGCTGCGGATGACGAGCTCAGCTCGTCATCAGCCACGGTGGTCGTGTGCGGATGATGAGCTGAGCTCGTCATGTAACGCGGCTTTTCGAAAATTGCCGCACACAGCGGGAAAAGCCGCCGCAGCGATGCGGTTATTATTTTGTTACTGCTTCCTCTCACCTGTGCAAATGTTAGCTAAGGGTCTTCAGACTCTCTGACCTTCTTTCTTCCTGTCCCTGATGCATGGGAAAGAATATTCAGATTGGCTACGAAGCAGTTATGAGTGACTTGTAGCAAAGCACCAAGGACAATTTCTGTATTTTAGATTTATAAGGGCCAGATGTAAGACCCTAAACTACATGAGCAAATGGGTATGTGACATGTTTGCGAATGCAAAATGGCCTAGGGCCATGTACAATTCCTTATTAGCAAATCGCAATTTATTTGCTACTCGCAACACCTCAAGAGTGTCTTGACTCCCAACACCTCATCAAACCCACACCGCCAGCGTAACCGACACCTTTTCGCCAATGCCACATCACCTCCTCTGTGCCTTGCAATGTCCCAAGAACCGACGCACCAACAACCTGCACCAACAGTAAGGAACCAATGCCGCACTGGCCCCAGTGATGCCTCACTTCCTCGGCGCTGTGTTGCATCTTTGTAATGTCATTGTTTCCAATGTTCTGTAAACGGGGTCTGTACGACTCTGTAGTTGGCCCGCGCTCCATCGCGGTTAGCCCGTACTTTGAGATTCAGCTCCGTCAATCATGTTGTTATAACCCTAGTTGGATCTATTGTGTTTTTAAGCGCTATAACTCATTTAATCTTGAAGGATTCATAATTTGATTTGTATATGTTTGATTTTTTTAATTTTGTTCTGGTTTTACTCAAATAGATATTGGCTATTTTTCTAAACTGGTGTGTACTTTTGTGGTGTTTTCACTGTGCTGCTGTGTGTGTGTGTATGTGTGTATTTGTTGTACATAAATGTGTGTGTGGGTGTGTGTATGTGTTTACAAATACTTTACACATTTCCTCTGAGGATAAGCCTGATTGCTCTTGCCAAACTTCCAAGGGGGGTGAGCACAGGTTTTTTTGAGGTTGTAACTAACCCTGATTAGAGTGATAGTACCTGCTTGGACAGTGTGTGAACCACTGCCAACCAGATACCCTATTTCTAACAGTACCCATTACGTTTTCAATTGAATTGGGCAGTACAGGTCACTATTTACACTGTGTTCAAAGTGCTAGTGCCTATGCCTGCTAATCTTACTTAAATCTAACTCATGTTGGGTCGGAGGCAAAGTATGTAACTCGCACCACTGCCATTGGGGAACCTAGTTGCTTTCCTCAGTTTGGATGCCATCTTGTGGTTAGCGGTCTAGGTTCAGGAGGGGAACGTACCCACCCTATATTACAACAGCTGACACACGGACATAGTCCAAGGTCTGCTGACCACAGTTAGACAAGTCTGATTGGCCGCATGTGTAACAGGTTTTAACTGTGATCAAGTGCTGACAAGTCCATCCTGGCTAACTATAGGTCTATTTCATGATTATTTGTCAGCCTTCTCTAAAATTCTACAGAAACTGATTAGTGCCTAACTGTCCAAATATTTGAACTCTAAACAGCGGCATCATCCATCTCAGTGAGGCTTCAGCCTGGACACAGTACAGAAGCAACTCTGGTTGAAGTATCTGATACCATCAGCCATCAGTGGACCAGGTGACACATGTGGCCCTCCTGCTTCTGATTCTCTCAGCGGCATTCGATACAGTTTTCCATACTATTCTCCTTAAATGACTAAGCAACATCGTGATTGGTGAGGCCTACTTGACATGGTTTGGTTTTTTTCTATCTGACAGAAGTCAGTCAGGTTTGATGCCACCTTTCGCATCAGACCCGAAATGTTCAAGATTTGACACTCCTCAATACTCTGCCCTGACCCCAACGCTATTTAAACTATACATGTTTTGATATTTCTGGTAGAATCGTCTGGTGTTCAGGTAGTGTCCTCGACTGATGAAACACAAATTCTCCTCACAAGGGACAGATGTATTTCAGTGGATGAGCCTGAGCATTCTTCAAAGCAACACCAGCAAAACCAAAGTGTTCGTTTTAGGCGTCCATCTCTATCATGGGTAGGTGAATTCTGGCCCAGCTCTGCTCTGCCCCACCCACCCCCACCCCTGTCACCGTCATAGGCAACTTGGTGGTAAGTTTGACAATAAACTGTCCTTCTGATCCCAGGTGAACAGTGTGGTAGGAGCTTGTCTGAGGCTGCTAAGAACCCTAAAAAAGTTTTTATTCTTGCTCTCCTCACCCTGCCACAAAATGGTTATTCATGCTTTAATAACCACACGGCTGGACTACGCCACTATGCTGTAATGGGGCCTCCCAGCGTACCAGCTTAAGAATAAGCCTGGGCGGTGAACTCCGCTCCACTCACTGTGTTTGCAGAGTTTCCGTACTCCGCGTTACGCGGAGCTCGTGGAGTTCCCAAAAACTCTGCATCACGCAGTGGAGTGGAGATTTTTCCTCGCAGGCATTCACTAATGTCAAGTTGGCAATTGCGATTGAGGAAAATGAACCTTCCAGCGAGATTTTTCCTTGTTCGTGATCGTAAACATCAAGGTGGCGAGCATGAGGGTGGATTATAAATATCACGGCGAGATTTCTCAAAGTGGGGTGGTCAGGTTTCTCATTGCGAGTGGGCGCATATGCCCGCGACCGGAACAATGAGAAACTGCTTGTTCGCGTTGAGAAAGCTGCAGCTCGAGTAAAAATATACTGAAGCGGCAGAAAAGAGAAAGAAGGGACCGCTTGCGCTGTGCAAGGTGCTGTTCACAGTGATTGCACAGTGCGGACAAGCATCCACACTGTGCAATCACTGCGAAGGGCATTTTTCTATGGAACTC
Organism: Lissotriton vulgaris; assembly: GCF_964263255.1. Classification (NCBI taxonomy): domain Eukaryota; kingdom Metazoa; phylum Chordata; class Amphibia; order Caudata; family Salamandridae; genus Lissotriton; species Lissotriton vulgaris. Next base: position 2,124,680,067 of record NC_141687.1, on the reverse strand, counting down.
CACTGCTTGCGGAGCTCTGCGTAGTGGGATGGAGTTTTTTTGCACTCCGCGTAGCTCCACGTAGTGCAACTCCGCGAACTCTGCCCAGGGTTACTTAAGAGACTCCAGTTGGTGCAGAATGCTGCAGCCCGACTTCACCACCTTCTCCTGTACCTTAAGGGTTTTCCTTGGCTGCTAATAAGCAAAAGAGTTAATTTCAAGGGGCTTGTGTTGGCTCATAGAGCTATTTACAAGTTGAGCCCCCGCTATTTGGCCATCAGACTCATCCACTACCTTCCAGCTAGAGCTCAGCGTTCCTCGGATGCCTTGTTGACTGTTGTGCCAAAAAAACAGGAGGAAGAAATTGAGCTCTCTTCTTTGCTGGCCCTAGCCGCCTCTAGCTGCAATGCTCTTCCCCTCCATCTAGGGCTACCACAGACCAGAGTGCCCTCCAATGGAGCCTAATAACCTGGCTTTCAATTGGCCTCCTAATGATCATTCTTTCTCTGACTAGCGGGTATGGGCCCTTAGCACCGGACACTAACACAAGTGCCCACTGCCCTTCAGTAATGTTCACTCACACAAGTAGCCGTGCGCTCTATAAAATCCAAATAATAAAGTGCAACAGGAATATTCAAAGATCAAACATGAAGAGCACTCGTCAAGGGGTAGCTGTGAACATGAACAGGTCCAACCCCTCCTCCTTCTCCCTCAGTTAGATAAACTGAGAAGTTACAAATCAGGATGCACCACTAATGCAAATCCGTGTTTGAAGTGGGTGGGGTCTATTGGGAACGACGTTCCCCTTTTTGTTCAATTTTACAGTAAATCATCCCCCATACTTTTATTAAAAATACGACCGTTCCAGAACTGCTACTGAAGACCTTCCGCATTGCACCTCAGAGCACATTTCCTATACTTTATTTCTTACACTTCAACCTCTGAATGCAGTGAACTCACTCCCTAAATGGTCCACTAAACCTCATGCAATGTTCGAGCGCAGCCAGGCCATGGTTCTGTGTGCGAGGACGGTTCAGAGAGGCCGCCTCCCACCTCAGAACGTCTCAGGGGCTTGCTGTACGGTGCGCGCTCAGAATGAGCCTCCCTGGCGAGGTTATCCAATATTACCTCGGGGTAAAAATGATGTTTAAAATATTCGTGTAGCGACTCGCTCGGGAAAGAAATGCAGTAAATGAGCTATTTCATCCCTCACTTAGACACGTGCCTCTCTGCCGGGCAGCGCGGGATCCCGGCTCTTCTCTGGTAACAGTCTCCGAGGTCGTCCCTCTTTGCGCCACGTCCAGCCGGAGTCTCCGCAGAGCTCGAGACATGTCAGGCTCTCAGAAACTCACATTCCGAGCCGTCTCTTGGGCACGTCTGTGGTCGGGCTCATGGTCACCGCAATGGTGCAGTTATCTGGCCCGATGCAGCCGGCGTGATTCACTTCCAGCTAACAAGCGCCGAGGGACCCCGAGGCATCCAGTGTAATCAGGCTGCGCGGGCCACGGACAGCAGCAGTCAAGCGGAACGTGCTGCAGCCGGTCACGGCGGAGGAGCTCCTGCCCTGAACCTGCGGGCAAGAACGAACACTGCACAGGGCGTGACGCTGAACCAGAAGAAACCGCCCCCTCCCCCCCCCCCCCCCCCAGACGCAGGTCCACAAGGCGCTGCAATGCCCAAATACCAGCGCTTCTTTACATAGAATACAAGAACATATGTTTCTGTGTTTTAAAACGTTATGTTACATGTCTCCTGATAACGATGTTCTTACACTCAATGACATCATTCATCAGGGTGATACGTTACACTTGATGATATAATGGGCACGATCTGGTTCGCTGAGTTACATCAACATGATGAAATGCTATTCTAAATGATGCTACAGAGGGCTCCACCTTAAATCCAGCATTTCCGTACATCAATTCTTATTTGAAATGGCAAAAAGTCAAAGCACTGCTGCTGCGTTTGTCGGTCACGTGAAGCAGGGGTGCTGGAGCCCTCTCTGGGGACTTCTGCCTGGCTCCTGCATGCATTGGCAGAGGTGGGATCTGCAAGTTCAAAGCCAAGGCCTGGGGAGGGCGGGGAAGGGGTTGAAGGAATGGGGGTTATAATCAAGCCGGCACAGGCCCTTTGGGCTCAAAAGGCTTCACCCCCCACCCCCTGTCGTGTGTGTCAGCTCGGGCTGAGGCAGCTTCCCGGGCTGGGGACCTTCTTATTGCAGTCGCACCCGAGTACTTCAAAGGTCTTTAAATGACTATTTACTTGTTAACCAAGCTTTGTTGTGTTTTCACCCCTTCTTAGAGCTCCTGCATCTCCATTTTAACTATTGCTTAAATAATTACCTAACCCCCCCCACTCCGAAATTTGTATCACCCCCTTCCCCCCGAAATTTGGCTCTAGTTGTGCCTCATCATTATGCATATTAAAACATTGGAATGTTGAGAGCTCCAGTGAAGTTGCCAAAATTGCGGCACAGCGTAGCCCTCGCGTTGCGGCCGGCCCCAAGTTCCAGGGGCCCCCCTGATACTGTGCACTCGAAACAACTGAGCGCTCCTGACAGGGTCCAGAGCGTGAGGGGCCCCCTCTATGCACTTTATAGGGGGGCCACCATAAGTTTTATTATGTCACTGCCATCAGCCCAATGCTTGTATTTCTGTTCCTTTCTCTTTGTTTAAAACATTCCATCCCCAGTGGGTGGAATGTGCATGTTCTACTAGCCTTAAGGTCTTTCTACGCAGGGCTATAATTGCAGTTTAAAGGCTCTGACCCTTGGTATAGGCGGCCGCTTGCAGCTCTGGCATGTAACTTGGGTTCAAGGCCTTCAACAGCCATTACTAGTCTTGGCACTGGGATGTAACCAAGGTCACTGGAATTATGCGAATGGAGGATAAACTTATGCAGCAGGGTTGACAAAATTATGCATCAAGAAAAGGCTAATTTAATTTTGCAGTATAACGCAGCATATTTTATGATACTATTGCTGCACTATTTTGTCTTTTTTACACATACTAACACTGTTTGGGCAAAGATTCAACCTCATTAGTAACAGTTTACTCAAATACAGTAAAACACAAGTGAATGGTGACCAGTCAACTTTTGAAGGACCTTCCACTACGCAGGAACCTTCCCTTGTTGCTGTGTTTTTAGTAACTTTTTATCCATTTGCGCTAGAAACAAATGTTGGTATGAAAATATGCAAATTCTGCAGCAGATGAAGGATTTATTATGTGACAAATGCAGCAAATCCATAAATTTGGAAGATGTCATGGCCACAGAATCACACATTTCCAGGGCCTTGGATATAGAGCTAAAATGTAGCTGGTACAATTAAAACAGAGGATTAACACGCTCGCTGCAGAGATGTTAAAACTCTTCAAATGATTATTCTACTCAAAACATATAATCTTTTCATACACCAATATTTAAGACAAGATTTTAAGGATCATAAAACACTGCAGATACACATGTTGCTCATTTTAATAAACAGACAACATAATGTGTGGCCAGACATACAAAATGATCTGATATTTTTCAGTCCCATTGTACTTCAAATAATGTAAAACATAACCCAATCAGATCTTCGGATCTCTTGATATATGTTTTAGGAACCTTCAACATGAATATTATTACTGCATATCTCTAATTTCACTATACATGTCTGAACTCTATGTGACATTTATGCCTGCTATTAATAAACAAGACGGAGTCGTTTTAATACCCACACAGCATTAGAATTAAATTGTATCATTTATTTTTTCACAACTTTAGGGATTAGACAGGCAATCTAAACTGTTGTATATGCAACAACGAAAAAAAGTTATTTCGTATGATAATCCAGTAATGCCATTTGGAGTTTAGTTTACACATCCAAACCAGGCAGCTGTCAGGATGTATTGCCATATCACCTGAACCATGTGATGGCATTGTAGGGCTGTAATACATGGGACACTAACCCCATAATAAAATACTCTCTCTAATTTCCTTCTTATATTTGAGTTACGACATCTGTAGTCACCTGTAAAAACTAATTCACTGCGCATTCACTAAAAGGAGATATTCTAGGTAACATTTTTGCACACTGTAGGTTAGTAAAGGAAAAATAGAGTACCTGTGTATGTTTCTACATATTCTATGTGAAAACATTATTTTAGTCTGATTTAGTTTAAACTGATTGGAATATATTTTTGGAACAAATTACTAACTGCTTTTTGGTGTCTTTAATTTTGCACTACAGATTCCAATTTTATTATTCATGTCTGCAACCATACTGTCTCTTTCATATCAAAGAGTAGCAAACCAAGGATTTATCATATAACATAACGTGTATTTATGAAGTGCACATTCACCTACAGTTATCTTGGTGTTAATAACAGATGTTAATGCTTACCCAACTCAATGGTACTCATTTTATCAACCTCAGAAGATTGAAAGGCTGAGTGGACCTGCCGGGATTTTAACCAGTGACCTTGAGGTGGCACAAAGGCCCCTACAGTGGTCACATTAGTCCACTAAGACACCAGACCCAGCTCAACTAAACCACCAGACCCAGTTCGTGTGAAGGGTGAGGATGTGACCATGTATTATATAGAATAAAATACTCTTTGGCAAGTTAATAGGACATTGCAAGTCACCTCAGAATTCCATGACATTGTAAAGGAACTCAGCCGTTGCACTCAAAACACCTCAGTGACTTCCAATAGCCTTATAATTTACAGCAGAATGAACTCTATCCAGATACATTATAGGTGCCTGTTATGTGCCTGCTTCTCTGTCTTTCAGTGTTTCTGAACCTGATGCTTCTTTTTTCTCACAGGTTCCAGGCTCGTGGGCCTGTGCTAGTCTACACGTTAAGCTTGCCAGGAACGTGTTTCTCAGGGGCAATTAGATGTAGTCACTTGAAATGCAGCGCTCCAAGCTACAGTAATAGAAATAAGCAGTCGTGTTTCTGAGGCACATTAATTATGCACATGACTGATAAGGTGATTCCAGCTTTCGGCAGCAGAAGGCTAGAGGTGTGTTCAGGCAATCTATTGAGGCTCACTGCCATGTAACACATTGCTTGAGGACACTGAGTGCTGCAAAATTAAGACGCATGACATTGTTTTTTCTTAAATATGCTATATTCCTCTTCACCGGTCTGTCTTCTCTGTCACTACTAACACCAACCAGAAGCGACGGTCTACTCTCATATCCTTCAGTACAGCGGCAACGTGTCTACCTACAGTCACTGCGCTCTTTATGGCCAAAGAATGGCAAGCAAGCACCAACAACAGATTTGACAAACATACTTTCAGCTTCACATACATTATCATCTGCAGATACAGGGAAGTTTTAGGAAATATAGTTCGTTTTTCCGTCAGCCCTAGAACATGAGCTCTAGTGATTAACTCACTACCAGGGAGCATTAAGGTGCGACATGACGCACAAACAGCCCTTGTGCCCTCAATAAGATCCTGCAGCTGAAAGTCGTGCCTGTGTACCTGTTGTTAGTCAGCAATGGGTCCCTACGTGAGGGAGATACGTTAACTAAGCAAACCTGTGGCGGGAACTTGAAGGAAGCAGGTAACATTCGTGCGTCACTGACTAAGGTCTGCAGATATTGTTTAGACGAATTTTAATGATCTTTTAATGCACTGATTCATAGTGTTATGTTTCCTTCAGTCATTAATGTGCAAACGAAATTTTTTCATAAATTGTTGTAAATATCTGTTTCTAAATGTACTTTTTATGATTGTAAACTCAATCGAAATAAAGTTTCTTTTGACTTTGACTTTGACTAAGGTCTGCAGACCATCACACGTGCAATGCACCAAGCCCACGCATCGTGTGTTTGCGGGTGTTAGTCTTGCACATCATGATTCTCAATCTCAGAGGGAGCAAAACGGTAGAAGAACTCCTAAAGTTCCCTCTGAGAACAGTGAGTGAGCGAGAGAGAGTGAGCGACCGAGACTTCCTTTAGGTGGCACGGCAAACGAAACGTGGGAAGCTTCTTAGGTTGACAAGATTCTGAGCTGCCGGATGACAGTTGGAAAACTATTAATACCACGGTGAAAAGCGTCAGATAGCAGAAGAGAGTCCACTCACTGGAGCTGTTCGTCCAATACCTGCAGCAACACATAAAGCGGAGTCCGTACAGCTAGATTTGGATTTCCCGCCATTCCCAGAAAAGGCACTAAATAAGTAGGTATGTGACAAGGGCACCGTTGATCCTACAAAAAACTCTAAAAAATGAAGTATACATACATGAAGTGTACATACACGTGTGTTTGCAAAGCGCACTGTAACCTCTGCCAACAAATGCACGTGTGTGCGTGCGGCCGTATCTACCTGTCTGCATAGGTGTGACTGTTTGCGCATGTTTGTGTCTCTGTATCTGCGTACATGCGTGGCTGTGTGTGTGTAGCTGCATTTCGGGTACCTATAAGCTATCTGTGTTTGTTTCTCTCTCGTTTTACTACTTAAGTGCCAATAAAATGCTGGCCCGGATAATTACTTGCATCACTTTGCTCAGCACATTTATACTCTGAAAAGCCGACACTTATGCACAGTACTAAATATGTTTTAGAAAAGCAATTCACTCCTGCAAAGATTTAACTGGACACGTCCAAAAAGTAAATAAATTACATAAAATCTACAATCTGCAGTAAATAAACCGCAATGCGCGTTCGTTTACCACCACTAAGATGCTGAGGCACCCTCGCGCGCGAGGCAGACCCATGCTGTGCGAAGCGCACGTGAACTCAGTCAAGCCATGTACAAGTTAGCGATTCTGACAGGGAAAAGGGCTACATCAAGGCAACATGCTGCTGCAGTACGAAGAGCAAGTTCAATTGTAAGTGCATGGTGAGTACAGTACCTGGCCCCTGAGAGTGCAACGCCAGCGTCCGCGGGTATTGGGCAGAGAATCACACCGCCATTCCAAGAAATGCCAAAAATAATGTCCCTTTGGGAAAAACAATCCGAAGAGCAAAAATACAAATGCCAGACTGATCTTCTTGAAAGAGGACGCGTCCAGGGAGCGCAGTCACATGGGAAGTTTGCAGTTCCCTCTTGGAGCCATGCGGGCTCGCTCCAGTTCCCTGGCAACTCCACGCTGCAGGGACTTGGGAATGCTCCGATGGCAGGCAGCTCAGCCTCCGCCGCTTTCCTTCCCTTTCTTAAAACCCTTTTGTTTATTGGGAAACGTGCTGTCAGTGTTGTCAACTACTGTGTAGGGAACGTGAATGGGGAAGATGCGAGCTGATTTCATACGGGTGCTGCCGCCGTGTGGCCGTCCGTGAACATGACACCTTAGTGAAAATAGCCAGCAGGTTCCAAACGTTTCGGGTTAACAACAGCAGACCGGCAGGCACGCTTAGGGGCGACTTGATTACTTTCTGATCCCCAAACAGTGCAAGGTTAGGCGCAGTGCTAGAAATGGAAAACTTTTACTCCGGGAACCGACATTGGGGGTCAAGGTGTGGCTATAAAAAAGGGGGCGCAATCAAGAGGGGGAGTCATGAAATCAGTCTGACAAGCCAAGTAAAAAAAAACTGGCCAACAAAGAAATTGGTAACAAGGAGAAACGTGAAAGTAAATCTGTTCTTGCTTAATTTCTTTCAAAGGTTACATTTGAAAAGAATGTATGGGTCAGGGCACCTGCTGCTGAGAGCTTTCAGTGCCTTGTGAATATAAGTGAATAATAATGATAAGAAAACTCTGATGGTGCACTTGTTAGAGAGATCTGTGTTTTGTCTAGTCAAAGATTGAACTAAAAATAAGCATTGGAAATGCAATAGGTCTCGGATTTATTTGAGTTATAGCTAATGGCATTGTAAATGGCAATGTCTTTTAGCCATGTGTTATGGAGTGTATGCATGTGGTGTGTAGTGGAATTATGTGGGTTCGATTGGAATTGTAGCAATGATGACATGCTGCGCTTTAGATGAATATGTTTAAAAGTAAAGTGCACCATACTGCGATTGCTACAATAGGTAATAGTGGATGCTTTAACAATTGATGTGTGCCCTGATGGCTGGTGGTGTGTGTGTCTGTAGAAATTGTGCACTGATGGCTGGTGGTGTGTGTGCCTGGTGGAAGGGTGCACTGCCGGCTGGTGGTGTGTGTGCCTGGTGAAAGCGTGCACCGACGGCTGTTGTTGTGTGTGCATGGTGAAAGTGTGCACTGATGGCTGGTGGTGTGTGTGTGTTTGGTGAAAGCGTGCACTGACATCTGGTGGTGTGTGCCTGGTGGAAGCTTGCACTGACGGCTGGTGGTGTTTGTGCCTGGTGAAAGCGTGCACTGATGGCTGGTGGTGTTTGTGCCCGGTGAAAGCGTGCACTGACGGCTGGTGGTGTTTATGCACCGTGAAAGCGTGCACTGACATCTGGTGGTGTGTGCCTGGTGGAAGCTTGCACTGACGGCTGGTGGTGTTTGTGCCTGGTGAAAGCGTGCACTGACGGCTGGTGGTGTGTGTGTGTGGTTGTGTGCGTGGTTGCATGTGTGGTGGTGAGTGTGTGATGGTGAGTGTGTGATGGTGAGTGTGTGGTGGTGAGTGTGTGGTGGTGAGAGTGTGGTGTGAGAGTGTGTGAGTGTGGTGTGTGTGTGTGTGTGGTGTGTGTGTGTTAGTGGTCTCATGTGTGTGGTCTAATGTGTGTGTGGTAGACTTAGTTAGAGTTTTCCTACCCTGCACACTCACACACTGCCCCTACACACTCACACAATGTTCACCCTGCACACTCACACACTGTTCACCCTGCACACTCACACAATGTTCACCCTGCACACTCACACAATGTTCACCCTGCACACTCACACACTGCTCACCCTTCAAATTCACACAATGTTCACCCTGCACACTCACAGACTGCTCACCCTACACACTCACACAATGTTCACCCTGCACGCTCACACACTGTTAACCCTGCATACTCACACACTGCTCACCCTGCATGCTCACACACTGCTCACCCTGCAAGCTCACACACTGGATACCCTGCACACTCACACACTGCTTACCCTACACACTCACACACTGTTCACCCTACGTAATGCGAAAAGACCTAGCTCTGCCTTTTGGCCTGTGTTTTAATCGTACAGTAGGTTGTGACAAGTTGGGCTTGCTTGGTTGGGGCTTCTTGTAGCATCAATCATGCATCAAAGGTATTACTTGTCAAGCGCCAGCTTGTTTTTAAATTCTAATGAAAACAACTTCTAAGGGTGCAATAAGCATTTTTCAACAATAGGCCACCATGGTAATGGAAAATATTTTTTCTATATGGGTTACAATGTACCTTCGACACCTCAAACTCATCGAGTTGCTATGGAATTCGGCCTTAGGGCTGTTAACGGAAGGTCACTGTCAGACCCTTCTGGAGCCCATACGTACAATAGGGCGAATCATATGTCCAGGATTGATTATATTCTCCTGGACATAAAACTTTGGCCCTTCTTGCAGGATATGGAGGTTCTCCCCTCAGTCGAGAGTGATCACAATCTCCTCTCTCTTGCTCTCTGTCCGCTGTGGATTGGGAACCAGGGGGCGCTCATGTCTCCCTTAGTGTACCCCTCAGGAAGTATATCCTTCTAACTGTGGCAGGCGCTTGAAATGGAGCAAGCTTATCATGGACGAAGAGAAAGTGCAAGTAATCGGGGCACTTTTAGACACAGCTCAGTCCAAAATGGATTTGTTGACTCCTCTGTCAGGGGAAGTCACAGTGATATTCTGTGACACAACCAAGGCCTTGAGCAACCTTTTCACTCTCCCACACAAGGCCTCACGAACTGCCAAGAGCAAAAAGTTGCCGAACCCGCCGGGTTGGTACACTAAAAAATGTAGGGGGAAGAAAAATGCCCTGATTAGTGCTGTTAAAAGCAAATCCCAGGCCGCAATTAGACTGGCTAGGAAAGAGTACTCCCGGACTACCTCGGCAGCCAAAAGAGAATGGGAGGATAGGTTCTGGGCTGATCTTATGGACGCAAGCACGGGCAGGGATGCTAGAAGCTTCTGGAACTTAATTAGATCTACGGATAGGCCAGATAGCACTCTGCTGACGTGCAACATCCCTGCCCAGATCTGGTTCGACCACTTCTCATCTCTCTACACCCCTACTGGGATGGCTTCTAATACCACTTTCTCTGTGGCCGACTGTACAGGGGGTAGTGAGGGTGTTTCTTTTACCGCCAGAGAGGTGGAAGATGTAATTAAATCATTGGTACCTCTTAAAGCAGCAGGGCCGGATGGCATACCGGGCGATTTGTTACGGGCTAGCCCTAAGGAGTGGGGGAAGTTGGTTTCCTCTTTACTCAATGCCGTTAACGGAGGCGCGCCTGTACCAGACTCCTGGAAGGGGGCTGAGGTTGTCCCGATATTCAAAAAGGGGTGTCGGGACAACCCAGCTAACTATAGGCCAATAAGTCTCATTGACTCCTCCCAAAAAGTGGCAGGGAAGGTGATTTTGAGAAGGGTGCTCCAGTGGGTGGACGACAACAATATTCTGTCGGACCTCCAAGCCGGTTTTCATTCTGGAACCGGGACTATTGAACAGGCCTTTAGACTGGCTCTCTTGTATTGGAAGGTGGTGGTGCTGGGCAAAGGCAGCCTATATTTGGCCTTTATAGACCTTAAGACTGCCTTTGACTTGGTACCCATAGAGGAGTTGTGGAAGGTCTTATCAGATCTGGGGCTGCCTTCGTATATTCTATCCCTCCTTGTGAGACTACACAAAGGTAATTTTGCACAGGTGCGATGGGGCACGGGCGGTGAAAAAACCGTCAGTATTCCTGTAGGTAGGGGTGTCCATCAGGGATGTGTGCTAGCTCCCACTCTGTACTATCTCTATGTGAACGGAGTGGTTGAGCATTTGTTAAGCATCCCTCTGATGCTCCTTCCCTGGCAGGCAAAAGGATCCCTACACTGCTTTTCGCAGATGACACTCTTCTTATTTCAAAGTCCCCCATGGGCCTTCAGAGCCTCCTGAACAGCTTTCAGGAGTTTTGTTTGCTGAGGGGGTTGGTAATCCACATGGACAAAACCAAGTATTTGATTATGAATCCCCCTAAAAACCCTGGGCGTCCTCCAACCTTAAATTCTGTTTTATTGGAGAGGGTATCCGAGTTTGATTATCTGGGTATCCGCCTTAATAATTCTCTTAATTGGAATCCACATATCAATAAAATGCTCCTTGGCCACAAAAGGGTGGGCGGAACATTACTCAAGGAACAACGCTCCTCCACAAGTAAACCTATAGCCCCAGTGGTGAAGATCTATAAAGCAAGAGGGGTTAGCGCTGCGCTTTACGGGGCCGAGCTGTGGGGTACTTGTAACTTGGATGTACTAGTAAAATCGGAGAACAAATTCTTGAAAGATCTGATGGCTCTCCTGTTGAGTACTCCAACCGTCCCAGTGTCTCTTGACTTAGGCTGTAAATCGATCAAGGATCATGCGCAACTTCGCCCCTTGCTTTTCTGGGCTCGGTTGTGGCGGGTGCCGGAATTAGCCTCCTATGCAGAAGCGCTATCAGAGGTACTGGCAATGGTAGGCTAGGATTAAATGGTTGAGGGACGTAAAACGGCTGCTAGTGGAGATAGGGCTAGGCGAGGCTTGGGCATTGAGATCTGCCCCTCCTAAAGCTATGATTAAGAAATTGTACTGGGACTGGATCTCTTCCAAACTACTCTCAGATCCAAGTCATTGTAATTCCACTATAGCCTTTTTGGGGACGGCCGCGATAATTAAAGCTATATGGCCTTTGGCGCGCGTAACAGACACCAATAGGCCACAGGCAGAGCTACGCGACCGCCTATAGCCTATTGTGTGTTCTGTTAATAAACAGCACACACTGCAAGGCCAATGAAAATGGACCTTGGAAATAACACGCACGAACTGCGTGGAATTTCCAGGTCCATTTTCAAAACGCCGGGAAAAGGATCCTCGCTGCGAGACACTGCATGCGCAGTGTATGGCAGGCCCGAGCCCTAAAAAGTAGCACAGAGCGTTAAAGTGGTACTACATGCACCCAGGAGGAAACAGCAGTTTTCACAAAATCTAAACAACGAGATGCCTTTACAACAAAGGCTTTTTTAATGAAAATGCCTTTACAACTAAATTGTTTACAACGAATACGCCTTTAAAACGGAAGCCTTTTACAACGAAAATCGTGGCAAATGTAAGTATATTGCAGGTAAGTAAAAAGCTTTTAAATATATATATGTGTGTGTGTGTACATATATATTATTTAAAATATATATATATATATATATATATATAAAGTTCTAAAATTATATATATATATAACTCTGATGAAGGCGTAATGCTGAAACGCGTCTGTTAAAACTTTGTGAATAAACCTTGATGGTGTGAGCACTGCATAAACTTTGGTTCCACGAGTGCGGTTCTTTGGAAAAACGAGTTCTGAAGCTGAGCAGAGTGTTATTGCGGGCACCCATTACCGCATACCGCACCCGCCCGCGAGTGCCCTGATTTTCCAGTGGAAAAAAAAATAATAAATAAATATATATATATATATATATATATATATATATATATATTCACAGAAAAAACCATAGGTTATAGTGGATATATAGTTAGGAATTTGCATTTACAAAACCTTGAAAATTCAATGAAAAAACCATTGGTTTTAGGCCATATATAGTTAGGGATTTGCATTTACAAAACCTTATTTTACTCGCATAAAACCATTGAAATTCCATATATAGTTATAAGCGCTAACTATATATCGCGCACCCGCAATCCACTGCTGATGATGTCACATATTACATCATTCATGACATGGTTAGTGACATCACTGATGACATCACTGATGACATCTCAAATGACATCACTGATGACATCACTGATGACATCATCCAGTGACTGTATGTTTCTGTAAAGTTAAAATATCTCTTACATATTGAAGAATGAGTGGATATATAAGTGTCTGGATGAAGGATTTAGTAGGTGCATGACTGACTGTATGAGTGAGTGATTAAATGTGTCTCACTGAGTGCATGGGTTAGTGACTAAACTGTCTTAATTTGTGCATCATTATGTCTGTTGTTCTGTAAACTGTTGCATGTGTTGATAAGTAGCTATATGAGTAACTATATGGGTTATTGATTGGTTGCCCAAGTATTTGTATGGGATACTGAGTGTGTGTGTGGGTGGCTGGGAGGTGTGTGACTCTGTGCATAGATGTGTGAGCAGTTGATTCACTAGATGTATGGTTTCAAAAGTGCATGTGGAAACAGCTGTATGGGCGGTTGACTGTGTGCATGAGTGTATTGGTGAGTGAATGGATATCTCAGTGCTACATGTCAAAGTAAGTACATATGTAAAACACAGTACATGTGAGAGTTGACATATATAAATAACTGTGCATAAGAGCCAGTGAATGTGTGAGTGGCTGTATGGATCATTGTGAACTTGTATCAGGGATTGTATAAGAGAGTAAATATGTGTTAGTATATGTTTGAATAAGTAAAGTTTGTATAACTGTATATTTGAGGAAATGGAGGTGTGATTGATTCTTTGCATGACTGACTAGGTGTGTGAGTAACTCCATGGATGAGTGACAGTCTGTGAGTGTCTGTTTACACTGATTGTATCTAAGGTTATATTAGAGTCTGAAGAGGTTCATCGTATTATCACATGAATGATATCATCAGTGATGTTATCAGTCATGTCAAATGAGATGTTTTCAGTGATGTCATCAGTGATGTCATTTGAGATGTCATCAGTGATGTCATCAGTGATGTCACTAACCATGTCATGAATGATGTAATATGTGACATCATCAGCAGTGGATTGCGGGTGCGCGATATATAGTTAGCGCTTATAACTATATATGGAATTTCAATGGTTTTATGCGAGTAAAATAAGGTTTTGTAAATGCAAATCCCTAACTATATATGGCCTAAAACCAATGGTTTTTTCATTGAATTTTCAAGGTTTTGTAAATGCAAATTCCTAACTATATATCCACTATAACCTATGGTTTTTTCTGTGAATTTCATTGGTTTTTTAATAGCAAATATGAAAAGCTTTAAAATGTCAAGTACGTGATAGATAAAAACATTTTCGTATTTATGCACGCTGATGTGCTTTGAACGCTGCACCCCCCCCCTCCCCTCTTTTGTCTTAGTAGTACTCTCTCTTTGCAGATACTGAAGGGTAGTTAACGCAGGCCTTTACCCCCGTTGTAATCCGTCGTGCCTGCTTGTCTCTCCATTTGATTGATTGTTGTCCAAGCATTTACTGTTTTAGAATTGGTTCTCTTTGGATCATTCTCTATTTACAAACAAGCACAAAGTCGCAATACTCTGTTTAGTCTTTGCAGATAGTGAAAAATCGTGTAAAAAAATAAAAGTAATCGAGCAAAATCAGTAGGCCACTAATTGGATCTCTTTTTGACCTCGCTAAAATAGAAATATTAGGAACAACCCTTCATGAGAAATACGAAAATAGTGAGATGAACTGAGCTCCACACCATGAGGGCTGCAAGACAGCTCGGCTCCATCACCCATCCCGCACAAAATAACGACAAACCCTATGCAAATATTAAAAATATAGACAACACACCAGCAAAGAAACAGGGTAAAACATTTTATTAAAAAACTATTTACATAACGTTGGTTTATAAGATGATGTCAGTAGTGGACCGATGTGTGAATAGGTCGAAAGCAGCACAAGGCTCCAAGATCCGGATGGCAAGCTCCTGGATGTTGGGTGCCATAGTTCAGAGTTATGAGTTTGAGCCTTTTTCAATGCCTGTGCTTTGTTGAATCAAAATGGCGGCTTGACACAAAGCTGACTCAAGCGTTGCTACTGATGCTATGCAGACCAAAACTGGTTTTCAGTTTGTACATTTTTCTAGATTTTTCAATCCAAGTTTGGTTGACTTTGTAGAACGATGGCTTCAAATTTTCAACATACGGTGTGGTGGCGCTGACTGGGAGGGGGCGCTTCGCTCCTGCCCCCTCCCCAAGTAAGATTTTCATACGTGAAAGTACGTTAATGGTTTTGGTCCCTGAGTTGCTTCGATGTCACTGCCATTCTCAAATGGCATAAGTTCTGGATGTTGGGTGCCATAGTTAAGAGTTCTGAGCAGCGCTTGTAACACTGTCTGAAGCTTATTTCCACCTACTGCAGCTTCACTATTCTCAAAGTAAGTGAGTGTCGTTTGTGGACCTGACTGCATTAGAAAACAATGTGATATGTTACCTTCCTAAACAGCTTGACGGAGGCCCCTGAGGGGCGGTGTGATGGCCATGGACTCGGAGAAGACGCTTGGCTCCGACACCCTCCCCAAGTCTTATAGCACTGGTGTAGCCTGAGATCGCCCCCGACATAGGCGGCCGGCTCCCGGGGTCCGGCGGAACTTTTTGCCTTTTGATGACTCTTCAATTCTGAACCTTGTCCCATCCAGCTGAGTTGCGCCCACTCTTGCGGCTACAGCGTCTTGCCCACCATCCAGCTGAATTGCGCCCACTCTTGCGGTGCAGCGATAGGCGGCTGCCACAGGACTCTCAAAATGGCGGCCGGCTCTTCGGTTTTGGGCCTGGTCCACTAAAATGGCCCTGGGACACCTTTGAACTCGGACGCTTCCCTGATAGGGCTTGGGTCCCATTCTCGAAAAGCGTCCCCTCAGCCGTGAAGGTTCTACAAAAGTCTTGGGGGCCTCCGACTCCCGCAGGCTTCTGGTGGGGAGCGGCTGCCATGATTGCTCGTGGAATGGCCACGACGGAGCTACGAGATGGTAGTGGTCTCATGCTGACGCCAGCTTTAGTCTGAAACATCCAGAAACACTGTAGACTACCAATTCGATCAGTTCCGGTAGCGCCCCAACATGACCCGGAAGAGAAGAACTTGCCCTCCCCTCTTTGACTGATGGTTCTTGTTGCCTGTCCCCTCTGTTGTCATTTAACAGAACTTTTTGGACTGCTGAAAGGGGTTGTGTTCCGAACGCTGGTTGGTGGAGACATTTTGACTATATTCTTGACCCACGTTGTCGCGTAATGCGTTATATGACACGCCGCGTTACCGCACCCGGAAGTGATCCGAGGCGCGGCGCGCAGCGCGTAACGTAAGCATAACAGGTCATGTGACTTGTTAATAAAACTTTTCATTGGTTCATTTTACTTTTGTTAATTTAATGATGAAAAGCTTGGTCATATGACCTAAAAATTACGCTTTTTATTGTTTTCGAACAATATTTTTTTTTCAAACATATGTTATAATATTCCAGGCTAATGTACTTTCCCGGAAAATTTACAACTGTCTTGTAAGTAAAATATATTCCTTTTTCGAGAAAAAGGGCGTTTCTTCCTTCCATGACGGAGCCGTTGAGTAAAAGAGATTCGGCCTGCTGTCTTAGTCGCCGATACGCCTGATTATCAGATTCTTATCGATCACTTTATATTGCAGACATGAAAAACACAACTGCCCTTAAGCATTTATCTTTACTGCGTTCCTACATATTATACCTTTTATCCGTCATGTAATTGGACTGCTTTATTTCACTTGCCTTTACTGATTCGAAAACAGTGACTAAAAGTAAAAACTTTACCAATGTAAATACTACTACCGTGTTTTGTTTTAAAAACCTTTATTGTGAAAATGTCAGTATACAAATACGGGCCTATAACCACGTGGGCCGGCCACGGAGCAAACTGAAATCGTATATGATGAGGAGACATTTACACTGTAGAAGAACGTAACGAGCGGGCCATTAGGTTGCAAGAACAAAGGTGTCTAACAGTTGCGGAATCGGTGGACGTACATTTTGTAATTAAAATACGACAGGGCCACTTACAATAACATTTTCTAGATATACATTTGCGGGCAAGGAGTTACGAGTCCCATTTATACCGGCGCCATTTTGGGCGAGGCCGGGCAGGTCCAAGATATCGTCAAAATGTCTCCACCAACCATCGGCCAGACCAGAACCCCTTTCGGCCCTTTATGCTACAAGATGGTGTCTTCCATTCAGAAAATATTGTTGGCAGCATTTTGAAAGGAAACAGAAACAGCCGTTCTCCTAGTGAGTTTCACATTGTTACATTTAGGAAGAATGTTGAAGAGTAGTATGTGGAAAATCTGAAGCCATTTTTCTACAAACTCTCAATCAGACTTGGATGGAAAAAAAAAACCTGAAGAATGTACAAACTGAAAACCAATTTTTGTCTGTATAGCATCAACAGTAACGCTTGAGTCAGCTTTGTGTCAAGCCGCCATTTTCATTCAATCAATAGCGTCCCCCTGCACACATTCAGGGACCTGGTCGTGTCTTCAGATGAAACGGATTGTAGGAAAAGAAGCAGAAAGGAAAAGGAAAAAAGTTCCGCCGGACCTCGGGAGCCGGCCGCCTATGTCATGTGCCACCTTTGGCCACACCAGGGCAATAGTGAAGCTGCAGCAGGTGCAAATAAGCTTCAGACAGTCTTACAAGCACTGCTCAGAACTCTCAACTGAGGCACTCAACATCCAGGACTTGCCATTCGGATCTTGGCACCTTGTGCTGGTTCCGACCTATTCACACATCGGTCCACTACTGACATCACCTCATAAGCCAACGGGGCACCCCACGCCGACTTTCGGCGCAGCATTGTAGGATGGCCACACCAGTGCGGCAACTTGCTGGACACAACATCGGGGCCATCCAGATCTCGGCGCGTTCGACTCACTGTACCGCAAGAGTGACCGCAACTCAGCTGGACACGCCATCTTTCGGCGCAGCATTGTAGGATGGCCACACCAGTGCGGCAATTTGCTGGACACCACCTCGGTGCCATCCGGATCTCGGCGCGTTCGAGTCACTGTACCGCAACAGTGACCGCAACTCAGCTGGACACGCCGTCTTTCGGCGCAGCATTGTAGGATGGCCACACCAGTGCGGCAATTTGCTGGACACCACCTCGGTGCCATCCGGATCTCGGCGCGTTCGAGTCACTGTACCGCAACAGTGACCGCAACTCAGCTGGACACGCCGTCTTTCGGCGCAGCATTGTAGGATGGCCACACCAGTGCGGCAATTTGCTGGACACCACCTCGGTGCCATCCGGATCTCGGCGCGTTGTGCTGCCTTCGGCCTATTCGCACATCGGTCCGCTACTGACGCCGCCTCACGTGCCAACGGATTTTCAACGCTTTTTGTAGCCCTATGCCGCATAACAGGTCATGTGACTTGTTTATAAAACTTTTCATTGGTTCATTTTACTTTTGGTTTCCTAAAGATGGAAGGCTTGGTCATATGACCTAAAAATAACACTTTTCATTGGTTTAGAACATTTTTTTTTCCCAAACGATGAAAGCCCCACCTTGTTTCTGGATCATTCAGACTGAAGCTGGCGTCAGCATGAGAGCACCACCATCTCGTGGCTCCGTCGTGGTAATTCCGCGAGCAATCATGGCAGCCGCTCCCCACCGGAAGCCTGCGGGAGTCGGGGGCCCCCAAGACTTTTGTAGAATCTTCACGGCTGTGGGGACGCTTTTCGAGAATGGAGCTCAAGCCCTAGCAGGCAAGCGTCCGAGTTCCAAGGTGTCCCAGGGCCATTTCAGTGGACCAGGCCCAAAACCGAGGAGCCGTCCGCCATTTTAAGAGCCATGTGGCAGCCGCCTATCGCTGCACTGCAAGAGTGGGAGCAACTCAACAACATGGTGAGCGAGACGCTGTAGCCGCAAGAGCGGGCGCAACTCAGCTAGATGGCCGCCACCTGGGGAGGCCCGTTCACGCCGCCTCCCCCACGCCCCCCCCCCCCGGGCCGCCGCACGCCAATTTTCGGAGCAGCATTGTAGGATACCAAAACCAGTGCGGCAGTTTACTGGACATCACCTGGGTGCCTGTCGTACATGTTGTGTCAGCCATGGGACACTGGACACAGTCCCATCAACATCTCAACGCGTTCTGCTGCCTTGGGACTATTCGCACAACAGACCGCTACTGACGAGGCCTCCCCCCGCACCACCCGGGACGCCCCACGCTGTTTTTCTGTGCTGCATTGTAGGATCCCAAAACCAGTGCGGCACCCAGGCGACATCACCTGGGTGCCGTCCAGAACTCTGCACGTTGTGCTGCCTTGGGACTATTCGCACAAAAGACAGCTTCTAACCATTGTTGCTTTTTGAGTTGAAAAATGTTTAAATGTTTTTAGTTTTTGTTCCGTTCATTATAGTTAAAAGTTAATAAAGTTTTATAATCTTACTTTGTTGGAGTGTTATCTATTTTTTTTAAAATGGGTGAATAGGGCCTTGAATTGGGTTATTGTCATGTGTGGGCTTTGGAAGTGTGCTGCTGCAGGATCGGACATTTCAAACTCAAATGCACGTTCTTTTTCTTACCTTTCCGAAGCATGGAGCGCAATAGCAGGCAGAGAAAGGGTGATGCACGTCTTGAACACTACCTGACCTGGCAAGTTGCTGGCAGTGCCCCCCCGCCCGCTCCTGAAAGAGGGCACACACACACCGCCGCCCCGAGTACTTCACAAATCTTTAAAAGACCATGCGCTTGTTCATGAGGCTTAAATGGTTTATCACCTCTTCTAGAACCCCTGCATCGACCCTCTGACGTTTCCTGGAAAAATTACCATGTAACACAATACCAAGCCCTGTCAGCTGAAACCCCCAAGGAATCGTGGGGCATATTATCAAGGGGGTTTATCTCCGCTTTTTTGGCTTTAAAAGCCATGAAAGCGGAGATACAATTATCTCCCTATTACCAAGCTGTCGCTAACACCAGTTAGTGACAGCTAAAAGGAGATAGCGACCATCTTGGGCCCCGCTTTGCATGTCAGTGATACTTATCACTAATGACATGCAAAGTGGCGTGCCAAGATGTTAGCGACTGGAAACAGTCCCTAACATCGCTATCTCCTATTACCAACTTTTGGAGATATTCGCGCTAAGCGTGAATATCTCCAAAATCTAACACCTGCCCTGAGCAGTTCTTAGCCATGTTATCCAATGGGAGGTGGATAACATGGCTAAGAGCATTTGCTCGATAATACATGAATATCGCTGACTTTTCTGCGATAATAGCAAGGTTTATCTGCGATAAAAATCGCCGATGTGCGGCGATAATTTTTGTCTCTAAACAAGTTAGAGACAAAAATTATCGCTAGTTGTTCGTATTATGCCCCCGGGTTTTTGCTTGCAGAAATCGGGAGGCGGGAGACTAGCACTGAAATCAGTAGTCACACGCCTGAATCGGGAGGGTTGGCATGTCTGAATTCTCTACAGCTGGGGCCATAAACTACATCCGCAGGGGTAGGTGATAGCCTGGGACCAGCCTGGCATCTAAAATGGCTGCCGTGCACGACAAAATTGTGGCATTGGAAAAAAGGCAAGATGGCGCAGCCGCTGGAAGAGATGTATCAACATATATCAGCCTCCTCAGCCACCCTCAGGAAACATAGGGGATTAGGATACGTCTCCCGCACCCCCTTATACCTAGTAATTTAATTAACGAAGCACAAAATGGCGAATTCCCGTTTCGCTACCAGTTTGCGGCCCAGTTCGCGGCCCGTGAAGCGCTTCTACCGTGAAAAATCATTTTTTATTTATTTTCCCCACGGGACCCTTTAATAACCCCAACAACATTCCTAGGGGGTCAAGAGGGTGATACCTTGCCCCCTTTCATTAAATTCCCCCTTCGTTTTTCACCTCTTCTTCTCTCTCGATCCTACCGAGAGACAAGATGGCGGCCGCTCCGGACTGTCACGCAGCAAAAAAAAAAAAAGCTCACGCACAGCCGCTGGAAGAGATGTATCAACATATATCAGCCTCCTCAGCCACCCTCAGGAAACATAGGGGATTAGGATACGTCTCCCGCACCCCCTTATACCTAGTAATTTAATTAACGGAGCACAAAATGGCGAATTCCCGTTTCGCTACCAGTTTGCGGCCCAGTTCGCGGCCCGTGAAGCGCTTCTACCGTGAAAAATCATTTTTTTTTTAATTTTCCCCACGGGACCCTTTAATAACCCCAACAACATTCCTAGGGGGTCAAGAGGGGGATACCTTGCCCCCTTTCATTAAATTCCCCCTTCGTTTTTCACCTCTTCTTCTCTCTCGATCCTACCGAGAGACAAGATGGCGGCCGCTCCGGACTGTTTAGAATGTTGACAGACACCGGAGAGCCAATCAGCTTTCTGCGCGCAAAGTTCCGAAACGCGAAAAGTAAGCGGACCGGATCGCTGCCCGGAGCGCTGTTACAGATATATATCTTGATTTAAACGTTAATTTCTCAAAATCCACTGAAGCACATATATTGAGACCTAGCAAAGGCACATCGGGCTAACAGTCCCTACAATTTTGCCAAGTTTCGTGCAAATCCATTCAGCCGTTCGAGCTAAAAGTGAGTCCAACCGCCCTATGGAAAAATGAATGGGAAAAACGCGTTTTGGGACCCCCCTTTTTTCTCGGCCCCCCCTTGACGAAACCCCACCAAATTTTCAGGGGCTGCTCAGAAACAAAATGTGCCATTTTCCAGAAAATTTCAGCCGATTCCGTCCACAAACGCCAAAGTTATTAGACATAGAATTTTCAAAAATCCCATAGGGAATTAATCCTAACTATATATACCTACTGGCTATCGCCAGTAGGTAATATATATATATATATATATATATATATATATATATATATATATATATATATATATATATATATATATATATATATATATATATATATATATATATATATATATATATATATATATATATATATATATATATATATATATATATATGAAACAATCCCTGCTGCCTCTCGCCCGGAGCCCAATGCTGGAAACCGCTGCGCAGGAAGAAGAGAGGAGACCTCAGGTGCAGTGAGCAATTTCCTTTTATTGTAGCCTCGAGGAAGCGGCACACCACAGCATGACGTTTCGGCCTGCACAGAGGCCTTGATCACATATATATATATTACCGTAGTTATAGTTAGGATTATTTTCAATTGGGAAATCGCAACATTCTATTGTGAATAACTTTGGCGCCTGCTGAGGAATCAGCCTGAAAATTTCCTCAAATTTGCCTCGCGGCGCTCCAGTCCTTCCCTGAAATTTTGGGGGGGATTTGTCAAGCGGGGGCCGAAAAAAAAGGGGGGGTCCCAAAACGTGTTTTCCCCATGTTAATTTCCATAGGACGGTCAACCTCACTTTTAGCCCGAACGGCTGAATGGTTTTCCACGAAACTTGGCAAAATTGTAGGGACTGGTAGCCCGATGTGCCTTTGCTATGTCTCAAGATATGTGCTCCAGTGGATTTTGAGTAATTTAGGTTCTAAAATATATATATCTATAAGCGCGCTCCGGTACGCATAGGTTTCACACCAGTTATAGTTAGGAATTAGTATTTAAAAAACCTATTGAATTCACTGAAAAAACCATAGGTTTCACACCAGTTATAGTTAGCTGGAAATTTTACTGACATAAAACCATTGAAATTCCAACGTTATAGTTAGTTGGACTCACTATAACAAGCGCGCCTGCAATGCACTGCTGATGACGTCACATATTACATCACTCATGACATCGTCAGTGACATCACTCATGACATCACTTATGACACCATCCTAGTGACAGACCTCCTTTTAGTGTAATGTAACCCTTGAAACACATATTCAAAAATGGAAACTAACATTTTCAAAAAAATGGAGATACCCATACCAGTTACAACAACCAATTCAGTAATTCCACCATCTATATACACATCCACTCATTCACCAACAGTTATATATAGTCACTCATACATATACTCACTCATCATATGTAGTGATACATCTATACATCCTGATATACACAGACAGTCAACAAAAAGTTACTCACACACATACTCACACATGCAAATAAGCTATTGAACATCCATTTATTTGCAGATACAACCATACACACACTACCTCCTTACTTCTAAGGAAACTTACACATACTTACTCTCTTAAACAATCACTTATAGAAACACATACTTATTTAAACAGGAACTCTTACAATCTCTTACTCTCACATATACTCACTTATATACATCAAAACTCACATACACTAGATTAAAGTATATGTCGTTACTAATAAAGACAATAGTGAGACAGTCATTCACTCACTAACACACACATATACACATACTCATCCACCCATACAGTCCTGCACATATACTGTTTTCAAAACACATACAAACAGTGAGTCAGTCACCAACCCATGCAGCTACTTATACACAAAGTGAAACACTGATACATATATTTCAATATTTAAAAGTTACTCGCTAATATATGTATTCAATAAAATACACTTAATAAGGCAGTTAACCAATCATTTTTTTAAAAAAAAAACATCCATTTACACACTTATGTAACCATTTATTCTTCCATCAACCTTTACAAATACATATATAAAACATATTAATTTTTCAGAAAGACGCACATTCACTGGCTGGTGTCATCAGTGATGTCATGAGTGATGTCACTGACGATGTCATGAGTGATATAATATGTGACGTCATCAGCAGTGCATTGCAGGCGCGCTTGTTTTAGTGAGTCCAACTAACTATAACGTTGGAATTTCAATGGTTTTATGTCAGTAAAATATCCAGCTAACTATAACTGGTGTGAAACCTATGGTTTTTTCAGTGAATTTAATAGGTTTTTTAAATATTAATTCCTAACTATAACTGGTGTGAAACCTATGTTTTTTTAGTGAATATATATATATATATATATATATATATATATATATATATATATATATATATATGTATATATATATATATCCTTACAACATCCGCACTCGTGCAGAAAACCACAGAGGCACTCCATAGGGGAAAAAGTATATGGGTTTTAATGGGCTACAACACGGAAAAAGGCGTTGTTGCCGAAACGCGTCTGTCAGCTTTCCGTGTTGTAGACCATTAAAACCATATACTTTTCCCGCTATGGAGTGCCTCTGTGGTTTTTTGCACGAGTACGGATGTTGTAAGGAGTTTTGACACGATTCACCATTGCGCTGGGGTGCATCCGGGACGTGAGGTGCAGCATCCAGTGAACTTTGGTTTTTACCATATATATAGGAGGAAACAAAGCAAAATCAGACAAAAACGACAACAGAACAGACATCCTAGTGGGAGTTTTACCAAGGGGCCGGAAAGCAAAAAAATGAAAAATTGATGATTGTGGTAAATCGCTCTAAAAGTATTTTAACTACTAACCAGTTGGTGGTTTTATCTTTAGGACTTTCCTTCTGTCCATCTGCGAGATTCAATTACACTAAGACACAAATTGATCTGTTTAACTTTACACGAAAATTGAAATTAAGAAAGTAAGTCAAAGTCAGTCAAAAGCATTGTTTATTTAGACCTTAGTCTTTAAACTGCAATACCCACAATAAAAATATTAAAACAGAAGATAAATACAGAATCAGTAACACACGATAAGAAACAACATATTCATCCATACGTTCTTGTTCCAGGATATGCTTTTTGATGTCCAATAGAAACTAAGGTTCACTAAGTAGTTACAAAAACATACTTACACATTAAAATTCTACCCGTATGGCACCAAGAAGGAAGATTTAATTTATATTCATTTAAAATTTATAAATAATCATCATAAAATCACTAAAATCCAAAATAAATCTAAAACTTTTACGGTATTTTGCTAGAAGCTTTTTACAGACTTCATATATATATTCCAAATAGCGATAGCAATCTCTAGATTAGGTATTTTTGTGAGTAAGTCAATCGCCTGCGCACAAGACCTTATTTCATATTTTACAAAAAGAGGCCACAAGTGCAATTTATGCTGAGATATAAGGGCCATACAATCTACCAAAATATGCAGCATATCACCCTTAATGCCTAGCAAACATTTACAATTCCCATCCGGGTGGAGCCTAATGACTTTCTCCCTCTGATTCGACAGCCAAGGATTAATACCTATCCTAACTCTTAAAACTTCAGATCTAAGCCACTTATTCGGGAGGGTATCCAAATAAGGGTAGCAAGATTCATTTTGCCAGGCTGTCATCATAAATTGAACAGATGATTTCCCACTCAAATAGCCTCGATCAATTGTTCTGGACAGCCCAAGGCCTTGGGTCCTGAGCTCCTTCTTCGAAAATTCAGCCTGAAGTGACTGTTGGCAGAATCTCATCTTTAAGTTCTCTGCAACCTTAATCAATTTCCTTCTTATCTCCTTAGCCCAATTTAAATCACTTGATTCGATCTCCTTCCTACACCAGACAGAGACCTTCTGCACCCCCCCAGGGTCATGCCGACTCCACAACCTTAATAAATGTATTAGGGCCTGTACACTCCATGAAGCCGTACCCAACTCTAATCTAATTGCCTGGACCATTGCTAAGCTGGGTAGCGAAAGTAGGGATTTCAGGCATTTACCCTCCTCAACGTCCCAATTATCTTTGCCGCCAAGCCAAAGTACTTCAGAACCATACAGGGCTTGAGGAGGGATCATTGCAATAAACGCCTGAAGCACAGGTCTATGTGACATGTCACCAAACTCACTATTAAATCTTTTCAGCCCACACACTGAAATGAGATGAGAGCTTTTGCTTTTTGAGCTGTCAAGTGTGCTTGCCACTTTAAGGAGCTTTCGAACCAGACCCCAAGGTATCTATATTCTTTTACTACCTCCAATTATAAGGGGCCTAGATACCAACTAAAGCCTAAGTCTCTTTTTCCAAAACACAAGATTTTAGTTTTATCCATGTTTATAGTTAGGGACTTTAACACACAATATTCTTGGAAGACATTCAATTTCCTTTGAAGGCCCATCGCTGTCTGGTCAAAAATCACCAAATCATCTGCGTAAAGCAGACATGATAATTTTAATCCATTCATTTTAGGGCTGGCGCTTCTATCAATCTCTAAGGTCTTTGGAAGGTCAGCAAGAAAAATGGCAAACAAGAGAGGCGCCAGCACGCAGCCTTGTCTAAAACCATTTCCAATTTGTATTTTGGGAGTTAAGGACCCTTCCTTATCCGTAATAATCTGAGCCCAGTTCTCAGTATGTAGCTCTTTTATTAAAGCGAGGAGCACTTCTGGAATTTTATTCTTTCTAAAGGTTTCCCACAGGCATTTCCGATCCACTTGGTCGAATGCCGCACGAAAGTCAACAAAGCAGCAATACAGCTTCCCATTTTTCTCGACTGATTTCCGTGCGACGGGCCACAATGCTGGGCAATGATCATTTGTCGAATGGCCGTCTTTGAACCCCCCTTGCTCTATTGGCACAATTGCACAGTCCTCAACCCATTCTTTTAATCTTCCTAATATTATCTTCCTAAACACCTTTTCCCCGATATCTAGAAGATTAATCAATCTGTAATTTTTAGGGTCATCCATAACACCCTTCTTATGGACCGGGCAAATTACTGCCCCCCTCCAATTACTCAGTATTTTTCCCAGCTCTAAAATCCGTAAAAACATATGAGATAAAAATTTTGCCCACCATTGAGGCTGGGTTTTCAATATTATTGCAGGGAGGTTATCGGGGCCGGCCGCCCTAGTCAGGTTTAGACTTCCTTTTGTTTTACTAACATTTGTTACTGAAAAGTCTGCTTTTAAGTCCCCTACCAGATCTATCCAATTCATAGGCTCGTCTACAACCACAACACCACTGGGACTATATAATTCCCTTAAATACTCAGCCCAGCTTCTCCAACTACACAATTCATTGCCCCCATCGCATGCCCAGCCGCTCCTTTTATTAATTGCCAGAACTGGTGACTATTCTTTGATTCAATAGCTTCCAGGAGATTTGCCCAAGATTTTTCTTTATAAGCTCTTTTTGAATCAGTAATTAACCTTTTGTATTCCCTTTTCAATTTTATCAGGTTTAATGATCCAGGCAAATTATAATTTACTTTAAGGTTATGTACTTCTCTCCTTATTTCCCTCTTCTTTGCTAGGCATACATCTGAAAACCATTTTAATTGCCTAGCCCATGGATTTTGTTGATTTATTACACCTTCTTTTGCTTTTTTTAATTCCACTTGGAGACAGTGCACCACCTGATTGATTTTTATCTCAAACCAATCGAGATTTTGCCCTCGTGGGCTCTCCAAGACTAACCTCTGTTGTAATTTTAGCACCTTTTATATATACTTGTCCGTTAATCTGGTGGTAGCCCGTCTCGGGTACTCTACATTTTGGGTAATTACAGTCTGTCGCTTAGTTAACACCACATCCTGTATCTCAAACTGGAGTAGATTATGGTCACTATTTCCCATTTGAGAAACCATAAAACCCTTCATTAAGGCCAAATTCCAGGCATGCGTAAAAACATAGTCAATCGGGCAATTCTGCGCACCTATCTTAAATGATTTCTTTGCAGGGCAGTCCGTTTCTGACCGGCCATTTAAACAAAATAGACCCTTTGTGGCTAGATGGTTTACTAAACTTAAATATTGCTGTGAGGAAACTATGGGGTCGATTAGGATCGCGGACGGACTTGAGTCCGTCCGCGACCCCAGAGTATGAGGGAACGTCCGCATGGGCTGCGGCGTTCCCTCATGTGCGATTAGGATGTGACCGCCACCCTGGCGGTCACATCCTGGGTATTTAACATTGCGGCGGGTGCTGCTTCAAGCAGCACCGGCCGCAATGTTAAAAGTGCATGTGTAACATTTACATGCACAAAGCGGCAGGCACCGCGCGGTGCCTGCCGCATTGTGCATGTAAATGCTGGGGGGTACCATAGGTACCCCCCATGTGCACCCCCCACCCGCCAACACCCTGGGGGCCCGCAACGGGCCCCCAAAATCAAAAGTACACATGCTTTTCCACGGCGGAAAAACCGCCGCGGAAAAGCATGTTTTCAAATGCATCCTAATTTGGCCGGCGGTGTCTGATAGACACTGCCAGCCAAATGAGAGCTTTTCCACCGCGGTTGTAATCCGACCGCGGCGGAAAAGCAGCGGACAGAAACCAAGACCCACCAGCCATCGTAATGCGGCGGTGGGTCTTTGGTGAGTCCGCAGAGGATTTTCCGCCTCCTCCGGGCCGGAGGTGGCTTCCGCCGGCCCGGAGGAGGCGGAAAATCCTCCATCCTAATCGGCCCCACTGTCTGGGAAGGTTGCCATGCTTATATCATAGACTTCCATGATTGCTATATGCCTTGGGTCAGACTTAGAGTGGTTCAATTTGTGGTTAAAATCACCCATCATAAGAATAATATCGGAGTCATACTTTTCAGTCAGATAGTCCAAATCTTCTTTGAAAAGCATCAGCTCTACCCCATATTCATCTTGAGACCCCCATTGCATGTACACATTTATAAGCACAACGTTTTCAAGTTTTTTTCTTTAACATTTAGGAGTACTCTACATGCCAAAAGCCATTTACATTTGTTGCTTAGTTTTATTGCGTCTTTCACCTTACTAGAAGACAGCAATATCATCAACCCTCCAGCTGGGCGTCAAAGCTTTTTTTTCACGCCCGGAGGTGGAGTTGAATATAGCCATCAAAAGTAGGGGTTTTGTCGCATAGCCAAGTTTCTTGGAGACAAATAATATCATACATCTGAATTAAAATGCTTACATTCCCTTGTTTTATCACATTTCCAAGGCCATTTACATTCCAAGATACTATTCTTAGGCTATGCGACAACCCAACTTCCTACTCCACATCACTTAGGTTAACAATTTCCCTGTTAGGTCGTCGAAAGGGGCCTGTAGGGCTACTGACATGACTCCAATTACCCCACATATCCGAGATTTCTGAATTATTAACAATTATCTTCAAATTACCTTCTACCAACCCCTCAACCAATTGTACCTGACGCTTCTCCAACCCAGCATGGCAATTTAGGAAGCCCGCACCCAATTTACTGCACCCTGCTTGGTCTCCCTCCGGGATTTGTCTTATCCCTTCCTTTGCCATTTCGCCCCCTGCATTTTCTATTGCTATTTTTACCAATTTTAAATACACTAACACCCTGGTAATTTCCTTACCTTCTGGGTTAACTCTAAAACCCACTTGGCGCAGATCTTTTGAACCGATTCCTCTCAAACTCGGGCATTTCGAGAATGAGAACAAAAGTTGGGACCTATTCAAGGTCACTACCTTTCTTATTCTTTTCCCCCACTGTATTTGCTGAACAGGTTCAAAGGATAACCACTTGTTGCCCTCTGCCTCGTTTAACACCCTCGAGGTTACGGGGCCCACTTGCTCTGACCTTTGTTGACTCCTACCTCTTGCCATTCTAGGGTCCACCAGTTTTGGGGACTGAAATCTTTGGCCATTCCCTTTTTCAGTGATTCTACCCGGCAATATAATATTTGGGTCGTAACGGTAGGATAACTTCCCCGGTAGCTCTCTGGTTCCCCTTACTCCCATCGCAGTACTAAGCTGTCCTATATTTTTGGAGACCAATCTTTTCCCCTTCCCTGCTACTAATTTAAGGGGCCTCTGCTCCAAGGGAGTAGAATCTATACTTTTATCAATAACCCAAGGTAGAACAGGTTTTACAGGTTTTTGTCTCCTCCTTTTTGTGACTTTCTTTATTTTTTGGCACCTGCGATTCCATGTGCTGTAACCTAGATAATGCCCCCTTTTTTTATCAGCATCGGTCATTTAGAGATGTATACATTTGTTTGATCCATGGGTGTCATAGCGTCTGCATTGTGCTTTGGGAGATCCTCGCAGATGGTTCTTGTCATTGCAAGCATTTGTCCCCTGATGCTTTGCATCAAAATATACACAACACACAAACAAAATAAAAGAAAAAGCAACTGCCCATACGGTTAACGATGCTGAGACATTGCATGTTATACATAGTTTGGCAGATAATGTTGATTTTATTGATGATCCTTTCTTAAACTTAATTAACACAGACATTGATATTGGAATGAACAGTGATAGCTAAGTATGGGCGGAAAGTTTTCCGCGATTTTGCGATCCGCGAATCGCGCGAAATCACGGCAAAATCCACAAAGCCGCGAGCGGGACGAATTTTGCTCAGGAAGCAATTACAGGGTTACAGCAGGTGCCCAAGTTGAAGCTAATTTCTTTGTAACCATTTACAAAATGGTTACAAAGAAATTAACTTCAACTTGGGCACCTGCTGTAACCCTGTAAGTGCTTCCTGAGCGGCGCCTCCTTGCCTACTTGCAACTATTCTCTGACCCTGCTCTGACCCTCTAAGCAAGGTCAGAGAATGGTTACAAGTAGACAACGAGGCTCCTGCAGGAAGCACTTACAGATATAGATAAAGTAGGTGCCTGAGTTGAAGGTCAAATTCAGTAACTCCTTAATCAGCCCAAAAAAAAGGTGCGTTTTGTCGAGGCTGGGCAGGTGTGTGTTCTCCCCATTTCTACCGTCGAAAATTAGCTATGATGCTTGATGGAGGCCTTTGCATCCTTGACTTTCATGAGCTCTATCCCCATGCAGTTCCTGTGACCACAAGCTTCTTTCTCCCCATCTGCGGCTCTGATCGGTGCATGTCCTTTTATACACAGAAGAGGCATGTGAACTCGCATAGAAGCCCCCCCATTTGCCCCCTCCCACACACACACACTAGCGGGGTGCACCGTCTTCCCGCCCTTTAGCAACTATGATGGACAGCTCACTCGAGTGACCCCGGCGCCCTTCAGCGCAATGGCAGTTATACACACATGGTCACTGGAGGCAACTCTTCTGGCCCTACGCAGCTGTAGTGCAGGAAAAGCACTATACATTTACCCAACGAGGTATTACTTACTAATTAGCCAGTAGAAAGTACTCCAGTTAAGTATGGTGTAAAATCGCAAACAAATCCGTGATTTCGCGGGGAAATCCGCAAATTTGCAGATTTTTTTGCGAATTCGCGAACTGCTGATTCGCAAAATTCGCCCATACTTAGTGATAGCGGCTTTAAGCCAAAATTAGTGCTTGTTTCGCAGATCAGTAATAGTAGTATTGAATGTTTTGAGACTGGTATGATAAATGAATTAAAGAAAATAGAAGAGACACACACCAAGGCTGAAATACAATCTGAATAAAGCACAATTTGAAGCTATTAAAGAGCTTGAAGGATATACTGATGTTGTCATCAAAAGATCGGATAAAGATGGCAATGTGGACATTCGGCCACTAGATATGTACTTGGCAGAGGGATTAAAACAACTCAATGACAAAGACAGCATATGAAGACACAAATAATGAATATTTTGGTAAACTGGTTGACTGGAGGGACAAGGGTATTCTTGAGGAAGAAGAATATTGCTATTTAGTATGCAAATATCCAAAAATACAGGCTCTATATTTATTGCCAAAACTACACAAAAATCTCTGTAATCCACCAGGTCGGCCGATAGTATCCTCTAGAGCAGGGGTCTTCAAACTGTGGGGCGCGACCCCCGGTGGGGGCCGTGGAGTGATGCAAAGGGGGGTCGCGCAATCCCAGTCACACTTCTGCCCAGGCCCAAGGGCTCATCCCTCCCTCTTCACCCGTCCTGTGTCTCAGCCCGGGCTGCTGCAGTGCAACTCGAGCTGCTGTGGGCTCAGCCAGTGGTGTAACACAGGCCCCCCGCAGCTCCCGCGTTGCTTGGGGGGGGGCAAGTTCCAGGGGGCCCCCTTAGCACAGTCAAGTGAATGCCCGGCCACCAGAAACCCAAAACTGCTGCATTCTCATTCTAATGTCGGGCGCCTCGGGTGGGGGCTAATGGCTGAGTACCGGACGAGGTGCAAATCTGCATGTGCTGCTTCTCCATCCTGACAAACAAATGTGGCACTTGACCCCCGTCCTCCTCATGCTGAACAGGACACCCCACCGTCCCTAAAGCCGTATTCGATGCAACAAGTCAAATCAGGATTCTTTTATTTCTCAAAGACCCTACCAGTATTACAGTAACTGGAAAAAAAATTAATACAAGTGACTTTGTATTTAATCATTTGGGAAGAGAATGAGCCATTGGACTGTGTCGGGGAGGACAAAGTAAATGCTAAAACCAGGAAACAGGAATGACAGAATATTGATTCTAATTAGGCGAAGTACAGAAAATTGAGGTTGGTTCATAGCAGTGAGTTTCTTGACAACCGTTGAAGATGGCATGCATCTGTAAAACGTGGTGTCTGTATCAACAACGGTTTGCAGGGAAATACATATTTTTTGGAGTTTCACCAGCCAGCAAACAAAATGCGCATTTAATTCTTTTTTAAAACAACTAATGTAGCCAGGGGCTGAGACAGATGTTTTTCCAGCAAAAGGGCAGTTTATTTGCTAAAAAGTCATAAATTATGTTCTTTAAATTAACGAGAATTAGTGCTTATGCTTTTTAGTGAAAAGGTGGTGTATTGGGGAGTAGCAGAAGAAATAACAAAAGGTTCATCACTCAAAAAGGCATACAATTCCTTTTCAAGAAGAAAATATCACCTGGTTTGAAATCGGGGCTAGAGGAATGGCATTGTTACAGGACTCTTATTACACCTCCTACCTACTCAATACTTAATTTCACACATTCTTGTGAGTGTTTCTAATGCAAGGCTTGCCCAGCTTATTGCTTCACCTGTTTACATTCCAATAGCATTGTACAAGGATCTAAAATTGTGATCCAAACATCACCAAGGCCCTTATTACAAGTTAGCAGGTTTTAGATGTGAATATTTTCTGAGTGTGTGGAATCTTGTTTTCAGCTGGTATTTCAGCAACTAAATGTGTTTGTTCCTGGCATGGGGAGTAACTATGCGGACCAACGAGTCCCAGACAAAAAACCTGTATGTTTTCCCTGATTTGGGGGACAGCTACACTGACATTTCCACCTGCTCTCAGTGGTTGAAAAATGTCAAGGGAGGGGTGGAGCAAAAAGCCATTCATAGGTAGTAGCCTGGCTCGGACAGTATTGTTTAACCATAATTTGTCTCTCATTGCAGGATTGCAGAGCAACACCACAGGGACTACACAGGGTTGCAATTATGTTAAATACAAACGGTGGTACGATTGCTCCCCCTAAGCCCATACATGATACTCATGTTAGATGGATAATTGTACCTTTGAAAGTGGGGCTACAGCATTTGAATATAGTTTCATTTAATGATCCAATTCACGATGACTTTTCTTCATTACAAAAATAAGGTTGCCAGTTAGTTTTTAAGAGGCATAGTATGATAGTTTTTCAAGGGGTATGCTTTACCTTGGGGTTTGGTAGATCTATAGAGATAAATTCATCTTGACTTGAACACTTACTCCATTTTGGCTGGCTGGGAATGTTTGCCCCCTCATTTGAATTTCTGGTCTAGTGACACCCCTGCTTCTGCCTAGTATTAATATTTACATTTGTAGTGTACTAGGGTTACCAAAAGATGACCTGGGGCTAATAACCATCTGCTGCCTGAAGGCAAATGAGAAACACACAGAAGGGGAAGGAGAACCAGCCAAAAGGGGTAACCTACAAAGCATAGTGAAAGGTTTTTATATCTTCCTAAAGGATAATATATTTTTGGTGGAGCGAAGCAAAGGAGGGTGCAAGTTCCATAACTGTGCGGCCTGCACCAAAACAGCGAGACAGACAACTCATGCTTCTTCAATTAGGGAAAAATAAGCAGAGTGGCACAGGCCCAGAGGAGCATACAAGTCCGACCCGTATGGTTGGTGAGGAGACATGAGAGAGGACAGCAAGGGAGTGAGAGAATTTGATTGAAGAGTTCAGGGATGAGGAGATATGTGAATTGCCAAAGAGAAGTGTGGACACGCAAGAAGTGAGTGTGAGCCAAGGGTGAGGGCTTCTGTTAGAACAAAGGGGAGGTGTGAAAGATGAATGGGGGAACTGGAGAGGTGTAAGATACAAATAGACAAAAATCTGAATGGAGAGACGAGGTGAATGAGAGGTGCTGAGGGGCACGGGAGGTGATGGGCCTGAGAGGCCATGAAATAAATGCGAGAGACTGTTAGAGATAAGGGAAGTGAAAAGACAGAATGGCAAGGGGTGATTAAAGGTGAAGTGAGAGGTTGAATGGGGAGAGTTCAGAAGTTGTAAAAAGGGTTGAAAGAAAATGTCCAGCAAGTGAGAGAGGGATCCAGGGTTGGGCGAGGAAAGGAGAGAGGGATGGAAGGGAGGGGTGAGAGGAAAGCTGCATGGGTAAACTGTTTAACTCAACACAAAACCGCCAGGGTTTTAAGGGACCCCTGCTTCTCCCGGCCAGGGCCTGGTGAGCTTCTAATGTGGCAGCACATATTCCTGCTGAGTGGAAGGCCCTTCACAAAGGTTGATTAGAAATCTTTCTGATGGTAATTGCTGTATTTTGGTTATAAACTGGTACTGATGGGGTGAAATCTTTCCTCAGTGTGTGAAAAATGTCAAAATAATGAAGCAATGCTATCCTAAAATACGTGGCATCACATAACATCTTTTGCATTTTTTCCCCACACCATTTAGTCAAGCCTGTTGCGTAATTTGGTCCTCACCTGCCTCATAATTCCAGCAGCCCTGCCTAAAGGTTTAGAAATGTTTGTCAGGAGGGGGTCCTTATGCCTCAAAATGTTGATAGGGGGGTCTCGGCAACCAAAAGTTTGAAGACCTCTGCTCTAGAGGGAGTCTTCTAGAGAATACGTCAAGATATGGCGATCATTTCTTGCAACCTTTTGTCCAAGTTTTACCTTCATATGTAAAAGATACCTCCGATTTTTTGAGAATCATCAATGAGATCACATGGGACCAAAATTATATGCTAATAAGTTTTGATGTAACTAGCCTATATACGAGTATCCCCCAAGATTTAGGGATAGATGTGTGCAGATACTTCTTGAAAGGAAGATCTCTTTCCTTCCTCATGCACACTGAAATGTTATTGGAGATGATCTTGATTTGTCTTAGAAATAACTTTTTCATTTTTAATAAACAATTGTACAGGCAAACCCAGGGGACGGTGATGGGAACTTTCTTTGCCCCCAGCTTTGCAGGTCTATACCTGCGCTGGTGGGAGAAGCGAGTTGTGAATACCATCCCACGATTTAATGACCATGTCGTCCTCTGGGTAAGATACATAGACGATATCTTTTGTATATGGAATGGCACTGAATCACAGGCAAGAGAATTTGAAATCCTTCTCAATGACAATTCATTGAATTTACAGTTCACAAGCCACATGAGTGACACCAGTATAGAATTTCTTGATTTGAAATTGGAGATTAAAAATAATAAGATAACCAGCGAGTTATTTTGAAAGAAAACAGCAGGCAATAACCTGCTTCATGTGGGAAGTTGCCATCGGGCAAATTTAATCGGCAGCATTCCTTTCGGGGAGTTAATAAGAGCAAAAAGGAATTGCAGCACAGAAACTGGATATCAGATAGAAAAAACAATAATGATCCAAAGATTCAAAGAAAGGGGATATAGCAACATGATGGTGAAACAAGAAGAACTAAAAGCTGACAAATTAAACAGAAGTGATTTACTATTACCCAAGCTCAGAGAAAACAAAGAACAAATCAGCTTCATCACTGACTACAATTGTCAATCATGGGAGATAAGGAAAGGTCTTAAGAAATTGTGGGAGGCTCTGAAAACAGATAAGACCTTAAAGAGATCATTTGTGAGAATCCATCTCTCACCTTTAGAAAAGCGAAATCTTTAGAAGATACACTGAGCGCATTTCTGATTAAAGAAAGAAATAATAAGAAAAATGAAATTCAAGGTTTTTTTCATCTGCCATAAATGCAAAGCTTGCAAGCACAGTGAGAACTGTACATTTCTTAAAATCTCACCAGACACAGCTCCACATAAAAATAACTAAACATGTTAACTGCAATACTGAATATGCAGTATATGCCTTAAAATGCCCATGCAACAAGTTCTACATAGGCAGCACAATGCATAAGGCAAAAAAAAGTGTACTTGAGCATTTGAGGGCTATTAAAAACTTAGACCGTCAATATCCAATTGCCCGCCATTTTTCTGCAGCACATAATCAGAATGCAAATCTCCTAAAATTCAATGTTCTCGATTATATCCCAATAAGAGAGAGGGGTGGGAACAGAAGTTCCAAATTAAGGAGATTAGAATAAAAATGATTTTAAAGTATAATACTATGCACCCTGTAGGCCTTAACCTTGATGGAGAACTTTCAGTACACCTATAGGTTATAGAAAGAAATGATCAGTTTAGCTACTTCCCCTTAAGAATTCATATTGTTAATGGTTTTATATTGTATATAGCACTTTTAATTTAATTTGAAAATTGAATGTTGTACTTTTTACTTTGCTATATAAGGTAAGAAGATTGAAATACATAGAACACAAGGAACGTAATTGCCCACTGGGGCAGAACTAAAATGAAGTTCCATACTAAGATGAACGTTTTGCCAAATGATGATTTACGGTTTGAATTCATGTTATTTTACAATTCTGTATGAGGGATTAAATGTCTTCAATTGAACCAATTTATTGGCTTATGGCAGCCCCCTAGGGCAGAATTGTTCAAAACCACACGCGTTTTTCATACTTACTTGGTTATATAAAAAATTGTATCCCTCAAGGTAATAGCGCAAGTAAAGGTCTTTATACATTGAGACACAAATGTAGTAAATAAACAGTATATTTCTTTGAAATTATGTTTAAACGTTTATCAGCTTTGTTAAATGAAATTCAAACACTTTATTGAAAAGTATACAGGAAGTTGGTAAAACAACAATATTTCTTGTATGTCTGTTGTCACGTGCACGTCATCACCTGTAATGTACCTTTAAAAAAGAAATGGCTACATTGTAACCTTACCCGTGAGAAAGAAGTGGAGTATCTTCAAAACGCATCGGGTGTTTTCGTTGCCAAAAAAAACACACTGAGCATTAATAGAGGCCACAGCACTGTTTTTTTCTAATTTGTATGAGGGTTTTGCACCAAGAACTGTTTGGATTGACGGGGGTGGCTACCCCGCCGTGTGCCCACCGACATTAAAGAGGCTCAGACCTGCCAAGGATTTCTTTGTGAATATATATATATATATATATATATATATATATATATATATATATATATATATATATATATATATATATATATATATATATATATATATATATATATATATATATTCCACCAAAAGAGCACGCCATATGAGTTTATTTTTCTCCAAGCTATGCTAATCTCACCATGGGATGGTGGGAGAAGACAATAGTTTGGGGAGAGGATTATGGAGCACACACAGAACAAAATCATTCTATGGCTGAGATATATAGCTGATCTGTTCCTGATTTGGAATGGAGCAATTGAGAAATTACATCAGGCTCAAGTTGACATGTAACACCAGTAAAACATCCATACAGTTTCTAGATGTAACAGTCTATATTGAAAACAATCATATTCAAACAACGGTGTATCCAAAACCCACATCTACAAATAGCATACTCCATGGCACTAGTTTTCATCCTATTTCTTTGAAAAAAGTATCCCCGAATGAGATGGAACTCTCTGAAGAAAAAGAACTGGAGAAAAAGATGGAGAAAACAGAATTTAAATTCACGGATATCAAAGAAGGGTGCACACAAGCTGAATCTATGACTCATACTCAAATGCTAACCAACAAAAAGTTTAAAAAAACAAAGAGCCAGTAAGGATCCGAAAATCAGAATGGTTGTAAACTTCAGATTTCTAAAAATTGAAAAGCAGCCAGGTTGTTAGATACTGCACTACCTAGGCTAGTCACACATGGTATGATTATTGCCCACCTCAAATGATCAGCTCCTACTTGATCACAAATACTAAAATGAATAGAGGGAGGATGAGAGGCAATATTAAGACACAGAGTATAGTGAAGTAAACAGGTTTGAGAGACAATAAGTTTTCGTTAGTTAGAAGTCTTTGTCCTTTATTTCAAATGTGCTTGGTTTGCATCTTTATGGACAGCCAGCGCGTTTACCCCAAAACAGAGGACTTCTTCAGGGCAAAGAGCAATGCTGACTATGTTGTGCCAGGATAAGTCTGTGGTCATTGAAGTGCGACCGTGGTAGGATGAGAAAATAAGTGAACTCAGGCTCAAGGGACCGCCTAGATCCCTTAATTTTTGAGGAGTATAGGAAAAGGTATCCTCAAGGCGATGTGATTTTTTGAGTAAGTTGTAAGTGTAAAGCGATACGATACATGTCCGGCGATCATTCGAGTTTCTGCGGTGTAACCAACACAAATCATTCATCCAGTTCCTTTGAAAAAAAGAATCCCCTATGGGGAATTCATCAGAATGAGACAGGACTGCTCTGAAGAAAAAGAAATGGAAAAAACAGGATTTAAATTCAGAGAAAGAGGATATAATTTGATGGATATCAAAGAAGGGCGCACATGAGCTGAATCTATGACTCATGCTCAAATGCACAAAAAGTCAAAAAAACAAAGAGCCCGTGAAGATTCGATAATCAGAATGGTTGTAAACTTCAGCAAGGAAAATCGACAAATCACCCAAATATTGAACAAATACTGGAATGTAATAAGGAAGGACCCAGACATTGGTAATTTAATGGATGAAAGACCAAATATTACTTATCTAAGAGCAGCCTCTCTCGAAGACCAATTGGTGAGGAGTCACTTTCTAAACACTAAACCCAAGACCTGGCTGACTGAACATCAAATGGGATTCAGGAAGTGTGACAAGTGTAAAGCATGTAGTATTGGAGAAAACACTCAAGAACTTTGTGACTTTAGAGGCAAACAATTTACAATCAGAGAAAGAATAACCTGTGAAAATACCTATGTAGTTTATATGATCATCTGCAAATGCCGTATAAAATGTATAGGTAGCACCATATGTCCACTAAAGAAAAGAATCCTTGAACATATCCGAGCTGTACAGAACAAGGATGTGAATTATGCCATGGCCAAACATCTAGAAAAACACCCTGGAAATAATTGGCTACAAATTAAATTTTTTGGACTTGCCAGCATACGGAAAAATTAATTAAAGAGGAGGAGATTGAACTCTAAAATTGAGACGTCTAGAGTCAAAACTCATTATCAAATTCAGGACTAAAACCCCATACGGCCTTATGGGGATGAAGAGCTTTATGTTCATTTATAAATCATAGTGTAAGCTAACTAGTACCAGATGGGATTCTGCAGTAATGAAAAACTTGCCCTGCTAAATGGGGTATATATTTTACTGGGTAAATGAGTAAATTAGGTTCTATATGATAGAAATGGGCACTAAACCATTGCAAGTGAATTACTAATATTATCTAATATGTATAATCTGATGACAGCACACTCAGTGCTTTGAAGAACCTATAAAATAACCACCCATTTATCATTCGAAAATATGCTCTGTGGCAGGGGACATACCAATGGAGATATTGTATATAGCATCAGAGAACAAGTTAATTCACACATAATAGTTATATGAAATGTACTGTGGCTTTGGTTCACATTAAATTCCTTAAGTTTGCAGTTTTGGAATGTTTCAAACTGTCAATCCCATAATGCTTCATTATAAGCAAATATGGATATATTTTAGGGTATAGGGTGGGTGTGGTGTGGGTATATATATATACATAGTGTTTTATTATGTGGCAATGGTATTTTTAGTGTTTAGGATGGGTGTGGGTGTTTGGGTGGTAAGGGAGGGTTTAAGCTTTAGGGTGGGAATGGATATTTTGTAGATTTAAGGGTGGGTATAGGTTTTTTGGGTGGTAAGGGAGTTCTTCAAACTAAGGGTGGGCATGCGTTTTTGGGTGGTTAGGAAATTTTTAGGGTTTAAGGTGGGTATAGGTCTTTGGGTGGCAAGTGTATTTTTAGGGTTTAGGGTGGTTATGGGTTTTGGGGTAGAAAGGGTCATTTTAGGGTTTCGGGTAGGTGTGGGTTTTTGGTTGGTTTAGTGACTCCAGAGACAGGTACAGCAAATTCCTTCCTTGTTGAACAACCACATACATCAATGGTAAACATGTACTAGTACCAGCAAAGCAAAGCATCAACTCCCCCTACTTGACATATTGCTCGAACATACACAACGTTATAATTCTACATTCTGTAATGACCTATTCCAATTTTACATTCATGGCTCAAGAAACAAATACAACCCTTCCCTTTAATGAAACAAAAAAAAAATTAAGGAACAAAAACACAAAATAGTTGTCCCTTCCGATACACTTTCCAGCAGGGATAAATTGGTATGCTAAATGCTACAGATATACTCACATTCTAACAAAAAAATAACATTTTCATTATATGCCAAAAATGTAATCCTCAAGATGTTTTGGTTTTTTAATGTGTGCGCCAAAGGTTCTTGTCCTCATACCTTCAACATGACCACTCTGATTGTCATCACTCAAGTCACCATTCACAGCAACAAGACTCAGATCCTCATTCACCTCCACAGGTCTCATGCTCCTACTCTCACCATGACTCTTCTCCCTTCTCACACAAATATCTCTCCCTTCTATCATACCCTGAATAATTCCTACTTCCTCTCCCTTTGCTGAATCACTATTTAACCACCACTAATTATCTTTCCTGTCTTTCTCGTCATACTAATTATTATCCAACATGTTCCTCATACCTCAGACTATTCCTAACCTACTCTTATGGCAAATACTGTCATCATCCAACTCTACAGTATTGTTCATCACTTTGATAACTTTCTTGGGGTTGCTTAATCTACTTTTCCTTTTGGCAATTTTTCTAGTAGATTTTTTACCGATACCCATTGTCCAACCACTATTTTCACATTAAGCACTCCATGCTTAGTATCAAAATATACCGTACTCTTCTCCTGGGCTGTTAAAATGCAATTCCTCACATCCCTACATTACAAACTACTTTACTTTCCTCTTCCCATCCAAGCACGATTGGGTTTGAAATGCTATATCCGACCTCTCATTATGCCAAATGGACTTTCCCCAACAGAGTCATGGTACATCACTTCATATGACCAAACCGTTTTTCTTAACTCTGTATCTAAATCCTTCCTACTCTGACTAACTCCCCTTTAACACCATCCTCCCAGCTGCGGCTTCTCCGCTAAGGCAGAGGAGCTTTGCCCCACTGCTTTGAAGCAGCAAAAGATAGGAAAAAAATAAAATGATACTAAAGTAATGTTATTATCATTTAATTCTGTCCTCCTGCTGTGGCAGCTTGCGTGATGGGGTGGGGCGGGGCTGCAGAGCAGGAGAGGAGTGTGCAATGACTGTTTAGCCAGCCATCCTGAGCTGCCCAAAACAGTCATGCACACTTTCCCTCTTCTCCATGCAGGCTGTATTACAGACTGCATGGAGAACATGCCCACCCCTCCAACCCCTGACTGAGCGCTGTGTCACGGAGCTCAGACCAATGACAGCGCTGCATTGCATCATTGTGATTAGATGCAGGGAGCTTGGGAGCCCTGGTGCTGCCTGTTTCTCCTAAGAAGCCAGGAATAGGACGCAAG
This sequence comes from Lissotriton vulgaris, assembly GCF_964263255.1. Taxonomy (NCBI): domain Eukaryota; kingdom Metazoa; phylum Chordata; class Amphibia; order Caudata; family Salamandridae; genus Lissotriton; species Lissotriton vulgaris. The sequence continues at coordinate 2,124,638,792 of NC_141687.1, read as the reverse complement.
AGGTAAGTGTATTTATTAATACAATCCCCCCACCCCTATTCCCCACCCTGCCCTAATGCTGCTACCTGGAAGCAGCAGCAACTGTATCTTCCCAACCATTCCCAAGTCTCTCTTTAACACTTTTCAAGACATTGACCTCATCCTTTGCCTTCACCCACTTTTCCTTTTGTAAACGTATCACTTCATTATTTGTAAAGATTCCAGCAGCACATACATTGTTCCAAGGACTATCATCCACCTCCCTGAGAGGCAGCGATAGTCTGCTTAAACAATCATTGGTTACATTTTTTTTCCAGGCACATACTGTACCTCATAAATAAAATCCTGTAAGCGCATGGATAATCTTGCAATTCTTGCTGAAGCCCTGGATAAACCTTCAGTGATTTAATGTTTTGTTAAAGGATTATGATCCAATCCTATTATGAATTTTCTACCCCACAAGAATGTGTGGAAATGCTCCAGCGCCCAAACACATGCTAAAGTTTCTCTTTCGATTACTTAGTATTTTTCTTCACCCTGATTACATTTACGAGTGAGCACACTTATCAAACCTTTTCCACTAGCATTCCATGGTAGCAAACGTTTGAGCATATAGGGATAAACTGGTATACTAAGTGCTACAGATGTATACACATATGAATACAAAATAATATTTACATTATATGCCAAAAATATATCTTCAAGATCTATTGGTTTTTTCATGTCTGCCAAAAGTACTTGTCCTCATACCTTCAACATGACTGACCTGATAGTCATCACTCAATATTTGCAATTCCTGTCTTTCTTATCATACACACTGTTTTCCAACATGTTTCTGTTACCTCTGACTATTGCCAACCTTCTCATGTGCCAAATACTGCCATCGTACAATTTGATGGGATTGTTCATCTTTTTAAAAAATTGTTAAATTATTTTACAGAGTTTTATATAGCGCAAACTTGACCTGAAGTTATTGGGTATCAGAGCACTTTACATAGCACCTGTTGCGTTACATAAGGACAACTTAATTTTTTTGTAAGGCACGGGAGATAAAGTGATTTGCCCAGTATCACAGGACGTGCAGCGTTGTTGCCTAGACTCAAACCCAGTTCCCCAGATTCGAGGGCTACCACCCTAGACGTTAGGCCAACTCCTCTCCCCAATCATAGGCCATCATTTTCACAACTTGCTTGGAGTTGCCGTATGTTGGCAATTTTTGTAGTAAATTTCACCTGTACCCATTGTCCAAACACTAATTTCACATTATGCGCTGCATTGTTAGTATCAAATATACATTCGGAAATGTTTAACACAACTTTCTTTTTGTAATCAGACATTGCACCCACACCATCCACAGTCTCATCTGAGAAGGAATCTTCATTGTCATCACTCTCTTTCACGCAAACAACTTTGGTATTATACATCTATTTCTCTTTGTGTTTGAAAACTCTTGCAAAGGGTACTATTAGAGCACACTCCATATATTTGGATGCTTTTGATGGGCACTTCCCAAATCTAGCAGAATGTGCACTACTACCACAATGATAACATTAAAAAGTAGGGTACTTCATTGGACTAGAATGGTCACCAGGATGTTCACTTTTCTTTCTTTCCTTCTTTACGTTTTATTGACCTGGATTTTGTGCATGTTTAATTTTTCCCTCTGATATTTTATTCACTGCATCATCTCCATATTTTTTTCTTTCGACAAGGTAACCATTGCACAACGATCAGGCAATTCAGCCTTTTTTACAATAGCCTTAATGTCCTTCAGGCTCAACTCATGTTCACTTTTCTTTCTTTCCTTATTTACGTTTTGTTGACCTGAATTTTGTGCATGTTTAATTTTTCCCTCTGATATTTTATTCACTGCATCATCCCCATATTTTTTTTTCTTTCGACAAGGTAACCATTGCACAACGATCAGGCAATTCAGCCTTTTTTACAATAGCCATAATGTCCTTAAGGCTCAACTCTCCTTCTACCCATAGTCTATCCTGTAAAGATTGGTTTTTAGTACACATAACAATCTAGTCCCTCATCAACGTAGCATGTATATCATTGCTACCCACACCGTTGGTAAGAAATGCTCATCTAGATAAAGTAATGCCACATTAAATAAATCCAAATCTCCGGATCTCTCATGTGTCTTTAGCTGATTATGAACCTGCAAGCCTTCCAGACCTAAACCAAACATTAACATACTTTTCAAAGTTCATATTGTCTTCACCTTAAAGACAGTAATGTTCGGGTCCTACCCATCCCCTGTGAATAAGTAGAACTTTTGACAACACAATGTCTACTTACCTACTCAAAGGTGTGCAATACTCTATGCATCAGGGGTAGGCAGTATTCCAGTGGCAGAAGTCGGGTGAGGGCAAGTGGGACTCCTATGCTGGCTTGCCAACTGTTGCATGGATAACTTAAAAATGAAGAATAAGAAAGATTCCTCTTGGAAATAGAAAAACAGCTCTTTACTGTTGTGGCAGGTAGAGTGACTGTCTTCACACAAGTAAACAACCGGTCTTAATTTGCTGCTTCACAGGCACCTATTTTTATACACAGTTAGACAATGGTTGTTACAAACGTTTAAACAATGAACTACTAGGCAGTTACACATTAGTGCACATTAATTATAGAAAAACATGAAGTCACCTGTGACCCTAGACTTTAACCTACCTCTCTAAACATGTTTTATCACAGTTCTAACAATGATTAACAAACATGGGGGCCCATTATAATGGCGGGCGATGGCACCACCATGGTGCTGGCAGTGGCGGCAAATGTAATTTTCCCCACACCAGCAGCGGCCCTTTCGCCCGCCATATTACAATGGGCAAACATAGCCCATTTCCAGTCCGCCGTGGTGCGACGTGAACCGGCATAAAAATTTGCACGCCACCATGGCAGTGGGAGTCAATAGAGACCCTCAACCGTGCGGAATGATTTCCCATCTGCTGCACAAATCAGGATGCCCCAAACAGCCCATCACTCCGCTGCGGAGAAACCACCCAACTGGAGATGGAGGAAGCACGACATCAGAGCGCCAAACCAGACTCCCGGTCCAATCCACCCAGTCCGATTGCAATGGATCCAGCTCTACACGTCTTCCCTGTACTTTACCTGATACACTACCAGCAAATAATGCACCGTCGCGGACAACGCCGCAGGTACGCAATGATACAATTCCCCACACAACCACAACACATAACTCCTGGTCTGACATACGGTTCCTGTCCACACCAGACACTCTCGTGGAGGCAGGAACACATCCACAAGTATACCCACACACGTCCTACCTGTCACAAAATCACCCCTCCACATCCAGGTCACCCGTTAACCGCAAAATCACATCAATCTTTCGGTCACGTCACTGCAGCTGTGAAGACGAGGTAAAACATGTGCACAATGTGGTAGGCAGGGACGATGCCAGGCATGGGCAGTCCACAAAGACTCACAGGGCCACAACTACACCCTTTACACAATAAGCCCCCCACACCCATCAGGGGATGTGCTGTGTGCCCCATCCTGCACAATCAACCAGCCAGGTGAACCCAGACCTTGTACCACACACACCAAACAACCAGGGAGCAAGTCGCAGCAGGTGGGGCTGATGAGGACCACACAGCACAGAAGCACAGGGCCAGGCCAACCCTCCTCCCCACATCCACACTCCACTCATGTCAAGCAAACTGAATCCAATCACAAAATGAACACTCTCACTGAATATGAACAATACCCTAGCTGTACACACTGTCTGTCAAGCCACCCAGACACACCCCACAGTGACACACAGGCACATACACAAATGAGGAGGCAGCACCAATGGAGGACAAGAAAAAGGCAAGACCAAAATGAGGTGGACAGTGATGGAAACAAAAGGAGCTAGCCACAAAGCATCTGTACATCACATGCAAGAGTAGGAACAGATCACAACACCCTTAGGCCAACCAATAACACATGGCTGCCACAGCGAGTGAAATCAAACCAAAGTGATCTCTGTGCAAGAACTCAGGTCGACAGCAATGCAAGCCATGCATAGGCACATGGAAGATAGGAAGTGTTTGAAGTTAAATAGTGATCATCCGCACAACTGTACCTACTTACTTGACATGTGTATATCAGCAGCACAACACACAGGGCCCATCGAAGTTCCCGTGGTCTGCAGGTATAGTTTGCCCTTATGTTCAAAATAGTTCTCCTTTAGTTCGATGGGCAGCACATTTGCTCCCAGCGTAGCAGGGTTGTATGTCTATGATTTTGAATCTAGACACATCTTACCATCTGACAACCCCTTTTCCTCCACCTTAGGACTATGGAGGAGGTATATTGACGACATCCTCCTAATCTGGAAGGGTAGTCAAGCGTCCCTGGAGCTATTTCTGAACTGGATCAACACCTTGGATACTTATCTGAAGTTTACACATAGGTATAGCAGGAAAGAAGTCATCTTTTTAGATGTGGAAATCATGGTCAGTGGCACGTCTTTGACCATGAAAACACATTACAAACCCATATCCTTAGATTGGATAGACCGGGAGGGAGAGGTGGAGGTCTGGCGATCATATTGAAGAACCAGAACCGATGCCGTACTACAGCAGAAACTATCCCTGAGTGCGAGAGTGTAGCATTCTGCATAGAGTTCAACGCAAATAGCTCTTTCTCCGGCACCCTGATCTACCGCCCCCCTGAGCCTGTAAAAGTGTTCCATAGGTCTCTTCCAGAAATTATAGCGGAAAGAATTCTTTCTTCCGCCAACCACACGATCCTAGGGGACCTTAATCTCCATTTTAATTCCCCCTCAGACCACATTGCTCAGGAATTACTAGATGATCTGGAAGCTCTCCAACTGTCCCAACTGGTTGCAGCCCCGACCCATGAAAAAGGCAATTTACTTGACCCCATATTTAGTAACTGCCTGGGTCTAACTGTTGATCAACCCACCCCCCTTCCATGGTCAGACCATTTTTTGGTCCCGTTTACCTGGGTCACACACAAAACCCCCCAGTTACCTCCCCAAGTCAACACCAGGAGGAACTGGTCAAAACTCCCATTGGAGTCCTGGCTGCATAACCTGGACTCCACTCGCCCGTCACCCTGCCTAGACCCCAATGTGGCAAACGTCAACTATGAAAGTTGGATCACCCACTCGCTAGACTCGATCCTCCCGCTTCGTAGATCCTCCTCGAAGAGACTACAGAAATCTGCCCCCTGGTTCTCCGACTCTCTAAGACAGCTAAAACGCCTTTGCAGGCAACGAGAGAGAGCCTGGCGTTTAGACTTCCTCCCAGATAAAAAGGCTTCCTACATAGAGGCGATCAAAGCCTACAGAGAAGGGATCAGAACGGCCCAGGCAACCCACTACTCTGAGAAAATACTAGAAGCGAAATCAAAGCCCAAAGAAATTTTCCAAATTATAAAGCAATGTTCCAGTGCCAACACGGCACCCCTCCTAACAAAACCCAGGACCAATGCAACGAGCTTGCGGATTTCTTTCACAACAAAGTTCTAAAAATTTACTCTACCTTCCCAACTGCAGCCACAACCCCGGATGCGATGAATCCACTCCCGCCTAGACCACCTCTTCACCCAGACCAGCCTTCCCTCGAGCACTTCCCTCCTCCGGACCTCGACACTTTAAGCAAAGTGGCAAGACAAGTCAAGTCGGGCTCTCCTTGTGATCCTGCTCCTCCAGAAGTCCTGATGCAGGCAAGCAAAGCCACCCTGCCTGTAATCCTGGATCTTCTAAATACGTCCATATCCGCTTGCTCTGTCCCCACAGCTTGGAAGCAGGCCATGGTACGGGCGTTGTTGAAGAAACCCAGCCTAGACCCAGATGACCACTCCAGCTACCGCCCCATCTCACTTCTCCCTTGGGCCAGCAAGGTGTTAGAGAAGTATATAAACGCGCAGCTGGTCCAGTTCCTGGAGGACCACTCTCTATTACACACATCCCAGACAGGCTTCAGACCAAAGCATGGCACGGAAACCGCCTTGTTAGCGGTCACCGAAGAAACTAGAAGGATACTGGACCAGGGAGGATCAGTGGCAGTGATCCTCCTTGATCTAAGTGCCGCCTTCGATACGGTCAGCTATACCACCCTGCTGGACCGTCTCTATAACATCGGAGTTTCAGGTGACGCTTTAAGGTGGTTTGACTCCTTTCTGTCTGGGAGGTCGTTTCAGATCTTCGACGGAGAGACAGTGTCCTCTAGCAAACCCCTGAGCTGCGGAGTACCACAGGGCTCCTCCCTGAGCCCTGTATTGTTCAACGTGTACATGAGGCCGCTGGCGGGTGTTGTCGAACCGTATGGCATTAAAATCGTGTCATACGCCGACGACACCCAGCTTGTGGTCTCGCTGGCCACTGAGAACAACAGGCATTCCCCAGCCGATCTGCTAAAATGCCTAGAGGACGTTAAGGGATGGATGACCATCTCCTCCCTAAAACTAAACGGAGAAAAGACAGAGCTCATGCTCCTAGGCCCAACCTCTACTATGCCTTTCACCTCCTTGTGGCCCAGTGCACTGGGCCCCCCCACCCCTAAGGAAAGTGTTAAAAGCCTGGGAGTGTGGCTGGACAACAAACTCTCCTTCTCCACCCAGGCCACAAAACTGTCCGCCACATGCTTTGGCCTACTTAGAATCTTGAGGAAGGTTCTCCCGCTACTTCCCCTAGAGGCCAAAAAGGTGGCGGTACAAGGTCTTATCCAGTCTCGCCTGGACTCGAACAATGCCCTATACGTGGGGGCACCTGAGATGACCCTTCGAAAATTGCAGGTTGTACAAAACTGTGCAGCACGTACCCTGCTGAAAATTCCGCGCACCCAGTCAGCCAGACCTGCTCTAAAAAGTCTCCACTGGTTGCCAGTGAGGCAGAGAGTGGCCTTCAAGGCGCTGTGCTTGGCGCACCGCACCTTCTGGAAAACGGGCCCAGCCATTAACAACGACCTTGTCATCCCCTACCACCCTAACAGGAACCTTCGGTCGACGGAGGCGTTCCTCGCCGTTGTTCCCAAAGTGAAGCGAGCCAGGTCTGGGGGTAGGCTGTTCTCTTTGAATACCGCCAGGCTCTGGAATGCTCTCCCCCTCTCACTCCGGTCCAACCCAGACCTCCTCTCATTCCGTAAAAACTTAAAGACACTGCTGTTTGCCAAATCCTATGTACCTTAGCTCCTCTTCCCGTCACTTCTCTGCTTCAACTCAGCGCTTGGACGCCTACGGGCAGCAACCGCGCTTAACAAATATTTTTACAATTACAATTACAAAGAATAACCTCTTGGAATTTTCGAGTTTCCATCCTAGACCACTGAGGGAGAACCTTCCCTTTGGTCAGTACCTCAGGATACGCAGGAACTGCAGCAGTGTCATTGATTACAAGAGCCAGGCAGCAGATTTAACACAGAAACTAAAATCAAGAGGTTATCCGACAAAGATACTTGAGAAGGGCAACAAACGGGCAAGAAATCAACCCTGTGAGGCCCTTTTAGAAGATACCATCAGAGAGCCTGCGGAAATACCTTTAACATGTGTCACCACTTACAGTACCCTCTCAAACCAGATGAAGAAATCTGTAAACCAACACTGGAGTATAATCAGGAGCAACAGAAAAGACTGGCAGAAACTATTCTTCTCCTTCAAGAAAGCAACCAGCCTCAAGGACACCCTGGTGAATACAAGACCCAAGGTCGATAAACTGAATAATCCAAACTCTGAATCTATCACCAATGCATGGGGCCTTCCACCAATAGTAGGGCACTACCCATGCTCTAATTGTAGCGTGTGTCATTTGACGACCCACACGAAAGAACTCTCCTTAGAACCAGGGAAAACATGGTTCCAGAAGAAACATACCAACTGTAATTCAATGAACGTCATATACCTTATCACCTGCGCATGTGGAAAAAGGTACGTTGGTATGACGACTCGCAAAGTCTAACAGCGCATCTGCGAACATCGCAGCAATATCAGATGCCGCAAAGTCACTACAAAACTAAGCGAGCACTTCATCCAACATAACCACACACCAAATTACCTGAGATGGACCATCATAGAGCAAATCGAATCAACAACCAATACTGCGAGTATTCTGTTTGAAAAAGAACAACGCTGGGTGTACAGACTTGGCACACACCTAGATGGCCTAAACGACCAGATCCCTTGGTCCACAGTACTTAAACGTTGAACTTCCTTTAATGCCTATGGTCAACCTCTAACCTAATGTAAAGACCTGACAATGCACATTGAACTGGGGCATAGTACCATTTCTTTGCCCCCAGCCGTGCCACAATTTGTAGTCACCTCCAGTAACCACAGTGAAGGCTTTTCGCCTTACTAGGCGAACAACCCTCGTTTGTCCTTTTCTTATTACAACCCTCTCTTTCTTATAACAACCCCTTTTTATGGTAAAATTATTCCCCTTTTTTGTTAAAATAATTTTAACCACTTTTGTATTCACCCAAGACAGTAATTATTGTTTTAATACTGTCACCGATTCTCCCCCAATGTGGAGGTGAGTCCTTGTTTCCCCAGCAATCAACAGGTATTGCTGAGTCAACCTCATAGTCCGATCCTCCCAGAATCCGACAGAACGAGTGAGCTTGTTTCACAAGCCTCGTTCCGATGTCGGCCCGGGACTGGTCTCTTTCAGACTTGCCTTCCATGCCTCTCTCTGAGGCCAGTCCGACACACCCTAGATTCCGATAGAACGAGCCAGCTTGCTCCTCAAGCCTCATTCCGAGGCCGGCCCGGGATTGGACTTTCCCTCCAAGCCTCTCTCTGAGGACCTTCCCCGATTGGCTACCGATGCCCCGCCTATCCCGGCCCCCACCGGCACTCCATATCAGCGTCTCCGGCACCGCGACCCACATCCACGGGGTCCGGAGCAGGAGAAGCTAGGTGCCAAGAGGGTGCTAGGAGTTGCGGGCATAAGAATCCTTCGCATCAGTAACTTTGAGCTAAGTAAATGCCCTGTCTGTCACCACTGTTAGCCGTATAAATTTACGAGGCTTTTCTTTCCTTTATTTTACTTACAGGGTGTGCCATAGTCGCCTCCTCCTCCCTCCCGAGACCCATGTGGCGTGGATCTTTTACTACACAAGTGAGATCTGCAAACCCAACACTTGTGTGTCACACTAATTCCTTCAGGAGTTAGCACCTCAGGCCATTACCATTGGTCAATTGATCGCTATCCACGAGTGCTGTAATATAGCCGCTCTGTCCTACGGCCTGCATTTCTTTCGCCATAGTGCATGCCCACATGCCTGTAATGCCCCTCGGGCAACCATACAGCGCTTCTGGCACTAAAATAGATTTATGGTACTAGGTCTACCTCTAGACCAATCCATAGCACTTTTTAATGCAGAGACTGTCCTGACAACCACAAACGATCAAACATTAACTATATGTTTTGTCCTACATGTATGTTTGTCTGTCTTTCTTTCCCAGACTATACAGGTTCCTCTGAGTGGAGGTAATTCCCACAACTTGTGGTTTGTGTTTTATTTTGCACCTTTTCACACATAGAGCAATTTTTAACTTTCACGTCCTTTGGTTAGGGTGGGCCTTAGCGCGCCCATACCGCCAAGGTACACGCTACACGGTCCTGACGAATGCCCACGTAATTCTTACACTTATAAAGGGCAGAAACATGTTGACCCCACTTTAAGTGGAGACTCCCATCATAATCTGTGGTAGTTCTCCCACACATACCTTTTTAATCATGTCTAAACTGACCAGTAAATAAATCATTTTGGTTGGTACAGTATTAGACATTTTTAACATTACTTTTCACATCACTGTCACAAAATCCAGCTCCGCAGTAATCTGGCGTTGTAGCACACCAGGGAGGCCTTCGGCTTCTCCTGGTGGGCCCGATGATGAAGCATGTCACCAACCAGGTTATGTTATGTTATGTTTAAGTCTCTTTTATAGCGCACGGCTGCCCCAAGGGGCGTCCCGGCGCTTTGGCAAAGAGAAATGCGGACAGGAAACACAACAAGCAGCTCACAGAGGTTCTGCCAGAAGAAATCAAGCTGCGAAGAGCCACGTTTTCAGTTCCTTTCTAAAAGTAAGGAGATTGTTCAACTTTCTTAAAGAGACAGGTAGCTCATTTCGGCAACGCGGGACCAGGTATCGGAAAGAACGCCCTCCGATCCGGGCAAGTCTAATCCGGGGGACCGCGGCCTTGGCCAGCAAAGCCGACCGAAGCGACCTCCTCGGGACATAGAAGGCCAAACGCTTCTCCATATACTTTGGGCCAATTGAATGGAGGGCCTTGAAAGCTAGAGTCATTACCTCAAAGGTGATTCTTTTGGCAATGGGCAGCCAATGCAGTCTCCTTAGGAGTTCCGAGGCTTTCGCCCTACGCGGGAGACCAAAAGTGGCTCTTGCGGCCGAATTCTGCACAATCTGCAATCGGGCAAGCAGATATTTCGGCAGCCCGAAATGCAGGGCATTCGCGTAATCTAAACGCAAACCGATCAGAGACTGCACAATTATTTTTTTATGCTGCAAGGACAGCGAAGGAAGAAACTTCCGAAGCATTTTCAAAATGCCAAAGCATTTCCCAGATAGACCAATGATTTGAGGTCCAAAGGAAAGGCTGTCGTCACATTGCACCCCAAGGTTTTTAGCCTTCACAGAGGCCGCCTCAGGCGAAAACATGTCCTGGGGCCACCAGGTCTTCCAATTGGGGTCCGGCGGACAGCCAAAGAAAAGACCGCGCCCAAGCATTCCCCGATCAAGCCACCATCAAAAGCCTCTCCCTTTTTAGATGTAAAAAGGAGCTGGGTGTCATCAGCATAGGATATGATCCGGGCACCAAAAGACTCCGCTACCGCCGCCAGAGGGGCCATATAGATATTGAAAAGGGTGGGGCTCAGGATGGATCCCTGTGGAACCCCCACCTCAAGCGGCGGCATTTCCGCGGAGAACGGTGGTGCCAAGACCACTTGCCGACGGACGGTCAAAAATGATTTAAACCAGTTCCACACCGTCCCACGGAAGCCGATTTCCCAGAGTCTATAAAGGAGACCGGCGTGGGGGACGGTGTCAAACGCCGCCGACAGGTCCAGCATAACCAGAATTGCCTTCCCCCCAGATCGAGCGTCTCCCTGATGGCATCGGTGATCTCGAGCAAGGCTGTCTCTGTGCTATAATTAGCACGGAAGCCCGATTGAGAGTCATGTAAGATGTTATTGCTCTCTATGTAGGTGGAAATAGAGAGCTGTACATGTTTCTCGATCACCTTTGCCAGCGCAGGGAGAAGGGAGATTGGCCTGTAGTTAGCATGGACAAGAGGATCCATAGTAGGCTTTTTGAGAAGCGGCAAGATCAGGGCATGCTTCCAGGCCGGCGGAACTTCGCCCGTAGTCAAGGAAAGATTGAGCAGCGGATTAAGCAAGCTGTTAAGTGCAGGCGCTATTTTTCCAAGACATTTCGCTGGGCAAGGATCCAGCGGCGATCCAGATTGGAGCCGAGAGAGAAGGTCGAGGGAAGAAGTTATGGAAAGGGCAGGAAAGTCAGAGAGGACAGTACTCCTATCATCAGAACAGACAGTGATTGGTGAATGAGGGTTTCCCACAAATCCCTTGAAGGTTTCCAATGTGTCAACAAGAGGGTATCTTTTCATAGTCCTTTTTCACAGTCTTTGCCTCTGTGTCTCAACACAGAAACCTTTGCATATGACACTCTTCTTTTGTTTTGCATACATAACTCGGGGGATTAAGAGTGCCTCCTACCCTCTCTCTCTCTAATTGTTTCATGTCATCAGAGTTGAGCCACAGCTGTTTGGTGCATTAGTCAGACAGACCAGCATTGCAGAGAACACACGCCTGTGGGAGAGGATCGTCGATAAGGTCAATGCTGTTGCACCCATCAGGCACACCAGGAGGGTTTGCCAGGCCAGGTGGTATGATCTGCGGAGGATGGTCAAGAGGAAGATGGAGCATGCACACCACACTGGAGGTGGTGGTCCCCGCAGACCTGCACAATACCATCCCTGGGAGGAGAAAGTCATGGCCCTGCTACCACCGGTGGGAGTTCACGGAATCGAAGGAGCCGTGGAGCCTGGTGAGTATTCAAACAACTCATGTATACTACGTGGCTATGACTCCCAGCAGTGCCTAACTAAGGGTGGGCTCCCAGCAGTGCCTAACAGTATGGGGGTGGCATGTGGGTGGGTGGCCATGACTCCCAGCAGTGTCTAACAGTATGTGGGTGGGTGGCTATGACTCCCAACAGTGACCAACAGTATGGGGGTGGGTGGCTATGACTCCCAGCAGTGCCTAACAGTATGGGGTGGCATGTGGGTGGGTGGCCATGACTCCCAGCAGTGCCTAACAGTATGTGGTTTGGTGGCTATGACTCCCAACAGTGACCAATAGTATGCGGGTGGGTGGCTATGACTCCCAGCAGTGCCTAACAGTGTGGGGTGGTATGTGGGTGGGTGGGTGGCCATCACTCCCAGCAGTGCCTAACAGTATGGGGGTGGGTGGCTATGACTCCCAGCAGTGTCCAACAGTATGGGGATGTGTGGCTATGACTCCCAACAGTGCCCAACAGTATGGGGGTGGGTTGCTATGACTCCCAACAGTGCCCAACAGTATGGGGGTGGGTGGCTATGACTCCCAGCAGTGCCTATCAGTATGGGGGTGGTATGTGGGTGGGTGCAGAGGACTCCCAGCAGTGCCTAACAGTATGGGGGTGGTATGTGGGTGGGTGGCCATGACTCCCAGCAGTGCCTAAGAGTGTGGGGGTGGATGGCTATGACTACCAGCAGTGCCTAACAGTATGGGAATGGGTGGCTATGACTCCCAGCAGTAACTAACAGTATGGGGGTGGTATGTGGGTGGATGTCCATCACTCCCAGCAGTGCCTAACAGTATGGGGGTGGGTGGCTATGACTCCCAGCAGTGTCTAACAGTATAGGGGTGGCATGTGGGTGGGTGCAGAGGACTCCCAGTAGTGCCTAACATTATGGGGGTAGGTGGCTTTGACTCCCAGCAGTGCCTAACAGTATGGTGGTGGTATGTGGGTGGGTGGCCATCACCCCCAGCAGTTCCTAACAGTATGGGGGTGGGTGGCTATGACTCCCAGCAGTGCCTAACAGTATGGGGGTGGTATGTGGGTGGGTGGCCATCACTCCCAGCAGTTCCTAACAGTATGGGGGTGGGTGGCTATGACTCCCAGCAGTGCCTAACACTATGGGGGTGGTATGTGGGCGAGTGGCCATCACTCCCAGCAGTGCCTAACAGTATCGGGGTGGGTGGCTATGACTCCCAGCAGTGACTAACCATATGGGGGTGGTATGTGGGTGGGTGGCCATCACTCCCAGCAGTGCCTAACAGTATGGGGGTGGGTGCAAGGGGAGTGCCAGAAGGCAGGAAGGGGGAGGGTGAGAGGGTGCCAGGTGTAGGGTAGGAGGCTGCACTCATCCCATATGGCCCAGGTACACACCCATGCACCATGCTCAATGCACAGGGAGTGTGAAAGTACTGACAAGATAGCTGACACTGGGCCCTGGTGTTGGCAGCACAAGGCCCTCCTGTGACCAGTGCAAACACTAACACCAGGACAAGGTCAGATATCCTGCACAGGAACTCACAACCACCATCATGGCAGCATGCTTCATGAGGGGACAGACACACCACGAGGGACGTCCACTAGCAAATCACACTCAAACTACTAGCATGGCCTGTCACACACACCCCTTACAGCCTCTGTGGACAGGCAATGGAGTGCACAACTGTCACAATTGTCATGTAACACGACAAAACAAATACTGATCTGATGACACATCCAAGCAAAAAATGCACAGTGCTGAATCACAAGTCCATTGTGCCTCTCACACAATGCTGTAGCCACAGCTTTTGGAAGCTGTGGATGCACTTAAGTAGCACCATGGACCTGGGTATTGACAAGGTGATACATCTTGGAGAAGTGCCACGTTCTAAAGCCCTGTGCCAGAAGTAGGTGTACTGGTCCAGGGGGGTTGGCAGTGGGAGGCCATCACGGCACAGCAACACCTCTCAAAAGTTGCTGACTGAAATCAGAAAAATTCCACTCAGTCTCTATCATAAACATGCTGCATTTTAACCCTGTGCATGCTTGAACCAGGCATAAGGATTGACGCTGCATTGTGCAGATTGCGCCACACAGAGCACAGCTGGATCTGTGTCGTCCTGGCGACACAAGCCACAGCAATGGCTGTGCCAGTCATCGTAAACAGTACCAAACATGTCAATGACCCCTGAGCACATGTCAATCTGATCCCACAACATACCCATACATAAGTGAACAATGACAACAATCCAAAGCAGGTGGATCAGTGCTAACGACAATGGATATCAAAATTGGATATTGCATGATAGTGCATTAACAGTGTCTGTCTCTCACACCCACAGGGCAACGTGTGGAAACTAACCCCAAATGGGGGGAGATGGATCCCAGTCCCAGGCTCAGCAGGACCCTGACCCCACCGACAGTGATGCCTCTCAACACACCGTGGATGATCCCAACCAACCTGGCCTCTCTGGATCCCAAACCTGTGCAGCAGCTGGATCAGATACATCTGTGCCAACCACCACACCCATTCCCGCCACATCCCAGCAGACAGCTCGGAGCCCTGCCCATAATCCACAACAGAGCCAGTCTGACAATGAGGGACAAGGTTCGCCGGGCACCCAGGAGATGGCAGACGATACCACCACTGCCATCACTCATGGGTCCCGTCGATCCGATATGCCCACAAGCGCAGGGCAGGCTTATGTGGGCAGGGGTGGTGGGAGTGGCGCAAGGCGGAGGCGAGAACCTGACCAGCAAGCTGCAGGGCCCGGTATGTCTGAACTCCAAAACATCATGGAGGCATACCGGCGGGACACCAGGGAGTTCAGCCAGGTAGTAGAGGCCCTCAATGAAATTAAAAATCATCAGGTCGAGCAACATGCCAGTCAACAACGACACCAGGGACGGATGGAGGCAAGACTGGATGAGCTCTTGACGGTGCATAGGGAAATAAGCCAATCACTCCGTCAGATTGCTGTCAACATGCAGCACCCTCCCTGTGTCACCAGGCCAGAAACAGCAAGGCAAAGACCAACACAAGCCACAGGGAGGGAGGAGGAGGAGGAATTGTCTGACGGAGCGTCCCAGGCATCGTCAAGGCCTGCACGTGAGGGTCCTACAAGGAAGGTGGGTCGTCCATGGCTAAGACGTTGAGAGGCAATGGGCTATGCACAACTCCCAGGTCACCTGGTCTGGCATCTTGCCTTTGTGTGCAACAGCGATTCAGAAAAGGGGGTGGTGATGAACAGAGTGTCTGAATTAAGCAGACCACTCTTACCCAGTCCAAAGATCAGGGCTTGATCCATCACCGTTATTTATCTCACTGCACCATCCCAGCTCAGAACCTGGCTATATGCAAATCAGTCTGTCCCTGGCCCAGTGCATCATGGGAACAGGGCAGACTAAACTACCAAGCCAATTCTTCACCAGAAAGGAGACAAGCTACCGGGGACCGATTTCTGGCATTTCAGCCGTCTTCGGCCCGGCTTGCTTGAATCCTGATGGTGCAGTGAGAAAGGGACTCATGTCTGAGTATACCCTGCCACACCTATAGTGGCCAAAAACGATTCAGAAAAGGGGGTGGTGATGAACAGAGTGTCTGAATTAAGCAGACCACTCTTACCCAGTCCAAAGATCAGGGCTTGATCCATCACCGTTATTTATCTCACTGCACCATCCCAGCTCAGAACCTGGCTATATGCAAATCAGTCTGTCCCTGGCCCAGTGCATCATGGGAACAGGGCAGACTAAACTACCAAGCCAATTCTTCACCAGAAAGGAGACAAGCTACCGGGGACCGGTTTCTGGCATTTCAGCCGTCTTCGGCCCGGCTTGCTTGAATCCTGATGGTGCAGTGAGAAAGGGACTCATGTCTGAGTATACCCTGCCACACCTATAGTGGCCAAAAACGATTCAGAAAAGGGGGTGGTGATGAACAGAGTGTCTGAATTAAGCAGACCACTCTTACCCAGTCCAAAGATCAGGGCTTGATCCATCACCGTTATTTATCTCACTGCACCATCCCAGCTCAGAACCTGGCTATATGCAAATCAGTCTGTCCCTGGCCCAGTGCATCATGGGAACAGGGCAGACTAAACTACCAAGCCAATTCTTCACCAGAAAGGAGACAAGCTACCGGGGACCGGTTTCTGGCATTTCAGCCGTCTTCGGCCTGGCTTGCTTGAATCCTGATGGTGCAGTGAGAAAGGGACTCATGTCTGAGTATACCCTGCCACACCTATAGTGGCCAAAAACGATTCAGAAAAGGGGGTGGTGATGAACAGAGTGTCTGAATTAAGCAGACCGCTCTTACCCAGTCCAAAGATCAGGGCTTCATCCATCACCGTTATTTATCTCACTGCACCATCCCAGCTCAGAACCTGGCTATATGCAAATCAGTCTGTCCCTGGCCCAGTGCATCATGGGAACAGGGCAGACTAAACTACCAAGCCAATTCTTCACCAGAAAGGAGACAAGCTACCGGGGACCGGTTTCTGGCATTTCAGCCGTCTTCGGCCCGGCTTGCTTGAATTCTGATGGTGCAGTGAGAAAGGGACTCATGTCTGAGTATACCCTGCCACACATATAGTGGCCAAAAAAGATTCAGAAAAGGGGGTGGTGATGAACATAGTGCCTGAATTAAGCAGACCACTCTTACCCAGTCCAAAGATCAGGGCTTGATCCATCACCGTTATTTATCTCACTGCACCATCCCAGCTCAGAACCTGGCTATATGCAAACCAGTCTGTCCCTGGCCCAGTGCATCATGGGAACAGGGCAGGCTAAACTACCAAGCCAATTCTTCACCAGAAAGGAGACAAGCTACCGGGGACCGGTTTCTGGCATTTCAGCCGTCTTCGGCCCGGCTTGCTTGAATCCTGATGGTGCAGTGAGAAAGGGACTCATATCTGAGTATACCCTGCCACACCTATAGTGGCCAAAAACGATTCAGAAAAGGGGGTGTTGATGAACAGAGTGTCTGAATTAAGCAGACCACTCTTACCCAGTCCAAAGATCAGGGCTTGATCCATCACCGTTATTTATCTCACTGCACCATCCCAGCTCAGAACCTGGCTATGCACAACTCCCAGGTCACCTGGTCTGGCATCTTGCCTTTGTGTGCAACTGCGATTCAGTGTCACCAGGCCAGAAACAGCAAGGCAAAGACCAACACCAGCTACAGGGAGGGAGGAGGAGGAGGAATTGTCTGACGGAGCGTCCCAGGCATCGTCAAGGCCTGCACGCGAGGGTCCTACAAGGAAGGTGGGTCATCCATGGCTAAGACGTTGAGAGGCAATGGGCTATGCACAACTCCCAGGTCACCTGGTCTGGCATCTTGCCTTTATGTGCAACAGCATCACCTTATTGACTCTCCCACATGTACTTGTTGGTTGCAGTGTGCCCAATGATGCCAAGCACTGTGGCCTGGACTCTGTCGACTCAAACTGTAAGGCATCACATCTCCAGCTGTGAACTTTGGATTCCCCCCCTTTTTGTGCAGCACCTACTCACGTTTCCCGCACAAGATCAGAAAATAAATCAAAATAACATAATACGCATTGGTGGAGAAGTTTTGTACCCAGAGTCAAAAACATATGTGTGGGGATATGAATAAAATGCCAGAGTGTTGAACAAACTGCAGCCATCCACACACTGGGACCTGAGTCCGGTTGAGGACACACACAGGATACAATATTCCAACAACTACATACATGGATGGCAATATACACCCGTGATGGTTACAAAATGCTGAAGGGGGGGTCGGCTTGCAATACTAAAATTACAGACAGGTACAGAAGACTTGGAGGTGTACAGATCATGGGTAATATGTAGGTGTCCACGGAGGGAGTACCAGGATCTGTTTTCGGAGGTATGAGAACTATCAGCCGCATGCAGTTGTACTGTGGATGTGATGAATGGTGCCCAGGCCAAGGGTGGCAGGACGGACTGTGGGCAACGGAGTGTTGAATGGTAGACGTCCAAATTAGTTTATTGGCCTGGCCTGTGGAGTGCCTACTGAGTGTGGCTGAGGAGTATGAAGGTGAACCTGCAGTTGACTGTGGGACTATTGTAGGTATCTCAGGTGGACGGTCATTTGGTAGTAGCAGGGGATGTTGAGGATGAGGTGTGTGCATGCACCCTGGATTTGCACAAGTACTCCTGGAGTCTGGTTCTTGTACCTATGTAGAGGTTGCTGCTGTAGTTGGGCTGGCTGGTGTCGTTGACGGCGACCAGGCTGAACACCACCTCGTCAACAGACATCGCCATAGCCATCCCAGAAGGCTATAAGATCTCCCGCAGAAACCGCACCAACAGAGTGGGAGGAGGAATCGCCATCATCCACATGAACGCTCCCAGAGTCACTACCAACACCAACGACACCCTCCCCACTGCCTAGCACATGCACTTACAGATCCACACTGACGCCAACAACACCCTCATAAGAACACTCACCGACAAACCACCTGGACCCTGACCACCACAATCCATCAACTCCATCGCTGACCTCATCAGCACACACGCCCTCGGCTACACGGATTACATCCTCCTTGGGGACATGAACTTCCAGCTTGAGAACAACAACGATGCAAACTCCACTGCCCAAGACAACCTCGTCAACCTCGGATTTAAACTACTCGTGACGACACCCACCCACACCGCTGGACACACACAGGACCCCATCTTCTCCGCAACTCCACGCGTCTCCTTCAACCACACCACCGAACACCACTGGACAGCCCACAGATGCCTCCACTTCATTTTCAGTAAACCCACCACACCACCCCGCACACAGCACATGCCACGCTGCTGCTGGTGCAAGGCCACCGTGGACTAACTGACCGCCACCCTTGCCCTAGGACCACCCGCCGACCACACCTACCCCGACACCGCTCCCATCAACCTCAAACAGTGGATCAACGATTTCGCCGACACCCTCGCCACACTCAAGACCTCCGCCACCCATCACAACAATAAGATAGCCGCATGGTTCACCGAAGACCTCAGGACCTCCAAGTGCACCTTTCGGAAGCTGTAGAGGAGCTGGCTCCGCAACCAAACACCAGACAGCTACACCGCACACGAGCGCCACCCGCAGACACCACCAACTCATCAGGACCGCCAACAGGACAGCCTACACACAACAGCAAACAGCACATCAACATTGTGATTGAACTCACAACTCTCACCTACAACACCAATGACATACCACCATCACAAGACCTGTGTGACTCACTGTCCACCTTCTTACACCGTAAGATCATCGACATCCACAACAGCTTCCACTCCGCTACCCCAACACCCACAAACGAGTTCACCCCCCCTTAGACCAACACCCACACAATAACCTGACCGCCTAGTACAACGTCAGCGACGAAGACACCATCAGGACCATGGACTCCATCCACTCCGGATCCCCATCTGACTCATGGCTTCTCCACATTTTTAACAAATCCTGCTAAGCCAGCGCACCCCTTCTCCAAAAAACAATCAACATCTCCTTTGAGACAACTACCTTCACTGGGAGCTGGGAGAATGCTGAGATCAATGACTTAGTGAATAAACAAAAGGCGGACCCCAAATACCTCAAGAACTTCAGGGCCATCTCCCCTTCACAGAAAAGGTCACGCAGAAGATTGTCAACAGACTCCTGACCCGCTACCTCGAAGACAAGAACATCATGGAATCATCCCAGTCTGGATTCCGCAGCAGCCACAGCACGGACACCGCCCTCATCACCGCCAACGACGACATCAGCATCCTCATGGACAAAGGAAAAACAGACGCCCTCATCCTTCTGGACCTATCACCAGCCTTCCACATGGTTTGCCAAGACACTCTAACAGCACGCATCAATGACGCCGGAATCCAAGAGATTGCCCTGGCCTGGGCCACATCCTTCCTCTCCGGCAGAGCCCAGAGCGTCTGCCTCCCACACTTCCATTCCAAGACCACTGAGACCATCCGCAGCGTCCCACAGGGATCATCCCTCAGCCTGACGTTGATCAATATCCACATGGCACCACTCACCCATGTTGCACAACAACATAGCTTCCACATCATCTCCTACGCCAATTTCACCCAGCTGATCATATCCCTCACCGAAGAACCACACACTGCCAAAGGAAACCTCTACAGAGGAATGAAGGCCATTGCCAAATGGAAGAAGGACAGCAGGGTGAAGCACAATTCTGACTAAACAGAGGTCATCATCCCCCAGCCTCACCTCCTCAGCCTGTGACGACTCCTGGTGGCCAACATCGCTAGGAACAGCCCCAGAACCCACCAACCACGCACGCAACCTGTGAGTAATCCTCAAATCCTCCCTCTCCATGACCAAGCAGGACAACGCCATCTCAGCTTCCTGCTTCAACACCCTTTGAATGCCCCACAGGATCTTCAAATGTATCACCTCCAACACGTGAGAAACAGTCATCTGGGCCCTCTCCACGAGCTCACTGGATTATGGGAACGCCCCCTATGCAGCTACAACAACCAAACTCCTGATACGGCTGCAACGCATCCAGAACGCCTCGCCACGTATGATCGTCGATTTTCCCAACACGGCCACATCACACCACACCTGAGAGGCCTGCACTGGCTCCCTGTCAACAACTGGATCACCTTCAAACTCCTCATTCACGCACACAAAGTTCCTAACCACGCCGGACCAGAATACCACAACGGCCGACTCAGCTTCTGCACACCCACCGCAGCCTCCGCTCTACAAACCTCGCACTTGCCACAGTCCCTCACATCCGGAAAACCACCGCCAGAGACAGATCCTTCTCCTACCTCGCCTCAAAGACCTGGAACACCCTCCATACAAGGCTACGACAGACCCAGGACCTGATGGCCTTCAGACTTATCAAGACCTGGATTTTAAATCTGTAGCAGCCCACCCTCCCCCCCCCCCAGCGCATTGAGACCCTCACGGGTAGGTAGGGCGCTCAACAAATGAATTGATTGATTGATTGATAGATGGCTTAGCCAAATTGTGTGTGTAGGATTGGAGAGCTGTAGATGATAGTTACAATGAGGGTGGTCAGGCTGTTGGTGTGATACCGGATGTGCAGATGTTTGACAATGCGAAGTGTGCCCTTGGTGTTGTATGCGACTCTGAGGGTGTACCTCGTTAAGTTAGACCAATCATAATCCTGATTTTGGTCCCTGTGGGTTTTGGACTATCCGTCTGTGATGGCTATGTAGAAGTGGTGTGCTGATGTTGCGTACTACCACGTTACAGTAATGAAGGCGATGTGTGGTGCTGTTGTGTTGACAAGGTAACACAGTACAATGTGGTGCTGCTGGAAGTTGTGTGTGTGCTGTACGAGGCACATGACCTGGTTGTACGTAGACGCACTGTTATGTGGGGCTGCATCATGTTGCTAGTATGAGTTGCACACACAGGCTGAGAAGCTGGTATGGGTGTGTTTGTGGTAGCGTGATACCAGGTGGATGATTGTCTGGTGTTCACTGTGTGGAGGGTGGCTGGAGCATGAGTCTGTTGTGTGACATGAGTCATGAAATGAGCTAAGTGTCTTGCAGTGTGCATGTTGCAGGTGCTGACGGACCTGCCTTTGTCTTGGAGGTTGTGCAACAGTGGCACAGACAAGCTGCGGCATGCTTTAAGAATAGATGGATGGAGGAGTATCTTGTAGGCGTGTGTGGTGCAGGATCTGGCCACTCGGTGCTGCGTTGTGGCTGGAGATGCAGCAGCAGGAATGAGTGAACACATGATGGCAGAAGGGGTGAGACAACATGCTAAACAAGCACACAAACCCAAGGAGTCTTGCAAGGCACAAAGTGACATGTGTATGTGAAGGCAGGAGTGTCTGGTTACCCATGGGTCACCGCGAGCAAAATGGGTGAACAATCGCCAAAGATCATGGGCACAGGATTAGGCACCCAAAGGCCAAGCGGGGCACAGGACACACAGCATCAGCAGGTGTAGCCTGCACGTCGTGTGTAGCAAGCTAAACAACACATACACAACCATGTACGTCACGCACAATATGGTACATTTGCAATTACCAACAGCATGCATGTTGTCACATATGAACAATCGTATGCCATATTGAAGGCATGCAGACTGGCAAGAGATGTGCGTTGACAGCAATGAGGCACAATGTAATGTGGGAAACACACTTCCTACACAATAGGATAAAGTTGTTTGTGAGGCCATGCTGCATTAGCCAATGTACATGCCCAGTGGCATTGCTCTGAAGACAATAACAGTCATGCAATGATGTTACCTGTCATGCTGGTGAAAGATTCTCAACACGACTGCCAGGGACTGTCCGTACCTTTGATCATCAGAGTGGTGCGATGCTGAAAGGGTTCCATCTCCAAATAGCCCCTTGGTCTGAGTACAAATGACAGACACAAAAGGGAGATCAGGCGAGGGAAGGAGAGGATGGGAACTGCAGGGAAGGAGATCTGAAAAAAAGGAAAGCAAGCATAAGGATTCCCACTGTACCCTATGTGTAGGCTATCCGGTTTTAGGTTTAAACCTATAATAACTGATAAAACCCCACCGGAAGGGAATTGGCCCTCACCAGTGTAAACATATAAACACTGAAAAAAAACCTGCACAACTAAAACTAAATGCCATTCAAAGAAAGTAAAAAGAAGAGTGAAAGAGTAATTTTTATTTCTTCCTGAATGGGCCAATCCAATGTAACTTTGCTATATATGGTAGCAGTAAGAAAGACTGGGCTAACATTATTCTACTTGAGATTTGTTGTTTAGGGATGTCAGTAAAATATTGTTTCTTCATCCTTTTTTCAGTTTTGTGGTCTTTGGTCTAAGGATACAGGAGTTAGAAGCAGGTTTTAGGTGTTGTTTATTTTATAAACTGTAGAGAATCAGGAAATATCTACATCATATTTGATTTTGTGGCTACGTTTGAGTCTTTCACTGATAGGAAAATGTAGGTTTCATAAGAATCTTTCCCAATATGTACCATCTCATTTACCCACAGAGAATGGGTAAAACCCCTTAATACATCAGCCCCCTTTTCGAGTGAGTCAGTAATGATAGTAGGAAACACCCTAGGCTTTAAACATTCAATGCAAGGTATAGTGACAGGCATATGTGAAAGGAGTGCAGTCACAAAGCATCTGGAATACTGGTGAAAACATGACACCAGACTTTTGGAAAACATGGAATGCAGTGTCACTTGAAATGCTGTTGCAAAAAGCTCTTACCAAGTCCAACAAAGATTGGAGTGATATTGTTTGTATTTGCAGTGATTCAGCTACGTATATGAAAAAGTTGTGTGATGACCTGTCAAAATCGATACTTGAGCTTAAGTGCTTCCCTGTAAGAGATCTTTGCCACTTTTTAGATGGCAGTCTGAAAGTATATTTACAATCTTCAAAGTTAATGAAGAATGCTATAGACTATTTGGTCCATTCTGGTGCGCTGTTTTGTTATTCGTCGGACCTAAAACACAAATATTTCTCTTTTTGTGCTTTGTGTGGCATCAAAGAAAGAGTAATCTCAACTTTGTCACTTAGCCAGTGGTTCTTAGTCCTAGAGCGCGTGAAAGCTATATTATCCATGTGGCAACAGTTTACAGATCGTTTGCTGAGTGATGATGCAATCGGCAAGAGTATGAGGGTCTTTGGTCCCATATTGATGGTGATTTTGAAAAAAGTACACTCTACTGCATTCTTGGATTTTTACAGGAAAGCATGACTGCTGTAGTGAACATAATAAAGCATCTAGAGTCTGAAAACACCCTTTCTGCCAAGTGTTCAGCATAATTTGTGTAGATCTGAAACATGTCCTTGAGAGTAAGCTGGGTGACACTTTGAGTGACTTTGACACTGCAAAATGTGCCACGTTCGAGTGATTGCCACTTGCTAAGCAAAGAAATGTTGAGGAGCAATTCAGGAACTTTTATTTAACAGTGTTTGAGAAATAGCCCTTCACCAACCATGGCATTTGAATTCAACGAAGCCTCACTGTGGTACTATGCACAAGTAATAGATCCCTTCAGTAAAGCGAAATTTTCTCCAGAGTTTCAAAAGTGCTGCCTCATTTTTGACCGCTTCAATAACTCTGAGGGCATATGCACCCAGTTCAACCCATATGTTGTAGAACCTGTCGCAGAGAATCACAATCTTCAGGTGCACCAGTATTGGCATGGAAAGCTATGCCAGTGGCCAGAGTTAGCAAATTGTGTACTGGCAATTTTGGCGTTGCCTGTCTCAAGTGCCAATGCTGAGAGGGCCTTTTCACAGATAAAAGTTTACATGAGAAGGAAAGAGTGAGTGTGCATGACCAAAGACTCACTGAAGAAGTATTGTACGGTGTACTACGATAAGTTGCATTTGAACCTCATATACACTGTACGTACACTGTCTATATACCATGCAATATCAGTGCAGAAAGCAAGCAATAATAAAAGCAAACAGTTCCATCAACACCGGAAAAACACTGTTTCTGTTGTTTTAATGGCGCAAAAATGTATAACCACTGATAATCACAGTTTTTTTAAGGTACTGAAATCACTGGAAAACACTGAAAAAACCCCACCAGAATTGACCAAAAATAGAAACTGAAAACAGGAAAGCCTACCTATGTGTGATCACAGATTTTGCAATGAGACAAGATCAGATGCTTGAACACGGACACATAAAAGGTAGCACGGTTTGTCACCTAAATGAAGCATGTGTAATGCTCACAAGGCCGCTACTATGCAATTAGATCCATGCGGCCATCAAGTCACAGTGTATGATTGAGGGGCCTAATCTCTGAAAATGTAATGTATAGCAGTGCTACTGACACAAAGCCAACAATCCGTAGTTAGCCCTGTGAATCCTTAAGGGCCATGAAGGGAAAGTAGACATCACCCGCAAGAGCCGTAATCAGCTCCTCCAATGAGGAAGGGAATGACCTAAACACAAGGAAGCCCCGCAGTAGCCAGTCATTGGCTCTTGCAACTGTGCCTCACTATGCTAAACATGACAAGCAGGTGGAACCAAACTCAACAGGGAGTAATGAGGAACAAAGCCACAAAAAAAAACTACCGTGCCCATGAGATGCTGCACGGCACAAGATACTCCTGTGAATAACCTCACTCGACTGCTGCCATAGAGATTTAACATATGCTACAGCCCAACGTTGTGATGTCATCAGCTCAACATACCTGGCATCATGGAAATGGAAAGTTAACGTCAACTCACAGAGAAGCCTAGCGAAGGATTGTTCTCCACCAGCACTGAGGTAACGACATGACAGTGACATGACATACTGGCACAAGGGGCAATGCATCCATGCAAACAGACTCATACGACAGTTGACTGAACATGTGGGACATACACTGGCCCACACCTACAGAACATGGTTTTTGGGAAATCAAACTGTACTGGCCCACAAGGTTGAGGGGATGATCCAGACACATCCTGCTGCACACAGTGACGCTGCAATTCCCCACAGAGGCTGTGGTTGTGATGTCCCACACAATGTCAACCCGTGGTATCTGCAATGTGTCAGGGTCAAGGTTTACACACATTGATGCATTCACCAGAGTCAAAACTCAACTACAGATGACTGTCAAGAAGGGTGACTGTCCTGTCATGGGAATGGGGCAACATGAATTTTGAGACATGGTAATGTGACATGTATGTATGGTCCTACAACATGCGCATGAACATTTACCACACAATTGAAACCATACCAACACAAACAGCCTGTTTGGAATCCTTACCCAAACTGACATTTCAACATGTCCGTGCATGAACCACTGATTCGGCTGACGTTGCTATCATCGTGAGGAATAGCAGGAGGACTAAGATGACACCAACGGACAATAGGCAGGGCGACCTGGGAATGACAGGCACACAAGGGGTCACGTTCAGAATAATTTCATTCAGATGTAGTACACTTGTACATTCCAATCTCACACATTGCACGTATGTGTGTGGCATTACATCAGCACTTGTGTGACACTGCACAACAAACATCAAAGTGACATTGCATACAGTCAGCTGGACACACAGTATGCTACACATGCCACTCTATGGGACAAGCTTGCACAATACTTTCCTAGGACTCACCATTATGAGAAGAAGTTGCTTATGAGCTGACTCCGGATATCATCCTCCTCCTCCTCATCGTTTGCATCCTGGCCAAGGCCTTCATCCTCATGGGTGGATGTTCCAGCTCATCAGGAACCAGGATGAGTGGCACGGCCTTCTCAACTGCCATGTTTTGCAGCATGCAGCACACAATGAAGATGTTACACACCTTGAGTGGGGCGTATGGGAGGGATCCGCCAGTCTTGTCTAGGCACCTGAACCAGCTCTTCAGGAGTCCAAACGTTCGCTCTATCACTTGCCTGGTCTGCCTGTGTCCATTGTTGTACCGCTAGTCTGAAGCTGTTCTGGGGGTCCGGAGTCATGAGCCACGGCATGTTGGGATATCCTGCGTCTCCTACAAATTGACATCATGGCAATGAGTGTGTAATGTGATGCCATCAGAGAAATAAATAATATTGAGACATCAATGACAAACAGAGTTTACCCACCAACAAGACATGCCCGATGGTTGCGCAGCATCATCTGTGGTACCCTTCTACGCCTCATGATGAATGCATCGTGGCACGATCCTGGAAAACATGCACAAACATGTGAAATCAGCATGTTAGCAAGACACACCACCAGGGCATTTATAGAGTGGTAATGTTTCCTGTTGCTGTAGGCCTGCTCCTGAGCTTGTGGTGGCACCAAAGAAACATGTGTTCCATAAATGGACCCAATTACATGTGGCATGTGTCCCAGGGCATAGAAATCACCCTTGACAACTGTCAACTCGTCTGGAGTAGGCAATTTGATGAATTCATCAATGTGCCTCAACATAGCAGCTAGCACATCACTTAGGACACAGCTGAACATGGTCTGTGACATCCCCCCCACATCAGCTATGGTAAATTGGAATGAACCTGTGGCAAAGAAATGTAGGGCTGCCATTACCTTTACCTTGGGTGTCAGCGCAGTTGGATACCTGTGTCGTGGTTGGAGATGTGGTTACAGCCTATCCGTCAAGTCCTGAGTAAACTGTTGAGTGAATCTGTAACAGTGGATGCAATCACATTCCCTCATAGCATCCAAGTCTAGCAAAGGCCTTGGCAGAGGGGGTGCCCTGCACGACATATTTGGGAAAAACGGTGTACAACTGTCAGCCAACGACAATTACAATGTACATAGCACAAGCAACACTGCTTCAACACATCAAATCACTATTGAGTTTGGTGTGGGCTATACATCAAGGACACATATGCCAGCTAGCTGGCACTCCTCCATAAGAACTGATACACCTGTTATCTGTGAAATGGACATGACATGCACACAAATGATCTGCTGGGCTGGTCTGAGTGAGCAGAACAATGTGTCACGTCAGTGACACACGTCACGTGACCTGCATGAGGGTTGTCAACACATCCAGACAGCTGACTGCAAGGCACACACCCACGTCACATGTGCTATCTATTGCACATATCTGTAATATTGTGAATGAGGTGTGCATTTGACTAAACTACACAACAGCCATTATCAGAATGCAGACCTGTATGTTTGGGGACATATGATCTATGATGCCATCACACACATGAGCAGTTGAAATGCCCCTGTGGCATGGTGTGCATGCATGTGAAAACCTTGCAATCACGGCACAGACCCATCATAGATGCACCTACAGCAGATTAAGTTTACGGGATACAAACAGCATGCCTAATCTTTCACATGGCACACAGATGACATTGTCACACAGGGTCATGCTGGGCGTCAATTTGACAAGTGAGATAGTGCCCCTGTCCCTGGCATCATGTGACAGATGCCCGTACTGAATAGTGTGCCATCCCAGTGTTGATGTGCATCACAACATGTTTATGATGTTACTTATGTGACAAGTGTAAAGGTTATGTGAACCACATACTGCCCCATCACAAATGACATGTCTCAACAGCTCATCACACATCAGCTGTGCCGCATGATCACATGCCCTGTGCTATATCACTGTCTGCCACACCTAGGGCCTGCTGATGTAAGGATGCCATGCCAATATATACATCGGCATCCTCATTATGACCTTACACCTACATCCCTGCCATGTGTTTTCATGGTATCACTATTGTAATGGTGCCATGCATGAGCTTGTAAAACGCACCGTACACATGCATTCACTAGACCATGTCAAACGCCCAGTACCCCAATAGTACGTGCGTGTGTACGGGTCGTTTCACTATTACATTCGAGCCATACGCGATTGGACAGTGCGTGTGTACGGGTCGTTTCACTATTACATTAGAGCCATACGTGATTGGACCATACCCCAATAGTATGTGCTTGTGTGCGGGTTGTTTCACTATTACATTTCAGCCATACATGATTGGACCGTGAGTGTGTACGGGTCGTTTCACTATTGCATTCGAGCCATATGCGATTGGACCGTACCCCAATAGTACGTGCGTGTGTACGGGTCGTTTCACTATTACATTCGAGCCATACGCGATTGGACAGTGCGTGTGTACGGGTCTTTTCACTATTACATTCGAGCCATACATGATTGGACCGCACCCCAACAGTATGTGCTTGTGTACGGGTCGTTTCACTATTACATTCGAGCCATATGCGATTGGACCGTACCCCAATAGGACATGCGTGTGTATGGGTCGTTTCACTATTACATTCGAGCCATACGCGATTGGTTTGTGCGTGTGTACGGGTCGTTTCACTATAACATTCGAGCAGTGGCGTCACTAGGGTTGGTGTCACCCGGTGCGGGTAACTCATGGTGTCACCCCCTCACGACTTATCGCATGGACCTCCTCCGCTCCGAGTCCGCCAGTGGACACAGATGGCAAATTCCCAGAGTACTGACATGACCACCACAGCATTTTCATAAAAAGTTACGGCTGGCCAATCAGAACGTCAATTACAGCAGTACCATACCAGGTTTTGCAGTACCCCATTGAATGACTGGAAAAAATGCTCCCTCAGCAAGTAATTTTTAATATTTAGTGCATAACGGTCCAGATATCACTACCTTTTCTGAAAAATAAGCACACCAAGGAATTATTTCTAAAAATATTTCTGTGGTTGGCACCTGTTTCGGGCCCCTACACGGCCTTAGACCTATCCTGGGGTTTTTTGATCCGGCCACAGGCCAGCTGATCATTCAGGCCACCATTCTGTCTCGCATAGACTACGATAACTCACTTTTGTTAGGGGCTATCATGGCGGATGTGAACCGCTTGCAGAGAGTCCAAAATGCTGCTGCACGGGTCTTGCTTAGGCTCCCTAGATCTTACCCTACGTCGGACGCCATTAAGCGACTCCATTGGCTGCCCGTGCCGAGAAGGATTGAGTTTAAAGCGCTTTTCTTAGCTTTTAAAATATTTAAACTATCATCCCCTGAAATTTTATCTAAGCTACTGATCCCATATGTTCCCAACCGCCAATTACGTTCTGCGGAGCAGCTGTTGGCTGTGGTCCCTCGTGTAAGACGCGCTAGAGCTGGGGTGAGGTCTTTTGGCCTTTTGGCCGCCAAGCTGTGGAACTCTCTTCCTGCACAGATTTGCAGTCTGGATGGGCTTCTTCCCTTCCGTAGGGCCATCAAAACGTTTCTGTTCCTAATATGATTGTCTTGCTGCCGCTGCTTTTTGCCTCCAGCGCCAGGACGCCCCTTTGCTGGGGCAGCTGTGCGCTCTATAAAATTACTTAATAATAATAATAATAATAATAATACCACCATTTGATAGTGCCCCTCAAGTCTCCATAACCACTATCTCTTAGATTCATTTCGTTTTACAGCACGCACCACTCATGCCAGTTTAAGATGTCAACATTTTTTTACATCACACATGCATTGCACAGGGACAATCATCGCTGTGAAAATCAGTATATAGGAAATGTTACATAAGACAGAGACCTGCAAGGGGTAGGAGTCACATGTCATCTATACTGGTAGGCAGTATAGTTTAAGAGTCCTTGGACTGGAAAAGCACGAATTCAGAATTAAAAATTTTAAACCATTGTTAGGGGTTTTCATTAATAAAAAGTAGTGATTTTTACCCAAATGACACCCTTTTGCAATATTAGGACAAAGAAAGTCTGGCCAAAAATGATATTGCTTTAATATTTTCCATGCCGTTTGCCTGCAGCTTGTGATGGCAGTTAATAGCTCACTGCTCTATATTAAGATTTTAACTTATAAACTGAAAGTAAGAAAAGGATCTCAGACCAAACTGGTAACCCATTGACCTATTTTTTTATTATATGCACTTTGTGATGTTAATGGGATACGCACTTTGCAGCAGGCATGTTAAACCTCTGCCCTACGATCTGTCAATACTTTCAGTAGAAAAGGCTCCGGACTCTCTCCAGGAAGAACATTAATCACTGGAGTCGTCATTTTTATTGCAGGGACAAACTAAGTATGCGGCATCCGGTGCTTTTAAAGCGTTGAACATGGTGCCCCCACACCAAGTCAGCGCTGGAGCCAGGCAGCATAATTAACCAGTTTGGTGTCACCCCATGATAGGGTGACACCCGATGCGGTCCGCACCCCCCGCACCCCCCTAGTGACGCCACTGCATTCGAGCCATATGCGATTGGACCGTACCCCAATAGTATGTGCATGTGTACTGGTCGTTTCACTATTACATTCGAGCCATACGCGATTGGACCGTACCCCAATAGTACGTGCGTGTGTACGGGTCGTTTCACTATTACATTCCAGCAATACCCAATTGGACCGTGCATGTGTACGGGTCGTTTCACTATTACATTCGAGCCATACGCGATTAGACTGTACCCCAATAGTACGTGCGTGTGTACGAGTCGTTTCACTATTACATTCAAGCCATACGCGAGCGGACCGTATCCCAATAGTATGTGTGTGTGTGTGTGTGCGGGACGTTTCACTAATGGAAAAGTTGCATTCCTGACAGAAAACGCACCATACTTGGGTGGGGATCCCAGAAAATACAGAGGGAACATCTAGGGGACAAGTAGAATGCCCAGAATGCAGGCTAGTTGTCAAGGAAACAGAGATTTGAGTGTGTTCTACAGGTGTTCTGAAAAATTCAGTTGGCCAAAACTATACAATGTTGCAATATTTGTTGTGGAGCTCAAGCTCAATTTTTAAACCATGCAAATGTGTTTTCATGGCCCTATGTGTAATGGGATTGGATGAAACATAGGATGCAAAGTAATCTGGCCTATCATGCTGTACTCCTTGGACTGACAGACCCTCAGCAGCACTGATTTAAGGCTGCATGTGGCTGTGAGAGGGCACTTGCCTGCACAACATTGGAGTGGTCAACACTGCTGCTGTCTTAGCATTCCCTGGACATGGAGAGGGCACCTGCATTCATTGAGGAGGAGAACCAGGCCCTACTGGATACTTTCAATACAGAACCCAATGAAGACAAATGGCAACCAACTGTCTTGTTGGTGCCTGAGGGTTCTTTCTGTGGCACTCTATATGTAATCCTTTTTGTCTCACTGCTCTCTGCCTGTTACTCTCCCTTTAGCTTGGTGGTAGCTATTGACTATCCTTTTCAGTTTTTGAGTCACTCTTTTGTTGATTTTGAATTATTGCTCATAAAGGGGTACAAGAGTGGCTTTATAAGCCATTTCTCTCCTGTTGATTATACACACACCTACTGGATGCCCTCCTACTGAACTTCAGCACGCTGTATGGGAAACCGGGGGATCAGGTGAGTGATGAAAGTGTGAGTATCACTACAGCCATTGTGTATTTATGGAACAGAGATGCAATGTTGTTTGGAGTGAGTGCCGGGTGTGTTCATTGTGGTATCTCCCATGCAGTGAATGATGTAGTTAAATAGTGTTTACTGCTTACCTGCATTGTGCTAACTGTGACATTCAATGCAATGTGAATCACACTTTCTGCAGTGCCACACATTGCATGTTTTTTAGCCATGATTTACTGAGGTGTAACAGTGTTCCCCCCAGAGTGACAGATGAATGTACGCACTGTTGTTAATTGTTTTTCGTGACCTGTGTGGATGTTGGACAAATGCATGCTTTGAAGTCATGGACATTGAAGAGTGTGAATGTTCTTTGTCACGTGGCTATTTGTGTATGTGATGTTTGGCAACACTGATGCATGGCGTATGCCACAGCTGTACCTATCTGATGTGACAAGTATGCAGTGCCCTGTGCATGACTTGGACAGTTAGCATGACGCCTGTGTCACATCTTTGTAAATTGTGACATGTGCAAAGTGAGGTTGTATACACTGTTGACAATGACGAGCAAATGATCTGTGCCAGGGTGTGCATGTGTGGTCTGCTGAGGGTTCTAAGGTGTAGTGTGTTATGTGACAGCATGTCACGTGCTGTCCACCACCCTGAAGTTGCATATCTTGTTCAGTGTGTGCCATGCTCAGGGAGTGATTTGCACCCCTTTGGCATCTGTTGCCTTTCAAAGGCATGAAGTGCATTGGTGTTTGCTTACAGGCCACATTCACATGGACAATGATGCAAGTCCTGTCAGCATCCTATGCCCTGTTGTCATCGTCAATGTGGTGCAAGTGTGTGTTATTGGGACATGGAGCAGGTGTACTGATGTTGTTTCACTTTGTCTTCCTCACAGGTAACTGCCTATGAGAAGAGGAAGATCTGGCCGGACATAGACAGGGCTGTCAGGTCTGTGGGGGGCCCTCGCCGAAGGATCCGGAAAATCCGTAAGAGGTGGCAGGACATCCGGTGCTGGACCCGCCGTATCGCCCGGGTCCAGCTGAAGCTTGAAGCTCCACGCCGGCATGGCGGCGCCCATCACCTCAGTCCCCACATGCTCCGGGTCCTGGAAGTGGTTTTTCCTGACCTCTATAGGCAGTTGCAGGAGGGACAGCAGCAAGGAGGGGGTAGGTACATGTCTGTTTGTTGTCATGTGTGACACATGCTACCTGCAGTGCTCAGAAGCCTGGTAACACTCCCACAGTTGGGGTGGTCTGGTCAGACAGGCAATTTATGCATTGTCATTTCAATGTCCCATATTCAGCTGATGTTCTTTTACATCCCTTCCCCTTCTCCACATGTGTCCCCTGCTTTGGGTATTTCATTTTTGCACAAGTACTCTTAGGGTGCAATGTATTAGTATGCATATTACTTAGCACATCATCATGTTGGAGGGAGATCTGTGACACGTGTTGGTACTTTACCTGTTCCACGACCTGTGCACTGTGTTTGCCCGTCATGATTTTTTGGCACTGATCATGAGTCTCAACATGGAGTTCAGCACGGGTCTGCCTCAGTGGCCTTTGTCCCTGGTATACTTTGTATTTCTCATGTGTTAGCTACATGTGCACACTGTCCATGTATACAATGTTTGGCTTGTGCATACTCACACTGGGCAGTGCGTGCGTGCATATTCACAAGAATATGTTGCTGGTTGTTTGTGACTAATATGGATGGGCAGCCACACGAAGTGACCTTGGGTTAATTTAAATCGTTGCACAGTTATTGATACCCTGATACTGAGTTTTCACTACTTGAGCTGTATCACTCACATTGACGGGGTGATGGGGGTGGTGCAGGGGAGGAGTGATGGGCCTGCCCGTTTAAACACAGAGCAGTAAATTTTCCCTCATTGACCGAAGTGATTCAATAATGATATACTTCTATTTTTTTTATTATCCATTACAGAAGTACATTAGTGACAACCACAAAAAATTCATTTTTATTTTTTATTATTTCCACAAGATATTTCCGCACTAGTCTACTCTAGATGTCTATTTCACTACGTGTCTTGAGGATGGCCGACACGATGGCCCCGAGCTGCTTTTGAATAAGGCCGGGATCATGTATTTTTAAGGCGTCACCCATATGTTGAATTTAGAGAAAAAAAGCAATGAACAAATAAATTGAAGACGATTGAACATATCTGCTCTAAAGTAAAAGCTTACTGGAAGCACGCTCGAGCCGTCAAATATCTAAGGATACTACCTCTTAGAAGGAAGTGAATATCTCCTTGCATAAGCATTCGATAGCTTACATAGTGCTCTCTGGGCTAGCAGACTTTATCCTGTATTCACGTTCCACAGCAGTTTCAAGAGAAAATAATCAAGTATAAAGAATGTCCTTCTTCTTAAAGCATGTCCCCTGGGAAGTGAAAGATCAAATCTGGAAGGGTCCTGAGAAAGGTGGTGTTTTACCACCGAAACACGCGTTGACCTGACCTAGTGCCGAATCTCATGCTTGGCCTTTGAGATTTACCCTTTGACAGAGATTTTTCTTTGTTATTAAGATCTCGTCCTTGCACAGATATTGCTTGAGTGAATTCAGTGAGAGTGAGGTTGTGATAGTATGATTGCTGTGAGAGTGTTGTATATCCAGGGGTTCATATTTTTTATGAATTGATAGTTTTCTTTAATTCTGTGCTTTTTATCATGTGTATATTGTATGGTGATTTTTCTATGATGTATTGACATGTGTAAACTATGAAATGATATGATAAAGCAATGAAAAGCAATATAACTTTTTTGGTACATACACAAGAGAAAATGAGTTGTCTAAGAAAAAGAGTGATAACATTTAAAAAAAAAAGAAGGAAATATCTTATGGAAATAAAAAAAATGCATTTTTTATGGTTGTCACTAATGTACTTCTGTAATGGATTTTAAAAAAATAGAAGTATTGAATCACTTTGGTCAATGAGGGAAAACTTACTGCTCTTTGTTTTTTCATTCCCCTCTTTCCCTGACCTACTTTCATTTCGAGGGGGCCCCATTAATTCTGCTATGACCCTGCCTGTTTAGCCTTGTCAGTGGTGAGCTGTGTATGTAATTTCTGATGTGAACTCATCACTATGCACTTACCCTGTGATGCTGGACAATGCTGTCATTGTTGGATTTAGAGGCAATGTTGTTGGCTCACAGAGATGATTTTTCCACATAGATTTGTGCAACATGTATGTATTGGTGGTGCAACGCAGTTTTGTCTTGGTGTGCACACTACTGTATTCATATTTTCCATGTGGTTGGGGGTGTGTCAACAATGCTGCAATGTTTTTAATATTCACAATTCCAGGCACATTAGCTTAGGCATTTTCAGGATTTTGGACATGTGGGCCACTTCACTTGACAGCCAGTGTGTGTTATGTGCTAGCAACTGTATGATCTGGTGATAGATGCCCCTGTGAGGATTGTCACAATAGTGTGTGGTGATGGAGGGAGCCTTTGTACCAATCATATACTCACACCCAGTCAACAGGTCAGGGTTTTATCCATCACCTTTCTGTTGCACACTCTGCCCCCCAAGTTCAAACACGGTCATGTGCAAATCTGTCTGTCCATGTGCCTCATAGGAACAGTCCAGCCAAAAATGTCAAGCCATGCCTTCCCTGGACTCAAAACAAGGTTCCTGGGACCACTTTCTGGCATTACAGCTGTCTTCAGCCATGCTTGTTTGTATACAGATCTGTGTTTCACGCAAGCCTGGCTGTAGACGGCTGTGATGCCAGTGAGAGGTGATAGAAAGCTTGTTTCAGGTCCAGGGATGGCATTACATGGCAGTTCGGGCAGGACTGTTCCCATGTGGCACAGGGTCAGACAGATTTGAACATGGCCATGTCTGGACTGGGGTGGCAGAGTGGGCAGCAGAACGGTGATGGATCAACACCTGACCTGTTGACATACAGTGGCTCATCATTGTGACTCTCATTCAAGTTGTGGCCTGGTCTGTTACTTGTTTCTTTCTATACAAGGAGCGTTGTGTCTATTACAATTGCGCAGTACTAGACTTAAATATGTGCTGAGTTATGTGGCATGTGACTCATGATGCATGCCATGATTAGAAATGTCCCCAAATGATTTGTTTCTCATATGTCTGATGTGTACAGGTGACTGATATATATTTTTACTTTCTCCTTGCCAACAGCATCATCACCCGAAAGTGGAGGAGACACAAGCACGGACCAGGGAGAGGGACCCAGCCACAGTGGCACCAGCTTTGAGGTGTCAAAGGGAGGCAGTGACACAGAGGGTGAGGGGAGTCAGGTGGCCGGACCTCATGAGCAAGACACATCATATCATGCGGACGGCTCGGCTTCAGACTCCCAGGAGGAGGGGGAATACGCAGCAACAGCATCTGCACCCACTATGTCTGTCCCCTCCTACTCCAGACCCATCTTCACCCTCCCAGTTGCTAAGGCCCCTTCGGTCTGTGCTGCCCCCATGTCTCCTTCGTCCCCGGCACCGCAGCCCCTGCCCCTGTCTCCCCTGCTACCCTCAGTGCTGAGTCTGTGGACCTACTCTGGCAGATTCAAGTTGGTCAGACGTCAATGCTGACTGTCCTCCATGGCCAAACACAAATCATGACACAGTTGTTGTCATTTATGGAGGGCATGTCATCTGACATGTCTGATCAACGTTGGAGTTTGACGTCCATAGACTCTACACTGATGGCAGCACTTGCCATCCTGCAGCGTCAACCCCCCACTCCTTCGGACCCATCCACATCCCCCTCTCCCATACCTGTCCACCATACACGCAGACGCACCAGATCACACACCCCAACAGAGACACCCAGCACACCCACACGTAAGTCAAAGCACAGACCTCCAGGCACCCAATTTCAGGGGGATGTACGCACACCCACAGGGACAGGGGACAGACATCACACACCCAACCACAGACCCACTACACCTGACTCACAGCCCTCTACCTCCACTCCCATTGTGTCCCCGGGTTCAGGTGTTAGCCTGTCAGAACAGGCAGCAGTGTGCAGTGCTGAATATATTTCATCCTTTTGCGCTGCACCTGCCACTGTGGAGGAATCCTCCCCACCTGCACCCACTACACATACCCTTCCCTCTCCTGTCTCTGCGGTGCCGGACACTGGCTCCGATGATGCCCCACATGGGTCTACAGACCTCTAACTCCACCATGTGCAGGCAAGTTTGGGGTGACAACCTCCACAAAGTCACCACTGTTATGAACAGTATTTTTTGGACTGGCCATTGGCCTTCTGTGAGCCTGGACTCATTTATTTATTCATTTACATTATGGCGCTGAATAAAGCATTTTATTTTTCATTCTGAACTATTGCATTTCAGGGAATTGCTTTAGGTGCTGTGTGCCTACGAGTTGGTGTAATGTTAAAGTTTTGGTATTGTGAAAGATGTCTATTTTTCTGATGGAAATGAGGTGGACCATGGCATCTCTGTGCTATCCCAATGTTGCAGCAAATTATCTAGATTGGTGTGTGTGCAGTTTGCATACAGACATTATCCGAAAGAGTGTCCCTTCCTCAGTGACACATGAGATCTTCACTACAGACAGTTGCACAATTGTTGTGGTGACTTTTGTATGGATTGGTCATAGATTTGTACTTTCCCTTCGGAAATGGCCATGCCTGCTCACAAATGAAATCAGATAATTGCTCAGTGCCATCCATGCTACTCACTGTGCTTGGGTTTGTAGTGTGTAGTAATGCCTTCAGGGAGTCCATCATAATTTTTCACACTATGCATGACAATGTTATCCGCCTTGACCTCATGATTCAGATTGTAAAATTTGAAATTTGTGCACACAAAAAACATATTGGTGCTTTGTATCTAGGGGTTTTCTACCCTGTTCCTTCCATGAGGGAGTACATGTTTCACCACCTGGACATTCACATCATGTCCGGGATGTACATGACACTTTATTAGCCCATTTGTGCTTAATTTGTTTGGTGGTCTGTTACATGACTACACACTATTGAGTCATGATGGAGGGGGGGGGGGGGGGGGGTCGGTGCCAGCAAACTACATGGGTGGATATGCATGAGGGATCTGACAAAACAACCACATGTGGTGTATCACCCAGTGTGTGACAGGATACCACTCTACGTGGAGTAGGTCACTGCTGTGAGTGATGTGTTGATATGCAACTATCATGAGTGTTATAGGTTAGGGGTGTACACATACAGGCATGTAGCTGTTGTATGATGTTGGAAATGCACACGCCTATGACTGAGCTCTGCTGGGAGTCCTCTGCACCCACCCCCTATACTGTTGGGCACTGCTGGACACTGCTGGGCACTGCTGGAAATCCTGTGCACCCACCCCCTATACTGTTGGGAACTGCTGGGCACAGCTGGGAGTCCTGTGCACCCACCCCTCCTATGTCTGGGCACTGCTGGGAGTCCTCAGAAGCCACCCCCATACTGTCTGGGCACTGCTGAGAGTACTGTGCACCCACCCATCCTATGTCTGGGCACTGCTGGGAGTCCTCTGCACCCACCCCCATACTGTCCGGGCACTGCTGGGAGTCCTGTGGACCCACCCCTCCTATGTCTGGGCACTGCTGGGAGTCCTCTGCACTCACCCCAATATTCACTGGGCACTGCTGGGAGTCCTGTGCACCCACCCCTCCTATGTCTGGACACTGCTGGGAGTCCTCTGCACCCACCCCCATACTGTCTTGGCACTGCTGGGAGTCCTCAGCACCCCCCGCCCTCTACGGCTGGGCACTGCTGGGAGTACTCTGCACCCACCCCCATACTGTCTGGGCACTGCTGGGAGTTCTGTTCACCCACCCCTCCTATGTCTGGGCACTGCTTGGGGTCCTCTGGGAATTATACACCACTGAGCCGATAGGAACAGCGATCAAGGAATGTCGTCTCTGTGAATACAAACGTGAGTGTTTGGCTCACCTCCTATTTTGTTGCCCGGCTCTGCGTGCAGCTGGCAGCCTTTACCTCAGGCCCATCATTCTACAACTCGGGACGCGCACTGCAAAGGAGGCAGTCCATCTACTTTACACACTGAACACAGTAAAACAGATGGCCAAGTTTGGTAAATTCATCCAACAGACTTGTACGAAGCTGATGGACATCTCGGGCTAAATGACCAGAGACTTAAATAATGCATGTTGGGCCCAAGGCTATGGACAACACTCCTCTCGGCCCTCAGATCCTAATTATACAGACTTTTTAATATGATGATTATTTTAACATTTGTATCTTATTTTTAATGTAATGATTTTGAGTACCCAATAATAAGTTCATTCATTCATTCATGCATTCATTCATTCATTCATTCATTCATTCATTCATTCATTCTGTCTGGGCACTGCTGGGAGTCCTGTGCACCCACCCCTCCTATGTCTGGGCACTGCTGGGAGTCCTCTTCACCCACCCCCTATACTGTTGGGCACTGCTGGGCACTGCTGGGAGTCTTGTGCACCCACCCCTCCTATGTCTGGGCACTGCAGGGAGTCCTGTGCACCCACCCCTTATACTGTTGGGCACTGCTGGTCACGGCTGGGCACTGCTGGGAGTCCTTAGCACCCACCCCCAATACTGTTAGGCACTGCTGGGAGTCTTTTCCACCCACCACTCAGATGTGACGCACCGTACACATACATTACAGACATGTGTGCGGCACTTATCACTATTGCAATGGTCATATGTGCTAGCGTGTAGCGCACCGTACCCCGACATTAATGGCGTATGTGCTGCACGTATCACTATTGCAATGGTGATATGCGCTAGCGTGTGGCGCACCGTACCCAGACATTACAGACCTGTGTGCGGCACGTATCCCTATTGCAATGGTGATATGCGCGTGCGTGTGGTGCAACCTACCCCTACATTAATGGCGTATATGCGGCACGTTTCACTACTGCAATGGTGATGTGCGTGTGTGGTGCACCGTACAGGTATACTTCGGTTGTTGCGGTATGTTGTACTCACCGTCTGCGGCGTCGTCGGTTTCTATGTACGAGGTCGTAGGCGTACAGGACTGGGATAACACGGACAATGGGGTTCATGTCGTGTATGTCGCGTACCGGGGTGCGGTTCGGGCCGGACTCTGCTTTTACGGCTGTTGTCAGCTCCTGTAGCAAAAGGGCCATACGGAGTGTCATCAACACGGATCGTACTTCCTGGTCCGGAAAGGGCGGCCTATTTACGTTCGGACGTAGCGTACCACGTCACCCGGATACAATCGTATGTACTTTCTAGTTGTACGGTGTTTGGTACGAGTCATACGGAGTGGCGCTGTGGGTTAGGGTCGTACTTGCTCGTACATACGGGGACACTGTAGGTGTACGATTCGTACGGGAAAAACGCTCCGTACAGCTAATCGGAGCACTTTTTCCCGAATCGGAATCAACCCCATGGTGTTCCGTCCATGGCGGTGATACCAGACTTTCTAAGACAGATTCAAAATGAATACGGTTCAGAACCGGCCTTAATTCTAGGTATGAAATTACTGAAGGATTTCAAACAGGTCTCGGCTATACTATTAGCCAACATTAGAGGAGAAGCAGCATCAGTGGTAATCCGCCAGAAATGAAAAGAAACAGGCATAACTGAGCAACCGTATGAGCTTGCCAGAATCATTGAAAAATCCTATGAAGAACTAGGTAGAGATAGTTTGGGTGGAAAACCACTAAAACCACAACTAACAAAAAATCCTGAAAGAGTTTTTATTAAAAATATTCTCACTACTCCTAAAAAGAAGTGGGAAAACAGTAAACAGATACTTCCTAGAGAGAAGCGTTCTCAGTCCAGAGGAAGGTCTCCCCAAAGGAGAGTTAGGTCTCCATAATGGGGAGGCAGGTCTCCCCAACGGGTGCCCTCTGAAAGAAGGTATAACCTTAGGAACACTGATAATTTAAGAAAACCTGATAGATATCAAGATAATGATACACGTTTCTCTCGTACCTTTCAGACTTCAACGCAGAAATCAGAAAGAAGAGGACGGTCAGAACACAAGGAAGAAAGCGTCAAGTCCAAAGACAAAGAACCCGGTCACCAAAGTAGAAAAGGTCAATTTTCCAAAAAGAAGGTAGCAAGCATAAAGATCAGGCATGCCGAGGATTCTGAGGACACAACTGAAGAATGTGGAGTGGGCCCAGACAATGCTAGACAGCGCAGCAGAATTAACCATAGTTTGCAGGATCCTGATGGATCATCTGGAGACAGTGGACTTGAATGAATGCATTCAGGTTGAAACTGCCGACACCAGGGTTAGTGTACCCCACAAGTTATATGAAGTAACACTCCGGATGGAGGGGGACATAACTAGAAAAATAAGAGCACTCTTTTGGGAGAAGCTCTCTAAGGGCTATGACATTCTTCTAGCTGGACAAGACTGGCCACCTGCAGTTGTTAGGGAGTGCCCACAGGGCGAAGAGATAATTATGCCAGCCTTCTCAAATCACATTCCAATTCATAAAAAATATACATATGCCAGGAAATGGGCAGTAGCTCAAGCTCCAGCATTATATAAAAGTCATGTAGGATGGGAAGAGGATTCTCCTCACCACAAAATCCAGTTAAAAAGTCAACCTACTGCACAAAGGCAGTACCCAGTAAAGCAAGAAGCTAAAAAACAAGTAAGGGAGATAATAAATCAACTTGAATACAAAGGGGTGATTGAAACATGCACCTCGTCAATGAACAATTCTTTGTTTCCTGTCTCCAAACCAGACAATTCATATTGTCTAGTTTTGGATTACATACATTTAAACTCCTGTTGCAAAACTTTTGCAGTGCAAAATGCACACAGTGCTGCACTGATGAATAACATTGTGCGCAAAAAATATAAAACCACATTAGATATTTCAAATGGGTTTTTCTGTCAAACATTGACCGCTTTCTCAATCTTGGGGACACTGCAACAATTTTGCCGTCTCCCCCAGGGATTCAAGAATAGTCCAGGGTTATTTTCAGCCAGAGTAACAGAGTTACTACAAATGTATGATGATGAGGCATTATCTTATGTCGATGACATCTATCTTACAGATGACGATTTAGATAGGTACTGGAAAAGAGTAAACACCATAATACTTGGTTTTGCTTCAGAAGGGTACAAATTCAATTTTACGAAATCTCGAATTGCCCACCTCAACGTCCTATTCTTAGGATACGAGTTAGCAAGTGAAGGCAAAAGCTTGGCTAACTTTCTTGAGAAATGTGCGCTGCTCCAACCTCTTAAAACGCTGAAAAACTTACAGTCAATTCTAGTTTCCTGAATTTTGGAAGAACTTACGTTCTGAACTATGCAGAAAGGGTTAAACCTCTCTACGAACTAATAAAACTTGATTTTAAACCAACAAATTGGACTCAAAACCATACAGAAGTTTTGCGTTCAGTACAAACAGACATGTTAGCAAAAGCAAAATTACAGACACGCAAAAACGTGCGCAATATTGTGATCCGAATCATCCCAGGGAGATGCGGATTCACATACCTGACCTTTAATGAAGGTGAAAAGGTACCAATAGCATACAAATGACACTTGTACACACAAGCTGAAATGAAGTTCACTTTCAACAGAAAAAATTCTGACAGCGGTTCAAACTGCAGTAGCAAAAGAGAGAGCTCTATCGCAGGGTAAACGCATAATGATCGTTACGCCTGTACCTGCCTTAGAGGCAGTGACAAAAGCGAGCATTCCAAATGCAAAAGCTTTACATCCAAGATGGATACAATGGGTCAACTCTTTTGCTGCAACAGACGTTGAATACGTTTTTGACCCCTACTTGAAGACACAAGAATTCCTACAATACGAATACGAATGTCCTCTGCCGACCGAAATTCTGCCTCTAGAACATTACGGCTGTATAATATATACAGACAGATCAGCACAGCCCGCAGTAGGTGGTAAACAAGCCTATAGTGCTGCGTGCGCGATCGTTAAAGGTCATTAACGCAAAGATACATTCAGACCAATGGTCACTAAAACTCAATCACTCGGAGACTGTACAGCTCAGCGAGCTGAACTACAGGCTTTCAAGATGGCACTTGAAAATACCGATCGCGAATTCCCCACACTAATAGTGTGCGATTCGTATTACTGTGTACAATCTTACAATGAGTATCTACAGAACTGGGTGAAAAACGGGTTCAAAAATTCAAAAGGTGGCAAAATCCAGCATAAAACGCATTGGGAACAAGTAGTTCTTTTGCAAAAAGAACTACAAAAGACTCACGTGATTCATTCACTGAGTCATCAGCGTGATGACGTTCACGTTGCAGGGAATTCATTGGCTGATGAAGCCGCGAAGGCAGCTGTGTAAACGGCTTCCTTAACTACAATAAAAAGCTCAAAAAAAGTAACAGATGGTGAAACGCTATTAGCATTAAGAGCCTCAATGGAAGGGAATCATGCAGCGTTACCTCTAAACCATCCACTCAGTAATACATACATAATTGATGAAAAACTCCGTTCCTTTTGGTCAAATCCCTGGAGTGGGGGACAGAGTAATTCCAAACAGGAAGCCGAGTGCTTACTTGGTTCAAGAAGCACATATGGGAGAGGGTCTGAGACATCAAGGGATCTTGAAATCTCTAATAGAATTAGAAAAGATGTACTGGTGGCCGGGACTAGGAGTTGACGTGTACAATTTCGCAATTTATTGCCCTAACTGCAACAGAGATCGCAGCAGCGAAAGCCACCAGATACCTGACTACAGAGTAGCCAGCTTAGTCCAGATACCATTGCTAGACAGCATTAGACTATCTACACGCAAACGTTATATTGAATGGATGCGGCCCCATAACTACTAGGGCAAGATTTATTTGGATGTGGCCACAGCGCTCGGCTGACGCCAGAACTGTTATAAAGGATTTTCGAATCTTTATCGGCACATACGCAATAGGCACGCTACATTCTGACCAGCGTCCTGCGTTTAGCTCCTGAGCTTACAAGGAGGCCATGG
This sequence comes from Lissotriton vulgaris, assembly GCF_964263255.1. Classification (NCBI taxonomy): domain Eukaryota; kingdom Metazoa; phylum Chordata; class Amphibia; order Caudata; family Salamandridae; genus Lissotriton; species Lissotriton vulgaris. Next base: position 2,124,595,055 of record NC_141687.1, on the reverse strand, counting down.
CTAGCTTGGGCGTTGCATTGCGGTATTCCAGTCCCTTCCATCCTGAGGTTAATGTGGTAGTGGAAAGAAAAAACTGTGACATAAAGCAATCCATAACAGCTAAGGTATTAGGTTTGGGTGATGGGTGGGTCGAACATCTAATAAGTGTCCAACGTAGTCTTAATAATCTGCCAAGAAATTCTCTGGGTGGAGTCACTCCGTATGAACTAATGTTTGGCACTAGAATGATAATCAAAGACCTCGATTGTCAGACTTCAGTGGTGAAACAAAAACCCTTTGATGTCAAAGATCGTTTGACTGTTTTACAGGACTTAAATGAAACAAGAAGAAGTCTGAGTAATACAATACAGAAGCAAACAACCACTGAAGAAAAACCACCTGTCCCAACAAGGCCTGTCTGGAAAAGGGAGAACAGAGCTGTATCCATCGACCTGGTCAAACCAAAACATGTGGCCGATAATAAGTAGTAGGCCCAGTAGACTCCCTAGAAGTAGCAGACGACCAAACCTTGCTACAATCCAAGAGGTTCAAACTGAAAGACTTATCACCTTTGATAAACCTGCAGTAAGAAAAGAAGGACTATGTAACAAAGCCATGTAACTAGTGCCTATTGAGACCCAAATAACAGTTTGTCAAGAAACACCTGTCTACAATGATGTAGCGTCTGACTATAACAAAATGACAAAGGAAGAAGCTGCTCCAGTGATTTCAAGTAATCCTGATGCAATCCCAGCAATTGACAGAACTGCGTCTGGCTACTTTATCAACTTCGATAACTTTTCTGAGGATCCCAGTGAATCTAAGGATAAGCCAGCAAAGACAAACTTCAAGGAAAAAGTAACAGAACTCCTTCATCTACTAGAAAAAACATATCTGGTTTCACCATGGATGGAATTTTTTATTGGATTAGGTGTATTTTTCCTCCTGCTCTGGCTCATACTAGTGATAAGCTTGGGAAGGATGATTGATGGAAAAAATAGTACTATGGACACAGCAAGTAAGAAAATCAACTTGGTCCTGAAACCTTACAAATCATCACATCGTGAAAGAAGAGGCCTGTCTGCAGTGAACATCACAGCCATTCCTATACCTGGGGGTATAGCATAGACAGAACTGATTATGACATCTATGGTCCGGTGGAATTAGTGAAGATTTCACATCAGTTTAAGGTTTCTTTGAGTGACTTTGTCGCACCCAGTAAATTTTCGGATGATTGGGACTTTGAGACTGATGTCAATTAATCAAAAAGGGACTAGCTAAGGATGGGGTTGATATGATGCTTATATTATAAGGATCACTGTGACTCAGTTTAGTTTTGTCAATTAGTGGTGGCACCTGTTGGGTGTCTTTAGAAAGCCCTCACCCACCAACCTAGTTGGTGGCATACTTCATCATCGGGCCCACCCAGTGACACCTAGCGTGTCCCGGGTGTGCTACGACGCCTGATTACAGCGGAGCAGGTATGTCACTGTGTGTGCGGTGAAGGGTGAATGAAGTTGTGAATTTAAAACGGCTTGGCGGGGGTCCCAGTACCACGTGGGTAAGGAAGATTTATTAACTGGGCCTCTGTCAGGAACCGTTTCGTCGAAGGAGGCACAACAGGTCCAAAGCTGGCGTTGAGCAGAAATCCTGGTCAACCCATTGCCACTTCAATAACCTTGAAGAGAAAACTACATAAAACTAGCGTGATCTTGAGAAGGGAATCCCCCCTCTTACAGTTAGATACACTTTAGGGCGTGTAGACACATAGTCTTCACTACACACCCACTAGTTTTAAGTACACCCCCCCCCCCCTTTTTTATCAGTCCTGAAGAAAGCCAGCATATTAATAAGGCACTGGCTGAAACATGTTGACACTCTAAAGGACGTGAGAGGTCGTAACTCGCCTCTTACGTCCGACAGCCTTATTTTTAACCACTGACGGAGGCCCAGTTAATAAAGCTTCCTTACCCACGTGGTACTGGGACCCCCGCCAAGCCGTTTTAAATTCACAACTTCATTCACCCTTTACCGCACACACAGTGACATACCTGCTCCGCTGTAATCAGGCGTCGTAGCACACCCGGGACACGCTAGGTGTCACTGGGTGGGCCCGATGATGAAGCATGCCACCAACTAGGTTGGTGGGTGAGGGCTTTCTAAAGACACCCAACAGGTGCCACCACTAATTGACAAAACTAAACTGAGTCACAGTGATCCTTATAATATAAGCATCATATCAACCCCATCCTTAGCTAGTCCCTTTTTGATTAATTGACATATAAACCGGGGATTTGGACTAGCTATCTGGTCCTCTCTCTCCCTCTTGATTAACGCACTTTGAGACTGATAACATGATGAAAGATTTAGAAATGTCAGCTAAATTTACAGAACATGACTACTAAGAAGCTCCAACTCTCTAGTTCAAGTTCAAGTTCAGGAATTTGTATAGCGCACTACTCACCCAGAGGGTCTCAAGGCGCTAGGGGGAGGGAGGGGGCATTATTTATCAAATAGCCGGGTTTTAAGCTGCTCTCTGAAAGAGAGGTGGTTCTGTGTAAGGCGGAGGTGGGTGGGGAGAGAATTCCATGTTTTGGCCGCTAAGTAAGAGAAGGATCTTCCTCCCATGGTGGATCTATGGATGCGCGGAATTGCGGCGAGGGCTTGGTTGGATGACCGTAGTTGGCGGGTGGGTGTGTAGAAGGACAGTCTAGTGTTGAGGCATTCGGGTCCTAGGTCGTAGAGGGCCTTGTGTGCGTGGGTGAGGAGACGGAACGTTATTCTCTTGTTGACGGGGAGCCAGTGGAGGTCTTTCAGGTGACTGGAGATGTGAGCTTGATGGGGGATGTTCAGTATGAGTCTGGCTGAGGCGTTTTGGATGCGTTGGAGTTTTTTCTGTAGTTTGGCCGTGGTTCCGGCGTATAGGGTATTTCCATAATCCAGACGGCTAGTGACCAGTGCGTGGGTGACTGTCTTTCTTGTTTCGGTGAGGATCCAACGGAAGATATTTTTGAGCAAGCGTAGGATGTTGAAGCATGAGGAAGAGACGGCGTTGACTTGTCTGGTCATCGATAGGGAGGAGTCTAGTATGAAGCCCAAGTTGCGTGTGTGATCTGTAGGTATGGGTGCTGTACCCAGGGCCAGTGGCCACCATGAGTCGTCCCAGGAAGAGGGGGATGATCCTAAAATGAGGACTTCCGTTTTGTTCGAGTTTAGTTTTAGACGGCTGTTCTTCATCCATTCGGCTACTTCTTTCATTCCTTCGTGTAGATTGGTTTTGGCGGTGTTTGGGTCTTTGGTGAGGGAGAGGATTAACTGGGTGTCATCTGCGTAGGAGATGATGTTGAGGTTGTGTTGTCGTGCGATGGATGCGAGAGGACTCACGTAAACATTGAAGAGGGTGGGATTGAGAGATGATCCTTGTAGTACTCCGCAGATGACTTCGGTGGCCTCTGATTTGAATGGGTGTAGGCGGACTCTCTGGGTTCTTCCGGCGAGGAATGAGATGATCCAGTCTAGAGCTTTTCCTTGTATTCCGACGTTGCTGAGGCGTTGTATGAGGGTGCTATGGCAGACTGTGTCGAAGGCAGCGGAGAGGTCAAGTAGGATGAGGGCAGCTGTATCTCCGTTGTCCAGTAACGTTCGGATGTCGTCTGTGGCTGCTATGAGGTTTCTCTCCTCTTAATCCCCCCAAGAAACATAAACAAAAAGCCATTTTATGCTCTTTCTCAAGGAATGCCACAAAAATCTGGAACTCTCTCCCTATTCATATCAGGACTATCCCCTCCTTCACGAATTTCAAGAGACAACTAACAGAATTTCTCCTCAAGCGCCTTCTCTATGCCTCTGGTCAGTAACCTCTTCCTATGTAACCTCAAGTATTCTAGATGTAATTCATTGTACTCTACTGTTTATGCTTCTATAAATGTATGCTGTTGTAAAGAGCTCTAATACCCCTCAGGTTGTGTCCGTGCTATATAAAACTCCAAAAATAAATAAAAATAAAAATAAAGGATAGAAGAGAGAGTCAGCAGGACTACATCTCAGCCACAGTGCGTCACATTCCAGTACAATCCCAGCAGAAGTGCTCCTTTGACGAATGCAATGCAGAAGATAAAAGCACTATTCCAATTATAGTGTGCCAATGGTGCAGAGCTGATGCAATGGTTAGTTTGAAGCCATAAAGCTGCCTCCAACTGGGCAATTAAATACAAGGGTATCCCTTTTTACATGCCTACCCTTGGACAGAGTGTACAAATAACATAATAATGCTTGGTAAGAAATGACATGCATGTATAATAATTATTGTGTAAGCGCAAAGCATGTAAAAAGCCGCTGTTAGAAAATGATTGCAAGCTAAATAATTGTAACTAAAATGGAGACTAAGGGGTCTATTACGATGGCGGGCGGACAAAGTCTGCCTGCCATCTCACTGGGAGATGGGACCGCCCGCTATGTGTGCTGCAGTCCCGCATGTACAATTAGGATGCGCCCGCCACACTAGGAAGCGCAGTCCACATTTTTTGCATTACAGCGGGTGGTGCTTTCAGCAGCACCTGCCGCAATGCAAAAAAGGCATCTGGGCATTTGCATGCACAACGTGGCAGGCACCTCCAAATGCAGGGGGTGCCATAGGTTCCCCCCATGTGCCCCTCACCCTGCAACGGGCCCCCAACTGCAAAAACCGCATGCTTTCCGTGGCGGACACGCCGCCATGGAAAGGCAGGTTCCCGCAGCCATTGTAATGTGGATGACGGTGTCTAGCACTGGTCACCGGGCGGAAAAGCGGTGGACGATCTTCCCATCCACCGCAGTATCCCCGCCATCATAATATGGCGGGGTAAATGGGATGCGGGTGGGAGATTCTGTCGGGCGGATCACCACCGCCATGCGGGTGGTGGCGATCCGCCTGAAATTGTAATAGACCCCTTAGAGTGGGTCCTGCTGCTCCCCAGTTCTTTGTATCATAGGTGAAAAAAGTCTTATCGGATCTGTGTATCATTCTATAAAAAGTCAATGCCATGAATTTAAAATTGTCACATTTGGTGGCAGTAATATGCTTACAGAATTGGGATTATATTACATAGAGGACATGCGACAGAGAAGACAGTAGTTGAAATTTACAGGTTCAAATTTAGGCTTTATTAGTAAGCAGAGAAATCAGTTCACCAACAACAGAGAACATGTGGTCACAAAAGTAGGTGGCCATGCACAGCATTGGCTTGCAATGAGATTCTCTCCATGATAATGATAATTTTTTTCTTGTTCTCAGTTAATTCCATAACAATTTGAGCACATTAATAACATCTAGTCACACACAATCACCTATTATGAACACAATAACAGCCAAACCAAAAGGAAAAAGATAAAGGTTGCATATTACATTAAAATCTTTTTTTGAAAAAAGGACTCCAATCCCCAACTGTTTGATCTGAGAATTTGCAGGATACACTATGCTGAATCCTAGGACTGAAAATCAGTTTGTCTTCTACACCATCCATTCCACAAATATGCTACATCTACATTACAAATGTAGGAATCAGTTGATTTATAACAAAAAATAACTGCATCCACACTTTTGACTATTTGATTGTGTTTAACATGAGGAAACAACTTTTTTAGAGGTCTCAGGTTTCTGTGCAGAATATCAGAAAGCACATGACCGTGGCCTTCCCCCAAAGTTGCAGTCACATCCATCAGTGACTCAGCTGAGTCTTTTTCCATTTGCTTGATATTCATTGGTCATAAGCACACACAGACTGTCCTTAAGGTAGATTGAGCATTATACCTCAGGATAAATATCTAAATAACTCTCATCCACTTGGCATTCCTTAAATCTAGAATTTGCTGCCAGAAATTAACTAAATTGGGCAGTGTAAGAAAATTTATGTTATTGGTTGAGGGGATGGAAGATCCACTCAGGCATGAAACATAATCCTTGTCAGGGTAAACCACAAAAGTCACTAAATTAACCTGTTTTGTAACGCATCAGTAGCTTGGCACAAAAGCAATCAGACTTAACTTAAAGGCAATGTGTAAAGTATTAATGCAGCACACAAACAGCAGTAGAGTAAAACATAGTACAAGGAAAATTCATTTGTAAATTTCAAAAATTAGCTAATTATATAACAATATATCAGAATGGAATCATGGCCAGGAGGACAAGATGTCAGACATGTTTAAATAATGCCCTGGACTTCCTCCGCCATCCGGACTCCCCAGCCACCTTCTGCAGCCATCCTGCTCCAACCTTGGCTCATGTGGCTTCTCTGGTGCCTGTTGAGCAGACGGCCTGTCCCTGGCAAACCCTTTGCACCATGCACGGCAGCAGCTACGGAGGTGAGGTGCTGCCACAAGGAGGTGCAGCACCTGAAGTAGGTCAACACAGGCACTATGCCAACAAGTCGCAGTATCTCCTTTGATGATAACAGGTACGTTTCAATATGACGAGCATGGCATGATTTGAAATTTCTGACGCCAACATCCGCAGGAAGGAGTATCGTGAGACTTATGGCGCCATTTGCTATGATCTCTACATTAATGGGGAGGTATGGCGTTATTGTCCTCTCACTTCTTTCTACCTACTGGAAGCTTTATGTTCACGGTAGTTGACGAGAAGAGATACATAGAATGGTATTTCTCCATTGCCCCATATGTGAGCCCTAGAGTAAGATATGACCAATAGAGTGAATACAGGCACTTGTAGGAAGTGTTAGCTCATGCATGGACGCCATTTTTATGTGTCTGTCTCCTGGTAGGATTAATCTATTGGATTTCTATCTTTAAGACGTACTTCATGACAAGTAAAATACTAAGAGAACGAATGGCTATCAAGTCAATTCACAGAGGTTCCGTTTGGATTAAAAGAAGCTAATAGGACCCGAAGTTTGTGGATGGCAAGTTGTAGGTCCCTATAGTTACATTTACAAAGTTTTTTCTCTTCTTTCCTTAAATTGGCACAATGAAATAGCTTTACAGATGGTTTTGAGAAACTGTTTCTGGATAGGTAGACATGATGTTAGCTTATACCTTTTCTCCGCCTCCTTACAGAGCTTGGATGGCACCTAAACATTATTAGGAAAAGCTCCTTGCAGCCGGAGCAATTGGAGATCTGGTCCAATTCCTGCTCTGCTATCATATACATCTATGGTAAGATTTAATTTGATATCTTATCTCTGTACTATAATTACCTTTCATTTTGGACACTAAGGGGTCGATTAGGTTGGCGGGCGGATCGCCACCGCCTGTATGGTGGTGGCGATCCGCCTACCAATTCCCACAGCCCACCTACCATTTCCCCCGCCAAATTATAATGGCAGTGGGGGCGCCGATGGACGGAAAAACCGTCTGCTGGTTTTCCGCCGGTCGGACATGCGTCCGGGTGGAAAAGGGATCAGATATGCCATCCATATCATGATGTGCGGCGGTGCAGGGCTTTCCATGGCAGAGATCTTGCCATGGAAAACCAGGTGGATATCACTTTCGGGGGCCCATTGCGGGCCCCCCAGGTTGTTGAGGGGGTGGAGGGTGACATGGTTTGCATGCACAAGGTGGCAGGCACCATGCGGTGCCTGCCACGTTGTACATGCAAATGTACAACATGCCTTTTCATCACATCGGCTGGTGCTGCTGACATGACCGCCCGCTGCAATGTAAAAAATGTGGGATGCGCCCGCCACATGCGAGATGCGTCTGCCAGTGTGGCGGGTGCATTCTAATTTGAATCACAGGACCTCTGTACATATGGTGGGCGGTCCCATTTGCTGTTACGGCGGCGGGCCGACTTTTTCCGTCCACCATCGTAATAGAACACATAGCCTCTGTGTGATTTTTGTAGCTAATTTTCCAGTTTGCTTTCTCTGGATATCAACACCATCATCGGAAGTTTGGAAACATATGTGCAGTACCTCTGACGTTGAACCTATAATCAGCAGACAGGCGTACTTAATTTTTATAAGGCCGGCTATAGCAAGTAGAGAGAACCTATATGGTCAGTAGATAGAATTCTTGGCACAAAAACTATGGTGATAATGAGCCCCCTATGTTTCTGTGGATCACAACTCTTTCGCATTTTGGTTCTTTGAGAGCTAAAATACTAACTGATCACCGCAATATTGGCGCCAAAGATAGCACTTGCTAAACTTTTAAAATAAATATTACATGGTGATGGTTTAAGGACTTTCGCTTATACATCCCCCACTCACTGTTTTCTCTTTGGTGGAGGTTTTAAAATGTTTTGGATAAACTTTAAAGGCTTACTATAATTATCCTTATTTTAGAGAAATCATTTTGAACATTGGCAGACCTTCAAGGAAAAATTTATTTTTATATATTTTTTCAGATACACCTTCCCACTCACTGAAAACTTAGGAAAGGGGTGGTCCTGGTGAAGGTGGATAATAACTAAAAATCACCACCAAAACGTTTGTTGACCTGGTTGTACTACCCTCCAACCCAAAACTCTACTGCGCAAAGCTTTATTTGATGTATCTACACCGTCATAACTAGCAGTGTGTGTGATTGGCTGGGGGGCTATGTATGAGAAGAGTGTATGATGGCATGTTTGTATGTATGAGGTGTGAATGGTAAGGTGTGGTTGAGCATGTAGGGGGTACATTTCATGTAAAGACAGAAAACTTTTTTTACATGTGTATATTTGCTAATCTGGCTTGTATACACAATTGTTATTCACTGTGTCATTATCTGGAAATATTGTCTATGGTGTATATGTGGTTAATGATATGTTTTTAACTATGTAATTTTGTATTATGCAATATGACAAAAGAAATTGCTTTAGAAATAATGGATAAATAGGAAATGAACTGTTTTTGTAAAAATGAATAAGACAAACACTAGAATGCATTTGTTAATGTTTTAATAATCACAGTTTTGGTCAACCCTTGGAGTCTTAGTACCACTATAGAAGAAATACAGGTCTTCTGGGAGAATTTATAGTTTTTTTCTTGGCCTTTTACCTCCTACTCCCAGACCTAAAAGTACTTGATAGGAGAAACCTTCTTCACAATGATCCAGCGCCCTGTCATCAGGAGGACCAGGAACGTCTGCTGTCTCAGCGGTCTAGACTAAAGGCAGCCAATAGGGCCCTGAGATCTCTATGTGGGGAGGGGGGGTTAAAGACTGCAAGACTTGCCTAAGTCTTTTGGGCCTGAAGGGGGTCTTAGCCCGAAGCATGACAACCTCACACCCTGGAGCTGGCTTCCCCCAGGTCGCCTACAGGAAACTTCCCCTCTTGGGGACTTAGGGGTAGATTCCTCCCTCCTTGCCTTTTCTTTCTCTTTCAGTCTTTGGAGGATGGTTGGGTGTCATGTGAGATTTGACAAGGGCATACCCTCGGACCTATTGATGATTTGTCATCTGTAAGATGATGTAACCTCTAATGCCTATTTCTATGATGCACGTTATGTTCCTGTGGCTATGTTGGGCAAAAAATGCTTCTAGGGTGGGAGTGTAGGAGGGAGTTGGGGTGAATGGGATATTCTAGAGTTTTTCTTGAGGGGTTTCGCTGTGTTTATTCGTAGCACACACTGCATGCTATGTATGCTTAACCCTATTACCAATAATCTTCAAAGGTTCATTGACCAAATATTGAGTACAAAACATCTACTTACAAAAATATTGAGTAAGAAATATTGATTATAAAAATATTGACTCCTTATACTTATATTAAAATTACAAAAATATTGAGAAACAAATATTGTTTTCACTAATATAGTTGTCGAAATTATCGATTTCTAATATAATCAAAATAAAATGTATATAATACTTTTTTGTGAAAAATATAACAATAATTATGTAAAACAATTAAAATAAATATATATTAATATATGTATATTTATTTGCGTAAATCTAATTAAAAAATATTATTACATTTTTTTTTCAAACTTTTTTTATTGTTTTGCATCAATGGGGTAAATTAAACACATTATACAACAAGATATAAGCAATAAACAAAGAGCAAAGGCAGTTACAAAAGAAAAAATATAAAAAGGAAAAACAATTTTATGACATAATTAGACCCCATATTCTGTCCACTTTTTGCTGCCTGTACACCCCTAGTATATTCCATATTATATATCTCTTTAACATGACTCCACCACTAAATGTAAAATGTAAATGTAAATTGATACTTGTATAGCGCACTACTCACCCGCAAGGGTCTCAAGGCGCTTGTACGAATACCGCTGTGGAACCCGTCCTGGCTTTCCTTGTGAGGCGTCCACTCCTGGGCAACCCCAGGGTGAAGGCTAGGCATCCTTAGCGTTGTGGGGGCCGTTGTGGAGATTAAGCAAGCTATTGCCCAGAGTTGCAGAGTGGGATTCTATGATTGGAATAGGCACCGAGGCGAGAATTATCAGGTCCGTAGAATTTTGAGCCCAAGACCCGCCGAGGCGGGGAATTGAACCCTGGTCCCGGGCTAGACCTCTGCATCAGGGTCTGCCGCTCTAACCATTGAGCCACACTTTTGCACCACTCAAAAACCTTTGGTGGATTTTGTTGAATCCATGCTCTAGCAATAGTCAATCGAGCACAAGCAATTAAAATATTCAATAAATCACAAAGTACAGTAGTTGCCCCTGAGGTACCTATAAATACATCTCTTAGTGAGAACGTAATAGGAATACCAAGTTTAGTAGAGATAATTTTAGTTACTCCATTCCAAAATTCGCCAAGATTTGGGCACCCAAAAAACGTATGGATAATATCAGCTCCTTGCAAGTCACATTTAGGACAGTTTGTACGATCGCTGAAATTATTGTTATTCGATGCCCATTTAAGAATCCGATCTGGTGTGTGATATAGATGACATATGGTTTTAAATAGCTGTAACTTAAGATTTGAGGATTGAACCGCAAGATTGAGACTGTTTAAAGATGAAGTGATAAAGTCTGGTGTTATTTCCATTGTAAGCTTATTAGTCCATTTTTCAGCCAGTTTATGTATATCATTGATATTATATCCAGAAAATAATTTATACCTTCTACTAATCATTGCTTTATCCTCTTCCCTATATATACAGTTCCATACTTCAGATTCTGTCAGACAAGTAAGTTCTATCTTCTTCAAAAGATAATCCCTAATTTGATAGTATTTAAATCTTGCCCCTTCTTGTAATTTATAGCAAATTTTCAATCTTTCAAACGAAAATAATTCCCTATGATCATACAAATCTCCAAGTAAATTAATACCAGAATTAGAAAATACACCGCCTATCATATCTTGAAATATTTGTGGAAGACAAGGATTAGACCATAGTGGAGTTTTATCATGAAACATAGATATCTTGCTCTTGGTAAGAATGGAGCGCCAGATATAAGTGATATCCCGTACCGTCTTGAACTTAACACGTTTAAAATAATTGGGGTCGTTCAGTCTATAAAAAAACATAGCTGCATCTGTTCCCAACAGAAATTTATGAAAATACAAACATTTATCAGGGATCAACAGGCTACGAAAGCGAATCATAAAGGAGGACCAATAAAAATATTTAATATCTGGAAGGCCCAATCCACCTTGATCATAAGGAGCTTTAAGGAGAGAAATAGCTTGTCGTGCTTTTTTATAGCCCCAAATAAAACTACTAATAATACCCTCTAATCTACTAAAATAAGAATTATTTACCCTTAAGGGAATAGAACGAAAAAGGTAAAGGTATTTAGGTAATATTTTCATTTTAACTAAATTAATCCGGCCAATAATACTAAGTGGGAGCTTATGCCATTTCTTAAATACTACAGCAGTTTCCTTCAATAGTGGTTCATAATTTATTGCCACAATTTCATCTATATTTGACGAAATTTTTACCCCTAGGTAAGTTGCTACCGCACATATACCTGTCATCGGTGATGGTAATTGATGATTCAGGATAACTTGAGTCTTACTAGTATTCAAGCGATACCCGGATACTAAGCCATATTTCCCCGCTTCCACCAGGATGCCTGTCATAGTTTCAGGTATATTCGTAGCAATGTCATCCGCATATACTGTTATATCTAAAGAGTTCAAACCATTTCCAAAGGGCTTAATTAAAGCTTGTTTTTGAAGAGCAATTAAAAAAGGTTCCATACCTAAAGCAAATAGTAAGGGTGAGAGAGGGCACCCCTGTCGTGTCCCTCTTCCAATCATAAAAGTAGCAGAGTATTTGCCCATATAAGAAACTTTTCCCAGCGGCAAATCATATAGTGATTGGATCCATTTCAAAAATTGACCTTTTACGCCAAATGCTTGTAACACTGCCCACATAAAATCCCACCCCACTCGATCAAATGCTTTTTCAGCATCTAGTAAAATCATACCGAGTGGGGCGGATTCAGTCTTTGCCAGGTCAAATGCAGAGATGGCCATAATGATATGCGCCGTAGTATCTTTTTTGGGTATGAACCTGTGCTGTTGAGGTGAAACCATATAGGACATTAATGGTGCAAATCGAGTCGCCAATATTTTTGCATATATTTTTGCATCGCTATTAATAAGCGAAATTGGATGATAGGAACCTCGGGGCATATTATCAAGGGGGTTTATCTCCGCTTTTTTGGCTTTAAAAGCCAAGAAAGCGGAGATAAAATTATCTCCCTATTACCAAGCTGTCGCTAACACCAGTTAGTGACAGCTAATAGGAGATAGCGACCATCTTGGGCCTCGCTTTGCATGTCAGTGATATTTATCACTAATGACATGCAAAGTGGGCGTGCCAAGATGTTAGAGACTGGAAACAGTCCCTAACATCGCTATCTCCTATTACCAACTTTTGGAGATATTCGCGCTAAGCGCGAATATCTCCAAAAGCTAACACCTACCCTGAGCAGTTCTTAGCCATGTTATCCAATGGGAGGTGGATAACATGGCTAAGAGCATTTGCTCGATAATGCATGAATATCGCTGACTTTTCTGCGATATTCATGCATTGCGGCTGTTTTTTATCGCATTTGCGATAAACCTTGCTAATAGCAAGGTTTATCTGCGATAAAAATCGCCGATGTGCGGCGATAATTTTTGTCTCTAAACAAGTTAGAGACAAAAATTATCGCTAGTTGTTGGTAATATGCCCCCTCTTTCCTGAGGTGGTTTACCCTTCTTCAGAAAAAAGATAATTTGGGTGAGGTTCCAGGACTTTGGGGCTTGCTCTCCATTACCGATTGCATGAATAACTTTAATAAGCAATGGAATTAACTCTTCCATACAGTTTTTATATAGCTCTAGGGGGATGCAATCCTCCCCTACAGCTTTGCCATTTGCAAGTGAGGTAATTGCATTTCTAATTTCTATTGCTGTAATATCCATCCCTAGCTGATCAGATTGTTCCATCTCCAGCGATTTAACTTTATTTATTATTATATAATTTTTAATATTGTCTTCCTTAACTACAGCTTCTGGTGTATAGAGCTCTTGATAGTAAGATGCGAATTGCTGTAATATTAGCTTAGGATCCTGAAAAATCTGATTATTATCCCCTTTAATCTCTTTAATAGCATTTTGAGCACGATCTTCAGCCACTCTATAAGCTAATATTTTACCAATTTTTCCCCATTTTCATATTGGTTAAGTTGGTATTTTTTTTATTCAATAATGCTTTTTTCCCTAAAGTTATTTTTCATCACTGCCTTTAGTTCAATTAATTTGAAATTTAAAGTCTCTAAATTTTCTGCCCCTGTTAGTAAGGTTTCAGAGAGTTGTTGTTCAAGATTAAGTATTTCGGCAATCAATTGCTCATTTCGAGATTGAAGTTCTTTATTTTGTCGCCAGATATATTGCTGTGTAAATCCGCGTATGCTGGCCTTGCATGCATCCCAGACTATTGAGGGCGAAGCTGAGCAGATATTTATATCTATAAACTCCTTTATTTGATCCTTTACTTGCTTAATAAAATTAACGTTTGTACATAAGTATCTAGGAAAAGAAAAAGAACGGGGTGGTGGTCACTCTGTAGCCATTTTAAAAGTCAAGATAATTGGATTATGATCCGAGGTGACTCTTGGACATATAGTGATAGTGCTGGTTTCCAAAATAGAGTCTGTAACCCATATCATATCTATCCTTGAGCATAGTTTATGTACTGCAGAGTAGTACGTATAGCCCGGCACCCTAGGATGTAAGCATCTCCACGCATCCTTGAGTAAATGAATTGCAGCTAGATCTCGGATTGCCGCCCTAGTTTTTTTCATTTTCTGAGATGAATTTTTTCTCGTTGTATCTAAATTATAGTTCATAATACAGTTAAAATCACCAAGTACAATATATTCCCCATCCCATGATAGCAATTCTAAGTTCATCTGATCTATAACATATGGCTCGTCTTGATTTGATGCATACACCCCACATATAGTAAATTTGTGTCCTTCCCATGTTATTTGTACTATTGCCCACCTACCAGCCCTATCAGTTAATGTCTTATTTATCTCAACTTTAAAGTGTCTATGCTTTAATATTGCCACCCCCGAATAGTAGCATTAAATTCCGTACTGACCATAGTGTCATAACCAAGTTGTTTTAGTAGTTTTCTATCTTTATAGGCTATGTGAGTTTCCGTAATAACCACAATCTGCGGATTATACATCCTAAGCTCTTCATATACAAGATTTCTTTTATTCCTACTATTTAGGCCCCCCACATTCCATACTAAGCATTTTACTATATGCATTGAAAAAAGTATATATCTCTATTCTTAACACATGCAAAAAAAATCATATCCATCTTGTTGTATCTCCAAGTAATATAGTCTTTTAACCCCGTGATGCAATTTTTCCCCCAAAATGATCTCCCCTCCACCCAAACCTTACCAGGCCACAGCCTTTCCCAACCCAGCCCCCCCTACTTACAGGTCCCCCCATTTGATCTGCAGCCGTTCCGTTGGCAGCTTTAGTGCGAAGCTAGTCGCCTCGAGGCCTGAGCACTCAAATAGAACTTATTGAACACCATGTCTACTTTTGCCTAGATTTTCTCTAAGAAAAAATTGGAAAAAATTAAGAAATATAGAAAAGTTATTCAAAAACTGCTTTCTTTTCCATTTTCCACTCCACCAATGCTCTTTCTATTTCATTTTCTTCCATGAAATAATATGTTCGACCGTTTTTAAGCACTTTCAATTTGGCTGGTTCTTGTAAATAGGCCTGGCCACTTAGCTCCTTTATGGGGTCTATATATTGCTTCAATTTCCATCGTCGCTCCATAGAAAGTTTACTTAAATCAGATCTTACAAAAAAAGTAGTTGAATCAATAGTGACTGGAGTATTTGGTCTTGCTTTCAGTGAAATAGCCCGGCGCAGCAGAAAGTTACCAATGTATATCAAAATTGGGCGAGGATATTTACTATTTTTATTTCTTTGAAAGAGAGGGAGTCAATGGGCACGCTGAATTTGTGAATCCCAGTCCCAATCAGATAATTCAGGAAAAGCTTTCTGAAGCAAATGGACAATGTATGCCCTAGCGTCAGCTCCCTCGGCCCCTTCCACAATTCCAAATATGCGTAAATTCTGTCGACGTTGACGATTTTCCAAATCTTCAAGTTTGGCCTGCATTTGGTATAGCTGAGATTCATGTTTATTTACCGCTATTTCGGAGCGGGTTGACTTTTCTTCCGTCAGCACAACTTTTTGCTGTAGTTCTTCCATCTCTTGAGAAATCGTGCCAAGTTTGCGTGACATTTCCTGTAGGGAGGATTGAGTCTTATTACTATCTTCCCTCATCTGTTGATAGTGAGATTGAGCCTCTTGTTTTTGCTCACTCAGTAACTTCAGTATCATTTGAAATGAAGAGGACACCTCCCCTTGGGGTATCCAGTCTGTTGAGGATGCATTATTATGAGGCTCATTAGTTGAGTGTCGGTCATTGTTGCTCTGTGGATCATTAGCTTCAGTACTTATTGCTTCATTTGGTAATCCTATACTGGATGCTGTATTGGATGCTGTCTCAAATAATACTTCTATTGTTGAGGCAGGTACATTAGGATTCTCTGTAATCTTTTCATTAGAAATAGAAGAAAGAGGGAATGAAGTTTCCCTCAGTGGATTTAACTCAATATTCCTTTCCGAAGCAACAGTAGAAGCACAGGAAGGTGTAGTTGATATGATTTGTAACATCTGACCTTGAGTATCACCATCCGTTATCTCTACTGCTGAGTCCTTATTAATGATCAAATCCATCATAGTATTGGAATCATCAGTATCAACTACAGTGTTGTTTAGCTCAGCTGGGCTATTTCCATATAGACGAAGTGCCATTGATTTCACTCCACCCTTAGACTGTACCCATTGTTTATCGGGCTATTTTACGCAATCGATTTCATGGTAGCGGTTTTAGGTTTATTTGTTCCTTTTTAATTTTGTTCTTAATTTTACCTCTCCCTTTCTTAACGCTGGTAATGTTATCTTTGATAGAAGGTGATGTTTTGCTATTTCCCATGTCAGAGATATCATAATACTCCTCATCAGTTTCTACTCCATCCATGTGTTCCAACTGCTCCAGACGTTCGAAATGCTCTGCTCCTATACTCCCCTTACAACCCCCTAGGTCAGAGCTTAATACCTCTTCCTCTCTTGATGCCAGAGTAGTGCTAGACTGTGTAATTGATGTAACCTGTGTAATATTCGTGCTCAAGTCACTCTCAGTCACAATTTGTAAAGAGGTCTCATCAGGGGTAGTAATTCCTACAAAAGCAGGAGTAGAAGTATTTATATCATTGCCATCACCATGCTGCATTTCTTGATTATTTATAATATTACAGCCATTTTCAGGGCAGCTGTTTAATTGTGGAGTCAAAAGACTACTTTGTATCCCTGAAAGCGATGAATCTGGAGCTGAGGCAGAGGCAGGGTCACTTTTAGCATTAGCATTAATATTAGCAATGTCAGGCATATGAGAGGTTAGTTTGGCAATCATCTCAGTTGCATCACATTTCTCCATTCTCTCCTGCCTACCAGATTTTCCTGATGTGTTTCCTGGTATAACCCCAACATGAACAGGAATAGCACCGCTGATAGTCGCTGTCACCTTAGTAGCTGTAGTTAAACGAGTATTCCGCCCCGGTGGTTTTGGTGCCATTTCCCTGCACTCCGCTGCTGCCTCCGAGGAAAATAGCAATACAGAACGCCAGGTAACTTTGGAGCTAAGCCAGTCAATTGCAAGCCGACCCCTCGCTGCCACCGGGAGAAAGCGCCGCTGCAGCTGTGTGAGAGGAAGGAAGCCCTTCAGCCGGGTCTCAATCAGCTGTAATCTCAGCATCCGTTTCGTTTAGTCCGCAGCTTCTGGCTCCCAGGCACCGCTCAAGCAGCACGCCGTGCACCGCCCTCAGGTTCCAGATGACCTGTATTTTCGAGATCGCAAGCACAGCACAGCAAGCCTCTCCTTCGCCGTCCTCGGCTCCAGCTGATCTTCGCTGTCAGCCCACACGCTGCCGTATCGCGCAGACTTAACCACAGTAAAGATTTTGGGTTTTTCCCCCCTTGCTTAATTATCTCGCTCTCTCAGATAGCAAAATCATCTAATTTTCATTCGTTCGCGGGAGTTAGACACGGCGTATTTCAATCAGCTCAGCTCAGCTCTCGAGCAGCGTTCCTCCGCACGGCGGTGTCAATCCGCCATCTTGGACCCTCCTCCTAGCCAATTACATTATTATTTTTTGTTAATATTATTTTTAAATACTTTTTTTGATGTAATAGTATAAAAAGTAAATATATATACATATTATATATACATATATCAAGGGCCTGATTACGTTCTCGGTTGGAAAGCCTCCAACCGCTGCTCGGAGGCTTTCCGACTGATATTGTAGGTTTGAACTTCAACCACCATATTACAAAGATGGCGTTCGGAGTTGAAAGCGGCTGGGTAATCAGCCTCGGTTCCAATGGTCTCAAGCCCGTTGGAGGGTCTGAAGGACCTCAGAAATCCTAACGGACGGTGTTTTCACTGTTCCTATTCCCACTCCATTCAATATAACAGTTGATAAAGTGTTGGATGTTGAAGGGGTAAAATTTACCATTCCTACTCCAATCAGTACAACAATAGGGAAAGTGTTGGATGTCGGAGGGGTAAAATTTACTATTCCCACTCCATTCAGTACAACAGTAGGGAAAGTATTGTATTACTGTGGGGTAATATTTACTATTCCCACTCCAATTAGTTCAACAGTAGGGAAAGTATTGGATGTCAGAGGGATAACATTTACTATTCCTACTCCACTCAGTACTACAGTAGCAAAAGTGTTGGATTGCTGGAAAGTGTTGGATTGTGGAGGGGTATCATTTACTATTCCTACCCCAATGAGTTACTTACATAACTTTCTACTCTACCTCTACAAGCTACACCTCTAAAATGTATATTTAAATTTATAACTTTTACACATTTTGCATAATTAAAGATCTAATAAAATATTATTACTAGTAAAGTACTAAAATGAAAAAAAATTACATTTAATTACCTTTTATCCCTACATCCATAAAATACATACTACACCCATGTAACGTACTAACTTTAAAAAACTTTAAATAATTTACGTAATTAATAATTAATTAAGCAATTAATATTCCTAATTTACTAAGAAAAAAAATTATATTTAATTAACTTCCCACACTTTACCTCTACAAATACAACTCACACATATAACCTAAACAATATTTTAATGACAAGTTTACATAATTATTTACCATTTAAACAATCATTTACAATTAGCAATGATTATTATAATTTCGTAGACACCCTTTACCTATACAAAAACCACAAACCACCACCCCAAAAAATATATACTACACAATTTTTAAATAATTATAATTCATTTACTTCCCACCCTATACCCATACAAAACCCAAAACCTGCGGGTTCAATTTAAATTAAAACAAAATATTTATGCAATTACATATTTATCAATCAAATATTATAAATAATAAAAAAAGTATTATTAATACATTATAATTAATAAACGTCCTACCCTTTACCCCTAATAAACACAGAAACCGCACCTCGAACTTAAAACAAATTAAAATAATTTGACTAATTACATAAATATTTATCATTTTCGGAATTATTAATAATTAAAAATGAATTATAAATTATTTATAATTAGTTTACTTCCCACCCTTTACCCTTACAAAAACCACATCCACACCTAAAACTTAAAACAAAAAATATTAATTATACAATTAACATGAATAATTATCAATCCAATAAAAAATATTTATTATTAAATTAAAATTAATTTACTTCCCACCTTATCCCCTTACAAACCCCACAACCCACACCTAAAACTTAACAAAAAAAGTATTACTTATACAATCAACATAAATAATTATCAATGAAATAATTAATATTAAAGTCAAATCAAATCAAATCAAATATACTTTATTCGGCTTATGAAAAACAAAACCATAAAAGTTCATAATAAAATACAATTTACAATAAAAAACATTTTAAATGACCAGCGTACAGTAAGGAAGGGTCCCTGACATAAAAAGTTATTTTCCGCTCTAAGATTATGGCAGTATCAAAGGGGTTCGTGATTTAAACACAGGAGTTCATGATTAGCCTTTGTTACATATCCAGATATTCAGGGGGGAAAGCACGGGATTATGGGGTAAAAGTCATGTAAGTCCCATATTGATATTGGGCCGTCTCTTACTCGAGGCGGGCAGGATTTCAAATAAGGTACTATGTTTCGATCCCTGAATCTCACGAGTACCAGGTCCCCCGCAACGTCTTTGGGAAGAGAGCCCAGCCAACCAACCCTTCTAACACTCCTTATTACTCCGTATAAATTGGGAGGCAATGGTCTATTTTTTGAGAGCCAAAATTTGGTTTTATTGACTAAATCATATTGTCTCTCAATTTTTCCCGGTGGCAGAGAAGGTACACCCGCAAGGATGCACACGTATGGGGCCGCTTCCGGAGGTAAATGGATAGAATTAGTTTTATTTTGACCTACTCTCGGTGCGGTCAGCTGTGGGAGGGAAACTTTAGTGGGGACTTTAGGTGTTTGTTGCCCTGAAGCAGTAGGGCCAGTGGGTTTTATTTGATGCCTTTTATACTGCACAGGTGGTTTTGAGCCTGGAAGGGTAGGGGAAGTCTTAGGGCAATTGGGTGTAGCACTATGTTTGCCAACCAGCGGATTTAACATAATGGCTTTCTCTATCTCGGAAAGCCGTTCCCCTAACAGGTTCATTTTTTCTAATAGGGGTGCTATCATAGAAGTAAGCAGTTGTTCGATAATGGGTATTAATTGCAGTTGGGAAGGGGGTGCTATGGCTTCTGGAAACTCCACAGACGGAGGGATCGTTGGGGAGTTTGCAGTGGATGGAGATGGGATCAGAGGGGACTCATTGCTTTGTGTATTCGGACAGCAGAATTTATTATCCAATATGGATGGATCTCGAGGTGTAGCCTTATGTGAGAGTAAACTAACATTTTTGGGCAGAAGGGGAGTATCCAATGAGGCATATGTGGTTTTGCAGAGGAGATTCAGCTCATCTAGCAGGGAGCACGTTTGCCCACTGCTATCTTCGTAGGTAAAATGGTTCATGGTGGTATAGGGATGTAGCGCCTTGATGTGAGAAAGAGTCCACTAATAGGAACACAGGAATCTTACAGGAGGTCTTTACCTACTATATAGTATGCCTACAATGTGGCAACCAGGGGGGGTGGCCCGTCCCGTCCTTTTCCAGCCTTTGAGGGCCGTGGAGGGCCTGCCCTTTGCCCGGGCTTCGCCCCGGGCTATGTCCCGCGCGCGTCCCGCGTCGCGGGAAAGGGATCGAAATTAAATCACTACTGACGAGGGGGCGGGAACGCCGAGGGAAGAGGCAGCAGCTGGGTAGGCAGAGAGCCTGCTGGACCTCGCAGTCCCTCGGCGTCTGATTCACACAAAGTCCTTTCCCCTTCGAGCACAACACACAGGGAGAGTGAGCGCTGACAAAGCGCAGGGATCCCACGGCGACCTGCCCTCAGTGCCTGGAAACAGCAGCAGTCCGTGAGTCCGTGAGTCATATTTGTATTAATTAGTTTTTTATTAAATTACTTTTCACGCTATTCTCCTATAAACCCCACATCTCGCTACGGTACTAAAATAACAAAAAACTATTACATTACATTTTAAAACTACTATTAATATACAAACCACATTAAATAACTAACAATATTTAAACAAACACATACAATAAACATATATAATAAAATACTCAAAAATTATTAAAAATCAATATTATTAACAACGATATTTTTAACATTGATATTACTTACCTTTAAAACGATATTCTTGTCCACGATATTCTTGCTCAGGACATTTCTGTGTCGCGATATTTCCAACTCGATATTTGTGTCAGTCAATATCATAATTTTTTGTCTGAACACCCTCCCTCCTCAAGAGCGAGTCACCGGTGGTTCCCTTACTATGACCATGTTTTGGGCCCTTTTTGCAGTTGAAAATGCTAGTTTCCAGGTTATGACATGGAACATGATTGGTCTGCTGGACCAGATCAAGCGTGCTGCTGTCCTTCGCTACACTAAAAAACATGTCCAGTGGTCTTGATGTTGTGTGAGACTCATCTCCTGGACATCGATTGTTTCTTCTTGCCCAGGTTTGGTTATGACAGGACCTATCACATGGGATATGTCAGTTTCCCCATGGTGCTGCCTTGAATTGCCAAGGGTTCACAGGTCGCTGAGTGATAGTGGAGGGCACGCTCTATGGCAAGCTTGTCAACCTCCTCAGTGTATACATACCACCTTAATTTCTGCCACAGACATTCAGGATACTCACAGGGATGGTTTCAGGGTTTCGCCAGGGGACCACTATTCTGGAAGGGGACTTCAACGCAATTCCCCGTCCTGAACTTGATGCCTCAGGTCCTTCGACAGGTCTCCGACAATGGGAAGTGCAACAGCTGGGCTCCTGGATGGAGTCCCTGAGTCAATGTGATGCCTGGCGAACTTGACATAATACTGGCCGGTCGTAAACTCACACGGTGGCCTCAGCTAAATCTCTCTTCAGGATTGACCTCCTTCTAGCACCCACCGATGTGCTCCTCATGACAGCCCCGCATATACTTCCTAGGGGCATCTGCGACCACCCTTCGGTGCTTGTCTGTTTTGGGGCACCGGCCTGATCTAGGCGTCCCGGGTAGACTGAATGCCTGGTGCCACATGGATGAGTGGTTCTGGAAGCACATCCAGTTGGAAATCAACTTGTACTTTGAGACCAATGTAGGATTAGTGGTCTCTGCCAGCTAACTATCTGCGGTTAGTAAGGCCACAATTTGGGGTATCGCTAAATCTTACATTTGCAGGGTGTAATGTCTCAAGTGGGAGAAGCATACACTCCTTGAATCCCGCATCCGCGCACTTGAAAAGCGCTGCTCTGCTGGGGCCTCAGAGGGGCTTTATCGGGAATTCAAAATTGATAGGATCTCCCTGCGCCAAATGGAACTTGATGAGGCTGACAATGCTGTTGCTTGTCCACGCCAAGGGTCTACAAACGCAGTGTCAAGAATGGAAAACTCCTCTACTGGCTTGCTTTGGGCGGGATGAAATTGAGTATACTCCAAGGTGTCAGGGATGCAGCGGGTTGAAGTCTAACTAGTGCTACGGAAACAGCAGAAGCATTTGCTTCCTGCTACCAGGCCCTCTGTGACCACCACCATCGACCTGCGCAGGAATGGGCTAGCCTGCTTCTTCATGATGTTGCCCTGACTAGGCTCAATTTTATTTATTTATTTAAAAGGTTTTATATAGCGCTGGCTGGACCCAAGAGTATCAGAGCGCTTTACAGGCATGTAGGTAATACAGGCTAGGTAAAGAACAAAAACTTACAGTATGTCTTAGTACATCAGGGTCCAGAGACTATTAGAAGAATAGAGATATAAAAGACTTGAATGGAGAGACATTTGCAAGGGACAGGAAGAATGCGAGGTTAGGAGAGAGGGAGAGAAGGGGGGAGGGCCGGAGAGTGAGGGCAACTAGGGAGGGAGGGGGAAGTAGGGCAGGGGTGGCCCGAATGAGAGAAAAGGATGGGATGGGGTGGGAGACACATAAAAGAGGAGAGAGTAAAAAGGTTCAGAAGGGAGGTAGGTAGTAGCCAGTGACGATATCTTTAGGACCCCGGTATTTGTTGAGAAGTAGAAGTTCGAGGTCATTTTTGAAGCTGGAGTAGGAAGAGTTGCAACGTAGTTCTTTGGGGAGTGCATTCCAGATGGAGGGTGCGTTACCAGAGAACGATCGAGATTGTGTAGAGTTATTTTTTAAAAGAGAGGGGGACAAGGACAAGAGCGTTAGTGCTCCTCAAAGATCTAGAACAACCAGCTTTGTGGAGTTTGTTGGAGAGGTAGGATGGGGTATTTTGATGGATAGGGAGCCAATTTAGGTCTTTGAGGATGGGAGAGAAGTGTTCAAAGCGCTTACAGTCAGAGATGAGCCTGGCAGCAAGGTTCAAGATGGATTTGAGAGGGGCAAGGTGAGATTTAGTGGTACCAGCGAGAGTGGCATTGCTGTAGTCGATTCTAGACAGGACCAATGATTGTACCACCGATTTGAAGTCATCAGCAGGAATAAAGGGTTTAATTTTATTTAGATGATGTAGGGTGAAAAGAGCACCTTTGGCTGAATTTTTTATGTGGGGTGTGAGACTGAGGTTCAGGTGGACGCTGATGCCGAGAGATTTGACAGAGTTGGAGATGGAGAGAGAGCAGTTAAGGGTTTTGATGTCAGAAATCCAGCGTTGAATTGGAAGAGAGTTGTTTTTGGGAGAGTATAAGATGATTTCAGTTTTTATAGGGTTAAGTTTCAGGTGGTTGCAATGGAACCACAATTGTATCTTGGACAGGGCATCATTTAGATGAAGGACATCATCATGAAATTTGATCTTATAGTAAAGTTGGGTGTCATCAGCATAGAGGTGATAACTGTACACACCAAACTGTGGTTCTTGAGTCTGCCATCATGACGGATGAGATGAAGGCAGCTATACGGGACCCTAACACTGGTTGGAGACCTGGAAGAGACAGGCTTCCTGCAGAATATTATTGGTGCTACGGTTCCGTGCTTACACCTCACTTGGCGAATCTGTACTCTGAATCCAAATAGCGGGGCTCCTTCTCCCCAAACTTGTACGTGGCCACCGAAGTGGGGCTCCACAAAAAGAGGCAAGTGGCTGACACATGCGCCTCATACAGGCCCGCTAATTAATGCAGAGCTTAGGATTTTCGCTACGGTTTTGGCAAATCTATTACTGCGGGTGCTAACTCACCTTATTCATGCCAATCAATGTGGCTTCATGCCCCATCGGGGTACCCACCATTGTGTTTGCTGAGTCAACATCGCTTTCACCCACCATCACAGTATCACTGACCCCACTGAGCTGTTACTGGTTAATTTTGAGAAGGGATTTGACATAGTTGACTGGGTCTACCTACACTAGATATTGCATTGCATGGGCTTCGGCCCAAAATACCATGGACGTGTTCACCTCCTCGATAAAGAACTCATCGCCCAGGTCCTTGTCAATAGAGCGCTCCCTGCCCCCTTTCCTATCCTCAGAGGTACTTGACTGGGGTACCCCAATTTCCCCTTCTGTTTGCTCTAGCCATTGAACCCCAGGCTGCGATTATGCTCCGGTGTGGGGATAGCGATGGTTGGTAGGGAACGGAGTATAAGATAGCCTTATACGCGGAAGTGCTCCCTTTCCTGACCAGCCACAGCTATCAGGCCCTCGAGTCATCCATATTCTGGGCATGTTTAAGGAGGCCTCTGGATTCTGTGTGAACTGGAGAAAGTATTTTTTGGTTTCGTTTAAGGGCGATGCAGTGATAGTGAGTAGTATCGGGTCCATATATCACTCATACCATATCTAGCTCAGACCCTTAATCATGCTCCTCTGCTCATCAACACAAAACAGGTGCTGGAGTCATGGTCCAGTCTCCCACTAAATACACTGAGTAGAGAGGCCCTGTTCAAAAGGTTGCTGCTCCCCAAGTACCTCCATGCCCTACAGAATTTCTCATTCCCCATTCCCACATCCTGGCTCACACAGCTTAATGCTCTAATCCGCTCCTTCATGTGGTGGGAAGACCCCCACGCATTGCCTGGGCTAAGTGCTGCCATTCAACATTTGATGAGGGCTTGGGACTAGCTGATATTAAGCTCTATTACTGGGCATCACATATTCGGCCATTAATGCTTGGATGACGGGGGCTGGAGTGGCCCCGCGTATAGAGTGGAACTGGTCCCATTGGGTCTGGACAGGATCTATTTCCACCACAATGCTTGAAGCCACTAAAGTGGTACTGTTCTGCTGGCGTGCAGCTAACTGCTTCCTGGAATGGGATCATAAACTCATGCAACAAACTTTTCAGTGGAATTGATGCTGGCTACATCATACAGCCCAACTTGAGGGGTTTAGTCAGTGGGATAAGATTAGCATTATATCTCTAGGTGATTTGTGGAGCAGTGCCCACATGAGGTCCTTTGCAGAGCTGCAGGCCCTCTCCCAGCTTAGCCACACACAATTTCACAAAAACCTGCATTTCCACCACTGGCTGCTCATTCCTCCAACCTTACGGACCTTCCCAAATACAGCCAGCTTGAGGTCCACCAATTGATGGGCAACAGCAGTGGCGTCTCTGAGATATATTGCTCCTTGGTACATAGCGTCCATGATACGGTTGGACTCCTGAAGCTGAAATGGGTGGGCTTCGTCAGGGAGCTCAATAAAGCAGACTGGCACAATGTGCTTAAGGCCCCCAGGGAAAATGCCCCAGTGCTTCTGCTGCACCCTCCTTGAGGCAATGCTTTTTTCATGTTATCTGGCAATGCTCAGGCATTGTGCCATTCGGAGAGTGCAAACCCTGATTACTTACACTGGTGTTGGGGAGACAAGTTGATCTCATATGCAGGGTAGAACTCCTGGGGAACCTGGTAGACATAAATGGAAGTAGGGGTGACCGGATGTTGGTAGGTGTTGCCTCAGTTCTGGTCAAGAGCAATATAGTATGGAAATGGAGATCTCCTGCCCCGCCTATGATTGTGGAGTGGTGGAGGGCAATGGATTGGTGCCTCAAAGGAGAGAAGACTGTGCACAGAGTACAAGGATGCCCACGGAAGCATTCTCACTTCTGGAGCAAATGGTAGGATTATGGACTGGGAGAAGTTGCAGCACTGGAGAACTGATGGAAGTCCATTCATGACTTTTGTTGGTTTGGGTTAGGGGTAGCAGGAAACTTTGGTTTATTAAACAAATTACACCAGTACGACAAAACCCCTATCAGTAGACCCGGAGATATTCAATTTTAAATGCAAACAGTACCCAAAAGAATAACATGCCACTCGCAGTAATCTATTCACACGGTAAACAGCCTTTGCACCGCGGTCAAAACACCGCGGTGCCATTACGACGCGTCTTTTACAATGCAAGTCATTACCACGACTTGCGCTGGAGGGCGCTCTAGACTAAGGAATAGTAGATGTACTATTCCAACACCTTCCCTACTGTACGTAGGCTGGAGTTGAAATAGTAAATCTTACTATTCCTAAGTCCAGCACCCTACAGCGCAAGTCGTGGTAACGACTTGCGTTGTAAAAGATGCGCTGTGATGTACCGCGATCTTTTGGATCACGTTGTAACATCATACAACCATTCACACTAGACCGGGATAATACTTCACAAATTCAGGCTGACTACGATTGAGTGTGGGTCAGACACAGGGACCTGGTTAGTCCTGCTGAAAAGTTACCTTCAAAGTCCAGAACAAAGACTTCCATTTGTGATGGGGTAGGCCACGAGGCGGTAGGCCACGAGGAGGAGGCTCAATACTTCCCACTTCCCATTGCTGTAGATAGAAGAGCAGGTTATGCATCAATGACGGTCTTTGCTGTTGTGCAAAAAGCCAGTCAAGCGTCATGGACTGTCATTGCTGTAGCTTAGCATTGGCGGTCATCATGAACTCTTAACTGTTATTGCTATAGCGCGAAGTGCAGTTCTTGCATTGCCTGTGATTTCTGGCAATCAAAGTTGATGCAAAAATGAGGTATCACCGTAGCTATGCGCAGGTGCCAGAATTTTGGCGAGAATGGGCCCTCTTTTGGATTAAATTCTCACTCCAGCAAAGGACAGCAATGCTCAAGCAAATCCAGTTCCAGGTACAGGCAGGTGCAGTTGCAGCAGGTCAAGGCAGGTCCAGATGCAGCAGATCAGCTGAGCAGCTACCTGTCCTACCCTCACATCTGGTACTTGAATGAAGGGGTGGGGCACATGCACCCTTCCCTAATAATGCAATTTAGCCCCCGGGGGATAGATCCCTTTATCCTAATGAGGCTCGGAGAAGGGGGCCCGGACAGCCCCCACCCCTTTTATTTGAAGTTGGCCCTAAGGGCTGGGGCCAATACAATTGACAACTGTGTTCTTTGGACCCTAATAATTCAATTTTGGCCCGGGGAATGGGTGCCCAGGGCCTAATGAGGTCAGGAGGGTGGTTACACACCGCCTTTAATAAAAAGTGGGCACCTGGAGGATGAGGTCTCCAGGGCACTTAAGGCTTGCGGATGTGAACAACACGACCCACTCCCCTACAAGTAAAATATGGCCCAGGGGGAGGGGATCCTCAGGCCTATTTGAGCTTGGAGAGGGGCCATTTGCCCCTCTCCCCTAATGTAAAAGTATTTTGCCCTGTGGCCTGGTGTCAGATTCCTTTGTGTGTGTTGGATGCTAATTCCAGTGAATAGTAAGTGAGGCTGGATGCAGCCTCTCCCCAGTCATTCTACCAAGAATGACTGGGGAATGACCGTCCTGACGCTCTCAGAAGCGGTCGCTCCCTGCTCCCTGCTCCAGTGGTATCGTATTGCTGCCCTGCCTGTGATCCCTGCCTGTGATATTTGTGCATTTAAACCCACTGCTTGTCATTGCGCTGCATGTAACAGAAGACCAAGCGTGTGCATAATATTCATTAATTAGCGCTTTGCCGATTGAAGCACTATTGTGGTGTTACACGCGCATACCCAGCTGTTGTCTCTGCCAGCTGCCACTTAGCATTGCGCTCGTGTGTGTAAGCATTGGCGAGTGTTTATCTTTCATTTTACCGTGTTGTGAAGCCGCCATTTACTCGGTGTGCCCCTTGATTTAGGCAATTTGACTTGGATGCCATTTTGTTTGTTGTTTGTGCCTCGGAGCCCGTCCTCTCCGACCGATCCCGCCTCCCTGCTGACCCTCCCTCCCACGAAGTACATAACCTAGCCCCCACCCCCGGAAGCGTTGTGACCGTCCTGACGCTCTCAGAAGCGGTCGCTCCCTGCTCCCTGCTCCCTGCTCCAGTGGTATCGTATTGCTGCCCTGCCTGTGATCCCCGCCTGTGATATTTGTGCATTTAAACCCACTGCTTGTCATTGCGCTGCATGTAACAGAAGACCAAGCGTGTGCATAATATTCATTAATTAGCGCTTTGCCGATTGAAGCACTATCGTGGTGTTACACGCGCATGCCCAGCTGTTGTCTCTGCCAGCTGCCACTTAGCATTGCGCTCGTGTGTGTAAGCATTGGCGAGTGTTAATCTTTCATTTTACCGTGTTGTGAAGCCGCCATTCACTCGGTGTGCCCCTTGTTTTAAGCAATTTGACTTGGATGCCATTTTGTTTGTTGTTTGTGCCTCAGAGCCCGTCCTCTCCGACCGATCCTGCCTCCCTGCTGACCCTCCCTCCCACGAAGTACATAACCTAGCCCCCACCCCCGGAAGCGTCGTGACCGTCCTGACGCTCTCAGAAGCGGTCGCTCCCTGCTCCAGTGGTATCGTATTGCTGCCCTGCCTGTGATCCCTGCCTGTGATATTTGTGCATTTAAACCCACTGCTTGTCATTGCGCTGCATGTAACAGAAGACCAAGCGTGTGCATAATATTCATTAATTAGCGCTTTGCCGATTGAAGCACTATCGTGGTGTTACACGCGCATGCCCAGCTGTTGTCTCTGCCAGCTGCCACTTAGCATTGCGCTCGTGTGTGTAAGCATTGGCAAGTGTTTATCTTTCATTTTACTGTGTTGTGAAGCCGCCATTCACTCGGTGTGCCCCTTGATTTAGGCAATTTTACTTGGATGCCATTTTATTTGTTGTTTGTGCCTCGGAGCCCGTCCTCTCCGACCGATCCCGCCTCCCTGCTGACCCTCCCTCGCCCCTCCCCTTCCACTATCCATTTATGACAGATGCTTTTTCGCGCAGCGTTCACGCGCAGCGGACGCGCCCCAGCGCACCGAAGGTGCGCCAAAGGTAAGCCCGTCTACGCCCGCCCGCGCCTGGCCCGCGCCCAGTGCCTGTCCCCCTGGTCCCCACCATACCCAGCCCACTAGAGTCACATATGATGCCACAACTCTCCTCGCCCTCAACCCCGGACGCGCTCCTCAATGCTGCGAAGCCACCCCAGGTCGTACCCACGGTCCATTCGCCTGCCTCTCCTGCAAGTTCAACTGTTCCAGGACCCTCACCAAACCCACTTCCTCCACAAACAGCCCCGACTCTGACCGCCTGAAGTGCATCCTGCTGAACACCTGCTCGGTCCACAGACACGCAACGGAACTCTGGGACCTACTCGACACTGCATCACGGGACATCGCCTTCCTTACCGAAACATGGATGAACACATCTTCAGCACCCGACATCACCATTGCCATACCAGACAGCTACAAGATTACCCGTAAAGACCGCACCAACCAAACAGGAGGAGGCATCGCCATCATCTATAAGAAAACCATCAAAATCACGACCAGCTCCGATGATAATCTCGCTACCGCCGAACATCTCCACTTCCAGATCCACACTGACCCTAGGACCACACTTAGAGGCACCCTCATCTACAGGCCTCCAGGCAACCGCACTCAAGTCAGCGATGACATCACAGACTTCGTCAGCCCACATGCCCTCGCCTCCGTGAACTACATTCTTTTAGGAGACTTCAACTACCACCTTGAAAACAAACACGACAGTAAGCACATTTCCTTCGACCACACCACAGCCCTCCACTGGACGGACCACAGCTGTGTTCACTTCAGCTACAAAACCACCCTGACCCACAACCGCCCACAACCTATTCCTCGGAGAAACTGGAACAAAATCACTTCCGACCAACTTCTCACATCACTCAACCAAAACCCTCCCACCCTCTCACTGGACCCAAACCAAGCGGCCATCAATCTCAAGCAATGGATCACCCACAGTGCTGACGAATTAGCACCCCTGAAAAAACACCAGATCAAATCAGCCAACAAAAAGGCTCCCTGGTTCAATGATGACCTTAGAAAATCCAAGAAGCTATGCCGCACCCTGGAGAAAACATGGAGAAAAAACCTGACCACAGACAACATGTCCACCCTCAAGGCAGCCACCCGCAAACAAAACCAACTGATCCGATCCGCCAAGAAATCAGCACTCAAGGATCGTCTTGACAACAACACCCACAACAGCAAGGAACTTTTCAACATCGTTAAAGAATTCACCAACCCCACCGCAGCATCCAACGACATCACTCCATCCCAAGACCTCTGCGATGCGTTATCCTCCTTCTTCTACAACAAAATTGCCGACATCCACAACAGCTTCGAGAACATTCCCAGCGTTCAACCCTCCCCACCCCCCTCAGATCCTACTCCGCCAACTAACAACCTTACCACCTGGAACCCAATTACCACTGAAGACACCATCCGCCTAATGAACTCAATCCACTCTGGCTCACCAACCGACCCCTGCCCCCACCACATCTTTAACAAAGCGGACTCCATCATCGCACCCCATCTCCATGATGTCATCAACTGCTCGTTCAGGTCTGCCACCTTTCCAGAAAGTTGGAAACACGCAGAACTCAGCACCCTCCTGAAGAAACCCACAGCAGACCCCTCCGAACTCAAAACTACCGGCCCATATCCCTCCTCCCATTCCCGGCCAAAGTCATTGAGAAAGCCGTCAACAACCAGCTCGCCGCCTTCCTTGAATCCAACAACTCCCTTGATCCATCTCAATCCGGATTTCGAGCCAAGCACAGCACCGAAACTGCCCTCATTGCAACTACTGACGACATCCGAACACTACTGGACAACGGTGAAACAGTGGCCCTCATTCTACTCGACCTCTCCGCCGCCTTCGACACAGTCTGCCACAGCACCCTTATACAACGCCTCAGCAACATCGGAATACAAGGAAAAGCCTTGGACTGTATCACCTCATTCCTCGCTGGGAGAACTCAAAGAGTCCGACTCCCCCCGTTCAACTCTGAAGCCACTGAAGTCATCTGTGGAGTACCACAAGGATCTTCACTCAGTCCCACCCTCTTCAACATTTACATGAGTCCACTTGCCTCCATCGCGCGTCAACACAACCTCAACATCATCTCTTACGCCGACAACACCCAGTTAATCCTTTCCCTCACCAAAGACCCTAACACCGCCAAAACCAATCTTCACGAAGGCATGAAAGAAGTAGCTGAATGGATGAAACATAGCCTCCTCAAACTCAACTCAGACAAAACGGAGGTGCTCATCCTAGGATCCTCCCCCTCTGCTTGGGACGACTCTCGGTGGCCTTCCTCTCTGGGCACAGCACCCACACCCACAGACCATGCACGTAACCTTGGCTTCATCCTAGACTCCTCTCTCTCGATGTCCAGACAAGTCAACGCAGTCTCATCCTCTTGCTTCAACGTACTTCGCACTCTCAAAAAGATCTTCCGTTGGATCCCCCTAGAGACAAGAAAGACTGTCACCCACGCACTGGTCACAAGTCGACTGGATTACGGCAACGCACTATACGCCGGAATCACAGCAAAATTACAGAAAAAACTCCAACGCATCCAAAACGCATCAGCGAGACTCATATTAGACATCCCTCGCCAAGATCACATCACCGGACACCTAAAAGACCTCCACTGGCTTCCCGTCAACAAAAGAATTACTTTCCGCCTTCTCACCCACGCACACAAGGCCCTATACAATCTAGGACCCGAATGCCTCAACAATCGCCTGTCCTTCTACAAACCCACCCGCCAACTAAGATCGGCCAATCAAGCTCTCGCCGCGGTCCCGCGCATCCGAAAATCCACCATGGGTGGCAGATCCTTCTCCTTCCTTGCCGCCAAGACCTGGAACTCACTCCCCACTCACCTCCGCCTTACTCAAAACCACATCTCCTTCAGAAAAGATCTTAAAACCTGGATATTCGAAAAATAATGAACCCCTTCCCCAAGCGCCTTGAGACCCTCTGGGTGAGCAGTGCGCTATACAAATCCACAAACTTGAACTTGAACATACTGTCTGCACTTAAACCCCCTTTGTGTTACTGTCTGGAAGCAATACACAAACCCCAACAGCAGTACCGTTCACATTCATGTGACCCAGGACACTAGAAGAAGGCATCAATGTGTGGGACAAGAAAATGCCAACTTTCTAAAAGTGCCATTTTTATCATTCTAACTTAAAAACCGACTTTTCCATTAAAGAGGATTGTGAATTGTAATTCATTTGAGTCTAAATGTATCACTTATTAAGTGTAATAAGGTAACCCAGTGTTAGTCAATGAGGGAGTTGTACCTCGCAACAGTGAAAAACGACTTTAGGAGATTTTTTAAAGTCATGACATGTAAAACTGAAGGACACATGCCTAGTTTTTTAATATGTACAGAATTTAGGGCCTCTCCTAAGTTGACTTATAAGTATTAAAAAGAAAAGTTTATACCTGGCAAAGGGTTTATTTTGCCAGGTCGAAATAGCAGTTTAAAACTGCATTACTGCCTGTAGTGGCAGGGATGAGACAGGTTGTAAAGTGCTACTTCAGTGGGTGCAAAACTGAGTACTGCAGGCCCACTTGTAGCATTTAATTTATAAATCCTAGGCACATAAAGTACCATGTACTAGGGACTTACAAGTAAATTGAAAGTGGCAATTAGGTATACGCCGGTTTTACCATGTTTGAAGGAGAATGCCACAGCACTTTATCACTTTTATATTTCCACAGCCCCATAGTTGTGCTCCATTAGTTGCATCCTCCACTGCTCTTTGACTGTATACCTGTAACAAAGTTGTTATTGATTTGAATCATACAATTGCATTATCCCTCTTTCTTAATAAGCTAGCAGTTTAATTCATATGGGCAGCCCAATCCAATTTGCAACTAAAAACGTAGCCTCAAATAATCAAAGTGGCTCACACTTTCCAAAAGCAAACAAGTTTGTGGCCTGTTTTGCGTGTTTCATAAGCATCACTTTTGATTTCCTGATATTTATTGTTAAAGCTTTATCACAACATCATTGCTCATCCTGTGCATAGAACTTGCAGTTATAGAGAGGAAGCCAGCATTATCTGAAAATAGCCATATGGGTATTTTTAGATCTCACAGTTTCAGTACATCCACCTTTAGTGACTCCATAGAACACAGTTTATCATTTATAAACAAGCTGACAGTAATAGTGTTAAGACATATCACTGCGGAACGCCAGATAACATTAGAAACTACTCGAGCTCGTCTCACTCTTGTCTTAGTCACTCTAGCATGAGTTCCCTGCTATATACATGGCAATGTCTCCATTGATGCATTCTGTACCCCTATGCCCTCTAGTGCTACCCCTACTTGGTCCTATTGACCAGGTCAAATGTTGACTTGAGCTTAATAAAAGTTCAACAGAGCGGCATCTTCTTGATACTTGAATACTTTATACAGATTATATAAAGTCGCCTGGCCAACAGCAGTCAAGCCTCTCCTAAAACCAGCCTGTACATCTACAAGAACTCTCCCTGCTTCTACCCAACTCTGAGCGGTTAAGTAGCACTCCCCCATAAATGGTACCAGCCTCATCTAGCAGGGAGATGGGTCTAGGTATAATAAAACTAAACATAATTTGCAGTCTCATTGTTGCTATTCGTTTTGTGTCCCACTGAACTATAATGGTATCTTGTCAGGATGCTGGCGTCTTCCCTGTAGTGAGAACAGTATGAATAGTTGTTGTAGCACCCCTGACCAAAGGCTGTTGTCAGATCAATATCAATCCCTGGGCCCTGCATCAGCTCCTTGGATTGAGTTCGACGTCAGGCACCTAATAGCCGATTCCCGCTTCATGGACTAAAAGACAACCACTGTGTCCTGGCACAGAGACTCTGCAATCCTTTCTCTGTCAATGAGAGAAGATGGGACATTACACCCACTTGTGATGTCATTGCTCTTCGAACGGCATGTCGGCCAATAAGCCAGTGGCCAGTGATGCAGATCGTAGAGAGGTATGCAAAGAGGCTCTAACTGGGTTGCCCACCTAGAATAAATGAAGGCGCAGCTTCTTACTAAGGGCCTGCTTGTATTTGCATTACTCCGATTTTGCTTGTATTTGCACGATCATGACTGCGCTATTCTACAACGAATGAGCACAGAATACTTTATGATCTTTAAAGGCATGATTTTGATTGGATTTAAGGCTCTATTGATTTCAGTATTGCTATGAGTTTAGGTCTAGAATTCTTAGCCAATAGGAAACGCCTCTCAGTGCTCAAATGTTTTTTTGCAGAGAGATGAGTCCAACCAACATGTGCTCTTAATTGACAAGTCAATTTACCAACTCGATCTGGAAAGTCAGTCATTCACTGTTTCCCAAACCGGATTAGAAAATATCCATTTTGTGAAGTAAATGTTCACGTTTTTAGCTGCAGCTGTTTTCAAACACAAACGTTCATTGCCGCTCAAGAAAAAGCTGGATAATCAATGACATTTTAATACATATAAAACATATGAAATCCTAAACTCAGTATTTGATCTGCGAGTCACATAGTATTGAAGAAAAAGTATCTAAATCACCATGCGCAAGGCATAACAAAATTATGGTCCCTGCAAAAACAAATTAATTCATGTCTGTTCTCCTATGCCTGGTTAACATTTACTAGAGATGTTGGATTACATAAACTGCCCGGGTAGTTCTGCTCTCTTGTTTGCAATTTGTGCTTTTTAATTTCAATTTCTTTTTGCAGTGGCAATATCAATTGTTGTATGTTGCTACTGCAAGATCCCATCAAAACGAGCTGGAAAAGAAAAGCAAAAAATTTGTAATTATTTAATTTTAGATAGGAGTCAAAGGCAAATTTACCCAGGCAAAAATAGACAAGGTAGCAATACAGGTACTTTATTTAACTGGTTAATTAACGCCAGTAAGATACTTTCCTAGTCCATGTGCACTTTCTATGCATGGAATGTTTCACAGAAAATACTTTACACAAGGATTCTTGAAATTAGTTTGCTCATTCAGTCCTGTATGTTATAATTTTATAAACGATGCATTTTGGGAGCATGTTGTTTGGGACTGTGTTGTCCCTTCATCATTAACCTATGTCCCTATTTTTGTAAGACCAATCTCTATAT
The DNA here is from genome assembly GCF_964263255.1 of Lissotriton vulgaris. Lineage (NCBI taxonomy): Eukaryota > Metazoa > Chordata > Amphibia > Caudata > Salamandridae > Lissotriton > Lissotriton vulgaris. The sequence goes on along the minus strand of NC_141687.1, from coordinate 2,124,559,727 downwards.
TAAAATTATATACAGACCATGCATTCTCTATTTTGTATCACATGTACCATTATATCAGATACTAGCAGCCCGTCCCGACGTTGTCCGGGAGCAAAAGGCTGCTTCAGGGCCCCCGCCCGCTCCGCAGAAGAGTTGTCTGTGCAAGTCCTGGCCCTGTTCAACTGATTTGGCCCACTTGTGTTATTTTTTTAATTCGTATGTATTGTTTTCCGCGTTTTATGTTGTTTGCAAGATGGGAGGAAAGTGTTGTGTCACCTGTTTAATGTTTTTTTTTCTTTCGAAGGCTCTTTCCGTGTGTTCGTTTTTGTATCCCTTCAAAGAAGTTTCCCTTTCGTTTTGTCAATTGTGTGGTGAAGTCCTGGCAGTGCTCGAGTGATTCTGGGCAGTTGTGTTATTTTCGTTATTCGTATGTCTTATTGTAAGCGTTTTATCTTGTCCGCAAGATGTGAGGAAAGTCTTGTGAATGCGCAGTTGATTGCGTTTCCTGTTAAGAAATCACGGCTTTTATTGTTCGTGTTTACCCCCCTGTGACGTCGTGGTCAATGGCCAATGGTTAAAGACTTTCTTTTTTGGTAAGCCGAAGTCGTGTGTGTGTTTTCTTTAGTGCGTTGTGATTGGTGTAGTATGCGATTAATCCTGCCCCCTGTGTGGCGTCATTTGACATTCCTCGTCGATGGAAGGCCCGCCCGGTTTTTAATGCGAAGGCGTCAATGTTGTCTGGGTAACTGCAACAAATGTGTGTATATTTCTTATAGCGCGCACCTCTGCTGTTTTTGTATATTGGTGTTACCGCGCTGTATGTGTGAATTTAAATTCATTGAAAGCGCATTTCCGCTGTATGTGTTGGGATTTGCAAATGTTTGTTAGAAATTCATTGACAGCGCATTTCCGCTCTATGTCTGCATATTGTGCGTTCTAAATTCAGTGAAAGTGCATTTCCGTTCTATGTGTGCATATGTAATTGTGTTGTGAAGTCGCTTGGCCTATGTTTGTTATTTGCACTTGGCACGGCCCTGTAAACACCCACATTTGTTGTTTGAGACGCCCACAGCCACGACCACGCCCCCAAGGGACTACTTTACCACTTTTGGCGTTTTTGCTTTTTTAATGTATATGGTGTATATATCTATAGCCTATGTCCTTCTGCCACATCTCCCCTTTCAAATGGTGTATTAGGTGTAGTGATTGGTGCATTACTTTTGGAGTTTACCAGGCTCAAAGGTTTGTGTTCTCTCTTTATAATAGTAGTATAGATAATTAGAAAGTATGTATTAACAATTAACCGAATGATATATGTCAGTAATCTGTGTTCACAATTTTGTAGAATACTGTAAATTACAAATGTATCCGTTACAGCCCCATACGGGTACTAGTAATCCCAGACAGACAAATATCATGCTTTCTGTACGGTGCTCCATGGCAGTCTTTCCTTGCTTTTTGGTATGGCTTAAAATATCCACAATGAACTATGTACCTTTATGTATACCTATATATGACGAATCCAGTAAAGAATTGTCTGCGATCCTCTTAAGAATAAGTACATCTATTTAAGGTACACTTATTGAAATTGTATTCAGTTCATAACTATTATGCTATTTAACCCTCCTATGTCGGTGCAATATTGTATGCTATTGGCATCAAGAACAAGGATATTTCAGAGGAAAACATGTGTAATGTATCTGCCGAGTTCTTCCCTTAGGGCTAGATGACTTTTATTTATCCAAAATGTTTCCTTTTGTGAGAAGATCTTTTGTCTGCCACCCTCTCTTATTAATATGGGCAGAAACTCAATCATTTGAAACCTTGTTTATGATTTTTGATGCTGCTCCTTTATAAAAATGTCTTACAATAGGAGATGTTAATATCTTATTTCTGATATTTGACCCAAGATCATTGTACCTTAGTTTTGCTGGCCATATTGTCTGTCGCCATAACGAAAAATACAAAGACATTTATAGTGTAGATGATGTAGTCTGAGTTGCAGTGAGGAAAATTACACATTTTGAATAGCTTAACTGTGTATGGGGTATGCAATTATTCCGATTTCACAATCTAATTGCTGTTAATACAATTGAGAGAGGGGTTACATTCACTGTTGCTTTTAGTGTTGCCTTTGTCAGGTTTGGATCATATTGAACTACTTTGCTTCTAACCCTTTCCCCCTAACATACCAAGCCATTTAACATTTGGGATAGGTTTCGCATAACCCTACTTAACCTTTTCCCCCTGAAGATATCCAGGCCAAATTTGTTTTCCTGTTTCCTCACATGTTGGGGGTCCTATAGGTACCCAAGGGTTATAGATTCTCTTATAGGAAGACAGAGAAAGTAGCTATATGTAGAATAAATTGTGTTTGTGTTTTTTTTATTTAGAAAAATGGAAAAAAGTGCAGTGAAGGAAAGTGTGTGTGTGCTTCCCTAAAAATGGCATCAACAAAAGGTTTGTTGTGCTAATATTGCCCTCTTTCCAGTTTCACATACAGGCAGAGCTGCAAAAAACTATTTCACCAGATTATTTGCAGTTTTCTAAGTGGCAAGCAATACTTTTTATTTTCGAAGTTTGTAACTTACTGCAGGATGAAGGTGTGAAAACAATTGTTAAACAGTTCTACATTTGGGGGGGCGTGGTCTCATGCCGCGGAAGATGGCGGCGTTCCTCTGAGCTCTGTGCAACAGCAGAGCTTCGTTTCGAGATTTCAGCCCGTTTTTCAAACTCGTCGGGAACCATAATGACGGATTCCTGAACATTTGGGACCGGAAAGGTGATTGAAGCACTCTGACACCTCTAATTTTATACAGCGACCTAGAGGTGGCAAATTGTGTTTCTTCCTCATCGCAAAGTGAGCGGCGGCCACCATTACATATCGGCCGCTCGTCTCACACAGTACCAGGTAACTGGCGTTTAGATTATAAACACGCGGCAACGTGTGTTTTTGTTTTCTCCTCCCTTAGTTATTGCCTGTCATTGTGAGCACTGTCACTTCTGGCCCCACAATGCAAATGTCAGCGTTTTTAGACAAACAATTGACAATTTTTTTGCTGACATTACTATTCGCCTCAAGTATTTCCTGTATGTCTAATTCTCCAGCTTAATGAATGGATGGACATTTCCTCAGAAGCAAGTGCATTTATGGAGCTTATGTCATTTTAATTCGAGTTTGGGCCAGTCTTCATATTATTTTTTTTTTTTCTGCATTTGGTCACACCCCTTAGCCTCATGAAAATTGGCATGTGATTGAATACTACCCACATCGCTTTTGCTATATTATTTAATAGCGAATACCAGAGTGCTGACAGGAGGGTGACGTAATTCTTTTGATATATTTTTCTCTGGAGCCCTATTCATTATTGATGTGTGTGTATTGGGTTTATGGTTGATGGCATTACTACTCGCCTCAAGTAATTCCTGAATGCCTCATTCTCCAGCTTAATGAATGAATACAAATTTCCTCAGAAGTCACTACATTTATGGAGTTTATGTCATTTTAGTTCGACTTTGGGCCAGTCTTCATATTATTTTTTCTCTACATTTGGTCATGCCCCTTACCCTCATGAAAACTGACATGTGATTTAATACTTGCCACATCCCTTTTGCTATATTATTTAATAGCGAATACCAGAGTGTGGACAGGATGGTGACATAATTCTTTTGATATATTTTTCTCTGGAGCCTTATTCATTATTGATGTGTATGTATTAGGCTTATGGGCAGATTGAAATTGTTATTAAAAATCACTTCTCGCCCACCTTATCATTTCAAGACATCCAATGAAGCTCCAATTTCGGTCAGAGCCTCGTCTTCAGGTACTAAACCCAAGAGGGCTAAAAATGACCTCCTTCGCCTAGTCTATCCCCTATTCTTGATATTATTTTGGATTAAGTGAGGGGTCTTAAATCTTTTATGACCACGACTAACAAAAAACTGCTACAAATAGAGGATAGGTGGATTAGTATGGAAGCTAAGGTGTTAGATATTGGGCAAAGCATCAGTGACTTACATGATGTTTCTACTAAAATTCCAAATTTGGAACTAGAAATTCAACGTTTAAAGTTGCATATGGAAGACCTTGAAAATAGAAATAGACGAAACAACCTACGACTTTATGGTCTGCCAGAAAATCTTGAAGGTCCGGATATGCTTCTTTTTCTTAAGAAATTCTTGTCAGAACTTTTGGACCTTCCGCCAGAACCTTCATTAAATATCCAACGTGCTCATAGACTTGGTTGAATGCAACTCATGCTTCCAAACCTAGAGAAATAATTATGTTGTTCCTGGAATTTACTGACTTAGTGCATGTCCTCTCTGCAGCCAAATGGTCTGGTCATAACATCTTCATATCTCAAGACTTATCTAATGCCACTAATGCTAGAAGAAAATACTTCTTGGCTCTTCGTCCTCAAATGAGACTATTCAATATGTTATTCTTCACCCTTGCCTGTGTAAAATTACTCACAATGGCTCCACACGTTCATTCGATGACCCTCTTAAATTGAGGTCGTTTCTCCAGAACATCTCTACAAATTCTACAACTGGTTCTTCCTTCAATCCTTGATGTTCTTGTAGTTTTGTTTATATATCTTATTAATTATGGCTGTTCATAATTCTATTACTTTTATCTTTCTCTCTGTCGTTTCATCTCTTGTTGGTGCAGCGACACCTCATGCATCTATTGATCTCACTTCCTCATAAATCTGGACTTCTTTCCTTGATCTATCTTCTCTTTTCTCTATTTCTTTTTTCTTTTTTGTCCTTTTCATGCTTTCTCTTCATCTGTTTTTTTTCACTTGGTGATGCATAACTCGTTCCATGTGTCTATTAGAAGTGTTTGTTTTTCTGTAGTATATTTTGTCTATTCATTTTCTATGCAGTGTTTTTTCCATTTTAGCTGTATCCCTGATGTGTATCAACTTTCCACGTGTTTTACCCCACCGATCCTTCCATCATGCTTAACTCGTTGCATGTGTCTATTTAGTAGTGTTTGTTTTTCTGTAGTATATTATTTCTATTCATTTTCTATGCTGTGTTTTTTTCCTTTTAGCTGTATCTCTGATGTGTATCAACTTTCAATGTGTTTTACCCCCCCCATCCTTCCATAATGTGTAAGTTTGTCACGTGGAACGTTTGTGGTCTTGGACTTCCCGTCAAAAGACAAACAGTATTATCTAATTTATCCAAACTAAATTCTCAGGTTTCTTTTCTTCAAGAAACACATTGTAATGAAGCAGAATCACTTAAATTGAAAAGACAATGGGTGGGTCAAGTTGTTTACTCTCCTGCCTCGAGTAAAAAAGGGCGTGTTGCTATATTGTTTCAGAAGTCGCTATCTGTACAAATTTTGTCTACACAAAATGATGATGATGGACGTTGGGTAATGGCAAAGGTTGTTATACAAAACAAAATTCTAGTCTTGCTGAATATTTATGGTCCTGTCAAACTAGACCCTAAATTTTGATATGACATTAAGATTTTACTCTTCTCCATGGATTGCCCTAATATTATTACTGCTGGTGATTTTAACCAATGGATTGACCCATTTTATGGTAGACTATCTAAATGTAAATGTAATCCTGATAAATCCCACAAAGCATTTCAATCGGCTATTACCTCTCCTTCATTAATTGATATTTGGAAAACTTGTAACCCTCCCTTGAGTATACTTTTTTTTCCAATGTTCACCAAACACGTTCTAGGATTGATTATATTTTGGTTGGTAAATCCCTACTTCGTCCCATTCAGTCATCGGAAAGTGGATTGATTTTTATTTCTGACCATGCACCAATAAATACTGTTTTGGGCCTTTCACTTAAATCTCCACAATACAGCCGCTGGAAACTTAATAACTTTTTCTTATCTGATACTATTTTTTATCAAAGAAGCCACTACTTTTATTAATGTATTTTTTAGGTTAAATAATACATTAAACACCTCTGTTTCCAATAATTGGGATGCCTTTAAGGCCTCCTTCTGTGCCTTTACTATTTCATATGTTTCAAGGAAAAAGAAATCTACTGGGAAAAAATATACTGATCAATTACAACAGTATCAACTTTCCACGTGTTTTACCCCACCGATCCTTCCATCATGCTTAACTCGTTGCATGTGTCTATTTAGTAGTGTTTGTTTTTCTGTAGTATATTATTTCTATTCATTTTCTATGCTGTGTTTTTTTTCCTTTTAGCTGTATCTCTGATGTGTATCAACTTTCAATGTGTTTTACCCCCCCATCCTTCCATAATGTGTAAGTTTGTCACGTGGAACGTTTGTGGTCTTGGACTTCCCATCAAAAGACAAACAGTATTATCTAATTTATCCAAACTAAATTCTCAGGTTTCTTTTCTTCAAGAAACACATTGTAATGAAGCAGAATCACTTAAATTGAAAAGACAATGGGTGGGTCAAGTTGTTTACTCTCCTGCCTCGAGTAAAAAAGGGCGTGTTGCTATATTGTTTCAGAAGTCGCTATCTGTACAAATTTTGTCTACACAAAATGATGATGATGGACGTTGGGTAATGGCAAAGGTTGTTATACAAAACAAAATTCTAGTCTTGCTGAATATTTATGGTCCTGTCAAACCAGACCCTAAATTTTGATATGACATTAAGATTTTACTCTTCTCCATGGATTGCCCTAATATTATTACTGCTGGTGATTTTAACCAATGGATTGACCCATTTTATGGTAGACTATCTAAATGTAAATGTAATCCTGATAAATCCCACAAAGCATTTCAATCGGCTATTACCTCTCCTTCATTAATTGATATTTGGAAAACTTGTAACCCTCCCTTGAGTATACTTTTTTTTCCAATGTTCACCAAACACGTTCTAGGATTGATTATATTTTGGTTGGTAAATCCCTACTTCGTCCCATTCAGTCATCGGAAAGTGGATTGATTTTTATTTCTGACCATGCACCAATAAATACTGTTTTGGGCCTTTCACTTAAATCTCCACAATACAGCCGCTGGAAACTTAATAACTTTTTCTTATCTGATACTATTTTTTATCAAAGAAGCCACTACTTTTATTAATGTATTTTTTAGGTTAAATAATACATTAAACACCTCTGTTTCCAATAATTGGGATGCCTTTAAGGCCTCCTTCTGTGCCTTTACTATTTCATATGTTTCAAGGAAAAAGAAATCTACTGGGAAAAAATATACTGATCAATTACAACAGTTTCAATTATGGGGACATAACTATTTTACTTCCAAATCGTCCTTGACTCTTCATTAATTGATTTAGGCCAAATCTGAACTTAACAAACTTGCTACAGTCGAAGCATGTAATACTCTTCTTAAAATTAGATCAAAATATCATGGTGGTCAAAATAAAGCAGGTAAGTGGTTAGCCAACTATTTGAAAATTAAATCTGAACGTAAAAACATTGGGCCCATTGTTGTAAATAAGAAGACTTGAAGAGGCCAGGTAAGTTCCAATGTCTTTATTCTGTCATCCACTCTCCGCAACTGCAACACAACCAACATTCCAATGTGAACTCCAATGGAACATTCCAAAAGGAAGGTAAGGCGGGGAGAAGAGGAAGGTACAAGAGGAGAGAGAAGAAGGGAACAGTAAGGGGAAAGGAGAAGAGAGATACAACACATCTCCCTACGGAGGGGAACGGGAGAGAAAAGGCAAGGCGGAAAACAAATAGGAAAGGTGAGAGCAGGGGTAGAGAAGAGCAGAGTATAACGAGGCAAGCAATATGAAGAGGAGGTAGGAGTGAGAGGGCAGAAGGATGCTAAGAGGAAAAATATAATAACAAATCAAAGCAAGGAAACCACCTTAATGGAGACAAGGGCACGTGCTCTAGCTGTAAAGGTAGGAAATAGATGTCAAGAAACCTTAAGATGAATACATTTAGCATGAAGACTGTATGCATGGCAGTTCAGGGGACAATCAGATCTCTTCCCCTGATGAAAGCAAAAGGGGAAACTCTCGTTATCAAGTCAGTGTGATATGCCCAAATATTTTCTCTTAACATTTTATCTACATCCATGTTGTTGGTAAAAGCTAGATGAGTGAGTGTTTTGATCCAGAGCATTGCCATCCGAATGGGTCATTATCCCCTTGCCAAAATACAGCAAATTCCACATGCATGATGCCCTGCTCAACAAGGAATGACTTCATTTCCCTAGATGAGAATTTGATATCTTTGTTAGTGACTATGCAAGTTGGTATTCCTTCACATGCAAATGCGTCTCTTAAGAAATCTATGAGGGCTTTAGTAGATATACACGAGACACGCTTGTATTTGATCCAGTGAGATGTGTAGTCCATGAGAACAATCAAAAATGTATTAGGGACTTCTGAGAGTTCCGTGAGACATATTATCTCCACAGCCAACGTAGACCATGGAGTTTTAGGTACTGCTGTGGGATTATCAGACAGGTTACACAAATTCACTGCAGGACGATTCTTAACAATATCTGTTTCTGATATAGCATGAACCATTTCAGGTATCGGTTTGGCATTTTGTTCGGAATGATGTTCACATCGATGGGGCTACATCACTAGCAGTGCTATTTACAGTTTGTTTTTAAACAACAGAAGAGTGAAAGACCGACAAACAACCACAAACAAATATGTGAGGGTTAAGTGGAAGGGAAAGAAAGGTAAGAGAAATCAACACATATAAAAAAAAGGTTATTTAAGAACCCTCACTCACCAACCTAGTGGTGACATGCTTCATCACTGGGTTCCCACTGGAAAGACCTAATGTCTTTCCCTTCCACTTAACTCTCACATATTTGTTTGTGGTTGTTTGTTGGACTTTAACTCTTCTGTTGTTTAAAAATAATCTAGAAGGGGTAAGAGAGTGAATGATAATACCCTTACTCTCCTGTTGATAGTTTGCTATTTACAGTTTGGCCTTCTAAAGTGCTCAACACAGAACAATTGTTTACCTCTTTGCTGGTTTCCTCCATCCCCTCAGCAATGCAAACTTTATTTTTCTTTGTTGGGGTCGAGTACAATCCCCAGTTCTTTTTGATGCAGCCAACCCAACAGATTTACCCCTTTGCTTACCATGTACACTTTGCCCCATGTAGATCTACTTTTGAATTTAATACACACACTCATCATTCCTACTAACGGAATGTTCTCATCGGCATACCCTATATCTGAGATGTCGGGTTCCAACATTTCAAAACTAGGGGCATCAAACATGTCATTTATGGTATTGATATTGAGTAAGGTAATTGGGGCACGTGAATCGGCAAACACATCTATGGGCTTACAATTCACCAAGATGGTGCATTTAGGATATTTAATAGGCCTGTGATTACTGGATTGCACTTGACAATCCCGTGCTTTTACTTGGAAAACATACTTGGGGGCCAAGTCCTCTTCACTGTGCACTACTTTGACCTGGTAATTCTCACTGTTGTTGCACACTCTTCCCAGGTGTCCCTTCTTGTTACATTTCATGCACGTGAAATTGCGGGCAGCACATCGTACATCATTTGCAAGGTGATTGGTGCTACCACACCTGTCGCATTTTAACCTTCCCTTTACACTGATAGACTGGTTATCTTTGTCTTCTCTGGGATTAACCTTGAATACATCCTTATCAATGGAACTGATCTGTGCCTCACTGCTATTTGCGAACATTGGCTACGAGATCATTAGGAGTCTTCATTTCCTTGATGCACTTAGCAGTGTGTTCTACAGAAACTGCTATATTGACTGCTTATTTTAAGGTGGGGTTTTTTGCCATGAGCTTTTCTTGAATACGACTATTGTTTGTACACCTGACAAGTGGGTCCCTGATAAGAGAATCGGTAAGTTCACCAAAATCGCATAGTTGTGTCAGGCCTCTAAGTGCCGCTATGCAATTGATTACAGATTCCTGTTTGCCCTGGATGCGGGTAAAGAACTTATGTCGCTCCAAAACAACATTCAGCCTGTCACCAAAATGTGCCTCTAATTTAATAGGGTAATTTTAAATTCATCTGTATCATCCTCATCCTCTTCTAACTCAGGTTCAGGTAAGGTGTCATAAATCTTTCTACCTTGAATACCTAGGTTATGCAACAAAATATGTTGTTTGCGAACCGCCGAATACCTTTCACCTCCTATGGCGATGAGGTAAGAGGCGAATATATTTATCCTTTCCTTCCAGTGAATTTCTGGTTCCCCAATCTCATTTAGGAATGGAGGAGGTTGATTCATAGCTTGTCCAGTCATTGTGTTAGGGTGAAGTTATGCTGGACACCGCAAGGAGAATATAGATGGCTGGAAGGGAAATGCTAAATGATAACAGGGGTGAGGGATCCTGGAAGAAGAACCAGAAAATGATTGCTGAATATTAATTCACGGAGTAATTACCAGGAGATTTCGTACCAACTCAGAATCACTAGATATGGACAGGAACGATCACTTATATACTTTAAATAACTTAATAACATGAACACTTGAAGTAAGCAGGAAAATACCCCAATAAATTATTACACAATAAGTATAATACTCTAAGGGGTCCTGGAAGATGAACCAGAAAAAGATTGCTGCATTATAGTTCACAGAGTAATCACAAGGAGTGTACGTACTAATTCAGAAACTCTAGATATGCACAGGAACGGTCATTTATATACTAGAATGACTAAATAACTTAAACACTTGAAGTATGCAGGAAAATACCCCAGTAAATTGGTACACAGTAAGTATAATACTCTAAATGCATTAAATATAATGAAGCATGAAGGCAGAAAAATGTAGATTACTTACAATGGGGAGCAGGGTAGGGGAAAGAGGAGGATAAGCCTACCCAATACCAGGTCCCAGGATAGAATGATAGGCAATTCGATAGGGGTCCCAAAAGTTCAACGAAGAGTGTCACCATGTGAAAGGAACTCTCATAAGATGGTATGGAGAGGTGTGTGTATCACCGTGGATCACAGAGACACACAACCGGTGGGTACGATCGTATCTAGATGAACTTTTATCCCAATAACACAAAGTGGAAAGTCTTTCTTGTAATGCACAACTTGCTGAAAATGAAACACAAAAGACCTGTGGAGGCAGACACAACCGTTGATGATCCTATGAGGTAGCTGGTGCATCGAAGAAACTTGACCAAATGCTCTGGAGTCAGTTGCGGGAAGGCTGATGTAATGGCAGAAGGCTAGGAACTGAAAACGCCGGAATGAAACTTACGAAGGCTGAGGGCCGGCTGCCGTGTAGCTGGTGCACCGGCAGCCAGTTTCCTGACAGGAACACGGTGACAGGAAGGCGAGCGAACGTCCGCTGAGGAGAAGACAGGTATCCTGAGGCCGTGGAACGTCGTAGTGGAAAATCATTCAAGGCACCACAGTTCGCACCCGCCGGACCAGGCAGCGCAGACCCCTCACGATTAACCCTGGGCGAAGGACTTCGCTACGCCCACAGAGTGGGCGTAGTGTTGCCTACTTCGCCCTTTGCAAAGTAGGTGTATCAGGCAACACTATGCCCACTCCATGGGCGTAGCGAAGTTGCCCGCCACCCGCCTCCCTCCCGCCTTCCCATACATACCTAACTTTTGTAAAGGCTGAAATAAAAGTAAATAAAAGGCACTTACCTTGTCAGCTGCGCCCCGGGGCTCCCTCCCCTCGTTTGCGCCGCCGTCGCTGCCGTCTTGGATACCAATGCGCATACGCGGCCGCCCGCGCATGCACATTTCTCGCGAGAAATGCGTGGGCGCATGCGCATTGGTATCCAAGATGGCGGCAATGGCGGCATGAACGACCAGAGGGAGCCCCGGGACGTTGCCTTTTATTTACTTTTATTTCAGCCTTTACAAAAATTAAGTTTGTAGGGGAGGGCGGGGGGAGGCGCGTAGTGGGGCTACGTGAAGTGCGTAGGTGGGCATAGTTTCTTGCCCACTTTGCGTAGCTTTGCATAGCCCCACTACGCATACTATGCCCAGGGTTACTCACGATAAGACAGCTGGCAGGCATTAAGGCTGCTGAGGAGCTGACAGGAATCCTGAGGTCATAGAACGCCGCAGCTGACAATCACTCAAGGCGCCAAAAGTCGCACCCGCCGGACCAGGCAGCGCAGACCCCTCTTGAAGAATCCAGGAATCATGGAAAAGGAACCGCTGCAGCAGAATCGCAACTTTTGGGAAGAACACAATACCAGGAAATAGTGCAGTACAACGACACTGATCCGATGCACATACGGGAACTGCACAAACCTCGATGGCGGCTGGGGTAAACTCACTCAAAAAGGGTCCACGCATCCAACTCCCAGCTGTGTGCCCGACGGAAAACAGGCTGAAGAGGCAACAGCAGACTCCTGAGGCAGACTCCTGAGGCTCTTCTCTGAGGCGCTGCGAGACAGCCACAAAAGCCAGGATGTGAGGATCGCTTCTACAGAACAAGCGGAGCCCGTCTTCTAGTTGAGGGACACTCAGAGCTGTGACAGGAAGAAACGAGCCAACAGTCGACAGAAATAGACCGGAGGACAGTAGCTCACACACCTTCAGGATAACGAGCAGTGCACCCCAAGGGCTCCAGTGAACTGGCATAAAACAGCTGTAAAAGCCAAGGAATCACAAAATCTCTGAAGGACCCACTGGGCTATTTTCCAGGAACTCTGAACCGAAGAATCACCATAAAATAGTAGAAAGGAGAGAGCAATAAAAGAGGAAATGACAGAGATGGCCCCCTTCGCCAATCCCGTCCTCGTCGCAGTGTTGTAAATAAGAAGACTTGACGAGGCCAGGTAAGTTCCAATGTCTTTATTCTGTCATCCACTCTCCGCAACTGCAACACAGCCAACATTCCAATGGGAACTCCAAAAGAGCATTCCAAAAGGCAGGTAAGGCGGGGAGAGGGGGAAGGTACCAAAAGGAGAGAGAAGAAGGGAACAGTAAGGGGAAAGGAGAAGAGAGATACAACACCCATCTTAAACGAATCCACTAAAAATCTAGTGTCGTCGGATGAAGATATTGATGTTGTTTTTCATGAATATTATGAATCACTTTATTCTGATGATATGAATCTCTCGAATCAAAATGTGGCTACTTTTTTTATGGACCTTCCCCCCCTTCTTTGCCCGATGAATTCAACTCATTAGAAAAAGAGATTACTGTCCTAGAGATGACTAATGCTATTAAATCCTTAAAGAAATCTAAAGCACTAGGACCTGATTGTCTTTCCGTTGAATTTTACCCTACCTTTACCTCCATTTTTGTCTCCAAACTTCTGACACTTTTTAATTCCTTTATTGATGATGCTAAAGCATCTGGTTCTTTTATGGATGCTTCAATTATTCTCATTCTTAAACCGGACAAAGACCCGTCCCTTTGTAAAAATGTCCGCCCCATATCTTTAATAAATTATGATTGTAAAATATTTGCCAAGATTCTTGCATCTCGTCTTGAAAATATTATTCCATTATTTGTCATTAGTCAAGACTGACCAAGTTGGTTTTGTGAAGGGCAGGTTAGCATCGGATAATGCTCGAATGTTTGCAAATAATATTTATTATGGAAACAAATTCAAAGCCCCTCTTGCAGCGCAGTCCTTGGATGACGAAAAGGCTTTTGACCATATCAATTGGCAATTTATGTTCAGAACTCTTCAATGGTTTGGCTTTGGACCTATATTTATTTCATTTATTAAACTATTATATTCTTGTTCAGCGGCAAGTATTTTTTATAAATAATCACTTTTTCAGATTTTTTTCTTTATCTAGAGGAACACTTTCTCCCCTTTTATTTGTTTTATGCCTTGAACCCTTCCTCGAACGCATCCGTGTTAATACACATATTTCTGGCTTTACTTACAATTCCATAGAAACCAAAATATCAGCATATGCGGATGATATATTAATTTATAAGTCAAATCCCCTTACCTCCCTCCCTCCATTCCTGGATGAGGTTCAGTTATACTTCAGTATTTTTGGTTATAAATTACACCTCACCAAGACAGAAGTTTTACTTTGGAACCCCTTATGTTACCAATTTATGTTTAATGATACTAATTTTGCATGGTGCCTCACAAAAATTAAATACCTTGGCATTTGGTTTTCTGCTTCTTTGTCTACCACAATTAGATATACGTTCAATGCATTAATTACTAAAATTCAATCACTCCTTCTCACTTGGACTCCCTTCTATCTTTCTTGGTGGGGTAGGTTAGATACTATCAACATGATGATTGTACCTCATGTCCTCTATACAATATCTATGTTACCTATTTGGATCCCCCATCTCATATTTTTCTCAAATGAACTCCATTTGTACAAAATTGTTATGGAATAAGAAACACCCACAAATTGCTCTTACAAAACTCACTCGTCCTAAATCTGAAGGTGGCGTATATTTTCCAAACTTTAAAGCTTATCACTCGGCCTTTTTGATTAAACAATCCCTTGCTTTATCCTACGATTTAGCTGATATCCCTATTCCCAGATGGATTGTTTTTGAACGCTCATTATTAAAGGATTTTTCCTTTCAGAACGTACTATATATGTCCAAATGTACTTTCATACCCACTAACCCTATTTTAAAAAACTCCCAGAATTTACTATACAATACATTTTCCACTGGTCTAACTCATTTTCAATGTTTTTTATCCTTTTCCATATGGTACAATAAAATCTCTCAAATATAAAGGTAAATCATTCTATTACAAGTAGTGGATGGAGAAGGGAATTATTTTCGTACACCAATTATTTCAGCAAAACTCTGTTATTCCTTTTCTTGACTTGCAAGTACAATTTAATTTACCTAGCTCTTGCATTAATGAATATACCGTAATTTCAACTGCCTTACAATCACCATTAGCCTCTTTTGACCTTCCAATGGATATACCATCTCTCCCCCCACTCACTCCATTATATAGTTTATTTCAAACACACAGACCTAAAGCCTCTCTTATATATAAGCTATTGTCGTTCCATGTTGTTGAGAGACCTAAATCCCATATTGAAATCACGTGGAAAACAGACTTGTCCGTTTCCTTTTCTATCTCAACTTGGGACAAATTATGGTCTAACAGGCACATGCATCAAGCGATTTGGGAATCGCAAACGGTGCGAATCGCAAAATTCGGCCGTTTGCGATTCCCAAATCACTATTTGGGATGCATCAACTTAAAAGTGAAGAAATCGCTATTTTAGCGATTTTTTAAAGTGCGATTGCTTTTAAGGAATCGCAATTTTGCGATTCCTTAAAAGCAATGCATGAAACTTAAAAAAATTGCGATTTCGCAATTAGAGAGAAAAAATTACCATGAGGTTGGACCTCATGGTAATTTTGCGAAAAGTTAGAAATATGCAATTTTGTTCATATTTTTAACTTTCATGTTGTGCACACACATGCCCTTAGCACATGTGTGTACACAACATATGTGCATTGTTTGATTTCAGGGGTGCAACAGGGTGTCCTTTGGACACCCCTGCACCCTTCAAATCTCAATCTCAATTTGCGATTAGCTAATTGCGAATCGCAAATTGAGATTGTCTTCCCATTCATTCCTATGGGCCTCTAGGCCCATAGGAATGAATGGGAAGGGATTCCTTAATTGCGATTCGCAAAATGCTAATCGCAAATAAGGAATTCTAAGGAATCGCAATTTATTTAGCGATTTCTTGATGCATAGGCATTTGCGATTCCTTAATTGCGATTCCTTAAAAATCGCAATTAAGGAATCGCAAATGCCGAGATTGATGCATGTGCCTGTAAGTTATTTAAAGTTTCTGCTGCTGCACATGTAACCCAATATTTGTACTTTATTTACAATAGAGCTGTTATCACACCTGTTTGTATTTCCAAGTTTTCCCCATCCTCCTTTCCTTTATTGTTCTAATGATACAGGCACAATGAGACATCAACTTTATGATTGTTCAAATGTATTAACATTTTGGAATCTGTTTGGGCTTTCTGCATGAAAATTCTTCAATGTAATCTTACATTATCATTACAAAATGTTTTTCTAGATTATTCCTCACCTGACGTTGATGACTCCTCCTCTATGTCATTGCTATTTGACCTTTTTATTGCATTAGCTTTCAAAGTTATTTTATCATCTTGGAAAGATAATTCCAAAATATCTTCATTAACTTGGTGGAGTTTTATATGTGATGAACATAGAATTGCAAATGTCTTCTCTACCTTTCTCTCTCAAAAAATAAAATCTGATCCTACAATATACCTCTCCACACATGCTCCCTTGTACTAGCTCTCTTTTCTTCTTTTTCATTATATAACATTTTAGAACTTTCTTTCTCTCTTTCTCTTCTTTTTCTCCTCCTTTTCTCTTCTTTTTCTTTTTCTTCCTACTGTTGTACATTTATTGCATCTGTATATATTACTTGCTTACTTATAATTTGTAATATGTTTATATATTTATGAATGCTTTTGCCTTTGTTTCTTGTTCCTTTTTCCTGAAATTTCAATAAAAACATAAACAAATTGTTCTACATTTCAAAAACAAAGAAGACATTCTGCCTCCCCAGTGCGCTACGACGCCTGATTACAGCGGAGCAGGATTTTGTGAGTGTTGGGTGCAGGTGCTGGGGCAGTGATTGATGTTAAAATAGCCTATACTACGCCTTAACATTTTTTTAATAATAGGGTAGTGTGACTAGAGTAAAAATTAGTGCATAGTGGATGTTATAACTGATTAAATTGGTCAGTTACATCCGTATTTATAAAACAATAGGTCGACATGTTTCAGCCTCTGTATGCAATTGGCGAGGCTTTCCTCAGGACCGTGGACCATGGCGGTATGCACATGCTAAGGCGCATCCTGACCTATGGCCCAAATTAGAACGGTCTACTCACGGTTCTCACACAAAATCGCCTTCAGTGCTTCTGAAAGCGCAATCAATCTGTAAAATAAAGATCACAGTGACAAGACATCAACAAATAACATAACACATATGTCAATAAGCTTTGCTGCATACTCGTAACATAGAGTAATTCAAAGTGCCCATAGGTATGTGACTTTGAGTATAACCGCCATCACCTCTCTAGCAATACGAGAAGTCAGAGTTGGGCAGCTTAAAATAGCCCCATGTGTGGGTTTCTAGGTGTTTATCACGTACTCATAGGAGTACACTGCTGATGTGATAACCAAGGCTAATTATACGTTTAAGCTAGTAAATCGGTACTAAGTGCATTTTATATTGACCGGAAATGGTGTGACATATTAGTCTGAAAAAACTCCTCGGAAACACGGCCCAAGTGGAACTGGTGGAGATACCCTAAAAGAACGATTAGGAAACAAGGTGCTGATGCTTACATGTAAAGAGCGGTGGGATTACCGCATGGGTCCTGGCAGGGGACGTAGACCAAACAACACTGGCTGGCGGGGGGAAGAGACAAAAACAAGGGTAAGTATGGCTTGGTTCCTCAGAGAGATAAGGCTCTCGTAATGAACAAGGCGACCTGCATTACTTACTGTTTTAGATTCAGCCGCCCGCTACGCCTATGTGATGCCCGTCTCCAGAACCCGTAACACTGAGACGTGCTCTCAGTTCGGCTCTAAATACCAGAGTGCCGACTCGATGACATCAACGCTCTGGTGCAGGCGTCATACAAGTCGGACAAGTGTACTGCTAACCCTGTGGCAGGGTCAGAGGAAACTCCCTCTGCCTTAACTAAGTGCATTTTATAGTGACCGTAAACCGGCGTGGCATATTCGTCTGAAAAAACTCCTCGGAAACACGGCCCAAGTGGGACTGGTGGAGCTGCCCTAAAAGAAACGATTAGGAAACAAGGCGCTGCCTTAACGCGCATGCGCATACCCGGGAGGTTAGCAGCTGAAAGAGTGTCCGCCGTTACTGTTAAAACAGACATATGCCTGGGGTGTAAATGAAGGTCTGTGGAAGATATAATTAAAGCCTTCATGATGGAATGAGAACCACAAAAAAGTTCATGATTTTCACATGCGTGCAAGGATGTTAGTGCTTGGTGCAGACCAAGTCGATGCATGTGTAAAGATCTTACTTACAGGTATTGCAACAGGTATGGACAATGTTGCAGATGGCTTATTTGGTGACAATGTTGCAGATGGCTTATTTGGTGACACAGTTTAGCAAGGTACCAGAAGGTAACTCAAAACAAATTTTCTTTTTTAATACATCAACATAGGTAAACACCTAAAGGCTGACCCATGGGAAGAAGGATAACCCAGGGAACAGAGAGAGATCAGTTTATTATTTCTTCAGTACTGACCCCCACGAGATATTATCGTTCATTCCCAGTCTGTGGGTGGTCAAGCAGTAAATCCAGCGCTGCTCCTTCTCAAAGAGAGCGCTCTGTACGTTCCTGCCTGGTTTGAGTTGTTCAATTATTGTCCAGTGCATGTCATTCAGAGTGTGGTTGACCTGTAGAAAATGGTTCGTTAGTTTAGTAGTGTTCCTTCGGCACCGGATATTACTCCAATGCTCGCAAATTCTTTGCCTAACCTTCCTGGTGGTCATGCCTACGTAGCGTAGGTCACACAGGCATGTGATCAAGTAAAGCAAATTACTTGAGTTACAGTTTGTATGTACTTTTTGTATCCAGGTTTTTTTTGGCTCCAGGTTGAGCGTTTTCTGAAGGAGTGGTCAGATGGCAGATGCTACAGTGCCCGCAGGGGTGATGCCCGACTTCCTTCGGTAGGCCCCAAGTGTTTAGAACTGTTGGGTCATCAGCTGGATTCCAGTTTTTGGGTGTGCACCAAACTGTCCTTTATACTCCTTGCTCTTTTGAAAGAAAAGAGTGGTATCACACATCTCCAAAATCTTCCACTCAGCCTCTCTGGTGGGAGTCCTATGATGAAGCATGTCATCAACTAGGTTCGTGAGTGAGGACCCTTTTAAAAAATATGAGTGATTCCTCTTCCAAGACTTTTGTCAACTCAGCTTCACTCTTTTGTTGTTTATTCTGATTACCCCTGGCGAATAAGAGTGGAGTAACAATTTCCTCACTCTCTCTTAGTTTAGATATATATTGGCAGTGTGCAGCTGTGAGAGAACGTTGTTTTTCTCCCTCTCCTCGGACATTAGCACACACAAGTATAGTAGAATTTCCACTGCCCTCTATCTATTATTGAACAAGGTACAACTTTAACACCATGGAGAACCAATGTCTAACTTACAGTGATGCAGAAGTGGATGCCATCCTGGCAGACTCTTCCCTATTTGCTGATCCTTCCATAGCACAAACTATTTCCCAAACCACTGAATGGAAAAAATTGACTGAGCAGAAGCGGAACCGCATCAGGACCGGATCACTGACATAATATCGATAACCAAATTATCGAATGGAAAAAATATTGTCAAAATATCGACTACAATAATATTGACTTCCAATACTTATTTAAATAAATGCAAAAATATTGAGTACACAATATCGACCATAAAAAATATCATATCCCACAAAATCGAAGTCATTAATATTGTTAACAAAAATATTGTTAAATCTTAAAACAAATACAAATTAACAAAAGTATTGAATACCAAAATATAGACAACGAAAACTTAAACTGTCATGCACAATAAAAATCATATTAGTAACGTATAAGCTTTGCAAATTATAATACTGGCATCATATCACACTCAAAACAATCTTTAATACATTTTAAACAGAAAAAAATGTCATCACTCATCACTTTCTACTAATAAGTTAGTAATTAGCGTTTCCCTTATATGCAAACAAACAGCCAAAACAATAAAAACATTTAATTGGACCTATGAAATGCTCACATTTTAAATTAAACCAATGACATAAAGCAATTAATTAAATAAACACTATAAAAGTTTGCATCTCTTTTACACTTCTAACCTAAAATAAAGAAGGTGAAACTCTGCTTGACTGTTTCCTGAAAGAATATTTCTACAACTGAAGAAATGTTCACAACTACGCAAAGTAAGTTTAACTGTATTCAAAATATAACAATACTACTAGCCTACAACTAAAATTATTTCTATCACACAATTTACTCATCTTTTTTTTTTACATTCATATCTCCACTACAGATATCTTCTAAAGGCAGCAAAACATTTTCTACATCCTCACCAGTCAAAGATGAATCAATGTAAGTATATTTTAATTTTTTACTACCCACCTACAACCATTTTTCAGACGAAAATTTCTAATATATATTTAATTTTTTATTTATCTCCTCTACAGAAAACTGCAACACCATCCAAAATTACTTTCTCAAGACTCACCAACTTTACAGAATAAAAAAGTAAGTATATCATTTACAATCATTAAACACTGCTAAATACCCACCCAAAAATTCCTTTCCCCCTTAAATCCCTACCAGATATAAACAAAAAAATCCAATTATTAACTATTTTTTTCTCAAAATTGAAGAAAAAGCTTGAAAACATCATCCTGGACATTTTTGTTTGCATCAAACTAAACATTGTAAGTATATTCACTAAAATATAAATGTATTTAAAATATATGTATCATTTTTTATATTTAAAAAATGTTTTTTTTAATCTCCCCTAACATAACACAGAACAACATGACTGAAGGTGCAGAATTTGTAATGCCTCAAAAATATAAAATATTATTATGTTTAATGGGGTATGTGTATGCACAGGAGAAGCAAAGTGGTCGCAACGTTTTTTGGAAGTTTGGCAACTACTACTCAAACAAATGCTATGTTAGAGCTATTACTCATGAAACTACTGTTCTTTCTGTAAAAGTACATAAACACCCCTCCCAATATAACAGAGATTGAGGTCAGAGATGCTCTGGAAAGTATAAAAGAACCAAGTACTAGTTCTGATACACCCACCACCCAAATACTCAAAGAGCAAATATTAAAGGATCTCAACATGCCTCAGGACAATTACCCTCAATAGAAGAACTATTGCCAGACAGACAAAAGCAACCACAAGTACTATACCTGCCCCTAAAACCTTTGACAAAGTAGTTATTCCCCCTGAATTAGGCATTACTCACACTAAAGAACAAATTTTTTAAAAAGAAAAAATGCCCTGATAAAAGAATAATTATGTTTGCTACTGCAAACAATTGAATGAAATTACAGCAATGTCATACCTGGATGGGACTTTCAAAGTCTGTCCAAAACCATTCTACCAGCTGTACACAGTGCATGGATTGTACCAACATTCTAACATTCCATTCATCTATGCCCAATTACCAAATAAACAGCAATCTACCTACACAGATATACTAACTAAATGAAAACAAGAAAGCAATAATTATTTTCCACAAAATAATTATTGATTTCGAATTAGCCATGATAAATGCTATTATTATTATTATGCAATTTATTAAGCGCGCAAATACCCTTGGTTGTCTCTGCACTGTGGATGGAAGAGGATAGGACAGAGTCAGAGCTGGTCAGTTATTAATTAAATAACCAGGTTTTGAGTTGTTTACGGAAGGCAAGGAGAGTGGATCATTTTTGATGTGAAGGGGAAGTGTGTTCCATAGTCTGGCGGTGGTGACTGTGAATCTTGTGTCTCCTCAAGAAGATTTTTTAGCCCTGGGGACATTTATCAGATTTGCTGCTGAGGAGCGTAGGGGTCTGGTTGGCTTGTAGGGGCATAGTATTTTTTTTAAGAATTCAGGTCCTGTGTTATTTACTGCCTTATTGATGATACACGGGGCCTTTAACTTTGTTCAGCTTCTGATTGGCAGTCAGTGGAGCTGACGCATTAGATTGGATGTAGTTTTGAATTTGGGAGTGTTGATCAGGATCCTTGCTGCTGCATTTTGGACCATTTGCAAAGGACTCTTTCCTGGGCATTGAGGAAAAGGGCATTACAATAGTCTACCCTAGACATGAAAAGCGTGCTCATGAGAGTTCTCCCGGCATTTGAAGGAAGGTAGGGCAGGAACTTATTTATCATTTCGATGGTGTAAAATATAGGGGAGACAACGTTGTTGGCGTGTTGAAAAAATTATAATTTATCGTCAAAGATGATACCTACGTTTCTGACTTTTTTTAAAGGGGATGGGGGTGAGCCCAACTCTGCTGGCCACCAGGAAGGAGACCAGCTGGGGGAGAAGTTTTCAAAGCTCATTACCTCTGTTTTTTTGGAGTTTAGTTTGAGGCAATTGTCTGCCATCCTTGTGCTTATTGAGAGCATTCCAGTTTGGAAACTTGCAGCGACTTTTTCTCCGTTGTTGTGGGTCTCTATTACTAGTTGTGTCTCGTCTGTGTATGTAGTCAGACACATGCCATGCGACTTGATGACCCTCGCCAAGTCGGACACATATATGTTAAATAAGGTCAGACTCAGCGAGAGAAGGTGAAGGATGGGGATGTGAAGTCTCCTAGCATTACTGATTGGGATCTGAGGAAGGATGTTAGGAATGCTTTGGCGTTATTTTTAATACCTGTGGTAGAGACACAGTCGATTAGTGTGGTGTGATCGACCGTGTCAAATGCCGCTGAAAATCTAGCAAACACAACAGTTGATGGACAGAATGCAGAACAATGTCATACATTCACTCCAGTCCAGAGATCTGGGCCTAAATCCATCGTTTTTTTGCACTCCACACCACCCCATTTCAGACATGGCCATATGCAAATCAGCCTTGACCCTGTGCCTCATGTGAACAGTCCAGCCCGAACTGCCAAGCCATGTCTTTCCTATACCGGAATCAAGCATCCTAGGACCGGTTTCTGGCTATCAGCCGTCTTCAGCCAGGATAGCTTGACTCCAGTGGTGTGGAGAGCATGGGACTCAAGTCTGAGCATACCAATCCCACTCGGGGTGACAAATGCAAATACAACAGTTGATGGACAGAATGCAGAACAATGTCATACATTCACCCTAGTACAGCGATCTGGGCCTAAATCCACCTTTTTTTTCACTCCACACCACCCCAGTTCAAACATGGCCAAATGCAAATCAGCCTTGACCCTGTGCCTCATGGGAACAGTCCAGCCCGAACTGCCAAGCCATGTCTTTCCTGGACCGGTATCAAGTATCCTAGGACGGGTTTCTGGCTATCAGCTGTCTTCAGCCAGGATAGCTTAACTCTAGTGGTGTGGAGAGCATGGGACTCAGGTCTGAGCATACCCATCTCACTCGGGGTGACAAATGCAAAAACAACAGTTGATGGACAGAATGCAGAACAATGTCATACATTCACCCCAGTACAGAAAATCTAGCAGCACCAAAGCCGCGGCTCCTCCCTGATCAAGTATCATTCTGATCTCGTTGGAGGCCTTGATGAGGGCTGTTTCGGTTCCTAAACCTAAATTGGGTGTTGTCTAGGAGGTTGTTTTCATTAATACATAGAAAGTAAAAGGAGGACCCCTTATCTCTTAGATTTGGGACAGGGGAAGTATGATGTAAAACAAAAATGTCCCACACATTTGCCACTGAGTTGGTAAGGAGTGGAATAACGTTGCTGAATTGGTTGTTGTTGTTTAGCAATACCAATCACACAGGTATAGTTTGAAACAGAAGTTACATTCCTAGACATAGGCCAACCATTCTAGTCATTTTACAACCGGTAAATGAACCAATATGAAACATAGCATTTAAATTCAGATCAAAATTAAAACTTAAAAGCGAAAGCCAGAAAATTGTTTTTTGGAAAAATATATATCCTTTGAATATTTATTCAAGTGTTTACAATTTATCGCAATCATAACACAACATTAAAAATTATCACATACAGTATGTTATATATTTCATTAAAAGCATAAAAAAGCAACAAGATAGACAAAACAAACGTTGGTTTAAAAGTTCGTGAGAACAGGGGTCGACGCAGCGTTTCGGTTAAGAACTAACAATACACAACCTTCTTCAGGACCAAGTTCTAAAAAGAAACAGACAATTACTTTTATGCACATAGACTTTTTTGTTACAGACACAACATATCTCCAAAAAAACATTTCTAATTGGCTGAAGTTTTGTTAGTTAACTAAAATTATAGGTGGTTGGCACTAGTCAGAAGCTGGTGATGTTTATTAATTTTATTGGTATTGTTAAAACAACTATCCATTCGAAAGAGTCAATTATTAAATGGATCTCAGAGACTATTACTGGGTCAATTATATTGCAAAGGCGTCATGTTCATCATGTCCAAGAGACAGCACAATTACCTGTATTTAGCATTGGCTTCCAGATGTATCATGGAGTGCCTGTGTCCGATTATGAAATCCGGACAGTGCTTTGTAAATTCGTAGTGCTTTTAATGTAGCATACACAATCTTAATCTCTGTGGGTAATAAATTGAAATATGGATAAATCATTCATGTGCTTATATTCTTATAGGGTAGTACTAGTTAATATAGCACATAGCTACCTTGTGTTCATGTTGGGAGGGTTCACGCTCTGGTAGTAGGAGCCACCGATATTGGTTAAAAAAGGGTTGTAAATAAATATGCCTCTGTTACCATAGTGCAAATAAAGGAGTGATTATCAAATATCCCTGTGGTTGAAGTCATTCGTACTTACCCAGGTATTGATTTACTGGCACCTAAGAACTTTCACGAGCTTTTCAATTTGCTTGTGATACAGATATGA
The DNA here is from genome assembly GCF_964263255.1 of Lissotriton vulgaris. Taxonomy (NCBI): domain Eukaryota; kingdom Metazoa; phylum Chordata; class Amphibia; order Caudata; family Salamandridae; genus Lissotriton; species Lissotriton vulgaris. Next base: position 2,124,535,274 of record NC_141687.1, on the reverse strand, counting down.
CGTTCTTGCCCTGGCGGGGATTCACCTGCCGCTGCTGGTATAAAATAAGGAACTATTGTCAGAATCATTATTCATTTAATCTTTGTCCTATGTGTTATTACCATAGAGTCTCCAGGACACTCCCTCTATTATATTAATGTGCAACCCCGTATTATTGGCGTTGTTCACGGTATTAATAGTTGTATATTTTAATTGAGGTATAGCGGTGCAATAGCACTCAATATTCTTGCAATTATATTTTATAGGGCTAAATTTGCACCATATATCTCTTTGCAGTTATAATTTTATAGGGCTAGTTTTTCACCATCTATCTCTTAGCAGATAGTGGTAACACAATCCTATGGTTACATGTAGTTTTATAACATGTCTGGTTCTTTTTTGTATATAACACGTTACATCGCGTTGCACTGTTCTGTAACTGCTGGCCAAATACACTGCAGAATACAACCTTTTGGTGTTTATATAACCATCCGTTTGGTAGGGCTTGATCTGGTGTCTTTAGGAGCCCACTCGCTAGCTTATCGGATAGCCCGTCTAAAGATTAAAATACATCACTCGGTGAAAGTTTGTTAAATATATAGAGCTCCGCTCGCTGAATCAGCGGGTTCGAGAGAGCAAAACCTGATGCGTAATAAAACTCCGGGCCGCCGGAATGCTGACCGGACTTAGCTCGGCGCGAGGCGGGTTCCGAAGTAACGTAGCGTTACGAAATGCCGCTTACCTAGGAAAAGAGATTCGGCCTCCCTGCTCCTACTCCGTTCACGTATCCGGGGTTCTGGTGTGAATTGAAAGTGACAGGGAGACGCTTGTTTTGGAGTTTATATAGCACCGCATTGCTGATTGGGCGGGCAGTCTCCTGATTATTGGTTGGATAACGGGATGTCACGTGACTCCTCGTTTGTTCACATCAAGACATTGGTAGCGTTTTCAATGTTATGTGACTCGTTTGATGTATGCGGTGTGCATATCGCATTTGGGCAATTGTGATTTGTAGATTTGCAACTAAAATAACATTGTGGAACAACGTGGTGACCGCTGTGCATAACGCTTAATGTATTTGATATATTTGAAGTATTTAGGTGCTTGGAAAGAATGTATGAAAGTGAAGTTCTATTTTTATGCAGGCAAAAGTAGATAGTATGCTGCTTGAAATAATGAGATAATGAGAACCCTAAGGCATAATAATTGCCACTAAAGAAAAAAATGAAATAAAATACAGTCACTCTCTGATCTGTTGTCTTTATAGGGATTGAGTCTATGAGATGACATGTGGAGTATTCACGGGCAGTCTTTCCCAAAATATGTAATAGCATTAACTACATATTTATATATCTATGAGTCAGGATGTCATCTGGCATAACCCACTAGGGCTCAGTCGTTAATGCTACGGCTGGGTGCTATATGATCAATAATCTATTATTTATACGTCGGATGTACAGTGTACGGCGCGTTGTGAGGGCAAAATTACTTAAACTGTCAGTATGTGGTATAAAATTTTTTTTTGTAAGACTGGATATTGGGAATATTGGTGCCTACTTTATCCTGGCGATGAATATTAATGTTTTGCACTCAAATTATCTTTTCCCAATCCTCTCTACTATTGAGGCCGGCACGGACCCTGTTGCACCTTGACATGTAAAATTGCTCACGTTTTTTTCTTTTCTGGGTTAGGTTGCCGCCTCTTGCACTTAAGGTAACGTACTCAAGACAGCACCACTGAAGATCGCTGATGTCATGCTTAGCTGTCTTCCAATGTTCAGTTAAGGGGGCCCCTACTTTATTTGTGCGGAGGGCCGACCTGTGTTCATTAAGTCTTGTTCGGACTTCTCTGGAGGTTTCCCCTATGTAAACAAGTTTACATGGGCAACTGATAAGATAGATTACACTGCTAGTTCGACAGTTCATGAAGCTAGTTGGTTTCAAGACTGTATCTTTGATGGTAATAGTGTTCCCGCGAATGATGTTTTTGCAATTACTGCAACCTGTGCACGGGAAGGTGCCCGTTGGCATGGGTGCATTATCAATGCAGGGCTGGATTGCTTTCTTATTTTCCCTATATGTGTGCACTAAGCTGTTTCTTATCGTTCTGTTCCTCCTGTAGGAGAACATTGGTTTGGGTAATCTGTTATGTTGTTTATCGTTAACCAGATGCCAATTTCTGTTAATAATATTTTTGAGTTTGTTGCTGATTGGATTGTAGTTAGTGACAAAAATTATAGGCTGAGTGATGTTTTCTTTCTTCTCTTTCGGTACGAATAGACTCTCGCGATTATAATATTTAGCACGCTTGTATGAGTGCCTAATGAGTTTTTTAGGGTATCCACGTTCTAGAGATTTGGTTCTAAGGGCGCTAGCATGTTTTTCAAAGTCTTGGGATGTCGTTCAATTTCTCTTAAGTCTCAGAAATTGACCAAATGGAATATTGTTAACTTGACTGGGTGGGTGGTTACTTTTATGATGAAGCATGGTGTTTTTATCCGTGGGTTTTGTGAAGAGTTCTACGTTTAAAGTTCCATTAGAATTTTTAATGATCAGGTCAAGAAATTCACAGCTGTTGTTATCTATGTGTGAGGTAAACTTAAGATTGTTATCTCCAAGATTAAGCCATGTGATGAACTCTCTGAGTGTCTCTATAGGGCCCGTCCAGATAAAAAAGACGTCGTCTATATAACGAGACCACGCCGAGATGTTCTCATGGAATGGTGATATCGGATTGAAGATGTGATGTTCCTCGAAGTTTGATACATAAAGACAAGCCAGACTGGGGGCACAGGTGGCCCCCATGCTGGTCCCCTTAATCTGTCTAAACAGTTGCTTATTGAATAAGAATAGGCTATGTCTTAGAACTACAGAAATACAGTCTATAATGAACTGCTCCTGGGCTGTAAGGTCCCTATCCTCTTTGTTGAGCATGGAGGTAATCACTTCTATTGTTGCGTTTTGAGGAATATTAGTATATAAAGATTCAATATCTAGAGTAACTAGAAATTGAGAATGGGGGTCGAAGGCTAGGCCTTCTACTTTGTGAATGATGTCTGTTGTATCTTTAGTATATGCTCTTTGGGAGGTGACCAGAGGTTGTAGAAAGACATCTGCATACTTGCTAAGCGGTTCCGTGAGGGACCCGATGCTCGAGACGATGGGTCTCATAGGGGGGTTCTGGATGTCCTTATGGACTTTTGGGAGTCCATAGAGGGCTGGGATGATTGGATCCTGATTGAAGAGAAAAGAAAATTCCTCCTCACAGATCACACCATCGTCTCTGGCATGTCTTAATAGGTTGGCGATCAATAATTTCAAGGATGTCCATTCATCCATATTTGCTGTCATGTAGTGATCTTTGTTGTCTAATAGGTTCAGCATTCTGTTGTTATAATCGGGGGTGTCCATCACCACGATGCCACCCCCCTTATCTGCCGGTTTAATGGTCAGTTCACTGTTGTTTTGTAGTGTTTGCAATGCTAAAGCCTCATCTTTGCTGAGGTTATGGTTAATCCAGTGTTTTTGTCTCAATAGATCATCCACACTTTTATCAACGCTTCGTTTGATAGCTTCGATGTCTTTGGGGACCATGTTAATACTGGGGGTCCATACAGACTTATTTTTAAGGCCAGACTTATTGTTATTGGGTTGTTTCTCTTTTCCTTCGAAGTACATAGCTAACCGGATTTTCCTAAAAAAACTTTGGAGATCTCTCTCTAGTGAATATCTATCAATGTTAGAGGCCACTGCATATCCTAGTCCTTTTTCTAGCAGAGTGATCTGTTGGTCGGTTAGTGTATGTTTGGAAAGGTTTATGATTGGTGCTTTGTTGTGGCTGGTTAATCCCAGTGTTTCTGGCTCCGAGTGTTTGGACGTCGTTGGAATTGGGGTGTCGTATTATAGTTCCCTCGACCCCGGCCCCTCCCTTTCGGAGGACTGAAGTTTTGTTGGCGTTGTTCCAAAAAAGAAAGACTGCTGGTATTGGATGTATTAGGTGTTTCTCTATCTTTAGTGTTGCCAGTATCATTTTGGGGTTCCCCCTCCGAGTCTGAGCTCGTGTACGAGGTATCAAAGAACCTTACTTTTTTTTGGAAAGTACGTGGTTGATTCTGCCACGGTCTACGTTGTGGATGATTCTCCCTACTTCTCTCATAAAAATCTTTCTGCAAGTAAGGATAGACATACTCCGGATTGTAGTTGGAGATATCTTTACGTAATTTATTGCTTTTTTTATTGGCTAAATAGTCAGTATAGCCGGAAACATCCTTCTCTATTTCCTCTAACTTCTGCTTCGCCTCTTGAAGTGCAGAACTATTTAGTTTGGTCTCCATATCTTCTATTTCTTTACGTTCTACAACCAGTACTTCTTGTGCAGTCTCTATAATGAGGATGATCCAATCGCGACTACAGCGATTTGCCACCAATGTCCAATTCTCTATGAATTTTCTGTTGTTAATAAAAATACCGGGTTCGTTAACAACCTGAAGACCTTTGGGAATCACTCCTTTCTTGCAATATTCTACTAGGAATTCTGCGTGTAATTCAGCCCTAACTACCTTCTTTTTTAAATTCCATAACGCCCGCCATTGCTCTTCGTCTGATTTATCCAGGCGGATAGTGGAGATGTTTTTAACTGAAGGACCATTGATTATTTTATTAAAGTGATCTTCTGTGTAACTAAGTACTTTTATGCCTTCCATCCTAGTTTCCTATTTCGGTGTTTTTCAGAGGTATTTGAGCGATATAGTGGGAAGAAATATAAGTGATGAGGGTGAAGATATTTGTGAAAGAAGTGTGCCTCCTCAGCTAACCAGCTGGGTATAAGTCATAGAAAGTAAAAGGAGGACCCCTTATCTCTTAGATTTGGGACAGGGGAAGTATGATGTAAAACAAAAATGTCCCACACATTTGCCACTGAGTTGGTAAGGAGAGCTTCTGACTAGTGCCAACCACCTATAATTTTAGTTAACTAACAAAACTTCAGCCAATTAGAAATGTTTTTTTGGAGATATGTTGTGTCTGTAACAAAAAAGTCTATGTGCATAAAAGTAATTGTCTGTTTCTTTTTAGAACTTGGTCCTGAAGAAGGATGTGTATTGTTAGTTCTTAACCGAAACGCTGCGTCGACCCCTGTTCTCACGAACTTTTAAACCAACGTTTGTTTTGTCTATCTTGTTGCTTTTTTATGCTTTTAATGAAATGTATAACATACTGTATGTGATAATTTTTAATGTTTTGTTATGATTGCGATAAATTGTAAACACTTGAATAAATATTCAAAGGATATATATTTTTCCAAAAAACAATTTTCTGGCATTCTCTTTTAAGTTTTAATTTTGATCTGAATTTAAATGCTATGTTTCATATTGGTTCATTTACCGGTTGTAAAATGACTAGAATGGTTGGCCTATGTCTAGGAATGTAACTTCTGTTTCAAACTATACCTGTGTGATTGGTATTGCTAAACAACAACAACCAATTCAGCAACGTTATTCCACTCCTTACCAACTCAGTGGCAAATGTGTGGGACATTTTTGTTTTCATTAATAAACTGTGACAACTTGGTACTGATTACTTTTTCAAAGATTTTTGCGGGGAAGGGGAGACAGGAAATGGGTCTATAGTTTTTGGTTTCTGTAGGGTCGAGGTTATGTTTATTAAGTAGCAGTTTAATGACTGTTTTTTTCCAAATGGATGGATAAGTTCCTGTGGTGAACATAGAGTTACAGACGTTGGCTAATACTGGGGCAATGATCTTGGGTATTATTTTTAGTATGGTGGGGGGCATGGGTCATTGGGGGATCCTGATTTGATGGAGGCAATGTGGTCTAGGATTTGGTCTGGCGTAACTTGGGTAAATTCCAGAAGGGTGGGGAGGGTGCTATTTTTGGTGAGGCCAGGTTAAGTAGAGATAGGTGTGTTAGTGTTATCAGCAGGATCAGTTATCTGGTTGTTGGTAGAGGAATGGGCGGCAAAGTTAGTAGAAATATGACTAACTTTTTCTTGAAAGAACATGGCTAGAGAGTCCCATAGTGTTTGAGTGGGAGTTATCTCCATAACAGGTTTGGGGCCAGATAGTCTGGTTACGACCTGAAACAGCTGTTTGGTAGAGTCTTGTGCTGTTTCGATTCGGTTAAAATAGTACTTACTTTTTTCAGTGATTATGAGGTGTTTATATTTGGTAAGTGGTAACTCATAGCGTACTTTCTCGGATTGGTCGTAGTTCTGACGCCACTGTATTTCTAGGTTTCTGCATGTTGTGCTTCCGAGAAATGTATGGGGCTGATGGTGTTTTTCTGTTTTTGGAAGTGTTTTTTGCGGGACTAAGGTGTTTAGCCATTGAATGTATTTCAAAGCTGCTTTCTCAGGTTCATACAGTGGGTCTTGTTGGGAGGACAGGAGATATGATTTGAGAGCAATAGGGGAGATGCTTTTCCAGGCCTGGAATTGTTTGGGAGGAAGGGAGATTAGTTGATTGGAGGTAAGATTTGCTTTGTGAATATTGAAGAAGATTGCACAGTGGTCTATCCAGGGGAAGGGGAGAATGTTTCCTAGAGTGATTTGCTTATTGTTAGTGAATAGACCGTCCAGAGTGTGGCCTGCTGAGTGGGTGGGTTTTGTTACTAATTGAGAGACTCACCTTGCTTCTAGTTCTGCTAAGAGGGTTGAGGTGTCGTGGTCATTGTGGGCTTACATATGGAAATTGAAGTCCCCTAGTATGGTGAAGTTGTATTCTCCAGCTAAGGGTTCTAGGAGATTCCCTATAGAAGAGAGGAACTCGGCTCAAGGTCCCGGTGGTCGGTATAGGAGAATGCTTTAGAAGGAGTATGCGTGTGTGAGAAGTATTGTGAAGGTAAAATCTTCGCAGGTTTTGATAGGGATTAACTCAGTCCTTATTGAGTAATGTTCACGATAGATGCGTGCCAGTCCACCGTCCTTATTTGTGGATCTATCGAGTCTGCTGACACAGAACCCGTCCGGGGTTACTGTGGAGAAGTCTGGTCCAGACGATAGGTCTCCCCAGGTTTCTGTTATAAAAAGGAGATCGAGTTTATAGCTTTCTAGGAGATTTAATACTTTGTTTTTATTTTTGGGTAGGGAGAGAGCGTTTATAAGGGCTGAGATGGATTGTGGTGTGATTGCTGGGGATGGGGAGCCCATGACGGTGGGTGCTTTTGTGTGGTCGTTAGAGTGAGGGCAGTGTGTGGGAACTTGTGTGGACAGGACTTGAAGATTGAAATGGGGACATGTCTGTTTATTATTGAAGGTGTTGGATATGTCTTTCAATTGTATACTTGAATAGTATATGAAGTTAGTTTGGGGCTTTGGTTGAGAACATCCAGGTGGGTTGGCCCTGGGTCCGGTCCAGGCACGGACGGGCACAGATGGGTTTGCCTTTGGCACGACAACGGTGCGCCCGCTGCGTGCGTCCGCTGCGCGTGGAGGGAGGCATCCTGTTTTTGAAGGGGAGCGATCAGCTGCAGGTCAGCTGACTCATCCAATCTGCCGGAAGGTTTAGTCACTTCCTATGTGCCCCGCCCTGAATTCCCTCCACTTATTCTTGTCGGTGGTGGACCGGGGAATACCTGCAAAGAAGGTGAGTTCTGGTGGTAATGGTGCTCAGTGATTTAAAAGGGTATTTGTTTAAAAAAACAAGCGGTCAACAATTATAATACAGTGCGAGTTTAAGGATCCCTTTCCCAGGAGCTCCTAGAGCCTGAAAGGTCGAGGTCTGTCTCACCTATTTTTTAAAACAGCAAAGCGGGTAATCAAAATTAAAATACAGTGCAAGTTTAAGGAGCCCTTTCCCAGATGCTCCTAGGCCCAGAAAGGTCGAGGTCTGTCTCACCTCAAGCGCATCCGCTGCGCATGGAGGGAGGCGTCCAGTTTTTGAAGGGGAGCGTTCAGCTGCTGGACAACTGACTCATCCGATCTGCCGGAAGTTGTAGTCACTTTCTATGTGCCCCTCCCTGTATTCCCTCCACTCAATCCGCTAGTCGGCGGTGGACCAGGGAATACGTTCAAAGAAGGTGAGTGCTGGTGGTAATGGTGCTCAGTGATTTAAAAGGGTATTTGTTTAAAACAATGAGCGGTGAACAATTAGAATGCAGTGCGAGTTTAAGGAGCCATTTCCCAGGAGCTCCTAGTGCCAGAAAGGTCGAGGTCTGTCTCACCTATGTTTTAAAACAGCAAAGCGGTCAACAAAATTAAAATACAGTGCGAGTTTAAGGAGCCCTTTCCCAGTCGCTCCTAGTCCCAGAAAGGTCGAGGTCTGTCTCACCTCAAGCGCATCCGCTGCGCGTGGAGGGAGGCATCCTGTTTTTGAAGGGGAGCGATCAGCTTCTGGTTAGCTCACTCGTCCGATCTGCCGGAAGTTGTCGTCACTACCTATACTAAAAAATTATCCACACACAGCAATCCAGGGTTGCTATTATCATTTTAATCAGAGTCTGTAGAGACATCTGTAAAAATCAACACTAAGTGTACAATATGCTACAGATAGTACTTTCGCCTACCAGGTTAAAAAACTAATAGCGCTCGCATATGTACCTGCGACCGATGTAGCAGAACACTGTAATCTTCTGATACAGAGCTCCTATTACAAAAGGAACAATGATAAATTAACCCCACTCCTAGACTACTTTGAGGACACCTGGGGGGAAAGACAAACCAAAATTCCATATTCCTTGGTGGAATGTGTACCTAAGTACCTTAAACAGAGAAGCCAAAACAAATAATAGTGTTGAAAGATGGCATAATGCCTTCCTAGCAACTACAAGCAGAGGGAAACCTACCCTACAGAAACTACTGCAATGTATACAGAAAGAACAAAGATGCAAGAATAACGTATGGAACAATCTGTTACTCAAATCGGTCCTAAATTAACTAAGTAAACTAAACAAATGTTTGAGGTACTACAAAGTCAGGTTACCCTATACCCATCAACAAGATGCATGGTTTTACATAGGGATCCCCTGGATACCCCCACAGCCCCCAACCAGAGGCCTCACGATGAAGAAGGACCTGCTAGGAACCCCCAAAGTCAGTTTCCGACATTCTTTTCTTGTCGGACACACCGAGTTGGAAAGGGTGTCAGAACCAAACATTGCAATTGGTCAGTCGGAAACGCGATGTCCGTCAAGCTGTACGTATCGGCTCCGACTGACTCAGATCCTCCACGTGCCAGTCAGAACCGATTTGGAATGACCGAACAATTTCCCTTCCAGCCGCAAGCATCGTGATCAGTAATTCTGACTGAGTCGGGTGGATAGGTTCCGACATGGTCTAGGGGAATCAGCCTGTCGGTCGCAGGCTTTCCGCACAACATCGTAATCGACCCTAGAATTTCTTCATATCGTTTCTACCTGTGATATTTTTGCCTTTTACCCACTCTGCACCCATGCCCTCAATCCCTCCTCCTTCCCACACCTGGAGCCCTACCCATCACAGGCTCACTACCAAACACCACTAACGTCATATTACAAAAGCTGTATACCAAGATTACTGCTTCTGCGTCCCCCCTCAACACTGACTGAAAGTAGAAACTCCTTAGCCCAGTTCACTGACTGGAATTTATGGGACTGACCCATAAAAAGTACTTTCAGTTTGGATTGTTGCACAATGCTGGTCGGATCACCAAAGCGTTTGAAATCATCAATTAATCCAACAAATTCTTGACGTCTTCATGCCGCTAAGATTGACATGTCCAAGTATATTCGGTAGGAGAAGTTGTCTGAGGTGAAAAAGGATTACTTTTTAATTGCCTGTGTCAGGATCTGTTCTTTAATCCAGATATCACCAAAGTTGACCAGAATTGTTCAGGAGGTACGTAGCATTTGTGGGCTGAAGTGCCAGAATCCGATGTGCCCAAGAGATGGTTAAATCTCCTTCTTCTGCTGCTTTTTCTGGAAGCACATATTTGTGGATCAGGTCTGATGTAAGATTTGTGGCCATTTGACCTGCATTCCGATCCTCAAGTATGCCTACAAACCTCAGATTGGTGCACTGGGCTCTGATTTCAACATGGTCTAGCTTTAATTGGAGGTCTACCAGCTCCTTTTGCATTCTTGCATTGATACCTCCTTGTTTATTGCAGGTATCCTCCAAGGTAGATACCTTCAATTCCACCAGGGACTTTCAGGATGTGATTAGTAGAATGTTGACATTAATCTGCCCGAGCTGCTCATTTGTTTTTTGATTACCATTTTCTTGTTACAGCTTCATTTCGTGAAATCCACTTAAAATCTGGTATAGCGATTTCTCAAGAGAGGGAGGCTGAGAAAAGTTTGGTGTTAAAACAGATGAGCATCCAAGTTGATTCGGGCTACTAGTAGCTGGAGATTCTTTATCCAATACTGAGGCTAGCTTAGTTCTGTCCTGTAGATCCACCTTTGCAATGATCTGGTCCGATCTGCTCTCTTTTTTACGTCCACTTAAAGATCCCTAGCGTAAACAATGGAATACCTGCTTTTCTTTCTCTGCGGATGGTTCTTCTAGTGGAGCATTTGCCCAGGTTGCTGGGGGATCGATCATGGTTGGAGCGGCTAGAGACATGATTTCATAATTTTATCAATTTTATCGCCTGCTTCTTGCAATTGTTCGTGCCAGAACCTGCCAAGGGAGAGATCCTGCTGAGTTGCCACTTGTAACTGTATCTTGCTGCTCTGTGAGATCCGACAGATCTCTTGATGTGATTGGCTGCTAATACTTCAACCTGGAAGCTTAAACAGTCATCTTGGGACCCAGACTAGGCTGAATCCCAACAAAAAACAGTTAACTACGCTTGCTTTTTTTTTGCCCCCTGGCTGGGCCAATTCCCAGGTGGAATGTATTTATAAAATATGGGGAGGGGGCCCTAGGTTGATTGTGATGCTGCGGACCCCATCCCCTACGGCCCGACGCATATATAAATAAATGGCAAATTTCAGGGACCACCACCCCTGGCCCTGCCATTCACAGGCAAGGGAGGGGGCTCATGGCTACCCTTCTTGAGTCAATAATGGCCCTGGGGACCCCATCCCCAGTACCAGATCCAGTTAAGTCCCAGGGTGCCCTCCTCCAGGGCACGGTGGTTTCCCTGCCCGTATTTTTGGTCTCGCTTGGAGGATGCAAATTTTAAAGCTCCCACCAAGCGAGAGAATACACTAAGGACCTGATTTAGATCTTGGTGAACAAGTTACTCCGTCACAACGGTGACGGACAGCCCATCCACTGAAATATGAATCCCATTGAATATATTGGAAAAATGCTCTCGGGGTTTTTCATCTGTTAGGGAGACAGATGAAAAAATTGCTCTTGTCCACATGCTCCCTGTGAGCCGGAGCATTGCATGCTTATTGTCCCTTCTGGGGGCATTGGGGCTTCCCCTCAGCTCCCAACAAGCATTCAAGCATTCAGTGGGTGCCCTGGGCTGGCTCCACCATGTACTGGTTGGGCCCCAGTGGATGGAGATCCCAAAGGGAAAAAATTGCCCCAGGGTGGGGTGCTGCATGCATCCCTCCCCCTTCAAAACAAGGCCTGGGCCCATAAGTTTGGATCCCCAGGGCCAAAATCAGCCAGTCAGGAGGGCCATGTGCCAGCTCCCCAAATAGTAATTAAATAGATCCTGTGGAATGGGGTCCCTGGGGCCTAAAACAGCCTGGGGAGGGGGCCATGCAGGCACTCCTCTCCATTATTAATTATATAGGCCCGGGGCATTGGGTCCCAGGGGCAAATATTGGCTCGGGGAGGAGGGTTGCGTGCCCACCTCTTCCTTTATATTAGAGGCCAGAAATCGGCCTGGGCTGCATGCTTCCCTTGCCTCTTTATGAATTAAGCAGTGGGCCCTGTGGGATGGTTTCCCTGAGACCAGAAACCGAGCCTGGGAGAAAAGCTGGGTGCCATCCTCCCCATTTAAAATATGGATGGGCCACGGGCAAATGGGTTCCCCTGGGCCAAAATCAGCCTGGGGAGGGGAGCCACAAACCCTTTCTCTAAATAAATGTGGTATGCCAGGGGGAATGGGATCCCCAAAGTTGAAATTGGCGTAGGTAGGAGGATTGCATGCCCCCCTCTTGGCTTCGCTGTCTGTGAGGGTTGCCCATAGGCCAGGCCTGCAGCCAGCTTTCTGCTGCACACAGCCAAAGGCCATGAGTGATGGAGAGTTGGCTGTATGCAAGGGGTGGGCAAAGTCACACAGCTGAACGCTGTGTTACATATGGTAATTAAATATTACTTTACACTTAAGAAAACTAGAAATTCCCTAAAAAAAGCAAACGTTACAGGAACATTATAAGAAATAGCATTAAAAAAACGTTGACATTAACAGATTTTTTTTTTTTTACTGGGACTTTATAATTAGGAAATAGATTTTTTGTTAAACTTAGACCTTCAATAAAAAACAAAGGTTACAGGGGCATTATAGTTGGGTGCAGATTGTATGCACACAAGACCACAGAAATTCAAAAGTTATAGTTAGAGTTTTGGTAAGTAACTATAACTCTTTCCCTAAGGTAACTAAAGCTTTCGTCCTTGTCATGCACAGCTAATTACCCAATATATCACATCACTCATGGCATCTTCTATGACATCATTGATAATTTCACTGCAACATTTGCTGTGAAATTATTGATGCAAAAACTATGCATAGCGGGGCGCATGTTATTGTTACCTTAGGGCATGAGTTATAGTTACTTGAGGGAACTGTAAGTATAACTATACATTTCAATGTTTATTTGTCTGTAAAATCTGAACCTAACTATAACGTTCCAGTAACCTTTATTTTTTAGTGAATTATATACATATAGGCCCACATGCATCAAGCATTTTTGGAGTCGCAAACGGTGCGATTCCTTAAAATCGGCCGTTTGCGATTCCAAAAATGCTTTTTTGGATGCATCAAGCAATTTTAGAAATCGCAACATTTTTGCGATTTCTAAAATTGCTATTGCTTTTAAGAAATCGCAAATTTGCGATTTCTTAAAAGCAATGCATGATTACTTTTAAAATTGCGAAATCGCAATTAGGGGGTCAAATTTACCGAGTGGTTGAACCACTCGGTAAATTTGCAAAAAGTGTTTAAAACGCTGAAAATGCATTTTTTTCAACATTCATGTTACGGACACACATGTCCTTAGGACATGTGTGTGTGAAACATGATGCGAAAAATACATTTCAGGGGTGCATGAGGGGGTCCTTTGGACCCCCCCCTGCACCCATGAAATGCATTAACAAATTGCGATTTTCAAAGTGAAAATCGCAATTTGCTAATGCCTTCCCATTGCTTCCTATGGGCTTTTGGCCCATAGGAACCAATGGGAATAGCGAATTCGCAAATTGTATTTCGGTAATTTATGCGATTCGGTAAAAATTGTGATTTTTACCGAATCGCATAAATTTACCGAAAATAATCATGCATCCCGTTTTGCGAATTCTAAAATACGAATCGCTATTTTTCGCACTTTAGAACTCGCAAAATCCCGGGATGATGCATGTGGGCCATAGTACATTAATTTTTTTTAAATCATGTAATAGAAATATGTTTATAAATTATGCTACACTATATATTTGTATATTAAAATAGGTAATACATACTGCTTTAAACTCTATTTATAATAAAAAATCAATATTTTTCTATGTTTGGGGACAATATTTTTTCCCAATAACTTGGTTCTTACCATTATAAGAATATGAGCACAATATTGTGGTAAACAATATTTTGGAATCAATATTTTTGTCGCTTTTATTGTTCTCCACAATATTGCGGTAATGATCAGTACATTTACAGTTATGGCCGTCAGGGAATACCAGTCACAGGAAAATATAGGGTTTGGCAGTTATTCATAAATATGCAATATTCATCAGTCCACTGCACTGCAGCTTATAATGATTTTTTTATTGTGTTTCAACCTTACCTCAATTCTTAAGTTAAAATCTAATGAATGAAACATGGGTATGAAGGAAAGATATTCATTTCAGATATTTGCAAAATAATTGGAATTTAGGATTAGAGGTTATTTGTTCCACACTGATTGAGGAGTTACCCACAATATATGATTCAAAGGGCATTTTCTAAAAAGTGTTCTTTCTTGCGCACTGACTTATATTTGGAAGCCAAAAATAGAGAAAAAGTATGATACATAATAGCAAATATTCTATTATTCTTGTGTGGCTAGGTCTATTACCCGCCACAGGAAATGTTCCAAAATTTAGGGTCTCATTGATGAGGTTTTGATGTAGGTCAGCGCAGCAGGCCTTCCTGCTGTGCTTCCCTACATCAAAAGAAAAGGACAGGAATGCATCATATCTAAAAGATATGGCGCATTCCTGTCCTTTTCCCTGGCGCACAAAGGGCTGCCGTGCGTCAACGCAGGCACCCTTGCCCCATGGTGCAAATGTAAATTGTAAATTTGATACTTGTATAGCGCACTACTCACCCGCAAGGGTCTCAAGGCGCTTGTACGAATATCACTGTGGAACCCATCCTGGCTTTCCCTGCGAGGTGCCAACTCCTGGGCACCCCCAAGGTGGAGACCAGGCATACTTAGCGTTGTGGGGGCCGTTGTGGAGATTAAGCAACTATTGCCCAGAGTTGCAGAGTGGGACTCCATGATTGGAATAGGCACTGAGGCGAGATTTATCAGGTCCGTGGAATTTTGAGCCCAAGACCCACTGAGGCGGGGAATTGAACCCTGGTACAGGGATAGACCTCTGCATCAGGGTCTGCCGCTCTAACCATTGAGCCACATTAGTTTTGTACTGATAGGAAACCTTTCTGTACACAAATAATCACAAGAGGCTTTTTCCTATTTCTATGTGTGCTGCACCACGCGTATAAAAAGGAAAAATGAGGAGAAATAAAGATATTTCTCATTGTTGTGCCTCCCCTGCGTAAGCTTTTGGCAATGCCTGAGATTTATAATTTCTCGGAAATCTGGGCAGTGTCAACAGGCCATGGATGTTGCTGGGAACGCCCCCAGCAACACCCATTTCATGCTCCTTTAACGCAGAACACTGAGTTAAAGGGACTGATATTTATCAGGCATAATTAAGCCTAAAAAAGTGGCTTAGTGCTGCCTGATAAATATTATTTAGGCTTCTGCGCCACGGAACGTCACAAAAAGTGATGTTCCGGAAGTGCAAGGAGTCTCATAAATGAGGCCTTTAATGTCTAGACATCAAGGTTTTTCCTTGGAAGTTCAATCTTTTTAGGAATGTGGGTAGCTGAAGTATTTCGGACAACATCTTGGGACCTACCAACCCTAGACATTTCTTTAGAAGGGCACAGCGTGGTGTGGCTTGCATAGTGCTCAATACATTTTCCTACCCAGAATGTCCTGAAAATGTCTGTGGCTAAAATTACAGATTTTCCTCACATTTCTGTAAGAGAAAGTTGTATAACATGTGAAGATTGAGAAACATCCTACCACCAGGCATTCTCACACTTGTCCTGATAAAAACTGTTCATCACATGTTTGAGTGGGCCTACTGCAACGGTCAGGAAAGGTCCAAAAACATACCATAGCAACGTCACAATTGTTCATTTGAATTTGATCAATTTTTGGGATGGAAATTTGTACAGTCTTTGAGCTTTTGTATGCTGGTACCCAAGGTCATTTAACAACTTTTTCGAAGCCCAGACAACTGGGATAGTTTGAGGTGGAGTGGCTTGTGGGGAATTTGAGAGACTCTCCATAATTCTTTCCACCCAGCATTCTCAAAGTTCCTCTGATAAAAACAGTACCCCTCCTGTGTGTGTGGGCCTTTCATCCCCCAAAGTCCTCAAAATGTGTTGTACAAACATCAAGGCTTTTCCTTTGAATTGTAGTCATTCAGAGATAACTGGTCCCAAGGACAGCTGGTACTCAGGGAAACCTCCCAACTGCAGACATTTATGAAGACTAGACCCATGGGGGAGTTGAGGGTGACCTTATTTTCATGGATGCCATCAGTTTTGCTATGCAGATGGCACTGCAAATGTAAAGGATAGGGTAAATAGGCCGAATTTCACCTCAGTTTACATGTGAATGGCTGCAGTATTTGTGGCCACGATTCTCCAGCAGATATAGAACCATGTAAATGCAAGTCATTTATACAAAGTAGACAGCCAGGGGAACCCACTGTGATGTAAATTGCAAGGATGCCACTACTTTTTCTTTCCACAAAATCCCTTCAAATGTTAAACTAGGTTTTTAGAAGAGCTCATTTTCTCTCAATGTCCATGGGGATTTCGGAAGTGTTGACCTTCAGCCAGGGAACCTAACTAGCCCTAGCTATTTCTGAAAACTAGAGAAACAATTTATTTATTTATTTTGAAAGTTTTATAGAGCGCAAACAAGATCCTGGCGGATATCAGAGCGCTGTATAATCAATAAATGTTACTTATACATAAAAAAAAGAAGCGCAAATCAAAACATATGAAAAACAAACAAAGTAAGAAGCAATAGACAGTCTGTCTCATAGTGTGAGACTGAGGGTCGGTATAATGCAAAGATTGCATACAAGGGTCTTTATCCCGTACAGGTTGAGGATTTCTATGTACCATATTCATGTGAATTTGGCCATGAGGATGGCTTTTACTTCCTTTTTAAATGAGGCAGTGGAAGGGTTGAGTCTGGTTCTGGGGGTAAGGCATTCTGGGTGCCATCCCAGAGATGGATCGGTCATATGTTTTTTTCTTATTGAATTTTTATGGTTTCAGAAGTAGTTTTTCAGCATTTCTTGAGGGTCTAATCCCACCCGAGATCGTCAGCTTCTGTGCCAAGTAGCTGGGGGCATTGTGATGCATGGCTTTGTGCGTCATGCCTGCTATTTTCAGATTAATTCTGGCTTCCAAGGGTAGCCAGTTCAGGGATTGTAGATCCGGGGAAATGTGGGAGCTTCGTTTAGAACCAGTTATGAGTCTTGCTGCTGCATTGATTGAGGCTCGTAATGGAGCCGTCGGAGTTCTGGGTAGGCCACACAGAGAGACACATCCGTATTCTACTCTAGGAATAATTAGAGCTTGTACTGCTTGCTTGAAGTCATTGTGTGTTAGGAAGGGTTTCAGTTTCCGCAGTGTGTGTATCTGGAAGTTTGCTCCCCTTGTAGCACTGCTGATATGTTTTTACATATTAAGGTTGCTGTCCAATGTTATTCCCAGTGACTTCGCTGAGTCCACAATGGGTAGTTGAACTTTGAGTGCCGTAATGTGTTTGAGCTAATCTTGCATTTTGGGGATTTGTGCAGGTGGAGCTATTAGAAGGAATTCAGTCTTTAGGGCATTCAGTTTGAGATGATTTTCTGCTAGCCAGGCTTGGGTTTTTCTGAGCATTGTGTTAAGCAATTTGATGTCCTCTAAGGAGTGGATCTTAAGGAATAGTTGTGTGTCGTCTGCGTACATGTGATATTGCACGTTGGTGACTTGCAGAATTTCGGTGAGTGGTTCCATGCAGAGATTAAACAGTGTAGGGGATAGTGAGGAACCTTGTGGAACTCCCAAGGTTACTGGGACTGGCTTGGACATAGATTTATTGACTTTGAATTGTTGTGTCCGATTTTGGAGAAATGAGGTAAACCAACTTAGTACTGCCCCTGATAGACACATTCTGGGTTCCAGGAGGTTTAACAGGTTCTCATGTTTGACCATATCGTAGGCTGAGTAGAGGTCTAGAAGGCTGAGTAAACAGGAACCATTTTGATCGAGGATTTGCAGTGCGTCGTCAATTATGTGGGTCATGGCTGATTCGATGCTATGACCTGCCCGGAAGCCCTATTTTGGTGTTTGTTAAGGAGGTTGAAGTGATCGATATGCTTTGTTAGTTGTAGATGCACACATTTTTCCAGGAGCTTGGCCAAGGTGAAAATACTGGAAATAGGGCGATAGTTGTTTAGGTCCGTAGGATCGGCCATGGGCTTCTTTAGTGATGGTGATACTTGCCCTACTTTGAGGCAATCTGGGATGCAACCTTGTTGAAGTGAACTGCTTATGATCTTGGACCAGAGAGGTAGAAGCAGAGGAGTTAGGTCTTTGACTGCATTTGTAGGAAGAGGGTCAACAAAGTGATTGGCAGGGTTCAGGGCACTGAGGATTTTGCCAATGTTTTCTTGGGAGTAAGTGGTAAATCAAGACCAGGCTGCATCGTTTTTTCTCTTAGGCTTTGAGGTGAGTTGGCATGATGCAGTAGGGAGTGCTGGGGGGGTTTGTGGGTGTGGTCTCGCTTGCACGGCTAGATCAATTAGGAGGTCGTTCTTGATGGTGTTGTTCTTTCGAGTGAAGAAGCTAGAGAACTCTTCGCAGTTTGGCTGTGGGCATGTTATGTCTTGTGGACGATGAGGTGCCTCCTTGGATTGGGTTTTGATAAGTTCGAAAAGTTTTCTGGGGCGATTTCTTGCCTGGTCAAGTTGTAGGCTGAAAAAGTCAGCTTTGGTGCGCTTGATCTTACAGAAATATGCATTTTTCTTTGTTCTGAGGGTCTTGAAGTGATTGGCGGATAGCTCCGATCTCCAAGCACGTTCAGAAGTTCTGAGTGAACGCCTGTCCTCATTGAGTATTCCGTTGTAACAAGGTTTAGAATCTTTTACAGAGGGTCTTTTTACTTGAGGAGGTGCAACCTCATCTATTATTGAGGTCATGGCAGAGAGATAAGGATTGGTGAGAACATGTACATCGGAAGATCCGGCAGGGGGTGACAATCAGTTGTAACAGGATGGATGGCAGGGAGTTGGGGTTGATTTTTTTCAGGTCTCTTTTCCACACTTTAGGTCTTGTGGATTGGGCTGAGTTTAGTTTCACAGTTTCCTTAATGGCGAAGGTGATAATGTGATGGTCTGACCAATCAACGGTTGGATCGACTCCAATTGAATGGAGTCTCTTTTAGAGATTATTAGGTCCAGGATCAAACCTTTGTCGTGAGTGGGAGAGTTGCAGAATTGGGTTAGGTCTAGGTCAACTAGGAAGTTCTTGAGACTATTAACCAATGTATTGTTGTGATCATCCCATTGGAGATTGAAGTCTCCAAGGAATATTTGGGTATTTGGTCTCCTCGTGTTCGATGATACCATGTCCATGAAGTGTTCGGTGAAAGCGAGGTTCCTGCCTAGTGGGTGATAGATGATGTGCAGAGAGCAGATAGGTTTGCCATTACTGGTGATGTCAAGGCATATGTATTCACAAGATAGGAATGCAGGGTAAATGGCTCTGTTTACTGAAATATTACTGTGATGTATGCAGGCGATACCACCCCCGACTGATCAGTTCTGTCTAGTCTGATGATGTTGTAATTAGGTGGTACGAGAATGTCAATGATTAGTGTGGAGAATTCCTTTAGCCAGGTTTCAGTTAGCATTATCATGGCTGGTTCTTGGGTGAGGATGAGATCGGCTATGTCTGCTGCATGTCTAGAGGCCGATCTGCAGTTTAGGAGTATACATTTAAGTTTGGGCGAGATGAGGGTAGAGGTAGGTTCCTAGGTGATTGGGACTCTTCTGAGGTTATTGTCTATGACTCCTCTAAAGTTTGGTTTAGTGGTTCTATGCGGGTTGGGGTGATAGTAGCTTAGGCGGGAATGAGTGGTTTCATGGGGGTGGGATCATATGAACGCACCAGAGAGAGTAAATCATTCTCCGAGAGTGGACTGGAGCTTCTGATTGGCCGTGAAGAGTTATTATAGGAGGGGATTGAGGGCCAGGTGGGGCGATGGAGGTTCGCGTTGGTTGTTAATTGGTTCCTTAACCAGCTAGATTTGAGGTGTCTTGTAGCTCTAGCTTCCCAAGAATGTCTTGAGAAACGATCATTGAGAGCTTGGAGTTCTACTTTTATTTGATTTAGAGAGATCATGATCTCATCAAGTCTGGGGTTTTGTGCGGGTACTTCTAGGCTGTGTTATGAGCGTGGATGTAGATGTATGCAATGACGTCTTGCTTGGTGTGAGGTTTGTGGCGGGTGTGAGTGGGGTTGGGAGGGGTGTGGATGTGTGAGATGAGTGGGCTGTCGGGGTGGATGCGAGTGGGGTATGGGGCTGTGTTATGGGTGTCGGTGCATGCAATGAAGTCTGGTCTGGTATGTGGTTTGGGGCAACTGTGCATGGTGAAGGTGGGGGTGCTGCAGGTGTGAGTGTGTATGATGGGTGGGCTGTGGGGGTGGGTGGCTAGGGTGTGGGTGTGGGAAGAACTGTGGATGTGGGAAGGTGGGCTGTGGGGGTGGGTGGGGGGATGAAGGTTTAGGAGGAGAACTGGGGGCCAAGGTGTTATCAGAGAGCTGCATGTCTTCTATGTGGTAGTGGGGTGTCTTATTATGTCTTAACATCTGAAGTACGGGTGATGGTCTAGGTTGTGGGGTGTGTTTCCTATGAGTGTAGATGTTCAGCAAGGTTGAGGGCCTTTTTACAAGTTGTGCCAAACCTGTGGTGGTGGTCCGACTACTACCATACTGTGGTCCGCCTGCATTATATTATGATGTAGTGGTCAGACTGCTACAGGACAGCTGCAACCGCTGGGGATCAAGGATCCTGCAGCAGTTGCGAGCACTAATATGCTCGAGGTGCCTCTGCCGGACCGCCAATCATATGGAGTTGCCTGTCCACTTCCCTTTTCATGGCGGTGAGCCTGCCATGAAAAGGGAGGTGTGTCCCTACTGGGGGTGCATGTAGGGGGGCACATGAAGTGCCCCCAGGTGTTGCACTCCCAGTTCCTGCATAGTGTGGCATGTATGACAAACCATTCAGGAAGATGCAGTCAGTGCTATGTGCGGTCCGGTCTGCATGTTAAGCTCTTCTATGAGCCTAATAGTTCATTGCTGTCAGACTGTTGCAGGACCACCGATGAGAGAAGGATTTAACTCCTAATCTGGTGGATGGTCATACCATGGCTTTGATGGTACTGCTATCCGTGTGGACCGCGTACGCGACTCACTCTGACTCCCCTTTGACAACTTGAAGCCTGCTCTACAAGGATCCTGATCTACCCGACGGATCTCCCTAACATCACCTCCCACTGGACCCCCCTTTTTTTTGAGACCGTGTGTGACTGTTAATCAAGGATCCATTTCGACGCGACTGACATCACTATTCCGCTGAAATATTCCCTTCCCAGGATCTGCACCCATGCTGCGGACTCCATTACCGCGCTGAAACATTACCCCTCGCAGATCCCTAACTTGGTGACGCTGCCATTAAACTCCACTAAACTCCACTAAACCACGCTCAACATCTGATTGTTTTGCCTTCATCATTCTGACACTCCATCCTCCAGTCACCCTTGGACTCCATAACTTTTCGTTCCCCTGTTACCCTATGCCCTTCTTTGAGAAACCGTGCCATAATTAGCCGGACTCCATACAATCTTATGATTGCCTGCCCCACTCTGTCCCCTACCGTCCTGATGAAGACCCTCTAGCAAGGTCTCAACTAGTACCTGCAACGATCTTTGAGTCGAAACTTCGACACACTTCCCCTCTCCTCAGCTTCTGTTATTATTTGCCAATTTTGCATTTTCGCTGAAGCATGAGATTGTAATTGATGTGTTTGTGAATTCTTGGCCACATGCCAGTTTTATGTACTAAAGATTCAAACTGACTAGTAATTTGTCACTTGGTTAGTCTCTCCCACACTTTCCATCACTACCCTGACCTTTCCCTCCCTTTAGGGATATATTTATTTTATGAATTATCTCCAATCTATTGGATTTGCTGGTTGTGATTAAAAACAACGTTGTGAACTTTCTCCTAATTCAGCTTATAATCATTCGTTATTGTTTCATATTGTCTCTTGTTCTGGGACCCCTTTGTTTGTATCACTTTGATGGTACTGCAGCAGACGGCGCGTTTTACTGCCCGCTGTAGGACTGCTAAAGTCAGAATAAGGCCCTGTCTGTGGAAAATCTCAATTTCCTCAAGTTTCTATGACAGAAAATTCAGAAATTCCTTCCAATAGAAAATGTCTCACCATCCTGGGCATCCAAAACATTGACCTTGGTGCAGAGGTGTGTAAAGAACTTACTGGTACGGTTTGCCACTATAGTGTGGCAAGTGGGAGTCACGGAGAAGATTGAAGGCTGTCGCCCTTTTGCAACTCTGTGACAAAAAGAGGGTTTTCACCTTGTGTAATGTTGTGGCCTGAGTGATGTTACCATTATTATAATTTATAATAAAAGCAAAAGCTACATTTCAAACAGTACCAAAATCAAAGAAATAGTAAACAAAAATAAAATATATGACAGTAGAAAAAGACTAGGAGAAATAGAAAATCGAAAACGTATATCGAATGCGCCGCCATAGCACTGGAACTAAGACTCACCATCAACACCACCTTTGAAACCGGCATTTTTCTCGATGATTTGAAACGCGCAGAAGTCAAGCCACTACTCAAGAAGCCCTCAGCAGATCCTTCAAACCTCAAGAACTACCGACCCATCTCCCTCCTCCCATACGTGGCCAAATTCACCAACAGGATTGTCAATGTCCAAATAACAAAATTCATCGATGAGAATTTCATCCTCGACCCCTCCCAATCCGGATTCTGCAGCAACCACAGCAACGAGACAACCCTACTCGCCGCCACAGTCGACATCCGCACCCTCCTCGACTAAGGCCACACTGTGGCCCTCATTCTGCTCAACCTCTCCGCAGCCTTCAACACCGCCTCCCACCGCACACTCACCGCCAGACTCCATGACACCGGCATACAGGGAACGGGCCGCAAACGTCTCTGCTCCTTCCTCACCGGCAGCACCCAAAGAATCAGACTGCTACCCTTCCTCTCCGAACACACAGAGATCAACTGCAGAGTACCTCAAGGAACATCACTCAGCCCGACGCTCTTCAACCTCTACATGGCCCCCATCACCGCCATTGACAGACAGCTCTGACTCAACACATCTTCAAATCCAATCTAAAAACAATGAGTTAATGTATATTTGTGGGAGAAGGGTACACTTTTTATTATTTAAATTTAAATCTGGAGAAATTGGTTCAGATCACTACACCCAAATATATAAATACATATTAAAAATATAAAAAATTTAACAAAAAACTTTTAAGTTCCTAAATATATTACAAATAATTAAAAATATAATTTAAATATTTTTTAACAAGTAAGGAACATACCAGAATTGAAAAAATGTGTTTCGGTTTATTGATTTTATGTTTTTTAAATAAGAAGTGTCCATAGACCAGACCCTCCTTCATAAACCACACTAATGAAAAAGAAAAGGAATCAAAGGCCAGATGTATCAACATTACATTTTGCGAGTCTATAACAGCAAATTTTAGTGATTCTCTATTAAAGACTCACAAAATGCGATGTATGTAGGAATCTGCAAGTTTTTTGGGCTACCTACGCATTCCTTAATTGCAACTCGCAAATTGCAAGCGGTCTATAGGAATGAATAGGAATTGCGTACACAAATTGCGAGTACGCAATAGGTACCTTCATATTGTGCATGCTTTTTCAAGGATGCAAGGGTTCCAAAAAGTTTGCCCTGTTCCCATCATGCACTGGGACAGGAACAGACTAATTTGCATGTAGCCAGGTTCTGAGCTGGGATGGTGCAGTGAGCTATAAAACGGTGATGGATCAAGCCCTGATCTTTGGACTGGGTAAGAGTGGTCTGCTTAATTCAGACACTCTGTTCATCACCACCCCCTTTTCTGAATCATTTTGTCCACCATAAGCGTGGAAGGGTATACTCAGATGTGAGTCCCTTGCTCATTGCACCATCAGGATTCAATCAAGCCGGGCCGACAATGGCTGAAATGCTAGAAACCGGTCCCCGGAAGCTTGTTTCCTTCCCAGTATAAGAATTGGCTTGGTAGTTTGATTCGCCCTGTTCCCATCATGTACTGGGACAGGAACAGACTAATTTGCATGTAGCCAGGTTCTGAGCTGGGATGGTGCAGTGAGCTAAAAAACGGTGATGGATCAAGCCCTGATCTTTGGACTGGGTAAGAGTGGTCTGCTTAATTCAGACACTCTGTTCATCACCACCCCCCTTTCTGAATCATTTTGTCCACCATAAGCGTGGAAGGGTATACTCAGATGTGAGTCCCTTGCTCATTGCACCATCAGGATTCAAGCAAGCCGGGCCGACGAGGGCTGAAATGCCAGAAACCGGTCCCCGGAAGCTTGTTTCCTTTCCAGTATAAGAATTGGCTTGGTAGTTTGGTTCACCCTGTTCCCATCATGCACTGGGACAGGAACAGACTAATTTGCATGTAGCCAGGTTCTGAGCTGGGATGGTGCAGTGAGCTAAAAAACGGTGATGGATCAAGCCCTGATCTTTGGACTGGGTAAGAGTGGTCTGCTTAATTCAGACACTCTGTTCATCACCACCCCCTTTTCTGAATCAATAATACTACCTAGGCAGTTCCACAGTGTACCCCACAATGCAAAATAAAACAGGTATTAAACAATCAATCCAAACCAGTAAACCAAAGCAAAATATAATCAATTAAAACTAATTTATATATCATTTTAAACAGTCCTACCCACCTAAACCCTTAATAAACTCAACAACTCCTAAAAATGTACTTTAGTATATTATTATTCAAAATTAAATATCCCAATAATATAAATAATGAAATAAAAAATACTACAATGCAAAAACATAATAAATAATACAGCCAGAATGAGATCATGGAGAATACTTACGGACCATCAAAATCATTGGTATGCCTCTCTGCAATCGTGACTATCAGTCCGCCTGATTTAGATATCAGGAGTATGATGGACAAAACTCCGTCAAACCTCGTCCGTCTTTATCACTCTCATAGTCCCCTCTCAACCGAGTATTGGGCTAAAAGCAGCTGATAGAGGTGTTTCAGTGAGAACTCTGCTTGCCCAATTACAACTTTGAATTCCATCGGCGTATCCATGGTGGCTAAACTGCCACACCTGACCTAGCTGTCAGGCTTGCCCTCGCAACATCAGACTCCAGTGTGTGGCAGGGTGGAGCATGCAGCCTTTAAAGCTGCGCAGTGCACCACTGGAAGTTGCTTGCCATTCTAGTTTTTTCGGCCCACAGCTTCCTGTCAGGTAGCAGCCCTCTGACAGAGACCCACCTTGTTAGAAAATCACGCGATGGGACGCCACATCTTAATCGTGCTCACCATCTCACATATCTGTAGCTACACAGGAAAAACAGTCTGCCACACTGCGATTGGCAGATTTTGACCAGGACAAGAGTAACATGGAGCTGCAAAATTTCACCAATTCCACAGGCTAGTGTTGTGCTGAGATCAGGGATTGTGGTTGGTTGGAGAGAGGAGCGTGGTGGGATGATGGGTGGTAGATGAAGAAGAGTCCAGGGGTGAGGGGGCAGATGGTGGTGAGTAGGAGGCAGGGCTGTAGGAGGGGACTCTGAATCCTGCCCATTCTTCTCTGTATGGCAAACATAGCAAAGTCTATGCCATCAAGAAATGCAAATAGCAGTGTAATTTGCTGGCTTATCTCCTGGATGACACACAACAGTGAGTCTACTCTACAGAAAGTCTTTGCAACACATCCAGAGCCTCCTAAGAGAGCGATCCTGGTTGGACAGAGGCACCCGCTAAGGTGCCTTGGGCAAAGGAGACCCTAGATTTTGTGGGGGCTAGGTGTTGTCCTACATAGGGCGTAGCAGGAGGGAGGATGCAGATGGATCTGGTAGTGGCGGACAAGGTGGTAAGTCTTGCAGATGGTGTTGGCTCAACCTACACAAGGGGTAATCTGATTTGGAGGCCCCAGAATCAGTTGTAGTGTTGGCCTCCTTTCCCTCTGTGCTACTTGGTCCTTTCATGTTGGTGTTGCCACCTTCTAACTCACAGCAGAAATCCTCTTCCCCATCTTCTTGGCCAATGTCCCCTTTACTTGCTAGTTCAGATGTTTAAACAAAATGAAAATATACATTATTTGAGTGTTGCTCTGTAGTCTAGTGATATTTGTATGAATGTTTTTAATTTGTTAACAGTTGTTGATGATTGGTTACTCTGGCACAAATGTGATTGTTACTTTGTCACTCATATTGCTGTAGCATTTTACTCGGGAAGGCAGCTTCCCTGAATGCAGTACACAGCATTGAATGTCTGAGAGAGGTCTGAAACCCTTAACTAGTATCCAGACCCATGGGGGAGGGTAGTACTGTCTGTAGGCGGCCGGCCCAACGGTTATTGCCCTAAAGTAAATCTTCACTCACAATAAATGACCCGAGTGCCTGACGCCGGGGAATATGAAGGCGCGCTGTGCCACTGACTTCTAAATCAACTACCTTACAAGAGGATACCTGTTCGACACAGGTCAACCTCCTACTTTATACAAGCTGACTGGCTGTATTAATCATTATTCTGGTGTCAAGGTAGAACCCTTTTTAAAGGCCACACTCAGACTTTATATTTAGTCCTGAAGAAAACCCCCTACAGATGATAACACAATCACATTAATGTGCAGGGGTCAAAAAGTTGACGCATTTTTCCAAGTGTTAATGATCACCCAGACCAATAGAGAATAACAAGACTAATTGCTGGTCGGGTTGAATCATAATTTTCATGTATCTCACACTATGTTTAAATGTTTGTTTTTGATATATGTTTATTGGTTATGTTTAAGTTGTGTTGTGATATGTAAACACACATTTTTTGTTTTCACTTCACATCTTTAATTAGTCAATAAGTGTAATTGTACACTTTATATCTGTGTTTGCATATATATGTCCTGTTTTTATTTTGAGTATACAATTTTCATGATTGTGTCATAAAATCCTAAACATATTCAGAAGCACATGAGTAATATCTTGGTATATTTTTTATATTTTTCATTAAATGAAAGTCTCATTGGAGTAGAGGGACCAATTCTATGAATACGTTCTATGCTTTCTGAAGCTAATTGGTGGCAGAACCACTGTTCACTTAATGTACCTTCTAATTCCCAGCAGAAATCATGTTCCCCAGCTTCTTGGCCAATGTCCCCTTTACTTGCTAGTTAGGATGTTTAAAAAAAATCAAAATATACATTATTTGAGTGTTGCTCTGTGGTCTAGTGTTATTTATATGAATGTTTTTAATTTGTTAACAGTTGTTGATGATTGGTTACTCTGGCACAAATGAGATAGTTACTTTGTCACTCATATTGCTAAAGCATTTAATGCTATGCCTATAGTTTAAAAAAATGTAATATTATCTGTTGGACCCCTTTTCCTGGGAATTGAGGCACTCAGGAGTTACTGTGTTCCAATCACATCAACTGGAGTGATCCTTGCTGCTGGCCTGGGGCCTCAGTACTAGTGGACCCAAAACTGGATAACCAAGTACTCCTCTTCAGCACTTGACTCTCTCAGGGTAGTGACACAGAGCAGTCCATGGCTTACTCAAGGAGGTGAGGTGGAATTAGAAATTCAGGGGGCGATTACCATATCGGGTGGATGCAACTTCTCATAAACAAGACAGACCGACCTCTGGTTGGTGGTCCTGCTCACCTCATTAGGATGCAACCAAACAGTGTTCCGTCATTTCCCTATGAGAGCATGTATTTTGGCCACAAACTGGCTGTAATATATGCCCCTATAGGGAAATGGAAGGTGTTGTGCATCCCTGCACCCCGTGGCAGGCACCTCAGAGGCCCCCTCAGTCCCCACCAGAGGCCGCACAATCAAGGGGGCCCTGCTGGGGTACCCCAAGCACGCTTTTCAACATGGTTTCCATGTTGGACAGGCTGGCATGAAAACCATTACAGAAAACGTACATCGTAATCCAAAGGGCAGAAAGGCCCACCCTATGGCATTTCAAGTGGTTCAGACTGGCTGCTAGGCTCCTTGAGCCTGTCAGAAGCCACCTGGAATGATGGCCCGGTTTCAATTCCGACTGGCTGATACACAATCAGCCGTTTGGAATTGAAACCTACAAAGGGGGTTGGAAAGCCTTTCCGACCTCCTTCGTAATAGGCCCCTAAGAATGCAGTGCACACTGTACTACTAGTTGTTAAAATCAATTTTCCAGTCAGTGCTTTACTTTGTAAAAAGAAAAGTACATTAATACACAAGTGAAAAATATACTGCACATAAAACTAGGATAAAGAGTGAAAAACAGATGTCTCTACAACCTTCTAGGGCAGAGTTCTGATTCCAAACAGTATTATAGCGCGTAAACATTAAGCACTATAGATACACAATTAACATTAGCATTGCATAGTACTAACTATGTTGGTACACCCAAAACATAAACAATGAAAGAAGGCAACTAAGACAACTAGAACGACTATGGAGGAAGGACCCAAAAATTACCTATCTCGAACAGTTGAGAAGGCCCAGAATCTCATACAAAAAGGTGATCCTGCAAGCAAAAACAACAGCTCAGATCTCAGCTAGACAGAGCAAAGGACCGGCCCAGAAAACTCTTTCACTTAATAAAGCAATAGTCAGGAAAACATTCAGAACCCAGAACTGAAAACATCTCGACTGATATCTGCAACACCTCTACTTTCTTTAAAGAAAAAATCGTAACCATAAACCACTCCATCCCCAGCCACGCGAGTGCCGTACTAAAGGTTTCCACCAACCCGTCAATCACTAGAGCAAGAATGCTGATCAACACACCCAAACTGTCCCAAGGAAAAATGGACACTCCTGGAACAGTTTCAGAACGCTGTCAGAGGGGAAATCCAGAAAAAAAAAACACATTTTGACGATCCCATTCCCTACCACCTACTGAAAGAGATACACCTATCTGTTACTCCCATATAAACAACAATTGTGAACAATTCTTCAACAAGGACTCCTACCAGAATGCCTGAAGTATCGCCATACTAAAAAAACAGGCGCTGACCGGAAAGACTTAAACAACGTCTGACTGGTATTCAGTATACTTTTCCAATCAGCTAAGTGAACACATCAAGAATTTTGATCTGTTAGATAAACACTAATCAGATATCAAGCCCAAACACAATACCAAGGTCACTATGATCAACATACTAGATTATATTCAAACATCACTAGGCCAATACAAATCCTGTCTCCTTATACTTCTGGATTTATCAGCAGTGTTTGACACGGTCAGCCACAAATGCCTCATAGAAACTCTAGAAATCAGAATGGGCTCATCTGGAGCTCTCCTTAACTGGTTCACTTCCTTCCTGTAGAACCTACAACAAAGAGTAAAAATTACAACACCCTATCGGGACTAGTGGAAATCAACAGTGGTGTTCTGCAAGTATCAACTATCTCACCATACTATATATGGAACACCTCACTGAAATCCAGAAACAATCTAATATCTTGTACCACATGTATGCGGATGGTATTCAACTCTACATCAAACTCTCCTCCCAAGAGGATACTTATGGACTAGATGATACCCTGAGGAAAACACAAAACTGGCTGGCTCACAGCCACCTGAAATTAAATCAGCTGAAAACCAAATTCATTCTTTTCTCCTACCCTTTATAATAAAACAACCCCAAGTATGGTCCCAAAACCTCAAGTCGCTAAACTGCACCCCAATTATCTGCGATTCCATAAAAACAATAGGCATCACCCTAGACTCTAACCTAAACATGCAAGCCCATATACAAGCTACATACGGAAGTGCAGACCTACATCTGCACATTCTAAAAAAAACTAAAACCCTTCATACCGCTAGGTGCTTTCAAATCACTGGTTCAATCACTAGTGCTCTCAAGACGGGCCTATGGGATTGCCACCCTCATAGTATTACCAAATGCCAGTCTAGATCCAATGAAAGCAACAGTAAATGCAGCATCTAGACTCCTAACAGGCTCACGTCATTATGATTGCATCTCCACATCACTCAGATCCCCTCTGGCTCTCAGTGGAAGCAATGATCCAATTGAAGGTTGCATGCATAACACACAAAGCCATACACAATTCGGGGCCAAAATACATGGCAAATATGATCAAGCTCTCAGGAGGCGGAAGGGAATCTAGAAGTGCTAAATCCCTCATACTAGAACCAGCCAGATTCAAAAAAAGGAAACCACGCAGCCGCACTTTCGCTGGATCGGCTCCAAAAATATGGAACTCACTACCACCCTCAGCAATAGCAACTACCTCATTCTGGCTCTTCAAGTAGGAAGTGAAAGCCTTACTACTAGATGAATATGTGCCTTAAGAGTACTTTTGTTGAAAATGTCATTCAGACTATACAATGTTATACACATTGTTATATTCCTTGCTTCTCAATCTCTATGTATAAGAACTTTTCTGAAACTGTCTTCCAAACCATTGGATATTGTATATGATTTTTTATGCCTTGCTCCTCAAAGTCTATGTACAAGCATATCTTAAGAGACAGATGTCTTTACTGTATGGAGACCAACATTTTTACATAGTACAGCTCTCGGATGTACGACGGTACGACGCATGGTTTTACCACGCGTACCGTTACAACGTGTTTTTTACAACGCAAGTCGTTACCACGACTTGCTTTGTAGGGGTGCGGACTTCGGAATTTTTTAATTTACTATTCCAACACCAGCCTACGTACAGTAGGGAAGGTGTTGGATAGTAAATTAAATTACTCCTTGTCCTGTAGCGCCCTCCAGCGCAAGTCGTAGTTACGACTTGCGTTGTAAAAGACGCGTTGAAAGGGTAGAATTTTGCGAATCTCGCGTTCGCGAATTTTGCGGATTTGCGAACTCGCAATCCGCAAAATCCGCGAATTCTCGCGAATTTGCAGATTTTTTTTTTATGTTCGCACGGGTTTCTGCAAGTTCGCAAGGGTTTTGTACAATTTCCCAAATTGCGAAATTGTACAAAACGCGTGCGAACTTGCAGAAACCCGTGCGAACACAATGTGCCCAGTAGGGTATGTGCCTCTTGTGTGAATAAAAGGTCAGAGAAAGATCAGTTCAGCAGATGAAGAGAAAGAAGCTCCTGGTCACAGGAACAGCACGGGTATTGCGCTCGTGAAAGTCAAGGATGCAAAGCCTATCCAGCATCACAGCTGATTTTCCACGGTAGATTTGGGAAGAAGGCACACCTGTCCAGCCTCGACGACGCTCACAATTGTTTTTGGGCTAATGAATGAGTCACTGAATTTGAGCATCAACTAGTTCGAGCGACCATGTGTGTGTTACTATGCAATCGCCCCGAAGGGCGCAGGGGTCCCTTGAGTGAGCTGCAGACCTGTGCCCAGCCATGCAACTATTTTACAATGGCGCCAGCAAGCTGCCAGCGCCGCTGTAAAATAGTTACAAAGTTAGCTTGCACAGGAAGCACTTAGATAAAATAAAGCAGCACCTGCTTCGTTTTATCTAGTGGTTCCTGTGCAAGCTAACTTTGTAACTATTTTACAACGGCGCTGGCAGCTTGCTGGCGCCATTGTAAAATAGTTGCATGAGTGGGGGTTCAACTTTTGAACCCGTTACGTCCGCGGATTTTTTTTTGCGGATTTTGCGGAAAATCCGCAAAATTCGCGGATTGCGGATTTCCCAAAAATCCGCAAAATCCGCGAGTGTAACGGATTTCCCGCTCACACTTACTGCGGAGTAAAATCTGCACGGTAAAGGATGTTCCCCACAGCTCTTTGATACTGTGATGGTCATGTTTGCACTTTGTAAAACACTATATAAAATAGAAAATAAAAATACTGTGATGTTTGATGGATATAAAGGAAATTTACTTAAAGAATGCTGTAAAATTATTTTTTACTGTGATACCTGAAGGAAGTAAATGCAATTAATGTAAAGAACATTCTTAACCCCTTCGATGCTGATGACGGAGCGGTTCCGTCATCAGCATCGGTTGGGCTGTGCTGATGACGGAACCGCTCCGTCATCAGTACAGCCCTCGGGGGGAGCGTTGGCGCTCCCCGCCTGGGGCACCGATCGTGGTGGCAGTAGTGGGGGTGGCAGCGGAAGACTTTGCGCTGCCCCCCCGCCCCCTGCACTTCCCGGTGACGTCAGCGCGCTGTTGCGCGCCCCGACGTCATCAGGAAGTGCTAGACGCGCTGGAAGCCATTTGCTCGGCTCGGCATCAGGGGGGAGGAAACACTGTTTCCTCTCCCCTGATGTCCCAATGCAGGGCATTCCTGGTTCAGGATCGTGCACAGCGTCGCGATCCTGCACCAGGAATGCCCCACTAGACACCAGGGATGTTTTTTTTCAGAAAAGGAAGCGACCCCTTGGGCAAGGGTCGCTTCCAGGGGCACAAATCTTTAGTACAGACTTTTCTGCCCCCCCCCTTGGGGCAGATCGCTCGATTCAGCGAGCGATCTGGACCCAGGGGGGGGGCAGAAAAGCCCACTGGACACCAGGGATTATTTGTTTTCATAAAAGGAAGTGACCCCTAGGGCATTTTTTATTTGTTTAGACTTTTCAACCCCCCCCCCCCCCGGGGGCAGATCAACCATTTTTTGGGGGGAATCTGGACCCAGGGGGGGCAGGAAAGCCCACTAGACACCAGGGATTGTGTTTTTATTAGTAAAGGAAGCAACCCCCTGGGCAAGGGTCGCTTCCAGGGGCATCAAAATTTTGTATAGACTTTTCTGCCCCCCCTGGGGGCAGATTGGCTGTTTTTTTTTACCATTTCCGGACCCAGGGGGGGGGGGATAGAAAAGCCCACTAGACTCCAGGGATTGTTTTTTTTTATAGGGATCGACCCCTTGGCCAAGGGTTGCTTCCTCGGGCCCATTTGTTTTCAAAAGTATGTTCTGCCGTGTCTTTATTTGGCCTCTCTGCCCTCTGTAGGGTTGCTTCCAGGGGGCCCTCATTTATAATGATTTATATTCTGCCCCCCATGGGGACAGACACCCCATTTGCAACATAGCCTGTTGTAATGTGTGTTGTTTTTGTTTATTCTAATGTGTATTGTTTTATTTTCTCTTTTTGTTGTTCTGCTGTTTCTGTAGTTGCATGTGTTGGGTAAGACACCTTTTTTTGTTCAATTGTAATGTAATTTTTATTTTGCAAAGTGTGTAGTAATACGAGTATGTTTGTTTTCTGTTTTTTGTGATTGTAAAACATGTTTTGCATTTGTTTTGATGTGTACTTCTGTAGATGTACGTTTTTTTTTCTTCTTTCTAGTGGGATATCGTTGCCTATTTGCTGTGTCTTTGCAGAGTAGGTGCTGGTGAGTGTAGTTGTCTCTTGTAAGTGAATTGTATATTTTTTCTAAATATAGATATTTGTGATAAAGGCTTACATTTTTTAACTTACTTTGCACAGTGTTGAGGTTGTTGAGTTGTTTGTGCAGACTCCTTTATTTGTAAGGATAATGGCTAGCCGCCGGATTACCGCTCAACAAGTTGTTGGAATGCTTTTTGATTCTTCCTCTGACCATGGTGCTGAGAGTGACTCTGATTCTGAGCCAGAGATGGGAGGTGAAGATTCTGGTACAGAGTTTTCTCTGCGCATGGCATCGTCTGATGATGAAGATACCCTGAGTGCTGATGACGCTATTTTTGGTGTGGATGAAGTGCCTGTGGTAGAGGAGGACATTGATGTGCCGATAATGCGGCAAGAGGCATCTGGGGTGCAGCGTGGTGCTGCTAGACATCACGTTGGGGTAGTGCAGCAAGAGGCAGCTGGGCGGCAGCCTGAGGCTGCAAGACTTGTCGATGAAAGTTCTGACCTCTGGGTTGCCCCAGGCATGGTGCAGCCGGCATTGCTTGAATTTACTGGTGTTCCAGGGTGTAGGGTGAACACTGGAAACTTTTTGCCAATTTATTTTTTCAAGTTGTTTATGGATGATGTGTTTTTGGCAGAGATCGTAGAGCAGACTAATTTGTATGCAGAACAGTTTTTGAGGGAGAACAGTGCCAGCCTTAAGCCCCACACTCGAGCTACCCGGTGGACTCCCACATATTTGGAGGAGATGAAAAAGTTTTTGGGTTTAACTGTTTTGATGGGCTTGCTTAGGAAACCATCATTGGCTTCATATTGGTCTACTAGTCCCTTGATGGCAACAGCTATATTTCCGGCAGTCATGAGTCGTGCCAGGTATTTGCTTCTGCTTCGGATGATGCATTTTGTTGACAATGGTGCTGCTTTGCCACGAGATCACCCTGATTGTGACCGTCTTTTCAAGATTCGGCCTGTCCTTGATCATTTTGTTGATCGATTTTCTGAGATCTTTTATCCTGGGAAAGAAATTGCAGTGGATGAGTCTTTGGTGTTGTTCAAGGGCCGCTTGGTATTTAGGCAATACATTCCTAGTAAGAGGGCACGCTATGGAATTAAGTGTTATATGCTGTGTGACAGTCAGACTGGATATGTCTCTAATTTCAGGGTGTACACCGGTTAGGAATCCAGGATTAACCCCCCTGGTTGTCCGTCCACTTTTGGAGTGACTGAGAAAATTGTGTGGGAACTTGGTAGAGGATTTTTTAATAAAGGCCATCATTTATATGTAGATAACTTCTACACTGGTGTGCGGTTGTTCAGGGATTTGGCCAAAGTGGACACTGTTGCTTGTTGCACAATCCGCTGTAACCGTAAAGGTTTTCCAAAAGAACTTGTTTGTAAAAAGCTTGCTCGGGGACAGTGCAGTGCATTGCGTTGTGAGGAGCTTTTAGCTGTGAAGTTTTCAGACAGGAGAGATGTCTACATGTTGACTTCCATACATGATGAAAGCACTGCAGTGTTGACTGTTTGGGGTCAGGATGCAGAAGTGCACAAACCTGTGTGCATTATGGACTATAATAGGCACATGGGTGGTGTTGACAGAGTAGATCAGAGGTTGGGACCGTATGCTGCTCTTCGTAAGTCTTACATTTGAAACACGAAGTTGGCTATCCATCTTTTCCACTTGGCAACCTTTAATGCTTTTGTTGTGTTGCAGCAATCTTGTCCTCAGTCAAAGATGACTTTTGTGAAGTTTCAGGAGTCTGTAGTAGGCAGCCTTGTTTTAGTGGAACAGGCAAGTGTTCCTAGAGTTGGAGTGGTGGAGGATGTTGCCAGATTGAAAGATCGCCACTTTCCTGATCAAATTCCTCCTACAACCTCAAAAGACTTTCGTCTGTTGGTGAAGAGGTTTGCGGAAGGAGGTTCGTATGTACTGCCCCGACTGTCCTTCTATCCCTGGGCTGTGTGTGCCTGCTTGTTTTAGAATGTATCACACACAAAATAAGTTTTGGGAGCATCCATGAGTGGTGAAGTGAACAGGCTGGTCTCTATTCTTTAAAACGTATTATTCAGTTTCAAAGTTGGCATTTGTGTAGTGTATTTAGATTTAGTTGTTGTGTTAGTAGATTTGTATCAATTTGCAATTTGTTTCTGTTTTTTATTTGTATTTAAAAAAAACTAAAGTATGATGTTGGTTTGCGTGTAGTGTCCATTGTCTGACAGTGTGCATGGTTTGGCGCTTGGCTGGCGGTGTCTGTGGACTGGTGCTTGGCTGGCGGTGTCTGTGGACTGATGCTTGGCTGGCGGTGTGCATGGTCTGTTGTTTGGTTGGCGGTTTGGGTTGTCTTGCGCTTGCCTGGTGGTGTGTTGGGATTGGTGCTTGGCTGGTGGTGTGCCTGGGCTGGAGCTTGGCTGGCGGTGTGTGTGGAGTGGCGCTTGGCTGGATGGTGTGCATGGAGTGGTACTTGGCTGTTTGTGCACAAAGTGGTGCTTGGCTGGCGGTGTGTGTGGAGTGTCGCTTGTATGGATGGTGTGCGTGGAGTGGTACTTGGCTGTCTGTGCACGGGGTGGTGCTTGGCTGGCGGTGTGTGTGGATTGGCACTTGGCTGGATGGTGTGCGTGGAGTGGTACTTGGCTGTCTGTGCACGGAGTGATGCTTGGCTGGTGGTGTGCGTGGAGTGGCGCTTGGCTGGTGGTGTGTGTGGAGTGGCGCTTGGCTGGTGGTGTGCGTGGAGTGGTACTTGGCTGCCTGTGCCTGGAGTGGTGCTTTGCTGGCGGTGTGTGTGGAGTGGTGCTTGGCTTGCGGTGTGCGTGGAGTGGTGCTTGGCTGGTGGTGTGTGTGGAGTGGCGCTTGGCTGGATGGTGTGCGTGGAGTGGTACTTG
Source organism: Lissotriton vulgaris (assembly GCF_964263255.1). Classification (NCBI taxonomy): domain Eukaryota; kingdom Metazoa; phylum Chordata; class Amphibia; order Caudata; family Salamandridae; genus Lissotriton; species Lissotriton vulgaris. Next base: position 2,124,499,410 of record NC_141687.1, on the reverse strand, counting down.
GCTGTCTGTGCAGGGAGTGGTGCTTGGCTGGCGGTGTGTGTGGAGTGGCGCTTGGCTGGATGGTGTGCATGGAGTGGTACTTGGCTGTCTGTGCATGGACTGGTGCTTGGCTGGCGGTGTGTGTGGAGTGGCGCTTTGCTGGATGGTGTTCGTGGAGTGGTTCTTGGCTGTCTGTGCACGGAGTGGTGCTTGGCTGGCGGTGTGCGTGGGTTGGCGCTTGGCTGGATGGTGTTCGTGGAGTGGCGCTTGGCTGGTGGTGTGTGTGGAGTGGCGCTTGGCTGGTGGTGTGCGTGGAGTGGTACTTGGCTGTCTGTGCATGGAGTGGTGCTTGGCTGGTGGTGTGTGTGGAGTGGTGCTTGGCTTGCGGTGTGCGTGGAGTGGTGCTTGGCTGATGGTGTGTGTAGAGTGATACTTGGCTGTCGGTGTGCGCTGAGTAGTGTTTGGCTGGCGGTGTGCATGGTCTGGTGCTTGGATGGTGGTGTGGGTGGACTGGCGCTCGGCTGGCGGTGTGTGAGTAGTTACTTTCTGTTGGTCACTACACACACTGCTAGTTGAGTTACACTCCACGCAGTCCATCATTTTGTGTAGTTGCAGAGTCAGAAATGTGGGCATGTGAAAGTGATGGGCCCTTGAATATTGCTGTCTGCTGATGTGAGTGTTGTAATGTGATGGGTCCGCGGCTGGCGGTGTGAATGTTTTTATGTGTCAGACGTACGAAAGGTGTATGAATGGCCTGTAAAGAGGTGGGTGCCTTGACGTGGCTTTACAGCTCACGAGCTGTGAGTCAGTGGTTCAGTTTATCATACTTTCAATTATACGCCGGGTATTTCATTTTTGTGAAATTACTTGCGAATACAATTGTATGTACTGAATCATCACTCACCCTCGTGCCAAATCGAACCAGTATGTGTGTGTGCTTGCGGATTAGATGGCTGTGCAGTAATATTTGTCTTTTTTCCTCTTTCTGAAGTAGGGTGTACCTTGTCCCTTTTTGTGAATGTTGTAATGTGTTGCTTTTCCTTCCGGATGGTGTCAATGGTCTGGTGTGTATCAGGTATGAAAGGTGCGTAAATGGCCTGTAAAACGGTTGGTGCCTTGTCATGGCTTTACAGCTCATGAGTTGCGAGTCACTGGTTCGGTTTTTATGCATTTATTTATTGACAGAGCATTTCATTTTGTTGAAATATCTTGTTAATAACATTTTATGTACTGAACCGTCACTCGCCCTCGTGCCAAATCCAACCTGTATGTGTGTGTCTTTGAGAAACAGATAGCTGTGCTTGAATGTTTGACTTTTGAGTAACTCTGTGCATTATAGCTATAAATAACTTACTAAATTTAGATATTATTGTTAAACCATGTGAGTATATGGTCATGTCTTTCTGGGGAATTCTATTTTTTTTTATCCACAATGTCCTGCAAACTTGAAAATGTCTGTCACAATTTCCATGCAATATTGTCCCAAGAATCGCACGCTCTCAAAGTCAAAATGTAATTCTTTCAAAACAATTTGGTTTTGCAAGGGGGTTCCCATGACTTTTTGGCCCGGGGCTTGGCTGGCATCTTTGGAAACTACCAAACCCAAACAGTTCTGGAAACTAGACACCCGGAGGAGTCCAGGGAGGTATGGCATGCGTGGGTCGCCCAATGTTTTCTGACCCAGAAATCCCTGCAAACCTTACATTTAGGTTTAAAAAATGACTTTTCCATACATTTATGGGTGGGATCTCCCTGCCGGCACAAATGTCCTACCACCCAGCATTCCCCTTGATCTCTCGAGTAAAATGATACCTCACTTGTGTGGGTGGGCCAAAGGCCTGTGACTAAGGTGGGGTGCTTAATTTGTCAAACCTAAGTACTATATTTTTTAAAAATTCATTTTTAGCCTGTTCTGCTTAGGGGCACCCACAGAAGTGAGGTATCATTTTACTCGGGAGAACAAGGGGAACACTGGGTGGAACACTGAGGAGAACCGGCACGGAGATCCCACGCAAAAAAGGTTTGAAAAGTTTTTTTTTTTACAAATTTTAATGTTTGCTAGGAATTCTGGGTAGGAAAACATTGGGAGACACACGCATGCCATACCTCCCTGGACTCCCCCGGGTGTCTAGTTTTCAGAACTGTTTGGGTTTGGTAGTTTCCAAGGATGGCCGCAGAGCCCTGGGCCAAAAACTCAGGTGCCCCCCTAAAAAAATCAAGGTAGTTATGCAAAAGGGTATTTTAAATTCACCACCGTACGATTTGGACCTTTTCCTGTTGCAGCCACTATGCCTACCCACGCAAGTGAGGTACCATTTTTATCGGGAGACCTTGGGGAACGCTGGGTGGGAGGAAATTTGTGTGAGCCCAGTGTTGCCACACTTTCCCACACAAAAATGTGTGAAAAATCTGATTTTTTTCAGCTATAATCGAGATTTGCAAGGGATTCTGGGTAAAGGAACGTTGGAGGATCCACGCAAGCCATACCTCCTTGGAAGCCCCCGGGTGTCTACTTTTCAGAAATGTGTGGGTTTGGTAGGTTTCCCTTGATGGCCATCTAGCACGGGGCAAAAACCCAGGTAACCCCTCTTGCAAAAGCTGGTGGTTTTGACATTGTCACCATTGTCAAAACCACAAGCTTTTGCAAGAGGGGTTACCTGGGTTACCATTTTTTTCAGGAGACCCGGGGGAACGCTGGGTGGGTGGAAATTTGTAGATGTACGCAGATTCCAAAACTTTCCACCACAGAAATGTGAGAAAAATGTGGTTTTTTTTGTCAATTTCTTAGCTTTGCAAGGGATTCTGGGTAACAGAACCTGGTGGTAGGCAGTCGAGTCACCACATCTTGAATTCCCCTGGGTGTCTAGTTTTCAAAACTGTATAGGTTTGCTAGGTTTCCCTAGGTGCCGGCAGAGCTAGGGTTCAAAAACAAAAGGTAGTCTTTTTGTCCAAAAAGGGCACGATTTCACTGCAAAATTGAGGTGTGACCACGTTGCGTTTTGCGCTGTTTCCTGTCGCAGCCACTCGGCAGACCCAGGCAAGTGAGGTACCATTTTTTTTGGGAGACCCGGGGAAACGCTGGGTCGGTGGAAATTTGTTGATCCACACAGATTCCAGAACTTTCCACCACAGAAATGTGAGGAATTGCATTTTTTTGTCACTTTCTTAGCTTTGCAAGGGATTCTGGGTAACAGAACCTGGTGGTAGGCAGTCGAGTCACCCCATCCTGAATTTCCCTGGGTGTCTAGTTTACAAAAATGTATAGGTTTGCTAGGTTTCCCTAGGTGCCGGCAGAGCTAGGGTTCAAAAACCAAAGGTAGTCTTTTTGTCCAAAAAGGGCACGATTTCACTGCAAAATTGAGGTGCGACCACGTTGCGTTTTGCGCTGTTTCCTGTCGCAGCCACTCGGCAGACCCAGGCAAGTGAGGTACCATTTTTTTTGGGAGACCTGGGGGAACACTGGGTGGGTGGAAATTTGTTCATCCACGCAGATTCCAGAACTTTCCACCACAGAAATGTGAGGAAAATGCATTTTTATTGTCACTTTCTTAGCTTTGCAAGGGATTCTGGGTAACAGAACCTGGTGGTAGGCAGTCGAGTCACCCCATCCTGAATTTCCCTGGGTGTCTAGTTTTCAAAAATGTATAGGTTTGCTAGGTTTCCCTAGGTGCTGGCAGAGCTAGGGTTCAAAAACAAAAGGTAGTCTTTTTGTCCAAAAAGGGCACGATTTCACTGCGAAATGGCGGTGCAACCACGTTGCGTTTTGCGCTGTTTCCTGTCGCAGCCACTAGGCAGACCCAGGCAAGTGAGGTACCATTTTTTTGGGAGACCCGGGGGAACGCTGGGTAAGTGGAAATTCGTTGATCCATGCAAATTCCAGAACTTTCCACCACAGAAATGTGAGGAAAATGCATTTTTTTGGTCAATTTCTTAGCTTTGCACGGGATTCTGGGTAACAGAACCTGGTGGTAGGCAGTCGAGTCACCCCATCCTGAATTTTCCTGGGTGTCTAGTTTTCAAAAATGTATAGGTTTGCTAGGTTTCCCTAGGTGCTGGCAGAGCTAGGGTTCAAAACAAAAGGTAGTCTTTTTGTCCAAAAAGGGCGCGATTTCACTGCGAAATTGAGGTGCAACCACGTTGCGTTTTGCGCTGTTTCCTGTCGCAGCCACTAGGCAGACCCAGGCAAGTGAGGTATCTTTTTTTTTGGGAGACCCGGGGGAACGCTGTGTGGGTAGAAATTTGTTGATCCACGCAGATTCCAGAGCTTTCCACTACAGAAATGTGAGTAAAATGCGTTTTTTTTGTCAATTTCTTAGCTTTGCAAGGGATTCTAGGTAACAGAATCTGTGGTAGGCAGTTGACTCACTCCATCCTGAATTTCCCTGGGTGCCTACTTTTCAAAAATGTATAGGTTTGCTAGGTTTCCCTAGGTGCCGGCAGAGCTAGGGTGCAAAAACTACAGCTAGGCACTTTGCCATAAAAGGGTACATTTTTAACTGTAAAATTGAGGTGTGACCACGTTGCATTTTGCGCCGTTTCCTATTGCAGGCACAAGGCCGACCCACACAAGTGAGGTACCGTTTTTATCGGGATACTTAGGGTAATTCAGATTTGTAAATCAACTGTTATTACCAATTGAGTTTTCATGCATTTCTCCCTTCCGAATGAAAGACATTGTGTAAAAAAAAAACTTTTTAAAAAATGACCAATAATTCTCATGCTAGTATGAGTATTCCCAATTTTGAAAATGTGCAATTATATACTGTTTCTAAACTCTATAATTTGTAGCCAATTCAGAAATACATAGGTGCCTTTTATACAGAATTTTCCATGTATACATTTTCCAAGAAAAATTGCTCTATATGCAGTAAATAAAAAAATACCATTGCAAGTTGCTGCTCAGTTTTTGGATCTGGGTTCGTTGGGTTCTTGGTGAAACTACAAGTCCTATAAATCCCCACAACCAGAAAGGTCTAACGGATGTATCGATATATTGCTTTCCAAGAACTATCAAAATTACAAGAAGTTATAGGTGAAAACGTTGAGACAAAAGGCTGTTTTTTGCAACAAATTTTCAATTATTCCAATATTTAACTGTTAGTTTCTATAAAGAAACCTTCATGGATTTAGACAAATGACCCCTTTCTGAATTCAGAATTTTGTCTACTTTTCGAACATGTATAGCTTTCCAGGATCCATTATTGATTTCAAACTCATTTCTACCATTAACTGGAAGGAGGTGGAAAGCTGTAAAAATAGCAAAAATAGGCTATGTCCCAGAAAAATGCCAAAACTGTGTGAAAAATGTTGGTTCTCTGACAAAATACTGTCATTTCCTAAAAGCTGAGAAAATGGAGATTTCAGCCCCACAAACCCTTTTTTGATAAAATTTGCAGGAGAAAACGCAGAGGCTTTCATTTGCAGCCCGTTTTTCCCACTTTTCTGAAAAAAACAAAGAAATCACTATATTTTGGTTAATTTCTGGGACACCTCCAAGGGAATCCACAAACCCTGGGCACCTTTAGAATCCACATGCTGTTGGAAGAAAAGGACGCAAATTTGTCGTCAATACCTTATGTGGTCAAAAAGTTACAGGGGCCTAAGCGCACACTACCCAAAATCGCCAAAAAAAGGCTTAGCACAGGAGAGGAAAAGGCCTAGCAGCGAAGGGGTTAAAGGAAAGTTTTTGAGATGTCTTCAGTTTTTGTCAGCCATATTATTATCTGAATACCATATATTTGCTTGGATAGGAGGGACCTTTTTGTTTTTTGATTAAGGGGTCAATTACGATGCTGTCCGGAAAGGCTTTGAACGGGATTCAGATTCGGATTCGGCGAATCTGATTCAGAACCTATGTTTCCGATCGAATCAGACACATTTCCCAATGACCAATTACAATGCAAGGAAATCGTGTGGGCTGTACGAATCGGCTCCTGTTGGCATTTGGACAGCCTGAGCCGTTTCGATTCAGTCTGCCTAACACGAAACGGCTGTAGGAATCTGACTTTAGGGGCCCATAGCAGGCCCCCCCTTCACCCTAAGGTCTCCGGTTGGAGCCCTTTGGGGTTTCCAGGGGACCCCCTGTTAAACCATGCACAGTGTAGCAGGCACCTTGGGGTGCCCGCCACAGGGTGAAAGCTTTTCCAACCCCTTTTTTCAATGGGAGCGTGTGTTCTCATACGGAACACAGGCTCCCATTAAAGTCAATGCGAGTCTGACCGAATGATGTTGGGAAGCATCGTAATCCGTCGGTGGGACTCACAGAACCCGCGATTCAGTCGGGAACGATTCCGAAACCGATTAAGTCTGAAGAGTTTCCAAACGGTATTGTAATCAGCCCCTAAGTATTTAGTCTTTTCACCAGTATTGTTGAATTGGTCAGCTTTCTTGGCCAGTGTCTGTATTTGTTGCATAGTTTAAGTTTTAGATGGTTGCTTTGGAGTGATATTTATATATGGTTGAGGAAGGGAAAACAGTCTCTTTTATATTTTAGGACTATCCATGCATTTATTTGCTTTTTTATATGTTTGATTGGTGATACATGTTTTCCTTTTGTTTTTTTACTGATTTACTAGCCTACTGGAACTGTTAAATAGGCTCTGATGAAGTGATTTCTTTATTGTGAAACACATGTTGGCCAATTTGCGCTTGGACAATAAATTTATTAAGAATACATTTTTATTTTTGCCACTCGAAATTCTTTCTGTGTAAGAAAATGTGGGTGTTAAACTGATTCTAATGAGGGAAAACCTATGCTAAGACAGTGTTAACAAGCGTAAAAATAATGACATAATGGCGTAATACTATCACAAAATGTGCTACATCATGCCTCATATTTACCATTTTCCTGCTGCATAATTTATTTATCAGTGGTGCATAATTTGGCCCTCCCCTGCTCCAAAATTCCAGTGGCCCTGGTTCGATACTATCAAAAAAAAATATCCTTATCTACAATACTTTTGATAAAAAAATGTTTATAACCATAGAATTATAACCATCATAATATTATGGCCACATGTTATTTTGTAATCCATGTTTAATGCAACAACCTTTCATAAAGGTAAGAAGTTACTGTTGGATCTCGTTGTTGCCTATTCTCCATTGCGACATGAGATTTGGATCCTGGGCCCTGACACAATTTGTTGAATGCTCTTTCCGAGTTATCGGACCTCAACTCTGGAATTCAGACATCTGCATCTTGGTTCCACTTTGGATTTTTATGTTTTTCATAAATCCTTGAAGCCTTTCCTTTCCTTTCCTGCTGAGCTATATGTTTACTGGCTAGGCAGCAACACTCATTCTCAAGTATGGTAATTTAGGCGCACCTTTAACTGCCTTTATTGTGGAAGTGTCACTAGTTAACTTACCTTCATTTCACAGGATAGACTTACATGCTGTTAGCCTTGTGCAGTGGCATTCCTTGGGATACTGTGAATTTGTTCATGATCCTGTGTATTTATTTTGTTATTGGTGAATGATTTTAGGGACATACTTCAACAAGCAGAACATTACACCACCCCCATTCTTTCTATCATCTCCAGGCGAATCCCCCATTGCATGGCAAAAATGAAATAAAGTGTTCAATCATTATGTCTGTGTGTGTGGAACTTCCTTCAGTGCTGAGATGAAGTCAGCATTATTAATGCAGTGCCTTGGGCAGGAGTTATCATCCTAATCCCTCTGACAGAGATTCTGCTATTTTAAATGAGTATGGAATCTGTCTCAAAAAGTTAGATCTGCATTATCTTCCCAAGGTGAGTACTGTTCTTGAACGGTATCACTTTGGAAGGAGAATGCAACACGAAGGTGAGATGGTGGAATAGTACATTACAGAGCTGTGTAAATTAGCAGCTACCTGCAATTTTGGAGGCTTCCCTGGAGGAGCGTTTGAGGGACCAACTTATGCTGGGGTGTGTGTTAGACAAGTCAAGTCAAGTCAAGTCAGAGAATTTATATAGGGCACTACCTACCCAGAGGGTCTCAAGGCGCTTAGAAAGGGGAGGAGGATTACTTGTCAAATATCCATGTTTTAAGTTGCTTTCTGAATGCTAGGTGGTTCTGGGTGAGGCGAAGGTACGCGGGGAGTGAGTTCCATGTTTTAGCAGCCAGGTAAGAGAAGGATCTGCCACCCATGGTGGTCTTGTTGATGCGAGGTACAGTGGCGAGGGCTTGGCTGGAAGAACGTAGTTGGCGGGAGGGGGTGTAGAAGGACAGTCGTGAGTTCAGGCATTCTGGTCCGATGTCGTAGAGTGATTTGTGTGCGTGGGTTAGCAGTCGGAAAGTGATTCTCTTATTGATGGGTAGCCAGTGGAGGTCTTTCAGGTGACCAGAGATGTGTTCGTTGCGCGGGATGTCTAATATGATCCTGGCTAAGGCGTTTTGGATTCGTTGGAGTTTCTTCTGGAGTTTAGCGGTAGTACCTGCGTAGAGGGTGTTTCCGTAGTCCAGTCGGCTCGTGACAAGAGCATGGGTGACTGTTTTCCTTGTTTCGGTGGGGATCCAGCGAAATGTTTTCCTGAGCATGCGAAGGATGTTGAAGCAGGATGAGGATACGGCGCTGACTTGTCTGTTCATTGAGAGTGAAGAATCCAGGATCACGCCTAGGTTCCGTGCGTGGTCTGTCGGGATGGGTGCTTTTCCAAGGGCTTCCGGCCACCAAGAGTCGTCCCATGCAGAGGGGGATGTACCTAATATGAGGACTTCTGTTTTGTCTGAGTTCAGTTTCAGACGGCTTTGTTTCATCCATTCGGCAACTTCTTTCATTCCTTCGTGTAGGTTAGTTTTGGCGGTGCTGGGGTCATTGGTGAGAGAAAGGATTAGTTGAGTGTCATCCGCGTAAGAGATGATGTTGAGGTTGTGTTGGCGGGCGATGGCCGCGAGGGGGCTCATATATACGTTGAAGAGGGTGGGGCTGAGTGAGGATCCTTGTGGTACGCCACAGATGACTTCAGTGGCCTCGGACTTGAATGGTGGGAGGCGGACTCTCTGGGTTCTTCCGGTGAGGAACGATGTGATCCATTCAAGTGCTTTTCCTTGTATTCCGATGTTATTGAGGCGTTGTAACAGGGTGCTGTGGCAGACTGTGTCGAATGCTGCAGAGAGGTCGAGGAGGATGAGGGCGACTGTGTCTCCATTGCCCAGTAGAGTTCGAATGTCGTCTGTTGCTGCGATGAGGGCGGTCTCAGTGCTGTGTTTTGCTCGGAAGCCAGATTGTGAGGAGTCGAGGGATTTGTTGGCTTCGAGGAAAGCGGCGAGCTGGTTGTTGACGGCTTTCTCGATGACTTTGGCCGGGAATGAAGGAGCGAAATGGGGCGGTAATTTTTGAGTTCGGTGGGGTCCGCTGTGGGTTTTTTCAGAAGGGCGGTGAGTTCAGCGTGTTTCCAGTCTTCCGGGAAGGTGGCGGAGTTGAAGGAGCAGTTGATGACGTCTCGGAGGTGCGGTGCTATGATGGAGTCTGCTTTGTTGAAGATGTGGTGAGGACATGGATCTGTGGGGGATCCTGAGTGGATGGAGTTCATCAGGCGGATGGTGTCCTCAATGGAGATTGGGTTCCAGTTGTTAAGGGTGTTCACGGGGGGAGGGTGTTCAGCAGATGGTTGGGTGGGTTGGTCTCCGGGTTGGTTGTCGAAGCTGTTGTGGATGTCTGAAATCTTGTTGTGGAAAAATGAGGCTAGGGAGTCGCAGAGGGCTTGGGAGGGGGTGATGTCGTTGGAGTTGGCCGAGGGGTTGGAAAATTCCTTGACGATGTTGAAAAGTTCCTTGCTGTTGTGGGCGTTGTTGTCAAGTCGATCCTTGAATGCTGCTTTCTTGGCCTTTCGGATTAGTTGGTGGTGAGTGCGGGTGGCGTTTTTGAAGGCGTCCTTGGTGCTAGGGGTTGGGTCTTTTTTCCAGGCCTTTTCAAGGGAGCGGCAGAGTTTCTTGGACTTCTTAAGATCATCGGTGAACCATGAGGCCTTCTTGTTGCCAGGTTTGCTTTGACGTTTTTTCAGTGGTGCTAAGGTGTCGGCGGTGTTGGATAACCATAGGGTGAGGTTAGCGGCGGCTTGGTTTGGGTTAGAAGAGTGGGCTGGGGTGTTTAGAAGGAGCGATGCGGAGATCTGGTCGGTGGTGATTTTGTTCCAGTTTCTTTGCAGAGTTGGTTGGAGGTGGTTGGTGGGTTTTGGCTTGTTGTAGGTGAAGTGAACGCAGCTGTGGTCAGTCCAGAGGAGGTCCGTAGTGTGGCTGAAGGAGACATGATTGCTGGAGGTGAAGATGGGGTCAAGTGTGTGACCTGCGATGTGGGTGGGGGAAGTGACTAGTTGTTTAAGTCTGAGGTTGGCGAGGTTGTCCACGAGGGTGGAGGTGTTGCGGTCGTTGATCTTTTCAAGGTGAAAGTTGAGGTCTCCCAGAAGGATGTAGTCTTTGGAGGGGAGCGCGTGTGGAGTGACGAAGTCCGTGATGTCTTCACTGAATTTTGCGCGGGGTCCTGGTGGTCTGTAGAGGAGGGTGCCTCTGAGTGTGGTCTTGGGGTCGATGTGTATTTGGAAGTGAAGGTGTTCGGAGTTGGCGAGGTTGGCGTCAGAGCTGGTTGAGATGCGGATAGATTTCTTATGGACGATAGCGATTCCTCCTCCTGTGTGGCCGGTACGGTCCTTGCGTGTGATCTTATAGTCTTCAGGGATGGCAATGGTGATGTCTGGGGCGGAGGAAGCGTTCATCCATGTTTCTGTTAGGAAGGCGACGTATGGAGAGATGGTGTCTAAAAGATTCCATAGGTCAATGGCGTGTCTGTGGACCGAGCGGGTGTTGAGAAGGATGCATTGTAGGTGGTTGGGGTCGTGAATCTGAGGTGTGGTCGCAGCGGGGATGTTGTCGGTGCCGCTGAATTTGCAGGAGTAGCAGGAGAAAGGTCCATGGGTGTGTCCAGGAGCGGCTTGGACGCAGTTGGGGGCGCGACCGGGGTTAAGGGCTAGGAGGGTGGCGGCATCGTAGGTAATGCGGGAGGGCTGGGCAGCGCGAGGGGCAGGGGGTCTGGCGCTGGGCGCGGTCCAGGCGCGGACGGGCGTAGACGGGCTTACCTTTGGCGCACCTTCGGCGCGACTGGGGCGCGGTCGCTGCGCGTAAACGCTGCGCGCGGGAACTCCTGTCATATATGGATGGTGGGGGGGGGCGAGGGCGTCTCAGCTGGGAGGCGGGGCGGGCTAAAGATCAGCACAACAACAACACAGGCAAGATGGAGGCGGAGGGGGGAGCCCAGCGGAAATGCGCAAATGCTGAAAAAGCGGCGCTTTTAAAATCCACAAATGCTAAATGTACAGAGCGGCAAGCAGGCACACAGCAGGCAGCAATAATGAGGTAAAATGCAGCTAGGCAGCCAAGCAACGATACCGACTGATGCAGGAAGACACTGGGGAGCGACCACTCAGCCCAAGGGACAGGAGCGAGTCACGGCGCTTTCCGGTGGTGGAGCGCTGTTCTGGTCAGTGGGAGGGCGTCTCAGCTGGGAGGCGGGGCGGGCTAAAGATCAGCACAACAACAACACAGGCAAGATGGAGGCGGAGGGGGGAGCCCAGCGGAAATGCGCAAATGCTGAAAAAGCGGCGCTTTTAAAATCCACAAATGCTAAATGTACAGAGCGGCAAGCAGGCACACAGCAGGCAGCAATAATGAGGTAAAATGCAGATAGACTCAAGAGAGTATGTGGCAAAAGGAAAACACTGCCTTACAGTAGGTTCTCACTATTTCCAAAACACATGAGCACTCTAAAGTCTGTGGACATAATATGTAAGGATGCTGTAGGTCTTGGCGTCCGTCAGCAAGCTGCATTGGCTTCCTTTAAATCAAAGAATTCTGTTTAAAGCCCTATGTTTTACCCACAAGGCTTTTTATGGTGTAGGCCCAGATATTCTCAATGGACTGTTCCCGCGCCATGTTCCCACCAAGCAGCTTAGATCAGCTAGTAAAAATGTTCTGACAGTCCGAAGGTTCAAGAAGTCTAAATGGGGAGGCAGGGCGTTTTCCATTGCTGCTGCCAGGCTATGGAACTCCCTCCCTAGCGATCTCTCTGGACAAGAGTCTCACACTCTCTTTTGTGAAAGGCTCTAAAGACCTGGCTCTTCATAGAGACATCAGTTTGAGCTTTGAGTTATTTTGGTATGACAGTCCATCCTGTAGCACGTTGACACCTCAGGGCTAAGTTTGCACTTTAGAAGTTTAATATTTATTCATTCATTCATTCAGGAGATAACAATGATGGTGTTGCTATAGAGGTGTTCCAGCAGAAATCGTACAGGAGAAATCAGTAAAGGAGAAGCCGTCCATCAGTAGGCGATATATCTGGAAGTCCTTTCAAGGAAAGTGCTTTCACTATAGCAATTATGATCAAGTTGCAAATTATAAAGATTATCCATGCTGGAAAGTTACATGCAAGAACTGTGGGTGCAAAGAACACTTTGCCAGGTGTTGTAGGACAATAAAAGACCTAAAGAAAGTAAGGGGGTTGACCTCAGCGATGGGGAGGATGAAGAGTTTAATATTCTACAAGTGAAGAAATCTCTCGGTGAAAGTCCAATGGAAGTGGTCATGGGCAATGATGAGCTTTTTGATTCTGGTGCTAAAAAAACACTTGTCCCAAAGATGTTCTATGAGAACCACTTGTTTGGTAAAGTGAAACTATTGAAGCCAGATATAAGACCCAAAGGGTATGGAGGGAAGCCATGGACTTGTTGGGATACTTTAGGGGCATGATTGAATTTAGAGATAGAATCATCCCAGGGAAGATCTACATTTCTGTAAAAGTTGATGCACTAATTAGTTGGTTCCACCAGCAGGATCTATCAGCCTGATTCATGTACGGGCCGTTTTGCGTGTCCCTAATAGCGAATAATAGCGACTCGCTATTGAGAAAACGCAAAACGGCATTCATGTATTTTTCTGGGAAAAAATAGCGACTCGCACGCGGGCGCAAAAGCCGTTAGCGACCTACAAAAAACGCAGAAAAATCGCAATTTCCGCCCACCAGCGATCGGGATTGCGACACGCAATCCCGATCGCACGGGATTGCGACTCGCAATCCCGTGCGATCGGGATTGCGTGTCGCATTATGGCGGGATCCGGAAATACGGGATTACGCATTCCGAGCACCGTGATGACATCACAACCAGGAAGCTGCCAAATCCCACCTCCAAACACCACAGTGACGCAATCATCCGACTCGACACGACGGAAAGCAGCCGCCAAACCGCCGATAGCGACTCCCGACCCGGCAGAAATTGCGCCCGCCATGGCTGAAGAACCACTGCCCGGCCCCAGCAACAGCGCTAGCCGAAAGCGCAAGCTGAAATTCTCCGAGTCGGAGTTGGAGAACCTCATTGAAGGGGTGGTGGCCCACCACGCCCAGCTGTTTGGTGCAAACTCAAGGAGGGTCCCCGAACAGGAGAAGAGGAGGATCTGGGTGGGGATTGCCTCCAGCGTGAACTCAGTTGGCGTTGGGGCAAGGTCGGTGGAAGAGATCAAGAAGCGCTGGTACGACCTCCGAGGGCGTGCCAAGGAGAGGGTGGCGGCGCGTCTCGGAGAGTCATCAGGCACCGGAGGTGGTGGACCGACTGTCCCACCCAACACCCCCCTGGAGGACCAGGTTGAGGACACCCTGGAGAGGGAGGCGTGTGTTGGCGTCACCACCCTGGACTCCTCCCGCCCAACCCACAACACCCAAGGTAAGTGGCATGCGACTGCGACCCTGTCCCTTATGACCGTCCCTGCCCAAATAGGCTCACTCATTGGCCCTTAATCATGCCTATGTTGTGCATCAGGAAATGCCCTGAGGCATTGTGGGAGACGTAGTATGTCCACAATGTAGTTGTACCACTATGCGGCCTGAAAGGTTCCTAAGCGCACATATCCACAGCCATCCAGGGAATGTCACCCAGCATGCATGTAACATCTGCACGTCTGACAGTCACATGCACCTAATGAGTATCCACTTACCCTCACAGGTGCAGACGATAGCAGTGACAGTGAGAGGCTGGTGATCGTCGAGGAGGCCCAGGAGGAGGCATCCCTACCCGCCACCCAGCCACCATCCCCTGCCGCTGCGGCAACACCAGCAGCCAGGCCCACCACCTTACCTGCAGCAAAATCTGCAGGACCACCGCCAGCCAAGGCCAGGCCCCCCACCAATGTGCCTCCAGTGCCTGCCGCACCTGCGACGCCAGCTGCCACAACACCTGCAGCTCGTCCTCCAAGATCTGGCCCAGCCACATCCGCAGCACAGCGGCAAAAGAGCAGGAGGGGCAAAGGGCATCTCCATGCCTGCATGACCGTGGAGCGGCGAATGCTCCGTCTCCACCAGAGGCAGTCGCAGCAGCAAGGAGCCATCCAGCTCCAGCTGCAGAAGATCGGCCGCAATGTGGCAGGAGTGGGCCAGCGGGTGGACCGCATGACGGCGGCCATTGAGCGCATGGCGGTGGCTATGGAGGCCAACACTGCTGCGCTGGGGAAGCAGCGCAGTGCTGCACGCAGGCGCCACCACCATCTGGTGAGCCAGATGGCAACCTATAGTCGCTCCAATTATGTGGCAGCAAATGCCACCACCCAGCTCTCCCGGCGCTCAATGACCCAGCAGCACCAGCTGGTACAGTGCTGCGAGGAGATCACCCGAGTGCTGGAGCACCTGACCACCGCCGTGGTCCCACTGCTCCAACCTGTGGTACCGGCCGTCGTTGGGGGAGACAATGGGAGTGAGGCTGCCTCCAGCGTGAGCAGCAACTCTGCCACGCAGGCCCCCCCACCTAGGCGCAGCACCAGGGCTACGCCTGGTCCATCTGCCCAGGATGAGGATGAGGAGCCTCAAAGGCGGCTGGGAAATGTGCGCAGGAAGCAGCATTGACATTGTGTCAGGGACACAGGCACAGGCTGAGGATAAGCCTGCCAAGCACAATAACATGCAGTATGCTGGAATACTGTATTTTTTTTGTAAATAGTTCTTTCCATGTCCCTTTTCTGTTGTGAATCAAAGAAATACATTTATTTTGAAGCATACATTTGCCTTGTGTTATCATTATATTTAGCATGCAATTGTGATATGTGGGGTGGGGGAAGGGGGTGGGCTAGAAATTGTTATCTGTGATGTGGTTGCGACGTCTGTGGCCTTCAGCTGGGTTCTCCCCGCGTGCATGGTGCGCATTTGCTGGTGGCCGGTCGTCCCCCTCAGATTCACTGCCTGAGATGTCAACTGGTATCCGCCGCTTGGTAGCAATGTTATGAAGCATTGCACAGACAGCCACAATGCGGCAGCACGCTGCAGGACTGTAATACATGGCCCCACCTGTCTTGTGCAGTATACGGAACCTGCTCTTGAGCAGGCCAAATGTCCTTTCAATACAGTTCCTTGTCCGGATGTGCGCAACATTGTAGCGCCGTTGCTGAGGTGTGGCAGGGTTGAGGTAAGGGGTCAGGAGGTATTCCCGTAGGGCGTAGCCACTGTCACCTGAATGAGAGGAGCAGATGTTGATTGCCTGTGCAGCGCAGTTACTTCATAGCAATGTGACATTGTCGACAAAGTGTACTTACCAAGTAGGTGTCCTTCCCCAAACTCTCCCCTGATCAGTCGTGTGTGGAGTCCGCTGTGCCTGAAGATGAAGGAGTCATGGGTACTCCCTGGGTACTGGGCCACAATGTCAGTGATGATGCTCTTGGCATTGCAGACCATCTGTATGTTGAGGGAGTGGTAGCACTTTCTGTTGCGGTACATATACTCCGTGCCAGCTGGTGGGCAGATGGCGACGTGGGTACAGTCTATGCAGCCGAGGACATGGGGAAAATGGGCAACATTATAAAATTGTAGTTTAGTGAGGTCCAATTCCTGTTGGCTCGTGGGAAATGTGATGTACCGGTGGAGCTGGCTGAGCATGGCGTCAACAAAAGTGTGGAGGCAGCGTGACATGGTGGGCTGGGATATCCCCCCAGCAGCGGCTACTATGCCCTGGAAACTGCCGGAGGCCAGGAGGTGCAGGCTGCACAATACCTGCACATGTGTGGGCACAGAATTGTTTCGCCTTGTTGGGTGCTGCATGATGGGGTCGAGTTCTTGTATCAGCCAGGTGATCATTTCCCCATTCAGCCTGTATTTAGCATAAATCTGTTCTCTGGTTTGGCCCAGCAAGGTGACCCGCAGCCGGTAAATCCTTGCCTGCCTCATGCGTCTCCTCCGTGCTGCTCGCTGTAGCCTTCGCCGCCTCACCACCATGTACATCCCTGGCATTGTGGAAAGCCTAATGCTGCTGCTGAATGTCCTTATGTGTGATTGGTCAGGCCTGGCCCTGTTGGTGATAGGACAACGGTTTTTTGAAAAAAAATTTCAATGCCTTTCATGGTTACCACCTGCTTTGAGTTGTCCTTATTTTGCGCCGTGCAAATAGCGATTTTTGGGTTTTTCGCACATTGCGATTGTTCTTGAATGCCGATAGCGATTTTCTATTGCGAATTCGCTATTATTTTCGCAGATTCCGTGGTGTGTCGCAATTTCCGATTCGCTAATGCTCAGCAGCAGGGATTCTGCGATTATATTAGCGACTTCGCAAATATGTGTTATCGAATTCGCTATTTTGTTGTTGAATGCCGATTACGGAAATTGCGCCCGCATTTGCGTTTTCGCAGCGATTGCGGGCGCAATTTCACTTCATGAATCAGGCTGTATATGTTTATTTGGATCCCAAGGAGAGTCCCGCTGTTTATGTTAAAGAGATGGCGTCCGTCAAATCGGTCTCCAGAGGGAGTGAATTTTGAATAAGTGAGTTTCATAAAGTCTTTGCTAACAAGCTGGGCCGTCTGAAAAATGATTACCATCTGATAAAACGCAAAACAAATGTTTCACCTATGGAGGCTAAATTTAAGGGTTTTCCTTTGCTTGCAAAAGAAAGCATTAGAACTGAATTGAACAAACTCATTGACAATGGTATCATACAAGACGTGAAGGCTACTGAGTGGTTATCTCCGAACTGTAATGGCTCGTAAGGTCAATAGAGAGGTCAGACTCTGTGTTCACTTAAGTGAGCTCAACAAAGCAGTGGTGGTGGACCACTATCTGCCCTCTAATATAAGTGACATGTTGAGATCTCTTGATGGTGATAGTCCTTTCTCCTCCCTGGATTTAACATCCTACTATCACCAAATATGGTTACACTCATTATCCCAAGAATTGACATCATTGTGTTGTCTTTTGTCACCTTCCATTTCTTGAGATTGCCCTTTGAGCTAATGTCAGTCACTTCTGTCTTTCAGAGAGCGATGGAGCGCATTCTCCAAGGTGATGAGGGTGTCCAGGTGTATCAGGATGATGTTTTGATCTTTGGGAATCAATGTAAAAGATCATGATGATAGTCTGAGATAAGTCCTTTCAAGGCTAATTGAAGCTGGTTTGAAGTTAGGAGATGGAAAATGTAAATTTGATGTCCAGGAGGTTAAATATTTAGGACATTTGATTACGATGTCTGGATTTAAACAAAAGTCTACAATGGTGAACGCCATGAATTTTCTCCATGCACTGATAAACAAGGATGAACTAGTAAAGTTCCTCAGGATGGCTGAATTTTACAATAAGTTTGTCCCAAAATTTGCTGAGAAAACATGTTGTATGAGGGACTTGTTAAAGAAGGGAAAACAATGTGTGTGGTGTCAGAAATGCGACAGAGAATCTGAATGTGAGAAACTGTGATTGAATGAGGCACCCAATTTAGGAAGCTTTGACCCTATGATGAATGATGAATCGTATATCATGACAGATGCAAGCTCAAAGGGATTAGGAGCTGAACTGATGCAATTGGTGAATGGGAAAGAAAGAACCATTTTGTTCATCTCTAGGGGCCTGATGGTTGCGGGACTTAACTATTCAGTGGTGGAAAAAGAGGTATTATGTGTGCTCTGGGCAGTGAGTAAATTGTGGAAGTTTGTGTGGGAAAGGAAGTTTGAAATCAATACATATCATAAGCTCCTTAGGGAAGCGTTTTCAAGAAAGGACATAGATTTTGTCTCTCCCAGGGTTGTCGCCTTGCATGAATTTAAATCTGACATATCTTACTTACCTGGAGCCAATAATATTTTGGCAGATTGTCTAGGTTGGGTGGCTCAGAGAGTGAAATTTCTGAGGAAGTGGATTGGTTCAGCGGAGAGGATCATGAGGAAGAAGCCAATGTATGTTTGATCCCTGAGGGCATTGTTTCAGAAGAAGATTGGAAGGAAGGTTTGAGAGATGGCAGTGTCTTGCAAGAAGTGAGGATGATGGTTTCTTCTGGTTGGTGTTAGAAAAATGAGTGTGGAGATGATGTGAAAAGATTCTGGAAAGTCAAAGATGGTTTGGTTGTTGTGGATGGTTTGCTTATGAGGGGTAGTAAGCTAGTTCCCCCCTGGCAGGCTGAGAAAGAAGTTGTTTGATAGAGTTTACGCAATTCACATGGGTATTGCCAAGTCCAAAGAGAGGGTCTGAGAGGGACATTGGTGGCCTGCAAGGGACTTATTTATTGAGAGAGAGGTGAGGAATTGTGTAGAGTGCTCACACATTGATAATGTGTTGAAATGTAGAACACAACCTATGGTTTTGAAAGAGCAGGCTGGTGGTCCATGGAATGACATTACTCTAGATATCGTTGGTCCTGTTAAAATTAAATCTTATGAAAGATATGTTCTTGTGTGTGTGGACATGTTCTCACGTTGGCCTTTGATTAGGGTTTTGAGCTCGCTGAGTGTGGAGTGAATATAGAATTCTTGAAAGAATTATTTGAGAAGGAAGGCTTAGCATTAAAAATTATTTTCTGAAAATGGTGTACAGCTCACTTCTTGTGTGGTTGAGGAGTTTTTAATAGCATGAGATATAAAACATAAAAAGGCAGTTCTATACCATCCAGAAAGTAATGGTGTGGTGGCAAGGTGTCAAGAACCAAACTACGTCATCCCTTACCTTGAGCTGTGCTGAAGATCTTGGACGAAGTAGAGGATTTCGCAGAGACACAAGGGACCAACTTCCCAAATATCTAACTATTAAACTTGCTGAATCTAATTTTACAGCTAAGAATAAAACTAGACTTTTGGGAGGAGGGCCGGTACTGGACGTGATGGTGAGTGGACGTGATGGTAAGTAGAAGGAATCTTGCTGTCGACCTGTGAAACAACAAGTAAATGAAACTTATAAGAGGCCCTTACTGTCTCCTAAATCCCATCTGTCCCCTCCCTTAGCCGGAATCTACTCCATAGTTTGGTTGATACTTTCTGCTTAGACTCCTACCTGCGAGCAAACTTGTTCAGTCCTTCGTCCAGTATTTCTTGGTCTTGGTAGTGGTATGAGGTCGTCAAAGGTTCTTGTCTGCAGCTTGTTTACTGTATCTTTGCATTTGTTACTAAAGGAAACAAGAAAAATGTACTTAAATAAATGTTCTAATTATTGAATCTCTAATTTTCCCTTTTGCGCCTTGACCTACTTGCAAATGATTCCTTAAAGATGAGTATCGTGGGATTCAGTGACTTTCTAGTGTTCAAACATGTTGTAACACATTGAAGAAAAAATGCCACATACTACAGACTCCTTATCTTAGATTTCCAAACACCAAGAAAATAACCAACAAAATAAGGCTACAAAATTACATTACAATATTGTGTCTTGTAATGCCTTTAAAGTCCGATTTCCAAAATGTTCCAAAATTCTTTGACTTAAATCCAAGAGATTCTTGTTATCAAAACATTACCCAATCTGAGCCTTTCTTAAAATTCTGAAGTCCTTTAGAGAGATGAATGCGGCAAGGAAGATAGAATCATCTCTATCTGTCTTGCGATGGGCGCCTTTTCATTCAGAAAACAAAATGTACTTAACTCTGTCCTTTCCCCCGTTTTTCCTCACAGGTCCTGCTGTCGGAAATCTTCACGAGAGGTGTCCCGGCGATTTATGTCGTCAAATAGGTGTCCCAGCGTTGGTCCTTCCTAGAAGAGAAGAGAGCCTCCAGACGCGAACCTTCCTGCCGAAAGATACGGAAGGCAACGCGTTTCTAGAAGCCTGGGTGCGGTTTAAATAGAGAACCGCACCCAGAAGTTACGTGCGCGCGCACACGTTTCATTCCGCTGAGAGCCAAACGCTGAAAGCGGCTCCAAAGCATTACGAGGCTTTCCCTGTCACAAAAAGCCTCATTCAATGTTACGCTCTCAACACCAAGGCACAATATGAAATCCTACATCACTTACCAAATAAAGAACCTTGCAGCCAAGTCTTAACAAGCATAACGCTTTCAAAGGGTGTAAGAGACTCAAATAAGCCAATATTCAAACATTCTCAACATTAACACACAAAGCTATACATGAGGTGCTGGTGCACGGGAAAGGGGCGGGTTTTTATATACTCAGTCTATTCTCAGGCTTTATAAGTCTGAGGATTTGGAGAATCATGACACAAGGTTTATAAAAGTCCTGTAAGAAATGTTCCAACAAGCTCTGGTGTTTGGTGCAAACTGGGAAAGAGCAATGAGAAAGAAAGCACATGAGTATTGTTTCACCCCACATTCTTCTACAGGGGTAGCTCCTTTACAATTGTTCAAAGGCAGGGTATCTAATTATTGAGTTATTTCAACGTGGGTGTTTGAGAAGAGGAAGGTGGTGGATGATCAAGTTGGGAAAAATGAAGGATGAAGGGAAAAGGAAAAAGAGAGAATAATGAAAATGAAAAAGTAGTATGATGTGAGTAAGGCTGTTAAGGGTACAGTGGTGTGTGTGGGGGATTGGGTAAAAATGAAGTCTCCTAGGAAGGAAGGGAATGTGTCTAACTATAGTCAACCATTCAAAGTCATTAAGGTATTCACAACTGCGGTAAGGACGAAGGAACACATAATTTGGTACTTGAACAGGGCGGCAAAGTTTTATCCCAGCTAAGAAGACGTCTCACGTCCAAAGGAGGAACAGGATGAACATGAGGGTGTTTCCAGACCTCAGCGTGTTCATCCACAATATCGTATAAACAATGTGTCTTAAATCATGTCTTGTGATTATAATGTTGCATTTTCCTTGCTGCATATTTTGTATTTTACGTTAATTTCATTGATTGTTTTATTATTGGGTGAGGCAGGTGATGTGGTGTTATGTATTCTGTATCTATGTGACGATGCTGATCTCTGGAATGTAGGTATCTATGTTATGTTATGAAGATCTGAAATGTGGTGTGGTTGTCAATGTGGTAGATAGCAATCTATGTCAGTGGTGGTGATGCTTCATTTTGGATGGTGTCTCTGCAGATACTGTTCTAATATGGAAGATTCTTTTCATCTTCACATTGTGTGCGGTCATCCATGGATCTCACATGTGCTCTATAAATAATTAAGTAAATAATAAAAGGATTGAGATGTTGGTCTGTTAAATTGTCATTTGCATTTTGCTACTACCCGCAACAGCGCACAGTATTGGGCAATGGCTCAGCCCACTTTCCTCATTGGCTTCCTTAGCTTGGATTGACTGCATAAAGCTTGTGCACATTGTTCAGATACGTCTAAAATAGTTCCTGTAACTGAGTGATAAAGCTTCTTCAAAGACTGCTTCTTTATTTTATTTCGTTGCTATTATTATCTTGAATACCAGCTATTTACCTAGCTTGAACTTCTGCTACCCAGTGCATGAATGGATGAAAAAGAGATGAATGAATGCCTGGATGGATACAATTGTAAGATGATGATTTGGTACCCGGGTGGCAGAGGGCAGTGTGCTAAATTGGTTACCGTCCCATTAGCAGCAGTAGGCTGCCCGCCCACCACAGCAGCAGACTCCCTCATCTGTTAAGTCACCCACTCATCAGCTTATTCTGACATTCACGTACTCACACCATCACAAACAGAAGCTCAATCAACATGAGCAATAAATGAACTTTCACTTTCAATTAAAAACACCAAGATCAATGCATACTTTTTGCTCCATTACGGATATCTTCATTGCTGTTCCCCATTTCGCTGTTGATTTTTCTTTTCCACTTATCATTGTAATGCTTTGTGATTTTTGTTATTTATCCGAATTATCCGCCTCTCCTTTGCAAAGTTATGCACCGACTTTCCCTCTTTTCATTTAAATTTCTTTCCGTTTCCTTTAATCTGTGTTATTATGTTTCAAGGAGAGAAGGGCAAAATGCCAGATAATTATTTCAGTTTGTACAGCAGGCTTTTGATAAACCCATACACATTCTGAAGCAGGATGCAATACTTACAAACGTGGAAAGAACTGAGATGTTTGCTTAAAAGATACGGTAACTCGAGGAGGAAGGGAAAGCCTCACTTAGTAATTTGCCAGAAGCCATTGAATGATTCTAGCTTTCCAAAATGTTGCTGTAAATTCTGTCACCTGATAACCACTCTCCCTCCTGCACAAACATGCCACACAGGCGAGCCAAACTCATAATCAAAGGTACGGTTTCTAAAGTTTAGATTATTTTTGAATGTAGGCTTTATCAGATTTGGATGTGGGTACAGCAGGTTCACTTGTTGCTTTGAAGAAGTAACAAAAAGTGTCTGTCACACCTATGCACCCAGAGGCAAGGAAAGATAAAATTCATTTAAATAAAAGTCTCTGGAAAGGACCTTATTCCACTGATGTGAAGTGTAGAGATTATGTTTTCTCTCATAGAATATGCCTCAATGTGTAAGATTGAATGTCATCGCGCCTAGGATTTTTTATGCTAATTTGACACTGAGCCAGGGATGGGAGTTGAACCTTTTTCTTTTGTTTCTTACTTTTGTGATCCTCTCCTACATCCTCACAAGCTCTTCTCTTTGGCACACTTGGTGTGTTGTTAAGACTGAAACCGCTGATACATTCATCAGCCCAGAATTAAAAAGGCAGGATAAGGGCAAATCCTTTAATTTAACGGGGAAATGCTAAACACTGAAGAGAATTCACTGACATAATGCAATTTACCAAACTATTCCAGTGATAGTCGAAATTAAACCAGTGACCTAGCATTTCCACCCGAAACTGGGGAATTTTCCATCACCATGCGACTCTAAACCAGGCCACTAATGTTTTTTAAATCCACTTATGATTACTAAGGATTTTTTTCCACGGTTGGACAAGGACTAATATATCGAACTCACACTTGGACTTGCCTGGATGGTGGGTTTGGACAACATGCGAGGCGATACTTTGTTCCCATTATCCTAATATGCCATGTTGTTTCGGATTCCTAATTGAGGCCTGCACCTATACCCCCTTGGGTATGTACTTTGTATTTTGATGGCCCTCCAGAACTGTGTCTCTGATTAAGTATAAACATTACGAATTGTTTTGGAATAATTGAAAGCTTGCATGCAAATTGGTATGAACACCGTATGATGCTATAACTGTGCCTCACATAATCTGCTTGAAACTGGGCATCTGATAACTAACTGGGTTATGTAACCGAAACCCCTTGTTCCTTTCCATGTTTCGTTGCCTCTTTGGATGTATCAAAATCAATGCAAATGTTTTTAAAAAATTAAAAAAGTATGCTGAGCTACCAATGGGTGGCTCACCGTAATAAATAATCTGCCTTTTGATCTGAAAAGGACAGATGCTCCCTTTGCATTTCTCTAAATGGGACAGTGTCCACTGCTTTTTTTAATAAAATGAACTGTCTCACTCCTATTTCTGTGACATGTGACATTGGGTCAGCTTCATGCTGGCTTTACCTTTTTCCCGCTTAACCAAATATCCTGTGACACACAGTGTTGCCTTATATTAGGCGGGTAAGACTTTCTTATATTACACCATGTCAATAATGTCAATGTAGTGATAAGATGTCATGTTGGTGATTTTTCCCCTCTAGTATCCAGTTCTTTATAGGATTTCCTCAGTGACTTGTAAACTCACCATAAATATTAGTAGTGTTGATATATGTGAATACATTTTTGATCCCATATAACATTTTACACATTAATTTCTGGTGAATTTTATGTACTTTTTAAAAGCATTTATAGGCTTTGTCACAATAATGCCAAGTAGGTAAACCTCTATGTGCTACTTCCATTTTGCAAACCAATTTCCTTTGACTAGGAGGAAACATTAGACAAGCAGTGATTGCTATTGCCCTGATGAAAACCCTCCATTAAATTACACCTAAGTGGTTGAAGCACTAGTGTGTCCAGTTATGGAATGAACTACTGAGCTACTGAGCTAATATTATGGACACTTTAGCTGAAATGAAGGTACACAAGTTTCGATATACCCCGAGAAATACCCCAGTTTCTTACCTTGTACTCAGTCAGCTAAAGGCTTTTACTTATCTTGTGTGCATTTCCATTTATCCTCGATGATATTCAAACATTTTACACACATAGGCACCACACTCTCCCTTCACAGTGGTCTACTTGTAAAGGAAGTAGGGATGTAGCTGGCACTTCATGTTGGAAGGTAGTTTATTAGTAGGTGCAAGTAGGTACCCACCACTATTAATAAGGCCACAATCACAATATAAGTTCCAGTCAAGGTCTCAATAAATGATTCCCTTGCTCAACCCTTGGTAGGTGGCTGCGAGCAGACATGCTTAACTTAGGAGACAGGTTTTGTAAAGATAGAACAAACCCTAAAAGAAAATCCAACACTAATTTATAACAATAGGAAATATTTTTATGATTAGATTGACACCAAAATGAAAAGAATCCAATGTAGGAAACCGGAGATATGGATTTTTAAAGAATGAACACTTTCTAGTGCTTGAAAACCAAAAGCACCAACTTGGGACATTTGGTCGTGCTAGATCAGGACAACCTCAAGATTTCAGGCCAACCGCAATGGAGTGCAGGTTGTACTGAAATTAGCAGTAGGACCTGGTCTAGTTTTTACCTTCTGACTTAGTCACTTTTCTGTAGCTTTTTCTCTCAAAGTCGAGCGAGTCGCTTCGGCAAGCCGGGTTTGGGTTCGATAACGGCAGCTTGATTCAACGGGATGCCTCAGTCAATTCCTGGATGTCTCATCGATGGTGAAGAGCTCCAGAGCTTCAGCAGGGCAAACCGGAATGTCAATGCGGGTCAGGGCTCAACATCGTTGGCTTGACTCTCGAAGACAGGTCGTTTAACTTATGCAGCTTTTTGGTCAAAATGCTCTAAATGATCTTAAACATCTGGAGCTGCCTCAAGAAGGTTCTTTTGGGGTTCCACAGTGTGCACAACACCATTCCAAGGTTCCAAAATCTCTGAATTGCTCCTTGGGATGTTCTGACTACAATTCCCACAATGCACCAGGCCAAATCCATAAACGTCTGGTTGAAGTTGGTCAGCTTGGTGGTGATGATGCAGGTAGAGCAACCTGTTACTTTCTGGGAGACTACTCCTTCAACTTTTACAGCAAGGGAACTGAAGACCAAAGTGTGCAGCAGGTGCAGTCCTTCTGGCAGCAGTCCCCTCTTGTGCAGTCCAAAGGTCCAGCAGGGCAGTCCTTCTTCTTGGAGTTTCAAGCAAGGATGTGAGTTGTTGACCAGATCTCCCATATTCATCCATGCTTCCGGGCTGAAAAGCAGGGGGGGGCACCCTGACCAATGGGGTACAGGGTACCTCAGTTATGACAACTTCCTCTAAAGTGTGGCATTTTTTTGTCCTAGAAAGCACTGTTTGTCAAAATCCAAAATGGCGAATATCTCTCCTGGCGCTTAAGGTCTGGTTAACCCAACGTACAGGTGTGGCTAGCATTCCATACACTCCCCTTCCAGCCCCTCAGCTAGTACAATTACAGGTACTCCCATCTGGCTGGGGGTGCAGGAGGTGGGGGTGGACTAGAGTCCTGTCCTAAGTGTCTTTCACTCTTTAAAGGCCAGTTTGGCTACCCAGACCCCTTCCTGTATTTTTCTCTGCCACTACAGATCTCCTCCCACTATATGTCTCATAGTTTTCTTTAGGCTACTTCACACCTCATCAGAGTGATTTGGCTCAGCCTGTCAAATGCTAGCCAATAAGAAGAGGCTGCTACAGGGCTGAATTCAGGCATGTCAGAAAAAAAAGTTCTATAACTTATTTTCTGATATAGTTATAATAAATCCAATCATAGCAAATTGTTGGATTCATTCTAGTTAGTATTTTGACACTACTGAAGTATCATTTGAGTTCAATTCTGTTATTAGTTAGACTTTAATAAATTTAACAAAGCCTTTCCATATTAGCCTATGGAGCCAATGATCTACAATGGAAAAAAAACAACATTGGCAGTTTTCTCCTCACCAGGACTTTATTAAACATATTTTATAATGTCCTTATAGTTACAAGGCATCCTACCCCTGGGACACATGGGGTGACTTATGTGTATGCAAAATAAGGGAGTTTAAGACTTTGGAAGTACCTTTAATTCCAATGTCGAATTTGCACATAATTCTAATTTAAAAACAGTGTGCAAACTAAGGCTGACTTTTAAAATGACAGGAGACCACACAGCAGTGTACACTTAAGTGCACTAAATCTGCTGAGCCTTTAAAGCTACATGCCCTACCATATACTAGGGCCTTAAAGGTAGGTTGTCTGTACCAATTGTAAGTATACCTAATTACCATGTACTTTTTACACAGAGCACAGGCTCTTCATTGGGTTAGCAGAGCACAGCCCAAAATTAGAGTCAGAAAACCTGCCTCTAGTAGTAAAAATGGGAGGGGGGGGGAATTGGGCGGACCCTGCAAAAAGCTCTAATTTCTCATACTTCACCATCCCAAGTAACATTCAGACATTTCAACAATAGTTTAGGCCAATACATTATTTTCAGTTGCAATATTTTGTGTGTTCATTGTGGGTCAGCTTAGCTGTTAGCTCCCTTACATTACCACTCAAAAAGAAAAAAATTGTGTCATCAGGAAGCTTCAAATGATTCTATCAATGAAACCTGACACCAGCTTCAGAGTACCATTTAGATTTGCAGATTGACCAGTTGTGGACATTTACAATTATTTAATGGAAGCAGGCACCCTGAGAAGAAGGCTTGTTTAGCTGTTTGTGCCTCCTTCGTTTTCACAGCTCAGTAGACTTCCTGCCTTACACTTCAGCTGAAGCATTTTGATTCTTGAAATTATCAGTCCCTGGACGTCAGTCTTTTCACATCGCTGCAGCCCATTAGCAGTGCTGCTGCGCTATGCAACCCATTGCAAGACCTTGCAATACTCTGCAACCCGGATTTTAGGTATTTTGTTCAGCAGGCCTAACTTGGTCCGAATACCCAGTCGACACACCATCCTGGTAGGCTTGAACTTGTGACTTTGTCCCAGTCTTGTGCCACCAGATAGCCACAAGTGGCGCTTTTTGCTTCTGGGCACTGTCTTCATTTACATCTTTAAAATTGCATATCACCGGTTCTACTAATTGGATTATCATTTTGGTATCACATAATATATTAAAATGTACGCTATTTTTCTAAATTGGTGTGGGATTTTTCTTGCATTGCATCGCAGAAGGAGCACTGTTTTGGGGGCTATTGGATACAGTGAAGGACTCCAGGTCCCAGGACACCGCTGGCCCACGTCACCTGCATCAGCCCCTCCCACCAGCAGCAGTCGCTACTTCACTCTTCGCGGCACCCGCTGTGCGGGACGTGCCAGGCGAAGCACGGGCCAAGGGTGGGCCCGTTTGAGCCCGTTGGAGGCCGGTTGAGACCAGGCTGGGCACCCCCTCTTACATAGACAGCTTGCAAGGGCAGCTACTTCATTTATATCTACTGTTAAGAACTCGCACTGCTATCTCGCGTGTAAACACAGTGCTTCAGCCAGTTTGAAATGGCGGGATGTGAGGGGAAGGGGAGGAAGGATGCAATGGGAGGTTATGTAGCCGGGAGACTCGACCAGTTCATCATAAGGGCCACATCGGTACTGGTGCATGAGATTGAAATTACTGAGCGCCGCCTGTCACAGGATCCAGCTTTTGCCAAATGCTCTTCTCTGGGGAATATAATGCTGGCCCGTTCCCCGGAGCGGCATATCCATCGTGTGATTGATCTAGTGCCCTCAAGTCAGCCTAGTAGCCTAACACCAGTGGAAACGGTGATTACCAGGAATGATGGGGACTCTAGCTTGCAGGCCCAAAAGCAATCGTAACATATCTACAATCACAGTTGGTGGTGTAGCGACTCGCACATCTATGGTGTCTGCTCCCAAGGCTCTGCCCACTCCATCAGGGCACACTCTGGGAGCGGTCTCCAAGAGAAAGCGAGGTGGGGGTGCATTGAGGGGAAAAAACCCTAAGGTGGCTAAACCAAATAACCTGGGTGAACTGGTTTGCGACGCATCTATTACCCCTGGGCCTTTATATGTGACTACACCAGCGCCAAGTACTCCATCCAAGATTCCTTCTGTTGACTCTCTGCCCATGGTGGACGAGAGCTTTTGGCTAAAAGCAGGTGGTCTTATCACATCTTCTATGCAGCCCATCCTTGTAAGGCTGCTGTGAATTGAGGACAGACTAGCGAAATTTGAACAATCAACCACAACAAATCTTGAGTGCATCATGAAGAACTTACCAAAGACTAACCAAGATAAGAACTTGTCGATAACTGGATCAAGGAGTATTTCCGACACTAATTTCATCTCCAATCTGTCGGAATTCGATCCAATGGAAGGCACTTCTCAGGCGAACACTGGAGCTGGACTCAGTGCTAAGGGTGATGTAGATCGGCAGGGAATTACGGATTCCACAAAGGGCAAGACTATAGAACATCATTCTTTGGGAGAGGGTATGACTAAAATCATGCAGGGAGGAAGGAAGGGACCTTTTAATAATAATGATCATGAGAATATGCTGCCACATATTGATTTAACACCTGAGTCTGCACCCTATGTTGTCGTTCTGGCAGGGGTTCCATATCTAGAAAAGGGAAGGGTGGAATTGTGGATTGAATTAAAGAATATAACAATCCACTGGTTGAATGCCAATAGACCTCTCCCCCCCATATGCACAGTCAAATTTTGAGTGAGTTGGGTGAGCCAGAGAACGAAAGATATAGTGGGTAACTGCATAGTCATCAATTTTAGAGATAGTTGAGTAGTGCGTTACATTTGTGAGAGGCCCTCTTATACTACTAGAACTAATATTCAGACATTTGACCTCAGTTGTTTTTATACCCCTCCAATGCAAAAAGCGAACGCTGGTTCACAGGGAAAGATATGTGAAAGGGTTTTTTTGGATGGCAATGTCAGAAACAGAATCGGGCTAGATGGTTTCGGTTTTGTGCCCAATATCCCCCTTAGCAACAGATACAGTGTACTTGACATGGTGGACTGACTAATTCCATCAAGGCTGAACCACCAGAGCGATATCACTTCAGATAGGGGGGCTGAGGTCACGAGGCAACAGTTAGATCGAGGTGATGTGTTGGGGCCTATAGATAGTTCCAGAGACACTATAGCTGGTGCCTGCAAGGAGGCGGGGTTTCCTATCCCTGCTGCTAAATAAAAAAATGTTATACCTAGTAAGGGGGATCTTGTACCTGGAACACCTATAACTATTGATAATAATATTGAGTCCTCTGTAGTCCCAGATAGAGGAGACTTGGTGGTGACCCATGAATGCACAAACAACACGCCAGTGAAGATAGATCCAATAAAGGCGTTTTGCATAGTGTGACAGGGAGTTCACAAGGATATATTACTACTTTAATATATTCAACCTCTAAGATCCCAGAAACGGGTAACATTTTTAAGATGTTATCGTGGAACACCGCAGAGCTCGCTTCTAAGGTGAGAGATCCCTGTTGGTTAACATTCATAAAGGATTATTCTATCATCAGCCTGCAGGAACATGGGCAATTGAGGCTTCACATATAAATGGCTATCGTACATTTCATACCCCTGCCAGTCTAAGCACGATGGGCCATAATAAAGGGGGATTATTTACCTGTGTGTCTAACCTGGCGGGTGAATTAGTGAAACTTCAGAATGGGTCAGAATTCTACCAAATATTGTCAGTAAGCCCTGGAGGCAAGAAGGGAACAGTCTTAATACATTTTTATAATAACATCATGAAAACTGAATCCAATAAGGTATTAGAAGAATTATGTCAAACCCTGAAGCACATAGTAGAACATCTGCCGGGGGATATATGTTTAATATGGGCTGGTGATTTTAACTGTTCTCTATGCCCATATAACCACCTGGGTATCTGTGGTATGGGCATAGATAAAGATGATCTTCTAACCCACTCTTCCCGTACTATCGTGGGGGACTTGTTAAATGAAATAATTTTTCAATTTGATTTGGGCTTTGCAAACAAACTATGTACACCGCCTGTACACTTTGAGACAACCTTTATTGGGAGGGGGTGTAAATCAGTAATTGACTTTGCTCTTATGTCTAAACGGTACTCTAGCAATGTTTCTACCTGCAAAACTTGCGATATAGCGATGAGTGATCACTTCTCGATTAGCCTGCTTTTTTTCCTTGCAGGGTGCAAAAAAACCTCCAAAGTAATAGAATCAACATATAATTATAAAATAAATCTTGCAAGGACAAATGGATATTCTATAAATTGGACTAAAGTAGAACCCATGGCTGAAACTCTATTAAAAAACAAATATAGGGACTTTGAAATATGCCTTGTGCAGACAAGTGATAATGCACTAGTCTTCGAGGCTTTTCTTAGAATTACAGAGGAAGTACGAAACCTTCTCATAAGGACGCAGAAACAGGGCATGAATAAGGCACAGGGCTTGTTTGATACGGACTGTAGCAAGGCACATGCCCACTTAATGAAGGTCCTAAAACAAGAGACAAGAAGCAAGGAAGAAGTGAGGCTGGCCAGAATTGATTACCAACAAGCAATTAAAAAGCGCAAGACCCAGTTGAAATTGGAAGCATGGCAGGCGGTACACTGGGCCTGTATAACAAAAGACAATCCGGGCTTTTGGAGGGCTGTTAATGCCCCTTTTTTCACAGATAGGGAAACCAATATTATTGACGTGGCAACCATGGAAAATAAATGGGTTAATTATTTTAAGGACCTTTACAAGGCTGATGTCCTAACCCAGGGTGAGGATATTGACGCAGTAGAGGGAGATGATAATGCTCCCATTAAATCTTTCCCCCTGAATTTCAAATTCTCCTATGAAGAAGTTTTAACAGCCATTAATGAGAGCGCCTCAGGTAAAGCCCCAGGACCTGATGGTTTGCCAGTGGATGTATATAAGTCTAACACTGAGCTATGGGCCCCGCTTTTAACTAATGTTTTGAATAGCTGTAATATACATAGGTTTATCCCCACTTGGCTAGATGCTATTGTGATTCCCATCTTCAAAAAGGGAGACAGAAATGAACCTAATTGCTACAGTTCAATCTCACTACTGGACTCACTTATGAAAGTCGCTGGAAGGGTTATTTTAAATAAATTACAACTTTGGGTGGAAGAAAGTGGCTCACTTTCGAAGTTTTAATACGGGTTTAGGGCAGGACTTGGAACGATTGACCAAGGTTTAAATCTAGCTCTAATTATAGGTAAATATGTATCAGCAAAAAGGGAAAAATTGTTTTTAACGTTCATCGACTTAAGCTCGGCTTTTGATTGTCTAAACCATGATAAACTTTGGAACACCGTGAGAGAGATGGGTGTTGACCCGAATTTGCTTTTATTTATCAAGGAATTATACAGGGGAGCTGGGGAGAGGGTCCGGTTTGAAAAAAAGGGTGAATGTACCACTAAGTTCAATATAAACAAGGGAGTCAGACAAGGGTGTATACTTGCCCCGTTTTTGTTCAACCTATACATAAATAGTGTAGGTTTTAACTTGGTACAGGGCAGGCAGGATTACCCTATGATTGAGAACACCCCAGTCCCCATTTTACTATACGTGGATGACGAGGTCATCATTGAGCGGACACAGATAGGCCTTCAAAGAGCTGTTTCCAACTTCACAAACTATATGAATGATAGAGGCTTAAAAATAAATAAAAGTGAAACTCTTACTATGTATTGTGGGACAAAAAAAGCAATACATGTAAAATGTTTATCGAAAAGACAAAAATAGATACGACAGACAGATTTTCTTACCTGGGTATTAACTTTGAGAAATCGGGCTCATGGTCATCAGCTGTAAATGTGAGAAAATTGTCTTTCTCCAGAACCATAGGTTCTGTTTGTAATTTTTCAAACAAATTGCCCGGCCAACCAGTTCAGGAGCTAGTGGACATTTATAAATCTAAATGTGTGTCCACTGTGACATATGGGGCGGCGATCTGGGGAATAGCGGATTTTAAAAAAATTCAACACTGTGAGAACGAGTTCTTGCGTTATCTTTTAGCTGTCCGGGGTTCTACTGCTACATTTGTATGCCATAAGGAACTCTGCCTGGCCTATATATCTGATATTATCAAACTTAATCCTCTTCTGTTGTGGCATAAGGTGTGATCCTCTGTTGAGACCGGTTCTAACAGAGACATAATTAAGGACTGTCTCAAATTAGAGGGGGTAGCCAGGATTTTATGGATAAAGTATGTAAAAAAATCATCGTATGACATTGGTCACCCTGAATATTTTGATTCTCCTAACTGTTTAGAAAGCATATCGAGGACAATTTTGAAAGAAACTTGTTTGAACTATTTAGAGAAAAAGCTTTCTGAAAGTAGTAAGATCTCAGTTATGGAGAACCATTTGATGTTTCAATGTCATGGTATCCAACCTTATTTGATACAGGTTCCAGGCTGTTACTATTGTATGTTATTAACACGTTTCCGTGGAGGGTCTTTTTTTTAGAATGGTTACATTCCCAGGGGTTAATTCATGGTATAAATATCTGGTACCATGCCATTGCAATGATATTTCCACCCAATCAATATTACAACGCATATTATTCTGCAAATTTTCCGATTTACCCAGTAGAAGATTTTTTATAACTATTTTGAAGAAGTGGGGACTTAGACAATGCAGAACAGCATTCTTGAGGCTTCAAATGCTGGAAAGCAAATTGATTATGCTGGCTATGTCGTCTTTTTTAAAAGCTGTAATTAGACATAGGAACTTCATGCATTAATTTTTCACACTTACTGAACGAGGCCAATATTCTTAAGTAAACAATATAAGCTGCTCCTTGTCATATTAACGAGTTTGGTGTAAAATGTATAATGATGAAATATTTTAATGTATATGTAATTGTGTTTGTCACTTTTTAATCTTTTTTATTGTGCTTTTATGGTTTTTAAACAAAATCGAATAAAGCAGTTTTGACTTGACTCTTGCATTGCTTAAATACTTAACACACTGCCTTTAAGTTAAGCATGACTGCTTTTGTGCCTATCCATTGTATGATGGAAGCATGCATGCAATTTCAATACATGCATTTACAACACAACCTTAACAATGCATTCGGCTTTACATTGCATGTCTTTACCATGCAAAATGTTACCATGCAAACGGATACCGCTCATATGCCTTTACCATGTATGCCTTAACAACAAAAATGTAAGTATTTAGCAGAACATTATAAAGCCTTCAGGAAAGTATAAAGCCTTTCACTGAAAAAACAAAGGTTACAGGGATGTTATAGTTATGTTCACATTTCACACGCATAACTATAATTTGTGCCCCCTTGCACTGTTTTCTCTTCAATTATTTCATTGCAAATGTTGCAGGGATACCATCAATGATGTCACAGAAGATGTCATGAGTTTTGTAATATGTGGAGTAATTAGCAGTGCATATGAGTTATAGTTACCTTAGAGCATGAGATAATATTACTTGAGATAACTATAACTATAACTGCTGAATTTCTATGGTACAGTTTGTGCAAAATCTGAACCCAACTTTAAACATCCCTGTAACGAATGTCATGGCAGTGAATTTCTAAGGATTTTTAAAAATGTATTTCCTAACTATAACTTCCCTGTAACCTTTGTTTTTTTCAGTGAATGTCTATGTTGTAATGCTATTTTCTAACTATAAACTGCTGCAACCTGAGTGTGTGAGTGGGTGTGTGAGTGGTTGTGTGGGTTTTTAAGTGGGTGGGTGTGTGAGTAAATGTAAATGTAAATGTAGTGGTACTTGTATAGCGCACAAATCACCATGAGGCATCTCTGCGCTTGTACGAATACCGCTGAGGAACCCTTCCTGGCCTTTCCCTGTGAATTGCCCACTCCTGGGCACCCCCAAGGTGAAGCCAGGCATCCTAGTGTTGTTGGGGCCATTGTGGAGATTAAGCAAGCTATTGACCAGAGTTGCAGAGCGAGACCCATGATTAGAATAGGCACCGAGGTGAGAATTATCAGGTCTGGGGATATTGAGCCAAAGAGCCGCCAAGGCGGGAATTGAACCCTGGTCCCGGGCCAGACCTCTGCATCAGGGTCTGGCGCTCTAACCATTGAGCCACACTTCTCCTGCAAGTGTGACTGGCTGTGTGTGTCTGTGAGTGTCTGTGGAAGTAGCTATGTGAGTGTGTGAGTGGCTGTGTGAGTGTGTAAGTGAATGTGTGGGTGGGTGGGTGAAAGCTGTGTGGGTCTGTAAGGGGGTATGTGAGTGGTATCTGAGGGTCTGTAAGTGAATGTGTGAGTTGTTGTATGGGTGTGTAAGCGGTTGTGTGAGGGTATGAGTTTGTGCATAGGTGTGTAGATCTATGAGTGAGTATAGTTTTTTAAACTGGCGTCTGGATCCCTGTATCTACTCGAATCCACCAGACCCCTGGAGGATCCCAGGAGGATCTGGAAAGGATTCACTGATCCTCACATGGTAAAGAAAAGGTCTTTGAACAATTTCTTGCCCATGAGGGTTCCCTCACAGACCCTTCCATTAGTCCCATGGGGTCAGGGTACCTTTACTCGAACCCCTTCTATCACGTTTTAACTTTATATGCTCTGCTAGGAACTGAGTCCAGTGAAAAAAATGGCAGCGCAACTTTCCTCTCAGTTTGCAGGCAGCCAATCAAGGCATTGCTTTTGGTGCATGGATTCGTGAATCCAAGGAGGATCAATGGAGGTTCTGCATCCCTAGATATACAAATTTGGATTTCAGTTAATATCTCGAAAACAACTGAATGCAATTGCACCAAATAACAAAAAGGCTGCTTTCTAGATTTTGACCCTCCTTATTTATGCCCCTATTTGAGGGATTACCCCAAAACCTTCCATCTACAACAAGAATCACGGACCCACTTTTTTTGGGGAAATTTTCATGAAGATTCGTTGCATGGTGCCAAAGATAAAGGCAAGTCAAAAATGCTTTTCCTATGGAAACTTGATCCTAACTATAAGTACCTACTGGAGGATGCCAGGCACCGGCCTTTGTCACACATGACGGGTGCCATATTGAGCTCACCTTTTGTAGTGTAGGTAGATCACGTGAAAAAACTATAAATGCAACATTAGTTTGAATTTATAACAGGTTCAACTTTCTAGCATATTTAATGCAAACCTACCTCATTTTAAATACCATAACTCCTACTGCCTAATACGTGCACTGTTAATTGTGTTTGCAATTCATATATATATATATATATATTCACTGAAAAAAACATAGGTTTCACCCATGTTATAGTTAGCTGGACATTTCTCTCATACAAAACCATTGAAATTCCACGGCTATAGTTAGTTCAGCTAACTATAACTCGCGCGTCCGCAATGCACTGCTGATGACGTCACATATTACATCACTCATCACATGGTCAGTGACATCACTGATGACATCATTCACTGAATGTGTGTCTTTCTGAAAAATAAATATTTTTATATATGTATATCTAAAGGTCGATGGAAGAACAAAGGGGTAAATAAGTATCTAAATGGATGTTTTCTTTTTGTAAATTTCATTGTATAACTGACTTATTAAGTGTATCTTAGTGAATACATGTATTAGCGAATAATGTTTAAATATGTAAATATCTGTATCAGTGTCTCACTTTCTGTATAAGTGTCTGCATGGGTTGGTGAGTAGCTACACGAGTGTCTATATGGGTTACTAGTTGGTTTTTTGAGTATCAGAATGAGTGTCTGTATGGTTTGGTGGCGGATATTACTTAGGGCGCAGACGCATGTATGACTGACTCACTGTTTGTATATGTTTTGAAGACAGCATGTGTGCAGGACTGTAAAGGTGGATGAATGTGTTTATGGGTATGTTACTAACTGAATGACTGCCTCAAAAGTGTCTTTATGAGAAAGTACATATGTTCTAAACTAGTATATGTGAGCATTGATGTATATAAGTAAGGATATATGACAGTGACAGATTGAAAAAGTTTCTGTATAAATAAGTATGTGTACGTTTCTGTAAAACTAAGTGTAGTGGTGTTTGTATAGCTGTATATGCAAACAAATGGATGTTTGATAGTTTATTTGCATGTGTGAGTATGTGTGTGAGTAACTGTATGGATGAGTATCGGTGTGTAACAGGATGTATAGATGTATGAATACATATGATGAGTGAGTACATGTTTAAGTGACTATATAGAACTGTTGGTGGATGAGTGGATGTGTATGTAGATGTTTGAATTACTGAATAGATTGTTGTAACTGGTATTGGTATCTCCATTGTTTTGAAAATGTCAGTATCTATTTTTGAATGTGTGTATTATAGGTTATATTAGGGTGAGAGGAGGTCTGCCACTCTTTCACATGGATGATTTCATCAGTGATATCATCAATTATGTAATTTGAGATATCATCAGTGATGGCATCAGTGATGTCATTTGAGATGTCATCAGAGATGTCACTGACCATGTGATGAGTGATCTAATATGTGACGTCATCAGCAGTGCATTGCGGGCGCACGAGTTATAGTTAGCTGAACTAACTATAACGGTGGAATTTCAATGGTTTTGTATGCGAGAAATGCCCAGTTTACTATAACATGGGTGAAACCTATGGTTTTTTCAGTGAATTTCTAAGGTTTTTTAAATGCTAATTCCTAACTATAAGGTGTGTGAAACCTATGGTTTTTTCAGTGAATTTCAAAGGTTTTGTAAATGATAATTTTGAAATATACTAATTATTATATTTCTTTCTTTTTATAGTAATTTCCTAAATTTTTATTATAAATGTAAATGTAAATGCAAATGTACATGTATTTATATAGCGCAACTCACCGACCTGGTATCTAAGCGCTTGCTTAGGGAACCCGTCCTGGTATTCCCCTATGAGATAACCCCGGCAGGGTATCCACAAGGTGAAAGCCAGGCATCCCACCGCGAGGGGCCGCTGTGGAGATTAAGCAAGCTATTGCCCAGAGTCGCAGAGTGTGAACCCATGAATCGAGTAGGCACCGGAGCGAGAATTGTCGAGTCCGTGGACATTTTCGGACTCAAGACCCGCCAAGCAGGGAATTGAACCCTGGTCCCGGGATGACCTCTGCTTCCAGGTCTGCCTCCTCTAACCAGTGAGCCACACTTCTCCAAATACTTATATTTATTTTATTTTTAAAGTTACATTTTATATTTTTAATCTAAAATATTAACAAAAGTAAATTCAAAAAGAATGCAGTGCTAGTGAATCTGCCTTGGTGAATTTGTAAGTGTTTGTTAGAGGCAGATTTACAACACCCTTGTGCCTCTTTTACACCACCGTTGCATCACTTTTCTGATGAAGCAGTGGTGCAAAAGATGCACCACGATATGTGCTATTTAAAATGTGACGTATCTGGGAGGTACGTCACATTGTAAATCCCTGTACCAGAAGGACACATTCCTACATGGGGGGCCGTTCCTGCGCAGAAACACCTCCTAAAAGTGGGTGACTACAATCTACAAGATTTCACTTTGTCACTTTTGGGCTCATGCTGTGTCAAAACCCTGCACTACCTTGAAACAGGTGTATGGATTGACACAGCAGTCTGAGTATAGGGCCCCCAGACCATTGCTGGAGATAAGTTGCACTTCCAACATAACTCAAACAATGTACCACCTTTACAGCACAGATACATTACATATATGTGCCATTTTTATCCCATGGTACACAGCATTGTAAATACGGCGCATCCATGGTGATGGTGTCATGGAGCACAATAACTGACATATTCCTGGGGATATGCCAGTTATTGTATATGTACCCATTAGTGTTTTAATGTAGTGATAGGATTACTACATATCAATGAATGAGTCACTACAAAACTAAAACAACAGTGACAGAGTGTTTGCTGGAAGTGTACTGATACAAACTAGTAAATTGAACGTATAAAACACAAATTTGCAAGTACATAGAAGACTGCATACATCGTCTATAAGGATTTTGAAACAGTCTATGCCCTAAGGCCTATTTTAATGCATGAGTACTTAGATAGTGAGTGGATGATTACAAGACTGCAAGGAAAGAACGTAATTGAATTTATAACAGCCTCAGTTGTACTACAGTATACAGATAAACACATACTG
Organism: Lissotriton vulgaris; assembly: GCF_964263255.1. Taxonomy (NCBI): domain Eukaryota; kingdom Metazoa; phylum Chordata; class Amphibia; order Caudata; family Salamandridae; genus Lissotriton; species Lissotriton vulgaris. Next base: position 2,124,461,169 of record NC_141687.1, on the reverse strand, counting down.
CTGAATGGCTCACTACAATATTGAAACAGTAGTGTGAGAATGTTTGCTGGAAGTATTAGGATACACATTGAGGAATTGAACGTATAAAACATAAGTTTGCTGGTGCATAGAACAGTGCATCCACAGTCCATAGAGGTTTGAAACAGCCTATGCACTAAGTCCTCTTTTAATCTATGTCTATCTAGATACTGACTGGATCATTACACTTCTGCAAAGAAAGTTCCTCACTAAATTTATTACAGCTTCAGTTTTACCACCGTACAATCAAAAAGAACATTCTGCTGAGTGGCTCACTACAATACTAAAATAGCAGTGGCAGGGTGTTTGGTGAAAGTCTAAGGATACAGACTGGGGAATTGAAGGCACAAAACACAAGTTTGCACCTGCATACAAGACAGCATGTATACTCCATACGGATTTTAAAGAAATCGATACCCTCAAACCCACTTTGCATATTTTAAATCAATACAAACATTTAAAGAATATATAACTGAATCTATAACTGCTTCACTTTTAGTACAATAAATACATTAGTAGATAATGTATAATTTAACAGACATTGCATTACAACTTCATCAGATATGTCATTCAGATCAATTTCCTAGTCAGCAGGTTCTGAATTAATGTGTTCTAAAATTTCAACATAGTTTAAAACTTCAACAAAATCTGCATTACAGCTTTCGTCTTCAAAATTACAATTCATGTCTGCAGCACTAATTTCCCCTTCTTCACTCTCATTGCCTGTGACATATACGATTAGTTCTTCAATTACACTCAAGGTAATATCCAAAATCTCCTAAGTATGAGGCTGTTCTCTTTCCACAATTGTTCCTTTATGTTCTTGCTCCTTGTATAAAAATATAATCAGTTAATTTTATCACTTTTCGTAATATATAAAACAAAACTACCGTTTTCACCTATTTTGGCCTGCAAAAATTCTATATAAATACCATTATCTAATAACATTCCATTAGTAGAGTTTTAGTCCTTTGCAAAATTAAACAACTATAATTACTTATAAGGATATCCTGTTGTTAGCATTTCTTAAATTTTGAAAGCAGTCACTCCTTTGACTATTGGAAAACGCAGGCTGCTATAATAAAATACACTACTAAAAAATGTAGAATATGTTTATTCACCTTACCCTTTCCAAAACAGTAAATGTGTTTTACTATAACGGAAAAGATACTATTCATTGTCCTGAACAACACTGTGTATCTGTGTATATTTAGACATCATTATCAGACTACGTTTTAAATACTTCATGTGTTTACTCTATCTCTATTCCTCATCCTCATCCTCATTCCTTAGTCTAACCCTACAAATTACCTACCCCTTCCAATTTCGAACTAGCCTCTCCTCTAGTATTTATCTGCAACCTTGTAGCTTACGGTTCTTTATTTTTCTCACTGCTTTTAACCTATAATTACGTAACATTTATTAACCTAAGTCTAAATTTCATATTATTAATTTCCTTGTGTGCTTCTACTAACTTTTCTTTATGCAGTTGCTAGTTATCTATTCTGTCAATACTTGAATATCTTATGTTTTTCACTAATGTTCCTTCTTCATTCAAAAGTCTTTCTAGTAGTATTCCTTACTCAATGTGTTGTTTTCCCTTAAGACCTTGCTTAACACAAATTTTATTGAGTCTTCTTTCAAGTTACAGAAAATACATCGACTGAGTACATTCAATATTGTATATAATGTCAGGTAACTTTACTTACTCAGTAACTGCTACTGATCGAAGAGCCAGGTCTTGAGTAGTCTTCTGAAGGCCAGCAGGTCCTGGGTCTGTCGTACGCTGGTAGAGAGAGCATTCCAGTGTTGCTCAGGGAGTGGTAGATTTATTGTACGCATACCAACCACGTATGGACAACCTACAGCTGTAATGTTCCAAGTCGTCAGTAAGCGTACGTAAGCTAGAAACTTAAACATTATTTTAGATATTTATGAAGTGTATTTGTTTATGTGTTGTGTGGCTCCAAAAAGAGCCGTTGTGTTTATTGCAAGATTTTAGTACCTACAAGTAAGTACCGATGCAGAGTCTTAAGTTTATGAGGAAGACTCTGTTCCCCTCATCTGTAAAATGTACACCATCTCTCCTATAGATGCCATGCATATTGAAACGCAGATTGCTGTTGTAAATCGACCGCATTCGATAGTCTCGGAGAAAGGCAGAAACAGATTTATTCACATGTTTCCTAGCTTTTTCAAACTGTGGACAATAGTGGTTGGACTGCTTCCATTTCTGCCTTTGGCATATATTAGAATATAGAAAGACAGTTTTGGGGAACAGTGCCATCAATTGTGCAAAGGTGTCCTTCATGAGCATTTCCAGAGCTACCCCAGTCAAAGTGCCTAGGTCATTGCCACCACAGTGCACAATTATGAGGTCAGGGTGTTGGAGATGCATAAAGGATTTCACCAATGGCATCAGTTGGTACAACTTAAATCCTCTCTGTCCAATCCATTTAATGTCTACATTTGGTAAACCTAGGTCCTTGTGAATTCTTTTCTGTTGTGCGTACCTTTGACTCCAGAAAATATAGCTGTGTCCCACAATCCACACTGTAAACATTTTGAAGAGAGATCTGGATGCACTCTGAAGGTCTCTGTAAATGAAATGGTAGTTTGAAAAGTAAGATTTTTCTAAAATGGTGGACAACATGCAGTTTTCAAAAAAAGAAAAGAAATGATTGGTTGTTTGACAACACTTTACAGAAAACTAGGTTCCATCTTTCTGTTTTTTAAAAGCCTTATTTTTATTGGTTAAGAAAAAGTGATAGAAAAGAACGTTACATTAGATAAGTTGGTATATTCTCCAGTCAAGCATACTTGCTGTTTCAATTTGCAACAATGTATGATTAACTTTTCACCAGTGTGCTGAGTTAGGTGTTCCCTGTAGTATTTCCATGGTAACTGGCAGATTGTGGAAAGGGGAAGGGTTGAAAGTTCTATTAGTTGGAAAGGTTTGGAATGTTAAACCAATAGAAATGTGTGTTTTCTTTTGAATTAATGTGTACAGGATTTTAATTGGTATTTATATGTATGTATGCGTAAAATGAGAGGTAAAATGTTCAATTTGACGGTTTGTAGTAGAATATCCACTGTGTGAGTGGTATTCCTGTTAATCTACAATTCAATTTGAAAAATGAGTTGAAATGTTGTATAGGAGTGCGTGTGTGCAGTGTATCTTTGTACATTAACGAATTATGGGGTATATTATCAAGGCTCGGCGATACATTTATCGCCACTTTATCGGCAGCAAACTGTTGATAATGTTATCGCCTGTCATGATAATATGCTCCTATATTCGTCCGTTGTTAAACGTTTTATAGTAGTAAATGTGTTTTGCTATAATGCATGCTGTTATGTTTTTTTCTTTCATATCATTTTGTGCCTCTCGGTACATTAAGGGATTATGGGCCATATTATCAATAAAGGACAATACATTATCGCCGCTTTTATCGACAGGAAACTGCCGGTAAAGCGGTCATAATGCTCTTAATAATATATCTTTGTGAATTCCCATAGAAGCTCAGGTTATGGTGTTAACCTGGGCGTCTATGGGAATTCACAAGGATATATTATCGAGACCATTATCACTGTTAAAAACAGCGATAATGTATCACCCTTAACTGATAATATGGCACTGAAAGTAATATTATTAAGGACCAGTGTTAAACAATAATGGAAAATCAAGTGCAGACAAAACTGTGTATAGTGCAAGGAGGAAAAATCAATTCATAGACATTAGGAAAAAAATGTTTTATAATAGATTATTATCAAATTTAATGAAAGAAATTAAGGTATATAAGAAAAAACTGTATTTTATAAGAAGAAGAAAGCTATAGCAAATGCAGTTGAGAAAGCTTTGGATTTGAAAAGAAAACTGTTTATTTTAGTAATCAATATAAATAGATCACTAGATAAACCAATCCATTTAATGAAGGGCAAAAGTAGGTGGAGAAGACTAATTAACAGAGATAATTTTTGTGAGCTTTTTTTGGGTGAATGGAAATATAGTTCAAGTATCGAGCCTTTTTTTATGAAGAAAGTTATCTTCAGAGTAATGATGAATGAATGGGGGACTTATAGGGCGCAACTTAGCCCAAGGGCATCAAGGCGCCATCCACAACAAGGTGGAGGAATAAAAGGCATATTGACTTACAGCACCAAATCCAGGATCTACGGATAAGCCTCCAAGAACAGCTAGGTTTTTAATTGTTTACGGAAAAGCCCCTGCGAGGATTGACCAACCAGCTCTGGAGGGAGGGAATTCCAGAGCTTGGGCGCCAGAGTGGAAAAGGCTCTGCTTCCCCATCTTGCCTTTGCAAATCTCGGAACCAAGAGGAGAATTTTAGAAGAGGAGCGGAGAACTCTACTGGGACTGTAGGGTTGAAGGAGAGACCTAATACCTTCAGCTCCCGAACCTTAGAAGGCCCCATGAGCAAGGCAGAGAAGTTTCAAGGAAATCCTGGACTGAACCGGAAGCCAGTGAAGATTTTTCCGGGCCAGTGATATTGAGGAGAGCCGAGGAAGATCCAAAACAATCCTGGCCGCGGCGTTTTGTACCATCTGAAGATGGTGAACAGATATCTTATTCATACCCCCATACAAGGCATTACAGTAGTCCAACCTTGAAGAGATCAGAGCCACTGTGGCTTGCTTCCGGGCGGCAGGAGAAAGATAGGAAGCAATCTTTCTGAGGATCCTGATGATACCACAGCAGGTGGAAACAGTCCTACTGACTTGTAGATCAAAGGAAAGTGATGTATCAATCAGGACCCCCAGATTTCTGGCTGAGTGAGAGGGAACAGGGCAGTCCCCAAGGGAGGGTGGCCACCAGTCACTGGACCAGATGTCCTGATTGCCCCCGAAAATCAGGACCTCTGTTTTTTCTCCTTTAAGTTTTAAAAAGTTTTGGATCATCCACTGCGAGACCGCTTCCATACAGGCCCTAAACTTAGAGGCAGAGTCAGCCACCGACTGGGTGAGTGCGACCATGATTTGGGTGTTCTCAGCGTATGACAACACCTCAAACCCAAAGGATCTCACAACCCTAGAAAGGGGGGTCACATAGATGTTGAACAATAAGGGACTTAAAAAAGAACCCTGGGGAACCCCACATTGCACGGCCTTGGTAGGAGACAGGAACTCACCCAGCTTAACTATTTGTTCCCTTTGGTGAAGGAAGGAGGCCAAAAGGCTAAGGGCTGAGCCTCCAACCCCTATCTCCCCCAGCCTGGAAACTAAGACCGAGGGAGACAGGGTGTCGATGGCTGCCGTGAGATCGAGAAGGACTAAAAGAGTGGTATGTCCCCTGTCGACCCTAGAACGAATGTTGTTAATCACGACAGTGAGGGCGGATTCCGTGCTGTGAGCTCATCGAAAGCCATGTTGTGAGCTATCCAGAAGGTTAAAGTCATCCATCAAGGTTGTAAGATAGTTGTTTAGATGGGCCTCCAGGATTTTAGCGGGGGCTGGCAGCAGGGAAATTGGGCGAAAGTTCTTCAGTACCCCAGGGTCCAAAGAGGCCTACTTCAAAAGCGGTTTGACAACTGCCATTTTCCATGGAATAGGAAATATTCCCTCGTAGATAGCCATGTTTATCACCTCAAGGAGAGGAGGGACAGCCACTTCCCTGCAGGTCTTCAGGATTTTTAAAGGACAAGGGTCCAACAGAGACCCTGATGTGGTGTTGTCCAGGAGGCGGTAAATCCCATCTAAAGTAAGCAGAGGGAAATCAATAAGAATAGGCGCGGGCTTTGCAACCAAAGGGACAATTTCATGCACGGAAGACAGGGGGGCGTTGACATACAGCTCTACATTAAGGAGTTCAAGAGATTTATGGATATCAACGATTTTAGTATGGAAAAAGATTGAAATGTTGTCACAGAGCTCCTGGGATTCCACTATGGGGTCCATGATCTTAGGGACGGAGAGGGAGTCAATGATCTTAAAAAGATCTCAAGGTGATTTTAAAGATGCTGTGAGATTGGCATAATAGACCTTCTTTTCCTCCATTATCGCTAGTTTGTATGCTTTTAAGAGATCTTTATGTTGTGTCTTTCTGGAGGGCTCTGGGTGGGCGTGTCAGTATTTTTCCTGCTTTCTACAGCCCTGCCTCAACAATGATTTGTTGCATGCAGTTGACACTACTGGTCGTGCTTATGAGGTTAAAAATGGTTGTCCTATTGAGAAAGAGAAAATTGTTCCTAGAAACGCGGAAGAGGTGTTATATGGTGAAGTTTTAGGGAGACGACCTAAAGCTCCAGTGTACACTTGGAATTGGAGTAGTATTTGCAGTGTGTGGCAAGAATCTATTGATGTTTTACGCAATTTCTTTCGTAATTATACCAAGAAAAGTGTTAAAAAAAGATTAAGATGTTACAAGGACTACCCTCTTGCAGAGTGAGAGAAAATACTGGTTTACAAGGTCATTCTCTGCCTTGTCTTTCTAAAAACGTATGTCGAAGTGTTTTCCACCATTTCAGGATGTTAGCAGTTCATCATTCTCAGATGAAGAAATTAGTCAGAACATTGCATTACGCAAAAAGTCCAGCACTAATGTTAAAAAAGTTGAACAGTGCTCTTTTGCGTGGATCTGTATCAGATGTAACAAATGTTTGTGATGAAATTGAGATTAGTTACTTTGGTCCTCAGGAAGACAGTGGAGAAAGTGAGAGATTAATAGAAGAAAATGTGGAAGAGAATGTAGGACAGTGCAGTGTAGAAAATGTTGAGCAAGAAATTATACATTTTAAGGTGATTTCAGGTGAAAGGCCACATTATTCTTGTATCTGTTGTCGTCGAATTCATTATAAAAATCAGACCAGGACTGTTGATCTGTATTTAAAAAGTGGAAAGGAAAATAATAATGAGTGGAAGGATTTTGCAACTTATTTGTTGGTAGAGAATTGTTTTGATTTGGGTTCTGATCAGCGTATTTGTAAATATTGTTATAACAAATTAGATGAGAACAAAATGCCTGCTAGAGCTGTGCATAATAATATTGAGTTGGTAAATATTCCTTCGGAACTGATGGATTTAAATACCTATGAGTTTATTCTTATTCAATGTGTGCATCCATTTCAGGCTATTGTTCGTATGGAGCCTAAGATAGAAAAATTGCCTCCTTCTGATTTACAGAGAGAATTATTTAGGGAAGAGTTGTATATTTGCCTCTAGATTTAAAGAAAAATATTGAAACCATTGATGTAGAAAATGTAGAGGATGAACCTTTAGTTATTCCTATTAATGGCGTTCCTACTAAGAGTAAGAAAATCTGGCAAGAACTAGTGGATATTAGGAAAGTGAAAAAGGCAATGTTGTATCTGGTCAAAAATAATCAATATTACAAACATGTGTATGTGGGAGAAGAAGAAATAACTGTACAAGAAGATATTGACTTGCCATCTGGACAAATTGAAAACGTGGATGAGTCCAGAACTGAAGAAATCTTCGAACATTACAGTGTTCATCCATTGCATTCCAAAGAAATGATGGGGAATGCTATAGAGTTATTTCAAATGAAAGAAGCAAAAGGAAGTCCCATTAGTGTATGGGAAAAAAGCTTGGAAGCTTGTTGTTTCCCTCAGTTGTTTCCTACAGGAAAAGGAGGACGATATGATGAACGACCTGTGCCGATTCCTGCATCTGAATACCGGACATCAAGATTATATGCAGAAGATGCAAGATTTTGACAATGTATTCCATATTTGTTCCATCTTTTATTTGAGAGTGATTTGGCTGGACTTTCTGATGCAGTAAACCATATATTGAAAACAGATGTACATCTGCAAAATGTTTCGGCAACGGAATTTATGGATAAAGTACAACAGAAAGATAATGTTTTGGAAACTCAGCTGATTATTCTGATGGCATGTCAGCGTGGTACAAATGAGTACTGGTACCGTCGTCATGGAGAACTTAAATGTATGCTGAGGAACATAGGAACTCCTACATGGTTCCTTACTTTAAGCTGTGCTGAATATGCTTGGGATGATTTACTTCAATTTCTACAAGAGGCAAATCCAAATATTCCAAATATCAAATACAAGACACCTGGAGAATTGTGCTCTTTGGATCCTGTTAATGTATGCAGGTATTTCAATCATAGATTCCAAGCTACGGTGTCTTTTATCACCAATAAAAAAATCCTCCTCTTGGGGAGGTTCTGGATTTCTTTTGGAGAAAGGAGTATCAAGCAAGAGGTGTTCCTCACATACATATGCTATTATGGATCAAAGATGCTCCCAAATTTGGAAGAGACTCAGATGATACTGTGTTGTCTTTTATTGAAGAATACGCTACATGTGATATACCCAAAAGTACACAAGATAACAACTTAAGACAACAAGTCTTACGATTCCAAGGCCCTCGTTGTGGGAAATACTGTTGTCGAAAGACAAATTCTACAGCAAATGCCGTTTTGCATGTCCTCAACCTGTAATATCGAAAGGAAGAGTGAACAGTTTTATGTCATCTTTGCGAAATATCACAATAAAGTCTCCAAAAAATACCTACAACTAAAGAAGAAATGATGAGGCAAAATACATAAATGACTATAACTCAATCCTTTTTTCTATGTGGAATGCTAATGTGTATATTTAATATGTTGCATGCCATTCCATTGCTGTTGCTCGATATGTGACATCGTACATAACAAAGTCAGAATAGACGGAATTGAAGGAAATGTAGGAAGAGATTTACCATGAGAAAAGTCTAAGTAAGAAATTATACAGTTACAGTTTGAAGATTTTATCTCATCGAGAAATTGGAGCCTATGAATGCTCGGATCGCTTATCATCTGCAAGTCTGTACTCTAAATCTAGAAGAATCATTTGGGTGAGTCTAGGTCATGCTGCAACACGAAACCGAGTTCTTAAATCTGTACAAGAAATTGAATATTTAGCTGAAAAAGAGGCAGAAAGTACTGATATTGTGAAAACAATATGTTGGATACATATTAGCCAGTTAGAAGTCATCATCTTGAGAACATTTGTCTCTATGAAGTGCTGTAAAACTATATTTTCAAATGGAATACTACCGAAAACATTCATAATGGTATATATGCCATTATTGGTACTGAAGGATGTCTGGTAAAACAAACAAAAGGACATTTGATTAATCACTGTAAACTGAGTTGCGAAAACACCTGACAAAAGGGAATTTATTCTTTTTAGCTCTTTTGCAACTTTTCAAACCATGGCGTTCAGAATTGCAATTGCTTGGAGATTTTGAGAGCTATGAAGATTCCTTCCATGCAACTAAAGATACTAAAGATACTATAGAATGTCCTGTTTTTGCTGATTATGTCACAATGTTCAATGACGAAATTGAGCAAGAAGCTACAATTGCAACTCAGATTGCTAGAGACAGTTCTCAAGACAGTCAAACTTCTGCTCCTTTGAGAACCATTAGGAGAACCAATTGTTCTAAATGAAGCAGCAACTGCTATGGAAGAGGTGGATACAATAATGTATCAAGGTCAAGAAGATCTAACAAACTTAGGAAACTTGGAAGAACAACTAAATCTTGAGCAGAAAGAAATATATGAGCAAGTAAGAGAACAGATTGACCATGGATTTCTTCATGGGAAGAAAGAGTGCTCTTGTTCATCATTTGAACCTATCCGTATGTATGTGAGTGGACAAGCTGGAACAGGAACAAGTTTTTTAATTAAAGTAATCACAAGTTTTCTGCAGAAAAGAACTGAGTCGCATTTGTCTTGTGTCGTCACTGCTCCAACTGGATTAGCAGCTCACAATATTAAAGGAATTACTTTACATTGTTTATTAATGCTACCAGTAGAGCATGACAACAAATTACAATACCACAAGCTATCTGGAGAAGCTTCTTGTGAAGTTTCAAGAGTGTTGAGGGAAATGAAGCTTCTCATTATTGATGAGGTAAGCATGGTCTCAAACTTAATGCTTCCCTTTGTGCATTTAAGAATGCAGCAAATTCTTAAAACAGAGTATGACGTATTATTCGGAGGAAAACATGTCATAGTTTTTGGAGATCTTCTACAACTTACTCCTGTAAAAGAACAGCCAGTGTTTAAAACACTGGTACATGAAGATAGTAGAAAGTCTTTGGGGACTATTGGCAATGTAACCATTTGGTCATATTTTCAGTATAAGGAACTTACTACAAATATGCGACAAGCAAATGATGTTGAATATGGAACAGTTCTTCAAGATATAAGAATTGGAAAATTAACCGAACATGGCAAACAAGTTTTACAGACACGATTACTTTCCAATTTATTTCCAAATGCAAATATTGTCCAGAGAAAATATACATGAGAATTGCAGAAAACAAATCTGTAATCTGCTTAATGCCAACACTGCGTGAATGTTCTATATTCAATGAAGAAATGTTAAAGTTGGAAAATGAAGAAATTATAAAATTGGAAGCAATTGATAAAATAGAACATGAAGGAATCAGTATTATTTTGAGTGAAAACTTGAAGAGGAAATTGGATTGTTCAGAGAAATCGATAAGTAAAACTGCTGGTTTAGAAAAGAATTTGTATGCATATGTGAATTGTAGAGTAATTTTGTGAAGTAATTTGAATGTGTAAAAAGGTTTAGTAAATGGAGCAATGGGTAAAATTGTTAATTTTGTTAATTATGTAAATAGAGGTGGGGTTGAATTTTTGAAAATCAAATTTGATGAAATTGCTGAAGTACAAGTAGTTAGTCATTGTGCAGCTCGTTTTTTGCTTGTAAAAGATTTGTATGTCTGCAGAAAACAGTTCCCTGTTTGTTTGGCATATGCGGTGACCATTCCTAAATCTCAAGGTTTAAGTGTAGATTGTGCTTTAGTAAATATTGGAAGTACCGTGTTTAAAGAAGGTATGGCATATGTTGCTTTATCTCGAGTCAGAACTTTATCTGGATTGTACTTGATTGATTTTGATGAGACAAGGGTTTCTGCAGATGCAAACTGTGTGAAAGAGTATAATAGGTTAAGAAGAGAATATGCACCCAATTTAGGTCAATATCCAGTGAGTGAATAGTGTGTGGTAGGTAGAAAAAGAAGATTTGATAATATCTGTTGTGAAACTGTACAGAAAGAAAAAAAACAAGATGAAGTTGCGCTTGCAAGCAAAAAAAAAAAGTTGCAAAAAACACAGTTGATGGACAGAATGTAGAACAATGTCATAAAATGGTGGATTTAGGCCCAGATCTCTGTACTGGGGTGAATGTATGACATTGTTCTGCATTCTGTCCATCAATTGTTTTTGCATTTGTTTTAGCAAAAAGAAAAAGGACAGTGTTGAAGAGAATGTTGATTATCGGTTTGAAAATAGTTCTGGTGTCAACTGCTATGCTATGCTAATGTAGTCGTTGTAATGTGTGTAATGTTGTTTTTTTTTCCTGAAAGTTTACAACAGCAAATTGTAGAAAATTGGGACAAAAGAATCTGTTCATTGTTGAATTCTGTTTATGACAAATGTAGTAGTGATAAAAGTAAAATACAAAGTGTTTCTGATATTCGAAATGTTTTAGACATATGTTCTGGTTCTAGTCAATTTACGCAGAATATTCAGCAAGATTGTCAGGAATTTTTATTGTTTATGCTTGGTGTACTGGAAGATGAAGGTATAGATATTGAAAACATTGTTGGCCTTTCTTATAAAAGGCAAAATGACTGTCAAAATTGTTTGTTTACATGTAGCACTATATAGACACTGTGAGATTCATATATTTGACTTTACCTGACTTTCAATCTTTGATGCTCATGACTGAACGGTTCCGTCATGAGCGTTGGTTGGCCTGTGCTCATGACGGAACCGTTCTGTCATGAGCCCGTTGGCTCATTAGAATGTTCAGCCCAGCGCAGGAATCTGCGCCGCGCTGATGTGGTTAACTATCTAATTAGAGGAACAAGTCAAAACATTCAGTGTAGCCAATGTAAATCTGAAATGTCATCAACATTACTTATACAAAGATGTGGACAGTATGTTATTTTAATGCTGCAATGTTGTAGAACTGAAGGAACAAAATTGAAAGCTTTAATTAAAAATGTGGTAGCTGGTCAATGTTCAATATCAGGAAGAACTTTTATAGCTGTTGCTTTTATTTTTCATGATGGACCTTCTACCACATCTGGACATTACATTGTTTATTTAAAATATCTGAAAGGTTGGATACAGTGTAATGATACTCAATTAGTTTTTAAGCAACGTTTGCCTAAAGAGTTACCAAATTCTTACCTAATATTTTTAAAGACAACATTTTAAGATCAAAAATTGCCCTTTAGGATTAGTGCTGTTAAGGTAGATTAGTCTGGTGTTGTAGAGTATTTTGTAAGTGAGGCTGAGGAGCTTGAAGGTGAACCTGTTATAGCAGTATGAGGAGACAGTGTAGACATGGTTACACATGGAGAGGGAGGATTTGAGCCTGAATCTTATGTTGTGGACATGGTTCATAGGTGTTGCTACTGTTCACAGTGTAGTCAGGTAGTAGGAGTTGTCTGAGGCTGGTGGGGTGAGTCCGAGGATGAGTACCTTCATCTTGTGCCAGTTTGTGTTTATAGTGCTGCTCTTTATGTAGTTGGTGACGTCCTTCATTCTGTCATGGAGTTTGCTTTTGGTGGTATGTAGCTTCTTGCTGAGGAAGAGGATGAGCTGGGTGTTCTTTGTGTAGGAGATGTTGTTGAAGTTGTGATGTTGGGCTATTTGTGTGAGGGTGACCATGTAGATGTTGAACAGCGTCGGACTGATGGATGAGTCCTGGGGAACCCGTAGATGATGTCAGTGGTTTTGGATCAGAAGGCTGGGAGGCGGACGTTCAGGATTACTATTGAACAACTCCCAAACAAAGCACTTTATGCATACTATTTGGCCGTAAGGAAAAGTGTGCGAAACCATTAAGGACTTTTTTGCTGTGTATTTTGTCACCATGTATTTGTAAGTAACATTATTTACAGTGTAAGAAAATTAATCATAATGTATTGTTATTTTTATGATTGTTTGAGATATGGTATATTTACGTATATTTACGTAAGAAATTGCTCTTAGAAAAAAACATTTCAGATATGTTTTATTTCAATTTTTTATATTGTTATTGAGAATGTTGACTGGGTTTTTTAAGATAATCTTATTGATTGTCTTTTTTTTACCCGCTGTTATGTGATGAGTACTATTGAACTCACTGTTTGTAGAGAACAGCAAAAAAGGCAAATTAAATGTTTTACACATTTTTTTGTGTTGTAAAATATATATTGTAACTGTGTTTTTGTGTATCTTCCACAGGTGATAATTTCATAATATATAATTTTTTTATTATTTATTATGCTAAAGGTAAGTACAAGTAACTGACTCAGCCACGGCCCGTGGAGGGAGTTGTGGTGAGGTAGGCAGGTGGGGCAGGGGAGGGGCAGGGTGGGGGGATATAAACAGCAGAATCTCAATGATATCAGGTAAGTAAACAATTAAATTAATAAAATGAATTTCATAACGCACCCTGCATCGCAAAATGCGATGCAGGGCACGGAACGAAGTGGCATATTATCAACAAAAGGCGATACATTATTGGCGCTTTTATCAGCAGGAAAAATTCAGATAAAGCGACGATAATGGGCTTGATAATAGGGCCTTGGAAATTCCCATAGCATCCCAGATTCTGGTGTTAACTTGGGCTGTTATGAGAATTCACAAGGGCCTATCATCAAGCCCTTTATCACCGCTTTATCAGCAGTTTTCTTGCCGATAAAAGCGGCGATAATCGTAATAATGTCTTTGTGTTGACGAACACACGCTGTAATGGCTGAGACTTACGTCCTTCAAATTAGTTTTTAGGTATACGTGTGACCAAGTCTGATAATATCAGAGTTTAAGGACAAACACCGTGGTGTCTGTGCCTTGAAATCTCGTCAATCACAAAGAATATAGGAGGACGATAAAATGAAAATAACAGATATAATAAAAACAACGGTGAAAAACTACTAAAATGGTGGTGGACGGAGTACCTCATCAACGTTTGGCGCCTAGACACTACGTTCCAAATAAATGTAGATAAAATATGATTATTAATATATTACAAAAGTACACCAGCGAATGACACACACGACCCGGAAAACAAAGCGGCAAATTTATTACCTGAAATAGAGAAAGGTTTGTTTCTTGAACTTGAAAAAAAAGAAAAAAACGTTGGCTTCGAACCGAGGCTACGCATGCATAGAGAGTACAACTGCTACACAAAAAAAGGAAAGTTTTGCATACTATCATAAAAAAGAGGGAGCATATTATCAACAAAAGGCGATACATTATCGCCACTTTTATTGACAGGAAACTGCCAATAAAGCGGCGATAATAAGCTTGATAATACGGCCTTGTTATTTCCCATAGAATCCCATGTTAACACCAGAACATAGCCTTCTGTGGGAATTTACAAGGACGTATTATCAAGCCCACCCTCCCAACATTATTAAAAAATTCAAGACAATACAGGTACCTGGAGCTGGAAGCTCATTTGACATATTACTGCCCCAAAAAGGTGGCGTTCCCCGTGACGTGTATGGGGAGAGAGAGAGAGAGAGAGAGAGCTCAAAACTTTTTTTTAAAAAAGAAGACCCGAGAGGTGCCGCTCACCGAGACTGCAGGGTGTAGGACCGTAACCCCCGCGCATACTTAAAAAAAAAACACAGCAGTGCCGTTCCCCAGTGCTCGGGGCACCTTACAAGCCCCCATTATGCAAAACAATTGCCCCTGTAATTTGCCCCCACGGGACCTAATGATTAAAGCGGACTTCTAGTTTTTATTCACCTTCTCCACCGTGTACAAGTACTGCAGGACTACCCCGCAGTTTTTTATTTTAAATAAAATTTGAGCCGAAAGATCTATGTACCATCCACTGACCAAGACTATAAGGTCAAAATGTTTCTACCCTGCCCCCTTTCCTTATTTCTCAACTTTGTTTTACTGTTTTCTTGTGACTCTCCTCTCCCGACAAACAAGATGGCTGCCAACACTTCCTGGTTTGGAATATTGACAGCCAATCACCATGCAGCTCCTGCTCGTAATTGTACGTATTTCCATACACGTATGCCGCGATTTATCTTTAAATTTCTTTTTTTTACAAAAATAGAGCCTAAACATCCATGTACGACCCCCTGAGCAAACCTAGAGGGTCAGAATGTTTCTAGCCTACCCTCTTCCCTTATTTCTCAACTTTGTTTTACTGTTTTCATGTGACTCGGTTCTAGCGAGCAACAAGATGGCCGCCAACACTTCCTGGTTTCGAGTGTTGACAGACAGTTCACAGCCAATCAGCATGCAGCTCGCGCTCGTAATTGAACGGATTCCGAACGCGTGCTGAACTCCGTCTCTAGATATTGCTATGATTTTACTTGCAATTTTCTCAGAAACTACTGAACATATTTACACCATTTAACAAAAAGCACAATCTGCGAACCAAACTCTACCTCTCTGCCAAATTTTGTGTAATTCCGTTCAGCCGTTCGGGCTGTAGCCCTGGCTAAAGGTCCCAATAGAAAATTGCATGGGGAAAACATGTTTTGGGATCCCCTTTTTTCTCAGCCCCCACTTGACGAATCACCCTCAAACTTTCAGGGAAGGAGCGGAACCTAGCAGGCCATTTTCTTAGAGAAATTCACGAAGATTCGTCCACCGACGCGAAAGTTATTCCAAATAGAATGTTATGTATTTCCTATGGAAACTAGGTCCTAACTATAACTACCTACTGGCAAGCGCCAGTAGGTTATGTATATATATATATATATATATATATATATATATATATATATATATATATATATATATATATATATATATATATATATATATATATATATATATATATATACATATATATATATGTATTGGTGATATTTTTTTTAAGAGCATTTTGAACTAAACCGGTGATGCGCCGATACACGGCTAGATTTGGATACCGGTAATGGCGGTTTTCTCATGTACTTAAATACCAATTTGTATTTTGATTGCATAGAAGTAAAATGCAAAATGTACACGTGAACTCATCTGCACTCCCTATTTTTGAATTTTGTATCATGCACTATAGATATGTTGGGTTTTCTGAGCGCCTGATGGTAACTTATGCCAGGGATATGCCGATACACGGCATGATCGTAGAATTGACTAGCAGTGGCAATTGGCCAACTGTGGGGGTGTGTTATATATGGGGTATTGAACCATAATACACAATACCACATTGTAGCATGTATCTTGCACTGTATAAAAATGGCTGCCACGTTTTACCAGCCCTCTGATATGCACGAAGGATGCACTTTTAAAATGTAGTCCGTCTTCATTCAATGATTTGTTGAAGACACACAAAAAGAGCTGCACGCAGCATGCTAATTGACACTGAGGAAAGACTTGCTGTCTGAAATGCGTTTGTCTGTATCACTGCTGCTGTTGCTGGCGAAATAAAAACTTTGCTACTTACCCGGAGTGCTTTTGTCATTTCCACGAAGGGAAATTGATCATTGAGCTGCCATATATATATATATATATATATATATATATATATATATATATATATGTATATATTGCAACAATGTGGCCCAGAATGTGTAGACGCCGGTGCTCTTTGGTAGGGTGGTGCGCTTCAACCGGCAGGGTCACACCTGTGAAAATCAGAACAGTGTTCTGGCTAGCGGCAAAAAGGTAAAGTGCACACACTTGTAGACAGAAGTTGTAGCGGTTTTATTCACAAGGTCTCGCAATGCCCAATGCGTTTAGCCTGCACATAAGGCTTGTTCACAGGATGTTGTCACAAAGAAAAGGGCATCTTTTATTTCAATAGGCGCACAGTTACTTCCTATTTATGTTGCAATGCATTGTGGTGAATGTAGTGAGTTATTTATACAGAACTTGTAACTACAAGTTTCTCAGTGATAATAATCTACTCATAACTTTGTGGTTTAAAACCTTTTTATATTTTATCCTTTATTTGGCAGTGTATGCTTTTTGTCTTTTAAAATCCAGTCAATTCATTGCTCTCTAGTGAGCTTTGATGCAATTGTTCAGTATTTTTCAATATTTCAATATTTTTCAGCCATTTCCAGTAATGGTTCGTAATATGCAGCTCGTCTTTCCTCCATTTATCTCCAAATTATTCTTCTCTCTGGTGAGTGTTTGGTTGGGAGATAACTGATGTTTCCGTTCTTGAGTGATATCTTGTAATGTATGTAATGTATGTGGTCTTGTAAAGCGCACTGCTGCCCTGAGGCGTCGTGGCGCTGTAGACCGCTGGGGAACCCGTCCTGGCTATCCCTGTGAGATGGTTCCTACTGGGTATCTCCAAGGTGAAACCAGGCATCCCCGGCGAATGTGGGGGGCCGTTGTAGAGATGAGGCAAGCTAATGCCCAGAGTTGCCGAGTGTGATCCCTGGTTAGAGTAGGCACCGAGGCGAGAATTATCGAGTCCGCTGACCCTGGTCCACGACCATGCCGCGTCGGGAATTGAACCCTGGTCCCGGGCCGTTCTCTGCTTCAGGGTCTGCCGCCTCTAACCAGTGAGCCACTCCACTCCACTCCATCTTAGAAGTGTACAGAAAGTTCTTCATTTTGATTAAGACTCCTCGGGTCTAGGTTTCTGAATGAGAGTATGTGTTTTGATTCTCTTTGTCTTAGGATTTTCTTGCAATCTCCACCTCTCTCTGTCAATGGGATTTGTTCTAAGGCCCAGTATTTTAAGGACTCCCATTTGCCATCATGGTGTGTTTCCATGTGTTTTGCTAGGGCATTTGTGCGATCCTTGTGATTTGTGGCTCTGATGTCGTATAGAATTCTCTTCTTTACTTCGAAGATCATGCTTCCTATGTATCGCAATTTGCAAGGACACTCTACCATGTAGATTACAAAATTACTCTCGCAAGTAAGATGTTGTTTAATTTTCCATTTGTTGCCCCCTCTGATGTCAATTTCTCATGTGTGCTTTGCGATTTTACTCACCTTGCAGTGTTTGCACGGCCAGAAGCCTTCTCTTTGTAGCCAAGTTGTTACTGGTGCTTGTTGGAAGTGACTGTGGACAATTTTGTCTCCTATATTTCTCAATCAGCGACATGTTATGTTTGGATGATCGCCAAATATTGGTGTTAAAGTCGGATCCAATTGTAGGATGCCCGATGTTTTTTTATGATTCTTGTCAGACTCTTATTTTCTGCACTGTACGTTGTTATTAGTCTTATTGTTGTTGATTTGTCTGATTCGTCTGGTTTTTGTTTGATCTTGAGTAATTCCTCAAGTTGTTGATTTGAGGCTCTTTGTAGACTTTTTTCTATTGCTTTCTTGGAGTATTTATGTTTTTGAAACCTATTGCTTGTCTCTTAACTGTGTTTGGTGAATTCTGTTTTGGCTGAGCAGTTCCTCCTTAATTTAAAAAAAATTCCCCATATGGGATGCTCCATTTTAGTGATTGATTATGAAAGCTTTCTCCATGTAATATCGTATTTGTGGCTGTTTTTTTATGCGATGTAATGTTGTGTGTAGGGAATTATTTTCTACATAGATATTTGTATCCAGGAATGTCACTTGTGTCTCGCTGATTTCATACGTGAATTTTAATTTTGACGCATTGTTGTTGAGTGTGTCAAAATAATTTTCACATTTTTGTTCAGTGCCATCCCAGATGATCAGGAGGTCATCTATGAAGCGCAGCCGTAGAACGATCCTTTCTAGAGACTCATCATTTTCTGTTGCCCACGCCAATTTTTGTTCGAACCATCCCATGGTCAAGTTCGCAAAGTTGAGGTTGAATGAAAAACCCATGGCACATCCTTTTATTTGTTTGTATAGTTGTTTGTTAAATAAAAATATGTTATTGAGACATAGGGAGATCATTTCATTTAGCATGATAGTATGCTCATGCTACTTGCTGTTTCTCTTCCCTAGAAAGTATTTACATGCCTCCATGCCGATGGAGTGTTCAATGATCGGGGGCCCAAGCGAGCAGGGGCTCATTGGGACCCCCGCAGACCTGGGGCTTCACTCATGTTGGGAGGGGGGTTCAGTAGGCTGTGAAATAGGTCCCGGGTGTATTTGTTAAAAGAATAATGGCGGGGCTCGCTGGGCCCCGCAGTCCCAGGGCTTCACTCATGTTGGGACGGGGGTGCAGTAGGCTGTAGAAATTATATCGGGAAAACAACATGCGCTGTATTGCAGCCTTTCTTTAATATAATGTGGAATAATGTTTATTTATTATGAAGTGTTCCCTTTTATTACGGATAGAGTCACTTTGTTACAGGATGTTTATTAATATGTGGGAGGGCGTGTTCTGTATGTGTGCACGTAACAAACTTAACGTTTAATTGGCTGAGGTGTTCCAACAATAAGCTTAATGTTCGTTGTGTGTGAACCATCGAAAATAGAAGTGTTTCCTGCCAGTATCTTCTCCTGCGCAGAGTACCAAGGACATCGAACTGGCTCACATGTTGTAAGGAGGACCTTCTTGAGCTTAATGTTGGTTGGTTGCGAACTATTGAAAGTAGAAGTGTTGCCAGCCATTCAGTAGTAGAGGGGAGGGTAGGAACACTATTAACTCTGTATTGTGGTCAAAAGATGGTGGACAGGGATTGTGAAGGTAAAAAATTGTTTTATATATATTTTAATGGCCATTTATATAATTGCCGTGGGGTGTACAAATCACGGTGGAAAAATAACAGTGTCTTGCGGTCTTCTTTTTATCAAGTTTGCAGGTGTGGTACGTCCCAGGAGCACTATTTACTCATAATGTGGTGTTTACTTTTCTGACGGGGAGGTGTGGTTGCGCAGCAAAAATTTCAGTCTAGGTTTCAAACTGTTTTTATTTAGCAATTACAAATAAACTTTTTCTGGAAACTGATGCTGTATATACAAAGGGGTGACAAATAAAAATAGAATTTCGTGAAATATCAGATAAGCGTGGTGCCACCCTCCTTTTTTCTGCTATAGTTTGTAAAAGTGTTGCCCCATATTCTTGATAATATAAGAGGGCATCAGTTACTTTTTTATAAAGTAGAAAAGAAGTGCTACAACAAACACTCCTGCACTACATTATCTGAGGTCAGAAGAACAAGTAAAAAACAGTTAAACACAAATGACTTCATATTAGATAGAAATATATGCATTATCATTTTTCAAATTTGTATTTTGTAGAATTCGGGAACGTTCTGTGGTAGTGCTTAAAGATTGCACACTGTTCCGCTAACAAATCACAATCTCATTTAAGAATATATAGGATAGTACTATTATAATATACAATATTGGTCCTATATATTCTATAGGGAGAACGTGAATAGGAACCGCAACTGAGAAGAATAGAAATTAGAAAATAGCATTCAGAAATGTAGAGTTTATCAAATATTTTAAGTAACAAAGTATGTATGAAAGCTATATTTTTTATACTGCAATTTCGTAAAATATGCTCACTGAAAAAATATCTGATCAAGTATGTTAATATTTTGTAAGCTGTATTACAGGTGTTGCAGACAAATCTCCAATTCCTCTTCTGTAACAATAGGAGAGTCTATCACAATATAATGAATGACACCATTGTTACACAAAAAAAAGGAAAATAAAGTTATGAATAGAACAGAAGATCCATAACAAAATACTTTTGAGTGGTAACTATTGTCTGAGCTTCTTTTCTCTAGGACGTCGAAAAGTTTGATGTTCGTGGTGACAGGTCATAAACCCATCTGAGATCATTATACGGTGAAAATTATAATATAAATATTCACAGTATATGATCAAAGGGGTGGGGAGGAAGGACGAAAAGCCAGAAGCTGGTGATGTTGTTTATATATCTTTATTCTTTGTGCCGACGGGGTCATAAACTCCTCTGAGATCACCATGACTGTTCATGTTATAATATATATATATTAACAGTATATGATCCCTAGGGGACAACAGACTAACAACTGGAAGGTGGTGACGTTAATTGTAAATGATTAGGGTTTGCGCCGACGAGTCACCAACACTTTTGATGTCAAGTACAGTGTCAATATTATAACATACAAAGTCACAGTATATGAGCTCATAGGAGCCAGAAAAGGAGCAATGTTTGTTGTAATCTGTCTGTTTCTGCAAACAAGCTGCTGACGTTACGGAAAAAAAAGGCAAAAACATGCAATAACACTTTTTCTACATATAAATGTTTAAATATTGACAAATAGCTAGGTATTATAAATATCTACTATACCATAATCAAACAACTTATAACTCCAGAATATGTTTTGTTGACGCAAAAGAAGAATACAGCGCTAGAAAAATCGAACCTGCATCACAGAATGGACACCGAGAAATAACTCGCGAAAACGAAGATGTGGCTCCGCCCATTTAGTTGTCACGTTTTACAGTTTACACGTGCTCACATTTTAACTGTTTAACTTGTGCACGTGTTGGGAAAAGTTACAAACGGTGAAACTGTAAAGGTTTCAATTTCCATCGTAACACATATAACGTTCTTAATATCTACATACGTTCGAGAGTTTAAAAAGTGTATCCTGGTAAACTGTGCCATTTGCATTCGCATGATTAAAAACATCTGAATAGAAGACATAAGAAAATATTTTTGTTCACAATAGGAGAAAAAAAAACGTGCTAATATTTGTCATCACTATGCTGTTAAATAAAAAAAATGCCACCATTTGTAAAGAGTAAAGCTACCCCCGAAAAGGTGTGCCGGCGCTCTGGGGCGTTGGGAAGATTAAGCAAGATGTTACCCACAGTGAGATAGTGGTGGGCTAAGATGCTGCTGTAGTCGGGAATCGAACTATGAATGCTTTTGTTCGAAGTCAGGTATTATAGGTGCTGCGTGATACTTTTACCACACTTAAATGTTAATTACTGCTAATTACGTTGACAACATTGTTCAATTATAAGTAGGGCTCTTTATTTTCCGTTTTTACAGATTTTTACAGATAAATACAGACAGAAAAGTATTTATTATCCTTTCTGTATTTATTTTAAAATGTGAATAAAAACTGAAATTATGTTTTTTAGCGATTCTAAATGCTGTCAATTATGTGTACCAGCTCAATAGGTTTGTTGTTCTAAAAGTAAAAGGGTTAAAACAATAAAAGAATTTTAGTAAAGAGCCTTAAAGAGCAATATATTGCTCTTGTATAAAAACATGCACATTTTAATATTAAGGTTGTGTGTTTATATGACTGAAAACGGTCAGTCCTTCAGGCATGAGTGCATATTTATCAGACAAATAAATGTGGTAATATGCTCATTTCAGATTAATTTTTTACAAAACCCAAAACATATATGGGTAAATACAGATACAATTATTTAAAAAAATATGGATAAATACAGATGGAAATGACCAAAAAATAAATACCATATAATAAATATTCACTGAAAGAACTATAGGTTTCAGGGACGTTACAGCTAGAAATTACTATTTTAAAAACCTTAGCAATTCACTGAAAAAAACACTGCTTGAAATACTGTATTGCATGCATCCAGTGCTCATCCTCCCCATCTAATCAAGAGTATCCCATATGGGGAGATGTTACACATTCAACGTATTTGCAGCAATAATGAGGATGCTGAGATCAAACAGGCAGAAAGTCGAGTCAGGTTTTTGACTGGGGGTTACAGGACGGAGATAGTAGATGCCGCCATCAGAAGATCTTGAGAAAGGGCCAGGGATGATCTTTTAACATACAAGTTAAAAACAAAGCATGGAGATGTAACTCATTTTAATATATTCCAGGCTGGTGAGGCGACTAAGGAATATAGTAAGGCACAATTGGCATTTCATCCAAGATGATCCAGTGATTGGTAGCCTGATGCCTTCCAATCCCTCTATCACATTCAGAAAAACAATGAGCATGGGGCACATGTTGGTGAGAAACAGTCATGAATGTCACAAGGAAATGTGGTTAACAGCAAGAAAAGGTTTTTTAAATGCCTTTCATGCAAAGCCTGCCAATTCGGTATGAATGTGAAAACCTATACAACTGCCATTTCCACCAAAGACAGAGTGATCAAACAACATCTAACTCTTAAAACGGAATTTTCTGTTTATGTTCTCGAATGCAGTTGTTATCTTAAATACATAGAATGTAGCAAATTGGCCGTCCATAAGCAAATCCTGCAGCATATCCGGGCTATAACTAATAACAATCAAAATTACCCGGTTGCCAGGCATTTCCAAACAACTCATGACAGTAACCCTAAACATTTAAAATATTATGTGATTGAAGCCATCCTCATTACTAAAAGATGAGGTGATAGAGAAGCCAAGTTGAAGCTCCTGGAAATCAGTTTTATACTGGAGTATGATTCTAGGTATCCAGGTGGTCTCAACACCATAGAAAACCTTCACACCTTTTTATAATATTGATGAGATTTATTTTAAGATAACATTCATGTAGGTCACTTTTAGTATGCAGAGTTATTGAATTGATACATCTGTTTTTATGTATAGTTAGTTTGCAAATTATTTTTAGTGGATTTTACCAATATTTATGTAAATGTTTATACATTAACGTTGTTTGTCTTAGGCATATTGTTTTATCTTATGTGTTGTATTTTCAATCATGTGAGACGGGGTTTTGATGGTTAATTTAAAATGTGAAACATATTTATTGATGAATTTCTAGTTCTTCATTATCATCATGGTTTATAGATCCCTTTTGTGTTTGCTTCAATTGATACATCTAATTTGAATATATGGCCTCTGAAAATTTGCACATTTCAGCTTCTGGATCACCCCTGCACTTTTTCACTATTGCACATTATGGCATGTAGGCACTTTGTAACTAGGTGCTGGATCACGGAGTCACTTAATATGTGTATATGATATCAGTGGTGAGGTATTTGTACTGTATGGTTTACAAATTGGGAAACCTACTATACACATTAGGAATTATTATATACCAACAAAAATTGTATTTTACAATTTCTTATGATAGTATATAATCCTTTAATATTCTGTAATCCCATCACCTGGTATTTTCAAGCACAATATGACAGAGTGAACTTGTATTTATTGACGTATATTTTCTTGAATATTTATAGTTTTTTTATTGTTTTCATTTCCACAAATAGGAGGGGGCACTTTTGAATCTTCATTATATTTTCCGTATTATGGACTAGAGTTTGGATTTGCAAATTGGTGTGGCATCCTGGAAATATATATACATCTGAATTATTTGTTAATATTATGTTATTTTACTTTTATTAAGGATTGTTTTAACAATCTGTTGTTTCCAGGTGTTAAATAAGCATTTATGCATGGATTTGAAAGAAGTATTTATCCACTTTCTATGCCCATGATTTTTGTGAGCACTGGCTCTTTAAATAGCGGAACAATAAACTGAGCATTGTCATGTAATCAAGGCCGTTTGTTCAGCTGAAACGTGTAAAGGCAGGCAATGACATAGTAAAATAATTGCAACACTTACTTGGGTCCATGCTCGTTTTTCTGAAGAGTTGGAGGTGGAATATATATATATATATATATATATATATATATATATATATATATATATATATATATATAAACGCGTAAAGGCAGGCAATGACATAGTAAAATAATTGCAACACTTACTTGGGTCCATGCTCGTTTTTCTGAAGAGTTGGAGGTGCAACGAGGTGGAATATATATATATATATATATATATATATATATATATATATATATATATCCACAACACTCCACTCCCACGAGCTGGTTGCTTGCGCTTTCTCTCCCCAGAAAGAACGTGAAGCACAGACCCAGGTTAGTGTCAGAATTCTTATTTATTTCGCTGTTATTTTGTCGGCCATTACGCGTTTCGGTACACAACGTACCTTGATAACATGATCATATATATATTTCACACGAAGTTGCTCCTACCAGCAGTCCTAACGTATTAAAGAGGTGGCTCGTGTCCGGCGGAGCAGTCGGAATACATATCATGAAACAAGCGGCATCCCAAAGAGCACCCCTCAATACATCACAGGAGTCATAGGTCGTATGCCAAAGAAAAGGGGTTTATTAATTCATAAACCTTGCGACGCGTTTCGCGCTTACAAAGCGCTTGTTCACACAAAGTTTGTAACTTTCAATCATGCTTTATGAACACAAACACTTCCGTGTAAATGGACATGAAAAGAGGACTGGTCAGGTCGGACTCAAATGAGGTAGCATCACTATATTCATCACTTTGTTCATCTTCTGCCATTTCTGGTTGTGTAGTTCCTGAGCTGGAGGCCTTGGCTTCAGAAAACAGATGGTCGTACTTCCGACTGTGAGTCAGTATTCGTCCTGCCTCATAGTCCCCACAGTCACGGTATAATTTGTATTTCACGATATGCTACTCTGCACAGGGCAGGTATTACTGTTGCTCAGCTACACACTCGCTTTGTTCTTAACAACGAGCAATATCATTACACTTCATTGAGAGTAACAATGTATTTGTATGCTATGTATGTGATTACACTAAGACCACTGCAATATGGCGGATGTTTTCCAGTCCTCTTTTCATGTCCATTTACACAGAAGTGTTTGTGTCCATAAAGCATGATTGAAAGTTACAAACTTTGTGTGAACTAGCGCTTTGTAAGCGCGAAACGCGTCGCAAGGTTTATGAATTAATAAACCCCTTTTCTTTGGCATTCGACCTACGACTCCTGTGATGTATTGCTGAGTGCTCTTTGGGACGCCGCTTGTTTTGTGATATATATATATCTATAGATATATAGATAGACAGATATATATATATATATGTATGTATTCACTGAAAGAACCATAGATTTCAGGGAGGTTATAGTTAGAAATTCCAATTTAAAAAACCTTAGAAATTCACCCAAAAAAATACAGGTTTCAGGGACGTTATAGTTAGTTGGACATTTCACTCGTACAAAACCAGAGAAATTCGGCCGTTATAGTTAGTTGACGTAAATGTAACTCTCGCCCCTTAATGCACTGCTGAGGATGTCACGTATTACATCACTCATGACATGGTCAGTGACATCACTAATGGCATCACTGATGACATCCCAAATTAACTCACTGATGACATCATCCAGTGAATGTGTGTTTCTCTAAATTTTAAATATATTTTATATATGTTAATGCCAAGGTGTATTAAAGAATGAGTTGGTGTATACGTGTCTTGGTAGAGAATTTAATAGGTGTATGACTGCCTTTATAAGTGAGTGATTAATTGTTTTTTACCGAATGGATGGGTTAGTGACTAAACTGTGTGAATGTCTGTACCAGTCTCTCTCTTCTTGTGTAAGCTACTGAATGGGTTGATTAGTAGGTACATGACTGCCTATATGGGTTACTTAGTGGTTGCATGAGTATCTGTATGGGTGCCTCAGTTTTTGTGTTTGTGTGTGGGTGGGTGCGGGTGGGTGACTTTCTGCCTATATGTGTGAGTGGATAATTTACCGGGAGTATGGGTTCAATACTACATATGGAGATAGCTGTATAGATGAGTGAGTGTGTGTATCAATGTGTTGTTGAGTGCATCTATGTCTCAGTGGTATGTGTGTGAGTAACTACATATGTGAAAGGCAGTATATGTGAGTGTTGGAGTATATAAATGACTATATGTGAGAGTGAGTAATTGTGAGAGTTGCTGTATAAATGAGTGTCTGCTTGTGTCAGAGATTGTATAAGAGAGTAAGTATATGTTAGTATCTGTATGAATAGGTTAGATAGTGATTGTATAACTGTATAGGTGAGTAAATGGCATTGTTATTGATTCTTTACATGACTAGCTAGGTGTGTCAATAACTCTATGGATGAGTGACAGTGTATGAGTATTTGTAAAGGTGTATGAGTACATATAATAGTGCTGTATTGATGAGTGCCTGCATGTTTGACTAACTGTATGCGTGAATGAATGAATGTGTGTATATAGCTATGAATTAGTTAGTAGCTATATAGTAACTACTATTGGTTTGTCCATGGTTTCAAAAATTGTAGTCTGTATTTTAGAGTGGGTGTATCAAGGATTATATTAGGGTGTGAGGAAGTGCATCAGATTATCATGTGGATGATGTCATCAGTGATGTCATTTGAGATGTCATGAGTGATGTAATCAGTGATGTCACTGACCATGTCATGAGTGATGTATTATGTGACGTCATCACCAGTGGATTGCGGGGCGTGAGTTTTAGTTAGCTCTAGTAACTATAACGTTTGAATTTCTCCGGTTTTGTACGAGTGAAATGTCCAACTAACTATAAAATCCCTGAAACCTATTTTTTTTTCAGTGAATTTCAATGGTTTTTTCCAATGGTCATTTCTAACTATAACGTCCCTGAAACCTATGGTTTTTCAGTGAATTTCAATGTTTTTTTAAATACTAATTTCTAATTATAATATTCATTACACCTATAGTTTTTTCAGTGATTTTAAATTATCATTCCATTCTCAACCTGGTGACAACAACTGATATCACCAGTTTTCCAGCAATAGCTTCCGCAAAAACAATCACCACAAATGAGAGCAACAACTAACGCTAATAATATGCAGAGTAGGCGTTCCCATGCAAAAATAACGCAAAAACACCACTTTCCGATATTTTCAACAAGCAGCCAAATATGCGGTGCGATCCAAAAACAGGCAATAAGCTGTGTTAGCTGTAGGAATCTAACATCTGCCTTTTACTGGTGTAAGGACAAATAACAGGGGAACCCTACTCACTGGGAGCCTGGGTAAAGTATTCATACAAAAACAATGGCTCCTGTGGACAATTACTCAAAAGATATGGTAATATTAATGCACAATGGCAATGAGGGGGATTTGGAATGAGACGAAAGGCAAGTAAGTGGTATATGCACTGGAAGAATATATTTAGATACCAGCATAGATAAATACTGATCTTACATATATAAACAATTTACACATTTATGTACACTTAAACAAATTGAAAACAGTGAAATTGTGTCCCAAGTGAATAGTTACCAGCAAAAAAAAAACATATTTACAGAAAATCATAATAAAAAAGTGACATAGGGTTTCTAATGTGAATTCATTTTTTGCGAAAGAAAGAGGAGACCTATTTGTTAATTTCAAATTAAATATTCAAGTTGTCCAATAATGACAACTTAAAAGAACGGTCTGCTTCTTTGCGAGTTGTCGACGACGTTTTGACCTTATATGGGTAAAAGGAAAGGTCTCTTCAGGACTGACTGTATGTGGGGCACCTACAAAAGTGATATTAAAAAAATTAGGCGTGTGGACCAACGCATAATTAAGGATCTAAGTAAAAAGCAGAGCAGTCTCTATAGGACGGTTATGTAAGACGGTTTTGAAATACCTGCTCAATAATGGTAAAGTAGGCGTCCGATAGCTGTGACACCGTGAAGTGAGTGAATGAAAGCAACTTACAGAGATCCCAGCCGGGACCTAGTTATAATAAGAAGGACAATTAGGAGGGTTAATAACTGAGAATGTTTTAGGTTGTAAGACACGAATTGGTACACGGGTATAAATATCTGAACTCACCCCTGTATTGACTAGACGCTGTATACTTGTAATAAAACGATTCTCTAACGATTCCTGGAGCTTGTCTGAGGTTCAAAAGTACCTGTCAATGCAAACGTAGAGCCTATAATCATGTCCGCATTCTACTTTAAAATACCCCAATCAACTGTGTTCAAAGACGGTACTGACCTCTGAGCACTTGATGGTGCTACAAAAGAAGCAATTCTAAATTACAACGATGTGGTCAAAGGGTGTTAGGGCTCAGAAGATGCTGGCTCTGTAATTTAATATATGAGACAGTGTCCATTAATTAAATAGAATGGAAAATGGCGTGTAGAAGAATTGAACCCGTGTTTTCATACTCGTGTCATGTGCAAAAAGGCAGGCAGAGTTTAGTCCCATGAGCTACTCGATCAGTTAAGAAAGGTTCCTAATCCCGGAGTAGTCTTAGAGAGAGAGCAATCTAATTCTGTGCATACTGGGAAAAACAATTCTAGGGGTAATGTATAATTACCTCGGCATGATGCCGACAACAGAGACAATATTCAATAGAGAACAACTTCTGTGTGTGCAGTTACAATTAATACACACCTGAAAAACATGGCTCGGTACATGTAAAACTTCTTAGGGCATTACAATATTTTGTCATATGTTAATCATGTGCATAGTCCTATACATACAATTGCCCGGGCATTTAGACATCCTTATCCGTTTCACATCTGCCTCATACTATGTGTTTCGATTATATACCTGAACAAATGTCCATAAGATATATGTGTTTTTAAATGTGAAATTTCTGTTAAGCATATTGAAATTTTAAATAAAAAACTTTGTACAAATATACATACCCCGGCTACTTAGAGTATATATAGCTTTAGATTGTAAGTGCTCTTTTGTGGTTACATTAATAGCTTGAGTGTGCAGAGTGCATGAACAATTGTGTCATTTAAACTCTAGTGAGACCTTCAGGGGATCTATTTGCAAGTTCCTAAACTCTATAAGAGCTAAGATATAGAAATTCAAGGGAACTCTTTGCGTTTGTTTGTGAACCAACATGTAGTCCGGACGGAATTAATCAGCTCAGACAGGAATTAGTGTACTCGGCCAGACCCTGACACTCGTTAGTAAACATAGGCGAAGAAGCCACCTGACACGCAAATGCAGAAACGACAAAAAGATCGCGTTCGCCGCGCTGCCTGAGTGAGGGTAACATAAAATGGCGGCGATCACAAAATGGAGGCTAAGCACGAACAAATTCGTAATTTACAGAATCTCAGACCCTCCTTTTGCCATTACTCAGGCAAAAACTAACCAACTCATGCTAATCTGAGTCGGAATCAACATCGATGTTCATGAAATCCTCCAGCTCTTGCTGCACCATCATCCTATTATTCTCTGTCTTCTGAGTTGCAGATTGTGGAACACATAAAGTAGCCAACAGGCCACAAACTGCAGGACCACATTGGACGCATAGGCAACAAGAGAATATGATGGCCAAAATTTCTCCAAGGAACTTTAAGATCTTCCATCCCCAAGTTGACAATATCCCAGAAAACCATCCCATAAAAGACCAATCTCCTTCGTCCTGATGAATCGACTCGGAGACAGTGTGCAATTTGGAAATGGCTTGGTATACTGCCGGAGCGTCATCTGGAATATAAATGCAGCAACTAGATTCGATCAATCTACAGACACCTCCTCGGTCTGCTAAGATCACATCTAGTGCAATCCGATTTTGCAACGTCATAAGACGGTCAGCCTGAAGCTCTGCTGTAATGTGCCCTATCGCACCTGCAGTAACATTATTAGTGGTCTCAACCACTCGAACCAATTGCCTGATGTTTCTGCTGTTGACCATCGGGCCCCAAAAGGGAAGGAATCTGTTAAGGAAATCTCCTCCCTCTTGTTCTGCCGCGTCTTTGGCATCATATATACCTCTGCTATGTCTAACTCTGTGGTGGTCTGACGGAGCTGTATATGTAGGGGCAGGAGAAAAGCTATGTAACAGGTTCCAGAAAAGTTGGAAGGGAGCCAAGTATAAGCTTGGTCGTTACAGACAAAATATGTTCCTTGAGACGGAACCAACGGAGGGAAATCAAGGGACGAGAAAATGTACGTGTACAAACATTTCTGCTTGATGTCAGCTTTCTTGCTGTTGACTTGGAGACAAAAATTACCTTGATGGGGCACAGTCCATACTGGAGAAGACTCACCCTTCTTAGTTTTGTCACCAAGGATAGAAACATAGTGGGTAACATTCCATCCGTCATAAGCTCTCTTCTCATCTAACAGAATCTTGTTCTTCTCTATAATCTTAGCCATTACCACTATACCTTTAATCAAGGAGCTATGACTGAAGTCTAATCCATTCCCAGAAGTGCTTACAGGGCTTCTGAGTCTGTTGTGGTATGCAGATGAAAACATAGTCAAATAGGCCCAAGCGGAACTTTCGTATGAGAAAGGAAGAACAAGATATGGCATTCCCTTTTGTGTATTGTGTGGCATAAGTCCGCACACCCAACAATTAGTCATATTAATAGCCAGGTGAGGTTGGTGCAACAACTGAATAAGCGTATTCTTCATATATTCGGCTCTCCTTATCTGTTCATGAGGGGGTAGAGCATGCATTTTATGTGAAAAGACAGAAAGACGAGAAGGCAAAGAAGTTGTAGAATTAACAACATTTCTTGATTGCAAAACATGTACGATCCAACCTGTGCAAGCTAATAAAATACACAAAAACATAAAAACACACAAAGTTACGCCAAATCGACTACACAATAATTTACAATACTTCGATCTCATTTCCTGCTTCCTATCCCTACCTACGATTGTTGTACCATCCATCTTTATCTAAAAAAAAATGTCGCTCACGGCAATCTTCCTCAATCACTCAGCTACTTACTTCTGTATATCCTGAGGAGCTGGCCACTTTCTAAAAGAACAAAAACCAGGTTACAGTCTGAGTCTCCTACCGTGACCCTGCGACGGAGACAGATGGCACATCTAATACTAATATCACACAAAAACAAGGAGGCAAAAAAGGACCCAAAAAGAATGTCTTTAAGTAATAAAGAGAAAAGTGTTCAAAGTGTTCAGTTCCCTTGGTTAGCTCTCGGTCTCAAGTTGTAGCGTGTTTTGCTCGGCACGGTCTGGTCTTTGAATAGAGTTTCTGGATTGGTAGTGTCTATTCGAAGATGCGCAGGCACAGCAGCTTGAAGAATGTCGTCATCTGCTTTCTCGGACTGAGTTCAATAAATTTGGGCATCACTGAAAGGCACAAAACAAGGGATCGCTGCAGATTCAGATTCTCTTACACCACTGCGGATCCACTGGTCGAAGGGTAATGGCAGTGGCACCTTTTTACAGTGCACGCCATGCACCTAGTTACGCTTGCCGACCACTTTCACGTCCGTGCGGGTGACGAGCAAAACTTGCGTAGGCGCAGACCAACGAGGCTCCAAGTTCTTAGTCCGTTGAAAATTTTTGATGCAGACCCAGTCACCGGGCAAAATGGTGTGAACTGGGTCTGTGGAGGCCTCCGGCAAAGCACTTTGTACCTGTTGACGAATAACACTTAATTTAGTAGTCAAGTCATGCAAATAGTCAATTAACAGAGGATATGGTATATATGAATATCTTTTGGGGCGAGGGACACCCCAAAAATTAGCTGGGTGTCCGAATACCACTTCATATGCGCTAAGTCTCATACGAGAGTGCACAGTAGTTCTGGTTGACAAAAGGGGAACAATACAATGTTGCATGCAGTCTCTTCAACAAATCCAGACCCAGCAAATTCTCACCACAACCAGTTGTCAGGATAAGTGAAGCATCCAGATCATAAGGGCCAATCGAAACAGGCAAGGGGCAAGAAACCGGACTACGGACTGGGGCGCCAGAAAATCCCACAGAAGTATTCATTAAGCCAGAAAAAGGTGCCCCAGGGAGTTTAGAATGAATGATAGAACTTCTCATCACACCATTATCCAAAAGAAACGGTTCTGAACACCCATAGTATTGACAGTAACATATGGCCCATTTTGATCTACTGGAATCGACACAACTCTCTTACTTCGTCCATGGCTGTCCTATTCGATCTGAAAATCGTCAGCCCTATCTTCAACGTGATAATCATCATTGTAATACTGCATAGACTGAACTCTCTGCTGATCAAAGTAATTCAAAGTAGATGGAGGAAAAGAACGCTGCTCCTGAGAGGACGCACCTTGTCCTCTACCTCTAGATCCTGTCTGGAAATTACCACGACTTAGGGGAGCATACATTCCCATTATTACGCTGTAATAAAACCGGACAACTATTCTCGAAATGTCCTTCTTCCCCACAATATGCACATTGATTAGGACCTAACCAAGGTCGCGGTGCAAAATACTCGGGCTTCTGAAACACTTTCTGAAACTGTGGGAGTTGAGAAAACTGAGGCTGTGCAGGACGTGGAGGATAAGCCTGCTGTAAAAGAACCTTCGTTTTCAAATCTTTATTTTCTTCTCTGGCTTCTCCTTCTCCTCCTTATCTCTATTCTCATAATACTGTGCAGTAGCCAATATTTTAGCAGGGGAAGGGACAGCCCATGCGCTTTTGGAACTTTTTAATTTATTTGATAATTCGGGAAGCAAGTTATATGCAAACTTGTCCACAAACAACCGCTGGCCACCCTCTACACTCAAATCCTGACCACTATGGTCAATAAACGTCTCTTCAAAACGAGTGAAGAAATCCGAGCCGCTTTCATCTTTCTTTTGCTTGCATGCAGCCAGCTTATCCTAATTTACTCGCAATTCAATTACTCTACCTGGAAGAGCCGTAAACAAATCCTCGGGTTTCGCACCACCCACTTGATTCACATCCGCAGCTCTAATAGCAGCCCAATCACCACCTAATTCACCCACATGATTTTCCCTGCGATTCCGTGCCCATATTGCTTGTGGAACAACATTTCCAAATAACATATCAATGTCGG
The DNA here is from genome assembly GCF_964263255.1 of Lissotriton vulgaris. NCBI lineage: Eukaryota > Metazoa > Chordata > Amphibia > Caudata > Salamandridae > Lissotriton > Lissotriton vulgaris. The sequence continues at coordinate 2,124,427,764 of NC_141687.1, read as the reverse complement.
CCAAATTCATAATACAGGCATCAACTGTTTGAGACAATTCCTTGTAATATCCAGCAGGATTTTTACGGGGATCCGGGAGAGTTTGTTTAAGCGCCAACACTTCAGACCTTTTCTAGGGTTCGTGGACCTAAATACGCTGGAAATGAGCAGGGACTTCTCTCCATACTGGAGGAACTTCACGCATCGGATAATTCTTACTGCCTTGTTTATTGGCAGAATCAACTTCAGAAAAGGACAGGGACAAGAACATTGTTCGAAACGCAATACGTCTACTCACTGCCTCCTCAACTAGGGGTCCTACAATAAAACCTCTATCAAAATCAGCTTGTAATTTCAGTAGTTCTGAAAGAACTGTATCTTACTCGATATCTTCCCAACCTCTAATAAGAGTTTGACTCATAACATTAAAAACATATCTCTGCGTGGGCTCTACCCATTGATGGAAGCAACTCATAATGTCTTCGGTACTATATTCTAGTCCATGCTCAATCCATTTACGAGCGAGGGAACCCAAAACTACTTTCTCGTCTGTAAGAGGAGGTTGACAATGAGATTGTTGTTTAGAGAAGGCTGGAGACAGATTTAAAGACCCAAGAAGAGGAAAAAAGAAACTCGAAACAGCATCTGCTATTCTCCTCTGTGAAGTAGGAGAATCCCTCAAGAGAGTAGGAGGCATTACAGATGTAGAAGGCAACGGAGACTGAAATGTAGCCGACTGAGGAGTAAGAGCGGGGGATTGTAGAAGATGTGTAGGCTGAGTTACAGGATGTAAGGACGGAGCAGAAGCAGGCAAAGAATCATTGATAGGCTGAGCCGGTTGCTGAACAATCGGCAACTGAGCAACCAATGGTTGAGCAACAGGAGGGGGTAACGGAGGTGCATTAGCATTTTGGGCATAAGGCGGAGGTGAATTCAATAAACAAGTCATTAGGGAATCTTCTTCCAATTCCTTATTTTTATCTGGAGAGGGAGTAGGCAGCATCGGATAGCATCTATCTATAGCCATGCGATGTTGTCTCTCCAATACCTCATTTGCGCCATCTACTTCATTATTTTTAAACTGCTGAGCAGCCTGTATAATCAACATGTCTTGTGCTTTCTTATCCTTCTTTGCTTGTTTAATTTCTTTCTGTTTGTCTTCCTTACGCCAAAGGCGAAAGAGTCAAACATTGCCGGCCGGGCTTTTCTTTTAAACAGGATCGTTTCCAAATTATCTAGTATAGCGGGGTCAAAGCTACCATTCTGGGGCCTTCTTAAAACTCCACTATCCTTCAAGTATCGGACCCATGTCTCGTTAAAGGTAATGGGACCATTACCATGTTTCGAATAGAGCTCATAAGTGGGAGTTCCAACTGGATGGATCGGACATGATTCCTCCAACTGGGAATCCCTCGTACAACCCAAACAACAAATTCTTTTAAACTTACTCAGCCCAGGTATCGTCACTTCTCTAGACTGATCACAAACAACAAGGGGTGTAGATCAATGAGACAGTACAAACGTACTTACCCCTTGGCTTCAGCTATTGCAATACCTGAATAAAAACCCAAAAACAAAACAAAACAAAGGTCTGTGGGAGCGACCCACCAAATACTTAACTAAGAATCGTTCTACAAAAGCGAAGATCCGTCTGTGGTCTCGCTTTACCAAAAATCATCAGAAGGGTCCAAGGCAGGACGACAGTCAGGGCAGCAGTCATCAGCAACCGTCGGAGAGGAGTAGCCTCGCTGTAAAAGACCTCCGGTCCACTTCCGGCATACAGGGGTTGATCACGTGGTGCGCTTCCTCCGGAATTTTCTTGCGGGGCTCCTCACGACCCTCGGGCTCAACCGCTACCGCTGAAGTCGCCCCACGTTGGGCACCAGTTGGAGAACCGCAGCCTTAAGGCCCGGCGGTGCAGGGTACGCCTGAAATCCCCTGGATTCACCTGCCTTGTCAGAAACAGAGACATGGACTCTTCGTCTGGCGTAGAAGATGGTATTTATGAGCTGCAGCTAGTACAGTGGTCTTAGAAGTCGTTGGTATAACTAGGTTCAAAAGAGACTGCCACTTAACTCCGTGGCGCACAGGTTTATATACGATACAATACAATGCAAAATGCAATCACACAAGAGCATGCGCTATAGGCAAAAGTTATAGACAATGTTTTAAGACCAAAGCAACTCAAGTTCCCGGTTCTGTTTGTCACTCGATCCCTTAAGTAAATTACAAATGAATCCACACAATTCGATTTACAATTAGAGAAAACACAGCTGCGTGTTGTAGAAGGACAGTCGTGAAACAGGAGAATGCATGAGACATGTAGCGAAGGACAGCAGATAGGATAACTTAAAGGAAACAATGGTGTGAACCAACATGTAGTCCGGACGGGGATTAATCAGCCTGGACAGGAATTAGTGTACTCGGCAAGACCCTGACACTCATTAGTAAACATAGGCGAAGAAGCCACCTGACACGCAAATGCAGAAACGACAAAAACATTGCGTTCGCCGCGCTGCCTGAGTGAGGGTAACATAAAATGGTGGCGATCACAAAATGGAGGTTGAGCACAAATGAATTTGTAATTTACAGAACCTCATTGGCAACCAAGTATGTGTGAAGGACTCAAGTCACCCATCAATAATAATGCACACCATACCAAGTGTAGCAGTGATGTGCTGGACAGACCTCACTGTGCAGAGCACAAACCTCTCCAAGTGGACATATACTGCTAGTACTTGTAGTGTTTGGACAATAGGCTCACCCATGCTACCTCAGGCAATGGGGTAGATCTCGGTCATGTAGCTGTGTTCTCCCCCCCCTGCCAGCGGAAGTAGAGTGGGCTGGTCCAACGTACGCCACTCCAGCGTAGGAGTATGAATAAATAGGCTGTGGCTCTGGGCGTGGTTCACTTGTGGGAAGGCAAAGCGTCTGCCAGGGTTGCGGCCCCAACCCTGCCTCGAGGCCTCCGCTGTGAACGCCAGCCTCCTCGACACAGGGCCCCTGCGAACCCAGCAGCACAGCACTACAGAGTTATATCTGGACAGACTACTGCCTTCGATCTACACTGCGGACAGCAGGGCTCATAATTCAGATCAAGTCGCAAATGCAGATGACATGTCCAGTAGGCACAAGACATTGCTCCCAGTGCGGCCTGCCCGGACAACGCATCACCACAGACTGCGCACACACTGAGTGCTACAAGTGCCACTAACTCAGTGCACAACAAGTCAATGACACGTGGACTTATTAAGGCCGAATTCATTAGGCAAAAGAAATTGTTCCCAGGGCAACCCGCCTGAACCATGCATCATCGCTGGCTGGGCACACGCTGAATGCTTCAGGAGCCACTATCTCTGTGCAGCTGAAGTCAACATGAATGAATGAATGAATGAATGAAACTTATATAGCGCACGACTTACCCTGGGGCATCTCAGCGCTTGCTTAGGGAACCCGTCCTGGTATTCCCCTGTGAGATAACCCTGGCAGGGTATCCACAAGGTGAAAGCCAGGCATCCCACCGCGAGGGGCCGTTGTGGAGATTAAGCAAGCTATTGCCCAGAGTCACAGAGTGTGAACCCGTGAGTCGAGAAGGCACCGGAGCGAGAATTAACGAGTCCGTGGAATTTTGAGCCCAAGACCCGCCGAGGCGGGGAATTGAACCCTGGTCCCGGGCCAAACTCAAGCTCCAGGTCTGCCGCCTCTAACCCCTGAGCCACACTTCTCCACATCACATGGCTGTGGGCCTTTGATGACCACTGACTCCGGCCTACACTGCGGTCAGCAGGCCTCACAATTGAAATTCAGTCTTGATTCATTAATTTCAGAGTCCAGTAGGCAACTAACTATAACGTCCCAGAAACCTCCATATTTCGACAATGTAGTCCATACATATTTCATCTTTTGTTCCTTATGCCTACACTGCGGTCAGAAGAGCTCAGAATTTGAATTCAGTCTTAATTTATTAATTGCAGAGAGAATTGTACTCTATGTCCTCGGATTTTGTCAAGAGGAGGTGACAAAAAGCATTCCTCAATGTCTGTGTTGAATGCTGCCTTCGATCTACACTGCGGACAGTAGGACTCACAATTCAGATCGAGTCGCGATTGCAGATGACGTAGTCCAGCAGGCAAGAGATATTGCTACCAGTGCGGCTCTCCCAGACCACGCATCATCGCTGGCTGTGCACATGATGAATGTTTCTGATGCCCCTTCCTCAGTGCACCACAACGCATGAACCCTTTATGATAGAATCTTTTGTGTATGATTTGAGATCTGCTGCCCCTACCTCAGTGCATCAGAAGTCATGGACCCTTTACGATAGAATCTTTTGTGTATAATTTCATATCTGGTGCCTCTTCCTTAGTGCAGAACAAGTCATAGACCCTTTATGATTGAATCTCTGTGTGTGATCCGATAATTACTGTTGTACTTGTTGCCAGCACTAACCATTCCCTGAGGGCTGGCTTACACTAACCCCACACACATTTAGCACAGACGTCACTGGACATGTTACCCTGGCAATAAAAAGGGGATGCGCGCACGTGCCGTACCCTGTTCAATCTAACTTTGTCCGTATGTTCATTATGTATGCATGATGCTGCCCCTGGACCCTACCACATTACATTGTGCTGTGGACAGCGCACGCAACCTTGTTATCTCTGGCAGTGGGGATGACTTTGGTTATATAACTTTTTCTGGGTCATTGAATGAGTACATAGGTAGGAATGGATCATTAGAATACTGCAAGGAGAGTGTATAGTGAATTTGCAAGTGCTTGGGGATTGGCGGAGTGATTGGATAAGTACATATGTTGGCGGAGCCTAACTCCAGAGCACGAGCTTGGCTCTAATTGGCTGCCCTCCATGTGCCAAACACTGAAATTTGGGCTTTGCATGGCCCTGTATTGCTACAGCTGTAACACTCCGCTGAATGTGCAATGAACATTCATATCCACACAGATATGTCATGTCCATGATCTTTCATGTGTGAAAGTATGGATGAATGTAGGGTCAGTGATTCCCCGTACCTTCCATGTTGGCCATGTTGTGGGATTTGGGTCACCGGGTGACACATTGGCGCTTGCGGCTGTGGTGGCGGCAACACTACAACAGAGACACCTATATCAGTTGATTCCTCATACAGCCCAGGATGGAACCCCACTCTGGAGTCATTGTTCACAGCCTCACGCAGGACTGGCATACGCCAGGCGAAGCCCACTTCACTTACGCTTACAGGGCAGGATAACAACACTATGTGGGCCAGGTTTTCATTGCAGTGATCTGCTGGTCACAGCCTGGTTGTCAGTACGGCACAGCCAATCCCTCGCGACTGGTATACTTTCACACCACACCCATCCAGCACAGGCATCACAGGACATGTGACCCTGCTAAAAAGACCTGGGACACGTGCTCTTCTTCATTTCAGACTTGCTGGAACCGGATTCACTGCAGCCGGCACAGTCACACCGGCACGGCACGGTGATTTTTGGTCCACTGACGTAGGGATGCCGTAACTGCTGAGCGGGTGTGCAGCCTGCGATGATGCCCCGTCCTGGCAGTCTGGACAGCTCAGGTTTTGTGTGCCCTGCTGGACCGCAGTGTAGGCTTGAGCCATCAGACAGCGTAGGGTTACCGCCATGTGGCGTTGTCTCGCTGGTCACTGAGTAAGTGACACTGCAAGGGCTGAGCGGGTGTGCAGCCTGCAACAAAATGCCAGGTGCACTGGTATGTCCTCTGCCATGGCAAAATCAAGTCTCAGCACCAAATGTGAGACCTGGTGGCCTGCGGAGCAGGGCTGCATGTTATTAAGGGTGCCCTGTCTGCGGGCCCCCAGGGTTGGGGCTTAAAGTGTCACGTGGTAGGCCCTCTTTTCTACATGCAAGTAACAAAAGGTGAGCAGAGAGGCTTGTTTGCGCAGCGGCGAAATGTCACCTCCTGGTAGTGGTAGTGCATGGGGTGCAGCAGCCTAGGGGTGCAGCGGCGGGCAGTCACCTCCGGGCAGTTGGAGTGAATGGGGTACTGTAGCCTGGGTGCACAGCAGCGGGCAGACACCTCCGGGCAGTGGGAGTGCATGGGGTGCAGCAACCTGGGTGCACAGAGGCTGTCATACACCTCTGGGCAGTGGGAGTGGATGGGGTACAGCAGCCTGGGTGTGCAGCGACGGGCAAAATCCTATGGACAGTGGGAATGGATGGGATGCAGCAGCCTGGGTGTACAGCAGCAGGCAGACACCACTGGGCAGTGGAAGTGGATGGTATGCAGCAACCTGGGTGCACAGCGGTATGCAGACATCTCTGGGCAGGGAAAGTGGATGAGGTACAGTAGCCTTATTTTTCTTTCTCTCTTCCTCTCTCTTACTCTTTCGCTCTCTCTCTCCTTTGATGGACGCATGACGCACAATCTTATCTTGATTTTTGTCTAGCAGGTCTGCGTTGATGCGTAGCAATCGTGCAATCAACACTCACCCTGAATTGTGACCTTGGCTTCACCGCATGTACATAATAGGTGAAGAGGTTGCTTCACCATGTGGTGGACCCTCTTCGACACACGACAGTGATAAGAGAGGCTGGTTTACGCAGCGATGGGCAGTCTCCTCCGGGCAGTGGGAGTGGATGGGGAGCAGCAGCCTGGGTACGCAGCAGGAGGCAGTCACCTCCAGGCAGTGGGATTGCATGGGGTGCAGCAGCCTAGGTGCACAGCGGCTGTCATACACCTATGGGCCATAGGAGTGGATGGGGTGCAGCAACCTGGGTGCGCAGCGGCAGGCAAAAACCTATGGACAGTGGGAGTGGATGGGGTACAGCAGCCTGGGTGTACAGCAGCAGGAGACACCTCTGGGCAGTGGAAGTGGATGGGATGCAGCAACCTGGGTGCGCAGCGGCGCGCAGACACCTCTGGGCAGTGGAAGTGGATGGGGTACAGTAGCTTGGATACACAAAGGTGGAACAGCGATTTAGGCGTGCACAGTTGTATGACTCTACCATTACTGATTCCATACTATGTTCAGATCCCTAAGCTTGAGGGCTACCCTATTTCCCGGCACCTGGTTGGAGACACACCAGTGGCAGAAAGGTGAGCTGTGAGGATTTTCTCCACAGTGTCAACACTCACTCTCCCTCTCCATCTCTTACTTTCTGTCACTCACACTCTTTCTCTCTCTCTCACTCTTTCCCTCTTTCTCTGTCTCTTCCTTTCTCTCATTCGTTCGCTTTCTCTCTCTCTTCCTCTCTGTCTCACTCATTCTCTCTCTTCCTCATTCTTAAACTGTTTTTTCTCTTTCCCTCTATCTTCCTTGCTTCTCACTCCTCTCTTTCTCTCTTTTCCTCTTTCTATCTCTCTTCCTTTCTCTCTCCCTTCCTCTCTCTAACTCTTTCTCTCTCTCTCTCTCTCTCTCTCTCTCTCTCCTTTGATGGACACATGACGCACAATCTTGTCTTTCTTTTTATCTTGCTGGCTGTGATTCACAAATTGTCGAGTGATGATTTGCCATGGCCGTACCTACTTTTATTTTGCTGTTTTGTTTAAATCAAATGTTTTATATGTGAATCCATAGATGACTGAGATTCTTATTTATCCAAACTCACATGCATCTTTTTTATTATAATTGTGCAACATCAGCCAATTTGTTACATTCCAGATTTCCTAAGGTTGCTCTCACATTTGTTTGTGGGGGGGTGAGAGGGGATGACGGGCTATGGGCTGGTGGCGGGGGGTGGGGTGAGTGTTTTAGGGTTTAGGCCAGTGCAGTAGTGTTTGGGTAGTGTAGGGGGATCGTGCTGAGGATAGTGTTTTAGGGATTAGGGTAGTACAGTAGTATTTGGGTAGTGTAGGGGGTCGTGCTGGGAGTAGTGTTTTAGGGTTTAGGGTAGTGATACCCCAACATGAGTGAAGCACCGGGGCCGTGGGGGCCTGCTGGGGCCCCCGCAGCCCCAGCGAGGCCCTGCTATTATTTTTTAAGAAATGCCCCAGGAATGTTGCCCACCGAGGGGCCTCATTAAAATAAACAAAATGCACCATTTTCTGTAATGTTTCTTTTGGCCCTGGGGGTCCTTCTGGGACCCCTTGAGCAGTCCTAGAGGGTCAGGGTGTATCTACCCTGCCCCCTTTTCTTGTTTTATATCTTTGTTTCTCTGTTTTCTGGTGACTCGCTTGAACAGAGTCACAAGATGGCTGCCAAAACTTCTTGGTTTGGAGTGTTGGCAGCCAATCACAGTAAAGCTTGTGCTCGGGACTTAGGCTCCGCCTATATATCGAAACTTCTATTTTTCTAATTTCTCAGCAACTATTGAACAAATTGACACCATTTAAAAAAAGGTTGCTTCCTGATCCAAGCACTACCTTTTTGCCAAATTTTGGGTAATTCCGTTTAGTACTTTCCGCTGTAGCCTTGCCCAAAGTTTCCTATGGGAAATTTAATTTTTGACTCTTTTTTTTTTGAATTTCTCAAAAACTACTGAACGGATGTACACCATTTAACAGAAGGTCACTTTCTGAACCAAGCTCTACCTTTGTGCCAAATTTGAAGTAATTCCGTTCAGGAGTTCGGGCTGTAGCCCATCGCAATCAATCAATCAATCAATCAATCAATGACACTTATAGAGCGCGCTACATACCCGTAGGGTCTGAAGGCGCTGGGGGAGGGGGGGTGCCGCTACTGCTCGAACAGCCAGGTCTTCAGCTTCTTCCTGAAGGAGAGGTGGTCTTGGGTCAGGCGCAGGTCGGTCGGGAGGGAGTTCCAGGTCTTGGCGGCCAGGTAGGAGAAGGACCTTCCTCCTGTAGTCGCTCTTCGGATGCGGGGGACGGCGGCGAGGGCGTGGTTGGCTGATCGGAGGTGGCGTTTGGGAGCGTAGAAGTTGATCCGGCTGTTGAGGTAGCTCGGGCCTTGGTCGTGTAGGGCTTTGTGTGCGTGGGTGAGGAGGCGGAAGGTGATTCTTTTGTTGACGGGGAGCCAGTGAAGGTCTCTCAGATGTCCGGAGATGTGGCTGGTTCGTGGGATGTCGAGGATGAGTCTGGCTGAGGCGTTCTGGATCCGCTGGAGTCTCTTCTGGAGCTTGGCGGTGGTACCAGCGTAGAGGGCGTTGCCGTAGTCCAGTCGGCTAGTGACGAGGGCCTGGGTGACGGTCTTCCTGGTCTCGGTGGGGATCCACCAGAAGATCTTTCGTAGCATGCGTAGGATGTTGAAGCACGCCGAGGAGACGTTGTTGACTTGCCTGGTCATGGAGAGGGAGGAGTCCAGGATGAAGCCCAGGTTGCGTGCATGGTCTGTCGGTTTGGGTGCGGTGCCCAGGGCGGGAGGCCACCAGGAGTCGTCCCAGGCGGAGGGTGAAGAGCCCAGGATGAGGACCTCCGTCTTGTCAGAGTTCAGTTTCAGGCGCAAAATTTACTATGGAAATTAACATGGGGGAAAACATGTTTTGGGGTTCCCTTTTATCTTTGTATCCCCTGCTTGATGAATCACCCTCATAATTTCAGGATAGGAGCTGACCTGGATAGACTTCTTTTTTGGAGAATTTCATGAAGATTCGTCAAACGACGCCAAAGTTATTAGTAAATAAAAAAATACTTTTCCTATGGAAACTAGGTTCTAACTATAACTACCTATCAGTAGGTAGTTATAGTTAGAACCTAGTTAGTTAGTGTATATATATATATGTATATATATATATATATATATATATATATATATATATATATATATATATATATATATATATATTCCTTCCAGCGTGGTCCACTTTTGAGCTACCAGCTGCTCTTTGGCGGTGCAGCAAGGAGCGGCAGAGCCCGCCGCGGTTACTTTTGCTTCCTTTCCCCGTGGGGCGTTTTTCCTTGTGCACTTTCTGGCATATAATAAGGTGATGTCCAATCCATCTCTTCGGTTCTGATTTTTAATTGTAATAACATCAGCCAGTTAGAAAAACACAACGCGTTTCGGTCTGTACACAGACCTTGCTCACAGGACTGTTAATGAACAACAAACCATTTTCTTAAGTGAAATAAATAAAGTGAATTGAAACAGTGACATCATTTTCTGTTCATAACTCAGGGAATTGTGGGACATGTAGTGCACAGAATAAACATTCAAATCCACAACATTGAGTTTGCTAACTGTTTTCATACATACGTTTGGAAGCAATCGATGAAAGTTTTATGATCAATTATCTAATTTGGATAACCCTCAAAGAAGCCCTCAGGGAAAGATCACTGTGCCCATCTCACTTCCGACTCCGTATCCTGATTATTTGCTGTCATTGTATAAGACTTGTGAAAAATGTGAAAAAAGGATTTATAAGACTAAAAAACTAAAAAAAGGAGGGGGGTTTGGAGTATTAGTACTCATTAATATAAAATCCTTTGTTGGGGAACCAGCAGTTGTTCATATTAGAGGTGGTAATGTAACTCTTCATCCTGGTTCAATCCATGCCGGCTTAAGGTACGGAAGTTCAGGATATGTTTTGATTCCTTTTGCCTTAATGTTTTTTCACGATCTCTCCCTCTGGGGTGTATTCCCACAGTTTCAACTGTGTAGAATTTCAGTTCCTTCCAGTTGCCCCCATGTTCCTTCTCCATGTGCTTGGCAACTGCCTTGCTCCTGAGGTAATATGAATTTTTATGACCAATTGTGTCCCCTATCGTAGACCCCAACGGCTCCATGTACATGCTTCTAGTACATGTAAGTTCCCTCCACAACCAGCTATGAAGACGCAAATACATTTGCGTCCAACGTTAACATGTCCTCTTTTATATCCACCATGAATGGGTCAGATATTCCGTTCCTAAGTGTGCCTTGCCAACGTCTTTATGTGGTACACTTTCATGATTTCTAGCTCTGGCGAGTTAGGCCCTGATTTCTGCCATCGAGCCTCCTCCTGTCTTCTGCCTCTGAAAGCCGCAGCCTGCTGCTTCCTGACCCTTGACCTACTCCCTGCGCGGCGAGCTGTGCCAGGCTCGGCCAGCCTTGCTTGCCAAGACCGAGGTGAAGCCGCATGACGTTGTTCCAGGCGATCTCGTGCTTGTAAGAAATTTCGACAGGAAAAGTCCGCTGGAGCCCAGGTGGCAGGCGCCGAAGTTGGTACTTCTCCCGACGAGGACTGCAATCAAGATCGAGGGCCGCAAAGGGTGGCTGCACTCCAGTCACGTGAAGAAATTTCGTGCATTGCCAGAGACTGACTCACACTCCCCCTCTAAGGACTGTCCAGATTCTAGTGACTCTAAACTTCCCCTGATAGAGAAAACTCCACAGCAAGAGTACAAAGAAAAATTAAGGTCTAGCAAGTCAGACAGTTTAATTGTTTAAGTCCTCCCCTAGGTGAATCGGTTAGACGTGTTTTCTGACATGTATCCCCTAGACCCCAACAGAGAGAGAGATAGACAGAAACAGCTCAAGAAACGTGAATATTGCAAATCTCTTCGCAGCCACTGTATTGTGACTTTATTGATTATGTTTTTCCTGAGCCTTATGATTATTGCTGCAAGTGTGCTTCTCCACATATACTATCCTATATTCAAGCGTGAAAATTCTACCTTCAACCTCACTGCCGAGCATTCCTTTAGTGAACTGCCCCCACATGAGCTTTCTTACAGACTTGCGCTGCGCAACAATACATTCATTAGTATGTTACATCATTCCCATCAGACCAGCAATGCTACTAATTGTTGGATATGTGGCCGACTCCCTCCCTATCAGAAATACAAAGGAGTTCTGCCTCTTTTTCCGTACCCGTTCACACATAATGGGTCCTGTGGCGCATGGTTTAGTTTAATAAACTCCCTAGATTCAGATTCTGTAGTATATCAGGGTAACTGGGTATGGGGAAACCTGAACGTCGTTCTGCATAAAGTCTGTTTCCCTGACAAGGAGGGTCTCCCCAAAAGGACAGGAACTGATCTAGAAAATGAAGTATATGGATTAGGTAACTTCACACTTAACCTCATGATTCTCAGTGTTGAATCTGAAACAGAATCAGTCTTGCCCGTCATGCCCGTACTTCCAGTCAAGGGTGAATTATGTGTCAGAAAGAATGGTTCAGTACACCTGGGTCATAGTAGATGTACTACTGTGATCGAATTCAGTGATAAGGGCAAGTCTACCTTCAAAGCTTCACGTCATTCCTACTTCATTTGTGGTCATACTGCCTATATACGCTTGCCTCTAGATTGGGATGGCACCTGTTACATTGCATTTCTTTTACCACCTGTTTTCCTAGCCCCTCCTGATTATCATAGAAACACCCATCTAGTACACAATAGACCACAGAGAGATCTCCCGATTGTCGACTATACCGAAACGGCATGGGAACAATATACTGATTTCAATAAAGGTTTCTTTCCCTACCTAGGTGCTGTTTTTAATAGTAAACTGATACGGAGATTAACTAGAACCCTTGAAGCTGTAGTGAATGAAACTACTTCTGCTTTAGGCAACTTAACAGAGGAGCAGTCTGCGATGCGGATTGTTGTTCTTCAAAATCGTCTCGTCCTTGACATCCTGGCCGATAGGGGCGGAGCCTGTAAGGTCATCGGGTCGAGCTGCTGTGTTTTCATTCCAGAAAACGCGCCAACAGTATATAGAGCCATAACTCGCCTTCATAAGATTGCAAGTCTGATACATCAGAATCCAGGCACCTGGACTTGGTCCGGTTGGTTCTGGACAACGTTGTCAGCCTGGGGATGGAAGGTCCTATCCTTCCTAGGTATTGGCCTTCTCATAGTATTCAGTTGTTGCCTATGTCTGCAATGTGGACCAGCGATTTGCGGCTTGTGCGCCACATCATGTATTCCCCATTCAAGTCCTCATTCAAAACGCCATAAAAAGAAAGAAGAGCAAATGATGTTACATGAACAGATTGATAGATTAATGAGGATTGATATATCATGAAGGGTCCGTAGGGGACAAGGAGGGAATGAGGTAATATGAATTTTTATGATCAATTGTGTCCCCTATCGTAGACCCCAACGGCTCCATGTACATGCTTCTAGTACATGTAAGTTCCCTCCACAACCAGCTATGAAGACGCAAATACATTTGCGTCCAACGTTAACATGTCCTCTTTCAGATCCACCATGAATGGGTCAGATATTCCGTTCCTTAGTGTGCCTTGCCAACGTCTTTATGTGGTACACTTTCATGATTTCTAGCTCTGGCGAGTTAGGCCCTGATTTCTGCCATCGAGCCTCCTCCTGTCTTCTGCCTCTGAAAGCCGCAGCCTGCTGCTTCCTGACCCTTGACCTACTCCCTGCGCGGCGAGCTGTGCCAGGCTCGGCCAGCCTTGCTTGCCAAGACCGTATTCAGCCTTCAAGTTATCTGCTCCGCTCCTCGAAAAATACATTCCTGTCTAGCAGTTTAGGTAAACATCCTTCCCAGCTGCAGAGCAAAGGGCCCGGCCTCTCTGTCTCCATGCAAGTAATTCATAGCCTCCGTTACCATGGTAGGCCCATGGCCCTGCTCTACACGTAGACACGCAGTTGCATATACACGCATTAGCAGTCAGTATAGAATAGCCTCTGCCCAAGAGACCTGTCCTTCTAGATAATACAGTTCCTCAAACACAAGATATTAGATATGATTTGGGATTAGGTTGTTCTGAGACTCCAGACTTCTGTCTCCACATGTAGGGCTAAATGTCAAGTCCCCTTCACCCTCCAGTTCCACGTCAATCATACGTCATGCTGCTGTGCGCGCATCCCTGCCACATGTTTTCGCTGACTCTGCAGGATCCTTCCAGGGATCCACCCACTTATGACACCTTTATGTGACGTTTCTTGCACACACCTCCGTGTACGCCCTAGTGCACGCCTTCTGTTACGTATTTCTGTTCTTATCTCGTTTCTCTCAGCTGTTACGCCTTCTGCATTCAATGTACTGTATGAAATGACTATATATACGAATTCTTGTTAATAAATCATTGTACATGTCCATTGCAATTCCTACCCTGAACCCTCGTGGCGACGGGTCATGTTACCATTGGTTCGAACCAATTCCTTTTTAAGGAATAAACCCCACTTTTAAACCTCAGATACCACGGACTCTGCCTTCTTATTTTGACTGAGTTATTCTTATTGAACTTTACCGCATAAATTAAGTATAGGTAATTAAGATTTACCACACTCCTGTCGGTGTTAATCGTGGCACGAACGTGTTCCAGAATGCGCTTTTTCAGTTCACATTTCATGCTCCCAACATATTTCAAAGAGCACAGGCATTCAATGATGTATATTGCATACTGACTTTTACAATTGATGAGTTGTTGAATTTTCCATACTTGTTTATTGGCCATGATGATTTCTTTTGTGTTTTGGGCAATACAGCACACCATGCAACTAGTGCCTTTACAGAAGCCTTTTGGCTTCAGCCATGTTTCTGGTTTTTCTGTGGTATGAAATGACTATGAACCAACTGGTCCTTTAGATTCCTAGCCCTTCGATAGGTAATTTTGGGATGATCGCCCACAAGGGCTGATGTCATATCCATGTGCAATATATGCCAGTTCTTCCTTAAAATCTTTATCAGTTGTTGATTGGCCGTCGAATAAGTGCTAATCTATCGTATTTTGTTGTCACTCTTTTCTCCCATTTCTTTTTCTTTCAACAAATCTGTTCTGTTTACTAACATCGTTCGCTGGAGGGCAGTTTTGATTGTTCTTGGTTTGTACTTTCTTTTTTCAAATCTTGTTGTGGCTTGTCTTTGGTTCTTTATCCATTCATCCTCCTTTGAACAGGTTCTCTTGATTCTCAAGAATTCCCAGTAGGGGATATTCTCAATCAGACTGGACTGGCGAGAGCTTTGAGCATGCAAAACAGCGTTCGTGGCTGTGCTCTTACGATGCAAGGTGGTATGTACCTCATTGTTCCAAATAATGATTTCAGTGTCCAAAAACGTTCTTTTCACTGATGGCATAAGTGAATTTAAGCCCGAAATTGGAATCATTTAAAATCTTGAAGTAATCTGCAAACTCTTCTTCCGCTCCGTCCCATATCAAAAGCAGATCATCGATATATATCTCAGCTATGCTATGTTCTTACTTACAAATATATTGTTTTCACTGCACCACGCCCAGGTTTTTTCCCATAACCCCTTGGTTAGACAGGCGTACGATGGACTAAAGGCAAAACCCATGGCTGTTCCTTTCGCTTGACGGAAAATGTGTTCGCCAAATAAGAAAACATTTTGTTCTAAACAAATTTGGATCATTTCCAATAACATGTAGTTGTGATTGGTGAATTGGATGTTTCTGTCCATTAGGAAATGTTCACATGATTTCCCCTATGGCAGGCCCACGGACAGGGTGCATTGTAAGTATAAGGTAGGACATGCTCTTATGTGTGTAGCATGTTATAATAGTGAATTACAGCCATTTTTGTTTCTTACTATTGAAGGCTACCTGTTCTCCATAGGCTAGAATGGGCAATTAGATTATTACATTCTCATAACCCTAACTGACTCAGGGAACATGGTAGGAACTCAAATTTAGTATACCTGAGCTCAGAATAATAGAATACATTTAGTAAAGTTGGTTTTAATATTCTGTGTTTGAAAATACCACTTTTAGAAAGTAGGTATTTTCTTGCCTAACTGTCCAGGCCTGCCTCTGCTAGGTTGTGTATTCCTTGTCTGGGTTTGTGAGTGATAGGGCTGGGAGATTCCAGGAGACAGGCTGGGGTAGCCCAGTGGTGAATAGAGAGATCTGCATCTAGATGGGAGGGAGGAGTTGCACCTGGGACCTGAATAGGGCTGCATTTTCCCTCTGCAATGCTGGCTCCACCTCCTGTGGCCTGTCTGATGTTTCTGCTCTGCACTGTGAAAGGAGAGGAGGAATCATGTCAACAAAGTGCTCCAAAGCTGTGCCTTCCCTCCCCTGTGCTGATTCCACCTCTTGTGGGGCAGCTGATGTCTCTGCCCTGCACAGTGAAAGGAAGAAGAGAGTCATGTAAGCAAAGTGCTCAGGAACTGGTTTGGACTAGGCAGAGGCCTCTCTGCCCCCAGAGAACAAAGGACTTTGGGGTATAGATATTGGGACCCTGATCCCAAGAAATTAGATCACTTCTGGTCAAGGAGAAGAACCAAGGTAGCTGCAGGAGCTTTACTACTCCTGTGCCAGTGTGCTGTTTGCTGGGTCGGCCTGCAGGGGTTGGCTCATTGCCAAGGAAAGGAGAAGGATCTTTATAAGGACTTTCATCATATAGAGAATAATAATAATAATAATAATATTCTCCAAGGGCTTGAATTGTGCTTGCCTCCTGCTGAAGTCTCAGGGACAAAAGACTTCACCTCCAGCTCCCTTCTGAATTTCCTTGCTGGGAATTCTCAACTCCAGACATTTGCGTGTCGCTGGGAGCTGGAAGCTCGACGCATCGAGAAGAAGCATGCCACCACCGCAGCTGCAAACGTTTCATCGCTGGAGAAGCGAGCCTTTGCCGCATCTCTCTGGAAGCGTGTGTACATCGAAACTGCCTGCTGTCGCATCACCGGAGAAGCATGACGCCATCGAGAGAGTCGTCATTGCATCAACAGCGAAGCGTGTCGCAGGGCCTGTCGCGGCTCCAAAGTACAGAGTCGTCGCAAGGCTGCCAGGGCATCTACGCATCGTCATCGCATCGCCGCATCAAGGGCGTCATTTTCTCGCATCGCAACCGGATCATCGCATCGCATCAAGGTGCCATCTTTATCAATGCAACGGGCCTGCAGGCCGAGAATCTACGCATCACCTCCGCACCGGTAAGGTTCACGACGCATCCCCTACTCTGCGCAAGCATTGAGGCATGACGCATCACCTCCTCCGGATCACGGAACCCACGCATATCCCCTTTTGCGAGCCTTTTGTTCACTTTGCGTTACGAATCCAGGTACTCTGTTGAGAATTTTGTCGCATTTATCATCAACTTGAACTAAGGAACTTTTATCATCTTTTAAGTATTCTTAAGTGTAGCATTGTGGATTTTTGTTGTTTGTGGTCTTGTGTAAAGTATATATACTTATTTTTATATAAAACTTGAGTTGTGTCCCTCTGTAGTGTTTTCACTGTATTTCTGTGTATATTCACAAATGCTTAACACACAGCATCTGAGATAAGCCTGTCTGCTTGTGCCAAGCTACCAAGGGGGTGAGCAGGGATTATCAAGGAGTGTAATCCCCTTATCCTGACTTAGAAGTAAGGGTCCCTATTTGGACAAAGGTGAATATCATTGCCAACTGGAGACCCCCAGATCTAACAAAATTGATATTCAAAATAAAACTAATACTAGTATGCATGATAGGATACAGTCAATTTATGTTAGACATAGAGAACTATACACTGTACACCCATTTATAATCGATGTAGACACTCCAGTCCTGGAGTGATGCATATGTTCCACAGTGGGTTGTGCACTGTGCCACGCAGATAGCAAGTATATTTCTGAAGAGCAAGAAATGGTAGCCACCCAACAGCCATCACCATAGGTGAATGTATCAGTATGTGGTGGCATGTGGCCCAGCTGCTTCATACTGATGAGTCAAAGGAATTGTATGAATGAATAAGCAAATGTGTAAATGAGTGGCTGTGTTCCTTAGTGGGTATTATTGGCGGGGTATATATTCCATGTGTATATGTTGCACTACAGGGAGAGGCAATGAAGTGTGTTGTAAGTGTGTGTGTTCCCGTCAGACCACAGTCCAGTGCGGCGCCATTTCTCCTGAGTTGTATGCTTCACCTAGGATGCATAGTGTGGAGATACACTTAGGATGCATAGTGTGGAGATACTTTGTGATGCAAGGTCTATAAGGATGGTCACTGTCCAAGAGTGGTCTAAGGGATCTCATCATTCAGACCTCGTATGTCGCTACATATTTTAAAAATCCAACGTTGCTGCCTCTGGAAGAAGACCAATTATAGGGTACCTGTGACCTGTATAAAGCATGGTTTGTCTATAACCACCCAAGTCATGTCATTCTATAACCACCCAAGTCATGTCATTCTCACAGAACTGCAATGTTAAGTTATCCTGGTCCTTACTCTGCGAGTAGTCATACATTTGTAATTGAGTTTACAAGGGCATCCGAGGTGGTATATCACTCCTGCTGTATTGCAATTAGTGTGTTTAGAAAGTTCCCAAGGTCTTTTAAGTCCTAGGTCAACTTGGGATGTGGATTGGGTGTAAGGCATATTGGCAGACCGAAAATGACCCACCGGGGAAAATGCCTTTTCACAGGTGGAAGATACCATAAGGTGTTCTGATCTGTCCTGCGTGGGTTGGATGGAGGTGTAGTGTGGACCACTATGTCTTTAATATTGTTGCTGCATTTTACCGTGAATAGTGGATTGGGTAATGTCTTCTCTCGGTGTTCAGGATTGAACAATTTTGTTTACTACTTTCTTGACTGTGTTGGTCAGATGGCTGTATATACTCACACAGACTAGCATGTCTGATTGTTGAACAAACAAATGAAATGTTTGCTCACCTGTTTATCAGACATTGCTCCAGTAAAATCCAATGCTTTGCCAAATTACGTGTACCGAAAGACACCCTGTGACCAGTGGCTGCTAGCATCAAAGGAAGGGGGCGGGCGTGTGTGAAAACACTATATAAAAAAACTTAACTGAAGACGAACATGACGTCCTCTGCAGGGACATCTTGTTTCTTCAACAGCAGCCTGGCCACCAGGATATTCGCTTCACAAATCCTGGCACAGCCACGGCCCGTGGAGGGTGTTTCGGTGGGGCAGAGAGGCGAATTTCGTAGCGCACCCGTCATCACATTTTGCGATGCAGGGCGCGCTACGAAATTCGTTTTATTAATTAAATTGTTTCCTTACCTTCAATTATCCATACTCTGGTTTTTAGCACCCCCCACCATGCCCCTCCCCCTCCCCACCTCTCCGCCCCACCGAAACTCCCTCCACGGGCCGTGGCTGTCCTGGCAGCGCCTTGATCGGAGGAAGTAGCCTCACTCGACGCTCCACAGCACTCTTGAGGCCTGCACTTGCTCTAACCCAGCTGTTTTAGGACAGCTGGGTTATATGTGTTTAAAGTGCACATGTGTGGCTGGCCCTTGCAAGACAACTGGCTAAAAAAAATGCAGACTTTAAACAGTGGATTGACAGCCCTTCCTGCGGCTGTCACTCAGCAGCAGCACCACTCCTGCCTCCATCCTGACAGTTTGTTTGGGACGGGGATAAAAAATAAAATGGTTATGAATTAACATACTATTTTTCATCTCTGGGGCTTTGGGTTTAATATAAGTAGGGCTACTCTCCTCCGCTCCAACAGACGAGCTGCCCCTACCTGGGACTTGACCAATCGATCAGCTACAACTGTTCCTACCACTCATTACTCATAAGGACAGTTCACCATTATATTCTCTTCTGTTTCAAGTGATTCATTCTATAAAAGCACACTAATTTACCTCGCTTACCGATTTACTAATAAGCCATTGCAGGAAGATGCTCACAATTAAAGTAAAATAGTTGTCACAAAGCAGAATATTTAAACACCCGAAGACATTAAGATTGGATTGTACCAACCACTCGCTTCCTTTCATTTTCAATTCACATTGGTCGAGTTTTCTTTGTAAAATAACTAACATTTTGGGAGTTTATTGTGTGAGTGATTAGAGCTTGCATTACTGCAATGAGTACCCCTAGTGCAAATGCTACCAATTCTGCGCTTTTTGGGGCAGATTTATGAGGCCGTTGTTCCTCTTTGCGCCGCAATTGCGTCACTTTATTTGACGCAACTGCGGCGCAAACAATGCGCCCTATTTACAACGTGACGCATCTAGGAGATGCGTCACGTTGTAAAGCACTGCGCCATAAGGAGGCGTTCCTGCGCAGTGGGGGGCGTTCCTGCGCAGGAACGCCTCCTGAAAGCGGCTGAGTGAAATCTATGAGATTTCACTCAGTCACTTTCAGGGCAATGCTGCGTCAAAACCCTGCACCTGCTTGAAGCAGGCTTAGGTCTTGACGCAGCATTGTGCACATGGTGTACCCCCGAGCCTTGCTGGAGCTGCGTCGCGCTTGCGACGCAACTTCAGCAATGCGCCACATTTCCGGCACAGATGCGTCACGCATCTGTGCCGTTTTTGCACCATGGTGTGCTGCATTATAAATGCGGCGCACCATGGGTGCCGTAGCTGTGGCACACGTTAACTGGCGCATCCCTCGGGATGCGCCAGTTAACATAAATCTGCCCCTTTATTTTTACATATAAGATAATGTCATAAAAAATGCAAAGATGTACTCTAACTGAAAAATATAATTCATAGAAATACTGTTTATTTTGTAAAACAAGGGAAATTATAGAAACATTTTACAATATTTATAATAACTTGTATGCGCAGTCAGGAAAATATCTGTATTTGTCTTAATATATCTGTAAATATCACATGAACTTTATTTCTCCTCCACGTCCTACGCATATTTTTAATTGATAAAATTAAAGTAGGCCCCGGTTGCGATATCAACTTGAATATATATTGTAAAACCGTGAAAGGCTTTAGAAACACGTCAAATAACCAGTTTGTGTTTGGAACCTATCTGAGGATCCTGTGCTTCACTGAAACGTAGTTATTTTAAACTGTCACTCACACTCCCCTAATGCCCGCATAATGCTAATGTAATGTAAGGAAGAAAAGGTGGATGACTATCCCCCAACCCTCATGCCCTTGTGTCCGGATGTCGTTTGTCAAAACATACCTGCTTGAGAACTGCTTGTAAATCTGGCAGGCTGCAACACCTTAATTCAAGACACTGGTAAAAAAGCATACATGGTGGACATCTGCTTCCTTTTCACCAGCGCCACACAGCCCATAGGTGGAGTTCAAAGCACAGAATAGGCCCACAGGAAAAAGAGGATGCATGTCGTCATGGAGAATGACGTTTACACATTTCTAAAGCACATCTCTTACTAAATAAACAGCGATGGGTTTTTAAATTGGATACCTCTATGGTGGGACTCAGTGATGGGGTACTATGAATGAATGAATGAAAAGATTCTTATTATGCGCAAACTTTGCCCAATGGGCGTCAAGGCGCCTACATCAAAATAACAGCTCGTCACCCCATATAGCATTCAATCATTGGTAAGCCCTCCTAAAGAACCAGGTTTTGAGTTCCTTTTTAAACAGATCAATTGAGGACAGCATTTTTATCTCAATTGGGATGGAGTTCCAAAGCTGAGGAGCAACAACTGAAAAGGCCCTAGCTCCCCATCTAGTCAGCCTAACACGGGGCACAACAAGTTGGAAAAGTCCAGCGGACCGAAGGCCTCTAGTTGGGACATATCGAGTGAGTAAGGAACTGATCGCACTCGTTGATCCCTCCGCCAGTGCTCTGTAGGCTATGGAATCTTTTTAACAACTTGGCCGCGGCGGTAATTCTGCCGCGGCGCTGGAGGGGAGGGGGGTCATGCGGCGCCGTCATGCTCGTGACGGGACCATTCTGTCACTAGCCACGGGCGCGCTGAGCTCATGAGGGAGTGGTTCCATCACGGCCCCCCCGTTCATTAATTCCACCGGGCAGGCGCGGAATTACTGCAGCGTGGGGCGGCAGCGCCATGACGGAACCACTCCGTCATTAGTACAGCGCCCCTGTGGCTTGTGACGGGGTTCTTCCGTCATGAGCACGGAACGGGTTAATGTATTACTACAGATAGGGTCTGTTTTGCAATCAAACTACCAGATGGCATTACAATGAGGGTAAGCTCTTTAGCAGAAAAAGTCACCCATTATTATTCCTGTCAAACAATTACATCCTAAATGAGAAAACAGTTCAGTAAATATCTTTTTGAATTTTATCCATGTAGGAAAGTCATCCTTTTTGCCCTGATCATCCCATTTTTTTACTGATACTGGTGGGTACTGACTCTGAATGTGCCCTGGGCTCTGCTCCTTAAAAGGTATATGGTAATTTGTGTAAATATATTTGGCCAAGATAACCTACCTGTAGGCCCCAAGTATATGGTAGGGCATGTAGGTTTAGGGGCCCCAGTGGACTAAAAGCACTTCAGCGTGCACTGCTGTGGTGTCTGCTGTCAAGTTAAAGCCACCCCTGCCTAGCAGGCTGGTTTTCAAATAAAACTGTGTCCAAATTCGACTTTGGAATTAAAAGTACTTTCAAAGCCCCAAAAAATCTTTTTAATTGTTTTACTTTATATAGCACAGCTTTTCACCTGTGAAGGTATCAAGGACTGTCACTATAGAGATTAGTGATTTGCCTAGAATCACAGGTTGTTGAGCCTATGCAGAGACTTGAACCCATATCCCCAGCTCCCAAATTGGCAGCTCTGGACACATTCTCTCCTGGTGTGGCGTATGGGGTCATTTTAAAGTCAGTCCAGCCTTGCAGGCTGGTTTAAAATATTACTGTGTTCCAATTTGACTTTGGATTTCAAAGTTCTCCCACAGTCCAAAGCTACCTTTTTTATTACATTTACGTTACCACTAAGGTCTGCCCTGGATGCCCGAAGAGTAAGGAGCCTTGTTATAAAACACAGTCGTTTTACCCATGGTATTGCTTCTAGCTCCCTAGGCTAACATGGGAAGACTAGACTTTTGCTTGGAAGTAGCTAGCAACTTAATTCAAAGTATCAAAATAATAGTGAAAATAAATTCAACAACTTACCAAGGTTCAGATTTATTAAAACTATTGCAGGATAGTAGTTTTAGACCTCACTATCCTGAAGCCATCTAAAAACAGCCCTATAGCAGCCTCCTCTGCTTGACCAGTCTCTGACAGCCAGGTGTCATGGCAAAGGGTGGCAACTTGAACCACAATGCTTGGAGTGTCCCCCCTCTTGCCAGCCCAGAATGGGAAATACATATAGGAGAACGGCAGGGGACCCTCAGATCCCTGCCTAAAACATCTGGAGAAGAAGGACTGCCTTGCTATACCCCTGGAAAACACCATAGAAGACGGCACTCGGAAGGACTGCACATACTGCACTTTCAAGCTCCACAAAAGTACTGTGTCTGATTGAAGAACAAGTAGTGGACTCCCTGAGCAGCAGCAGGTAGAAATGTGCTGGAAGAAGTCACCTGCAACATCCACTACTCCAGCTTCACCTGGATTTTCCTAGACTGATCAGGTGCACTGTGGAAGTTGGAGTCCCAAACCCCAAGAGGGAAACCAGAGCTTCTGAACCCTTAGATAGTAGTGTTGGACCCTTTCTGACCCTCAAGGAGCCTTTCGGAAGAAGATGTGAAAGTTTGGGCACTTTTGTACCAAAGTTTGACTAGAGAAAATCTCCAAAAAAGTGACTACGTGCAAAGATAAAATCTTGACCAGGACCCAGCACTCATTGTATCTAACCCATGCACCATAGTGAACAGCCTGAAACTTTGATTTTGTCCTGGTCCCAGCATGATCAGATAACCGCTGTTGGAACTTTACACTTTTTGGTCCTAGAAAGCGCTTTTTTAAATTTAATCTTTTAAATTTCATATCTCCTGTTCCCTACATTGGGTGTTTGTTGTTTTGGTGTCGTTTGAAAGATAAAAATATTCACTACTGTTATAAATTAGTGTTGGGTTATTATTGTGTTGTGTCTTCTACTTATTTACTGTTTTGGTGATTTTAAATGCTTTACACAACTGTCTCCTAAGTTAAGCCTGACTCCTCTTCTGCCAAATCACCAAGGGTTGAGCAATGATTAATTTATTAAGACTTGACTAGAACTTATTAGTGATTGTGGTATTATTACTAGCTGTATTTACCTACCTGCACCTCTTGATAACCCACCTTCCTACAATCAAAGTATGAAGTAAGTACATCCTTTATGTAGGGCAAGATACAAATGTGCATGGATAAAAGGAACACAAATAAACTAGCCAAGCTGCTTTTATGTGCATACAAACTGGGTTTGCATCATAATTGTTGTTACTTCCTTGACATTAACAAAATATAATTACTTTTAGAGGTATCTGCATTTTGCATGGATCGTAACTGAGTATATGCATTACAAAATAGGGCCCTTATTTTACGTGTAGAGTCACATGACTTTCGGTATGTGCTTTGAGAAGATAATGGTACCGATCCTAATTAAATTTGTAACTGAGACGGATTAAAAGAAATGCTCTGCGTTCATAATATTTGTTAGTCTCACAACTGTCTTATAACATTAGTTCTGCTTAGAGCATGAATATCTTCTATAGATCATTACCGATTGAATAGGATACACCCTGCAAAACTGCAGTCACGTTCACCATGCAGAGTCACATGACTTGCAAAATGCATCAGTAAGCGACAATGGCTCCTGATCTTAATTAACTTATCACTGAGACAGATGTAAAGACATGAACTGGCTTCCTATTCAGCATTCAGGACTGGAGAGTGCGGGTACTCCACCAGCAGGTACATCGCATTGCACAAGTAAGTTAAGGATATTGCCGAGATGCTTGGATCTAGTTGATCATTGTCGCAGTTTTTTTTTCTTAAAAATCAAATGAGTATTCATTGTTTTTTTTTTTAAGTTACTGCTATTTCAAAGAATGCATCACCCACTTTTTTAGAGGCAACTTATGGATGCCAGCCCATCTGTATCAGAAGAAGCCAGCTAGGTCTCAACTAAGGGTTAAGACTGTCTTGTGGGCTACATATTAAACTCAGAGTTTATTTGCTTTGCCGTGATCACAAAATAATTGCATGAGTCTGCTCACCCCTGAACGATGTATAATGTTGGAATTAGTAGATGAAACACACAAAAGGTGATGGCGTCTGCTTGCAATAAGTCTAACTACTGTCAATCGCTCGGGGTAGCACTCCAACCCATTGTTCTTTTGCTCACCCTGCCACCTCCGATTTGACCCAGCCATTTGCAAATCAATCATGACCCTGTTCCTCATAGGAACAGTACAGCCCGATCTACCAGGCCGGGTCCACACTGAACTGGAACACAAGCAACATAGGTCCAGCTTCCCCCCAGTTGTCGGCTCATCAGCCAGGTACAGCTTGGTACCAGTGACACAGTGACCCCAGAACCCACGTCTGGGCATACCCATGCCACTTAGGCCAGTACATGAAACACACAAAGGTAATGGGAGGCTGCTTGTAAAAAGCTGAACCACTGGCAATCCCTCAGGGTAGCACTTCACCCATCATTCTTTTGTTCACCTTGCCACCTCAGGCTGGACTTAGCCAGAATCAAATCAGCCAAGCTTAACCTTGTTCCTCATAGGAATAGTCCAACCTGAACTGTCAAGCCAGGTCCTCACTGTACCCGAACACAAGCAACCCAGGATCGGCCTCGCCCTTTCATGAGCTCATCAGCTGGGTACAGCTTGGCTTTTCATTGGAATTAGTAGAATCATCCTCATATATGAATGAGAAAAAGCTCTTCCTACCTATAAATATTTCTATGTATAATAATATGAGTGTGCTGTTATATTCTTATTCCCTTACAGATATATCGCTTGGAACACGTGAGTTACCATATGCAGGAAAGGCTCATCCTGTATGACACATAACATTGTGTGCATGAAAATAATCACATCTATATAGGTTTAGCTATTGATGATAACTAGTAGAGTCAATCAAAAGGTCCTGAAGAAACACTGCATGAACATATGAGGCAATAGAGCATGAAATATGTAGACCATATGAGAGGGACCACAGAATACCTCAGGTTCAACTGGTCCTCTATTTTTTTAACCTTGCCATAGATCCACAGTTTTCATAAATAAAGGTCAGAAGTCCTAAGGGGATCTATAGACAATGTTAATTCCCTAAGCTATCTGACACAACACACACTATTATCACTGCCATACAAGCACCTCCAGCGAGCAGCAAAAAGATCCTGACTGAAGAGCATCCACTGCGGGACCTGCTAAGCAGTGCACGATCCACCTTGCATGGAATAGAATACTATGATGAAGCATGCCACCATGGTGGGCGAGCATTCTTTCTCTGAAATTATTTTATCCTTGTTTTCCTGCGGACTGTAGATCATACTACATAAATGTGGAGTATAAAACTAATACGTTCATCTCTTCTTTCTCCTTAACATCACATTTTACTATTTTACGTTTGAATAAATAACCAGAAAGCACTAGACAGGCAGGTTTTGCAGCTGTGTGAAGCAGTTCATTTTATCTCAATTACATAGTTTAAGGGCTGTACCAAGTCAGGAGTGACAGAAATGTTTGCCTAAGTTACATTGCAAGTTTTGATTTCTTTCAAATCCCACTGAAGAAAGACTTGGTGACAAACTCAAATCCACCATCACAATTCACCATTGCATGCCACATTTGAGGAAAGTTGCACCTGTACATTAAAGACAAAGTGAGAAATCTAAGCTCCAAAGCATTCCTCCAACAATTTGAATAGATATGTTTTACTTTAAGGGTATTCACATTTGTCCCCAGGAGTGTACATGAACAAGTATGTAAATCATAGATTTCAAGAGGTACTCTTACTGACCTAAACTTATCCCAGAGGTATGTTTACAAGCAGTGTCTTGTTGAGTATTCATTATCAACTTGTAATAATATAGATTGTATAATAGCTATGATCTGCTAGCAAGTATACATAGGTAAGTATAGCTCACTTCTATGAACAAGACCTGTTCTGCCCGAAACGCATTGGAGGGTTATGTGCATTGTCATGCTTGTGAAACAATAAAGATTTGGTTGAGAAGCTTGTGAGTTTTAGCATTTTCTTACTTTTGTTTTAGGAGTTAAGTTTGGTATATTTGAGCAGGTGGGCTCTCCCACTGTGGGATGCACCACATATAAAATATCACTTGCTGATATTCTTCGCCAAAGCGCCGGGATGCTCCTCGGAGTAGCCGAGCGCTATAGAAGAAATAAATTAACATAACATAACATAAAGAGTGCCAGCAGGATTCACAATGCTTATTTATTACCTACTGGTGGTCGCCAGTAGGTAGTTATATAGGTAGGACCATGTTTCCATAGGAAAAGCATTTTTTCATTTGCTTATATCATTAGCGCCATTTGACATATCTTCCCGAAATGTAATTACATAAGTGTGCTGGTGATTCTTGTTGCGCATGGAAAGTTTCAGGGCGATCCATCAAGTGGGGGCGAGATTGTTGAACAGCACTACAGCCTGAACCAGTGGACAGAATTGGTTCCAGGATCCAACGTGGGCTTCTTCAGAAGAGGTTGTTAAACCTCTTCTGAAGAAGCCCACGTTGGATCCTTGTGTTTTGAAAAACTTCCACCCCATATCACTTCTTCCTGCTCCTGCAAAGATGTTGGAATTCCATCTCAATCAGCATCTGAGCGCTTTCCTTAGGGATTCTGCCCTCCTGGATGTCTCCCAGCATGGTTTCAGGAGATCACAC
This sequence comes from Lissotriton vulgaris, assembly GCF_964263255.1. Classification (NCBI taxonomy): domain Eukaryota; kingdom Metazoa; phylum Chordata; class Amphibia; order Caudata; family Salamandridae; genus Lissotriton; species Lissotriton vulgaris. The sequence goes on along the minus strand of NC_141687.1, from coordinate 2,124,400,508 downwards.
AGCACCGAATCCGCCCTCACTGTAGTTGTGAATAACATTCGCTCCCAGGTCAATAAGGGCCATACTACTCTTTTGGTCCTGTTAGACCTGACGGCGGCCTTTGATACTCTGTCTCCATCTATTCTGGTCGCCCGTCTTAGGGAGATAGGGGTTGGAGGTCCTACACTGAGCCTTCTGGCCTCCTTTCTTAATGAAAGGGAACAGAGAGTCAAGCTGGGCCAGTTCCTATCTGCCCCTAAATCTGTGCATTGTGGGGTCCCTCAGGGTACTTCACTGAGCCCTACCTTGTTTAACATATATGTGGCCCCACTTGCCAGGGCAGTTAGATCTTTTGGGCTGGAGGTGCTGTCCTATTCTGACGACACCCAAATTATGGTCTCTCTCACGCAGCCCGTGAAAGACTCTGCCCGGAATTTCAGAAATTGTATGGAGGCTGTGTCTCGATGGATGATACAGAACTTCCTGAAATTGAACGGGGAGAAAAAGGAGGTGCTGATCTTTGGAGGCTGCCAGGAAATCTGGTCAAATGACTGGTGGCCGCCTTCCCTGGGGGACTATCCGCTTCCCCGTCAGTTTGCTAAGAACCTAGGGGTACTAATGGACACCTCGCTCTCCTTTGATCGTCAGGTCAGTAGGACTGTTTTGACCTGCTGTGGTATCATTAGGATCCTCAGAAGAATTGCCCATTTTCTTTCCCCCGATGCCCGGAAACAGGCCACCGTGGCATTAGTTTCCTCAAGGCTGGACTACTGTAATGCCCTCTATGTAGGCATTAACAAGAGCCTTATCCACCGTTTGCAAATGGTCCAGAATGCGGCGGTGAAGATGGTTCTCAACCTCCTCAGACTTGCCTCGGCCTCATCAGCTAGGAGAGATCTACATTGGCTCCTTATTCAGTCCAGGATCTTGTTTAAGATTCTCTGTCTTGCCCGTGGGGCTTTTCATGGTATAGGCCCTGAGGGGATCAGGTCTCTGGTTCAATCTTATGTACCTAGTCGATCTCTTCGCTCTTCCAACCAAAATCTTCTTGAAGTGACTAGGTTCATGAGATTGAAATGGGGTTGCAGAGCTTTTTCCTCGGTTGCACCAAGGTTATGGAACTCTCTCCCCTCCGAACTCCTAGGGCAACTGTCGCTGGCTCTCTTCCGCAAGGCTTTAAAAACATGGCTTTTTTCGGAAGCCTATCGGCAACAGTCTACCTCAGCCAATTGCACCTCATTTTTGACCTGCCTTGGCGCCTTGATGCCCTTGGGCTAAGTTGCGCAGTAAAAGTCCCCCTTCATTCATTCATTCATTCATTCATTCATTCATTCATTCATTCATTCGTTAGCAGAATGCTAGCTCTTGGTCAGGAAAGAGTGCTTTTTGGTATTTGGTGTAAACCTGTTCAATAGTATTAAAGTTATTGAAAGTAAACAACATTTAGATATCTAAGGACATGGATCCTCCAAAGATCTGACAGTCCCTATGCTAAAATGTGATTGGCTGCCAACAGTTCAACAAGGAAGTGTTTGCAACCATTTTGGGACTCGGCTTCAGCTGAAAAATAAAAAAAAGGCCCTTCTTGTCTGTTTAGCCCCAGGGGATTGCAGAATTAAAAAAGGAAGAGGCCGCAAAGGGCCCTCCTCCTTGGACTCTTTTAAGTCCCAGAGACCACCACCTCCCCAAGGTTTTTATTATATAATAGAGGAGGGCTGCAAAGTCCTTAATACGCTCTTTTGAGCCCCAGGGACCACAATCTACCTGGGGCTTTATTTGAAATTTGGAGGGGGTTCTTATGGACCCCCCTTTGTTTGGTTCAAGCCCCAGCAACCACAATTTCCTTGTGACCTAAAATATAAGTAAAACTGGGAGGGTGCCTTCAGCCCAGGACCACCCCCTCCCCAGAGCTGGCCCATGTAAATCAAAGGAGGAGGGCTCACAGACCCCCTCCTGAAGCCATGCATGGCCTTCGGAACCTCCACTCTCCCAGGGCCAGCTGCTGCTATGTCCCAGGGTACCCAATCCTGAGATACAACTGTTCGCTTTCGCTTGCCGGGAGCACTCAGCTAAAGCACAGAACTCCAATTCCAGTGGGAGGCAGCTGTGATCTCTTTCACTGCCAACAGGCATGCAGGCAAGGGAAGAGATGAAACTATTGCTCCTCCACATTCAAAATAGAAATTGAAGACCAAACTGTCACTTCTGTAACTGTACGGGCTAGTGGAAAAAGCACATTTGTACAACAGGTCATGACTCACGAAACCGTCACCACATAGGGTACTACTGGTCTCTTTATAAATAAATAAATCATTAAATCCCACAGCAACCTTGGTCATTCAATATCAAATAGCTTCCATTAGACAGTAATCTGAATACAAGACAAATTACAGCAGCTGGAGAACCCTTCAGATAACAAGCTAAGTTTGCCTTGTATACATTACATGCTCCATGAAGTGTAACCTACCTACAAACCAAAGAATAGCCAAAAGAATTCTCTCAGTTTGTACCGCTCGGAAAAACATCAGTGTCTCTGGTCCTGCACATGTAATCGACAGTTAGGACCCGTGTCTCATGTACCAATCGCTCACCTAACGCTTCATATCTGCCTACCTGATAGTGTTGTGAGCTGTTTGTAAAGTGGAATGTTGAAATTGGAAGAGATATAAACCCATGAATTATCCAATCGGATGACGGCTTTTCTGACACATCGAACTGTAATTTCTCTAGATGTTCTATGCTACCATTATGCATATCGCGTCCTTCTTTGCTATAATTTTTTGCTCTCATTTTAAATTGAATGGCAGAAATAAATCAGTTGTGTTCAAATGCTTCTATGGCACGCAAGCATTGCACAAAGTCTGTAAAATCTAGCTGACTGGCATGATGGATCTAAACTGACTTTTTCCATGTTGTAAAAGGTACATGTCGCTCTGCATGTTGTCAATAGCTGACAACAGAATGTTACTCAGTGAATACATTCTAGTGAATAAAGTAGTAATACCATTATCAACCACTGATGGAATCTTTTCTAAATTCACTTTGTCAACTTCACATATCAGCTCAGCAGCATCCTGCCTTTACACTTTTCAACAACCATTGTATACAGCATAGCACGAAGTGGGATGGGTATGCTCAGACATGAGTCCCATGCTCTCCACACCACTGGAGTCAAGCTATCCTGGCTGAAGACGGCTGATAGCCAAAACCGGTCCTAGGATGCTTGATTCCGGTCCAGGAAAGACATGGCTTGGCAGTTCAGGCTGGACTGTTCCCATGAGGCACAGGGTCAAGGCTGATTTGCATATGGCCATGTCTGAACTGGGGTGGGGTGGTGTGGAGTGCAAAAAACAATGGATTTAGGCCAGATCTCTGTACTGGGGTGAATATATGACATTGTTCTGCATTTTGTCCATCAACTGTGGTTTTTGCACTGTACTAGGATTGCCAAGGTCCGGAACCCACATCTTGACACAGAACAGGATCTCATAGGGAGTCCGATCTCCCAAGGATCTTCTTGGCAGATTATTTAAGGCTCTCTGTTGCCCATACAGGTGGAGGATCCAACAACGACCTGAACCTAATACTCTAGCTGTTAAAGACTGCTCTAAGTTATGGTTTTTCCTTTCCACTATCAAATTTCCCTCAGGGTGATAGGGGGCGGAGTAGTGCACAGTCACACCCAAGGTTCCCATAGTATCCCGGTAAGTCTTAGGGGCTAACGCTGGGCCCTGGTCCAAATGGAATGCGACTATTGCATATGTCCAGATGAAGACTTGCAAAAGTTTTATAACAGTTCGAGCATCAGTCGATCACTGTGGCCATACCTATAGGAATCGACAGCAGGAATTCACTGCTAACAAAATGTATTTAACCCCTTCGCCACAGGGCTAATTCCCCTGCGACAAGGGGTGGAGGGGTGCTGTGCACGGCGCCGCTTTGCTTGTGATAAGCTCAGCTCATCATGAAGCACGGTGGCGCTGTGCTCATGACGAGCTGCGCTCGTCATGACTCCGCCCGCTCAATGAAATGCCCCGCACAGGAGGGGAATTTTTCCTGCGTGGGCAATTATCCCCGCGTGGGCATTCTGCAGCAGTCATGACGAGCTCAGCTCGTCATGAGCACCCAAAGTGTTAAAAGAGCCATCACCGTGTAGAGGCCTGCCGTGGTCCAGATACACACAGGCCATAGATTACTTTAAAATTAATAAAGGTGTCTCTGGTGGGCGTGCTGTGATCAAGACTTTTGTTTATTGACAAATGTCACACTTGAGGACATATTCTTTAGTCTGTTTGTATAGACCTGGCCATCAGTAGTGTTACTGTAATAATGAAACTGGAGCCGCCACCCCTGTGTAAGCAGATGCTAGCCCATCATGTGCTGCCATGATTAATTGTGGCCTGCAATCCAAATTTGGAATGACTCTATCCCCCACTCTAGGAAGACAAGCAAACAGAATGTTTTGCACACTCAGTAGGTAGGAGTATTTTGCTGAAAATTATTTTAATAAGGGGATGCCACAACGCGAGGATAGACGGAGAAATTGGGATGGATGGATGGGACGAGTCACTGCAGCTACAACAGCAGTTTGTACTGCTGCCTTTGCGGCTTCATCAGTCAATGAATTCCATGCAACATGTATTCCTACACTGTGATGGCTCAGTGTGTGGATAACATAACCCCACCACAAAATTGTTTTAAGATTTGCCACCTTTCTCAAAACCAACTTATGCTTGATAGTAACCCTTTTGAGTCCCTGAGTCCATTCTAGCTCCAATATAGTAAGTACTCATTGTAAGACTGGACACAGTGTAAGGAATTTTGGATCTGTATATTGAAGTGCCAGAATTACATCTTTCTGTTCAACCAGCTGTGAAGTGCAATCATCTAGAGCCTGTAAAAATGATCTTAGAGAGTGAAATACTCCAACCCTCATTTTAACCCTTATCGCTGAGCAAGTGGTGGAGTATTGATTCCAACTGCTGGCCTGGAACAACAGTCAGTGTAAACTAACATGTTGTAATTACCTAGAGGCAATATTTCACTGGGCACAGGGTATTCTTTTTTCTTTTTTTTAATTGGAAGAGTTTTCATAAGTAATAAAATAAGCAGACGAGTTCATCTCATAGAATAGCAGCAAATTCAAACAAGACATATCTTATTTCAGATCATAATTCAAAGTGTTTTAAAACATCTCAGCATGGATGTTTCATTTTGCAGCTGTGTGCTATAAAACATTTTCCACACATAACCCAAAAGGTATCAGATGATCAGCAATTTACTCTTTCCACAACCTTGAAAATATCCTATTTGAACCTGACCTCAGTGCATAGAGCTGTTCTAAACCCTTTAATCTTAGCATTTTGGCCCACTAGTGTTTGAATGTGGGTATCAGTGTCTTCTATTGTATATATGATGAGGTATCTTTTAGGCTTTGAACTAAAAAGGGGGTGCAATTCAGGGGATTAGGGGGTTGATTCAGATTTGGGAAAAAACGCTCTGAATAGCCAGTCGGAACGTTTTTCCCATACGAATCGTACCCTGCAACGTCCCCCGTACCAGGAGCTGGACACCGTACCAATCGTACAAAGATGTACAAATAAAATCCTCGTACGAATCTCCCTTGGAACACACTGTAGGCAACATCTGTACGGTTCGCGGCTGCTTTTTCCGACCCGGCAAGTACGATCTGTGTCGGGTACGCACCGTACGACCCTTTTTCTACGAGAGCTGAAAACAGCCATAAAAGCAGAGTTTGCCCCGAAACAGGTAACGAACAGCCCCCCCAGGTACGGTGCGTACACCCCATGTTCGCACCGTACCCTGCGATCTTGGGGTGTACGCACCGTATCCCATGTTCGCTGGGTGTATGGTACGTACACCCTGCGATCATGGGGTGTATGCACCGTACGATGTGTAACTGATTGTGTGCTTTACCGTACGAATCGCCCTTACCTGACGTGGACCGTACGAATTGTGTCTTCATACCTCGGTCCGGATCGTAGTCGTCGGGTCGTACGGCATGTGTACGAGTCATTCGGTTCACTGTTTTAGCCTTGCAATACGTACGGATCGCGACGATTCGGACGGATTGACGGAACACGGATCTTTCTACGCCACTTGGACGAACGGGTACGAATCGTACGTCGATGGCTCCGGATGAAAATCGTACAGACGTTTTTTTTCCAGGATCGGAATCGCCCCCAAAGTGTCTGTAGTGCAATTGCATAAGAGAATATCTGTTTATCTTGCATCCACCCACCAATTGAAATAAGTGGAAAATGTTGAATACCCTCTTCTGATTTTCTAGATCCTGCTTCAAAAACAGTCCAATGTCAATTGCATGCAGTTTAATTTTGGACATCCCGCTAACAGGTAGTTCTATACCACGTTCTGTTCTTATGGCAATGGCAAGAGACTCTATTATTATGGCGGATTTATAGAGTGCATGGCTGCCCTAGGGCTTCCCAGTGCTAATGATCAGTTACAAGAGTAGAGTGGGAAGTTCAAAGATATTGTATGAACAGCCACGTTTTAATTTGCATCCGAAATTGCAATTCATTCTCGAGTTTTACACATTCCAATGGAATGGAGTTCCAAAGTTTGGGAGCTAGATGCGAGAAAGCTCTATCCCCCATCTTTCTCTTTTGACTTTTGTTTGTATCAGGCGATCTGCTGTACTGGACCGCAGCTGTCTGAGTGGTATGTATGGTGAAATAAGCTTCTTGATCTTCACTGGACCTTTGTAATGACGTGCTCTGTATGTGATGATTAGCGTTTTGAATTTTATTCTTGCCTCTATTGGGAGCCAATGTAAATTAATTAGGTGTTTTTTTACCGGCTCCCGATTGGGGATGTCACATAGCAGTCTAGCCGCTGCGTTTTGTGCTGTCTGCAGCTTTCGTGTCACCTCTTTAGGTGCACCAAGGAACAATGAGTTTCCATAATCCAGTTGGAAGGTGACTAGAGAATGGATCACTGTCTTCCTTAAGTGAGTTGGCACTCTGTCCAGGATTTTTGTGATGCTTCTTAGTAGGCCAAGACATATAGCCGATACCTTAGTGGCTTGTGTCCGCATGGATAGATCGGATTCTAACCAGAAGTTTAGGCTTTTAATAGTGGTACACAGTCTAAATATTGATTCCTAATCGTCGACCTACAGAAATATCGAATTGGAAATATCGAAGGTACAGAATATCGATGTCAAGAATATCGTTGGACAGAATATCGACCCTAAGGTAAGTAATATTGAATTTTTTATATTGATGTAAGTAATATCGAAGTTAGTAATATCGATAGCATATATATCGATGTAACTAATTTTGATGTTACTAAAATCATTATTTGTATCATTTTTATGTATTTTATTATGTATGTGTAATATGTTTTTGTTAGGTATTTTAATTGTTTTGAATTATATGTATCCTATTTTTATATATTAATAATGTTATTTTCAAGTTAATTTTCTGTTTTAGTACTGGAGAGGGTTGTGGGTTTATAGGGGAATAGGGTGGGAAGTAATTTAAATATACTAATTAATGATTAATTTTTAGGAATTATAAATTAATTTAAAATAATTTTTGTTTTTATTTCTGTAGCGGGTTGTGGGTTTATAGGGGAATTGGGTGGGAAGTAATTTAATTGTAATTAATTATTGATTTATATATTTTTTGTAATGGATAATTATTTTATTTTTAATTAGTTATCAATTGGCAAATAATTATTTTAATTGATCTTTTTCTTTGATTTGGTAATTGTTGTTTTTAATTTTTAACAATTTCTTTTCATTGGTAATTCATGTTTTTAATTGGGAAATAATGTTTTTAATTGGTAAGTAATTTTTTAATTGGTAAATAATTTTGTTAATTGGCAATTAATATTTTTGGTACTTATTTTTTATTAATTGGAAAATATTTTTAATTAATTGGTAATCAATGTTTCATAAAAAGTATTATTTGGTATGAAAAATAGTTTTATTGTTTAAACATTTTTAAATCGTGAATTAATTTTAAATAATATTTTTGGTGATGAAAAATATGTTATTGTTTATTATTTATTATTTGGTGAGTATTATTTATTACTTAATATTTATTGGTATTTGTTGTTAATTTATTGTTAATTAATTATTCATTTGTAATTGCTTTTAATAATTATTAATTGTTTGTAAATGATGTAGATTTATTTAAAAATTATACATTATTTTAAATATAAAAATTGTTTATAAGTATGTTATATTTAAATTCAACGCTATCCAACGCTTTCCCTACTTTTGCACCCTCTGGAGTTGGAATAGTAATTTTTACCTCTATGCTATTCAACGCTTTCCCTACTGTTGCACCCTCTGAAGTTGGAATAGTAATTTTTACCCCTAGGCTATCCAACGCTTTCCCTACTGTTGCACCCTCTGGGGTTGGAATAGTAATTCTTACCCCTACGCTATCCAACACTTTCCCTACTGTTGCACCCTCTGGAGTTAGAATAGTAATTTTTACCCCTACGCTATCTAATGCTTTCCCTACTGTTGCACCCATCTGGAGTTGGAATAGTAATTTTTACCCCTATGCTATCCAACGCTTTCCCTACTGTTGCACTCACTGGAGTGTGAATAGTAATTTTTACCCCTACGCTATCCAACGCTTTCCCTACTGTTGCACTCACTGGAGTGGGAATAGTCATTTTTACCCCTACGCTATCCAACGATTTCCCTACTGTTGCACTCTCTGGAGTGGGAATAGTAATTTTTACCCCTACGCTATCCAACGTTTTCCCTACTGTTTCACTCTCTGGAGTTGGAATAGTAATTTTTACTCCTACGCTATCCAACACTTTTCCTACTGTTGCACTCACTGGAGTGGGAATAGTAATTATTACCCAACCGCTATCTAACGCTTTCCTTACTGTTGCACTCTCTGGAGTGGCAATAGTAATTTTTACCCCTACGCAATCTAACGCTTTCCCTACTGTTGCACTCTCTGGAGTGGGAATAGTAATTTTTCCCCTTACGCTATCCAATGCTTTCCCTATTGTTGCACTTTCTGGAGTGGGAATAGTAATTTTTACCCCTACGCTATCCAATGTTTTTCCTACTGGTGCACTCTCTGGAGTGGGAATAGTAATTTTTACCCCTGCGCTATTTAACGTTTTCCCTACTGTTGAATTTTCTGGAGTGGGAATAGTAATTTTACGTTCTACACTATCCAATGTGATCATTACTGTAGTTTTTTTTGGACTTTAAATAGTAGTTGTATTTATTTATGTATTTAATATTGTTTGTATTATTTTAGACAATGTTGTATTTCATTTATTTTAAAAATATTGAAAGTATATTAAATTTATTAAATATAATTATTTATTTTTATTTATGGTATTATTTTATGTGTGTAGATGTATTTGTAATTTATAGTATTTTTTTATAATTTATAAGTATTTAAAAAATCATTATTAAGTAAGTATATATTATATATTTTATGTTTATTTTTAATTAGAGTTTTATGATTAAATATGTATTATTTATTAATTTTAAGCATTATTAAATATGTTTAAATATGTTTATTTCATTTGTAAGTATTATTTATTTTATTTAACTTTTTTTTTTACAGAAAAAAAAAGATATTTTTAATGACGAAATCTTTAACACCGATATTTTGGTTTCGATATTTTTGTACTTACCATGTTGTAGATAGGGTGTCGATATACTTGCCTTCGATATTCCAGCGTCGATGTTTTGTAGGTCGATATTCTGTCCATCGATATTCTGTCAGAGATTCTTTAATAGTATCTGCTTCCATAGGTATCTTACCTAAGGTCTCTGGCCAGGCTAACATGGGGCTGGGTATTAGTTTCTTCCCTAAATATAGAATCTCTGTTTTTTCTCCATTTAGCTTTAGGCAGCTTTTTGTCATCCACTCTTTGACTTTTATCAAGCAAGGTGACAAGCTCTCTCCATCTGTGTTGTTTTTTGGGTCTAATGATATCACTAATTGGGTATCATCGCCGTAAGAGGTCATAGATATGGTGAACTCTTGTACGATATCTGCAAGGGGTTCCATATAAACATTAAAAAGGGTCGGGCTCAAGGCCGATCCCTGTGGCACTCCACACTCTAGGTTCATAATTTCCGAGCGGATGGAGTTTTCTTGAACTTGGAAGGTTCTTTTGTTCTGGAAAGATTGCAGCCACTTGAAGCGTTGCCCTGTATCCCAATATTGGCTAGCCTTCTACCTAGTATACGGTGATCCACTGTATCAAGGGCGGCGCTCAAATCCAGAAGGAGAAGCACCGGGGATTTACCCTGGTCTAAAGTCTCTATAAAAAGGGCAAACCAAAATGGGGAAGGAGACACTCCTGTCTTTTTTTCCCTGTTCACCCTGCACGCACCTATGTCTGTTGAATTTATTGTCAGTTGCGTGAATGCCCCTAGTACATCCTTAGCATAACCTGTATACTATAAATTCTTTTGGGAAGACAAATTTCCCAAAAATATATTTAAAAGAAGGCTCTCCCAGGAAAACAGGTCAAACGCCTTTTCGGTATCTAGCAGTAACAATATTGTATTGTTATACATTTACCTACCTGGATTAAATCCACATTGATCCACATCAACTAAATCAACTTCTACCTTGTTGAATCAATTAGTCAATAATTTCATGATCATTTTATAGTTGATGTTTAAATGGCTAATGGGTCAATATGAATTCATGCTTTCTGGGTTCTTGTCTTTCATGATACAAAATTACTACAACTGCATTATTAAATGATTGTGGAAAATTGCCGCCTTTTCAAATATGATCACTTAGTAGCAAAATCCATTGATTCAGCGTGGAGAAAAATGTTTTATAAAACTCAATGGGGATGCCATCTTCACCACAAGCCTTGCCATTAGATATTGAATTGATTGCTTCATCGACCTTTTTTACTGTGAATGGGTCTCTATAGCAGAAGTCTTACTTTCTCTCAATTTTGGGAACTGGATCATGTCCATAAAGGAGCAAAGCTGTTCTATGTCAACCCCTTGGTCCAGACTCTACACAATTCCAAAGTGTCATTGAAACATGCCTTGTAACTCTCTGGGTTCGGAGACTCGTGTTTTTGTCTTGTCATCATATAAAGTAGTAATAGTATTCTGAGCTTGTCTGTCCCGGACCTGCCATTCTAAAAACCAGCCATTATACCCGAAGGCACTGTTTGATGTATAGCCTTATTGATAATAATTGTCTTGCATCTGTTGCTTGCCTGTCCTAGGCTTCTGTCTAGACTTCATCATTTTGCAGCTCAGTCAGACCTCTTCTTTCTATTATGCTTCTTGAGGTTATTGTTGCATGAATTGAGGTTTAAAAGCATCTCAAACGATTTATATATTGGCACTGTTCCTGTTTAGTGCAAAATAATCAATAGCTTTCTTTATCTCGAGAATCCAGATTCATATTCTAATATATCGCAATTGACTGCCTGCAAGTAGATACATCTGCTTCTATTGCCGGGCCCTGACAGTTCAACTAAGGCATGGTCCAAGAAGCCTTTTGAGACATGTTGGTAATTATTTAAGGATAAATATGAGGTAATTCAGAAGTAATCTAATATGGTAGTGGACTTAAACCTTTTCGAGATGCATGTATATTGTCACTGAGACGGATTTCTCTTTCTCCATAGATCAGTTAAATTAAAAACCTGCTTATATTCAGAGATAATATTGTAGGTCTGGCCTTATGCTGTTTTCGAGTACCTAATTAAAAGTCTAACTCACGATTCTGTAGGAAATTGAAATCTCCTCCAAGAATAAGCTTGCCCAGGAGGTCAATAAAGATTGAAAGAGTTCAGTCAGTTGGGCTGGATCATCTACTATGTAAATGTAAAATGATACTTGTATAGCGCACTACTCACCCGCAAGGGTCTCAAGGCGCTTGTACGAATACCACTGTGGAACCCATCCTGGCTTTCCCTGTGAGGTGTCCACTCCTGGGCACCCCCAAAGTGGAGGCCAGGCATCCTTAGTGTTGTGGGGGCCGTTGTGGAGATTAAGCAAGCTATTGCCCAGAGTTGCAGAGTGCGACTCCATGATTGGAATAGGCACCGAGGCGAGAATTATCAGGTCTGTGGAATTTTTGAGCCCAAGACCCGCCAAGGCGGGGAATTGAACCCTGGTCCCGGGATAGACCTCTGCATCAGGGTCTGCCACTCTAACCATTGAGCCAAACTTCTCCACTTGAGCCACACTTCTCTACACTTCTCTACTATGGGTTATAAACGGTTTAAAGTATTATACTTGGCCCATTCATTTGACTAATAACCCATGCACAACTTCCTTCTCTATAAGTTTGAAAAGTGGTAACTTTCCATTTTACATATTTATTTATGTATATTGTGATCCCCCTATGGGCAGCCTGGACACCAGAACTGCATTCATACAAGGCCCAGTTTTTTAACATTCCTGTCTGCTGTTTTATACCTTCTCTAAAATGAGTCTTTGGTGAGTAGATTTTTATCCAGTCTAAAATTGCTTTTGCTTCCGCTTATTATTTAGAAGCCAGGTTATTCTTGCTCACTTTGTAGGTGTTCTTGTATCTGTAATCGAAGACATAGTCTACGTCTGTTTCAGCTAGTAAGTTTGCCCACTGTATTGTTCTAGGAAGTAAGACTTTCGCGTTCAGGATACTGCCCCATGTGATACCCCCTAAGGCTAGAATGGGAGTGACGACAATTATATGTTTCCCCTGAGCCAATGATCTTTCTTTCACTACAGCTGTCTGCACTGCTGTCAGTACTTTTTCTGGTGGTGCAAACAAATTTCTGCATTGGAATATAAATGTGATTTGTATGCAATCAATACTGTGTCACCCTCGTTTAAAGTGAACTATGTGAGTAACCTGTGGCCCCCGCCATTTAGCATCACCAAGATTTTAGTGGTAGTACATGTGTGTATAGCTAGCATATCAGCTTGTACTAAACACAAGACTGGTGTATGTTCTGGTGTTTAATGTGTACTTGAGAAGTCTGGATGGATTAGTTCATAAAACATGTTTTACCGATTGTGCATAGTCTGGTATGTATGTTCTACCAAATTTTAGAAACCCCAATAGTGATTGCAGAGTTTTCATTGTGTTTGGTGGCTGTAAGAGTGTGCATTTCTCCAGGAAATGTGGCACTAAGCTCTTGCCCTCATTTGATAGCTTGACTCCCAGGAGCAGGACACTGAGAAAGGCAATCTTGGATTTCTTGAAGTTGAATTTGGAGCCTATTTGAGCAAATTCTACAATAATTCAATCTACTCTGGCTAGATGTGTTTCTAAATCATCATCCAGGAGATATAGGTCATCGACATAGAACAATGCTTCATGGTCAAAAATTTGTAACAGTCCTGTTACACTGGCAGAGAACAAACCTGGTCTGCTCTTTTTCCGATGTGGCAATTGACAAAGTTGTGTTTGTGACCCACGGGCGGTAAATGCTGTCTAATATCCACTCTCTGGTGCTATGTTTTGGAATAAAATGTCATTTGAAATGTCTAATGATGTTTTGTATTTTTTGGTCACTGTATTGTTTATTAGTGCTTTGCTGTAATGTGCGATGTGACTATTTAATTGTCTATAGTCCAAGAATAGGCGGTATGAATGATCTGGTTTTGGTACCAGAAAAAAGGGATTGTTCATTGATGAGGTACAAGTTTTGATTATACCTTGATATTCCTGTTATTTTGCTTCATGCTTAATGTGGTATTGTGGTTGCACTTGTGGGCAGGCCATTAGAAGTATATTATGGTAAATTGAATCTTCATCCCAGCCCACATGATTGCATTATAATTCTGGGGCTTGTGCAAGAGTCTAATCCTTGGCATAGGAATGTCTAACTGATTATGGAACAAGGACGGTGAAGGCCTTAATATCATGCTCTCTCCTCGTGGGACATTTTGTACAAATGGCCAATCCTTTTTGGCCAAGACAATGTCCTAGCCAACTGTTATGGTTCTCCCAAAGGAGAACTTTAATGGTGCAAGGCATATTACTATCCATTTGGAGTTGCAAATCATATTATCTACCTTGAAGCACTTGAAGATTCTGGTGACCTATTGTGACTTCTGATGCGCTGTCTAACAGAGTCAGAGCCTACTCCTTTTTGAGAGCAGTCTTCAATATGTGTGGTATGTTTAAGTGAAATACCAACCACTTTTTTTGTTTTAAATAAAAGTTTTTGTTGTGGAAGCTTTTCTTTCTTTTTTACTATGAAGTTCGATAAGAGTTGTGAGTCCTTCTTTGATTATTATAACACACTGAAGCTGCTCCCAGTGCTAAAAGACTAAGTGCAATTATTTCAGATTTGTGAGTGCTGGCATCTCACAAAATGTGAAAAACTGGTCTCACACACCACCTGGTGTCATGCTTCATCATTGACCAGTCCTCGCCCTCTGCAAACTCGGTTTGGTAGAGGGGAGGCATACACCTGATGACAGGGATGCACTTCTAGACTAAGTGGGGGCCCAGAAAGAAAACAAAAGTGAGTTAAAAAGCCATTTCAGATGTCTCATTACTTTTAATATTACTGGCATCTGTATGGTACCTTAAAATCGTGGTCGGTGTATTGAGGATATGATGGTCCTCCCACCGAGGTCAAAGGGTCAACATGTTTCTTCCTAGTGGCCGTTTGGGTCCTTGGCATTCATCAGGACCTATATGTAAGGGCTCCACTCTCACCGAGCAACGGTATGAGGAAATCCACTGGGTGGGGTGAAAAGACACACTCCACTGAAATGTTGGCTTTGGTTTCTAAAGCCTGAAATGAGAAATTAAAAGTTTTAAGAAAAGTGAGTGTAGAGAAATAATTGCACAAACAATCTAAAGTAGGCCTAGAATACAAGTCATTAACTGTAAAAGGCTGTAAGTGTGCCTAGATGGCAAAATCATACATCTGTGCACAGAGATTAGGACAATGTGTATGTCTTGCTTACCTGTCAATGGAGCAAAGTGCCCCATAGGAGGGTGAGGGCAGGGACCTCTGTGGTCCAGAGCTAGACTTGAAATATTCATGGATGAGGAAAAAAGGGGAGAAAACAGAAAACATACTCTGTAAATATAAAATTCTGATCGGGAACATGAAGCGGCAAAGGTTCCTACTGTTTAGGCAAAACCTGAAAGTGAAAACACACTCATTCAAACATCCTTACTCTTACTGTATGTCGATCTGCTCTTCGCCGTTCCACCTGTCTGCATCCTCTTCCTCTCCTCGATGTCGAGTGAGTGGTGAAAGTGGGATGCTTATATAGTAAGCTAGTGTGGGCTAATTGGTTCCTGTTGATGTTAATTGGGAGCCGCTGTGGTTTATCCGGTGTCCAACCACTGCCGTTGTAGACTGTTGCCTGGTTGCCTGAATGCCCATAGAAGGTCTTTCTGGTAAAGTATTTCCATGCGGACATCTAGAAACTATCACCGCCCATGGGCGGATCTCGTCTCTGTGCCCGTGTTAGTAGCGGTGTCAGGAGCTCGCTGCTGTGCGGTTGCGAGAGGCAGGGAGTGTCTCATTCAGCTTCATGCGCACAGAGCATCTGGAAACGGTCACCGCCCATGGGTGGGTCTCGTCTTTGTGCCCGCATCAGTAGCGGTGACAGAGGTTCGCCGCTGTGCGGTTGCGTGAAGCAGGAAGTGTCTCATCCTGCTTCGTGCGCGCGAGGCAGTTGTATCAATAATGTCAAAGCCTGGAGAAAATCTCGAATGCGCATGCGCGCTGGCATACTGTTGTTGCACTAACGGAGAACTGGACACAAGCGCGAAAGTGCTGTGTGTTCTCTGAAGAAGGTACTTCGGGATCACTATGCTGATAAGACATGCACTCCTGGTGTTAAAAGGTCTAAGACGGCGTGCCTAAATCAATGTCCTGGTGGTGGTAAAAAGGTGTGCCTAAAAAGTGAAAACGAAATCATAATGTGAATTTCATGTGTTACCTGTCTGAATGGTAAAAATAGAATTAAAAGTACTTTCAGCCTGGGATGTGATTGGCTTGTACTCCCTAGGTGAGCACAATATGTGATGGGGAATTTTATGAAGGCAGACTTAGTTGGTGTCACAGGCTGTCCTAGACTACACCATAAATATATGAATGTTTGGAGGCAATTCATATTAATGGGTCTGCCCCTAGGGGTGAAAGTACAGGAACCAGTGTTTGGCTGATTGAACACGATCATGGTGTGAGTTGTAGCCACTGTATTACATAATTGAGACCTGTACTTGATGTGCGTAGGCGGTAGACCCACCTCTGTTCCCTGATGTGTAAAGATTTCGTAATGTCTGTTTTGTGTTTCTTCATTACTTCAAGGACTACCCACTTGAGGTCAATGTCTTTATGGTTGTGTTCAAGGAAGTGCTTGGTAAGTTTGGTGTTGGTCTTTTTACACCTAATCGTACTTCGATGTTCATTAATTCTTGTTTTAATTTTACGGGTGGTCATCCCCATGTATTTCAAGTTGCATGGGCCTGTCAAAAGGTATACAACGTTCTCTGTATTGCAATTGGAGACCGTGTTCAGTTTCTACGGGTGCGGTTCCCCAATGTCCACTTCTTTTGTTGTTGACGTTACGGGGCAGGCGACACAATTCCCACAAGCATAGTGTCCTATTGGTCTTTGGGTGTTCCACAGTGTGATTTGATTGTCCCCCGTCGCAGTCGGCTCTTTTGCATGTACAAGTTCATCGCACAGGTTTTTGCTTCGTTTAAACGCAAAAAGCGGTGGATCCCATCTCTCCCATGTGCCATGAAGGATCTTCCAGTTTTTGCGAACAATTTTCTGGATGGTGTTAGACACCGGAGTGTATGTAGTAACACACACCAGTCTGTTTGTTTTCTCTTTCTCAACCATATCTAGTAGGGCATCACAATTGTTATTTCTAGCCCTTTTCTTTGCTTGTCAGATCATTTTCTTTGGGTAATGCCGTTCAAGTAGTTTTTCTTCCAAGGCATCTGCCTGTTCCAGGAAGGTCTCTGTTTCTGTGCAGTTTCTTTGGACTCAAAAGAATTGTCCAAGTGATAAGTTGTTCCGCAGGGCCTTAGGATGGAAGCTTTCATATAATAATAAGCTGTTTCTATCTGTTGGTTTTTTATGTACCTGCGTGCTGATTCCTCCCATGTTCATCTTGATGTCTAGGTCTAAAAAGATCGCCTGGTCCTTGCTGATTGAGTGGGTGAATCTGAGGTGCTGGTCTTTAGTGTTCACCCAGTCAACAAAGGTAGTATCCTCAGTTCCGTGCCATACGATAAAAACGTTGTCTATAAACCTTTTCCAGGTTTTTAGATTTGATATGAATGGGTTGCTTGTGTGGAAGATGTGGTCCTTCTCGAACTGGTGTACATATAAACAGGAACCAAACAAATTAATCGGAGGGTCCAAGGGCGAGTTTAATGACCCACACTAGGTTCATGCCCCAAAACCATATAATTCTTCACCCAAAGGGTACCTAGAGGTCAAAGCAAATCTGTCACTCAACTGTGGATACAAACCCCAACACCATACGAATAACACAGTGGGAACAGACAGCGTTTCTTGGGGGACTTTCTTCCTGCTGCGAAGGTTCATCGTGGGTTGTGGTGTAGTACCCCAGTGAACCTGTTGTGTTGTTCCTTGTCTCCTCCTGCCCCTGCCTCGTCTTGGGCCAAACTCTAAAAAAGGAAACATTCCTGGGCCTTGTTGCATCTGCGGAGGACAGAAGGGACCCATCTGTGGGGATATGACGGTCCATACATCCACGGGTTCGCTTGCCACCAGGGTTGATATTGGTTCTGGTTCTGAGTGTGGTACCCACCCCTCCAATTTCTACGATTTCCACTATCCCTTTGGGTGTTGTTGGTGGATCCACCCTGTGATGTATATGAATCACTAAAAGCTCCATACGAGCTTGATGTAGCATACGTTGAACCACCTTTTCGGCCACCACAATTAAATATGGGTGCAGTGTAGGATTCACTCGTGTATGGGTAGACCCTTTCTGTGGAAAACTTTGCCAAGTCTTTTTTAAAGTTCTCTAATTTGGCAAATAAGATCGTTTCTTTATAATCCTTATTATTTTTGTCACTTTCGTCCTGACCTTTCTTAAATAAGGTACCCTTTAATGTGGTCTTGATCTGGCCCTCAAGTATCTGTATTTCAATGAGTATCTTGTTGTCTGCCACTCTCTTCGCAGTTTTGATAATAAGGACTAAGCAGTCCCTTGTACACCTCCACTACTGATCACAGATATTATGTTAAATATGTGTTTGCACTTGGATTTTAGATTTGGGAGACTGGGAGATAACAATAAATCACTAACATCTACCCAGCCTATCCAATTTTAAGTTTTTCACCACTCACTTCTCATTTACTTTTCACACTGCTTTTTCAGTAGCCACATTAACACTGATAATTTCTACACAACCTCCCTCTATTGACACATTTCATTCACATTTACAAACGGTCATGATAACATCTGGCCGGCCGGTTTGTTTTGTTATGCCTCCTGGGCAAGGAGTACCCAAATGATGCGAATCAGGGCGGTACAGTGTGGCCTCTGATTGGAATTTTTACCTATGCCCTTGAGTCTTAACTCAATCACTATCACACTCAGTCTGCACTGTCTGTTCTCACTGTGTTATTCATATGGTGTTGGGGTTTGTATCCACAGTTGAGTGACAGATTTGCTTTGACCTCTAGGTACCCTTTGTGTGAAGTACATATAAACAGGCCAAGCTAGGGGCAAATGTGCTGCCCATTGATGTGCCAGCAATCTGGTGATACAATACATCTTCATACTCGAAAAAAAAATCTTTGATTACACATACTCCACTGATCTGTGCTCTTATCAACCTCTCCCATCAAGTGTTTTTCAGATGACTCTTGAAAGGACCAGTAAGGACGGGTATCACTATACTGATACCTATCAGGGTACTTAATTGTTTCACGGTGGCACAGGTTATAGGGTCTTTCAGAGGACTCCTGTTGGGAGATCCACCCTGTGGGTTTGTCTTTTCTTTATTTTTCTTATTATCCCTGCACTTTTTAGAAGACTTTAATGCCTGCTTTGAGTAATCCTTTCCAGATTTACCCCTAAGTTGTGGTTTATTAGGTCTGGCTTCCAAGTTATCCAGACCTATGGATGTATAGGTATCAGCAAACATATCTGGTAGTTCTCACTCCGGAACTGCTAACGGTATTTGTGAGAGCCATTTTTGTACTGCCAAAGATACTGCTTCCCTTTTAATATTACTTAAGATAATTGAGAATACTGCAGCATAATTGCCAATGCGTTTTGTCCCCAAGTCCAAGGCAGGAGCTGCTCGGAATTTAATTTGAATTTGCCTGAGTACTTCAGCCCAAACAGCTATGGATGGTGTACCATGTGTGATGGTATAGACTGCAGCAAATATTGCGCTCCATGTAGCACACTCTTCTACTGATGGAACCACCCTTAAAGGTAGACCTATTGTGAGAATTCTGTGCTTATCTTCAGGTCCCATATGAGGAAATACTGCTTCAAGCTGATTTTGTATGGGCAATCCATTACAGAATGTACTCCTGTCCGGTTGGATTCTTTCCCATATTTGAATTAATAGTTACTGGAATAATTTATGGCATTGCTAAGTGCAGTTGTGCCGCTTGTGCAGTCATCTCTGGGTTTGTTGTTATTGTCTGCATTACATACTGTGTCATAAATCTGTGTAACCTCACTAGACCATTGTAGACTATACATAGATCTGCTGCTGTGAGTGCTGCTAATTGTGGATAAGGTGTGTAGCAGGCTAAAACTGAACAGATTACCCCGTCATTGCTGAGGAGACTCAGTCTGACATTAGCTAATGAATGTGGTAGGGTGCGGTGGAACCATTTGTGTTCCTAAAATCTTAGTGCAATTACTAAATCTTCATATAGTCCATATTTGTTCGGCACTGCTGCTACAGTGTATGTGCGAACATTTCCTATTGTCGCCTCTGCTGCCGGAAATGTTACCCATGAATAGGATCCTCAACCGCAAAGGTAACATTCCCTCCCTCTTGACGGAACCCATGTTGTTGCAACATCTGTGTTTCCCACATGTCTGCAATTATAGGTATGACCACTGGTACTGGATTCTCCATTAGAATATATTGAATTAAGAGAAGGTAACTGTAGTGGGGTATCCTTTGAAAGATCCAAGCTTGAACCGCCTACAGACTGAAATAGGGCTTCCCTATTCAGCTGAGTAGGATGTTTCCCTAATACCACGGATGTCTCTGGTTAAATGGTGAGTAGTCTCTTTGGGCACATTTAAGAAAACTACTGAGGAGACCCACTAAACATGTACCTGATGTAGAACTTTGGTTGTGCCATGTCATGCTGTTTCAACTAATTCAGTAAGACTGTGCATTGGATAACATAAGCATCAAAACTATGTGGGACTGTGTCTACTCATGCTAGCAGAAGATGTTGACCTAGTTCCTGGCTAGCTCACAGTGCGCCATCAGGACATCTACACCATAAAAGGTACCGGTTGGTGTCTGCGACCAGAGAACATGACACTCCTAATTTCCCCATTTCCCACACCATCTTCAAACAGCACCCTCCCTGTCAGACTTCAGAAAGAATCTCAAGACCTGCCTCTTTGACTAAGACATTGCACCCCAGTGCCCAGATATCCCTAAGGGTGACAGTGTTGTGTTATTCAAATGCGGATAGATTGATTGATTGATGGAAACAGATCTACCCTTTCATTTTGAACTCAGGCATACCGAAAGGGTTTTGCATGAAGTACATAAACTGGCTTTTCTAAGATTTATTGAAGCAATTTGACTCTTTGGATAAAATACCTGCACTGCAATGATTAAAAGGAAACACAGCATTGTAACCAGCATTACAAAAATGTTGAAAAAAATAAACAATTCAACCATTGTACAGTTGCTTTGATCATATGGCTACATATAATTGCACTCCTACCTAGCGCTGCCTATCCTAAAGAAACATAGGGCTTGAAGGTCTGCCAGAATACCTTGAAGGGGTCTAACTCCCCTTGGACCTGTGGGTGGGTGTCATCTGGTAGCGGGACTTGGTGTAGAACAGGCCGCTGTCCTTCTTAGGATAGTGATGGGGTTCAGCTGGGCTAGAATTCAGGCATGGGATGACAGTGGCATTCCAAAAGAATGCTCCTCTGCCTCAACAAGGACTTGTTGCAGTATATATAATAAAACTGAGCCATTGGCACTGTGCCTGAGCTCAGTCCCTGCTATCATGTTTACTCTACCCATCCAGAGCTGTCACAGAACAGACAACAACAAACAAGGCCATGTTCTAAGGAATGATAATGTGCCTATGAAGAAATGTGACTGTAAGCAAACCTTTCCTGAGTATATAATCTCATAGGGGTGTTCAAGCAAATGTGTGTTAAAAGTCATTGTTTAAAAAGATGTTAACTTTAAATGTAAACATGTCAAATGGAAGTGTTTGTGCCAGTCCTATGTAACCTCATGACAGTGTATTTATCATTAGATTTTGATGTTGTTATAGAATTAACTACCTCTGGATATTACTGTAACTCTTTCCTCTGTAGGAGATATCGAACATAGGTATTTATATACATGGTCCAAATTTATTACAGCTCCATTCTGTTTTTATAGTAGATGGATTGTCTGGTAAAACTCCAGTTGTGGAGAAACTAGACTGTTGAATGGTGTGGAGTTCTAGAAGACAGAGGATTCAAAGTGACAACAGGAAGAGCTTCTTACACATTAAGAGCTAAGTACCAACATACATGTTCTTAGGTGAGTCATGCTTCAGGTGCTTGAGGTTATTGCCCATGGTAGTGACTCAAACTAGATAAGCCCACCGCAAGAGAACTGAATGGAGGGAAGCTGCAGGGCTCATCTGTCAATCTTGCATCCTGCCTCAGATGTCAGAGGTTATGTGTGCTCACTAGGATTTTTCATTTGTTAAAACCTTACCAAAACAGAATTTAAACAACCACCATGCAAAGAGATTTTGATCCAAAAATCTTCTCTGAAAAAACATTTTGCTCTTGACTGAACTTTTAACCTCAGTTTGTGTTTGTGGGTGCATTCGTCAGCCTAACTTTATACCCTGCTTTATATAAACTCTTATTTATCTCAATGGACATTTACCCTGTAGACTTTAATGATTTACCCTGTAGACTTTATTTAAAAATGATTATATCAGGTTTTCTTCATTTCATTTTCCCTGACCTTTAGGTTGTGTTTAGCTAGAAAATGCTAAGACTGTGTATGACTTAGCTCAGGCTCCGTTTCTTCATTCTATTACATGTACCTGCATTTTTAATTGTTGATCCATGCACCAATCAGCCCATGGATTCTTCAAGTCCAGCAAATCCAATACTGCCATCTGTACACTATCAAAATGCAGGATTATCATTGGTTCCAAGTCGGTTGACAACTACCCAGGAGCTTCAGAGCTAATACATGAGAATGACTTATTATAGTAAAACTATATTTCTCTATGCCTTCTTCCACTAACATCTGCCTATAAAAATGACTGAGTTCTAATAAAAAATGAGTCTACACCTAGTTCAAGGAATGTGCCTGTATTGGGCGATGCGCCACTGTAGAAGAAAGTTTAAAAAACATTGTTTTTTTTCTGTGCAGTAGGTTGAATATTTATATATGAATCTTATCTCTGCTGCTACAAGTTCCTTAACTCCATGGCTGCTAAGGCAATTCCCCCACTGTGCTGACTTTTCATTTACTCCATGTTTCATGACGAGCTCAGCTCGTCATGAGTGTACGAGAGGTGTACTGCATGACGAGCTGAGCTCGTCATGAGCGTCGAAGGAGTTAAATTACTTAGTCACTGAAAACAAGTCATTCTTTGAGTTTGCATAATATATTTAAAGTGTTCCCAGTCTATGAAAATTGTGTTGTCTGTGCAATTTTTCACTGTGCTTTAAAAATGTTACCTTATTGTTGTATTGGATTTACAATTGTAGGAATATGCCTCATTTTATATGAAAACTCTAAGGGGCATATTATCAAGGGGGTTTATCTCCGCTTTTTTGGCTTTAAAAGCCAAGAAAGCGGAGATAAAATTATCTCCCTATTACCAAGCTGTCGCTAACACCAGTTAGCGACAGCTAGTAGGAGATAGCGACCATCTTGGGCCCCACTTTGCATGTCAGTGATATTTATCACTAATGAGATGCAAAGTGGGCGTGCCAAGATGTTAGAGACTGAAAACAGTCGCTAACATCGCTATCTCCTATTATCAACTTTTGGAGATATTCGCGCTAAGCGGGAATATCTCCAAAAGCTAACACCTGCCCTGAGCAGTTCTTAGCCATGTTATCCAATGGGAGGTGGATAACATGGCTAAGAGCATTTGCTCGATAATGCATGAATATCGCTGACTTTTCAGCGATATTCATGCATTTCGGCCGTTTTTTATCGCATTTGCGATAAACCTTGTTAATAGCAAGGTTTATCTGCGATAAAAATCGCCGATGTGCGGCGATAATTTTTGTCTCTAAACAAGTTAGAGACAAAAATTATCGCTAGTTGTTGGTAATATGCCCCTAATTTCTTTACACTGATGCTGCTGGTTTTTTGACTGTGGCCTGGGACTCTTCTAACCAGACCACAGTGCATGGGCTCTGACCCCTAAAACATGTTCGCATTAGCTATATTCCTAATTGGCATATTTAACATACATACAAGTTCCTAGTATATGGAACAAACTTTACCCAGGGTCTCCAAGTTAAATGTCACTAGCGTACTGTAGTACATATTGTGCCACTGCTAAAGTGACAATGCAAAACATGACTGCAGGCCTACCACCAGAATCCTAGCTTGTCAGGTTTAAACTGCAAATTCGACCTGTTAAATAACCTCTTTGATAGGCCTCAACCATACTTTTAATTATGAACAAATCTCCCTTATCAGGTATGGTGCATGATATAAAAGTAGGACATGTAAAAGGTTCATGTAAAACATGTGCTTACAGTGACAAGGCCCCAGAGCTATTTTCACCATAGTAGGGATGTTGTTCCATTGGAAAGGATTGGGTGTTCTTCTTAAAATGAAAAAGCATTATCTCCGCCTAACAACCAGCAAAAAAGTTTATACTTGGACTATTTAAAATATTAATTACAGATCCCATTCATTTTTAATGATGGATTTGTACAAAATATTTGATAAATGTCCTCATAAATAGTCACCTTTTGATTGCCCAGCGTTATTAAAAGTCCTTTTCCCTGAGCGTCCAACTGTCACCCAGGACCTGAATAGCTGCTTGATAAGGTGTGAACTTGGTCCCAAAGTAGAGATAAAGTCCATGCCTTGCTCAGGCATGCCCAAAGTTAGACACAAGAAGTACACAAATTAGCTTTTCAAAGATTTATTAAAACAATTGGACTATTGTGTAATATATGTGTGCTGCAATTATTAATAGATGGAAACACGGCATTCTAATCAGCATTACAAGAATGGTGAAAATTTGCAATAATGTAACCATTTGTGCAATAGCTTTCATTATATGGATACCTAGCGTTGCCTATCCAAAAAAGCATAAGGTGTGCTGGTCTGCCAGAATAACTTTCAGTGGTCTAACTCCCCATTAACCTGTGGGTTTAGGAGGTGGTGAGGGGTGAGGAGGCATTCTGTCCCTCTGAAAGGTTGGCCATCTGCTAAGTTCCCGGGAACTTAATTAACTTTAAATAGGACTACCCTGTTACAGGCAGATGCAGTTAACACGTGAAACTTCCCCCTCTTTTGTCATGTTAGCCAGTCAGTGGGAGAGGAGCTGCGTCCAGAACTGGTTTTGAGTGACCACAGAAGAGGGGTTGCTCATTCCTCTGGTTACACCTCTATGGTGGGAACAGGAGCTCTGCACATGAGAAGAATGATTCTAACATCTTGGTTTTAGTTGGATAGCAGCACTGTGGGATTGTTTGCAGCAGGACACACAAAAACTGCTGCAAAAGTGTGTAATGTGTCCCTAGGAACTTTTCCATGTCCATGTTGGTTAGGGAGGGGCCAGGAGTGACCCCCATGAAAAGGCTCTTATGGCAAGCAGAAATGTGCACCTTTCAGGACCATGTTACGATCACTACTGGACATGTCAAAGACAGAAGTAGGACTGCACCTGCTGTTGATACCTGTGAGGAGACCCCTAATGGCTAACCTTGCTCCCACTTCTACTCAGGACTAAGAAGTAGACTCCAATGGTCAATTAGTTGATCTCCTGTAAGCTAAAGGGACACAAAAGCTGCAAGAAGACCACTATTTTAGAAGAACAAAGTAGACCAGTCTCATGTGAACCTGCCATGGATACTGCTTGTGGCTTCTGTAGAAGTAAGTCCTGACCCCCAGGTCCCCGTTCTTGAGGTCCTGGAACCTTTGGCTGCTGTTAGAGTGTACTCTTCCTGCCCAGAAAAAAAGTCTGGGAGTTTGAAAACAACTTTTTGCTAAATTTCTTCCAGGATAACACTTATGGGACCAGGATCGACCTGCCAGCCGATCCACCAGGGTGCATCACCGGTGGGCCTAAGTTCACCACAGCTCCTGCTACATACTTCTTAACATCAGCAAATCTGATCAGCAGGCCTGATGTCCACCAGCCTCCCACAATGTCGAACCTTCTTCAGCTACAACCTGCAGCCTTGCCCAGCTGAGGAAATCTGACTCCAGAACAGAGTCTAAGTCCGAATGTAGAAATATTCACTGGACCCGAAGCTGAGCATCATTAGATTGACAGTGATGGCTTAATGGGCTCGAACTCCACACTTTTGTTGCTCTATGCTTTTCCTGCCTTCATCTATGGCTTGACCAAGAACTAACCCTTCGTCAATCCATCATCAACCAGCCCATCTTCAGATCCTGCTAAGGACTCGAGCTTCTTGAAACATTTTCGACCTGTTTTTTTGTATGGGTGACTTTCTTTTAACCTAGTTCTAGCATCCTACCCGCGCACCATTGCATTTGGCCTCCTGCCTTACCCTATTTCCGGTCTAGAGCAACCGGTTGCCTGTGGTGGGCACTTTGTGCTTTTTGGCACTTTTCATATTTTAAATTTGAATATTCATTTCTCCTGTTTCTCTTTTTCGATTTTTGTAGTTTTCGTGTCATTTTGTTAATTGAAATATTCTCTGTTTCTATGAGGTACAGTTTTTATTGTGAGGTGTTTTTGACTTTTCAACTGTTTGCTACTTCTAAATACTTTAAACAAGTTAAACTTGTCTGCTCTGTGCCAAAGCTCAACCATGGGTTGAGCTCAGGTTTAAATTACTGAAACGTTTACTGGACCACACAAGAATAGTGATATTATTAATTGTTTTGGGCTACATTTCACATCAACTAATAATTAACTTTCTCATAACAATGTTTTGTAGCATTTTATGTTTTAACTCATTTTAATTAATTGTCTTTCAGTGTAGTGGTGGATTATAAAGAGAAACACATGGTTATAGATAGTGAATATAGACATTTAATTGCATTTTATCACTTCAATATATTTAACTGTTGTACGACCCGTCAATTAGCAAGTCGCAAATTGCATCGCATTTGCGACTCGCAATTTGTGACTTGCTACTTGGAATGCCCAACAGTGTCTCAGATACTGTTTGCAATTCCTAATGTGGTCGCAAATTGCATGCCTCATTAATATTAATGAGGCAGGTGCAATTTGCAACCCCTCTAGGAATGGCTATTTTTTTTTTTAAATGCAGCCCATTTTCCTTAAAGGAAAACGGGATGAATTGAAAAAAGAAAAATGACACTTTTCAGTTTAATTTTTTTAAGGGCAGGCAGTGGTCTATGGGACCACTGCCTGCTCTTAAAAAATATTTTCCTACATACTCCTACATACTCACAAAGGGAAAGGGGTCCCCTGGACCCATTCCCCTTTGTGAGTGGTTTATCACCTACTTGAAGTAGGTGTAAACTGCAAGTGTTTTGCGGCCGTGAGACCGGTCGCAAAACATCAGTACATAGCATGTAATAGCGAGCAGTAATAGCAAGAGTCGCAAATACTATTCCCCTTTTTTGCGGCCACAAACGTGAGGATCTCAATTTGCGGCCACAAAAAAGGGTCATACATCTGGCCCAAAATGATTTTGAAGTGTGGCCCCTGCAGGGGCATTAATTTACAAACAAAAGGAAGTGCGAAAAGTAAAATGAAAAAAAGAAAATGTCCAAACAGCATCTCATTCAGGGCCTCATTTATGAAAAGTGTTGCAACACTTCAGTAAAACAGCAATGCAACATTTTTCAGTGCACCCTCCTTGTGACACCATGGATGTGCCGTATTTACTGTACGGCACTCCATGCTGCAAGGAAATGCTTTCAGATCAACAGCTCCTATATCAGCTATAAGGCTTCAGGTGTGCCTCAGTTTTGTCATGGAAATAGAATGCTAGTATTCAAGTTGTTCGTTAGAAATATGTGGTAAAACTACAATAAAAAGGAGAAGAGCTAAATGACGGACTGCTGCTTTTGTCAGATCTACATGTTTTCCTCAACATGTAGGACTATTTTCTTGTACAGATGTAGAAGATATTTGCGAATTTTTAGAAAAGTCTTCCTCATTTTAGTTGATTAACTACTAACCATAATTCGCATGAAAAACTCATTAAAGAAATGTTTTTTCTCACATAGAGATTGTGCAATAAATTCAAGAAAAGGATCGTCTCTCTTCATATGCTGAAAGGACCTTAGAATGCAATTCCTGATATCAGTATGGTTTATGTTGTGACTAAAATCTATTTTCACCCTTTCTATATGTTTTATTCACCACTCACTACAGAGAAAAAATAGCGGAGTCTTATAACAACAACAAAATTCTAACAGATGTGCATTTTGTTACTCCACCCAAATAGTATCATGAAAAACACACCATGTAACAAATAATGTTGTGAATTACACTCCAAATTTTGCGAGCCTAATTTGCAATAGCAATATTATCAAATGGGGAGGCTACTCTTAGGTAGTCATTGACCACAGTGGAGGAGCGCCCCCTCTGGCTGCACCTTGTCAATTACTACCTGAGTGCCTCCCGGTTCCCTTGGATAATATGCTTACAGGTTACATTCAACTGAAAAAGTAAATCATTTAAATCATGTAAAACATTTAAAGTTGTATATGTGAAGGTAGTTCACTAATTAATAAATACGTGTAATTTACTCTTACACTTTTCAGTAACTTTACAGTTGGACTTTCTAAATAGCCAAAAGTACTTAAGTTACTCAAAAGTGGAAGAGTAAATTACAAAAGTATATTACTCAAAAATGTAAGTAACTTTTGTGAATATCATCTGGGGTTTGCGAATTGCGCTCAACCCCTTCAGTTTGGTGGAGACATGTAAGTTACACTTTTCCTGTACATTTACACTCTGTTTTAGTGAATAGTACATTTCCTGAAAAATGTAAATTACTCAAAAACGGTAAGTTATCTTGGTATATTAGGCCCTGGATGTTTTTTCAATCTCATTTTGGTGCCACTAATCTCTTGCCTCCTGTGTGCTGTCCCATTTCTTTTGTCGTTTGCTAATGTTATGTATTTCATATTTTTTCTGCAAACTAGTGACAATGGTGGCATAGCTCTTTGTGTACTACAGCCCATCATCTATTAAAAGCGTCTTATACGTGTTTCTGCTTCTTTTGATTTATATCATAAATACTGAGCAATGATGTCTGAAAATCGAAACCAGGTGCAATATTGTATTGCACAAATGTACGTGCATATGCCTCCCGAAAGATGTCATAGATACCTAATGTAAAGTAAAGCATAAAACCGATCCCCAATGTCAAGGCACTGAAAATACTTCATGACGTATCTTTATGACAGGATGTGTATTATGATAGCTCCCTTTGGAACTGCAAACGGGCTCTGTGCGCCGTTCCTACAGCAGCCATTTTACAGGCCTCGAGTGGGTTTTGATTGTGTGTTTTGAGGATAGACTGTTTTTGCAGTTAAAGTTAATACAAGAATCTGTGTACAATGAGCCGCTCAAATATCCCGCCAAGGCTACGTTTCAGGCAACATTCAGAATCAACAGTATGAAACAAAGCATTCCGGCTCATTTTCCATTCTGCCATTAAACAATATTCACAAGGAAGTCTAGTTTTCAAAGATGCCTATGGAATGTTTGCCGATTTACCAGCCCTGCTGGAATGTCAAATCTGTTGAAGAGAACCAGGAGCAGGCCCTGCTTCCAAGTTTGCGCTATCAGTGGCTCCGGTAAACTGTAATTTATTGTAGTTTTTGGAATTCCAAGCCTGTTCTCGGTACAAGGTAAAACCAAGCACTGAAGCTGTTACAGAGAAAACGCGAGTAACTTTGAAAGTAATCGTGGCATTATTGAAAGCATTAGTTGAAATGAAGCAGAGAAACCAAACGCTGTGGAAAGTGCTGTGTTAAAGAAGTCACCCCAATACTCGGAAAAAAATAGAAAACTGGAACATCTGCACTGGTTTTAAAATTACTAAAGACCACAGTATGAACTACTTTGTTCAATGAATGCTTCTCCACAAAAAATAATAATAAAAAAAATCTAGGGATCGTTATTGCCTTAGACTTTGGGAGGTTTGACGCTCTCTTTCCCTACGGATCCAGCAGGTCTGTAAGTAACCAACCCCCAGATGCATCAACAGCCCATTTTGCGATTCCTTAATAGAGAAAAATACCGATTCGCTATTAAGGAATAGCCAAATGGAATGCATCAAGAAATCACTTAATAAATGCCTAGAGGCCCATAGGAATGACTGGGAAGACAATCTCAATTTGCGAATCGCAATTAGCGATTCGCATATTGAGATTGAGATTTCAAGGGTGCAGGGGTGTCCAAAGGACACCCTGTTGCACCCCTGAAATTGATCTATGCACATATGTTGTGCACACACATTCCCCGTAGGGCATGTGTGTGCGCAACATGAAACTTTGAAAAATGCACTTTAGTGCATTTTTCAAAGTTTTTGCAAATTACCATGAAGTTGTACTTCATGGTAATTTGCATGCCCTATTAGCGAATTCGCTATTTTTAAAACTTTCATGCATTGCATTTAAGGAATCTCAATTTGAGATTCCTTAAATGCAAATAATCGCAATTTACCGATTTCTCAATTTGCGATATTTTGCATTTGGGATGATGCAAAATACCGGTTGCAAAGGGGCTGATTCTGAGAATTTGCACCTTTGCGAGCAGATTTTGTTTGATGCATCTAGCTGCAAGTTAAGTACTGTGCTAACTTCTTGTTTAATCGGTGGCTAAATTTCCACGCACATGTCCATTTTTTTTAATGGGATAATTTGAGTACGGTTAAATATTAACACCTGTATTAACCGCTTATAGAGATGCCAAATGATTATTTTCATTCATTCAGATCTTTGTGAATTCTCACAGGGCCTTTTCTCTCAGGTATGCTTTGCAGGCTGCCCACAGAAACACCCGAAAAAGTAAATTCCTCCAAACTTCAATCTGCCCTCAAGACTCTCTAAAAGCGAATGTGCAAAGTGAGCAAGCCACCCAAGGTTGAGGTTGTGGCTCTTTCTCAAAACAAAATGTGCAAATAAAAACAAATAATATATTTTACTGCAATTTTGCATTACTTCTGAATGCGCTCTCATTATATAATACAAAATGGGGACTTCACTAACCTGCGTTGTGGAAATCTAAATTTTATCAAAGAAAAGGAGGCATTTATTCACTGTAACTGCTTTAGTTTGTAGCAAGAGACTTTATAAAGAAGAGATGATGAGCCACGTTTCTCATGGGTTATGTGTAACAATTCCATGTTTTCGGATCAGTAACACAATTTTGTCGTGAACAGTATAGTTGAGAAACATATTGTTTCTAAAATATAATTTACTACAATATGGTGATCCTATACTTATAAAGAAAATGACAAAAATATCCTAAACAAATATTGTTGACATTACTATTGTAAAACAGACAAATATCATTTTACTTCTATATTTTCACTTTAAAGTAGTAAATCTTAAATATTTTATTATATGACATTTATATAATGTAAAATAATTAATTGTTTAATAGTATTTATAGAGATATATTCATAAAAACACACATATGTATGTGTTTATAAAAAGAACAAATACATATGTATAATATCACAAATGAAAATATATATTTTTTCTACATTATATCAATTTTAATTTAATTATTTTTTCTATTTACAACTATAAAACATGTTAATAAACACACACACATATATATATATATATATACATTTATATATAGAGAGAGATATTGATATATAAATGAATATATGTGTAAAAATCATAGAAATATACAAGCAAATCAATGACAAATTATATTAATTTCACCACAATACAATATATTACAAATATTAGAACCCCCCATAAAAGCATGTAGTTAAAATATTATAAACATAATAGAAAAACACGATTAAATATAATAAAAAAATAAGCCAATAATAATATACATTCTGTTTCAAAAATATAAAATATTCTAGTCCGACTCCAGTTTAACCAACATCTAGTTTGTGTAAAAGTAAGGAAAGGGTAGGACTCTGGAGGGGAGACATTTACTGTTGCCACCCCAGGCTTAGCAATAGTAGAAAAAGCTTTGGATTTCGGAAGGTTGAAATTTACTATTCCCTCTCCCATGTAAGCATCAGAAGGGAAAGTGCTGGACTTCAGAGAGATTAGATTTAATATTCCCACTACAGTCCAAGCAACAATAGGGAAAGTGTGGACTACAGAAAGGTTAGATTGTCTAGTCCCACTCCAATTCTATGGAACAGTAAGGAAAGTGTTGGACCTAGGAAGGGTTAGAGTTTCTATTCCCACTCCAGTCTACGCAATATTAAGGAAAGTTTTGGACTTCAGAGAGGGTAAATTTACTATTCTGACTCAATCAACAGTGGGCAAAGTATTGGACATTGGAGGGCTAGATTTACTATTCTATCTCCGGTATAAGCAACAGTAGGGAAAGTACTTCATTTCACAACATCATGTATATGATTAACCCTATTAATTAAGAAAAAATATTATAATCTTAAAATAAAATAATTAAATTACATTAAATAAAAATAAATATAAATAATTATTAGAAAAGTAAAACAAAGTACATATAATGAAATCAAACTTCCCTAATTACCAATAAAAGATGAAATCATTAGTAATAAATTGAATTTAAATTAAAACATAAAAAAATATTAAAATAACAAATATTCAGCACAAACAAACTTTTATAAATATTTACCATTCAATATATTTTAAAATGTTAACCACATTATAAATATAAAAAATATGCATAATGTATTACAAATTAATAAATTACACATAAATATCAATTATTACTATGAAAACAGAATTTCTTTTCCCTTCAACCAACTCACCAAAACAAAAAAGACAACATTTAAATATACATGTGTAATACACATATACATATTAAAATACATATAAAATAAAATAAACTATAGAACATTTATACAGTCATTAATGCATTAATTAGTTTACATTAACTTCCCACCTTTGCCCCTACTAATGCAATAACCCAAACATAAAATAAAACTTAAATATATCACTATTACGCAATTTACTTAATTAACAATCAACTAAATAATTAATTATCTATTAAGAATTATTTTAATTTTAACTAATTGTTGCTATATTAACATCTCACCCCATGCCCCTACAAACACAAAAACTTGCACCTATAGTAAAACCTACATAAATCACTATTAAACATGTATATAATTAATAATCAATTAAATAATTAATGACCAATTAAGCACATTTTTAAATTAAAATATTAAATTAACTTTTTCACCCTAACCGTCTACAAATCCAAAAACATTTTATTGAAATATAACTTACTATTACCAATATTAACAATAAAAATAAGCACACTTTCAAATATAAAATCTATGTTATGACGGAAAAAATTACATGATAATTAATTCAAACATTAATTAACAATACAAAACAAATTAATAATATAATAAATATATTTCCAATTTAAATAACTTTCCACCCTAAGCTCCAAGGTACCCAAAAACCCACTATGATACTATAAATTACTAATAACAATTAAATAAAACATACTAAATTACTTAAAATTACAAAATAGTTTTTCAAAATTAATAATAATTATACAAACAATAGTAACACATGGTGGGGGCATGGCCAAGCACTGTGAAACATGGGTGCTTGCTGAAGGAGCTCTGACCCAACTCCGATCATCTGTCATAATATATGTCCCTCCTACGCAACCCGGGGCCTAGTCACTGAACTTCATAACCTGTATTTTCAACTATTGGGATGTAATCCTGCAGGTCCCGCAACAGTGCCCACCCTGATGGGTGGAAATGTCACCATCAACATCTTCCCAGACTTAACACTCAACGTACAGATGGTCAGGGGTAAGCATGGGCGGAAAATCCGTTTCGCTCGCGGATTTTGCGGATTTTCGGTAAATTCGCAATCCGCGAGATCCGCGAATCTCCCGCAAAATCCGCAAATCCGCGAGCAGCGGATTTTATGGCTTGCTCGCACTGTTCGCGTGAGTTCGCGGCTTGCCAGTACAACTTCGCACCCCGCGAGTAAGTGCTAAATTGCAGAAATACGATCTTAGCAAAACTGAAACTACTTACCAGGTTCAAAAGTTCAGGCTCATCATTAGTAGCCATTTCCTGTAGTGCTTCCTGAGGGGCCCCTCCAGAGTTCAGTTGCCAGTTGCAACTATTATGTGACCCTGCTCTGAACCTCAGAATAGTTACACATATGCCACAAAGGTCCTGAATTACAGCTAAGGGAGACAAGCAGGAGCTAGGCTGGAAGTTAAAATCCATTAATCAGCCCCTAATTCATTATTGTCAGTTGGGGCAGGGCAGGTGTTGTAACTAATTTTGCAACAATGAAAGCACTTAGCAAGTGCAAAAGATCACTAATCAGGAAGCACTAAGGAAGCAGGTGTCAGCTAAAAAAATATTCTGTGACACATTAATCAGCCCCAAATTAATTCAAGTCACTTGAGGCAGGGAAGGTGTGCTTTGCTTTGCCGAAAATAATGTACACTGGACAACCAGAGGGTGTGGTGATGAAACAGAGGGTGGCATGGGTGGGCCAGAGGGTGGCATGAGTAGTCAGAGAGTGGCAGTGGTGACAGAGAGTGGCAGTGATGAAGAAGAGTGTCCCAAACAGGCTGGACACGTAGAAACAACAAGTTCGCAAAACTTGCGACCCGACAGGTAAGTTCGCAAATTGCGAAATTGTAAAAACCCTCGCGAACTGGCAGAAACACGCGCAAACACAAAAAAAAAAATCTGCAAATTCGCTGGAATTCGCGGATTTTGCGGATTGCGAGTTCGCAAATCCGCAAAATCCGCGAACGCGAGATTCGCAAAATTCGCCCATGCTTAGTCAGGGGTAGCTTTGATGAGGTGAAAAATATGCTGAGACATAAATATGTGATGATGTTCCCCATGAAACTCAGGGAGGTGGTATAGTCTAAAACATGGCACTTTACGACCGGATTGAAGCCTAGGACTGGCTTGAGGGATGGAGACCAGGCACCCATAGACCACAGTGCGGACAACACACTGCAATGCCAACAGGTGCCTGGAAAACAGAGAATAGCCCGTTTGGGGCTCAAGGTAGCACAGAAGCCTGCAGACTTTGATCAAGGATGCAGAGGGGCCAGATCTACAGAAATCTAGGGCTTTAGAGGAATCAGCCTGCGGAAGCTCACTAATGCTTCAGATTGCAGGATCTTTATGACACAGGCCTTGGGGAGCGAGCTCTTACCTCCTTGAGCCTGGTCTGGCTTGAAGAAAGAAACAGTATTAAAGAGGTTTTTGGGCGGAGGGGGTATCTACTGTGATGGCTTTGGCTGAACCACCTGCTTGCAATGCAATAGTTATGGGGTGACAGGTTGTGGAGGTGGACAAGTTTAAGCTCACTGTGCAGGGATACAGGGAGAGGGACAATACTCAGGGGAACTGTTTCTTCTAGTTACAACTCTACTGTTGTGTGCTACACTGTCAAGATATGCAAATGTGGGAGGAGACTCAGGCCCTACAATGGCTGATCCATTGCTGGTTGAGGGGGGAACAATCCATGCAACTGCATTTCAGTGGGTGACACACAAATAACATGGCCAGGCGAAAAGCACTGAAAATACTACTCTGGAATGCTGACAGAATGGAGAATAAAATTAAAAGAGGGCGGGTACTCTAGTACTTTAAACGCCACGCCCCTGCTATGGTGCTAATCCAAGTGATGCATTTGATGTCATGAAAGCGGTTATTCTTACCTCTCAAAGGACATCGACGGACCTTCAGAGCAGCTTTATGGCTCTCTTGAGACACTGTGAGAGATTAAAACTCAAAAGATGCCCAATATATATCCCACTCAAACTCCTCACATTAGCCCTACCAGAAGTAGGTTTTAAAATATTACAGCTCCCTAAGGGGACCTTGTTATTGGGGGTTGACTTCCACATGGCACTAGATGTGGAGTGGGATACATCAACAAGCAAAGTAATGCCAGACATTATCTTATATCTGGGTACATTAAGAAAGATATCAGGTGGGTGGTCCTGGACAAACTCCATAACATGAGTAATATGAGCACTCTAGACACAATACTTTTCCAGATGGAACAGCGCTGAATTTTCAGACTCAAAAAGTAATAGCATAGGCTTTGAATAATGACATCGCGTGGACCAGTTTGTAATTACAGTGGTTCACAATTAACACAGGTGCCTCTTCTAGATGTACTCCGCCCCTTATACATTCCTTACACATGGCAGACACTTTCTTTTGGGTCTCTCACCACTTCCTAACATAAAAAAAGACATTGTGTTGTCACACTCACACATTGACAGTGGGCAGGGAGAGAGGGTGGCCTGATTAGACAAGCTTACATGAACCAGCGGGTCCAGAACGCCTCAGCACCTCTCATCCTGGACATCCCCCGTCGCAGCCACATCTCCGGACACCTGAGAGACCTGCACTGGCTCCCGGTCAACAAGAGAATCACCTTCCGACTCCTCACCCACGCACACAAAGCCCTACACAACCAAGGCCCGGGATACCTCAACAGCCGCCTCAAATTCTATGCTCCCAAACGCCAGCTTCGATCGACCGGCCACGCCCTCGCCGCCGTCCCCCGCATCCGAAGAGCCACCACAGGAGGACGGTCCTTCTCCTGCCTCGCCGCCAAAACATGGAACTCCCTCCCGACCCACCTCCGCCTGACCCAGGACCACTTCGCCTTCAGGAAGCAACTCAAGACCTGGCTGTTCGAGCAGTAGCGGACCCCCCATTCCCTAGCGCCTTGAGACCCTCTTGGGTGAGTGATGCGCTATATAAATGCTGTGATTGATTGATTGACTAAGGTTTCTCACTGACATGCTGAATACTGACTTTACATGAAACTATAATGTACC
Organism: Lissotriton vulgaris; assembly: GCF_964263255.1. NCBI lineage: Eukaryota > Metazoa > Chordata > Amphibia > Caudata > Salamandridae > Lissotriton > Lissotriton vulgaris. The sequence continues at coordinate 2,124,364,157 of NC_141687.1, read as the reverse complement.
CTTTGAGTTATCTCACCCCCCTGGTGTTATATCTATCACTTTCAGGAGATACATTAGATTCTATCTGCCCTCACGTTCCCCAAGTCTTCCACCAGTACCACTCTCTGTTGACTGTTCTCTGTTGATCCTCTTGACACTACTCAACATTGTTGCCTCATGAAGGTGCTGTTCAAAGCCACTCGATACCTTAGTTATGCGTTTGATCACTACTGGGCAGTATTGGTAATTTGGGACTATATATCCCAGCTCCTCTTTCACTATCAAGAGTTGGGTCTTTTCATGTAGACTGGAGGCTCCATCCACTTGACGAGCCCGGCATTTTCTTTTACTTTTGCTGGGTGCTTCAACATGAATACTTTATAGGCAGTAGATTAATATTGATACAACCTGTGGGGCGAGTTCGTATTACCGGCTAATCCTCAAATAATTAAGTGGCTATCATAGAAGGACCATATTTCCCATAGTTCCCTACCTTTTTCTCCGCCCTCCACCATCACGCAACAGTCATTGGTGGCCCTTTAAAATGGCGCACCTGTTATGTTCTGGCTCACAGCGTCGGGGCACCTTAGTGAACGCTGGCCGTGAGACCCGTGTGGTTGTGGGCCTTGATGTATCGGCCGCAGCACGCGCTAAATATTTACGTGGACACAGAGAGTTAACATTGCTTGGCTGGCGCTTGTCTGCTCTGACATAGAGACCGCGCCCACAGCCATTTATTATCAGGGGTCTGCCGTATGCGGACTAAACTAACCAAATTACGTACATAGGGAGAGGCGACCCCTCTACCCCTTAGCATCTGCAATGACAGTGGAACAGTACACGGGATACCGCGAGATGCGAGACAACATTCCTCCTAAACAATAAACTACACAAAAACATAGCATGTGTTGTGGCTGGTACACACAATCAGTAATAAAAAACATTTCAACTACTCACGACCTCACATGGTTGGCCAGCCCACAGCAATATGAATTCAACATTGAAAATCTCGAAGTTGACTGGCAGGATTCCCTCGCAGATTACATTGTAACTGTTCACCTCAGCGCTGCACCACATCCCTGGAAGCTTCAAGCGGCACTTCTGGGGCAGCCGCTAATAATATCTCACTTCTCACTAGTCCATCAGCCATCCTGAGGGACAAATCAGTTCCTCTGGCGCTACTCAACGGAGAGTCACTCCTCATGCAGTCCTCACCCTCAGAAGTGTCCAGTTCAGGGGCATGGTCCAGAGTTCCATAGTACTTCTTGAAGAAAGACACGTTTCGGGTAATTCGTTCCAAGCCCTTCTAGGCAGTGACATGGGTACCTTGAATTTAGGTAATGCGCCAAGGGTCCTTCTCAAAAGGTAACCGGAATTTGCTCTCTTGATTTTTATTCTGAATCGAAACCACATCTCCCACTTGGAGGGTTGAGGGCTTGGTTCGCAGCCGGGTGCTGACTTGCTCATTGGTATGTCGTCTCTGGCTCTCTATCATACTGTTGTTTATCTTCTCAGGAGTCCATCAGGGATGATGAGGAATAGAGTCAGTAACAAACCTTCCCATGGACAAATAGCCTGGGGCACGCCCAGTAGTCATGTGGAGCATTTGCCTTTAGTCACGTAGAAATGCATAGATGGACTGCTCAACCAAGTCCCCATTAGCATCAGCAATGCAAATGACTTTATTCAATGTCCTCATGAAACGTTCAGCTTCCCCATTTGCCTGAGGCCATTTCGGGGTGATTCGCTGGTGGGAGATCCCTTGCGATAACAGATAAGCCGCAAACTCCTGACCCTGGAACGGTGGACCATTGTCCGTTCTGATCTCCTTAATCAACCCATAAGTCACCATCACCTTTTCTAGTTTAGGGATGACTTCGCCTGCCGTCAGTGAGGATAATATTTCCACCTCAGGATACTTTGAGTAGTCATCGATGACAACCATTGAATGTTTCCCATCCAATAGGCTTCCAAAATCCATGCTCACCTGAATCCAGGACCCTTCAGGACGCAGCTCAGTGATGATGGGTGCGGGAGAATTTGTCTCATCAGTCTCTTGACACCATCAGCATGACTTCACCACTTCCTCGACTTTGTTATCCATGACAGGAAACCAAACTTTTGACTGCATCCTGCCTTTTGTCTACACCATACTTTGATGGCTGGCATGACCTAACCCAACTACGCTATCCACCAAGGAGGTATAAATCACAAGCCGGTGACCTCGCAGGAAGCATCCATTCAGGTCAACACTCAACTCTGATTCAAGCTAGCCTGGCTGATGAGGGGTGTTACACCCGAAACCAGTCCCAGGATGCTTGTTTCATGTTCATAGAATTTCTAGCATGGCAGTTCGGGATGGACTGTTCCAATGAGGCACAGGGTCAAGACTGATTTGCATATAGCTGGGTCTGAACTGAGGTGGCAAAGTGAGCTAAAGAACGATGATCGTTCCAACCCAGATCTGTGACTGGGGGTGAGTGTCTGAAAAGTTTCAGCACTCCGTACATCATCTCCTTGTGTTTGCTTTGTTCGCACTTATTTGGCAGGGTATGCCCAGATGTGGGTCCCTTGCTCACTTTGCCATTGGATTCAAACTAGCCTGGCTCATAAGGGGTGTTCCCCCGAAATCGGTCCCAGGATGCTGGTTTCTGGTTCAGGGAAGACCTGGCTTGGCAATTTGGGCTGAACTTTTCCCATGAGGCACAGGGTCAAGACTGATTTACATATAGCTGGGTCTGAACTTTGGTGACAAAGTGAGTTAAAGAGCGATGATGGATTCAACCCATATCTGTGACTGGGGGTGAGTGTCAGCGCTCCGTCCATCATCTCCTTGTGTTTCCTATTAGATGTAAGACATTTTTACCATGTTTTAGGGAGAAGCAATTTACCACTGGTTAGCAGTGGTTAAGTGTGAAAAGTCCAAATGCCAACAAAAACGCGTTCAGCACCCTATAAAAGGCGTAAGGTTCAACAGATGGCTTTCCTGTCTAATTTCATTCTGTGGTCCTAATATGCTTTCTTTCCTCTATTCTTTTGTCTGTCTGGAGTAATTGCTTTTGATTGGCTGAGTGTATCCTCTACCTGCAAACACAAGAGAACAGTTTTTCGTTTCAAATATTTTTCTTATATTTCAACTTTAGCATTTAATGGGAATTGATGTCCTCCTCCTTCCTTTAGCTCTCTTTTTCTCTTTCTCTCTCCCATCTAACTCCCCACTTTGCCTCCCTACTTATCCTCTTATTCCCCTTCCGCACTTCCTTCACATTGCTCTCCTCTGCTCACTCTGTCAACATCAAGCACTCCATCCACTCAATAGCTCTCTCCTGCGCTCTCTCGCTCTGCCCACCATGAGAACGTTGGTGCCCTCTACCCCACACACTGTTGGCAAAGCCAATGTAACCACCAAGTTGTGTCTGCAGGCAACATGATGACCATCTTGGAAGTATGCAAAAAAATTAAATTCGGTATCCCACCACTATTGACTTTGGTCAATGCACGTGTCAACGTTTTACAAGCAGCATCAGAGCCAATACCAACAGCAAAAAAGTTTGGGGAAAGTGAGACCGAAGGCCTTAGACAATGCTTGTTTCATTACAGTCTTTGAGGAGCCTACGCGCGCCCGAAAAAAGTATCACGCTCTTTACTTCGGTAATGGATAATTTATCGTATATAAAATTTTGACTCTTTTTTGTTTTTTTGTTTCTCGCTACACCATCCAAGTATTCACAAGCAACCTCAGTAATTTCGTGCTGTTACATATGATAAAACCAGTGTGAGGGAGATATCTATGTATTCGGTTCCACCTTTCTGAAATAGGACACTCCCTGCAGGATATATTTAGCACTGGGTTCGTTAGAGGAGCTTCGATGTACTCTTTTTACTAGATGTCTTAATTGAAGCTTTTTACATCAGCCCACCTGCTTTGCTTTTTTTTACTTAATCCAAAATTAAAAACATGGGGCATATTATCAAGGGGGTTTATCTCCGCTTTTTTGGCTTTAAAAGCCAAGAAAGCGGAGATAAAATTATCTCCCTATTACCAAGCTGTCGTTAACACCAGTTAGCGACAGCTAATAGGAGATAGCGACCATCTTGGGCCCCGCTTTGCATGTCAGTGATATTTATCACTAATGACATGCAAAGTGGGTGTGCCAAGATGTTAGCGACTGGAAACAGTCGCTAACATCGCTATCTCCTATTACCAACTTTTGGAGATATTCGCGCTAAGCGCGAATATCTCCAAAAGCTAACACCTGCCCTGAGCAGTTCTTAGCCATGTTATCCAATGGGAGGTGGATAACATGGCTAAGAGCATTTGCTCGATAATGCATGAATATCGCTGACTTTTCAGCGATATTCATGCATTGCGGCCGTTTTTTATCGCATTTGCAATAAACCTTGCTAATAGCAAGGTTTATCTGCGATAAAAATCGCCCATGTGCGGCGATAATTTTTGTCTCTAAACAAGTTTGAGACAAAAATTATCGCTAGTTGTTGGTAATATGCCCCAATATTCTTTATCGCCGATTTGGGGGTCTTGGCATATTAATTGTTTAAGTTCCTGTTTCAGTTGTAGGATGTATTTGTCGATCTTGGCGTTCGACGCCGTGTGCGTGTAGCCGACTGATCAAGCACAGGTTTGAGTAGCCATTTAAAGAGCACCTCACTGTGTGTGGGCGGGAGGCAACATTCAGTCTACAAAAGCTAACCAAGGCCAACTATTTTTGACTTTTCCCTATTAGCATAAGGAAGAAAATGCACGGGGGATCAGTTTCAGGAAGTTAGAAAAGCACCCTTTTTATAATAGTTTGAAAAGATAAGTGCTCTGAAAAAGATTGTTTAGCGAGGCTCTATCATTTGTTCACTTCGGCTGGTTGGTCACCTCTTGGGTATTCTGAGTACAAAAGTTGGAATCAAGAGGCAGATCATGTTTTTATTTTACTCCTGCTTGAGATGCTCAGTAAATGATCTGTGATATGATAGATATTTTATGTATTCTATTCGTCTAACATTATCTCTATTTCAGACTTTGAGTTGGCTAAAATATGAAATACATTCAGTAAACACACTATATCCTAAAATAATTTGCACTGTCTCCCTTCCAAAATGCATGCAAGTCAAAAGTATATGCACTCATATGAGGAAGTGACTGTCTGCAAATCAATGTCTATTTTTCTTGACTCACTATCATATGCAGAACATTGTTTTTCACTTTGCTACAGGCAGCTGTAGTCTTGGCTGGTTTCATATGCATTTCATCACAGCCCGGTCCTTTTTCCCTTTAAAAGCAGCAGTTTCCTTTCACAGGCTGTTTGATTTGTGAATGAATGGAGTCTCAGGGGTACAATGAAATTACCCATGACCTGTATCCTACAAGTAAAGGTTTCCTGTTCATGTTTCCTTTGGTGTTTTTTTAGAAACACTCAGAACTTTGATCCATTCATTATCCTGTTCATAGGTTAAAATCAGGCTGACATTTAAAGAACAGAAATCCATTCTTTTGACAGCAGACGCCTTAATAAGAATAGTCTATTTCAACGTTCTATCGAAGTGTCATGATTTCCAGGTGTAATCAAGTTTAAGGGATTTCACTGCTCTTTTAATCTCTGCGAATTCCTTCCTTGAAACAAAGTGGACAACTTTGTAAAATGTGGACTGATTTTTAAAGTACATATTGTATATGTTCGACATTTGCACTGGCCAAATGTTTACATTTTGTGAAAGGTTCGACAGCGTAGCAAAAGAATCTATGTTAGTATATTTAAAGCAAAATTACTGTTCTACAAAATAATTTGAGTTTTTGATACATTACATGTTTTCTTACTATTAACACGTACAAACTTTAGAACAGTACATGCACATCAATGCAATAATTTAGTAAAGAAAGCAAACCATTTAACCATTTAGAATCGGTGTGCTTAGTGATGTTGCTGTTGAGCAGGTACAGTTGTTACTGTATGTCTTATGCTTTTCTATAGAGATATGAACAAGTGTTGGAGCTCAGTCTACAGCGAAGTGTGCAATTGAAAAGTATCAGGCCATATTACCAAGAAAGGGCGATACATTATTGCCGCTTTTATCAGCAGGAAACTGCCGCTAAAGTGGCGATAATGGGCTTGATAATATGCCCTTGTGAATTCCCATAGAAGCCCAGGTTAGTACCAGAAACTGGGCTTCTATGGGAAATCACAAGGGCATATTATCAAGCCCATTATCGCCGCTTTTAGCGGCAGTTTCCTGCCGATAAAAGCGGCGATAATGTATCGCCCTTTCTTGTTGATATGGCCCTTAGTCTTTTGCAAAAACATTTGTGAACCCAATATGCTCCTATATTTCACGATTATAGTTTCTGATAACCACAGACAATGTTATTAAATGCTAATTATATTTGTAAAACGCGAACGATTCTCCCCCAAGAGAGTCTCTCGGCGTTAAGCACTCTAAAATAGGCCAGAATTTCAGCAGGAAATGAAAAAAGCCAGGTTTTGAGAAATTTCTTAAAACAGGCATAATATGTACAAACTTTTATATGACAGGGTAGCTTGTTCCAGTGACGGGGGCCAAATAAGAACAAGAACTTCCCCCATATCTGGCAGTGCAATACTGGACTACGCTGGACTATGTTAACTCTCTATACCTGGGACTTCCTGGCTATCTACTTGCTCGACTGCAGGTGATCCAGAATTTGGCTGCTAGGGCCATTTTCTGGTAGGTCCCAGGACTCATATGTCCTCCTCTTGTTTTCTTTGGACTGGCTCCCGGTCCAGAAAAGAATCCATTTTAAAGCTATGATTTTGGTGTGTAAAGCTTTTCATCAGATTGGAGCTCCTTAACTTGGATAAAGATTTCCCCACTACATTCCCCAACTTAATTTGAGATCTTCAGCTCTGCTTTTGATTCCCGTTCCTAAATTTGCACTCTCCCGAGTTGGAGGAGGAACTTTTCAAGTAAATGTAAATGTATGTGTCTTGTAAAGCGCACTGTTGCCCTGACGTGTCCTGGCACTATAGACCACTGGGGAACCCGTCCTGGCTTTCCCTGTGAGATGGTCCCTCCTGGGTATCTCCAAGGTGAAATCAGGCATCCCCGGCGTTGGTGGGGGGCCGTTGTGGAGATGAGGCAAGCTAATGCCCAGAGTTGCCAAGTGTGATCCCTGGTTAGAGTAGGCACCGAGGCGAGAATTATCGAGTCCGCTGACCCTGGTTCACGACCCTGCCGCGTCGGGAATTGAACCCTGGTCCCGGGCCGTCCTCTGCTTCCAGGTCTGCCACCTCTAACCAGTGAGCCACACCACTCCATGTGCTGGCCTCCTGCCTGTGGAATGGCCTTCCCCTGTCTCTTAGAAAACTGAAAACATGGCTCCTTCAACTATAAATATGTTTTTGCTTTCTCTGCCTTGGGAGTCTTTCTGCTTCTGTGGCGTGGTCTTTTTTGCTAAGCGCCGGAACACTCCTGGGAGTAGCTGCACACTTTATAATTACCAAATTAACATAACATATCATAACATAACAGTGCAAATACTGCTGGCATTGTCCAGTGCATCTGAGGGTGCATTCAGGAGCATAAAACTCTAATTTTTTCAGTTGTTAGAGTGGCCCATTTCCAAAGAGGGACCTATGTACAAGGAACAGAAGTTTGAATAAAGAACGCTTTTTTATCAGTAGCCAATACAAGAGTTTCAATGTGGGCTCTGATGGAGAGCTGGATGGTAGATTGCAGATCAGACTGGCATTGGTATTTTGTAACCCCTGAAGCTTAGCCAAAAAAGCTTCATTTGCCATGACCACCAGGGGGTTTCCATAGTCTAGGCAACTTATAATAAGTGCCAGAGTGATGGATTGCCTTGACTGAAAAGGCAGCCATTGAAAAGCTCTTCTAAACAGGCACATAATTCCACAACTGGACCCCAAGATGAAGTTTGCTTGTTCTCTCATAGAGAGGGCATAATTAATTAGAATGCTCGAATTCAAACTGCCTTTGTTGGGGTAAAAACTGTTCCCAATTCCAGCTGCCACCAGTCATCAGACCAATAGGAGGAAGCTTTACCAAAAACCAAGAGTTTCTGTATTTAGTTGAAAGCAGTTGGATGACATGCATAGTGCTTTTTTCATATAATCCCTGAATCAGATTTGAGTGGATTAAGGATCTTTCTCAATGGTAATAATAAATTGCTTGTCTCCGCATATGAGATAACTTCAAAATCTCAAGATATTATCACTTGAGCCAGGGGGGGTCACATCGATATTAAAAAGGGTCGGGCTCAGAGATGAGCCCTGTGGTACCCCCAAGTTGAGGGTCATAGTTCGAGAATTAAAGAGGTCCAGCTGCACCTAATGTGACCAATCCCGTAGGAGGTTTTCTAGCCAACCAAGCTCTTTTCTCCCGACACCAATCTCCTCCAGTATTTGGACTAGGATAGTGTGGGAGATGGTGCTGAATGCCATTGATACATCTAGTAATGCCAACATGGCTGGGTGGCCATCATCCAAAGAGAGTCTAATGGTATCCAAGACATCCCCAAATATGTCTCTGTACCAGGAATTCAAACTGGGAGCGGTCCAGCAGGGAATGGGTTTCCAGGTAGGACATCAACAGTTTGTTAACTACAGTCTGTAATTAGTAAGTATGGGCGTAATGCGTGAATTCACGGTACCCGAATTTGTGCGAAAGCAAATTCGCGTTCCGTATAATCTGTGAATTTGCAGATTTTTTTTTGCGTGTTCCCGGGGCGCTTTGCGTGTTTGCGGGCCTCTTGCAGCGCATCGACCGCGAAGTTACCCATGCGGTCGTACATGGGCACGGCCATCTTGTTCGCATTGCGTATTTTCATTTCCGGGCACTAGTTGCATGCTCGCGTTGTGCGCGGGCACGATTACGTGGTCGTGTGCTTTTTTGCGTGCTCGCGGGGGAAATATTGCGCGAACTTACCCACGCGGTCATCAATGGGCGCGGCCATCTTGTTTTTCATTCATTGCTATGGTTCTTGGCATGCTTTTTCAGTCCTCCCCTAATCTTTGCAATCCTTTGTTTCTTTGAACTTTTTTACTGATTATCTATACCTCTCTTTTTCTACATCTATATTTTGTGATTTTTTCTACTTTTGGTCACTTTAAACTACTTTTTTACCTCTTTTCTTTTATGTACTTTTTCCCAATTCTTTCCTATTTTTTATTTAACTTTCCTGTCCAGGACCATGGTAAAGGGAGCCGGGAAGAACACCAAGGGGAAGGGTCCCGCACCCCGTACCCGGCTCCCATGCAGGCGCTTAAGGGGGGAGGCAGTAATAGCCCGGGAGATTTTCAGCACAGTGGAGGTGGCCGCACTGTTTTTTTTCATCCAGCGCCACCTCCCCAAGTCCGTCACGGCAGGCGGCAGGCGGCAGGCGGCAGGCGGCAGGCGGCAGGCTCGGTGAAGGGTATGGGCTCCGGGAGCGTCGCAAGCTATGGGGGAAGGTGTGCCGGGCCATGTATCGGGAGTCTGGGGTCCGGCGCACCTACAACCAGGCGACACACTGGTGGTCCGACATCCTGGACCAGGAACAAGACCTGCTCGACCTGCTTGGCGTCAAGATCCCTGGACTTGGTGAGTACTATTAGCTATTTAATCACTACTTTGTTTTCTCCTGCTCTGTGTTATGATATTGCAAATATTTGTTTTTTTCGAAGAGCAAGAATGCTGCTGATTACATTGCAGGTACATTATGTTTCAAAAGCTTCTGTGATTTCAAATGCTCACCTGCTCACTGGCAGTGCTACTATGCTTATTGGTTTTCAATTTTGTGCTCATTTGGCCTGGGTGATGATTATGTATCAGTGTGCTTTACAGAACTGCGTAATGCTAGACATTAGAGACTCAAGTCCAGTCCTTCCTTTGTACTCCTGCCACTAAGAAGAGATAATGGTGGTGATCATGACGGACTGTGTCTGTCACTTTGCGTGCTGCGTAGTGCTGCCTGCCAGTCCTAGTAGAACTTTTTTGTAGTTGGTTTAGTGAGTTACATAACTTTCCAAGTAGACGGTCCGCGAATCCAGCAATACTATATCCTAGTAGACCACATCAGATATGGGTCAATAAATTTAGTGCAATTGTTGTCTATTTCCCTGAAATAATTTGTTATTGTTTTTTTGAAATGTTTGATGTGGTTGACAACAATCATCCATGTTTGTGTCTTTCTTTCATGTTGTACATCACCTCCCCCCGGGACAAAGGGAAACAGGAGTAGGAAGCAGCACCGGCAGAGCAGGGACAACCGCAGGAAGGTCAGGATCGGTCCGGCGAGGGCTCCTCTGCTGGCCCCAGTAAGTTTTCCTGTTATATTAATAATTATACTTCCCTATCTTTTACAGCACCTGTATTTTTTCCAAACGTTCCCATTCTATTTTTTCCTAAATCGTCTTTGATCTTCTTGTAGACTGTTTCTAACTTCTTATCCTGCCTCTAGTATGACTCCCTGTGGTACTACTAGATTATTATGAGTCTGTATGTGTAGCTAACTAAGCTTGCACAGTTGGCAAAAGGTGTTAAACAAAACTCCTATTCTATTGAGCAATAGCTCTATGCACTGAGTGCAGTCCTCTGGGTTGTCCATAATGTCTTTTGAAGTCTTCTAAATGTTTATGCTTTGACAATACCCAACAATAAAATGTCAATGGCCACCAAGAATAGGATACTAGTTTACTTTTTGATTGGATAGGAGGACAATCCATACTACTACTGTTGCAGGGACTATTCTGCACAAACAGAACTATGGACAAGAAATAGGGCATTGGTTATAAATTATAATAGGCGCAGTTAGACTTACCACATACCTCAGTCATGAAAGAAGTTGAACCCACAATCTCCTTACTGACTAGCTAGTGTGTCAGAGTTATTATTTAGCTCCCGAATGCTGCGATGATTGATCCCCAATGATTATACAACCCAGGACATAAGACTACGGAGTCAGAGTCCTGACCTCTCTGAGCCACAGCGTCATGCTTGCAAATTGCAAACCCTTTCGCTCACTCACTCATGACCAAAAACCACAGAGTCTATGTAAGTTTTAAAGCTTTATTAAAAGTAAAAACATTTATTAAAATCAAATTCATCATATAAGATAAACGGTGAAGGATTCAAAGCTGAAAAGTGGCTGATTTCACACATTAATTGTGGGAGAGCCCTCACCTGGTTGGAACTTCAAGTCTTATTTGTGGGGATGAATCGTTGCTGACTCCGTCCAAGTGATGATGATCTGATCTTGCTCTTTCTTAGAAGATAAACTTCTGTCTGTTATAAGAAAAATGATGCATGTTAAAAAGCAAGCATTCATCAGTTGTGCCGAAAAGTGTAGCAAGTCATGTTACGGCTAAGCATAAATAAAAAAAAACTTCCCAGAAGAAAGGGAAATTTATAGTTAAGAGACTAGAGAGTCACAAATTATTACATTTGTTTATGTAGTACTAGTAACATTTTTTCATTCCTAGACAAAATAGGGAGTGGTGTATATGGCATCTAAGAATATGAAATGTATTTTCTAGGTGGAACATCGGCACAGCCATCCACCAGTGCCGGGGCCAGCGCGGAGGTGGGCACTCCTGGGGCGGAGGCGGTGCAACAGCCATCAGGAACTGCTGTGGGGGATGCCACGGGAGTGGCGGACAGTGGTAAGCTATTATATACCTTACTTATTGAGATTGCAGACAGCAGAGTGTGCTCTCTGCACGGCTGTATATGTTGTACAGTACAAGTACACTTTACTGTTAAGAAGACTTACAAATTTAGAACTACGTTTTTTTCAATCAGGTAGAAGACATTCACCCTTGACTTCGCAATAGCATTAGCAGCGGTAGTTGACGAGTAACCAATGACCTCCTGTAAATTTGACTTCAGCTCAGCTGTGAAAGTTTTATCGAGAAGCCAAGTCAGATCAGAGATGAACTTGATGAATGGGATGAACGAAAAGGGAAAGAAGGGTGCAAGGAAGAATGAGCGAGTTAAAAGTAATGACTGGAAAAGAATGATACATGTTTTTGAATGCTGCCCGAGGTGGCTGGAAATAGGATGCATGGCCGGTTGAAGGCTGAAGCAAGGATGGGTGGAAGGAGAAAGGGAAGAGGACTGCCTGGGTGGGTGAAACAGAAACTGTATATGTGCGTAATATATCCTTTGGTTCAAATTCAAATGCAAGTCAAGCACGGATGCATGGCTGGCGGTTTCCAAAATAAAATAAAAAGGTAGTTTTTTCTAGAGTTTTCGTGATTGACATTTACTTTGAAAGGATGGATGCCTAGATCATGGTACTATCTTACTCATAGATAGCATAGGTGTATGTAGACAGAGTAGACAGTCACTGGATGAAGTGAGTGTTACTTTGAAGAGCATGTAACACCGCACCCGCACATCCGTTCCAGTGTAGCAAAGGTTCGGAAAAGAAATTGTAATTTTTCAGAATACTACCATGACTAGTAACAGTAGTTTGCAAGCACAGCATATATTTCCTACCTCTGTTAATAATTTTATTACAACTCTGTCATTCATGTGTGGCCTATCAGTGTTCACTCAATAAAAAACAAAGCACATAAAGTCATCCCATATGTAAGCAAATATCCTGTGAAGGGATAGATGATCATACATTTATTTATCTTCTTCATTTTTCTTTTCTAGTAGTCATTGGCACTGCAGGGTGAAAGTTAAATAGAATGGCCAGTGCCACCCGTAATAGAAAAGTAAGAGCTTCACCACCTGTATGTACTAGAGTGGTACAGTAACACAAGTCTGTGTCATCATGACTTGCGTCTGTTTTTCTCAGGTGCAAGTTGACTGCGCTGGCATTATGCCGGCTTCCAGAAGTTTACGTACCAATTTCGCTAAACAAGAGAAAAGAAGAAGAAGAATACTGGTGTACTGTCTGAGTCTAATGTAGTGAGTCCATATAATGCTAGTAGAATTGATTCCTGAAACTCCCACTATTGTTAGAGCAGAGGCCGACCAAGTGGAAGGTTAGATATATACAGGCCACAAATGTTATGTACTGTGCTTGCAAGTTGCTAGTGTTACTGTGACACAACTTTCTACTGAATTATTTTGTGTTATTCTTAAAGAGCATTGGTTACAGTATGTTTTTCTTTCTTCATATAGATGCTCCTTCCAAACCAACACGGAAGGAGCTGGCTAGACGGGCCCGGCAAAGAAAGCTGGAGGCGATTGTCGCCAAATATCGGCGGCTGGTGGCCCAGGAGGAGGAGGAGGACACGCAGTCTCAGTCCACAACATCCACCACTACAGCTGCATCCTCCTCCGCGCACCCTGGGTCAGCCAGTCAGCGCAAGCCTCCAGTGGCACGGAGCCGTGGTACCGCAGCCACCCGCCACCGCCAAGCAGCCAAAAAATCAGATGTGGGGACAGCAGGTGCGGGCACGCATCCACCGCCTAACCCTCAAGGTGTCCAACCTTGAGCAGGAGATGGAGAGAGTTAAAACCCTGCTCAAGAACCTCCGCAGGGAGCAACGGGACCACCTGGCCAAAGGACACCGCCGGCGGCAGTAGAGGAGGAGAGACTGTCCCTTGCCTCTTTTTTAAAGACTTTTGGGGGTGGTTGGAATTGGGAGTTGGGTTTTTTGGACTTTGGAGACTTTTTATTTCACAGACATTCTTTGGGGATAGGGAGGGGGGTGGGTCATGTCTTGCGGGATGGTTTATTTTGTTAGGGATAAAAATAATGATTTACTTTCAACTTAGACATAGCATTACAAGCAAACGCTTATCTTACCTGTGATTCGTGTTTGAGAATAGGGCTAGGCACAGGGCTGGCTGCATGGCAAATGGCGATTAAGGTTGGCAATCCTGGGCGGATGAAATGGCATCGTTGTGGTGGTAGTAGTGGTGGTACACAATGGCAGTAGCAGCATATAAAGAAAAAAGAAAATAAAACCTTGAGTGGCTTGAGCGGAGCATTAGAACAGCACGATATATAGCACAGTACACAAGAACAGTGCCATAATTTAGCCTTACAAATGCTAAAGTATTCAAAGTATAACTACTAGTTGTGTGGAGTTTGGCTTTGGCTACTACAAGAAATAGTACTGAAGGTGAAGTACACAGCAGCTTAATCATTCGCCACGTGTAGGAGGAGGATGTTCTTGATGATCAATCCAGTTGATGGCGCCCATGAAAATCAGATTTGATTTGCAAATAGTCATGGGTCTGTGTAGCTGAGTAAGAATATATCCTCGGATTCCTTCACCAGCCTTGAAATTGATTTTCTGTTTCTTTGACCTTATCCTCCCCAGCAAGTGTGTGGAATTATTGTTGTTATTTAGTCACACCTAAATGAAAACCACACAGCCCGGGGGAAGAGGGTTAAGGTTTTAAAATTGGATGGGAATGGGGTTTTTGGGGAAACTTTAGTGGAGAGAGGAAAGAAAGCACAGCATGGACAAACAACAAATGAAGATAAACAAATCTTTGGATACGAAGATATCCATAAATCTTTTAAGGGACATAAAGGAAGTGCATGCTCTACTGCATGCATGAAGGTGATTGCTAAATGGATGGTTAGGTTACTTAAACTAAGTAGTACTTTCTACAACTTACTAACTATGAAGAAACAATGTGACAGTACAGGGTTGCAGTAATTACGCAAATTCACTTGCCTATCTGCCCTCAGAGAGAATAAACAACACTTAGTACATGAAATTAGTTTTAAAAATAGCATAGAAAAATGTATATAATGGCTGGAGGGATGAATTTGAAGCAAACAAAAGCACAGAGTCACACTCATAGAAGTTCACAACAATAACAATATTTAAAAGATAAAGAGAAGTGAAGAGGATACTGTAACTGTATGTTGTAGTTGTCCTGTTGAATTTCGGAAGTTGCATGCATCCAGCCATTTCTCTTATTCGTGGTACTCCTCCATTCCATCTGATGCTCCGTCGATCAATCTTGGTGAACAGACACACTGTCCACTGCCTGCCTGGCGGATACGGAATTGCGGATCGCTAATGGTAAGCCTGAGTTAATAGTTTTTCCAATCGCACAGGGTAAAAGCCGGCCTGTAATTGTTGATGGAAAAACAGGAAGTGATATTAAAACACCACGGAGAAAAAAATATAAGGTACGCTGTGTAGTGCAAAAATAACACTTTCAGTTTAACAGAGGCGACAGTATTACATACAAGCATCATTTCGAAAGTGCATACTCTGAGTCTCCTTTTCAAGGATAGTAATTAGTAAGTATGGGCGGATTGTGCGGATCTGCGGTCCGCGAATTTGTGCGAAATCGAAAAAAAATGTGAATTCATGGATTTTCCCGCAAACTCGCGGATTATTTTGCGATTTGCAATACTATTACTGGGGTACTTTCTACTGGCTAATCCAGTAAGTGCTACCTCGTTGGGTAAATGTATGGTGCTTTTCCTACACTATAGCTGTGTAAAGTGCCAGAAGAATTGTCTCCAGTGACTTCTGCAATAACGTATTCCCGGCAATGTTAGCCTATGGGCCGAAATGCACCTTAGAGTCAGGGCCAAATCCCCTTTCCCCTCAACTTACAGACAAACTACTATTTTTCCCCTAAACGAGACCTTCCCACTGTGCCTCCCAAACCCCTAAACCCATCCCCAAAAATCTAGAAAACCACCAAATAGCTCCCAAAAACATACAATACTGCTACCTTGCAGGCCACCAATGTAAGCCAATGGCAAAAATGCACCTCAGAAACAGGGCCTAATTCCCCTTTCCCCTAAACCTACGACCAATCTGCTCTTTTGACACACAATTAGACCTTCCCAGCAGTGCTCCCAGACCCCTAAACCCACTCCCAAAAATCCAGAACACCCCACATTACCCTCCCAAAAGCATGCATTACCGTGACCTCGCAGAGGCCTAAGTTAAAATCGTGCCAAAACGCACTCTGAAACTAGACCCAAAACACCCCTTTTCCACCATGGATTTTCTTCAAACCACTTGCAATCAAAATTAGATCTTCCCAGTAGTGTTCCCAGATCTCCCTAAACCCACTCCGAAAAATCTAGAACACCCCACATTACCCTCCCAAAAACGTACAATACCGTGACCTCGCAGAGGCCTACGTTAAAATCGTGCCAAAATGCACTCTGAAACTAGGCCCAAAACACCCCTTTTCCACCATGGATTATCTTCAAACCACTTGCAATTAAAATTAGACCTTCCCAGCAGTGCGCCCAGACCCCTAAACCCACTCCCAAAAATCTAGAACACACCCAAATAGCCCCCCAAAAATATGCTATACTGCTACCTTGAAGGGCGCCAATGTAAGCCAATGGCAAAAATGCACCTCAGAAACAGGGCTAATTCCCCTTTCCCCTCAACCTACAACCAAACTGCTCTTTTGACTCAAAATTAGACCTTCCCAGCAGTGCTCCCAGACCCCTAAACCCACTCCCAAAAATCTAGAACACCCCACATTACCCTCCCAAAAACATGTATTACTGTGACCTCGCAGAGAACGAAGTTAAAATCATGCCAAAACGCACTCTGAAACTAGGCCCAAAACACCCCTTTTCCACCATGGATTTTCTTCAAAACACTTGCAATCAAAATTAGACCTTCCCAGCAGTGCTCCCAGACCCCTAAACCCACTCCCAAAAATCTAGAACACCCCGAAATAGCCCCCCAAAAACATGCAATACTGCTACCATGCAGGCCGCCAATGTAAGCCAATGGCAAAAATGCACCTCAGAAACAAGGCCTAATTCCCCTTTCCCCTCAACCTATCACCAAACTGCTCTTTTGACTCAAAATTAGACCTTCCCAGCAGTGCTCCCAGACCCCTAAACCCACTCCAAAAATCTAGAACACCCCACATTACCCTCCCAAAAACGTGCATTACAGTGACCTCGCAGAGACCTAAGTTAAAATCGTGCCAAAACGCACTCTGAAACTAGGCCCAAAACACCCCTTTTCCACCATGGATTTTCTTCAAACCCCTTGCAATCAAAATTAGACTTTCCCAGAAGTGCTCCCAGACCCTTAAACCCACTCCCAAAAATCTAGAACACCTCACATTACCCTCCCAAAAACGTGCATTACTGTGACCTCGCAGAGACCTAAGTTAAAATCGTGCCAAAACGCACTCTGAAACTAGGCCCAAAACACCCCTTTTCCACCATGGATTTTCTTCAAACCCCTTGCAATCAAAATTAGACCTTCCCAGAAGTGCTCCCAGACCCTTAAACCCACTCCCAAAAATCTAGAACACCCCACATTACCCTCCCAAAAACGTGCATTACCGTGACCTCGCAGAGGCATAAGTTAAAATCGTGCCAAAACGCACTCCTAAACTAGGCCCAAAAAAAACCTTTTTCCACCATGGATTTTCTTCAAACCACTTGCAATCAAAATTAGACCTTCCCAGCAGTGCTACCAGACCCCTAAACCCACTCCCAAAAATCTTGAACACTCCACATTACCCTCCCAAAAACGTGCATTAACGTGACCTCGCAGAGGCCTAAGTTAGAATCGTGCCAAAACAAACTCTGAAACTAGGCCCAAAACACCCCTTTTCCACCATGGAGTTTCTTCAAACCACTTGCAAACAAAACTAGACATTCCCAACTCTCATCCCAGCTAAGCAAATCCACTAATAACCACCTACAACACTCTCCAATCGCACCCTAAAAACACGCAATATTCGAAAATTAACATAGACTCCTATTGCAGCGGTTTCCCTCCCTCGACTTAGCCTAAACACACCCTTCCCATCAATCGATTCCTCCCAAATTTCCTGCACGACCACCAATTACCCCTCCCTACCACTCACAGAAGCCCTGTTCCTCTAGCTCAACTGGAACACCCCGAACACACTTTCTCCTTGCGCCCCCAATCCGCCCATTGCATAACATGGCAAATTGCGCCTTGACAAAAAACTGCTGTTTTCAACACTTCCACTACTTCGATCCTCTTGAAACTTACCAGGACACTTGTTCCTGCGATTCCCAAGAATCTCAGCAAGGCAGAACAAAATCGATCCACTGGAAGGTGTACGACTTTTCACCCAAACACACGCACCCGCAAAACACCATAAAAAAAACAGAATTCGGCCAATTCTGGACTAAAAAATGCCAAACCCCCCCTAAAACCTTGCCAACATAATTATGAACAAGCCTGCATCGTGCCCTGAGCCCTAGACTCCGGGAACCCTACCAAATTCAATCCAAAAAACCCTAGTAAATCGCACTGAACCCCCAAAACAGCCCTAAACCCTAAAAACACCCAAATTCCCTCAGACCTAGCCCTCAACCCTACACTGAGCTGGCCTAAAAAAAAATATCCGCCCGCATGCGAATTTGCGAATTTTTGAAAATTTCGCGAGAATCACGGATTGCAAATTTGCTGGAGAAAATCCGCAAATTTCGCGAGCCGAACTAATTTTTGGCCCATGCTTGCGGCAGGCCCATGCAGACGGTCAAGGCAGGCACCACTGAGTGAAGCAACCTGATGTAGCATACCTAGGCTCTTTGACACAGACAGACAAAGCATATCTAATTGTATGCAGCAAGCCACATAGCCCCAATTTTACATGAACTGCTGTCTGGACTCTGCCTGGCATAACAACACTACACTGCCTGGACCACTCCATACCACGACTAGACAGACATGTAGTTCTGCTGTAGTAGTTGTTGTAGATTGGTTTACCTGTTTGCACTCACAAATTGGCCATAGTTCTTCCGTAAACCGACGATGATGATCCATCCATCCCTGTGAGTGACTGTAAAGAAAAAAGATATATTATTTAACTTTGATCATCAACAATCATCATCAATCATCATGGTATATTGGCAAACAGTGAGTCCAAGGAAATTTTGCATATTGGAAAATGCAACGTAGTGGCCCCTGCAGTTGAAGTACAATTTAAATTAAACAAGGTAAAAAAAGCAGAGTAAACTTGAGTTACATTTAGTGTGTAAAAGATTAAATAATAACAGAAGACATATGATTCATTTAATGCACAACAAAAAAAACCAATTGCTTTCATCAGAGCCAGACAGCCATTGCTGTCCACTGCATGCCATCTTCTCATTATTCATTACCTGTTCCACTTTTTGTCTGTATCTTCTTCTGAAAGTGAAGGCCCACAGGGCAGCCTCTCCTTTCAATTTCAGAAGTAACTGTCAGCAATCAGCATGTAGTCAGTAATTCAAGTCCCACTTTAGGGGACTTGTCTACGAAGACAAAGTTTCTTGATTCTGCGTAATCTAGCCATCTGCCTTGAGGGAAATGGATAGGGGGAGTATCGAGGAGGAGGCTAGAGGAGCATGATTGAGTTGTGAACCTCAGGAATGCAGACTGCGGCACCTTCAAATCAATAAGGAAATAAGATGAAGACAGTGCTGCTGATGGACTTGTTGTGATTAGGTGATTAGAGTTTTGTTGTGGTAAAAGTTCCAAAACAAAGAAAGACACACAGGAATAAAAGTGAATAAGGACGAAAAATAAAAGGAAGTCATTTTCAGGCCTCTGTGTCAGGGAAGTAGAGCTCGTCATCAAACTCTGTGAATTGAGACGGGAGTAGGCAGCTAACAGAGAAGAACTTCCATCACCTAAGTCGGTGTCCTCTTCTTCTTCCTGCGTGCATTCACGTATTTTGTAATCTGGAGGTATGAAGTGTTGATTCATCTTGATCATTGTTAACCTCTCCACATTTTTGGGCGAGAGGCGGGTCCTTAATGAAGTTACAATGGCACCAGCAGCACTGAAAACACGTCCAGAAGACACGCTTGCGAGTGGGCAAGACAAATAATTTAGAGCCAGGTTGGTGACCAGTGGCCATATAGCCTTTTCCTATACCAATACAGCAATGGGTTCTGATTAATGAAGACCTCTGTTGTGTCATCCAGATAGGCCTGCACCATCCACTCAAGGTTCTCCAGGGGTGCTCCACTTTGCGTACCATCTGTGGTCTTTGCATCACTGGAACGACCAAACCCTTGATGAGTTAGCCAATCCGCTTCCTACAATATTATGGCTGGGCCTGGTGCAGGTGAGGAGGATGATGATACGGTTGCTGGTGTCGTTAATAGCTGTGAGGGAAAGTGACTGCGTTCGGCCACAGATTCAGAAGTGGACCTTGACGCCTGATGGCCTGCTGATTCAGTAGTACTTCTGCCGGTTCCTTCAATTTTCTGCCGCTCTTTTTCGAACCGAGTGGCTGACAGAGCTAGCCAATGTTTGTACTTTGTAACATCTGCTTCATCAAAAGGAATAAATGCTTTGCTGGCCACTGCCTTTTTGTACCGTGGATCCAGAATAGTGACACAAATGTAATGTTGTTATGTATGTATTTTTTTAAGCCTTTCATTGTCAACTGGGCGGCTTAATAAGGTCTCCGCCAACTGATATGCGTCTTGATTTTCACCATCCTCTCGGAACATTGAAGACACCGCCTTCCAGTTGGTGCTCTAGCATGCACAACAATGGGATAGCTTTGCCAAAGTACAGTCCTCCCTGCTGACTTCATGCGTGAAGACATCAAAAGGACGAAGCATGTCTGTCAGGCTTTTAACTAGCTTCCATTCCTCCAACTCTAGCCTCATGTCTTTCATTTTATAACCCAGTTCAAAGACATACTCTTTGATTACCATCCACTGCTCAGACAGGCGCTCAAGCATGTAGAAGCTTGAGTTCCAATGTGTTATCACCTCCTGGATGAGTCCTTTGACTGGCAGTCTACGTTCACGTTGCATGCTCCTCAGCTTATTCCGGGCCTTAAAAGAATGGCTGAAATATGTGCAGATTCTTCGGCAGGTGGTCAATAACTTGCTGACTGTCTTTTCTTTTTTCAAGAAATCTTGCACAACAATGTTAATACTGTGAGCCAAACACGGCACTCTGAAATAGTCACCCTCATGCATGGCCTTAACTATTTTACTGCCATTATATGTGGAAACATAACCTATCATGCGCTTTCTTGGATGTGGCCATTCATAGACCTCACTCTGAAACTCATCCAAAATGTTTAGTGCAGTATGAGATTTCTCCATGGCAAACATGGCTACTGTTGCATGTTTCCAAGTAGCTTGAAAAAGTGTCCGTGTCAACACCTGCACATAACTTGTCTGTAACCCCTGCAAAAGAGACCCAGTGTGCAGTGATGCACATGTAATCAAGGGCTTAGCAACTGGTCCACATGTCTGTTGGCAGGTGGATAGTGTGAACAGCACTCTTCTGCAAAGCTGCCCCAATCACCTCCAGCACATCTTGATGTAGTGCTGGAACCGCAACTCTGGCAAAATAGGACTGGCTTGGAACCTTCCATTTAGGGCAGACTGTTGCCACAAATTCTGGAAAACCCACCCCTTCCACAAAAGAAAAAGGGAGAAGGTCCAGCGCTAACATTTTTGCCAGCTTTGCGTTATACAGACATGCCGTTGGGTGGTTGCGTTCAAATGGCGCCTCCGACCAAAACATGCTTCTAATGGTGGTCTGGACAGTTTTACGTGATGATGATTATGCAGACTTCTTCAACCCAGTTAGGCTCATTGATGTACTTTTTCGCATTGGTGTCTCTCCTAGACTCTTAGTGTGCCTCATACATGTTGCAAGGGTAGAGGGTGTGGGCGCTACCACAGCGGTGCTGCTGCCAGGGGTATTGGGTGTACCAGAAAAAATGTTGGTCGGTTCTTGACTTCCCCCCTGCACTATTAGCCCCTGGTCTTCATCAGATGCAATGTGAATGGATACATTTGGATCTGTTCTAATTTTGGCTTCCCGAATCTGCATTAGGTGCGCCTCCCACTGGATAGTGTGGTGTTTTTGAAGATGACCTCTCTGGCCTCCGGTACCATAGTTTGTACCAAGCTTACCCCGACTAACTACTATTTTACAAATCGAACAAACAACCATGTTTTCCGCCTTTTTGCTAACACTAAAGAAGACCCAACCTGGGGACTGGAGAAGTCTGCTGGTGGTGGAGGTGTTACTTTCAGTTTCAATGCCAGATGAAGTGGAGGATGGGCGTGGCTGAATTTGACTCTGTTGTGCACTTACAGCACCACTACTTGAGGTAATGGAGGTCGAGCTGGATGGAGGTCCCTGCCGGCACTTCTGAGTCTGATGAGAAACTATGGGAGCTGTAGGTCGTGTTGGTGTTGTAGTTAACTGTGTTGGTGGTGGTACCAGTGCCACGCCGCCCACATCCCACTCAGCAGCAATTCGGGATAGGGTCAAAATGTCTGTCTGCTGCTTGCCCGCTGGGGGTGGAGTGACGACTGTGATGACTGGGTCGTCGTCAGACTGTTCATCAGCAGCAGAATACACCACTTCTTGTTCATCGTCATCACCCATAAGTGGAAGCCTTGCGGGAACCTTCCTTTTAGGCTTAGCTACCTGTGTCGGCTCATGGCGTGCTTCACTCTCAGACTGTATTGGTGGGTTCCAATCAACATCAAGATCATCAGAAGGAAGGGGGCTTGAAGAAGAAATTGAAGTAGCCCTCCTTGACCTTTTTCTTGCTGGGGATCTGGAAGACAATGGATCATCATCAGGAGGAGTGGCTTCCTTGGATGATACCTCCGCATAAATCTCGTTTTCCTGATGTGCCCCAACTCCTGGAGGAACAAGCATTGTGGTCAGTTGTGCCGCTCCATGCGCCTCTACTTGCGCCTCTCCATGCGCCTCTCCTTGCACCTCCCGTTGCGCCTCTCCTTGCGCCTCTCCTTGCGCCTCTACTTGCGCCTCTCCTTGTGCATGTACTTGCGCATATACTGGCGCTTGTACTTGCACTTGTACTAATTGCACCTGTGGTTGTCGTTGCGGCTGTGGTTGTTGAACACTCGTCAGATGAGTTACACACTGCGTTGATTGGATGCTACTTTCTTGCGATGAGCCAACATCGCTGGTCGATGGTGATTGAGCAATGAAAGTGTCTGCCTCTGCAGCACTCGTGGCCATGGACCTAACCTTGCGTGTTGGCACTGAGCCCAATGAAGCAGAGGCTTTGTTTTTTTTTTGCCCGAAAAAAGTGTCTGTGAGCACACCAGTCTCCTTGGTAAGTGGCGCCACTTGCTTCTTCTGCTCCTTCTTACTGGCAGTGGCACTGGCAACTTTCTTGGTAGAGGAGCTACGGCCACCTTTCTTTGGGCCCATCTTCTTCAGATGTCAGAACAGCAGGCCGCAGTTGCACGATGTCAGAGTTGTCTGTGGCCACACGTGACGTCACGTGACGTTGTGCTGCACACACCGCTGCAGGACTTTTTCTCTGGCACTGGTGGTTCTCTTGTGCACCTAAAAGCAAAGAAAGCCAGAGGAACATCAGTTTAACACCACCCCAAAAAGTCGAAAAAACCCACAAAAATCACCAAAATACAATGGCATCCATGCCCTCAATGATGTTGAAATTCAAGACACCCCACAGAAAGCCTTGGTCCATGCACCACTGAGTACCCCTGGGCATTATGGATGAAAGCAGGACAGACTGGGTGCAGGCCTATGGCACAAAGCACACTGCCTGGCTTCAAAATGGCCCCTTGACCCCCAGCCACATGGCCGGGCCCTGCCTGGACCAGGCCTCAAAATGGCCCCCACCCACATGGCCAGGCCCCAACACCACCCCAAAAAGTCGAAAAACACACAGAAATCACCAAATCCAATGCCATCCATTCCCTCAATGAGGTTTAAATTCAAGACACCTCACAGAAAGCCTTGGTCCATGCAGCACTGAGTACCCCTGGGCATAATGGATGAAGGCAGGGCAGACTGGGTGCAGGCCTATGGCACAAATCACACTGCCTGGCTTCAAAAGAGAAGTGTGGCTCAATGGTTAGAGGAGGCATACCCGGAAGCTGAGGTCAGACCCGGGACCAGGGTTCAAATCCCGACGCGGCAGGGTCTGAGCCCAAGTGTCCATGAACTCGATAATTCTCAGTTCGGTGCCTACTCGAATCACGGGTTCACACTCTGCAACTCTGGGCAATAGCTTGCTTAATCTCCACTACGGCCCCCCGCGGCGGGATGCCTGGCTTTCACCTTGGAGATGCCCAGTACAGGTTATCTCACAGGGAAAAGCCAGGACGGGTTCCCAATGCAAGCGCCGGGACACCCCGTTGGGGTAGCTGTGCGCTATATAAGATACACAAAAAAAAAAAAAAATGGCCCCTTGACCCCCAGCCACATGGTCAGGCCCTGCCTGGACCAGGCCTCAAAATGTCCCCCACCCACATGGCCAGGCCCCAACACCACCCCAAAAAGTAAAAAGACACACAAAAATCAACACAATCCAATGCCATCCATGCCTTCAATGATGTTTAAATTCAAGACACCCCACAGAAAGCCTTGGTCCATGCACCACTGAATACCCCTGGGCATAATGGGTGAAAGCAGGGCAAACTGGTTGCAGGCCTGAGCACACTGCCTGGCTTCAAAATGGCCCCTTGACCCCCAGCCACATGGCCAGGCCCTGCCTGGACCAGGCTTCAAAATGGCCTCCACCCACATGGCCAGGCCCCAACAACACCCCAAAATGTCGAAAAACACACCAAAATCACCACGATCCAATGCCATCCATGCCGTCAATGATGTTTAAATTCAAGACACCCCACAGAAAGACTTGGTCCATGCACCACTGAGTACCCCTGGGCATAATGGATGAAAGCAGGGCAGACAGGGTGCAGGCGTATGGCACAAAGCACACTGCCTGGCTTCAAAATGGCTCCTTGACCCCCAGCCACATGGCCAGGCCCTACATGGACCAGGCCTCAAAATGGCCCCCACCCACATAGCCAGGCCCCAACAATACCCCAAAATGTCAAAAAACACACAAAAATCACCACAATCCAATGCCATCCATACCCTCAATGATGTTTAAATTCAAGACACCCCACAGAAAGACTTGGTCCATGCACCACTGGGTACCCCTGGGCATCATGGATGAAAGCAAGGCAAACTGGGTGCAGGCCTGAGCACACTGCCTGGCTTCAAAATGGACCCTTGACCCCAAGCAACATGGCCAGGCACTGCCTGGACCAGGCCTCAAAATGTCCCCCACCCACATGGCCAGGCCCCAACAACACCCCAAAAAGTAAAAAAAAACATACAAAAATCACCATAATCCAATGCAATCCATGCCCTCAATGATGTTTAAATTCAAGACACCCCAGAGAAAGACATGGTCCATGCACCACTCACTACCCCTGGGCCTACTGGCTAGTGTGGCTTTACAGGCTCCCCAAATTAAAAAAAAAAATCCACATATAACAGTGAGCTAAAATTCCATGACATAAATGAGATTTAAGTTCAACAAAACTCACAGAAACAGTTGTATCATGCACCCATGACTAACCCTGGGCCTACTAGATACTGTGGCTACCCACAATATATTTTTTCAAAGTTGTGAAAAAGTTTTAAAATTGTAGTTGCAGCAACTGCAATGCCCCAAACAAACAACACCAACTTACTTGTAAAATCTCAAATCCAAAAGTGATCCAAAGTCCAAAAAGTCCTCAAATCCAAATATCCAGCCGCAGCCACATAAAGCAATCCTTCCAGCTCCGGATCCAAATGAAAAGTGACCAGGACATGGACTAAGCACTGGGAAGAGCTTGAAGGACAGGAACAGGTAGTTGGAGACTCTGGGGCACTTCCTTCCTCCCACCCCCCAAAAATGTACTCCTTGCACAAAAAAGTGCAGCCAAATGTCAATCTGAGGACTTATTCTGATCAAGATCATCATTTTCAGAAGGTTTATGCTGCCTGTGATGGATTTCTTGTGCAGCATTGCAATTTTTGCAAGTTCGGGAACGCGAGCTGTTCAAATCTCCCGCCGGAAGTCAGTTGCGTGCCGCATCTACGTGTTAGCAATTGTTTATTCCCGCGATGCATGATCGCGGGCCCTTATGACGTACTCACGTTGTCAAACTCTCGCTGTGCAAGATGGCGGGCCGGGTGACGTACTGGCCGTCGAAAAACTCTGGCGCGATCACGCAGCAAGATCCAAAATGGCGCAGCACACGCAAACAGGGAGGAAAACAACTCTTTGAACTCAGAATCACGGTATGTCAAAGCCACGCGCGCGATATTGTATTTTTCAAGTGCGACCGAGCAAAAAAATCCGCTAGCTTGCGAATTGCGGATTTTTTGGCAAATTTGCTTGATTCGCGGACTGAGAATTTGCCAAAAATCCGCGAATTCCGCAAACGGAACGGATTTTCAGCCCAAACTTAGTAATTAGTAAGATCTAAAGGGTCTGCTGTGGGTTTCTTTAAAATGGGTCTTACTTGTGCTGTTTTCCATTTTATAGAAATGGTTCCTGTGCTCAGAGAGTGATTAAACAAGTCCGTGATGGTAGGACGGAGTGCTGGGGTTAAAGTCACCATAACGTATGGAAGAGCAGAATCCTCAAGAAATCCTGATTTGATCTTATATATCAGGACAAGGATTTGCAGAGATGAAACTGTTGCAACAAAGAGAGGGAACAGGGGGCGGACAATATTTATCGGGGTCCAATGTACATGTCCTATAACTTGGAAGTCAACAAAAAAGTGTACAGAGTTCCCCACATAGGGTAGACTTAGGTAACTAGGGAAATCCTCTCTCTCTGTGAGCGTATATGACAGGGAATATGATAATCCCTTGACGGAATTGAGGATGCCTCACACAATGCAAAGGTTGGACGACTATTGCCATCCCACCCGATGATCGTACCATGTCATCATTGGCTTCCTGCTCCTGCGGCAGGCTGGCGGTGCAATGCCTGTCGGGTAGCACCGGGTGCTACACTTTGGCGGAGTTCTTTTATTCCTTAGCCAATGGGTGCTTGTGTGTGAGGGGCCAAAAAAGGAGAAAAGAAAAGAAAGGTGCAGTAGTGAGCGTGAGTGAGGTTAAAAGAGGTCAGTGGAGTCCATTAAGAAGACTTTAATAACATGGCTCACTGCCTTATTAAAATTGGTGCAAATGAGGGGTACTGAGGCGCAACAGTTAAGATGATATGGCCTCATTCAACCCTCAATTGTGGTGTGGTCGACATGTTTCATGCCTCTCGGGCAATTCATCAGGACCTAAGTGCTCATCAACTTGCTACGACTCCCCCAAAATTGAGAGAATCGAGTATACGACCTGAAGCGTGTCGTGGGATCAAAGCCTACGTAGATTCCCACCCTAAAGGAAACAAAGGAGAGATGGGTACAATCAATAGTATGTCTGTTAGGTATCTACGTATACATGTAATTATAACATGCAAGCAGAGTTATGGTTTAGATATTCATAACCCCTGTAAGGTAGTGATGCTCGTGAAGAGGAGGATTGCATACAAGGTGAGGAAGAAGGAGGGGGGACAAATTCATACTGCAAGTACCACATGCCATTGATGTAGAGGGTACCTCATCTTTATACACATATGGAAAGCTACACCATGCTAACTTACACGTGTGTGTCATGCAGTTGAACAATCGTATGTGGGTTCACATACGATCAATATCGGCAGAATTAACAAAGAAGGATTACAAAATTGGTTAGTTAGAAGTTAAGATTTTCTAAGCTAGCACCCGCACTGAAAGACTTGTACTGGTATGAGGTGTAGGGAACCAGATTAATCCTTGTGAGTTTATAGAAACATTCTTACCCGCGGTCTCTGTTTGATGGAATCCTCGTACTGTCCTCGTGAGGCCAGAACTAGGTGGTAGTCACCTGCAGAGAGTCAAAATCACTACCGGTTAAGGTTTTTAATTAAAGGTGCCGGGTGCGATCGTAATAGAGCCCGTAGGATAAACCCATGGCGAGCGGTCACCGATAGAGTAAACTCATCGCGATCGGAGACCAAAGCCCGTGGGAGTGATCGCCGCAGTACAGCGCACCTTACCTGTTTGGTTTCTGGCTATGGGCCCGTAGACACCTACCCCACCCACGGCGGAAGACTCGCAGGACAGCCGGTCAAGCCAATGTGTGACAGAGCAGATTAAGTTACCGAGTATCGCGGGCGCCGCCGTGGGCGTGTTCAAGGGGCGTTGCTAGGTAACGCAATGCGACATGGTGTAGAAAGAGAAGACTACCACCAGTCAAAGGGGTGTTTTTTATCGGGCGCCATCTTGGAATGGGGTTATAGGACAATACTACAGTGGATGGGCGAATATGAGTAATACTCGAGAATGGGATAGATCAGGTATAAGTTATCTGGCTAACATATTCCATGGCACAGCATCGTTCAAGCCATGTTCATCAGCATGCAGGCGGTGTACCCATCTTTGCTCCATTCTAAAGAGTGCCTGTTGATTAATTGCAGGATGGCATTCGAGGATAGTCCATTGTATATTCTCTGCCGCATGATTTAGTTCTCTGCAATGATCATATAGTCTCGTATGGGTCTTTTTGCATCGGATGTTGCTATTATGTTCCATGATGCGTTGTTTCACAGGGCGCATTGTCATCCCTATGTAGATCAACTTACAGGGGCATATTAGTACATAGATACATCTGGAGCTATTGCAGTTTGTGTGCTTGTTAATGTTCCAGGTAAAGTCCCTTGGTAGTTCTACAGTTTTACCCTGGATAGTTTGAGGGCAGACTACGCAAGATCCACAACGGTAATGTCCCGTGACCGGTGGTAGGACCCATAAGGTATTGACTGGGCGGGTGCTTGATTTCTTGGGGCGAGTGTGGATTAACGAGTCTTTAAGATTTGCTGTCCTCTTAAATGCAAAGCGTGGGCGTGGTAGTTCCATGCCCGCTATATTGAGGATCCCCCAATGTGAGCTCACAGTTTTCTTTATGAACGGGGAATTCCTAGTATAGGACGTCACACACGTGATTGTGTCATCTTTTTCTTTGGTATGAACCTCAAGCAACGAGTCTCTGTTATTGTTGAGAGCCCTTTTTAATGACGTCTTCAGGAGTCTTGTAGGGTAACCCCTGTCTTGGAGCTTATGTTGCAGGATGCTAGCTTCTTGTCTGTAGTCTGTTACAGAGCTACAGTTTCTGCGGAGTCTGAGAAACTGTCCAAATGGCAGGTTATCCCTTAGTGATCTCGTGTGATGACTGTTATACATGAGTAGACTGTTCCTGTCAGTCTCCTTTTTGAACAGAGTTGTGGTGATCGTTGTAGACTCTAACTGGATAGTCAGATCTAAGAAGGGTATGGATGTCTCTGAGATTGTGCCCGTGAACTTAAGGAAGGGATCTTGCTGGTTGATCCATGTGCAAAAAGCTTCGCAACTGGTGCGATCACCTTTCCAGAAAATCAAGATATCGTCGATGTATCGACGCCAAAGAGTGAGATTATCTCGAAAGGGGTTCTGTTCAGGAGGGTAAATGTGAATCTTTTCAAAGGTGGCCATATAGATACAAGCCAGGCTCGGTGCAAATGTCGAACCCATCGAGGTTCCGCGGACCTGGTGAAAGAGTTGTGCTTCGTATCGAAAGAAATTTTCAGTCAGGGCTATATGGGCTAGCTCCATGATGAAGGCTATCGGGGTAGGAGA
Organism: Lissotriton vulgaris; assembly: GCF_964263255.1. Classification (NCBI taxonomy): domain Eukaryota; kingdom Metazoa; phylum Chordata; class Amphibia; order Caudata; family Salamandridae; genus Lissotriton; species Lissotriton vulgaris. Next base: position 2,124,334,753 of record NC_141687.1, on the reverse strand, counting down.
AGTCCATTCTTCCTGTCGCATCATAGAGTCCACAGCTTCTAATGTGGCTTGTTGCGGGATGTTGGTATACAACGCCTCTACGTCTAGGGTTAGGAGTAGATCGACATCTTCTCTTCCATCAGCGTCATTGATAAGACGGAGAACATCTCTGGTGTCTTGTAGATACGATGGAATCTGCTTGACCAAAGGTTGGAAGAAGGCGTCACAAAATTGGGATAGTGGCTCCAGGAGTGACCCGATACCAGAAACAATAGGTCTCCCTGGGACAGGGGTCGTCCCCTTATGAATCTTGGGGAGGGTGTAGAAATACGGAGTGACTGGGTCCGTTGTGGTCAGGAACTCAGCTTCCTTCGTACAAGTCTTTCAGTGCGGGTGCTAGCTTAGAAAATCTTAACTTCTAACTTACCAATTTTGTAATCCTTCTTTGTTAATTCTGCCGATATTGATCGTATGTGAACCCACATACGATTGTTCAACTGCATGACACACACGTGTAAGTTAGCATGGTGTAGCTTTCCATATGTGTATAAAGATGAGGTACCCTCTACATCAACGGCATGTGGTACTTGCAGTATGAATTTGTCCCCCCTCCTTCCTCCTCACCTTGTATGCAATCCTCCTCTTCACGAGCATCACTACCTTACAGGGGTTATGAATATCTAAACCATAACTCTGCTTGCATGTTATAATTACATGTATACGTACATACCTAACAGACATACTATTGATTGTACCCATCTCTCCTTTGTATCCTTTAGGGTGGGAATCTACGTAGGCTTTGATCCCACTACACGCTTCAGGTCGTATACTCGATTCTCTCAATTTTGGGGGAGTCGTAGCAAGTTGATGAGCACTTAAGTCCTGATGAATTGCCCGAGAGGCATGAAACATGTCGACCACACCACAATTGAGGGTTGAATGAGGCCATATCATCTTAACTGTTGCGCCTCAGTACCCCTCATTTGCACCAATTTTAATAAGGCAGTGAGCCATGTTATTAAAGTCTTCTTAATGGACTCCACTGACCTATTTTAACCTCACTCACGCTCACTACTGCACCTTTCTTTTCTTTTCTCCTTTTTTGGCCCCTCACACACATGCACCCATTGGCTAAGGAATAAAAGACCTCCGCCAAAGTGTAGCACCCGGTGCTACCCGACAGGCATTGCACCGCCAGCCTGCCGCAGGAAGCCAATGATGACACGGTACGATCATCGGGTGGGATGGCAATAGTCGTCCAACCTTTGCATTGTGTGAGGCATCCTCAATTCCATCAAGGGATTATCATATTCCCTGTCATATACGCTCACAGAGAGAGAGGATTTCCCTAGTTACCTAAGTCTACCCTATGTGGGGAACTCTGTACACTTTTTTGTTGACTTCCAAGAGATGAAACTGTCTCAAAAGAATCCAGAAGAATAGGATGATTAGACAATGAAAGCCTAATGAAACCAGTATTTCTTGTGTAAGACCATTTGACAAAGAGTTGTAAATTTTTTTTTATATTTCTTCAGAACGATTGACGAGGTCATGACAAAGAGTCTGAGATGCTGGGATAGCTAGCTTGCGAATTGCGGATTTTTGGGCAAATTTGCGCGATTCACAGACCGGGAATTTGCCAAAAATCCGCAAATTCCGCGAACGGAACGGATTTTCAGCCCAAACTTAGTAATTAGTAAGATCTAAAGGGTCTGCTGTGGGTTTCTTTAAAATGGGTTTTACATATGCTGTTTTCCATTTTATAGAAAGGGTTTCTGTACTCAGAGAGTGATTAAACAAGTCCGTGATGGTAGGAAGGAGTGCTGGGGTTTAAGTCACCATAACGTATGGGAGAGCAGAATCCTCAAGAAAGCCTGATTTGATCTTATATATCAGGACAAGGATTTGCAAAGAGGAAACTGTCTCAAAAGAATCCAGAAGAATAGGATGATTAGACAATGAAAGCCTGGTGAAACCAGTATTTCTTGTGTAAGACCATTTGATAAAGAGTTGTACGTTTTTTAAAATATTTCTTCAGAATGATTGACGAGGTCATGACAAAGAGTCTGAGATGCTGGGATAGATGAGACACATGCCAAAGGCTTGTAAAACTCATTTAAAATCTTATATAATTCCTTTGTCGAGGTTCCGGCATTGTTTATTCTATCCACTAAATGGGACTTCCTAGTTATTTTGATACTTGTATGATAAATGCCGAAGGCTGCTTTATAAATGCTCTTGTCTGCATTGGTTTTAGTAGTACCCCAATTGTTTCCAACTTTCTGCACACTACTTATTCTGGCTTTATGGCTTCTGAAAACCAGGGGCACACAGCTTTCTGGGTTTTGGAGTGGCTACATTTTTCAGAAACAATAACATCTAGTGCTTGGTTAAATGCAGCCTCAAAATCCCTCAGTGAAAGATCAATATCAACATGAGCAGTTGGAGAAGTAGAAGTGAAATGTGAAGTAAAGGACTGCAAAGACACCTTCCTCTAGAATCTGACCGTTGTAGGTACTACAGTTTTGAAGTCCAAGGATCTTCCCACATAGAGATGGAAATTGATTGCAAAGTGATCTATCCAAATCTGAGGCATGGGTGATTCATTCAGTAGGTTTGGCAAATGTATAAATATGAGATCTAATGTGTGTCCAGCTGTATGTGTAATGCCTGATACATTTTGATAGAGTCCTAATTATTCGAGGTCAGAGAGTAGCCATGAGATATCAGGCTCAAAACCAACTCCGCATAATAGTTAAAATCTCTTATTAGCATGAATTTATCTAATACCAAAATGCGTGGTGCTATACATTCAATCAGTTTTTTACTGAAAGTATATTTGGGACCTGGGGGGCGATATACTTGTGCACCTTTCCAGATTACCTTCTATAGGGTTTCCATTTTGAAAATACACAGCTCTCCCCAATCTGTTAGTAACCAGTCTTCTAAAGTAACTTTTAACAGTTTGCAGAAGACGATAGCCACTCCGCCATCAGCTTTGAACTCTCTATCTTGTCACATTAGAGTATATTCTGGGTGAAAAGCAATCGGAATACGTGGGAGTGCCGCTGAATGGAACCATGTTCCCAATATAAAACAGATATCTTTTTTTTACGAGGCCAAAATGACCCAAACCTCGAGGGCATGTTTGGGGATAAAAGCGGCATTGCAGTAAAGACCACGTGCCAAATTTTGAGATGTCAGTGATGTTATTGCTGTATCCTGGGGGAGAAGCAGGGCGGGGGGTGCTGCCTGTTTTGGGCTCTAACTAACAAGTATTTTTTTAATAGGAAGCTCATGTCTTACTTGGGGAATAGCGATTGAACATGTAAAATTACAGGAATGACAGAATAGGGGCCCTCATGTTCTAACAAACTTTCTTGGGAGTTCTATAAAGGGTCATGTTTTCTCTAACTCTTTTAAGATGTGCACTAGGATATGATAATATAGGCGGTGAGTTATAATTTAGAGAAAAAGGGGCAGCATTTCTGGTATCTGGCAGCGTTCGGGCATGGACAGGCAGAGACAGGCTTGCCTTTGGTGCACTGCACGTCTGCACCAGGATTCCTCTTAATTAGCCCTCAGTTCCAGTAACCAAGGGAAGGCTATTGAAGACTAGACTGCCAGCAAAAATGGTGGTCTCAGACGTCTTATCAAGCTGCAAAGTGTGTCGCCTGTTTTCCTATGTATAATTGGCACAAGTTGTGTAGGATCCAAGAAGCAGCAATGTGCAAAATTACAGCAAACACAATAGAGAGAAGTGCGGGCAGGGAAACTTAATAGCAGGAGTTTGTGCAAACAATATAAAGTTCCTTTAGACAAAATGATCCTCAATGTAAGTTAACTGATCTAAAACAGTAGATAAAATCATATTAAAGTGATTCTGGCAATTCTGGCAGGAAAGTGATTCTGGCAATTCTGGCAGGATTTAGTCACAAATTACCTGTAGAGTGCTGTGTCTCGACGCAAGGATTCTTCTTACGTAGCCCTCAGTTCCAGTAAACAAATGGAGACCACGGAGCTATTCGGACAAAATATGGAAAAACAAATATCGAGATGCAAAAATAACAAGTCGTAAATACTGTGATGCACAAATATCGTGTGCAAAAATATGGTTGACAAGAATATCGATTTTAAGGTAAGTAATATTGATGTTAAAAATATGTATGGGCCCCATTACAATGTTGGGCGGAAGGCCATCCAACATCGCGTCAGAGGCGGTCCGACCGACATCTGAGGCATCAGTCCAACTTCTGCATTAGGGTACAGGTGATCTGACCGGTGCCTGTGAGGGGGTATCCGCTTCGCCTCTGACAGGCTCAAGGAGCCCATTGAGGCAGAGGGCGGATCGTAATCCCCCAAATGGAGGCAGTACCTGCTTAGGGACTGCAGTGGGGATTACGATGCATGTTTCCGATAGCCTTTCTATGGCGGTCCACCATTCAAAGTGTGTAACCTGTTTCCGCTTTGCCCCTCCAGCCTACGCTATGAGGCCTGGTGCATCAATGTGGCAGGCACTGCATAGTGCCTGCCACACAGTGCATGGATGTTTAAAACGTTTATTTTGCTTATCATGGCTTGTGCTGCAGCCCGCAGCACCTCGCAATAGGAAATTTGCACTTTCCAACTGCCGTGAATGCGGTCGCATCCTACTTAGGGAGGCCCTATGTTGTTAATGTCATTGTTAAAAAGGTGTGGTGCAGCGGCCAGGGCAGCTGACTTCGGAGCACAGGGTCACGGTTCGATCCCCGGCTCCGTGGCAGCTCAGCTCAGCACCATGTGACTCTGGGCAATAGCTCACTTAATTTCCACGATGTCCCGCAGCGCCTCGAGACCCGTAAGGGTGAGTAGCTCGCACTTTACGAATACCATTTAATATTGTTTATATAAATATTGTTGTTAATAATATCATTTGAAAAATATTTTTATGTGTTTTAGTATATATTTGTATTTGTTATACATTGTTTGTATAATTATTGTTAATGTATTTGTAATATAGTTTGTACAATTTTAGTTGTTTCTAACTTTAATTTAATAGTTTATTGTTATTTTTAGTAATGTAGTGGGGTTTGAGGTTTATAGTGGTACAAGATGGGAAGTAAATTAATTATAATTAATTACTAATACTTTTTGTATCAATAATAATGATTTAATTGACAATTGATTATGTTAATTGTGTAATTCTTTTTTTTATTATGTTACATTTTAGGTACCGGTTGTGGAGTTTGTAGGGATATAGGGTGGGAAGTATTTTTTTTATGATTAATTAATAATTCATTATTACATCTTATTAATTATTTAATTGGTAATAATTATGTCAATTGTGTACATTAGTTTTTTGTATTTCTATTGTTGGTGTGGCTGGGGTTTTTGTAGGGGCAAAGGGTGTGAAGGCAAACAATTATAATAATTAATGTTAATTATTAATAATTGTTTAATTAATTATTAATTATGTAAATTGTGTAATTAAGATATTTTTTAAGTTATACATCCGGTGTGGCTTGTTAGGTTAAATGGGTTAAAGTGTGGGACATTAATTAAATATATTTAATTTATTATTAGTCAATTGTTATTAATTGTTTAATTGATAAGTAATTATGTAAATCATGTAAATAGGACATTTATGTATTTCTATATTTGGTGTGCATTGTGTTTGTAGGGATAAAGGGTAGGAAGTGAATTCAATATAATTATTTATTATTACTTAATTACTATTAATTGTTTAATTGATTAATAATTATTTAAAATGCGTAATTTGCAAAATGTTTAAGATATATTTTAAGTGTGTGTTGTTTAGTTTGTAGAGTTATAGGGTAGGAAGTTATGTAAGGTATAATAAATATAAAATACATTTTTTTTAAGAGTTTTATTCAGTATGTTATATGAATTGTGCTATGCTTTTTAATTGTAAATAGCATTATATTTTTGGTTGTTATGATTATGAGAATATAATATGATATTTTAATTATATAAATATTATTTGTTGTAATTTAAAATATTTATTGAACATTGTAATACATATGTAATTTCTTTTATTTTTAAATGTTTTTAATATATATTTGATATTTAAAAATGTATATTTCTTGTTATTTAATATGTTATTCTTTTAAGTGAACTACTCTCTCTGTACTGTTGCACAGATGGGAGTGGGAATAGTACATTTTACCCATCCGCTATCCAGCACTTTCTTTAATGTTGCACAGACTGTAGTGGGAATAGCAAATTTTACCCCTCAACGCATTCTCTATTATTGCAGAGATTGAAATGGGAATAGTATATGTATTATGCCTAAGATTTATAGTTTTGTTTATATTGTTTACATTTATATTATCATGATGTTTATACATATTTAAAAATATATTATTCAAGTTGGTCAGAGTGCCACAATCCTCTACGGCGGTGCAGCGGACAGCTAGTTAAACATGTTTTCCAGTTCCAGCTGAAGCTTAGCTGCACTCAGGGCGGCTGCAGGTGGAACTGGAAAACATATTTAACTAGCCATCTGCTGCACCCCTGAAGGTGATTGTGGCACTCCCACCGATTTGATTCAACAGTTAGTCAAACTGGAAGTGTGCCATATGACCATTTTCCTGCTGGTATGTGCTTTTCTCAAAATGGCTGTGGAGAGGGAAACTTATGAAAGAGGATCATATGTGAATAAAGGTACATGATAATGAAGTGACAGCTAAATTAAAGGACAGATCTCAAGAAGAGAGGACAGCAAGGATTAACCTTACCTGCGAAAATAAAGATTATGAGGTCCTTGAAATTATGTACCTAGGTGCAGGTGAAATGTTTTTAATTGTCATAGCGACTGTAATAACTTAAAATATCAGCACAATGGGGGAGTTGTCATTGGGAAACAATGAGTGTAAACTACACTGACATAGCGGCCATAAGCATTGGTTTGAAGTAGTCTTACCAAGCCCCAAAGTGTGTAACCTGTTTCCGCATAATTGGCACAAGCCATGATGGACACGGGAAGCAGCAACATGCAAAATAACAACAAACACAACAGAAGGCAGTGCGTTCAGGGAAACAGAATAGCGGCATTCTGTACAAACACTATAAAGTGCCTTTGTGCAAAATTATCCTCAGCATCGGTTAACTAAGCTAAAACAATAGTTAAAACAATATTAAATTGATTCTGGCATGATTTAGTCACAAATGACATGTAGTGTGTAGAATGTTAGTTTGAGAACACCGTGTGTGAGGTGTCAGCATTGTTTTTGGCGCAGACCATGTTGTACTGGAGATAAAGTCATTCATACAGAAAACACATTTCAGAAATGCATCAACATTCCTGTTTGGAGGAAACAATAGATTGCAAGTGGCTGAAGATATCTAATCACCTATTGCCTCATTTATGGGAAATTGGCTGAAGTTATCTAACAACCTAGGGTCTCATTTATGGGGAATTGTCATAGGGCAGCTCAGCAAGTCTTCTTGCTGCACTGCACTACGCAAATGTGACAGGGCAGTAATATACCATATTTATGAAATACAGTGCTTTTCTGTCCTTTCCCCCACTGCTGGTGGACAATTTGCTGCCTAGCATCAATGCAGGCATCCTTGCACCTTGTTGCAAGGGTGTCTGCTTTGCATGCAGGATTGTTTTTGTGCAGGAAGGGGCACTCTCCGGCACAAAAACAATCCACAGAGACTTTTTCCTTATGTGCTGCACACATGGAAAGAGGAAAAAACGAGGAGAAATAGAAATATTTTCCTCGTTACACCTGCTGTGGGGAGGCAAAAGGGTTTGGAAATCCATGGGTGTTGCATGGGAAAACCCTCTACAACACCCTCCCTAGCGCAGAGTAATGCCTAGTGAGTTGCACTGCTTTGTCTTACTCCATATCAGAGTGTTAAAATGGCGCATTCTCTTGGGAGAGTTACAGTGGGCCCATAGGTGTGGTTGTGGTGGTAGTGGGTTACGTGGTGGTTGTGGGTTAGGTGATGGTTGTGGGTGTGGTGGTGGTTTTGGGCATGGTGGTCGGTGTGGGAGTGTTGTTGGTTGTGGTGTCTGTATGTTGTTTGTATGTGTGCTTGTGTTTCTTGGTGTACGTGTGTTTATGTGTGTGTGTGCTGCTTGAGTCTCTTGTAGTGGGAGTGAGCAAATCAGTGAGTGTGCTTGGGACAGGGTTGTGAATTGGAAATTTGGATGGGGAAGGAGCATGAGTTGGGGTACAAGGTTGGGCTAGTTGGAAGGCTGCGGTCAGTTAGGAGGCTAATCCTGTAAATTCTATCAGCAGGCCAGAAGTAGCACTATGAATGCTTTGAGGCTTGCTACCATTTGTTACATGTGGGCACTAAGGCATGGATAGCATTCAGGAGTGCAGGTGTGTAGTCTGGCCTTTCAGAACGTCTTGTAGCCCACCACTTAAAGCTGGTTGTGACATTCCTCCAGAAACTGCAACAGTGTATTGGAATGACTATTGGTGTTATTCATGTGTAGTTCCTACTGTATTTAATTTTAGCATTCATGTATTTGAAGTGTTTTTATCTGCAAAATTAGAAATCGAATTTCAAATAAAATAACCTTTTTATGTATTTCTTTGCCATTTTTATCATATATGTGTTGATTGACTAGTAGGGTCTGGGGGCCATCAGAACCATGTGGTTGAATGTGAAAGTATGAGTTGATGAAATAGGGATTTGTGCACAATTTACAATTCACCCAAGAGATGTCTCTTTTACGTTCCTATTGTGAGGCAGAAGATCTGGCTCCAGCTGATGACATAATTAAATATTCTTTGGCAAATTGAATTTAATTGTCTTGATTGTATCCCCTTCTTCCATGGTGGCAAGGTATGGAACTGGAATGTAAAAATGACACTATTTGCATTAAGTGTGGTTTGTATGTTTGAGAAAAATTTGACAGACCAGTCTTTTTTTTTTTTTTAATAAAATACGAATTGATGAGTTTTGGGTATTTGTATTTTGTTGTCATAGAAGAAAAGTGTGAGAAATATGACCTACTTGCAATTCATTCATAAACAAAGCCAAATAAACTAAAACAGGATGAAACCAAAAAGCGAACAAAACATGAAAAAACTCAGTTGTGATAAATGAAACCATTACTGAAGAGCCTAAATTGTTTGAGTCCAGTGCCCGAAATACTGACATTAGACTTATTTTCAGAATACGAATTGACATACCCTAAAGTTTTTAGGCCAACAAAATTTGATTTGTGAAACTGATGACATCAATTCATACAAAAGTAAACACAAACAATTTTTAAAAGAGAGCACTAAATAAAGATTGATCAATAAATGATACCTTAGCATTTGTGAAAATATGAAAGAAAAGTCAGAATGAGCAAAATTACATTGCAATGGTATTTTCACAAAACAGAAACAATGCATCATGGTAGTTGTACTTATTTCAATAAAACATTCACAACACTAGCACACCTGTAATTTGAAAATACCTAGTACAAATCTTCAGTAGAAAGAGAACAGACACTTACTATATGAAACATATATATGTTTCTTTGCCAATAGATTGTATTGCATCTTCACAACAATCAATTTTCTACAGTAATTGGCCCGTCTTGGTTCTTGAGATGCTCAAGCATTCTCGTTACTGATCATATTCATCACATATGCAATTAGTGACCTGTGTTCATATATATTGTACATGTTTACTGATTTAGTGTCAGCATTGCACATTGTTGATCATCAACTGCCAGTGTTTTCAACTGTTTGCAATCACTAACAGCCCCAACTCAAATATTGTCCCCGCACTCAGTCTTCTACCCCCTCTGTCTCATTCACCTTTACTGCTAAACGTGCAATGTGCTACAGCATGTCTGGACCTATATCCTCTGAGCCGGTCTTGTCCTATCTTAATCCTTAAGGCAGCCTCCCTACCAACCTCCACCTCTGCCCATGTATAGGAGTCTGGCACCTCCCTCTGTCACACCAGTGCACTTGGTCAGGAGGTGCTCAGCATCCCTTCCACTGACAAAGAGCCAGAATGCTGCAAAGCTTCTAGTAGGGCCTCTCATGCTCTGGCCACCTTTAGGGATCAATGCCCTCTCCGAGCCTCACAGAGTCTCACTGCCCCTTTATGACCAGCTCATCTTATCAATTCTTTTCTCCTAGCTGTCTCCCTTGGGCCCCCAGGAACCTTCCAGTTACTGGCTATTTCCCTTTTCACTAAAACCAGGGCTAGACCCTGAAACTTGCCCATGACCTTAGTTTTTTCAGTGTTTGGGAATTAGTGTAACAAGCAGTAGCTAGGGGTGCACTGGACCTCCCGTTCGGTAACAACAGCCAGGTCCACCATAATGAACTCCCAATACTCTGCCAGTCTCGGGCAATCCCAGAACACGAAGATAAACTTGGATCTAATCTCTCCACACCTGGGGTATTTGGAGTCACCCGTCCAAAATTATAGCTTAATCCTTCCTGGTGTGAGATATGCCCTGTACAGCACATAAAAATAAATGAATTTGAATCACGCATTTGTTGATACTTTATCCATGTGAGTCACTCGTGCTTGCTAGTCCTTCTCTGTAATGAGATTTGCAGGTAACCCTCCCAGCTGCACCGTAGTTTGTCAAAGAGTGTCAGCATGTCCCCGGCGACTGTCTTGTAGATCCCCGACGTAGTGACCACAAATTGACAGCCTCTAGCTGGAGTCAGCTCAGATAGGCCCATCCTCCAGTGCCTGCAGATCGCCACCGTGATCGGTTCATGTAATAAGAAGTGTCCACAGTGGAGGTCATACCGCTACCTAAAGTACTCAATTGGAAGCAGCAGCTCTGACTCGAATAGGGACCTCACTGTTGTTGCACCTGCCTCCAACCATACTGCTACTCCCCTCCAGTTTCTCCGCATGTGACAGCTCCTTCACGAACTCTATTGGGATTTTCGAGTAGGGCAACCTCACTCTCACCCTCTGCAAGCTCCAGGTCCAGCAGCAGCGCAGCATCAGAAACTCCATGAGTCTCCAGCGCTGGGCTCACCTAGGCACAACAACACCTGAGGTAACTTGTGAATGCCTGGAACATAAGAGCCCCGCTTCCTCCCAGGGGCTAGCCCACTTGCTACCCACTGCATTAGCCACTGGTGCTATGCTGACAAATAGTAGATCTTGAATTCTGGAAGTGCCAGACCCTCCTCCTCCATTGGCCTCTGAAGCATGGCTAATGAGACTGTTCTACGTCCCGTCCCCCAAATGACGCCCACCATAAGCATGAAAAAGTCCAAGAAGGTACTCCTGGGGATCCACACCGGCAGGACCTTGCCTACATTGCCCTATAGGAAGTCAGGGGGTCATGATATATTTGCACGACCATGAAAGGGAGACTTTGAGGATCTCAATTTACCTCCTCCAATCCCCCTGGTAAGGGTCTATTCGCCCTCATGGGGAAGGAGCAGGACGTATGCCAATTGACCCTCAACACCGCCCGAATTGCCCAAGTAGGCCATGAGCGACCCTCTGGGCCTCCCTGGCATTTCCGAGACACAACAGTAGATCATTGGCATATAGCGTGTGCCCACCTAATGCAATGCCCTTTTACACAGTAACTGTCATGGCACCTCTGGCCAGGGGCTACATGACCAGGAAAAAAGCAAGGGGGGAAAAGGACACCCCTGTTTGGTGCTGTGTTCCACTCAGTAACTTTCTAATATGATACAGCCTGTCTTAACCCTCGCCAAAAAACAGTTGGGTCCAAGAAACAAACCCCTGTCCAAGGCCAAAGGGCACATAGCCTCATAAAGGAAGGCCCATTGTAGGCTATCCATGCACTCTCTATATCAGCTGCGAAAATCTCAGCCTCCTCTTTGTCATACCCAACTGCCTCCAATATCTGGAGCAGTCTCCGAACATTCGGGCTGTGTTGTGGCCGGAATGAACCATGCCTGATCTCCATGTATAAGCACTGGCAAATGCAGCAAAAGACTGGTAGCTAATATTCTACTCAATACCCTGTAGTCAACATTCAGCATTGACTGCAGCCTATTGGCCCTACAGGAATATCGATGCAGAAATATCAAAGGCAAGAATATCGACATCCTATCTACAACATGCGAAGTACAAAAATATCGAGAGAAAAAATATAGATGTTAAGAATATCGATGTTAAAAATATTGTTTTTTTCCTGAAAAATATAAATGTAAAATAAAGTAAATAACACTATTAAATAAAATTAACATGGTTAAAAATATCCAATAATGTTTAAAATTAATAAATGATACATATATAATAATAATACATTAATTAAACATATACAGAAAATATATAATATATGTGTACTTAACAATAAGTTGTAATAATTATTTTAATAATTTATGCATTAATAAAAACTATTATAAATTACAAATACATTTACAAACATTAAAAAAATATAAATAAAAAGTAAAGAATTATGTTTAATAAATTAAAAAAATTAAATATACTTTTAATATTTTAAAAATTAATTATATAAAACGTTGGATAGCATAGGGGTAACAATTACTATTCCCACTCCAGAGAGTGCAACAGTAGGGAAAACGTTGGATAGTGTAGGGGTAAAAATTACTATTCCAACTCAAAACAGTGAAACAGTAGGGAAAGCGCTGGATAGCGTAGGGGTAAAAATTACTATTCCAACTCCAGAGAGTGCAACAGTAGGAAAACGTTGGATAGCGTAGGGGTAAAAATTACTATTCCAACTCAAAACAGTGCAACTGTAGGGAAAGCGTTGGGTAGCGTAGGGGTAAAAAATTACTATTCCAACTCCAGAGAGTGCAACAGTAAGGAAAGCGTTGGATAGCGTAGGAGTAAAAAATACTATTCCAACTCCAAACAGTGCAACAGTAGGGAAAGCATTGGATAGCGTAGGGGTAATAATTACTATTCCAACTCCAGAGAGTGCAACAGTAGGGAAAGCGTTGGATAGCTTTGGGGTAAAAATTACTATTCCCACTCCAGAGAGTGCAACTGTAAGGAAAGCGTTGGATAGCGTAGGGGTAAAAAATACTATTCCAACTCCAAACAGTGGAACAGTAGGGAAAGCGTTGGATAGCGTAGGAGTAAAAATTACTATGCCCACTCCAGAGAGTGCAACAGTAGGGAAAGCGTTGGATAGCGTAGGGGTAAAAATTACTATTCCCACTCCAGAGAGTGCAACAGTACGGAAAGCTATGGATAGCGTTTGGGTAAAAATTACTATTCCCACTCCAGAAAATGCGACAGTAGTGAAAGCGTTGGTTAGAGTAGGGGTAAAGATTACAATTCCCACTCCAGAGAGTGCAACAGTAGGGAAAGAGTTGGATCGCGTAGGGGTAAAAATTACTATTCCCACTCCAGAGAGTGCAACAGTAGGGAAAGCTTTGGATAGCGTAGGGGTAAAAATTACTATTCCCACTCCAGAGAGTGCAACAGTAGGGAAAGCATTGGATAGTGTCGAAGTTAAATATAACATACTTATAAATGATTGTTGTTAATAAAATAATAACATTTTTTATTATTAAATACCTCTACATCGTTTGCAAATACCCATTAATAATGACTAAAAACATAATTACAATTAAATAATTCATTAACAATAAATTAACAATAAATACCAATACATATTAATTAATAAATATAAATAACCAAATAATAAATATTGAACACTTAAATATTTTTCAAAACAAGAAACATATTAAGAATTAAAAATTGATTAACAAATAAAAAATAGTAAACAGTAAATTTATTTTTAAATAAAAAGTACTTTTTATAAAAAAATGATTACCAATTAATAAAATACATTTCCAATTAATATAAAATAATTAACAATTAAAAATATTTACCAATGTAAGAAAATTAATTACCAATTAAAAAAATTAATTGCCAATTAAGAATGTAATTACCAATTACAAACCCTAATTACCAATTAAAAAAATAATTGCCAATTAAAAATGTAATTACCAATTACAAACCTTAATTAATTACCAATTAATAATTAATTAGAAATAAAATAATTATCAAAACCAATAAAAAATAAATAATTACTTAATTACAATTAAATTACTTCCCACCCAATTCCCCTATAAACCCAAAACCCGCTACAGAACTTAAACGCAAAAATTAATTAAAATTAATTTAAAATTACTAAAAATTAATAATTAATTTACTATAATTAAATTATTTCCCACCCTATTCCCTATAAACCCACAACCCGCTCCAGTACTAAAACATAAAACTAAATTAAAAATAACATTTTTAATATATAAAAATAGTACACATATAATTTAAAACAAATAAAATTCTTAACAAAAACATATAACACATACATATAAAATGCATAATAAAATACATAACAACAAACAAATATTGATATTAGTAACATCGAAATTAGTAACATCAATATATTTAATATCAATATTACTAACTTCGATATTACTTACATCGATATAAAAAAAATCAATATTACTCACCTTAGGGTCGATATTCTGTCCAACGATATTCTTGACCTCGATATTTTTCACCTTCGATATTTACAACTCGATATTACTGTAGGTCGATAATAGGGAATCGATATTTTGACTGTGCACCACTATACAAAGAAGTGTAATAGTCATGGAACTCGCAGTTGATTTCTGCCAGCGTGTGGCCCTGTTCTGTCATAACTTCCACCACCACAGATCCCTGTTTGGCTGGATTTGCGAGCCATGTGAGCAAAACTCCTGTCTGATTCCTCTCTACATGCGACCAAAGCATGTAGTTCCTATAATCAGAAACAGCACAGCTGTTCAACCAGCTCTGCTACCTTTTCTTTAAACTGCAGAAATTCAGTCTGTACCTCCGGGTCTTTGGCCTTCATTTTTCAATGTCCCTCAGCTCTTTCTCAGGCTTGTCTACATCCTCCAGCAAGGCAATTCGGACACCCATTGACTCCAAAATGCATCTGCCGATAATCACAGCTTTAAATGCGTCACACTCAGGGGACGCTAGAGAGCCCACAGCAAGATGGTTGCACACTAGTGCAGCTCTGATGGCCAAGTGAATTAATCCTCCAATTATCCTAGGATATCCCTGTCATCCCAGTCAGCTAAGCAAGGCATAGGGATACCAGAACATACCAAGTGCGATGACAGCTAAGTAGAACTGCCAGCTGATGTCAAATAACTGTGAAACACACCTTAGGAGATGGCCAGGCAGCTTAGGGCACATATTGCGATGGTATAACTCCTGCATCCCGGGTAATTGGCTGGTCAGGGGTCCCTCTCGCAGGAGCTGGCCCCCGGCGATGACTGCTGGCTCGGGCTCCTTCTGCTGGTGCGTCGCTGCTGAAGGATGAAGAGACGGAGCAAGAGAGTGAGAGCGCCCAAAGGTGTAATCTCTGGGCCGTGCAAAGTGAGGAAGAGGTGACAGTCCAGGCCGGCGGAGGTCACCAATGGCGGAGAAGTAGCCCACGGAGAGGACATGGCGCCGCCTGGCCAGAGCGGCCGACAGGTATCAGCACAGTCCAGGTGGGAAGCAACTAAGAAAATCAGAAGGTGAGCACTTGGGTAGAGAAGGTGGGACGTGGACTCAGCAGGCCGCTCTGAGAACCGCGAAGTAGTGGCGGCAGCTGGGTGGGGAAGAATTCTGGCTAAGTCCATGTGGGCATGTGATGCCTAGAAGAGCCGGGTTGTGCGGTTTGGCCATGGAGACGAGTTACCTGGGCATTTGTCAGTGAAGTGGGAACAACGCAAGAGAGAGAGGGAGAAAAAAAATAAAGAAAGCTGCAATAGACCAAATGAAATTAAATGAAAGGGACATTTATAAAGTGCATGGCTACCCAGAGGCCTCCCAGCGCTGGGCTGAACATACTGGTCCGGATGACAGAACGAAGAGGAGTGTTTTAAGGAAATAGGAAGGTTTTTAACTGTTTCCTGAAGGAGCGGTGGCTGGGCTCAGACCGGAGATGGAGAGGCAGAGCGTTCCAGAGTCTGCCTGCGTTCAGGGAGAAGAGTCTGCCACCACTTCTAGCACGTTTTATTCTGGTGGTTGCGATGAGGTGGAGGTCATCCGATCGCAGCTGTCTCCTAGCTTTCTTGTGTTGCACTATGGCAGAGATCAAGAGAGGGCCTAACCCGTGCAGTGATTTGTGAACAATACAAAGGGATTTGAAACTGGTTCGCTCTCTTACTGGGAGCCAGTGTAATAGACGGAGAGCGGGTTTGGCGGAAGACAGTTTTGACGTTCCCATCAACAGTCTGGCTCATAGTTCTGGATGACCTGCAGTTTGTTGATCACGGCAGCGGGGGAACCTAGGTAGAGTGCATTACCATAGTGCAGTCTAGAGAGCAGTATAGACTTGACCATGGTTTTTTTGGCTTGGGGAGGGAGCAGGGGGTGCACTTTCCTAGCCATTCTGATTAGGCCAAAACAGGTTGCCACTGTCTTGCTAACCTGTGCTTGGAACGTCAGATTATGATGCAGCCAGATGCCCAGGCCTTTAATTTTAGGCTTAGGGGATGGAACTGGGCCCATGCAGGGTGGCCAGATGGTTCTAAGAGCAGAATTATCGAAGTTACCCAGGGTCATGATCTCGGTTTTTCCTCCGTTCAGTTTCGGGTGGGAGGACCCCATTCAGTTTACCACGTCCGTAAGACAGGCATTTAAGGTCGAGGAGTGGGGGGCTATTGATTTAGGGCTACGACCAGTTGGGTGTCGTCAGCGTAGGTAACCATATGGATCCCAAAAGGTGCCATAATGGATGCCAGGGGAACCATATATATGTTAAAAAGTGTTGGGCTCAGCGATGAACCCTGAGTGACACCTCAACGGAGGAGCCGTGGTTTGGAACACATACCGTCTTCAAAGACCTGAAACGTACGGCCTTTCATGAACGAGCCCAGCCAGCTCAGAACGGTACCAGATACTCCTAGCTTGCCGAGGCGATGAATCAAGACCTGGCAATTTACCCTGTCGAAGGCTGTGCATAGATCTAATAAAATGATGGCTGCTGCACCTCCTGCATCTAACAATTTCCTGCTTTCCTCAACGACCGCCAACGGAGCAGTTTCTGTACTCTGTCCAGGGTGGAAGCCAGTCTGTGAGGAGTGAAGCAGGTTGGAGGTTTGGAAGAACTCAGAGAGGGTGCGGTTTACATGTTTCTCTGTGATTTTAGAGATTCCTGGCAAAAGGGATATAGCGCTATAGTTGCCCAAATCTGTAGGGTCGAGGTGGGGCTTTTTAAGGAGAGTTTTTACCATTGCTTTCTTCCAGAGAGGAGGGACAATGCCTGAATCAAGAGAAGTATTGATCATGTGGGTGATTGTGGGACCGATGGTGGGGGCGATTTTGGCTAGTACATTCATAGGCGACAGGTCTTTTGGTGATCCGCTCTTCACTGTAGGCAGAAGTGCCAGGAGAGTTTCCAGGGAAAGGGGGGGGGATGTTACAGATGGTGGTTGGTGGGAGGAAGATCAGATGTGGGCCTATCTATTGACAGGTCGGGTGGGGGAAGAGTTTTTAAGATGTTACAGATTTTGGTGTTGAAAAACAGCTTGGTTTTCGCAGCGAGTTCCTTAGAGGTCCGCTGGGATGGGGGGCTGGGCATTTAAGAAGTCTTTTTATTATGGCAAAAGTCTCTCTAGGGGAGTTAGCGGCCTGCTCAATTTTTCCCTCTTAGAAGGTTGCCTGAGCTTTCCTTATTTCCTCCCTATAGCTGCGTATGGCATCCCTATAGGTGTGCATGCTTGCAGTTGCAAAGTCTTTCCTCCATCTTCTTTCTAAGATTTTACAACTCTGTTTCATGATGTGAAGTTCGGCTGAGTACCAGGGTATTTGGTACCAGTACCAAATACCACAGAGTCTGGACCACTCCTGAGGCTATGGCGTCTACCTCCCCATACAACAGGTGCCCAGGGTCAGGGCCATCCACTCCAGGGCAACGGGGGCTTATCTGCAGGAAGGGATCCACTGGAGACTAATAGCATGGTGCACTGGTAAAAATAAAGGGCTGCAGGATACCAGGGCCCAGGGAACAAACTATTGCACACTGTTAATAAAGGATACGATGACCCTGGCCAGTGAAGCCTGAAGCCCACAGGGACATGCGGCACTAGCACATTCGGGGTTGCAGTTACCCAATTCAGATAATCACAAAACATCCAGACTGAACTTCAGGGGAAGACACCGTAGGTGAGGCCCAACTGCCAACACCACACAGAGGTGGGACAGAAGACCCTCTTGCTGCCAAGGCCCAGACAGTCAACACTCATACCCTGTAAACAACTAACACAAGAGGACATGGGGAAAACAAAGAAACAGCAGCCATGGCTCACATTTTATGCCAAAAGACCCGCCAAGTCTTCCCAGCATGCCCTCTGGGGCTCAGAGCAAGACCCCCCACTCAGGGAACCATGGAATTGAAACCAACGTTAATTGCAATGCAACAAGGTTTGCAATCGAGTGAAGTTAAGATTGATGCATTAAACATGCGTATAGATAATATGGCGACCAAATTAGACAAGCAGGGGGTCATAATCGGAGAGGCAGAGCTACGATTGTAAGCAGCTGAAGATGGCCTACAACCAGTGTCCACTGAAATGCCTAAACATGGAAAAGGTCATGGTGGTAAAACAGGCCAAGAATGAAGATTTAGAGGCACAATCGTGCCGCAATAATCTACGCATTACAGGAATACCAGAATTGATAAACACTGGCAAGAAGGAACAGTACGTAGAAACAATGCTGAAAGACGTCTTTGGGGTTGAGCAACTGTCCACTGTCATGATTGTTCAAAGACTGCACAGCACATTAATGGTACACCCTCCTCCAGGCATGCCGCAGTGACCCATGGTGGGCAAGTTTTTAAATTACAGAGATCGAGATACTGTGCTAGCTAGCTAGCAAGAGAGAAACAAACCATAAAATATCAGGGCAATATTGTTGCCTTCTAAACAGAATTTACAGCGGCATTCCAAGCGGCAAGCAAATAATTTATGACAGTGAAGTAGAAAATACAGGAAGAGAAAATATCATATGCGATCCTGTACCCGGCGGACTTACGAATAGATCTGGGGGACAGACAGAAGATTTTCACAGATCCCAAAGCGGCAATGGATTATATCAAGATACATGAAGACAAGAGTATCGCACCGAAAGGAACCGGAACTCAAGAAGACGCAAGCGACAAGTAGAAACCAGAGGCCACTCCTACATGGTCCGGAGACGGCTGGTGGAAAACCCAAGGAGGTGACAACCCTGGCAAGGGAGGACAATCACTCAATAACTGTACAGGTGCAACAAAGCTAAAGCAGGAATCAAGCATTATGCCCAGACAGTTCTACCCAGATGGTGATATACCATATGCTTTTTTTGCATTTTAGATTATACTAAGAGAACAGCCGGAAATGCATAACAATGTTCCCTATAGGTGAAACTCGACGTATCGAGCAGCATGAACATGGAATCTCGGGCACCTCCAACCACCTGGAGGGAGACAAGGCCTCTAGCAACCCTCAGAGTGTACACCCTAAATGTTATTGTATACATGTTGGGTTGTTAAGGGTATATAGGATGGCTTTAGCATGATTGGGGTGCTGAAGTGGGAGAGGGGAGGGTTTATAGATGTTTTATGCAGGGCCAGTGCGCCATTCTACCAGTCCAGTACGAATCTCCTTGCCCAGTAACCTACACACCCCCCTCAAAGAATAAAATCACAACATATAGTACAGAGACACGACATCCGGGCATATTTAGATTTTTAACTTGAAACGTGCGAGGCCTAAACAATCCGAGGAAAGTTTTAGCATACCGAGACCATAACAAAATTCAAATAGCACTATTACAGGAAATGCACCCAGCACAGTCTATAGAACTTAAAATAGGAGCTAGTTGGGCAGCGGAAAGAAATGCCTCATCCTTCTCCTCTTACTCCATGGGAGTACTTTTGCCTATAGAAAGGGGCACCCCCTTCATGCTTACACACTCTGAAACAGATGACTAGGGAAGATTTATTATAGTGCAGGGATGCCTTGGGGACACTAGAATAACAATAATTAATTCATATGGGCCTATTGTTGACAAGCCTGAATTCATCATTTAGCAATCTATGCTATTTTATTTTTTATTTTTTATTTTATGTAGTTTATAGAGCGCACAGCTACCCCCGAAGGGGTGTCCCGGCGCTAGAACCTGAGTCTCAGAGGAGAGGAAAGGAACAAGAAGGGGAAGTAGCGCAGTAGATCAGAGTCCAGAGAAGAGCCAAGTTTTGAGTTTGGCCCGGAAGATGGATTCGGAGGGACAGAATCTAAGATCGACTGGCAGCGCAGCGCGTTCCAGAGTTTTGCCGCAATGACACTGAACCCTCTGCCACCCATTCTGGATAGTCTGAAACGGGGAGAGATCAGAAGGCATAGGTCATTGGATCTCAGAGATCTGATGGAGCGGGATATGGAAACCCGTTTTTTTAAGTAGTTTGGTCCGCGATCATTGACGGCTCGATGGGTTAGAGTGAGGATCTTAAACTGGATACGGCTGACCACAGGTAGCCAGTGCAGTTCCCTACGATATGCGGCAACTGATTGACGATAGGGGATATTGCCAATCAGCCTCGCCGCCGCATTCTGAACAATCTGCAGCCGGTCAATCAAGTATTGGGGAGCTCCAGCATAGAGGCTATTAGCATAGTCCAGGTGGGACGTGATGAGGGCATGGGTAACTGTACGGCGGGAGTCCAGAGGGAGATAGGGGAGGATTTTTCTAATCATGCGCAACTTCAGGAAGCAGGCAGAGGACACTTTTTTAATCTGAGTCTTGCATGAAAGGGAGTCGTCAAACTGGAAGCCCAGGTTACGGGCCGAGTGGACGGGAGAGGGAGCGGGATCGAGTGCCGTGGGCCACCACCAGGAGGAGGGGATGGGGTTTTTCTGGTTAAAAAACAGCACCTCTGTTTTGTCTGCATTGAGTCTTAGATGGTTTTCGGACATCCAACCACTGATGTTATTGAGGCACAAGCGGAAGTTGGAGAACGCGGAGTCAGAGTGGTCTCTGAAGGATGCTAAAGTATGGGTTCGACTAAACACACTGCATGTGGTGGTGCTACTGTGGGGAGAGAACTCAATATGTACATAGACACCGAGCTGGACGGATCGGCCATCACAGACTGGCAGGGGAAACAGGCAGCCCAGGTGATGCGAGATAACATGGCAGACTTTGGGTTGGTGGATTTGTGGAGAGGGCGCAGACCGGACACTAAGGAAGGGAAGTACATATCGGCAGTACACAACACATGGTTCGGCCTGGACTACTGGTTAGCATCATGGGAAGTATGCCTGTGTTTGGTGCAGGCCGCAAATTTGTCTAGAACATTGTCGAACCATGCCCCTGTCCTGCTGGAATTCTGGATCCCCAAGTACATACATCCGCCTTTCCAGTGGTGGCTGCAGGTCTCGTCCCAGTTAGACCCAGTATTCAAAGATAGTATAAAGAATGTGATCATTAGAAATTTCCAAGAAAATGAGGGATCAGTGGAGGGAGCCGGGACACTATGGGAGGCTTTCAAAGCTTCTATTTGAGAACAGTGCATGAGGGTGCAGGCAGGGGTCCTGAAATCGCTACATAGACCTGGGAAGGATAGAAAGTATGCTGAAAACACTGGAACAACAGAATGCACGGAACCCTGACAGTAGGATATTGGCAGAAATTAGGGAATAACACACGGAATATGCCAACACAGCTGGGCAAGAGGTTCTGCATATGTCCCGAAGATGGAAAGCGCGATCATACGGGGAGTGTGGGAGGCCGGGACGCTCTATAGCATTGAAGCTTGCCAAACTGAGATCGCAAACACATATAACCAAAAAAACGACCATAACTGGAGATATGTACCACGACAATCAGGCCATCCTGTTCCAATATTTAGATATCTATAGCCAATTGTATGGGCCACGGGATGAGGAGGGTGAGAAAGATACTACTAAATATCTACTAAGTAGCCGTATGGATGAAAAACAGCCGCCTAAAACTTAACTCAGACAAAACGGAAGTGCTCATCCTAGGATCATCCCCTGGGACGACTCATGGTGGCCTTCGGATCTGGGCTCAGCACCCATACCCACAGACCACGCATGTAACCTTGGCTTCATCCTAGACTCCTCACTCTCGATGACCAAACAAGTCAACGCCGTCTCATCCTCCTGCTTCAACGTACTTCGTATGCTCAAAAAAATCTTCCATTGGATCCCCGCCGAGACAAGAAAGACTGTCACCCACGCACTGGTTACGAGTCGACTAGACTACGGAAACACCCTCTACGCCGGAATTACAGCCAAATTACAGAAAAAACTCCAACGCATCCAAAACGCATCAGCGAGACTCATTTTGGACATCCCTCACCAAGATCACATTACCGGTCACTTGAAAGACCTCCACTGGCTTCCCGTCAACAAGAGAATAACGTTCCGTCTCCTCACCCACGCACACAAGGCCCTCTACAAACTAGGGCCCGAATGCCTCAACACTCGACTATCCTTCTACACACCCACCCGCCAACTTAGATCCTCCAATCAAGGCCTCGCCGCAGTTCCACGTATCCAAAGATCCACCATGGGAGGTAGATCCTTCTCCTACTTGGCGGCCAAGACCTGGAACTCACTCCCCACTCACCTCCGCCTTACACAGAACCACATCTCCTTCAGAAAAGAACTTAAAACCTGGCTATTCGATAAATAATGAACCCCCTCCCCAAGCGCCTTGAGACCCTCTGGGTGAGTAGTGCGCTATATCAATTTTTGAACTTGAACTTGAACTTGAAAGCCAACAATTCTATTCTGAGTTTGTCCCGACCTAAGAAAATAGGTGCCACTAGAGCTATTTTAAAATTGTTTAAGTGACAGTGCCTACCAGTAGCTACATACGGGACTGAGGTTTGGGGATTGGGAAAAAGCCCCGGCATCCAGCGAGAAGAAGGTCGATTCTGTAGGAAAATCCTGGGTGCCCCAATTTCCTCCTCTGAATTGATCTGTCATGAGGAACTTAACCTCCCCTACGTATGTGATTTTATTAGATCTAGACCAGCTCTCTTCTGGATTAGGATCTGGAGGAATGATTCAGCCACCCTAACCCAAAATATCATAAAAGACTGTCTTAAATGTGATCATGGCATGTCAATCCCCTGGCTCGCGGGAGTTTTAAAAACCCTGAGTAATGTGAACAGGGAAGATCTATTCTCTGATCCCAGTAAGATTGAACTTAAAGATAAAACTGAGGTCAAACAAGCACTGTACGCACTTTATAGCTCAGAACGAATGGAAAGAGAAATTCTCAAAACAACTGTTGTGACCTATCAGAGAAATGATTTAAGCAGGAGAAACCTTGCACAATACCTCACCTTACCTATGACTAATTGGGAGAGATCATTGCTGTTCCGGCTAAGGGCGGGCTCAATAAAATTCTTGTTGGGATTTCCACTGGGGATTTCCCCTGGGCTATCAGCACACAAAAGACTATAGACTAAAAGACTATAATCCATGCCTGTGTGATGGTATTAGTAAACAGAATGATTTACACTTTCTATTTTTCTGCAAATTTTATCTAAAATATATTAACTGGTTTTTAACTCCTTATTTTAGGAAACATAGACCCCTTTCGTTAGGTGAATCTCATTCAATGTTACTTTCCCTGGATTCAGATGAATTAATTTACCGCACTAGCACTTTTTTGAGACTCATAACATGTGTACGTAAAACAATGGAAAACCCCTGAAAATAGTCTTATGAGAAATGCATTAGTTTTAAACAATTTATGAATCTTATAAACTTGTCTTTGTTGTGCAAATGTATGTTTTTTATTGTGCTACTTTTATGAATTTTATGAAATTCGAATAAAGGTCTTTTGAACTGAACTGAACTGATATTTGGTATTTAAGTGAACGCACAGTAATAGCTGGTACCTGTGTTTTCAAGGACAGTGGCACTACTTGTTAAAAGAATTGTCAAACTGCCTTTGAGTTAAACAGGACATGTAGAACTTAACTGACAGGTAGGCATGTCACCTAGCCATGGCTGATTTTTCTCAACCCTGTCAAATTACTAACGTGCTGTTTTAAACTGTGTGAAGAAGTAGTTTTTTAATAAAAATAAAAAAACAGCATTTTTAGAAAATGAAAGCTGCCTCAACCATGGTATCTGAGCACAGGGGTTCCTATTCACTAAGGTGCAGCAGTACATGCTTTGTGGTGAACACTCACAGTTAGATCATTCGACACGTTGTCTGCAAAGTAACTGGAAGCCTTCTGCCCCAGTTATCTAACTTGGGCTGGTTTAAAGATCCACGAAGAATCCATCTTTCGTTAACAGCCCTTGGTACATGAATTGACTCTACCGAACTTTCATGTGCCCCCCTTATCAGCTGGGAAACACTTGTACAACCTATGAATCACTCCTTTAAAAAAAACAGTTTTAGACAGCCAATCAGGACTAATATGTTACTATTTTAACTTAAAGTGACTCTCACTTTTATGTTTGAATGGGACTTGAGAGTGGGGGAGTCCGGACGTTCATAAAGCTTTTTATTCTTTTTTTTTTCATTTTTATACTGTAAAGATTTTAAGTAATCATGCAGTTTATTAATAAAATTGTCAAAATTGTCAAATTGGTACCAGCCGTGGACTGGTCGAGCAGATACTGGAGGCGTCGCTCTGTGCTCAGCTGCTCGGAAAGAAGCTTGGCCAAATGTTTTCTCTTGATGGAGCCCAGAAGGATTTTTGTACCTGGGAAGCAACAAATTCCAACATATTATAAAGAAAAAAAAGAAAAAAAAGAGGCAACAAAGCAATCATTTTTCTTGGTATAAATACATACCATACCTCACATGCATCAATAAGTATTTAGAAGCAAATGGTATTTGTGACCAACATTAGGAAAACAGGCCTTGTCAGTGCAAATAGGTCTGGCTTAGGAACGGAACTGCCTCATGTGTCATTGATGGGTTTAAGTACTCAATAGGTCAATGTGGCGCCGCGGCTAGGGCGACTGACGCTGGAATCTGGGGATCACGGTTCGATCCCTGGCACCTGCGGCAGATTAGCCCAGCACCATGTGACTCTGGGCAATAGCTTGCTTAATCTTCCCGACGGCCCCCAGCGCCTAGAGACCCTTACGGGTGATTGTGCACTTTACAAATGTGGATTATTATTATTATTATCTAGAGGACATAGCACTTGCATGGCTCTCGCAAGGCCAGATAGAATACCTGATACAGCCAATCACCAAGGAGGAAGTGGCAGGTGCTATGCGTACCCTACTAAATGGGAAGGTGTCAGGCATGGACGGTCTACCCAGTGAATTTTACAAGGCATACACAAGCACCCTGGTGCCCTATCTACATGCTATGTATGTTGAAGCATACGAGAAGCAAATATTACCACCAACGCTGCTTGAAGCACTAATAATCACACTGTTAAAAAAAGATAAGGCACCGGAATGCTGCAACTCATACATACTATTTGCACTCATAAATGTAGACACAAAAATATTGGCCAAGATACTGGCTATGCAATTGCAGCCGCTTCTGCCCAACTTGGTCCTACCTGACCAATCGGGCTTTGCACCACTCGTTCAACTACATCTACTTTATGATCACTTTTGCCATCCTACAACAATTGGACCCAAAGATTAAGGCGGCGGCGGTGCTACAGGACACAGCCAAAGTATTTGATTACATACAATGGGGCTATATGTTTATGGTGCTCCAGCGCATTGGCATGCTACTGGCATTTCTGCAGTGGATCCACCTGCTCTATAGCAATCCAGTGGCAAGAATAAGTATTAACTATGAAATCTCAGAACCAATCGGTGTTTATAGGGGTACTAGACGGGGCTGCCACGTCTTGCGCTTGCACTGTAGTCGCTGGCACTTGTGGTACGGCAGAGACATGCGGCTGCTGCCCTGCAATTTCGACAGCGTCCTCTGGCCGTATATCTATATGCGGATGACATGGTCCTATGCGGGATCCAGAAATATAACTGGCACCACTGATATGCGAATACGTGCAGTATGAGTGGTAGGCCAGGCTAAGCATCAACTAGAACAAATCAGTGGTATTCCTCCTCATGCAAATCATAGAACAGCACACTGGAATACCCCATGAAATGGAGCCTTGAGCCCGTCAAATACATCAGGGTGTGGGTACATAGAGATCCAGTTATGGTGATAAGGTTAAATTACGGAAGAGCAATCGTCAAGTTGGTAGAACAAGTGGGTAGATGGATATGGCTGCCTCTCTCATTATCCGACAGAATATTGGTCATGAAAATGGTAGTATTTCCCTGGTTCCTGTACCTATTTGTTAATATCCCCATTGCGCTGACAGCCGACTTCTTTGAATCCATAAATGCAAACATGACAGGTCTGGCATGGGCAGGCAAACAAACCAGGTGCAGCTGGACTTTATTGACAAAGCCAAACTAACAAGGGGCACTAGGAGTCCCCTGATATGTCCCATCCTCACATATCAGCGACACAAGAACCAAAGTCACAGTAAATATTAGTGAAGGCGGGACTAACCACAGTAGGGGACCTCTAAACGGATGGTACCTTCCTGGCACTGGACGACTTTGGTGCATCACAGCCCCAGACACCATTGTAGCTCATGTAAGCATCTGGTGACGCAGCTATACAATAACTCTTAAAGAGAGACAAAGGACAGCACAGGGGCTACCTTCGACACGTGGAATGAAGTATTAGATCTGCACCTAACACAGGAGAACTGGGAGGCAGGTTGTAGGCTTATGGGGAAAGTTGGCCTACGGGCGGGTTCTAGATGTGCCAGATCTGGGGCACTGGACGCAGACTTCATGCATTTGGCGCACTCATAAATAAGTTTTGGGCACGGGGGTATAGGTGATGTCCAAAATGCTGGGAGATCACATGGGTTGCATGCCACAACACTGCCTGTTAGGATGGGTGTACACTAAACAGCCAGGAAATCGAAAATTAGTCAGTATCATAACACTACTAGCCAAGAGGCGAATGGCTATGCATTGGGGGGGGCCTCCAGAAGGAGAGCAATGGAAGAAAGACATTGTGCATTGTAGAGACCAATTAAATATATACCAACTACCAAGAGCATCTAGACCCAAACATGTGTGGGGCCCTGTCACCGCATATCTATTTAACATTGCACGATGAGAATCCACAACAACGTCAGGAATAAATTAACTCTAGATTGGGAGTGGAAGGAATTGATGACTGCAAATGGGGTAGAGGGTGGAAGGGATGAGGAGAACATTATTTCGCTCGAAAATGAATGATGTACAGCCGAATACCTGCAATGTAATGTGAGTTGAACATGCATTGTAAATAAAAGTATAACTAAACAACAACAAAAAAAGAAAATTGAAGTGCCTAATGTTATTGGGAATGCACCTATATTGTCATATTTGTAATATGCTATGGGATTATACTCAATAAAATTTGCTTAAAAAAAATAAAGGCCTCTCACTCTGCCTGGGGGCATCGAGGCAGACAAAGCATTGTCAGCAAAAAATATTGCCTGATGGCCTCGCCAATTGTATCCCATAAGACCGGGTCCTCCAGTGCCTCCAGCTTTGGCCTTCACATCAGTATGCAGGGTCTCTCCCCCTCCCAGCCCAACCCAAGCAGCAAGGGATTATGATCAGAGAGGGTTCCTGGAAAGGTACTCATTTGTCTCAACCATCTCATGCACAGCAGAGATCATGTAGAGTTATAATCTCCTCCAAGGAGAACCGGACCCATGAGGTGGGGGGGCTAATACTCTTGAAAGCTCAGCTAAAAAGGACCTTTGATCCACATTTAGGCCATAAATACTGCCTATAGAGATATCTCGGTCATTTAACCACCTGGTGACCACCACACAGCAACTCGCCGGAACTATCAATTGCCCCGTGTGCTGGAAACGGACCTCAGCTTTTACCCATACTAGGGCTCCCCATGCAGAGGCAGAGATCTGGGGTGATGTGATCATTTTATTTGGAGCATGTGATGAGTCGAGATGCAGAGTTAAAAGTAGCCTTCAGAGGTGCTAGTTTTGACTTTGATAGACCCAGAAGGGTAGCGCAACCATAGTCAGTTTGGAGATCACAAGCGCTTGTACTGCTGTCTTCAGATATGCTATTGGGATGAAGGGTTTTAGTTTCCTTAGTAGCTGGAGTTGGTTGTTGGCGCTTCTGTTGAGGCCAATGATGTGATCCTGTATGGAAAAGTGATTTTCCAGGATTATTACTAGTGATTTAACTGAGGTTATGATGCATGGGGAACAGTTCAAGGCTCTAAGATTGTCGAGCCATTCTTTGATGCTCAGAGTGTGGTTGGAAGGAAACATTAAAAGGAATTCAGTTTTAAGCACTTTAAGGTTAAGGTGGTGTTAGAAATGGGGGTCTTTAGTTGGCAATGGTTTGCACCTTTGTCCAAGTAGGGTCCCTTCTTCCTAGTCGGGGAAGGGGGATACACTTTCAAAGTAACCCCTGCTCACCCCTTGGTAGATTAGCACAAACAGACAGGCTTATCTCAGAGGCAGTGTGTAAAGCATTTGTGCATGCAAACAGTAACACAGTGAAAACACTACAAATAGACACCACAGCAGTTTAGAAAAATAAGCAATTCTTTATCTAAACAAAACTAGACCGAAAATGGCAAAAATCCACAATAAAGTTCTGAAAAATATGCAGTTTGCAAGAAAGCCATATTATTGTAGGAATATCCACAAAACAACAGATCTTTTAAGTCTGTAGCTCCGTCCGGGGCTACCGCAATGCTGAAAACAACAGAGACTAGCAGTTCCAGCTGACCGCGTTGGTGCGATACAGCTAAAGCATTGACAGACTTGTGAACAGTACCTTTCTCATTGCAACCGACATGTTGGTACGAGTCGGTCGGGGTAACCATAGCTGTTGCGTTTCAAAATGGAAGCGGTGCAGGATGCGGTGTCCTCACGACGTGGGACAGGCAGAGGCTCAGTGATGATCGTCTAGACAGCGTTGTAAGATTAAGGCTTATGGTGCTGGGTGAGCTGATGTTCGATGCGATGCTGGCAGATTGAGGTGACGGAGCAAGCCAATGATTAGTGACGGTGTCGGTGACATGTACGTAGGGTGAAATGGGGCAGTACGGAGTGTGGTGCCCACAAGATTCGGTGCAAGCAAAGTTTCGGTGATGATCGTCCAGGCGGCGTCGTTGAGACCAACGATGCAGTGCGAAGTGCAGCAGGGTCTTCTGCTGTGCCTTCATGACACAGAACCTGTGAAGGACTTGGTGATAGAGTGGGCTGACCTTTCTTCTGTGGCGACTGAAATCAGTGGTTCCAGAAATGGTGCCCAGAAGGATTGGGAGGTCTTTGCTGTTCCTGAGACCACTTGAAAAGGGGACAAGCTCCACCTCAAGCCCTTAGAGATACTTTATACGCAGGATACACCTACAGTCCTCTCCTTGGCAAAGTAGCATTACTTACCTTCAGCTTTTCCCAGCTCTTCTCCTTGGCAGAGGCTACTCTTGAATTCCAGAAGTAGTCTAAAAGTCTGGGGTCAGGGCCTAACTTTTTATCCACAAATTCCTTTATTCTCTGGTGGCAGAGAAGCCCTTTGCCCAGCCAAAACCAGTTTTGTTCTCTCTGGTGCAGCTTCCTGGTAGGAGGTGGAGACAACATTGTCCAAGGCAGACCAGACCCATTCAGGTGTGAAAGGAGTTTCCTCCCCCTACTGTAAATGCAATCCAGGTCTCTTCAGCCCAGCCCTGACTCACCCTGAAAAACAGGCCACAGCTCACCCCCTCAAGTGGCTGTCTGAACAGAATGCACATCCCCCACCCCTGGCACTCCAAAGCCAAAGGTAATCAATCAATAAGGGAACTGTTAAGCACGCTACTCACCCTTTAGTGTCTCAAGTTGCTGGGGGGAGTACGCTGCTTCGGTCAGTCGAGGAGCCAGGTCTTGAGGGTCTTCCTGAAGATGGGGAGAGAGGGGGCACGTCTGATGTCAATCGGGAGCTCGTTACAGGTCTTAGCCGCGATGCAGGAGAAGGCTCTTCCACCCCAGAGACTTGTTGATCCCGGCGTAGAGGGCATTTCCGTAGTCCAGTCTGCTGGTTATGAGTGCTTGGGGGACGGTCTTCCTTGATTTGGGGGATCCATTTGTAGGTCTTTCGTAGGATGTGGAGGGTGTTGAAGCAGGTGGAGGTGATGCCGTTGACCTGTCGAGTCATGTAGAGGGAGGAGTTGAGTATGATGCCGAGGGTTCGAGCATGGTCCATTGGGCTACGGGGGCTGCCAAGGGCGGTGGGCCACCAGGCGTTGTCCCATGCAGCGGGGCAGGGTCTGGGGACGAGGACCTCTTTCTTCTCCGAGTTAAGTTTGAGGCAGCTGCTGCTCATCCAGGATGCAACGTCCTTCATACCTTCCTGGAAGTTGAGTCTGGTGGTGATGGGGTCTTTGGTGAGGGAGAGGTTGAGCTGGGTGTCATTGGCGTAGGATACAATGCTGAGTCCGTGCTGTCAGACAATGGCGGCGAGAGGGCCATGTGCATCTTGAAGAGTGTGGGGCAGAGCGTTGATCCTTGGGGTATTCTGCAGTTGAGTTTTGTCAGTTCGGAGAGGAAGGGTGACAGTCTGATTCCTTGGGTTCTGCCGGTGAGAAAGGAGCTGAGGCAGTCGAAGGTATGCCGGCGTCATGGAGTCTGGCGGTGAGTGTGTGATGGGTGACGGCGTTGAAGGCTGCAGAGAGGTCGAATAGGATCAGGGCTGCAGTGTGTCCATGGTCGAGGAGGGTGTGGATGTCGTCTGAAGTGGCGAGTAGAGCGGTCTCGGTAGTGTGGTTGCTATGGAATCCGGATTGGGAGTGGGTTGAGACAGTCAATACACAAACCTAGCAGAGGCACACTGGATGGCTAAGCAAGAAAATACCTACTTTCTAAAAGTGGTATTTTCAAACCCAGTATGTAAAAATCATTCTTACTAAAATATGCATCTTTACATTCTGAGTTTAGGCACACTAAACACTATTTTATAATCTTGTTCCCATGGGCCGTTATACTTATAAAATGTTATAAGTAAACTCCCCATTCTAGCCTATGGGACAGATGGCCCTTCAATAGTGAAAAACGAAATTGGCAGTATTTCACTATCAGGACATGCCACACATCAGAGCGTGTTCTGCCTTTTACATGCACCTCACCCTGCCCACAGGGGTACCTCTGGCCTATGTTAGGGGTGACTCACATGTAAGAAAAGAGAAGGTTAGGGCTGGCATGATGGTGCACTTGCCAGGTTGACCTGGCAGCATTAAACTGCACACAGACACTCAAATGGCAGGCCTGATACCCTTTTGCAAGGCTGCTTGGGTAAGTGGCACAATCAGTGCTGCAAGCCCACTATCAGCATTTTGTCTACAGGCCCTGGAAACACACAATGCACTGTACAAGGGACTTAACAGTAAAATAAATTAGCCAATTTACAGAGGGAGCACTTGCACTTGGCCCTGGATAGCAGTGGCAAAATGCCCAAAGTATCTAGACCAGCAAAAATGAAGTCCAACACACAGTAAAAGCACCGGAGGAAAAGGCAAAAATATAGGGGGAACCCATGCCTAGGATGCCAGGCCTAACAGGGGGTTACTTGTCAGCCAGAGCTAAGTTTTTGTCAGTGTCTTGTTGAGGATGGTGATGTCCTCTGAAGAGTTGGAGGAGTACAGTAAGGGGTTCCATGAGCAGGTTGAAAAGGGTTGGGGGGAGTGAAGAGGCTTGGGGAATGCCAGTCATGACTGGCGTCTGGGTAGATAGAGCGTGGTTGAGCAAGACTCTTTGAGATCAGATGTGTAAGAATGAGTAGAACCACTGTAATAAGGTACCAGATAGACCCATACTGCATTCTATGAGGTTCAAGAGTTCTCATGTTCAACTGTGTCAAACGCAGCTGACAGATCAAGCAGCATTAATAGGCAGGATTTATTCTGGTTGAATAGTCTTAGTGCATCGTAGACAAGGTGGACCATGGCAGTTTCAGTACTGTGGCCCTGCCAGAAACCAGACTGGTATTGGTCGAGGAGTTGGAATTGATCTATGAGATTATATAACTGTTGATGTACCTATGTTTCCAGTAGTTTGGTCAGAGCTGGGATGTTGGAAATAGGGTGTTAATTGTTGGGTCCTGATAGGTCAGCATTTGATTGTTTTAATATGGGGGCCACCTGCTCTTTTTTAGACAATCTGGGATTGAGCCTTGTGTTAATACTTTTTGGGGCATATTCTCAAGGAACTATCACTGAGTTATCAGACCTTTATCGCAGCCAAAAATGGTGATAGATTTATCTCCGCATTCACGATCTGGTGCTAACAGCCATATCAACAGTTTACCTGTGATAGCAGCCGCAAAAAACAGCGCCACAGATGACTCCGGCAACTATCGCTAATGAGATGCAGAGTCCGTCTTGCATACACCACTGCTGCTGCCCAGAAGGAGGGGGGAGCGGACCCAGGACTACAGGTCCCAGACTCCCTGAGGCTCGCTGATGCCACCAATGTGTTTCCCCCCCGGAGGTGGTATTTAAATCTTTGCGGACTCCTCCAGCGTGGGAAGTCTGTCTTTCTGACAACACTGCTGCTGCCCAGCAGAAGGGGGAGATGCCAGGTCTACAGGTCCGCAGGCTCCCTCTGGCTCGCTGATGCCACCAACATGTTTCCCGCCCGAGGCACTATTTAAACCTTTGCGGACTCCCGATGTGCGGGATGTCCGTTTTGGTGACACCACTGCTGCTGCCCAGAAGGAGGGGGGATCGGACCCAGGACTACAGGTCCCAGGCTCCCTGTGGCTCGCTGACGCCACCAACGTGTTTCTCACCCAGAGGCGGTATTAAAATCTTTGCGGACTCCCGCAGCGCTGGGCGCATGGGCGAAGACCGGGCCAAGACCGGCCCGTCTGAGGCCGTTTGAGGACGGGTTGGGCCGTTTCTATTTGATCGCCAATTTCATAGGATTGTGTGTCTTTGATCCGTGTCCTTACAATCTGAGAAACTGAGAGGTACTGTAACTGTAACAGACATTTATGGAACTGAGAGAAGCAGGTGGTATCTAGTACCTTTTAACTGCATTGTATTGTGTTGTTTTAGGTATATTCTGTTAGTTTTTTTTATTATATCCTCTAAGGGTCTCACTCAGAAAACCACATCACGCCAGTTAAAGTACCATCACAATGGGGAAAAGGAAACTATTAACCAGTCAGGTCTCACCCACGAAAAAGGCTACCGGAGACGTGCTACAAACATTACTCTTGTATCTGACAGGGGCAATGGGAGCAATTGAAATGCAAACATCCTCAGTAGAGGAGTTGCTAGAGGTAAATACGCAACATGTTTGTGAAGGGAATAAAACCCTGGCCGAGTTGGAAACTGAGTAGACAAATATAGGGGTTCTGAGCTCTATTCTCTGTGAGAATGGCTCTATACAATACATGACAGACACGATAGATCAAATAATCTCAAGCGACCAGGACTCCTTTGGTCAGCCGCCACAAAAGCGGATAAAGATGCCATCAAAAACAACTAAGAGCATAGAGATAACAGGTTCTGTGAATCCCACTATAACTAATACCCCCAAGAGAGCAAAGTCAATAAAAAAAGTGGTAGCAGGGAAAAGAACAGCATCGAAAGTGCTCTCAGAAAGACCTAAGGCAGAGAAAGCACTAAGGCTAAACCAAAGGAAGTAGATATTTCAAATGTAACTACCCTGGTATATAACTTGGGCCTCTTTCTTAGGGACTCAATTTCAAAGATTGAGGGAAGAGTAAATACGATAGAGCACATCTTACCGGGCCTTTCAGATAGAGTAGGCGTCAAACATATACCAAGCAATCAAGGTGAAAGATCAGTTGGCAAAGATGATACAGGGTGGGGGGGCAGCATAGCACAGAACAAGCATAGCCAGATCACCCAATTCGAAGATCGGTTAAATTTAAACAGGACCCAAGGTAACGATGAGGACCACCAATGGAGTGTCATCCACAAAAAAGGCAATAGGAAAGTAGCAACAGAAACCCACAGTTTTAGGTTCATTCCCTCCCTAAACAAAAGGAAACCACATCCACAAAAGAGACACCTACAGATCAACCATACTTGGATCTACCACCAACTTGTACCCCGTATATAATAATACTAGCCAACACACCCAGGTTGAGACCAGAAGAAAATGAATCCTGGGAAAGTTTAAGAAACAAAGCACTTAACTGGTTAAGCAGAAGAGTGGGTCCAACCCATCAACTCTTCATGGAGTTTAAAATGGCTGGGAGGATAAATTGGGTGGGAAAAGAACAAGAAATCCTTCCGTGGGATTGTATAGTGTTAACTTTTAAAACTCCCGACCTTATCAAGGATCTTATAGAAAGGGGGAAACGGGTGCCTAAATATAGCTGACATAAACATTCTCCCCGCAGGCTACTTTTACAAGCCTGTAAACATAATGGAAAGGGATGGCACAGATCGGGCAAATGGAAAAAGTACTGATTAACCCTATAGTATCACAATGGAAAATCACAACTGCCTTACTGACCCTTTCGACATCTCTGTACACGCTTTCCCCCAAAGCCATCAAGTATTGGAATGGACCAATGTAATAGAAAATAGCCTTTCTTTACTAGAGGTACTTACTACTAATAGCCCCTGTCCTGAGACTATCTCAGTAACAGACAGGACCCCCGGGAACAAATATAATCCAGACTCATTCGTACGAACAAGCTGCCAGTATTCGGGAGACACACATAGAATAAGCAATATTAATAGTGCAGAAGTGCCAGTCCTTCCACAAAATGTAGTACACATCAGGATGTCATTTCCGAATTTACACACACCCCTGCATATTGATAATAAAACCCAGGGATCAGACACCATAAACAGTATCACAGTACTTTTTTGGAATGTTGCAGGACTTCGGTCCAAATTACAGAATCAGCTCTGGCTAAATTTCGTGAGCAAATTTGACATATTTTGCTTGCAGGAAACATGGTCCCTGGAAGAACTGCATATTGAAGGCTACAAGACTTTTAATACACCATCTATACCATCGGCAAATGGGAGGCCAAAGGGTGGCTTGTGTATATATGTGTCTAATTTGCTAAGGATAAATAAAGTACAGCTGACCACCTCAGAATCCAATTATCAAGTATTGGTTATGAAAACGGAAAATCGAGATACGGTTATTTTGGTAAACTTTTATAACAATGCACAGAGGGAATGTGTAATAGATATGGTGAAACAGCTTAGAAATGCAATGTTGAATATTGAGAACAATAGCAGGGGCAATGCATTATTAGTTTGGGGGGGGCAGTTTTAATACTGCTTTGTGTCCACACAATGATGATGTATTATGTGGCCTAGTAGATGAAAGAGAATGCAACCTCCCTCATTGTTCTCATTAAGCATGAGCGAATTTTGCGAATCTGGCGTTCGTGAATTTTGCGAATTTGCGAACTCGCAATCCGCAAAATCCGCGAATTCTCACGAATTTGCGGATTTTTTTTTGTGTTCGCAAGGATTTCTGCCAGTTCGCAAAGGTTTTGTACCAGTTCGCAATTGCGAATTTACATGTCGGCTCGCAACGGCCGCGATTATGTTGTTTCTACGTCTGGTTCATCATCACAGGTTCCCAGCACCCTCTGTTTCACCCCTGCCACCCTCTGTTTCACCCATGCCACCCTCTGGTACATCAATGCCACCCTCTGGTTCATCATCACTGTAGATTATGGGGGGGAAAGCAAGCACACCAGCCCTGCTT
The DNA here is from genome assembly GCF_964263255.1 of Lissotriton vulgaris. Taxonomy (NCBI): domain Eukaryota; kingdom Metazoa; phylum Chordata; class Amphibia; order Caudata; family Salamandridae; genus Lissotriton; species Lissotriton vulgaris. The sequence continues at coordinate 2,124,299,070 of NC_141687.1, read as the reverse complement.
CAACTGACATGAATTAATTTGGGGTTGATTTATTAATGTGTCACTGTTTTAAAATTCCAGTCTGGCACCTGCTTCCTTATCTGTAATTTGCTTTCTGTTGCAGTGCAATTTTTTTTCCAGGACATTTTATGGCCTACTTGTAGCTATTCTATGAGCCTGCTGTGAGGATCAGAGCAGGGTCATACAATTGTTGCAACTAGCAACTGAACTCTGGAGGGGCCCCAGTCAGGAAGCACGACAGGGAATGGGTACTAATGATGAGTTTGAACTTTTGAACCTGCTGAATGCTTTCACTTTTGCAAAACTCGTTTTTCTGCAGAACAGCATTACAGCAACTGTAATGCCCCAAACAAGCTTACTTGTGAAAGTTGATTTCTAATCCAAAAGTGATCCAAAGAAAGTCAAAAGGCCTCAAATCCCAAAAAGTTCAGGCAAATGTCAACCTGAGGAGTTATTCTGATGAAAATCATCATTTTCAGACGGTCTATGCTGCTTGCTAGTGGATTTCTTGTGCAGAATTGCAATTTTTGTAATTTCGCGAGTGCGAGATTGTTGCTGCCTACATGTTCGCAATTGCGAACTTACACCGCACGCCGCAAAATTGTATCACCATGAAAAAAAAATCCGCTGCGTGCAAATTTGCGGATTTTCGGTAAATTCGCGAGCGTTCGCGGATTGCGAATTTACCGAAAATCCGCAAAATTCACGAGCGGAACAGATTTTCCACCCATGCTTAGTTCTCATAGCCTACAGGGTGATGCCCTAAATGAGATTTTATTTTTTCTAGATATGGGTTTTGCCAACGTGCTGAGCTCGCCACCTACCCCGCTCACGCAGACGTTCCATGGAAGAGGGTTGAATACAATCATAGATTTTATAATAACTCCAAACAGGTCCGCCTCTAGGGTCCTAACCTTTAAAACCCATAACAATGTGCTAAGCGATCCTTTTCCCCAAAGCTTGGAGATATCAGTTGCAGCAAAAATACGGACAGCACATCCTGAAAGGATTCAACAATTACAGGCCCTAGTAATAAATAAAACAAATGGATATTCATTAAAATGGGCCCAGGTAGAACCATCCGTAATCACGAAAACAGTGCTGGAAAACAGTATGGAAGATATTCTGAAATGCCTTGATGAGACTGCACCACATGAAGACATATTAGGGTCCTATATATGCATAACAGGCACTATTAGGAACACACTGAAAAGGGAAGTGAAAAATGGGAAGAAAAAGAAAGGTGGATGGTTCGATAATAACTGTACAAGAGCATACATTAGCTTAAATCACGCTCTACACAAAAAGGAATGGGACAGAGCAGAAATAACACGATGCAGGCATGCATATAATCAAGCATTAAAAACAAGAAAGAGGGAAATACAAATAAACACCTGGGCAGATTTACAAAAGGCAAGCATATGTGGGACAGTAATGCATTTTGGCATGTGGTCAACTCTCCTTTTCTGAGACCTGAGATGACCCCAAGACTAGAAATCGCTATTGATGAAGGACAATGGGTAGACCATTTTTCTAAAATGTATGCTAAGAAAAAGGAGGTTAGCAACTGAATTGCTTGTCCCATATCTCCTAGTCCCATAAATGAGCCCTTCCCAATTAATATAGACTTTACTTTAGATGAAGTTCAACTTGTCTTGAAAGCTAGTAAGGGCGGAAAGGCACCGGGACCAGATGGGGTACCCGTAGACATATTCAAACAAAATCTGGAGCTATGGGGTGCCCTAATAAAACAAGTCCTTGCAGCAGATTTCAAAGTAGAACTCATAGGAACTTGGTCTGAGTCATTAATGGTCCCAATCTTCAAGAAAGGCGACAGACAACACCCTACATGCTATCGGCCAATTTCCTTATTAGATTCGGTGGGAAAAGTATTAGGAGCATTATTTTAAACCCGTCTCCAGGAATGGGCTGAAGATAATAATGTATTAACTGATCTACAATTTGGATTTAGGGAAGGCTTCGGAACAATTGAACAGGGCCTCAACCTAACAATCCTGATGGAAAATGTACTAAAGCAAAAAAAAGGAAAACTGTACCTAGCATTCGTAGATCTCTCCACCGCGTTCAATTGTGTATGCCACAACAAATTGTGGAAGATCCACGAAGAGATGGGAGTCGAACTACCCTTAATTCAAATTGTAAGAGTATTATATAATGATGCCAGAGCCAGGGTACGGTATGGACCAAACGGGGAATACACAGCTCCATTCGCAGTATAGAGGGTGGGTTAGACAGGGCTATGTACTGGCACCCTTCTTGTTTACCCTGTATACCAATGGCCTTGAGCAGGTGATGCTCGAGGGGTGTCAGGACCTACCATGAGTACAAAATCGATCGATACCCACCCTACTCTATACTGATGATGCAGTAATAATGGCCCGAGCACGAATAGAGTTACAGCGGGCCATAAATAAATATAATGACCACATGGAAAGCCTTGCTACTGAAACCTATTTAATGAGTTGTGGGAAGGCTAGTAGGAAAGAAAGAACTATTTTCATTGGAAATAACAAACTTGAATGCACAAAAAAGTACCCATACTTAGGTATCCTTATGGATAATAAGGGCACTTGGCAACTGGCCATAAGAGCCCAAAAACTGTTATTTATGAGAACCACTACAGCACTTGTAAATTTTGCACAGAAACTAGGTAAAAGGCTACCATTGGAATTGTTTAAGAACTACCAGGCCAAGTGCGTCAGAGCAGTATTATACGGGCCTGGGATCTGGGGATACTGTAACGTATCGGACATACAGAAAGTGGAAAATGCTTTTATCCGCGATATATTGGCTGTCCCTCGCTGGACCTCAACCTTCGTTTGTCAGACAGAGCTAGGCCTACAATACATTTCGGACAAAATATGGGTCCAGTCAGTTTTATTGTGGCATCGAACCTGGACCTCAACAAAAACAACATTTAATTGAAGGGTCATAAGAGATTCCGTCAAACTGGAGCAAGTCCAAGCTATTAGGTGCCTGATATTATAAAGAATAGTGGTCCTTGACTTTGGTTTGAACAGACACTCATATGAATATCATTTGTTACTTAGTTATGCGATTAAATCTGCATACATTGATTCAAGCAAAATAATGGGAGAGATATATTCAAAAATGGACAATACCCAAAAGTTTAACACATTTAGCTTGGAAAAACAATAGAGGTATAACCACACTGTGGATGTTTGTTATATCAAAAAATTCACATATTTATTTAAAGTTTGATAAAACAGTTTTTTAAACGGCGCGAAAGACTATCAAGAGTATAGTCAGTGAGGAAGGAAAAGGGGTGCTCTAGTGATTCAGAAGGAAAGGAGAATAGACAATAGTGGTATACTGTTAAATATTTACAAAACACAAAGCGGGAAGAACCTCCGCTATCATATGGGCCTGTCCCCTGTAGATGTCAATTAGGGGGGGAAAAAACACAATTAAGCTGGGAGGGGTACAGGCAAATCAATAGGTAAGCGTCGACGTTTCGACCCTGGTGCTCTTGGGATGTTTGGGACCTCGGCTGCGGGTCTTCTTCAGGACTATGGTGATGGAGGGGGGGGAGGGCAGGAAGGAAAACTTTGCCGTGATCCAACAATTGGTCTGGATTAAACACCTATAGTACAAGAATGAGGTAGGTGTTAGAAACTTAGTAAAAAAAAACTGTGTATAAGAGTGTGGTTAATGATGGGTATCGGGTACATTACCAGTGATGCTGTTCAAGTTTGGACCTCCGTCCACGCTTGTAGGGGGTGGGTCACCTATTCGGTAGAAAAAGAGTGCTGGGTCAGAACCCCTCTCCCAAGGGCAATTGACTCCAGATCGTTCTTAAACCTGCATGTAACTGGACTCACCTAATGTCTTGTTGGTGGTCAGATGATACAATTTGACTTTCTATCAAGCTGGTATTCTTAAAGGGGCCTGTGAAGGATGGAAAGGCAATCAAAACCCCATCTGTATATAAATATAACTTTGTCTGTTTGGTAAGTGTAATGAGGACTTACCGCTAATAGTGAACGATAGCGGGATCCTACCGGTGCCCCTTCGGGCATTCCGGTGGTGGTTGTGTACTGAGAGACCAGCGTTGTCTCTATCGTTAGAGGTCACCCTTCTGTTAGCGTACGTATCACTGTCAGGTACTCGAGTTACCTGGTATTGGGAAAAAGGACGGATGGAGTTAGAAAATACTCCATATGTCCGTGTAGATAAATTACAAACAGGCTGTTCGCAAAAGGATCTACCATAAAGGTAAATCGTGTTCTGTTCTTACCTCTGGGCTGGGTACCGCAGGACAGCTTATACCGCAGGACAGCTTCTACCGGTGTACGTTCGGTAAAGAGCACCGCGTTTGAATTATACCATTACTTCCGTGTTCGGATGTCACGTGCGTTCGTGTCGGCCAATCAGGAAGGATTGGGTCGAACGGTGGACACTGTGGAGGGACTCGTCTATTTTGGCTTGCATGGAAAACGAGTCGGGATTGAATTATTTCTCCCGTGTCTTAGTAACTGGCCTGCTTCATGATTAGATTGTTTTAAAAATTAATTTGTTAAACTCGAGTAATGTAGAGTGGTGCCGAGCAGTCACTTCTGTGTTTAGATATCACGTACGCTTGTGTCAGCCAAAAAGGAGACATTGTCGACGGACTAGTCTCATTGGTCCATCATGGGAATCAGTGTGGGATATGTCATTTCTGCCGTATTTGAATAATACATAATTATACCATTCCGTTAGAGAACAGATGATATGTAATAATGGTATGTTATTTAAAAGGATGGCAGAATCTTATTTGTGTACATCAATTCATCTTATTTCGGGGTTCGCAACGAACCAGCCATATTTGTAGATAACCCTGTATTCAAAGGCAAATTCAGCTTCATATTCAATAACTGCTCCAGGCACTGGATGGTGCTTGGGGTTGAAACAGCTTTGGAAGAAGTCAACCGTTTGACCAAATTAATAGCTGATCTGAGAAGGGAGATTTTGGATGACGCCGCGTTGAAGAACGCTAAGGAAGCCCTAGACAGACTTGAAAAAACCCTAAAAGAATTTGACACTTTTACACAAGCTACCAAATTGGATAAAGTATCCAAGGATATAAAATTCTTTGACAAAAAGAAGGTGTACCCCTATCTGGCAGACGGATACTACAATCAAGACTCAAGAGGGACATATACAACCAGGGGTAGGGGAGGATACCGTAGATATAATACTTTCTCCAACTCCTCCGTCAGCAGTGGTTCAGAATGAGAACAACCATCCACCAGTACTGCGGGACAAGAAGGGGACCAGGATTTTTTAGATCCGGACCCATGGGTGGACCAACGTGGGAGGGGACGCCCCTGGGGACGACCCAGGGGGCGAGGCCAAACATCTTGGAGACAGAACAGGGGACAGCAGACTTGGAACCAAGGGAGAGACAAACCAGGGAAACAAGTACACTTCAGACAGGAATCCCATGGCGACATACGAACACGATTGCAACACTACAGATGGTAAATACCACCGCAGCACTCAAACAAAGTAGCCCTTTGATTAATCTGTCTAATTATAATCTAACATGCGGGAACAACAGGTGTTAGAAAAGGGACTATGCTTTGTTCCCACAAGCCTTCCCAACAGTTTCAATTTGAAATTAGAACTTTTCCAATTCTTTCGTAAGGTTCGCCTTAAATATCATTTCAATAAATCACCCCATACCAACTTGACTAGTAACACAGGCCTAAGACCACCTTCCACCTTCACCCCCCCAACACACATGATGCCACCAAGGATTCTAGCCTATGAACAAATGGTAATGGGGGACATCACCAAACTATTGACGGACAGAAAGTATGTTAAATATAACATCTCTAAAACTGAACGACAGGCACTACACAATCTAAACACAAACCAAGAGATAGTGATAACACATGCCGACAAGGGGGGAGCAATAGTCATTCAGAGCAGAGAGGCATACAAGGCAGAAATTCTTACACAGTTAGCCAGAGAGGGTAACTATACGAAACTATCCAAAGACCCCACCAACGACATAGCCACCCAAATCAGAAGGTTAACCGATACAGCATATCAGGAAGGCAGAATCACCAAATTGGAAAGCGAATATCTAAACAACGCCCATCCCTGTATTCCAACGATATACAAAGTTCCCAAAATACATAAGGGCCTAGCAGCATCGGGATGCGGTTCTATTTTGGAACCGTTGTGTAAGTTCATTGACATCTTTTTAAAGCCCGTAGCGGAAAACACAGCCTGCTATTTACGAGACACTATGCAGGTAATCCAACTTATGGATGGAAGCAAATTCGACCCTACCGAGGAATTGCTGGTGACTATGGACATCACGTCCTTGTACACCAGTATCCCGCAACAAACAGCAATGATTGAGATCGAAAAAGCTTTAGACAACAGAACACGCCCACACAGGGTTCCAACCAGTTTCATCTTATCACTCTTGGAATTAGCCATGAAAAGAAATTATTTCATCTTTGATGGGCAGTTTTATGAACAAACTAGTGGAGTGGCAATGGGGGCAAGCTTTGCTCCAAACCTTGCAATTATCTTCATGGATAGTTTTGAACACAAATGGATCCTACATGACACCAATCCCTACAGAACTAAAATTGCAGAATGGCGTCGATACATCGACGACGTGCTCCTCATTTGGAGGGGCACACATGAGGAATTGATGACCTTCCACACCTGGTTAAATGAAAGGGACAATAATATACAATTCTCTATTGAGAGTAGTAACAATGCCATAAATTTTCTTGACCTGACCATCAAAGAGGAAAGTGGTGTTTTATACACCACACTTTTCAGGAAACCAACCGAAACAAACACACTCCTCAGATACTCAAGCCATCACCCTCGCAACCTCAGGGATAACCCGCCTTATGGTCAATTCCTGAGGTAGCGACGTAATTGTACTAAGAAGATTGACTACTTTAAAGAATCTGATGTCCTGATTAAAAGACTCACAGAGCGAGGATACCCTAGAAGCCTAGTTAGGAAAGCACGCAAAAGGGCATGGTTCAATTATAGGGAGTCCCTCCTAGAACCTAAACAAAAATCTGACTCCACAGAAAACAGACTCATATGTGTGACCACTTTTAATACACGTAGCACGGAAATTAAACATACCATCAATGCACATTGGCACTTAATAGCAGAGGAGATAGGAATAACAGAACCCCCAATGCACGCCTTCCGCAAAGGCAGGAGTGTGAAGGACTTTGTGGTACATTCCATGCTTAGTCAACAAAATATAGAAAGTCAAACATCACTGTGGAACATCCCCCCAGTACTGGGCCACTTCAAATATGGTAGTTGTAAAACGTGTACTATGGTATCAGAAACAAAAACGTTCACTTATAACAACTATACCCACACGATGCAACAACACACCAATTGCAACACGATGGAAGCTATCTATGCTATAATGTGCCCATGTGGCTTCTTGTACATTGGCCAAACCACCCAGAAAACCAAGACCCGTATCTTACAACATTGCAGCAAAATACGCTGCAAGGTACAAGGGGCCCCACTGGTTGATCACTTTCGTAAATTCAATCACCATCCTGAAAGCCTCAAATGGTGGATAACAGAGAAGGTTGCAAAAATCCCACGGGGTGGCAATTATGCCAAACTTCTAAATACTCGAGAGTGCCGCTGGATGCACCTCTTGGATACTGTCAATCGCGGCCTGAACGATCGCGAGGAGGTCCTCAGACAAATGGTGGCAATTCGAAATGGCTGACCACCACACTCAGCCTAAGATGCCTTTTTTGATTAATTACACCTGGTTAATTGTACAGTACTTACCTTGCAATTCCCCATATGTAATAGAATATCATATGTACCAAGATTGTACACAACAGTGCCTAATGTTTGATATGTAATCTTTGTACCGTGTACTGTATTGACATTGATGACTTTGTGATCCCACACAATTGTTTCTATACATATTGTCTCTGTATGTTATTTTTCTGAAATAATGTGTTAATCAATAATTCATAAGTGATCTTAAGATGTTTTGAAGTCCTCAAGTCAACCCCGAAATAAGATGAATTGATGTACTCAAATAAGATTCTGCCATCCTTTTAAATAACATACCAATATTACATATCATCTGTTCTCTAACGGAATGGTATAATTATGTATTATTCAAATACGGCAGAAATGACATATCCCACACTGATTCCCATGATGGACCAATGAGACTAGTCCGTCGACAATGTCTCCTTTTTGGCTGACACAAGCGTACGTGATATCTGAACACAGAAGTGACTGCTCGGAGAAATAATTCATTCCCAACTCGTTTTCCATGCAAGCCAAAATAGACGAGTTCCTCCACAGTGTCCACCGTTCGACCCAATCCTTCCTGATTGGCCGACACGAACGCACGTGACATTCGAACACGGAAGTATTTGTATAATTCAAACGCGGTGCTCTTTACCGAACGAACGCCGGTAGAAGCTGTCCTGCGGTATGAGCTGTCCTGTGGTACCCAGCCCAGAGGTAAGAACAGAACACGATTTACCTTTATGGTAGATCCTTTTGCGAACAGCCTGTTTGTAATTTATCTACACAGACATATGGAGTATTTTCTAACTCCTTCCGTCCTTTTTCCCAATACCAGGTAACTCGAGTACCTGACAGTGATACTAACGCTAACAGAAGGGCGACCTCTAACGATAGAGACAACGCTGGTCTCTCAGTACACAACCACCACTGGAATGCCCGAGGGGGCACAGGTAGGATCCCGCTATCGTTCACTATTAGCGGTAAGTCCTCATTACACTTACCAAACAGACAAAGTTATATTTATATACAGATGGGGTTTTGATTGCCTTTCCATCCTTCACAGGCCCCTTTAAGAATACCAGCTTGATAGAAAGTCAAATTGTATCATCTGACCACCAACAAGACATTAGGTGAGTCCAGTTACATGCAGGTTTAAGAACGATCTGGAGTCAATTGCCCTTGGGAGAGGGGTTCTGACCCAGCACTCTTTTTCTACCGAATAGGTGACCCACCACCCCCTACAAGCGTGGACGGAGGTCCAAACTTGAACCGCATCACTGGTAATGTACCCGATACCCATCATTAACCACACTCTTATACACAGTTTTTTTTTTACTAAGTTTCTAACACCTACCTCATTCTTGTACTATAGGTGTTTAATCCAGACCAATTGTTGGATCACTGCCAAGTTTTCCTTCCTGCCCTCCCCCCCCAACCCCCCCTCCATCACCATAGTCCTGAAGAAGACCCGCTGCCGAGGTGCCAAACATCCCAAGAGCACCAGGGTCAAAACGTCGACGCTTACCTATTGATTTGCCTGTACCCCTCCCAGCTTAATTGTGTTTTTTCCCCCCCTAATTGACATCTACAGTGGACAGGCCCATATGATAGCGGAGGTTCTTCCCGCTTTGTGTTTTGTAAATATTTAACAGTATACCACTATTGTCTATTCTCCTTTCCTTCTGAATCACTAGAGCACCCCTTTTCCTTCCTCACTGACTATACTCTTGATAGTCTTTCGCGCCATTTAAAAAAACTGTTTTATCAAACTGTAAATAAATATGTGAATTTTTTGATATAACAAACATCCACAGTGTGGTTATACCTCTATTGTTTTTCCAATCTTATTGTTTTTCCAAGTTAAATGTGTTAAACTTTTGGGTATTGTCCATTTTTGAATATATCTCTCCCATTATTTTGCTTGAATCAATGTATGCAGATTTAATCGCATAACTAAGTAACAAATGATATTCATATAAGTGTCTGTTCAAACCAAAGTCAAGGACCACTATTCTTTATAATATTCATACCCAGGTCCTTTGATTCGGTGGGTGAACCCCATTGATTTAATGGTCTATTAGGTGGCTGAAGCACATTAAAGACTTTATGACGGACATAGGACAGCCTGAATTTTTCCACAATCCATTAAAGATGATTAATATTTCCAGGAAATATTTTAAAAAACAATGTATGTCACACCTGGAAGAACTCAGATATGGCAGTGAAGCCCATAAGCCAACAGTCCGACTAAATCAGATGATCCTTTCTTCCACTGAAATGCAACTGTATCTGACCTATTATGGAACTGGGTATAACAGGTTCCTACTTATACGTTTTATATTAGATTCTTTTTATCGTTTAGTATCGTTCCCTACAATAAATGATTGATCAAAAAATTTAGGAGTTTGCCCTTGCGACGGTTCTTCTTCCCAATCGACAATTCATATTGTGTTATTTTGTAAATATAATTGGGAACAAAGAAAAAGATGGATCCTTCCAATTTTAAAAATTTGGGGTTTGAGGCAATGTCGTCCTGCCTATCTTGCACTACAACTACTGGAGAATGAATGTTATGCAAGAAACATTGCACTATTTTTAAAAGCAATAAGTAAGTTTAGGAAGCCATTTATTTGTATAACCTGTTTTTAAGAACTGAGGGCCCGATGTAGGTGGCAAATACCGGTCGGAAACGGCCAAAATCGGCCGTTTCCGACCGGTATTTGGCACTTTGAGATGTAGGGGGCCAGTATTTACCTATTCGGTATATTTACCGAATCGGTAAATTTACAGAATCTGTAAAATACCGAATCGGTATTTTTACCGATTCGGTATCTTCCAGATGTAGGTGGGACTCTTCTGAGTCCCACAGGCTTTTCAGATTCGGTATTTTAACACCCAATCCAATTGGGTGTTAAAATACCGAATCCAGGTGTGCATGCACATGTGTGCATGCACACCTATGCCATGTGACAGACAGACATGCCCTTAGGGCATGTCTGTGTGCCACATGGCACACAAGCCAGTATTGGGGGTGCTAGAGGGTGTCAAAGTGACACCCCCTGCACCCTTGCAGAAATCGGCAATTACCGAATCGGTAAATACCGATTCGGTAATGCCCATTGATTCCTATGGGCTTTAATGCCCATAGGAATCAATGGGCATTACCGATTCGGTATGTACCGAATCGGTAAATACCGATTCCTTCCGATTCGGTAATATTTAAAATAAAATTACCTACATCTGCCCTTCTCTTTTTTACCACTTCTTAAATACCAATTCGGTAGGAATCGGTATTTATGAAGTGTTAAAAAAGATTTACCTACATCGGGCCCTGAGTCTCTTATGGAGAAATATTTTTATTTGGTAAATGTGAACAAGGAAGTACCAATATATTGTGGTGCTTGGTACCTTTTTAATAGTTAACTTAAATAGAATGTTCAAAATGTATAATATATATTTATGTATAATGCTTTTATGGTTTTTTATCTCAAAATGAAAATCGAATAAAGTAAATTTGAATTGAATTGAATAGGCGTTCCCGTACCAAAAGCTGTGACAACACCACTCCGCAACATTCTCAAAGACCACCAAGATTGATGAAAAGATCACAAAACAGGCGATAAGGCACCTTAGCAGCAGGAAACTAACACCTGCTCTGACCTGGTGTAAAGTTGGACAACAGCCTGCACTAGAAAGGGGAGCCCAGCCACAGTCACACCTGAAGGACAACAAATGCCATGGAGCCACTGATCTTGCAGGCCCGACATCCAGGAGGGCCACAACAGCTGCCGCCACCACCCCCAGTACCCCACCCAACCCCCTGACCCACACTGAGGCAGCGCAGACAAAGACAGAGACCCTCAGAAAATGCAACAATCTCACAGACCCAACACCAGACAATATAATTGCCCACTACAAGCCCAAAGGGACAACCATCCTCAGTATCCTGGACACCATTGCCAACAGGCTTACGGTACCAACACAGTGGACAACCAACATCTCACCTCAGACAAATCTGCTGGCTGTGCTGCACACCTTGGCCTCTGGTATCCTCCAACCAACAACCACCTGAGTTGGAGAAGTCACACAGCCAGCTCGATCCAAGTTCCTCACAACGGTTGTGGATGACATCAGCATCTGGGTACCCCAGTACCTATACTTCCCCCACACTGTGCAGGAACAGCTGGAGACCAAGCAAGGTGTCTACACCATAGCTGGCTTCCTACACGTGTCAGTGGGCAATTGACTGCACACATTTCCCACTTGTGCCTCCTGGCAACACTGCACACAATTACCGTGTTAAAACGAAGTATGGAAGCTCAGACATGTCTTGTAGATGGTATTAGTAGATTTATTCTTGTGGTAATCTTACAGGCTCTCAGTTACAAAGATCCATAGTGATACCTGGAAATGCCCCTCCAGGAGCAAGGTCCACTCTGCTCAGCCCATCACACCAACTGAATCTCTCCTCATACAAAGCAACCCCAACATTCCACGTGACATCACCACAGGCTGAGCAGGCAGAGAGAGAACCATAGTGGGGAGACTGCATTAGCAATAAGCACATTACAACACATGTCCCCCCTTAATAATTAAACATACAAAAGAATAGAAGAAGATGAGAATGCATTAATAAATACAACCAACTCATCCCCTAAACATTCAAAGGTAAACACATTTTTCACAGAAAGAAGAAGACATATTTGCAAAACAATATAATACCTCCTTCTCCCTGAAAATGATTATAAACAAAAAAAAATGCAAGACAAGAAAATACCTTCTTAAAAACCAACAAATCCAAAACCGCACACAATACCTAATGGGCCATACACTAAATCAGTAGAAAAACTGCGGTTAAACAAATCAACCACAATACTAAACCAGCATAAAACTGGGGCAAGACAGGGATCTACAAACCTAACTGCACAAATCCCAAAAACCAAGGGTAATAGCAAAACTGATAGGGGAGGTTACACTACACCAGAAGTAACCCCCCCCCCCACGTGTGTACCTGTCACACAGTCTAAGTAATGTGTATATATAACACAAGGCAAAACCTGAAAATCTAGGGTATCCCTTAACCCAAAACAAAACTAGGGTATCCTTTAAACCCAAAACACTCTTGACACATACTATGAGTATCAATAAACTCCAGAAATCCCCCCCAAAAAACTAAGGGTAAAACAAAACTGATGTAAGTTACACTACACTAGAGGTAACCCATCATGTGTGTACCCATCACACACAGTCTATGTAATCTGTTAAAAATAGCACATGGCAAGCCTAAGTAACTCTAGGGTATCCCTTAACCCAAAACCAATCCAGAGTAACCTTTAACCCATGACTCACTCGTTAACTATGGGTAAAGCACGAATGCCACTGAAAGGAAGGTTCTGCGCTGATGATGCTGCTGGACACACGCGACGAGAAGACTGCTGTCAACTGTAAGTTTTAACAATAACAAAGTCGGAAATCTTCAAAAATGTTTATCTCATGAAGAAGAAAAAATTATCTGAATGGAATCACGATTTTCACTCGGCAAAACAGAACACTTCTGTGTAAACATTAATGAATAACATCGTAGAGGTTTTCACTCGATGAACAAATCCTCCTGTGTAGCAGTTCACAAATTAAATCGCAGAAGAACCGAAGGTACTCAATTAGCCAAAGTTAAACTCCAACACAGTTGAGGTTAAGGTAATCTAAGCCCAACAGGAGTTATGTTCTGTTCAGCTAAACGATAATATTCAGAGCTCTGCAAAGATGAAGTAGAAAAACCAAGTCCCAAAAGAGTATATTAATCCAAATCAGTTTCAACTGCACATCAAAGGCTACATGTGATGGTGAGGGTTCTTAACACTGAAGTCTCACTTGACGGTCTTCCCCATCAACACATTTAAAACTCGCTTTAAGTTTCATTTAGGCAAATCAGTTATATGCTGACACTTTTTCCAGGCTGTAGGCAGAATCACCCAATACAATACAGCAACTTAAATAGTCTTATACAGTGAACTGGCACCTTACGTTGTGGGCGACCGATGACAGGGTCACTGGTGGGGTATTTGGGGTGCCTAGTTTCTTCAAATCCATGAGTTTCAATTCACTCACTTGAGTACTTTAAGTCCAATAATTTTCCAAGCAGTAGGAAATTCTGTAAATCGTTGCTTCTTCTAAATGGGCTTCTTTGACTTTTTTTTTTTTTTTTTTAAAACCTTTATTGTGCGAATAGAGGCATACAAATATGGGCCTACAACCAACGCAGATAGAGCCTTTCTTTTTGCAACTCTCGAATGGGAGTTACATTCTAAGAACGGATCACAGCTGTTGTGGCCTTTTGCCAGGGAAAGCATATCTCGTAAGCGTAACTTCCATGGTCAAATGCTGTATGCAAGCATTGTTTCCAAACGGCCCTGGAGACTCCGAGACTCCCTTATGGCCTCGTCTGAATTTCTCTTCTATACGAATTGATACTTTAAGCAGAATGAAGTCTGTGCTTTTGCCGACAACAGTGCCCATCACGTCATCAAAAGAGACGTATGATCTCCTAGTTGCAAGGACGGCTACGGAGATACATGACCTTTTATCAACAAATTGCCCCGTGCATTTCACAGAAATGCTTAGCCACCTCCTGAACATGTCTAGTGCCACAGGCATCCCAGGCATATTTAAGACGATTTTCACGGGACTGCTAACACCATTCAAAGCAATTCTAGGAATCATTCCTAATTTTGTCCATTCAGTCTTTTGCGGCATACCCCTATTTTTGGGACTTGTAGCAGGCATTTTATTTTTGGCCAAAACTCAGACATGACTCCGACAGGGATGGAAGAAACGATCCTAGCAGTACGCTACCGGGACCGCATAACTAGAGTCCTTGGATTGGCCAGGCTGAGAGATCTAAACATGACCTGGTTTCTTTCATTCAGACCTATATGGCAGACCTGCATCTTACCTGTGCTTCGATGTATGCTATGCTGAGATGAGTGCGTGTTGGACATCTGTCTTGCACTTCCATCAGCAGTACCAATGGATATCGATACTTTGCTAGGTCCTATAACGGCTCACGCATTGTGTTGTCCCCAGCGGCTACCAATCCTGATAACGGCATTCGTTGAGACTCCTGTACTACGACTAGGTAGTGACAGTGGAGCGAGAAATAAAAGCAACATCACCCAGGTACGACCCTCTGTGAGCATTGCTGATCCAGACTTTGATGATAGCAATCATTCTCACACCTGCCAAGTTACAGCGTTTTCGAACTTGGTCGAACTGTCACCTGATTTTGTAGACCAATTTTTTGAGAGCCTGTCTGATATGACGTTCTCCCCCGAACAGAAACAATAATTTTAGAAAAGCATTCCGACACACAGCGTTCCCATGAACTCTGAATTCGGCCTTCAGTTTTGATCAACAAAAACTGCTGAAAAGCGTTGGAACTCTATTCCCCCGTTCACCAAGAATTGTTTTTTTTTTAATTGAACATTTTTCAAAATATTTACCTTTTCTGGCACGAAGATTCTTTGCTTAAAGTGACCTATTCATAAAGAACAGAAGATTCTATTTTTAGGTAATTCTAGAGACATAGGGCCCGATGTAGGTAATTCTAAATTACCACTTCTAAAATACCGAATCATACCGATTCGGTATTTAAGAAGTGGTAAATTAGAAGGGGGGAAATGTAGGTATTTCAGATTCGGTAAATACCGAATCGTTAAGATTCGGTATTTACCGATTCTGTAAATACCGAATCGGTAAAGCCCATTGATTCCTATGGGCATTGCAGCCCATACGAATCAATGGTCATTACCGAATCGGTATTTACCGATTCGGTAAATACCGATTTTTTGCAAGGGTGCAGGGGGTGTCACTTTGACACCCTCTAGCACCCTGAATTCAGGCACGTGTGCCATGTGGCACGGGCATGTCTGTGTGTCACATGGCACTGGTGTGCATGCACACATGTGCATGCACACCTGAATTCGGTATTTCACCACCCAATAGGATTGGGTGGTAAAATACCGATTCTAAAGGGCCTGTGGCACTCTTAGGAGTGCCACCTACATGTGCATTTCCGGAATCGTTAAATATACTGATTCGGTATTTTACCGATTCTGTAAATTTACCGATTCGGTAAATTTACAGAATTGGTAAAATATAGGCCCCCTACATCTGAAAACCCATTTACCGGTCGGTAACGGCCGAATTCGGCCGTTACCGGCCGGTAAATGGCCACCTACATCGGGCCCATAATAACTTTATATCAGCCTCTAGCACATTGTTACAGCAATGCAATTATATGTGATGAAATTATCTTGCACTTCTTTTCTGTATTAAGAGATATTTCATGTGTCATTTTTTTCGCAAAATCGTTCATTTATTACATCTGCTATAATTTTGAATGATTTCTATGCTTAAAGACGTACAGGACAATCCATGTATTTCGAATACGCCATTTCAAATGCATATATGTATTTTGGGGTGGGTAATGTTACACATGCATCTTTTTGCTATAGTTTTTAGTAAATTGATGGGCATAAATACGTGGAGTGGGTGTCACGTTCTAATCTAGGACCCCGATCAATACTGTGACCTTATGCCCCTATACGGCTATAATCCATTTATTCCCCTATAATGGCATAAACGATCAAGAGTGATATTTCAGAAACTCGTCTCTGGCCTAACACAATCAGAGCCACATTTCAGAATCTCTTCCTCTGCAGCTTCCTCTGCAGCTCATTAGAGCAGATGACACAGCAGGAGCCACTATCTAAGATTCCTAGATTACACTCCGAGTTCTTCAACAAGATAAAACTCAGCAACCTGGGAAAACCCTGCTTGCTATGTTTTGATTAGTAATAGAACTCTAATGAGCACTGAGAGACGATCACTTCCTAGTGACATCTTTATTGACGTCTTATGTCCAAAAACTTACGTCAAACCAGGTACCTTTCAGGTATAAATATTACCAACGTTGCCTTAAGCAAACGCTGATGTTACTACTGCTGCTACTGCTGTCTCAATGACATCGATGATAGCGATGGTGTGGTGAACATAGGAGCAGAACAGCTGTCCCCTGCAGAGCCCAGCAGATACAAGCTGCCCACAGACGCTGCCCCTCCTCCTCCTCGACGCGCTGAGAGAGACGCTGTCTTTCTCCTGCCGAGAAAATCCAGCTCGGGCGTTTCCAGGCTACTCTTGCGAGTGACTGGGATATCGAGTCCTGGAAGGAGATACAAGACCTCCAACATTCTATTCCAGAGGTATGGTGTTGACTAAACCCTTAGAGAGAATTCTTGAAGCAAACCTTGGAAAAAACCAACTTAACTAAAGCTACTTACTTACTCCCTCCCACGTATTAGGCTTAGGTCAGGTACACTGGGGTAGGCTTAGTTAGAAGCACCAGTTGAGTACGTTAGCTGAATGTATATATGAATGTATATATGTTTTATTCATTTTAAACCATTGTATTGCTAAGAAACCATATCAATGCTTTTACAGTATTATTTAGCAATCCTCATTTTACTGTACGCACTGTACGTTTCCAGGCTACTCTTGCGAGTGACTGGGGTATCGAGTCCTGGAAGGAGATACAAGACCTCCAACATTCTATTCCAGAGGTATGGTGTTGACTAAACCCTTAGAGAGAATTCTTGAAGCAAACCTTGGCAAAACCAACTTAACTAAAGCTACTTACTTACTCCCTCCCACGTATTAGGCTTAGGTCAGGTACACTGGGGTAGGCTTAGTTAGAAGCACCAGTTGAGTACGTTAGCTGAATGTATATATGAATGTATATATGTTTTATTCATTTTAAACCATTGTATGGCTAAGAAACCATATCAATGCTTTTACAGTATTATTTCGCAACCCTCATTTTACTGTACGCACTTTTTTATAATAACTAGTCTTGCAATTGTGTCAATTCATTTCTCTTGCACAAGAAGAAAGACTGTTCAATAAATAATACCTTTTTATTGAAAACGCCCGTCTCTTTATTCTCTGCACTTTGGTGAAAGTAATCTGCACAAAACTGACTGAGTAAAATAACTGTCTATTCTTTCACACAACTCTAGAGATTGACTCTTATTCTAAGGAGCAAAGTTGTCATGTTTATGCGGTGTTGGAAAACTGAATCCCTTCTTGTCTGTACCAGGGAAGCTGATCACTTCCTATTCAGTCAAGAAAGTTTCCAGTGACCTCTGAGCTAGTTGGTAACAAACCCAATTAAGTTTAGCATAGTCAGTGGAGACCTGGAAGATCCACACTTCTACATCCATACTACTGTTTATGTTATTCCAATGCGCAGGGCCTATTGGGAAAATAGGAACTACACTACATGCTCTATATTCCTTTATCAAAAAGCTGGGGTTGAAACAACTAGACATTGTCAAATAAAATCCATCTCGTTAGTTACTTACGCTGCTGGTGGATGGGGACATACCAATTCGGCAGCTATTCATTCGATAGCATATTATTTTTGGAGAAAACTGGTGGGTCTCCATATCAGCTGCTCAAATTGAGCTGAATGTTAACTATATATCAGACCAGATATCTCTGGCACCAGTTCTCTTATGGCATTCCATATGGAGAAGGGAATCAGTTAAACTATTCCAACAGTTTATTGTGGATTGCCTCGCACTGGAACATGTACAGAGGATCCCTTGGATCATGTACATTAAAAATAGCCAAACTGCCTTGGGACTAGAAACTATTTGTGAAATGCCAAGCAATTACATGGGTATCTCAAAAAAAGCAATTAAAAGCCGCTTTTTAAATTATATGGTAGAAAAACGGCTTAAAAATAATAGTTCCAAACTTATGGCGCAAGCCTATCTAGATATCCGACTCTCAGTGACGGGCAACCCACATATCTGTCGATGGTGACAAATTTACGCCACAGATCAATTTTAACTAGGTTTCGGTTAAACCTTATTCCTTGTATGCTGGGTTTCCATCAGGTACTTTTTCCAAACAAGCCTTATGGCGCTGTCCATGTGATGGCGTTTCACCCCAAACTGATTTAAACATCTTTTCTTTTCTGTAAGTTCTACTCAGAACATCGTAAAATGTTCTTACTCCCAATTATGCGCAAATATAAATTCAGGCAATGTCACCCGGAAATGTTCTTTTTACGAATGTTGTCTGATCACCTTGTCTGTTACTTTGTTGCATCCTTTTTATGCCTTTCATTAAAGACCAGGAAATTGTAAATCTGATTTAAATGAATTACAGGCTTCTTTTAACGGTTTTAATGATTGCTTTCAACTGTATATTTTATATTTTATCATGGGATATTAACTATGTATATTTGTACTTATATGATCTGTATGAAAATGGATCGAATAATGTGATTCCTAAATCTGAGTCTGAGTGAGATCACTGACATTACCCGATGGGGCAAGAACTTTACCAACATTGGGTTGGTTTCTGTTAATACCAAGGTATAATATGAATCACTGACATAATATCGACTACAAAAATATAGGCATTTAAAATATCGACTCCGAAATATCGACTACAAAAATATCGAAGTCCTATCTACAAACAGGTAAGTATAAAAATATCGAATCAGAAATATCATTTAAAAATATGTATTTTATAAAAATATCGAATTTATTAAAATTAATGTAAAATTAAGTAAATATTAAAAATAAATAACTAAAATATACTTAAAAATACTTAAATAACCATAAATATTTTAAGTTATAAAAAAAAAATACAATTTGATTTGTTAAAACATATATATGTTAACATATTATTATTAAAAAATATACAATATTATTACCGTAGCATAGCAAGATTGTTAAAATTACTATTCCCACTCCAATGAGTGCAACATTAAGGAAAGCGTTGGATAGCGTAGCGGTAAAAATTACTATTCCCACTCCAAAGAGTGCACCAGTAGGGAAAGCGTTGGATAGCGTAGGGGTATAAATTACTATTCCCACTCCATAGAGGGCCACAGTAGGGAAAGCATTGGATAGCGTAGGGGTAAAAATTACTTTTCCCACTCCAGTGAGTGCAACAGTAGGGAAAGCGTTGGATAGCATAGGGGTAAAAATTACTATTCCCACTCCAAAGAGTGCAACAATAGGGAAAGCGTTGGATAGCATAGGGGTAAAAATTACTACTCCCACTCCAGTGAGTGCATCAGTAGGGAAAGCGTTGGATAGCGGGAGGGTTAAAATTACTATTCCCACTCCAGTGAGTGCAACAGTAGGTAAAGCGTTGAATAGCGTAAGGATAAAAATGACTATTCCCACTCCAGTGGGTGCAATAGTAGGGAAAGCGTTGAATTGCCTAGGGGTAAAAATTACTATTCCCACTCCAGTGAGTGCATCAGTAGGGAAAGCGTTGGATAGCGGGAGGGTCAA
Source organism: Lissotriton vulgaris (assembly GCF_964263255.1). Taxonomy (NCBI): domain Eukaryota; kingdom Metazoa; phylum Chordata; class Amphibia; order Caudata; family Salamandridae; genus Lissotriton; species Lissotriton vulgaris. Next base: position 2,124,278,881 of record NC_141687.1, on the reverse strand, counting down.
GATTACTATTCCCACTCCAGTGAGTGCAACAGTAGGGAAAGCGTTGGATAGCGTAGGGGTAAAAATGACTATTCCCACTCCAGTGGGTGCAACAGTAGGGAAAGCGTTGGATAGCGTAGGGGTAAAAACGGCTATTTCCACTCCAAAGAGTGCAACAGTAGGGAAAGCGTTGGATAGCGTAGGAGTTAAAATTACTATTCCCACTCCGAAGAGTTCAACAGTAGGGAAAGCGTTGGATAGCGTAGGGGTAAAAATTACTATTCCCACTCCAGTGAGTGCAACAGTAGGGAAAGCGTTGAATAGCGTAGGGGTAAAAATTATTATTCCCACTCCAAAGAGTGCAACAGTAGGGAAAGCGTTGGATAGCGTAGGGGTAAAAATTACTACTCCCACTCCAGTGAGTGCATCAGTAGGGAAAGCGTAGGATAGCGGGAGGGTTAAAATTACTATTCCCACTCCAGTGAGTGAAACAGTAGGGAAAGCATTGGATAGCGTAAGGATAAAAATTACTATTCCCACTCCAGTGGGTGCAATAGTAGGGAAAGCGTTGGATAGCGTAGGGGTAAAAAGTACTATTCCCACTCCAGTGAGTGCATCAGTAGGGAAAGCGTTGGATAGCGGGAGGGTCAAAATTACTATTCCCACTCCAGTGAGTGCAACAGTAGGGAAAGCGTTGGATAGCGTAGGGGTAAAAATGACTATTCCCACTCCAGTGGGTGCAACAGTAGGGAAAGCGTTGGATAGCATAGGGGTAAAAATTACTATTCCAACTCCAAAGAGTGCAACAGTAGGGAAAGCGTTGGATAGCGTAGGGGTAAAAATGACTATTCCCACTCCAAAAAGTGCAAAAGTAGGGAAAGCGTTGGATAGCGTAGGAGTTAAAATTACTATTCCCACTTCAAAGAGTTCAACAGTAGGGAAAGCGTTGGATAGCGTAGGGGTATAAATTACTATTCCCTCTCCAGTGGGTGCAACAGTAGGGAAAGCATTGGATAGCGTGGGGGTAAAAATTACTATTCCCACCCCAGTGAGTGCAACAGTAGGAAAAGCATTGGAGCGTAGAGGTAAAAATTACTATTCCCACTCCAGTGGGTTCAACAGTAGGGAAAGCGTTGTATAGCGTAGGGGTAAAAATTACTATTCCCACTCCAGTGAGTGCAACAGTAGGGAAAGCGTTGGATAGCGTAGGGGTAAAAATTACTATTCCCACTCCAAAGAGTGCAACAGTAGGGAAAGCGTTGGATAGCATAGGGGTTAAAATTACTATTCCCACTCCAAAGAGTGTAACAGTAGGGAAAGCGTTGGATAGCGTAGGGGTTAAAATTACTATTTCCACTCCAAAGTGTGCAACAGTAGGGAAAGCATTGGAAAGCGTGGGTTAAAAAATACTATTCCCACTCCAGAGAGTGCAACACTAGGGAACGTAAATACTTCATATATTATTTTTTTTAAAATTAATATCTATACAAAATTATTTAAAAGTAATTATCAATTTAATATAATATAATAATTAATCAATTAAAATTACTAATTAAATTTAAATATTATAATTATTTACCTATAAATACAAATTAATTACAAATTAACAATTAATTAATTACAATTAAATATCAATTAACAATTAATTCAAATTAAATACAATTAAATAAATTGAATTTTTTAATTAATTATAAATAAATTACTTCCCACCCTATTCCCCTATAAACCCACAACCCACTACAGAAAATAAATTAGTAAAATTAACATAATTAGCAATTAATCAATTAATTAAAATTAATTGCCAATTAAAATTTAATTAACTGCCAAATATAAATTAATTAACAATTAATAAAAAAATGAATACCAATAAATATATTTACATATTTAATTAATTATAATAAATTACTTCCCACCCTATTCCCCTATAAACCCACAACCCGCTACAGAATTAAATTAAGCAAAAATTAAAAAAACAAAATTCAATAATTAAAATAAATAATAACATAAATACACACTGTTCACACATATAATAACATAAAAAACACTATAAAAAATTCGATATTATCAAAAATTCGATCATTTTAATAACCTATATTATATACATCGATATTTTAACTTTCTATATTTTTAACATTCGATATTACATTACTTACCTCAAAAACGATATTTTTGATGTCTATATTCTGTCCATTCGATATTTTGTCCATTCTATATTTTAAACTCGATATTATGTCCATTCGATATTTTTTACTCGATATTTTGACTGTTTACCGTATAATATATGAGCTTGGGAATATCTTGATGTGAATGTGATTGGGTATTTGTGTACACCCAATCCAATCCCTAGTAGATCAGGTCTTTGGTTCTGAAAAATTGTCCAACTCGATAATGACTTTAAGTGACAAGAAACATGTCAAACTTTCTATACATGAATACATGAACTGGGTCAGACTATTATATCCACATCCAGCCACCCACTACTTTAACTATAATAAGAGGATCCATATAATAAATTTGTCAGGGTACCTTAGTTAATTTTAACTCACACCACACCAATCTACACCTATTCACACTCAGAGCACTGCCACTCATACGTCACAAAAGGCATCTAAATCAAAATATGTCTGGCAAATAGCCCCCTTTAGGGGCCCATTGGCCATTGCGGCGCCAGCCCAATGATGAGCTGCCCTACGATGAAGCATGACACCCATTTTGGTGATTGAGGGCCATTGCTCCTGAGCAATCAGATCGCCTGATCTGGTTTCTCTGTTCACTTCTGGATATTGAACTGTATCTCTGTTGTAAGGACTGCAGTGCTTCTTAATGGACTCAACTGGACTTCTTTTCTGGAAGAACTGCTTTTCTGCTTGTTGCCCTACTGCCTGCTGCTCCCTAACACGGGGGGGGGGGGAACCCTGGACTATGCATTCCCTCCAAGTGCTCTCCAATGACTTGCTGGCTTGCCTCCTGTTTTCTGAAGTTTCTGAGACAAAAAAACTTCCTGCAATTCTGGTGGTTCAGCTGGAATTTGCCTTGTGTGAGTCCTGCCCTTGCATGAGGTGCCCCCTCCAAATTCTGGGCCCCAGAAGTGAGATCTGCAGTGTTTTCTTTCCAAAACCGACGCATCCTCACAGATCAGAAACGGATGCATTCCCCTTTGACGTTGACACATAGGCTGCTCGACAAGAGTGAAACTACAGCCTGTATGGCCCAATGAGGTCGCTCTGCGCGGCTCGACAGTGAAGCATTGGCTTCACTTCACCGAAGAATGCCGATGATGCAGCAACCCGGCTGCCTGGAAAATATTGATGCATCAAGCCAACGGTGTCGATGCTTTGCTCCATCCAAGGTACTTTCTCAGTGGGCCTTGGATGGGTCCTGTAGCCGGCCTGCTCCTCCATAGCAGTCGACCTGAACTTTGGATTTGCATCAATCCCTCGCAACCTCAAGTAACCTTTTGACCACTAGTGACTTCTAAGCACTATTTTTGCATTTAGTTTTTAAAAAGTCATATCTTTACTTTTACTGATTGGATTCTTGTTGTTGTGATCTCATTTTGCTCAGATGAATATTCTCTATTTCTCTAAACCTGTGTGGAGGCTTTTTTGGTGTATTCATTGTGTTACTGTGTCTGTGTGTTTATTGCACAAATACTTTGCACATTGCCTCTTTAGATGAACCTGACTGTTTTGTGCAAGACCCAGAGGGTAAACATAGTGGTGTTTCTGCCTGGTCTGGATGCATACCTCAGCCAACCAGGAATTCCATGTTTAACACACCCCCTAGGAGCAAATGCAGTAGATCCAAACATTCTCAACCATGGTACTCGATAGTACTCTATAAAGAAAGGAAGTGTATCAGAAAGCTTGAGGAAGATTGGAGACAAGCACCCTTGCTGCTCAGTCTAACTAAGATGAGATCTACAAAGGTAAGTCAACAAAGACAAACATCTTAAAGCCAAGGCATCACATATTAGATCCTTCCTAGACAATGCAAGAATAGACTTAAACCTTTATTTGACATAACCAAACAACCATTTCCCCCTCCCAGAGACAATATGGGACAACGTTTTGTTCTTGAACAAAAAAAATCGCAGGAATAAACATCTCCCTTACAGACACCTTCAACAAGAAAGCTGAGCAGAAGCTCTCTATAAGTCATGGTAGCCAGAGTTCATATTCACCCCGTTTTTATAGGCAGATCTAGTCTGAACTTGATCTATAGTGAAACTCTTGAACCATCTTTGCAACGCAATTCCAGGCTCCATTGGTAAATCCAATTCCAAACTGCTACTCTCCCTTTGGAATTCCCTGGTCAACTCCTCCCTTAAAGGGGACTTGTTTCTGCCTATTTAAAAATGGGTGAAATCTCCCCTCTTCTACAAAACAATCATCGAATTCCAAAGACTTTAACAATGTCCATCCAATGTCCACCCTGCCTCTTCTAGGTATGGTGATAGAAAGCTGTATAGCCTTGCAACGGTTGTCCCACATATTTGCAAGCAACCTGCTTGACTGTTCAATCTGTTTTTTGTCAGGGCCACAGCACAGAGACTGCAATTCTGCAGACAGGTTTGTGACACCCTTTGCATACTCTATTCCAGAAATTCGAGCCTTCTTGCCCTTCTCGACCTCTCTGCTGCATTTGACACAGTCAACCACCAAGCTCTGTTAAAGACCCTGAAGCATTGTATGAGATTTGAATGTGCAGTCCTACCTAACAAACTACTCTCACATGGTGAAAACAGGAATTCAGTCTCAAAGCCAAGAATCCCCCAAGGGTTGATCATTTCTCCAGCCCTTTTCAACCCCTCTTCCAAAATCCTCTACCAACTGCCTGCTGACAATACTCAGAACTATCTTAAACTCTCATCCCCGGATGACCTCACATAACTATCCAATACCCGTGGAAGAATTCAGTTATGGATTACTATTTGCCAAATCACCATCCCAAACATAACCAACAAAAAAAATGATTTCTCCTTACATCAAGAAAGCTAACCCATTGTTTCAAGACTAGATGGAATGATTTCCCGCACTGGAGGGCCGCCCCACCGTTATTCAAAATGCCAAGTCACTTGGTTTAATACTCAACAGTCATCTTAACTTCAAGAGTCATATCTCAGTTATGGCTAAGAGTGCCCAAGAGTCATATCTCAGCTATGGCCAAGAGTGCCCGATTCAATCTCAGGCTGCTATGGGCAATCATACACCTCATTCCTGATAAGGACCTAAAATCAGAGGTACAGGGGCTCGGTCTCTCTACAGTGGACTACAAAATTTAATCTACAACCGCTCAGAACAGTTCTACATTTGTCAGCCCACTCTGTGATAGCTCATAAGGAATTCGACAACATCACCTCTTACCTTTGCTCCATCCAGTGGTTTCCTATAGTGCAGAAACCTCATCTTAAACTGGCTTACATCATACACAAAACACTTCACATCCTCATACCTCACTAGGAAACCCAACATTTTGGAAACCAACTGGGGGTTTAGGAATGCACAATCCCTTTTCCTTGAACCACTCATTAGGGAGCGATTCATGAAGCAATCCTTCTCCGGAAGCACCAGAAGAATTTGGAACTTCCTCCCTCAACCCTCCACCTGACCACATGTCATTATACCTTCAAAAAGATCTCAAAGGTATTTTTTTTTGGAAGATGCTTAGATTAAACCCTCTTGTCCCCTCCTGCTCTTTAATGGTGTATTCCAAATTCCTCCTACGAAAACGTAGTGAACTGCACCTTGGTTCAATATTCATCCCATTAACCAATATTGCCTGCTTTTCATTCCATCCAGGCTGTATCTGGTGTTTCCTTGAAGTGATTGATTTGCTCTGATTCTGCACAAACTACGGATCTACTCCACTTAGTACATCATCATATCCAGTTACTCTTAATGTCTGCCTTTTAATCCATCAAGGTTGAATCTTTGTGTTATCTAAGTAAGTTGCAATTGATATGTTCCAGTTCTATTGTAAAGCGCTCTAAGGCCTCTGGGCCAAGTCTGCCGAGACCTGTTAAAGAAGGGGCTAAACAAGAGGAGGTGATTAAAGAGAGGACTTCCAGGATTAGATGGCAATGCCTCTTCCTAGAAGAGAACCTGGATTCGGTCTCCGTCTCACTCCCCTTGATTAACATACCTTCTCCGTCAAGCACCCTGACCAAATACATAGCTGGTCTTTTCCCTAAAATCCCAACAGCATGCCAGATAGGAAACTAAGGGCCAGATGTACGACCATTGGCAGATGCAACTCGCAAATTGCGCCAAATTGCGAGTCGCAATTTTGAGTTGCAATTGCTAATGTACAACAGTGTCTGAGACACTGTTTGCAATTCCCAATGGGGTCGCAAATTGCATGCCTCATGCATATTAATGAGCCTGTCACAATTTGCGACCCCTTTTTTGGGAATGCCTGGCACTCCCAGGGATGGTGGCCTGCTGGGGTCAGCAGACCTCCAAATCTGAGACTGCTTTTAAAAAAGCAGTTTTTTTAAATTTAAATGCAGCCCTTTTTACTAAAAAGGAAAACGGAATGCATTAAAACGTTTGTGTTTCATTTTTTAAGGGCAGGTAGTGGTCATGGGACCACTGCCTGCTCCTAAAAAATGTTTGTGCACCCATTCACATTTGTGAGAATGGTTAACCACCCTCTTGAAGAGAGTGGGAAACTACAAGTGTTTTGCGACCGCAAATCATTCTTAATAGGGTGTAACTATGAGTGTTTTGCGACCGCGATTTGTGGCCGCGATTTGTGGCCGCAAATCATTCTTACATAGGGTGAAGACTCGCTATTGGGAAGGGACACCCTTGGAACGCCCCTCCCTAGTAACAAGTCCCTAACCCTATTTTGCGAGTCGCTGTTTAATCAGAGTCTCACAAAAAAGTGTTAGTACATGGGTCATAGATTTTTTGCATGCACAAACGGATTTTAAACCCATTTGCGCATGCAAAATTCCGTCGTTCATCTGGCCCCCTCTACCTATCCACTACATTAATACTCTCCACTCAGGTTATCCTCTCCTTGCCTTCAACCCTCCTCCATGCAACTCTCAAATCACACTCATATTAAGTCTTGTCCCCCACCTCCTATATTAAATAGTGCTGATATCAAGTGCAACAGATGAAGTAAGAGTAGCTTCTATAGTGGCAAGGTGACAATAAGGCCTTGCCCTTACATGCATTCCTACCACCCACACAGGTATGCCACACTGATTTGAATGTAACTAACAAGCTCAAAACATTATGGGCCACATGCATCAACCTTTTTCCGGTCTCAAAAAACACTTTTCTGATACATGAACCCATTTCCATTTGCAAATTAGGTCATTGCAATTTTTTTTGAATTACCTAAATTGCAAATGCATTTAGGGAATCGCAATTCGGGATTCCCTTAAGGCGAAGCATCAAGCCTTTTCTAAATGCAAACTGTGAATTTAGGAAATGCTAATTACCATGAACTTCAAGCGGATGCTAATTTGCGCATTCTTTAAAAAATCCACAAAATGTAATTTTATAGAACTCTTATGTGCTTGTACATCATTTTAAGTGTTACTTTAAAAGACCGTCCTCCAACTGCCACCACCTCCTACCTGATCTCTTGACCTGGGGTGAATGTTTTGATTTGTTCTGCATTTCGTCCATAAATTGTGTGTCTTTTGCTTTCTCGCCCTAAGTGGCTGCGTATCCCCAGACGGGAGTTCTGGGCTCACGGAGCCACTGCGTTCAAGCTATCCTGGCTGATGAGGGGTGAAACCCCAAAACTGGCCCTAGGATGCATGTGTCCAGTCCAGGGAGGACCTGGCTTGGCAGTTGGGGCTGGACTGTTCCCATGAGGCACAGGGTAAAGATTGATTTGCATATGGCCAGGTCTAAACTGGAGTGGCATGGCGAGCAAAAGAATGATGGATTTAACCTAGATCTTTTGACTGAGGGTGAATGTTTTGATTTGTTCTGCATTCCATCCATAAATTGTGTGTCTTTGGCTTTCTAGCTCTAAGTGCGCCGGGTATGCCCAGACATGGGTCCCGGTCTCACTGTGCCACTGGATTTAAGCTATCCTGGCTGATGAGGGGTGAAACTCCAAAACCGGATCTAGGATGCTTGTTTCCAGTCCAGGGAGGACCTGGCTTGGCAGTTTGGGCTGGACTGTTCTCACGTGGCACAGGGTCAAGACTGATTTGCATATGTCCAGGTCTAAACTGGGGTGGCATGGTGAGCAAAATAATGATGGATTTAACACACTTCTCTTAACTGGGCGTGAATGTTTTGATTTGTTCTGCATTCCGTCCATCATTTGTGTGTCTTTTGCCAATTGGTATGAGTACAGACACACACACAGGATGGCAGAGCCTGATAAGTTTTCAACCAGAATAATAACAATCTAAATAACCACAAGCTCCAGTCCACCAGTAAACGCTAGTAGCACTCCGGAACGGATGCCGGTCCGATTCATGGTGGTGGGTCCACGTAATAATACCAGGCTCAGAATTCCACAAAATGAAGAGACCGCACTCGATTGAGAGGTGAAAATGACTCAGGTTTATTTATTGGGTCACAAAACAACCAGGACACTTTTCAACTTGCGCCTTTTTCGACTGTTGTCCATCAGCTCCTTTGCCATGTTTATATTTACAAAAGCATGTGTCCCATTGCACTTTACATTCATGGAAATAGAAAGCAGACTGTTAAATCACAAAGCTCGGCAATTGCCACTATCTTACAGTGACTATGTGCCCCTTAAAAAATAGTATTTTATAAAGGAACAAAACAAAATAATGTTATCTTACATGATGCTCATTTAAAATACAAGGTCAGACCTGGACAGGAAACAAGCATCCTGGGACAGGTTTCAGGCTAACATTCCAGGATGCTTGATTCCATGAAAAAGTCATAAGTTCCGGCCAATTGAAATGGAGCACAGGAAGGGCACATGAGTTAATTTGATCCACTGGGAGTTGCACCGCATGACCTTGGTGCAATGTCCATGCAGCGTTACTTTGCAAGGCTTTGTGTCACTTGGCCTCAATTACGATGAAGCATTCAACTGTGTGGTGAGGCTTTGCACGACCTTGAGTCACTCTGCATCATTTCCAATGAAGCCTTCGACTGCGTGGTGAGGCTTTGGGGCCTTTGCATCACTTGGCGTCAGTTCCGATAAAGCTCTCAGCTGTGCAGTGAGGCTTTGCAGGATTTTGTGTCACTTCGCAATGGCTGTGATGGAACCTTCAGTTAGTCGAGGAGGAGTTCTGTACCTGTGGAGGTCCCTCTTGGGGATCAGGGACTCTTTCCAGTAGACTCCAGCAGAGCGCAGGCAGGTCCAGTTGCAGGCACAGCCAGGTCCAGTGGCAGCAGGTCAACTGGGCAGTTGCAGAGAGGTCGCTGATGCATGTTATGTCCCTCTAGCTGACACAGGAGGTCAGACGAATGACCCTTGGAGTCACTCACGTTAACCTGGAATGAAGGTGAGCAGGTCCAGTTGTCCTTCTCAGACAGCAATGCAGTCCTCAGCAGCAGGGCAGTACTCTGGCAGCATGGTAGTTCTTCTGTAATGTCCACAGGTCTAGTAGTGTTTTAAAGATTGAGCCTGGAGAGCCAATATTTATACCTTTGTGCCTGCCTCTGATATCTGGGGATTCCCTAAACAACTCACACCTCGGGTTCTGGAAAGTTCTTCTCCCTTTCCTGTCAAAGCTTGAAACTGTCTGGGGTGACAAAGGACAGACCAGGGGGTCGATTAGGATGGCGGATGGAAAAAGTCCGTCCGCCATCCTGTCGGGGGCAGGTACCGTCCGCCACAAGGTTAGAGGAACCATGCCCCCAATTAGGATGCACCCGCCACAGTGGCGGGTGCATCCCGCATTTTTAACATTGCGGCGGTCGGTGCTTAAAGCACTGGCCTCTGCAATGTGAAAAATGCATGTTGTGCTGTGAAACGCAGGGGGTACCATAGGTACCCCCATGTGCCACCCCCCTTCACCCTGGGGGCCCGCAACGGACCCCAAAGCAGGAACCGTATGCCTTTACGTGGCGCCATTGCCGCCACGGAAAGGCATACACCACAGCCCATCCTAATATGGCTGGCGGTGTCTGACAGACACCGCCACCAAATTAGAGATTTTCCGCCACGATCGCAAGCCGACCGCGGCGGGAAAGCGGCGGACGGACTTTCTGACCGCCGCGGACCCCCGCCATTGTAACATGGCGGGGACATTGAGAGCGAACGGGCAAGGATGGCGGACGGATCGCCACCGCCCGCATGGTGGTGGCGATCCGTCCGCCATCCTAATGGACCACCAGGTCTTGTGTTAGATTCCTTCATGTGTGCAGGAGGCTAAGTCCTTTGAAATGTAAGTGGGACTGGGTACAGCCCCTCCCAGTCATCCTGCCAGGGTTATCCAATTTGCCCACACCTAAGTCCCCTTTGTATTACTGTTTGGAGGCAATGCACAAAGCTCAAAAGCAGAGCCATTCACAGTCATGCATACCTGGAGACTGGAAGAAGGCTGTAATGTTTAGGAAATTAGAGTTCATTTGAGTGTGAACAGTATATCTCTATCTGCTCACAATCCAAAGGTATCACATATTAAATGTAATAAGGTAACCCACTGTTAGTAATTGGGCAAGATGTGCCTTACAACAGTGAAAAATGACTTTAGGAGTTTTTTTACTGCCACAGCATGTAAAACGTAAGAACACATAACCTGCATTCTAAATACTATGCACCCTGCCCTATAATCCTTTAAGATACTGAGAGAGGGGGTCCCAGCAAGAGGAGATATAAATTATAACTACAATGTTGAAGAAATAATAATACACTTAGTTCACATACATTGTTGTTTAATCACAATGTAGGTACGTAATAAATAGCAACAATTTGCATTTATACAGAACATTTATTAAGTGCCCCAGGGGAGGAAAGGAAGTGATGACGTGATGGGAAGTGTAGGTAGAAGTCAGTGACATAAAACACGGCTAAACAGCCTTACTATATTATATAATTGTAGTCAAATACAGGCAAAACGAAAGGTCAATCCAATAGATCAAATTGTAACACATATCATGCTCCACTTGGTACAGTAAATGTCAAATATTTAGGAGGGTGGAGGTGAAGGAGAAACAGAAGCTGTCGACGTTTCGACCCCTTTTAGAATTGGCAGGTATTAGTTAATCCCTTGCGGCGGGGTCTTCATCAGGACGGGTGATGGGGGGGGGGGCACCCAATCAGTCGTGCTTTCACGACTGATTGGGTGCCCAACCGTAGGTCAGACATCTTAGGATCAAAGCCACAGTAGAATCAATCATTTTGGTTCAAGGCACCGTCAGAGGTTGAGTTAATCCGACCGCGCTTCGAATCGGGAAGGATTAGCTCAACCTCTGACGGTGCCTTGAACCAAAACGATTGATTCTACTGTGGCTTTGATCCTAAGATGTCTGACCTACGGGCGGACGAATAACGCGCTAGACATCAGATTTTTAATTCGAGACCCTGTGTTCCCTCTCATCGAGAGTAGGTTCCATTTATCTCTACCGTGAAAGCACGACTGATTGGGTGCCCGCCCCCATCCCCCGCCGCAAGGGATTAACTAATACCTGCCAATTCTAAAAGGGGTCGAAACGTCGACACCTTCTGTTTCTCCTTCAGCTCAACCCTCCTAAATATTTGACATTTACTGTACCAAGTGGAGCATGATAAGTGTTACAATTTGATCTATTGGATTGACCTTTTGTTTTGTCTGTATTTGACTACAATTACATAATATAGTAAGGCTGTTTAGCCATGTTTTATGTCACTGACTACTACATACACTTCCCATCACGTCTTCACTTCCTTTCCTCCCCTGGGGCACTTAATAAATGTTCTGTATAAATGCAAATTGCTGCTATTTAATTCCTACCTACATTGTGATTAAACAACAATGTATGTGAACTAAGTGTATTATTATTTCTTCAACATTGTAGTTATAATTTATATCTCCTCTTGCTGGGACCCCCTCTCTCAGTATCCTAACTACCCAGGTCCCAGCGACTTATATTGGGTGAACCCCCTTGTGTATACTATAATCCTTTAAAGCCCACCTTGTGGGACCCTATATATATCAAAAGGGAAGGTGTAGGCCTTGCGAAAGGTTTATTTTGCCAGGTCACAAATGGCAGTTTAAAACTGAACTACAAGCTGCAGTAGCAGGCCTGAGATATGTTTGAAAAAGCTACATTTGTGGGTGGCCTGATAAGTACTGCATGTCCACTGGTAGCAGTTCGTTTAGAGGCCCTAGGTACATGTAGTACCTTTTACTAGGGACTTACAAGGAAATTAAATGTGCCAGCTAGGTGTAAGCTAATGTTACAATGTTTGAAGGAGAGACCACAAGCAATTTAGCACTGGTTAGTGTTTGCAACTTGCACAGAGTCCGAAAACCAACAAAAACTAATTGAGCAAAACAGGATGAGTGAAGGCAAAAGGTTTGGGGAATACCATGCAAATGATGCCAGGTCTAACAATTGAGCATTAGTATTTATTGGGGGATATTCAAAGACTACACTTACAGGTTAATGCACAGTAATAGCTCCCTTGCGTTATACCTATATCACAACAATGCTGAGGCTGGATTTTACAAAAAGCTCATAACTAATTCATCTAAGATTCAAAACACAAAGAACTGTCCATAAAAGATACATCTTCATTCATGCTAAAATACTCTGAATAGTATAATAGCCTTTTTGTAGAAAGGACTACAATTTCCACAGGTCATGTGTTATTGAGTATTGTTCATTGTTAGTAATCTAACAATAAGCAATGGTACACTCAACAAATAGGAATCGTATATGGCACCGTAAAATTCTCCTCCAGCATTGTATTTTGTACTGACCAGCAATGCTTTTGATAAAACACCAAGGGCCCGATGTAGGTAATTTTATTTTACCTCTTCTTAAATACCGAATGATACCGAATCGGTATTTAAGAAGTGGTAAAATAGAGGAGGGGGATGTAGGTAATACAAAATCGGTAAATACCGAATCGTTAAGATTCGGTATTTACCGATACAGTAAATACCGATTCGGTAATGCCCATTGATTCCAATGGGCATTGAAGCCCATAGGAATCAATGGGCAATACCGAATCGGTATTTACCGATTCGGTAAATACCGACTCTAGCACCCCAAATACAGGCATGTGTGCCATGTGGCACACAGACATGCCCTAAGGGCATGTCTGTCTGTCACATGGCATAGGTGTACATGCACACATGTGCATGCACACCTGGATTCGGTATTTTACCACCCAGTTGGATTGGGTGGTAAAATACCGAATCTGAAAGGCCTGTAGCACTGGAAACAGTGCTACCTACATCAGGAATTTTCCGAATTCGTAAAATTACCGATTCAGTATTTTACAGAATCTGTAAATTTACCGATTATGTAAAATATAGCCTCCTACATCTCAATCACCAAATACCTGTCGGTAACGGCCGAATTCGGCCGTTACCGACCGGTATTTGGTGACCTACATTGGGCCCCAAATGTTATCCAAAGCATATTTCAGTCAAACTATATTGGGGCACACGATTACATTCAACATTTCAGTTACAGTATACACCAGACTACACCAAACTAGGGCTAATCCATTTAGATATCAACTCTTTCCAGTTTTCTCATTATCCTAGATATCTATATATTAGATGTGAAAGTCGATACGAGAAAAAAGAAAGGGGGTTAAATATTAGAGTCTAGTTTGTATTTTCCTATCAAAATTGAGTACTGGGTCCACGGTTCTTAATTCACGAATCCACCAAGTTTCCTTCAATAGTAGTGTGTGTTTATTAGATCTGAAAGCCTTGGCGTGGTGTTCCCCTAGACGTTTTGCCTTGACTCCCCTATTTTTGCTGACTCTAGGACTGTGCATTTTCCCCACTAACCAGTAGCAAAGTGTCTGTGCTCTCTAGCTTAAACATGGTAACATTGGCATATGTAATTAGCACATTTAATTTACTAATATGTCGCTAGTACATGGTACTACCTATACCCAAACTTCGCTCTTGATGTCTATTTGATGTCACTCAGAACCCCTCGGTGAAAAACTTCCCAGTAATTCCCTGTTACCCATCTATATTTCTATATGTAATTGCATTTATGTGCTAATCATTCCTTCATAAATTAGGCTCATCATTTTCATGTTAGTTAACCTTTAATCATATCAGACACCCTTCATGTCAGATTCCCACAATGCATATGCATGCAACCATGCTAATATTCTGCTATCTGTCATTTTGTCAGAAACTGTGTACACATGGTACCAAACATGCCACTTACCTCCTCTCACTTATTTCAGTTTAAAAGAGAGTGACACTGCCACAGTCATACTGCCCAGCAAGAGACAACAGCATATGAGAACATTTGATTGTAGTAGATCCAGGTGCAGTTCCACAGGTTCTCGATGCACCAAACTGATGTAGCTTTTTCAGTGAGAGAGTGAAAAAGGTTTTCTTTCTGAATAATCAATCAATGTTTGCTGTATTATCCCCATTCTTTTCCTCAGCTTTGTCCTAGCGAAGGCATCAGCCTTGGTCACTGAGTCACAGAAGTGTAACATCTCTATTCAAATACTGCACAATGTGAGTGCAACGCGGACAGGTTGCATGACCAGTACACATGCATACATTCCTGTTGAGTTTTCAAAAGGAGCCGCATCTAGAAGAGTTTAGATTAGTCACCAGGCAACAGCGATGCGCATTTTATTACCATCAACAAAGTAATTATTTTGGGATATTAACAATCATACAGTTTTGTAGAATACGAGCAGCAGGGGTGCTGTTGATAATAAAAACAGGCATAAAAAGAGTACAGAAATAAAAAAACGAGTAACTGTCACATTTTTCCATCCTTATCTGTACATCATTTACAAATTGCACAGAACACACACCATGGTGTATAATATGGTATATGCAATTGGCCTGCTAATGATTTAATTGCAGGAATAGTGCTGCTTCTCACCTGAGAGTGGATTTTCTCCATTTGAGATATGTTCATCAGTGTATAAGTAACACTTTACTGCATTATGACTAGCTATATTTCGTAGCCCTCGGAGCAGAGGAGATGACAAAGAGGCATGTTTAAGAAGCAGAAAGCCGAGACACTGTAAATCACAACGCTGTTCATGTAATTCCAGATGTTATATTGTGCCTTTTAAAGCATGGGAGACCTGAATGTCTAGTCACAGGATCACTCTGTGGACCCAAATTCAGAAATATCTCTGAAGGAAAGAGAATTGTGAGAATGCCAATTAGTGGTCTGCCGTCTATCTGGTAGGAAGAGAGTGTACCTACCCCATAGAGAGAGCTGTGAAGCGGTGAAAATAGAATTAAGTGACAGCCCGATGCACCAAGGATCTGGGCCAGCATCCTGATGATGTAATTGCACCATCAACATTCCAAATCTGGAAGCAAATCAGGGCCAGACTGGCATGGAAAATAGAAGTGGGCACCAAATTAAAAGTGGCCCCAATTAGTGACTCAAATAACTTTAAAAAAGTGGCCTCCATTTGCAAATCGGGGATGTTTTAATTGAACCTCTAAAGACACGCTTTGTACATGTTTTGCAGGGGAGAGTGCAGGCATTTGTGGTGGCTGCAAGCAATGTTGATGGCTTTATCTGGGAAACTTACAGAAAAGGCCGTCCTACCAGACCACAAAACAGTCCCACAAACAGCTGAAAACCCGGCCCATACACAGGCCTGTCAGCCCGTTCGCAATACCTGATTGCCCGATAGGCGTGTCCGACACGAGCATCAATTAACTATCCATATTTTTAGGAATACTTCATGTAGACGTAGTAGCACTGTATATATACACGGTCTGAAATGTTTGAAGAGAGAACTCTCAACCTGAATCCTTAAGAAGCACCCCTGCTCCCCGTAGCGTGCTCTGTTGCTTTATGGCTAGGTTTGTCATAATAAAGTATTATTACATTATTGCAGACCTGATCTTTCCAAATAGTGTATAATTAATCAAGCTGGTGGCAAACCAATATGGCGCATTTGGCTATCTGGGTGAATTATAACATCCTTCGCGTGTTTTAGGGTCCATCAAGAGCAGAGAATAACACAGCTCTCTTTGCCAGTCTGTCCCCAACAATGGGCATTCTCAAATGTTGCATCTTTTGATGATGTCTGCTGGAGGTCTGAGATGCATTCATCATCATTTACTGGATGATTAAGAAGATTAGATATGACATCCTCATAACCATGTTTAAAACGTACAGCAGATTACAGAGAAAAGGATGAAAATATTGTTCAACACTGAGGTGCACCCAATTTACCAGGCCCCCAATTTATCGAAGCAGATAACAAGAGAGATCTTTCACAGGTTGATAGATTTCGATTTCAAAGAGGTGTCTCCACTAACCTCGGTAGTGTGGTTCTGAACCTAATGAAAATGTGTTTCAGCTACCAATGTTCATCATAACCTCTGACTTTCGAACTATTTTAATTTACGAAATAGAATGTCCTGAGGGGGAAATCTTTTATTATTCTATCTTTTAGCAGCAACTTCTCAAGGCTTTATTTCTCGTGTATATTACAAGCTACATGATCACCTCTCAACAGACTGAAGGAAAATCTGCAACATCAGGGTAAAGAAGAGTTAAAAGTTGACTGGTAGAGGTTTAGCAAGAGCATGTATCATGTCTCCCTGGTCCAAACACCAAAAGGACATAATATTTCTTTATGTTTTAACTCTGGTGCAAGCCGGAGAGATTGACTAAGGTATGCTCGGATAATGTTGTCACCTGCACCTGAGGCTGCCCTTAGGTGGCACTGCAATATATTGCAGCGCTACAATAGAGGGACTTTTACAATTCTAAATGATGCCATGTTCTTTCCATAAAGTCAAAAGTGGCGATCAGACCAAGTGGGTTATCTAAGATTAAATATACAATGAGTGTACAATAATTTTATTATAAGAGAGGGCGCTAACATGACACATTTTGACAATTTTTTATTAAAGAAAAACAAACAAAATTCTACAACACAAACCAATATAAATACTAAATAAAGCAGTCATCAAAATACGCAATAATCATAAAATAAGAAAATAATCCAAATCATAACAATGGAGCCCATCATACCAGGGGATATATCATGGTCTCATGTGATCAAGAAATTCCTGAGATCAAGAAATTACAGTGATTCATTATCGACAACAAATGAAGAAGCATCATTAAAGGGGGCCCATAACCAACCTCTACTTTCATTCCAGGGGAACCATATTTTTGTCCATTTACCCGGGCAACCCCTGCTTTCGTCCACCACACTCTCTGCCTTCATACGCCAATTTACATTGAACTCCCAATCAGTGCATTTCAATTCAACCCCTTCCCTCCACGTTGTGGCAATGTTTAGTTTAGCCACCATGCATCCCTGTGATACCCATTATCGCTCAGTCCTAGACAAATCAGTGGCATTCCAAATATTCAAAAGACATAACCTCGGAGTAGCCTCAATGTCCTTACGGCAAATCTGGGACATAGTAGGGACGACCGCGCCCTAATACTTCTGAAGGGACGGACATTCCCACCATTGATGCAAATAGGTACCTACATGGCCGCTACCCCGGGTACATATTGGAGAACCAATAAGCCCCATCTTGACTAATGTGGAGCTCGTGTAATAGGCCCTATGGAGTACTTTGAGCTGAATTCGTTTAAACCGCGAACAGGATGACACATGTTGGAAAATTTGGTGTAAGATTTGTGGAATTTAAGATTGTTCTCCTCATCATAATTAATAATTCCCATTGTGATTACACAGTGTGGATGACGGTAAATGGCCTCTGTGCTCCTTACAGCTGTTCTTTGTGGACTTTAATGGACTAGTTATATTGAACTGACCTTTTGTGAATGAAATGGATTTTGAGTGTAACTTTATCTACAGAAGCTGTGGTTGAGGTTTTATTGGTATTCCCTTGTTTGGTTATTGCATGCATGCATAGATTTCCACAGTGGACGGTATCTCCGATGAAATTGTGCAATAATGCTCAGAATGACTCATGAGTCACGAAGAACACAAAGATACTGGTATATGAGAAGCTGCTCATCATGAATGACACATGATGAGGGATGGTAAAAAAAGATAGGGATTTAGTTATGTTCTTGCAATGAAATTACATTTGGAATAATGTGGTATATGTAGTACTCAGTTATACTACCAATTGTGAGGTCATTACTTCTTGTCATTCAATCAATCAATCAATCAATCATATCATTTGTAAAGCGCACTACTCACCGGTGAGGGTCTCAAGGTGCTGGGGTGGGGAATGCTGCTACCGCTCGAAAAGCCAGGAGGAGTTTTCTGAAGGTCAGCAGGTCTTGGGCCTGCCGTAGGTGGATGGGGAGGGTGTTCCAGGTCTTGGCGGCGAGGTGAGAGAACAATCTGCAACCGGAGGTCGCTCTTCGGAAGCGGGGGACTGTGGCGAGGTCGGCAAAGCGGAGCTGGAGAGTGGGGGTGCAGAAGCTGAGTCGTCTGTTGAGGTACGTTGGTCCGGTGTTGTGGAGTGCCTTGTTTGCGTGGGGGAGGAGCTCGAAGGTTATCCTCTTGTTGACCGGGAGCCACTGCAGGTCTCTTAGGTGGGGTGTGATGTGGCTGCAGTGAGGGATCTGGAGGATTAGGAGTGCAGAGGCGTTCTGGATGCGCTGGATCTGTCTCAGGAGTTAGGCCGAGGCTCCTGCATAGAGGGCGTTTCCGTAGTCCAGCCTGCTGCTGATAAGCACCTGGGTGATCTTCTCGTTTCAATGGGGATCCACTTGTAGATCCTGCGGAGCATCCGGAGGGTGTTGAAGCAGGAGGAGGAGACGGCGTTGATCTGTTTAGTCATGGAGAGGGTGGAGTCGAGGATGACCCCTAGGTTGCGTGCGTGGTCGGTGGGTGTTGGAGCGGTCCCCAGTGCGGTCGGCCACCAGGAGTCGTCCCAGGCATAAGGGGTGAGGGATGAGGACCTCCGTCTTGTGCGAGTTCAGCTTCAGTCGGTTGTTCCTCATCCATTCAGCGACGGACTTCATTTCTTCATGAAGGTTGGTTTCGGCAGTGTGGGGGTCCTTGGTGAGGGAGAGGATCAGCTGGGTGTCATCGGCATAGGAGATGATGTTGAGGTCCTGCCGTCGGGCAACGTGGGCGAGCGGTGCCATGTAGATGTTAAACAGAGTTGGGCTGAGGGATGAGCCCTGGGGTACGCTGCAGATGATCTTGGTGGCTTCGGAGCGGAAAGGGGGAAGACAGACGCTCTGTGTTCTGCCGGAGAGGAAGGAGGTGGTCCAGTCCAGGGCCTTCTCTTGCATCCTGGCATTGTGGAGGCGTGTTCATAGTGTGTGGTGGCAGACAGTGTCGAAGGCGGCTGACAGGTCCAGGAGTATGAGGGCCGCCGTTTCTACGTTGTCCAGCAGGGACTTGATGCCATCGGTGACGGCGATGAGTGCAGTCTCGGTGCTGTGGTTTTTGTGGAACCCAGCCTGGGAAGGGTCCAGGATGTTATTCTCCTCGAGGTAGCAGGTCAGTTGTTCGTTGACGGTCTTCTCGATGACCATTGCCGGGAACGGGAGCAGGGAGATGGGCCAGAAGTTCTTGAGATCCTTGGGGGTCCGCCTTGGGCTTCTTGAGTAAGGAGTTGATCTCGGCGTGCTTCCAGCTCTCCGGATAGGTTGCTGTCTCGAAGGAGGTGTTGATGACTTTCCAGAGATGGGGTGCGATGGATGTGCTGGCTTTATTGTAGATGTGGTGTGAGCATGGGTCTGACGGAGATCTGGAGTGGTTCGTGTTCATGATCTTGATGGTGTCTTTGTAGTTGATGTTGGTCCAGGAGAGAAGGCGGTTGGTGCGGATGGTGGTCGTGGGGGCGGAGGTCTCAGTGGTTGTCGGGGCAGTCATGGCGTTGTAGCTGTCATGGATGTCTGCGATCTTGCGGTGGAAGAAGGTGGCCAGCGAGTCGCACAGGTCTTGCGAGGGTGGGACATTGTTGATGTTGGAGCTGGGGTTGGAGAGTTCCTTCACGATGTTGAAGAGCTCTTTGCTGTTGTGCACGTTGTTGTCTAGGCGGTTTTTGAAGGAGGCCCTTTTGGTGGATCTGATGAGGTGATGGTGTCTGCAGGTGGTGTTCTTGTGGGCTGCGTGGCTGTCCGGTGTTCGTTCACGGAGCCAGAACTTCTCCAGCTTTCGGAAGGGCAGAGTGGGTGGGTGTTGTGACGAGTTGTCTGAGTCTGAGATTGGCTAGGTTGTCGATCAGGGTGGTGGAGTTGGTGTCGTTGTTGTTCTCGAGGTGGAAGTTCAGGTCCCTAAGGCGGATGTAGTCCATGGAGGCGAGGGCGTGTGTGCTGACATAGTCGGCGATGGAGTCACTGACCTGTGGTTGGGGCCCGGGGGGTCTGTAGATGAGAGTTCCTCTGTAAGGTGTGTTGGGGTTGGTGTGGATCTGGAAGTGCAGGTGTTCGGCGGGGCTGAGGGTGTCGTCGGTGTTGGTCGAGACTCTGAGAGTGTTCCTGTGGACGATGACGATTCCTCATCCTGCTCCGTTGGTGCGGTCCCTGCGGGTGATCTTGTAGCTTTCCGGGACGGCTATGGCTATGTTGTGTGCCGAGGCAGGGTTCAGCCAGGTCTCCATCAGGAAGGCGATGTCTGGGGAGGTTGAGTCGAGTAGGTCCCAGAGTTCAACAGCATGTTTGTGGGCGGAGCGGGTGTTGAGAAGGATGCATCTGAGGTAGTTGGGTACTTTGCTGGTCGGCAGCATGGTGGGGCGGATGCTTGTGAAGCTGTAGTTCCGGCAGGTGAAAGCTCTGTGGGTGCGCTTTGGTGCGGCCAGGAAGCAGGTGTGTGATCGTATGGTGTTGAGAGCATGGAGGGTTCTAGCATCGTAGCGCCGTCGGGCATCATGGTGTTCGTGGGGTCATGGGGTCCTGGCACTGGGCACGGTCCAGTCACAGATGGGCTTGCTTAGGCATGCCTTTGGCGGCCTCCATATGAGGGGGTGTGGGAGGGAGGAGCAGCTGGGAGGCGGAAGCGGGGCGGCGAATGGGATTGCAAGGGGGCTGGGATGCAGCTGCGGGAAAAACGGGCGGGACGCGGGAGAACTGAGCACAAGAAGAAAAAACAAGTTTAGGCAAGAAAATAAGTACATTCACAGAGGAATAAAATCAAGTCTGGGCAAGTTTCAAGTTTATTTATTTTTTTATTTGCTTTGGTACTCAACTGAGGACCACAAATATTTTAAGCATAAAATTCAGTTTTTACACCATTTAAGATTTATCATATTAATAAAAAGTTAAAAATGGTTTTAGAAATTTGTAAGTCTGGGCAAGAAGGCAAGTACAGGCGAATAAAAACAAATCTGGGCAAGAAAGCAAGTACAGGCACAGGGGAATAAAAACATGTCTGGACAAGAAAGCAAGTACAGGCACAGCGGAATAATAACAAGTCTGGGCAAGAAAGCAGGTTAGGCACAGGGGGAAAAAACAAGTCTGGGGATGAAAGCAAGTACATGCACAGGGGAAAAAACTAATCTGGGCAAGAAAGCAAGTAAGGCACAGGGGGGAAATACAAGATTAGGCAAAAATAATGCAGGCAGAGCCGTGCAGAAGCGTGGGGAGCGACCTGCCTGCGAGCAGGGTCAGAGCATTCTGAAATGCTGGGTGTGCAGGATTCTGCGCCAGTCAATTGCTCTGTGGCTGGCGAGAGAAGAATCACGCCACATTTAGTGTTCTTGAATAAACATATTCAACTAGATACATTTGTGTGGTGCAGTCACTGCAACATTTTGGTGACAATTGCCAGCCATATGTTGTGAACATATGGCTGGATACGGCATGAGAGGAGTTGGAGCTGGTATTCTCTACGGACTCCGGCATTTAAGGCAGGGACTGAGACCGCGCTCTGAGAGCAATCGTAGACCGTGAAGGCATCGGATGTCAGCGCACTTTGCTCAGATAAGTGCGGCTGACTGAAGTGTGGCGAGGGCCGCTCTACTTGCTTTGCCGGCTCGTGGTTTAGAGGCTGCTGCTATACGGCTTTGCTGAGTGCATCAGCTACATCGCATCACTGAGCACGTGGTTGGCACGTGTCAGCTGACAGGAGATAGTTATTGCAGTGGGTGTGGCAGACCGCCTTGCCTGTGGCGCTCGCCAATATTTTTTTTATTATTTATGCAGTAAGACGATTTTCTACATTCATTGGAGACAGTTCTTCCCTGGCGTACTGCCCTGCTACAGTTCTTACTGCTTTGTGTTCAGCACACTCATTAGGAGGCGGCTTCTTGGTGTTAGGGGGATGGCACTGCTTTGAAATACAGAGTGTCACTGCCCATGTGACACATTAGAGGAAAAGCCTTTGGACACAGTCTTTCCTTACCGTCGTATTGCTAGGCTCTGTAGAGGAAAGCACCTTAGTGAACAAGTTCTAGCTGAAAATTAACCCTCTCAGGATTCTACTGCCTATAAATGATGGCTAATTCCTCAATAGTGATACTACCCCTTTTTCTGCCACAACAGGGTCAGCCTTCCATTCGCTCTGGATGGTTTAGAATTCACTCCTGATCAGAAGAAAGTATTGTTATTAGGCACCAGTGGCAAAGAAGCACATCATATTTTCAAATATTTACCTCAGATGCTGGGCACTGACAATCAGCATGTTGAGGGTGTGTTCCAGGAAGCCAAATTGCATTTGGAAAAAAGGTTTGTCAAGTAATAAAATATTGTTATGTCACGCTACGAATGTTATACTAGACCTCAAAAGCCAAGTCAATCTCTGGATGACTTTGTATCAAGATTATGTGATCTGTCTATAAAATGTAAGTTCGGTCAAATGACAGATGAGTTAATTAGAGATCAATTTATCGTCTAGTGTCTAAGTAAGAAAACACAAGAGCATCTGTGGGCAGTGAAGAGTCCTTCTTTGAAGGATGCGATCTCCATTGCCAAAGTAGTGGAAGAGTTAAGGGTTGGAACGGTGTATGAAGGAAAGAGGCTGTAGAAGGAAAGGTTGCCGTAGTTGGGAACAAAGAAGAAGCAGTTAGAATCTCAACTAGCAAATACAATAGTAAAGCACAGAGAGGGACCAGTGCTAGAGGTTGTTTCAGGTGTGGCAGTGTATATCATTCTAGTGACTCTAAGTTGTGTTTTGCTTCAAACAAGGAGTGAAGAAGCTGTAGACATAGAGGACATTATGCCAGAGTCTGTAAAGAGCATGCTAAATCCCATGTGGCAGCCACTGACGACCTCATTTGAGAAGATGAGAATGAAGATCGAGTACTAATGGTGCCCCCTGGCGTGGAAGAAAATGTCAGAAGGATTCAACCAAAGGCAACGACCACCCCAGCCTTCGTAAATCGCAAGCAGACAGTCCAGATATAGTGTGGAACGCACTCTTACCGCCTTGCAATCCTGAAGTCCATGGGGGGGCTACTGCTGCGGGAAATAGCCTGAATAATCGACAGCGTCTTGGTGTCAAAGCCGCTCTATACCAGCTTTGCGGCGTCGCGTGCGAATCACGTGGGGCGTGACTTGTGCCTTGCATGCCGGGAGTTGTAGTTCTTGATGCAATCGCACTTAATGGTTCTTGCGCCGCAAGCAGTCAGTGCATAGCCGGAGGCGTAATCCTGACATCTAGAGACCTAATCGCCTTCAGCACCATGGAGGGGATATTTTGGTTTACGAGGAGGTCATTTGGGTTGTCCTCGGCCCCTAGTGTATTTCAAAGGATTATGGTGGAGGTTTTCAGGGGTGTGGAAATTTTTCCAAGACGATTTTCTTGTTTTCTGGAGAGTCCATTCAAGGACATAATAACATCTTAAGGTCAGTGTTGGGTAGACTAAATAAGGCGGGTTTTACCTTAAGGAAGGAAAAATGCAAGTTCCTAGTAGAGGAAATTGAATACCTAGGCCACACCATTTCAGAGCAGGGGGTCTAACCTAAAATGGACCTGTTGGGAGCGAGCAAGTCTGCACCCATACCATGTATTAAAGACCAATTACGGTAATTTCTGAGCTTGATTGAATACTATGATAAATGTGTACCCAACTTTGCAAACAAGACTGAAGATCTTAGAATGCTATTGCAAAAGGGGTGTATTTCATGTATGGTGTTGCTCAGCAAAAAGCCCTTGATCTTGTAAGGAGAAACATTTGTGAGGCAGGAATACTTGCACCTTTTGACACATAACTTAAGACGTGTCTAACTGTGAATACCAGCGCGCATGGTTTGGAGACTATGATGTCCCAAGTGCATGCGGGTACAGAAAAAACTGTGGCTTTCACCTCACGCTTATTGACATAATGCAAAAGCATCTATTCTGGTAGAGAGCTCGAGGCTTTAGCAGCTGTTTGGACTGTGGAGCGCTTTAGGAACTTTTTATTGGGTATAAATATTTGCATACCCACCTATCACAAAACCTTGGTCAGAGTTCTGAGTCCAGGTGGTGCTGGCAAGGGCTCAGCTAGGATGGCTAGATTGGCTTCCTGACTGCAAGAGTATTGCTACAACGTTGCCCACATACCAGGATTGAAGAACTCACAAGCTGACTGTCTTTCTCATTTGTCTGTGAAATGTCCTGTGGATAAAGATCACTGTGGGTCTACAGGGATCAGGAAGGTGCTGTTGCTTCATTGGGCGATGTTAAAGAGTGTTGTGGGGGCTCATTCTCTATGAATTAATGGCGTTTGTGCAAGGATCGGGATGTGGTCTTAAAGAAGGGCAAAGAAATGGTGGCACATGGAGAGCATAGGGAGAGCATGGAGGCCCCTTCTCTGAGACCATTTGTTAATGTTCTGGAGGAATTCATTTTAAGTGACTCAAATGTTCTGATGAACATAGGGGGGAAAGCCTTTCATCATTTGGTCCCATCCTTCTGGAATCAACTCCCTTTACACCTCTGTGAATGCACCAAATATCTGAAATTCAGAAGGTTTTTTAAAACTGAGCTCTTCTGAATCCCTTCGCTGACTATGTAGCATGTTCCGTTGTGTGGAGATACCACTTCAGGGGTGATTCGGCCTCTTAACAAGATAAATCTCGTAGTGGTTGGTGGTCAAATGTATGCAGGCTGTGACTACCAGAAGAATGGTGGCGGTTTTGAAGGAAGTATTCATGGTGGAAGGGCTGCCTTGTTTCCTTGTCATTGACAATCAAACGCAACTCGTTTCACTTGAAATGAAATCCTTTTTGGTCAAGTGTGGTATCACTCACCATCGCATGGCACTTTACAATCCCCAAGCCAATGGCATGGTTGAGTAGGCCAACCTTTTGGTCAAGGGAGCCCTCTTCATGGGTCTTCGAAGCGGGAAGGATGTCACAGTAATGCTGAACAATATGGTGTGGTCTCATTGCACACCTGCACATAGAGTTACTGATGTTTCTCCTTACAAATAAATGTGTGTGAGGAATCCAGGCACAAAGTTAAATCCTGCGTGGCTTACAGGCTGATGTCATAGGAAGATTGTTGCGAAGGACAATGGTGCTGGTGCCACGGGTGTGTGTGCTGGGGACTTGGTCAAGATTAAGCATGTCAGACGTTGCAAAGGGTTGTCTAAGTTTTGGGGCCTGTTCAAGGTTAAACAAGTATTTGACAACTATGTGTTCTCGACCAATAGTAACAAATAGAAAAAACACCGAGTGGCGTTATACCAGAAAGCTGGAGGGGTGGAGAATAAGGGGGTTGGAACTGATTCTTCCAGGCTCTATGGCGGCTTGAACAGTTTCATGTTGATGAGTGATGATGAGCTGACTGTAGCCCACAGACTGTAGTGCCCACAGAGAATGAAAGGCAGGAGAGTTCATCCTCTTGGTTCTGACGAGATTTCTGTTCCAAATTCAGAGGGCCTCATTGCTTATGATAGAGCCAGAGAATTTTGTTCCTCCAGACTTCACAGGCCCTGAATATTTTGTACAAATGGTGAGAGGGTGCTCTTGGATAGGGGGTTCATTGAAGTGGGGGTTTATTCTCCTCTGTTGTAGGGAAAGCATATTCCAACTTGCAATTTCCCTTTATTAATTAACTTTCAATACTTATTGAAGATCTTTATCTATTTGCTCATTTTTTAAATACTTCTTCTCTTGTTTTCAATGATTTTTGTGTGTTTGGTTTGTTGTTGAGTAGAAGGGAGGGGGTGTCTAGTACTTGGCCATACTACCAATTGTGGGGTCATTACTTATTGTCATTCTGGAATGTTGTGTTTGCAAGATTATGCCCGAGTCAGTTGCTCTGTGAGTGGCGAGGGAAGAATCATGCCACATTTGGCGTCCTT
The DNA here is from genome assembly GCF_964263255.1 of Lissotriton vulgaris. Classification (NCBI taxonomy): domain Eukaryota; kingdom Metazoa; phylum Chordata; class Amphibia; order Caudata; family Salamandridae; genus Lissotriton; species Lissotriton vulgaris. Next base: position 2,124,252,630 of record NC_141687.1, on the reverse strand, counting down.
CAATAAACATATTCAACAAGATAAACTTGTGTGGTGCACTCCCTTCAAAGGTGTCATCTAGGCTGCTCTTATCTGTAATGTACATCATAGTCAGTTCTGGAACCCTGCATGGTTTCCCTGGTGTGGAATGCACAGATCTTGATGGTCTAGAACTGGTCTGTGAGGTGGAGAGACAAGGAGCTCTGGATGGATGAGGCTTATAGTGAGGATTACTGAGTAAACCCTCTCTGGATGTTGTCTACATTTGTGTGGAGTACCGTTCTTACATTAGCGATGGACTAGGATCCTGTTTTCCTCTTTTGTGTGACAACATCAATCAAAGTCAAGTCTCTTTTTTCAAGGTTTTTAAACATTGGTTTTGGACAAGTGGAGTTATTGTGTAGTATTCTGTACTGGAAAAAGGATGGCTATTTATCACCAATGAGGTTAATTTTGTTAGTCTTGTGTGTTACTTCACCTCATACTACTTGCTCTGTTGTGAGTATGGCATCCTGTGCTCCTATCTTTGAGAGTCTGTGCTTCATTTTATGGCTTTGCGGCTATTTGACTTTTTGGAGTGAACGTTTGTCTTGTGTCTATTGACTTTGGGGAGTGTGCGATATTGGTTGTGTGCAGGGCTTTATTTACATTGCAGCCACCAACATTTAGAAGGTAAACTCGTACCTCAAGTGCAAGGCTGTTTTCAAAGGTAAACTCATCTACTGTGCGCATGCCTTGGAATGCACCTGCAGTTCTTCTACTATGTATCTCCATCTTCACTGCACTTTGTTTCTTGTTGTAGGAGCGAGTAACCTTTGTCTTTGTCAAGCCCAGTGTGTGCCAGCTTGTGTGGATGACCTACACTCCATCTGTTACTTTGTTCCTTGATGAGTAAAGAGCGCTGGGCTGTGATCCAGCACCCCTACAGAAAATCTGTCTCAATAACACTACTCAACACCATGATTCTCACCATTAATCATAAACTCTTCAGAAGGCCCATAAATAACTGAGACAAATATTGGGCAACTGAATCATGTGACCTAATTAATCAGAACTATTCACAAACTATTTACATATTATATACAACTGCAGTTTATCATCATCATAATCATGAAAATATAACGGAAACATCTAATTGAGTCACTTAGGATCAACTGATGGTAACTAGACTAAGAATAAACAAGACCAGCTTGTCATTTCAAAATCTAATTTATTAATTTTATTATCAAGCAAAGAGCATTTTAGAATTAGAAATCTTTTTATTAGCAAAATGAAAGCATCTTTTAATCAAAGTAAAGGCATATTAAACTGACATTTCAAAACAGATCAGCTTGTAAAGAATTAAAGCAGTAAAGGTCTCATTCCCTAAATTCTATTTCCCTGTCTAATCTCTTTTAAACCTAAAAGGAAAAGATATTGGTTCAGCTATCCTTATGTGTGTCAAAAGTCCAACAGCACTTCACGTCTTTCAGTATTCAGGAACAAGCGAGCCAGCCCTCCTCCCAAGGGGCCAGGTTTTATACCTTTTCTCTATCTAAAACTTACTAATTCACACTAAAAGAATACTTTTTCTCTGTCATTCAGCATTTCTATTGGCTGACAGCCGTCAGTCCATATGAGATCATAACCTTTTCAATCCAAAGTTGTGCATTCTAAAACGTCTTTGTCCTTAATCCACAAGCGACATTAGCTTCCGAGGTTTTTGCAACATCTTATTAAATAACAGTTCGCTGCTTCCTCAGCTTGGCTGATCTGCCGCTTCCTGTCCTTGAAGTTATTCAACCCAGAGCACATCTTGCACAGTTCCATTTATTTATTTTTCTGATGAACGTCATTGTGGCAAACTTTTCCACTTTCTTAGCTGTGCTCGGCTCATCACGACAGGATTCCAAACACCCACTTAAAAGCTAGGCCTCAGGCCTTTTTCTTGAAAACTAGTATTCAAAGAAACACAAAACACTAATTAATTTGAGTAATGAAAATCATTCTGTTACCCACCCCCTTTACTAATGTTAACCCATTAGTTTATGTTATCTAGCTTTAAGCACATGAATGCAGCATAATAAAAACCTTCTTCTTTTAGGCCTCCAGGATTCTCCACAAGCTTTTTCCACATATAAAACACGACATAGACAAAACCACATTTAAAATAGGCACATGCCATTAATTAAACAGCAGCAATTAATGTTTGACAAGAACAATGCACAAGGTTAGTTTATTATTTTTTAACGCACTTGTAAATGCAACAAAGAGCATATGAATTAGTCCCGTGTGTCATGTATGTATTTTATTCTAGGTTGATTAGTACATTTTCGTACATAAACTTATTAATATAATTATTTATTATGGAAGTTTAACTTCGCGAGTCAAAATATAATTCATTTCTGAACCTCGCTTCATCAGCTGTAAGACTGTTTTTCTTTATGTCCTTCTTCTTCGTGCTGTATGTCCTCACCTTGCTCATCATGCAGGGTGTAGTAACTGCTCACATGTATTTGTATTCCAAAAATAGCATTTACTCCAAGTTTCTCCATACAAGGATGTACACAGCCATCTAGTAAGCAGTCCAGCATGTATGCCACCCACGTTCTATGACCTCATAAATATAAAGGCTATCACCACATTCTACCATGTCCCTCATTGTACTAAAGGGGACCTCTACTAGTTTCATCTTTGGCTTTTTACCCACACTAGTAATCTCATTATCCACAAGACTTTCTCTCTAAAAAAAATTGTTGTTGTTTGCTCTTCCCCATAACCAGGGTATCATCCTGAAAGAATGCAACCCCTAGTAAAAGTCCAAATAACGGAGACATAAGCCGATGAATTACTGCTACAGTTGATGCCAGTCAAAATGGCATGTGCTTGAACTGGTAACAGCCGTAGGGTGTGTACAATGCTGTTAAATGTCTGCTTTTGGGTTATTACACCACTTGCTGATTTGTTGCAGTTAGGCTGAGTGTGGAAAAGCACATGGCATGCCTATTTAACAACACCATTTCATCAATTCCAGGCAGCAGAAACTGGTCCACCAAAATGTTACCTTTCAAGTACCACTATTCCACACAAAGACGCACTTTTCCGTTGGGCTGTCTGCCCACGACCAATGGTGAAACCCACTTTGAAGCTTCCACTGGTTCAATGATGTTGAGATCTAACTGCTTCTCATTCCTTCTTAACCTCATCCCTAACAATGAAAGCGATGTTATTTGCTTTGTGTACTTCAGATGAAACTATCTTCTTAAATCGTGTCTATGAGTAAATTCTTTCAGTTTCCCAACTTTCCCATCAAAAATGGACTGAAAATCTTGCAACACCCTAGGGCATATTTGCAAGTCCGTATCGCCACAGGAACATCACTTTTTTTACGTTCCTGTGGCGATACAGGCTTCGCCTTATTTACAAGGCAGTGTTAAACCCCTTACTGTAAATAAGGCACCCTTTCACACTATACTTAGCGTAAAAGGGGGGGCAATGGGTGTTGAGGTGGGCGTTCCGCCTCAACATGCATTGATTTTAATGTTGTCCCATATTCACAAGGGTGGCGTAAATATGGCGCAGCGGGTCTTAACGTGGTGCAACGAGGAGTAATGCTTTATTTTGCATTGTACAGCACACATGGAAACAGCAAAACCCCATGCATGATTGTTTATGTGCAGGAAGGTGTTCCTTCCTGCACATAAACAATCATTTTAAAAATGACGAGTTGCAACTTCTACGTGTGTAGAAGTTACTAAGCACCGTTAAAGATTGATTATGAGCAGGAAGGACACCTTTCTGCACATAAACAATAATTCCCACAACGCAGGCACCCTTGCACTAATGTGCAAGGGTTTATGCATCGGCGCTCAGCAGCTGTAATTAGCGCCAGCACAGGGGGAAACGCAGGGTTGCACAGTATTGTTGTAAATACGTGTGAAGCCCTGCGATTTCAAAGTGGCGGAACGTGGAGTTAAGCCAAGAAGGCTAACGCTGAGCTCCGATACCTACCATGTAAATATACCTCCCACTTTTTTGTATCCTCTCCATCACATGCCACTAAGACATGCTCCACACTGTTGGCTTCTAAAATAATACTAAGACTCTTTTGATCCTTCCATCCAAGTACTACCGGTCCATCCTTTGCAACCTACACATTTCATATTGCATGTCTGTCCCTGAATCTGTAGACTAATTGCCAGAACTCCACAATGTTAATTCTTTCCCCTTTGCAACTCTCAGGAGAAATATCAGGTGGTTTCAAATGACTGTCTATCTATCTATCTCCCTAGTAAAATGCTTTTCCCATATGTTCTCGGCAATGAACGCATACGAGGACCAGGAGTCCATCACAACCTGTAAAGAAACCCCTCCAAAAGAGACCCTACTTAACGATTTAGTAGTACCTTTATCAGTGATGTTTAACACCACAAGTTTATGTCTTATGTCTTTCATATCCTTGTCCTAGCTCTCTTTGACACATGCTACTTGAGTAGTATTTCTTTTCTTCTGCTTTCTCATAAATACTCTGGCATAAGGCTCTACAGTGTCACTCTCTAAACAATTAACCATTTAGCAGGACATCTACTAAACATAGCCAAGTGTGACATACTGTCACACCGAAAACACACGTTTGCATTTCTTGCACGTTCTATATGATCTCCTTTTTTTCTATCCTTCCTCTGTTCACTGCAACGCCCACTAGTCGATTCACTCCATTGTTCTCCATCTGATAATTTACTCACAAGTGTCACTGGCTTTATTTTCCTGAGATAACATAGACTTGGTGCAACGTTCAGATAATTCTGCTTTCCTCACCAATGCTATGATGTCTTTCAGATTGGCTTACCCTTCAACCCATAACTTCTCTTGAATAGACTTGTTCTTGGAGTACATTACAATTTGGCCACACACTTGTTCATCACATGTGTCTACACGTGATCACCAATTGTTTTAGTGCTGAAACATAGTCTTCAATGCTCTTGTGCTTTTTCTGCTTTCTCTGAAAAATGCATGTCTAGTAACTGCTATAAACACAGTGGGCCCGATTCACGGTACTAACTTAAGACAAAATCCTAAACTTACTACCATTTTGGTATTCACAGAAGGCACTTACTCATTTTGGTATTCACAGAAGGCACTTTCTCATTTCGGTATTTACAGAAGGCATTTAGGAGTCCTAAAGTTAGGAGTCCTAACTTTACTTCTCCTAAACTGAGAAAAATCCTAACTTTATAACTTTTGGTATTCACAGAAAGCAATTAGGAGTCCTAAAGTTAGGACTCCTAACTTCTGTGAATACCGAAATGAGTAAGTGCCTTCTGTGAATATCAAAATGAGTAAGTGCCTTATGTGAATACCAAAATGGTAGTAAGTTTAGGATTATGTCTTAAGTTAGTTCTGTGAATCCGGCCCAGTGAGAGTAAAGTGATCATCAAGAGCCATAATTTCACATTTTAGTTACATCCATATCTCCCCCATTTATTTCCGGTTTTTGCAGTTAATTGTATATATAAAGCCCTTCAAGTCTTAAGCAATACATTAGAATCCTTTCTGCTGTAAAAGAACCACGACTGTCTTCCATATTGGCAATGTAGTTTAAGAAGTTGATCCTTCCATTCGTTCCATTGTACAGCCGGTTCCCCAGTAGTTGCTAAAACTCCTCAGGTGAACTCAAACTGCTCACTACCATTACTTCAATTGCCTGCCACAACTGAAGCTTCACTGTAGGACTGTGACTTTGGAGTGGGACGCCTGTACAGTTGTGCGTGGGAGATGTATTTCGGCGGTGGCTGGGACTCGGAAGGTTCTCCTACAAGACATCCAGAGAGATGAGGATCGCTTGCGTGCCCTAGAGAAGGAGCGCCCGGAAAATCCGGCTAAGCAAGAAGACTTGTTAAAAGCCAAAGAGGCAGTAGCAGCGAATGTGGAGCATCTGAGATGCTTCGACTACACAAAATATATCACATGAGCGAACTCGGAGCGGGATAAGTCGGGGACCCTTCTGGCCTGACTGGCCAATCCGGCCCGTCGCGGTTCGGTTATACTGGAGCTGAGGGACAAGTTTGGGGAGGCTCGCTTCGATCAGCAGCGGATAAACAAATTATTTTTTGAATATTACACAGAGCTTTATCGCAGCTGTGTTCTACCATCTGAGGAAGCCTTGCTGAGCTTTACAGAGGGACTGGGTCTGCCGGAACTGGATGATGAGGACGCAAAACTGCTGGGGCGGGATATTGAGGTGAGGGAGGTGCGAGTGGCCATCAAAAGTATGGCCCGCAATAAAACTCTGGGTTTGTTGACCTTCTTGCCCCTCGCCTCGCTAACCTATATAATGAAGCCAAAAAGATAGGTAGATTGCCGGACTCCACCAGGGAGGCGATCATTATTCCTTTGCTAAAACCGGGCAAACAACCTTGGGATAGAACGGCTTACCGCCTACTATCCATGCTTAATTTAGACTACAAATCCTGAGTAAAATACTGGCCACTCTGCTGCTTCTCCACATGCCCATGCTAATACATGCAGATCAATCTGGGTTCATCCCAGCCCGCAACAAAGCGCTTAATATACAACGGTTCCTTCACATTTTGGAGGCCGACTCCTATGAGGTGGATACTGCAGCAGTGTTTGCAGTTGACAACGAAAAAGCTTTCGACAGTCTGGAATGGGAATACCTATACCATGTAACAATGGACGGCATTACTATACGCGGATTCAACCGCCAGAGTCAGAACGGGAGGAGTGATTTCGGAGGCATGCAAGGTGGGGAGGGGCATGCGGCAGGGTTGCCCTCTCTCCCCTCTATTATTTGCTATAGCGGTGGAGCATCTGGCAGCGCATGCTCGATCGGGACGGGCGTACTAGGGCCGAGACGTTTACGGATAAGTTCACCATATTGCTCTTTATGCAGATGACCTCTTACTGTTTCTGGCGGATACCGGCGAGGGTCTACGGGGGCGAAATCCCTGCTGCGAGCCCTGAGCGCAGTAGCTGGATTGAAAGTTAATTGGATGAAGTTGTGCCTCTTTCCGGTGCGCAAGGGCAGGCTCCGCCCCCAGAATGCTGACGGGGTGAACTGGGAAAAGAGATGCCTCCCCTACCTGGGCACGGTGATCTACCATGAACAGGAAAATATTCTCAAAAGGAACGTCGGGAAGGCGTTCAGGGGAGCCAGAGCTAACTTTGATTTTTGGGGTACCTTACCATTGTCAGTTGCGGGTCGTGTGGCTCTACTCAAAATGGTGACTCTTCCGAGATTGCTATATTTCTTCCGAGCCCTCCCGATCTGGATCCTGGCAGCGTATTTGAAGAGGCTTAGGGGGATGATCAGCTCTTTTTTATCAGGGACGGGCAGACGCAGAGTGGCTCTTGGTACGCTAATGAGATCTCAAGCGGAGGGAGGACTAGCGGTCCCTGACTACGAAATGTATTACATAGCAGCCCAGATCCAATGGCTCACTCAGTGGGTAGCGAAAGCCACTAGGGGGAAGGGGGAATCGGGCGAAATGTCGGGTCTCCTGTTGGCGTTATCTCGCATAGTTTTGTGTCTCCCGCTCGGTGACTTGCATCTTACCCGGTAATTTGCCACGGACCGCAGGTGCTGGAATAGGTATCTGCAGAGAGGGTCTATAGGGACCCCCTACGCACCTGACATACCTTTGAAGATGTGCAGGGCTCTACCGCATGGGGGCAACTGGCGGAGGTTGGAGGACTGGGAACAGCAGGGATTGGCGACGATCAGTGATCTCTTTGAGGAAGGCGCCCTGATACCGTTTGCTGACCTTCGAGACCGCTATGAACTACCGGGTGGTGACTTTTTGCTACACACTGCGATTATGGCGGCGGTCCGAAAACACTGGAAAGCAGCTTCACGGAACCACCTACTTCCATGGGTTGCCAATATGTTGTGGTAGCCACAGGCACCGTCAAGGCAGTAACATGCTTATACAGGCACATAACACAGGAAGCCTTGATCCCTTTGACAGCCCTAAAAACGAAGTGGGACACTGACATAGGGGAGGACATACCGGACACGGAATGGAGTGGCATAGTGGAGAGGGCCTGGAAAAGTACGAGAAATGCGCGCTTCCAGTTAGTGCATTTTCACATTCTACACAGTGCATATTTAACACCTTCCGATTACATAAGTACTCTCCGGCCCAGTCAGCGTCCTGCCCAAGGTGTGCAATGTCTGAGGCTGATTTCAAACATATGTTATGGGAGTGCCCGGTTCTTGACTCTTTTTGGAAGGGGGTGATGACCTTGTTGATGGGTGTAACAGAAAGGGACCTACAACCCTCCATGGCTCATTGTATACTACACTGGTTTCCCCACACCTCGAAGAACAAGATCACCAGTAAATTTATAGACCTGGGGTTCCTCCTAGCTAAGAGAACTTTAACCTCTCAGTGGAAAGCAAAAAAGGGTCCAAGCCTCGATAAATGGAGGGCTGAACTTTCTAAATGGGCTGACTGTGAAGGTACTATCTAACTTCAAATTGCGCACAGAACGGGTAGCGAGCAGGCGATGGAGAGGGCGAGAGCCTGCGGAAGGCTGGTCATGGAACTTACGCCCCCTGAGAATGAGGATGTTGAGGCCCCGGCTGATGACCCTGAGGCCCACCCACTATAGTATACTACACTTCCTCTGGGGCTTCCTCATAAGCCGATGACGAACTGCTACCCCTACCCGTGGGTGGGACACTTCAATTTGCAACATAGTACTTAGGCCCACTTGTGTTCTTGGAAATACATATCATGGCACATCTGGAGGGGGGAGGGGTGGGAGATGGGGGGGAGTGAGGGGGGAATGGTTGAGGGTGACTGAAGTTGGTTGGGAATGGGGGAGGGTACTTGTTTAATAAATACTGATACGGCGACCACACAGGGATTGCACTGAACCTGTAAGGAAGCACTGTAAACAGGTGGGACAATGGACTCTCTGGTAGGAAAAGATGGTGTATCTTGTGCATACTTTGGGGAATGCGAATGATTATGATTGAGATGTCATTTATATGTTTGGCGTGCTATTTTGTTGATAACCCAATAAAAATGTTGAAAAAAATAAATCAGACGACAAACAGTGCTCAGAATGAGCTCCGCCGACAGGAATCACCGCCCAACAGAACCTTGGTGTTCACAACAAAGGAAATCTTCCAGATGGACGCGCCAGTCTCGAAAAAGTGATCGCTCACTTCAGGGAATAGTGAGCGCTGAACTTCCAACCAGCCAGTCACACAGAGGCGCCGCGCAAACAGTAGAGCACTCACTCTGAAAGTATACGCGTAGGTTGGTTCACAGTAATATCCAGGAACCGGCACAGGCTGCTTGCGAACGTCGGCACCCAGGACACGGAGCACAGAATGGTGATAGTCCACAGCATTGACTTCACCACAACGATGTGCCCACACAGCCAGCACGACTGTTGTGAAATCCTCTCGACTTCCTCCTGGAACTGGATACCGCTGTGACAGGACACAGAGCACATAATGGTGAGAGTCCACAGCAACAACTTCACCACAATGTTATGCCTCGCTCAGCCAGCGCGACCGTCGTCAACTCCTCTCTACTTTTCTCAGGGAACTGGTACTGCTGTGAACAGCTGGGGATGGTGATGTAGCTGCCCCCATGCAGCGTTCATCACCAGTGTTACAAAGTCACAGGCTAGGTAAGATTACTAAAGTGTTATTGAGTACACCTCCAAGACAATAACATTTATTTGAAGTCCCTCAGAACACTCTCCAGAACTCCTCTGGAGGCAAAGATAGAATGGTCAGACAATAGGAAGAAAATACTAAGGAGGCAGGAAAGAAGGGGGGAAATAAGGAGAAAGAGACCAATAGATTACAACATTAACACACCCCTCTATCACCTCATATCTTCTCCATAACTGCTGCAAACCATGGTCCTGTTTGAAATCCCTTGCATTTCACCAGTGCGCTGACTCAAGTATGCATCACAAATGCACCAAACAGTTAAAGCTTTGAGTCAGCATGAGGAGGCTAGAGGATATTTTCAAAACTTACCATCTCTTGCTGCTGACACTTGTGGAGTAGACAAATCAAGAAGTGTTGACTATACAGCTGTTAGCACTGTTGGAAAGCGGGTAAAATGGACCATGATGTATAATGGAGGTTGTCCTTTTGTTACATATGGTTTCCATAAGAAGCCTCTGTCGGTTACCAGATTCTAAATCTGCTATGATGCTATGAGGTAGCAACAGTTGATAACAAAACCTGATACTTATTGTTGGTATGTCAGAAATGTCTTCCAGGTTAACGGGGCTCTGTGAGAGCCTGTCAGCTCAGCACTACTTGTCTGCTTTGACTGAAAGCAGAAACCACAGCTGCAGAAGGAGGAAGTAAGGCAGAGAAGGTGGTGGGATTAGTAAAGAATGGCAGGTAATTCACATTTGCATCAGGGAGGAGAGCCTATGTTATGTATGGCTCCCCCATCACTCCTCTGCCCCTGGATAGCAGTTGAATGCAGGAGCACATGATTTTAGGGGCATACATAACATAAAATTATAGATAGACAAAAAGTGAATAGCAGGGATGTTTTTCCACCTTGCGTTCTTAGTGACATTATAAACATCTCGAGCTTCGCTGTTGTCTATTTGATGTCACTCAGAGCAGTAGGGACAGTAAGGTGGGTGCGATACAACTGGGATCAGATGACAGAAGTCAGGGTTGGAGTGGACTTCAAATCGCATTAATAGATAAATACGTGGGCAAGCAGCACATATTTAGATCAGTACTAAACAGCACAATACACAGTTGATTTTGACATATTTCTTTTACCCAAGTATAAACGATAATGCACAGGGAGATAGAGTAATTTGGACAGAATCACACAATATTTTGATCTATGTCACATGTGAATTACTGCTATTCCAAAAGTATGAATCTGATGCAGGGCAATTTTGCTCTATTCCCACCCATTTTTACAGGCATAACATGTGCAACGATTGACATGCTTTAGTTTGGGATGGTGAGTTCAGATACCGGTGCGAATAGCAGTGCGTAATTGCACTTTGGCACTTATGCACTACCGTCCAGTTTTGCTAACGGCATAAAATGCTACTTTGCTCGTATCTTCTTTGTGGTTTTGTATTACATTTGTAAATCTTCATGGTGCTCAAGAGGATTCTCTAAATTTTTATCCGCCCAACATAAATCTGTGTGCATGTGCAACAGCGGCAACCAAAGAGGAATGAGACTGTCAGGTGCATGTGTAAGCCTCAAGGGCTCTGTGAAATGATGCTTCAATACATTCCGATGCTGGAACATGTGTCTAATGCACAAATCTGTGTGCTCAAATTTCTTCACCATTCCACACACTGCTGTAGTACACCCCTCAGTATTTGCCAGGACACATCACAAACATACATACTGCAGATACAGCTGTATGCACTGGACCTTACCCTAGGTTTTTTGAACAGTCACATTTCTGGATTTTTTGTTTTCAATCCTGTATGATCTTTAATCAATTACTGTTCAACTGGAGGTCTGTCTGCAGCAATGAAACCCACATAAACAACATGAAAATAAAAACTTTGGGTCTAAGGTTGGGTAAGCTGCACCCCTATCCCACTATAACTATTCACTCCAGATCAAGCAATCTGACCAGAAGAACGGGCCAAGCAATGGCAACAAGCCTAAATATCATAGTAATAGTTACTAAGAACAATGATCATGAGGCAGGCTTAGTGATATGGCTGACTGGGCGGTGGCTGAGGAGATTCGCATGAAACACACCAGACAAGATGAGAAACTGGATGACGACCTACAAGCATGGGCAGCGGGGCCAGACTGGCAATATTGGGCCTTGGGAGGTCCCCCGGGAGGCAGGAAGTGTGGGGGGCAGTTTTGCAGTAGTGGGGCCGGTTTTGTTACTGGGGGCTGGTTTTGCAGCGGTGCTGAAATATCGGCCCCTAGTAACAAAAACAGCAGTGCTTCACACTTGCAACCCCCGGGCCTGTCTGACAAAACTGTCTTTGCTGCTTTGAGTTCTCAGTCCGGCTCTGATGGGCATCCACATTGGCAGATCTGAAAGGGCCCCAATTTGCCAATCCTACATAGAGTAGACCGATGTAAGTTATCAGTGTGGCTGAGACACCGGGGTAGGAGGAATCAACACAGAGGTTTGAAGACTGATCTGAGGACCACCACTGCACCTTTAGATGTTAACAACTGTTTCAGTGAGGTTAGGATGTACTGCTACACACCTGATAACACTGAGACGTTCAAGAGTGTGATGGTATGGGGACTGGGTGGGATGGGGGCATGGCCCAACGACTACCTGTTGTTCATGTTTTTAAAAGGATCGACATCAATACCATAGTGAGGGTGGGGGGGTTGCTGTGGGACTGTTATTGATTGTCAAGAAAAATGTGGAATGTTGGAGGGACATAGCTGCAATCGCTATATGTCTATGTACTGTGTATCCTGTAAAACGTCAATAAAGACTATATATTAAAAAAACAAGGATCATGAGGCAATGTGTATAGTGCCAACTACTAGCACATTTAGGGGCTCAGAAATTTCAGAAAAGCCACCATCCTCTATTGCATGCAGATTTACAGATGATAGAAACAAGGTTTTGATATGGTATGGTCACTGATATTTCTAGCATTGACAGGATCCACCATCACGAACAAACTGATCTGTCAACATGGCCGAGCTCTACAGCAAACTTACATTTTTTTTTTATTTTCAAAAAGAATATCCCAAAGTAGGATTTTCTTTTTGGACATAAAAAAACAAACCATCCTAGCCATGGGAATTTGCTCCCATGGCAGAGGAGGACATTAAGTACTTTTCAATGCCCCTTACCATAAGGTTTTTCCTGGTGGTGATGGCCATTGAAAATCAGCAATATGTTCGCCCATCTAAATTAGATGGGCGGGCATACAGCCAAACCTTCAATGGCCCTTAGTCTGTCGGGCTGTCAATGGGGTTTGACCATTATGGAGACAGATTTGTCTCTGACGTGGCCAAAGCTATAGTCCGCTTCAGCACCCACTGCAATGTAAAAACGGGACATGTAACATATTCCTGTGCTACGAGGCAGGCACCATGCGGTGCCTGCCACATGGTCAAAGGATATGTAGGGGAGCACCATAGGTGCCCCCCAGTGCCCATATCTGTGGTGCAGGGGGGAAGGTGGGCCCTCTACGGGCCCCCAAAGTCCCTTTCTGCCTGCCTTTTCATTGCAGGTTACCCACCACGAAAAAGGCAGGCGGGATGGAATATCATAATCCCTATGGTGGTGCCTGGTAAGCACCGCCACAGTTGTAGGGATATGATTTCCCTCTGAGGTCTGACTGGCTCCTTGAGCCTGTTGGAACTGTGGGGGTCGGTCTTCCCGACCGTCAAAGACACGCCTGCCATTGTGATGTTTCAGAAAAGGGGGTGGTGATGAACAGAGTGTCTGAATTAAGCAGACCACTCTTACCCAGTCCAAAGATCAGGGCTTGATCCATCACCGTTATTTATCTCACTGCACCATCCCAGCTCAGAACCCGGCTATATGCAAATCAGTCTGTCCCTGGCCCAGTGCATCATGGGAACAGGGCAGACTAAACTACCAAGCCAATTCTTCACCAGAAAGGAGACAAGCTACCTGGGACCGGTTTCTGGCATTTCAGCCGTCTTCGGCCCGGCTTGCTTGAATCCTGATGGTGCAGTGAGAAAGGGACTCATAGTGCAGTGAGCTAAAAAACGGTGATGGATCAAGCCCTGATCTTTGGACTGGGTAGGAGTGGTCTGCTGATTTCCCTCTGAGGTCTGACTGGCTCCTTGAGCCTGTTGGAACTGTGGGGGTCGGTCTTCCCGACCGTCAAAGACACGCCTGCCATTGTGATGTTTCAGAAAAGGGGGTGGTGATGAACAGAGTGTCTGAATTAAGCAGACCACTCTTACCCAGTCCAAAGATCAGGGCTTGATCCATCACCGTTTTTTAGCTCACTGCACCATCCCAGCTCAGAACCTGGCTACATGCAAATTAGTCTGACCCTGGCCCAGTGCATCATGGGAACAGGGCAGACCAAACTACCAAGCCAATTCTTATACTGGGAAGGAAACAAGCTTCCGGGGACCGGTTTCTGGCATTTCAGCCGTCTTCGGCCCAGCTTGCTTGAATCCTGATGGTGCAATGAGCAAAGGACTCACATCTGAGTATACCCTTCCACGCTTATAGTGGACAAAAACGATTCAGAAAAGGGGGTGGTGGTGATGAACAGAGTGTCTGAATTAAGCAGACCACTCTTACCCAGTCCAAAGATCAGGGCTTGATCCATCACCGTTTTTTAGCTCACTGCACCATCCCAGCTCAGAACCTGGCTACATGCAAATTAGTCTGACCCTGGCCCAGTGCATCATGGGAACAGGGCAGACCAAACTACCAAGCCAATTCTTATACTGGGAAGGAAACAAGCTTCCGGGGACCGGTTTCTGGCATTTCAGCCGTCTTCGGCCCGGCTTGCTTGAATCCTGATGATGCAATGAGCAAGGGACTCACATCTGAGTATACCCTTCCACGCTTATGGTGGACAAAAACGATTCAGAAAAGGGGTGGTGATGAACAGAGTGTCTGAATTAAGCAGACCACTCTTACCCAGTCCAAAGATCAGGGCTTGATCCATCACCGTTTTTTAGCTCACTGCACCATCCCAGCTCAGAACCTGGCTACATGCAAATTAGTCTGACCCTGGCCCAGTGCATCATGGGAACAGGGCAGACCAAACTACCAAGCCAATTCTTATACTGGGAAGGAAACAAGCTTCCGGGGACCGGTTTCTGGCATTTCAGCCGTCTTCGGCCCGGCTTGCTTGAATCCTGATGGTGCAATGAGCAAGGGACTCACATCTGAGTATACCCTTCCATGCTTATGGTGGACAAAAACGATTCAGAAAAGGGGGTGGTGATGAACAGAGTGTCTGAATTAAGCAGCCCACTCTTACCCAGTCCAAAGATCAGGGCTTGATCCATCACCGTTTTTTAGCTCACTGCACCATCCCAGCTCAGAACCTGGCCACATGCAAATTAGTCTGACCCTGGCCCAGTGCATCATGGGAACAGGGCAGACCAAACTACCAAGCCAATTCTTATACTGGGAAGGAAACAAGCTTCCGGGGACCGGTTTCTGGCATTTCAGCCGTCTTCGGCCCGGCTTGCTTGAATCCTGATGATGCAATGAGCAAGGGACTCACATCTGAGTATACCCTTCCACGCTTATGGTGGACAAAAACGATTCAGAAAAGGGGGTGGTGATGAACAGAGTGTCTGAATTAAGCAGACCACTCTTACCCAGTCCAAAGATCAGGGCTTGATCCATCACCGTTTTTTAGCTCACTGCACCATCCCAGCTCAGAACCTGGCTACATGCAAATTAGTCTGACCCTGGCCCAGTGCATCATGGGAACAGGGCAGACCAAACTACCAAGCCAATTCTTATACTGGGAAGGAAACAAGCTTCCGGGGACCGGTTTCTGGCATTTCAGCCGTCTTCGGCCCGGCTTGCTTGAATCCTGATGATGCAATGAGCAAGGGATTCACATCTGAGTATACCCTTCCACGCTTATGGTGGACAAAAACGATTCAGAAAAGGGGTGGTGATGAACAGAGTGTCTGAATTAAGAAGACCACTCTTACCCAGTCCAAAGATCAGGGCTTGATCCATCACCGTTTTTTAGCTCACTGCACCATCCCAGCTCAGAACCTGGCTACATGCAAATTAGTCTGACCCTGGCCCAGTGCATCATGGGAACAGGGCAGACCAAACTACCAAGCCAATTCTTATACTGGGAAGGAAACAAGCTTCCGGGGACCGGTTTCTGGCATTTCAGCCGTCTTCGGCCCGGCTTGCTTGAATCCTGATGGTGCAATGAGCAAGGGACTCACATCTGAGTATACCCTTCCACGCTTATGGTGGACAAAAACGATTCAGAAAAGGGGTGGTGATGAACAGAGTGTTTGAATTAAGCAGACCACTCTTACCCAGTCCAAAGATCAGGGCTTGATCCATCACCGTTTTTTAGCTCACTGCACCATCCCAGCTCAGAACCTGGCTACATGCCAATTAGTCTGACCCTGGCCCAGTGCATCATGGGAACAGGGCAGACCAAACTACCAAGCCAATTCTTATACTGGGAAGGAAACAAGCTTCCGGAGACCGGTTTCTGGCATTTCAGCCGTCTTCGGCCCGGCTTGCTTGAATCCTGATGGTGCAATGAGCAAGGGACTCACATCTGAGTATACCCTTCCACGCTTATGGTGGACAAAAACGATTCAGAAAAGGGGGTGGTGATGAACAGAGTGTCTGAATTGAGCAGCCCACTCTTACCCAGTCCAAAGATCAGGGCTTGATCCATCACCGTTTTTTAGCTCACTGCACTATCCCAGCTCAGAACCTGGCCACATGCAAATTAGTCTGACCCTGGCCCAGTGCATCATGGGAACAGGGCAGACCAAACTACCAAGCCAATTCTTATACTGGGAAGGAAACAAGCTTCCGGGGACCGGTTTCTGGCATTTCAGCCGTCTTCGGCCCGGCTTGCTTCAATCCTGATGGTGCAATGAGCAAGGGACTCACATCTGAGTATACCCTTCCACGCTTATGGTGGACAAAAACGATTCAGAAAAGGGGGTGGTGATGAACAGAGTGTCTGAATTAAGCAGACAACTCTTACCCAGTCCAAAGATCAGGGCTTGATCCATCACCGTTTTTTAGCTCACTGCACCATCCCAGCTCAGAACCTGGCTACATGCAAATTAGTCTGACCCTGGCCCAGTGCATCATGGGAACAGGGCAGACCAAACTACCAAGCCAATTCTTATACTGGGAAGGAAACAAGCTTCCGGGGACCGGTTTCTGGTATTTCAGCCGTCTTCGGCCCGGCTTGCTTGAATCCTGATGGTGCAATGAGCAAGGGACTCACATCTGAGTATACCCTTCCACGCTGATGGTGGACAAAAACGATTCAGAAAAGGGGGTGGTGATGAACAGAGTGTCTGAATTAAGCAGACCACTCTTACCCAGTCCAAAGATCAGGGCTTGATCCATCACCGTTTTTTAGCTCACTGCAGGATCCCAGCTCAGAACCTGGCTACATGCAAATTAGTCTGACCCTGGCCCAGTGCATCATGGGAACAGGGCAGACCAAACTACCAAGCCAATTCTTATACTGGGAAGGAAACAAGCTTCCGGGGACTGGTTTCTGGCATTTCAGCCGTCTTCGGCCCGGCTTGCTTGAATCCTGATGGTGCAATGAGCAAGAGACTCACATCTGAGTATACCCTTCCACGCTTATGGTGGACAAAAACGATTCAGAAAAGGGGGTGGTGATGAACAGAGTGTCTGAATTAAGCAGACCACTCTTACCCAGTCCAAAGATCAGGGCTTGATCCATCACCGTTTTTTAGCTCACTGCACGATCCCAGCTCAGAACCTGGCTACATGCAAATTAGTCTGACCCTGGCCCAGTGCATCATGGGAACAGGGCAGACCAAACTACCAAGCCAATTCTTATACTGGGAAGGAAACAAGCTTCCGGGGACCGGTTTCTGGCATTTCAGCCGTCTTCGGCCCGGCTTGCTTGAATCCTGATGGTGCAATGAGCAAGGGACTCACATCTGAGTATACCCTTCCACGCTTATGGAGGACAAAAACGATTCAGAAAAGGGGGTGGTGATGAACAGAGTGTCTGAATTAAGCAGACCACTCTTACCCAGTCCAAAGATCAGGGCTTGATCCATCACCGTTTTTTAGCTCACTGCACCATCCCAGCTCAGAACCTGGCTACATGCAAATTAGTCTGACCCTGGCCCAGTGCATCATGGGAACAGGGCAGACCAAACTACCAAGCCAATTCTTATACTGGGAAGGAAACAAGCTTCCGGGGACCGGTTTCTGGCATTTCAGCCGTCTTCGGCCCGGCTTGCTTGAATCCTGATGGTGCAATGAGCAAGGGACTCACATCTGAGTATACCCTTCCACGCTTAGGTGGACAAAAACGATTCAGAAAAGGGGGTGGTGATGAACAGAGTGTCTGAATTAAGCAGACTACTCTTACCCAGTCCAAAGATCAGGGCTTGATCCATCACCGTTTTTTAGCTCCCTGCACCATCCCAGCTCAGAACCTGGCTACATGCAAATTAGTCTGACCCTGGCCCAGTGCATCATGGGAACAGGGCAGACCAAACTACCAAGCCAATTCTTATACTGGGAAGGAAACAAGCTTCCGGGGACCGGTTTCTGGCATTTCAGCCGTCTTCGGCCCGGCTTGCTTGAATCCTGATGGTGCAATGAGCAAGGGACTCACATCTGAGTATACCCTTCCACGCTTAGGTGGACAAAAACGATTCAGAAAAGGGGGTGGTGATGAACAGAGTGTCTGAATTAAGCAGACCACTCTTACCCAGTCCAAAGATCAGGGCTTGATCCATCACCGTTTTTTAGCTCACTGCACCATGAGTCCCTTTCTCACTGCACCATCAGGATTCAAGCAAGCCGGGCCGAAGACGGCTGAAATGCCAGAAACCGGTCCCAGGTAGCTTGTCTCCTTTCTGGTGAAGAATTGGCTTGGTAGTTTAGTCTGCCCTGTTCCCATGATGCACTGGGCCAGGGACAGACTGATTTGCATATAGCCGGGTTCTGAGCTGGGATGGTGCAGTGAGATAAATAACGGTGATGGATCAAGCCCTGATCTTTGGACTGGGTAAGAGTGGTCTGCTTGGTTCAGACACTCTGTTCATCACCACCCCCTTTTCTGAATCGTTTTTGGCCACCATAGGTGTGGCAGGGTATACTCAGACATGAGTCCCTTTCTCACTGCACCATCAGGATTCAAGCAAGCCGGGCCGAAGACGGCTGAAATGCCAGAAACCGGTCCCCGGTAGCTTGTCTCCTTTCTGGTGAAGAATTGGCTTGGTAGTTTAGTCTGCCCTGTTCCCATGATGCACTGGGCCAGGGACAGACTGATTTGCATATAGCCGGGTTCTGAGCTGGGATGGTGCAGTGAGATAAATAACGGTGATGGATCAAGCCCTGATCTTTGGACTGGGTAAGAGTGGTCTGCTTGGTTCAGACACTCTGTTCATCACCACCCCCTTTTCTGAATCGTCTTTGGCCACTATAAGTGTGGCAGGGTATACTCAGACATGAGTCCCTTTCTCACTGCACCATCAGGATTCAAGCAAGCCGGGCCGAAGACGGCTGAAATGCCAGAAACCAGTCCCCGGTAGCTTGTCTCCTTTCTGGTGAAGAATTGGCTTGGTAGTTTAGTCTGCCCTGTTCCCATGATGCACTGGGCCAGGGACAGACTGATTTGCATATAGCCGGGTTCTGAGCTGGGATGGTGCAGTGAGATAAATAACGGTGATGGATCAAGCCCTGATCTTTGGACTGGGTAAGAGTGGTCTTCTTGGTTCAGACACTCTGTTCATCACCACCCCCTTTTCTGAATTGCCATTGTAATGTGGCGGGCCTAAAAACTGCTTTGGTTGGTGGTGAAACCGCCACTAATAGCCTGTTGGTGACGGTTTAACCACCATCATAATTAGGCCTGTTGTTACAATAAAAATACATAACATATCAGGTTTTATATATGCTGAGTAGTCAGGGAACTTAGGGTGCTGCTTGTTCGTGAAAGTAAACCCAGACATCTCAATTTGGGCTACCGAAGGGGGTTAAAAGCATTATTAGAAGGGGATACTCACTGAAGCGCTGCATTTAGGTGGATAGGAATTATGGGGCTACAAGTCAGGTGGGTGATATATGTGACGATTTTCAAACCATGCAAAAGATGCCCGTTTTATCCACATGATGTTGCTGTGCTGCTCTGAAGGAGGGGAGAAAGAAAGACCAATATAATTGATATTTAGAGCTCTGTGATGGCCCTAACAATATATTTTCCTTAAAGACAATTGCATTAAGGTAAGTAATTGCCTGTACCAATGGCAGTGCTCTTGAAAGCATCTTCCCCAACAATTAGGCCTGTGTGCATAGTTTTGGGATTGATACTTTGCACCTTTAAGAATTGTAGGATGGGGTAGAAGGAGGGTGTACGTGGCACTTACACCCAAGGTGACTCCAAGTGCATTAACTCACTGAACTATCCTACCATTTTATGTGGTTGAATTGCCGCAGGAGCTGTGGCTTGTGTGGTAAAAGAAGTTGGATATGGTAACGTGCTTGGTACTTACATCAGAGTGTTAGAGGCGCATCCCCATGGCAAGCAGGAGGAGGAGGAAGGAGGAGGAAGGAACACACAGGCCACAGCAATTATGTGAATAACAACTCAGCAAGAATGGTACAGTTTCTGTAAAATACTCAGCCTTCATTTAGGATTTGATATTAGCATTACTTAAATTTTATAGTACATAATAAAGATGACAAATACATATTACGTTCTATAGTATATAATTATAGTACTGATATTACATGTAAGCACACTGGCCAATGAGAATGACAGATTGCAAAACTATTTATATAATATGCGATTTCAGAACAGTACAAGGTTTTCAAATCACTATGTCCTAAACTACACTTAGAAGTGGAAAATAGAAATTAAAATATTATACAGCAATTCTTGAGGGGCTGATCACATGTTATGGTCAGTGGAAAACAACGAGATTTCAACATTAAACTGCGCCCACTAGTTTTTTTTCTTTTTAAAAGTTTAAAGTAGAAAATGGATTTTTTATTGCTGTTTTTTAAAGCTTGTTTTCGCTTTATAGAAATAGAACTGTACTTTTTGTCTGCATTTTGACATTTTTATTATTTGTGAAATATCCGCATATAATAAAACAGCTTAGAAAGCCAGACCAGACCCCCACTGCAGAAAAGAATACAACAGAAGAGACATATAAAACCCCGTGTGGAAAATCCTGACCACTTTAGCATCCCTAAAGATCACATTAACATTCTGTTTGCTTAGTCCTGTCTTTCAGACCTCGGGCCATTCAGATGCAGAGTTTAATAGATCCGTTTTACTTGTACATCTGAACCTGTTTCTATTGTGCATAAAGACATCCTCCGCAGAAAAGCTGCAAAAGCGGTGTTGTTTTTGTATCAGAAATCAAGGCAAATTCAGTCACTAAAAAAGAATTTCTACGAGTGTGTTTGTGTCTCATAAAATAGGCGGCAAGGTCCGGCTTGTTAATAATTGCATTTCTGCAGCCATCCTAGGCAAAAGGGCACCAAATATGGACACATTGGTTTTCAACTTCTAACAGGCACAATGTTGCCAATGCTTGTGGGGCGAAATGTTTGCAGTTGCAGCTGCAGCTGGTTCGTAACATAATAGCTGTCCCAAGTAAGGAAGTAAAAATGTTAAAACACCCTTAGAATAATAAAGAACTGAACAATAAAACATTGTGCACATCAACCTGAAGTCTGTATTTTCACACAAATGAGAACAGTTACTTGTCATAAAGGTAGTCAACACAAATGTAGATAACATCCAGAAAGGGTTTATTTAGTAATCCTCAATATAAGCCTCATTCATCCAGGGTGTTCCACTGCAACACCCATTGCTTTTTGACGCTGCCCTAGATTTACAAGGATCTGTAAATCTGAAGCAGCACCAAAAACTAATGCCATGCAAGAGCAGGCCTTAAAATGGTGAAACAAGGAGAAATGCTTTTATTTCTCCTCATTTTTGCTTTTTGCACACATAGAAAGCAAAGCACTGTTAATGATTGTTTATGTGCAGGAATATGTCCCTTCCTACACATAAAAAATCATTAAATAAAGATGATATGCTACTTCTATGTGTGCTGCATTCTGATTTAAAAGAATGTGATAGAGGCTCAGGTGTGGTTTTTTGATAGCTTTCGACCTAGTATCATGGGATTGTCTTTTTTTAATTCTGGAAAAGTTTGATTTCCCAGAAGGGTTCATACAACTAATAAGAAGCTTATACAAGGGCTAACAGGTGCAATATTAATTAATTCTACAAATGGGGGCCCTTGTCAAATAAATAGTGGTACAAGACAATGTTGTGCTCTATCCCCTATTTTATTTGCCCCGTTTATAGAACGCCAGGCAATGCTATCAGACCAAAAAATGGCACGTATTGCCCCCCTACATAGTATGAACAAAATACAACTTTATGCCAACGATATCGACCTTTTTTTAAACTTCAAGGAGCATACTCAGGAGGAAATCCAAGAGATTTTCTCGGAATTCCAGGCGATAGGGGGCTATAATATAATATAAATAAGGCCAAGACCAAAATCTTGCTATGTAACTTCTCCGCTGATACGCCAAATCTTAGGTCAGTATATAATTCTCGCCCGAAGAGATATTTAGGGACTTATATATGGGAGAGAGTAGACGATCTATTCCATTTCAATTATACCACCTGATACTAAAAGTTAAACGTCTTTTAAAGTGATGGGACCAACTTCCACTATTAATACTTGGCCGTGTGGCACTCACACTTATGCCTTTCCTGCCTTTATTTAACTTTTTGTTTGCGGCGGTCCCGTGCGCGTTACAATCGGCTTTTTTTAAGGAGACAGACAGTTTGTTTTCATCCTTTCTATGAGCCAATAAAGCACCAAGACTTGCACTAAGCACTTTAAATTACTCTACTGAGGAGGGAGGATTTTTTTCCCCAGTCGGACCCTCGGGAGATGGATCATTTTTTTTATGGACAAAATCTAAATGGAGTATAAAATCTCAGATCCAACGAGAATAGTTAGGTATCCCAAGAAAGTGCGGTATAAGGTACTCCAATGGATTTTTAAAGAAAAAACCCAATTGTTAGTAATTTATAGTATCCCCAGGATAAATGGTTTAACGAGGCTGTCTTATCTCTACACTGGGAAGGAAATATTGTTACAAACTGGTATCTTAAGAAAGTGGGAGGAGAACAGATGTACGCAAGTGAGAATTTTTGTTAACTTCGACCCCTGGAAAAAATGTCCAGAGATAGAAATTGGGCTTCTTCACTCAAAGGACACGCTTAAATGATCATTTATTAATATAAAGCACTTTCTGTAATGGGTGAAAATATTTAGTAGCAATAAATCCGTCCCCATTTACGAAAAAATATAAGACAGATGGTGATAAAAAGAAGGTTTGCAGTTCCCAAGAATAACTTCAAACAGAATTAACAAACTTAATGCTACAGCAATTCGGGGGTGGGGGGGGGGGGAGAGGGGGGTATTTTAAACGCATGCAATTTTATACAAATTGGCAAATTTATAGGACTCCATTTTTTCTACAATATTATACAAATTGGCTAATTTAAAGGACTACATTTTTTCTGCGTAACATATAGCCTCAAATTGAGGATAGGTGATTTTGTTGTGCTAAGGAAGGAGGGGCACTTGGTAAGCTTATTAAAGTTAAAGAATTTGAGAGTTGATATGCATTAAGATCAGGATCATTTAGGAAATTTGAGAAACATTGGAGCTCCATAGTAAATTAGTCTGGGTTCTGGGTTTAAAGATTGTTGGTAGATTGTGCTATGTACGGTTTTTCAATAGAAGTTTTCAGACTCTAAGTACAACAGTTAGACTCCTCAAAGATAGCTTTCTGTGTTTTTTGTTTGTACTATGTTATTAATCCAATTTCATATTGATCACGTATGCACTGTGTTTTGTGCCTTTTGTGTCTTTGTTACATGAGTAATTGTGCAATATACTATTTTTATGGATAATCTGTGCTGTTAAGAATTATAACGGTTTAATTTTTTAGACTGACATATTTATATATATTTGTCACGCCGTTAATTGGAAGCCATCTCGAGCACGTATGCATTCTGTACTTTGCACTTTACTCTGTATTTTGAGCTGAACACTCAATAAAAAAATTAAATAAATTGTTCTTGCAACGTTTCTTTGGTGGTGGCTTCAAAATTACAAGTTGCTGCAATTTTTTTTAGAACAGAGACATATTCCTCAACTGACTCCCACTCTTTTTGTATGCGCCTCCCAAAGTGATATCTCTCCATTACTGTACACAATTTTGGCAAATAGTGGAAATCCAATTTTAATGCATGCCTCATACTCAGGGCAGTTATTAGACTCTTCCTGCGTAAGGTCAGGTAAGTGTTCTAACACCTCCTGACCCTCCAAGCCTAGGCAGTGTAATAAGAATGATGTTTTCCTTTTGGGACTTAAAGAGTGCCATACACCCTAGCGTAGTTACTGACAAAAAAGGCTCACTAGGTGAAGAAAGAAAGAAAGGCAGAGCTGGAACATTCTACATTTTACCCCTTCCCTCTCTCTTTAAAAAAATATGAATAGCAAATAAAGAACTGAATAAATATTCTTGTGTGCAACCCAAAACCCCAGAGATAAATTGAATTTAAACACACCTAAATCCGAAAAAAACCACCCGAAAATCTGTTGGGGAGATAATGAAGGTTAGTATAATAATAGCACTGTTGGTGGAAAATCAAGAAAACTATGCAAACTGCAAAAAAATGTTTAAAAGAAGACCTTTCCCTTAAATTGTAATTTCACATACAGTACCTGGTGCCAATATATTCAAAGCGTTTTAGCAGCTGCACACCGAAAAAAAGTAAAAGTCCTCCTACGTCGGAAGTCCTCTGTGAAATCCTGCTGTTGCAATAAATCAAAAATTGTAATCATGAAGATTGTCACCGTCATGGACCGTGACAATCAGCTTGATTAAAATTTTTGATTTGGTGCGTGCAGCGCAACAGCACGGTGCAGGCGGCTGGGCCGCGATTAAAGTAGGAGAATTTGAGAACATAGGTAATGTAGGCTGCTTCATTCTCCTACTTAAGTAAGTAACTGGTACTCGCTACTGTGGCCCTTACCCATTTCAAGGAGGGGTGTTATTATTTGGTATTTGGTGTCTCCCCATATCACGTGGTACTTACGTAGGGAATAAAACGAGGCTCAGCACTTGCTGTGGTAAGCCATTTCCATTTCAATTGAAACTTATTTATTTTTTAAAAGCTGAAACACGTTTGATGTGTGCTGACTCTTGCTTCTTGACAGAGAGTGGTCAAGTCTGACAAAAAAACCCTCATTGTGTCAAGTAGGTGCTTTAAAAATTGCCTTGAAGGCATTTGAGTGCAGTTTGGGGTAAAAAAGCAAGCTTGCAAAAGGGTTTGGTCTGTGATCGGATCTGGAAGGCGTATCACTGGCAGGCTAGCATAAAAGGACCGTGACATTCTGGAAAATGTTCATCTGTGCATTCGATTTAATGTGTGAAAAATGTGTACACAGCCGAAGATTAAAGCGTTGCTCTTCGAAAGGGGATTTTAGCAAAAGTCTATGAACAATAGGGTAAGCATAGATGCAAAGCGAGGTGAAAGCATGCTTTTGGGGATTTTATTGCTATACATGGGAAGTTTTGCCAAGTGTGACAAAATGACAAAGAAGAGGGGTGGGCGTAATCACCTAATTTAATATGTGCAATGCTTGTGAAATTGACGAGTCTCGTGCGTCATGTGGGATGCCGGTGCGGGAGCCTGGTCACATACATGAAAATCGGGGCTTTTTCGATGCATGTTTATTGAAAGGGCCTCATTTCCACCATCTGCCTTCCAGATACATTGTGTTCAACAAGTTTCTATAATTGTGCAATGAACGTCGCAGCACGTGTAGCCATGTCACACATCTAGGGCCAGATGTAGGTAACCCTTTACCGATCGGAATCGGCCGAAAATACCGATTTTCAGCCGTTTCCGATCGGTAAAGGGCTATGGAGATGTAGGGGCACATATTCGGTAATTTTACCGAATCGTTATTATTACCGAATCGTTAATATTTACCGATTCGGTAATATTTACCGATTCGGTAAAATTACCGAAAATGCAATGTGGGTAGCCAATTTTCCATTGGCACATGCCTTTCAGAATCGGTATTTTACCATGGAATACATATCCATGGTAAAATACCAATTCCTGTGTACATGCACATCTGTGCATGTGCACATGTGCCATGTGACAGACAGACGTGCCCTTAGGGCATGTCTGTGCGCCACATTGCACACATGCCTGTTTTAGGGGTGCTAGAGGGTGTCAAAGTGACACCCCCTGCACCCTTGACGAATGCAGTATTTACCGATTCGGTAAATACCGAATCGGTATTTGAATTGAATCCTATGGGCTTCAAGGCCCATAGGATTCAATAGCAAATACCGATTCGGTATTTACCGAATCGGTAAATACCGAATTTCAAGGTATCGGTAAAAAATCCAGATGTTGGTACCTACATCCCATTTACCGATTTTGAAATACCGAATCGGTAAAATTCGGTATTTCAAAATCGGTAAATGGGATTTACCTACATCTGGCCCCTAGTTTGACAGTTTCCTCAAGACATTTTTTTCCTGAACCACATCTCAATAGAATCGAATTTACACAGTCACAGTAATGTAAAATAAAAAAGAAGACTTGCTCGTACAATGAGTAACTAAAAAAATCAGGCTTGCACAAAAAGGTGAGTTTTTTGCTTGCTGGACTGGATAAAGTCCCCTACGTGGCTCCTGAAAATGCACAACCCTGTCTCAAAGTTCCATAGGAAGCTGTCATGCTTTTGTCCCTCGCCTCAGCATATACAATAATCATGCATGTGCACTAAGGGCTATCCATGATCTGGAGTGAGACCCAGAGCGGGGGTTTTTTAGTTGAATATGTAATGAAAAATGTGCTGTAAAATTCACCATTTTGGTCTCTTTTTCCAAAACCCCCCCAAACCACCCCAGTAGTGGTCAGGCTTGCATGCTGCGCTCGCTCGCTATGCGCTGGTCGAGGGGCTGGTCTGGCAAAATTTGCCAGGGCTGCTTTCAGTTCCCATTCTGGTCCTGATGAGAGCAGTTACTACATTGTATTAGCGACAAATGGGATATAATTTGGTTTTTTGCCATTTTGTCTATCGAAACCCGAATGGAATATGGATCCCATACTGTGTGCTTACACTTGTTAATATCAAGAATGGATGTCCTTGCGATGGACTGGATTTACATTGGTCTCATTGAGAGGGGAGTCTGATTTGTGAACTTTTCTCTGTTCTGAAACATAGGTTGTGTTCTTGGGAGACCTCCCTGCTGTGCGCCTTTTCGAGTTTGCAATATTAATATACTCGGTGAGTAGTAGTACACGGTTGTGTTGAGCGCGTTTTGATCATACAGATTCAGTGTGGATATACACCTTTTGGTATATTAGATAGACTGGAAGAGGGTACACATGAAATTAAGGTGTGATGACTTATTTTGATGCAGCACTATATACATTTTTACTTCTTTTAATTTAAAACCTGGGGTGATAATTGTAAACACCACCAGGGCCATGTAGTGGATAATAAATGCTACAATGGACTACAGAAGGGTCTACAGAAAGACTACAGAAGGGGTACATGTTGACACAATTAATGTAGATGCTTGAGAGGGGTACCCTTTTTCTGGCACGTAAATGCAAACATATATACTACTATGTTTCTTTTTAGTATTTGTTTTCCGTGTCTGCCGACAATATGGAAAGATAGATAAGTTCCAGGCAACCACGCAAGAGGCATTCTTGCGATTTAAGGAAGAGTTCCAGTTTAAGGGGGTCGTCTGGAGACCCAGTTGTTATCTTAGTAACCAAGGCCTGGAGGCCTTCGATGGTGGGCAGGAAGGAAGTGAGTCTCAGTACCCGTAAGAAAGCCTCAGCAGTGGATTGCAGGTGCGCGAAATATAGTTAGTACAACTAACTATATAGGGGCAATTTCAATGGTTTTTTTAAATGCTAATCCCTAACTATATAAAGCCTGAAACCTATGTTTTTTCAGTGAATTTCAAAGGTTTTTTATATGCTAATTCCTAACTATATAAGGCCTGAAACCTATGCTTTTTTCAGTGAATTTGCAAGGTTTTTTAAATGCTAATTTCTAACTATATATGGCCTGAAACCTATGGTTTTTTCAGTGAAGTTGCAAGGTTTTTTAAATGCTAATTCTTTAACTATATCAGGCGTGAAACCTATTTTTTTTCAATAATTTTTCAAGGTTTTCTAAATGCTAATTCTATTAGCGGATAACGTTTAAATATGTTAATATCCTTGTGGGACCACCTGAGCAGCCCTAGGGGGTGAGGGTGTTTCTACCCTGCCCCCTTTTTGCATTCGACACGTTTGTTTTTCTGCTTCTTTTGTGCCTCTGTGTACCGAGCACAAGATGGCTGCCCAAACTTCCTGGTTTGGAGTGTTCACAGCCAATCAATGCAGCCCATGATCAGAAAGGTCTGCGCGCACTCCTGATTGGCTAACAGTCGTCTGTCAACATTCCAAACTGTCCAAACCAAGAAGTGTTGGCCACCATCTTGTTTCTCAGGAGAACTGAGGCACATGAGAGCCCAAAACAAGAGTGGAAAACGCGAAAATGGGGCAGGGTAGAGACCCCCTCACCCCCTAGCCCTTCTCAGGGGGTCCTAAAAGTACGCGTTTTCAAAACTTTTTTTTTGCTGGCCCTTGGGGTTCGTCTGGGACCCCCTGAGAAGGGATAGATGACCTATGAAAAATTGCATGGGTAAAAACATGTTTTGAGACCCCCCTTTTCACTGTTTTCGGCTGTGGTACGCTCAGGGTACTCATACGGCTAAACGCACATGTACGCGTACATGTAAACGCGCCCTGAGCGTACTCCGCGAAATAAAAAAATAAAAAATAATAGCTTTTTTCCCCTTCGGGGTCCTCCTAGGCCCCCCTGAGAAAACCTAGGGTGTCAGGGGGTCTCTACCCAGCCCCCTTTTAAAGTTTTCTCCTTTTGTTTTTCACCTCTTGTGTCTCGGTTCTACCGAGACACAAGATGGCGGACTCTCCAGACCGTTTGGAATGTTCACAGACACCCGAGAGTCAATCAGCTTTCCGCTCACGCACTTCCGTGGCGCGCTGGGCGCGATTACCGGTACGCGTACCCAAAGCGCTCGAAGCGCGCATATAGATATATATTTTTTTTAAAGTTAATTTTCATAAAAAACACTGGAGCGATTTTCACCAAATATGGAAAAGGCCCTACTGCAAACCAATCCCTACCATTTTGCCAAGTTTGGTGTAATTCCGTTCAGCGGTTCGGGCTGTAGCCGTGTCTAATCGTCCTATGGAAAATAACATGGGGAAAACACATTTTGGGACCCCCCTTTTTTCTCGGCCCCCACTTGACGAATCCCCCGAAACTTTCAGGGAAGGAGCGGAGCGTAACGGGCCATCTTCTTTGAGAAAATCGCGTACATTCATTAACCGGCGCCAAAGTTATTCCCAATAGAATGTTGTGGATTTCCTATGGAAACTAGGTCCTAACTATATATCCCTACTGGCGACCGCCAGTAGGTTATATATATATATATATATATATATATTCTCTCCACAAGCTGCCCTTGAAGGAATGTCACACAGATAGAGGTTTCTGCACAGCACGCCACAAGCAGCATACAGCCAGCACGCTGCATGTCCTTAGTAAGCCATACGCGTTTCAAGCATTGATAGCCCTTGTTCACTGGCCACAGACGAAGAGAGCAGGTGAGTGTTTGAACGCTTTATTATTCAAAAGGAAGTCCCGCCCTATGGGCGTCACCACAGGGCATTCTGGTCTTGGTAGTCCCTACATGGCAGAATCCATTGTTCACTTACGCAATGCGTTGCTCACTCCATCAGTGTAAATATTGTCCCATCAGGAAAGGTTAGTGCAACCTGCCGGCAGCCTGCCAAATGACCTTGTGGCTCAAGCCCCCCATCTTCCAAGCAGTGTTCCAAATCGCGAGCACCATGGATCCGCACTTGTGCGGCGGGACCATTCCGCGGTCGGACTGACCGTATTTATTCTCTCCACAAGCTGCCCTTGAAGGAATGGTCACACAGATAGGGGTTTCTGCACAGCACGCCACAAGCAGCATACAGCCAGCACGCTGCATGTCCTTAGTAAGCCATACGCGTTTCAAGCATTGATAGCCCTTGTTCACTGGCCACAGACGAAGAGAGCAGGTGAGTGTTTGAATGCTTTATTATTCAAAAGGAAGTCCCGCCCTATGGGCGTCACCACAGGGCATTCTGGTCTTGGTAGTCCCTACATGGCAGAATCCATCGTTCACTTACGCAATGCGTTGCTCACTCCATCAGTGTAAATATTGTCCCATCAGGAAAGGTTAGTGCAACCTGCCGGCAGCCTGCCAAATGACCTTGTGGCTCAGGCCCCCCATCTTCCAAGCAGTGTTCCAAATCGCGAGCACCATGGATCCGCACTTGTGCGGCGGGACCATTCCGCGGTCGGACTGACCGTATTTATTCTCTCCACAAGCTGCCCTTGAAGGAATGGTCACACAGATAGGGGTTTCTGCACAGCACGCCACAAGCAGCATACAGCCAGCACGCTGCATGTCCTTAGTAAGCCATACGCGTTTCAAGCATTGATAGCCCTTGTTCACTGGCCACAGACGAAGAGAGCAGGTGAGTGTTTGAACGCTTTATTATTCAAAAGGAAGTCCCGCCCTATGGGCGTCACCACAGGGCATTCTGGTCTTGGTAGTCCCTACATGGCAGAATCCATCGTTCACTTACGCAATGCGTTGCTCACTCCATCAGTGTAAATATTGTCCCATCAGGAAAGGTTAGTGCAACCTGCCGGCAGCCTGCCAAATGACCTTGTGGCTCAGGCCCCCCATCTTCCAAGCAGTGTTCCAAATCGCGAGCACCATGGATCCGCACTTGTGCGGCGGGACCATTCCGCGGTCGGACTGACCGTATTTATTCTCTCCACAAGCTGCCCTTGAAGGAATGGTCACACAGATAGGGGTTATCAATGCGTATGGCTTACTAAGGACATGCAGCGTGCTGGCTGTATGCTGCTTGTGGCGTGCTGTGCAGAAACCCCTATCTGTGTGACCATTCCTTCAAGGGCAGCTTGTGGAGAGAATATATATATATATATATATATATATATATATATATATATATATATATATATATATATATATATATATATATATATATATATATATATATATATATATATATATATGTGGATTTCCTATGGAAACTAGGTCCTAACTATATATCCCTACTGGCGACCGCCAGTAGGTTATATATATATAGGGAATGGGCCGAGAATTTGATGGATTGTTCAAACAGAATGCTTTCTATCCTAATCAAACACGCATGGAAAGACAGAATGGCACTGTTAAAATTAATCTCTGACTTTAAGGAGGAACTAATGAAGGAGGATACAACTGAGAATTTTACGAAGAAAATGGAGGAAATAAATAAAAAAATGACCAAACATGAGGATGAAATTGTGGCTAAAAAAGAAAGAAAATTCCTTAGAGACAAAATTGACTATCAAGGAGGTCGGATTTTCACTTTTAGCCGCAAATATGATAATATAAAAAGAAAGGGTGTGCAAGCAAACATCGATACAGTGAGTGCGGCAACAGTAACATCGGAGGAGGAAGTAGTAGAGAGTGACGTATCGGAGGATGGCCAGGTACAGGCAACCAAAAGTGTAACTAAAAGTGCAAGCAAGGCCTCAAATTTTTGGGAGGAATTCAAGGTGATGAACTAGACATCTCAACAACAGAACTGGCAAATAGACAGAGGTCGGGGGCAAGGAAGAGGATACAGAGGAAAAGGCAGAGGAAGAGGAAATCCTGGAGGAAACACACCAAAGAACAACAGCCAGTCAGGAGGGGCGGCTGAAACAAGTGGAAACACAACAACCCCAATGGGAGTGGAGACACGGGGTCAGAAAAAAACAAGAGGAAAATGAATCGGCGGAATGTGGTCAATTTATCCTCTCATATACTGTCTAATATAGAACATGATGTATTACAATTTGGCCTTTCTTTTTGCCCCTCGGCTAATTTTAATTACTCCCAGGAACGAATAGATCTGTTCAAATTTACCAGGAAATTGCGGCTGCATAAATGGAACAAACTTAAGGTAAAAAATGCGGCTATGAGTGTTTCTAACACTGAACCGGCATGTGAGACCATTGAAGAGGTGGAAACTCTAATTGCAATGAAAGATTTGGAGTTTGGTACACCAGAAAATACCCCTAATGATCCAATTTCTTTGGGTTATAGAATAGACTTGAATTGTCCAAATCCTTTCAAACCGAAATCTACATTTAATCCAACTTTGCCTGCTTGCAGCATTGACACATTCGAAACTTTGGTCATTAATGATTTCAAAAATTTGGCTAAGAAAAAATGTTGGTCTAATGATAATCTAAGCAAAGTAGAAAGAGTAGCTGTTAAGTCATTGGAATGTGACCCTTCAATTGTCATTCGTCAATCTGACAAAGGGGGGAATGTGGTTTTAATGGATGTGGAAGATTACATCAAGGAGGGTATGAGACAATTGAATGTGAAAGACTGCTATGAAGTCTCTTCCCTACAGACAATTGAAGAGAGTAATAACACTTATTACGAGATGTTGAATAACTGGCGTTCAAGTGGTATCATTGAATGGGATGAGTACTCTTTTTTATTGAACCGCAATCCCAAAATAGCAGTGTTGTATTTACTGCCCAAGCTACATAAAGACTCCAACAATCCCCCGGGCAGGCCGATCGTGTCTTCGATCGGTTCTCTTTTAGAGAACACGTCAAGATACATCGATTTTTTTCTCAGACCCTTTGTTGAGAAAGTTCCTTCCTACCTTAAAGACAGCAGAGATTTTATAAATAAACTCACTGACTTTGAATGGCATGGCAACTACATACTCATTACCCTTGATGTGTGTAGTCTTTAAACATCTATCAGACATGAGGATGGCATTAAGGCCTGTCGCAAATTTTTGAGCTCCAGATCAATCTCATACCTGAGTCATACGGAGATGATCATCCAAATGATGAAATTCTGTTTGGAGCATAATTTCTTTGTCTTTAATGACATGCATTACAGACAACGACAAGGTACAGCGATGGGAACTTGTTTTGCTCCCAGCTTCGCCAATCTATTCATGGCGAGCTGGGAGCAGCAAGTAGAGAAGACTCACCGGATGTACTGCAGCCATGTGAAATTATGGCTGCGCTACATCGATGACCCGTTCATCATCTGGGAGGGTTCACAAAAGGAAGCAGAGAACTTCATTGTTGATCTGAACAGAAATGATCAGAATATATTCTTGGAGGGCCAAATGAACACCCAAACCATGGTGTTTCTTGATCTGTGTGTTAAGGTATCTGGCAATAGGCTGACCACCAGCCTATATCGCAAGGAAACTGCGGGGAATACCTTACTGCATGCGGAGAGTGGACACCCAAAAGCCTTGATAAAAAGTATCCCCTTTGGTGAGTTCCTCCGGGCTCGGAGGAATTGCAGCACGGATCGTGACTTTCTGATTGAGAGTGATTGCATGAGAGAAGGTTTCATTGAAAGAGGATACCAATCTTCTGTCATAGAAGCTGCACTGAAAAAAGCTAGTGAAATTAGCCACTCGTCACTATTGGTTGCAAATAAAGACTTGAGACCTGCAGCTACCATTGAGGTGATAAGATTTATATCAACTTATCACTCTAGATCATGGCAGGTTCAGAATAGTCTTAAACGCCATTGGAACATCCTTAAAACTGAATCTACTCTGAGGGATGTGCTGGGGGATAACCCTAATATGACCTGTAGGAAGGCCCACTCTTTAAAAGACAAATTGAGCAAGAATGAGGTGAGCACTAATACAGCAAACGGCAGTGACATCCAAGGCTTCTATACCTGCATGAAATGCAAGGCATGCAGGTATAGCAATAACATAAAAAAAGTCTTTTTTCCGGTAGAAGCTGTAGAGAAAACCATCAGCAAACATCTCACATGCCTATCCGAATACTGTGTTTATGTGTTGATGTGTCCATGTTCCAGGAAATATGTAGGGAGCACAATGTTCCCTGCTAAAAAACGTGTCCTGGAACCTATGAGATCTATTGACAACAGAGATCAAACTTCACCAATTGCTCGTCACTTCGAAGAGCTACACAAAAGCAATAGAAACTTGTTGAAGTTCTTCGTAATTGACAAGCTTCCTGCCATGAAAAGAGATGGTGATAAAATCCGCAAATTAAGGCAATTGGAGAATAGATACATTCTTGAGCTGGACACTCTTATGCCTAGAGGCTTGAACTCTGAAGAAGAAATGAAATGGCATTTAGGGGACTAAGATGCCAGTTTCAGAAAATAATCTTAGAGGTTTTCCTTGTTGATTAAGTCTCTTAATAATATGCCAGGAGTGTACATATTCCAGTATTGCTTAGGCCCTATATCTACACCGTGCGTTCTGCTGATTTTAAAATGTTTAAAATGTTTAATTTTGTTGTTTCACTGTTTTTTGCACTCATTTTGAGACTCATAACCCATTTAGAAGCCATATGGAATGCTATATAATATACAGTATTCTGATTGGCCAATTCTTTTGTGTTTTAATTGTAGGTAATGAAAACATAATGGTGTACAGGATGAAAAATCCCACTGGGGTACTGATAATTGGATATGATCGTGTGGACACACTTTATAGAATCTCACTTGGGACTATATTACAGGCACAATATCATAGTTTGCGACAGCATATGAAATGTTACTCACTGGAGTATTGAATATTTTCAAATGACTTTAGTTTAAATGTGGCTATTATGTTCAAAATTATGCTATGTGGTTGATGATTGATGATGATGTCAAACGCGAATATAATTAAATTGTGCACGAATTTACTTTATATTGGAGAATATGAGATACGCAATTAGTTATGCAAAAGCAATCAAATATTTCTAATGTTACTTTGAAGGCACTTGTTCAAGTGCAAATAGTGTGTATATGGTATTTGCGCACTATGCGGCAGTGGGTCATATGTATTCATGGGAGTATACTCCACTCCAAGATGGCCACGTTAATAGGGTCTTGAGTCCGTTGTTTATTTCTATCACTTATCACGTGGAACTTTATTTATTGTTTGCACATTGGTAATGGAATCACCCGTGACCAAGGCGAGTGTTTTAGCCGAAACGCGTTGGGTTTATTCCGTGGTTTTCGTCAGGATGCTGCATTTAAGAAAATAAATCTATCTGGAAAAGCGCATTATGGACTGGATGTGATTATTGTTGTTCGAGGAGAGTGCAGTCGCGTAGCGGTGGCTAGGTGGCTACGCGTTGTGGAACAGAATATATATATGTCTCGTGAGAAAGCAGGTTTCTCCTGCGAAACGCGTAGAGAAAGCCAATAAACACCTTTGCACTTCAAAGTGGCCCGGATTGCTTTTCTTTAAACGGAGAAGATTTTGGATTGATTTAATGGGATTCGCTATCCCATCCGAGGCACGCCTTTCAAAGAGGCAGGGTTCTAAGCGACTTGCTTGGCTGGATATATATATATATATATATATATATATATATATATATATATATATATATATATTTCCTATGGAAACTAGGTCCTAACTATATATCCCTACTGGCGACCGCATCACGATGCTGCATTTAAGAAAATAAATCTATCTGGAAAAGCGCATTAAGGACTGGATGTGATTATTGTTGTTCGAGGAGAGTGCAGTCGCGTAGCGGTGGCTACGCGTTGTGGAACAGAATATATATATATATATATATATATATATATATATATATATATATATATATATATATATATATATATTTGTGGATTTCCTATGGAAACTAGGTCCTAACTATATATCCCTACTGGCGACCGCCAGTAGGTTTTATATATATATATATATATATATATATATATATATATATATATATATATATATATAGCCACTCAGACTCCATGTTACTAATAAAAGATGTTTCTTACACTCCACTATGTCACTCCACTCTGTCTCCAATATGTGCCAGTGAACAAGGGCGTAATTGCACCCCACACCCAGGTCTATATTTCGTTTTAACTTAGAAATAGACCTTATATAAACTGCCCTATGCAACTGCCCCTTGCCTCTCACCCAATCCTTTACATTTAGGA
This sequence comes from Lissotriton vulgaris, assembly GCF_964263255.1. Classification (NCBI taxonomy): domain Eukaryota; kingdom Metazoa; phylum Chordata; class Amphibia; order Caudata; family Salamandridae; genus Lissotriton; species Lissotriton vulgaris. Next base: position 2,124,216,754 of record NC_141687.1, on the reverse strand, counting down.
TTTTTTAAGAATTGTATTTTATTTTCAGGATCATCCTCACTGTTATTTTGAGCACTTATAGCACTTTATGCACCATTCGCAATATTATCCAACTATGTTCCCCACAATACAACAGAAGGGTTTTTGTTTGATCAAACGGCATTACGCGAATAATTTTCCCAATGTCCAGTAAATGTTATAATATGCATTGTGTAAATATATGAATTTTGACATTTTTTGTATATACGCGATCATGTGAGTTTGTAAATATGGTTCAATGAAATTATATGTTTTTATATACATATATATATATTTTTTTACCATAAAAGTATATGCATACTAACATTTACGTATATATTTTCATATGGGTATTTATACCGAAAGCCATGCATTTATGCAGATATATTTTTGTGAAAACAAGATCAATTTTCCTTTTCTTATTTTAAATGCAAAATTTCTTTTATGATGTTACTGACATTGGTGCACACTATCAATTGTTTGCCCTTCCATTAGTTGGTCAAAGCAACTTTGTAATTTTTGTGGTATTTTACAAAGCGCAGTCTATCTTCCAAATAGCGCTTATATGTTGCTTGGTTACACTTTTTTCTATGTCTCTCACACTTGCATCACGTGTCTAAAGTGCTAGCTGTTTATAAGGTCCAGTAAAATCTATTGACGTTGTCATGTGATCAAGCCACTTCGGTGGTGAAACGCGTTATGGCGGACTCTTTGAAGGAATAAACGCTACAAGCTTTTTGCACTCACTTTGGGCTCGTGTCTGCTTCTTTGGTGCTGGCTGGGACTTTGTCGTTGCATCCAATCTGTGTCAGCAGCTCTTCGGATATATATATATATATATATATATATATATATATATATATATATATATATATATATATATATATATATATATATATATATATATATATATATTTGTGGATTTCCTATGGAAACTAGGTCCTAACTATATATCCCTACTGGCGACCGCCAGTAGGTTTTATATATATATATATATATATATATATATATATATATATATATATATATATATATATATATATATATATATATATATATATATATATATATATAGCCACTCAGACTCCATGTTACTAATAAAAGATGTTTCTTACACTCCACTATGTCACTCCACTCTGTCTCCAATATGTGCCAGTGAACAAGGGCGTAATAGCCCGAAACGCGTATGGCCAACTGAGAGAGCGTTTCATCTGCCGCCTTCAATGCCGCCTGAGATGCGGTGTGCTTTTCCTGCGGGTGTGGCTTCTCTCAAGGTACTTGTGGATTTTTGTTTAAAAGTGGCTAGCCTGGTCGCGAGAAGCCCCGACGCTGTAAGCGGACCCAGAGTGTTGGTAGACACCAACGCTTAATAGGACGCAGGATGCCTCGCTCACAGAGAAATTGCATTGTTTTGGAACAGAGTCAGGGGGCCACTTGGTTAAAGAACACAGGAGTCCTTAGATGGCAGCAATTTTGGACTACTACAACCAGTATGCCATCGGGCACGCCCACTGGGGCGGGACTCCATATTACTAATAAAAGATGTTTCTTACACTCCACTCTGTCTCCAATATGTGCCAGTGAACAAGGGCGTAATAGCCCGAAACGCGTATGGCCAACTGAAAGAGCGTTTTATCTGCCGCCTTCAATGCCGCCTGAGATGCGGTGTGCTTTTCTTGCGGGTGTGGCTTCTCTCAAGGTACTTGTGGATTTTTATATATATATATATATATATATATATATATATATATATATATATATATATATATATATATATATATATATATATATATATATATATATATATATATATATATATATATATGTATGTATGTATGTATGTATGTATGTATGTATATATATATATATATATATATATATATATATATATATATATATATATATATATATCACCAGTAGGGATATATAGTTAGGACCTAGTTTCCATAGGAAATCCACAAATATATATATATATATATATATATATATATATATATATAGTTATATAACCTACTGGCGGTCGCCAGTAGGGATATATAGTTAGGACCTAGTTTCCATAGGACATATATATATATATATATACATTTTATATATATATATATATATATATACTGGCCTCTCAATTGGGTTGAAAATATGTGCAGTTTTGTGCTATGACTTTCCGTCAAGTTAAGTACTGAATTTCCAACATAGACTTGACATTCAGTTGATTTGTGCTAAGATTTACTGGAATTGTTCTGAGTGTTTTTTTGTTTTTGTTCTTTGTTTCTGTTGTGTGATGGATGCTTTCATCACCACTGAGATTAGACTGGAGGATGTGCTGAAATAGTTAACCACATTGTATGTTTTGCAGTCCACTCAGGGGCTGCAATTGCCGATCCACGGCAAGATTTATCCGACCTGTTTACATTGCATACACGGTGTTCATGTCGTAGGTTGGTCAGTTTCCAACATCTTGTTATTGTCTTAGCCTTGTGATATACTATATAGGAATAGTATTAGGGTTTTTCTTTATGACAATAGGATAGCCGATACACGGCATTATTTTGTTTGTGGTTTTCTGATAAGCAAAACAGTATAACACATGTCGAATTAGTACATTCTAAGATGGCGCCCCTTGCTGCGAAAAAGTATCAGTCCTTTGTTTGTTTTCATATGAGTTTGTAAACATTCATAATGGCGCTGCGCCCGTCTTGTAAGATGAAACCATTGAGAAAGGGAGGGCTCTCCCGAAACGCGTCTGTCTTCAATAAACTTGCCCTGTGAAAACGAGCTGTGCCGTGCTTGCGAGTGCTTTTTCTTTCCTGTGACCCGACTGGGCATTCTCAGGATTTTTTGGAGCTTCGATATATATATATATATATATATTCACTGAAAAAACCATAGGTTATAGACCATATATAGTTAGGAATTAGCATTTACAAAACCTTGAAAATTCACTGAAAAAACCATAGGTTATAGACCATATATAGTTAGGAATTCGCATTTACAAAACCTTATTTTACTCACACAAAACCATTGAAATTCCATATATAGTTAGTTGCACTAACTATATATCGCGCACCCACAATCCACTGCTGATGATGTCACATATTACATCATTCATAACATGGTCAGTGACATCACTGATGACATCACTATAACCTATGGTTTTTTCAGTGAATTTTCAAGGTTTTGTAAATGCTAATTCCTAACTATATATGGTCTATAACCTATGGTTTTTTCAGTGAATATATGTATATACATACATATATAAAAATATATCATCTGTATATCTATATAAATACAAACATAAATGCATGCATACATATACTTATATGCATACAGATGCATGTTATTTACATGAAAGTTGAAAAAACACTAATAAAAGCAAAGCTAAAAAGCCACCTCATTACAAACAGCATGGCTTTAACTTAAACGAGGGTGAGATCTATTGCATTTTCAATGCTTGTTTACTTTGGTTCCATCAAGAAGGCATTCAGATGTGTCACACATTTGCCATAAATTCTGAATGTTAGCACTCTAGTTGCACATTAGATCACTGTAGTAAAGCTACTGCTCACCAGGGACGTCTGCTGCTGGTATTCAAAGTGCATGTTTCAGTCTGCATGTCAGAATTTTTTTAATGAAATAGAAGAGGATTTGAGAAGTCACTCAAAATGATCCCTAATTTTTCTTTCTGAAGCACTAATCATACTTTCTATGGCAAAATTAACCCCCTCATGTTGTTCCTTTTTAAATTGAGTGTTTTCAGACTTACCACTTCATTCCAATCAAGATGGCTTCAGGTGTGCCATACCTTTGTAATAAGTAGGACTGTTAGCGCTCTAGTTGTTCTTTAGAACACTCTGGGACATTCTGTCATTGGGCTATACTTGGGCTACATCTGGGTGATATTTGGGCTACATTTGGGCTCTTTTGTCTCTGGTGTCCATTTTGGGAGACTGCATGTCAGAATTTTTTAATGAAATAGAAGAGGATTTGAAAAGTCACTCAAAATGTGCCCTAATTTTTCTTTCTGCAGTACTAATAATACCTTCTATTGCATAATATACCCCCTCATTTTGTTCTTTTTTAAATTAAATGTTTTAAGAGTTACCACTTTATTCCCATCACGATGGCTCCAGGTGTGCTATACCTTTGTAATAAGTAGGACTGTTAGCGCTCTAGTTGTTCTTTAGAACACTCTTGGACATTCTGTCATTGGGCTATACTTCGGCTACATCCGGGCGATATTTGGGCTACATTTGGGCTCTTTTGTCTCTGGTGGAAATTTTGGGAGACTGCATGTCAGAATGTTTTAATGAAATAGAAAAGGATTTGAGAAGTCACTCAAAATGTGCCCTAATTTTTCATTCTGCAGCACTAATCATACTTTCTATGGCAAAATATACCCCCTCATGTTGTTTCTTTTTAAATTAAATGTTTTAAGAGTTACCACTTTATTCCAATCAAGATGGCTTCAGGTGTGCGATACCTTTGTAATAAGTAGGACTGTTAGCGCTCTAGTTGTTCTTTAGAACACTCTGGGACATTCTGTCATTGGGCTATACTTGGGCTACATCTGGGTGATATTTGGGCTACATTTGGGCTCTTTTGTCTCTGGTGGCCATTTTGGGAGACTGCATGTCAGAATGTTTTAATGAAATAGAAAAGGATTTGAGAAGTCACTCAAAATGTGCCCTAATTTATCATTCTGCAGCACTAATCATACTTTCTATGGCAAAATATACCCCCTCATGTTGTTTCTTTTTAAATTAAATGTTTTAAGAGTTACCACTTTATTCCAATCAAGATGGCTTCAGGTGTGCCATACCTTTGTAATAAGTAGGACTGTTAGCGCTCTAGTTGTTCTTTAGAACACTCTAGGAGGCTGCAGTAGAACACAAAGGAATCAACTGACAGTCTCTGTCCTTGTTGGATGTACATGTTTTACTGAGAATGTCAGACTTCATTTTCACATGACTGAGAAAGATAATGTGAATTTACAGAAAATATGCTTTCAGTTTAGCTTATAGATCCCCTTCCAAACCACTGTGGGAAAATCATGAGATATTAGTTTTCTTTCAAACAATATTCATGATATCACAGCAGAAGGTTTTTTCACATGGTAAAATCACCTTAGAACCCACCACAATTCCTAAAACGAGTATGGTACCATCAACAAATGATTTATAATGTAACTAAAGTCCTAAAACCCTCTATTAACTACAATGCTTTTTAATGAGGTGCTATCATGTATATTGGTCCCAAGATGGCTGCCAACACTTCTTGGATGAAGTGCTGACAGCCAATCAGATCAGATGTGTGGTTAGGCTCCGCCCAGATATATATCTTTTTTTTAACCTAAATTACTCAAAATCCACTGGAGCACATATATTGAGGCCTAGCAAAGGCACATCGGGCTACCAGTCCCTACAATTTTGCCAAGGTTCGTGCAAATCCATTCAGCCGTTCGAGCTAAAAGTAAGGCCAACCGCTCTATGGAAATTAACATGGGAAAAACGCGTTTTGGGACCCCCCTTTTTTCTCGGCCCCCCCTTGATGAAACCCCCCCAAATTGTCAGGGGCTGCTCAGAAACAAAATGTTCCATTTTCCTGAAAATTTCAGCCAATTCCGTCCACAAACGCCAAAGTTATTAGACATAGAATTTTCAAAAATCCCATAGAGAAAAAATCCTAACTATATATACCTACTGGCGACCGCCAGTAGGTAATATATATATATATATATATATATATATATATATATATATATATATATATATATATATATATATATATTCTCTAGACGTCACCTCCCTTTACACGAGCATCCACCACAGGGATGGAATTAAGGCGATTGAACATTACTTGAAAAAAAGACCAGTTGAATTCACGGAACATTCCAACATGATTATTGACATGATCAAAATCTGCCTAGACCACAATGTATTTTTGTTTGCTAATCAACTTTTTTTGCAGACAAGAGGGGTGGCTATGGGGGCCTGCTTCTCTCCCAGTTATGCCTGTCTGCATATGGGCTACTGGGAGGAGCAGGTCCTCATGGGCTTGCATGCAGAGGTCATTGAAAGCAAAGTCAAATGTTGGTGGAGATTCATTGACGATCTCTTCCTCATTTGGGATGAAACTATTGAGGAAGTTAATGTGTTCATCAACCAACTCAATGACAATAGTCTTAACATAGAATTCACCAGTTCTATCAGTGAAAGCTCAATTGTGTTTTTAGATGTTGAGATTTACATTATTAACAATCAGCTACATACCAGGCTCCACCGCAAACCCACTGCGGGTAACACGGTGTTACATGCAGATAGCCACCACCCGGGCCATTTGATAAAGAGCATCCCTTACGGGGAGATGCTCCGAATCAAGAGAATATGTAGCAATGAATCAGATTGCCTTCAAGCCCAAAAAGAGTGCAAGATCAGATTTCTGGCAAGGGGCTACCAGGAACCAGTAATCAATAGTGCCATTGAAAGAGCCAACAAACATGATAGGCACACATTGCTCAGCAATTTGGAAGTGAAAAACAGGGTCCTGAAAGGCAACACAGAAAGTGATACCCGTCTCATAGTCACCTACAACAACCAACATAAATCCATACGTAAAATTGTGAAGGACAATTGGTTCCTGATCAAAAGTGATGCAATTGTAGGCAGTCTAGTGTCTCTATCACCCAACATCACATTTAAGAGAGCAAAAAGTATGCAGAATAGCCTAGTCTCCAGCAGCCCTGAGCTAGTCTCGGGTTCATGGTTAGGGGGCAGTAAAGGATTTCTAAAATGCGCAACGTGCAAGGCTTGCAGAAATGGGATAAGTAAAACAGAATTTAAGACACCACTATCCCCAGTCCCAATCAAGATCAGGGAAAAACTTAACTGCAAATCGGAATTTGCTGTTTACGTGTTAGAATGCCCATGTGGGCTTAAATATGTTGTCAGCACACGTCCTCAAGTACATAAAAGAATCTTGCAGCACTTGAGAGCAATTAACAACACTGATCCAACTTACCCTGTTGCACGACATTTTGAAATAGAACACGACAAAAACCCTACAGGCTTAATATACTACGTCATCGACTGTGTCCCCCCGCAGAGGCGTGGTGGTGACAGAGAGATGATGTTGCGGAGACTTGAGACAAGGTACATCATTATGTTGGATACCAAGACTCCTAATGGCCTAAACAATAGCGAGGATTGCTATACACACCTTTGAAATTGACATTATTGTTGAATGCAAATTGAAGACCTGCATAATACGGATGTATTATTGTTATGCCTTTTGTATACATAGTTACTCAACATCTCTATAGCTTGTGAAATCATTCCCTTTGATCTCCACATGATGATTCTAACATATATTGAATATATATATTTGCAATTTTATTATCTTGATTAGTTCCACTTTATATTTATTCACTGGTAGCACTTTATATCACACTGTATCGCTCAATTTTGTACATCTAACCAACTAGGATTAATTGCACTAGCTTAATTTGCACAATCATTAGGACCTTAGCCCACATGGGCAATATCTATTATCGATTTAGGTCCACTCCCGAGAGGTTTTAATGTGTATTATGTTTACATATCTTATTGTTGCTTTTTAGTATACGGTTGATATTTTAAACATGAATTGATTGATTGGTTTTAGATCCAGTTGAAAATATTACTAGGTTTTAATAGTATTTTAGCTATTTATGAGCTGTAGTTTTATTTATAACATGTGATGCACAATTTTAACCTCTCATGCAAGATATGGTTGTTCAGTACACAACCTATGGACTTTATGATTGTTTACAAGCCAATGTATTTATACGGAGATTACCATATGGCAACTGCCTAGACAGTTTTAAATTGCAGTGCAAACCTATATTGTACAGGCATTTATGCAGCAATATGTAGGATAAGTATTTCCTTTATGTCCATTTGCGCGTCATGCACCTTTCACTTTAAATGGGTGGCCAGCCCCCATGACTACGTCATGTGATCAAGGCTTTGGCCGAAACGCGTCGTGGCAAACTGGTGTTTGGGTCTGAAATAAACATTTAAAACACCTAAGAAATGGGTCTCGTCTCATCCTTTGGCTGTAAAGAGCTGAGCTGAATTAAGCTGAGGACGACACATACCGCATATATATATATATATATATATATATATATATATATATATATATATATATATATATATATATATATATACATATATATATATATATATATATATATATATATATATATTTATTTATATAACCTACTGGGGGTCGCCAGTAGGGATATATAGTTAGGACCTAGTTTCCATAGACATATCTATATAAATTATATATATATATATATATATAGATATATATATATATATATATATATATATATATATATATATATATATATATCTATATATATATATATATCTATATCTATATATATATATATCTATCTATATATATATATATATATATATATATATATATATATATATATATATATATATATATATATATATATATATATCCATATATACATATATCCTACTGGCGGTTGCCAGTAGGGATATATAGTTAGGACCTAGTTTCCATAGGAAATCCACAACATTCTATTGGGAACAACTAACTTTGGCGCCGGTTAATGAATGTACGCGAGTTTCTCAAAGAAGATGGCCCGTTATGCTCCGCTCCTTCCCTGAAAGTTTCAGGGGATTCGTCAAGTGGGGGCCGAGAAAAAAGGGGAGTCCCAAAATGTGTTTTCCCCATGTTATTTTCCATAGGACCTTGGGGCTCTTTACCCCCTAACCCATGTATTATAAAGAACAAACTAGTTAAGTAAATATATATATATATATATATATATATATATATATATATATATATATATATATATATATATATATATATATATATATATATATATATATATGTATTCACTGAAAAAACCATAGGTTTCACACCAGTTTTAGTTAACTGGAAATTTTACTGACATAAAACCATTGAAATTCCACGTTATAGTTAGTTGGACTCACTATAACTTGCACGCCTGCAATGCACTGCTGATGACGTCACATATTACATCACTCATGACATGGTCAGTGACATCACTCATGACATCACTGATGACACCATTCAGTGAATGTGTGTCTTTCTGCAAAATAAATATGTTTTATATATGTATTTGTAAAGGTTGATGGAAGAATAAATGTTTAAATAAGTGTCTAAATGGATTTTTTTTTTAATTGATTGGTTAACTGGCTTATTAAGTGTATCTTAGTGAATACATATATTAGCGAGTAATGTTTAAATATTTAAATATATGTATCAGTGTTTCACTTTGTGTATAAGTGGCTGCATGGGTTGGTGAGTAGCTACATGTGTGTGTATATGGGTTATTAGATGTTTTTTTTAGTATCAGTATGAGTGTCTGCATGGTTTGGTGGGGGTGTTACTTAGCACATAGATGCATTAATGACTGACTCACTGTATGTATGTGCTTTGAAGACAGCATATGTGCAGGACTGTATGGGTGGATGAGTGTGTATATGTGTGTGTGTTAGTGAGTGAATGACTGTCTCACTAGTGTCTTTATCAGTAACGACATATTGATGTATATAAGTGAGTATATGTGAGAATGAGAGATTGAAAGAGTTCTTGTTTAAATAAGTATGTTTTCTATAAGTCATTGTTTAAGAGAGTAAGTATGTGTAAGTTTCCTTACAAGGTGGTAGTGTGTGTATAGTTGTATATGCAAATAAATGGATGTTCAATAGTTTATTTGCATGTGTGAGTATGTGTGTGAGTAACTTTTGGATGACTGTCGGTGTGTAACAGGATGTATAGGTGTATCACTACATATGATGAGTGAGTATATGTATGAGTGACTATATAGAACTGTTGGTGAATGAGTGGATGTGTATATAGATGGTGGAATTACTGAATTGGTTGTTGTAACTGGTATGGGTATCTCCATTTTTTTAAAAATGTTAATTTCTATTTTCAAATATGTGTTTTAAGGGTTACATTACACTGAAAGGAGGTCTGTCACTCTGTCACAAGGATGGTGTCATCAGTGATGTCATAGGTGATGTCACTGACCATGTCATGAGTGATGTAATATGTGACGTCATCAGCAGTGCATTGCAGGCGCGCAAGTTATAGTGAGTCCAACTAACTATAACGTGGAATTTCAATGGTTTTATGTCAGTAAAATTTCCAGTTAACTATAACTGGTGTGAAACCTATGGTTTTTTCAGAGAATTTAATAGGTTTTTTAAATGCTAATTCCTAACTATAACTGGTGTGAAACCTATGGTTTTTTCAGTGAATTTCTTAGGTTTTTTAAATGCTAATTCCTAACTATAACTGGTGTGAAACCTTTGGTTTTTTCAGTGAATGTCATAGGTTTATTAAATGCTAATTCCTAACTTTATATAGGGCCTCATACCTATGTGTTTTTTTATTGAATTTCTAAGGTTATTTATTAGCAAATGTCTGTAGCTAAGAAAGGTATTTTTTTCTAAAAATGAATCCTTTATTGTATATTAATGTAATACTTTTTTTTAAAGTATATTCATTTTTTTTTTATGTTTCACCCTGGAGCGCTCCCGGTGCACGTACCGGTGAGCGCACCGGTGAGCGCTCCCAAAAAAAATGTGGGAAATAAAATTACATAAAAACCACTGGACAGGCTTTCCCCAAATATACAATAGACCCTACTACATACCAGTCCCTACCATTTTCCCAAATTTGATGGTATTCCATTGAGCCATTTAGGCTGTAGCCCTGTCTAAATATCCTGAGGTAAATTACATGACAAAAACACATATGAAAGGGTTAGAATTTTCAACCAATTAAAATGTTACTTACATTTTGTACTTTTATATACTGACATTTGATTGGTTAAGTACATGAAGTTGTTGTTGAGAACAATCCTGAGGAAGATATGGATGACTTGGACTTTATGGATCAGACTCTGGACCAACAATTACTTGACAGTGTTGAAAAAATTGAAATCATTCAATCAAAATGAGGACATTCCAGATGATCTAATGTTAGAAGTTCTTTTAAATTTTGAAAAATCAGAACAATAAATGTATATTTAATAATTAAAAATTGCTTGACACATTATTCATTTTTATATCTAATTCATGAAGTACTACCAAAATAATTATAATATAAAGTGAGACTTATAGTATACTGTGCATCTTTTTGTGTTACATAGTAAGTTTGCTCATAGTTACTTCCTTTCTCCCACTATATTATCTACAATGTGTAATATACATCTCTTTTTCATCATAAGGCAGCGGGATACACTACCCATTATCCACTAGGCCTTCTCAGGAAGTGCTTAAAGTATCTGTTTCTGCTTTCTTGACAGACTATGGTATGGATTCCATATACCACAATACCTTCTGTAACAACATGCAAGATATCTACAGAGGAGAAGGTGTACATTAAATTTAAGGGACAAATTTACAAGCCCTTTGCGCCACCTTTGCGTCACTTTTAACATGGGAAAAGTGACGCAAAAGAGGCGCAAGGGGCTTGTAAATCTGCCCCTAAGTCTCTACATTGGAACCGACATGTAGGTACTTAAATAAAAAAAAAAACAATTTAAGGGGCAGATTTACAAGCCCCTTGCACCACCTTTGCGTCACGTTTAACATGGGAAAAGTGACGCAAAAGTGGCGCAAGGGGCTTGTAAATCTGCCCCTAACTCTCGACATTGATACCTACATGTAGGTACTTAAATCAATAAAAAAAACAACAACAAAAATACATTTTTTCCCGATAGTATGCTTTCCGGTACGCTCCCCGGTGCGCGTACCAGGCGCTCCCCCCGCGAAAATAAAAAAAAAATTATTTTTTTTGCCCCGCGGGGCCCTTTAATGGCCCCCACATCAAACCTAGGGGGATCAGGGGGGTCTACTCTGCCCCCTTATGGTCATTTCCCCCTTTGTTTTTGCCACCTCTTGTGTCTCGATTTTACCGAGACACAAGATGGCGGCCGCTCCGGACTGTTTCGAAAGTTTACAGACACCCGAGAGCCAATCAGCTTTCCGTGCGCAAGTCGCGTGGCGCGCCCGGTGCGCTCCCCGGTGCGCGTACCGGGGCTCGGCCATAGATGTATATATTTTTTTGAACCTAAATTACTCAAAAACCACTGGAGCACATATCTTGAGACATAGCAAAGGCACATCGGGCTACCAGTCCCTACAATTTTGCCAAGTTTGGTGGAAATCCATTCAGCCGTTCGGGCTAAAAGTGAGTTTGACCGCCCTATGGAAATTAACATGGGGAAAACACGTTTTGGGACCCCCCTTTTATCTCGGCCCCCGCTTGACGAATCCCCCCCAAACTTTCAGGGAAGGAGCGGAGGAGCGGAGCGTAGTTTAGCAAATTTGAGGAAATTTTCAGGCAGATTCGTCAACCAACGCCAAAGTTATTCACAATAGAATTTTGAGAATTTGCATTGAAAAAAATCCTAACTATAACTACCTACTGGCGACTGCCAGTAGGTAATATATATATATATATATATATATATATATATATATATACATATATATATATATATATATATATATATATATATATATATATATATATATATATATATATATATATATTTATTTATTTACTTAACTAGTTTGTTCTTTATAATACATGGGTTAGGCGGTAAAGAGCCCCAAGGTCCTATGGAAAATAACTAGTTAAGTAAATATACTTAACTAGTTAAGTAAATATATATATATATATATATATATATATATATATATATATATATACATATATATATATATACATATATATATATTTACTTAACTAGTTTGTTCTTTATAATACATGGGTTAGGGGGTAAAGAGCCCCAAGGTCCAAAGATAGGGTAATCAATATAGATTTCATAATGGATCAATAGTAGAAATAGGCCTTTGCTGGGAATGAGAGCCCCTGTGAAGGTTTAGAAGAAGATACCCCAGTTGAGAGTGTGCTAGATGCATGCTATCACAGTCCATGAGTACAAACTTCTACTAGACTGTGCCCAAAGTATCCCCAATTCTGTTTTCTAGAATATCCCCTAGACAGTCTCCCCACCCATCTCTAGGATACGCACGTCCCAACTTATAGGGATCACTCTCTAAAATACTGTGGACTTTGCTGAGTCCATTAAATTTGAGCTGCGCTCCAGAAACCTAAACAGGAGTGGGAGGAAAGGCAAGAGCATTTGAAAAAGTGCAACTCGGGTTAGGCAGTCAGAAAGAAGAAGAAAGGCAAAGGGCTAGATAAGATGATTGGGCCATTGAAAGCAAGAAAGAGGGAACAGAGCTTCTGAAGAGAAGGGAGATACGGCATTGGTGAAAGAAACGATTAGCACTAAGAAAAGAAAACTTGAGTTAGCAACAGAAAATAGGGTTTTTCTTAGAATAGAGATTTGCATCCCAGCCTAAGGAATCTACCACCAAAGTAATACCCATGTATTTGCTAAGCACTGGGGTGGTTCCACTGTTTTGAGAATGCATGTAGGGTGTGTAGCGTCCTCCCTTGCCTGGGTACCCACAAATGACTAGGCCACATACGCAGCTTAGTAATATACATCTTTTTCTTCTGCATGTAACCGTAAACTCAACATTCTAAACCAACCTTCAGTGCCTTCTGTTCCAAAACGTATGTCACAGTTTTACAGAGTCTTTCTGCAGCCAAAAGGGTTCCATAATTTCTAATTCACAATACACGACATGCCCGCTGTTAAACCTCACTTTGTTCTGCAAAGCTGGGAGGGGTTGTCACTGATGTCCAAGATCTGAGTCAATGGTGTAGAAGCAACAGCAGTTGCTGATGTTTCAGCAACTGCTCAAACAACCGGAAGATCCGGAATATGGCTAAACAGCTTTTTCAGCAGTATGAATTTGTTTAGGTCTTTTAGTTTTGACCGACTGATTGTTCACCTTACGGGCAACCCCCGCCCTCTCTGTTCGCTTCCTCTTTCCTCCTGCCACTGGCAATTCCAGAGGCTCCGTCGATGTTATGCAAGGGCTTTCTTCATCATCTCGTAGCCCTCGTGGCTCACCCTGTGATAGAACAATTACAGTGGGAACAGTAGGGACTTGAGACCTATCCGAAGTGCTTTCTACTGTAACAATATGGGGGTCGTTGTTTGCAGATAATGGCTGGTCAGTAGGCGATAGTTCAGGTGGTGGAGCCAGGGAAAGTCTGCGTTCCGAGCGCTCTATCTCTTTGTTAATAGCTCCCACCGCCTTTTGCAGAAAGCCCCTCAAGACTGGTATCAGTGGATTTTATGGCTAGAGTGGGCTTTTGCTTCCCCATGTTGTGTTAAACCAATACCTTCAAGTAGCTGGCAATCAGGAGCTAGTGCAATAACATTACCTCATACAGGCCTTTGGGATCTTCACGGAGGATAACACCAGAAGTCTGTTGCATGTAGCCTGTGTTACAGGCCAAGAGAATAGGCCCAGCCCAGCCCCCTCTGGGCTCAAACGGGCACAGACGGGCCCAGGCGCACCCGCATGCGTCCCGCGCCCAGATTTAAAGCGCCTCCTGGCGCTGTCTGATGATGCTGGCAGCCGCTGGGGAGCAAAGCAGGCTGGACGTTGTGGTCCCCTGGACCAAGGATTCCTGGCAAGAAGTGAACGAGGTGTTGTGTCCTGTAGTGAGGGAGTGACTGCCCTAGGGGTATCAATCTGGGACCTACACTCCGGGGCATCTAAGGCTACCTAGGCCTGACACGTGGCCCTAGAAATAACTGAGTCGGACACTGGGAATAACTTGGTTGCTCGGTCTGCGCGCATCTGAATACGTGCGTGCGCGCAAGACCTCTTTTTATTATAGGGAGTCACATGACTTCAGTACGGCACGCTCCTGGCGTCAGGGGCGTGCCTTCAGGAACATAACATTCCTCCTAAAACAAGGAAAAACAAACATAGCAAAACCCAAACTCAAACGTCCTCAAAACCCTCTTATAGAATATTCATCTGTGGATACCTTCAGCGTCCACGCATTGCAGTAACCTCATAAACACTGCTTGTACATAAACATTTGTTAGGAACAGTCTTACGTGAAGTAATCGCGTAGCCGGCAGGAGGGGGTGGGATTATTTCTCAGCCGGTGTTGCGAACCTCTTTGACTCAGCATTTCCGCTTCAGCTCCTGAAGTTGTGCTTGGCGCCTCTCTGTCGGCCCCCTCCGGATCTGGCACCTCCTCGAGGGCCTCAGCGTCTCCTCCCACCTCTTCACTCGCCGCTCTCAGATTGCTACTCGGCATGATCTCGTGACTGGGTGTTGATTCCGCGCATGGTGTATTAGTTGCAGTTTCAGTTCTGTCAACACTCCTCAGAGAGCCGGATTCAGCGGTTGTTGGATGAAAGTGTTTGAAATGAGATACGTTGCGAGTTACTGTCTCTCGTCCTCGGACCACAGTGAGACGGGTGCCTCTCACGACAAATCACTCGCCACGGCCCCTTCTCATAGTTGAGCCTAAACTTGCCACTGGTTGTTCTGTTGCGAAGATGCTCCACGTCTCCTTGGTTGAACCGGGGTACTGCCGCCCTTCTTTTTTTGCTGATCTTGGCGAACGTGGCCTTTCTTTTCTTTGCAATGACCTCCTCATTCGCCACCTCAGGTGACCATTGTGGATGATGAGGAATGGAATCAGTCACCACTCGTCCCATAAGGAGATGGGCCGGGGCTACCCCCGTGGTGGAGTGCGGGGTCTGGCGGTAACTTCGGAGAAATGTGAAGATGGCCATCTCCACTGATTGTCCTTTATCATGGGCAATACGGATGACTTTGTTCAAAGTTCTCATAAACCTCTCAGCCTCTCCATTGTCTTGGGGCCACCTGGGTGTTATGCGTCGGTGACGTGTTCCGAGAGAGGATAGATAGGTAGCCAGGTCTTGCCCTTGGAATGGAGGTCCATTGTCCGTTCGGAGCTCCTTCATGGCTCCGTGAGTGGCAACAATTTTCTCCATCTTTGGTATTACACAGTCTGCACTGGTGCTTGCCACGATCTCTACCTCCGGGTATTTCGAGTGGTCATCTATCATTACCAACGTGTGCCTTCCATCCGGGAGACTGCCAAAGTCCATGCTGACCCGCTCCCACGGCCTTTGGGGTCGGGGCTCCACTATGATGGGAGCCTCCCGAGGAGCATCCCCCGTGACCTGGCAGGCAGCGCACGACCTCACCATGTTCTCCACCATGTCGTCCATGAGAGGGAACCATACTTTCGTTCGCAGCTGGGCCTTGGTCTTGACCATGCCCTGGTGACCCACGTGTGCTAGTAGTATCACTTGACCCGTGAGGGCTGTGGGTATTACCAGGCGATGCCCTCGCAGCAGACAGCCCGCATTGTCCTCATTGAGTTCTTCCCTGACATGGTACAGGCTCTCCATGATCCTTTGAGCCTCTGGGGTGAGCGCCTTCCAACTCTCTTTGGCTTTGTGCCAAGTCGCCGTTCAAAGAATTTCCTTGGCCCTTCTTATGCAGGCATCTTGTGCTGTGGCATTCACAACGTCCTCCAGGGAAAGGGGGCGCGGGCATGACCGCGCGACTACCCACTTCACGTACGCTTCCGTCTCTTCCGCCTCATCCATTTCCTCCTGAGTGGCTGGCCTGGGATGGCGCGATAGATAGTCTGCCGGGTTCTTCGCTCCAGGTTGATACTCGATGTTGCAGTTATATTCCTGCAGTTGCAGTAGCCACTTCTCAATTCACGGGGGCGGCTTTGATGAAGTCCCTGAGAATAGAGCCACAAGCGGTTTATGGTCAGTTACCACTGTGAACGGCTTGCCGTAGACATATAGGTGAAAGTGTCGGCACCCCCAATGTATTGCAATTGCTTCCTTCTCGATTTGTGAGTATCTCTGTTCGGTGTCAGTGAGAGATCGACTGGCAAAGGCGACTGGGGTCCAGTCTATTCCATCCCTCGACCTTTGCATTAACACAGCACCCAACCCCGCCGGTCCAGCATCCACTGCTATGAGGGTGGCGTTTCGGGGGTCAAAGAACGCCAGCGTGGTATTGCTGGAGAGGGAGGCCTTGATGTCCTGGAAGGCTTTCTCCTGCTCCGGTCCACAGGCCCACGGGATGGAGTCTTTTGTGAGATCCCGCAGTGGAAGAGTCAGGTTGGCCAGATCTTTGCTGAAACGGCCGCAATAGTTCACCATGCCAAGAAAGCTCCTGACTTCTGTAACTGTCGTGGGTGGTGGTGCATCCTTGATGTCCTTGACTTTGTCGGGATCTGGGTGGACACCATCGGCCGAGAAGACATATCCGAAAAACCCTATTTTGGTTCGCAAGAATTCGCACTTTTCCCGATGAAGTGTGAGCCCCGCATTTCGGAGCCTGCAAAATACTTGCGACAATCGGTGATTGTGTTCTGGGATGGTGCGAGCATGTACCATTATGTCATCACTGACATTTATTACCCCAGGTATGTCAGTAATCAGTTCCTGGATGACATTTTGAAACACTTCTGCTGCACTAGAGACCCCAAAACTGAGCCTGGTGTACCTGCGAAGTCCAACGTGTGTAGAGAAGGTGGGTTTCTTGATTCTTTGTCTAGCACCAGCTGATGGTATCCCGCTCGTAGATCTAGCTTTGAGAACCAGCAGGCCCCAGCCATTTCCCCAATGAGATCGTCAATCGTGGGGGTGATGTGGCGCTCCCGCTTGATGGCGGTATTGGGAAGGCGCATATCCACGCAGATCCGGACCGCCCCTGGCTGCTTCGGTTTCCGTGTGACTACAATGGGCGAGACCCAGGGGGTGGGGCCTGATACCTTCTCGATGATTCCAGCCGCTTCCAGTTTGTGTAGCTCTTCTTCCACTAACGGCCGAAGATGGAATGCAATGCGACGGTGCCGCAGGGCTACTGGCTGCACAGTGGGGTCTACGTGTAGATGTATCTCCCGACCTTTGAAACATCCAATGCCCTCAAACAAGTCCGGAAAGTCCATGAGTAGTTGTTGCACCGATTCTTCGTGGACTCCAAAGGCAAATGTAACCACTCCCAGGTCTTCAGCTGTTCTGCAGCTCAGTAGCATGCCTTGTCCTTCTTCCGACACAAAGATGTTTGCTCTGGTGATTTGTCCCCATGGCGGACTGCCGCTCGAAACTTTCCCCGGATTCGGAGGGGAATGTCTTGTCCATATGCAAAGACGGTGATTGGAGTGGGGCTGAGGATCGGAGGTGTGGCCATGTTTCTATAGAGTGAAGCGCTCATGAGATTTATGGGCGCTCCCGTGTCCACTACCGCCATGATGTCCTGATCCGCTACCTGGATGGAGCACTGAGGCAGGGTCCTGGTGCGACGAGTGGCGGTGCCGATCATGTGCACTTTGTGCACGGACCGCTCCTCCACTTCGTCATCATCCATGTCACTATGGCTTGGATCTCCTTCTGCGACGGTCTGTACCGCTTGACGGGGTTTGCGGAACCTCTTCGATCGGCACACTTTCTCAAAGTGGTTCATTTTGCCGCATCCGGAACATCGTTTGCCCCGTGCTGGACATTCCGGCGCCGGGTGGCGCGGACCTCCGCAATACCCGCATGAGTGTCCGGATGTTCCACCCTGGGTGGGTGCTGTTCTTCTGTGCCACTTGGAGGGTGTTTGGACTTGTAGCTTGTTAACCGGTTCTACCTTCACCGTAGCTTGCAGTGCAGCCTCCATGTGTGCCGCCCTGGCTTTGGAAAGCTCCTTCGTGCGGCAGAGAGTGAGGATGTCGGCCAGTGGTTTCCCCGACTCTTCTAGTATCCTCTCTCTCAGTTTGGCAGAGGCGCAACCCTGTATGATTTGTCCCCTGATTTCCTCCGTTATATCTTGGAATCCACACGTCAGTGCCAGCTTCTTGAGTCTGGTGTGGTATGCATCCAATGATTCCTCTGGCAGTTGGCGAGCTTGTCGGAATACAAAACGTTCGTAGTCCTGGTTCGCCATGGGCTCAAAGTGTGCATTGAGGGCATTAATCAGGGTATGGTGAGTCTTGGGGGTTGCTTCTGTGAGGGTCCGAGCAATGGAGTGAATGTCTTTGCCGCCGAGGTGGAGCACCATGGCACGCTTTTGCTCCTTGTGGACTTTCGTGGCTTCGAAGAAGACTAGGAGCCTGTCCACCCATTCCTTCCATTTCGGGGCGAGAGTTGAGGGCGCACCCTCCACCACAAATGGGCGGCGGCGGCAAATGGTAGCCATCGCCCAGGACGCGCTTGATCAGGCCTGCAACCGGCCGGGTCCGCACCAGAGTCGGTGTGCGGATGAGTGAGTCGAAGACTTTCTCCGTGTGCGGGGGTGTTGGCACCCGCAATCAGATCAGGCCGTGGCCGTGTAGAGCACCTCAGCGGGTGTAGGAGAGCGCGTGCGACCGGCGCTCTTGCCACGGACGAGATGGGCCCGCCGTGGGACGGGCAGGTGCCGCGTCCACACGAGCTGCCAGACGATACTGGGCGCCTCCCCGATCGCCTGGCTAGGCGGGCCGAAGCGCGCTTCACGCACGTGCCACGGGGCCCGGTGCGGCGCCGGACAGGGATGCCCTGCGGGAGAGATTCGGCACACGACCACTCGTGCCACGATGCGCTGCCGGCCGACGCTGGGCAGCACGGCTCACCTGCGATTCCCCAGGGGTGGACATTGTCTCTCCAGACGCACTGTGCGGGGGCGTGTGAGAAAGCAAGGCAAGAGCACCACGAGCCACAGGCAAGGCTCGCAGCCGCCTCACAGGAAGGTGGGCACTCACACACCCCGAGCGAGGAGTCGGCAACCACCCTGGTCACCAATTGTTGTGTCCTGTAGTGAGGGAGTGACTGCCCTAGGGGTATCAATCTGGGACCTACACTCCAGGGCATCTAAGGCTACCTAGGCCTGACACGTGGCCCTAGAAATAACTGAGTCGGACACTGGGAATAACTTGGTGGCTCGGTCTGCGCGCATCTGAATACGTGCATGCGTGCAAGACCTCTTTTTATTATAGGGAGTCACATGACTTCAGTACGGCACGCTCCTGGCGTCAGGGGCGTGCCTTCAGGAACATAACACGAGGGTCTCGCGCTGCGAGAACCTGCGTCCGGATTTAAAGAGCCTCCTGGTGCTGTCTGATGATGCTGGCAGCCGCAGGGAAGCAAAGCAGGCTGGATGTTGTTGTACGCCTGGACCAAGGATTCCTGGCAAGAAGTGAACGCGGGTCCCGCGCTGCGGGAGCCCGCGACCGGATTTAAAGCGCCTCCCATTTCTTGGAGTGGCTGGCATTGAGGGTGGAAATGTCTCCGGCTCCCTCAGCTGTTTATCTTGAACCTGTTCGTGAGAGCCGTCTCTAAGGACATGGGATGTGCTGGCCTCTGGATCATCCTTAATGACATTTGGAAAAACAGTCTTTGCCTCCATTGGACTGCAAAGTTCCACTTTTCAAAGATATCTGCAACTGGTCTTATTGTCACCCACTGCTAAGTTCATGTTCTGACCTCCTTCAAGGCACCTGTTAAAATGTCGAGACACACAAGTGTCATAGGAACAACCCCTGTACTTGGCCTGTGTTGCTGTGCCTATGTGAGGGAATACTTGTACTGTGCTGTGTCTGTTCTGTCAGTCTGGTCGAAGCGTGAGCTTTCCTGGTGTACACATTCTGGGAATGTGCATACAGCTTGCA
Organism: Lissotriton vulgaris; assembly: GCF_964263255.1. Taxonomy (NCBI): domain Eukaryota; kingdom Metazoa; phylum Chordata; class Amphibia; order Caudata; family Salamandridae; genus Lissotriton; species Lissotriton vulgaris. The sequence goes on along the minus strand of NC_141687.1, from coordinate 2,124,196,117 downwards.
CTGCTGCGCCTGGGCTATGCCTCTTTTGTGTGCGCAACGGAAGGTGCATGGCTGTGTTGTTCCAATTCTGTGTGTGGTGGACTCTTGCACTGCTGCTGCGTGTTCTGTACCGAGCCTATGTAATGGAAGCTTGCTCACCTCATGAATGTGTTGTTTCAGTTGTTTCACCTGCAATGTAGCTTTTCTGTATGCTCGACTCAAGTGACTTTCTTGGTGTCTCTCTCTGTAGTACCTTCTGCTTGTGAAAGGAAAGTGTGCTTCTCCTGTTTTGTCCGTATAAGGGATGCTTTTTCGGCTGTTGCATGTCTCTTTTTGTATCTGTCACAGTATGGGGAGGTTACACCGTTCCTGCCTGTGTACTGCCTGTTCTCCCTTCCCGCACGTAAGTAGGGTGGTTGGGTCCTTGCAGTTCCAGTTCATCTTATACTCATGCAGAACTGCACAGATAGATTAAGTGTGCCAAATCTGAAACATATGTCTCGGGATGAGTCACCTAGCTTAAAAAATAATAAAGTAGTCCCTAAACAATGGCTAACAATGGTCGCAACAGATGTTCAACGTAGTTGGGCGGTTGTGCTTGGGGATGGCTAAATACCGGAAAAGGCATGACGTACGCATGCCCTTCACAAATGGGGAGAACTAAAAATAGAGCATCAATGGTTGCAGCAAATAGGACGCAACGGGACTCCTTTGGGTGGGCTGGAAGCCCAGAAGGAGATAAGGCATGTTTCAGTTCGAGACAGTGCATGCGTACCGTTTTAGAGCCAGAACCTAAAAAATATGCCAATATATTCCTATTGCAGGGATTAATATTGCCTAAATTCTTCACTTCAATCAGATATATATTATCATTACAATTCCATTATTGGGAATACAAATCCGATTCCACAGTTATGTTTCGTATAAGAAATACCCTCTGCTTTCTTTTTCACAACCCTGCAATTGTTACTTTCACCATACCCTTCTATTATTGGTAAATTTTAATTCAGTATTGTGAACGGACAAAACTAATTATCTTCATTCAATGAGTCCATTACCTTTTTGTTTAGCACATTAAAGATAAATCTTCTATAGAATTCTCCTTTCAAAGACGCTAATAGTCAAAGCCTGCTAGAGACAATCCTAATAAACAAGATCTCAAGTACAATGTAGCAAGAGACCTAATCCATGATCTTATAACTCCTCTTTACATGAGTTGTTAAACACTATCCTTTAAAAGGACGACTTTGAACTCAAGAAAGCACTTAATGGATGCCTTCACTGGACTGTACACCAGGCACCCTCCGAATGAGAATGTTCGCCCCGCAACTCCTGTGAGCCCACTGTGGGATCCAGCCTTTTGCCTAACTCCACTGAGTACCTTCGACCTCCAAAAACTTTTTTATCTGAAGGGAAGTTTCCATCAGGACAAACCAGTCCCTGTATCTGACCAGTGAACTATTGTCGTTGGCCTTAACTCTTGACTTTGACCCAGTCTAACTTATACAGCGCTTTAAATTTAAGAATTCATATATCTAGTTCTACTTAATGTATTTTCACTGTTTTTATGTCACTTATGGTTGTATGTATTTATTAAAATATTTTCCCTTTTTGTAAATTGGTTTTCACTTTATTACTGTTTGAGTACAGCATAAATACTTTGCACATTGCCTCTAAGTAAAACCTGTCTGCTCTGTGCCAAGCTACCAGCGGCTAAGTATAGGTTTATTTAGGGACAATAGTGGTTCAGCCTGGCAAGGATTGTCATTAATTATTGCCGTGGTTTTGATGGAGCAAGGATTCGCACGTAACGCGACTTGCTCTCTTCATGAACCTCGCTTAAATCATAACTGTACTAACTCTGATTGTTTGTCATTTATTTGTATTTCCCCAACACACGGGTATCCCTAGGAGGCTTGCCTATGTGTTTTTCATCATAATCAAGCTTGCACATTAATAAAATGGCCGCTTTGCAGAAATTCAGTCTGCGCATGCGTCGGTCATTCCCATGTGACGTGACGCACTCGCAATCTGGAGGGAAAAGTTCGCTCATGCGCAGGGGTGTTAAAATGGCCGCTTGTCACTAATCATGCTTCATGCTATCTTAAGCCGCTTTTGTATATGCATCTTTTCTGCACTAACTCTTAATGCAAAAAGTATTATAAAATAAGGGATTAAGAGTAGTTGGTCATGGTGTACAGTGTATTCATTTTATTCTGTGTTATTAATTTGTTTTCGCTTACTTTTCATGTACCCCGTAAATGAGGGCCTTGAATTGAGGTTGGGATCCATCTTGATGCTGACGTATCACCCACCATGTGACCTAAAGATCTGGGACGTGCAGCAATGAAACCTGACCAGATTGGCCATTGAAAAGGGGACTGTCCTTTCCAGACACACTTTCGCCCTTGAAGAAATGCTATTTTTATTCGAAATGTGCAACAATGTTGCAAACCTTTTCTTCACTATTGTACTTTCCCACACGTAGGCCTGGGAACCAGGTGTTAGGGGGAGGGATAATGTCACGTGCAGTATAGGTGGTACCTATGACCAAACCACCTCCCTTGACCAATCAGAAGATGGGACTTTTGTCATTTTGCAACATTTATGGGTGGTCTTAGGGACTTAAAACTGTATATATAGCCTAGCTTAGCTTAGAGAAATTATCCGACTTGTCCGACTAGCAGACCTGTCACTGACCCTACGAACTCTATAGGTGCCTGATACAGAGTGCTGCGGAGCATTCTGCCTGAAACTTTCCACAAACTCCAAGGGGTGGAAATTAGTCCTAAGTGCTAAGCGAAGCACTTTGCTGGGAGATTCGAAAGCCCAATCGGGGTTATTTGCGGATTCCGTGCAGAAGAGGGGGTAACGCTGGTGTTGCATCCGATGCTGTAAGGGGTTGGTCGTGCCTTGGTGAACCCAGTCCTGACCCAGACCTGAGGGGTATCCTGTCCTGACTGTCCATGAGCTGTACCTGCTCACCTTTTGGTATTCCTGAATCCTTGAGGGTCCTTGTCCCGTTCTTTCCCAACTGACCCGTGGCCAGGGTTAGTCCTCATTCTCACCTAGGTAACTATTGACATAGGTGTCTGTCTATACTATACTCTCAACTTTTCCTTCCTCTGATTAAAGCAATCTTGCCTGTGATATTCTCCATATCTCCTTTGAATGAAATTCTATGCAAATTGATTATTAGTGAATGTTCCACTTTTACCCTTCCTATAGGACATTGCTAAACCCGACTGTTTATCTAGATTGTTCCACTTATTCCCTTTCCCTTAGTATGGTTGCCGTAAAGTTAGAAAGATAGCATAAGGTTTAGGAATTAGTATAAATTTATTAGGTCACACATTAGGTTTTTCCCTCACGTCCTTGCCCTAGATTAAACTGTATTAGATAAATATTCATTATGATCCATGCCCTATAGTGTTCCCTTTTATTCCATGATACTCACTCTCCTCCAAAGTTATATTCTGGTTCTAATACTTATCATTGATGTATTACTGTGCATTTGCCTGCTTGTAATGGCATTTTCGTCCTAAACTTATACTATATAAAACCCTTAAAACCAACAAGGTGTCTGTGGTCATTATACATTAAAGTAATATTAAAGGTATCAAATGTGTAAAGTAGAATCTTCTCTCTTTTAGGAAAATCCTTATCACCTGTCCACTGCTAGCTCCTGATCTGTCAAGAGTAAGGTGCCTGTGGTAAGTCAGGTACATGAATAGTATGTGGTGTAAGAGTCACCCAACCGATTACTCATAAGAGCGTGCGTGAAATCGCCTGGTTCACCCCAGTATAAAACGTTAACATTGGAAATAATCACGCAAAGGGCCCAGTGCGTTGAAAAATTTGGTGAGCCGGGTGACCCGCGCGCTCTATCAGTAATTTCTGGTAAGCAGAGGAATGGTTAGGACTAGTAAGATAGGTAGATAAGATAGTTAGAAAATAAACCGTGAAAAATAAATGTGCTGCTAAAATTGTTTTTTATATATATTGATTATGTTACTTAATATTTTATTGCGCAACTGTTTTTAAAATATTTTAATTGTTTTGCGATAATTTTATTGCTGCTAAATATTACATGTTTTGTTAACCAATTGTGTGTGATTGTTGAGTGTTGTCTGGAAATCCTCGGGGAATTGTATAACGGATGGTGAGTAGAATCCATCGCGTTCTGAGGTCATTTGTAGGGAGGAAAGGTTAGTGCATGGTTCAAGTGGAACTGGAAGCGCTAATTAGGTCTTTTCGGAAAACTGTATGAATGAAAGTAACGGGATTCTGATAGAAACCTTGGTCTGATATCACCTAGTAAGGGTCACACTAAGGGAGTAATAGAGTCATCGGAGCTTGTATGATAGCAAAGGGAAACGCTGACGAACCCCAGGCTTAGTATATATCCCGGAAAGAAGTGGATGAGACTGGGTAATAGCAGGTTTTCTAATGCTTGCGTGAGGGTAGGCAAGAGAAGTCTATCCAAAGTGTATGAAAAGTAGACAGAAGTGGTTTACTTGCAGTAAAAGAAGAACTTTCTATCTCTTTAGAACACTCCTACACAATGGCGAATGTTACACGTTGTTGACTAAAATTTACGTTAGCACCTTAGAGAAAATACAAAGTTTCCGTTACCTTGTAAAGGAGGGAGACAGTCGAAGGGCTGCTCTGACGTCACTTCGTGCCGCGCTGGGATTGGTTAAACCAGCGGGTGTGTAGTGAAGCCGAAAATTGTAAGGGAGGGGTGAGTGCCTGAGCGTGAGAACGCGTCTCGCGAAAAGGCCGCACACCCATTGGTCGAGAACCTTTGCAACCTCTGCACTGATTGGTTGTTGAGAAATTGGAGTCGCGCTAGCATTGGAAGCACAAACGAAGTAAACATTTTCCGCACCGAGCTTATAGATTGTTACGAGCGGTGCATGTGGTACCCTGATTTTCTGCCTGATCCACGAAATCTAGGGTGTCATAAAGAGTTGATGAGCAAAGGCAGACCTCACAACATGTACGGAGGAAAGAGAAAAATGTCATTTGTCAGCAAAATAAAGAATTTCTTCAAAACTGACAAACCCGTACGGACTAGGGAAGGTGTGATCATTCCTCCACCAAATACTCCAGCCTCTTTCATGATGTTAGAGAAAGGGTATCATACCTGTGTATGGTTAGAGAACTGGGTAAAGTACACTGCGGAGGATGGAGTTTTAGCCTTTCCCATTGATGGTACGTTTAACGGGAGAATCCTATTTAACCTGAGGACCCGAATGAATGAATTACATCCCAGACCTAGATTAACTCAGTATGAAGCTTTAGAGGAATGGGAAATTGAAGCTCTAGAGCGAGACAGACCCCGAATGGACAAGGGAGTGACCCGATGGTATCCAAAAATGGTAAAAGAAACCAAGGAGCAGAAATTAAAACAATGGAGACAAAATATGATGGTAGAAGGGTTATTCCCCATGTTCGGAGCTAATGAAATGGCGGGAGGGAAGAAATGTACTGAGAAAACCCGGCACATGATGCCCCTGGGTGAATCGGAAGATGAGTTTTTAGAGGACTTATTTATGAAAGGTCCTCCGCCTTATAATGAAGAAGCCAGATCCCAGAGCTCAACTACTCCATTGAGACCTTCAGGAAGAAGAAGTGTTAGTGAAGCCGATTCCACAGGGATAGAACAGAGAAGAGCGGGAGGAGAGGGATTTAGTAGACCCGACCCCGTGGTCCCGAATTACAACCCTTTTGGTGAAGGACTAGTTTTGTCCACTCCATCAGCTCCGAATCTATATCCTTCTCTTGTACCCCAAATGATACAGGATCCCCCCCTGAATAGGGTATTACACGAGCAGGAAAGGGACACCCTGAGAGGACAGCGGAATGATCTCATACATGCCATAGCTCAGATTAATCCAAATCCTGAAGCCCTGACAATTCCAGTAACCATTGGTCCAGTTTTTCCCCTATATGGGGACAGAATGAATACTCCTAAAACTCCAGTCATAACCCCGATGATGCCCCCGCCCAGAAGGGAACCACTCATTATTGATGACCAAGCAAGTGAATGTGAGTCCATGGCTTCCTTGATGGATCTGCCTAATAGGGAGCAGGGACCTAGTATGTCTCGAATGGGAACTCAGACTGGGAACAAAGACGTACTAATAGAGTCTTCAACAGGAATTCAGAGGGCAACAGTGGTAACCCCCGAGGAAATAGAAAGGTGGACCCGAGAATTAGAAAAGGGAACCCCTCATCCGAAACCACTAGATATTTATAAGCTAAGAATAAAGCTAGAGGAACTGAGCGCAGGGAATGTGGGTTTAGATCGATTGAATGTCCGAGAGGAAGATGAGTTGTTGTTCATGTGCAAACATCTTACTAGGAACGCAAAAATATACTATGACAAATTAATGGACACAGCAGTATGTATGGGAATAGATATCAGCAGATCCAAAGTACTACAAAAATCCTACAGAGTAGAATTTTCAGACAAAGATCTAGAAAACCTGAATACCGCAGGGAAGAAGACGCAGATTAAAGAACTGATAAACTTAGCACAGAAATGGGGAGATCTAGACAAGTGGAAAGCCAGGTGGGCAAAGAAAAAGGAGGATATCAAGGAGAGACCACGGACTGCTGAGTACGTCTTACAAGAGGCTGACAAACCAGAAAAATTATGTCCCATGAGAGAAGTCCCAGGGGGAAAATATGTCCATGTCCCTTGGTCCAGACAAGATATAGTATCCTTTACCAATGACTTTCCAAAATTACGGGAAAAACCAGTCGATTGGTACCGACAGGTCGAACGCTTCATAAAAGTTCAGAAATGTCTTCTGAAAGACCTGGATGGTTTTTTCGACATTGTGGTCCCTGTAGATTTGTGGACCGACTGCAAAATTGAAATTGATTGGCCTAGCGAAGAATATGCGAGAGATGAGATAACAGGAGCTCCCGCACCTGAAGTAATGAGGAAGTATGAGCAAGTCATACAGTACCTCAAGAAGAAGGTGCCCGCAAAAGATACTGATTGGACCCGCATAGATAGAACTACCCAAGAGCGTGATGAATCAGTCCACTCTTATTATGAAAGGTTACTACAGGTCTTCAAAACTTACAGTGGAATCGATAATGTGGACCTGAAGGACATGACACATTTCTGTTATCGATTCGTGTTAGGATTGAGACCTGAAATATCCCAGTGGATTAGGGATAACAAAATCAGTTGGCAAGGGAAACCCATTGATGATGTTCTCAAATATGCCAAATACTGCGAAGATGAGATCGAGAACAAAAAGAAAGCCCTAAAGGAAAAGGTCATGTGGGCTCAGGTGAAATTAGCTGAACAACAAGAAAAACAGTTAAGTAAAATGACTAACAGTAATAATGCTCCAAATCCGAATGCTGGGGGTGGAGGCAGACCCGGGTAAAGATGAGTAGGGAAGAGGCTATGGAAAAATTCCCCTGTCACGGATGTGGTCACATGGGACATTGGAGAGATAAATGTCCGCAATTGCAGGCTGGTAATGCCCCCGTAAATGGTTTAAATCCACAGGTGCAGAAAGAGGGGATCCGAAAGACCCAACAGCAGGTAAATCAACCCCCGGTGCCACGCGCACCTAGACAGAATTTTAGGAATCAGGGTCAACAGAATGAAAGGGTCGAAGTGTGGGAAGGAGAGAATGAAAGAAATGCACCCATTCCACAGTACCTGTTAAATGATACTTTTCTCTGCGATGATCAATACTGACGGGGCCTGAGAGGGGAGGACAAGGAGTGCGTGCTTGGCGCCTCCTTACCGGTAGACCAGACTGGACCATACATTGAAGGAAAGGTTGAAGGGACAGATGTCACCTTTCTGTTGGACACTGGTGCTACCCGTTCCACTGTGAGAACAGCGGACGTTCCTAACCTACCCCTCTCGGGAGAAGCTATCCAAGTAGTGGGAGTTTCAAATCAGATTATCAGTACTCCGGTAACAGAACCTATGGAAATTTCCATAGGAAATTTCAAGGAAATGCACAGATTTGTGGTCTGTGATTCTAGTCCCGTAAACCTATTAGGACGAGATTTGTTGTGCAAAATGCGTTGCACCATCTTTTGCTCACCAAATGGTGTTGAAATCCAGACCCCAGATGAAGATGGCCTATATAAATTGATGCTACTAAGGCCCGACACAGACATTAAGCCCATGTCCATTGAGAGTCTACCTGAAGAACTGCAATCAAGCGTAATACCTGAAGTTTGGGATTTTACTGGGAAAGATGTAGGCTTAATGGCAACTGTAGACCCAATTAAAATAACTATAAAAACAAATGCTGTATACCCAAATACCAAACAGTATAAAATGAGTGCAGAAGTGAAAGAAGGAGTTGCAAAGGAATTAAACAGATTGCTCAAAGCAAACATCATTCAGGAAGTGATGAGTAGTCCCTGTAATTCACCCATACTTGGAATTAAGAAGCCTAGCGGAAAGTATAGGGTAGTGCAGGACCTGCGCAAGGTAAACCAAATTGTAGTACCTTGCTGTCCCATAGTGCCTAACCCCGCAGTAATACTGTATCAAATTCATTGGGAGGCGGAATGGTTCACTGTCATAGACTTGTGCCATGCGTTCTTTTCCATCCCATTGCATCCAGAAAGCAAATTCCTTTTCAGTTTTGAATTCAACAGCCAGGTCTATGTCTGGAATCGTGTCCCCCAGGGGTACACCGAAAGTCCATCGATTTTCAACCAGTTCCTAAAGAAATGTCTTGAATCCTTAGTACTGCCTAAAGAGTCTGTCCTGGTACAGTACATAGATGACCTACTGGTGGTATCTAGAAGTCAAGACGACTGTGTCACTGATACCATTGCCTTGCTGAATCACCTAGGAAAAGGAGGACATAAGGTCTCACCAGACAAACTACAGTTCTGCAAAACCTCAGTAAAATATCTGGGGCACCAGATAGAGAAAGGGATCAGGAAAGTCACTACAGAAAGAATTAAGATCATTCGAGAGATGACACTACCAGTAACCCAGAAAGAAGTAAGAATGTTCCTAGGAGTTGTTGGGTACTGCAGACAATGGATCGTGGGTTTCGCGGCCATAGCTAAACCCTTGATTAACATGACAAAGAAAGGAGCGGAAGACCCCGTTTGCTGGAATGATGAATGCATGACTGCGTGGGTAAAATTGCGAAATTGTCTGTGCACAGCTCCAGCCTTGGGAATGCCTGACTATTCAAAGAACTTTGAACTGTTCTGTGACACGAGAGACAATTGTGCGCTCTCGGTCTTAACCCAGGAACATGGTCTGATTAGACGTCCCGTGGCCTACTTTTCGGCCGCCCTAGATCCAGTGGCTGCTGGATTACCTGGGTGCCTAAAAGCAGTAGCTGCTACCTGTACAAGCCTAGAGCAGAGTGAGAACATTGTGATGGGACATCCTGTAACTGTATTTGTTCCACATTCAGTTGTGATCTTACTTACCCGAACCAAGACACAGTATCTCACCCCTAGTCGGCTGACTAAGTATGAGAGGATTCTCATTGGTGCAGAAAATGTAATAATCTCCCGATGTAATATCTTAAACCCTGCCACTCTATTGCCCCTCCCCATTGACGTAGAGGCAGGAGGTGAAATTGACCATAGTTGCCTAGACTTGACTGAATTTAGCACAAAACCCCGTCCCGATATCAGAGAAGTGGCCTTGGTAGAGGAAGACCTCAAAATGTTTGTGGATGGTTCATGCTTGAGACATGAGAATGGAGGTTTGAGTGCTGCCTATGCTGTAGTCTCACTGGAAAGAACCCTGGAAGCTTCCTATCTGTTCGAAGTTAAATCTGCTCAAGTAGCGGAGCTCATTGCCCTGACAAGAGCTTGTAAAATTGGGAAAAACAAAAGGGTAACCGTTTATACTGACAGTCAGTACTGTTACGGGGTTGTTCATGACTTCGGCCAGCTCTGGTTGCAAAGAGAATTCATGACTTCCTCAGGTTCTCCTATCCGAAATGGAAAACCAGTACAAAACTTACTAGAAGCCATCCAATTGCCCAAAGAATTGGCTGTGGTCAAATGTGCGGCTCACCGATCTGGAAATGACGAGGTGACAGCCGGGAACAGATATGCAGACCAAATTGCCCAGTACTGCGCCCGACACCAAATGTCCCTCCAAATTAAATTATGGGGAGGTGAAAGCAGTTGCCAACTGATGTTGTTTGAAAGATTGGGAACATGGGATGAGTTGAGAGAATTACAGCAGACCACAGACAAGAAAGAAAGGGACATATGGAGGCAGGATGAATGTAAACCCAGAGAAGGGGATGGTGTTGTGGTCCACAAAACTGGTAGGCCTGTACTACCTGAACGACTGGTTACCGCAATGGCACGAATAATACACGAACCAACACATATTGGGAGGGATGCCATGTGCCGAATGTTTGAAAAGGTGTTCTACAGTTCAAAATTCAGGAGCACAGCGGACAAACTTTGTCAGAGGTGTTTAGTGTGTCAACAGTTCAATGCAGGAAAGAAGACAGTAGTGGAACAAAGTACCATTGGGAGAGCAGAAGGTCCCTTCATTAGGATGCAGGCAGACTTCATAACAATGCCCATGCGCAAAGGATATCGATATGTCCTGGTCATAGTTTGTTTGTTTTCCCGGTGGGTGGAGGCTTACCCAGCAAAGAAGAATGATGCCCTGACTGTAGCTAAATTATTACTTAGGGAACTGATACCACGCTTTGGAATTCCTGAGACAATTGAAACAGACCAAGGTGGACATTTTTCAAACGAAGTCCTAAAAGAACTCTGCAAAGCATTCAAAATGGAGCAAAGGCTGCACTGTGCCTATCATCCAGAGGCTTCTGGAATAGTCGAGCAGATAAACGGCACTCTCAAGTCCAGATTGGCAAAACTGTGTGACTCCACAAAAATGAACTGGATAGAAGCTTTGCCCATGGTGCTGATGAGCTTGAGAAGTATTCCAAACAGAAAGACAGGCCTGAGCCCCCATGAAGTGTTGATGGGAAGAATGATGCGACAGGCATGGGTACCTGGACACAAACTGCTAAGTATTTCTGATGATATGGTGCTAGAATACTGCAGGCAGTTGGGTGATCAAGTGCGTTCTATCTCTCACCAGATTGGAGAGACTGCTGTCGAATGGCCTACAACTCCAGCACATAATCTGAGACCAGGTGATTGGGTGGTGTTAAAGAAACACACCCGGACGAGTTGCCTTGGACCGAAGTGGGGGAGGCCTCGACAAGTGATCCTTGTCACCACAACTGCTGTGAAGTGTGCTGGTGTGCCAAAGTGGATCCATGCAAGTCACACGAAGAAGGTGACTGGTGAAAACGCGACTGAAGCCGAAGGTGGTCCAGCGGAGGAGACTCCAGAAGAGGGTCCGGATCCCGCTGACATCGAACTACCAGGCACAAGTCAAGAAGTTGAATGGTTCCCTGCTGATGACCAGGTTCTTGATCCAATAAGAACCAGAAAATACTCTTACCTAGGTAGTGAGTGGGACAGTGCAGGTGAGTCAGAACAAGAAGGAGAAGGTCAGATCATCAAAACCATCATAACATCTGATCAGGGAATAGGCCAAGTAGGGACAGAACAAGTCATCGACACTCCTCCTCCTGAGCCAGAGGAGACTGGAAAGGGACAGATAGTAGTCAAAGCAGAAGTTCATGCGGAAGAAAATCAAGAGATCGAAGAGCATGAACCAGGCCAGTTAGTAATAGATGAACGTGTTCAGGAAGAAGAGTCCAGTGAATCACTGACCAACGAAGATCAAATACAGTCTACCCCTGAACTAGGTCAGATTAAGGACCAGGCAGAAGAAATAGATAAAAGACCTGGAACAAGTCAGACAGGTAGGGAAAAGGACACTGCTGAAGCAATAGTGCGACAAAGAAGAAAAAGCAAAAGGGTTCACGAGGAAGAGCAAGTTTCCTCGACTACAAACAGGATCGAAAAGAAGGATGAACCCCGATATGTAAAAAGACTAAGAATAAGAATAAAAACAGTCGAAGAAAAACTAAAGGACCAACAACGGGCTGAAAGTGAAAGGAAGGAAGCCCGAGGAAAGTCCATCCGAAAGGGCGGCAGAGTAAAGAAACAGAACAAACTGTATCGGAGCCCTGAGTGGACCTATCTGGTGTTGGAAGAAATTGATGAGCCCGAAGCTTGTGGCAAGAGCGATGAAGGGTCCATTGCTGATCGGAGTTCTGACGAAGACCCTCCTTGAGGTGAAGCGAAGTAAAAACCTCAGCTGAGAAGAAACGAAGAGGGGTTGAGAAAGCCACCTGTAAGATAAAATGTCTGATCCAAATGTCACTGGAAGGTCCAGATTTAGCTGTTGCAAGACATGCTGTAAAGTATGCATCTGTAGTGTAGTGGTACTAGTAATAATATGGATAGGATTAACAGTGTTTATACCTTTTATGATAAGCAAAGACCCTAACATGTATCCTACAGACTTGACGACACAAGACGCAGAAGTTGTACATACTGAAGAAACACCACGAAGTGTAGAAAGACATGACAATGCAATGAGTCTGAGACATACACGACCCGACTTAGAAGCATCAGATGAGGGAGAACTACATTATCCCCAAATGAAGAACAGGACACACTTAAATGTTTTCGCTAATCTTTTAGTGCACTATGTAGAAGCTATGGAAATAGAAGATTGCTATGTCTGCATGATGCTACCTACTTCAGTAGCTGAAGGTGTGACATACCACCATTTACCCCTGACCTATGGAATTTCCTGTAGTATTTTAGCTAGTTTATTCTATAGAAGCACTTTACAGTACTATTACTCCAACACTGACGTTATCTTTTCAGAACTTCCTATTAGAGGGAATCTGAACCTTGTACATACCCTTGGTGGAGTGACTCGCTACATGGGGGAATATTTCCTGACTATAGGTGACATAGATCTGAATGAAGCTCGTAGAGACAACTTGACATGTTCCTTACATGCACAAGAGAAAATGTTCTTGAAAATGGCAGAGAAGAGAAGGGAAAAGTTTCAGAAAAAGGCAAATGATGAACAGAACAGAACCCCTAGATGGGCAGAAAACATGGATAACACCTCACAAAGCGAAGTTACTCCTGCTCTGTTGCTGGATTTTGAACGGAAAGGGAAACTCTGTCTTCATAGAGAAAAGACTAGTTATTATAACAATGTATTCATTGGTTCCAGCGAGTGTGAACATAATTACAAGGTAATTGGAGGTTGGGGTTTCAAAAATGGGTCAGAACCTGTGTTTCCAGGAATTTATTATATATGTGGAAACAAGGCTTATTTCAAATTGCCGGATCACTGGTATGGAAGCTGCTACTTTGGCATTGTCTTTCCGAAAATATACCATGTGAACAATGCAGCTGGAAGCAATGAGGTTACTAATGGCTTAGTGCGTAGAAAACGTGAAAGTGTAGGAGAAATTATAGGTGATATTTTTAGCGCACTGATACCTGGAATGGGGGTAGCTCTGAATACTCATAGAATCTGCAAATTATCTACAGTAGTGGATCGGTTATCCACTGACACTGCTGCTGGATTTCTGATGATTAATACAGAAATGGTTGCGATCAGATCAATGGTTTTACAGAATCGCCTTGCTCTTGATACCTTATTGGCAAAAGAGGGCGGAGTCTGCAGGATGCTGAGGGTACAACATTGTTGCACTTACATTCCTGATAAAAGTATCGAAATTAAGAAGTATATAAGGAACATTACTAATTTAGAAAAAGAGCTCAAACCATTAGAGGTTGACAGTGCCTGGAAGAGACTGACTGATGGTCTCTCCTCTGTAGGTAGTTGGTTCTCTAACTTAGGAAAAAGCCTTTTATGGAAAATACTGATGCCAATAGTTGGAATAGGTGTGATTGTTCTGATCATATTCATCTGTTGCAAATGCCAGAAATGCAGAAAATATGTAGTGAATAAAAGAGGAAAGCGAAAGGCTGAAGACTTAGAATTAGAAGAATTAAGAAACCAGATATATAAGAAAATAAAGAACAATCATACACACAGAGAGGCGGAGAGAAAACTCAACAATAAGTTCATTGAGGTTGAGATGGATGAATTTGATGAATGAAGTTGGCATCTGTTTTCATGTGTAGTGATGATAGTAAATATCATCAAAGAGGGGATTGATGGAGCAAGGATTCGCACGTAACGCGACTTGCTCTCTTCATGAACCTCGCTTAAATCATAACTGTACTAACTCTGATTGTTTGTCATTTATTTGTATTTCCCCAACACACGGGTATCCCTAGGAGGCTTGCCTATGTGTTTTTCATCATAATCAAGCTTGCACATTAATAAAATGGCCGCTTTGCAGAAATTCAGTCTGCGCATGCGTCGGTCATTCCCATGTGACGTGACGCACTCGCAATCTGGAGGGAAAAGTTCGCTCATGCGCAGGGGTGTTAAAATGGCCGCTTGTCACTAATCATGCTTCATGCTATCTTAAGCCGCTTTTGTATATGCATCTTTTCTGCACTAACTCTTAATGCAAAAAGTATTATAAAATAAGGGATTAAGAGTAGTTGGTCATGGTGTACAGTGTATTCATTTTATTCTGTGTTATTAATTTGTTTTCGCTTACTTTTCATGTACCCCGTAAATGAGGGCCTTGAATTGAGGTTGGGATCCATCTTGATGCTGACGTATCACCCACCATGTGACCTAAAGATCTGGGACGTGCAGCAATGAAACCTGACCAGATTGGCCATTGAAAAGGGGACTGTCCTTTCCAGACACACTTTCGCCCTTGAAGAAATGCTATTTTTATTCGAAATGTGCAACAATGTTGCAAACCTTTTCTTCACTATTGTACTTTCCCACACGTAGGCCTGGGAACCAGGTGTTAGGGGGAGGGATAATGTCACGTGCAGTATAGGTGGTACCTATGACCAAACCACCTCCCTTGACCAATCAGAAGATGGGACTTTTGTCATTTTGCAACATTTATGGGTGGTCTTAGGGACTTAAAACTGTATATATAGCCTAGCCTAGCTTAGAGAAATTGTCCGACTTGTCCGACTAGCAGACCTGTCACTGACCCTACGAACTCTATAGGTGCCTGATACAGAGTGCTGCGGAGCATTCTGCCTGAAACTTTCCACAAACTCCAAGGGGTGGAAATTAGTCCTAAGTGCTAAGCGAAGCACTTTGCTGGGAGATTCGAAAGCCCAATCGGGGTTATTTGCGGATTCCGTGCAGAAGAGGGGGTAACGCTGGCGTTGCATCCGATGCTGTAAGGGGTTGGTCGTGCCTTGGTGAACCCAGTCCTGACCCAGACCTGAGGGGTATCCTGTCCTGACTGTCCTTGAGCTGTACCTGCTCACCTTTTGGTATTCCTGAATCCTTGAGGGTCCTTGTCCCGTTCTTTCCCAACTGACCCGTGGCCAGGGTTAGTCCTCATTCTCACCTAGGTAACTATTGACATAGGTGTCTGTCTATACTATACTCTCAACTTTTCCTTCCTCTGATTAAAGCAATCTTGCCTGTGATATTCTCCATATCTCCTTTGAATGAAATTCTATGCAAATTGATTATTAGTGAATGTTCCACTTTTACCCTTCCTATAGGACATTGCTAAACCCGACTGTTTATCTAGATTGTTCCACTTATTCCCTTTCCCTTAGTATGGTTGCCGTAAAGTTAGAAAGATAGCATAAGGTTTAGGAATTAGTATAAATTTATTAGGTCACCCATTAGGTTTTTCCCTCACGTCCTTGCCCTAGATGAAACTGTATTAGATAAATATTCATTATGATCCATGCCCTATAGTGTTCCCTTTTATTCCATGATACTCACTCTCCTCCAAAGTTATATTCTGGTTCTAATACTTATCATTGATGTATTACTGTGCATTTGCCTGCTTGTAATGGCATTTTCGTCCTAAACTTATACTATATAAAACCCTTAAAACCAACAAGGTGTCTGTGGTCATTATACATTAAAGTAATATTAAAGGTATCAAATGTGTAAAGTAGAATCTTCTCTCTTTTAGGAAAATCCTTATCACCTGTCCACTGCTAGCTCCTGATCTGTCAAGAGTAAGGTGCCTGTGGTAAGTCAGGTACATGAATAGTATGTGGTGTAAGAGTCACCCAACCGATTACTCATAAGAGCGTGCGTGAAATCGCCTGGTTCACCCCAGTATAAAACGTTAACATTGGAAATAATCACGCAAAGGGCCCAGTGCGTTGAAAAATTTGGTGAGCCGGGTGACCCGCGCGCTCTATCAGTTTCTCTTCCCCTCAACTAATATTCGCAATTTCAAACATGGTGTCAATACCTGGTTGTGAGCATCAATTTAGAAAACATCCCATACAAAAGCTACATGGTTATGAATGTGGAGTTACTGCTCGTATCTTAGCGTAACTGCTATTCCAAACTGTCTGTTGTAGTACAGGTAACAATACTAGGGTATATCTCGAAATGTTTACGGAACTTACCCCAAGAAATCTTAAAGAGAGGCAAGGCTGTGGAGGATTGCACACCTGAGATCACCATAAAAGAAGTCGAGCATATTAGGTACATGGAGCATTGAAAGCACAGCCAGGTCAGAGAGCTAGCATGGAGAGGAGAATGCATCTAAACCTATAACCACTCTTATATATGTGGAATGCATGCCCGACACTACCACATATACCATACCCCAGGCTCACCATGTTTTAGGTAGTACACCATGTCTCCAGCAATGCTTGCTGGCATTGTCACTGGTGTTTTAATTAGTTTTCATTGTTAACGTTCCTCTAGATCACTACTAGAACTCACGAAAATTCAGACAATCACAAATAAGCTCCATTTGATATACTATGCGCCTTTGATTTATCTGCACAGATGTTGATTCTTCTTCTAGGCCAGGTAGACGAACACATGCTCAAATGCATAGAAGAGGCACACAAATCAATTAAAATATTTCTAAATTCTAAAAAATGGGGGCGCTTGGATTTAGGAGCCATAACATGTCATGGTGTATCATACTAGGATTTAACACAAGCACGGACAAACGTGTTTATTTAGAAGGGACAATGACGGTAAAAAGATAGAAGGGCTTATCAAGTAAGCAAGAAACACAACTATAAGAGGAGTGAATAACTTATGCTAAACGTAAGAGCTGCAGGCGCAATAAAATAATTCTCTATACTTAAGTTAGGTGAAAAGAATATATCACAGCAATAAGCCAACATTTGGTACATCTAGAAGTACAATTTCAATTTGTAGGGGCCCAGTCAGATTAAAAAATAAGGCCATTTCCCGTGTAGCAAATGACTCATCTGTAAAAAAATATGTACGAAACATTCAGAATTTTAAATAAATTAATAGCTAGTAAAATTAGCATGAATAATTTTAGCCTTGATGACATCATTAATAATGAAATAAGAAAATCTACTTGTTCTCTAACATTGGTCATACACCACCAAGGAATTAAAGGGATCACCACAAAATCAAAAGTCCTCATTGACCATTATTAACTTGAATGGATTGATATATTTCCATTCGTTCCCTGAGAGTTGTAGTTGAGGCCTGGTGGAATTGACCCTTTCTGCAGGGTCGCCCCAGAATTTTTGTCTTCACCCTCCTGTTTTCTGAACCTAATTTTGTTGGCTTTTAGAACTCAGCGCACTTTACCACAGCTAATCAGTGCTAAAGTGCTTGTGCTCTCTCCTCAAAGCATGGTAAATTTGGTTTGCACCCAATTAGCCTCTTTAATTTACTTGTAAGTCCCTAGTAAAGTGGTACTAGGTGTACCTAGAGCCTGCAAATGAAATGCAATGCTACTAGTCAACCTGCACACTGCATTGCCCCACCCACTCAAGTAGCCCTCTAAACATATCTCAGCTCTGCCATTGCAGCCTGTGTGTCCAGTTTTAAACTACCATTTCAGCCTGGAATAATACACTTTTTGTAAGTCCTAAACCTTCCTTTTTAATACATAGAAGTCAACCGGAACCGTAATAAGTACAACAAGTACTTTTAAGTTTTATATGTCTCAGTAGTGAAAAATCCCTAAATTCTTTTTACACTACTGTAAAACCTACCTCGCTCATAGGATAACATTAGTTTAAACTATTACATTTAATAAGTGAAAACTTTTAAATGGGTACAGGTGGACATGTCGAGTTTTCATCACTTTTTGCATACTTTTGTTTGTCACCCTATGTCGGTTCTGTGCACACTTGTCACTGGAACCAAGCTATACCATATTGATTGACTGGGATGCGGCCCTGAGGTATTGCCAGTGGCTGATATTAACTCAATCATTAAATCCATCACTTTTTTTTTCTTTTTAGAAAGTTGGTATTTTCTTGTCCGAACCAACTGTGCTTTTGGAAAGTGTCCTGGATCACATGACTGAGAATGCAGACTTTGAGAAGGTAACTATTCAGTGGGACTGATCGGGTTCCTGTATCCAACCTGCCCTCCATCGCAGTGGGGCTGAACTTGTGATTTTCACCCGTCTAGTGTGACTAGATCACCGTGAGTGGAGCTTTGTACTTCTCTGTGCTATTTTCACCTAAAATTTAAAAAATGACTTTTTCTTTGACTGACTGACTCTTTAACTGATTCGATTTTTGTAATTTTGGTGACTTTTGATTTATTAAAACATACTCACCAGATAGACTGCAGGCACACAGAGCTAAGAGCAGAAAATGGCATCTTTCTAAAAGTGGCATTTCTAAAATAGTAATGATAAATTCAACTTTGCCAGCAAAGAGAATTTAACATTAGTGTTCCAATTATATGAAACATGGCAGAGATGCTCCTTCTCTATCAGGAACTACAGCTTAGAAGTGTAATAAGGAATTTCCAATGTTAACCTATGATAGAGGTAAGCCTTACAGTAGTATAAAACAAATGTGGGTGTTTTTACTGCCAGAACATGCAAAACTTAAAAGTGCATGCCATACCTATAAGTTACACAGCACCATGCCCTATGGGCTACCTAGGGCCTACCTTAGGGATAACATATGTGAAAAAAGGGAAGCTTAAGGCTTGGCAAGGGTTTTTGAATCCCAAGTCGATGTGGCAGTGTAAACTGCACGCACAGACTCTGCAGTGGCAGCCTGACACATGTTTAAAGTTCTACTTGGGTGGGTGGCACAATCAGTGCTGCATGCCCCCTTTTAGCATTTCATTAGCAGGCCCTGGGCACATATAGTGCACTCTACTAGGGACATATAGATACATTAAATATACCAATGGTGGATTAGTCAATCAAACCATGAAAGGGAAGAAGCATTAGCACTTTAACACTGATTTGCAGTGGTAAAGTGCTCAGAGTCCTAAATCCAATAAAAAGAATACAGCACAAATTGTGTGTAAGCAGGCATAATGTTTGGGGGGAGATCACCATAAGGCTGTCAGGTCTAAGAACATTGTTTGACAGTGTGGACTGGACTATACCTTTAAGGGTCAAGACTAATTTGCATGTAGCAGGCTCCAAACTGAGGTGGCATGGTGTGCAAACTAACAGTAACTGGGATATAGACCAAGTAATTACCAGTGGCTGAGATTAATTCAAGCATTCCGGCATCACTTTTTGCATATTTTGTGTGTCACCCTATGTGGGACCTGTGCACACTTTGTCACTGGAACCAAGCTATATCATGCTGATGAGCCCTAACTAGTGTGAAACCACTCCTGAGTTGTTTGCGTTCTGGTATAGGGAGGACCTGGCTTGTCAGTTTTGGCTAAACTGTTCCCATTGGAGCAGGGTAAAAACTGATATGCACATAGCTGGCTCCTGAGTTGGCATGGTGTGAAAAATAACGATGGACTGGGATGCAGCCCTGAGTTATTGCCAGTGGATGTGATTAACTCAATCATTCCATCCATCACTTTGTGTTTACTTTTAGAAACTTGTCTAAACTAACTGTGCCTTTCAGAAGTGTCCTGGGTCACGTGACTGTGAATGCAGACACTAAGAAGGTAACTATTCAACAGAACTAACCGGGTCCCTGTATCCGATCCTCCTCCCATGGCAATGGGGCTGAACTTATCATTTTCCCCCAGTCGAGTACGACCAGGTCCTGAGTGCTGCTTTGTGCTTCTTTGTGCTATTTTGACGTAAAACTTTAACATTTGAATTCTGCTCTTCGACTGATTGGATTTTTGTAATGTTGGTGACTTCTTATTTATTAAAGTGTACTCTAGTTTTCTATGTTGGTTTGGGATTTTCTTGTCTTTTGTTTTCACTTTATTACTGTTTGTGTGCTGCATAAATACTTTCACATTGCCAACTCCATTGTGCCAAGCTACCAGAGGGTTAAACATAGGTTAAATTAGTGATTTTGAGGTACATCCTGACAAGGATTGTGTTTATTATTTGAGTAGGCTATTTACTCTTAACTAATAACCCAATTTCTTACAGCTGGGTATTCACTTTATGTCATGGATAATTGTTAATATAATAGTTCTGAATAAAAACAGATCACAGTGAGTTCCTTTGTGTTTTATAAGCCGTGGATTTCGCTTTTCATCCTAAATAGTAAGAAGACAGGCCTCATTTAGAGTTTGGTGGGATGAGCGCACTACATGAATTAAATGTGCATGGGGGCGCGACCTCCTAAGATGGCCATGTAGACGTGTCTCCCGGTGCTCCTGTTGGAGGAATCGAAATCCGTCAGAATCCTGCAGTGTAATACTAACACTGACCCCACAAATCATGACCAGAAGTCAGGGATTTTCACAGCAGGGCTGGAGGCAATGTTGGCGGACGTCAGGACTTGCAGTCAAGCTCTGGAAAAAATAAAGGTCCTGCAAGCCACCTTGATCCAGCCACGGGAGGCAACCTGAAAGCTCGGTGCAGCGGAGAGACGATGCAGGCAGAGGCTGAAATGGGGTGGTAAAGGCAGCATGCGATGGAGGGCGGTGCCGGGTTGAGCCATTGGAGAGTGTCTCCCGAAGCACCTGGGGGCCCTTCCCCCATGTGGTTAACTGAGGAGGACACAGAGCTGGACCAGGAAAAAGCAGCAAACGGTGGGCCCTGGGCAACGTTCGGAGGAGTGGGGCACCTGGAAGAACAGTCTGCTGACTGAGGAGAAATCGAGAGGGCCTAAAGAGCAAAACAGTGACCGGCCCAAAAAGCAAGGCGGGGACCCACAAAGGGGAGAAGTACTGAGCCCCTGAAGCACTGTACTGCACCAGCCCGTGGAGGTATGGGGCCACGGGTCCTGGGACGCAGATGTGGAGAACACCAGAGGAATCTAGACGGTTGGGGGCTGCAGCGGGAGGCCTGCCCAGAAGAGGGGATCATGACCACAGAGAGTTTCTGAGTTGGTTGGTCCGCGGGCCCTCCGAGGTGCAGACACCAGTCCGCAGGATCCACGGGGTGCGGGCTCCCATACAGATGGTGGCCAGCTCAGACTGAAAGGATGTAGTGATGCGGAGGCTGCACGTAGCAATACACGCCACAGGAGAGCTTTAAAGTCGCCATGAGAGCTGCCACAGGGCCCCATTGGTGCCGTGAGGTAAGATTGTGCTTGGGGCCAGAGGGGGCCAACCGGCTTGGAATGCAGTGGCAGACCCGGCTAAGCAGTGATCAGAGAGAAGCAGAGAAGATGAGCTCCGGCTGCCTGGGGCGGAGTAGGGCTCCCTCAGAGCCCTTGGCAGCGAACCGGCCTATAGTCAGTTACCACAGAAAAATCCAGAGGGAAAAGTACACCAGTTGTGCCCAGGCTGAGGTGGACAGAAGCCACAAGACAATTAAGCCCTGGACTGGGAACAGGTGAAGCAGGCTGAGGGCAAGATGAGTAGAGTGAGCAGGCATGAGAGTGCTCGATCCCTGGGGCTTGAGGAGGTGCACACCAAATAGTTTCAAGTGCAGACGTCTCCGGAGCTGGAGTGAGAGACCAGGGAGGAGTACTGTCCTTTCCTGAAAAAAGGAAAAAAAAGTACCAAGGAACAACTTAGAGGAAGCCGAAGCCCAAGTGGACTGGACACCCCTATGGATATTTAAGTAGGAAGTGGTGGGGGTTTGCCCGAAGTACTGTTGAAGGTCCACCAAATAGTTATTCATTGGGTGAGTAAGCTACAATGGTGAAAGACAGGGGCAACAAGTTGCAAGCCAATAAGATTCTGAACTATGCACAGCCCTTCCCCCAGGGCCTTGATCTGCAGGAAATGAGTTCAGAGAAGCAGGGGGGGGCTACTTGCCCACAGAACAGAACCCACTCTATCCGACATACTGGCAGTGATCCAGAACGCCAGGGACTGTATAGTGCACAGAATACATATCATGACTATTGACGACAACTTGCTAAGGTGTGACCTGCATACGTTTTCCAACAGAGTAACCACCAAAGAACGGAATGTTGAAACACTTCAATGTAGGTGTTTTCCTTAGGGAAACATTGATTGATTTGCAGAAAAAAGTGGTAAAACGTGACGATTGAGCAGAGGATATCAAAAGAAGATCACAAAGGAATAATTTTAGATTCGTGGGATTCCCTGAAAGAGCCAAAGGAACTTCAGCTGAACTGCTCCTGGAGAATTGGATTGTCAAGGATCTGGCTACCAAACGTTTCCCCAATTTCTTTCAGGTAGAAAGAGCCACTGCGGCCATCAAAGCCCAATTTGTTAATTACCAGGACAGAGAAGTGATCCTGCAGGCCACCCATACTAGAGGACCACTCCAGTTCGAAAGCCACCCCATTGCAATTTACCCAGACTATACACAGTGGGTACAAGACCAAAGGAAGACATTCTTTATGGTTAAACGATAACTGCGAGACGCTGGGATAATGTGTAGCCTCCTCTTTCCACCCAAGCTTCATGTTGAGCACAATGGAAAAATCCTGTTTTTCTTCTCTGCGTCAGAGGTGACTGACTGGTTGGATGCCACTGGGGGACCTGACTCCTACCCGGCGCCCCCTACAGGGTCCTCCAAATTATCGGAGGTGAATGATCCCGCACAGGTCGTACACCTCAAAATCAGATGAGACTCCTGGATGACACCAGAAGCCGGGGCAGAACCAGGTGCCCCCTGATGGAACCCTGCAGCTTGGAGAGACTGTATATGACTTGGAAGAAGCAATCCAGGATGGCTATATCGATGAGATTCAGACAAGTGTATTGTTGTATTTTGTTAGTGTTTGAGGTGCATTTGGGGAATCTATCTATTGTTTGTAAGGAGAGGAGGCTTGGGGGACTTGACAAAGTTGCTTGTGTTATGCAATGGTTGGGAATTTTCTCAATGTTTTTGTGTGTGGGTGTCAGGCTAGCATTACAGAATGCATTTACCCAAGGGGTGGAATGGTGAGAGGAAGAGAAAAAGGCGCCGTAAATTTCTAACAAAAGTTGGCTTTTATGACTTCCCCCATGATGAAACTACTCACCTGGAATGTCCGGGGCATAGAATTGTTTGAAAAACGTAGATGAGTATTTGCCTATCTGAAAAGCTATAGGGTCAGATGTATGACCCTTTTTTGCGGCTGCAAATGAAAGAACCTCTCGTTTGCGGCCGCAAAAAGGGTAATAGCATGTACAAATGCTATTTTGCGAGTCACTGACTCGCAAAACAGCATTTTCGACTTTTGCTATTAGAAAGGGGCGTCCCTTCCTAATAGCGAGTCAACATGCTATGTAGTAGTGTTTTGCGACCACAAAACACTCGCAGTTTACCCCCTACTAGAGGACCCCTTCCCTTTTGTGAGTATGTTGGAAAATATTTTTTAAGAGTAGGCAGTCGTCCCAGAGACCACTGCCTGCCCTTAAAAAAATTAAACTGAAAAGTTTTATTTTTATTTTTTAAATGCAGCCAGTTTTTCTTTAAGGAAAACAGGCTGCATTTAAAGAAAACTGCTTTATTAAAAAAAGCAGTCCTAGACACGGTAGTCTGCTGAGCCCAGCAGGCCACCATCGCTGGGAGGGCCGGTCATTCTCAATAGGCTAGCAAATTGCAAGAGGCTCATTAATATTCATGAGCCTCTCAATTTGCGACCTCATTGGAAATTGCAAACAATTTTAAACACACTGTTGTACATGCAAACTAGCGCATCGCAAATTGCGAGTTGCAAATGACTCGCAATTTACGATGTGCTATTTTGCAGGTCGTACATCTGGCCCATAGAGTGTCAAATTTATGCCTACAGGAAACTCACGTCTGGGGTTAATCATTACCTTGTATAAGGCGGAGGCGGAGAGGTCAACTATATGCAACGTCTTGTTCAGGATTTGCACGGGGAGCTCTCATATGGGTGGCACAAGCGGTATGCATCCTATAATGGACCCAGAGGGATGATATGTGATTTTACATGGTAAACTGTAGGGATGGGAAATATGCTTTATTAATGTGTATGTTCCTGATTTGGACTGCCACACTTTTTTTCCCACCGTCTTGTCTGCGGCGACCCCATACTTGGGTGCAGCGCTGATTATAATGGGTGACGTTAACTATGTCCTCGATGGAATGCTAGGAGGGTGGATATCTGACTATGGTTACCCCCAACTTTTTGCCTGGTGTTTTGCTGGTTTTTCGACTTAGTTGACCTGGGACCCTGCTATTCAGGGCCCCAGGCCTACTTCTCTCTCTGTAAAATGGATTCCATGTACCTTAGGGTCATATCTAGTTGGATACTGAGTCACCTTATCAGTCCCTGTACAGTGTACCTTAGGTACCCAGGGCATAGGTGTACCCAGGGCCTACCAGGGGCTGCAGCATGTATTATGCCACCCCTGGCTGACCATCCAAATCTGACACAACTGGCTGCACGACAGCTGGGGCAAGGTGTTGTAATCACCCTTTGCTTTAGATATAGTATTCCTATATCTAACCCTAAAATGGACACATGTATTCCTATCAGTCACTCCTATGGCAGGCCTTATCAATCCTGAAGGCAGAGTGCTTGGAATTATGTGAGATGGTGCTCTGGCATGAGCTGAGCCCGTTTGCAGCTTGCGGAACCAAGTCCTAATAGCTGTTCCATGATAACACGTACCATATACTCTTAAGTGCATTATAATCCTCGCGGTTATTTGCCAACTTTGGTATCGCTTTATCAAAACATGTCAAGTAAGGTGTCATACGAATTGGAATACTAACCCCTCGCCAATTCTGGCGACGGGGTTAGCATTCCACCCTTCTAGAGGCACACAACATGTATGTAACTGTGAACCCCAGTTAAAGTTAACTCGAGCCTCAGCATCACAAAATGGATGCTGCCACCACAGACACAAGTCTGACCTCCTGCTGCTGGGAGTCCTTCCAGCGAGGAGAGCTTGGACAAAGGGTTTCCTGTCAGGGGCGGTGCTAGCACCATCCCAGACAGGGTTTTGTGTATCCCAGGTAGGCAGGGCTGAGAGGAAGGTGACTGCAAGTGGCACCCCGGTGCTCACTGTGCATATGCCGGCTTGAACCAGTTCTAGGGGCACACCAGCCCCTGAGCTGGGGACAGTCCGGACAAAGCAGAGGGGTGTAACCACCCCCCTCCTGGTCCCACCCATGGGCAGGACCTAGTCGCGTGCCAGACCCTTTTTCTTGAATAAAGGTAGGAGCAGGCCCCCTTCCCAAATTAGATCATTCTGAATCTTGATGACTTTCCATGAAAGAACTCTTGAACCTTTCTGAAGACTCTCCCTTGTGGCTAAGGAGTAGCCACCCTGCACCAGCGGGCACCATCTAAGCGCATGCGGTTTGCTGCAAGTCCATCCTCCGGATCAAGACTGCCCAGCTCGACGAGACCCGGATTCCCTGGCACCTCTGACCTCTACCTGCATCATCAGCCCAGCTGAGATTCGTAGGTGTGACGAGACCTGAAGGGACCGGCCATCTTCAAAACTGCACAACGCTTATCCAGCACGACCGCCGAGGGATCCTCGAGTGAGTGCTTTGGGGTTTGAGAAGCCCTAACCCTGAGCAGCTCCAGCACCGAAGTCCAGCCCCCCAGCATCCACGAGATCTGGGTGGGGCCCTTCTGCTCTTTGCTGCTCACCGCGTTGTCCGGCTACTTGCCTGCTGGCTTGTGGCCCTCCTGACGACGAACCACGACACTTCCATCGCTGGTCTGGTTGCTCCAGACTGGCCCTTGCTCCCTTCCAAAAGAGGAGCACCCCGGACCCTCCTGGTCCACTCCAGACGCCATCTTGAGTCCGCCGCGTGGGCTTGCCTTTGCCAAGGTTTGTTGCCCCAATCCTGGGTCCAGCATCGCCGACAGCAGACACCTTCGTGGGACAGCTCGCACCTCCATCTTGGTCACCGACAACGCCTCCTGGTCCGAGAGACTGCCGAGCCCAGCGTCGCCCACTCACCTGGTCGAGGTGACTTCATCCGGTGCCATCCTGGTGCCCTCATAATCACTGGCTAGTGATTAAGAACTGAGTCCCCTCTGCTTTCAGGTCGTCTCCATCTTCGATCCAGGCTGGGATCACTCCGGACATCATCACTGGTCGCCTGCCAGCAACTTCTTCTTTCAGGCTCCATAGACTGTAACGTGGATTCCCGACGTCTTTTGAACCCTATGCAGCCGCAGCCCTTGGGCTAGGTAACCTGAGCATTTCGGTGCTCCAACATAGGTTCACTATCTAAGTGTCCAGATCCTTTTTCGTTTTCAGCCTAACTAGTCGGATTCGTCCGATAACTAACTTTACGAAATCTAGCATCCATAGACTTTGTCCCGCATCCCGCGTGAGAGTGCACACTCTGCACCCGATCTCCCTAGGCCTCCTGCTCCTAACCTGAAGGTTCAGTAGTGTAGTCCTAGCGACCCTGAAGCCTCTGGAACTTGTTACTTACCTACTAGTATTTCGCATTCCACTTTTGTAGTATATGGTTTTTCGTGCCCCTCGGGCATTTGTGTAAATTGTGCAACTTAAAGTATTTTCTTAAGAGTTTTGTATTGTGCTTAGCTCCCTGACTCATAAAGAGATCAGGGTAGACTTGTTATAAATAAATATCCTTTTATTTTCATAACAACTTGTGTGGTGTCCTTTCACTTGGTGTTCAAGGGGTATATGTGATGGTATAACAGCTGGCTTAACACGCCCTCTAGAGTTTAGCCTAAAGACTGCTCTTGTCCATGCTACTAGGATAGCTGGTCTGTAAGGTTGACTTACAACCAATCATCAATAAGGGTTGTTTGGAATGATACACAGTGATCACTAGAATAGTGAGCACTACATATCAGGCCAACTTCTCACATTGGTGAGCAGCGGTTGGGATTTGAGCTTGCTGTTGTTTTACCACACGTATCCTAAGAATATCATTTGAAAGATCACATAAGTACCAAGGTACATATAACTTAGCTTAGAATACTCTGAGTTCTACTGAACCAGCTGTTGTAGTGTAACAGGGTCTAGCACACCCTGACTACAACTCTAGCAAGGGATCAGTAGGCAAACAAATAGTGTAGGTAAGTGCACCACTTACACCTCACTAGAAAAGCATGTCAGACAAAGGAGGGAACTCAGAGGCCCCCCTTGTGTCAGTTGACCCTCCACAGGTCATATCAAGATATGCAGCTCTTAGCTTCCAGGAGATGAGACAAGTGTGTACCTCCAGGAAGATAAAACAGGGTTCTAACTCTACCATCCCATTCCTGATTGGTCTCTTAGAGACTTATGATGCCAGGAGGGCTTCTAACACAGGCCCTCCTAATCCAGATGGGAGCATGCCCCCCTTAGGGGGAACCCCTGGGGACCCTGACCTCAACCTCAATGGAACAGTTAGTGAAGGAGAGGAAGAGGATCAGAAGTTGTCAGGGGATGAGGCAGACAAGGGTCAGGTATAAGTCAGTAGACTCACCAGGACCAACTTAAGCAGGCATGAAAATGGACTTGGGGGACCCCCAGGCCCACTCTCAGGCAGGCTTAACATTGGGAATGGACGAGTTAGGTCTCTATCCAGAGGCTCTAACAGATCCATTCGAACCAATGGCTCTCAGACCTCTTCTCACAGAGGGATGACATACCCTCAGAAGAGAGAGCATGAGGCCAAGATGAGGGAAGTCAATCTGAGGATTGAAAGGGAAGAACTTGCCCTGGCCAAAGAGAGACTTGCCTTTGCTAGAGAGCAGAAATTGAGTGTGGCAGACCCCACTGGTGGCAGCATTTTACCTAGAGAAAAGGACAGGAGTTTAGACACTAGGCAGTAAGATAGTGCCCCCCTTTAAACAATGGGATGACATCCACAAATGGATGACTGCTTTGGAGAGGGCCTGCACTGTCCAGTGCATCCCCCAGAGTCAGTGAACAGCTATCTTGTGGCTCTCCTTTGAAGGCAAAGGTAGAGATAAGCTCCTCACTACTAGAGCTGAGGATGCTAACAATTACCAAGTCCTGAAGAATACACTGGTTGATGGGTTTGGCTTAAAAACTGAACAGTACAGGTTGATGTTCAGAGACACCCAGAAAACTCAGTCTCATGATTGGGCTGACTTCGTTGATTGTGCCACTAAGGCTCTAGAAGGCTGGCTATTGGGTAGTAAAGTTACTGACTTCACAGGATTGTATAATCCTATTATGAGAGAGCAAGTCCTAAATAATTGTCAGAACCAGTTATTACACCAGCACCTGGTAGACTCTGATCTGACCTCTCCACAGGAATTGGGTAAGAGGGCAGACAAATGGGTCAGAACCAGGATTAGGCCTAAGAACCAGGGTGGTGACCAAAAGAAGGAATCAACCAAGCCTCAAGAGAAGGGTGGGAATAAATCTTCTGATCAAACCCCAGGGCCCCAAAAATCTCCTGAAAAGGGTGGGTCCCAAAATCCTTCCAATGCCCAAAAGAAACCTTATTGACATACCTGCAAACAGGTAGGCCATTACAAAACTGACAGCAGTTGCCCAAAGGCCAAAAACAATAGGGAGAACATACCCCCAAATAAAACTTCCCAGCCTCCTGTTACTACTAGTAGTAATCCCCCAGGTGGTGGAAGTGCCCCCAAGAATCTGGGTGCATTTTCTTTGGGAGTTCCTGGGGACTCTGGCCTAACCAGGTCCCCAAACTTAGATACTCTTGTCTGTGAGACTGGCATGGGGTTTGCCAACTTCACAACTTGTCCCAACACTTTGGGCAAGTACAGACAGGAGCCCCTCATCAATGGTTAAAAAGTTGAGGCCTACAGAGACACAGGGGCTAGCATCACCATGGTGACTGAGAGCCTAGTCCCCTCAAGGCAACTTATACCTGGAGCCACATACCAGGTGATGAACATTGATGGAGTGCAGAGAGATCATCCCATAGCAGTGGTAAATCTCAGCTGGGGAGGTGTCACTGACCACAAGAGAGTGGCAGTGTCACCAAACTTGCCTGTAGATTGCCTACTGGGGAATGATTTAGAGATCTCAGCCTGGGTTGAGGTAGAGCAAGAAACCCATTTTAAAATGGTAAACCTCCATGGTAAGGTTAGTGGGGCAGTGATAGCCACAGCCCCAGTCCAAGATGTCCTCCCTGAACAGGTCAGGAGGGCTGTGCCAGTCACAGCCCAATCTCAGACAGATTCCTTCCCTGAACAGGTTGGCAAGGCTGTGATGGTCACAGCCCATACCCAAACCGAGTCCCTTTCTGAAAAGGTTGGTGGAGTTGTGATGGCCACAGCTCAAACTCAGACAGATAATAGTGTTGTGAAGCCTGAAACTATGGATCACTCCACTCAGACAGAGAGCATTGAGGAGGAAGAGAAATCTCCCTCCCACCAGACTTTAGGAAAGGATCAGCCTCCTCAGGGAACTGATCTGACCCCTTGTGAAGGAACTGCCCCAGAGGTAGTCAGGCCTAGCCTGGCAGAGCCCCTGATGTCAGTAGACCCTTCTAAGGTGGGACCCAGTCTGGAGCAGGTAACCTGCCCCTCTCTACCCTGCCGCAGTCAGCCCAGGGCTGTAGAGGTCAGGGAGGTCAGTGGTGGACCCCAAAGGGCCCCCTGTCCAAAAGAACTGCCCAATCAACAGATTAAGGGCACTGAAGCTTGTAGTCCTAGCCAAGTGAAAATAAAACAAACTCCTGAGGGATCCCCCTTAAAATTAGTTAGGGACCTCCCACAGATGGACACTGTTGGGCACAGCTAAACCTGGGGCCTAAAAACCCCAAACCTGACCTGTCCCTCCAGTAAGCCAAACAGAGGGACTCAGCCTCCAGCTTTAGGTAGCCAGAGGTTGACCCTGAGAGCTCACAGCAACTCAGTCATGGAAAGAAAGGCATATATGGTGGATAGTGATTGGAGGAAGTTGAGCCCAACTTTAGTGGAGTCTCACTTCAGTACTCTATTCCCACACCAGCCTTTTACTTTGCCAAAACACACCACAGGTAGAAATTCCCTATGGTGGAGACCCTCAGACACCCTTAGGGTGAGGGATTGCTTAGTGGACCATGAGCTAGGAGGTAACCATGCCAGTAAATATACCACCTCATATGGCCACTCAGGCAATATAGGCTTACATGGTCAAGGATAGCCGTATCTCCTTTCGTTTGGGAGGGGGGGGGGGTTATGTAGGAGGGTGGATATCTGACTATGGTTACCCCCAACTTTTTGCCTGGTGTTCTGCTGGTTTTTCGACTTAGTTGACCTGGGACCCTGCTATTCAGGGCCCCAGGCCTACTGCTCTCTCTGTAAAATGGATTCCATGTACCTTAGGTACATATCTAATTGGATACTGAGTCACCTTATCAGTCCCTGTACTGTGTACCTTAGGTACCCAGGGCATAGGTGTACCCAGGGCCTACCAGGGGCTGCAGCATGTATTATGCCACCCCTGGCTGGCCATCTAAATCTGACACAACTGGCTGCAAGACAGCTGGGGCAAGGTGGTGTAATCACCCTTTGCTTTAGATATAGTATTCCTATATCTAACCCTAAAATGGACACATGTATTCCTATCAGTCACTCCTATGGCAGGCCTTATCAATCCTGAAGGCAGAGTGCTTGGAATTATGTGAGATGGTGCTCTGGCATGAGCTGAGCCCGTTTGCAGCTTGCGGAACCAAGTCCTAATAGCTGTTCCATGATAACGCGTACCATATACTCTTAAGTGCATTATAATCCTCGCGGTTATTTGCCAACTTTGGTATCGCTTTATCAAAACATGTCGAGTAAGGTGTGATACGAATTGGAATACTAACCCCTCGCCAATTCTGGCGACGGGGTTAGCATTCCACCCTTCTAGAGGGACACGACATGTATGTAACTGTGAACCCCGGTTAAAGTTAACTCGAGCCTCAGCATCACAAATTGGATGCTGCCACCACAGACACAAGTCTGACCTCCTGCTGCTGGGAGCTTGGACAAAGGGTTTACTGTCAGGGGCGGTGCTAGCACCATCCCAGACAGGGTTTTGTGTATCCCAGGTAGGCAGGGCTGAGAGGAAGGTGACTGCAAGTGGCACCCCGGTGCTCACTGTGCATATGCCGACTTGAACCAGTTCTAGGGGCACACCAGCCCCTGAGCTGGGGACAGTCCGGACAAAGGAGAGGGATGTAACCACCCCCCTCCTGGTCCCACCCATGGGCAGGACCTAGTCGCGTGCCAGCCCCTTTTTCTTGAATAAAGGTAGGAGCATCCCCCCTTCCCAAATTAGATAATTCTGAATCTTGATGACTTTCCACAAAAGAACTCTTGAACCTTTCTGAAGACTCTCCCTTGTGGCTAAGGAGTAGCCACCCTACACCAGCGGGCACCATCTAAGCGCATGCGGTTTGCTGCAAGTCCATCCTCCGGATCAAGACTGCCCAGCTCGACGAGACCCGGATTCCCTGGCACCTCTGACCTCTACCTGCATCATCAGCCCAGCTGAGATTCGTGGGTGCGACGAACCCTGAAGGGACCGGCCATCTTCAAAACTGCACAACGCTTATCCAGCACGACCGCCGAGGGATCCTCGAGTGAGTGCTTTGGGGTTTGAGAAGCCCTAACCCTGAGCAGCTCCAGCACCGAAGTCCAGCCCCCCAGCATCCACGAGATCTGCGTGGGGCCCTTCTGCTCTTTGCTGCTCACCGCGTTGTCCGGCTACTTGCCTGCTGGCTTGTGGCCCTCCTGACGATGAACCACGACACTTTCATCGCTGGTCTGGTTGCTCCAGACTGGCCCTTGCTCCCTTCCAAAAGAGGAGCACCCCGGACCCTCCTGGTCCACTCCAGACGCCATCTTGAGTCCGCCCTGTGGGCTTGCCTTTGCCAAGGTTTGTTGCCCCAATCCTGGGTCCAGCATCGCCGACAGCAGACACCTTCGTGGGACAGTTCGCACCTCCATCCTGGTCGCCGACAACGCCTCCTGGTCCGAGAGACTGCAGAGCCCAGCGTCGCCCACTCACCTGGTCGAGGTGACTTCATCCGGTACCATCCTGGTGCCCACCTAATCACTGGCTAGTGATTAAGAACTGAGTCCCATCTGCTTTCAGGTCGTCTCCATCTTCGATCCAGGCTGGGATCACTCCGGACATCATCACTGGTCGCCTGCCAGCAACTTCTTTTTTCAGGCTCCATAGACTGTAACGAGGATTCCCGACGTCTTTTGAACCCTATGCAGCCACAGCCCCTGGGCTAGGTAACCTGAGCATTTCGGTGCTCCAACATAGGTTCACTATCTAAGTGTCCAGATCCTTTTTCGTTTTCAGCCTAACTAGTCGGATTCGTCCGTTAACTGTAACTTTACGAAATCTAGCATCCATAGACTTTATCCCGCATCCCGAGTGAGAGTGCACACTCTGCACCCGATCTCCCTAGGCCTCCTGCTCCTAACCTGAAGGTTCAGTAGTGTAGTCCTAGCGATCCTGAAGCCTCTGGAACTTGTTACTTACCTACTAGTATTTCGCATTCCACTGTTGTAGTATATGGTTTTTCGTGCCCCTCAGGCATTTGTGTAAATTGTGCAACTTAAAGTATTTTCTTAAGAGTTTTGTATTGTGCTTAGCTCCCTGACTCATAAAGAGATCAGGGTAGACTTGTTATAAATAAATATCCTTTTATTTTCATAACAACTTGTGTGGTGTCCTTTCACTTGGTGTTCAAGGGGTATATGTGATGGTATAACAGCTGGCTTAACACGCCCTCTAGAGTTTAGCCTAAAGACTGCTCTTGTCCATGCTACTAGGATAGCTGGTCTATAAGGTTGACTTACAACCAATCATCAATAAGGGTTGTTTGGAATGATGCACAGTGATCACTAGAATAGTGAGCACTACATATCAGGCCAACTTCTCACAATCGTGAATCCCCCCGAATGAACACAAAGCCACGAATGACAGGGGCCCTTAAAGACACTACTTTAACGAGATCCCTCCAAATTACTCATGAAGCTCGGAAAGATGGATTTACAAGACTAATTGGCTACTACTACTTATAATAATGGATATCTCTCAGGTATAAGAGGTAGCAATGATATTTAAAGATTGCCAAGCATTATAACCTGTCAATTAGTGACACCGTATTTTTTACCATGCAGGAGATACTATATTATAAAGAAAAAAGGAAAAAAGGCTCGTACTTGCGGAACCAGGATCGAAAGAGCGTTCTGGAATAGCATATCCAAGGTAATCAAGCCTAGAGGCCAATACCCATAAATGACAATATCGGCAGGGGTAGTGCGATAATTGTACCTCTCTTTTATCCAGTAGGAAATAAAGTTTGTGCTGCCTAACAACAACCCAGAGTGATTTTCCATCCCACCTGTCAAAAGACTCTCTGAGGTAAAATAGGCTGGTAGTTTGAAGTTTGGAAACTTCCTTGGTATTAGAAGGGTAACAGCAATTCTTGTTCCTTCCTCCACCTAGTCATAAAAGAACTCTGTTGGACAAGTAACCATTATTCTGAAAGCGGTGTTTGAATGTGGATCTACGATAGGTTACAACAACGCTTTAATAAGAGTGAGTATCAACAGGGTATGGTTCAAATCAATAGTGAGTGTATATGACAGCTGTGACAGGACTAAAAACGATTTGAAAGACATTGTGAGAGGTGTAATAGATTACATCATTGCCCCGAGTAAGTGGGGGCAAAAAAGAAAAAAAGAAAACATGACGATTTATGTATTAATGCAAATTATGGACACCCTTCCTGGGTATAAGGTGGCACCGGTGTTGTTGTTTGTATATATGTTATTAAGTTTTGTTTGATCCAATCAATGTTTGGATAATGTATTTTACATCGGCATAAAAACTTATTGTGGGTCTCTTTATATGTATTCTTACAGCAAGAACCAGGTTGTAGAGAAGTCTATTTGATATATCTGGCCGGTCCTGATGAATATTTGATATATCTGGCCGGTCCTGATGAAGGTGGCTCCCACTGTTATCTTTTGTCACCGAAAAGGGTGGACCAAGTCTTTGTAAAACCCTACAGTTTGTAGTAACCCTGTATTGGGCATTAGATAAGAACCAATGAAAATGTGACAACTTGTACAGATATTTTGGGGTGTGAATGTGTGTGAAGTATGTATGTGTGGATTGATTGTTGTTAGCTCTCCACCTGGTTATGCATTGATTACTATATGAATTTGTGAATTACTTTTCATGATGTTTTGTTGTTAAATTGTGTATACAAGGAATTAATTTTGGAACCTTTTAATGAGAATAATGTCAAAAAATACAAGAATGTAAAAAAATTATTTAAATAATAAATAAAAAAGAGAATGAAAATGATAGACATGTAAATTTGTGTTTTGATTATGCCCATGTTTGAATTTAGAGGCTAAAACCCTCAAAAAATAGACACGAGGGAGCTTTGCTTATATTGGCCCTTAAAGACACTATACAGGGTATGCAGTTGTGTGATATTTGAAGGACACACTATCCAGGGCAGAGGTCCTTTTCTTGTGACAACCTTGCATATAATACGTTCAGTCGACTAGACTATTTCTTCCTTTCGCTGGAATTAGCTCCTGCTGTAGATGGGATAACATACTTGCCCAGGTACCTCTCAGATCATTCGCCAGTTCTGCTTACCTTCGGGGCAAAACGCCCTCATTAGGCAATACCAATGAGGAGACTACAAGCGGGGGCGCTGTCGGATCTCCCCTTTGCAACGGCGGTGTCTGGTGCAATATCTCAAAACTTTGAGGAGAATTGTGGGTCGGCCTCCAGCAGGGCATTCAACTGGGAGGCCATGAAGGTTGTGCTTTGAGGGATCTGCATACATACAACATATGGTATGAGGCTTCAGTTAGAGTTAGATATACAAGTGTAGGAGTGAAGGTTGGGCAAGCTGGAGTCGGATCTCCCTACAACTACTCATATAATGGGTGAGTGGTGTACTGCCCACGAAGAGCTATTAAAGTCTTGTTGATGATTGAAAAAATGCACTTATACAGTGTACCGGCAGCGCTGGCATATGGATGGGGATAAGACAGGGGCTTTGCTCAATAGGTTGGTGAAGAGGAAGATAACCATGAAACCTAAAGTGGTATACAACCAATTGGCGATCCTTAATATCCTTACCAAGCACTTGGCCAATGTTTATTAGAAACAATTCTCCCCACCACAGGCAGTGTTCCGGGAATTCTTGGCTTCAATAGAGGTAACCTGATTGGATCAATAAGCGGAAGAGTCGCTAGGTGCCCCGATCACTAAAGAAGAATTACTGGTGGCTATCCGTATTCTTAAGCCAGAAAAAAGCCAGGGAAGTGGCGGTTTCCCGGTCGAGTTTTATCACTAGTTCACTCCATTGCTGGTTTACCACCTCCTAGAGGTGTATAACAAGGCCTTGAGGGTACAATCTCTGTCAGCCTCCATGAGGGAATCAGTAGTAATTATGATCCCAAAACTCGACCAATTTCGCTTTTGAACCTTGATATTAAAAAACTAAGCAGGATATTGGTGGCTCTGCTCCTTCGGCACATGCCCCACCTGGTCTCCCCTGATCAGGCCTGATTTATACCAAAGCATAGTACCACTCATAATCTGCGTCGCTTGTTGCATGTTTGGCACTCCACAAGCCTCGAGAACAAGGACTATGCCTTAATGCTACTCGATATAGAGCATTGATTCTGTGGACTGGTCATATAACTGGGCAGTCTTGCAACAAATGAGAGTGGGTCCAATTACTCTATAAGGCACCTCATGTCCGAGTTCGTGTTGGGGCATGGTCTCAGAGGCTTTTGAATTGGGCCGAGGCACCTGGCATGGTTGCCCATTATCGCCGCTTATATTGGTGGCGGCGATGGAACCCCTGGTGGCAACCCTGAGGGAACGGTTGAGTACATGGGGGATATCCCTAGGAAATACTAATTATGACTAGTGAACTGGTCAACCCCCCTCATTTGCTGTGTGGATTTTAACATCTTTGCAGATTTTACTGATATTGATGGGACTATTATCTATGGGGGAAGTAAGCCTAGGGTTTATAGAGCTTTGTGCTCTCTGATTAGGTCTTACAGTCTAATAGATGTTTGGGGGCATAAAGAGCAACATGATCCAGGGTTCACATATTTTTCATACCCGCACAAGAAATATACTAAATTAGATTATTTTCTTATTTCGTCTTCAGAGCTGTCGAGCGTGGGTATTGGGAAACTTCCGAAACTGATTTCGGATCACAATCCTCTGGTTTTATTATACGAAATGGATAAAACTCCGAAGGCTAGTTACAGATGGACATTTGAGAGGAGACTGTTGGTGAACCCTAAGTTTATAGATCATTTAAAAAAATGGGCTGGAGTTTTTTTTGATGCAAATAAGTTCAGCGCCTCCCGTAATTGTGTATGGGATGCCTTTAAGGTGGCATTAAGGGGGGAGACGTTCAGCTTCTCTGCCAGGCAGAGGAAAGAAGTTCGGAAAGAACATGAGAAATTAGTAGGGCAGTTAATGGAGGCGGAGGAGCAACACTTGAGGGATATTATAGGGGGAAATGAGACCGTCTTCAAAATGTTTTTGCCTGTTAAGGCCGACTTAAACAAATGGATAGCGGAGAAAAATGCAGATGAGTATCAGATGCACTGGGGTCAAATGTATGAAATGGGGGAGCAGGCTGGGAAGCTTTTGGCACTGAAAATCAGGCAGAGATTTAGTAGGAATATAATTTCTAAAATCCATGAAGGGGATCAGGAGTTTTTAGAGCAAGCTGATATTCGTAGGGTGTTTAATAACTTCTACCAACAACTGTACAGGGAGGAGGATAGGGTAGCATCGGTAGGTGTGGAGCTGGGTGATATCGGCCATAAGCTCAGGATAAACTAACTGTTAGACCCGGCTTCCAGGGCACCAGGGCACTCAGGGGTAAGTGCGCTCCAATCGCATCAACTGGAGTGTTCCCTCACTGGTGTCCTGGGGCCTCAGTACTAAGGGACCCAAAACTGGATAACCAAGTACTCCTCTCCAGCGCTTGACTCTCTCAGGGTAGCGAAACAGACCAGTCCAAGGCTTACTCAAGGAGGTGAGGTGGGGTTAGACATTCAGAATACTGTGTAAACCGTACCCCACCAGCTGATAAACTCAATGTCCAGTCAGTGCTTTACTTTTTATAAAAGAAAAGTACTTTAATACACATAAGATAATTATACTACACATAAAACTAGGATAAACAGTGAAAACCTGAAGTCTCTACAACCCTCTGGTGCAGAGTTCTGACCCCAAACAGTATTATAGCGCCTAGACGCCAAGCACTATAAAAATACAGTTAACATGAAAACACACAGTAAGCATTGCATATTACAGATCATGTTACACAGGGCTGCTCTCATTAGCCTTGATACCAATCTTTGGATGGAAAGTATATAGTTTTAGCATATGATGTGAAGTCAAATGTTCTTGATCAGCCCCAAAACCCCCACCCAAAGCAACAGAAGTGCCCTCCCGTTGTGAGTGAGGACACCACTCTAGTGGTGTCAGGGATCTGATCATAGGTGCCTGATATCTTGGCAGAGTTTACTGGAGTCCCACTAGTACAGTAGCCACTGGCTAGCTGTAGGAGGGTAGTGGCAGGGCAGAGTGCCAGTTCACCCTGATACCCTCAGAGATCACAAAAAGAAAGGTGGGGGCCTGCTTCACTGGCCTCTATTCCCAGTTACTGCTTGTACAGGCTCCCACAGCGCAAGGGAGGAGCCTAGAGGGGATTTGATCTCACCTTCAAAGACTAGAATCAAGCTTCCTCCTCTCTGGCTCTCGTCATGTGCTGCAATCTTCTTTCCACCAGCTTTTCTTGATGTGCCGCAAGCTTCTTTCCACACCTTGGGTGATGTGCCGCGAGCTTCCTTTCCACACCTTGGGCAGCTGTCTGTAATTTCCTTGGTCCAAAGCGTAGGCTCCCCCAAGCCTCACAAAACAGCTGGTCCTTAATGTTGCTGATGCCTTCCTTCCAGACTGCAGTGAACAGAGTCTTATCTCCTGCCTTCACACTGCGGGATCACGGCTGGCTACCTTCAGAGGGCTCTGGTGTGGCCGCCTCGTCAGTCATAGACAAGTCTTGAACAACAGCTGACCACTCAGGCCAGACTTTTATCACCTCTGATTGATAGGCTCATCCAATCAGAGGGTCTGCTACTTTTGCATCCTGAATACACCTCCAATCACAAACCATTCACTGCGTGTTCAATTCATGGGTAAAGCATGTACCAGGTCCCTTTCTCGTATCAGGCTGTGCAACTCCCTAAAGAGGAATTTTAATTAACTCCAGCCCAGGAGGCCCTGACCAGTGGGGGAGGGTCCTCTCCACAAAGTTAGTGCAGCTAAACCCAGATAAGAGCATAGTGTCTACCCCAGCCCACCAGGCCTTTCCAAGGAAATAGGGAGGGGCACGGGGGAGCTGGGATGTCCAGCAGAACAGCTCGCATTCCTCACACTGGCTCAAATCCCCATTCTTCCCCTGTATGCCCACGGGCTCTCAAACACACATCAGTCAGACAAAGGCAACAGGCCCACAGGCATGGCAAACTGCACAGACTTGGTCAGGAGGGTGCCTAGAGACTCACCCCTCCTGACTATAGATTTATTGCTGCCACCACTGTCAGTCTACCACAGCCTTAATAGAGAGGGCAGTAGCCACTCTCTGAAAAATAGGGGTGCACTAGGCATGCCCCCTCGACGTCAGAGCCAAGCTCTAGGGTCTCAATCCATGTAAACAGGGACACCCTCAGTGGACATGTATGATTGTCATGCTCACTGAGGTAGGGATCTAGAAACTATACAGTCGCTTTTGAGTGACTTGCCTGGAGATTAGCATAAGGCAGGGGAAGCACTCTCTCCTGAGACATGCAGGAGACTTCCCGTCCCAACACTAACACTCGATGGTGACCTGACTACGAGTGAATTGGAAGAAGCTCTGCAGGATCAGGCGACTCGGAAGGGCACAGGACCTGATAGCATTCCTATTGAAGTATATAAATGCTTGCAGGATGTGTTAGCTCCGATTCTGTTGGATTTTTTTAATGGTGTAATGTGCTCCGGAAATTTCCCTGAGTCCTGGAAAAGTACAAATACTGTTGTCTTTCATAAGAAGGGCATGAATAAGGAAGACCCAGGCTCTTATCACCCAATATCCCTCATAAATACTGTCACCAAAATCTATGCGAAGGTCTTGGTCAAGAGTTTGGGAGGGATCATCGGCGGTCTGGTCTCCCGATGGCAGCACAGGTTTGTACCAGGTCGTGACACCACGGATCACATCAGGCAGGCTGTCATGTTATCTGATGTCCAGGCTGCTGTGGGGGGCTGGATTGCCATGATCCTTCTGGACGCTGAAAAGGCCTTCGATTGTGTCACGTGGAAGTACTTATGGGGAATATTGGAGCAGAGGGGCTTTGACCCTAATATATTGAGGGCTATAAAAGCCTTGTACGTCTAGCCAGTAGCAAAAATCCAACTAATGGGTGGTAGCTCTGAGGAAATTGTCATCTCTCGAGGGACCCTGCAGGGGTGCCCCTGCTCGCCAATTTTATTTGCCCTGTACATTGATACCTGGTTAGAAAGATTTTAGACTGTGAGAGTATTAAACCAGTGGTGTGCAATGGGTTGAAACAAAATTGTTGGCGTATGCAGATGATCTGGCCATAACAACGCCAGAGCCAGAATTGGCTCTCATAGGGATTACCACGGAATTTGGTCAGTATTCGGGATACCACCTTAACGAATCAAAGACCCAGATAATTTGATCAAATAATATTCTTAAGCGGGATGGTAGATATTTGGAGTCAGCAGTGTACTTGGGGGTTAGGATTATCTCTACGGTAGATACAATTGTTAAGGAAAATCTCTTGCCAGTACTTAAGTCAATTACAGCAGAGCTAAAAAGAATCGATCGTATACACCTGGCCACAATAGGCAGAGTTAATGTCATTAAGATGACCATGTTCCCCAAAATGTTATACCTTTTTCGTACTATTCTGTTGGTGGTGGGGGAGGAAGTGCTTAAATCTATAGAGGAAGTCTTTGCAAATTTCATCTGGCAGTATTGGAAAATTAGACGGCCTCTAAGTCATCTCTCACTCCCATTGGATAAGGGGGGGCTAGCGGCTCCTAACATCAGATTTTATTGTTTGGCCTGTCTTTTCAGTCAGATGGCTATTTTATTAGACTGCGTATCAAGCGTGTCTGACTCTTCCTCAGGATTTAGATACCCACTTTCTATTTTTGAACTGCTGCTAGGCAAGGAAGCCGTTGGTATCTTGTTGCTCAAAACGGACAGACGCTATTATAATAAAAAACAATATCATGTATTGGAAAGTGCCTGGAAGGTCTGGAGATCCACCCAGAAGTATTTGGGAATCCCGAAGGTTAATTATTATACCCCACTTTGGAATTCTAGCTTTTTTCCTCATTTTAGTACGGATAGATTTTGTCGACTGTGGGAAGGTCAAGAAGTCAGAAGAGTGGGAGATCTGTTTGGTGGAAGTATGGTGCTGAGTTTTAATGAGATTCAGAGAAAATATGGAATTTCAGCTTCGCAAGGCTTCAAATTCCTGCAGATACACCAACCCCTAGGAAGGATCAGACCACCCATTACTTTAGGGAGTAAAATCAATGTGATTGAGTTTGCTTTGGGTGGGGGTGTTAAAATCAAGGCAATCTATAAAGTTCTAATTTCAACTCTCCAAAGTGATGTGGATAAAATTGAAGCAGCGTGGAGGTTGAAATTTGGAGACCCAGACATAGAGCTTGATAAGGCACTGCAATTAGCCAGGAAATGGCTCCGCTCTACGAATTTGAGAACCCAA
Organism: Lissotriton vulgaris; assembly: GCF_964263255.1. NCBI lineage: Eukaryota > Metazoa > Chordata > Amphibia > Caudata > Salamandridae > Lissotriton > Lissotriton vulgaris. Next base: position 2,124,155,068 of record NC_141687.1, on the reverse strand, counting down.
CATTATAAGACAGTATTTAATTTATATTTTATTCCAGCTAAGTTATTTGGGTGGGGCAAGAGGGAAGACGATAAATGTCCTAGATGCTCTGAGGGGTCAGCTAATCTTGCTCACATGTTCTATCATTGCCAAAAGTTATCAGAGATTTTTATCAATATTCAGAAATTTTGGGAGGGGCTGCTGGGTATTACGATCATCCTATCCCCTACCCTAATGATCTTAGAGCATGATGGTAACCTAAATCTGAATAAGGAAAAAGAATCGTTTGTTTTTATGTCCATGGCGATCCTCTGGATTATTTTGGCGGCAGGCTGGAAGGATAGTGCGGTCCCCTTCTTCCAGATGTGGCTCTCTCGCCTGCTAGGGATTCATAACATTGAGGTAGCCCTATATAGGAGAAGAGGTAGGAGAATGAGAGAACTAGGCCAAAACCTATGGGCCCGCTAAAAAATTGGAGAGTCTGATTATAATATATAGGATTTTATGATGCGGTATCCGATTTTATTTGTTCAGATCGCTAACCTAGATGAATTTTTGTATTACTTATATATTTGTATCTTCTTGGTAAATGAATTTATATCTGTCTTTTTAATTATATGATATATGTATAGTGATATTATGATTATTGTATATTGTTTTTTGATGATCTGCACCAGGTAATTAATAAAAATATTTAAAAAAAATGAAAGGAAATACTAATTATGTAGTTTCCTTATATGCCATCAATACCTTGGTGTATACCCGACAACCGATGCAGTCTATCTCTATACTTTTTGGAGTACTGCCGAAATTTGGAGAGATACTTGGCTCCGAACAAATCCCGGAAAGTCCAAGCTGGTTCCAGTGGAGCGATGGCAAAGAGTCCAAGGGATGCCCTCCCGGAAGTGGGGCTTCCATGGTTGACCTCCGAACCTAAATATCTGGGCATTAGATTAGCACACACACCCTTCTTGCATCTGTATCTTAATGTAGGTGGTGCAGGGTATACGTGGTTCTGTGCACTTTTGGAGGAAATTGCAGCTGTCCCTCATGGGCAGGATTGCAATCACAAAAATGATCATACTGCCCGATGCCTCTACGCGCTACAACACTCACTCTATAAAATTCACAAAACACTGGATGGCTTACTGATCGCACTCGTATGGGGTGCCAATAGGAAGCGTGTTTGCTTTGCAACATTGCATAGAACATGAGAAAATGGAGGTCTGGATGTAACCTGACACCACATATCACCTCTTTGTAAATAGCACACATTCTGTCTCAGTCGCATTGAACTATTCACTGTGTTAACCAATCAATCAATCAATCAGTGACACTTATAAAGCGCGCTACATACCCTTAGGGTCTCAAGGCGCTTAACAATATATTTTCTTTGCATGTTCAAAACTGTATGCATTGCATGAACTCTACTATGTTGTACTATCAGGGATGTCAATGCAATGTATCATATTTCTGTTCCACAACTGACCACTGGTCATTCATATTTTTATTTTTCGTAGTAATACCCTTGATGAAGGGCAAAGGCCCGAAATAAATTGGGTAATTGGAAAGAACCCAAAAGATATCTAAATATAATTTGAAAATGTTATGAGAATCATTTGGAAATGATAAAGAATAAAGAAGAAACACAGTTGGAATTAAACTTGATGTAAATAAAATCCATGATTGTCAAACACCATTGATGAATATATTTTTTCAAAATATTTTTTTCACATTAAGAAACTTTATTGCATGAGTGCGAATTGGGGGACGCCCCTCTATCGCAGAGGATAGCGCTATTCTCTTATATTTTCAGATCCTCACTCACAGGAGGATTAATCCACTCGCACCACCGACCATCCTACAACAGATTTACATGAGCACAACAGTTGAGTGCGTAAGACTTTTATAGTATTGTCAACTAGATGTTGTCAGCTCGTAAGGGTTGTAGGAAGGGAAAGAGGGAATCCCTCCATTGTCACATTTTCTCCTGAATGTAACAAAAAATGAAGAAACAAATGTGTGCCAAGACCTATAAATGCCAATAAAGTTATATATTTTTTTAAATGAATTAGATGTACACTCACTCCAGTAAAGCAGAAGCTCCCTCATGCCTGATTTTCAGTAAGGTGGGGCCTCGGCTGACTATGCTATTTAAAACACATGCCCTAACACCCCATCAACCACTGGGCCAGAGGGCAAGCGTGATAGACGCCCCTGCTTGTGTCTGCGATATGAGGTATGCTGGAGCTGGGCTGTGGGAACTCATATTAGCAGCCATGCTCATAGAGAAAATTGCTGTGCACCAGTGCAAGTGTGTTTTGTTTTACACAAACTATCTATTACTTTGGAAGTACCAGTAAAACAATAAACAATGCTGAGCAAGCAAAATTAAGGTGATGCCCGCTGGGCATTCAGACCTGTCGAAATTGCAAGCAGGCTGCAGGGATGTTTAGCTATGAGCGGTCCTCCATCAGGGGACAGGAAGCTAGACCCTCTACTGGCCTGATGGCATGGCAAGCCACCCACAGTACAATGGGTATCTACAAATGCCGGAAATCGCAATTAAAATATGCCATAGTGTATTTGAGAAAATGGCTGTATGGCTAAGATGGGCTGCTGCATTCGAAGTAGACTGCTGGATTTGTGATTGGTTGAGTTGCCTGCAACATGTATAAGGAATTGCTTTCAGCTTCACTTCAGCATAGGAAGGGCATCTGTTTTTCCCAAAAAGCCAGTGCCGTCAGAAAAAAACAACTTTGAGCGCTTAGCTGTCTATTTGCCTGACCATGGCAACACGGCTTTTCTTGCCAAGAAAGCGCTCTTCCATCCCTCGGGGCTGACCACAAAGATTTATTGGATGCAACCCATTCTGTTATGTGAATGGAAAACAAATGTAAACTAACGCCGGATAGAGAAACCCTTCAACAAATGTAACAGAGCAGAATAAAGACAGCATTCGAATGTGATTCCCTCCAATTACCTTTGCCCGGTTCGTGCTTATTCGTGCCGCTCGGGTCATGGTTTGCTTTGAACTTCACCAAAGCTTCCTCAGGACTACTTCCCTCATGCGTCTTTAGGCTGACACTTTGAAAAGTAATTTAATGTATCTGTTTTTTCAACTACTACTGCAGAGAAGCTGTACTAGACATTCTTCTCCTTTATAATGAAATAAATTACAATGTTACTCCTCACCTGTTCATCTAGTGTTGTATATTGTGTAATTATTACATTATATTACAATTGTAGGAATACACATTTAGTAACATACACCCTCTCAATCTGTCCCAATCACTCAGTGGACATCTTCCCTGACTTCTCAGCTCTCTCATCCATCATTTAGTAATTTTATGTGTGCCACGATTTGCTGTTCACCATATGGTACTTTTCATGGTATGCTCATATGTGTTATAGAGTCTCCAATGAACAAGCCCTGACAAGGTCATTTTACACCTCCAAGAAGAGCAGTATTGGCCCTACACGACCGCACAAGTGATAATGATTCCATGAGTAGAGAAAAGATAGCAGTTCACCTCATGGGGTCCTACTGCCCAGGAACCACATGTAAATAAAATTGAAAGAAGCACATACAGGAGTGCCTAAAAATCACAAAAAAAGTCATTGAAAGTTCATTTTATCCGATATTTAGCATTGTCCATCACACAAGTAATTCATTTTTAAATCCATTAGGACGAGCCAAAATACAGTATCCAAATAGATTTTGTTTTATTCTTCATACATTAAAATCCAGCCCAGCCTGGGCAGGATGTTGCTATATTTGAGTGTTAAACTGTTACTAATGAGGTGCAACCAATGTCCAGAGAGTATTACCAAGTTTAAAAATGAGGAAATAATCCTCTTATAAAATGTGCTGCATTATGCTGCTTAATTTGGCTTGTTACTGCATTATTTACTCAATCCTGCCACATAATTTGGCTTTCTCCTGCCTCATAATCACAGTGGCCCTGTTTATAACCAAGGCGGTACAAAAGGGGGCGGTGATGGACGGAGCATCTGAACCAATCAAACACTCACACCCAGTCAACAGATCTGGGTTTAATTCATCACCGTTCTTTAGCCCACTCCGCCACCCCAGTTCAGACATGGCTATATGCAAATCAGTCTGACCCTGTGCCTCATGGGAATAGTCCAGCCTGAACTGCCAAGCCATGCCTTCCCTGGACCAGAAACAAGCTTCCTAGGAACGGTTTCTGGCATTACAGCCGTCTTCAGCCAGGCTTGCTTGAATCCAGTGGCAAAGTGAGCAAGAGACTCACGTCTGAGCATACCCTGCCAACTTATGGCGAACAAAGCGGTACAAAAGGGGGTGGTGATGGACGGAGCATCTGACCCAATGAAACACTCACACCCAGTCAACAGATCTGGGTTTAATCCATCACCTTTCTTTAGCCCACTCTGCTACCCCAGTTCAGACATGGCTATATGCAAATCAGTCTGACACTCTGCCTCATGGGAACAGTCCAGCCCGAACTGCCAAGCAAAGCCTTCCCTGGACCGGAAACAAGCTTCCTAGGACCGGTTTCTGGCATTACAGCCGTCTTCAGCTAGGCTTGCTTGAATCCAGTGGCAAAGTGAGCAAGAGACACACGTCTGAGCATACCCTGCCAACTTATGGCGAATAAAGCGGTACAAAAGGGGGTGGTGATGGACGGAGCATCTGAACCAATCAAACACTCACACACAAATACGTCCTACCACCTGCAAATTGGATTGTAGGCACTAGCACTGATTAATTTGTGGGGAGGGGTGAGACACAGAGTTTGAAAGAGGGGCGTATTTGGGACACCTGATAGCTTGTTTTCCAACTTTTCCTATTGGCTTGTTTTGTATATACTGGGAGTATACGTTGTAAATATGTGTGCTATAAAAGATTGTGCGCCACGGACTAAAGTGGCAGTCTCCCTAGAATATACTCTGTACTTCTGGGACAACTGTGCTTAGCTGCAGCTAATACACCTGGTTTTCTACGCCCAACAGAGTGTCTCGTGTCTCTGTTCGACAAGGCAGGTGAACTCAGTGATTTAAGGCATGCCCTGCGCCGCCAGGCCCATAAGGCCCGGTTCTCCAACTGGCGCCCAACGTGGGGCGGCTTCAGTGGTAGCGGTTCAGCCCGAGGGTCCTGAGAAGCCTCGCAAGAAAATTCTGGAGGATTCGCGAACCACGTCAAGCGACCCCTGTATGTCGAAGTGGACCGAAGGTCTTTTGCAGCGCAGCTACTCCTTTCCGACGGCTGCTGACGACTGCTGCCCTGCCTGCCACCCTGTCTTGGTCCCTTTGGTGATGACTGGTATCGCGAGACGTTAGCCGGACCTCTGTTGGCGTGAGAGTACACTTAGTTAAATATTCGTGGGTAGCGCCCACTTCTTTGTTTTGTTTTTGGGTTTTGTTATTCGACCATTGCAATAACCGAAGCCAAGGGGTGAGTAAGTTTGTGCTGTGTTATTTGCTTTAACCCCTTGAAGTTGGTAAACGGACCAGTGAATTAAAGATGACTGGTTTTAGCAAATTTAGGAAGTTTTGTTGTTTTGGTTGTAATAGGGATTCCCGGCTCGAGGACTCTTGTCCGATTCCTCTGGTTGGAACTCCCACCTATGAGCTCTATTCTAAACATGGTGTTGGCTCCATTGCCTTTAACGAGGCATGGATCCGATACACGAAGAAAGATGGTGTTTTGCAGTGGCCACAAAATGGTAGCTTTAAGCATGATATATTAGACAATTTAGAAGCAATTTCGTTCAAAAGAAATGCCCGCCCGGCAATGTTTGACTCTTTCCGCCTCTGGCGTAAAGAAGTCAAGCAGAGAGAAATTAAGCAGGCAAAAAAAAGAGATAGAAAGGCGAAAGATATGACGATTATACAGGCTGCCCATCGGTTCAAAGAAAATGAGATTGATTGAGCGATTGAAGTTTCAGACAGACAGCATCGTATGGCAATCGATAGATGCTACCCTGTGTTGCCTACTTCTCCACAGAGTAAGGATCTTGACGAAGATCCCTTAATGTCCCATGTGTGGAGATAGCCACCGCCTTCTGTACCTGTTGCTAATGCACCCCCATTGTTGGCACCTGTTCAGCAACCTGTTGCTCAGCCAGTTGATCGGGCTCTTCTACAATTGCCCCTTCCTGTATTGCCACCCCCGCCTCCTTTGCCACCAACTTCTGTACCTCAGTCTCCTTTACCCTCGGTTCCTCTTTTAACGAACAGTCCTTCTCCTCCTTTGCTTAATACCTTGTCTCCAGTTTTACTGTCAGATTCTCCCCCAGCTCGCAAATGGTTGGTCGATACTGTTTCTGGCCTTCTCTCCCCCTTCTTTGGGTCTTTTTCCTTGACTCCTGCTCTGTCTCGAAGGCAGTCCCGTAGTCAAATTCCAGGTTCCGACTAGCGAATTGCATTGGACTCTCTTGCTCACAAATGGATCATGAGTAGTCCACAGTATAGTGTGCCAGATATATTGAGTACCTTTATGCAGTAGAATGCGCCTACACAAAGATATGTTTTTAATGTTATGTGTGACAATCTTGTCAAAGGATGGGAGGATATGGAGTTGGGTTTAGCTCCTCAGGGTCTGTTGGATGTGCAGGCTAAATTTGATAGGGGTCTTATTGTGGATTCTGAAGTTGAAGATGCCGTTAGGACACATGTCGCTTTCAGGTCTTTATTTTCTTCTCAGACAATTCTTGAACCTGATCCTGCAGTTCGACAGGAAATGAAACATTATCCTATGAGGGAAGTTCCTCCAGTATGGAGAGAAGAGGTTCCACAAGCAGGCAATATTCCGCGTGTCCCTGCTCATTTCCAGCGTATATGGGTACATGTCCCCTGGAAACAATCTGAAGTGTTGGCGCTCAAACAGTCTTTACCAGACCCTCGTAAAAATCCTGCTGGATATTACAAAGAGTTGTCCCAGACTGTCGATGCGTGTATGATGAATTTGGCCGATATTGATATGCTGATGGGGAATGTAGTTCCACAAGCGTTGTGGGCTCGGATTCGTAGGGAGGACCACAACCAAACTTTAGGTGGCAATTGAGCTGCTATAACTGCCGCAGATGCAGCACAGGTGGGTGGCGCTAAGCCAGATTATTTGATTGCACAATTGCCTGGTAGAATCATCACTTTAATGAAAACGATGATGCCTGCCTTACGTGTTAACTGGGATAAGTTAGCTGTGTGTAAGCAGAATAAAGATGAGAGTGTCGCCGATTTCTTTACTCGTTTTGAAGAGACGTTTATCGACCACAGTGGTCAAGATATGAGTACTGAAGGTGGACAGCGATTATTCGTGGATAAATTTGTATTTAATTTACTTCCAGAATTATCACATAAGCTGAAAGACTCAGAAAGTTTGTGGGCTGTTTCTTCCTCTGCACAGATATTAGCTACTGCTCAATATTACGAGAATAGGGATAAGGAGGAAAAAGATAAGATCGAGAAGAAGACTAAGGAATTAAAAATGAAGGTTCTTTTGCAACAGGCTTATCCCCCTCGTTCTGCTCAGCGCCAGTTTCAACAGCCTCCCCAGCTTCAGAGGTTGTTACAAAAACCTGAACCTTTTGTTCCGCGCCCTTTGCTAGGTCCTAATCAATGTGCCTATTGTAAAGAGGAAGGTCATTTTAAGAATAGCTGTCCGGTTTTATTGCAGCGTAATGGTGGATTCCCAGGGCTGCGAGCCCGTGGTGGTTTCCAATTGGCACCTAGAGGTAGAGGGCGAGGTGCGTTGTCCCAGGGACAACGTTCCTTTCCCCCTAAGAATTCTTTGAATTATTTTGATCAGCAGAATACTCAGTCTACACAATATTACAATGACGATTATTGTGTTGAGGGTGAGGCTCAGGATTTTCACACTAGTTAGGACAGCCATGGACAAAGTAAGGGAGTCGTATCAGTTCCAGTGGATCAGAATGGGCCTTATGTTGAAGTTGTTGCATTGGGTGTTTCAGAGCCATTTCTTTTGGACACTGGCGCAATGCGAAGTTCTGTCTGTCACCAGTGTGGCTAGTGCATTAGCTGCGCGCAGGTGCTGTTCGCGCAGTCCAGATCAATCTAGTTCTGCGTATAGCTCTACATTGAAATCTCCGCCCCATTTTATCATCCCTGACCCTATGCTAGATACCCGCTTCCACACGGTAATAAAGAAATTTGGGTCATCAACGTTGGGACCGTATACAGTCACCACCATCATGGGGTGCTTATTTATGGTCCGCTGACAATGGCATACCTGCCGTCATTGTCTGAATAGGAACTGGTTATGTGCAATGGGAGCCCCTGCCTGAATATTATCGAGACACCCCAGCCATAGTTTGAGTAAGTAGCTGAGTGTATCTAGCCCCACCATCAGCCCCCCAGTATGGTCAGTGTGTCCCTGGTCATGTGCATCTCTTGTAACAGCAGATGTCTATCTTGTGGCACATTGAGTATGAGTTCACTAAACAGGATTTGTGGTAGTTGTTTAATCCCCTGACATTACATGTCAATCAGTTTACACTCACAATGTTAGTTGCTATGCAATGTTTGTGTCAATGGTATGACAGAGGTGGTGTGACTGGCCAGCCGCCCTGTGTCTCGTATCCCTCCCAGTGGTTGAGAGTGTACCATGGGTCAAAATGCTGTTTCAAAAACAATAGTGTTGCATGAATGGCATTTTTAAAACAATCCCCCCACCCATCCCAACCTTCCATAACAGTGGTAACAAACTTCTGCATGTCCCCCCCGTCACCCACTCTAACCCCCCAATCAGGGTGAGATAACCGTCCCACTCACCATAACTTTTTAAGTCCCACAACAAAACAGACATGGGATTCTTCTCGGCGGGGCGTGGAAGCACCGGCGAGCTACACTGTCTGAGAAACAGGGGTCTGGAATTAATACATGGGGTTAAGTCTTTTAGCAAATTGTGCTAATAATATCAATGTTACCCGGTCCAGTTGTTACTGTTTTTCAGTGCTGGATCGCAGTAATATTTTAGTAGATGCAACTGGGATAGCGAGACAACAGCGGCCCACATCTTGTCGCAGTTTAGTCATCGTCGCTCGTGCTGTCCTCTTCTGCTTGTTGGTTGGTCTTGGTTGAGGAGCTTCTGTTTTTAGAGAATGTCTTAGAATATTTCAGGGCCGCAGCAGGGTCTGTGAAAAAAGTTGCGGTGCCAACCAGTGACACATGTAGGTTAGCCCGGTATAGAAGGCCATATGAAATTCCCAGTTGTTGTAGCGCTCGCTTGGCTGGGCGAAATTCACGTCGAGCAGACTGTACCTCCAGGGTGAAGTCTGGGTAGAAGGAGAGCGTGTTGCCCTGATAGCACATCGCCCGCATTCCCGGGCCTTGTAAAGGGATCTTGTCCCGGTCCCGATAGTTCCGAATTTGGGCAATTATGGGTCCCGGTCCAAGCATGTAGTGTGTCCGATCAACTATGAACACCGGCGAGAGCTCGGCACCGAATAGCTCTCGTAGCATTTCCTCCATGAAGTCCTCCATCTTGATGATGTTCTGGTCAAGAGTGGTATTCCAACTCCTCGTTTTTTTTATTTTAAAAGTGCCAGTACTTTATCCATCTCCAGTAGTTTTTTCTTATCATCTGTCTTGAGGTCTTCAAAGTCTAATATGCGGTTCTCAGAGTGCTCTAGGCGGTTGTCGTCCGCATCTACTCTGCTTTTGTCTTGGTCCAGGTCCAGACAGACCGCAAGGAGGTCTAGTTTAGTGTTGATTGTCTTCATCTTTTAGAAGTGAATGAATGTCCTCATCTTGCGGCACCGTGGTCGCCATCTGTGGGGGCATGTCATCTGAGAGCTGGGCCATATAGCTCTGTCTGGCCTGGTGGCAGCCCTCAAACGTGTGTTTAGCCTGCTTGGCATCGGGTTTTCCCATTTTCCTTGTACCCCGTAATAAAGTTCCACCAGGGCCCTCGCCGTGATGTGTATGCAGTTAGTGTTGGCGGATGGCACACAATGGACTTGTGCTGGTGTCAAGTCTCTAGTGTGTTAGGGGTGCCTCAGGGGCACTGGTGTGCCATTAATGTGTCAAGGGCCGCAGAACTTGTACGTCCTGTTTGTGCTCCCCTGCTAAGCCGGCTTTCTTGGTTCCCTCCCAGGTGCAGGAGTAGTCCCAGGCTTCTTTGTTAGCTCCGGGGAGGACTCCGCAGTGCCAATGCTTAGTTATTCAGGGCACAGTAGATCAGGGGGGCCAGCCACCCGAGGCGTTGCCCATAGTCTTGTGTATGGCATCAGGGAGGGCTCCCCCACAATAGCCAGTCCGTGTGCCCTCAGTTTTCAGGGGTGCAGTTTGCAGCTCGCAGCAGGCCGCACTTACTTATTGCTGTGGCAGCGGGGCAAGCAGGCGGCATCTAGCTGTAGGCCTCAGGCGTGGGTAAGGCCAGCAGCAATGGGCCCTGGTTTAGCGGCAACACGCTCCACCAGCTGTCCACGCGGTGCCCCGGGCAGTTGATTCATCAGCCGGTAGGGTATTGGATGTCCTACAGGTCTGGCCCACAGTGCATTTTGCCATTCTAGCGCAGGTACAGGCTGCCGATGGTGTGTTACACAGCCCCGTCCGGCACTCACAGGCACCTCGCTGTGTGGGTCTCGGGATCTCCGGCCACCCAATTTAGTGCCCCCACCTCACCATCTGCTCTCTCCACCAGGCAAGGTGGTTACATAATGTTAACCCACAAAACATATTGACACCTACTTGTGTTAAATTTGAGGAATAAAGGGTTATATGTGGAATAGACCTTAAATAACAGAATTATTCAATTGATTCTTTCAAGTTAACAAATGTTTAATGACAAATTTTCATGTCTTTTGTGTTGTCTCTCTTGTTACTATTTGTGTTGACTATGTGCAATACATTTTAGAACATGGTTTTAAATGGTTTTTTAATTGTATGTATTTCATTAAATTGTGTACATTTATCAGCATGGTTTTATATTAAAAATGTGTCATCAAGAGTTACCTTGTTTTTCCTTTTGAAAAGTGGTGTAGAGGGGCGTATGATTCTGACAAAGTGAGGTATGCAAGTGGTGAATGTTTTGAGTTCTCCAAGAGAAATTATTTTTGACACTAAAGGGGTCGATTCCGATTGTGGTTGGAAATCGAACCAACCGACTCTGACCCGGAACGGAGTCCGACCGACACATACAGCGACCGTATGACCCGCGCAGTATGATGATAAGCCCATGAACTACAACCGACCCGTCCGGAAAACAAGTCGTACGACCGAGCCGTAAAGACATCAGCTATCCAGCCAGAAAATGGACACGAGCCGAACCGACCGACAGGAACCCAGAATGAACCTGACTGAGACGTACCCGCGACGTCTGACACGGCCAGTACGATGCAATGAGTCTGAAATCAGACCGATCCGCACGGAGCACAAGCTGCATGACCGACACGTACAGAAATCAGGTACCTGAAGCTAGAGAGAGCCCTGCGACCGACTCGCATGCAACACTGAACAAAACCAGCGTGAAAGAAACGGAGCAGCCCGCACGAGCCAACATGAGCGTCCGACTCAGTCCGAAGAACGTCTCCTACATGCCCACAAAGCCACAAGGAAAACACACCAAGAAAGGACCAATCAAGCATTGACAAAGTCAATAGTAAAAAAAAAAGAAGCAACATAGACACACCCATAACTCCACCTATGAAAACTCAAAAATTCACTACCATGATCTTTTGCACATACAATAGACCAGCCAGCACAGAACTACTTCAGGCAGCAAGCACAGACACCCACACAACTCACCCATCAAACAACGTTAAAACCATCAACACCCCTCCAACAGCACTCTCCCATACACCTAGCAAAATAGACATCCACCCACCTACCCTCACTTGCGCACACACACACACACATCACTCACCACCACCACCCACCCATCACCATGCCCCCTAAGAAGAATCCACAGTTCACAGACAGTGAATTAGAAATATTAGTAGATGAAATCCTCAGAGTGGAGCCACGTTTGGTGCATTGGTACAAATGACCCCCATGTCACAGAGAGCCAAGATGTGGTAGAGGATTGTGGGCAAGGGTAATGCACAGGCACCAATGTTGTGCACAAAGACCAACATCCAGAACAGGTGCTATGATGTGCACAGGAGGGTCAAGAACCTCATCCGCAATGACTACGAGTTGGCCCATCACACCGGAAGTGGCCCTCCTGCCAAACCAGTCTACTTCAGGTCCTGGGAGGAGAAGGTGCCGGACATGCTACCACCAGAGAGCGTCCATGGCCTTGCACACATACCAGCGCCTGGTGAGTACATAACCAATATACTCAAAATTGTGTCGCAATACACACACATCACTTTCAAGGGAGCAGTGAAACATGCACTGATAGCAAAGGCATAGTAAACAAAAGTGAATCAGCCCAGGAGTGCATGCTAGTCAGACAAACACAATACCGCCCACCTCATGGTGATACCTAACTGTGTCATGACATGTACAAACCTAACAACAAATACAGCAAGCCAGTGGAACCAATCTAAATAAACAGTGTCAGACATTTCTGCCACCACAACCACTACCTCACAGTGAAGGTGACTGACAGGAATGAATAGTGGGTGTGCAGGTATAGGGAGTGTATCCTAAAGCATGATGGGGTTGTTGCCACAGATAATGCTCCCCCTCCCAATTGGACCATCAACACCTCCCTGAACTATGCTCACCTCACAAGGGTGGGAAATGTACTTGCAGGAACCCTGGGACTGGGTTCTGGTGTGGGGGGCACAAGGCCCTGAAAGGAATTGACAAACAACAAACACCAGAACTGTACTGTCAGCCATCTTGTGAGCACAGGCACATCCCCTCACAGGGAAGCAGAGTCGGAAGGAAGGAAGTGAGGGCATGCTGCGAAGGAGGGTGTAGCCCAGAGCATGCTGATAGTTGCAGTCACTCATAATCCTCAGCCACCTACATGGCCCAGCAAGTTCACACTGCACCATGCTCACTCACAGGGATGAAACTGGATTGGCAAGAGCTCTGGGACTGGGCCCTGTGGTGGGGAGCAAAAGGCCCTGCTGGGAACTGTGCACCAACAGACAACAGGCCAACACTGTCAGCCATCTTGCCATTGCTACCACACTCCCTCACAGGGAAGCAGAGTCAAAAGGAAGGGCACGTTGGGAAGGGGGTATAGTCCAGAGCATGCTGGGAGTTGCAGTCACTCACAATCCTCAGCCACCTACATGGCCCAGCAAGCTCACACTGCACCATGCACACCTCACAGGGTGTCAGGTTACAAGCACTCTTACCTGTAGGATGCTTATAGGTTGATTTCGCAGAGACGTTATGAACCAACATCCCTGAGTTTTAGGCAACACCCAGTGATTTAATATTACACTAAGGTAATTAAATAGAATTTAGGGAGGAGGGTCGGATCGGGGACGCTACTTGTTCTGTAATTTAAACTCTTTTTAAAGACCTGCTAACTATCTAAGCCTACAGTAATTCTCTCTTGTTGAACTCAAAGAGAGCCTACCTGCGACTTTAGAAGCTAGGTGTCGCGTCCGTGTTGTCGTTGTGAAGAGTCTTGTATTTGGCGTTGGTTCTTTCGAGAAGTTAGAGTGCCGTTCTGTAGTAACTGTGTTCCTAAATAAATAATTAAATGAAAGAATAAGTTACTGATTTTTCCTATGTCAAGTTGCACCACGTGATATAGCCAATCAGTTCCTTGTGTCACTTACTCTGTATACTCTCTCGATTCTTTCGTGTTCTTCACAACCTATGTATAAATATGACTAAACAAGAACAAGAGAAACAACAATCTAAACATAACATCAAATGTGCATTTCCCAAGATTTTCTTAATTAAGTCTCAAAGTCTTTTTGTTTCTTTTTAGGAAATTAAATGTCAATAAACGTCTTTGCCAGGATTCTACAAAGTTGGCGAATCCTAGAAAACTCTGAATTTGTTTTACTGTGGAAGGGCTGGACCAATCGAGAACTGCCTGAATTTTCTTTGGATCCATCTCAATTCCTTTTGGACTTAAAACATACCCAAGGAATTCTACTCTTGTAGTATGAAAAGTACTTTTTTCCAATTTTATGAATAAAGAATTGTCAAGGAGTTTTTGAAGAATAGCTCTTACTTGTTTTACATGTTCTCTGGTGTTCTTAGAATAGATGAGAATATCATCTATGTAAACTATGCAACAAATATCCCAAAAATCTCTAAGAACTTCATTTATAAAAAATTGAAAAGCTGCTGGAGCGTTACAGAGTCCGAATGGCATGACTTGGTACTCATATAAGCCAAATTTGGTACGGAATGCGGTCTTCCATTCGTCTCCACTTCGGACTCTTACCAAATGGTAGGCTCCTCGCAAGTCCAACTTGGTATAAATAATAGCATCTTTCAACTGATCTAATAAAGTTGGAATTAGTGGAAGTGGATATCTATTCTTAATTGTCACATTATTTAGGGCATGGTAGTAGATACAAGTATGCAATTCACCTCCTTTTTTAGGGATAAAAAATAGAGGTGAAGATACAGGTGACTTATAATGTCGAATGAAACCGTTGGCAAGGTACTCATCTAGATATTCCCTCAGGTGTTCATTTTCTTTTTATCAAATACGTCATGAAGATCCGAATATTCTTTTGGAACTCCTTCCAACAGCAATACACTTTTAGAGTCCATGGAAAAATGATAACCTTGTACTAACAGTTCTGAAATTTGGGGTTGAAAACAAGAAGAATGACAAAATTCAGAATTGAATAATACAGTTTTCTTCACCCAATCGATTTTGGGGTTATGTTTTACTAACCATGGAATTCCTAAAATTAAGCGAAATTGAGGGGCATCTATGATGTCAAATTTAATGTCTTCTTTATGCATGGATAAACACGTCATTTGAAGAGTTTCAGTGTGATACTGTATGAGTCCAGCTGATAATTCCTTACCGTCAACTGCTCTAACTACCTCTGGATGAAGTTTAGGTTCTGATTTAAATTGCAATTCCTGCAAAAAGTGCGTATCAATAAAATTGCCTGTCGCGCCCGAATCAATTAAGGCGTTAACAGACCAAACTTTTTCTTTTCTCGAGAGAGACTGTAAAGAGATTTTAATACTGAGGTGTTGAAAAGTTAAATCTGGAGTTGTGGAGGCCAAGCTAGATAATGTACTCGACAAACTGGCCTCTTGTTTTGTCGAGCTTGTTAGTTTTCCGACTGCTGGACTAAACCTGCATCAGTGTTCTTTCCTTTAGGCTTATTTGAGCGTATTGGACATTCTTTAACGAAATGTCCTGATTTGCCGCAATAAAGACATTGATTTAACTTTCTCCTTTTGTCTTTCTCCTCTTTGGTCAAATGTCCTTTTATGGTGCCTATCTGCATTGGTTCTCCTAAATCTAATTTAGTAGTAGGTTCCTGTTTGAAACTAACTCTGTCTCTGTCTTTGAAAGAAAACAACTTTTGTTCAGTTATCCCTTTTTCCCCTCTGCGTTCAGATAAACGGTGCTTTAATTTAACTACCAGATCTATGAACTCTTCAATATCATCAGGTGGATCCAAAATTTATGTTATCATATCTTTTAACTTGTCTTTTAGGCCCTTATAAAAAAGTGAAACCCTCTTACCTTCCGGCCAACGAGCTTCTATTACTAATCTGTTGAACTGAGATATATAATGTAGTAAGTCTGACGAACCTTGTTTTAAATGAAGTAGTTCATGATCTGCAGACTCAACAAAAACAGGCTTAGCAAACAATTTTTTCATTGTATTCTTAAATCGTCTAAGGTCATAGAGAATAGGGTCATCGCGTTCTACAAATGGCACTGACCAAAGGGCAGCATATCCTCCTAGATAGGATAATATGAATGCTATTTTAGAAGAATCATCAGAAAAAGCTGTGTGTTTGGCTATGAAATGTAGATGACATTGATTTAAAAAGACTGTAAACTTGTTATTGTCCCCATAAAACCTTTCAGGTTGTGCTAAGGGAACTGGTACCGGAGTAACCACCTGGATCTGAGTTGGTGCAGATGGGGAAATAGAATGTAAGGTTTGAAGTCCTGGTTGAAATGTTGGTGGTTTTAGTACTAATTTCTGAGTTGGAGAAAAACTCCAGGTACTAGGACCAGAAACATTTGCTCCTTGAATACTGTTTTGTAAGACAGTAATATCCCTTCAAAGGGCGGCATTTTCTGATTGTATATCAGTCAAAATATTTGCTATGTCTTGCAAAGAAGCCGAGACTGTTGGATCCATAGCGTCTGGGCGAAATATTTTTCGTGGGCTTTGCCTTCTGTCAGGTTACAAGCACTCTTACCTGTAGGAAGGATGCTTGTAGGTTGATTTCGCAGAGACGTTATGGACCAACTTCCCTGAGTTCTAGGCAACACCCAGTGATTTAATATTACACTAAGGTAATTAAATAGAATTTAGGGAGGAGGGCCGGATCGGGGATGCTACTTGTTCCTTGGTTGTCGACCTGCGAAGCAACAAAGAAAATTTCTGTAATTTAAACTCTTTTTAAAGACCTGCTAACTATCTAAGCCTACAGTAATTCTCTCTTCTTGAACTCTAAGAGAGCCTACCTGCGACTTTAGAAGCTAGACGTCGCGTCCGTGTTGTCGTTGTGAAGAGTCTTGTATTTGGCGTTGGTGCTTTCGAGAAGTTAGAGTGCCGTTCTGTAGTAACTGTGTTCCTAAATAAATAAATAAATGAAAGAATAAGTTCCTGATTTTTCCTATGTCAAGTTGCACCACGTGATACAGCCAATCAGTTCCTTGTGTAACTTATTCTGTATACTCTCTCGATTCTTTCGTGTTCTTCACAACCTATGTATAAATATGACTAAACAAGAACAAGAGAAACAACAATCTAAACATAACATCAAATGTGCATTTCCCAAGATTTTCTTTGATTAAGTCTCAAAGTCTTTTTGTTTCTTTTTAGGAAATTAAATGTCAACAAACGTCTTTGCCAGGATTCTACAAAGTGCCTTTGAATATTATCAGGTAAGTTTTTGTTTTCTCTGTAAATTGCTGCTTGCTTGCGTTGGGCGCCTTTTGACAAATGAGAAAAAAGGTTCACTTAGCTTTCGGGTTTCTTTTCTTTCCTTGCAGGTCGAAGATGAAGAATCTAGAAATCCGGATGCTTTTGGGGCGTTGCCAGGTCGTCGGGTTCTCTGGAGGCTGCGCAGGTGAGTCTTCTTCGTAGGCAGAGGAAGGCAAAGCGTCTGGAAGCGTCGGGTGTGGCTATTTATACTCGAGCCACACCCGAACGGCTGATGACGCATTGCGCAACCTTTCTCTGCGTGCGTGTGCGTTTCTCGATTGTTCTTCTCAGCCGGTCTGCCCGCAATAGAGTTTTTCTCTTAGAACCGATCCTCAACCCAAAGTCCAAGTCGCAAACCCTAGCATAGTTCCACAGATTCTCATACTGCAATACTGCAATAAATATTTATTACATTGGCACGAACAACAGTTTAAGTGAAAATGTTACATAAATAAATCACCATAAATCTATTACAATGGCGTGCAGGGTGCACGGGACAGGGCTGGGTTTTTTGAAGGGCTTAATCTCCTCTTTTCAGGGGCATTGGTGTAACGAAGTTATGACACAGGGGGTGGAAATGGACTGGCAAGAACTCTGGGACTGGGCTCTGTTGTGGGGAGCGCAAGGCCCTGCTGGGAATTGACCACCACCAAACACCAGAACTCCACTGTCAGCCTTCTTGTCAGCACAGGCACACCCCCTCACAGGGAAGCAGAGTCCAAAGGAAGTACGTGAGGGCATGCTGAGAAGGGGGGTATAGCCCAGAGCATGCTGGTAGTTGCAGTCACTTACAATCCTCAGCCACCTACATGGCCCAGCAAGTTCACACTTCACCATGCTCACCTCACGGGGAGTGGAAATGGATTGGCAAGAACTCTGGGACTGGGCCCTGTAGTGGGGAGCACAAGGCCCTGCTGGGAACTGTGCACCAACAGACAACAGGCCAACACTGTCAGCCATCTTGCCATTGCTGTCACACTCCCTCACAGGGAAGCAGAGTCAAATGTAAACAGGGATCACACTTCTGTGACAGCCACCAGATGGCCCTTGAGTACCAATGACCATGTACATCTAAATACATACATGAGCTGGCCGTGTACACACTCCAACATGCATGGCTGGACAATTGCAACAACAATATCATTCTCTGTCTGTGATGACTGAAGACAATGCAGTGTACAGGCATGCATCCTGACCTCCTGTTGCAAATGTCATGTACATGAACCATTGTTCCAAATATCGAGGAGGGGAGAATGGTTCACTTGTCCTGTGCAACCCGGGTCATAACGTATTGTGTTGCCTCCATTGAAAACCTCACATAAGTACACACGCGTAATGCGGAATACCTTGGTTTCCCACATCAGTGTACTGTAGTAGTAGTTTCATTGGGTCACCATTTTAGCAAATACGCTGTGCCCCAGCCTGGATGTAAACTGGCAGCTTTCCCAAGAGTGTCCACAGATGATAATTAGGAGTGCATGTCTGTGCCATTCTCTGTCTGTGATGACTGAAGACAATGCAGTGTACAGGCATGCATCCTGACCTCCTGTTGCAAATGTCATGTACATGAACCATTGTTCCAAATATCGAGGAGGGGAGAATGGTTCACTTGTCCTGTGCAACCCGGGTCATAACGTATTGTGTTGCCTCCATTGAAAACCTCACATAAGTACACACGCGTAATGCGGAATACCTTGGTTTCCCACATCAGTGTACTGTAGTAGTAGTTTCATTGGGTCACCATTTTAGCAAATACGCTGTGCCCCCGCCTGGATGTAAACTGGCAGCTTTCCCAAGAGTGTCCACAGATGATAATTAGGAGTGCATGTCTGTGCCACGTGCTGTGAGTCAAAACCACTCACATCACCCAAAGTCAAAGGTAAAATGGTGAACATTGTCATGTACAAAGTTACAAACAAAGCTGTTGGAGTGTGGATCCAGCTACTGATCCACCTCACCAGGGTTGTTCCCTGTTGGACAACATGTTGCAGCCCCATGTGATCCTGGAGCCTTTTTCTTCTCTAGACACGCTTGTGGAAGCAGCCAGTCCACCTCCAGGAGGAGGCACAGCATATTTGCACAAATGGTGACCCAATGAAAATGCAGCTACAGTACACTGAGGCGCTGAATAAAGATGTACCGCCCCAGTCCTGTGTTCGTATATCATGGCATTTAGTAAGGAATAAAAATACATAAATACCCTGGTTGCACAGGTCGAGTTATCCATTTCCCCCCCTTCATTGTCATTACTACCCATTGCAAGCTGAATCGATCTGTACCTCTTCCTCCCTCCCCTCCCTGTTGCTAAATACAAATGTGAACCATCAATGCCTATAGTAACATAACTGACAATGTCTTACTCTTCCAAACACAGGTGCTCGTGGGGACACAGCAGCAAGTGAAGAGGAGTCCCACGCACGCTCTTTTTTCTCGCGAGCGTGATCAATGCAATGCACTATCGGAAAGATTCACCGAGCCACAAGCTAACTCACGAGATACACAAAGGGATCTTTGCATTATTCCCTTTCTTTGCCAGACACCGGCGTCGCAAATTTAGTAACATCGGTTTTGGGAATGGCTTTCCCCTGCTATGATGGATACATTGGAATAATTATCGTTTATTTACCTTAAGACCAATTTGATTGGCACTCACCTGACTCAGTCGTTGATACCCCCTTCCCCCGTCCTGAGGAAGATCCGCCGCTGAGGACCCCAATTACCCTTGTGCATCAGGTTCGAAACGTCGACGCAACCGAATAGGCCTACACCTTACATCTGCCCCCACACAAGATGCACAGATGATGTATACACTGTGACTAATAACAGTTGAAATAACATTTTATATGCAATTGTGTATATGTGGGTAGGCCGTTGTTTCCAGGGAGACCCCCATATGATTCATGTTGGCTCCCTTCATTGTAAAACAAAAAAGGACTCTCTACGCTGCTACTACTGTTTTTCCTTTCTAGTTCATCCTTTCACCTGAGCACTACTTTTTTCACGCTCTTTTTTCGCTCTGGTAACAACCGTGTGGCCATATGATTGTACATCAGCAATGATCATAATGTATATCTACAATAATACCCAATGGTTGAATGATTAAATTTGGTTTATCAACCTCTCTCTCTTTTTAGAAGTGATTATTCTTTATGTGCCTTTGATTTCATGTGCCAAAGACAAAAGTTGTCTGAATTTTAGTTACATTAGTCTAGGACCTCTGTTTTCCTGTACTACATGATACCCAGGTCCATTTGACTTTATAGGGTTACCCCATTTCTGATAATGGCTATTTCCATGATGACACTTACCTTGAGGTCACTGTGATGATGGGGGATTTAGACCCTTTACCACAATGCTCAACTTTAGCTGCAGTTTGTGTCCACACATTTTACATTGGATGTACACACTGATGGGGGTTTTTAACACATTGCCTCAGTGCTATTACGAAGCTTGACTTGTGTAGCCCACACTCTGGTGTTCATGTTATGGTAGTTACATTGTGTTTCGTAAATCAAATTCACTGTTGGGGGTATTTGTCAGACACTACACACTGTTGGCATGATGTTGTGGGGAAATGTATTTGGCTGACATACCTGTGGTTGATGTTTGATGGATGTGTGATGCATCATCCATTCTATGGGTGGGGGTGTCAATATTGTCAGACACACAGAACCCTATGGGTGGGTGAGGCAGTAGTGATACATAACATGGGTGGGGTGGCAGTATGGGTGGGCAACATGCCCCGATGGGTGGGGTGGCATTAGTGATAGGCAACATGCCCCTATGGGTGGGGTGGCATTAGTGATAGGCAACATGACAAGTATGGGTGGGGTGGCATTAGTAATAGGCAACATGACACATATGGGTTGGGTGGCATTAGTGATAGGCAGCATGACACATATGGGTGGGGTGGCATTAGTGATATGCAACATGACACATATGGGTGTGGTGGCATTAGTGATAGGCAACATGACACATATGGGTGGGGTGGCAGTATGGGTTAGCAACATGCCCCTATGGGTGGGGTGGCATTAGTGGTAGGCAACATGACATATATGGGTGGGGTGGCAGGATGGGTGGGCAACATGCCCCTATGGGTGGGGTGGCATTAGTGATAGGCAACATGACACATATGGGTGGGGTGGCCTTAGTGTTAGGCAACATGACACATATGGGTGGGGTGGCATTAGTGATAGGCAACATGACACATATGGGTGGGGTGGCATTAGTGATAGGAAACATGACACAATGGTTGGGTGGTGTTAGTGATAGGCAACATGACACATATGGGTGGGTGGCATTAGTGATAGGCAACATTACACATATGGGTAGGGTGGCATTAGTGATAGGCAACATGACACATATGGGTGGGGTGGCATTAGTGATAGGCAACATTACCCATATGGGTGGGGTGACAGTATGAGTGGGCAACATGCCCCTATGGGTGGGGTGGCAGTATGGGTGGGCAACATGCCCCTATGGGTGGGGTGGCATTAGTGATAGGCAACATGACACATATGAGTGTGTGGCATTAGTGATGGGCAACATGACACTTATGGGTGGGGTGGCATTAGTGATAGGCAACATGACACATATGGGTGGGGTGGCAGTGGTGGTGGCCATGGGTTCCCTGAGGAGGCCTGTTGCTGGTGGACAGGGTCTGGACCACCTGGGTGTGTGTGACATTTGGCGGGTATGTGTCGTTTGTTTGAATGGTGGGTGTCTGACTTACCGTCTGCGCCGTCCGCGTCTGTTCCTGATCCAGTCATATATGTACAGGACTGGTATGACCTACGCGATTGGATTAATGTTGCTCCGTCTCGAACCGTTGCAACCTTCTCCGTTTCGAATCCGTGGATTGTGTTACTGGCGCGATTCGTAGCTGATATGCAGCTCTTCCGGGTGCTGTGATGTGCTGTACGTGGCGACCCGTCCGGAACATAGGAAGTACGCATCATACTTTACCGGCCAGAAGTAGCTGTGTTTATGCAACACGAATTGTGTGTTTACGGGTCAGGCTTGGATGGAAAACGTGGATGGAGTCAGAGCGTACGTGTCGGTCGGGAATTTGGCACTTTTCCACATCGTACTTCATCACCTGGATGGTCCCGCTCCTGGTACGATTCGGCCATAAGGTAAGGCTACTGACACGCCTCAGAGGGCTAACCGACCAACATCAGAATCGGCCCCAAAGTCTTTTACCGAACCTGTCTCTTGGAGTAGTAGGGTCCCGCTCTTTCAGTTGGATATATATATAATCACAACTCTGCCTTAAGCAGCGTTGTGGTTAGTTTGAGCACCATGCTTCGTGCTAAGAGGATATGCTTGTTCCTTACAAAGGTTGTGTAATGCAGCCTGGTGGGTAAGATACAAAGTGCGCATGACTGTTTCACTAGCCCGCTTGGGCCGGTCAAACTGTCATAAGCACTTTAGAGTGTGCTTTAAATTCGTCCCCTACACCATGCACTGCCCTGCCGGACCCACCTGCCCCGCTACGCACCCGAGCAGGAAGGAAAACAATAATAACATTAGTTCAACTAATTTTCAAACCAGTTTATGACTCCAGAGGCAACCAAGACACACTGAATAGAGGAAATATTCTCTGTGTCTTTAGGTCTACTCTGTATTTAGTAAATGTGACAAGCAAAGACATTGAATGAATTGGATTCAAACCAAACACAGAAGGTAGCCAGACACTAACATTGATAACCAGGAATTCTGGCTTTTTAGCGGAATAAATTATGAATGAAAAATACATTTTTCATAGCTGGGGATAATAATTAGCAAGCCAGTACAAAAGGTATATCCAAGTCCTTTCATCAAAGAAGAGTGTCCAAAACTAACACAAAGAAAGAGCAAAGAGCAAGTATTCTCTATACTAAAAAATTCCCTTGGAACATCGAAGTGAGATGGTGTAACGGCATTCAAGAATAAACAAAAAATGGCAATAACGATTCATGACAGAACACAGCAAAATGCACAATAATAAAAGTAAATAAGGACAGTGTAATATTAACGATATGCTCATGGAACATAAATGGGGTATCCAACAAGGTAAATAATGCCCACTTAAACTCTATGTCTAATTCCTGTCAGATTATTTTATTACAGGAAACATTGGCAATCAACCCCGTCATGTTAGAGGGTTATAAAGGATATTGTGAGCCTACAATCAAGCAACACAAATATGGTCGCCCTAGTGGGAGACTAGCTACATCCAAATCCATCGATTTGAGAGTGGAACATGAGCACGTGGATATGAATAATTATAACTGCCGAAAGGTAAAGTTACGATATCAGGCAAGCAATCAAGTAAAATCTAAATCCTTAAAACCAATTAACCTATATATACACAGCATACAGAGTTCAAGGACCAACATGTGCTACTCTTACCAGTTTTGTGTTGGAGCAAATGATGGATGACCCTTTCGCAGACTTTATACTTACAGGGGATTTTAATTTTAATCTGTTTGCAACTTTTATAGGAGATGACATTATTCAGTCACAGGATCACCAATGGGCAATTCCTCAGCAGACACCAGATACTGTAACGAAGTCTAGACAAAGTAAAGTGGGTATACATTTTGTGAAAGATTTAGAAGCAATGGGTCTAAGAATATTAAATGGGAGATTCCCACAAGACTCACCACCTGCTTTGATGTTTCATTCACACAATTCAAAGTCACAAATTGAATATACGATGGTATCATTGAACATCTTTAGTAGTTTTACCTCGTACCATCTGGGGAAGGTGCCGGATAGTGATCATAGTCAGCAAATAATCACCACAAATTTGCCTAGTATGAAACATCTAACGTATTTGACAACATAAAGGGCCTATCAACTATGGGACAATTATCTGAATAGCTCATAATAAAGACAACACTAATAAAATGGTGCAAAAACTGATCAAAGAATGTTTTGAAGTAAAATACTTTAAATCTCCGATCGTGCAATGGTTAACTTTACACGCACATTAGTCAAAACCTATGATTCGGCACCCAAAGCTAAGAAAAAACTAATGATACAAATGGAGAAAAGGAATAATAATATTAATTTATCCTATACAATAAGGAATATGAGAAGGACTTGTAACAATCTCATGAGACAGTTAACTAAATCCCCATATAATAAGGAATTGTCCATCAAATTAAAAAATATAAATCAAAATTTGAGGAAATTAATCTGGAACGAAAGTAACCATGCTAAGCACGATCTTTGGGCTAAAATTTACTACACTAGTAACCAAACAAATTCAAGGGAACTCTGGAAAATGATAAATGGTCTAGTAAGACCTAATAAATCAGTGGTAGTATCTGCATTAACTGAAAAAGAGCAGGTTAATTTTCTGGCAACACACTTAAACTCCGACGTGAAAACAATGAATCTGGATGGCAAATGGAATATGATGGATACGCTAAATCAGGAACTCGACTGTGAATTTGATATAACAAAAACTCAACTGTCTAAATTAATACAAAAACAAAAATACGGGGCTCTAGGTCTCAATGGTATTCCGTTTTCACTTTATAAGGAAGATACAGATCTATGGTCAGAATATCTCACCGCAGTTGTTAAAGAAATAGCCAGGACATTGACAATACCCAAATCTTAGAAAGAGTCGCTAATATCCCCAATTTATAAAAAAAGAAAATTGGGCCCAGCCGCAAAATTACCAACTAATAATTCTTCAAGACACAAATGCCAAATTATTTGGGGGAGTATTATTAACAAATTTATCTGAATGGGCAAAGGAAAACCAGATACTCCTGTTCAATCAAACAGGATTTATTAAAGGACTGGGAACTACCCCAAATATATTAGCCTTATCAGTACTAATGGATAAAACTATCTCAATGAAACAACCCTTGTATTTGTGCTTTGTCGATTTTAGATCGGCCTTTGATTGCGTGCACAGACAACTTCTGTGGAGAAAGTTGCAGGAGCAAGATATCCCAGTGTCACTCTTAAAATGTATTCAACTTCTATATACTGACACTTGGGATAGAGTATGGATGGAGGATGGCTCGACGCTAACGAAATACATTTTTACCACGGCAGGGTTAAGCAAAGGTGTGTATTGGCCCCCTTATTTTTTAATCTGTTTTCAGCAGATCTTAATAATGCATTTATTTGAAATAAATGCACACCTGCTTAAATTCGCCAACAAACAGATATCTAATTTGCTATACGCAGATGATGTCATCCTTCTAAGCCAAACAAAAGTGGGGTTACAAAGGTTAATAGATCGAATATCATTATATTCAAAAGAAAACGGGATGGTGATAAACGAAACAAAAACTAAAGTAATGGTGATCAGTAAAAATTAAAAAATAAAACATAAATCCGAATGGTTTCTGGAGAAAGTCCAACTAGAACTAGTAAAAAAATCCTACATGATAATGGAAATTTT
Source organism: Lissotriton vulgaris (assembly GCF_964263255.1). Classification (NCBI taxonomy): domain Eukaryota; kingdom Metazoa; phylum Chordata; class Amphibia; order Caudata; family Salamandridae; genus Lissotriton; species Lissotriton vulgaris. Next base: position 2,124,129,658 of record NC_141687.1, on the reverse strand, counting down.
CTCATGCAAAAAACGGACATTCAAAGGAAAGCAAATGCTTTGATAGCTGCATTTAGGATCTTGCAGAATAGTTGACCTGAGTTACCGCCCGTTCATAAAAGTTATATCAGCAAAATTGCAGCCTACCTTAACATAAGGTAGTGAGGCCCTAAGTGGGAAAGACGCTGTGACCATTAATAATGCGGTCACAAAAACTTTTACAACCCTCTTTCATTTGCCTTCTAATGCATCCCTAGTGCAAATAAGGCTGGACTTTGGACTAACTAACCAGTTAAATGCCACAAAAGGACAATTTATTATAGTATGGAATAGAATAAAAAGTTACCATGAAAATCAAATGTCTCAATTATTATGGCATGAAATAAGCGTAAACAGTAAATCACAGGCCTGGGAATACTTAAATGCCACATTAGAAGAATATGCTGTGACCCCAATCTGGGGGACTACAATAACTCCGGAATCATTTAAAAAAGCTATCAATAAAATAACAAAGCATCTATCGCTTAGTAAGGGATAAAGATATACTAGTAAAAAGAAAACATGCATGGCCTATAATGAATGGTTTTTCCAAAATGAAAGTACAAGCATACTTAGAAACTCCGTGGACGTTGAAATATAAACAAATCTTCACAAAAGCTCGTTTTGGCGTATTACCGGGCTTACATCATCTCCCACCGTAGCTAAAGTCAGAAGAAGATACATTATGTAGGCTATGTAAATTAGCAGAGGAGAACATTATTCACCTGCTGTGTCTCTGTCCAGAACTGAAAATTGAAAGAAAAACCATACTCAAGAAACGTTTTAATACTCGAGGAGTACAGACATGCATGCACGCTTTGACAATGTCTACACTCCGATGATATATTAATGAATTCAGCCTTTGCAAAGTTTTTAGTAAGAATAGGATAAAAATTAGAACAGCATACATTTAAATCTATAAGTACTGTATGATTTATATTAAAATGTAAATAGCAATATGAAATGGATTTTTATCAAACTTAATTCAGCTAAAATATATATATATATATATATATATATATATATATATATATATATATATATATATATATATATATATATATATATATATATATATATATATATATATATATATATATTGTCTTCCTGTTTTTATCTGCCTTAAATTCATAAATCAGGTTTTTATAGCTGGTTGTGTTTGTTGTCTCATTGTAAGATTTTAATTAATCAAAGAATAAAGAATAATAATAATAAGGTTAGTTATTATGGTTTTTGTTTCCCTTTTACATTGCTCACAGAGCAGTGGGGCGACGCTCCCCCATCTTAGCGGAGGAGCCGCCACTGTTGGAACCTATCTGAAATAGAGATTCACCTGATGTTCTTCATCAGGCCCAAATCCTCTATGCTTACATTAATTTCAGTGTTTAGCTTCGATTAATCGACTCTCATAACTCCGGAGCACACTCTATATCATATTTATGTGTTTCTCTGAAAATATCGAAACACAGTGCCTCCGGATCTGTAAGTCCTTTCTATTGGTATGAAGTTTTATCCACCTATGTGACTGTTGTTAATTTCAAAGGATTGGGGAAGGGGAGGCACTGAGATGTTACTCCCATAAACTCAGGAGAATAACCCTTATGTCAGCTCAGCTCAAGTTTGTCCACCCACACTAGAACGCCTGGGCTGCTCATCCCACGGTTATTCTAATACCAAGTTTTTTAAGAGACACGTCACCACTCTTCAGTCTTATGAATTTGAATAGAAAGGCTTGCTGCTTATGAAAGGTTTACAGTGGGCGTGAAAACGACTAAGAACTGCCCCTTACATTCCCATCTGCAGCAGGGCACTGGGTGTCTTTGAGCTTTGTTGGTGGTTCCGTGGACACGTGGGAGAGCCTTTGGTGGAGGCTTTAAAGTTTCACACACACAGGGTCCCCTTTGTGAATTGTTAACGCGCTCTTGTTTCCAGCTGTCAAAGACTTGGATCCCGTGAACACTTCAGCAAATGCAACAATTGCGTGTTTAAGGGAGGGGCTCTTGTTCGCGTAATTTTCCTTTCCGAAGCATTTACGATTTCACTGATGCTGTCAGGGACTCCCACTGGATCGCGTTGATGAGGGGACCTCGGGTTAACGATGGGAGGTTTCTTTGGGAAAGAAGAATGGAATTTTAAATTCCTGTCAAACATGATTAGATGGAAGACCTACACAATTGCTTGTGCTTATTTAAGAATATTAGTCAGAAATGCACAAAAATGAATTTGGCATTTAGTGTATATGGTTTAAATGTATGCAGGGTCAGACAGAGCCAGAAATTAGGCCGGCACCAATATAACAGTGCCCCCATTAATTAGACAGCTCAAAAAGGTGCCTATGTTTGCCGATTGGGGCAGTGTTGCACTTGCAAAGGCACGCTGTATGTAGGTTGTTTGCAAAGTATGGACACATGTTTGGATCTGAGGTTGTTGCTGCAGTCAATGTTTGTAATATTATCAGGGACATCAATAGTAAAAGCGGCCCAACAGGTCGTAAAACAGGCCAAAAACAGTCAAAGAACCGGCCACCTCACTGACCTTTCAGACCAGGCATAGGACACTGCCTGATTGCCCTGCTGGCCGCCCGCCCTGAATGTATCTGCTTCATTCTTGTGCTATTGATCAGACCCCTTTCCCTGCACAGGAAAATCAAGAATTTCATTTGTTTTGATTTTTTAGTTGGGGCATAATTCAGGGCATCTACGAAGAAACGATGCACCTCTTCCCTACTTTAATGCCCTCTGCCTACATAATGACACAGCTGCAGGTGTAGCTGCAATCTGACACTTTCTGATAAAGCAATGCCAGGAAAGAAGTCAGGGAAAACGTAACTAAAGCTATGGGCCTAGTCTGCCTTTCCTGTATTCACACAGCAATTGAGACTTTGTACTGCCCCAAAATTCATGATATGTGTGTGATGAGCATAACTCCATTATGGGAGAAATACGTTGCTTGAAGCAGCTATCTAGCATGTCATGCCGACCCCACTGCCTAATTTGGGCTCCACTGCTGAGGCTGTGGGCACTGAAATAAAGTGCCGGGGTAAAAATGTTTATCGTAGGTTTCTAATATAGTTAAAACATGATACCAAGTCCAGAAAGCTCAACTTCACTCGAATGGGGCAATTTCTTAGTGGCAGAATAAAGAAAATGATCAAATCCATAAACTGAACGTTAGCCATTCTTATGAAAATAGATTTTATGTATAGCCCCCCATATATCCATGTTTGAATATTTCGACCAATTTGAAGCGTCCCTGGTGGGTTAATCAGCGTACTTATAAAACCATGCTTCACTATACACACAAGAAACCAATAGGCCCACCCACCTCTCCATGACATGAAGACTGACAAGCGCGGAGAATCACGACGCGCGCACTTAGTACCCGGCCTCTCCGGACCCCGCCCGCCCCTGGTCTCTGGTGGTTGGTCGGGCGGACGGCCCAATCGGCGTCCGGCCGACCCATTTCCGGTCCGGCGATATCGCGTGACCTGGGGGTCAGGGGGTGGAGACTCTGGGCCTATTTAGGGTCAACTCCCTGTGACTGGGGTCTCTGTTCCCGCTATCACTCCTGGATACCTGACTGCTCACGCCGGCACCTGGCAATTCTCGTGATCCTGGCCGGCTTTCCGAAACTCTAGAAGCAGAAGGATCGAGCATCGTTTGTGTAGCCAGGTAAGGGGTCGAGTGCCTCGGGGGGCCTCGTGGGCAGCCGTGAGTCACGGTGGTGCTGAGAGGGGATAGAAGTGTCGCTGCCTTACAGGGCTTACGGCTGTGTGCGGGGATCCTCGTGGTACGGGCTCCTGCCGGGCGGCGTGAGCGGTGCTTAGGGGTGCGGGAGCAGGGAACTCGGGGCGCGTTAGGTGCTATAGCAAGGCAGTGCGAAGCGCGATATAGATAGCATGGCGCCAAAAAAGGGAGGACAAAAGCGAAAAGATTCTGAGCCTGAATTGGCACAGATTATGAAATTACTGCTGAAGAAGTTGAGCAAGGAGGCTCCCGATAGCGGGGATTAGAGCGATTCTTCCCGGGGAGAGCAGCCCGAGGTAGTAGAGTGGCCGCGCAGGGGATGCCACCGAAAGCCGCTTGTCCGCCATTGAAGAAGAAAGCCAAGGCACAGCCTAAAAGAAAAGGGGGAGCCAGGCAGGAGAAGAGTAGGCCTAGCCCTGCCAGGGGGAAGCGGGACGAGGGATCAGTAGGTCCCATCCCCACGCCTCCGTTAGATGCAGAGCAGGTTTACCCTTCTGATCCCATCCCGAATGTGCCCACGCCAGTAGACCCAGTGGGTTCAGTTTTGTCTGAGATTAGGGAGGCGCTGAAGGCGTTGGCCCCGGGAGGCGCGGTACCAATGGTTACGGTCCCTCCGGCCCCACTCCCACCGCAGCCGGTGGCCGCAGTGGCAGCCGCGGGTGATCCGTTAGATAGCTTGCTGGCGTCAGTTTCCACATTAGTGGGCCAATTATCAGCTCATAAAAAAAAGTATTAGAGAGAGTGAGCGCGGGAGCGGCGGCACCATGGGTGCCCCCACAGGCCACAGAACAGGGCGTGTTGCAGGACATTCAGAGGCAGTTGGCGCACTTAGTCGAGTCGCGCAAGGCGTTGCCCAGTTTAGCGATTGGAGCCCATCCCCCCGCGACAGCGATAGCTGTAACATCTACAGGAGGTAAGCCTGGTGACGCTACATCAAGGAGAAGCGAGGTGGGGGCTAGTCAGGGGAACGTGTTGTCTCAGTCAGGGATGTTAGCTACGCATGTGAGTATGGAAATGCGAGAGAAGATTTGGAAGGGTGCCTATGTAGATATATTCTCCCTTATCAGGCCGAAGAGAAGAGAGGAGGATTACAAGGACAGGGAGGGGAAAGAGCACTCCTTCCGAGATCGGAGACCTAGGATTGAGGAAACAATAACCAATTGGTTGTTCGGCTTTCACGTGTATGTGACAGTGTTGTTGGAAAAGAGGCCAGAGTTGGCGATTCCGCTGGTGTTTTATACCAATAAGATCGTGAAGGCTCACTCCACTCATGGGGGTTCAGCTTGGCTGACTTATGATAGGGAGTTTCGCTGGGCGAAGGAAGAAAACCCCTCCATTTGTTGGGATCAGGTTGAGGTCAATGCCTGGTTAGAGAGCGTGAGCAATAGGGAACACCCAGCTAGGCAGCCTTTTCGGACTTCCCAGGGAGGGCCGGGCGAGAAGAAAGGTACATGCTGGGCATTCAATGGCAAAGGGTGCACATGGCCCCCCGGACAGTGCAAGTTTAAGCACGCATGCGCCTACTGCGGTCACCCGTCCCATCCCGAATCCAAGTGCAACAAGAAAACCAAAGAACGGGGGGGTACAGCCCCTAAGGATACCAAGCCTCCCCAAGTCTAAACTGCCTACTCCAGTGGATATTGAGAAGATGGTTTTTTGGTTGAACAAGTACCCAGACAAGGCAGCTGCTAGGATGTTGTTCGAGGGTTTTTCCAGGGGATTTCGTATCCCAGCATCTCATGTCCCCCTATCAATCAGTGTAGGAACCAAGTTTCAGTGAGAATCCATTCCTCAGTAGTGGCCACAAAGGTGGAAAAAGAGCGGGCCTTAGGCCGAGTAGCAGGCCCTTTCCCGACTCCTCCCTGGGAGAACTATGTGTGCTCTCCTCTGGGAGTAGTGCCCAAGAAGGAGCCGGGACAATTCAGGATGATTCATAACCTATCTGCACTGAAGGGTGCATCGGTAAACGATGCCATCGACCCGGCAGTATGCTCAGTGACGTACTCGTCCTTTGATGCCGTGGTTCAGAAAGTGAGGGAGCTTGGCCGGGTGGCGTTGCTAGCAAAAACCGATATTGAGTCAGCATTCCGCTTGTTGCCGGTGCACCCCGAGGATTACCATTTGCTAGGCTTTCAGGTCCAACAGCAATTTTATTATGACAGATGTATGCCTATGGGTTGTGCGGTCTCCTGCAAGTACTTTGAGACCTTTAGCTCCATGCTGCAATGGGTGTTTTCGCAAAAGTCAGGATGTACAGATGTGGTGCATTACTTGGACGACTTCATGGTGATGGGCCCCGCGTCTTCAGAGGCCTGCGCTTTGGCCCTGAGTCAGCTGGTGGCTATGTTGAAGGAATTTGGAGTGCCGCTGGCACCGAGCAAGACAGTCGGCCCTGACACGTACATGTCCTCTAGGGCATCGAAATTGACACAGTAGCGGGAGAATGTAGATTGCCAATGGATAAAGTAAGAGCCTTTTCCCTAGCCATTGAGGTAGCCTTGGCGTGTCCGAAGGTGACGTTGCATCAGTTGCAAGTTCTGGTGGGTCAGCTAAATTTTGCTTTGCGTATCATTCCCATGGGGGCGCCCTTTCTCGAGGTCTATAGCCAGAGCGATGGTTTGTCTTACCCAGAAGCACCATCGGGTGCGTTTAAAAGCAGGGGTTAAGGAGGACCTCAAGGTGTGGCGAGACTTCCTGACAGATTTCAACGGGCGGGTAGTTTTGCCCGCGCCGCCGGTGTCCAGTGTTGAACTAGGCCTATACACCGACTCAGCCGGGAGCGTTGGTTTTGGGGCGATCTTGGGCCCTTCCTGGTGCGGGGCGGTCTGGCCAGCAGAGTGGCACTTAGTAGGCTTGACAAAGAATTTAGCTTTCTTAGAGCTTTTTCCCATTTGGGTGGCAGTTACGGTCTGGGCGGAGCGCTTCAGGGACAGGGCAGTGACCTTCTGGTCGGATAACATGGCGGTGGTTCAGGTTATCAATCGGCAAGGGCGACTTGCCCGCATGTGCTTAGGTTGCTGAAGCTGTTGGTGTTGGCATGCTTGAAATTGAATTTGACTTTTAAAGCTGCGCATATACCTGGTGTTGATAACCATGCTGCTGACGCTTTGTCTCGTTCCAAGTTGCCGGACTTCCGGAGGTTCCACCCGCAGGCGGAAGAGCGCGTGACGACGTTCCCTACGTCACTGTGGAAAATTGGAGCCCCGCTTTAGCGGGGCTGGTAGGTGCCGCTCTGAGTGATCGCACCAAACGTGCCTATCAGTCACTGTTTAATGTGTATAGATCATTTGTGGAGCAGATAGGAGATGCGAGGATCTTTTCTACCGAAACAATGTATGCCTTTTTACAGGTTCTGCGGGATCAGGGCAAAACAGTGTCCTATGCTAGGGCCTCCCTGGCAGCGATAGGCTTCTTTGCTAAACTGGCGGGGGAGCGGGACGATGGGGCTTCATTCTTGATCAGGAAGGCCTTAGCAGGATGGGCCCGATTAGACGGGTCACGGCGGGACTGTCGTAGGCCTTTGGATCTCCCGACCTTGATTGATATTTTGGGGGTACTGCCGGTTATTTGCCAGTCACCGTTCGAGGGGACCATGCTGGGGGCGGCCTTCTGCCTAGCCTTCTACGGGGCCTTTCACCTGGGTGAGATAGTGGGGGCATCCAGGGTAGACCATGGGGGGGGGCTTGCAGTTCAAGGATATCTCCATTTCCCCGGGGGGCCTAGTAGTGCGGTTGGGACGGTCCAAGACAGACCAAACAGGAAAGGGGGTCGCCATCCATTTGCTGCCAGCCCCGGGGATAGCTGCCTGCCCCGTATCCCACATGCAGGCGTACCTGGCCCGACGCCCAGCAGGGGGGGGGGGTCGGCTCTTTTCGTCCATGAAAATGGGGATTGCCTGTCCCAATATCAGTTTAAGGCAGTGTTTGGGTTGGCTCTGGGGAACCTGGGCCTGGGAGCAGTGGGCTATTCTTCTCATTCCTTTAGGATTGGCGCCGCAACTTTGGCGGCGGGGGCCGGTCTCGCCCCCAACACGGTGAAAAGCGTAGGTCGCTGGACCTCTGACTGCTATAAGCGATATGTAAGGCCTGAATTGTTGTAATTAGTATGCCCGCTTCCGTGGTATGGGTACTCGGGCACTCTTTTGTGCGTTGCGCGGCGGTGCGCTTGCAGCGAACAGAGGTGGTGAAACCGGCCGCATGGGCGAGACCGAATTCGTATGGCATGGCGTTGGAGGGATGCTTATCCGACACTTGAGGCGGATCGTCGAGGAGCTCAGGGCACGAGAGCACAAATCGCCGGATTGGATTATTTTGCATTTGGGAGGCAACGACATGGTCGACAGAGGGAACTTGGCTGTCAAGGAGGCCCTACTAGCAGAGTTTGCCTGGCTGGGACATGAGTTCCCATCAACGGAAATAGTCTGGTCTGGCATGATATCACGCAGGGCATGGGTCCCAGGAGTGCGTCCTAGATCTTTGAACGTCTCAATGAGGCGATTGAACGGCGAACTAGCAAGGTTGTGCTCAGTGAAGGGCCGCTTGCGCTACCTCCAGCACCAGATGATTTCCGGAGAAGTGATGTACCACCAGGACGGGGTACATTTGTCGGACTTTGGAACTGATACTTTTATCCGAGAACTTTGGTCATTTATTCTGAACGCAGGTGGGGAGGGTGTCAGACCTATGGGCCTTGGCCACCCTTGTGGCGGAGAAGAGACCTGCGATCAGTAACTAGTGGCTAAACAAAATGGATGGGAGCCCGCCTGGAGGGCTCCATAGGCCAGCTCTGAGGGGGGATATGGCAAGCTCTCCACTGGGAGGAAGTGACCACCGGCTGTGGAGGCTAGGGTGACAGATTTCGAGCCTCCCGGGCGACCCTGGGCAGCCTGGTGGTCGAGAGGTGGGCCCCGGTAATGGCGGACAAGGATCGAAGGGCGGGACCCACCACTCTAAGGGGCAGGTGCACTTGGCGTAGGGTACCCAGTTACGAGATGCGAACCAGATGGTGTTCCTCCCTTAGGGTTGGGAAGGTGTTGGAGCATGATATGCTCATAAATGTAGTTATGAATGTAACTTGTAAATAAAGATATGCATGTTATTGCTTGTCATGTTTATGTTTTTACCCCACCTGAATCTCTTGGTGATTTCAAATGTGGGGATCTTGCATGTCTAGGGTAGTTGGGCGGCGAGGGAAGATCTGGAGGGTACGGGTCCTAAAGATCTGGTCACACTAAGGATTCCCAAACCATGGGACTCTGCCACCCTGCTTTATATGTTGCCCCCAGGACATGGATAGGAGTCCAGTGCCCACTATGGAACTACAGGACCTCGCCTTACCAGTGACAGGCCTAGGCCTCTGTGTTTATGCAGAAACAGCATGATGGCAGAGCGAAAATAAAATGAAAACAATGAAAAACAATACCAAGAAAAAAAAATACATGGCGATTAACCCTCATAAAAATTTTAAGGAACTAATGTTTTTTAATGGCCATTAACTTGAACATGTTAAGAATTTTAGCTATCTGGGGGTGGCCTTAAATTCTAATTTGACATGGAAAACCCAGATAGAAAGAAGCAAAACAATTCTTACTCAAAATACGTTGCCTATCCTGAAAAGGCATGGTAAAAGTCTTTGTAAAGCCTTTTCGCCAGAATTAGAAGGTTTTAATTTTAAAGCACAATCTGCTGCTCTGTACGGAGCAGAACTGTGGGGACCTGTGTGCGACAAAGTATTCGCAATTGGCGAAAATACGTTCTATAGGCCACTCTTAAAACTACCAGTCAGTACACCTCTAATGCCACTTGGATTAGATTTAAACCTTAAATGCACTGACCATCATCCAATCCTAAGACTCTTAATGCTATAGGTAAGATTGTGGTCAACACTAGAACTTTCCATTTATAAAATTTGCCTTATAGAAGTACTGGAATTGGATAGTTGCAACAATATTTTATGGTTCAGACATGTTAGATCCTGGTTCACCAGGATTGGCTTAACACATTTTTGGGATTAACCGCATAGTTTATCCCAAGTTTCAAGGAAAATACTGAAAGTATCATTTTGGGCCTACCAAGACCGGATTGTACTGAACGGAAAAACGTATGGATCTATAACGACTAATTTCCTCTCATTTAAAGATACTGCACAATATGAATCTTTCCTTGATGAGGTCCGTCCACCACTTGCTAAGACACTTTACATGAAATACAGATATGGCATCTTAAGGATACACGCAAGTGTAGCAAAGTGGTCTGTTAATAGTGACGATACATGCAGTTTATGTTCTAGCGGAGTGAGAGAAGATGATTATCATGTCCTGTTTTTCTGTCCGGCCTATGTGGTACCCAGAAGGAAATGGATCAACCACTCTGTCTATACATAGGCGTAAGATCATACAAAGAGGCAGGAAGGATCTTTAAAAATGATACCAGTCAGATATTTGTCTTTGGAATCAATAGATTTCTGTTAGCTACAAACCATATAAGAGCTAAATCTGGACTGAAATTTTGATAGGATTGTTCTTGGATTTGAAACTCATGATTTATCTCACCCAGAATTATATATATATATATATATATATATATATATATATATATATATATATATATATATATATATATATATATATATATATATATATATATATATATATATATATATATATATATATATTTTTTTTTTTTAATGTTAATATTTTACATTTTATATGCCTCATAATCTCTTTTAAATCGACAAATGCCGCCATAAGTGTCTTCGTCTCTTTACCAGAATTGCACTCTATTGGATTTGATATGCTCTCCCTTATTCTTTCTTTTTTATCTTGTTGCTGTTGATGTATTAGTATATATGTATGTGGTTGTTTATGTGTCTTTTATGGTAAGAAATTAAAAAAGACCACTTTTTCAAGCGTTCCGACACTCAGGCAGGGCAGGGTACACATCAGTTAACATCCCAAAAGCATCCCTCAGTGCGGGCACAGTGGACAGGTGAAGGCTACTGATGTGCATTGTTCATTGTGAGTATGAGGAGTGTTCCCAGACAGCGTTAAAATCTAAGAGTGTGCTGGGATTACAGTCAGCAGTGCAGTCTGCACACACACCTCACTGTGCCTGCAGTTTTATTGACAAACATGCGGTGCTTGTTATGGGCATTGACAGCGTTTAGCGCTTGCTGTGCCCTTTGACAGCAGATAATTGTCATCACACAGGCTGCTGTCAGTGCTGGGCTGTCCACATACAGCTTTCAGTACTAGATGTGTTACATGTACACAATTACCAAGCATACTTCACTCCATGTTGTTGTCTACTCTATGAAGTCTACAGTTAGTAATATGAGTTGTGTTATGGCAGGTACAGTGCCCAGCAGATATATTTTCAGTGCATTGATGAGCGGCACAGGAACCTGCTAAGTAAAGGAAACAATGTGGTAATACAAATAACCAGATAGATGCAAACGCCAACACAGTACCGAACTAAAGCGACCAGCCCAGGTCTCTCCAAGCAGTACACCTTCTTTGTGGAATCCCAGACTGACCCACACATGCAGTATGAGGTGCCTGGGTAAATCATATTAGAAAATTTGCCTTTTTAAGACAGATCGGCTGAGAATAACTGGCCATTCACTGTATATTTGCTGAATAAATTGATCTGCACAAAAATGCACCTATGAACCTCCCTTACTACCGTGAAAATTAGAGCATCATCATACCATGAATGCCGTACATTGGTGCGGACGGCGCACTGGAATACGTTGACAAGACTGGGAAGACATACACATATATACACTAGGATGTTAAGAGGGATGTTGGATCAGTAATACATCAACTAAATTCAATCCAAAGTGTTTGTCTCTTTGTTCCCAAAAGTTCATGGATGACATCCCTCTCATTGTATCGACCTTCCTTCCCTTTAGGGTAAATCTGGGGCCACATCAGGAGAAATCCCTCTATCTAATAACCTGCAATTAAAGAGAAGAGGGTCCTAAGTGTAATCTGTACCAGCTATTTGTAAACTGTAATATTACCAGGGAGGTTGAAACATACTTTTGAGCAAGAGTGAAAACATCAGACGTGGGGTACTATCTTCTGTCAATTCAATGCGTACTCCCATAGTTGCACGGTTAAAAAGCTTATGAGTATCCTGATGCTCATGTTTACTAAAAAAATAATATCAAGGGATATTTCCCTGAATGGAATCACAAAGCCCCAAACTACAAAAAGTTCCACATAAAAAGCCACAATTTATACCCTTATTTCTATATAATACTCAAATAGGTGCATGTGATAACCTGTCCTCCCATTAGGCTAATGTGTAGGATATCAACAATTTTGATTCAAGACCATCACTCATGTTGTACTTGGCCCTTTCTGCAGGGTTATCCCCTAGACATTTTGCCTTCCACCTCCTATTTTTGTTGAATTTGTTTTTGCTGGCTTCAAGACTCTGTACTTTAACAGTGCTAACCTTTTCTAAAGCAATTATGCTCTCTCCTTAAAACATGGTAGAATTGGCTAATACCCAATTAACATCTTTAGTTTCCTTATAACTCCCTACGAGGGTGGTACTACATGTACCCAGGGCTTGTAAATAAAATGGCACTAATGAACCTGCAGCATTGACTGTACCACCAACTTAAGTAGCTGTTAGAACTGGGGGTCTCTAATTTGCAGAGGTAGGTATCTTTGTCCAAGTAGGGTCCCTTGCTTCTAGTCAGGGTAAGGGGCATAGACACTTTAGATAACCCCTGCTCACCATCCTTAGTAGCTTGGCATGAGCAGACAGGCGTATCCCAAAGGCAATGTGTAAAGTATGTGTACTCAAAACACACAGTAATACAGTGATAACATCACAAATGGACACCAGACCAGTTTTGAAAAATAAAGCATCTTTATCTGAACTCAACAAGACTAAAACAACAAAAATCCAGCATACATGCAGACAAATAGAACTTAAAAAACAGTAAATTCCAAAATAAAGCTTGCAGAAAATGAATAGCTCTACCTGGGCCTATTACGACATCGAGACAGCAATAAATCCAATGTACAGCGAGGTGTGAGGCATAGGGGAATGGAGTCACACGGACCCTCAAACAAACAGTACCTTGAAAACGAAGTCTATGACGATGCACGGCGTCAAGGAGTTGAGGCGTCAGTGGCGAGGTTGAGGCCATCTCCCTGGGTGACACAGGCCTTGTATCTGCAAGTAGGCAACGTGTCGATTCCATGACAGGGAAATTCAATTGCATTGGCAGTGAGGCGTCGGTTCTGGTGATGAGATGCAAAGTCGGCAAGTTTGTGGAGTCACCATCAGCAGTTATCAGTGCTGCAAAAACAGGATGCAGGCACTGGCGATGACGGAGTTGGTGCGAGCACTGGCGTCGGGTAGGCCAATTACTGCAGATGTCGGCAGGTGTCTGAGCTATGGCGCATACTAGGCGGGGGTTGTGCACTTCATGAGCGGTGCCCCTGGCCCCGGTGCAGGTCGCGGCATCACGACAGCGTCGCTGACACCGTCAGAGATTGCTTTTCTTGCTTCTCTTACATTTCATCCAGCTCCCAATAGCAGGAACAACCTCCAGAGTCCCAAAACTGGAACAGGCACCTTCTGGTAAGAACTCTCAGCAATAGAGCTCAGGGAAGCTGGGGGTAAAGTCGTTGTGTCCCTTAGACTTCAGAACAGGAGGCTAGCACGGACAAGCCCTTAAATATTCTTCTTCAAGCTGGTTTCTCAGCAAAGTTCCAGTCTTTGTCCCTTCCTTGGCAGAAGCAGCAACTGCAGGCCAACCGCACCCAGCACACAGCAAAGGGGCAGTACTCCTCCTCACAGCTCTCCAGCTCTTCTCCTTGACAAAGGTTCCTCTTGAGTCCTGAAGTGATCTGAAGTTCTGGGGTTTAAGGTCAACTACTTTAAACTCCATTTTGTCTTTGTTCTTCTTTGTGCAAGGGTCTATGAGACCAGCCCAAACCAGTTCTGTCCTCGCTAGTGCAGTATGATCACAGGGGTTGGAGACATTGTGCAAGGGAGACAGGCCCTATTCAGGTGCAAAGATAACTTATCCCACTACTCTAAAAGCCCCCATGGTCTATTCAGCTCATCCAGTCATCCAGGAAGGGTCAGGCACACCTCAACCCCCAGTGGCTGTCTACAGTGAATGCACATCCCCAACCCTTGTCACTCCAAAAACTAGACAGTCAATCCACAAACAGGCAGAGGCCCACAGAATAGTTAAACAAGAAAATGCCTACTTTCTAAAAGTGGCATTTTCAAACTCATAATTTAAAAACCATCTTTACTAAAAGATTTGCTATTAAATTCTGCGTTCAAAGAGCCTAAACTTGATTCCTCCATCTTGTACCAATGGGAAGTTATACTGGTAAGATGTTACACAGTATCTCCCATGTTCTCCTATGGGACAGATAACCCTTCAATAGTGAAAAATAAAATTGGCAGCAGTTCAGTATCAAGACATGTCACATACACCAGTACCTTCCCTACCCTTCACATACACTGCAGCCTGCCCAATGAGGTACCTTAGGTCTACCTGAGAGGTGCCTTACATGTAAGAAAAGGGAAGGTTAGGGCCTGGCAGGTGAATGCACTTGCCAGGTTAACATGTCAGTTTAAAACTGCGCACAGACACTGCAGTGGCAGGTCTGCAATACCTTTGCAGGGCTACTCATGTAGGTGTCACAATCAGTGCTGCAGAACTGCTATTAGTATTTGAATTACAGGCCCTGGCACACTCAGGGCACTTTACTAGGGACTTACCAGTAAATCAAATATGCCAAAAGGGAGAACCGATTATAATAGCAATTTACGCATGGAGCACTTGCACTTTGCCACTGCTCAGTAGTGACAATGTGCCCAAAGCATCTAAGCTAGCAAAAATAAAATCCAGCACAGCTTAAAAAATACAGGAGGTAGAGGCAAAAAGTCTGGGGAAACCGTGCCAAAGATGCCAAGTCTGACAGTAGCCCTTTAAACATGCACCTTGCCTTTCATTGCAGAGTTTGTGTGTGCAGTTTTAAACTGCCATGTTGACCTGACAAAAGGCCCATGACAGCCCAGAGGGCAAGGTGCTATGCATTAAAAAAGTTGGACATGTACTTTTAAGTTGTATATGTCCTGCTAGTAAAAAACTCTTACATTCATTTTTCACTACTTCAGCGCCTATCTCTCCCAATAGCATAATATTGAAGTTGCCTTTTTCAATCCTATAAGTATAATTTGCCAAATGGCAAGCGACAAGTGATTTGTGTTTGGTGTCTCTGTAATTCTAATCTAAAATCTTAATTTATGGTGAATTTGGATTTTAAAACACAGTTCTGAAAATGCCACTTTTAGAAAGTTTAGTATACAGGAACAATGCTCCCTTACATACATGAATAATATAATGAACAAAGTGATATAGTAAAGACTGTATTGTCGAATCACAGATATGGAAAATAATTGTATTTATTTTTTGTAAAAAATAAGTATAGAGGGACAATGATCAAGATGAGAAATAAAAAAAAAATGTGCGATCCTAAATCAATGAACAGTAAAACCACAAGCATATGAGAAGCGCCGTTGCACAACATGCATTAGGTATATCATCTAATTCACATTAGCTGATTCCATGTCCTTTACAGGACCAACATGCTTCAGTGGTTGCCTTATTCGAAGCCTCATTTGGCCATGTATTTGCTCATATTAGGTTAGTCACTTTAATTTGTTGCAATTTGGCCATGCTGTTTTCACAAGCCTTCAGATATCCTGATCATGTGTGATAATTCCACCTTCGTTGACATTCTGGCCATTACAGGCCTGAAATGCCTCTGTGTTTGCCATATTCCAAGCCTCATTGAACCTTGCTCATATTAGGTCAGTCACTTTAATCTGATATGATCTGGGCAAACTGTATTCATTACCCTCTACATATTTTGTGTGTGTTTTAATCTCGATGGTATCTTCTCCCACTATGAGGCACTTAATAAGCATATTTGCACCTTGTTCCTCACCGTTCCCACAAAAGTGGGTTTCAATTGTTATTATATTCTTTTTCATGATTCGTTTTCAGCAGGCATACTTCTCATGCTATAATTGCGTAATTGTGATGATGATCCCATTATTGCTACAGGGATCAAAACTAAGTATGGGCGGAAAATCCGTTCCGCTCGCGGATTTTGCGGATTTTTGGTAAATTCGCAATCCGCGAGATTCGCAAATTTCCCGCAAAATCCGCAAATCCGCGAGCAGCGGACTTTATGGCTTGCTCGCACTGTTCGCGTGAGTTCACGGCTTCCCAGTTCAACTTCGCGCCCCGCGAATAAGCGCTAAATTGCAGAAATACGATCTTAGCAAAACTGAAACTACTTACCAGGTTCAAAAGTTCAAGCTCATCATTAGTAGCCATTTCCTGTAGTGCTTCCTGAGGGGCCCCTCCAGAGTTCAGTTGCCTACTTGCAACTATTATGTGACCCTGCTCTGACCCTCAGAATATTTACACATATGCCACAAAGGTCCTGAATTACAGCTAAGGGAGACAAGCAGGAGCCAGGCTGGAAGTTCAAATCCAGTGACACATTAATCCGCCCCTAATTCATTATTGTCAGTTGGGGCAGGGCAGGTATTGTAACTAATTTTGCAACAATGAAAGCACTTAGCAAGTGCAAAAGATCACTAATCAGGAAGCACTAAGAAAGCAGGTGCCAGCTAAAAAAATATTCTGTGACACATTAATCAGCCCCAAATTAATTCAGGTCACTTGAGGCAGGGAAGGTGTGCTTTGCTTTGCCACAATAATGTACACTGGACAACCAGAGGGTGCTGTGATGAAACAGAGGGTGGCATGGGTGGGCCAGAGGGTGGCATGAGTAGTCAGAGAGTGGCAGTGGTGACAGAGGGTGGCAGTGATGAAGAAGAGTGTCCCAAACAGGCTGGACACGTAGAAACAACAAGTTCGCAAAACTTGCGACCCGACAGGTAAGTTCGCGTTTGCGAAATTGTACAAAACCCTCGCGAACTGGCAGAAACCCGCGCGAACACAAAAAAAAAAATCCGCAAATTCGCGAGAATTTGCGGATTTTGCGGATTGCGAGTTCGCAAATCCGCAAAATTCGCGAACGCGAGATTCGCAAAATTCGCCCATGCTTAATCAAAACGCTGTCGACTGCAGCTCCTTGACACTGTATTATTTATATACCTAATGTTTGTTGTTCACTGGAGCTCTTCATATGCTTGTGGTCTTTCTGTTGATTGTTTTAGGATCACACATGAATATGACTGAGTTTTTTAGATTTTTCATCTTGATCACTGTCCCACTTTCCTTGTTTCTTTTTAGACAAAAATAAAGAAATCATTTTCCATATCTTTAATTCAACAACAGTATTTATTATATCACTGTGTTCATTATATTATTCATGTATATAAGGGAATATTGTTCCTGTATAATTAACTGTATCCCAGGTCCCTCTCAGATTACTTGGCTTCCCACGTTCTTTACAAAATATTTTTAGAAAGTTAGCATTTATTTGCCTTAGCCATTTGGTGCCTGCAGCCTGTCCCAGATTACATGACTGGGTGTAGTTGCCAGCTAGGCTTTGGGTATTTCTCCAAGACAGCCACACATAATGGAAGCTTAGGTATGACTGGATGGACCGTCACTGGTAAGATGGGCAGTTGGAGGTGGGCTCTGCCTCACTTACACTTGAATAGTGTGTGTCTCTTTCTCCACAGAAAAGGATTCCTGACTTTGCATTGTCACTTCAGCCTACTTGGAGCCAGGGCAGGGGGGAGGTTGGGAATTCCATGCACTTAAAAGACACTAGCTAAAAGCTTCTCCTGCCAGCCACTCTGCTGGACTGCACTTTGCTGGGGTCATGCTTTGCTGTGCTGACTTTCTGCCTGCTTCCCTCTTGCCTGGGTGAGAAGGGCTGGACCTGTCTCTCTTGAACCCAGAACCCAGAGTGCTTCCAAGGGCTATGTGGCTGTCCTTCTGAACCAAAGCCTCAGAAAAATAGCAGACTTCCAACAACCTTGCAATTGCACCTGGCCTTTGCCATCTGTGAGTCTACCCTGCCAAGTGGTGCCATCCCAGTCCTGGACCCTTGCAAGTGGGCCTAAGGTTATTTGCCAGCCTTTGTAAACACAGCAGAACCGGTGTACCATATATTCTGTGCGGTGCAACCCAGAGCAGAATCTCCGCTACTGCATGAATTGGACTGGTTGCAAGGACTCACATTACTGCCGCAGCCCACATCACCTTCATAACCGCCACTCCATGATGCATCATTGGCAAAGGCCTTCGCATCTCTCATTGATGGCAGCCTCAATGACAATGCCAGGGTCCGCATCAGATCCTCGCAGCTCTTCGTAACCAACACATCACTCCGACTGCACGTCGCCTCCCCAACACAAGACTTCGCAACCACTAGGCCCGTCAATGGGATCCTCGATGTCGATGCAACAGGACCTCACACCGCAGCCTCGCTCCATCTCGCAACCGACACATCGCCTCTGCTATGCGACGCACGTTTGAGGCGGTTCCATGCAACACTCAGGAACCCAGGATTTAAAGTACTCTGTTCAGCGGGCCTAACTGTGTCCCTGTAACCAGCCTGCTCTCCATAACGGTCAGCCTGAACTTGTGACTTTGCCCAGGAACAGCACTCCCAGATACATCGGACACATGGCCACTAGAGAGCAGCAGTAAGTAGCGGCGAACGCGAGCGAGCGGAGAGCAGTTTACAGAATGAGCGAGCAAGACGCCAAGCAGGACGCCGTCGGCATCTTTGCAGTCACCGAGGTCCGGTCAAGCTTTCCCGGCAAAAAACGACAAAACAACAACAGCGGGGTTACGGCGGTACGGCGGTGAGGCAGGGCACATCGAGCCGGCACATTGGAGCGCTCGGCCTTTGCTTCTGCCTCCAGCCCCAGCCCCAGCCCCAGCCACCTGCTTTCTCCCGGCACCTTCCACCCCCTCCCAGCCCCAGGAGTTGGAGTAGGTGTCGTCGCGGTTGGCAAGCAGTTCGCAGCTCCGGGAGGAGGAAGAGCAGGCAGCGGCAAACACAGAGAAAACGCCACGAAGACTGTGAAAACCGCAGAGAACGCGAGAAACGCAGAGAAAAGATCGGGTACGGCGAGGTCCCGGCCAACCCAGGGTCGAGCTACAGGCACTACAGGCCTCAGGTGAGCGGCTGAGCAGCCCGGTGGCCGGTGGCGGTTTGGTGGCCGAGCGGAGCTGGGAGTGGAGCCATTCAGAACGCGGGGTAGACGGGGGGACAGCAGAGCAGCAGAAGCAGCAGAAGCAGGTTGGTGCAGCTTCTCTCCTCCCCCACCTTCCTCATCTCTCCCCATCTCACCCCCAGCACCTGCATCACCTGCATCACTAAAGCCATCTCCCCCACTTGCGGCCTCTCTGCAGCCTGGGATTTGCTGCGGGGGTTTCTTGACGGGGCCCCTTGGAATATTATCGGGAGGCCCGCACCCCAGCCACATCCCACATCCCAACCACAATCAAGCCAAAATCAAGGCAAGATCCTATAGAACTGTATTGAATTGACTCTGGAGTTTTCAGCTGATCTGAGAGACTGCAAGCGTGGCTGCCGTTAGAGGTAGCTGCGAAGTAAGAGCCTGGGGGTGGTGGCCTAGGCTGGTCTGACCAGGTCCGACTTTGCCAGCAGTCCCCCCCTGCGTGCCCGCTCGCTCCAGCTAGACCTTCAGTGGCCTCCAACAGAAGAGTGCAGACGCCGGGGAAAACGCCTGACTGATTGTCATTGAAACCTCGCAGTGTCTACTTTGCAACAGGAAAAAAAGTGACAGCCAAAACAGGGAAAAAACAATGAGGACCAGAAATTTGTCCTTACTGCAGGCACAGGAAAAACCTCAACCCCATAGAACAGCCAGGAGACGGAAGGCAAAACTTTTCTAGCCCCCAGGTGCGGGTGGCCTTTACCCCGGACCTGGGCTATCGGAGGGGGGAATCCTGGGAACACCCGGTGCCACCGGTGCAACGCCAACGTCCCCAGGATTACCAACTGCGTTCCCAGCACTGACATCGTCGCAAGTAGGGCAAGATGGGAGGCGTTATAATCCAGCTCACTCTATTTCCCGTCCCGGGGCAAACATCTCCCTAGGTAACAAAGACATAAGAAGCTTCTTTTACCCCCTGGCCACAAGTTCAGCTGCACCATCTAGATCTTCAGACCACACTCCGCCCAACAAAGCCACAGAGGACGGCCTATTCCCCAGTCCCAATGCCTAACGGGCTCCAGGAATGCCCCTATCACCAATAATAATAACTACGCTACAAGGTGGCATACCCCTCAAGCCAGAGGCCCCGGGCAGGGTCGCATCCACACCTGACTTCACTAGACCAACATCACTCACCAGAAGATCTTCATTCGAACTCAATCCTAAATGGGGCCCTCGTGGCTGGCATATTGATCAGTACATGTAGTGCAACCCCGGCAACAGGGGAGCACATGCCTGACGCAACTAGTCACACATATGAAATCTATGAAGGAGGAGGATCCACAGAAACACTGGCCCGGCACCCCTCACCTTCGAATTTGACGCACTGAAGCCCCCGGGAACAAGATAAAACGACCTTGTTACCATCTTCAATGAGTAGAAGCTCGGATAGGGGGGAGAGCCCCCCAGTGATCACAGACCATTTAACTCTGATCAACGAGACACTCATCTCTATGACAGGTGCGGCAGTAATGCATGCCGACAAGCTCGATGCCCAGATAAACATACTACAAACTATCGCAAACCTAATATCTGGAATCGACTGTAAACTGGACCATCTGAATTCACTGATTCATGGAGCACAGGACAGCACACACTTTAAGCCTGAGTCATGTAGTTGCAGTCCAATCTTGAACAATTTAGGAAAACTTCCGGACATCATGACCACACTAATTGAGGACCTCAAGAATGAAGTCGGCAAGACCAAGGACCCGATCTCTCAGGAACCAGCCCCGCACCCTCCAAAAACAGAAGGTTTAAGAAATTCAATAAACCACTCCACACAAATTAATAAAGAATACAAAACTGCCTGGGAGGCGCCATCATCCATGATCAGCACGAGCAGGCCAGACGCCATCACGACCTAAACAAAAAACCACGAGCCCCAGCATATTATCACACCAACCAGCCCAGACTTCCATACCCTATCTAGGAAAAACAAGAAAAAAATTTTAAAACTCAATAAGGCAAACAAATCAAATCTCTCGCCCCCAGAACCATCCGGGAATGGCTACGGCCTGAGAACGAGACGTCTGCCCACATCGTGAATCAGGAAACGACCAAACTGGGAGCAACCGTCAAAACACTGGAAACAATCGAGCCAAACGTCAAAGCCACTCATTCTACTGACTCAGCAACAACCTCTCTCGCACCCCCCAGCCAAACAAGCAACGGACCTTCACGGACAAAGCTCCGCTAAAGCAACTCAAGTAAACTTAAACAGATACGACCCTCAGGTCGCTGCCTTATCAATGTTCGCGAAGGGTCGCGCATCGCATGCGCCTTTGACTGCTACAGACCCTAGGGAAACTGAACACCCGCTACTCACCATAAGCGCCCCCAGCCTGTCACAGATGGAGGCCCACCCGCTGCAATTGGGGCCGATGGGGTTAAACAGGCATGGAAAGGACAGTCCACTAGACACAGCACAAATACCACAAACAGTCGGCCATGGGGTGGACTCAGTTTGTCGAATAAACCACCCCCAGGAACATAAAATTACGCTGTACCTCGACTATTTCTCCCAGGGGACGTGGGACATTCTCAACCGCAGCAATCTACTAAAACTTTTTGCAAACATCCCAGGGTTGGAGGGAACAAAAACTACAGACATGGAAACCATCTCCTTCCTTCCGCCAGATGCGGAGGAGAAAAACGAACCCACGGAGCTAACCTTCGTGAGCCCGCATATGGCCGAGGCTCTGAAAAGCCAGCATAAGCTATTGGAAACTTGGGGCATAAAAATAAAACCTACGCGTGCACAAAAATACCCACATGTGGCGCCCATCCTCCAGGGGTCCAAAGGTGCCACAAACACTGGTCCAACCATCAGCACCCCAATTAAAATAACAACTAACACGAATCAGGGTACACGCACATGCACAACTTTGGGACGCGCGAGTAAAGATTGGTCCTGGCTGCCGCTAGCACTAAATTCAAGATCCTAACACAGCCACGATGCCTCGGGCCACCCCTCTGCAATATGACCATTGCTCAACAAAAGCACCCAGACAGGGACCGCCCCCGGATCGCCTGAAAATCATGACTTGGAATGTCGCAGGGCTCAGGAGGCTGTATCTTAATAAAAACGCTGTGACATTCATGGAAGAGGCAGACATCACCTGCATACAAGAATCCTGGCAGCTCCACCCGCTCTCATTAAGAGGATACGCAGAATATGGAAAACCTGCAAAAAAGCCTAACATATTTGGAAGACCGTCGGGGGGGATATGTGTCTACATAAAGCACTCACTTAACCTGGAATTCGTGGTAATTCCTAATCTCCCGGACAATCTCCAGGCAGGCATCCTGAAAGGCTGCCGTCTGACAAATGGAAACTTTGCATTTTTATTAATTAATCTCTACTATAATCCACAGGGGCCCATATCCAACTTGGCCACACTGACAACCCACCTTGAGTCCTTAATGCTCCAATACCCGGCCTTGGAATGCATCATTCATGGTGACTTCAATACCCATAACATAGGGATTTCAACCACACGACGACATCAGCCTGGGGCCACCATTGCTCTGAATGATCTATTAAAAACTTACAAGCTGGCGACAGCGCACTCGGTCCTCCTAAACCTCAGCCCAGGGTCCTTTGTCGGTCCTACATACAACAACCAAACAACGATCGACTACATCATTCTAAGCGAAAAACTACAACCTCTCATGTCAAACTTCATTATTTGAATTTTTTAACTGGGACAGGAAGTATTGGAAATAAGGATTTTGGGGGTAGTGTATTAATATTCGGGTAATAATTTTAATACTTGAGTATTCCATGATAATTCATTTTACTCATATTTGTTTTTTTAATAATAATTGGAAAATATTTTTAAAAAATCTAAGGGAATAAGGGTTTTTGTTGGGGAAGTGTTTGAATACTGTACTAATTTTTATAAAAATATGTATTTGAAAATTATAAATTTATAATGAAAAAAACCTAAACATATTTTCATTTATATCTGAGCATTAATAGAAATTTTGTTGAAATGTTAGTCAAAAAGTATTTGAATTTTAAAGAAAATGAATGAAAAAGTATTTTTTATAAATAGTATTTTGCATGAATAGTCAGGGAATTGGTGTAATGGGAGGGGGGGAGTAGTATTAATCATGTTTATTTATAAAATGAAGAGGATTAGTTAATATTTAGATTTCCTGATAGTAAAATATAAAAATAACATTTTTAAAGTCTATAAAAGTGGGTGTATATTAATACTCTGGAATTAAAGTATTACTACTCATGTATTTATTTAAATAAATTAGGATTTAAAAAAATATATTTTATGATTGTAAATTATTAACCCCGTCGCTGCTAGGCCTTTTCCCCCCCTGTTGTGAGCCTTTTTTTGGCTATTTGAGGTAGTTTGCGCTTGGGCCCCTCTAACTTTTTGACCACATGAGGTATACGTGCCAAATTTGTGTTCTTTTTTTCCAACGGCATAGGGATTCTAAAGGTACCCAGAGTTTGTGGAGTTCCCTGGAGGGGGCCCAGAAATTAGCCAAAATACAGCTACAATTTATTAGGAAAAATGGGAAAAAGGGCTACAGATGAAAGTGTCTGGTTTTTCCCCTGCAAATGGTAACACAAAAGAGATTGTGGTGCTGAAATCACCATCTTCTCAGGTTTCAGGTGCAAGCAGACGTTTGTCAGAAAACCAAAAATATTTACATAGTTTTGGCATTAATCTGGGACGTAGCCTATTTTTGCTATTTTTTGTGCTTTCAACCTCCTTCCAGTTAATGGTAGAAATGGGTATGAAAGCTATAATGGATGCTGGAAAGTAACATTTTTTAGTAAAGTGGACAAAATTCTGAATTCAGCACGAGATCATTTGAGTAGATCCTTCAAGATTTATTAATAGAAAATAACAGGTAAATATAGGAAAAATTTTAAATTAGTTGAAAAAAACAGCCATTTGTGTCAACATTTTCACCTGTAAAGTCTTCTAATTATGACAGCTGTTGAAAAGCAATAAGCCATTACATTTTCTGGACCTTTCTGGTTGTGGGTATATATAGGACTTGTAGGTTCACCAAGAACCGGACGAACCCAGAGCCAATAACTGATCAGCGTCTTGCAATGTTTTTTTATTATGTACCGGGTATATAGCAATTATTTTGGGAAAATGTATACATGGAAAAATCGGTATGAAAGACACCTATGTATTTCTGACATCGCAACAGGAAAACGGCACCAAACGCAAGGTAGACACACCACATTTTCAGAGTGAAAATTACCCTATTTTTGCAAAGTGCCTAGCTGTAGTTTTTGAACCCTATCTCTGCCGGCACCTAGGGAAACCTAGCAAACCTATATGTTTCTGAAAACTAGACACCCAGGGGAATCCAGGATGGGGGGACTTGACTGGCTCTCACCAGGTTCTGTTACTCAGAATCCCTTGCAAATGTATAAAACTTGCCTACAAAAAAACACATTTTCCTCACATTTCTGCTGTGGAAAGTTCTGGATTCTGCGTGGATCCACAAACTTTCACACATCCCATGTTCCCCGAAGTCTTCCGAGAAAAATGGTACCTCACTTGTGTGGGTAGGTTTAGTGTTTGCGACAGGAAACGACCCAAAACATAAGGTGGATACACCACATTTTCACCGTTAAAAGTTACCCTTTTTTTGCTGTAGTTTTTTAACCCTGGCTCTGCCAGCGCCTAGGGAAACCAAGCAAACCTATATATGTTTGAAAACTAGACACTCAGGGGATGCCAGGGAGGTATGACTTGCAAGGACCCCCCAACGTCTTCTTACCCAGAATCTCCTGCAAACCTCACATTTAGCTGAAAAATCACTTTCTTCACCTATTTTTGTGTGGGAAAGTTGTGACATCACTGGGCTGACACCAATTTCCTACCACCCAGCGTTCCCCCCAGGTCTCCCGATAAAAATAGTACATTACTCGTGTGGGAAGCACAAGTACCGGCGACAGGCAAGGGCACAAAATGTATTGAGGCGACATCAAAATTGCCTATCACAAAACAACCTGGTTTTGCAAGGGGGGTCAACTTGGATTTGGCCACGTGCTCAGCAGCGAGCGAGGAAAATCTACCAAACCCACACATTTCTGAGAACTATATACCCGGGGGATTCTAGGGAGGAATGGTTTGCATGGATCCCCTGATGTTTTCTTACCCATAATCCCCAGCAAACCTCAAATTTAGCTGAAAAAATCACTTTTTCCACCATTTTTGTGTGGGAAAGTTGTGGCATCTCTGGGCTGACACAAATTTCCTACCACCCAGTGTTCCCCAGGTCTCCCGATAAAAAAATGGTGCCTCACTCATGTGGGATGCCCAAGTACCTGCGACAGGCAAGTGCCCAAAACGTATTGAGGCAACATCAAAATTGACTATCACAAAACTACCTGGTTTTTCTAGGGGGGTCACTGGGGTTTTTGGCCCCGTGCTCGGTGGTCAGCTAGCGAAACCTACCAAAGCCACACATTTCTGAAAACTAGACACCCAAGGAATTCCAGGGAGTTATAGCTTGCGTGCATCCTCCAACGTTTTCTTACTCAGAATCCCCTGCACCTCAAATTTAGCTGAAAAAAAATCACACTTTCCACACATTTTTGTGTGGGAAAGTTGTGGCATCACCTGGCTGACACAAATTTCCTACCACTCAATGTTCCCCCGAGGCTCTGGATAAAAATGGTGCCTCACTCGTGTGGGAGGCCCAAGTACCCGCAACAGGCAAGGGCCCAAAACTTACTGAGGCGACATCAAAATTGCCTATCACGAAACAACCTGGTTTTGCAAGGGGGGTCACCTGGGTTTTGGCCCCTTGCTCAGCTGCCAGCTAGGGAAACCTACCAAACCTATACATTTCTGAAAAACAGACAACTGGGATATTACAGGGAGGTATGGCTTGCATGGATCTCCCAAAGCTTTTTTACCCAGAATCCCCTGCAACCCTCAAATTTAGCTGAGAAAATCACTTTTTCTAAACATTATTGTGTGAGAAAGTTGTGGCATCACTGGGCTGACACACATTTCCTACCACCCAGTGTTCTCCCAGGTCTCCCGATAAAAATGGTGCCTTACTCGTGTGGAAGGTCCAAGTACCCGCGACAGGCAAGGGCCCAAAACGTATTGAGGCGACATCAAAGTTGCCTTTCACAAAACATCCTAGTTTCTGAAACCTAGCTCTGCCGGCATCTAGGGAAACCTAGAAAACCTATAAAATTTTGAATGCTAGACACCCAGGGGAATCCAGGATGGGGGGACTTGACTGGATCTCACCAGGCTCTGTTACCCAGAATCCCTTGCAAACGTAAAAAACTTGCCAACAAAAAAACACATTTTCCTCACATTTCTGTGGTGGAAAGTTTTAGAATATGCGCGGATTCACAAAATTTCACACACCCCGCATTTCCCAAAGTCTTCCAAAAAAATGGTACCTCACTTGTGTGGGTAGGCCTAGTGCCCACAACAGGAAAGGGCACACCACATTTTCACAGTGAAAAATTACCCTTTTTTTACAAAGTGCCTAGCTGTAGTTTTTTAAACCTAGCTCTGCCAGCACCTAGGGAAACATAGCAAACCTATACATTTTTTAAATCTAGACACCCAGGGAAATCCAGGATGGGGGGACTTGACTGGCTCTCACCAGGTTCTGTTACTCAGAATCCCTTGCAAATGTAAAAAACTTGCCTACAAAAAAACACATTTTCCTCACATTTCTGCTGTGGAAAGTGCTGGATTCTGCGTGGATCCACAAACTTTCACCCATCCCATGTTTCCCGAAGTCTTCCGAGAAAAATGGTACCTCACTTGTGTGGGTAGGTTTAGTGTTTGCGACAGGAAACGACCCAAAACATAAGGTGGATACACCACATTTTCACCGTGAAAAGTTACCCTTTTTTTGCTGTAGTTTTTTAACCCTGGCTCTGCCAGCGCCTAGGGAAACCAAGCAAACCTATATATGTTTGAAAACTAGACACTCAGGGGATGCCAGGGAGGTATGACTTGCAAGGATCCACCAACGTCTTCTTACCCAGAATCTCCTGCAAACCTCACATTTAGCTGAAAAATCACTTTCTTCACCTATTTTTGTGTGGGAAAGTTGTGACATCACTGGGCTGACACCAATTTCCTACCACCCAGCGTTCCCCCCAGGTCTCCCGATAAAAATAGTGCATTACTCGTGTGGGAGGCACAAGTACCGGCGACAGGCAAGGGCACAAAATGTATTGAGGCGACATCAAAATTGCCTATCACAAAACAACCTGGTTTTGCAAGGGGGGTCAACTTGGATTTGGCCACGTGCTCAGCAGCCAGCGAGGAAAATCTACCAAACCTCCACATTTCTGAGAACTATATACCCGGGGGATTCTAGGGAGGTATGGTTTGCATGGATCCCCTGATGTTTTCTTATCCAGAATCCCCAGCAAACCTCAAATTTAGCTTTAAAAAATCACTTTTTCCACCATTTTTGTGTGGGAAAGTTGTGGCATCTCTGGGCTGACACAAATTTCCTACCACCCAGTGTTCCCCAGGTCTCCCGATAAAAAAATGTTGCCTCACTCATGTGGGATGCCCAAGTACCTGCGACAGGCAAGTGCCCAAAACGTATTGAGGCAACATCAAAATTGACTATCACAAAACTACCTGGTTTTTCTAGGGGGGTCACTGGGGTTTTTGGCCCCGTGCTCGGTGGTCAGCTAGCGAAACCTACCAAAGCCACA
The DNA here is from genome assembly GCF_964263255.1 of Lissotriton vulgaris. Lineage (NCBI taxonomy): Eukaryota > Metazoa > Chordata > Amphibia > Caudata > Salamandridae > Lissotriton > Lissotriton vulgaris. The sequence continues at coordinate 2,124,101,957 of NC_141687.1, read as the reverse complement.
CATTTCTGAAAACTAGACACCCAAGGAATTCCAGGGAGTTATAGCTTGCGTGGATCCTCCAACGTTTTCTTACTCAGAATCCCCTGCACCTCAAATTTAGCTGAAAAAAAAATCACACTTTCCACACATTTTTGTGTGGGAAAGTTGTGGCATCACCTGGCTGACACAAATTTCCTACCACTCAATGTTCCCCCGAGGCTCTGGATAAAAATGGTGCCTCACTCGTGTGGGAGGCCCAAGTACCCGCAACAGGCAAGGGCCCAAAACTTACTGAGGCGACATCAAAATTGCCTATCACGAAACAACCTGGTTTTGCAAGGGGGGTCACCTGGGTTTTGGCCCCTTGCTCAGCTGCCAGCTAGGGAAACCTACCAAACCTATACATTTCTGAAAAACAGACAACTGGGATATTACAGGGAGGTATGGCTTGCATGGATCTCCCAAAGCTTTTTTACCCAGAATCCCCTGCAACCCTCAAATTTAGCTGAGAAAATCACTTTTTCTAAACATTATTGACTGAGAAAGTTGTGGCATCACTGGGCTGACACACATTTCCTACCACCCAGTGTTCTCCCAGGTCTCCCGATAAAAATGGTGCCTTACTCGTGTGGAAGGTCCAAGTACCCGCGACAGGCAAGGGCCCAAAATGTATTGAGGCGACATCAAAGTTGCCTTTCACAAAACATCCTGGTTTTGCAAGGGGGGGGTCACCTGGGTTTTTGGCCCCATGCTCGGCAGCCAGCTAGGGAAACCCACTAAACCCCCACATTTCTGAAAACTAGACACCCAGAGGATTCCAGGGATGTATAGCTTGCGTGGATCCTCCAACATTTTCTTGCCCAAAATCCCATGCAAACCACACACTTAGCAGAAGAAAATCACTTTTTCCACAAATTTTTGTGTGGGATAGTTAAAAAAAATATTTAAAGCTTATAATATGTAAAACATCATTGCACCTATCCTCTGAGATGGGATGCAAGGGAAACAGAAGTTTGTGGTGGGGAAGTATTAATACTCAGGTATAAATTTAAACACTTGAGCATTATTATTATTTATTATTAAATGTATATACATTGTTAAACTTTTAAATTAATTATAATTTAAACAAAAATGGGGTGTGTATTGATGTTAGGGGATTAAATAATTGTATATTTTAAATATAGTTTGATAATTGTATGCTAAATATTTTAAATAAAAATATAATTAAAAGATATTTATAATAATTCAAAAAAGTATTAGAGGATAATTGTACAACATAGGTATGTAAAATACACATAAAAAATCAGCAAAAGACAATTTTGAATTATAGAAATATTACAAATAATAAACAATCAATAGGCTCATTAAAAGTACTGTATTTATAAAAAAATATATAAAGCAGAATAAATAAATATGAAAAAAGCTTGGAAAATATTTTATTAGCAATGTAATTTTTTTTTAAAATGTATTGATTTTTGTATGTATTATAACATATATTTTTGTATTTCTTTGTCGTTTTCCCCATGGTTTCCCATTGAAGTCTATGGGTAAAATTGCCATTTTTTTCCTTCTTACCAAAAAAGATGATGTTGCCGCGTATATGTAACTTTCGTCATTGCGAGGATCGTCGCGCTCCTGATTGGATGCAAGAGAGAGTTGCGTCCAGGTAAGGCGAATTATAATTATTAAAAATAGTTTAATAGTGGTAACATTTATTGTAAGGAGAGAGGAGGGAGGTAGAAAGAAATAGGAAATGTGTATTTTGTTCATATTGTGTGTTTTAACTTAAAAATGTGTTCCAAAACAGTTAGCAATTGTAGGCCCACGTCGGGTTGATTGCTTTTGTAACATTTTTAGTTTAATAGAATTAATTTTAAAAAAAAACAATATTTATTCAATTAAACAAAAGTGGCATGAAAGTAATCTTTTTTGGTAATATTTTTGTCGCGACGGGTCGTAGGAACATGGAGACAGACTTTGTGGTATGGAAAAAATCATTTTTGTCAATTTTTAAACCATTGCTATATGGATTTTGGGACTTCGAATGTACTTTGATTGAGAGAGGGTTGCAACAGCGTGCCTATTTTTTTCAAAACGTTCTACTTTTTCACATTTTTTAATAAATGGATTTTATTAAATGGATTTCAAATGAGATTGGATTGAATCGATGGATTTTAGTTGTGTTTTCTGCCAAATAAGATTTATTTTCAGGAATTTTTTTGGGGGTGCCGTTTTTGTAGCTGTACACAGTATATTTTGCAGTTTATTTTTTACTGTAAAAATATGGCTTTGCAAACTGTTAACTTTTGATAGTTTAACTCGGGACATGGATTAAGGCACGGATTATGGACTATTTGCAATGGTTTAAATTCCTTTATTGTTTTAGAAATTGGTGGTTTAGACTACAAGTTAATGATTGTGAAATTCTCATCTTTTGGAAACTTTGCTCCTTTCTCAAAATTTCACAAAAATGATAGAAGTTAGGATGTGGTTTACCAATAGATTTGTTGAAGGAGTTGTGCCATCTCTCTGTGGCATTATTTGTTTTTGCTCCTCCCTCTGAGCAGGTCGAGTAGCAGTTCCACCACTTCACATGGAAATATGGCTTACTCCTGCGCTCTGACCTGCTTAGAGGGCCAATCCATGTGTCGTCAAAGTAATTGAGAAGGGGTGCCAATTTGTCTTCGTTTGCAGTGAAGTATTCAGATTCAGTAATAGTTGTGTAGTATTCAGCTACACTGTCAGGAGGAATAAAACAAAGTGCAGTTAGTTTTTTTTAAATCAAATTATTGTTTGCTCTCTAATATATAATCCTCAAAAAACGATGTTTTATGCCTGTGAAAAGTGATAAAAAATCCTTGAATTTGGGTATCCGTGTACATTTTGGTAAATGTGTTAATCATAGGTAATTAAAAGTCAATTAACACTTGTCTAGGACTTCTGTTCATGGTTTAAGCTTTTATCACTGACGAAAATTCTGTATATGTTGAGGATTGTTTATCAGGGAGTAAACTGTACACTAAGGGCACTACTGTTTGATTAAATTAGGCATGAATGGTGTATATTTGGGTGAATGAATGGGGTGTGGATTTATACGTCCCATCCAACATCCAAATATCACTACTCTTTTACTTAACAAGATTATGGAGTGTGCTAGAGAGTAGTATTCTTTTGAGAGGGCTTTTGTTGCCATGTAAAAGAAAGGGTTAATTAGTAATGGTGACAGAACGTTCGGGTGGAATATTAATGTCGGAAAAGGATTGGGGTGCTACACGTAGGGGGTTACTTGCCTGTTTTTTAAGCGGAATAATTCTGCGTAGGTTGGGGATTGTGGGCATACAACTTGCTACATGTTTTGGAATGTGTTGTAAAACTTCCTTCAAAACTGAGCCACCGGGTTCATTGGAAGTGGATGCTAGTGCTTTAATTAATGTCATTGATATTTTCACGAACGTCTATCTCCATTTCTGGACTTGATGTAATTGTCTTGTTTACTGGACGCCATTATCTGAAAAGTTTTAATTGGTTTGAAATATTGTTCTTTTGCTATAACAAAATGACATATGAGTGAAAAGTTAGTGCACAATATTTTGCATCACAAATATTTGGCAGCATGAACCTTGATTTTATTGTATTTGCTTGTTGAAGTTGGTTTTAAATTGGTTGCTTCTTTTTTTACCTACAAATGAATTAAGGATGTTTGAATACACTAGAGTTATTTGCAAAGCTTACCTTTTTCAGTGTTTTCTTTTGTTAATTCAGAAAGTTATGTTGTCCTTGGTGGTTGGATTTTATTTCCTAAGCTGCTGTTCAATTTGTTTTTTTCCCTTGTTTTAATGGTTCTGAAAAAATTCTAGAATGATTTCATGGATTTTTAAAGATTTACTATTACCCTGCAATTAAAATGATTAGTGGTTTTCAATGCTTATGCACTTTAAAGCTGAAAAGTATCCCCAAAACTATTCTGGATATATTTTTATTTAGTTTGGTTTACTTTATTTCTGACAATTTGCTTTGGTTTTTGAGTTTTAATTTTTTGAAGCAATTCTAAATTGTTTTAAAAATAATAATGGCTAAGCATTTACCTTGTACCAATGGTTTACTCCTGAGGGGCTGTCCTTTATTTAATATATGGCTTTAGTGTGTTTTCTGTAATATCCTGCAAAAAAATCGCTTTTCCTTTTTAAATGATTACAAAACATTTTTATTTAGTAAGTGATTTTCATAGATGTGATGCAAAGTTACATATACACCACATAAAAATGTGTGTGCACCTCTAACCTGCAAATGATTAAAAAAAAGAACATGTTTAGCTTGCTCTCTTGTTTGTTTTCTTTGAAAATGTTGATGTGTTGTTATTTTGGTCTGGAGGGTGTGTCCTCTGTTGGTGTTGTTTATCCTTTATATGGCCGGGATGCCCGTCACCCCCTCCCAACACAATCCCCAAGGATGGGAAGTCGGACGCAGTTCTGAACTTTTGGAAGGCGGGAGGGAGTCACCCTCCCGGCCGTATTTAATAAAATATGAAACAAAATTAAAACATTAAATAAAAGTTTCATAATCATGTACAATTTTACATTTATTACATTTCGATGAAGACATGTTCTTTGGCTAACCTTAACAAATCTCTAATACAAAGGTTTCCTAGCCGAGTCTAAGATCCTGCAAATGCATACATTCTAAATTAAAATTGTACATCATAGCATTACGGGCCAACGGCAAGGTCTTAACCGGTGTCAGATCCCTACTACCAAAACTGTCGCCCTCACGGTGTGAATGGCGCATGCGCAGAGGACTGTACCCTCATTGCCAACTGTAATTTCCCTTGTCTTGTTGGGGGCCCCCCTTTCCGCTCGACGCCATCTTAAAGCTCGTCCGAGCTCCCGTGTGAGGTATCTGTAGGAAGGACAGCGTGGACTCCCCCCCATCCCCACACTCTCTATCCGCCGTCGCGGATATCCGGGCCCCGGGAAATTCGTAGGAGGGGCATATAGCCGCCTCCTCCCCTGGAAGGGGCCTATGGCCGACTCCCCTTAGGCGACCCATCCTTAGTGGGTTCCGCCTCCCAGTGGGAGGGGCCAATGGCCGCCTCCCCCCGGGAGCTCCCATCCATATTGGGTGGCGCCCCACTCTAGGGACCATGAAATTACTGCTCACCGATCATGACCTTACCGCCCGACCAAAAAATAAATACGACAGTTGTTTACCTACTAAGGAAGGAAAAAAGTCTGACATAGCCTTGATGTTTCATCAACTGCTCTCTCCTACAAAGCAAACATTATCTTACAGGCAGAAGTCACATCCTTATCTTAAAACATTCCTTTACTTTCACTACAAAGGAAAAAAGGCCTATCTCAGCAAAACTTTATTTAACCAAACATTGCCATGAGGGGCTGGTGGGTGGGTCAAAATTGCTACTTGTTCCGTCGAGGGCTCACGAGCAACGAGTGGGTGCAGCCTTCAGAGCACAGGAACAAAAGGATGCTTCTTCGGATTCCCGTTCTATTTATTCTTCTTCGGGAGGGCGGGTACCCTCCTCCGGTACGCCTACTGGGCGTGGTCATCGGTGTAGGTGTCTAGGACAACCCCTCTTGGGCGGGAAAAGGCGCGCCCCGGCTACGCCGCTTCGGGCATACCAGCCGAGACATGCCCCCCGCCCAAAATGGTTTCCCGGGAGGATCGGGGCACCCAACCATACGTTCGGGGGGACCGAGTGGTCGCCCCATTCCATATGGCCGGGATGCCCGTCACCCCCTCCCAACACAATCCCCAAGGATGGGAAGTCGGACGCAGTTCTGAACTTTTGGAAGGCGGGAGGGAGTCACCCTCCCGGCCATATTTATTAAAATATGAAACAAAATTAAAACATTAAATAAAAGTTTCATAATCATGTACAATTTTACATTTATTACATTTCGATGAAGACATGTTCTTTGGCTAACCTTAACTCTAATACAAAGGTTTCCTAGCCGAGTCTAACATCCTGCAAATGCATACATTCTAAATTAAAATTGTACATCCTAGCATTACGGGCCAACGGCAAGGTCTTAACCGGTGTCAGATCCCTACTACCAAAACTATTGCCCTCACGGTGTGAATGGCGCATGCGCAGAGGACTGTACCCTCATTGCCAACTGTAATTTCCCTTGTCCGCTCGACGCCATCTTAAAGGTCGTCCGAGCTCCCGTGTGAGGTATCTGTAGGAAGGACAGCGTGGACTCCCCCCCCATCCCCACACTCTCTATCTGCCGTCGCGGATATCCGGGCCCCGGGAAATTCGTAGGAGGGGCATATAGCCGCCTCCTCCCCTGGAAGGGGCCTATGGCCGACTCCCCTTAGGCGACCCATCCTTAGTGGGTTCGCCTCCCAGTGGGAGGGGCCAATGGCCGCCTCCCCCCGGGCGCTCCCATCCATATTGGGTGGTGCCCCACTCTAGGGACCATGAAATTACTGCTCACCGATCATGAACTTACCACCACAGGCCGGATAGTTGACCGGCTATCCGGCCCCCCCCAGACTCCTCCTAAAGGTCATGCTTCATCAAACCCCTTAGCCATGCTATGAAGTCTCCTATGAGTAAAACATTCCCCTCCCGGGACAGGTGAACCCATCATTTAGATACATGTGATCACCCCGAATACACCCATGAGGAATACTATGCAACTGTGTAGAGCAAAACAATCTACCAATTTTATTGTTAACCTTCTTCACCGAATGGTTCAGTGCTGACACAGAAAGGCCCCCCTGCCATACTTTCCTGGGAATCATGTGGGACCAGGCAATCGTGCACCCCGGGATTCTTTTTGCCAACCAGCTAACGGCAGACAAAACTTGCTCGAACAATACTCATCTACCCAGGGTCACCAAGTCATTGCCCCCCAGGTGTACTATGACTACAGATGGCGGTGACCTCTGCCGCCCTAAGAGACCCTCAACAAAAGATTCGAATTGGTCAATACAGAGCCCGCCCCTTCCGTGGAAGGCCACTCTGTACCCGTATTCCCCAGCTGCGCGAGTCGCGTCACCTGCTTTGAATACGTCCCCGGCCCGCCTCACGTATGAGTGGCCCACAACCCACACCACTCTCTCCTCAGACGGTGATCCATGACCGCTGGTCTCCTGGTACTGGGTCGACTGCAAATTCCGCCCCGCATGACATGCTCGCGAAACTGTAATTCAAACAAAAGACATGAAGCGTGAGTGCATGTCAACTGACTTCACAACATGTGCAATCGCACATACCTTTTGAAGCAATTCGAGGACCATCGTCCCAATCGTTTCACTTCCTCTGCACCCTGACCCCTGGCTGTAGCCTCAGTAGCAGCCCCTATCCTAAAGGAGTGGGTCCCAAAATCGCACGGGTCCATGCCCGCGGCAGCGATTGTCAGTGCTAGCACCCTCTGGAACTGAAACTTCGTCAGTGGGGTGCCATCGTTGTGCCTCAGCAAACTTACCCCCATGTATCCGCCCTCAGTGCCAAGTATTCCTCTATACACATTATCGGGCACGTGGGGACCCTCGCACGCGCTACACAACAACACTGTTTCCCGTAGCTCCCTGGTCAGTCTTGGACCTTGCTATCGTGACTACCATTGAATCACCCCTAATTAGGATGTGATCCCTGCACAAGCCTCCCTCCACATCTTTCTTATTCCTTGCGACCAGTTCGCTCACCCGCATAGCCCCATGGAACGCTAATGCGAAAGCTGCCCGGAACAGAACTGCTTCGAATTGGGAGGAGCATGTCTCGACTAGTTTCGCTATGAGTAGGGCCAACCTTTCTAAGCCAATCGGGCGCCTCTCATCTTGCTTGCGACCCTCGAGGCGCTGCCAGCCGCGAAGGGCTTTTTTCGCCAAAAAGGAACCTGTTGGGTCCTTGATGCCATGCACCTGTGCCATGAACGAAATGGCCGCCCTGTGCCTATTGGCTGTTGCCGCTGATCGGCCCTCCCTGTGCAGTGCTACCAGGAACCCCAGGAAGGATTCCTCCTGACCCCAGTTCTGATTCCCTGTCGGACCCAAAAAAGCACAATAGGAACGAAACGCTCCTTCGTATGCCTTCCTCGTCCTGGGGGCTAAGCTCGCTGCCACGAGGTCTTGTAATCCGGGGCACCGATTAGCCAGAGTGCTTCGGGGAATGGTGCTGCCGCTAGGTCCGCTGTAGGTAGATAACCCCTGAACGCCTGCATATGTGAACGAGAAAGTGCATCAGCCGCATGATTCAGTACGCCCGGCACATGTTTCGCCCTGAACTGTACATTCAGTCTCATGCAAAGGAGCACAATTTCTTTCAACAATCGCAAGATCCATTTGCAGCGTGCTGCCTGTTGGTTAATACATTCTACAACAGTCATATTATCAGACCAAAATACGACTGAGCGGTCTCTGAAATCGTCTGGCCATGCCATCAGAGCGACAAAGATAAGGACCAGCTCCAGGAACCCAATGTTACTTGTGAGACCGCTGGAGTGCCACCACGCTGGCCATGTTTGCGCTGACCATTGGTTACCAAAAATGGCGCCAAATCCCACGCTCCCCGCCGAGTCAGTCCACAGACCTAGTTCATCTGAAGACGCTGGCGGCTTGCTCCACACTACTCGACCGTTGAAGTCCGCCAGAAATGCTAACCAAATGCGCATATCCTGGCGAACCTCTGCAGACAGTCTCGTACGGTGGTGTCCTTCTTTGAGACCAACCATAGCTTGTGCAATAGAGCGTGAGAAGGGGCGGGCCATTGGTATAACTCTCAAGGCAAAGTTAAGCTAACCCACTGTTTGTTGTAACTGGTGCAGGGTCACTTTATCCTTACCAAGGCAAAGTTCCAGGGAAGCCCTGAATTTAGCTACTTTTCCTACCGGCAAACGGAAACACCCCTCCACAGAATCGAGCTCAATTCCCAGAAACTCCAGTGAAGTAGATGGTCCAACCGTTTTACCTGGTGCCAATGGGACTCCAAACTCCCTCATGAGGATGCAAAAGTCCTGTAGCGCCTGCGCACATTTCGTGTCGCCGGCTGCCCCCAAGAACAGAAAGTCATCTAGATAATGCATAACATGCCTATGCCCTGTGGCCTCGGTGAATGCCCATTCTAAAAAACAGCTGAATCTTTCAAAATAGGCACAAGAAATGGAGCAACCCATCGGCATGCATTTATCCATGTAATAACTCTCTTGGAAAGCAAAACCTAGCAGACGCTGATCCTGTGGGTGTACAGGGAGCAACCGGAACGCTGATTCGATATCTGATTTTGCCATCAGCACCCCGGGGCCCAGGTGATTTAACATGGCGACGGCATCATCGAATGACGCGTATCGCACCGAACAAACTTCTGGGTCAATAGCATCGTTCACCGAGAAACCCCTTGGAGCAGACAAGTTATGGATCAGCCTAAACTCCCCTGGTTCTTTCTTCGGGACCACCCCTAATGGAGAACAGATGAAATCCGGCACTGGCGGGCGCTGAAAAGGCCCTGCCACTCGCCCTAGACTCACTTCTTTTGCAAGTTTTCTCTCTACCACACTTGCATTCTGCTGCGCTGATAGCTGGTTTTTACAAAAAGGTTCCCCTCGAAAATCCCCTGCCGGGATGTGGAAGCCGTGTAAGAATCCCTTCCTCAACACCCCAGCGGAGACATGATCAGGGTATTTGTTCAACCAAGGAGTCATAGCCATGAGATCAACGGGTGTAGGCAATTGGTCACAACGATCAGCCTCACTCCTGCTTGGAGCCTCCCTTTCCTCCCCCCCGGTATTTTTGGATCTACATGAACTCTCCGGGTGTGAGGAATTCCCACAGCCCGCACACACATGTTTGAACCAACATGCTCCTTGCGGTCTGTTACAGTTACCTCGATTGAAGCCCCAACAGACCCCCCGCTTTCCACCATTCCCGCCAGTCTTCGGCTGGTGATCACCACCGGCGCCTCCTCGAAAGGGCACCGCGGGTTTTTGGCGGGAAACCCCCGACCCACTCCCGCCTGGCGAGGATGTCCCTGCCGTCCCAGGCAGGAGCTGCTTATGCCACGAAATTGAGTCGAAGCAGTCCCATGTCAGAAAGGAATCATACTCTTTCGCTTTATGGAATTTCATGTCGTAACCTTTCCATTCGTCCCCCTCATACATTTCATAAAAATCCATTATACGAGTTTGATAACAAGACAGTTCAGTCAATACCTCAGGCTTACGTTCACCAATAATCGCAGTAAACATTGCAAAGGCCTTCGCCCAATTCGTTATCGTCTCCTCCACCCTAAACTCCGCCATCTTGGCGCGCCAGACGCTCGGGTGCCACAAATCTTTCTGTGTTTTAGCATATTCCATCTCTCGATGGTCAGTTAATAACGAAAACATATTGACATACTTGTCTGCCCATATCAATTCTTTCGTGGCAATCGGGATATGTTGTACCATCCTCTCCCGCCTTGAGGGTAATGAGCCCTCTCCCGCCAGCGGCAAAGCGAGCTTACCCGGTTCGGTCGTTGTTCCCGCCGTTTTCTCGCGACCAGCTGCCGGTCCTTCCGGTATCACCTGTGGGGAAACAAGAGGAAGATTCGCCTTCGCGGCATCTCGCGACTGCCGTAACTGCTGAATTAGTAACTTGGCCTCTTCGGCCGTGTCTCCGGGCGCCGTAGCACCCCCTGCCTTCTTATTGAGCCATGCGGCCAACTGGGTGGCCAGTTCAGGAGGCATATCCTCATCGTTAGCGGGCGTAATCACAACCGGGATCGGTTGACCCGCGTCTGGGATTGGTCCCGGGTCATTAGCTGGAGTGACAGGGGTGACCGGGGGCACCTCAGGGAATGGAACCTCCCCTGCAACCGCCCTCCTCTTGACCTGTTTCCCTCTACCATCGGGGACGATTCCCGGCAAAGCCGGCCCTATTACCTTCTTAGGGTTACCAGGCTTGTTCATTGTAGCCAGTTGTTTTTTGACGACCGCCAGATCTCGACCAAGCGCTGGGACTTGTCCGACCTTTCGTTCCATGCCCGCTATCCGGTTCACCAACATGCGTAGCACCTTGTCTGTCTCGGAACCCTTTCCTGCCTTCTTGCCAGACATGGTTTTGATTATCCGTTCGGATTCGATCAACACGGACCTGGATTCTTCGCCTTAAATCACTGAAAGAGAAACACAAGAATTACAAGTTCTCAAAATTGCTGCTTGTTCCGTCGAGGGCTCACGAGCAACGAGTGGGTGCAGCCTTCAGAGCACAGGAACAAGAGGATGCTTCTTCGGATTCCCGTTCTATTTATTCTTCTTCGGGAGGGTGTGTACCTTCTTCCGGTACGCCTACTGGGCGTGGTCATCGGTGTAGGTGTCTACGACAACCCCTCTTGGGCGGGAAAAGGTGCGCCCCGGCTACGCCGCTTCGGGCATACCAGCCGAGACACGCCCCCCGCCCAAAATGGTTTCCCGGGAGGATCGGGGCACCCAACCATACGTTCGGGGGGACCGAGTGGTCGCCCCTTTCCATTCTGTGGAAAAGATTTACTGTTAAAAAAATATTTTCTTCTTTGCATTTCTCATATTTGACATAAATATGGAAATAGAACTGTTTTAGTAATTACTAGCTTAAATTTGAATACTAGAACTTTGCCCCTACCCCATCCAATACTTTCCCTGAGGCCAGCACAGGTCGGAGAAAGAATAGTAAATTTGCCATATACCACCATCCAGCTCTTTCAATGAGGCCCGCACAGGTCGGAGTTAGAATAGTAAATTCGCCACCCACCACTGTCTAGTTCTTTCCCTGAGGCAAACACCTGTCGGAGTAAGCATAGTGAGTTTGTCCCCACCACTTTCCAACACTTTCCATGAGGCCAGCACAGGTCGGAGTTGAAATAGTAAATTTGCCCCCCATCACCATTCAGCGCTTTCCCTGAGGCAAACACCTGTTAGAGTTGGAATAGTAAATGTGCCCCCACCACCATCCAAAGCTTTTGCTGAGGCCAGCACATGTCAGAGAAGGAATAGTAAATGTACCCCCCAACACCATCAAGCTTTTTCCCTGAGGCAAACACCTTTCGGAGAAGGAATAGTAAGTTTGCCCCCCATCATTATCCAGCACTTTCCCTGTGGTCAGCACTGGTTGGAGTTGGAATAGTAAATCTGACACCCCCCCCCCCCCACCATCCAGCTCCTTCCCTGAGGCAAACACTTGTCGGAGTTGGAATAGTAAATTTGCCCCACTCCACCATCCAAGACATTCCCTGATGACAGCATAGGTCGGAGTAGGAATAGTAAATTTGCCCCCACACCCATCCAACACTTTCCAGGAGGCAAGCACAGGTCGCAGTAGGAATAGTAAATTTTCCCACACCACCATCCAACACTTTCCCTAAGGCTAGCACAGGTCGGAGTAGGAATAGTACATTTGCCCCACCCCATCCAACACTTTCCCTGGGGCCAGCACAGGTCAGAGTAGGACTAGTAAATTTGCCCCTCACCACTATTCAGCTCTTTCTCTGAGGCAAGCACACAGGTTATCTCTTTAACAATTTATTCCCAGCTGGTTTTTTACATAAGATATTTAATTTAAATTGAATATATATTATTTTTAAAAGGCCTACTTTACTTTATTTCTCTTAAAATGTATGTTTTTTTGTAACTTACTGAGTAAGGGTTTTTCTTTTGCTGGGTAGTATCTCTTTTTTAACTTCTTGCTCGTTTCGCAATTCAGCAAATGCTATAAAAAAATTTAATAAATACTTTTGTTAATATTGTGACCCATAAATACTTAAAATATACATGTACTTCTGCCTGTAAATGGCACTGTTTGGCTTATCAAATGCTCTATACTTTTCTGGGTCGAAAAATGTGTGTGGTCACCGTGGAAGTCAGTTTACCACTGTGCTTAAAATAGTGGATGGCTGCTTTTATACATTTTTTTAATGGTAAACGATAATTTAAAAGAAAATATGTTTCGAAAACAATTTTTCACCGTGATTCAGAAGCTGACAAAAAGTATAATTAATTGTTATGTTTAAAAATATTCAAATATTTCCGGCCCAATTAAGATGGTGTACGGAAAAGCCCTCTAACCGTCATGGTTTCAGGAAAAATCCCTCTGCATGACCTGCAGCATTTCTGTCGGTCAAAATATGATGCAATGTATGCAAAACCAGACCGCAGCGGACGGATGTCACAAAAGACCAGCCGCCACGGTCTGCAAAGCTGCAAATCCGACCGCGGCGGATGGGTAAAGCTGTTCAACGGCTTGAAAAGCCTGCTCCTGCCACGGCATGACCGCACAGCTAATTACAATGCGAATGCGGAGCTGGGGGACCGAGCACTGCTTACGACCTCCGCGCAATCAGATAGGCAAATGAATGGTGGACGGAACCAACGTGCCAACAATGCCCGAAGTGTGCCTGTACTCCCTGCCACCCTCAATCACAACACATGTGCCGCAATGATACATCCCAACCTGCTCCTGGTAAGGAAAGCAATGCTCAGCAATGCTCAGCATGGTAGAGACATCCGGAGGTCATCACTCATGTGGACACACCCACATACCACAGTATAAAAACAACCCCTTCCGGGGCCAGTATGCTTTGAGCACCACAAGCCGAGACCGAGAGACAGGACACCATTGACTCACACTGCACAACATCATACCCACCTATCTCAACACAACACCACTTTCACCCACACACCTCACACACTTCACATATCTCCACCACTACCTTGCACCCTGCACCCCTCATTTATTTGCACCATGTCCCCCAAGAAAATGCCCAAATTCACAGACTAAGGGCCCGATGTAGGTAATCCCAGATTACCACTTCTTAAATACCGAATCATACCGATTCGGTATTTAAGAACTGGCAATGGGGATGTAGATATTTTTACCGAATTCATTACCTAATTGGTAAAATTCTGTAATTACCGATGCGGTAATTACCGAATCTGTATTTGCCATTGATTCCTATGGGCCTCGAAGCCCATAGGAATCAATGGGAAATACCGGTTCGGTAATTACCAAATCTGTAAATACCGAATGCTGACAGGGGGAACAGGGTGTCACTTTGACATCCTGTAGCACCCCTGTTTTTGACTTGTGTGCAATGTGACACACATACATGCCCTTAGGGCATGTATGTGTGCCATATTGCACAGGTGTACATGCACAAATGTGCATGTACACAGGAATTCCTTATTTACCAACCAATTGTATTGGGTGGTAAATAACGAATTCTTAGACAGTCAACAGTGCTACCTACATTAGAATTTACAGATTCGGTATTTTACCAAGTCTGTATTTACCGATTCGGTAAATACAGAATCGGTAAAAATGCTGGATCTGTAAATAAATGCCTCCTACATAGGAAAAGGCATTTACCGGTCGGTAACGGCCGAATTTGGACGTTACCAACCGGTAAATGCCTACCCACATCGGGCCCTAAGAGTTAAAAGTGATGGTAGGTGAGATAATCAAGGTAGAACCACATTTGTTTGAGCAACTAGTCCAACACACCCCACTTGCACACAAGAATCAAATGTGGGCAAATATCCACAGCAAAGTCAATGCCGTAGGAACAACCCTACGCACTGTGCGTCACATCAGGAAGTGATGGGGCGACCTCAAGGGCAGAGTCAAGCATTGGGTCCAGAGGCACCACGGGGCTGCCCAGAGGACTGGTGATGGCCCTCCCATTCCACCACTAACCTTCACCGAATGGGAGGAGAAGGTGCTTGCCATAATGCATCCAAAGAGTCTCACAGGAATGGGGGGAGTGGAGGCTGGTAAGTACTAACAAATGTCTCCCCTCACACTCCAATATACTGTTGTGCACAACAAGAGACCCTCAATCGCCAGCCCACATCAAACTCATGTGGAATGCATGCTTTCAATATGAATGGATAACAAGGCTAGCATTTCCTTACTTAACTTCACCTCACAGGTAGGTAGTCAGTTCATGCACCCTGGCTTCCCTCCCAAACAGCATGGTCTCACCTCCCCACCCCACAGCCATGTGTAAGCTAACTAAGTTGACAGTGCCTCCTGACAGGTAGGTAGCCATCTCACTGGGGAGGGGTTGTTGAACCCTGACAGCAAGACCATAACTGAAAAAGCCCTCCGTCTTCCCTCATAGATAGCATGGAGCCAAATGACCCCCAACATCCTGCACTTGGCAGCCAACTCTGGAACCCCCCCTTGAGTAGTGAAGTAGTGTGGCTCACTGGTTAGAGGCGGCAGACCCGATAGCAGAGGACGGCCCGGGACCAGGGTTCGATTCCCGACGCGGCAGGTCTCTGGACCAGGGTCAGCGGACTCGATAATTCTCTCGCCTCGGTGCCCACTCTGATCAGCGATCACACTCGGCAACTCTGGGCATTAGCTTGCCTCATCTTCACTAACGGCCCCACCAGACCGCCGGGATGCCTGGTCTCACCCTGGAGATACCCACTAAGGGACCATCTCTCAGGGAAGCCAGGAAGGGTTTCCCAGCGGTCGAAGCGCGGAGATACTCCTCCGGGAGTCGATCCTAGCGCTATATAAACCTGCAATTAATGAATTAATTAAATAATTGAGTTGTAGGCAGTTCACATACAGCTAATACCATTGAGAGGCCACATGGTTCACAGTGTCATGATGACGCCACATGTAACTGCAAAGCAAAATACAAGAACGCGATCACAAAAAGCCAATGTGCAAGTCCCATTGCCTCAACGCAGGGTCAACACAACACATGCATGGAAACTCTGTCAAACCTCACAAATCACAGGAGGTAAGTACAAAAAGCATAACACAAATCATGAAGTTGCGGCGTTGTAATCAGTTGCGCATAGAAAAGATACAAATGTCCAAGTATGAACTGAATCTTATGAGCAACACGTTGGTACCAGTGGACATGTCCTTGGAAATACAATATCTGTACATATGATTTTGTTTCTTCAGCCATGACATATCGCTGTACCTCCACATCACATTCGACTGCTGACAAACTGTTATGATTGCATTATAATGAGAAGGTAAAAAGTAAGGCCATCCCAAATGAAATGTGCTAAACATGAAAATCAAAGTTGTGCTGTGTACTAAACATCTGACAATATAACCTCTCTTCAACAGGTGACTCGCCCGCAACAGCAGGTGCCTGTGTCATGGACGAGCCCAGCCAGGCTCCCCGCCATGAAGGTGAACTCTTGGATGCAGACTCCCTGGTCTTTTCAGATGAGGAGGACTGACTTGGCCCCTCCGGCGAGCCCAGGATAGCTCAGTCTCTAGCCCTCACTGTCCCCACCACCACTACCTCCACTTCCACAACAGCTGCACCGCCAATGCAGACCTCTGCAGCAACGACTTATGTGGCAGCCACCTACACCATCACCACCGCTGCCTCCAAAACCGTCCCTTTACCAGCAGTTGCGAATACCACCAAGCAGACCTGGGATGCTGGGAACGGTGTGTGGCGGCAGCACCTGGCACCGCTACAGGTCCGTGGCAACAGAGCAGGTGGGGAGGCAAACTGGGAGACAGCCACAGGAGGACAATGAGACTGAGGCTTTTTATCATTGGAAGGATGACAAATAACTTCCACATAAAAGATTCTTTGGTGAGAGGTGGAGTGTCCCCCTGCTCCTCCTGGAGATTTCGCTCTCTTTTCCAGATGCCATGGTGTGCACCCTTAAGAAATTACAGAAATAGCCAAAAATAACAGGCCCCAGCACAGACTGCCTTCACAGACAAGTGTTAATCCCAAATGAGAATGAAACAGTGTGGATTTCACAAACATGTAGGAAGACATTGGTTTCAACTAACCCGACATCTTCAATGTGTGTGTCATAGGTCTCGCTGTATTTCTGTGATACTGCCATAGTATTCTAGTGAGATCGCAAAACATATAAATGGGACAATTTCTACCTAAAATGACTTAAGGGAACCTCATTGCCTGACCTAATTAGAAAACCAATAGGGTCAAAGTTAAATGTAAACTAATCTTTTCTATAAAACACAATTATTTTGGGTTATGGCGGTCTTCTGGTAGTCCACTGGTAGTTCACGGATTCCGAGAACCCTCCCATTGGTTTTAGAGTCCCAAAGGAGTACAGTGGGACCTGAAGAGTACGCAGACTATACACAACTGATAGTTACTATTGACACAGCTCCTGCGACGACCAGAGAAAATTTTTAAAAGTGCATGTCTCATACAGGCACTACTAGTAAGTAAGCTAGACTATGGTACCTCCCTATTGGTAGGGATTAGGGAAGATCTGCTCTCGAGGCTGCAGATTGTACAGAACACAGCTGCACGTCTGGCCCTCAATCAGCCCTCTCGGTCACCTTCCAAACCTCTCCTGCAACCACTCCACTGTCTGCCCATTAGAAAACGAGCAGTGTGTAAGCTTTTGTGTCTGGTATTTAAAACACTACAGGGGAATGGTTCGGCTTACCCCAGTAAATAGCTAAAACCTTATATTCCTTCCCGGCAACTGAGGTCCAGCGAGCAGCAGTTGTTGTGCCCTATGAAAATTAATAAAATCAGAATGGGTGGCTGCGCATTTTCGCATCTTGCTCCCTCCCACTGGAACAAACCTTCAGATGACATTCGCTCCAGTCCCAATCTAGGCCAGTTTAAAAAACGTCTTAAAACCTGGTTGTTTAGTCACTGATAGTTGTCTCCTCTCTGCTGTTCTGATATTCTGGCACTGAAAGATTCCCTTGGGGAGGATTCATTTTGCACCTAACAAATGCTAAGAAGAATAATAATAAATAAAGAGAATAAAAATGAATAAATACATAAAAATAATAACAGCCATTACATTGAAACAAGAAAGCACACTACTAATAATTAAAAAGAAAAGCTGAAGATTACATTGACATTATGCCTAACCATCCTTACTCCATTTTACACCAGAATACCGCAACTAAATTCCCTGGAGGTTGCTGAAACGGTATTGAACCAGAGAGTGGCACCTGTGCCAGTACCCACTGACTTCATCATCACTCTGTTGAGAATCGCGATGATGAGAAACTTCTTTATTTTTCAAAATGAGTTTTTTTTGCAACCAAGAGGAGTAGCCATGGGGCAACCTTTGCCCCAGATTTAGCGATTTTCTTCATGGATGATTTCGAAAGAAGGTACATATTCAATGACCAGAATCCATTCAGTATCAACGTGGAATTATGGGTGCGTTACATTGACGTCATTCTTATGATCTGGAATGGCGATATACCTCATCTTTCGTGCTTTCCCTCCTGGCTTAATGACAGGAGTCCATATATCCAATTGACTATGCAATCAGATGACCAACAAATTAATTTCCTGGATATAACCATCTTTTCAGAGAATGAGGAACTCCATACAACACTGTATCGCAAACCAGCGGAACAAAACTATCTCCTGAAATATGACATCCATCACCCCAGAGGCCTGCGGGACAATTTACCTTTTGGACAGTTCCTCTGCATCCGCAGGAACTGTTCTAAGAAACCCGACTATATGATTGAGTCTCAAGAATTAGGGAACTGCCTGATTGAACAGGGCTACCCTACCAGGCTGATCAAGAAAGCAAGGAAACGTGCATGGTTCAGTCCACGTGATAATCTTTTACAACCAAGAGATAGAAGTGACAGTGCCAGTGAGAGGATGATTTGTGTTACTACTTTTTTGACCAGAAGTAATGCCATCAAGAAGGTCATAAATAAACATTGGACCCTCATATCAGATGGCATACAGCAGACTGCCCGTCTGCTTCACTCATACAAAAGAGCTAAAAATATCAAGGACCATGTTGTTCGCTCTTTCCTGCAGCCTTCAAAACCAGTCACTGTACTATCCTTGTGGATATTCTGGGGTACCACAGATGTGGACCATGTAAAGCCTGTGCTACCACAATTCAGTCGAAGGTTTTTTCACATAAGCAATGCATGTTTTCCCTGAAATTCTACACAAATTGCAACACCTCAAATGTCATTTACGCGATGAGATGCCCCTGTGACCTTGTGTATGTGGGCCAAACCCAACAAAAAGTCAAAGTGAGGATAATGCAGCATTGCAGCCGGATACGCTGCGACGTAACGGAGACACCACTGGTCGAACATTTCAAAAGACTCAGCCATGCCTCAGACAATTTTGAATGGATTGTTCTGGAGAAAGTGTCACTTGGACCAAGGGGTGGCAACATGAACACGATTTTGAACATCCGGGAATCCAAGTGGATGTCAATCTTAGACTCTATTAATAATGGACTGAACGAGCTTGACAGCAGAAATGCCCAATTAGTAATTCTATGCTAGCGATTTTGCCCCTTTTTTTGGAACATTTGAGCTGCCCATGCATTTTTCCTACTTGCTATAGTATCCATCTGAGATCCCAATTTCAGGTCGGCAACCGGGCTGCCAGATGCATATACCCTCTTGCAGGAGAGGTATGTGTCAGGCGCTCTTGATGGTGATGGTGTCCCTTTTGTGTATATTATGTACATGATCGATATGTTTATGTTGAACTCTCCGGGTACATGTCCATCCTCGCATGATAATATCTTTTCAGGCAAAGCAAACACTGCATTGCAAACGCTTTCACCCTCATGTATGAGAGGCGCGCGTCATAAGTAAAGATATGTCATTTGCCGCTAACAACGTTTGTTTCCACAAAGTGGGGTTGTGTACCATTTGGGCTTTGTTTCACTAATGCTTTACTACTCTGCGTTTACATAAGCGCTCTCACTGTCCCTAGACAATGACCAGCGAGTCTTTCCGCTATTGTTATCTACGCATTGTGCGTAAGAGAAAGTGCACGCGCCCGACGCGCGCCTTCACATAACCATGGCCCGCACACTCAGCGGCCAATGATTCAGCCTCTGGAGAACAGGACCCCCATTTCCAGCCGCCTTGCCCGCATTTGCAAGGTCTTTAGTGTTCCGCATTCCCCTGCGTTGTGTGACATTCAGACTCGCTCTTGCTAGCGAGCCCGTCAGTAACACTGAGTCCTCCGTGTTGTTTTTCCTACAGTAATCGCCAACCTATGAGGCGAGTCAACCCTGTGGACCTTGGACCACACGTTGGCCAATGTGAGTTTTTCGTGGCAACAATTAAATGTATGTGCTTTTGACTTAGTTTTAGCATATTTCCAGGTGGGGTGTCTCATTAATAATGTGCCCTCCATGTCCCCCTTTCTCAGTTGACCTATGTGGCAGCAGTATGACTATATCCGAGTGAAGCCTGTGGACCGAACATTTGTACAGGCCCATGTGAGTTTCCAAAATGTGTTACTTATTTATTTCAGCCATTGATTCCGGTACCCATGAAGCTTTGTCTTTATTGGAGCTCATACCCTCCCCTTTCTTTTTGTGTTTTCTTGCAGAATCATTCCGTTCTCCCAGAATTGGAGCTATTTGGCCCCACCACACATGAAATATTCACAGTAAATGCATTTTGGCACTTTCGGCGATGTTTAAATCACTGTTCCACTTCTTTTTCACTTACTTAATTTAATTATTTTAGGTAACCCCGCCTCTCTTCACATTCCCAGTCCTGATGAAGACCCCCCTCTAAAGGTTCTATGGATACCTAGCCTTATATTTGGGGTCGAAACGTCAACAACCTACCCTCTGACCGGCCTTTATCTGAAGGTATATACACAGGCGCATAGAGGATGGTGTTGCCCGATTTTGGATGAACATTAATTGTCCTCTTGCTCATCTGGCCCTATGACGCAGCCAGTATTATTTATCCATAGAGTCTTGATCTGGCGACAAGCACCTTGTCTATAAATCCCTTTTCATGCACTTCCCTTTGTTTCTCCCTCATTCCTTGGGGCACCAATGTGTTTTCCTAGTATGTGATGAAATGTTTGTGATTAATGATACAGATGGGTACGCTGTGATTAAATAACAGTATACCACCAAACTCTAAATATTTTTTTCCTTAAACTTCTATTAGTTCTGTTTTTTAATAATACTGTGTACTGGGACCCCCCTCTCTTGATGTAGGTTAGGCACCCCTGGCTAATCCTGGGGTATACCGTCATCACTCCACCCCTGTTCCAACCATCCTGCACTGCATCCGGGGACATTTCAAGATAATGAAGTTAAGTGGTCTATGAACTTACCGTCCTTAGGAACCTCAGCTCTTCTTCCCAGTGACACAGCTGCCTGATCCTTTCTTACCAAACCCTCAAAGGGGAAACCACCCAGTGTATTGCTTCGGAGGCCTAGCCTTCCTACTTTGCTTGAGTGTGGGCTTTCCCAGCACAGGTGCATTGTGAGGAGTTAATTAGCATGTGCGGATTTCCTCCCCTCCCCTTTCTTTCACAGGAACCGGGTCAAGCAATGTTAATGACTATTGTTTGGGGAGGCCTTTGATTGTCCTGCTGGCTATAGAGTAATTAGCTTGGCCCAGTAGGGGGAACAAAGGTTTGGAATCTGGTTGTGGATGAGCCATGGAAATATGAACAATTCTAAAAGTCCCATAAGAAGTATAGATATGATGGAAGGGTCTATAGATCAAGAATGGGATACATGTTTACCCTAAAATGTATACCACTGTAGGCCTAAGTGAGGAGAATCTGTATTTGGTAGAGATTTTGCCTCGACTTTGTTTTTCCTTTAAGCACCATACATCTTTAGTAATTTCTACAGACCTCCACTATGAATGACCACTCACAGTATTAGGCATACTCCATATCAGCAGAAATACATGAATTGTCCCTTCTGCAACAGGCTACCTTTGTGCAGATGCAGATACCATGCTTTGCAGATGGTCGTCTCTTATGCATAATCTGCACAACTGTGCACAGCTGTGTGTACAATACTGAATGCAATCTCGCTGTATTTTTCAAGTTCCATCAGTCATTAATGAAATATCGATTTTATTTGTTTTTAAATTGTAATGTATTCTAAAGTCAAATCTATCTAAGTAAAAGAAAACAGACACTCAGGAAGCACATTGAAACTTGGCATGTGTTAAATGGAACCATAGCCAGAAAACTTTAAAAAAAAAAAGCAAGGTAATTGCCAAATCAATGCACCAGAGATTTGCCTCTGATCAGTTCTAGAATGTAATGCTAAAATCCATACGTTTTGGTAATACAATTATACACGTTTTCTCAATCTCAATGCAGGTAAATGGAAGCTGGAACATGTAATACACGGAACCTGGGCATTAATCAACAGGTAATGGGCTCTTTTTGTGGAAAGAGTACAAGACATCAGTGAGAAGATGCATGTTTCACAAGCAAAAGGCTCACTATCCGACTTTCTGAAATCCTTGATTCAATGTGCCAAATTCAGAAAGAGGTTAGTTATACTTACTAGAATGATTTAGCAAAAATGTGCAGTGAAGAACACAGAATAACAAAACTGCAAACATGACTTTAGTGGGCTTCCAGCAGGTACAAAACAAACATCGCAATTGATTTATAAAATATATCAGCATGTGTTAAGACAGATATGTGGATTTTCATTCTCGTTGTATTTAAGCAACCCTTACGGCATATTTTTGTATGAATTCACATTATAAGTAATGTCCTGTGGAGCACTACTCCATTGAATCAATAAAGAATAAAATCCTTGACCTAGGGGCATATTATCAAGCAATAGCGATAGTTATCGCTATTGCTTGGTTAGAGACAAAAATTTACCGCTGAGCTGCGGCGATTTTTACCGCATATAAACCTTGGTATTACCAAGGTTTATCGCAAATGCGATAAAAATCACCGCAATGCATGAATATCGCTGAAAAGTCAGCGATATTCATGCATTACCGAGCTAATGCTCTTAGCCACGTTATCCACCTCCCATTGGATAACATGGCTAAGAACTGCTCAGGGCAGGTGTCAGCTTTTGGAGATATTCGTGCGTAGCGCGAATATCTCCAAAAGTTGGTAATAGGAGATAGCGATGTTAGCGACTGTTTTCAGTCTCTAACATCTTGGCACGCCCACTTTGCATGTCATTAGTGATAAATATCACTGACATGCAAAGTGGGGCCCAAGATGGTCGCTATCTCCTACTAGCTGTCGCTAACTTTTAAAGCCAAAAAAGCGGAGATAAACCCCCTTGATAATATGCCCCCTAGTCTTTAAGCCAGTCATATCCCTGTAAATAACCCTGTATGCAGGGAAGATTGTACATCTGCTTGAATAGCCTTACCCTCGCCGGATTCCAGAGTATCGGAGTCTGACAGAATCACATGCGTAGCAAAGATTAAAATCAATTACATACAAGGAGGTGATGGCTGAACAGATCCACTAATATTGTACTTCGCCTCCTCTGGAGAAAGACCGTAGCCAACCTCCCATCGGCCAGGCATTGACAGGATATTCATGTGCACAGAAGAAAATGGTTGGCAACAGCAAGCAACTGATTATTGTTCTGGAAGGGGACCCAAAAACCACCGCTCCATCCGTGAAAGAGCTGACGCATATGTTGCTGTAGCTGCTAATGTGGCAGATACAACTGGAAATAATGACAGGACGCCAAAGGCTGGAAAGACTAAAACATCTACTTCGCTCTCTGCTGTTTATTTAATCAAGCCCGTCAAGTCAGGATCAAACAGTTTGGGGCCCCGAACAGGAAAGTGGGTGATGAGTGAATCTTTGGCTGCTTCCAATTTTCCTGTTTCATCAACAGGTGAAATCTGGATGGAGTGTTAGCCCATGAAGCGGTCATGACACATCATAGGCGTCAGAAAGCTGCATACGACAAAAAAGCATGTGGCAGGATGCATTAACAACAGGAGATTAGAGAAGTCAACATCTCCTAAATAGAGCTCTAGAGATCCAAGAAATCCTTCAACTCTTTTTCGTGGAACATAGACACATGGCTACGCTCAAATAGAAAAGTTAATTCTTGCAAAGGAACATATTATGCTGATCAGCACCTTACATCTTCCCAGTTCCTAGGGCAAACCTCCATTAATGCAGTGAAAGAGTGCCTAGGCGCCTGGGGGAAAGAGATCATCGGGGCAATACTGAAGTTTCATGTTTTTTTCTCAATTCTCAAACACCCTCAACCAGGAGCATCCAGCGTCTGTGAGGCACATCCAGCAACTGAATAATGTTGTGGTGAATGACGCAGGCGCCGTTCCACTCCTGAGTGTGGGACTCATACTGAATCATGACAAGTTATCATCACGCTACAGAGTCGCATGAGGATACGTCATACCACAACATTTCCATCCTTTTTTACCAGGAAAACAAGTTATGCCTTTATAAGCATAAAATACAAGCAAGTATAGAACAATACGTATGCTTTAAATATGTAAGATATGGACCATACCTTGACATATAATATGCAAAGGGGGCTTTCTTTCATGACACCCCACTTTCCTTGTGACCATGGTCCTAATGGCATTCTGAAAAAATAACATCTACAGTATGTGTTTGCCAATCTCTGAAGAAGGCTCACCTAGAGAAGAAGACCCCTCCTGTGAGTCCTGCAATCACTTAGACCAATCACATTGGCCCACCTCTAACTCAGAATGTCTTCTCAACGAGGCCGTCTGAACATCAGAAAGACGAAAACGACTCCTCTTGTTACACCATCTCCTATCACCAAGAAGAGTTGACCCTTTGCTCACTCTAATGACCTGTACAGGAGAGATTAATTTCAAAAATCCCTTCAGCACTCTTCTAGGGATTCTTGTTAACACCCAGTCACCAACTTGGAGGTCAATGTTTTTGAAAAACTTACCAGCATCACATCTTTCCTTCATGGCACTGTACTTCTGCAATACATGGGAATACACCCACAACCAGGAGCGTCCGGTGTCTCCGAGGCACATCTAGCAACTCAATAACGCTGTGGTGAGCCATGCACGCACCGTTCCACTCCTGAATGTGGAACACATACTAAATCATGACAAGGTATACTCGTACCACAGAGTCGCATGTCAGTACTTCATACTACACTGCCAAAAAGAGAATTCACCTTGGCAATGGAAGAAATTGAACCTCAAGAAGCTCAAAGGAATACATTTGATATTTCTTGGCAAGCTAGTAACATTATCAAAGTTCATATCCCTCCATTCCTTAGAGGAATCTGTCTGGTACTGGCTCAGTAAGAGGTTCAGGGGTGGCAAAAACAAAATTAGCAGAGATGTGTGTCACAGCTTCAGTCATCAGCATCTCCTTCTTTAGCCTTGCCGAATTTTACAGGAGGTCTCTTCTCCTGTATGCCATCTTGGAGCTTGAAATGCACACACCAAACAGTGGCGGACTTCCTATTAAACAGGTTGCCAGGCAATCATTATGGATGACCAACCACAAGGAACAACAATTCCTGGCAAATCCATCACTCATACCTTGTTTTGTGTGCAATGTCCCGCATGATCCCAAAAGCTTACTCAGTTAGGCTCCCCGGGGTATTGGGAAGCAGAGAGAAATGAACGCCCATTCAGCTGGCCTGTCAATGACCAACAAACCCTCTGTTAAACAAATACTTTACCACTGTGCCAGTAGAGGAAAGGATCATGTAGAAGATCATGGTGTGCCACAACACCCTCCCTAATGCTCAGGTAGAACAAAAACAAAAACAAACAGGAGCAGGCGCAGCTATAGGCAATCTAGCAGTGCACGAAGGGCTGGTCTGCTAAATCAGTGTGTGGGCCGTTTTATTTGTTGTTTGCGGGCCTGTTTTGTGGTCTGACAGGTCGATTCTTACTGTTGATTTCACTGATATTAGCACAATAATTGTCTGTAGCAGGCACCAATGCATGTAATCTCCCATACCCTGCAAAACCTCTATACAGAGTATCTTTAGATGTCCAAAGCAGCTCCAATTCACAAATGTGTGTCATGTGTTTTTAGCTGACTGATTAGCTAAGTAGGGCCCCGTTTTTTTGCTATCCAGTTCTATTTTCTGTCCCAGTAAACGTTAAAAACCACCAGGCAAACCAAAAGAAAATCAGAATTAAAGTAAAGACCTTACCTGGTATCCCAATGTGTACATGTGTCTGATGCAGACAAGCACACAAAAAATCAGGGAACTCCAGATAAAAAAGGGTGATAAAGATTGAGAGCAGTGGAGGCTGGTAGGGGAAGGTGGTGGGGGTGCTAGGATATAAATACAAAATAAAGCGTACCAGCTGGTCGTACTCACTGTTGCCATCGCCAGCCACCTCCTCTCCTGAAGCAGGAACAGAGAGCACCCAGGCTTCCAGACGCCCTTAGGCAATCACAACACTGCTGATTGCAGAGTTGCGATTGGCCTGAGCGCCGGGGTTCAGCGCTCAGAGAGGGAGTGGAAGCCTGGGCATGTTCTCCACACAGGCTGTAATGCAGCCTGTGTGGAGAACATGCAAAGTGTGCATGACTGTTTGGCCAGTCGTAGTGTGCACTTTAGGTGCAGCATCGGCTACTCCGCCTCCCTGTGACGTGGGGAGCCCAGCCCTGCCTTGCTCTAACCAGGCGGCAACTCCAATACATAAAAATAAAATGATAATAAGCTCCATTATTATAAAACAAATTATTTTGTACTGCTGTAAAGCAGTGGGGCGACACTCCTCTGCCTCAGCGAAGGAGCTGCCACTGATTGAGAGCAACTGCTTATCCAGGGTATAGGCTGGGGAGACACTTTGTTAGTTCAAAATGTTGAATATAGTGTCTTGTAGCTGTTTGCCTCACGGAGTAAAGACTGGGAAGAGAAAAATGACGAGAATCTAGTAGTTAGGACAGACCTCTGAATATATATTTATGTTGATTAAAATACATATTGCTTCGAGTTTGCACTAGATACAACTGTAGTACTTTGTACATTTAATAAGTAATACACATGTTATGTTATGTTACGTAACGCTTATATAGCGCATGGCTACCCCAACAACGAGGCATCCCAGCGCTTGCAGACAGGTCCAATCACATAACAGCCGGAGGAATGCGGCAGGATATCTATTCATCGCGGAACCCTAAATAGAAGAAAACAGCCAAGTTTTTACTTGTTTTCGAAAATGTAGGTGGTTTGTGATGGAACGTACACCTAAAGGAATAGAGTTCCAGAGTTTTGGGGCCCGAAACCTAAAAGAACGGCCACCAACTCTGCACCTCCGAATCTTTATGGTACTAGCAAGGAAGAGGTCCGCAGACCGGAGTGCACGCTGTGGAACATAGAAGGAACAGATTCCTTGCAAGATTTTAGGACCTAGACAATGTAACATTCTATGCATAACACACAAGGTTTTAAATTGAATGCGTTGTTTAACGGGCAGCCAATGGAGCCTTCGCAAAACCTGAGAGGTATGGCAACGTTTTGGTAAGCCGAACAGGGTACGAGCTGCCGCGTTCTGAGCTTTCTGTAGTCTATTGATGACTGTCAGATTGGACCCAAGCATTAATACATTGCAATAGTCTAGATGGGATAAGACCATAGCCTGGACAATTGTCTGACGGATGGAAGGTTCAAAGAAGCCAAGAATAGGTTTCAGAGAGCGCAGGCGGCCATAGCAAGTACCAGCTATCCTCTTCGCATGGGAATCCAGGGTGAGAGCATCATCTAAGATCACACCCAGATTCTTAACTTCCTTCTTAGGCATAGGCGGTGAGCCCAATGTAGGGGGCCACCACCGCTCGTCCCACTTTTGGGTGTCCGGGCCAACCAGGAGGACTTCAGTCTTAGATGAATTTAACTGAAGACAGTTCTCCGTAAGCCAGCTGGAAATGGCCATGATATCCTCTTGGAATTTGGCTTGATCACCCACGATGTTATTAGAAAAGGTGAAGATCAGCTGTGTATCGTCCGCATAAGATATTAGTTCGATGTTACGTTCCCTGGCCAATGTGGCCAGGGGGCGGACATACACATTAAACAGCGTGGGGCTGAGGGCAGAGCCCTGTGGAACACCACAGCCTAATGGAAAACTGCCAGATGAGTACGGGGGAGCATGAACCTGGAAGGAACGGTCAGATAGAAATGACACGAACCAATCCAGAGCATCATCTCTGACACCTATCTCCCATAGCCTCCTAACTAGGATCCCATGGGAGACGGTGTCAAACGCCGCACTCAAATCTAGCAGCACCACAGCTGAGGTGTCACCCCTGTCTTGTGCCACCCTTAGATGTTCTGTGACGGCCAATAAGGCTGACTCCGTGCTATGTTTGGCACGGAATCCGTTCTGAGACTCCTCCAAGATCCCATTAGTCTCCAGAAAACCCGTCAGAATAGAATTGACATGTGCCTCCATTACTTTGGCCAAGTAAGGAAGCAACGAGATAGGCCGGAAACTTTCTGGCTTGGAGGGGTCCAGGGTGGGTTTTTTTAACAAGGGGACCACTTTGGCATGTTTCCAAGATTTCGGGATGGTAGCTGATTGCAGAGATTTATTAATCAGTTTTTGCCCTTCCATCAAGATAGATTCCGGAAACAGTCTAAACATCTCGGGTTTGACAGGATCTTCCGGGGACCCCGACTTGATTCTTAAAGTTAGGGGTTCCATGTCTGTCTGAGAGATGAGTGGGAGAGTTAGGAGGGAATAGGGAAGACTCAATGAGTCAGTAGTAGGTCTGTAAGTCATAGATGGTTCTCCAGAGTTAAATGTGTTATGAATCCCTTGTACTTTATTAATAAAGAAGTGAGCCAGCTCTTCGCATTGTGAGTCAGATACTATGGTGCTATTAATCCCCACGGGAGATGTAGTAAGCTCCTTCACTAACGCAAAGATAGTTTTTGTGCGATTTGTGCTGGCATTGATCAGATCAGTATAATAACTAGCCTTGGTCTTTTTTATAAGCTTATGGTAGGCTTTTGTGGCAATTCTAAAATTGGATTTGGCTACCAAGTCATTCGATCTTCTCCAGATACGCTCAAGTACCTTACACTCCTTCTTTTTTTAGTACAAGCGCCTCACAGTACCATAACTGGGACTGCTTACGTTTAGGTCTTGACATTTTCCTGGGTATGAAATGATCCAAAGACTCATTGATCCATTCTCTATAGGCTAGATCCGCCTCATCCAGATTAGCAGGCCAGGCAGGTCGGGAATTAGTTAATCTAGCCTCAAATAGTGCCCCATCAAGTTTGTGCCATGCACGTCTCAAAAAAGGAGGAGGAGGCTTTCCCCCAGGGCCAGCTGGAATCCTAACAGCGATCTGTACCAGAAAATGGTCCGTCCAGCTAAGAGGACTAGGAGTGGAAACTGAAATGGCCTGCTAGATCACACTTGCTACAACTTCAAGATCAGTAACGTTCATGTTGATGTTTAACAGACACTCAGCTGATTGAGTTTGAGCTTCACACCTTTGAACACAGCTCCCTTGACGTTTGGTTATAAACTTAGGGCCTCATTTATGAAAAGTGACGCATTGCTGCGTGAAAACAGAGATGCGTCACTTTTCATTGTGCCCTCCTTGCGACACAATTGACGCATCATTGCGCAAGGAATTACAGATACGTCAGTATTTCTGACGTATCTGTATGGCGCAAAAGTGACGCATTGCTGGAGTGTGTCACAAAAGTGACGCAACTCCAGCAATGCGTCCTTTCACATGGGGCAAGCCCCATGTGAAAGGGCCTGCGTCAGTCTTACGTCTGCTGTGAGGCAGGCGTAAGATATTGACGCATTTGCATCCTAGAAGTGGCGCAGTGAAATCTTATAGATTTCACTGCGTCACTTCTACAACCCTTTCTTGCGTCAATACGCCCCCCTTGCATACATTATACCTGGCGCAGGTATAATGTGGCCTAGGGGTTTACAAAGTGACGCATCTACCTAGATGCGTCACTTTGTAAATATGGCGCAACAAGGCACATTTTTTACACCACTGGTGCATCACAAAATGTGACACACCAGCGGCATAAAAGTGACGCACAGTTTCATAAATGAGGCCCTTACAATCTGACTTCCATTGCCTCCAGGAGTTTGGGACCTATTTGGTGACTCGTCGAGTGGGATTTAATATTTTTATGGGCGTGCTTTTTTAGATATTAAGCGCTATATCTTGGTACAATCAGATAGTTCCTAAGGGATGAACTGTGGCACACTGCCGAGCACACTACATACTGTCAATAAAACATTTTATGTACAAGGCTGTCATTCCCAGACACGATTTTAAAAGAGTACTGTCAGCATCTAAAGTGGCATGCCCACTGATATCAGTGTGGCTCATCAGGGTGTGTGCCATCCTATGCCAGCTGTGAGCTGTGCAGAATAATGATTCATTGTTGCATTCTGACACCTGAGAATCTAATTTCCTCCTTCACTGTGTTTACAGTGGAAACTGTAACAAAGCAACTTCATTCGCACTCAACGGGAAGTTGTTTCAATGAATAGAAGTAATAGAAGACAGTCATTATACATACCCTTCCTGTCTCCCATTACCAGGCACAAGATGATATCATGGATGCTCGTGTTTTACCTGATTTATCTGGTGTTGTAAAAAAAATGAGCCTCAGTTTTAACACACTTGCTGTTTGCCCAGTGATCAGTCAATCTAGGTTGAGCTGTGTTTTTTATATAATCAACATGCCATATTTCCGCCCATTCAGGCCGCCATTAAACACAGCACACTTTATGGTTGGTGTTAGCAATGGGGTCCCTAGTTTGCAGCAGTTTGCCCCCTGTCCAAGTAGGGACCCTCACTCTAGTCAGGGTAAGGGCATTCCATAGCTGCTCCCCCCTCTGGTAGCTTGGCACAAGCAGTCAGGCTTAGCCCAGAGGCAATCTGTAAAGCATTTGTACACACACACACACACACACACACACACACACACACACAGAGACACATACACCCACAGTAATACAGTGAATATGCTACAAAATTAGTCCACACCAGTTTAAAAAAATAGCCAATATTTATCTGAATAACACAAGTAAAGATATCCTTTAATAAAGATCAGAGACATCAGTGGCTGGAACAGGTAAGCGCAGTGGGGTGGGCTGGGAGGAGGGAAGTCAATAGGAGAAGCAGGAGGCACCTATTACATGGTGTTAGAAATAGGATTTCTGGTTGGCTAGTGCTTGCGCCTAAGCCAAGCAGAAACCACCACTCTAGTCAGGGCAAGGGAGTTACGTGCTGAAGATAACCCCCACTCCCCCTCTTGGTACCTTGCACGAGCTGTCAGGCTTATCCCAGAGGCAATGTGTAAAGCGTTTGCACAGCACACACACAGTAGCAACACACTAGGCACCACACAAAAGAAACTCCAGACAAGGTTATATATAAAAATAGCCTTTGTATTTTCCAAAACACATTAGAATAGTCATCACACAATACACACTGTGCCAACTGGCATTAGGCAATATTTACAAGGGGTTGTATACACATGACAGGGCCAATTGGGGTACTGTCAGAACCAGTGCTTAATTTGTCAAATTTGAAGTACAGGTGCTCACATTTGTTTAAAAAAGGCCACACCCACTTACTCCGGCTCCACCCACTTACTCCAGTGGCTCCACCCACTTCATGTGTTGGCTCCATCCACACTCATAAGCCTTAACATATCAGAGCCACCTCCTCACTTCTTGAGTTCCACAAGAACCTGAAGCCCTGACTCTTCACATAAGCCCCTTGGGGGCCTCACGCCTACACACTTATCCAAGCGCCTGGATATCCACTTGAGTGATTAGTGCACTATACAAATCAAGAAAACATAACATAATATTACATATGGGAAGCCTATGACAACAACTTAAAAATGAAATCCAGTTATAGAATGTGTGTAAATCTCAAAATGTAGCTTTAGAAAATGTCATTTAAGGACTTGAAGCAGTTTTGTAAACTAAAGAAAATCTGCATGCACTGCGTTGTTCAAAAGAAAGAAAGGGATGAAGGAAGGATTACATTAAATAAGGCAGCAACAAATGCAGACCGGAAGGGAAGTACTTTAGTGAGGAAACAATTAATGGATGAAAGAAGGAGAAAATAAGAAAAGAAAGTGAAAGAAAGAAATTAAGGAATAGTGCGAGAAAAGAAGTGAACAATGTGTAATGGATGAATAGAAAGAAGGAAGGAGGAAGAACAGCAGAAGGAAGGGTTGAGGATAAGAAAGGAAGAAATTAAGGAAGGGGTGAAGGAAGGAGCGGGAAAAAACGAAAGTAAGGAATAAATGGAGGAAAAAATGCACGAAGGGAGGAAGGATGGGGAATGAATGAGTATATATGGAAGCAAGAATGGAAAGAAGAAAGGAGGAATGACTTGAGGTGCGGAGGAAGAGAAAAGGAAAAATGAAAAAGATGGGATTTGTTAGGTTGGGATGGGATGGGACGAAGGAAAGAAAGGAGGTCAAGGGAATGGATGTGAGTACGAAAGGTACTGGATAAAGCAGGAAATAATTACAGTGTAATATTGGAAAGAAATTGAAAAACAAAAGATTAAAATATATGTATGTTTCCTTAACACGCCATATATGTTTGTAAAGCACATTCACCAGAGTGGGCCTTGACACCGAATTATCCAGCTTAATGGAACTCATTTTAACGACCTCACAAAGTTGAAAGAAAGAGTGGCCAAACCAAGATTTAAATGTATGACCCTGAGATCAAACACAGATTCCTGGAGTGGCTATAAAGATATGTAAAAGAAGGAAAAACATGAAAGGGAAAGGGAGGAAGGAGGAGAGGTCTGAAGGCAAAGATAACTACAAAGATACAAAGGTAGACAAAGAATGTAAAAAGAAGTGGGAAAAGCAGAGATTGGGAGTGCAAGATTGAAGTGAAACATGATGAGAATGAAAAGTGGAAAGAGGAGAAAGGCAAGGGAAGAAGAGTAACAAGCGCAGAGTGAGTGAAAGGAGAGTGGAAGTGAAAGATGGAAAGGAGTATAATGAAAAGTAGTTAAAGGGGGAGGTAGCAATTAAGAGAAAACACGAATGTAGGGCAGAAGGTGAAAGAAGAATAGAGAGAAGCGAAGGAGTGAGCTGTGAATGGGGGGAAGAAAAGCAGATACTGAGATAGATCCCTTTTTTCCCCTGGTCTTCCATTGTTCTGGTGTAGCTTTCCTGTGACTCTGCTCCGACCACTTGGAGAGGACTAAGGGGATATGGAGTTATTTGTCTCTCCCTTTTTAGGCTGAACCTTAAACAAAGGAGCGTAGAGAGGGGTTGATCTTTATATGTTACTTTCTTCCTTTCCTCCAGATATCCCTAGAGTTATAATTATCACCAGACCGATTGGGGGTGGGGGGGCAGATACCAAATAAGCTTTCTCTTCCTGAGTTTGCCTTCCTCTGTTCCGCAAATGTTTTTAAAAGATGGGGGGACCTGAGTTGGTTCTACCCAGTTTGAGACCCTAGGCTTTCTTGTCTGACACCACTGGCAAAAATTAAGCACTAGGAAATATGCAAGTAAATTGGCAGTGCTCTTGGGAGAGGCAGACACAAGGTGGACAAGATAAACCATCAAGTAAAAAGCAGGCAAAAGACAATGGCAGGAAAGCCAATCAGTGGTAATCAATGGGAGGGCTCTAAGCTCCTGCATGTACTTAGTAAGCCCACAATATGCCTCGCAACGGTGCATGCACTGTCTTGGAGGCTCTACCTACAACAAACTCGGACACTGGCCGGGAGGCATAGAAACATACAATGAAACGGACGCAAGGCCCGATAGATAAGAAGACAGGCTAACACAGGTACAGAGAGACCACAGGACGTTCAGAGAGCCAATATGATTTACACTTTGGAATGTATTATATAAAGAAAACACTAAAAGATTGACAGGCCAGCCAATTTAGTGAAGAGTGTGGAGGAATTAATTACAGATGTCTTAACTTAAGTTCTGGCAGCCTCTGCTCTCATTAATTAAGTTAAATGCATTAATTTGGTGTTGCTTGCTGAATCTCTGAAAAATGTATTCTCTCTAGTGTGCCATGCTAAAAAAGTATAAAGAAAGGATCTCATATGCAATTGCTGAGTGATGCCATGCATTTTTTGACTTTGTGTGTTGTGGCTGAACATATATTCCAAAAGTAGACTTTAAAAATGTGTACATTACAAAGGAAAAGAGCTCATCTGAGAACATTTGGCTTTATAAGAAATCATGGTCCCGCTTATCTCTTCCCTGAAGCAGCATTTATTTACAGTGTCATATCACGCATTTCATTGTGTTCTGTCTGGGCTTGCTGACCGTGACACAGGACTGTTAATGGGTGCTTTATGTGTGAGGCTGATTATGAATGGCACTTGTGCAGACTTCAGAAATCAGACACTAATACCAATGATTGACGCCTATCTGCCTCACATCCATAGACAGCACCATTCTAATTGCATTAAATTGTATGCAACTGCACACAAATTACTTTGCAATATTTATTCCTAATGCGTACACAAAATATGGCATTTGGCTCTGTGCTAACCACCGTTGTTTATATTACTACCATAAATAAGCCTCAGAAGCAATCTGCACGTTTGCTAGCAAATAAGTTTCAATGTGTCACCTTGGGGAAAACTGAAAATGTATAGTGAAGTGCCACTTGCTCTGCGTCCTCTCGTCCAACTCAACTGCTCCTTCTATAATCAGGAAAATTCCTTTGTGGCCGGGAGCTTGGATGGGGACAACCAACTAGCTCTTACACTGCCAGGAGTGCCCCGGAAGTCGATTTGCAATGAGCTCTGCCTGTTCCGATTGTGCCTAGGCCTGCCTGTTCCATTTGCGCCGAGGCCTGCCTGTTGCTGCAGGGCCTTAAAGGTGCCTCCGACCACAGTCCTGATCACCACTTCACTCCTTGCTCTGCAGCTGATGGACTCTGATCAAGCCTCAATCAATGAAAGAAACTCCACCCTCAAAAAGTCGGCACCTGCAACACTCCTCTGGAGCAAACCTATGCTCATCAATTCTATAGACCGGCCCCGAGAAATAGGTGCCGGTGCTTAGCACCTGAAAGCACTGGCACAAATTAAGCACTGGTCAGAACCATCACAAAGCACAAATAGTAAATGTAGAACACAACAAGTAATTACTGGCAAAATACTGT
Organism: Lissotriton vulgaris; assembly: GCF_964263255.1. Taxonomy (NCBI): domain Eukaryota; kingdom Metazoa; phylum Chordata; class Amphibia; order Caudata; family Salamandridae; genus Lissotriton; species Lissotriton vulgaris. The sequence continues at coordinate 2,124,067,136 of NC_141687.1, read as the reverse complement.
ACTCAGCATTATATCCTGCAACATAAATCACATTATGCAATCAGCATCACATTAGGCGTAAAACACATTATGCATCAACCTCATAAGCACACATTATACAATGATATTCTAGCATAAACACTCTAACAATCCCAGTAGGCATAACATCAGGGCCTTGTGCCCTACCAACACTGGTACCCACCGTGACCCCAGACCAACTGGCCTCTCTTTGGGGCTCAATGCTTGGCTTGGCTGCCAATGCAGCAAAATCAAAGTGTGCAATTGCGCTGGGGCGTGGGGTGCAAAGCACCCCTGTCTCCAAAATGCCCCCAAATAAATAATGTCACTGGCACTCCTGTGCCCTGGGTCCCCCACTGGGACTCTTCAAAACAAATGTGCCCAATGTTGCAGCTGCCAGCGCTGGTGCGGTGCAGCTGTGGTAAACAAACAAGCACTGGCACCACTGTGCCTCCTGAGCCCGACTCCGGGACTCTATAAAAGCAAAAGAGCCCCCTTGGTGCAGCTGTCCGCAATGGCGGTGCAGCTGTGAGGGAATTGAGCAGCGGCACTCTGGAGTCCCACTCTGGGGCTCTTTCATCAAAATTGCCCCCAAAGTTGGTGTGGCCAGCTCTCCTGCAGGTCCGCTCAAAAACCCCTGCCACCGACAATGTGCCTCGAAAGGGGCTCCCCTCACCAGGCTCTCCCAGTGCAGCCACACAACCAGCCCCACTCACAAGTACAGGCTTGGAGGCTCCATCTCCTCTTCCTGCTGGGAAGGGGACCAGCACTGACAATGTGCCGCTGTGGTCCCATACTTGGTTCCTAGCAGCCTGCACCACGGGGCTCTCCCCAATTCACTGGAGCCCCGCTCATCAGCAGGCCATTGCTTGGCCTGCTCTTCCAGTCTGCCACACTGCGATTGGTGGCCTCAGTCGCCTCGTTCTATTGGCCCCGCCCCAAGCCAGGCAGCAGGCGCCTGGCTTACAGGTCGCTGCTCCTCTCGGCGGCGGCTCCTTCTCGGCGGCTGCAGTTTGTGGGGAGGGCACCCGCCTTCAAAGAAAACTCAAATACGGGGTGGACACCACATGCGGCGTAGGCACCCGCCTCTCAAATATGCCAAAAGCGGTGTGGGCTCCCACTCCTTCCCCAAAAACACGAGGTGAGCACCCGCTGCCCATGCTGTGTAGGGGAATCTCCAGGTCGCAGCCCAGTGCTGCAAATTAAAAATTGAAGCGCTCCCAGAGGCGCTAGGTCCTGGGTAAAGTTCTAGGGGCACAAGGCTGGGCCCAGGCAGGACAGCACACAGGGCACTCCAGCAGGAAGGCAGTCCCTTGTGGCAGTTCCTCCTGGGGCCCAGCAGCAGCAAGCCCCAGGCACACGAACAAGCTCAGCATTTCCTGGGGTCACAGCCCCTATATTTATATAACATCTTTGCTTTGTCTGCGCTGGCACAGAGCTTAGGGGAACCAGAGAAAACTGATTCAGGGGAGAATTGGAGCACTTTGTTTGCAAGGATCCTCTTCTCCTTTGTCAGGTGAGGGCTCGTCATCAGACACACCACAGGGGGGCTGAGCCAGCATTGTACAAGCTAAGAACAGACATATTCAGGGACCAGGGACTTCTCCTCCCACTACTCCAAATGCAGATGTCTCATTCAGCCTCGCGCTGACTCACCCTACCCCTCCTGGAGCCACACACCTCAACAGCCCCTTTCACTCAAAAGCTAGACATGCAATTCACATCAGGCAGACAGACACATACCACTCAGAAATGGCAACTTCTAAAACTGGCATTTCTAAAATAGTTGTAACAAATCTGCGCAACCATTGCACAGCATTTATTATTACCATTCCAAATATTCCAAACTTGACCACACCGCTCCTCTCATATCAGGAATTACGACTGAAACACTTATCAATCCATCCCAATTGGAGGGCAGCCTCAAAGTAGTGAGAAACCAAAATTGCTGTGTGTCACTACCAGCACATGTCACACACTTAAGGGAAAATGTCCTACCTTTTACCTACAATGCACCCTGCCCATAGGGCTAGCTAGGGCCTACCTTAAGGGTGACTGACATGCAGTAAAAGGGGGGGGGGGGGGGGGGGTTCACAGACATGGCACACATTTTAGGTGCCACGTCACAGCAGTAGTAACACTGCGCGCACAGGCCCTGCAATGGCAGAGGCCTAGGATAGGTTTAAAAGGCTACTTTGGTGGATGTGCAATCAGCGTTGCAAGCCCGCTAGTAGATTTAATTTACCAGCCCTGGGTATATGAGATACCACCTTACAAGCGACTGACAGTTAAATTAAATAGGCCAAACAGGTGTACACCATGTTTACCACTTAGAGCACACACACGTTACACTGGACAGCAGTGCTAAAGTGCCTAGAGTCCTGAAACCGCCAACATCATGACAGAAAAAAGGCTAGGTGAAAGGCAAAAAGTCCGACACATGGGTTACCCACGCCACTACTATGGGCAAAATAATGTTGAAATAAACTTTTTGGATTTCAGTTTTGTCTACTATAAAGAGCATGTCGGATCTAAGCACATAAAAGCCTACCCCAGCCACTTCCATGGACGGCATACTGTTACATTAAACTGCTAGTATTTCAGTCTCATCTACTACATTGAGCGCAACAGTTCTAAGTCTATAAAAGTGCTACTCTTCTACCCAAGAGATGATGTTTGAAGTTGGGACTCTAACCACAATATTTGGGATAATTTTACACTTCTGCTGCCTCAACTCCCTAATACAATAAGGGGATTCTGGACCATAGCTTTGTATGAACAAACATAGACATAACAGTCAAAGTTTGAGCCTTGAGAAAAATGTCTACACAACGAAACACATGTTGGCTGTCTGCATCCATGCTACAACTACGTGTCAACAATCTCAAGAATTTATACAATTCTGTTTTCACATTTGGACTATATCATCTTGCCCATCTTGTTTTCTTTGGTGTTGTACTTGTAATTAAATCTAACTGACAAAAGGGTCAGTTCAAAGTACTTTGATGCTCTGTACTATAATTTTTGAGACGGTAGAATAGATATCATTAAATAAATAAATAATACCTATTCCGTCGTCTCTCATCTCCCCCCTGCCACGCCTGCCCCACCACACCAACCTGTGCCGGCCACAGCTGCTTAAGGAAGTTCAGTCCATAGAAATCTATGGATGCGTTACTTTTATAACCCTCCCGCTAGAACCCGAGGCGGATGGTGGGTGCAGATGAGCGGAGGCATTTTTAGATGTCCCATAGTTATTTTAATCTGTTGTGAATTGCGCAGACTGCAATCTTTTTTAAAAAACCTTTGTGCTACATAGATCGTATTTCGCGCTCACTGCTAGCGCCTGAAATAACTTACTAGTAATGCGGCATTATTTTGACCTTTCGCTGATTGCTAGCGCTTTTTAGAATTTTTGGCATTTTGTGTTCCTTTACCTGACTGTAATACTGTGTACTTCCCTCTCCTTTCACCTTTAACACCTGAGGCGGAAAGCCGGGTGTCTTCTCGATTTTTATTTTCCTGCCTGAATCTTCATTTCCCACGTTGCCTGGTGGTAATTGCATCGCCTTGGATTATTTTCACTTTCCCATACCCGCACGGCCGACGAGGTGCCGCTGGGGTATTCTGGGACCAGTAGGTGGCCTACACTTATAGCGGCCATCTTAGGAGGAGTCAGGCATGCTGGACGGCGGACCAGTGGTGCGGGCTTTCTCACTTTCGCCTGCTAAGCTATATAACTAGAGGCCCTCTCCTCCGCGTAGCGGACGCGTAGTGCGGGCGAGCCTCTTTCGCGCCTGAGGAGCGCCGAAGAAAAGCCCGTCAGCGTCCCGGAGGCGGAAGGGTGCGGCTGGGTAGTGCCCTGGATTTTTGTTTCTAGTGTATTGGTATTATGCTGACCTACACGGCATCTGAGCTCTCCTCTCTTTGGAAAAAGGGGAGCCATTGCTGCATGGTTTTCCCTAGGCGGCCAAATGGCAAGAGGCGCTGCCCCGGTTGCGACTGACTCCCGGGTAATGCCCTTGCCTCTGTTGTTATTGCTTCTCCCATCAAGCGCTCATGTTTGCTTTTAAACACAAGATCTTTGAGCAAACATGCTCTAGATATCTATGAGCTCCTTTTCACTGAGGAGCCGATGTGTCTATTCCTTACAGAGACGTGGCTGGGTGAATTCTCAAACCCAGACATAGCCACGGCAATTCCCCCTAATTATGTTATTTTTAGGCAGGATAGGATCAAGGGCAGGGGTGGGGGTGTTGCGATTGTGGTAAACAGAGGTGTCACGTGTTACATCATTCCAACTGATGAAATTCCAGGTTGTGAATCCCTGGGCTTTTCCATATCTATATCACCGCACCAATCTTGTACAGGGCTGCTGATTTATAGGCCACTGGGACCTACTGGCCCCTTCCATGAAGATCTGTATGCTGTGGTGTCGACACTTTGCCTTAAAGCAGAGCATTGTATGATATTGGGGGACTTTAACATCCATATGGACATCGGGTCTGATGCTGATACTACTAAGATCTGTGATATCACCTTCCCCCTAGGACTCTCTCCCTACCTTTCTGTACCCACTCATAACAAAGGCCACACGCTTGATCAAGTGTTCTCCACCATTCCTATTGATATATCCACCCCTACACCAGTGTTATGGTCCGACCCCTTTTTAGTCAATTTTCATATTCATTGTGCCAATAAACCGGCGAGTAACGCCCTTAGTCGGCCTGGTCAAGCCCCACGGGCTTACCATCGTGTCACCCCGGAGATGTTGGCCGAGGCTTGTTCATGCCATCCATATCCGCTGTCTGGTACTTTAGAGAGGGATCTTGATTCCCTGCAGACGTGGTTTACGGAAAGATTAGATGAACTTGCCCCTGTGACTTCCTCCCGCAAACCTGCCAGTCGAGCCTCTGCTCCCTGGTTTACTGAAGCCTTGGCTTCGTCGCGGCTGCAATGTAAGGCCGCGGAAAGATCCTGGTGCCGTTATTAAAACAACACGGCGAAGATGGCGTATAGGGCTTCCATTAAATCCTACCATCATGACATTCTGTTAGAGAAGAAAGCTTATTTCTCTAGGAGAATCGAGGCTGCCGCAAACACCAGTAAGGAGATATTTTCCATAGTCAGGGAATTTACCTTTCCAAAAATGAGTTCACCATCGTGCACGCACTCGGAATCTTGGGTGACCTCATTAGCCAACCTTTTCACTAGTAAAATCAAGACAATTCAAGACTCCTTCTTGTCATCTGGGGTAGTGGCAGCACCCTGTACTAGCACCCTTTCTGGCTCTTTAACGGGTGTGGAGCCCACTCTTTCTGAATTCCCATTACTTTCCGCTGCAACATCTCTGGATATCATATCCAAATTAAAGTCAGGTTCCCCTCTGGATCCCTGCCCAGCCAAATTCTTGGCGAGAATGGCGGAAGCAATAAATCCCTTTATCAACCCTGTGCTGAATCTTTCTCTCAGCACTGGAGTGGTTCCTCCAGCTTGGAAGCTAGGCTTGGTCTTAACACTGCTGAAAAAGCCCAATTTGGATCCGGAGGTGCATGCCAATTATAGGCCTATTTCCCTTTTGCCAGCCTTTGCCAAAGTTGTGGAGAAACACGTACATACCTCCCTCTCCAACTTCTTTGAGAATAACAACCTTTTACACAGTACTCAATCTGGCTTCTGCACTAACTTGAGCACTGAGAAAGCTCTGTTAAAAGTGACGGAAGCAATCAAGTAGGCATTGGATGCAGGAGGCAAGGCTATGCTATCCCCAGTTCTGATCCCTACCCTGACTAATATTTTTAACCAATCAGTACAACATTGTGTTGTCCCTGACCATTGGAAGGAAGCAATAATTAGGCCCATTCTGAAGAAACCTAATGCTGACCCAGATCAATTTGTAAATTATCGGCCCATCTCCCTTTTGCCACTCTTTGGGAAAATCATGGAGACCCTAATCAATAAACAGCTTGTTGCCCACCTGGAATCTAATAAACTCCTTGATCCATCCCAATCCGGTTTCAGGGCATTCCACAGCACCGAAACGGCTTTGTTGGAGGTTGTGGACAATATAAGGCTATCCTTAGACTAAAAAAAATCAGCCACTCTGATACTATTGGACCTATCTGCGGCCTTCTACACCATCTCGCATCGCATATTGTTAGAGCGCCTTGTTGAGATTGGTGTTGAAGGAAACGCTCTTAAATGGATATCAAGCTACCTTGGAAACAAACGATCAAGGGTCCAAATTGGCGACCACACCTCTATCTCCTATAAAAATGATAAAGGTGTCCCACAGGGATCTATTTTAAGCCCGACCCTTTTCAATGTTTATGTTTCCCCTTTGGCCAAAATCATTAGAGAAAGCGGTTTTGGGACAATATCTTATGCTGACGACACACAAATCCTCGTCACCATCCGCCAAAACCATGAAGACGCTAAAAATAGGTTCAAAAACTGTATGACCAATATACAAGAGTGGATGACCAGAAACTACTTAATGATGAACGCAGGGAAGACCGAAGTCATGCTCTTTGGCAAAGCTGACCAAATCTGGTCACCGGACTGGTGGCCTGACACTCTTGGTGCCTGCCCTGCCCCTAAACCATACGTCAGGAATTTGGGTGTACTCCTAGACAACAAGCTTACCATGTCTGAACATATAAAAAAAACAGTGGGAAATAGCTACGGCCAGATACGTAGCCTGAGGAAGATCTTTAAATGGATCCCGCTCTCAGCACGCATGCCCCTAGTCCAGGGACTGGTTATAAACAGGATGGACTATGTGAACGCCCTGTTTTCAGCCATCAACCAGTCGTTACTAAACCGACTGCAGGTTCTTCAAAATACTGCTGCGAGGCTAGTATTAGATCTACCCCCTCGCACCCCGTCAGCAGCATGTTTCAGAACACTGCACTGGCTCCCCTTTAAAAAACGTATAACGTTCAAGCTCTGCTGCCTGGTTCATAAGGCAGTACATGGACCTGCTTATCTGGAAAGGAAACTCAAAGCTCATATCCCAAACAGGACCCTACGCTCTTCCAGTAAAGCCTTTCTCTCCGTTCCCAGAGTTCGAACGGTCAGAAAGGGGGACAGAGCTTTCAGTAAAACCGCCACAGAAGCATGGAATTCCCTCCCCACCTCACTGAGAGAAGAGCCAGATCACGCCAGATTCCGGAAACTACTAAAAACCTGCCTTTTTAATCCCTAGTATACCGAACCCTTAACCCCTTGAATCTGCTGAAATTTTAAGGATCTTGTCTGCTCCCAGCTCTCTGAGACCTTCGGGTGAATTATGCGCTTTACAAGTGAAATAAATGTAAATGTATGCTGGTATTGCTCGACCTATCGGCGGCCTTTGACACCGTCCCCCATGAGGGTCTCTTCACCAGATCGGTCTGCAGGGGACGGTGTTCAGCTGGTTCAGATCCTTCCTGGCGGGCTGGTGTCAAACGGTCTGGGCCCCCCTTCTCCGCCACGGTGCCGCCACTTGATGTGGGAGTCCCTCAGGGGTCTATTTTGAGCCCGACTCTTTTTAACATCTTTATGACCCCTCTGGTGGCGCTGGCGGAGTCATTTGGTGCCCAGATCGTGTTGTATGCCGACGACACTCAGCTCCTTTTCACCTGTGGGAAGGGGTCCAATTGCGATGGGGAAAGCATTAGAGGCTGCCTTGGTGCTGTGTTTAAGTGGTTCCAGCAAAACAGCCTCAAGTGTAACTCGGATAAATCCGAGGTGCTCTTTTTCGGCTGCCGGTCTGAACCCATCTGGCATTCATGGTGGCCTGTGAATATGTTTCCACCGTTGGCTGCCTCCTCCATAGCCAAAAACCTTGGAGTTAAGATATTGACTTGTCTATGAAGCTCCAGATTCTTGGCCTAACAGGGAGATGTTTTGGTTTTCTTAAGATGCTTCGTAAATTCCTTCCGCTGCTTATGCTGGCACATAGGAAAATCACGGTGCAGGCGCTTATTGGGTCGCACCTTGATTATGCCAACATCCTGTACTTTGGTTTGCCAGAGAACCTTCTCCAACGCCTGCAGATAGTTCAGAACTCGGCTGCGCGTGCCATCTTTGGCCTCCATCGGCGCACAAGAGCGTCTGAGCTCTTGCAGACTCTCCACTGGTTGCCCATTCGAAAGCGTATCGCTTTCAAGGCACTCACTCTGGCCTTCAAAGCGCTTCATGCTACCAGTGCCAAATACATTCAGAGGCGGCTGGCTTTTTATCAGCCTTCCAGATCACTGAGGTCAGAGTCGTTGGCTCTTGCCACGGTTCCGGTTATAAGAAGAGTGCGGGTTGGTGGCCGGTCTTTTAGGCGCTTGGCGCCCCAGCTGTGGAACACTCTGCCGGTCACTCTTCGCAAAAACGCGAATCAGTTAGCCTTTAGGAAGGATTTGAAATCTAAGCTGTTTGTTCAGTAGGGTCCCCTCCTCCTCTTTTCTGCTCCCTGTCCGTTTTGGGTTAAAAGCGCCGGGACACTCCTTGGAGTAGCTGAGCGCTATATAAAACACCCCCTAACATAACATAACATAACATAACATTAGCACAAAGTACCTTGGATGCGATAAAATTCAGAGACGGTAGGAGGCATATGGGAAGTGAGGTGCCGAACAAGTGAAGAGGTGCATACATTCCTTATTCCCAAGGGAGATGATGCGCCAGTTCCTTACTGCAAGGGGAGGTGATGCATCGGTTCCTAACTGCTGCACAGGGGAGGTGATGCATCGGTTCCACACTGTCAGGTACATTTATTAAAATGTATTAGTTCCTTACTGGAAGGGAAACTGATGCCTCAATTTGCAGTCACGTGGCCTGGGTTCCTTACTGCTAGGCAACATCGATGAAGAAATCGGCACCCAGGGACTATGCTTTGAAAATCCATACGCGATGCATCGATGCCAATCGGGAACAATGCTCCAGTGCTGGCAGTGGCAATGCATTGTAGTTTGTAGCGATGCATTGCTAAAAACAGATGATGTGAGTCGATGAGTGGGTTTACTCCTTCAGTTCACCAGATTCTACTTTCATGGGCCCTGGGACTGGATTTGGCACCATTTGGCAAGTCAGGACTCTCAGCAGAAGAGCCCAGGCACTGGTAGGTGAAGTCTTTGATGGCCCTGAGACTTCTTAACAGGAGACAATCACAAACAAGCCCTTGGAGAACCTTGGAAGCAGGATACAGAAAGAAAAGTCCATTCCTTTCACTCTCAGTACAGAAGCAGCAAGCAGTAGGCCAACATAACAAAGTAACAGTGCACCCTGCCCCTGGGGCTACCTTGGGCCTAACTTAGGGGTGGCTAACATGTAATAAAAGGAAAAGTTTGGGCCTAGAAAGGTAGTACACTTGTCAGGGCAACATGGTAGTTTAATATTGCACACACGGAAACTGCAGTGGCAGGTCTGGGACATGTTTACAGGGCTACTCACGTGGGTCGCACAATCAGTGCTGCAGGCCCACTAGTAGATTTTGATTTACAATCTCTGGGCACACATGGTGCACATTAATAGGGACTTACTAGTAAATCAAATAAGCTAATCATGGATAAATCAAATACAGATACATTTTACACAGGGAGCAATTGCACTTAAGCACTGGTCAGCAGTGGTAAAGTGTCCAGAGTCCTAAAACATGCATAAACGAAAAGCAGCACATAGTTAACAGGAGGTCAGAAGCAAAAGAACAGGGAAAAACATGCCAAAAATGCCAGGTGTAAAGGTTGGTGCAAAAAGCTATTGGTGAATGTTAGCATTGCCCAGGTAGTTGATTGGCTGTTGTGGGTGATCTGCAGCAGTAGTATTAGTGTTCTGTGTAGAAATTCGCTAAAAGTGGGGCTATGTTTGCACCCATGCACTCATCACCAGAAGACTGGACTACAAAAACGCACTCTACGCCGTCATAAACAAGGCCCTCCTCCGCAAGCCTCAGACAATCCAGAACACCTCGGCCAGACTGAACACCTTCAGGAAGACCCTGAAGATCTGGTTCTTCGGCTGACCAGATCTATGCGCCCCAGCGCCATGAGACCCTCACTGGTGAGAAGCGCGCTTAAAACCCGCTGATTGCTTGATTTATTTATTGATTGATTGATTGATTGATTGGGCGGGCATTGGTTTGTAGGTTATCATCCACCGCTGAGGTTCTGCCATCCACATAGACTTATGCTGTTTGAGTGTCCACTTTACGTCAAATGATTTGCTGAACAGTTCCCTTCACAGAAGTTTCTCGAAAATGGAGTAGTTCTCATGATTCAAGGGCCCTGACGTTTGAGCCCTGTACTCCAAAGAATATGCTCCAGGCCATAGCCTTTTTTACATCTGGCTAGAAGAGCTTTTAACACTCTTGCATGGGCTTCTACTGTCTATACAGAGACCTGGGCATAAGGCCAGTCTTCATCTCTCAATGGTTTTGAAGGGTGCACTCACAGATTGATCCACCCTCTTGTATCGGTCTTTGGTAGATTGTGCCAGCCACCATGTATGAAGTTTTTCCTCTTCACTGGTATTGGGTCATATTATTGAAACAGTCGGTTTTCGAGCCCACAATACATGTCTACAACGAAAGATTCAGAAACAAAGAAGATAGTCTAGAAATAACAATGACTAGTGTTCCAGTGGTTATGTTCTTTGCTTTATATCAGATAGTTTTAATAGCTTAGGTCCTTGAAGTTGCCACATCTTTGGTAAGAGCAGGCCAGAGGTACTCGTTTTAATTTCCATTCTTGTGTTTGTAGTTTTTCTTTCACACATTAAAATGCAAAACTGAAATTTCCGGAACTCAAAGGAAACGCCCAAAGTGGAAAGGCAATACTCACGGCTAATTTGGCACCACTCTCTATTTCATTGAGGTTAATTGCTATGTAAGGCAGATGATTGCTTTCTTTCAAAGAAGCAATCAAAATGTTTTTCTTGGAAGTGACATGACAGAAAGATGCAAATATAATTGCCACGTGCATCCCTGTCCTGTTTAACATTTTCAGACGGTGCTCTTTTGTTTTGCGTATGGGGATTTTTAATCCCATACAGCCTGATTCATCAAGCTGATATGCGTTCGCAAAGGGCCAGATTCTGAGAATCTGGCCCTTTGCGAGTGTGATTTTTGCATTTGGGATTCATCATCCCAAATGCAAAAATCGGTAATAGCGATTTCGCTATTTTGCGAGGAATTACATTTAAGGAATCTCTATTTGAGATTCCTTAAATGCAATTCATCATCCATTTAAAAATTGTGAATTCGCAATTTCGGCCCGCTATTTATCGCGAGGTCCAACCTCGTGGTAAATAGCGAAAACTCAGAAAAATGCTTTTAAAAGCATTTTTCTAAGTTGCATGTTGCACACACACATGTCCTTTGGACATGTGTGTGCGCAACAACTGTTTCCTTTGGACACCCCTGGCACCCTTTAAATCGCTATCTTATTTGCGATTAGCTAAGTGCTAATCGCAAATAAGGAATACTCCCCATTCATTCCTATGGGCCTTTTGGCCCATAGGAATGAATGGGGAGTTATTCCTTATTTGCGATTAGCAATTTGCTAATAGCAAATAAGGATTGTGTAGGAATCGCACATTTTTTGCGATTCCTACATGAATCCCGTTTTGCGAGTCTGTAATAGCGATTCCTTATGAATCGCTATTATAGACTCGCAAAACGGGTCTATGATGAATCAGGCTGATAGTTGCAATACCAGAAGCAAAACTAAAAACCTTGGATCTATTATGGGTAACACATGATAGAGGTCACTTGGCAGCTACACACATAAATCTGCATTCGAAAATATGTGTATTACTTGCACATAGAAAATAAAAGAAACATCCGTATACCCCTTTTGCTTCAAACTTGAATCTGGCAGGCATGCTATTTTAACTACGGTGCTCTCAAACCTGTATCTTGTGCATTTTTTTTAACCTATGATGTCTACATGATATACTGCCCTTGTGGCATGCTTTGATAGGTGGCTTGATTGGGCTATTGAAACAGTGAGCATAAAAAGCTAACCAATGAAACAAGATGTATGAGTGGTGAGGCCCCTGCTGAACTCTCTCCTTTTTAGGTCGCAGCCTACCAGACAGTGGACATCTGGAGGACTTCCAGAAAGTTGACCTGGGAATGGATTCTGCCCTTTGATTACCAATGGCTTTGTGGTTTGTAACTCACATGTTATGGCTTTCTATTTGCTGGCTTTATTTGTGTTTGGCTCTCCAGGTTCAGTTCATCCCTCCCATTGAATAAAGCATTTTACTGTATTCTTCCACATACTCCCTTTCTGTAAACAAGCTTTAAATGTTGTTTTTATCTTGTCACATTTGTTGTGTATTCAAAGTCCAAGGTCAAATGTCAGCTGCTGTCTTCCAAGGGTGCTTGTTTACTTGTATTCTTTCTCTGACTTCAAAGTGAGAGGATTTATGTGACAATCTTGCTGGATACTGGGTGTAGGAAATAGTTTTTTCTAGCACACCAAAACATTTGAATAAACTGTGTATGTATTTTAGAATATATCAGAATTAGGAACACATATGAAGCACATTTTTTGTTATTTCTGAAGTGTGTTGGAAAGAACTTCTTTAATATGGCCAAAACAAATCATTACACTAGGTGATGCAATTTCTATACATTTTCGTATCTGCACTGTTATTAGTAAACCTGTATGTCTGTGCAGATTTAATGGTCATGTCAATTGAAAATGTGTTTTCTGTAATGGCAGTAAGCGACCATATTCCGCTCTACGCCACTCCACTGTACTCTCCATCACTCCACTCCACACCACTGAACTCTACTCTGCACAACTCCACTTTACACCACTCCACGCCACTGCACTCTCTGCCATTTCATGCTACTCCTCTCTACTCTACCCTGTACCACTGTACTCTATGCCAATGCACTCTTCGCCACTTTACTCTACACCACTACACTCTTTGCCACTGCACTGTACACCACTCCAGTCTAGGCAACACAAATCTACTCATCACAACCCTACTCTTACCAAATGTACTCTATGCCACTCTATGCCAATGCACTTTACTCTGTAACACTCAACTCTATGACCTTGCACTCTACACCAATCCATTGCACATCACTCTAATCCACTCTTCACCACTGCACTGTATGCCACTCCACTCTACACTATTTTGCTCTATGCCATTACATTCTATGCCACGCTACACAAATGCTCTGTATCCTGCACCACTCCACTCTCCACCAATTAACTCTATTCTGAAACAATCTACTGTAAGTCCTTTCACTCTGCTCCATCCTGTGCCACTCCACTCTATGCTTCTGCACTCTATGCCACTCTACTCTTAACCACTTTACTCTTCACAACTGCACTCTGTGCCACTGCACTCTATGCTATTGCACTCTACTCTGCATCACTGTACTCGACACCATTCCATTACACTCAACACCACTGCACTCTGACACTCTACTCTGCAACACTGCACTCTCTGCCACCGAACTCTATGCTACTCTACTTTGCACTACTCCACTCTACGCTACTCCACTCTACTCCACTCTACTCCACTGCACTCTAAGGCACTATAATCTACTCTGCACCACTAGATACTACTCTACTCTGCACCACTCTACATCACTGTACTCTATGCCACTCAACTCTACTCTGCACTCAACGTCACTGCACTCTAAGCCGATCAAATCTACTCTTCGCCACTGCCTTCTACATCACTCAACTGTAAACTACTCTGCACCACTCTATGCCACTCTACTCTGTGCCACTGTACTCTATGCCACTCTACTCTGCACTAAGCATGGGCGGAAAATCCGTTACGCTCGCGGATTTTGCGGATTTTCGGTAAATTCGCAATCCGCGAGATTCGCGAATTTCCCGCAAAATCCGCGAGCAGCGGATTTTATGGCTTGCTCGCACTGTTCGCGTGAGTTCGCGGCTTCCCAGTTCAACTTCGCGCCCCGCGAATAAGCGCTAAATTGCAGAAATACGATCTTAGCAAAACTGAAACTACTTACCAGGTTCAAAAGTTCAAGCTCATCATTAGTAGCCATTTCCTGCAGTGCTTTCTGAGGGGCCCCTCCAGAGTTCAGTTGCCTACTTGCAACTATTATGTGACCCTGCTCTGACCCTCAGAATAGTTACACAAAGGTCCTGAATTACAGCTAAGGCAGACAAGCAGGAGCCAGGCTGGAAGTTCAAATCCAGTGAAACATTAATCAGCCTCTAATTCATTATTGTCAGTTGGGGCAGGGCAGGTGTTGTAACTAATTTTGCAACAATTAAAGCACTTAGCAAGTGCAAAAGATCACTAATCAGGAAGCACTAAGGAAGCAGGTGCCCGCTAAAAAAATATTCTGTGACGCATTAATCAGCCCCAAATTAATTCAGGTCACTTGAGGCAGGGAAGGTGTGCTTTGCTTTGCCACAATAATGTACACTGGACAACCAGAGGGTGCTGTGATGAAACAGAGGGTGGCATGGGTGGGCCAGAGGGTGGCATGAGTAGTCAGAGAGTGGCAGTGGTGACAGAGAGTGGCAGTGATGAAGAAGAGTGTCCCAAACAGGCTGGACACGTAGGAAAAACAAGTTCGCAAAACTTGCGACCCGACAGGTAAGTTCGCGTTTGCGAAATTGTACAAAACCCTTGCGAACTGGCAGAAACCCGCGCGAACACAAAAAAAAATCTGCAAATTCGCGAGAATTCGCGGATTTTGCGGATTGCGAGTTCGCAAATCCGCAAAATTCACGAACGCAAGATTCGCAAAATTCACCCATGCCTTACTCTGCACTGCTCCACTCTGTGCCACTCCATGCTACTATGCACCACTCTAATCTATGCCACTGCATTCTACGAGCGCTGTATTGTAGGCCACTGAATTCAATGCCACTGAATTCAATGCCACTGCACTCAATGCCACTGCACTCTATGCCACTATACTCTACAGCACTATACGCAAATGCACTGTACACCAGTCCACTCTACTTTATGCCACTCCAGTGTATGCCACTCCACAAGACTCCAAACTATGCCATTCCAATATACGAAACTCTCTGCCACTCCTCTCTACAAAGCTCTACTCCACTCTTCACCATTCCACTCTACGACACTCTACACAACACTCCTCTATGCCACTAACTTTTATCCATGCTGAACAGTAGCTACGCTGGTGTACACCATGGCTAAAACACATTGGCAAAGACAATAGCTCTTGCATAGTGAAAACCTATTGATTTTGCCAATTCTTATTCTCTTATATTGGGGAGCAGAGACTGATAGTATCCAGTAAAGGAGAAGTGGGTAATTACCAGTGGCTGAGATTAACTGAACTATTACTAAAATAATTCTTGAACTGACCTACACACACAAACTTGCAATAAATAATGAAGCACTTTCACTTATAAAATAGCCAGTACTATTGGCTTTGAGGATGCTTGTTTAACTATTGCCTTGTTCTATGACACTATTGCGCATCACCATGACTTAGATATTATCTTCAAATGGGAGCCAGTTCAGTGTGCCAGACCGGTTTCAAGGGATTATGATTCTCACAATTGAGAGCTACACTTGCTGCTAAGTTTGGTGTCCCTTTGAGCCCACCTGTGCCTTTTACGCAGCACAGTGCAGAGCGCATCACAATAGACCACTTAGACCGTGAACGTGGTCATCAGTTGTTCGGAACTATTTCTGTTGACAATTGGTGCCTTTTACAAAAGCGACGAGCTGCGAAGTGTGGTTGTGGAGGGTGAGGGGGTGAAAACATATCCCTAATGTTCAAGTTCCAATAAATCTAGGTCCACCACATCAACTGAATATTAACCTTAAAACAGTAACAGATGAAGGGGTTAAACGTTGAGTAAAGTTCAAGAAAGTTCCTCATTAGTTAAATCTCCTCTCAAGTATGCTTGTAACAGAAGAGACCTACAATGCTGTCCGGTGTGTTACACAGGATAAATGTACACCACTGGGCGTTGGGCTTTTTATCTTTCCATTGAATACGTGCAGATTTACCGACTTGCTACTTTGGCCTCAAGCAGATCATGTTTTTCTAGCAGAAAATAATACTTTTTGGTTTGTCAGCTGCAGCTGTACATCAGCGCACATTCGAGGAATTGTAGTAAAACCCCCCTAGGCGGGTGCAGTGCATTCCTCACACGTGGGGCATCCTTTCTGTGTGGCAGAAAGCGTTACACGCACTGCTTTCTTTCGCATCCTTTCTCTGCAGTAGCAGACTTACACGCACTGATTTCTTTCTCTACACACTGAATGAAAAGTAATAAGAAGCTTCCCTCCGGGATGTAGATTCAAAGATTCAAGCTGTTCCATTTTTTTACTAAGTGTTTTCATTGAAGTTTAAAGTACACAAAACGTCAGGAAGCCGTCGACTGACATCAGAAAGAATCTCTTCACAGCGGGGGTTGCTTCCAGGAGCCTGTGAGTGCCACGTCAGCATGAGCAGGTCTGGACAGTGTCCGTGGTTTTGAGCCCTCTTTCACAAAATACACCAGTGTGGAGACAGAGAGGGACCAAACTTCTTAAAGACAATTTGATGTGCTAATGTGTCATATTTAGAGGTGGTTGGGTGTCCGCCAACGCGCGAGGCAGCGGCAGACCTGTCTCCACAGCCACCGTGGGGGAGGAACCACCTGTCAGATTTAGAATTCCTGGCAGCATAGTGGCTAACTTTTCACTGATAGCCTCCCTGTTGGAAATGTTTGTCCGCAAAACCCAGGGGATGCCGATCACTGCGAAAATGTCATGACTGACAACCTCCAAGTGATGGTGGTCGGTGAGCATTCCTTCATGGTTCATAAAACAAACCACTGAGGCTGGTCTTTGTTTCCAAAATTAAAAGAACATGAATGCCTTTGTGTAAAAAACAGTTTCTCTATGTGAATAAGGGAGATACTTTGCTTTTCCTGCCTGGGCCCGCCATGCCTCTCATGCCAAAGTAGTTTTCAGAGAACGGCATGGTCCCGATAAAATCTAACTTTCTAAATTAGTGCACATTTATGCCCATTATTGAATTGTGACTTGGTGGTTCCTGCACCATCCCCAGTAGACTCTTTGGTGGATAGTCTAGTCGGTAAGCCATCAGTGGCGGTGAAAACTATACATTAAATGATTTAACTGACAAAATAGTGGATATTTCCTGCCCCAAGATATATTGAGGAACTTCTCTTGTCCTTAGAGAAGCAGTTTGTTATGCCTTTGCTACCCAAACCTGCAAATCAGATTTCAAAGACTTTTTAAAGCTGTGGAAGAATTTCTCAGTGTTCGTCTCTTTTAGAGAGCATGGAAAGACAAGTAGAATTCCTGAGAAAAGTGGCTTTTGATGGTTTGAGAGTAGTGATGCAAATTATTCAGAAACCATCACCTTAACCCACGGAGCTATTCAAAAATTTCTCACAAATGGGCCCATAACTCTTACCATTCATTCATTCACACATTTATTCTGCTCCGAGGATTCAGTGAAGACTAAAAGGAGAGCCGCGGGGCTGTAGCGGAATGTTTAAACTTAAAATGTATACATTATTTACACCTGCAATTTTGGTTTAATACCATGGTTTTTTCTAAAAGAAAGAATTTAAAACACTCCACTATTCATTTTCGATGGATCAGCTAGTAAAAGTTAACTAAAGGAAAACAAGACCTGCTTAATTCTCCATTTATTTAATTTTTATTTAGAGAATACATCTCCTAGCATGATCTCTATGTTCTATTTGAAAGAATAATTCAATGATACATTAGTAATCCTGAAAAGAAAGGTATAATTCAAAAACATTCATTTATAAGCATGACAGTTTAGAAAATAAATAAATGTAATGTATGTATACTTGTAAAGCGCACTGTTACCTCGTTACGTGGTGTCCTGGCGCTGTAACCCGATGGGGAACCCGTCCTGGCTTTCCCTGTGAGAGGGCACCCCCGAGGTGAAGCCAGGCATCCCCGCCGCTGCTGGGGCTGTTGTGGAGATTAAGCAAGCTATTGCCCAGAGTTGCAGAGTGGGACCCATGGTTAGCGTAGGCACCTAGGCGAGAATTATCGAGTCCGCGGACATTGACCCAAGACCCTACCACGTCGGGAATTGAACCCTGGTCCCGGCCGACTTCTGCTTCAGGGTCTGCCCCTTCTAACCAGTGAGCCACACTTCTCCACAAGACTGTAGTACCAAGACGGTGAGACGCAGACATCAGCAATAAGACAGAATAGTTCCCAAAAAGCACCTCTCTATCTCTCTCGATGTTCCCCTCTTATAGAACTTCGCACCCATTCAAAAGTTAAAGTTCAGGAAATTTTCAAAGTCCCTGCGCCAAAAGAAAACTTGCGCAGAGCGACAGCATCTCGGTGTGCAAAGATGAGGTCGAAAAGCAAGCCCCCTCCAAAGTCCCAAATATCTTCTTATACATCCTTTTTCACTATCTTATCTATCTAAATTTGTAACTCTTATGTCTTAGAATGTCAGTGATTGGTCAATTTAGAGTTGGATGAGCATCACCTCATTGCCTTACTGTTCAATTTATGCGGAGTCATCATTATGACAGAAAAAATAGTGGTGCTATTGTTTAAATTACACTTCCTCTGAAGTTATCCTTTAAATTGTTATTTGGTGTCCCATTACCACGAGTCAACTTGCTGACTTCAACAAACTTGGCATGTACTCTATGTTGCAGGCCACGCTGCCCTTGACCCATACTGCTCAGGCACAGGCAGCTCGCGCTTTCAGTTGGCGAATGCGTACTTAGACCGTCAATTCGGAGTCATAGTCAGCCTCCATCTTTCTTTTAGACACATAGGCCTAAATTTAGGAACTATCACAGAAACAAACACACATAAACGTAAATTTACGAAATAAAACCTTTCTGTTTACATCCCCCCTTTCTAATAATATCCCAGTTAGTATTTACCTAACTTTAAGCAACACATATGCGTGAATTTACTTACCAATCTTCATGATTTATGCCACAAATAAACAGACAAAAGCACAATCATACAATTTTCAGTTATATTACAACTAATGCGTACCCTTTATGACACAATATACAACAAATTAGTAAGTTATGCTTGGCAGTTTCATGCAAATTAATATCCCACGTGTATTTGTGTGTGTGGATTCTATTCCATGTTGGTTAATTTCAAAACCACACGTTTAGTACATATTTTTGTTAAGGAAAGTTAATTTCACAAGGGGTATACAAAAAAATTTGTTTCCACCTTGCTCCATCAACTTCCCTTTAATATCTCCCAAAATTTTGGATTTTTTTATCTCAACATTTTTCAAATTCTTCTAATTAGTACTTGTTATAATTTTGTTTCTTCTAATTTATTTCTATCTTGATAAAACTTCTCTTTAAATTGTTCCATCTCAATATCACCTTTTCCCTTTCCCTGTCTTGTTTTTCTTGAATCTTTTTCTTCAAGGACCGTTTGAAATTCCTTCTCTGCCTACATTGACAACTTAACGTCAAAACTAAGATCACTATTATTATTATAGTTACTGGTATTAGTATTTTCCCTATAATAGATCTACTTATTTCATAAAACCAATTTTTAACTGCTGTTAAACTTCTATCTAGTTTCTCAATAACACCTTCAACTTCCAGTGGTTCTATTTCTTTACGCAATTGTGTAATAGTTGTAATATATCTCTCAATGTTTTGACTTTTATCAGGAATGTAGGTACAACAGTGCTGCACCTTTAAAATTCTGCAAGCTCCTCCTTATTTTGCCAATATTATATCTAAAGCAAGTCATTTTGCATTACCATACTTCTAATAGCAAACATTTCAGTGTTAACCATTAAAAATCCTGCAACTGTGTCTGTTGACAATCAATCTACTATTGTTGACAATTTTCTAATTCGGTTTGCATTAAATGATATGCCCACTGCTGGTATTAGTGCTCCAAATACATCACCTATTATTTCAATTACACTTTCTCTTCTTCTACGACTTAAAGGTTTGCCTATTTCATGAATTCCATTGTTACCTCTATCTACATGAAAGATTTTAGGAAAGACCAAACCAAGATAATACGAGCCATACAAGTGATCTGGTAATTTATAATAAGCTTTGTTCCCACATAAAACGTAAATTCCCGGAAAAACTGGGTAATTTCCACCTTTAAATCCCCATCCCCCTTTGATAATATAAGTGTCTTTGCATTGACTTGCGCCCACAAAATAATTGTCATACACAGTGTTATCTCTCCGAATGCAAAATTTCCCTAACAATGGTGTATCTACATGTATAGCCACATTTACATTATGTCCTTCAAGATTATCATCTGAAAATGCCCATTTTGTAGATTTAGTCTGTTTCACTTTTTCTCGTCGCTCATATTGTTGTCTCCTTTCCTCAACCATATTCAGAAAAACTTTTTTCTTCATTTCTCATTTTACAAGTCAAATTATGTTTAAAGGCATAGTCATGTGTCAATTTTTGTGTTTCTAAGAAGTATTCTCCAAAAACTTTAGCAGGCTTAATTTGATTTAGTTCTGCAACAATTTTCAATTTTGCAAATACATCATCAGAATCAGAATAATAATACTCTAATTTCCCAGTTCTATAAAATAAACTTGTTATTACACTACAGGTTACTCCATACGTTAGCGGTAAATGATGGTACGTCACTCCAGTTAAGTCAAAGTCAAATGATCTTTATTCGGATTTT
This sequence comes from Lissotriton vulgaris, assembly GCF_964263255.1. Taxonomy (NCBI): domain Eukaryota; kingdom Metazoa; phylum Chordata; class Amphibia; order Caudata; family Salamandridae; genus Lissotriton; species Lissotriton vulgaris. The sequence goes on along the minus strand of NC_141687.1, from coordinate 2,124,046,505 downwards.
GCAATATCCATAAAAGTGCAATCATCACAACCAATAGTACATAAATATATATAATCACATAAAATACATCCATAAAAACGGGTTACGATTAAAGACTTCAGTATCGACATGAGACCAGAGTGCAAGGATGGCGATAAAGTGTGGATAATTACTGTATGTACATTCTGTTAACATGAGACCAATGTGCAAAGATAGCGATAAAATACAAATAATTACTGTATATACATTCTGTAAACACAGTTCTAGCGATATCAATGTAAACTTTAGACTAAGTGCAAAAACAGCAAATATTAATTCAAAATAGTTTACTTTATCTATGGCATATTCATAGAAACTCTCGAACGTATTGCAGATTGCAGAAAGGAGCTTACTCTGAGAATAATGTAATCACTACCTAACTGCTGTATTTCATAAAAAGCCAAATTAAAATCTATAATAGCATGTACTTTGAAATATGGAATCAAATACTGTTTAGTATATCTAACTTAAAAACCACAGAAAAACAGAAAATTTAACAAAGTTTGTTTACAACCGATGCCACACAGGCAAGGCAGGTTCTCCAAATTTTTATTAAAACCTAACGGAAAGCAAAGCGAATATTTTATACTTCCGTCCCTGAGGCGAAATAGCAAACTCCTATTCCATCTCCCAAGATTTTTTCTGAGGTATACCTGTGGCATGTTATTATTCTTGCCTGGTGACACCAGAAGAGGGGTGTATCTAATAATTGACCGTTTGTGGTACTCCATATGTTCTCTTTCCTCACGGTATAAGTCATACAATGCCCCTCTCACAGACTGTAGACTTATACCGTCTATAACTAGGTGAGGGGAAAAAATGTGCTCCAACCTTACACTAGCTAGGCTTTTCTTCACTGCCATTAACCATGGTATGTAGCTGCCCCTGTCACATTTAAGACAATCTGTGATTATTTCTTGTATTAAAAGTGCTGCGGGATTTCGCCATATCTTTAACCAGAATAAAGCTGGCCTCGACTTGATGAAATCCTCCACATATTGAAGGTTTAATTCCTTGTGGCAAATATAGGTAGGTGCTGAAATTATAGCCCCTAATACCTTTCTACAGAATCTTTTTTTCTAAAATTGGATGCTACTACAGTTTGTATACCTCCCACACCTCTGTTCCATATGTCGCCGTCGGTATACATTGGGCTCTATATATCTGTAGTAACGGTATAACCACCTCCGCCTGCTTTGGCTGTCAGAGGCTAATGATTGAATTTATAGCCTTACCGAGTTTATTTTTTCCAAGCGCCACGTGTGGCTGCCAGGATCCTGAGTCTGAGAAAACTAGACCCAGGTAAGGAAAAGTGCTGGTGCTTCTTAAGAGTTCTTTTCCTGACTCGATGTGGTGAATGTGGTGCTTTTTGGGTCCGCAGGACATTATATACGATTTGTTAAATTGGTGCACAGATCCAAATCTACCATACAAGATACGAAACCAGTTATTAAAGTGCGAAGTGCTTTGGGTGTGCGGCCCATCAGGACCGCATCGTCCGCATATAAAAGTACGGGTTATCCGTATGAAGTTATGAAGTTATCCTTTAAATTGTTATTTGGTGTCCCATTACCACGAGTCAACTTGCTGACTTCAACAAACTTGGCATGTACTCTATGTTGCAGGCCACGCTGCCCTTGACCCATACTGCTCAGGCACAGGCAGCTCGCGCTTTCAGTTGGCGAATGCGTACTTAGACCGTCAATTCGGAGTCATAGTCAGCCTCCATCTTTCTTTTAGACACATAGGCCTAAATTTAGGAACTATCACAGAAACAAACACACATAAACGTAAATTTACGAAATAAAACCTTTCTGTTTACATCCCCCCTTTCTAATAATATCCCAGTTAGTATTTACCTAACTTTAAGCAACACATATGCGTGAATTTACTTACCAATCTTCATGATTTATGCCACAAATAAACAGACAAAAGCACAATCATACAATTTTCAGTTATATTACAACTAATGCGTACCCTTTATGACACAATATACAACAAATTAGTAAGTTATGCTTGGCAGTTTCATGCAAATTAATATCCCACGTGTATTTGTGTGTGTGGATTCTATTCCATGTTGGTTAATTTCAAAACCACACGTTTAGTACATATTTTTGTTAAGGAAAGTTAATTTCACAAGGGGTATACAAAAAAATTTGTTTCCACCTTGCTCCATCAACTTCCCTTTAATATCTCCCAAAATTTTGGATTTTTTTATCTCAACATTTTTCAAATTCTTCTAATTAGTACTTGTTATAATTTTGTTTCTTCTAATTTATTTCTATCTTGATAAAACTTCTCTTTAAATTGTTCCATCTCAATATCACCTTTTCCCTTTCCCTGTCTTGTTTTTCTTGAATCTTTTTCTTCAAGGACCGTTTGAAATTCCTTCTCTGCCTACATTGACAACTTAACGTCAAAACTAAGATCACTATTATTATTATAGTTACTGGTATTAGTATTTTCCCTATAATAGATCTACTTATTTCATAAAACCAATTTTTAACTGCTGTTAAACTTCTATCTAGTTTCTCAATAACACCTTCAACTTCCAGTGGTTCTATTTCTTTACGCAATTGTGTAATAGTTGTAATATATCTCTCAATGTTTTGACTTTTATCAGGAATGTAGGTACAACAGTGCTGCACCTTTAAAATTCTGCAAGCTCCTCCTTATTTTGCCAATATTATATCTAAAGCAAGTCATTTTGCATTACCATACTTCTAATAGCAAACATTTCAGTGTTAACCATTAAAAATCCTCCAACTGTGTCTGTTGACAATCAATCTACTATTGTTGACAATTTTCTAATTCGGTTTGCATTAAATGATATGCCCACTGCTGGTATTAGTGCTCCAAATACATCACCTATTATTTCAATTACACTTTCTCTTCTTCTACGACTTAAAGGTTTGCCTATTTCATGAATTCCATTGTTACCTCTATCTACATGAAAGATTTTAGGAAAGACCAAACCAAGATAATACGAGCCATACAAGTGATCTGGTAATTTATAATAAGCTTTGTTCCCACATAAAACGTAAATTCCCGGAAAAACTGGGTAATTTCCACCTTTAAATCCCCATCCCCCTTTGATAATATAAGTGTCTTCGCATTGACTTGCGCCCACAAAATAATTGTCATACACAGTGTTATCTCTCCGAATGCAAAATTTCCCTAACAATGGTGTATCTACATGTATAGCCACATTTACATTATGTCCTTCAAGATTATCATCTGAAAATGCCCATTTTGTAGATTTAGTCTGTTTCACTTTTTCTCGTCGCTCATATTGTTGTCTCCTTTCCTCAACCATATTCAGAAAAACTTTTTTCTTCATTTCTCATTTTACAAGTCAAATTATGTTTAAAGGCATAGTCATGTGTCAATTTTTGTGTTTCTAAGAAATATTCTCCAAAAACTTTAGCAGGCTTAATTTGATTTAGTTCTGCAACAATTTTCAATTTTGCAAATACATCATCAGAATCAGAATAATAATACTCTAATTTCCCAGTTCTATAAAATAAACTTGTTATTACACTACAGGTTACTCCATACGTTAGCGGTAAATGATGGTACGTCACTCCAGTTAAGTCAAAGTCAAATGATCTTTATTCGGATTTTGCAATATCCATAAAAGTGCAATCATCACAACCAATAGTACATAAATATATATAATCACATAAAATACATCCATAAAAACGGGTTACGATTAAAGACTTCAGTATCGACATGAGACCAGAGTGCAAGGATGGCGATAAAGTGTGGATAATTACTGTATGTACATTCTGTTAACATGAGACCAATGTGCAAAGATAGCGATAAAATACAAATAATTACTGTATATACATTCTGTAAACACAGTTCTAGCGATATCAATGTAAACTTTAGACTAAGTGCAAAAACAGCAAATATTAATTCAAAATAGTTTACTTTATCTATGGCATATTCATAGAAACTCTCGAACGTATTGCAGATTGCAGAAAGGAGCTTACTCTGAGAATAATGTAATCACTACCTAACTGCTGTATTTCATAAAAAGCCAAATTAAAATCTATAATAGCATGTACTTTGAAATATGGAATCAAATACTGTTTAGTATATCTAACTTAAAAACCACAGAAAAACAGAAAATTTAACAAAGTTTGTTTACAACCGATGCCACACAGGCAAGGCAGGTTCTCCAAATTTTTATTAAAACCTAACGGAAAGCAAAGCGAATATTTTATACTTCCGTCCCTGAGGCGAAATAGCAAACTCCTATTCCATCTCCCAAGATTTTTTCTGAGGTATACCTGTGGCATGTTATTATTCTTGCCTGGTGACACCAGAAGAGGGGTGTATCTAATAATTGACCGTTTGTGGTACTCCATATGTTCTCTTTCCTCACGGTATAAGTCATACAATGCCCCTCTCACAGACTGTAGACTTATACCGTCTATAACTAGGTGAGGGGAAAAAATGTGCTCCAACCTTACACTAGCTAGGCTTTTCTTCACTGCCATTAACCATGGTATGTAGCTGCCCCTGTCACATTTAAGACAATCTGTGATTATTTCTTGTATTAAAAGTGCTGCGGGATTTCGCCATATCTTTAACCAGAATAAAGCTGGCCTCGACTTGATGAAATCCTCCACATATTGAAGGTTTAATTCCTTGTGGCAAATATAGGTAGGTGCTGAAATTATAGCCCCTAATACCTTTCTACAGAATCTTTTTTTCTAAAATTGGATGCTACTACAGTTTGTATACCTCCCACACCTCTGTTCCATATGTCGCCGTCGGTATACATTGGGCTCTATATATCTGTAGTAACGGTATAACCACCTCCGCCTGCTTTGGCTGTCAGAGGCTAATGATTGAATTTATAGCCTTACCGAGTTTATTTTTTCCAAGCGCCACGTGTGGCTGCCAGGATCCTGAGTCTGAGAAAACTAGACCCAGGTAAGGAAAAGTGCTGGTGCTTCTTAAGAGTTCTTTTCCTGACTCGATGTGGTGAATGTGGTGCTTTTTGGGTCCGCAGGACATTATATACGATTTGTTAAATTGGTGCACAGATCCAAATCTACCATACAAGATACGAAACCAGTTATTAAAGTGCGAAGTGCTTTGGGTGTGCGGCCCATCAGGACCGCATCGTCCGCATATAAAAGTACGGGTTATCCGTATGAAGTTATGAAGTTATCCTTTAAATTGTTATTTGGTGTCCCATTACCACGAGTCAACTTGCTGACTTCAACAAACTTGGCATGTACTCTATGTTGCAGGCCACGCTGCCCTTGACCCATACTGCTCAGGCACAGGCAGCTCGCGTTTTCAGTTGGCGAATGCGTACTTAGACCGTCAATTCGGAGTCATAGTCAGCCTCCATCTTTCTTTTAGACACATAGGCCTAAATTTAGGAACTATCACAGAAACAAACACACATAAACGTAAATTTACGAAATAAAACCTTTCTGTTTACATCCCCCCTTTCTAATAATATCCCAGTTAGTATTTACCTAACTTTAAGCAACACATATGCGTGAATTTACTTACCAATCTTCATGATTTATGCCACAAATAAACAGACAAAAGCACAATCATACAATTTTCAGTTATATTACAACTAATGCGTACCCTTTATGACACAATATACAACAAATTAGTAAGTTATGCTTGGCAGTTTCATGCAAATTAATATCCCACGTGTATTTGTGTGTGTGGATTCTATTCCATGTTGGTTAATTTCAAAACCACACGTTTAGTACATATTTTTGTTAAGGAAAGTTAATTTCACAAGGGGTATACAAAAAAATTTGTTTCCACCTTGCTCCATCAACTTCCCTTTAATATCTCCCAAAATTTTGGATTTTTTTATCTCAACATTTTTCAAATTCTTCTAATTAGTACTTGTTATAATTTTGTTTCTTCTAATTTATTTCTATCTTGATAAAACTTCTCTTTAAATTGTTCCATCTCAATATCACCTTTTCCCTTTCCCTGTCTTGTTTTTCTTGAATCTTTTTCTTCAAGGACCGTTTGAAATTCCTTCTCTGCCTACATTGACAACTTAACGTCAAAACTAAGATCACTATTATTATTATAGTTACTGGTATTAGTATTTTCCCTATAATAGATCTACTTATTTCATAAAACCAATTTTTAACTGCTGTTAAACTTCTATCTAGTTTCTCAATAACACCTTCAACTTCCAGTGGTTCTATTTCTTTACGCAATTGTGTAATAGTTGTAATATATCTCTCAATGTTTTGACTTTTATCAGGAATGTAGGTACAACAGTGCTGCACCTTTAAAATTCTGCAAGCTCCTCCTTATTTTGCCAATATTATATCTAAAGCAAGTCATTTTGCATTACCATACTTCTAATAGCAAACATTTCAGTGTTAACCATTAAAAATCCTCCAACTGTGTCTGTTGACAATCAATCTACTATTGTTGACAATTTTCTAATTCGGTTTGCATTAAATGATATGCCCACTGCTGGTATTAGTGCTCCAAATACATCACCTATTATTTCAATTACACTTTCTCTTCTTCTACGACTTAAAGGTTTGCCTATTTCATGAATTCCATTGTTACCTCTATCTACATGAAAGATTTTAGGAAAGACCAAACCAAGATAATACGAGCCATACAAGTGATCTGGTAATTTATAATAAGCTTTGTTCCCACATAAAACGTAAATTCCCGGAAAAACTGGGTAATTTCCACCTTTAAATCCCCATCCCCCTTTGATAATATAAGTGTCTTCGCATTGACTTGCGCCCACAAAATAATTGTCATACACAGTGTTATCTCTCCGAATGCAAAATTTCCCTAACAATGGTGTATCTACATGTATAGCCACATTTACATTATGTCCTTCAAGATTATCATCTGAAAATGCCCATTTTGTAGATTTAGTCTGTTTCACTTTTTCTCGTCGCTCATATTGTTGTCTCCTTTCCTCAACCATATTCAGAAAAACTTTTTTCTTCATTTCTCATTTTACAAGTCAAATTATGTTTAAAGGCATAGTCATGTGTCAATTTTTGTGTTTCTAAGAAATATTCTCCAAAAACTTTAGCAGGCTTAATTTGATTTAGTTCTGCAACAATTTTCAATTTTGCAAATACATCATCAGAATCAGAATAATAATACTCTAATTTCCCAGTTCTATAAAATAAACTTGTTATTACACTACAGGTTACTCCATACGTTAGCGGTAAATGATGGTACGTCACTCCAGTTAAGTCAAAGTCAAATGATCTTTATTCGGATTTTGCAATATCCATAAAAGTGCAATCATCACAACCAATAGTACATAAATATATATAATCACATAAAATACATCCATAAAAACGGGTTACGATTAAAGACTTCAGTATCGACATGAGACCAGAGTGCAAGGATGGCGATAAAGTGTGGATAATTACTGTATGTACATTCTGTTAACATGAGACCAATGTGCAAAGATAGCGATAAAATACAAATAATTACTGTATATACATTCTGTAAACACAGTTCTAGCGATATCAATGTAAACTTTAGACTAAGTGCAAAAACAGCAAATATTAATTCAAAATAGTTTACTTTATCTATGGCATATTCATAGAAACTCTCGAACGTATTGCAGATTGCAGAAAGGAGCTTACTCTGAGAATAATGTAATCACTACCTAACTGCTGTATTTCATAAAAAGCCAAATTAAAATCTATAATAGCATGTACTTTGAAATATGGAATCAAATACTGTTTAGTATATCTAACTTAAAAACCACAGAAAAACAGAAAATTTAACAAAGTTTGTTTACAACCGATGCCACACAGGCAAGGCAGGTTCTCCAAATTTTTATTAAAACCTAACGGAAAGCAAAGCGAATATTTTATACTTCCGTCCCTGAGGCGAAATAGCAAACTCCTATTCCATCTCCCAAGATTTTTTCTGAGGTATACCTGTGGCATGTTATTATTCTTGCCTGGTGACACCAGAAGAGGGGTGTATCTAATAATTGACCGTTTGTGGTACTCCATATGTTCTCTTTCCTCACGGTATAAGTCATACAATGCCCCTCTCACAGACTGTAGACTTATACCGTCTATAACTAGGTGAGGGGAAAAAATGTGCTCCAACCTTACACTAGCTAGGCTTTTCTTCACTGCCATTAACCATGGTATGTAGCTGCCCCTGTCACATTTAAGACAATCTGTGATTATTTCTTGTATTAAAAGTGCTGCGGGATTTCGCCATATCTTTAACCAGAATAAAGCTGGCCTCGACTTGATGAAATCCTCCACATATTGAAGGTTTAATTCCTTGTGGCAAATATAGGTAGGTGCTGAAATTATAGCCCCTAATACCTTTCTACAGAATCTTTTTTTCTAAAATTGGATGCTACTACAGTTTGTATACCTCCCACACCTCTGTTCCATATGTCGCCGTCGGTATACATTGGGCTCTATATATCTGTAGTAACGGTATAACCACCTCCGCCTGCTTTGGCTGTCAGAGGCTAATGATTGAATTTATAGCCTTACCGAGTTTATTTTTTCCAAGCGCCACGTGTGGCTGCCAGGATCCTGAGTCTGAGAAAACTAGACCCAGGTAAGGAAAAGTGCTGGTGCTTCTTAAGAGTTCTTTTCCTGACTCGATGTGGTGAATGTGGTGCTTTTTGGGTCCGCAGGACATTATATACGATTTGTTAAATTGGTGCACAGATCCAAATCTACCATACAAGATACGAAACCAGTTATTAAAGTGCAAAGTGCTTTGGGTGTGCGGCCCATCAGGACCGCATCGTCCGCATATAAAAGTACGGGTTATCCGTATGAAGTTATGAAGTTATCCTTTAAATTGTTATTTGGTGTCCCATTACCACGAGTCAACTTGCTGACTTCAACAAACTTGGCATGTACTCTATGTTGCAGGCCACGCTGCCCTTGACCCATACTGCTCAGGCACAGGCAGCTCGCGCTTTCAGTTGGCGAATGCGTACTTAGACCGTCAATTCGGAGTCATAGTCAGCCTCCATCTTTCTTTTAGACACATAGGCCTAAATTTAGGAACTATCACAGAAACAAACACACATAAACGTAAATTTACGAAATAAAACCTTTCTGTTTACATCCCCCCTTTCTAATAATATCCCAGTTAGTATTTACCTAACTTTAAGCAACACATATGCGTGAATTTACTTACCAATCTTCATGATTTATGCCACAAATAAACAGACAAAAGCACAATCATACAATTTTCAGTTATATTACAACTAATGCGTACCCTTTATGACACAATATACAACAAATTAGTAAGTTATGCTTGGCAGTTTCATGCAAATTAATATCCCACGTGTATTTGTGTGTGTGGATTCTATTCCATGTTGGTTAATTTCAAAACCACACGTTTAGTACATATTTTTGTTAAGGAAAGTTAATTTCACAAGGGGTATACAAAAAAATTTGTTTCCACCTTGCTCCATCAACTTCCCTTTAATATCTCCCAAAATTTTGGATTTTTTTATCTCAACATTTTTCAAATTCTTCTAATTAGTACTTGTTATAATTTTGTTTCTTCTAATTTATTTCTATCTTGATAAAACTTCTCTTTAAATTGTTCCATCTCAATATCACCTTTTCCCTTTCCCTGTCTTGTTTTTCTTGAATCTTTTTCTTCAAGGACCGTTTGAAATTCCTTCTCTGCCTACATTGACAACTTAACGTCAAAACTAAGATCACTATTATTATTATAGTTACTGGTATTAGTATTTTCCCTATAATAGATCTACTTATTTCATAAAACCAATTTTTAACTGCTGTTAAACTTCTATCTAGTTTCTCAATAACACCTTCAACTTCCAGTGGTTCTATTTCTTTACGCAATTGTGTAATAGTTGTAATATATCTCTCAATGTTTTGACTTTTATCAGGAATGTAGGTACAACAGTGTTGCACCTTTAAAATTCTGCAAGCTCCTCCTTATTTTGCCAATATTATATCTAAAGCAAGTCATTTTGCATTACCATACTTCTAATAGCAAACATTTCAGTGTTAACCATTAAAAATTCTCCAACTGTGTCTGTTGACAATCAATCTACTATTGTTGACAATTTTCTAATTCGGTTTGCATTAAATGATATGCCCACTGCTGGTATTAGTGCTCCAAATACATCACCTATTATTTCAATTACACTTTCTCTTCTTCTACGACTTAAAGGTTTGCCTATTTCATGAATTCCATTGTTACCTCTATCTACATGAAAGATTTTAGGAAAGACCAAACCAAGATAATACAAGCCATACAAGTGATCTGGTAATTTATAATAAGCTTTGTTCCCACATAAAACGTAAATTCCCGGAAAAACTGGGTAATTTCCACCTTTAAATCCCCATCCCCCTTTGATAATATAAGTGTCTTCGCATTGACTTGCGCCCACAAAATAATTGTCATACACAGTGTTATCTCTCCGAATGCAAAATTTCCCTAACAATGGTGTATCTACATGTATAGCCACATTTACATTATGTCCTTCAAGATTATCATCTGAAAATGCCCATTTTGTAGATTTAGTCTGTTTCACTTTTTCTCGTCGCTCATATTGTTGTCTCCTTTCCTCAACCATATTCAGAAAAACTTTTTTCTTCATTTCTCATTTTACAAGTCAAATTATGTTTAAAGGCATAGTCATGTGTCAATTTTTGTGTTTCTAAGAAATATTCTCCAAAAACTTTAGCAGGCTTAATTTGATTTAGTTCTGCAACAATTTTCAATTTTGCAAATACATCATCAGAATCAGAATAATAATACTCTAATTTCCCAGTTCTATAAAATAAACTTGTTATTACACTACAGGTTACTCCATACGTTAGCGGTAAATGATGGTGCGTCACTCCAGTTAAGTCAAAGTCAAATGATCTTTATTCGGATTTTGCAATATCCATAAAAGTGCAATCATCACAACCAATAGTACATAAATATATATAATCACATAAAATACATCCATAAAAACGGGTTACGATTAAAGACTTCAGTATCGACATGAGACCAGAGTGCAAGGATGGCGATAAAGTGTGGATAATTACTGTATGTACATTCTGTTAACATGAGACCAATGTGCAAAGATAGCGATAAAATACAAATAATTACTGTATATACATTCTGTAAACACAGTTCTAGCGATATCAATGTAAACTTTAGACTAAGTGCAAAAACAGCAAATATTAATTCAAAATAGTTTACTTTATCTATGGCATATTCATAGAAACTCTCGAACGTATTGCAGATTGCAGAAAGGAGCTTACTCTGAGAATAATGTAATCACTACCTAACTGCTGTATTTCATAAAAAGCCAAATTAAAATCTATAATAGCATGTACTTTGAAATATGGAATCAAATACTGTTTAGTATATCTAACTTAAAAACCACAGAAAAACAGAAAATGTAACAAAGTTTGTTTACAACCGATGCCACACAGGCAAGGCAGGTTCTCCAAATTTTTATTAAAACCTAACGGAAAGCAAAGCGAATATTTTATACTTCCGTCCCTGAGGCGAAATAGCAAACTCCTATTCCATCTCCCAAGATTTTTTCTGAGGTATACCTGTGGCATGTTATTATTCTTGCCTGGTGACACCAGAAGAGGGGTGTATCTAATAATTGACCGTTTGTGGTACTCCATATGTTCTCTTTCCTCACGGTATAAGTCATACAATGCCCCTCTCACAGACTGTAGACTTATACCGTCTATAACTAGGTGAGGGGAAAAAATGTGCTCCAACCTTACACTAGCTAGGCTTTTCTTCACTGCCATTAACCATGGTATGTAGCTGCCCCTGTCACATTTAAGACAATCTGTGATTATTTCTTGTATTAAAAGTGCTGCGGGATTTCGCCATATCTTTAACCAGAATAAAGCTGGCCTCGACTTGATGAAATCCTCCACATATTGAAGGTTTAATTCCTTGTGGCAGATATAGGTAGGTGCTGAAATTATAGCCCCTAATACCTTTCTACAGAATCTTTTTTTCTAAAATTGGATGCTACTACAGTTTGTATACCTCCCACACCTCTGTTCCATATGTCGCCGTCGGTATACATTGGGCTCTATATATCTGTAGTAACGGTATAACCACCTCCGCCTGCTTTGGCTGTCAGAGGCTAATGATTGAATTTATAGCCTTACCGAGTTTATTTTTTCCAAGCGCCACGTGTGGCTGCCAGGATCCTGAGTCTGAGAAAACTAGACCCAGGTAAGGAAAAGTGCTGGTGCTTCTTAAGAGTTCTTTTCCTGACTCGATGTGGTGAATGTGGTGCTTTTTGGGTCCGCAGGACATTATATACGATTTGTTAAATTGGTGCACAGATCCAAATCTACCATACAAGATACGAAACCAGTTATTAAAGTGCGAAGTGCTTTGGGTGTGCGGCCCATCAGGACCGCATCGTCCGCATATAAAAGTACGGGTAACAGTTTACCATTAATTTTTGGGGCATCGCAGGTTACTTTAGACAGGGATTTATTCAATTCATTTATATAAAGAATGAAAAGTAAGGGGGCTAAGACACAACCTTGCCTAACCCCCCAACCAATTAAAATACTCTCCTTCGTTGTTTATCCTAACCCGTGCTTTCAGGTCTCTATGCAAATGCGCCAAGAAGGGTACAAGTTCCTTATCCAACCCATAATTTAAAAGAATCTCCCATAGTTGTGACCGGTTAACAAAATCAAATGCCGAACTTAAATCCATTAAACCCAGATACAGCGGGGCTTTTTTTACGATAGTATATTTGCCCAATATGAGATTCAAGTTCAGGCACTGTTCTACATTTCCCACGCTGCTGCCGAATCCCAGTTGACATGGACTTGAAATTTGTGCTTCCTCTGCCCAATTCCTGATCTTATTAAAAATAACTCTCCCTAAAATCTTCAAAGTATTGTCAATCAGTGATATGGGGCGATAGCAACTAGGATTAAGTCTATCACTCTTCTTGAAGATGGGGACGATGATACTATTTGACCAGGTTTTAGGAATTATGGTATTGGACAGATTGTTAAAAACGTTACACAGTAAAGGCAACCAGAAATCTGGCTCAGATTTAATTAAATCAATTGATAATCCGACAGGGCCTGGCACTTTATTTCCTGCACTTTGGTTTATGGCATCTTCCGCTTCAGTTATAGAAATATTAACAGTGTTAACTAGACAATAACTATCAAAACTATCAAAGCTCATGGTTGATGCTGTATATATTTTCCAGAAAGTCTCTTCCCACGATTTGCTAGTTATATTACAGTTTATCGGGGTAATGGTTGAGCCCAAAGACCTCATAGATTTTACCTCCCCCCAAAATCCAGTGACGTCTTTAAGTGCAGTGGAGCGTGCAAGAGAATCCCATTGCTCCTTCAATAACTCCTCTGTACGGGTTTTTGTTCCTTTTTTATAGGACTCTGACAAGAGACATGTCCCTGGGTTCTGCAGAAAGAACACGTAATTATCGGTTTGCTCGTGAACAGGTGCCATTAAACCATCTACGGTTTTTACTTGTGTCACTAATGGGTTTAGAGATTTCTTGTGTAATGCCCACGCATAACCCAGTAAAAGCCTGAATAATCTCCACGCCTTGGCATCTACCAGACAAGTACGTTTCTATTAATAGAGGATAAGATTTTATGATACGTGCTAGGAGGGCCTTGTTGTCTATGCCCTTCCAAATTATTTTAAGTTTGTCGGTTGATGCAACCAGATTCTTTGCCCCTATTTCTTTACCTTTTATGAGTTTATTAGCAAATTAAAAAATTGTCAAGATTGGGTTATGGTCACTGTGAATGGTACTTAAAACATCAGCCTTTACTAAATAGTTCACAAGGGAGGGAGATATAAAAACATAATTAATTGTAGAGAAACAACCACGTCCTCTAAAGGTGGGCAAAGGACCCTTGTCCGACATACCACCAGCTTTCTCCATGATATTTATCAAGCAACTGGTGAACACCCCCACCCACTACGCCGGCCACACGCTGGACCCCATCTTCTCCTCCAGCAAGCACATCTCCTTCAGACACTTCACCGGACTGCACTGGACTGATCACAGCTGCGTCCACTTCAACTTCAGGAGAACCTCGACACACCACCACCCGCAACAGGTTCCCTGCAGGAGCTGGAGAAAGATCACCTCCGACCAGCTCACCACCTCCCTCAGCCAGAACCCTCCCGCCAACACAACGGACCCCAATGAAGCAGCCCGCAACTTCACACAATGGCTCACCAACTGCGCCGATGACCTCGCACCACTGAAGAACCCTCCCAGCAGACCCGGCAGGAAGAAAACCTTGTGGTTCACCAACGAACTCAAAACCTCCAAGAAAAACTGTCGCACCCTCGAGAAAGTCAAGGTAAGAGAGAAGACCCCTCGCGTTCCAGGGAACAGGGTGCTAAATAACCAAGCAAGTCTGAAGAATATCCCTGGAGTAGTTATTGAAACAACAGTATGTATAAACAAAGTTTTTTTGTATACAAGATACCACCTCACCCATACACGTGTTGTCAAGGGACAGGCCAAGGACCAAAGTGTAACGTGTACAATCTTTTTATTAAAATAAATACAAATTATTTCAGATTTGAAATTTCAGAAAAGTCAATTGTTCTGAAAGCATACAATGTAAAAAACATCTCATACATTTAGAAATAAAAATACAAGAAGGACATTATTTCAATCTAAAAATAGTACATAAAAAACCTAATCCAGTACATATATCTAACAATACAGAGATTACCAATAACACTAAGTATACAGAACATCAAAACACCCCTAATACTATAATGGCTCGAATGGTATTTCTACCAATTTGTGGGATCCAAAAGCTTACACACTTCATATATTCATACCACAGTTATTAGATTTACATATAGTTGGTATCTTCTAGGCTTTGCTTGGATTCTCTATTTTTCTGTGCGTCGATGCGTTTCGGTGTTGGTACTTCCTTCCTGTATTTTTATTTCTAAATGTATGAGATGTTTTTTACATTGTATGCTTTCAGAACAATTGACTTTTCTGAAATTTTAAATCTGAAATAATTTGTATTTATTTCAATAAAAAGATTGTAAACGTTACACTTTGGTCCTTGGCCTGTCCCTTGACAACAAGTGTATTGGCGAGGTGGTATCTTGTATACAAAAAAAATGTGTTTATACATACTGTTGTTTCAATAACTACTCCAGGGATATTCTTCAGACTTGCTTGGGCACCCTCGAGAAAACCTGGCGCCACAACCAGACTACAGAAAATATGACAGCCCTCAAAAATGCCACCCGTATACACCACCAGCTGATCGGCACCACCAAAAGGGTAACATTCAAAGAACGACTGGACAAAAACACCCACAACTGCAAGGAACTCTTCAGCATCGTCAAAGAGCTCTCCAACCCCAGCGCCTGCAACAACGACATCACACCCTCGCAAGACCTCTGCGGCTCACTCGCCTCGTTCTTCCACCGCAAGATCGCCGACATACACAACAGCTTCGGCGCACAGACCACGCACCCAACCACCGAACCAGCGCCCCCGACCACCACCATCTGCAACTGGACCCCGGTCAGCACCGAAGACACCACCCACCTGATGAACACCATCCACTCCGGATCACCAACCGACCCCTGCCCTCACCACGTCTTCAACAAGGCCGACTCCATCATCGCACCCCAACTCCGGGACATCATCAACATCTCCTTCGCCACCGCCACCTTCCTGGAGAACTGGAAACATGCCGAACTCAGCGCCCTCCTGAAGAAACCCACCGCAGACCCCACGGACCTCAAGAACTTCCATCCCATCTCGCTCCTCCCTTTTTCTGCCAAAGTCATCGAGATGACCTTCAACAAGCAACTTGCCGCCTTCCTCAAGACAAACGGATCCCTCGACCCCTCACAGTCCGGTTTCCGAGCTAACCACAGCACCGAGACCGCCCTCATCGCAGCTACTGACTACATCAGATCCCTGCTTGACAATGGGGAAACAGCTGCCCTCATCCTCCTGGATCTCTCAGCAGTGTTCGACACAGTATGCCACTGCACACTAATACAGCGCCTCAACAACACCGGAGTCCAAGGGTAGGCGCTGGAGTGGATCATCTCGTTCCTCGCCGGCAGAACCCAGAGAGTCCGCCTCCCCCCTGTTCCGATCCGCAGCCACCGAAGTCATCTGCGGCGTACCCCAAGGATCCTCGCTCAGCCCCACCCTCTTCAATGTCTACATGAGCCCCCTCGCAGCCATCGCACGCCAACACAACCTTAACATAATTTCCTATGCAGACGACACCCAGCTGATTCACTCCCTCACCAACGACCCTGTGAACCCAACCGAATGAAAGACGTTGCAGAGTGGATGAAGACCAGCCGCCTGAAACTGAACTCAGACAAGACGGAAGTCCTCATCCTAGGATCATCCCCATCCGCATGGGACAACTCCTGGTGGCCCCCTGCCCTGGGCACCGCTCCCAAGCCAACAGACCACGCACGCAACCTGAGCTTCATCCTGGACTCCTCCCTCACGATGACCAAACAAGTCAACGTTGTCTCATCATCCTGCTTCAACACCCTGCGCATGCTCTGAAAGATCTTCCGATGGATCCCCACCGAAACCAGGAAGACGGTCACCCAGGCCCTCGTCACCAGCCGACTGGACTACGAGAACACCCTCTACGCAGGAACCACAGCCAAACTCCAGAGAAGACTCCAGTGCATACAGAACGCCTCCGCACGACTCATCCTGGACATCCCCCGCCACAGCCACATCTCTGCCCACCTGAGAGACCTGCACTGGCTCCCCGTCAGCAAGAGAATCACATTCAGACTCCTCACCCACGCACACAAGGCTCTCCACGACTTGGGCCCCAAGGACCTCAACAACCGCCTCACATTCTACACAACCACCCACCAGCTCCACTCGACCAGCCTCGCCCTCGCCACCGTCCCACGCATGCGCAGAGCCACCGCCGGAGGAAGATCCTTCTCCTACCTGGTGGCCAAGACATGGAACTCCGTCCCCATCCAGCGGATCCCTCCCCTCCCAGCGCTTTGAGACCCTAGCGGGTGAGTAGCGCGCTTTACAAATTTGCTTGATTGATTGAATGAATCAAATCCCGACTAGCTAGGTGGTTATGCAGTTCTTCCCCTCTTTTACAGGGGATGACCCGGACTGATGTCAGAGCTATCCATTGCTTTGTGCAAACGCGCATTGAAATCATCCCCAGGCAAATGCCATCCAGTTTCCCATACCTTTGTTCGACTACAATTTTATCAGTAAAATCAAACAAGTTAATAAAATTCCTATTGGGTTGTGAAATAAAATCATTATTATAAAAATGTATTAAACATAATGTAATCCCATTAGAATAGATTATAGCCTGGAAGTTACTATCATTTGTATCCAGGGGTTTAATCTTACTCCCTGCAATAATCTTTATCCATATGGATAGGCCCCCACTGGGTCGGCCAGCTACAGGGATAGGTACAGTGTTATTGTAACATGAAAATCCCTCAAGAAGCAAAGCACTGGTGCACCATCTTTCTTGAAACATTAAAATATCGAATTTACTGATGCAGTCAGTCCACTCTACCATTTCCATCTTTGACTTTAGACCAGCAATATTCCAACTAAGTATGATTAGATTTTGATCTATGGAGCCAAAGTCTTCAATGGCAGGGCAAGATGTCAACAATACTTCCGAGCCCATTTTATGAAAGTTGTGAGTGGGCCCAGATATAATACCCATATGATTGCCCACTTCGGCATCCTGGGGCCATTCTGCAATAATCTGGGGTTCTTTTGATGGTCAGTCCTGACTCTCCAAATCAGATAAGACACTAAACCGATTTTGTATGGAAGGTATTAGTGTAACTAAGTTGTGAGTTTTCTGAGGAGGTCTGTAAAAGAACCCCAGGGGTAATGAAGTTATGACAGTTGGAGAATTGAAATGATCAGTGTTACCATTTAATATGTATTTCACCAGGGAAGGGTATCTAAAGTTCACGACTATACAGTCGCCCAAGATATTCTCGACCGACGGTCACACCCATCCCACCCGTCGTACCATTAGGATATCATTGGTAATTTCAAAGCCCATCCCTTTATACCTGAACAGCCAGTCAATACACTTATTTTTAAGCTGGTCCCAAGACTCACTTTGCTCTTCTTTGAGAGGGGGTACACCAGCTAAGATAGCGGAAAGCTTCAGGGGGCAGATGGAGAACAGTTTCAGCGTGTTTTTTAACCCGCATAACAGTGGTCGGGTTGATGTTTGAATCTTTCAACGATTTTGTGGGGGCTGATACAGACACAGATAGGGCAGGCAAGACTGCCGTAGGTAAAGAGGTTTGACATAGGGGCCTGTCAACTACGGACAGCGGTGGCAACGACAATGTGCCCACTGCGGTACTGGGCGTGGCATTGGGGGACGGGTGGATTTTATCGACATCACACCTACCACATGCCTTAATACTACCAGATGTATTGCAATTACCCATGCCTCTCCCAGTGCCCCTATTAACAGCCTCCAAGTCTTTTAGAAGCTGTTCACCCCTGATTTGATCAATGATAGTAACCCCTTTTCTTTTAGTGTCTTCTTTCTTCACCAGGCTTTCTAATCTATCCAACGGTTTAAAACTAAGATTAAACTGCTTGTCCATTGGACTTTTCAATTGGTTGAAAGTTGAGTCCACAATAGTATCAATTAAATTACCGTTTATCCTATCTTGTGTGCCATTTACAGAAATTAAATCAGTCTGTGTGCAGATGGAGATAGATCCTGTTCCCGCTATTGTTAAGTCTACAGTCATATCATCTGGTTGCGCAGTCATGCTGGCTGATGCCCCGCTTATTACAGTTTTTCCGCGTGACCACATACTCTGAGGGGTTGGCTGGCTTTTATTGCGGGGTGGTTTTTTCCTCTTATTGAGTGGCATTTTTGAGGGGCCTCTCTTCCTCTTTTCTCCTGCAGTTTTGGTATTGGAAACCAAAGTGGTAAGATCGATGATAACTTCTGTATCCTGCTGGGAATCAGAAATGGCAATCACATTGCTATCCATTGTCGTGCCCACAGGTAGGTTATCATTGTTGGTGGGTTTAACAAATATTATGTTCGGTGATAAAAGCAGTGAAGTTGTAACACTGCCATTTTCTGAGCCATTAGAAGAGATTAAATGGGGTACTGGTAATCCCATTGACATCCTTCTTTCTGTATTTTCGATCTCTGTTGTAACCAGATTAAAATGATTCTCAAGCATGCTTTCAAAGGAAGAGGAAATGATAGACAAATTTTTGGAGGCCTGGGTGGAAGTGGCAGTAGTACGTTTCCCCATAAGGCAAACATGCACTCACTTCACGTACAACTCGGGGGAATGGCCGCCCGACCGCGATCATCCGCGGACGGCCGCAGACGGCCCCGCCCTTCTCCCGGGCTTCTCCCGGCACGACCCGCACGTGATCCCGCGACGCAGGGGCTGTCCTCTCTCTTGTAGTGCCTCCTGGCGTAAAAATTGGCAGTGGCGCAAGGGAGCCTGGGGGGTGTAGTCCCCTCCACAGGGCGGCCGCGGTGATGAAATGCTGCAGCCGCGGGAGGGAGACCGTTGAGACCAGCGGTGAATCAGGGGGCGGGTGAGTATCTTCAAATGCCCCACAAGTGTTCTCTCAGCGCCCGCTCCACCGGGGCTGTCCTCTCTCTTGTAGCGCCTCCTGGCGCAAAAATCGGCAGTGGCGCAAGGGAGCCTGAGGGGTGTAGTCCCCCTCCACAAGGCAGCCGAGGTGATGAAATGCTGCGGCGGCGGGAGGGAGACCGTTGAGACCACCAGTGAATCAGGGGGCTGGTGAGTACCTTTAAATGCCCCACAAGTGTTCTCTCAGATGGTACATCACTCCTTCGGAGACAGATGCTATACAGACATAACAATCGCTGGCATCCATTGTCCTCACATATTCCGACTATAGTCTTGAAAAAGTATTCTTAGAGAAATCGCTAATCGATCAATCTTGATTAATTTCGGGCCTATATACATGTAATTTTTCATTTTTCAAATCATCATTTTTATTTTTCGAACTTTTATTTGTTTTCAATTTTTAAATATTAGGACTGAAAGGAATGATAATAGCAAGAATTTACCATATTAACATTAATATTCCAGTACAAATTAACCCCATTCTACACCACTTTCTAAAGATAGAACATTTCGATTTAGTCACTTCATTAGTAGCCATTTTTTTTTTACACAGCAGTTTTTTTGCAATCTTTTTACACACAATTGTCTCTCTCTTTAACCTTGTTTTCACTTACAATGTTCCCTTCAAATTCAATTACAGCTTTTGTTTGGATATGCATATATCCCTTTCTTTTCACTGTTACATTTGGAAATCCCTTTCCTTTCTTTGTGTTACAGTTTACTCACTTTCTTTTTCAACACCTTGACAATGCAAGTTCTCCTGGCTGCTGTTTACTTCTTTTATTGGAGGCAGCACCATGTAGGTCCACTCAGGCGATTGTTATTTTTGATTTGGCCTCCTCACTCTTTTTTGGCCTTTGCACAACCTCTATTTTCTTTCCCAACAACTCATTTTGACTGGTTATTTCATTCACTTGATCCTGTTGTACTTTTGCTTTGTTAACCAGTTTGATTTTCAGTCCATCAATTTCTTTAGGCCAATTATCTCCTTTTCTTATTCTTTTTATTTCAGGTTCAACAGTGTTTCGCTCCACTTTCCAAGTTTGTTTTCTTGAACTTCTCCTCAATAGAGTTTCATCTGTCTCTGTTTCAGATCTTTCTATAGTTTCATTTATAATGAATTTTACAGAATTTGATTATTTTTCGGAATTTAAATTCTCTCTGGTTAGTTCTTTCACTCTGTTAGGAACTTCTCCATAGCTGGTACTTGGAAACTCATCCTCATCGTGAGTTATTTCCTTTTCATCAGTTTTGAGATTTCGGTTCCTGCTTTCGGAGCTTTCAGACTGTTCTTCAATATTTTCCGGATTACCAGTTTTATTTTCACTTAATTTAGTGTCCTTACTGGTATCAGTTTTTACCAAATCTCGACTTACAGGTCGATCTTCAATATTTGGTATTTCATTAATTTCATTTTCTCCTTCTGATGCAGAGCTAGTGTCTGATATCTCCAGATGTCGACGAACAGGTCAAGCTTCAGTATCTGGATCTTTTTCCAGTTCACCCTCAGTATCTGAATCAGTGGTGCTTTCACTCCTCTTGATTCCAGCACATTTAACTGCAGTGGTACTAACCAGAATAACTTGTCGAGGTTTTTGCCAATGAGGCACTAGACAATTTCTTCTCCTGTGAACCTTTATCCAAACCCAATCTCCAGGGACTAAATCATGAGCTGGATATCTCACTTTCATTTGTGATTCGGCTCCCACCTGATGGAACACAGAAGTTACTAAGTCAGACAGATTTTTGCAGTAATCCAGTATGATAGCATCATTTATGTTCAACAGTTTATCAACTGGTACAAATGCTTGTCTCATTACTCTTCCCATCAAAATCTCATGGGGACTTAATCCTGTTTTTTTGTCAAGAGTACTCCTCAGGGTCATTAGAACAAGTGGCAGTGCATTGGGCCATTTTAGTCCTGTGGCCAAACACATTTTTGCAATTCTGTTTTTTATTGTTCCATTTACTTGTTCAACCACCCCTGAAGCTTCTGGTCTGTAAGCACAGAGCAACCTTTGACAAATGTCCAGTGCTTCATAAATCATTTGCATTAGTTCATTGTGAAAATGAGATCCACGATCTGTTTCAATTGTTACTGGGAAACCGTAACGTGGTATTATCTCATAACAGTAGTTTGGCAACAGTCACTCCATCATTCCTCCTAGTGAGAAATGCTTCAATTCATTGTGAAAATAAACAAATGATTACAAGCACATACCTAAGTCTGTTACATGGTGGAAGTTCAATGAAATATAACTGCATTCTTGTGAAAGGACCTCCCACCCGTCCTATGGCTCCCAAACTCACAACAGTTTTTCTTCTTGGGTTCAGTTGTTGACACACAAGGCATCTCAGACAAAGGCTCTCTGCAATTATCCTAAACTTAGGATTGAACCATGTCTGTCTAAACATTGTCTCTTCCAATATCGGCTTGAACATGACACATTCGGGACATATTTGAGTCATGTTATCAGGCATTACTGGTCTTTCATCTTTGTAAACCCAGATTTCATCCTCTTCTCTTTTGTCTACATCCTGCCTGTAACCAGTTATCCTTTTCTTCTTCACGAGCCTCTTCCTGCATTTGTTTTACCTCCTGCCATGTCTCCACTACTGTTGTTAGCATCAAAGGACTTGAAACATGTTCAGTTTGCCTATCCCGATGAACAGATGCAAGCTTTTTGGCACAGTATTTTGCAATTGAATCCACATATTTGTTACCACGAGTGATATAATCATGTAGGAACCGGCTTCCTGGAGACCTCTCCCCACTGGAGAGTCAAAAGCCAGCGGTGCAGGGGACACCTAGAATCTACGGGTGCTTCTTGCTTAAATCATACATTACCAAAGAGACCAGGACAACCAGCAGTGGAGGGAAGTAAGGTATTTATTATCTCGAGCTAAGGACAGGGTCCCAGAATGGTACAAAGACAATTCTACGGAGACTTCTGCTCTACTCCGCAGCGCACACATACTTATAGCGCTAGCCACGCCCATTTGCACAATACCTAGTTCCACATTTTGACAAGTACCTCATCAGACAAGTTCTTTGTCAGTCTCATGTGGTGCAATCGTGGCCAGGGGACACCTGTCCCTGATTGCACAATGTACACAGCCTTGTGCTTCCTTGCCCAATTGTGTGGTCACAGGGCACAGCCTCGTGCTTCCTTGATCAGATGGTATGGTCACGGGGCACAGGAGTTGGTTGTGACAGGCTGAGTTACCAACGGTGGGCAGGATGTGGCTAAGTCTCTTACACAACTGAGGGGTGAGGTACACAGGCAGCTTCTTGGAATCGGCTCGACCACAAGGAGCAGGGGGTTGAGCAAGTTTCAGCAGGGACCTGACAAGCAATTCTTCCCCAGGTTGCCGAGAGCATGGCAACACAAAATGGAGTCTCGTGGTCATTTTAATTACAGTTCAACAATCATCCCCTTTTTTATGAGCTGCGCATTTTACAACAGCTATCTTATCTGGTAATTGAATGGCATCAATTAACATTTTCATAAATTCAGCATTTCTAATGGGGATCCTACCAAAGTCATATAACCTCTTTGGGACCACAGTTGTCTGTAAGCATGGACAAACGCAAATCCATACTGACTGTCAGTCACTATGGTAATCCTTATTTCTTTTTCCAACTCACATGCTCGAATCAAAGCAATCAATCCTGCAATTTGAGCTGAATGGGTTCCTTTCAGACAAGATGCTTCCAAGACATCGGCTACTGTACAAATAGCATACGCAGCACTCCTTCATCTGTCCTCAGACATGATCCATCAACAAACATTACATAATCAGATTCAGGCAAAGGTACATCTTTGATAACAGGTCTTGGTTTAGTGCAGTATTCTAGAACATCCAAACATTTGTGATCCACTTCATCTCTTACTTCCACATTCTTGACATCAGGTAATAATGTAGATGAATTCACATTTACACATCTTGAAATTGTAAGGTTGTCTGAAGCTAGAATTGTCTTCTCATATTTTGTCATTCTATTATTGGTAAGGTTGGTTCTTGGTTCCAGTGAGGAGAATCTCCACTGAATGAGGTACATACACTCTCAAAGGAAATTCCATCACTATACCTTCACTTTGTTCAATACTCATACTTGTAGCAGCTACTGCTTTTAAGCATCCTAGCAACGCCCTTGCAACAGAATCTAAAACAGCAGAAAAGTATGCAATTGGCTTTCTCAGTTTTTCATGCCTCTGTATTAAAACTGACAATGCACTCCCTTCCCTCTCACTGCAGTATAGTTCAAACTCTTTTTCATAATCTGGCATTCCCAATGCTGGTGCTTCACATAGACCTGTTTTTAGCTGTTCAAAAGCTTCCAGGTCTGCCTTGTTCAATATTAATGGGTCTTTTACATTTGCTTTTGTCAATCTCTGTAAGGGTTTAGCTATTAGTGAAATTCCACTAATCCATTGTCGACTGTATCTAACCCTTACAAGAAACATTCTCACCTGTCTCTGGGTTTTTAGAGGTTTCATTCCTTGTATCATTTTTATTCTTTCTAAGGTGGCTTGTCTAATTCCCTTCGCAATCCTGTGGCCCAAATATTGTACCTCTTTCTGACCAAATTGTAACTTTGATGGTGACACGTTTTGTCCTTCATCTGCCAGATGATTTAACAATGTAACAGTGTCTGAAACACATGCATCTTTTGTTTTTGACGCCAGTAATAAATCATCAATATACTGCACTAGAACTTACTCTTCAGGTAGACTTAAATTTTCTAATGATTTCTTTAACAATTGATTAAAGATTGAACGACTTTCAGTATACCCCTGAGGAATTAGGCACCATGCCAAAATACGGTCTCTGAATTGGAATGCAAATATTGGTTGGCTTTCAGGGTGTAATGGAACCGTGAAGAACGCATTACATAGATCAATGACAGTATACCATTCTGCATCATGTGGAATTTGATATAAAATTACTGCTGGGTTTGGCACAATAGCACAACATGGAACAACTATCCTATTTAACTTTCTCAGGTCCTGCACTATTCTGAACGTTCCGTTAGGCTTTTTCAATCCCATTATTGGCGAATTACAAGGACTGCTTTCTATTTCTCTCAAAATCCCTTACTCAATCATCTTTTCTATTATTGGTGTTATTCCTTCAATTTTTTCAACTGTCATTTTGTACTGAGGAATATTTGGATAACGTATTCCTTCTTTCACAGAAACTTTCACAGGATTTACGTTTTTCATCAACCCAATATCTTCTCCTGTGAAATCCCACACCTACTCTCTGACTATCTCTTTCAATTCGTCAGGTATTTTCTCTCGATCAAACACAGGAAACATACTATTCTTTTCTGCTTCAATTAGTGTCATTGTCATTTTATACAAACTATCTTAATCTGGAAGCTCAATGCCATCTGGTGAGCAATAAATGGCACAGTTCATTTTGCACAGTATATCCCTTCCAAGAGGATTTGCAGGACTATTATCACACACTATAAATCTATGCATATCTTTAAAATTTCAAATTTCTATTTCAATTGGTTTTGTTAGGGACGTTTTAATCTGCTGATTAGCTACACCTACAACTTGAATATGTTCACCCGAGAGAGGAAAATTTTGAATTTCCACTGATCTAACAGTAGAACGGGTAGCACCTGTGTCCACTAGGAAAGTCACATCTACATCATTCACCTTCCCATTCACATATGGACCAGACTGATCTACCTCTAGAGTAGGGCCAAGCACGCACTCTTCTCTCCTCTCAGGCACCGTCATCCGATTCATTTCCATCTTCCTTCATCCAATATTGTGGACTCACATGAGCTCTGTTATTTCTTGACACCTGATCTCCTGCGCAGAATCCTGTCTCTGTATTGTATCTCTGAAGGTTTACATTGTGAGGTAGTGGAGGTTGTGGCACCTGACACTGTGGATTGACTACCTGTTGCTGTGGCGATGGCTGCTGAATTATCTCATTCTGCACCTGCGGATTCAATGATGTACTTTCTGGATTAACTTTCGGTGGATACTTACACTCTTTCCTCCAATGTCCCATTCTACCGCATTTATGACATGGATATTTCTTTTATAATTTCTCTATATTTCCAGTTAATTTTGGCTTACTAAAATTTCCTTTTACTCTATTTTGATTCCCTTCTGTAATTTTATTTTCTAATTGAGCTACTTGATGTTCTGCAACCTTTACTTGTGCCCACATTGCTTTCTCTGTGAGTTTTCTTTGTTTTACTTCAATTTCATCACTACAGTATTTTGCATGTCTTAGGACTTCGTCCACAGATCATGACTGCCATCCCATTAGATTATGCTTAATAATATCGCCTATTTCTGGTCTCAATCCAAACACAAAGCGGTATACATAATGTCTCATATCCTTTTCAT
The DNA here is from genome assembly GCF_964263255.1 of Lissotriton vulgaris. Classification (NCBI taxonomy): domain Eukaryota; kingdom Metazoa; phylum Chordata; class Amphibia; order Caudata; family Salamandridae; genus Lissotriton; species Lissotriton vulgaris. The sequence continues at coordinate 2,124,020,415 of NC_141687.1, read as the reverse complement.
TCAATTCCTCATATCCACTATACTGTTTAAACACTAATAACAGTCTTTCATAAAATGTGTGAACTGACTCCTTGGGTTCTTGTATTGTTCTGTCTATTTTTACCCAATCTGTTTTTTGGGTGGAATTTTATTTTTCAGAAACACTATCAGTTGCTCATATTTCCGCATTACTTCAGGTCCAGGAGTACCTGTCACTTTATCTCGTGGATATTCTTCTTTTGGCCAGTTCACCGTAATCTTACACTCTGACCATAGATAGGCTGGTACTACTATGTCAAATAACCCATCTAAGTCTTCCCACAAAACTTGAAACTTTCACAAATCGATCTACTTGCCTATACCACTCTACTGGCTTCTCTCTCAATCTGGGAAAATCATTTGTGAATGATAACATATCTTGTCTACTCCAAGGTACATGTACATATCCTTCTCCAGGTATTTCTCTCATAGTAAATTCTTTTACCACTTCTTCCTTATCTCTTACCAGAAACGCTAATGTGGACTTATCACTGCTTTCCTCTCTTTTCTTAGTCCAAATCATTTTCCACTCATCAATGTCTCCACATTTTCTCAATAGCACAATTAATTCTTTTATTTGAGCAATTCTTCCTGCTGTATTCATGTTTTCTATATCTTTTTCAGTAAAATCCACTCTGTAAGGTTTCTGCAATACTTTATATTTTGTAAAATCTACATACATTTCACTTGCTAAGCTTTCAAACCGATCTTTCATGCTTTTGGCTTTCCACGTAATACTCTTACACATAAATGTGATCTCATAATCCTGATAATTTTTCAAACTATCTGTACCAATTGTTCCGATTATTAATTCTTCCATATCAACTTTTAGTCTTGCTACTTCTAACAATTTTAGTTCTGTTTCTTTCAGTTTTAAAGTTTTGATCCAATTATTAGTTCCTGTTATGTTCGCCCTACTGGAGTTTGTGTTAAATCAATTTTCTCTACACTTTTCTCTGGAGTTATAGAACCTGATTCCGCACCTGTTGGAAATTTATACAGGAGACTCTGATTAAAAGTCCAATCTGGTGGTGTCATTTGTTTAGTACGTTTAATTTCTGACAAATCTAGGTAAACCTTTTCTTTTACTTTTTGTAAACTCTGATTTAAAGGAATAGTTAAAGATGGCTCTTTTATTTTCTGATTTTCGAACACTGGAATTACAGGACCTATTGTCACCGGAACAGTTACACCTTCTTTATTTTTAGTAAGCTCCTGTATCTTTTCCGTTAATTCATTTGTTGAACGTATGTATACAGAAGTACTCTGTTGTGCTTCAACTTGTTGTTCTATTCTATTTCAAACTCTCTCTGTTCCTTTCCCTTGTTTAGGTGTCCCAGTTTATCTAGTTCCTATTAATGGAACATCAGAATCATATCTCGTTTCTACTCTTTCCAGGACATCTCATAAATTTGCAAATCATTTTGGAGTTTCTGCTATTCTATCCTCCATCAGTGGAGCACTTGGAGTTGTACCCATAGAATTTGCTTGGTATGGGGAGGTCTCCTATTTAGGATCTCCTCCAACACTACATCCTCAGACCCACAATCCTCATAACTTCTTTTTCCTGCTTCTCTATTATTCCTTTTTTCTGTACTTTTTCGCCCTTTCTCCTCATCCATCAATCTAACTAGATACATTCCATCGCACATGTTAGCATTTCTCCACCTTCGCATTCTAGTTTCAAGCATTTCTCTCCAAAATCCACGACCTCTATTTCTTGGTCCTATGTAATCTCCAAACCTTTCTTGCTCTAAATCATGCATTTCATCTTCCCACTTAGTTAAAGCTTCAAATTGAGTTGGTGTAGGTCTTTGTTCAAGCTTCATCACCTTGTCTCTCAAATTTCTTAACACCGCAAGACTGAAAGATCCTTCTTCAGGGAAAGCTAATGGTGCATCATTTTTGGTATATCTTGCCCAATTTTCTAATCATATACATGGTAGGCATATTTTGTCATCATGTATGATACAGGCGTTTTCGGCGGAGGAATTACTTTTCCCTCTCTTGTTTCAATTACTGTATTCTTTTTAAACACATTTTTCAATTTTTGAAACCATGAAGATTTCTCTTTCTCCATTCCGTAATAAAATTCCATTTTGCTATTAATCTCTTGTCTTTTCAAAAGATCGCGCACTCTTCCGTAAACTGCTTCGTAACACCAGCCTATCGCAGCGCGGTTCACACTATCGCACCAATTAGAGCAAATATGTTTCAGTAGTGCTCAACCAAGTTTTTTTTACGCTGCTGTCGCTGATGCACCAATTAGCCCCTACTCTGTCTTGGTCACCCGGACCAATCCCAGTGCGACACCTTTGACGTCAGCCCTGCTCCGGTTTATGCAGCTTCAACTGACCCCTCCTTTACAAAATTTATTGGTACACAGTATTTACCCTTTTACAAAGCAAAATCAGTTAGTAACTAAATAAAACAACTCCATTGGTCTGTTTCGCTAGAACCAAAAGGATATTTCTTCAATCACACAAGAATTCTGTATTTCCATTAGACAGCACTTACCTCTTTTCTACCATAGAATTTTACTTTTGCCTATAAAGTAGCACTTCCCTCTACCTTACCCTTCTCTCAAGCTTAGGTTAAACTTTATTACTCTCTACGGGTAGAGTTTTAAGACTGAATACGCAATGATTCCTATGCTCAGACCCAGGATTTCACAGGTTGCCCTCGCTATACATTCACCACTTTTACACATAAAGGTCCCTAAATTTGTAACATACAACAATGTCACCTCTTTGAAACAGACTATGCGATGTGCGACTTCACTTGCCACACTTCCTCTGCCTGCAGACAGAGTGACCAGCTTCCCACACTATCCGGGAGCCTTTTGTAGACTACATATAACGTAATACAAACTCAACAAATGTTACTCCAAATTTTCTGTACATCAAAAATCTATATATTCTACTCTACACATCATGTATCCTAGTTAACCTGTAGCAACCAATGCTATGCTGCCAAGATCTACTGATGCAGCGAGGCTCTAAAAATTATTCAGAAACCATCACCTTAACCCACGGAGCTATTCTCGAATTTCTCACAAATGGACCCATAACTCTTACCATTCATTCATTCACACATTTATTCTGCTCCGAGGATTCAGTGAAGACTGAAAGGAGAGCCTCGGGGCTATAGCAGAATGTTTAAACTTAAAATATATACATTATTTACACCTGCAGTTTTGATTTACTATCATGGTTTTTTCTAAAAGAAAGAATTTAAAACACCCCACTATTCATTTTCGATGAATCAGCTAGTAAAAGTTAACTAAAGGACAACAAGACCTGCTTAATTCTCCTTCTATTTAATTTTTATTTAGAAAATACATCTCCTAGCATAATCTCTATGTTCTATTTGAAAGAATAATTCAATGATACATTAATAATCTGAAAAAGAAAGGTATAATTCAAAAACATTCATTTATTAGCATGACAGTTTAGAAAATAAGTAAAGACTGAGGGCCAGATGTAGGTAATCCCAGATTACAGATTCTTAAATACCGAATTATACCGATTCAGTATTTAAGAACAGGCAAATGGGATGTAGGTAGTTTTTCCGAAAAAATTACTGAATCGGTAAGTTTCGGTAATTACCGAATTGGCATTCACCGATTCGGTAATTGCCATTCATTCCTATGGGCCTCGAGGCCCATAGGAATGAATGTTAATTATCGAATCGGTAAATACCAATTCGGTAATTGGGGGAAACATTGAAGAGTGGATGGGTGTCACTTTGACACCCTGTTGCTCCCCTCAATTGTGTATGGGTACACATGTTGCAGACAAGGACATGTATGTCTGCAACATGGCACTGTTGGAAAAGCAAAAAAAATGCTTTTTCAAGGGTTTTCATTATTTACCACCAACTCCTAGTTGGTGGTAAATAACGAATCATTAACTGAGGAATGCATTAACTTGAGTGCTTCCTACATCCTGGATTCGGTATTTTACCAAATCGGTATGTTAAGAATTCGGTATTTTACCGAATCCTTAAATTATCAATTCAGTAAAATACAGAATCCTTAAAAAATGCCACCTACATCTGGAAAGCCCAATACCGGTCGGTAACGGCTGAAATTCGGTAATTTCGGCCGATACCGACCGGTATTGGGCGACCTACATCTGGCCCTATTTTACCAAGATGGTGAGACACAGACATCAGCAATAAGACAGAATAGTTCCCAAAGAACACCTCTCTATCTCGCTCGATGTTCCCCTCTCATAGAACTTCGCATCCATTCAAAAGTTAAAGTTCAGGAAATGTTCAAAGTCCCTGTGCCATAAGAAACAATTGCGCAGACTGACAGCATCTCTGGGTGCAAAGATTAGTCGAAAAGCAAACCCCCTCCAAAGTCCCAAATGTCCTCTTATATACCCTTATTCACTAACTTATCTATCTAAATCCGTAACTCTTATGTCTTAGAATGTCTGTGATTGGTCAATTTAGAGTTGGATGAGCATCACCTCATCGCCTTACTGTTCAATTTATTCGGAGTCATCATTATTCCATCAAAAATAGTGGTGCTGTTGTTGAAATTAAACTTCCTCCGACCTCTAAATTGTTATTCGGTGTCCCATTCCCACGACAAACTTGGCATGTACTCCATGTTGCAGGCCACGCTGTCCTTGACCCATACTGCTCAGGCTCGCGCTTTAGGTTGGCACATCCATACTTAGACCGCCACCTCGGAGTCATAGTCAGCTTCCATCTTTCTTTTAGTCAGATAGGCCTCAATTTAGGAACTATCACAGAAACAAACACAAATAAACATAAATTTACGAAATAAAACCTTTCTGTTTACATCCCCCTTTCTAATAATATCCCAGTTAGTATTTACCTAACTTTAAGCAACACATATGTGTGAATTTACTTACCAATCTTCATGATTTATGCCACAAATAAACAGACAAAAGCACATTCATGCAATTTTCAGTTATATTACAACTAATGAGTACCCTTTATGACACAATATACTACAAATTAGTAAGTTATGCTTGGCAATTTCATGCAGATTAATATCCCACGTGTATTTGTGTGTGTGCATTATATTCTATGTTGGTTAATTTCAAAACCACACGTTTAGTACATATTATTGTTAAGGAAAGTTACTTTCACAAGGGGTATACAAGAATGTTTGTTTCCACCTTGCTCCATCAGTAGCAGCTTTCCTTAGAGGCACCATCCATGCTGCCTATGTTGCTTAGTTTGTAAAAGAATTAGTGCCGGTGACAGAAGCTCTGCTCAGAAGCCCACGCCCAGTGCTATTAAATATAGGTGTACTGAACGCATAGCTCCATAGTCTTAAAACAACCTCATGACTCTTGAATCCACTACCAGACACGCCACGCCCCTTTATCTCACTCTTGCAGGTTCCTATCTTCTCCCTTGTGAAATATTTTCTGTCATTCTCTTTCTCTCTATTTCTGCATTGCTTTGTTTCCCTCTCCCTTTTATTAAATGCCCAATGCAGAAAAAAAATAGCTGGATCCCAAAAATGAATGCTGTAGCACCCACCCGCAACCACCTGCTCAAATTAAGCACTGGCTTCCTATCACAATCTCCTTTTTTTGGGACGAGCTAACCAGAAATCCACAGCTGTCTCCACACCATTCCTGGGTACTGTTGTTTTGGGACAGATTTAGAAGAAATTCATCAAATTTTCAAAGAATGTAAATAGTCCTCTTCATTTAGGAAGCAGCCAAAGGTTTCATCTTCACTCTCATATTAGTACCAGTCTTCATTCAGACTACCTTAACATCGGCCATGGGCTACTCAAGATCCAAGGGTTCTAGTAGTGAGAAGGTGATGCAAAATTTTCAGAAAAGACATCAGGAAATAATGGCAACTATGCTGGGTCCGGACTATACATTCTGGCAAGAAGCAGAATCCAGCAATTCTGTAAAGTTTAGGTGGCATCTATTTGAGACTGTTGGGCCTCTTGTTCAACATCTCCACTTCCTGTTCAGACTCCTTCCATTTGGGCTCCGATCTACTACAAGGGTAATTTCAAAGGTCTTATTTCCTGTAGCTCCTAGGCTCCTTTCACTATCAAGGGGGGTGTATGTTCCACTATTAAGATGATCGACGTCTCCTGGGTTTGTCAGACAAAACTCTGAAGCTAAGATTAACAGTGGTGCTATCTTGTCTAGAGGCTAATGGATGGCTTCCCAATTATTCCAAATCAAACCCGGCTCCATCCCACACCAGAAGACTAATAGCGATGATGGAGCAAGGTTTCATATGTAAAGAAACTTGCTCGGATTCAATCCTCTCGAAATAACATGTAATAAGTTAACCAACATGTTTTGTGATTACTAATAATTGCACCACACAACATTTTCTATATGTAGGGGAAGCTTTCAAATGTGCCTTACTAACAATTAATCCGAGTGTCTTAAAATGGCGGCTGAAAACACGGGAACTCTTTTGAGCATGCGTCTACTGCATCTACGTAGTTTGACATACATTGCTTTGGTGGGAATTCTTTGCAGCTGCGCAGTAACTTTAAAATGGCTGCTTTGAACCTCACATGCTAATGCATATGGCTTTGCTTAGACTAAACCTCGCATGATTTGCTTAACTGCTAATGCAATAGATAAAATAAATTAATGGGATTAGAGTAGGAATAAGTGGTATACAGTGCATTCATTTATTTTCGTATTCTAACATGTTCTTCTTTTACTTTATTATAGTTCATATTTGGGCCTGGAGGGTGACTGAATTCTCCATCTTGTCTAAATTCTGCACATGCGTATTGATGTCATGAAACTCCTGGGACAATGACATTGAACATCAGCCGAGAACTGTCTCACAAGTGATGCGCTTGAGAACTTTACCTCTTGACCCAGAGAAAGGAAGAAAATTGAACAAATATTGTATACATTTTACAAGAAATAATATGAATGCTGCTGGGAGGATTAAAGCATGGGAAAGTAAAATTGAGGGTGGGAACTTAGAACAATTAAACCAAAGAAGATGATTTCACATTAGTATGGTGTTATGACATCTCCCCGTCCCACTGACCAATCGAACAAAAGGAATACATGAATTTAAAACATTGGGGGGTAGTACATACACCAAGAATAGTATAACTAAGGTAGGCTCAGTCATCATTTGCAATACCCAAATCCCATTCAGGTTTGTTGAGAGCTGGTACCTTATCCCATGACACAGAATGCTCGATGTTAATTCAGGGCTTAAGTTGTCCAAAGGCATCCTGGAGGGAAAATCAGCAAAGACATTCCTCAAACCAGGTAAGAATTCTATAATTAAATTGTACTCCCACGATCCCTCAATCCATCTCTTAATCCTAGGTGTGGTATTTTCTACATTCCTGCAAGCAAGCATGTGCACTAATGGTTTATGATCTGTCCTTACTAGAAAAGGCAGACCCCAAAGGAAAAATGTTAAATGGTTAATGGCCCAAATGCATGCCAACGCTTCATGTTCAGTGACTGAGTAACGTTCTTCCGCTCCCTTGAGTGAGCGTGTGCATCACAATTAAAGGAAAAAGATACAACACAGTTCATACCCAAGGAAGACACACCCTACAAGCTGTCAAATGTGGCATGGAATTCCCTGGTTTTAGGATCCTAGGGCACACAAGAGGATTTGCAAGAGGTTAATTTCCTTTTACCTCCATGGGGTCTGTCTCTTGCCCTTAAAGCTCTTCACGGACAGCCTTTAAAACCCACTGTTTGGGATGATTTTGAGTTTTTACAGTAAAAGTGGCCTCCCTAGCGTCCATTCCTTCAGCAAGATTTATTGGGATTGCTGGGGCTCTTTTTGTAGACATTCATTTTTGACTGCTTTTCATGACAGAGTGGCTTTAAAATCTGACTCAATTTTTCTCCCTAAGGTGATTTCCCCTTTTCACTACTTCTAAGACAATGCTTCATACTTTTTGTCCCTCCTTTCTAAGAAGAGGTGAATGCCTTGACACTAGTAATTATTCTGTTTTAGAGAACCTTATTTGAAGCGCCTCATTTGCTACAGTCTACATAGCAGTATTATGTGCTTAAACACATTTAATATTGATGTAATAGGGGTCAGTACTTAAATAACATATATTTGTAAAGCACACATTCGCCGCAATGGGTATCTTGTCGCGGAGCAACAGATGTTTATTGTTACCCAACGGTACTCAGTGGACCGGCTGGGATATCAACCTGTGACTATAAGCTCAAACACAGGCCCCTACAGGGCACGCAGTAGTCCACTCAGCCACCAGACTGGCTACCTGAGAATTGCAAATTAATCAGTGAAGGAAATGATTGCTAAATGAATGAAGGAGTTACCTACAGTAGAACATCGCCAATTATAAAAAGAAACGCCAACATGAATTTTGTACTTTAAAAACCTCAACATACTGTGCTATATTTCATTACATATTTTCAGAAGAATTCATCTCAGTTCTTTCATTTATGTTTATGTCTCGCACTGGGGTGGGAGGCATATGCACATTAAATGTATGCTCAGGGATACAGGCCAAGGGAATGCAAGTGTTGCTATGTCTCCAATAATGACATTTATTGATGATGAGACCCAGTTTGATGCACAATTCCACCCTTACAGTTCTAATCTAAATATTTGTACAAATGTGAGATGTGGAGACCACCATGTACCTAGAGCACAATTCTCTTGTTGCACCAGGATTTTAGGCATACATTTTTTACAAAGTTATCTTTGGGCTGAAATCCTTGGAAAATCCTTGTCATCTCCGATCTTACCTAATAGTATCTACTGTACTTAGGTAAGATCGTCAGATATCAGAAGCCTTGCTTCTGATTTCTGACTTTCTTAATAGCCATTTGTATGTATTTATGTGTAATTGTATTTTTATTGTGCAAGCCTAGCTGGAGAACAACCGACTTCTACATTTGAATTACTTCTTCCTGCTTGATGACATCATATTCAGCCATTTGGTGCATCACTGGGTCTAGTACTCGCATTCACTAGGATAAAGAAGGCATGGTAGTCTGTGGTGACATGCAGGTATACATTTTACCACATAAAACAAAAAAGCACAGCTCCTACAAGTATTAAAACATCAGGACAAGTGTAATGTCATTCACAATGAAAAAAGGGAGTATTGTGGCTGATAATAAAAACCTATTGAGGAGCACTGGAAGTAAAAGCAGATTTAAACTTCTTGAATGAATACAATCTAGCATCTGTGATTGTCAGGCATGTGAGACAGGAAGCAAGTATTCATCACTATGGTCTGAAATCAGGAAGCCAAACATCGTCTTTCTGATTAATTTCGAATGCAAGCCATTCTTTTTAAACCTCTCTTCATATACATTAGGAGGTGTGCACCAATGTTTTTTTAATCTTGCTTTTCATTGAGTAATTAGGCGTGTTGCACAAGGGTGCAGACATTCGCATTTGATTAGTGTATTTTTGATAAAAGTCTGGTGCGGAAGGATTAAGAGATCTCCCTAGCACACAGCCTTGGGCATCTGATGACAGGCACCATTGCAGCACACACTAAAGAAGGAACACACAAGACGAGAGTAGGTGACACAGATGAAGTGGGTGCCAAATTACACAACGCAACCTATAAACTGATCGTTTTAGCTGTTTTAATTGGAAACAGGGGACAAAAACAAGCCCGAGCTCTTTCAACAAGTCCTTTACTGACTAATAAATATCCAAGGCAGTTTACAAATAAAATACAGCTTCCCCATCCCTCCCTTCCTTTCTCCCGACCCTCTTTGTTTGTCCTGTCTGACTTTAGATGTTGAAACCCCCGTTTCTATTTTCATTGCAGTCTTTACGGATTATTATCCATTAAGAAGGAAATGTGAGCCCGGCCTACGTAATTTCAACTATTTATCAACTCAGACATCCCCCGGAACGGGAGGGCTGCCCACGGAGGACATTGTTTTGTTTAGAAGCCTACTGCACACGTCAGACTGATTAAGATGGGTCAGAAAAACTGTTCGCATTTTTATACGTTGTTATCTTTTCCAAAAATCATAGGCTGTCCTTGGCAATGACATACTTCGTTATTCTGGACAATAAGGTCTGTTATTCTATTGTACTCGACAGCTGTCAGATATCAGTTTACTGCTGGGGAAACTATTTCGTTAAGATCGTTTTTCAAAGTAAAAAAAAAATCCATAAAAGAGTTATAGATTATAGACCAGAAGAGATAAAAGCTCTTCTGCCAAATAGCTTTTTTAATGTTATTTGTTCATTTTCGCACGCAATGTGGACTTTGATAACATTTGACTATCACAGGAGCCTGTAAACCTGGCCCTCTAATTTCAATGGCAGGCAAGGATGGCTGTTCGTTTGTCAGGAGAGAAGGGTATCTATCCATGGGGCCCGGCCTCCCTCCATCAGCCATGAGCTGACATTCCAGTCGGTATGCGACGGTTAGCACGCATTTTTTTCAACGCGGTGCTGTTACCACGCTACTTTTACCACGCAAGTCGTTACAACGACTTGCGCTGGAGGGCGCTCCAGGATAGTAAATAGTTTAATTTACTATCCAACTCCTTCCCTAGAGTCCACGGGGACTGGAGTTGGAATAGTAAATTAAAAAATGTACTATCCAGCGCCCCTCCACGCAAGTCGTTGTAACGACTTGCGTGGTAAAAGTAGCGTTGTAACGGTACGCGTTGTAAAAGTACGCGTGGTACCGTCATACATCCACTCAAGAAATAACCTGTGAGACAAAATATCCAGCTCTATATGATTGTCAATAAGAATACATCGCATTTTATCGAAGTTAAAATAGGTTGCAAGCAAATATGAACCTAAATTCAAGATGGAACTGAATTTACGTGGTGGTATTCGCCATTAAGCTTAAAGCAACTTCAAACTGAACGAAGGGAGGCCGTTAACCACTGTTTTTGTATAGATCTTTATTTGTTTTCATTAAGATGTTGCCCAGTGCAACAACTGAACGCATTGTGCAGGAAAATATGACGGTCGACTTTATCAGGTAGAGGTAACCTGTTGGGACGGAAAGTCTTCTGCTTGGTAAAGAGGTGTACCCCTGCCCTTACTGCCCAACTGTATTGATGTCTGGATCCCTAATGGGGATTTTTTTGTGGTAGGGGAACACAGATCATGCGTGTGGGCCATGACATAGGCCTGTCTGACATATTGCGGTCTCGTTGGGCCGGTAAGGGTGCCCACTCATAGTGGTGGAAGGCTGCTGCCTTCACCAGGAGTTAAACAGCACAACCGCTATAATGGCAGCATACCGTGCAATGATCTATAGTAGTGACCAGGTCCTTTTTAACCAGTTTCATTGGAGTGAGGCCTGCAGGCTCACTCACCACCTTTTTAAAAGTTCTGCTGCTGTGTGTTTAACTGACCCTTGACATACATCAGATTGCTATAGAAGTGCATGCATAGTGTAAATATGGTAAATATGTGTGCGCTGGCAGGATGTGCTTAAAGTGACACATTCTGGTGCAGTACAGAGAGACTGTAGTATTGAACAGTGTGCACAGACTGAGGGTGTGTGCCCTCATATGGAAATGCTGATGGTAGAATTGTACTTGGGCACAACATATTTAGACAGTAGAGTGTGCTGTGAATGAATGCTGAGTGCAGAAATACCTACACTGGTACATTACAAGGAGGACCTTGGGTTCCAATTTAGGAAGCCCAGACCTGCCTAGTGAAAACATGAGGAATAGAGGAATCTCCCCCACACTCTTCCAGTGCATTTCAAAGGGCTCTTTGATTCAGTGACAGATCACAAGGAAAGGAGCCTAGACACATCTGAGGAATACTAAGATAGGGCTGATAAGAGAATCTTAACTGGTATGGCTGAGGGCCCAGGATTAACTTTGATGCACAAATCACTGTGGCTGACATTCAGGTGTGAACTCCAGTTACTCCCATGAATCTTGTTGTGGGTTTATCAGCGTTGGAGTCCTACTGTGAGAAACATCCGTCAGGAGGAAGATGAAAGGCGAAGGATGACCAGTTCAAAGAAGCAGCACCCTAACTTAAAACTTCAAAGGTCTAGACCCTACATCACATTTTGTGTCTGGAAAAGAACTATAAGTAGGGGAGTCTGAGACCTTATTCTTTGTCATCTGCTGAGCAGCCAGCTGGACTGCATGAAGAGGGGAAGCTCTGCAAGACTTCTTCCTGTGACCAGGACTAGGGGACTAGATGGCTAAGGAGACATCAGCCAGGTAAACCAATATAATCTACCCCAGAGTCTGGAGCACCAGTACTTGCCCACTCGCCAAGACGAGTGTGCCTGCGAGGTAGAGGAGCATGTTGGAAGGAGTGAGATCCAAAGAAGAGCTCCGATGTGTAGGGCTCTTGAATGAGGTCTGAGGAGCTGTGCCATACTGATCGGGCCATCGCCTTTGTGCCGCGTTGTGTAGATGGGCGACCCTGTATGCCAGGAGGGGCGGCCGTGCACCAAGGACAGTGTTGCATCAATTGGGCCATTGCCCATGTGCAGTGTGAAAGTTGCTGACTCTGTATGGCAGGAGGTCCTGCCGTGGGCCAAGGAACTGTGTCACATTGATCAGGCTTTCGCCCATGTGCCGGAAGTTGCTGTGACCCTGTATGGCAGGAGGGGCTGCAGAAGAGGTATCCTGAGTCTAGCTTGACCTGACAGTGAAGTTCATTGGAGTGACCCCATTTGCAAGGAGGGGCCACGCAAAGCGTTGAGGACGGAGATCCGAGACAATGCCTTCGACCCGAAACTGCTGCTACAGCCAAGGAGGCTTTGTATCCGAGGAGGCTCGGGGACAGAAGAGACGCCGTTAGAGCCCCGCTGGAGCATGGAGACTGTCCCCATCCCTGAGCAAGGAAGAAAAAGGCTTACCATATGTGGCTGGAGCCAGAGTAACTCAGATTGTCAGGACTCTGGCAAGTGTGGCTCACGATAGAGAGCCGGCACTGGCCAGGAGCTGTGTGGGTGGACGCATGCAGCCCGACTTTGCCGATCTGGGCCAGGACCACACTGCACCACTGCCAGAGTTCATACTGTCAGAGTGGGGAAGCCGAGAACTGGCCATACCAGGCCTTTGGTTTTTGCAACCTTACTTAACTCTAAGTGACCCCATGAACACAGCCTAGATGTTTACATTCCCTGGATGTTGCCACATGTGACTGGGGAATAACAGCACACCTGTTACATAGGAACTGGGTAACCTGGAGGGTGACTTGACAACTTCTAGGGTGTCTGCCTCACGGGCGACTGTGTAATTGCTTATTGCATTTTGTTTATCTTTGCATGTGTAGAATTAAATTACTTCTTTTATGCAAAATAAGTATTTGACTGGACATTGAATTATTGTGTACACGTTGTGTTAGGAGTCATGTTCACAGATCTGTGTCTACACTTCCCTTTGAGGAAGCCTTGACTGCGCATGCTACGCTACTAACTGAAAGTCAGGTGCAGAAGGAGGAGTATGATCCAGTTGAGCGTGATCCATAGTTGTGTGGGGCGCGAGACATCCGGAGTGGGAGGTCTCAACCACCTTTGTTGGGCCTAGGAACCAATGCTTGCCCCGTGGCCCTCTGAATGGGGTTCTGACGCAGCCTATGAACACTCACAAATTGTCTAACATCTGCTTCCCACATGTCGATTAAGATACCTTTAGTATGAGCTTTACGACCAGATCAAAGACAAGAAACAAAGAACGAAAGTAACCCGCTGCGCTGTCCCTCCCATTGCTCCTCTTGCCACCATCACGACTGATTGTATTGAAGCCTATTAGTTGAGTTCCTGGGGTGTGTTCCCAATCATGCACACCTACTCTCGCTCATGCTGCGGGCTCACAAAATGCTCACTTAGTTCTCCCTCTGAGGATAGAGCAACCAGCACACTTTCATCAATGAACGAGCAAACCCACTACCTTTGGAGGTCTTTCCTCTATTTAAGGACTGATACACGCAACAGAGACTCCCAATTCAGCACCACCTGTGGCATGGACCCCACTCTTAGCTCACACTTGGAGTGGACATCTTCGCCAATGCTAACTTTTCCAAGTCCCCTATCCATCTTCTCGAGTCGAGACCTCAAAAATTCCACGTAAGTACTGTGTAAGCATCTTGCCACACCAGTATATTCCTGCCATGATGCCCATCCCTAATTTCACCCCAATAGTACTCTGTATTCCACTTGTTCCAACATATCATATCTTGTGGTATGGAGTGTAATCACAGGGGTTTAACAAAACTCCACACTCCATGACTTTGACAATTTCCATTGTGGTAGCTGATAAGTCACAAGAGAAAAGAAAAATATGGGCACTCTTCTATTTCAGTGCCTGGTCGCATTCCTCGGCGTACCACACCAAATTTCAAACTATGGATCTGGCCTTGACCACCCCTCAGAGCCATAGGATGCTGATTCCGCAGGTTCAAGCACAGAGAGTACGGCTAACATATGAAAAACAAACAACTGCTTGGCAGTAGTCGCAGGAATACACCAGATCATCCGCCAAAGGTGTGATGTCTGGAAGTTCATCCTTAGACTCCCTTCAGTTGTCTTCTGATGTTGTTGCTTTATTTCTTGCTGCCTCATTTTAGTTTGCCCGCCTTGGGGATTCTGGTGTCATCTGTAGCACCCCAGCAGTGGCCATGGCCTCAAGAAATCCTGCCTCTGCCTGCCAAGGGGTCGGACCCCCATGCACCCACGAAGGCAAGCTGTTCTGCAGTAAAGGACGCTGCACTGTTGGCAAACAGCTGGATGGAGCTTTTTCTACATCTCTCACCCCTGCCTAAAGCCATACCTCTTTTGAGTGCGTTAAAAACAGTATACATTCTTCAACCATGATTTGTAGCTTTACAGGGATCAACAGCATATGCCACAGCACCAGTTTCTGGCTGCTTCCGCTATCGAGTAAGCTTGTCGATCAGATCGTCTCCAGTCGTATAAACTACGCTCTGCCCTGGTTTACCTGATTCATTCAGCCATCTCTTGCCGCACATACAGGCCTGACTATTACAGTCCATGGATGGTCTGGGCACTACCGCCATGGTTTATATATACTGAATAACGGGATTTGTCCTTCATTAGCCCTTGCCACTTTACGGGCATTGGTGTAACCAGGTTTTGAACTCCAATAGAGCATTGCAAGATTGATGAGGGTCACTTCACCTTCACCTGTCCCCTTGTCCTGAGGAAGATCTGCATGGCTGAGGTATTAACCCCTTCGATGCTGATGACGACTCAGCTCGTCATCACCCACGGGTGTCGTGTGCTGATGACGAGCTGAGCTCGTCATGGTGCCACTAAAATGGCATTTTCCAGCACTGGGGGGGAAAACGCCTAGCATCCAAGTGGTTAAAGTCCCTCAGTTGCAGTTATCAGGATCGAAACGTCGACACCACCCCCTACTGCACCTGGACCAATTTCCCCTTCCCCATTACCCCTGTTTACAGCCTTAAGGAAACTCTCCTTACAACTTTAGAAAATATAATTCAAATGAATAATTTACATGTGGTCAGGTTGCATCTAACTGTTTATTGGATATCAGTTCTATACAGTCTTGTATATATATGCCCTTTACTTTTCTACACACTTTGAGCTCTCTTGACTCCTATATATACACTTGAGCACTTTTTCTTATATGTTCCCTAGAACATTCTCCTACCTTCTTGACCCTCTAAGGATTGTTCTTTTAAATGACTAAATAAATATATTGTAATAATACTTAGTGGTTTTCCTTCACATCTGTTTGTTTTAATTGTTTTCACGATTTACATATGTTAGTGAGTTGATTAATGTAAGCTCAAATAAGTTGATAATTTTGTTCATCTAACTCTTCCTTGAATAATTGGTCCATGACCGCTGTTTCTTTACAAAAACCGATACCCAGTTCCAGGGACCAATTGGGAATACCCCTTTGTTTATAATGACAGCACCAGTTTCAGCAGTCCTCACCTTCATGGCCCTGAGGAAGCTCCTCTGTTGTATAGTTGTTTTCTAATCTGAGAATATGAGCACTTTTGAGTTTTCTATTGTCTATGGGCCCACAGTTCTGGCTTTCCTCAGGATCATGTCCTGATCCCAGAAATGTAACACCTTGTCAATGAGCGCTCTTGAGGAAGCTTCCAGTTTGGGAGGTCATGTCAGCACCCTGTGTGCTTCAAATGTGAAGAAACAAGTCAGGTCATCCAGGCCCAGGATCTCCTTAATCCATGCCTCCAGAAAGGCTTTTGGATATTTTCCTTCCAAGGGGCGAGGAGTTGGCCTAACGGGTAGGGCATTTGACCTCGAATCTGGGAAACTGGGTTCGAGTCTCGGCAACAACGCTGAACATCCTGTGATTCTGGGCAAATCACTTAATCTCCCTGTGCCTAACAAAAAAATGAATGTGTCCTCATGTAACACAACTGGTGCTATGTAAAGCACTCTTATACCTGATACATTCGGGTCGTTCACGCTATATAAAACACTGTAAAATAAAAAATTAAAAATGCCTACACGCAGCCCTAAAAATCTCATAATACTGCATTGGGACCTGCTCTCCATGTCCTCAGATCTGTGTTTCAGGAATTGGACACTCTCCAACATGTCTGTAAGGTTTTATGCCAGTGCTGTGACCTTTCATGATCTCTGTAACTCAATTATCAATGCTGCACCCTCTTTCAGCAAGATTCTGTTGATCCATTCGAAGCAGGGTAAGCTTCAACTCCGAAGAATCTATTATAATTTCCAGAGTTGTTCTTGTGTCCACTTTAGCATTCATGATGGAGTCCAATGTGATGGGGCTCTCCAGAGCAGCAGTCACCATGGGCTTGTACTTGAACTACAGAGCCCCTGCGCTGGTTGACCCTCAGGCGAGTCTGGGTGGGCACCTGCCCTGTGAGCCCTTGGTTTACCCTTCAGCAGAAAATGTAGAAGGATACTTTGCAGTATTCTGTGTAGTTCTTTTCACACTGTGTGTGAAGGGCAGGCCTTCCTAGCTGTCTGTCTTGTGTTTCCCTCACAACAATTGAGGGCCTGCCATAGGCCAGTCCTGATACATGTCATGTCCAAACATGGGGGCAACACATACCAACTCACTGAATCATGACTCCCTTTTCTGGTCTGCCCAAGGCCATGTGCATCCCACCTCAGGCCTTGGAGCCAATAGCTCACTCTGATCGCAACAGTGGAGCAGCGGCCCGTAAATAACTCACAGACACATTAGGCTGCCTCTCACTGCACTTTTCAAACAGTTGGGTTCCCGTAGTACATGATGCTTTATGTACTTCTGCCACCCCAGGTCTTCACATGAGGTCCCAGCGGACTATTCATCCACCTCTATGAAGGCCCCCAGGTTTGCAGCGCATTGACAGCTATCCAGCTAACGCTCATCTCCAACATCCTCACTCAAGAGGAAAGCAGGCTGCAAGCCAACATCTCCTCACTGCCTGCCGTTCTTCTCTGGCCAATACAAGTGGCCGGGCTTCCCCGCTGTCTTACCTCCCATGTTCAACAAGGCACATAATCCCATTTCAGTATGCCAATCAAGCTGCATGCTCCTCTGCTAATCTCCTGGACAGAGATCCATCAAATAACGTGCCGACAGGCAGAGAATGGCGACCACCCCAACCCCTCCATTGGTGCAGCGCTTCTACAAGCACAAGCACAGACTTCTCGTGATAGCAGGTGCCATTTTGATCACTGGTCCCTCTGCACGTCAGCAGCAGTCACCATTTCACAGCCTGCTGAAGTCTCACAGCTATCCGGTATAGGAGTCCCCTTGGCCTTATGCACTACGTAACCCTGGCCCATGTCACGAGGGATCGCCCACCTTAGCTGAAATGTAGGATGATGTCTGGTCCAGCATGGCTACCTCAGGAGTCAGCACAGAGAAGGGCCTAATCCATTGGCTCCAGAGCATGCCTTCTCAGTCAACTGCTGTTATCAATAGTAAACCTATATTTACCTGAAGCCTGAATCTAACTTAGAGATCTCAATTTATGTGGCTTCTATCCTCAGAGACCTTTTGTGTTTTATAACAGACACATTCCTAAACATCTTATTTAACCCTGAGCGTAGTACTACGCTACGCTCACGGAGCAGGCGTAGTTAGTGCTGCTACGCAATACGTGAATTGCACATAGCGCAGTGCAAAAACACGTAGTTTAGCAGGCATTTTTTGCTTCCTTGCGGTCCTCAACGTCAAGTTGGCGACCGCGAGTGAGCAAAATCACCATCCCGGCGAGACTTTTTCCTCGTTCGCGATCAGCAACTTCAAGTTGCCGATCGCGAGCAAGGAAAATAAACCTCCCGGCGAGATTCTCAATGCAGGGAGGTCAGGTTTCTCTTTGCGAGTGGTCCACATTGAGAAAGCTGCCGCTAGAGTACAAATCTACTCGAGCAGCAGAAAATGACTGCTTGCACTGTGTATGATGCCGTTTGCAATGACTGCACAGTGCGGACAAGCATCCTGTACTGTGCAATCAGTGAGAACATCATTTCCCTACAGCACTACGCAGTTCGCGTAGCTACTCGTAGCGTTCGTAGTGCGAAGTGCATTTTGCATAGCTACACTTAGCGCTACTATGCAAACTAAGAGCAGGGTTAATTTTATTACCCTAAAGAATCAGCTAAACTAATAAAAGCAGATTGTGTTGAGATATGTAAATTATTGCAGGACTTAAATCTTTTAAAGGAGACATACTTGATATGTTGTCTAATGTGTTTATATTTGTTTTATTTTTATAGTGCCCATGGCAGAATGTTATCGTATCTAGTTGCTAGAGAGAGAAGCAGGGAAGTCTATATATATTTAAATGGTAGGTTGGTTTTTATAGCTATTTGTCAGGATCTTGCTGGAGCTTTGTATGAGCATGATGTTTGCCAACAAAGAGAAAGGGTGCAGGGTAAACAAAGCCTCATATTAAATGCAGCAAAACACCATATTTAGCCTTACTCTTGCAAATGGATGCCAAAATCCTGACACCACTCAGGCTCCAAAATTGAGCTCCATCTTCACTGCCGCCAATTTACTCCTCAGTTGCCTTCTTTTCACCTATTGTCTTGAGAACTTCATTACCTATACCCATCTCTAGCAGAGCTTTCCTGTGTCTCGGTTCCATACATGAGTAATTCATTAAGTCGAATTTTATTCTTTACATGCTGGTACTGAACTTGAAATCAACCAATTAGAAATATATATTATTTTTTAAAATACATTAAATTGGTCAACATCATATAAGGTTATTCAGGTATATGATTTGTTTTAAAGTGTTAAGGCAAAAAGTACATAGAAAAGGTAAAGGGTCAGTCATAAGCAACAGTACGTAGTTAATCTGATACGTGTGGTTTGAAGCTGACTACAGTGAACTGAAGGTAAGCTACAGCAAGCGTCTCATCCAAGTCCATTTTTTGGCACCTACTTTTTGGAGGTCAAAGTTTTCCAGCTGGACAAGATCCCAGGCTGAAATTGGCAATGGTTCATCAAAGTCAAATACATCATTTTGGATTTCATGCTAAAAACATTGGTTTTGGAATCCAAAGCTCAGAGAAGGACAAAGTTAGAATTTGTAGGCACTGATATTGCTTTGCCAAGGATTTA
Organism: Lissotriton vulgaris; assembly: GCF_964263255.1. Lineage (NCBI taxonomy): Eukaryota > Metazoa > Chordata > Amphibia > Caudata > Salamandridae > Lissotriton > Lissotriton vulgaris. The sequence goes on along the minus strand of NC_141687.1, from coordinate 2,124,000,871 downwards.
CATTCATGCATAGCCACTTTTTGATTTTCTATATCCAGCAGCAGAGCAAGGCTGGAGGTGTAGGTAGGTGGGTCTCCAAAATACAGGTTCACCATGAGGTTCCACTGAACCCATTTCCGTGCAGAAAAACACAGATAAAATCTGTAAGCAGAATGAGCCTGGTATTCTTCCATTCTGAGGGTGCACCCTTCCTGGGCAGGCCTTAATAGCCTGCAGCAGTCCTACAGAGAAGGTAAAAATTACTAAGTCTCACGTCACATCAACTGCTGAGAAACCTCATTCTGAACACTCCTGCAGTCACTTAATACTTAGTACAAGCTTCTGGGCACTAGAGCTCACTCTGGCCAGGGCTTCAACAGAGTCCAGTGCTCTGTGGTCAGTTTGGCTCCCAATGAGTCAGTGTCCTACTACATTTTTTGTCCTTGAAACAGGCAAATAGGAGGCCATTTACATAACCTCTAGAGAGCAGTTTAGGTCTTTGGGTGCCAGCTGGTGTTAGGAGCCCTTGAGTACTTTTCATTTTCCTTCTTCTGATGTCATTTTCCAGGTCCCAGAATGTTGGGGCCATCGATCGTGAGGTGGTAGTGCAAAAATCAATGGATGTTGCGGCGTAACGCCCACCTCAACACCCATTGCCCACCCTTTTCACGCTAAGTATGGTGTGAAAGGGTGCCTTATTTAAAAGGGGGGGTTAATCCACATTCAGTGTCTTAACTTCGGATTGTATATAAGCCAAATCTGCTATCCCCACAGGAGCGTCATTAACAGTGACCTTCCTGTGGCTATGGGATCTTATAAATATGTTCCTGGATCTCCTCATCTCACCTTACTGCTGGATATAATCTGTGCTGTAGAGAAATGAACAGCTACAAAAGGAAATAAATATTTTAGAGTTTGGTCACTAATATGATAGTTATCTGTTTATGGTATGATACCTTATCTATTGCAGTCATCTCTATGATTAACCACAGCTGATATATATGTAATACACCTTTGCAATAAATCCACAGAATCGCCTGAATTGTGAAGCATGTTCCTATGTCTTTAACTAACTATAAAGGGATATATAAAATACATTAAAAAATGCTCATTAGAGTTGTGTTTTCATTCCCGGCAATATACATTAACTTTCCCACTGCTGGCATGCAAGACATGATTGAAGTAATATAAACAATATCTGTACAAATAAAGGATAACTAGCTCATTTGAGAACAGGTGCAATAGAGTTTGTGATCTAAGAATGTATGAATCCTATGTTTAGACATCGTAATCCATGGCAGGATGGCTCCAATACTAATGTGGAAATGAAAGACTATATCATTATATCCTCGTTATGAGTGACCTCTTAATTCTAGTAGTACCAGTGACAGTAATTACCAACCCCATTGGAATCATGAGAGTTTCAGGAACATTGTAAGTAATTTTACTTTCACCCAGAGTTTCAGCTGAAAACAGCTAAAATAATAGGCCAGATTTTTCTCATCTCTAAAGTTACTGGTACTGCCATTGTCAACTCCAGAGGTGGGGAAAATGTGGTTCATGTATCAGTTCCCTCATAATGAGAGACATAAGGCCTGATTTAGATCTCCGTGGACTAGTTACTTCATCACAGCGGTGACAGATATCCCGTCCACGGAAATATAAATCCCATTACATGCTATGGGATTTATATATCGGCGGATGAAATATCCGTGACCGCTGTGATGGAGTAAGCTGTCCGTTGAGATCTAAATCAGGTCCTTAGTATCTTAATATTAATTCAAAACACTTCTCTGAGAACAAGATCCTTGATGAAAGCACAATGAATTCCAATCTCCTGGCATGAAGGTTATGGCTGCAGCATCTAAGTATGACGATTGCTTAGCAAGAAGCAGTGAATGCCATGCATTCTTGTGTTGATTTCACTTGCATGTTTCGCATAGTGCAAGCATCGTAGACACAAAGCCTCATACCAAGCAGCCTCCACAATTTGCATGCACCATTTCGTCTTTAGTCTACAAAACATTCCAAAACCACTAGTCAACTACTAAGACAGCGTCAAAAACTGTTTTTCTCTCATATTGCAATTGGAGGCAGAAAGCCTGGGTTGGCCCTTGAACTTAACAGGGAACAGGTCTTGTCTACCCCATGTATTTTAAGAGTTCTACCTGTGCCCTCCCAGATGACCACTCCTTCTTAAGTGGCAAGCTTATGACAATACTAATGCTTTCCTGGGCCCAGGGGCCAAGCCATTGATGTCTTGGAGCAGGTTCAATAATTCTCAGGGTGCAATGTATCTTTAGCATTTCCAGTGGCTATGAGAGGCAAACTAGTTCTCAACCATTTGTCGGGCACTGAGCACTAAGTACACTTTCTAAGAGTTACTTTTCCACTAAAGTTATCAAACATCCACTTTATCTACTGAATTAGAGTTTTGGAACTAAGAGAAAAATAAATGAATCATTTTTCTAGCATTTTCCTAGTTGAGGATCTAAAACACTTTTACACCCAAGAATGCTCAGCGAAAATCTAGCCTTATCTGCACAATATTCACTCTGAGGGCCTATCATTTCCAATATGTAGTATGATACTTGTATATATTTTAAGCATCTAGCATTGCTAGCAAACAAAAAGCACTTTAGGGGTGACCTATATAAAATGTACAATTAGCATCTGATTATTTTACACCCCTAGTTCTGAGCTCCTTTTGTGCTTGAGACACTTTGTGCTTAAGCATTCATAACTTTTGTTCCCACTATCCAAACAAAATGTTCATAATTTTTCAACCCAACTCAAGGATTCTGAATAACCTAGGGTTTGTAGATCCTTCTGAGGGACCTTAGAAAATAGCCAAATATAGCAAAAAATGTTTTTCTGAGGAGGAGCCAAGATGGCGACCGGGATGGCTGCATAGACGCTCGGCTCCATGAGCCTTCTCACCCCACGCATACATCCTGGCAACTATCCTGAGCCGTAACAGCATATTTAAGCAGGCGAAGGAAAACTTTCACTGACCGTTTGCTCCTGAGGCTTTTACGTGCGGCAGACCCGTGGAAATGTCCCCGAATGTTTTGCGGCCTTCACAGAGCTGGGACCGGGGTGTCGAGTGAGAGGAGCAGCCGGCCGCGACTGCGACAACAGCGGCCACTGGTGGAGGTGAGGTGTCGGCCGGAGGGCACCGGAGATCTGATGGGCCGATGGCGACAGTGACGACCCAGTCCGTCTAGCGGAGTGCCTCGTGGGATGTGCGGTACAGCAGTGTTGAGGGGAGTGCACGATACTTGGCCCCCTTCCAGCATTGTGCCCGGGCATAACTAATGACTTCTCCTAGAATCAGCGGGCGGCTCCCAGGGAGCGGCGGAAATTTTGTTTAGCCCTTTGGTGGCCCTTCGCTGGGAAGCCTGCCTTGACTTTCTGGGTCCTCGCGGTGAATCCTGCGCCCTGGTGTGGGGGCCGGTCCCGAGATGAGGTGGAGAAGGGCGAGGCCGGATCAGCTAAGATGGCGGCTGGCACCCTCCTACGCAGACCACATCCAGGCAGAGAAGCTGCTGTGCGGGAGAGTCCTGGGGTCTGGCGACACGAGAAAGAGCCTACGTCCAAAGATATATTGGCTGCGCTAACAACCCTGCATACGGCCCTGATCCGTGACGCCCGGGATCTGGGAAGAAGGATGGCCGCCATTGTTGTCCCACCATTCCACACGGGCATAGTTCGATCTCAAGGAAGCGTCGATGTGCCCACCTCTGCGTCAGTGCTGAGTGCTCCAGCTACGCCTATGTTTGTGGGGACGCTGGAAGCCCCGGTTCATGAGATCGCCTTGGACAGATCTGTTTTACATGCGAGTGACTCGTCGGGGCACATATCAGCAGCTGGGGAAACAACGCCGATCTATGGTTTGGGCTGCCCCGGCGACGTTTCAGCGCTTGCTGGATGGTGTGACTCTCTTCCCCTGGCTGGTGAGACTGTGTTCGGACTAGAGGATGTTTTCGGGGTCGATACTGACACGGACGGCTTTCCGCCATACATGTTCGGCTGGGTTTTGGTGGCTGAAGTCCCATGGAGTAACAGCACTGCCCGGTCCGCCTGGATCACTTGGACCCTCCACGCTGCTCTGTATGCCGATTGATAAGTGGACATATGTTGGTACTACAGATAGAAAAGGCCAGGGGTGAGACCGTCTAGGACTTAGTGGACTTCTTGTTGGCTGACGGTGATTTGGGGAACATTCGGCGGAGATGTTATTGATTTTGCTATCGGTGATTAATGTTTTCCATGGCTATTCTGATCTTGCTTTTAGGATGTTTACTGTGCGCGGTGGTTGGCCAGATCGATGGCCCTCCTCCGCATTTTTCTTCTTTTTCTTCTTTTTTCTCTTCTTCTATATTTCGGGTCTCTTATTTAGGGCGACAGGCACGCTGCTGGGGGGGTTAGGCCGTAGCCTTCTGCAAGGGTGCAGGGTGGGGGGTAAGGGGATGGGGTTTGTTAATTTGTCCTTTCTTTGTTTCTATGGCCCTTTGTCTTTCTTCCTCTTTGGTGTCGTCGTTTTTCATGTTTCCTACAGTATGTTTAGTTTTGAGGGGTGGGGTACAGCTTTGCTACAGAACGTGTTTGTTTTTCCATTTATCCTGACTTGTATGCCTTACCCCCAGTACTTCAAACGTTTTGCGTTTTTCCTGCTTCATGCTTGCTATTGTAGGACCATGTATGACCGTATGGCATTGATTCTGAGGTTTTCTTTATTGTAAAATGAACCTTCTTGAATCCTGAATCTTGATCAGTACGCTTGAATACAAGTTGTATCCTAGACACTTATTAGACCCCGATTTTCGGGCTGCTGTATTTTCCCACAATATTTTGCTGTACTTACGACTTGACTAGCGGCCAGCCAGGGTGGTTGTAGGCCCATGCTTGTATTTGCTTGAAGTAACAATAAAGGTTCCCAAAAACAAAAAAAAATGTTTTTCTTTGGCTATATGGGAGAAATACAACAGTACATGGTTTGCTATACGTCTTCTAGCCATCTCCTCAGTTTCCGGGACTACCGTACATGCAAAGTTGTAAAAGGAAACCACCATATTTTCATTTTTCTAACTGGCAGTCCGTTTTTACTAATTTTGTAGTTTCAACCTACTTGCAGTTTGTGAAGGAAACAGGTTTAAGACCCATGGGTGAACCCAGGGAGCTGAAAAGTTGACACCATTTTTAATTCATCAAGGGTCAATTTAGGTAAATCGCTCATGGTTTACTAAGGAAACGAATTATTGAAATCAAACAATTATGAAAATATGTAGGAAACAATTGCAATTGGTGACAACAAATTCATCTGTAATTTATGGATGGCAATGGTCAATTTGGAAAAAAGTATTATACTGTTACATCTATCAGACCCTTCTGGTCACAGGGATATATAGGGGCCGATTCCGATTCGGTAAAATCCCTTACAAATAGCCGTATGGAGCATATTTCCCATACGAATCTATCCCTTAAACGTCCCCGTACGTACGATGAAGTACGATTCGGACCCAAAGCACATCTCCGTACGAATTGTACGAAAGATCATATGACTTAAAAATCTGTATGAATCGCATTTGTAACACGCAGTACGCGACGTCCGTATGGATCAAAATGTCCGGAAAAGCAGATTTCGACTTGAACCGCGAACAAAACGGACCCCCGCCCCGGGTAGGTTGCGTACACCCCATGATTGCAGGGGTACGGTGCGTAGGGGTACGGTGCGTAGGGGTACAGTGCGTACACCCCATGATTGCAGGGGTACGGTGTGTAGGGTTACAGTGCCTACACCCCACATATGCAGGGGTACGGTGCGTAGGGGTACGGTGCGTACACCCCATGATTGTAGGGGTACGGTGCATACATCCCATGATTGCAGGGGTACGGTGCCTAGGGGTACGGTGCGTACACCCCATGACGTGGAATGATGCAACTTTTCTATCATCCTGAAATGATGGTAAAGCAAGACATGGACGAGGTAAAGTACTTGTTTAAGCAAAATAGACAGATTATTAGAGATCTGAATGAGTCCTCCAAAACATTAGTTAGAGAGCACGCTGCTCTGCAGGTAACCCTTTAGAATGGCACCATATTCAGGCTGGTTTGACCTCTCATGAGAAAGAATTATACTCACACTATTCTATTTAGGTTTCGTGAGATGACATTTGAGTTTCCCATTGTAGCAGTATGAAGTGGCTAGCACCTCGGCATGCTCTTGTGATGAAGTGCCATCTCAAAACCAGTTACACTTTGTTTTTTTTGTACATGTTATCAGGAATTTAGCAAGATGTCTCTGCTTCCCATTGTCATGGACCAGGGAATTTGGAGCCCTCTGACTGTCCTGTAGCATTTGCAAACAATGTAGTACCCTTGAACCCTGTCAACATTTGCATCTTCCTAAAAAGTGCCATTAGAAGGAGGAATTCAATGTTATTTCAGCTGGTTTTTATGTCTGACTAATTTTAAGCATTGATAGCAGTACAATGACGCTGCTTATTTATTTGTTCTGTTTTTATAATTGCTTTTCTAGGACACTTATTCACAGGGGCTAAATGATGCATTTTAATGCTAGAAAGGTCCCTGATTGTTTATTCTGTGTGATGAAATTCTATCTATCAATCAATGTATTTTCAATCCTGAAACTGCCCTTTTATTTATTGTACCTTTATGGACGAAATAAAGATTTAAATGAATGAATGAAATAAAATCTGCAAAAGTTACTCAGTTTGGGAATAGTGGTTATTTGGGTATTATGACAAAATATCTAGTCATAAATATCGAGTGACTCTAATTTTGCGTGTTTAATATTGTGTCACAGAATTATAGTGATGCAGGAATATGTTTGACAAAAATATCGATTTTTAAGGTGTTATATCTTTTTCAACAATATCATTGTTGTTAATATCCTTTACAATGATATTTTTGTAAAGAATATGTTTTTTAATTATCTTTATTTGTTTCATGTAATTTTGCATTTGCAGATTCTTTATATTTTTTTAATGCTTTTTAATATAGATTTCGAATTCTTAAGCTATTTATAATTTTAATGACATTTTTCTTATCAATGTATAGTGCCGCAGTGGGTTGTGAGGGTTATAGAGGTACAGGATAGGAAGTAAATGAAGTATAAAGAATTAATAATTATTTGTTGAAATAATATTACCTATATAATTGATAATGAATTATTTAAATTTTGGAATTATTATTAGCTTTTTAGTTATGTTTTAGGTGCATGTGGTTGGGTTTGTAGGGGTATAGTGTGGGTAGTTAGTTAACAAATAATTGAGTGATTTATTTAATTGATAATTATGTAAATTGTGTAAATATTATTTTGTAAGTTATGTTTTACTTGTGAGTTGTTGTATTTGTGGTGGTATAAGGTGGTAAGTTAATTAAGCAATGATAAATTAATTATTTAATTGATAATTAATTATGTAAATTGTGTAATAATTATATTCTTTTAATTATATTTTTATACGGGTTGTTGGGTTTGTAGGGGTATAGGGAAGAAGTTAATTAAGTAAATATTAAGGGGCTGATTACGATGTCGGTGGGTCTTACACCTACGTGCTGTCGGTGTCGGCCTCACCAACATCTACAACTGGGGTCAGACCGCTGCATGATGATGCAGTCAGTCAGACCGCATTGCCCTAGGGACCGATTCACTGCTTCAGACGGGCTCAAGGAGACTGCCGGGTGGTCGGTCGGATTGCATTCCCCACAATGGCACCACCGTGAGGATTACAATCAACCTTTCCACCAGTCATTTCACCTCAGTTCGTCAGACATTAAAAGGGTGGCAGAAAGGCTGTCTGGGGGCCCCTAGCAGGGCCTCTGCCCCCATGGCCCTCCGCTTTGGACCCTGTGGTGCCATCCTAAACTTCCCTGTATCGTGTGGCAGGTACCGCATGGTGCCTGCCACAGGGTGCAGGGATGTTTAAAAACATGCCTTTTGGCATTGTGGCCTGTGCTGCAGCCCTTCTCCGGGCTGCAGCACAAGCCTTAATTCAAAGAGGCATGTTTCCGGCCACCTCAACGGCAGTCGGATCGTAATTTGGTGGGCGGGACCATGACTACCTGTTGGCCAGTCCCCTTCCCGCTCCGATGGTGGTCGGACGCTCGACCGACCGCCATCATAATCACCCCTTACATTTTAGTTAATGAATACATTTAATAAAAACGTGTAGTTTATTTAGAAATATGCAAATTATTTAATACATACGTTTTTAGATATTAGGTGTGTGTTGTATTTGTAAGGGATAGGGTGGGAAGATATTTGAGTAACATTTACTATTAATTACTTTATTTATTAATAAGTTAATAGTGTTATCATTTTGTATTTTAATTATATTTTACATTTGGGCTGCGAAATATCTGAGAGTATAGTGTAGGAATTTAATTAAATAATCAACTATTTGCATTTTTTATTAGATTTTAATCATTTACAACTATTATAATTATGTGTTTAATTGTTTTTAAAATGTATATATGAAATAAGGCCGTTTTAGGAATGTGGGTAGCTGGGGAATTTGGGCTGGGGCTCAGGAAAAGCTTTCAAACCCAAACATTTGCGAAAGCTAGATACCAGTCTAGGGTGGTGTGACTTGAGTGGAAACACATAATAAAAAATTAATTAATGTACACAAGAGTCTATGTGCCCTCTGTGTGGTGCAGAAAGGAGGTGTTTAGACCCAATGACTTCCCTAACGGAGGCAGAAAGACTTTTGCCCTACGGGAAGCACAGTGCCATGACCGGTGAAGGGGTCACTTTCCCTCAACAAAATATTCCCTGGTGTCTAGTGAGGGGTATATTGCTTGGGGATTGCAGCCACAGTGCGAACCCCAAGCAGGGATCTACTTGTAGAGGCAGCCCTAGAAAGTGGCAATTGGGACCCATCCGGAGACGGGGAGGGGAAAGACCGACCGGAGACAATATAAGGCGTGATAAAGGCCGCTTTATTGGGAACAGGTGCATCTTAACACAATACTACATCCTTGGCCTTTGCCGTACAAAACTAGACCTAACTAAATATGCATATACCTGACCAATCCTCCACCCCCACCCCTAAAAAGTTCCCCCGCAAACAACATAAACATAAGTACCAACTATCCAACCACCTGCCTCAACTGTTTAAACACTTGCCATATGTACACTCCATCCCCCTCTGTCCAGGAAACCTCATTCCTCCTATCCTACCCCCCCTTAACTAGGAAAAAGCGCCACCCCAACAACCTTTTACCAGCACCTGCCCCCAGCGACATCAGATCTCAGCCAACCTAACCAAAAAAAACGCACCTGCTCCCAACAAAACCCCTCCAGAAACTACCCCCCCATACCCGGGAAACCACAACCCCCGCAACAACCACCCGCAACCATGCCTCTTAGGGAGGGCGGGAGGGACAAAAACTTCCCTGCCTAACTCGGCTGCTGGGTCCCTGTCCCTAAAATGGTGCACAGTGACCCAAAATGGCTGTATTTATTATCCCCAGCTCAAAGGGAGCCCAAACCAGCCCAAGTCCTCCCAAGTAGCCCAACCAGCCCAATCCTAACATCCTGTCCCCGTCCATTCCGCCCCCCCCCCTTTCCTCCTGGGGCCCCAAACTTCCCCAGGGGGTGGTGAGCCTCCCTCCGGTCGGCCACCCCCCGCAAAGCCCCATTGTCCTCTTTCCAGTGCTGCCTTTTCTGTCTTGATCAGTGCACATAGTGCATAATTATACCCCGTATATCAATGTGAAGGCACACAGATCCTTTTTCAACATCCAGACAAACTCAATGGAAGAGCAGCTCTCTATTGAGTCCTGATTTTGATTTTTACGTGCCTTGGAAGGTCTGTTGACGTATTCCGCTCTGCAGAGGTAATGCATTTGATGTCAACACCGTATTCACCACAGCTATGAGAATTTCAAATAGCACATGCACTTTTTCCTATTTTGTGTCACTACAATCCTTTTTAAACTGCCTGGTCAGCAAGAGCACAGTGGTGTTCTGGGCAGCCATATATTTTTGCCCTGTTTGGTGTGGTTGGAGTAAATGCAGCACAGCCCAATTATGCCATTTAACTTCCATTCTAATGTTTATTTTTCTGCAAATTCTACCATGTCCTTAGAGGAAAGTTAAGTAAACTACCTGAGTGATGTCATCTCCAACAGCATCATTTTTAGGACAGGGCATATGCACTGTGGTACTGAATAGTAATGTCACAGTGCACAGAGACCAAATACCAGCGAGTGTAGGGTCCAGAAAAATGCAAAAATTCGGGGATGACCATCCAGAAAAGTCAGATTTGCTGTACATGGTAGGCTAGCATCAACATTGGGGGATGCTGTGTTGCTCGAGCACTGGAAGAACCTGAACAACCAGAATGCGAGCAGCTGTTATTTGCAGCTCTTGTGTCTGTTGCAATTTCTTTGCGTGAAATGCCTCTCATCCAAAATGGATACAAGAACACATTTCATGCTAAAAGGTAGAAAGAAATGCCAGTTTCGATTTTTGTTTAAGTTTGCATCATTTCTCCAAAGCTTTGTGTAATTACATAAAAGCAATTTCCACGAATTTCACGCACCCTACCCTTTTCTAAATGAAATGCTCATGTGGAAAAAAGTGGTCAGGTGTTTTTGTCACTCTGGCGCTTAAAATGTTTACATAATTATAATGGGAAAGTACCAGTACTCTACCATTATTAATATCTGCCTGTTTAAAGCACTGGTCAACTCTAAATCAACTAGTTGAGCCACACTACATTTTAATCAGTATCATACCTTGCAAGATATAACGAGCAAAGCTCAGGACCTGTGACAAGTTAGTCACAAGTTATTCAGTCTTACATTGGTGCATAATTTATTATTTAATTCATGTTCTTGTCAGGCAAACATATTACCAGATATTAAAAAAAGAAAGGTAGTGTCTGTAAAGTAATACCTCACTATTGAAGGTTTTGATTTACGTTGAACCAAATGGAATAATATATTCTGAATTTCTTATTTAAATCATTGTCTAAAATTAGTTCTATTTTCATCAGTAGTCTCATGGGTAGTCTGTTACCTTATTTATTCTCTTAGTTATGTTATGTTAAGGTGGGCTTATACAGCACACTGTCACCGTGGGTTTCCTGGCGCTGATCTGATGCTGAGGGGGCAAGGGATTTAGCTGGATTGTGGGAAAAGCCATGTTTTTAGAGATTTACGAAATTGAATGAGGGAATTGGAGGATTTGAGCAGGGGAGGGAGAGAGTTCCAGAGTTTTGGGGCCAAATGTGCGAATCTCCGACCTCCGGATCTACAAAGTTTGATAGAGGGGACAACCAGGAGGTGGAGGTGAGAAGATCTGTGGTTGCGTGAAAGGCAGTAGGGGCTGATGAGGGATTTCAGGAAGGCAGGGCAGGGACCGGTTAAAGATTTGAAGGTGAGGCAGCCGATCTTGAAGGCTGCCCTCGAAATGACAGGTAGCCAAAGCAATTTGGTGAGGAGAGGCTTGGCGGATTGCCATTTCGGGATCCCGAAGGCCAGTCTCGCCGCTTGGTTCTGAACAATTTGTAGTCTGAGGAGAAAGGATTTATGCAGACCGTGATAGATAGAGTTCGAGAAATCCAAGCGGGAGAGGACAAGAGCCATGATGACTTGGATCAGGGCTTCGGGAGTCAGGAGATAGGCCACCTTCTTGATCCTGCGCAGCTGATACATGCAGGAGGAGACCACCATCCCTATCTGGGGCTTGAGGGATAGCTCGGAGTCAATAGTGACCCCGAGGCTTTTCACTGAGGCCACAGGGGTGGGGGGGGGGCCAAGCTCTGCCGGACGAAAGTGCGGACCCCAGTGGGTAGAGCTCTTGCCCGGGAGAAGGAGCTCCGTCTTCCCGGGGTTCAATTTGAGTTGGTTCTGACTCATCCACTGGAGGTTGTGGGACATAACCACCTGGAAATTAGAGATAGCAGAAGAAGAGTTGAGAGGAAAGATGAGTTGCAGGTCGTCAGCGTAGCTGAAGACGGTGACGTCCCACTGCCTCAGAGAAAAGAGAAGAGGTCGGAGGTACAGATTGAAGAGGAGAGGGGATAAGGAGGAGCCCTGGGGGACCCCGCAGAGTGAGCGCTCCCTAGGTGCCCTGAAGGTGCCCAAGCTGAGAGTCTGAGACCTCCCGGTCAGAAAGGATTCAACCCATGCCAGTGCCAGGCCCTGGATGCCGGCCTGCTCGACACGGTGGAGAAGGATGTTGTGGTCCACCGTGTCGAAGGCGGCGGACAGATCTAAAAGTACCAGGGCCTGGGGGGTACCCTTGTCAGCGCCGTCTCTCAGAGCGTCCAACACGGCCAAGATCACTGCCTCCGTGGAGTGGCCGGGTCTAAAACCGGCCTGGTTGGCCTCGAGAAAGTTGGAGCTCTCGATGAACTGTGAGAGACAGGCGGTGACGTGAGCTTCCAGGATTTTAGAGAGATAGGGCAGGAGAGAGATAGGTCGATAGTTCGCCAGAACTGCGGGGTCGGCTCCAGGCTTCTTCAGTAGAGGCACCAGGACAGCCTCCTTAAAAGAGCTGGGCACCGTGCCAGAAGAGAGAGAAGAATTCAGCAGAGGGAGGATGCAGTCAGGTAAAGTAAGGCAAATGTCCCGTAGTATGGATGGTGGACAGCAGTCGTCCGGTGAGCCAGACTTGACACGAACGGCCAGTGTGGCCAGAGATGCAGAATCTAGAGAGGAGAAGTGTGTGAGGGAGAGAACATTATGAGAGGGGCAGACAGAATCAGCGCCAGGAAGGGTGACCGGGATAGTGTCCTTAATCATAACAATTTTCTGTAAAAAAAACGTGCTGAGCGCATTGCATGATTCCTGCGTAGGAACCTGGGTCGGGAGCGTCCTGGAGTCAGAAGTGAATTCGTCGAGGACTTTAAAAATCTCCTTCGATTTACAGGGGGCTGATAGGATTCTTTCGGAGGCCAGGATTCTGGCAAAAAGGCTAGCAAGAGTAATCGAAACATTGGTAGTTCGCACACAGCACGGTTTCATTCCAGGAAAGGGAACAACACAACATACCAGGCAAGTGATTACGGTATTCGACGCAGCAAATACATTAAAAGTCCCTACAGCTGCTCTCTTTTTAGATGCTGAAAAAGCGTTTGACAGGGTTTCCTGGAGATACTTATGGGAAGTACTGCGCTGGAATGGTATAGGGGCAGGATTTGTAAAGGCCTTACAGACTCTCTATGTTAATCCGACTGCCAAAATAAGGGTTAACAGAGGGCAATCAACTGCAGTTAAAATATTTAGAGGAACAAGACAGGGGTGTCCATTTTCCCCCCTGTTGTTTGCTCTATATTTAGACCCTTATATTCGGAAACTGGAAAATGATCACCTAATCCCGCCATTAGTTCTTAATGGATGCAGATTTAAAACTTTAGCGTATGCCGACGACGTGGCTATTTTGACTGCACAACCTATAGTAGCTATTAGAGCAATTGAAGCTGAAGCAGGGCGATTTGGACAGTTCTCAGGGTATAGCCTGAACAGCACTAAAACCCAAATTGTTAAAAACCAGTGGGCAATCTGTAATGACGACAGAGTGGTAGAAGCAGCAACCTATTTAGGGGTGAGAATTACAGCAGAAATTGATAACATCGTTAAAAGCAATCTTGATCCCTTGTTGACCAGCGTAAAAAGCGACTTGGAAAGAATGAACAATTTACATCTTTCATTGGTGGGATGTACAAACATTATTAAGATGATGATTTTTCCCAAGATCTTATATTTTTTTAGGGCCATACCATTGCTATTTGAATCCAGCTGGTTTAATAACATAGAAGCCATATGCAATAGATTTATTTGGGCTCATGGCAAAACCCGGAGAGCGTACAGATATATGACACTACCTAGGGAAAGAGGGGGATGGGGAGCACCTGATTTTCATTTATACTATATGGTGACTGTATTGCAATATATACAAGGGCTAATCGGGGGGAATGTTGATGATGCAAGAATACAAGATATGTCTACAGAGATCTATACTGTCGTACTAGGGCCAAATGCACAGAATTGTTTTTTAAAATGTACAGAATACAGCTACTTCAAGAGAACGAGGTTTAAAACTGTTAATGCTGCAGTCACGATTTGGAATGCTTTTTTAAAGAAAGTTAAAATGGGCAGATATAATAGATATGTTTTGTTGCTGAATAATAGGTCGTTCCCGGGGGAAATCTTTGCTGATCAAATTATGGTAGATTGGGCAGCGAGTGGTATTACGCAAATAGGAGACCTATTTGATCAGGAAGGCTTTAAACAGTTTGCAGACCTGAGAGAGGCATATGGTATAGGAAATAGGGGCTTCTTTAAGTACTTACAGATCAGAAGCTACTTAAAGAATAAATCTGGAGGGCCAGCAGGTTTTAATAAAGTTGAAATAATGGAGAAAATTAGGTTGTCCAGGGATTGTACAATTAGGTCCCTATACGCAGCCTTGCAGAAAGAAAAGCAGGACGACCTAGAGAAATATAGTACAAAGTGGGCAGAGAAAATAGGGGTTGACTGCAATCGATTTCTCGAATCTTTAAACTTAGGCCGCACAATTCTAAGTGCTGCCCCTCTGCAGTCCCAGCACTACAAAACATTATATTTTTTGTACTATACGCCCGAGAAAATAGCAAAGTGGGGTGGGAATACAGGTATAAATTGTCCACGATGTAATGAGTTGGAAGCTGATAGTATTCACATCTTTGCAACATGCCCACAGTTATTCTCACTAATTAAGGAGATAGAGGGATTCTTACAAAGATCTTTAGGGATTACAATTCATCTCACACCATGTTGGATCATGCTAGGCGTAGCTGAACAGAGTCAAGAAGAATTTACAGAATTCCTTTTTGTAGTAATGGCAGTGTATAGGTTGACAATAGCCCGTGCTTGGTTAGACAAAAACCCCCCTAAATTTCAAGAATGGTTGGCAAACACGCTGTATGCCTTTAAGATTGAGGAAAATGTCTATGCTCAGAAAGGAAGAAGAGGAAGAGGGTTGGGGAGGAGAATATGGGAGCCTTTAAGCAAATGGAAAGAGAAGCAAAAGTAAATATTGAATGATATGTGTAATTATGATTAGGAGTCCGATTGTTATTTTGATTTAGTTGCAGTAAAGTTTAAGTAGATATCAAGGATTAAGGGAAATTATGTGGAAATAACTAATCCATTGCAAATTGTGTAAAAGTTATTGTGTACTCTAAATGTGCCGTTGTACTTAAAGGAAAAAATAAAAACTTTATTAAAAAAAAAAAAAAAAAGGATTCTTTCGGAGGCATATGCTTTTTTGGCCGCAGTGATGGCTTTTTTGTATTTGTTGCGGGCGGCCACATAAATGTCTCTGCTTGACGGACAGTAATCTCTCCTCCACTTGCGCACCAGTTGGCGAAGTTCCAGGTGTTGGGTTTTAAGTTGGGAGTCAAACCATTTATGGGAGTTGCTGTGTCGAGAGCGGGGGAACTTGGTTAAGGGGGCAAAGATATCGCTAGCTGACGTGAGCCAGTGAGAGATGTTACCATCTAGCTCATTGGTGCAGATATCGTCAGGGAGGAAGGGACGGGTCTGTAACAGGTGAGAGAGCAATTTAGAAGAGTCAGCGGCCCTCCACTTGCGGGCGGCACCGCCCTCCTGCGGGGGGATCCTGATATGACCAACGACAGAGATCGTAGTCTCAATCAGGGAATGGTCGGACCACACACAAGGTGTGATCAGCGGGCAAGAGGATTTGACCCCATGGACCCAGATGTGGTCGAAAATATGACCACCACTGTGGGTGGGAGATTTGACAAGTTGAGTGAAATTTAAGCTTGAGAGGGCTTCGAATAGTTCAGTGGCGTGAGGTCCGGCATCCTTATGTTGGAACCAGTGGTTAAAATCGCCAAAAATGGCGATGCAGGGGGAGGAGGTGGTGAGGTTGACAAGCTGTACGGTGAAGGATGAGGGGAAGGAGGGCATAGGATGAGGGGGCGGTAAAGTATTATAAAAGTGACTGCGCCCACCTCAGTCCCGAGGCTAAGAACCAAGTTATCCACTTCAGGGAGAGTCATGGAAGCGGTAGCTATGATTTTTAAATTCTTGTGTATTACCGCTGCCACTCCCCCCCCGAAGCGGCCCCCGGGGCGATTAGTGTTCAGCAGATAGTAATCTGGGGGTAAAGCCGCCAGGATGTCAGGGAGGCAATCGTCAGTGAGCCAGGTCTCAGATAGTAAAAGAACGTCTGGCCTCTCAGCCGTAAGTAAGAGGAGGATGTCAGTTTGATGTCTGACAAGAGAGCGGGTGTTTAAGTATAGTAAACGAATGTGTGACTCAATAGGGGCTGGTGGAGTAGGTGACGAAACCGGCCCCAGATGAGAAGGGATGTTCCCCGCGATTCCAAGTGTGGAAATGCGAGCCCTGATACCAGGCAGTAGAGGACTTGAGAGGGATTGTAGGCTCATAAGGGCAGAGGAGGTGTAAGAAATTACAGAGACAGCATCCCTGGTCCTGGGCCCTTCCGGCCGCGGACGGGCGCAGACGGGCTGGACTTAGGCGCGACTTCGGCGCGAAGACGGCGCACCCCCTGCGCCCGTCCGCTGCGCTCCCTGGGAGGGGGACCCATTTTGTAGAGCCGAGGGCGGGAGGGGCCGAGCGCTACTCCGCTCGCCTGCACCCTCACCCAAGATGGAGGCACACTAGGTCACGACCCAGGCAGAGCCAATCTCGTCTGCACTGGGCGGGCCAGGAGGTGGAGCAGAGAGGTCCCGCACTGGAGTGCAGCGCGACCAGGGAGGGTCCCAGCGCGCACTCTGCAGCGAGGTGGGGACAAGCGGGATAATTAAAATAGGTCGGATCCAATGTCAGCAGCTCCGGGACCTGCACAACAAAAGAGGGTTAAAAGCAGGCAGAAATACAGGTAAGCGCGACTAAGCTGCCGGCTGTGTCAATGCTGCGCCAATTTTAAAAATGATAGTGTGCCCTAGTCCTGCTAGCGCCTAAGACACCCACTAGCATCTAATCGCCAGTGAAGTGACAGGCTCGAGTTTTTGTAGAGCCGAGGGCGGAAGGGGCCGAGCGCTAGTCCGCTCGCCTGCACCCTCACCCAAGATGGAGGCACACTACGTCACGACCCAGGCAGAGCCAATCTCGTCTGCACTGGGCGGGCCAGGAGGTGGAGCAGAGAGGTCCCGCACTGGTGTTCAGCGCGACCAGGGAGGGTCCCAGCGCGCACTCTGCAGCGAGGTGGGGACAAGCGGGATAATTAAAATAGGTCGGATCCAATGTCAGCAGCTCCGGGACCTGCACAACAAAAGAGGGTTAAAAGCAGGCAGAAATACAGGTAAGCGCGACATAGCTGCCGGCTGTGTCAATGCCGATTTACAAAAGGGGGTGGTGATGAACAGAGTGTCTGAATTGAGCAGACCACTCTTACCCAGTCCAAAGATCAGGGCTTGATCCATCACCGTTATTTATCTCACTGCCCCATCCCAGCTCAGAACCTGGCTATATGCAAATCAGTCTGTCCCTGGCCCAGTGCATCATGGGAACAGGGCAGACTAAACTACCAAGCCAATTCTTTACCAGAAAGGAGACAAGCTACCGGGGACCGGTTTCTGGCATTTCAGCCTCTTCGGCCCGGCTTGCTTGAATCCTGATGGAGCAGTGAGAAAGGGACCCATGTCTGAGTATACCCTGCCACACCTATAGTGGCCAAAATCGATTTACAAAAGGGGGTGGTGATGAACAGAGTGTCTGAATTGAGCAGACCACTCTTACCCAGTCCAAAGATCAGGGCTTGATCCATCACCGTTATTTATCTCACTGCCCCATCCCAGCTCAGAACCTGGCTATATGCAAATCAGTCTGTCCCTGGCCCAGTGCATCATGGGAACAGGGCAGACTAAACTACCAAGCCAATTCTTTACCAGAAAGGAGACAAGCTACCGGGGACCGGTTTCTGGCATTTCAGCCTCTTCGGCCCGGCTTGCTTGAATCCTGATGGAGCAGTGAGAAAGGGACTCATGTCTGAGTATACCCTGCCACACCTATAGTGGCCAAAATCGATTTACAAAAGGGGGTGGTGATGAACAGAGTGTCTGAATTGAGCAGACCACTCTTACCCAGTCCAAAGATCAGGGCTTGATCCATCACCGTTATTTATCTCACTGCCCCATCCCAGCTCAGAACCTGGCTATATGCAAATCAGTCTGTCCCTGGCCCAGTGCATCATGGGAACAGGGCAGACTAAACTACCAAGCCAATTCTTTACCAGAAAGGAGACAAGCTACCGGGGACCGGTTTCTGGCATTTCAGCCTCTTCGGCCCGGCTTGCTTGAATCCTGATGGAGCAGTGAGAAAGGGACTCATGTCTGAGTATACCCTGCCACACCTATAGTGGCCAAAATCGATTTACAAAAGGGGGTGGTGATGAACAGAGTGTCTGAATTGAGCAGACCACTCTTACCCAGTCCAAAGATCAGGGCTTGATCCATCACCGTTATTTATCTCACTGCCCCATCCCAGCTCAGAACCTGGCTATATGCAAATCAGTCTGTCCCTGGCCCAGTGCATCATGGGAACAGGGCAGACTAAACTACCAAGCCAATTCTTTACCAGAAAGGAGACAAGCTACCGGGGACCGGTTTCTGGCATTTCAGCCTCTTCGGCCCGGCTTGCTTGAATCCTGATGGAGCAGTGAGAAAGGGACTCATGTCTGAGTATACCCTGCCACACCTATAGTGGCCAAAATCGATTTACAAAAGGGGGTGGTGATGAACAGAGTGTCTGAATTGAGCAGACCACTCTTACCCAGTCCAAAGATCAGGGCTTGATCCATCACCGTTATTTATCTCACTGCCCCATCCCAGCTCAGAACCTGGCTATATGCAAATCAGTCTGTCCCTGGCCCAGTGCATCATGGGAACAGGGCAGACTAAACTACCAAGCCAATTCTTTACCAGAAAGGAGACAAGCTACCGGGGACCGGTTTCTGGCATTTCAGCCTCTTCGGCCCGGCTTGCTTGAATCCTGATGGAGCAGTGAGAAAGGGACTCATGTCTGAGTATACCCTGCCACACCTATAGTGGCCAAAATCGATTTACAAAAGGGGGTGGTGATGAACAGAGTGTCTGAATTGAGCAGACCACTCTTACCCAGTCCAAAGATCAGGGCTTGATCCATCACCGTTATTTATCTCACTGCCCCATCCCAGCTCAGAACCTGGCTATATGCAAATCAGTCTGTCCCTGGCCCAGTGCATCATGGGAACAGGGCAGACTAAACTACCAAGCCAATTCTTTACCAGAAAGGAGACAAGCTACCGGGGACCGGTTTCTGGCATTTCAGCCTCTTCGGCCCGGCTTGCTTGAATCCTGATGGAGCAGTGAGAAAGGGACTCATGTCTGAGTATACCCTGCCACACCTATAGTGGCCAAAATCGATTTACAAAAGGGGGTGGTGATGAACAGAGTGTCTGAATTGAGCAGACCACTCTTACCCAGTCCAAAGATCAGGGCTTGATCCATCACCGTTATTTATCTCACTGCCCCATCCCAGCTCAGAACCTGGCTATATGCAAATCAGTCTGTCCCTGGCCCAGTGCATCATGGGAACAGGGCAGACTAAACTACCAAGCCAATTCTTTACCAGAAAGGAGACAAGCTACCGGGGACCGGTTTCTGGCATTTCAGCCTCTTCGGCCCGGCTTGCTTGAATCCTGATGGAGCAGTGAGAAAGGGACTCATGTCTGAGTATACCCTGCCACACCTATAGTGGCCAAAATCGATTTACAAAAGGGGGTGGTGATGAACAGAGTGTCTGAATTGAGCAGACCACTCTTACCCAGTCCAAAGATCAGGGCTTGATCCATCACCGTTATTTATCTCACTGCCCCATCCCAGCTCAGAACCTGGCTATATGCAAATCAGTCTGTCCCTGGCCCAGTGCATCATGGGAACAGGGCAGACTAAACTACCAAGCCAATTCTTTACCAGAAAGGAGACAAGCTACCGGGGACCGGTTTCTGGCATTTCAGCCTCTTCGGCCCGGCTTGCTTGAATCCTGATGGAGCAGTGAGAAAGGGACTCATGTCTGAGTATACCCTGCCACACCTATAGTGGCCAAAATCGATTTACAAAAGGGGGTGGTGATGAACAGAGTGTCTGAATTGAGCAGACCACTCTTACCCAGTCCAAAGATCAGGGCTTGATCCATCACCGT
The DNA here is from genome assembly GCF_964263255.1 of Lissotriton vulgaris. Lineage (NCBI taxonomy): Eukaryota > Metazoa > Chordata > Amphibia > Caudata > Salamandridae > Lissotriton > Lissotriton vulgaris. Next base: position 2,123,980,696 of record NC_141687.1, on the reverse strand, counting down.
TATTTATCTCACTGCCCCATCCCAGCTCAGAACCTGGCTATATGCAAATCAGTCTGTCCCTGGCCCAGTGCATCATGGGAACAGGGCAGACTAAACTACCAAGCCAATTCTTTACCAGAAAGGAGACAAGCTACCGGGGACCGGTTTCTGGCATTTCAGCCTCTTCGGCCCGGCTTGCTTGAATCCTGATGGAGCAGTGAGAAAGGGACTCATGTCTGAGTATACCCTGCCACACCTATAGTGGCCAAAATCGATTTACAAAAGGGGGTGGTGATGAACAGAGTGTCTGAATTGAGCAGACCACTCTTACCCAGTCCAAAGATCAGGGCTTGATCCATCACCGTTATTTATCTCACTGCCCCATCCCAGCTCAGAACCTGGCTATATGCAAATCAGTCTGTCCCTGGCCCAGTGCATCATGGGAACAGGGCAGACTAAACTACCAAGCCAATTCTTTACCAGAAAGGAGACAAGCTACCGGGGATCGGTTTCTGGCATTTCAGCCTCTTCGGCCCGGCTTGCTTGAATCCTGATGGAGCAGTGAGAAAGGGACTCATGTCTGAGTATACCCTGCCACACCTATAGTGGCCAAAATCGATTTACAAAAGGGGGTGGTGATGAACAGAGTGTCTGAATTGAGCAGACCACTCTTACCCAGTCCAAAGATCAGGGCTTGATCCATCACCGTTATTTATCTCACTGCCCCATCCCAGCTCAGAACCTGGCTATATGCAAATCAGTCTGTCCCTGGCCCAGTGCATCATGGGAACAGGGCAGACTAAACTACCAAGCCAATTCTTTACCAGAAAGGAGACAAGCTACCGGGGACCGGTTTCTGGCATTTCAGCCTCTTCGGCCCGGCTTGCTTGAATCCTGATGGAGCAGTGAGAAAGGGACTCATGTCTGAGTATACCCTGCCACACCTATAGTGGCCAAAATCGATTTACAAAAGGGGGTGGTGATGAACAGAGTGTCTGAATTGAGCAGACCACTCTTACCCAGTCCAAAGATCAGGGCTTGATCCATCACCGTTATTTATCTCACTGCCCCATCCCAGCTCAGAACCTGGCTATATGCAAATCAGTCTGTCCCTGGCCCAGTGCATCATGGGAACAGGGCAGACTAAACTACCAAGCCAATTCTTTACCAGAAAGGAGACAAGCTACCGGGGACCGGTTTCTGGCATTTCAGCCTCTTCGGCCCGGCTTGCTTGAATCCTGATGGAGCAGTGAGAAAGGGACTCATGTCTGAGTATACCCTGCCACACCTATAGTGGCCAAAATCGATTTACAAAAGGGGGTGGTGATGAACAGAGTGTCTGAATTGAGCAGACCACTCTTACCCAGTCCAAAGATCAGGGCTTGATCCATCACCGTTATTTATCTCACTGCCCCATCCCAGCTCAGAACCTGGCTATATGCAAATCAGTCTGTCCCTGGCCCAGTGCATCATGGGAACAGGGCAGACTAAACTACCAAGCCAATTCTTTACCAGAAAGGAGACAAGCTACCGGGGACCGGTTTCTGGCATTTCAGCCTCTTCGGCCCGGCTTGCTTGAATCCTGATGGAGCAGTGAGAAAGGGACTCATGTCTGAGTATACCCTAGTCCTGCTAGCGCCTAAGACACCCACTAGCATCTAATCGCCAGTGAAGTGACAGGCTCGAGTTTTTGTAGAGCCGAGGGCGGAAGGGGCCGAGCGCTAGTCCGCTCGCCTGCACCCTCACCCAAGATGGAGGCACACTAGGTCACGACCCAGGCAGAGCCAATCTCGTCTGCACTGGGCGGGCCAGGAGGTGGAGCAGAGAGGTCCCGCACTGGAGTTCAGCGCGACCAGGGAGGGTCCCAGCGCGCACTCTGCAGCGAGGTGGGGACAAGCGGGATAATTAAAATAGGTCGGATCCAATGTCAGCAGCTCCGGGACCTGCACAACAAAAGAGGGTTAAAAGCAGGCAGAAATACAGGTAAGCGCGACATAGCTGCCGGCTGTGTCAATGCGGCGCCAATTTTAAAAATGATAGCGTGCCCTAGTCCTGCTAGCGCCTAAGACACCCACTAGCATCTAATCGCCAGTGAAGTGACAGGCTCGAGTTTTTGTAGAGCCGAGGGCGGGAGGGGCCGAGCGCTAGTCCGCTCGCCTGCACCCTCACCCAAGATGGAGGCACACTAGGTCACGACCCAGGCAGAGCCAATCTCGTCTGCACTGGGCGGGCCGGGAGGTGGAGCAGAGAGGTCCCACACTGGAGTGCAGCGCGACCAGGGAGGGTCCCAGCGCGCACTCTGCAGCGAGGTGGGGGCAAGCGGGATAATTAAAATAGGTTGGATCCAATGTCAGCAGCTCCGGGACCTGCACAACAAAAGAGGGTTAAAAGCAGGCAGAAATACAGGTAAGCGCAACTAAGCTGCCGGCTGTGTCAATGCGGCGCCAATTTTAAAAATGATAGCGTGCCCTAGTCCTGCTAGCGCCTAAGGCACCCACTAGCATCTAATCGCCAGTGAAGTGACAGGCTCGAGTTTTTGTAGAGCCGAGGGCGGGAGAGGCTAGTTGTATGTGTTTTTGTGAGCAACTCAACTTGAAGAACCTGCTTTGGGGATCTGCTATCATTACACCTTTTTTGATTAATTTTTCACCCAGAGTGGCTTCAAAAGGTTGATGAAACAAACTCAGTGAGTGCCCTTCAAAGGAAACAGTCTGTTAAGTTGAAGTAATCACGGCACAGGACGCAGGAACTGAAGTAATTTCCAGCTTTATTGTCATTGTTAGAAACTGGACTACTGGTTGACTGGGATGTGAGCCCTAGTTAAGCAGCAACCACATTCCTAGTCAGGGTATGGCACAACTAAACCCAAATTAACTTGTGCTAACCCCCTGGTAGCTCGGCACAGAGCAGTCTGATTGAACATAGAGTCAATCAGAAAAGTATGTGTGCTTCAAACAATAAAACAGTGAAAATACTACAAAAAAAAATCCCACACCAGGTTAGAACCATAGAGCTTATTTTTAATAAACAAGACGAAAATGACAAAAATCCAGTTAGTAAAATAAGAGGTATTGAATTTTAACGTTTTTTAGAGAAAAATAGCACCAAATGCATTTGTTCCGAACAGCTAAAAGGCTGAGATGCAGAGTCCAATATCATCGTCAAAGCTGCCCTCGATAAGAGGTTGTGATGGCCTGCACGAGGATGTGTCGAGTAGTGGCAGTTGGGCTGTGGCAGCGATGTGAGTCTTTCCAATGAGTCCAATCCATGCAGAAGCCAGCGGAGATGCATCGGTTCTGCTCAAGGTTGTGCTGTACAGAAGAGGAGATGCTGCGGTTCTGCTGGATCTACAGAGGCAGGCAAAGCACCCTAAAGTCACTTCCAATGGTCTAGGACTGGAATGGCACCACTAGGCAGGGTAGGCTCATAGATACCAGAGTCCAGGTGCAGATGCAAGGTTGTTGGAAGCCTGTTATGTCTTGACGCTTCAGATCAGGAGGCCAGACAACTTGCCCTTGTAGTCACTCTGGGTTCAAGAAATACAGGTTCAGTCTTCTCACCCAGGCAAGAGGACAAAAGGTCAGCACAATAAGGCAGCAGTACCTACAGAGCAGCAGTCTGGCAGAGTGGCAGTTCTTTCAGCAGACCAGGAGCCTTTCTTTCTGTCAGAGCACCCTCAAGTCTAGAGGTGTACAGTAGTGGTGATGTCTGTGTTCCTTCTTTCATACACAGTTGTGCCTTTGAAGCAGGGAGAGCTTCTTGAGTCATGCTTCTGGAGTGCACGGATGCCCTGCATTCCCTGCCCTGGCTCCAGACTAACTATAGGGGATATGCAGCCCTTTTTGAGGGGGCAGAACACATCCATCCTGCCAGTGATGGCCCACCCAGTCATACCCAAGCTCCCATTGTGTGTAGCTGTCGATGTGGAATACACAAAGCTCAACTGTCAACTATACCCAGTCATGTGACCAGAAATTGGTCTCACGCACCAAAAGGCTAAGGTAATAATAATAATAATAATCCACGTTTGTAAAGCGCACAGACCCGTAAGGGTCTCTAGGCCCTGGGGGCCGTTGGAAAGATTAAGCAAGCTATTGCCCAGAGTCACATGATGCTGGGCTAATATGGTGCCGGTGCTGGGGATCGAACCGTGATCCCCAGATTCCGGAGTCAGTTGCCCTAGCCGCGGCGCCACACCTCTTCCACTGGCAGAGGCAAGAAAATGCCAACTTTCTAAAAGTGCCATTTTCAGAATTGTCATTTTTAAAATCCAACTACCATAAGTTAGGATTTTAAATTAGAACTCCAGAAACACTAAACATGAACTGGTTATCCCTTCCCATTTGGAAATTACACTTATAAAATGAAATAAGACAATTCCAATACCATCCTATGGGAGAGATAGACCTTGCAGTAGTGAAAAACAAATGTAAGAGTTCTGTACTACCAGGACATGTAAAACTTGAAAGTAAATGTCCTCCTTTGATTTGATTTGATTTGATTTATCCACTTATATAGCGCGCGAATGCCCGGAGGCGTCTTAGCGCTTATGACAGACAGCAGGCCTCTCGGACGGACAACCTAACAGGCCACAGTAAAGAGCCAAGTTTTCTCTGCTTTTCTAAATGAGCCTAGAGATGGGCTATTTTTTATAATGAGTGGCAGCAGGTTCCAAGCCCGTGCTGTGTGTACTAAGCATGGGCGGAAAATCCGTTTCGCTCGCGGATTTTGCGGATTTTCGGTAAATTCGCAATCCGCGAGATTCGCGAATCTCCCGCAAAATCCGCAAATCCGCAAGCAGCGGATTTTATGGCTTGCTCGCACTGTTCGCGTGAGTTCCCGGCTTCCCAGTACAACTTCGCGCCCCGCGAATAAGCGCAAAATTGCAGAAATACGATCTTAGCAAAACTGAAACTACTTACCAGGTTCAAAAGTTCAGGCTCATCATTAGTAGCCATTTCCTGTAGTGCTTCCTGAGGGGCCCCTCCAGAGTTCAGTTGCCAGTTGCAACTATTATGTGACCCTGCTCTGAACCTCAGAATAGTTACACATATGCCACAAAGGTCCTGAATTACAGCTAAGGGAGACAAGCAGGAGCCAGGCTGGAAGTTCAAATCCATTAATCAGCCCCTAATTCATTATTGTCAGTTGGGGCAGGGCAGGTGTTGTAACTAATTTTGCAACAATGAAAGCACTTAGCAAGTGCAAAAGATCACTAATCAGGAAGCACTAAGGAAGCAGGTGCCAGCTAAAAAAATATTCTCTGACACATTAATCAGCCCCAAATTAATTCAGGTCACTTGAGGCAGGGAAGGTGTGCTTGCTTTGCCACAATAATGTACACTGACTGGACAACCAGAGGGTGCTGTGATTAAACAGAGGGTGGCATGGGTGGGCCAGAGGGTGGCATGAGTAGTCAGAGAGTGGCAGTGGTGACAGAGAGTGGCAGTGATGAAGAAGAGTGTCCCAAACAGGCTGGACACGTAGAAACAACAAGTTTGCGAAACTTGCGACCCGACAGGTAAGTTCGCGTTTTGCGAAATTGTACAAAACCCTCGCAAACTGGCAGAAACCAGCGCGAACACAAAAAAAAAATCCCCAAATTCGCGAGAATTCGTGGATTTTGCGGATTGCGAGTTCGCAAATCCGCAAAATTCGCAAACGCGAGATTTGCAAAATTCGCCCATGCTTAGTGTGTACAAAAAAGCTCCTTCCACTCCAATTGGCCCGTCTGATTTTTGGGACTCTAATTAATTTCAATTGTTTCGATCTGAGCAATCTGGAGGGTTCATACAATTTCAGATTGGTTCTCAAGAACTTTGAGCCTGATCCCTGAACAGCCTTGTAGGCCAAGCACAGTGATTTAAATTGCACTCTTTTTGCAATTGAAAGCCAGTGTAAGATTTTTAATTTATGTGCTATTGGCTCGTGTTTGGGAATGCCAAGTACCAACCTTGCAGCCACATTTTGCAGTTGTTGTAACTTGGATAGAATCTGTACTCTAGCCCCAGCGTATAAAGCATTCCCATAGTCTAATCTAGACAATGCTTATGCCGTCACCACCGTCTTTCGAGTATAATCTGGTATGTAAGGCAGTAATTTTTTAATCATCCTCAGGATGAACCAAACTGAGGATGCCAATTTACTAGCTTGGGCATCAAATGAAAGTTTGGTATCAAGGGTAATGTCCACATTTTTCACTTTTTCTGCCGGAAGTGGACAATGGCCCAAGCTGTCAGGCCACCAGGCTGGGGACCAGATGTTAGATTCACCTCCCAGCAGCAGCACTTCGCTCTTATCCCAATTCAGCTTCAAGCAGTTATCCAGCATCTACTGGCTGACCTGTGACATACAATATTTGAATTTTTTAGCCGTCTCGTTCACCTCCTTACTGATGGATAGCACTATCTGGGTGTCGTCGGCATACGACACTGGAGTAAAACCACATCCCCTTATAATTTCAGCCAAAGGTGCCACGTATAAATTTAACAAGCGTAGGGCTCAAGGAGGACCCCTGGGGTACCGCACAAGGTGAACTAAAGGAATTAGACTTTGCCTCTCCCAACTCAACTGAAAAAGTTCTATTACCTAGATAGGAGGCAAGGAGGGCTGAAGCCGAGTCATGGACCCTTGCCTTTGTCAGACGGATCAGGAGTGTCTCATGGCTGACCGTATCGAAGGCCGCCGATAGGTCTAATAATACCAAGGCGGCCTTCCCTCCATCGTCCAACACACTCATGAGTTCTTCCACCGCGGTCAGCAAAGCTGTTTCCGTCCCGTGACCCTCCCGGAATCCAAATTGAGAATGATCTAGCCAGTTACCCTCCACCAGATATCTGGACAACTGTTTGTTTAATATTTTCTCTAGGATTGTTGCTGCAAATGGGATCCTGGCTATGGGTCTATAGCTGCCAGGCTCCTCGCTATCCAAATTTTTTTTTTTTTAGGAGCTGCCTTACCGATATAATTTTCCAGACATCTGGAAAGATCCCGGATTTTAGGATTAGTGAAAAAGGTTTCTCCAATAATGAGCTCAACAACTCAGGGAAGAGCTGCATTACTTTGGGTGGAAAGGGGTCCATTGGACTACCTGAACTGATGGTATTCACTTCCTGCACAATCTGTTCTATTGTGGGTGTAGTGAATTGGAACAGTGGGATCTGCTTCGACCACTCAGCTGCTTTTATTGGGTACGATAGGGCCTGATCTAAGTTACCAGAATGGTGACTCTTAAAGGAGTTAAAGACCGAGGATACTTTGTTAACAAAGAACTCACCCAATGTGTTGCAGAATTCTGATGTCATTGTCTCTGAACTGTTATTATCATTTTTTGCTAGTTTCTTAACGGTGGAAAACAGGGCCTTGCTAGATCCCTTTGAGTCATTGATTTTTTGCACGAAATAATTGCTTTTTTCCATAATAATTAATTTTTTATAGGTGCCTAATGCCACTTTATACTCTTCTTTAAGCCTAGCGTCATAGTTTGACCTCCATTTTTTCTCTGAACTTCTGCAGCTCTGTTTTTGAGCCTTAAGTGCTTCCGAAAACCATGGCTGTGATGGGGTTTTCCTTTTAAAAGTGACTTTCCTTAATGGGACAGCCACCTGAACTGCTGTGTTTATCCACTTGTTAAGTTGTTCACAGGCTCTATTGCTGTCTGAGGCAAGATCTGGGTAAGATACATGAAGATTGTGTAGGAAAGTCTGAGAGTTAATCTTTGACCAGTCAGGATAGGTGGCATTCCTCAGCGTTTCAACGGGCCTTCTGGTATTTTCCTTAATTTCTAATGAAAAAGTAATCACCTTATGGTCAGACCATGGGACCTGAAGGGTGCCAACTATGTTTAAGCCCTGACAAGAGGTGAAAATACCGTCCAAGGAGTGGCCAGCGGAGTGCGTGTCTAGAAAAACCTTTTGTTCTAAAGAGAAATCAGCCAGAGTGTCCTTAAAGGAGGCTACCTTAACGTCTGCATTTTTCTCCAGATGTAGATTAAAGTCCCCCAAAATAGTGTAGTCGGGACCTGTCAGACTTGATTCTAGGAAAGGACTAAGTAACTCAATCAATGGTGTCTTGGCACTAGGAGGCCTGTAAATTAATAGGCCATTGAAAGTGCAGTTATTAGTGGTCTTAATTTGAAACATTAATGTTTCACAGTTCGAATTGCTGCCTTTATCCGATCTCTTAACCCTAAACCTGTCTCTGGCTATAATTGCTAGACCCCCCGCGTTTCCCCTCTCTATCCGCTCTATATATAGAGAAGCCCTCTGGAATAGCCAGGGCCAGATCAGAGTCAGATGCTACATCGGCCCAAGTCTCCGTAATAAACAGTAGATCCAGATTTTGGCTAACAATTATTTCTGCCGTGTGGGTGTTATGTTTTACTAGTGACCTTGCGTTTATTACACCAGCCTTGATAATGGTGAGTTTGCAATCAGATTTATTAGACTGAATATGGGGCACGCTTAACCCTCGATATGTGAAAAGGCAAAGGTCTGCATATAACCAGGACAGTTTTTAGGTTCCTGGTGTAGCTCAACAATGTTTGTTTTGGATGAGAGAGAGAGTGAATGTTTGAATGCAAATGTTGATCAACCAGGTATGATTGCGTCTTGTCATTGTTGAACTTTTTATGATAATGTCATTTTTATAGATATGATGTCTTGTATTGTTTGTGTTCTCTATGATTGTGAAATTTGGTGAACTTTAACCAACAAATTATTTGAAAAATCTTCCGTAAAAATAAAAGTGATTAATTCCATGAAATTCATTTCCTATTCCGCACTAAGTTTAATTCTTTGCGCGTAGATGATTAAAACAAAATAGTATTCACAGTACTGGCAGTTGTTTTGTTTGGTCGTGATAAAGAGGCTTAGCCTTGCTGTGGAAAGCCCACACCCAGTGTTGTTTTTTCACTCGCTCAATAAGAGGGCAGCTGGCTCTAAGTCTCATTGAGCGAAGTTCATGACTAGAGTACCTATACTTCCTCTGGTTTTGTAGGATTTGCACAGGAGTTGTGGCCCTGGGCCCGGTCCCGGCGCGAACGGGCGCAGACGGCCTCGCCTTTGGCGTGCCAGATGAACCTGCCCGCTGCGCGGTCGAGCAAGGATAGCCAGTTCTAGGAGTCAAAGGCGGGAGGGGAGTGTAGGAGGGGCCAGGCTACTGGACCGCCAACCCTCCAGTTCCCACAAGACGGCGGCTCGGAAATTCAGGACCTCCGCGACAGCGCCTAATCGGCTGCGCGGTGTCCAGGGTACAAGTGCGGCCCTACAGAATGTCCCTACGAGTAGGTTCATAATTAAAAAACAATATACACAACCAAAGACAATGTATTAAAATCTGCAATTATTTAAAAAAGAAGCATCGCAGACTACCCGGCTTTCCGCCTCAGGAAGCTCTGCTGCCAAATCCAAACACGCGATGTGAAAAGCAGGAATTAAGTACAGGTGAGGGCAGGAGGGGCCAGGCTACTGGACCAACAACCCTCCAGTTCCACCAAGATGGCGGCTCGGAAATTCAGGACCTCCACGACAGCGCCTAATCAGCTGCGCGGTGTCCAGGGTACAAGTGCGGCCCTACAGAATGTCCCTACAAGTAGGTTCGTAATTAAAAAACAATATACACAACCAAAGACAATGTATTAAAATCGGCAATTATTTTAAAAAGAAGCGCCGCAGACTTCCCGGCTTTCCCCCTCAGGAAGCTCTGCTGTCAAGTACACTGCACCTTGCCCTTGGTGTCTTGGGCCTACTTTAGGAGTGATTTATTTGTATTAAAAAAGCAAGGTTTTGCCCTGGAAAAGGTTTATTTTCCCAGGTTGACGTGACAGGTTAGAATTGCACACATAGGCTCTGCAATGGGAGGCCTGAGACGTGTTTAAAGCGCTACATAAGTGGGTGGTTCATACAGTGCAGCAGGACCACTAGTAACATTTAATTTAAAGGCCCTGGGTATGCGTAGTTCACTTTACTAGGGACTTATAAACAATTTAAACATGCCAATTGGGTGTAAGCCAATGTTACCATGGTTTGAGCAGACATCACAAGCGCTTTAGCACTGGTTAGCAGTGATTAGCAGTGGTGCAGTCTACAGAGTCCTAAGGACAACAAACAGCAGTCAATCTGAAGGCAAAAAGTTAGGGGGGAAAGCACACCAGATCTAACAGTCACCAACACAGAGGCACAACTATTCAGTATCGGAACATCTCCAACTGTGCCCATTCTAATGTCACCTACATAGTCAGCACGAACCACAAAGCAAAGATACCAGGGGAGGCACAGATTACAGCACACCTTTCCCTTCACACAACAAGGAAAAACAACTGTAACTGTGAGGCATAGCTTCCTAGAAAATGATAAAAACAGTAGACAATATAACCACTACCAAAAACTTTAAGTAGGAAAAACACAGGACAAAAAGAACATACAGCATCATTATAATTCCACAAGGAAATTTGAGATTTACATCATACATAGTCCTGAAGATAAAATGGCTTACACTTAACTTTTGGACATGTTTTTCCAATAAAATAAGAAGCTAATGGTTGTATCCTACTTGAATCATCCAGTGGTGCAGAAAGATCCTGTGCCACACATGCACAGTCCTAGCCAGGCGTAACATGCTCCAAACTTCTCCACCATCCAAAATCACAACATTCTTCTTTAAATTAATGATTTATTTTGGACCAAAATATCCAAAACTTTCTTTAGGCATCCAACCTGTTTTTTACATAGACCATTTCCGTCACAGACATTTTCTCTCTCACTGAATTTTTAACATCATAGCATTGTGTATACTTCCTCCGATACTCACATACATCCAGTGAGAACACTCCACCACCACTCTCATGTCCACCAACCTTCCTCAGCCACAGGGATTTAGTTTAGACCATGCTTTTCTTCCCTTGAGACACCAAAATAGTGACATACTGGTTACACTGTTGTGAGTGCCACTATGATCCCAAAGCTTTTCATACAGCACCTCTTTGAGAGGTACTCCTCTTTCCAAAGCAGGTTGGGCACACTCCTTTACCAAACCCTTCATTCGTTCCACAAGAGAATTCACCTGTGACGAATATAGAGCAGTGTTAAAATGTGAAATAGAGAGGTCACTTAAAAATGTCTTCATTTCCAGAGAGTTAAACAGGTCCTCAGTATCCATAATTAGGGTGTTGTAAATGCCCTAACAGGCAAAAACATCACACAGAAATTCCAACACACTTCTAGTGGTAACCGAATTAACACAACAAGCTGTGACCCATTTTGATGTGCAAACAATGGGTTGGCTCTCTAATGACAGGGTGGCCACCTTCTTGACCCTATCTGTTCGAAATTCCCTATTTCAGTCAGGGGCTCTCTCCCTGTGTCCTGGTCCGATCATTTTGTGATCGATATTTCCTGGCTAATCCATAGTAACCATACATTGGGTCCGCCCTGCCAAGGGCCTCCAGACAAATCCTCCTTCTGCCTTCAGTCTTACCCTCGCTGAGTCATGTTGAGCTCTTTTCAAGGACCTGAATGGAGCTCTTGACAGCTTCACTAGCTGGATCTCTCAGGTGGTAGAGCGTTTGTCTCCGACAACTTTTCAAAGGCGTACCAGAGATTCCCCATCTAAACCCTGGTTCTCAACTGCGCTTAAAGTCTAAAAGCAACTGTGCAAAAAAATTTAACGCAGTAGGATACAGGAATAATGCCTGACGGCTAGAATGGCCCTCAGAGAGGCTCAAAAGGTGTTTTATGTGTCTATTACACAAACAAAAAGCCTCTACTATGCTGAACTCATCGCTCTCTCCAGGAACAATACTAAGGAAATCTTTAACATTGTTCAAAGCTTCCTATCTCCTAGAGCAGAGGCTATTACTCATCCCGACTCGTCTGCTTGGTGTGAAGAACTATCTAGTTTCTTCATTGATAAGATCCAAGCACTGCAAGCTAATTTCAACATCAGAGATAGCTTCTCTCTAGAGAACTCACCCCTTATCCGGCTGACTCCAGCTTTGCCACCGTCACCTGCTTTGGAGGCTTTTACATCTATCACTCTGTTAGACTCATTGATGGTCCTCAAGTCTCTTAAATCATGATCACCGACTGACCCTTGTCCGGCAAGATTGTTGTCCTCTGTCGCAAAGATGGTCAATCTCATGGTAAATAGACTAATCAACCTGTCCCTCTCGGAAATCACAGTGCCTATAGCCTGGAAACAGCCCATATTTGTGCCACTATTGAAAAAACCTACTCTGTATCCCTCTATCCTTTCTAGCTATCGCCCTATTTCTCTCCTTCCTGGTGTGGCGAATGTATGTGAAAAAGGGGTAAACAAACAACTATCCAACTATGTTGAACTTCACGGCCTGCTCCACCTGGCTCAATCAGGCTTCAGAGCATCATACAGCACTGAGACGGCTCTTGTCCAAGTTGCTGAACCCATTTGGGAAACTCTGGATTCAGGCGGTGGGGCGGCCTTGATTCTGTTGGACCTTTTAGCGGCACTCGACACTGTGTCACATTCCTTGCTTCTGGACCGCCTCCTGGAAATTGAAATTTCGGGGTGTGCCTGGAGATGGCTGAAGTCCTTTCTGGAAGGAATCTATTTTGAACTCTCCCCTAGGACCTCTCTGCCTTCTTCATGTAATCTGTAAGCGCTACGAGGCCTAAGGGTAGAATGCGCTCTATAAATACAATTTTCATTTCATTTCATTTCAAGGTAGACCACAACAAGCCTTGTTCCCCCTTTCCCTTCCTTCCCACAGACCATGACCGCAGAAGGACCTCAGGGGTCTACTCTGAGCCCCCTTCTTTTTAATATATATGTTACTTCCCTTAAACAGTTGGCTGAGGAGCTTGGAGCCAAGATCATCACTTACGCAGATGACACCCAGCTCCTCTTCACTTGGAAGAAAAATAATTCCTCTACCTCTCTAGATAAATACTGTCTGGCGACTGTCTTTCAATGGCTTTCCTCAGCACAGTTAAAGTGCAACGAGGAGAAAACGAAAATCCTTCTTTCTGGGAGCTTCCCCCATCAGTTCCGGGAATCACTTTGGCCAGATGAATATCCCATGCCAACTTCTGAGGGTCAACCCATGGTTTGATGAGAAGTTGATCTTCTCTACTTAGATCAAGAAGCTTACAGGTCAGTGCTTCGGCACACTAAAATCCCTTAGAAAGTTCCTACCTTTTCTCCCTAGTCAGCAAAGGAAATGGTTACCCATGCTTTGATATAATCACACATTGACTATGCTAATGCCCTGTACGTAGGCCTGCCAGGCTATCTCTTGAACAGACTGTAGGTAGTCCAAAATGTCGCTGCCAGGAACCTTCTAAATATCCCTATGAAGTCCAGCGTGAAACAACACTTGCATGATCTCCACTAGCTACCTGTAACAGAAAGAGTTACATTGAAATCCCTTGTCCTGGCACACTCAGCTCTATACGAACACTGTCCTGTCTACCTGAGAAAGCGCTTGAGGTTTTATGTTCCCTCCAGACACCTGTGTTCAGCCACGCAGCTTCTCGCCCACACCCCAAGATTTTGCCTTAAGAGAGTTTGAGGGAGCTCTCTTGCTTTTAGGGCGGCCTCTGTCTGAAATCTGCTTTCCTTTGCAGCATTCAGCTGCAAGATCTTCAGTAAAAGACTAAAGTTGTTTCTATTTATCTAGTAGCCCTTTCCACATTTCCTCCACCAGGTTTGTGCTGGGACACTCTTTGAGTAGCTGTGCGCGTTAGAGATTTCATAAACCTTAACAAAACATAAACAATTCAACATTTCACCAACTCATATCTATCCCACAGTGGTAATAGTTCTATTGGTCCCACACTAACCAAACCTAATTTTCTCCAATGCTCTTTAGGCATTTCCACTGGAGAAAGAGGAGTAGTTCTCACAATTTTGGATTTGTCACTGTATGCACATCGCAAACAATCCTTCACTCAATCAGGATTTGTAAATCACAGCAAATTACCTGTGAGGGTCTTGAGGCGCTTAGCCACCACTTCAACCTGTTTATCGAAACCTGGCCAACAGTAATGCTCTCGCACCCTGGCTTTAGTGGAATTCATTCCAAGATGCCCTTTGTGAGCTAAATTTACAAATGAGTCCCCATAATGTGAATTGGTGGAACTAAACGCTAACTTCAATACAGCACCCCATTAAAGATATTCACCTCATTACGACGTACATTCCAAAGTCTTTGACCTCTTCAGGCATCAACTTTACAAACAGGCCACCCACCAAATCATAATCAAATGTCTGTTTCCACTCAAAATCCCTAATAATCTCAACCTCCCACTCTATCTTCGTATGGGTTGACTCTTTGATCCACAACATAGGAAGTTCAGAATCAGCAAAAATTGGCACATCCAGGGGAAGATGTAATACGCAGTCCGCAGATATATTTTCCTTCACATGAACATATTCCACATGGAAATGAAACTCTAAAAAACTTTTGAACAGTCTTTTTATCCTGGGAGTAGTAGCATCAATATTTTGGAAAGGCAGTAACTGAATTAAAGGTATGTGATTGGTTTTCAAAACAAACGGCAAACCCCGCAAGAAAGAGTTGAAATGGTGAATCGTCCACATGCAGGCGAATAGTTCTCTTTTAATCACAGAATACTTCTCTTCTGCACCTTGCAACAACATGAGGCAGTGGCGACCAACACTAAAAAATACCGGTGGCGTTAGTGGAGGGTGCGCTGAGGGGGGGAGAAGGGGCCAGAGAGAAGCATGCATGTGAGTGCACGGCACTGCTCTAGTATGAGAGCGGCGTGGGTGTTGCCCTGAGCGAGCTGACAATACGCTCCGCTCAGGACAGGGAGTCTGTGGGGGTTTCTCCAGCCCAGCTGTTCAACACAGCCGGGCTGGAGTTGTGTGTTTGGCCAGCCTGAAACACACATGCGCACCTAAAAGGGCACATAGCACTCCACTCCTCCTCACCCCTCCCATGCCCCAACCCTCCCTCCATTAGCTGGCTCGGAACTGGCAAATGAAGAATAAAACAATACTAAGATATCGTTTTATTTTTCACTTGCTGGCGCAGGCAGTGGGTGATGCTCCTCGGCCATTGCAGAGGAGCCGCCGCTGCCCTGAGGCAAAAGCAATCAGCTTCTTCTCTCCATCCACTATCTGAGAAGGAACTTCAGCTAAACCCTTCAAACTGGCATCTGTGGTGAGTATTGTCTTCCTGGAAACCTCAAACTGTCCCAGAGTCGTATTTTACAAATGATCTGTTTTTATTTTTATAAAGGCGTCTTCACAAATCTCTGACCAAAGTCAACATTTTTATGAAGTAAACACCTAATAGGTTGCAGCACTCCATCAAATTAAGTAACAAACTTCAAGTGCCAAACCAAGAGAAGACCTCACTTGATCTTTATCGGGAGGGAGTAAGTGCCTTCACAATGGTATTCGTATTTTTAAATGTAGAATGTATTCCTTTCCCGGATACCATGTTATGGAGGTATGAGACTGAGCTCCCCCTAAACTTAAAATGTTCTCTTTTTAATATGAGCCCGCTTTCCTTCAATCTAGTTAACACATGTATTAGCGTCAAATCATGGCTCTCACTGTCTTTTCCATAGACCAGAATATCGTTTTGAAAAAACATTTTATAGGTAATGCCTTTAGGTACGTCTTTCATCACCCTTTCGAAACATGCAATAGCTGAAGTAAGACCAAAAGACATACTCTAAACTCGATGGGCTTCCAAAGGTGTAAGAAACGATGTTAAGTGTATTGAATCCTCATGAAGATGTACTTGATGATATGCAGATCATAAATCATTGACACTACAAACATTGGCCCCTTTCAACAATGCTAAAGCTTCAGGTATATTAGGCAGCAGTTGCCAGTTAACCCATATACGAAGGTTACAATCTCTGACATCCACACGCATCCTAATATTGGTACAATTGTCCTTAGAAGGCAAAACCACTGCTGCCAACCAATTTCCTCAGTCACACCCAAATACAGTTCATCTTATAAAGGCCATAACATCAAATTTGGTACTTTCCTTCCATTGTGCATAACAGCCTTGACATTTTTCTTCAGAATAATTCCATGCACCTGCAATGGCAACAAGGAGCACCTGATCAAGTAAATTGTGATTAAGAATTAATATTTAATTATTATTTTAATAATAATAAAGTGCGAACATTCACCTTATGGGCATATTGGTGCTGTAAACATTGACAATGAAAATCCAGAAGAAGAAAAACTTGCCTGCAAGAAAAAAGTACAGATAAAGGCAATTATTAGTGTCTCACCATCTGATGAAAAGCCACATTTTCAGGCTTTTTCTGAAGCTCTCCAGAATGAATTTAATCTCAGAGAGTTATGGGGTTTATTCCATGTATGTGCAGCCTTCACTTGAAAAGATTTCCCACCAAATCTGGACTTCCTAAATCTGGGCAGGTTTGCTGTAGAAGATCTTAAGGATCTTAAGGGTTTATAGCAGATCCCTCTGGTGGCACTCTGGGTTTACCTTCCCTAGTGCCAATGGGTAATCTAACAAGATTTTCATGAATGTTCTCTCCTTCAATACCTACATTATGAAGTATTTAACCTTGTTTCCTTGCGAACAAAAACTTATCTCTTCCAATAGTGATCAAATAAGAATTATGATAAAAATTGCAGAGGTTGTGCCATCCCAACTGAAGCCAACTCTAAACTCCTAAGGAAAAAATGCCACACAACAAACTGAAACAAACTCACACAATTAAAGCAAAAACTTAATGTAATAAACTAGTATAAAAAATTAAAATTCCATTAAGGATATTGATATACACAAAGTCTTGACATAATCCAATTTAATCCTGTACAAGTCGCTTGGTTGTGCCACTAAATCTACTCTGTATAAATCAACGGTACCTTCATGCCAAAGTGTGGTATGCAAACTTACACCAAAATGTGAGGTTAATGTAGAAATGTAGGCAAAATATTTGATAGAGTAAACCGATCTCACAGTTACATATTTCCCTTGAACCCTGACCTTCTGATGTAAGACTTTACCATCTGCAAATGAGGAAAGGCAATACAAAACCCATGTTAAAGGATTCTGGTACTTTCAGTTTCTGGACAAAGGCAGCTCAAAGAGCTGTAGTTTATTTATTTATTAATATATTTATGACATTTGATTAAGCGCGAACAAATGCCCGTGGGCGTCTCGGCGCTAATTAGTTGCTCACAAGGCTCGTTTCAAATACAGCAGCTTCCGAAATTACTGGTACAAACACCACAGCCGCAGGGCAGTTGAAATAAGATCTACCTAAACAAATAAACTTGCCAGGCAGATGTAAATGAGCATTAAAATTGCAGCGACATACAAAAACAACAGTTATCAGATAATCTTATGATATAAATAACCGTCTTGAACGTAGGCAGGTTCATCGCTTCAGTTTTGGTGACCACCTGAAAACACAGGACGCTCGTCACCACTTTTAAATTGAATTAATCCCCACAAAGGACAGAAGTAACTTCCAGCTTTATTGTCACCAACAAAAGACCACAACTATCCTGTACTGGAACAGCTTTAACTGACCGTCAGGTGCACATTCTAATGTCACCTAGGTAGGCATCTGGAACCACAAAGGAAAGATTCCACGGCGGGAACAGGTTCCAACAGAAAATTCTTTTGCCTATGATGTCTTTTCTCATTTTTTATTTTTTTTTGTGCAAAGGTATACGCCCAGGCAGTCTAAAAAAACAAGAGCTGGCTTTTTTAAGAACACATTATACAAAAACAAAACATAAAAATAGCGCAATGAACTGTAATGATATCAAAAATAATGTTTAATTATATTAATAAAAATGAATAAATACATATAATCCTGTATACATGATATGTTTACACAATAAAATCTAATAGTTCCTGATATAATTCTTCTTAAGAAAATCACAAGATTTAATCAACAATCAGCAATAAATATTATCCCTGATTCTGGCGGACTGGGCTGTATCTGTCAACACGTTTCGACAATATTTTTTATCTTCATCAGGACAATGAATATTCAGCCACCTTTCTAGATTGCTTATTATTCTAAACACACTTAAGAACTTGGTTGAAGGGAGTGAGGCACCTTCCTTTATATTTTGGAGTAGGTATGTGAAATCTGTTCAGACATAATTCACTGCTCCCATCTCACTTCTACCTTCAATAATCTTCCTGACGATATTCTTAATGAGCAGATAATTCTACTTCTGGTTCCTAGGATTTCACGATTTTAGGGAAAGAAACTTCAGACAGTTTCCGTCGATTCCTCACTGCAGCACATAGTTGTTCACATAAACGGTGACCTTTACGAAGCGGTAATTTCCCCAACGTAAATAGTGGACAATTCTGTGCGGTTATTGTTGTGCAGACTTGTCGATTTCAGAATAATGGTAGACAGATACGGTTGTTCGGGAGCACACCACGGTAAAACGTGTAAATTTGTAGACAGGCCTTAACTCGGCTTGAGATTAGAAAGGCTGTTTTACAAATCTTAAAAAAGCCAGCTCTTGTTTTTTAAGACTGCCCGGGCGTATACCTTTGCACAAAAAAATGTTTTCCCTGACCCAGGAGCCATATCCGAACCAGGGGGTCCTTGATACACTACATAGTCTTTTCTCATTATGCCTCTGTAAGGAATCACAATTGACTCTGACTCAAGTAAGGTTGATTCATTGAAGTCAGCAGGACACGTAAAAAACACTGTGCACCGCTTTTCCTCCCAATCGAAAATCAACTGTCCCAACACCCATTCCAGAATCCTCACACCGCAAACTTCTCTGCATTCTCCCGGCACGCGGGGAGGACTCCTGATGCCAGAAGAATGTACAGAAGAACATAACACATCTATCCCCCTTACAAGAAGTCAATAATATCCAGAAATTGCTAATAATATATGACAACAAAAATGAAATAAGGAACCACGTATACAACATTAAAGCCTAGAAAACATAGTCACACAGACAACAAATTAGTACTGTAAAGTATAATCCTGGAACTTAGAAGGCAATCTGGTAGACCTTGATGGCAGGGAACAACCCATGGCGTTAATTTCCCTATGAACTTCATCCCCAACCTGGTTCTTCATTTGGTCACCCAGACACGATCTTGAGACAGATATGTTTTCCTTGTTTCACCATTTGCCATCATCTAATTTTACTGCAGTTTTATTTATTCAGATCGGAGAACTTAGACCCATCCACCTTCTCAGCAACTTGTAGCAAGGCACACGCTCCCTAAGTAAAAAGTCAGAGTTGACAGTTGTGCAAACTGCCCACAACAGTTTTCCAAGTTTCCCTTTACAGTTTAGTCCATTAGCTTTTAACAATTGCACATTCTCCTCCATGACCCTGTTAATTCGCTGAATAAGACCATTACTTCTTGGGTGATATAAGGATGTCTTGACATGCTTAATACCCATGGGTTGTAAGAATTCCTCAAATTGTGTGGACGTAAATTGACAACCATTATCTCTAAGTAGTACATCAGGCACGCCTTCCGAAGCAAACACTGATTCAAGAAACTTAATCACACACGCAGGATTAGATGTTTTCACAAATTTGACTTCGGGACAGCTACTATGGTAGTCCATACACAGGTACATTACCAGATATAATCATGGGACCTACGATGTCAATCCCCAGTTTAACCATGGCCTGCTGGGACCTTCAATCACCTCCACCAGACTGGGAATCGTCACCTGAGACTTGTGGCTAACCGCACAATTCAGACAATCCCTCACAAAATACTCTACATGTCTGTCTAAAGCAGGTCACCAAAAGTTTTCTCTTATTCTTCTCTTCATGGCACTCATGTCTATGTGGCCTTCATATGCCAATGCAAGTACCTTGCCTCTCATGGCATCTGGAACCAGCAATAGAGGCAAACAATATAATAACCCATTCACAACTGATAAATCATCAATCACATGTTTATATTTGCTGACAGGACCTTGATCACTATTTCCATCTGATCACCCCTTGGTTATAACCTTCATGATGTTCTTGATTTCTTGAGCTGTCTCATAAGCCTCTCTCCACTCCTGCTCTGTTATGGCCCCTTCGGACTGACTATCTACACTACAAACTATCTCAGACTCCTCACTCGCACCTCCTACCCCAACACAGTCTTTACAACAACTGGTTAACCTAGATAAGCAATCGGCCAAAAGCTTTTCTTGCCAGTGCACATACTCAACACTAAAATTGTGTTCCCTAAGTCTATATTGCCATTTCGCAATTCTGGGGGTTGTTTCTCCCAACCTCCTGTGGTGAATAGCTGTACCAGTGGCTTATGGTCAACATGTACTACAAACCCTGAAACCACACCAATAATGCTTTAAATGAGTGATGCCCTAACAACATTCGAGAGCTTCACGCTCAATTACAGAATAGCAAGACACAGACCACCTCTGTGCTGCCGGAGTACAGCTCCTCATCCCCTTTGACTAGCATCGGTCATGATTATAGTTTGATCCTTGGTATCGAGCACCTTGAGAGGGATGGCATGCGCTACCTCCTGCTTTATCTGCCCAAACTCCTTGGTGCACTCTTCGTCCCAACTGAACCTAACATTTTATTTAAGGATACATCTCATGTTATAAGTCTTGGATGCACAATTGGGCACAACCCTGGCATAAAACTCCACGAGCCCCAGTAAAGACCTCAAATGATGGGGGCGTGGCTATCTGCAAGGCATGACGGGCGTCTCCTAGCCGAGCTCTGGGCCGGGCCCTGAATCCTGACAGCAACTGTGCCATTGTGGGGCCATCCGACCATCTGTGCTACCTCGCAGACCCCCGGCAACCCTGGGTGACTCTGAGGGGCTAGGAAAGGTTACAGACCTGCACAGAACCCGAGTTTGGATGAGGAATCACTGGTGCTGCGGCCTGGATTACGGAGACGGCTGAGGCCGCACTATGCAACTCTCTGACTGGCACAGCTGAGAGAAATGGGCATACAGAGGGGCGGCGTGCACTAGAGTATAATTAATACCCACCCCCCCTGAGGTCGCCGGACCCTCCGATTTGAAAGTAGGGTCGTGGACAAAGATCGGCACTGATGGAGGGGCCTGCTGCCGGAAAATACTGAGTGAGGAGAGGTGGGGAGTCCGTAGGGCCAGGCCGCCCCTGCTAAGGTGAAATAACAATACCTGTTGTCGCTGCTGACTGACCTAGGAGAAGCAGGTGTTACAGGGGGGCTGACAACCATCAATGAGCAATAACACCTCCCTCCAGGCACCGGTGCTTGTCACTCTGAGCTGGGCCTGCAAGATACAACTGTGGAGGAGTGGAGTGGCCCAGCCGTGCTGGGAAAATGAGCGGAGCGGCAGGACAAGCAAATAAGATCGAGGCGACTACAGCCCCACTGGGATGACGAAAGGCGACCCGGGGCCGGCATCTGGCCACCCACACAGAAAGGATACTGCTGACTCTCAGCCTCTTCTTTTTTGTGGGACACAGCGAACAGTGAGTACTGCGCCCGGCTGGGCCAATCAAGGCCTATACCCAGAACTGATTGAACAGAGCACCCGTTGGCTGCCACCTGGCCCAATTCCCAAGGGCTCACCGAACTCATAAGGGCCTTAGTATCCCGGGCTGAGTGCTGGGGATTGTGCATGCAGCAGGGAGCCACCTTACCAGCGTGAACTCTGATTAAATGACTGGCTGGGCATAGAACTGGTGAGGTGAAACGGGGTGAATTACACACGGTGAGAGCGGCACAACTTTGGGAGAGAACATAAATACCGCAATCAACATGCTTAGCAGTGCCCACTGTACAATATGGGGTGCAACAGGGGGAAGCAAAGCGAGCCCCTTGCCTAGGCAGGGCATGATCACACAGATCAGGACGATACATACAGCGCCCCTGACCCGGACTGTAAACCGCCAACAGCAACAATTTGATAAGCTGGACTTAATATTGTAGAAGGTGGGTGACTCCAGAAAGGCAATTAAACAGCAAGTGAGTGCTCTCAATACAGGGTTCACGCTTCTAAAAGTCGGCCATAGCAAGCTCGCAGATACGGTCCGAACCAACAAAATGCACATTGCGGAGATAGTGTTGCAGCACAATGCCCATTCAGAGCAACTTGGAAACTTGTGGCGGCAGCTCTCAGGTCTGCAGGACAGGGGGGATGATGCAGAGGGAAGGGCTCATCGCAAAAACATGCAGATTGTGGGATTACAGGAACACTGTAAGGGGTCGAACCCCACCCAATACACAGAACAATGGTTACGGGACATGATTGCACCGGAAGGCCTCACTGAATTTTTTTGTGTGGAGAGAGTGCACAGGATACCGGCACGACCCCCACCCCCTGGTGCCCTGCCTAGGCCGATAATAGCATGTATCCTTAACTTCAAAGACCGGGAACCCCTGCTCCGAGTAGCCCGTGAAAAAGCCAGATACAATTTGAGAACAACCGAATATCTTTATACCCTGATTTTACATTAGCAGTACAAAGAATGAGAGCATCGTTCAAGGAAGGTAAAAAGCAGCTCAGGTGCCATTACTTGAAAAATACTCTCCTCTTCCCAGACAGGCTAAAATTGATACACCATCAGAAATCCCACTTCTTTGATAGCCCTGAAGAAGCAGAGGAATGGTTGGAAGTTACGTTGATGCCATGCCTGTCACAAGACTCGTCCCAGAATATGAGGCCGAAACCATGCAAATCTCGGAAGGCTGGACACTGTAAAACAGACTGCAAGAAATAGCCTCATCTGGATGCCATGGTGAGCCCATCCCAGGAGCAAATAATTGAAGGTCAGAAATCGGGGATACTAACGGCTGCAGCGCTGGATGAACGAGGACGCACACTCGACGTCTGGATTTCACGACTCATCAGATGACAATACTGTACATTCAGACTCCAAAAACAGCCTAGCCCTCTTCCCTTTTGTCACCCCATAGACAGTGAATGATTACTTGGGCTGATGTACTTGGTTTGTAAGTGCAGGATTGGGGAGACCTGCTATAGGTAGTTAAATTGTTTTAAATTGCATATATAGATCTGGCAATGCTTGGTTATATGTTGTGTTAGGGCCCGAGCTTGGCCAGCTATGTAACTAATTTAGTGTATTACAACCCTATACTTACTGCTTACCATGGTTTCCACCTTCCCCATTACAACTGCAATTTTATCTTAATTGTTTGACTTTAATACTGTTCTTACTATCATAGTTTGGTCCTCTGCCGTTCTGTGGGGGAACCTAGTGTTGTGGATTGTTATTGGTTCTCACTCGCTACAGAATCAGTATCCACCACCCAGGGCCGCATGGGGGTTGTATGACACAGCTACACAAATAACTTTATGGCTACAACAGGGAACTACAAGTTCTTGACTTAGAATGTTAGGGGGTTGGAGTATGTCCATAAGAGTCATAGGGGCATATTCTCAAGAAGCTATCGGAAAGCTAACGGCACTTTATAGCAGCCAAAGTCATGATAAAGTCCAAAGTCACTATAAAGTTAACGCCCCATTCACAAGCTGGTGCTAACAGACCATATCACCAGTTTACATGCGATAGCAGCTGCAAAAAACATCCCCACAGATGACCCTGGTAATTATCGCTAATGAGATGCAGAGTAGGCGTTCCCGTTCAAAAAGCCACGACATCACCACTCTGCAACAATCACAACAACCAGCCAGATCGGCGATAAGATCACAAAACATGTGTTAAGGCACATTAGCAGCAGGAAACTAATACCGGTCCTGACCTGGTGTAAAGTTGGACCACAGCCTGCACCACAAAATGGAGCCCAGCCCATAGTCACATCTGAAGAACAAAAGATGCATGGAGCCACTAAAAACGTGGCGCAGACACCCAAGAGGGCCAAAACACCCACCGCCACCACTCCCAGGACCACCCACCACCACCCCCCGGACCAACACTGAAGCAGCGCAGACAAAGACAGCGACCCTCCAAAAACGCACCAACCTCACAGACCCAAACCAAAGAATGTCATTGCCCACTAAAGGCTCAAAAGGACAACCATCCTCCGCATCCTGACCACCATTGTACACAGGCTGAAGGGACCAACACAGCTGACAACTAACATCCCACCTCAGACCAAGCTGCTGGCCGTGATGCACCTGTTGGCTACTGGTACCCTCCAACCAACATCCGCACAAGTCAGAGGAGTCACACAGCCAGCCCAATCCAAGACCCAAACAACGGGCATGGATGACACCATCATCTTGGTACCCCACTATCTATACTTCCCACATACTGCACAGGAACAGCCGGAGACCAAGCAAGGCGTCTACGCCACAGCTGGCTTCCCGCACATATCAGGGGGCAATTGTCTGCACACATGTCCTACTTGGGCCCCCTGGCAACATTGCACAATAAGCGCAACAGAAAACGTAGGTATCCCACCAATGTCCAGGCAATATTGGACCACTGAGGAACCCCGCCACCACCCCAGGCAGTGTGCATGATTTGTACACCTTCTGACAGTCCATCATCAACCAGTGTTACCAGTTTGGCACCCACGAAAATGCACTGCTTGTTGGCCAATACCAAATGAACACACCACACACCTCAACTCCACAATCATGCAACTCACAACTCTGGGGATGCACATGTCACAAACTCACATACAACATGCCCACCCACCAGACACGACAAAACAACTTACTGTGGGAACCTGGGCCAGCCATGTACATTAACCGTCAATGGCATGGCACCTCAGCCACACAATAGCAGGATGACGGAAGAGGTGGGGACCAGACATGTGCGAAGGAGGCAAGTGACCATTGAATATGAATGTACACAATGACAAGTGGGGCACGGTTGTGCTGGACAGACTGCAGTATGCAGACCACACACATATCCATGTCAACAGACCCCACTGATGTATGGAGTGCAGTGGACAGTAGACGCAACCATGTCACCCCAGCCAGTGGGGGATATCAAGAAAAAGCAGCTTGTTACATTTCTCCTCTAAGCGTGAGCGGGGTGGGCTGGCCCGGCGTAGGCCAGGCCAGCGTAGGGGTGTGAATAAAAGACATGTAACTCTGGCGGTGGTCCTCTTCTAGAATGCCCAACGTCTCTGCCAGGTTGGAGACTCTCACCCCATCGTGAAACCTATGCCGTTGCCCTGAGCGGAGTTGCCTGAGACCCTGTTTGCCTGCTGCCCCCCCAGGATGCTGGTCCCTGAACCAGTCCTAGCCGCCCCTGCGCACCCAGGCCTCAATGCCCACCTGCCGACAATGGCGTGTGTTATAGAGGGCCTACCAGGTGCCGGTGCAATCTCCAAGCCAGAGGGCCGCGACCTTGGCAGTCTCCTTCTACCATCACGGCCTCCGCGAGCAAGGTCGCAGTACTCCTTTCATGTTGACGTACTCTTCTGGTAGACACAGTGGACAAGTAGGTCACACATTTGGAACTGAGTCTTGATTACACCATGGCAAAGTACATTCATAATGGATGAGTTCATGTCTCTATAGCCCCTTCGATTTGGTGATACCAAGTCTGTGCATAGCATCACAACCACACATGCATGTGGGCCCACGAAGACTACTGCCCTCGGCCTACGCTATGCACGAGCACGTCACACATTTGGAACTGAGTCTTGATATCCTGATGTGCGAGTTCATATGTACATGGGACATTTGATGTCACTATACTCCCTTCGACGTGGTCCCACCAGGCCTTAGTAGTACATCACAGCCACAAGATTCTGTGGGCCCACGCGTAGTACTGCTCTCGGCCTATGCTGCGCTCGAGTAGGTCACAGAATTGGAACTGAACATCGATTATGCAAAGGCAGAGTATATATCATTGCACGCAAGGAGAGGCGTAAGAGGATGATGCGTTGCTTTTTAGCGGAAAAGAGGAACATCGTTACGGAGATGATCGAACACTACCGACAACTGCCCTAGTGTCACTAACTCTGTGCATCGCGAGCCAACAACATGTGGCTGTGGGCCACTGCTGACAGATGCCTCTGGCCTACACTGCAGTCCAGTAGGTCAAAGAGTCTTGATTTAGCAATGGCGGAGTTCATATCTGTGTGCCGGCATCATCGCAGACTGCATCCCCTCTCAGCCCCGGTGCCACTAAATCTGAACCCCGACATTCATGGACACTCTCTGGTCGTACATTGGTGGCGTCTGAGTCTATGGACTAGGGGGTAGTTTTCATCCTCATGGAGCTGATACCAAATTGGTTGTAGCATTGAGGCTGTCGCTTTCCACTACACCATTTGCTGCTTACGGATAATATCAGACCTTCTGCATCATGCACTGGAGGACAGCTTCCACTGTCCCCCGCAACCCTCCGCCACATTCACCTTTGACAACGATGAGGACCCGCCCAGTCCACATGGCCATACCTCAGTGCACCGCAAGTCACCGTCCCAATGCAGGGTGCCTGTGCCGGCCGCTGTGCATCCAGGGCAACTAACTCTGTGCTGGTCAGGTCCGGGACCACTTCCACTGAGATATATGATGGCCTCGGAGGCGATGGCCTTGGGGCCATCAACGCCATGTGTCTGTGGCCCTGCGCTGTCCGCTGCCTCCGGCCTCAACCGCGGCCCACCAGGGCTCACACATCAAATTGAGTCCTGACCAGCCCGGACGTCGCATCACCGCAGGAGGCACACGCCACCACCGCCAGGACCAACTCAAACCCCCGACTGCCAGCATGTAAACGGTCGTACTCGCAGACTGACGGAGATCCTCACACCTGTCGTGGATGCCAACTTCTGCCTGATCTCCTGCTCAGCACTCCAGGTGCCACTGACTCAGTGCACCGCAACCCATGGAGTGTGACTGATTGAGTTTTGTGCTGTGGAGAGGTTGCGCAGCAATGTCACCTCAATCAGTGTGGGAGACCTTGGACGATGATGAGGAAGATGATGCAGGTCTAACGCACCCCACTGCATCTGCATCCGGAATATCTCAAAGGGACACAATCCTAAACTTTTTCTTCACATGAGCGAGCTCAGCTCTAGTGCCTCAACCTCAGTGCACTACAACTCACGGACACTTCTGTTTGCATGTTGGGTGACCTCTGTACTTGCTCCGGCTCCCTCCATGTTGCTCGGCAGTTGACAGTGGGGTTTTCAGTTTCCTTTGCACTGGTGTCCACTGTTCAAGTTGTTGCCAGCACGAAGCACTCTGTGCTGGCTGGCTTACACTCACCCCACACACATCCAGCACAGGTGTCACTGTACATGTGGCCCTGCCAATAAAGGGGCCGGATGCACGTGCCTGTTGCCAGTTCAACATAATATCTGCGAGTGTCCCTGTGGTCTTGTTGTATGCATGATGGCCCTGGGCCCTACAACATTACATTACATTACAGTCATGTCACCACAGGCAGCGGGTTGGAGCTTGGACATGTAGCTTTGTTGTCACCCACTCACTTCGTAAGGGGAGTGGACTGGGCCGTCGTACACTGAGCCAACGTGGGTGTGTGACTGCTATTTGGTGCCCCTGGGCGTGGTACTGTACTGTAAATGTGCATCTGAATGTGTCTCTATGGCAGTGTGGGTCTCCTTTGTGGGGTGTATGTGGTCCCTGAAGGATAATAGACACCAACGTATATGATCTAGTTCACCGTCCATGGGTTCGGACCCCACCCGCACCTGTTCGGGCACCTCCTTTTGGCGTTCTGACACCTGGCATTGTGGTGCCATGTGTGGGTGGGTGAAATGTCGTGAGCCAGCTGTGCTTGCGGGTGCTTTCTGCTGTGGGGTCTGTTGCAGGGTCTGTGTTCTCCTCTAAGTAGCTTGGCTGGCCGTGTCCTGGTGGTGGGTTGCTGGGATGTCCATGGGCTGTTGTAGGGCATCGGTGGAGAAGGTGTGGTAGTCTTCTCCGGCATCACAGATGTGTTGTCTTCTGTGCTCTGCAGGGGGTGTTGTGTGCCCCTCTGCAATGTGAAGGGGAGATGCATGTTGACATTGTGTTGACATGTATGTTGTCGCATTGTTCTTGTTCACACGCAGACAGTGTGACAATGTACATTGTGACTGTTTGGGAGGTGCATGATTTGGATGCGGGACCGTGTACATTTGGACTGTATGATGGATGCAAGGTTGTACTTGTACATTTCCATTTCACAGTTTCTAGCTCTGTCAGATGTAATAGGCATGTTTCTGCATGTGTGCGGTGCCAGTTGTGTCCTCTGTTCTGCAGTGTCGGCTTAGCGCATTGTACCACGTTGTTGTCAATGTGGGTATGCTGTTGTTGCTATGTGTGTGCGCTGCAGTGTGCCAAGGAGATCAGGGACATGATCCAGGGTAATTGTGGGTGTGCATGTGTGTCACTGTACCCATCTCCCACTTCCCCCCAGTCCCTGGCCGTTACTCACCCTGTTGATGTTGTGTCAGGTCCTCTTGAGCTGTGTCCGTACTTTTTGCACTGTCTCCACACTGATGACTGTGGCCTCCATTTCCTCCAATTCCTCCGGTGGTGCAAGACTCCCACCTCCTGTCGCTGTTGCAGAATTCCTGCTGGCAGTGGGTTTGTGCCTGGTTTAGGTTGTCACATCATCCCAGCACCTCTTTGCCTTCTCAATTGACCTCATTGGCACTCCGACTGCATTCCAGGTGGTCTACTTGTGGGTCAGTTGATGGTAGTGTTTTGTCACCTCTGTGACGGTGGTCTGGTTTTGCTGCGGATTGCACCCCGTCTTCCTCTCCCTCTTCTCCTTGGCCGTCCCAGTTGTTCCTTGCTGGTGATCTGTGGGGGTTGTGGGTTCGCGTTGGCCTCTGCGCTCGATCAGGGTTCATCCATGTTGCTACGCGCTTTGGATTGTTTCTGGTGTGTTGTTTCTGTAGTTTTTATGGTGCATTTTCCCGCCAGTCCCGTGGGATTTGCAGGCTCGTTGCTCGTTTTCGCTGTTTTTTGTACCGTGATTGGCCTCTTCGCAAGATTTTTTTATGTTTGTGTTTCGCATTTTTGCAGCTTGGCGTTGATATTAACGCGGACTTGTGACTCGTTATCTGGAGACTATTGCATGTTGCCACCTTGTTGAGAATGCTTGGTTAACACGGCGTAATTTTCCCGCAATAGACTGCGATGTTGGAAGTTGCGTTAAGTTACTTTTGCGATGGTTATCACACGTTCTTGAGAATATGCCCCATAGAATTTATCTCCAGCTGAACAGAAGGAAGGTTCACATCGTGTTAATGTAGGAAATGCACCTCACTCATTCCGAGGCTGCTAAATTAAGAAAAAGATGGTGGGGCAACTGTTCTGTACACCTTATTCTGCATTTGCGAGGGGGGGAAGCCATATGGATCAGGAGCGGCACCCAGTTCTTAGTCCTGGAACAGAGGATAGATATAAATGGCAGGTATGTGCTGCTCTGTGGTACACTGGATGGGGAACACCTGGTACTTGCCAGCATAAACCCTCCCAACGCAGACCAGGATACATTCTTGAGGTCAACAGACAAGTTATTAGCTTACTGGGAGGAATATTCCTGGGTTGTGGGAGGGGATTTTAATGTAGTACTGAATATAGACCTCGATCGCTAACACCCACCAATATTGGGAGCTAACAGTAGGAAACAAGCTGAAGTACTGACGGGCTGAGCGGCAGGATGGGCACTTGGGGATGCATGGTGGGTACACAACCCGACAAGTTGGGAGTATTCATTTTATTCCCCAGTGCATATGTTATATACACACATCGACAGGGTGTTCTGCTTTATACCTTTACTCTCAAACTTTACCCACACTACTTACTTTGGGAAGACACTGTTGGATCACAACCCCATGGAGATGATGCTTGGATGGGGTAAGATCCCAACACTGGTGACACCATGGAGACCGCAGCCCACTACCTTTGAGGACCCTGTATTCCGCACCACCCTCTCCACCGCCATGTCGAATTACTTTACCGAAAACACGGACACTGCAAGTACACAACAGGTAGAATTGGAGGGTTTCTAGATGGTCATCTGTGGGGTGGCCATTAGTACTAAGGTGGGGGTCTGTGCTGCAGTAGAAAAAGACTAGCAGGACCTAGAAGACTGATTTGGAGGGCTCGAACGGGCCACAGTTTCAGACTATATGAACAAGGTGGCCTTGCAGGAAGCACATATAAAACATGCAGAACTCTTAGAGCAGTTGAGAACCATTGACTACCGCACTTACACTCAGAAACAACAAGCTGAGGTGGAAAAGGCAGGTGCCCTCCTAGCAAGGATTATATGAGATATGCCAATCACTGCCCCTATACACGAGGTCCATACACCCGAGGGAACCACAGTAACTACACAATTAGATATTAACACATCATTGAGGAAATACTACGAAGCACTATACGCGCCACCTGCGGAGATTCAGGAGGAGGGACTGATCAGCTTCCTTGATGGCCTGGGGTTCCCCCAGCTTCTGGACGCAAAGAAAGAAGAACTGGCAGAGCCAATAACAAAAGCTGAAATACGATTGGCAAAAAAAGACCTCCCACGTAACAAAAGCCCAGGGCTTGACAACCTGCCTGTGGAGTTGTTCGGCACAGTTGGCCCCCCACCTAGAAAGCTTATACCATGCAGTGCTAGAGACAGGTTTCTTACCACCCACCACAAGACAGGCCATGGATGCATCCCTTCCGAAACCAGGCAGAGATCCCACAGACTTGTCGGTATACCGCCCCTTTCTTTATTAAACACAGACTAAAAGATCCTCAGCAAAATACTGGCTCGTACACTGCTTAACTACTTACCGAAGCTGATATACATAAATCAGTGCAGCTTCATTCTGGGAAGGAGTACATCCCTCAATACTAGACGCCTACAGCAGATACTCACCTCAGTGCCAACAAGTGATGCTGCGGCGGGTTGTATCTCACTAGACCTCCAACAGGAATTCGATACTCTGCACTGGAGCTGTATGTTACGGCCCCTCACTATTTGGAATACCTAATGAATATATAACCTGGGTCCGACTGCTGTATACAGATCCCACAGCACTGGCGTGAACAAGAGCCCATATTTCACAACCCTATCCTGTAGCCAAAGGTACGAGGCAGGGGTGCCCTCTATCACCCATGTTGTTCGTGTTGGCGCATGAACCGCTGGCCACTAAGATACGGGCAGTTGCGGGAGGTAGGAATATCAAACTAGGGGCCACTACTCATATTCTCTCTGCTTACGGGGACAACATTATACGCTATCTCAATAACCTCTGGGGCCCCCATGAGCCCCTTCCCGCGGTGTTTCGGTACTTCCAAACACTTTCTGGGCTAGCCATAAACAAGTCAAAATCTTATGCTTATTATTTTATGGACACTGCATGTTTGAAACCCGTTCATTTTGGCCATTGGTCATTTCTTATTGCACCCGCCACGTTTAAATATCTAGGCATACAAATATACAGGGAGCCACAGGATCTGTTAGAAGGTAATCTAGCCGTGCAATTAAGGCGTTAAAAACACAAATCGCAATTCGAACCTCACAGCCATTTTCAGTGGCAGGGAGAGTGGCCATTCCTAAAATGGTTAAGCTCTCTAGATTGCTTTACTTCTTTACAAATGTACCCATAATAATCCCGGCACATATATTTAAAACACTAAACCCTCCGTTAACTGAGTTAATTTGGGGCAGGGGGCGTAGGAGGGTGGGACTTTCCAAACTACCACTGAATACGGACCGGAGAGGCCTGGGTGTTCCAGACTTTCAGGCATACTGTTATGCCAGCCTACTCCAGTGGCTCTCATACTGGTTAGCTGGTCTCTACTTGCAAGAAATAGGAATATTACAGAGAGCGTGGGAGAAGGTCACGCTTCTTACATTGCTGTTGCCAAGAGGTAGGTCCCTGCTGTCGGCACTTGCACTGTTAAAGGTGGCTATTTCCTACTGGAGAAAGGCTATCCATTATACCATAGGACTGAGCCCCTATGCCCCTAATATCCGAATCCCTAAACCATCCAGCATAAACTCAACGAGGTGTCTGACCAAGTGGTCGGACGAGGGAGTCACTACGGTTGGGATGCTGTTCGTGGATAACATGCTTATGTACCATGACACTTTTGTCAGTGAGCAGGAGGCTCCCAATTCGCTAAATATCCTCCATGCTAGCATCAGTAAATATGTGAGACGTACCTGGTCTCCTGACAGCACGGAACCCCAAACACATGAACTCTCATGGGCAATGGGGGACACTTAACTAGATGGCTGTATAGAAGTATCTGATCACATGCGGCAATCCCTCTCCAGGATCTTAGAGATAAATGGTCTGAAGATATCGGATGTGAAATGTCGGACAAACACTGGGAGAGAATACTGGAATACTCCAAGAAAGTATCCCGTAACCCCAAGTTTAAGCTGATTCAATACATACTATTACATAGAGCGTACCTGACCCCACACAGACTTAGCAAAATGTTCCTGGGTACAGCAGATACATGTCCTAGATGCCACACACAACCAGCTGAGTTATTACACATGCTATGGACATGCCCATGACTGACACCCTTCTGGGTGACTGTCTTCAAACTCCTTAATGAGGTGGCACCTGGAATGGCGTGAGATACCATGGAATACTGCATAATGGGATTGTGCAAAAAGTGTAAGTCACAGGGAACGCAGACTAGGTTTGCCAATCTGGTACTAATATTAGCGAAACCATCAATTACAATGCGATGGAAGTCTGCACAGCCTCCGGCGGCATTAACATGGCAGGGTGAGGTTGGAAGTATGGGGGAGGGCTGAAAGTATGGAGATTAGAAGAGAAGAAAATAAAGACTGAAAAAAAATCTGATTTTCTTGCATTGGGATGCACTGTTGGAATTGTTTGTCTATGCTAAACCTTCACTGCATTGAAATACTATGTCGCTCTAGGGTGTTATAAATATGCTATGGACCAAAAAAGTAACAGATCCTACATGAACCCTACTAGAATGTCATATGTAAGTTTGTAAGTTGTGTCCTCAGAACCATGGGCCACACTGAGACCTGTTCGCCGTCAATAGGCTATGTTAACACAGTAGTTAGTCTGGGAAGGGAGGGTGGGTGGGCTTCGATAGTTAATTATAATAGAGAGGGGTAGGGACATTGCTCGCTGGATTGTATAAGCAGTAATGTTACCTGGTTGATATTAATAAACTATAATTGTGCGATTTTGACACTGTACCAATAATATCATAGTGGAATGTTCTTCTGTTGAAAATCCAATAAATAGGTTAAAAAATAAAATAAAGATCTCAATTGATCCTTGTCACTTGGAGTGCAAAAGTCTTCAACTGCTTTAACTAAATTAGACCTAGTCTGTACTTCTTCTTATGATAACTTATACCCTAAATAGTCCACAGTGAGTACGTTTGACCTGAAGTGATCCACACCTAGTGTCACACTTCTTGTTTTAACAAGGTCAAAACCTGATGTAATCTTTCATAGTGTTGATTCTAGTCAGCTCCATACAACAACATGTCATCCTGAAAAGCCATTACTCCAGGCATCCCTTTGAACATGCTCTCCACGACTCTCTGGAATAAACTGAAGCATAAGGAAGACCAGAGGGCATGAGCTTAAATTGGAAAAGACCCTCCAGAGTAATGAATGGCGTGAAATGTCTGGAGTTGCCATGCAGTTTGATCTGGTGATACGCAGATGACATTTCCAATAAACTAAACCATTCAGCACCTTTGAGTGTGGATGTAATGTGTGCGATATTGGGTAACGGATGTTGGTCTATCCATATATGCTTGTTGAGCTCATGCAAATCCACACACATGCATAAGGCACCACTCGCCTTTTTAGCGAGAACTATAGGAGACACCCAGTCAAAGGACTCAATAGGTTCACATGAACACAACTTATCTAAATTGTGCTTTAACTCTGACGGTAATGCTAAAGGCACTTTCCTGACCTTGTGCAGAACAGGTTGGGCTCTTTCCACAAATCTTATCTTATGTTTACAAACTTTAAACAGCCCTGATTCCTTCTTGAACACTTCCAGGTACACAAACTTCCACGATTCTTACTTGACTGCCTGCACTTGGAAATATTCCTTCCTCAATATCACCTGATGGACGTTATTGGAATTCAGTATGATGCCTAGATTACCTTGGTCCTTCTACCCTCAAAGCGATGCATGATCTCTTGCTACAAATATAATTCCTCTAGACCTGGTGCCCCTGAACTCAAAATCAGCATCAAATTCACCTATAACATCAATAATTTTCCACGGTAACCCACTGGATGTATAGAAGACTGTCTTAAATCATGGTTAGAGAATGATTCCTTCAAAACAGTATCACTTATTAAAGTGAAAGGGGACCCAGTGTCTGCCAAAACTTTGATATCCACACCATTTACGTTAATAGAACACAATGGTCTCCTTATCCCATATGAATTAACACCATATATGTACTCTGTATGGACCATGTCCAAGCTGGTGAAGATTTGATCATCTGCACTGGATGACAACCTTCAGCGGTTGATTCCACATTGTGCACTGTCGTGCCTAGACGGTGGGCACTATGACCCCGGGTCAGGAGTGTGGGAGGGGGGACACCGGACACCACTTCCGGTCAGGGGAGCAGGGCGGGACACTACAGGACTGAGGGGGCAAGGGGTAGGGCGCATCCTGATGTTGTAAGCGATATAGAAATAAACATACCTGAAACCAAGCCACGGTCTCCTGGCAAGGAATCACCAAGGTGTGTAGTAGCCTACAGAAGCAAGAGCCTGTCTGACATTGAAAGAGCATATTCTCAACCGGAGAAAGAGAGTCTTGCAGTAGTATGGGCATGTGAACACTATTACATCTTCATATACGAGAAACCGTTAACAATAATTACAGATCATTAGGCACTAATAACATTCAATGGAAATCCCAATGCAAACATACTGCCCAGAATAGAGAGGTGGGGAATACGACTAATGGACTACAATTTCAAGATCATACATAAACCAGGAAAGGAACACAACCCGGCGGACTACATGTCAAGACATCCTCTGCCACATGCAGTTCAGGCAACCACAATGGCGGAGGAATAACAGAACTTCATACTGAAGCTCAACACTCCGGCATCAATAAAGATGGAAGAACTGGAGCAAGAAACTAAACGAGACCCCACCATGCAAGCAATCCAGAAGGTGACAAGACAACAGAGGTGGAGGCATGTCAATAACAACAGCATCTTGGTAGAAGGAGTAATAAAAGAGGAACGGTTGGCATTCAAGAAGATCCATGAAGTGCTCTCAGAGACCCAAAATGGCATAATGATGAGAGGAACAAGAATAGTAATGCCCCAGGCACTGAGGAGACAGACGGTAGACCTGGCGCATGAATCACACCAAGGCATGGTAGCAACAAAGAAAATGCTAGGGGAAAAAGTGCGGTTCCCGGGACAAGACAGCATGGTTGAAGCCGCAGTCACGCACTGCGATGTCTGCCAAGTGACTGGGTAGCCGTCCAAGCCGGAGCCGCTACAGATGTCGGAACTAACGAATGTGCTGTGGACCGAATTGGCAGCCGATTTCTTTGGGCCCCTGGAGACAGGAAATTACCTGCTAGTGATAATCGACGAATTCTCCAGATTTCCAATTGTAAGGCAAGTAGCGTCAACGTCAGCAAATGCAACACTGCCAGTCATGGATGATGTTTTTGCAGCATGGGGCTCTCCGCAAACGCTAAAGACCGACAATGGCCCACCGTTCTATGAGAAGAGTTCATAAAATTCATGGAGTACCTAGGGATTCGACATCAGAAAATAACACCTTTGTGGCCACAGGCGAATGGGATGGCAGAAAGATTCATGGGAACGATCAAGAAGGCGGTACAATGAGCTAAGATAACGCAGATATTGAGAGGGCAGGCACAATGCCAGATACTAAGGGACTACAGGAACACTCCTCACAGCTCCACAGGGCGGTGCCCCGCTGAGCTCGTGCTAGGACGCTCGAGCAGGACAAGGCTACCGCAGATGGAAGAGACACCAAGAGAGGAGCAAAGCTGCATAGCTGCCAAAGACGAAGAAGCAAAACCGAAAATGAAAGCATACGCAGATCAAAGGAGGCATGCCACTAAAGCGAAACTAAAAGAAGGAGACACAGTGGTAGTGCGGCAAAGACAGCTGAGGAAGTCAGACAGCCAGTGCTTAATTTGTGCCGGTGCTTTCCGGTGCTTAGCACCGGCACTTAATTACCAGGGCCGGGTCTATGCATCTGCTGCGCACGTCACAGATTGATGTCTTTTAAAAATGTACCTTACTGAACTTGCAGCGTGTTCACGTCTCCAGAGTGTGAGTCACGGCCGTTTAAAGTGTTGCGGCTGCCTGTGAGACTTCTTAACCAAACTGCCTGAGCCCAAGAGAAGATTCTTTAATTAATGTATAAGTTGATCAGGCTGCCGTGGCCCTTAGTTCAGTGCAGCGTTGATTTGACTGTTCACTTGCCGGTGGGCGGGCCGCGGGACAGACACACACTGATTTATTTGGGCGGGCTGCATTACGATTCTTCCTAAGGAGGTAGGGGCTGTGGGGGCTGTGGGCGCAGGGCGCGCAGATTTTTTTTCACATGGCCACGCCCAGCACACCACGAGTCGTCCTCGTCAACGTCATTGAAGAAAGCCTGATCCGACCGATGACGATTTGGGCAGCATGTGCAGGCATCGCCACATTGATCAGCCAGTAGTACAGTTCTACTGTGAGTGTCTGGTAGGAAGCAGTCCCCGGCCGCCGCCTAATTGAACTAATCCGTTATTAAACTGAGGCTGAGCAAAGGCAGTGCTTGCAGCCATTGTGTTCCCCCACCGGCCAGCCCACCACAATTCACGGTAAGACGCTAAGCAGAAAACAACTGACTTACAGTACTAGTAGCTAAGCTAACTATTCCAATTTACTGACAAATACGCCGTGCCAAAACCAACGCTGTTTATTTTTTGCTAGCGTGGCGGTCCGATTGTTATTAAGATCACCGGCATGGTGGGAAGCAGCTCGCCTCCATAAACAATAGGATTAGCGGTACAATCTCGATATAGGGCCTGCCCGGTTTAAGACTACAATTAAGTAAAAGGTCATGGCCGTGCCCGCCCAGGCCCCCGCCCCTGGCTTGCTGAGATGTCTGTGTCCAACATCGCAGCTGGCGCGCAGGCGGGCACAAATTAGTTTCCAAGTACACGAGGAAACACAGTTTGTTTTCACACTTTCACTTTCTCACGTATGGTCACCGTCACACTCAACAAACTGCTTCTAGTAACACCTGGCCTTCCCTAAAAGATAGGCAGCCACGCACCGGCATTCCCTCTGCCTTCCATCAGCATTACGTTTATAATAAAAAAGTCAATTACAGCAGTCAGAGATCTTACAATACCACATCTGCCCCAGATAGCACATGAAATAATAGGTCTAAATCCACGTCACACTCTTAAAATTGCACTTGCGGGGGCGTGGCTTGGACGCCGGAGAAATGGCGGCTTAACTTTTTCCTCCTCCGTGCGGCCGTAATTAAATGTACCGGAAGAGCTGCAATCCGACTCCGTTCTTGTCCAGGAACGAGTGCCTGCCTGTCGGAGCATTAGGGCCAGCAATGAGGGAAGTCTGAGGCGAATTCGTCCGAGGAAACGGGTATAAATTGCCGTTTTACCCTGACCGGGAAATCTGCACTGTACTGCGGAGCCCGCCTCCGGGTAACGTCCGCACAATCTCCCGAAGCTTCGGCAGAACCACAATGTGCTGAATGGTATGCCCACACAAGCGGAAAACACGGCCACGGACCAGCGAGCGGCAACACATGTACCGTGAGTAAACGGACCTTACAGATGAGGCGCTGATAAATGTGCATTTATGTGGAAACCGGCGCGAGGGATTACAATTGAAAATGGCGGCTACCTCGCACGTTTAAAACAGCGCTTGAACTACCCTGCACCCTAATCACTGCGCCCATGCACATTTACCGCTGCGATCGAGTACACAATTGTAATAGCTCATAGAGACTGGAATGTGTTTGAATAACAGAACTGCATTATATTTTTGAAAATAACTGAACTGCATTGAACTGGCTGGAATAATTATGAGGTTTTACTGAGACAATTAAGAGGATCTACTGTGCCACTCACATCACGGCTTTGAGACTCTTTGACCTGCAACACCTCGGCGTAGATAAACACTGTAATGGTGTGAATAGTGCTGGTTAAACCTCTATAGCAACCATTTGCATCTGGTATTTACAAGGAATAACACGCAATGTACAAAATGACGGCTAATGTAAATGAGTGTGCATGGGGCAGTCTGCTACTACCGTGCTGGTGATATATGCATACTCCTCATTAGTAAATCACTATTCACTACTCACAACCACCAGAATAAGCCAGGAGAGGATATAATGTGCTGCCCTGTACTGTCTTAAAGCAATCCAGTCTTAGTGCTGTGAGTTGGTGAGGTTGGTGACCATCAAATCATTACCGAGACAGATACAGATCAACAACTGCGTCCTAGGTGAGCTTGGTGACGTGCAGTGATAACCGACGGCTAAACAAAGCCAAATTGCAGTAAACCAATTAACAATGGGTGATAAGGAAAATGGTAAAAATTCAAAGCGCCTGAAATCTGACCCACCAACGCCAGTCAAAGGAAATAAGGTAATGGCAGATGCTATGGACACAATACTGAGCAGAATGGAAGAGGTCAGGGACCTAGCCAAATCCACCAAAGAGGATGTTGCTGCAATCCGCCAGGACATCAAAGTCATTAATACGAGATTAACGGAGTCTGAGAACAGGATAAGTAAATTGGAAGACCTTGAGAATAAAACATGTGGAGCCATCAAGAATCTCTCCTTATGTTCGGACCATCTTGTGAGGAAAGTTGCGGAATTGGAGGATAGAAATAGAAGGGGGAACCTGAGAATTTTTGGCATGCCAGAGAAATCAGAGGAATCCCATGGCTCTTGCATACCCTTCCTTGAGCAGTGGTTCACGCAGGCCACAAATCTAACCTTCACTCAACCACTGGAGTTCGATAGAGCTCATAGAGTACCGGGACGAATAACCAAAGAGCAGAAGGGTCCGAGAGCGATTGTATGCAAACCACTAAGATACCAACACACAGAGCAAATACTCACCTTCGTCCGCAAGCATAACCATGTGCTATGGAAAGGCCACAAGATCTTCATTTCGCAGGATTTTAGCAAAGAGACTATGGACATCAGGAAAGCGTTCCTTGCATTAAGACCACAGCTGAAGACACTTGGTTATATGTATGGCTTTATAGGTCCGACGAAGTTTAAAGTAACATTACAAGGCGTGACCCATGTGTTCTCCGACCCGCGAAAACTGCGTCAACACCTCTCCAGCCATGGAGATGGCAACATGGAGGTCTCCCCCTCAACTCAACAGGGAGCCTCATCATCCGGCCTAGGATGAGTCTCTTGTGCCTAACGGTGTTGTTAATCTACTGCTCCTAACCACGCATAATGTACCTACTCTGGCTGAAACTGAGTAAGACTGGTTTTGGCCGAATGTGGCACTCGGTTACTGGTCACGAATAGTTTGGTTCACTGATAGTTTGAAATGTGCCCAGTCAACGGCATATTATGTTCTGTTCTGCTCTGTGAGTTCTTATGCACCTTCTTGTCTAGGATACCACAATAATACTCTGGTGCCTTAAATAATGTATTACGCTATACCCTTAGAAAGTGAAGCTTTCGCTGTTACTCTGATGTGCTTTGTTCACGCATACACAATTAATGTGATAGCTTTCTGCTGAGTTCAATGTTCAGGCGTTGCTGTTTCTCGATGCCTTCATACCTGTTTCACTGTTTCAGTAATCTGGGGTTGCAGCCCCAAGGATTAATAGTTATGGATAGGCTGTACGGAGGCGGTCTCGAGGTCGTCTTTCCCGAGTCGCCATGTTTCTTTTCTACTACTGGGGAGGGAGGGGTGGGCTGTGGGAGAGGGAGGAGGGTGGAGGGAGGTTGGTAGGGGGAAGGGGGGGATTGATTTAACTTTTTGTATTTTGCTCTGTTTTGTTGTTTTTTCTACTCTGCATCACATCTTGCATCCTACTTTGCATCCATCGCATCACACTGCGTTCCGAAGTTTGCACTCTATCGTTCAAATTCCTACATTTTGTGCATATAGTTCTAGCCCTGCAATCAATACAAACTATGCTGCTGCAGATAGTGACAAATGTCTAATGCTCTCTTTACTTTCTAAATCCTATGCATATAGATGTGTCATGAGACAATATCAGACCTCAGACAATTGATGGCTTCTGCTATAGATACTCCAATAGGGACAACCACTATAGCCAACCTGAAAATACTATCACTGAATGTGAAAGGCCTTAACCAACCAGTTAAACGGCAGAAGATACTCGATTACTTACGTAGGCAACGTGGGGACATAGCCCTGTTGCAGGAAACGAAGTTGGACACAAAGCAATTTCACACTCTACGCAACAAACACTACACTGAGGTAATAGGCTCAGAAGCAATCTCGAAGAAAAATGGGGTGGTGATGCTCATTGCAAAATCTGCAAACGTTGAGGTGATCTCCTCTACTTCAGACACGAAGGGTAGGTGGGTTTCGGCGAAGCTACTTAAAGATGACACTGAATTCTTCATCACGACAATATATGCCCCCAATGTACATGAACCTTCCTTCTGGCTGGGCCTTACGAAACAAATCAACTCCATTCCAGACACGGCAGTGCATGTCCTGGCAGGCGACTTCAATCTTCCGTTTGATCCGATAATAGATAGAGACTCCAAATGTGTCTTTCGCCCTGGTAAGGCCCACAAAGCGTTCATGACACTATGCAGTAGGTTTCATATGATAGATACATGGCGTTTATTACATCCTGATGGTAGAGACTATTCTTTTTATTCCCCGCCCCATGACTCATTCTCGAGAATTGACTACATACTCATATCTAAAAACGCGGTGGCCAGAGTTGAGGACTCGGACATTGCTCCCAGATTAGTGTCTGATCATTCCTGCATTTCTCTCACACTATCTAATGTTAAGCCAACTACTCGTCAGTCCATGTGGAGATTTAATGACACAATTCTCAACGACACAAAACACAGAGAAACCATTGACAACGCCATTACAGACTTCTTATTGACGAACAAAAAAGGGGACACTTCAGACACCATACGGTGGGAGGCGCTGAAATTCACCATACGGGGATTAATTATAAAAATTTCCTCTGCTATTAACAGGGATCGCACCGCGGCCCTATTACAATTAGAAAAAGACATCTCACAACTTCAACGCAGATACCTGAATGATAGGAACCCTGAGACTCTAACTGAACTGTCCAACCGAAAATACACCTACAACAAACTTATAAGCGAAAAGGCAGGCATCTGGCTAGATAGGAGGAAACGCTTTAAAATTTGTGATTCTAACAAAGCAGGGAAAGGGCTTGCGGCATATCTCAAATTTAAAATCCAAAAGAATGCAATCACTTCTCTGATAGATGAGAATGGCACTCCTAGCTCTGATCCAAATAAAATCACGAACATCTTTAAAGGCTTCTATGAGAAACTTTACGCCAGAAACGTACACGTCGACAAAGAAAAAATGGAGAAGTATCTCTCAAACTGTTCACTTCCAACACTTTCGCCAATAGAAAAGGAATCCTTAAACGTACCCCTATCTGAACATGAGGTTATTACCGCAATCAAATCCCTCAAAAAGGGGAAAGCCCCTGGCCCAGATGGCTATACAGCATCATTTTATAAGACCTTTGCTCATGTTCTTGCCACTCCGCTACTAGAGGTCTTCCAGGAAATAAGTACTACGGGAGAGGTTAAAGGCACCATGGCCGAAGCAGTAATTGCAGTAATACCCAAAGAGGGCAAAGACACTAAACTCCCTAAAAACTACAGGCCCATTTCGCTGATTAACTTAGATTGCAAGCTCCTTGCCTCGATTCTAGCTAAACGCATCCAGAAGGTCTTGCCGTCCTTAATACATCCGTCGCAAGCGGGATTCCTGAAAAACAGGTTGTCGAGCGATAATACTAGAACTCTGGCTCACATCATTGATAAGGCGAGGCTTTTATCCACGCCCACTGTAGCGATTACACTAGACGCTGAGAAAGCATTCGACAAAGTGGACTGGACATATCTGAATGCGGTATTACATAAATTCGACCTAGGCCCCCTATTTACTAAATTAGTCATGTCCCTCTATGCCTGTCCCTCTGCTAGAGTGAGAGCTGGTGGCGCTTTCTCCTCCCCTTTCAACCTGGAGCAAGGTACTAGGCAAGGCTGCCCCTTGTCCCCGTCCTTGTTCCTTCTGGCAATCGAGCCCTTCCTGTATTATATACGGGAAAACCCAGAGATTAAAGGGATTCCATTCACAGACTGCACAATCAAACTCACGGCGTACGCCGATGATGTACTGGTCCTGAGTGAGAAGGCTGATAAAGCTATACCCGCCTTGCTCACTACAATTGAAGAATTCTCGTGTGTGTCCGGATACTCCCTAAACAAAGATAAAACAGAAGTGAAATTACTAAACAACCTGGGTAGCAAAAGTATATTGGGTGACTCTGGACTTACCTGGCAGCAGAAGAGTTTTAAGTATTTAGGTATGGAATTTGAGAGGGATTTGATCACCACCTTGAAAATCAATGAAGATATACTATATAAGAAAATACAAAAACTGTTAGATGGTTGGTCGCCGAAATTTCTCTCATGGTGGGGTAGAGCAGAGACACTAAAGATGATGATTAGCCCCCTGGTTAACTATATGGCATGTATGCTTCCCATGTCCTTCACTGAGGATTTCCTGCACAAAATAGAGAAGACGTTCACGGAATTCCTGTGGAAAGGGAAGAAACCGAGAATTGCCATGAAAAAATTGCAACTTTCAAAACTGAAAGGTGGTATAGGTTTACCCAACTTCAGGAATTACCAAACCGCCTTCCTCTGCAGACAAGGTGCTTCCTGGTTTGCTGCCTTTATGGATCAATATCGAGAAATCCATTATAGGTAAGGCCCCGCTTTCCGCAGTGCTCACAATGGACCTCTCACAACTCACGCACTCTAAATACATCATGCTCAATACCAAGAGAGCACTTTTGAGATTGGACCAGCTCCATAAGACTGGTCTGCAATTCAATAAATCAACCTCGGCATCCTTATGGCGCAACCCATTGATTAAGATAAATGACTCGCCCCCCATATGGGACCACTGGTCTGATAACGGTATTAACATAATTGCAGATCTCTATGACAATAATATGCCATTGCCCTTCTCTACCCTACAAGCTAAACACTCCCTATCTCCGATTGACTTCTACGCCTTCCTAAAGATGAAATCAGCTCTGTCCACACGCACCTTCAAGCCAGCAACACCGTGGCTAACATCCATGCTTCCGCACTTCCAATCCTCCGGACACTTTGTCTCCAAAATATACAAACTACTTGCACCTTCACCTACCAAATCAATGAGGCGTAATGAACTCAAATGGGAAGCTGAAACGAACAACACTGGTATAAACATAGATTGGGACAGGATACATGCATCGGCGCTCACACACAAGGTTTCCCCAATATTGTCGCAAACAAAGTATATGATACTCAACAGGACGTTCTGGACCCCACAGAGACTGCATAAGGTTGGCCTACGAGATACACCAACGTGCTGGAACTGCTCTCTGGATGTTGGTGATCTCCCACATATGTTATTTAATTGCCCCCTACTCCACACATATTGGTCCAAGATCTTTAATTATATTGGTCACGTACTTGGGACACAACCCGCAAGGGAATTCTCTTATATTATTCTGGGAGCAATAGATCCGAGAATAAAGGGTGACCATGACCGCCAGCTTCTATATCTTTTACTAACACTAGCATGCAAGGTGGTCCTATGCAATTGGAAATCAGCGACAGAAGTCTCTTTTAATGCTTGGAGAGAGTGGCTGTCCTGCATTAGGGGCATTGACAACCCTGCACTACACACATCGCCATGGCAGGTCAGCAACAACAAGTTGTGGTACTCCCTGGACCAGGCCTCCTCCTCTTTCACCTTCGACCCACCGTAGAGTACTGCCCGAGAGCTTATGTTCAGTTATTCCATGGGGTAACCCTTACACAGATTGAGCTTGATAACCAGAGTCGTAATGTGCAGGGAAGACGACGAGGAACTATAGGAAGTTTCATGACTGGCTATAGATGGAAACTTCTACGGAATTGTATGCATTGATGATAATGTGATGCTGACTGACTGATTACTGTTTTCTAAATTCCTATATCTTGTTCACCTCATCTCTGAAAAAGACGCAGTGATTACTATCTCACTTGATATGATGTTGTACTTTAGTTTTCAGTCTTATTTATTCATTTATTCGTTTATCCATTTATTTATTCATTTATCCACTTGTTCATTATTCATCTATTTGCTTATTCATATTTGTTTTATATGTTCTATTACCCATGATTGATTTCGGCACTATTCCACTATGTCTGTATAATGATGATGCTTTATTGCTGATTTAATCTTTGTTTTTGCTTAATAAAAATGATTTGAACACAAAAAAAAAAAAAAAAAAATTGCCCTTGCGAAGCTGATGTTGTTTGACGTGCACCCCGTCTGGTTTTAGGAGATGTGAATAAGTCTTCAAAGGTTAAAGAGCCTGGAGTTAGCCACTTTGAAAAAAGTTCAGAGACTCCACAGCAAGTCTGTGAAACACACCACACTTCAGTCTATGTAAGTGTTTCACTCCCCCCTCTGAACATAAAGGGTTAGCTGAAGTCTCACCCTTTCCATTAATGACTGGTCTGTTATAATTAACCCTTGCACGGTATATAGGAATCCTGGAGGAAAGGTTTGTGACAGTGAATATATCACAGCCACGCTGGAAGCC
Organism: Lissotriton vulgaris; assembly: GCF_964263255.1. NCBI lineage: Eukaryota > Metazoa > Chordata > Amphibia > Caudata > Salamandridae > Lissotriton > Lissotriton vulgaris. The sequence continues at coordinate 2,123,935,941 of NC_141687.1, read as the reverse complement.
CCATCCTCTCTGAAAGGGATTTCAGGAAATGAAGGCCATACAGTTTTTATGACGCAGCAACTTAGCAGAGCATGACAATTAGTAGACTTGCACCCAGGGGTAATAATTGTAAGGCAATTACCTAACCATATTTGTTTTCTTTCCGCCAGTACAGTTATTTAGCTCACCGTTTTCCTTTGTGAATATTTGTTATAATACAGCAACAGAACCAGTGGACATTTAAACCTTTCCTTTTGGTGGAATTAATTTGAGGGTACCTTACACAACTGTTTCTGTTCATTCGTAAACGTGCACAACACTCACTTTTCTGAGGCGCTCGTTGAACCGTACTTAGTTACCAGTGCCCCATGGCAGGGTACAAAAACAATTATGTATGCGTCTACGAGTTACTAAAATCATAAACTGATGATGGTCGGTCAGTCCTGTAAAATAACACTCTGTCAGCCGTCCGAATTTCTGAGGCGTGCCGGGTCACAAATAAATCTTAACTGAAATAAACGACTCGGGCGCATGGCATGCGCTCCAAAAGAATTTGATCAAAGAGGACTTTTTGCCCCTGCACCTTCTGAGGTGTCTTATTTGTTTGCTCCCCTCACAACTGCTGGGCTGGTTAGACCTTCATAATGCTTAGACACCTAGGAAACCCTGATTTGGTGTTTTCCTGCCCCACCACAACATAAAATCACCCAACATCACTGATCCTTCTAGCACCACAGGTTTTCACCCTAGATGCTTACCACATTTTCTCTTAAATTCAGCAGATATGCTTATTTGCCACGAAAGACAAATGCACACCATTCAAAGAGATTTCCTCTACCATAACGTTGCTGTGTGCAAGTACTCTCTGAGACCATGCTATCCTCAAAAGACAATCTTCTCCTCTGTTTAATTTCTTTCTTGCTCTGTCTGCAGCCGCATACTTACTAGTCCCTTTCTACACTCTTCTCATGCCTGACCGCCAGTGTGTTTCATTTGTAACAAATTACCTTCCTCATTTTTAGCAGCGCCAGTTAGACACTGTCTAAATTGTAATCACTTAAGTGATAACTAAGACTCCAAGCCAACCTCTTCCCAAAAACATATCCATGAAGCACAGTGTTTGATCATATTGCACGTAGCCATGTTCCCAGTAGGAAATTGTCTTCCGGCTGATATGTACTCCCGAGCGAACTTCGAAGAGGGTAGGTAGGAAAAGGTAGACAGCAGAGAGAGAGAGGCAGAGGTAAAGAGGGGTGAGCCGTGAGGTCAGATACCAAGAGAGAGAGATGCTGGAGCAAGAAATGGGTGAGGAGAGAAGGATAGATATATATTGAAAGACAGGGTGCTCAGGGAGGGATAGCAGGTAGAGCGAAAGTAAAGACAATCAGAGTTAGTAGTAGATTGGGGTGTGGGGGTTAGAGAGAAAAATTGAAGCAAGTAAGAGAGAGAAAGAATACTGAGGACTCTGCTATTCTGCTCCCAAAGAGGGCGTTGCACGTCTGTGATTGTTCAACAACTTTGAGCGATGTTTGTAATTTTTAGGATTGACGACAAGTTTGTGGTGAAAATGTACTCTATTTTGCTGCATAGAAAACATATTTCTCTAGTGTGGCCTGCAACAAAACTCTAGTCCAAATTATCTATAATACTTTAGGCCTTGGATTCTGTTGTAATCCACTTGCATGTGCTAGATGTAGAATGTAGAATGCTATGACTGTATGAATTGTCAGGAGTCATTGGGACTTTGGATGTGCTGGGGTTGTGAGCTGGATCTGTTGGTGGTTGCTCTGAGTAAAGCCTTCGGCTGGACTTCTCATGTTTATGGCTTTTATTAGATTCCTACTCCCGAATGGCATTGCATTGAAGTTTATTTTTCAAATCTGTAAGTTTAATGTGTTAAATAAGTCTCCACAGGTGCTTACACCCGAACAGAGATGTAAAGTTATCCCTTACCGCACCTAATAGTAGCTACAATGCACAGCTGTTGCAGGAAGCTCAACAAAGAATCTTCTACCAGCACAGCATCTCTGGGATAGGCTTGGGAATCGGTATAGCTTGCAGTTGTTTCACTCTTACCATTAAACACATAGGCCTGGCCTACATGCTGCCTGCAAGATGCCATTGAGGCCTTGCTTAACCCAAGACACGGGTCTGCTTTTCCTATCTGGGTAAGTGAGTTTTCCCATTTCAAGGGAGGCCAACTCACCTCTCCAGCCCATTCCTGAGATTGCCTGAAGGTAAAGTTCCAACCATACCGAATATGACGGCAGGAGTAGGGTCCCTATTAGCAGTGCCAGTTGAAGATGTGGGTGGAGCTAACAGAGTACGTGGGTGGAGCTAGTAGAGGGAGTGGGTGGAGCCAGATAAAAGTAGGTGTGGCCTTCAACAAACATTTTAGCACCTGCACTTCATATTTTACAAATTAAGCACTGCAGACAGCCCGTTCTCAAAGGATCCGCTGACGGTGACGGAAGTGAGAGGTCCTATGATAACAGCATCAGCAGGGCGGTATCACATCACAAGAAACAGCTCGCACTTCAGGGAATTGAAGATCAAAGAAGAAAAATAGCAGGCACCAGCGCTGGAGGAAACTAGACAGGACAAAGGTGCACAAATGGACAACGGAGAGACAAGGCCGAGAAGGGAATGCAAGAAACCAAAGAGACTGATTGAAGAGCTGTATGGTGACGAGGCACCGTGAGGATCTCTCTATATATATATATATATATATCTCTCTCTCTCTCCCTCTCTCTCTCTCTCTCTCGTTACTTCTCCACCAGTGACAACAGGCAGTGTCACAGAAAATGTTTGTTTGCAACAAAGGGGGAGATGTCGTGCCTAGACGGTGGGCACTAGGACACCGGGTCAGGAGTGTGGGAGGGGGGACACCAGACACCACTTCCGGTCAGGGGAGCAGGGCGGGACACTACAGGACTGAGAGGGCAAGGGGCAGGACGCATCCAGATGTTGTAAGCGATATAGAAATAAACATACCTGAAACCAAGCCACGGTCTCCTGTGATCCTTGGAGGCTCCACGATATGACATGCACCTTCCTAGATGAACCTTTTCCACTGGACCTGCACACTCTTGCAAAGTGACCTTTCTTTGAACATTTAGCACATATTTTGTCTGCAGCTGGACATGGTCTATCATGAGCAAGATGATTGGTACTGCCTCACCTATAGCATTCTTATTTTTTCCCAGATGCATTGTTACTACTGTCACTATTATCAGTCCTTCCTAGGAACTCATTTGTTTTCTTGTAATTGCTTTTGACCCCTAGGACATTCTGTGCTTTATCATCCGACAATGTAATTTGATTCCTATAAGAACTTGTGCTTTCTTTTCTTGTAGCGAGGTCTAGAGCCTTTTGCAATGTCAGGTTAGGTTAGGGTAGGAAGGGTCCCTATACTTTTCTATTGCTTGTCTTTTCAACAAGTTGGTCCTTTATCATTTCTTCTTCGAATGCCTTATACTCACAAGAGGTGCAATGCACCAATAAACTTGAAGCAGATTCTCCAGGGAATTGAGTTCTTTTGTAAAATATGTGTCTTTCCAACGTTACGTTTTTGCAAGCTTTGAAACGTGTTCAGGGCTTTGATGACTGTGGCATACTCATCTTCCACCCCATCACCTTCATCTTAAACTATGAGAAGAACTTCCTTTGCAATATGTTTCAGAATGTCGCAGCTATCTGAACCCAAACAATGCCTGAGAATGGCATATTTTTTCTTGTGTCTAAATTAATCTCCTGCAAGAACATCAAAGTATGCTTCAAACTCTTCTTTCCACCTTTCCCAATCTAATTCAGGAAACGCAGGGTTGGGCACGAAAGCTGCCGGTGGCGCTATTTCTTGTTGCATCACGCTTTGTGCTTAAAATGTAACTATAATAAGATAATTATGACAATGCCAGAGGATGGAACACACAGGAGCAAAAGAATACTTAATTGATGTTAGAAGAACGAATTTGTTATACAATACTAAAGAAGATGGTGTGTGAATCACCGAAAAAAAATTAGCACCAGGTCTTGTAAATGATGCACTAATACGTATGAAACTGTACGTACAGGTGTGGCACAGAATAATGAATTATTCAAGTGTGATGCTCAATAGATTAATATTTGTTCTTGTACCTAGGGTGAAGAGTTTGGTGTGCGTGTCACAGCAACAGACGCACGCATTGGTGATGGGATGCTACATTAATGTACGTTTCATGAACCTGGTGTGTGTGTGACCGATTAAGATACACGCATTGAAAGTGCTGTGCTAGTGAAAGCAGTGTCTTTCCTTATTTAAGACGGCCGCCGAGTAGATTAGTGTAATAGTGCTGCTTAGAAGTGTTAGTGTGCGTGTCACCGAACGGATACACGCTTTATAGTGGTGTGCTGATCACCAAAATCAGTACTTCCTAATTTAAGATGGGTGCCAAGCTTTTGACGCGTGCGTGGCAACGTAGAACGCACAAAGGACAGCTGCAGAAGACGCGCTGCCTGAGAACAGATTCATGTGCACTGATAACCCAAATAGGCTGGGTATCTGTTTAAAATTAGTTAAATCCACAGTACCTGAAAGTGACTCACAAGAGTTGTGCTGCAACTTGAATGCAGAAGCTGTTATTCTGACAGCTCTGTCGAAACACCTGCTACGAAACTGCCAGACGACAACAGCACTCCCCACGTGTGGGAGTCCTGCTGACTGGGAACCTGTCGCAAGTGTAAGGATGTACAAGTGACTCTGACTCAAGTAAGGTAGATTTATTGATGACAGCAGGACACATAAAAACCACTAAACACCACTTCTCCTCCCAATCGAAAATCAACTGCCTCAACACCCATTCCTGAAACCTCCCACCACAAACTTCTGTGCATTCTCCCGGCACGCGAGGAAGGCGCCTGAGGCCGGAAGAATGTACAGAAGAACCTAACTCTGGGGTTTTCGGCCGCACGGGTCTCTTGCGATGCTAATGACCCTTTTGTTATGCACAGACGTGCATTTGCAACTCTGGCCTGCCGTTCTGAAGTCCTGCCTTGAGTTTCCTTTCAAGGCAGATAGTATTAAACCCTGTTGATGTCTGGAGTACGGTACACAGACAAAATATCGAGTTTTAAATTTCGATATACAATTATATCGAAGTTTAAATATCGATGGGACAAAATATCGAAGGTAAGTAATATCGACAGTCTTAATATCGATATTAGTATGATATCAGTAATATCGAAGTTTTAAATATCGATGTCAATAATATCGAAATAAATAATTTCGATGTTACTAATATCAATTTTTAAATAAATTTAGTGTATATTATATTGTATTTATTATGTTTTACTATTTATTTTTAATGTAATTTAATTATATATTGTCTTTTACTACTGTAGCGGGTTGTGGGTTTATAGGGGAATAGGGTGGGAAGTAATTTAATTATGTTAAATTAATTATTAATTAGTAGGAATTATTAATTAATTATTTGAGAATTAATTTTTAATTAATTTTAATTAATTGATTAATTGATAAAAATGTTCTGTAGCGGGTTATGGGTTTATAGGGGAATAGGGTGGGAAGTAATTTAATAATAATTAATTAATTAATATATGTTTGTACATATTTTAATTAATAATTAATTGGTAATTAATTTATATTAATTAGTTAATTAATTTATATAATTTTGTACATATTTTTAATTATTAATTATTTGGTAATTAATTAATATTTAATAGTTAATTACATTAATTAGAGTAATTTTTTATATATAATTTTTTGTTATTCTTAATTAAATAATTGGGAAAAATAATATTAATTATTAAATTAAATTAATTACAGCTAATGTGCCAATATATTTACTTTATTGTTATTGTTAATTAATAATTAATTGGTAATTAAATAATATTAATTAATTTTGGGTAAAGGAGTATTTTTAGGGTTCAGGGTCAGTTTTCAGTTTTTGGGTAAAGGGGTATTTTTAGGGTTCAGGGTCAGTTTTCAGTTTTTGGGTAAAGGGGTATTTTTAGGGTTCAGGGTCAGTTTTCAGTTCTTGGGTAAAGGGGTATTTTTAGGGTTCAGGGTCAGTTTTCAGTTTTTGGGTAAAGGGGTATTTTTAGGGTTCAGGGTCAGTTTTCAGTTTTTGGGTAAAGGGGTATTTGGGGTACAGGGGTACAGGGATATTTTTAGGGTTCAGGGTCAGTTTTGGATTTTTGGGGTACAGGGATATTTTTAGGGTTCAGGGTCAGTTTTGGGTTTTTGGGGTACAGGCGTACAGGGTAAAAATATATATTTTTTACATTAAATCAATTAAATGAAATTAAAAAAAGAAAATTACATAAAATTATCAAGTGTTTTATTTATTATAAATGTATATGTATTATTTTTAATTTTGTTTTAATATTTTTATTTAATATTTGTAAAATTATATGTATTTTAAAATTATTTTTACATTATTATTAATACATTTAAAAAAACGATATTTTTAATTTCGATATTTTTGTACTACGATATTATTTTTTCGATATTTTTGTACTTACCTTTATGAAGATATGACTCCGATATTTTTGATGTCAATATTTTTGTGCCGATATTTTTGTATTTCGATATTCTGTCTGTCGATATTATGTCAGACATTCCTGGAGTACGCCCTTTCTTTTATCGTCTACACAGGATGCACCAAAAACATGAAATACTTTAATGACATTCACAAAAAAGGCGCGAAAAGCAAGTTCCTATTTTTCATTAATTTATTTAGTTTAAAACTGATAGAAATTCATGTATGCTTTACATGCATTGTCCTGAAAGAAGGGGTATTTCACTGCCACTGTTGTAAACGCAGTGCTTTTTCAACAGATCCGAGATTTTAGAATAACACCAAAACATGGCACATCTCTGAGATGTATTCAGCGCCGAAGTGCTCCATTGAGACACATGTATAATAAATAAATATTTATACAGATTATCAGGGCTTTTTTCCAATGGAAAGAGGTGCTTTCAGAGGCCCAATAATGTGAATGCTTGGTATCCCAATATTGAAAACAGAAAACAAGGCATTCCTATTATTAAACGTATGCTTGTGTGTTTTAATCTTCTCTTTAATTCACTTACTCACTACTTTAATGGAGAGGATGTGGCTTACAGCCAGAGCTGCCTCCTAACTGTGGAACTAGAGATCCGGATTTGAGTCTCAGCATCAGTCCAGTGATTCTGGGCCAATCACTTAATCTCCCCGTGCTTGGAAAAAATATGTCCTTGTGTAATGTAAGTGGTTGTTATGCAAACCGCTACCTTTGGGTTGATTTTGCGCTATATAAAAGTACCTAAGAAAATGTAAGAGCTTCAATGAACAGCATTTATTAAATGATGTTCTGGGGCATCCAAGCAATACTCAGGGCCTCATTTATGAGGTTTTGCCGTAGGGCAGCGCAGCAGTCCTTCCTGCTGTGCTTCCCTACGGCAAAAGAAAAGGGCAGGAATATTATCAAGCCCATTATCGCCGCTTTAGTGGCAGTTTTCTGCCGCTAAAACTGCAATAATTTTTAACGCCCTGCTTGATAATATGCCCCAGTGTTGGCTACTTCCACTCTAATCTAAGTAAGAGTAGGGAAAGTGTTGGACCTCAGAGGGGTTCAAATGGCCATTTCCACTCCAGTCTAAACAACAGTACGGAAGGTGTTGAACCTCTGAGGGGGTCAAATTTACTATTCCCATTCCACCCTAAGCAAAAGCAGGGAAAGTGCTGAATTTCGGAGAGGTTAGATTTACTATTCCCACAGCAACATCTGGGAAAATGTTGGACTTCAGAGGGATTAGATTTGCTATTCCCAGCTCAATATATACAAAACAGAGGAAAAGAATTGGACTTCAAAGGGGTTATATTTACTATTCTCACTCCATCCTTAGCATCAGTAGGGAAAGTGTTGGACTTGGTAAGGGTTATATTAACTATCCCTACCCCAATTATGAATAAATGAATGAATGAAAGAATTATAAAGCGCCTTGTTACTCCAAGGGAGTGTCCCAGCGTTGAGCAAAAATCAGGCCCTGGCCAGTCCAGTGCAAATGGATTGCTAACTCTGTCTAAAGAGGCAAGTCCAAACTAACGACTGGGAAGAACTCTCAGAAACAAAAAAGGAACAAGTGGGAACAGCCGTTCATGGAATTATAATGACTGAATATCTCTGCAACAATGCGGCACCCAAAGGACCTTTGGTCAATAATGCCCCACGCATTTTCCTCTAGGATATAATATTTCAGAAAGATTGGTCAGCAATCTCGTGAAAATGCACGAGGGACAATCTAGTGTTAATCGTTAAAACTACCACAAGACTAACGGAAGAACTCACCATCAAGATCCAAGTGAGTGAAGCGAAATTAAAGAATATGGTACATATTACGGTGTACAAAAAAAGACTCCAGGAGATCAACAGAGAAATGAACGAGACAAGGGAACACATTACACAAACAAAATACAAAAACTTGGAAAAGATTTAACGAAATTCTCAATGAAACATATGCATCCGTTCAATTCGAAGGACTATAAAGTCCCAGATAACATGTCCGACAACAACTTGAGTGCCGGTTCCATCAAAGTCGCTCACGTACAACCCTGCCACACTAGGGGCGAAGGTGCTCCCCATGGAAGTCCCATGGCATTGTTGGTACAAGGTGTTGTACTAAAAATAGTTCTCGTCAGGGCTAGCCTACAGCATTCCAAGACAAAGTGTCTTGGAGTTTTGAATTTCCATTGTTTGCTGAACAATAGGGCCTCCAAAGTGTCTAAGGTCTTTTGTTGGGGGAGGCTTGTATAAAAACTTTCCACGTCTAGCCCTATGAGTAACATACTATCCTCTGAGTATGTTTGGTCTTTTAGGATGTTCAGCAGGTCTCTGGTATCCTTCAGATATGTTGGTGTGTCTTGAACCATGGGTTTTAGGTATTGATCTGCAAATTGCAAGAGAGGTTCCAAAATGGAGCCTATCCCTGAGACGATAGGTCACAATTCTAAAGATCTCCCGCGGGGCGTTTTTGACTGCATTGATCTTTTGTGAGTAGAAAACCGTCCACGGCACCCTGATATTTTTAATGTTATTCTTTTAGCAAACATAGGTAAAACTCTTTGTCTTGCAAACCATAATATGTCAGCCATTTACGTTCTAAACGTTTGCAAGATTTTTTAGTTTGTGCGAGGTCCTCTGTGAACCAGCCTGCTGAGGATCTGGACAGTGGAGAACTAAATGTGCTATCCTATCTAGTGCCACCCCTAACCATGTTGTAACTTGCAGGTTGTTGACCTGTGGGCAATATTCTAGGCAGGGAGGACTATGATTCAGGGCAGAGGTAAGTGCCTCCTGATTGATCCTAGTACAGTTTTGAATTTTGAGGTGGGGGGCGTGGGTGGGTTAAGGTAGGTAGTGGGTATCCAGAATCTGGAAGGGGATAGCATAGTGATCGGACCAGGTGATAGGAAACAGGGTGTCGACTTTCACCAGCTCCGGGTTAGCAAAAATGGGGTCAAGGATGTGCCCCTTGATGTGGGTGGGAGCCTGTACCAACTGCGAGAGCTGAAGCCACTTTTGGTCTTCCATTAAATCTACACTATTACGTCAGGTAGGATCATGAGATTAAGATCTCCTAAAATTATGGGCTTAGAATGTTGAATGGCAAAGGACGGAATCATATCCAGAAGTGTTGAGATAAACGCAGCAGCTATTCCTGGTGACCTGTAAATCAACAGGCCATTGAGAGAGCAGTAGCCTAAAATCGCTAGAAGACCGAAGAATCTTGTGCCCCACTGATATGGACTTCAGACAGGTTGCAGTGTAGCTGATTCTTGTGTATAACTGCCAGCCCGACCCCTCTCCCCAGAGGTCTATCCAGTCTGGTTATTACATAGCCCCTAGGAACGGCGTCTACAATGTCTAGGGCGGACTGCGCATGAAGTCATGTTTCTACTAGGAAAAGGGCAGTCATCTGTCCCTCCACAATCAGGTCTGCAATTTCAAATCTGTGCTTAGGGAGGGAGCGACAGTTTAATAGGAAAAATTGGCCTTTCTTAGGGTTGTCAGGGGAGTTTACCATTATCGGGCATAGCCTAAAGGAGCTTCTCTTGCAGGAACTTTGTCCAAGCTCCACCTGAACCAAATGCAGACAAATGGTGTTGCGCTCGTGGTTTAGAGTGTGTAGCTTGTTTGCAGAATATTGTATCAGACCTGGCCAGCAATTGTCAGGGTTTCTGGCCCCTGGTGCCGTTTATTAACCATAGGTTTTTTTTTGTTTGTTTGTTTTTAAAACCTTTATTAGTCTTGCAATCAATTACAGGTACGGGCCTACAACCTTCTCGGCCGGCCGCGAAGCAGAGTAAAAGTATAGCAATCAATGCGGAAAGTCAGAACAGTTCAAAAGCCAGGGCGATACGTAGACCAGGAGACAACTCGTGGACAAACGATCAGGTCCGAAGTCAGGATTACAGAGGTTTATTTTTAAATTTATAAGAACTGAAAAAGTGCCATACAATCACATGTGGTCCTGCAACACAGCACGCAATCAGGATATCAACAATTAGTATAAATACAAACGAAGTAGTGGGGTAAGGCACACAAATCAGGAGAAACGTAGGCACAAATCCAATGGATAGCAAACCCTAACCCCACCTCTCAAAACAATAAACGTTACAGGAACCATAAATGAAGACGACACTATAGAAAAAGAAAAAAGACTAAAGGGCCATGGAAACAAATAAAATAATAATCTAACACCCATCCCGCAACCCCCCACCCTGCACACCCGCAGAAGGTCATGGCCTACCCCCAAGCCGCGTGCCTGTCGCCCTAATAGAACCCGAAATACAGAAAGATAGGGAAAAGGAAAAAAAAGGAAGAGAAAATAAGCGGAGGAGGGCCCTCATCTCGCCGCCCGGCCCCGCCCTTCACCCCTACACTTCGGAATCCCAAAAAGGAAACAATACCATAAGGAAGAATAGCAAATCCCGAGCGCAAAAACAATGAAATATCGATCGAAGATACCCACTGCACCGTCTGTCAGCAATAAAGCAGATAGATTGTAAGCCACCTCATTCCTGACCCTGTCTGGCAGTAGTACCGCCCGAAGTCCTCTCGTTAATCAATGTAAAGCACAGTCCTGAGGGTCCAAACAGTATGGATGAGCCCGGACGGGGCGAAGCCATAAAAGAGCATAGTAATCCAAATCTGTCCAAATATAGATAGCAAAGATCAGGCAACAACAACGCCTGTCCCATGAACCTTCCCAAGCTGGCAAATAATAACATCATCCAGGAGAGGAGAGTCAAATAGTCTGGCCACCACCATGACACAACCAGGCCAGTCCATGAAGAAAAACAGTGCTCCACCCCCAGCCGCCAGCCGGACATGTGTCCCAAGGATACCTCCATACGAGCAACCAAGACAGCCCGCACGGGCACGGGAGCCCGGTCTTCAAGTGACCCAAGGTGCCCCCGAGGATCCGAAACCTCCTCCATGGACACAGCAGCAAGTCCATCGGCCGACCCCTGGACTAGGACCGTGGCCGCCATAGATGGCGAAACAGCAATGGCGTCAATCCTTGCACCCAGGTCTCGGGCATGGCAATCAATAGTCTCGTGCAAAACTGTTAGGGCAGCCAACACGTACCAGGGTGTGAACTCCGTCGTGCGTTGCGGGCATCCCGCCCCATCCTTGCAACAGCTGCCCAACCTGGACGTGAACCGCAGAGAGGGGCACCAGCCGCCATCTTAATCCAGTCGGCCCCGTCCCTCTTCACCATATTTAGGGATCAGGCCTTACTGTGAGGGCACCGCGGGATGCGTCACCACGGCAAACGAACTGTGGGGCAGGGTCCAGAAAGGAGAGCCACCAAAAGGCTAAAGTCCCGCAGGGCCCCGGGAGTTGCCCGCCTATGTCGGGGGCAATCTTTGGCTATGCCCGGGCAACAAAATTTGGGGAGGGGGCAGAAGTCAAACGCCTCCCTCGATCCTGCGCCACCACACTGCCCCTCAAGGGTCCCCGACAAGCGGGTCGGGTCTTCACCGCTGGCAGCGGTCCTTCATATCATCGGCCCCCACCGGCAGGCTCCCCGCCGCCATCAACGGCCGTTGGTGCTGCAGCTGCAGCCAAAGGCCCCGCCTAATCAACGCCCCGGTCTCACCATCGCATGGGCTGCAGAGCAGTCGGGGAGAATTCCCAGGATCGGCGGCACGCAGGAGCTCTGGAAGCAAATGGTAGGTGCTCGTTTTCTTCCCTTTATCAAAGTATGCCTCCGTGGGTCAGGATATTCGCCAGGATAGATGTGTGGGGCGAAAGGGCTCGCGGAGCCAAGCGACTATGCGGCCATTTCGAATGCCTGCTTGGCTCCTCCTCTCTATTAACCATAGTTAAACTAGAAAATATATATTGTATACATTTAAATAAAATGTACAGTTTATTATAAATATACAAAATAAACATATAATTCAATGAAATATTTAAATAAACATACGTAGAATTCACTTCTCTCATTACTACTGAAAAAACGCACAAACACCAAGATAAATCAAAAAATAAATAAAACAATAATAAAATTTAAATAAATTAAACATATAAATATAATATACACTTGCTGATATATATCACTAATTATTTCTTGCATAGTCTTAATAAAATTATTTTTTCCTTTTAAATATTCAATGAAAAAATTCTGATTTACGAATTACATATTTAAATAAAAAATAAAGAAAGAAAACTATTTTCATTTAAATAATTTCTCACCCAATTCCCCTACAAACTGATATGCTGCTGAATTATCTATAACTAATCATACTATACAAAATATGATTTAAAAATATGAAATTAAACCCAAATAAATGAAAGACCAATTAAACAATTAAAACATTACATACTAACCATTATTATATTTATTTTACCTTACATTACTTAACATTAAAATATAATTAGTTAAAATGTAAATAACCTCCCACCATATTCCCCTAAAAACCCAATATCCCCGATGGTGCGGAGCTAGCCGGCAAGCGTAATGGCCGCTTAGTCCCGCAGCTCCGCCGTGCACGAACCTTAAAATCCTTTTTCAATCCTTGTAGCGCGACGTCCGAAGACTGGCCTCGGCTCCCGCGATCTACCCGGGGTGTGTGCAGCGAGCGGACGACCCGTCGGGGGCAGGAGAACAGGATCGAGTCACATCGGGAGAGTGCGGCGCCTCACTGAGACAGGGCCGCGAGACCACGGACACGATTTGGGCAGCACCCGAGCGACGTGCAACGACGTGCGGCTGTAGCCGCAGTGCAGGTACCGGTCCAGTGGCCCCTCCCCCCTCCCGAGGGTGCAGACTTTGCCGCGAGGGCGCCTGGAGTTGGCAGCCCCCCCCCAACCCCCGCGAGGCTATCTACGGCGGGGCAGGACCCAGAGGGACTGCCCCCACCCCCTTCTTCGTGGACACTGTTACGGGGCTAGGGGGTAGTGCAGTGCCGGTTCAGCGGCCCCTCCCCCCTCCCGAGGGTGCAGACTTTGCCGCGGGAGCGCCTGGAGTTTGATGTAAATCTATAATTTACCGTCTTAATTTCTATGCAGATAAGTACTTAATCAATAATAACTCAAATCGGAAAGAAAAAAACAGAGTCCGTGGTGTTAGAGTTCTTAGGGGTTTTATTCCTCAAAAAGGAATGGTCAGGACCAGTATATCATGTTCTTCCCACCACAGGGGTGGAAGAAGGGATAGAGCGCGCTCCATTTTATTGACAGTACATAGCTTATATACTTAATTCATGTCATAGAAAACAGTATAGTAGGCGTAACAGCTGAGAGAAGACAAGATAACAGTATCCACGTGTTACTAGTACGTAATCAGAAGGCGTGGACTAGGCGTGAACTGGAGGTGTGTGCTAGAAACGTCACAGGTAGGTGCCACAAAAGGGGTGGCACTAACAGAAATGTTGCAATGTCAGCAGAAATCGGAAGCTTGGATGCGCGCGCAGCTGCATGACGTGTGATTGACGTGAAACTGGAGGGTGCAGGGGACTTGACATTTACACTGACGGAAAGAGACAGAAGTCTGGCATGTCAGATCAACTTGTACTTCTATCATATCTGATATCTGATGTTTGGGAACCATATTATCTGAACGGAAAGGTCTCTGGGGCAGAAGCTACTCTATACTGACTATGGATCCGTGTGTAAGCGCCTGAGTGTCTACGTGAGAAGCGTGGGGCATGGGGCCTTCCATGGGAGCATGGTAACAGAGTCTATGAATTACTTGCACGGAGACAGGTCGGCCCTCTGCTCTGCAGATGAGGGGGATGTTTACTGAAGCTAGTAGGCAGGAATGTATTTTCGAGGAGTGGAACAGATAACTCGAAGGTTATAGTCAGTCTTGGCAGGCAGCAGGCTGAGCTGAGCGCGGTGGGCCGCGCTGGAAGTAAGTCAGAGTTCACGGGTACAGAGGCAGCCTCGGCTGAGGTTTTCGGAGTCAGAAGCCAGAAAAATGGCTCAATGGCAGAAATTCAGGGCCTACTTTGCCAGAGCAGGAAAAACGTGTAAAGTACTTTACAAAAAGACGTTGGCATAGCATACTTAGGAACGGACTAATTAATCCATTCAAGGTGGGTCTGAAAGAGGACATGTTAACGTTGGACGCAAATGTATTTGCGTCTTCATAGCTGGCACAGGAGGGAAGTTACATGCACTTTAAGCTGATACATGGAGACGGTGGGGTACGCGCTAGGGAACACAATTTGACCATAAAATTTATATTTCCTCATTCCCTCCTTGTTCCCTACGGACCCTTCATGATATATCGATCCTCATGAATCGATCAGTTTGTTCTTGTAACATCATTTGCTCTTCTTTCTTTCTTTTACGTTGTGAGAGAAAACTGGAATGTTCAATACATGAAGTGGCACACAGTCCACAAATCGCTGGCCCGCACTGCAGGCACAGGCAGCAACTGAATACTAGGACTAGGCCAATGCCTAGGAAGGATAGGATCTTCCATCCCCAAGCGGTTAACGTTGTCCAGAACCAACCGGACCAAGTCCAGGTGCCTGGATTCTGATGTATCTGATTTGCAATTTTGTGGAGACGTGTAATAGCTTGATATACAGATGGTGCGTTTTGTGGAATGAAAACACAGCAACTTGACCCGATGACCTTACAGGCTCCGCCTCTATCTGCCAAGATGACGTCAATAACAAGACGATTCTGAAGGACAACAACCCGCATGGCGGACTGCTCTTCGGTTAAGTTACCTAGGGCGGAGGCAGTTTCATTCACTACTGCTTCAAGTGTTCTAGTTAATCTACGTATTAGTTTACTATTTTGGACAGGGCCTAAAAAGAAAAAGAAACCTTTATTAAAATCGGTGTACTGTTCCCATGCCGTTTCTGTGTAGTCGACAAGTGGGATATCTCTTCTGAGTCTATTCTTTACTAGATTCGCATTTCTGTGGTAATCAGGAGGAGCTAGAAAAACAGGTGGCAGAAGGAATGCAATATAACAGGTACCATCCCAATCTGGAGGTAAGCGTATGTATGCGGTATGACCACAAACAAAATAGGAATGACGGATAGCTTTAAAGGACGATTTACCATGATCACTGAATTCGACCACAGTAGTACATTTACTATGACCTAAGTGTATTGAACCTTTCTTCCTGATACATAATTCACCAGTGACTGGTAATACTGACATAACGGGTAGAACTGGTGCGGCTTCGGATTCAACAGTGAGAATCATAAGGCTAATTGTGTAATTACCTAATCCATATACTTCATTTTCTAGATCAGTTCCGATTCTAGTGGGGAGTCCCTCCTTATCAGGGTAACAGACGTCGAGCAGGACCAAGTTCAGGTTTCCCCAAACCCAGCCCCCGTCGAAAACAGCAATATCAGGGTCTAAGGAATTAATTATTTTAAACCATGCACCACAGGAACCATTGTGAGTGAACGGGTACGGAAAGAGGGGCAGAGCTCCCTTGTAATTATGGTAGGGAGGGAGTCGGCCACATATCCAGCAGTCGGTAGCATTGTTAGTCTGATGGGAATGATGTAGCATACTAATGAATGTGTTGTTGCGCAGCGCAAGTCTGTAGGACAGTTCATGTGGAGGTAACTCACTAAAAGTGTGTTCAGCAGAGACATTGTAAGCAGATTGTTCACGCTTGAAAATAGGGTAATAGACAGGGAGAAGTATACTGGCAACTATTATCAGAAGACTTAGAAAAAACATTATTAACAATGTCACTATACAGTGACTACGCAGTGATTTGCAGTATGTACGTTTCTTGAATTCTCTCTCTCTCTCTATCTCGATCTAGGGGATACATGTCAGAAACTATTTAACCGATTCACCTAGGGGAGGACTTAAACAATTAAACTGTCTGACTTGCTAGATCGGAGCTTAAGTCTGTACTCCTCTTGGGGAGTTTTCTCTCGTTCGGAAGTTTTAAAGTCACTGGGCTCGATACAGTCTTTGGAAGGGGTGGATGAGCCTGGATCGGATTTCAGTTCATTACACAGTTTAACATGGCTCATGTGGACCCACCCCTTCCTGCCCTCAACCTTCACCGCTGTCCTTGTAGTAAGTAGAACGGTCTTCGGCGATTTCCAGCGGGGCTCCAACGGACTTTTCCGGTCGAAGTTCCTTATGAGGATCAGATCACCTGGACGGACATCATGTGGCTTTACATCAGTGTTGTCAGGGAAGGCTGCAGCAACCTGTGAACGACATGATTGGAGTGCAGACATCAAGGAGGCAAGGTAATCTGTCAACATATTACAATCAACATCAGTAATTTTCTTCGGAATGGGCGTCCCCCACATATTCGGTGGTCTACCAAAGACCACTTCGTACGGGGATAGTCCTGATCTCGAGTGGGCAACCATCCTCATGTAGAACAGTGCCACTGGTAGGGCGACTATCCAGTCGACCCCTTTCTCTTTACATATTTTTGCAAGACGGGTCTTTAATGTCTGGTTATGCCTTTCTACAAGGCCTGCGGCTTCGGGATGTCGGACACAATGGAATCTCCACTGGTATCCTAGCAATAGGGAAACCTGCTTCATTAATTCGGATGAGAATGGCTGACCGTTATCTGAGTACACGACACGAGGCAAGCCGTATCGTGGGAAGAATTCACGAACCAACTGCCTGGCAGTGGTCGGAGCAGTGTAATCTGGGACTGGGTATGCTTCGGTCCAACGGGACAGAGCACAAACTATTACGAGGACATATTTGAATCCTCGACAACGGTCCATCTGGATATAATCCATCTGGAGGACTTCAAAAGGGTGATCGGGAGGATGAAATCCACCTTGCTCTACAGGAACGCTTTTACCTGGATTAAACTGACAACAGATCATGCAAGTACGCACTTTCTGTTTTGCTGCTGCTCGTAAGTGTTTATTGCTCCAAAGATTTTGTAAACTGTCTAACATCGCTTTTTCTCCTAGGTGTGCTGGACTATGTGCTGTATTAACCATGACTTGAACCATAGAATCAGGGAGAAACCATGTAGATTTTCCCTTCGTCATCCAACCTTGATCTGTCTGGATCCCTCCTAGTTCAGTCCATTTCTTTATTTCATCTGGAGTAGCATGTGCCTGAATATCGATTACATCTAGTGTGGGATCCCTGACTGTCATGCAATTTGTCGGTCCTATTGTCTTTGTCACATCCGTTGTCTGAGTGTGAGTCAGTGCTGTATGTTTTGCTGTCTGGTCTGCCAGGTCGTTACCCTGGGAGACAGAATCTGTAACTTTAATATGTGCTTTACACTTCATGACGGATATGCCTGAAGGCAGATGTATTGCTTCTAACAGTGCTTGAATGAGGGGACCATGTTGGATCTTGGCACCGTGAGAGGTCAGAAAACCTCGTTCTTGCCATAACATGCCGAAGTCGTGTACAACTCCGAACGCATAACGGGAATCAGTGTATATGTTGACATTTCTGTTCTTGGCTAGAATACAGGCTCGGGTCAGAGCAATAAGCTCTGCTGCTTGAGCAGACAGTGTGTCAATACGATGTGTTTCTTTAACTTCGGTTTCAGTGGTCACTGCATATGCGGCCACTAATTCTCCTGTACTTGTTCGCATACATGAACCATCCACATAAAGTGTCAGGTCTGGATTTGTCAGTGGAACATCTGTTAAGTCTCGTCGGGGCTTTGTTACTGCATTAATGATTTCTATACAATCATGCGGGGCTGGATCTGTCATAATTGTAGGTAACAGTGTTGCGGGGTTCAGAATGCTGCAGCGTCTGATTTCTATGTGTGGCTGGAATAGCGTCAATTCGTAACCTGTCAGTCGTGCTATGGTCAAGTGTTGAGTCTGGGTTCTGTTTAACAGAACCTCTACAGAATGTGGAACTTGTACTGTTAACTGATGGCCTAAAACAATTGAGTCGCTCTGTCTTATTGCTAACGCTGTTGCTGCTACTGACTTTAAGCACGCAGGGAGTGCCTGGGCTACTGAGTCCAATGTACTAGAAAAATAAGCGCAAGGCTTATGTGAACCTGCTTGATCCTGAGTGAGGACAGATAATGCTGTACCCTCACGTTCTGTAACAAAAAGTGTAAACGGTTTGCTGTAACATGGTGTTGCTAAAACTGGTGCTTGACATAATGCTTTCTTTAGTTCCTCAAAGGCTTGTGTATGTTCCTGAGTCCAAGGGAGGACAGTCGAAGTCGCTGCCTCCTGTGTCGTTAACTGGATGAGTGGTTTAGCTAGAAATGCATATTGAGGAATCCATTGTCTGCAGTACGAGGTGAGGCCTATGAAGGCCCGCACTTCCTTTTGTGTCTGGGGTCGTGGCATATTTACAATTAACTGAATGCGATCGGGAGTGAGCTGTCTCCCCACTTTGGACAGCAAGTGACCCAAGTACACAACTTGCTGAACACAGAATTGTAACTTCGAAGGGGACACCTTGTGTCCCTTGTCTGCCAGGAAATGTAAAACTGTCAGTGATGCTTGTTCACATTCGGGCTCACTTCGTGCGGTGATCAGCAGATCATCGACGTATTGCAGTAAAGCGGTGTTAACTGGCATTTGAATACAATCTAGTTGTCTTTTCAGTGCTTGACTATAGATGCTGGGGCTTTCTGTGAATCCTTGAGGTGCGCGGGAAAATTTGAAACTTCGTCCATTTAAACTGAATCCGAAGAGATATTGGCTCTCTGGATCAATAGGTACACTAAAGAAGGCGTTCTTGAGATCAATTACAGTAAAGAACGTTGCTTCTGAATCAATAGCAGTCAATAGGGAAGAGATATCGGGGACCACAGGGTACTGTGGTACAATACATTTATTCAGCTCTCGAAGATCAATCACCAGCCGATATACTGGCGGTGCATTGGGGTCAGTACGTTTAAGAATTGGAATGATGGGTGAATTACAGATATTGGAGTCGGTCTCTACAACCACTCCTTGGGCAATGAGCTCTTCAATGATTTTCAGTAAAGCCACTACAGCATCGGGTGGTAACTTGTATTGTCTGATTCATGGTAGAACTACTCCTGTCTTGAGTGTAACACGGTATGGTGTGATATGCATACAACCTACATCAGTTGGGCCTGTTGCCCACAAGTGATCTGGTACATTTTTCAATCTGACATCGAATTCTCGTAAAACATAATGACCCTTGAAATCCCGCAGAAAGAGTCTAACTCCCTCCGGGGAACAGCAGATTATGGCTCCTAGAGCCTTCAATGTTTTAATTCCTAACAGATTTTCTGGGCATGATTTCGTAAGTAACAAGTCTGTAACTCGTGATAATGGACCCACAGCCAGGGGGACTGGTTCCGATACTTCATTTACAATGGGCTGTCCTGAAAAACCAAGGGAAACATTCTGTGAGCCTGAGAGGGGTGCCCCTGGGACTTCATTGTGGCTGATTGTGGTGCGGCTTGCCCCTGTGTCAATTAAAAACTTTCTGTCTTTTCCCAATACTTGACTGTGTACATAAGGACCTTCTTGATCTACAGGAATTTCAATAAGAGGCAAGCCAAATTCCCTCTCTAGGCTGTTTCATGTGTATCGTTGATACTCTGGATAAGCAGATTGGGCATACTGGTACATCTGTTGGGAAACTTGTTGAGTCGTAGCAGTGGGCTGTGGTACCGCTACCGTCTGTGCTGTATGAGATGAAGCATGCATAGGCTGTGTATTCTGCAAAGTCTGTTGCTGAACCTGATCTTGTCTAGGTGGATGCGGTCTCTCTTTAGTTTTACCTGTCGCTATGTTATGTTTCAGAACTGGACATTCATGTACGTAGTGGCCTGGCTGCTTGCAATAATTGCACGTCCCTTTAACAGGACCTGCGGAATGATTTGTCTGATTCGTACCCTTTCTGTTTCCGTCGGTATGTACCGACTGGGCTACTAACATTTTCATTTTCGTGTCTTTCATACGTTTCTGTTCCTGATCCTGTTCTTCTCTGATTCTATTCTGATGGTATTGTAACATTTGTAACATCTGGGATGGCGTATTTGCTTGCCATGTACTCTCAACCTTGTATACACGATTTTTGACTGCTAGCAGGGAATTCTCAACTAACTTTGATACAAAAAGATGCGGGTACGATTCGCTACTTGGTTTAAGACCACTATTAATAATAAAACATTTCTCGAATCTTGAATAAAAGTCACTAGTATCTTCGTCGGGTTTTTGTTTACATGCTGAGATTGCATCCCAGTCTTCTTTTCTAGTTGCCAGTAATCTTGGCAGAACCTGTACTATTAAACCTGGTAATGCTTTAGTTTTGTCCCCAAGGCCTACCCCTGGGACACGTTTATTCTCTTCGTCTTCTATTTCTGCCCATGCAATCTTTTTCTCTCCCACCTCCCATTCTTTTTCCTTTAGTTTCTCGTAGATGCCCGTGGGCAGCAGTACCTTTAACATTTTCATGATATCATCATATGTGTAATCCCCCATCAGTAACATGTCTTTAAGCTCTCTGTGGAAACCTGCAGGGTCTTTATCATGGCTCGGGACTAGTTTCTTCATTTCTAACAGTTCTAACTTAGTCAGTGGCGTGTGTACATACACACGTTTCAAGAGATGATCCTCACCCATAACTGGGTGTACTTCTCGTAAGGGGTTCTGACTTTCAATGCCACTCAGGCATTGCATGTGATATGTTTTCCTTTCTGGGGGCGGAGCGGGAACATATTCAGAGCTTATAAAAGTGTTATATCTATGTCGCTGTTCTAGAATTATTTGTATTAACTTGGTACTTAAACCTCTCCATCTATCCATGAGTAGTGCTTCTAATGTTTCATGTAAGGGACCTGGATCAGAATGTTGGTTTCTGTATTTCGTTAGGAGGTGCTGAATCATGTATATACCTGCTAGTTTCTGTTCGTCTGGGGAGAGGTTCAGAAATGTCTGCGCTAGTGTATCATCATTATACATATCCGGATTTTCAGCCCATAATATGGCTGACCGGGCTAGTTCTTGTTCATCCATCGAATTGAGTATGTGGTACCCCACTCGGTCTCGGAGTCTTTTATCAGTCTCCTGGAACTGGTGTTCAGAAGAATTCGGGTTGGTTAAGGCAGAGAGAAAAACTCTCTTGCTTTCTGGACGGATACCTTTCCTAAGGTAAGTTCCCTTACCTACATACGCTATAGTCTTTTCTGGTTCTTCAAACTCTTCTTCCTCCTCGGAGGAAGCCTTTTCTTTCTCTTTTTGGTGTATTTCTATCACTGTTTTTCTAATTTTCTTGTACATACTGGCTATGCAAGTGCCTTTATCGTGTTTTCCTTCAGATATATTTTGAACCCACTTGTTTAGTGCATCTAACTCGCTCTGATCTGTCCCAGGCCTGTCTCGTTCTCTTATTAGGAAATTTATGAAAAAACGTAGTATCTGTGCTTGAACGTCAACTTTCTGACGGTCCATGGCATCCTGAATACTGTCAGGGTTTTTCCCCGTCTGAATAAACTCGTATATTCTATCTAGGCGCTCCTTCATACCTGCATAGCATAGCAGGAAATCAGTAGCAGATCTTAACCGTAGTGATGCCATCATCATTATATTGTCTTTACCGGGTACTGGATCATATCTGCAAACTGAAAGGTTTTCCTTGAATACATCAAGGCTGGGAGACTTGAACGTAAAAGGACTCCGAAAGTCCCTGAGCTGTAACCTGCGTGTCAATGGCGGGGTGTGTAGACCCCCTTCCGCACCCCCTGAGGCGGAAGCTTGGGCATTATCTCTCGGCGGAGTCTGTACCTGAACTTGAATTTTTCTTTTAGTAGGATCAGGTAGAAGTGGTTTCGGTAGATCAATTTTAAGTGCGGGAAGTGGTGGAGGTGGTGGAACAGGAGGTTTCTGTTGTGGTACTGGCGGAATTTGATCTTGGGGCGGGTTACCACCCCCGTCCCTGTCGTTAGGCAGGGCGCGGACAGGCAGATTGGTGTAAGCGGGTGCTACATCCTCTAGATAGGAATTCAGGAATATGTCTTTAGTAGTCTTATGCATTACTTTAGTTGGAACTAATGGTGGCGGCAGATTTTTCGGTATTTCTGAAATGGCCTCAGGCGAACCCTCGGCCGCGAGATACATACCGTTTACGAGGTTATTTCGTGCGCGGTCTACTTGCTCTGTTTTTACTCGGATCCCCTCGGTAACTAACTCGTTTTCTTGGGCCTTGTCTGATTCTTTAAGTCTGTCTTCTCTACGTAGTGCTTTTTCAGCACGCTTATGCGATTCCTTACGCCAAAACTCTATGGCGTCTTTCTGGGATTGTCTGGCTTTCTTTTTCCATAGTACTTCCTCCACCTTCATGATGCACTCGGCATCCCATGTTCCGTTAACAGGCCATCTGTGTCTTTCGTCTAGGTGCTTAGTATAGTCGGCCCATAACTCTAGAAATAATATGGCATCTATGCCATGCTTGTGGTACATGAAGTTTCCTGGAGTGTCCCTAGGGGGGATAGGAATTGCTTCCTCTAGTATCCCTTTCCTAGTTCCTATCTGCTTTAATTTGTCGAAAAACGGCATCTTGTTTACTTAATACTGAATGCTTAACCCTAACTACTTAATACTTATAGCTAGTTATACAAGAACACAGTAATGCACATTAAAAACAGTCACATTCATACCACGACATTAATCACATGAAAAGACATTTGAGACATATATCACTACCCTATATAACGGATGTACTGCTAAACAGTACAGATACACTGCCTAAAAACAGTGCAGACCGGACTTGTGTACCCAAACCCGTCTAGATACGTCCCAGCAATGGTACTCACCGGGAAGCACGGAAACAGAAGGCCTCGGAAAACTCGACTGGACTGGACTCGGCTCGACTTCGGAAAACTTCGGAAAACTTCGGAAAACTGGTGGGCCTCTTGACACCTCGGACCTTGCTTCTTTCGGCTAGGCTCTGGTCGGGATCCTCCGCACTCCTCACCGCCTCGTCTGGGTACTGATCGCAGTCTTCATCACCTCCGTGGGCCAGAGGGAGATGCAGGAAATCCTGCCGGTACGCGTAGTTTCCTTCTAACTGATGGCAGGGGACAGAGCTTGCAACGCACCAACCGGCGCGTGAGGTGGGGGAGGGGTCCCTATTCGGGCGCCAAAATGATGTAAATCTATAATTTACAGTCTTAATTTCTATGCAGATAAGTACTTAATCAATAATAACTCAAATCGGAAAGAAAAAAACAGAGTCCGTGGTGTTAGAGTTCTTAGGGGTTTTATTCCTCAAAAAGGAATGGTCAGGACCAGTATATCATGTTCTTCCCACCACAGGGGTGGAAGAAGGGATAGAGCGCGCTCCATTTTATTGACAGTACATAGCTTATATACTTAATTCATGTCATAGAAAACAGTATAGTAGGCGTAACAGCTGAGAGAAGACAAGATAACAGTATCCACGTGTTACTAGTACGTAATCAGAAGGCGTGGACTAGGCGTGAACTGGAGGTGTGTGCTAGAAACGTCACAGGTAGGTGTCACAAAAGGGGTGGCACTAACAGAAATGTTGCAATGTCAGCAGAAATCGGAAGCTTGGATGCGCGCGCAGCTGCATGACGTGTGATTGACGTGAAACTGGAGGGTGCAGGGGACTTGACATTTACACTGACGGAAAGAGACAGAAGTCTGGCATGTCAGATCAACTTGTACTTCTATCATATCTGATATCTGATGTTTGGGAACCATATTATCTGAACGGAAAGGTCTCTGGGGCAGAAGCTACTCTATACTGACTATGGATGCGTGTGTAAGCGCCTGAGTGTCTACGTGAGAAGCGTGGGGCATGGGGCCTTCCATGGGAGCATGGTAACAGAGTCTATGAATTACTTGCACGGAGACAGGTCGGCCCTCTGCTCTGCAGATGAGGGGGATGTTTACTGAAGCTAGTAGGCAGGAATGTATTTTCGAGGAGCGGAACAGATAACTCGAAGGTTATAGTCAGTCTTGGCAGGCAGCAGGCTGAGCTGAGCGCGGTGGGCCGCGCTGGAAGTAAGTCAGAGTTCACGGGTACAGAGGCAGCCTGGGCTGAGGTTTTCGGAGTCAGAAGCCAGAAAAATGGCTCGATGGCAGAAATTCAGGGCCTACTTTGCCAGAGCAGGAAAAACGTGTAAAGTACTTTACAAAAAGACGTTGGCATAGCATACTTAGGAACGGACTAATTAATCCATTCAAGGTGGGTCTGAAAGAGGACATGTTAACGTTGGACGCAAATGTATTTGCGTCTTCATAGCTGGCACAGGAGGGAAGTTACATGCACTTTAAGCGGATACATGGAGACGGTGGGGTACGCGCTAGGGAACACAATTTGACCATAAAATTTATATTTCCTCAAGTTGGCGGCCCCCCCACCCCCCACGAGGCTCTACATAGTGGGACGAGACCCGGGGGAATTGCCCCCCCCCCTCGAGGACATTGATGCAGGACAAGAGGAGTGCCGGATTTCATCGGACCCGCATTGAGGGGTGTGGGAGCTTGGGTGCGGTTGCCCTGCAGGACTCACTCGCTTCATCTTCGCGCCCTTTCTACCCACGGCGCCTGCTGGGCTGGAGGAGAGGGGCGACCTCGAGGAGACTCCTGCAATCACCCCTGGGGGAGAAAGAAGCTACTGAATCCCAGGAGCACGGCCTCCTGACGGACGGAGACCTCAAGCCTTCAGACAGAGGGGGGCCTGGTTGGAGCCCTTCGCCGGCGGCCAACGCACTGATATCGACGGCCCGCTGTCCTCCGGATCCCCGGTTGAGGGGGTGGTAAGAGAAGTAGAGCATTTTTGAGTGATCCCTGGAAGCGAGTGGTGACATAATGGGGAAAGGGGACAGGACCCAGAGCAAGCTCCCCTTCTCGCAGAAGCGTCTCTTGCAACAGAGCCCGGCTACGGAGGGAGCCTCGGAGGAGCGAACGGTGGAAGCTCCGAGCGTAGACTCAGACCTGAAAACTATGCTTCTCTCCATGGAGCAGGGCATCCAGACCAGCATATCGGCCCTGGGGTCCAAGATCGACGCAATGTCCTACAGAATGGATCGCATGGCGGAGAGGCTGGACAAGCATGCTGAGAGGCATGATATGGCCGAACGCAGAATGACGGAGGTGGAGGAGGCGCAAACTGAACTGGACACGGCGCAGAAAAAGATGGAACGGATGATGCGGACATTACAAGACAAGACTGAGGATTTGGAGGCGCGCTCTCGGCGCTGTCACCTGCGCATCACGGGCCTTCCAGAATCTACGGCGACGGGCCCTATGGAGCGCTTTGTGGAACAGCTTCTAGTGAAACTCCTGGGAGACGGTGTATTCTCAAATATGTTTACAGTGGAGAGAGCGCATAGATCGTTGGCGCCCAAACCGCAGCCAGGCGCGCCTCCGCGCCCTGTCATAGCGAAACTTCTCAACTACAGGGACAGAGACACTGCTCTTCGCCTGGCGCGCACGAAACAGAGCCTGCAGTATGAGGGGTCGGCTATATCCCTGTACCCAGACTTTACAGCTAAGGTACAGGAGGAGCGGAAGCAGTTTATTCCCCACAAGAAGCGTCTGAGGGAGATGGGTTTGGACTATGCGCTATTATATCCAGCCAAATTACGCGTCAACAAAGGAGGCCACTCCCATATTTTCACGGATCCCAAAGCGCTGCAACAAGCTATGAAGAGATGGTCAAGGGAAGCGAAAGAGAGCTCGGACAGGAACCATGAGAACGGCGAGGGCGACAGCCGCCTGGACGATCAGGACTGAGTATCTCTTGTTTGGGGCATCCTGCGACTCGCTGAGTAGATGGCAAGCGGGCTCACGGACTATTCTGGTGGAGGCCGACTCCAGGTGAGGTGCAGAATCGCATGATGCTCTTTCCGAGGACTACAAGCTGCACAGATAAGTGGTGTGGGGGGGAGGGGGGCGGGCTGGGTATGGGGGCTGCCCTGGCTTTGCGTTCCACGCGACACCAATCCTGATACCCGCAGGGACATACTGCATGGGACTTCTCCCTGGCCATCGAGGGGTGCAGGAACTGGACTTGGGACAATTTGCCGGTCAGGGTCATGGGTGGGTCCCGCACGGGGGCGATGTGACAATGGCTATTGTTAATCTACAGGATGTCGCGCTAATCAGGGTTCTTGTGCATGGCGGGAGCGGGTAGTAAGGCTGACATGAGTTCTGAGACTTAGGTTGGGACTATGACATTTGGCAACCTAGGCCCCCGCGCATTCAGCGTATTGGTTTGTTGGTTGACTTCAGTTGGGATGGGTGAGCTGGGGAGTGGGGTGGGTAGAACACTGCCGGACCGGGTTGGGGTGGGTCTGCTGTGGGTGGGGCGGTGGAGGGGGATGTTTGAAAAGTTGCTGGTTCTGGGGTGGAGGGGCGGGGCGGGAGGTGGGGGAGGAAAGGGACCTTTTTTGGAATGTGCGCTGTACCCTATGGATAGCTTGTGTAATGTTGGTGTCATGGTGGCTTTGTACTATCATTTGACTACAGCTGGCCCCGATGGCTAGTGCCCGGGTGACGAACTTTGATAATCCTCCCGATTACTTAAGGGTATTGACCTGGAATGTTAGGGGTCTCAGTGACCACAGGAAGCTGAGGAAGGTACTCCATTATCTCCGGAGACATCATATAGATATTGCACTTATTCAGGAAACCCATTTACCGCTCACCAGCAAGATGCTACAGCACAGGGACCTATCGGGGAATTCCACAGTGGCGGGCTACACAACACATTCTAGGGGTGTCTTAACATGGGTGAACCCGCACTCTAAATTGACTTTAAGACTACTTCAGGCAGATCCCGAGGGCCGTTATTTAATTTCGAGATGTGAGGGTAAGGGGCATGATCTCATTTTGGTGAATATATATGGCCCGAACTACGATTCCCCTGACTTCTACTCTCAATTGGCACTCGGCTGTAGGACCTACGCTTCAGCGCACAAGCTCTGGGGGGGGGGGGATAACCTAGTGCTAGACCCAAGGATGGATAGGTCTTCAGGCCCCGCGCGCAGACCGGCTGCGGCGGCAGTAACCCTGCAAGCAGAGTTGCTTACATTAGATCTAGTGGATGTGTGGAGAAATTGGAATGCAGGCAGGGGTGGGTTTACACACTACTCCTCTTTCCACGACATTCATACTAGAATTGACTACTGGTTGGCATCTCATTCCATCACTAGCCAGTCTGCAGAATGCACTGTGCTTCCGCGAACGCTGTCGGACCACTCGCCAATACTACTGGCTCTTGCGACGCCGAATCGCAGGATCCCCCCATTCACCTGGCGCTTCCCGCCATATGCCCTTTTGGATGACACCTTTAGAGGGGAACTAGCGGAGGAGATAGACCTTTTCTTTGAGAAGAACGTGGGCTCAGTGGACAACTTTCACACGGTCTGGGAGGCATTCAAGGTCTTCATTCGTGGAGTAGCCATGTCCAAACACTTGAGTGTGCTTAAGGCTATACGTCGGCGACTCCGGACATTGGAGTCTCAACTAGCGGATCTAGAGTTGAAACTTTTGACTGACTCGGACCCCGCGGTGGCTGACGAGCTGAGATCCCTAATCTCGGAATTCAACGAAGAAGCGGACAGAGAGGTCTGCTATATGGGTAAATACGCCTCGGCGAGAACATATGGCGAGAGTGAGCGCCTGAGCTCGCTGCTAGCCAGGATCTTACGAGAAGATAAGCGAACCCCCAGACTGATGGAATTGGAGACTTCGGGAGGGGACACAGTCACGTCCGATGAGGACATTCTCTCTGCCTTTCGGGACTACTACTCTGACCTGTACACTACCAAGATGCGCGATTTGGAGGCGGATATGGACGATTACCTAGAGCATATTCAACTACCATTCATAGCACAGTCGGATAGGGAGTTTCTCAGGTCGCCTATACAGGCGGACGAGCTCTCGGAAGCCCTGGCTACCATGAGAGCACACAGCGCTCCAGGGATCGATGGCCTGACAGTCGGTTTCTATAAGGCCTTCAAGGACAAACTTATCCCACACCTTCTGTCCCTGTTTGACGAGGTATGCGAGGATGGTAGCATGCCCGACACAATGAGGGAAGCCCTCCTGGTTACTTTACTGAAGCCGGCTAAACCCCCTGGTGTATGCAGTTCATACAGACCGATATTGCTCTTAAATGTCGACGCTAAACTTTACGCCAAAGTCCTGGCCGCCCGACTGTCCTTGATCGCGCCGGAGGTGGTTGCTCCGGAGCAGTCCGGATGTGTACCGGGACAAAACTTGTCCTATAATATAAGCACAGTTCTAGGTACCATGCAGCATGTGCGTCAGGATGCGAAGGCAGTCGCCATCTTCCTGGACATGGAAAAGGCGTTCGACTCCGTCGAATGGCCATTCATGGTGAAATTCTTGCGCCGTATGGGGTTGGGGGAGCAGTTTTTACAAATGATCGGCGCACTGTACTGGCGGCCAGTGGCTAGGGTACGATTAGGGGATCGGGTCTCGAACCCCTTCCCCATTAGCAGGGGCACGAGGCAGGGCTGCCCCCTGTCCCCGCTGTTATACGCTCTTGTGGCTGAACCGCTCGCGTGCGCACTGCAAGAGTATCACTGGCACAGGGGAGTTATCTTCCCGTCCTACAAAATAGTTATTTCAACGTATGCGGATGACACGCTACTGTATGTTCGCAATCCGGAATACAACCTTTCGCCGGTTCTCCGCGAGGTAGTGCGCTTTGGAGCCCTCTCGGGCCTAAAGGTCAAATGGGAGAAATCGGTGGCGTTTCCCTTAACCCCGGTAACGGATCGCTTCGACATGGAATATCCGTTACGTTGGTCGGCGGACCCGGTACGATATCTTGGTATAATGATCCACACTGATCCAGAGGTGCTTTTCAATGAAAACTATGGGGTGGCTTTCAGTAAGTGTGAGGATGACGTGGACAGATGGTGTAAACTCCCGCTCTCCAGGATTGGCCGCGTGGCCATCATGAAGATGGTGGTTTCCCGCGCTTTTTGTTCCTGTTCAACACACTGCCCATCATTCTATCAAAGGCCTTCTTTCGAAACCTAACAAAACTCATGATCCATTTGGCTTGGGGGGGCAGACAACCACGGGTCCGATGGAGCACTCTTACACTCCTGTGTGAACTTGGTGGCCTGGGTGCGCCGGATCTGGAGAGGTATTATAGAGTGGCCCAGGCGGCACACCTGCACACATGGATTCACGGCGACGATATCATCCCGCATGTACGGATGGAGCGACTTTTTGCGGAGCCACTTCCACTTCCGGCCACAATCTGTACCCCGGTTGACCGTAGAGTGGGCGTTTTAGACTCGATCACGGCTACGAAACACGCCTGGTACGCCTTGCTACGGGCTAGGGAGGAAGCGCTGCTATACTCCCCGGCGATGGCGGTGGAGTGGCTGCAGTGGCTGGCTCCCATTGGGGACAGGAACGTAATCAGAGCGCTACATGAGCTGGGGATTAAGTCAGCAGGGGACCTATTTGAGGATGGCAAGGTAAAAACATGGGACCAGATCGCTCAGGGCGCCGAGGGCCCAACTCTGTTACAGCGGTTCCAATTCCACAGACTTCGGAGTGCTATGAGAGACGTCCTGGGCCCAGACCTAGCTGAGCCGCCGGACATTCCAGAACTCTCATATGTCATTGCGACGGCGTCCCCGCGACACTTGACAACACATCTATACAAGAGCAGCGTGTCATACAGAGCACAGGAGCCCTCCAGGGCCCGACTGGCTTGGCAAGTCGACCTCGAGATGGACATACATGATTCGATGTGGGCGTATTGTTGTGCCAACACTAGGAAACTGTCCCTGAATGGTCGCCACAGGCTGGTACACTTCAAATTCCTGCAAAGAGTTTATTATACTCCGGAGCGCCTGCATCGCTATGGCCTTAGACAATCCCCTGAATGCGAGCGCTGCCACGCTCCGGTGGCAGACTTCCTACATATGGCGTGGGGCTGCCGCAGGATATATGAATTCTGGGTGGCGGTTATTTCGGAACTAAGCGAGATACTGGACCAGGAGCTGCCGGTAGATCCGGCATTAGCCCTGCTGGGCTATTCGAACCCCTGCCGGTAGCGTGTAGAAGATTGGCGGACATGGGTCTCCTGTTGGCGAGGCGTACAGTGGCGCAGTGTTGGATGAGAGGCCCGACCCCGACAAAAATGAGATGGGCCAGGGACATGATTTACTGCTGCACACAGGCAAAACATTACAGCGAACTCCTCCCCCCCCACTAGCAGACCTAAGAACTTTTGGGGACTGTACAACATTTTCAGGACCACTAGGGGGGACAGGGGGGATGCTCAGCGGGAGGAGGAGGGGGATACCTAATAGACGACTCTACTATGCCTTAGTCGAGGACGGAGATACGGGGACGGGAGAGACAGGGCGACGGCTGGGGGGAGTATTGAAACCTGGCTGTCGAGGGGCGAGAAGCGGGCGCTAGCATAGAGGGGTGGCCACACGAAGGGACAGGTGGATACATTCCCGGGCTTCACAATAGGAGACACACCAGGGACGTGAGAGGGGTACACCAACACAAGACTGACACAGGGCAAATTCAGTAGTGGACGGAACAGCGCACGGGCGGGAGACTGTGAGAGAGGGGGAGGGGTGGGGGAGTTCCAGGGGAGTTTTCTATTTGTTTCTACATATAGGGGAGGTGGGTAGGTTTCCATGGGGGGGCACGGGGGGGAGAAACAAAAATACAAAATGCACCTACATTCCCAGATTCACGGCGTACGACCTACGTACCATCCCCTCCATGAGCGTGGAGATACTTTCAGGTACATCGTCATTGTGTTAGCAGTGGTTCATGGGGGGTTGAACCATGGTGAGGTGATGTAGCGCCGCCGTACCCCCGGGTTGACGGCATGGGCTGTGTACTTCGCAGGTGCGGATTGTGGTCTGTATGCTTTACTAAGTCAGTGTTGCTTCGCCGGCCCGGAGGGTTGTAGGTGTAAAGCTGTGTATATCTTGGTCCACTTTAATAAAGGTGTTTAAAAAAAAACGGAAAAAAAACAATATCCCCCTACTAAATTATAAACTACTTAACAGAGGTATTTGTAGATCGCACATTAACTCTTAGGTACCTCAACACTAACCAATGTTAAAATGTTAATTATTACCCAATAGTACTCATTTTATAGACCTCAGAAGGTTGAAAGTCTGGGTGGACCCGCTGGGATTTGAACCTAGGGACATGAAATTGAACACAGAGCCCTGCAGTGGACACATTTGTCCACTGAGCCACCAGAACCATCTAATGCCTTTTAAAAATGTAATTGACATTTAAAATTGCAAACTATGTTTAAAAAACATGTTTTCACTAATATTATAAGTGTGTATAAATATATATATATATTTTTTTAAAACAATGTTTAATACAAGTATACTAAAGTGCACAATATTAATTACAACAATTATCTTCATTGCCACCATATTGTATACCACAAAACCTGCATTCTTAATTTTGATATTCTGTTCCACTATATTTTTGCCGTGGTGATATTTTTGACAACATGTTTAAGTCACATGATATTTTGCAATCAATATTGGTTTCATTCACCATATTTAACATGTACCCATTTTGAAAATGTCCCTTTTCTCATGAAAAGTTTAGTTACAGAACTATTAGTCATTTTCTCTACTTCTGCACAAAGGGAACACACATAATTGCAAAATGAGGAGCTTATTGTTGAGCCCCTTGTTACACTTTTGCCCCGCCGTTGCATCAGTTTTTGTGAGGCTGCAGTGGCATAAATAATGCTCCATGTTGCACCATATTTACAAAGTGATGCATCAGGTATAATGTATGTAGGGTGGGTGTTCCCCCACAAAAAGCCTTGTAGAAGTGGCACAGTGATATTTATCAGATTTCACTGTGCCACTTCTAGGACACTACTGCGTCACAACCTTACGCCTGCCTCATCACAGGCATAAGGGTGACGCAGTGCAATGGGAATAGGCTCCCCCCATGCATTGCTGGAGTTGCATAATGCTCACGACAAAACTCCTGCAATTCGTGGGTTTCGCGCAGACAGATACATCAGAATTCCTGACGTATCTGCCATTCCTTGCACTGAAAAGTGTTGCATCACTGCTTTCACGCAAAGATGCAACACTTTTCGTGAATGAGGCCCTTATTGTTTAAGACTGTATTTATAAAATGCCCACTGCCAAAAACATGTTTTTCAACTTTGTGAAGGACTCCTGTCTTTAACATGGGGACATTGTACTTTTTTTCTCACAAAAACAGCCAGTGCATGACTATCAAATTGTACTTCTCTATTCCTGAACAAAGGATGTAAAGGCTCCTTTAGGAAGCCTAGTTTTATACCCCCACACACTGAAATGCAACATTTGGGCTCACTCCTCAAAAATCTTTGTTAACATTGTAAAACATTCCTATAATTAAAGTAGGCACATTCTGAGGTTTTATTCTCATGAAAAAGACAGCTGTGTGTCAGTCGAAGTGACTTTCTCTACTCTTGTTTAAGAATATCTATTTTACACTCCAAATATAAAAGGCTAAACAAATAGATGTTTCAACGTTGTGAAAGTTTCCAATGTTTCACCTGGGCACATTTTGAGAATGTGTATTCCCATACAAAGGTGGATGTACCACTGTCAACTTGTTTTTTTTCTACTCTTGCACAAAGGACTGCTAGCTCCATTCTGGAAATCCATGAATGTTGAACTTTGTTAAACAAGGTTTATGTGTGTATGTATGATAAAAAAAATTATCGAATAAAGTACATACAACTATATATTCCGGAGTGCTTCCTAATCGCCAGTGGTACGTGTTTGAGGCGATGCCACATCACACCTCTAACAATCGAAAAATGTCACTTCTCACATGAAGAGTGGGCTAGCACTCAAATCTCTGGAATTATCCAATTTAATTCAAAGGCAGCATTTGGTAGGACAAATGTTTATACAGATTTTTATAGAGGGAGCCTAGAAAGAGCCCCAAGAGCAGGTGTAAGGATTACTTTGAGAGAAAGAAGAGCTTTGTGAGGAGAGGACCATTTCATTCTTGAATTATAATGACAAACATTATAAAGATGTAACATTTCTTAAATCAATTTATCTATTGTAATCATCCTAAAGTATCAGAACAAATCAGTATGGGGAGTTTATTGCAATCAGAAATACAGTTTTATCTTCTTAATGGAGACTAGAGTAGATAAGATGGGTGCTAGAAAAGAAAATAAGAACTCTGATGCTTGGATTTATAAGGAAGTGTAAACCTTCCTGGATGAATACAGTTTAAATCAGTTAATGCTGCATTTGAATTGGGATTCTTAGATATGGGATAATTACAGTCTATCTCTAGTGGTGGCTTGAGTCCCACTATTATCACATCATATCATCTCATGAGCATATATAAAGTGCACATTCAAACCGGAGAGTACTTGTTGCTGAATACCATATGTTTTTAGTTATCCAAGTATCTGATACTTATTGTATAGACCTTGGAAGGAATAAAGGCTGAGTGGTCGCCCCAGGATTCAGACATGTGAGAGAGTGTGAGAGAGTGATCAAACACATTTTCCTCAAGTGGATTATTTCATTTAATAAGCCATCAGACTGATACAATCTGTATGGGTTGTTCAACACACCTATCATTGCAAACATCACGATGGAGACTTGAATATGACTGTAATCACACATTATCACTGTGGGCACTTAAACATCACTATAATCGCATAATATCTCTGAGAGGACTTGTACAGGACTATAATCCCTCGCTATAACTGTGTGCTATCTCTATGCATCCTATTATTTACACGCTATCTCTGTGGGGACCTGGACATGTCTATAACCACACACTATCTCTCTGGGGACCTGGGCATGTCTGTAATCACACACTATCTCTCTGGGGACCTGGGCATGTCTATAATCACACACACTATCTCTCTGGGGACCTGGGCATGTCTGTAATCACACACATTCTCTTTGGCAACTGTAGTAATACGATAGTCACACACCATCTCTGTGGGGACCTGGGAATGTCTATAATAACACACTATCTCTGTGGGGACCTGGGCATGTGTATAATCACACACTATCTCTGGGGGGCCTCAACATCTCTATAATCACACACTATCTCTGTGAGGACCTGGGCATGTCTATAATCACACAATATCTCTCTGGGGACCTGGGCATGTCTGTAATCACACACTATCTTTGTGGGGACCTGGGCATGTCTGTAATCACACACTATCTTTGTGGGGACCTGGGCATGTCTGTAATCACAAACTATCTCTCTGGGGACCTGGGCATGTCTATAATCACACACTATTTCTCTGGGGACCTGGGCATGTCTGTAATCACACACTATCTCTCTGGGGACCTGGGCATGTCTATAATCACACACTATCTCTCTGGGGACCTGGGCATGTCTGTAATCACACACTATCTCTCTGGGGACCTGGGCATGTCTGTAATCACACACATTCTCTTTGGCAACTGTAGTAATACGATAGTCACACACTATCTCTGTGGGGACCTCAACATCTCTATAATCACACACTATCTCTGTGGGGACCTCAACATCTCTATAATCACACACTATCTCTGTGGGGACCTGGGGATTCCTATAATCACACACTATCTCTGTGGGGACATGGGCATGCCTATAATCACACACTATGTCTGTGGGGACCTGGGCATGTCTATAATCACACATTCTCTTTAACAACCATGGTAATACTATAGTCACAAACCTTCTCCGTGGGGACTTGAGCATTCATGTATTTACACGCAAGCTCTGTTTTGGCTTCAGCATCATCAGCTTCGCATTCCCTGTATGGGGCTTTGTGAATACTGATAAGCAGTAAAGTTAGACTTTTGGTCTAAGTTTAAATTGTTGAAACTGAAAAGTAGAAAAGTTATATTTTCTGTCTAAGTTTACCATTGTGAATTGGGATGTATTGTAATGAGGACTTAACACAATCATCTTCATGAACTATATCTGTGGGGACTTAAACATCGCTATAATAACACACTATCTTTGTGACAGCTTGAAAAAAACTATAATAAAACACTACCTTTGTGGTAACTTGAACATCACTATAAAAACATAATCTCTGTGGGGACATGAGCATTCCTGTAATTAAACACAAGCTCTGTTTTGACTTGAAGCACTAGGGGGTGCCAGGAGGCACAGGGTTAAGCCTGATTTCCATATAGCTGAGTATGAACTGGGGTGACAAAGTGAGCTAAAGAACGATGATGGATTCAACCCAGATCTGTGACTGGGGGTGAGTGACTGAAACATTTCAGCACCCCATCCATAATCTCCTTGTGTTTGATTTGTTCGTCCTAAGTTGGCAGATAAGGCCCAGAT
Organism: Lissotriton vulgaris; assembly: GCF_964263255.1. Classification (NCBI taxonomy): domain Eukaryota; kingdom Metazoa; phylum Chordata; class Amphibia; order Caudata; family Salamandridae; genus Lissotriton; species Lissotriton vulgaris. The sequence goes on along the minus strand of NC_141687.1, from coordinate 2,123,900,164 downwards.
GTGGGTCCCTTGCTCACTTTGCCATTGGATTCAAGCTAGCCTGGTTGATGAGGGGTGTTACCCTGAAACTGGTCGCAGGATGCTTGTTTCCAGTCTCTGGAAGACCTGGCTTGGCAGTTTGGGTTGGACTTTTCCCAATGAGGCACAGGGTCAACACTGATTTGCATATAGCTGGGTCAGAACTGGGGTTGTGAAGTGAGCTAAAGAACAAGGATGGATTCAACCCCGATCCGTGACTTGGAGTGAGTGACTAAAAAGTTTCAGCACTCCGTCCATCATCTCCTTGTGTTTGCTTCGACTTGATCAGCTTAACATTCTCTGTATGGGGCTTTGTGAATATTGAAAAGTAGTAAAGTTGGACTCTTGGTCTAAATTTACGTTTGTGAATCGAGCCCTATTTTAATGAGAACTTAAACACAATCACCTTCACGCACTACCTCTGTGGGGACTTGAACAACACTCTAATAACACACCATCTCTGTGGGGACTTGAACATCACTATAATAACACACCATCTCTGTGGGGACTTGAACAACACTATAATAACATACTATCACTGTGGGGACTTGAGCGTTCCTATAATAACACACCATCTCTGTGAGGACTTGAACATCTCTATGATAACACACCATCTTGGTGGGGACTTGAACAACACTATAATAACACACAATCACTGTGGGGACTGGAGCGTTCCTATAATTACACACAACCTCTGTGTGGACTTGAACATTATTAGCTTCACACTATTTATATTGGAATTTAAGCTTTGAATGTGCACACTATTTCTATGGAGACTTAAACACAATGATCTTCACCTACTATCTCTGGGGGGACTTGAACATCTATTTTGGCAAAAATGTAAGCAGCTAATTAAGCCCTTAATTCCTTAATTCCATATGTTAATTTCTTTGTGTTAGTTCCCTTATCTCCTAAGATTGTATGCACTAATAAATAGGGTAAATATAGCATTACGACTCTTTCTTTAAGCATGATATGATATTTTTTGGCACATTAACATACTCTGTCTTAAACGTATACACCTAGTATATATGCAGCAATTCATATATGAATAGAATATAATGTTGCTTGTGTATATTGTTGATAAAATAAACATTTAGCCATGTGCCTTTGACTGTATTCAATCACAACTATTGTTACGGACTAGGTCCCCACAAGGATGGTAGCACATGTTCAAGTCCCCACAAGGATGGTGCTGTGCGCACGATTAAATAACCATATAGTTGCAATTTTGAAGCAGGATCCTGTATCCTGAATTTTTTCTGAACATTTTTCTGTTATTAGTGTGTTGTAAAAACATTGGGAAAGGTTAGTCCCCACAAGGCTGGTATTCACACATAGTCCCCACAATGATGGTAACACGTGTATCTGTGTGTGTGCATGCATGTGTGTACACATATATGTGTTTTTGTGTGCCTGTGCATGCACATGTGTGTGTGTTTGTGCGTACGTATGTACTTTGTGTATGCCTCTACGCGTGTACGTGTGTGCGTAGGTGTGCATATGTTCTGTTTGGTGTTTTGATTAGATTGGAATACACAATAAAACCAATTTGGCTCTGTTTAGGAAGATGGGCTATTTTACCTTGTTATTGTGACTAAGAACAAGACAGACTGCCCTATGTAGTTAATTGTGAAACAGACACAAACACAAACAACCAGCGACAGATGTGCACACATTCACATAGATAAACAAGTGCTCACAGACAGCAGAGAGGGAAAGCAGAAACTAACACACATTTGGAGCAAAGGGAAAGCTTTTTGGTGTTTGTCTTTGGTCTATATTCCCCTGAATAGGCTTTCAAGTTGAACTTTATTTCCCCAATAAGTTTCCCCGGCCGAGGATCCCCGCTGCCTTCACAATTCCGCCGCCTGTAGAGACTTCACACTGCTTGGGATGGATAAAAAATTCCCATTTTGTATCTGCAAACTAAACCTCTTCCAAGAGGAAAGCCACCTTTCCCCTACTTCAACTGCGTCTTCGTACCCTTCAAAACACACCTACTGACAGTGTGTTTTGGTGCCTTAAAAGGTTGCAGTTTATTTAACATAACATGGTTATACATTTAGCAAATTGTCATTTATAACATCCATGTCAACACATTTAATTGTCTTTGCAATTTTCTCAGTATATTCTTGGTCTTCCTGCGGTCTGCGCCAAGCCAATTTCTCGGGAGAGGTCCACATGTCTGGGCGTCTGATTCACAGGTTTAGGCTTCAACTTTCTACCGACTTGGTGGGTGTCCGTTCAGCCCTGCCCGGGCTGCAAGTGCCGTCCCACTTGCCCTAAACCCCTTCTTGGCCCCGCCCTGCTCCTACGGGTCCCCGCCGGGTGGCATCCTAAGGACCCTGTGTGAGCATCTCCTCTATCTTGCCCGAGGATGAGACCTGACGTCTCGCTCCCTCAGTACCCCTGCCATGAGGCATCCCAAGGGTCCTGCAGGAACACCACATCTACTCTGTCTATGGCAGTATGCCCTCCCTGGCTCCCTCAGTGTCCCTGCTGTGAGGCATCCCAAGGACACTGTGTGAGACTTCCATCTACCTCTAGTAATGTATCTCTTTTGTCTATCTTTCTTGGGTTCCCTCCGCTTAACCCTACCCCTGCAGCTGCAACGCCTGCTCTTTTCTGGTGTGGGTGGGTGGGATTTTGCTTTTCCTTACTCAAGGGGGGATTGTGCCAGTTTCAGGCCTTGTGCACCTTCTTATCCACCCTCACCGCTCAGCATCACACCCCGGGATTGGGAGGCCACAGCTTGCCCTTGGATGATCAATCCTGGTCGCCTCAGTCCGTGGGCTATTCTAATGGGTGAGGGAGGGGCTACCCGTCTCTGGGCGGCGTTTGTCACAGGCCCCCATCGAGTACCGCCTCGCATCCCCCGGTCCTGGCTCCAACCCCTGCCAAGAGGTGAGATACCCTCCCCCTCTCCTACTTCAACTGGGTCCTTCATATCCTTCATAACACACCTCCTGACAACGTGCTTTGGTGCCTAAAAAGGTCACAGTTTATGGTTAACATGGTTATACATTTAGAAAATTGTCATTTACAATATTCACGGCAACACATTTAATTGTCTTTGCAATTTTCTCAGTACATTCTTGGTCTTTCTGCAGTCTCCGCCAAGCCTATTTCTCAGGAGGGGGGAGCTCATGTCTGGGCCTCTGATTCACGGGATAGGCTTCAACTTGCTACCGACTTGGTGGGTGTGTGTCTGGCCCTGCCTGGGCTGCAAGTGCTGTCCCGCTTGCCCTGAACACCTACTTTGCCACTCCCTGCTCCTACGGACCCCTTTTGTGTGGCATCCAAAGGACCATGTATGAACATCTCCTTTATCCTGTCTGAGGCCGAGACCTGACATCTCACACCCTCTGTACCCATGCTGTGAGGCACCCCAAGGGTCCTGCAGGAACATCACATCTACTCTGTCTATGGCGGTATGCCGTCCTTGGCTCCCTCAGTGCCCCTGCCATGAGGAATCCCAAGGACACTGTGTGAGCCTTCCATCTACCTCTATTAATTTATCTCTTTTGTCTATCTTTCTTGGGTTCCTTCCGCAACGCTACCTACGGTTCACGATCGGAGGGTGCACCCCCTGCCCTGTTACCCCCTTTTTTCTTCTTACATGAAACCCAACTGTTCTAGCACCCGCACAATGTTCAGTAGGAACATGTCCATCCCTACCCCAGTCAGGTGCACCCTGTCCTCCAAGTGATAATCCGGTGACCCCATTGCTTATCCCACCACGGGGAGTAGTTGATCCCATTTCATTCCCAGACACCCCATCCAAACGATTTCAGTATCCCGCAGTCAAATGCCACAGAATTCCTGCCTGGCAGCCGCCCATCGATGTGCTTGCGTAATTTAGGAAAGACCTACGATCTATACCTTCTTGCATTTACCAGTCCACACTAGAAGGAGGAGGAGGAGGAGGGGAGAAATCGGCCAATATACATCGTGGGGCATATGTGGCGTTTAATCATGCCAGATGCCCAGCGCCCTATCACCTTGATCTGCTCCGTGCCCAAGCCTAACCCAACCACCGCAGTGGCTGACCCAATTGTGAATGAGTGGGACCCTAATGCCCTGGCAGGGAGCCCACTCACTTCTAGTGCCTTTCTCATTATCACTATGAATTGGAACCTTCCCTATGTTTGAATAGGGGGTCCTGGCTATGTTCTCCGGGACCCATGTATTTCCAAACTAAGCACACTGGGCAGCAAGATGTGTCCTTATTGCAGTTTAATCCAGTCCACCTCCCTTTTACCATCACAGCAGGCTATTCATGTGCTTTTCCCTGAGCTCCATGTCGGTCCTGTGTATGCACACTGTCCCCGGGTCACCTACAGCTGGGGCTACCACCTCGCTGACCCTGTATGCCCCAAAAATGCCAGCGAAAAAAGCTGCCCGGAAGAGTGTGGTCTCTAGCTCTGAGGTGCATATATCCCCTAGGGAACCAATCATCCATTGTAGTATGTGGAAGTGGATGGGCCGCCTTGCATTCCTCTTTGCCCACTGCAGCCTGCCCCACCCTTTCAATTCCATTCTACATTGAAAATCCCTGGTTGGGTCTTCCCCTGCTGCCATTTTTGTATAGTATGCTACCCAATTCAGGTGAGCCTTGGCCCACAATTTTGTGTTGCCCGTCACGAAAGTCCATTCTATGAATGTTAAGAATTCTTCCTGTCCTGCTAGCCAATTCCCTGCTAGCCCTGTCATGGCCGTAAATATTTCCCAGCACTTACGGTAACAGATCTCTGTTTTTGGAACCAGAGCATTGTCCAGCAGCTACATTCGTCCAGGTCCACCAATGCCCAAGCCACTTCCGGCACCGGGGTCTTCGCTTGGTCTGCGTCCGGGGCGAGCTCTCTGAACTTTTCCCACTGAAAATGAGAAATGGCATCGCCAATTTAGTTGTCTACCCCAGGAATGTGTTTTGCCCTAAGCTTGATGTTTGCCCTCAGCTGAGTCGACTAATTTATGCAGCAGGTTAACCACTGCCGGACATTTTGCTGCCCCTGTGTAGATTGCCTGCACCATCACGTGGTTGTTAGACCATAGCATTAACTGTCTGTTTGGCCGACGCTGGGACGAAATGTGGAAAGCCACTACAATTGGGAACAACTCCAGCAAGGCGATGTTGGTGGTAATCCCAGCCTTCTGCCAGGTTGCTGGCCAGGCCCCTGCCATCCATGTTGTCCCTAGGATGGCCCCGAAGCCGAGGCCCTCGGCCGAGTCCGTGTAGAGCTCCAGTTGGTTCACTTGCACCCAAAACTCGTGCCACAGGAGAGTGCAGCTGAAATTTGTTAGGAAGTTTTCCCTCTGCCCCAAGTCCTCCTTTCACCCCTTGTGTGAGGCATACCCTATGGTGCTTCTGTGTCATGCCCATGGTAATCCCAGCCAAGCGCCTAGCAAAGGCACGCCCTGCGGGGATTACCCTTGTGGCGAAATTCAATTTCCCCAGCAGCTGCTGCACTATGCCTAGCCTCGCCTTCTTCTGGTGCCTCAATCTACCAATTATTTTCATCAGCTCCGCTACCGTAACGGGCGGCAGTCTGCATGTCCCAGCCACCGAGTCTAGCTCTATCCAGGGGAAGGAAAGTTTCATGGTAGGGCCCTCTATCTTGTCTTGGGCTAGGGGATTCCTAGTTCCTGTGCCAGTTCTATAAAGCTTTGCAGGAGGTTGGCGCTTTCCCCTGTTCCTGCCTTGCTGATGAAGAGGAAGTCATCTAAGTAGTGCACTTGCCCCTCTTCTGGGGTGCATGTCCCTAACTCCCACTCCAGGAATCTGCTAAAAGCCCCAAAGTATGTTCAGGATATCGAGCACCCCATTGGCAAGCATTTGTCATATTAGTATTGTCCGTCTAACTGAAAACCTAGTAAGCGGTAGCTGACTGGGTGTACTGGCAGGAGGCAGAAGGCTGCGTCTATATCTGTCTTTGCCAACATGGCCCCCCTCCCTCCGTGCCTTACTAGGTCCAGTGCGTCATCAACCGATGTGTAGGCTACTGAGCAACTCCCCTGTTCCAGCCAGTCATTGATGGAATTCCTTTGGGGTATTACAAATGATGTATCAGCCTGAATTTGCCTGCCAATTTCTTGGGCACCACGCCAATGGTGATACCACCCGGTCCTCCAGTGGCGGGGAAGTGGAAGGGCCGGTCACCCGCCCCAGCTGGACTGCCTTCCCCAATTTCTGTTGTGCCACCCCTGGGTTGTCTCTTACTGATTTCAAGTTCCGGCTTTCCCATGCCCCCTTGTGTACTTTGTAAGGGATTGGAAAACCATTTGTGATTCTTTCCACTAACCTTTGTTTGTCTGTCACCTTGAGATAGTGCCCTAGCAAATATAATAGCCTGATTGTCTTATGGGGGTTGGCAGCAGCTGAACCCCACCTGTCCCCCAGCTGCCTCCTTCTGGGTTGGCCTATTCCTTACTTTCTCCAACCTATATTATCTTTGGTGGCCCCTACACCCTGCGCCTGCTTACAGCGTATGGCGGGGTGGTTTCCCCCACATGACCCGCATGCATGCTTAGACCTGCATGCAGCCCCCACTTGCAATCGTCATTGTCGAATTTCCAGCATGACTTTCCTGATGTATTATTGCCATTGTTCTTTCCTTTGAACCCCTGTCCCTGTCCTTCAAATTCACCTTTACTCCCTTAGGGAAGAAAATTGTGTTCTTTTGCGTTGACCTCTTCCCTGGCAGCCACCATGTGTGTCGTGAACCCTTGCATGTCCTGCCAGTTCCATTCCATGACCGGCCATATCTGCATCTTCTCCCTGAAACCCTCATCGTATCTCAGCCATACATCCCCCTTATCCTGCTGCTGTGCCTCTTGCATTTTTTGCTAATATAAAATAAGTGCTGCTGCACTCTGGGGGGAATTTCTCAATGAAATTCAAGCCATGGTCGTGAATGCTTTCAGTCAGTTCTCTAGTGATCGCTCTACCCTGGGGTTGCGTCTTTCCTTCCTGTCATCATCCTTCCTGTCCTGTGTTGTCAGGTCCAAGCCTGCCGGACGCACTTCTAACAGGGAAAAGATGTTGATAAATTCTTTCCTCCATATTCTTTCCTTTACTTTCAGTAGGATGAGATTGGCCAATCCCAATAGTTTCGTGGTTGTGGAAGGATCTCCTGGAGAGGGGAGCAGGTACTCACTGGCCGGCTTCTCCTTGGGGTCCAGGCCCTCCCCTGCTCCACTTTTTCCCGCAGTTCTAACACCGGGTGCTGCTGGCCCTTCCTGCCTAGTTTCCTCAGGATGTTCTATCTTGCTTTGCTTAGCCTGGGGGGGTCTCTTTTCCCTTGCCTGGTGCCCCTTTTGTGCCCCCCCCCTCTGCCCGGTCTTTGTTCTGGCTCTTGGTGTCCCCCCTGCCGAACTGTGCTCCAAGGGGGGTCCAAACCAAATGGGGATCCTACCCCAGGCCATTGCCACTAGGGCATCCAAGTCATTGGTTGAGCTGCTCCTTGACCCCATGACTCCCCTTGGAAACCCTGTTGGTCCCTCCTAAGCATGGGCGAATTTTGCGAATATCGCGTTCGCGAATTTTGAGGATTTGCGAACTCGCAATCCGCAAAATCCGCGAATTCTCGTGAATTTGCGGATTTTTTTTGTGTGTGTTTGCGCGGGTTTCTGCCAGTTCGCGAGGGTTTTGTACAATGTCGCAAATTGCGAACTTACCTGTCGGGTCGCAAGTTTCGCGAACTTGTTGTTTCTACGTGTCCAGCCTGTTTGGGACACTCTTCTTCATCACTGCCACTCTCTGTCACCACTGCCACTCTCTGACTACTCATGCCACCCTCTGGCCCACCCATGCCACCCTCTGTTTCATCACAGCACCCTCTGGTTGTCCAGTCAGTGTACATTATTGTGGCAACGCAAGCACACCTTCCCTGCCTCAAGTGACCTGAATTAATTTGGGGCTGATTAATGTGTCACAGAGTATTTTTTTAGCTGGCACCTGCTTCCTTAGTGCTTCCTGATTAGTGATCTTTTGAACTTGCTAAGTGCTTTCATTGTTGCAAAATTAGTTACAACACCTGCCCTGCCCCAACTGACAATAATGAATTAGGGGCTGAAAATGGATTTGAACCTCCAGCCTGGCTCCTGCTTGTCTCCCTTAGCTGTAATTCAGGACCTTTGTGGCATATGTGTAACTATTCTGAGGTTCAGAGCAGGGTCACATAATAGTTGCAACTGGCAACTGAACTCTGGAGGGGCCCCTCAGGAAGCACTACAGGAAATGGCTACTAATGATGAGCCTGAACTTTTGAACCTGGTAAGTAGTTTCAGTTTTGCTAAGATCGTATTTCTGCAATTTTGCACTTATTCGCGGGGCGCGAAGTTGTACTGGGAAGCCGCGAACTCACGCGAACAGTGCGAGCAGTGCGAGCCAAATCCGCTGCTCGCGGATTCGCGGATTTTGCGGGAGATTCGCGAATCTCGCGGATTGCGAATTTACCGAAAATCCCCAAAATTCGCGAGCGAAACGGATTTTCCGCCCATGCTTAGTCCCTCCCTACCCCTGCCTGCCAGGGAGGGTGGATAGGCCAGCGCCCTTGCATCGCTGAATTGCTGACTCCCAGCTGCGTACCTAAGTTCACAATGTGCCCTGTTCTCCCCGCAGGCGGGCTAATGCACTGTGCCCTCGCACCCCCCCCCATGACGCTCTGCATTTGTCTCTTACCATTTGCCTTGCTGGTCATGTTGGGTCATCCTCTGCTTGAATCCGGGGGGCAGCCGTACTGGCTACAAACCCCTCCTCATCACTGCTCTCTGCAGTGTCTGAGCTGGATTCCACTTTCGGGGTCCCCGCCTCATGCTTCTGGCTGGTGTGGTTCTTTCCTTGCACCGCTCTCTTGGCAACCGGAGTCTGTGCCCCTGTTTTGGAAACCTTCACGAGGTCCGCCGTCTTAGCTGCATGCCCCCTACCGCAGAGTTTCTTGGGAGTCGGTGCCAGAGAGGATGTCCACCGTTGCTTCTTCCCCTGGGCTCCATCGTTGATTCGCTGATCCACCCAGATTATCCCTTTTAGGGCTGCCAATGCCCTGGCTTTGTTCAACATTGCCTTCAGATCATCATCCAGATCTGGTCCTGCATCTCCTCTTCACCGTTTTTGTCCCTTTTGGTGGGCCTCTGTCAGCCCCTGCCCCTCTCTAAAGCGGGCCGGGAGCCGTGTCTTGCTCCTGGCTGCCCAAGCTTGTTGGCCATCCTGTTATTCCCTAAAAGGCTTCTGATGCCTTCTGCTGGGAAAAGGTTAGAAATTATGCTTGATGCTCTGTCCAGAAGTGCTGCACATGCCAACACTGGGAAAAAAAGGGACAGTAGTGATTCCAAGCCTCTCAGATTGCCACTGAGCTTGCCAGCCCCCAACCACTGGCATAACAAAACTCGAGGGGACCCCCTGCAAGGCATGTGGAGGTGCCCCCTCGGGGCTCAATTAGGAGCCCTGCAGCCAGAGTGCAGTGCTGAGGGTGGCCCCTGGAACTTTGCCCCCCCGCACCACGGAGGCTGCAGTGGCCTGTGTTACGCCCCTGCCCCCACCAAACCTTTGGCTGTACTGATCGGGTGAATGCGTCCTCCTTTAAACCCGCCTCCGGGTGGCGTTTGTCCCAGGTTCGGCTTCGCCTTTCCCGGCCTGGGCTCCAATTAGGTGCTTAACAAACTTTTCAAGTGATCGAGTTTCCAAGAATGCTGTCTTACTGAGGGGAGAGGGGCACATTTTTTTTCTCTTCTGCACATTTGTCGTAAAAAATATAGAATAAATCTTGCCATTCTCTTGTTTCACCAGACTTAGCCAGTGAGTGTTGCAAAGATTTGCACATTCATGTGTTTGTGTATGTAAAATGATAATACATGGTCTAACTAAGGGATACCCTAAGAAGCATAGGCTCTGCTTTCTTACTCACTAGCTGGTTTTGCCTGACTCTGTTTACATTGTGAACACACTCCAAGGGACGACTACATTCTACGCTGGAAAAGGGCATGTTGGTTCTCCAAGTTAGACTTGAGGTCCGGATACCATCAGCTGGTGCTAGATGAGGCGTCCCCAAACATCACAACCTTCTCGACTCACATGGGGCTCCGAAGATATACCTGCCTGAGTTTTAGGGTATCCAGTGCGGCTGAAGTCTTTTTGTACATAATACATGAACTGATCATGGGCATCCCTGGTGTTATCAACGTCAGTGATGACATCATGGTACACACAAAGACCATCCCGGAACACAATTCCCGCCTCACTCAAGTGCTTCGCCGACTGTGAGATGCCGGACTCACCCTCCACCGAGAGAAATGTGAATTCCTAAAGAAGAAGTTGCAATTTTTCGGCTAAACGTTCTCCACGGAAGGAGTCAATCCAAAATCTGAAAAATTCAGAGATATCAAAGATGCCATGGCCCCCACCAACGTTACCGAGGTCCGCAGCTTCCTCGGCATGGTGAACTATTGCGGGAGGTTAATTCGAGATCTGACCACGCTGAATCTACCGCTGAGAGAGCTCACAAAGGACTCTACCCCATGGAAGTGGGGCCCAGACCAAGCCAAAGCCTTTACGGAAATTAAGGATGCGCTTTCAGAGGCGACCACGCTCGCCTTCTTTGACCCAGGAAAGATGACCCTGATAGCAAGGGATGCTGGTCCCATGGGATATGGGGCTGTGCTGTTGCAGAGACGACACCAGGATGAAAATTTGGCCCCCATAGCGTTAGCCAGCCTATTTCTCACTGAAACGGAACAACGCTACTCCCAAATCGAGAAGGAAGCCATTGCCATCCACTGGGGATGCCGTCACATCCACCTCTATGTCTATGGCAAGCCATTGGTGCTGGCAACTGATCACAAGCCCCTTGTGGCCCTTTTCTCTGGGACATCCACCAAACCACCACCCCGGATTGAGAAGTGGATGTTGGAGCTCCAAAATTACAACTGCAAGGTGGAGTACCAACCGGGGTCCCGGAACCCAGCCGACTACCTGTCATGGCACCCCAGAGCAGCTACAGCACGGGAGATGGAAGATGCAGCAGATACTGAAGAGTACAACAGGTGCGTCACGGCTCGTTCCTGCCCTCTTCCCCTCTACATGGAAAATCTAAGAGAAGCAACGACCAAAGATGACTATTTGCAACAGGCCAAGGTGGCTCTACAAAGTGGTAACTGGCACAAGGCTAAAGAAAAATGGAAAATCCTAACGGCAAATGCCCAGTGTGTTATGACCAGCTTGTACCACGTCCGAGATGAACTCACCAAGGACACCACGGGGTGCTTACTGAGAGGACACCGGCTGGTGATCCCGACATCTTTAACAGCTCAAGTCGTTCAGCTTGTTCACATCGGGCACCAAGGAATGGTCAAGACTTAGCCCCGACTTAGAACCAAAGTGTGGTTCCCGCTGATGGACGAACTTGTGGAAGCCACCGTCCGTTCTTACTCTGCCTGTCAAGTGACGGGGGAAGCACCCCGCCCAGCTCCGATCATTGCAGAACCAAGGCCGCGATCTCCATGGTCCTGTGTCAGCCTAGACTTTGGCTGTCTCCCTGACGCCTTCACACGTTTGTGGGAGGAATGTTGTGTTGCGCCTGTGACGTAACAGGCACGTAGCGTGAAATTCAGATGACCTGTAATTATTAAAACGGGTACTCTTAACCCCCATATTCATGTCTCCTGTGTCTCCTTTAAAATACTAGGCCCAAGTAACGCTTTTCCCCTCAGTGTTAGTGCCGGCCCATTACACAGGCACTCACCCGACACAACAAGAGTTACGGTAAATGGCGGTCAGCGCGACTGAAATATTATAAAGCATCAGGCCCCTTCTGAAAGGCCCTTTTCTTCACTGCAGCGGCGGGCCAGCACAGAGCCTAGCTTATTTGTCTACTGTCTGAGACGCCACGAACGGTGCAGAGTTGTGCAGTCTTCCGCCACCAAGTCCAGAGACATCTAGTCCCAATTAAAGCGGACACCAAGGGGCACGTGTGGCCCATCCGTTTTATATGAAAGGTTTCTGAAAGTTACTACAGTAGCTAAATAACTACCACATTACTACAATCCAATAGAGAAAACAAAACAAAACAAAGAAACTCTGGCAAAAAGCAAGACCTATTGGCATTTTCCATTGCCTGTTTATTCCTAACAACATGGCCCCCTCTTACATTATTCACACCAGTATGGGTCATTCTTTGATCACCAATGTTTACACAGGACGCACACCCACCTCTCTGCCACCCCACCCCCGCTTCTACAGCCATCTTCCTAAGGTCCGAGCCACAACTCAGAGCCCATCTGAAGGTGCTGAGCATGGCTGGACCACTTGCAGATAAGCCCTCTATTGGACTTTGAGTGTCTTTGCTAACCAGTCTTGCATACGCGAGGGAACCATGCAGACAGGACTGCCTCTCTACGGTGGTGAGATGAGCCCACGCAACTGGTCCTATTCACCCAAATGTGCATGGACCTTTGCATTGGATGTGGCTGCTCCCAGGCACTGTGATCTGGGCAGCCTTAATATGGTCTTTTTTTCTGCTGCAATGTTGGCATTCCTTCGTCTCCACACTGCTGTATTTCCCGTTCTGTCAACTTTGTCCGCACTCCCTCCCTTCTGCTTAGTAGCCAGTTTCCTCCTTGCACCCTGGCCTCGCCCTGGCATGTTGCCAACCTCCCTCCACCCTGGTGTTCTGATCTGCACCCTCCGGCCAGTTTCCCACCCATTGCATACCATACTCTCCTTAGCGCCCTGTACCGATAACAGAGCCAATTCATTAGGCTTTTATAGAGTCAAAATCATCGAAGTGCCGCAGTGCATGCTTCATCACCCACACAGAACAGGAACAGCCAGTGCAGCATCATCATGGGGGACATTTGCAGCTGCCACTGTTCTCCATCTGTTGACTCTTTCACCAGTCGAGAGTGCGTAAATATGTATAACATACAACAGCCATACCGATTTGCACTGCCATTGCTTTCTATGTACAGCACCCACAGTCTCCCCTGCATCCCCCCACAACCTTTGTTTGCTCATCTTGTCCTGTGTCCTCCAGCATATATCACCACCCATTCTTCCTCGAGCAGAACTCATGCTCTAAAGGGAATAGTAAATGAGGAGAGACGAATGATGCCTCCATTGATCCTCCCATAATATCTTTCTTTCATGAGGCACACACTGTTGGAAATGAGCAGAGCTAGCAAGCTGAAGGGGAGTATTGCTCCGTGCTCGGTAGTCTTATCTTGTTATTACTGAATGTGTGGGATTTTGTCGCAATATTAAGAGCTGACCGAATCGGCTGCCTGGTGGAACGTGGTTGGGAGCTAAAGACGCAGAAGATGTCCTTTGCTCATGACGTAGAGGTCATGCTATAAGCTTGAAATGACTATAAACCTCAGTACAAGTAGCTCGCGGCTTAATCGTTTTAGCAATGAATATAATCAGCCTCCGCAGAGGTCGAAATGCATTAGGAGTGATACATAGCACCCAGGGTCGGATTGGGATCACAATTTGGCCCGGGCACTGACAAAAAAAGTGGCCCACATTCAAGAGGCGTGGCCCATATTTAAGGGGCGTGGCCCACATTCAAGGGGCGTGCCCTTTCATGAAACACCATTTGCACAGACAAGGAATGAAAGTGGGAGGATACTGTTCTTGCACAGGACACGGGCCAAGGTGACAATGGCCTACATGCTGAGCAACTTAAAAAAATAGCAAGGCCCCTTTTTGTCACAAAATTATTCCAGCCCTCCAGCACAGGAGCACCTGAAAAGCAGCAAAGCCCCTGCTATTACTAACCTACTCAGCCCTCCCCAGACCTTCAGCTCAGGAGCACATGAACAGAGGTAAGGCCCCTGCAATTAGTAAATTAATCAAACCTCCAGGCCTTGGGAAAATGTCCTGGCAGGGGAGCACAAAACACAGCTTTCTGGGTCATCCAAGGTAGCCAGGTAGCCAGTGGGAGGCTGAGGTGAAGCTGGTGCATGGGAAGTGCCTTCCCAGTGTGTTCTGGCAGTTTGAGTATTTACCATTTACTGTAGTATTACCCTTGTACCTGTGTATGGTGCCCTTTTGTAACTTGCACAAGTCACTTTTCTCTTGTAACACACTGTTTGCTACCTCTCACTTTTGTTTGCTTTAGATACCTGCACAAGTGCCACCATTGCCTACGCAACGTTTGTTCTTGTGCTGGAGTGTCTCCCATTAATTGCAGTATTATACCTCTACTTGTATTTTGTACGCTTTTGTAACCTGCACACATATCTCTTTTTCCTCCTGTAATGTATCATTTGCTCCTCTTGTATTTTGGTTGCTCACTATTGTCACTTTTGATTCATGTAACTTAACGTTTGCTTTTGTAATTTGTCCACTTATAATTTTCTCCTCATGTATTATTGCTGTTCCTAGTGTGAAGCGCTCTGACACCTTCGGGTTAAGTCCGCGCTATATAAAATCGCATAAATAAATAAATAAAACAAAAAAATTCCAAACATCACCAGGCCCCCACAGCAAGACCCATTCTTCCTCGCCCACTATGCCCTGAATCTGAAGGGCTGTGGGCGAGGTGTTAAGGCCTGAGAAACACCTGGCCCCCAGGGAGGCCGATTATTGCAAACAATCACCCCTCCCCAGCCCAGCCTCAGCTTGATTGCTTGGCAGGGAGGGGTGAAGGAGAGCCCACAGCTGACAATCTCTGTCTGGCCGCACAGCGAGGCTGCTTTCATTTTCTCAGTCTCTGTCTCCGTGCACTCTGTGGGCCGTTTTTTTTTCTCCCCTTTCCTAGTCCACTCTGTGGACTGGGACAGGGGAGAAAAAAAACGGCCCACAGAGGGCACTGAGGCAGCGGCCCTTCGGCCCATTCCCGAATGCCCGCCTTGCCAATCCGCCCCTGATAGCACCTATTCAAGGATCTTAGGGAATCAAATGTGGGCGCTGGGGCTTACCGCACCAAAGTCTGCATCTTCTGGTAATTACCAGGCATTTTCTCCAGTAAATGTTGGCAGGTTTGCCGAAATTTACCAGAGGTAAATTGCAGAGCTGTGGTGCTAGCTTCATAACTTGCAATTCCGGTATATTTAATAACAATAGTTACTGCACGTCCTAGAATTTAACAGACGACTCGTAATGAGGCCTAAATTTAATGTACTCTAAGGAACCCATATCAACATTGCGCTTCAAGTACTTTGCCAAAAATATCTCCCACTTGGTAGTTCTGAGCATCCGTTGACGTCATCGGGGCTCTTTATTGGATTGACTACATTTAACACTTTAAACATTACACCAAAGTACGAGTTCCATATAATATGTAGTACTTCCAGGACGCCCTTCTCATTCCGGGTCAGTGCCGTCAGCGAGAAGGACCCACGTGGCAAAGGCAGGCTCGCACTGGTATCCGACTCAGGTCAGTCACTCCCCAAATATAGAATCAGTTTACGTCGCCATAAACTTCAAGAATTACTAGCTCTAAAAGTTAAGTGTAAAACATCCTAGTCAGGAGGCCCGATAAATCAAGGCATGTTTCCACGGAATACAGCCATTTATTTGCTTCTCTTTTCTGAAGGAGGGAACACAGGGTTCCCTGAGGCACATCAGAAACACGTAGCCTACCTCTGCTGTGGCCCCACGAAGGTATGCACAGTAGCACTCAGTGAAAGGGAGTTCGTCTTTGTTCTTACATACGTTGGCAGACAGGTGAGAATTAGGTCTAGTGCTACAGAAATGATTTATTGCAAGTAACTCAGGCGCTGGAGATAATCACGAGCAGCCATAGAATAAAAAAGTAAAAATGTGTGTGTTTTTTCAACTAACAAAACTATATGGGTTATGTTTTGAAAAGATACAAGCTAGCTATTAAAATTTGCGAAACCCTTTACACCAGAGGTCTTCAAACTTTTCGAGACCCGCTTGTCAAACTTCTTTAGGCATAAGGACCCCCAATTCCTACAGCAAATAATTGTTACAGTGGGGAAATAATATTAAACAGTGTTTAGTAAACCAAAGGTCAGTGATTATGGGGGAGTAGTCAAAGGTGGCTCTAAAAACAAAGGGCCTGATTCATGAGAAATTGGCATATTTATGCAATATGGTGCATTCTTGCACTTTTCCCTTGCGTTGGTGCACGAATTGCTGCCTTGCACCAACACAAGCAGGATTATTTTTGTACAGGAAGGGGCACCTTCCTTAACAAAAACAATCCAGAGAGATGTTTTTCTCTTTCTATGTGAGCTGCAGAATGCACCACACATGGAAAGAGGAAAAAACGAGGAGAAATTAAAACATCTCTCCTCGTTACACCGCTACTGGGGAGGCATCTGTTTTGGAAGCTCCCCAGGTTTACGTGATTTTTTAAATATGGGCCAGCATCAAAATCCATGGGTGTTGCGTGGAATCCCATACAAAGCCCATGGAACACCTCCTTGATGCAGAGTATTTCAAAGCAGTGACTTGCGCTGCTATGTCCTACTCCTTATCTATGAGGCCATGCAGGGTGACTTTGCACCGCCTCATAGGTATGGTTGAGAGGCTTGCACCACTGGAGGGTTAAAAAAAAATCTCTGGTGATGCAAGCCTCTAAATAAGCCGCAAAATATTCTGGCCCTTACTTATGAAGGCTTGCCACACTTTTACACCACCATTGCATCACTTTTTGTGACACTGTGGGAGTGTAAATAATGCACCATCTTGCGCCATATTTCCAAAGTGACGCATCTAAGCAGATGTGTCACTTTGTAAAGGCCTGCGCTACATTATACCTGTGTCAGGTATAATGTTTGCAGGGTGGGCATTCCCCCGCAATAAAGGGTCGTAGAAGTGACACAGTGAAATCCATGAGATTTCACTGCGTCACTTCTAGGACGCTACTGTGTCAATATCTTACACCTGGCTCACAGCAGGCATGAGACTGACACAGGCCCTTTCACATGGGGCTTGCCCCATGTTAAATGATTCATTGTTGGATTGCGTCTGTTTTTAGACACACCCCAGGAATGTGTCACTTTTGCCCCTACAGATACGTTAGAAATATTGACGTATCTGTAATTCCTTACAACATGGTGCGCCGTTCATTAAATGCTGCACATCCATTGTCACAAGGAGGGTGCAGTGAAAACTGTTGCATCGTTGTTTTGTCACAGCGATGCAACAATTTTCATAAATGAGGCCCTCTGTACATTTTTGAGGTATTTCACCATCAGGTATCTACATAAAAAATAATGAGCAGAGTAAATTAAAAATAAATTAAAAAGTTGTTACTCAGTGAGAAAATGCACTGCAGTACATTATGAAACCTCTATCAGTGAATGCGCTGCAGAGGATCTGCGTGTAGAGTGCCACAGAATTACATCTTGGTTGGTTGAGTGGAGAATAGCAATGTGTATTTTTAGTGCTACAAGTTCACAGCCTGTGACAGAAAGCACTGTAAATGTAAGTCATTATTTTATACTTACATTACACACATTGTAAGATAGAATGCTGCAAAAGGTGGAAATAGTTTTACGATAAAATGGTGCTTCCAAACTTAGATTTTAGTAATACCAGAGTGTATGTAATGCAAACTTTTTTTTCCATAGCTGTCCCATCAATACCTCTTTAGGGGGGAGGAGCCAAGCGGGCGACCGAAATGGCCGCATAGACGCTCGGCTCCCGGAGCCCTCCCGCCCCGCACATACATCGTGACACTTATCCTGAGCCGTAATCAGGATTCAAGCAAACCGGGCCGAAGACGGCTGTAATGCCAGAAACCGGTCCCCGGGAGCTTGTTTCCTTCCCAGTGTAAGAATTGGCTTTTGTAGTTTGGTTTGCCCTGTTCCCATCATGCACTGGGACAGGAACAGACTAATTTGCATACAGCCAGGTTCTGAAACTGGGATGGTGCAGTGAGCTAAAAAACGGTGTTGGATCTAGCCCTGATCTCTTGACTGGGTGAGAGCTTTCTGCTTAATTCAGAGACTCTGTCCCTCACCACCCCTTGTTGTAAATATTTTTGTCCACCCTAAGCGTGGAAGGGTATTCTCAGATGTGAGACCCTTGCTCATTGCACCATCAGGATTCAAGCAAACTGGGCCGAAGACGGCTGTAATGCCAGAAACCGGTCCCCGGGAGCTTGTTTCCTTCCCAGTGTAAGAATTGGCTTTTGTAGTTTGGTTTGCCCTGTTCCCATCATGCACTGGGACAGGAACAGACTAATTTGCATACAGCCAGGTTCTGAAACTGGGATGGTGCAGTGAGCTAAAAAACGGTGTTGGATCTAGCCCTGATCTCTTGACTGGGTGAGAGCTTTCTGCTTAATTCAGAGACTCTGTCCCTCACCACCCCTTGTTGTAAATATTTTTGTCCACCCTAAGCGTGGAAGGGTATTCTCAGATGTGAGACCCTTGCTCATTGCACCATCAGGATTCAAGCAAACCGGGCCGAAGACGGCTGTAATGCCAGAAACCGGTCCCCGGGAGCTTGTTTCCTTCCCAGTGTAAGAATTGGCTTTTGTAGTTTGGTTTGCCCTGTTCCCATCATGCACTGGGACAGGAACAGACTAATTTGCATACAGCCAGGTTCTGAAACTGGGATGGTGCAGTGAGCTAAAAAACGGTGTTGGATCTAGCCCTGATCTCTTGACTGGGTGAGAGCTTTCTGCTTAATTCAGAGACTCTGTCCCTCACCACCCCTTGTTGTAAATATTTTTGTCCACCCTAAGCGTGGAAGGGTATTCTCAGATGTGAGACCCTTGCTCATTGCACCATCAGGATTCAAGCAAACCGGGCCGAAGACGGCTGTAATGCCAGAAACCGGTCCCCGGGAGCTTGTTTCCTTCCCAGTGTAAGAATTGGCTTTTGTAGTTTGGTTTGCCCTGTTCCCATCATGCACTGGGACAGGAACAGACTAATTTGCATACAGCCAGGTTCTGAAACTGGGATGGTGCAGTGAGCTAAAAAACGGTGTTGGATCTAGCCCTGATCTCTTGACTGGGTGAGAGCTTTCTGCTTAATTCAGAGACTCTGTCCCTCACCACCCCTTGTTGTAAATATTTTTGTCCACCCTAAGCGTGGAAGGGTATTCTCAGATGTGAGACCCTTGCTCATTGCACCATCAGGATTCAAGCAAACCGGGCCGAAGACGGCTGTAATGCCAGAAACCGGTCCCCGGGAGCTTGTTTCCTTCCCAGTGTAAGAATTGGCTTTTGTAGTTTGGTTTGCCCTGTTCCCATCATGCACTGGGACAGGAACAGACTAATTTGCATACAGCCAGGTTCTGAAACTGGGATGGTGCAGTGAGCTAAAAAACGGTGTTGGATCTAGCCCTGATCTCTTGACTGGGTGAGAGCTTTCTGCTTAATTCAGAGACTCTGTCCCTCACCACCCCTTGTTGTAAATATTTTTGTCCACCCTAAGCGTGGAAGGGTATTCTCAGATGTGAGACCCTTGCTCATTGCACCATCAGGATTCAAGCAAACCGGGCCAAAGACGGCTGTAATGCCAGAAACCGGTCCCCGGGAGCTTGTTTCCTTCCCAGTGTAAGAATTGGCTTTTGTAGTTTGGTTTGCCCTGTTCCCATCATGCACTGGGACAGGAACAGACTAATTTGCATACAGCCAGGTTCTGAAACTGGGATGGTGCAGTGAGCTAAAAAACGGTGTTGGATCTAGCCCTGATCTCTTGACTGGGTGAGAGCTTTCTGCTTAATTCAGAGACTCTGTCCCTCACCACCCCTTGTTGTAAATACTTATCCTGAGCCGTAACGGCATATTTCGGAAGACAAAGGAAAACTCTCCCTTACCGTTTGCTTTTCGGGCTTCTACGTGCAGCAGACCCGACGAAATGTCCCCGACTGTTCTGTGGCCTTCACGGAGCTGGGACCGGGGTGTCGAGTGAGAGGAGCAACCGGCCGCGACTGCCACAACAGCGGCCATTGGTGGAGGTGTGGTGTCGGCCGGTGGGCTCCGGAGGTGTGCTGGGCCGATGGAGGCGGTGGCGATTTCGTCCGTCTAGAGGAGTGCCTTGTGTGGGTGCGTTGCGGTGCAGGATCAGGGGGGGCACGTGAAATTTGGCCCCCCTTTCGGTCTTGTGTCTGGGCATGACAAACGGCTTCCCCCGGAATCGCGGGGCGGCTCCCGAGGAGCGGCAACGAATTTGTTTAGCCCTTTGGTGGTTCTTCGCTGGATGGCCTGCCTAGATGTTCTGGGTCCACACTGTACATCCTATTGAGCCCTGGTGTAGGGCCTGGTCCCAGAGTGAGGTGAAGAAGGACGAGGCCGAATCAGCTAAGATGGCGGCTGTCACCCTCCTACGCAGCTTACACTTGAATGGAAAAGCCGCTGTGCGGGAGTGTTCAGGGGTCTGGCGGCACAAGACTGAGCCCTCGTCCCAAGATATATTGGTTGCTCTAACGGCCCTGCATGCAGCCCTGATCCATGGCACCCAAGATCTGGGAAGAAGGATGGCCGCCATTGTTGTCCGGACATTCCATACGGACACATTTCAATCTCAAGGAAGCGCCGATGTGCCTGCCCCAATGTCGGTGAAGAATGCTTCTGCAGTGCCTATGTTCGTTGAGACGCTGGAAGACCCGGCTCAAGAGATCGCCTTGGACAGCTTTGTAGTATGCTTGAGTGATTTGTTGGGGCGTATACCTGATCAGCGGCCGAGGAAACAACGCCGGTCTACGTTTTGGGCTGCCCTGGTGACATCTCAGTGCTTGCCGTGTGGTGTGACTCTTTCTCCTTGGATGGTGAGACTGTGTACGAACTGGAAGCTCTTTTCGGTGTCGATACCGACTCAGATGGATTTTCCTCATGCACATTCGGCTGGGTTTTGGTTGCTGCAGACCCATGGAGTAACTACGCGGCTCGGTCCGCCCGGATCTCCTGGACCCTACACGCGGCTTTTTCTGCCGATTGTGAAACGGACGTATGTTGGTGCTACTGATAGGAAAGGCCAAGGGTGACACTGTCTATGATCCAATGGACTTATTGATGGCTGATGATGATTTGGGGGACATTCGGCGGGGAGTTTATTGATGATGCCTTCAATGCTTAATGTTTTCCGTGGCTCTTCTGATTATGTTTCTAGGAGGTTTACTGGGTGCGGGGGCGGGGGGTGGGGGCCGAGTGGCGAGATCGAGGGCCCTTCTCCACTTTTTCTTTCCTTCTTTTCTTCTTTCTCTTTCTTTACTATATTTCGGGTCTCTCATTTAGGGTGACAGGCACGCTGCTGGGGGGGGTAGGCCTTCTGCAGGCGTGCAGGGTGGGGGTAGGGGGATGGGGTCGTTCCTTTGTCCGTTCTTTGTTTCTATGGCCCTTTTGTCTTTCTTCCTTATTGGTGTCGTCATCTTTCATGTTTCCTGCAATGTGTTTCGATTTTAGGGGAGGGGCGTGGCTTGCTATGGAATGGGTTTGTGGTCACATTTGTCCTGACTCTTATACCTTACTCCCAATACTTAAATTGTGTATGCATTATTTGCGGATTCCCTGATTCAGGCTTGTTATTGTAGGTCCATGTATGACTATGCGGCACTGATCCTTGGTTTTTCTTATCATAAAATGAACCTTCATGAATCCTGAATATCGGCCACTATGCCTGAATACGAGTCATATCCTGGATGTTTGATAGACCCCGGTTCTTGGGCTGCTCTGTTTTTCTACATTGATTGCTGTACTTATGACTTGGCTAGCGGCCGGCCGGGATGGTTGTGGGCCCATATTTGTATCTGCTTGAAGTAATAATAAAGGTTAAAAAAAAACAAAAAAAAAAACCTCTTTAGGGGCACTAAGGGCTGTGTAAATACATTTAAAATTAAAATCAAGCACTTCCCAGCCCAGTTGTTAACACTTTGCACTTCCACTCAAAAAAACAAATTTTTGTCATCACAAACCATGGACTGATTTGATTAATTAAAGCTTAACTGCTCCCAAGCATCCCTTACACTTTTACATTTGCAATTTATTCAGAGAAGCAGCTGAGAACGATCTACATTAGAGTACCAGGAGGTCTGTCTTTTTTAAAAGGAAAGTACACATTTTTAGGTCTCGGGCCCAGCGTACACTGCGCATGAAGTGTCGCGCAGCGCGAGCCTATTCTGGGGGAATTGAAAATGGACCTTGCATTCTACAACGCTCGTGCCGTTGTGGAATCCAAGGTCCAATTTCATTGGCCTTTGGGTGCGTGCTGTTTTTAAACAGAAAACGCAATAGGCCATAGGCGGTCGCGTAGCTCCGCCTATGGCCTATTGGTGTCTGTTACGCGCACCAGAGGCCATATGTTTTGAATTATCGCGGCTTGACAGCCTCGATAATTCAAAACATATGCTCGCAGTGGCGCGCGCGCACCACTTGCGAGCTTAATTTTTTTTTTTTTAGTTCTGGGAAGGGGAGTGTTTCCGTCCGTTGTTTGAATGTGTGTGCTTGTTAGATAGCGTGCATTACGAAATTAAATGCATGTAGGTGCCATCCATCAGATGGGACTGTCCTGTCCAAGGATAACCAATGTCTGAGAATAAATACATTTTGAGTTATTTGAAGGAAAGGACTTTTAACAACACAAATTGTTAATTATTTCTCAATTTTAGAAACAGTTCAAAAATACCTGTTGATTTGCCATGTAAACTCTGTTGATCTTGAAATTTTGGGTGTCAGATCAGAAACGGAAGCTCTTAGAATTGTACTGCATGTTTTGCATTGAATTGGTGTGTGCCATCTTTGGTGACGTAACCAGGAAGGACAGGACTCCTCTTCAGAATGTGTAGTGAATGCCCAGAAATTCCCCTTTCCTGTGATGTAACCGACCCACTGCCAGTACGGAGTCCTCACAGGTGTGAAACACCCTTGTAGTGCGTACCCCCGCCCCTGCTTAAAGTGCAACCTCCCTCCTCCACTCACGCTCCACGTCACACCCCCCGGATCCATGGAGTTATTTGTTTACAAGGGCGAGTGAGTGCAGAGTGAGTGCAGAGTGAGTGCAGAGCGTGAGTGCAGAATGTGAGTGAGTGCAGAGTAAGTGCAGAGTGAGAGTGAGTGCAGAGTGAGTGCAGAGTGAGTGCAGAGTGAGAGTGACTGCAGAGTGAGAGTGACTGCAGAGTGAGAGTGAGTGCAGAGTGAGAGTGAGTGCAGAGTGAGTGCAGAGTGAGAGTGAGAGTGAGTGCAGAGTGAGTGCAGAGTGAGTGAAGAGTGAGAGTGAGTGCAGAGTGAGTGCAAGTGCAGAGTGAGTGCGAGTGCAGAGTGAGTGCAGAGTGAGAGTGACTGCAGAGTGAGTGCAGAGGCAGAGTGAGTGCAGAGTGAGAGTGAGTGCAGAGTGAGAGTGAGTGCAGAGCGAGAGTGAGTGCAGAATGAGTGCAGAGTGAGAATGACTGCAGAGTGACTGCAGAATGAGAGTGACTGCAGGATGACTGCACACAGTGACTGCAGTGTGTGAGTGTGTAGGGTGAACAATGTGCGAGTTTGCAGGGTGAACAGCGTGTGAGTGTGCAGGGTGAACAGTGTGTGAGTGTGCAGGGTAAACAGTGTGTGAGTGTGCAGGGTGCAGGGTGAGCAGTGTGTGTGTGCAGGGTGAACATTGTGTGAGTGTGTAGGGTGAGCAGTGTGTGAGTGTGTAGGGGCAGTGTGTGAGTGTGCAAGGTACGAACACTCAAACTAAGTCCACCACACACACACACACACATAAGACCACACACATAAGACTACACACATAAGACCACACACATAAAACCACACGCATAATACCACACACATAAGACCACACACATAAGACCACACACACCACACACACACACACTACTCTCACCACCACACTCTCACCACCACAGACTCACCACCACACACACCACCACACACTCATCACCACACACGCAACCACCACACATGCAGCCACACACACAACCCCACACACAACCACACACACACACCACCAGCCGTCAGTGCACGCTTTCACCGGGCACAAACACCATCAGCCATCAGTGCACGCTTTCACCGGGCACAAACACCACCAGCCATCAGTGCAGGCTTCCACCAGGCACACAACACCAGATGTCAGTGCATGCTTTCACCAGGCGCACTCACCACCAACCATCAGTGCACGCTTTCACCAGGCACACACACCGCCAGCCGTCTGTGCACGCTTTTACCAGGCACACACACCACCAGCTGTCAGTGCATGCTTCCACCAGGCACACACAAAACTCCAGCCGGCAGTGCACGCTTCCACCAAGCACACACACCACCATCCATCAGTGCACAATTTCTACAGGCACACACACTACCAGCCATTAGTGCACACATCAATTGTTAACGCATCCACAATTAACTATTGTAGCAATCGCAGTATGGTAAACATATTCATCTAAAGCGCAGCATGCCACCATTGCTACAATTCCAATCCAACCCACATAATTCCACTACACACCACATGTATACACTCCATAACACATCAATCAATCAATTAATCAATCAAATGTATAAAGCGCGCTACTCACCCGCTAGGGTCTCAAGGCGTTGGGAGGGGTGGGGTCCGCTACTGTTCGAATAGCCAGGTCTTGATTTGTTTCCTGAAGGAGAGATGGTCCTGGGTCAGCCGTAGGTGGATGGGGAGGGAGTTCCATGTCTTGGCCGCCAGGTGGGAGAAGGAACTTCCTCCGGCTGTAGTTCTGTGAATGTGTGGGACGGTGGCGAGGGCGAGGCTGGTCGAGCGGAGCTGGCGGGTAGGCGTGTAGAATGTGAGGCGGTTGTTGAGGTACTTGGGGCCCAAGTCGTGGGAAGCCTTCTGTGCATGGGTGAGGACTCTCAACATGATCCTCTTGCTGACAGGGAGCCAGTGCAGGTCTCTCAGGTGGGCAGAGATGTGGTTGTGGCGGGGATGTCCAGAATGAGTTGTGCAGAGGAGTTCTGTATGCGCTGGAGTCTTTTCTGTAGTTTGGCTGTGGTACCAGCGTAGAGGGTGTTCCAGTAGTCAGTCGGCTGGTGACGAGGGCCTGGGTGACTGTCTTCCTGGTTTCGATGGGGATCCACCGGAAGATCTTTCGGAGCATGCGCAGGGTATTGAAACAGGATGATGAGACGGTGTTGACTTGTTTGGTCATCGTGAGGGAGGAGCCCAGGATGAAGCCTAGGTTGCATGCGTGGTCCGTTGGCTTGGGGGCGGTGCCCAGGACAGGGGGCCACCAGGAGTCATCCAAGGTGGAGGGGGATGATCCCAGGATGAGGACTTCCATTTTGTCTGAGTTCAGTTTCAGGTGGCTGGTCTTCATCCACTCTGCGACGTCTTTCATTCATTCCAGGAGGCTGGCTCTGGCGGTAGCAGGATCGTTGGTGAGGGAGAGAATCAGCTGGGTGTCATCGGCATAGGAAATGTTGTTAAGGTTGTGTTGGCGTGCGATGGCTGAGAGGGGGCTCATGTAGACGTTGAAGAGGGTGGGGCTGAGCGAGGATCCTTGCGGGACGCTGCAAATGACTTTGGTGGCCGCGGAGCGGAATGGTGGGAGGCGGACTCTCTGGGTTCTTCCAGCGAGGAACGAGATGATCCACTCCAGTGCCTTCCCTTGGATTCCGGTGTTGCTGAGGCGCTGTATTAGTGTGCGGTGGCATACGGTGTCGAACGCTGCTGAGAGGTCTAGGAGATGAGGGCAGCTGTTTCCCCGTTGTCAAGCAGGGATCTGATGTCGTCGGTAGCTGCGATGAGCGCGGTCTCGGTGCTGTGGTTTGCTCGGAACCCGGACTGTGAGGGGTCAAGGGTTCCATTGGTCTCGAGGAAGGCGGCGAGTTGTTTGTTGACGGTTTTTGATGATCTTGCTCCAGCTTCTGCGGGGGACCTGTTGCGGGTGGTGGTGGGTCGTGGTTTTCCTAAAGTTGAAGTGGACGCAGCTGTGGTCGGTCCATGGTAGTCCGGTGGTGTGGCTGAAGGCGATGTGCTTGCTGGAGGAGAAGACGGGGTCAAGCGTGTGACAGGCGTAGTGGATGGGGGTGTTCACCAGTTGCTTGAGTCCGAGGTTGGCGAGGTTGTCCAGCAGGGGGGTGGTGTTCCTGTTGTTGTTGTTCTCCAGGTGGAAGTTGAGGTCCCCTAGGAGGATGTAGTCTGGGGAGCTGAGGGCGTGCTGGCTGATGATGTCTGCGATGGCTTCGCTGAATTATGTGCGTGGTCTTGGGGGTCTGTAGATGAGCGTGCCTCTGAAGGTGGTCTTGGGGTCGGTGTGTATCTGAAAGTGGAGGTGCTCGGCGGTGGTGAGGGTGTCGGCAGAGATGGTTGCGATGCAGATGGTGTTTCTGTGGACGATGGCGATGCCTCCTCCTGTTTGGTTGATGCGGTCCTTCCATGCGATCTTGTAGCCTTCCAGGATGGCTTTGGCGATGTCGGGGGCTGAGGAGGCGTTCATCCAGGTTTCCACGAGGAAGGCGACGTCTGGTGATGTTGTGTCGAGGAGGTTCCAGAGTTCGACGGCGTGTGTGTGGACGGAGCGGGTGTTGAGTAGGATGCACTTGAGGTGCTTGTTGCTGGTGTCTGGTCTTGCGGGAGCGGTGCAGGTCTGGAGGCAGGTGAACTTGCAGGCTTGGTAGGCGAAGGGTCCGTGGGTGTGCTTCGGGGTGGCTCGGTAGCAGGCGGGGTTCCGGCCGGTGTTGAGTGCGTGGAGGGTGGCGGCATTGTAGGTCCGTCGTGTGGGTTGGCATCAGCGGGGGCCAGGGGTTCTGGTGCTGGGTGCGGTCCAGGCGCAGACGGGCGCAGCTGGGCGCAGACGGGCTTGCCTTTGGCGCGCAATTGGCACGCCCGCTGCGCATGGCCAAGGCGCGTGGCGGGAGGGAGGAGCAGCTGGGAGGCGGGAGCGGGGGTGAATGGGGAGCGGGAGATAAGGAGAAGGGGGCGGGCCACAGGGGAGCAGCGGCGGGGAGCGGGGGCGGGTGGAAAAGAGCAGGAAAGAGCGAGGAGAGCGAGGGCGAGCCTGGAGGTCAGGGGCCCAGGGGGAGGCAGCAGGGGGAGAGGCCAAGCAGGCCAAGGAGGAGGCAGCAGGAACAGAGGCAGATGCGGCAGCAGCGGAGGATCTGGGCACACGGGGGCCGTGTGGTGAGTGAAGTGACCGGATAGGGTCTAACACATGGCTAAAAGACATTGCCATTTACAATGCCATTAGCTATAACTCAAATAAATCCGAGATCTATTGCATTTCCAATGCTTGTTAATTGCAGGGGCAAGTGCAGCTGGGAAATGCGCGAACACCTTGCCAGGACTCCAAGGCCCTTCTGGGGTTCGCGCCCCACAGATTGAAGCCCTCTGCTTTACACTATAATAGTAGGCAGTGAATTACCAAGTTAAAACTAAACTTGCATGATGAATTTCAAACCTTAACCCTTCCCTGCTGTAGGGCCCTACATAACCTATCAGAAAACACCAACATTATCCTGCAGTCAATTTATTTTAAATAACAATACAAATGAAAGTATGCTCTAAGACCAAAAATACTGTAGGGCACTGGATGGCTGAAGTCCCTCCTTTTCAATCAATCAATCAAGGATTGGTAAAGCGTGGAAAATCACCTGTGAGGGTCTCAAGGCACTGGAGTTGCTAGCTGCTTTGTTGTGATCTGTTGATTCGAACAGCCAGGTCTTGAGTCCTTTCCTGAATTTCTGGAGCAATGAGGTGGTCCTGAGGTGTACAGGAAGGTCATTCCAAGTTTTGGCTTCCAGGTGTGAGAAGGTGCATCCTCCACTGTTGCCTCTGCAGATCCGGGGAGTGTCTGCAAGGAAGAGTGAGGCTGATTGTAGGTGTCTGGTCGGTTGGTTGAAGGTCATGCATTTGTTGTTATATGCAAGTCCTTTGTTGTGCAGGGCTTTAAATACATGGTTCACCATCTTCAACTGGCATCTCTTCTGGATCGGGAGCTAGTGTAATTTCTTGAGGTGAGGTGTGATGTGAGTTTGTCTGGGGAGGTTGAGAACGAGTCTAGCCACTGATTTGTGTATTGTCTATAGTCTATTCAAGAGGCGTGCAGTGATTCCTACATAGATAGTGCTCCCATAGTCCAGCCTGCTGGTGACAAGTGCCTGCATGACTCTCCTCCTGGTGTCGACTGGGAGCCACATGAAAATTTTGCGGAGCATGCATAGGGTGTGGAAGCAGGCGGGTGAGACTGCTTTGATCTGTTTTTTCATAGTTTGTTGTCCAAGATGATGCCGAGGTTGTGGCCGTAATCTGTCGGATCAAGGGATGTACCGAATTCAGTAGGTCGTTCCATGGAGAGGGGTTGTTCTCAAAAGATGAGGACTTCTGTCTTGTCCGTGTTGAGCTTCAGACAGTTGTTCCTCATCCAGTCGGTGACATACATCTGTGGAAGTTGGCTCAGGAGGTGGAGAAGTCTTCTGACAGTAAGAGGAGGAGCTGGGTGTCATCAGCATAGGAGATTGTTGAGTCCATTCAATCTGACTGTGTAGGCCAGGGAGGGTCATGTACATGTTGAAGAGGGTGGGGCTGAGGGACGAGCATTGGTTGTGGGACGCCACAGATGACCTTCTAGAGTTCCTAGGTAAACGGTTGGAGGCTGTTTCTCTGGGTTCTTCCAGTGAGGTATGAAGCGATACATTTGAGAACGTCTCCCTGAATTCCGATGCGGTGGAGTCTGTTGATCAAGATGTGATGGGAGATGATGTTGAACACAGCTGACAGGTTCAAGAGAATGAGGGCTGCCATTTTATCATGGTACAGGAGGGCCCTGATGTCATCAGCGGCTCATTCAGGGCGGTCTCAGGTTCCGGATTGAGAGGGGTCCAGAAGGTTGTTGTGTTCCAGGTGTTCGATGAGTTGCTAATTGATTGCATTCATGAGAACCTTCACCGGAAAGTGGATCTGGGAGATGGGCCAGTAGTTATTTGGTTCTGCTGGGTCAGCGGATGGTTTCTTCAAGAGGGGCCTCACTACACAGTGTTTCCAGTCCTCAGGGAAGGAGGCCGAGACAATGGAGGTGTTCAGGACTTTCTTAAGCTTGTTGCCAATTGTCTTGCTCCCGAGGTTAAAGACATAAAGACATGGTAGGGACAGGGGTCCCTATGTGCTCCAGAAAACACAAGATAGTGTTCCGCTCCTGGGACAACAGCATTGCAAAAATTCAAGAATTTTTAACCAGTACTGGATGATTTTTTTTAAATAAGTGGAAGAAAATCCTGGAGTGAATTTGCTGTTGAAGGGTTCACTTCCTTTTAAAACCATTGTAGCAGGGTTTCCGTTCTCCCACAGAACTGTGCACAGAGATCTAGAACCTGAGTGAGTCAGGGTGACCCAAAACTCACCTTTGTTTCAGAAATCCCCTTACCAAGCTAGCTACAGTGTCTCATCGGTAGTAATTACTTCCCAATGACTTAGACAATCCAGAACATGAACTTAGGGTACCTCAGGTATCGTGAAACACATGAACACTCTTTCGTTATATAATCATTACAAACCGAAACTGGGAGGCCAAGAACACACGTGCAAGTTTGAAATGTTTATTTTTCAATGCAAAGTTCTCAAACGCAGTATCTTGTATAATACCAACATACATATTATAAAAATCAGAGTTAGCAGCATAGTCACTAATCCATAATAAGCAAAAGGTGATAGCATGTTATGATGCAAAAATCTATAGAATTCTGTATCACCTATATTTCGCGCACCCTATTCAGTATATTATTTTATATCTAAGAAGGTCTCGTTTGGGTTCTAGCTGGGCGGGCCCATACCTCTAATTCTCAGTAGGAGTAGATCACATCAACAGCTACCAGCTCTCTGCATGCGAAGCATCAAGTGTGTCGATTCATTCCCTGTAACTCTATCTTAAACCCGCGTAGAGCCCAATGTTGGCAGCAACATTATTTGTGTTATGTCTAACGTGGTACGAGGATCAGGCCTTCAGCAACCTTGTGTTAGGTTATTCTTAGAGTGTGCAGTTCTCGGTGTGCAGACAGTTGTACCAAGTGTACCAAGCACGACTGATACTAGAGCAATAACATATTATTCTCAAATAAATCACATCTTTCGTCTAGGTTGAAAGCTACAATAACAATTAGGTGTCGTGTGCAAACTCAAGCTGAAAGAAAATATTGCGTTTAAACATTTAATAAGCTCATGCTAACTTAACACAATATATAGAAACGTAGTAACCATATGACACCCCCCCAATGATCCGAGGACGGTTAAAAAAGAGAAAATATAAGCCAATACCCTATGAGAGGCAAAACATGAAAGCAGAGTTCAATGATATTGAGCCAAGCTAAATGTATGTAAATGTATATAAGAGTTTAATATCAAAAATATATATGAATGCCTACAGTGGCCACACAAAAATATAAAAAGTCGAACTTAAGGCCTACTCCCAGTTCATAGGCCTAGAACATATGAAAGTAATTACTAAAAAGTCACGTGCCATAATAATGAAAGTCTTCAAAGTCACTCATGGGTTGAATGAATATGCAAAATAGGTAGCTACAGCTTCCAACATGAAATCACTGTCATCATCCGAAAACAGTTCAGCCATCCAATTAAGCAATGGGAAAGAACATACGTGCTCCTCCAACACCGATTCCTCTAGCAACATCAGAGGACAACTCAGTGGGTTCTCGAGAACGCTATGTGCCAGAAAGTCATGCGCTGCTGCGAATATGTCCCACTGACCCATTAGTCCATGCATCGCTGCCACAGCCATAACCCTTTCGCCAGAACAAACCAACTCGTGAGCAACTACGGGGCTCATCAGCTGATAAAAGTTGACGTCAGGAGAAGTCGGTAAGCAGAGACACAAATCAATGGCCCAGTCGAAATCACAGCTCAGGCAATGAAACACGGGCTGGACACATGTGAAATAGGAAAATCTGAACGATAATCCAAAAGCCGTGCTTAAAGTCGCAAGCGGCAAGGAGCCATAGTAATCAAGCATCCGGTTGCGAAACTGCATCAGTAGGGGCTGAGCGTTTCCTTGCGCAGGATGGGCATCCATGTTTTAGAAAGCAAAATATCACCAGAACGCCTGCAGCCAAAGCCAGAAAAACAGGAAATCCACCAAACAGGCTTGCGAATATAGAATGAAAGAACGCAGGGATAATACCAAATACTTTTTCAAATGTAGTCACAAGACCACTGCTAACCAAATTAAAAAAATGTGCCAGGCCTGTTGTGGAGGAGGCATTGAAGATTTGATGAACCAGCTCGGAGAAATGAAACGGCAAATCAGTATTTAAAAGTGCCTGCACTTCTGTGCATGTGTTAGCTATGTGAAGGACATAAGTTTTGCGGGCAGAGCTCAGGGCCACTTGCTTCTGAGACAATAGGGCTCTTATACGGCTTAAATCATTGAACTCAGCTTTCAAGGTTGGTATTCGTGGCCAAATTGAAACATCTGAATTCCCATGCGTGGGTGGATATAACACATTCTTGCAACAAACTACCCTCTCTGAAACGGTAACCACATAAGCGATACCGACCTGTAACCCACAACACAGTTCGTTATTCAAAAGTAAATAACTACCGTTGGACAATAACGTGAACGTGGGAACTATTGCAGGAACCGGTGTCCCCTTCAAAACACAGGCCAAATTAAGCTTGTCCTGATTACAAGAACCATGCAACTGGATGTGTCTGCATATTAGTGAGCGGTCAGGCGACTGTGTACATTCTTCACCATTCAGATTCACTTCACTCTCCTCCTTTAGGCATCTGTAAGTGTATGGTAAAGACCATGTCTCATGGAGGAAAGCACTGCCTAATGGTTCATATCGCCCTATAGCCATATATTTCATACAATTTGTAAATTTATACAGAGCAAAAGGCAAGGTAATAATACCATGGATAAGCCATGTAGCAGCTGTCACCTCAGCCACAGAAAAGGGCAAGGATTCTAATTTTTCAATGTGTAACATAGAAAATGATGCATCTCTCATTGAAAGCATGCGCTGTTTTTCAGTCAAATTAAATGGGGCAAATAGTGATGAGACGTTCATAAAATTCCAAGGTACTCGACCAGACTTCAGAGTCTGTAGTGTCCAAGCAAACTGCATCACAGAACGCAATTGATTTTGACAATGATATAACACGGACACTTCATCATGTACAATGTCAACGACAGAAGACACAATATTGTTCAACGTGTAAACTCGGGAAGAAAGCGTGTTAATACTGTTATCGACAACTGCAAGCATTTTTTCTAAATTTGCTTGATCAATAGCCCTCAGGCGCTTAGCAGCCTCAATTTGGGAAACTTTCCAAATTTCATTGTAAATCGCATAAAGCCACCGTTTAGATCTACCTTTAGCTGGGCCTTTTATAAAATCATTCAAATCCACATTATCATTCAATTGAGACAGATGTAGTTTAACTGCAGCTAATGTGGAATGTTGCAACCAATTCTGACACAGCTTCCCCACAGAATAAGTCGTGACAGTATAATCTTCTTCAAAACGGGGATCGGGTCTGACTTCTGTGAACCCTTCAGCCAAACCTAGAAAACGACGTTGGCAAGAATCAGCACTCCTATGCCACATCAGCCAACCCTTGGAATCCAAACTGGAAATGTTAAAGGATGAATTGTGCAATAGAGCTTGCAACTCATGAATGGACAATTCAGTAAAGTTACCCCAACCCGAATATTCCTCTAAATCTGGGATGGATGGTTTTAATTTTTTAGAAGTAGCCAATCCAAAGCATGTTGTTTGGAAAATGGATGAATTTAAAAACAACATGTGATTCGGGATGAGACATGCACGGTGCAAAGCCTCAGTGCCTTGTACCTGTCAATCCTTGGTACCCCAAACCGATTTAAGGTCAATTGTTCCTTTCCAAAACTCTTCGCCATCTACAGCCAACCTGTCTAGAAAGGACTTCGAATACAGTAATGTTGTATCGGTAAGTATAACTTTGGACATGGATTTTTGTGTCATTTTAAAATAAAATGACTCGGGATTAGATTGATTAAAGTCTGTGAAATAAGTATATTTTTTCAGAAACATATTGGAGATGCCACCTAATGGAGCAGGGCAATGTTCCCATTGTGTATAATTTACAGCAACCCTCCTTGAATTTGTCTTATGCAAAAAATGATTACCATAGTGTTGAAAACAAAACAAATCACCATAATTAATAGAATCTAAATACAGATCCTCAGCATCGAGGGCAGCATAATATTTCAAATCAGAGAATAATGCTTCTACGGCCTGAATATCCCAATCATCAGAACGTATATTTTGTTTAATCACATCTCCCATGTTTACTCTAAGCACATTTGGAACATTAATCACTTCAGTGGGCCCATGTATCTGAAACCTAACCGCATCCCACACAATCCCATCAAGGACAGGCCAAGCAGTAATTTTAACTGTATTTAAGTTTCGTTTCAGTCTGTGCGCTGAATGTGAAGAGGAAAGAGGGGCCAATGTTCCATTAAGGTATCGAATTCCTGTTCTTTCTTTAACGTAGTGACCATCAATCAGGCGGAAAAAATAAAACACAAAACCAATTGACATAAAAAGGTAAAATGAAAATAGTATCAACCAAATGTATGTCCAAGGGGGAATTAAAAAATGTTTTTTAAACAACGTGGCATATTTTGCAATAGTTGAGGGTTTCTTTGAAGGTTCCGAAACAGAGTCAAAAGAGAATCTGGACTGTTCGGCCAAATGGGTATGCAAATCAGGCATCGATAAATCAGCAGGATAAGTGTACTTCAACTCATCAATGTCAGTTACAGGAATAGTATTTAATAAAGGACTGAATATGGCAGGCATCTCGAGGGACACCTCCTGTTCTGCACCAGATGTAATAGCCAGCACAGAGTGCCTCACCATGGAAGGACAGGAAACAGCCGGTGTCATGCTATGAAGAATCGGCCACCCTGTGTGTCTTGACATTGTCAATAGAAATAAATCTGTTTTCCTTACGACCTGGAAGTGGTGATAAAATGACTGTTCTTGTGCCCTTCACTCCAAGAACTCGAACCGGTGCACGATATGAGGGACCAAACTCTTTCTTGTTATCGATCTTCTCTCGAACCAGTTCTCCAACTTGGGGTAGCCAGCCAACTACCGGGATCTGCAGCGCATCATCCGATGTGGAGGGCAAATGTTCCTTTGCAAGACTGTCTCTGGTCTTTTGTAGATTCTGTAAAACATTGCAATGTTCATCTACGTCAAAGGCCGTGGCCGGGCCTTGCAGTCTAGCCCATCAAGGTCAGGGACATACATCTTGATACCAAAGAGCATTTTGTATGGGGTCCGCCCACCCAGAGACCTTCTAGGGAGATTATTAAGCGCACGCTGCACACCTATGAGGTGGGCTAACCAGTTTCTGCCAGTGCCTATAACTCGAGCTGTCAAAGATTGCTTTAAGTCGCGGTTCATTCGTTCAACTACACTATTGCCCTTGGGTCTGTAGGGACTCGAAAATTTGACTTGGACCCCCAACGAAACCATAGCATCCTTATACGCCTTAGAGGCGAAAGCCGGACCCTGATCCGAATGGAAGGTACCACAGGCAAAAATTCCCACAAAGACTCGCAAATCCTTAATGACAGTACGTGAATCAGCGCTCCGATGTGGCCATACCCACACAAAGCGTGTGCATGAATCAACTGCTACTAAGATGTACTTGTACGCAGTATCAGAAGAAAAGGGACCGCAGTGATCTAAATAAACGCATCCAAGCGGTTTATTCGAGATGTACAACTGTGTCTGAGGCGGACGCGCAGCAGTTGAAGGCTTAATCTGCTGGCAAATGTCACATTGAAGGACATAATCGCGCGTCTGTTTGTACAGTCCCCGCCACCAGAACCTCTGTTGTAGCTGAGATACAGTGGCTGAGACGCCCACATGCTTAGACGCCACACCTTCATGAGCCGCTGTAATCAAAGTAGCCCTGCGATCCGAGTTGGGATCTAGACGTTCGCCAACATCAGGGATTTTCACATAAGGAACCTTATCGGGACTTAAGTGGTATGTGTATTTAGAAGGGAACCCCGCAGGATATTTACTTCCCTTCTCTGTTACAGCAACTGCTGCCAATATGTCATCATCTATCTTGCTTTTTGACCTCGTGACTGCTGCAACTAAGTATTTTGATACCGCTGACTTCGCTGCTTCATCAGCAAGCGAATTGCCAACAGCGTGGACCCCCCACGCGCTGATGACCGAGAGTATGAATCACAAACACGAGTGGCAACTTCTCCTTAAGTTCCGCCACTCGGACCCAGATCATTTTATGTTTTATTGTGCTACCTTTGGAATCACGAAACTCATTCTGAATCCAAAAGAACAAGTTTTCATTGTAAGACTGGACACAGTAGTAAGAGTCACTTACGATCAAAGTCGTCACACTTGGATCAGCGTACTCCAATGCAAGCATCAGAGCACGAAGCTCTGCTAATTGTGCGGTGCAGTCCCCAAGCGTCTGCGTGTGCACGACACTGGACTTGAACTCATCGTTCACCATGGCACCGACCACAATGGCGCAAGCGGAAACGTAGGCATGTTTAGAGCCATGCGCAACCTGCGCCGAACCATCAGTGTAAATGATGCAATGGAAATCCTCCAACGGTCGCATTGCTAAAGGAGCAGGATGAACAAATTCATACTGTAAATACTCCTGCGACCGTAAAGTGGCGTCAAAAATAAACGTGACATCTTGTGACGTCAAGGAAGCAGCCCATTGAATCCACCGAGGGTGCAAAGCTTTGGAATTAGGTACACTGGCTTTCGTAACCGCCTCTAAGGCAGGACACGGGGTAACAACCAACATGCGTTTTCCCTGTGACAGGGCACGTTCCTTAAGAATTGCCATCTGTACAGCCGTTAAAACTTTCTCCACAGTGGAAAAGCGCAATTCAGTCGAAGTGTACAAGTGTGACTTGTAAGCAATAGGTACTGTGTCTCCTTCATTAAAAGTCAGGTACGTGAACCCCACCGCCCCAGGGATAATTCTTATCACCAGGTTGGACTGGTTATCACGAGTCTGTAAGTATTCAGAAGCGAGCAAATCAGCCTGCAAAGACTGCAGAATGGCCGAATGCTCAGGCAGCCAGCATGATTTGGAGAAAGATGGTTGTATCAAAGCATACAAAGGCTTGATACGCTGGGCATTTTCCGGAATGTAAGTTCTCCCGAAATTCAAAAATCCCAGCAAAGACTGTAATTTTTTCAGTGTTGTCGGAGAGCGCAATTGTGCGCATTTCTCCAGGAAGTGAGGGGGTAACCCTTTTCCCTCGTTGTTAAGCTCGTAACCGAGAAACAACACTGTGTACTCTGCAATGTGCGACTTTGCAAAGTTAAACTTGTAACCAATGTCAGCAAAGTTACAAATTATGCTATTTACTCGACACAGATGCTCCCAAAGGTCGTCGTCTGTGAGATAAATGTCATCCACATACGAACAAGCAAACAGGTCGATGCCCTCCAAAAGAGAGACAATGCGGGCGGAAAATACTCCTGGACTGTTCTTATAGCCCATTGTGAGACGCCGAAACATTTTTTGCACACCGCCTCATGTAAAACTGGTTCATTGGGAACTAAGACCGTCTAATCTGTGTGCATAAAAACCATTTGAAATGTCGAGCGTGGTTTTGAACCGTTTACGCTCAAGACTATTCACCAAAGCAGAGCCATGAGTATTCTGTACTGCGCAGTTACGGCAATGCGAGTTTAAATGCCTATAATCCAAAACCAAACGATATGAGCCGTCTGGCTTGTTTACAGTAAAAAGGGGGTTATTCATCGGTGACACACACGTTTCAATTACACCTTGATATTCCAATTGTTCAAGGATAGCCGCGACTGAAGCTTTGGCTTCACGCCGTATGGGATATTGAGGTTGAGGCTGCGGTTGAGACCGTAAAGGAATCTCGTGGCTCGGTGACAATTTATCCCAGCCACACTGATTGCGGTACACAGCCGGCGCAAGTGCCAGAGCCCACTCTTCTGCAAAATGCAGTGCTTCCACTCTCGGTACAGTGTGCGCGAAACTGGGCAGGATTACCTCCTCCCCTCGCGGAGCTGCGAGAACAAAAGGTGGGGGCCAGTCAGCCTCCGAAAGCAAAATGTCATACGTAGACGAGAGATTTTCCCAAAATACCCCTTTTACAGTTCGCTGCATGTCACCTTCAATTAACAGGACAATTTCAAAAAGACGTTCAGGGGGAGCAACATACGTATCAGCAGTTTCAATCACAACATAAGTGTCAGTCGCTGTCACCTTCAACAGTGGACGGAGGGCCTCTCTCACTATGGTAATCTCCGCCGCGCTGTCCAGCAAGGTCAGAGCCCACGTCAGATTCCGAAGCCGCCTTCTCACTATCTGGGGCATAACGATGCGCTGTCAGGGCGGCGACTTTCTTCGTAGCAAACTGTGGTCTCTTGGGCGTAGAGCCTTCCTGCTGATCTCCACCGGCACGCGGGCGGGGCTGACCACGTCCTTGCTGGCCACCCCGGCCCCTGCCGCCCCCTCCACCACCGGTTGACGGAGCCGATGAGTCCTGAAAGGAACGAGGAGAGCGTTGGTCAGAAGCCTGAAACCTTTCAGGCGATTTAATCATCGCGCGGTCGCGCAAATCATAAACACAATCCGACTGCGCAGGCAACGGAGACGCAGGAGCAGAAACCTGTGTTTGTTGTTGTTGATGCTTACCCTGATTCTGCTTTTTAGGCCAATTTTGCTTCTTGGACTTTTGTTGACCACTAGTTTCCGATGTCTGACCCTGGGGCTGCTTTTTCTCTTTATCAGGAAAAGCCTTAAGCCCCTTCGCATTGCGGCCAACCGTTTTATAAGCAGCCACAATGATCCTTGCCAACTGACGGGGTCTCTCGGCCTCGGGAATTAACGCTAAAGCGTTAGCAACCTGAAAGTTCACTGCATCCCCCTTGGCATTTGCAAGGATTAGATCGCAAACTACATCAAAGGAGCCACACAGGCGCATACCCAATTCGACCGCCGACTCCGGTCCGTGTTCATCCTGAACACGTTTAAGGACCGCACCCAGATTGGTCACAGACGGGGTGCCGTAGCACCTCGAATAGACCGATCCAAAAGTCTTACCCCAGGTCTCACAGTCAACAAGCTCAGGTGCCAAATCTTTCGGTAAACTTAGTGTAAGAATCCGGTGTTTATCACCGGGATTCGTATTAGGAAACACAGCTTCTAGCTGGCCGAATTTCTCTGCAAGCCAGAACGGAAAATCATCCTTGTCCTGCGGCTTTTTGCCCATCACGGAATTTACCATGACAGGATTGATTTTCAAACCAGCCTGTTCTGCACGAAGCTGTGCGCCCCTAGGGGCTACGTCCTGAACATTACGGCTAGTGTAATGAACAAGCGCTCTAATCACTTCCACTGCAACTTCATGAAGTTGCCGCAGATCAGCTATGCCACAAGTGGCGCAATTAGGGTGAGGAGTGAATCCAGCCAAAGCGGGCCAAGATGTGCCCGGTATGGACAAAGGACCCAACCTCGGAGCGGTTAAAGCGTGTGGTAGGGCGCCACCAAACCAAACTCCATGCTGCCAAGCGTCAATAGGAACTTCCAGTGCTCTGTACGGAGCATACGCAGCCGGTACAGCCGTAGCAGTGTAGTGGTGGAAAACACCAGAATTAGCGTTCACCGCCGGAAATGTCATCCACGAATAAAACAGTTCGTACGGGTAAGCATGTTCCGCACTCACCACTAGAACAACAGCCAAGCCTTCCAAAGGGACATTATAAGCCCGCAAATGGTCACGCACTGCAATGCGACTATGCTGCGGGATGTCCACGGCTTGTGCCATGTTAGCACAGGAAAGTGAAAAAACAAAGATTACTTTGTAGCACAACTGGGTAGTAATTCAATGAAACCGTTTTTAGATAGATTCAAGCTTGAAAAAAGACCTATTTCACAAATAGGTAGGTTTTTCCGACACTGCCGTTTTCCGGAAACGGGAATGAAGGGGTTAAGGTTTGAATGATATACTACTCGAGTGTCATGATATAAGGCCAATCAACGTATGGGCGCCATGTAGCAGGGTTTCCGTTCTCCCACAGAACTGTGCACAGAGATCTAGAACCTGAGTAAGTCAGGGTGACCCAAAACTCACCTTTGTTTCAGAAATCCCCTTACCAAGCTAGCTACAGTGTCTCATCGGTAGTAATTACTTCCCAATGACTTAGACAATCCAGAACATGAACTTAGGGTACCTCAGGTATCGTGGAACACATGAACACTCTTTCGTTATATAATCATTACAAACCGAAACTGGGAGGCCAAGAACACACGTGCAAGTTTGAAATGTTTATTTTTCAATGCAAAGTTCTCAAACGCAGTATCTTGTATAATACCAACATACATATTATAAAAATCAGAGTTAGCAGCATAGTCACTAATCCATATTAAGCAAAAGGTGATAGCATGTTATGATGCAAAAATCTATAGAATTCTGTATCACCTATATTTCGCGCACCCTATTCAGTATATTATTTTATATCTAAGAAGGTCTCGTTTGGGTTCTAGCTGGGCGGGCCCATACCTCTAATTCTCAGTAGGAGTAGATCACATCAACAGCTACCAGCTCTCTGCATGCGAAGCATCAAGTGTGTCGATTCATTCCCTGTAACTCTATCTTAAACCCGCGTAGAGCCCAATGTTGGCAGCAACATTATTTGTGTTATGTCTAACGTGGTACGAGGATCAGGCCTTCAGCAACCTTGTGTTAGGTTATTCTTAGAGTGTGCAGTTCTCGGTGTGCAGACAGTTGTACCAAGTGTACCAAGCATGACTGATACTAGAGCAATAACATATTATTCTCAAATAAATCACATCTTTTGTCTAGGTTGAAAGCTACAATAACAATTAGGTGTCGTGTGCAAACTCAAGCTGAAAGAAAATATTGCGTTTAAACATTTAATAAGCTCATGCTAACTTAACACAATATATAGAAGCGTAGTAACCATATGACACCATGGATGTTAATATACCGAAATGCAAGGATAGCAGAAGTGACATCACATCTTTTATCAGCGCTAATTTGTTCTTTTGATGTTTTTAGCTTTATATAAATTTGGAATTAATTAAATTCTTGCACTTTAACCCCCGAATGACATCAAAAGTAGTGACTTCATATGACCTTTGATCCTGAGGTCATCATGGGAAATAATGTCACAATCTTTGACTCTTGTATATTTATGAGTGACATCATGAAGTGAAAAGATATTTAATATTTAATAATGGGAAAAAGGATAACATAGTGAAAGAAATTGTGCTTTTGGTTGAGGGGGCAGCAACCACAATCCTTGTGAGGGTGAACCGCAAAATACACTAAATTTACCTGCACTTAGCCCGATGGTAGCTTGGCACAAAAGCAATCAGGCTTCACTTGCAGGCAATTTGTAAAGTATTTATGGAGCATACAAGCAGTAATAAAGTGAAAACACAACGTAAGGGAAATCCCAAACCGGTTTTAAACAATGGTACATTTTAATAAATAATATTATATCAGAATAACAAAAATGCAAACATTAGAACTGGAGAAATTACATTTCAAAGTTATAGGCTAAAAGCATAAAGCACCACTCATGGTCATCTGGTCACCCTAGACCAGGGGAAAGTCACAAGTCCATGCCAACTGCGATATAAAGTGTGTCCAATACAGAGAGCAGGTTTTACCTGATGCAGAATTATCTTTGCAAGTCCAGTGTGAATAGTTCTGTGTGCATTGGATGAGCCTGCTTTGAGCAGGTCAAGCTTTGCAGATGGTCATTGCTGTAGCTTGAAGAGCGGGTCGGTCGTCATGGATGGTCATCATTGTAGTGTTAAGAGCCGGTCGACATCTCGAGCAGTTGTTGCTGTAGCTTCACTTTGACAGTCACTCCGGGTTAGTTTGCTGCATGGTGAAGTTTAGGTCTCATGTTGCCAGTCATCATGGAGGGTCACTGTTGCCATGAAGCGCAGGTCTCACCAGTGTTTTGCATTAACGGTCATCATAGGCAGAAGAGTCTTGGCACAAACTGGCTGTCCACGGTCGCAATTATCCCAAATGTCAGGGGTTTAAGTTTTTCTTTAAGGAGGAGCTCCCACTGATGCCAGCTATGGGTCCAGTACAGCAGAGGCCAGCAGCAGGGTTCAGGTAGGCACAGCAGAGGCTAGCAGCAGGGCTTAGGCAGGCACTGTTGCAGGTCCAGGTAGATCCACTTGCAGCAGTTAAGTTGGGCAGTTGCAGGGAAGCTCAAAAAGGAGGTCAGCCAGCTGACCATAGGAGTCACTCTGGGTAGTCCAGGATGAAGACAAGCAAGTCCAATCTTTTTTCTAAGATAGCAAGGCAGTCCTTTGAGCAGCAGTGCAGTCCTTTCACAGCTTGGCACTCCTTTTTCTGAGTCTTCCACAGGTCCAGAACAGTTCTGATGAGTGGCTCTAGTGATCCAATATTTATACCTGGTTCCAGCCTTTGTGTGGGATGTCAGAACCCCTTTCAGGGGGCCATGGGGTACAGAGGGGTTACAGGGCCCAACCGTGCTGTTTGAGCAGCCGCAGCCCATGGAGGGAGTTCCGGTGGGGCAGAAAGGTAGGGCGGGCAGGGAAAAGGTGGGGGATACTAAAAACCGGAATATGGATAATTGGAGGTAAGTAAACAATTTAATTATTAAATCGAATTTCGTAGCCCGCGCTACATCGCATTTTGCGCCCTACATAATTTGTTTTATTTATTAAATTGTTTACTTACCTCCAATTATCCATATTTCGGTTTTTAGCACCCCCGCCCCACCTTACTGCCCCACCGGAACTCCCTCCACCGGCCGCAGCTGTGGTTGAGGCCTTTTACTCCTGATATCCCAGGCACAACTTACTAAGGATCCTTTTGTTGATTTTATTGGCTGACACTTTCTTTTAAGATTTAATACAGATCAAAACTTTAATCTAATCTTTTAATCCATTTATCCGCGCTCTTCTACCCACCTGCTGTGCCTATGCTGCGCCTGCTCCCTATTTCACCGCAGGTTTTCCCGATTGTGTAGAGGGAGCAAGCGGACACAACTTTACCTTTTGGCTTGTGAGGAGCTACAGGGTTAGCAGTCGAGCTGCTACCCAATGCTATTTAAACCCATGTATGCCCAA
The DNA here is from genome assembly GCF_964263255.1 of Lissotriton vulgaris. Lineage (NCBI taxonomy): Eukaryota > Metazoa > Chordata > Amphibia > Caudata > Salamandridae > Lissotriton > Lissotriton vulgaris. Next base: position 2,123,858,128 of record NC_141687.1, on the reverse strand, counting down.
TGCACAGCGGACCAACCAGCGAGCATGGTGCCGGCATGCCAAAGGCAAGCACGTCTGCACCCATCTGCGCCCATCTGCGCCCATCTGCGCCCAGCCGTGGCCAGGAGCCAGGACCCCTGCACCTTTGAAGCTAGACATGGGACATAGGCAGAAACATACATACTTGACCTAGGAACTGATTGAAGTTAGATGCTTATGTATAACCAAATGAATTAACAGCCCACATGGCATATCTGGGGCCTTCCCTGACATGGAGCGACCCTTCTCTTGTAGACATTGCCAATTGCAAAGTTTGGAGTTGAGGCAGAAGTCTGTGGCTCAGCTTCCATCTAAACAAGCAAGAGGAATTAAAATTTAGATAGTCTCCCTCCCTCCCTAGATTCCCTGACTCACAGATCAGGTCATGGTTAGAAGTCCTTTCTGAGCAATATCAGATCATTGCCCAAGCACGCCATAGAAATCTGGGATATACTTTCCTCTGGAAATACTGATTTGGGGTTGCTTACTAAAACCTGGCTCAAATCTAGTACCCCCCCCCCCCCACTCTATCGTGGTGGCTACCATATTTAAAGGCTGGATAGAGATGTTAAGGTTGGTGGAGGCATAGCCTTATCAATAAAGATACTATTAAGGTATCGCTGCTTGAGCATTGTTGTAATGATAAAATAGAAATCTTTGTTTTATAATTGATTTTCTGCCCCATTATTGCGGGAAAGGTGCCCTTATATACCGGCCTGCAGATCCCCCTTAGGATTTTCGCTCCAACTGATGGAACTAATTACACCCCTCCTCCCCCCACATTATCTCCACTAAACATTTCCTTTTTTAGGGGACTTCAATAGACATAGTGAGATTACGTCTATATTGGATGCCTCTACGCTCCTCGTTGACTTGCCACTTTAGGATTAGGAAATATCAACGAGGGCCCTACTCACCTACCGGGACATACATCAGATCTTATCCTGACCAACTCCCCAGCATATTTTGTGAACCTCCACTTCCTCTTATATGGTCAGACCACTCCCTAATTGGCTTCCAAATTTGTGGGCCGAAGGTCAACCCTGCTGCGTCCACAGTTCCCAATAGCTTTAGAAGACAGTGGCATAAAATTACATTTGACCTTTTTGTGAATACATTTCCGGTAATTATTCACCAGAAATCAAGGAATGTTGAGGATTGTTTCGCCAGCTACCATACCACAGTTAAAACAGCTGGCCTCACTGAAACCATACTCTAATTCGCCAGTTTCGTATTCTCAGGACTTGCATAAGGCGACATGTCTCTGTTAAAATTTGGAGACACGGGGGCATCACTCCCATGATTTAAATGACAAAGAAATGTATAAGACCTCTATAGCATGTTATCATAAGAACTTAAAAAACGCTTGTAAAGCCCATATTGCGTCACAGCTCAACCAGGCAGGTAAACACCTAAAGAATTATATCAAATCCTAAAATCTTTTACTAACCCAAAGGATGGCAACAATGAAGTTTCTCCTTTCAAAGAACTTTGCGATAAGATTGCTAACCATTTTGAACAGAAAAGCAATCTCATCCATGATAATATCACCAAAGACAGGAGCCCCTCGAACGACACTTTAATCCTCTGTCCTCTATCTTTGACCAACGGGTACTTTTTGGAAAGTTTTACTCCTCTCAAAGTAGATATAGTGGAGACATTGATGAAAACAGCTAAATCTGGCTTACCTATGTATGTTATTCCAGCTAAAATCTCCTCTCTACTTTATAAAAAGTTGGCTCCGTCTAGCTGTCCAATTCTTAGTCTCTCTATGAGAGTGGAAGGCCGCAGAAATAATTCCCAGGCTAATGCCTCTGTGGAGGATCTATCTAATCATCGCCCGATCTCTCTCTTACCTCTTCTGAGTAGGTTATTAGAAAAACATATTATTAAACAACTTTCTGAATATATTGAATCTACTGGATGCCTCGACTCTTCACAGTCTCGGTTTAGGCCAATGTACAGAATGGAGTCAGCACTGATTGCGGTCACTGATACTATAAGACACTCCCTTGACAACGGCCAGGCATTACTATTGGTGCTGTTGGATTTGTCGGAGGCTTTCGATACAGTATCCAGAGCATTCTACTCAGGAGACTCAAAGAAATTGGGATTCATGAGCAAGCCTTTCAATGGATCTCACCAGATACAGACCATTAATCTCGGCTCTTTCTGCTCACAGACTATGGAACTTACCAAAGGAGTGCCTCAGTGCTCTTGCCTCAGCCCTACTATGTTCAATATTTATGTGGCTCTGTTTGCAGGGCCACTTAGAAAGCTTGACTTTTCATATGCTGATGATACCCAGCTCTGACTGTGATTCGACAAAAACTCTTTTAACATTCAGACCACCTTTTCAGAAGGCATGACTGTAATTGCTTCCTGGATGAGGAATAACCTCCTACAGCTAAATGTTGGGAAAACTGCAGTCATGCTTTTCGGAGATGAGCCTCTGCTCTGGTCTCCAGAGTGGTGGCCACCCAAATTTGGCGCTTCCCTGGTCCCTAAGCTGTGGTCAAGAACCTAGGCTTGCGCCTGGACCAGAAATTTACAATCAAAGAGCACGCTACGACTACGGTGGGTTCCTGTTTCCATATGTTAAGCCTTCTACTCAAGATATTTCCTTTTCTCCCCTTCACGTATGTAAAACACTCATTCAAGCACTGGACTACTGCAATGCCCTACTGATTGAGGCATGTGAGTCTTCTCTAAATACACTTCAGGTAGTTCAAAATACTGTGGCTCGTCTTGTCATGAATTCACCAGCCAGAACAGCCTCTCTCCCTCTATTACAATACCTACATTGGCTTCTGATATGAAAGCGGGTCAGATTTAAGATATGTTGCATTGTGTACAAAGCACTAAACAGTAAAGGCCCTGGTTACCTAGCAAATAAACTCATCCAATATGAGCCACACAGACCCCTCCGTTCAAGAGCGAAATCCCTGCTCTTCATCTCTCGTTTCAAGAAATCCCATATGGGGGGGAAGGCTTTCTTCCACTTAGTCCCCTATTACCAGTAGCATTCGGTGGTGGGAGTGCTGCCGGGTGGTGACATGGGGCGGGGTAGGGGCAGGGTGGGGGGTAGTAAAAAAAATGTAATACGGCCAAATACAAGAAAGTAAACATATAAATAAATAAATAAGAATTTTGTTGCGCACTGCATTGCCAAATGCGATGCAGTGCACGCATCGAAATTCGTTTTATTTATTTATATGTTTACTTACCTGTATTTGGCCGTATTTCATACTTTAATACCCCCCCTTCCCCTCCCCCACCCCACGTCACTGCCCAGCAGCACTCCCACCTCCAACTGTTACTGCATATTACTGGAATCAGCCCCAATTTATTTATTTATTTATTTATAATTACATTTATTGAGCGCGCAGCTACCCGGAGGTTTCCCGGCGCTAGGGCAAACTGAATGATGAGAGGGAGGGAGGAACGTAGGATCAAACATTACTTGTTGAAAAGCCACGTTTTTATTCCCTTACGGAATTTCAGAAAGCACAATTCAGTGCGCAAAGATCGAGGAAGAGAATTCCATAAGGATGGGGCCAACAGGGAAAACGAGCGTCCTCCCATCTTGGCTCTGTTGATGTGCGGGATCTTACATTTATTCTGCGTCGAGGACCTGAGTGTACGGGGGGGGGGATATATTGCTGCACCAGAGCAGAGAGATAGCGGGGGGCTCTACCCGTCATGATTTTATGCATGTAGCAAAGTGCTTTGAAATTGACTCTGCTTTCAATCCGCAACCAGTGTAGGTTCCGCATATGGTGAGTAACCGAGGATCTGGCGGGAAGGTGACAGATCAGGCGGACTGCCATATTCTGTACCACCTGATACTTCCTGGTTACCTCTTTGGCGGCACCTAAGAGAAGGATGTTCCCATAGTCCAGGCGGGAGATGACAAGAGCCTGGACTACGGTCCTCAAGGTGTCCGCAGGCAGCATCCAGGTGATCTTTCTCAGCCACCTGATGATGGTAGTACAGGTGGCTGAGACTTTCACAGCGTGTTGTTTGAAAGTGAGTTGGTTGTCGAAGATCACACCAAGATTGCGAGCAGACACTGATGGAATGGGTAGAGGACCCATCTCCGGAGGCCAATGATGTGGGCCCCAGAGGGAGGTGTCTGGGCCAAACAGGAGCAGCTCAGTTTTGTCCAAGTTTAGTTTTAGTTTGTGCTTCAGCATCCAGTCCGATATGTGTTTCAGCCCAATTTGGAGAGAGGAAAATGGGAGGTTTTTATTAGTGGAAAGTGAGTAGATGACTTGAGTGTCATCAGCATAGGAATAAATTGTGAGACCAGCTTGCTCCGCTAGGAAAGCAAGAGGCCTCACATAAAGGTTAAAAAAAAGGGGACTAAGGATAGATCCCTGGGGAACACCGTGAGAGGAAGGGAGAATAGATGAAGCGGATGTGGAAGAAAAAACTTGAAACGTGCGGTCAGAAAGAAAATTAGCGATCCAGGCCAGGGCGGTACCACCGACACCAACTACCTCCAAGGTGGACAATAAGATGGAATGGGAGACGGTGTCAAAAGCGGCACTCAAGTCAAGCAGGATGAGTGCCACCGTCTCACCATTATCCACTTGGCGTCTGATGGTTTCTGACACGCCAAGGAGAGTTGTTTCCATGGAAAAGCCAGCCCTGAACCCGGATTGCGAACCATGAAGAAAATTTGTGGATTCAACAAAGGAATTAAGCAAACAATTAACATGTTTCTCCAAAATCTTGGAAAAGCAGGAAAGCAAAGAAATAGGGTGAAAATTGGAAGGATTATTGGGGTCTGCGTTGGGCTTTTTTAGTAATGGTACCACCATTGCGTGCTTCCATTCATTTGGGACAGTCGCTTCTGTTAGGGAAGCGTTTAGGACATCCAAAATAATGTGGAGTAGGGCTGGGTCAAGGGAACTCAGAACTTGAGGGGGCAGAGGGTCGAGGGGGGAGCCAGATTTGATGTCCTGAAGATATTTTTTTAGAAGCGTGGGGGAGATAGGATCCCAAGCATGAAGTGGGGTGGTGGTAATCTCGTGTGGCTGAAGCAGAGAGCAGGGAGTAGTAACTGGGGGAGAGTTACAAGGATCTTGAGCTGCACAAGTTTGGGCGGCTGGAGTAGAATTAAAAATGGCATAGATTTTGTCAATTTTTTCAAGGAAGAAATTGGCTAGAGCGTTACACTGGGCAGTGTCTAGACAGAGATCCTTAGGAACAGAGGAAGCACCTGAGAGCTCCTTGACTATTTTAAACAGGGCCTTGGGTCTATTTTGAGCTGTCAGTATGGTGCTGTTGGCAAAGTTAGCTCTAGCGGTGTCACATGCCTCATGGTAGATTTTAAGAGCGAACCTATATTTTGCTTTATGCTCAGGGTTATAATTAGAACGCCAGATCCGTTCCAGTTTTTTGCAGTTAGATTTTTCAAGACGGAGGGAGTCGTTAAACCAGGGTGCCGGGGGGTGATGAATTTGAGATTTGTTTTTTTGGGTAGGGAGACAAGAATCCAAAGCAGTAGTTAACCATGATCTAACAGCAGGTAGCTCTTTGATAGTCATGTTGGAAATCGAAGGTTTAGAATTGGCAAGGAGAGAGTTTAATTTGTTAAGATCTAGACGTTTCCAGTTCCTGCTAGCTTTGTGAGGAGGGTCTGGCTTGAAAGAATCAACTATGCACGTTTTAATAGAGAAATTAACAATAAAATGACCTGACCAGAGAACAGGGGTAGAGGATTGATAGGAAATGCCAGTCAAGTTGGAAATGATGGGATCTAGAAGATTACCGGCCTTGTGAGTAGGGTCGGAATTGAGGAGATGCAAGTCTAGGGCTTCAAGATCCTGTATAAGGCGTTTAGCAATAGCACAAGAAACAGAATTGAAATGAATATTTAAATCCCCAACAATAGTGAAGTTGGTAGATAGTGCTAAGAAAGGGGCGATCAGTTCAGGAAGTGAAGCAGCCCAAAGGCTAGCTGAGCCAGGCGGGCGGTAAATCAGGGAGCCGGTTAAGGTAAACTGAGGAGAGAGAGTTAATTTAAACAGGCCCGCTTCACAGTTAGGAAAGTCAAGGTCTTCCCATTTACAAGAGAATTCTCTCTTGAAGATGATAGCAATTCCCCCGCCGTCTTTAAGCGCTCGATTTCGCCCCACATAGGTGTAATCATTGGGGAGAGCCATGGCGATATCAGGGCCAGAGCTATCATTTAGCCAAGTTTCGGTGACAAACATGGCAGCAGGACTAACTGTCTCCAAAAGGTCGAAAATATCTCTCTTGTGTCTCTCTTGTGTTTTGAGAGCGACCGACAGTTAATGCTAATGAAGCTCAAAGCGGGTGAGGAAATGTGCAAAGTGGGAGGGAAGGAGCGCATAGGGGAGGGGAAATTCCAGAACGTGGATGACTTACTGTCGACGCATGAATCGAGGGAGTCCAAGGCAAGGGAGCAGTGGGAACAGGATATGGGAGCATTTTGGCAGTTTAAAACGGTATGCGAGAGGCACAAAGGTCCCCGCAGCTGCAGTAGGGTGGAACGTGAGTAGGAGGTAGGAATACGTGCAGAGGGACTAGGCCCTAGGCCCGTGCTGGCGCGGACGGGCACAGACGGGCAGGACTTTGGCACGACTTCGGCCGAAGTCGGCGCTCCCGCTGCGCTCGTCCGCTGCGCTTCCGCCATAGAGGCATTAAATACACCAAGGGAGATAATCACTGCACCGCTAACCTGCGAATTGGGCAGCAGGGCGGAAGTGAGGATGGAGGGCGGGGGTCAGAGTGCGCTCGTGTGGCCACCGCCGCTACAAACGGCACAAGCCGTGGCGGATCGGTGCCAGGAGCAAGGAGCAATAACAATTGCTAGTACAATACGTTGCGCCAAGGTGGCGATCAAAAACAGGCGTTGCGCCGGAGGCGGCGATCAGAGCAGGTGAGTAAGCATATTTAAAATACGAACAAATACACGAGAGAGCACAGCGCTGAAAAGCGCTCACTCTAACAGGAAAGTACAATTTTAAAAGCAGTCATTAAAATTACAAGAGCACACGAAGCCTCAGCAGCCTCTCACGCCAGCAGTTAGCATAGAACTAACGTTAGTGCCGGGTTTAAATACTGCCGTCTATTTCAATCACTGCACCGCTAACCTGCGAATTGGGCAGCAGGGCGGAAGTGAGGATGGAGGGCGGGGGTCAGAGTGCGCTCGTGTGGCCACCGCCGCTACAAACGGCACAAGCCGTGGCGGATCGGTGCCAGGAGCAAGGAGCAATAACAATTGCTAGTACAATACGTTGCGCCAAGGTGGCGATCAAAAACAGGCGTTGCGCCGGAGGCGGCGATCAGAGCAGGTGAGTAAGCGTATTTAAAATACGAACAAATACACAAGAGAGCACAGCGCTGAAAAGCGCTCACTCTAACAGGAAAGTACAATTTTAAAAGCAGTCATTAAAATTACAAGAGCACACGAAGCCTCAGCAGCCTCTCACGCCAGCAGTTAGCATAGAACTAACGTTAGTGCCGGGTTTAAATACTGCCGTCTATTTCAATCACTGCACCGCTAACCTGCGAATTGGGCAGCAGGGCGGAAGTGAGGATGGAGGGCGGGGGTCAGAGTGCGCTCGTGTGGCCACCGCCGCTACAAACAGCACAAGCCGTGGCGGATCGGTGCCAGGAGCAAGGAGCAATAACAATTGCTAGTACAATACGTTGCGCCAAGGTGGCGATCAAAAACAGGCGTTGCGCCGGAGGCGGCGATCAGAGCAGGTGAGTAAGCGTATTTAAAATACGAACAAATACACGAGAGAGCACAGCGCTGAAAAGCGCTCACTCTAACAGGAAAGTACAATTTTAAAAGCAGTCATTAAAATTACAAGAGCACACGAAGCCTCAGCAGCCTCTCACGCCAGCAGTTAGCATAGAACTAACGTTAGTGCCGGGTTTCAATACTGCCGTCTATTTCAATCACTGCACCGCTAACCTGCGAATTGGGCAGCAGGGCGGAAGTGAGGATGGAGGGCGGGGGTCAGAGTGCGCTCGTGTGGCCACCGCCGCTACAAACGGCACAAGCCGTGGCGGATCGGTGCCAGGAGCAAGGAGCAATAACAATTGCTAGTACAATACGTTGCGCCAAGGTGGCGATCAAAAACAGGCGTTGCGCCGGAGGCGGCGATCAGAGCAGGTGAGTAAGCGTATTTAAAATACGAACAAATACACGAGAGAGCACAGCGCTGAAAAGCGCTCACTCTAACAGGAAAGTCCAATTTTAAAAGCAGTCATTAAAATTACAAGAGCACACGAAGCCTCAGCAGCCTCTCACGCCAGCAGTTAGCATAGAACTAACGTTAGTGCCGGGTTTAAATACTGCCGTCTATTTCAATCACTGCACCGCTAACCTGCGAATTGGGCAGCAGGGCGGAAGTGAGGATGGAGGGCGGGGGTCAGAGTGCGCTCGTGTGGCCACCGCCGCTACAAACGGCACAAGCCGTGGCGGATCGGTGCCAGGAGCAAGGAGCAATAACAATTGCTAGTACAATACGTTGCGCCAAGGTGGCGATCAAAAACAGGCGTTGCGCCGGAGGCGGCGATCAGAGCAGGTGAGTAAGCGTATTTAAAATACGAACAAATACACGAGAGAGCACAGCGCTGAAAAGCGCTCACTCTAACAGGAAAGTACAATTTTAAAAGCAGTCATTAAAATTACAAGAGCACACGAAGCCTCAGCAGCCTCTCACGCCAGCAGTTAGCATAGAACTAACGTTAGTGCCGGGTTTAAATACTGCTGTCTATTTCAATCACTGCACCGCTAACCTGCGAATTGGGCAGCAGGGCGGAAGTGAGGATGGAGGGCGGGGGTCAGAGTGCGCTCGTGTGGCCACCGCCGCTACAAACGGCACAAGCCGTGGCGGATCGGTGCCAGGAGCAAGGAGCAATAACAATTGCTAGTACAATACGTTGCGCCAAGGTGGCGATCAAAAACAGGCGTTGCGCCGGAGGCGGCGATCAGAGCAGGTGAGTAAGCGTATTTAAAATACGAACAAATACACGAGAGAGCACAGCGCTGAAAAGCGCTCACTCTAACAGGAAAGTACAATTTTAAAAGCAGTCATTAAAATTACAAGAGCACACGAAGCCTCAGCAGCCTCTCACGCCAGCAGTTAGCATAGAACTAACGTTAGTGCCGGGTTTAAATACTGCCGTCTATTTCAATCACTGCACCGCTAACCTGCGAATTGGGCAGCAGGGCGGAAGTGAGGATGGAGGGCGGGGGTCAGAGTGCGCTCGTGTGGCCACCGCCGCTACAAACGGCACAAGCCGTGGCGGATCGGTGCCAGGAGCAAGGAGCAATAACAATTGCTAGTACAATACGTTGCGCCAAGGTGGCGATCAAAAACAGGCGTTGCGCCGGAGGCGGCGATCAGAGCAGGTGAGTAAGCGTATTTAAAATACGAACAAATACACGAGAGAGCACAGCGCTGAAAAGCGCTTACTCTAACAGGAAAGTCCAATTTTAAAAGCAGTCATTAAAATTACAAGAGCACACGAAGCCTCAGCAGCCTCTCACGCCAGCAGTTAGCATAGAACTAACGTTAGTGCCGGGTTTAAATACTGCCGTCTATTTCAATCACTGCACCGCTAACCTGCGAATTGGGCAGCAGGGCGGAAGTGAGGATGGAGGGCGGGGGTCAGAGTGCGCTCGTGTGGCCACTGCCGCTACAAACGGCACAAGCCGTGGCGGATCGGTTCCAGGAGCAAGGAGCAATAACAATTGCTAGTACAATACGTTGCGCCAAGGTGGCAATCAAAAACAGGCGTTGCGCCGGAGGCGGCGATCAGAGCAGGTGAGTAAGCGTATTTAAAATACGAACAAATACACGAGAGAGCACAGCGCTGAAAAGCGCTCACTCTAACAGGAAAGTACAATTTTAAAAGCAGTCATTAAAATTACAAGAGCACACGAAGCCTCAGCAGCCTCTCACGCCAGCAGTTAGCATAGAACTAACGTTAGTGCCGGGTTTAAATACTGCCGTCTATTTCAATCACTGCACCGCTAACCTGCGAATTGGGCAGCAGGGCGGAAGTGAGGATGGAGGGCGGGGGTCAGAGTGCGCTCGTGTGGCCACTGCCGCTACAAACGGCACAAGCCGTGGCGGATCGGTGCCAGGAGCAAGGAGCAATAACAATTGCTAGTACAATACGTTGCGCCAAGGTGGCGATCAAAAACAGGCGTTGCGCCGGAGGCGGCGATCAGAGCAGGTGAGTAAGCGTATTTAAAATACGAACAAATACACGAGAGAGCACAGCGCTGAAAAGCGCTCACTCTAACAGGAAAGTACAATTTTAAAAGCAGTCATTAAAATTACAAGAGCACACGAAGCCTCAGCAGCCTCTCACGCCAGCATCTCAGGAAATGCCCGGAATATCTTTTAATTTGAAAGTTTCTTAAGACCAAGCTTTTCTAAATTGGCCGCATCTGGTCTGCTCTGACTGCTGCACCAACCCAGTGTGGAGGTACCCCTCTGGGGGGATTCAGGTGCTATACAAGTAAATAAAATAAAATAAATAACATAAAATTACCCATTCTGCACTTGACTCTCAGTGATAGCTGTGAATGATCAGTCAAAGGCTCCCTTGGATGGAAAGTGTAGATACATGTACTTGAAGATGACTCATAAGTCAAAGTGCACACAGTATGAGTAATAATTTGATGTCCAGTCTTACTTTTATAGGAAGAATAAGAATTATATTACTAACTCGACACATTCAAAGGAATAATGACATTTACAAGCAATAACAAAACCCCCATGAGGTCAGGAGTCTAGTACTTGGCAGGCAAATCCCTGTCCCACCTTCTGCTTTATGACATGGTCTGGGTTATTCCTCATTCAGTGGTGGCTGCATTCAGGGAATGCTCACTAACAGGCCGTATTCAATATTTTTCCTTTGACTTTTCAGAAATGAGTACAAATTGTCTATGGTGCTGGAACACCGTTAGCAGCGATTACACCGGGGTCTCACAGGCCCAATTCTAGACTTACCCTCTCCGGCAATATGGAAATATTCAGCAGTGCAGCATGTGCCCTCTCCACGGGCTCTCACAAGTCCAGAACCTGTTTGCCGAATTCAGGCTGCCCGCGGTACACGTGGCAGCACATGGTAGGTGCAGGCTCTCGCTGACAAGCTGCACTGCCGTCTTATACCAGTGATCGGACCTGCTCTCGCTCCTTGAAGACACAGTACGTCACTCTTATCCTCACCTGTGGATTTGATCATCCGGCTCCCGACTGCAGCCCAGCAAGGGAGCACTGTCTCATGCGGTGTCGTTCACGGTCATCGGGGACATGGGGGACACACATAAACTTTGGTGTGGTCATTTGACCTGCCGGTCACAGCTGCAAACTTGCTTCTCGGTAACGAGCCAAATGTGAATACCGGCAGCTCTTACTAGCATACGAGGTTCTCGCGATACTCTCAGCTAAGGCTCAGTCTGTTCCGCTATGCTCGCTCTCACTACGGCAGCCACTCCTGGCATACATGGTCACCGATTTAGGCGGTAACAAGTCTTGACACTTCTGGCAACAAATAGTTCAACTGTGGCCCTCTTTGGCATATGGTGCCACCGCAATAAGGCGGTGCAGGCCTGGCGCTTCCCACATGGCGCTCGCAAAATGTAGCACTGTCCTGCCATGTGGGAGTCACCAGATCACTACTGCACATGGGCAATGATCCAATTGGTGTACAGTCATTCCCTTACACCTCGCTCAGGGAGTCATCTTGGTAGGCCTGCCCACTGGCCCTTGCTCCCTTCAATGCTCTTCTGTTCCTCACAAGTCTTGGCAAGCAGGCAGGCACTGGTGTTACATGCTCAAGGGCAGCTGGTATTTGTTTAACTAGGTGGTGTTCCATGACCCAGAAGGGAGACTAGCAGGCCTGTGCTATGAGTCCTGGTTACAGGCAGAAGTCCTGTTCCTGACAGTTTTAAAATGTTGGGATCTTATCCTCCACTTTGTTGGAATTGTCCCTTTCCGCAGGGTCATCCCCAAACATTTTGCCTTTTGCCTCCTATTTTTCTGGACTTTTTTTGTTGACACTATAATTCTGGGCACTCAGGATGAGTTGTGATATGATTAGTTGTCCACGATTGGCATATTTAATTTACTGGTAAGTCCCAAGAAAAGTGCACAGTGCGTATCCGGGCCTGTAAATCAAATGCGGCTAGTGGGCTTGCAGCACTGGTTGTGCCACCTACATAAATAGCCCTGTGAATGTATCTCAGACCTGCCACAACAGTGTCTGCTCACTCATTTGTAAACTGCCATATTGCCCTGGCAAGTGCACCCACTTGCCAGGCCCAACCCTTCCCTTACCTTACATGTAAGGCACTCCTATGGTAGGCCCGAGCTAGCCTAATGTGCACGGTGCAGTGAATGTGAAAGCTAGGACATGTACTGGTGTGTGTGTGACATGTCCTGATAGTGAAATACTATGTATTTTGTTTTTCACTATTGAAAGGCTATACGTCCCACAGACATGTCATTGGGGTTCCACTGCAAACATTTTTACATGTGTAGCTTTCCATGGGGACAAGATAGAAAAATTGAGTTTAGGCTCAGTGAACTCAGAATTTATTAACGCACCTTTTGGTGAAGGTGGTTTTTAAATTTTTTGTTTGAAAATGCCACTTTTAGAAATGATTCAGAAAAGGGGGTGGTGATGAACAGAGTGTCTGAATTAAGCAGACCACTCTTACCCAGTCCAAAGATCAGGGCTTGATCCGTCACCGTTATTTATCTCACTGCACCATCCCAACTCAGTACCTGGCTATATGCAAATCAGTCTGTCCCAGTGCATCATGGGAGCAGGGCAGACTAAACTACCAAGCCAATTCTTCACCAGAAAGGAGACGAGCTACCAGGGACCGGTTTCTGGCATTTCAGCCGTCTTCGGCCCGGCTTTCTTGAATCCTGATGGTGAAGTGAGAAAGGGACCCCGGAAGCTTGTTTCCTTCCCAGTATAAGAATTGGCTAGGTAGTCTGGTCTGCCCTGTTCCCATGATGCACTGGGCCAGGGACAGACTAATTTGCATGTAGCCAGGTTCTGAGCTGGGATGGTGCAGTGAGCTAAAAAACGGTGATGGATCAAGCCCTGATCTTTGGACTGGGTAAGAGTGCTCTGCTTAATTCAGACACTCTGTTCATCACCACCCCCTTTTCTGAATCATTTTGTCCACCATAAGCGTGGAAGGGTATACTCAGATGTGAGTCCCTTGCTCATTGCACCATCAGGATTCAAGCAAGCCGGGCCGAAGATGGCTGAAATGCCAGAAACCGGTCCCCGGAAGCTTGTTTCCTTCCCAGTATAAGAATTGGCTTGGTAGTCTGGTCTGCCCTGTTCCCATGATGCATTGGGCCAGGGACAGACTAATTTGCATGTAGCCAGGTTCTGAGCTGGGATGGTGCAGTGAGCTAAAAAACGGTGATGGATCAAGCCCTGATCTTTGGACTGGGTAAGAGTGGTCTGCTTAATTCAGACACTCTGTTCATCACCACCCCCTTTTCTGAATCACTTTTAGAAATGCACGCCATCTGTTGGGACAGCGGGACACTAGAGGAGCGTTGCCCCATTTTTTTGCTTGACCGATGTGAGCGTCATTTTAAGCAAACCCTTCTGGATTGCTCTGGCAAGGCTGTTCTATTTTGTTTGGACACATATACAGCTTCTACTCCGGTGCCTGTGACCTGGACGTTTTTAACTATTCTTGTGATTAGGCTGGTTCAACAAATCTATTGTATGACCAGACATAAGGGTCAATCTAAACTTTCTACTTATCATCCTGAAGATGGTCTAACGGACATACATGCCATTCAGACCGAAATGTCAACAAGTTCATCTATTTCCCCAGTGATTTATTTTTCCAATGAATTGTTTTCTGTTTTTAGCAGAATTTTCCGTTGTGATATAATTTTGGAATAGATGCTCACACTAATGACCCTGGGGTCTCAATTTCTGTATATTATTTATCAACCTCAGTCATTGTGCTTTGTTATAATTCTTTGTACCCTCTTTGTTTGCTTCCATTAAATATGTTTATACCTTGAAAAATTCACACCCATTTTGGAAATTGTTTGCCGTAGATTTATTTTGGGATAAATGAGTGAATCGATGTATTGATTTTTCAATAGGGAGCCACCGGAGTGGGCTTATTAATACATTCATTCGTTTAAATTGTTTAAATTAGTTTATTGAATGAAATCCCTTGTAGGCACAGTTACCCACTAACAGTTTTATTGCCCAAGCCTCCAAGGGTAGATTGGGTTCCCTACTTTTCTCTACTTTTAGAAAATGGGCCTTTTCTTACTTTACCATCTGGTGTGCCTCTGGCTGTGTATTCAGCGTCTGGTGTTTGACTGACAGGAGCTGGTGATGTGCATTCACTCCCGACCCGTGGTACGCATCGTACGGCCTGCGGGTGGCCAGCGACCCGGCAGGCCTTCCTTGGTGGCCCATGAACCTTGCAGGGAATGTCCCCATGGCCCCTTAGCTTTTGTAGAGAGAGAGTGGAGAAAGAGACCGACTGAATGAGAGAGAGAGAGAGACCGAGAGAGAGACTGACTGACTGAGAGAGAGAGAGACTAAGAGAGAGATACTGACTGACTGAGAGAGAGAGACTGACTGACAGCGAGAGAGAGAGAGAGACTGACTGACTGAGAGAGAGAGACTGACTTACAGAAAGAGAGAGAGAGCCTTAATGACTGAGAGAGAGAGACTGACTGACTGACTGTCAGAGAGAGAGAGAGACTGACTTTGAGAGGGAGACAGAGGGACTGTCTGGGAGAGAGAGACTGACTGACTAAGAGAGAGATACTGGCTGAATGACAAAGACTGACTGACAGAGAGAGAGAGACTGACTGACAGAGAGACTGACTGACAGAGAGAGACTGACTGACAGAGAGACTGACAGAGAGAGACTTACTGAGAGAGAGACTGACAGAGAGAGACTGACTGACAGAGTGAGAGAGACTAACGGACTGAGACTGACTGACTGACAGAGAGAGAGAGAGAGACTGACTGAGACAGACACGGACAGAGAGAGACTAACTGACAGAGTAAGACTAACTGAGAGAGAGACAGACAGAGCGAGAGAGATTGACTGACCGACTGACAGAGAGAGAGACTGACTGAGAGAGAGACAGACTGACAGAGAGAGACTGACTGAGACAGAGACACTGATTGACGGAGAGAGAGTCTGACTGACAGAGAGAGAAACCGACTAACAGAGACTGACTAGAGAGAGACTGACTGACAGAGAGAGGCTGAGAAGGAGAGAGAGACTGGCTGACATAGAGAGAGACTGACTGAAAGAGAGAGACTGACTGACTGAGAGAGAGAGAGACTGACTGACTGACAGAGAGAGAGAGACGTCAGTACTTTGTGAAGTCAGTACTTTGTGCCAGAGGGAGGAAACAACAAAAGATTACTGTAGGGGAGAAGCATGGGAAAGTGCATAAGCTATAAAAGGGTAAAGCTAAATTAAGAGTAAATATAGGGGAAAGAGCAGGACAAGCACTTCCCTGGAGTGGTAAACACAAAAAGTAAAGAAATAAAAGAAAAATTGTTAGCTGATATCAGTATTTCGAGGAAACAACTCATTTAATCAGGGTTAAGCCAAATTCCTCTAGTAGTGGGAACAGCACAAGAATAGAGAGAAAAGACAAAATTAGGATCTGCCAATGGAATGGACAAAAAAGTCTTGCAGTCATGAGCAGGGTGCTGAACCAAAGGCCACTCTACGTAATATTGCATTATTGTATGCAAAGCTGAAAAAAGGCTTTTGAAACTGTCTATGGCGAGCCCACAAAACTGATCAGAACAATCAGCTACACTGATAGTGCCTATGGGTAGTAGATCCAGGGTGTGTGATGGCGGTGTGATAGCGTGGATATGAAGGTGTCCGCCTTGTAGGAGAAAGGATGAAGTAAACAGTGAAAGAAGGGATGATCCTAATCACTAGGGCAGTTTGTCATATTTGTATTGCTTCAGCATGGCTGGATCGCCATCCACCGTCCTTCCAGCAATGGCAAGGGCGTTAGAGCCTGCATTATAAGAGTGTAAAGGGTGGAAGGCCATGCGGAAGGGGAAGAAAATCTGAGGGGGTCCTCTCAGACTGGCCTCAGCGGTCAAGGATTTGCTCCAGGAATAAAAAGTAAACTCATGGAGTCCACTCAACTTTCTTCAGTTTTTGGTTCATACTTTTCTGCCATTCCATTTGCAAGACATTGCAGGCTAATGCGGGGTTAAGGATGGGCCAAAAGTAACCCTGTGATGGAATTGGGGTCAAAGTTTGTATGAAGCTATGCAATGCATCTTAAGATTGCTATTGTCTACTAATAAAAATGTATTATCAAAATGTGCTCTTTGTAGTTACGTCTGATTTTTAAATACAACATTGTCGCAGTGTCTAATGTTTTGAAACAAATTTGATTTTTTTTTCACTCCAGCCTGCCCCCTTTAGCCCCACCCCCCCAGTAACCCCACCCCTACTGGTGCAGCCCTCGGCCACAAACCACACTGTGATTTTGGCCCGACAGAAAGTTTGTGAGTACCCATGCTCTAGACAGTCATGAAAGGGGTTGAGGTGTACTGTGCCTTGCCTGGGTGACTCATCACTGGACTGAATAGACCTTGTCTACATTTAGAGTGGTGGGAAGTTTTGCTTGCACCTGAATGGGCTGTGTCTCCTTTTTCAAAATGCTGGCTCTGCCCTCTGTGGTCATGCTGCACCAAGGAGGACAAGTTTGGTTTGGATTGGGTTCATACCAAAGAGAACAATAACAAAACAGGATATAATTATTGGACCCAAAACCCCAGGACTTTAGATTGCTTCAAGAAACAAGAGGACCCTGTCAAGAAGAAGAGCGGAAAGACTGACTCATTTTGGCCTGCTGTGGTGTCTTGCTGTTGAAGAATCTCCAAGGGTGTGTATGTGCTGGCCTCCTGTTGGAAGTCTCAGGGATTCAAAAGACTTCATGAAAGACCTTGGTTCAGTTGAAAAAATAACCTGCATGGAGGGAAAACTGCAGAACTGTGTGAGGAGCGCTGCCCCTGATGTTTGTGGGGTGGGACGGCCTGCAGTTGCTGCCCCTGTCTGGAGCTGGAGGACTGGCTTGTTCTTCCCCCTGTTTATTTTGAGAATGCATTTGGTGTACTTTAGGGTGCTCCCTCCTCATTTTTATGGCCTAAAATTGAAAGCATGTGAGAAGCGCTTCTGGCACTGTCCGGCACGTGGTGAGCGCTGGATTCTTCATCTTCAAAGAGAAGCTACCGGTGGTAGTTTTCCAGAGCGCGTGAAAAGTGCTGTGCTGCGGATCAGTTTATTCGTAGTGTGAGTGCTTCCTTTTGGAATGGTTTAATTGTACTTCTACGTCCTCAGCGCATGTGAAGTGCCCTGAGCGAGCTGTGCGTGAAGTATCCTGCGCCTCCCCATCAGGAGAGAGACGCCATAGCAGATTGGGAGGTCCAACTCCAGGAAGAACAGAAGATCTCCACTCACATCCTACAATTGGAGATGCCCGGCGAAGGAAGTCGCGCCCACTCTTCTCTACCTTTGCACAACAGAGATCGTGATGCAGGCACTGCAGAACTGTTTGGCTCCCCTCGAGGAAGCGCGGCGTTGGGGGCAATGATCAGAAGCTGCTGAGGGAGCCAAAGAAAGAAGCCCCTGCATTGCCAAGCAACGCAAATGACACCTGCAGGCAGGGCCCAGCCTCCAGGAAAAACCAAAGAGAAGAGTACATCAAAGACAGCTGTTCTCGATCTCCAGTGGTGCTGGAGGTATGTTTCCGGCCCAGTCTACAGGGCTGGTACTCCACTTGACGAGAGAACATTGTGTACTACTGGAGTTCACCCGTGACGACAGTGCCAGCTTCAGGTCCCGCCTATGCCGATCTTCCTGACCCGTTGCCCTGCAACAGGGTGGCAACCCAGCAACTGGACCAGTGGGGGGGGCATGTCTAGCACAGCTGCGCTGCGTGTTTGCAGGTAGTTACCTTGTTTGTGCTCCCTCCCCGTGTGCACACATACCTGGGGGCACATGTTCCATGTGGGAACATTGCGATGTGGTGCCTCGAAGGAGGCCCCCACTTAGAAAATGTTCGCATTTAGTGAAAACAACCATAACTAGTGGGGTATAAGCACATAACTCATTATGGAGAACACAAGGTTTTTTCTCCCCACACTAGTTACTAAATACAAACAAATGATGCCTATTGATCAATAATCTAAACAAATGGGGAAGGAAGATACCATTAATTATCCCCTTCCAATGTGTTTTTACACAACAAAAAATAAATCTATATCTCTAGTTCCCTTAACTAATAGCAGCCAGAAAATTAGTTTTCAAAATAGAAATTATTTGTGGTATTTACTTTACCTTCTTTTTTCAACGAAATATAGTGTTTTGGTCATTACTTTGAAAACACATATTTACCTATACACAACATTATTACAAATATACATATATATACAATATACACACAAAAAACTTTATATACATACACATATACAAATCCAACAAAAAATATTAACATACATGTTTTTTTAGTATTTTTTTGAACCTACAAGTGTCTTCGCCCTCGATAAATTTCAAAAAAGGATGCTTACAACCTTATTATTAGCAAAATGCATTCCTTATACGTAAAGGTCACCACTCTTAGAGGAGAGTATATGAGATATAATCATAGATCTCTATTTATTTTTATGTTTATTTTGTTTTAATTTTTTTTAGTAGTTACAGCATTACAGTACAAATTGTTGTAGGAGTGCAGGGAAGCTGCACCCTATATGTTTATGCTGATATTTGGTTAGTTATGTCTGACTCATTTGATGCTCTGCCTCTAAATACTGCATTATTACGTCCTGATATCATTATGTATATTTGGATGGTTGGACATGCACCAGAATGGAGCCTTTCATAATGTTTTCATGACGTGTACATTCTATAAGTAATTACTTTATAGCCCTATCTGTGATATTATGACAATAGCCTATTGGCAAAGTGATTTATGTGATGTATGATCTATGCATTATTAAGGCAATTGCCATTGTGGCAAAGTGATTTATGTGATTTATGATGTATGCATTGTTATGACAATTGACTAGTGGCAAAGTAATTTATGTGATTCATGATCTATGCATTATTATGACAATTGCCTAGTGGCAAGGTAATTTATGTGATTGTGGTCTAATATGTTTTATGTATAATACAAAGAATATTTACATATAACCTTGTGTGGAGTCTTTTTTTTTTTGTGGTGTGTCTAGTGTGTTACAGGTGTGTGTGTGTGTGTTGCGCAAACACTTTACACATTGCTTCTGGGATAAGCCTGACTGTTCTGCTAAGCTACCAGGGAGGAAAGCAGGGGTTATCTTATGTTTGGAACTCCCTTACCCCGACTAGGGTGGTGGGTCCTGCCTGGTTTAGGTGCATACCCTAGCCAATCAGAAAACCCATTTCTAACACCCTTCTTATAGTTATTTTCCAGACAGCAAGTGTGATGTAAGATCTTTGTCTCTGAAGTTTTATGCTGGGCTTCTGCTTCTTTTGAAGTGTATATGTTTCCTTTTCTTCTTTCCTCTTGAAATGCTGTCTGTCACAGCAGAAAATACTACAAAGTTGATCGACCCACAACATAGTTCATTGGAGTGACAAGAGTTCATATATGGAAGTACTACACTGATATGTGCATCACAAAGTTAATCGTGGTCTCCCAGCCCTACTCTTTCTGATTTCCATAGCTGCCCCATCTCCTACCTGAGATGTGGCTAGGTCCTTTCCTTGTGATCTATCACTGAATCACAGAGCACCCTTTTAAAGTGTAAAAGAGGAGTCTCTTCCTCTTTTGCACCAATGTGTATTCCACACAGCTCACACGAATGCAGCAATGCACAAATCTGTCAAGGGGGATTCCTTTACTCCTCATGTCTTCACCAGGCAGGCTTGGGCTTCTCAAGATGGAACCCAGGGTCCTCCATGTAATGTACCATTGCAAACACACTTGTATTTTGTGTACTTCCCCTGCACACATACTCTCCAGTACTCTCACATCCAACCATAGTGTCACATCATTCACACATACATTGAGGACGCACATTCAATCTTCATGGACTGCTCTGTACTGTAGTTTTTCTCTATTGCCCCAAAGGGTGGTATTTGCAAACACACACACACTGCCAACCCTCACCATGTACATGTTGTATAACACTTCATCATCCATGTATTGTACTTCACGCAAGTACACATACACACAGCACATGCTTCCATCATGCATGCACTGCACTACATCTCTCATGTAGCGTATTCCCTGCAGGCATACATACTCTCAGCATATGCACTAATCCCACATATACTACATAGTACTGCTCTTTCCCTGTACTGTACCCTTCTCAGGCACACATACATCTACTCCTGTGCTGCTCAGCACTTCTACTTCATGTAGGCCAAGAGTGAGTTAAGCATACAGCAGCTGAACTTTTAAAATGATGAGTGAGCCTGCAGGCCTTACTCCAGTTACACTAGGTAAAAAGGAACTGCTCACAACTACTGACCACGACATGGTACTACATGGTATGCTGGCACAACCACACTTGTGCTGCTTAACTCCTAGGGAAGGCGGTATCTTTTCACCACTATCAGGGTGGAACTTTGGGGAGCCCTCCCGGTCCAATAAGGCCGCAATCCATGAGAAAAGCCTATGTCATGGTGCACACAGACGATGCATGTTTACCTATTATACAAAATCAACATTAGGGATCCATACAACAGTACAAATGGGCACTCAAGCAGGGGTAAACGTCTTTAACCATGCAGAAGACTTCTGAGACCCAACAGCAGATTTCCTGTCCTATAAGTTCTTCCCCTTTCTCTGGTCAAGACTCCACACTGGGGTGACAAAAGGCAGGTCATCCCTGGTGTCATGTTCCTTTAAGAGTGCTATAGGCAAAGCCCTATGAAGGGTAAGTGAGACTAGGCCCAGCTCCTCCTCAGTCATCATGTCAGGATGGCCCATCCTGTCCACACCTAAGCCCCCTCTGTGTCACTGTCTGGAAGTAAAACACAAACTCCAACACAAGAGCATTTCCCAGTCATGTGACACACATCACTGGCAGAAGGCATAGTTGGTTGAGACAAGAAGCTGCCAACTTTCTAAAAGTGACATTTTTAGAATTGTGACTTTAAATTTGACTTTACCATTAAAGAGGATTTTAAATTGTATTTCATTTGAGTGTAAACAGCATATCTCTATGTGCTCCCAATCTAAAGTAAGCACTTAGTAAATGTAATAAAGTAACCCAAAAAGTCTTTCAACAACGAAAAATGACTTTAGGGGTTTTTCACTGACTGGATATATAAAACCTAACTACACCTGTCCTACTTTTTAAATGCAATGCACCCTGCCTTATGAGCCTTCAGAGCCAAATGTAATGGTGACTTATACATATTAAAAAGGAAGGTATAGGCCTAGCAAAGTGTTCATTATGCCAGGTCGAAATGGCAGGTTAACACTGTACTATGGCTTGCAGTGGCAGGCCTGTGCCATGTTTTAAAGTGTTACTTAAGTGGTCGGGGGGCACAATGTTTGCAGACAGCCCACTAGTAGCATTTAATTGACAGGCCCTGGATACAGGTAATACAATATACCAGGCATTTAAATGTGTCAATCAGGTGTTTTCCAGAACACAAGCATGTTAGCACTGGTTAGCTGTGGTAAAAGGGCCAAGAGTCATAAAGCCAAAGAAACAAATTCAGCACAGCAAGAAGGGTGAAGGCAAAAGGTTTGGGAGAATACAATGCCAAGGATGTCAGGTCTAACAAGTAGATACATGCATATTCAATTACCAATCATGTAATACAATGCTTCTGTCCTGACAAAGCCATTGTAGACTAAGGTCTCATTATGAGTTTGGCAGTGTGTGTGAGGGCCACCAGGCCACCTCCCTGCTCCCGCAGCGCCAAACGTGTCCGCACTTGTGCCGCCATATAACAAGTTAATTCATGATCTGTCAGGCAGTGCTTTGGCAGCTTCACAGCGGTGCCTGTTATGAAGGCCCCGCAATGGGAGCACCAAAGCACGTTCCTGCACGGCATGGACTGTGAAGTTTATGCCATGCAGGATCTGGGGGTGCATACAGACAGGGGGACACACCATGTGCCTCCCTGCATGCTTCCCCTGCCCAGAGGCAACAGGGCGCCCTTAGTTTCTCACCGCCACATTTTTCATGGCGGGCTCACCACCATAAAAACTGTGAGGAAACTCATAATATGCTAGGCGGTGCTGCAACTCAAAGCCATCATTTGTCTAGGACCAACCATAAAAAACGCACGCATAGCCTCAAAATCGGAAATATAGCTTCAAAAACAAATGCCACCAAGTCCTGGAATGACCTCCAGATGTACCTCTGTTGGACCTGGCCCTTTTTGCAGGGTCATCCCTGAACTTTGTGCCTTCCTCCTAGCCTTTTTTCTGACATGGTGTCTTTTGAACTAAATGATCAAGGTAGGTAGTAAGAGGTAGCCAATAAAGATCTACATAATGACGCAGCTTACAGGAAGAAGCAACAGCAACATAGAGTCTATGAAAATGGCATAAAGAATTCCACCAGGCTTGTATAGAAACATTTGTAAGTGATTTCCAATTAGAGGAAATGTGTTGAAATGCAAGTGCAAACATTAGATCAAAAAGACCATGTGAGTGAGGAGACAGATTCAAGGAAGCAGAAAGAGTGCCCAGAAAAAGAAGGTGGATAGAAAAAGGAATAGAAAGTGCAAAAATATGAGAAATGTAAGACCAGACTTTCTTCCAGAAAGCAAAAACAGAAGGACAGAAAAAGATCAAATGCATAAGGTCGGCATTGGAAGCCCCACAAGTCCAGCAATTAGAGACAGAGGAAGACGTGAAACGAGATAAAGAAAGAGGAGAAAGGTATAATCTATGATATAGAAAAAACAAAGATTGAGTAAGAGAGGCAGAACGAGAAATCTTCAAAATGTTGGACCAGAGCTTATCCCAAAGAGCAATAGGCCAGGTACAATCCAAATCTTTTGCCCAAGCAAGTTCCAATATGGTCTTAAGACGGTCAGGATTAGGAGAGGCAAAAAACCTATTAATAGAGATGCTTTAGGGAGGGTAAAAAAAGCGTAAGAACAGGAGATGGAGGGGAGAGTGAAGTAGAGGAAGGAAGAGAATAATAGCGATCAATAAATATTTCCATAAGAACAGTGAATATTTGTAGAAAAGAACGAGGACAGTGAAACTGAAGCTGGAATTGGGGAAATGAAAGAGGCGATACACCATCAAAGAGATGATTGACCCATATGATACCCTTTAGCCTCCAAGGTGTCCAATAAATAGGCCTGTTATTTAAAAAAATGAGTGAATTATACCAAATAGGGGTGCGTAGGAATGAGTCACAGGAAATGGTTGATGGAAAGGTCAAAGGTTTTAAAAGAGAGGAAGTATGTTTAAACAAAGGAAGAGAGGTATAAGGAGATTTGGAGGAGAAACGCAAAACCTCCCCAAAAGAAAAGGGTTGTAATAGAGTCTGTTCAATGCTGAGCCAAAGAGGAGAAAAGGGGGAAGGTGCTAACGAAATCCATTGTGATGCTTGACGTACGGAGAAGGATTTGTGATATAAACGGAAGTCTGGAAAATTAATACCACCATTCGATTTAGCCTTTCGAAGAGCTACAAGAGAAATTCTAGACTTCTTATTTTTCCAAAGGAATTTGGAAATGGAAGAATCAATACGTTTGAAATAAAGGGTAGGAATATGCACAGGTAACATGGAAAAGATATAAATTAGAATAGGGGCAACCATCATTTTAATAGAGTCAAGACGACCCCACCAGGAGAGAAACAGAGGATTTCAGGAGGAAAAAAAATGATCAATACGAGTCAGAACTGCGGACATATTTAATTTAACGAAGGAGGAAATAGAATTGGAAAACAAAATACCAAGATATTTGATCTTTGTACTGTTCCAGGCAAAACCAGTTGAGGAAAAAGGATGAGGAAAACAAGATTTGGTCAAGGGGAGAATTTCTATTTGATCAGAATTGATCTTATATCCAGAAACAAGGGAAAATGCTGCAAATTCAGACAGTAAAGGAGGAATGGACAGGTCCGGTTTGGAGATAAACAAAAGGATATCATCTGCATAAGCAGGAATTTTTAATTGATGATCACCATAGGGGAAACCAGCGATGGAGGTAATATTGCAAATAGAGGAGAGAAATGGTTCAAGAGCTAAAACAAAAAAAAAGGGGAGAGAGGGCAACCTTGACGAACTCCCCTTTAAAGGGTGAAGGAGGAGAAAAGTTGACCATTCACAAGAACAGAGGCTTTGGGTGAAGAGTTTAACAAGGATACAAGAGAAATAAAGTTGGAACCAAAGCCATGCCATTTTAAGGAATCAAACAAAAAAGACCAATCGACTCTATCAAAGGCCTTTCCAGCATCTACAGAAATAGCGGCCAAAGGACCCGATATAGAAGAGGCCTTGTTCAAAACATTAAGAAGAAGCCGGGAGTTATCGAAGGTGAGCCTACCTTTAACAAAACCACACTGTTCTTTACCAATAAGATGAGGCATAAGAGGGTCCAAACGTAAAGCAAGTAATTTAGCTAAAAGTTTGTAATCAACATTAACCAATGAAATTGGACGATAATTTTTACAAAATTTGGGGTCACGACCATCTTTTGGAATAAGGCAGATGGTGGCATCCTGAAAAGAACCCTCAGCTTTACCAGAAGAGTAAAAAGATTGGAAAAGCGACAGAAGTTTTGGCAATAAGATATCCGAGAAATGTAGGTAAAATTCAACCGGAAATCCATCAGGGCCAGGTGCTTTGCCTGTAGTAAGGGAAGACAAAGCATTAGAAAGTTCATGCAAAGAAAGATCAAGTTCAAGGTCCGAAAAATTGAGATGAGATGTAGAGGGCTTGGGTATTTTCTCAAGGTAAGACGTAATGAGAGAGGGAGACGGAGGAGATTCAGGAGTATATAACTGTCTGTAAAATGATTGAAATTGGTCAAGAATATCTTTGTCCTTATGAAGGAGTGTGTTGTCAGAGGAATAAACAGCTTCGAGAAGAGTACGTTCTTTACGAGCCTTTAGATAGTTAGCTAAAAGTTTTCTGGACTTGTTACGACCACCATAATAACGCGCACTACTACGGAGGAGAATGTAAGATGCATTATTAGTTGTAAGCTTATTGAAAGCAATTTTCGCTCGTAAAGGGTCTGGTGACATACATTCATCTGAAGAGGTATAGAATTGATGCTCCAATTCTTTAATATGAGCAAGAGAAGACTTACGTTTCTGAAGAAACTGCTTCTTTCTCTTAGAGACAAAATCAATGATAAAACCCCTTGCAGTAGCCTTGAAAGAATCCCAGAGAATATGAGAAGGAGTATTAGGATCAGAATTAGGTTGAAAGAAATCTTTAGTGAAAGAGCAAAAAGAGGAAGAGAAGGAAAGATCATTGAGGAGTGTACAGTTAAAGCGCCAACGAGTAGATTTGGGGTGAGGTGGAAGTAAGTCAAGGTCCGTAACAATGGGAGCATGATCGGAAATAACTATGGGTTCGATAGAAGAAGACAGTACGTTTTAAGATAAGGTTTGAGAGAGAAAAATATTGTCTAGTCGAGAGAAAGAAGCATGAGGAGGAGAGAAAAAGGAGTGAGCCAAAGTGTCTGGATGTGTGAGCCTCCAAGAGTCAGTAAGACGTGATTGTGAAATAGTATCTATAAATTGTTTATGAGGTTTGTGAGGGATAAAGCAAACTGTGGACTTGCGATCAAGGAATGGATCCATGACTGGTTGCAAGCACCTCCTAAAAGGAATAAATCATCATTGTGTTGAATACATTTGCTTGTAATTGAGGGACAAAAAGAACAATCAGGTTGGGTAGGAAGATAAACATTAAAAACAGTTAAAGGAATTTAATTAATTAGAAGTTTAGCCAAAATCCATCTACCTTCATTATCTTTTTCTTCTAATAGAAGTTTACATTTCAATTTTTGTGAATTAAAATAGCAACACCATTATTCTTGTTATCAGAGGGGGAGAATAAAACTGTACCAACCCAGCTCTTTTTTAGTTTAAGAGATTCCAGTTCAGAAAGATGAGTCTCTTGCAGAAGGACAATATCAGGGGTATAGGAAGATAAGTGGGAAAGTACTCTCCGCTGTTTAATGGGATTATTAAAACCGTTTACATTCCATGAAACTACTCTGAATTATGAATGAAGTAAATGTAATAACATCACACATTGCAGAAAAAGATGCAAACAACATATTGCCGAAAAGAGAAAAGAGTAAGAAAGGAAAGAAAAGGAAGCAGACAAGTTCAAATAGAAAGAAGTGAAGGAAAAAGATGACAAAAAGGAGCATAGGCAAAATAGAGCAGAAAGGAGAGAGAATGATTAAGAAGAAGAGAAAAAAGCAAATAGCATCAAAAGAGAAAGAAGAAATAGAGGAAGGGAAAAAAAGAAGAAGCTAGGGAGGGAAGATGCAAGAAAAGAAGAGACAGTACATATCCAGAAAGACGACAGAACGTGACATACCTGAGGGGTAAATACAAAAAGGAAAAGGGACAATGGCGACACCCAACAAGACGAGTCGCTCAAAAGGAGAAGCTCCAAAACATACAAGGAAGTCGAAGAAGAAAAACTGCACAGGATTACGGAAAAAACATCAGGAACCTGTATGAGGGTATATGAGAAAGAAAAACAAATGACAATAAAGAAGACACAATAAAAATATAAATATATATCATAAGATTTATAACAAGGGAAAGAAAAACAGCATTATAACATATTAAAGACCAACCAGAAGTAAAACAGAACAGCGAAAATACATGAGGAACATTTTCATAACACCTTAGAGAAGTTAAAGAACAAATAAAAAAGACAAATCAATCAGCCAGTAGGAGGAGTAGAAGTATACATGCCACTGGTAGAATGGATATGAATAAAATTCTTAATTTCTCCAGGATCCTGAAAAGTCCAAGTTCTGTTCTGATGGGTAACTTTGAAGATGCAGGGTGGAACAAACCATATCTAGCTCCCAGAGAACGTAGTGGCGCACGAAGACTGAGGAATTCTTTTCTTCTAGACGCAGTTGCATTGTAGACGTCTTGAGAGAGGAATACTCTTTGACCCAGCCAAGAAACATGACATTGGATCTAGCTGCTGAGACAACTGAGAGAAGATCCGTGAATTTCAAGAAAAGAATGATGCCTCCTCGAGGTCTCGGCGATAAAGAGGTGCGTGGGCCAAGCCTGTGAGCTTTTTGGATTGAAAGGGTAGTTGAAGGAGGCATATCCAGTAACTTTGGAAGAAAAGAGGCGAAGAACGTGACAGGATCATCCCCTTCCAAGGATTCAGGAAGTCCAAAAATGCGAAGATTGTTCCGCCTGTTTCTATTTTCCAAATCTTCGGTGTGTTGCTTTAGAGCAAGGACCGACTTCTCCAAGGAAGAGATGCGTTGAGCATGAGACGGAATATCCGAAACCTGTTGCTCCACAGAGGATATTCTAACGTCCATCGAAGACCATTTCTCTTTCAGGAGTTGCATTTCGTTGTTGGTATCTTCAACAAATGGGCATAGAGCTCGAATCTCCTCTAAAATTAGTTCCATTGAAATAGGAGACGATGGTTTGTCCGGAGACGGAGGATCATGTTTGAGGCGCTTGGAGGAGGCAATAGGAGGAGAAGATTTAGAGGGATTGGATTGCGTTGAAGAAGAACGATTTGGTGCAACACCAGCCATTGGAACTGCAACAGGATGTATAGGGGAGGCTGAAGAAATGGAATCCTGAAGATTTCAAGAGGAAACAAAGACAAATTTTGGTTTGCGCAATTTGCCCATAGGATATGACAACTAGCGACAGCAGGAGTTGGAGACCGGATATTGAAAAAGAGGTTGCGTCGTCACATCAAAAGTGAGGTCAAAGAGAGCTGCACAAAGTGATAAAGCGCCATACATCTGAGATTGTACCAGTCTATTACGTGCAAACCAGATTGACAAAATAGAGCATAAAATCCACCAAGAAAGTTCCACAAGCGATGATAGTGCTAAAAAATGCCTGAAAGGGTATTGACCCTAGGAACCTAGATGTAGGTAAATGGCATTTACCAATTCCTAAATACTGAATTTTACCGATTCAGTATTTACAAATCTGTAAATGCTATGTAGGTATTCTTACCGATTAATTTACTGAATCTGTAGAATTCGGTAATTACCGAATCGGTATTTACCGATTCGGTAATTGCCATTGATTCCTATGGGCCTTGAGGCCCATAAGAACCAATGGCACTTACTGAATCGGTAAATACCGATTCGGTAAAATTACCGAATTGACAAGGGGGACAGGGTGTCACTTTGACATCCTGTTGCACCCCTGATTCAGGCTTGTGCGCCATGTGGCACACAGACATGCCCTTAGGGCATGTCTGTGTGCCACATGGCACAGGTGTACATGCACAGATGTGCATGTACACAGGAATTTGTTATTTACCATGCAATAGTATTACATGGTAAATAACAAATTCTTAGGGGCCTGTGGCACTGTTTGCAGTGCCACCTACATATAGATTTACCGATTCGGTAAATTTACCGAATCAGTATTTTACAGAATCAGTAAATTTACCAAATCTGTAAATTTACCGATTCTGTAAAATTTAGGCCCCCTACATCTCAATCACCAAATATCGGTCGATAACGGCCGAAATCGCCAGTTACCGACCGGTATTTGGTGACCTACATCTGGCCCTAAGACTGGTAACCGCAACAGCAGAAGAAAATTGTGGAAACTTTTTAAATGCATGCTAAGAAGGAGGAATCATTCCACGTAGATTTGTTCAATTAGGCTGCCGCATAGTGGAGAGGTCAGTGAATACCAGCATGTACTTCCAATGGATTGAACAAAACAGTCATAGTTGAAACATAGGGCCAACAGGGTGTTGAAAATAGTGAAGTGTAAGCAGGCAGATGAAAAAAGAAGCACAGTGCAAAACAGCCGCAGAATCAAATATGACAGCGAAACCAGCAGGAGCCAGACATAGTATCTTAGGATGCAAAATTGCCGGACGGCACCACAAAATGGCGGTTAATACATTCTGAGGTAAAGCGTCATGGTATGCAGAAAAAGCATCAAGCCGGAAGCCTCACCAAGAAGGGCGCCATCCAGAAGATAAACTTGGCAGCAGAGCAAGAAGAAATGCGCATTCCACAAAACAGGGTGGTCTGAAGAAACACACCCGACAAGGAGCGTGAAGTCCGCAACTAGTACTCAGTCGCGGAACTTCACAAAATGGCAGCAGACATCACGCTAAAAACGCGACAATAAAAAAGTCAAGGAATGTGCCACTTTAGAAGTGCAAAAAGAGGTCACCAGGGTCCAGAGACGTTCCGGAGTGCATGGAGAGGCTGGAGGTCCAAAACCAAGAGGAATATGTGCAGTTAGCAGTCAGCAAACGTCCCGGTGCGCCGGAGCTCCCCGTCTAAGCGGCCATCTTGAGTGGCGCCAAGACCACGCCCTCCTCATGTTCCTATGCTGTTAATAAATCCTGCCATTGAGAGCGGCAACCTAAGCATGCGCCCTGTGCGGAGGACTGGAAACATGAAAAAAAGGTTTTGTTTCGCTCAAGGAGCTAAGTCCGCATAATAGAATGTAAATACATGGGAATATGTAAAATTGTTCACTGTTTGACCGCCCATTTTATTTTGCAAGGCCACAATTTCACTGATGTTTTCTTAGTGACCGCACTCTTCCACTAAACGGAGTCAGATTCCAGTCTGCAAGGTATTGTTTGGAAAGTCAACCTGCGGACTGCCAAAAGCATTGAGATGCCAAAGTATTGGTAAATTGTGCGATGGGCAATTGCCTATTTAACTATAACAATTAAAACTGTAAATGCCATTGTGCTAAAGCGTTGTTAGCTCATGGAAACATACACAACAACAAACAAATATAACTAGTTAAACAAGCAAAATGGCAATTATTTTGTGCGGCCTGGATGTGAATATACACCCATGAAAACTTAATTTAATAAATCTCTGGAAATAGTGTTTGATATTCGTAAGGACATAACACAGCTCGATGAGATTAAAGAGCTCCCTGGAAACTGAGGTGGAATCCTGACTGCACATGCTGCTTGACCACAGCAAGATCCCTTCATAAACTGTGTAGCCACAAGGCAACTGACGGAATTTGCAAACTTTTAATATCCGTGGATTACTTTCTTCCGCTCTGTAATGCAGACTCTGGTGATTTGTGTGCTAAGTGTAGAAAGAAGTCAGTAAAATATGCTGTCGCTGCCCTACCTTCTCACTTGACCCATGGGTTGCCTTTACTATAGGACCCTTCCAAAGATGAGGCCCCAATTCCAGGACCCCATTTTGCTCTGGCTGAGGGAGTCGTACAATGCTTGCTGGTGTTTTGATCGAACCTTGATTTAACATGAATGGGATGTTGGGCTGGAGCTTGTACAATCTATTAGTGCACCAAATGCCAATGTTACGGATATTGAGGATGCAAATGGACCATTTACATCCTTAACCACTATTATTTGCCGCCTGCCAACATCAAGTTCAATTTCAAATTAGTCTTTATTCCATCTTTTTCAATCATAAAAGAAACACAGAACATACATACAGTGTAATAAAACGACATAAGATGTTTAAAAGGCAAGGTCAGTAAGATTAAAAATAGGTTAAAAAGATTTACGTAAAATTCCATACCATAACAATACTTATGATAAAATTAATTACAATACAAGAAAGAAGAAATGTTATAAAAAGGATTTAAATCCATTATGGCACAAGGTTAGTGCAATACATTCTTACATTTTTTGTACAATTTACCTAGGATGGCAACGAGAAGGGGACATCACACAGTATAAAACATGTTACTTGGTACAGTTAGATTTCCCCCACACGAGGAGTATCAGACATATATATTGTGTTAGCATAATGTGTCTATATATTCTCTTATGCTTAATATGCACATTGCATAACCTCTATCTGCTTTAGCTAGTAGGAAAAGGTTTATTCTGTCCGTTTGTTCTATACTAATAGAGTAGGCCGAGAATCATAAAGACGCCATCTTTTCTCTGCCTGTGTCAGACACGAGCTGTGATCACGTGTTACTCTCCAGTAGTTGTCCGGTACCAGTTCATTTGAGTTACTGAGAGCAGCTGAAATTAAACTGTTCTCCCTCTGTCCTGGGACTCAAGTTCGCATCTGGCTTTGGATGCGATAAGCACATTCCTGAAGGCTCCATGCCTACTCTCCCAGGCACCAGGACGGAAGGGAGTCACCGATCCTGACCTCCCCAGTAATGACTTAGCAAGACTTTGAACCAATCATGTGTGCCATATATGGTCCTTCATCGGGGCCCAAGAGCCAGGTGGTTCATGTGTTGAAGTGAAAGTATATATGTGTAGTTTTGAATGTAAACCAGCAGTCTTCTCTGTGCACCTGATGGGTGAGGGCTGGAGAGGCTCCTCTATTGAGTATTTTGCTTAATAAACGATTGAACTTTCTTCACTGCCAACTGACTGTTTATTTGGTAATGGAATTGTGGCTATTGGTAGCTATAGCTCCTTATATTATTTTTATGGTACGTTAGTTGGCAACTCTGGTTGGACTCCGTGATAGGGTCGTCCTCCCGTAACCAGGTAGAAAGGACAAAGAAAGGGGAGCTCTGGTCGAGTGGGTGGACTGCCCGAAAATTCTGACTTACTCCGCTCTAGCGATCAGGGAGCCCCAGCTGCTAGTGACCCTTCTCCGGAGTCCTACGTGGCGTAACCCGCGAGCTGACCATGTTGGTCTACAGAAGTTGGCAGTTGAGAATACGCAATTGTACCTGCGTCCACCAGGTGAGTGAATTATTTTTCTGTGGAAAGCCCTGTTGAGCAGTTCTTTTGAAACAGTTAACTGTATTGGATTTGGTGGTCGGTGTGGGGGGTTGGGGGTCTGACGAAGCAGCATTGTAGCTGCACAGGTAGATGCTCTACGGACTTGTTTGGTGAATAATAGACACGCTGATCGGACACCCTGGTGTTGCACGTGAGGTGCGCACCCGGCCGGACTGCTCTCGGAAAGGCCTGTGGTTGTACCTGGGTAGCGGTCAGGACACATCTGAAGCGATGCTAAGGCAGCAGGCTTAGTCGGAATAGTCCCGAGGGTGAACCAGGAAGATTGCGGGATAATCTGTAGGACAGTCTGTGGTTAGTACCTGTCCGACGGTCTCTTGGTAGTCTTTGGACTGCTTGATTTTGGTATCTGTTGGTCTGGAATCTGAATTGATTAGTTCTCCATGAACGGGAGTCGACGGGCTCCGTTCTTTTGTTTGGGAAAAGACATGTTATTTTGAAAATCCTTTCTTGGTGTATATATGCATGTATCGTTTTGTCTGCATTTGATTCTGAGAATAAGGGACAATGGTGAGGATGTGTGAACATGACCATGTTTGAAAGACTAATTTTGTGAATGAGATTTAACTGTCAACAATAATAATGCAGTGTTTTAGTAAATTATGTTTTGGATGTTGTCGCCGAAAAGGCACACGTATGGATGAAAGTCAGCCTGCCCTGCCCAAGTTATGATATGTATGTTAAACATGGTATTTCACCCATTCCGTCTAATGCGCTTTGGCATAAATATACCAAAGACAATGTGGAACTACAATGGCCCTTAACCAGCTCTTTTGATGAGAAAAAGATACATTTCCTACAGGATCAATTATTTTCTAAACCAAGTCGGTAGGCAATGTTTGATTCTTTAAACATGTGGCAGAAGGAAGTGAAGCGTAGATGTATCAGAGAGGAAAGGTATGTGAAATGAAAGGAGGTCAGAGGAT
Organism: Lissotriton vulgaris; assembly: GCF_964263255.1. Taxonomy (NCBI): domain Eukaryota; kingdom Metazoa; phylum Chordata; class Amphibia; order Caudata; family Salamandridae; genus Lissotriton; species Lissotriton vulgaris. Next base: position 2,123,825,210 of record NC_141687.1, on the reverse strand, counting down.
TACACAGAAAGCCATAGCTTACGATAAAGCTCAAACTGAAAAAGGAATTGATTGTACAGATAGACAATTTAGATTACAGGTGGATAAAAGCTACGTAACTAGGACTGAGCCGGAGGATGAGATAGAGGATTTATTGGATGCGAGTCCACCTCCCCCTTATGCTCCACAACGCATATATCCTGTGGTCCCTTTAACTCCAGCTCCGGCTCCAATGGCTTCTGTGCCTGTTGTTTCCTCTCCCCCCGTCCCTCTGTGAACGTCCTCTGTTTTATCTCCCTCAGCATTTGGATCAGCTACTTTATGGCACGATGCAATGCCGTCTCCTACTGTGTCCACAGTTGTTTTGTCTCCCCTAATTTCCACTTGGGCTTCCCAGTCCTCCAGACCCCAACTCTAGCTGACCCCACTCCCTCTCGTGCTCTGGGGGATATTGGCGCACAAAGGTTGTTTACTCGTTCAGCGGTAGGACTAGAAGAAAAACAGACAATTGCAAATCAGTCAACCCAGTGGATGCGCAATCCTATCTATACTTTAGCTGATGTATGGAGTACACTTCGAGATTATTAGCCCGTCATGCAGCAGCATGCCCTAGAGCACATGGCCATACGTCTTATTTCTCTATGGGAGCAGTGTTTCCTGGGAGGGAAGGCCCCACAAGTGATGTATGATATACGGGACCGGGCTCATAAGTCTGAATTAGGACTAGAGGAAGTGTACAGGAACGTCGAGGTTTTATTAAATTATCGAGGACGGATGCACTCGAAATGTCCAACCTGGGACTCCCAGCATCCTATGCGGGAACTCCATCCTATCTTCCATCCTGAAATACCAGTATTAAGAAACGATCAGAATGTGATAACTAGACCTGGCGTGGAGGCACGATTCCAAGACCTATTGGAAAAGAAGTGAAGTCCTTTCACTAACTTCGCAACTCCCCGACCCCGTAAATATCCTACAGCTTACTATAAGGAGCCCTCCTCGGCCGTTATGACCCTAGCTGACATAGAGCTATTTTTTGGGGTACTAGTCCCCGTTGACGTGTGGCGTAAGGTGCATGACCAGGACCATGCCGTAGAGTTGGGCAGGACTTGGGATCAGATTAAAGATTGGGACAAGGATCGTAAGCCTGGTGATAAACCGAAACCTGAACTATTGCCTTTAACGGGTCGGATTATTACCTACATGCATTCCTTAATTCCACCCCGTAAAGTAGATTGGGACAAATTGACAGCATGTAAGCAAAAGAAGGATGAAAGTGTTTCGGATTTCTTCACTAGATTTGAGGGTGTATTCATTGACTTTAGTGGGCAAGATTAGTCAGTGGAGGGTGGTATACGAATATTTGTTAATCCTTTTGTGACAAATCTGTTACCCGAAGTCTCTGCGCGGCTACAAGCCGCTGAGAGTACTTGGACCACTTCTACACCTTCGGTCATACTGAGTATGGCTCAGTATTACGAACATAGGGAAAATGAGAGTAAGGATAAGACGGAAAAGAAAGCAAAGGACCTCAAGACATGAGTGTTGTTACAGCAAGTCATCAGGGGACAAGGCAGAGAGAGAGGCGGTAGAGGGTTCATCCCGAGGGGGGCGGGAACTGGACGAGGCGGAGGAACAGCTGGTGCTTTGGGAATAAACAATGTGCCTACTGTAAACAGGAAGGGCATTGGCAATCTCAGTGTCCACTATTGTTGGCTCAGAATGGGGTAGCAAGAGGGAGAGGAAGAGGTCGAGGTGGTGTGGAAACGAATTAATATGCGGCGAGAGGAGGCAATACTGAGAGGTAGGCAGTACTATAACGAAGACTGTGTGATTGATGGGACCGAAGGGTATGCTTACACATACGACAGCCAAGGACAGAGTGGGGGCCAGGTGTCAGTACCCGTTGATCAGCAAGGTCCTTATGTGCGAGGGCGGTTGATGGGGACATCTGTAAACTTTCTAGTTGATACAGGTGCGATGAATAGTTCCATTTCTCGTTCACTGGTCCCAGGGGCTGCTCTGTCCGGGCAGAATAATGTTTCAGTGGGATTTTCTGGAATTCCGGTGGTGAGCCCCATTTCTAAACCTATGCTGTTTATAATTGGTCCGGTCACAGTGGATTCTCCGTTTTTGTTGACTTCACATTGCGGGGAAAATGTATTAGGGTTGGATTTGTTAAAGAAGTTGCATGCAAAGATTCATTGTTCCCCTGATGGTGTACATCTTACTATACAATCCCCTGGTAAACACATGTTGCAGTGTTTTGCTAAAAATGAACCCCTCCCTCCTGAGTATGCTGCTACCACAGCGACACTGTGGGCCACCAGAGACACAGATGTAGTATTATTAAAGATTCCGCCTGTTTCTATTACTTTGAAACAAAATGCTCGTTTACCACGTATACCTCAATACAAAATTTCACCGGCTGGTGAGAAGGCTCTACTCTCTATTATACAAGGTTTGATCGACAAGGGTGTGGTGGAAGAAACAGCTGCCAATGTATGCAACAGTCCCATTCTGCCGATTTTGAAAAAGGCCCCTGTTGGAAGCGACCCTGACCATGTTGATACTTACCGTTTTGTAATTGACCTGCGAGAAATTAATAAAATAGTGGTGCCGCAATAACCTGTGGTTTCTGACATCACTACTATTCTCACTATGATCCCTCCAACTGCTAAGTATTTCTCCAATATTGATCTGAAGAATGCTTTCTTTAGCATTCCGATTCACCCTGATAGCCGTCATATTTTCGGCTTCTCCTTATCTGGTTGCGCTCCCCAGGGGTACACCAAGAGTCCTAGTATTTATAGTCAGGCTTTGAAAGCATTGTTGGATGATTTGACCCTGCCCCCTGGTAATGTGCTCTTACAGTAAGTTGACGATCTGTTGGTTGCTTCTGATACTGAAGAGGATTTTAAGGACGCCACTGTTAAATTATTGTCTCATTTGGCGGCTAATGGTAATAAGGTGTCCCTTTCCAAATTCCAATATTGTCGACAGGAGGTGACTTATCTTGGTCATCTACTGCCGAAGGAGGGAAGGATATTAACCCCTGAGCGTGTGACTACCATTTCTAACTTGTCTGAACCTCGTACTCAGCGTGATGTTCGTGCATTCCTCGGCATAACTTCTTACTCTCGCCAATGGATTGCTAATTTCACTCATCTTACTAAACCTCCCCTGTACTTAACCACTAAAGATGTGCATGAACGTTTACCTTGGACTGATGAGTTTCAGAAAGCTTTTGACTCTTTAAAATCTGTGCTTTGCTCTGCACCCGTCCTGGGTACTCCTGACTACCGAAAACCTTTTGTGCTTTATGTACACGAGGTGGACTGTTGATCGCTTTCTGTGTTAAGGATTTGGTGGTAAGCAAAGACCATGTGCCAATTTCTCTTTAGTGTTGTATAACGTAGCCAGAGCGCTTCCTAGCTGTTTAAGGGCAACTGCTGCAGTCGCTGTGGCCATTCGACAGTCAGAAGGGCTTGTTCTGTATACTGACCTCACAGTGATGGTACAGCACGCTGTGGATACATTATTGAACAAAACGAAGACCCAGCACCTTACGAGTGTGCGGCTTACAGGGTACGAATTAACTTTGTTTGCTCCCCATATTACAATTAGGCGGTGTGCCACTCTGAATTCTGCCACAATACTACCCCTCCCTTCTGATGAGAAAAAGAATGATGTACATGATTGCATATTTCGGACAGAGGAAGAGACGAAGGGACGGGTAGATCTCACAGACATTCCTCTATCTGACCTCCAAGGGGAACTGTATGTGGATGGCTCTTGTTTCAAGTTACCAGATGGTACGACCACAGCTGCATATGCGATTACGACTCTCCGCACTGTAGTTGAGGCTTCTCTAGTACCTTGTCAGTCAGCACGGGCAGCTGAGTTAGTGGCATTGCTCCGGGCCTGTGAGTTAAGGGAAGGATTGAGAGTAAATATTTACACAGATAGCCAATACGCCTTTGGCGTGGCTCATAGTGTTGGCCGACTGTGGGCGGAAAGGGGTTTTCTTACTTCCCATGGTCAGAGAATACAACATGGCCCTTTGATTCTACGATTATTGACCGCATTGACATTACCAGAAAAGGTGGTTGTAGTTAAATGCAGTGCACATAAGACAGTGGTAGATGCAGTAGGTGAGGGTAATGCTTTTGCTGATCAGATAGCTAAAGAAACTGCAAAATCTAAAATGTCTTCAATGTTCGTAACCACTTCTGCTAGGTGGGTGGTGTAGATGGAGATGTTTGACAACACTATGGAGAGTGTCCGAGAGATACAGAAAGAAGCTACTCCTGCTGAACTGGCTCATTGGGATAAGGAAGTGGGGAGATTAGATGAAAATGATTGCTGGGTTGACCTAACTGAGAAGCAGCGGTGGTTTTTACCCAATGCATTAGTGAACGCTGTGGTGACCATGGCGCATGGCTTAGCACACATTGGGGCAAAGGGCATTTGTGCACTTTTAGACCCTGTGTGGAATAACCCTAATATCCCGAGGACTGCTGCTCATTTGGTTCAATACTGCATGGTTTGTTTACGACATAATCCCAGAGGTAGGGAACCTGTTCTCAGTGGGAATTTTGCACCACCCTCTCTACCTTTCGAGGTGCTCCAAATGGATTATGTTCCTTTTTCTGATGCCCTGGAAGTTCGAGAAGGGCAAGGAGACGGAGCACCAGGCTCGGAAGGGGTTTTGTCATCTGCATCAGTGATCGCCCCAGATTCTGTTGCCCCTGCAGTTGAACAAAAGGCTTGAGATATTCCTGTTGCAACCGATTCACCATCCTCTGTTTTGTTCTCTGATCAGGAAACGCCTGGCCATGTTTGATACAATCTGTGGCCCAGAAAAGGACACAGTACCGCAGGTGAAGATGGTAGGAGATAGGGAGAGACTTGAGTAATAGGGTTTGTCAGAAACATTTCTGGGGTACTGAGCGAGACACTGGACTGAACAGGTTGAGAGCCTTGAACATTTGTTTGCTCTGTTCAGAAAGAAAGACTGAATTTCCTGCTAAAAAAGGGCCCGGATTGTGTTCTCTTCAAGGGTTGTGTGAAACCATAACTCCAATGTGAAAGTCTGCTTTGGTTTGTCTTGTGATGAACAATAGGAGCCTTCCTGTGAGGCTCTAGACGGACACAGGACAGAAGCACCCTCTGGCAGGTTGGACTGCATTGCCTGAGTTTATTTTTGGACTTTTAGCTAGCATGTACCCTTTTGCTCGCTTTGTTCCCGAAGAGGAACGTCCTCTTGCACCATGTTATTACCTTGTATATATGCCGGTCTTTTCCAGTTGGACACAGCGCGTTAAAATTGCATTTGTGGTCACAATAGCGATTTTGTAAATAATATTAATGAGTGTGTTTATATATTTAGAATTTCGCCACCCTATGCACACTATCTTAGGCACCACTGCCCGCCTCCGGAACATATATTCTATACCTTAGCCCCACATAAGGAAAGACACCCTCAGGCTTACACAAAGAATGTATTTGTTGAAATGTTTCATCAAACACACAGTGTTACGAATACTACGAACTGTTGGGCTTGTGGCCTTCTGCCCTCTGTTGTGCACAAACATGATCAATTTATCTCTTTGCCCCTGTCTTATTTAGGAAGTTGTGAAGCATGGTTTAAGTTACTCTCTATGATGTATATGCATTATACAGTAGATACTCAAAGATATTCGGAGAAGGACTACAAGAACACCAAGGATTTGACCCAAAGGAAAATGATGGGGAGGGGTCCTTAGATCCGAATGCATGTATGAATTTGTATACTGAACATGAAAACATCACCTGGTTAAAAAATGAAATCCTGGATTTTGCAGAATTCAATTTCACCCAGTATTTCCAACAATTTAAGGAAACAAATGTTACAGATGATGGACCAATTACAGTGCCTATATCAAACAGTACCTCTGCATTTTGTGTTCAGGGAGCAGGGTACATATCGGTAGGAGAAAGTCGGTGCAATTACACCTATCGGTTACGTACTTTCAGTAGCCCCCCATTGTTGACTCCCCTTTCATTAAGAGATTGTCCACTTGGGTCATGAATTTTACACCACAACAAATTAGAATATTTGAAGAGCCCCCCATCCAGCTTGTTACCACCTGTCTGCAAGTACGAATTTGTAAGTCATTAAAAGATACTTTTAGCAGCTTCCTTCTTTCAGCCTTTAAAGTGTCACAAACGCACATCAAGTGCCATTCTTTATGATATCCGCACAGACGGCAACTTTCAGCTTGATGTTTTCTTTTCCAAGTCGGGACCAAATTCGAATTATGGTCACCTAATCTGTATGATATGAACCTCTTTTTTAAAGATAGTCGGAAGTGCATCACTAGGTAGGGTTGCGGTTTTAATTTAATATACAAGTTTATTACCCCCCAGGCGTGGCGCCTTTTAGTCAATCTTCTTTTATCTTCCATAAATGATCATTTCTTGGCCGTGGTTTTACATGCTCTGTTGAATGTTGTTTTTTCCAACTTGCTATTCCAGGCTTCGGTGATCTAATACTTCCAGTGCTATACACAGAAAATCGCCCCATGAGTTTGTTTGTATTTTGGTCAAATTGAGATCGTATTTCAGTCCAACATAAATTGTTCAGCGATCCAGGTTCCGATGCTCTGAATTTCCAGCACAATTTTGCGAATGTTGTTTTTCTTTGATATTCCTGGTTCTGGAGGCCAAATTCCAGGCATATCTGTGCTGGGGATGTTCCTTTAGGGAGATTAAAAACAGCTTTGTATACTTTTGTCTGCCGTTAATTTAAAATGGGGATTTCTTGACCATGCCAAATTTCAAGGCCATAGGACAAAGTTGGAAGCAATTCTGCTGCCATTGTTTTCAAAAGATGGCCGTGGGAAGGGCATTGCAATTTCTTATGGAGCTGCTTGTAGGCAAAAATTCATGATTGGGCTTTTGCTTTTATATCAATTTTTTGATCCATGAAGGCCATCCTTCGGCCCAATGTAATGCCCAAATATTTATATCAGCTAATTTCCTCAATTTGTGTTCCCTTTGTATACCATTTCTATTTTCCTGATCTGGGGCCTGTTAGTCGCACCACCTTGGTTTTTGTCTTATTTAATTCCAAGCTTAAAAGATCAAAGTAATCAGTCAGTTTGTTTATTACTCTTTGCAGCCCTATTGGAGTTTGACTCACCACCACTATATCATCCGCATATTGCAGGAACTGGATTGACTAATTTGCCAGTTTAGGCGGATGGCCATTTGTTTTTAGCAATTAGTTGTTTAAGTCTGCTAAGTATAGATTGAATAGACATGGGGAGAGGACGCAGAATTGTTTTAATCCATTCGTTATTTTTATCTTTGATGATATTCTGCTGCCGTCTCCAAGCTTCACCATAGCTCAAGTTTAGCTCTATAGTGATGTTATTGTATCTATCAAATTTTGGGGTAATCCCCATTCTTTCAATTTCAGCCAAAGACGATCTCGCAGCACTCTGTCAAAAGCAGATTTCAACTCAATGTAACATGCTAATAGGCCTGTTTTTTTACTTGCAGCCCTTTTTCAATTGAGATCGCCAATGCTGCCAGGTTTGTGGTGGTGCACATGCCCTGCCTGAAACCTGTTTGAAATTTCGGGATTATTCTTTTTTTCTCCGTCAACTCCTGTAAATGTTGTAAAATACAAGATGCAAACAGTTTTGCCTCTACATCAATAAGGGCAATGAGTCTATGGTTCCCAGGTTCTGTTCGGCTGCCGTTTATATAAATTTGGTGAAGTAAACTTCCTCTCCAGGAATGAGGCATCTTGTTCTCAGAATATAGTTAGTTGAAAATGGAGCGAGGTGGTTGGCTCAAAATTCTGGGTCTTGCTTGAAAAGGGCATTTTGAAGGGCGTTTGACCCTGCTGAGCCAGCGGACTTCAACTTTTTTATTACTACCTTTAATTGTTTTGATGGTGTCAAAGGTGTTAGGTCTTGGGTTACAGGTTGCTCTTTTTCAAAAGTGGAACTGCCTGTTATGATTGATTTCAGATTTAATTCCTCTGGTTGTTCAGGGCTTATGTCTACCCACCTGTGAGTACATGTTTGTATGTTGTTATACAGTTTGTCTATGCATTGTATCCAAGCTGACTCGCTTATTCCTGCATTCTGGTGGGTTTCTATTCCCTTTGTTAGTTTATTTATAAATTCCCAAAATTTGCTGCTGTTCGGTAATTTACTTGCCCTAAGCAATTTCTCCCAGAGATTTTCAGTATATACTCTTTTTGCCTCCCTGCACGTTTCCTTATATGCCTTTCTCATTTTTATGATGCTGCTCTTATCTATTTCTTTTCCCATTCTGGTTGCTGAGGCCATTGCTCTTGCCTTCTTTGCGATATTTCTCTTCTGATCTCTCAACTTTATATTATACCATGGTACTTTCTGGACCCATACAAGACTTTGCCTACTGGGATTGCTGAAAATGTATCTAACAACAACGTGCACAGGTTCTCCCAGTCCTGTACTAATAAATGGGCGTCAAGTGACTCATTATTTTCTACATGTATTTTCACTGCGTCCATTATTTCTTCCGTATTTGTTCCTCTCCATTTAAGTCTCCGTTGGTTATATACTTCAGGCATTACAGCTAAGGATACAGTGCTCTTTTTATGCAGAAAATTTACGTGTATTGCTGTTTCTTGGGGAAAATGGTCACTCTCCGGCACAATGTTTATGGAAAAATACTTATCTAGGTTCAATAGATCCTTACTGATTATTATCTATAGTGGATTGTTTCTTTCCACTAAAAAAGGTAACTCTTGCTGGCTGGTCTCCCTTTGTATTCCCATTCAAGGTAACAAGGCCTGGGGATTCCAAGTCTTGCTTCCAACTGTTTAATTCATGCCTGCTTTGACATCTGATCATATTACAGTGACCCCCAATTAAATTGCAATTAAAATCGCCAGATACTACCATCTCATAATTTTGATATATTACTTACAAAAGTTTTTATTACGTTTATCAAGTTTGACAATCTTTCCATTTTCTTTTTCTTTTCTGGGTGCTCCTGCTCCTTCAACTCCGCCACCTTCCCGGAAAGCTGGAAACACGCTGAACTCACCGCCCTTCTGAAAAAACCAACAGCGGACCCCACCGAACTCAAAAATTACCGCCCCATCTCGCTTCTCCCATTCCCGGCCAAAGTCATCGAGAAAGCCGTCAACAACCAGCTCGCCGCCTTCCTCGAAGCCAACAAATCTCTTGACCCCTCACAATCTGGCTTCCGAGCTAAACACAGCACAGAGACCGCCCTCATCGCAGCAACAGACGACATTCGTACTCTACTGGACAATGGAGACACAGTCGCCCTCATCCTCCTCGACCTCTCTGCAGCATTCGACACAGTCTGCCACAGCACCCTTCTACAACGCCTCAATAACATCGGAATCCAAGGAAAAGCACTTGATTGGATCACCTCGTTCCTCACCGGAAGAACCCAGAGAGTCCGCCTTCCTCCATTCAAGTCCGAGGCCTCTGAAGTCATCTGCGGCGTGCCTCAAGGATCATCACTCAGTCCCACCCTCTTCAACGTATACATGAGCCCCCTCGCGGCCATCGCCCGCCAACACAACCTTAACATCATCTCTTATGCGGACGACACTCAACTGATCCTTTCTCTCACCAAGGACCCCAGCACTGCCAAAACTAACCTACACGAAGGAATGAAAGAAGTCGCTGAATGGATGAAACAAAGCCGTCTGAAACTGAACTCAGATAAAACAGAAGTCCTCATCTTAGGCACATCCCCCTCTGCCTGGGACGACTCCTGGTGGCCGGAAGCCCTCGGTAAAGCACCCATTCCGACAGACCACGCACGGAACCTTGGCGTCATCCTGGACTCTTCACTCTCAATGAACAGACAAGTCAACGCCGTATCCTCTTCCTGCTTCAACATTCTTCGCATGCTCAGAAAAACATTTCGCTGGATCCCCTCCGAAACAAGGAAAACAGTCACCCACGCCTTGGTCACGAGCCGACTGGACTACGGAAACACCCTCTACGCAGGTACCATCGCTAAACTCCAGAAAAAACTCCAACGAATCCAAAACGCCTCAGCCAGGCTCATACTAGACATCCCACGCAACGAACACATCTCCGGTCACCTTAAAGACCTCCACTGGCTACCCATCAATAAAAGGATCACCTTCCGACTGCTTACCCACGCACACAAATCACTCTACGACATCGGACCAGATTGCCTCAACTCACGACTGTCCTTCTACACCCCCCCCCGCCAACTACGCTCTTCCAGCCAAGCGTACGCCACTGTACCTCGCATCAACAAGACCACCATGGGAGGCAGATCCTTCTCATACCTGGCTGCCAAAACATGGAACTCACTTCCCGCTTACCTCCGCCTCACCCAGAACCACCTAGCGTTCAGAAAGCAGCTTAAAACGTGGATATTTGACAAATAATCCTCCTACCCTTCCTAAGCGCCTTGAAACCCTCTGGGTATGTAGTGCGCTATACAAATTTTATGACTTGACTTGACTTGACATGTAAATATTTAAAATCAGTAACTTCCACATAGCTGTGTTAAAGGGGCACTTACATTCCAGTTTCAAAACTTGTATCCAATTTACGCCGGAGTCCAGTTCATCTACTTTCCAGTCATGTTTTGTCATTATGTATGTTGATAGACCCCCTAGGATGTCCGTAGTTTGAAACTTTCTCAGCCATAGCGTGATGTTCTTCGTATCCTACCATGGTGTTAAATTCCAAGTTCCTTGTAATAAGATTATAGCGAAATTTCCCAAGAAGGCGATGGTTTCTTGATCTTTTCCATTTCCCTAAACCCGTGGGTATTCCAGGAGCAAATTCTTATTATCTCCTCCTTTTGAGTGATCGATTGAGCTGTCCCATTCTGCTCCCTTCTGTCTGGGGTCAATTCCGCTGACTGATGAGAGCGTGATTGGCGACTCTGTTTTTACTCTTTCTTGGAGTTGACCGCTTTTCTCGTTATTTTGGTCCTCCCGTTGGTTCTGACTAAGTGAGAATTTAACTGGGGTTGAGGCTGCCGCCCCCTTCCTCCCCCGGAAATGTAAGCATGAAGTAGAAAACAATGGACAAGACAGTGCTAGTTAACAAAGATAAAGCACTGACTTCTCCTGGGGCCTGAAAGATATCATAGTGTTACAAAAGCCATTATAGGTTGGGGCAGTAATAAATAGTTGTATTTTTAGGAACAGCAAGGGTGGGTTTCTGACTCCAAGATCTTAAATTACCCTCGTGAGATAAGAGTGCAGGGTGCTCGGGGTGCTGTGGCATCAAGAAAAGAGATCACAAAATGTATGATAAGTGAAAAAAGAGTATTTGTCCTGTCTTACACAAAGATTTAGATCATCTATTGTAGAGTGTATCATGTATCCCTGTTACTATAAAGAGGTTTAGTGGAATGTATATGCATCAGGTCACACTGGGAATAGAAGCATGTACAAATATGTTGCTTAAAATTCAATGGATCTTTTCTTAATTCTGTGGTGTATATTTTGCACGTCTCAAGTGAACCTCATTTAGAACGAAGTCTGTGTGGCTAACCAGGTCTGACTTGGCTTCAAGGACAATCAAGCAGTTCATGACCAACTGGCCTGGCAGGTCTGGTTTATGGCCTGCTGGGCCGATTCAGCCATTGTTTCACTGATATTAGGACAAACATCGCCAGCAGTAAGCTCGGACCGGTGCAGTGTTACATTCCTAGCAAAACACCTGTAGAGCGTGTCCTTAAAGTGGGTACAATTTGCAAACATGGCCTGCATTTGTAGCTTTCCAATTCACTAATGGGGGTCACTTTTGGTACCTGTGCATATATTCTGGACCGGTCAGACCCTGGTGGCTAATTTGGTTCATGTTTATTTATTTACCATAATGCCCAGCAAACATTCAATGGCTGCTCCAGGGCACGGGGAAAGGAGGAGGTGACAGGAAAACTGTGACAAAATCCACGTGTGTCAGGTTTCCAATCTGCGTGCGCGATTGTGAGACTGGAGGAGGAACAATGAGCAGGATTAGTCGCAGATGACAGATAACCGAATAGTTGGGTTAGCCGAAACCGAGCCGCGGCACGTTCTAACCCAACTCGGCCAAGAGGACGATTGAAAGTGAAATGGAAAGAAAGCCCTAGGGAATACACTGTGAACGCAAGCAGAGTTTGCGTCTGATTGGCTGGCTTGTCGAGGGCCTCAGTAGACCTGTAATGTGTTAAGGGTTGTGGTCCTTGTACAAATGTTTTATTGTTTTATGAGCGGGATAGACTTGTAGGGAGTCTTAATTGGGTCTTCAAATTGCAGAATTTTGAGCACGACTCCTCTTAGTCTCAATGTCCCGGAAGTGCATTCTGTAAGAACCCTACATTTATAAGGATTCTTGGACCTGATGCTTGTGCTGCAAGACTACTGGTTTGTCCTGCTTCAAGATAGCCATATATCATGAGAGTTAACTTCCTTTGCTTGTGAGACACGACTTCGATCAGAGATGGGAGAACTAGAACAGGGAGCAAGTGTTTGAGTCCACAGTGGCTCCTGTAGAAAAAAATATGTCTTGCCTGTTGCGGTGAACATCTTAGTAGTCAAACCAGCAGCACAGTTTGAACAAAGTTGGTGACTAGGTAGTAGGCATACCTGCATTACGAAGACCAGGTTCTTTCTTGGCGTTTTCCACTTTGGGAATCCATGAATCCCCTGTAAGGCTCAGCACACCCCTGTGTAACTCTGAGATGGATCCATGAATCTTGACTTGCTTTGAAAACAAAACACTTTCAGACTGACTCAAACACCCACACATGTACTCTTATACCCATTTAAAGACCCACACAGGCAGTCACATACCCAATCATAGATCTACACAAGCATTCACACACCCACTCACAGTGCCATGCAGGCACTCTCAGACCCACTCATGGACTTACATAGGTGCTCACACACCCATTCACAGAATGATGCATGTATTGACACATTCACTCACACACCCATGGAGGCACCCACAGACCCACTCACATACCCATGCAGGTACACACCCACTCACAGACCCACTCAGGTATTCACACACCCAGTGACATACTCACACAGGTACTCACACACCCACTCACAGACCCACACAAGAACCCAAACATCCATTCACAGATCCATACAGATACACACCCACTCACAGACCCACACATACACTCACAGACATTCACAGACCCACTCAGCCATTCACACACCCAGTGACAGATCCACACAGTAACTCACATACCCACTCACACACACACAGACCCACACAGACACTCACACATCCACTCAAAGATCTACACAGGCCATCACACACCTACTCACAGTCCCATACAGACACTCACACACCCACTCACAGACACTCACCCAGGCATTCACAGACCTATGCAGACATTCACAAACCCAGTGATAGATCTACACAGGAACTCACAGACCCACCCAGACACTCACACAACCACTCAAAGATCCACACAGGCACTCCCATAGCCACTCAGAAACTCACACAGGTACTCGCACACCCATTAACAGACCCACACAGGAACCCAAACATCCATTCACAGATCCATACAGACACACACCCACCCACAGTCCAATGCAGGCACTGACACCCCTATTCACACACCCATTGACAGATCCACAAAGCCACTCACACACCTACTTACAGACCCACACAGGCACTCTTACTCCCATGACTCACAGACCTATACACCACACATACACTCACACACCCACACAGTCTCATGTAGACACTGACTGATCCATTCACAGACCAACACAGGCATTCACATACCCTGTTAAATACCTATTCAGGTACTCACACACCCATACAGGCACACTCACTCACAGATCCACACAAGCCCTCTCATACTCACTGACAGTACCACACAGATACTCAAAGATGCACTGACAGAGCTAAGCAGGCACTCACAATTACATGCAGAAATCTATGCGGGCACTGACAGACATACTCACACACACACGCTCATAGACCGATGCATCCACTTACACATCCAGTTACAGATCCACAGAGGCAAGCACACACCCACTCATAGACCCAAAAGGCACTTGCACCTGCAGGCCATTCACAGACCCATATAACTACTCAGGCACCCACTCACAAACCTATACAGGTGCTCACAGACCTGCTCATCAACTCACACGCCGACTTATCGAGACACTCATATACCCATGCAGGTACTCACAGACCCATGCATCCACTTATACACTCTCTTACAGGACCACACAGGCACTCACACACCCACTCACTGAGCTATGAAGGCACTAACAGACACAGTCACAGAGCCACATCGAAACTCACACACCCATTCACAGACACAGATATTTACACACCCACTCACAGACCTACTCAGATACTCACATATCCATTCAGAGACTCACTCACACACCCACTTATAGACCTACATAGGCACTCTCACACCTACTCAGAGAATCACACAGGCACTTAGAGACCCATTCATAGATCCATGCAGGTGCTCACTCAGCCGGTCACAAACCAGTGCAGGCACTAATATACTCATTTAGAGACCTATGCATTCAATTACACAACCACTTACAGATTTTTATAGTGCCTTGCACACCTACTCACTCACATGCAGGCACTCACATACCCTCCCACAGGCCTACATATGAAGTCACATACCCACTTACAGACCCACACAGGCACTCAGACCCACTCTCAGAACCACACACCCATACACAGATCCATAGAGACACTCACACACCCACTCACAGACCCACACACATAGTCATGCATACACTCACAACCCCATACAAATGAATCCTAAATGTGCTGCTTTGTATTGAATGTGTGATTTAGGTTTGTGGAACCGTGACAGATTAGCAGAGTCAAGTCCAATTTTCAAAAAAAGGATTTATAAAGAAGATGACCCAGGGTTGGGGAAAAAGGGTACAAAGAGAGTTTGTGCATTATCTCTTCCTTGATTGAAATTAAATCTCTCAGGCACTGCCCTATTGGGTTATAATGTTTATTTAGAAAAAAAAGGCAATTTTCTTGTATTCTCTTGAAAAGAGTTTTTATTGGTTACAACCTTTTTTCCAAAATGTTTTGTACTTTGAATGTGCAAACACGTGCTGACACGTGTTTTGCCCTACTTGGTCTATTAGACTATGGCTTTCTCAAGGCTTACTGAATAATCATAGCAGCAACAAACAATTTCCTATAGATTTGGTATATAGTATAATACATCAGTCTTCAAGCCAATAAGATACAAGCTGAAATTATTTTGAGCAGAGCAGCTGTCCCGGGACAATCCCTCTTTCCGAACGTCGTGGAAAAAGGGTGGCTCTAAAAATAGCCTTTGTGTTTAGGGTGTGTAGATGATAACAACACATAAAACAGGATGCAGTCTTACAAGTTGTTGAGGGACACCCTTTTGTGCTTCTTTGTGAAATAACTTCGATATATACCGCCCATATCAAAGTGTAAATTGTTGTGGTCAGGAATGAAGAAATGGTTTCATTGACATTTTTTCCTGGATTTGTCTATATGTGGACAGAATTCATTTGACCACTTTCACTTCTTCCTTTGGCAAATGTTAGAGAACACCAAGGTAGTGTGTGGGAAAGATTCCATAAATTTATCAAAAGCATCCTTCATTAGGATTTCCAGTCCAACCCCAGTAAGTATGCCTAGGTCATTGCCACCACAGTTAAGTCAACCTTTATTGTTATGTTAATTAAACATCATTACAAAGTGCAAGTGCAGAAAGGAGCTTTCATTTGAAGAAAATCAAAGCAGTAAGCAAAGTGCAAATGCAAATGAGAACAATAAATTAGTTTAAGAAGTTTTTGCATGAGCAAAATAAGCAATCTGTTAAAACCGAGTGGCAGTTAAAAACATTGGAGTACAGCTAAAATGTTCAATGTACACAGAATCAATTAACAGGAGGGAGTGTGATTTGATTTAGGTCCGATTGGCAGTTAGGTAGTGTCTGCCTTCTTTATGGCCCCCTCTACTACTTGGAGATATTTTACAGTCTGGAAAATTATTTTCTGGTCAGTTGAGTTGAGGCAGGCAAAAATGGCTTTTCTGCAGCAGCCCACGCCTGGCTGGTTCCAAAGAGGACCCAGTAAATGCCTAAGGTGGAATTACAGAGGTAGATGATGTGCACCAGGTCTTCAGTCGCAAGGCCACATAGTTGACAGGCAATTTCCCTTTCTGCCCTCAGCCAGGGCATGTTATGCATGTAGACGAGCACGATCCTAAGGCAGTAATTCAAGTATTTACTTTTTGTCCTACAGTTTAAAACGTCTCCCAGGTATTGCTGTGGTTTCAGGATCTTTAAGCTGTTTAATATTGACCAGGTGTGGGAGCGTTTTTCTAGAGTTGCCCTGTCTTCTAATGAAAATGTTAATTTGGTTGTTTAATTACAGCACTTTTGAAAATCTCATGGCTCCCTGCTGCTGGCCATAGTTATGCTAACCCTAAAGGTCAATCATGGTGGAGCCAGGATAGTGCATAATCATACGGTCTGTATGTTGGCAATTCACAATGCTTTCTACCAAAGGCTTTAATTGATGTCACTTTAATCCTCTGTAGCCAAGCTAAGTAATGTCTATATTAGGTTAACCCAAGACTCTGTCAATGCCACTCTTTCCAGCACTCTCTCTGGCCCAAAAACCAAAACTGTTGCCATCAATCCACACTCTAAACATTTTGGAGGCAAACTGGAGTATCACACAGGAGACGTCTGTAGATGGATGAGAACACTTTCAAAATGAAAGGCAGTTAAAATGGAGGACAGCACCTAAATAAAAAAGGACACATTTGATTGGATGCTGCTAATATGCAGGCAGCTAAAAGTAGGTAGTAATTTTGAGAAAAAGTAATTAATTCTATGGTTGGCTATGGAAATTGTTTAAAAAAGGTTATGCTATTTGTGATACGCTTAATATTCCAAACAGTCAAGCACACCTGCTACAGTTCAATTTCGAGGTAGTATGGTGCTCACAGAAAGGGTTGTGAACTTGTGACCTTGTGCTAGCAGTCAGTGTTGCAAACATGGTTACTATGGAGATGGAGTCACAAGTGCTAGGGAGAAGGGAACAAAAAATGAGTAGATTGTAAATCTGAAAAGCGGATATGGAAATATTCCTCTTTATCGAGTGTTTGGGTTGTAATTTAGTAGTATGTACAAACTAAAGTATAAATGCCATGCTTTAACAGCAGATTGTTAAGTAGGTTTACAGGCTCCAGTGTGGATTCGCAAATCAACCGTGATGTTACATGGGGGTTGCGCTGAGTGCTGCTGATTTGCAAATCTGCTCAAAGCTACCACCTAATTGGGCTTCTTACCAGGAGTCTCACAAAGGGTTAAAAAGCAATGTCCATTCAGAAGCGGTATAACAAAAGTAAAATATGAAAGGCAGTTTATGATTTGATTACAACATCAGTATTACTGAAAGCAGAGTGGGAACAATGGAACAATTAATGTGTTCCATTGTTCTGAGAGTGGTATACCATTCCTGTACTTCTGACTTTAGATTTTCGCTGGCAAAAGATTCTAACTGGTACTGTACTGGAGGAAAGCAAAGAAGCTCATAGGTATGGCTTAATGAGTGTGTGACAGATTAAGTAGTTTTGCCAGTTCTGAAAGTAATTCACAGAGTATAGAGAGATTTAAACACCTTCCTGGTCGGCGCGCTGCTGTCACTGCATCTGTGGCGGTGGACGCAGTGACTGCAGCGCGCCGACCAGGAAGTTGTTTAAATCGCTCTGTACTGCGCAAGTGTCACCCACTCATTAAGCCAAATCGATCAACGTCCAGGAGTTTAGTGTGGATTTATTTGAGTGCAGTACTGGAATTAACAACACCTGTTCACTGTCCTTCAGGATTACGCCTTTAGTTCCTTCAACTCAGACCGCGTCCCATGTCCGGCGGAAGGTAGGAACCGACCCTAATCTCTTCAGGTGGGAGAAAATGCTCCTAAAACCCGAATCTCAGTCTGCGCACAGAACTCACACTAGGTGGTAGTAGCATCACTGTGACGCCATTTGGAGATCACCCATTTGATCCAGATAATTTGGACACCTCTACTCAATGTACAATCATAGAACTCCCGCTGCCTGACTGGAAGCAGCTCCGTCGTGTTGCCACTTCGGACCTTACACAACATTTCTACATTACATTCCCACGCATAAGGCTGAACGACACCGCTTAAGTGACTAAGGTTCAACTCTCCCTCTACTGAGATTTTAGATTACTTACCATATGTCCTGAAGATGATCTTAATTAACTAAAAGATTGAAACACCGTCGACCCTTACAACAGGAACCCCTTCCATTGTACATATTCATGTGGAGTTCCTATTTTGTTGTCATTGTGATGTTATGTTTTTTAGTTCACCCTCACTTTGTGACAATACGCACTTTTTCACTTAGGTGAGCACCTGACAATACTTTGAAGTATCAATGCAAACCAATGGAAAATAAACCGTATATGTTTCCCTACATTCTTGCTCCCTTTACGATTAATTGTTTAGTTTAAATTGATTGTACATTACCCCTGCCCCCAGGGTTTTTGCTCTGGACCTATTGAGTCCATCCCTGAACCATTGTTCTCTTCAAACATAATATAACCCCAGGTTAGCATTTCGGGATACCCATGTTCTCCTACACTACAAAAACACATAGAGCCACTAACATACCCAGTCAGATAGCGACATAGGCACTTTCACATTCACTCAAACACCCATATAGCACTTACGTATCTAGCAGTAACTAAGCTAGTTTCACAGAGAGTTACATACCCTGACACTCGCAAAGACAGCAAGTAAGCAATCCATACAGCTACATACATAGACACTTACAGACCCATAGAGTTACTAAGAGAGCTCGTCATATATTGACATAGTTACTTACACAACCAGTGACACACACACAGAGGATCGGATACAGTCACTCAGAAATGTACTCTAGTACTGGCACTCCTAGTCATCCATCTAGACAAGTAGCCCTTTAATGATGTCTTGGGTCTGCTACTGCAGAGCCTGTGTGTGCAGTTTTACTGTCAGGCATACCTGGCTTTTAAAATCCCCTGCCAAGCCTTAAACTCCCCTTCTACTAGAAATAAGTCACCTCTAAAGTAGGCCATAGGTAGGCCATAGGTAGGCCATAGGGCTGGGTGCTACATGCTTAAAAGGCAAGACATGTACTTTGACGTTTCAGTGAGTTACATGCACACTTAGAGACCCATATGCCCAGTTATACATCCAGTTTCCCACCCATACTGCAACTCACATACCTATGTACAAAGGCATAGAGCCACTGGCACACCCAGTCAAACAGCAACAGAGGCACTTACACATGCACTCACATAGCTACATAGCACTTACGTATCCAGTAGTAACTAAGCTAGCTGCACACAGTTACATACCTCACCACTCACTAAGACAGCCAGTAAGCACTCCATACAGCCACTTACATATGCATTTACAGACCCATAGAGTTACTAAGAGAACCAGTCCTATGCTGACAGTGATTACATATCCAATGACACACCCATAGAGGGATAGATACACTCATTCAGATAGGAACTGTAGAACTGCCACTACCTAGTCTCCCACCTAGACAGGTAGCCCTTTAATCATGTCTCAAGCCTGCTACTGCAGAGCCTGTGTGTGCAGTTTTATTACCAGGCCAATTTACAGGTGGAGAAGTGTGGCTCAGGGGTTAGAGACGGCAGACCCGGAAGCTGAGATCGGCCCTGGACCAGGGTTCAATTCCCCGCCTCGGCGGGTCTTGGGCTAAAAATTCCACGGACTCGATAATTCTCACTCCGGTGCCTTCTCGACTCACGGGTTCACACTCTACGACTCTGGGCAATAGCTTGCTTAATCTCCACAACGGCCCCTCGCGGCGGGATGCCTGGCTTTCACCTTGTGGATACCCTGCCGGGGTTATCTCACAGGGGAATACCAGGACGGGTTCCCTAAGCAAGCGCCGGGAAACCCACTGCGGGTAGCTGTGCGCTATATAAGCTCAAATACATTTACATTTACAACTTGGCATTTAAAACTCCTTGCCAGACCTTAAACTCCTCTTCTACTACATATACGTCACCCCTAAAGTAGACTGTAGGTAGGACAACGTGGAGGGTGCTATGTGCTTAAAAGGTAAGCTATGTACTAGGAGGTTTAATTGAGTTACATGTGAACTTAGAGACCCATATGCCCAGTTATACATTCAGTTTCCCATCCATACTATGACTCACATACATACATACATGCAAAAGCACATAAAGCCACTAACATACCCAGCCAGACAGTGACAGAGGCACTTTACCATTCACTCACAAACCCATATAGCACTTTCAGCAGTAACTAAGCAAGTTGCACAGAGAGAGACCTTCCTTGACACTCACTAAGACAGGTAGTAAGCAATCCATACAGCTACATACATATAAATGTATAAACCCACAGAGTTACTAAGAGAGCCAGTCATATACCAACATAGGGAGATATGCCAGAGCATGAAGTTAGAGCATGAAGTTACGCCAAATTTGGCATCGCTGCGCTCTGACATTTTCAAAATGCTGGAATGTGCTGTATTTACACAAATATGGTGCACCCCAGCGTGTCCAGTGGTGCTAAAAAAGCTCCCTATCGCTAGCACAGGCACCCGGCCGCTGTGTTGCAGGGGTGGCTCCACTGCAGGAGGTGTCTCTTTCTGCACATAAACAATGAATAATGGTGATTTGCTCTATCTATATTTGCTGCAGAATGCGGCACACATAGAAAGAACAAAAAAGGAGAAATTAATAATTTCTTCTCGTATTGCCATCCTAAGACCAGGTATTCCCTGACCTTAGTTTTTGGTGCTGCCCCAGGCTTGTAAATCTGGGACAGTGTCAAAAAGCAATGGGTGTTGTGGTAGAATGTCCACAGCAACACCCAATGCCAACCCCTGTGTCACAGCAGACGGTGGTAGAAATGGGCATATTTGCAAGGTGGCATTAAGCCACGTGAATTAATATGGGGAATGGCACGGAACCACTGGAGCATCAGAAGAAGTGACATTCCAGTGGCATTAGGGGCTTGTAAATATGCACCATAGTAACTTACACATCCAGTGTCACACAGACAAAGAATCTGATACAGTCACTCAGAAATGTACTCAAATACTGACACTCCTTGTCACCCATCTAGACAAATAGCCCTTTAAAGATGTCTTGGGCCTGCTACTGTAGAGCCTGTGTGTGCAGCTTTACTGCCAGGCTAGCTTGGAATTTGAAACCGCTTACCAAGACTTAACCTCCCCTTCTACTATGTATCAGTTGCCCTTAAACAAGGTTGTAGGCAAGCAGTAGGACACAGTGCTATGTGCTTCAATGGTAAGCCTTGTACTTCAGTGGGTTACATTTGCTCTTAGAGACTAATACACCCAATTATACATCCAGTCTCTCCCACACACTGCAACTCGCATACCTATGTAAAAATATATACAGCTACTAGCACACCCAGTCAGACAGAGGCACTTACACATTCATTCACTCACACCCCCACATACCACTTATGTAAAAGCATGTATTCAGTTGTTTCAGAGCAGTATATCAAAGGATGATGTGGAACCATCTCAAATTGAATGCTCCAAAAGAGAAATAATCAGAGCTTGTGTGTATAGTTTTATTGCTAGGCCGATTTGCAATTTAAAACCTTTTCACCCCCTAAGGTAACCCACAGGGCAGGGTGCTAGGTGCTTAAAAGCTAAGACATATACTTTGACATTTCAGTGAGTTACACGCACACTTAGAGACCCTACGCCCAGTTATACATCTACCAAAGACCATAGAGTTACTAAGAGAGACAGTTATATACCAACATAGCTACTTACTCATCCAGTGACACTCCCACAGAGGATCCGATACAGTCAAGTACTCAAGTACTGACACTCCTAGTCACCCATCTAAACAAGTAGGCCTGTCTAAGATGTCTTGGGCCTGCTACTGCAGAGCCTGTGTGTGTAGTTTTACAGCCAGGCAGGCTTGGCATTTAAAACACCTTGCCGAGCCTTAAACTCCCCTTCTATTGCATTTAAGTCACCCCTAAGCTAGGTCGTAGGTAGGCCAGAGGGCAGGATGCTACGTGCTTAAAAGGTAAGACATGTACTTTGAATTGCAGTGAGTTACATACACACTTAGAGAACCATATGCCTTGTTATACATCTCATCCAGTCTCTCATCCACACTGCGACTCACATATATATGTAGAAATGCATGGAGCCACTGACACACCCAGTGAAACAGCAACAGAGGCATTTACACTTTCACTCTCTTACACACACAGCACTTATGTATTCAGCAGTAACTGAGCCAGTTGCACAAGCAGATACATGCCCCATCACCCACTAACACAGTCACTCATCCATATACTCACTCATAAATGCACGTTTACATACAAAGTGGCAGACTTACACTGCCTGTTATACACTGTTATGACTACTTATATAGCTATGTAGTTGCTTATAGTATGTTATTAATAATTTATAATGTAAAAGTAAATGTACTGTTCATTTGCTTCTAAGACATCTACCTGTATTTACAAAGGAAGAATAACAATGCTAAAATATAAGAAACATGAAAAAAACAGGGGAAACCGTACTATCTGCTTACAACTGACGGTGTAAAGGGACATAATGCGGAGAATGCGGTTAAAGAGAAAAGTTCTGCTGGTAAATGAGCAAATATGTTTCTAAAAATAGTATGTGGAATAATAGAAAATGGACAGAAATATGCTTCTAAAAAGCGATGTTTAAAATCAGCTCGGAAAGGAGAAGAATTAAGTGAAATTCAAAGTAAGTAATCTTATGAGAAAACAACTAGGTCAACAAGAAGACTGGATCAATTTCAGGAAATAATAATGAGAATGTTTCAAAGTAGAGTAATGTAGAATTTGGTACGCAACATGAAGCAGTATAAGAGGAGAAGGGAAATACATAAGCAAAAACAGCACGCTGAGGGTGTAGTTGATAAAGCATTTGTTGTGAAGCAGAAAACTCTTAATTTTGATACTGAATAGAATAATAAAACTGGCCAAAAAGTACTGACAATGAAAAGAAAAAGCTAAAAAAAAAAAGACTAATTAAAATTTGTACAATTTTCAGAGGAGAATGGAAGCATACATCTAGTACTGAGCCTATAATGAATAAAGTTACTTGCAAGAGAACTCATTAGCGCATGAAGTTGAAACAACTGGTTGGTGCTTTGAGGAAAAAGATGGTATTCCCATTGCAAAAGAAGAGATGGGTCCTAGAAATGTAGAGGAAGAGATAGCTGTAAAAGTACAAAGGAAGGCATAAACATACCCCTTGTGTATAAATGGGGGTGTAGTAGTATTTATAATGATCGCACAGAATCAATAGATATTTTTAGCTATTGTCAACATCATTATCCAGGTAAAAGTATGGAGCAGAACATTGAAATATTCCAAGGAGTAGAACTATTCAAAGTAATGAAATGTACTAATTTACAAGAACATTCACTGGACTGTCTGTCCAAGAAAGTGCGCGCAAGCACTTTTGATGATTTCAAAAGGTTCGCTGTTCTTTATTCAAAAATGCTAAATTTAGTGAGAAGATTTTACTTTGTAAGACCCAGCATTGTGTTTAGGAGAAATTAGCAAAAGACTTTAGTATAATACAGAGTCAGATTTGCAAAACAATTGTGATGATAAAAAATTCTGTTTCTTTAGTCCTGAAGTAAAATCTGGTGAAAATGAGGAGTTCTTATGCCCAGATGTAGAGGAAGAGAACACAGATGTTAGTATTGATAACTTTGCATGAGAAATAGTAAAGTTTAATGCAGTTTATACAGAGAAACCAACCAATGTTTGTATATTTTGTCAGCGCACTCACTACAAAGGCCAAATACGAAATGTTGGTGTGTTCTCTAAAAACTGAGCAAGAAAATAGAGAAAAGTGGCTAGATTTTGCTGTTTATTTATTTGTGAAGGAAAGGTTTGATTTCTCAACACGGCAGATCATGTGTAAGTATTGCTATGACAAACTAGAAGACAACAAAATGCCTGCGTGAGCAACACATAATTCGTTAGAGTTGCTTGAAATTGAAGAGCAACTTCAACATCTAAATGTTTATGAAACAGTATTGATACAATCTATACGCCATTTAAAGCAATACTTCATATGGAACCAAAGACAGGGAAACTACCACCCACTCAGTTATAGAAAGACATTTAAGTTAGAGTTGTGTACTTACCTTTAGATTTTAAACATAATGTTGAAACGGTGGGTGTGGAGATAGATATCGATGAACTGCTTATTATTCTAGGGATTGGATACAGGAAAGAATAAAACTGGCCACAAAGTGCTGTCTATGAAGAGAAAAAGCAAGAAAAAAAGAAACAATAATAAAAGTAATTGTCAAAATGTCAGAGGAGAATGGAAGCATACATCTAGTACTGAGCAAGTCTTTATTGAGAAAGCTACTTGCAAGAGAACTCCTTACTGCATAAAGTTAAAACAACAGATAGGTGCTATGAGTAAAAGGTGGTACTCACATTGCAAAAGAAGAATGAATTTAACCCAGATATCTTAACAGGGGTTGAATGTCTGATTCATTCAGCATTCCATCCATCATTTGTTGCTGCAGCACTTTTTGCTCTAAGTGGGATGGGTATGCCAAGGCATGGGTCTCTTGCTCACTGTGCCACTGGATTCAAGCTAGCATGGCTGATGAGGGGTTTTACCCCGAAACTGGTCCCAGGATGCTTGTTTCTGCTCCAGGGAGAACATGGTGTGGCGTAGTGGGCTAAAGAATGATGGATTTAACTCAGATTTCTTGACTGGGGGTGAATATTTGATTCATTCAGCATTCTGTTCTTCATTTTTGTTGCCACAGCACGAGATAGCTATGGAGAGTTGAAAAAGCAGCTAAAGTTGAAGTCTTCAAAGTCAAAATCCTCTTGGAAAGCCAAGAATTGAAAATGAAGCTGTAATTGCAATGAATGAGGTGGAGACTGCAGAACAACTAGAAAGACAGGAAACTTTTGATTTGGAAGAGTTTGTTTCACAATGAAATAACTAACAAAATGAAATATATACGAAGGTAAAAGACAAAGATGAGCATGGATTCCTCCATGACAAGAAAGACTGTGTATGCATGTCATTTAAGCCTATCCTGTTGTATTTCAGGGGGCAAGATGGCACTGGTAAAAGCTTTTTAACACAAGTTCTCACTCTTTCTACAGAAGATTATTAAGTGTAATTTGTCATGTGTAGTAACAGCATGCACATACTATCAAAGGAATTACTTTACATCGATTTGTGATGCTGCCTGTGGGGAATAAAAACAATGTAGAATATCAAAAGTTATGCGGTAAAGCTTGCCTAAAACAGTTAAAGCTATTAATCACTGATGAGGTGAGCATGGTCTCAAACTTAATGCTTGTCTTTGTACATTTAAGAATGCAACAGATTCTAAAAACAGACTACAATATCCTATTTGGAGGAAAACACTTGATTGTTTTTGGAGATCTACTGCAACTTACACTTTTGAAAGGACAGCCTGTGTTCAAAACACTGCTACACGATGAAACTCAGAATTCTTTGGGAAACATTGGATATATCAATATTTGGCTAAACTTCCAATGCAAAGAATAACATAGGAATATTTGGCAAGCACATGACGCTGAACATGGGAATATTTTTAAGAATATTAGAACAGATGTTCTTTTTAAAGAGGGAAAGGGTCTACTAGGAAGTCACCTTCTTAAAAAAGTGTTTCCAACTAACAAGATAGCAGCAGAGATAATGTTCACTTTCCAAGGAAAACCAATTGTGTGCCTAATGCCTACACTAGTGTAGTGCGCCGCTTTCAACAAAGAATTGCTGCAATTAGGAAAGAAGGCATTCTGGAACTGAAGGCGATAGACAAAACGGAACACCATGCCGTCACAGTATTCCAAAATGAAAGATTGCAAATAAAATTGGATTCATTGGAAAGATCTGTTGAAAGAACTGCAGGATTGGAGAAATGTTCAAGTGTTTTCAAGAACTGTCGAGTAATTTATGCGCCAAATGTAAATGTTGAATAAGGATTAGGTAATGGGACTATGGTTAAAATTATTGATTTCATTAGCTTTCCTAATGAGTGAGATAGAGTACCTAGCAATAAAATTGGATCTGATTGATAGCGTAATGCAGATTGGAAGGGCCATGGTATGTTTTTGTTTGGAAAGACTTGTGTGTGCGACATGAACAGTTTCCAGTTTCTCTGGTATATATTGTAAGTATTTACAAATCCCAAAGTTTAAGTTTAGATTCAGCAATGGTTACTTTTGGCAGAACAATGTTATAGGAAGTAATGTCGTATGTAGCCTTATCTCCAGGTAGAACATTGTCTGGCTTGGATTTGGTTGCATTTGATGACAGCAAAATAAGTGCTCATCCAAGTTGTGTGAAAGAGTACAATCGATTAAGAAGTTATTATGCTCCTCATCTAGGACTGTATCCCATTTATGAAAAAGGCATCATCTGTCCAAAGCAAAGGCTTCCATAGGAATGTAGTGATATCATTGGAAAGTAAGAAATGATAAAAGAGAAAGAAGTTGTTAAGGAACACAAATTGAGAATGAGGGAGATATTCTTGATTACCAGTTGTCAAACACCTCTGGTGTCAACTGCTATGCAAATGTTGTTCTAAACATACTCTTTCAATTCCCTCATCTTGTATATGCAATGGAACAGAAACTGCAGAAGTGATTGTGTTCTGCACAGTGTCCTTTGTTGCAATGTTTACGTACTGATAGGGTTATAAGACATTATGCTTCACACATACAATGCCTTGTAGATTAATGTAGAGGATCTGTACAGTTTATGCCAAACACTAAATAGGATGCACTGAAGTTTATAATGGGGATCTTTGGGGTATTAGAAGAAGAAATATGTATTGATGTGTTATTTGAACTTATTTACTCATGCAACTATGAATGTTAAGATTGCTCATTCACATCAAGTACAGAATTAGATTCAGAGCAATTTCTTTTTTAACACTTCCAGATTGCAAAACTGTGTCTTTTGACAGATTGTTCAATCAAGTTACACAAAACAATATCTGCCAAAATTGTTGATCAGCCAAAATACAGAAGAGGGACCCTGTAAACCTACTGTCCAATAGGCAAGGGGAGCCACCCACCAGGGAGGAATTACTGAATAAACATGAAAGGGAGCTTCCCCAAAGAATAAAAAATGAAACAATGAAAATCAACCAAGAACACCCACAGAAAAGGCTGAAATATTTTGAAAAATGTATTTTAAGTCAATCATTTGTGATAAAATTATTGAGACCCTATTTGATAAAGGTCAGCTTCTAGAGTACAAAAATTCTTTAAATAATGGGAGCTTGAATACGCATCAGCCCGAATACAAATAGAACAATAAAAACATGACATTTCATTCTTTCATTCTAACAGTCATTCACACGCTCTCATTCAAACGAACCAGTTATTCACTATCAATCACAACATCAAAAAACGTCATGCGATGGGAAAAAGCGCTTTTTCCCATCACATGACGTTTTTTAAAGAATTTGTGTACTCTAGAAGCCGACCTTTATCAAATAGGGTCTCAATAATGTTATCACAAATGATTGACTTAAAATAAAAATTTCGAAATATCTCAGCCTTTCTGTGGGTGTTCTTGGTCGATTTTCATTGTTTCATTTTTTATCCTTTGGGGAAGCTCCCTTTCATGTTTATTCAGTAAATTGTTGATCAGACCTCATGTCAATATTATGTGTACAAAGAAGTGGGAAATATCTTCTAATGTAACAATGATTCAGAGTAGATGGAATTAAACAGGGATTACAGATTTCAACACAGGACAAATATTTATTTCTGGAAGAAAATACACTACTATGGCTCTCATATTAAATGAGGGAGTTACTGTTACATCTGGTCACTGCACTGTTTAGCAAAGTAAAGTGAATGGACAGAATGTATTGATAGCAACCACAAATTGAAGCAAACACTGCCTTTTATGCTACTAAATTCTCATCTTTTGGTTTTGGAACCAAACTTTTAAGGATGATTAGAGTTGTGAAAGAGGTGCACTGTATTTGTTCTAGACCTATTATCAGTATTGATGACATCATTCTGCCTATCAGGGGTGGTGTCTTTATAACGCTTACCATATTCTGGTGTGCCTTATATATCTATTAGTAGTTCTGATAATGAGGGTCTCACTTTCTGCACAATATTTCTGAAATGAGTAGTGCAAGCATAAGTAAAACACATGTTGAAAAATGTTTAGTGAGTGCAATGGACACTTTTACTTAATTGCGGTGACATACTATGCAGTTTTGAGATTGTTTTTCCCCTACTGTTAAATGATGATTTGTTCAATAATACATCATTTATGGTATTTGAGTAAAGAACCTGACAACAGTAAAAAAGAAAAAAAAGGGAAAATTAAATGCCTAATTTTAATGCAGCATTTCATTACAGTGAAGTTATGAGTTATTGAAATCGTAACTATATTGTGTAATTTTATAAATTACTAACTCAAATTGTGTTTTTACTTCTCTTCATACATATGTATGGCATCATTTATTGCGTAATTTATTTTACTAATTACTTTATTCTGCACTATTTCATAAGATTGCATTCTCAGGGCACACATCCAAGTAGACACAAATACAGCCGCTCACACAACCAGGAGCACCCCGATTCAGGCACCGGCACACACAGCTATACATCAATACACCTACTGATACACCCAGCCAAACACTGATAAAGTCTCTCAAATAGCCTCTCACACACAAAATACAGCTACTAACACACCCAGACACACTCGGTTAGAGTGTGACGTATCATGGTACACATTGTTAGACACTGACACACCTAGGCACACACTGATACAGCTACAGACACAGCCACAGTCCAATACAGAGACTGATCCATTCATGCACAAACCGATACCACCACTGACACACCCAGACATATATCAATACAGCCTCTTACACACCCACCCAAACACCGATACAGTGTCTCAAACACCTGTATACACAGTTACAGCTACAGTCTACCCAAACACACATGGTTAGACACTGACAAATCCAGCACAAACTGATACAGCTGACACACCCAACCACTCTCCAATACAGACACCAATACATTCAAGCACACACCAATACTGACACTGACACATACACCCACATATCATTGGAGCCACTTAGACATTTAGCCAAACAACAATACAACCTCTCAAACACCCATACACATACTCGTATAGCTACCATGGAAACACCCAGCCACACACTAATACAGGCACTAACACACCCAGGTGTCCATTGTTACAGACACTGAAAGACACAACAATATAGCCATTGACACAACCAGGCTCACACTGATACAACTATTGACACACTCGTCCACAGTCCAATACCGAGACTGACACACCCAGTCACATACTCATACTGCCAATAACACACCATCTCACATATCAATGTAGCCACTTAGACAATCAGCCAAACACCAACAAAGCCTCTCAAACAACCACATTGACACACCCAGCCACACACTAATACAGACACTACAGGCACACATTATTACTGACACACCCAGGCAAATTTCAATATAGCCACTGACACACCCAGGCACACACTAATACAGCCACTGACACACCCATACAGTCAATAACACACCAACTCATACATTGACTGAGCCACTTACACACCCAGGCACACACTAATATAGCTACTGACACACCCAGCCACACTCCGATACAGAGGCTGATGCATTCATGCACACACTGATACAACTACTGACACACCCAGCCACATACCTATACAAGCACTGACACATTAAAAACACAGAGTTAGCTCTTTGTATTTGTGGTTCTAAAAACAACTGTTATTTTGTAGAAAGTATTTTTAACAAAAAGTTAACAGGGTACTGAAAAGGTGCAGTAAGTAAATGCAAAAAAGCAATTGGCATCAGTGTTAAAAAAAACATGAATTGGCAACTGAAAGTAAAAAAAAAAAACCTAATAGCGATGCTTTTTCACCATCTCCAAGAATACACATACAGAAGACATTTTTACATTGACAAGCAAGTGATATTTCGCAGAATGAGTAACCAGCTCACTTAATTCTTCGCAGGTAGCTGGTATAGTAATGATTGCAGCTGATAATGGTTCTCCCAAGCATGCTGTAGAGGTGGATTGTACTGCTGCACCTGCTTTCTCCTGCATCATCCAGTTGTTAAACCTTTAATTAATTGTTTTCACATGGATCTTGTACTATGTGGATACTTCTTTGCAGTGCCTCTGGATAACTGCTTGCCAAAAATATTGCATAGCACATATTTAGCAGTAAACATCTTTTCCCCTGAAAGTATTGTAAAATGCTTCCAGACGTCAGTTTAAAAGTAGAATCATGTATATATTTAAAATCATTTTTAAAATTTTTTAAAAATGTTGGAGAATCCACGAACCATGGATTCATATCGAAATCAAGAAACAGAGTACTTGCAGTCTGTGTTTTTGGACCCGCTGTACCACAAAATAATTTTAAAAAATGTGTTCAATAGCATTTACAAAAGCATCATATATTTTACATTAAGTACATATCAGATTTGTACTTTTTAAAATGTTTACAAAGTACATTTATTAAAAGAAGTCTACAGTTCAAAAGATATATAATACTAACTTAAAAATAAATTGTTGTATACTTGCGTAGCACTGAAAATAAAACCTAGGAATTAACTCAAAAAGATATACATTATAGGGAAATACTACCTATAATAGAAAACCCTTGAAATTCACTGAATAAAATTAAGGATACAGGGGCGTAATAGTTAGGAAACAAAATTAATAAAAACCTTAGAAATTCACTAAAAATAATCGTAGGTTATAAGGGTGGTATAGTTAGGCTTAGATTATGACTGCACAAAACCATTGAAATTCAGCAGTTATACTTACCTGATGTAGTAGACTAGTTGTAGGTCTTGCTGCTCAGCCATAAGTAGAAAGTTAGTGTAATGTTGGTGCGCGTGAGAATGGAGAGTTGGAATGCGTGTGTGTGTGTGAGGATCAGTTGGAGTCGGGCTGAGCAGCAAGTGAGCTGCTCCTGGTAGGGTCCACCCTTGATATCTACCACCTGATTAATAAAGCATCTTTCATATGCTAAACCTCTTCTTCTTCCCATCGTTTCATCTTATAACATTTGGCGACGATACAGAAGAACCTGCCTGTGCTGCCTATCAGATGGAAACAGAACTAAGGTAAAGCACCTATCTTAAAACAGTTGCCTGCGTACTTAAGAGCCTGACACCTGGGACCCCACCAGTGACCACCATCTGTCGCCCGCTGAAGTGTGTCATGACTCGGGGCTCTTCATGCAACAGTTCCTACAGTTTACGGTTTGCTGTTTTTGGATCCGTAAAGATACTGGACCTGTTCCTACCAGTTCCAGGGTTATCGGTCGCTCTCCCAACAAACCTGGATCAGTATGAGCCCCATCTGAGGAGAATCCAACTAATAAGGAAATCCGGAGCACAGCGGAGCTCCAGGCCCGGACTGGCCGTTGCGGGCACCGGGCTATCCCCCGGTGGGCCGCATGGTTGGGGGCCGGTTTTGGGCCCCTGGGGGCCGTTTTTGGGCCCCTGGGGGCCGTTTTTGTTACAGGGTCGTTTTTGCAGCTATGCTGCAAAAACGGCCCTGTAACAAAAACGGCCGAAAACCGGCCCTGGCACAGAGCGCGGTCGCATCAATCCCTCCTTCCTCCGGAGAAGGGGGGAGGGGGGGGGGGGCATTCGAGCACTTTGCCAGGGCCGGTTCTGGTTCCCAGTCCGGCCCTGCGGAGCTCTAATGAGAGTTAAAGAGATCGGTAAAGAGATTTGGTACACTCAAGATCAATCTCAATGTCAGGTCAGAGTTGTGTAATTTATCCGTCAAGTGGGAGAGAATGGATGGTTGCTGCCATCTTCTGGATGTAAAAGGAACTTTTATTTAATTGGAATCGTATCTCTAGTACGAGTACTGTACATGTGTTATAAATTAATTCGAGGAGTAAGTCTACACAATTTCGTTTGCTGTGGAGGTCTACTCAATTTAGTTTCCTGTGGATTGGCACCTGGGTGAGCAGTTCGTCTGTGTGCAATGTTTATTTACTTGGTTTTAGCTCTATACATTCCTTGGAGCACCCTTAGTCAGTTAAACCGCAGTCAGTTTGAATTTAACACGAGCCACGCTCGGTGCGCTCGAGCTCACCTGCATCTCCTCTCGTGGCGATTCTACCTTCATAATGATCAGAGTTGCTCCTGGATGTCTGTGTTCACTGACGTACCGTGAACCACCCGGGTCAACATCTAGAAACATGCCGACATATTGGGTTTTCCCTGGAGCTCTACATTTAGTCACACTATCTGGGATTCTCACTGTCTGTGGTACTGCTTCAGCCAACCTGCGCCTGTCTTCATCCGGAGTTATATTTGGTGGTCAGTTCCGGATCACCTTCACGCCATGTAGCTTTTCCTGCTCATTTGTTGTGCACTCTTTGGTAGTATCATCTATCATCTTTGCACTCTGGAGTGTGACAGTTATTGACTGTCTGTGTAAATACTGTCCAGCTATTCGGAAGTCTACGGGCTTACTGTTTATCTATTGTCATCGTTGCTGTCAAGGACCAGAGGGTGCAATTTAAATCATTTACTGATCGGCGTGGGACATGTTCAACACTATTCTCGGGTGAGAAGGTTTTGCTCACCGAGGGCTTTCCTATTTTATTTACTGTGTTATAGTAAAAAAAAAAAATAAGAAAGAGAAGGGGTGGTAATTCTCGTTTTTATAACGTGGGGTTTTTAAAACAAAAAGATGAATTTGCCTGTGTTGCGCTTTCAACAACAATTTATGAAAAAGGGGGTGACCCGGTGTCCCTCAGAACCTGGGTATTTAGTAGTTAAACAAAAGATTGGTTCTGTTGGGGAAGACAAATTATTTGAACAATGCTCATAAATGCAAACGAATACAAGTTAGCTCTCTGATAAAGGACTTACGTTTTTAGGGAAATAAATGTTTAAAAAACCAAAAAACAAAGTCATAGGGTCAAAGCACTGTATTATATAAATAAACACAGGATTGTATCCACATATATATATCCGAATTACTTCAATAGATTTTAAATACATGGTAAGACCGTCATACAAGTGTTCAAATTTGTGACTTTTTGTGAAAAAGTGCTCAATGAATGTGATGGTATATACAGTGTGGGGAAATAAATCTATATACATATATATACACACACACACACAGGTACAGTTCAAGTTTGGCCAGAAGTCGGTTTGTTCTCAACCAGGGAATCCTATGGTTTCTGTGGGGATCCTGGTGGTTCTGAACCTATGGATGCGTCGACGTTTCGACCCTAATGCGCCCCTGTGGGTGGTCGCGGCGGGACTTTCTCAAGACAGGAAAGAAAGGACAGTTTATAGATCAAAGCAGGGGATCCTCGGTTTGATCTTGTATGGCTCAATGGCCCCGTCGCATCTCTAATATTAGCCGATCAGCGTGAACAGAGGTTGAGACTCCCTCTCAGCGTAAACAGAGGTAGAGACTCCCTCTCAGCCACTGCGGCTATGCAGTTGCTGAGTCTATGTATATAGATTTATTTCCCCACACTGTATATACCATCACATTCATTGAGCACTTTTTCACAAAAAGTCACAAATTTGAACACTTGTATGATGGTCTTACCATGTATTTAAAATCTATCCATGAATGAAGTAATTCGGATATATATGGATACAATCCTGTGTTAATTTATATAATACAGTGCTTTGACCCTATGACTTTGTTTTTTGGTTTTTTGAGCATTTATTTCCCTAAAAACGTAAGTCCTTGTATCAGAGAGCTAACTTGTTTTCATTTGCATCTATGAGCATTGTTCAAATAATTTGTCTTACCCAACAGAACCAATCTTGCGCTTTCAACAACACCAAGCTTTGTAGCTTCCTTATTAAAAAAAAAAATGGTTTTGCCGGTGTTGTACTTACAGCAACACGAAGCTTTCTCATTCTTGCTTTACATACATGTAACTGTTTTTGTTAACCATTTAATATGCTTGTAATAATTTATACAATTATTTACATAGGAATGTAATGTGTTTGAGAATTTGTATGTAGAAGGAAAGGTACTACAGTCTTTATTTCAAGTCATATACGCTGTGTTCTATACTATTTTTAACTCATACGTTAATGTAGTGTTTTGCTTCCAGAGAATGCATTTAAAGAGAGATTTATATGTTATTGATTTGGCCAATCTAGTTATTATCAATGCACTAAGCTTTGACTGTTATTTAGGGTAGTTATGTATTACAGCTGGTCTCTATACACTTGTTTTTATGCTTCAGTGTGGGTGATGCACGCCCCTTTTTACACTGATTTCTCCCTATACAGTTTTATGCCTAATATAAGTATAGAGTGTTTGCCTGCAGTGTGATTATTGATCTATACACTGGTTCATAACGTGTAATTTCCTTGTCTTTAACTAGTTAATCTGTTACAAGTTTCTTAATGGGAATTTTCATTCGTTTAAGCTTCTAAATTCAGTCAGTAGCAGAATTTTCTTGGTACGCATTCATTGCTCGTGTCATTTCACTTTTACTGGATATGCCACATAAATTATTAATGTACGTTATTTAATTTAACTACATGATTATAATTTTATTTTATCAAGGTACACATTGTTTTAGCCTTCGGCTATGTGGTCTTCCTTTCCACTTAGTTAAGGGGTGGCCACTTATTCTTGTGTACGGTGATATTTTATTTTGCTGTGTCTACTTATTTATTTAATTTACTGGATTTATTTATTCATTGTGTGTAGATTCTACAGTTTCTGTAATTTTGTGACAGTGTGTGGTTTTATTCTTTTGGTTTGGTACATGATTTCACACCTTGCTTTGTCACGTTGAACTTATTTTATATGTTCAACAGGGTGCAGTTTTCACCCTTCTTTATATATAGTTTTTCTCTCAGTCTTTGTAATATGCTTATGAATTGCATACTATGGGGCTCATTATGATGGCGGACGGAAGTGCAACCGCAGCCCTGTAGTATGCGGAAAAATCAGTTTCTGTGTCTGCCTGCCGCGGTCACTCCATCCGCCATATCAGGGTAGGAAAGAGTGTCAAAATTCTGTCCACGACGGAAGAGCACGCACCGCCGCCCAACTACACCCGACCACGCGGCAGCTGTAACCAATCCAGAGACTCTGCCGTACGGACTGATGTCTACGACCGTCCTCCAAATCAAGATGGCGGAAAATACACATAAAACCGCTGCGGGAAAACAATCTGCCTGAACACGGCGGATTCCCCACAGCGAAGATACCATACATAGCAGAGATACCCACCACAAGCTGCTCGCCGTCATGGACCCAGCACTACACGCTTTCCCGATACTCTTCGCGATCCACCACCTGCAAGTCATGGCCCACTATCGAGGACGCAGGTACGCTACAAACCATTCGCTGTCTGAAGGGGAGTACCTGCCAGGGTCGTGACGTTGGGAGGGGGAGTGTCATGTTTGAGAAACCACTGATTTGTCGCAAATACAAATACACAACTGGAGTACACAAGCAAGAATGACTACGACAAACCACAACACAGGTTTGACTTGCTTTATTACACATAATAGGGGTATAATCACAGTTTATGCTTGAGCATGGGCATTGTGGGCACCAGAACAGGTACATCAGAGGCACCACACATGAGAGGGCAGACTGCAGTATCAGAACAGCAACAGGGCATTGTGGACAACACAGCAGGTACATCAGAGGCAGCACATGAGAGGGGCTAAGTGCATCAACAGTCCATGGCATCGAACAGGTACATCAGAGGCAGCACATGAGAGGGGCTATGTGCATCAACAGTCCATGGCATCGAACAGGTACATCAGAGGCAGCTCATGAGAGGGGCTAAGTGCATCAACAGTCCATGGCATCGAACAGGTACATCAGAGGCAGCACATGAGAGGGGCTAAGTGCATCAACAGTCCATGGCATCGAACAGGTACATCAGAGGCAGCACATGAGAGGGCAGACTGCAGTATCAGAACACCAACAGGGCATTGTGGCCAACACAGCAGGTACATCAAAGGCAGCACATGAGAGGGCCTAAGTGCATCAACAGTCCATGACATCGAACAGATACATCAGAGGCAGCACACGAGAGGGGCTAAGTGCATCAACAATCCATGGCATCGAACAGGTATATCAGAGGCAGCACATGAGAGGGGCTAAGTGCATCAACAGTCCATGGCATCGAACAGGAACATCAGAGGCAGCACATGAGAGGGGCTAAGTGCATCAACAGTCCATGGCATCGAACAGGTACATCAGAGGTGCTAAGTGCATCAACAGTCCATGGCATCGAACAGGTACATCAGAGGCAGCACATGAGAGGGCAGACTGCAGTATCAGAACACCAACAGGGCATTGTGGCCAACACAGCAGGTACATCAGAGACAGGACATGAGAGGGCAGACTGCAGTATCAGAACAGCAACAGGGCATTGTGGCCAACACAGCAGGTACACCAGAGGCAGCACGTGAGAGTGCCTAAGTGCATCAACAGTCCATGGCATCGAACAGGTACATCAGAGACAGCACATGAGAGGGCAGAATGCAGTATCAGAACAGCAACAGGTCATTGTGGGCAACACAGCAGGTACATCAGAGGCAGCACATGAGAGGGCAGAATGCAGTATCAGAACACCAACAGGGCATTGTGGGCAACACAGCAGGTACATCAGAGGCAGCACATGAGAGGGCCTAAGTGCATCAACAGTCCATGGCATCGAACAGGTACATCAGAGGCAGCACAAGTACGTGGTGCAAGGTACCCCTCACAAGGACAAGAACAATGCCAAAGTCTTTTACATGGACAATATACACACCAACTCCAAATAGATGTGAGTGAAGGGAAACACACCACACATCACGGAGCACTTGGACTGCCTGAAGTGCCTGCCCCTGACACACTGGAAGCACCAGAAACTGGAGTGTGAGACACAGCCCTAGTGACTGACACATGAGCCACAGACTCAAACACACTGCCAGCACCAGAACCAGGAGTGTGCGACACAGCCACAGCTCTAGTGACTGACAAATGAGCCATAGACCCAGACACACTGCCACCTCCAGACATAGGAGTGTGCGACACAGCCACAGCTCTAGTGACCGACACATGAGCCATAGACCCAGACAGACTGCCAGCACCAGAACCAGGAGTGTGACACACAGCCACAGCTCTAGTGACCGACACATGTGCCATCGACCCAGACACACTGCCAGCACCAGAAACAGAAGAGGGCACAACTGAGGCAGTGCCACAACATGATGATTGACAGCAGACAACAGACACAGTGCCACTATCTGACAACTGAGAGTGAACCTCTGATGCCCCACTGAGAACACCGGATTGATGAGCCACAGGGCTATATGGGCCAGGTGGCAGTGGCTCTGGGAGCTGGGGATAGCTGTACCTGAGCCACATCAGTGTGGGCAGGTGTCAATGGTGTGTGTCTACGTTTCTTTGGGATATGTGAGGGCACCATGGACATGACAGGACTGGCAAGTGGTGCGGACTCCAATAAAACATCACCCACCAAAGGTGGAGCATCTGCTGCTGGGGCTCTGCTCTCTGGGGAAATGCTGGACCCTGCTTGTCGTTTGCTGTGTGCCTGCCGCCTGGACTCAGCATCATGTGTAATGGGGGATGCAACATCAGGGGACTCCTTCCTCAGCTTCTGACGGGCCAGGATGGGAGTGGAGGTATGTGGGTACTCCGCCGCGGAGACATCTGTTTTCCGTTCCTTCAACAACATCAGCCTCAGTGCAGCCAGGGGTGATGTTTGCCTGTCTTTGATTGCGCCAGTGTCTATGGGAGAAGCCTTGTCCCTTGGATGTGCTTTGTCCGTAGGACGAGTGTTGTCTCTGGACTTTCCCTGTTCCCTTGACGGTGCCCTGTTCCTGGCAGCAGACTTGTCGTCTGTGGTGTACCTGTCTCCAGAAGACACCTTCTCCCTGTGTGTGTCCCTGCCCTTGGGAGTGGCCCCTTCCTTAGTAGTGTCCCTGTCCTTGGGAGTGTCCCTGCTCTTTTGATATGCCTTTGTCTTTGGACTTCCTTGTCCCTTCCCTTGGGAGTGGCCCCTTCCTTAGTTGTGTCCCTGTCCTTGGGAGTGTCCCTGCTCTTTAGAGGTGTTTTTGGACTGTCCTTGTCCAAGGGAGCGTCCATGGACTTGGGAGTATCACTTGCCTTGGGAGTACCTTTTGTGTGGGATGCCTGTGTAGCATGTGAAGGTATTTCCCCCAACACCACTTGGGGATCCTGTGTGTGAACTCCAGTGTATCTGACGTCTTTGTCAACAGATTTTGCTGACCTAGGGGATGGTGTCTGTGCCCTCCGTGCCCTGACGTGCGGTCTGTGGCTGCTTCTAGTGCAATAACCTGTATTAGAGTCCTGGTTAGAATATTCACTACCCCCTGAGACATCCAGTGGTGTAGATGGAGGAACAGAAGTAGCACCCTGTCCATGCGACTGTACAATGGCAGACGACACACTGCTTGCCAATGACTGAACTGTCCTGTGTAGACCAGCAACATCGCCATGCATCCTTTCCATGAATGCCACCACCTGCCCCAACTTCCTATCGTGGTCTTGGAATGCATTGATCATATTGGTCTGCCCCACACACAGCTGTCGCAGCAGATCAACAGCCTCATAACAAAGTGCATTTTGGGTCACCGGGGCAGCGGTGCCTGCACCGAACGCCACTCTGCTCCCCCTACTCCTGCGTGCACGTACAGTACATGGTGCAGTTGGCGGCAGTGTGGGCCCTGTGTGCTGTGTCCCGACCAAAGATGTTGATTGCCCACTCCCAGTCTGTGACAACAGTGCTGACTCACCAACACTGTCGGAAGATGAGGACGATGGTGCGAGTCCTCAGGGACGGTCCTGTCCCCCTCACCGGGGCTGCCGTCTTCAGTGTCAGTCTGCGTGAAGTCTGATCCGGATGCATTGCCACCACTCATCTCCGCCGTCTGTGGCAGAGTGCCCTCTGCCAAAGCTGAAAAGCACAGAAAAGAGGTGCAAGTCATGGGCACACTCACTTACAGAAGGACAAGAAATCCCTAATTCCATTGCTGACAAAAAACAGCTAGCCACCATCCTGCACACGGCCCACCCCTACCAGTCATCCTCACATGAAATAACCGGTGGTGGCAGTGAAACATGTACAGCATGCGGACAGGGCAAAAGCATGTAGATCTGCACACATGTCTTGCCATGGGGCCACAGACCTCTACGGCATGTGCTTCAACACACAACTACTATGCAAGTGGCGTGTTAACATGACGGACCTGGATGTCAAATTACACTCCGCCAATGGCACCAACATGGCATTGCTGTGACACATATGCACCACGGAAGTCACTACTGTGTCTGAGCACCAATACATGCATTGCACTCCCAAGTAACATACACAGACAGTCTGCTTACCGCTAATTTGCTGTTGATCCACACTCAACCTGTCGGACAGGTCAGGATGCGTCACAGCAATGATACAGTGCATGAGAGGGGCCATGGAGCATCAGGCCAGACGTGGCGTTCTTGGAATCATCCCCAGTGTCATCTCCGCTACATTCTTGCTCAGCCTGGAAATGTCGTCCCAGCGTTTGTGGCAGTGTGTGTGTCGTCTATTGCACACCCCCACTGCCCGTACATCACGTGCTATGCTCCTCCACACGGCCTTGCGAAGGTGCAGCTTCACCTACCATGATGGGAGACAAGAGGATAACGTTAGTGGACAGTATGACATGCACATTCTACATAGATAGACGTATCTACATCCAGCCATGCCCTGCACAACACATGTTAAGGTCCCACAGCACACCGGCAGCCCGACAGAAGACAGGAGCCACTGACCACCTTAGGCCCAACAACATGTACACCACTGCACTTACCACCTGTCCGGGTGCACCATACAGCTGTTCGTAGTAGCTGAGCACAACGCCCACGAGAACATCTAGTTCCGCGGTGGTGAAGGGACGAGACCGGATCTCGCGCACTCTCTGCATGGCAAGGTCCTGGACTGTGGCACTACAGCAGCAGTCGGTGGTCAGCTCAGCAGCAGGAGGTCGAGGTGATGGTCACAGGCAGCAGTCGGTGGTCAGCTCAGCAGCAGGAGGTCGAGGTGATGGTCACAGGCAGCAGTCGGTGGTCAGCTCAGCAGCAGGAGGTCGAGGTGATGGTCACAGGCAGCAGTCGGTGGTCGGCTCAGCAGCAGGAGGTCGAGGTGATGGTCACAGGCAGCACTGGTTCACAGTGTTGAATGTGTGCTATTCAAAATCACACATATATAGGGCCCTGAGCCCATGTCAGTGGCATACGTCGGCAGCAATTAGTCACCCATGGATGCGTGTTTGTAAAAGGGCCAATAACTGGCCCTGGTGTTGAGGTGCACTGCTTCCGCTACTTTCGATTAGGCATACGTGGCCCGCGTTCCCTCTTCTCATTGGCTGCATGTGCACGGACCGTCACGGTCACACATCGGCAACCGCATGTGCAGGTTTACGGGACGGATGCTTCTTTTGCAACAATGTTAAATCACTGGCGCCACCATGGCGGTGCACGTATTCCGCGGGGGAGGTGCAGGCCAACACATCCTTCTGATGATGTCAATGGACATGGCAGTTCATGACCCCCCTTACAGTCACATTGCATCATCCACCGTATACCGGCCGGCCCAGGACCGCCGTGCCAGGCCCGGTCCAGGACCAACGTGCCGACCATGTCACCCACGGCCGGCACAGCCCTATCCACAACCGCCGCGCCAGGCCCGGCCCAGGACTGCCATGCCAGGCCCAGGACCGCCGTGCCAGGCATGTCACCCACAGCCGGCACAGCCCCTTCCACAACCGCCGTGCCAGGCCGGGCCCAGGACCAACGTGCCAGGCATGTCACCCACCGACGGGTGTTCACTCGCCTGGCACGGCGGTGGGTGACATGGCCGGTACGTTGGTCCTGGACCGGGCCTGGCACGGCGGTTGTGGACGGGGCTGCGCCGGCCGTGGGTGACAGGGCCGGCACGGCGGTCCTGGGCCGGGCTGGGCCGGCCGGTGTACGATGCAATGTGACTGTAAGAGGGGTCATGAACTGCCATGTCCATTGACATCATCAGAAGGATGTGTTGGCCTGCACCTCCCCCACGGAATACGTGCACCGCCATGGTGGCGCCAGTGATGGAACATTGTTGCAAAAGTAGCATCCGTCCCGAAAGCTTGCACATGCGGGTGCCGATGTGTGACAGTGACGGTCCGTGCACATGCAGCCAATGGGTAGAGGGAACGTGGCCCGTGTATGCCCATTCGAAAATAGCGGAAGCAGTGCACCGCCATGGCGGCGCCAATGATTGTATACTTTCAGACGCTGCACCGTGGTGTATAGTCTGCACTTGCGTTATGAGGGTTGTGAGCGTGATTGCGAAACTTCATATGTCATGCTCTAGTTCATGTGTGTTCATACTATGCCCATCGATGTGCAACACATGTGCATGTCGACGTCTGGTATTTCCCTACAGACGTTTCTACTTCTTCACATCTACACAGTACATCACGGCTGTATCGCCACATTCTGAATCTGTTGTCAGTGTGTGGTTAATGTGTAGTAATAACAATGGTGGGGTACACATGCATTCAGTGTATGTGTGCTGCCTGTTGTGTCACCATACATGTAATGTCCGTATGCTCATCATTTTTGGTGTTGTCATTGGTGCATGATGACATGGAGTGTGTATTATGGTTTGTGTGCTTGCACGTGCATGTGTGTCTGTGATGAGGCTTCTACACATTTGGGTCATGACATGTCTTGCTGGCAGAAATGTTGACATGAGACTAAGTTGCATTGCACATGTTGACACATCATGTTGCTAGTGGCTGCACATTGTTCATACGGCACTCCGTGTTGTAGTGACATTCAGAGATGTCACACATGACAATTGCCACAAAATTTCTTGTTGCTAGAGTTGGATGGCATGTGATTGAGTTGCACAGCCATGCGTTGTTTGTGAATTGATTCCAGTACATCTACTCCCACACAGGAGGGCTTCACATACACTGTGCTGGAGGATATGGTTGACGAGGAGGTGATAAGGAAATTCCGGCTGGATCGACGTAGATTGATGGAGCTTGAAGACCAATTGTCTCCTCACCTGCAGCCACGAAGAACCTATCCAGGTTCCATTACACCCACAGCAAAGGTGATGGCAGCACTACACTTTTTTGCTACTGGCACCTTTCTGTACACAGTTGGACATGCCGGGGGGGATGTCACAGTCCATGTTCAGCATGGTACTTCGGGATGTTCTAAAAGCCATGATGCTGTACAAGGATGACTACATCCATTTCCCACGGCCGGCAGATTTGGCAGCAGTCGAAGCAGACTTCTATGCACTGGGCCAGATACCGCACGTAGTGGGTTCCATTGATGGCACACATATCGGTCTCATTCCACCACGGGCACGTGAGCAGGTGTGTAGGAATCGGAAGCACTTCCATTCCCTCAACGTGCAGGTGGTGTGCCTGGCCGAAAACATCATATCCCAGGTGTTGTCAAGATTTCCAGGCTCTGCACATGACTCCCACATCATGCGGAGCAGCATTGTCCCCCAACTGATGGCAAATCTGCGCCCAGAACATGCGTGGCTTGTTGGCGAGTATGCTGTGGGGACAGTTGTGATGTCTGTGTGGCATGGGGTACTCACCAATCCTGGTTGTGATATTTCTGTCTCTCATCCCCCTACATAGGCGACTCGGCGTACCCAAACAGGCCTTGGCTGCTGAGTCCCATACGTAATCCAACTACAGCGGGTGAAATGCGATACAATGATGCCCATGGAAGGACACGTAGAGTGGTTGAACGTACGTTTGGACTGCTGAAGTCTAGGTTTCGGTGCCTGGATAAGACCGGAGGGGCCCTGCCTTACTCACCAGGAAAAGTATGCAGGATCGTGATTGCCTGCTGCATGCTCCACAACCTGGCCTTGCGCAATAACATTGAACTGCTCTTGGACCCTGAAGACCAACAAATTCCTCGGCCTCCCATCCCACCCATGTCGACTGATGAGGATAGTGGTGAGGAGGAAGGTGTGGACCAGAGGCGGCAGCTCATTGATCGCTACTTCCCTTGAATGTGAGTGACTACCTCTTGTGCCGGTTGACATTGCGTTATGTATGTTTGCTGGTGGTGTGTGGCTGTGGTGTGCATCAGCTGGGTGTTCTGCTATGTGATGTTTGCATGTGTGTGTGTTTATTTCTTTGGACATGCAAGTCTCCATGATGTGTGTCCTCTCATCCAATGATTTAGTGATGAGTGTGGTTTGTGGAATGTTGCACTGCAGTGTGTTGTGATGGGTGTCATTCAGTTTCCTGACGTGTGTTTGCTGTCTGATTTTCCTTAGGTCACTCCCACAGCGGCATGATTATGTACGACTTGGATCCCTGCACCTGGTAACGTCTGTTTCTGAGACAATCATGTGAATAAACATGGAGGCAACACATCATTGAGTGTGTAAGTGAAATTTATTTACTGGTTGTGCTTTGGTGCTGGTGAATATTTACAAGTGTGGGGTTGGGGGGGGTGGGGGGGAGTGTGAGTTGAAGGTCATGGCAGATGAAATGTCCGTGCTGACACCACATTGGGTGATGTCCGGCTAGTCCAGCAGACCTGTGCCAATGCTTGGCTATGTGGGACAGGATAGTTTGCAGGGTGAATGGAGCATCCCCACTGCTCTCACCCACTTCCAGCCTCGGACGGCCCCTCCGTCTTGGAGCCAGAACGGAGTCAGCTAGGGGGGCAGGTTGCTAAGGGGCCACATCCGTGGCCTGGGGCACAGGTGGGGGTGGTGTTGCTGACCGTGGCTTCTGGACACTTGGTTGAGGAGGGGGGAGTTGCGGGCTAACCATTCCATCCACAGTGTTGTCTGCTGGCCCATGATGTCCACTATTTGGCCAAGGCGACTGTCAATGGACTGCAACATATTTGTGTTGTCAACCGAGTCCTGGTGGGCACGATCAGCCTGTTCCTGGCCACGCTCGTAGGAAGCCTGGACTCCGGCTAGGGCTACCAGTGACTCAGCGCCAGGATGGGGTGGGTGTCCTTCTCCAGCTCAACGGTGTGTGGTACTCCTGCTTGGGTGATGTGGCCTCGGCTCTCTCCTTTCACACCCACTCTCCCTGCTTGGCTGGGATGTCGATGGCCCTGCGTCGTGCGGTGGGTTAGGCAGGGTGGCACAGGCAGGAGTGGTGGTGGAGGTGGTGGTGTTGGCTCTACAGCTCACTGTGGCAGATGTTGCAGGAGTGACGCAGGCGACGGTTGTCGAGGCAGGGATTTCCAGTGAGCCAGATGGCCCTGGCAGTGTGCTTGGTCCCGCTCCATCCTCCGCACCGGAGCTGGCTGTGGCATCGTCCCCAGAGAGTCCTGGATATGTGTGAGGCGAGTCTTGCGGCCGGTGGCTGGTTTCACCAGTCAAATTACGATCACCTGAGGGACAAGATTGTGCTGATCAGTACTGTGGACATTACATGTTTATTTCAAATTACTAGCATTTCAGTGTCCTGTCGCACACACCCTACCCACCTCTCGACACACA
Source organism: Lissotriton vulgaris (assembly GCF_964263255.1). Classification (NCBI taxonomy): domain Eukaryota; kingdom Metazoa; phylum Chordata; class Amphibia; order Caudata; family Salamandridae; genus Lissotriton; species Lissotriton vulgaris. Next base: position 2,123,780,516 of record NC_141687.1, on the reverse strand, counting down.
CCACCAGCACCCTCCTGTGGACATGGGGGCCTGTTGGGAGTTGTAGTAGTGACCTCTCACACACCCCTCCCACCACCAGCACCCTCACTGTGGACATGGGGGCCTGTTAGGAGTTGTAGTAGTGACCTCACACACCCCACCCACCTCTCGACACACACCACCAGCACCCTCCCTGTGGACATGGGGGCCTGTTGGGAGTTGTAGTAGTGACCTCTCACACACTCCTCCCACCACCAGCTCCCTCCCTGTGGACATGGGGGCCTGTTGGGAGTTGTAGTAGTGACCTCACACACCCCTCCCACCACCAGCACCCTCCCTGTGGACATGGGGGCCTGTTGGGAGTTGTAGTAGTGACCTCTCACACACCCCTCCCACCACCAGCACCCTCCCTGTGGACATGGGGGCCTGTTAGGAGTTGTAGTAGTGACCTCACACACCCCACCCACCTCTCGACACACACCACCAGCACCCTCCCTGTGGACATGGGGGCCTGTTGAGAGTTGTAGTAGTGACCTCTCACACACCCCTCCCACCACCAGCACCCTCCCTGTGGACATGGGGGCCTGTTGGGAGTTGTAGTAGTGACCTCACACACCCCACCCACCTCCTGACACACCACCAGCACCCTCCCGGTGGACATGGGGGCCTGTTGGGAGTTGTAGTAGTGACCTCTCACACACCCCTCCCACCACCAGCACCCTCCCTGTGGACATAGGGGCCTGTTGGGAGTTGTAGTAGTGACCTCTCACACACCCCTCCCACCAGCACCCTCCCTGTGGACATGGGGGCCTGTTGGGAGTCGTTTACATTTTGGTGAGCATGTGGACCACATGCATGGGTTGGGGTCTGGGAGATGTGTTGTGGTGATTGGTTTGTACTTACCTGCCTCTTCTCCTTCCTCAATTCCTTCCAGGCTCTCTGGGTGCAGTATGCCCAGCACCTTTTCCTCCCAATCAGTGTAGGGTATGGGCTCCGGGGGTGTTCAGCCACCAGTGTGCTGTGCTCGTAGATGGTTTTTGGCACGGATGCCTTTGACCCTGGTTTTCAGGTCATGCCACCGCCGCTGGATCTCGCTCTTTGTCCTTGGCACGGTCCCTGACGCATTCACCAGACTTACGATCCTGTCCCACATGTGATTTTTGTGAGCCACAGTGGTCTGCTGGACTAGTGCCCGGAATATGTGGGGTTCAAAACTGATGATTTCATCCACCATTACCTTCAACTCGGTCTCCGTGAATTTTGGGTTTTTCTTGGGTGCCATGGTGTGTGATGCTCAAGGTGTGGGTTGAGTGAGTTGGGAGGTGCAGGTGTGTGGTGTGTAGGAATGGTGTGGTGGGTGTTTTTGTGGTGGGTGTGTTTGGGTGGTGGTTGTATGTGTTCAATTGGTGTGTGCTGTCGCTCGTCTTGGGCCTCTTGCTAGCAGCTATGCTTTGATGCAAAGGATTGTGGTTGTGGGTGGGAGTCATTTTATAGTCGTGGTCGTGTCCCAATGGTTGTTGGCAGTCAGGTGCTAGGTGGGTGTGTTGACTAGTGTGGATTAGTAGGTACTTGGGGGGGTGTCATTGTGGCTTGTGATTGGTGGATTGGTGTAGGTGGGTGGTAGTCCTGTTTTGTGTGTTTGCTATTAACTTCCGTCACACTTTGTCATGGGTTTGACGGTCGGGATGTTGTTCGTGTTGGCCTTCCGCTGAGATGCACCGTTTCTCGTTGCATTGTTTCCGCTGCGGCCGTGGATTGAGGTGTGTACCGGGGTACAGGAGGAGTTATCCTAATCGCGGACACAGAGCCTCCGCAGGTATAGCAGTAGATGTGGCTGTTCCCGCGGTCATATTTGTCCGCGGCGGACGGTGTTTCTTCGGTTCCGTCCGCTTGCGGCGGTCTCGGGTGTTCTCCGTTCACCGTGGACGGAGTTTGCTGTGGTCCGTCCGCTGCGGTCGTCCGTCCGTCCCATTTGTATCCTAATTGCTACGGAGGTTTATCCACGGAGCGGTCCGGAGTATCTTGGCCGCTTCCTTGGCGGACGGAACACGTTTCCGTCCGCGATCCTAATCGGCTCCTATGTCTTTTGCTCTTAATTAATGCAATGTGTTTTCTTTTACAAATTATTGCATATTTCTTTTCCTTCACATTCTGTGTTAGCAATTTCACACCAATGTTGATTCATATTGTTAATGTACTTGCAGAATTCTGAACAAAAAATGACCCGCACCAAGGTACATATATCAATCTTATATTGACAAAATTCTATAAGTCACAGTATTGATCGAAATTCATTTGGAAACTTCCCACAGAGTCTTGATTGAAGGTATCAAATATTCTTTATTCAATATTCCATTAAAATATTACAGAATTGCTTGTTGCCAACGCGTTTCGTCACATCCGTGACTTTTTTAGGGCTGAAAACAATTGTGTAGAAAAAAAAACATTTTACTATAAAATATACAGATATATATATATATATGTAGCACAACTCCTCAAACCTCCGTGCTGGCAGCGCGGCGAAAGAAGAAGGCAGCAGACCCCACGTTTTACAGGCAGGATGAAATTTTATTGAAGACCCTTCAAGTGACGCGTTTCGAGTACGTTGTACTCTTGTTCACACCAATACACACACACAACACAAAATTAAATTAAAAACCAAAACCAAGTGTCAGTAACCCCATAGCTATTATTTCCTACTTTGTTGTAGGGTTATATTTTCATAAAAATCATTCAAAAAGACCTTTCTAATCACGTTTTCTAGGGAAGTCTATCACAGATTCATTGTTATGGTATCACAGGGATAGAACAAGGTATCCTGCGAGTGCTATCAGGAGGAACGGCACTGACATACAGTGGCGTCACTAGGGTTGGTGTCACCCGGTGCAGATAACTCCTGGTGACACCCCCTTTTAAATGAAAATACACTATGAAAATTACAGTGTAGGCATAAGGTGATCACATATCATTTCACACACTGACAAATCAGAATACACAATGTAATACAGCAATATCTAGCACCATCCCCTAAACGAATATTAAAAAACAAACCTTTTAACCTAATGTCAGATGTGTCAGTACAAATCTTGTTATACTGAAAACATTGACAGTCTTAACTATTGAATATGCCCACAGTAGTTTAAGGAAGAACGTCTTGAAAATTTCCAAAAGACTTCCTCAGAGTTCTTAAAGAACACTACAGCACGTCAACACAGAGCATTATATAAGTGCTCAATCTGCGGCTGGGCTACGCCGCGCCAGGCCGAAGAAGAGACCTGCACCTGGTGTGCCCAGAGAACCAAAGGTGTGTGCGGAGCTGCAGCTGTGTGAGGTGACCTGCGGCCCCGATGTATACTGCTGTGATGAGCCGGGCAGAGGTCGGGGACCCTGTGGGACAAGCTGTACCGGAGGACCTGGTGTGTGTGCCCAAGTAAGCAAGGTGCTAAAGCGGGGGGTGTCATGGGCTATGCATAGGTGCTGCACGCGGGGCCGGTGCGTGCACGGTACCGGGCTCTGGATGCTGACCTGCTAAATGCCATTGTGGCCTTTCCTTGTGTTACACTAGGCCCTGCGACGGGAGCTCTGCGCCCTCTTAGAATCCCCACTCCCTCACCCTCCAGGCGAGCTGCCTTGCTAGCGCCGACTGGAGGGCCAGGGTGGTGGATCCGACCAGGTGGAGCTGTGAGTGAGCTGAAGCCTTGACTCTCGCTGGGCCCTGGATGGCGCACACTGGGCATGGTGCTGTGGTGTGGCAGGGCGCGCTGACTGGGGGAACGAGACTATCGCAAGTGCGTCCTACATGAGGAGATGGCCACAGAGCCTCGCATCGTGCCGACCCCGATTCCCCTTGATCAGCTTGGAGACTCTTGCTACCCGTGACCTAGCCGCCCGCTGTTAGTGGTTACGTCATGATCTCCTAGAGGCATCTTTCGGACGCCTTCTTGGAAACATCAAAAAGCCTAACCCCTTGCCCCTTTCCTTTTAAAGCTTTCTTACCTTTGGCCCGAGCCCTCCGAAATTTGGAAATCAAACCAACCATTGCCCCACTTACCTTTTCTTTAGCCTCCACTGTGGTGGTGGCTGGGCCCCTACCGGAGGGGTTCAGCAAATCGCCCAGCAGCACTCCCCTGCCGAGACTGTCTCCACAAAGTCTAAGCGCGTGGTGGCGGCGCGCGTCAGAGGAGCACAGTGCGGGGGCTGGCTCAGCGCCGTCATTGGTAGCGCTATAAGATTGACGGACCTTGGAACTACTCTGCTAGTAGGTGGTGCCTGGTGTGTACAGCACTACTGTAGTATTTGTTTTAAGCAGGTGCGCTTGCACAGCGCACTTGGTTCCTCCTGTCCTGATTATAAAGCAGAGGCGAGGTTGCAGAGCTGTGTAACAGCGTTAGCGTAACCAGATTGGTGTCACCCCATAATGGAGTCACCCGGTGCGGTCTGCACCCCCCTAGAGACGCCGCTGCTAACATTGCTTCCTAGTTTTGTTTTATTCATGGAGTACAGATTTTAGAGATATTGCTAGTTATTTAATCTATCATTTTACAGAATAGGCACCTTTTGTATACATATATTTTCTTCTGCATTAAAATATATGGGCCAAAATAATATAGCAAACCTATCCTATCTCAACTGGTAATTTTCTTGGCTACAGTTTCTGTAACATCCGTGTCATACTATGTCGACAAAGTTTTGTATCTATAAGTCAAGATTTACTAAATTACACAACAGAAAAGCGTGCCATGCATCTATTTCATTATTATGATCACATTATTGTTAATTGTCCTAAATACAGAGAAAGTTTATACATGTGACACAAATCATACATTTGCCACAGGTATATCCAACTTAGTCTCAAGCTTCAAAATAGATTTTATCACGTCATAACAATGACCAGTCAATATTATATATATATGAGTGCTCTAGAAAGGGTACATTTTATAATATGAGTAATATCTCATCCGTGGTACAGCTCATATAAATAAACTATTTCACTTACTATAAAAGGGTACTTGTGGTCTGTACCCTATATCGTAACAGGGAAAGTTCCTCCTGTGGACCAGCTTCTACTGATCCTATTATCCAATGGAAAATATCTAAACAAATATATAGGTAGAAAGTATTTTATCTGATTTATACTAAAAAGGTAAAGTCTAAAACAGAAAGAGCAAACATGCACATACAAATAAAGTATCTGCTATTGATGTGTTATTTATGTGCATAACTCTCACCTGTCAAGAGAAGCAGACTACTAAGTATATTTCATTGGCGATATAAACCGCCCACACGTATGAAGGACTAAAAAGTCTCCAAACCATTTGGTTTCTCCATATTTTGTTTGCAATTACACGTTTTCATAGATGCCATTATACAAAGTTCAAAATGTATAAATCAATATACTTAGGGGCAGATTTACAAACCCCTTGCGCCGCTTCAGCGTCACTTTTAACATGAGAAAAGTGACGCAAAAGTGGCGCATGGGTCTTGTAAATCTGCCTCTTAGTACTCAAAGTCATAAAGTCCCATCACTGTACGAGCGTACAAACTAAATAGCTAACACGTATTTCGAGCATCTTATGTCAAATGTAAAAAAAGCAAACTGGGAAGGATATATTGCACATACTAATAAAATAGCCAGTGTCGTGAACATCTAATGGTAAATGTAGGCATAGCATATTGGGCAGATTTTAATGCACGAATACCAAACAGTAAAAAACCCCACCGTCTAGCTTTTGAATACACACTCCTCCTCCCCCCCCTCCCCTCCCCTACCCTCCCCTTCCCTCTGTAGCAGGAGAGAAAAAGCCTCTGCAGGCTTACTCAGTCAGGCGGAAAATTAATATTTGGAACGATCCCTGAAGTGATCAAGGAAAACCCCCCCCGGCGAGCTACCTCTCATTATTGGCAGCTCAAGAGATTTAACAACGATAAAAATAACAACAAGGATCCCAAATCATACTAACTTGTGTCATTCGTCGTAGTCCGTTCCCGTCCCAGCTGTAGTTTTGTCGACTGAGATCTCGGTCTTTTTCCGTTGTTTAAATACACTGAGTTAATACCATACACCTGTTTGTACTTTTTTTGGCGCCCAAATTAGACGTCCTGGCAGAACACGCTGTATTGGGAGGGATGAAGGGGGCAATCAAGACCGACTACCATTTTGTGTGTAAAAGGCCGCTTTATTTGAAACAGGTGCACATCACATGTACTAAAACTGGCAACCGCCTCACAAAACTAACACCTCTCTAAACATCGAGTTACCTGACCCCTTAGGTTTGTGTCTCCCTCCACCCCTACGATCCCCACATGATACAATCCCCCCACCCTGCATATACAGATATACAATTCCATAACATCCTCATGTATCCATTTTCTCCCCTACATCTTAACTCCAAAACCTGTCAATAACTGCAGACCTATCTGCCTTATTGCAACTGTAACTAAGCCCCTCTAATGTAACTCCAAAACTGTTTTCCCTTTCCCCGCTCCCGCTCCCCAAATCCCCAAACATCATGATAAAGACCCGAACTCCAGCCAAACTTGGCCAACATCAACCCAAACTCCGCCTGCACCTGCTCCAAGCGACAAATCCATACAGCAAAAACCTCCCCTGTGCACCTGTCCCAAACTCCGCCACCTGACCAGATATTGGCCGCCAAATTCCTCCCCCCCCCCTGTAGCCCTCTCTTAAGGGTGGGAGGGTGGGACAAGCTACAATACTTCACACCCAGCCACCAGGTTACAATACCTAAAATGGTGGCTGGGCGGAAGTGAAGCCCCCTTAAGTAGCCCTTTTTGGGCTTGTTATTAAGTTTTGGGCTGCCTTTGGGCTCTCCCATGCAGCCCAACCGGCGTCAAAATGGCCGCGCCCATGAGACCCCTTCCCCCTCCCAAACCTGCCCGGGGGACAGACCTCGTGGCTCGGCTGCCCCCCAAATCCCCCTTGGGAGGGATGAAGGGGGCAATCAAGACGGACTACCATTTTGTGTGTAAAAGGCTGCTTTATTTGAAACAGGTGCACATCACATGTACTAAAACTGGCAACCGCCTCACAAAACTAACACCTCTCTAAACATCGAGTTACCTGACCCCTTAGGTTTGTGTCTCCCTCCACCCCTACGATCCCCACATGATACAATCCCCCCACCCTGCATATACAGATATACAAATCCATAACATCCTCATGTATCCATTTTCTCCCCTACATCTTAACTCCAAAACCTGTCAATAACTGCAGACCTATCTGCCTTATTGCAACTGTAACTAAGCCCCTCTAATGTAACTCCAAAACTGTTTTCCCTTTCCCCGCTCCCGCTCCCCAAATCCCCAAACAGCATGATAAAGACCCGAACTCCAGCCAAACTTGGCCAACATCAACCCAAACTCCGCCACCCAGGGAAAGTGGGGTAGGTGATTACACCTCATCCCCCCTTTCCCTGCCCCCCCACCCCCACCCCGTCACCTCCGCGCACGTCACCAACCCATTACTCCCGTCGCACCCCCAACAACTTCGCCAACACCTCCCGAAGCTCCAACAGGTATAGATCCATTCCCATCCGGGACAAATGCACTCCATCTCCTCTAAACATCTCCGGCGCATCATACTTGATGTCCCTGTGCCATATGCGCGTAAAACCCAAATGACGACAGAAACGCACCATTTCCACATTTATCTTCCGTCTCGCCTTATCCACCGCTCCTCGCCACACTCTGCGCGGTACCAACTCGGTCCAAACCACCGTACACCCCGCCCAACACCTGCGCAGCTCCGCCAGGTCCCGCCGCATCGCCCTCATCAGCACCAGGCCAGTCTCCTGTACCAGATCGTTCTCCCCCAAATGGAGGACCAACACATCGGGGCACCGCCCCCCGCACACTAAACCATTCAGGGTTGTGACCAGCTCCTTCCATCTCATCTCCCCCCCTCCCCGACCAAAACACCTTGAACAGATCTGGATTGAACCCCAAACCATCCCCAAAATAGCTGTCTTGTGCTTGCAGCTTCGCCCTCTTCACAAACAAGTGACCCACAATCCAGATCAAATCTCTCGGGACGAGGGTCCCGCCACCGAACCTGGAATTAGAAACATATGTCAATCAACACTGTCCCCCCAATTCCAACACGCGCGCTCCCGCTGGTTCTGCGCCGCGCACATAGCGTTGATAACAATCTGATGTCCACCTACCCAAGCGCATGATGGCCCCCCTTCCCTGCCCCCGTCGGTGCGCCTCTGATGCCGCCCCTATTCGAAAGGAATGCGTGCCAAAACGCCGCCCATCCACTCCCAATCTTGCCAATGCCTTCCGCAACACTCCCAACAACTGACGCCCTGTCGCCCCCTTCCCATTCGCGTGCTTAAAAAACCACAGGCCAGTCGCATCCCCTGCAGCCCTCCATCTCTTGCCCCAAAGCACCGGGCACTCACTGCCTTCTCCCCCCTTGTCCATGGTCACCCAGGCCCCCACACTCCTCTGGTCCGTCTTGGACTTACACAACCACAAGCGCACCTCCGACTGCGACACTTGTACTTCCGCCCACTCCACGCCCCGCTCAGCCTTGGAGCCCAACAGCTCCGACACCCGGAAAGCCCCCGCAAACATCCACACCATTAGTGTCCCAAACAAACATGCTTCCCTGTCATCCCTGCACACGCGTGGCAGCATCGACACCACTCTGCCCAACATTTCCACTGATACCGGCCGCCGCTCCTCCCCCCCGCCCGCATTCCCGCGCCCAACCCTCCAACATCCTGGACCCCAATTCACCTGCGAACGGGGCGTATCCCCACAGTAGCTTGCCCATGAAACTGATCCCTGCCAGCTTACCCGCTATCGTCACTCTCGACAACCCCCTTCCAATCAATTCCAGCAAGTATTGCACCACCTCTTCCTGCCTGTCCCTGCCCAGCGGCCGCCACCGCGCACCATTCGCCACAAACTCCCCCCAGGCTGCCACATACGCTGTTCTGGTTGACTCTGCCAAGGATCCTAGAACCAGCTGCAACATCCGGTGTTGCCTATGTCCCACATCCACGCCGGCAGTGGAGTCGGGTCCCGTTCCGCGTCCTTGGCTAACCCACGGAATCTCCCCCACTGCGTCCGCAATGTCATTGTCAACTCCTGGGACATGTACCGCGCGAAAAGCAATATCATGGCGCAAACAGCCTAGCACAAACACTCTCAGCAGCTTCAGCACTTGCTCATCCCTGGCGGACTGGCGATTTACCACCTGCACCACTGCCATATTGTCCACATTGAACGTCACTCGACGATGCGCCAGCACCTCTCCCCACAGCCAGATCGCCACCATCAAGGGGAAGAGTTCCAGAAACGCAATGCTCCTCCCGCCCCCTGACCACTCCAGGGGCCATCTCTCTGCGCACCACTTCCCGTTCCAGTAGAGCCCGAAACCTTCGCTACCCGCAGCGTCCGAGAAGATCTGCACATCCCACACCAAGTCCATGTCCCGCTGTAAGGGCACTCCATTGAACTGGTGCAGGAAAAAACACCACATCCGCAAATCCTCCCGCACCCCCGCCGACACGCGCACGCGATGATGTGGAGGCCTCCGCCCCGCCAAAGCCCGGCCCAGGCGTCTGCAAAACATCCTACCGACCCGCACCACCCTGCACGCGAAGTTGAGGTGCCCCAGCAGCACTTGTACTTCCAACACTGTCACCTTATTCCTGGCCACCATCACCTGCAGCAGCCCCAGCATCTGTTGCTTTTTGTCCGCCGGCAGCCTTGCTTCCATCCTTTGCGAGTCTATCTCGATGCCCAAGAATGACAGCGCCGTGCCTGGCCCCACTGTCTTCTACGGTGCCAGCGGCACCCCCAGGTCCACCATGATCTCCTGAAACCTGTCCAGAGCCACCTGGCAGTTCGTGGAGTCCGGTGCCCCGACCAAGAAAAAGTCATCCAGGTAGTGCGTGACTCCTTGGTGACCCGTGCGTTCCGTAAAAAACCACTGCAGGAACGTGCTAAAACATTCAAAAAGCGCGCAGGACATTGAGCAGCCCATCGGCAGCGCCTTGTCCACATACCAGCGGCCGTGAAACTGGATCCCCAGTAGGCCCCAGTCGTCTGGGTGAACAGGCAGTAACCGGAAAGCCGACTTGATGTCACACTTGGCCATCACTGCGCCTCTTCCCTCCTTCACCACCAATGCCATTGCCGCTTCCACCGAGGAGTACACCACCGTGGCCTCGCTCTCACTGATAAAATCATTTACAGACCCGCCGTCCGGCCACGACAAATGTTGTATGAGCCGGAACTGCCCAGCCCCCTTCTTGGGTACTACGCCTATAGGGGTCACTATCAAGTCCGTCATCGGCCAGTCCTCAAAAGGCCCCGCCATGCGCCCCTCCTGTACTTCCCTGTCCAGTTTAGCCTGTACCACCTCCGGGTGCTCCCGCGCTGACCGCAAATTGTCCGCCCATCGACGCACCCGAGGACCCTCGTAACCCAGCCGAAAACCGTCTCGAAACTCGCTCCGAAGACGTTCCGCGGCCCCCGCGTCTGGGTAATTGCGTAGGGCCGCCGTCAACTTATCCACTCTAACCGGCGTATGAGCCCTTTGGCCCAGGCCCTTTTCCACCCGGCCGCCTCCCGACTGCTGCCTGCTCCCGGGTCGTGCCGCTCCCACCGCCGTGTGTGCGCCGCCATACTGCTGACCGGGCGGGCCCCAGCAGCGTGTCGCAGGGTGCCCATACCTCCCGCATCCCGAGCACTCGTGTAGAAAACGGCAGTGCTCTCTGGCACACGCCCCTTTATTAAAGTCCCAGCAGGGCCCCGCGGTCCCGGGCTGGCTCCTGGCTCCCGCCCCCACCCCTCCTCGGGTGGGGCGCCCTTTAAAGGGCTGATATATTATCGGGAGCCCGCTGGCGGTAAAGATGGTTTTTCCTGACCCCGCCAGACCCATTGTGTGCTGCCACAAATCGCAATCCAGCTCGCCCCACTTATCCTCCGTGTCCCACGCCATCCTTGCCCTGAACTCCTCGTCGTACTGCGCCCACGCAAACCCCCCCCCCCCAGTAATCTGCGCCTTCCGGATAACGCCCATGTACTTAAACAGGGACACTGACCTCTCTGGGAATTTCTCGCAATATACACTTGCGAAAATCAGAAATGCCGCCGTCCAGTTCTCAATTGTAAGCGGCACCCTCGGGCGCTTCTGTAGCTCTTACTCCTCCTCTTTTGACCCTTCCTTCGACCGAACTTCCCTGTGTAACAGCTTCAACAATTCCACATACTCTCCCTTCCATATCTTTTCTTTAGTGGCTGCCATCAAATGCGCCCCTAGCGGCTTCGTGACCCCCATATAAGGAAGTCGCTTAAATTTTAATTCTTTGGTGTCAGGTTTTTTCGCGCCCTCTTCCTCCGCTGTCGCGCTGCCTGCCGCTGCGCTGCCCGCTGCTGCGCTGTCTGCATGGCCCCCTATTTCCGGTTTCTCCGCCTTCCCCTCAGCCGGCAACCCCGCAGTGCCCCCGCCCTTTCCCCCAAGCGCAGCCACATCCGTCCCCACACCCCGGTCCACCACATACCTCCCCTTGCATAACCGATCTCCCGCCCCCACCTCCCCTCCTCCCCCCACCCCCACCGACACCATCCTCGGCGTCTCCCCGCTTTTACCTGCAAGCAAAGCATCCCCTCGCCGCTCCTCGACTCTCCTGTCCGACGCCGATCTGCCTCCCGACTGTGTCCGGGCCGCCGAGGCACCGAGGCCCCGTGACACCTGTAACAAAGAACCAACACCATTACCGGACCCCCGTCCGCCCGGCCCCTCTCTCACTTCACCTTCCTCTACACTGTCATCTCCTTCCTCCAACTCCACACCTCCCCACTTATACTTCCGGCGCACCGCTGGCGGCGCCGACCTAAACCTGCCAGAGGCCCTCCTTTCGCCTCTGCCCTCACTCAAAGTAAAATAGTCCTCCTTGTCGTTGCTCCACGTTTGCTGCTGTTCTCCAAGCCGCTTGGGCCCTGTGGGTGCTGGGACCGGTGAGCCCGCCTGGGGCCTTCTTGAGCCAGCCGCGCCGTGATCCCGTGTGGTCTCCAGGCTCGCTGCCGGAAGCTCCGCCCTCCCTTCTCCTTGGTGTCGCTGGGCCGCCCCAAGCCGTACCAAGTCTGCTCCCTCTCGTCGGCTGACTCCCTGCAATAAAAAAAGGTATTGCTGGTGTGCTGGTCCCCTGCCACTGCTCTGCCTCGCCCGCCCAGCGCCACTTCCCCCAGCCCTTCCCGCCCCCCCTCCTCCTCATCCTCGCTCCAACAGAGCCCCCCTACTCCTGCCCCTCCATCGCCCGCGAGTTCCCCCCGTCCCCGACCCACCCCCCTTTCACCCTCTCCCTGCCACCACCCCGCCCAGAAACCACCTCTGCCCGCCCCGACGGCCCCGCCTCCTCCCACTCTTGCCTCGCCTCTTCTGCCTGCTTCCCCTCCCCCGCCGCTGCCATACGGGCCTCCCGGATCCCTTCCTCCCACGACGAAAACACATCTAGGCCTTCCCACTCCCTCTGGCTTTCCTCCGAATCAAAAAGAAGCGGTAACCCCCCCCCCGTGTCCATGTACATCCCCCAACCCCCCCGCAGCCGCCCCCACCTTGCCCCGCCCCCTGCCTGCTTCCCCAGCCCCACCCCCCACCTCTCCTCGACCCCCCTTCTTCCCAGCGCTCCTGCCCCTCTCTCCTGCCCCCTGTTGGGCCGGCGAGGGGCTTTCAGTATGCCTCCACATGGCCTGGCCCTCTTCCACGTTCCCACCCTGTCCTTTTCTTCCTCCTCTCCCCCCCGCCCCGACCACGCTCCGTTACCCGAGCCTCCCCCCTGCCCGCCCTGTCTCCCGCTCTCCCCCGAGGGCCCGCCCCCCCTCCCGGCCCCCCCGCTACTGTCCACAATCTCCGGGCGGCCGCGCGACTCCACGCGCGCCCGCTCGGCATCCATCTCCAGCCGCCCTCCCGCCGCCCGCCTCCCCGCCCGCCCCCAACCGCTCCCTGGAAACGCGGCGAGGCGCCCCTGGCAACGCACCTCGCCCGCGACCCTCCGTCATCCGGGGCCGCGCTCCTGACATCGGTGCGGCCCTGGAGACTCACCTGCAATTTCTGAGACTTCCTCGGCGGCGAGCAGGCCAAGACGGCCGCCGCCACCCCAAAGGACGCCTGCCTCACCGGCCGCGCCACCCGCGGCCCCACCAAGAGGTCCATCCGCCCTGCTTCACTCAGCAGGCGGATGGCCTCAAGCACTCGTATATCCTCCGCGCCTGCCATCACGACAATTCAGAACCGACAAGCGACTAAAACCAGCTACCACCGACAAGCTACAATACTTCACACCCAGCCACCAGGTTACAATACCTAAAATGGTGGCTGGGCGGAAGTGAAGCCGCCTTAAGTAGGCCTTTTTGGGCTTGTTAGTAAGTTTTGGGCTGCCTTTGGGCTCTCCCAGGCAGCCCAACCGGCGTCAAAATGGCCGCGCCCATGAGACCCCTACCCCCTCCCAAACCTGCCTGGGGGGCAGACCTCGTGGCTCGGCTGCCCCCCAAATCCCCCTTGGGTTATGTAGTAAACCACTGCAGTTTTATTGAGCAGTGAACCAAAAAACGGACTCATTTTATTTACGAAAGTCTACAGTGTATTGGGATTTGTAGTCAATCATTACAGTTTTAATAAGCAGTGAGTCAAAGACGTAAATCACTGCAGTTCTAGTGAGCGGTAAACCAAAAAACGGACTCATTTTATTTACGCAAGTCTACGATATATTGGAATATGTCATAACTAATTACAGTGTTAATAAGCAGCACGCCAAAGAACAGGTTCGTTTTGTTTACGAGAATATGCATCGAAGCATTCTAATAAGGCGATGTTAAAACAGTTGAACAAAAAAGAGACTCATGATTAAATGATCTCTTCAGTAAAACACAATTCAATCCCATGTTAAACCGATCCCTCCTCATACATCTGATTACGATTGCAATATATCCGATTATATTTGTATTATTTCCGTTTACTCAGGATATTCGTGTATAATGATCACAGTCATATATTTATTATGGCAAACTCCCTGAGTCCAAAGTTAACATCATAACTTGCATAGTGTATCCACAGAGAGACACTATGTCAAAGAGGCCGATACCTCCTTATACATCTTTTGCGATTTATGATGTGTCGGATTATGCTGCCCTTGTTCTCATTATCATTAGAGTAGATCACAGTCAAAGCTAATATGTCAAAAGGTGTAACGAGACACTGCTGTCATAGCGTCTAAGGAGTTATAGTAGATAAATTGAAAAGAAATCCTGGAAAAACACTACAATACGGTGATTTTAAAATAAGCAGACGCGAAAGGTTGGATTAAAAATAGTAACTTTTGTGAGATACATGTCGGAACTGTGTCAAAGACAATAAGTACTTACGCCTCTGCTTAGACTGATAATATATTGAAATCCCATAGGGCATCTAAGTCCTTTTCATATTGTCGTGATTTTAATTCACAACTTTATATCATACGGGGCAGCCAAGAAAATCTAATCCAAAAGTCACTATCGCACTGTATAGAACTGAAGAACACGCCCATATCTCACACAGGCGCCCCCCAGATATATTGCTAGATTAAGTATGAGACGTTCATAGGAAGTGATGAAATTCATTATTACAGTTAAGTTCGATACTGCTCTCAGACGACAAATCCATTTAGCTTCAATCTGTCTTAGACAGGTAATTCTATCCCCTCCTCTAGCACCTGCATGGACATGATCCAATGCATGGAATGTAATTTTTGGTCGGGTGGGATGTGTCATAGCTATATGTTGGGCAACTGGTGAGCGCTCATCCATTTTCTTGATGTCTCCCAAAAGCTTTAGGATCCGAGTTTTTAGACATCTGATACTGCTTCCCACATACATTTTTTCACATGCGCACTGAAGTGCATAGATTGTATATGTAGTGTTACAATTTATGAAGGACAAAATGCGATATTTCTTAGATCTGTTGTACTGGAAATTGATACATCGATTAATTCCAAATTGGCAAACGTTACAGTTTCCACAGACATGGAAGCCCAATGGTTTTGCGGGAAACCATGTTTGGGTGTTAGTTTTTCGTTCCGCGATGTAGCTTGGACATAACATATTTCGTATAGTTCTACCTTTGCGATAGGTGACTCTGGGTTTGCTAGACACTACTCTCGACAGTTCCGTGTTGCTTTTGCAGAATTCTGTTTAAAAGGGGGAAGGTAATGTAGTAGACTAGTTGTAGGTCTTGCTCCTCAGCCATAAGTAGAATGTTAGTGGAACGTTGGTGCGCTTGAGAATGGAGAGTTGGAATGCTTGTGTGTGAGTGTGAGGATCAGTTGGAGTCGGGCTGAGCAGCAAGTGAGCTGCTCCTGGTGGGGTCCCCCCTTGATATCTACCATCTGATTAATAAAGCATCTTTCATATGCTACACCTCGACTTCTTCCCATCATTTCATCTTATAACACTGACCTAACTATAACTCATGCCTCTACAATGCACTGCTTATGACCTCACAAATTACATCACTCCTAAATTGACCTAAATAATATTAAATAATAATGATCTTTATTTGGATATAAAAAATATATCCTTAAAATCGCTTCTCAGTAATTCCCACAAATCAACACGTCAATAAATGAAATAAGGAGCACATTTTAACAACAATTGATCAATGAGAGTCGTCCGGATCATGTTGTTCAATTTCTGTTGCCTATTAAAGATTAAAACATTGTATGGCAAGCGGCAAAAACGCATAACATTAGGACAAAAGGGGGTTGATGTGCTGACAGTTTACGACATTCAACTTGTAAAAAACAGGCCATATTCAAGAAATTACTACTTGTTATGATAAAATGCAGTCAAATTAATATGGAACACTAGTCAGTGACAACAATTATGATAAAATGCCACCGGTTATAAATAATTTTAAAACTTAAAGCAAAATACGTTTTAAATTTAGACAGTTAGATAGGGAAGGGAGGGGTTTGCTGGTTCCTTCCAGCGTTAGCGTTAAGATACAGTATGTGCGCCATATTTTAGGTTGTGAAGGCTATGTTTAAAACTATGTTTTCTGGGCTCAAAGATGTAATAATTGCCTGTCTGCAGGCCTGAACACCTAGCCTATTCCACACTACTTTAAGTTTGCGTCTGCGTTGGGACATGAAGGTGAGGCATAAGCAGACCACGTGCTCCAATGTTTCAGCTGTCTTACCGCACCCTCTGCACGTTAAGTCTTCCATGGTACGCCGCCAAGAGGGCAGATCTTTTAAAAATCGCCAATCCCCCACTCTAATGGCCAAAAACCTGCGTTTTATATACAGTGAATAAGTGCAAGGTAAGATAGATAGCAGGGGATATCTGCTCATAGGAGTTCATAACTGACCATGCATGGCTGCGTTTGGAAAAATGAGCTTTATGGATAATAAGGGAGCTCATTCTGACGCCTTTTTTATTACAGGTTTTAAATGCTGTCGTGCTAGGGTTGAGGGCCCATAGGTCAACCGCCGTCATTTCGCGAATAGAATCCGTAAGAAGGCGGCCATACGAGCCCCCTGGGTTTTTCTGGCTGATCTCTAACCAAACTAAAGACTCTAAAGTGCCTATATCTGCTTTTCTGAGTTTATGACAGAAATTTAAGTGTGTGCCGATGTTGGAGGCCTCATAGTTTAGTAGGCCCAATTCTAGCCTGATCTGGGCAGCGGAGCCAGATTTAGGCAAAAGGAGGACTTTATTTTTAGATTTTGGTCACGAGTTGATTTAAGGTGGTATTTAGTTTACCCCTGAATATCTCGATGCCATACGCCAGGGTAGGCCCAATTTTTGCTCTCAAGACTTCCAATAAGAATGATAAAGTTGAACCAGACAGCTTTTTTGAGAGCCTAGATAGGGTCACCTGTAGGGTTGTGGCTATTACTACGATCTTGTTGCGCTGTTTGGTGAAATTGCCCCTAGAGTCAAAATGGACCCCTAAGTATTTGTATGTACTTCCTGTTGCTAAGCTTGTATTGTTATATGACCACCCACCACCAACGTTGCGTTTCCTTCCAAAGGTTACCACTTGTGTTTTCTTTAAATTTACCTCTAGTTGGTTCTTAGTGGTATAGCTGTGTAGCTTGTCCAAAAGCCTTTGCAGTCCGACCCGTGTGAGGCTGAAAAGAATACGATCGTCGGCATAAAGAAGATTACTTATTGCTAAACCTCCTACTTTAGTGGGGTGACTGTTTGTTTCATCCAGTGCGACCGACAAGTCATCTATAAACAGGTTAAAGAGAAGGGGGGCCATAACGTATCCCTGTTTGACACCTCTGGTTGTCATGATTTCCCGCGAGAGATGCGTGCCAGAACCCAGCTTCACCTGAACCCATGTACGTGAATACAGTTGGATAATCGCCTCCAGGAGTCTTTCAAGGATCCCCCATTGTTTTAGTTTTTCCCATAGCGCTGCCAGTGGAACCTGATCAAACGCAGCTTTGAAGTCAACAAAACAACAGTGCACAGCCCTAGATGTTGAAAGCGCTTTGTCGATGATTATGGACAATGTCAGTAAATTGGTCATAGTCCCGGAGTTGGCAGTAAAACCAGTTTGATTCATTGGGATCAGTTCGCGCAGCTCTGCCCATGGCCTCAGCTCCTGCAAAAGAATTCCTGCAGAATGCTTGGCCTCGATGTCTAGGAGGGCAATTAATCTGTAATTGCTTGGAGAGGCACGGGAGCCTGATTTGTGGATTGGGTGGATTATTGCACCGCACCAGGAGTCCAGAACTATTGAGGTTTTTAGTGCAAAATTGAAAAGGGTTGGTTAAGTGCCCCGACCAGAGAGCTACATTTGATTTGAACAGACTCTGAGGTAAGCCGTTTGGGCCCGGAGCTCCATCTGATCTTGCTTTGCCTTTCTTGGGTGATCTGGATATCTTCACTGCAGGAGTCTGCACAGCCTGTAGACCTGCACGCTCTATTACTTGGGGTGGTTTCTGTCTCTTTGGGGGTGCAGATTCTTGTAGGCGCTATGCTCTCTGGGGACCTAAAATGGTCAGTCAGGTAGGTGACCCAATCGGATTCTTGTATCTTTGCCGATCCGATGCTTGATGGACACGAGTTAGAGCGGTTGATTAAAGCACAGAATTTTCTTGCGTTGCGGCTTTTACTCTCCCATAGTAATTTTGCCCAAAATTGATTTTGATGTACTCAATTGTCTTTTTGTGCGGCCATTCTGAATGATTTTTGTGCTGATTGGTACACATACAGGAGCTCGTTGTTTCCTGGAGATTTTGTAAGCGCCCTCAAGGCGTTCTTTCTGGTTTTCTTCATGCACCCTTGAAGGGTTTGAAAGTGAAAACTGACGGATGGAAGTAGCCTTGTGGAGTTGCTGTTTAGCTGGAAAAAGGGTTACCAGTTGTGAGCAAAGCGTCGTCCATGCAACAGTTGGGGAGGCCACCTGGTCTATTCCACCTGTAATGAGAGCCAGACTTGCCTTCATGATGTTGGGGCTTATCTCTTCACTCCATCTTATGCGCTTCAGATTTTCAGTGAGGATTCCTGTGCATGTAGTTAGAGCAGATTTATGTTACTCTGGCTTTATGTTAAGAGTAATGACCTGGGGGCGGTGATCACTTTCCAATCGCGGTTGGATGCTAAAACTGACCAGATGTTGGAGCAGGGCTGAATTGCAGATGGTGTAGTCCAGGTAGGATTGCTTATGGCCGTTTGTCCAGGACCATTTTGTGGGAGTATCATCCGTTGATCTTCCGTTCATTACTAGATAGCCGGCACTGTAGAATTGCAGCACGCAGAGTTCTCCTAGGCCGCAATGGACTTCATTTGGCGGTTTGGATTGTGCCGCTGCCTCAGATAATATGTATTGAAAAAGCCCTTTATATTCTGCAGGTTTACCCTGGAAGAGGTTGGTGTTAAAGTCCCCTGAAATGATGCAGTCTGAATCGGGTTGGTCCGCGGACAGGTCACTCATGATTTTTGATAGACATGCCAAATGTCCCTTTTTTTGTGCGCGTGCTTGGATTGATGTAAACATTAAGAAATAGGAGTGAACGTTGTTTGCTCCATGAATTGATTTTGACACCAAGTAGCCAATCTTCATCAAAGTTTAGTGGCACAATCGGACCCTTTAAGTTGTTTGAAACATAGATTGACAGGCCCCCTTTTGGGTGGCCGTAGCGGCAGTCTCTGATTCCCGGTTTCCATAGTTCAATAAAACCAGCTACGGGACAGCTTTGAATAGCCCACATTTCTTGCAGGGCTATTACAGCATGCCTGCATATGAAGGTATGTGTCTCCGAGTTGGTTATTTTCTGCTGGAGACCGCTGATGTTCAATGAACACAGTGTAAAAGTGGGATCTGCCTGGGGGCTTGTAACGATTGCAGGTGGGGATGATTGGGGTCTTGCTTGTACCAGTGCTTTACAGTTTTGGTCCGTAGGGGGAAATTCCTGTGGTCAGTCTGCTTTTCTACTAGACAGGGCAGCCAGGAGCCATCCCCATCCTTGGGTTTTATCAGGGTTAAATTCGCCAGTTGAGGAAGTTGTGTTTGGTTCTGTTATTCCTAACGCATTTTTTACAATTGAGTACGGCCTGGTTTTAAGTACAGATGTAAGGCTTTCAGCTTTTGTCCGAGTTCCTGACTGGTTTGATAGCACTGTGGGGTAACCTGGGATAGAATAAGGGTAGATTCTGATGCCCCAGTCCCGGAAGATAACCTTATGATCCAAAAATACTCCTGCCCAGGAGGCCGACCTAAATGACACCAAGGTTGCCTAGAATGGTTGTGTGCCTCTTGGTGGAAGGAATTCGATGGACTATATGTCGTCCTATGTTAATGCCTCGAAATCCAGGATACAATTCACTAGTTTTATCATATTTGACCTGTTAAGGGTGTCATGCCACCCTTTTGACTTATATTCGGGAGCTGGGAGGATGTTAGTGTATTTTGAATCACTTTTAGTCCCCTTGTTACTTGGGCTTGGGTTGGGCTGGGTAGTTTTGCCGGCTGGGGGACCATCATCTGGTCCCCATTGGGGATGGGGCTGATGTCGAGGCACTTGGGGGTGAGTCCCCCTTTAATTGGCTAGGATAGGCATTTCTTGAGGTTGGTGGTGGTTGTGGGACGCTTGAAACTTTTTTATTAGATGCCGTTAAGAAGAGAGAAAATAATTTTGGAGGAACGGATGTTTGATTTGCTCTTAGTTTGTTTCTTTGTTTGCGCTGACGTTTATGCTCTTGCTTGCTGCAAGGTGGCTTGGGGGCAAGCAGTGTTTCGAGATTGAAGAGTGTGGGAGCAGCTAGGCTGACAGACAGCCCTGCCACGTTGGGGCTGATGAGGTGTGTTTCCTCACTTGCTGACCAAGTATTTGGGGCCGAAGCTACGACCAGCGCTGATGTCGTTGGGAGCGATTGGGGTTGATGGAGTTTTATTTGGTTATTACTCTGAGTTAATCAGGAGTTCCCCACTCGCCTGAGTCACAATTGCAAAAGATGTCGGGGGGATAACTGATTCTGAGATCGCATTTGAGGGTTTTTGGGGTGCTGGGAGGGGATTTTGGGCGGACTGCCTTCCTTCAACAGCTTGACCTCATTTATTACAGTGGATAGGAAAGCTGGCAGCGAAGAGAGTGATTTAATGATGGGTGAGCAGCAACAAACCAACTGTACTAGTTTTGAAGATGATTGTGCTCCTATGATTAAGTTGTTCAATTTATCCAGTTTGTTGTCGATCCCTGCTGTGAATAATGCTACAGTGTTCAGTAGGTCGACCTGCGTGTCTAATTTATCAGAGTGGTAATTTAAAGCGGTAACTGTCAATTGAAAGGTTTGGAGTAATTGAGGCCATATACTCGATATTATAGGAGCTTCTTGATGTGGGTTCGATTTTGGGGTAAGGTTAGGAGAGTTTTGAGGGTTTTTAAAGAAGGACAGGTCCGCTAAAAGTTGGTCATTTAAATCAGATTTTTTTGGTGATTTTTGTGAAGTTGTTATTGCTGTTGGTGGTGAGAATAAGCATTGTTGGAGACTGGTCGGATCCGGGCTTCCTTTTGGAGAGCTGGGGATATGTAGTAACGGGAGGCTAAGTGTGTCAATATTAGGTGCATAGTTATTTTGAGCGTGAATTTGTGGAAAAATTAGTTGAAGGTGAGAGGCTGGGGTAACCTACTTTAGCGCAGCAGTGTGTTGAGACGGCGATGTTAATGGGGTCTCTGACTGTGATGGTTGACGTGCTGGGGGGCGTAAATTGTGAGTAGAGGTCACTGGAGGGGGTTGGGTGGAGCAGGCCTCTTGCTTGTTGTAAGGTGGAAGAAACCGACTCAATAAGGGTTGATAACTCGGTGGGAGATCTTGAGTGATCCTCCCGCAGTCCTTCCGGGCTGTTATCTAGTTGTTAGATGCAGACCCAAAGATGTAAACTTCCGGAGCCGATGCAGGCTTTTTGATTGTTGTAAACAGCATTTTCGGCGGTTGCGTGCTTGACTTTACCAGTTGTTCTGAGGTACAGGGAGTGGTTGCCTCCAAGGGTTGAGGGAAAGAGGTAGACTTTGTCGTGTCCGGGGCTTTTTTAAAGTAGTCCAAGAGGGTCAGGGGTTTTAGTCCGTTTGAAGCTGGTACATGGGTGAGGAGAGTGCTGCTGTTGCTAGGGTGTTGCCTTCCATCAGGGGGCGACTTTAGATCCTTCAGTGTGTCCTGGAGGGCCAGAGGGCTCGTGTGGTTAGCCAGGGTGCGCTCTTGGTCGATTGCCACCTGTTTTGATTTTTTCCTTTTTGATGCGGTGGTGACCTTTCTTACTCTCCCCGATCTCATTGCTTCTGTTGAAGGACGTGGTTGCTCAGAGCCGCTGGTGTGGTGACCGGTGTAGTGGGACCTTCTTCCAGACCTGCACTTGGATATTTCAACTAGGTTCTGGCAGGATCATGAGGTTGTGAGTGACGTGGGGATCCCTAGTGTCTCCCTGGCAAATTTTCTGATCTTGGCTTGTCTTTCTCGTGGCAAGAAGGTCGGATATCAGATATCAGGTGCTGCTGCAATTGCTATTACTATTGCTGATGCAGGTGCCTTTGCTTTGCATAAAGGCACCCCCCTGCTTGCTTGCTCCCCTCCCCAGCCACCCTGCTCACAGCCACCTGTTTGCCGAACTGGCCACACCAGAGACCTAGGGTCCGTGCTTTGGTTCAGAGGCACGCCCCCCCAAATGCGACACCTCAACCGACCTGGTGGGGTCGCATGTAGGGGGGGGAATACGTGAAACCTCACGGCCTGGTCTCCGTCGGGCAATGCGGCCACAGGATGTCCATGAGCCTGGGGAGTCAATGGGGAAGGGGCGGAGGGAGCGGAGTGGACGGAGCCAAAGCTGGGGAGCTTCTCCAGAACAGCTGACCTGGCGGGGGAAGTAGATAGCGGCAGGGGGAGACCACACGGAGCAGAGTGGAGCTGGTGCCCTTAGCCCGGACCAGGGCTTGATAAATGCCCTCTATGGTGACCTGTAGGGAATGACTCGGGGGCAGGTTAGGGCAGTTTAGGGCAAACAGGCGGGGCGAAGCACCATGCGAACCGGGGGGGAGCGAGGTCTTGAACTCAGCCTGGGCTTGGCTCACGACCTACCCATGGCTGTGTTGCACGGCCGCTCACTCCCCCTCGACTTACTTGGACTTTTGCTTCTCCACACCACCGTCGCCTCGTTCTGCCTCGTCCCCAGGCCCCCAGTTCCCCAGGTCTATGGCAGTCCCAGTCTCGATCCCGGTAGCGTAGAAACAGCTACGGCAGTTCCTCCACTCACTCGGCCCAGCTCCTCCCACCTGCAGCCTGCAATGCCTCACCACGTCAGCACGCCCTACACGCTCTGCGTTCTCCTCCACCAGTCAGTGACACGCCTTTGGACAGAAAGAGATCAGATGCATTAACCATCCACCTTAGACTCATCTCATGGTCAGTGACATCACAGATTACATCACTGATGACATTTCAAATGACATCACTGATGATATCATCCACAGAACCACTCTCAAGCTGATTAAAACCCTGTCAACCACTCACACAGCCACTTAAAATCACACAAGCACTCACCCACACACCTACTCGGTCATATGACCGCTGAGACAGCCACCACACACTCATACAACTACCTATGCACCCACTCACACACCTAAAGTTACTGAAACGCCCAGTCACACACCTATACAAATACATTCATACACACTCATACATACACTGATATACAACTAATACATCCCTTTCACACATCCATACAAACACTCACACATCCATACAACCATTCACTTGTCCATTCACACACCCATACAATTACTAACACAGCCACTCACACACCCAAAACACCACTCAGCCACAGATGTATACAGTCACTCACACACCTACTGACAGACCTTTGCAGCCAAGTCGGATGCATTCCCACAACTGTGGGGTATGTCCCCCGGACATCAATAAAGTCCTCCATAAGGAAGGTTTCTTCTTAGTAAAACAACATCTTATTCAGGATTTTGTTTTCATCACAAAAAAACGTTCAAATGTATGATTTATCCATCATTTCACAAAATGTAACGTAGTTGCACATCCAGTCTTTAATCATCGTAATGCATTTCGGCAGATACACTGCCTTCATCTGGGGATATTCTAAAACAAAAAACGAGCGCTATCATTCAACGGTGAGATTACTGTGTAAAATCTGTGAGGATTCTTTAGGCTATTTGTGAAAACGCGGTGGGGTGAAGAAAATATAAAAGCTGAAGTGATGTTAAAAGAACAGAAAAGAACGTTGTCCTTAATGCTGTTAAACGAGCTGTGTTCATACTTTAAGGAAACGTGAAAAAGAAAAAAACAAGAAAAGGCAAAGTGTAATGTGTTAAAACACAATGTGCGCATGCTCCTACAAGTCGTGCTGTTAACTAGTGCAGGATCGCGTAAATATTCTGCGTGACAACAAGGTATTGATATCCATAAAGATTCACCTAATTACTAAATCATATGCAGTCGAGGTCTTAATGCATGGTAACATGCAGGTTAAAACAGTAGCGGTTCCGCGCGTACCACAACGCTCTGTATGTGTGCTTTCAGCTTCATCGCGGTCCCGTCAGCGAACCGGAAGTAAACATGCGGGTTAGGGGAAGTAATTTATGTGCTTCAGAGGGTGTAAGTTAATGAACCTATGGGCTAATCAGTGCCTAAATAAAGTGTACAAACTCATGATGTAGAAATTACCCGAAGGGATAAAAAATGGGTGTGGGAAAATTAAAAAAGGTGGGGTGTTTACGTGCGATGTTACAAACAAGTTAAACAGTTTTTTTGTCAGTTGAAAAAAATCAATAAACTTTTGTTAACTAAAGATATGAGACAATATAAACAGAACTACAATATAAACAAAATGAACCACGGTTCTACAGGTAACATGTATGTTCCACGCGATCATTAAGACTGTGTGGTTTCATAGAGGATAACAATGAGATCCAGTAGTTTTCACGTTGCAAAAGTGTATTATGATTGTCCTTTCCTTCAGTTTTTGTGACGTTCTCGAGTACACAGAATCTTATCTGGCTGACATTATGTTCCTCTTCAATAAAGTGTTGAGCTACTGTTGATTTCATCTGTTTTGTTCTTATGTTTGATTTATGTTCATTTAATCTTATTTTTATTTTTCTCTCAGTCTGTCCAACATAAATTTTGCCGCAGGGGCATTTGAGCATTCATACCGCGTTGGTGGTATCACAGGTGGCTGTAGCTCTAATGTTGATCTTATGACCCTTCATTGGGTGATTGATGGTCATCCCTTTTATAATGCTGGTACAATGATTACATTTCCAGCATGGATGGGTTCCCTTGAAACGTGTTGTTGGTGCATTTGTTCAGAATGTTTTATTAATTCTCCAATGTTTTTGCTTCTTGTGTACGCGAAGATAGGTTCTGTGTCGAAAATATTGTTAAAGTCCTGTTCCATTCTGAGTATTTGCCAATGCTTTTTTATGATACGTTTGTATGCTCCGCTCATGGTGGAATATTTGGATACTATGGTAATCATATCTCTGCTGTTTTTTTTTGTGTGGAAAATAGTTCTAGTCTGGTTTTTTGTGCGCAACGTTGTTGTTCCTGCTCGAGGATCTGATTGGGGTAACCACGTTGTTGGAATCTCTGTGTCTTGTTGGCGAGTTGTTGTTCGGTTCTTTCAGGGTTGGAAACTATTCTTTTGACTCTTATCATTTGGCTATTTGGAAGGTGTTCCTTGAGTGGTTGCGGATGGAAGCTCGAATAGTGTAATGTGTTATTTTCAGTTTCCTTCCTATATAAAACAGTTTCAAATCCTGTTGATGTCTTAATGATCTTCACGATCAAGAATGTTATTGTTTCGGTTTGAAGGTCATGTGTAAATTGTATTTGTGTGTCGATGCTGTTAAGTTTGTATAATTCTTCTCTCACGATTGCCATAAAATGAAGATGTCGTCGATAAATCTCACGAAAAGTTTGAGATGATTTATCCAAGGTTGAACAGTCAGTACATGATCTTCCTCAAATCTGTTCATAAAGATATTTGCGTAGGCTGGGGCTGCGCAATTTCCCATGGACGTACCGGTTTTTTGTTGGTACCATTCATTATCCCATTTGAAATAGCTATGTAGCAAAGTAAATTCCATGAGTTCCATTAGGAAAACTTTGAAATTTTAATCAAGCTCTGTTCCTATTAAGCTAAATTCTATGGCATCTATCCCCATATGGTGTGGGATGGAGGTGTATAACGAATTAACATCTACTGTGCACAGTAATGTTGTTTCTTGTTCGTTAAGAGTGATGTCATTAAGTTTGTGGAGAAAGTCCATAGTATCCTTGATATATGTTTTTATGGCCATTACGATTGGTTGCAAATACTTGTCTAAAAGCTTCCCCACGGGTTCATGTATACTACCTCGTATTGAGACAATCGGTCTACAAGGTGGCTCCTTGAGATTTATGTGAATCTTTGGGACCATAAAGAATGTCGGGCTTTTAGGATTGGCTTGAGTCAAGTACTTTCTGGTCTTTTCATTTATGATGCCATTGTCATGGGCTTTCTGTAGAATAGTTTGTAGGACTTTCGTGAAGTAACTCATGGGATTACTTTCCAATTTCATGTAGGTTTCCTGATCCAACAGGTGTAAGGATGCTTGTTTATTGTAATAGCTCGTATTAAGGACGACTTGTGCGCCGCCTTTGTCCGCCTTGGTACAAGTTATGTCTTTGTTCTGTGATGTAGCCTTTAAAATCCCCAACTCTTTAATGGTGTAATTTTTATTTTTTGATCTCTTTTGACAATTGAGCTTTGAGTGCGGTGCCTGCCATGTTGTGCATTGAAGTGCACAACATGCCTTCCTGGCATTGTGGTGGGCGGTGCTGAGTGCACCGCCCACCACAATGTTAGGAATGCAGGATGCATTCGCCACAGAGGCGGGCGCATCCTAATGGCAGCCACTGGACACCTGCCCTTATGGCAGGCGGTCCCTTTGTACTATGGTCAGCCCGCCATCGTAATGGGGCCCTAAGAGTGGATGGTTAACTCTGCTCTGCCAGCAGAGTTCCCATAGTATTGGCACTTTGCTTGGAGCACCGAGTTCAGCATTTACTCCGCCCCACCGCATGGCAGAGCAGAGTTTTCCAGGGCCAGCAATTTTGCATTTAAAAAGACAACATCTCATTCCTAAAGATGGCCGCTGATATATTAGGCTGTCCGTATTTGCTATCTTAGTCACTATGAATATCACTCTGGTCTACAATTGGTTGAAGTTCAGCAGCCATTGAATTGAGTGTTCATTGTTTCAGTTGAGACACTCAAGAAAACACTTAAACATTTCCTAGGAAAGGGTGAAGCTGTTTGTTTTTGGTGTCAGGAAAGACAGGAAGCGCAGCCGGGCAGTGTACGGGCTGTGCGGGGGAGTCTCAGACCTCAATGCACAGAGACTTACACTGCATCCTGCTTTGCCTACACCCTGAGCCAGTTCACTACAGTGCCCATCCCAAGGACACTGCTGAGGAACAGGTAAGATGTGCTGCCTTCACCCAGTCTTACTGTTCTTGCTGTTGTGGCTGCCCCCATGTTCAGGGCACCTCTTCCCCATAAACCTGTGGAGTCATCACTTCCCAGGCCCCTGGGTTTCACTTTCCTCAGACAATATCATACTGCCACATGCCCCAAAGCCCATGCGAAAGCCGGCTTCGCTGCCCTACCAAAAGACTGTTAAACGAGAGGCAAGCTGATAGCTTCCTGACCTCTAGAAAACTTCTGCTGTTGACCCATTAACCTTTCACGAGTCACAAATTTAACACCCGGTTTACATCCTGTGTGCACCACAAAAAATCATTAGCTTTGCAATAAAGTCCAGGCATTAGAGTGTCTCACTCATGCTCTTCCCTCCATTGCATGGAACACCCGCCTGCCCCGCGCACTGAGCCGCACCCTGATAATCAATTTAAACGTGCTCTGTGCAGTTGGCTCCTCGCCTGCTTCCGTACTAGCTGTGCACAGCATGATTTTATTTTAAGAAGCTTTCAGAACATGTACTGCATTGCTTATGTGGAGAAATTCCTTGTTACGCTAAAAGTGTGCCAGAGAGAAACATGAGGATTGCCGTTTGAAGCAGACATTGACTTAGACTTTGCAGTATCTAGGAATAGAGTGTTGTTTTAAGTTTATAAGATACTCTGCCCACTCGCGGAACTACGTGGAATTCTACAGAGTGTTTATGCAAATCTGCTGAATTCGGCGTATTGCAACTCCATGAGCTCCGCCCACCCTTAATGGAAACCAATGCTATACTTCAGCGGATAGAGGAGAAATGATCTAATCTTTAATCCAGGGTGTCAGATGTTGAGCAACGGATTAATAATGTACAGGATGTGGCAATCAAGATTGATGGAATGTCTAACGATATAGCCCTCCTTAAACAAAAAACTGAGGAGTTGGAAAATCGCAACAGAAACAACAATCTTTGAATTCAATGCATTCTTGAAGGGGAGGTGGGCTCTGACATGGTTGCCTTTCTTAAGATACACATTTCAAAGATAGTTGGGCCAAGAAGGGAACAAACCTTATTTTACAACGTCCTCATCAAATTGGCGCTAAATCTTTGGAGCTTCACCATTAAGTCACCCTAAAGCAGATGTCTTCAAATTGGGGGGTGGGTTCCCCTATGGGGCCTCAAGTGATCCCGGTGCGGGGGTGACAGCCTCTGGCAAAAGAAGCATTATGCTGCTAACAATTCTATGTTTTAATTTCATTTATATCTGGCTGGGAGAAGGTGTCAAAAGGGAAGGGATTCCAAATACTCTTCTCCACCCCCACCACCATTTCTAATAATCACCCATGGATACGTTTGCCCAATAGTAAGGCCAGTCTGACCAGAATAGTATGTTTGGAAATCATGTATATGGTTCCATTTTTAAAACAGTAAGAGAATTTAGCTATAAAGTTTAAATATGTCTTGTGTTTAAATATGGCAAGACATATTTAAATATTGCCAATTTAATGGAATAATTGTGAAAAATTCTGAGGGGGGCCCGATTAATTTTTATTTTTTCACTGGGGGGCACGGCAATAAAAAGTTTGAAGACCACTGCCCTAGAGGAATAATTGTTCTTTTTTTAAAATATTTTGAACTGCTTATGGTTCTATCAGCGGCTAAGCAAAGAAAGCAAATGTTATGGTCTGGTCAGAGGGTCTTCTCACAAGATGAGGCTCGTGCAACTGCTGCTCATTGAAAGAAGTTCCTTTCCTTCCACCCTGATTTCCATGAATGCTATGTATGGTGTTGTGCATCCATGCTTTTTCAAGGTGACCTATAAGGAGAAGACGTTCTGATTTGATTGACCAGACGATCTAGAGAAATGTATTTTTCAACACAAGGTTAAAGAGATGGACCCAGAATACACGGAATTCTTTTGATTGTTTCCCAGTTCTTAATATTCTATCTTCTTCCATTTGCATTTACAATGTCTTGTTTTTTTAGGAAGATAATGATTTTGTTTTTACTCTAAGGCATTCCTTGATGTTATTGTTTTTATACCGACTTTAGGTTGTTTTCTTCGCCTAACAATATTATTTTCCCTTTACAGATGTCTATTGCCTAGCCCAGATTCCTTCCCTTGATGTATTTTGCTTCCTAGACCTATTGAATATATTTTATCTTTATTTATCAGCAAATCAGTCAATTATGCATTTTCTCTATTTTTGTTTTTCTTGTCTCTTTTTAGCTTTATTTCATGTATATATATATTGGACACGCTCGAAAACCCTTTGTTCAATGTGATACCTGATGATGTAGATATTGGTTTGCATGTTAAGAGCGGTTTTAGACCCAAATCTGTGTTCTTGCCGCAAATCACTAACGAATCAATCGATATCTTTGAAAAAGCTATGGTCAAAGAATTTGAAAGATTGTCTAGGTCTAATAACCATGTGAGGCACAACTTAACTAGAATGCAATCTGAGGCCATCAAATCCCTGAGTGATGACAAATCTATTGTCATCAAGAAATCCGACAAAGGGGGCAACATGGTAGTGTTACCCCGTGATATGTACATTAATGAGGGTCTGTCCCAGTTGAGTGATTGCATAAAATATGAGAAAAGCAATAGGGCAACCGATCTGGCCTGTGTCTCAAAATATACTGAACAGCTCAATGAATGGAGGGAAAGGAAGCTCATCAGCAAAGAGGAATTTAATTTCATCCTTAATAGACACCCCAAATTGCCTGCCCTGTACCTTCGACCTAAAGTCCACAAAAATATAACCAATCCCCCCGGTAGACCTATTGTATCATCCAGGGGCAGCTGTTGGGAGAACACCTCAAGATATGTGGACTTCTTTTTCCAACCTTTGGTGTCAAACTTACCCTCATATCTCAGGGACTCTGGCCATTTCTTACAAAGAATTAATAACATGCCCTGGGACCCTGAATGGTTGTTTATGACACTTGATGTAAATAGCCTTTACACTTGTATTCCCCATCAGCAAGGGATTGACGCATGTAGACATTTCCTCAAAACTCGGTCTATCTCCTATCTTCCCCACACCGAGATGATTCTTGAAATGGCACTTACTTGCCTGACTAAGAACTTCTTTTTATTTAATGAAACAGTCTACCATCAGCTGCTTGGCACGGCGATGGGGACTTGTTTTGCGCCGAGCTTTGCCTGTCTGTACCTGGGACTTTGGGAGGAGAAGGTGGTCTACCAGTCCCCGGCGTTCCTCACCAAAGTTGCTTGCTGGCTACGCTACATAGACGATATTTTCGTTATATGGAAGGGTAGCCAGCAAGAGGCGATGGATTTCGTCGGGGATCTGAACTGTAACGACTTCAACCTAAGCTTTACCTGTAATACTGATCCTACAGTCATTGAATTCCTTGACGTCAGGGTTGAGAACAAGAAGAACACTCTTACCACAACCCTGTTTCGCAAAAGTACGGCTGGGAACAGCTTACTGCACGCCTCAAGCTGTCACCCGACCAATCTCATCAACTCCATCCCAGTAGGAGAATTCCTCAGAGCTAAACGAAACTGCTCTGATGAATTAGACTACAACAAGGAGGTAACCCTCATGAGCGAAAGGTTTAAAGAACGAGGATATGGTCGCAAATGCATTGCCAGGGCTCTGGCTAAAGTAAAAGAGAGAGATAGGACAAGCCTCCTCAGCCCCAATACACTAGAGAGCCAGTCTAACAAAGGTGTGATCAGTAGATTCATTACCGATTACAACTGTGACTCCAAGGGGGTGAGGAAAGCTCTAAGTAAATACTGGAGTATCTTAAAACTGGACAAAGATCTAGCTCCAGGAATCTCTGAGCATCCCCAACTTACATCCAGAAGACCGAAATCCCTGAAAGATCTTCTCTGTTCGACTCTCTTACCTAAGACGATCAAACAGAGAAACCTAGTACAAGGCTTTTACATCTGCAGCAGGTGTAAAGCCTGTCGCAATAGTAAAAACATAAAGGAAATACAACTGTCTAAAGATGCCAATAAGTTCAAAATCACCAAGCATGTGACATGTTTGACAGACCATGTGATATATGCATTGAAATGCCCCTGCCAGTTGCATTATATTGGCAGCTCCAAACACCAGGCCAAGAAAAGGGTGCTTGAACACATGCGAGCCATAACCAATGGGGATAAACAGTATCCCATTGCTAGGCATTTCGCCACGCACCACAAAAGCAATGCCAACTTGCTATCATTCTGTGTTCTGGAAACAGTCCCTTCAAGAGAACGAGGGGGAGACCGCATAAAAGAGATGAGAAGACTTGAATCTAGACTGATCATCAAGTATAGGACAACCCAACCCAATGGCCACAATTTACATGAGGAATTGAGTGTGCATTTAGGTTAACATGCTAGTTTGTCTGTGTATACGTCTGCCGTTTTTTAACTAATTTTGTGTTATTAATTTATCACTTTTAGTACAGTCACTCACTGCATGTCTCTCACTTTTTTGGTTTACAGAATTGCCTGGGAATCTGTCCAAAAATATAAGCCTCGGATGAGCATGAAATGTATGAATGGACTTCACTGTGAACTTCAGAATGATTTGGCTTCGCCCACTTGGGCGCAATCACTGAGACAGACAGTATGAATGAATCAATTCACGGCTGTCAAGGTGCCAAGTTTATGGATTGAACCCCCTTTTCTTGCAGTTACTTCTTTTGGACATTATTTGTGACCACTGTGCCCACTTGGGCTGCATTAAATACGCAAGACAAATACTATGTCTGCATATTAGCAACCCCTGGTAAACACTAATGTATCACCGGGAACTGTGAACTTCCTTATGAAGTGGCCTCGCCCACTCGGGCGCAATCATAGCAACGGCACCACAAGGTAAACAGCACTATGAATTAATCTTTAGATGTCAAGGTGCCAAGAATCCATCTTACTAATCCTGGGGCTACATGAGAATTTAATTTACGAAACTGCATTGTGCACCATTACTTTATGTTTGATATTTATCACTTTAATATGTCCATTCTACCGCACAACGAGTGTTTGTTTACATAGGACACAGCCCGTGAATTTACTGGTAGTCTGTTTTCCATGTGTATGATCTTAATACCATGTGACTGTACCATGTGACTGTATATAACCTGCACTTCCTGGTTGGTTTCGGTCTCGTGAAAAAGCAGATCTTACTGCGAAACGCGTCGAGAAAGCCATTGAATAAATCTCGCTTTGCACTTTCAAGTGGCCCGGATTTCTTTTTCCTTACTGGAGAGGGTTTTTGGTTGGATGTTATTGGGATTCGCTATCCCATTCGAGGCCCGCCTTTGGCAAGTGGCAAGGTTCTACAGCGACTCGTTTGGCTGGAATATATATATGTATATATATATATATGACCGCTCCACTCGCACCAGCCTGTAGCACTCAGAGGCGGGTCCCTGCCAGTCGGGGGTGCACCCGACAACAATGTCCGCTCCAACAGTCCCTCCCCGCAATGTTCGGGAAACAGGAGGCAGCACTCCCAAGATTGGATTCACAAAGTTTTTAATCTCACACAAAGTGCTTTCGGCACTCGGCCTTCGTCAGTAATGAGACAGTATATATTATATATATATATATATTACCTACTGGCGATCGCCAGTAGGTAGTCATAGTTAGGATTTTTTTCAAATGCAAAATCTCAAAATTCTATTGTGAATACCTTTGGCACCGGTTGACGAATCTGCCTGAAAATTTCCTCAAATTTGCCTCGCGGAGCTCCGGTCCTTCCCTAAAAGTTTCAGGGGGATTCGTCAAGCAGGGGCCGAGATAAAAGGGGGGGTCCCAAAACGTGTTTTCCCCATGTTAATTTCCATAGGGCGGTCGACCTCACTTTTAGCCCGAACGGCTAAATGGATTTCCACCAAACTTGGCAAAATTGTAGGGACTGGTAGCCCGATGTGCCTTTGCTATGTCTCAAGATATGTGCTCCAGTGGTTTTTACGAAAATTACCTTTGAAAAAATATATATTGGGCTACATTGGGCTATATATATGTTAGAGCCCAAATGTAGCCCAATGTAGCCCAAAGATGGCCACCAGAGACAAAAAAAACAAATGTAGCCCAAATATCAGCCAGATGTAGCCCAACTATAGCCCAATGACAGAATGTCCCAGAGTGTTTTAAAGAACAACTAGAGCGCTAACAGTCTTACTTATGACAAAAGTATGGCACACCTGAAGTCATCTTGATTGGAATAAAGTGTTAACACTTAAAACATTTAATTTGCAAAGGAACAAAATGAGGGGGTTCATTTTGCCATAGAAATTATGATTAGTGCTGAAGAAAGAAAAATTAGGGCACATTTTGAGTGACTTCTCAAATCCTCTTATATTTTATTAAAAAAATTCTGATATGCAGTCTCCCAAGATGGCCACCAGAGACAAAAGAGCCCAAATATCAGCCAGATGTAGCCCAATTGTAGCCCAATGACAGAATGTCCCAGAGTGTTCAAAAGAACAACTAGAACGCTAACAGTCTTACTTATGACAAAAGTATGGCACACCTGAAGTCATCTTGATTGGAATAAAGTGGTAACACTTAATACATTTAATTTGAAATGGAACAAAATGAGGGGTTTCATCTTGCCATAGAATTTATATATATATATATATATATATATATATATATATATATATATATATATATATATATATATATATATATATATATATATATATATATATATATATTCAATGAAAAAACCATAGGTTATACTCCATATATAGTTAGGAATTAGCATTTACAAAACCTTATTTTACTCGCATAAAACCATTGAAATTCCATATATAGTTAGATGCGCTAACTATATATCGCGCACCCGCAATCCACTGCTGATGATGTCACATATTACATCATTCATGACATGGTCAGTGACATCACTGATGACATCACTGATGACAACATCCAGTGACTGTATGTTTCTGTACAGTTAAAACATGTCTTACATATTGAAGAATGAGTGGATGTATAAGTGTCTGGATGAAGGATTTAGTGGGTGCATGACTGACTGTATGAGTGAGTGATTAAATGTGTCTCACTGAGTGCACGGGTTAGTGACTAAACTGTCTTAATAAGTGCATCATTATGTCTGTTGTTCTGTAAACTGCTGCATGTGTTGATCAGTAGCTATATGAGTAACTATATGGATTATTGATTGGTTGCCCAAGTATATGTATGGGAGACTGAGTGTGTGTGTGGGTGGCTGGGAGATGTATGACTCTGTGCATAGATGTGTGAGCAGTTGATACACTAGATGTATGGGTTCAAAAGTGCATGTGTAAACAGCTGTATGGGCGGTTGACTGTGTGCATGAGTGTATTGGTGAGTGAATGGATATCTCAGTGCTACATGTCAAAGTAAGTACATATGTAAAACACAGTACATGTGAGAGTTGACATATATAAATAACTGTGCATAAGAGCCAGTGAATGTGTGAGTGGCTGTATGGATCATTGTGAACTTGTATCAGGGATTGTATAAGAGAGTAAATATGTGTTAGTATATGTTTGAATAAGTAAAGTTTGTATAACTGTATAGTTGTGGAAATGGAGGTGTGATTGATTCTTTGCATGACTGACTAGGTGTTTGAGTAACTCCATGGATGAGTGGCAGTCTGTGAGTGTCTGTTTACACTGATTGTATCTAAGGTTATATTAGAGTCTGAAGAGGTTCATCGTATTATCACATGAATGATATCATCAGTGATGTGATCAGTCATGTCAAATGAGATGTCATCAGTGATGTCATCAGTGATGTCATTTGAGATGTCATCAGTGATGTCATTTGAGATGTCATTTGAGATGTCATCAGTGATGTCATCAGTGATGTCACTGACCATGTCATGAATGATGTAATATGTGACATCATCAGCAGTGGATTGCGGGTGCGCGATATATAGTTAGCGCATCTAACTATATATGGAATTTCAATGGTTTTATGCGAGTAAAATAAGGTTTTGTAAATGCTAATTCCTAACTATATATGGAGTATAACCTATGGTTTTTTCATTGAATTTCAATGGTTTTTTGAAAGCTAATATTTCTATCTGTAAAATGTATTTTTCTTTAAATCATAAAATATATTGTACATTTTTTTTATACATTTTTTTAAAAAAAAAAATTGTTCCGCTCCTAGTCCGCGAACTGGTCAGCTTCCCGTTAGCTGAATTCAAAGCCGCGACTTGGTGCGCGAGCCAGTAATCGCTCCTTAAGCGTGACTGTTATGTTATCATGACGTTTTGCGTTGTCGCGTAATACGTTATCCGACGCGCCAAGTTAGCGGACTCGAAAGCGGATTGGATAGTGGCGCAAAGCGCGAAACGTAAAGACAGCAGGTCATGTGACTCGATAATAACACTTTTCATTAGTTCATTTCACTTTTGGTTTCTTAATGATGTAATACTAGGTCATGTGATCTAAAATTAACACTTTTCATTGGTTTAGAACTTTGGCTTTTCCCAAATGATGAAAACCCCTCCTTCTTTCCTCACTCTGACTTTCATCTTGATGAGAGAAAGACCTTTGTACAATCCAGGGAAATGGCTTCTGTTGTTGCTTCTGGTAGTGTTCCCCCACCACCACCTCCACCTCCTCATGGAAAGAAAGGACCACCAACTCAACCAATCTTTCAAGAAGAGGAAGAGCGGGAAGAGGAGGAAGAGTCTGAATATTTGCCTGAGGAGCCCAGGAAATACAACAGGAAGGAAAATTTCATTTGGCAATTTTTCAAATTTCCACCAGGGCAAAAGAAAGTGAACGCCAGGTATGTCTTTTGCCGAATCTGTGATGAACGTCTTTCTAGAGGCACGGATAAAAAATATAGTTATGGGAATTTCACTATGCACAGACACATGAGCAGGTGGCACCCAAATAACTACAGTGCAGCTCAGCTTCGAGACGAACAACAGAATTCACCAGCAATAGCCAGAAGATCGGTTGTGCCAGAAGTTACGGGACCTGAAGCAAGGGAGCTGATCCCAAATATTCAAATGGACATGGGGGAAGTCAAACAAGTTTGTGTGAGGTGCAATCAAACATTATGCTACCGCGAAAGTAGTATAACTCTTATCATTAGAGCCATCAAAAATCATGTATGTCCAAAACGCCCCCAAAAATAAATTCTTCTTTTTTTTGTTGCTCCTGTTGAGCCCTCTTCGATGAATCATTTTTGTTTCCCCCCCTTCCCCCAAAAAATAAAAACAAATACAAAATGTTCAGAAAAAAACAAAAAAATATAAAAAATGTTCAGAAAACTAATAAAAAATTTTTAAAACAACAAAAACAAAAAAAAAGTTCTTTTCAGAACTACCTCCCCATTATTAAAAAAAATTGGTAGAATTCTTTGAACTCTGCCAAGCTCTATTTCTATTAGTTCGCTCCCAGTTCGCACTCCGGTACGCGAACTTTGAGCGCACCCAAAAAATTTTTTTTTAAAAAAGGAACAGTAAGTATAAGGAAAGAAAACAGACAGCTATGTTACTATAAAGATAGCTATAGGGAGTAAAGAAAAGATACTGTGACCCGCAATTCACTTCTGATCATGTCATATATTACACTATTTTTCACATAGTCAGTGACATCATCAGCAGTGGATTGCGAGTAACAGTTTTTTTTGTTTACGTCCTATAGCTGTCTTTTTTGTAACATAACTGTCTGTTTCCTATCCTTAAACTTACTGTTCGTTTTTTTAACGAGATAACAGATATGCCCAATTATTACATCATTCATAACATAGTCAGTGACATCATCAGCAGTGGAATGCAGGTTAAAAAAGTAGAAAACATTTACCTTATAATTCTTGTTAATTTTTAAAGAAAATTTTTCATACATTCAATCTGTAAAAGAGAGAACAAACATTTCCAAAAATATTAAAACATGTATTTAAAAATTAGAAAAAAGAAGGGAAAAGGTTCAAGAAGAAACACTTTTTAAACAACTTTGACACTTATAGAAACCTCTACTTCTCTACGACCCCTACACAATCCTAAATATATTTATTTTCAACAAACAGTATCTTCATGCTGATGAAATGAGGCCTATTTTGAAATATGATGCTTCTTTTGCATTGCTTATGTCTCACAATAGTGATGCCATAACAGCGCAAAAGAGATGTGAAACCATCATAAAATTGTGTCTAACATTAAAATGATTATTTTAGGATGCAAATAAGATGTGTGCTTTCAAGAGCTTTCTTTGAGGTGAGGCCTCTTTTCTTTTTTTAAAAAAAAACAGTACCCAGAAGTACAGCACTGTAAGCATTAAAATTGACACTTACAGAAGACTCAGCTTACCCATATGTACCTCACATTTCTAAATGTATATCATAAGTACAAAAACCATAACATTAATTATACATGTTAAATGGTTTATTTTTGCTGTTCTCAGAATGTATCAAATTTCACTTAAATCAGTGACTTGAAGGTATTCATCATGTAACAGCGGGGAAAAAAAACACAATCAAAATGACTGTGTTTAAAAAACCCATACAACCTAAGAAATCTGATTTCAAAACTCCTTAAAATTGACTTACTTTCAATGACGTCGAATGATCTCCTATAAACAGCATCCACTCTGTTGTGCTATAAATATTTTCAGCCCGCCACTTTCTGAAAGAAAACCTCCATCGATACGTAAAATATGTTACATAGAAAAAAAAACTTCTCTCATTCTATCACATGTTTCCACTAGGCCAAATCATGTTGCCGCGATTCGCAAGTCTTATATTTCTTCCAATCAAATCCCGACATTTTCTATTTTCGCAACTTTCAAAAATAAAATATTTGAGATTATTTTCACAATCCTGGACTACTAATATCTTACTCTTCTTTGTCACTCATGTTCTCCTTTTCCTATGACACTGATACTGCTTACTATGAAGCAGACCTACTTGCATCAGGTTTATATAGTTGGATTTTTAATCTAGACAGCATTGCAGACTTACATTCCCTCTACTTAAAATTTTGGTTTTAAAAACACCAGGTAAGAATTTTTAAGGTCAAACGCCAATTTTTTTTTGAAAGTTACAACGGAATCATTACAGAATGACCAGCCGTTTCCAGACTTTAAGTAAGCTGTATAATGTCCTGATGTTGTTGATGGACCATCATGATAGATAATTGCTACAGTTACAAAAGTCCTCCCTGATATTGACAGCTGAGAAGCCACAAATTTTTTTATTAAAGTTGACAATTTTGATCCATCAGGCCTACATCGTTGGATCATTAAAATGACATACTGGCTATATCTACGTATAAATAATGTTGACATCATATCACATTTACATTGGCTACACTCCATGTTTTGATCCGCTGCATTTACTAGCTTATTAAAGGACACTGATTTACTGTCTGGCAAAGTTAAATATATAAATCTTTCTGAGTCTACACTAGTAGTACTTGATACCATACAGTTCTCGCAGTCATGCTGCCATTGATAAGAAAGCCCAAACAGGTGATCTACATTTACACCCTCATCTTGCAATACATCAAGCATATACATTAAAAACTCCTGACAATCTTGCTGATTATTTTCAGAGAAGTCTGTTTGACCTGAACATTCATCTAACAGATAACGAACTTCAGACACACTTTCTACTTTTGTTCGATCAGTGCTACATTTCTCTAACACAGAATTCAACAAGCAGCATAAACTTTGCTCCGAATTGAACACAATCTGTTCTTTTAAACTCTCTAGTGAAAAGAGAACATTAACCACTACATTTGCATAGCAGTTGACACCAGAACTGTTTTCAAATTGAAAACCGACAACATCTTCAACAGAATCCACTTTCTTTCTGCTAACAACTTTCGGTTCATTGACTTTTAGTCTTTTTGCAACAACCTCCCTACTATTACTGATATTTCTACGTTTCTGGCCTACCACACGTTTCTCAAACAAAGGATATTGAGGCAAATGTGGCGCATACTCTCTTCTTAACCTATTGTATTCCTTAACACAATCTAGATCCGCACAAATGTTTGTGACATCACAGTCAATCAAGTACAATCCCGATAAAGTTCTAACTCGTGACAATGCCACATATGCCATACCCTCCTTGAACACAGAACTGCCAATATTCACCAATGCACAGTCTACACTTAAACCTTGCGATTTATGGATTGTCACCGCATATGCCAAGCAAACAGGAAACTGTTTACGGCGAACATATAAGTCTTTAACAAGCAAAAACCTAGCAGAACAACGACCAATTTGCTGTACTTCCTCAATGCCATCAAATTTAATTCTTAAAAATTCGATTCCATCTCTATTTTTGTATTTCTCCAAATCAACAACATTACCCATTGATCCATTTACTAGACCTCTTTCTACATGTAAATTCCTTCTCAAAATGATTCGGCAATTTAAACACACATTCAAAGTCTTTTCAAAACCCGCTGTTTTAGATATAGTCTTCTCTAATGAATCCAATTTTGATTTCAAATTGTCTGACAAAATAATTGTTGATCCCATGTGCTCTAATTTGTCGATAGCTTCAAGTTTCACAATCTCTTGCTTTTCTAAATTCAACATTTTATTGTTGAAGATGGCACATTCTGCAAGAGTTGGCATGAGACATATCCCGGACTTCTTCTCAGTAATTTTCTGAAAAATATTCTCAGGCACAATCTCTTGTTTGGGATATAAATTTGACAGTAATCGTGCATTTAAAGCTTCTCTCCCATGCTCGGTCACTTTTCCAATTCTAATATCTTGTAGAATATTCTTGTAATCTTCATCCTTTGCCTGACGCATATTTTCATGCAGTTCTGCATAATTGAAGTTTAACCATATATTGACGTTGCCAATGCTCCCTAGGCACTTCCTGGTATCTTCATGTGTGAGTATTTTGAACACAGGTTGACCTTTTACTGGTGTCAGCTGCAGAAGATCTCCGAAAACAATGATGTGTTTGCCACCAAATAACACATCATATTCAGTTTTAAGTACTTCTTGCATTCTCAAATGCACAAAGGCAAGCATGACATTGGAAACCATGCTTACTTCGTCAATGATAAGTAGTTTCATTTTCCTCAAGACTCTTGAAACTTCACAGCAAGCATCTCCAGATAACTTGTTGTATTGTAATTTGTTGTCATGCTCCACCGGCAGCATCAGTAGACGATGCAAAGTAATACCTTTAATGTTATGTGCTGCCAGTCCAGTAGGAGCGGTGACAACACAAGACAGCGATGACTTAGTCCTTTCCTGCAAATAACAAGAAATTGCTTTAATGAGGAAACTCTTTCCAGTTCCCGCTTCTCCACTCACGTACAGTCGGACAGGCTTCAACGACGTACATGAGCACTCTTTCTTCTCATGACTTAATCCGTGCTCAATTTCCTTGGTAACTTCATCTTATATTTTCCTCTGCTCAACGTTGAGTTGTTTTTCCAAGTCTTCTAAGTTAACTGAATCCTCCTGAGCATGTGCCATGGCTCTTTCCACTTCATTCATAGCAGTGGCAGCTTCATTTTCGATAATAGGTCCTCCAAGTGGATCTTGACTCAATGAAACAGAACTCTGACTGTCCTGAGAACTGTCTCTGGCAATCTCGGCTGCAATCGTTGCTTCCTGCTCAATTTCCAAAGTTAGCATTTCTTGATATTTAGGAAAAGCAGGACATTCTATGGACTCCTTGGCTGCATTAAAAGAGTCTTCGTAACAGAGGAAATCTCCAAGCAGTTCCTCTTCTGCACGCCAAGGCTTGAAAAGTTGCAAAAGTGCTAAATAGAAAAACTCCTTTCTTTCTGGAGATTCACCACTCAATTTTCGATGGTTTACTAATTGGCATTTTCTTTGCTTGACCAGGCATCCCTCACTTCCAATTACAGCATACACTCCTTTCTCAATATCTTCTTTGATGTTCCTCTTGAATATATAATTTTGGAGAACCTCATATAGACAAACATTCTCAAGGTGACTGCTTCGATTTGGATAATATGTATCCAACATGTTGGTCTTCAAAATGTCGGTACTGTTTGGCTCCTTTTCCGCCAAATACTCAATTTCCCGGACAGGTTTTAGAACTCGATTTCGCGTTGCAGCAAGACCAAGACTCGCCCAAACGATACTCCTAGATTTGGCATAGAGACTTGCTGAAGACAATCGATCTGAACATTCGTAAGCTCCGATTTCTCGATGCGACAACATCTTCAGACTGAAACTATACAACTTCTTGCTGAGGCTCTTTTCATGGGATATGTCCTCCCACATATCCTTCAGTTCTGTCTTTTCTTTTTTGGTGATGTAAGATGTCACATACCGAGCCACAGCCATGCAGTTGTCACCCACAAACTGTATATCCATGTTAGCATTCCACATGGACAAAATCACTGGGTTGTAGTCATTGATGTACTTGGACTCTTCGTTCCTTTTCAAATTGTATGTATTTTTGGGTGATTTCCTCGTCACATTATGTCGTAGTGAAGACATCAAACTGTTCACTTTTCCTTTAGAAATTACCGGCCGTGGAAAGTTGAAACGACATTTGGTGTAGAACTTGTCCTTGTTTCTGAATTTACGACGACAGTACTTTCCACAACGATGGCTTTGGAAACGTAGAACTTGTTCTCTTAGGCTTTTCTTCTCCATTGCATTTGGAACAGCACACGTAGAATACTGTTCTATGAAATTCATCACTAAGTCATCGGGATCTGTTCCAAATTTAGGAGCATCCTTGATCCACAACAACATATGTATATGAGGAGCACCTCTTGCTTGGTACTCCTTTCTCCAAAAGAAATCCAACACCTCTCCAAGAGGTGGATTCTTCTTATTTGTGATGAAAGACATCATAGCTTCAAATTTATGATTGAAGTACCTGCATACATTCACAGGATCCAAAGAACACAGTTCTCCAGGTGTCTTGAATTCAATGTTTTCAATATTTCCATTTGCTTCTCGTAGAAATTCAAGTAAGTCTTCCCAGCCATACTCGGCACAGCTCAGAGTGAGGAACCATGTCGGAGTTCCTAAGTTCCTCAGCATACATTTTAAATCACCATGACGACGATACCAATACTCATTAGTACCACGCTGACACGCCATGAGATTAATTAAGTGAGAATCCAAAATACTATCTTGGACATTAACTTTATGCATAAAGTCTCTTGCCGAGATATTTCGCATCTGTATACCACTTTTCAAGATGTGGTTCACTGCATATGACAGTCCAGACAGATCGCTTTCAAACAGGAGATGAAACAAATAGGGAATGCATTGACGAAACCTAGGATCTTCTCCATACAATCGTAAAGTCCGGTATTCAGACGCAGGAATTTGATGAGATCGCTCATCATATCTTCCTCCTCGACCTGTGGGAAATAGCTGTGGGAAACACCGAGCTTCCAAACTTTCCTCCCAAACACTAATGGGACTCCCTTTGGCTTGTTTCATTTGAAACAACTCAATAGCATTCCCCATGACTTCCTTGGAATGCAATGGATGAACACTATAATGTTCATATATTTCTTCACTTTTAGAGGCCTCTACTTTCTCAATTTGCCCAGCACACAAATCGCTATCCTCTTCATCACTTACTTCCTCTTCTGCAACATACACATTCTTATAATACTTATTATTTTTCTTCAAATACACTGTTGCCTTTTTGACTTTCCTAACATCCACTAAATCTTGCCATATTTTCTTATTCTTTGTCGGAACCCCATTAACCAAGATAACCAGAGGTTCCTCTTCCACTTCTTCTACTCCAATTGTGTTAATGTTTTTATTCAAATCTAAAGGCAAATAAACAACTCTTCCCTTTAATCCTCTCTGTAAATCTGCTGGAGGCAACTTCCCTGTCTTTGGCTCCATTCTTACAATAGCCTGAAAGGGATGAATACTTTGAATCAAAATAGATTCATAAGTATTTAAATCCTTCAATTCAGAAGGAATCTCAACCAATTCAAGATTATTATGAACTGCCCTAGCAGGCATCTGGTTTTGGTTTAATTTATTACAACAATAAGTACACACACGTTGATCCGATCCCAAATCAAAATCATTTTCTACCATCAAGTATGTGGCAAAATCCTTCCATTCACTATTATTTTCCCTTTCACTTTTTGCATATAAATCCACTACCTTAGTCTGATTCTTATAATAAGTACGTCGACAACAAACACAAGTGAAATTAGGCCTCTCACTTGATTTCATCTGAAACGTGGCAATTTCCTTCTGAAAATTATCTGTACTGTAAACCTGTACATTATCTTCCACATTACTCTCTACTTCAGGGTCAATTTGAACATTCTCATCTTTACTACTAAAGTAACAAAACTCAATTTCTTCACAAATATTCTTCACATCTATTTCAGAACCATGCAAAAGAGCAGCACATAATTGTTTAAGCATAATTGCTGGACTCTTTGCATAATACAACATTCTCACTAATTTTCTCACTTTATTATGATGCACTGCTAGCATCCTGAAATGATGAAAAACACTCTGGCATACTCTCCTGGAAAGACAAGCCAGTGAATGACCACGCAAACCTGTTATTTGTCTCACTCTGCAAGGATCTAAATCTTGCAACAACTTCATTTTCTGCTTCAAACTTTTCTTATTAAATGTCCGTATAAAATCACAAAGCAAATTGATGGAAACCTGTCGCACACTGCAAATAGAACTACACTTCCAAATGTACACAGGAGCCTTAGGACGTCTTCCTAAAACCTCATCACTTAGCGCCTCTTCTGTCTCTGTTGTCACAAGTTTTTCTTTTTCAACTGGACAACCATCCTTCACTTCATAAGCTCGACCACTGATGTCAACTGCATGCACCAAATCATTATCCTGAAAATAACTCTCCTCATTAAAAAATGCCTCAGAACTTGAACTATGCATCCATTCTCCGGAAAAAACTTCACAAAAGTTGCTACGATTTACTACTCTCTTCCATCTACTGTTTGTTTTAAAATCAGAAATTACCTTGCTTAGTTTCCTAATTCTATTGATTACCAAAATAAACAACTTTCGCTTAATTTCAAAAGCATGATCAATAATTTTCTCGACATTTTTCTTCTTCTTATAAAATGCCGCTTTCTGTTTGCATTTCTTAATATTTCTTAATAAATTAACTATTATCCGATTACGGAACATTCGTTGTCGAATGTCCCTAAACTGTTCTTTCCTTCTACTATCATGCACAGAGTTATCTCTTCCTCTACCAGTAACATTTTTCATGGG
The DNA here is from genome assembly GCF_964263255.1 of Lissotriton vulgaris. Taxonomy (NCBI): domain Eukaryota; kingdom Metazoa; phylum Chordata; class Amphibia; order Caudata; family Salamandridae; genus Lissotriton; species Lissotriton vulgaris. Next base: position 2,123,736,348 of record NC_141687.1, on the reverse strand, counting down.
TCTTTTCTTTCCATTTAAATTACTCTTCTTTTTCTGAACTGAAACATTTGGGCGAGAAATACTTTTTTTACTACAAATATTTTTTAAGAAAGACTTTGTGCTCTTACCCGGAGCTTTCTTGGTGTTTTGATAAGTATTTAGGGAAGAGGACTGCTGCAATAAAACATCACCGTGCTGTCTTTGACGTTTTCGAGCCTTTATAATTCTATTTTTGGTAGGCATTTTCCAAACTATGAAAGAATCTGCAGTTGAATCTGTTGAAAAATATAATAAAAAATGTTAATAACCACTATTACCAAACAGTAAATGAATAACAGTCATCAAAAACTTAATGCCCTTCTTATTATTTAACATAGCAAATCAAGGCATATGACTGTGTATGATGTTATTTTTCTTTTTTAAATGGAAAGCGTTCTTCATGGTGCAAGTTTCTTGTAAATACGCTCCCACCTGTGAAAAGGAACTTAGCAATGCAAAGCTGCTTGGGTCCCCAGTGTCTGTCAACATTCTAAACAGTCCGGAGCGGCCGCCATCTTATCTCTCGGTAGGATCGAGAGAGAAGAAAAGGTGAAAAACGAAGGGGAAATTTAATAAAATGGGGCAAAGTATACCCCAGTTGACCCCCTAGGAATGTTGTTGGAATTTTTTAAAGGGTCCCCTGAGGAAAATAAAAAAATATATATTTTTCACGATAGAACCGCTTCCCAAACACCGAACTGGTCCGCAAACTGCACGAGAATACGCCATTTTGTGCGTCGTTTTAATTAAATTACTAGGAATAAGGAGGTGCGGGAGACGTATCCTATTTCCTTATATTTTCTGAGAGTGGCTGAGGAGTCTCATATATGTTGATACATGTGTTCCAGCGGCTGTGCGTGAGCTTTTTTTAAATTTTTGCTGCGTGACGTCTGTTAACGTTCGATTCGAAGGAAATCAGGAAGTGTTGACCACCAATTTCTCAGTGCGATAAAATATTTTGAGATATATTATCAAGCCTGTGCGCTAAAATTATATGGCTGAGATACCCGCCACCCCCTCTCAACACAATCCCCAAAGAAGGGAAACCGGAAACAGTTCTTGAAGTTTTTTGGATTTGGGAGGGAGTGACCCTCCCGGCCGTATTTATTAAAACAAAAAATTAAATACATTTTAAACATTAATGTACAATTTCATACCACATTGCGATGTTTGGCTAACCTTAACAGATTCTCTAATACAGAGGTTCTCCTAGCCGAACTAACATCCTACAAAACATTTACTTGAAATTGAAATTGTACATCCTAACGTTTAAGGGCCAACGGCAAGGTCGTAACCGGTGTCAAGATCCCTAACCAGACATACCCCCCCCACTTGGAGGGGCGACAGCACTGAGGCGTACTCAAGTGCAACTACTACCAATTTCCCTTGACTTGACGGGGGCACTTATCAACTCGACGCCAGTTAAAGGTCGTTCGAAGACTCGTGTGAGGTATCTAGAAGGTATCGTAGACCTCCCCCCAACCCCACACAACTTACCGCATCTGCCGTCGCAGATGTCACTGGCCCCGGGAAATTCCCCAGGAGGGGGCTGTAACCCCTCCTACACAGGAAGGGGCCTTGACCGCCTTTCCTCTTCTTTCGGCGACCCATCCTTAGAAGGGACCGCCTCCCCGTTGAGGGGCCAAAGGCCACCTCCCCCGAGCGCTCCCATCCGTGTTGGGTGACGCCCACTCATAGGGATCTTCCAATTAGTGCTCACCGATCATGACCTTACCGCCCGACCAAAAATAAATACGACAAATGATAACTAAACGAAACTACATTGGCCACTATGACCGAAAAACCTGTTTATAAATGGACCTTACAACCGAAGTTCTTTAATCACAAACTTGCAAACTTAGACCAATCTTTATTACACCTTCAATATCAACACAACACTACGATAACCTGAAAACGAAATAGAATCATTGATCAAATTTATTAAAACAACTAGCTGTCCTCAGGGGCTGGTGGGTGGGTCAAAATTGGCTCTTCGTTCCGTCTCGAGCTCACGTGCAGCGAGGGGGTGCAGCTTCAGAGCACAGGAACAAGAGGCTGTCTTCTGGTCTTGCGTCCCTCTTTATCCATCTTCAGGGCGGGCGTAAACCCGCCCCTGCCTGCCCCGAGGGCGTGGCCAGCCGCGTCAGTGTCTAGGCCAGCCCACTCTAGGGCGGGAAAAAGCGCGCCCCGGCTACGCCGCTTCGGGCATACCAGCCGAGACGCGCCTCCCGCCCAAAATGGCTTCCCGGGGGGATCGAGGCACTCTGCCATACGTTCGGGGGGACCGAGTGGTCGCCCCTTTCCATATGGCTGAGATACCCGCCACCCCCTCTCAACACAATCCCCAAAGAAGGGAAACCGGAAACAGTTCTTGAAGTTTTTTGGAAGTGGGAGGGAGTGACCCTCCCGGCCGTATTTATTAAAACAAAAAATTAAATACATTTTAAACATTAATGTACAATTTCATACCACATTGCGATGTTTGGCTAACCTTAACAGATTCTCTAATACAGAGGTTCTCCTAGCCGAACTAACATCCTACAAAACATTTACTTGAAATTGAAATTGTACATCCTAACGTTTAAGGGCCAACGGCAAGGTCGTAACCGGTGTCAAGATCCCTAACCAGACATACCCCCCCCACTTGGAGGGGCGACAGCACTGAGGCGTACTCAAGTGCAACTACTACCAATTTCCCTTGACTTGACGGGGGCACTTATCAACTCGACGCCAGTTAAAGGTCGTTCGAAGACTCGTGTGAGGTATCTAGAAGGTATCGTAGACCTCCCCCCAACCCCACACAACTTACCGCATCTGCCGTCGCAGATGTCACTGGCCCCGGGAAATTCCCCAGGAGGGGGCTGTAACCCCTCCTACACAGGAAGGGGCCTTGACCGCCTTTCCTCTTCTTTCGGCGACCCATCCTTAGAAGGGACCGCCTCCCCGTTGAGGGGCCAAAGGCCACCTCCCCCGAGCGCTCCCATCCGTGTTGGGTGACGCCCACTCATAGGGATCTTCCAATTAGTGCTCACCGATCATGACCTTACCGCCACAGGCCGGATAGTTGACCGGCTATCCGGACCCCCCACACAACTCCTACCTAAAGGTCATGTTTCAACGACTTTAACCATGCTAAGAAGTCTCCTAAGAGTAACTCATTCCCCCCTCGCGACAAATGCACACCATCCCCCAAATACATACTGTCATCATTAATACAACTATGAGAAATAGAATGCAATGTCCTGGAACGGAACAACCTACTCACTTTATTGTTAAGCTTCCTAACAGACTGGTTCAAAGCAGGAATAGAGATAGCCCCCCGCCACACTTTTCGCGGAATCAAATGGGACCATGCAATCGTGCACCCCGGAACTCTCCTCGCCAACCAATTTACAGTGGAAAGCATTGCCTCCAGGAGTAGTCGTCTACCGATGGTGACCAAATCATTGCCCCCAACATGCACTATAACTATAGACGGCGGTGACCTTGTCCGCCCTAACAAACCCTCGAAAAATGTTTGAAACTGGTCAATACAGAGACCGCCCCTTCCGTAGAAGGACATCCTGTACCCGTATTCCCCAGCTACGTGAATCATGTCACCTGCTTCGAATACGTCTGCGGCACGCCTCACGTATGAGTGGCCCACGACCCACACCTCCTTTTTCACAGCCGGTGATGTCTGACCGCTGGCCCGGTGTAGGGTCGACTGCATAGTCCGCCCCGCCTCGTAAGCTTGCGTGACTGAAAACCAAACAAAAAACAAGAAGCGTGAGTACATTATTACAGCTTCACAACATGTGCAACCGCACGTATCTTTTATAACAATTGGAGGACCAACGCCCCACTCGTTTCACTTGCTCAACATTAAGACCCCTGGCTGTAGCTTCCGTAGCAGCCCCTATCCGAAAGGAATGGGTCCCAAATTCGCCCGGGTTCAAGCCCGCAGCGGCAATTGACATCGCAAGCACCCGCTGAAACTGAAATTTCGTCAGTGGGGTGGCGTGTCTTAACAAAGTCCCCCCCCATGATGCCACCCTTCGTGCTAGGTAATCCTCTAAACACTTTACCGGACATATGGAGGACCCAGGAATCCTGCGTATGATGACGCAGTCACCCATCCCATCTTGATCAGTCTTGGATTTTACAAAGGAGACAGTCATTGTTTCTCCCCTGATCTGAACGTGTTCCTGGCACAATCCCCCTGTCACATCCAGTTTGTTCCTTGCAACTAGTTCGCTTACCCGCATTGCTCCGTGAAATGCTAGCGTAAAAGCGGCTCGGAACAGCACCGCCTCAAACTGAGATGAACATGTGGCCGGGAGTGTGGCCAACAACTGGGACAATCTATCCAAACCTATCGGGCGCCTTTCATCTACTCTGCGACCCTCAAGGCGTTGCCACCCACGCAGCGCTTTCTGTACAACGAAAGACGCTGTTGGGTCCTGGATAGCGTGTGCTCTGGCAACAAAGGAAATGGCCGCACGATGCCTCTGGGCCGTAGCCACCGATTTCCCAGCCCTACGTAAGGACATCAGGAAATTCACTACCCCTTCCTCGCAACCCCAAAGTCGCTCTCTATCACTCCCCAAAAAGGCTAAATAGGCCCGAAACGCCCCTTCGTATGCCTTCCTCGTCCTTGGTGCTAGACTCTCTCCCACGAGGTGACGAAGTTCGGGGCACCGAGAGACCAGAGAGCTTCGGGAAAGGGTGCCGGCTCTGGGTCCGCTGAGGGGAGGAAACCTGAAAAAGCCTGCATTTGAAAACGAGACAGTGCGTCAGCCGCCTGATTCATCACCCCCGGCACATGCTTTGCTCTGAATAGCACGTTCAATTGCATACATAGTAAAACAATTTCCTTAAGCAGCCTTAAAATCAGTTTACAACGTGCTGCCTGACTATTGATGCACTCGACCACGGTCATATTGTCAGACCAAAATATGACAGAGTGATCCTTGAACCCATCGGGCCATGTTCTCAAGGCTACCAAGATGGGAAACAGTTCCAGGAAAGCAATATTACTCGTCAGACCATTCTCATGCCACCATGTCGGCCATCTTTGTGCCGACCATTTCGTGCCGAAGATGGCGCCAAAACCTATGCTTCCTGCTGAATCTGTCCATAGCCCCAGCTCTTCAGAAGACACGGCTGGTTCATTCCAGACGATTCTACCATTGAAGTCCGCCAGAAATGCTAACCAAATACGCATGTCCTGGCGGATCTCGGCCGATAGTCTCGTGCGATGATGGCACTCTTTAAGGCCGACCATCGCTTGGGCAATTGAACGGGAAAAGGGGCGGGCCATTGGTATTACCCTCAGGGCAAAATTCAACTGTCCCACCAACTGCTGTAATTGTTGCAGCGTAACTTTTGATGCATTTATACACATTTGCAGCGCAGCCCTGAACTTCAACACTTTCTCAGCTGGCAAACGGAAACACCCTTCAATGGAGTCCAACTCGATCCCCAGAAACTCGAGGCAAGTCGTAGGACCCACTGTTTTACCCGGCGCCAATGGCACACCAAACTGTTTCATTAACACACAAAATTCGGCCAAGGCCCGGCCACATTCAAGATCCCCGGCCGCCCCAAGAAACAGAAAATCATCAAGGTAGTGCATTACATCTTGGAAACCTGTTTTCTTTGTGAAGACCCATTGTAGAAAACTACTGAATTTCTCGAAATAAGCACAGGATATAGAGCACCCCATTGGCATACACCTATCCATGTAATAACAACCCTGAAACCTGAATCCCAGGAGACGCTGGTCGTCTGGGTGTACCGGGAGCAATCGGAACGCTGACTCGATATCTGACTTCGCCATCAGCGCCCCGGGCCCCAGGCGATTCAAAATGGCTACGGCCTCATCGAAGGATGCGTACCGCACCGAACACACTTCTGGATTGATTGCATCATTTACGGAAAGACCTCGCGGAGCTGATAAATTGTGAATCAGTCGGAACTCACCGGGGTCTTTCTTGGGGACTACCCCTAAGGGAGAACAAACAAAATTCTGGACCGGGGGTACACTAAACGGGCCGGCGACCCGACCTCGAGTCACCTCTTTTCGGATCTTATCCTGTACCACGGTCGTATGCTGCAGGACGGAAAGTTGATTTTTACACTTTTCCACACCCTGAAAGTCCCCTACCGGGATGCGGAAACCATACGAAAAACCGTTCCGCAGCACCCCAGCAGAAGTACGATCCGGGTATTCACTGAGCCAGGGAATCATCGCCAGGGTATCAATCGGGGTAGGTAAAGGCGCCCCTCGGACTATATTAGACCTGTTTGGCACCTCCTCTCCCCCCATTATCACCCGTTCTGGCTCTGCACGAGGACTCAGGATGGGACGACCCACAACCACTACATTCATGTTTGAATTTACACGATCCCTGGGGTCTAGTACATTTACCCCTGTTGAAATTAAAGCAGAAACCCTTTTTTCCGGTACTGCCGGCAGGTTTCGAGTACTCGTCGGTACCCGTACCTGATCGAAAGGGCGTCCCCGCATATTGCCGGGAGGATTCGCCAACATTACTTCCCACCAACGGCATTTTTAACATCCCTGACTCCTTCATTTTATCCCAAGTCAAGGAATCATAACAATCCCAGGTTAAACTTTTATTATGCTCTTTTTCCTTTCTGAACAGATTATCGTAACAGAACCAATGATTACCCTGGTGCGATGTCGAGTACCCCATGATTCGTGATTGATAGATTGGGAACTCGGAAAGCAACTCAGGTCTACGTTCCCCCAAGATTGATGTAAAGATTCCCCAAGCATTGCCCCAATTGCCGATATTCTCATTCACTTTAAAGGCGGCCATTTTTGCGCGCCAAACACTCGGATGCATGAGATCCTTCTGACTCTTTACATGCTCTACCTCATAATGATCAACAAGCAGTGAGAAAATGTTCACATACTCCCCCGCCCAAATCCTTTCCTTAACTGCCAAAGGAACATGTTGCCCCAACCTTTCTCTCCGCGAGGGTGTTGACTCATCCCTCGCGATCGGCAATGGCCGCTTACCTGCACCTGACGCTGCCTCTGTGTTCGCAATCGTCCCTGGTGTCTTGTCCCCTACTGCAGCCGGCACGGGCACCTTGGCTGCTTCCCGTTTCTCACGCAGTTGCTTCATCAGCGCCTGTGCATCGACAGCCGTGGCGCCCTCGTTACCCTTACCCAACCACGCTGCCAATTGTGCTGCCAACTCGGGCGGCATATCATCCTCGGACACGGGGGTGACCACAACGGGAATTGGATTCCCCTCCTCCGGCACGGGAGTAGAAGCCTCGAGCGGGGCACTGGGACCCGGGATGTCTTCACCCGCTGCCCCCCTCCTGGGCCTCTTGTTTTTCCCTCCCGGGGCTGCTCCCGCCAAAGGACGTTTTGGACCCCCTTCCTCATTCTTGTCCACCCGCTTCTTTAGCTCGGACATCTCCTTCATGAGAACACGAAGCATCTGGTCAGTAGTCATGCGTTTCCCACCTTCTTCGGCATTCTCCAACAAAGTAACTGTAAAACAAACAAGAACGATTAAAACGCTCAAAATTGGCTCTTCGTTCCGTCTCGAGCTCACGTGCAGCGAGGGGGTGCAGCTTCAGAGCACAGGAACAAGAGGCTGTCTTCTGGTCTTGCGTCCCTCTTTATCCATCTTCAGGGCGGGCGTAAACCCGCCCCTGCCTGCCCCGAGGGCGTGGCCAGCCGCGTCAGTGTCTAGGCCAGCCCACTCTAGGGCGGGAAAAAGCGCGCCCCGGCTACGCCGCTTCGGGCATACCAGCCGAGACGCGCCTCCCGCCCAAAATGGCTTCCCGGGGGGATCGAGGCACTCTGCCATACGTTCGGGGGGACCGAGTGGTCGCCCCTTTCCATAAAGCGCCGACAATGGGCTTGATAATATGCTCTGTGAAATTCCAATCGAAGCCCATTTTAGATGTCTTCACATCTAGCATGTACTTCGATTGGAAATCCATAGAGCATATTATCAAGCCCATTATCGCCGCTTTATCGGTCGTTTTCGGCCGATAAAGCGGCGATAATTGAAGCGCACAGGCTTGATAAAATACCACATTGTTATAAATGAATCCTTATTGAGACACAATGTCTGCGCCAACTTGCCTTTTTTACAATGCCACAATTTTGTCGTGCACGGCAGCCATTTTACATGCCAGGCTGGTCTCAGCCTATCACCTAGCCCTGCGAATGTAGGGAAATATTATCAAACCTGTACACTAAAATTATCGTCGCATTATTGGCCGAAAACGGCTGATAAAGCGGCGATAATGGGCTCCATAATATGCTCTGTGGAAATCCAATCGAAGCCCATGTTGGATAACATGGCTAAAAACTACTCAACACCATTGTTTGGACATTATTAACATGGCTATGTAACTCCCATAATCAAAATTTAAATTTGCCAAGCACACTTGTGTTACTGCATGCCAGAATGCTACACCGAATATGCAATTACAATTTCGCAAAGTAACAAAATCTATTTCTATATCACTACAGACAAAGCCACAATTTAAAAACACAGCTTTCTTCATCATTTTCTCCTTAGCGATAAAAAGCGGTAGCAATGCATGAATATCACGCTGAAAAGTCAGCGATATTCATGCATTATCCTGCAAATGCTCTTAGCCATGTTATCCACCTCCCATTGGATAACATGGCTAAGAACTGCTCGCAAATGCGAAAAAAAACGGTTGCAATGCATGAATAACGCTGAAAAGTCAACGATATTCATGCATTATTCAGCAAATGCTCTTAGCCATGTTATCCACCACCCATTGAATAACATGACTAAATACTGCTCAGAGCCCCATGAGGAACGCTTTCCATTTAAAAGAGAAAACATATCATCATAGAAAAGAATCGTTTTTAAACACAGCATATAAATCAATTGTATACCTGCATTCAAGAGGAAATGATTGAAAATGTCCTTGAGACACACGAAAGCGTTTTCTGGAATACCCTAGCACCATTTTTCCGACATTATTAACATGGCTATGTAACTCCCATAATCAAAATCTAAATTTGCCAAGCGCAGGTGAGAACGTATTTACAAGACACTTGCCCCATGAGGAATGCTTTCCATTTAAAAATGAAAAAATAACATCAAAGACACTCAAATGCCTTATAAATATGACCCAAAACAACCTATGAAACTCTAACAGTACATATCCAAAATTTAATTGTTTTCAAAATGGTTTTTAAAAACAACATATCTGTTTCAGCTTACATAAAAGACCATGGAATGCGCTTCATATACAACAATACCTTGAGTTACTACATGCCAGAATCCTACACCGAATATGCAAATACAATTTCTCAAAGTAACAAAATCTATTTCTATATCACTATAGACAAAGCCACAGTTTTAAAAACACAGCTTTCTTCATCATTTTCTCCTTAAATCATTCTATTCTATATCTAAAATAAATAAATCTTTTCTCACCTTAGCAAATACTTTTTGAGTTTTGAAAACAGTCTCAGAAATACACCAAATTGTCTTCAGCAGAAGAAAAAGGATGCACTCCAGAGGCTGCAGCTATTGAAAGCACAGAAATACAGATATTCATTTCACATATCTCTCATATTAGCCAATCATAACTCTTCCCTCACTTTTTTCAAATCAAAACCCTTCCCCCCCTCTGCCCTCTCTGCCTTTTTTTTGCTTAGCAACCACCTCCTGAAAGACCTCTCATGTTTGCAAGTTCACACAACAATGTTTCAATTGAACTCTGAACTCTCAGTGCACCTGCGTATCCAGTGCAATCTTTCATTAAAAGTTTCTTCCTTGACCATTGAAATTACATGTTTCAAGAACACATCCATGCACCCTAACTTTCTGTTTTCAGAAATGGAAATGCGCCAATCACTGCTAATGAATAATTAGCATTGGAAATCCACAGTTTTTTTTCTTTACAAACTCCTACTGTTTCAACTGCCATTTCATTACCACACTTCATCTGACTGCAGCACAACCTTCTCCCACCATGTTTAACGTCTGGATTGTTGGACATAGTTACATCCACTGGGCTCAAAGGTATGCTGACAACAGAAATTTACACAACCTCAATTTACAAGATGTGAAAATTAAATGGTTGGGCCAAAGAGGATTAAAATGTCACCAATTGATACCATTGGTGAAAACCTTTATGCATTTGCCAAAACCTGACCTCTTAATAGTGCACTGTGGAGGAAATGATTTAGGCACTATGACTGGGGTTGGTCTGGAAATGCTTTTAAAGGACACCTTTGAGCAATTAATGGCACTTTTTCCTCAAACTGCCTTGGTATATTCCAATATATGCCAAAGACAGAAATGGAGGTGGTCCAACCAATTTGGTCCACAAATTGAGAAAGCGAGGAAGCATGTAAACAAATCTGTTTCAGCTTTCATGAGAGACCATGGAATGGGCTCTCTGTACAACAATAACTTGCGTTACTACATGCAAGATATCTACAGAGGAGATGGAGTTCACTTCTCAGATGAGGGCAACAGAATTTTCATTCTGAATTTAAGAATGTGCATTGGTACCTACTTATAAGTACCTAAATGGAACATAAACCCAAAAGCTCTTCTCAGAGCTACCCTTCATCTGATCACGCACAATTAATACTTTTCTCTAACTTATTTCTGTAATTTTCAACAAACTACGCTCAAAGAGCGCTACCCGGTACGCGAACTGGAAGCTAACCGCCCAAAATTATTTAAAAAATGTTTTTTCTCCGCACATATGGTCCTCCTCAGCCACCCTCAGAAAACCTGGGGGGTCAAAATACTTGTACCGTGTCCCCTTCTACCCTTTCTGAACATTATTTAACCTCCATTTTATATGTTAATTCGACCGAAACACAAAATGGTGGACTCCCGTTACGCTTCTAGTTCGCGGACTAAACTGCTTCCCGGGAAGCGGCCCAAAGAAAAGGTGGGAAAGTAATTCAAAGAAAAAGGTCTGGAGACACTCTCACCAAATATAGATTAACTCATACTACATAACAATCCCTTTCATTTTCACAAATTTGATTGAAATTCCATTTAGCCATTAAGCCTGTAGACCTCTCTAAATACCTTGAGGTAAATTACTTCACAAAACACATCTGAAGTGTTGGAATTGACAACCAATAAAAATCTTACTTTCATTTTCTACTTTTATTACCTGATATTTGATTGGTTATATACCTGAATATATATAAAGGAAGAGAAGAAAACACAGCCATTTTGACTGCTACTTCTTGTTGTACATCACATTTCAATACTTACCTAAGACTTCAACTTGTTTCTGAAGGTAAGTTGTTATTTTTAAAAATGAAGTATATTGTACACTATAACTTGATATGGTACACTTTTTCTGATACATATACACTATCCCTCTGTAGTAGTTATGGATTTAGATAGACTTCTCTGTTATAGTTAGGAATGGAGTTAGGCTTCTCTTCGTTAAATTACATACACTTTTTTATAGTTATATTTCCACTCTGATACTATACACTGCCAAAAGAAAAATTCACTGATAAAAACTACCTATCTAAAATGAATCCCAACAGTGCCCAATCTCTACTAATATATATTTTTTTATTCAAAATTTCAGGCAAAATGGAAGGCGAACAACAAGTTTCATTTTCAATTGAACTGAAGGAGAGCAGCCAAGACAAAATTGATGACTTTATGGATGACAGTAGAGACCACGAACTTCTACAATGTGTTGAAGCAGTGGACAACCTGCTTCACAATGAAAAACAATTACACCCTATAATAAATTATGACATTTCTGACAATGAAATGTTAGAAAATTTAATAAAGTATGAAACACAATCATAATAAAAAAAAAAAATAAAGAAAGAAAACAAAAAAAAACCAACAAAAACAACAAATAATTAACATACAGTATTAAAAAAATCTATCATTCTTTTATCCTTATAGTACGCTGCCCAGAGCGCTACCCGGTTCGCGTACTAGGAGCTCACCACGCATAAATAATTTTTTTTTTTTTTTTTTTCCCCCTGCAGAAACCTTTTACAACCTCCACATAAAACCTAGGGGGTCAGGGAGGATCTACTAGGCCCCCTTATCGAAATTTCCCCCTTTGTTTTGGCCTCCTCTTATCTCTCGATCCTACCGAGAGACAAGATGGCGGCTGCACCGGACTGTTTAGAATGTTGACAGACACCGGAGAGCCAATCAGCTTCGCTTCGCATAGTTCCGATAAGCGAAAAGTACGCGAACCGGATCGCTGCCCGGAGCGCTGTTACAGATATATATCTTGATTTAAACGTTAATTTCTCAAAATCCACTGAAGCACATATATTGAGACCTAGCAAAGGCACATCGGGCTAACAGTCCCTACAATTTTGCCAAGTTTCGTGCAAATCCATTCAGCCGTTCGAGCTAAAAGTGAGGCCAACCGCCCTATGGAAAACTCAATGTTAAAAACGCGTTTTGGGACCCCCCTTTTTTCTCAGCCCCCCCTTGACGAAACCCCCCCAAATTTCTAGGAGCTGCTCAGAAACAAAATGTGCAATTTTCCTGAAAATTTCAGCCGATTCCGTCCACAAACGCCAAAGTTATTAGACATAGAATTTTCAGAAATCCCATAGAGAAAAAATCCTAACTATATATACCTACTGGCGACCGCCAGTAGGTAATATATATATATATATATGATGTCATCAGTGATGTCATTTGAGATGTCATCAGTGATGTCATTTGAGATGTCATCAGTGATGTCATTTGAGATGTCATCAGTGATGTCATGAGTGATGTCACGAGTGATGTCACTGACCATGTCATGAGTGATGTAATATGTGACGTCATCAGCAGTGCATTGCACGCGCAAGTTAAAGTGAGTCCAATTAACTATAACGTGGGAATTTCAATAGTTTTATGCGAGTAAAATTTCCACCTAACTATAACTGGTGTGAAACCTATGTTTTTTTCAGTGAATATATATATATATATATATATATATACAATTGAACCCTTTGGTACGCACTCCAAAAGGTAAGTACCAATGACGATTGTCCGTATAAATAATTCCAATGTCCTTTGTCCTTCGGGCTGAAGGCTGAATCTATATGTTGAAGAATAAATCCACATTTGTATTACCAGTTGGATTACGACATTGGTTTTCCTTCCTCGGAAGAGTGATCACTTATCTTATGACTTGGGATCTAACAAAGGACATTGGAATTATTTATACGTCTGTGACTCATGACAGAATCACCATTGGTACTTATCTATGGGATTGTGTAACAAAGGATTCAATTGTATATATTTTAAAGCAGATTTGTTTTCCTAGTTTGCATCCAGCACCTTCTTGGTAGTAGGGTGTTTAAACCAGTACAGCACCTCGACTCAAACAAACATTTTATTACCATATATTCACATGTTGCTTGTCAGACTAAAACATAATGATAGTTGATGTGCGGTAGAATTCCTCTAGAGGAACCACTACTACCTGTTTTTTAGTGAATCATTCCCCTTATATGTCAATATTGATTAACTCTGTGGCCTGTTGTCCATTTCTGTCTGACATTGATCTGCTGTCCATCTTTTTCTTCGCACTTCCCCACCCCTTCATGTTATTCTTTTCACACTGGATGTGTTCCTATGTTACTATGGCTGAAGCTTTTTGGCTCTTTGCCATCCTCGTTTTCTCTATCAGATGTATTGTTTCTTTTTTTATTCTTCTTTTTCTTTTTAGGTTTCGACCTGGCGAGGGCACCCAGTGCCCCGCCAAGATCGAAAACTTTTGTCAACAGTATGGATGTTCAGACCGCCTCTGTTTCCCATTGGCTAGCTCCATAAATGGACGCTAGCCATTGGGAGACAGAGGCTGTCAATCACGCTTTCCCGTGAAAACGCGATTCGGGGGCGTTTCTGTATCTTTTTTTAAGTCCCGCCCTCTCCTCTTCCCATTGGCTGGAATTTTACCTTCCAGCCAATGGGAAGGGGAGAGCGCGAAAAACACGCCCCCGAATCTGCTGGCCGGGACACCCCTGTGACGTCATTCCCCGGGCAGCGCTGTGATTGGCTGCCGGCCCGGGACCTGACTTGTTTGTACCTAGCTTTGGAATTCCGTATTTCTAATTTGAAAGTATTAGAACTGCATGTATCATACATATTGCAATGGATTAACTACCCACACCTGAGGTGTCGCAACTTTCCCTTTCTGGCGTTTGTGAAGGGCCCCTGGTCCTCTCCCAGCCGTGCACCTCTCGCGGTTTAAAAAGGTTAAAGGAAGGGGGCTAGAGACACAGCGGCCTCCGAATAATTGCATTATGTCACCGGGCAGGGCAGAGTTTAAGGCTGTGATGTGAAAAGCACACAGAACGTACTTAATTAGTTCCAATGCCTTTGGCAGGCGGGCCCCTGCGCCGGAATTAGAGGGGGCTTGGTGACTTTGAGCAGACTCCTCCCAGGCCCCGCTGCAGTGACTCACAGGCAGGAAAGAGCCCGCAGCAGGGGCCGTAGAGACAGGACAGGAGGCAGAGAGCAGCGCCGGTCCGCACAGAGAACCCAGGAGACCAACCATGGCAGCCCCCCCCGCCCTTGCGGCTCTCCTCGCCCTGTGCCTTCTCCACCCGGGGGCTCTTGGATTTAACCTGGATGTTGGGAACCCAGCAGTTTACACCGGACCGGAGGGCAGTTATTTTGGATTTTCTGTGGATTTTTACCTCCCGGATCTGCAGAGGTGAGCCTGAATAATAGAAAAGTTGAGCCTGAGGGGGAGTTTTTACTACCCGGTCTGAAAATGCACCCCCCCCCTGCCAAACTCGCGCTACGGTCTTAAGGGGGCTAGGTGCGGTGGTCAATGTTTCCTGTTCTTTTACGTTGCAGGAAGTCCCAACAGCCTTGTTTCAAATATTGTGAAAATCTGATTACCTCGGGGCTCTGTGAAAAAAGGAACGCCCCGCACAGAGCCTGTGTGCCTGTTCTGTGTTGGAATCCGTTGATGGAGGGGGTGGTATGTTCAAATGTTGCACGTCAGAGAACTGCTCCAGGCTGTTTCACGCTGAGTTGGTACTCCTCAGAAGGTTCATTGCAGGCAACTGGGTGTGGATCAAAGTTTAGCCTCTGCAGCTCGCCTGCCACAGGTTGGCTGGGAAGTGAACTTTCCTCGTGCAAGTGGTGTTATCGCAGGTCACGTCTCTTTTGTTCATTCTGGCAAATCCTTGATTTATTATCACGTGGGGCAGAAGGGAGAGTCTCTAAAAATGCTTTTAAGGGAATCGCAACCAGCATGAACTGTATTGTGAACCCCGTGAAAAGGGATGTATACCTGGTTATAGGAGTGCCTTCTATGTGCCGTGTGGGACGAAGCCACTCCCACCAGCATAGTGTTTTGGGGTGGTCCCGTGGTTTCCTTTTGCCTGGGAGGGGTGGGGGCTGGGAATCTCGTTTGATGTGCGAGTTTTGGCTCTCGCACCATGCTGTGAGCACGATTACAGCTTTTGAGAACACTTGGTGACAGGGTGGGACTCCGCTCCCTGATGGAATTAGCAGGTCTGGGAGGCAGCAGCTGCCTCTGAGGATGCAGAGCCGGTGCTTGACACGTGGGTGTAAAAAGTGCCCCCCTCCCTAGACGGCAAGCTATAACTGTTCTTCCCGTCTTTAATTTATTTTAAGTTTTATATAGCGCTAGCTTAACCAGTAGGTATCAGAGCGCTTTACATACATCCTGTAAAAGAACAGATGGAAATTGCTTTACATAATAGGCAGTAAGGAAGAAAACTAAGGATAAAAAAAAATAGCATAAAAAATAAGGTGGTCCCTCTACAGCTGATCGCTTTCCCACTCATGTGGGCACATCAGCTACCCTGTTCTGTGATGTAATGTCCGTAAGAGCAGCAGTGATGTGGGTAATGTGACTGGTATTGTATGCGGGGCAGAGACTGGGTGTTATTTGATATGCCTGTGTGGAGTGTGATCTGGGGCACTGGGCTGAAATGCAGCAATGCTGCTGGCTGCACTCTGCTGGGCATCTTGGGGGCGTGGGAATGCAGGCTGCAGACCGGCCTGTGAGCCGGGAGGGAGAGCGGGCTGTGTAAAGCCGGGTCCCGCTTTAAAGTCGGGGGTGGCCCGGCGTGTCTCCGAGTCCGAGCCTGAGTAAGCATACAGGGAGACCGGCCTCGGTTATTGGGTGTAGCGGCTACACCCAACACGCTCTCGAAACCGGGGGTGTGGTGCAGACGGTGAACTCTGCGTAGTTTGATACTCGTAGTTTAAGACCTATACCCAGGGAACCGCACTGGACGAGGAAGGGTTTACTGTAAAGCCTCTATCGAGGCTTAGGTTGGAAGAGAGCCGGGATATCCGGGCTGTACCCGATGCAGTGTTTAGGCGAGTCTGTTAGAGTTAAGACTACAAACGGACCCGAGGGACATTGCTGTATTCTCCGGGGCCGTGCCCCCATTCTAGGCTGGAAAACAGCAGGAGCTGCAAGTAGATTTCTTTTTAAGTGGGTTTCGCTGCAGCGTTAGTTTATTGTGCTGAAAGTCTGTGCCTCAAAAGACAAATCACCAATCTGGCGTTGAGAAATCTAGGCTTTCGAGCGTCTCAAGCTTCCGCCCAGTGAAGGCGCTTGAAGAAAGCGCCAAACAAAGGAAAGAGCGGAAAGCCTGAGGCTTCGAGGCCCCTGCGGACCCAGCACACGGGCCTCTCTGGTATACCGTGGTTCATCGGCCCTCGCTCCGACTATACCCAACTCCTCACCACCCGTGTGACCCCCCACACTTTAGTCGCCTCTTTTCTATACACATCTCCCCTACGACTCGTCTCAGCTTGTGGGGATCCCCCTCCCTCTTCGCCTCTCCCCCATGTGACGCTTCATGACTGCACATATGACTTTCTGCCGTTAACTTGTACGACGCTCCCGTTCCTTTCTGAAGTTTTCCACTCGCCGACTATGCTTTTTTTATCCATCTTTAATGTCCTTTATCCTTGCTTGCATGTTTAATTACCTGTTCCTCCTATTATTTGGATCAGTCGGTCTCTGCGTTGTATTATAAGTTTCCCTCTTTTCACCCCCTTCCACTGCAGTCACTCCCATCTCTGTCTGCACTTTCCAGCTACGCGCCAGGACACTTTACCTCTCGTGTAATCAGTTTACCAATTACCTCGCATGTAAGCAGCAGGCAGCGCTGTGATCTCGCGTTGCTTCCGTGTATGCGTCCATGGCGTGCAGCCTGACATTCCACTGACCTGAGGCGCGCTCTGGACAGATGTTTCTGTGGTCTACTTGTTTCTTTTTGCGAAGCACTCCATGAGAGTGCATGTGTGTCCACCTGTTGTCTGTCGTGTACTTTTCTCCCTACTGCTTTCCTCGGTTTCCAGTGTGCTTTTATTTTTCAACTCCGCTTCTCCCCCACCTGCCCTCCATGCTATTTCCCCTACCTGTCCTTCTGTTCTGATTATTTTACTCCTCCTGTCCTTCTTTCACATCTCACTGCCAAAATATATATTTATTTTTTAAAGCCTATTAGCTTTGCCAATGCTTGCTATTGCTTGCTCCCGTCCCTCTCCATTTCCATTTTGCTATTGTTGCTGCTTTTCCCTACTCCTCCCGCCTCCCTGTTCGTTATTGTTGCTTACCTTGTAACTTAGACCCCTCCCCTGTTGTTGTGGCTTACCTGTCCATCTTCCTCACAGACACCCTTGCTCTGTGTATGTGTGTGTGTGTGTGTGTGGCTCTGCAGGTATGGATGTGTGTAGGACTCTGTGGGTCTGTGTGTTTGTGTGTGGCATTTGCGAGAGATTAAGCTATTGGTATTGTAAATGACAGTGCCATTTATTTATCTGTTTTGAAAATCAACACATAAATAAAAATGTTGTCATTTACAATGCCAATAGGTCTAACTTTTTCAAAGGCGAAACCGTTGCATTGTAAATGCTTGTTTCTTATTTTTTTCACTTCCGAATTCTTCTTCCTCTTTGTTCTTACCACTTAGCTTTAATTATTTCTTATTTAATATGGTTTGTTATATTCAGTACTACAAATTTGTTTTGGAAATGGTTGTGTTACTACTTTTATTTAATATGTTTAAATCAGTTCAATATATATCATTATTATGTTTTAAATGGCAAAGAATCTTGGAGTTATATCTTGGGACGTTAAGGGTTTGCGCAATCCTATCATGAAACAGAGAGTAATTATTCACTCATCTAAAATGTAATATTTCATTTTTATGGGAAACTCATCACATAGAGAAAGATGTAAATTCACTACGCAAAAATTGGGTGGGTCAGTTATTCTGTTCTTTGGCTAATGCCAATACGAATGTGGCTGTCATACTTGTACACAAATCCCTCCCTTTGGTAATTGAGAAAGAGGAGAGGAATACTGAGGGTCAATGGATTCTCATACATGCTACTATTTATCACACACCAATTTTAATTTTGAATAGCCATGGCCCTACTGGTGTTGATGAGCAATTTTGGAAACAAATGTCAGCTAGGATACGTTCCTGCTCAAACACAAATCTCATAATAGGAAGAGATTTCAATCAGATTATAGACTCCTTTGTATATAGAAAATCCCAAGCTAAATATGTCCATCATAAGATACAAAAAGCATTTGCATGATCTATTCACTTAAGTGGTTTGGTGGATGCTCTGGAATACACTTTTTACTCACCTACCCACCAATCCCATTCCAGAATTGATTATATATTTGTCTCCTCCTTTAATTTCTGCACTGATTCATGCTAAAATTGGTTCTAAAATTATTTCCGACAATGCTCCTGTTACAGTTATTCATGATTTATTAACTGAATCTTCTAGATCTAATAGATGATGCTTTAACAATAGTCCACTGAAAGATACGTTTTTTTGTTTAGAAATGTGAATGCTTTCTTAAAGAATTATTCACCTGTAATAACATTCCTGATATTCCAGTTCATATCGATTAGTAGGCCTTTAAGGCATCTGCACGAGGACATATAATTGAATACATTTCTTCTAATAAGAAAAAATCCCTTTAAAATTATTTATTTTTTATTAACTTCTATTAAATAACTTGAACATGAATATTTCACCACTAAAAATAATAATATTTTACAATGTCTAGTGCAAGCTACATTTGAGTTCAATAAAATATCAACAGAAGAAGATTCTGGAATATTTTTAAAGATCAGCTCCAAATTTTATGGAGGGCGTAACAAAGCAGGCAAATTACTTCCTAATTACTTGAAAGTTAAATCACAGAAGTCGAAGATAGTTAACGTCTTAGAGGGAAATAACGTTCCTCATTGTAAAAGATACTGACATTTTGAAGTGTTTTACTGACTTTTATAAAACCCTCTATACACCAGATCATTCTCCTACTGATGAAGTACTTTACTCTTATTTTAATTACCTTCCACCACAACAGCAGCAGGTGCAGGATCTCTCTTGTTTAGATAAAGACATTTTCAATATTGAAAGAAAATCGGCACTTGTTAAATTGCTCAAGGACAAAGTCACTGGACCAGATGGGTTCTCCACTGAATTTTATTTTTTGGAAGCCATGATTTGCCTAATCCCCCAAAAAGATAAAGACCCTTCTTCTTGTACCAACTATAGACCTATTTCTCTTGTTAATTTAAAATGTACATCATTTTCCAAAATGTTAGCTTTTACAATTAGGTTTAGAGCAAACTGGCTTTGTAAAAGGCAGACCCATGACTGATAACTCTAGAGTTTTTCTGGACATTCAAATACAATGCTTCAGTAAGCAATACACCTATGGCTGACATCACTTTAGATGCCAAAAAGGCTTTCATCATGTCCTTTGGCAATTTATATCACTATCAAAGGAGAGAGAGAGGACTAGGTAGCTAGTCCGTATCCCCGGGGTTTTATATGTGAGATCAAAAAGGACTAGCCTATTTGTGAATTTGCATAGACTCAAGACTGTAAGACAGGGTACAAACCCTTTTGGTTGTTCATGAAGCCCTCACCCACCAACCTGGTTGGTGGTACGCTTCATCATCGAGCCCACCCAGTGACACCGAGTGTGTCCTGGGAGTGCTTCGAATACAGCGGAGCAGGTATGTTTCTGAGTGTGCAGTGTAGTGACGTTAAAGTGAAAATGTAAAAGCTATACAGGGATCCCAGTACCCAAAGGTAAATTATATTTTAATAACTGGGTCACTGTTAGCATTTAAAAAGGCTGTTGGATGTTATAGGAGTGTTAATTAGGGTCTCCTACATCCAGGTCTGATCTGCATGTTTCAGCCAGGCCTTTATGATTAAAACTGGCTTTCCTCAGGACCAAAGTGTGTAGGTGCAAACTACTTAATTTTAAGTGATTGTGTAATTTTGAAAAATGTGTAGCACTCGCTAAGGTGCTTTACATGTGTTTGGGGGATTCCCTCTTAGAGCATTACTGGACATTCAACAAGTATGACAAAACACACACACATGTGAGAGTCTTAGTATGGTAACATTCACAAAACAGTTTGATTGCCGATAACTATTGTGCTGTGTGAACGATAAATAAGCGGCAAATGGTGTAGCCATATTGGTGGTATGGCTAGGGTGAAAGCTATCATATATACATGAAGTTTTGTGGTGGGCTAAGCATTGTAAGCGCATCAACACAAAAAAACGGTGAAGCGCTTGGTTTACTAACGAAACTTTCGGTCAGTGTCTGCGTTGAACCTCTTGTTGTCTCTGCGGCCTCCGTAAAACTGTCCTGGGCTATGAGCCATATAAGCTCTCTTTCCACAGGTCCCTAACCCCCTGAGGCCCCTTTATCTTCCCAGGGTCCACTCCGCTGCCGGACTACTCCATGGGGCAAATATGGCAACTAGCCAACGTGAGGATAATCTTCCTTTCATGCACTTACCACCACTCATATAACATCCAACAGCCTTTTTTTATTGCTAACAGTCACCCAGTTATTAAAATATAATTTACCCTTGGGTGCTGGGATCCTGTATAGCTTTTAAATTTTCACTTTCATGTCACTACACTGCACACTCAGAAACATACCTGCTCCGCTGTATTGAGGCGTTAAAGCACACCCGGGACACACTCGGTGTCACTGGGTGGGCCCTATGATGAAGCATGCCACCAAACAGGTTGGTGGGTGAGGGCTTTATGAAAACCAAAAGAGTTTGTATCCTGTCTTACAGTCTTTGGCAATTTATGACGTGCGCCCTTGAATGGCATGACTTCAGTGGACTTTTTCTAAAACATATAGCTCTACTATATTCATCCCCAAAGACATCTGTATTTCTTAATGGCACCCAATCTTCTTATTTTTCTCTTTCACGGAGCACGAGGTGAGCATGTCCACTGTCTCTTTTTTTTATATTGTCAATAGAACTCTTTTTGCCTACTTTATGCCACTTCTTTTTCTTTTGTGGTTTCTGACATAAGGAATCTGAAATTAAATTACCAGTTTATGCGGATGATGTAGTTCTTTTTGTATTAGATGCGCAAACCTCAGTGCCTGTCTTTGGTAATCTTTTATCATCTTATTCTGATATATACAAATATAAATGAAAAATATGTTTGTTTACACAGGGCTTAATTAAAATTCACAATCTAATAAATGTTTGGGAATTAAATACTCCACCTCTATTGCAAAAACCATCTAGATTCATCTAGATGATGGCCAACACAAGATTCTTCAAATGTCAGAAAAATGGTCCCCTTTCTTTTTGTCCTGGTAGGGTAGGCTAAACACTATAAAGATGATGATGATGCCCATCATCAATTTTTATTTGTCCATGTTACCCATACAACTTTCTTTAAAATTCTTTGTCACTTAATAAATAGCTTGGGGTATTTTTATGGGGTGGAAGAAAATAGGCATTGCCTTAAATTCCTCATGTAAACCAAAAGAATTGGGCAGTGTAAACTTTCAACATTTTCTACAATATCGCACAGCATTTGTCTTAAACTAAGTATTACCTTATATGAGTCATATTAACTTTTTGTCTAATAATGTATGGCCTAAGTTAGAAGATTTTCTCATATTACCATTCCATTTCCATTCTCTAGTACATTTTTCAAAACCTCCTAGCCCTTTCTCCTCTCCTCTTATTAAATATTCTATGCAAGTATCTTCCTGGATTTTTACACGATCCATGACTCAGTTGCAGGAATTTGTGGAATCCGCTATTTGGCATTATAAACTCATCAATTTATCTAAACATACTTTTTTTTTTAAACAATGGGTCATCAAAGGCATAGTTTAGGTCAAACAATTAATGAGTGGAATTATTCCTCTCTCTTCATTGGACATTTAAACTAAATTTGGTATTTCTTCTGGTTGCACTCCCAATATGAGTCTCTCAAGGCTGCCATCTTGCAATCTATTTCCATACTCAAGCAAACACAATCTCCTACTCTTTCTCCACCTCCTGAACCAGTCAATCTTTCTCCTGCGCTCAGTTCCTCTTACATGTATAAATATTTGCACTACATGACTCCTTCTTGTCCAAAATCTAAAACTGAATTATTATGGGAAACAGACCTTCAGCATTCCTTTTCTTTAAAAATCTGGAAATTAATTTAGAATAAAATAAAACATACTTCCTGAAATGCCCGTACTTAACAAACCCTTTATTATTTTTATAATAGGTTGTATTTCACCCCAGTTTCTCTACATAAATACAACCCAACTCTTCCAAACACATGTTGGTCGTGCAAATCCTTATCTGGCACGTACCTGCATATTTTTTCCATTGCTGCCCAATTAAAGCCTTCTGGTCCCAAGTGTGTAGAACTATTTCTTCTATTTGCTCTGTTAATTTTCCCCCTTGATATTTGCTGGACTTGGCCCTTTTACTAGGGTTATCCCCAAACCTGTGGTTGTTGGGTTTAGGACTGTGGGCACATTACCAATGCTGATAAGTGCTAAATTGCATATACACTCTCTGTAAATTGTAAACATGATTGGTTATCCATGATTGGCATATTTGATTTACTGGTAAGCCCCTAGTAAAGTGCAACGAGTGTGCCAGGGCCTGTAAATGAAATGCTACAAGTGATCTGGCAGCCCTGATTGTGCCACCCACATGAATAGCCTGTAAAGGTATCTCAGAGCTGCCACTGCAGTGTCTGCATGCAGTTTTGTACTGCCTTGTCAACCTGGCAAGTGCACCCACTTGCCAGGCCCTAACATTCCTTTTTCTTACATGTAAGGCAACCCTATGATAGGCCCACGGTACCCCCATGAGCATAATGCAGTGTATGTGGAAGGTAGGACATGTACTGACGTGTGTGGCATGTCCTGATAGTGAAATACTGCCAATTTAATTTTTCACTGTTGAAAAGCTATCTTCTTCATAGGATAGAATGGGAAATACTTTGTAATATCTTACAAGTATACCTTCTCATTGGGATAAGACAGAGAAATAAAGTTTAGGCTCTCTGAACTCAGAACTTAATAACACATCTTTAAGTAAAGATGGTTTTTAAGTTCTGTGTCTGAAAATGCCCCTTGTTCCCTTGGAACATGAAGTTTTAGCATTCGCCATTTGAAAGAACTGTTTGGTACTGATAATATGTCTGAATATCTGTTAACAACAAATGCTTAATCGTAGAGGACTATAGATATGTACAAACTTTTTTGTCTTTGTAGAGATGTTAATTTTTACTATTCAATTTGTATTGTTTTGTTCCAATTACCTGCATTTACTGGGATCGTTGGCAGGGATAGAAAGGGGAAGAGGAGCTTTTTGCACGGGGACCTTTCTATGTTCCTTTTCTATTTTTATTATTATTTCCAGGTTGATGCATGGGGAGCAACTGGGTAAGGATTGGTTGCACCTCGTGAACTCTTGATGGGATAAATGGGAGTGACTTCATGGTCATATGACTTAGTCGGTTTTATGCACAGTAACACAGCAGACTACAGCGGCTGGTTACTGTGGTGAATCCATTGTTAAACATTTATTCCTCAGTTTAACACGGATGCACAGATAGTTCACTTTTCAATGTTTCTTTTGTTTGATTCATGCACAGGAGGTTTTGTATATTTTTTCCTGAACACTGATTTTGGCACAGAGCAGGTTGGCGGTTTTGAAGACATAGCGCGTTGGCTGTTGAGAGGTTAAGGTTGCACAGACGATTGATTTCAGCATGAGACATACCTCGTGTTTCTGATAGTTTTCTTTATTTACACACAGCATATACTTTTGTTTTTCACCAGCACTTTTTTTCTAGCAGGATCTTTTTACTAATTTTTCACGATGCAAGCGTGGTTTGTATTCAATCTATCAATCAATCAATCAATCTGGGTTTTATAGAGCGCACTACTGACCCATGAGGGTCTCAAGGCGCTGTGGGGGTGGGGAGTGCAGCTCCGGTGCAGTCAAACCGCCAGGTCTTGAGGTTCTTCCTGAAGGTGTGCATGGTCTGGGAGAGTCTGATTTTGGCTGGGAGCTCATTCCATGCCTTCGTTACTACATAGGAGAAGGTTCTTCCGCCTGCTCTACTTCTGTGGATGCGGGGTTTCACCGCCAGGGTGAGGTTGCCGGAGCGGAGGTTCCTATTAGGCACGTAGAAGGAGACTCTCATTGAGGTATTTGGGTCCGATGTTGTGGAGGGATTTGTAGGTGTGGGTGAGCAGTTTGAAAGTTTTTCTCTTCTCGACGGGGAGCCAGTGGAGGTCACGTAGGTGCTGGGTCATGTGTTCATGCCGCGGGGTCCCGAGGACGAGTCTGGCGTCGGTGTTTTGGATGGTTTGGAGCTTGTGTTGAAGAGTTCTGTTTATTGTGTCTTAGAGGGAGTTGCCTTGGTCCAGTCTGCTGGCTATGAGTGTGTGGGTGATGGTCTTTTTTGCATTCGGATGGTATCCATTTGAAGCTCTTGCTGAGGATGCGAAGGCAATTGAAACTGGTAGAGGTGACATAGTTTATCCATTGTATTGGTGGAACTTGGCACAAAGCATTATGGTTGTAGTAGGCTTGTTGATTTATTTGAACTGCTCACCCATGCCTACAAATCCTTCCACAAGACTCTCTATGAGTCTCATGGGCTTTTTCATGTTACAGTTACCCCTGAAGAAGGGCCACCGGCACTAAATGCATTGGGTTTTTGACAGCATGGTCACCCAGGATGTTATGTGAATTCTATTGTACTTTGGAATAAGGCCTGGATGAGCATTTCTCTGGCATGTGAAGCTCAGAATTTTGCTGCCTCTGTGTGGAACAGATTGTAAACATGTTGAATAAACATGGATTACTTGCAGAAATCTTGGATTGAAGTCTCTTGTACTTTGGATTCAGGAATGGACGGCAGTGCAACATGAAGCTGGTGCGTGAAGACGTGCCAGTCAGCTGAGACTTTTAGAAAGTAGGCATTTTCTTGTTTAACCATTCTGTGTGCCTTCGCTTGTTGGTGTTTTGACTGTCTGATTTTGCAGCGAAAGGGGCTAGGGATTTGCATTCATTGTAGACAGACACTGGGGGGTTGAGGTGTGCCTGGCTCTTCCTGGATGACTCAGAGCTGAGCTGAATGGGGCTTGGCTGCATTTAGTAGTGGAAGGAGTTTTCATTGCACCTGAATAGGGTCTGTCTTCCTTGCACAATGCTGTCTCCACCCCCTATGGCCATACTGAACTAGTGAGGACAAAACTGGTTTGGACTGGGCTCAGAGACCCTTGCACAAAGAGAACAAAGACAAAATGGGGTAAAAGTAGTAGACCTTAAACCCCAAAGCTGTAGATCACTTCTGGACTCAAGAGGAACCTTTGACAATGAGAAGAGCTGTAGAGCTGTGAGGAGGTGTACTGCCCCTTTGCTATGTGCTGTGTAGGGTTGGCCTGCAGTTGCTGTTTCTGCCAAGGAGAGGAAAAAGACTGGAACTTTGTGTTGAACCTGCTTGAAGAAGATCTCCAAGGGCTTGTGTGTGCTGGCCTCCTGTTCTGAAGTCTCAGGGACACAAAGACTTTACCCCCAGCTCCCCTAAACTCTGCTGCTGAGAGTTCTGACCTGACAGGTGGTGCCTGTTCCAGTTCTGGGACTTTGGAAACCTAAAGAACTGAAGAAATTGATGCATCGCTCTTCTTGCGGCTGTTTTTCTGATGCAGCCCACCGTGCATGAAGATTTTCCATGCATCGCTGTGCCGCTGCCTGCTGGCATTGCAAGAACCGTTGCATGGAGGTATCATGGCTGAAGAAAGCAATGGAGCGCCACTCTCTGCTACCGCATCGATTGCCGACACATCCTGAATTTCCACGCATCATACCTGTGCGGCAAGTTTTCCTGACGCATCACCCGCTGACCAGATCCGTCTTGGAGTCGATGCACCACTTCCCCCTACAGACCAGATTCGACACATCCCTTCGCCTTCGTGCAGCACTATCACATCGCCTCCCTATGGTCTCAGGAACTGATGCATCTCTTTGTTTCTTGACGCTTCCCATCTCTGCAGCTGTTTGGCCTTGTAAATGTTGATGCATCTACAGGTACTCCATAGTTTTCTATAGACCCAGTTGCTTGAAATGTTTGAAAAGTAATATTCTTATTACAAGTGTGTTACATTTTTGTCATTTTGGTCTTGTTGAGTTTAGATAAAGATTCTTTAATTTTACCTAAACTGGTGTGGTGTCCATTTGTGGTGTTCTCACTGTATAACTGTATGTTTTGAGTACACTACTTTACACATTGCCTTTGGGATAAGCCTGTATGCTCGTGTGAAGCTACCCAGGGGGTGAGCAGGGGTTATCTAAAGTTTATGCCTCCCGTACCCTGACTCGAAGTAAGGTTCCCTATTTGTACAAAGGTACTTACCTCTGCCAACTAGAGACCCACATTTCTAACAATATTCAATAATTTCTTTGGGGAACCTCCCCACACTCTTGATCAGCTAATTATTACCTTGGTAAATTTGTGGAACTAAATGAAAAAATTCTAATTTGTTTTATATGACTAGTTGATAGAACCTTCTCTAGGAGGGAAAGGAAGATGGTGGGCTGATGCTGCCACAGTGAGCAACGATTTGATATTGTAATTGTGGGCTGTCTGCGGATGGAGGAGGTTTGGGTAGCATCTGTGAGCCTCCGGTTTATTGAAACTAAATAGTCCCAGTCTTCGTCCAACTCAAATGATACAGTTTGGACATCATTTAGGACTAATATTGTCGGGTTTATTTAACACAACTGACGGCTCTTTTGGAAAGGCGGCGGGATTATGTCCGCATTCCACTCCTGTCGAGAGAAGCCTGACCAATAAGGTTATCACGAGTTGAAAAACTAAAATAGACAAGTAAGATTGTTTCTTCCATAGTCTATTGCTTTTGTGCCATAACAACGTGAATATTTAAATTTAAATATGTTATATATTATTCTGAGCGGTCTGGCTTCTATTCTGAGTAATTGAGGATTAAGTTGGGAACTACATAGCGGAAAGCGATGATGTCATCGGGTAGTTCACTAAGCTCTCGCGAGACTACGGAAGCCCACAAAAAAACAGAAAAACATTCGGCCGGGTCGGTTTTTGGAGTTCTCCTTTCCTCGTTACTGTATATTCAAACAAACGATCCATAAAGTAAGTTGCTCCTTTTATCTGTGGCACTACTTGAGAGCCAACATTAATGTCTTTTAAGGCATACATCCGGAATCGCGCCCGCCCCAACAGCGCAATTCCCTGTAAAAACGCCTTCACTGTTCCGTTCGTTGCCTCCCCCCTGACTCAGGCACTTTCAGAGGAAATGACGGATAGGTTAGTAATGGGTGCTTACTTAACAGTGAGGATCATTGTTGAAAGGCTGCGTTTCCCTACATCCACCTTTTGTTAGGTAAATCCATTAAGATCATCATTGTGGATAGGTTCTTCCTTCTAACATGGGGGTTGGAGGTTGGGGATTTCTCCCTCTTTTTTGAGCCTTTTTGAGTAATATGATAGATAAAATATCCTATATTTTCAAAAATGTTTTATAGTTTGTGATTTTAAGTCTGTGGGTGAGCCATAACTGTTTGTATTTAGGAGAGGTTGATTTCACTGTGGGACAAGGATATGAGAGGGGTCCACTTTATAAGGCAGAGTAGACGATCTTTGGTTTAAATACCCCAATCCTTGCCTTCACAGAGCGGGGCCTCTTACTTCCTGAGCTTAGTCCAGGAGAGGTGAGATCCAGTCCCCGGTCATTCTCGGTGAGTGAAATAATTATTTACTTTGCGTAAACCAATGTAATAAGGATAAACACAGTTTTCCTATTAATACAGTACTCATTATGTTTGTTTTTTTAAAAACGAAATGGACGACGTAGGGTGTGCCTTGGTGCACTCTGGGGGGATAGTTTTTTCAATTAATATCTTTTTTGTTGCACTTCTACCAGCTACTAGGGCATCGTCCAACCCTAAACTATCCTAATAGGTACTCAAAGAATGAGCTGGGAGTGCAGGAATTTTTTTATAAGAAAATACAATTATTTAATCACAATTTATCACAACAAAATCAATGATTGTCAAGTAATAGTTAATCAGGAAAACAAAAATAGTTCTTGTGTTCTTAGTATATTTCTCTTTATACTCTCAACAGCCTCAACAGCAGACGCGTTTTGTCCTGGAGATAGGACGTCATCAGGGCTGTAAATGTAAACACAAAATGCATATGTATAAGTGACAAATTACTTTCCATAAAAAGAACAAAAATCATTTGTACATTGATTATTGCAACACTGTACAACCTGGTGCCAATAAGGTAATGATATTGCCACAAATTCTTATAACAATAATTCGCAAACTGAAGGATTCAGCTGGAGTTTTGGTGTGCAAGGACATCTATACATTATGTTACATATTTTGAACACATCGGGATAGTATAGGCAACCTGTTCGAGTTTTAACTTTATTCGCACATGTGATTCCATGTGAATAATATTCGCTAATAACCATACCTAAGGGTCCACCTTGAAAAATGATTGTTATTTCGACGCTTCCAAATCTGTAAAGTTTCAATATCTTAAATGTAGGAGGCTCCCAAGGTCAATCATATATCTTCGTCAATCTAAAAGTATAATGCCATTTCTTAGTTGTTCAACGAAAAAGGTCCAATCAAGAGGAGCCTACCATATTCCCGTCTATTCTCCAATTTCTATTAAACTGTTCTTCCACATCTATGTAGACACATCTGCGCCATGACCAGTTTATTATGATTGCTACCAATGCTTCTCAGTACACAGTACACACTGTAGACTCCTCGTTTATTAAAACATACCGAGTCCAATGCCCTAATTTCTATTTCTATGTATAAATTTAACGTTAATTATCACTCACCCAAGTGTTTAGACAATATATATCTTTGAACATTCCTGTTTCTGACCTCATCTCATTACTGCAACGTCATAGTCTACAGGGATAAAAAGACAAGAACGCCCCAATATTAATATGCTCCAACTTCATTCAGTCTAAATAGTCCGTTCCTCGTTTATTATCCACTCACCGAGGAAATAGAAGCCTCATTTCTCTCCAATCGCCCGGGTACGATAAATCCCGATAGCGATCCTTCCACGATCTCTACACAATATAAGGGGCTCGTTAACCAATCACTGCCCACTAAAATTCCCGGGCAAAGTTTAATGAAATGCATCTGTGTGCTTAAGACTGTTTCCACTAAGGTCCGACCTCGCTATTCTATCCGGTCTGATTCTTGGGACATCCGCTTACGTATACACCTATCCTGTTGTTCTCAATAACGTTTACAATGTGGTCCGACTAGTGATTAACATCCGGCATACGCCAATGTGTTTCTGTTTCCACTCTCGAAAGCCACGTTGTTTTTCCAAACACAATTTAGTAAGCAGCGACGCCATTCGTCGTTCTCATATGTGAGCCTCAAGCTGATTGGCCCAGGTCCTTTCGCCATTAATATTTATCTTTCTTTGTTGCAAAAAGTAGACAACTAAATGAGATTGATCGATCAAACTAATAATATTGTTCATAGCGCATGCTATGTTTATCCGTTTATAATGAGTTACGTTTTAACTATATAGAAAGAATGAACATAACATTTTGGTAGTAGTTCAGATTTTAGCGGATCCCGGAACCGGCTGGTACCTAACCAGTATCTTTGTATATGAACCGGTTGCCTATTTGTTTATCCCAATATGTGTACAAAGTGTTTATACATATTAATTATACATTGTGAAAATCTCTCCCCAATATTGCAGTAAACCACATTAATATAAAAGCGACATTTTAAGTAATGGTTCGGATTTGGCGGGTTATCGATATGCATGTTATGTGTATAGACCAGCTTGCCTGATATTTCTCTCAATACGTAAACGAAATATTTTAAATATTAACTGCCCATTGCAAAGACACAAAAAAGGGGGGCTTTCACCAGTATTTACATTTGAAATTGAATAATTTACATGATTTATTTGGATATGATGCAGAATCTTACTGGACAAACAGTTTTTGACCTTGATGTTATATTTTGAGTCATATATTATGCCAAAAAATGACGTAACTCCGAGTCGATATTGAGACCATATTTCTTAGTCTGACATTTAATTATCCATCGTGCTTCTGTCTGTCGAATTTTTAACTCCCAATCCCCACCTCTGACATGCTGTGTTATCTTCTGAATCCCATGGAATCTAAAGTTTTTATTAAAACTATGTTCCTTCTCCATGTGTACATATAGTGGGGATTTTACATCACCATTTATAATTGCCCGCCTGTGTTCCTGTATCCTGGTTTTCAGGGGACTTTTAGTGCTTCCTATGTATACTTTCATACAATTGCATATGATAGCATAGACAACCCTCGTAATATTGCAATTTATAAATTCATTAATCCAAAATTGCCTGTTACTGTTGTACTTAAAGGTTTTGGTTTTATTCATGCCATGTGTGCATATTATACATGAACCACAGACATAAAAGCCTTTGGGTTGGAGTGGAAGCCAGTTCTGTGTCCTTGAGATCATCGGACGGATATAATTTGTTGAGATTTTATCCCTAATTGTTGGGCATTTTTTGAAAATTAATTGTGGTTTGTCGTCTAACTCAGACGCCAAACCTGGCACACCTTTAAGTAATGTCCAATTTCTGCCTAGGGCTTGCCTAATTTTGTCTTTTTGTGTACAATATGTGGTTACAAAGGCAGGTCTCCGTTTGTTCACTTGTTTCCTTTTAGGAATTAAAGTGGTTTCTCTATTAATTTCTGACACCTTATCTCTGGCCCGTGTTAAATCCCTATTGGCATAACCTCTCCTGCCTAGTCTTTCTTGCAGTTTATTCAATTCCCTAGTGTAATCTTCCTCACAACTACAATTCCTTCTCACCCGAACCATTTCTCCATAAGGTATACCTGAGATAACCGCTTCAGGGTGAAAACTGTCTGCCCTTAGGATAGAGTTGGTGGCAGTCTCTTTTCTGAACAATTTACTTTTTATATTATCTCCTTCCACCATTAATGGCACGTCCAAGTATTCTATGCTTGATGAGCTCTGATTCATCGTCAGTCTTACATTAAAATCATTATCATTAAGATAATTCAGATAGTCTTTCAGTTCATTGGAAGTGCCTCTCTATATTAATAAAATGTCATTGATGAATCTGGCCCAAAATACCCCCAGATCCATCCATTCTCCTGCTCTGCGGCTCCAGACACGCTCCCTCTCATACCAACCCATAAATAGGTTGGCATACGAGTGAGCAAACCTGGAACCCATCGCAGTGCCCCTGATTTGATGAAACCATTCATCTTCAAATAAAAAATAGTTGTTGTTCAAAATTAATAGACTCATTTCTACAAGCATTCTGGCGTGGTGCCTTAAACTCGCACTTCTGCTGCTGAGAAAATATTCCAATGCTTCTATTCCTTTGTCTGTATGAATGCAAGTGTATAGGCCAACCACGTCTAACGTGGCCAAAATCATGCCATCTTCCCACTTAAAATCATTTATTTTGTTCAGAATATCGGTTGTGTCTCTCACATAAGAGGGTAAATTAACCACCAAAGGTTTTATAAAACCATCTACGAATTCTGAAAGATGTTCAATGGCACTGCCAATGCTGCAGACTATCGGTCTTCCCGAGGGATTATCCCTGCATTTATGAATTTTAGGCAATGTGGATAGAAATGGGAAGGTGGGGTGAGCAACATTCAAATACTTATACTCTAACGAATCTATTAGACCCTCTTCCTTCCAAACATAAAGATGTTCTGATATATTCTTTGTGACCTCTATCATTGGATTACCTCTTATTTTTTCGTAACAATAAATGTCACTCAATTGATTACGTATTTCAGATACATAGTTTGATTTATTCATAACAACAATATTTCCACCCTTATCTACTTCCCTAATTATGATAGCTGTATCATGTTTGAGATCTGATAGGGCTGTTCTTTCCAACTGGGACAGATTATCTTTGTTGTTACCTTTTTGAAACGGTTTATCTTGTAATCTATGAAACTCCTCTAGAGTTCTTTCCATAAACAGATCTATAGCTGCAAACTGGCTACCATGGGGGATAAACTTGGATTTACAGCGTAATCCACTCGTACAATGATAGTCTGTTTCTATATTACAGAGACTAGCTACATCATCCAAGTTCAAATCCAATTCCCCTGACAGGGTCATCAATAAATGAATATTCTGTAATTCCGCTGTTGTCATTTCTGAATTTTTATTTAGTATTTTTCTCTGTACATTTGCATCCAAAAGTGAAAAGAAACTTTTAAGTTTTAAATTCCTACAGTACTTGAACAAATCAATTTCAAGATTAGTAAAATCATAGTTATTAACAGGACAATACTTCAAGCCTTTTCTTAGTACACATACTTCATGTTCATTCAAATGTCTATCTGACAAATTGATACCTTCTAGTTCTCCCCTGGTAGTCTGGTCTTGATCTAATTCTTGGGTCTGTTTTGACTCCTGGTGCCCATCCTGGTATTTGTGAGATTTCCTCCTCCCCCTTCTGATGCTCCTGTAAACTTTCTCAGACCTTTTTTTTCATCATTTTTAACTCGTCGCAAAAAGACGAATTGGTTTTGAGGGTGCCTCCTACCGCCCCAGCAGCAATGTCATCAATAGAGGAAATACTGGAACTACTATAATTTGTGGATGTGCTCAAATCACCTGGTTGAGCTGTCCTAGTTGCATGATTTTATTTAGTTTTTGGTTTGGCCACCTCATCGTACCCACAGGCAAACGTGAAAATCCTTCCTTCATTATAGTCCCGCTCATCCCTTTTTAGTTTGCTTAATTTGTTTGTCTTTAATTTGTAATTGATGTCTGTTAATGACATCCTTCAAGATTAAGTAATTCTTGTCTGTTAGCTCTGGTAAATTCATATCCTTGATTTCTTTTTCTAAATCACTTATTTGTTGTCTTAATTTTTCTACCTTTCTCTCAGAGTTCTTTATAAGAATATTCATCATAGTAAAGGATGATGCATGGAGATTTTCTTCCCATTCCTTTAAATGGTCCTCCTCTAAGTCATCAAATGTGGGGAATATAAGTATGCGTAATTCTCGAGGTATTCTCTCTTGTTCCAAGTAGTTTTTTAGGGTTACGCCATCCCACCACTTGCTTAACTCGGACTTGCGCAATCTTTCTAATTTCAAAAATGTATCTCTAAGACTTACTTTTGTCTCAGTTTTTTTACTTGTGGCACCATTAGGTTGTTTCATCTGAAAAACCTCTGCTGCTAACTTATCTCTGTCGTCATCCATGATTGACTGTGCCCTCGTGCTACCTTACCCTTCTACAATACTTTTTTAAAATAGAAATGGACGACGTAGGGTGTGCCCTGGTGCACTCTGAGGGATAGTTTTGTCAATTAATATCTTTGTTGCACTTCTACCAGCTACTAGGGCAACGTCCAACCCAAGACTATCCTTATAGGTACTCAAAGAATGAGCTGGGAGTGCAGGAATTGTTTTATAAGAAAACACAATTATTTAATCACAATTTATCACAACAAAATCAATGATTGTCAAGCAATAGTTAATCAGGAAAACAAAATAGTTCTTGTGTTCTTAGTATATTTCTCTTTATACTCTCAACAGCCGACGCGTTTCGTCCTGGAGATAGGACGTCATCAGGGCTGTAAATGTAAACACAAAATTCATATGTATAAGTGACAAATTACTTTCCATAAAAAGAACAAAAAGAATTTGTACATTGATTATTGCAACATTGTACAACCTGGTGCCAATAAGGTAATGATATTGCCACAAATTCTTATAACATTAATTAGACTATGACTGTTGCAGTAATGAGATGAGGTCAGAAACAGGAATGTCCAAAGATATATATTGTCTAAACACTTGGGTGATAAATTGTGATTAATTAATTGTGTTTTCTTATAAAACAATTCCTGCACTCCCAGCTCATTCTTTGAGTACTCATTATGTTTGTTTTTTAGATGTGAGATACACCGTTTGACACAGAGGAATAGTAGCATGGATTGTTTACTTGTATCCTTTTTTGAAAATTGATTTATTCACATACTGTACGTTTTATTGTGTGTTTGTGATAATTTCACGCAGTAGCAAATAATTTTAGAACAGAGGCCCTGAAGAAAGCCGTGGGATCCTCTTCCCTGTCGGTTGAAACATGTTGGCCCTTTTGCAGCTATATGTTAGGCATGGGCGGATTTTGCGGATTGGCAATCAGCGAATTTGCGGATTTGCGAATTTGCGGATTGCGAAAATCCGCAAAATCCGTGTATTTTGCGGATTTTTTTTGTGTTCGCACGGGTTTCTGCAAGTTCGCGAGGGTTTTGTACAATTTCGCAAATTGCGAAATTGTACAAAACCCTCGCGAACTTGCAGAAACCCGTGCGAACACAATGTGCCCAGCCTACTTAACAGACATGCCGGCTGTGTGTGCGCCCTGGAAAGCCCACGGGTGGGGGGTGCACAGCACTTGCATCACCCTCTCTATGCCTGCCATTGCGTAAGTAGCTGCAAAAACAGCATAGTATGAGCCAAAACATAAGAACAGGTATTACAATGGTGATGGTTAGATAACTCTGCTTTATTGTAGTACAGTGTATGAAATAATTGTGTGCCTTTTAAATTGTGACTGAGACTAATAACATATTTCTGTGCACCTTATGGAAAAAACTAGAACTGACAATACCTCTTAGAATTGTTTTTTTATTTTGAATAGATCAACATTTTCCCTAAAAATATAAACCTCTGTAAATAACAGCTTGGGAGGAAAAGGTGCTTCTGAAATGTGGCATGTATGATGTAACTATTTTACAATGGCGCCAGCAAGCTGCCAGCACCGTTGTAAAATAGTTACAAAGTTAGCTTGCACAGGAAGCACTTAGATAAAATAAAGCAGCACCTGCTTCGTTTTATCTAGTGGTTCCTGTGCAAGCTAACTTTGTAACTATTTTACAACGGCGCTGGCAGCTTGCTGGCGCCATTGTAAAATTGTTACATGAGTGGGGGTTCAACTTTTGAACCCGTTACGTCCGCTGATTTTTTTTTGCGGATTTTGCGGGAAATCCGCAAAATTCGCGGAATGCGGATTTCCCAAAAATCCGCAAAATCCGCGGGCGTAACGGATTTCCCGCTCATGCCTACTATGTGTTGAAACTGCTTTTTTGCACTGTTCTGGTTTTCAGTTAGGGAGAGGTCAATAACCATTAAAATTCCGTATTTGACTCTTTACCCTATTTTAAATCACCACTTTTTCTTTTTGCACTGCACATAGTCCCATCGACACTATTTTCTCAAGGTTAAGAAGGGATTGTGGGCATGTTAGGGGCTAGTATCCTGGGCTAGGTCTTTAAATATCCCTTAGACCCTTCTTTCTCTCTGTGTTTTTGACAGTGAACACTCTCCCAGAATACTCTCCACCATGCCGCCTAGCGTACCTGACTCAAGCTGATTTAGGTCCAGGCGCTAGCTGTGGACGAGGCCATGGACTGGACATCTTTCTAGTGGTGAGAGAGGCGTCAGGGTGCCGGAGAGGCTGCTGATGCTGTGGCAGTGCTGTGCAATCCTGCAAGGCTGTCTGCAGCAAGAACGTTTGGCTTGATGGCAGACCTGCTCCTTTCAATGGCAAAGGCAAAAACCAGTTATGGCACCACTGCACTTTTACGCGCTGTGAGCGGATGCAGTATCAGGAGGCCAGCAAGGCAGTGGACTCTCGGGTCGGGCGGCCCATATTGAAACTACTGAAGTCTGGTAACACAGCAGGCCTGCTATAATCTTGCAATCCGGCAGTCCTGAGGAAGCTTGTATGACAGACTCAACTTTGGTGGAAGTGCACATGAAGGCAGTTCAGAGCAGTAAAAGAATTCATGAAAATTAGCCACCAATAGATTTAACAGCGGGCACTGCTTTGGAGGTGGATCAGGATGTTTGTAATAATGATGGCATCTTAAATAAGACTTCAGATGTCAGTATGTTAACATCACCTCAGGAAGGGACATCATTTAATGCTTATTTTGGCAGTAGAGGTGCCTCAGAGCTCACTGTTAATAAAGCAGGGCTTGGCCCTATAGACAGTAATGCCAATGGTGGACTATACTCCTTAGAAAGAGGGCAAGTGGCTGAGAGAGCTGTAGCAGGCTATTAGAACTCGGAAAGCGTTACCTCAAGTACTGCTGTAACAATGGATACAAGTACAGACTTGGAGCTCCTGAGTGATTATATAGATGGACAGTCCGAAACTCGGGATGAAGACTGTGATATAAGATCGGGTGGGTGGGTAAATAGCAAACCACCGGTAGACAATGAAATATTGGATGATAACATTACAAGTAAGAGGAAAGCTAGAGTTAAAGGCATATAAGGAGCCAAAAAGAAGGGATATGGCCAATGCAGTGACACTCAATTAGATCACATGGTTTCAACCCAATCTAAGGCAGGTTCTAAAGACAGTCCCTTATGTCAGTGGGTCACCTCTAAGTGGGAGCCTAAAGCTTTGATTTTGCGGCTATCAAATATCAGCTCTACCTCACAATCTCAATCAGCATCGTCCACGGAGGAAAATCACATATTGAATGGAAGCAATTCTAACCCTGGCTTAACTATCTCTCCTGGATCAGGCAAGAGGAAAGATCTCCCTGAAGGGCCCTCTCTTGATGTAATATAACCCGGTGTTCCCTAAATGGATATTGTTCAGTTTTTGCAAACTCAGTGGACGGAAGCTTTGTAACACTATGCACAAGTTAAGGCGGATAGTGCAGCGATACCTCAGGCTCTTTCAGATGTTTCTAGCAAAGTTGCAATACTTTCGGCTGAGATGATGGAACTACAAGAAAGAGTTTCAAGTATGGAAGAAGTTGAGACAGTGACTGTCAAAGCAGTTCGAGAACAAGGTGATCTTATCTCGAATAATCAAAGCAAACTGGAGGATTTGGAGAATAGATAGCAACGCGATAATCTAAGGCTTTTTGTTATATATGAGGGGAGAGAAGGCAGCGACCCTAGAACATTTGCGATAAACTTATTGCAAAAGGCACTATCAGAGCTGTCAGATTGGGATATGGACTCCCAGATCAAAAGGGCTCACAGATTACCACCAAAATAGGACAAGCTGGGCAGGTACATTCAGCACATCCTCGCCCCATTCAGCACACCCTCGCCCCCATTTGTTGGCAACTTTCTTTTGAGACAGGCCATTTACTTTAAAGCATGGCCAGCTGCACCCTTAAAGGTAGAGTTGATGTCTATTTTGGTCCGATCAGATCTATGTAAGGCTACAAAGGACCGACGCTAATTGATCCATTTAAGACATTTGAAGCACAAGTGTTTCTGCAAGAGCCATCACATCTTAAAATCATCAAAGATGGACATCAGTAAATACTTCATTCTGAACTGGAAGCATCTAAAGTTTTGAGTCAATAGTGCTACGATTTAGCAGATAAGATTACAAATCAATAATTGAAAGGGAAAATCATATAAGGAAGCTTTATGGGGGATGGGTGATTCCTTTTGTAGGTATGGGTGGGTGGAGGAGCCTTCGAGGTGGGGGGTATTGTTTTTGGGAGAAATGGAGGTTATTACTAATGCACTTTTAGGGAGGGTGGGTTTTAAAGGCAGATCAATCAGAAAGTATACACAAAATGCAATGTATTTTTTGTAGGACTGTTTGATATTAAAAGCAGGGAAAGTTCATGGGGGTTTTCAAAATGATATAATGTTTACGTTTAAATTGATATTCTGGAATGTTGCTGGGCTAAATCAAACTCGTAAAAGGCAGTTAGCTTGAGAGGAACTGGCAGTTTATAAACCTCATATCCTGGGCATTACAGAAACTTTTCGGGCACATAAAGATAAGCAGGCACTAAGCCAATTGGGATATGATAGTATTACCTGCATATCCCAGACAATGTCCATATGGGCGGTGGCTATATGAAATGTAAGGGTCTAGCAGCTAAAATTATTAAAACCTCTACAGATAGTAGGGGGAGATGGGCCATTGCTCAGCTGCTGATAAATACTCAGAGATACATTATCTGAGTTGTTTATGGCCCATCTTTAGATGAAACAGATATTTTTGATTTCGTAAGCTTAGAATTGCTGGATTGGTAAGGGGAATTGATAGTGATGGGTGATTTTAAATGTGTCATGGAATATAATATCGACTCCACCAATCGTCAACCTAATATCCGCACGACCAACACTAGGGCTTTGATTATGGAATTGAATAGGATACGTAGGTTAGAGGATGCATTGAGTATTCTATGTCCCCGAATACCTGGCTGTACCTATTATTCCTCTTCCCATAGGCAATACTCACAGTAAGAGAGCAGGTGCTATAGGGGGGAAATATTGAGACATGCCCTAAGAATATATCTAATCATAGTGCTATAGTACTGACGCTGCAATTTTCACAAGCAGGATCAAGACCTTGACATTTTTCATTCCCTCAACATTTGCTTACTAATTTGGAATATCATCAATATTTAACAATTTTACTAGCCAAATAACTTTATTCAGATTAATAAGGGCACTGCCTCCATGGCTACCATATGGGACTGCATGAAAGCTTATAGTAGGGGGGCTACACTTCAGTTTATTTTATTTTAAAGCAGAATAAGCGGATGCAACTGGAGTTGGCTAAATTACGGAAGGAATGTTTAGACTTAGAGTTGCAACATACGCAGGCAATTCCTACAAGCACCTCCCTTAACCAGGTTATACACCTCAAGTTAGATGAGCGGCGGCAAATGGTTAACCAGAGGAAAATTGAGAAGGCAGTGGCCAGTTATCAGAAGAATATGATGCATCAATATGAATATGATGAGAAAGTGGGGCATTTCTTAGCCCATCAGATAGCTGATAAAAAAGCACGCAGTGCTATCAAATGTATTATAGGAGATGACGGATGTAGCTACAACTGCCCGCAGTTAATTGCTGATAAGGAGCACAAGACTTCTACAATTCATCTATTAATGTATCTGTCTCCAAAATGTGACATAAGTACAATGTACCGAGAGTTTATGTCCCATGTTGAAGAAGACTTGCAACTCTAGTTACTGGTGCAGAAATACAAGAGGATCTGGAAACACTTGATTGGGCAACAATATCTGTTAGTCTTAAAGTTCAACAATTTGAGACGGTGCATATGTTGTATTAAACACCTGAACGCATTTCTAAACGGACATCTTCCAGGATCTCTTCACAGGTATATTATCCCAAATGTCATATATTGGCAGAAGATAATATCCACACAGTTGGGGTGGGAATGTCATTTAAGTAATAAGGAAATATTAATTGGTTGTAAAACTCAAAGGGAACCTGTATCTTAGGTCCTTGATTGCAATTGTTATAGTAAGTGTGCGCTTATGTATTGGTAGGGCATGGGTTGATTTAATACCACCTAGAGTACCTGGATTCTGGGCCATACTTCGTCGGACCTATAAATGTGAAATGGCAGTTGCCAAGGCCCGTAGACCCAGAACAGGTAAAAAGGCAGAGACAATTTGGTCGCAACTACACTGGATGTGGTATTCTGTATCGAACCCTTTGGTTCAACTTTGGATAAATGAATCTAACTGATCTCAGTCTTATGAATGTTTTCTCTTTTGTTTGTATAATTATGTGATAAAACATTTTGTAGGAGTATTCTGATCGCTGTGACTTGGTGGGTAAAATGCAATAAAAATGAATATATATAAAAAAAGGAATCTTCTCTGTTCTCATAATAGACCTGATTCTGCATCAGTTACCTCTACTACCACAGGTGATTAATATCAATTTGTTTTGGTCGCCTCTTGCTGATTATTTAAACAAAAAGCATAAGGGTTCCCAGGACTCTACGATGGTCTTTCAGACCCCATGATCTTTTTCTAAATAGATGTTTCATTCTATCTTGTTTATCATTATATATAGTAAATATAACACAACCTATGTTATTGTACGATATAAGTATTGTATGCACATTGCAGATTTCTAATTCCTTCCTTTCCTCTTTCTCTTTCCTCTCTTTTTTTTCCTTTTCTCCACTACACATTATAAAATATAAAAAGCAATTTTTATAGGTACATAATTATTATATTGTTGTAAATGGTTTACAGTATATTTTGCATTTTTTATTAACTTCTTATTCTTTTCTGTACTTTTGTTATGGAAATAGTTTGTCACATAAACTTATATTTTTCATTTTACAAAGAAACTCTGGCCCTTATTTATGAAGGCCTTGCGCCGCTGGTGCGTCACTTTCAACATGGGAAAAAGTGACGCACCGGTGGCGCAAAGCTTTCATAAATGAGGCCCTTTGTACTTATGTTACTTGTTCTAATAAAGCTTGTTTTAAACAATTTTTAAAGATCATTTATAAGTAGTAGAGAACAAATAAAAATGTTACTTTAGCTGCAGCTCAATATATATTTTTTACTGACAAACATTTAGGAAACACTTGACTCACTCGATGATGTCATCAGTGATGTCATAAGTGATTTTATTTGAGATGTCATCAGTAATGTCCCTGACCATGTCATGAGTCATGTAATATGTAAGGTCAGAAGCAGTGCATGTAAACTAGAACTGCTGAATTTATATGGTTTTGTGCGTGCATAATCTAAGCCTAACTATAAAGTCCTTGTAACCTTTGTTTTTTTCAGTGAATATATCTATATGCTGCCGACAATGTGGCTCTACTCGTCGTGCACTGCTGCGTGTGCTGGCGTGGGGCTGAACCATGTATATCAAAATAAATTTTGAATCCAAGGATACGCCCCACTCTCTAAATTTTGGGTAATTCTTATTTATTCAGAACACCTCTACTCCACCAATGCATTTCAACGTCACAGAGCCTTTCTTAGGGTCCTACCCAAGATTTATCGAGTGCGGCATACCCTTGGATTGAAAATATATATGTTCACATATAACACACATATATATATATAATACGCTTACCTGCGAAATACTTACACTTTCCTGATAGAGGCATGTGTAGTAAGGAGGTATGCATTATAAAGCCTGCATTTTCAATGATTTACATGGTTCCAATCACATTTTCAATGCTGTTTCCCAAAAGTGAGATGTGCCACATATGCACATATGTGAGCAGCTACACTACAAACTATGCTATAATTCACCAACCTCTCTCCACTGGGCCATGAAAATTACCTCCTGACCCTTGAGATGTGCCCAGGAGACTCATTCAAACATTGGTGCCGTTTAAAAAATGGTACGGTTCAAAACTGCACCAACCCTTGTGGGGTAATTTGAAACTTAATCAAAGGCGATGTGTGAGGGATATTTTTGGAAATCTCACCAGTGCTGGCAAAGCCTCACTGTGGGAGGAGGCCAGAGGACCCACTGCAGAAGGGTACACTCTGTCCAGCACCATTTTTATTGGCTGTACCGACATTGGAATAATAGGTCAGTCTATGTTCTGACCTAGACCTCACTAGAAGGGAAGTAGATGTGTACCACCTCAAAGGTGGTGTACATTCACTCCCTTTCCAAAGCAGTTTGTGGAAGCACATGGTCCCCCACTGAATACATACAACAAAGGAAATTTTCTCACGTTCATGAGGAATGCCTATCTCCAAATACACACATTTGTACATATTTCATATTTTGTAGAGACAGCCAAACACGGTATGCCCATTCCTATGATATCAAAATGCTCCATAAGTACTGATACGGATACACAATTCTGTCTAGCTCCTGACACAATTTTTTTACTGCACCACAATTTTCTTAGTGCATGCTCAAGATCTCTTCCTTAACTTTGGATATGTTGCTGTCCGCATCTTAAATCAGATTCACACATATTGCAACTCAGGTAAAAATTGGCCAGTTTTCAAAAGAAAAGCATGGAATAAGATACAAACTCCCTGGAGAGTTTTGAATTACTTGATTTCCTGTTTTCATGAAACATAACCTGACATTATTTCGGCCTTGCATCGCCTGGATGTCTTTGTTCTAGTTTGGCTGCCAGCACATGAGCTTTGATCTGCTGTAGTTTTCCTCAACTATTATAAGATAACTCCAGACTGGTTTGTATAATCTTTTATATTCTGCAGTGTTTGCTCTCAGGGGATATGCCTGTTAGAAATTTAGAATTTAGAATAATAAAATGCACGGGCAGCCCAAGGCATGTGAAAGCTGATCTAAACAGCAATGGCAAAGTGAAGACATCTTGCCAACCTCGCCAACCTAGGCCTCAGACAACTCGTCACCACACCCACCCACGCCGCCGGCCATACGCTGGACGCTGTCTTCACCACAAGCACCCACGTTTCCTTCAACCACACCACCAAACCCCACTGGACAGACCACCGCTGCATTCACTTCAACTTCAAGAAACCTGCCACGCACCACCGCACCCAACAGCTGCCTCGCCGCTGCTGGAGCAAAATCACTGAAGACCAGATGACCACAACACTCTCCCTTAACCAACCCACAGAGCCTACCAACCCGGATGCCACAGCCCGCAAACTCAGACAGTGGATCGAAGACTGTGCCAACACCCTCGCCCCACTGAAGCAACCCCCCAACAACCATGCCAGCAAGGGAGCCTCCTGGTTCACCGAAGAGCTCCTGGCCTCCAAGCGTGCATGCCGGAAACAGGAGAAGAGATGGCTCCACTCCAGCACACCGGACAACCACTCAGCCCACAAGAACGCCACCCGCAGACTCCACCACCTCATCAGATCAGCCAAGAGGTCCTGAACTCCATCAACTCAGGATGTCCGACGGACCCATGCCCACACCACATATTCAACAAGGCAGGCGCAGCCATCGCACCCCAACTACGAAAGGTCATCAACATCCATGACATTCCCGGAAAGCTGGAAGCACGCCGAAATCACCGCCCTCCTCAAGAAGCCCAAGGCGGACAACAAAGACCTCAAAAACGTCTGTCCCATCTCCCTGCTCCCGTTCCCGGAGAAGGTCATCGAGAAAATCATCAACATGCAGCTGACCTGCCACCTAGAAGACAACAACATCCTGGACCCATCCCAATCCGGATTCAGACGACACAACAGCACCGAGACAGCCCTCATCGCCGCCACAGACGAC
The DNA here is from genome assembly GCF_964263255.1 of Lissotriton vulgaris. Classification (NCBI taxonomy): domain Eukaryota; kingdom Metazoa; phylum Chordata; class Amphibia; order Caudata; family Salamandridae; genus Lissotriton; species Lissotriton vulgaris. Next base: position 2,123,692,914 of record NC_141687.1, on the reverse strand, counting down.
ACAGGCGCCAATTAGTCAACAGCGAAACATCAGCCCTCATCCTCCTGGACCTATCTGCCGCCTTCGAAACGGTCTGCCATCTCACACTAAAAACTCACCTCCATAAAGCCGGTATCCAAGAGAAGGTCCTCGACTGGACCACGTCCTTCCTCTCCGGCAGATCCCAGAGCGTCCGCCTCCCGCCTTTCCGATCCAAAGCCACCTACATCATCTGCGGCGTCCCCCAGGGCCCAGGGCTCCTCCCTCAGCCCGACACTGTTCAACATTTACATGGCCCCCCTCGCACTGTGGCCCGCCACCACAACCTCAACATCATCTCCTATGCCGACGATACTCAGCTCATCCTCTCCCTCACCAAGGACCCACGCACCGCCAAAACCAACATCCACGACGGAATGAAGGCCATCGCCGACTGGATTTGGAGCAGCAGTCTGAAACTGAACTTGGACAAGATGGAGGTCCTCATCCTCGGGCCCAACCCCTCAGCCTGGGATGACTCCAGGTGGCCTACCACTATGGGACAGCACCAACATCCACCGACCACGCACACAACCTGGGATTCATCCTCGACTCCACCCTCTCCATGTCCAAACAGGTCAACGCCATCTCCTCCTCCTGCTACAACACCCTCCGCCACCTTCACAGGATCTACAAATGGATCCCGGCCGAAACAAGAAGAACGGTGACACAGGCCATCGTAAGCAGCAGGCTGGACTACGGCAACACACTCTACGCCGGAATCCCAGCCAAACACCTACGACGACTCCAGCGCATCCAAAATGTCTCCGCCCAACTGATCGTCAATGCACCCCGCCGCTGCCACATCACCCCCACCTGAGGAACGTACACTGGCTCCCTGTCGACAAGAGGATCACATTCAAACTCCTCACCCACGCACACAAAGCACTCCACAACGCCGACCAGCCTACCTGAATAGCAGACTCAACTTCCACACCCCCACCCGCCAGCTCCGCTCCGCCAGCCTCGCCCTTGCCACCGTCCCCCACATCCAACGAACTACCTCCGGTGGCAGATCCTTCTCCTACCTTGCCGCAAAGACCTGGAACACTCTTCCTACCCACCTATGTCAGACCGAAGACCTACTCGCCTTCAGAAACCTCCTCAAGACCTGGTTCTTCGAACAGTAGCGTCGCCCCCCCCTCAGCACCTTGAGACCCTCATGGGTAAGTAGCGCGCTTTACAAATCCCCTGATTGATTGATCGATTGATTGATTGCCTTTAAAGGCAATTGCCAATATATTGAGATTGACAATGCTTATTTGTATTGCCGCTTAGACTTTTTAGGGAAGTAAGCTGGTACAGGAGGTTACTCATCTATTTAATGTCTCTCGAAATCAATATATCCATTTATCACTAAGGGGTCGATTCTGATGTCGGTCGGTCAGCCCTCCGAGACGTGTCAGTAGCCTTACCTTACGACCAAACCGTATCAGGAGCAGGACCGTCCGGGCGAGGAAGTACGATGTGGAAAGTGCCTAATTCCAGACCGACACGCATGCTCCGACTCCATCCACAATTTCCGCCTGACCTGGACACACACAATTTGCACCGCACGGCACCATAAACACTGCTACTTCCGGCCGGTCAATTACGATGTGTACTTCGTACGTTACGGACGGGTCGCCCCGTACAGCACGTCACAGCACCCGGAAAAGCTGCATATCAACTCCGAATCACGCCAGGAACCCAATCCACGGATTTGAAACGGAGCACCTAGCAACGGATCGTGACGGAGCATGAATCCAATCGCGCAGGTCATACCAGCCCTGTACATATATGACCGGATCAGGAACAGATGCGAATGGCGCATACGGTAAGTCGGATACCCACCATACAAACAAACGACACGTACCCGCCAAATGTAACACACACCCAGGGGCTCCAGACCCTGTCCACCAGTACCACGCCTCCTTTGTGAACCCATGGGCACCACTACTGCGACCCCACCCATAGGGGCATGTTGCCTATTACTGATGCCACCCTACCCAGATGTGTCATGTTTCCTATCACTGATGCCACAACACCCATGTGTGTCATGTTTCCTGTCACTGATGCCACCGCACCCATATGTGTCATGTTCCTTATCACTGATGTCACCACACCCATAGGGGCATGTTTCCTATCACTAATGACACCCCACCCATAAGGCCATGTTTCCTATCAGATGCCACCCCACCCATATGTGTCATGTTTCCTATCACTGATTCCACCCCACCCATAGCCGCATATTTCCTATCACTGATGCCACCCAACCCATATGTGTCATGTTCCCTATCACTGATGCCGCCCCACCCATATGTGTCATGATCCCTATCACTGATGCCACCCCACCCATAGGGGCATGTTGCCCACCCATACTGCCACCCCACCCTTAAAGGCATCTTGCCTATCACGGATGCCACCCCACCCATATGTGTCATGTTTCCTATCACTGATGATACCCCACCCATATGTGTCATATTCCATATCACTGATACCACCCCACCCATAGGGGTATGTTGTCCATCCATACTGCCACCCCACCCATAGGGGCATGTTGCCTATCACTGATGCCACCTCACCTATAGGGGCATATTGCCTATCATTGATAACACCCTACCCATATGTGTCATGTTTCATATCAATGATGCCACCCCACCCATAGGGGCATGTTTCTTATCACTGATGTCACCCCACCCATATGTGTCATGTTTCCTATCACTGATGCCACCCCACCCATAGGGGCATGTTTCCTATCACTGATTCCACCCCACCTATAGGGGCATATTTCCTATCACTGATGCCACCCCACCCATATGTGTCATGTTTCCTATCACTGATGCCACCCCACCCATAGGGGCATGTTGCCGACCCATACTGCCTCCTCACCCATAGGATCATGTTGTCTATCACAGATGCCCCCCACCCATAGGGGCATGTTTACTATCACTGATGCCACCCCACCCATATGTGTCATGTTCCCTATCACTGATGCCACCCCACCCATAGGGGCATGTTGCCCATCACTACTGCCTAATACACCCATAGGGGTAGGTGTGTCAGACAAAATTGACACCCCCACCCATAGGGTGGATGATGCGCCACACATCCATAAAACATCAACCACAGGTATGTCAGCCAAATACATTTCCTGAAAACATCATGCCAACAGTGTATAGTGCCTGACAAATACCCCCAACAGTGAATTAGATTCACGTCACACAATGCAACTACCATCAAATGTGTGAACAACATCTGAGTGTGGGCCCCACAAGTCAAGCTTTCAAATAGCACTGGGCCAATGTTGTCATAACCCCCATCAGTCTGTACATCCAATGTAAAATCTGTGGACACAAACTGCAGCTAAAGTTGAGCATTGTGGCAAAGGGTGAAAATCCCCCATCATCACAGTAACCTCAAGGTAAGTGTCATCATGGAAATAGCAGCAAATGCCAAACAGTATGTATGATTCCTAGACATGTCAGCACAACACTTGTTCAGTCAACCATCATTTACCACCCAATGTAGGCACTGGTGACATACGCTTGGGTACGGTACAGGCCCTTAAGTCCCCTGCACATAGACAATACATATGTCTAGCAAGTTGCACAGAGGACACAGTTGACTTTACACCAATCCTGCGCACACCTGCATCTACAATGGAGATGGGACAACAGTCAGGGAAAGTGTCAAATCGTACCATGTGAAGCACATCATATGTGCATGGGTGCAAGCCACAAATGTGGATATGCCAATGACATTTTACCATCCCCATGCTAAATTAGTTAATCCTGACACACCCAGTCAGCTGCAAAGGATGACATGGATACCAACCTAAAAAAGAAACATATCTCATGGTACACATGGAGTACACCACATCAACACCTCAGTGACATTTGTAAATTCTGCATCATCACAGCAAGGTCATGATAAACAGCATCAACAATATGTACAGCTAAATCAAATCCATAAGGTTAACAAAAAAGGCTTTATTCAGCAAATTGCAAGCTGAAAGGGAAAATCTAAAAAGAAATGTAGTCCAATGTCCTCTCAAAAAACAAAATGCAATAAAGTGTGAGTGACACCTGTCATCTGTTGCTTGCCTCCACAGCTAAGGACTGGGGAAATCCACTCTGAGGGACATACATGGGTCAGGCCAGGCACCATAGGGACAGGATCAGGGCTCATCCGAAGGAGGCTATGATGGGTGGTGGGTGCAGGAGAGTCGGAGGCAACTGCAGTGGAGGTGTCTGACATGGTTTGTGGCGTCACAACTGTGGGGCACAACTCCGATGGGGTGGGTACTGAAACCACTACAGTGGGCAGGTCAGGTGTAGTGGACATGGTCCCCACTGCAGTGCCCATGTCAGACTGGGCGGTTGTGGACTCCACTGCAGTGCCGAACCCCATGGGAGTGGAAAGGGGTACAGGTGAGGTTGGCAGGACAGCTGGGGGGCCACAGTCACCCCAGTAGTTGCAGTAACAGACAGCCTGGGCGTGGTGTCAGTGGAAGAGCAAGTAGGAGTTGGGGAGGGCCTGAGCATTTTGGGGATGATGTATCTGTGGGTGGGGGAATCTGGGACAGGGAGTGGCGGGGGAACTGGTGGTGTGCTGACCTGGGGGGATGGAGGAAGGAGACTGTGCAGTGGAGGTGGGGGGTGGGGGTGGGGTCTTGCTCTTCTGGGTACGGGGTGACTTGTGGGTGGGGGCCTCAGTCTGCCTGCACCTGGGGGAGGGTGTCTGGGTGTGAGGGGCACTCTTGTCTGTGTGTGGTGACTTCCTCTTTCCCCTGTAGTCTTGATCTGCTGGATCTGAGGGGAAGAGGCCCAGGTTACACAGGAAGAGCTTCTTAGGAGATGGGGTTGCAGGTGAGGCAAGGGAAGGGCTCTTGGAGGGAGAGGGATATGAAGACTACGGAGTGGTTGTGGATTCCTGTGTGTGTGTGTTTGCGACCCATCCCCTGTGTGTGTGGTATCAGTGCCCTGACTTTGCTTGGGTGCACGTTTGGACTTCTTTTTGGGTGATTGTGTGCTGTCTGTGTGTTTGGGTGACTGTGCTGGTGAATGTGTGTGCTGGGGACAGGTAGGGTGCTAGGAGCTGTTGATTGGGCAGAGCCTGAAGAGGTGAGGGACTGTTGGAGGAGGGATACTGCTGCCATCAGGGAGGAGTCCATGACTGATTGGTCCTCTGTAGGGCAGACATGCCAGATGAGATGCCCTCCATGAACGACTGGTGTGTGCATGGAGGACACTCAGCATTGATGTCTGCCCTACATGGATCTGTATAAGAAGCTCCACAGATTCCACACTCAGGGCAGCAGGGGATACAGGGGCAGGGGGCGTGCGGTGCCTGGCAGGAAGGAGACATGCTCCGGAACACAGGAGCTGCCATGGACCTCTGTGATGGGAGCCGACGGGAGGGTGGGGGTGGTGGTGGTGGCGGCGGGAACAGCCTCACTATCTGTGCTTTGCTGGCTGCTGACACCCGCCCCCACAAGGGAGTCATCCTCCGAGCTGCTGTGGTCCTCAGCTGAGGTGGATGTGCTGAGGACTCCTTGGTGTGGCTCCCCTCACCCTCCGTGCCACTGGGTCCCTCCCACTCCTCAGTCAGTGTCCCAGGCTGGATCTGCGGCTCCTCTAGTGCTGTGGCGCTGTCTCCTGTACCAGTGGATGTATCTGTATATAAGTAGGAAAAGAAGGACCACATTAGTCGCCTGCACTGTCTACACACACCACTGTCAATACAGCACATTACAGGGCATGCACTGGCATCCTTAGCTGATATTTGCTCAAAATGCCCACACAGGTGTACATAGGGCAAAGGCCAGTCTGAACATCAACCATGGCACCCATATCCCTCCTGGACCTGGACCCATATGTCTGTTGCATGCTAGCTGATAATACCCGAAAGTGCACACATGCACCACATACACAGTTGTTGGACATGCAAATGACCATGTAGTATTACATTACTATTAACATACATCACATCACATGCCAATCACTCAGTACAGGTGTCTGGATGAATGTATGCCTAGACTCACATTTCAAAATCTTATGATGCCTAGCAGCACAACACACAATGATGTCCTTATGTCCTGAAAGTTAATGACACAATGGGGTGCATGGAGCACCTCTGACTCCAATGCATGATCCGTCTTCTCAAGTCAATGCCCTGACACAGACATGCATGGTAAGTCAGTCTTCACTGTCACATGTCATGGGGCAATGCATCCGTACAAGATCAGTCTGCACTGCGTCACATTCATAGCTCATACCCATACCAAACTCTGCAGCTGACAAGTGCACCAGTCTGTCCCTTGCCACACACTGTTCTTCGACTATGATGAACCTACATCACTAAAATCTGACATATTGAGTGACTACAAACACAAGTACCTGAACATGAGCACCTCACAGTCTGCTGCTAATGACACACAGCTGCGTGAAAGTCACGGTTGCCTACAGCATTGTGCACATTCAACTGGCCATACGCCTACATGTTTCACAGGTATCAGCCCCATTGTCACAACTCAGTTGTCCTGCTGACACAAAAATCCTCAACACACCAGTTGTCACAAAAAGGATGCCACACCACAATGATATTGTGTCAGACACCTGATGGCACATTTCAGGAAGCAAAATCAGAAGGTACATACACGTGAGTGTGAGTACAGAATCTCCCAATGCCTTGGAGTGGGCATGACTGGCCAGGTAAACCTGAAACAGTGTATTGGCCTGGACAGTAGGCAGGTGTCTGGGCTAGTGTGGCATACTTCCTATACATACTCATGAGGACACTACATGGACTTACCTGCTGCATGGGTATGTTTTAAGAACACCACACACATGTTGTGAGCCAAACCAGCAATTTGAATACATATGAAAGGCACACACAGAACACATGTCAGAGACCAGGCATTGTGCAAAAAATAGATTCACCCACGATGCACACATCAGAGTCCCAGTAACAAATGCTGTGCAGGACCCTCAGCATAGCTGATTGAAGGGACACAGTGCCCAAATAAAAAAAAGTCACAGACAGTAGGGGCCACAACTGTCGATTAGATGAGGAGTGTGACTCACACAATTGCAGGACATGAGTCCTGGACTCCAAGTCAAACGTAATGTGGGAGTATGACCAGGCCAAAAGACTGCAAATAGCATGTCATACATGTTCATAGATCAGGCATGGACTTACCCCCTGCTGTCCGGCGTTCTGTTGCGCATCCATGTCCTGGAAGACCACCGCCAGAATCCTGAGCATGTGGGGGGTCAGGGTCTGGTGTCTGCCCCTATGGCGAGGAGGCGACAGCTTCAGCTGGACCCTTGCAATCCTCCGGGTCGAGCCCCGTGGGTCCTGCCACCTCTTCTGGCAGTTGCGGATCCGGCGCATGTAGACCCCCACCGATCTCACTGCCCGGGTGATGGTCAGCCAGATTTCTTGCTTCTGGTGGGCATCAACCTGTGAGGATGACAAAGTGAAGTGATGAGGACATTACCACACATGCCATATAATTGTGCTTCATACATTAGAAAATACATGTAGTCATCACAAAGCTAAAAGAGGTACACAGGTAGTGTACCCATATAAATGTGCATTTGTGCTGCAGGTCTGACATGGTATCATTGGCTAGGAATTTAAGGCTAGCACTACTGCAGTACTGCAGCAGGACACCTGTTCATCACATGTACCCACATAAACTGCTTGAAGAAAGTACTCACTGCATATACCTCCCACTGCTGTGCACAGTTCTATTACTTTTAGTCGGACAACTTGCTGAAAATGAAAGGCAGTGGACTGCACACTCACCTGCTCCCCTGGTTTCCCATACAGCTTGCTGTACTGTGGGAGGACCCCATCAAACAGGGCCTGGTTCTCCTCCTCTGTGAATGCTAGGGCCCTCTCCAGAGTACGTGCCATTGCAGGATCCAGAGGAAGTATAGAGAGCAGCAGTGGAATCTGATATGTGGTCCTGTAGCATGTAGTGCAGGCAAGTGAGCTCCCTGGGGGGCTGCCAGCCTTAAATCAGTGCTGCAGAGACAGATTCTGTGACATTGCCCCTTACTGATTGGCTAGAGACAGTTGCATTCTATGAATCTGTCCAATCCATGGAAATGTAACACTCCTACACGTCTTCCGCATCATTCAAAACTGTCACCTTCAGGACACCCTAGGATTGCAACATTGTTGTACGCGTCGAACTGAATTTCCAGTGCACGACTCGAACAATTTTTGAATTTGCGTCCGTCTCCATGACAGCTCATTGCCAATGAGTGCGCACGGCTCGGTAAACTGGCAATACGACGCATATTTTTTTAACTAAACGCATCCGTCTCAATACAATTCTATGGGTTATGCGTGCGCACGTGTCGGACCAGAACAGCACGACGTATCACTGTAGAAGTCACCAGCGTTGGGTCACATTGCATACGCGTCGTTCATACATGGACCGAGCCGTGCACACACATTGCCCTTTGTCATCAATGTGATCAGATGAGGGTGACTGTAATTTATACGCATCGTGCAGTCAATGGACAAGGTGTGCGCACCATTCGTTCCATGCATGTGCGGCGCATCTGCATACAAGTCACCCACGTCAGATTGGTGTGACTTGCAGACGGTTTACCCACAGATTTCATTGCCATGGCCACACCAACTACACCACAGCATGTCCCACACTGCATCACATGACATGTAAGGCTCCATCACCTTTGTCTGTATGGGAGGGTCAACATTTCTATTATTGTGTGGAACTTAGGTGGAGCCACTCCCAGGCTGGGCATGGGTTCATGGGGACAGATGAATTTTTGTGTTGTGCACCTCATAAAGGTAGTGTTCAACTGTTGGCTTATGGGCATGAGTCATGGACACACTATCAGTTTGGAAATGTGTATGGCCTGTCACATACACCAGGAGTACAGGGTTGCATGTCATGTACGTCACAGCAAGACCCATGGCCACAATCATGATGTACCCCTACAGTCTGTGTGCATGTTGGGTCTCTGATGTTTGTGGTTCCAGTGCCCAATGTGAGACAGTGTCTACCATGTGCATCCACATTTATGCTATGTGTGTGTCTCAGGCACGTCCTTGTATGGCCTGCAGGGACCACAGTCGCCACTAACTGTGGGACTCATGATTGGTTGTGGGATGTCCATGATACGACATGTTATTCCAGTTCACATGTGGCAATACAGGGACCATGGCTATCTCCCTGACATGGAGTTGTGATGCATGTGAAACATCAGTACTCACTTGTCAATGTGTTGTGTGTTTTGAACGTGACAGCAGTCCATAGGTACTGTGCCACAGCCCAATGATTTGCCATTGCACCCCAAGGAACTCATGTACACATGTCTCATTCATATGTGAGATAATGGGCACGAAGGTGACATATGTGTCCATAACCAACAGCACACACCTCAGTTAATTGTGTATTGCTATGATGTATCATGTGATTATTTCTCAAGGTCAGTGCCACATGGGTAGCTGAATGTATAATCTTAATTTTCCCATCTCTGTACTGCAGTGCACCAGCAGTACATAGACCGTGCCCAGACCTTGAGACCATGGTGGAACGCGACAGCATCCAACGGTACAGCTTCACCAGGAGACTGATAGATGAGTTGGCGGAGCAGTTGACAGCACATCTGCTACCTGGCCGGACATACCCCACAGCACTGACACCAAAGCTGAAGGTGATGGCATCCCTCCACTTCTTTGCCACCGGCACCTTCCAACACACTGCGGCTAGTGCTGGTGGTATGTCACAAACTATGTTCAGCTGTGTGCTTCATGATGTCTTGGAGGGGATGTTGAATTACCTAGACTCCTTCATCAAGTTTCCTTCCCCAGGTGAACTCGCTGACATTAAGGATGCCTTTTATAGACTGGGGAGGATGCAAAATGTGATTGAATTAATCGATGGCACACATGTGGCCCTGATACCACCACAGTCAAATGAACAAACATACAATAACAGGAAACATTTCCACTCACTCAATGCTCTGGTGGTGTGTCTGGCACACATGGTGATCACACATGTGTGTGTATGTTTCCCTGGTTCTGCCCACGATGCCTACATCTTGAGGAGGAGTCGCATACCGTTGATGATGTCACAGATGCCAAACCAGCGTGTCTGGCTTGTTGGTGTGTACTGTTTACCATTGTGTGTGTTTGGCAATGTTGTCTCCCACCCCTTACACTACTCAACTAATGTGTAATTCTTTGTATGTAGGTGATTCTGGATACCCCAACATGCCATGGTTGCTGACACCCCTCAGGAACCCAGTGACAGCATCCGAGATGTGGTACAATGAGGCACATGGCAGAACCAGGCGAGTGATAGAGCGTACCTTTGGTCTCCTGAAAAGCCGCTTCTGCTACCTGGACAAGACCGGAGGAGCCCTCCCATATGAGCCTGCAAAGGTGTGCAAGATCATTATCGTCTGCTGCATGCTCCACAACATGACAGTGCGGAAGAAGGTGCCTCTCATACAGGACGATGATGACCAACATCCATCACATGTGGAGGATCCTGGCCTGGGCCACGGGGCCAGTGATGATGATGAGGGTGACGTCCACACACAGCTCATCAACAACTTCTTCAGCTGAGTGCTAATTTGTTACTGTGTAGGTTTCTTGTGACATGTTTATTGCACTTCCATCATGTCCTGGTGTGCTTCTGACTGTGTCTCATTTCTGTCCTTCCCAAGGTACTTTGCCAGTTGCTTGGTGAAGTCTGACACCGACAACCAGAATCCAATGCCAGGGTGAGACTTCTAGTATGCCATCATGTGATGTACCTGACATCCCTGAAGCGTTATTTGACTACACTTGGTGACTGTGTGCCCACTGTCATGTGGATTCACCTTGCTACTGTTGTGCAATACACTTGTTTCTGATTTGTATTGAACATGTGCTTCACTTACTTATGTGTGTTGTCTGTCTTCACACATCGAACGACATTTGGTTACCTCACCTGTGGGCTTGTTAGCATTGACTGTGGAAAGGTGTGGTGTCTGTGCATTCCACCGTATATCTGGCAAACGTCTTTGTAGGCAACGTGTTACATGTCCATGGTGAGTATGTGTTGTGGTGCTCTATTGGTGTGACTCCCTCATGTGTGTCACATCAACATGAGTCACATAACGGTAATGACATTGTTGTAGTAGTCTGCATGCACTGCGTACTTTGGCATTTCATCATCTCCATGACACATACCAAATATTAATCACAACATTAGGCAAGGATAGTGTAATAGTGAGTTTATTTACATACATGTGTGGCGATAGTGCTGTACATGAGGTTTACAGAATAATTAATTAGTAAATATTAAATGTAATTGTGTAATTAATTTCCAGTGTGTGTTGTGGATATTATAGTGCTAAAAATGTGTAATTATTATATTTTATTATCCTTGTTAAGAATAATATATTTACATTTATATATTAATTATGTTAAAATTGGAAATTAAATGTAATAAAAACGTTGATAGTTTAGTTTTTTATTGTTTTGGGATCCCGCGCTTTCCCTACTGTTGCACTCACTGGAGTGTGAATAGTCATTTTTACCCCTACGCTATCCAGCGCTTTCCCTACTGTTGCACTCACTGGAGTGGGAATAGTAATTTTTACCCCAACGCTATCCTGCGCTTTCCCTACTGTTGCACTCACTGGAGTGGGAATAGTAAATTTTACCCCTACACTATCCAGCGCTTTCCCTACTGTTGCACTCAATGGAGTGGGAATAGTAATTTTTACCCCTACGCTATCCAGCGCTTTCCCTGTTACACTCACTAGAGTGGGAATAGTAATTTTTAGCCTCCCGCTATCCAATGTTTTAACTACTAATGTTTTTATTTTGTTATTAAATGTATGTATTATTTTTTTAATAGTTTAATTTGTTAATTAAATATAAAATATTTTATTTTATTTTAAATTATTCATATAAGTGTGCACCCTCAGGGGGGTTCTGCGTGCAGTGTGGCAGTGGCCATTTTGCCATGCTTGCCCACAAAAGTAAAATAAGGAGGAGTAGGAAGGAGGTCAGTGGTGGTGGCGGGGAAGTACGGTGATGAAAAAGTGTTGGGGCAGCCCTCCAGGGCTGCCAGCCACCAATGCATGATAGTAGCCCATTGGAAAAAAGTGACCAAGAGGCGCAAGAGGTACCTGTTTAATTAGGCATTTGGAAATGAAGCTGGATCGAGTAGTCACCCAACTGTGAGCGTGGTGTTGTCGGTGAGCCACCAGGGGGCTGTCACCAGGTGCGCTGTTAGTGGATGTATGACGTTAGCATGCATACTATTACCACGCATACCTTTACAACGCAGTATTTACAACGAATACCGTTACAACGCATAGCGCTTTGAGGTGCTGGATAGTGGTAAGTATAATTTTATATTCCAACTCCAGTCCCCGTGGACACTAGGGAAGGTGTTGGATATAAAATTAAACTTATTCCCTATCCTAGAACGCCCCCCAGCGCAATGCGTTGTAATGGTATGAGTGGTAATGCCTGCGTTGTAATGGTAGTGCGTTGTAAACAATGTGTGCTAAACGTTGTATACCACTGTTAGCAGAGGTTGGGGGGGCTGCAGAGGACACGGGCCTGCCCCTAGATTTAATAATGTAAAGATGACAGGCCACACAGGATAAATAGAGGAATGGTGCACTCTAGTGACAAGGTTCAGTGCTCCGCATTCGTGCACAACTTATTAGATGGAGATGAAGAGGAGGAGATCAGCAGTCAGGGGAGCGGCTGTGCTTTATGGGGTGTTTGGAAGTATTTTGGTCCTGTTAAACAAGTCATGCTCACCCAGCATAAGCAAAGAGTGAAGGACAGTTAATGGGCAATAGGAGCAAAACAGAACAGATTTTGGAGGTCCTCAGGGGTGGAGAAATTTCTAGGGGTAACATAACGAGTGGAGTGGCAATGGAAAACGGATCGGTGCTGGTACTGCCAAGTTTGAGTTCCAACATAGACAATGGAGGACATTGGTCATGGGTCAGCAAGCAGAGTATAGAAGAAGGAAAAAGACTGTTGAGGATCAGGTAAGTGACAGACCAGGTAAGTCAGGTGTTTGTTTACAGTTAAAGTCATGCAGGGCGGGGACTGCAGGTAAGCCGCAAAAGCCGTGCCCCACTCACTAACCCCACTCAGAGGAAAGACCGCATCTCTGTGCAGCTAGTTTTGGGACAACACTGGATCGGTATCCAGAGGAGAAAAAACAGATTGCCTGTGGCCTCCTTTCAGAAAATAAAAGAAATGCTTAATATTAAATTTGTTGCTGAATTTGGTGATGGTAGTGTAAGTATTGGTTTGGGGAAGGAGCTGTGGTGTTGGGTAAAGAGGAAATACTGTTGGACTACAATGACAATGATCTGGAGGAAGGTGAGATACATGACAGGACAGTGAGGAAGAGAAGGATAAGTGGAGTGGTCCTTGTAACTCACGTCATGGGCGCAGGGCAGATAAAAAGGAAGTTGGAGTTGGTGTTTCTTGGGAACAGTGTCCAGACAGGGTGGTAGATGAGCGGCAGAGTAGCTGCAGGAGTCTCAACTGGTATCTAGCCAGCAAGATTTGGTGTGGGCCCTCAATTGGGTTAGTGGATAAAGTGGGTGGGAGCCCTGGTCAAGCTGCAACTACAATCCTTGTCAGAGTAAGGCACAAGCAAACTCTGAATTAACCTGTACTCACCATGTACGCACCACCTGCCATTATATGACTTTTACATTCACGGGCGGATAGTTCTTTAGTGGTCCAATGGTGGTGCATATTTCATAGGCACAGCAATGGGAACGTCGAAGGCAGTATCTGCACGGCATGAACTAGTGCAGTCTATGTACTGGTGTACATGCACACGGGGGGGCACAATATGTGCCCCCCTGAACACACCCCATGGCTCTGAGGCAAAGGGGGTGCTGTAGGGCCCCCCTTTGTATACTCTCAGCCAAGGTTTTCAGGGAGTAGGAACCAGCATGAAAACAGTGGCAGAGAGGAAACTTGTAATATGCTTGGCAGGACTGCGGCTGTTCAGCCAAGTATATTGTTTCCTCAAGAGCGCTGAGTGACTGCAAGGTATATGTGATCCTGGCAGGTGCAGCAGTGCAATGGCGGTCTGAACGTCCAAGTTGTAAAAGGGCAGTCAGACTGTCAGTGCGGCGGTGCCTGCACCACCACCACAGCTATGGCGGTCGACAGGACAGCTGCTGTCGTAATCAGGCCATAAGTTTTTGCTCACAGAATAGAGACTAGTATATAACCAAGTCATGGGCTTTTTCTCTCCTGTTTTTTTTTGATTTACAATAGGAGTGGACTTAACCCACTAACATAATTCGCTTTATGCTGCCCTTTTGGTTTGAGGAATGGTCATAATTTATTCATCCTGTAGCAATGCAAAATGCCATGGTATAGCGTGTCCTTGAATCCTTCATTGAGTAGGAAAAACTATCCAAGTAGAGAGATGACACATTCCACAATACCAATTCCGCATCAGATATGATGTGATGTATGCCCCTGGGGTGGAAGATGTTTATAAAAAAGCAAGGGAAACGTAAATGGATATGTTTTGATGTGTTATTGATATTGTTCTTGCCTCTGAGAGATGTTCAATTTAAGAAAGCTCTTGAAAATGAAAGAAAATAAATGGGTTTGGAAATCAGATACAGGTAAATCTAGCCATTGAATGGTGCAAATTGGCTGTTTTGCAGTCTTCTTTTAGGTAATTACGTGTTCTTTCCCTATTTTGTGTACTACTGTCAGAGCCTTTGTTTTAAAAAGTTGTGGATAAATGTTAGTATTTACTGATGCCCCCCTATTACCAAAGATTTATTACTAGGAAAACAGCTGATACGCTGTTATTATCTTTTGTGATGTACCATGAATATTGTACTCCATACTAGTTAGGGAGTATCTTTGTCAACTATAATGTTATTTCCTCTAGCTCAATTGTTATCTGAGTTGGAGGCCCTGATCATTTATTGCTTTAGAATATTGTTTAGGTTAACTGAATAATGCTTAATATATACAGTTTGTTAAATGCAATGAACTTGCTAAGGAGCATTTTTATATTCAAATTTGAGTGGTGTACCTTAATACTGTGTTAAAAATATTGTAATTATTTAGCATTTTTGAAGTAATATTGTAAAGTTTCTATAATTCTGTTTTACTACCTATATATTTTTGTTTAAAGAAAATATTTTGCAATATTAAAAATGTTACATAATTTGACTTATGTGTTAGTATTTATGTGTGGTAGGTTTGCATTAATACTTTTTTCTCTATTTTCTTTTACAGATGTTTTTATTGTAGTCAAAGGATTTTTGGATGGTGGATGTCTTTGATAGTTTTTAAAAGGGAAAAATATAGTTGGGATTTCTTTTTGACCAACTATTAATTTGTACTTTTCCCTGTAGCAGCTTTTTTGTACTTGAGAGCCATAAGTACGAAGTACTTTTGCAAACGCAAACACAAAATTGGGCCATTTGTGACGGCCAAAATGCGTTGACTGATGTACAAACACCCAAACTGCAATTTTCTCTAGAATCGCAGTTTGGGTGTAGAAATCTCTATTTGAAAGGAGCCTGTTTAGGGCGTCATTTCCTAATAGTAACTTCTAGTGTTATGTATCAAGTTTTTGTAACTGAAATATGGTCACAATACTTTAAAATTGTACCACCAACTCAAAGTTTGCAGTAATGCATTTGCAGATCGGAGGGGGTCCCCGGGCCCCCCCCCCATTTGTGAATGTGGTAACAAAAAATTAAAGAGCAGGCACTGGTCCCACGGACTACTGACTGCTCTTAAAAAATGAAAACAAAATGTTTCTTTTGAGGAAAACAGGTTGCATTTCAACAACAACAAAAAACTTTATTCAATGGTAATCACAAACATAGTGGTCTGCTGACCCCAGCAGGCCACAATCCCTGTGATGGCAGGCATTCCTAAACGTGTCGCTCACTGAGACCTACTGCATTAATATTCATGAGATAGGTTGATTTACGACCCACCAGGAATCGCAAGTATGAAACAAAAAGGTTCATACAATAGGAATATGGATTTCCAAATAGGTATTGGGATAAAATTGCTATTTGGAAATTGCTATTCCCACTCTCTCTTTGTACATCTGGCCCTTAATTTTGTTCAGGGTTTGTAGGTGTTCAATGAATTCCATGATGGATTATATGTTTTATTTTGTCTACATTTTCTACACATTTTTGATGGATTATGTGTGTTTTGGATGTCATATTTACTATATAGGACTTAAGCTACAAAATCGTAACTACCTTTATTATGAATTTGTCGGCTGAGAATTATTTATTGCATTTTGTTTGCTCATATTTCACAATTTTGTATACTATGATTGTGTTATATTATGCACTATTTTTGATCTATATATTCTGCATATTATTGTATGTTTGTTGTATTGTTTTTTTTGCGAAATAATTGTTTAAGAATACTATTGGATGTATTTATTAATAATTCAGAAACAATGTTTCTGAGGATTTTATTTTTGTCCACAGACAGATAAAAAATATTTAATACATTAATATTCATAAAAGTCTTTCAATTGTTGTTTTATAGTCAGTTTTTAGTTTGAGTTTGTGATTTTCTTTACTGTAAATAGATTTTGTATGGCTATTGGTTCAGGTAAGTTAGGCCATGTTTGTTGGAAAATAGTCACAATTTGCTGTCTATCATTTTGTGCATATGCTTAGTTTGAATGGTATTTTTAGTCTCAATTATGTTAGGGATTTGTCTAGTCTTAGTTATTGCTAGCTTTTTTTGTTAGACTGTAGGGTATAGTTCTCCTTGGATGGACACGAGCCACCCTTCCATTGCATTGTTTTTGTTTCTTGAAGGAATTTTCTATTGTATACATTTCATCAAAAAATAGGAAATGTGAGTTGGCGCAAGTGCCCTCATCTGTGCTGGTGGCAAAATATTCAATTAGTGCTGAGAGTTTGCATTTCTTTCTGTGGTAGTATGGAGATTCAATTAACATGCTGTAGTGTTTGGTTACTTCTGTACCAGGAAAGTAAGCTAATGCCATTTTTTTTTACTTCTTATACAAATTATGCATTATATAGCATATTCTATACAAAGAATATGCTGATTCTGGTGAGTGCGTTTTCATTTTCCTATCTCAGGAAGTTGCTGTGAATTCTATACAAAGTGAAGATTTTCGTAGCTATATTGATATACTTTGCTTGAAGTGGTAGTAGCACCCTAGCATTAATGTGTGTGGTTAAACAATTATGTTCTCCTACACTTTCAACAAGATCTTCTTTGGTAGTGGCTCTGCCATAGCTTGCTTTGGAGTAATATTAAGTGCTTTTCCGATGCATTTTATTTATGCTATAAATGTATCCCATACTAAAACATGAGAGTAGTTTCCCCTTTTATGATTTGTTGCAGTCTACAACATTATATCAGGGGATTACAGAATTAATAAAATATGTTATTTTGATGTATAATATATCCGATATAAAATTTTACAATATGTTTTACATCAGTGTTTCTCAAACTGTGGATCTCAATCCACTGGTGAGTCGCCAATCAATTTCTGGCAGGTCACAAAAGAGAAATAAATAAATAAGCTTTTTGTATTATCTTGTTGGATTTGCTATGCTTCAAAGACAGAGGTCAAATGTCAGGCGATATCTTCTAATAAATTGTTGTTTTTTCTTATAACATGAGGATTGGTGTTTACTTTTCTTTCTCTGAAAAAGTAAGAGGAGCTTTTAAAGTGAAATATGTGACAATCTTAGTGGGGTACAGAGAGTTTGAAAGGAAAGGCTTTCAGGAAGTCATTTTTTGTAGTACATAGCAACATTTACATCCCGGTAAACGAACTGTACATGTATTTCAGAATAGATCAGCAGTTAGAAAAGCAAAATTGAAGCAAATATTTTTTAACTTTGAAGTGTGATAGATACAAAGATTTCAATAGAATCAACACATTCACTGAAACCTGATTCCTACAGATCATTAATTTGTGTGCTATGTAGTTTTGCCAGTAAAAGTGTATATCTGTCCAAATATAGTGGCCATTTCAATTGAAAATGTCCTGTCTGTAAATGACAATGCGCTACCACATGTTGTTTTAGTAATATATTTGTGACAGTGTGCTCCAAAATGTACCACGATCTACATACTACACCTTTACCACTCTCCTGCTAAATGCATTTTCTACAATTTGTGCAAAGCTAGGATTTTTTACAATCCCTATGACTTCAGTAATGTAACATTGACTTCAGCTCCCCCACTCCGAAAATTGTTCAAGCACCACTGGTGCAAAGGTGCTGAACTATGTCCCTAAGTTCAATTTGTTTTAAAACAAACCCTTGCAAGTATTTCCAAGCAAGACTCCTGGGTGAACATTCTGCAATGTTTTGCCTCTGCTATGTTTATTTCACAAAGTAATTTCAACAGAGATTGTGCTCACTATGCATGGTCAGACACAATCATCCCACTTGTGTATGTCTTTCACATTAATTGAGAAATATGTATATGATCAAACTTGCCAGAGCTGACAACTATGGATCTGGGGAACCAGGATCAAGGCCCAGTGTTGGCTTTGGGCAAATCAATCAATCTCCCATGCTTAAAATAAAATTAAATTGACTTTATAAAATGTACTATGGTGCTCATTTTAAGACACGGCGGAAGGATGCCTGCATTGGTGACAGGCAGCACACAGTGTGCCAGCACTAGGAGACAGCAGAATTGCCCCATATCTTAGTACGTATGGCACATTTCTGTGGTCTCCCTCTCATGCAATGCGGTGCAGCAACTTTAATTGCTGCCCTGCTTTTCATGAAGTAAGTAAATATGCACCATAGTACGTATGGTCCAGTGCTGTTTATATAAGCGAGTTCAGATACATTTTTGATGTATTATACAGTAAAGTACATTGATCTGTGAGACCAATAGTACATAGGTGGTATTTTATTAACCATATTGCGTTTGTGATTATTATAAATACTCTATGGCCATTTATTTTTTCTAGATAATCCTACGCTCGGTTGGGAGTGATGTTCTAGGGATTCTGTACTCCATCTATTAGATGCACACAGTTCATTATAATTTCATTGAGGTGTGGGAGTGAAGAATAAAGGTTTGACCCAACTAAGTCATGTCACACATGTTGCAACTTTGGGGGCAGGTGGTGCACTGTGGCCTCATCGTTATATCTCCCCTAGCCCAATCCCTCATGTACTGTGTGCCAGAATATGGATACCCAACTGTGGGCCTGCCTCTAGCCTGATTTTGCCCTGGCCCTGCCTCTCCTCTCTAGTTTAGAACTCACCAGGTAAATTTACAAAATCTCATAGGTACTTGGAATACTCTAAATTTTGAGAGAACTCGCGAGATTTCACCTGGTGCACATATTGAGGTGGTCATTTTGGAACACGGTTATTAATACCACACCCCAGCACATGGCCATGTTTGGCTTCAATGCTTGCAGCCTCAAAAACTGTGTCCTGCATTTTCTTGGGAAAATAAAAAAATATAAAGGCCCTGATACCAAAAAACAACTATATATAGAGAGGGGTCTCTGGGAACATTTTTTAAGACCTGGCATGGATATATTCCCCAAACAATGTAATGATAAACAACACCAATATCCAGAGGTCTGTTGAGAAAAATTGGCAAAAGGAGCTAACCAATGGATCAATCTGATTCATTCAACACAAAAAAACTTTTATATGAATGGATTCCCATCAGTCACCTGGTGGTGACATAAATCATCATCTGGATATCCACCTGATGTCACTTTAGTGGCACTAATGGCTGTCACCCTTGTATCAGCAAGGGAAAGCTCGAGGATGCTCAAACATATTTTGATCAGGCACACTTTTAATACCTCTAGATGTGACAAGTCGATCTTTTTGGGAATCATCATTACAGTGCAGTGATATGTCTAAGTGAAGTGAGTTAATATTCGATCGTAAATGTATATATTGTGTCCCATATGCAAAGAGTTGGAACTACTACAACCTCTTTACCTGTAGTGAAGTGAGTTAATATTCGATCAATGGTAGGCAAAATTATTTATTCACGCCTCACATGGATCGAAATCTAAAAACAGTGCAAAAAGTAGACAGTTTAGAACAAATAGCTGTCTAAATGTAAAATGTCAACATATTTCAGCAATAATGGGTATACTCTCAAATGAATTCATCAGGACCATTAACATTGCTACTGCAAATATATGATGTGGACTGGAGAGGCAAGATGGTGGACACGGCTGTGTCCGAGTGAGGCAGGACACGAGTGTTCTCCACGACTCCCCCCCAGCTCGCCCTTGTCTGCTCATGCCTGTGAGTAAGCTAAGGGGCGCTAGAAGGCGTGGTGCTCGAGCCGCGAAGTGAACCGAAATCAAACAAGGAGACTGGCATGCTGAGGTTGTTGCTGCTGCTATCAATACCCCGCAACAAACGCAGACTTTACTAAATCACCGGGGGGATCTGTGGTTGCTGTTCTGGGGTCGGCAGCGGCTCCGTAATCCGACTTCGGCAGCTGGAGGTGGAGAAAGGGACGGAGGCAATCGGTCTGCAGTGTTGGTGCTATTTGGAAAGTCCGGGGGGAGTGGTGGTTCAGCCAGGATGGGGCCCAAGAATGCCAGTTCCAGTGCAGCTGCCAAGGGACCAAAGACTCACGCAGTGACTGCTGCGAGTACGCTGACCACAGCGATACAGATCTCTCGGTCGCAGGCCTCCAGTGGTGGTTCGCAGAATGTACCAAATGTACAGAATGGAATTCAGACAGTCATCGAGTTGGGAGCCACGTAAACGATGGAGCCTACTGATAAGGTACACCAGGACGCTGTTATGGCCCCTGATGCCGCAGACCTTGCAGGGTCAAAAGTAACAATAGCAGGAATATTGTTTTTTAAACCTGTTCCCAAAACTAAGGCGGATCAAGTGCTGATCCTACCTGCTTTAAGTATTAGTAGCAATAGCAATAACACTACCTCTTGTGTATCAAAAACGGTAACTAACTCTTTGGAGATTCCCCCCTCAGCTTTCCCCCTCAGTGACCAAGTGAATGCACTGTGTGAAAGTAGCGGAATACAGCAGGATAACAATGTTCACGGCTCACACTCTTTAGATCCTGTTGCTTTGATTGGAGCTCCCCTCTATCCTAGAGTTGTCTGTGTACCTGATAATCAGAACCCCGCAGCAGAAGTGGCTACTGAGGTGGACTCCTTTGGGTCAGGGGGGAAATTTTACTCTATGTTAGATGTCTCCATCATCTCGGAGGTTGAAAGTGTGGATCTTGATTGGGCGGTCGATAGAAGCCTAGACAGCTCTGAACCTCTTGAAGAAGAGGAGAATAGCCTGTTACTGTCAGGGGGAGAAAATATTGTTCGAAAAGCACAAGAGGTGACTCGTCTATTTAACGCAATGCCAGGGGGGGTGACAAGCAATGATGGGTCACCAATCTTAGACTCCTCTACTACAGCTCAAGCTGGTGGGACAAATGACAGTAGAGTGGGCCCAGGTCCTATCTTTGAAAAAACTGATAATGTCATTACCCTTACTACGATATACCAGGCCATCATGTCGCACCGAGAGGAGACGAAGGCGGAGAGCCTGCGTGTCCAGGGCGAAGTGTGTAAACTACAGAACACGGTGCGGCATGTGGCTAAATCATTTTTTTTTTTTTTGTGAAATATATTTTTATTGCAGGAATCAGCAAACTGTTACATATATGACCAGCATCAGAAATCCACTGAAATCAATTAACTGCATCCCGTCCACCCCCCGCAGCACGTTTTCATACATAATCATTCAGCCCACAGTTCAAAGGTCGGGCGACAAAATCCAGTGGGGGCTCAGCAGGAGAGCAAGGCTGGTCCGGATAATCCACTGTCCGTCATCTGCTTTTCTAAACAAGCCCCAAAACCCAAAAGAAAGTCCCACCCACAAAACACTAAATTACAAAGAAATCCCTCCCCAACCCAACCCCGCCATCAGTGTATGGTAGCAGCCGCAATAGGATTTGTGAGAGGACCCAAGATGAGCGTATCAGAAACAGAAAACGCAATCGCCTATCGGGACTCAGGGCGCGCTGCAATCTCACTATCAGAGTCGCTGGGGGCGCAATAGTCTCTGAGGGCCTGCACTAGTGTCTCCCATTCTAGCGCTGCCTCCTGTGCTTTTTCGTTACGCTGTCTCCCAGCCAGTTGGTATCTCAGCGTGCTTTCCCCCACCGCCCACTTCAAGAGTTCGCTATGCCACCTGCTCCCAGTCGGACCAGCTCGTGCCTTCCAGTTCCTGGTCACCTCTCGTTTGGCCAAGAGAAGCCCTAAATCAATAAATTTACTGGAAATTTTGTTTTTGGGGGTATGTGGAAACCAATGCAAAAGACCCACCGCCGCATCGACCGATAGGGGTCTCCCCGTCACCTCCGTCAGGGTATTCTCCACTTCCACCCAGTAGGAGGACAAACCCGGGCAGGCCCACAACATATGGAGGAGGTCCGCCTCCGGCGCCGGGCATCTGGGGCAGGTTGCCGAGCCCGTGGCGAAGTACTGTTGGATTTTCGCCGGGGTCAGGTATGCCCGATGGAGTACATAATAGTGGACCAACTGAAAACGGGCGTGGCGCGTCCCCTTCCAAGCTCGCCGCACGAGCTGAGACCAGGTCGCTTCCGGGATTTCCTTGCCTATGTCTGCCTCCCAACGGTCCTTCAGGGTCGTAAGGGGGGTCAGCCCTTCATTGATCAATCTACCGTAGAGGCAGGTGACCGCCTTCACCGTGCCCGCAGACATCATGACGTATTGGCACACCGGAGACGTAGGAGGTTCCTCCTGTCCGCCTTTCCAATGCGCCTGGATCGCCCGGACCAGGGCCGAGTGCAACAGGAAGTCTCCGCGGGGAATCTCGAAGCGGTCAATGAGCTCCTGAAAGGGCAAGAGTACCCCAGCCTCATAAAGATCCCCCACCAACTGCAACCCCGCGTCCTCCCAGTCCGCCAATTGTGACCAATCACCGCCATGGGGCAAGGCCGTCAACATCCCCAATGGTATTTCAGGCGCATATGGTATCCGCAATTGGCCCCGGGCGTGAGCCCGGTTCCAACACAGGCGAATGGTCTTTTCCTCCAGCGTCAGGTCCTGCAAGGTCAAACGTTGGCGTAGAGCTATGAAGGATAGGACATGCCTGGCCATCCCTATACCTCTCCTGTCCTCCGGGCCTCGGAATTCCCTGGCAATCTCCTGGGTGAGGGTCTGGAGCTGGGCTGCCAGATAGTATTTCTCAAAATCCGGCACCGCGAGTCCACCCTCAGCTTTCGGCCTCATCAGGGTCTTAAGGGCCACTCTACGGCGGCCCGAGCCCCAGAGGAATCCGACTATCATCGACCGTAGGAGCCTAAATGTGGCTGGCGGGATCCAAACTGGTAGCGCCCGGAAATAGTACAGCAGCCGGGGAAGAGCCACCATTTTGAGGAGAGCGACCCGCCCCGCCAACGAAAGCGGTAGCGTAGCCCAGAAGTCCATATTCCCCCGTAGAGCTCGACTGCATCTGGTAATGTTTCCGTCCAGGAGGTCAGATGGATCATGATAGATGTACACTCCCAGGTACCTGAAGCAGTCAGGTTCCCATCTAAGCTCTCTATTGAGGACTGGACTAGGGGTGCCTCTGCGAACCGGGAAAAGGCATGTCTTGGCCCAATTCACTCGTAGGCCCGAGACCTCCCCAAACGCCGTGAGTTCCGTCTCAGCTCCATGTAGGGCCTCGACTGGGTCCTCAAGGAAGAGCAACAGGTCGTCGGCATATAACGAAACGTGGTGCGGGCCCGAAGGTGTCCAGAAACCATTGTAATGCGCCCCCGATCGGAGTAGCAATGCGAGGGGCTCCACCGCCAGCGCGAAGAGAAGTGGGGATAACGAACAGCCCTGTCTCATGCCTCTTTCTACCGGGTACTGCGAGGAAATTAACGGACCCGCCCGAACCCTGGCCGATACGGAGGCATATAAGACCGCGGTCCACCTGATGAAGCCCTCGCCGAGGCCGAACCGCCGCAACACCGTGTGTAGGTAGTCCCATTCCAGGCTATCAAACGCCTTCTCTAAGTCCACCGATAGGACCACCGGGCACGGAGCATCCATTAGCGGTTCACACAGCAAGCGGAACAACCTACGGATGTTCATTGTCGTGTTGCGCTTGGGGATGAACCCAGCCTGGTCCTCATGCACCAGGGAGGCCATGTGGCCCAGCAGTCTCGAGGCCAAGATGCTGCTCAGAATCTTATAATCGACCGTCAGCATCGATAAGGGACGGTAGGACGCCGGATCGGTTGAGTCCCGCCCCGGCTTGAGGAGGGGAACCACCAGGGCCTCGCGCATCGAGCCAGGCAGTCGGCCAAGCCTCTTCGCCTCTCTATAAACAATCACCAGTCTCGGAGCCAGGAGGTCGGCATAGGCCGCGTAAAATTCCACAGGAAGACCGTCTAGCCCTGGGGTCTTATTCCGCGCCATCTTTTTAATGGCGCTGCGGATCTCCCCCAGTTCAATATCGGACCCCAGGGCTTTCGCCACGTCAGGCTCCACCACTGGGAGCTCTAGGGGCCTCAGATAGTCCTAGGGAAGGTCAGGGTCTTTGGCAGCACGACTGCGATATAACTGGTCATAGTAGTGCCGGTAGCAGCCTAAAATCTCCGGTTGAGTGTGCACCATGGTCCCGTTCGCCATGCGCATGGACGTCGTCAGTGAGGACTGGCGCGTAGGGTTAGCCAGCCGTGCCAGCAATGCGCTCGATCTATCCCCTTCTGCAAGGGACCGAACCGTATAGGCCTTGTAGTCGAAGCAGCGCAGCCGCTCGACCTCAGCCGCCACCGCCTCCTTCGCCTCCGCCGTGCGTCCATGGAGTTCAGGGTGCCCGGGGCGGCGGAGTTCCAACTCACAAAGCCTCCGATCAGCCACGTCCAAGTCATCGAGGATAACCCGCCTCATACCTACCTTCTTGGTGATGCAATAACCCCTCACCACCACCTTAAAAGCATCCCATTCCAGTGCTCTCGAGCTCGCAGGGCCCCAATTGGACGCGAAATACTCCTCGATCTTATCACCTAAGTCCGCTCTGAATACAGTGTCCTCGAGGATCTCAGGGCGTAACTTCCAGGTGGGCACCGCCGGCGCCCCCGGGAACCAGCGAAGGGCCAGCAGGAGGGGGTTATGGTCCGAAATGGTCCTAGTCAAGTATTCGGAACGGATGGCCGCTGAAACCAGTTCAGTCGAGCCAAGAAACCCGTCCAGCCGCACGTGCAACTCGTGAAGGCCCGAAAAGTAGGAGTAATCTCTAGCGTCGGGGTGTTGCGCTCTCCAAATATCCGTCAGATCCCACCGTGTCTGCCAGTCCCTACGGCCTTTGGCCACACGGCGGACCGGAGAATCAGGGAGGGGCGGGTGCGAGCGATCGGTCTCCACATCCACTACTGAATTGAAGTCCCCACCGAGCAGGAGGGGCCCCGTGAAAAAGTGGGCCAGCGAGCCCGATAACCTAGAAAGGAAGGCAATCTGGTCCATGTTAGGTGCGTAAACACAGCAAACGTTCAGGTCCCTCCCCCCCAGAGTGCCCGAGATGGCCACGTAGCGCCCCTCTGGATCTACCACTGAGTTTGTGACCTGGAAGGGAACCCCAGCCCTAATCCAGATTAGCGCCCCCCTGGCATACGCTGAGTACGACGTGTAGAAGACCTGCCCCCTCCATCTACGCTGTAGCGCCGCCCCCTCCGCCTTGTTCAGATGGGTCTCCTGCAGCAGCGCCATTTGTATTCCCCTACGCACTAAATAAGCGTGGACTTTGTGCCGCCTAGACATGGTATGAAGCCCCCGCACGTTCCAAGTAATACACTTCACATTAGCAACGTCAGCCATTGTCCCATACTGTCCGTGCAAAGTCTCCCCATCTAGGTCTCAACAAAAAGCGAACAACAATCCCCCCAGCACTGATGGCGGCCATTTCCCCCAACCAAAACTCAACAACTCTTACGTTAACCAAACCCCTGCCCACCCTCCCCAGAACAGGACCCAAATAACTCCATCTAGTTCCCATCCAAACCATGCCCTCAGAAAAACCCTTCGTCCCAAACTAATCCTACGGTCGCCACCGTAGGAAGGCCTTAAGGGCCAGGTGTGGGCTGGGTGGTGGCAGTGGGCCCTCGATGCCCTGGCTACCAGGACTAAAGCAAGCCCCAAACAGTAACGGAAACCCTCGGGACAAAGGCAAGGCACCCCACCCCCCGCTTCTCCGGAGATCATGCTGAACCATCGGCTCCCGCCACCCCCGCTACGGGCCCCCACCCAAAAGGATGCAGCTCACCCCGTCAACCCTGTCCATCAAGAAGGTCCTCAACCGATTTTGGCGTGATCACCGGTGTGCCGGTGCTATCTGTCACCGAGTTCTCCGAGTCCGTCGATGCCCCCTCGTCACCAGGGTTCTCTTCTTCCGCGATGGTATCATCTCGTGAACCAGACAGTGCAGACAACACCTCCAGTACTCCTTTCCGCTCCGTCGATGTCTCCGCAGTAGAAGGGCCGCCCGACCGGCCCCGGCGACTCCGCACCCTCGTGGATCGCCGTCGCTTTCCCGGCTCCGCCGTTGGCTGAGATGCGGAGGCGAAGCCATCTTTCCCAGCTCTATAAAGTTCAAGCCAGTTACAGGCATCCTCCGGGGTATCAAAAAATTGAGTCTTGTCATCGACAATGACGCGGAGCCTTGCAGGAAATAGGAGCGAGTATTGGATGCCCTCGCTCCGGAGCTCGCGCTTGACCGCCAAGAATGAAAACCGCCTGCGTTGGGTTTCATAGGTGTAGTCCGGGAAGATGTTCACCTGGCTGTTCTCCACCTTGAAGGGGCCATTATGTCTAGCGGCATTGAGGATGAGGTCCCTGTCGCGAAAATGTAGGAGGCGCGCCACCACCGGACGCGGCGCACGGCCCTGTTGCGGTGGCCTTGCTGGGACCCTATGAGCTCGTTCAAGGGTGTAGAAAGAGGATAGGCCCTCCGGGGCCACCGTGTCTCGGAGCCAGGCCTCCAAGTAGGCCACCATGTCGCCATCCTCGATCTTCTCCGGCAGGCCTACCACTCGGATGTTGTTGCGCCTGTTACGGCCTTCCGCATCCTCCGCTCGCTGCTCCAGGGCAGAAATCCGGGTTAGGGCATCTTTCATTGCCGCGGCCAAGGTTCGCTGCGCCGGCTCCAAGGTTTTCACCGAGCCTTCCACTTCTTTGACCCTGTCCGACAGCTTGCCATGATCCGCCCTGAGGAGGCCCAGGCTCGTCGCCACCTGGGCAATGTCCTGCTGAAGGGCCGAGCGTGTGGTCGCAATCGCCTCCAGGACGCGATCAAACTGTTGCTGCAGCGGCGCGCCACCAGCACTCCCCGGGTTTCCATGGCCTTCCTTGTCCGGGGTCTCCGAGTCAGAGGCGGCCGGGGTAGTCCCCTTGGCCCCTCTCGGCTTCCCCATGTCGCGGGAAGCGCACAGTGTGGACTCAGATGAAGGTGCCACCGAGTGCGGGCGCCGACTATAACTCTCCCGAATGCAGGCCCTCGGGGTGAGGGCCGGTGATCCTCTTCTCCAGGGCCAGGTGGATCTCCACAGTTTCGGCTCGCGCCACCACCGTGTCGTCTGAGAGCGCTGAGGAGGAGGCGGAGACACTCGGCGCCAGGCCGGGCAGGCCCGTCTGGTTGACGAGGATCCGGAGCGGGGGCCACCCACACCACCAGAGACTTTGTGGCGCCAGGGGGTTGTGCTTCCCATGGGATCGGGTCGATCGGGGGATGCAGCCAAGCGCCGCGTCGGGGGTCGGCACCACCGTCAGGACCTCCAGGCGTCCGTGTGCCGGGGTTCACTATGGTAGGGGCTTCCGACCGTCCGGGCGCAGTCACCAATATCAGAGTCTCAGCAGGGCAAAGTCCAGCTCCTCACTCTCCAGGAAAACACAAGAGCGGAGGGCACGCTATGACCAGCGACGTTCTTCCAGGCTAATGGTCCCGTCCAAGGGGACAAAGGGGTCCGGGCGCCATATTGGGTCGCTCTCCTCGGGACCACAAACTTCGAGTTTCGGGCGGATCACCACCCGTCCAGGCTGTGCCAGGCGTCTCAGTAGGGTCCAGTTGGGCCGAACGACGATTTGCGGGGGCTAGGGTGCCCCGCGGCCTCCGATTAACAGGATAATCCCGGGCTCAGTCCCGGAGCCGAGCTCTCAGGCGACCATCGCCATCGGCGCCCAAGCCACGCCCCCATGTGGCTAAATCATGTACCGAGCGGTCAGCAAGAATTGGAGAAGCTGAAGGAAGAATTTCCTCAATGGAGGATGACTTTGCTTCGCAGAAGGCTGACGTCTCCGCCCTTCATTTAATCCGTGATGACATAAATTGGAAATTAACTGACATTGAAAACGGGTCAAGGAGAAACAATCTGCGCACACTTGGCACCCCTGAAGGGAAAGGTTTCTGGCAAAGCACACGGGCCCCCTGTTATAAAGGATAATACCCTAACAAGGAAAACAACTAGATTGGAAAAAAGGGGTCAGCACTGGGCAAGAGTGCTACTTGTACATATGTGCTACAAATATATCTTATATATCCAGGTAAAGCCTATACTTCATACATGTAAAAAATATATCTTTTTTATTTCTTTTATTTTCTCACATAGATTGTGATTATATCAAAAATATATACTAAAATGACATACAAACATACAAAAGTGAAGTCACAAAAGGTGAAAAATTCATTAATAAATCATTGTTCTAGTTGGGTATGACCACACAGAGAAATGGATAAGAACAACAGTATATTAGAAAGTGCAAAAAGATGGTCAATACAACAATGAGACTAGATGTCAATTCCAAATATTTGTATGGGAAACACTGGTTAAAAGACATGATTGTCGCCAATGCGTTTCAGTGTTTAACCTTCCTCACAGTGTTTCTAGCAGTGGCATACTAAAACAGAAAAAGAGACAACTTAAACATATAACTATAATACAGTTGTAGTAAGCACTAAAGAAATTGATATAACTAACAACAAATTGCTAACCACACATAGCACAGGTTTCCAAAGACGCAAAGATCACAGTAAGGCCATCCTATCACACTAGTGTGAAAATAAACTGACAAAAACCCTATTTGCACATATCTTTCTGCCAAACACACTTGTATTAAAAACAACCTCTTATGTAGCATGTTCCTATGTGGATAAATTAGTAAGGATCTCCCCTACATCTTATCTTCAGAGCATATTATGTTAAGCTTTCATCAGTATCTTATCCCTACTTGGTGGTTAGAGATACTTATTCTTCATGGTTACCGTATAGAAACATCCTCTTAAACCGCTTAAATTTAACTTACCAAAAAGGTTTCATTTTTATTTATTGTTTTCTGATGTCAAGCTGTCTTAGGTTCAAATCAACTGCGATCTGATCGTGAATCAACTCACTTGCCAAGCATCTAGAAAGTGATAGAAAATATAGTAAAATCTCAGCAGAATAAATATGTCATAGTCCGCCATGATCTAAATTCTTCTATCAAAAGCGTTACAGAGCATCCCCTATTATGGATGAATTCTTAACCGAAATATTATGTTAAATGAAGCTGTCAAAAATCATTGATTCTGGCACCTATGTCGTGTCCTTATTGGCTTTTATCTAGGAAGTTCCATTGTGTAGTATCTGTAACAATATTATAAATGCAAATCAAATAGATACTATTTGTAGGATAAATTCTAAATATCGGATCAAAATAGTTTTACATTTTGTTCTTACCTCCTAGTTATAAATATAATCATATATAATAACTGGATGTTTCTCCCACTGTATCCTGTGATATCGGGCAGTTCCTAAAAAACTGATGCTGAAAGGTGGCTGACGCTTCTGATGTAAGAAAATCAAGCCTGCAAATCAATGAAGCCTAATTGGGAAGGAGGCAAGACAACAGATTCTTTACTCTAGAGCTGTGGCATTATGTTTAATACTATAGATTCCAATGACCAAAATAAATCTGGGCCAAGAAATCTAAAAAGTAGAATGTAAAAAGAATGGCATAGTGTTCTTACCTCCAAACTTATTCCAAAACACCGCAAATGGTACATAGCGATCTCTTTCACTATGTCGTATAGATTCTGATGACAGGTTGACAACGAATGCCCCAGAACAGGGTGCTTTTATAATGTAAGTTAAATCAAGACCACAGCAAGATAGAGCCTATTTTGGAAAGAGACAACGACAAAAATTATAAAAAACCAACCTACCTTTGTTACCTCCTAAATGACTGGTGTAGTGGACTACCCAAATACATCCAACAAATAGGGTACAGACTTGCAAGTTCGCTAGACTGTCACCTGCACAGTAGCCCAATCATTTACGAGGCTACGTGCACAATTACACCTTCACCGCACATGGGTATAATATAACTGGAGGATGGACTCGACGATACCACATGTGCCTCATGCAGTCTGTCACCAAGTATCTTTGAACACAGATTAAAAGCAACCTTACTGTCTGAGCGATGTATGATTATTTAGATGAGATCAATTAGCATGGTGAAATCATCGGTAAAGATTGAATCAATGGACATGATATCAGCTCTATGCCAAAACCAAATATTATTGTGGCACAAAGCAGTCTTCCATGTCTTCCACCTCGATGGTTACATGGTAATCTGGCACAGAGTGGTCTATCCTACTTTCTGACAAAATGGATGCATGTAGTCAGTTTCTGTGAAGAAATATCATAATAATGCAAAGCGGTCTTTCCCGACTTTTAACTAAAAAGTTGCATACTAAAGGAAAAAACGGCATATGGCAGAGATTGAACTTACCGGGTCTTTTGGTATAAACGGGGCGCACCTGTCCAAGAGCAGAATGAGGTGGCTTCCTAACTGATCCTCATTTTCTGCTGTGAAGAAATACTATTGGATATGCGTTCAGGATCAGAAGGGAAAGACATCCCTCAATTTGTAATTGAATTATGTACTGAAGCCTTTCCTGAGTTAACCGAGTGGAAATGGGAGCTTGAGTTCCAAAGGGTGCACAGATTTCCTTTTCAGGTGCGGGGGGGTTTCAAGGGGCAGAGGCCAAGCCAAAGGCAATACTGATCTGCTTGAGTAATTTCTTACTCCGTGAGCACCTATATGATCTAGCACGGCCTGATCGCAAGCGGAAAGCTAAGGGCTGAGAGTTTTTTGTGCGCCCTGACTACTGCCAGGCCACTGTACAACTAAGGTGTCAACTCATCTCGCCATTGCAAGCGAAAGGGGCACAAGCTTTCCTATTAAATCCCTCTAAGCTCAAGGTTATTGATAGAGAAAAAGCCTTATTATTTGCTTCATAGATAGCTGCAAAGAAATTTTGGGGGACATTGTAAGGGATAATGTGCTTCTGTGGTAGCATTGAAAGCTTTCTTTACGATACCTTATTTTGGTACTTATTCAGGGGGATAGAGGGGCAGGGAGGGCACTCACTCCTTTCCCTCCATCACCAATGGGGACTATTCAGTCCCTATGCCTCATCCGGGTGGGTTCAGGGGAAGGTGGGGGGGGGGTAGGAGTAGTAGTAGGGAGGGAATGTGGGGGGTTCTTGGGGCAAGGAACGAAAGGAACGTAAGGAATATCATGGTGGGGTGGATGCACCTAAAAGTGGGCAAGTCATGGTCCAATAAAGGCATCTCAGCTACATACTGCTTTTCTGAGTTTTTAGCAGCAGCAAGCATCATATATATTAACATGTGGGGACAGAAATTGTGGGTTCTCTCAATTACGATAAAACTATTTTTGTTTTAAGATTGGTAAATTCGCCATTTGCTCATGGAATGAATGTGGACTGAATAATAGAAAAAAAAGAGGAATTATGGCTAAAATCCTCAAAACAATGAGGGTAGAACTGGTATGTGTTCAAGAAACACATATTGCTTGGAACAATAGGGCCTGGCTGAAAGATCTGGGTTTTGAACTTTTGTATTGTACACAGCAAGGGTCGGCTACAGGAGGGGTTGCTATCTTGAAGAAATATGGGTGGAGCGAGTATACACGTGTTAAGGCGTATCAATATTGTCGGTGGGTGATTATCGAGTTTGAGGATTGATGGCCTTTTAGTTGCTATTTGTTCACTGCATGGTCCCAATTCTGACGATCCCGATATGTTGAACAATATTAGCATTGAATTGGCTTCCTGGCCGTCCCCTTTAATCCTTTGCGGGGACTTAAATCTACACATGCGAGGAGATGAAGACATTATTAGTAATCTCCGGTATGAAGGGAAAAAGAATAAGGTTTTTAAAGCTACCAAGGGTCTTCTTAATGATTTTGGTCTAGTAGATGTTTTTTGGTTGAAAAGACTGGGTGACCCAGGTTACACATTTTATTCTGCCCCTCATCAGAAACATGTTCAACTGGATTAATTGTTTTACATTTACAGAACTGTTGACTAATGCCAGGATCGACACTCAACCTAAAATAATATCAGATCACAATCCGATTATTCTGGAATTAGAAACAGAAATGTTGCACAGACCCTCTAAAAAACCTTGGACGTTCGAGCGTCAACTGCTAGTTGACTCTGCCTATCATGAACAAATGTCTAAATGGATAGCAGAGTTTTTTAATTTAATTGTGGATCTGCCCCAGTGGGTATGGTATGGGACGCATTTAAGGCCGGTGTGCGGGGAGAATCCCTTAGCTATTCCATTAATAAACAACGCAGATTGAGGCCAGAACAGGATGATGAGTTGAACAAACTGCGAGTTTTGGAAACAAAGTTTATGTTGAAAGCCAGTACCATTCAGGATTATGATCAAATGGCGAAAGATTTGGATATTAAAAAAATGAGGGTGTACCAAATCTTTGCCACTAAGTTAGCGGCCCAGATTACAGTACATCGTTCTGACCTTTATGAGGTGGGAGAGAATTCGGGCCGGTTACTTGCCAAAAGGTTACGGCAGAAAGAGGTAGCTAGGAGGGTTGACTCAATTCAGGATGAGCATGGGCAAATCCACACAGAACCCGCGAAAGTATTGGAGATTTTTAATACATTTTATAGTCAGCTTTACTTAAACGAGGATACCATGGAAATAGAAGGGAAAATCGAGGAATTCGGGGGGGATAAGGAGTTTCCTAAATTAACTCCCGAACAAAAAGAAGAGTTAGAGGCCGATATCTCTTATGAGGAACTTGAGGCAACAATATTATTGCTCGCAGCAGGTAAGGCGGTAGGACCAGATGGGATCCCGCTGGAGTTTTTTAGAACTTTCCTGTCAGTCTTAAAAGAGCAAATGCTGGTGACGTTCCTGAGTGCACAAAGGGGATTAGCCCCACTGTCCTGGCGGAAATCAATAATAACTGTGTTCTTAAAAAAAGATAACCCCCCCTTTTACCATCCTCTTACAGACCTATATCATTAATCAACGCAGACAGTAAAATCTATTCCAAAATCTTAGCCGTCTTTCAAGAATTATTTCAACTCTGGTATCACCATTTCAGCATGGATTCACACCCGGCCGCGACACGACTGATCACGTGCGGCGTGTGATAGCTTTGATGGACTGGGCAGAAGCTGCGAAGACCTCTATTGGAATCACCCTGTTGAATGCCGAGAAGGCATTCGTTAGGGTGTCTTGGCCATACCTGTGGGAGGTTTTACAGTTGAAGGGATTGGGACCTGGCATGCTTCAAGCAATGAAGTCTTTATATCAGCTACCTACTGCGTTTATACATTTATCTGCCAGAGAGTCAGAGCTCTTCACAATCAGTCCCGGAACGCGACAAGGTTGCACGAGTTCCCCTTTATCATTTGCCTGATATTTGATTTCTTCTTATCTAAATTAAATCAGTCTATGGATATTAAACCAGTTAAAGTATGCAACATTGAGTATAGAGCTCTGGCCTATGTGGACGATATTGTCATTGTCACTACTGATCTGCCTTCCACATTGTCAACAACTGAAGGCCCTGCATCACAGTTTGGGCTCTTGTCTGGCTACAAGCTAAAATTAACTAAAACTCAGACTGTATGTGTTGGGGGCAACCCTCCGGACGGTATTTCCACCGTCCCAGAAGCTACCTACTTGGAAATTAAGCTCTGCTCACCTATTAATAAGATACATGAAATTAACATGAACCCAGTGATAGGTTTCATTTTCCGATGCCCCGCCCACTGACATTTACATATGCGAGTTAGCATCATGTGTCTAACTAATGATGTATTTACTTGTGCCTTTGCCTTTCTACTCTTCATAGTACTATTCATTTATGCGTGTGGTGATGTTCAGTTTTCTTAGCTTAGCTTGTGTGCCACCATTTTGGATGTTCCTCTGTGTGTGCGAGTCGCACTCGCTCATCCCCCCTCCCGTAGGAATAGGAAAAACCCTAATGCAGCAGTTTTTCGTTTCTTAGCTAACTGTGGCCGAAACTAACAAGTTTTTTATCTGTAATGTTCCCATGCGCTGGAGATGCTGAGGCCCGGCTCCGCGGCCTTGGGCAGAGATAACCAAATGTTGCTCTTGCAGGTGCAGATGCCTCTTATGTGAGGCCATTGTTCCCCTCTCTGGGGTTCAGTACTTTTCCAGTATGGGCATGGTTTCCTTTGCTGTACCATTGTTATAATGTATTACTGTGATGAGATGAGTCAGTCCTCTCGGTGCACTCTTAGGGGTGAGGTCGGACAGGGCCCTCTCATATGGGAGTTTGTGGCCTAGTAAAATTACCTTGTTAATTCTTCTCCACTGTCTGGCTGACTTCTTACTGGGTAACTATAGGTGAGTGCGGTAAGTCACTCGGGTGGATTTGAGCCACGCTTATCAGATGGCGCCCGAACAGGTACCCCGCGATTAGGATCTTTCTCACCCGTAAGTGGGTAGCAGACGACCGGGGACCCTTTGGTCGGCACGGTGGGTCTGGGTACCCACTTTGATGCCGAGCTTGGTTCTTGCAGCGCTGCCCCACCCTGCTGATCGGGAGAGGTCCCGGTTCAGGATCCTGCGCCGGGGTCCGGAAGGCGGACCTTTGGAGCTGACTGTGTTGGTCTGGACAGCCGGAGGTGAAGAACGGTAGAGGTCGGTACCGCAAACGGAAGGTGAGTGGTCCGACTGTTGTTTGAGGGAGCTGGGATGCTCCAAGAGAACGGTGTGTCTCTAGTGGTTGGAGGAGCCGGTGTGCTCCTTGGGCTAGTGTGCTCCGGGGAACTCAGAGTGCGAGTGGCGCTCTAACAGTCTTGGTGGAGGTTGAGTGGACGTTTGTTTGTGGTCATCTGACCGGGTGGTACTACGGTGGAGGCGTGGCTCATTGCGGGTAGATTCAGGGACTCACCCGAACCCCTAGAGTGTGTGGTTCGATGGGAGCGGCTCCTGGGTCTCCCGTGGTAAAGTGCGCAGCAATCTGTAGTGCCGCCCGGGTGGCGGATGTGTACTGTTCAGTCCGCGGTAAGGTCCAGGTTCCCCAGGACTTGGTCGACGGGCCTTGTCCCATTTTTGTAACACGTTTGGTAGAAATTTGACGCATAGGATGTATGAATATATGTGTGTGTGTGTTTAGTAGTGATTGTGCGGTTGGGAAGTTGGTGAGCAGGTGCATGAGAGTTTGCGTTAGTGTGCGATTGTGTGTGTGAAGATGCTGTGTTTCAGTAAGCTGCAGTGTCTCGGGTGCTGTTGCGGCGCCTCGGACACCAGATTGGCTGAGAGCCAGCCCGCCCCGGTGGAGGGCTCCTCTAATTTTGACATGTACGTGAAACATGGATTGACCCCGATTTTGTTTAATACTTTGTGGCACAGGTACTCTAAGGGCAATGTGGATTTGCAGTGGCCATTGACGGGTTCTTTCGATGTGGCAAAATTAGACTATTTACAAGACAGATTGTTTGCTAGGCGTAGTCGTCAGAGTATGTTTGATTCTCTAAGGATGTGGCAAAAGGAAGTAAGGGAGCGTCAGTTGAGAGAGGAGAAGGTAGCTCAGAAGAGAGCGGCGCAGACGATGGCACAGGAGGCGCGGGAACAAACAAAGAAAGAGAATGAGCAGCGGATTGAGCGCGCAGACAGGCTTTTTAGGCTACAGGAGAATAAAAGTTATGTGGTCAGAGAGGAAGAACAAGACGAGATGGAGGACATTTTGAGTGCTCGGCCCCCTCCCCCGTATGCCCCCCATCATTGTACCCCGCGTTGGCGGGTTCTACTTCTCCAAGCGAGGTTTCGGTTCCGCAAATGGGTGCTCCTCCTTTGTCCGCCGCCCCCACTTCTTCGATTTTAACTTCTCCTTTGTTGGGGGATGTCTGTTTTCGCCTTCTGTCACCTCTTCCTTGCCTGCGCCCCTGGTTTCTCTCCTTGCGGCGAGCTCACCTACTCCCTCTGTATTTTCCTCTGCACTTCCCGCTGTTTCTGCCAGTGCTACTCCCCGCAGTGGGCTACCGACCCCGAATCGAGGTATGGGAAGTGGGTTGCTCACTCAGGTACGAAAGTTGCTTACTTATATAGATATACTTTGCTTGAAGTGGTAGTAGCACCCTAGCATTAATGTGTGTGGTTAAATAATTATGTTCTCCTACACTTTCAACAAGATCTTCTTTGGTAGTGGCTCTGCCATAGCTTGCTTTGGAGTAATATTAAGTGTTTTTTCGATGCTTTTTATTTATTTATGCTATAAATGTATCTCATACTAAAACATGAGAGTAGTTTCCCCTTTTATGATTTGTTGCAGTGTACAACATTATATCAGTAGATGGCTCACGTTACAGGTCAAAGCATTATATACCTCCTGTTCCTGGCAATATCATACATCACAATAGATTTTCCTGTCTAGATCAAGTGGACTGACCACAAATGGGGGAGACCCCACTGAGCCCTGGAAAGTTAGTTGGTGGGGTCCTAAGCAGGGGGGGATTGAGTGTTGTCCCTGTAACTGAGTGTGGCCCACAGGACACCGCCAAAGAACGATTGGGTACCCTAGATGACATTCCGGGCCAAGAAGGGCCATCATTTAATACTGGGATTGGTTATAGTTTACAACTAGCGGAGGTGGATGCATTATCCATTACTTCGGCTTCTAACAATGGCCCGCAAGACTCCAACCCCCCCCATAGCTGCTGTACCACCTTCCATCGGAGGCCCATGATCACTATCACAAGATCACAAGATCCAGGGTTGAGAATTCTCTCCTGGAATGTGGCAGGGATTGCAAATAAGGAAGGCACACCGGAGTGGGATCTCCTGTTAGGTGCTAGTGATATCCTCCTTTTCCAGGAGACATGGGCGAGGGAACCTCAAACCAGAAGAGGGTTCGAAATATTTGAAATCCCTGCTAAATGGAGTGGGAGGGGGAGGCCGTCAGGAGGCCTGGCAATCT
This sequence comes from Lissotriton vulgaris, assembly GCF_964263255.1. NCBI lineage: Eukaryota > Metazoa > Chordata > Amphibia > Caudata > Salamandridae > Lissotriton > Lissotriton vulgaris. The sequence continues at coordinate 2,123,655,572 of NC_141687.1, read as the reverse complement.
GGATAGCGAGTCACATTGGGTGCCAGGCGGAAAAGATGCACACGTTTTCGCAGGACATCCAGTGCGTGCTGCTCACATGGCCTGGCAAACCATCGCGGGCCATTGTTAATGTCTACTCGCGACCAGTTGCCGCGCCAAACGAATCACCCACCCTAAACGAACTGTCCTCCTTCCTAGGCCAACTGTCAGGTGACTATAAGGTAGTGCTGGGAGGGGACTTTAACTGTCATTTTGAACCCCTGGAAGGTCTACTGGAGGGTGCCCTCACTGCTGAGGATGACTACTGGGGGGTCCCACCCTCGTCCTCGCCCTACCCCAAAGCCTGGTACCCACTAGCAGTACAACTCACGTCCCTCACCTTGAACTTCCCCAGAATATAATGAGAAACTAGGTAACATTCACCAGGAACTAGTGAGGGATCTTGCAGAGGTGTTCCACTTGGTATACTTCCTCCTGCAGGGCAGTTAAATCTGAGCTCATTGCCACAATCAAGGAGGGGTCAAATAAGGGCAAGGTTCGAGACCTTAGGAGGGAGTACAAAGCAGTAATGCCCAATGCAAGGGCAGAGTGGGATTGGAACCACTGGCACGATCTCTATGAAGCCCTCAAAGCTAGAGATTCTAGGAAATTCTGGGCCCTGGTAAATAATGGGATGGGGGAACTTAAAACAGCAATTGAACCTAACATCGCCCCCTCGCTTTGGGAGGCTCACTTTGGGGCACTCTACCAAGACAATACCACTTGGCCAGACGGAGTCCTGCCAGTGCCCATAAGTACCCCGGACTCGGCTCTGGAATTTTCTCTAGGGGAGGTGGTGTCTGCTCTGGAGCGCCTAACGCTGGGGAAGGCGCCGGGGCTGGATAAGTTACCGGGGGATCTTTTTAGGCATCATCCGGATATTTGGGGTCCGTACCTCCTTATTCTTTTTAAAGCCATCTTAGGAGGTATGGCGATCCCCGACTCTTGGCTGGGGGCAGAGATTGTACCGATACACAAGAAGAGGTCTCCCCTGCTCCCGGCCAACTATAGGCCGATTAGCCTAATAGATGTACCCCAAAAGCTCTTTGCGCGCCTCATTCTCAACCATCTGCTGGATTGGGTGGAGGATAACGACATCATGAGCCCCCTTCAGGCTGGCTTCAGAAAGAACACGTCGACCATGGACCAGATTTTCCGCCTCCTCCTCCTCTATTGGAAGACGGTGACGTTAGAGGGGGGAAGGCTGTACATGGTCTTCGTGGATCTGAGGTCAGCCTTCGACCTAGTCCCACGAAGGAAATTGTGGGAGGTTCTGGAAAAGCTAGGAGTACCCCCTCAACTACTTAGCATTATAACCAGGCTGCATGAGAACAACTATGCACAAGTGAGGTGTGGGAGGGATGGCAAGCTTTCGTCCAGGTTTCCGGTCCACCGAGGAGTCAGGCAGGGCTGTGTCTTGGCACCGACCCTGTTCTGTCTTTTCATCAACAGCGTTATATTGCACCTAGATAACGTCAAGGACAATGATGCCCCACTCCTGGCAGGCAGGAGGGTCCCGGCAATAATGTTTGCTGATGATACCCTCCTGCTTTCCAAATCCCCCATGGGGATCCAGAGGATCGTAAACGGATTTGGTCTTTTCTGTCGCCAACACGGGTTGGAGGTGAACACAGAAAAGACCAAGTTCATGATTTTCAATCCTCCCAACAAAACCAGACCCAACCCCACCTTGGGAACCGTTAGCCTTGAGAGGGTTTCTACCTTCATATATTTGGGGGTAACACTCCAGGAAAACCTCTCATGGGACTGCCAGATAGCCAGATCGAGGGTAAAACTGTCCCAGCTATCGGGTGCAATTCTGAAGGTGGCAAGCACTTCCACCTTTAAGCCTTTAAGCCCGGCCCTGGAAACATGTAGGTCTCAAGCAAAGGCAGCAGCCATGTATGGCAGTGAGTTATGGGGCCATAAAGCAGGGAAAGATTTGGCAGGAGTGGAAAACAGTTTCCTAAGATGCCTACTTGGTCTCCCGCAAGGCACGCCACTTCTGCCCTTAAGACTAGACATGGGTCTTCCCTCTATTGCTGAAGAGCTTGTGTCAAAGCCCGTGAAGTTCTGGCAACGGCTATGGTCCACTGACGAACTGCACCATTACAGACAGGACCTTATTCATGTAATGAGCCTGAACGGCAACAGTAAAATCCCCTGGCTCGCTTTCGTCAAGAACGAATTGCTCAGTATGAACCTGTCAGACCTATGGGACGATCCAGCTCAAGGTTGCCAAAGGATTACCCGCAAAACCCTGACCCAAATGTACAAGAACAAGAGCCTGTCACTTATGGTAAATGCTCACAATAGTGGCACCCTGACTGCACGTTTTATGGAATCCAAAAATTCTTATGTCTTTGAACCCTTCATGGATTTTATCTTTCCTGTATTGGCGAGGAAATTGTTCGTGCAATGGAGGTTCGGCACACTCCCTACTAAAACATTCACTCGCAAATGGACCAAAGGGGGTGACAAACTGTGCCCATGCTGCAACACCCATGAGGAAGATGACCTTCATATAATGTTTGTATGCCATGCCTACCACAGACCCAGGAAACACTGGATAGCACCGCTCTGCAGAAACCTGGGGTTCAGGAAATATCTACAGGCATACAGGGTTATGAAAACCAGCACTCTGGGCCACATTGTGTTTGCTGTATCTAAATTCTTAATGGCAGCATGGATAATCAGAAAGAAAATAGCCCTCTGAATCATGGTACTGCCCTGCACCCTCTATTCCTCGCTGGTCCAGTAGAGACTCTTTTATATGTATTTAATACTGTATTTTAAATGTATGTATTGTATTTTTATTGCATCTTTTATGGCCTATATGGCCGAAATAAAGAATTTTTGGAATTGGAATTGGATTACAGAATTAATAAAATATGTTATTTTGATGTATATTATATCCGATATAAAATTTTACAATATGTTTTACATCAGTGTTTCTCAAACTGTGGATCTCAATCCACTGGTGAGTCGCCAACCAATTTCTGGAGGTCACAAAAGAGAAATAAATAAATACGCTTTTTGTATTATCTTGTTGGATTTGCTATGCTTCAAAGACAGAGGTCAAATGTCAGGCGATGTCTTCTGATAAATTGTTGTTTTTTCTTATAACATGAGGATTGGTGTTTACTTTTCTTTCTCTGAAAAAGTAAGAGGAGCTTTTAAAGTGAAATATGTGACAATCTTAGTGGGGTACAGAGAGTTTGAAAGGAAAGGCTTTCAGGAAGTCATTTTTTGTAGTACATAGCAACATTTACATCCCTGTAAATGAACTGTACATGTATTTCAGAATAGATCAGCAGTTAGAAAAGCAAAATTGAAGCAAATATTTTTTAACTTTGAAGTGTGATAGATACAAAGATTTCAATAGAATCAAAACATTCACTGAAACCTGATTCCTACAGATCATTAATTTGTGTGCTATGTAGTTTTGCCAGTAAAAGTGTATATCTGTCCAAATATAGTGGCCATTTCAATTGAAAATGTCCTGTCTGTAAATGACAATGCGCTACCACATGTTGTTTTAGTAATATATTTGTGACAGTGTGCTTCAAAATGTACCACGATCTACATACTACACCTTTACCACTCTCCTGCTAAATGCATTTTCTACAATTTGTGCAAAGCTAGGATTTTTTACAATCCCTATGACTTCAGTAATGTAACATTGACTTCAGCTCCCCCACTCCGAAAATTGTTCAAGCACCACTGGTGCAAAGGTGCTGAACTATGTCCCTAAGTTCAATTTGTTTTAAAACAAACCCTTGCAAGTATTTCCAAGCAAGACTCCTGGGTGAACATTCTGCAATGTTTTGCCGCTGCTATTTTTGTTTCACAAAGTAATTTCAACAGAGATTGTGCTCACTATGCATGGTCAGACACAATCATCCCACTTGTGTATGTCTTTCACATTAATTGAGAAATATGTATATGATCAAACTTGCCAGAGCTGACAACTATGGATCTGGGGAACCAGGATCAAGGCCCAGTGTTGGCTTTGGGCAAATCAATCAATCTCCCATGCTTAAAATAAAATTAAATTGACTTTATAAAATGTACTATGGTGCTCATTTTAAGACACGGCGGAAGGATGCCTGCATTGGTGACAGGCAGCACACAGTGTGCCAGCACTAGGAGACAGCAGAATTGCCCCATATCTTAGTACGTATGGCACATTTCTGTGGTCTCCCTCTCATGCAATGCGGTGCAGCAACTTTAATTGCTGCCCTGCTTTTCACGAAGTAAGTAAATATGCACCATAGTACATATGGTCCAGTGCTGTTTATATAAGCGAGTTCAGATACATTTTTGATGTATTATACAGTAAAGTACATTGATCTGTGAGACCAATAGTACATAGGTGGTATTTTATTATCCATATTGCGTTTGTGATTATTATAAATACTCTATGGCCATTTATTTTTTCTAGATAATCCTACGCTCGGTTGGGAGTGATGTTCTAGGGATTCTGTACTCCATCTATTAGATGCACACAGGTCATTATAATTTCATTGAGGTGTGGGAGTGAAGAATAAAGGTTTGACCCAACTAAGTCATGTCACACATGTTGCAACTTTGGGGGCAGGTGGTGCACTTTGGGCCTCATCGTTATATCTCCCCTAGCCCAATCCCTCATGTACTGTGTGCCAGAATATGGATACCCAACTGTGGGCCTGCCTCTAGCCTGATTTTGACCTGGCCCTGCCTCTCCTCTCTAGTTTAGAACTCACCAGGTATATTTACAAAATCTCATAGGTACTTGGAATACTCTAAATTTTGAGAGAACTCGCGAGATTTCACCTGGTGCACATATTGAGGTAGTCATTTTGGAACACGGTTATTAATACCACACCCCTAGCACATGGCCATGTTTGGCTTCAATGCTTGCAGCCTCAAAAACCGTGTCCTGCATTTTCTTGGGAAAATAAAAAAATATAAAGGTCCTGATACCAAAAAACAACTATATATAGAGAGGGGTCTCAGGGAACATTTTTTAAGACCTGGCATGGATATATTCCCCAAACAATGTAATGATAAACAACACCAATATCCACAGGTCTGTTGAGAAAAATTGGCAAAAGGAGCTAACCAATGGATCAATCTGATTCATTCAACACAAAAAAACTTTTATATGAATGGATTCCCATCAGTCACCTGGTGGTGACATAAATCATCATCTGGATATCCACCTGATGTCACTTTAGTGGCACTAATGGCTGTCACCCTTGTATCAGCAAGGGAAAGCTCGAGGATGTTCAAACATATTTTGATCAGGCACACTTTTAATACCTCTAGATGTGACAAGTCGATCTTTTTGGGAATCGTGATTACAGTGCAGTGATATGTCTAAGTGAAGTGAGTTAATATTCGATCGTAAATGTATATATTGTGTCCCATATGCAAAGAGTTGGAACTAATACAACCTCTTTACCTGTAGTGAAGTGAGTTAATATTCGATCAATGGTAGGCAAAATTATTTATTCACGCCTCACATGGATCAAAATCTAAAAACAGTGCAAAAAGTAGACAGTTTAGAACAAATAGCTGTCTAAATGTAAAATGTCAACATATTTCTGCAATAATGGGTATACTCTCAAATGAATTCATCAGGACCATTAATATTGCTACTGCAAATATATGATGTGGACTGGAGAGGCAAGATGGTGGACACGGCTGTGTCCGAGTGAGGCAGGACACGAGTGTTCTCCACGACTCCCCCCCAGCTCGCCCTTGTCTGCTCATGCCTGTGAGGAAACTAAGGGGCGCTAGAAGGCGTGGTGCTCGAGCCGCGAAGTGAACCGAAATCAAACAAGGAGTCTGGCATGCTGAGGTTGTTGCTGCTGCTATCAATACCCCGCCACAAACGCAGACTTTACTAAATCACCGGGGGGATCTGTGGTTGCTGTTCCGGCGTCGGCAGCGGCTCCGTAATCTGACTTCGGCAGCTGGAGGTGCTTCGGCAGCTGGAGGGGGAGAAAGGGGCTGAGGCAATCGGTCTGCAGTGTTGGTGCTATTTGGAAAGTCCGGGGGGAGTGGTGGTTCAGCCAGGATGGGGCCCAAGAATGCCAGTTCCAGTGCAGCTGCCAAGGGACCAAAGACTCACGCAGTGGCTGTTGCGAGTACGCTGACCACAGCGATACAGATCTCTCGGACGCAGGCCTCCAGTGGTGGTTCTCAGAATGTACCAAATGTACAGAATGGAATTCAGACAGTCATCGAGTTGGGAGCCACGTAAACGATGGAGCCTACTGATAAGGTACACCAGGACGCTGTTATGGCCCCTGATGCCGCAGACCTTGCAGGGTCAAAAGTAACAATAGCAGGAATATTGTTTTTTAAACCTGTTCCCAAAACTAAGGCGGATCAAGTGCTGATCCTACCAGCTTTAAGTATTAGTAGCAATAGCAATAACACTACCTCTTGTGTATCAAAAACGGTAACTAACTCTTTGGAGATTCCCCCCTCAGCTTTCCCCCCTATTGACCAAGTGAATGCACTGTGTGAAAGTAGCGGAATACAGCAGGATAACAATGTTCACGGCTCACACTCTTTAGATCCTGTTGCTTTGATTGGAGCTCCCCTCTATCCTAGAGTTGTCTGTGTACCTGATAATCAGAACCCCGCAGCAGAAGTGGCTACTGAGGTGGACCCCTTTGGGTCAGGGGGAAATTTTACTCTATGTTAGATGTCTCCATCATCTCGGAGGTTGAAAGTGTGGATCTTGATTGGGCGGTCGATAGAAGCCTAGACAGCTCTGAACCTCTTGAAGAAGAGGAGAATAACCTGTTACTGTCAGGGGGAGAAAATACGGTTCGAAAAGCACAAGAGGTGACTCGTCTATTTAACGCAATGCCAGGGGGGGTGACAAGCAATGATGGGTCACCAATCTTAGACTCCTCTACTACAGCTCAAGCTGGTGGGACAAATGACAGTAGAGTGGGCCCAGGTCCTTTCTTTGAAAAAAACGATAATGTCATTACCCTTACTACGATATACCAGGCCATCATGTCGCACCGAGAGGAGACGAAGGCGGAGAGCCTGCGTGTCCAGGGCGAAGTGTGTAAACTACAGAACACGGTGCGGCATGTGGCTAAATCATGTACCGAGCGGTCAGCAAGAATTGGAGAAGCTGAAGGAAGAATTTCCTCAATGGGGGATGACTTTGCTTCGCAGAAGGCTGACGTCTCCGCCCTTCATTTAATCCGTGATGACATAAATTGGAAATTAACTGACATTGAAAACAGGTCAAGGAGAAACAATCTGCGCATACTTGGCATCCCTGAAGGATCAGAGGGGAAAGGTTTCTGGCAAAGCACACGGGCCCCCTGTTATAAAGGATAATACCCTATCAAGGAAAACAACTAGATTGGAAAAAAGGGGTCAGCACTGGGCAAGAGTGCTACTTGTACATATGTGCTACAAATATATCTTATATATCCAGGTAAAGACTATACTTCATACATGTAAAAAATATATCTTTTTTATTTCTTTTATTTTCTCACATAGATTGTGATTATATCAAAAATATATACTAAAATGACATACAAACATACAGAAGTGAAGTCACAAAAGGTGAAAAATTCATTAATAAATCATTGTTCTAGTTGGGTATGACCACACAGAGAAATGGATAAGAACAACAGTACATTAGAAAGTGCAAAAAGATGGTCAATACAACAATGAGACTAGATGTCAATTCCCAATTTTTGTATGGGAAACACTGGTTAAAAGACATGATTGTCGCCAATGCGTTTCGGTGTTTAACCTTCCTCACAGTGTTTCTACCAGTGGCATACTAAAACAGAAAAAGAGACAACTTAAACATATAACTATAATACAGTTGTAGTAAGCACTAAAGAAATGGATATAACTAACAACAAATTGCTAACCACACATAGCACAGGTTTCCAAAGACGCAAAGATCACAGTAAGGCCATCCTATCACACTAGTGTGAAAATAAACTGACAAAAAACCTATCTATTTGCACATATCTTTCTGCCAAACACACTTGTATTAAAAACAACCTCTTATGTAGCATGTTCCTATGTGGATACATTAGTAAGGATCTCCCCTACATCTTATCTTAAGAGCATATTATGTTAGGCTTTCATCAGTATCTTATCCCTACTTGGTGGTTAGAGATACTTATTCTTCATGGTTACCGTATAGAAACATCCTCTTAAACCGCTTAAATTTAACTTACCAAAAAGGTTTAATTTTTATTTATTGTTTTCTGATGTCAAGCTGTCTTAGGTTCAAATCAACTGCGATCTGATCGTGAATCAACTCACTTGCCAAGCATCTAGAAAGTGATAGAAAATATAGTATCTCAGCAGAATAAATATGTCATAGTCCGCCATGATCTAAATTCTTCTATCAAAAGCGTTACAGAGCATCCCCTATTATGTATGAATTCTTAACCTAAATATTATGTTAAATAAAGCTGTCAAAAATCATTGATTCTGGCACCTATGTCGTGTCCTTATTGGCTTTTATCTAGGAAGTTCCATTGTGTAGTATCTGTAACAATATTATAAATGCAAATCAAATAGATTCTATTTGTAGGATATATTCTAAATATCGGATCAAAATAGTATTACATTGTGTTCTTACCTCCTAGTTATATATATAATCATATATAATAACTGGATCTTTCTCCCACTGTATCCTGTGATATGGGGCAGTTCCTAAAAAACTGATGCTGAAAGGTGGCTGACGCTTCTGATGTAAGAAAATCAAGCCTGCAAATCAATGAAGCCTAATTGGGAAGGAGGCAAGACAACAGATTCTTTACTCTAGAGCTGTGGCATTATGTTTAATACTATAGATTCCAATGACCAAAATAAATCTGGGCCAAGAAATCTAAAAAGTAGAATGTAAAAAGAATGGCATAGTGTTCTTACCTCCAAACTTATTCCAAAACACCGCAAATGGTACATAGCGATCTCTTTCACTATGTCATATAGATTCTGATGACAGGTTGACAACGAATGCCCCAGAACAGGGTGCTTTTATAATGTAAGTTAAATCAAGACCACAGCAAGATGGAGCCTATTTTGGAAAGAGGCAACGACAAAAATTATAAAAAACCAACCTACCTTTGTTACCTCCTAAATGACTGGTGTAGTGGACTACCCAAATACATCCAACAAATAGGGTACAGACTTGCAAGTTCGCTAGACTGTCACCTGCACAGTAGCCCAATCATTTACGAGGCTACGTGCACAATTACACCTTCACCGCACATGGGTATAATATAACTGGAGGATGGACTCGGCGATACCACATGTGCCTCGTGCAGTCTGTCACCAAGTATCTTTGAACACAGATTAAAAGCAACCTTACTGTCTGAGCGATGTATGATTATTTAGATGAGATCTATTAGCATGGTGAAATTATCGGTAAAGATTGAATCAATGGACATGATATCAGCTCTATAACAAAACCAAATATTATTGTGGCACAAAGCAGTCTTCCATGTCTTCCACCTCGATGGTTACATGGTAATCTGGCACAGAGTGGTCTATCCTACTTTCTGACAAAATGGATGCATGTAGTCAGTTTCTGTGAAGAAATATCATAATAATGCAAAGCGGTCTTTCCCGACTTTTAACTAAAAAGTTGCATACTAAAGGAAAAAACGGCATATGGCAGAGATTGAACTTACCGGGTCTTTTGGTATAAACGGGGCGCACCTGTCCAAGAGCAGAATGAGGTGGCTTCCTAACCGATCCTCATTTCCTGCTGTGAAGAAATACTATTGGATATGCGTTCAGGATCAGAAGGGAAAGACATCCCTCAATTTGTAATTGAATTAAGTACTGAAGCCTTTCCTGAGTTAACCGAGTGGAAATGGGAGCTTGAGTTCCAAAGGGTGCACAGATTTCCTTTTCAGGTGCGGGGGCGTTTCAAAGGGGCAGAGGCCAAGCCAAAGGCAATACTGATCTGCTTGAGTAATTTCTTACTCCGTGAGCACCTATATGATCTAGCACGGCCTGATCGCAAGCGGAAAGCTAAGGGCTGAGAGTTTTTTGTGCGCCCTGACTACTGACAGGCCACTGTACAACTATGGCATTATGTTTAATACTATAGATTCCAATGACCAAAATAAATCTGGGCCAAGAAATCTAAAAGTAGAATGTAAAAAGAATGGCATAGTGTTCTTACCTCCAAACTCGCCATTGCAAGCGAAAGGGGCACAAGCTTTCCTATTAAATCCCTCTAAGCTCAAGGTTATTGATAGAGAAAAAGCCTTATTATTTGCTTCATAGATAGCTGCAAAGGAATTTTGGGGGACATTGTAAGGGATAATGTGCTTCTGTGGTAGCATTGAAAGCTTTCTTTACGATACCTTATTGTGGTACTTATTCAGGGGGATAGAGGGGCAGGGAGGGCACTCACTCCTTTCCCTCCATCACCAATGGGGACTATTCAGTCCCTGTGCCTCATTTGGGTGGGTTCAGGGGAAGGTGGGGGGGGGGGGGTAGGAGTAGTAGTAGGGAGGGAATGTGGGGGGTTCTTGGGGCAAGGAACGAAAGGAACGTAAGGAATATCATGGTGGGGTGGATGCACCTAAAAGTGGGCAAGTCATGGTCCAATAAATGCATCTCAGCTACATACTGCTTTTCTGAGTTTTTAGCAGCAGCAAGCATCATATATATTAACATGTGGGGACAGAAATTGTGGGTTCTCTCAATTACGATAAAACTATTTTTGTTTTAAGATTGGTAAATTCGCCATTTGCTCATGGAATGAATGTGGACAGAATAATAGAAAAAAAAGAGGAATTATGGCTAAAATCCTCAAAACAATGAGGGTAGAACTGGTATGTGTTCAAGAAACACGTATTGCTTGGAACAATAGGGCCTGGCTGAAAGATCTGGGTTTTGAACTTTTGTATTGTACACAGCAAGGGTCAGCTACAGGAGGGGTGTCTATCTTGAAGAAATATGGGTGGAGCGAGTATACACGTGTTAAGGCGGATCAATATGGTCGGTGGGTGATTATCGAGTTTGAGGATTGATGGCCTTTTAGTTGCTATTTGTTCACTGCATGGTCCCAATTCTGACGATCCCGATATGTTGAACAATATTAGCATTGAATTGGCTTCCTGGCCGACCCTTTAATCCTTTGCGGGGACTTAAATCTACACATGCGAGGAGATGAAGACATTATTAGTAATCTCCGGTATGAAGGGAAAAAGAATAAGGTTTTTAAATCTACCAAGGGTCTTCTTAATGATTTTGGTCTAGTAGATGTTTTTTGGTTGAAAAGATCAAAACTTTTAATTTTTGTGTATGCAATATTTTCATGATATCTTTTGGTCTGATACATATTAAGGTGTAAATTTGGTAACCTATGCAATCATTTAGTCCCTCCCACTGATGTAAATGCCCCTAGGGGAATTTAGCATTACTAATCATTGGCAAACTCAGGAGAAGGAGTTTTTTGTTTTCATAAGATTGTTGACCCAATCCTTTTCGTGTCAAAAGGGTAGCTCCCTCTTTATCATTGATAAAGGCGGGAATCTCTACATGGCGTATGTCGACCTGACCGCAGCTTTTGACTGTGTAAGTCACTCCAAGTTATGGGACATTTTAGTATACATGGGTGCAGCTCCCGTTGATAAACTTCCTACGGGAACTGTATACCAATGCTACCGCTAGGGTCAGGTTCGCAAATAAGGGGGAACTCACAGCCTTATCCGGCGTAGAGAGGGGAGTCAGGCAGGGCTGCGTCTTGGCCCCCTTTGTTTTCACCTTTTATACAAATGGGTTGGAACTTGCTATGTTAGAAGGGTGCCAGGACCTACCCCTTATTAAAGGATGACCAATACCGGCTCTATTATACGCCGATGACGCCGTGATTCTACCACGTACACCCATAGAACTTCAACGTGCCCTGAAGAGATGCCATTGTTATATGGCCGACCTTGACCTTAAAATGAACATTAAAAAAACATTTACCATGTCCATAGGGAATAGACCTAAGGTAACTAGGGACACCTTTGTTGAAAATACTAAACTTGAGACCACAAAGATTTATCCCTATTTAGGCATCCTGATGGATGATAAATGTTCATAGAGACAGGCCATAGAGGCAAGAAAACTGCTCTTTATGCGGGCCACAATAGCACTGGTTAATTTTACAGCGAGGTTAGGAAGACCTCCGGAGGAACTGATACAAATCTACCGGGCAAAATGTATAAGTGTAGCAATTTATGGAGTGACCCAGGTTACACATTTTATTCTGCCCCTCATCAGAAACATGTTCAACTGGATTATTTTTTTAGATCTACAGAACTGTTGACTAATGCCAGTATCGACACTCAACCTAAAATAATATCAGATCACAATCCGATTATTCTGGAATTAGAAACAGAAATGTTGCACAGACCCTCTAAAAAACCTTGGACGTTCGAGCGTCAACTGCTAGTTGACTCTGCCTATCATGAACAAATGTCTAAATGGATAGCAGAGTTTTTTAATTTAATTGTGGATCTGCCCCAGTGGGTATGGTATGGGACACATTTAAGGCCGGTGTGCGGGGAGAATCCCTTAGCTATTCCATTAATAAACAACGCAGATTGAGGCCAGAACAGGATGATGAGTTGAACAAACTGCAAGTTTTGGAAACAAAGTTTATGTTGAAAGTCAGTACCATTCAGGATTATGATCAAATGGCGAAAGATTTGGATATAAAAAAAATGAGGGTGTACCAAATCTTTGCCACTAAGTTAGCGGCCCAGATTGCAGTACATCGTTCTGACCTTTATGAGGTGGGAGAGAATTCGGGCCGATTACTTGCCAAAAGGTTACGGCAGAAAGAGGTAGCTAGGAGGGTTGACTCTATTCAGGATGAGCATGGGCAAATCCACACAGAACCCGCGAAAGTATTGGAGATTTTTAATACATTTTATAGTCAGCTTTACTTAAACGAGGATACCATGGAAATAGAAGGGAAAATCGAGGAATTCGGGGGGGATAAGGAGTTTCCTAAATTAACTCCCGAACAAAAAGAAGAGTTAGAGGCCGATATCTCTTATGAGGAACTTGAGGCAACAATATTATTGCTCGCGGCAGGTAAGGCGGTAGGACCAGATGGGATCCCGCTGGAGTTTTTTAGAACTTTCCTGTCAGTCTTAAAAGAGCAAATGCTGGTGACGTTCCTGAGTGCACAAAGGGGATTAGCCCCACTGTCCTGGCGGAAATCAATAATAACTGTGTTCTTAAAAAAAGATAACCCCCCCTTTTACCATCCTCTTACAGACCTATATCATTAATCAACGCAGACAGTAAAATCTATTCCAAAATCTTAGCCGTCTTTCAAGAATTATTTCAACTCTGGTATCACCATTTCAGCATGGATTCACACCCGGCCGCAACACGACTGATCACGTGCGGCATGTGATAGCTTTGATGGACTGGGCAGAAGCTGCGAAGACCTCTATTGGAATCACCCTGTTGAATGCCGAGAAGGCATTCGTTAGGGTGTCTTGGCCATACCTGTGGGAGGTTTTACAGTTGAAGGGATTGGGACCTGGCATGCTTCAAGCAATGAAGTCTTTATATCAGCTACCTACTGCGTTTATACCTTTATCTGTCAGAGAGTCAGAGCTCTTCACAATTAGTCCCGGAACGCGACAAGGTTGCCCGAGTTCCCCTTTATCATTTGCCTGATATTTTGATTTCTTCTTATCTAAATTAAATCAGTCTATGGATATTAAACGAGTTAAAGTATGCAACATTGAGTAAAGAGCTCTGGCCTATGTGGACGATATTGTCATTGTCACTACTGATCTGCCTTCCGCATTGTCAACAACTGAAGGCCCTGCATCACAGTTTGGGCTCTTGTCTGGCTACAAGCTAAAATTAACTAAAACTCAGACTGTATGTGTTGGGGGCAACCCTCCGGACGGTATTTCCACCGTCCCAGAAGCTACCTACTTGGAAATTAAGCTCTGCTCACCTATTAATAAGATACATGAAATTAACATGAACCCAGTGATAGGTTTCATTTTCCGATGCCCCACCCACTGACATTTACATATGCGAGTTAGCATCATGTGTCTAACTAATGCCGTATTTACTTGTGCCTTTGCGTTTCTACTCTTCATAGTACTATTCATTTATGCGTGTGGTGATGTTCAGTTTTATTAGCTTAGCTTGTGTGCCACCATTTTGGATGTTCCTCTGTGTGTGCGAGTCGCACTCGCTCATCCCCCCTCCCGTAGGAATAGGAAAAACCCTAATGCAGCAGTTTTTCGTTTCTTAGCTAACTGTGGCCGAAACTAACAAGTTTCCTATCTGTAATGTTCTCATGCGCTGGAGACGCTGAGGCCCGGCTCCGCGGCCTTGGGCAGAGATAACCAAATGTTGCTCTTGCAGGCCATTGTTCCCCTCTCTGGGGTTCAGTACTTTTCCAGTATGGGCGTGTTTTACTTTGCTGTACCATGATATAATGTATTACTGTGATGAGATGAGTCAGTCCTCTCAGCGCACTCTTAGGGGTGAGGTCGGACAGGGCCCTCTCATATGGGAGTTTGTGGCCTAATAATTTTACCCTGTTTATTCTTCTCCACTGTCCGGCTGACTTCTTAGTGGGTAACTATAGGTGAGTGCGGTAAGTCACTCGGGTGGATTTGAGCCATGCTTATCACTAGTATTAGACAAAGTGAACTCTACCTTAGAGCGATTACCATCTTCATTTATCGCTGTATGGGAGGTCGAATGTTTTAAAGATTCTCGTGTTGCCCAAGTTTCTTTACCTGTTCAAAACTGTCACACTTGAATTTCCAGCAGTTTGTTTTAAAAGACTTGAGAATATCAGCTTTAGATTTTTATGGGGCTACAAAATACACAGAAGGGCATACAAAAAGATGGTGCTTCCTAGAACCTGCGGGGGTTGAGGGATCCCGCGTTTTTTGTTTTATTATTGGGCGGCAGTTTTGCAATTTATTTCCCCTTTGGTTGTTGGAGAGAGGGCTAGGCCTTTATCTTGCCTTCGCCCTTCAATATATACATTTTGGCTGGGTGAAGAGGCCAATAGTTGTTTGGTAACATTTTTGGAACCCAGGTATTTAAAAAAACTAAGTTTAAAATTCATAAGGCTGCCTATGCGGTCTGGAGGCAGGTCAAGCGGCATTTAGGTTTGCTGAATATAAACGCTTACACCCCTTTCGAAGCTGCAGGTGTACTCCCTCTTATTTTTTGAGATCAAACTATTGTTCAGTTTTGGCAGAAGGGGATCTGCCGCTTAGGAGATCTTTGTATAGATGGCCAATTTCCGTCCTTTACAGAGCTACAATTACAATATGTTTTTTTTTTTTAAATACTTGCAAATCCGTCGTTTTTTGAGTACGTTAGGCCCGGCTGTTATGTTCCAACTCAGAAAATTTCCTTTAATAGAGTGGATGAGGAACGGGATACCCATTGGCTTTTTCTATTCTAATTTGATAAAGTTATTACCAGATGATCTACAGCAATGTCAATAATAGTGGGCAAGGAATCTAAATACCAATGGAATTGATCTAAACACCTCTATCACCTTGGCAAATGAAGTCTTGTTGACTGGCAGGATGCGGGCACAGCATTACATGGCCATTTATGATTTATACTATACCCCGGGTAAAAATTCTAAATGGGGCACAGGAGCGGCAACTAAATGTAATAGGTGTGGTTTTTTCGCCTCAGATACTGTGCATATGTTTTATTCCTGTTCTAAACTGGTGGAATTGTTATCCTCAATTCAACGTTTTCTTGCATTAATATTGGGATCACCAGTTTTTATTACATGGGAGCTGGTATTGATAGGAGTTAAATCAGATTCTGAAGCACAAATAAGATCTAAATCTATGACCTCTTCTTTTGTTTATTTGTATGGCGATTTTGTGCGCTTGTATCACTAAGGATTTTATTTCTCATGATCCTTCGTCATTTACCTCCTGGAGGGCTAGGCTGCTGGCGATGTATAATCTTGAATCTGCAATTTATAAGACCAAGAGGAACAGGAAGAGAGTAATAGGGGCGAAAATCTGGGCTCCTGTGGCGGAGTGGATTTAAGAGACTGTGAATTAGGGTATATTTTGGAAGTACCTTTTGGTAGATTGTTCTCCATTTGCATGATTTGTCTCATCTCTCTCCCTATTCTTGCTCGCTTTGCTATTTTCTTGTTTTTGTTCCCAATGTATTTTCTGGATTTTATTTTTATGTATTGGTAGCCATATGTGTTAAACTTTGTCTTTTGTAGTGTCTTGATTATGTTTCCACTTACCAACTGCTGTATATGTTTGAAGTATGATTATTCCTTGCATAAAAGTTTAAAATAAAAAGCAAGTATATGATGTGAAAACAAATATATATATATTGTGTCCCATATGTAAAGAGTTGGAACTAATACAACCTCTTTACCTGTAGTGAAGAATAACAATTGCTCTGAATGACGAATTCTGTAACACATAAAAAAACATGTACATATTGTTAACCATATATATATATATATACTGTTGAATGAAAAAACAGAACGACCCAATTGTGGTTAAGCTCCACTTTTTTTTATAACCAATTATTTATAATCTGGCAAACTCATATATACCTCATGTATGTACAATCACAACTTACCCATCTATTGAGAGGGTAAGACCTTGCCTCACCTGGCCACAACTCAGGACATAGGAGTCACCGCTCTATAAAAAGTCAGAAAAAGATCCACATATAAGGACAAAAAGGTTTGCAGCCTCAAATGTCATCTATAGAATTTCTTACTAAAAGTGCACAGTAATCTCAGTCCCAGCCGGTTAGCGAAACCAGTGCCAAAAATGCTGTCTAGACATACAATCGATAATCTTAGGACTGTGACAAAATGCATATATTGCCCCTCGTAAGTGACAGTGTTGATTACCTCAGATCACGTGTTTGACAAAAGCCACTCATACTCTTGAAAAGAAGCAGCGCCCAACTGCTCCTAATGTTGAACATGGGCCTGTTTGATGGTAAAACTAGCTTCTTAGTTTATATACGCCCTGGCGTGTTATAACAATTTTAAATTCACAAAATCGTAGACACAATCACAGGTCTCTCCTGCATTTCTACTTAAACAGCAAAACAGACCAAGGCAACAATAACGTCTATAATAGCTCTAAATCATTATATCGGACCTTGCAGGGAATCTCTATGAATATACTGGATTAAGTCCCTGGTCATTAAGCATGGGCGAATTTTGCGAATCTGGCGTTCGCGAATTTGCGTATTTGCGAACTCGCAATCCGCAAAATCAGCGAATTCTCGCAAATGTTTTTTTTGTGTTCGCAAGGGTTTCTGCCAGTTCGCGAGGGTTTTGTACCTGTTCTCAATTGCGAACTTACTTGTCGGCACGCAACGGTCGCGACTATGTTGTTTCTACGTCTGGTTCATCATCTCAGGTTCACAGCACTCTCTGTTTCAACACTGCCACCCTCTGTTTCTCACATGCCACCCTCTGGTACATCAATGCGACCCTCTGGTTCATCATCATCACTGTAGATTATGGGGGCGGGGAAGCAAGCACACCTGCCCTGCTTCAACTGACATGAATTAATTTGGGGTTGATTTATTAATGTGTCACTGTTTTAAAATTCCAGTCTGGCACCTGCTTCCTTATCTGTAATTTGCTTTCTGTTGCAGTGCAATTTTTTTTTCCAGCCTACTTGTAGCTATTCTATGAGCCTGCTGTGAGGGTCAGAGCAGGGTCATACAATTGTTGCAACTAGCAACTGAACTCTGGAGGGGCCCCAGTCAGGAAGCACTACAGGGAATGGTTACTAATGATGAGTTTGAACTTTTGCACCTGCTGAGTGCTTTCAGTTTTGCAAAACTCGTTTTTCTGCAATTTCGCGGGGCGCGAACGTGCGCGAGATCGAATTTGGAAGCCGCGAATTTGTGCGAATATGCGATTTGTTTTTTGTGGCGTGTTAGTTCGCAAGGTTTTGTGCGTTTTAGCGAGCTGCTTGTAGTGCAACGGCGTGAAGTTACCCTCACGGTCGTTCACGGTCGCGGCCATCTTGTTTGCATGATGTATTTCCGTTTCCGGGCGCGATGTGTAATCTCGCAAAGTGTGCGGCTCGCTAGTACAATTTTGCGTCTGTTCGCGTGGAAAATCTCGCGCGAACTTACCCACGCGGTCGTGAACGGGCACGGCCATCTTGTTTCTCATTCATTGCTATGGTTCTGGCATGCTTTTTCTATCCTCTGAATCTCTGCCATCCTTTGCTTGTTTGAAGTTTTTTTTTATCTATTTTACTTATTATCTATCCCTCTATTTTTCTAGCTCTATATTTTTGTGTTTTCTGCTACTTTTGGTTAATTTTAAACTACTTTTTTAAACTCTTTTCTTTTCTTCTTCCCTATTCTATTTTCTTTATTATTTAGCTTCCTTTCTGCCCAGACCATGGTAAAGGGAGCCGGGAAGCATCCCGAGAAGGGGAAGGGTCCCGCACCCCGTGCCCGGCTCCCGTGCGGGCGTTTGATGGGGGAGCAGGTCGCACCCCGGGAGATCTTCAGCCCGGAGGAGGTGGCCGCACTAATTTTTTATGTTCAGCGCCGCCTCCCCAGGACCATCATGGCAGGCGGCAAGATCGCTCGCGGGTACGGGATCCAGGAGCGCCGGAAGCGGTGGGAGAAGGTGTGCCGGGCCCGGCGCACCTACAACTAGGCCACCCACTGTTGGACGGATCTCCTGGACCAGGAACGCGATCTGCTCGACCTGCTCGGCCTTGAGATCCCCGGGCTTGGTGAGTAGTAGTAGCTACTTCTTTACTACTCTGTTTTCTCCTGCTCTGTGTGTTATTATATTGCAAATTTTTGTTTTTTACCAAGAGCATTAATGCTGCTGATTACATTGTAGGTAAATTATATTTCAAAATGTTTTGTGCATTTCAGGTGCACTGCTCTCCTTCTCAGTAGCATTGCTACTATACTTATTTGTTTTCGATTTTGTGTTCATTTCATTGGCCTGTGAAATTATGCATGAGTGTAGTTTAAAGAACTGCGTAATGCTAGACACTAAGGGTCAGATTTTTAATCACCGGCGCATCCCTGCAAAGTAGCAGGGATGCGCCAGTAATTGTGCGCCACGCCACCACCACCCATGGTGTGCCGTATTTACAAGGCAGCGCACCATGGGCCCAAAACGGCACCAAAGCGTTACGCATCTGTACCGTAAAGGCGGCGCATTGCTGGAGATGCGTCGCAACGATAGCGCAGCTCCAGCAATGCTCTGGGGTGCCCTATCTCCCCAATGCTGTGTCAAGCCGTACGTCTGCTTCAAGCAGGCGCAGGGTTTGAGTCACGCATCATTGTCCTCAAAGTGACTGATTGAAATCTTGTAGATTTCACTCAGCCACTTTTAGGATGCGTTCCTGTGCAGGAACGTCCTCCCTTGCGCCGGAACGCCCCCTGATGGCGCAGGGCTTTACAACGTGATGCATCTCCCATATGTGTCACGTTGTTAATATACGCCGCACCATGGCGCCTCTTTTGTTCCGCCGCTGCGTCACAAAAGTCACGCAACAATAGAGCAAAAGAGCCGCAAGGGGCTTCTAAATCAGCCCCTACAGACTCAAGTCCAGTCCTTCCTTTGTACACATGGCGATAAGAAAAAATAGTGGCGGTGGATTGATAGTTTGAGTATTTTATTGACTGGTTAATGTAGTAGGAAACTTTTTAGTGTTGTCGCTGATCTGCAATCACGATGGACTTTGTCTGTCACTTCGCGTGCAAATCAAGCAATACTAATAACGTAGTAGACCACATGAGATCGGTCAATATATCCTGTGGAATAGTTGTCTATTTGCTATTTCGCCAAAATATTTTGTTATTGTTCTTTTGAAATGTTTGATTTGGTTGACAAATATCATCCACGTTTTCTGGTCTTTCTTTCTTTCATGTTGTACATCAGCTCCCCCCAGGGGCAAGAGGACACAGGAGGAGGAGGCTGCTGTTCAACAGGATGCAGGCCAGGATCGGGCAGGCGAGGGCTCCTTTGCTGGCCCCGGTAAGTTTTAATTTTAATATAGAGTACCTATTTTTTCCTAGCGTTCCTCATTCAATGTTTTCTAAATTGTCTTTGATCTTCTTGTAGACTGTGTCTAAATTCTTATCCTGCCTCGTCTATGACTCCCTGTGGTATTACTAGATTATTCTTATTAGTCTGTCTGTGAAGCTAACTAAGATTGCACATTTGGCAATTCCATTGGACTCCCATTCTAGTCAGCAATAGCTCTATGCACTGAGTGCAGTCCTCTGGGATTGTCCATAATGTCTTTTCAAGTCTTCTAAATGTTTATGCTTTGACAATTACCAACAATAAAAAGGTGAATGACCACCAAGAAAAAATAGGATACTACTTTACTTTTGGTTTGGATAGGAGGACAATCCATTCTACTACTGTTGCAGGGACAAATCTGCACAAACAGAACTATGGACACTAAATAATGCATTGCTTAGCTTATCAATTATAATAGGCGCTGTTATACTTTCCACATACCTCAGTGATAACAGACTTTGTAGTTGAACCCCCAATCTCCTTACTGACTAGATAGTGTGGCAGAGTCATTTAGCTCCCAAAGTCACCGATGATTGATCCCCAATGATGATTATGCAACGCAGGACAAGAGTACGGAGTCAGAGTCAAGAAGTGTCAGAGGCACGGACTCATGCTTGCAAAAATTGCAAAACCTTTAGCTCAGCCACTCTAGTCTGGAGGACCAAAAACCACAGAGTCTATTTAAGTTTAAAAGCTTTATTAAAAGTAAACACATTTATTAAAATCAAGTTTCTCATAAAACTAATCGTTTAACTGAAAATGGAAAAGTGCTTAGTGCTGACGATTAATTGAACACATTTCTTGTGGTCGAGCCGAGCTCTCACCTGGTTTGAACTTGATCTTGCTCGTGTTCTTAGAAGTCAAGCTTCTGTCTGTTAGGAGAAAAAGTGGTGCGTGTTAAAAATAAAAAGCAAGCATTCATCAGTTGTGCCAAAAAGTGCAGCAAGACAACAGCCTTCCCTGGAAAAAGGGACATTTTTACTTTAGAGTAGACAGTCACAAATTCTTACATTGTTTTCTGTTTTTTTCACATTTCTTTATTCCTGGACCAAATATTATATAGTAGTGAGTGGTGTATTCTAACATTCTTAAATGTACTTTGTAGGTGGATTATCTGGTGGCGGGGCCAGCGCAGAGGTAGTGGTGCTGGATGAGGAGAACACTTCCGGGGAGGAGGTGGCGATGCAAGTGCCGGACGACACCAATGTGCCTGTGAGGGTTCACACGGTGGTGGCGGGCAGAGGTAAAAATATATTCCTTACTTATTGAGATTGAAGACTGCAGAGTGTGCTTTCTGCACGGGTGTATTATAAATCAACCAGGTAGTAGCCTCCTCTAAATGTACTTCGACTTAGCTGTGAAGTTTTTGGCAAGAAGAATCCCAATCAGATCTGAGATGAACTTGATGGATGGGATGAACGAAAAGCGAAAGAAGGGTGTAAGTAAGTGTGGAAGGACGAGAAATTTAATGATGACTGGCAAAGAAGAATGATATGTGTTTGCTTGGTCCCCGAGGTGGCTGGGAAGGAAAGAATATGGTATGGTGCATGGCTGGGTGAATGATGAAGCAAGGATGAGTGGAAGGAGAACAGCCTGGGTGGGTGAAACAGAAACTGTATGTGTGCATATACTTTGAATGGATGGATGCCTGGATCATGGTACTATCTGACTCTTAGATAGCATATGTGTATCTAGAGAGAGTAGACGGGCACTGGATGAACTAAGTGTTACTTTGAAGAGCATGTAACACCGCACCCGCATGTCCGTTCCAGTGTAGGAAAGGCAAGGAAAAGAAGTTATAATTTTGTCCAAATACTACCATGAATAGTAACAGTAGTTTGTATTGCAACTGCAAGCACAGCATATATCCGGTTATTACGGTGGACACTCCCTACCTCTCCTAATAAGTTTAGTTTAGTAGTAGTTCGTCATTCATGTGTGGGTGTATCACTGTTCACTCAATAAAAAGCAAAGCACCTAAAGTCATCCCATATGTAATCAAATACATCCCATGTGAAGTGATAGATAATCAGATTATTTAGCTTCTTCATTTTCCTTTTCTAGTGCTCATTTGCACTGTAGGGTGAAAGTTAAATTAATTAAGCAGTAGCCCTTTTAACAGAGTATTCTCAGTGCCACCCGTAATAGAAAAGTAAGAGCTTCACCACCTGCATGTACTGTACCGGTTCAGTAACGCAAGTCTGTCTCACTCATAATGGTGTGCGTCTGTTTTTCTCGGGTGCAAGTTCACTGCGCTGGCATTATGCCGGCTTGCATAAGATAACGTACCAATTTTCCTAAACAAGAGAGAAGAAGAAGAAGAAGACTGGTGTACTGTCATAGTCGACTGTAATGGAAGTCCATAGTGCTCGTAGAATTTGTTCCTTAAACTCCCACTAATGTTAGAGCAAGGATGAAGAAGTGGGAGGTTAGATAGATACTGGCCTCAATAGTTATGTACTGTGCTTTCAAGTTGCTAGTTGTATTGTGACACAACTTTCTGCTCAATAATTTTGTGTTAATCTTAAGGAGCATTGGTTACAGACTATGTCTTTCTTTCTTCATATAGTAGCTCCTTCCAAATCAACAAAACCAACAAGGAAGGAGCGGGCTCGAATGGCCCGGCAACGGAGGCTGGATGCCACTGTTGCCGAATATTGGCGGCTGGTGGCCCTGGAGGAGGAGGACACGCAGTCTACTGGTACAACATCCACTGGGACAGCTGCATCCTCCTCCGTGCCCCCACGGGCTCGCAGCCAGCGCAGTGCTCCAGCGGTACGGAGCCGGGCTACCAAAGCCAACCGCCACCGCCGAGCAGCAAAGACAGCAGCTGCCCCCCACAAGAGTTGCAAGGCACGCCAGCACCGCTTATGCCTCAGAGTGTCCTACCTGGAGCAGGAGGTCCTAACATATAAGACCTTGGTGGAGGGCCTCCGCTCCGACCATGCCACCCTCCGCAAGGAGTATGATGCCCTGGCCGCTAAAGTGAACAGCATCCTGCCATAGTGTCCCCTACCCTTTTTTTTTAGAGACTTTTGGGGGGTGGGAATTGGGAGTTGGGTTGTTTTTGGGACTTTTGAAGGACAATCGTTAGGGTTAGTGAGGGTCTTGCAGGAGATTATTTTGTTAGGGCTACACAAATATACTTTTTGAAACTTTATTTGAGCATACCTGTTTTTTACTGCTTTTGAGTCTGGTGGGTGGGGGTTTAACAGTAAGTTTGTTTTCCGGAAACTTAAGTCTGTGTCATTTTCTTCCTTTAAGTGTAAATGGCTAAATATTTTCAACACTAAGTTCCTCTCACAGAGTAAGTGAATTCAAGAGTCCTAGGACTTTAGTAGTACTACCGTCAATCTCTCGTCTCTCCTAATACTCCATTATACTACCTCCCACCAAACGCTTATCTTACCTGTAATTCGTGTTTGAAAGTAGGGCAAAGGCCCAGGGCTGGCTCCAGAGGAAATGGCGATTAAGGTTGGCAATCCTGGGCGGATAAAATGTCCTCATTGCGGTGGTACTAGTGGTGTGACACAGTGGCAGTTGCATGCCTATGGAAAAAAAGAAAATGAAACCTGCTTTGTCCTTACTGGAGCATTACAACGGTTTGATACAGAATATAGCAGGTGACAGTACACTAGAACAGTGCCACAATGTAGCCTAACAAATGGTAAAGTATTGAAAGTATAACTAGTACTTGCGTTGAATTTCTTTGACATTGGCTACTACTACAAGAAATAGTACTGAAGCTGAGTAAGTCTAGAATATATCCTCGGATTCCTTCACCAGCCTGTAGCTATGACCTTATCCTCCCCAGCAAGTGTGTGGAGTTATTGATGTCATTTAGTCACACATCAATCAAAACCACACAGCCCGGGGGAAGAGGGTTAGGGTTTGGAAAATGGATGGGAATGGGGGGGGGGTTTTGGGTAGGTTTTGTTGAGAGAAGAAAAAAAAGCATAGCATGGACAAACAATAATTGAAGATAAAGAAATCTTTGGGTACAAAGCTAACCATAAATCTTTTAAGTGACATAAAGGAAGTGCATGCACTACTGCATGCATTGTTACTGAAAAGTAAGTAGTACTTTCAACAACCGTGAATGACAGAATGCGACAGTACAGGGCTGCAGCGTTTTCACTTGCCTATCTCTGCACTCAGAGAAACACTTCTTACATTAAATTAGATTTAAAAAATAGCCAAAGTAAAACCTATAGAATGGCTGTAGGGATCAATTTAGAAGCAGAGAGAGATCCAAGAAATGCAGTCACACTCATAGAAGAAAAGAATGGATACTGTATCTGTATGTTGTTGTAGTTATCCTGTTGAATTTGGTAAGTTGCATGCATCAAACCATTCCTCTTATTAGCGGCACTCCTCCATTCCAGCTGACGCTTCGTCCATCAATGTTGGTGACCAGAAGACACCCTGTCCACTGCCTGCCTGGCGGATGCTGAATTGAGGCTCGGTAATGTGAAGCCTGACTTCATCCTTTTTTTCCCATTGCACAGACTGAAACCTGGCCTGTAATTATTGATGGAAAAACAGGAAGTGATATTAGAACACCACTGATAAATAAATATAAGGTATGTACGCTGTGTAGTGCAAAAAGTCACACTTTGAGTTTCCTAATAGACAGTACAATATTTTTGAAAGTGCGTACTCTGTCTGAGTCTCCTTTTGAAGGATAAATAAGTATGGGCAAATTAATTTAGCGGATCTTTCCCCTCAAGCTAGGTGTACTGTAAACTGTGTTTTAGAACACAATTAGACCTTAGCAGTTCTCCCACCCAGACCCTTACTAAAGCCAGTCGCAAAAATGTAGAAGACCCCCAATCAGATCTCAAAAAACGAGGCCTAGTAGAAAACTGGTGACAAAACGTACTTTGAAAGTAAAAGTAGGCCCAAATACCCCCTTACCCCCCGTGGATTGTATTCAAACCACTTGCAAGCAAGCAAAAGTATCCATACCCAGCATCGCTCCAAGACTCACAAACAGCCCCCCACCCAAACACATGCAATACAAATACTGCTAACCCTAACGAGCCCTAAGTTAAGAATAGTGGCAAACGCTTTCTTTAAGTATGCCAAATCCCCCCTTTCCCACCATGGACTTTCTTCACATCACTTGCAACCAAAATTACACATTCCCACGGGTGCTCTTAGACCCCAGAACTCAGTTGCAAAAATCTAGAACACCCCGAAACACATGCAATCCTGCTGCTAGGGCTAACCCTAACAAACCCTAAGTTACAAAAAGTGCCAAAAGTAAGCATGAGCGAATTTTGCGGATCTCGCGTTCGCGAATTTTGCGGATTTGCGGATTTGCAATCCGCAAAATCCGCGAATTCCCGCGAATTTGCGGATTTTTTTTTTTTTGTGTTCGCCCGTGTTTCTGCCAGTTCGCGAGGGTTTTTACAATTTCGCAATTTGCGAACTTACCTGTCGGGTCGCAAGTTTTGCGAACTTGTTGTTTCTACGTGTCCAGCCTGTTTGGGACACTCTTCTTCATCACTGCCACTCTCTGTCACCACTGCCACTCTCTGACTACTCATGCCACCCTCTGGCCCACCCATGCCACCCTCTGTTTCATCACCACACCCTCTGGTTGTCCAGTGTACATTATTTTCGGCAAAGCAAAGCACACCTTCCCTGCCTCAAGTGACCTGAATTAATTTGGGGCTGATTAATGTGTCACAGAATATTTTTTTAGCTGGCACCTGCTTCCTTAGTGCGCCCTGATTAGTGATCTTTTGCACTTGCTAAGTGCTTTCATTGTTGCAAAATTAGTTACAACACCTGCCCTGCCCCAACTGACAATAATGAATTAGGGGCTGATTAATGGATTTTAACTTCCAGCCTGGCTCCTGCTTGTCTCCCTTAGCTGTAATTCAGGACCTTTGTGGCATATGTGTAACTATTCTGAGGTTCAGAGCAGGGTCACATAATAGTTTCAACTGGCAACTGAACTCTGGAGGGGCCCCTCAGGAAGCACTACAGGAAATGGCTACTAATGATGAGCCTGAACTTTTGAACCTGGTAAGTAGTTACTTTCAGTTTTGCTAAGATCGTATTTCTGCAATTTTGCACTTATTCGCGGGGCGCGAACTCACGCGAACAGTGCGAGCAGTGCGAGCAAAATCCGCTGCTCGCGGATTTGCGGATTTTGCGGGAGATTCGCGAATCTCGCGGATTGCGGATTTCCCGAAAATCCGCAAAATCCGCGAGCGGAACGGATTTTCCGCCCATGCCTAGCCAAAAGGCTTTTCCTTATGGAAAGGCTCCCGTTTTCCACCACGGATTTCCTGAAAAGCAAATGCAATAAAAATTAGACTGTCCCAGCAGTGCTCCCAGCCCCCAAAACTCACTCACAAACATCAGGAACCCCCCCAAAGAGCACCTCAAAGGCAAGCAAGTCAGCAAAAACATTTTCGCCTCCGATTTGGTCCAAACCACTTTTGTCCGGTATTAAAGCTTCCCAGCAATGGCCCCAGAGCCGTTAACCCAGGCAAAAACTAGTAGAAGACCCCCAAACAGCCAAAAATCAAAAGTACAAAAATGTGGATTTAGTAATTTTCATGGCAATTTCCAAAATCACTCTGCGCGCGCTCTGCAGCTAGGCCCTAACTCCCCTCTGCCACCATGGATTTGCTTCAAACCTTTTGCAATCAAAAGTATCAATAGCCAGCAGTGCTCCCAGACCCCGAAACCCATCCACAAACACCAGGAAACCCCCCAAACAGGCCCCCGAAAATGCTACATTGAGCGAAATGTCAGAAACAGCAAAACTTTTCCCACATGGATTTTGTCCAAACCACTTCTATCCGGTATTAGACCTTCCCAGCAATGCCCCAAGACCCGCCAACCCACCTGCAAAGAAGCACAACACCCCCAAACAGGAAAATCTCATACTTACAATATTTATCGGCCTTCAGGCCAAACGCGCTGTGCAGCTAGGTCATAACTTTTGTTTTCTATCACGGATTTCCTGAAAAGCAAATGCAATCAAAATTAGACTGTCCCAGCAGTGCTCCGAGACCCTAAAACTCACCCACAAACACCCGGAACCCCCCGAAAGAGCACCTCAAAGGCAAGCAAGTCAGCAAAAACGCAAAAAAAATTTGCCTCCGATTTGGTCCAAACCACTTTTATCCGGTATTAGAGCTTCCCAGCAATGGCCCCAAGACCCCCCAACTCACCTGCAAAGAAGTAGAACACCCCCACAAGTGCAGAGTCTTTCTTCATTGGGCGTAATCCAGCCCTCTGCTTTGAGGGAAATAGGAGTCTGGAGGAGGAGGATAGAGGAGCATGTTCTTGTGAACTTGTGAACCTGAGGAATGCAGACTGTGGCACCTTCAAATCAATAAGCAAACAAGTGAAGACAGTTCTGCTGATGGGCTTGTTTTTGTGATTAGGTGATTAAAGTTTTAATTATATTAACTGTGCAAAACAAGGATGAAAAAGAAAGTTATTGATTCATTGGCTCATTTTCAGGGCTCGGTGTCAGGGAATAAGAATAAGAGTTTGTCCTCATACTCTGCGAATTCAGGCAGGAGTAGGTCAGTGTCACCTAACAGAGAACAAATTCCCTCATCTAAATTGCTGTCCTCCTCGTCTTCATCCGACGTTTGTTCTCATACATTGTAATCTGATGGTATGAGGTGCTGATTCATCTTGATCATTGTTAACCTCTCCACATTTTTGGGCAAGAGGCGGGTCCGTTAGTTACAATGCCACCAGCAGCACTGAAAACACGTTCAGAAGACACGTTTGCGAGTGGGCAAGACAAGTAGTTTATAGCCAGGTTGGAGATCTGTGCCCACAATTCTTTTTTCCCATGCCAATACGCCACTGGGTCAGCATTAACATAGACCTGTAAATGTAAATGTAAATGTATTTGAGCTTATATAGCGCACAGCTACCCACAAAGGGTTTCCCGGCGCTTGCTTAGGGAACCCGTCCTGGTATTCCCCTGTGAAATAACCCCAGCAGGGTATCTACAAGGTGAAAGCCAGGCATCCCGCCGCGAGGGGCCGTTGTGGAGATTAAGCAAGCTATTGCCCAGAGTCGCAGAGTGTGAACCCGTGAGTCGAGAAGGCACCGGAGCGAGAATTATCGAGTCCGTGGAATTTTTGAGCCCAAGACCCGCCGAGGCGGGGAATTGAACCCTGGTCCAGGGCCGATCTCAGCTTCCGGGTCTGCCGCCTCTAACCCCTGAGCCACACTTCTCCACAGACCTCTGTTGAGTCATTCAGATAGTCCTTTACCATCGACTCAAGGTCCTCCAAGGTTCCTCCACTTTGCTTACTTTTTGCTGTGACCTTTTGAGAACCAAACCCAAGCCAAGTTAGCCAATCCTCTTCTGCATCCAATGTTACTGTTGTGTCTGGTGCAGATGATCCGGTTGCGGGTGTCTTTAACAGCTGAGAGGTCACTTGTGCCACAGCCACAGCTGCAGAAGTGGATTCTTTTGACTGGGGGTGGCCTGCTGATGCTGATGTACTGCCTTTTCCTTCAATTTGCTGCAGTTCTCTTTCAAACCTCATGGCTGACAAGGCTAGCCAACGTTTGTACTTTGTAACATCTTCATCATCAAAAGGAAAGAATGCTCGGCCTGCTAGCGCCTTTTTGTAGCGTGGATCCAGAATAGTAGCACAAATGTAATGCTGTTCTGAGTGGATCATTTTAAGACGTTCATCACCAAGTGGGCGCTCTAATAATTTCTCCGCCAAAACAAAATCGTCTTGTTTTTTTTCATCTTTTTGAAACATAGAAGACACCGCCTTCAGTTGGTGCTCCAGCATGCGCAACAATGGGATAGCTTTTCCCAAATTACAGTCCTCCTTGCTGACTGCACGCGTGAAGACCTCAAAAGGACGAAGCATGTCTGTCAGGCTTTTAACTAGGTTCCATTGCGCCGCATCTGGCCTCAGGTCCTTCTGAGCTGTACCCAGTGTTAAGAAAATAGTGATTGAGTACCGTATACTGCTCATACAGATGCTCAAGCATGTAGAAGGTTGAGTTCCAACGTGTTGGCACCTCCTGGATGAGTGCTTTCACTGGCATTTGACGTTCATAAAGCAGGCTCCTCAGATGCTTCCGGGCCTTAAAAGAATGGCTGAAATGGTTGCACATTCTTCGGCAGGTGTCCACTAACTTGCACGCTGGACTGTCTTCATCACTCAAGAATTTATTAACAACCAGGCTTATACAGTGCGCCAAACACGGCACTCTGAAATAGTGACCCAGATCCATGGCCTTAACTACATTGGCGCCATTATCCATGGAAACATAACCAATCTGGCGTTTTTTGGGGGACAGCCAGTGAAAGACCTTTGTGTTAAACTCATTCAAAATGTTTTCTGCTGTATGACGTTTCTCCAAGCCAAACATGGCTAGTGTTGCATGTTTCCGAGCAGCTTTAAAAACTTGGTCCGGGTCAACACCTGCGTTTAGCTTTGCTTTAACCCCTGAAAAAGAGACCCAGTGTGCAGTGATTCACATGTAATTAGCACCTGTGCCACTGGCCCACATGTCTGTTGTCAGATGTATAGTGTGAACAGCACTCTACTGCAAAGCTGCCCCAATCACCTCCAGCACATCTTCATGTAGTGCTGGAACCGCAACTCTGGCAAAATAGAACCGGCTAGGAACCTTCCATTTAGGGCTGAGCGCTGCCACTAATTCTAGAAAACCAACCCCTTCTACAAAAGAAAAAGGGAGAAGGTCCAGAGCTAGCATTTTAGCCAGCTTAGTGTTATACAGACGCGTCAGTGGGTGGTTGCGATCAAATGGCACTGCTGAAACCAACATGGTTCTAATGTTGCCCTGGACCATGCTTATACGGGATGATGATGATGACTTCTTCGACCCAGTTACGCTCGCTGATGAACTTTTTCGCATTGGTGTGTCACTCTCTCCCACACTCTTAGTGTGGCTCACAGGGGGTATGCTGCTGACAGGGGTACAGGGTATAAGTGAAGTGTTTGACACTTCTTACTCCTCGTCATCATCAGATGAAACATCAACGTTTTCTTGACTTGCAATTCGGGCTTCCTTGATCTCCTTTAGGTGCGCAAACCATTAGACAGTGTGCTGTCTCTTAAGATGACCTCTCTGGCCTCCGGTACCATAGTTGGTACCAAACTTACCACGACTAACTGCATGCTTACAAATGCTACAAATGGCGAAGTTTTCCTTTTTTGGGCAAACACTAAAGAAGTCCCAAACTGCGGACTTGAAATATCTGTAGGGGACAGAGGAGGCGGCGATACTGGTGGTGGTGGTCATGCTGCTAATGCTAGATAAAGTGGAGGATGTGGATTGCCGAACTTTACTACGTTGTGCACTTTCACCACCACTAATTGAGGTCAGGGTGGATGGAGGTCCCTTCTGGGGAGGAAGAAATATGGAAGCGGTACGTGTTGGTGTACTAGTTAACTCCAGTGATTGTGGTGTTTCCATTGCCTCCTCGTCGACAACATCATCACGCTCAGCAGCTTCTCGGGCTAGGGTCAAAATGTCTGTTTGCTGCATGCCCGCTAGGGCTGCAGTGACCTTTATGATGACAGGGTCATCGTCGTGAGAGTCTTCATCAGCAGTAGTATCCACCACTTCTTGTTGAGCCTCATCACACTCCATAACTATGAGACTTTGGACGAGCTTCCTTTTACGCTTAACTACCTTTGTCAGATCATGGTGTGCCTCACTCTCAGACGGCAGTGGTGCTGGTTCCCAATTTTGATCCATATCATCAGAAGGAGGTGTGCTTGAAGAAGATGTAGACACCACCCTTGATCTCTTCCTTGCTAGGGATGTGGAAGACAATGAATGATCATCAGGAGGAGTGGCTTCCTCAAATGATACCTCGGCTTGAATGTCGATTTCCTGATGTGCCCATACTTCGGGAGGAACAACTATTGTGGGCACTTGTGACCCTCCATGCACCTCTGCTTGAGCATCTCCTTGCGCTGCCTCTCCTTCCACTTGTACTTGCACATGTGGTTGTTGTTGCGGCTGTGGTTGTTCAACACTCGTCAGATGAGTTACAACAACCTGTGTTGATTGAGGGACATTGCTGCTACTTTCCTGCGATGAGCCAACATCACTGGTCGATGATGATTGAACAACTAGACTAAGTGCCTCTGTAGCACTCAAGGGCTTGGACTTAAGTTGGCGTGGTTGTGGTGGTGGTGGCACTGAGCCCAATGGTGCAGGGGTGCTGCTCCCAGCTGGGTCCCCAGCAGATCCCGCTGCTGCTGCAGGCGTACTTTTTTTTTTACTCCCAAAAAATGTGGCGGGCGGCACACCAGTCTCCTTGGTAACTTGCTTCTTCTGCTCCTTACTGGCCACTTTCTTGCTAGAGGAGCTACGGGGAACTTTTTTTGGGGCCATCTTCTTCAGGGGTCAGAACAGCAGGCCGCAGTTGCACAAGTTGCAGAGTTGTCTGTGGCCAGACGTGACATCGCATGACGTTATGCTGCACACACACACCGCTGCAGGAACTCTTCCTGGCACTGGAGGTTCTCTTGAGTCTTGTGCACCTAAAAGCAATGGAAGACAGAGGAACATCAGTTCAGTTATACACCCCAAAAACTCGAAAACCACATAAAAATCAGCACAATCCCATGCCATCCAAGCCCTCCATGATGTTTAAATTTAAGACAACCCACAGAAAGACTAGGCCCATGCACCACTCACTACCCCTGGTCAAAAGGCCCCAACAACAGCCCAAAAATCGAAAAGCACAGAAGAATCAGCACAATCCCATGCCATCCATGCACTCCATGATGTTTAAATTCAAGACACCCCACAGAAAGACTAGGCCAATGCACCACTCACTACCCCTGGTCAAAAGGCCCCAACAACAGCCCAAAAATCGAAAAACACAGAAAAATCATCACAATCCCATGCCATCCATGCCCTCCATGATATTTAAATTCAAGACACCCCACAGAAAGACTAGGCCCATGCACCACTCACTACCCCTGGTCAAAAGGCCACAACAACAGCCCAAAAATCGAAAAACACAGACAAATCAGCACAATCCCATGTCATCCATGCCCTCCATGATGTTTAGATTCAAACACCCCACAGAAAGACTAGGCCCATGCACCACTCACTACCCCTGGTCAAAAGGCCACAACAACAGCCCAAAAATCGAAAAACACAGACAAATCAGCACAATCCCATGCCATCCATGCCCTCCATGATGTTTAAATTCAAGACACCCCATAGAAAGACTAGGCCCATGCACCACTCACTACCCCTGGTCAAATGCCCCCAACAACAGCCTAATAAATCGAAAAACACAGAAAAATCAGCACAATCCCATGCCATCCATGCCCTCCATGATGTTTAAATTCAAGACACCCCACAGAAAGACTAGGCCCATGCACTACTCACTACCCCTGGTCAAAAGGCCACAACAACAGCCCAAAAAATCGAAAAAGACAGAAAAATCAGCACAATCCCATGCCATCCATGCCCTCCTTGATGTTTAAATTCAAGACACCCCACAGAAAGACTAGGCCCATGCACCACTCACTACCCCTGGGCATAATGGTTGAAAGCTAGGCAAAATGGTTGCAGACCTAAGAACACTGCCTGCATTCAAAATGGCCCCTGCCTCCCAGCACATGGCCAGGGCCTGCCTGTACCAGCACTCAAAATGGCCCCGCCCATATGGCCTGTCCCCATGAACACCCCAAAAAATCGAAAAACACAGACAAATCAGCACAATCCCATGCCATCCATGCCCTCCATGATGTTTAAATTCAAGACACCCCACAGAAAGACTAGGCCCATGCACCACTCACTACCCCTGATCAAAAGGCCCCAACAACAGCCCAAAAATCGAAAAACACAGAAAAATCAGCACAATCCCATGCCATCCATGCCCTCCATGATGTTTAAATTCAAGACATCCCACAGAAAGACTAGGCCCATGCACCACTCACTACCCCTGGGCATAATGGTTGATAGCTAGGCAAAATGGTTGCAGACCTAAGAACACTGCCTGCATTCAAAATGGCCCCCTGCCTCCCAGCACATGGCCAGGGCCTGCCTGTACCAGCACTCAAAATGGCCCCCACCCACATGGCCTGTCCCCATGAACACCCCAAAAAATCGAAAAACACAGCAAAATCAGCACAATCCCATGCCATCCATGCCCTCCATGATGTTTAAATTCAAGACACCCCACAGAAAGACTAGGCCCATGCACCACTCACTACCCCTGGTCAAACGGCCCCAACAACCCAAAAATTGAAAAACACAGAAAAATCCGCACAATCCCATGCCCTCCATGATGTTTAAATTCAAGACACCCCACAGAAAGACTAGGCCCTTGCACCACTCACTACCCCTGGTCAAAAGGCCACAACAACAGCCCAAAAAATTGAAAAACACAGAAAAATCAGCACAATCCCATTCCATCCATGCCCTCCATGATGTTTAAATTCAAGACACCCCACAGAAAGACTAGGCCCATGCACCACTCACTACCCCTGGTCAAAAGGCCACAACAACAGCCCAAAAAATCGAAAAACACAGAAAAACCATGCCATCCATGCCCTCCATGATGTTTAAATTCAAGACACCCCACAGAAAGACTAGGCCCATGCACCACTCACTACCCCTGGTCAAAAGGCCCCAACAACAGCCCAAAAATCAAAAATTCCAAAATTGTAGTTGCAGCAACTGTAATGCCCCAAACAAACTTACTTGTGAAATTTCTAATCCAAAAGTGATCCAAAGAAAGTCAAAAATGCCTCAAATCCAAATATCCAGCAGCATCCACAAAAAGTAATCCTTCCAGGTCAAGAATCCGAATAAAAGTGACCAGCACATGAAGAAAGCACTAGGAGGAGCCTGCTGGACAGGAACAGGAAGTTGGAGACTGTGGGGCACTTCCTTCCTCCCACCCCCCACCCCCCAAAAATGGACTCCTTGCAAAAAAAAAGTGCAGGCAAATGTCAACCTGAGGAGTTATTCTGATAAAAATCATCATTTTCAGAAGGTTTATGCTGCTTGCTGGTGGATTTCTTGTGCAGAATTTCAAATTTTGTAATTTCTCGCGTGCGATATTGTTGCTGCTTGCCGCATCTACGTGTTCGCAATTGCGAACTCTCGCGATGCGAGCTGTTCAAGGTGGCAAGCTGCGATTACGTAATCGGGGTCGCCAAACTCCCGCGGGATCCCGAAGCAAGATCCAAAATGGCGCAGCACTCACAAAATATTGAGAAAAACAACTCGGCAAACGCTGAATGACGGTAAGTGAACACCGCACGCCGCAAAATTGTATCACCAAGAAAAAAAAATCCGCTGCGTGCGAATTTGCGGATTTTCGGTAAATTCGCGAGAGTTCGCGGATTGCGAATTAACCGAAAATCCGCAAAATCCGCAAGCGGAACGGATTTTCCGCCCATGCTTACTGGTCATGTTGCGATGTTCCCTCATTCGCATCTGCCATCATCATGTCCAAACAAGCAGCTGGGTTAGATTGAACAAAACATATTATCCGCTGCAGAGTATCGCAATTGCCACTTATCTATTGCAGTCAAATTCAGTCAACCTTCAGACCAACTCGCAGGGCCGCCTACCTGTCTGTTGGTACCTCTGGCGGATCCAGAAGCCGTTGGGGAGGTTCCAGCATAGGTTCAGCGCCATTTTTCAAGTGTAAAATATGACCCAGACGTTACTTCCGGGATGTGTACGTACCACATAACGTACATCTCCGTGAAGCATAGAAAATGGGGCTTTGCGGGGGTGGCGGACTGGAGGGAGGCTCGCCCCCGGGGGGAATTTTGGGTCCCCGGGAGGAAGGGTGGGACAGGAATGACAGGGGACAGGAAGTCAGGTTTGGGCTGGTTGGGCTTCTTGGGTGAATTGGGCTGCCTGGGCTACTTTTGGGCTGGGGGGTATATGACCGGTCATGTTGGGTCGCTGTCCACCATTTTGGGGACAGTGACCCAGCAGCCGAGTTGTAGGCAGGAGAGTTGTTGTCCTGCCCGCCCACCCTATGGTGGCATGGGTGTGTAGGTAGGGTGAGCGGGGTTTTTGGTCCTGGGGTTTGGTTCAGGAGGGGTTTTGTTGGGAGCAGGTGCGCTCTTTGGTTAGGTAGCTGGGGTTTGATGTCGCTGGGGCAGGTGCTGGTGAATTTTTCTTGGGGTGGCGCTTTTCCTAGTTTAAGGGGGGGAGTAGGATAGAAGGAAGGAGGTTTCCTGGACAGAGGGGGATGAGTGTACATATGGCAAGTGTTTAAACAGTTGAGGCAGGCATTTGGGTAGTTGGTAATTATGGATATGTTGTTTGTGGGGGAACATTTTAGGGGTGGGGGTGGGGTTTTGGTCAGGTATGTGTATATTTAGTTAGGACTAGTTTTGTACGACAAAGGCCAAGGATGTGGTATTGTGTTTAGATGCACCTGTTCCCAATAAAGCGGCCTTTATCACACCTTATATTGTCTCCGGTCGGTCTTTCCCCTCCCCGTCTCCCGATGGGCCCCAATGTATTACACTTAGCGTACCTGCCGTAATTTTAATCCTCATTATAGTTATCGGCATAAGAAATGTAGTTAGCTGACCTGTCATGATTTAAATGTTTATGGTAATTATTGTAATTAATTATCGTGATCCCACTGATGTCAAAACTCTGCATCACTGTCATGTCTGTTGCTATGACATAGCGCGTCGCACAACTTTCTGCCTAGAAATTACATGAAGAATGCGAAATGTGTCATAAGTTATAACGCCGCCATCCCGTAAATGGAATATATACACTTGGCAAATCTCGAAAATACCTACTTTTATTGGCTAATGACAACGTTCTTACATGTCACATGAAACACTCTCACACCACAGTGCATATCCACACATATGTATTGCAATATGGCTACCCACTATCTCGACTGCAAGCATGTCTTTACTTGTCTTCACAAGCAATAGGTGTCATTTCTGATGCCCTTAAATGCTTCCAAAATTATTTCTAAGAGACATGTTATACATATAATCGACGCATGTCCACAAAACATCAATATGATGAATCTACTTATCTATCCCAGCACGTGCCAACAATGATGGATCTAATCACCTATACTGCATCAAAATTGTGCATCTCAAATCTTTGAATATAAAGTGAAGTCAGTATGTTATAGTGTGTCAGCATATAAAGCTCATCATAACTGCACTCTTACAGTTTGTCATCCATGCCTATATTAAAGGTATGGTGAATTGGTCACATTGCAGACTTTAACGGACCACCACTCAGTATAGAGATCTCACTTATAACATAGTCCACGGTATGGCATCATTGAGCCCACTCTGAAGACCCATTACTGTTCTCTTATCAACAGGAATCTTGACACATCAGTGACCTATCCAGGAATCAGTGGTTGTTCCAATACGGTCCACTTTAAATCATCAGGACCATGTTTCTTTTCTAAAAATGACTCGTTAATCTTGTGGATTGTTTTTTACACCTGATAGTGCTTTTTTGCTCCAAAATACCCAATCTCACTTTGCGAGTGGTCATGCCCACGTACGTTAAAGCACAGGGACAGGTGATCATATAGATTAACTTCTTGTTGTTGCAATTGATGAACTTTTTAAGTATCCATGGCCTATTAGTTCCTATGTCCACAACTTTGGTGATTTTTGTTTGCGGACATGCAGCGCAGGTGCCACACGGAAAATGGCCCTGGACTGCTGGTAGATCCCAAAGGGTCCCTATTGCTGGTCTTTTTCTTTGTCTAGTATGGACCAACTAGTCATGAAGATTTGGGCTTCTTTTGCCTATGTTAAGTATTTTCCAGTGTTTCCAAACGCTATTTTGAATACCTGATGACATCGTACTGAAAGTATTAACAAATGTCATCCTGTTTGTGTCAGTCTTCACTCCTGGTAAATCCAACAAAGCCTCCCTGTTGTTATTAGATGCACTTTTTAAGTATTGTCGAACCAGTTTTTTGGGGCAATCTCTAGCCCGCAATTGGTCAGAAAGTTTAGATGCATCAAAGATCGTGATACCCCTAACCTGATTTACTTGTAGTAAATCGCTGCAGAATAAGGCAAGTTAGGGAGAGAGAAAATATCATGCATAGAGCAGTACTGAATAGTCATCAACATTTGTGGACCAAATCTAGTTAACAAATCTCAAACCAAGGAGAATCTTGTAAAACTATTGGGGCAAAATCCCTTAGGATCCCCACCCTTGAAATTGAGGGATGAGAGGAGAAAGACTGTTAAAAACAGAATGCTGTCTCTTGAATCTTGAGAACATTTTGAGAACAGATTATTTTGGAGAGAGTTCAAGGCAGAGCTGAATAATTCCTGAGAAAGTTATCAGGGAGACATAGTTTAAAGACTTGCAACATCAGGACTAAGATATGCATTAACAGGCACACACACAGGTATGCACTGGCAATATAATTGATAAATCATAGTTAATATGGTGTAAATCACTTGGTAAGTCTTTAAACGGTCTTACAGGTAAACATTCCAGGTCATTGATCTAAGATAAGAGTAGGGGCATTTGAAGACAAGATGAGCCCATTAAGGAAAGACGCCAGGAAGAACTTAATGAGTCTGAAGAAAGGATCAAGATATTTCTCTCTTTTCATCCCAACCCTCTTGGGAATACCTGTTTCCTCACAGGGCTCATTCCCTGAGTTGGAGTTGTTCTTGAGAGGAGTGGGTGAAACCCTGTTCTCCTGTGTAACCTCCTGGAAAGGGGCGACCACTCGGTCCCCCCGAACGTATGGCGGAGTGCCTCGATCCCCCCGGGAAGCCATTTTGGGGCGGGAAGCGCGTCTCGGCTGGTATGCCCGAAGCGGCGTAGCCGGGGCGCGCTTTTTCCCGCCCTAGAGTGGGCTGGCCTAGACACCGACGTAGCCAGCCCCGCCCTAGGGGCAGGCAGGGGCGGGTTTTCGCCCGCCCTGAAGACGGATAAAAAGAGATGCAAGACCAGAAGACGTCCTCTTGTTCTTGTGCTCCGAAGCTGCACCTCCTCGCTACACGTGAGCTCGGGACGGAACGAAGAGCCAATTTTGAGTGTTTTGATCTTTTTCTTTGTCTTCTAGATTCTTCCTCGGAGAGATGCCCAAGAAAGGCGCAAAGAGAATGACGACCGACCAGATGGTGCGGGCCCTTTGCAAAGAGGTGTCCGACATAAAGAAACGGTTGGCCGAGCGAGATGGGGAGGAGGGTGCGGGCCCTGCGCCGGCTGGAGGGAGACCTAAGAGGCCGAGAAGGGTTCCAGCCGGTGGGGACGTCCCGGTTCCCTCTGCCCCGCTCGAGGCGCCGACCCCAGTACCGATGGAGGGGAATCCAATCCCCGTTGTCGTCACCCCGACATCCAAGGAAGACATGCCCCCCGAGCTGGCAGCACAGCTAGCAGCATGGTTGGGGGATAGTAGTGATGGCGCCACGGCTGCCGAGGCACAGGCGCTGATAAAAGGGCTTCGTGAGAAGAGAGAGGCAGCTAGAGTGGCTGCGCCGTTGGCGGGGATAGACAAGCCGCAAGCGGCAGAAGCTGCGTCCGGTTCAGGTAAGCGGCCATTGCCGATTGCAAGGGACGAGTCAGCACCCTCTCGTAGAGAGAGATTGGGACAACATGTGCCTTTAGCTATAAAGGAAAAGATCTGGGCAGGGGAGTACGTGAATATGTTTTCCTTGCTTGTTGATCATTATGATGTGGAACATGTGAAGAGTCAGAAGGACCTAATGCATCCGAGTGTTTGGCGCGCAAAAATGGCCGCCTTTAAGGTAAATGAGAACATTGGCAACTGGGGCAATGCATGGGGTATTTTCACATCGATTTTGGGGGAACGTAGGCCCGAGTTGCTTCCTGAGTTTCCCGTTTATCAATCACGAATTATGGGTTACTCGACAGCGTATCAAGGTAACCATTGGTTTTGTTATGACAATCTGTTCAGGAAAGAAAAGGAACATAACAAGAGTTTGACTTGGGATTGTTACGATTCTTTAACATGGGATAAAATGAAAGAATCGGGAATGTTAAGAATGCCATTGGTCGGGAGCAATGTTGTTGATTACTCCCGCCAAAATGTGGGGACGCCCTTTAGACAAAGTACGAGCACCGACGACCAGTCGAGGCCCGCAGGCAATACAGGGAGAAAGGGTTTCTGTTTTAATTTCAACAAGGGGAAATGTACCAGGCCTCCGGGATCGTGTAAATTCAAGCACGAATGTAGTACGTGTGGGTCATCCCATCCTGAGTCATCGTGCAGAGCCAGAACGAGTGAGAATGGGGGTAAGGGAGGCGCCAAACAGGTCTAAGCTAGGCCGAGGGGCGCCTTTACCAACCCCGATTGATACCTTGGCAATGATTCCCTGGCTCAGCGAATACCCGGATCGTGCTTCTGCCGGGGTGCTGCGGAACGGTTTTACACATGGTTTCCGCATCCCGGTAGGGGACTTTCAGGGTGTAGGGATGTGCAAAAATCAACTTTCCGTTTTACAACATACATCTGTAGTTCAAGAGAAAATTCAGAAAGAGGTTAGCCGGGGACGGGTCGCCGGCCCGTTTAGTGTACCCCCGGTACCGGAATTCGTTTGTTCTCCGTTAGGGGTGGTCCCCAAGAAGGACCCGGGTGAGTTTCGTTTGATCCATAATCTGTCTGCTCCACATGGTCTTTCGGTGAACGACGCAATTGATCCAGAAGTTTGTTCGGTGCGATACGCATCTTTTGATGAGGCAGTAGCCATCTTGAATCGCCTGGGGCACGGGACGTTGATGGCGAAATCTGATATCGAGTCAGCGTTCCGGTTGCTCCCGGTACACCCAGACGATCAGCGTCTTCTGGGATTCGGGTTCCAGGGGTCATTTTACATGGATAGGTGTATGCCAATGGGATGCTCTATATCATGTGCCTACTTTGAGCAATTCAGTACTTTCCTGCAATGGGTGTTCACTAAGAGAACGGGTTTCCGAAATGTAATGCACTACCTTGACGACTTTTTGTTCCTTGGCCCCGCCGGTAATCTCGAATGTGCCCAGGCCTTGGCTGAATTCTGTGTGCTGATGGGTCATCTTGGCGTGCCATTGGCACCGGGTAAAACTATGGGTCCCACGACTTGCCTCGAGTTTTTGGGGATCGAGTTGGACTCAAGGGAGGGCTGCTTCCGTTTACCAGCTAGTAAAGTGTCGAAATTCAGGGCAGCCCTCCAAGTATGTTTAAATGCATCCAAAGTTACACTGCATCAGTTGCAACAATTAGTGGGAAAGTTGAACTTTGCCTTGAGGGTGATACCAATGGCTCGCCCTTTTTCCCGCTCAATTGCCCAAGCGATGGTTGGCCTAAAGGAGGGTCATCATCGCACAAGGTTATCGGCTGAGGTCCGCCAGGACATGCGGATTTGGTTAGCTTTCTTGGCGGACTTCAATGGCCGAGTCGTCTGGAACAAGCCAGCCGTGTCCTCCGAAGAGCTTGGGCTATGGACAGATTCAGCAGGAAGCGTAGGTTTTGGCGCCATTTTCGGCACAAAATGGTCGGCAAAAAAGTGGCCCCTATGGTGGCACGAGAAGGGGCTGACGAGTAACATCGCTTTCCTTGAGCTATTTCCCATTCTGGTGGCCCTGAGAACCTGGCCAGAAGGGTTCAGAGATCATTCTGTTGTGTTCTGGTCCGACAATATGACCGTGGTAGAATGCATCAATAGTCAGGCAGCTCGTTGTAAATTGATTTTGAGGCTGCTCAAAGAAATTGTCTTACTGTGTATGCAACTAAACGTGGTATTCAGGGCAAAACATGTCCCAGGGGTGATGAATCAGGCTGCTGATGCACTGTCTCGTTTTCACATGCAGGCTTTCTCGGGTTTCCTCCCTTCAGCGGACCCGGAGCCGGCACCCTTCCCCGAAGCTCTCTGGTCTCTCGGTGCCCCGAACTTCGTCACCTCGTGGGAGAGAGTCTAGCACCCAGGACAAGGAAGGCATATGAAGGGGCGTTCCAGGCCTATTTAGCCTTTTTGGGGGCAGAGAGAGGGGGACTTTGGGGTCAGGAAGAGTGGGTAGTACTTTTTCTGATGTCCTTACGTAGGGCTGGGAAGTCGGTGGCTACGGCCCAAAGGCATCGTGCCGCCATTTCCTTTGTTGCCAGGGCCCATGGCATCCTGGACCCAACAGCGTTTTTTACAGTACAGAAAGCGCTGCGTGGGTGGCAACGCCTAGAGGGTCGCAGAGTAGACGTAAGACGACCGATAGGTCTAGACAGGTTGTCCCAGTTACTGGCCACACTCCCTAACACATGCTCGTCCCCTTTCGAGACTTGTTTGTTCCGGACTGCATTTACGCTGGCGTTTCACGGGGCTATGAGAGTTAGTGAGCTAGTTGCAAGGAACAAACAGGATGTGTCGGGGGGCTTGTGCAGGGAACATGTTCAGATCAGGGGTGATGCGATGATTGTCTCCTTTCTCAGGTCCAAGACTGACCAAGATGGGAGAGGGGACTGCACGATCATTCGCAGGAACCCCGAGTCATCCATGTGTCCGGTACGGTGCTTAGAAGATTACCTAGCACGAAGGGTGGCATCATGGGGGGGGACATTGTTGAGGCATGCAGACGCCACCCCGCTGACGAGGTTTCAGTTTCAGCGGGTGCTTGCAATGGCCATTGCCGCAGCGGGCTTGGACCCGGGCGAATTTGGGACCCATTCCTTTCGAATAGGGGCTGCCACTGAAGCTACAGCCAGGGGTCTTAATGTGGAACAAGTGAAACGTGTGGGGCGCTGGTCCTCCAATTGTTATAAGAGGTACGTGCGATTGCACATGTTGTGAAGCTGTAATCATGTTCTCACGCTTCTTGTCTTTTGTTTGTTTTCAGTTGAGCAAGCCTACGCGGCAGGGCGGACTGTGCAGTCGACCCAACACCAGGCCAGCGGTCGCACGTCACCGGCTGTGAGGAAGGAGGTGTGGGTCGTGGGCCACTCATACGTGAGACGGGCCGCAGACGTATTCAAAGCAGGTGACATGATTCACGTACCTGGGGAATACGGGTACAGAGTGTCCTTCTACGGAAGGGGCGGTCTCTGTATTGACCAGTTTCAGAAGTTTTTTGAGGGTTTGTTAGAGCGGATGAGGTCACCGCCGTCCATAGTCATAGTGCATTTGGGGGGCAATGATTTGGTCACCACCGGTAGACGACTTCTCCTGGAGGCTATGCTTTCCACGGTAAGTTGGTTAGCAAGGAGGGTTCCGGGGTGCATAATTGCGTGGTCTCATATGATCCCACGAAAAGTGTGGCGGGGGGCTATCTCGATCCCTGCTTTGAATCATTCCGTTAGGAAATTGAATAACAAAGTGAGTAGGTTGTTCCGTTCCAAGACATTGCATTCGATCTCGCATAGTTGTATTGATGATGACAGTATGTATTTGGGGGATGGTGTGCATTTGTCGAGGGTGGGGAATGAGTTACTCATAGGAGACTTCCTAGCTTGGTTAAAATCGTTAAATCATGACCTTTAGGTAGGAGTTTTGTGGGGGGTCCGGATAGCCGGTCAACTATCCGGACCTGTGGCGGTAAGGTCATGATCGGTGAGCACTAATTGGTAGATCCCTATGAGTGGGCGTCACCCAACACGGATGGGAGCGCTCGGGAGAGGTGGCCATTGGCCCCTCAGTGGGGAGGCGGTCCCGTCTAAGGGCGGGTCGCCGGAAGTAAAGGAAAGGCGGTCAAGGCCCCTTCCTTTGTAGGAGGGGTTACAGCCCCCTCCTGGGGAATTTCCCGGGGCCAGTGTCATCTGCGACGGCAGATGCGGTAAGTTGTGTGGGGTGGGGGGAGGTCCACGATACCTTCTAGATACCACACACAAGTCTTCGAACGACCTTTAAATGGCGTCGAGTCTTAAGTGCCCCCGTCAAGTCAAGGGAAATTGTTAGTAGTTGCACTTGAGGTAAGCCTCTGTGCTGTCGCCCCTCCCAAGTGGGAGGGGTAAGTCTGGTTAGGGATCTTGACACCGGTTATGACCTTGCCGTTGGCCCTTAAACGTTAGGATGTACAATTTCAGTGTTTCTAGAGAATGTTTTTGTAGGATGCTAGTTCGGCTAGGAGAACCTCTGTATTAGAGAATATGTTAAGGTTAGCCAAACATCGCAATGTGATAATGAAATTGTACATAACATGAAACGTTTAATGTTTTAATTTTTTGTTTTAATAAATACGGCCGGGATGGTTACTCCATCCCACATCCAAAAAACTTTAAGAACTGTTTCCGGTTTTCCTCCTTTCGGGGATTGTGTTGAGAGGGGGTGGCGGGTATCTCAGCCATATGGAAAGGGGCGACCACTCGGTCCCCCCGAACGTATGGCGGAGTGCCTCGATCCCCCCGGGAAGCCATTTTGGGGCGGGAAGCGCGTCTCGGCTGGTATGCCCGAAGCGGCGTAGCCGGGGCGCGCTTTTTCCCGCCCTAGAGTGGGCTGGCCTAGACACCGACGTAGCCAGCCCCGCCCTAGGGGCAGGCAGGGGCGGGTTTTCGCCCGCCCTGAAGACGGATAAAAAGAGATGCAAGACCAGAAGACGTCCTCTTGTTCTTGTGCTCCGAAGCTGCACCTCCTCGCTACACGTGAGCTCGGGACGGAACGAAGAGCCAATTTTGACCCACCCACCAGCCCCTGAGGACAGCAAGTTGTTGTGCAAATAAAGTGAATTTATAAGTTGTTCTATCCATTTCGTTT
Source organism: Lissotriton vulgaris (assembly GCF_964263255.1). Lineage (NCBI taxonomy): Eukaryota > Metazoa > Chordata > Amphibia > Caudata > Salamandridae > Lissotriton > Lissotriton vulgaris. The sequence goes on along the minus strand of NC_141687.1, from coordinate 2,123,611,772 downwards.
ACAGGCTGTGAGAGTATCAGTTTGTTGTTGATCATAATAAAGTATGGTGGATATCGTGTAGGTTGTTATGACTAAAATGATTTGATGTAGTGTTGCATTTTATGCATGTTCTTTCGGTCGTAGCGACCAATGTTTTCATAGGTTTGAGTAAGAATTGTCGTATTTATTTTTTGGTAGGCGGTAAGGTCATGATCGGTGAGCACTAATTGGTAGATCCCTATGAGTGGGCGTCACCCAACACGGATGGGAGCGCTCGGGAGAGGTGGCCATTGGCCCCTCAGTGGGGAGGCGGTCCCGTCTAAGGGCGGGTCGCCGGAAGTAAAGGAAAGGCGGTCAAGGCCCCTTCCTTTGTAGGAGGGGTTACAGCCCCCTCCTGGGGAATTTCCCGGGGCCAGTGTCATCTGCGACGGCAGATGCGGTAAGTTGTGTGGGGTGGGGGGAGGTCCACGATACCTTCTAGATACCACACACAAGTCTTCGAACGACCTTTAAATGGCGTCGAGTCTTAAGTGCCCCCGTCAAGTCAAGGGAAATTGTTAGTAGTTGCACTTGAGGTAAGCCTCTGTGCTGTCGCCCCTCCCAAGTGGGAGGGGTAAGTCTGGTTAGGGATCTTGACACCGGTTATGACCTTGCCGTTGGCCCTTAAACGTTAGGATGTACAATTTCAGTGTTTCTAGAGAATGTTTTTGTAGGATGCTAGTTCGGCTAGGAGAACCTCTGTATTAGAGAATATGTTAAGGTTAGCCAAACATCGCAATGTGATAATGAAATTGTACATAACATGAAACGTTTAATGTTTTAATTTTTTGTTTTAATAAATACGGCCGGGATGGTTACTCCATCCCACATCCAAAAAACTTTAAGAACTGTTTCCGGTTTTCCTCCTTTCGGGGATTGTGTTGAGAGGGGGTGGCGGGTATCTCAGCCATATGGGTTTTCAGGTAAGTGGCATGCTCAACATTATGCCTCATGTTCCTTTTTTTGTTAAATACAGCAACAGTACCTTGGCTAGCTATTCATATAGGAATAGTTAGGGCCTCATGGGAGTGTATTGGGAGGAAATGGTAACCCTCAGGTTTCTTGAATTATGAGTAACCATTTGGCTTAATTCCAATGTTTATAAAGAAATGTTTCTAACATGTGCAATAATGATTGATGTATCAATTAATTGCTGTCATAAAAGATGGGTTAATTAATGACTGATACAGGGCCTTTTACTATGTTAGGATCCACTTATAATAAATATTATTTATTATTATTTATTATTTATTTGAAGTGTATTCATTTCATTAAATGAAGTGGGAAATCTGCAAGAAAATTAGATCACCTATGTAGAACTGAATGATTTCAATATCTATTGTAAATTGATTTGTGGGGAAGGTATTTGCTAGAAATTGGGTTTCTGGTTGGGAGAGGTATGCACCCTGTGCAAGCAGGTATAATTGGTATGAATGTAAGGCACTCAATAGAATCAATGTTTAAGTGTCTGTCAAATACATCAAAACACAAAACACATGACATTCATCTTTAGGTGTATTTTGATTTTTTTTTACAAATAACTATAAATAAATGACACAAATTTCAATACAAAAACCAAAATTCACATACAAAATAAACAGTAGAACTAATCCCAGTACTCATATATTTTGAACACACTAAAAGGACCCCTACAATTTGTTAAATTAGCATGGGCCCAGTAATTGTGAAGTCAAGCACCAAGGGGATTACTATATCACTCTATTTTACTGGGCTTTCCAAAGGGATCTAAAGTCAAAATTCAATCAAAGTGTCCATAAACTAAGGTTTCCTACAAATCCATTACACTACTACTACTGTTTTAATGTATTTGACAGATACTTAAACAATGATTCAATTTAGTGGCTTAAAATTATACCAATAGGGAATTAAAGAAATGAGATTGGATCACGTTGCTTGCTGGTCATGATCAGTTACTTAGTGCGTTTTCATTAAGTGGTGTCAATATTAGCGTTTTCTTGTTGCATCCTTGCAACTTTCTAAAAGTGCCATTTCTAGACCAGCAATTTAAAAACCAACTTCACTAAATGATGGGCCTTTAGATTGTGAGTTTAGAGATACTAAACGTACTTTTCCTCTCCTTTCCCAATTGGAAGTTATAATTGTGAAGTGTTATAAAGCAGCTGCACTGACAACTTATGGGAGAGATAGGCCATGCTGTAGTGGATATTGAATTTATCAGTTTTTCACTACCAGGACAAGTAAAACTCCACAGTACATGTTCCACTTTTTAAACACACTGCACGTTGGCCCATGGGGCCACTGAGAGCTTACCATACGGGGGAGGGGGCTTTTATGTAATAAAAGGGTAGGTTGGAGGCTTGTAAGTAGGTGAACTTGCCAGGTCGAAATGGAATGGCAATTTAAAACTGCTCACAAAGGCTTTGCAGGGGCTGGCCTGAGACAGGTTTGGAGGGTTACTCATGTTGTTGCATAATCAGTGCTGCAGGCCCACTAGTAGCATTTGATTTACTGGCCCTGTGCACATGTAGTGCACTGTCCTAGGGACTTACCAATAATTTAAATATGCCAGTCATACAGAAACCAAATGCCATTCCTCCTTAGAGACAGAACACAGGCACTTTAGCACTAGGAGCAGTGAAAAAGTGCCCAGAGTCCTAAAACCAGCAAAAACAAAGTACACACAGTCAAAAAACGGAGGTCAGAAGGCAACAAAATCTGGCGATAACTTGCCAGGTCTAACAGTATCATAATATGACAATGAGCTCAACAGTCCTGATGATGGCCCAAGAAATATGCGTGTAAGTACCAAAACGTCACCAATGCAGACTGACTGGACAAATGACATATGAACGTCTAATATTTCCTGTATTGAGATACTTGTTGTTCAACAGTTGACACTATTTTTGTTTTGTCTTTGATGTATGTGATTAATGTCCTATACATAGGGTGTGTCTAGTGCTGCTCTGTTCTCTTTGGCATAATTTAAAATATGTAAATAAATAATTTTGGTATTTTTATACAAACTTCCTTTCAGCCCTTTCACTTATTTTACATGTTTTTGACTGAGCACTGAACGAGAGCTACTAATGGGTCACTTGCCCTAAATGTAATTGACAAAAAAAATATGAGACTAAGATATTCAGTGAAACCTTTTTTGGGGTATTTGCTGTGTGTTTGAGTAATTAACAAATACTCCAGGGGACATATTAATGAAGCTTTAATGCAGAGTAGCGCAGCAAGCCGCCTTGCTGCATGAAAGAGAAAGTGCATGAATGCGCTATATTTAACACAATGCAATGCATTCCTGTCCTTTCCTTGCGCTGGCACCCTTTTGGTTGTCTAGGTCAATGCCGGCACCATTGCGCCATATTGCAATGGTGCCTCTGTTCAACAACACCCTTGCGCAATAGTGCAAGGTGGCCATTCCTGCACAAAAACAATCCTTTAATGCTTTTTCTCCTATGTATGCTGAAAAATGCAGCACACATAGAAAGAGGAAAAACAAGGAGAAATAAAAATATAGCCGTTACGCTCCCCCGGAGAGGCGTAACTTTTTGACACATTCCCAGGTTTACTAGTGTTGGTAAATCTGAGAATGGACCAACCTCCATGGGTAGATGCATCGGAACACCCACGCTTCACCCATGGACCGCTTCTCTGGGATAGAGTAATGCAACGCATCAATTTGTGCTGTGTTGTGTTACTCTGGATTTATCAAGCCACACAGGCCATGCGAGGTGGCTTTGCTTGGCTTGATGAATCCAACTTAGACTTTGCGTCGCCCTTGCATGGTGCAAGGGTGAAACAAAACCTTCATAAATATGCTGGGTGTTTTCCTGGGAACTTTTGCTGTTGTTTATTTTTTTTGCAGAGTTGTATATAGCACAAACTTGACCCTAATCCGAATCGGGTATCAGAGTGCTTTACTTAGCACCAGTTACGTTACATGGGGACACACATTCATTTTTGTTAGGCACGGGGAGATTAAGTGATTTGCCCAGAATCACAGGATGTTAAGCGTCATTACCGAGACCCAAACCCAGTTCCTCAGGTCCGAAGTCGAGCACCTTAGCCGTTAGGCCAACTCCTCTCCCCTATTAAAGCACCTCAGCATGTTACAACATTCTTCAGGATTCCTTTAGTTTTAAAATGTCTACTTCTAGTAAACATCATTGTAAGATTGGGAGCAAGTTCCATTTCTCATTGATACCTATCTCAGTCTTTTTTCCAGGTTCCAGTATTAAAACACCTAGGCACTAATCATAACTGGGCCAGTAATCCTGTTTTGGTTTCAAAACTCCTGTTTGCTCATGAACTATCAGTGCATTGTGATGGAAAGCAGTCTCTGGAGTGGCTGACAGTGACTGATCGGGAAACTAGCACAAATTACATGAAGTCACAGAAAGCTTAAGAGATCTAAGGCAGGCTGGTGAAAAGAGTCTCGACCCATGGGACACTGGTGACTTGTAGAAGAAGAAAGATTAATAAAGAAGGACCGGTAGAGGAGAAGGAGGGAGAGGCTATTCTGAAACCAGTTACCTAAATTGTTTTCCAAGGGAAGAACTATGATGGTTTATGAGACTCTTCTAAAGAAGAATTTGCATGGAGAAAATGTAAAGAAAAGAAAACAGTTCAAGGGAACAAAGCTTAAAAATGCTTGCAGGCAGGTCACTCCCCACGCTGCTGCACGGCTCTGCCTGCATTGTTTTTGCCTAATCTTGTATTTTTCCCCTGTGCCTAACTTGCTTTCTTGCCCAGACTTGTTTTTATTCCCCTGTGCCTAACTTGCTTTCTTGCCCAGACTAGTTTTTATTCCTCTGTGCCTGTACTTGCTTTCTTGCCCAGACTTGTTTTTATTCCTCTGTGCCTGTACTTGTTTTCATGCCTGAATTTGTTTTTCCTTCCTGTGCCCATGTCTCCCGTGGCCCCCGCCCGTTTTTCCCGCCGCTGCGTCCCTGCTGCCCCGCCCCCCCTGCAATTCCATTTGACCGCTCCCTCCTCCCAGATGCTCCTCCCTACCACATCTCCTCATAAGAAGGCCGCGCAGCGGCCGCTCAGTGGACGCCTGCAGCAGCTTCGCCGCAGACGCGCCGAAGGCAAGCTCATCTGCGTCCATCCGCACATGGACCGCGCCCTGTGCCAGGACCCCTGGACCCCACAAACGCCACAACGCCCGACACCGCTACGATGCCAGAACCCTCCACGCACTCTACAATGGATGATCACACGCCTGCTTCCTGGCCGCCCTGAAGTGCACCCACGGAGCTTTCACCTGCCGGAACTGCAGCTTCACAAGCATCAGCCCCACCGACCAGGAAAGAACCCAACCACCTCAGATGCATCCTTCTCTACACCCCCTCCGCCCGCAAACACGCAGTTGAACTCTGGGACCTACTCGACTCAACCTCCCCAGACGTCGCCTTCCTGATGGAGACCTGGCTGAACCCTGTCTTGGCACCCGACATAACCATACCCGTCCATGAAAACTACAAAATCACCCGCAGGGACCGCACCAATGGAGCAGGTGGAGGAATCGCCATCTTCCTATGAAAAAGTAGGGGTACCCCTGAAACAAGTTCCTAAATCAGGGAAAATTACTTAAGTGTGAATATCAACAGTTAGGAAAGGGATATTTGAGGTGGACCTAAACAAAAATACTAAACAATGAATACATTCGATTCATGTCATCAATGATGTCTGTGTCAATCAATAGAGTTTTTTTATATTTTTTATTTCATCTTTAAGAATATATATAGTATACAATAAATACAGAATGATCAAAAATTAATTAACAATTCACTTTCAATAGAATACATCTATAGATATCAAGCCAAATGGTTAGCAGTCACAATACAATTTGATTTTTTCACATTGATACAATTTTGACCATGGCTAAGGAAGACGTTCCAACGCGCGTTTCGGCTCGTTGCCTTCATTAGGAAGCCATGTTTTTATAGATAAAAAAGTGACCTAGAAAAGAAAGTGACAGACTCTGATGCATGTATCTTAAATTCATGTTTGATTTTAGCTAGACGGTCCTACACATTTTGGATGGGTAACATAGAATCATACATTTAAATACTAGAAAAGGATTAAAACATTTGCCGCAAGCCTATTAAAAAGAAGCCTCAAAGTGAGGCAGTGTATGCCACCAGTGAGAAGTGTGAAGCCACCACCAGGTCGTGTTGAAAACGAATACGGAAAAAGTGTGAGTATCAAACCCAAAGAAGGTGTGAGGATCTAGGGCCAGATGTAGGTATATCTATTTTACCGATTCATAAATACTGAATTTTACCGATTCGGTATTTATGAATCGGTAAAATAGAAGGTGAGAGATGTAGGTTAAATTTAATTTTCAATTACCGAATCGGCCTTGAAGCCCATAGGAATCAATGGACAATACTGATTCGGTATTTACCGAATCGGTAAATACCGAATCCTGCAAGGGTGCAGGGGGTGTCACTTTGACACCCTCTAGCACCCCAAATACAGGCATGTGTGCCATGTGGCACACAGACATGCCCTAAGGGCATGTCTGTCTGTCACATGGCATAGGTGTGCATGCACAGATGTGCATGCACACCTGCATTCGGTATTTTACCACCCAATAGGATTGGGTGGTAAAATACCGACTCTAAAGGGCCTGTGGCACTCTCAGGAGTGCCACCTACATGTGGAATTACAGAATCAGTAAAATTACCGATTCGGTATTTTACAGAATCGGTAAATTTACCCAATCGGTAAATTTACAGATTCTGTAAAATACTGGCACCTACATGCCGATTCCTAAATACCGGTCGGTAACGGCCGATTTCGGCTGTTACCGACCGGTATTTCCTCTCCTACATCTGGCCCCTAGTGGTATCTGTCATGCCATTAGTCAAATGGAAGAAAGAAGATGGATACCAGGATGTACCAAAATTTATAAAAATAGCGCACATGGTTATGCGGTGGACCGATCGTACCTTGTCTATAGTTCTAAAATTGCTTCAATGGTCGAACAGGACAATACCTATTTAAATTTCGGGTTTGAATCTAAATGATAAAAGAAATATGGATGCATCCTTCTCTACACCCGCTCCGCCCGCAAACAGCGGTTGAACTCTGGGACCTACTCGACTCAACCTCCCCAGACGTCGCCTTCTTGACGGAGACCTGGCTGAACCCCGTCTGAACACCCGACATAGCCATAGCCATCCCGGAAAGCTACAAGATCACCCGCAGGGACCGCACCAACGGAGCAGGAGGAGGAATCGCCATCGTCCACAGGAACACTCTCAGAGTCTTGACCAAAACAGATGACAACCTCAGCACCGCCGAACACCTGCACTTCCAGATCCACACCGACCCCAACACCACCCTCAGAGGAACCCTCATCTACAGACCACCCGGACCCCAACCACAGTTCAGCAACTCCATTGCCAACTTTGTCAGCACACACGCCCTCGCCGCCAAGGACTACATTCTCCTCGGGGACCTGAACTTCCACCTCGAGAACAACAACAACGCCAACTCCACCTCCCTGATCGCCACCCTAGCCAACCTCGGACTCAGACAACTCGTCACAACACCCACCCACTCCGCCGGTCACACGCTTGACCCCATCTTCTCTGCAAGCCCCCACGTTTCCATCAACCACACCACCAAACTCCACTGGACCGACAATCGCTGCCTCCACTTCACCTTCAAAAAACCCACACGCACCACCGTACCCAACAGATACCTCGCCGCTGCTGGAGCAAAGTCACCGAAGACCAGCTAACAACCACCCTGGCCCAGAGCCCACCCGCCGACCCCACCAAACCCAACACCGCCGCCCGCAACCTCTGACAGCGGATCAACGACTGCACCAAAACCCTCTTCCCGATCAAGAAACCCTCCAACAGTCACATCAACAAGAAAGCCAGCTGGTTTACTGAAAACCTTTGTGCCTCCAAGCAAACATGCCGAAAGCTGGAGAAGATCTGGCTCTGTGAACGAACACCACCCCATCTGAGAGACCTGCACTGGCTCCCGGTCAACAAGAGAATAACCTTCAAGCTCCTCACCCACACAAACAAGGCACTCCACAACACCGGACCAACATACCTCAATAGACGACTCAGCTTCTACATTCCCACCCGCCAGCTCCGCTCCGCGGACCTCACCCTCACCACAGTCCCCCGCTTCCGAAGAGCGACTCCCGGCGCAGATCTTTCTCCCACCTCGCCGCCAAGACTTGGAACACCTTCCCCATCCACCTACGGCAGACCCAAGTCCTGCTGACCTTCAGAAAACTCCTCAAGACCTGGCTTTTCGAGCAGTAGCAGCATTCCCCACCCCAGCGCCTTGAGACCCTCACAGGTGAGTAGAGCGCTTTACAAATGATATGATTGATTGATTGTTTGAGATTCTTGTGAGTCTGCACTACTTTTACCTCACACACACTGCTTTAGTTTTTAACATACGAGTCATGCATGTTTTTGCCATTAACCTGTGAGTTATCGGAACCATAGGGTATTCCTTTTCAGAAATTAGAATATACGAACAAAAGATTTCACGTGTTTGTAACTTCTGTATAATATTTGTGTTGGTATAATAAAAGGTATATTCACTGCCTCAAAGTGTAACACCTTTGATGGAGGAAAGCCTGGGAGGCCTCGTTTGCACTGAATCAAAAGTACTAAATTATTTTACCTGTGTTTGTGAATTTCCCAGATCTTTCTTGTAATGAAGGTATAGATGTTTAGGACAATTGCAGCTTGCTGGAAGTTTCTGCAAACAGTGGCGTCAAAGTGTGTTCTCAGCTATTCACTGAATACGATAAGTCACTGGGAGCCATAGTTGTGTTCAGATGCAAAGACGATCAAGGTTTATCTCAAAAGCGGTAAAAATCCTGCGAAATGCATGAATATCGCTGAAAAATCAGCAATATTCATGCATTATCGTGACAATGCTCTTAGCCATGTTATCCACCTTCCATTGGATAACAAGGCTAAGAACTGCTTTTAGCAGGCGTTAGCTTTTGGAGATATTCGCTCTTAGCACGAATATTTCCAAAAGTTGTTAATAGGAGTTAGAGATGTTAGCGACTGTTTTCAGTCGCTAACATCTTGGCACGCCCACTTTGCATGTCTTTAGCGATATATATCGCTGACATGCAAAGTGGGCCCCTAAAAGCACGCTATCGCCTACAAGCTGTCGCTAACTGGTGTTAGCGACAGCTTTTGAATAGGGCGATAAAATTATCGCCGCATTAGCGGGAAAAAGTCCCGCTAATGCGGCGATAATGCCCTTGGTAATATGCCTATTCATTTTCTTAACCTTCCTAGCCGGTCTTATTTACTAACTGTAAAGTATACGAGGCCATGGACCGGCAAATAACACACTAGACAGGAGTCACGATTCAAACCTTCTTTGTTCTCCAGCTTCTTACAACTGACTAATCAACTACGTAATTTTCCAGACTCCTCCCTCCAAACAACTCATTCAATGTTGACATATTTTCTGTCCCCGAGTGTTACAGCATACAGCAGGGTCCTAGTGATCTTGGTATATCAATACACTACACTAACCAGCCTCTTTCTCACCCTTTTCTTCTTCCCTGCAGTTTAGCATCCTACCGAATGGTATATAATCAGACTTGAATCAGCCTTTGGCTCTACAAATCTCGCGTTGGGCTCTACCACAGGGCTTAAACACTTTACCAAGGGAAGTGGCCAGCTTTCCTTCTAGCAGCATCAACATGGGTCCAATTCACACATGTTTATGGTCTGGCTTTACAGTGCACCTGTCACCAGACATCTTTGTGAGCATCAATAGAGAGGGGTTATGGCTTCACCCACATGTTTGGGATCCAGGAGTACAAGTTTTGATTGGGCAAAAGTTGAGTGCTTCCAGAAAATATTGCTTGCCTCCAAACAGCTGTGATCACTTTATTTATCCAGCTGCCTGAGATTGAACTTTTAGAGGCACCCACATGACACTGTAATGCTAATAAATTGTCTTAGATAACTAGAGAATTTATGGTGTTTTTCTGTGGAGCTGCACAGATGAGAGGAGGGCAGTTATTAGTCTACATAAACGCTTGGGGCTAGCTTGACAGTTTTTATGTGTTTTTGCAGTTTTATATAGCAGTGAACTCGACCTGCAGGTATTGGAGCCCTTTACATGAGCACCAGTTACATTACACAAGGATATATCATTTTTTTTTTAGTAGGCATGGGGAGATTAAGTGATTTGCCCGGAATCACAGGGTGTTGAGCCAATGCCAGACTCGAACCTTCTTCCACAGTTGCAAAATAGGCAGCTCTGACGGTCAGGTCACATGCAACTGTCACCTGACCTTTTAAAGTACACCAGTATTGTTCTACATTCCCTTTCTTCCACACAAATACATATTCATTCCCATGCTAATTACTTTCAATGCTCCACATTACCATACAACATTCCTTGAAAGTCAGGCCGATTACATTGCCATTGCTTGTTTTGCTCAAGGGAGTGTACGTTATCTGTGCAACTTTCTTGAATCTGATTAATAGAATCGAAATATGCGGATTTTTCCTCCACAAAGACAGTTCTTGCTACAGTGAAGACACTTACATCATGGCACAGTGCCATTGTAGAAATGTTGATGCTGGGCCCAGAACACGGGAGTTACTGATTGTTTAACACTGCAATAGTTACGCACACCCTCACACCCATTTGTGAGAGAATTTTAGGGTGGTAAGGGAATGATAATCTAAATGCCCAAATCCATAAAAGTCATGGATGTAAGTCTATGATGCACAGAGCAGGGTTCTGTATTGGCAGTTCACATTTGTAGTCTATTCTAGTTAGTTATGCCTGCTAAATATCAGCTACACAAGTTCCAGCGCTTTATGATATTCCATATATGTCAGAATGAATAAACAATGTACAGTCTGCTGCTCAGTAGTTTACTTTCAGATCTTCAATACAGTGGATTTTAATTTGAGCAAATTTCCCTTGAGCTTAAATATCTCAAATTCTGTTTCATGAAAGTTCAATTTTTTTAAACATTAATGCCGTCAACATTAATAATGTTCCCATTTTTAATTGTATTGCTATTCAGTGTATTAAAATGAAGTAAACACAAAGAGTCAGAGCACTGAAACTTTTCAGACACTCACCCCCAGTCACAGATCTGGGTTTAATCCATCATCATTCTTTAGCTCACTTCGGGTGAGTGTCTGAAAAGTTTCAGTGCTCCCTCTATCATCTCCTTCTGTTTGCTTTGTTCGCCTAAGTTGGCAGGGTATGCCCAGACGTGGTTCCCTTGCTCACTTTGCCACTGGATTCAAGATAGCATGACTAATCAATCAATCAATCAATCAATCAATCAATCAGTCATTTGTTAAGCGCACGACATACCCGCAAGGGTCTCAAGGCGCTGGGGGGGGAGGTGGGGGCCGCTACTCATCGAACCACCAGGTCTTTAGTATCCTCCTAAAGGTCAGCAGGTCTTGGGTTTGTCGTAGGCTCAGTGGGAGGCTGTTCCATGTCTTAGCATCGAGGTGAAAGAAGGATCTACCACCAGTGGTTGTTCTTCAGATGCGCGGGACGGTGGCGAGTGAGAGGTCGGCGGAGCGGAGCTGGTGGTTGGGGGTGTAGAAGGAGAGCCATCTGTTGAGGTAGGCTGGGCCTGTCTTGTGGAGTGCCTTGTGTGGTTGGATGAGGAGCTTGAAGGATATCTTCTTTTTGATGGGGAGCCAGTGCAGGTTTCTCAGGTGGGGGATGATGTGGCCATGTCATGGCACATCAAGAATCCGTCATTCCGAGGCGTTTTGGATGCATTGTAGTCGATTGATGAGCTTTGTCCTGGCTCCCGCGTAGAGGGAGTTTCCGTAGTCGAGTCTGCTGCTGACGAGGGCCTGGGTGACTGTCTTTCTTGTATCTGTCGGGATCCATCTGTAGATCTTGCGGGTGTTGAAGCAGGAGGAGGAGACGGCGTTGACTTGCTTCCCAGGTTGCATGCGTGGTCGGTGGGGGTCGGGCTGCCCCCAGTGCCGTTGGCCACCAGGAGTCGTCCCAGGCTGACGGGTTGGAGCCGAGGATGAGGACCTCCATCTTTTCCGAGTTCAGCTTTAGACGGCTGATCTTCATCTAGTCGGCGTAACAGCCAATTAGTAGGTCCAATATGGTGGCATCCTTCTAAGACAATAATGACCAGTGCACTATGGCAATCAGTCTCATCTCCAAGCAATCAGCATACCTGCATTATTGTCTAAATTGCCAAATAGTATGGTCTTATAATGGGTACCTTTATAAAGGGTAACAATGACCCGCGCACTAGGGAAGTCACACAGAATGTACACAGCCTTAGCCACAATCGCCATACATGCTCTGACAGTCTTTGTTTATCTCTAACATCACCCTAAGTGCGTGCCGTCAGACCACACTGTGGTTACCATAACGACGCAGTATCCAACGTTCGATAGAACGTCACCACTGCACTCCACCTCCCTTCCTGTGGAGCACGAGCGGGAACTCAGGAAATCCAACTGTTAAAAGGAAATTGTTTGGCAGTGCTTGGTGTCATTGCACCACGAGCTACATCATAAGGCACACGGCGGCCTCATCCACAGCCAGCCGTTCACCACTTAGGAGATCGATTCTCCAACGATCAGAAGTAACTTAAGAGGCCCCCCCCCTGTTGCGCCTCACCCGCCCAACATCCAATCCCCCCCTCTTTCTCCCTGATACCGACTGGTCCCCCGAGACCACAGTAACTAACATAGATACCTTTCTAAATCCACAGCACTCGTTATTGCGCAGTGTCTACCTTTTAACATCTACCTTTAACATCATCGAAACTGAGAGAACCAGGACAGCTTATCTTTTACAAAAGAGCCAGCTTTACATTATCCTCCTTTCACTTGAGGTCAGGCTACTACAGTATTTTCTATAACTACGAGTGCACATAGCATTGAAATGACAACAGTGGGAATAACCATGTGCCCTTCTTTCCTTGACAACTCAACACAGTACCCGGCCGGGTCCTCACGTGAGTTGATTTTACCTCCTTTCACCACAAACGGGACACTTCACCTCTACCTACACTGTGCCCTTTTAGAGCCAGGTAATTACCTTAAAATCATCCCATTCTTGAGTCTCTCGCATTTGCGCCAATAAACTGGGCCTAATGCTTTTATATTTCCCACAGATATCCCCACATTAACAGGCCTGAGGAGACCCCAAACCCAGCAGAGGGTCGAAACGTCATCGACAAATTTAAAGAAATGACCACCAGATAGCCAGTGTTATCACATACTCAGGCTACCTTGTTATACAACAGAACGGTCACTTCTTGTACATATGGAAACCTCTTTGTAAAGATTACTCACTGTATGAAATCACTTATGGTTCAATTTTTCACTTGGGGATACATTTCACAAAGTAAACAGTTTTTTGAACTGTTTTTTGAATTTCTATGAAAAGTGATTTATAACAATTTATGTGTATATTTCTATAAAAATTATACAAAACGTGCAGAGAGTTCTCCTTGTTTTCAGACATTACTCTATCCCTTACAAACGTATAGCCATTGTGCATGTGTAGTATTGATATTATTGTTCTATTGTTCCACTGGAGCCGTTGTTTCTCTGTATAAAATTATCAACCTGGTTCCTTGTGAGTAGGGTTCCCCTGTAATTGACAGTGACAGGGGACACAGTGGCGTGGGTGGTGAGGGGCGACGAAGGAAACAGAAGGCAAAAAGGCACAACAATTGAGGGGGAAACGAGTGGCACAGAGAGCAGAAAGGTCACAAAAGTGCAAAAAGGTCACATGAATACAGGGGGAAATGAGTGGCACAGAAGGCAAAAAGGTCACAAGAAGGGCAAAAAGGTCACAAAAAATTGGCCGAAACGAGTGGCACAGAAGGCAGAAAGGTCCCAAGAAAGGGCAGAAAGGTCACAAAAAACGGGGGGAAACGAGTGGCACAGAGGCAGAAAGGTTCCAGGAAAGGGCAGAAAGGTCATAAAAAAAGGGGGGAAATGAGTGGTACAGAGGGCACAAAGGTCACAAGAAAGGGCAGAAAGGTCACAGAAATTCTGGGGCAGCTAAGCAACAGAAGACAAGAACGGGCAGAGAGACACGGGGGCCGCGAGTGGAGCAGAAGGAAAAACCGGGCAGAGAGACACAAGGGCAGCAAGGGAAACCGGGCAGAGAGACACAGTGCAGCGAGGGGAACAGAGGGAGAGAACGGGCACAGACCACGTACAGGCAGCGGGGGAGACAGACAACAGCAGTCCCAGACACAACAATGAAAATGCAGTCACTACAACGGGAGCAATTAAAGAAAATACAGGCAATACAATGGAGGATGAGCAAAACTACGGCCTACCACTGGCCACCAGGGATGAGGCGCAGGTGGTAGCCTAAGGGGTGGAGGAGGGCCTCGAACTTCCTGAGCAGCGGCAGTTGGGGCAGGGACACACAGGCAGTGCTGTGCGGAGGGGGAGCGACCTACCTGGAAGGGTCAAGGGGCGCTCTCCACATTGCGCAGGGGCCGGCCTATATGGGGATGTGGGAGGGAGGAGTAGCTGGGAGGCGGGAGGTGGAGGCAGTGAATGGGCAGTCAGGGGGGCGGGCCGCAGGAGAGGCAGTGGCGAGGTGCGACGAAGGAAACAGAAGGCCAAAGGGCACAACAATAGAGGGGGAAACGAGTGGAACAGAAGGCATAAAGGTCCCAAGAAAGGGCAGAAAGGTCACAAAAAACGGAGGAAAACAAGTGGCACAGAAGGCAAAAAGGTCCCAAGAAAGGGCAGAAAGGTCACAAAAACAGGGGGAAACGAGTGGCACAGCCGCACAAAGGTCCCAAGAAAGGGCAGAAAGGTCACAAACAACAGGGGGAAAAGAGTGGCACAGAGGCAGAGAGGTCACAAGAAAGGGCAGAAAGGTCACAAACAACGGGGGGAAACGAGTGGCACAGAGGTCACAAGAAAGGGCAGAAAGGTCACAAAAAACGGGGGAAACGAGTGGCACAGAGGCAGAGAGGTCACAAGAAAGGATAGAAAGGTCACAGAAATGCAGGGGCAGCAAAACCACAGAAGGCAAAAACGGGCAGAGAGACACGGGCCGCGAGGGGAGCAGAAGGGAAAAACCGGGCAGAGAGACACGGGGGCAGCAAGGGGAGCAGAAGGGGAACCGGGCAGAGAGACACGGGCGCAGCGAGGGGAACAGAGGGAGAGAACGGGCACAGACCACGTACAGGCAGCGGGGGAGACAGACAACAGCAGTCACAGACACAACAATGAAAATGCAGTCACTACAACGGGAGGAATGAAAGAAAATACAGGCAATACAATTGAGGATGAGCAAACCTACGGCCTACCACTGGCCACCAGGGATGAGGCGCAGATGGTAGCCTGCGGGTGGAGGAGGGCCTCGAATTTCCTCAGAAGCGCAGCTGGGGCAGGGACACTCAAGCAGTGCTGTGCGGAGGGGAAGCGACCTACCTGATGAGGGGTGTTACCCTGAAACCGGCCACCGGATGCTTATTGCCAGGTCCAGAGAAGACCTGGTTTGGCAGTTCAGCTGGACTGTTCCCTTGGGGAACAGTGTCAAGACTGATCGACATATGGCTGGGGACTGAACTGAACAGTGAGCTAAAGAACGGTGATGGATTCAACCCAGGTCTGTAACTGGGGATGAGTGTCTAAAAGGTTTCAGTGCACTGTCCGCCATCTCCTTGTGTTTGCTTTGTTTGCCCTAAGTTGACAGGGTTTGCCCAGTGGAGGGTACCTTGCTCACTTTGCCACTTAATTCAAGCTAGTATGGCCGATGGGGGGTATTACCCCAAAGCTCGTCACAAGATGCTTGTGTTCATTCCAAGGAAGACCTGGCTTGACAGTACAGGCTGAACTGTTCCATGAGGAACAGGGTCAAGACTGATTTGCATATGGCTGTGTCTAAACTGGGGAGGCAAAGTGAGCTAAAGATTGATGATAGATTATAACCAGGCCTGTGACTGGGGGAAAGTGTCTGAAAAGTTTCAGTGCTGCGCCCATCATCTCCTTGTGTTTGCTTTGTTCGCCCTAAGTTGGCAGAGTATGCCCAGATGTGGCTCCCTTGCTCACTTTGCCACTGGATTCAAGCTTGCCTGGCTGATGAGGGGTATTACCCCGAAACTGGTCACAGGATGCATGTATCCGTTCCAGAAAAGACCTGCATTGGCAGTTCAAGCTGGACTGTTGCCATGAGGAACAGGGTCAAGACTGATTTTCACATGGCTGGGTCTGAGCTGGGGTGGTGAAGTGAGCTAAAGAACGATGATGGATTCAACCCAGATCTGTGACTGGAGGTGAGTGTCTGAAAAGTTTCAGTACTCCGTCCATCATCTCCTTGTGTTTGCTAAATCGACATGTTTGATATGCATTCAACCCCAGTATGTTTCTATCAATATAATCATCAACTGTGCTTACAAGACCCAGAGGGCAGTAACCCATAACCCCTTTGTACATAAGCCTGAACATGCTGAAATGCACGGTGTGTAACTTTGCATTCAGAAGCTGGCGTGATTTGATTATTTTCCCTAGTAAAGGCTGAGTGCAGGCACATCACTTTGTAAATCTTTAAATAACTCTTTAAACGTTTTAAATATTGAGAGATGTGTGATCACTTAAAAAAAAAAGTTTTTGAGACCATCCATAATGTCTAAAGTATGGAGTGCATCTAGATAAAGGGAAGGTGGCAAGTAGTAGCTTGGATCGTCACGGGCTCCAGATTCCAACAGGACCTTGAGCTGAGCCAGCGCTATGCTTCGGGTTCGAGCCTGGCTCGGAATTTTCAGTGGCTCGCCTACCTCTACAAATAAGGTCTGATTTTAAGTGAACGGTTGATCCACAGAGATGATTTGTTGATGTTTTCAAGTGCAACAAGATGTAAACGTGCCGTTAATCCAGTCTATAGAGAGGTTTTCAAACTTTTCATGCCTGTTATTCGACTAACTGAAAATAAAATGCAAAGTGATACAATACCTTAGCTCTCAGAGTTCCGGGGACTCCTGCTTTACATGGTAATGGTGACAAACCAATATTAGATAAAAGAATAGAAAAATATATCCGTAAATACAACACCAAAGTCCAAACATATTTTGCACCTAAAACCCCACAAGTCAAAAGTGAACACATATTGTTACCTGATAGTTTTAGAGTTTCTACTTGTTTCTCCTTATGTTAAGGCTTTGTTTTTGCCTCTTTGTGCATTTTTCTGCAGTTTTCATATTGCGTGAACTCAATCCAAAGGTTATGAGGCGCTTTATCTGAACGTTAGTTACATTACAAGGTCACATTCATTGTTCAGAGGCAGGAGGAGAATAAGTGATTTGGCCAGAAACACAGGATGCTGAGCTGAGTGTCGAACCTGCTCAGCAATTATGGCTATAACGCCACTTCCTGGTTAGAGGGAGGCAGGCAGACATACTGAAGACATGAAGGTTCGGCTTGGTATGGGCTCGAGGTTCCAACCTGACCTCGAGCTGAGCCAGAGCCAGGCTTCAGGCTCGAGCTTTCAGTGCCTCATCCACATCTACTAGTTACATTATACAACGTCACAATCATTTATGTTTATTAGGCACAGGGGGTTAAGTGATTTGCCCAGAGTCACAGGATGTTGAACTGATGCTGAGATTCGAATCTGGTTCCCCAGTTTGAAAGTCAGCAGCTCTGGCCATTATGCCAGATCCTCTTGCAGTTAGATGCTCTGAAATGTCCACCTCGGTGCAGTTTATTTACGCATACGATCATGATAAACAGGTAAGGCAGAACTACAGAGGACAGAATGGAGACAAAAGAGAAACACAGCTAAACATCAATACACAATGCAAAGACTCTGACAGCAAGGTGAAATGATTTTAGAAAACACGACAAAGTTAAAGTACACATATGCAGCGACAGGTCACTAGTAAATCGAATGGAACGCTTAATGATATAAGCATGAACCTATCAATTACAGAGCAACCCAACAAAGAACAGCTACAATTTCCATAGTGAAAGACAGGATAGAGGTATGTTGCCTCCAGGAGGTGACCAGAGTCATGTATGCACACACCAGGTTCCCAGTGACATTCGCATGGAGTTGGCATTTCTACCTATATTTTTATTTCCTATACGTAATGAATGCCAGATCTCATTTGGAAACATTGCTTGTATTTCCATGAGTAGTCTGATGTTATCCAGCACTGATTCAGCATTAGAGGTGACCTGGTAGAGGAACACGTCAAGCCATCATATCCTATAGTGGATGATGTCAACTAGCCTTTGCTTGATTGTAAAAATCCAGCCCCAGGTGGATAGAAAATGCACTGATCGGCGAATATATTGATTAATATATGAGCCCAAGTGTCTTAGCCCTCCCTCTAAAATTAAAACAGTTAGATTTCGTCATTCACTCTAATTGGATCATCAGATTAGTCATATATCTTCAATGGGCATTTGCCAAACGTTTTCCTCCCACCCTTTTATGTATGTATGTATGTATGTATGTATATGTAGATGGGTATTTATATAGTGCAGACTTAGTCAAGGGCAACAGAGCACTGAACAAGGCTGCAACCAATATTCCAACCCAAGATCCAGGGTATGTGGGACTGTAGTTAGTGAAATGTGATGAGTTAACTAACGTGTTGGGACACAGTGTTATCTGAAGAGGTGAGTGTGCAGTTCTTTTCTGAATTGTAGGATAGAACGACCACTCTGATGGATACTGTAACTTTTTGAACCATTGTGGACTATGTGTGATAGATATAATGTTCATACCTCGGTTCCACCAGTTCCAGCTGAGACTTGTGCATTGTTCTGTACTCTGGAGTCTTCCGATGTGTGTTGGAACAATTCTGGTGTGGCAGAACATTGCAGCAAGTCTAATTTTATAAAAAGTCACATCAAAGCTCCTAGGCTCAGCTTTTGGAAAGTGGCTGGCAGATTATTGGGGTGACAGATTAGACATCTTGATTTAAGTTATGGCTGAGCTCCCACATTGCTGAAAACTAAGGATCCACAAGACTAAAACTGTTTTTGCTAAGAGTGTCTTTGGCTCACTCCTGGTATCTTGGCCTGAGCAGACCGGCACACTTGTAAGAGGTGTGTTGCAGGAAAACACTAACCACAACAACAATTTAGTGAGAAGAACAAGTAACTGAAAGGTCCAATCCAGGTTCAGTTAAAAAAAAAAACATTAAGGGCCCGATGTAGGTAAATCTTTTTTACCACTTCATAAATACCGAATCATACCGAATCGGTATTTAAGAAGTGGTCAAAAAGAGAAGGGCAGATGTAGGTAATTTTATTTTAAAAATTACTGAATCGGAAGGAATCAGTATTTACCGATTCAGTAAATGCCGAATCGGTAATGCCCATTGATTCCTATGGGCATTGAAGCCCATAGGAATCAATGGGCATTACCGATTCGGTATTTACCTAATCGGTAAATACCGAATTTTGCAAGGGTGCAGGGGGTGTCACTTTGACACCCTCTAGCACCCTGAATTCAGGCACGTGTGCCCTTAGGGCATGTCTGTGTGCCACATGGCACTGGTGTGCATGCACACGTGTGCATGCACACCTGTATTCGGTATTTTACCATCCAATAGGATTGGATGGTAAAATACCGAATCTGACTGGCCTGTGGGACTCAGAAGAGTCCCACCTACATTAGGAAATTACTGAATCGGTAAAAATACCGATTCGGTATTTTATCGATTCGGTAAATTTACAGATTCGGTAAATTTACCGAATCGGTAAAATGGCTCACCTACATCAGGAATGTCCATTTACCGGTCGGTAACGGCCGAAATCGGCCGTTACCGGTCGGTAAATGGACACCTACATCGGGCCCTTAGATTGTAAAATGTCAGAAGATTGAAGAAAAACAGATAAGATGTTCCATAATGTACTAGGCAAAATAAAACAAGTTTCCTAAAAAACTATGAGGAAATACATATATAAGCTAATAGCAAGAATAACAAGCATTTGCAATGCAATAGGTCTCGCATTAGGAAAGTTTGAGCTATTGGTATTGTAAATGACACTTTTTTGTTTATGTGTTGGTTTTGAAAATAGCGAAATAAATAGCTTTGTCACTTACAATGCCAATAGTTTGAACTTTGGCAAATGTGACACCTATAGCATTTGTAATGCAATCTGTGTTGTATTTACGTGACTTAGATGTATTGATATCACAAATAACAATGGCTTTTACAGTTTCTCTTCAGTCTGGGACTTTCACCTGACAACCAAATGCATCCTGGGCGATGTAACCTTTGTTTCTATTTAATAATTAAAGTAATTGAACTTGATATCAATGGCCTTTGGGTGAAAATTCCAGCACATGAAACTGTTAGAGGCCACTGAGTGAGGTGACCGTCTTAACAAACACACAAAATGTATGCAACCGAAACCCCCTCTACAGAAAACCCTCACGTTGTGGAGTGCGAGAAGCCCATGTTTGATCTGGCAGCACTCAAGTTTCCCAGACCCATTCCTCTGTTGAAGGCTACATGACCCAGAATTCAACTTTAAAAAATGGGTTTGGTAGTGCTGTTTTATACTAGGGCTACAAGACTCAGAAGGCAAAAAAAATAATCACAGATACCATGTAAAATTGGGAACTCTTATTTTGTTGTTATTTAGCCGTTTTATTCTGGTACGTGTAGCCCCGTGTTTATCGTGAACAAATGAAACTACGAGGATCTGAATGGAGAGCAAAACAGGAATGGGCTTGAAATTAAACATTTCGAGTTGTGTTTCACAACACATCGCCTGTTCCATTTAAGGGTACTGATAGACCTCTCTTGTAGCCAACACATGCAACTGTGCATCCACTTTCCTGACACCAACCCTGCGACGCCCACAGCTTTCTGAAAGGCGAAGAGTGAGCATGCCCCTCGTTTGAACCCAAACACGCCCCCCTCACGTCGTGCAGCTGTGCTGTCACTTAAACAACTCAACACGCCTTTCTCCCTCGGTACATTTGCAAGTCAAGTAGATAGATTAAGGTCAACAGGTCCCGGAAATTGACGTGTCATAAAACTCTGCCCAGGCGGCTCGATCGCCTCATGCTTAGCCAGCAAGAACGGCTCGTCTAATTGAAAGCATTAAACAGGGGGGGGGATTAAGCATGCAGGAGGCATCGTGCGGATCAATGCCCAGGAATCCCAACTAGAGGCTCCCAATCCGGAAGCGGCTTCCACATCCCGCAGGAATGCACGGGCGCACATTGTCGCAGTATCCCTCATTCCCAGGGTCTGCCCCTCCTTAAGCAGCCACGAGTACACTCTGGCTCTCAACTTTCTGTTTTGGGGGGAGAGATGGCAAATGCTGATGTTTGACTGCGAAGTCTCTAAGCAGCTGTCAAGGGGCCAAGAAAGGGATGGTTGTGAGCTCAAAACAACAACTGCACCAGAAGTTTTGGAGCCGCTGCAAATCGCTCACACAATCAGAGATACACACGAAGCATGCACAACACCAGAAGGAAAACTTGTCCTCTGCTTACCTTGCTTCCTGACGGGCATGTTTGCAGATCCCACAGGTCCGAATAGGAGTACAGAGGCACTTAAGGAAAAAATGTCTGTAATAATATCCGGAGGGTTGACAGAGGCTCTATATAATGGACGTGGCCAGCAGTATAAAAAATGCAACGTTGCTTATTTTCGGGGAAACTGATTTTTATACGTAACACATACACGTATAATGAGCGACCATAACAGACACATAATAGGGTGTATTGTTGCAAATGCCAAGGACCGCAATACCAAGTGCGCAGAACGACTGCCGATATTATATACACTGTTGCGGAACAGTTCAGTTTCAAAAACGAGGCCTGATACGCAAAAGGGATATCCGGCCGGGAAAAAGGAGAGGCGTGGCACTCACTGAAGGGGCGGAGAAACAACGGAGCGGGCTGCGGAGTCTGGTCTGACACGGAGGGACAGAACGAGAGGAGCCGGTGAGGGGGGGCGTCGGGGCACATTGACGGTGCCCGCCCCCCCAGTGATGGAAGCCCTGCTTGTGCCCGGTGAGCGGGGTTGGGAGTGTGTGTGTGCGGGTTTGTAAGAGGGGGGAGGGGGGGTGCGCGCGCTTGTATGTGCCTGCGTGTGTTGTGTCTGTCTGCGTGTATGTGTGTGTGTGTGGGGTGTGGGGGCGGCAGCGTGTGTATGTGTGCGCGTGCGTGCGTGCATGCAGAGGGGTGGGGGATGGCTGTGTCTGTGCCGTTAATGCGTGCGAGGGAAGCGAGTTAGTCTGCGCAAGCGCGGCTCAGACGCGCGCTCCCGAGGTGAAATCTGACAATGTGAAAGCGCGCGTCTGATTGCTGTCCACATTCCTAAATACGGGCCACAATAGGTCTGAAGCAGACACCTTCAATGCTCACGCATTGAGGGTAGGTCTGCTCGACCTAAAAATGTTTTAAAATGACAATGTTCCTATTTAGGAAGATCAGAGTAACTTCGGCCAAGCTAGCCTAGGGTGGGAATGAATGTGATCCATAGGTCTTTGGGCTTTGGACTCGAGGTCTTTTTAATGTACACAAGGGAACCCAATAAATACCTTTGGACCATGGGTAGTTTGCTATTTTAGGGAGAACAACGGTCCTCAGGACAATAAATAACTGGACAAATAAACTTATAGCCCACAATGAGTACTAAAGTTCAACGTCCTGACCCAGCCGGGCGAGGAGCGGTTTAATTCAAAAATTGAAAAAGTTGGTTGACCTTAAGAGGGTCACATATAAACATTCAGATAGAGCACAATCCTGTACCTATCCAAAGAGTTAGAAAGAGCGTAAATTAGAGAAGGGTAAGTGAATCAAGAGGAAAATTTCTTACAGGCAAAAGAGAGTTTTTGGAGCCAACTGTCGTTTGCAATATCGTAATCAATCTAAGCAAATTCCGACATACATTGTATACAGATTAATGTACAACTTAATATCATGCAACACTGTTTTAAGCGTCAACGTTTCGATCCCTAGGCTCCTAGTGAACCGGGATCATCATCAGGACTGTATTGATCACTGCCTGTTTCTTTTAAGGACGCCTGTTGAAGTAAAGGGAGGGAAAGGTAAAAGAACAACATAAGGCTTCCGCCTAAGAAAAGTCAAAAAGCATTAAAAACATATGTGACGGCGAGGTTCATCTATGGTCTGTGGCCCCTCTTACTCAGAACCATTATGTTTGCCCCTAGCAGTGTTTGCAATGAACCCATGCAAGTGGGGACCAGCTCAAGGTCCTGTGGGAGTGGCTTCACATTAATAAATGATTACACATAAACAAATGAAAACAAGTAATTTGTTCCTGAGACGAGGGATCAGTTACATGGTGACAAGGTGAAACATCAAGAGATACGGAGAACTGCCAATAAATTGTAGTGACGAGTTACGTGGTGAGAAGGTGAATTGCAGGTGAGTTAACTTGTTGGTGAGCGGCGCTCGAGGTGCTCAATGCAGCGGGTAACATGACGGTGCCACAGTGGGGCAGTGAAAGGCGTTCGAAGTGCTCAGTGAGGCTGGCGGTGCCGCGAAGGGGTGGTGAGCGGTGCTCGAGATGGTGAGCATCCGACAAGGGGTCTTTTTAATTCAGTGCGTGGCGAGAAACGATGGTGCGGTGAGAGGTGGCGCATTAATTGGACCTTTATAGGCTAGTGACATTGCCGGCCGGGTGCGCGGCGGCCATAGCAGATTGTTGTTCTGCTGACCCGGTTAAGCGATGACTATTGGCGTTGCCCAAGTGACCACTGACCTGTCCGGTCTCTATGTCGGTCTTGGACAGACGTTGATGAATGTTCGAAGTTTACAGTATCCGGGGGCGGAATTGCCTGGAACCCAGAAGAGACATTGTGAGAGGGGGTAATTACTAGGTCCGATTTTGTGCTCAGTGCTGCGGCGGAATTATTACCTTTTTGGGGAAGCTAGTTCAAGGGTCGTGGTATAACGAATCCTCCTTGAGTTAGGGACTCAGAGTGAGGGAGTCCGTTGCTCCCTGCTCGGTCGGGCGAGAAGACGCTAGGTTGGGCGGTTAAATTGCTGTATTTAGAGGGAGAAAACAAGCATTGCAGGTTAGCATTATAGCCCCGGACCATGAAGGCCCAGTTGGTCGCCCAGTCGGGAGGGCAGGGGGAAGTTATGGCGATTACCTTAGTCGGCGGAGTTGCTCGTGGGTGGGTTGGAGGAGACGCAATGGTCTCTCTCCTGCTCTTCTTCAGCGTGGGTCCGCTGTGGTAATCTTGCTGGGTTCGTTTCCGGATTGTTAAAGCACGGGGGCTGCTAACATCGAGAAGGGACTGAGTGCTTGGATTGCAGGCGTGGCAGCCATTTCGAAACGGTCTATGACCCATTGGAACGAGGACACGCCAGGTCCTTGGTTTCTGAGGCGGCCATTTTGGAAGGTCTAAGGGTTGGTGTACAAGGTGTAAGCTTTATGCGCTGCCCGGTGCTGGTTAAAAAGGAGCCGTGCTTATTAAAAGTGAATATAAGTGCTCATAGGGGACTGGGCTGAGGGCCAACCTTTTTACACACAGGACTAGTTACTCAGAAATATGTATGCAGTAATACATTCATGGTGCTCAAATTCCTTTTCTTTATATTCTCAAACATATATGTGATTCAACCTTATACCACATTTCGGAGAGCTTGCAGATGGCCATAGAAAGTACATTCAGTACTCCAAATGGGCCAATTCTTCAAAAGTTTTCAGATTTGCATTGTTTTTTCAGTGTCAAGTTTGTTTCATAGGAGGGAAGTCCAATCCTCTGTCCGGTTCAGTCCATTCCTGATTGAGTTCAGCATTATTATGCATTTCAGTTCCTCTTTATTTAGTAGACTGGCCATGCTGCCTCCTCTTTGGGGTAGTTTCAGTGCCTTTAGGACCGTCCACCGGATATCATCCTCATCATGTTTAGCTTCCGTAAAGTGTTCTACCAGTGGGCCGTTCGGTGTCCATTGATGACATCTTCATGATATGGAGATTGGACGTCAATGTTCTACGCCACTTCATGCACTGGATGAACAACAATTGTTCGGGCCTAAAATTCACCTCCGTATCTGACAAGTCCTCCATAAACTTTTTGGACTTGACAATATTTCATCAGGAAGGTGAACTCCTCACACGATTATTCAGAAAACCAACTGAGAGAAACACATTGTTAGAATACACGAGCAATCACCCCAGGGCTCTGAGGGATTCGCTACCATTCTCCCAATTCTTGAGAATTAGAAGAAACTGCTCAAATAAGGAAGATTACTTCAGAGAGAGTGCCATTCTTGCTAATAAACTCAAAGATAGGGGC
Organism: Lissotriton vulgaris; assembly: GCF_964263255.1. Lineage (NCBI taxonomy): Eukaryota > Metazoa > Chordata > Amphibia > Caudata > Salamandridae > Lissotriton > Lissotriton vulgaris. Next base: position 2,123,586,495 of record NC_141687.1, on the reverse strand, counting down.
TACCCCAGAAAAGTCATAAAAAACGCCCTGAAAAGGGCTTGGTACCGGCCCCGTGAAACACTACTCGTCCCAAACCCAAAGAAAAATACGGACAGAATAGCATGTGTCACGACTTTCTCTCCCCTTTCTAACAAACTAAGGAAAATGATTCTGCAGCGCACTGGCCCGTGATTAATGCAGGTGTTCTAGAAATTGAGCGCCCCTTATTTGCTTTCAAAAAAAGTAAAAACTTAAAGGACCACTTGGTTAGAGCAGCACTACCTATTGCTAACCACTCTTCTACTCTGAAGAGGCATGGGGTCTGTCCCCCATTGTTGGACATGTAAAATGTGGGGGATGTACTGTATGTAGTTTGACCATGGAAGGTAAAACATTGGTGTTCAACAACATAACCTTCAAAAGTAAAACTCTCACAAACTGCAATACAAGTAATGTTATCTATCTCATTCAATGTCCCTGTAACAAAATCTATGTGGGCCAGACATCACAGAAAATTAAAACCCGCATCTGCCAGCATAGGAGTTGTATCAGGTGCAGGACACCGAACGCCCCACTGGTAGAACACTTTACGGAAGCTAAACATGATGAGGATGATATCCGGTGGACGGTCCTAAAGGCACTGAAACTACCCCAAAGAGGAGGCAGCATGGCCAGTCTACTAAATAAAGAGGAACTGAAATGCATAATAATGCTGGACTCAATCAGGAATGGACTGAACCGGACAGAGGATTGGACTTCCCTCCTATGAAACAAACTTGATACTGAAAAATCAATGCAAATCTGAAAACCTTTGAAGAATTGGCCCATTTGGAGTACTGAATGTACTTTCTATGGCCATCTGCAAGCTCTCCGAAATGTGGTATAAGGTTGAATCACATATATGTTTGAGAATATAACGAAAAGGAATTTGAGCACCATGAATGTATTACTGCATACATATTTCTGAGTAACTAGTCCTGTGTGTAAAAAGGTTGGCCCTCAGCCCAGTCCCCTATGAGCACTTATATTCACTTTTAATAAGCACGGCTCCTTTTTAACCAGCACAGGGCAGCGCATGAAGCTTTTACCTTGTACACCAACCCTTAGACCTTCCAAAATGGCCGCCTCAGAAACCAAGGACCTGGCGTGTCCTCGTTCCAATGGGTCATAGACCGTTTCGAAATGGCTGCCACGCCTGCAATCCAAGCAGTCAGTCCCTTCTCGATGTTAGCAGCCCCCGTGCTTTAACAATCCGGAAACAAACCCAGCAAGATTACCACAGGGAACCAACCTGAAGAAGAGCAGGAGAGAGACCATTGCGTCTCCTCCCACCCACCCACGGGCAACTCCGCCGACTAAGGTAATCGCCATAACTTCCCCCTGCCCCCCCCGACTGGGCGACCAACTGGGCCTTCATGGTCTGGGGCTATAATCCTAACCGGCAATGCTTGTTTTCTCCCTCTAAATACAGCGATTTAACTGCCCAACTGTAGTAATCAGGAAGAGACTTCTTGATGGTTAGATCCAGTTTATTCTTAGGAGACAGCTTACACAACCACCACGAATAGATGCACAGCTGTAACTGTTACTAGTAGAACATTACACTCCCAAGGATCCCTAAGAATCCCCAGGCAGAAAGAACCAAAACAATTCTGAATAGAACATGGGAAGGGAAGTACAAGAATAAGTGGAGAGTAAAGCACGGAATGGAATACTACACACCTTCCCCCCTAAAAAAAACAAAAAAAACTTAAAGGTAGTAATCATGCAACTTTACAGGAGTATGTTTCACACGAATGCTTTTCCTAAGAGAAGAATCATCATTAGGAATCACAGGACAAGATATGGGAACATTTTCACTAACAGGATCGTCGACATGGCTAGGAGGTGGTTCAGTGATCTGGTTGCTATTGTCAGACATGGACGGACTGCAATTATCAGGCACAGGAACAACACGATCAACACTCTGGTTCTCACAGTCAAAAGAGTTAAACAAAGGAGAAAAAGATGCATCATTTTGATCACACAAAGGCTTAGCAGTGGTAAGATCATTAGAAGAGGATGGTGCAGAACAGGGTTCAGTATTAGAAGAATCTATACCTTTACATAGTGAAATCCTTCTAAAATTCCATATTTTTCCATCCTCAACCCTCACAGCCTTTGAAAATACTTCAATAACCTTGCAAGGGTCTGACCACTTATTCCACTTATTGTCAAAAGCTCTGCCTAATTTCACGCGGACAAAATCACCCACCCTGACCTTCTGACCGGAGCTTTTAGTGGACAAAAAATTAGTTTTCATTCTTTCCTGATATCTCAAAACTCCCAGGCTTTCTGCCTCTAAGCAATTCAAAGGGTGAAAACCCTGTGACAGAGTTAGGTGAAGTGCGATAAGACAGTAAGGTGGAACGCAGGGTTTTTTTCCAGTCTAGATTGCTTTTAACAGCCAGCTGAATGGACTCTTTGATGACGCGGTTAAAGCGTTCCGTCTGACCATTGGCTTGCGGATTATAATTCGACACCCTTTTGTGCACGATGCCGCACCTCTGGATGAATGACAAAAATTCTTTGCTTATAAATTGCGGACCATTATCCGACACAATCTCCGCGGGAATCCCTTCTCTACAAAAAACCTCATCAAGAAATTGAATAATTTGAGTGGAGCCAACTTTGTCGACAATTTTTAGCTCTGGCCACTTGGAAAAATAATCGATAAGGACCAGGCCAAACACATTTTGGTGGGGAAACAAGTTAAGAGGTCCAATTATGTCAATGCCCAATTTCTTCCAGGGGCAAGAGACAAATTCAATGGGAGAAGTAGCAACAGACAAGGGTTTAACAGTCTTGTCACTTTTATCACAAGGGGAACATGAACGAACCCATTTGTCGACCATTCTGTCTACACCAGGCCACCAGTAGAACTCGCGGATGCGTCTTTTGGTGCCAGACATGCCCATATGGCCTTCATGGGCCATGGAAATAATTCTTTCTCTCAAGGAAATGGGAGGAATGATTTTATCGCCACGAAAAACAAAACCTTGGTCAAACATAAGTTCATCGTTTACCTTGAAAAAAGAAAGGATGTCCCCAGATAAGTATCGCTCTTGAGGCCAACCATATTGTAAATGTCTAGTTAAAGAAGCAAGGTTAGAATCATTCGCCATAGCTTCTCTCCACTCAATTTCAGAAATACTAGAAGAAACACCAGCTGGACCACAATCGTTGACATCATCGATATTAAAGACAACATCTGATTCGTTGTTCCAATTGCCAGAAAAAATAGAATTGATTAAAGGCAGCCTGGACATGCAGTCGGCGTGCACGTTTAACCGCCCAGGAACATATTCAACAATACATTGAAATTCTTGCAATTTGGCTGCAAGACGTGCTAGGCGCGCTGTTAAGGTCCTGCCACCACCAGCTGCCAGCATATTAATTAGAGGCTTATGGTCGGTTCTTAAACGGAACCTGGTTCCCCAAAGAAATTGCCTAAAATGTTCAGAGGCCCAGGTACAAGCTAGTAACTCTTTTTCAATTGTGGAGTAATTGAACTCAGCGCCCCGCAAGGTTCTTGAAGCATATGACACAACGTACTCTTCACCTCTGTCTTTTTGCATTAAAACTGAGCCTAAGCCAACATTGCTTGCATCAACACACACTATACATTCTTTGTCTAAATCAAAAGGTCTTAGAAAAGGAGCATTAATAATTTCTTGTTTCAGTAACTCAAAAGCATGTTGCTGATCGCTATTCCACACAAACTTCGCATCCTTCTTCAATAACACCCTGAGAGGATGAACTTTGGAAGCATAATCTTGGACGAATTTGCTATAAAATTCTGTAAGACCAAGAAAGGAAACAAGTTGATCTTTGTTCAAGGGAGCAGGGGCTTTGGATATACTCTTGATATGGTTGAGTTTAGGTTTGATCCCCAGGGCTGAAATCTCATGGCCGAGGTATTCGACCTGACTTTGTCTGAATTTACATTTGGATAATTTAAGTGTCAGCCCATATTCTTGCACACTTTTCAAAACTTTTACCAAATTTTTATCGTGCTCCTCAAATTTTTTTCCGTGTATTAGGATGTCGTCCTGAAAGGCGATTGCACCCTCACATCCTTCTAGTACTGTCTTCATGAGGCGTTGGAAGACGGACGCTGCACTAGCTAGGCCGAATGGCATACGACAATACTGAAACAAACCCTCAGGTGTAATAAAAGTGGTTAAGAATTTAGAGTCTTCGTGTAAAATTACCTGATGGTAAGCGCTGGTTAGATCTAGCGTGGAAAAAACACAGGCGCCAGAAAGAGTGGAAATGAGCTCGTGTATGTGGGGTAAGGGATGTCTGTCAATCCAGATCTCCTTGTTTAGGCTGCGGAGATCTACACACAGACGAAGCTCGCCGTTGCTCTTAAGGGATAAAACAACGGGCGAAACCCATGGGGATGACTCAACTGGTTCGATGATCTTTTTTGAAACTAGATCTGATAAAATTAACTTTAATTTATCACGGTAGGCCAAGGGTACATTTCTGACCCTATGCCGGACGGGAACAGCTGATTCCTTAAGTATAATGCGGTGTTTGAAATTAGCGAAAACCCCCAAATTATCATTGAAAATACAGGGGAAATCTTTTTTTAATTGGGAAATAAAGTCATTTTCCGGAGGAACGACATAGACAGGGGGAGAGGCATTGGGATCAAGTTTGATTCCTAAATCAAACTGATGGGGCCAGCATAAGATGGATGCCCCTTTCGAGGAGACGTAAACCTTCCCCCTAGTAGTTCTATCTTTAAACCTGATCTCCGCCCACATATAACCTTCAAGGCCTATCTTCTTCCCTGTGTACCCTCCAGGATGTATATCAGGTGGTAAAAGTTCCTTTGAGGACCAAAACTTGTCAAAGACATCCTTGCCAATTATGGTGTACCAGGCACATGAGTCGATAAGCATGGAGATTTCTACACCATTAATAAGAATAATGTCACTGGGAAAACCTTTGCACTCAGTATCACCAACACACAACATCGTATTAATTTCAGACGGTTGTTCACAGTCATCATACTCCTCATGTGATAAGAAATTAACTTTCTGCGAGGACTTACACATTTTGGTGAAATGACCTGACTTTTTGCATTTGACGCAAATTTTGTTCCAAGCAGGACACCCTTTATAATTTCCCACGTGATCATTAGCGCCACATCTATAGCAAATTATAGGAGACCTTCTTTGGAAGGGTCTATTATCTCTGCCGAAATTGTCTCTTTTAGTAGAATTGAAGGTAGGTTTCCGGTGTGTTACCGCTACAACGCATCTTTTACAACGCGTTCCGTTACAACGCGATTTTTACATCGCAAATACCATTACAATGCATGCCATTACAACGCATGGCATTACATAGCAGATGCTATTACAACGCATGGCATTACATCGTAAGTATTGGTAAGTATTTAATTATTTTTTTTAATTTTATTTAATATTTTATAATTGATTTAATTATTATTAATTATTTAAAAATGTTTATTTCGTTTTTAAATATTATAAATTAAATATATTAATTTAAGTATTTTTTTAAATAAGTATGAGTATAGGAGTATATGTTTTGGGGTACTGATGTATATGTTTTGGGGTGTTTGGGTATTTTTAGGTTTTAGGGCAGTGTTTGGGTTTTGGGGTACAGGGGTGTTTTTAGGTTTTAGGGCAGTGTTTGGGTTTTGGGGTACAGGGGTGTTTTTAGGTTTTAGGGCAGGGTTTGGGTTTTGGGGTACAGGGGTGTTTTTAGGTTTTAGGGCAGGGTTTGGGTTTTGGGGTACAGGGGTGTTTTTAGGTTTTAGGGCAGGGTTTGGGTTTTGGGGTACAGGGGTGTTTTTAGGTTTTAGGGCAGGGTTTGGGTTTTGGGGTACAGGGGTGTTTTTAGGTTTTAGGGCAGGGTTTGGGTTTAGGGGTACAGGGGTGTTTTTAGGTTTTAGGGCAGGGTTTGGGTTTTGGGGTACAGGGGTGTTTTTAGGTTTTAGGGCAGGGTTTGGGTTTTGGGGTACAGGGGTGTTTTTAGGTTTTAGGGCAGGGTTTGGGTTTTGGGGTACAGGGGTGTTTTTAGGTTTTAGGGCAGGGTTTGGGTTTTGGGGTACAGGGGTGTTTTTAGGTTTTAGGGCAGGGTTTGGGTTTTGGGGTACAGGGGTGTTTTTAGGTTTTAGGGCTGGGTTTGGGTTTTGGGGTACAGGGGTGTTTTTAGGTTTTAGGGCAGGGTTTGGGTTTTGGGGTACAGGGGTGTTTTTAGGTTTTAGGGCAGGGTTTGGGTTTTGGGGTACAGGGGTGTTTTTAGGTTTTAGGGCAGGGTTTGGGTTTTAGGGTACAGGGGTGTTTTTAGGTTTTAGGGCTGGGTTTGTTTTTTGGGGTACAGGGGTATTACGACTTTATATAAATTAAATTAATTAAATTAATTTTATTTAATTTAATTAAAATAATAACTATATTTACACTTATTAATTTAATTGTATTAATAAATGATTATTATTAAATTATATTATTTAAAAATGTTTAATTAATTAAATTCTTTTAATTTTATTAAATATAATTATATTATGTATTATTTATAACTTAATTAAATTATAATTATATTTATTGTTATTAATTACATTATATTATTTTCTATTTATAAATTTTTTATATATCATTAATTATATTATTTTAAATATATTAAATTAATATCAATTTTAATATTAATTAAATTACTATAATTAAATTAATTACTGTTTTAAAAATGTTATATTATTTTTATTATTTTAAATTAATTTAATTAACTTTATTACATTTTTTTTAAAAAAGATATACTTACCTATACTTACGATGTAATGCCATGCGTTGTAAAAGTATCTGCTATGTAATGCCATGCGTTGTAATGGCATGCATTGTAATGGTATTTGCGATGTAAAAAACGCGTTGTAACGGAACGCGTTGTAATACATCGCGTTGTACTGACACCAATCCAGGTTTCCTGTAATTTGGAGGATTCCTGACTAAGGAAACTTCCGGAATAGTTATTTTAGTTTTGGTTTCATGGCCTCTTATTTCGTTAACAAACAATTCCGATTGCTCAATACCTTTGGCAATGTTTAGGACAGCGTTAAGAGAGGACTCAGTACCCATCCATAAACGTTGCTGTATCTTTTTACTCTTAGTACGCATCATGATTTGATCCCTTAAGACTTGGTCAAAATCAATAGTTTCAAAGGAACAAGAACTAGCTAGAGTGCGTAGAGCAGCTACATAGGTTTCTATGGATTCATCTTCTTTTTGAATTCTAGAATAGAATTTAAAACGTTCCATCACTGTATTAATTTTCCTTCCAAATCTGGTGCTTAATTGCTTAACAACCACTTCAAAAACATTTACATCACCTGCACCAGTATTATCAATAGGTGGTAGACTTTCCAATTCTTTGAGACCGGCACCACCTAGACAATTTTTTAACAAAGCGAGTTTCCTTTTGGGGGAACAGCCATCTTCTTCTACCACATCTACATAGGCTAAAAAGGTTGGATACCAAAGGTCCCATTCCACTTTGGGATCACCAGCCGAAGGTAAGAAATGTGCAGGTGAAATTATGTTATTCAACATTTTTTTTTAAAAATAATATTAAAAATACCAAAATAAATAAAAATAAAAATAAAGGTCACAGTTATTTGGTTGAATAAGTTGTCAGAACATAGTTGTACAATAATAGCATTGAAGAAAGTCTGGAAAAGGGGAAAACCTTCTCTGTGAATAAAGATGCTCAATACAATTCCCTTGTAAACAAAACTGCAACCAGGATGTAAATTACGGAACAGAATAAGCCAAGGTACATAAATAACTGTGGTAATAATCGATACGAATGGGTTAAATTACATAAATAACTGTGGCGTTAAAAAGCATTAAAAAAAACGGGACTCGGATCGGAGACTGTTGTCATGGTGATCCAAGATGGTTGCTGGAACGCAGCGCTGTGCGTAGAACGACGCTGTCCAATGACGCAGGTACACGCAGAGGCGGAGAATGCGGATGACGCGTCTGATCCAGGAGCGTGGTGAAGGGCTTCCGGCAGCGAGTGGAGCGCACGCGAAGATAAAGGTGAGTCTCGTGTGTTTTTTGAAAGATGCGCTTCCACAATAAAGTCGTAGGGAAAGCCAAAAATGCCACAAAAACACCAGCAGAACGAGGATATCACGCGGAGGGAGAACAGAGTAGATATGAGATGAAATCCAACAGGTTGTGAGCGAGTGACCGCTCGAATTCCCAAATATGAGGGAAAATGCGCAAAATACAAGGAAACAGCCGCAGGTGCAATCAAGGCACGTCTAGTAAGAAATACTGCCGCTGGTGTTATAGTTTAACACAAAAAGAATTTTAAAAGTACCTTAAATGAGTCCACACTGCAAACGGTGAACGCTGTCTCGAAACTGGATTTTCCTTTTTAAAAAAAAATAAACGAGGAAAATAGACGGGTCCTGTTAAGCTTCAGGCTTGATATCCCGATCGTCGCCAGAATATGTAGTAATCAGGAAGAGACTTCTTGATGGTTAGATCCAGTTTATTCTTAGGAGACAGCTTACACAACCACCACGAATAGATGCACAGCTGTAACTGTTACTAGTAGAACATTACACTCCCAAGGATCCCTAAGAATCCCCAGGCAGAAAGAACCAAAACAATTCTGAATAGAACATGGGAAGGGAAGTACAAGAATAAGTGGAGAGTAAAGCACGGAATGGAATACTACACCAACCAAGCGTCTTCTCGCCCGACCGAGCAGGGAGCAACGGACTCCCTCACTCTGAGTCCCTAACTCAAGGAGGATTCGTTATACCACGACCCTTGAACTAGCTTCCCCAAAAAGGTAATAATTCCGCCGCGGCACTGAGCACAAAATCGGACCTAGTAATTACCCCCTCTCACAATGTCTCTTCTGGGTTCCAGGCAATTCCGCCCCCGGATACTGTAAACTTCGAACATTCATCAACGTCTGTCCAAGACCGACATAGAGACCGGACAGGTCAGTGGTCACTTGGGCAACGCCAATAGTCATCGCTTAACCGGGTCAGCAGAACAACAATCTGCTATGGCCGCCGCGCACCCGGCCGGCAATGTCACTAGCCCATAAAGGTCCAATTAATGCGCCACCTCTCACCGCACCATCGTTTCTCGCCACGCACTGAATTAAAAAGACCCCTTGTCGGATGCTCACCATCTCGAGCACCGCTCACCACCCCTTCGCGGCACCGCCAGCCTCACTGAGCACTTCGAACGTCTTTCACCGACCCACTGCGGCACCGTCATGTTACCCGCTGCATTGAGCACCTCGAGCGCCGCTCACCAACGAGTTAACTCACCTGCAATTCACCTTCTCACCACGTAACTCGTCACTTCAATTTATTGGCAGTTCTCTGTATCTCTTGATGTTTCACCTGGTCACCATGTAACTGATCACTCATCTCAGGAACAAATTACTTGTTTTCATTTGTTTATGTGTAATCATTTATTAATGTGAAGCCACTCCCACGGGACCTTGAGCTGGTCCCCACTTGCATGGGTTCATTGCAAACACTGCTAGGGGCAAACATAATGGTTCTGAGTAAGAGGGGCCACAGACCATAGATGAACCTCACTGTCACATATGTTTTTAATGCTTGTTGACTTTTCTTAGGCGGATGCCTTATGTTGTTCTTTTATCTTTCCCTCCCTTTACTTCAACAGGCGTCCTTAAAAGAAACAGGCAGTGATCAATACAGTCCTGATGATGATCCCGGTTCACTAGGAGCCTAGGGATCGAAACGTTGACGCTTAAAACAGTGTTGCATGATATTAAGTTGTACATTAATCTGTATACACTGTATGTCGGAATTTGCTTAGATTTATTACGATATTGCAAACGACAGTTGGCTCCAAAAACTCTCTTTTGCCTGTAAGAAATGTTCCTCTTGATTCACTTACCCTTCTCTACTTTACGCTCTTTCTAACTCTTGGGATAGGTACAGGATTGTGCTCTATCTGAATGTTTATATGTGACCCTCTTAAGGTCAACCAACTTTTTCAATTTTTTAATTAAACCGCTTCTCGCCCGGCTGGGTCAGGACGTTGAACTTTAGTACTCATTGTGGGCTATAAGTTTATTTGTCCAGTTATTGATTGTCATTAGGACCGTTGTTCTCCCTAAAATTGGACTTGAGGTAGCCAACATTTCAACCTCTTAATTTAAAACCTTTTGGGACATTCAATTCAATTAAATAAGATTCATTTTTAATTGAAATAAAATAAGCCAACATGCCAGCGAGTCATTTATTCAACACTTCCATGTGTACTTATCATTTTATCACTTCTTATAGATGGGCTCAAATGGTAGAAAAGCTCAAAAGAGGAAAGTACAAACACAGCAGATACTAGATTTAAAACATATCAGGGCTGTGTAGCAACTTTTTTCTCTATGTTGTTTAACATTCTCTGTAAAGACAAGACACTGATCCTTGTAATATTTAAATGCAAGTTGTATGAATTGAGTCAATTTCTATACAGTAACTGGATTATTTGTTGTTAAAAGTTGATTTAAAGGGAATTTCAGAGCAGATCTGCATCATCTCACAAAACCTATTCCAACTATAGAAAACAGAATGTGTTACCTTGTTTGAAAGTGTCCAATGCAAAATGATACGAAATGCAAATGGTCATCAACTTTGCCAGTCCGCAGGGATTTCTGTGCATTATATTAACTTGGCCATGGAGACACCGATGCACCATGTAAAAGGTCTTACACAGGACCATCATAACCCACTCCCACTCCCAACACCCTCCCCCGCCCCCACTTTAGCAACTTGCTTGAACGGAGGAAGAGTGTCACTAGGCAGGAATGAGTAACATGAAAAATGTGCTCAAGGTTCCAACATGAGCAATTTTACTTTATAGATCCTTCAATTTTGGTAGGAGACTGTGGTCTCAAAGAAGCTCAATTATACGATCTCTTTGAGTGAAAGGAGGGAGGGGTGGAGAGAAGTAGCGAATAACAGATGGATGAACACAGACTTAGATGGGTGGAGTGAGTGATGGAAACAAGGGGAAAAAAGCTGAATGGATGGAGACATGGATGGGAGAAAGAACAGTAGATGATGGATGAAAAGGGAATGAAAAACATGCAAAATAATGGAGTGGGTGAATACAACGAAAGATGAAGAGAAGTAGGTATGTATGCATGGAAGGTATTGACAGAATAAAGGATGGGAGGATGGAAAAAGTACAGCTGATGGACAGCAAGAAGGAAAACAAGATGGAAAAGACAAAGTAAGATGGAAAGAAAGAAGGAAAAAAGACTAGATGGAAACAAGGAAAGGAGGCTGGGTGGATGGAGAGATGGATGTGAGAAGGAAAGGTGGATGATGGATGAAAAAGAAAAGAAGGAAAAATACAATTAAGAATCGGGAGAAGGATCAAGAGGGGATGATAGATAAAAGGAGATGAGGAGAAGTAAGGATGTATACATGAAAGGAATTGAAAGAAAGATTGGTAGATGGATGGATGGCAAAATCCAGAAATGATGGAAAGAAAGAAGGAAAGCAAGATGGAAAAACAGGGAAAGAAAAAGGTATAAAAGACTGCAAAGAAAGTAGAGAAAAAAAGGCAAGAAATGCAAGAATTTCAGAATTCCCTCAGGAGGAAAAACCTCCTAAACTACTGCCAAGTTTGCTTTCCTCGTCCACTCACTCTTAGCGAAGATGGGGAGTATTTTACTTTTCTGGCTTCTCCCTTGGTATTAAACATTATTCTAATCCAATCAACGTTTTGTAGAGCGCTGCATATAACCTGTGAGTGTATCAGGCACTGGGAGGGTGGGGAAGGGGGGCTGCTGCTTGTAGTTGTCAGTTAAACATCCAGGTTTTTTTTGCCATCTATGAACTTCTGTAGGGTGGATGCAGTGCAGAGGTGGCGTGGGAAGCCAATCCAGGTCTTGGCAGCCAGGTAGGAGAAGGTGCAGCCACTGCTTCTGCTTTTGTGGCAGCCGGGCATGAGGGAAAGGGAGGAGAAGCTCAGTTGTCTGCCAGGTTGGTGGAAGTTCAGTCTGTGGTTGAGGTAGGCTGGTCCTTTGCTGTGCAGGGCCTCATAGGCATGGGTCAGCAGTTTGAACTGGCACCTTTTTGGACAGGGAGCCAGTGGAGCACTTTGAGTTGGGATGTAATGTGGGCTCTTCTTAGGAGGTTCAGGATGAGCCTGGCCGCAGCATTTTGGATGGTTTGCAGTCTGCTCAGCAGTTTTGAGATGATGCCCACGTAGATGAAGTTTCAGTATTGCAGGCGGCTATTGATGAGGGCTTGGGTGATGGTTCGTCTGGTGTTGATGGGGAGCCATTTGAATATTTTTCGGAGCATGCAGAGGGTGAGAAGGCAGGCTGAAAAAACAGCGTTTATCTGCTTCTTCATGGTGAGCCTGTTGTCGAGCATAATGCAGAGGCTTCTGGCATGGCCTGTGGGAGTGGGTGAGGGCAAGGGGCCCAATTCTGCTGGCCACCGTGAGTTGTCCCATGGGGAGGTGTTGCTCCTGAAGATAAGTACCTCAGTTTTGTCGATGTTGAGGCATTTGTTTTGCATCCAGATGGCTACGCTGGTCAAGCAATAGTGGAAATTGGTTTTGGTGTTAGTGGGGTTTGAGGATAGGGAGAGGATGAGCTGAGTGTCATCAGCATATGATATGATGTTCATACCATAGAATGTGACCAGTGTGGCCAGGGGGACTATGTTTGTATTGAACAGGGTTGGACTCAGTGAGGACCCTTGGGGAATGCTGCAGATGATGTTCTTCAGGCCTGAGGTGTAAGGCGTGAGGCAGAAGCTCTGGGTTCTTCCAGTGAGGAAGGAACCAAATACTTTTTAGGGCATTTCCTCGGATACCCATCTGATGGAGTCCATGTAGGAGGGTGTAGTGTTCAGAAAAGAACAGACGTCCAGAGTCGGTGGACAGTGAGGATGGTGTCTTATTTTAGTGTTGGACAAATGGGCATCACCATTAAAGATTATGCTAATTATCAATACACGAGGGGCATGATTACCATGGAAAAGGCAAAAAATTACACACTTATTGATAAGGCAAAAGGCACACACTTATATAGTTGTTTATCCCTTTCAGGAAAATTACGTATATGCTAGTTTGTAGAGTAGACACGGGAAAGTGACAGATTCTTAAAAAGTTGATTCAGTTATCTTGAACCAACTACTGTGCATCTGGTTACAACACTACGACAAGTATTAAACAGGTTTTTTAATTAAAAGCATATCACCACATGTGTTTGGTAACAGTATATAAACTTTATTACACTTTACAAAATATTAAAAACCACTTTAAAAACATTTAGCAATAAACATGATCATCACAATATCTTGAATAAAATGTCACAGAATCAAAAGGTCGACGCGGCGTTTCGACTTTCTCTAGTACACCTTCATCAGGACTGATTCTAGACAATTAAAATCATAAAACACAGAGTTACCAAACAGATAATAGTGTCTGTTACATTATTCATCTGTCTATTGTTGCATTTCGTCATCCCGATCTAAAGTACTCTACTACTTCTCATGAACTGCACAATATCTATTGAATTACACTGCACATAGTGTGTCTCTTTTATCCAAATCACATAATCTTCTTCTTGACAGGTCTCATTAGTACATATATACTACCCTCTCTTTTGCCTTCCCCTTGGACATGTGTACATCCATCATGGTATCCCCAAGTTTCCATCACCAAAAATTAGTACCTCCTGTAATTGAATGCGTACCTTGTTGATCCAAATGGATTTATTATCCACGTGGATGGAACTAGTTGGTTCCACGGGGAGTCCTTTTTTGAAAATTTGGACCACTGGTGGATTTGGCTTTGCTAGTGGTTATTCGCAAAGTTGCTCTGTCTCTAAATAAAGATATATAGATACCAACAAGAATTTTTTATTATTATATGCATGATAATTTTTATGTTTGGGCTGTATACAGTCATGGATCTCTTTAGTACATACCATAATCGTGGGTTAATTCAATTTCCACTGCTTAGAGATCGGCTTATTCTAGAATATGGTAGGAGACTTGATATCCTCCTTCTATGCCTGTGGGTATAAAAACACAAATGTGCAGGCTTGTTTTTTAGTTGTTCCTACCCTATTTTCACTAAAGGACAACATACCTTGATAAGGCTCTGTTCTTGCCGTGTATTTAGCTGCCAGGAGGAGCCACCGTTTTATAAAATTGATCGTCTGGCACTGTTCTCCCTATGGAATTAATATTAATGTTGTGGGATATATCACTTAACTTTCTTATTGCTCTCTCTTAGTTTTATTATAAATTTCATTGTCATGGCACTCACCGTGGGAGTACTGGTTGCAAAAAAAACCAAAACCTCTTTCAATTAGGTGAGGATGTTTGCCACACACGATAAATGTTTCGTGATTCTCCTCTTCTGTTTGATGATATCTGTAGGGGATTGCGTACCAAGAGTTATATTCCTATGTTTAGATGCACTCACTTTTGTTTGTATTTAGATCTAAATATATATTCTTTTCTTTACTATTATACTGATGTAATTAGGACATAAAACTCTTTTGCATGTAGCTCTGTTATAAGGTTTCCTTTGACTCGATTTTTAGTCAATTACTTTTCTTTACTATTATACTGATGTAATTAGGACATAAAACTCTTTTGCATGTAGCTCTGTTATAAGGTTTCCTTTGACTCGATTTTTTGTCAATTACTGTAAGGGGCCAACTAGGATCAAGCTATTTCAATAGACGTTCTGTCTCTATATTTACTCTAATCTATACCGGAGGGGTCTGCGCTGTGATTATTTCACTCACCAATATAGTTGTAGTCGGCCTCCCTGCTCCTTCCTTCCTGGCAGCCCGTCCTTGTTCTCACCGCACGGCGTTCTGTGAAAATGAACGAACCGTGACGTCTGGCAGCCTAAATAGTAAATGTCAGATGATTGGGCGCCCAATTGCCGCTGTTATGATTGGTTACGACGTCACTGTGTTGTAGCGGTAGTCATGGCGACCGCCGAGTAAGCGAGCTCGCTCCGATTGGCTAAATTTCTTATTAGGACAAAGCCTATTCATTTAAAGCGGAAGGACGCGTTACTATGGTAGCGCTGTCGCTCTATTTCTCTGCGATTATAGCTCATGTTACGGGCACAGAATGTAGTTTTACTGGAGATAAACTGCATAGGGGTTTTGTTCTTGGGACGCGTTACTTTTGGGCACCCAATCGCCGCTGTTATGTTTGGCTATGATATCTCTATGTTCTAGTGGGAGCTACGGCAATCGCCGTTTTAGCAAGCTCACTCCGATTGGCTAAATTTCTTGTTAGGGTCAATCCTATTAGTTAGGAGGGGGTGAACGCGTCGCTCTGGCAACGCTACCGCTCTTTTCCCTAATGTTGAATCATATAGTATTTTGGCTAGGTAAACGCGTCGCTGTAACAACGCTACCGCTCTTTTCCCTAATGTTAAATCATATAGTATTTTGGCTAGGTGAACTCCCTCTTGTTTTTGCTC
This sequence comes from Lissotriton vulgaris, assembly GCF_964263255.1. Lineage (NCBI taxonomy): Eukaryota > Metazoa > Chordata > Amphibia > Caudata > Salamandridae > Lissotriton > Lissotriton vulgaris. The sequence goes on along the minus strand of NC_141687.1, from coordinate 2,123,570,965 downwards.
ATGGGACGTGTTGCTATGGGACGCGTGATATACCTGTAATGTGAAAAACCTGTTGTGCAGGCCACATTAATTGGTCTGGGCGAGGCCAACATACATGCATCGATGCTTATGTGTCACCGTGAGTCCTGTCAAAGAAAGTCCCTCTCTTATCCTGATGTTCTTTATTTACACGATTTAACTCAATTTATAATTTAAAGCTTATACAAGACCACAGACTCGCGTCTTGCGCTCCCTTCTGTGGGGTGATTCACAGGACGCTTAGACGTGTTTGTTTGAATCCTGAATGAATATATCTTATTACTATTTATAGACTTTGTGCTGGCCCGTTTTATGAGATCTCTGTTTGGTTTCTATATTCTATCTATGGATACAACTCAGTTTCGGTTTCTTTAGTAGGAATCATAACATTTATTAGATAGACCTGGGCAAATTAGGGAAACATTGCTCCTATTTGATTAGGGTCTACTATGTTTGTCTATTCAGTTTGCAATCTCATTCGATTATAGTTTTATTCTTAGGAAGCACATTTAATGTTAAAGGCTACCTTGGATATGATGGGGAACCTCGCTCTTGAGTGTTTATCTTTTCTACATCTTATTCATAATTTCTGCACGAATGTTTAGGTATATCTAATAGATCATGTTGTCCCTTTTTATTCGTAATTTTTATTGGGGGTATAATGCTGTATGTTTCTTCAATTAAGAATTATTTCCTCCCAATCTTCTCTGGAGTTCAAACCACACCTTACGCTGTTAAAGGAAGACATGTAAAATTGTTCCCGCCTTTTTCTCTTATTGTCTAAGTTACCTCCTCTCTTAGTTCCTGTGATTTTCTCAAGCCCGCACCACTTAAGATCATCAATTTGGTGTCCTGCGTTTCGCCAATGTTCAGTTAGGGGTGCCCCTAGTTTGTTAGTCCTTATAGCTGATCGATGCTCATTCAAGCGCAATCTAATCTCTCTGGATGTCTCGCCTATGTAGGATTTCTGGCAAGGGCATTGAATCAAGTAAATGACGTTTTTTGTCCTGCAATTCATGAAGCTTTTTATGCTCATTGATCTATCATTGACTGTTATAATGTCACCTTTGATGATGCTTGAGCAGTTGCTACAACCTAAACATGGGTATGTCCCCGTTGGCATGGGGGTCTCATTAATGGTGCGCTGGCTATTTGTGACCTTTTCTCTGTATTTATGTACCAGAGAATTCCTAATGGTTTTATTTCTTCTATATGAGAAGATGGGCTTCGGAATCGGAATTTGAGTTTTATCTCTTATTAGGTGCCAATTCCTATTTATAATGTTTTTCACTCTATGGCTCACTTGTGAGAAATTCGTTACAAACATAATAGATTGTTGGTTATCCTGGGTCTTTTCTTTAGGTAAAAATAGATTATCCCTATTGAAATATTTGGCCCGTTTGTAGGCATGTCTGATCATTCTTTTAGGATAGCCTCTCTCTAAGAATTTTTCTCTTAGGGTAGCCGCATGTTTTTCGTAGTCTTGCATAGAGGTACAATTCCTTTTAAGCCACAGGAATTGACCAAAAGGAATGTTGTTCTTCTGTGAGGCAGGATGGTTACTTTGGAAGTGCAACATCGTGTTCCTGTCAGTGGGCTTTGTATAGAGTTCTACAGTTAGGTGACCCTCAGTATGTTTCATGATAATATCAAGAAACTCTACGTGTTGTTTATTGATATGTGAGGTGAACTTCAGGTTGGGATCCCCGAGGTTTAACCAGAGAAGAAATTCTCCCAACGTCTCTGAGTCTCCTGTCCATATGAAGAAGATATCGTCTATATATCTGCCCCATTCTGAGATGTTGTCATAGAAAGGGGCATCTGGATTGTAGATGTGATTATCTTCAAATCTAGAGACATATAGACAGGCCAGACTTGGGGCACATGTGGCCCCCATGCTGGTCCCCTTGATTTGCCTGAATAGGTCATCTTGGAACAAAAAGATGTTGTTTTTTAAGATTAAGGTGATACATTCCAGAATGAAAGTTTGGTGATGTTCAGATAAATCCTGTTGGTTTCCTAGAATTTCTTCCATAATGTCAATAGTGCTATCCTGAGGACTGTTTGTGTATAGCGCTTCGATGTCCAAAGTCACTAACACTTGTGTATCTGGATTAAACGTAAGACCCTCAATTTTTTGGATCATATGGGTGGTGTCTTTGATGTATGCTTTCTGTTTTTGTACCAAGGGTTGTAGAAACACCTCTACATACTTACTTAAAGGTTCTGTGAGTGACCCTATGCATGAAACTATCGGTCTCATGGGTGGATCATTAAGGTCTTTGTGCACCTTAGGGAGGCCATACAGAGCTGGGATTAGGGGATCTGAGTTCATTAGAAATGCAAATTCATCCTCGCATATTACGTTATCATCTTTGGCGAGTCTGAGCATCCTTCCTATTTCTTCCTTTAAGGTCTGCCATTCATCCCTATTTGATTTACTGTAATGGTCCCTATTGTTAAGGAGTTTGTACATTCTGTTGTTGTAGTCTATGTTATCCATCAATACAATACTTCCCCCTTTGTCTGCTGGTTTAATTGTTAGGGTCTCGTTTTTTTCAAGGAGTTCTAATGCCCTTTTCTCTTCTCTACTCAGGTTAAAAGGTGTCCAGATTTTTTGCTTAAGGAGATTTTCTATGCTTTTATCAATGGATCTTTCAAAAGCCTCTATGTCTTTATGTACTAGACTCAGAGATGGAGTCCAAGTGGATTTATTTTTCAGGCCTGACTTATTCTGTCTGGGATGAATATCTTTTCCTTCGAAGAATACACGCAGTCTGACTTTTCTAAAAAAAAATTGTAGATCCCTTTCCAATGCATACCTGTCTACAGGAGAACAAATTGCAAACCCCAGGCCCTTTTCCAGTAATTTAATTTCTATTGGAGTGGGATGGTGATTAGACAAATTAATTACTGCTGCTTTCTGTGTGGTATTTAGTCCCATTGCTTCTGACTTCTGGTGCGTGGACGTTGAGGGTGTTGGGCTTGTGGCTATTGTGGTTGTTGATTGTAATTGTTGCGGCCCCTTCCCCTCCCTCGTTGTTGGCCAAATTGCTGGTTGCGGTTGCCTAAAAAAGAGAGACCTTCCTTCGCCTGTGGTTGTTGTTTGTTATGTTCACCATTTTTAGTTTTATCATTCATCTGTTCACCTTCTGAGTCACTGCTCGTGTATGAGGTATCAAAAAACCGCACTTTCCTTTTAGGAAAGTTTCTAGGTTGGTTATGCCATTGTCTGCGGGGTTGTAGTGTGACACTGTGCCAAAGGCTGGGGGGAGGTTGACAGATGTTGACAGATGTCATCTGTGGCTTCGATTAGACCTGTTTCTGAGCTGTAATTAGCGTGAAATCCCGATTGGGATGGATCCAGGAGGTTGATGATCTCTAGCTGATTGGATAGTTGTCTGTTTAGTGCTTTTTCAAGGACTTTAGTCAGGACAGGTAGCAGGGAGATGAACTGGTAGTTCTTGAGTTCTTATGAGTCTGCAATAGTTTTTTTAGCAGAGGTTTTACTTCTGCGTCTTTCCATCCTTCTGGGAAGGAGGCAGAAATGATGGATGAGTTGAGGATGGTGGTGAGTTCCTCACTGAGGTAGTTGCTCCCTAGGCTGAATATGTGGTGTGAGCAGGGGTTTCTGGGTGCTCCTGAGTGGATGCAGCTCATGATGGTAGCAGTGGTTTGTGTGGTTTGTTAATCCCATGCAGTGATTATAGTGTATGAGGTGGAGCCGCTGCTGTTGAGGAGTTTGTCGTGATTGTAGTTGGTTGATTTCAGGTTGAAATATTCATTGATGGTGGAGAATTTGTTGTAGAAGAAGTCTGGAAGGGTGTTGCAGAGCTCCTGCTAGGGGGTTATGTTGTTCTTGATTGCTGAGTGGTTGATGAACTCTTTGATGATGCTGAAGAGTTCCTTGCTATGGTTGGAGCTAGCTTCCAGGTGGGTGGCTGGGGCTTCCTTATTGTTATTTTTTTCAGGCATATGTGATATTTATTGAGAGCCACTTTGAAGTTGGCTTGGTGGCGGTGTGTTTTGTTGGCGCTCCAGATTCTTTTTAGCAATTTGCATTTGCATTTGGAGGCTTTTAGTACAGGAGGGAATCAGCTGGTATGTTTGGAGGATCTGCCTTGTTTTGAGGATTTGAGGGGTGTGGCTTTGTCAGCACGTTCGGTAATACCGGTCTTGAAATTTCGGATGGCCACCTTGAGGTCGGCGGTGGTGTCCGGAGGTGGGGGAGGTTTTGAGGGTGATGTACCATAGATTTTTCGTTACCTTGCACCAGAGCCTATGGGAAGTGCTGGTCTGGTCGGAAGCGATGTTGAGGGTGGTAAAGATGGAGAAGTGGACGATTGAGTGGTCAAACCAAGTGATCTCTGAGGTGTGACTTTATTTGTTGCTGGGTGTGAAGATAGGCTCCAGAGTGTGTCCAGCTATGAGCATGGGGTTAGGGATGATTATTCATGTCCACATTGGAAGGCAGTACAAATTGTGGAGGACAAAGATATTATGATCATATCAGCCTGTTCTGAGATGTCTCCAGCCACTGAATTCTGGATCTATGGCAGGCATCTTAAATCAAGCCCTTTGTTAGAGCTGAGCAAAGCCTACACTGTTATTTAGAACCCCAATCCTCTCGCTCACTCACAGAGAAGTAATGTATGTATGTATGTATTATTATTATTATTATTATTATTATTATTATTATTATTAATATTATTATAATAAATAATGCTATATGTAGAGTGGAAAACAGTCCCCTAATAAAGGTACCTAATAGGCACCTAATAGACACATCCAGACATGTAACAACTTTACAGCTCATAGAACCAGGTTTTTAAGACGTTCCTAAAGGTGTAGAGATTGCTAATAGAATGAAGATAGTCTTGCATATTGTTCCATAGGCAAACCACCTGTGCAGAAAATGATCTACCACAAAGGCGAGCTTTCTTAAATGTAAGAACTCTGAGCAGATTGGCACTCACAGAGTGCAATCATCTAGTTGGAAGATAGTGCGGCAGCTTAGGTCAAAGCAGAAGGGGACGAATTCAATGAAAAGCTCTATGTGCTATGGATATAGCTTTAAATGTTATACGCTTACCCACGGGAAGCCGATAAAGAGAATCCAGACACTCTGATGTAGAGGAAAAGCCTGGCCAGGATAAAGCTAGTTTTGCAGCCGCTGCTTGTATGCGATGGTGACGTTGTACAAGATATCTAGGTCCACCTAAAAATAAGGCGCTGCCACAGTCAAGTCTGCTTAAGATAATACTTTGCATCACAAGAGGGGCGGAGATGCATTGGGAGCAGAGGTGGAATTTTACAGCATACCCTAATTAGCCCAAAATAAGTGAAAGACAGTTTATTGTCCTGAGTAGAGATAGATAGATCATTAGCTATATAAACTTATAGATTTCAAATACCCGAACCTGTAATCTGATCTGAGTTATCCTCCAGTAGCCATAGTTTTGTTGCCAAAGGTATCAAAAGAGACCATGATTCATTACCTCAGTCTTCTCTGCTTTAAACTTAAGGGAGTTAGCTCTAAGCCACTGCAAGACTTCTCACATGCATTCATGGAAAGCTGCCATTGGATAACGTCAGGTACGATCCAAAAGGAGTATTAGTTGAGTGTCATCAGCGCAAATCACAAATTTTAGGCCATAAGATCTAATAATCTTAGCCAGTGGCCTTGAATACACAGTACATAATGTTCAGCTTATTGATGAGCTATGTGGCACTCCCTGTTTAACTGCTTAAAAAGCGGAGCAAAAGGGGACCAAAAGAACTGCCTGTATTCTTCCTTCCAAGAAAGAAGCCAGCCATTGCAGAGATTTTCCCTTTAACCCTATTTCTAAAAGCCTGGTTAGCAACACATTATGATTTATAGTGTCAAACATGGCAGATAGGTCAAGTAGTACCAAAACTACCTGATGACCCCCGCCTGTTGCCATAGATTGATCATCGAATGCAGTAACCAAGGCCCCTTCCATTTCAAGGAGCGAGCAAACCCGAACTGAGCCCTATCTAATAATTTGTGTTCTTCCAGAAAACTAGAGGGTATATTGTTAACATACTTTTCCAGATATTTACTGGGAAAGGGGTGAAGAGAATGGGCCTAACATTACTGAATATTGCTGGATCATCCAGCAGCTTTTTCAATAAAGAGAGTACTAGTGCTTTTTTATACTATAAAGGCACAGTGGCTGCTTGCAGGGACTACAGATTGCAACTAATGGTCATGCCTCATAGGTGGATAACAGTTTCCAGATTCTAGGTGGGTGGTAAGGATTCAATAGAGAGCCAGATGAAGTGGAGTTGGCAATGTTAAGAAATTCACTTTCTAAAAAAGATCTAAGTTGTTTGGTGCTACTAACATCGTGTCTGCCATAGAAGAGGACAGGTTAGTTTCTGTTGCCTGAATGCAGGTAGATGAAGGGTTTGAGTCAGAAAATAAAGCTGGCAAAGGTCTTCAAACGTACTCTTGCTAGGTCATCGCATCATGATTGAGGGGGAGTTGCTTGATGTTGAAGACAGAGAGGGTTAGACAGGTTACACGCGATAGAGAAAATGATTCAAACAGGAATGGAGACCTGTGAAATTGAATTTGCAAAATATTCTGCCTTGACTCTTGTACATTCTAATTGACTCCTTATAGTCTGATCTTTAATCCACAGAGAAGTGTGAGCGCCACACTCTTTCAAGTTTCTAACAATGGCTTCTGACTGTTCACAGATCATCGTTAAACCAAGGCGTAGAAGGGCGATGACATAGAGGTCTCTTTTTTAAGGGTAATGTGAAATCTAGAGCTCTTGTCATCCAGGCCTGGAAATGATCATAGGCCTCTGTAACTAAATTGGTGCAGATAGGAGGGGGAGAAGACAGAAGATGTTCCCCCAATTCCTCTGGTGATAATTTAAACCAAGACAGTTTAAAGCCCAGAGGAGACTTTTCCTTATTTGGTATACCAAATCCAATGTTATCAGATGGTTGCAAATGAAATTTCATTAATGAGTGATCAGTCCAAATTAGATGACATACTTCAATTATATTAATCAGGCCTTGAGTGGAGAAAATTAGATCCAAAGTGTTTTCATGGATATATGTGGGGCCTGTGACCAATTGATGGTAGTCCTGAGCTGCCATGAAATTCAGCAGATGATTGATAATTGGTTACTGAACTCTAGGCAGAATGTGCTGTTATAAGATCCACACCAACGAGGACACGGTGTGGAACCCCAGGACAGCCAGGAGTTTCAGATGATCTTTAACAATACAAATAAACACGCATACAAGCAACCCCAGCTTTATTCCTGCAAGCCCAAGAGAACCAGAAAGGGAAAAAACAAGAAATGTCAGGGAATCTGAAATACAGTGCTAAATTTGCAGGAACTGAAAGCAACATAACAAAATAGGCAAATAAGGTATGATTACAGCAGGCCTAAATGCTTTCAGTTCCTAGATTACCAATGAAATGGATTTCCTAACCTGTTAGTGAACACACAGATTAGGTTAGTACTCTACTTCCTGAACTTAACTACTGTTGCTCGGTATCCATGACTGCCAACCAGCCTTTTTGTCATGTTTCATGCAAGTGTATAGAACACATGTGGTCTGCCTAGTCTCCTCCGCGTCACAACCTGGGTCGTCCCACTGAGGCTGCATGATCAGAGATGTCAGCCAGAAACTTCCTCAAACTACTAACTGGCTGGAAGGCCAGAGTAGGCCCCATTTATAAAGTACAGGAATAAACCAAAAAGAATGATTGCAGTTTGGATTTCTGAGCGTGTTCCCATAGGGAAACAATTTGCGTAGAAAGTCCTGATCTCAACTATATCTGTTAACGTGGATGCATTGAAACATTAATTCATAACAATCATTCATTTTTCATAATTGCCACTAATAAGGGAGCATGACTCAACACATTGAGCCAAAATAAAAACATGTTTATCAAACCAAACCAATCATTAATCAATACCAATAGCTCTGGTTTGATAGATTACACTTAAGAACATTTTTAGACATCCTCCAAGGGAACCATACACTAAGTAAACAAAGGCCCTCTGCCTACTCTATAATAGATGCCTGCTTCAGATTTTTGGGAAACCCGCTGCTCAAAATATATAGGAGAATCAAAGAGAGCATATTGTACAAGTAAAATAATATTGTAAAACTAAGTGGCAGGTAAAATCCCAGAGGAAGTCTGTGTGAAATCTTGGAATCATGCATCAACCAAAATCTTTGGCCAACCAAAAAGGAGAGCGTGAAACATAGTAGAGGCTTTCCAAAAGTAGACATCTGTTCCAGCCAAGTGATAGGTCACTGAATCTTTTGTAAAGCATTTGCAAGATAAGTAGATTGTAGTTTTTTTTAAAACTTTTTTTATTGGTATTTTGCATGGTAACAATACATTTTCAGACAAATTTAGTACAAGGACATTCTGGGTCATCACCGGCCTTGTGGTGTTATAAACTGTACAAATCACATATTTGGATCTCAAATCTCATCCAAGCAGTTACAATATACTTGTGTATATACCAATTTTCAATTATATAACAAAATGTAACAATTAGCTTATCCCCAGCCTCCCCCCACAAGGTTGTGTTATGTCGTATTGTCTTGGGAACATTGGAAGACCACACTTTTGTATGTTTAACATTTTTACATTATTCTCAGGTAGTGGAGGGTCCCCCAGCTCTGTATCTACTATGTAGTCTCTTTGTCCCGACTGAGCTACTTCTGCCTCCCCCGTCGGAAGGTTGTCCATTTTGTTTTGTTGTTTAAATCTGTTTTATTGATTTCCAGCGCATCAAACACATTACAATAAAACAAAACAGGGCCCCGAAGGCAACCCTGGAAGCACTGGCTGTATTCACCTCTTGCACCAATGAGCTAATTGTGCGAGCTTCCGGATGATATGGTGTGTCCATGAAAGCAAGTATCGGGAAGCCCTTGGTCAGGTGCGCTTTCAGATGCTCCGTAAACAAACAAACTTCCCCCCCTGGTTTCCCCCCCAACTGCCCCCTCAGGTGTGTCGCTTCTCTCCTCTAGATGGTGCTGGTGTGAGCCCTAACCTTGGGGGATGTCTTTCTTGGCCGGCTCATCTGTGAGTCGTAGCAGCCTGAGGTATGTCGGGCATGTTAGTTCCCTGAACTCCCCAGCCAGTAATGCAATGAAGGGCTGCCAAACGGTAGTAAAGGAGTCTGAGGTTTGAGTTAAAGTCGCCTGTATCCGCTCCATCCCCAGGATATACCAAAGCCTATGAAGCCAGCCTGTGTGTGTAGGTCTCCTTGTGGTGCCCAAAAGTGAGAGAATATGATGTGCCGTCGCCCCCACCGCTAACCCCACGGGTCGCCCCTATTCGATTTAAGTGGAAAATTCAAGGTGTTTGGGAGGCCCAGTAATGTATAGGTGGGGAAACGGGGGATCTCTGTCGCAAAATGTTGATCAATGTCATCTAATACTTCCTTCCAATAGTCGGCTACCTCCGCACATTCCCACAGCAAGTGGGTCAGCGTACCCACTTGACCGCACCCCCTCCAGCATGCAGAGCTACGCGTCGGATTGCCCTGATGCAGCCTGGCTGGCGTCAGATACCAGTAGTATGCGATCTTAACTGCCAACTCCCTACTTGCCACATTTCTGGTGATGCGATGAGCTCTATGGTAGATATCGCGCCAGGGTTCTTCCGATATCCGATTCTCAGCGCTTCTGGCCGGCAGAGCATAAGGTAGGTATGGGTGGGCTTAACATCTCATATAAATCTGTGATCGCCTGCCTGTCTGTCTTTTTCGTGATGAGCCATTTCTCATACATTGTAAGGCGTCGGCCCACGTGGGGCAGCATGTCTTTTTGCGTTAGCCAATGACAAATCTGGAAATATTGGAACCGGTGCGGCGCCACCAGAGTGTACATCTCCTTCAAGGTATCAAGCTGGATAAAGCCTTCCAGGTCAAACAGATGACCAGCTGATTTACATTCGAGACTCGCCATTGGCCAAACGCCTGAGGTTCCATCCCGGGGGAATGTCGGATTATCAAATAGGGGAGTAATGGGTGAGGTGAAAGTGGTGAGGCCTCTGTTTACCGCTGCCACACCTTGAGGAGATAGCGAGTACTAGGCAACTTTTTGACATAATACGGTCTGTCAGAACACTTCAGGAAGGGGACCTTCCAGGGCGACATTTGGGCCATCGCTCGGCCCTGGAAAAGCCACCTTTTTTCCGACTCCGGGTGATTCCACTCCAGGACGTACCGGAGCTGTGTCGCTTGGAAGTAGTGAAAAAGGTCAGGGATGCCCAGACCACCCTCCATAGGAGCCAGTCTAGCCAAATCTCTGAGAAGCCGCGGAAACCTACCCGCCCAAACGAATTGCCGTATTACGTCCTGCATTTTCTGGAACAGCCCTATCGGTGGAGTCAATGGAATAGTTTGGAACACATAGAGGGCCTTGGGCAGCAAGGACATTTTAATCGTCGCCACTCGCCCCAACCAGGATAAGGACAACTGCCGCCATCTTTTTAGGTCCCCCTGATTTTGCGCAAAGAGTGTCGCGTAGTTTTGATCTACCATTTGTGCTGTGCTAGGCGTCAAGACAATCCCCAGATATGGCAATGACATCCGGGATGAAAGACCCCCGAAGTGTCGTTGGCCATCATGCGGATCTGCGGGCATTACGGCCCAGAGGAAGAATCAGAGATTTCCCTACATTCATTTTAAACCCCGAGACCTTCCCAAAGGCCTCCATTTCAGTGAGGAATGCCGGCACGGTACGTTTGGGATTGTCAACCACCACCAGTATGTCATCGGCATATAGGCTGATGGTATGGGGCTCCCCTCCAAATGTGATACCAGCGATATCCGGGTTATCTCAAATTTGTTGCGCAAATGGTTCGATGTAAAGCGCAAACAAAAGGGGTGAGAGTGGGCACCCTTGCCCGGTGTCCCGCCAGATAGCAAAGGGCCACGAGCCGATGCCGTTAACCCGCATCATTGCTTTAAGGGATTTATAGCAACTGGCTACCCATGCGCGAAATCGTTCCCCAATGCCAAAGCACGCCAATGTCCTGTCCAGGTATCCCCAGTTCACCCTGTTGAACGCCTTCTCGGCGTCAACAGATAAGAGAGCCGCATCTGAATCGTTAAAGTGGGCTTTATTTATAAGATGTAACATATGCCTAGTATTATCGCTAAACTGCTGAGTGGGAATGAAAGCCGATTGATCAGGTTCTATTATGCCCGGCATGCATGGTCCAAGCCTCGCCGCCAGAATCCCAGTGAAGATTTTAAGATCCTGGTTGAGCAGGGAAATGGGCCGGTATGCGGCGCACTGCGTAGTGTCTTTGCCTGGTTTAGGCAAAACTATCATATCCGCAGCCAGCATATTAGGTGGAATGGAGCCCAGTCCCTGGAAGGAATTGAACAGTTTAGTGAGAACTGGCGCCAATAATGGGCAGAAGGCTTTATAAAACCCGGCGGAGAAGCTTTCGGGCCCTGAAGCTTTCAGCGGCTTAAGGCGTGCTATCGCAGATAACACTTCCTCCGTCTGGATCGGGCGTCCAGGGAGAGTGCGCCAGCCCTGTTAAGTGCTGTAACCACCGCCTGACTGAGGTAAGCCTCCCCCTCCTCGGGGACTGAAGTGGGGTCTGCATCATAAAGTGAGGCATAAAATGCCCGAAAAGCATTTGCTATCTGAACATCTTCAGTGAGCAATTGCCCCTCTGGGCTCTGTATGCTGGAAATTTTAGATCTTTGGACCCGTGCCCTAAGTTTTCTGGCCAGCAGGCGCCCCGTCTTATCCCCTCTCACATAATATGTATGTTTTAAGTGTAGGGCTGCGTATTCTGCACGATCAATGTTGAGGCCCGCGAGCTGCGCCGTAGCTGCCTTTAGCTGTTGCCAGATCCTAGGGGCCCCGGTTCGGCTATGTACCCATTCCAGTTCTAACACCTGCACCATCAGAGCCTGTCTTCTGTCCTTGCGTTCTTTAGCCTCCGCTGCAGCAATTGTTATGAGATCCCCGCATACCACCACCTTTAGCCTTAAGCGCCCCCCAAACCGCCACTGGGACCTCTGCGGTGTCGTTAAGACTCAAGTAATCCGAGATGCTTTTTGTATTTGCTGTGTGACCCATTTGCGCTGCAGCAATGTCTCACAGTGGCGCCACCTGCCTCTTTGTGCTGTCGTGCGAGGGATCGACAACTGAAGTGTGACCGCGTCATGGTCGGAGAGTACGACCGGTGTGATGTCTATGTCTGTGACTGATGCGGCTAGGTCGGGGGTTCCCACGAAAAGATCCAATCTAGCATAAGGGTGGTGCACATGAGAGTAGAACGTGTACCCGTGGAGTTGGGATGAACCTCCCTCCAAAGGTCCAGAAATCCTCTACTAGTCAACCACTGCTTATCCTCTATTGAAATTGCCCCTGTGGCGGAAAAGCGGTGGCCCGATCTATCCCTGCACTGGTCCATCACCAGATTAAGATCGCCTCCCACCAATGTGTGTCTCGACTGAGCCGCCAGGACATCCGCCAGTGCCCCCTTAAGAAAACCTTGTTGATCAGTGTTGGGAGTGTATATCGACCCTATGACCAATGATCTGCCCCCCCACCTGAACACTGTACGCCAATAGCTTGCCCTTGATTTCGGCCACCTGGCCCTTAAAGTGTCTGGCAAAGAGAAGAGCGACCCCCGCTTTCTTCTCCATAGTGGAAGAGTAGTATTGCTGGGGGAAAGCCCTGGAGAGCATACGGTGCCAGTCCCTGGAGAGAAGGTGTATTTCTTGCAACAGGCAAATCGAGGCACCCAAATTCTCTAAGAATGATATGACGGCCCTCCTTTTAATGGGGTTGTTAAGCCCTTTCACGTTCAGGGTGATAATTTTCAGGACATCATCAGCCATTATGGGATCATAGTTGGACTTCCCAAACGGTGAGTGGGGCCAAAAACTCCCATTGCCCACCCGCACAGTTCTCTAGAGCGACACACCGGAGCCAACTGTCCCCATCCAGGACTCCCCGGTCCACCCACCCTCCCTCTCAAACCCCGCCACTCAACCCCCCCACCTGCTCTGCCCTCCCCAACTCCCAACACCCTCTTCCCTAGCTGCAACCCCACTACCCTAACCTGCCTCCCGGCCCCTCCCCCCTCCATAACTGGAACTCCCGCAACCCCCTCCTCCCCTCCCTCCCTAACCCCAACTTCAGTGCCCCAACCCAACTGTATAGTCCCAGGACTGGCAGTCCGTATCATCGGCCTGTGGTGAATGTACCAAGTGGAGCGAGTTGCCGTGACAACCCCCTAGCCCCCCGCTCGCCCCCCCCAGGCAAGCTATGCAGAGGTGCTTTAGAATGCCCCTCCCTGAAACACATCAACCCATCGGTTAAGTGTCCTTGTCAACTTCTCGGATGGCCAAGGCCCTTTCCTGCGTGATGGTGTGTGGGTCTGGTTTCAGGTCCATAGCCGAAGATCATCTACAATGGACTCTCTGCCAGCCTCCTTTGGTGGCGTGCTGCGACAGCCCTGGGGAAGGAGGCTTCTCTGACTGCTCAATGTCCAGCATGGTGCATGTGTCCTTAAGTTGTTGCAACTGTTGTAAGGCCCCGTTCCACTTGAAAATTAGGCGAAAAGAGTGTCCCCACAAGTATGGGATACCTCTGTCACGTAGACAGTCTGTGGCGACCTTGAAAGCTTTTCTTTTCTGGAGCGTGATGATAGATAAGTCCTGAAACAAGGCCACTGGATTGCCCTGATAGTGGAGCGCCTCCCGCAAGATACGCTCTTTAAGTGGGAAGTCCGGGAGAAAGGCTAAAATATCTGGAGGGGGCGCAGGCGCTCTCCTCGCCAACCCTACGCGATGCACCCTGTCAATTGTGATGTCAAAATCCGCAGCCTCCCCCAGAATCTCTCGGAAAAGGCCTCGCAGATAACTTCTGATATTCACCCCCTCCGCTTTGAGTGTAACGCCCCGTACTCTTATGTTATTGCGCCGTGATCTATTTTCCTAGTCTTCTGCATGCGCTTGCAAATCGACCTGTTGATCCTTGAGTCTGATAATTTGTTGATTGAGCTGTTCCACCTCTTCGCTCCGAGCTTGGTCCGCCTCTTTCACCGCCACCACACTTTCACCAAGGCCATCCACGTCCCGACGGATCTCCCAGACCTCCGCCGCTACCTTTGCTTCAGTGCGTGAAAATCTTCACGAAGGGAGTTGAACAGAGCCTCCAGAAAGGATTTCGTAATGGGCACCTCACCCTCGCTCGTTTCATTGTGCTGTTTCGGCGTTGCAGGGGAAGGGGGCCCCTTGTCCCCTTTGGCAGCGCCCTTACTTAGCATCTCAGCTAGCGTGCGCTCTCCTTTCCTCCGCTGGCTTACCATGTGCGCCACTGGCTCTGACCCTTACTCTGTTGGCGGTGGCGCACCCCCACACTGTTAGGGCTTCACCACTCCGTTCTCCTCAAAACCCAGTTACTCCTTTACCGTCCCCTTTGCCCACCAGTCAGGATGGGAATGTCCACCGGGCCCTGGTGTGTCTTGCTCAGTGTTACCTGTTGCCTTGTCCTCGGTCCCCTTTCCTCCGATGCTCCAGCCCTGCCCTCTGTACCTTCTTGATAACTGTCCTCAAACTGTTGCTGCGGAGTCTGCGCCACTCGGTCCGGCCTCCGTGAAATCAACCCCTAATGAAGGGCAGAGGTGCCGGTCTGTCCTCGTGATCCTCTCGATGGCCCCCACAGTCTCTGCACCTCCCCTAGACAGGGCTGGTATGGAATGCGTCTCGGGGACCAGCTACCACGCCGGAAGGGCCCCGGGTTGGGACCCCGAGAGCCAGGCCCCTCCGTTGCACCCGAAAGGCTCAGTGATGGTGTGACCTTTCACTGCTTGCCCTTTCCAGTCAGCCGGGCCTGCAATTTTGCTTATGGAGGCCCACAGTCAACAACAAGGGCCCTCTCCGTGCTTGCTAGGCTCCCTAATGATGGTATGCTCGCACCGCACCCAACTCCTCAATGGGGGGGGGCCCCCAGGTTTCTCCCCGCCGCAACCATTGCCACTGGTGGTTCTTTTCCCGTGTGGAGTGAGCCCGCAGGCTCCCTTCTCCCTCTCGAGCCGCCGCTCTGATCGAAGGGCTGACGTCTCCCCCACAAAATGGCACCTGGGGTCTTCTCAGTGCCCGGCTTTCCCTGAGCTGCAGCCCCCGATCCGCTCACTTCCGGTGCCTGCCGGTGTCACCGCCACTGTCGGGGGCCGCCCGACCTCCACCTCAGCAGTATGTGGTTGCTAGGCGTCCCCGTAGACCTTCGGAGGTGCCAGGCCTGGCAGGGCCTGCTCCGCCCTGGCAAGGCCTCTACGCCACGGGCTCGAGTTTCACGCCGCCGGCGCCCCCTCCACCTAACAGCCCTCAGGGTGCCGCCTCATGCTTCTCCGCTGTTGTCGGCCTGCCGCCAGCCGCCGCTTGCCGCTGTGGGTCCGCCTCTCCACCGCTCTGGGCAAAAGGACTGCAAGCACGTCCCAAGAAGGCCTGAGGGACCCCAGGATCATCGAGCTGCCACCAGCTCCGCACTGCTCACTCCAGGCTGGGTTACAGCCTCCCGGCCGCCATTTCGCCTGTATCGAGGACGGAACCTCTTGGTTCCCCGCGTGACACTCGCGCCTCCTGAGTCACCCCACGTCGGTTCCAGGTAATGCTCACTCACTCCCACCGCCCGTGTTACTCTGCGGGGGGAATTAAGCCGTTTTTAGCCCCCGGGGAGGGATGACACGGGGAGCACCCGGGATCTGCAGCCGTCTAGGTCGCCATCTTGGCAACGCCCCTGGAAGGTTGTCCTTTTTAAGTAGATCTGTCATCATAAGATACCAGGCTTTCGCCTCTTCCTTGAGAGTGTCATCCCTTCTAACTTTTTCCATACAAATAAGTTCCACCGCCGCCCACTCATGCACATCTTTAACCCAGCTTGCAACTGCGGGGGGATCTGGACTCAGCCACTTAATTGCTATTCTTCATTTTGCCAACACCAACCCCAAATGAAGACATTTTCTGTTGAGTTTTTTGTTCTTGGGCGTGGGGAGAAGTCTCAGGATTACCGTTCTAATACTAAGCTATATCTTCCATCCTGTGGCATCCTGCAGGCTTTCTAGTACTTTTTGCCAATAAGGGGCTAGTTCTAAGCAATCCCACACCATGTGTACAAAGTGTGGGTCTGCACATCTACTTCTAGGACAATAATTTGGATGATCAGGATATATTTTATGTAACACACGTGGGGTCAGGCATGTTTGTTGCTCGATGTTGTACTGTATGAGCCTAAACCTGGAGTTGGAACTGATCTGCTTGACCCCCTCATGTATCTTCTTCCATTCTACTGGTGTTAAGGGCTCACCCATTACAGCGTCTCACTTTCTGTGAATTGGTAAGGGATTGGTGGGAGAGTACTCGACAATCGCTCTATATATTGTATTGTATTGTAATTGCAGTTATATAGCGCTTACTACCCCTGACCAGGCGTCGAAGCGCTTTTTCGGCGGGTAGCACGCTACTCCGGGACCCACAGAGAATTAGTGTTGAATTAGTATAGTGAAACATGCAAGTACATTTTAAGTGGTGGATAGGTTAATCAGTTATTTGTATTTGGAATGATAGCAGAAGGATAGAGTAGGACAAAGGTTTGTATTTATTTATCGCTCACTTGTTGAACCATGCTATTCAGGGAGCCTATGGAGGATTAGTGGTGAATTAATATGGTGAAATATGAGGTAATTTCAGTGGTGGATATTAGTCTGTTACTTGGAGTGAGAAGGATAGCGGATGGATAAAAGGGGAAGAAAGATTTGCATTCATATAGCACTTGTTACCCCTGATGGGCGTTGAAGCGCTTTTCTGGCGAGTAGCACGCCACTCCGGAACCCATAAAGGGTTACTGTTGAAAATTAGTATAGTATAAATATGAAGTAATTTGAGTAGTAGATGTGTAATTCAGTTATTTGGGCAGTGTATTAGTATAGTTGAATATCGAATTTGAGAAGTGAAGCATGTTAGTCTGTTAATTTTTATTGAAAAAGAATAGTGGAGGGATAAAAGAGTGAAGGATTTTTTTTTTAAAGTCTTAGCAGTAGGAAGAAGCTTTTGGATGAGTAAAAAGGAGTTTTGGAGGGAAGGAGTAAGAGGGGAGAGTTTGTAAAAAGAGGTGTCAGATGATGCAAGGAGGGTTAGAGCAGGAGAGGGTCTAGAAAAAGGTTATTTTGGCGATCATAGTAGTGGTGTGGGGTTTGGCATAAATGAGAGTGGATGTAGAGGATATGTTGATAGATCTATAGGATGAGAGATAGGGTATTGCATTAGAAGGAGTAGTAGAAAGAAGTTTGAGAGGAGTCAGAAGGTTGGGGTAGAAGATATATTGAGTGAGGTATAGGCTGAGAAATAGGCTAGTGCATTGGAAATGCTAAATTAGAAGAAAGAGATAAGTATATAGATCCATAAGTACATTAAAAGTATATAGATACATAACAAAGTAAGTATTTTTAGATGAAATATATTGATAGAGGCACAGGATGAAAGATAGGGTATTGCATTGGATATGCTTTTTCAGGAGAAAAGTAACAGACACACAGATCCAAGTACATGGAAGGTATATAGATGTACAATGGAAGTATGTACATGTAGACCAAAAATGATTTTTATTTATTGATGATTATTATTATTATTATTATTTTTTCTTCTCTTAACAACATATTTGTTTTACATGTTTTATAAAGTAATACACAAAGATAGGTACATATCTATAGTGAAAACAAATGTTTATATACAGAGGGATATGCTGTAAATTTCTATTTCCGTATGGTGCTTATGTGGGGAAGAGCCAGATCTTGAGTAGTTTTCTGAAGACAAGGTGGTTGTCGGTGGATCTTATGTTGGGGGGTAAAGAGTTCCATAATTTGGCTGCTTGAACCGAGAAGGATGTGCCACCCATTGTTTTTTTCTTGTATGGTGGGATTTTGAGGCGAGATGCTCCTTTAGAGCGCAGGTTCCTTTTTTGAATGTGTTTGGTGATTTTATTCCTGATGAAGAGTGGTCCTATTCCATGTATTGCTTTGTGGGTAATACAAAGCAGCTTGAACGTGGATCTTCTGGCAACCGGTAACCAATGCAGGGCTTTCAAGGCAGGGGAGATGTGGTCTTGTGGTTTGATATGCAAGAGTAGTCTGGCAGCCGAGTTCTGAATCCGTTGTAGTCTTTTCATGGTCGCTAAAGGTGATCCGTGGTAGAGGCTATTGGTGTAATCGAGTTTGGATAGAACAAGGGAGATGGTAGCTTGGACCTTGTGTGGAAATCCCAAATGAGGGAAAATTCGTCTCAGCGTTTTTATAGTAGCAAAGCTTGATCTTGCTAGTTTATTTACTTGGACATTCATCGACAGCTTGGAGTCCATGGTCATTCCGAGGTTTCTTACTTCCTTCGATACTTTAGGCAGTGATCCCAGTTCATCAGGCCATGCGGCAAGCGGGTTGTAATTTTTCCAATCGCCACACACGTGAGTATTTCAGTTTTTGAAGCATTCAATTTGAGATGGCTCCAAGTCATCCACTGATCCACGGCTCTGAGACAGCTGAAAATTGGTGATTTTCCAATGTCTTTGGGGCATTCCAGTTGAAGGAGTATTTGCGTGTCATCTGCATAGTTGTAGCACGTGAGATGTTGAAAAGCATGGGCGAGATGATAGAACCTTGAGGGACCCCTGCTTTTGTGGAGTACGGTTTGGACGAGAAAGTTGGGGTGTGGATAACATTAGTTCTGTTTCGAAGGTAGAACGTGATCCAGTCTAGAGCAGTTCCATCTATGCCGGCTTCATAAAGTCTTTGTTTCAGAGTGTCTTGGTCAACCGTGTCAAAGGCAGCTGAGAGGTCCAAGAAGAGTAGCGCAGCAACACCGTTGCGGTCAACTGTATTCTTTAGGTCATCCCAGATGGCAAGGAGGGAAGATTCAGTGCCTCTTCCCGGACGGAATCCTGTTTGGAAATCTGAAAGTATGTCATTTTCTTCAATGAATTGTGACATCTGGGCGAACGCTGCTCTTTCTATCAGTTTGCCCAGGAAAGGTCCATTTGTAATGGGTCTGTAGTTGTCGGGGTTCAGCGGGTCCAAGTTTGTTTTCTTCAGTAAAGGGCGTATGTATGACTTTTTGAGTTCTTCTGGAAATATTTCAGTAGTTAAGGAATCGTTGATGATTCTTCTTACTGGAATGGCAGCAGAGGTTGTTAAAAGAATTGTCTTGAAAGTTTGTGGCGGACAGGGGTCAGAAGGGCTGCCGGCAGGCCTGCTTGCTTTGACCAGGTCCATAAATTTATCGTGTGAGATGTGTTGGAAGGAACGGAGAGGCTTGATTAGAGCATTCTTGGATAGTTGTTTTGTACAAGGGTTGGTGCTGGTGCTTTGTTTCTGTTGTAAGTACGAGTCCAGCGTGTCTGCTTTGTCCTTGTAATGATTTGCCAGTTTGTCTGTGAAATCTTGAGTAACAGGATGAGTTCCTTCTAGGCAATTTGGTTTTCAAAATTAATTGAATATTTTATAGAATTCTTTATTTGCACATTTAGCGTTTTGAATTCTGTCTGAATAGTACTTTTTCTTAGCTTTTTTGATAGCCGACTTATATAATCTGTTAATTTTTTGTAGGTGAAGTTTGTCTTGTTTGACATTTGTTTTGAGCCAGGTACGTTGCAGCTTTCTAATTTGTTGTTTTATGTTTTTTATTTCTATGTTTCTCCAAGGCGCTTTTTTCCTTTTGTTCTGTTGTGTGGTTTTGAGTGGTATCAGGATGTCAAAAGCTTCATGTAGCCACTCATATAGATTCTGAACAGAATTTATGGTTTCCAGATTTATACTGGATGTTAGTTGTGTTTCCAAGTGTTCAAAATTGAGTTTGTTCCACGGCCGATAGGTGGATGGATGTAAGGTAGTTTTAGGTGAGTCACTTAGTGTTGTTTTATGTTGGAAAGCAAGCAAGTGGTGGTCTGACCATGTGACTGGAGTTATCGTTTGAAAGGTAACTAGTTCAGTATTAGCAAAAATGACATCTAGGATATGTCCAGCGATGTGTGTCGGATTGGGGACAATCTGATGTAGGTTCAATGCGTCTAGGCCAGTGATTATTGTTTTTGAATGGGTCATATTGGTTTTATCAAACCAAATGTTAAGGTCACCCAGAATGCACAGGTTGGAGTGAATTGTTATTAGATTTGAAACTGTGTCTAGAAGTGCGTCTGGGAATGTTTCCTTGCCAGGTGGAGGTCTGTAAAGGGGCAGGAAGTTACAGGTGGAAGACGGTGTAGGATTGCATCTTGTTAGAAGAGCCTCACAATTCTTTATGGAGATGTTGTCAACTTTAGTGATATGTATTGTTTGCCTGAATACAACAGCTAGACCACCTCCTTTTTTGGCTATACGATTTTGGGTGATTATTTGATAGCCTAGAGGAATGGCTTCATTCAGGACTGGAGCCATATCCTCTCCCAACCATGATTCGGTTATGAATAGTATGTCTGGTTTTGTATCGGTGAGAAGGTCGTAGATGTGATGCTTGTTTTTAGAGAGGGATCGAGCATTTATTAGTAGACAGTGTAGATAGTGGCCTTTGGTGATAGTGGGACTTTGTTTGTAGAAGAGTGATCAGTATTGTGTGGGTGTTTAGCAGGTGTGTTTTTAGTGCTGGTATTAGCTGTATTAGGATAGCAATCGTGTAGCTGTTCTGTATCGTGTTCCTCATCCAGCATGCTAAGAAGGCATTTTGATGGGTCTGCATGTGTATGTGTTGGAGATGGTGTTTGAGAATGAGTTGGAGTGCTCTGTTGCTTTTGTGGTGTAACATTGTTGTGCGGTAGACTTGGGGAAGCAAAGTTGTAAGGTGTGGCATGTTGCTTATATTTTTGCGTATGTTGAAGGCGGAAGGTGTATGAGTCAGGGGAGGTGGTGCAGCATGTGGGTCATGTCGTAATGTTTTAAATTGTCCAATGGATGAGAGGCAGTTAGAAGAGAGGTGCTGCATTGCTGTATCTGTGTTAGGTGTGGTGGAAGAGTGAAAGCTTGGCATTGCAGTTTGTTCCTTTGTGTGCTTCGAAAGGTGGGTATATGTATGTATTTTGTGATGGTAAGTATTATGAGGTGTTGTGCTCTGAAGATCTTGTTGTGCTGGTGTGTGTGATATGTTTTGCTTTTGAGGTGCGGTGAAAAGGGGTGCTGATGTATATGTTCCATGCACCTGATTTGGTTGTGTAGTATTGTTTGTGAGAGGAGGGTGTGACGTAGAGGGGGTGGTGATGTGTTTATTTGTAAAGTGTATGTTGTGTGTAGGAGGGAATGAAGTAGAGGTGAGAGTGTTTATCTTGGACTGGTTTGTTTCAAGAGTTACAAAGTGTGGTGGTGTGCAGTGTGTGTGTTGTGTGTTAGTATTATTATGGTAGAAAGGAGAGGAGGGTGTTTGTTGGACAACTGATGGAAGAATCATTATATATTTGTTAGTGATAAAAGGTGGACTGTTAGGTGTAATTACAGCAGGGAGAGTGTGTCTGAGTGGGATGTAGTTATTTATGGTGTTGATTGGCGTTGTGTTAGTGATGAGTGTATTGGTTAGTGGTAGAGGATAGAGTTGTGTACTGTTTGTGGGTAATGGTGGATATGTGTGGTAGTTGGGATAGTAGGGTGTGTAGATGTGGTTTGGTTGGGTTTGTAGTGCAGGCTGGTACATCAATCTGTTCATAGTGTTGTGCGTGGTGTATATTTGGTGTGAGTGTATTGCTCTGTTTGTGGTTGTTGATGGTGTGGGCTGGGTATAGTTAAATGAGAAAAAGGGCAGCATTTCTGGCCCTAGTCCCGACCAGTCTCGAACAGGCCCAAACAGGCAACTACCCTTGTCCTCTACACCCTTAGCCTCGACGCCCTGGCTGAAACGCCCTAAGCCTGGCCTTTTTTGTAGCCCTAGTAATCAGGTGACCCCTTCAGCCAATGGGAACCCTAACACTATCACTATCCAATCACAACACTAGCCCTAGCATCTAGAACCAATAGGAGACCAGGACCTTGCAGCCAATCTTAGCCCTAGTCCAAGCACCCAATCAGTTCAAAAACCCTGATCTCTACATCCAATAAAGGCCACAGCCCTACCAGTAGTCCCAACCCAAGTCAAAGTAGCCAATGGTACAGGTAGCCCTAGTCCCTTCTTCCAATAGAAAGCCTTACCCTACTCTTAGTCCGACAACTGGTCCAACAACCAATCACACCAGAGGCCCTAATCACTACTTCCAATTAAAGCTCTAACCCTAGCCCTAGTCCCACCCTACTCCCAACAACCAATAACATAGGAAGCCCTAGTCCCTACTTCCAATAGAAATCCTAACCCTAGCCCTAGTCCCAACCCTGCAATGATTGAATCACAGACCGAGAAACCAATCAGAACCCTCAAATACCCTACCAACGAGGACATTAACCCTAACCCAATAGAAACACCAGATACAACCACCAATCAGTGTACACGTGTGCAAACCACTAGCACACCATATAAGGTCCCAGCAACCTCAGACAAGGTTTGCTGGCCAGGGAGTTGGAAGCTGCTTGCTCCTGTTCAGAATCTCCTAGGAGACAGACAGGCTCAATCCACAACTTTGGACTTCAGCAGGTAAAGGCTTCACTAACTCGAAATCTAACAATACTGTTTGAATAAAGCTTTACTCTCCCTGCTGGCCAAAAAACGAAGTGCACAGGCCCCAGTAAATACAGTTTCAACAGCTCACAGAAGCACCCTCTGATGTAGAAAATCCCTGTTGCTGGGGGGGCAGGGGGGAGGCAGGAGGGCTGGCCTCACTGGCTTGTGAACACAAAATGGAGGCTGGGGGTGCACTGTTTGAGCACACAGGCCTAAGCACAGAGCAAAGGAGAAATTTGGAGGGAAAACAGATTTGTCACCAAGGAATGAGAGGGACAAACTACAGAGGTTGGACTGCAAATCCCACAATTCAACACACTAAATGAAGGCAATCATGGGCAGGGAAAACCACACATATAAAACACAACACAGGTGATAAAATATGCAATTACAGGCAGGCTAAAACTACAATTTTTAACTGTAACAACCACAGGCATAGACAGTAAACACAGAAAGTGAAAATCGTTTTTTAAACAACTTTTTGTCTTGGGAAGAGACAGCATCTTCTGTCTCCTTACCACTTCCTGGACTCTGCTCACTGCAATCTGGGCCACATGTAGGCTGCAACTCTCAATATGGAGGAGAATGATTTGGGGTGCACCCAGCAAGGCCTTAGGGGCCTGGGCAGGTGTGAGAGGAGGGCTCAGACTTGCCTGGTAGCTGAATAGCCAATGGTCTGCTGCCCTGGGGGTGGGGTCTGGGCAGCTGCTTGCTCCTGTTCAGAATCTCCTAGGAGACAGACAGGCTCAATCCACAACTTTGTACTTCAGCAGGTTAAGGCTTCACTAACTCGAAATCTAACAATACTGTTTGAATAAAGCTTTACTCCCCCTGCTGGCCAAAAAACGAAGTGCACAGGCCCCAGTAAATACAGTTTCAACAGCTCACAGAAGCACCCTCTGATGTATAAAATCCCTGTTGCTGGGGGGGGAGGGGGAGGCAGGAGGGCTGGCCTCACTGGCTTGTGAACACAAAATGGAGGCTGGGGGTGCACTGTTTGAGCACACAGGCCTAAGCACAGAGCAAAGGAGAAATTTGGAGGGAAAACAGATTTGTCACCAAGGAA
This sequence comes from Lissotriton vulgaris, assembly GCF_964263255.1. NCBI lineage: Eukaryota > Metazoa > Chordata > Amphibia > Caudata > Salamandridae > Lissotriton > Lissotriton vulgaris. Next base: position 2,123,547,211 of record NC_141687.1, on the reverse strand, counting down.
TGAGAGGGACAAACTACAGAGGTTCTACTGCAAATCCCACAATTCAACACACTAAATGAAGGCAATCATGGGCAGGGAAAACCACACATATAAAACACAACACAGGTGATAAAATATGCAATTACAGGCAGGCTAAAACTACAATTTTTAACTGTAACAACCACAGGCATAGACAGTAAACACAGAAAGTGAAAATCGTTTTTTAAACAAATTTTTGTCTTGGGAAGAGACAGCACTAGTCTGTCTCCTTACCACTTCCTGGACTCTGCTCACTGCAATCTGGGCCACATGTAGGCTGCAACTCACAAGATGGAGGAGAATGATTTGGGGTGCACCCAGCAAGGCCTTAGGGGCCTGGGCAGGTGTGAGAGGAGGACTCAGACTTGCCTGGTAGCTGAATAGCCAATGGTCTGCTGGCCTGGGGGTGGGGTCTGGGCAGCTGCTTGCTCCTGTTCAGAATCTCCTAGGAGACAGACAGGCTCAATCCACAACTTTGGACTTCAGCAGGTAAAGGCTTCACTAACTCGAAATCTAACAATACTGTTTGAATAAAGCTTTACTCCCCCTGCTGGCCAAAAAACGAAGTGCACAGGCCCCAGTAAATACAGTTTCAACAGCTCACAGAAGCACCCTCTGATGTAGAAAATCCCTGTTGCTGGGGGGGGGGGGGGAGAGGGGAGGCAGGAGGGCTGGCCTCACTGGCTTGTGAACACAAAATGGAGGCTGGGGGTGCACTGTTTGAGCACACAGGCCTAAGCACAGAGCAAAGGAGAAATTTGGAGGGAAAACAGATTTGTCACTAAGGAATGAGAGGGACAAACTACAGAGGTTGGACTGCAAATCCCACAATTCAACACATTAAATGAAGGCAATCATGGGCAGGGAAAACCACACATATAAAACACAACACAGGTGATAAAATATGCAATTACAAGCAGGCTAAAACTACAATTTTTAACTGTAACAACCACAGGCATAGACAGTAAACACAGAAAGTGAAAATCGTTTTTAAACAACTTTTTGTCTTGGGAAGAGACAGCACTAGTCTGTCTCCTTACCACTTCCTGGACTCTGCTCACTGCAATCTGGGCCACATGTAGGCTGCAACTAGTCCACGCCCTCCTGCCAAGGTGCATATCGCCTGCAGGACCGTCGCAACGGGCGGCTCCTGCATGAATGCCGGCCGTAAGTTACCGCTACTGCGGAAATCTTTGCATATTGTAAATGTTGCCCCCTACCAAGTTCAAATGTGTTTTCTGTCTCTTCTATTGTCATTAACCGTTGGGCGGTGTATAAGTCCCCATCATATGGAAGCATCCCAATAACCATTTATTAATCGCCATTGTTTACCCTATTGTTTGAATGGTGCACCTGGGGCATAGGGCGCTCTCTTGATTACCTTCTTTACTGCACTCTCCCAGATCCAGCAACATGCCTGGTAATGTATGGGAAGCATTCAGGCACTCCAGATCCCATCATGAGAAGTTCAGCAGGCTAGCTGCTATGGGTACCCGCCAATATTTGCTTCTCCCAATTATTATGCTAGTCCAACCAGTGCACCGCGTGCTGGAGTTGCGTAGCCATATAATATATATCCAAACGATGGACCTCCAGCACCCGCTCCTATTTTCTCTGCCGGATGCTTAGTTTTATTAGTTTCATTTTTGATCCTCATAAGAGCGCTACCACCAGATGCTCCAGCTTTAAGAACTACTCATGCGGAATTCTATATAGGGACTTCTGAAGGGCATACAAACAGTGTTTTAAGATAATCATTTTGGTCAACGCTACTCTACCCATCAGTGACAATGGTAGCTCTTTCCATAAGGCAATCGATTTTCTGATGCCCTCTACACTCCTTCCTATGTTGTTCTCCAGGTAAGCTGTATGTGTGTGCACTAACTTGATCTCCAGGTATTGCAATTCATCACATCCTATCTCATTCCTACCTTAGGCAACTCTGCTTCATTTTTCCAAACCAGGTTTCCCAAGGGTAGAGCTTGGATTTCCCCGGGTTAAGGTGCAGTCCGGACAGCTCCCCAAAACTCCTCAGCTCTGTGACAAGCGCTGGTAGTGCTTCTTCAGAATGACACACGTACACCAGTGTATCGTCGGTGTACATAGACACCACATGAGTAGTGTCACCTGGATGGATCCCCCAGCCCTCCATTTTGTGTCTCAGGGTAATTGCCAGAGTCTCCATTGCAATGACAAACGGGAGCAGAGACAGGGGGCTTCTGACAGGTACCTCTCTGTTGTATGAAACTTTCAGAGACCTGGTCTCGGAGGCCCACTCTCGCTGCCGGTCCTGTGTATAATATTGTTGTCCATTTTTCGTATTGTTCTCCCAGTCCCATACCCTCAAGCACCGCCCACATATAGTCCCATAATACTGAATCATAGGTCTGCTGTATGTCCAGCAGGCTTAGTGCCCAGTCCTCTTTTTCTAGGGCCAGCACATGCCACACCTGTGCCAGTCAGTGCATGTTGTGTGTAGTATTCTGTCCCGGTATAAAACCAGCTAGGTCAAGGCGGATCAACCGGGGCATATAGAGCAAAAGACAGGGTGCCAAAACCCTGCTTTTTTTGTATCTATATTTAGGAGAGAAATCGGTCTGTAGGACCTCAGGAGGAGGGGATCTCTGTCCGGCTTGGGGATCATGGACACCGTCGCCTTAAGCATATTATTAGGCAACAATCTGCGGTGAAAGGGCCTCATTATAGACGGCTAGTAGATAACTAGCCAACTGTGGAGCAAATTTTTGATAGAACTCCGCTGGGAGTCCATCTCCCCGGAGCACTTTTCTGACTTTAGTTTTTTAATTGACGCAAGTATTTCCTCCCTGGAAATTGGGGCCCCAATGCCTCCGCATCCATCTCTTCTAGGGTGGGGAGCGCCACACCAGCCAGGAACTGCCGTAGTATGTGCGGTTCGGCGACTGGTCGTACATGTATGCTCTAAGTGGGCTGCAAATTCATTTAGTATTGCTCTCTGTGTGTGCAGTGTGTCTCCATCACTATTTTGGAGTTGCAGGATAGGTGTATGCTCCTTTTTAGTTCTAATCTGTCTTGCAAGAAGCACCCCGGGCCTGTCCCCCTCCATGAGTAGACTCTGTCTATAGGCAGTATATGTGAATTTTCCTAACCTAGCCCAGGCCTCAAGTAGCTCTCCTCAAACCCGTACCCATTCAGTCATATGGTTCGGCGTCAAGTGTATGGTATCTTCAAAGCTTTTTAGTAGGCTTTCTAATGTTGTAATATCTTTGCTAAATTGTTGTTTCAGCCCAAACGTAGTCCTCATACAAAGCCCCTGATAACTACCTTCATGGCTTCCCATTCCATGGATCTAGTGGCCGTTGACACCTAATTTTCCCTGCAATAGTGTTGTAAGGCCTCTGATACTGTGTTTGTCTATGGTGGGTCTGAGAGTGCCTCGACCCTGAGTCCCCATAACGGAATGGCCAGTCGGCCCGGCCAGCTCTTCAGTGTGAACAACAGTGGTGCATGGCAAGTAAGAGACTCCTTCTGTGTTAGCGGAAAGGCTCGGTGTAAGATAGCAGTGTTCAATTCGACTAAAGGTATTGGCGGACGGGGTATAGCAGGAGAACGCTCTCTGCACGGGATTCCTAGCTCTCCATTCATCTCTAAGGTACATGCCTCGTAGTAGGACTTTCAGTGACCTCGTCAAAAGTGGCTTAGAATTATCCCTGGGGGGCATTCCCTATCTGACACCACATCAAAGACACAATTAAAATCTCCGCAGAAGATAATCTCCGCTCCTATGTATGGTGTTGCTGATTTGAGTATAGATGGGAAGAAATCAGCCCCCCGCGCAAAGCCTGAATATGAAGTGGCACATAACAGCCCTCTCTATCTTTTCCGTATGCTTGCAATGGTGTTCCCCCATATATGTGTCTCCTGTAGTCCAGCTATCGCTAAGTTGTATTGTTTTAAAAATGCATGCACTCTGCGGTGTTGTTCCAGACCTGCCATCCCACGGATATTCCAAGTAAGTATTTTCAAAACTTGTGCAGACATGATTATCTTCTTTCCCATGCACCTCTCTCCTGACCCTCCCCTGTCTGTCCTCCATGTCCTCCATTCCGACCTTCTTCGTTGGATAAGTGTGTTTTCCCCACAACCTTGAAGTTTCCCCTGTAACTGATATAACATATGTAACGGAACAAACCCGTGATGCCCCTCTCCCCTTGGGCAGTTGTGTGAGTGTCATTGCACGAAATATAACTAGCATAACAAGCAGCACATACTGCTCCATTCCTCCCATACACCCCATAGGTAACTGTGAGTACGTAGCATTAATATCTGCGGTCCGGGGACGACCTCGGTCTCACTTAGTTTATCTGTTCGATGTTAAGTGCTGTGCTAGAAAACAGGCTTCACCAGGGTGCGAGATTACTCTCAAGCATTCTAGGCGGGTTCAAACTCTGGTGGGGAAGTCACCTTCCCCATGGCCGCCCACTTGCCCCTAAGAGTATTTTTATCTTAGTGTTCACAGCTATTGTGCCCAAAATAACATGGATAATGTACCGAAAGAGTTCCACACACACAATGAATTACTCAATAGTCACTTATCTGTGTCTCCATTTCTCGAAGTCTTAATTATCCAGGTTCATACATGTTCACCATCCCGATCTTCAGTATCAGACTCAGGATATTGCTTTACATCGATCGATTCCGGCAATGTCTCTGTGTCAGAAGCCTGCAATGTTCCATCCCTAAGGACAGTAATTTGGCCCCACCCATTGCATGTTCCATATGTTGTAGACGCTTGGGCTGCCAACGCTCCTGTGTCGCATTCTCATTGTCGAATTTCCAGCGGGCCCGTAGATGAGGCCAGACGCCATCCTCCAGGCCCCCTGGTATCCAGCCACTCGTTTGCGTCTACCGCTGAAAAGAAAAATAATGTGTGACCCTCATTTTCAGCTCTGAGCTTCGCTGAGAACATGAGGCTATATTTCAAGTTCAGGTCATGTAGCCGTTGTTTGATCACAATGAACGACTTCCTCTGTTCCTGTACTCTCTGGGTGTAGTCTGGATTCATTGAGATGGGTGGCTCTCAAAGAAGAAACGCCGCCCACCGAGGGACATCTAGAGGAGGAGGTCTCTATCCCTACAATTAAAGAGTTTTGCGATGATAGCCTGGGCGGCGCCACCAATGCTCTATGCGCTCTTGCAATATTGAAAAATCTGGATAATTTTTGGGGGGCTATTTTTTGAGGTATCCATTCTTCTAAGAACAGTTCCGTCAAGGGGCCCTCCGCTTTTTCATGAAATCCAACAAATCTCAAGTTACTGCGTCTCGACCTTCCTTCGGTGTCTTCTGCCCTTTCATCTAGTTTTATAACCTCTTTCTTTGATTTAACTACTGTGGCGCTGAGACTTTTAATTTCCTTTTGCAAGGTGCTTACATCTTTTCAGTAACGGACACTCTTTCCGAGACCTTCAGCAAATCACACCACAGCAGGTTTACATCTATGGCCACTGCATCTATCTTTTGAATCATATCTCTAGTTGTTTGTATGGCCTGCATCTCATCTGTTAGGGTGGGAGGGTCTTCCGTGCCCTGTTCATATGGCGCTTTCCCACCTCGGGCATCCTCCTCTCTATATTCCGGACCATGACCCAGGACCGGGGCGTAGTTGGAGATTTTATTTGCCTCTGCCTTGGATGTCTTCTCTTTCACCATGCTGACAGATAATTTCATTGCCCTCTCTACTTTGTATGTTTATGCCACCTCATGTGTGGTCTTTTGACCTTCTTATCTACTGGTTTTGGAGATGCACTAACATCCGCCACCCCACGGTCCACGGCAGCCCAGTTGTGTTTAGGCGAAATTGTAACACTCGGTTCTCACCACCGTTGCATCTGTTGTTGGTTTCCCCCACTTGTATTGTCAATGTTTCCCTATTGCGCTGTACAGGTCTTGTTGCTTCAGTCCCACATAAGGGTCTCGTCTCGTGTTAGGCACAGCTCACCTCCATCGCTACAGGTTTATTTTGCCCCACTGAGTCTTACCAGGATAGAAAAATCCAGCCAAAGAGCTATATGGTACCTGTATTCCCCCAGCACAGCTAGGTGAAGTCCGCGACAGACACTCACAAGCAGAATCTTGAATGCTCCCAATGTGTCATACTGGTATCTTACTCTGCGCCAGGTGATCTGCTTCTCGGGGGCTGTCAGGATTCAGACGCCAGTAACCTTTGCTCCACCACCATGACCTCCATTCAGGGATATCACCTGTGCTCCAGCCGCACCGCTGGCCTGGGCAGCACCACTCCTCTCCTCTGGGCCACGAACAGGAACACGCCACTAGTTGGGTGTGTGAGGTTGGGGTTCAGGGGCGGGATCGGAAGGCTCGCCATCTCCCTATGTAGAATTGTTCCACTGCGTCAAGGCAGCCCACTGGTATCGCAGCCTCTGCTTCAGCTCACCTCCGGGCTCAGGATTGTCGCTGCGAAGCCCCGGACCCACTCTCTTCACCCCGGTGGCAGGCAGGGAGAAGCGCCAGTACACTGTAGTTCTCTGCCCTTCTCCCCGGGCCAGCGTTGCTCTCTGCACATGGTAAGATGGCACCACTGTGCAGCAGGGACAGTGCCGCTATTCCGGTGTTTTTAGCGCTGTCTCTACTCCGCTGTCTCAGCCTGCAGTTGTGTGGGAGTCTGCGATTGATCAGAAAGCAGTCTGGGCTTATTACAGGGCTAAGACAATGCAGGATTCTTACTTATAGCAGGCCGCCGCGCTGAGCTTGACTAAGACACGTCTAAGCGGCCATGATGACAAGCCACGCCCCCATAAGAAGATTGTGGTTGATTGTGGTGAATAGCAAGAACAGATGTAATATAACCAGGACCTGCACCAACTTTGTCCAGTAAGAATCTAAGGCCATTAAATTATGATGATTTTGTCCATCAAAAAGGTCAATACCCTACCTGACAATGTTACAGCTGATAAATGTGCTAAAGGACCGATTTATTTATTTATTTGATTTATTTATGGGCTTGTATCGCGCTAGAATCCACTCCTGAAGGATTATCTCTGCGCCGTAGAACGCCAGTGACAAAGAGGGAGGAAGAAAAGCCAATCATGAGAAAAGGAAGCTAATGGAAAGGTTCAATGCCATGTCACATTTTAAACAGAAAGGTTTTCAGCTTTTTTCTAAAGATCAGATGATCTGAACATTGCCTCAACAAAGTTGGAAGCTTGTTCCACAGTACAGGCCCAACCACTGATAGAGATTTGCCACCCTGCCTTGCCTTTCTAATCCTGGGAACTCGCAGGAGCAGCTGGTCGCTCGACCGGAGTGTGCGGGCAGGGACATATGGAACAAATTTTTCTGCCAAGTAGAGAGGTCCCAGTCCATATAGACTTTTATGGACTACACAACAGGTCTTAAACAGGTCTTAAAATTCACTCTCTGACGGACTGACAGCGCAGCTTTTCCAGAAGCGGTTTAGAGGAAGACCTGGGGGGGGGGGGCATTTAGAACCAATCTGGCAGCAGTGTTTTGTACCACTTGAAGTTTGTCCAAAACTTCTTCTTTTGCGGATGCCAGCAGTCCGATGCAATAGTCGAGCCGACTAAGCACTAGGGCCTGCACCAGAGTTTTTCGTGTGGAGTCGGGGAGTAGTGGAAATACTTTGCGTAGGAGTCCTATCACATGGAAACAGGATCCCACTATACTATTTCCGTGCTGTTTTAAGGATAGGTCATGGTCTAGGCGGACCCCCAGATTCTTCACCACCTGTTTTGGTTCCGGGACTGGGTCAAGACCTAACGGCCACCAATTTGGGGCCCATTGTAGTTTAGCCTCTCCAAACAGCATGACCTCCGTCTTGCCCACGTTGCACTGAAGGAAGTTCGACGACATCCATTGAGAAACCGCCTTGATACCTTCGGAAAAAGATTGTTTAATCTCCGAAGTGAGGGATTTGAACGGGAAGAGGAGCTTGGTGTCTTCAGCATAGGACACTGGGTTGAAACCGAAGGCTCTCATGATTTTTGCCAGGGGGGCCACATAGATATTAAAAAGAGTTGGACTCAGACACGAGCCCTTTGGCACCCCGTGGTGATCTTAACCTCAGCTGACCGAAACTCACCCATGTTGACACTTTGAGTGCGCTTGGACAGAAAGCTCTTCAGCCAGGCCAGTGCCCTATCTTCTAGTCCAATCTCTACAAGACGTCTAGTCAAGATGTTATGGGATATCGTATTGAACGCTGCCGATAAATCCAACAGTACCAGGACCACCGAGAAACCCTTGTCCTGGTACATGAGGAGATCGTCCATTACCGACAGCAGAGCCGATTCAGTGCCATAATTTGGTCTAAAGTCAGATTGAGAGTGGTTCAGGCTTCCAGTTTGATCAATAAAATTTGAAAGCTGTTTGTTCACATGCTTCTCCATGATCTTACTCGGGAAAGGGAGCAGGGATATGGGCCTAAGATTGGATAGATCCGTCCACGGGATGGAGGTATTCTTCCAGATTGGTCTCACCAATGCCTTTTTCCACTCGCGCAGGACACAACCCTCAGCAAGCGGGAGGTTGACAAGGCCCTGGATCTCAGGACCGAGCACCTTGCCAACCACCTGCATGATTCTGGCTGGAATCTGATCTGATGGACATCCGCTTTTTATTTGGCTCACCAGGTCCTCCACCTCCTTTAAACAGATATCTGGGAACCTAGAGAGTATATCAATTCTGATCCCTTCTGTAGCATGGGGTGGCACCTTAGATTGACGGATAGAAAGATTAGAGTCCGTAATTTTTTCATAGATCCTATCAATTTTCTCTGTAAAAAAGCATGAAATGTCGTCACATAATTGTTGAGATGACATGTCTATGCTTTCACAGGCAGCTGGTTTGACAAAGGTCTCCAGAATCTGATATAGTACTTTGGGAGCACCTCCAGCAGCCAAAAGTTGAGACGCAATGTGATTCTTGCGGGCTGCTCTGATGGCTTTATGATAGGAGCTTAATGCTGCCTGGTAGCATGTTCTATCTGTTTCCTGGTGTGAGGATCTCCAGGCCCTTTTCAATTTCCTAAGTGCACGTTTGAGGGCTCGTAAATGATCTGAAAATCAGACTTCCTGCTTTTGGACCGGTCGTGAGTTATATTATTTCATAGGGGCAATATGTTCCTCAGCTAAATGAATGGCTGACTCATATTTGTGAAGTGCTACCTCGATATTCTCGGTGAGCATAATGTTTGGTGCTACAAAAGCCTCCTTAAAAGTCTCATGAGACACCTTATACCATTGTCTCCTCTTCTCTGGCAACGGTGGTAGGGTTATTAAAGGATTTACAAGAATTAGGCATAGTAAATTCTAAAATAAAATGATCAGTCCAGTTGACCTGCTTCGGTGTGTGGCATACGATCGCAGGAGAATTAGAAAGAACCAGGTCTAAGGTGTGGCCAGCCTGATGGGTGGGTCCTATGTTATGCTGTATAAGACCTATCAGTGAGAGGTCCGTCAAAAGGGATTGGGTTTCCGCACTATCCTTCAACTCACTATGAATATTAAAATCCCCTAGCAATAGAAAATCTCTACCTGTACTGACATGAGGGGCCAATGCCTCTATCAGGGAGATCGAGAATTTTGTGCAAGGACTAGGAGGGCGGTATAATAAAGCCCCTTTCCAGCTATTCTTTTCTGAGGTACCAATCCTAAAAATCATCATCTCTAAATCTCTAGATTGAAGTTGTACATTGATCACCGTCTCCTGCAACTTTGTTAGGAAAGTTTAGAGGATATTAGACCCCACTCCGGATCAAGGGATACAACCCACGGACTTAATGAGGCATTAATTAATTTCAGCATTATTTTTGACACCCTGATAGATTGGTAGTTCTTTATTAATGGGCAACCATCAAAGGACCATAAGCAGAGCTGGAAAGTCCACAAGCTATAATGAGTAGTGTTTTTTCCAGAGTTTAGAAGTTAAAAATGAGCCAAATTGTCTCTCCACCCGCTTAGTTGAGACAAGGGTGCTGGTTTCCTGAGGTAATGGCTGTGGTTTACTAGCAAAGTCCTTGTATATCCCTTCAATCATCATGTTTATAAATACTTTAATTCACATCAATCTTGTTTGTGAGTGAGTCAAGGCTCGTGGTTTATTTTTAGCCTCTATTATCATATACAGCACAATCATACAACTTCTGATCGACATGTACACTCAGCTCATTCTACGTTGATTTTTTTAGTTTTACCTTCTTTGAAGGGAGAATAAAACCAAGGATAAATGTTAATGTACAGCGGGCCATATTCATAAACTGCACTTTTGAGTAAATTTACACTTTTGCGGAAGTCTACTACTTTTCAATAATCACAATCTGCACTTTTGTAATACCTTACATTTTTGTATTAACTTACACTTTTGCAGTAAGTCCAGCACTACACATGACCAACCCCAGGTACTGCAACACACTGCTGTAGAAAGTAGTGAAGGTAGGAACTTAAAAATAAAACCCCATAGGAAATAATGTTACTTTAAAAAAATAGTTTAAATAGTTAAAAATATAAATAAAAAGAAATTGTTACAATTATATAAATATATTACAACATAAAAATTATTAACATTTCTTGTTACATTATTTTTACATTTTAAAATACGTTATTGAGGATTTTATATTTAAATAAAACAATATTTACTACTTTTACTTCATCTCTTCATTTGTCACCAATATTTTGACATGGTAGAGATACCACTGATGCTGTTCCAATCAGGCTCTACAGCAAGAGATCACACCTCTAACTTTTTTCAGTGTCTGGATATGAATATGAATGTGTTAGGAGAGTGTGTTATATGAGGGATACAGAAGAGTACTGCAACAGGCCAGTACTGAAAAGAATACAAACGTCTGATTTGTCTAGTTACATAACTGTTACTGCGTTTGTTACTAGCATTTGTCTCAATGAACATTCTACGTGACATCAACAATACTACTGTATATATAATTTGGAGTGTGCATGGGTATTACGTTTTGTATACTTTTCAGTACTAGCATCTGTTAGTACTTCCACCCTTTTGCACCTCAAACACACCAAGAACCTTAGAGTTGGACTCATTAGCGTTATTTCTTAGCCGTGCGCCTTCCTCCAAACATAAAAACCCTTGTTTTTTCATCCTAGAACTACTGCAACAGGCCAGTAGGGATGGTGACATGGTCTAGTCATCCTAGAAAAGTAAGCTGTTTGACTTGAATATACTCTTGAGTACAAATCACCCTGTTGAAAGGGTTTTCTTTATCATGTGTGAGGCCTATCATCAACCATGGGAGGTTCTGATTTTCCACACTGTTTAGCCACTCACCACCAGCTCCAGCAATCTGACCATATATTCAGCTCTAAGCACGATATGATCGTTGCACTGAGAAGACAATTCACAGCCAGATGTGCTAACATGCTAGTCGCTTAACCATCTGACCATGATGGACTATAAACTGTTGAAAATGTGGCTAAAAGGAAACTTTGGATAATCCCAGGAACAGATTGAGATACAATGTAGGATTCTTGCCTTTAAACTGTTCTGTGGAAACATAGGCAAGCACTCCCCCACACACACACACACAAATAATGTAGTAATGGGGCGGAATTAAGTCCTTATTTAAATCTGACTAGTATTGGGACATCCACTATCCTGTAATAATAATGATGCAGTCTCAGGATCCATCAGTGTTGTACATGTGAGTACCTGCTCCTCAATAGACTCTTCCAGGAGCTACATGAACTGACTGTGCAATGGTTGTTTAAGCTTGTGAGGGACGTTAGGAGTAGTGGTGCTATAGTTGGATAACTGCTTGAAATGTCAGCATGCAGATGTTAAGTTAAAAAAAATCAAATAAATGAAAAAAAAGATTAAGATGTAATTATTGGTAAGGCACTTGCTTACTTTGAGGTCCAGTTTCAAATTCCTATGCCAGTGTTGTAAATAAGATGGTCATAGATGACAGGATACTTCTAGTTGATTACATGTAGATTTATTGTAAGACACAGCTGAGCACACAAACCTCGCCAGCTGACCAGGCCACCAACTGACACTTGTGGAATTCTCCAGGTAGAAGTCAGAACATACATAGGCATTGTGGTAGACAGAGAACAAGAAAACACAAAAAAAGGACTAAGACAAAAGACAACCATATTACATGAAGAATCAATGTACAACAGCCAGCATGTTCTAAACATTGTTGAGGGAAACTGGCATAACATCAACATCTCGCACATGTTAAAGTTCTAGATCTGTGCTTGCCTTTCACATTACTTTTGCGGACACACTGCAGAACACATCAAGTAGCGCCCTGGCGGTCTAACAAAAGAGAAGAGAAAAGGGACAAGGGCTACAATAAAATGGGCAAACAAATGGGTAAAAAAGTTAGAAAGGGAAATTCAGAGGATTCCGTATTTATTGCATTGTAATAAGATTCCTTGGTTGTGGAATCAAGATGTCGAGGTTCATAGGCAAGAGCCAGCCTTAAACTCAATTTTAACCCCTGGTACCCTAGTATGACTAGTGTAACATAGTTACATTAAGTGGTGTCCAGAACGTGGTTTCCTTGGGTAACAAGAAACACAAGACAGAATGTTTTTAAAAAAGAAGAGCCCGCACAGTTGTTTGGGAACACTATTGTCATCTTAGAGGCAACGATGAGCCAGGACTAGGGACACATTTATCAATGAAAGCTTTCGCGATCTTTAGGGAATCGTTATTTGAGAATCGCAAAACGAGATGTAATCCTTGGCATTCCTTAATTGTGACTCGCAAATTGAAAGTCGCAATTAAGGAATGGCTTCCCATTCATTTCCATGGGCCAAGAGGCCCATAGGAATGAATGGGAATTGCATGCACAATTTGCAAGTACCCAATAGGTACTCGCAAATTGCGCATGCAATTTCAAGTGTTTAAGGGTTCAAAAAGGACACCCTATTGCACCCCTGAAATGTGCATGTATGCACATGTGACGCACATACATACCCTAAGGGCATGCATGTGTGCCACATAGCGCTTTGAAAAAAGTAAAAAAGTGTTTTTTTTGAGGAAATCGCAAATGACCTCCAACTTGAAGTTGGTGCTAATTTGCGATTCCTTACAGCAATATCGCAATTTGTGATGGCTACAAGAATAGCATTTAGAGAATCGCAAATTGCTATGCCCTAACTGCATTTGCAATTTAGGTCATCGCAAATATTTGCGAATACCCAAATAGCGAATTCTTAAAACTTGATACATAGTAAAACGCATTTTGGAGCGCGTAAACGGGTCGATTCTGCGAAATGGCCCATTTGTGATCGCAATATGCGTTGGTACATCCGGCCCCTAGTTATGATGGGCCCATTACTTGGGTAGGTAATAACACTCTAGGTACATATCAATACCACATGGTATGGTATTAATCAGCTGCAGCATTGCCTCCCCATTCCAAGTTTGTTAACTATTTTGAGGAATGACATGATCAATCCACGTGTTTTTCGCTCTTCTGAGTTGATAAATCCTCTATTTTGTGATATTTGCCCATTCAAAGTGCACCAAATTTCACCTGATGAAATCTTCAGGGGCATAAATGTGTTCTTGCCTTACTTGTGATCCCGAATCAGATGCAAACTCCTGGAAGGGTACTTATCTTACAGTTTCCTGCAGAATAAACATTGTGCAGTGTAGGAAACTGGGCTCTATGTTCTTTGGTGTAGTTTCGCTGGGCTGAACGAAAAACTGTTAAATTAACTCGTTTAACCAAACACTAAAAATAATAAACCCTGGCAGGGCTTAAAAGTGCCACGGATGTGTTACTGGTTCACTGCCAGTGGAAAGGCTGAGAAGAGACTGTGATTTTAGTTAAGTCTCTGGAAACATGCTCTCTTTTGTAAGATAAAGTCAGAGTTGTTGCTATTTGAAACCAGGCACAGCAACCATGAACATTAAACGAAGCATGCATAATCTACTTGCTGCTATAAATCTACACCTTATCCAAAGCAGTAAAAACATAAATAAAGAAAACAAGTCAAAGCATGGTGCCCGCACTTGGCAAGAATGCACATTGCTTTATAATTAGATCACACAGTGAAGATTTGAGGCAGCTCTTATTCATTTTATGCTGGTACTGCCCTACTCTTTGCAAGTTAAACTGTAGCCAATGACAGTAAACCGACCCATTGCAGAACGTATATTTATTTTCATAGCCAATCAGATTTCAGTATTATACGTCTCTAAATATCAGTGGATGTTTGTGTCAGCAATCATTTATTCTTTCAACATTGATATATGGTGTAACATACCCAAAATCACATGTAATCAGAATATTTCGAGTCACAGACCGATAGAAGTTTCAAGCCACTATAAACAGGAACAACGGCCCAGTCACAATGATTTTGTGTGTAGAATTATCATGATTATGTACTTGAATAGAAGTATTGTATTCTTGATGACCTTATGCGAGCGGTACTCGATAATGGTTATGAGGCCAGATCCACACCAGATTTTCAGGATATCCCCCAAATATAATTTTACATGTAATTAATTTAAGCGGAATTGAACGTCTGCATTGGGCCAGGCCCTTGTAGAGTTGTGGTGGAAACCATTTGGGATATATCAACCCACAATGGATACACACAAAAGACTACCTTTTGAAGGATAATAATTTGAGTATGTAATAGTGAGCTGGCCCTAGTGGATATGTCATTTGATCTATTAGGAAAAGGATTTTTTATTTTGCATTAAAACCTTAGTGAAATATACAAATGTTTGTTTTACTTTTTCAGTAATGTCAAATTAGTCTGTGTTCAGTGGAAATTTCAATGGAACTGAATGTTGAAGAAATATGCATGAAATACCAACCCATTTATAAAGAATGATCTAGACAGTTCTTTGAAAATTCCAGCTAGATGTTCAATTTTTGGTACGGTAATGTCCCCGGCAGTGGTGTTCCCCTCTCCTGAGGGCCCGACTGCAAGTGTCGGCACTCAGGAGAGGGGTTTTTAATTTGGCCCTACCTTGTGTGTGTGCAGGGACCTAGACCTATCCCTTGGCATGAGTGCTGTCCTCGACCTTTCCTGTGACCTGGAGGGGTGCAGCAAACGTGACCTCAGTTGTATGACAGCAGACTGTCATAATCCCTGTCAGATTTAGCATGTAAAGCAGTGGTAACAGAGCAGTGTGTGTGTTATTCCATAATTGTGACCAGACCTCTTTATTTGTGTCACTGGAGTAGACGCCTACTGGCCCACTCGTGTAACGTTCCACTTCTATATGCTAACCCATATCCTAGTGCTAAAATCTCACATGCATATTATGCATATGCATGATGCGGCTTGAGTAGTACATGTATTGGGTGTCTGAGTGAGTCAGAGTAATGGAGGCCTGCTGGTTCATTTTGGCAGCCTCTGGAATGTTCCTGTGTACAAGATGGAGCTGACGTTTTCCCAGACAATGGCAGTGTACTGCATTTCTGAAGCTGGAAGGAGGCGAGCTAGACTGAAGTGGAGAAAGAGACGTTAGGCCTGAGTGGGACTGCTGATTAGTCTTCCTGAGCACTATCATTTGGTAGATTGTGGGGGTGAAGTGTAGGGCTCAGCGGGGGCTAGTGACATTACTAAATGTTGAAACTGTTTTAAGTAGGGGGAACCCGACCCACATAAGGATGATGGGGTGATCTCCTCCTGGAAACTTTTGAAAATAATAGAATTGAAAATGGTGCATTTGAAAGCAAATTTAAGAAGGAAATAAGGTTTATAAAGGAATTCTGCATATGCAGTCTTGAAATATTTAAATCATGAAAAAACTGCCCCATATTTTACTGCCTTACCTATGTTAGACACTTACTGTAGTGTGCTAATTGTACAGTGCGACAAGTAAGGTTTTAAATGATCTTACATGCACGCATGGCTGGTCGCTCAAATCAAAGGAAAGATACAACACCAGTTGAGTTGCCAAGTACGTTATACCAGATTGAACAAAGAAGCTACACAGGAGATATCGGAAGTCATCCACCAACTCACACTAAATGGATTGGAAGAAGGCTTCCTGAGGGAACTAGAATACAATTTCCTAAAGAAAAAACATCCTAGGATACCCACGATCTACACTGTCCCGAAGAGCTATAAAAATCTCAACCACCCTCCGTGGAGACCGATTGTTTTGGGCTGCAGCTCCATATTGGAGCCCTTGAACAAGTTCATTGCCATTTTTCTGCAACCATGGGTAGAGGAAACTAAGTCCTATGTATGGGATACCATGCATATTATACAGATGGTTGAGAATCAACCATTTAATATCGCCAATCAGTTCCTCGTGACACTGGACGTCGCCTCCCTATATATTAGCATTCTGCAGAATCAGGGTATGGAATGCTTACGTGAAATTCTGGATAGAAACCTACTACACACTGGATTACCACCGACTTTTTGGTCCACGTACTTGAAATTGTGATATCAAAGAATAACTTTGTATTTCAAAATGAATACTACTTCCAATGTAAGGGAGTAGCAATGGGAGCAGGATTTGCCCCTAGCCTAGCGAATCGGTTTATGGACAGATACGAAGATGCCCACATATACAGTACGGACAATCCAGTTATTGCAACATCACGATGTGGAAAAGCTACATAGACAATATACTTATGATTTGGACTGGTTCAGAGCAGAACCTTACTGACTTTGGAACATGGCTGAACGATATATCATCAGACATCCAGTTCACCATTGCTTATAATAAAGAAACCATTTGCTTTTTGAATCTTTCATTGAGGATTGAGGATGCAACGATTTATACCACATTATTCAGGAAACCGACAGAATCTAACACCCTTCTAAAATATACTTCACATCACCCAAGAAGTTTAAGAGATAATTTTCCCTATGGTCAATTCCTGAGATTACGAAGTAATTGTTCGCACAGAGATGATTTTTTCAAGGAAACAGACACTCTAATCACCAGACTCAAGGACAGAGGCTACCCCAAAGGGCTACTGAACAGGGCCAGAAAAAGGGCCTAGTATTGTCCATGTGAGGCACTGCTGGAAGTACAACCTAAGAACAACACTGGGGAAAAGATTGTGTGTCACCACTTTAAATACTGGGGCCAGGAGATTAAAAAGATTGTCAAAAGATACTGGAATCTGGTTGCATCAGAAGTCAATAGAGTGGAAAAACCGATCTTTGCATTCAAAAGGGCAAAACATTTTAGAGACTATGTGGTCAATTCATATTTCCAGCCATCCAGACCAACAGACATTAGGTCACACCTGAACCTACCACGCCTTATCAGTCACTTTAAGTGTAGTCACTGGAATGCCTGCAAACTCACACTCGAAGGCTCCACATTTTCTCACCAAGGCTGTGATTTTCCATTTGCCACATCACACCAACTGCAGCAGCTCGAATGTGGTCTACACGATTAGATGTCCCTGCAACAAGCTATTTGTCAGCCTAACAACCCAGAAGGTCAAAAGCAGAATACTGCAACACTGCAGAAGGATTTGCTGCAAGGTACAAGGGGCACCCCTAGTTGAACATTTCTCCATCATGGGACACCAAGTGGACAGCTTGAAATGGTGGGTAATAGAAAAGATCTACCCTCACCCCAGGGGCGGAGACAACTCATCACCTCTTAACTACAAGGAGTGTAAATAGATTCATACCTTGGACACGATTACCCATGGGCTGAATGAATTAGAAGAAACAAACAGACAGCTAGGCCTACTGTCCAAGTTATGAGAAGCTTTTTTCATTGGGCTAATTACACATGTACCATCTGTTTATGAGAAACCAGCCATTATGACAAGACTTGTTTTTGCCCATACTATTGTCATAATAATCTGATACGCACCCTGTTCGAGTCACCAATATATGGTCACATCTGTCTATGAGATACCAGTCCTTATGACAATACTTGTTTTAGAGTGCCCAGCCACATCCTTCCCCCAGACTTTTGTCATCATAATCTGATTTGAACGGTGTTTGAGTCACTAATATATTGTACATTATTTATAACTAGCTAAGTATATGACATACATAACTTATTGTACATCATTTATGACAATATGATACACTAGTGCATCTATTACAAACTCACAAAAGTTTCTAAATGCCTGAAACAATACTGTCCATATTGTTGCTTAATTCCTTTTTTTGGGAGTGCCAATGTACAGTCTTCACCTAAACTATTGTCATCACCTTATATGTACCTTTTTTGAGTTACTAATATATTGTTCATTATTTATAATCAGATAAATGTAAGATATACTAGCACATCTATACCAAGTTCACGAAAAGCCTCCAAAATTGTCTGTTAGACCTTTCTAAATGCCTGATATAACATTGTTCATATTGTCACTTACCTCTTATATACACTATCGTCTCCATCATTGTTTTTTATTGTCAATCTGATTTTGTAACTTTATTGACATTTGCCGCAATTCACTAAATAACACATTTTGAGATTATTCTGTATATGGTCGGATGTTAATTGATTCATACACTGTACATTTTGTTTTTTAATCCTTACATATTGTATGTGGTATTCACTTTTCACTTAGTCACTCCTTGATCACTTATTCACCATTAAGTCACTTACTTTAATTTTCAATGTAAAATAAGTCAACGTGACAGCCTTACAAAATAAAAAAAATAAAAAAACACTACTTATTGGAAATCAAATATTCATTGTCTTGTTGTGTTTCTTGATGCATATTCATTATGGAATGCTAAGTAATTTACCTTCCTGACAGAACCATTTCACAGAAGATAATTGAGCAGACATCTAGATTCCTCTTCATCGGAGATACGTGTTTATAAAGCATTAATCTGTCACTACACTAGCACTACCGTGACAACCGTACATAGTATTTCCCAAGGCAAGATTCATTAAGGTGTCAGCCTGTTAAGTTTCCAAAGAAGTCTCTTCACACCAGATGGGTCAAGTAGCACAAAGCTACAGAGCTTGTTCTAAGATGCTCTCTCTCTCAAGGCAAGGCAGAAGTCCCTGAACACTTTCCCTAACTTCGATACATCAATACCACGAGTAGCATCCCAAGATGCATTGCAGCATCACACCATCCAGTCAAGCCACGTCCTCGTTGGTGATTTTCCATTAGGCAAGGATGTTCCCAGGCTTGCTCTGATGAGAAAGTACAACAGTTTTCCATTATCTGTATCAACGCTCAATGTATCCTCTTCTCCCTAAATCTAACTCCTAAAACAAAAACATTATTCTAGCTAACAAGGATTATTCTTCCACCTGCAACAGAAACGTGTAAAAGAATAAATCCAACAGGCACATGAAATTCAACTATTACATCTAATGCAAGAGCTCCCCGGGAAAATGCGTGTCAGGCCTACAGAAATTGGGCAACATACGAAATAGCACACAGGCTTACAAAATTATATATAAATGAACACGTTTTACTGAGCACTTCCATATCAACACGTTACATAAGCACTTCAAATAAGTGAATAATTGTCAGAAACATACACAATTTCTGCACGTTAATATTTTTAGCTAAACACGTATGAATTTGACATTAACTGCTACACCTTTATATGAAAATATCTCTAATACACCACAATTCACGTTATTACAGTTCACGTTCTACTGTCCCAAATTATTACGACAAATAATTATATGCGGGTGCGGACTACCCATGCTTATGATGCACCCCAACAAATTATAAGGGAAATTTGCGCTATATCAGTATACACAAATGATAATAAATAGGAGTTGAATGGGTTCTTTTGAAATAAAAAATACCTGTTGGGTAGGAAAACTGTTTTTTTTTGTCTTCCAGATGATATGATTAAAAGGGAAAGATCAGTAAAAAGTATCAGTGGATTCGATGACCCTTTTTTCTAAATGGTCTACATAGTTCAAGGTGCTGTTGTCAGTGATATCTGAAACATGTAAGCAGAGAATTACAAAACAGTAGTCCTGAGCTAATATGAATGTTCACTTTTCAGCCAATAGACAAATCACAAATCACTGTTATTTTCTTCTCTTCTTTCTTTTATTTCATTTGTTGATCGTTCATAAAACCTCCTAGCCGACACGTGTTTCGTCTGATATGGCGTTAATCCACAGACTTCTTCAAGGCTAGAACAATGGAATTTTACAGTTTTTACAATCTGTACATATGTATATTTGTTTATACCCTCCTCATTTTTCACGAACTCAGATTTTAAAGAGTCCCCTCATAAAGTGTTGGTTATCAACATCACAAACCAGGTGCAGTGTCACCTAGAAACCACACAGGGTGCCATGAGGAGGAAGTTTTGTGGGCAGTGATCACCAGTTGAGAATTTATATACTGAAAGTATAGTAGAAGAGAATCCCACCACCGTGCGCTCTGTCCTATGTGTCATTTTAGTCAACACCTGGTCAGACTTCCAATATTCATAAGTGCGGGTAAGATGTTATAACCAGAGTGATATAGCCCCGCATATCAACCTGACGTGCTCATTCGTAATTGTAAATCGGTCATAGGTACCTTAAATGAGTAAATTCGGCCTCTAGTCTCTTGTTTAGCACCCCTGCCACATCATCAATGGGGTTTAGTTGTCCTCTTGACTATCAATAAAAAGACCACAATTCAGAACCTGTATATCGTTTTCTCTATATAGACATCATAGACCAATCTTAGTTGCAAAGTGTTTAGTACTCACTCTGTTTTCAGTAGTATTGGCCCGTAGATAATGGGTAAAGTCAGTCCCTCTCAAACAGTATTAGTCGGGTATTTTCCTCCTGTATTTAAATTAAAATAGATGGAATTCTCCTAGTTTAGAAATTAATCATTTTCGTCATCAGAGACAATTAATTCAGTGACGAGGGTCAAACTATAGTTGACCCACACTTTAAACTTAGTGAGCTGTAACCGTTAACCCACTTAACTGGCAGCAAGATCTAATCATTTCAATTACGCGCATTGCACGACCCATGTCCATTAAAAGGCGTCGCAAAACGTGCCCGGCAAATTAACGCCGCCACATAAGAGAATCTGTGTGTACTTGGGGTCTCACCTGTGACGATATCTCGTCTTCTTCAAAGTCGGGTTCCTGGCGTTCAGCACTCGCGCCATGTCAGAGTGTCTACAAATACACGTCCGATACCGGACATAGAAAAAGGACTATTCGAATGTGGTGCGGTTTCCGTGGTGGAAATCCGCGCCATCTTGGAATATATTAGCCGATGTCTTTTCTCTGCCATATCTAATGTCTACTCTGGGTTATTTACAAGTATATGTGCACACCCAACATGGAAAAGGGAAGTGTATAAAGGAAATTATAGACACAGAAACCCAGTGAAGATTTCAATCACCAGGTGTCATTTCTTTCATTTTCATTGTTAACATTATGACACTACGTTTTTCACAGAGTCTGTTACCGATACATGTAACATACTTGAATTACATTACAGGTTTGTTTGTACCATTGGTCTTCAAAGAGAAATACATTTTCTTCAAGAATCAATCTCGACATCATTAAGATCAGATCTTTTCCTCCAACCGTATGTTTTAAACTTACCCTCTAACATCCGGGATACTAAGCACATCTTAAATATTTTGAATGACTTTGAGTGGGAACCAGAGATGACATTGGTCACGATGGATGTATGCTCCTTATACACAAATATCAATCATGAGTTGGGTCTTAAGGCCCTCGAGTTCTTCCTACATAGGAGACCGGTTGAACTGCTGGAGCACACGAATATGATCTTAATGATGTCGAGATTGATTCTTGAAGAAAATGTATTTCTCTTTGAAGACCAATGGTACAAACAAACCTGTGGGACCGCTATGGGTTCTAAATTTGCGCCGTCGTTTGCCTGCCTGTTCATGGGGTGGGTGGAGGCGGTACACATTTGGGGCCGGGGCGGTGCGAAATGGCACTCTTACATTAACTATTATGGAAGGTACATAGATGACCTTATACTTATATGGTCTGGGAGTGAGGCTGAGCTCTTGGATTTCTTTGCCTACATGAATGACAATGTGTATAACATGACCTTCACTATAGAGCATTCCAAAAAACAAATTAACTTTTTAGATCTAACCCTATATGTAAAAGACAACAAATTGTGCAGCAAACTCTATAGAAAGTCTACATCCTGTAATGCAGTCCTACACAATAACAGTGCACACCCAAGATCTACAGTCACCTCAATCCCCTATGGAGAACTATATAGGGCTCGACGTAACTGCAGTGAGGATGACGACTTTCTAGAATGTACAACAGACATTGAAGGGAGATTCATTAGGAGAGGATATGGACCAGATGTCCTATGTAGAGCAAGAAACAGAGTCTTCAAATTAAATAGACAAGAAACTCTCAATGCCAAATCTCACCATAATGATAGTAACAAAGACAAGGTGAGATTGATTACTAGCTATAATCCATGGTCATCTAAGGTTTACCAAATACTGAAAAAGTACTGGTTCCTACTGAGTTCTGACCACACCTTAAAAGATTACATCAACTCACGACCCTCTATATCATACCGACGTGGTATGACGATAAAAAATATGATTAGTCCCAGTTACCCAAAATTAGCTGAGAGGACTCCAAATTGGTTACACCTACTTGCTAAGGGCTCATATCGGTGCGGTGACTGTAGTATGTGTAGAATGTCACGACACGGAACACTCCACTTTACATATAATGGATCCAAAACCTATTACATAAGATCGCATATTGACTGCAACACCACTTATGTGGTATATGCGATAACTTGCAAATGTGATAAGGTGTACATTGGTAGCACCATACGCAGACTCAGGGATCGCATGGCGGAACACTTTAGAGCACTAAAAAACAAAGATTTGAGACATCCCCTAACAGCGCATGCTATGGAGTGCGAATCACAAAATGAACATTTAGTTATGTCATTCCATGGTATTGAAATAATGCCCCAAGATGTGAGGGGAGGTAACAGGGAGCTCAGATTGAGACAACTCGAGGCCAGATGGATAATGCAGGTCCATGCAGTGGAGAGGGGTATCAACTTTGATGACGAGCTTCAATTCTTTCTGGGAAATTAACTGACGACAACCTCCGGATGGAGTACTTTAAATGCCAACCTGTGTAAATCATGTAAATATGACTCATTTGAAACTTATGATTCAAAGAACAGCTACTGTGTTTATATGCTGAATTTTCAAATGTACATGATTTTGATAAGCAGGTTTTTTAATCATGTTTTATGATCTCACTAATGATTGGGCAAAGTTACTTTTAAGCATTTTATGAGAAATGATGCTAATTTATATTTCTCTGTAAATCTCTATAACACAAATGTAATTCAAGTATGTTACATGTATCGGTAACAGACTCTGTGAAAAACGTAGTGTCATAATGTTAACAATGAAAATGAAAGAAATGACACCTGGTGATTGAAATCTTCACTGGGTTTCTGTGTCTATAATTTCCTTTATACACTTCCCTTTTCCATGTTGGGTGTGCACATATACTTGTAAATAACCCAGAGTAGACATTAGATATGGCAGAGAAAAGACATCGGCTAATATATTCCAAGATGGCGCGGATTTCCACCACGGAAACCGCACCACATTCGAATAGTCCTTTTTCTATGTCCGGTATCGGACGTGTATTTGTAGACACTCTGACATGGCGCGAGTGCTGAACGCCAGGAACCCGACTTTGAAGAAGACGAGATATCGTCACAGGTGAGACCCCAAGTACACACAGATTCTCTTATGTGGCGGCGTTAATTTGCCGGGCACGTTTTGCGACGCCTTTTAATGGACATGGGTCGTGCAATGCGCGTAATTGAAATGATTAGATCTTGCTGCCAGTTAAGTGGGTTAACGGTTACAGCTCACTAAGTTTAAAGTGTGGGTCAACTATAGTTTGACCCTCGTCACTGAATTAATTGTCTCTGATGACGAAAATGATTAATTTCTAAACTAGGAGAATTCCATCTATTTTAATTTAAATACAGGAGGAAAATACCCGACTAATACTGTTTGAGAGGGACTGACTTTACCCATTATCTACGGGCCAATACTACTGAAAACAGAGTGAGTACTAAACACTTTGCAACTAAGATTGGTCTATGATGTCTATATAGAGAAAACGATATACAGGTTCTGAATTGTGGTCTTTTTATTGATAGTCAAGAGGACAACTAAACCCCATTGATGATGTGGCAGGGGTGCTAAACAAGAGACTAGAGGCCGAATTTACTCATTTAAGGTACCTATGACCGATTTACAATTACGAATGAGCACGTCAGGTTGATATGCGGGGCTATATCACTCTGGTTATAACATCTTACCCGCACTTATGAATATTGGAAGTCTGACCAGGTGTTGACTAAAATGACACATAGGACAGAGCGCACGGTGGTGGGATTCTCTTCTACTATACTTTCAGTATATAAATTCTCAACTGGTGATCACTGCCCACAAAACTTCCTCCTCATGGCACCCTGTGTGGTTTCTAGGTGACACTGCACCTGGTTTGTGATGTTGATAACCAACACTTTATGAGGGGACTCTTTAAAATCTGAGTTCGTGAAAAATGAGGAGGGTATAAACAAATATACATATGTACAGATTGTAAAAACTGTAAAATTCCATTGTTCTAGCCTTGAAGAAGTCTGTGGATTAACGCCATATCAGACGAAACACGTGTCGGCTAGGAGGTTTTATGAACGATCAACAAATGAAATAAAAGAAAGAAGAGAAGAAAATAACAGTGATTTGTGATTTGTCTATTGGCTGAAAAGTGAACATTCATATTAGCTCAGGACTACTGTTTTGTTGTGTATCAGGGCATTGACTGGTTCATGCCTGTTTTGTTTGGATTGGTGGTCTAAACTTTGTCCTTGGAGCTTTTTATATATTTTCATATCCTAACTATTATCACTGTAACCCAGCGCAAAATAACCCAACCACCGAATTTTCTATTTTGTAAGCAGAGAATTAGCCTGCCATAATATTATTCAGCGCCAAGAGACCAATGGGTGTACGTGCGCTTTACAAATACACATGTTATGTTATGTCATACATGGCACATCTTAAAAAACAAATCCCTCTGCAACAGTATGGCTGGCATGGAGATTCATGCACATTGCTTAGAAAAACAACTTGAAGGGATTGTGGCTCGTGATAGCAGGTAGGATTACCTCATAAAACGTTTGAATGAACACATCTACTAAAACAGTGATGACCCCCGTGATCGAGCATTCAATTGAAACATATGTATTACACAATAGATACAAATTAGACATTAAATACATATAAAAAGCAATATTATTGCTTAGCAGATCCTCCAGTGGCAAGCTGATCATGTATTCACACTCTGTTTGTATAAATAAAGGCAGATCAATTGATACGAGCAAGAAGAACATCGTCCTACAATAGGGAAATGCTCAGGCTATGACAACTCACTGTATCAAGGTCATGTCTGGTCAAATTAACCTGCAAGTGCTTCACTCTCAAGGTCACATCTGGTCACATTAACCTGAGAGAGCTTCACGGGGGTCTGAATGTTACCTGTTTAGCACAACTAGCCTAGTTTTAAAGGATGTGAGTGAGAACTAGCGAGTATAGTGCGTGTGACTCGCTCTGATTGCTGAGTGCTGCAGAACCAGCCCACAAGCACCCAGCCAAGATGGCGGCTCTCAATTAAACTATTTCCTGCTTATCATTCGGCCGCTAAACAGTTGATGATAAAGTGCGTGTAACACGCCAGTATGTTGGGTGCCAGTGTGATTTGACCGCACCCCCAAGCTGAAAGATATGGTTGAATGGAACCTGTGCCTGGTTCCCACTCATCCGATATTATTAGCACTGTTTATGCATGGAGAATGTCCGCAAAAGGCAGCTTAACATAAAGGAAACTGAGGAAAAGGGAAAGAAAAATAGTTTTATGTAGATGCCTGGCTCTGACTTTATTACAAATTACGGATAAAGATAGAAGTAAAACGGCATGAATGCCCTCAAGTGTAGGGATTAGGTGGAAGACTGGATAAATAAATATCAGGTGTCATATCCACTGTGGAGGCAAAGTAAACTTTCAGTAGATGTAAGGAAGTGCCCTTCCTCATTCTTCTGCTGTCATTTACTATTGTCAAAAAATCATGGCAACCCTCCTGTAGTCACTTGATGGTTGATATACTCGGGGCATTATGCTGCGAACTGGCCCCATGTGATATTGTCATTAAGGCAATCATTATGTGCATTGAGTTTAAAAAGCCATCTTTGCTCTTTTTCTAGAATTCTCTTTTCACAATTGGCCGAATCATACACAAGTTTGAGGACCTCCCACTGGTTGTCGGATACAGCGTGTTTCTTTTCCATGTAGTGATGCTTGACTGCACCTAAGGTGTTCACAGATTCAAATTTGTACCTTTCGGTGGTCATCCCTATGTAGTTTAGGTTACATTGGCGGTAATCATATAAAGTAGTATGGGTGTGTTGCAGTTGGTGAATTCTCAGTTCCCATTTGGTGGTATTGCCAAAGTCGGTTGATTTTCTGATTTTTGTCAATTGGCATATACTGCATCCTCCACACGGATAGTGGCAGAGGCCGTTTCTTTCTCACCCAACGGATTCCATCACGTTTGTCTAAGATGGTTTATGCCAGATAAGAGGAAGGTGAAAACAATTTGGAGGGCTAGCCAGAGCACATACCAGATTTATCATAAGTGCATCTAGTTTGCAAAGGGCATGGATGTAAGTTTAGGGCTAATTGGGCGTTAGGCTGGCCTGAAGGCGACCTGGTGTCCTAGCCCTACCACCCGGCAGTGCTCACATTGGGAACAAGCTAATTTTAGGGGTGATGGTGTGGTTGGTCTCAGCTGCAGTTACCTATGACTCCAGGATCTATGATGGAACCACGCATACCATTACCATGCATGCCTTTACCATGTGTCCATTACCCCATATGCCTTTACCAAGCATATGCCGTTACTACAAAAATGTAAGTATTTTGCCGGTAAGTGGAAAACCTTTATATATATATAAATATATATATATATATATATATAAAGTTGTGCTGCCATATGACTGTCCCTGCCGATATGCTTACCTGGAATGATGGGCAGCAGCAGCTTGAGTGGGCCCAAGGAAGGCCCTGTGGACTTTGGCAGTACCTTCGGTATCACTTCACCCCCCACCAGCATATTCCTGACAAGTTTGGTGTAATACGACACACATCCCCCACACCGCCGACCCAGATGCATCAACATATTGCATCCTCGGAGTTGGAGTTCGAGCATTTACCGCCGCAGCCAACAGGTGAGCTGTACCAGCACGGGGGAGGAGCTTGCAGGTTAAAATAGAAAGAGATGCAGGACTGGGACATTAGGATGAAGAATACTCCGCAATACAGGGCGCTGAGGAAGGCACCATGCCGAAATGCGTCCGCCCGCATTGCCTGTTCTGCCTAATAAAGCTTGGTTTTCCTTGGACTCCCCCTCTGGCCTCTGATTCTTTTATCGTGGAGGGATGTCACATCATATTTTCTGCACCAGCCAGGGGTGCAGTCCAGATGGCCCCGCTGTGTCAAGCGAGCCGGACTAACACTGACAAATCACCGCTGCTCTGGAGCGACTGTGAGGCTCGGGGTACCGAGAGGCCCGGTGGCCGCCACTTAATCCAGGACGGCTCTGGGGGAGTGAGGTATTGTACCTCCATCAGGACGCTGTGCTGCCGTGTGGCTGTCCTTGCCGAAATGCTTACCTGGAATGATGGGCAGCAGCAGCTTGAGGGGGCCCAAGGAAGGCCCTGTGGACTTTGGCAGTACCTTCGGTTTGACTTCACCCCCCACCAGCATATTCCTGACAAGTTTGGTGTAATATGACACACATCCCCCACACGCCGACCCAGATGCATCAACATATTGCAACCTGGGAGTTGGAGTTTGTGCATTTACCGCGGCAGCCAGCAGGTGAGCTGTACCAGCATGGGGGAGGAGCTTGCAGGTTAAAACAGAAAGAGAAGCAGGACTGGGACATTAGGATGAAAAATACTCCGCAATACAGGGCACTGAGGAAGGCACCATGTCGAAATGCATCCGCCAGCATTGCCTGTTCTGCCTAATAAAGCTTGGTTTTCCTTGGACTCCCCCTCTGGCCTCTGATTCTGATTTCGTGGAGGGATGTCACGTCATATATATATATTTGTTGTCAAGGATTCGACATTGAGAATCTTCATTGGATATATTTGACGGAGCGACTGTCCGTATTGCGAACCCTCGCTTCGAAAGTGGCTGGGTGAACACAGTCTGTATTGCGTTCTCTGTACTTTGGTTTGACCCGTAAGGAGTTTTTCGAGCCCAGCCCCCGTAGCCGGAAGTGGTGTATTGTGGCATTTTCACAGTGGTTTCCTTTGCCGGAGTTGGAGATCGTTTAAGGAGTCGCAGGACCCCCCTGTGATCATTCGGACTTTTGACAGAGATGAGCCTCCATTGATACGCCCTCTTCATAAGGTTATTAACGGGTGAAGAGATTTGTGGAGTAAATTTAAGGTCCCGGTTTCTGTTAATCTTTCCGGGATCTTCTGTGTGCATAACTATCCTCTTAATATAAATTGCTATAATGGCAACGGCAGCGGATGTACTCAGAGATCGTGAAATTCTGGCGGATGCATTATTTTTGAACCTACCTGACACTGGGGACACTATTAAAACGGCTGGTGGTATAGTGGATGATACAAACAAGAATGATTATATCAAAAAGGGGGAACAGGGGTTGGACAATTTTTAACGGGGTCCAATGTACATGTCCTATGACGTAGAAAGCAACAAAGTTTGTACAGAGTTCCCCAAAAGGGATTTAACTAGAGTAACTCATTAGAACCTCTCTCTTAAGGGGTGTGATAGAGCAGGGAAAGTGAAAGTCCCTTGTCGGAATCAAGGATGCCTCACACAAATCAAAGGTTGGATGACTACTGTCACCCCACCCGATGATTGTCCAGTGTCATCATTGGCTTCCTGCTCCTACGGCAGGCTGGCGATGCAATGCCCGTCGGGCAGCACAAAGTGCTGCACTTTAGCGGAGGTCTTTTATTCCTTTTGCCAATGAGTGCATGTGTGTGAGGGGCCTAGGAAGTGCAATAAGTGAGCGTGAGTGAGGTTAAAAAAGGTCAGTGGAGTCCAATAGGGGAAACTTTAATAGCATGGCTCACTGCCTTATTAAAATACGTGAGAAGGTGAGGGGTATCAAGGCGTGACGGTTAGGGTAATCAAGCCTTATTCAACCCTCAGTCCAGGTGTGGTCGACATGTTTCATGCCTCTAAGGCAATTCATCAGGACCAATTGCTCATAAAATTGCTAATGGATTCCCCAATAACTAAGGAATCAAATATACGACCTGTAAAGTGTCGCAGAATCAACCCTTCATTGAGGCCCTCCCTGGGACTAGAGAAGGAGACAAAATAAGGGTACAGTCAATAGTATGTTTGTTACCAAAGACGTTGTTGCATGTGACAATAGCATGCGAGTCATTGTGTATTGAAGGGGTTCACAACCCCTGTGAGTTTATCACACTTGTGTCAGAGAGGGTACAGAGGAATATCAAACAAAATGAAGTGAAATATGTCCTGCCAACAGGCGCCATTGGTGATCCGCAATTGGCATGCATTATATCTGATCACAGCTGGGCAGCGTGCCACACCATGCTGGGTGACACATGTGTGTCATGCAGGCATCAGTGGTGTGTTCGTACACACCAACAATTAAAATGTGAAGAGGTACCACTAAAACAACTGATTAAGTACAAAAAGGCATAGCTCACACTAATATAGTGATAACGCTTGTGGTGAATTACCAGGGTGAGAAATAAGTCATGAACATGCGGGTAGTAGCGGAAACGCAACGCTTACCCGCAGTCCCTGGTTGGTTGTCCCACCGGCTGACCTGGTGGGGCCAGTGCTATGTGGTTGGCACCTGGGGAGAAAGCAAATTCACCGCTCGTCAGGAGAGTGGGGAGCGGTGGAGCTTACCGTCTTTGCAGGTTCCAGTCAGTGTATATTCGTGGCGATCGTCAGTACGATGCCTCGGGTGAGCTGCGCGTAGGTTCAGCCTACCTTACCTGACTAGCTTCTGGCAAGGCGTGTAATCACCTACCCCGCCCATATCGGTGTAGCCGCAAGATCGCCGGTAGAAGCGGAATGCCTACCAGCCGCTACACATAGCGGGTTGCGCGGGCGCCGTGGGGGGCATGTCCCGTAGGGGTTGCTAGGAGGCGCGGCGCGCTGGGGCATGGAAAGCAAAGATTTCCACATGGGTATTGGCTCATAACATCGGGCGCCATCTTGGAACGGGGTTAGAACAAGAGTGCATCAATGTTACAGTTGACTCGGTGTTTTAGGGCATTGAAAACAAGGATTTCCATGTGTGTAT
This sequence comes from Lissotriton vulgaris, assembly GCF_964263255.1. Classification (NCBI taxonomy): domain Eukaryota; kingdom Metazoa; phylum Chordata; class Amphibia; order Caudata; family Salamandridae; genus Lissotriton; species Lissotriton vulgaris. Next base: position 2,123,516,844 of record NC_141687.1, on the reverse strand, counting down.
TAGCTTGTAACATTGGGCGCCATCTTGGAACGGGTCTGGGAGCCAGGTACATTAAGGTTACAGTTAATGCCTAGCTGGGAAGGGTAGCGAACTCATGGAGTATATTATCTGGCCAGCATAGTCCAGGGCACAGCATCATTAAGGCCAGATTCATCAGTATGTAGGCGATGAACCCACCTTTGTTCCATTTTGAAGAGGGCCTGTTGATTTATTGAGGGATGGCATTCCAGGACAGTCCATTGCAAGTTCTCAGCCACATGATTTTGTTGTCTGCAGTGCTCATACAGTTTGGTGTGGGTCTTTTGACATCAGATATTGCTATTATGCTCCATGATGCGTAGTTTCACAGGACGCATCGTCATCCCAATGTAGATCATCTTACAGGGGCATATGAGTACATAAATACAACGTGAGCTATTGCAATTAGTGTGTCTATTGATGTTCCAAATGAAGTTCCTGGGCAGTTCAATAGTTTTGCCCTGGATTGTTTGGGGGCAGACTACACATGTTCCACAGCGGTAGTGTCCAACGACCGGTGGAAGGTCCCACAAGGTATTAACCGGTCGTGTGCTTGATTTTTTAGGGCGAGTGTGAATCAGGGTGTCTTTGAGATTCGCCGTCCTCTTGAATGCAAAGCGCGGGCGAGGTAATTCCATGCCAGCTGTATTGAGAATCCCCCAATGTGAATTCACAATCTTTTTTATGAACGTCGAGTGCTTAGTATAGGACGTGACACATGTGATTGTATCCTCCTTTTCCTTGGTGTGGACTTCAAGCAAGGACTCTCTGTTGTTGTTAAGCGCTCGTTTGCATGATGTCTTAAGCAGCCGTGTAGGGTAGCCCCTATCTTGGAGCTTATGTTGCAGGATACTTGCTTCATGTTTGTAGTCCTGGACAGTACTGCAGTTTCTCCGTATACGGAGAAATTGCCCGAAGGGTAAGTTCTCCCTCAATGCTCTCGTGTGGTGACTATTATATAGGAGCAAACTGTTTCTATCTGTCTTCTTCTTATACATGGTGGTAGTGATCGTTGATGGATCCAATTGGATCGTCAGATCTAGAAACGGTATGGATGTCTCAGAGATAGTGCCCGTAAATTTTAAGAAGGGGTTCTGTTGGTTGATCCATAGACAGAAAGCCTCACAGCTAGACCGGTCACCTTTCCAGAAAATCAAAATGTCATCGATGTATCGACGCCAGAGTGTAAGGTTATCTCGGAAGGGGTTTTGTTCTGGAGGGTAGATGTGGTTCTTTTCAAAAGAGGCCATATAAATGCACGCCAGGCTTGGGGCAAATGTCGAACCCATCGAGGTCCCGCTGACCTGATGATACAGTTGTGATTCGTATCGAAAAAAGTTTTCAGTCAGGGCTATGTGTGCCAGCTCCATGATGAAGGCAATGGGAGTAGGGGAGATCCATTCTTCCTGTCGCATCAGTGAGTCCACAGCTTCTAGTGTGGCTTGCTGCGGAATGTTGGTATACAACGCCTCTACGTCTAAAGTCAGGAGTAGGTCAACTTCTTCCCTCCCATCGATGTCATTGATCAAACGTAGGACGTCTCTAGTATCTTGTAAATACGACGGAATCTGCTTCACCAATGGTTGGAAGAAGGCGTCACAGAATTGGGACAGAGGTTCCAGCAATGATCCGATGCCAGAGACAATCGGTCTCCCCGGGACTGGAGTAGTGCCCTTGTGAATCTTGGGGAGGGTGTAGAAATAAGGAGTGACCGGATCCGTTGTTACTAGGAATTCAGCTTCCTTCTTGCTGATCCATTCGTTGGTCTCGGCTTCAATGACGAGGCTAGTGATGGTGGTCATTAGCCGTTTCGTGGGATCCTCCATCAGTGGTCTGTAATGAGTGGTATTAGACAACTGTCGTCTACATTCACAGTCATAATCCTCATAAGTTTGTATGACTGTGGCACCCCCTTTGTCAGCTTGTTTGATGACAATAGAGTCGTCCCTGCCCAGATTAATGGACGCTTGTCGTTCTGCAGCTGTTAAATTGTGGAAGGGTTTCAACTTTGGTTTGTTTTGCATGCTGGTCAGCACTGCCCGTTCGAAGGTGAGAACCTCCGGTGGGACCATTCCATCATTTGGGGTAAATGTAGAAGGTTTTTTCAGACCAGTGTCTAAAGTGGGAAGTTCCGGTCGATTGTCAAAAAACGCCCGAAGTCGTATTTTTCTGAAGAATTGTTTCAGTTCGATAGTTTCTTGGAAAGAATCCGGGGTCGGGGTGGGGACAAACCCAAGGCCTTTCTCTAGAACACTTTTCTCCGTTGGTGAAAGAATTTTCTTTGACAGGTTGACGATCAGACTCGTCTCCCCCTGGCTGCTGTAATCCTGGTCTCCATTGAGGTTGATGTTGGTGGCTGGTCCTGCCACTGCACTCCTTTTTGCCCGCCTCGCTTTCGCACTCTTGTTTTAACCCCGTTCCAAGATGGCGCCCGATGTTATGAGCCAATACCCATGTGGAAATCTTTGCTTTCCATGCCCCAGCGCGCCGCGCCTCCTAGCAACCCCTACGGGACACGCCCCCCACGGCGCCCGCGCAACCCGCTATGTGTAGCGGCTGGTAGGCATTCCGCTTCTACCAGCGATCTTGCGGCTACACCGATGTGGGCGGGGTAGGTGATTACACGCCTTGCCAGAAGCTAGTCAGGTAAGGTAGGCTGAACCTACGCGCAGCTCACCCGAGGCATCGTACTGACGATCGCCACGAATATACACTGACTAGAACCTGCAATGACGGTAAGCTCCACCGCTCCCCACTCTCCTGACGAGCGGTGAACTTGCTTTCTCCCCAGGTGCCAAACACATAGCACTGGCCCCACCAGGTCAGCCGGTGGGACAACCAACCAGGGACTGCGGGTAAGCGTTGCGTTTCTGCTACTACCCGCATGTTCATGACTTATTTCCCACCCGGGTAATTCACCACAAGCGTTATCACTATATTAGTGTGAGCTATGCCTTTTTGCACTTAATCAGTTGTTTTAGTGGTACCTCTTCACATTTTAATTGTTGGTGTGTACGAACACACCACTGATGCCTGCATGACACACATGTGTCACCCAGCATGGTGTGGCACGCTGCCCAGCTGTGATCAGATATAATGCATTTCAATTGCGGATCACCAATGGCGCCTGTTGGCAGGACATATTTCACTTCATTTTGTTTGATATTCCTCTGTACCCTCTCTGACACAAGTGTGATAAACTCACAGGGGTTGTGAACCCCTTCAATACACAATGACTCGCATGCTATTGTCACATGCAACAACGTCTTTGGTAACAAACATACTATTGACTGTACCCTTATTTTGTCTCCTTCTCTAGTCCCAGGGAGGGCCTCAATGAAGGGTTGATTCTGCGACACTTTACAGGTCGTATATTTGATTCCTTAGTTATTGGGGAATCCATTAGCAATTTTATGAGCAATTGGTCCTGATGAATTGCCTTAGAGGCATGAAACATGTCGACCACACCTGGACTGAGGGTTGAATAAGGCTTGATTACCCTAACCGTCACGCCTTGATACCCCTCACCTTCTCACGTATTTTAATAAGGCAGTGAGCCATGCTATTAAAGTTTCCCCTATTGGACTCCACTGACCTTTTTTAACCTCACTCACGCTCACTTATTGCACTTCCTAGGCCCCTCACACACATGCACTCATTGGCAAAAGGAATAAAAGACCTCCGCTAAAGTGCAGCACTTTGTGCTGCCCGACAGGCATTGCATCGCCAGCCTGCCGTAGGAGCAGGAAGTCAATGATGACACTGGACAATCATCGGGTGGGGTGACAGTAGTCATCCAACCTTTGACTTGTGTGAGGCATCCTTGATTCCGACAAGGGACTTTCACTTTCCCTGCTCTATCACACCCCTTAAGAGAGAGGTTCTAATGAGTTACTCTAGTTAAATCCCTTTTGGGGAACTCTGTACAACCTTTGTTGCTTTCTACAAACAAGAATGATGCCAAAAGCAAATTAAAAAGACTGGAGAAACTGCTTAGGACTGAACTCACCAAATGGTGAGAGAAGAAGTCCTTGGAAAAGTATAAAGAGGCCGGCAGAGTACCTCGGGGGTTGAGGGTTCTCATTGCTCTATCGCTTGAGAACCCCAACCCCTTAATGTTGAAGGAATGGGTGGCTAACAATCTTGATGCAAGCATGAATATGGTGTGTATATTGATAAAATATGCTGAGATCGACAGATTAGAGATTGTGCGCCAAATAGATATACTGAATCCTGAACTCAATGATATGGAACAGCAAGATTATATTAAAAAATCACGAGAAGAAATCAAGAAACATTTGGACAAACAAGAGAACACCATAAAAACTCTTAAAGTTTTTAAGTTTGCTTGAGACCGAGCTGATTATGAACAAGGACGTATCTTTACCTTCTCAAAGAAATTCGAGAATGTTAAAAGGATCACACTAACTGCAAAAAGTTATACCATCAGTGCAAACACAACAAGTTGTAAATGTGGAGAGCTCGGATACTGAGTTGAGTTCAGCTTTGAGTAGCGCAGAGTCGGATGATAGCAATTTGACAGCAGGCCCTCAAACATCATTGGGAGGATTTACCCCTTCGGAAGAGTTGGGGTTTATGATAGAGGACAGGCGTCAAACTCTGAGACCGAGAGACGGTGCCCAGAAGAAAACCGACGTTACCGAAATAAATGTCGCAAAGAGAGGAGGAAACAGAGGAGGCTTCACCAAAAAGAAAAGAGGGAGAGGAGCACCTCAAGCAATGTGAACTCTACCATGATCCCATTACCTGTAATTGATAACACTGTTATTAACCTTACAGACCTAGATTTAGACACAGCAGAAACTCAACTTTTGGGTTTAGGTTTGTCGTTTTGTCCAAAAAACACCTTTAAATACGTCCAATCCCGTATAGATGTGTTTAAATTCATACGCAAACTAAAGTTGATGAAATTTCACAAATTAAATAAAAGTGTAAATATGGCAAATACCACTATTTCTGAATCCCTTCCTAGTAAAAGTTTGAGAATCACTGATGTACCTACATTGAAAGACATGCATGCTATTGTAGATCCAGACAGAGATGGTTCAACAAGCACCCAAGAAATATTACAATCGATGGGTGCGGCCAGCAATAATCCTACTAGTAGTCCTTTCTGTCCTCGATCTACATTCATCCCTATGATGCCTAGGGATGCGATTGATGTTTTTAGTGACCGAATGATAAGTGATTTAAAAGAACTGAATAAGTCCATTGCTTTGAAGCAGAAACACAGAAACTTTATAGAGAAAAGATATTCCACCCTTATGCGAAAAATTAATGATCATGGCAATATTGTGGTCAATTAGGCAGATAAAGGGGGAAATATTGTTTTGTGGCCAGGGGAAATGTACATTACAGAGGCTGAGAGACAACTAAATGATATAGGAAAGCTTCTTTTAATGAGCTTAATAAGGTGAAAGATTCTATACACAATCAATTAGCACAGTGGAAGAGGGAGGGTCTCCTAACTAAGAAGGACATTTTATATCTGAAAAAAGAGCACCCTATAACTCCCGTAATGTATTTATTACCAAAATTCATAAAGGTTTGTCTCCAATACCAGGACGCCCAATTATTTCCGCCAAGAACAGCTTACTAGAACCTATCTCTAAATATGTGGATTTTTTCCTACACACTTACATAGAATCATTGCCATCTTACATTAGAGATACAGGCTATTTCTTATCAAAATTAAAAGAGGTTACTTGGAATTCAGACTTTCCCTTCATTGTAATGGACATCTGTTCTTTATACACTTCCATCAATCATCAAGATGGGTTGCATGCTATTCAACATTATTTGTCTAGTAGAGACATAAAATTCTATGAACATAGCAAAATGCTAGTTAAAATGATTGATCTGTGCCTGAATAACAATTTTTTCCTGTTTAATAATGAAGTATATCAGCAGTTACAGGGCGTGGCGATGGGTGCATGCTTCTCCCCCAGTTATGCGTGTTTACACGTGGGCTGGTGGGAGGAGCATCTCCTGGGTCATGCCCTGAACTCTGAGGGAAATGTAGACACAGGGATCATCAAATATTGGCGTTTCATAGACGATGTATCTTTAATTTGGAAAGGGACATTAGCTAGTGCAGAACATTTTGTGAAGAATATCAACACCAATATGCTCAATTTGGAATTTACTGCAACCATCAGTCAACAACGGGTTGAATTTTTAGATGTAGAGGTATATATCTGTGAGAATGTTATTCAAACTAAGCTCCACAGAAAGAGTACAGAAGGTAATTCTACTCTACATGCCTCTAGTGCCCATCCCCAACACCTTATCAAGAGTATCCCCTATGGGGAGTTTTTAAGAATTCGGCGAATTTGCAGTGATGATACTGTTTTGGAACAGTGCCTAAATGAGTCATTTGACAGATTTTTGAAACGTGGTTACAGAGAGACTGATCTTAAAAATGCTCTTAAAAAATGGTTTTAACATTTGATGCCTCATGTAAAGCCTTTCAACTTGTAAGTGAGCCAATTAGCGGTATTGTTGCTCCATTGAAAGAAGATCAAACAGATTGATGTTTTATGTTTCTGCTTAATCAGTTCCTTTGTAACTACCTTGTGAAAAGTGATTCTTTAGACACTTTTCACGAGGTAGTTACAAAGGAACTGATTAAGCAGAAACACAAAACATCCAATAATAGCAGAGTGGGATTTATTCTCACTAAGAAACAAAGAGATTTCATTGTTGATCTTGCTGATGACAAAAATGTAATCATAAGACCCTCAGACAATGGGGGTAATATTGTTCTGTGGGGTAGAATACTATACATCGAAGAGGCAAAAAAACAGCTAGATGATATTAGTTTTATCGCAGAAGCCATACCATAGAATACAATGCAAGCATTACTGACACATGGGACAGATTGGCATTTTGGCAAAGGGAGGGTCTTATTACTTTGCCTGAATATTGCTATTAGAAAAAAGACTACCCCAAATTGCTGATACTGTAACTGCTGCCCAAATTGCCCTACTAGACCACCAGGCAGACCAATTGTGTCATGCATAGGAAGCGTTAATGAAAACAATTCCAAATATATTGACCATTTCTTGAGGGAATTTGAAGCACTATTACCTTCCTATATTAAGGATACCAAGGACTTCCTTAACAAAATAGAGGAGGTGAATTGGGAAGATGGGCTTATTTTAATTACTCTCGAGGTAAGCTCGTTGTATACCATTATCGAACATGATCAAGGAGTGGAAGCTTGTTTCCATTTCCTTAAAAATAGAGACATAGGCTACGTGAAACACACGCACATGCTTATGGAGATGATAAGGATATGTTTAACCAACAATATCTTTATGTTTAATGGCGATCTCTATAAGCAGGTGCGTGGAACTGCCATGGGTTCAAGCTTTGCACCAAGTTTGGCAAACCTTTTTTTGGGCACATGGGAAGAGGAGATACGGCAAGATGACTTCGATCTGGTGAAAGTATGGATCAGATATATTGATGATCTGTTTATTGCCTGGGGTGGATCAGAAACTGAAGCAAATGAGTTAATTGAAAAACTTAACACAAATACCTACAATATCAAACTTACATCTACCATTAGTCATACTAACATAGAATTTCTTGATACGAAAGTTATTGTTCAAGAAGGGGGACTAACTACTAGTCTCCATAGAAAAGAAACTGCAGGGAACAGCCTCCTCCATGCGCTCAGTGCTCATCCAAAGGTGCTCAAATGGAGCATTCCTTATGGTGAGCTACTGAGGGCTAAGAGGAACTGCTGCACTGATGAACTGTATAACCTTGAACTTAACAGGATGCTCAGCAGATTTCGAGAACAGGGTTATCAAGAGTGGGTTTTGGAAAAAGCAAATAACAAGGTCAATGATACCACTAGAAGTAGTACACTGCAGGATAAAGTTCAGGTGCAGAATGATGAAACAGTGTCCAGATTAATTACTACTTTTAATCATGAATCAAGAAGGATACAGAAAGTACTAGCTGATAATTGGAAGAATCTAAGATCTGATAACATCATAGGTCCTACTTTGAGTGAGAGACCACTCATAACATACCGCAGAGGCAAACATCTGATGGATTTTTTGGATAAGGGGGATATCTCAGAAACCAAGAACAGTCATATACACAATCCCAAGGGTTTGTATCAGTGCGGCCACTGTAGGGCCTGTAAATCTAGTCAAATGGTCAAGAGATTTTGAAATACCTGGAGTCAAAAACAACCGTATCACAGGGCAATTTCTAACATGCAGTACCAGCTATGCCATATATATTCTAGAATGTCCTTGCAAATTAAGATATGTTGTGAGTACAACATGTATGGTGAAAAAACACGTGCAAGAACATCTACGTGCAATTACGAACCATGACCCACACTATCCAATCGCCCGACACTTCCAAGAGCAACATCAATACTACAACTCCCTACTCAGGTATTTTGCAATCGAGCAAGACAACTTGTCCAAGAGAGGGGGAAATAGGGAATTGGCTCTTAGAAAAAGAGAATCCAAATGGATTATGGAATTGGAGACCATGTTCCCGGGTGGGCATAACTTGGATGAAGAGTTAGCCACTCATTTACATGAGGATTGAAGACTTAGATAATCATTGAAATGCCTACAACTGATATTACTGACGTATTATAGAAATTTGTAAACTTTTGTTCATCTGTTTTGAATAACTTGGTTTTAATCTTTTCTTATCTTGTTTGCATTCATAGGAGGAAAGGAAGGGGCCCTTCGCTTTCACTTTTCGGGACAAATCACAGGTTCCCGACCCTTTTCTTCAGGATGAAGAAAATGCACTGCCATTGAGATAAGAAACTTTCACTTTTTTTCACTTTATGTTATGTCTTTGTAGTTGGTGTTACGTTCCTTTTTTGAAACATAGGATGAGGTCTCTACTTATAGCCACTTGGCATATAAATTCTTCCTCACTTTTGCCCCTCACTTTTTTATTCGTAAAGTATAAACTGGTACTAGTCGGCCTGCATGACAATAATATATTCAACCCTCACTAGTACGAAAGATAAATGCTTCGGTATGACTAATAAGATGCATGCATAGCTAAATTTGCTTTAAGTCTTTGAATATGTTCTTAATACAATATGTTCTTTACTGAGCGCTTACAACGACAATTTAGTATTCATTTAAATAATTCCAAAATGAAAATGGACAATTTATGATTAAGAACAGGTTGTGAAATGATATGCCACAATATATAAAGTCTAACAGGAGGCTTGAAGAAACAAGATGAATGTCAATGTTTCTATATTTGTATTAACAAATGTACCACTTTAAGATGGCGGCCAAAGCTGACGTCATTGGGAGGAGGGCAGATTGTGTACCTTATCTATTTTGTTTATTGTTTATATATGAACGTACAAGTTTGGCTGTAAATATTGTGTGGTCAAGACACTTTTCGTGTCGAAACGATTAGCGGCGTTACAGAAATATATATATATATATATATATATATATATATATATATATATATATATATATATATATATATATGTGTGTGTAATTTGCACTCCAACTCCTGTGATGCAACATTTCAAATGCCCGGATTGGGCGTGATACTTAAAGAGGGGATAATCAGTTGGTGAAGTTTTGAAACAATCACTGCAGAGCATGCGGCCTCTGAGGAAAGAGTCTATCTCTGAAACGCGTCAGGCGAGGCATGCAATGAGATTGAATTTGTCTTTCATTTAAAGGTGTCCCTGCGCTTTGAAAACTCTTGCTGTGAGTGCCGTCCAAAGAAAGGCAACTTGTGGAACTTAATATATATATATATGTATGTATGTATGTGACTTGGTGTTTCAGTAACTGTGGGTGTGTGCGTGAGTGTGTAAGTGGCTGTATTAGTGTGAGTGAGTATCTCAGTGGTTGTATGAGTGTATATGTAGGTGTTTGAGTGGTCGTGTGAGTGTGTGACTGGGTGTGTGAGTGGTTGTGAGGGTATGTGAGTGGGTGTGTGAGTGGTTGTATGGGTCTATAAGTGGGTGTGTGAGTAATTGTGTAGATATGTGAATGGGTGTCTAAGTGGTTGTGTGGGTGTGAGAATGGCTGTATGGGTCTGTGCGTGACTGTGTGAATGGGTGTGTGAAGGTGTGTCTGAGTGGTTCTATAGGTATGTGAGTGGCTGTGTGAGTGGTTTTGGGGGTTTGAGAGTAGATGGGTTAGTGGTTCTGTGGTTGATGTAATCAGTGATGTAATACGTGAGGTCATAAGCAGTGCATTGGGGGGGCATATTTTATTGTTAGCTCAGGTAACTATAACTGCTGAATTTTTATGGTTTTGTGCATGTACAATTGGAGACTATGAATAAGGTCCCTGTAACCTTGGGTTTTGTCAATGGATTTCCAAGGTTTTTTAAATTCTATTTCCTAACTATAACATCCCTGTAACCTTTGTTTTTTCTGTGAATATCTAGAGTTTTTTAATGTAATTTCCTAACTATACAGTCCCTGTAACGTTTGGGTTTTTTGAAATATTTATACGTTTTTTTACATTTTACTTCTGACTGTAACCAGTAACCTTAACGGATGGGTGTGCAAGTAGCTGTATGTGTTGTGTGAGTGGCTATATGAATGTGTGAGTAGAAGTGTGAATGACTGTAAGGGTCTATGATTGGGTGTGTAGTGGTTATATGGGTGAGTGAGTAGTGTAAGAGTTGCTATATGGGTGATTGAGCTGATGTGTGAGTAGCTGTATGGGAGAGTGAGTAGTGTAGGAGTGGCTGTATGGGAGAGTGAGCAGCTGTGTAACTGGCTGTATGGGTGAATAAGTGGGCATGTGAGTGGTTGTATGGGTGAGTGGCTGATTGTGTGTTGCTGTATGGGTGAGGACGTGGGTGTGTGAAGGGCTGTTTGGATACATGAGCGGGACTGTGAACGGCTGTATGAGTGAGTGAGTAGGTATGTGAGTGGCTGTATAGGTCAGTTACTGGCTGTGTCAGAAGATGTTTGAGTGTCTGTGTGGGTGAGTGGGCATGTGAGTGACTGTGTGGGTCTCTGAATTTGTGTGTGAATTTCTGTGCATATCTGTGAGTATCTATGTGAGTGTCTGTGTGGCTCTGTGAGTGTCTGCAAGTGGGTATATTATTGTGTGAGTGGGTCTGTGATTGGTTGTGTGAGTGTATGCGTGGGTCTGTGAGAGAGTACATGAGTGTGTGGGTATGTGAATGGGTGTGTCTGTTAGTGGGTATATGAGTGCCTGTGTGGTTCTGTAAGTGGCTGCCTGTTTGGATATTTGAGTGGGTGTGCAAGTGTATATGTGAGTCTCTGAGTAGCTATATTGTTGTGTGAGTATATTACGTCCTGCTGAAGTCTCAGGGATACAGACTTCACCACCAGCTCCCCCCTGAATTTCTTTGCTGGGAATTCTGTCTGCAGAAGCCTGCATATTGTTGGGATCTGGAAGTGCGACTTAACGAGAAGAAGCGTGTCGCCATCGCAGATGTTTGTGGTTGCATTGCCGGAGAAGCCTGTCCCACCACAAGGGTCGCCGTCACATCACCTGAGAAGTGTATCACAGGGTCTGTCACGTCTCAGGAGTTACCAAGTTCACAGCACGGCCATCAGGCATGCAGAATCATCTTCACGTTGTCGCACCGCATCAAAGACGCCATCTTGTTGCATCGCACTGGATCGTCACATCGCATCGAGCCGCCATCTTGTCGCATTGTAAGCAGAACACAATACCAGATCGACGCATAACCTCCTCTCCAGTAAGGAACAGACGGATCGCCTACTATGCGCAAGCACTGAGGAACAGGCGCATTGCCTCCCCCGAAGCAAGGAACCGACGCATCGCCCACTCTGCGAACCTTTTGTTTATCTTGCATTACACATACAAAGATACTTTAGTGAGAAATGTGTCACATTTACCATCAACTTTGTACTAAGCTATTTTTACCATTTAAAGGTCATTTTCCTAATACTGAATTGTGGATTTTTGTTATTTGGATCTTGTGATACGTCTATATAAAGAATACTTATTTTTTATAAAACCTGTGTGGTGTTCATCTGTAGTGTCTTCACTGTATTACTGTATGTGTTCACAAATGCTTCACACACTGCCACTTAGATAAGCCTACCTGCTTGAGCCAAGCTACCACAGGGTTAAGTAGGGGTTATTTTAGGAGTGTCACCCCCTTTCACTGACTAGAAGCAAGGGTCCCTATTTGGACAAAGGTGCAAACCATTGCCAACTAGAGACCCCCAGTTCTAACAGACATTTACCCAACGAGGTAGCAGTTAGTAATTAACCAGAAGAAAGCGTTTCAGTTGGTGAGATATTTTGTGCAAAACTGTGGAGGTGAGGTTCCATTCTGGCCTGGTCACTCACATAGCTAGTGACACACCCACACAGACACTGAGAGACCCAATCATGCACCCACTCAGACACTCACACACCCGGTCACAGACCCACACACTCAAACCCACTCACAGACCCACTCAGACACTCATGAACCCACTGACAGATCCACTCAGAGACTCATGCAACCACACACAGACCCACTGAGACACTCACATACTCACTGAGACACTCACAGACCCACTCACAGACCCATACAGCCACTCTTAAAGGTTACAGTTTATAGATAGGAAATAAAATTAAAAAGCACTTTTGGAATTCAATAAAAAAACAAAGGTTAGAGGGACATTATAGTTAGGAAAAAATAATTTTTAAAACCATAGAAATTCACTGAAACAAACCAAAGGTTACATTCACAGTATAGTTACGCTGAGATTATCCATGTACACAACCACAGAAATTTAGCAGTTAAGGTTACCTGTTAAAACTATAACTTACATCCCAAGCAAAGCACTGCTTATGACCGCACATTTTACATCAGTCATGACATGGTCAGTGACACCACTGTTGATACCTCTGGTAGCATAGTTGTTCACAGGTATGGTAGTACTGATCACAAATACATGCAGTGTATTTGACAGTATCTCCGGTCAATGCAAATATGGCCACCGCATTTTTCCAGCCTTTCTCAATAGACTTCCACTGACCATTTTTATGCTGACTAAATATGTTTGACCAATGAAATTATGTAGTATTTAAATGTAAAAATTATGCTGGTTACACTGACATTTAGAAAGGCAGTGTGCCAAAACTTGTCTGTTCAGTGTTTTTGTTTCTGGCAAATAAATGAATGGAAGAATTCCTGAATGTGCGCTTCATTGTTTATTATTGGAAAGTGGTTGGTGAAATATTTACGAGTCCACCCTCATGTGGGAGCAGCACCCATTGCGGATGGTGCGGCGGCTGGTGGATCGAGATGTAGCACATGTATATATCCCAGGATGCTTGTTTCCGGTCCAGGAAAGACATGACTTGGCAGTTCGGGTTGGATTAATCCCATGAGGCACAGGGTCAAGACTGATGTGCATATAGCTGTGTCTGAACTGGGGTTGAAAGGGAGCTAAAGACCGATGAGGGATTCAACCCAGATCTGTGACTGGGGGTGAGTGTCTGAAAAGTTTCAGCGCTCTGTCCATCATCTCCTTGTGTTTGCTTTGTATGCCCTAAGTTGGTAGGGTATGCCCAGACATGGGTCCCTTGCTTACTTTGCCACTGGATTCAAGCCAGCCTGGCTGATGAAGGCTGTTAGCCTGAAATCGGTCTCAGGATGCTTGTTTCCGATCCAGGGAAGACATGGCTTGGCAGTTCGGCCTGGACTGTTCCCATGAGGCACAGGGTCAAGACTGATTTGCATATAGCTGTGTCTGAACTGGGGTGGCGAAGTCTGCTAAAGAACGATGATGGATTCAACCCAGATCTGTGACTGGGTTGAGTGTCTGAAAAGTTTCAGTGCTCCATCCATCATCGCTCTGTGTTTGCTTTGTTCACCCTAAGTTGGCAGGGTATGCCCAAAAGTGGGTCCCTTGCTCACGTTGCAACTGGATTCAAGCTAGCCTGGCTGATGAGGGCAGTTAGCCCGAAATCGGTCCCAGGATGCTTGTTTCTGGTCCAGGGAAGACATGGCTTGGCAGTTTGGGCTGGACTGTGTAGTGGAGAAGTGTGGCTCAGGGGTTAGAGGCGGCAGACCCGGAAGCTGAGATCGGCCCTGGACCAGGGTTCAATTCCCCGCCCCGACGGGGGTTGGGCTCAATAATTCCACGGACTCGATAATTCTCGCTCCGGTGCCTACTCGACTCATGGGTTCACACTCTGCGACTCTGGGCAATAGCTTGCTTAATCTCCACAACGGCCCCTCGCGGCGGGATGCCTGGCTTTCACCTTGTGGATACCCTGCCGGGGTATCTCACAGGGGAATACCAGGACGGGTTCCCTAAGCAAGCGCATAGATGCCTGCGATGTGGGCGATTTGCGCTATATAAATACATGTACATTTACATTTACATACATTTACATGAGGCACAGGGTCAAGACTGATTTGCATATAGCTGCATCTGAACTGGGGTGGCTAAGTGAGCTAAAGAACGATGATGGATTCAACCCAGATCTGTGACTGAGGTGAGCGTCTGAAAAGTTTCAGCGCTCCGTCCATCATTTCCTTGTGCTTGCTTTATCTGTTGTCTGTGGCCATATAAAGACGGGTGTTGCACTACCTGACAATGCTCAATGTTTTTACAGTCGATGGGGTGTGATTTGGCTCATTCAATTTTTAATAAACTACAAACTACGGGCTTGGTTCTAACTCCAAATATCTCATGTCCATCCTATATTAAGGGGTGCTTCATATAGTGTGCACAAATGTGGGTACTATATACCTGTCAGACTGAGAATGCTATTGGAGTGTAAAAGCAGGCCGACTTCACAACAAGTTGAAAGTGGTGAACCGCAGGGAGGGCTATGAAAGGCAAAGTGAAGAATTCCCTGAACTACACATGTTGTTTACAGTATTGTGTGTGTTTCTAATTGAGTCTAATGTTGATACCACTGAGGCACAGGGCGGTAATTTAAAATGCCCGGGAGCACACATGCCAATGTGGAAGTCAAGATTAGTACTCCAATCTCCTTATGCCACTAATTTGTGCCCATCTCTGATTTGGCGGCTGTCACAAGCAGGGGTGTAGTTTGGGGGGGTGTACAAGCTTCAGATTTTCCAACAATCACGCTGGCGCATAAAGTTAAAATATATTATACAACAAGCTGGACTCATAGGTTGGGTACTAAGAAAAAGCAAACACAAAATGGTGTGAAATATTCAGCCATTTTGAAGTTTTCCAAGCAGAGAAAAGGAGAGGATATATGCCAGTTTTTGTGTGTGTGTGTAAACATTTCTGGTGAAATCCAACAGGCACCTCACTATACCAGACTAAAAGCACCTGTACCCAACTATTTATTACAAAATACAATTATTAGGATGGTGTAAAACCCCAAACACCCCCCATGAAACAGTTTAAAGCAACAGATGGTGAGGAACAGCGCATAGTCATGTGGCAAATGGTAAAGAGAGAATTGTTTTAAAGTGGCATCAAGGGAACCAAAGACAGCTACAACCTAACGCTGTCGAAAGACAGCAGTTACAACGTAATGCCGTCACAGTAGAAAAAGCACAAATAGATTCCCTGAGCACAAAGTACATGTATCTGTGAGTGTTACAGATAAAATCTATTCACAAATAATTGTCCATATCGGTGCATCCAAAATGTGAAAAAATCCTTATTTGATTCTCAGTCCATCGGTGTTCATGAAGACTTGTAGATACAGCAGTACAATCTTGATACAGTACACAATAGCCAAACGCCAACACGTGTTTAGTCAGGGGGAATTACCGAATGACTTCTTCAGGGCCTTAATTATTCACACTTTTAGTGCCATACAGTCACGATCATGTCAGAGACCTTTATTTTTAATTCTCCTTAAATCTATTGGAAACAGAATCGGATACACGCTTCTGGTCGTAGAACCCGAGATACTAAGGATGGTTCCACAGTGTGAAGGCTGATATTGCCAGGCGTTATTTACCAAAATGTATTAATGAAGACAGTGTTTTGGGAACAGTTGATACCGATTTAAGGAGAATTAAAAATAAAGGTCTCTGACATGATCGTGACTGTATGGCACTAAAAGTGTGAATAATTAAGGCCCTGAAGAAGTCATTGGGTAATTCCCCCTGACGAAACACGTGTTGGCGTTTGGCTGTTGTGTACTATATCAAGATTGTACTGCTGTATCTACAAGTCTTCATGAACACCTATGGACTGAGAATAAAATAAGGATTTTTTCACATTTTGGATGCACCGATATGGACAATTATTTGTGAATAGATTTTATCTTTAACACTCACAGATACATGTACTTTGTGCTCAGGGAATCCATTTGTGTTTTTTTACCCCCCATGAAACAACACCCTTGGCCATAGGCCTTGATTTGGGCATTGCCTTCGATTTTACCTTTTTCGTTCTATACATATATTTTTATAAAGCGCTAACTCAACTCGAAGGTATTGGAACATTTTACAATGAGCACCAGTTACATTACACAGGGTCACATTGATTTTATTTTGCACTGGGTGATTAAGTGATTTGCCTATGATCACAGGATCCAACTCCAAGATTCGAACCTGTTTCCCCAGTTCCAAAGCCAGCAGTTCTGACCAGGCCGGCTTTAGGGCTGTGCGACTGGTGCAGCCACACTGGGCGCTGACCTTTGGAGGGGCCGCTGACCTCAAGGGAGGTGCTTTGTTTAGCAATGACTTATGGTTGGAGAGATGAGGGGCATGTTTGCCCAGTGGTAGTGAGAGAATTCGAGGAGGCAGTTATGGTGCTTGGGGTACCAAAAAGTATTGTTGCACAGGGCGCCACTAGTGCTAAAGCCG
Source organism: Lissotriton vulgaris (assembly GCF_964263255.1). Classification (NCBI taxonomy): domain Eukaryota; kingdom Metazoa; phylum Chordata; class Amphibia; order Caudata; family Salamandridae; genus Lissotriton; species Lissotriton vulgaris. The sequence goes on along the minus strand of NC_141687.1, from coordinate 2,123,500,011 downwards.
GCACTGGTTCTGACTGAAATGCCATATCCTCTTCCCTTAACTTCCTCCTCTGCTGCTTACACTAAGCATACCCATACGGCCTCTTGCTGCTCTTTGTATGTACGTTTCGCCAGCGCACATGCAGCTAATCCAGAGGTAATGCTGTACTAAGTGTGACTAGAAAGCCATACTTTAGTTGGTGACATAGAAGACGGACTCAGAAGATAGCACAGCCAACCTCTAGTAATTAATTTATTAATTAAGGTATATTGCTGGTGTAGATAGCTTCAACTCGAGCAGATGTCAAATCTAAAGCAGCACCTGGCAGAGCGGTGTGTATGCCATTCAGGCCCCTTTCTGCAGCTAGGTACTGACTCACAAACATTCGTAAGTGGGGGTACATAAATTAAATTATTACCTAGTGACTGTGAATATTATCCAGGCCTCAATGGAGGCTAAATCAGATGCTGAGAACAGACTGTTATTTTGTGGGCCTTAGGCCCACATGTTACATTAAAGAATGACACAGACAAATTGTGGTATTGTGCTAAACCTGGCCACAAGCTTGCAGCAGGGCATATCTCTGAAGTATAAGACTGTCCTTCTGAAGTCATCCACAGGTCCAGGAGTGTACTGAAGAGGTGGTTGAGGAAGTCCAATATTTATACCTGGTGCCAGCCTGTGAAGTGGAAGTGACATTCTGGCCACCCCCACATCTGAGGTGACAAAAGACTGGTTTCAGGTTCCTTTGTGTGTGAGCTGGAGACAGTCCTTTGAAATGGAAGTGCCACAGGGAACAGCTCCGTCCCACTCACCCTGGCAAGATCACCAAAACTGCCAACATATATTCCACTTTTATCTCACTGTATGGGAGGAATACATAAAGGCTAGCTGCCATGATATTCACAGTAATGTGACCCAAGACACGAGTAACTGGTCCCAAATGGTTAAAGGTGGAGAAGTATGGCTCACTGGTTAGAGCAGGCAGACCCTGAAGCAGAGGTCAGACCCGGGACCAGGGTTCAATTCCCGACGCGGCAGGGTCTTGAGCTCAAATGTCCACGGACTCGACAATTCTCGCTTCGGTGCCTGACCTAAACATGGGTTCACACTCTGCAACTCTGGGCATTAAGCTTGCTTAATCTCCACAACGGACCCCCGCGGCAGGATGCCTGGCTTTCACCTTGGGGATGCCCTGTAGGGGCTATCTCACAGGGAAAAGCCAGGACGGGTTCCCAAGGCAAGCGCCGAGATACCTCCCCAGGTGATCGAGCGGTATATAAGAACATCCAAAAAAAAAGAAAGAAAATGCCAACTTTTTTAAGTGGCATTATCAGAATTGTGACTTAAAATCCTACTTTACCATTAAAGAGGATTTTGAATTGCAATTCATTTAAGTCTAAACTTGACCTCCCTAACTGTTCTCAATCAAAAGTTACCACTTTAAATCTAATAAAGTTACCCAATGTTATCCAATGGGACTAATAGCCCTTACAATAGTGAAAAATGAACGTAGGGGTTTTTCAATACCAGTACATGTGAAACTAAGAAACAAATGTATTACCTTTTAAATACAATGTACCCTGCCTAATAAGTTGTTCAGGGCATACCTAAGGGGTCACATATGTTTTAAAAAGGAATGTTCAGGCTTGGAAAAAGCTTTCATTTGGCAGGTCGAATTGACAGGTTAAAACTGCACCAAAGGCTGCAGTGGCAGACCTGAGACATATTTTCAAGGGCTACTAAAAGGAGTCACACAATGAGTGCTGCAGGCCCACTATTAGCGTTTAATTTGCAGGCCTTGGGTACACATACTTGGATAAGTGTAAATACCATATACTAGGGACCCATAAGTAAAATAAATATGTTTTAATGACAGAACTTAAGCACTTTAGCACTGGTTATGTCATGCCACTCACCTGGCGCTTGTACACAGAGACGATGTTGACCACCTATCTCTCCTAACGGGGCATCTAAATCCACTGTCGCCCCAGAAGGGAGGGGGGTTGGGACAAAATAACAAATAGAGAGACTTGCATGCCTTCAAGCTCAACCTCCGTCTTCTTGGAGTCATACATACGTCTTTTATAAGACCTGGAGGACGTAAGTCTGATATGTGCGTGATGTAGCGCGCCGTGAGCTGTACTGCAAATACAAGTAGAGAGGTTATTCAACAAATGAGTAGTCATGACATTTTGCCTCCCTCCTTTGGCATGTGTACTAACAGTCACACAATAATGCATCCATTGCTGCATAGTCTTTCAATAATCAATTGTTACCCTTGGAGTTGCGGCACTTCCGACAGAAGCTATATTGTGTTTTCACATTTCACACTAAGGTACACCTTTTTTATTCAACACAAGGTGCGCAAGAGTGTGCTTTTGGATTCACCGACTGCAGCAAAATAAAGGATGGCACATAATAATGTCACTGGGCTTTAATACCAAGGCCTCGGTATGCGTGTTAAATATTATCAACAATGTCTCCATTTTCAAGAGTTGTCCTGTTTTCTTATTTTCAGCATCATAAAAACAAGTCTTTGGTTGATATGTTTTCCATTAGCGCACTAACCTTAAGTGTGGTACTTAACCATATTTTCAACATTTTAGGTGCGGCGTTGCAGGGGTAGTGTTTTCTACATCGCTGGATTTGCAGGGGAGAAGATGTCCACAGCGTCGGAGATTTGCAGGAGAGGAGTGCAATGCAGAAGAAGTTCAGTCATGTCATGGAGACGTTCAGGTGAGCGAGATAGCTGAAGAGGATCCGCCCTCTTCAATCAGTGGATAAGCCAAGCACTGCCTCATGGTTTGAGTGCAGTATAAACACTGTCCCCAACACCTGTTGAGTCAAACCAAATATCCCCAGAATCATGTGCCTGTGAGTCAGCCCAAATATCCCCATAGTCATATCCCTATGAGTCAACCCAAATATCCCAACAGTCATGTGCCTATGAGTCAGCCCAAATATCCCCATAGTTACTTTCCTATGAGTCAGCCCAAATAACCCCATAGCCATGTGCCCATGAGGCAGCCCAAATATGACCATAGCCATGATGAGTCAGCCCAAATATCACCATAGTCATGATGAGTCATCCGGTAGGCCCTGGGGGATGTTACTGTTTTTACTTTGGTGTTTCATGACTGGATGGACTAGGGCCTCGGGGGATAGCTAGAATATTGCCAAGCATACGAGGTAATGAGTCTCATGAACAGCCAGGGAGGCATTGAGGCTTGATCTCGCAAGCCCCCCACACAGAATGGACAGGATGAGTGAGAACACAAAGATGTTCGAGTCTTGCCAGGTTACCAGTGATAAAGTGCACAAATCCTAACGCCAACAAAAACAAAATTGAGAAAAGCTACACAATTTAAGGGAACACTACGCCCAAGGTGCAACAATTAGTATATTATTTTGAAATGAAAGCAATAAAAATATAAATAAGCATACATGTTAAACGGAACCTTAGTGCAAACACTTTAAAATGTTAAAAAATTGTCTTACATATCCTTAGACGCTCATATTATAACCTTGTATTTCTAGCATTATCTCAGTAAATATACATTTAAAAAAAATGACAATATTCAGTTAAAGTCTACCCACAGACAAGATGGTTACTTCCTAAAATATCTTTGTTGTCCTCTGCCTGTGTGAATGCTTATTGATGCTTCCCAGCCACCTGGGACCCTGAAAACATAGTGATATAGGGGCCAATGCTGGATTGCATCCAATATCCCTCTCCCCCGTCCCCCCCGTCCCCCCCCGTCCCCCCACTGATGGAATGCGTCACTGGAAACACTGATAAATGTCTCCTAGTTGGATGTTGGTAATGTACATTTTGTTCAAGTTGTGCAATGGAGCATGTCTTCAAAACTAGTGATGCAGGTTTTAGGCCTTGTGAGACACTCTTGCATGGTCTTAATCTCATTGCCTAAAGGTCGGGATGAAGGCCTGCCACACTCCATTCATAAATTGGTGATTTACCTTGATTCTATCCTAGACCATACTACCAACACTAGTTCTTGCTTGTCTGTAAATTGACCGGTATTACATTCATGGCCTCATACCATTTACTGAAGGTACATATCTCTTTTCAGCTATATAATGGGCATATTGTCACAGATAATAGAAACTGTGATCTTTCTAATCTGCAAGAACAAGTAGGCCCTTGAAACAAGTTAATGTTTTTCTACTGGTCAACATCTCTATATTGTGGTGATTGAGGTGATTTATGGCAGGGACTCTGGTCTGTCCCTCTGAATCTCCAGAATGACTTTGGGCATGACTGGCATTGCTGTACCTACTGTCCACAGTGCACGCACAACACAGATCATCTGATGATGTGACTGCCAGGAGATGCATTACTGTTGTGGCTACACTTTATGTGCAGTAAGCATCCACACTGCTACTACTGAAACCATCATGGCTGGTTTCCTGCAGAGACTCTGTCTGGCACCTGTAGCACTGGTGTAGCAATGGAATTGGAAAAACACCCATTAGTCACAATATTTGCATGTACACTCATCTGGAGAAATTGTTGCTGAACATGTGTGGCTGTCTTGGTGACCTCACTGCTACTACACCACCCTCGTTACTAGGTCAAGGATTGCCCATGAATATATCTGAAAGTTCATCACCTTAAAAATGTAAGCTCAATTAGGTTGTGAGTAATAATTTTCTAATTTCAACTCATAATTTGGAGATGTGTTTTGCATGTATTAGTTCTCTTCAAAACGTATTACCTTGGCACTACTATGACTAAGAATGTAGTTAGTGGATCAAATGTCTGCCTCTAAGCCTGCCTAGCAACTCGTCCTCTCATAGTCTATTCTAGGAAATACCATGTAGGAAAACGCATGTCAATGCTTTGTTTATACTCTTGAATTAACCTTTACTGCATTAAAAACAAATTGAAATTGTGCGACATCTGTAAATGATGCCTCTCCTGAAATAAAGTACCTTCATTAAGGCTGATTTTCATTACCCCATATACTCCACAGAGCTGAGACTGGGCGATTTGGAGGACAGACTTGTGAAAGCAAATTATCCAGTTAATAATTTTGCACTTTAATTAATACTAGACAGCCACAAATGCAATGTCTTTACTGTGTTTAATATAACGAAAATGTCAAGCTTGACAATAGTAGAGCTAGGCGTGTTTTCAAACTGCACTTTCAAAATGCATGTGAGGTGCTGTGCTTGACAAAAGTACGTTTTCTCAGCCTCTGCAACGAGGAGTCTCAAATGTGACCTTCAGTATTAAATTTAATGTACACAATTCGGTCAGCTCATCAGTCCTGTTTGCAATGTAAAATCTTTAAGGCAGAGGAGCGTCGCTCCACTAGGTGTAAAAAGAAAAAGAAAAGGATATTGAAGGAACATTAATAACATTACTGTGAGAAGTTGGCCCGATATGCAACGTTCGCTATTCTAGCGACCGCTATGTATCGTTCCAACGACCCTTATGGTGTTTGGTTGTAAGTCAACCTATAGACCAGCTATCCTAGTAGCGTGGATACGAGCAGTCTAAGGCTAAAGACTCGAGAGGGCGCGTTAAGCCAGCTGTTTACCACACATGTACCCCTTGAACACCCAGTGAAAGGACACCACACAAGTGTTATGAAAATAAACAGTATATTTATTAAGAATCACAACAGCCCTGTACTCTTTATGAGGACAGGGTACTAAGCACAAACCAAATCCCTTTAGCAAATACTTCAAGTGCACAATTAAAACAAGTGTCCGAGGACACGGAAAGATTAAGGTCTCGGGCGGACCCGATAAGGCAAGTCGGAAGCGAGGGACTCAGGACCCTAGAGTAAGGAGGCTATGCAGGCACCGAAATGCCGAGTTACCTAGCCACGAGGGCTGCGGCCGCACAAGTCTTACAGGCGTCGGGGTCTTCGCTGACGAGCCAGGAGCCGGAAGAAAAGGAGTTGCTGGCCGGCGACCAGTGCTGAATAGTTCGTAGAGATCCAAGCCTGGATCGGAGATTGATGAAACCTGAAAGCAGAGGGGACCAAGTTCGTACTACTAGCCAGTAGTCAGAGGGTACCAGGAAGGCACCGGTTGGCCGTCACCTCGACCAGGTGAGTGGGCGACGCTAGGCTCTGCAGTCTCACGGACCAGGAGGCGTTGTCGGCGACCACGGTGGAGGTGCGAGCTGTCCCACGAAGGATGATGCTGTCGGCGTCGCTGGGCCCAGGATGGGGCAACAAGCCTTGGCAGATCTCAGGGCCACGTGGTGGGCCTAAGATGGCGTCTTGAGTGGACCAGGAGGGTCCGGGGTGCTTCCCGCAAAGATGGAAGCAAGGGCCAGTCTGGAGCAACCAGACCAGCAGTGATGATTCTCGGATGTCGTCACAGAAGGGCACAAGCCAGCGGCTAGTGACCAGACAACGTGCTGAGCAGCGAGCAGAAGGGCCCCACGCAGATCGTGGAGATGCTGGGAGACTGCACTTCGGTGCTGGAGCGGCTCAGGGTCGGGGCTTCTCGGACCCCAGAGCACTCACCAGAGAGTTACCTCGATGGTCGTGCTGGTTTTAAGAGCGTGCAGGTTCTGATGATGGCCGGTCCCTCGAGGTCTCGTCGCACCCACAGATCACAGCTGAGCTGATGACGTGGGTAGAGGTCAGAGGTGCCAGGGAAGCCGGTTCTCGTCGAGCTGGGCCGTCGGATTCCTTGAGGAAGGACTTACAGCAAACCGCAGAGTTCTTAGTTGGTGCCCGCTGATGCGGGGTGACTACTCCTTAGTCACAAGGGAGAAATCTTGAGAAGAGTCTTGAATGTCCTTTCGTTGAAAGTAGTTCTTGAATCAAAGATGATCTAATTTGGAAGGGTCCCCGCTCCGGTCTTTATTCTAAAGAAAGGGGTGGGTACATGACTAGGTCCTGCCCTAAGGGTGGGACCAGGAAGGGGGGTAGTTACACCCCTCTCCCCTATCGGACTTTCCCCAGGCCAGGGCTGTCGCCCCTGGAACTGGTTCTAACCGGCAGATGCGTAGTGAGCACCGGGGTGCCACTCCGCAGTCACCTTCTCGCCAAAGCCCTACCTACCCAGAATACACAAACCCTGTCTGGGACGGTGCGAACACCGCCCTCGACAGGAAACCCTTTGTCCAAGTGCTCCTCGCTGGAAGGACTCCCAGCAGCAGGAGGTCAGACTCGTGTCTGTGGTGGCAGCATCCATTTTGTGGAGCTGAGGCTTCAGTTAACTTTAACCGGGGTTCACAGTTACGTACATGTCGTGTCCCTCTAGAAGGGTGGGATGCTAACCTCATCGCCAGAATTGGTGAGAGGGCAGCACCCCGATTCGTATGACACCTTACTCGACATGCCTTGATAACGCGACACCGGAGTTACCGATATGGTACGCGTTATCATGGAACAGCTATTGGGTCTTGATTCCGCAAGCTGCAACCGGGCTCGGCTCGGGCCTGAACCTAGCTCACACGAGCCCACGCACTCTGCCTTCAGGATCGTTAAGGCCTGCCATAGGAGTGACTGATAGGAACTCGGGTGTCCATTGTATGGTTAGATATAGAGCTACTATACCTAAAGCGAAGGGTGGTTACACGTCTTCGCCCCAGCTGTCGTGCAGCCAGTTGTGTCAAATTTAGGAGGCCAGCCAGGGGTGGCATAATACATGCTTCAGCCCCTGGCGGCCCTGGGTACACCTATGCCCTGCGTTACGGGGTCTGATAAGGTGGCCCAGTACCAATTGGTAAATGCACCTAGGGTACATATCGTAATTTAGAAAGAGAACAGCCAGGCTGTGGGTCTGATTAGCAGGCCCACAGCCAGAGAAAGTCGTAAACCAGTGAAACAAAAGCAAAAAATCTGGGTGATCATAGGATTGCAGACCCTACTCTCCTACATGACCCCCCCCCAAACGTCGGAACAATAAGCTAACCTTGACCAGGTGAGTCTTCTTGTTCTAAGTGGAAATATCTGGAGAGCCCATCGGCATTGCCATGATCAGTACCAGGTCTATGTTCCACTGTAAAGTCCATCCCCTGTAGGGAAATGGACCACCTAAGCAGTTTGGGGTTTTCACCCTTCATCTGATTTAGCCACAAGAGGGGCTTATGGTCGGTCTGAATCTTGAAGTGAGTGCCAAACAAGTATGGCCTCAGCTTCTTCAGGGCCCAAACCACAGCAAAGGCCTCCCTCTCAATAGCTGACCAATTCTTCTCTCTAGGGGTCAGCCTTCTGCTTATAAAAGCAATGGGCTGGTCTTGACCATCAAAATTCAGTTGAGAAAGAACAGCTCCCACACCCAACTCAGAAGCATCTGTTTGGACAATGAATGGTTTGGAGTAGTCCGGACTCTTGAGGATAGGCGCCGTGCACATGGCCTGCTTTAGGTCATCGAATGCTTTTTGACAGCTCGCTGTCCACTGAACCTTTTTTGGCATTTTCTTACTTGTCAGTTCGTTTAATGGTGTCACAATGGAACCATAGTTCCTGACAAACTTCCTATAGTAACCAGTCAGGCCCAAGAAAGCTCGAACCTGAGTCTGGGTGGTTGGAGGAGCCCAGTCCCTGATTGACTGTATCTTGCTCTCCAGTGGCTGAACCTGACCTCCACCTACAAGGTGGCCCAGGTATACAACCTGTGTCTGCCCTATCTGGCACTTGGTGGCCTTGATAGTGAGACCTGCTGCTTGCAGTGCCTCTAACGTCTTCCGCAGGTGGACCAGGTGATCCTCCCAGGTGGAGCTAAAGACAGCGATATCGTCAAGATACGCCGCACAGAAGTCATCCAGCCCAGTAAGGACTTGATTCACCAACCGTTGGAAGGTGGCAGGTGCATTTTTCAGACCAAAGGGCATTACCACGAACTGATAATGCCCACCAGGGGTTGAAAATGCGGTTTTAGGCTTGGCGTCCTCAGCTAACCTGATTTGCCAATACCCAGCTGTCAGGTCAAACGTACTTAAGTAGTTGGCCGAAGCCAATCTATCGATAAGCTCGTCTGCCCTTGGTATTGGGTGGGCGTCAGTCTTAGTGACTGCATTGAGACCCCTGTAGTCTACGCAAAACCTCATCTCTCTCTTACCACCCTGGGTGTGAGGTTTCGGCACTAGAACTACGGGACTAGCCCAAGGGCTATCCGAGGGTTCAATGACTCCCAGCTCCAACATTTTCTGCACTTCACTCTTGATGCAGTCTCTAACGTGATCAGGCTGCCTGTAGATTTTACTCTTGACGGGCAAGCTGTCACCAGTGTCAACCTCATGGGTGCACCAATCGGTCTGACTGGGTGTTAGAGAAAACATATGTCTGAACGACTGAAGAACCTGTTTACAGTCGCTCTGTTGATGTTCGGAGAGGCTGCCACAAAAGACAACACCATCTACCGAGCCATCGTCAGGATTCTGAGTGAGCAGGTCGGGGAGAGGGTCACTCTCCTCTTCCTGTCCTTCATCTAGGGCCATGAGCAAACTCATGTCCTTCCTGTCGACATATGCTTTTAGCCTGTTGACATGAAGCACCCTGTGGGGGCTCCGGGGAGTTCCCAGGTCGACCAGGTAGGTGACCTCTCCCTTTTTCTCCAGGATGGTGTAGGGCCCGGACCATTTGTCCTTGAGTGCTGCTGGGGCCACTGGCTCCAACACCCACACCTTCTGTCCGGGCTGGTAAACAGTCAAGACAGCCTTTTGGTCATGCCAAGCTTTTTGGAGTTCTTGGCTGGCCTTAAGGTTTTCAGATGCCTTTTCCATGTATTCAGCCATCCGCGAGCGGAGGCCAAGCACATAGTCCACTATGTTGGCTGCAGGCTTTTTGAGAGGTCTCTCCCATCCTTCCTTCACCAAACACAGGGGTCCCCTTACAGGATGCCCGTACAAAAGTTCAAAAGGGCTGTAGCCAACCCCCTTCTGCGGGACTTCTCTGTAGGCGAACAAGAGGCAGGGGATCAGGACGTCCCATCTACGCCGAAGCTTTTCCGGTAGTCCATGAATCATCCCTTTTAGGGTCCTGTTGAATCTCTCAACAAGCCCATTGCATTGTGGATGATAGGGTGTAGTGAACTTGTAGTTAACACCACATTCCTTCCACATAGCAGTTAAGTAGCTCGACATAAAGTTTGCACCTCTGTCGGAGACGACCTCCTTAGGGAAGCCCACTCTGGAGAACACTCCAACTAGGGCTCTTGCCACAACAGGTGCTGTAGTGGTCCTAAGGGGAATAGCTTCAGGATACCTGGTGGCATGATCCACTACCACCAGTATAAACTTGTGCCCTGATGCTGTAGGTGGTTCCATGGGACCGACGATGTCGATCCCCACCCGTTCAAAGGGCACCCCCACCACAGGCATTGGTATAAGGGGGGCCTTTGTCGTGCCACCTGACTTACCACTGGCTTGGCAAGTGACACAGGAGCGGCAAAACTCCTTGGTATCTTCGTTCATGTGAGGCCAGTGAAAGTGTGAGACAAGCCTGTCCCACGTTTTCGTCTGGCCTAAGTGACCTGCTAAGGGAATCTCGTGGGCCAAGGTAAGTAGGAAACCACGCTGAGACAAGGGTACAACGAGCCTCCTGGTCATGCCAGGCTTGGGGTCTCTTGACTCAGTGTACAGGAGTCCATCTTCCCAGTATACCTTGTGGGTACCTGTGGCGTTCCCAGCAGCCTCAGCAGCAGCCTGCTGTCTGAGGGGTTCAAGAGAAGGGCAGTCTAACTGGTCCTTCCCCAGGTCTTCCCTTGAGGGTCCCCCTGAACCCAAGAATTCAACTTGATCAAGTTCGAATTCCCTAGGCTCAGTTTCCCTCAATTCCTGTAGGTCAGCCTCCTCTGAGACTTGATCCTCGACCTGGGGCAAGGGGGAAGGCGCAGCCTTAACCCTACTGCTCTTTTTCTTGGGAGGTGTCTGGTCCGTTGTTCCAGGATCCAGCACCTGTTCAGTGGGGCATTTCCTGACCTGTGACCTAGTCACAGCGAACACATGTGCTGGCAAACCTAACATTTCCATGTGAGTCCGGTGCTCCACTTCTGACCATTGTGACGACTCCAAATCATTGCCCAACAAACAATCCACTGGGAGGTCTGGACTAACTACAACCTTCTTTTGGCCAGTTACCCCTCCCCAGGAGAAAGCTACAATTGCCATACTGTGATTGGTAGTGACATTGCTTGCATTGGTCACCAGGAATTCTGTACCTGGCATGATCTGTCCAGGGTCCACAAAGTTAGGCGTCACCATGGTGACGCTGGCACAAGTGTCCCTATAGGCCTGAGCCATCTTTCCATTTATGAAAGGCGTCTGTCGGTATTTGCCCAAAGTATTGGGGCTTACGTCAGGGGATACGTCCGCGTCCCCTGTACTGACAAGGACAGCCTGAGTGAGTGTGCCAACTAAGTTGTCACGCCCCTCAGAACCCAGGGTTAACCCTACTAAACCCTTGGGAGGCGCACTACCACTGCTGACTGTACTAGGGGGCACAGGTGCCTTAGGGGCTGCAGTGGCAGGAGTCTGCCCTCCTCCTTTCTTGGTGCACTCACTAAACCAGTGAGATTTACTTTTACAGTACTGGCACCATCTTTTGGATTGGCCTTCTTTCTTCTTTTGGGGAGCCTGACCCCCACCCTCTTTGGGTTGTTGGGGACCTGTCGAAGACTTCTGGTCATTTTGTTCCCCTTTAGAATCTTTACCCTTCTGGTCTGCTTTCTTCTGACCACCTTGATTCTGGCCCTGGTTCTGTTTAACTCTTGTACGAACCCATCTGTCTGCCTTCTTTCCCAATTCTTGGGGAGAGGTCAGATCCGAGTCGACAAGATGCTGATGCAACAACTGGTTCTGACAATTGTTTAAAATTTGTTCTCTCATCATCAAATTATACAATCCTTGATAATCAGTAACCTTACTGCCCAGCAACCAGCCCTCAAAAGCCTTAGTGGCACAATCGACAAAATCAGACCAATCTTGAGACTGCGTTTTCTGGGTATCCCTGAACAGCACCCTGTACTGCTCAGTGGTTAGGCCGAACCCTTCAACGAGTGTATTTTTCAAGATTTGGTAATTGTTAGCATCCTCCACCCTTGTGGTGAGGAGATGGTCTCTTCCTTTTCCTTCAAAGGAGAGCCACAAGATAGCCGCCCACTGACTCTGGGGAACACCCTGCACAGTGCAGGCCCTCTCCAAAGCAGTAATCCATTTGTGGATGTCGTCCCCTTTTTTAAAGGGGGGCACTATCTTACCAAGGTGTTTCGTATCGAAACTCTTTTCCCTATTACTAGGTACATTGCTGCCACCAGTGGGGACTGCCCCACTTAACTGTTGCTCTCTAGCAAAGGCAAGCCTTTCTTTGGCCAGGGCAAGTTCTTCCCTTTCAATCCTTAGATTGGCTGCCCTTTCCTTAGCTTCGTACACTCTCCTCTGAGGGGACGTCATCCCTCTCTGAGAAGAGTTGTGAGAGCCATTGGTTTGAAGGGATCTGCCAGAGTCTCTTGACAGAGATCGGGCTCGTCCATTCCCAATGTTAAGCTGACCTGATAGTGGCCCCAGGGGTCCCCCAGTACCGCTATCATGTTTGCTTAAGTTGGACCTGCTTAGTCTGACGACTTCTACCTGTCCCTTATCTGCCTCATCCCCAGAGAGATCCTCATCCTCATCCTCCTCCACATCTTCGTTCTCAGTTGCGAGGTGGATGAGGTCAGGATCGTCTCGGGTTCCCTCGAGGGGAGGCATGTCTCCTTCTGGATTAGAAGAGCTACGAAGTTTCTCAGCTCTTCTGGCATCATAAGTCTCCAAGAGACCAATCAGAAAGGACGTTGTGGGGTTAGACCCCTGCTGAATCTTCCTGGAGTGACACAGTCGTCTTAACTCCTTGAAGCTCAGCACAGTATATCCTGAAGGGATGACCTGTGGAGGGTCAACTGACACAAGGGGAGACCCAGAGTTTCCTCCTTTGTCCGACATACTGTTTCTAGTGTGGTGTAAGTGATGCACCTACCTACACTACGTGTTTACCTACTGTACCCTTGCTAAGAGTTGTAGCCAAGGTGTGCTAAGCCTTGAGGAGCTACAACAGCTGGTTCAGTAGAACTCAGAGTATTCTAAGCTTTTAGTTATATGTACTAACAGTACTTGTGCGATCTTTCAACAAGATATTCTTAGGATACGTGTGGTAAAACAACAGCAAGCTCAAATCCCACCGCTGCCACCAATGTGAGAAGTTGGCCCGATATGCAACGTTCGCTATTCTAGCGACCGCTATGTATCGTTCCAACGACCCTTATGGTGTTTGGTTGTAAGTCAACCTATAGACCAGCTATCCTAGTAGCGTGGATACGAGCAGTCTAAGGCTAAAGACTCGAGAGGGCGCGTTAAGCCAGCTGTTTACCACACATGTACCCCTTGAACACCCAGTGAAAGGACACCACACAAGTGTTATGAAAATAAACAGTATATTTATTAAGAATCACAACAGCCCTGTACTCTTTATGAGGACAGGGTACTAAGCACAAACCAAATCCCTTTAGCAAATACTTCAAGTGCACAATTAAAACAAGTGTCCGAGGACACAAAAGATTAAGGTCTCGGGCGGACCCGATAAGGCAAGTCGGAAGCGAGGGACTCAGGACCCTAGAGTAAGGAGGCTATGCAGGCACCGAAATGCCGAGTTACCTAGCCACGAGGGCTGCGGCCGCACAAGTCTTACAGGCGTCGGGGTCTTCGCTGACGAGCCAGGAGCCGGAAGAAAAGGAGTTGCTGGCCGGCGACCAGTGCTGAATAGTTCGTAGAGATCCAAGCCTGGATCGGAGATTGATGAAACCTGAAAGCAGAGGGGACCAAGTTCGTACTACTAGCCAGTAGTCAGAGGTACCAGGAAGGCACCGGTTGGCCGTCACCTCGACCAGGTGAGTGGGCGACGCTAGGCTCTGCAGTCTCACGGACCAGGAGGCGTTGTCGGCGACCACGGTGGAGGTGCGAGCTGTCCCACGAAGGATGATGCTGTCGGCGTCGCTGGGCCCAGGATGGGGCAACAAGCCTTGGCAGATCTCAGGGCCACGTGGTGGGCCTAAGATGGCGTCTTGAGTGGACCAGGAGGGTCCGGGGTGCTTCCCGCGAAGATGGAAGCAAGGGCCAGTCTGGAGCAACCAGACCAGCAGTGATGATTCTCGGATGTCGTCACAGAAGGGCACAAGCCAGCGGCTAGTGACCAGACAACGTGCTGAGCAGCGAGCAGAAGGGCCCCACGCAGATCGTGGAGATGCTGGGAGACTGCACTTCGGTGCTGGAGCGGCTCAGGGTCGGGGCTTCTCGGACCCCAGAGCACTCACCAGAGAGTTACCTCGATGGTCGTGCTGGTTTTAAGAGCGTGCAGGTTCTGATGATGGCCGGTCCCTCGAGGTCTCGTCGCACCCACAGATCACAGCTGAGCTGATGACGTGGGTAGAGGTCGGAGGTGCCAGGGAAGCCGGTTCTCGTCGAGCTGGGCCGTCGGATTCCTTGAGGAAGGACTTACAGCAAACCGCAGAGTTCTTAGTTGGTGCCCGCTGATGCGGGGTGACTACTCCTTAGTCACAAGGGAGAAATCTTGAGAAGAGTCTTGAATGTCCTTTCGTTGAAAGTAGTTCTTGAATCAAAGATGATCTAATTTGGAAGGGTCCCCGCTCCGGTCTTTATTCTAAAGAAAGGGGTGGGTACATGACTAGGTCCTGCCCTAAGGGTGGGACCAGGAAGGGGGGTAGTTACACCCCTCTCCCCTGCCGGACTTTCCCCAGGCCAGGGCTGTCGCCCCTGGAACTGGTTCTAACCGGCAGATGCGTAGTGAGCACCGGGGTGCCACTCCGCAGTCACCTTCTCGCCAAAGCCCTACCTACCCAGAATACACAAACCCTGTCTGGGACGGTGCGAACACCGCCCTCGACAGGAAACCCTTTGTCCAAGTGCTCCTCGCTGGAAGGACTCCCAGCAGCAGGAGGTCAGACTCGTGTCTGTGGTGGCAGCATCCATTTTGTGGAGCTGAGGCTTCAGTTAACTTTAACCGGGGTTCACAGTTACGTACATGTCGTGTCCCTCTAGAAGGGTGGGATGCTAACCTCATCGCCAGAATTGGTGAGAGGGCAGCACCCCGATTCGTATGACACCTTACTCGACATGCCTTGATAACGCGACACCGGAGTTACCGATATGGTACGCGTTATCATGGAACAGCTATTGGGTCTTGATTCCGCAAGCTGCAACCGGGCTCGGCTCGGGCCTGAACCTAGCTCACACGAGCCCACGCACTCTGCCTTCAGGATCGTTAAGGCCTGCCATAGGAGTGACTGATAGGAACTCGGGTGTCCATTGTATGGTTAGATATAGAGCTACTATACCTAAAGCGAAGGGTGGTTACACGTCTTCGCCCCAGCTGTCGTGCAGCCAGTTGTGTCAAATTTAGGAGGCCAGCCAGGGGTGGCATAATACATGCTTCAGCCCCTGGCGGCCCTGGGTACACCTATGCCCTGCGTTACGGGGTCTGATAAGGTGGCCCAGTACCAATTGGTAAATGCACCTAGGGTACATATCGTAATTTAGAAAGAGAACAGCCAGGCTGTGGGTCTGATTAGCAGGCCCACAGCCAGAGAAAGTCGTAAACCAGTGAAACAAAAGCAAAAAATCTGGGTGATCATAGGATTGCAGACCCTACTCTCCTACAATTACGCTATTATCATTTTCTTCATCTGAAAGCAGCGAGCCATGTTGAGGCGGGGCTGAGCTCATCACAGGGAGAGGACTAAGGAAGGAGGAGTGGTTGCTGCTACACCATAAGTGGGTATGGCGGTTTGGCCCTCCGTGACAGGCTGGTAACCATCATGCGCGCCATGCAGGTTCTCTACAGGCTGTACAGTATAGCCTGAGTGGAGAACATGCACAGCCTCCCAGTCCCAATCTCAGTGCCAAACCAAGGCACCCAGGGCCAGATGTAGGTCATCAAATACCGGTCGGTAACGGCCGATTTCGGCCATTACCTACCGGTATTTGGTGATTGAGATGTAGGGGGCCTAAATCTTACAGAATCGGTAAATTTACCGATTCTGTAAAATACTGATTCGGTAAATGTACCGAATCGGTAAATCTATATGTAGGTGGCACTGCAAACAGTGCCACAGGCCCCTAAGAATTTGTTATTTACCATGTAATACTATTGCATGGTAAATAACGAATTCCTGTGTACATGCACATCTGTGCATTTACACCTGTGCCATGTGGCACACAGACATGCCCTAAGGGCATGTATGTGTGTCACATGGCACACAAGCCACAATCAGTGGTGCATCAGGGTGTCAAAGTGACACCCTGTCCCCCTTTTCAATTCGGTAATTTTACCGAATCGGTATTTACCGATACGGTAATTGCCATAGGTTCCTATGGGCCTCAAGGCCCATAGGAATCAATGGCAATTACCGAATCGGTAAATACCGATTCGGTAATTACCGAATCATTCCGATTCGGTAAAAATTACCGAATAATTACATACATCTTGTTTACCGAATCTAAAATATCGAATCGGTAAAATTCGGTATTTTAGAGTCGGTAAATAAGATTTACCTACATCTGGCCCTTAGACCAATCACAACACTGCTGTCGTGGTGACAGCAGTGTTGTGATTGGCATAGTGGAGCCTGGGTGCTGCCAGGAGCCAGAACAGCAAAGATGGAGAAGAGGCTGCCGGCGACCACAAGGTAAGACTTCTTTATTTAATTTTTTTCTAAACAGTCCCCGTCCTTGCCCCTGCTCCCGCCACTGTTCCCTATCAGCCGCCACTGGTGTTTTTGTTTTACTATTGAATATCTCGATGTAACTATTTTTACCATGGCACAGTGACCATACAGTTTCTTTTTCTACAAGCCTCCAGCGCTCATTCCTCAGCCCCACAATCTTAAACGCATATATGACCCCGCTGGCCAACATTGTCAGATCCCACGGTCTCAACATAATTTCCTACACTCTCACTCACTGATGACCCCACCACCCCCTGAACCAACTTCCACAGATGCATGACAAACATTGCAGACTGGAGGAAGAACAACTGCCTGCAGGTGAGCACAGACAAGATGGAAGTACTGACCTTTGGCAACAGCAGCAACACATGGAACTACTCCAGGTGGCCATCAGACCTAGCGCTCGCACCCACTCACTCCGACCATGCCAGAAACCTCGAAATCATTATAGACAACAAGCTCACCATGAAATCACAGATCAAACCTGTCTCATCCGCCTGCTTTCTCATTCTGCGTATGCTAAATAAGATCTTCAAGTGGCTACCCCTACACACGAGACGCACCGTGACACAAGCCCTCATCACCAGCCTACTGGACTACTGTAAAGTCCTCTACAAAGATATTGCCACACACCTCCTGCAGAGACTTCAGATCATACAGAACACCACAGCCAGACTCATCCTCTGCCTTCCCTGACAAACCCATATCACACCCAGCCTCAGGCAACTCCACTGGCTTCACGTACAGAAGAGATGCCATTTCAAGCTGCTGACCCATACCCACAAGGCTCTACACAACCAAAGACATTAACCACCACCTGAACTTCTACTAACCATTGAGAAGACTATGCTCCACTTCCCTTTCACTTGCCCGTATTTCGCGCATTCATCAAGGCAGAAGTGGAGGACATTGCAGCAAAGATCTGGAAGAGCCTCTCCATGCACCTCGGGACCATCACCTCACTTCCGGAATTCAGAATAGCCCTCAAGACCTGGCTGTTCGAATAAGCCTCTGGGACCTGCAAGCGCCGGGATACCCATCGGGTAATTAGCTGCGCTTTTTAAATCGTTGATTGATTGATTGATTGAGACAAGAGAGAGATTTTCCCTTGCTCCTTTAGAATTGATCTGAGCCTAGAATAATTTTCAGTTTCCTTCTCTGCAGCCTTTATTGAGCAGTCCTTGTGACAAATGCTACGAACTCTTGCTTGCCTTGTGCTAGCCCGTAATCAGTGCTGGCTAATAATTAGATTAGGGTTCAGTTTCCACTGCCTGTTATATTTTACATGTATTTGTATTTAGAGCATTTTGAATTGATTGACTAACCATAGCTTTTTTGCCTTCTGGATTGATTCTTAAACTTTAAATAAACCTTTATGGTTTGTACTTTAAACCCTGTCTCATGTGGATGTTCCTGTGGTATTTCTCTGGGTTTAGATGTATATGTGTTTAGTTGTAAAAAGCACGGTGACACTCAACACTGATCATGATTGGGGCTAGTAATGATGATGGATGAATTTCAGAATGACAATCTAGAAAACCTATGCACAACTAAACAGCATGCATGTCTGAGTAGAGCCAGAAAAACTAGAGCATAATAATTGAATATGTTTCCGGTTGACTTTCTTCCTTGATTTTAACCTTCAAAAAACCACTTGACTTTGCCTTTCTATAGCTCCTATGTGATTCAGTGCCTTAGAGTCCTGAATAGCCGCCAGGATCTTGCTAATTTCTCATACCTTTGCCTCCTCTCCTTAGATTACTCATATACTCATGTACCTTGCCTGAAGGATCCTCATGCGCTACCCGCTGTTTTAAAAAAATGTGTGTAATCTTTACTGTGGGAGACAGACCCATATAATTACAACCACATCTACCATAATTGTTTTGCTTGACCTGCGGATGTTGGCTGTAAAAGCTTAAGAAAATCTCGCAGCTCATACCATTATACTGGACACTTCGACATCTACCATCCTTCACTAACCCGTGCTTTTCCACTTACCCCGGAAAACCACCACTGCTATGGGTGAACACATCGATCTATAAAATGTCTAAGGAGTGTTCACCATACAGGAGAACCCAGGTTCAGGTTGTGTCCTTGAATGCATGTGGTATTTCTTGTGACATTGAATGTAGTTCTGCATTATTTTGGCTATATACATCCTGACAGTGCGCCCCTCCCAGAGACACAGCAATCGCAATCTGATTTTGAGATAATTAATTGGGTTGCAATGGTATACAGTATATTTTGACCATCTTTTAGTTCCCCCTTGCCCTGCTCCGCTAATTTAACAAACATTTCTTAAAAAAATTGTAAAACACAAAATGATTCCTTCTCAAGTTGAATTATTAATGGTAACAAAATGTGATATTACTACCCAGATACCCACACCTTTTTAAACAAAACACACCATTAACCTTAAGATAAATCACGAGCATATAAAAAATGTGAACACAAACTAAAAACATTTTCGATTAACATAACACTAGTGCACTTATTACTTTGAGAATTGCAACTAACCATATAAACCAAATAAAGAAAGAAATGTGTTACATGTGCCAATATATACAATGATTCATGAATAGTCCTCAGGTTGCTGAGGACATGCCTAAGACATACAATAATATTTACTCCACAATGTGCCCTCCAGTTCTAGCCTGATGTAGCTGCCCACGTCGAGAAGGAAGAGAGGGTGATGGAGTTGAAGGTCGTCTATGAACTTCTACTTTTTAAATGCCTACTTGACTTGCAAACTCATAAATAATTCCCATTCTTCGGAAACCTGTAGCAACAATTTCTCATCTGAAATAAAATGCATGCCACAGTGATGAGGCCTCAATTTCTGGTCAATCACATTAAGTAAGATTGGTAATAAAAATATGTATTCTAGTATATTGAAAACATTTTTTTAGAAGTAAAATACATTTTATTTTACAGTCTTCTTAATTATTATAAATACCAAGCTTACCACTCATTATTTTGAGGATAAAATTGTGTTACCATGCCCTTTTCTTTGCACATATTTGTCTGAAAGGTATAACCATGCTGGTAAAAATCTAGCTAGGTTTCGGAGGTAGCACATCTTTTGTGTATTTGTATTGATTTACTCTGACAGGAGTTATTGATCCCCATATAACCTTCCAGCTTAAACTCTGGAGAAATACCATAGCCAGACCAGTATGTTTTTGTATTGTAAAATTGCACAAGTGGCCACAACAGTTCATAGGACTGTACTGAAGGAATACACATACTCCCATTATTATTTGAGCTTTTTCATAAATAATGTAATTTTAATTTTAAAATACATTGGTTATTACCAATAATCAAGTTGTAGTGTTTTTACTAAGCAGTGACTGTACAGTGCTTACTCGAATTATATTTGAATCTTGTTGTGTACCTTGCATAAAATCCCGACATCAGCTCCGTGAGTAAACCTTGCCTACTCAACTACACTAACCTGAGAGTCAAATGTTTAAGGGGGCACACGTGATTTACAATTTTCTTTCTAATTTGTTTCTTTAGCTCAAGAACAACAATGCTAAAAAGCTTGCAAAGTTTCAAAATAAGGCGATACAAAAGGGGATGATGGACGGAACGTTGGAGCAAATCAAACACTCACCCCCAGTCAACTGATCTGGGTTTAATCCATCACCATTCTTTAGCTCACTCAGCCACCCCAGTTCAGACATGGCCATATGCAAATCAGTCTGACTCTGTGCCTCATGGGAACAGTCCAGCCCGAACTACCAAGCCATGTCTTCCCTGGACCGGAAACAAGCATCCTGGGACCGGTTTCGGATTCATAATCCTCATCAGCCAGGCTATCTTGAATCCAGTGGCCAAGTGAGCAAGGGACTCACGTCTGAGCATACCCAGCCAACTTAGGGCGAACTCTGTACTGGGTTTAATGTATGACATTGTTCTGCATTCTGTCCATCAACTGTGGTTTTTGCATTTGTCACCCCGAGTGGGATGGGTATGCTCAGACGTGAGTCCCATGCTCTCCACACCAATGGATTCAAGCAAGCCGGGCTGAAGACGGCTGGTATGCCAGAAACCGGTCCTCGGATGCTTGTTTCCGGTCCAGGGAAGGCATGGCTTGGCAGTTCGGACTGGACTGTTCCCATGAGGCACAGGGTCAGTCTAATTTGCATATGGCCATGTCTGACCTGTGGGGGTGTGGAGTGCAAAAAAACGATGGATTTAGGCCCAGATCTCTGTACTGGGTTGAATGTATGACATTGTTCTGCATTCTGTCCATCAACTGTGGTTTTTGCATTTGTCACCCCGAGTGGGATGGGTATGCTCAGACGTGAGTCCCATGCTCTCCACACCACTGGATTCAAGCAAGCAGGGCTGAAGATGGCTGGTATGCCAGAAACCGGTCCTCGGAAGCTTGTTTCCGGTCCAGGGAAGGCATGGCTTGGCAGTTCGGACTGGACTGTTCCCATGAGGCACAGGGTCAGACTAATTTGCATATGGCCATGTCTAAACTGTGGGGGTGTGGAGTGAAAAAAAACGATGGATTTAGGCCCAGATCTCTGTACTGGGTTGAATGTATGACATTGTTCTGCATTCTGTCCATCAACTGTGGTTTTTGCATTTGTTACCCCGAGTGGGATGGGTATGCTCAGACGTGAGTCTCATGCTCTCCACACCACTGGATTCAAGCAAGCCGGGCTGAAGACGGCTGGTATGCCAGAAACCGGTCTTCGGAAGCTTGTTTCCGGTCCAGGGAAGGCATGGCTTGGCAGTTCGGGCTGGACTGTTCCCATGAGGCACAGGGTCAGACTGATTTGCATATGGCCATGTCTAAACTGGGGTGGTGTGGAGTGCAAAAAAACGATGGATTTAGGCCCAGATCTCTGTACTGGGGTGAATGTATGACATTGTTCTGCATTCTGTCCATCAACTGCGGTTTTTGCATTTGTCACCCCGAGTGGGATGGGTATTCTCAGACGTGAGTCCCATGCTCTCCACACCACTGGATTCAAGCAAGACGGGCTGAAGATAGCTGGAATGCTAGAAACCGGTCCTCGGAAGCTTGTTTCCGGTCCAGGGAAGGCATGGCTTGGCAGTTCGGGCTGGACTGTTCCCATGAGGCATGGGTCAGACTGATTTGCATATGGCCATGTCTGAACTGGGGTGGTGTGGAGTGCCAAACAACGATGGATTTAGGCCCAGATCTCTGTACTGGGGTGAATGTATGACATTGTTCTGCATTCTGTCCATCAACTGCGGTTTTTGCATTTGTCACCCCGAGTGGGATGGGTATGCTCAGACGTGAGTCCCATGCTCTCCATACCACTGGATTCAAGCAAGCCGGGCTGAAGACAGCTGGAATGCCAGAAACCGGTCCTCGGAAGCTTGTTTCCGGTCCAGGGAAGGCATGACTTGGCAGTTCGGGCTGCACTGTTCCCATGAGGCATGGGTCAGACTGATTTGCATATGGCCATGTCTGAACAGGGGTGGTGTGGAGTGCAAAAAAACGATGGATTTAGGCCCAGATCTCTGTACTAGGGTGAATGTATGACATTGTTCTGCATTCAGTCCATCAACTGCGGTTTTTGCAACTTTCAAAATAAGGCAAAAAACATGAAAGGCCGTGGATTACAGATGACATTCAAACATATGATGAAACTGGTACATTTCAAATTACATTGTGAAATAATCACATTTAAACATATTTATGAAATAAATATACATTAAAGATGATATAATTTAGACATATCATACCTGTATGATGCATTTATATGATTTAACCTAAAAGATGCATTTATATGATTTAACCTAAACTCCTTTTTCTTTTTTTCTTTAAATAGCATTAAGGATTTTCCCAAATTAATGTCATGTACTTACCAATTACCCTGACAATTACTATTCCTTGATGGTGCAGCAGGTCACCTTCTCGGGCAACAACATCTGCCCACTGATGCTGGATCTGTCTAACACCACAGAAATCAGCCAAGTCGATAAAGTATCCACTAGTGCAGTGGTTAGCCCTGTCCTTTTATGCCTCTAGCCAAAATCAGTCTAGAGAGGGAGAGTACCACTAACCATATTAGAGCACCAATCTCGCTATGTGTAAAATTAGGCTCCCTTCCAGAACCTGCTGACATTAGTGCAGCCTGGCTTAGGACAATAAAACAGGTTTTGCCAATCAAAACATGGAAGATTAACGGTATAACCCAAATATTCAACTATGACAGTGTACATAGGGGATACAAGAGACACAAGAGCTGGACAATCAGATTACTAACAGACACAACTGTAAGCTACATTCATCTTGTAATCAGTGTACATCTGCTAACAAGTGCCATCATATTTGTTCATACTATAATGGTTCTAGTTTGCTAACACAAAAATAATGGTTTGAGGTTTATATTTTTATGATGCATAAAATTGTGAAAGAAAATAAATAAAATAATTTATCAAATTAAATAATCAGTTTTTCTTCATTATCTTAGTCATACGTTGTTTAAGATTACGTTTATGCATAATAACTCCACTAACCAAGCCACAGTTAAAAAAGATACAAATAAAATGTATCTTTCTAAGAAAACTATAAAAGTATAATGTACGCAGTGTTGCGGTTAACGAGTGGAATCAAAATGTTTGAATATATCCAGACACGGTGTAAATGAAAAGGAGTCTCCCAGAGTAGTGGGCACATCACCTGGAAGTCTGCCAGATCTTTCATAAGTAAGAATTACATCTGGTTTGGAATCAATGAGCCAGATTGGCTCCTTTGAGAGGAGAATGCGTTTTGCTCCTACGGGTGCTGACAGCTCAAAGGAAATATAACAACTGCTGTGTTTTGTGTTAGTTGAGAAAACAATTAAGTGGACAAGAGTGCAGGAGAGTGCTGGAGCCGGTCCAACTAACTTCATATATTGAAACCCGATCTAGCAACATGATGTGTACTGACTAGTAAGAACCATGAGATAAGAGCTACAAGGCTGTGACTGCTACCCAAAGACAAGAATCTGAGCTGAAACTTCCAGGGGTGACACTGAAGTAACCTCAAGCTTCCAGACAGGACAATGAGAGGCTAATCCTCTCAGGCACCAGCAGCAGGCAGTGGGGGTCTGCAGTGATCTCCAAAGCAGCCCTCCACACCTGGGCGCCTGAGTGGAGATGCTTACATGCATATTATCTAACCTGCATCTGCCTTTGAAAGACAAAAGAAGACAGCATGCTGCTAGAAGATGCCAACATTAGGCTTCCGACAAGACTGCTTAACATTTAGATGGGTATTAGATTACAACACAACAAACCTCTGCAGTAGTAACAAATATGACTGATCTTTGCAACCCATCACCTTTGGAAGTAGCTTGTGCACCCAACCTCAATCCTGCACATACCCTATACTTAAATGCAGATTAATGCATGTGTGTTTTACTACGTAATATATGACCTTTTAAGGATGAGTCTATGACCTATAAGTGTGTGTGATGAGCTTACAAATACTCTATACTTAATAACTGATTAGTACATGTGTGTTTTACAGCGTAATATACATTTTAAGTCAGGGTGTATGACCTTTAACAGTGAGTAATACTAAAAATTGATATGTATTTAAAAGTAATTAAATTACGTGAAAAGAGGCACAGACTTTCGAGTTATCTGCCTGTTGGCTGAGTCCAGAAATATAGACCATACCACACTATCCACGTTAAAATACTAAGCGTAGCTTGCCCTTGCTAACCTGAAAGTTAAATATGAATATGGTGTGTCAGTCAAGGTTCTGCAATGGGTAGCTCGAGAGCTACGAGTAGCTTGCCAGTACCCTGAAAGTAGCTCCCTGTAGTGCAGCCCAGAATAGGAAGCAATTCAGAGGATCTATCCATTTTAACGTTGGCAGTGTGTCACATTTGTACCCTCAATAAGTGTTTTTGTGTTTTTTTTAGAAAAAGGCAAGAGACTCTTACAAAACCAATTTAAAGCTGCTCTTTGAATGATAGTTTAAATCAAGTTTAGGAGCATTTTAACGGTTAGCATTTCATATTTCCAGTGTACATTTTCTGCATTGGCTATTTCATTAGTCATTCATCATGTGGAATTATTCTATATCGGTGAAGATTTTCCTGATGGAGCTGTTAGTGACTCTGTATTATATGTTTAGGTGGTTGGTGTTCTACCACAATATCAAGTTTTAAATATTGTCCAGCCAAAATATTGTATCCAGAATATCAACTACCACAATACCATGAAGGTTTGTATTTAGAGGCGAGTTGCATTTTACTTTCATTTTTATATCCACATCTATTTATCTTAAAGATATGTAGCTTTAAGCTACGTGGCAGTGAAGTTAAGAACAGTAAACCTATACTTATTCATATGTACTTTCATGATATTGTATTAGTCATATTCTGGATATGGTAATTTGTTGTGACATCATATTTTGTTACCAAGTATTGGAACACGCATGTGGGTGGTCACAACTAGGAATTCAGCAAGGTGTGGTCACCATAGTGATTGTATTTGATGTGGTCACTACTGCAATAATGGTCATAGCCATTAGTAGCTCAGGACTATTTTTATTGATCAGAAGTAGCTCTCATTATAGAAATGGTTAGAGACACGTGTATCTGTTGACCACTTTGCAGATCATCATTTGGTCAGACCCTGGGACAACAGTATAAAATGTCCATTACCACCATGGTACAGTTTTAGTAACCCCTGCCTTTCCATGGACTTCCAAACATATTTAGAGACTGTAAACATCTCATACAGAACAATGTATCGTTGCTGATGCTGTGTAAACAGGTACTAATTGGCACATATATGTATCCAGCCTCTGTTTGTGTGCTTATCTTTTCAAATACTTTTACTGTGTATTACATATTTTATGTATACTTACTAGAACATTATGATATCTTTGTGTCCGGTGGCTGCTGTGCTCTCATGATCACAGCCTACATTGCACCTCAATGTCTGGTGTAATTTACCAGGTACTAATGGATGCTGAAGCTTACACACTGCAATCCTAGAATCTCTCTGGTCTCTGCCTTGGCATGCTGATGAATTTTTGATTGACAATTCCATCCATGCAGAGTTGAAGACACAAAATTTATAAAAACAAAACATGAGATAAATATTATTTTGGTGATTGTAATCCAACCTCCTTAGAAATATTATAATGCAATTATTCCTTTGTGCATGTTTTTGAAATGTGCATACCAATAAGTAATATTATTACATCTCCCAATAAGTGCCCTAATAAGATCCTAGTCATTACGGCCACCAAGGACCATAAAAGTTCATAGAAATACATGCACTACAAATTTTAAGACAATAAATATAAATAACATTTAAAAATACATTATATATACAGATTAACAAATACATACAATGCTATGCACGGAATAAAACGAAAATTAAACTTGATATTCATTATCGAAACTCATAGTGACTATAAAACAGTAAACTCATGCTAGACACTGGATACAGTCATTAATTTCCTGCGTTTATGCCACATTGCATTCAAAAAGCGAGAGACTGCAAAAACTATTGGAGGGTGCATATTGTATTTTAACACCCTAAATGCATGTGCACACTGGCGGTAACCCATGTTTCTACAGATTGCAATTAGCCAGTGCTTGCGTTGACCCTGGTATGCTGGGCAGAAAAAGAATACGTCGATTTCATCTTCCGGGCAGGAACTACAGGCAGGGCAATCCCCGCTCAAAGCTCTACCCCATTTACTGGTAAGAGCTCTGAGTGGAAGAGTGCCGAGTCTGAATTGCATATACAGTTTACGTGCTCCTGCTGGGAATATTAAGTCCAAAAATTCTTCTCTTTTATAGACTTCTTTGACATGGAGGACCTCAGTGGTCAATATGCCCCCCATGGAACTCTCATGCAGGGATGCTAAGTTATGATTCCTATAGTGGTGTTTCAAGTCGGCTTTGGATATCTCCGGGCTAGCAACTTCCGGAGTTTCCCAAAGATCCGGTAAGCCTAACCTGCAAATAGTTAGCTTTATGTGGGACAGCCACCTGATGTTCTTGCTTCTCAATGCATCCCAAATTTCCACAAATTCATTTTTGTAGCAGTAGAATTCTGGCACGGACCACAGTCTTTTCCAGTATAATAGCGGACGTAAAGGCATAACCTCCTCAATAGGGAGTAGCCCTAGGTCCATGCGCAATGGTACAAGTGGGGTGCTTACAGGGAGGCCCAATATATTCCTAACAAATGCGTGTTCCACCCTGGCTAGATTTTGTGGTTTCTCATGCCCCCAAAGCTCGGCCCCATATAGAGCTGCCGATCTGGCCTGGACACTGTAGATTTCGATTACTGGGGCCGCAGGCTTGAGTTCAGACACTCTATGCAGCTTCTGGATCCCACCCACCACCTTAGATAGCTTAAGTGCGGCTTTGGTCAGCTGCGAGTCCCATTCCAAATGTTCTCCCAAGGTGATGCCCAAATATTCAAAAGTGTTTACTCTCTCCAATGAGGTTCCACCTAGCAGGGGGTTCGGACGTGTCTGCCTCGGCGGGTTAAAGATCATAAACTTAGTTTTGTCTAGGTTGATCTCCAACCCCCTTGACACACAGAAGTTGGCGAAGCCATCGAGGATACGTTGGATGCCCGTGGATCTCTTGGACAATAACAGAGTGTCGTCCGCGAACATCATAGCGGGCACCCTGCCGGTGGCTAGTCTCGGGGCATCGGAGTTCATTACTCCAAGGAGGTGGTCAACCAATCCATTATATAAAGGCAAAAGGATGGGAGCCAGGACACAGCCCTGGCGCACCCCTTGGTTAACCGGGAAGCGACCTGAGAGTTCCCCATACTTCCCACACCTTACCCGGGCGTAAGTGCCAGTATGGAGTCTCACTAAAACGTTAAGTAAATAAAGTGGTAGACCCAAATCCTGTAATACCCTCCACAGTTTGTTTCTAGGCACCAGATCGAATGCCTACCGCAGGTCCACAAAGATCATGTAGAGGCTGCCACCCTCTACAGTCACAGTTTTCCAATATAGGACCTGCAGTCTAAATAGCTGATCCACCGTTGATGTGCCCTGCCTAAAACCAGCCTGGAAAGGAGATAGAATCTCGCTGTCCTCCATCCAACTCTGTATTCTACCTAGAATAATTCGACCCATACGTTTCTGTGTCAAATCTATAAGACTAATCGGCCTATAGTTTGACGGTTTAAGGGGGCATCCTTTCCTGAAGATAGGAACTATTTTAGCACCCCGCCATGTATCCAGGGAATCCATACCATTTAATATGGCATTGAAAAGAACATATAAATAAGGAACCCATATTTTCGGTTCAGAGCGATATAGATCTCCCGTTATGTTATCCAAGCCAGGGGCCTTATTTGGAGCTAACTTCGAAATGGCAACCTCTACCTCCATCAATGTAATCCCACAGGCCCCCTCCAGTCGATACTCATGGGGGAGGCAAGGGAGAGTAATCTCAGAACTATCGTCGCTCAGGGAGGAATACAGAGCCCCAAAATGCACCCCCTTGCTTGATATGTACTTTTGCCTATGGCATATGTGATGCAGCTCTTGACTAATGATTTCAGTCTCAGTCACGCACACTGTCAGAACCTATTTCACAGGACCACAGGGCATAACTGGGCCCAGCTGAGGGGGGCTGATGTCCTGGGGCCCAGCCTACTATGGTGTCTGAGCAACAGGGCTAATTACCCCTTTAGCACTTGACTTTCAGGAATAGTGTGGTCTGAGCAGTCCAAGGCTCCCTCGGAGGGGAGGAAGATACAGAGAGTGAACCCGGGATTACAACAAAAAATACACAGAGCAGCATCATTAAATTGTTGTTCAACCAAATACTCAATGTTATGGAAATAGAATCATTTTATTTTACAGCTAATAACAAAAGGTAAATACAACCTTCACATACAACTACACAGCCACCTGAGATCAGGGAACTACTGTTTCATAGGCAGTTCCCTGTGACCCACTCCCTCCTCACTCCTATCTTTAGCTGTTATTCCCCATCAACTATAGGAAACATCCACGATTAGTCCCCCTTGTATTCAGAGTCTCAAGAGTGCACTCTAATTCTATGTTAAAGTCAAAAGAGTTCCAGCACCACAGAGCTATTTAGCAAACAAGTTTCCCCAGGGCCAACCGGACCAAAATCAGCCTTACCCGCATATTTAGGATTAGAGGGGCCCATTCCACGGTCACTGTAGTGGCAGCAGGAAAACCAGGTGAGTTTACTGCACGCTGCCCAAGTGGTCTGCACTCGGTGGTCATATAGTTCCTCTCACACGGTTGCGCCACTGCAGCAACCAGAGATTCTTTCAGGCTCCTCTGTGCAGTTTTTGGTCCATCCCAGTGTGCAAGGGATTGGGGTTGGTGAGAAGGTCCTGGTGCAAATCCTTCTTCCTGGTGCAGGTACCTAGGGATCCCCCGGCGACCTCACTTCTCCTGTGACGACTCCAACCAAGTCACATGTCATGCTGGTCCTGGTGACCCCCTCTGGCATACAGAGTCACCATGTACATGGGCTCCGGCCATAGCAACACAGTGAAGTCCTTAGTGGCGACCCCTTCCTGCATATGGGGTCGTGGTTCACCACTGTACAAGGGCTACAGCCCTCATAGCACGGCAATTTTCTCACAGCGGCCCCTCTTTGTATACGGAGTTGCTGGCTCCTCACTAAACATGCACTGTGGACCGCTCAACGCAGCAATGTACATGACTCACTTCACAGAAGTTTTCCTCTAGCACACAAGGGTCATTTACTTCACCCTGCACATGGGCAACAAACAAATCGGTGCAGCAGCCATGCAAAATAGTTCTCGCAACAGGGCTCCCATTAGACCTCACTCCCTCCAGCACTATCCTCTTCCTCACAGGACACACTGGTCTTCGCAAGCAGGCAAGCGATGTTGCTCCAGGCTCCTGGGCAGGGGATCTTGGATTCCCTAGGTGATCCCCCTCACCCAGCAGAGAGGCTATCAAGTCTTGGTCCCCGGTCCTGGTCACTGGCAGAAGCCTGGTAGAACTTCCTCTCTTCACACAGCCCGTCCGGCTACTTGGCAGTCGACAATTTTTGGTTTCTCAATTTCCCCTTCTTATAGTCGATTACGCCACCCTAACAGTGAACGGGACCGACTGCCAGAGGTGCGGCGGTCCCACCATGGCAATTAGTTTGCGACTGCTACCCTGGCGGTCGTATCCAGCACATTTTACATTGCGGCGGGTGGTGCTGTAAACTATGCATGTTGTGCATTGGCATGCACAACGTGACAGGCACAGCGCGGTGCCTGCCACCTTCTGCATGTCATTGATGGGGGGTATTCCCAAAGGGCAAGCATCCACCCTTCAGACCTCTGGGGGCCAGCACTGGGCTCTCAAAGGCATCCTCTGCATGACATTCCATGGCAGAGTCTACGTCATGGAAAGGCATGTCACCGCAGGCATGCTAATATGGATGGCGGTGCCTGAAAGGCACCGCCACCATATTTACTGCTTTTTCCGCCCGGCCAGCTATCCGACCGGCAGAAAAGCGGCCGCGGTGCCCCTTGCCATACTAATATGGCGGGGTGAAAAGGGATATTTGGCGGGTGGATTGCCACCGCCGGCAGTGGTGATCCGCCAGATATCCTAATAGGTCCCTAAATGTGATGTAGAGTCTGACTCTCTGAGATTTATATTTAGGTTATGCTTCTGTTTGAATTGCCCACTCCTTTGCCCTCTCTTCCTCTTGAAAGCAGGTTGTCACAGCAGGAGCGACTCCAAATCTGATAGCCCCACAACACACGTCATCAGAGTGACTAGAGTTCACACCTGGATGTCAGCCACAGTAATATGTGTATCAAGGTTAACCCAGATCTGCAGCCCTACTCTTTATGATTCTCTTATCAGCCCCACCTTCTTCCTTAGATATTTCCAATCCTCCATTCAAGTAACCTTTCTTTGATTTAAAGACTACTCTTTGAAGTGCACAGGGGGAGAGGCAAGGGGAAATCCTGTCTCTCCCCTCTCCAGTGAGTCTAAATAAGCTTACAGAAATGCAGCAATACACAAATCTGTCTGGGGGAATTCCTCTACCTCCTCTACTCATGTTTCACCATGCAGGCCTAAGTCTCCCAAAATGGAACCCATAGTCTAGCATGTATTATACCATTCAAAGGCACACATATACCCAGCACATGCAGAGCACTGTATCCCTTACATTTGCAGGCAAAAATACACCCAATACATGCATTTAACATGCACACACTGTATAACATTATATCCTTCATATACTGTATCACTCACAGACACACAAACATCCAGCTCAGGCATTCTAACATTCACAACCTGTAGAGAGCGGCATTATCCCTGTATGTCACCTTTCCGGGGGACACATACACCCAGCAGAGATACACCACTCAAGCACTGCGCAGCACTGCGCAGCACTCTACAACAAACAGATGTAACCCAAGGAGTGAGTTAAGCACACTGCAGCAGAACTTTAAATGAGTGAGCCTGTAGGCCTCATCCTAAAGACATGGGTTAAAGAGGACCTTTGCACTCCTACTCACCACTAAATGGTATACTGCTACCACCATGCTCATGTTGCTTAACTCCAAGTGAAGGCAGTTGAACACAGTCCAACACGACCACAATCCATGAGACTTGCCTATGACAACAAAAATGAGCATTATGGATCCGGACATAAGTACAGTTGGAGCCCTCAGGGCAGGGGTTCATGTCTATTTCGTATCAAGTTTAAAACAATCTTTATTCGGTCAACAATAAGACCATAAAAGCCAATTTTAAAAAAGATCACACAAATCAGTATGATATATTCAATTACTAAAGTGTACGTCATCATTGCCCTTCCATATCATCATAGCTGGATCATGCAGCATATTTTTTCCTTGAGCTCCTCGCCTGACTAATAAAATTCAACACTGCATAACAGGTTGTCGGGTAGGCACAATGTTGTAGAATTAACAAACATTTGTGATTTCTTTTACAATGTTTCCCATCTAAAATTGGGCATAAAACCGGAGTTCTAAAAACAGAATATAAAGTGCAAAATAACATAAAGTGCTTAGTGGACTGTTCAGACACTCCATCACACGGGCAACAGGATAATGCTGTGAACCAAGTCCCAGCACAGGCAAAAGCCACCAGGAAGTGAATCATGTTTCCTCAAAGGTGAGTTAAATAAAATCTATGTTCTGGTGCCTTTTTCCATGATAGATAGGGCTTCATGCCTTCGCGAGTTGGCAAAGGAATACATGAATGGGCAGTTACCATGTCTATAGCTTTTTCAAGTCTCATCTATGGACTTTTTCGAGTCTCATCTGTGGGCATAATATGCATCCTTTACCAAGGCCTTTGTGCATAAACTAATCTGTAGGAAGGTGGCTACCTGACTATGGTTACCCCAGATTTTTTGCCTTGTGTTTATCTGGTTTTCGACTTAGTTAGCCTGGTTCCCTGCTAATCAGGGCCCCAGCGTATCTGCTCTCTCTGTAAAATGGATTCCATGTACCCTAGGTGCATAACTAGATTGGCTTGGGTCACCTTATCAGCCCCTGTACAGAGCACTATAGGTGCCCAGGGCATAGGTGCATCCAAGGCCTACCAGGGGCTGCAGCATATCTTTTGCCACCCCTGGCTGGCTATCTAACATTGACACAACTGGCTGATCACTCAGCCGGGGCAAGGTGTTATAATCACCCCTTGCTTAGATATAGTATACCTATATCTAAACCTAACTGGACACATATAAACCTATAAGCCACTCCTATGGCAGGCCTTAACAACCCTGGAGGCAGAGTGCGTGGTTTAATGTGAGATGGAACTCTAGCATGAGCTGAGCCTGTCTGCAGCTGTCGGGACCAATTCCCTTAGCTGTTCCGGGATAATGCCAAACCATATACTATTAAGTGCATTATAATCCTCGCGGTTATATGTTAACTTTGGTTTGGCTTTATCAAAACATGTTGTGTAAGGTGTCATACGAATTGGAATACTACCCCCTCGCCAGTCCTGGCGACGGGGGTAGCATTCCACCCCTCTAGAGGGAGACGACATGTTACTTTGCTAAAACGCGGTTGATTTTTAAAAGAGCCTCAGATCCACAAAATGGATGCTTCTGCCACAGACACATGTCTGACCTCCTGCTGCTGACCGAAACTCAGCAGAGGAGGCCTGGACAAAGGCTTTCCTGTCGCAGGGAGGTGTCACACCACCCCAGACAGGAGATAGTGGATTGTAGCAGGGAGGTTTGAAAGAAACCAGACAGTGCCTGGGGAGCACAAGGCTTCCCCTTGCATAATCCGGTCAAACCGGTTCTGGGGCACACCAGCCCCAGCTCCAGTGCGACCTGGACAAAGGGAAAGGGGTGTAACCACCCCCTTCCTGGGTCCCACCCATAGGAGGGGACCTAGCATGATGTCCAGCCCCCAAGATTGGTATAAGAATGGGAGCAGTGCCAAATCACTCAGATCATCCTGAATCAACTTTAAACTAAGAAGACGACTGGACTTCGACTTTCTGATGAGTAGAAGACTGACGAGCATCTCCCTTGTGGCCTAGGAGGGGCCACCCTGTGAACACAGGCACCACCCAGCACCTCAACGTCTACTTTGCCGCCGCCTCCCGCCGGAGCCCGAGTGCAGAGTCTGACAAGACCCAGACTCCCAGACTTCTCACAGCCCGATCCAAAGTCCCTGCAAAGAAGGGACCCGTGGAGGCACCGAGAGACGTGGGACCTGACATCTTGGAAGACCCCCAAGATGCTGACTGCGCAGCACCCGAGGCACCCTCGACTCTGTACTTTGAGGTTTGGGAAGCCCCACAACCGAGCAGCATTTGCACCAAAGATCAGCCCTCCAGCATCTCCACGATCTGCGTGGGGCCCTTTTGCTTTGTGCCACTTGATGCGCCATCCCGGCCACTTGCCACGTGGTCAGCGGCCATCTTGGCGACAAAACCTACAATTTACACTGCGGGTCTGGTTGCTCCAAACTTGCCCTCGCTCCTGTAAAAAGGAGCACCTGCTCTGACCTTGCTGGTCCGAGTAATAAGCTTTTTTCACTTTCTGTGTGGCTTGCATTAGCCAAGGCCTGTTTGCTTCAATCAAGTTGCCGACACCGCCATCAGCTAGAACCTTTGTGGGACAGCTCGGGATTGACTCCTGGACGTCCTTGATTTCTTCATGTGTACGTGGCTGCAGAGAGAAGCAACACCTCATCACCTGTTTGCACCCAACTTTGCCTGGTTCCAATCTGGTTCCACGGTGGATACTGGTCAGTGACTTTGAACATTGTGCCCTCTGCTTTCAGGTCTTCACCACTTCAGATCCACCCTTGGATCAACTGGACACTTCTTCTTCACATCGCCTGCAGCATCCTCAGCTCCAAGCACCAAGAGCCTGCGTGTCAAAACCCGACGCCACTTCGACCCTATGCACCCGCTTCCTGTGGGTGAGGTAACATTGCAACGCCGGTGTTCCCACACTGGTACACACCTCTAGGGTCTGTGTTTAAAGTTTGGTTCCTCTAGGTTCAGCGGAAGTGTCCATAAGCTCTATTTGTGTAACTTTTACGCACCATTGACATTGCATTGGTGCAAGCCGCACTTTACGTGCTGCACCCGAATCCCGCGGGCTTTTCCCGACTTCAGCATTGCTTGTCCCGACTGCTCCCAGCGATTCCCTAGGCCCTAGGCCTAACCACTGTTCGATTGGTATCTCTTATACCACTTTTTTAATATAGGGTTTGAGTGGCCACCCGCCCTCATCCATAATTGTGCAACTTTGTATGTTATACTGTGCTTTTGATTTAACGCTTGTGCCCCTTTGCTCATAAAGAGTACTGGGGATTAATTTAGAAATAAACACATATATTTTTATAATATATACTTGTGTGGTGTCCTTTCATTTGATATTACAGGATTGTATGTGGTAAAACAGCTCGCTTAACACGGCCTCTTGAGTTAAGCCTTTAAGGCTGCTTAGTCTATGCTACCCTTAAGATAGCTTGTCTAATAAGGTTGACTTACAACCAGACACCATAAGGGATTGTTTGGACTGATACAAGGTGGTTCCAGAATTGGAAACATCATATATCAGGTCAACTTCTCACATAATCTCACTAGTCTACTCAAAGACACTAAATATTCCTAGGTCTTGAATAGTGTTCTTTATGTACTTAATCCATGGGATAGCTAGCATGATAGTCTGTTTCAGACAACCCTGCACTATTCCCACAGCAAAACTTAGCACCGGGGTTGACCAAATTTTAACCCACAGCAAGATGGGTGCCAGGCCCACCATATCATCTAGGAAATCTAGGCCCATTTCACTGTGAGTTATAAAACTTGATGTGGATCTGGGGTCTCCCAAAAGCCTAATTAAAAGCTTGGGGGATATGTACAATAGAAGTGGTGGAGTGAGGAGTTAGCACTCATGG
Source organism: Lissotriton vulgaris (assembly GCF_964263255.1). NCBI lineage: Eukaryota > Metazoa > Chordata > Amphibia > Caudata > Salamandridae > Lissotriton > Lissotriton vulgaris. The sequence goes on along the minus strand of NC_141687.1, from coordinate 2,123,464,911 downwards.
CTTAATGCCTCCCTCTGCCACTTCAGAAACGCAAGGCTGCACCATATTTACAACAAGTGTAGCACCAACGCGGGCACCCTAGCACCATAGTGCAAGGGTGTCTGTGGGCAGGGGAAAGATTGCTTATGTACAGGAATATCCCCCTTCCTGTACATAAACAATCTTGAAAATCCATTTTGTCACTTAAAATTGTGCTGCTTAATGCAAATAGACCCTATCGCCGTGGAAATGTAACAAAAAGTGTTGTTCCCATGGCAATAGGGGCTTGTACATATGCCTCTTATTTTCTGCTGCTGAAGGGTTTTTACAGTTGTATGCCCCCACACTCCTGTGCAATATGTGCCCACTGGCAGGCATTTGCTTCTGTATAGCATTGTCAGTTTTTTGGGGGGGTATGTGGCCTAGATTTTTCGCAAATTTGAACAGAGATTTACATATCACCTCCATCAACTGGGACTTTTGAGTAATTAAGCAGTCCCATCTCAGATTGGCACTAAAAAGAAAGCATAAATAGCTCAAATTCAGTGTTTTCTTTACCAGTATATGTCTAATAAAAAGTGTATCCAGGGTTACCAAACTTATTTTCCGATGGTGCAGCAGCTTTTTGGCTGGAGCACGGTATAAGCGCTCTAGGTGACTTATTTGGTTCGGATGGTTTTTTGAGCTTTAATGCACTAAAATTAATTAATTTACAAAATCAGAGATACTATGTATTTTAAATACATTCAGATGAAAGATTTTTTTGTTAATAAAATGAAAATTCGAAAAATAGAAAATTCAGATACTCTAAAATTCCTCCACTCGAATCATACTAAATCACTTATTAGTAAGAGCTATACCTACTTAAGTAGCCACAAGCAAGGAGACTGTGAAAACATGGCGGTCAAATGAACTAAACGATTAGGTGTGAACATCAACCCAAGCCAGATTGCTGGCTCGCTTAGACAGATAAATCTGGTGGTACAATCATCAAGTCTAAGGCTTCAATTATATAGAACGGTGACTCAAATATATTATACACCACAAAGAATTGCTAGCTGGACCATGGGAAAGGGCTCTAGCGAGCGAACTAAATGTCCCAAATGCAATCTAGAAGCCGCCGGCATTGAACACATGTTATATCAATGCCCGGAACTTACAACATTCTTGAAAGGATTAACCGCGGCCCTAAGCAGCAGACAAATTACATTTCCTACACTTTCTGCACATTTAGTACTGCTAGATATACAAGATACCAATCATAAACATAAAGACTTGATTTCTATTGCTTTTGCTTGTGCCAGGCTGGTTATTGTACGGACTTGGATCTCGGAGGAACCACCCAATATTATGGAGTGGTGGAATCTTATTAATGAAATACACACGATGGAACTATCGTTGGCTAAGTTAAGGGGTACTAAGACATTGAAAGCAAGGCAAATGATTTGGGGTACTTTTATTTGATTTATTTGACTTATATGTACCAGCAGCAATTAAAATTATCTATTTTTATTATAATTTTTTTTTTTTTTTTAAGGAATGTACATTATCATCCTCTGTATGTATTTGATGGTTACATTTATTTTTGGATATTTCTGTTTCTAAAATCTGTACGTAATCTAATGATGTTTTCTTTTTCCTGCAATAAAAAAAGAAATAAAAAAAAAAGAAAATCCATTTTGTCACATAAAATTGTGCTGCTTAATGCAAATAGACCCTATCGCCGTGGAAATGTAACAAAAAGTGTTGTTCCCATGGCAATAGGGGCTTGTACATATGCCTCTTATTTTCTGCTGCTGAAGGGTTTTTACAGTTGTATGCCCCCACACTCCTGTGCAATATGTGCCCACTGGCAGGCATTTACTTCTGTATAGCATTGTCAGTTTTTTGGGGGGGTATTGGCCTAGATTTTTCGCAAATCTGAACAAAGATTTACAGATCACCTCCATCAACTGGGACTTTTGAGTAATTAAGCAGTCCCATCTCAGATTGGCACTAAAAAGAAAGCATAAATAGCTCAAATTCAGTGTTTTCTTTACCAGTATATGTCTAAAAAAAAAACTCTTTTAACGGGTGGTATTTGGCCCACATGTTAAAATATAGGATTTGTCATTATTTACCTTAAGGTTTAGCTCCTGCATAAAACTATAACACCCAACTAAAAGTGCTTGCAGACCATTTTCAGTGATGACCAAGACGAAGGGATCGTCCGCGTCCAGTAAAACAGGATCTAGACGCAAACTAATTTTCGGGACATCAGGAGTGTAGTTTGTTAAAAAGGAAACAAGGGTCTAAATATAAGAAGGAATAAAAAAGGCTTCAGGATACAACCTTGTCCCACCCCATGCATAACTTGAATAGGCGGAGTCTGTTTGCCAGTCTGAGAATAATGAACTTTCATATTTGTTACTTGATAGAGGCTTTTTAGCACGCTCAATAAAGCTAAATCCACTCTCGCATGTCCCATGATGTCCCACAGATTATTTCTGTCCACTAAGTCAAAGGCACAGGAGAGGTCCATGAAGGCCATATGTATGGCCTATCTTCTGCTTTGACATATTTTCCCAGAGTTAGGGAAAGATTTAAAGCTCTCTCAGTAGTGCCAATTCCTGGGCGTAACCCATTGCACTTTAGCGAAAAAGGACTTTTGGCTCGGCCAGATTTCTAACTTTCCTAAGATGATCCTGCCAAAGATTTTCCCCAAAGAGTCGAGCAGTGCAATTCGATGATAATTAGAAGGAAAGTTCTTGTCTCCTTATTTTTATATTGGGACTGTAACTGACTGCCTACATAACTCGATCGGCACCCGAACTATTATAGACCTAAAAACCTTTGTGAGCAACAAGGCCCAAAATTCTAAATGATGTTTAAAATACATGAGTTCTGGGTTAATTATTTTTGCAAAATGAGAAACCCATTCATGCTCCATTATATGACAATCTATTCCTGACTCTGGCTTTTTAATGAAAAAGAGCCTATTCACTATTTGCCAAAAGGCTTGATTATCTTTCAGGGCCTCTGCTTGTTCCTGATCGTCTGAGGCCTTAGTTCTTATTTTAGCCTTTCTTTTTACAATGGCTTTTTAACAGTTCCTTCTAGCCTCTCTCACTGTCACTGCATCCCATAGGATTTTGTGAGTTATGCTTTTTGGAACTCTATAGGTATTTTACCATTCTGTAATAAACTATGACCACACAGGGCACACCATCTGTGGGTTCTTAATCAGTAATGAGTCAGAAATTGATTTACAAATCCTAGCAACATTTTCACATACACTAACTGCCTCAAAATATTCTCCTAGACATTTTAAAATTGCTGTATAATTATTGCTCACCACTTCTGTGAAACTTCCACTAGGCTCAACATGTTGCCACTATCTACATACCCCTTTATTTTTGGTGTAGGTCATGGGCTGTGTTTTGCTAGGCGTGGGAGAGACTAGGGGTGGGCAAACCAGCGTGACAGTAATGGTTAAGGATCACTAAAAGGGGAGGGACAGATCTTCCAATTTTTAGCCAACGAACTAGGGTGACTGATACTAGGAAATGGTCAATGGTGCTTCCTTTGCCTCTCCCCTCAAAGGTTGGGATATCTATCTGGTTTTCAACCTTTAAATCAGTTGCAAAGGACAAGTTATTAACTAGTAATAGTCTTGTTCATGCTTCTCCATATGCAGAGTGCGTAAAATGACCAATAGGCTCACCCAGCCCATTATTGATTCTGCAGACATGGTTCCCACTATCGATATATTTAGTGATGTTAAAATTACCAGCCCATAAAAGAGAAACCCAGTTCCGTTCTTTATCTATTTGATGCATGAGAATGAGCTCTAACTCCTCAATAATCCCCACCGATTGAGCCGCAAAATAATAAAAATAAAAATTGATTAAGATTATGTTAAACTCTTTACGATGAGATATCTTTGCTAGTTGGAAATGAGAATTAAAAAACAATTCAATTCCTTTCCTTGAACATTCCCAACCACGGTTGATACTAGAATTAAAAGGATACCCTTCCCCCTGCCTGCAAAAAGACCGTGTTGATTGAGATGTGATCATAAGCCCAAGATTCCTGACAGCATATGATGTCAAAAGGTTCAACAAAACGTACCCAGTTGTTATCAGAAATCTTTTGTCGGATCCTTACCAAGCTCAAAGGGAGAATCCACAATCCCTTTGTACGCTGTGCGGGAGGGCTGTCTTCAACACCAGCACCTGCTGAAGCTGCAGCTTCACCAGCCTCCGAACTCCCGCGTAACCCACCCCACCTGCCAAAGCAGAACGCAACCAGCTCAGGTGCCTAACCCTCAACACCCGCTCTGTCCACAAGCACGCCATTGAACTCTGGGACCTACTCGACTCAGCCTCCCCGAACGTCGTATTCCTAATAGAGACCTGGATGAACCCCTCCTTGGCACCCGACATGGCCATAGCCATCCCTGATGGATACAAGATCACCAGAAGAGACCGTATCAACAAACCAGGAGGAGGAATCACCATTGTCTACAGAAACACCCTCAGAGTCTCGACCAGCACAGCAGACACCTCCAAGACCACTGAACACCTGCACTTCCAGATCCACACTGACCCCCAAAACAACCCTCAGAGGAAAACTCATCTACAGACCCCCTGGACCCCGGCCTCAGTTCATTGTCGACATCGTCATCACACATGCCCTTGCCTCCTCAGAGACCTACATTTCCACCTCGAGAACGCCAACAACAGCAACTCCATCGCTCTGCTTGCCAACTTCGCCAACCTCGGACTCAAACTGCTTGTCAAAACCCCCACCCACACCGCCGGACACACGCTCGACCCCATCCTCTGATAGCAACCACGTCTCCGTCAGCCACACCACCGAACTCCACTGGACCGACCATCGCTGCATCCATTTCACTTTCAAGAAACCTACCTCGCACCACCACCTGCATCAAATCTCCTACCGCAGGTGGAACAAGGTCACAGAAGACCAGCTCGTCACCACCCTCGCCCGAGACCCACCAACGGACACTACTGACACAGCCACTCGCAACCTCAGACAATGGATCACTGTGCCAACACCTTCGCCCGATCAAAAAACCCTCAAATAGACATCCAGACAGGAATCCAGCTGGTTCACCACTGACCTCCAGGAATCCAAAAGGACCTGCCGAAGAATCGAGAAAAAGTGCGCCACGAACAGACTCCGCAAAACAATGCTGCCCTAAAGAACGGCAACAGCAAACACCACCAACTCATTCGAGCCATATATCTTTAGAGTCGTGCAAACAATGGATAAGTATTTCACTTAGTCAATCGTGCATGCTTTGTTTCTACAGATTTGCAGAGAAATAGAGAGACGGGCGTTTTCAATACAAGGTTTATTGAACAGTCTTCTTTCTCATGCAATCGTAATGCAGACTGCAAAGTATAATACGTAGAGCGAGAACAATATTATAAAATAATACTGTAAGATCATTGTATGGTTTCTAAGCCATATAAAAATACATACATAAATAACAATGACTAAAAATACTCAACTGGTGTTTTCTAAAATACGCCTACCCTAATGTACCTAACCTAAGTCTAGTACGCGGGAAGAAGTAAGTATTGTGTGGCATAGGTTTAATTTTCTTTGCCAAGAATCTATCCACGATTTCTCTAGGTTCTAATCAGCTCCATACCTTAGTTAGAATGAAGGAGGTCTGGTATCTCTGTCTCGGGACTCGATTTCCCAACACCCCGTAAGGGGAGCTTGGAAACACTGGAGCTGACTTCTCGGCGAGAGAAAGACAGCCTCTTGATCAGTGCCTCAGCTGGAGGGTCGGCTTCCTTCGGCACTTGCTGTAGCAAGCTGCGTCGGGCAAGTAGATAGTCGAGCTGCTCCGAACCACTGTGTCTTGCTAGAGCAAGGGAAGGTATATTTATACCTTGAAGGTGTCTAGGAATGCCATAGTTTGACGTAAAGTCGGGCATAATAACGTCAGGAAAGAACCCCTAGGGAATAGTCATTCTTTGCAAAGTACATGAGTTCTTGGACAAATCAATATTCAAGCAAGGGGAAGTTCCCTAAGTGCTTAAGCCGATTTTCCAAGAAATCGCTGTGACGTGTGGTATAGGTGGAAGTAGCCATGCCTGTATTTGGTCTGCATGGGCTATGTCTAAATAAGGGCTTTATTTCTATGCCTATATTAGGGCAATGTGAATTGTACCTATATAAGGGCATGAATCGGGAAAATTCACTCAGAGCCTAATATGCCACACAACAACAGACCCTCAACGCCCCAGCCGCAACAGCCGCCTGCTCTTCTGGACCCACGTCGACGTCAGCGACACCATGAACACCTTCCACTCCGACTCACCATCCGACCACATTTTCAGCAAAGCTAACCGCGTCATCGCACCCCAATTCGGGAAGAACATCAACAACTCCTACGAGACCGCCACCTTTCCGGAAAGCTGGTAGCATGCCGAGATCAACGCCCTACTGAAAAAACCCAATGTGGCCCCTAAGAACCTCAAGAACCTACGACCCATCTTCCTGCTTCCGTTCCCTGCGAAGGTCATCAAAAATATCGCCAACAGGCAACTGACCTACTTCCTCGCGAACAACATCCTGGACCCGTCCCAGTCTGGATTCCGCAGCAACCACAGCACCGAAACCGCCTTCATCGCTGCCACAGACGACATCAGGACCCTACTGGACAACGGTGAAACTGCGGCCCTCATCCTCCTGGACCTCGCGGCCGCCTTCGATGCCGCCTGCCACCGCACCCTATGCACATGCCTATACGATGCAGGAATACGCCACAAATCCCTAGACTGGACCCCCTCCTTCCTCACCAATAGAACCCAGAGGGTTCGGCTCCCCCATTAGCCACCAAGATCATCTGCGGCTTGCCCAAAGGATCATCCCTCAGCCCTACCCTCTTCAACATCTACATGGCATCGCTCACCAACATCGTCCGCACACACAACCTCAACATAGTCTCCTTCGACGATGACACTCAGCTGATCCTCTCACCAAGAACCCCACCACCACCAAAACCAACCTCCGCGAAGGAATGAGAGCCGTCTCCCACTGGATGCAGAACAACCGCCTGAAGCTTAACACAGACAAGACAGAGGTCCTCATCCTGGGATCCACCCCCTCCGCCTGGGATGACTCCTGGTGGCCAGCTGCCAGGAGAGCAGCACCCACACACACCAACCACACACACAACCTTGGGGTCATCCTGGACTCATCGCTCTCAATGACCCAGCAAGTCAATGTCATCTCCTCCTCCTGCTTCCACACCCTCCGCATTCTCTGGCAGATCTACAGGTGGATCGTCACCGAAACGATAAGGACGGTCACTCAGGCCCTGGTCAGTAGCACACTGGAATACGGCCTCTATGCAGGAACCAGGGCCAAACTCCAGAAAAGATTCCAGCGCATACAGAACACCACTGCACGTCTCATCTTCAATATACCCCGCCACACCCACATCACCGCCCACCTGAAAGACCTGCACTGGCTCCCAGTCAACAAAAAGGATCACCTTCAAGCTCCTCACCGACGCTCACAAAGCACTCCACAACGCCGAACCAGCATACCTCAACAAACGTCTCACCTTCTACACCTCAAGCCAACAGCTGTGCTCCGCTGACCTTGCCCTCGCCGCTGTGCCATGATCCACAAGAACACCATCGGCTGCACATCCTTCTCCTACCTCACCCCCAAGACATGGAACACCCTACCCACACAGCTGCCCCAGACCCAGGACTTGCTGTCTTTCAGGAGACTCCTCAAGACCTGGCTGTTCGAGCAGTAGCTGCAACCCCCCCCCCCCCCCCAGCGCCTTCAGACCCTCACAGGTAAGTAGTGCGCTTTACAAATGCTTGATTGATTGATTGATTGATTGATTGTGTTCATATTTGTGTGCATAGTTTTGGCATGAAGAAGGCTGGTCAGTGCATAAGTATAAGGGTTGGATGACCAACCGTCCATAAATTTCATGGACCATTCGTGATTTAGACCTCACTTCCGTTGTCCATGATGGTCCCTCTTAAGGACGCCTTTTGTCCGCAATTTTGGGCATTGGGGAATAGTACTGCGAGAATCCTCAACTCCCTGAAGGGGCCACCTCTCACTCCTCCTCTGAGCACAAGAGCAGCCCCACCTAGCCCATTGTTATTTTGTTAGCCAGCTGATTTTTACATACAGAGTGACAATGGGCCAGTCTGGGCTGTTAAAGCATGTGGTGGGCCTCCCCCAGCCTCGGTCTAGGACAGGGCATTCTATTTTAACAGTACATAAAGAATAACGTTGCACCTCATGAAATGAAATAAATGTACAGAATCCGTTTCATATATAGAATCTAGCGAAAGAAGTTAAAAAGAAGTGGGTTATAGTTCTTTTAGTTCCAACATTTCAGAACTGAAGCATTTTCAATATTATATACAACTAAGCCATAGTTGCTGCTTTTATATAACTAACAATCATTGACAAAGCCAATAGCCCTGGCGTGTTGTAGGTGTATTGTTATTTATTTTATTATATATCTGGATGCAATAACAGAAGTAGCAGAATGCCCGTCGGGCAGCATACTATGCTAAGCACAGATTTTTAGCTTATGCTTTTTAAGCCACTTCTTTAAATACAATAAAGTTGAGTTTGGGGCCTGCTTTAGCACCCTGTCCCTCCTGGTCGATCTCACTGTTGCCTCTCTGGTCTGGTTCCTTTGGTTTCAGGCTGATACTTTCTAACCTTTACGTGTTTTTAACATGGGTCCCAGGTTGGCACTTCGTGGCCATGTAGACGGTTGTTTTAGCTTTTATGTGAAGGGACGCTGGGAGGGCCAGTGGCTATGTCCACGGGTAGGCGGTTCCATGACAATATTTCAGTTAGGAATTGTTAGGTACCGTAGTGGGGCCCCTTTATTCTTGTGTAGTTTAGCAGGCCGGGAAGTAATAGTGAGCGAGCAGTGGTGTTTCTGGATGCAATGCATGTTGACACAGTTGGTGAGGCTGCTTGTTTTATGCTTAGGGCCCAATGTAAGACAGGCAAAGGGGGTTGCTTTGGTACTATTTACAAGTATTAGGAGTACCTTGCACGGTGTTGAAGGGATGTGACTTAGGCAAACTCTTTACGGCCTGTGAACGGCAGGGAACCTACCCCCCCCCCCTCTTTGTACTGTACCATTGAAATCCTCACACATAGCAAGGTTGCCGTGCAGCCCGGCCAAGGGTGGCCAGCTCGGGGGCGGGTATGCATGATATCTCCAAGTGTGGCTTTGTTGGCTTACACAACTAAAGAGCTTTGTCTACGTCGACAGATGGGAGGATGGATGGGCAGGCATGCACCACGAGTTGGTCCTGCTAGTTTGCCCAGACAGTATCTAGTCTTTCCTTGTAGACAGGCACAAGTTTCGGCTCCCGCGGACAACGGCCTTGTTCAGTTGGGGTGCTTTTCACCCAGACAATATCAATTTAGGTGTTTTCAGGTAAGGTAGTCTGGATTCCTTTGGCAGTGTTCACTACCAGGTAGTGAGATGAGGAAGTGTTAGTTTACATAGTGCCTCAGGATGCACTTTCAGTTGTATAGGCTGCTTGTTTAAGCTTCCTAGGGTAATACGCAGTCCAGGCACAGGGGGACGACTTACACAAGTGTCTAACATGAGGAGATCCCTGCACAATGTCATAAGGGATGCTGCCTGTGCGAATCTTTCACTGGCCCCATACGCTTGATGAGGAAGCTTGCGACCAGCGGTGGGCTGCCCAACCAATGTATTAGGTGATGGGGGCAGGCAAGGACAAGGGGTTGATCCGCGTGATCGGTCAAGTCATTCAAACTTTCTGGTCACTTTCAATTGATGCAGGTCACACACACTGACTGGGGGTGCGGGGCCCTATGCCATTAACCTAAAGCTGTGATGGGGCATCGGGCGCTCAGATGTCCTCTTGGTACTGAGATGGTCATTAGGGGCCTAGTGCAGGACGCAATATTTGCTGGGACACTTTTGGGTACCAGCGGATCCCCCTATGGGATCTCTGCTAAGCAGGTGACACAAAACCTGATAGCCCTACTCCGGCCTGGTGGATGTATCTACGCTCACACGGGTGGTTAACAGGGACCGGGTTTTCTGTGTCCGGTCACTGAGTCGGCAAGCAGGGTAACTGCACTAGTTGCCCCTTCGTGGAGGTTCTCAGTACATTTTTCAGCGGTCAGACATGTCTCCATCTCTATAGGCAAGGCGCTAGTCAGGGGAGGCGACGGAGCCAACACGCAGGAGGTCCTGTGCTGTGGACCGGGATTCTGTGTCCGGTCTTAGGGTCAGCAAGCAGGGTAGACCGCACCAGTTGGCCCGTCATGGAGGTTTTCAGTACCATCCACAGGCAGCACACCTTTCCCTCTACCTTGTTGTGACACCATGCTGTGTCGCCAGGGAACTATGGAGAACTACTGTCTATTGCCTGGGCTCTGGGGCTAGCATGCACCATAGAGTTAGAGCACAAGGGGAATTGGCCACACATTGGTAACAGGTGAGCTCTGTGGTCCGATTTCTTATCCCGAGCTCCCGTGGCTTGATGCCCTGTCTGGGACAGTGCGGCAGCTGGCTCGCATGCGGTGTGCTGCGCCATGCGTAAATATTTGGAGCAGAGTTTTGGTCTTTTTACATGTGTGCTACAAGCCAAACTCCATTGCTGTTGCTGGAACCTGGGGTCAGCGGTCCACGTTGGCATGGACCTGTTTTTTCCGATTAAGGAAGAGACCCTAGTTATAGCAAGTAAGGAACAGCTAGGTGTGTTTAATAAATAGTTACATACAAAACTTCTCTTTATTTACCAGGAACAACGGTCTGGGTGCTGGGACACGAGGGGGTTTCCAGGTTCGCCCAGTGGGCGGAGAAGAGAAAGTGGAAGCATGGGTTTAGCAGAACTCGGTTTCTTTGGCATGGAGTCACGGGCTTACGAGGGAGCGGGGTGCTTGGTTTGCTGACACGTGAATTAAAAGTGAACGCTCAGCCCCCAGACGTGCTCATCCTGCACGTGGGAGGGAACAACCTACCTTGCCTAGGGAAGAGATTTCTCTTAAGGGACATGAAAGTAAACATCATCAAAATCAGCAACTTATTGGGTCCTTGTGATCTTTGGTGGTCGGAAATCACACCACGCCGGTGTTGGGCAGGTGCTCGCTCTGGGCAAGCAGTGGAAGGGGCGCGAAGAAAAGTAAACTGCGCTATGCGTAAATTCGCTGAGCTGATGGGCTTTGGTTTTATCCGACATGGGGAACTCCATGCCAAAGTCCCAGGTTGCCTGGACGAGGAAGGCGTCCACTTGTCCAACGTAGGCATGGATTTATTTCTGCTGGACATTCAGGAGGCACTAAGCTCTTCGGGCTGCATATAGGAGGTAGATATGGTGGGGGGCCCTGCCTGTGACGGTCGCCACATACAGGGCTGTGGAGGAATTACATGATGATCCAGAGGCGAAAGGTACTTAGGAGTACCCTATGCAGAAGCACAAAGGGTGCTGAGGCCTATTATCCCTGGGAGATCCGTGCGGTGGACCCTGGGGGTGCGACGGCGCCCCGTTATCCTACGGGCGGTTGGTTACCTGGACAACCGGGGGTTGCTTGAACGCTCCGCCCCTCGTAGGGGGGGGGCGTGGGCTAGAGGGTGGACCAATGGTTCACCGGACAGGTGAGGGGCTACCCTCTCACCATCAACCGCTAAGCACCGCAAGGCCAAGGCCGCGGGCTACTTGGCCTATCAGGTGGCAAGCTGCGAGGGGCGGCTTGCCTTGGATCATCTGTAAGTTAACCCACCATGTTTTAGCAATGATATGCTAATAAACCTGCGACTACTTTTCCCAACAACAAGTTGTCTTGTCCAATTATTTTGATGGGGGTTCGTGTATTTGGAGGGATGGTGGGCGCGCCGATATTGGCACTATGCAGGCCGCCCGACACGGAGCCGCAGGTGACCCTCATAAGAGGACGGGCACCTTAGTGCCACAGGAGAACCGGCGCACCAGCCCTCTGGGGTCCAGTGGCCGGAGGCCGCTGCCCGGGCCATGACGTCATCGGTATTTATTGGGGGGCGTGGGGGGACAAGGTATTTAGGTCTCCTACACGCCCCTGAGCAGTCTCTTTTGTCTTCACTGCCCTCGATGTTGCCCTCCCTGCCGCTTACCCTACATCTCGGGTGGCAAGGGGGGTTTAGGATTTAATGAATTGTTATTTGTGTTGCAGGAGGAGTTACATGATGATCCAGAGGCGAAAGGTACTTAGGAGTACCCTATGCAGAAGCACAAAGGGTGCTGAGGCCTATTATCCCTGGGAGATCCGTGCGGTGGACCCTGGGGGTGCGACGGCGCCCCGTTATCCTACGGGCGGTTGGTTACCTGGACAACCGGGGGTTGCTTGAACGCTCCGCCCCTCGTAGGGGGGGGGCGTGGGCTAGAGGGTGGACCAATGGTTCACCGGACAGGTGAGGGGCTACCCTCTCACCATCAACCGCTAAGCACCGCAAGGCCAAGGCCGCGGGCTACTTGGCCTATCAGGTGGCAAGCTGCGAGGGGCGGCTTGCCTTGGATCATCTTTAAGTTAACCCACCATGTTTTAGCAATGATATGCTAATAAACCTGCGACTTCTTTTCCCAACAACAAGTTGTCTTGTCCAATTATTTTGATGGGGGTTCGTGTATTTGGAGGGATGGTGGGCGCGCCGATATTGGCACTATTATTATTGTTATTATTGCATTTCTTATATAGCGCCAGAATCGACCCCCGAAGGGGTATCTCCGCGCTTGCCTTGGGAACCCGTCCTGGTTTTTCCCTGTGAGATAGCCCCTATAGGGCATCCCCAAAATGAAAGCCAGGCATCCCGCCGCAGGGGGGCCGTTGTGGAGATTAAGCAAGCTTAATGCCCAGAGTTGCATAAAGTGAACCCATGATTAGGTCAGGCACCGAAGCGAGAATTATCGAGTCCGTGGACATTTGAGCTCTTCACCCTGCCGCGTCGGGAATCGAACCCTGGTCCCGGGTCTGACCTCTGCTTCAGGGTCTGCCTGCTCTAACCAGTGAGCCACACTTCTCCACTATAGATATAGATACCCTCCCAGGTGAGTAGTGAATCAGGCAACTAGACATAACATAATACAATTTAATCCAATTTATCAAAAATTATTTTTACACTTGTATCATGGTTTTAAGGTCCCACTAATGAGTTTATGAAGCTGGTTATTATTAAACAGTGGTTGCCACACACTCCACCAAAGATACACTGCACATAAAATATAAATGCTGATATTAATATAGTATCAGACTTTATGCAGTGGAAGTACACTACCAAAGACAAACACAGTCAGTGTGTGTGTGTTAAAAAACTGTTCCCTTTAAGAACGATGCAATGATAAGAGTCTCTAACTATTATTACCCAGATATGCAATAGGTTACGCAACCCTGCTTTGTGTCAGAGGATGTTGTGCCAAGTTACACAACTTTTGTGCACCTGTGAAGTACTGTATTTACAAAGTGCAGCACTATGATGCAAAGCTCATTAGTGGTGAAGGGCCCGGACCTTATTTTTCACCTGCATAAGCAATGAGAAGAAGACAGGGCCCCTAGCCGATACCGAATAGACCAAGGTTAAAATGTCGCGAAGATGCTTAGCTATACAGACTCCACTTGATTGACATCATACAACTCAAGTAATTACACAAAGCCCACCTCACTCCCATTTGACTGTTTAGGATTGGGCTGAAAGGCTCTCCTTCCTGTATGCGTTGTATGTCTACTGGCTCAGTCATATATGTCACATGGCAGTGCCCTTGTTTCGCACCATTTTGGGGCCATGTGCAGTTGGATGCTATCAGCATCTCCGTAACCTCAAGCGCAAAATTGATTTGCTGGTAATCTAAGATGAACTAGGGGTCTCAGAAACACTAGCACACTGAGTGGCCTAGGATGCCTCATTGCAAAACGTGACTTTGCACAGAGGGGGATGATAGGGGTACCTCCTCTGACATGGGATTGGGAGAGAGGGATGAACCACTGCTCCATTCTAGAAAGGGAGGTTAACAAGGCACCAGGTTGTTCCCATAAGCACTCTAGAATCTGGAGGGACTCAGAGGGGGTCCATAGGCTGGCATTTGCCCTTGTTAACTTCACTTGCCCTTTCCCCCTTTTCCACTGACACTTCCTAGCATCTAAGAGACCCTGATGCTGACCACAATGCTTTGAATGCTGTGCACTATCAAAAATACAAATTTATACCAAAAGTAAAAAAGAAAACACTACACTGAGGACAATTACATTTTTGATAAACACAGTGCAAACACAACACATCGAAGATGTTTTGGAGTTTTTTTTCTAGCACACTGACTATATTAGTATTGAAAAAGTAGATTTCAATATGAGTAACAATTCACTCATGTATAAAAACGAAATCGCATCTTTATTGATGAATTTGCCCGTGATGAAACCCACGTCAAACCCGACTCAGAACTACGTAGTCAGGCAGGCGCTGAGACTCAGGCCCGAGGTCACTAATTGATAGGTGATGAGTGGGGTAACACGTAGCCAGCAGACAAACATGTGAACTGGAAGCCCCTGATTGATCCCACAGATAGGAGCAGTGACACCACATTGGTCCAGCGAGATTGACCCTAATAAAGCACACATGGCTGGAGGGGTACACACATTCCAAAAACACCATAAAGTCAGATGCCACGAGAAGCTAGGAACAAATAGCCAATCAGGACAAAGCACACACAGTACACGCAGTGATCGCAAGCTCTCCATGCTGGATATCTGGACACGTTACCTGCTGGCGGCATTGTGTCCACGTAAGATCGAGGCCCATCTGGATTCCTCATCAAATACATTAATTAATGGTTCCCAAGACAGTGGTTCACATTCCTTAACAAAAACAGATCGCCTGAACAATTTTATGGTTTTCAATAACTGTATAAAAACCCATGTTAGATCGATTATAAGTTTAGACAGTCCTTTAACCCTATGCCTGGAACTGTACTCCCGGACACATTGTTTAATTAAAGGGACTGTTCTGTTTTTACCAAACGCCTCTTGTTTCTTGTTTTTTCAAAATATTTCATGTTCAAGCTACATTTTGGCGATCCACTATCAGAGCTGATTGGTACCTCAAACCCGACTGCAGCAAAACGACCCCGCCTGGACGGATTCACATTTGGGCATCAAGGAAGGTGAGCAGACACTGCAATTGATTGGAAGTTCTGCTGAATCCGCGGGGTGGGATTTCAGCGTGAAGCAGCCATCATAGAGTAAGAGACGACATCGGAACCTAATCAAAGCATGTGGTGTATGGTACACCAGGGAGAAGCATAACAAGATAACCTGAGTGTTCTGCCACTGACGGGATATCTGGCATATTACATATTTTATATGTCATAGCTAAGTAATCATAAGGCGACCTTGGAGGCAATCTAGTGGAAGTTAACTTTTTTGACGGTCAGCATGCTACGAAAGGTGAATATTTATTGTATAGTACTTTACGGCTCCCAAGATGCTTTTTTGTGGTAAAGGTATCCTTAATGGGAGGAGTTGCCACCTCAACCTTATATTTTAGTTTAAAAGGGTTTCTTAGTGCCACAGGCTTCTTAACACCTTTGATATCTGAAAATAGTGAGAGGTTTTGGTCGCTTGCCCTGCTATTGGTGAGATTGATGTAGTGTATATGTGATGTTGCGGTGCTGTTATTTACAGAAAACTGTGTTTTGTCTTAAGTATTGTGTTTTTTGTCAAAGACCCAATGTTTCATATGACGGTGCTGCTATATCTCACGAACTGTATTTGATACAAAGTGTCAATATTGTTCAGATACTGTTTTTATTGACAATTGCACTTTCTGTATGTTGCAATCCTTCGTATGCATTGTTATTTGTGTTTCTGAAATATTCATGTTGAATTGTTGATGTGTCTGCAGATAGAGCTGAGCTCACAGAAACGTAATTATTAGTAGTAACCCAGTGTATATTTTCCCCATGATTTGATCAAAACCAAAGATTCCATAAAACAAAGAAGATAATGTGCATCTTGTCCTCTAAAACGACCAGACTTATCACGGAGTCACCCTTAAAACAAATGCAAACCAGGTTCCCCACACAGGCTAAAAAACTAAACACATTTTACCAAGAATTATGCACACAGGAAGGCACACACATTTCCCTGCCCAAATGAGGGAACTTTTTACACTAACGCAATTGAACACATGAGAACATACATACTAACCAAATACACAGGTCAAAAGAAAGACAGAAGAGTGCATTATTAGAACTATGGGTCATCTTTGAGGAAGACGGATCAATAGTCTGGCACTACAGTTAGCAAGCAGGGCATCAGCACCTCCCCCACATATATGAAGGTATGGAGATGCTCTCGCCCACTCTCCCCACATTAGGATACTCCAATCTGCCAGTTGAAGAAGTAGGTGGGCACCCCTACTGAACAATAAATGGTTATTCCCAGGCATGACAGACTAACAGGCCAGCAGGCTCAGGCAGTCCTGGCACAATGCCAGTCCGGTGTGAGGGCTCCCAGACATTTGACCCTAAATACATTGTGCCTAACACATAGAACCCCAGCGGCGCAGAAACTTGCACTCCCACTGGTTAAGACAAACACATACGATTGACAGGGAGATTAGTGGCGGCTCTAGACAGTGATTCACCTAGTAGGAGTGATGAAGGGGGCCTTAGTCCCCCATGGTCCGATGACGAGGGTTAGACTACAGGACTTGCCCAGTCAACCAAGCGAAAAAAACGGGAACCGAGGCGGAAGAAGCACACAACCACGCACGTCTTGTATTGTCAACCCCGGCTGACCAGAGGAAGAATCAGCAGTTATGGTACTCATGAACAATACACCATACCACTTTGTAATAGACACAGTGGGGGCAGCGTCATGCCTAAGGGAAGGGCTGGTCCTTTTATCGAAAGACACTACAGTCATACAAGGGTTCTCAGGTACGGTGTCAAGGATCCCCTTCACAAAACCCCTCAAACTAGAAATAGGAGGGAATCACATGAGAAGCACAGTTATTATATCCTCCTTCATCCCATCTTATCTATTAGGATGAGATTTGCTGTCCAAACTTAAAATGGCCATTGAGTTTTCCAACAACGGAACCATGGCCTGTTCCTACCTAGAGACTCTCATCGTAGGACCCCTGGCTCCGAAACACCCCCACATCACAAGTATGGAAGCAAAGACACTCCCTACCAACCAGACCACCTTAGATGAGGCAGTCTTGGATTACTTGGGAAAATTCTTGGTTATATGCAAACATGTTTGACAGTAGGCATGTTGCGTCCACTGCCTCCTAGTTGAGACAGCTAAAAAGACAAAAATCTTTATAGCCAGTAGGGTATGCAAGGAGGAAGAGAGTTGTGATTATGCTATATTCATGCCTGCTGGGTCCCCTGAGACAGAAGAAGAAATGGGGGCAATGCATGTGGGGGAAATGGCCATAACTGCTAGATACATACGTCTTTTGAAACGCCCAGCTCACCTGGAAGTGGCAAAAACGAGGCTGGCTTTTGCTATGTGGTACACTCACCGGGCCTAAGCACCAGTTTCCACTGTGAAATAAGATACCCAAACGCATAGCTACAGTATAAAATGCTACGCATAAAGAAGACAGAAAACCACTGCAAAGAAAATGTCCCCTTCGACCGCCTGGGGAGAAAAGCTGAGTATAAGACAGGGGCAGACACACATAACCCCCACTCACCAACCCATGAGGACAATCCCAAAACAAATTAGTCCAACAAAAATTGAAAAAGACCACTCTTGAGGGGTCCGTGTTTTTTGCGAGCATGCAAATGCCACCAGTCTAAACCCCTTGGTTGCTCATGATGAGCTGGACTCGCCATGGCACACAGTGGTTGTGTGCTCATGACAAGTCCAGCTCGTCATGACACCCAGCACCGGAAATTCCTCTGGATTCCTGTTTCTCTCCTAAAGCATCGGAAGCTCGCGAGCCCCCCGCCCTGGTTTCCCTTAAATGACGATCAGCGCGCATGTCACACTGACGTCATTTCAGTGAAACCAAAACTAAAACGAGCCAAGAGGCTAATTTCAGTTTCAGTTTCTACGTGCTCAAGGGGCTATTTCAGCCCCCTTAGCATGTAGAAACTCAGGAGAGGCATCCTTGGAAAGGGGAGAATCACCCCCTTTCCAATGGTACCCCTCCTTAGGGGATCTCTGCTTGGGGATCGCCCAAGGATGACGATCCCCAAGCAGGGATCCACCCACTAGGCACCAGGAAGTGGGGAGCGGCCCCTTGGGCAAGGGCCTTTGCTCCTCCATAAAAATGTTGGCATAATTAGTCTTTCTGCCCCCCTGCGGGGTAGAGGAGGGTAGTAGCCCCCAATCTGCCCACCCGGGGGGTAGAAAGTCAACTAGACACCAGGGATTTTTTATGAGATATTTATTAGGGGTGGGGGCTGCTTAAAACAGGCATGCCAATGCCCACCACCCCCATATTACGGGCGGGGGGGGGGGGGGTAAAAAGCCCACTAGATGCTAGGGTTGTTTTGGGGCAAATCTGAATTAGGGTGGGGGCTGCCCAAAATGGGCACACCCATGCCCCCACCCCCTCTCCCGCAACAATTACAGCCTTCCTGCACCCCGGTGGGTAGATGGTTTAGGAGCCCCCAATCTGCCCCCCTGGGGGGGGCAAAAAGTACACTAGACGCCAGGGATTTTTTTGGGCAAAATGTTATTAGGGTGGGGGCATTGGCTTGCCCATTTTTGGCAACCCCCACCCTAATTAAAATGTGCTCAAAAAATCCCTGGCACCTAGAAGGCTTTCTGCTCCCCCTGGGAGGCAGATGGGGGCATTAGTCCCCAATTTGCACCCCCCGGGCGGCAAAAAGACAACTAGTCACCAGGGATTTATTTTAGGCAAATTTGAGTTAGGGTGGGGGCTGCCAAAAACAGACATGCCCATGTCCCCCACCCCTCCCCCGCAAAAATGACAGCCTTCCTGTCCCCCATGGGGGGGATGGGGGCATTAGCCCCCAATCAAAAAGCTCAGAAGACGCCAGGGATTTTTTGGGCAAATTTTAATTAGGATGGGGCATTGGCATGCCCATTTTGGGCAGCCCCCACCCTAATAAAAATGTGCCCCAAAACTCCCCATTAGCCCCAATCTGCCTCGCCGGGGGGGTGGCAAAATGTCCTCTAAACGCCATGGATTTTTTTTAGGCAAATTTGAATTAGAGTGAGGCAGACCAATATGGGCATGCCCATGCCGCCACCCACTCTCCCGCAAAAATTACAGCCTTCCTGCCCCCCTGGGGGGCATATGGGACAGTAGCCCCCAATCTGCCCCCACAGGGGCATAAAGCCCACTAGACGCCAGGGATTTTTTTGGGCAAATTTTAATTAGGTAGGTGTTGCCATAAACAGGCATGCCCATGCCCTCACCCCCCCAGCCTTCCTGCCCCCCCCGGCATATGGGGGCATTAGCCCCCAATCTGCCCCTCCGGGGGCGCAAAAAACCCAGTAGACACCAGGGATTTTTTGGGCAATTTTCAATTAGGGTGGGGGCATTAAAATTTGCCCAAAAAACTCCCTGGCATCTAGTGGACTTTCAGCCCCCCATGGGGGGCAGATGAGGGCATTAGCCTCCACAGTGCTCTGCCGGGGGGGCAAAAAGCCCACTAGACGCCAGGGTTTTTTTTGGAGCAAATTTGAATTGGAGTGGGGCTGCCCAAAACGTACATGCACATGCCCCCTACTGCCTCCCCAACAAACATTACAGCCTTACTATCCCCCCAGGGAGCTAAAAACCCACTAGACAGCAGGGATTTTTTTGGGCAAATTTTAATTAGGGTGGGGGCTGCCCAAAACGGGCATGTCAATACCCCCACCCCCACCAGCAACAATTACAGCCTTTCTGCCCCCCCCTGGGGAAAAGGTGGGGGTAGTAGCCCCCAATCTGCCCCTGGGGGGGCAAAAAGCCCACTAGACACCAACGATTACACTTGCTTTTTTATGTGTGGGGTGGGGGCTGATTAGAATGGGCATACCAATGCCCCCCCCAAACAAATAGCCACAGTGTTTCTGATATTGTGGAATCACCGGGCTGACAAATTTCCTATCACCCAGCGTTCCCCCAGTTCTCCCAATAAAAATGGTGCCTCACTCGTGTGGGAGGCCCAAGTACCCGCCACAGACAGGGGCCCAAAACGTATTGAGGCAACAACAAAATTGCCTATCATCAAAGAACCCAGTTTTGCAAGGGGGGTCACCTGGGTTTTTGGCCCCCTGCTCGGCGGCCATCTAGGAAAACCTACCAAACCCACACATGTCTGAAAACTAGATAACCTGATGATTCTAGGGAGGTGTGGCTTGCATGGATCCCCCAATGTTTCCTTACCCAGAATCCCCTGCAAACCTCAATTTTAGTTGAAAAAATCACTTTTTTCACACATTTTTGTGTGGGAAAGTTGTGGCATCACCGGGCTGACACAAATTTCCTACCACCCAGCATTCCCCGGGGTCTCCCGATAAAAATGGTGCCTCACTCGTGTGGGAACTGATAAATTGGGGTTGTGAAGTGCACTCCTTTATAGTCCGATGTAACCTTTAGATTACATTTTCTCTGTTTTTGCATGGGTGTGCTGGGAGGGGAGGAGGAGCCACCCTCCACGTAGATTGAATCAATATGAACTAGTGACTGATGTCATTAGACCCTTTCCGCACTACCTTTGGTAGAAATCCATCTGCCTGTGTAATCTATTGATTTGGAAACACTGATTTTGATTTTCAAGATGTTTAATTGAAACAAATTTTTTCACTCCTTTTTCCAGATTTAGTGCTTTCTATATTTACATGTGACAAAGAAAATACATATTTGTCTGACTTTTTCTAGACATTCAATTCTCTGACTTAGTATGCAAAAAAGTTATAACTGGAGAGAAAAGGTGATTCTGTCCCAAAGCATTTCGGGATGATATCCCTTCGTCAGGGGAACTGAAAAACATAACATAATGAATATACTTAAGATGCGACTAACAGCACACTTGATGTATAAGAAAATAGGTTCACATATTATCATACATTGTGTAACATAAGTAAAAAATTAATCGAAAGTTTCACATAGAACAGTTTCAGATGAACATATTGATTTCACAATTGAAAGAGACAACACATACTTTGGCAATGATTATACAAAAGGTACTTTTGAATAGACATATTAGTTTCGCAGAAATGCATTTGCATTATGAATAAAGAGCTAAATTCAACCTCTGGGTTTGAGCGTGAACATGTTAATGTTATTTCAAAATGGTATTAAATGAACCCTGATTGGGATGATAAGATTAGTCAAAGATGACTGTTGAAGCACTTTTGAAGATGAAAGACTCACCAATTGAACTCGAAGACACTAATTTGCACAGACTTCGTGCTAAGGTGAAGACTGACGTTTAGTTTAAAAAAAGACCTACAGAACAGAAAATTAAGCTCAAATTATAAAGTGTCCTGTTTTATTGAATGAAAGTGATCTGAAAAATGTTAAGTGTCATACCGGGGTTACTGGGTGGTTGAATTCGAGTCACCGATTCTTCCTTGACCGTCTATCAAAAATGGTGTCCGGGCGTCCTCCTTTAGGATAAACTGCGTGAGGATAAAAACAGTGTTTTTAATGATGCTATTAACTGGACGACGTCGGCACAAATGCGACCTCACTTGGAGGTAGATGAGTTCATACCTAGGGTGGCGGGGTTAAGGAGACATTGGCTCGGTAAACTTGGATATATTCAAAGTATTAGATTTGGAACGGCGAGGTGGGTAACTAGAAAATAGACAGAGACGTGTTGGTAACAAGTAACTTGATAAGTATTGTTGAACAGAGTCAAAACATTAAAAAACGCGCGGGCGTGGTATACCTTATTAATGTGCGTGTGCTACGACATCGATGTAGGTTTTAGAGATGGAGAGTTCACTCGAAATATAGCGCCTTTTTAAATCCTGGGTCCTAAAACAAAGTTAGAAGGATCCGTTAAATGAAGGTCAGGCTTACGTTAACTTAACTAGTCTACCGAGTTAGGATGATACCTGTGTAACGTTGATCGTCTGTGAAGGTTGGCATCTGTGTCGCTGGTTCACGGTGCTCTCATTCGGAAACTCGCATTCGGACGCGAACCAAAGATTAACAACGGACTACGGAAGTGGTATAAATAATGCCTGACGATGGTCCAGTTAATGAAAATGGAAGAAATACTGGGATTAATAATGTGGCGCTCTGGAGGCGCTGGAATACTTGACTGAAGCGCTCACTTTAATAATAAAGTGTGTAAAATACTATCGTTATTTTGCTGATAAATGAAAAAAACGATGATAGAACCTTTTTTAAAATTAAAAATTCTCATAAATGTCATAGATGACGGACTAGGTTCCGGTGCGGGGTGGTGCGCCATATTAGTACTAGTGGGTAGAATGGGGATGGTGTTGCATGACAATAACACTGGGTGTTGTTGTGCATTGAGAAGATGCTGACAGAGTGGTATAATAAATCCTGGAAACAGAGATGTAAGAAGCTATGTATGCTTTACTCATTTAGAATCTTAGTGTGAGGCAATAGTGAAACCAACAAGTTTCTGAAAAAAAAACTATGAGTGAGAGTTAATAAAAAGTTAATAAACAATTTTAACATTCATTCGTTGTTAACATTGACAATGTTGTCTACACTGGAAAATATACATTTTTGACAGTGATTAATTTTCTATTAACTGTAGAAAACAACAATTAATCTTTAGAAAATTGACGAGTACACTCAAATTTAGTATCCTATATATTTGTGTGTAGAAAGATTTTTTTACCCTGGTTGTGTGGTAGTTTTTGATCTAGTGGTTGAGGGACCTGCCCTTTTTGGATTTAAGGAAGAGGAAAGTCTATGTTTTAAAGGGATGTCTATAACAACATTGGTTATTCCATTGATGTTGACTATTTGTTGGTTGGTCTAGGAATTTACAGGAAACACGACATATCTATTTTGTCATTAAGACCTTTTGGTACATAAGTTTGTAGAAAATCTATCCACCAGATTTCTCTTTGCGATAGCCATTTTTCATTGTTTCGATCCGGCTTGATTTGAATCTGTTCTGAGACTTGAAATCTTAGTTGCGGAATCGTGTGTTTCATTTCTGTCCAGTGTAAAACTAGACTAGATGTTAGAGTCTTATTTCGTATTCGGCTCTTGTTTTCTGTAATCCTGACTTTTATTTTTCGCTCAGTTTTTCCTACGTATAGTTTTCCGCAGGGGCATTTTATACTGTAGATGACGTATGATGAATTACAATTTGTTTGTTGCCTGAGTCTTATTTTTTTGCCATTCTGAGGATCCTGTATAAAGGGTCCTTCCATCACATTATTGCAGTGAGTGCAATTGTAAAAATTTTTCATACCTTTGTTGAGAAAAGTAGATTCTGTATCCTTTTTGGTGCGAGTAACTAATTCATGCAGATTAGAATGTCTAGAATGTGAAAACAGTGGTTTGTTGGCAAAGATGCCCTGAAAATCTTCCTCTTTTTGCAGTAATTCCCATCTTGTGTTGATAATCTTTTTGATGGAATTAGCTTGTGTGGAATACTTGGTTACAAAAACTTGGCGATCCATTTTTGATTTGGTTTGTAACAATTGTTCTCTTTGAATTCCTGAAATTTTATTTTCAGCTTTTAGTATGACATCAGGATATCCTTTGGCTTCAAATCTTTGTCTTTGTCGAGTGGTTTCGATCTCCAATGCTTGTGCGGTTGATGCGATCCTTTTGCATCGTATTAATTGCGAGTATGGTAAGTTTCGCAATAGATTCCTGAGGTGGAAACTGTTGTAGGCTAAGGTGTTATTTCTGTACGTTGGTTTGTGATAAACCGCTGTTTTTATTTTGTTGTTTTGCAATTGTACTAGTACGTCTAAGTATGGTATCTCTTGTTTGTTGATGGCGAAAGTAAACTGTATTCTTGAGTTTCTTTTGTTGAGTTCTAGTATTTTTTCAGTCAATAGAGATTGTGGACCTTTGCATAGTAAGAAGATATCGTCGATAAACCGCTTATAAAAAACGGTATGCGTTTTCCAAATGTTTTCTGTCAGTATAAAGTCGTTTTCAAATTTGGCCATGAAAGTATTGGCGAAAGAAGGGGCCCCTGAAAACCCCATTGAAGTTCCACTGATTTGTAGAAAATACTCATTGTTCCATTTGAAATAAGAGTGTCGTAAACAGAATTGGAGTAATTCAAGAATGAAAACTTTGTTGGCTTCGATGTTCGGTAGTTGTAACAATGCCCACTCACATGCTTCCAGGCCTTCAGCTAAGGGGATTGAAGTGTATAAAGATGTTACGTCTATCGTGCATAGCAAGATGTTACTGTCTTCCATTTTCACTGTATGCGAAGATTGAAGAAATTGATCTGTGTCTCTTATGTATGATATCCATCCTTGTACAATACTTTGGAGGAATTTGTCGATGTATTTTCCCAAAGGTTCAAACAGTGACCCACAGCCGCTGACTATGGGTCTCATTGGTGGGTCAGTAGCGTTTTTATGAATTTTAGAGAGCATGTAAAGTTCCGGACAGCGAGGATGTTTCACAGTCAGATATTTTTTCGTGTTATCATTGATCCATTCCATTTCCAAAGCTTTGTTTAAAATTTCTTCCAGTGTTTTAAATATTTCTTGAATGGGGTTATGTGATAGTTTCAAATAGGTTGTTTCATCTTGGATATGGGTTTCTACCTTGGTGTTATAAAAAGTAGTGTCGATAATGACTAGGGCTCCTCCCTTATCCCCTCTCTTTATTGTGATTGTGGAGTCTTCTGCCAATTTTTTGAGAATGTCAAGTTCATGTTTGTTCAAGTTAGTTCTATGATGCTGGTTCCAATTGATTTGTTGTAGGTCCTGTTTGACAAGAATTTCAAAGATATCCAAAGCTTTGTGCGATATAAGTGCCATGTATGTACTTGGTTCTTTGAATTCTTCGTATTCAGGGAGCTCTTTCGGTTGTGTAAATTCTGGCATGGTAGGCACTATATTTTCGAACAAATGCCTTATCTGAGTACCCTCATAAATTTGAAGAAGGCAACTTCTGTTTCTAATTTGTTGCTTTGGTAAGTTGGTACAAATCCGGTCCCTTTTTCTAGAACATTTAATTGTTGTTTATTCAATTGTTTTGAAGAAATGTTTATTGCTAAACTTTGTTTTTGCTTCTCAGATTTTGACTGATTGTGGCTCTTTCCATGGCGGGTCTTGCGTTGTCTGGTGTTTCCAGGGGTCTTCCTGTTAAGGGACCTTTGTCTAAAAAACTCTGTTGTTTAGACGTTGTGCTTGTTGAGGCATGATCTGCTTGTACCAGACGAAGGGATATCATCCGGAAATGCATTGGGACAGAATCACCTTTTCTCTCCAGTTATAACTTTTTTGAATACTAAGTCAGCGAATTGAATGTCTAGAAAAAGTCAGACAAATATGTATTTTCTTTGTCACATGTAAATATAGAAAGCACTAAATCTGGACTAAGGAGTGAAAAAATTCGTTTCAATTAAACATCTTGAAAATCAAAATCAGTGTTTCCAAATCAATAGATTACTCAGGCAGATGGATTCCTGCCAAAGGTAGTTCGGAAAGGGTCTAATGACGTCAGTCACTAGTTCATATTGATTCACTCGTGTGGGAGGCACACGTACCCGTGACAGGCAGGGGCCCAAAACATATTGAGGCGACATCAAAATTGCCTATCATCAAACAACTCAGTTTTGCAAGGGGGGTCACCTGGGTTTTTGGCCCCCTGCTCGGCAACCATCTACGGAAACCTACCAAACCCACACATTTCTGGAAACTAGATACCCTGGGGATGGTAGGGAGGTATGGCTTGCGTGGATCCCCCAATGTTTCCTTACCCAGAATCCCCTGCAAACCTCAATTTTAGTTGAAAAAATCATTTTTTTCACACATTTTTGATGGAAAAGTTGTTGCATCACCGGGCTGACACAAATCCAGCTAAAATTGAGCTTTGCAGGGGATTCTGGGTAAGCAAACATTTGGGAATCCACGCAAGCCATACCTCCTTGGAGCCTCGGGTGTCTAGTTTTCAGAAATGTGTGGGTTTGGTAGGTTTCCCTAGATGGCCGCTGAGCACGGGGCCAAAAACCCAGTTAACCCCCTTGCAAAACCAGGTGGGTTTGAGATAGGCAATTTTGATGTCGTCTCACTAAGTTTTGGACCCTTGCCTGTCGCGGGTACATGGGCCTCCCACACAAGTGTGGCACCATTTTTATTGGGAGACCTGGGGGAACACTGGGAGGTAGGAAATTTGTGTGAGCCCGGTGATACCACACTTTCCCACACAAATATGTGTGAAAAAAGTGATTATGTTCAGCTATAATTGAGGTTTGCAGGGAATTCTGGGTAAGGAAACTTTGGGGGATCCACGCACGCCATACCTCCTTAGAAGCCCCCAGGTGTAGGGTTCACAAACTACAGCTAGGCACTTTGCCAAAAAAGGGTCATTTTGAGAAATTGAGGTGTGACCATGTTGCCTTTTGCGCCTGTTGCGGGCAGTAGGCTGACCCACACAAGTGAAGTACAATTTTTCTCGTAAGACTTTGGGGAACTCGGGGTGGGTGGAAATTTGTGGATCCACGCAGATTCCAGAACTTTACACCACAGAAATGTGGATAAAATGTGTTTTTTTGACAATTTTTTAGGTTTGCAAGGGATTCTGGGTAACAGAACTTGGTGGGAGGCAGTCACCTGGGTGTATAGTTTTCAAAAATGTATAGGTTTGCTAGGTTTCCTTAGGGGCCAGCAGAGCTAGGGTAATAAACTACAGCTAGGCGCTTTGCCAAAAAAGGGTCATTTTTCACTACGAAATTGAGGTGTCACCACGTTGCGTTTTGCGCCGTTTGCTGTTGTGAGCACTAGGATGACCCACACAAGTGAAGAACCATTTTTCTCGGAAGGCTTTGGGGAACACGGGGTGCATGGAAATTTGTGGATCCATGCAGATTCCAGAACTTTCCACCACAGAAATGTGGTGAAAATATGTTTTTTGGGACAATTCTTTAAGTTTGCAAGGGATTCTGGGTAATAGAACCTGGTGGGAGGCAGTCAAGTCACCCTATCCTGGATTTCCCTGGGTGTCTAGTTTTCCAAAATGTATAGGCTTGCTAGGTTTTCCTAGGTGCCGGCAGAGCTAGGGTTAAAAAACTACAGCTAGGCACTTTGCCAAAAAAGGGTGATTTTTTACTGCGAAATTGGGTGACCACGTTGCCTTTTGCGCGTTTCCTGTCATGTGCACTAGGACAACCCACACAAGTGAGGTACCATTTTTCTTGTAAGACTTTGGGAAACGTAGGGTGGGTGGAAATTTGTGGATCCACGCAGATTCCAGAACTTTCCACCACAGAAATGTGGGGAAAATGTGTTTTTGTTGATAATTTTTTAGGTTTGCAGGGGATTCTGGGTAACATAACCTAGTGAGAGGCAGTTAAGTCACCCCATCCTGGATTTCCCGGGGTGTCTAGTGTTCAGCAATGTATAGGTTTGCTAGGTTTCCCTAGGTGCCGGCAGAGCTAGGGTTAAAAAACTACAGCTAGGCATTTTGCCAAAAAAGGGTAATTTTTCACTGCGAAATTGAGGTGTGTCCACGTTGCCCTTTGCGCCGTTTCCTGTCGCAGGCACTAGGCCAACCCACACAAGTGAGGTACCATTTTTCTCAGAAGACTTTGGGGAACGCGGGGTGGGTGGAAATTTGTGGATCCACACAGATTCCAGAACTTTCCACCACAGAAATGTGGGGAAAATGTGTTTTTTTGACAATTATTTCGGTACTGTGGCTTCCCAAGAGACTCTGCCCACCGGGGTTTATATTTCACTGATCACTATAGCTATGATGGCAGTGTGGGATAGAGTTCAGGAGACACATCTCCTTTCCTCACGTGTGTCCCCCCTAACTCTATTCATAGGAGCTCCAGATTTCCCTCCGGCCGTGTAGGAGGACTCTTACCTTAAGTGGCAGGAGGCTAATTGAATGATGTTTTCAATTTAGATCATATGATGGACTTTCTCCAACTGTGCTCTAACTACGATCTACCTCATGAGGCATATTGACAATATTTAGCTCTCCGAAACTGGATTCTCCAGCCAAATATCCCCCCCTATGTTAGTCTTCCTCTAACAAATTATGAGGAATGGCTAATTACACATCCATCTGATAAACATATCCAACAATGCATTCCTTCTCACTCTCATTTCTCTCATTACCCAAAACATCAGCGCAGCAAAGGTGTGAGGTAGAATGCGAGCGGGAATTCACACCTAAGGAATGGCATGACGTGGTACACAGAGCTTGGGCGTCATCTTGCAGTACAGCAGGCAAGGAGATGTTCCTTCAGAAAGCCCGCTACTGGCATCACACTCCGGCAAGAATAGCATAATGGAAACCTGGGTGGACTCTCATTGCTGGAGACAATTCAGCCAAGTGGGCGCTCTTAGCATCTATTATAGCAGTGTACAAAATGGCAACACTTTTGGACTGAAGTCCTGGTGACTATTGGCGAAATTCATAACATTGAATTGCCTAGGCTTCCCAGCTATATACTACTAAGTCTCTCGAGCGCTCTGACTTGTCCCTTGAAATCACACCATGGTCGGGCCTTTACTTTAACAATTGGATCAGCTAAGCAGGCGCTGTTGACCTGTTGGGGCACTGATGCTATCCCGACAAAATTGGATTGGCTTCATAAACTATGGGAACTCCTAGGTATGGAAAAGATAAAGCCAACAGAAAGACATACTCCCCCCTGGTTTGATAAAATATGGGGTACTAGTTTTGGATTTTTAGTGAACGAATTTATGGAGCAGACTTGTCCGTCTCACACGATCAACCACTTCAGATGAGTGACCTACTCTCTGTCTGTACCATACCAATGCTATGTGTGGATCCTGCTACCCTGTGTAAGGGTATTAGTTGAATTTATAAATTATATATATTTTCTTTTCTTTTGCCCCTATTTTCACCTTTTTGTTTATTTTTTCCTCTTTGACACCAACTGAAGGGTCAATCCTTTTGGAAACTCAGAGCAGCATTCTGCCTACATGGAGTTAGACACTATGGAAGAACTGGATGTGAATTAACAGTAGCCATGAGCAGAACTGACAGAAAAACCTTTATCATAAGAGAAACTTTTACTATGCACTAGGTGGAGTGCCTTTCTTTTAAGTCATTCTGCTTCCTAACACCTGCCTTTCTCCCACTAATATGGAGAGCCTGCAGCAATAGATTGGCTCTGAGGTGGGGTCATCATCTCGGCCCCTTCCGATAAAAGCGACGATAATGTAAGGCCCTTTCTTGATAATATGTCCCATAGTTCTCTGGCCCCATAATTAGTTTTCATGTATTAACTCATTTTTTGTTGCCCAAGAGATATGCACCACATGCCCGGGAAGGGGGATCCCAGATCATTATCTGGTTAAACTCCAGCTTTATGGGCCCTCAGATCGTGACCCGAGGATGTGGACGTTGAATGCTTGGTGGTTGAATGACCACAAGCGAAACTAAGGATTTAAGTAAGGGTTTGGCGAGATAATTTGCTCCTAATGCTCTCTCAGCACAGTCACCATCCACCCTTTGGGTTCATTCCAGGCTCTGATTTGGGGCAGAGCAATGACCTACATAGGGGGGGCTAAGATGAAAGAAAGTACCAATGATTGTCACCCTCAAAACACGACTGATAAGGTTAGATCAAGAATTGAAAGATACAGGATTGGAGGATTTCTTTGTGATTTATTGATCATCAGAGCACAACCATATACCTTAGCAATGGGTATAGCAATGGGTATAGCCAATGGCATATGGAGGCATCACAGGGCAAAATGGTGCATTGGTTGGCGATTGGGAAACAAGCATCCGAAGTAATACCGACTGTCCAAAATCATGCAGGAAGAGAGGTTGCAGACCAATGACCATAGCAAACATTTTTGACACATATAATAAAGATCTATATGCTTGAAAACCAATCCCATATCTGGAACGCCTAAACCTGCTAAACACTGATCTACCTGGTCAAAGTCAAACCAACAGAAAACAGAACTCATGATAGACCCAAATGGAATTTTATCAACACTTGGGGGCCTTTTACGATGTCAGACACGTGGCAGGACCGGGACCGCCTGATTATGATGCGACCGAACACTGCTCTCATAAGGAAATGGGTGTCTGTGTAAAACCCTGCACCCTGCACCCTGTGGCAGGCAATACATGGTGCCTGCCACACAGTGCAGGGATGTACAGTGGGGCAACCTAGGTACTCCCTGGCCACCAACTGTAAGGGCCCCCAAAGTCGCTTTCCGACAGCCTTTCCGTGTCAAAAGGGCCAGCGTGAAAAGGCTGTTGGAAACCAAGATCGTAATACTTAAGGCGGAAAAACTTGTCATAAGGAATTACGGTGCGGGTCCGACCGACCGGAAGACTCCAAGAGCCGGTGGGAACACGTCCGAATGAAGGCCGGTTTACACTCCTACCTCCGTCATCATAATTCAGCGGTAGGACCGCAAACCGTCTGTGTCGGTCAGAAAGCCTCAGACTAGAGACTTTCTGATCGACATCGTAATCTGCCCCTTTGATTCAATAGTCTTCCTATTTAATTAGGCCTTCCAGAAAAGGCACTTGCCAAGGGATCTCTGTGAGGCTACCATAGAGTCCAAGCTGTCTGTCGTCATTCTTCACTAGACGGACAGCTTGAACAGATTTAATCGTTCATTGGTCTAAATATATTCAAGTATGCCGGACTTTCAATTAGGAGGTTACTGATCAACCTTTATCAGATGTGCAGTTGAAACCGACGTATCCCTGTAGGATAAGGCCATGGAGCCCATCTTTGTCCTGAAATTGTTTTCGATTCAAGTTTACATTTTCAAGCTCTTCTCAGTCTGCGGCCTGATTTTTCATGCTGCCATTATAGGTGCTCCCCCCACCCCTTCATAATCTTAAGGATAAGGATCCAATTACCTTTACTGCAATTAGGGATCAAAACATCGACGGCTTTTCACTAGTTCTCAAACATCGACGACATAGATTAATCATCTGAGTCTACAATTTGTTATGTTTGTTGTTATTAATTTGCCACCATTAGGCTGGATCGGTGTCCGCTGTGTCTATATATATGTATATATTGCACATTGCCTCTCCTTTCCTATTTCCTATTACCTTCACTAGCACACAATTTTTCCCGATCACTCTGTCCCCACTTCTCGGAGCACCATTTTTAATTAAATGTACTGGCAATCATGTGGTCCTTGATTACCTTATGATGATGAAGAAAATAAACTCACATTCATGGGAATTGAACATATGATGTTTGAATATTCTAATTTTGTACTCTGTTAAGTTGGTTTCCACTGTGACTACTTTATATTGTACTGTATGCTACCCGGGTCCAGTGGTATATCGAGTTACCCCATTGTTACATAACTGTACGTTCATACATATGACATGGACATGTTCCATGCTGCAGTCATACTGGCATCAAGCAAAACAGGGTCTCCGGGCGGCCATGAGTGTTTGCATTGAGGAGTCAATCAAACAATGCCTTGTTATATGGACAGACATAGCTTTTCCTCAATTTCTACTTCATCTTCAGCTTCCAATGAACAAGAGCACCCAACTCGGATTTGCATTTTCATCTCCTGGTTTCGTAGAACTTATCTGGTTCCTCCTTGGATATACATCTGGATGGTGTTAAGGATGGTGTTTCTCTTTATGTGGATTGGTTTTGTGACAGTCATTTTCCTTCTAATAAATGGCCATTACTTTCCTGAACGCTCTGTAGCCCATCTGGTAGATGGAGTATTGGCCCCACACACTTTGTCGCAAAAAATGAAGCGGGATCAAACATTTGTCAATATTTCAGCATTTCCAGTTAGTGGTGGTATAGTTTGGGACAAAATTCCATTCAAAATATATAGTCCGACTCAGATAATTCAAATTCCATACGTGTTTTGTATTTCTTTATGTTATGTCATCGCACCAGGACCATATTCAGACGACTGGGATATCAACGCAGTCCATTCTTTGTTTTCATATTTGAGATATTATACTGTTTTTGAGACTGAAGATTTGTATTTAAACTCTGAAAACTATGCTGACTTATTTTGTTTGCAACATTATGGTCATCATTATTTATGCAAAACAAATACTGTCAGACCTGTAGTGAATTATACACAATGGGAACATTGTCCAACCATTTAAAGGGAGTTCACCTACACAGAAAAAGAAGTTTGTATATTTTTCAGGCTATAATCTTTCAGACCCAACATCGTATTATTAGACACTAAATATACAAAGTTCCTTTCCCTAGAGGCGCTAGGGGGCGCACAGCGGAATGGCTGGGTAAGACCGCAGCTCCGCCGGACGGCTGAAAACGAAACGCCCTAAGGTCGCTCTGATGCCCGGAAAAACGCGATTCGAGTGCTGTCCCATGTGTGCAAATACCTCAGGCACACAATGACCTGGAAATTGACCACTGGCGGGCAGAAATAACGTGAGAAAACGACAAAAACAGCTCCATGAGCCGAGGGCGTTCAAGATGGCGGCCATCGCTTTCCCCTTCGAGTCCGTGAAACTAACGGCGGAATGAACACACCTGCCGTTTTGGTTGAAGCTGGAAGAGAGCCCAGGTATCTTCACCCGCTGTGTGGACAAAACGTTCCTTGGCCAAGTAGCTGAGCCCGCCGCGGAGTTACCGCTTCGTAACTGTTTGCCGGAGGATGGCGTGAGACAACATGGCGGCGCCCAGGGAGACGGCTCCAGACTGGTGCGGTGAGTGAGGCTTGCAAGATACGCGCTGAGACTCACGGGGGAATCCGGCTGATAGCGGCGTACTCTTACGGTACAGATGGCTACAGGGGACGCATGAATTATACATAACACCGCATTTATGTCGGATGCTGCGGCGGATGTCGCCTGAGAGTATGCCGCAACCTCTAATGGCGCTGTGACCTAACGGCGCAGTGGGGCCCCGACCCGACACCAACTCCCCCAGATCAGCGATCTGCGCAGTGTGCTGCTGCTCACGGGAGATTCCGGTCACTAGCTGCATACACTGGCGGCGCGGATTACTACGGGGGACACATCACTTAACCATAACACTGCATAGGTGTCGGATGTTGCGGCGGATGCCGACTGAAAGCGTGCTGCAACCCCTAATGGCGCTGTGACCTACCAACGCAGCAGGGCCCCGATCAAACACCAAATCCCACAGAAACAGCGATCTGCGCAGTGTGCTGCTGCTGCTATGGGTGGCGGGCCTGGTGAGCTGAACACAAAGCTTATACTTCAGAGGTCAGTGGGGACGCTCGTTGAAGGCGATACGGCTAACGAACATCCTGTGGCCCCCATCGAGTGCAGACCCCCTGTGCCCGAGCCGGCGATTGTGCAGGGAACCAAAACGGCGGCGGTCAGCAGAAAGACGAGATCCACCCCACGGGACGAAGCGACGCTCACCCCACCTTCCTCGACAATGGTAAGTCCAGATAAACAACAACAGAAGATTTCCTTTGAATCCAAAAAGACGCCCAAAGCTACAGAAACGATGCCTGTTACCATGAGTGGATCGCCGAGCGAGCCGGCTGCCGGTAGCAATATGGAGAAGATACTGCTAGCAATCCAATCTAATCTACAAGATATCAATGGTAAATTGGACAATTTAACATGCAGGATGGATGGCATGGCTGCCAAGTTGGAAAAGCATGGGGAGAGGCTGGAGACGGCGGAAACGCGAATCTCGGCGGTAGAAGACGAATCACATGCCACCACTGCCAAGTGCACGTCCATGGAGCGGGTTCTAGAGGTGATTAAGGCGAGGGAGGAGGAATTGGAATTGCACTCTAGACGCAATAATGTCCGCATCACGGGATTGCTGGAGTCGACCAACACCGGACGCATGGAGCAGTATGTCGAGAAACTGTGCAAGGACATATTTGGAGATGACTCACTATCGCACATTTTTGTCATAGAGAGAGCGCACAGATCCCTTGCGCCCCGTCCACCTCCGGGGGCATCGCCACGTCTGATCGTAGCAAGGGTCCTGAATTATCGAGACAGGGACACAATCTTGAGACTGGCACGAGAGAAGGGACCCATAACCCACCAGGGTAACAAACTTGAATTCTATCCGGATCATACTGTGGCCGTACAGCAAGCTCGCAGGGAATACACAGCGGTGAAAGCCAAACTCCGGGAGCTACAAGTTAATTACTCAATGCTATACCCGGCCAGGTTGCGGGTACTATGGGAGGGCAAGCCTGTAATATTAGCGAATCCGAAAGCTGCGCAGGAATTTGTGAAGAAAATAATTACACAAAATAAATCTTGTACACGAGAAGAACGCCAGGCGGACACTGATTGAACGCATTGGGACTACGTTTGATCGAGAGTGTATGTGAGTATGATAATCTCTATTGCTCCACAGGTACCTATCTTTACCACTATTAACGCAGTTTACACAGAGTGACATTGATGGCCCACATTAGTCTTGGTAAATTGGACTCCCTGTTAATAACTGTTTTGTCGAGCCAGTTGACGCCAGGATTGAGAGCGGCCATGGAGAGTTACGACAAATGGCGTGCTCCGGAACCACGTACTGTGCCTTTCTGGAGGAGCGTTGACTGCCTAAGCACTAAGATATGGTACTGATAGCATCTCTCCATCAGAGTAATAGACAAACTGTGAGACACGCCCTCGTAACTTACTGCACTATTGAATCAGGTGGCTTCCAATGAAAGTATTTTGATGTATATGCTGGACTGGCGGGAGGGGCTAGTGATGCACGTGGAATAGCTGTTGCATTACTTCAGGGCCTCTAACCCCCATTGTATGGGTGCCCTCCTTGTTGTTTGATTTCCTTTCTCAGGGCCCACAATATTTCGACCCCGCGCGGGTCGGCTAGTGTATGACACCCTATCAGCCTTCATGTGTGCTGTACGTTGAATCTATACACAGACTGTTACAGGGCATTTATGTATGACTCGAAGCTTTCTACCCACCAGACATACTCCTGTGTAACTTTGCTTCTACATGTTGATGTTGGCTATTTTGTGGGAGCTCCAGGGGCCATAGACGGAGGAGATATGTAATGGA
Source organism: Lissotriton vulgaris (assembly GCF_964263255.1). Lineage (NCBI taxonomy): Eukaryota > Metazoa > Chordata > Amphibia > Caudata > Salamandridae > Lissotriton > Lissotriton vulgaris. Next base: position 2,123,429,789 of record NC_141687.1, on the reverse strand, counting down.
GCATGTAGAGCGACGGATGTAAGTTCACGTTGTGCACTCACTCGCACAAACAATGATTGGATGACTGGGATTGCCATGTTAGCCGTTGTAAGCGGGTGGAAGGGGGTTTAAATGGTTGCGTAATGTTACCTAATGGACGACCGGGCTGATTCAGGAAAAGGGCCGGGTTAGACCGGGGACGTTGAACCATGACACGTCTACCTTCACGAACGACGTAGATGCCGTCCACATCCATTTAGTTGGATGGAGAGTTGCGCCTCCAGCGGACCTCCACTAGGAAGTTCCCCACAAGAGTTCTGTAGAGTTGTTTTTGATGTCCAGCCCCGAACTGTTATCGAGGTTAATTGGGAGGGGTGAATGGCTTCGGCATGGTTGGGTTGCTGGAGTGGGTGGGGGAGGATGGGATGGGGAAAATGTTATTGTTCTGAGACCTGACCATTCAGAGACTGTCTATCTGTTATATTTCGTAAAACTGAAAATCCTTTGTACGCATAACAATACACTTAGGCACATGGCAACTGACCCCTGGCACAATTACAAAGCGCGGCACAGGCAGACACCCTCGCCATATGGATGACTCAGAGGACAACTCAAAACAATAACGCACATTTAAACCTCCTCACGTGGAATGTGAGGGGCTTAACACAACCTAAGAAAATTAGAAGGGTTTTCGCATATTTGAACAGGTATCATATCGATATCGCGCTGTTACAGGAGACACACATTGCCCCGAACACACATCAATCCATAGGCCAAAAATGGTCCGAATCTATCCATATAGCCACATACTCCTCCTACGCTAGAGGAGTGATGATACTGATACGGAAAGGGTTAAATTTTAAAACTAAGCAGGTAATACAGCACCCGGGGGGCAGATATGTAATTGTGTCGAGTACTCTACAGGGTAAAAACATGACATTTCTTAATGTGTTCGGCCCAAATGTGGACGCCCCTGACTTCTTTCAAGGACTGTGGGGACACTTACAGCAATTCACAGACACTAAGATAATATGCGGTGATGATTGGAATGCGACACTTACAGACGGTGAGGACCGCTCCGCTCACTCCATCGAACCACATAAACACGCTAGAACCACACTCCTACATATGGTAGCGGACTTGTCCTTAACGGACATATGGAGACATAAATATCCCACAGACCCAGGTGCTACACACATCTCCGTGTGCCATAATAGCTGGTCACGCTTAGACTATTGGCTGGGTAATGACGATATCATACATTGGACTTGTGACATTAACGTCCTCCCCAGGACACTATCGGACCACAATCCGGTTCTACTTAAACTTACCATACCCAATCACGTCCCTCCTCCCTTTCAGTGGCGGTTCAACTCACGTGCTCTCACAGATATACTATACGCGGACACAATACACACGGCAATCAAAGACTATTTTCTTCTCAACGAACCGGCGGTCGATGAACCGTGTCTACTGTGGGAAGCCTTCAAGGCAAAGATACGTGGTGTGTGTATGAGCACTACGATAGGCATACTTCGCGACATTCGACAACAGATCAAAAAATGCGACACACAAATGAGGGATTTGGAGAGAGATTACGAAACTACCCAAGATGTCACTATCCTAGGAAAACTACGCACACTACACACGGAACACCAGAACCTGGTTGATGACGAAATAAAGTACCTGGACAAAAGACACTCCGCTAGATCTTTTGGGGAGGGTGGCAGACCGGGCGGACTGTTGGCTGCAAAAACTTGCGAGGGTAAAGCACACAGTGTGGCACTTGGTATTAAATCGGACAATGGTACCGTACAGACGCAAACAGCCGACATACTACAAAGCTTTGTAGACTCATATAGTGCGCTGTACAAGTCGCACCCAATAGCATCTACAGATGCCATTAACAGCTACTTCAGGGAGGTGGCGATAGCATGGTTGTCAGACAACCAGAGGGAATACTTGGCGGCACCTATCACAGCGGAAGAAATCACAGATGTGATAAAATCTTTACCGAATGGTAAAGCGCCGGGTCCGGATGGGTACACAAACGAATTCTATAAACACTACGTGGATATATTGGCTCCCCGTTTGACGGAGATGTACGGGGCTGCGTCTGACCAGGGTGAACTTCCCCCAACGCTCCGAGAAGCGGTAATCATAGCTCTTTTAAAACCTTCCAAAGACCCGACTCAATGCGACTCCTATAGGCCGCTATCACTGATAAATGTGGACTCCAAAATTCTGGCGAAAATCATGGCGATGAGACTAACACCACTGATGACCAACTTAGTGTTGCCTGATCAAGCAGGATTTGTACCAACACGGTCTACTTCCCATAACACCCGGACTCTATTCGCCTTATCCCACTATCTCCAACCCAACACGAAGGCTGTTGCGGTACTCTTGGACGCCGCAAAGGCGTTCAATTCTATTGAATGGAAGTACCTGATTGTGGTTCTACACCGTATGGGATTCCCCAAGAGGTTTGTCCAATGGGTGTCTTTAATCTACACTAACCCAAGTGCTATGGTCAGAGTGAATGGATACTTATCCCACAGCTTTGCAGTGGAGCGTGGCACCAGACAAGGTTGCCCGCTCTCCCCCCTACTTTACGCCCTGGCATTGGAACCCCTAGCCTGCATTATTCGACAGAACTATAACGCATCTGCCCTGCACTTTCCCGCTAGGCCGTTACACATATCATTGTACGCGGATGATATGGTGCTCTACGTTCGTGACCCGGCCGAACACCTAATCCAACTATTGAGGGAATACATCAAATTCGGCGGACACTTAGCGATAAATTGGTCAAAATCCTACATTATCCCCCTCACAGATACCACAACTCCATTTGACACAGAGTACCCCTTGGACTGGCAGACCGACCCGGTGCGCTACTTGGGTGTACTATATCATCGTGACCCAGCAATAGTAATTCGCGCAAACTATGGCACCACAATCTCCAAACTGGAGGATAAAGTGAAGCACTGGATACAACTACCGCTGTCCCTAGCAGACCGTATCGCAATAGTGAAGATGAATGTACTGCCTAAGCTGCTGTATCTCTTCAACAACATCCCAATTACCCCCCCAGGAGAAGTGTTCTGCCGCATTAAGTCATTGGTGACACAGCTCATCTGGGCAGGCAAACAAGCGCGGATTGACCTCCAGACGTTGACGCTCCCATATGCCAGGGGAGGGTTTGGAGTGCCGGACTTTAAACTGTATTATTTGTGTGCACAGGCTCAATATGCAGCTTATTGGTATCACCTAGTGCCATATCTCACTCACACAGCGATTGAAGAAGGCGATGCGAAACCTGTCCCTCTCACTGCCATCATCTCATACAAACGTCCACCACTACACCATCATGACATCAATACAATTGACACCACCGTTAAGGCATGGCACGAACTTGGTCGGTTGTCGCATAAAACTCCTCTCTATGCACAAAATATGCCACTACATGATCACGCTGCACTATCAGTCACGTGCGAGAAGGTGGGGATGTCGCTGTTACAACAGGTGGGCATTGCACAGATGGGGACTTATTTAGCGAAGGCAGGTTCGTGGACATTACGGACCTTCAATATATACACAACAAATCACAGATGTTTTGCTTCACGCATTGCAGGCTGAAGAGAGCCATGATGGAGCTGTACCCTACCTTTCCTGAAGAACCGGCAAGCCTAGACACATTACAACTCATTATTACGACCCAAGACTTATCGCACTTGATATCACGATTATACGCCACTGCACAAGCCGAGATACCGCGCTCCACAGAGAGGGCCAAGGATAGGTGGGACTCGGTGTTAGGACCCCTTGACAGAAAAGGAATGGCAACAGACATGTGCACTGACACAAATTCTTACCCCTAATGGTAACCTCAAAATCATACATTACAGATACCTACATCAGACATACTATACCACGGCATGCATGTGCAAATACGGCATGCAGGATGACAACAGATGCAAGAGATGTTATGCAGAGGGGGCTGATTTCATCCATCTAGCCTGGGGTTGCCCTAGGATTCAGGAATACTGGGTAGAAATCACAAATAAAATATCTGCCATGGTGGGAGTTGAGTTGGACTGCACTATTCGACTTATCCTATTGGGTATTATACCGCAGCTTAAATCATCTAAACGTAAATTCTGTGTGGTCGCATTACTATTAGCCAAACGACAGGTGTCGCAATGTTGGCACACTACACAGGTACCCACCATGATTAGATGGATACGAGACATGTTCAGCTGTAGGGATAAACTCCTGACATACGAAGAGGGTCTACCGTTACGCTCCAGGCCGAAAGACTTTTGGTTATACCTAACAGAATATTTGATCACACTGGAGAGTGACGCTATCTGACAATGTGGGGTTTTAGTTCTGTGTGCCGAGACTTAAGAAGCTGAGGGGGGATGGTTGCTGATGTGTTCCTTGGGGATGTACCGAAATAGCTACGCTGTAATATCTGGAGTAGACTACTGATATGTTAAGGTCTCATTGTTGGGGTTATTTACTGTTTCCTTATGTGTATGTTCTAATACACCAACAAAATAAAAAAATAAAAACAAGACCTAATTTAAGTGCAATACGCCGCCGGACAGTTGTTGTCGGCCATAAGGCTGTGTAACACCATCTTTGCATTACGATATCATGCTAACGCAGCCGGCCCCAGGGTTGTAGGCTCCTGGCTGTGTATCAATACTTTGCTACGAATAAAGGTCTTACAAAAAAAATATATATATATACAAAGTTCCAAAACTGTGGAAAAGCACATTTCCCCCGATGTTTACAATTGCGATTTGTAAGCTATAATACGGTGTCACCTTCAATGAACATTAAATAAGTGAAACCTACAGTCCCAGGTACTATTCCGATGACCAAGTTTGTCAAATTGTCATGTTTCAACAAGAAGTTGGTTGCAAGCAGATTAGACTACAAAGTCTAAAGAATTTCAGTATGTTCCAGATGCCTGCTGGAAGATGAGAAAGTGGGTTGTATCAACATGTAAAGTGGTTTGATCTGCTGAGCATAATCAGTAATGTATGTCCTCCCGAAATGTAAAAATCCAAGCAAGGATTGCAATTTTTTCAATGTGGATGAGGGTTGTAATTGAGCACATTTCTCCAGAAAGTGGGGGGCCAACCCCGACCTTCATTATTCAGTTCATATCCCAGAAAAAGTACCGCCAAGCAGGCATAATGGGATTTTGCAAAGTTGAATTTGTAACCAAAGTTGGCAAAACTCAGTATGATGTGATCCACTTGCACAAGATGCAGTATTAATTCATCATTCGTCAAATAGATATCATCGACGTATGAGAAAGCATCAGGATCCATGTCATGCAAAAGCGACACAATACGCGCCTCAAAAGCACCAGGACTATTCTGATAGCCTATTGGCAAGCGCATACATCTTTTCTGATTGCCGACAGCGAGGAATGCTGTCCAGTTACGGCATTCTGGAGCCAAATTGTGACTATAAAATCCATTGGAAATGTGCAGTATTGTTTTTTTAAATTAATATTTCCTTATTATTTTTGCATCTCCAAATCATGAAAACAATCTAGGTACAGCCATACATTTGGACCACCTCCGCTGAGGTGGTTCGTAGTGGAGCCACAAAGCCAGAGCAGTCATATAGCCATCAGTAAAATTGCAAAGCTTCCATTAGCACCTACGTGTGCAACTATCAATTCGTTCAAATACACCATACCTGTGCAGGCTATGAACGAAGGAAAAATCTCACCCCCCTTCCCCCAATCCCTCCAACTCCCCCCAAAGCCCTCCCTCCCAACCTCTCCCCCTGCTTTCGGGCCTGTAGTGATGCAGTTTATGTTGCCTAATCCCTGAGTTGCGTCACCTTGTAAGGCTCCTATGTGTTCAGGGGCCTCCCCCTGTCCATAGGGCCTTGTCCCGGAACTGGTCTGTGTCAACTTGGAGTCTTGTCCCGCCATCTCCGGTAGCATTGCCCCCCCACGCCAGTAGGACCTCTGGTAGTTTGCCATTCCTCCTAGTGTTCCGCATGTGTCCCTCCTCCGCCAGTGCCCATTCCCGCAGGTCTGTCTACCATTTCGTGAGTGACAGCCCCTGTTGGGCCAACCAGTGGATCGCAATGCGTCACCGGGCAACCACCAGCCCCAACACTAAAAAACGCCTGCTTACTTTCTGCTTAGGATCTCGAGGGATCAAGCCCAAGAGACATGTCCGCGGATCCATCTCCACATCCTTCCCGTCACCCTTGTCAGTTCCGTCAGGACCACCCCCCAATATGATTGGAGTTCAGGGCACGCCCACACCATATGTACGAAATCCGCCTGTGGGCTAACACATCTCGGGCAGTGTGCGCCCCTAGTACTATCCATGGCCTGAAGTCTTGCGGGTGAAAGTTAAGTCATATGTATAATGTTATATTGAATATGTTTGAAGCGATTACTTACTGACACCTTCCGCACACTCTTGTGTATTTTTTCCCACTCTCGTGGGATAATCTCCTGTGGCCAAATCGGCTGCCATTTGTTCTATCGCCAGGGGACCCAACTCTTTATCCTCCCTCAGGGCCCTGTAGAGATGCGTCAAAAACTTACGTCCCCCAGCCATCGCTATCATTGTAACCAGGGTACGGGTGTGCACCGGGGCTTCCAGTGAATAGTTTAATTTACTATTCCAACTCCAGTCCCCGTGGATAGTAGAGAAGGTGTTGGATTGTAAATTAAACTATTACCTATCCTACAGCGCCCCCAGCGCAATTCGTTGTAATGACTTGCGTTGAAAAACCTGCGTTGTAGAGGCACTGCGTGATAAAAGTTGCATTGTAAAGGATGTTTCCCGTGTATAGACAGCGCGGGAGGACCACCATTTTTATAAGGGCGATCTTCCCCATCAGTGATAACTTTAGGGTGTTCCAAAAGGCGATACTTCCTTTTAGCCCCCAGATTATCCTTCCCATGTTTTGTTGGAAGAAGACCGTCTTGTTCCGTCCTATCCACACACCCAAATAGCGGAGGGTGTCCTCTACCCAAGGAAGTCCCAACTCCAGGCGATGTACCCACTCCCAATCAGTCTGGTCCCCAATCGCAAAAAGCTGTGATTTGTTTTATTAACTGCAAGCTCCAAAGCAGCCTTAAACTGCAACAGTGCTGCTATCAGAGTCGGCAGCGACTGCGACGGCCGGTTCAAGTAGATCAACGCATCGTTAGCGTACAGTGACACCATGTGCTCCAAGTCTCCCACCCATATGTCCTGTCCCTCCAGCACTGTGCGGAGATGACACACCAACGGTTCCATCGCCAAGGCGAAGAGTAGTGGGGAGAGCGGGCACCATTGGCGCATCCCCCTCATTATGGGTATTATGTCCGACACGCATCTCTCCATGTAGACCCTGGCTCCTGGCTTTGCATAAAGTAGTCATATCCACTGTACAAACCTTTCCCCCAATCCCATTTTCGAGAGTACCTTCCACAGATAAGCCCACCGGATGAAGTCAAAAGCTTGTTCGATGTCGAGATGTCCAGTATTGTTTAGTATTTTTTGCAAACTATGTTATTCACTAAAGCCGAGCTGTGTGTGCTCTGTATTGAAAATGTGTGAACGTGACTGTTAACTGTCTGTCATCTAAAACTATACGATGTCACCGTCTGTTTCAATATTGGAAAAAGAGGATTACTCATGGATAAAACACAGAGTTCAATGACACCCTGATATTCCAATTGGGTCAGTATTTCACTCACGGACGCTTTCACTTCACACTTGATCAGGTATTGTTGTTGGGGCTGTGACATTTATCGTAAAGGAATTTCATGTTCTGGTGAATCCTTATTCCAGCCCACCTGATTACGATACACAGCTGGCACAAGGGCTAATGTCCAATACGCCTCCTCCGAGACATAATTTGAAAAACTGGGGAGTATTACATCCTCACCTCGAGAAGCAGCTAAAATGAAAGGTGGAGGCTAATCAGCCTCCGCCAACAAAATTTCATAGGAAGATGTAAGGTTTTCCCAAAAGACCTCTTTAATCATGCATTTTATATCATCTTCAATTTGGAGACAATCTCATAAAGCCTATCAGGGGTGCAATTCATGTGTCTGCCTTTTCCACTGTAATGAACGTGCCAGTTGCTTTCGCCTCCAGACATTGGTGGAGTGTCTCCCGCACTATGGCAACTTCTGCCGCACTGTCAAGGAGTGTTACCGCACATGTCCAATCAAGGAGCAGGGTTCTCACCATCTGAGGCACACTTTGCTGTTAAAGCTGCAACTTTTTTCTTCTAAAATGGGGCACAATCCGGAGTTGGTCCCGCTCGTTTGGCTTTACATCAAACATGGTGCTGTGGATCACGTCTATGTGGCGTGGTCTTGCCTTGTCTGCGATCTTGTCGCTCTCTGCCACCTAATTGTTGATCCAATGAAAGGAACGAGGAGAACGAAGATCAGGAACCTGAAACCCCTTGGGTGTGTTTATAGTAGACCTGTCACGCAAATCATATCCACGCTCAGAAGTGGTAGGCGGTGGGGAACTCGCACGTAAACCAGCACTTGACTCTTGCTTCTATTGTTGCTGCTGCTGATTTTTATTCCATGGCTTTTTTAGGAATGACCAGACGTCACTCCTTTTTAGGAGGAGGCTTATTTTGTGTAGGGCTGTGTAGAAGGTCGAACTCCTGAAATATTGAGGCCCAATGATTTATATACATCCGCAATAATAAGTGGCAACTGATGTTGTTTGTCTACGACGGCCACAGCCGATAGGCGTTGACACACTTGTAAGCTAACTGCCCCACCTTTGACATTTGCAAGAATCATATTAGAGACTATAGAGAACATACCAACTATTCTCATTCCTAATTCGAGGGATGACCCAGCCCCAGGCTCATTCTGAACATTCTTTAGAATGGTCGGTAGAACTGTCATGGAGGGGGTGCCAAAGCACAGCGGATAAACTGCAACAAACACCGTCCCTAAGGTGGTGCAATCAGTGACATCGGGAGTTATACCTTTCGGTAAACTTATCGTCAGGATCCTGTGTTTCTCAACAGGGGTAGTGTGTGGAAAAACAGCCTTGATTTGCTCACATTTTCTGCCTACGAAAACGGTAGATCATCCCTATTCTGAGGTTGCTTGCCCATCACAGAATTAACCATGACAGGACTAATGACTATACCATCGCCATGCCCTGGTGGTTATGTAACGGCTCCAGCCAGAGCCCCCTGCAAATTGCGAGCCATATACTGTATAACACTTTTGTGTATATGAATCAGAGATGTATGTAATTGTCTAAGCTCTACGTGTGTAACACTCAATCAATCAATCAGAACCTTTATAATGCGCACTACTCACCCGGAAAGCTCTGAAGGCGCTGGGGGGGTGCTGCTACTGCTTGAACAACCAGGTCTTGAGTAGTCTCCTGAAGGTAAGCAGGTCCTGGGTCTGCTGTAGGAGGGTGGGGAGGGTGTTCCAGGTCTTGGCAGCGAGGTGGGAAAATGATATGGTGGCGGAGGTTGCTCTTCTGATGCGGGGGCGAGGGCGAGGTCGTGGAGGGGAGCTGGTGGTTGAGGGTGTAGAAGGTGAGCCTTCTGTTGAGGTATGCCTTGTGTGCGTGGGTGAGGAGCTTAAAGCTGATCCTCTTGTTGACAGGAAGCCAGTGCAGGTCTCTCAGGTAGGGTGTGATGTGTCTGCGGTGAGGGATGCCGAGGATCAGAGGTGCAGAGGCGTTCTGAATGCATTGTAGTCATTTCAGGAGTTTGGCTGAGGTTCCTGTGTAGAGGGTGTTTCTGTAGTCCAACCTGCTGCTGACGAGGGCCTGGGTGACCGTTCTTCTTGTTTTGGTGGGGATCCACCTGTAGATCTTGCGGAGCATGCGAAGGGTGTTGAAGGAGGGTGGAGTCGAAGATGAACCCCAGGTTGCGTGAGTGATTGGTGAGAGTAGGTGCTGTTCCTAGTGCGGTAGGCCACCAGGAGTCATCCCAGGCCAAGTGGGTGGAGCCGAGGATGAGGACTTCTGTTTTGTCCGAGTTTAGCTTCAGACGGCTGTTCTTCATCCACTCGGCGACGGCTTTCATTCCTTCGTGGAGGTTTGTTTTGGTGGTGAGGGGGTCCTTGGTGAGGGAGAGGATCATCTGGGTGTCATTGGCGTAGGAGATGATGTTGAGGTTGTGTAGTCGGACGACGTGGGTGAGAGGTGCCATGTAGATGTTGAACAATGTGAGGCTGAAGGATGAGCCCTGGGGTACACCGCAGATGATCTTGGTAACTTCGAAGCAGAAAGGGGGGAGACGGACGCTCTGGGTTCTGCCAGAGAGGAAGGAGGTGTTCCAGTCCAGAGCCTTGTCTCGGATTCCAGCGTCGTAGAGGCATGCGCGTAGGATGCGGTGGCAGACAGTGTTGAAGGCGGCTCACAGGTCGAGGAAGATGAGGGCCGCGGTTTTGCCGTTGTCCAGAAGGGACCTGAAGTCATCGGTGGCGGTGAGGGCAGTTTCGGTGCTGTGGTTGCTGCAAAATCCAAACTGGGACGGGTCCAGGATGCTGTTCTCTTCGAGGTAGCAGGTCAGCTGTCTGTTGACGGTCTTCTCGATGACCTTTGCTGGTAACGGGAGCAGGGAGATGGGTCAAAAGTTCTTGAGGTCCTTAGGGTCAGCCTTGGGTTTCTTGAGTACGATGTTGATCTCGGAGTGCTTCCAGCTCTCCGGGAATGTCGCTTTCTCGAAGGAGATGTTGATGGCTTTCTGGAGATGGGGTGCGATGGTGGTGCTGGCTTTGTTGAAGATGTGATGTGGGCAGGGGTCTGATGGAGAGCTGGAGTGGATGGTATTCATGATTTTGATGGTGTCAATGTCGTTTATCTTGGTCCAGGAGAGCAGGGGGTCGGTTCGAGTGGAGACCGCGGGGACGGAGGTCTCGGTGGCTGTCGGGTTGGTTGTGACGTTGAAGCTGTCGTTAATGTCTGCGATCTTTTGATGGATGAAGGTGGCGAGGGAGTCGCACAGGTCTTGCGAAGGTGGGATATCATTGGTGTTGGAGCTGGGGTTGGAGAGTTCCTTCACGACGTTGAAACGCTCTTTGCTGTTGTGTGCGTTTTTATCTAGGCGGTCTTTGAAGGAGGCCCTTTTGGTGGATCTGATGAGTTGGTGGTGTCTGCAGGTGGCATTCTTGTGGGCTGCGTAACTGTCCGGTGTCTGTTCTCGGTGCTATTTCTTTTCTAGTTTTCGGCAGGTTTGCTTGGAGATCTTTGGTGAACCAGCTGGCATTCTTGCTGGCGTGTCTGTTGGAGGGTTTCTTGAACGGGGCAAGCGTGTTGGCACAGTCATCGATCCACTGTCTGAGGTTGCGGGCGGCGGTGTCGGGGTGTCGGTGGGGTCAGCGGGTGGGCTGCGGGAGTGGGTGGTGTAGCTGGTCTTCGGTGACTTTGCTCCAGCAGCGGCGAGGGATCTGTTGGGTGCAGTGGTGCGTGGTGGGTTTCCGGAAGGTGAAGTGGATACAGCGGTGGTCGGTCCATTGGAGTTTGGTGGTGTGGCTAAAGGAGACGTGGGAGCTGGCGGAGAAGATAGGATTAAGTGTGTGGCTGGCAGAGTGGGTGGGTGTTGTGACGAGCTGTCTGAGTCCGAGGTTGGCGTGGTTGTCAATCAAGGTGGTGGAGTTGGTCTCATTGTTGTTCTCGAGGTGGAAGTACAGGTCCCCGAGGAGGATGTAGTCTGTGGAGGCGAGGGCGTATGTGCTGATAAAGTCAGGGATGGAGTCGCTAAACTGTGGCCGGGGTCCGGGGGGGGCTGTAAACGAGGGTTCCTCTGAGGCTGGTGTTGAGATTGGTGTGGATCTGGAAGTGCAGGTGCTCGGCGATGCTGAGGGTGTCTTCGGTGCTGGTCGAGACTTTGAGAGTGTTACTGTGGACGATGGCAAATCCTCTTCCTGTTCCGTTGGTGTGGTCCCTGCGGGTAGCCGTCTGGGATGGCTAAGGCGTTGTTGGGTGCCGAGGAGGGGTTCATCCATGTCTCCGTCAGGAAGGTGACGTCAGGGTAGGTGGAGTTGAGTAGGTCCCAGAGTTCAACGGCGTGTTTACGGGCAAAGTGGGTGTTGAGGAGAATGCAACTGAGGTGGTAAAGTTATTTCACGGTGGGTGGGTTGGTGGATCAGATGCTGGTGCAGTTCCGGCAGGAGAAGGGTCCTTGGGTGCGCTTTGGGGCGGCCAGGAAGCAGGTGTGTGATTGTTCGATGTTGAGTGCAAGGAGGGTGCTGGCAAAGTAGTGGAGATGAGCGTCGTGGCATTTGCAGGGGCCAGGGGTTCTGGTGCTGGGCGCGGTCCAGGCGCTTGCCTTAGGCACGCCTTCAATGTAACAGCGGCGCGGCTGCGCAGTGTCCACCATATAAGGGGAGGTGGAAGGGAGGAGCAGCTGGGTAAAATGTAAATTGATACTTGTATAGCGCACTACTCACCCGCAAGGGTCTCAAGGCGCTTGTACGAATACCTCTGTGGAACCCATCCTGGATTTCCCTGTGAGGCGTCCACTCCTGGACACCCCCAAGGTGGAGGCCAGGCATCCTTAGCGTTGTGGGGGCCGTTGTGGAGATTAAGCAAGCTATTGCCCAGAGTTGCAGAGTGGAACTCCGTGATTGGAATAGGCACTGAGGCGAGAATTATCAGGTCCATGGAATTTTGAGCCCAAGACCCACAGAGGCGGGGAATTGAACCCTGGTCCCGGGTTAGACCTCTGCATCAGGGTCTGCCGCTCTAATCATTGAGCCACACTTCTCCACCGGCGGTGGCGGGAGCAAGGCGGTAAATGGGCGGGCGGGGGGCGAGGCCGCAGTAAAGCAGCGGCAGGAAAAAAAACAGGGGTACAGAAGTAAAGGGGAACGGGAAAAAAAACAGTGACCACAACAGATTTAGGAAAGGCAAAATGCAAATTAACACAGAATCCAGCCAAAAGACGAGCAGGCAACAATAAAACGAGCAGGCACAAAATACAAGGCTGAGCAGGGAGGAGCGGCGAACTTACTGCAGCGGCAGCACAGGGCAGAGAGGCACGGACACACAGGTGGTGCTGTGAGACGTAGTGCCGACCTGCCTGAAATCAGGGTAATTTGGATGTGATGTAAATCCTGCCAAAATGGGCCATGTGGCTCCGTCGACCGATAATGGACCAATGTAAAAGGGTGAGGAAGGGCGCTGTTAAACCATATGGTATGCTCCCAAGCTGACAATGGAACTTCTAGTAAGTGATAAGGACGGTACTGCTGTTGAATCGTGGCTCATGTATATTCATGAAATAAATTATAATTTCCTTCTACTGCCGGAAATCTAACCCATGAGTAAAAAACTTCAAAGCGGTATGCTGCATTTGCCGTAACAAAAAATATAGAATCCCCCCCTAAATTAGGGAATCCATGTTCAGTCAAATGTGCTGTGACCGGCTCACAGTTATGTGCAGCAAAAGCCACTGCTAAAAATAAAACAATATAGAATGAACCAGAAAAACGGTAGCGCAAAATCGGATTCAGATGATGAAAACAAAACCTTTTAAACTTCAAGCTTGAAAAACCTATAAAACTCTAATATAGGAGGTTAAACCCACACACCATGGACGTCTCCGCAAATGGTGAGAGGGAATTATGGACAAGCACAAGCGCTACTCAGGTGTCCCATGAATAAGAACCAGACCAAACATTGGTGGTACCATGCTGCAGGGATTCTGCACATACACAGAACTATGAGTAGGATTATGGAACATCAGTATATAGGGCCTAATCATTCCCACCTCCTTAGTGCCCACGAGCCCAGGACTGACTAGCTATAGTGTTTCTCACTCGATCTCCTAATTACTCACAGAGAAGCAAATGATTAGACACCCAGAACACAACACTCTCAACTCTCTTAGGAATCACAGTAACAAGACACAGCCTTTTGCTAGCACTCCTATTTTTGACAATAATAAAGTCTGAAAGAGACACAAAATAGTTTAGGATATATATTTTAACTATCATGCTCTATAATGGAGTATATGTGCCACAACAAGCAGAAATATGCATAATACAAATATTGTCAGCATATCAACTAGGCCATATATCATGAGGGGAGATGTCATAATGAAAAGACAATAGAGAAAAGACAGTTCAGCCTAACCTCCCTCCCCTTGCTAGGAATATGAATTAATATAAAACAGAAGATCTCTGGGCTTTGTCAGCAGACCCCATACCTTAGTGTCTAGATGGCAGATCTACATCAGTGGAGCCGCATTGCTCTTTTCCCTGGAAAGGTCCCTCTCCAGCTGTGTGTTTCCCATGCATGCATCCCCGTAGTAACAAAATGCTAGTCTCTCACCAGCTGCATTTGTATGTTGTGTCTAAGTGCTAGGGCCTGACCAGAACAGAACAACAAGGGGCATTGGTTATCGACTTTGCTCACAATGTTCAGACTAAGCTCCAGGAACAGGCAGAGAATGAACACAGCAAACAGTTCCCATGTGAAAGGCACAAACAGAGTCTTTGCAAAATGAAAGCAGCTAGTAATGTGTGCACAGCTGAAACATGGCTAAAAGAATCATGCTAACTTAGTGATGTCGATAATGTCCCCACCGGTCACGTGACACCAACGCTGAAAAACGGGGCCCGCATAAGACACAAGTTCGCCCTCTTGGGCTTCGTCCTTGCCAAGCGCCGAATTGCAATACACTGGGCATGCAGGCGGTTCCCCAAACCCAGTAGATGGAGGGCAAACGTAACGGAACAGGGAGTAGCTGAGGAATGTTGCCTTCGAGCACTGCACATAGAGAGAATGATTACGCCTGAGATCCAAGGCACTAACGAGGGGAACATAGAGCAGACACAAAGCAGCGACAGCATCACACCAACCAAGACTGATAGAACCACCCGACCCCCCTCACTTACAGGCACGGACCACACAAGAGACTAGCACAGCTCTTCCACTACTAAACAATGAAACATCTGATACCAGACTTTTCCATATGGCTCCTAGAGAGCATAGTTACAGCCACCACTGGTTCACATACTTCATAGCTTTTCAAGTTTATTAAAGAAAATAATTTCCGCACATGTATGTCAAGGAGGAGCAAATCCCCTGTAACGCGCAAGTGGCCCTGTACTTGTGTATTCAACCAGTGTCATAAGTCATTAGACAGACCTGTACTGTAATAACTATGTATCGAAAGCAATAAAAACAAGTACAAAAAAATGATCATGTGGACCATGGAGCATAGCCTGCATTCAGACTCTCTACTCAGCACCATGGGTCAGAGCCAATGGAGCTCTGTCTGTTCCTTTCCCAATGGAGAGGGGTACCAGGTCAGGTTACCCCCTCACTCTCCACTGCAATTTGACCTAGCCATTGAGCCTTTAGTAAAATGAGCCAGGAGAGACGCATTACTGCACGTCTTTGTCTGGGTACAAGCATTGAGGATTTCATCTCCCTCTATGCAAATTATGTATTACTCTTTCTCAGCGACTCCCCTGCTGCAGGAGATCATCGGGGTCTATAAATCAGTTTTTGGCCTAATGATGAACAGGTCCAAATCAACACTAGTTCCACTTCAGGGGGAGTTAGATAAAGGTGCTAGACTACCCAACTGCAACTTCAAACAGACAGATTTAAATACCTCAGAATGTCTATTTCCATGTCAGCACAGACACACTGGATGGCCAATATAACCTCATTGCTCGACTCCACAAATTGAGACATGAAACTGTAGTAACTCCTGCCACTGTCTATCCTTGGGAGAATTTACATATATTTACACACACACACACACACACACATATACATTCACTGAAAAAACATAGGTTTCAGGGTGGTTATAGTTAGAAATTAGCACCAAAAAAACCTTTGAAATTTACTGGAAAAACTATGGGTTTCAGGGACCTTCTAGTTAGTTGGGCATTTCACTCGTACAAAACCAGAGAAATTCGGCAGTTATAGTTAGTAGAGCTAACTATAACTGGCGCCCCCACAATGGATTGCTGATGACGTCACATATTACATCAATCATGAGATGGTCAGTGACATCACTGATGACATCTCAAATGACATTGCAGAAGCCGACCCTAGGGGGTGGTAGTCCCAAGGGCCATCAAGGGCTCCAGGAGGGGGCCTCCCTCCCCATGTTTGCAAAGCCCCGGGAGGTGGTGGTCCCGAGGGCTAGGGGTTCGCAACAGACCCCCGAATTTGAATAAAGAGTGCCCCTGGGAGGTGTGGGCCCCGGGCGTATGGGGGGCTATTGCTCCCCCACACTTTTATTCAAAAACAAAACAAAGCCCCGGGGAGGTGGCAGGTCCTGGGGCTGCAGGGGGGCTGCGTGCCCCCCACATCCAATTACAAAAACCCCCTGAGCAGGCCTAGGGGGTCAAGGTGTTTCTACCCTGCCAACTTTTCTTGGTTTTTAACCTCTTTTCCACTGTTTTCTTGTGACTTGGTTCACAAGAAGGCTGCCGACTCATTCTGGTTTAGACTGTTGGCAGCCAATCAGAGTGAAGCTCGTGCCCAGGAGGATTTGCGAACCCTCCTCGGTGCCCAGATATCGAAATGTTTCTTTTTTTCATATTTTAGGAACTACTGAACAGATTCACACAATTTAAACAAAAGGTTGTTTTCTGAAACAAGGACTTTATTTTTGCCAAATTTGGTGTAATTCTGTTCAGCAGTTCAGGCTGTAGCCTCTTCCAATTTTTCCAATAGCAATTAACATGGCGAAAACGCGTTTGGGGACCCCTCATTTTTATCAGCCCCTGCTTCACAAATCACCCCGAAACTTTCAAGACAGGAGCTGAACGGAGCGGGCCACATTTTTGAAAAAGTTGATGAACATTCGTCAACTGGCGCCAAAGATATTGGCAAAACAAAAAAATGCTTTTCCTATGGGAAATAGGTCCTAACTATAACTACCTTCTGGTGAGATATATATATATATATATATCAAGTCAAAAAGAGTTACCTCATATGGAAAGAGCCACTTCAGGTAGGTAATTGTCCATACTTTATTCACGCTGGCTGCACACAGAATAAAACAACAGATTGTCCTCATAGCATCTTAGCCAAACGCGTTTCAAATCATTAGATTCTTCGTCAGTGGCATCCAGAAACACAGCTCACAGCCAAAAAGTGCAGCATTTATGATAAAAAATGACCTACCTGGTGGGCGTGGTCTATTTGAAGCATCTTGGTCTTCGTAGTTGCACCAATTAAACTCGAGTGAGTTCAGCCTGAATTGTGTCCCAATAAAAAGTTTTATAAAATACCCAGTGGTTCGAGGCACCATCATTGCTTCATTATGCTGCTAATTCATGCCGGCGTGACGGGGCTACCTCCCATACTGACAACGCTAAGTAGCAGATCACGGGAACGCCATTGTAGCGGCGGGGCTCCTTCCGCGACCGAGGCAGGCCACTTTAATTAAGTTAAAAAGAGTTACCTCATATGGAAAGAGCCACTTCAGATAGGTAATTGTCCATACTTTATTCACGCTGGCTACACGCAGAATAAAACAACAGATTGTCCTCATAGCATCTTAGCCAAATGAGTTTAAAATCATTAGATTCTTCATCAGTGGCATTCAAAAACACAGCTCACAGTCGAAAAGTGCAGCCTTTTATGATAAAAAATGACCTCCCTGGTGGGCGTGGTCTATTTGAAGCATCTTGGTCTTCGTAGTTGCACCGATTAAACTCGAGTGAGTTCAGTCTGAATTGTGTCCCAATAAAAAGTTTTATAAAATACCCAGTGGTTCGAGGCACCATCATTACTTCATTATGCTGCAAATTCATGCCTGCGTGACAGGGCTACCTCCCATACTGACAACGCTAAGTAGCACATCACGGGAACACCATTGTAGCTGCAGGGCACCTTCCGCGACCGAGGCAGGCCACTTTAATCAAGTCAAACAGAGTTACCTCATATGGAAAGAGCCACTTCAGGTAGGTAATTGTCCATACTTTATTCACGCTGGCTGCACGCAGAATAAAACAACAGATTGGGAGGTCATTTTTTATCATAAAGTATAGCACATCCTAACCACCCCACAAAGCTCACAGTGCTCCTACCCTCCTTTTTTCTCCTTACTCGCTTCAAATGAATCACAAAATGGCTTTTGACCCTTCCTAGTTGCAACCATTCAAACCGCTCGCAGCCAATAAGCAGCAAGCTGGTGCTCGTAACGCCTCAGCCAATCAGATGGCAGAATTCCCAAACATCAATAAATGTAAATGTCAATATTTCTCCAAAACTACTGAACGGATTTACAACAAATAAACAAAAGCGTGCTTTCTAGACCAAGACCCTGCTCCCTGCCAAATTTGGCGTAATTCAGTTCACCCGCATGGAGAAAACACGTTTTTGGGACCCCCCCTTTTTTCTCGGCCCCCCCTTGACGAATCACCACCAAACTTTCAACATAGGAGGTGATATGAACAAAGAATTAGTTTGGAAGTTTCATGAAGATTCATCAAATGACGCCAAAGTTATAAGTAAAACAAAAAAAATTCTTCCTATGGAAACTTGGTCCTAGCTATAACTACCTACTGGCGACCGCCTGTGGGTGGTATAAATATATATATATATATATATATATATATATATATATATATATATATATATATATATATATATATATATATATATATATATATATATATATAATTCTTTCTAAAATTCATGATTGGTGTGCCGGGGCTTGATCTAGTGTGTCCCTACTCAAGAGCCCCATAAGCTCATACAGAAAGGACCTTTGAAGCCACAGATATTCATCTCTATTACTGCGCAGTCCACATGTTAGTGATTAACTATGGGATATTTGGATATAGGGACAATCCCACGTACAGACTAGAAATACAGTTGTTGGGTGAAGGAGGAGTTATATAAGCCCTGCACTGCTTAGGCCCCTGCAAGTGTTGCCTGTGAATGCCAACACTATACTGATTGGTTGTGGGGAGTTTTATTATATGCCAACTGATTCAGGAGACCCACGCTCGAAAAGGTTCTGTGGGAGGCTAACTGGCGCAGGAGCACTAAATGGACCTGTGACTTCAGGGGATGAGACATCATCCCTCTTTTGAAACTTGGCGGTGTCTGGACCAGTTCTCACATGAGATCGTTTGATGTATTTAGGGTAGAATTCAACAGAACTTGCCATTTGTAGTAGGCTGGCTAATTATATAATATACCAAAGTACAGTATAGTGTGTACAGAGTCCAGTGGATCCCTAGAGGTATAGCAGAGGCTACAGTAAATAATAGCTTACTCTCTTTTGTAGTAGTGTGGTTGAGCAGTAAGGCTTATCAGAGGGTAGTGTAAGCATTTGTTGTACACACTCAGGCAAAAAGAAATTATGTCATACGCTCAAATACTGAATCCAGACCAATTGTTTTTATAAAAAGTTGTTATGGTCACGGCATGGCCAAGACGGCGGCGGTGTAGCAGCGACTCCCTGGAGTTCCACTCGGCATGGCCGAATAAATCATATATTTGGGCACCCCGTGAGCCCCATACCTCTGTTAGTGATCTGCAGAGACAGGAGGGGGTGCACACTCATTTAGCAGCTTCGGAGCCTTATTGTGCCCAAGGGGGTTGGTCCCCACAAGGAGTTGTCCAGCAGCCACCATAGTACCAGACTCTTGGCTGCAGAGGTAACAGAGGAGCAGTGCGACGAGGTTGGAATACCTGGAAGAAGTGATCAATCGAGTCGGTGAAGCGGACGCGTCCAGACATGCGAAGCGAAATAGCGGAGCCACTAGCGGTGGGCCCGATGCAGAGGCCTTGTACTCCCAAGGAAGGTGTCTGAGGTGGTATGAGGCGCAACCACACACCCCAAATCCAGGGGTTGCAAGAGCATTGCGCCTAGCACTTGAAAAACTTGCCCCATGGAGGAAGTCCTCCCGGGGATCGGCCAGGCGGGAGTAGTTCGCAGTGACCCCCTTCTGCGCATACGAATCTCCGAGGGCCAGTGAGCCGACACCTGAGCACTAAAAGGCTCTTACGAGGCCTTGGTGTTACTCAGTACACTTACCTAGGGCACCAGCACATGCGCAATGTTTACCAATAACGCGATGAGGAGGAAAATGGCAGTCCGGGGATGCTGCAACTAAAGTAAGGCGTTTTTATTTAATTTTAACTTGTTTTTTCAAAGTTTTACTCAATTGTTAATAGGGCAGGAGGGAGGCGGGTGGCATAGCAGAGCTACATGGAGTTTCACAGAGTTTGTTCTCAACTCCGTGGCCCTCCGCGTAGCCCAGCTATGCCCACTACGCCCACGGTTAAATGTATCCGACGTTGAGTGGGGATCTCAGATTACATAACAAACAAGGCTTCACTATACATCCTACATGGTGTAAATTCATGTGGGGAAGGTAAAGGAGGGTCTCTCAACCAAGGTTGGGCTATCACAACCAGGGATTAGGGATTTTCATTCCCCATGCAATGAGAGGGAAGGGGCAAATACCCCTTTGGCACACAGCTAGGAAATCTCCAAATTGGAAGACTTGGGTTACCCACACTATCTAGCAGACACCAAGTGAAAGGGACGACACACGATTGAGAGAGAGAGGAAATCTAGTCTGATGAACATACATCTACAATGCTTCAATGGCACCACTTAACACTTCAATAGTGAGCCTCAATGTGCGGGCCTCAACTCTACAGCAAAACAAAGGGCACTCCTATCCTACCTCAAAGAAATAAATGCAATATCTGCCTTCTGCAGGAAACCCATCTGAGACGCGCAGACTGGACGCACCTCCTGTCCCGCTGGTTTGACCGCCAATTTTTTACGTTCATGCCTGTGAAGAAGGCAGGAGTGGCAGTGATTTTTGCAACGCACTACCCAGGGAGAATACTAGGGGTGCAAACAGAAATACCGAGTAGGTTGTTGTCACTTCGGGTGGTTGTAGGAGGTCATCACTATACATTGACATCTATATATGAGCCCAATGAGGACAAGAGGTGTTTCTTAGGGAAGCAATATGCTTGATTCTGGAAACCTCGGGTAAAAACCTTTTTAGGGGAGACTTTCATATAGTAAAAGACCCTGCTCTTGACAGAACTACACATCGACCTGGCAATTTGGGAGCATTATCTACATCCATGCAGCAGTGGTTGGCGGAGGTGGGACTCCAGATGCCTGGCTGCAACGTAACCCTTCTGCTCATCTCTATGACTTCTTCTCGGCAGCCCATCAGTCTTACGCCTGGCTAGACTTCTTCCTAACCACACCACAAATCACTCTAGAGATTTTGGGCAATCTCTGGCTACGCACTCATTAGCCTTTCCTGTTGCTTAGAGGGGGACTATCAGAGGCACAGAGTATGGAGACAACCAAAATTTAGAACACAATGACGATGGTCACACGCACATAGACTTACTATAAGACACACTGAAGGTGGTCATTTGGGTACAGTTTCTCGCGATAGCGGCCAGATTGAATAGGGACAGGAAAGTAAAAAGGGACTGACTATAGGGGCAGGTCAGAGAAGGGGCTGTTCAAGTGCACTGCCAGCTTATCAAAGCCTGCAAGCAGCTGAGAGCACTGAATGTCGATAGGGCTGAATACTCCCTTCTCCACACTAAACAGCGCTTTCATGACGGGGGGAACAAAGCTGGGAGGCCTTCTAGTAAAGATAGGAACTGCGCACGGCGACACAGTACAAGGAGATGAACTAACAGCTCTTGAATTTGAAAAATTCTACACAACCCTTTTTTACACCCCTCTGTTGAAGCAGCAGAAGCGGCGTATGTTGCCCAGGCACAGGTCGCCTCTCTTCCAGCCATGGATGCAGACAAATTAGATGCAGATATCAAGCCAGACGAGGTCTTGAGGGCGAACAAGGGACTGGCACCGTAGGGGCCCCAGGGGAAGATGGATTTTCGTTTGACTTTTTTAAGATCCTGGCCCGAGATTAATCCTGATTCTCACATGACTCTTTATTACCTTCAGTACTGAAGGAACAATCCCCATTTCTATGCGGATGGCCACGGTGGTGGTCTTGCTAAAGCCGTGAAAAGACCTGAAGAAGTGCACATCATACGGCCCAATCTGGTTGCTGAATCTTAATCTCAAAACCTTATCCAGCATACTGGCAGCCCGCTTAGCGCCACACATGCAGGGGCTGCTGGAGCCGTGAAAATACCTGAAGAAGTGCAGATCATACTTCCCCGTCTGGCTGCTGTATGTTGATCTCAAAATCTTCACCAGCATACTGGCAGCCCGCTTAGCACCACACATGCAGGGGCTGGTGGGCCCCGACCAGTCCGGCTCTATACCTGAAAGAGGTTGTAGCGGTAGCTCCAGATGACATTCCACCTTATTGACAAGACCCAATGTGCTTAGAAGCCGACCTTGCTCTTGTCGGTAGATGCCAAGAAAGGGTTTGATCGGGTCCAATGGCTTTATCTGCACCTGGTTTTGGCGAGATTTGCCCTAGGAACTCAGTACTTGCAATGGGTCAACAGCACATATAAGGCTCCTGAGGCACGAATTAATGTGAATGGGGTTAGGTCTCAAAACGTTAAAATCGGGAGAGGCACCCGCCAGGGATTTCACAACTTGGTGTGTTACTATCAATCGGCCCAATTACGTTAAATGGTCTAATGGTATAAGCTAATGTCCGAAAAGAATTGGTGCATCATAGTTCGGGCAATGGAAGGCATACATATGTGGAAGGTACCATGGCTACCCAGACATTACCACCCAGTAGGGATATACCTCTTCCAGGTGTTAAAAGGCACTATGACTGTGTAGGACAGGGTCCAAGTGGTACAAGGTCTATCAACTCCTAGGTCCCCATTGACCCCTTACATAGGTCACCCGGAGTTCCTACGAGCATGTCATGGACAAATCTACCTTACATGGCAAGAAGCTAACTGGAAGAGTATGGGGGATCTCTTTGATGAGAACGGGCTAATGAATTTCCCCCAACTATCAGCAGGATGCGGTCTCCCCAAATCTACATACTGTCAGTACCTTGCCCTAAGACACTGGGTGACACAGCCGAAAGTTAGCATGCAAGCAGGGTGCCCTTTATTGAAATTCGAGAAAGGGTTCATAACCAGAATCTCAGACAAACGTCTATTGTCAGACATATACGCCTTTTTAATTATAACCACACAGCGAAGTAAGACACCAGCACAGCTCAATGGGAGACAGAATGTGTGTGGGAATTTTCCCCAAAAGAATTACAGGACATTGTACACAGAGCTAGAGCCTCCTCCTGTAGCAGGGCAGACAAGGAGATGTTCCTCAAAATAGAGCATTACTGGTATTACACCCCAGATATAGTGGTCGGCTGGAAACGGGGGCAGATTCTCACTGCTGACGAACTGCTGCCAGATAGGCACCTTGACCCATCTGCTGTGGGAGTGCCCCAAGATACAGCCCATTTTAGGACTCCATATTGCCTGACATAAATACTACTTATGATCACTGTTCCCAATGACCTGCGCGCGCTCATCTCTGTTAACTGGAGCGCGCAGTGCTGTGCGTGGAGCGCGCACATACACACGGCACATCCCAGGAAACACCCGTTTTTCACGCCACTCGCAGTTTAAAAGCAGAGGTGCGAAAAACTGGTGTTTCCTGATTGCGGAGGGCGGCGGAATAGACCAAGTCCAACAAAAGACGTAGGAGTGGCAGGTAAGTGTTGCGGCAGCCTGTGGGCACTTGCTTTCGTTTGAATTAACAGTCTGGCTGCGGGGCATAATGAGTGCTTTAAGTATTTATGTTAATTGCAGCGCCATCGTGAGCTGCGATTAACAATTAATACTTTAAACAAAAGCACACAATCTGCCCCAAGTGTGTTGATGGCTCATACTTACAATGTGAATGAATACAGGGAACGGGTATGTGGAGTAGTATAGATTCCAGCCTCGTTGTCTGGCTGCCGTCAGCAGCACTAGAATTCCCAGAAAAAATAAATAAAAAGATTTACAGGAACCTTGGCTGAATGTATAGGTTTTGCATTCCCTCGAGTGCTTCGAAAAGCACAAGTAGCGGACGTGAGGTCTTTGTGTTTACAGATGAATCTAATTGAATTTAATTCACTGCTAAAAAAATCTGCGATGCAGAATCTATAGTGTTGCCTGCATAAGAAGATAATTAATTAGCAGAAGGCCCGCTTGAAACTGGTAGTAGATGCTCTGATTGAAACTAAGGACAAGTGCGTCACAGCGCAAACCTGGAGGGATCCGTGCTTGCAGCTTGCACTTGTTGGACACTGGAAAAAAATCAAATGTGCACTAATGCTGCATGGAGCAGCGCGACATGTCACAGCAGACACAATAGCAGAGGTGAAGACTCGTTTAGGGGCCAAAGTCAGAGAGCAGGCCCCCAAAAAGAGACATATTTATAGTGGAGGAAGGCAGGGTCAGAAAATAGAACGGAAAATGGACTTGGGCACAAAATTCGAGATACAGAAATACAACCATAACAAAATACGGATTAACCCCACCCCCAACCACCCCCCTCCCAGCACACACACATCACTATCACCAGCCAACACTCGAAATTTCTTTCTACCCCAGGAAGTTAAATCTCTTGGGCCTCATTTATGAGGCCTTGCGTCAGTTTTGCGCTGCGGATGCGTCACTTTTTGTGACGCATCTGCGGCGTAAAACATGCGCCTCATTGTGCTATATTTAAAAAGTGACGCATCTAGGTAGATGCGTCACTTTTTAAACCCCTGCGCCACATTATACCTGCGTCAGGTATAATGTATGCAGAGGGGGCGTTCCCCCGCAAAAAGCCTCGTAATAGTGACGCAGTGAAATCTATGAGATTTCACTGCGTCACTTTTAGGATGCTGTTGCGTCAAAATCTTGCGCCTGCCTCACAGCAGGCGTAAGACTGACGCAAGCCCTGTCACATGGGGCTTTCCCCATGTGAAAGGACGCATTGCTGGAGATGCGTCACTTTTGTGACACACTCCAGCAATGCGTCACTTTTGCGCTTACAGATGCGTCAGAAATACTGACGTATCTGTAAGTCCTTGCGACATGATGCGTCATACATTAAATATGACGCATCATTGGTGTCGCAAGGAGTGCGCAGTGAAAAGTGACGCATCGCTGTTTTCACGCAGCGATGCGTCACTTTTCATAAATGAGGCCCCTTGTGTATTAAACAATACCAAAGCATTTCTCTGCGATGTCTCTGCAAGCCAGGTCGGCATCACAAATGATAGCGCTAGTGTATGTTTCATACAGTCTGTGATCTCAGTTTTCATTAGGGTAGATTTCTTTTTGGACATGTTAATGAGATGTAGGGTAATGCAGAAACATTCTGTAGTTGTCTGCTGTGTCCTAGGCATTGCCTCTGAATGTCTCAGTCCATGATTATCTTCTACCTGTGTTTTCTAGTTACTTGTGGAATAGGTGACGTTGTTGTTTCTTCCATGTTGCTGTAAAGAAGGGGAATAGCACAGAGCCCAATATAGCCCCTTTAATGTCTGAAATCCCCTGGATTTTCACTAGTCGACTCTTGACTCTCTCATCAGATCTTTCCTTGTGCAAATGATCTTCCCTTTTGCATACCCACTGTCAGTTGTTTGAAGCCAGAAGTGTACAGGTTTCCCCGTCTCCCATCCCATTCTTCTCTCTTTTTCCCTTTGGCTGCCTCTTCTTTGCTTTCTCTCTTACCGGTTTTCCATTCTCTGTTCTCCCTCCCAGTTCTCCAAACCATCTGGCTCCCTTTCTTTTTCCATCCCTCTCTTACCAATTTCTTCATTACCCCTTCTCCATTTCTCGTCATTGCGCCCTGACTTTTTTTCTCCTTTAGTCCTCTCTCCCCCTTTCTCCGCACTAAATCCTGTTTCTCACTAGTCTCCTTTTCTTTTTCCTTCTGGCTCCTATGTTGCAATTTTGAAAACACATACCCTTATCCATGAATATTAGATGGAAGCACATTTAGAATTTGGACATGCGTGCCTCTGCAGTGTCGGTGACCTGGACATCAAAAAGCTGAGATCAGATCATACATTCAAAGATGTTCTGATCAGGGGTCCCAGAAATAAGTTTGGCCCAGGGCCCTCAAAATCCTTGTGTTGTCCCTGTGCATTTGTTAAAGTTTTTATTTTAATCGCAGCACCCATAATGAGCTGTAATTAACAACTGCACACAATTAACCAGCAGCCTAGTCCTATTAATAAAAGAAATGCAGCAACATAGCTGCCATGGTTTCAAATTGCAATGTGGGATGTTTTCATAATTTCACTATGATTATTAGTGCCATTTGAACAGGGCCGGCTTTAGTGTTGGGTGCCCCTGGTGTGACAATGTTTGTTGGCACCCCAATGACCCCCTCAGCTATGGATACTCTCATTACCAACATTTAACAGTTCCCCTCAAGTCCATAACCCCTCTCTGTTTCATATTTATTTTGTTTAATAGCGCCACCCATACCAGTGTAAGGTGTTAAGCAATTGCATACACATTACACAGAGACACTGAATCATAGTGTGTAAATCTATGTATAGGAAATGTTACATCACACAGGAATAGAATTTGTCGGAGGCACAAGTCATCCATACTGGTAGAGAGTATAGTTTAAAAGTTCTTGGTCTGAAGCAGCATACACTGAGAATTTAAAATGTAACACCATAGCTTTACTGATAAGAATTGATTTCTACCCAAGTGAAAACTTTTAGTAAGAATAGGATAATGAATGGTTGGGGGGAATATTCATAATGTTCTAATCTATACCGTACAGTTTGCATGCAGCTCTTTCATACCTATTAGCTCACTGTTCTATAGTAGGATTTGAATGAATAAACTGCAGGTGGAAATGCACCATCTTTTCAGTTTTTTAATCAAAAGTTTGGAGTGATATTTGGCGCTGCACACGCGCGCAGTCTGGTTCCTGGCGCACAAAGCCATGGCTGCAGCGCATAGAGACCCTACACTGCTGCACACAGAGGAAAGAAATTAGAGGGAACATTGCTTATGATACCGACTTGCCACGATTTCCAAGTTACATATTATTAGGCCTTCCAAATGCCTTAACATACCTTTGAAATCATGTGGGGGAAGAGCCATTATGCTAGCCTTGGGGCGACCGAAGAGCCATTATGCTAGCCTTGGGGCGGCCCAACAGGTGATATTGACTAGGTTGGATAAGGAGGGCATCCCAACCAGGTTGGATTGGTTACATAAGTTAATGGGAGGTGTTAGGAATGGAGAAGATAACAGCCAGCATGTCACATAGACTCCTTCGTTTTGATAGAACCTGGAAATCCACTTTGGAGTTTTTATCCACTGAATTTAACGAACTTACATGCCCCATGTACCTACGTGTGCTCAGATTTACTAGAGATCCCTCCCAGGACCTGAAGACACCCCAGCGGCAGGAACGCAAGACAGAAGAAGATACCCACTAGACACAACAATACAACAATAGCTAGTGCTGGTCTCCCCACATCCCTCTACTTTCCTTCCCCCTCTGCCTTTCTAGTTTCTATCCCTTTTCTCTTTATCTATTCTATAATGTTTCCCACCGGCCTGTATGTTGTAAGTGGTGATTTTGTTTTGAAAATACAATAAAAAGATGTAAACCATAAAATGTTGTTATTTAGTTGTTTTATTTCTAAAACCAAGCTTTACTTAGTAGCAGGTAAGTTATACTTTTCATACAATGTTACTTTTCAAAATACCGTGAACGCTGGTTTTGGAGGAACATTCAGGTTACTTTTGCAGTTGAGAAAATGGTTTGTTAGCTGTTCAAAAGCACTCAAAATTATTGTCAGATTACTTTGCAGTTACTTTTATAGTTTAGCATGAAACAAACTCCTAACACAGTTTGAGCAACACAGGAAATCAGTAAACAGGTTAACTCTTTTAAAGGCACTAAGTTACTTTTGTTGCAGTACAAGACAGTTCAACAGTTCAAAATTGTTTGGAGAAAACCCACAATACATTCCAATGGAGAAAAAACGAATAAATGGTTTTGAATATGGAGTTTTGGGGGGCGGGGGAAGAACCAAGGTACCGCAAGGTTCAGTTTGAAACTCAAGGCGCACCACCAGCGGCACTAGGGCGAATAGGTGCAGAGTGCAGGGTGCCAATATTAGCCAATTGGGCTATGGGACACCCCGGTTGGTGACTGCTCACGGGCAGGCCACTAGGTCTTGGGAGTAAAGCTCCTGAGATTAAGGTTAGGGCAAAGGGCGTCCCAGGTTGGCACATAGTTCACACCACCAGTGGCTCATGGGCGGCCAGGTGCACAGGAGGTGTCAGGAACCCAATGCTTCCCTATAGAGGATTGGGGTAGAGGAAAAGGACTGCAGGCTGGAGCCAGAAGACTGGACGAAGGGAACCAATGACTAGAGGATGAAGTTGAAGAGTTGCTGGACACAAGGACACCATTAGTCGGGCACCACAGGACTCAGGGGCTGCAGGTGCAGGGGTGTTCTTTTGTGTTGGGTTCTTCTCACTGGTTCTGAGGTTGAAATAATAACTACTTTTGCACTGTTTTTATTTTGATGATCTATAGATGAAGAATAAAGGTGTTCTCTATTGCTAACCAATTTTAATTTGCACATTAACTCTCATATTTCTGCACTGCACCATCACTCTTAAAACTCATTGTCCTTCACATCTGTTGGATTGTAGCAAATCTTTGAGACCTCTCATTTCAAAACATCCCTGAGCGCCTCCCTCTCAGAGAGGGGGTTGTAGCCCTTGGTTGCACTAGGTTGCAACCAAGAGGAGCTCCCAGATGATGAAGCATGTCACTAAGGTGAGTGATGGGATTCCGTCCTTTGTAAAGGATCTCCACAGATTACACTATATGGTTTTCGCTGTTTTCTTTTCTTTTGTTTCTTCATTGTACCAGTTGCAATAAGAGTGATCTCCCGGCTCGATTAGACCCATGGACATTATGTTTGTTAGTTATGTTATGTTTGGGGAATAAGTCCATGCAGTGGTCTTAAAACGTTCCCTTAGACCCTCTACTCTCTATATTGTTGTTGTTATTTATGACAACCAACTGTTCTTTGATAAAAACATCAATGCAGTGACTTCGTCATCTTTTTTGTTTTCAATATTTTGAGGAACATTTTCTATTCATTCCGTAAGCATGCAGAAATTGTTGGTTACCACACTTGTGCTGTAGAAACCTGACTATGATGCACTATATGTTAATCTTCAGCAGTGACTCTTAAATAAATTACAAGTTCTGCAGAATGTCGTGACGTGCATGATACTTAGGATCCCTAAGCATCACTCCGGCTCTCAAGCCTTGGCTCAGCTCAATTGGTTACCTATTCGCCACCAAGTTGATTTAAAGACACTTTGCATTGCTTTCAAAATATTTAATGGCCTGGACCCTGAATATCTGAAACAGAAATTCATGTGGTATCACCTGTTCAGAATCTTGTTGTCTTCCTCTGCCCTAAATGTGCTGGTTCCCAAAGCCAAGAGAACTTATTGGGGTGGTAGGAGTTTCATCTACTGTTCAGCCAAGAGATGAAACTCTCATCCTCTTTATTTGAAGAAAGTACAGATCTTCATGCTTGTAGGAAAGCGCTGAAAACATTGCTTTTTAATCAATAGTTTTTTTCCTTTTTTCTCCCCAAGTCAGGATCTTCTGTCACAAATCTCACACACCCCATATATCCTCTTTCCTTCCACTGAAAAAGCAGTAGTGCACTATAAAAAAGAAAAAAGAAGTTGCAATTCAGCACTCTTCCAAGGCATATTTATTCATAAGCTTCCTTCTTCTAATTCTGCTAAAATCGAGGAGTGTTCTGATGCGGTGATGGAAGGGTACTCTTTTTACCTAGTGCGTTAGCCTGTGATTAGTGACATTCTAAACACAATCCCTGCCAGTTTCCCACCTAACGGAGTCACACTTTTGTAGAACTTCTTGGCTAGTTTGCTTGCAAATTATCCCAGAAATCTAGGTCCAAATTTGTTAGGATCTAATGTTCAGAGCCCCTGGTCCATACCCAGTTCCTGCCATGTGGAGTGGAAATGAGGAACCACTCCCTCTTCAAAGACTGGAAACAGCATTCTTCTCCGCTGCGATCAGACAAAAATTGCTAATAGGGTTCTTCTGATTAAATGTTTCGGTCACCTAACCCTCCTCTTGGCATAACATTGTCCAAAACCAGGCCTCATCCATAGCCACGTATGAGACCTCCTGCTCATGCCTATTGTCAAGTGACAAATTTCCAGATACATGACTTATAATCCTGGAACCCTGATATACCTCCGTAAAAAATTGTTGTCCAAGGATTCTCATTTTTAATTTGTGTTTTTTGATCATTAGAGAATTAATTTAGTTTGAGTAAACATTGCTGATCAGGGCCAAATTTGTCGGGACAACATTTTTAAAAATGGCAGATGATGCAGTGATGATGTAATATTTCAGGAACCATGAGAACTGTATACTTCTTTTTGGTATCAAAACATAGTTTTTGGGGGTCAAGTAGTCTAATAGAGACAGAAAATAACTCCTCAGAGCAACCCTTCTCCCATTTTACAAAATGTCAGCTATAATAGAGGGAGAACAGACATATATAGAAAAGAAACAAATAATAATTGTTTTTAATCCTTTTATGAATACACCAAACATGTTTATGATCTGGATATGAAATAAAATATCATTTTTATCACTCCTGTTTTAGACACATTTTTATAGTTCACTTGATGTTTTTGTTTCAGAAATTGCTGTGGTACATTTGCAGAATGTTGAACATTTGAGAAGTGCATATCGAAAGAGGTATCTTTTTGAAGCACAGGTTTTGCAAGTACATGTACGTGTAAGTTCTATGGGTAAAGGCTTTAGAAGTTTATTAGGTTTTAGCACCTCATCAATATCTTCCCAAGCAAATTCACATGGATCTTTCTGTACATATGCATGATCCAAAACATTTACACATATTCTGATCATGTAAAACACTTTGTCTCCACGCGCAGAATATGATGCTGGTGGAAGCTCAAAGGGCACTTAGCAGGACTTATCTCTTGAACTCATTGTACCGAACATCGTCAAATGTGTGACAGTCAGAACTCATTTTCCACACACTCACCAGGTATTTCTCTACATCTTTAAAGTCATATTCTTCTTCTGTCTCAGCAAATCTTTTTAGAGACTTCACAGGTTCAGCATTTAAAGCTCCAAGTGTTGTTCTAATTTTGCTCATAGTGTCAGCACACGTGCCTTGATGAGAACACTTGGCATCTCTGGGTCAAGTTTCCTGTACAGAATATTAAGCGCCTTTTCCATAACTTATCCATAAATCGGACAATCCTTGAATTATGAGCATTGCAACAAGTTTAAGTATGATAATATCATCTTATTATTTTGACAGTACAATGACTCACTTGGAACCATGTCAAACAGTCGACTCAACATGTGGCATAGCACGAAGGTCATGTACAGTATGGCCCTTACCTTTTGAATATATATCTGTAGGCACCAAATCCTCATTGACAATCATTACACTTGCAATAATTGGAAATTCAGTGTTCACTGAAGCATCAGCAATGTTTTGGAGACTTAACATTTCCAAGTTCTTCTTGTTCGATGTTGATGACCAGAATTTATCAAGTTGCATAGGAAAAGGTGCTACATTTTTGATGCAGGCAACCTGGCAAGGTCAATTGTTCCACTTCTAGGGCTAGATGTAGGTAATTCCCATTTACAGACTCTTAAATACCGAATTTTACCGATTCGGTATTTAAGAGTCTGTAAATGGGAAGGGGGCAGATTTAGGTAATTTTAAAATCTGAATTACCGAATCTGTAAAATTCGGTATTTACAGATTCTGTATTTACAGAATCGGTAAATACCGAATCCTGCAATGGTGCAGGGGGTGTCACTTTGACACCCTCTAGCACCCCAAGTACAGGCTTGTGTGCAATGTGGCACACAGACATGCCCTAAGGGCATGTCTGTGTGTCACATTGCACAGGTGTGCATGCACAGATGTGCATGCACACCTGAATTCGGTATTTTACCACACAATAGGATTGTGTGGTAAAATACAGACTCTGAAGGGCCTGTGGCACTGTAAACTGTGCCACCTACATTTGTAATTACAGAATCAGTATATTTACCGATTCGGTAATTTTACCGAATCGGTAAATATACCGATTCTGTATTTTTCAGCCCCCTACATCTGAAAACCCTAATACCGGTCGGAAACGGCCGAAATCGGCCGTTTCCGACCGGTATTAGGGCTCCTACATCTGGCCCCTAGTGACATATAGTCCACAACAACAGCAGTTTTCAATGATGACAACTTTTTGTACTGAAATTCTTCAGGGGAAAGTTTTTTTTTCAAGGTCTTGTACGAATTTGTGCTCCACTGGTTTGGTTGCAGCATTTCCATCAAATAATGCTTTTGTTGGAAGAAGATCATGCGACAGAATATCCTTGATAAATTCCCCCTTTTATTTTGCTCCATCCATTTGATTATGTGCTTGCCAAAATAATTTTGTTTTAACCTGTTTTGTAATGGCTGGCTGGATGAAACTCTCACTATGTCAATTAAAGTGTAGAAGTTTAGCTTTAGTGATTAAGTTAAACAGCTTTTTCTCTTTCAATACAAATCACTCCTGCCTCAGTTCTGTGAATAGTTTTGATTAAGTATGGGCGGAAAATCCGTTCCGCTCGCGGATTTTGCGGATTTTCGGTAAATTCGCGATCCGCGAACGCTCGCGAATTTACCGAAAATCCGCAAATTCGCACGCAGCAGATTTTTTTTTCTTGGTGATACAATTTTGCGGCGTGCGGCATAAGTTCGCAATTGCGAACATGTAGGTGCGGCGGGCAGCAACAATCTCGCACTCACGAAATTACAAAATTTGCAATTCTGCACAAGAAATCCACTAGCAAGCAGCATAGACCTTCTGAAAATGATGATTTTTATCACAATAAGTCCTCAGGTTGACATTTGCCTGCCCTTTTTTGGATTTGAGGCCTTTTGACTTTCTTTGGATCACTTTTGGATTAGAAACCAACTTTCACAAGTAAGTTTGTTTGGGGCATTACATTTGCTGTTCTGCAGAAAAACGAGTTTTGCTAAACTGAAAGCACTCAGCAGGTGCAAAAGTTCAAATTCATCATTAGTAACCATTCCCTGTAGTGCTTCCTGACTGGGGCCCCTCCAGAGTTCAGTTGCTAGTTGCAACAATTGTATGACCCTGCTCTGACCCTCACAGTCGGATCATAGAATAGCTACAAGTAGGCCACAAAGGTCCTGGGAAAAAAAATTGCACTGCAACAGAAAGCAAATGACAGATAAGGAAGCAGGTGCCAGACTGGAATTTTAAAACAGTGACACATTAATAAATCAACCACCAAATTAATTCATGTCATTTGAAGCAGGGCAGGTGTGCTTGCTTTTTCCCCCCATAATCTACAGTGATGATGATGAACCAGAGGGTGGCATTGATGTACTAGAGGGTGGCATGGGTGAAACAGAGGGTGGCAGTGTTGAAACAGAGGGTGCTGTGAACCTGTGATGATGAATCAGATGTAGAAACAACATAGTCGCGACCGTTGCGTGCCGACAAGTAAGTTCGAAATTGCGAACTGGTACAAAATCCTCGCGAACTGGCAGAAACCCTTGCGAACACTATAACAACTAAAAAATCTGCAAATCGTCGAGAATTCGCGGATTTTGCGGATTGCGAGTTCGCAAATACGCGAACGCCAGATTCGCAAAATTCGCTCATGCTTAGTTTTGATCCATGTTCCAGCACATCTAGTAGACATGTCTTTATATCGTTAGCCACATATTGTTTGTTCACGAAGTTGTGTAGCCGCACAGGTTCAGTCATTTCAAAGGAGTTTCCTAGCTGCTCTACGAAATGAAGAATGCTGTCAATATGTGTATTAAACAGTTCCCCTCTCTTTCCTACAAGTCCATGGTGAGGAACAGTTTCACGATGGGTCATTAATTTTGGATTTGTCATCCCTCTGAAAACATTGTAAATAGAAAGGACTACATGGTAAACTAGCTTCTGTTGTGTAACATATTACTCTAAAAAAAGAGTCACCCTCTTAAACCAAAAGGGATGGAATAGATAGAACCAACAAACAAACAATTTCCTCTTTGTGTCCATAAATCCTCTGTATATAAATGAATAGTCCAAATCGATTGCACTGGATAAAACACTGCATATATATTATTTGTCTATATCACCAATTATCTTTGTCTCTTTTTTTTAAACAATATAAATCTGTTTATTAAATTATTAAAGTAAGATCACAATATACGATTCAATTATAATTCAATAAAACTATT
Source organism: Lissotriton vulgaris (assembly GCF_964263255.1). Taxonomy (NCBI): domain Eukaryota; kingdom Metazoa; phylum Chordata; class Amphibia; order Caudata; family Salamandridae; genus Lissotriton; species Lissotriton vulgaris. Next base: position 2,123,395,564 of record NC_141687.1, on the reverse strand, counting down.
TAAAAGACATGAAGATATATCTATCATCTAAATACAAAGAAAACATCTGTGTGTTATCTCAAATATACAATATTTCTCAGTCAAACTCTCCATTTTTAAAGATGCACTTTATGCATCCAACATAGTAAACATACAGAGATTATTTAAATTGAAAACAAGTAAACAATCAATCCCTGTATATCAAACATAATAGGTCCTTTTCCCTAGCAATTCTGTCAAAGCTGCATTTTGGCCGTTCTTGGAATCAATCCCGCCTTCCTCAGGACAAATTCATGTATATAAAAACTTCATATAATACAACAATTATTGCTTAATTTTCAGCCTGATTCATGTACGGGCCGTTTTGCGTGGCCCTAATAGCGAATCATAGCGACTCGCTATTGAGGACACGCAAAACGGCATTCATGTAGGAATTGCTAAATCAATAGCGATTCCTACATGTTCTCTATTTGCGAGTAGCAATTTGCTACTCGCAAAAAAAGGAATTTCTCCCCATTCAATCCTATGGGCCAAAAGGCCCATAGGAATGAATGGGGAGTATCCCTTATTTGCGAGTAGCAATTTGCTACTCGCAAATCAGATAGCGATTTTAAGGGTGCCAGGGGTGTCCAAAGGACACCCTGTAGCACCCCTAAAATGCACATTTGAACAGGTGTTGCGCACACACATGTCCAAAGGACATGTGTGTGTGCAACATGCAACTTAGAAAAATGCTTTTAAAAGCATTTTTCTATGTTTTTGCTATTTACCGAGAGGTCTGACCTCTCGGTAAATAGCGGCCCAATTTTGCTAAATCGCAATTTTTGCAAGTGTCATGAATAGCATTTAAGGAATCTCTAATAGAGATTCCTTAAATGCTAATCCTCGCATATTTGCTAATTCCTCATTAGCGATTTTAGCGTTTGGGATTGTGAATCCCAAATGCCAAAATTGCACTCGCAAAAGGCAAGATTCTGAGAATCTTGCCCTTTGCGAGTGCAATTTTGCTTCATGAATCAGGCGGATAGTATCCAAACACTATTTCCTCTGAGTGATTCTTCTAATGGTGTACATACAACCACCTCTGGTGAAGTTATTTCTCTGTGGATCGGAGGACAGTGAGTGCTCTGTAGAGCCAATCTAGCACCCTTTCTCCAAAGTAAGGAAGGCCTTCAGAGCAATACAAGTACCTCATAGATCTTATCTTTCTAGGTTATTTCCTACTTGGTCATTTTATAATCCAGGATATGCTTATCGTCTGTTCCAGTTTCATATCTGGTGCCACAGCACTGAACATTCGATCTTTGTCTTTCACCACAAAATGTCTTTGGATGATTTTTCTGTGGAGGTATGATTATTCACCTCTAGCTTTTTCACTCTTTGCGAATACCAAGACTGATATCTCACTAGTTCATGCAATCAAATTTGCCAAACATATCAATTAGTGGCTGCATGGTCTTCATGTGCAACTCCCAATCACCTTCTGGATCAGCATCTACCAAGTTATTCACTGGAGCTATCATGTGTAAAACATTTCCCCAGTACTGGAAAAGTTCTTTTTTTTCTTCACATTTTCTGAGAAATTCTATGAACTTGTTTTTCAGGTGTTGAACATTGTCTGGCGTTGCCCAATGTCTTTTGTATGAAGTGCACCCTGTGCCTTGGTCACTTCTGAGATAAGGATATGCAAAACCTAATTTGTTCTTCTGGTTCCAGAATGCATTCCAGCACAATGTTTCTATAGCCTCAGATATGATAAGCAATCCTTTTAACGAGTAAACATGATGAGTTACTCTCAATACTGACTGGACAGTTTTGCTTCTAAAGATTTCAGTCTCAAAAACTGCATCGTTTATGCCACATCTACTGAAATAACTTCCTGCACACAGCAACGCATCTTTTGTCATGTGGAAAACATGCAACATTGGATAAAGATCATCAAATTCTACTGGATATCTCATAAAAATGTCAGCTACAATACGTAAAATACCTTTATGGCAGACAATTGTCAGGATAGGCTAGTCTCCAAGCTGAGCATGCACATTTTGGAAGTTTTTTTAGAGCTGTGTATACTGTTGCCTAGTTTGTGACTGGTGATGGTATTACTAGTAAACACCCAACTTTCTTCAGTGGGATCGTATTCTGGGAGGTCAGGGCATGAATTCCAGCCCACGGAGGAACTGGCTTTTCTTCATGCTTGTGCTCCTCGATTTGTCCGCAGCCTTCGACACGGTCTCCATGCTATCCTCTTGAATAGACTCCGAGAGATGGGGATCTGTGGCACCCCTCTAGCCTGGATTACCTCTTTTCTTACAGACCGCACACAACAAGTTTGGTACCGTCCATTCTGGTCTAAAGATAGGAAACCTCTTGGCTGCTAGGTGCCCCAAGGATCTGCCCTCAGCCCCCTCTTTTTTAACATTTACGTTGCACCCCTAGCAAAGGTAATTGAGTCTCTGGGGGTAAGAGTGATATCGTATGCTGACGATACACAGCTTATTTTCTCCCTTAGAGATCACTCGAACTCAGGTTTTGACAACTTTAGAACCTGTCTTTCCAATATTGTGGCTTGGATGACCTCAAACACGTTAAAACTTAACACGGATAAGACTGAGGTGTTATTTTTTAATCAAACGATTCCCTTGCCCCCGCCATTTGGTGGCCTGTGGAACTTAACCCACCACCTTCCCCGGTAAGGGTGGCCCGCAATCTTGGAGTTCAATTCAATAATGACTTATCTTTCAAAACCCAGATTCAGAAAGTCACCTCGGCATGCTTTGGGAAACTTCATATGTTAAGAAAAATCTCCCCCTTTCTCCCTAAGGAAACATTGAAGACAGTGACGCATGCCTTAATCACCTCGCACTTAGATTACGCGAACAGCCTATACGTGGGACTTCCCGCCTATCTTCTTCACAGACTGCAGATTGTGCAGAACGCCGCTGCCAGGCTGATCTGCAAAGTCCCCTATCGACATTCGATCTCCACCCACTTGAGGAAACTGCATTGGTTACAGTTCACTGCTCGCGTTAAGTTTAAGGCCCTGGTCCTAGCTTTTAGGGCTCTCAATGGAAAAGGCCCAAAATACCTGAGACACAGACTAAAACCAGTCCACTCCTCTCTTAATCTTAGGTCGAACCACCTTCACCTTCTGTCAACCCCCCGATTTCGTTTCGCGAGAAAGGGTGGCAGAGCTTTCGCAGTGGCAGTATCAAAACTGTGGAACTCTCTTCCCATCAGCCTTCAGCTTATTGACACTGAATCTCAGTTCAGGGGCAAATTGAAAACTTTCTTATTTTCGGGCTATTAACTTCTTCCCCCTTGAACTGCATTCCTCAGCGCCGGGACACCTCCATTGGGGGTAGCTGTGCGCTTAATAAATGTCAATAATAAATAATAATAATCCTTAAGTCCACACTGAATAACCAATATGATAAATTCATTTAAATCAGCTTTGCAGATTGTAGCTTCAGGTACAAGACTATCCATGTCCTCAGCCACTTTGAAACGTTCTGGTAGATTGGGACATGTTGATGTCTTGCAGTGGTTTTGCACATGTTGGCAAGTCAGTTTGGTTATAAGTTACCAGTTTCATTTGTTTATGCCTATACCTGACACAGCTTGTTTTCCAGCCGGCACTCCATAAGTAAAGTCTTGAAAAAGCACGATGGTAGTACCATGTGTGCTGGATGTTCCAGACAAAGAAGAGCTGTCTTCAAAATGAAAATTACCAAGGGCAGCAATTGTAAATCCTTTCCAGGTAAAGTGACTTGGAAGTGATGTGCTGTCTGGTTCACAAGATTTTACAGAATGAGCTACTAACAATTTCCTGCTCCATACTATGTCATTATAACTTGCTGATACACCAATCCTATTCATTGAAGTGATTAACTCTCTACTTTTTCACTTTTCATAGATTGGGTGGGCACTCATCATGAATAGCAGAGTTTTCCTGTTGCTGTGATGTAATTCATAAAACATGATTTGAAAAAGACAGTACATTTCCATAGCATAAGTTCATGGGATTGTCTTCCACTTCTTCACTTATAACTTCAAAGCCATCATGAATGTGGTTGGCTTCTGTTTCAAACTCAGGACATTTCTTAAAATAGTTTCTGCTGATCTTACTGCATCCTGCGAGTCACAATTTAGCAGCTAGAACTTCTGGAGTCAAATCAGTTGAGAATACCATAAGAATACCATAAGTGGCTCATTCATTTTGTTAGAGTGACAAAAACGAATTCTGTAATTGTACATTCTCACCATAAAAATATTAGGGGCTTATTTACTGGTCCCTTTCGCCATTTTTGCTTCACTTTTCCCATGTTAAAAGTGAAACAAAAGTGGCCAAGGGGCTTGTAAATATGCCCCTTAATTTATTTTTTATGGATTAATACAGTTTTATCAATGTTAACCATTATTTCTCTGATCTCACTGAGTGTGAACCTGTAGCAAGCACTCAAGAGTGGCTTTAAAACTTAATTTGCTTTTTCAAAGAATGCAAACTTAACTGTAGGCTAGTGGTAATGTTTCTGCTGCAAGCTCATTGTACATTCATAATTTTCGAATGTATGCATGCATGAAGTTCAGGTGGACATACAAATCCACTACAAATACATTCACCTCACTGTTTAGACCTGTTACTCGGCTGAAAACTTCATCTTGGAAGAAACTAGCTGCAGATAAAAACATGTTTTCTCTTTGAGACTCGCGTACTTTGTTCTATCGTCAATCCCTTTGGCCCTTGTTCTAGCTAAACCACAGATAACACATTGAAGATCCTCTGCTTTCTGGTCAGTTGTTGGAGGTGGATGAGGGGTAGCCATTGATCTTCTAAATAAATGGGCATTTAGTTTGGCTATTGTCGCTGTTTTAGAAGACTTGGTTTCTTGTTGTGACTCCCTCTTTCTGCTATTTTTTTGACAATCTTTTTCCAGGCTTTTTTCCATTGTATATGACTTGTAGCATCTGTATTTGATTCTCTTGACCCATCAGTTTCAATCTTTTGTGAACTTTGTCTTGCTGTATTCCTGTAGCATCTCAAATTCTCTTTAGTCCAGCCACAGTTGATGTTAGCATTTCTTTCAGAATAGTTTGGCATATGACACCCTTTTCTTTGTTGATGGAGTCCTCAGATTTTATAGTTAGCATCACTGTCAGGAGGTAAAGTTCCTCTGGTACCACCTTCATCATTATAGAGCTGCCATTCTGGAAAATGGCGGAAGGGTTATTTTCTGTCTCAATAAGACTACTTGACCCCCAAAACCGATGTTTTGACACCAAAATGAATGATATAGGTCTCATGGTTCCTGAAATATTACTTCATCATATTCACCATTTTTAGGAATGTCGTCCAGACAAATTGGCCCGGATTAGCACTGTGTACCCAGGTTAAATGACTTCTCTTATGATAAAAAAACACAAAACATGAATGGAAATCTCTGGACAACAATATTTTTAAGGAGGTATATCAAGGTGCCAGGACTATAATGATTACCTCACTTTATCCTTCATTCTCGCTGAAGTAGTCCTATTGTTTCACTGGCACATGTGGTTTCCCCAGATCATCAAGGCTTAATCGCATTCAAGAGGGAAGCCCAGCAGAACTCAGGTGATTACTATTGAAGGCTTTAGACAGCACGAAGTATGAAGTATGAAGTATGATTTTTATAGTGCGTTCACAATGTGCAGCTCTCCACTGAAATGGATCCCAAGGAGATAGATAAATGCAATTAAGACCGTTAACCAAGGGCAGAGCCTTCTATTCACAATGTTACATAATATCAGTTAAAAATTATAACTATAGTTAGGCAGACATTATTGTTATGAGAATACAGGACATAAGATCAGCAAAATACATTATTGCTATGAGAATGCAGGATGTAAGGTCAGCAAAACAGCTCAAAGATTGTGCAAGTAATACAACAGTTGTCTCCACCTTCCATTACAGCAGAACACTTCATAATGCAAAGTGCCAGAAGGCCCCTTTTCCTCATCCATCACCCCGCCCTCAACCATGGGCATCCGGGGAATATCTTAGTGGCATCTTCCTCTACAGAACCCCAGTTCCTTACCAACACATACACCAGAGAACCGCATAGCGCTCCGTCCCTGCCGGGGTACCTGTCTCCAGGCAAATCTCCCAGAATGTTCACTCCAGGCACCCGTGCATAGAGGTTCAGGAGGTTCAGGAGCACCAGCAGGTCAATCCCCCGTCCTACCTGCCCAGTCCTCACACAAATCAACACCCCTCAAAGGTGAAAGATCAGCACATCAATCCAAATTTGCGGTAGCCCCCTTTTTCTGCTGCAAGAAATTCTACCTTTCTCCAGGAGTGGGTGGGTGGATGTGAAATGTGGTATGCTGGATACCGGTGTGTAGCAGAGGGAAAAGAGGCTGATCTTTCGCCTCATGATGCCTTGTATGCTGCCATCCTGGGCACCACCTAATGACATAACGGGCAACCCTCCTTCGTGGTGAAATAGACAAGGGACTTTACACCTTGGTCCCTGCATGTGGAGCAACTAATGGCCCCCATCTGCTATTTGCAGGTGGTGTCTGGCCTTAGTGCACCCACAATTGTAAAGTGGCTGCCCCCCACTTAAACAACCCCCAAGGAGATAGACAACTGTGATTAATGTGGTTTAACCATGGGTGTAGCCTTTTATTCACCCAGTCACGTAGTGTCAGTGAGAAATGATAACCATAGTGAGCCAGGTATTATTGCTATGAGAATACAAAATGCAAGATAAGCAAAATACATTATTGTTATGAGAATGAAAGGTTAGCAAAACAGCTCTAAGATTGTTTAAGGCACAGTCTTCTTCACCTTGCATTACAATCACATCACCCTGGCAGGTTATGATCACAGTTCAGCCATAATAAAGCGCAGCCAAATGTTGGCTTCTCACACAGTGCGAACCAAACATGGCCACCACCCGCCTTATCACACCTGCCAAAATGAATGAATGAAGCGGGAGGTGGAAAACACAGCAAATTAATCCTACAGAAAAGTGGGTTTTGGTACTTTTAATTATTCTCTGGGTACTCTAATACTCAACTGGGGAGCGGCATCACTCACTGTTTAAAGCACCTCCTGAAGCAGGCCGATATTAGGCCGCGTGCATGAGCAAACACAATTATCTCTCCTGCTGCAGCTGCTGTTGAGCAGGCTGTGGAAGGCAATAATAAACTTGCCCCATGTAATAATGAGAAACCATTATTGATTATCTTGCAGATTGATAACCTTTTACTTCATATTTGGGAGAAGTTAATGTAGAAATAGGGTTTCGCTTACTGCGGTACATTCTACATCATTAGCCATTTATGGCAGCACTCTGGCTCTTATTAACTGATACTCCAAGACTTCCTTCAAGTTTAACAGGCTGTTGTTTGGAGGCCACAGTGATCATGGAGATATGTTGACTAGGGTGACCAACCGCCCGTAAATTTCACGGACCGTCTGTAAAATGGACCTCACGTCTGTTGTCCGTGAGGATCACTTTTACGGATGCCTTTTGTCCTTAATTTTAGGCCTTTCAGGGATCAGAGCTGTTTCCCTGCGAATGGCCTCAGCTCCCTTACTGTGATGGGGCCGCCCCGCGCGCCTGTGAGCACAAGAGCCCCACACCCCGCCCATGGTCATTCTGTGTGGGGCTGATTGCAACATACAGAATGACAATGGGTCAGTCTGGGCTGGCATAGTATGTAGTGGCCTCCTCCAGCCTCCGTCCAGGACAGGGCATTGTGTCACATGGAAGTATAAAAACGCCCATGCTGCTTCTACCTGAGAATCCAGTTCATCAACGGAAGGGGTGAAAGAAGTTCAAAGGAAAGGATTATAGTTCTTTCAGTCTCTCTTCATTTTAGAACTCTCGCTTTTTCAATATTATATTCAAAGAAGCCATGGTTGCTGCTTTTTTATTTCCTGCATCTAACAACCAATAAAAAAGCCAATAGTTCTGGCTTGTTGCAGGTGTAACTTTACTTGTTCTATGTGTACCGTTACTTGTATTATATAACTGGATGCAATGACAGAAGCAACAAAGATACCAGTCGGGCGGCACATTATGCTAAGCACAGATTTTTACCTTAGGGCTAATTACATTGAACACCCCCTTTGGAGAGAAACCCCCTAGTTTTTTAATTCCACTTAAAGCTCTGGAAACAACACCATGTCACAGTCTCTTCACGTCCAGGCACTGTGCATCATACATGACTCATGCCTTCCACTTTTTCAGATTGCCTATCTGCAGGGGCATAGTGAACCCTTCCCCACCCCACCCCTTGCTTTAGGAACTACAGTGAGGGTGGAGTTCTTGATGGGTCTCTTCTGTCTGCAACTCTGCAGACAAAGGCTCTGCCATAATTAATGTGAAAAGGTGAGTGAGTAAGTACATGAAGGGATGGGTGGCTGGATGGATGAGTGAAATGATGGATGGATGAGTGAAAGGTTGGATGATGGGTGAGTGAATGGGTGGATGGATGAGTAAAATTATGGATTGATGAATTGATAGGTGAAAGGGTGAATGGATGGACAAAGGGGTATAAGGGTGATGTAAGGCCGGATGAGTGAGTGAAAGGGCGGGTAGATGGACAAAAGGATAGATAGATGATTGAAGGAGTGAAAGGGTGGATAGATGAGAGAAAGGATGGATGAGTGATAGGTTCACTGGATGGATTCATGAGTGGATGAGTAGATGGGTGGAAGGAAGGATGGATGGCTAAGAGAAAGGGGGATGGAGAGAGAAAGGAAGGTTGGATGAATGGATGACTGAACGGGTGAATGGGTGGAAGGATGAGTGACTGGGTGGATGAATGAGTAAGTGAAAGGATGGCTGGATAGGTAAATGGATGGATGGATGAGTGAATGGGTGAAAGAGTGGATGGATGAGTCTACGGATGGATAGGGTGAAAGGGTAGATGGTTGGATGGATAATGGATGGATGAGTACAAGGGGGGATGGACGGATGGATGAGTGAAATCATGGATGGAAGGATACATGATGGATAGGTTTGTAAATGGTTGAATATGGACATTGGTTGGGCACACAGATGGAAGTACAGAATGAATGGTGAAAGACTGAATGATGGATGAAAGTATGATTACACATTGTAAGCCACATTATCTTAAGCAACATTTCCTATAAATTGACTTTCACATTTATATGAGTCATTGTCTTTATATAATATGTTTATGTTGTAACACACTCCGACACTCTGCCTTACATACTTGGGATGAGTAGCACTATGAAAGAAATTAAATACACATGAGAGAGGCTATATGTAAAGATGAGGGGGTGGTAGCAAGGCCAGACTGGCCAGACCGGGCATCGGGCGTTTTCTCTGGGAGCTGGAAAGGTGGGGTGGGGCGGTTTTGTTACCACAAAAAGACCTGCACATTTGCTTAAAGCTGCACGCATACTGAAAAACCATGAATTGCACAATTGTCTCAACCTAATATAAACTTATTTTCACTTGTACTCAAGTGGTTGTCTATTTACTTACTTGTTTGCTATTGCGCAACCTCCTTTAATGTGTCTGTAAAACTTACCTTTTGTCCTGAATTTTGTCCTCCTGAGCTGAATTTTTCTCCTGAATTTTGACCCTTTGTCCTGAATTTTTACACTCACTGTCCTGAATTTGCACCCATGCCAGTTGAGCACCCTAGTGTTGACAACCGTGATGATGTACTCATCATTGTAAAGCCTGTTCGTCTTGAAAATTAAGGGGACATGGATTGCAGTCAGCTCAACCTATCCAGGTAAAATATAGGTAAAGTATAGCCACTCTGCATACAAACGCACGTGAAACTCCAGGACCTGTGAGATGCAGTATGCCGGATACTGGTACGCTGCGGAATGAAAAAAGGCTGATTCTAACCCTTGTGATGCCTTATATGCTGCTGTCCCAGGCACCACTCTGTGACATCACAGTCAATCCTCCTTTGTGGCGAAAGAGACTAGGGACTCCCCACCTTGGCTCCTGTCCGTGGAGCGACTACTAGGGCCCCTCTGCTATTTGCAGGGGGCGCCTGGCCAAAAGTTACATGTTCACCATAGTTCTAAAAATCTATGTTCACCATCGAACTAGATTTTTAATAAATATTAAAAAAGGAACTTCGACTTACTTTTTTGTATTTTCCTATCTAAAATTGGAAAATAAAACTTTACATTACAAATAGACCTTTCTGTAGCTTACTATAGGAAAAGGCACTTTACCTGTACAGAGAAATCTAGTGGTTTATAGCTTTTTCACTCTTTTCTTTTAATATCATTCCACACTTAGGCAGACTATGTGCTACAAGGCACACGAACAAGTAACTTATCTAATGTAAAACATAGGGTTACATTACTGCACTATTTCATGCTCTTGCCAGTCAGACAACAGTGGAGAACCTGGATTCATACTATTCCAGTCAAACATATGGGTGTGTCACCAATTTTTTTTGCCACTGGCGTACTTTCTGTGCAAAACAGAACGGGTGTACTGTTAACCAAAAAAGGTCATTTGGATGCATGCGATTTTATCTCCTTTTATGAGGATAGTTGCTTCCCAAAATTGGGTTTCTGTGATAATTATCATTTGTGCACGACCAAGTAAAGTGTCTTGATTTGTTTTGATTCTATTAAAATATCTTCTCCAGCAAACTTCAGATGTTCAGAAAAATGTGCATCATTTTCACTTTCCTAACTGCTGAATGCATACAGTCCATGTACATATGTTTACATTTTGTTGAGTTGCAAAAAACGGAATCCTACAGCCTTTGCTCTCACAATCCTAATATACTCAGCCAGATTGTCACATAATTCTCTTTACTTTTCTTTGCCTGATTGTAAAGTGAGAGGAATTTTGTAAACAGCAATCCGCATGTTAAAAAACCTAAACAGCAATTTGTCAGAAAAAATAGCCGGACATTTGCCCCTGTCTTTGAAGCCAGAAAATGCGGAAGAAAGCGCTTTAATTGTACTTAACAGCAATACACAGTACTATGCAAAACTCAACAAAAATATATAAAAAACTGTCCGTAACATTTATAATGGGCTAGATGCATCAAAGGGTTTTCCCCATTCTATGCCTTTGGGAAAATATGTTGATGCATATGGCCCATAGCTTTTTAGCCAATACATTTGATACATAATGGTGCAGAATGTACTATTTGGCACTAATCTTAAAAAAGAAAAAGCCAGGCTTGTGGAGCTTTTATTTTTTTAAGAAAATTTTGAGGGCTCTTTTGCTTTCTGGTCCATTCTTGACAGTGCTGAGTGACCTTTTTAATGCTGAGAACACGATTTAGCTGATCTGATAATAGAAGTGCAAAAATGAAGAATAATATGGATTTTATTTGAAAAGTCTGATAAATCTGAAACGATAAGACCAACAACATTTTACACGGCCTCTTTACCTACAGCTACTTGCTTTGCCCACCCCTGCAGCCTTGTTCTTTCTTTACCAAACTAAAGGACGATAAAGCACAATGGTAGCTTGCGATGCTACTTTTGCGTGCTGCACCCTTCATGTTAATGAGAGGGAAGCTTGCACTGGATGGAGTGGGAGGGGATTACCGACCCTCTACTCAAGGCAATGCGGATTACTAGTTCCATTACTCGTGGAAAGGGATTGAATTAATCTAAAGTACGTGCTAAGAGTCATGCCAAGGTCTCTGAGCAAGATATTCCTCCATAAGAAATCTCCAAAGGATGAATTGATTTTCTACAATATCGTGCCGAGCAGAGGTATCTTTATGAACCTTCAGAAGAAAGAACAGAGACATATTTTCCTGACGTTTCCGTTCAACCAGTTGCCAATGTATTCTGCGCAGCGCGTCTGGAAAGGATTATCCTGGGAAGTAGGACCTGCAGACTGTGGGAAACATACTGAAACTCCATGACACTTATTTGATCAGTGTGTTGAATTGTTAACCGAGCGAGAGTTATCAGCTGACAGGATGGCTAGGACACCCTTCATAACAGAATCAGTGAATGCCAGTTGCATCTTCAGTAATAAATATCAAGCTTCTTAGTTATCCATTCAGGGCATGTCGGGATACTCATACTTGGCCCTTTTTGCAAGGTCATCCCCAGGCTTCTTGCCTTCACCTTCCCGTTTTCTGAACCAGTTATTCTTGGCTTTTAGCACGCTGCGAACCTTACCACTGCTAACCAGAGCTAGAGCTAGCTTACTTGTGCTCTTTCCTTCAAACATGGTAGAATTGGCTTATACTTTACTGTTCTACTTAATTTCCTTGTAATTTCCTAGTAAAGTGGTACTGCATGTAGCAGGGCCTGTAAATGAAATGCTACTAGTGGGCCCACAGCACTAATTGTGCCACCCAATTAAGAAGCCCTTTAAACATGTCTCAGTCCGACCATTTGCAGTCTGTGTATTTGCAGTTTTTTATACTGCCGAGTTGACCTGGCAAAATAAACTTTCTTCCAGGCCCATACCTTCCTTTTGGATAGATATAACGGGCAGGGAGGTGGCAAAAGGGCCAGAGTTGCTGACTATTGAGCTGGGGATCCAGGTTCAAGTCTGACATCAGCTCAACATCCTGTGATTCTGGGCAAATCACTAAGGCCCAAATGCATCAAAGGAAAAACGTGGTGCAAATGGGCAGATTCTCAGAATCTGCCCCTTTGCGACCGGTATTTTTGCATTTGGGATACATCATCCCAAATACAAAAATTGCAAATTAAGAAATCGCTAAATTGCAATTACTTAAATTGCGATTGCCTTTTAAGGAATCGCAATTTGTGATTCCTTAAATGCAATGCAATAAACTATAAAGAATTGCGGTTTCAAAATTAAGAATCGTAATTGACCGTCAAATGAAAGGTGATGGTAAATTGCGATTTCTTTGAAAAAAGCTCCAAAGTGTATTTTTGTTAAACACACACATGCATGGGGCATATGTGTGCGCAACATGGGAGCACATATCAATTTCAGGGATGCAACAGGGAGTCCTTTTGACACCCTTGCATCATTGAAGTTGCATGCGCAATTTGAGAGTATCTGTTGGGTACTCGCAAATTACTCATGCAATTTCCCATTCATAATGAATGGGAAGCCAATCCTTATTTGCGATTCTCAATTAGCAATTTCTGCATTGGTGTGAGAAGTTGGCCTGGCATATGCTGTCCACTATTCTAGTGGGCACCTTGCACCAGTCCAAAGGATCATTCGTAGGTAGGTTAAAGACAACCTTTATAGAAAGCTATCCAAGTTGAAACTGTGGAGAGCAGCCTTCAGACTGTTTTGAAGGAATGTAAAGCAGCTTGTTTTACCAGTCTATAATCTCGTGAATGACCAAATGAAAGGAGAACCACACAAGGTTTATATACAAAATATATGTATTTATTATAAACACATCCCTCTAGTCTCTTTATGAGGCTAGAGGCAAAAGTACATTCAGTAAACTTATTTAGCACACAGTAAATTAGCACAATATACGTTGAGCCCTAGGGGCATACCAAACCATATGTTAAGAAAGTGGTATAAGAACCACAACATGCATAGATACAAGGCCTGTAGCCTTCAGAACCACTGGGGCCACCAGGAACCACCCAAGGTAGTGACACAGGGGACCCACGGGGAACGTGTACAGTGTTTAAACACAGCTGCGAATCACCATTAACTTCTATGGGGAAAGTCACAGTTGGGATTTTAAGGATTAAGGAAACTTAGAAAAGAACTTGGAGCAAACCCCTTCAGAACTAGGAGGTTCTAGAGTAAACACCCATGTGAGCACCGTAGTACTCGAGTTACCTCCCCTAGGGAAGCCAGGTGCATAGGTGTCTTCTGATATTGGGTTTCGTCGTCGATTTCATAGGCGAGTTGCTGCAAAAGTACTGCTGGTGACTAAGTGGAAAGTGTCCGGAGAGATCCAAGCCTGAATCAGAGATCTGAAGAACCTGAAAGTAGAGGGGACAGAGTCTGTGTCACTAGCGAGTGACCAGGAAGGCGATGAGCAGATGCCCACCGATGTCGGGTGCTTGCAGGTGAAGAAGGTGAAGCTTGACTCTTCAGCCAAGAGGGCCAGGACGCGTTGACGATGACCAGGTGCTGGATTCGAGCTGTCCCACGAAGGATGTCGAGTGCTGCAGCGTCGGATTCTGGATGCGACCCACAAGTCTTGGCAACGGCAACCCACGCAGGAAACAAAGATTGCTTTGATGCAGACCAGCAAGGTCTGAGGGACTCACCACGTGATGGGGAGTCAGGGCTTGTTTGGAGCAACCAGGGAAAGCCAAAGGAAAGGAGAGTTACCTTCGTTAGAACCCACCAGTCGACGGACCAAGGATCGCAAAGGGGCCTCAAGCAGAAATGCTAGAAGCGGGCTGACGGACCACTCGTGGAGTGTAGGCCAACAATCTTTGGTGCAGATGGTGCTCGAGACTTGGACTACAAGAAGCCCAATTCACAACTTCGGAAAACTCGGGAAGTTAATGCACTAGCAAATGTCAAGTCACTTGTGAGGGCTGCAGGTCTCAGCTTTGCTGGGATCTCGTGTAGGCCTCTAAGAAGTCTGGAAGTCCATGTCCTGAGTCGCAAATACATCGGGGTCCGGCAGGAGCCTTAGAAATGCAGACCGGCAAGATGCTTCTTTGGTGCCTGTTTGAACAGGGGAGTCACTCCTTGAGCCAAAGGGAGATTCTTCCATCTTCTAGTCGATGTAGAATGTCGAAGTTCAAGGATATATGTTGCAGAGTTTCATTCAGGTGTAATCTGAAATCCTAAGGGCTGAGGTCCCATATTCATACCAAGAAAGGGGGTTGGACATACTCTTGGGACCCATGTATGGGAGAATCTATGGAGGGGGGTGGCATCACCCCTTTCCCTTTGTCCAGTTGTGCGCCAGAGTAGGCCCTGCAACCGGTTTGTACCGGGTATGAACAGGGACACCAAGTGTGCCCCCAACACTGACTGTAAAGCATTCTCTGAATGAACCCACCCAGCCCCAATACACTAAACCCTGTCTGGGAGGCGGTTACACCTCCTGCTGACAGGAAACCTATTGTCCAGGCCTCCCCTGCTGGACTTTCGGTCAGCAGCAGGAGGCTAATCTCGTGTCTGTGGCTGCAGCATCCATTTTGTGATGCTGGGGCTCGTTTAAACTATTACCGGGCAGACCAGTGTGTACATGTCTTCTCCCTCTAGAAGGGTGGAATTCTGCCCCCGCCACCAAACACATGTTTCTATTCAGCCATTCCAGAGTTAGCATTTACCGCAAGGTTACAATGCACTTAAGAGTATATGGTCTGACTGCATCACGGAACAGCCTCAGAGAATAGATTCAGAAAGCTGCAGAGGGGGTCCTGCTCACACATGGGCACCCTCTCACACAAAACCAAGCACTCTGCCTTCAGGATTGATAAGGCCTGCCATAGGAGTGACTTATAGGTTTATATGGGTAACTGATTAAAGGTAGATAGAGGTAACCTATATCTTAGTAAAGGGTGCATGCATCACCTTACCCAGGCAGCAGTAGCAGACCTGTGGTGCCATTTTGGAAGGCTTCCCATGGGTGGCATAATACATGCTTCAGCCCCTGGTAGGCCTCTGGGGTACCTATGCCCTTAGTACCTAAGGTACCATATACTAGTGACTCACAAGGGTAACCCAATAACCAATCTGGAGTGTACCTAATGTACATGCAATCATTTTAGAGAGGAAGCAGCTAGCCTGGGGTCCTGGTTAGCAGGACCCCAGCCAGACTAAAGTCGAAAAACAGTGAAACACCAGCAAAAAGTGGGTGTAAGCAGATCCTACTCTCCTACAATAGGGTTTTACGATCTTATTAGCAAATTCTTATTTTTCACTAATAAGAAAACATGTTTGATGCATATGCCAGTTAATCTCCTGCGGCTACCAAGAAATGAATGCGTCCTTGTGTCATTTAGCTGGTGTTCTTGGAAAGTGCTCCAATACCTTTCAGTCAAGTTTGCGCTATATAAATATGCACACAAAAAAAGTTACATATATATATATATATTCACTGAAAAAACAATAGGTTTCAGCCACGTTATAGTTAGGAATTAGCATTTAAAAAACCTTAGAAATTCACTGAAAAAACCATAGGTTTCACACATGTTATAGTTAGCTGGACATTTTACTCATACAAAACCATTGAAATTCCCCCGTTATAGTTAGTTCAGCTAACTATAACTCGCGCGCCCGCAATGCACTGCTGATGACGTCACATATTACATCACTCATGACGAATGAGTGAATATATGTATGAGTGACTATATAGAACTGTTGGTGAATGAGTGGATATGTATATAGATGGTGGTATTACTGAATTGGTTGTTGAAACTGGTATGGGTATCTCTATTATTTTGAAAATGTTAGTTTCTACTTTTGAATATGAGTTTCAAGGGTTACATTACACTGAAAGGAGGTCTGTCACTCTGTCCCAAGGATGGTGTCATCAGTAATGTCATGAGTGATGTCACTGACCATGTCATGAGTGATGTAATATGTGACGTCATCAGCAGTGCATTGCAGGCGCGCAAGTTATAGTGAGTCTACTAACTATAACGTGGGAATTTCAATGGTTTTATGTCAGTAAAATTTCCAGCTAACTATAACTGGTGTCAAACCTATGGTTTTTTCAGTGAATTTAATAGGTTTTATAAATGCTAATTCCTAACTAAAACTGGTGTGAAACCTATGGTTTTTTCTGTGAATTTCATAGGTTTTGTAAATGCTAATTCCTAACTATATATAGTGCCTCAAACCAATGTTTTTTTTCAGTGAATTTCAAAGGTTTTTTAACAGCAAATTGCTATTGCTATCAAATATAATATTTTTTATAATGAATCCTATATTGTATATTTATGTAATACTGTTTTTTTAATGTACATTCTTCATTTTTTTTTTTTGCCCTGGAGCGCTCCCGGTGCGCGTACCGGTGTGCGCACCGGAAAGCGCAGTCTTGCGGCGCCCCCCAGTGCGCGTACCAGTGAGCGTCCCATTTGCGCTATTGCCGTGAACGAAAACATCATCGTGACGTATCGCGTAGCCGCGTCTGCGTGATACGCACGGCGTAAGCGCACCCGGAAGCACCCGAGCGCATACGATGTAAGCACGAAATATAGTTAGTACAACTAACTATATAGGAGCAATTCCAATGGTTTTGTATGAGTGAAATGTCCAGCTAACTATAACACCCCTAAAACGTATAGTTTTTTGAGTGAATTTTAAAGGTTTTTAAAATGCTAATTCCTAACTATATAAGGCCTGAAACCTATGGTTTTTTTCAGTGAATTTCAAAGGTTTTTTAAATGCTAATTCCTAACTATATAAGGCCTGAAACCTATGGTTTTTTCAGTGAATTTGCAAGGTTTTTGTAAATGCTAATTCCTAACTATATAAGGCCTGAAACCTATGTTTTTTTCAGTGAATTTCAAAGTTTTTTTTAATGCTAATTCCTAACTATATAAGACCTGAAAGCCCACCAGGAATCTCCAGTATGCGCCAGGGGACTGCATTGCAGAGAGGTGTAATGAAGCCACGCCCCTTTTTACACCTCTCTGCAACGCAGCCCCCGTGCATGTTTGAAGAGGGGGAACTAATTCCCCTTGCATACTGGGGGCCCCTGGGGGCCAACTAGCCCACCTGGAACCTCCAGTATGTGCCAGGGGGCTGCATTGCAGAGGTGTAATGAGGCTATGCCCCTTGTTACACCTCTCTGCAACGCAGGCCCCTACCGCGTTTGCAGAGGGGGAACTAATTCCCCTTGCATACTGGGGGTCCCTGGGGGCCAACTAGCCCACCAGGAGCCTCCTGTATGCGCCAGGGGGCTGCATTGCAGAGAGGTGTAATGAGGCCACACCCTTTTTTACACCTCTCTGCAACGCAGCCCCCGTGCATGTTTGAAGAGAGGGAACTAATTCCCCTTGCATACTAGGGTTCCCTGGGGGCCAACTAGCCCACCTGGAACCTCCTGTATGCGCCAGGGGGCTGCATTGCACAGAGGTGTAATGAGGCTATGCCCCTTTTTACACCTCTCTGCAACGCAGGCCACTGGCGTGTTTGCAGAGGGGGGACTAATTCCCCTTGCATACTGCGGGTCCCTGGGTCATATCTGCCCAAACTCCGATATTCCGAACGATTGAAAATGACTTTTCTTGAGAAACATTTGGATTTGGATTATCATGTCCTATACTTTGGAATTTTTGAAAGACTGACTTTGAGGATGCTATAAATTACTCAAGTCTGCCCGAATTGTGTGGGTAAAATTGATACCTAGTCACTTTGAATAAGAATGTACTTACGTCTCGTCTAACATTTGGAAGAAATATGTAGTTATATGACAACAGGATACCGACATAACTTGAAGGAAATAAGAACGCCCTGAAGAAGTTCTGTTGTACAGAACGAAACGTTTCGGCTGGCTGTGGTACATAAACTTAAGGAAAATAAAAGCATTTGAATATACATCAAGATTCAGCGCTTCAATAAGGACTCTAAGTGATATGATTTGATTGGTCTTATTGTGCAAGTGGTGCTGTGCCAAACTTTGGAATATTCTCCACTACTCTCTACTACTTACTCTCTCCTACTCCACTTCTCTCAAATACTCACTCTCTACTACTCATTCTCTACAACTCACTCCCTACTACTCACTATCTACTACTCTCTACTACTCACTCTCTACTACTCTCTCTCTACTACTCACTCTTTACTACTCTCTACTACTCACTCTCTACTTCTCACTCTCTACTACTCTCTATTACTCACTCTCTACTACTCTCTCTCTACTACTCACTCTCTACTACTCACTCTCTACTACTCTCTACTACTCACTCTCTACTACTCTCTCTCTTCTAGTCTCTACTACTCACTCTAGTACTCACTCTCTACTATTCTCTACTATTCTCTCTCTCTCTGCTACTCACTCTATACTACTCTCTACTACTCACTCTCTACTACTCACTCTCTACTACTCTCTACTACTCACTCTTTACTACTCTCTACTATTCACTCTCTACTACTCACTCTACTACTTACTCTCTACTACTCTCTACTACTCACTCTCTACTACTCTCTACTACTCACTCTACTATTCACTCTACTACTCTCTACTACTCACTCTCTCTCTATTACTCACTCTCTACCTCTCTACTTCTCTCTCTACAAGTCTCTACCTCTCTACCGCTCCCTCTCTACCTCTCTACCTCTACACCTCTACCTCTCTCTGCACGCACACATATACACATATATATATATTCATATATATGCATATGCATTTATATATATGTATGTGTATGTATATATATATATATATATATATATATATACATACATATATAAACATATATAATCTGCATATCTATATAAATACAAATATAAATGCATGCATACATATACATATATACATACAGATGCATGTTATTTACATGAAAGTTTAAAAAACACTAATAAAAGCAAAGCTAAAAAGCCACCTCATTACAAACAGAATGGCTTTACCTTAAACGAGGGCGAGATCTATTGCATTTTCAATGCTTGTTTACTTTGGTTCCATCAAGAAGGCATTCAGGTGTGTCACACATTTGCCATAAATTCTGAATGTTAGCACTCTAGTTGCTCATTAGATCACTGTAGTAAAGCTACTGCTCACCAGGGAAGTCTGCTGCTGGTATTCAAAGTGCATGTTTCAGTCTGCATGTCAGAATTTTTTTAATGAAATAGAAGAGGATTTGAGAAGTCACTCAAAATGATCCCTAATTTTTCTTTCTGAAGCACTAATCATACTTTCTATGGCAAAATGAACCCCCTCATTTTGTTCCTTTTTAAATTAAATGTTTTTAAACTTACCACTTCATTCCAATCAAGATGGCTTCTGGTGTGCCATACTTTTGTCATAAGTAAGACTGTTAGCGCTCTAGTTGTTCTTTAGAACACTCTGGGACATTCTGTCATTGGGCTACATCTGGGTGATATTTGGGCTACATTTAGGCTCTTTTGTCTCTGGTGGCCATCTTGGGAGACTGCACGTCGGAATTTGTTAATGAAATTGAAGAGGATTTGAGAAGTCACTCAAAATGTACCCTCATTTTTCTTTCTTCAACACTAATCATACTTTCTATGGCAAAATATACCCCCTCATTTTGTTCCTTTTCAATTTAAATGTTTTAAGAGTTACCACTTTATTCCAATCAAGATGGCTTCAGGTGTGCCATACCTTTGTAATAAGTAGGACTGTTAGCGCTCTAGTTGTTCTTTAGAACACTCTAGGAGGGTGCAGTAGAACACAAAGGAATCAACTGACAGTCTCTGTCTTTGTTGGATGTACATGTTTTACTGAGAATGTCAGACTTCATTCTCACATGACTGAGAAAGATAATGTGAATTTACAGGAAATATGCTTTCAGTTTAGCTTATAGATCCCCTTCCAAACCACTGTGGGAAAATCATGAGATATTAGTTTTCTTTCAAACATGATTCATGATATCACAGCAGAAGGCTATTTTACATAGTAAAATCACCTTAGAACACACCACAATTCCTAAAATGAGTATGGTACCATCAACAAATGATTTATAATGTAACTAAAGTCCTAAAACCCTCTATTAACTACAATGCTTTTTAATGAGGTGTTATCATGTATATTGGTCCCAAGATGGCTGCCAACACTTCTTGGATGAAACGCTGACAGCCAATCAGATCAGATGTGTGGTTAGGCTCCACCCAGATATATATATTTTTTTGAACCTAAATTACTCAAAATCCACTGAAGCACATATCTTGAGACATAGCAAAGGCACATCGGGCTACCAGTCCCTACAATTTTGCCAAGTTTTGTGGAAATCCATTTAGCCGTTCGGGCTAAAAGTGAGTCCAACCGCCCTATGGAAATTAACATGGGGAAAACACGTTTTGGGACCCCCCTTTTATCTCGGCCTCCGCTTGACGAATCACCCCCAAACTTTCAGGGAAGGAGCGGAACGCAGCAAGGCAAATTTAAGGAAAATTACAGGCAGATTCCTCAACCGGCGCCAAAGTTATTCCCAATAGAATGTTGCAGATTTGCTATAGAAAACAATCCCAACTATGACTACCTACTGGCGACCGCCAGTAGGTAATATATATATATATACATAAAAATATATATAAATGCACAGGAAAACTAAACAGGCACTTTGCTTACAAAGAAGCACAAAGTTTGCATGTCTGCTGCCTTTCTTAATTTTTCACCTTCTTTATCTTCTGCACATCATCCACACATACACACACCTACATGCTCCCTTTCTTGGCTGGGGTTATCAATCATTCTTCTTTAATTCAAATTCAAAGAACAGGCCCTTTATCGACGCTTTATATTATAACAACTACCCTGGCCGAAAGCACTATGAAATTTGCACACATGCTCCCTTTCTTGGCTGCACTTATCAATTACTCTTCAATTTCATATTTTGATTCAAACTCAAGGCCCTTTATCGAGCCTTTTTGTGGTAACTACTGTTGCAGTGATTCTGCTCCTACACACAACTGTGCATAAAGACTTACGACCTCAGTGAATTACGGTGTTCTAAACCCCACCTTAGTACCCAAACCCCCTAACAGACTAGCAATCAGTGACTCATTGGTTCTTCCTCCTATAGCAAAAACACCAATTATTAGTCAACCCACAACATGTGACTTAGGTTACCTCAGGTAAGGAAGATAACAAGAGCACTCTTTTGTTACATTTTTCAAAAGTCCAAAACAAGCACTGAATAAACACACCTGCAACTTTGAAATGTTTATTTCTAACACCGTAATCTCATGTCCAGTACCTTACATAATACAAGCAAACATATTATCAGAAACAAAGTTGTCAGCATTGTTACTATTCCTTAAAATACAAAAGGAGAAAGCATCCTATAGTGCAAAAGGGAAACAGATTTAAAATATACCTAAATTTCACCCTCCCTACTTAGCAGGTTAGTTTATAACTACAGAAGATCTCATACGACTACATAGGCAGACCCATACCTCTGTTACTCAGCAGTAGTGGATCACATTGAGTTCTACATAAACTGTCAAGATACGAATGATCTCAAACTGTGTGCAATCATGCCTGCAATGCATGGGCATTTTCTCGTGAGAAATGCGCATGCGCGGCCGCCCGCGCATGCGCATTAGTAAAGAAGACGGAAGACGGAAGATAGCGAGCCCCGGGGACGCGGCGGGCAGCGGCGGGCAAGGTAAGTGCGTTTTAAATTATTTGATTCATTTAATTTAAAGTATTTAGGGAGGGCGGGAGGGAGGTGGGTGGCGGGGCTGGCGGCCAGTGGTGTTTGCGGAGTGGGGCTACGCGGAGTGCGGAGGTGGGCGTAGTTTCTCGCCCACTTCGCGTAGCTCCGCGAAGCCCCACTCCGCCAACTCCGCCCAGGGTTAGTTTCTGGCCAGTGCCTTAGCTAAGGAGTTTGGTTCAAGCTTTTTCCAAGGGTGGGTTTTTTCAGGGGGCATGACGTTTCTACGCTGATTCACAGGGTTTTTCAATTGCAGGTTGAAAAAGATAGCGCTATGGTCCGACCAAGGTACAGAAAGAATCAACGTAATCTTAATGCGATCACTATTGGTAAAAATCCCGTCAAGGGTATGCATTGCTGAGTGTGTAGGCCTATCAACTAACTGCTTCATGCCAAAGCTGAGGAGATTGTCAAGTAGAGGGACTGAGTCCGAGTCGTTATTCGCCTCAAGATGATAGCTAAAATCAGCCAGAACAGTATAAGTTACTGAGTCAAATGTTGTTTCTAAAAAAGTATGTAGTGCTCTGATAAAAGGACCTCTCGGGCCGGGGGGACAGTACACGAGCAGTCCTTCAAAAATCAGACAATTATTCTCTTTAATTTTAAAGGTCATAGCTTCGGCCTCTAAGTCCTGTTGGGGGCAAGCAAGCAGTTTAAAATGCGATTTATAGATTATCGCAATTCCCCCGCCCACAGTTTCTGTTCTATTGATGCATTCCACCGAGTAACCTTCAGGAATAGCAGTGTTCCAATCAGGACCAGAGGCGTTGGATGCCCAGGTCTCAGTGAGGAACAAAAGATCGGCCTCATGATCAGTGATCAGAGCTTCAATCTCATACTTATGCTTAGGCATGGACCTTATGTTCAACAGCATGCATTTCAGAATTCTGTTTCTGTTAATCGCGGATTTTGAGCAGTTATTCTGATTCGTAACCTGCAGGTGGTTGTTCAAAACAGTACACTCCTTTATAGCCGGAGGGAGGTCTGTCATATTGTGTGAGATTATAGGGGGGTTAGTGAGTGCTTGAAAGCCACAAAAGGGACATCTGGGAGTCACACGGGTATCACCAAAATTGACACTTATCGGGTGATCACAGCAACGCTGGTCCAGCCTGCACAGTTCAGATTTAGAGTAGCGCAGCCCATAAGAACGGGCATAGATTCCAGCGCTAAGCGCGAGTCTGGCGCCGACAGACGCAGACGGGCTTGCCTTTGGCGCGCCTTCTGCGCCCTGCCGGCGCGCCCGCTGCGCTTCCGGTAGTTCATACTGCTATGCAGGCCGGTGTCCCTGAGAGTGCTAGAGCGCTTCCCTACACTCCCACCACTCCTAAGATGGCGGCGATATTCTAGACGACCCGTATCTCCCTCCGCATCTAATGGGACTTCCCGCAGCGGACAAGGGATGGGGTGTCGGATAGGAACAGTGTAAATTAGCTATCAATTGTGCAAAAGTGCTAAGTGCAATGTAAAAATAATTTTTTTAATCAATTGTCACACACAAGGTTAAAAGGGAAGCTTCACGGCAATGTGCAATGTAAAACAGTTATTAAATCAATTGTCACACACGAGGTTAAAAGGGAAGCTTCACGGCAATGTGCAATGTAAAAACTATTTTAAATCAATTGTCACACACAAGTTTAAAAGGGGGGCTTCACGCAGTTACACACAGTATAACAGTTTTGTAAAAATAGCTGATAGCCTCTGGCAGCGTAAATGCGGGGGATTAAGAATAAGCGTTAGCCGCTCCACTGGCTTCTAAGTAATGAAGCGCCTTCGCCGAGTCCTGCCTATGTAGGCTGGTGTCCCTGAGAGTGCTGGAGCGCATCCCTGCACTCCCACCACTCCTAAGATGGCGGCGATATTCTAGACGACCCGTATCTCCCTCCGCATCGAACGGGACTTCCCGCGGCGGACAAGGGATGGGGTGTCGGTTAGGAACAGTGCAAATTAGCTATCAATTGTGCAAAAGTGCTAAGTGCAATGTAAAAACAATTTTTTAAATCAATTGTCACACACAAGGTTAAAAGGGAAGCTTCACGGCAATGTGCAATGTAAAAACAATTTTAAATCAATTGTCACACACAAGTTTTAAAGGGGGGGCTTCACGCAGTTACACACAGTATCACAGTTTTGTAAAAACAGCTGCTAGCCTCTTGCAGCGTAAATGCGGGGATTAAGAATAAGCGTTAGCCGCTCCAATGGCTTCTAAGCACTAAGTACAATTCACCAAAGATGCTGGAAAAAATCGAATGAAAAAACACTGACAAGACACCAACTATAGTTTCTACAGAAGTCACAAGGCCAATGCTTATAACTTTAAAAAAGTAAACTAACCTCCTACTCGAGGACGCATTAAAGATAGTCTAAATTAACTCCCTAAAATTCCGAGGCACGTCTGCATTTAATAAAGCATACACTACTGTGCGGGTGTTTGCTACATGAAGGACAAATGTTTCTCTACCAGATGTAAGAGCGACCTCTTTTTGAGACAATAGCGCTCTTATACGGCTCATTTGGTTGAATCGTCTTTCAAGGTCGGAATCGACGGCCAGATGGAAACATCCAGCTTCCCATACAGAGGAGTAAACACAACTTTTTTATAGCAAACTACACGCTCAGTTACGGTAATGATGTAAGTGATACCTGCTAACATCGCACAATAAGCCACACAGCTGAATCCGATCTCCAATAAGTGACCACTTCTAACTATTCTCATTGCGCCCCCTGTGCTCTGATTTGTCAGTGAGAGAGTGATCGCACCATAGTTTCTACTGCTAATCATTCTCATAATAAACAAAATAAGTGCAAATGCCGCTATCTATAGAAAAGACAACTATTTGGTCAAAACATACGGGTAAGACAATATGTTTGATAGTTTTTTATCTGAATCATTTATTTCTTCCTTATTTTTGAATTTTTTTCACTCTTATTTGAGTATATGATTTGACAGATTTTCATGCAAATATTAAAACCTGGTGTACACAACATACAATGTGAATATTTCAGTATACCAAAAACAATTCTCCTATTTACAAAAAAACTTTCATTCTATTGTACATTCATACACATTCATTCATTAATCATACCAAATACAAACAACACAGGAAAACATCAATAGTGTTATAAACGTTGGAATCACAGTATTCACAACAATAAGCCAACAAAAATGTTTAGAAACAAATATATACACAGTTTTTAACTTATATCCAAATATTCATATGATAATTTTGGCTTATAACATGAAATCATGAGCTCTACGCGTTTCAAACTCATGTCATTTGCGAGTTCTCATCAGGACCAATATCTGTAATGGAAGCAAAAGAGGTGACTTTTAGGATTTTAGTGACTGCCTCTACGCTGCCTATCCCCAATACTCAAGTTTCTACACCTACCTCGCATGTGTCAGAGTAAATGGAAATGTCGTCGAAATCAACAGCTACAAAGGCAAAAGAAACCATAATCAACACCTTATAGGTACTTCAAACTGTTTGTTCTCCACTCGACCATTCACACTCACTTACTTGTGTATTCGTGTGATCTTGGTTATGTTGCCTGACTCCTAATGTTCTACAATGTGAAAGAATTCCCATCAACATCAATGGTTTTGATAGACTCTTGCTAATGATTGTTTGCGACTACCACTGCGCTTACCTGAAGGTGGGGAATCAGGCGCGTTGTGTACAAAGTCGCCGGTTTGCCGAATTGAATTCTGTAGTGCAAAAACGGGGGACCCCGAGTTAGAGCTTCTTGTCTTATGTTTTAGCATGGCTACTGTTGGGCATACAGAAAAAGAAACGCTTACTTGGTTTAAGCGACTGTGGACTCCTTGTATTCCGATTTCAAAAACGCGTTCTCGATCGCATTCACTTCCTGGTCCGCATAGGATCATGGGAAGTGTAGTCCTGTTGGATGCCGATATTTAAGAGAAATGTTCGCCGAACATTTTCTGACAGAACAAAATTGTTTCAATTGAATACATTCATTGGTTAGTCTTAGTGAAATCGAATAGTTTATTTTTTAAGGCTATTCCGGTCCTTGTACAAAAAAAATCTTTTAATAAAAATTGATCTTTTGTCCATGGTCTAGGACTGATGTATAATATATTTGTCCAGTTTTAGTGTGATTTTACTGGGAGATTGTCCTGAAAAGTGTTTCAAACTGGTACGACTTGCATGGATCACACTCCTATGGGTGGGATCATGGGAAATGTAGTCTTCAATAGACCACTATTCTTTGTACCATTTGAACTTAATAAATCCATTATTCGTGGGGTTGGTTCAGTGAATCCAGGCTTGTTTGGTGAATGTCATCTCCTTTGACAGTGTGTCCTGGTTGGTATTTTTGGTGGGTTTACTCAGTGCATGCCTGTGCTAATTGAATTCCTCGATCCAATTATATATTTTTTCAAAGAAACTCGTGTGTCCTTTTCGGGTAACAATCAACATTGCTTGTCTCTATCTGTATGGCCAGGCTGGGTCGGCGTGGGGACGAGTGGTCGATCAATGTTTGATAAATGAATGGTTCAGGTTGTAGGTCTGCTGATCTGTTTGCCCAATCCATGAGTGGAGTTATAGTTTGAACATTTCTGATAGTTCGTTCAATCCTGTGAAAGCTGTATTGAACTTAACTATAAGCATAGCTTCTCTTCTTGTGAGTTTCGCATCTAAATCACCACCTCTTGCGTCATTTTCCACTTTTGAAATTACTGTCCATGAGATTTCCGATTCTTTGTGATTCTTTTCTTTCCAATGGTTTACCAAAGGAGCATTTGCCGCATTGTTTTTTATTCTTGATTTGTGTTGCTGGATTCTCAGGCGTACCTCTTGATTGGTCTTGCCAATGTACAAAAGGTTGCATGGGCATGTGATTCCATACACAACATAACGAGTTTTGCAATTCGAAAACGCCTCATGTTTCCAATTAGTTTGGCTATGTGTAAAAACTTTTCCTTCTTGTGTGGAATCATTCACAGCACGAACAAGTGCCGCATCTATGGTGGCCTTGAATGGGCGGTAGACACAACATAGAGCGTAAGTCTGTGTTTTTGACATCTGGAAGTGCTGCTCTCACTAGGTGATTAGCGATGCTATGATTTTTTTTAATGCAAAAAGGGATTGTTTCTCAAAGGATGGATCTAACTTTTTTAACAGGTGCCAGTTTTATTTAACCAATTTTTTTAAAGCATTTGAATTCGGACAAAAAGTCGATACAAAAACTATTCTTTCAGTTTCTTTTTTGGATCTTCTTTCCAATAGACTTTCTCTTGGTGTCCACCAAGCTCTTTTTAATGATTTTTTTAGTAGTTTTTTGGGGTATCATTCTCAGCATACGCTACGAATACAATAAAACGGTGATGATTTTATCACCGGTCCTTGATAATATGCCCCGAATTTTGTAGCGCGCCCTGCAGATGCAGGGCACAGAACGAAGGGGCATATTATCAACAACATAAGGCGATACATTATCGCCGCTTTTATCGGCAAGAAACTGCTGATAAAGCGGCGATAATGGGCATGATAATAGGCCCTTGTAAATTCCCATAGCAGCTCAGGTTAACACCAGAACCTGGGCTGCTATGGGAATTCACAAGGGCATATTATCAAGGCCATTATCGCCACTTTATCAGCAGTTTCCTGCTGATAAAACCGGCAATAATGTATCGCCTTATGTTGTTGATAATATGGCCCAAAATTAATTTTATTAATGTATTTGTTTACTTACCTACAATCATCCAGATTCCGTTGTTTATCACCCCCCACCCTGCCCCTCCCCCGCCCGCCAGTCCCACCGCAACTTCCTCCACGGGCTGCGTCTGGGCTTGATAATATGCCCTTGGCAATTCCCTTAGAAGCCCATGTTAACACCAGAACATGGGCTTCTATAGGAAATAACAAGGGCATATTATCAAGACCATTTTCGCCGTTTTATCTGTAGTTTCCTGCCCATAAAACGTCGATAATTTTAACACCGGTCCTTGATAATATGCCCGTCAGTGCCATATTATCAGTAAAGGGCGATACACTATTGCCGCTTTTATCGGCAGGAAACTGCAGCTAAAGTGGCGATAATGGGCTTGATAATAGGCCCTTTTAAATTCCCATAGCAGCCCAGGTTCTAAAGTTAACCTCGGGGGCGTGGCCAAGATGGCGGCGGAGTAGGAAGTGCTTCTGTGTCCCTCCGGCGCCTGGCCGTTCTTAGCGTTGCAAAGCACCCTTTTCGGAGCCCGGTTACCGACGTTTGAACGCCTCTACCTCTCCCCGAGGCGGTGTGCTCTGTTACCGGCGCCCAACTTTCAGCTGGGCAACGAACCGGGAGTGGCTCTTGCCGCAGCCCGCAGCCTGGGTCCGGCCCGCAGCGAGGCGACCTCCGGCCTGTGGAGCCCTCCTAAACGTGGAATCTGGCCGAGGTTATCCCTGGAGCTCCGTCGGCGACCCGTGAGGTGAGCGGTGCAGGGAGCGGACCCGAGAGGCGCTCTGTGGCGGTGCCCCAGTGGAGTCCGAAGACCTGAGTGCCCGGCGGGGGAGGAGTGCAGCCCGCAGCTCGGCGGACTGCGCCAGGCCACGGCTTCTGGGCCTGTGCAGCCCCGGCGTCTCTGAGAAGAGGAGCGGAGGGAGAGAAGGTCCACAGCCTGGTATGTGCAGCAGCG
This sequence comes from Lissotriton vulgaris, assembly GCF_964263255.1. Taxonomy (NCBI): domain Eukaryota; kingdom Metazoa; phylum Chordata; class Amphibia; order Caudata; family Salamandridae; genus Lissotriton; species Lissotriton vulgaris. The sequence continues at coordinate 2,123,366,699 of NC_141687.1, read as the reverse complement.
GTTGCCGGTGACGGCGGTTTTGGGAAACGGGGGCGGCTCGCTCCACAAAAGGCCTGCCGCGGTTCGAAGCGGCCCTCCCGGACTTGGACACCGCGTTCTTCCTGCCAGTGGGGGCTGGAGCTAGATTTGGCCATTACGGTGCGCGAGGGGTGTCCCCCGGCTATGCAGGCCTGCGCACGGAGGCGCTGAATTACCCATCAGGGGACCGGACCTTTGGGGCCTACGGAGGCCTCCTCCGCGTGTTCTGGTGAGTCCCGGCTGGAGCGCGCTGTACCTCCATCTCGGGCTGTTTCGTCCTGCGCTCCGGCCCTGCCTATTGACTGACCGGGTGGCGCCTAGTTTCGCGGAGTGCCCCTTTCCAGCGAAGGACTGACAGTACCGGCCCCCCTGCCCTGTGGGGCCGAGTTCAGAGGCCTCAAAGTGAAGTGAGGCACATGTGGCCGGTGTGAGGCCTGGCTGTGTACGTGGGCACCTGGGCCCGGTTGTGAGGGCGGTGCAGCGGCCTTACCTGCCTTGGGAGCATCTTGCGGAGGAGGGGCCCACTGTACTTGGCCATGGCAGTGGCTAGGATGAAGAAACAAGCCGGGCAAGGACGGAGTACCGAAGAGTGCGGTGCAGGCCGTGTCCCCAGTGGCTGACAAGTCTCCGGGTCGGAGCCAGGCGGAGGATCCTGCGCCCAAAGCCTTTATGTTGGAACTTTTTGCAGCAATCAAGGAGGACATTGCAGGACTGCGCACTCAGCTGGCCACGGACTTGAGGGAGGTCCGAAGGGACGTGGATGACATAGGAGCGGGTAGCCACGCTGGAAGAGCACGACCTTGGGACAGGGGGCGACATCCACTAGCTTCAGCTGGACGTTATCAGGCTCACTGAGCAGAACCTTGACCTTCAGGCACATGCGGAGGATTTGGAGAACCGGTCCCGCCGCAACAATATTCGGATCAGAGCGGTGCCGTGGAAGGGCGAGGGAGCGGATCTGCGTGAGTATGTCGAGGCCCTCTTTAAGCAGATCCTGCAAGACAAGGAGTTCTGGGACATTCGTATGGACAGAGTGCATCGTGTGGGTCTACCCAAGGGTACGAAAGTACCGCCCCCGGACATCCTCGTCTGCGTGCATGATTTTCAACTGAAGGAACGAATCCTCAAGAAGGCGCGTGAAGTCGTCCCTCTGCAGTTCCGTGGACATAATCTAGTGCTCTACCAGGATTTGGCGGCATCAACACTGCAGAAGCGCAGGGACTTCAAACCTGTCACATCATACCTGCGAGATCGCAACATCGCATACATGTGGGGTCATCCATTCCGACTCATTTTCCGCTGGCAAAACAAACTGGTTCAGGTGCGTTCGCTCACAGCTGCCATGGACCTCCTTGGTATAGAACACAGAGAGACGGAGTCTGCGGGCGGTAGCGATACCTTCAGGCGACGAAGACGCTCGACGGATTGGCAGAAAGTGGGCCGCTCTGCACCCAAGAAAGGGCCTCATTCCTCAGTATGTCTTCAGGAGAGGGGCGCAGCTGTGGCCTCCGTGGCTCTGGTTACGGAGGCGGCTCCAGATGATGTCTCGGTGGTGCCGTGAGGCCCGGGAGAGTACACTGCTGGCGTCGGAGGGGGGCATCCCCTGAAGGTACTCTAGTATGTCCTGCTGGATGAGTGAGTCCTGTATCGGGAATTGGAAGACTGTGGACTGGTATCTATTCCCCTTTCCTTTGTGGCCTGTATTACGGACTTTCGTATCTCACTCTGTCTTTTTCTACTTCTGTTTGGTTCTGTTGTGGGGGGGGGTTCAGTGTGTGTGTTGGGGGAGAGGGTGGGTAGGGGGGGGACGCCGCATCAGATCTCTGCCGCTTGAGTGTATACGTGCATTTCTGCTCCTTCCCTTCATGCCGATTGGTGTGTGCGCTGGACATGTGGGCTGGCTATGCGTGGCCCTGGATTTGCTCTTGGGCACATACAATGCTGATCTAGTTAGACTGGGATAGCTAGGGAGCTGAAAGTGGTGAGCCTCAATGTCCGGGGGCTAAACAATCCAGTGAAACGCTCTGCGGTCCTGTCCCTCCTTGAGCAATCTGGGGGTGATGTATGCCTCTTGCTGGAGACGCACCTCCTGCACAAGGACGAGCGTCGAATGTGAGATAAGAGATTCCCCCTTTAGCTGTGGTCATCGGGCCCGGCTAAGAAGAACGGAGTTGCCCCCCTCTTCAGCTCCTGGATGCAATGTAAGGTTTTGACACATCTGGTAGATATACGGGGGAGATTTCTGGCGATGCGGGTGTAGTGGGGGGACACGATTTTTACCATTGGGTCCATGTATGCACCGAACACACAGCAGGAGCCTTTTCTGCGCACACCTCTGGCCCAGGTTCTTGCTTCCCCTGACGCTTTCCTTTTGGTGGGGGGGGGAATTTAATCTTGTAATGGATAAGACTCTCGATAGATCGGCGAATAGGCTACACAACTCGGGGACCTGGTTGGCAGAAGGGAAGCAGTGGTTGTCAGATGGTGGTTTGCATGATGTGTGGCAGCTACAACACCCCCAGGAGCGTGACTACACATATTACTTGGCCGCAGACCAGACATACGCGCGCCTTGACCACTTTCTGGCTTCTTCCGCCCTGTTGCCCCACCTCCACGACGCGGATATTGCCCCCCGATCCCTCTCAGATCAGGCGCCCCTGACGGTCACGTTTACCCTATGCGGCACGCGCCCTCCCTCAGCTGGCTGGCGGCTGCACAACTCCATGCTTCGCGCTGACTCTGTAGTGGAGAAGATTAGGGACACTATCACACATTACTTCGCCGAGAACCCCATCGGAGAAACTGCGATAGCAACTATTTGGGAGGCGCTGTAGCTGGTGGTTAGGGGGGACTTTATTGCTTTAGCAGCCACGTACTCCAAACTTCGAAGAGATAAGAGAGAGGAGCTGGAGAGGGAGGTGCGAGGCTTGGAGTCTATCCACAAACGTACTGGGGCTCGCAGGGTTTGGAGAGAGCTTGAAACCAAGCGGTGCATGCTAAAACATCTGGATCTCGATAGGGCGGAATATGCGTTGCTGCGCTTGCGTCATAAGTTCTACTTGAGCGGGGACAAGGGGGGTAAAATGCTGGTACATCGCTTGCGGGCCCAGGACCAATCTCATGCCATCACTGACATCCGTGACCACCAATCTGTGTCGCATACCACTGACTCCGAGATCGTAGCAGCCTTTCGCCGTTTTTACCAAACCTTGTACACAAAGGAGGGTACACCGCCCGTAGATTGTGACCGGTACATTGAGGCGGCTGGCATTACCCCCTTGTTAGAGAATGCTGTCGAAGACCTGAACATGGAGATCCGCATGGAGGAGGTTATTTTCGCCATTGGCCGACTACAGTTAGCTAAATCCCCCGGGCCCGATGGTTTCTCAGCACTTTTTTATAAAACATTTTGCCGGGAACTGGCTCCGTTTCTGACCCGCCTCTTTAATTCGTTCCTGGACACGGGCTCGGTCATGACCCCTATGTCTGATGCCGCCATAACGGTTATACTTAAACCTGGCAAGGACCCCGCTGATTGTAGTTCATATCGGCCAATCTCCCTCCTCAACATCGATGCCAAGCTCTTCGCGGGCATTCTTGCAGCGCGGCTTATCCCCCTTCTGGATGGCGTGGTTGAACCGGACCAATCGGGCTTTGTTCCTACCCCCCAAGGCAGTGACAACTCTAAGAGATTGCTGCACCCGCTGGATGGAGTCCACCGCGCAAAGACCCAGGCCTTCCTCCTAACCATCGATGCGGAGAAGGTCTTTGACAGGGTCGAGTGGGGTTTCCTTTTCCGAGTGCTACAGGCCTTCGGACTAAAGGGTAATTTCTTGTGCTGGATTCAGGCCCTATATACGTCCCCTAAAGCGGTCGTGCGGGTCAATGGCTGTAGATCGGCTCCATTCTCTATCACCAGGGGGACAAGGCAGGGGTGCCCTCTCTCGCGCTACTTTTTGCGTTTTATATGGAGCCCTTTGCCCAGCGTGTCAGATCCCACCCCAACATTCTGGGAGTTTGATTTGGAGCTGACGAGCATAAAATAAGTCTGTACGCTGATTATGTTATTCTGGCTCTACAGAACCCCGCTGCCTCTTTACGCTGCCTCTCTGCGGAGATTCGGGCTTTCCATGACGCGGCTGGCTTTAAGGTTAACTTTACTAAATCTGAAATCCTAAACATTTCTGTTCTGCCGGAGGAGGTGGCTGAATTGCAGAGGGATTTTGACTTTCGCTGGACACAATCTGACATCACGTATCTGGGCATCTGCCTTGCGCCGACTGTGCCCCAGACGCTTTCCTTGAACTACACCAAACTAATAGAGCAGACTACCAAATCTATCTCCGCATGGTCCCGCCTCAACCTGTCGTGGTTTGGCAGGTTAGCGGCTATTAAAATGACTCTTCTGCCCAGAATACTTTACGTCTTTCAAATGCTCCCCCTCACACCACGAAGGGAGCTCTGAAGAAACTCCAGGGCTTGCTGAATAGATTTTTCTGGGACAACAAGCGCTCCCGGGCGGCGTTTAGGGCGACCACCCTCCCAAAAGCAGCTGGCGGTTTGGGCTTCCCTTATCTCACGGCCTATTTTCAAGCCACCTGCCTACGCTTTGTGGTTGAATGGAATAGACCGGAATAAAGTAAATATTGGTTATTCATGGACCAGACTGTGGCGGGTTGCAACATTTGGCGGGAACTCTGGTTGCCTCGCAAACATAGGGCATTGGGGCTATACTCCTCGCCAGTGACATCACCAACACTCAAGGCATGGGTTCAATTGGCACTTCGTAAAGGTTGGACGACCTTCCCCTCACCCATGACGCCGATTGTGGACAATCCCGCCTTCCCCCCTGGCCTTGCATCGCCGGTCTTCCACCGCTGGCGAGAGAAGGATTGTAAGAGGGTGGGTATGCTTTTTGATCTTGAGGGGCATGTCCCCTTCTCGGAGCTACGATCCAAACATTCCCTACTGGATGTGTCAGATGGTTTTGCCTATGCACAGGTGGCACACTGGGTGACACATCCGGCCAACGTGGCATTGATGTCGCGCTCCCTCACGACTTTCGAGCAATGGCTCCTGCGCAAAAAGAATGATCGGAGCCTTATCTCTGAACTATATGCCATGATTTTGCGTGACCCAGAGCGGCAGCGTACAAGGAGCAAGTGCGTTGGGAGGTGGAGCTGGGGCGTCCACTCTCGCAGAGAGAGTGGGAGCAGGTATTCTATCGCGCACATCACACGACAGCTAACACAGCGGGTATGGAGTCGGACTACAAGCTAGCGACGTACTGGTACTATACACCACCGTGCGTTGCATCCTGGGACAGGGCTAAATCCAGTCTTTGCTGGAGAGGGTGCGGTATGTCGGGCAATCTCCTGCATTTGTTATGGCACTGCCCTAGGCTAGAACGATATGGGAAAACGGTTCTTGATGAACTAGACACTGCTTTCCACATCACATTGCCTAGGCTCCCTGAGCATACACTGTTAGGCCTCCCACACCCTGCTTGTTTACCTCTGCGCACGCCGCTAGGGCGACAAATTGCACTAGGACTGCTGACTGCACGGCAGGTCCTGCTGGCGCGCTGGGGCTCCCCGGAAGTCCCGGATGTGCGTGACTGGTTGATGCGCTTGTGGCATGCCTTGGCGATGGAACATCTCTCCTTGAATATGGATGGCAGAGGGTCCGAATATGCTACCCTGTGGGCCCGGTTTTTGCGACTTCTGTCTAGGGAGTTTAGAGAAGTTACATGTCCAAAGTACCTACAAGTCCTACAGCTTATTCCCCTGGATCCGATGGGTGCTGTGCCAGGGCCCTGGCTTCTAGGGATGGACCTGTCTGGATCAGAGTGGTGGGTGTGATGCACTTACCTGGGCTGATGGTTGATGCGGAGTAGGGAGGGAAGGTGGGGGGGAATTGGGGGGATTGACTAGGGGGGATGGATGGAGGGGGGTGGGGGGTGTTTCCTCTATTTTCTTTCTTGGTTCTTGCTGGTTTTCTCTTCTATGAAAATTGCGGACCCCGCTATGCCGGTGGGGAGTGCCTATGGTTTTTACTACGCAGGACCGCCCTCCCGGTTGTAGGTACGAATGCTGTGTTTAATCACTGCTTGCTTATGCCCTGCCGGCGAGTCGATGTAGGCAGCTGGGCTGTGCATGATGCTAACTGGCCCCATAATAAAATGTTTGATTATAAAGTTAACCTGGGCTTATATGGCAATTCACAAGGATATATTATCAAGACCATTATCACCGCTTTACCGGCAGTTTCCTGCCGATAAAAGCGGCGATAATGTATCGCCCTTTATTGATAATAAGGCCCATAATCCCTTAATGTACAGAGACGCACAAACTTAAATTAAACAAAAAAACATAACAGCATGCATTATAGCAAAACACATTTACTACTATAAAACGTTTAACAACGGGCGAATATAGGGGCATATTATCAAGACAGGCGATAACATTATCATCGCTTTATCAGCAGTTTTCTACCCATAAAGCGGCAATAATATTATCGCCTGTCTTGATATACCCCATAATTCCTTAATGTACAAAGATGCACCGCACACACTCCCACACAACCTATCAACTCACCTTTCAATTGCTTTTGGTCAGAGAAACTACCTTACATACTGCTCTCTCGGACGAAAAACAATCTGCTTTGCTACTTCAAAGAGAACTCTCGCCCAACCATAGCAAACAGCAAACTCCCACAAATAGGCACCCTATAACACTACAAGAGCTGACCCTCGGAGACGGTACTCCCCAGGGCCATCAAAGGCTCAACAAAGGCCATCAAAGAATTTGAACTTGGACATCATTGTAAATCCCCCTAAGCAGTCTTACGAGATCAGGAAGTCCTATAGCAAATAGCAAACTTTTCCGATCAAACTACACACTCAATCTACACACACATACAAATAAATAAAAAATCACATTTATTCCCACATTAAATTCAAAACAAACACATTTATATTGCTTGAACTTTTACACCCTTTCCAACTGACAAAACCTTCAACCCTTCCTCCATTCCACAATCTGCCAGTTACCATAGAAACACTTCAGGGAACACCTAACTCAGCACACAGGTGAAAAGTTCATCATACATTGTTGCAAATTAAAACAGCAAGTATGCTTCACTTGAGAATATACCAGCTTATGTTCTTTGCTAATACTTATCCTTAACCGAAGAAAAAAAGAAGTTACGAATTCAACTGCCTGAAGTGTTTGGCCGCAAGGTTTATATAACGGTAAGCACAGAGGCCTAGATCTACAAAGCCTTCATAACAATGCATTAGAAATAATTTGGCATAACGGGCGTCTGTAACGCAGTAGGCACTTCCATGTAGACACCACTTGAACGCGGCAGTATAACAGAACTGAAATGTACGAGGCACACTGCACACGTAAAAACGTAGAGTTACCAAAACTTGTAATGCTTCAGCTCATTTACTCACATCTACATAATTCTAAACTCTAATTTTCTTTTTTGTTTTGCAGATTACCAATCGGACATCTTTTGGAGTCCATTTAACAACTTGTTTATAATATTGTTTGTTGTTAAAGTTATTTTTCTAGTTGATTCAAATAAAGTTATAATTCAGTTTCGTTTACATTTATTGATTTAATAAAAGTTAAATGGGAAATAACAAGGTCGTATTTTCAAGCCCATTATCGGCGCTTTATCGGCAGTTTCCTGCCGATAAAATTGCGATAATGTATCGCCTTTTGTTGATCATATGGCCCAATGCTCTTTTTTTTACCAGTAAACTTAGGTGCATATTATCAAGAACCGGTGTTAATCTTATCACCGTTTTATTGGCAAGAAACTGCTGATAAACAGGTGATAATGAGCTTGATAATATGGCCTTGTTATTTCCCATAGAAGCCCATGTTAACACCAGAACATAGGCTTCTATGGGAATTAACAAGGACGTATTATCAAGCCCACCCTCCCAACATTAATAAAAAAAAACAGACAATGCCCTAGAAAGGAGCCGTTCCCCGCGACGTATACAGGGAGAGGGAGAGAGAGCTCAAAACATATTGGTTTTTTTAAAACACCGGAGGGGTGCCGCTCCCCGAGACTGCGGGGAGTTGGACGGTAACCCCCCCCCGCATACTTCAAAATAAAACCAGAGGAGTGCCGTTCCCCAGTGCTCGGGGCACCTTACAAGCCGCCATTATGCAAAAGAAATTCCCCTGTAATTTGCCCCCCCCGAGACCGAATGAATAAAACGGACTTCTAGTTTTTTTTCACCTTTTCCACCGTGTACAAGTACTGCACGAGTACCCCGACTTTTATTTTAAAAAAATTGAGCCTAAAGATCCATGTACGACCAAGACTATAGGTTCAGAATGTTTCTAGGCTGCTTATTTCTCAACTTTGTTTTACTGTTTTCTTGTGACTCGGTACTACCGAGGCACAAGATGGTCGGCAACACTTCCTGGTTTCGAGTGTTGACAGACAGTTCACAGCAAATCAGCATGCAGCTCGCGCTCGTAATTGAACGGATTTCCGTATGCGTTCTGAACTCCGTCTCTAGATATTGCTATGATTTTACTTGTAATTTTCTCAGAAACTACTGAACGGCTTTACACCATTTAACAAAAAGCATAATCTGTGAACGGTACTCTACCTCTCTGCCAAATTTGGTGTAATTCCGTTCAGCCTACGGAAAATTGCATGGGGAAAACATGTTTTGGGACCCCCTTTTTTCTCGGCTCCCACTTGACGAATCACTCCCTAACTTTCGGGGAAGGAGCGGAACCGAGCAGGCCATTTTTTGGGAGAAATTCACGAAGATTCGTCCACCGGCGCCAAAGTTATTCCAAATAGAATGTTGTGGATTTCCTATGGAAACTAGGTCCTAACTATAACTACCTACTGGCGACCGCCACCCCCCCAGCGCCTTGAGACCCTTACGGGTGAGTAGCGCGCATACAAATTCTGTTGATTGATTGATTAGAATCAGGTTAGCATGAAGCGGTTTTCATCATGTCTACATGGATCTCTGACAAAGGCTTTTATAGAAATAAAACATGAAACCAAACTGAAGGATTACTAGGATCTTATTACATCTAACAGGGACAGGAAATTATTCCACCAGTTTAGGGTAGGCTCTTTGCCTTTATATTCTTTAATCTCTAAAGTCTAGTGTTTGTCCCTTTTGTCCCGTGTTAATGAGACAGTGACTCATGTCTTTTTTGTCTGTCATGCATACACCATACCCAGACGCATATGGCTTAAACCCATATGTGCTAATATGGGTACCAGATCCAGCCGAGAGGCATTCAGAATTTAAAAATCTTCTGTAGAAGGCCCGATAGTGGTTGGAACTGCTAAATTCATGGGATGGGTGTGGGTGACAAGATGGAATAATGCGAGATTTATGTAACCCCTCATGCCTCTGATTTCTTCCTATTATGTAAACATTTTTACTACTTATGAATAATTTCTTGAAATGTGATCTAATTTTCCCATACTTTTAAAAAATACGTACCCAATATATATTAAGATTTTAAATGTGGACTGTTTTCTAGTGTATTTAAAATGTTCTTATCTTATTAGTGAATTACTTGTTGTTTCGAGGGTATTGAAAGTATATTAAATCTTTTTATTGTGTTATTGTCTCCTGCCCAATTTTATATGTCCTCTAACTTTTATGTTTTTTTTTACAAACCGAAATAAAGTTTATAAACTGAAACTGAAACAAAGTGTTCGACGGACAAGTCAATACCTGGCCACCAAAAAATCTCTCTAATGTGTCTCCTGGTAAAAGATATACCTAATTACCCTTCATGAGCAATCTCTACAATCCTGGGAGCAGATTTACTACTTCTGGCGCATCTCTACTAATCAGCAGAGATCCCCCAGAAGAGTTGCGATGCATCTGCCCACCCGTGCGCTACCACTGATGCATAGCATTTACAATGCGGCACTCCATTGCGCACGGAGAGGCAGATGCGTGTCGCATCCCCTATCAGAAAGGCGGCGCATTGCTGGAGTTGCGTCGCAAGCGCAACACAACTCCAGCAAGGTTCGGGGGTGCCCTATCCCTAGCATGCTGCTTCAAGCAGGCGCAGGGTTTTGGCGCAGCATGGCCTTAAAAGTGAGTGAGTGAAATCTTGCAGATTTCACCGAACCACTTTTAGGAGGCGTTCCTGCGCCGGAACGCCCCCCCCTGTGCAGGAACGCCGACATGCGGCACAGGACTTTACAACGTGACGCATCTAGGGAGATCCGTCACGTTGTAAATACCCCACAGCATGGCGCTGGCTTCGCGCTGCCGCTGTGTCACAAAAGTGAGACAACGGCAGAGTAAAAGAGGCGCGAGGGGCTTGTAAATCTGCCCCTTGGTTCTTAGAGCAAAAGGAGGTAAACTTTGTCACCTCTCATAATAAGACCATTCCCAACGGCCAACTCATCCTGAATTTTGGAATAACTCATCATATCTCCTGATACTCTTCTTTGATCAGGCCATTCATGAATGATGTAACTTCTGACTTTTTTTAAATCCGCATATATTGCATTTTCTAAAATCCAACTATCTTTACTCAAGTTAGATTGTTCGCCATACAATAAATCCATGTAACAAGTAGTAAAAGCAACTTCACACTCATCCTCATAGGTGTCTATTTCACCTTTAATGGGTAACCTGGACATGCAATCAGCGTGCATATTGGCTTTACCTTGCACATACTCTATCTTATACTGGAATGACTGCAGCCTTGAAGCCAATATAGCTAAACATGCTGACATGGAACATCCTCCCCCTGGAGCCATGAGGAAAACAAGTGCCTTGTGATCGGTTTTAATAGTGAATTTTAATAGTGAATTTTGTTCCCCATAAGAAGGTTCTAAAGTGTTCAGCACCCCACACAGATACTAATAGTTCTCTCTCTATAAGAGAGTAGTTTTTCTCCAAATCTTTTAACAGTCTGGACGCATATGCAACAATCCATTCCTTCCCATTACCTCTCTGTAATAATGCACCCCCAAGACCTGTATTGCTGACATCGACCATGACAATACAATTTTTCCCAGAAACAAATGGTTTGAGACATGGGACATTAACAAAAAAACATTTAAATTTCTCAAAGGCTTGGGACATATCATTAGACCAACAAAACTTGTAATTCTTTTTAAGAAGACATCTGAAAGGATCTATTTTTGAAGAATAATTTGGTATAAATGTTGCATAACACTCAGTCAAACCTAGGAAAGCGATAAGCTGTTCTTTAGAAACAGGAACAGGAGCATTAACGATACTTACAACATGTTTGTGTTTAGGTTTGATTCCCATTCCACTGATAGTATGACTAAAAGATATTCCACCTTCAACGCCTTGATTTTGCATTTATCCAGATGGAGAGGAAGACCCTTCTCAGACAAAGCAGCTATGACTTTCCTCAGGTTATGATCATGTTCATCATTGTTTTTTACATATACCAGAATGTCATCTTGGAAGGCAATGGCGCCTGTTAGACCTTCTAAGGTGTCTTTCATTAATCTCTGGAAGACAGAAGCTGCACTGGCAAGCCCAAAAGGCATGCAGCAGAACCTAAAGAGACCTTCAGGAGTGATAAAGGTTGTTAAATTCTTTGATTCTTCGGCTAATACAACCTGGTGGTATGCGCTGGCCAAGTCAATGTACGAGAATACTTGAGCGCCTGCTAAAGTTGATACCAGTTCGTGTAAGTTGGATAGGGGATGAGCATCCAGCCAAATGGCATTGTTTAGGCTGCGCAAGTCCACACATAGTCTCAATTCGCCAGGTGATTTAACTAAAATAATGATGGGAGAAACTTACGGAGATGACTCAATGGGTTTTTCTCACATAAATCCTTAAGCATTTTCTTTTAATTTGTCTCTATATGAATAGGGTACATTCCTTACTTTATGGCAAACCGGTATTACATCGTCATTAAGCTTAATTGTAGGCTCAAATCCTTGATATTTCCCAAGTTTCCCACTGAATACATTAGGAAATAGTTCAATTCAATCTTTAATGTAGCTTGAGTTCAGTTGATGAGTTACTTTTTCAGGAGAGATAGAATAAACAGGAGGAAATGGCATTGGGATTAATGTTAATCCCTATTTTTTCTTGAACAGGCCATCATAATAAAGACTATCCAGACTTGGCAACATAAATCTTACAAAATGCATGGTGTCCCGCAAAAACTAAATTAGCTCTAAAGAAACCCATCAAGTCAATTTTATGTCCTGTGTAACCACTAGGTGACACATCTGGTGTAAACAGAGCTCTTTTCGGCCAGTTATTATGGAAAGTATCAAGAGATATAATGGTGTTCCATGCACATGAATCTACTAAGAATTGCAATTTTACATTATCCACAGAAATGGAGCAGGCAGGAAATTTAGATATACCTGTGTCTCCACAAACATTAATGACAGTGTTGATTTAATTCTCCACAGTATCATATGAGTCATCGCAATCTTCCAAATATTGTATGTAGTTGACTTTCTTGGGAAGATACTAAGAAAATTTAGAGAAATTACCTTTCCTGTTACATTTAGAGCACATTTTCTCAATAGCAGGACACATTTTGAAATTAGCTAAGTGTCTATTAATCCCACATCTGTAAAAAAGCAATTGTAGATTATTTTTCTCACTAATAGGATTCCTAGATTTATAGTCAGGTTTTGTAGCAAATTCATTTTTATGAGGACATTATTTTTTTTGTTTGTCAGATTCCTTATAATCTATTGACATTAAAAACATCTCCTTTATCATTTACCCTTACTTCCATGACAAATTTTTCGGAATGTTCAATAGATTTAGCTATGCCAATTGCGAAATTGAGAGATAAATCAGACGTAGTCCATAACCTTTCTTGGACTTTTTTGTTATTCGTCCTCATCAGGATCTGATCTCTTAGGACCTGTTCATATGATATATGTTTGAAGTGACATGAAACAGCTAAAGATCTAAGTGCGGAAACAAAATCTTTAATTGATTCGTCAGCATGTTTGCGTGAATAAAAAATCTCTCCATAACAATATTTTTCTTCTTGCCAAAACGAATATTGAGTTGTGAAGTAGCATATTGATAAACATTGATATTACCGGAGTTTGCTAATGCAGGTAATATGCCAAATATTTTAAACCAATGCCTCCTAAACAATGTTTTAAAAGAGAAAGTTATCTTTCTGGTTCACAATCATCACCCTCTAACACTTTCACATAAGCTAAAAGCACTGGTTCCTATTTTTCCCATGCCATAGGAGGTTCACCTGGAGCAGTGAGGAATGAAGGAGAATATACCTGACATAGTTGACTCTAATTACAATATGCGTATTAAGTGACAATGAAAATGCAAAGAATCCAATCAAGAATAATGGAGACACGCGGTGTGCGTATCATCGTAGGATTGCTTGAAGAAAATATAAATATAAATATTAATTTAGTGTGCCTCAAATGGTGTGTATACATAAAAATATAAAGAAGAAAACTTCCTTTAAAACAAGAGTTCAAAGGTGTGCTTGTCACCGATGTGCAAGCAACATAAAGCAGAATGAGAAACAGTACCTTGAATTTTAATGGTGTGCTTGTCACCGATGTGCAAGCAATATAAAGCGGCATGAAAATAGTACCTTGAATTTTAATGGTGTGCTTGTCTCCGATGTGCAAGCAACATAAAGCGAAATGAAAACAGTACTTGGAATTTTAAAGGTGTGCTTGTCACAGATGAATAAACGCCACTGTGATAAGTATGTCTTCGATCCAGTTGAAGTGAACCAATTGAATGGATACAAAATGGTTGCCTTGACGTTGTACACAAAAGCGTGTTATGAGGTGATGGCGTGATACGCGGAGGCAAGGGAAATGCCTATGACGCTGCACAGGAACAAGAGATCAGTTATGGAAACGGCTAGAGGAAAGCTCACATTGAAGATTCCAGAATGAACCACGCTCCACCAGGTACGTGAATTCAAACAAATACAATAGCTTGGTGCTTCCCAAAGTAGCCAGTTCGAGAATAAATGGAGGATGAGTCCCAATTTTCTTCAGTAATCGAAACAACGAATCAGCCACATCCGCCACATCCGTTGAACCATTAATAGAGTATCCATTCCAATATGTTTTAAGAAATAATAAACTAAAACAAATGTAAAAAGATGGAAATTAGCGTAGTTCAAGGGCAATAGATCCGTTCCCGCTTGTCTCCAGTGTAATGAAGAGTATTCAGCAGGAACATAATCTAAAGAGACACTTTGCATGGAGACAGATTTCATCCATGTTGTTAAGTTCAAGATAATACAAGAATGACCAAACGGCCTCACAGACTTAACTTCCACAACCTCTGTACATTTGAACAATGCCCCAGGATACAGAATACAATAACGCACGGAGCGGAACGAGAGAGTCATGAGTTGCATAGGAATCTGAAGCGTGGTTGTCACAGACTTCGTTGTGAAGTCCGTGACAGCATGACATATCTCTGCGTTGGTTCTAGGAGCTGTGAGGCTGTGATGCAAGATCTGTATCATCTTCGAGCTGCAGTAAAGCACAGTGTAAGACCTTTCAGCAGCACATCACTCCTTCTTCCTGGCCATAGGTCCAGAAGTGTACTGAAGAATTGGTGTCTTAGGTTCAACATTTATACCTGGTGCCCAGTTTGTAGAGGAGGAAGCCTCTACAGCCCCCCCCCCTCCACCCTTAGTTGTTAGGCATCCCCTTCCTCCTTGTGCTAGCCCCAGCTTGTCTGGGGTCACGAAAGACTAGTGGCAAACACTTTGTTAGAGTGCTCAGACAGGACCGTTGTGATGTGCAAGCATGGTAGGTAACAGCTCCTACCTATCGTTAACTCAAAGAGGTCCATTCTGCAAACACGTATCTTCCCTTTGTCTCACTGTCTGGGAGCAATAAACAATGTCCAACTGCCAGCTGCAGCTAGTCATGTGACTCAGGACTAGGCTGCAGTCACCAAATGGTAAGGACAACAAAATGGCAACTTTCTAAAAGTGTCATTTTCTGAATCGTGGCAAAAATTTGACTTTACCATAAAAGTGGGTTTCTAATTACAATTCTTTAGACACCAAACCTGACTGGTCTACCAGCTGGAAGTTACAGTTTATTAATGGTACTAAGGTATCTCCTATTTTGTGTTATCGGAGAGGTTGGCGTTGCAATACTGAAAAACAAATTGAGGAGTTTGCCACTACGGGACATGTAAAACTTAAAATAACATGTCCAACATTTTAAATACATTGCACCCTGCCCTCTGGACTGTTCAGGGCCTACCCTAGGGGTGATGTCAAAACATATGACGTCAGTTTCAGACGGCTGATCTTCATCCATTCCGCGACGTCTTTCATTCCTTCCTGGAGGTTGGCTTTGGCGGTGGCGGGGTCGTTGGTGAGGGAGAGGATTAGCTGGGTGTCGTCGGCGTAGGAGATAATGTTGAGGTTGTGTTGGCGTGCGATGGCTGCGAGAGGGCTCATGTAGACGTTGAAGAGGGTGGGGCTGAGTGAGGATCCTTGTGGAACGCCGCAGATGACTTCGGTGGCCGCAGTTCGGAACGGAGGGAGGCGGACTCTCTGGGTTCTTCCGTCGAGGAACGAGATGATCCACTCCAAGGCCGCTCCTTGGATTCCGGTGTTGCTGAGGCGCTGTTTCAGGGTGCGGTGGTATACTGTGTCGAAGGCTGCTGAGAGGTCCAGGAGGATGAGGGCAGCGGTTTCCCCATTGTCGAGCAGGGACCTGATGTCGTCGGTGGCTGCGATGAGGGCGGTCTCAGTGCTGTGGTTTGCTCGGAAGCCGGACTGTGAGGGGTCGAGGGAGTCATTGGTCTCGAGGAAGGTGGAGAGTTGTCTGTTGATGGTCTTCTCGATGACTTTGGCTGGGAAGGGGAGGAGCGAGATGGGGGGGAAGTTCTTCAGGTCCGTTGGGTCCGCGGTGGGTTTCTTCAGGAGGGCGCTCAGCTCGGCATGTTTCCAACTCTACGGGAAGGTGGCGGATGCAAAGGAGCTGTTGAATGTTCCGGAGTTGCGGTGCGATGACGGAGTCGGCTTTGTTGTCAATGTGGTGTGGGCAGGGGTCGATAGGGGAGCCGGAGTGGATGGTGTTCATCAGGCGGGTAGTGTCTTCGGTGCTGACAGGGGTCCAGGTGCAGAGGGTGGTGGTGGGGGGCGCTGGTTCGGTGGTTGGGTGTGTGGTCAGTGCGCCGAAGCTGTTGTGTAGGTCGGCGATCTTGCGGTGGAAGAACGAGGCGAGTGAGTCGCAGAGGTCTTGCGAGGGTGTGATGTGCAGACGTTGGGGTTGGAGAGCTCTTTAACGATGCTGAAGAGTTCCTTGCTGTTGTGGGTGTTGTTGTCCAGTCGTTCTTTGAATGTTGATTTCTTGGTGGTGCGGATCAGCTGGTGGTGTTTGCGGGTGGCGTTCTTGAGGGCGGTCATGTGTTTTGCTGTTTGGTCGTGACGCTAGGCTTTCTCGAGGGTGCAGAAGGTTTTCTTGGAGTTTTTGAGGTCGTTGGTAAACCACGAGGCTTTCCTACTGCCGGGTCTGCTGGGAGGATTCTTCAGTGGTGCGAGTTCGTCGGCGCAGTTGGTGAGCCACTGTTTGAGGTTGCGGGCTGCTTCGTTGGGGTCCGTTGTGTTGGTGGGCGGGTTCTGGCTGAGGGTGGTGGTGAGCTGGTCAGCGGTGATCTTGCTCCAGCTTCTGCGGGGAACCTGTTGTGGGTGGTGGTGGGTTGTGGTTCTCCTGAAGTTGAAGTGGACGCAGCTGTGGTCTGTCCAGTGTAGTCCGGTTGAGTGGCTGAAGTGGATGTGCTTGCTGGAGGAAAAGATGGGGTCGAGCGTGTGGCCGGCGTAATGGGTGAGGGTGTTCACCAGTTGCTTGAGTCCAAGGTTGGCGAGGTTGTCCAGCAGGGCGGCGGTGTTGCAGTCCTTGTTGTTCTCCAGGTGGAAGTTGAGGTGCCCTAGGAGGATGTAGTCTGTGGAGGTGAGGGCGTGCGGGCTGACGAAGTCTGTGATGGCTTCGCTGAATTGTGTGTGTGGTCCCGGAAGTCCGTAGATGAGGGTGCCTCTGAGGGAGGTCTTGGGGTCGGTGTGAATCTGGAAGTGAAGGTGCTCGGCGGCGGTGAGAGTGTCGTCGGAGTTGGTCGTGATGTGGATGGTGTTTCTGTGGACGATGGCGATGCCTCCTACGGTTTGGTTGACGCGGTCCCTCCGGGTGATCTTGTAGCCCTCCGGGATGGCTATGGCGATGTCGGGGGCTGAGGAGGCGTTCATCCAAGTTTCTGTGAGGAAGGCGACGTCTGGTGATGTTGTGTCGAGGAGGTTCCAGAGTTCGACGGCGTGTCTGTGGACGGAGCGGGTGTTGATCAGGGTGCACTTGAGGTGGTTGTTGTTGGAGCTCGGCTTGGCGGGTGAGGTGCAGGTTTGGAGGCAGGTGAATTGGCAGGCCTGGCAGGTGAAGGGTCCTGCCAGGGTCCAATAAGCTGCCTTCAGCTCTACATTGCTGGGAAAAACACTTCCCATGGGAGTAGTTGCCCACAAATGTTCTGAACCCAACTCCATTAGCAATTTTTTTAGGGCACCAAACCATACAATTTTATGATTAGTGTGAGGGTCCCTCACCTCTAGGACTGCCTGGGATAATGGACTAGTTCAGGGGTAACCCAAATCCGCCTCCAATAGGCTAAAAGCCTAGATCTGGCCACATCCCTGATCGATTGACAACCCAGGTCCAAAAGGAGAGGAACTGTAGGAGTGGATTGGGGGAGACCAATGAGTGACCTCAGAAATTTATTCTGGCCCAACTCTAGGTGTTCCAGATTGGCATGGCCCCACAGCTCAACCCCATATAAAATTGATGCGCCAATTTTGGTGTTATATATCTGGAGAACTGGGGCTATTGGTTTGATATATGAACCTTTATGTTCCCT
Organism: Lissotriton vulgaris; assembly: GCF_964263255.1. NCBI lineage: Eukaryota > Metazoa > Chordata > Amphibia > Caudata > Salamandridae > Lissotriton > Lissotriton vulgaris. Next base: position 2,123,348,767 of record NC_141687.1, on the reverse strand, counting down.
AAGCAGAACTCCTGAGAGTTGGGCATGTTTTGCTGAGAGACAATCTAGTTGTGCTTTCCAATTTAGTTTCCTATCAATAAGAACCCCCAGGTATAAAAATGTCTCTGTTTGTTCAAGAGACCCATCTCTCATTTTGACTTCACCAATGACTTTTTTTGAGTTGTGCAAGACCATGTACTTGGTTTTATCAACGTTTATAATTAGATTCTAGTCTGCACAAAACTCTTCAAATCTAATTAGGGCACGTTGGGAACCCTGCCTAGTTTTCGATAGTATGAGAGTGTCATCGGCGAACATTAGAAGGGGGGTCTTATTTCCAGCTATACAGGGAGCATTTGTGGGATAATCTCTATAATAATTTACACCCCGGTTAATGTAGATGGAGAAGAGAGTTGGTGCGAGGACGCATTCCTGTCTCACTCCCTTCTCCACCAGGAACTTCCCTGTCATCCGACTTGCCGGGTCCCACCTACCCTGGGCATAGTTACCAGTATGTAGTTTAACCATAAGAGCCAAAAGCTCTAGCGGTAAGCCCAGTTTCAACAGGGTAGACCACAACTTAGTACGCGGAACCAAATCAAACACTGACTTCAAGTCAACGAAGGCAGCATAAATGGATCCTTCCCCCAAAGTAACTGTTCACCAATATATTAAAATAAATTTTAAAACCTGGACCACAGTGCTTATTGATTGCCGGAACCCCGCTTGAAGGTTAGAGAGGATATTTGAGTCCTCTATCCATTCCTGCATTCTGCCTAATACCACCCTGGCAACAACTTTCTGAATACAATTAATCAGGCTTTTAGGCCTGTAGTTGCCAGGGTTTGAACGATCTCCTTTTTTAAAGATAGCTAAGGTACTAGAAAGGGATGCACCTTGAGCAATGGCATTTAATAACAGTTGAATGTATTGAGCACAAGAATCAACATCGTGTAGAAAAACATCGGCGGGAATACAATCGAGCCCCGGGGCTCTACCTCTTGGAACCTTAAGGAGAGCAATTTCTACTTCCTTTTTGGTAAATAATATTGCAGGAACAGAGGATGGGATCACAAAAATCTCTGTCACTGTTGGACTGGCTGCAAACTGGTCCCCAAAGTGGTCTATCCATAAATCGGGCGCCACGTTATTGTTTGGTACTGTATTGTATGGACTGGTCCCGGTTTCCCCACTTCACTAGGTGCCAGAACGCAGTCATGTCTCTATCCGTGCAGGATTTAAGCAGATCCCTCCAATTTTCTTCATCCCAGTCCCTCTTGGCCTGAGATTGAGCGACCTTATAGGCCTTCCTTTTCTCACGTATCATAGCACTATCCTTGTTTTTATGGCAGAAGCTAATAGTTTGCAGGCAAAACGACAAGCAGAGTTATACCAAACAGCAGCCTTCTGGGCAATTGTAGTGTAAGCTGGTTTGGTTCTGGCATTAAAAAAACGTTTAAGACTATTAAAAAAGTTATCATGGACCTGTGTAACAGTAAGTGGAGGAGAACCCTGTGATTTATCATCCTGAAGAATAGCTATAGCTTCAGTTAACATGTTACTCATCTGGTTTAATTGGTCCACCCTGCTTGAGACAATGGACCATTTGAGCTGACGAGTGTCATTTGTTAGAAATACTTCGAGCTAATCTATCAGTGGTTCCTGAATTAATCCAATATTACAGCTTTTCACCTGCATAAGAAGGAGTAATGGATTATGGTCACTTTCTGGACGTGTAAGGACATTCATATCTATCATAAATACCCAGAGCTCCTTAGATAAAAGAAAATAGTCTATGCGACTTTTATGCGTGCCAGAAACGTATGTGGGCAATCCCTTTTTGTCAGATATGGAGCGACCATTTGCCGCTCTCAGACCATGTTCCAAGGACAGAACTTTCAGTTGAAGAGCAGCGCCAGACCATCTCTTGATTGGCTTGAGGTCAAGAGAGGGGATTCACCTCTCATCATCCTTCTCTTCCGTTAAAAACATATCATGAAAGTCCAGGGGTTCAAAAGTGCAATTAAAGTCACCAGCCATTAAAATATGGATTCCACCTCCGTGGTTGATTAAAAAATCATCAAGGAATGCTATAGTGTTAGTGGCTTTCCCTCCTTGCAGGCCTCTAGAATAAACGTTGATTAGGAGAAAGTCAGGAAAAATACACTTACTAACCCTGATAATAAGAATCAATGCATATCTCCTCCAACCTACAATTTAGACTTTGCCTAACCCATGTTGTTAATCCTCCTTTGGGGCGGTCCCATTCTCACTGTACTGCTTTTTTGTGGAAATTAATATAACCAGGGCAGGCAACTTGGTCTACCGCCCATGTCTCTTGGAAAGACAAAATATCAAACTCTTCAATAAAAGTCGACCATTCACTTGAAGCTGTCTTATTTACCAATCCCGAAATATTCCAAGAACCAATCCTTGAGCCTACAGGTTGTATCAACATTTCTGTGATACTTTCGGGGGGGGCATAAATTACTCCTAAACGGGGCAAGATCCCCCACATGTAGAGTGTTGCTCTCAATGTGGGATGTACCACATTCTTTTACTTCATATGCAATGGACTTATCTAGTGTTCTACTCTGTACTGAGCCGCCAATGCCGATGGCTAGGGGTTGATCATTCATGATGTGTGTCGATACCGGGGAGCCCTTAGTCACCGGAACTACAGGTGGAGATGGCACACCATTCCCTACTGGAATGCCCAGTCAGTCTATGTTGTCCATACCAGAGAGTAGACTGAAGGAGTTATATGTAGGCACATTATATTCAAAAGGGCCCGGGCCTGAATGAGTGGCCCGTGAATCACCCGAAGCCGGGAGCAGTGAAGGATTTTTCCTATAAAAAAGCCCAGAGGTAAGACGGTAATGTCAGTCTCACTAAAGTGCCTAGACCCAGCCCTTTCAAGAATCGTCTTCACTATAAGGGGAGAGCCAAAGTTCAGCACCACACTGGAGTTCTGGACTTTTTGGTTCCGTCCAGAGGTGTCAGGGATAACACCCGAAGACCCCGGAGTTCCACCTGTCTCGGTGCACAAATAAACAGAAACACGGGCTTCTCGATGGTGGCGTCAAAGACCAAAGGTTTATTACTGCAGGGACACAAAAGTCACAGAAACTACACACGGGCAGTGTCTAGGAGCCTGTTCGATTTGTACAAGAGGGGTTGCTCCTTATATACAAAATATTAGCCTTCAGGCGAATTCTTCAAAATGCTAGTACATTCCCAAACCTTTGTGTCCCAAACAATAAATATTTGGCGTTGCACAGGAATCGTCGATAATATTTGATGTCAAACATTACGAAGAGGGGTTCCCACTATTCCATCACAATTCCATGTCAACATTTCATTCAAGAGCCGGACCGCCTCATCGTAAATTTCGTTACCTCCCCCTAATAAAGGCCCAGAAGGAAAGGAGCAGAGCCAGGTGCAGAAGATAGAAAAGCAGGATAAGGGATGTTTGTGGGTCGTAAATGGGCAAGGCTACTGGCTTTGGCCGCCTAATCATGATCAGGCCAACGAACACGAGAACCAGTATAGCAAGGCTGGCCTCGGGCAGAGGAGGCAGCCTTTGTCGAGTCATGCAGCTACAGCATGTTCTGTTCTAAGGTGCACGTGTCACTAGAAAGGTGAATCGCCGGCTAAGCCTACGTGTCCTTAATCGAAATGAAGTAATCAGAGGTCATTGCGTATGTGAGGGCAAGAAACACAAAATGGCTGCCATGATCTAAGATGGATGCCATGGGTAGATCGGAAATGTGTTTGTAACAGGAGTACTCTTGCTCGTAGCATAGCGAAAACACCAGGATATGCTAAATGGATCATTTGCGGTTCGCTGATACCAATATTATGTATTTACGACAATGTTGAAAACACGGGTTCAAATCGTCACGGAACCTCAGACCCTCCTTTTGCCCTTACATAGGCAATTACTCAGTCTATGTCAGAGTCTAACTCTATGCTCATCAGGTCAGTGACATGCTGTTGTATCATCATCCTTTCTCGTGCCTTTTCTCCAAACGCAGGTGGTTTTCTGAAACAGGTTGCAGCACAGAGACTACACAAAGCGGGACCACACTGGATAATCAGGCAGCATGAGAATAGGAATACTAAGATGACACCAATGACCATCAGAACCTTCCATCCCCACGCTGATATCAGAGTCCACAACCACTCCATGAAGGACCAGTTTCCCTTGTCTACATGTATAGAGTCGGAAATCTTGTGTAACTTAGAGATCGCCTTATAGACTGTTGGAGCATTATTGGGAATAAAGACACAGCAGCTCGATTGGATCATTCTGCATACCCCACCTCGATCTGCAAGTATTACGTCTAGAACCATACGGTTCTGCAACGTCATGAGTCTATCCGCCTGAAGCTCAGCTGTCAAGTTGCTAAGGGCACCAGCAGTTTCGGTAATAGTAGATTCAACTACCCGTGTTAGCTGACGTATGTTTCTACTATTGGCCATAGGCCCCCAGAACGGAAGGAAACCTTTGAAGAAGTCTCCAGCTTCCTGACCAGCGGTGTCTTCCTTGCTGAAAACACCTCTTGCTACTCTGGTCTTGTGATAGTCTGAAGAAGCAGTGTATGTTGGAGGCAACAATCGAGCAATATAACATGAACCTGAAAAGTCAGCAGGCAACCATGTATACGCTCTGTCTTGACAGATGAAGTAAGTACCCCTAGCAGTAAGGAAGGCAGGGGAAGAGTTAGACGGAAACACGTAAGTCTCAACGCACTCACTCCTCCCTAGCTGAGCTCTCGGATTTCTCCCATTTCCTTGCAAACAGACCTGACCTCGGTGAGGTACGACCCAGATTGGAGTGGAGCTTTTACGCTTGCTTTCTCCCAAACTAAGGCGATACTCTGTAGAGTTCCAACTCAAATATACTCGTAATTCGTCTCTAGGGTAAGATGGAGTATTATTGACGTCCTTGATCATGTCAATAATTCCCTGGACTAAAGCTTTGTTGGCAGAGTTATATTTAGTGGAACGTGGTGGACGCGGAGGATAGGTTTCAAGGGCATAGGCAAAAATGGTCTGAAAGGCCTGAAATGATCCATTATAGCTAAAAGGCAAAACCAGATAGGGAATGCCTTTATTCATAGTGTGGGGTATCAAACCACACACCCAGCAGTCTGTAGTGTTGACCACCAGTTGGTGTTGGTGCAAGAGCTGTACGAAAGTGTTATTGATAAATTCTGAGCGTCGAGCTTGCTCATGTTCAGGAAACGAGTGAAAAGAGTGCATAGAAGAAACAGTAGAGGTAGCAGGATCAAGGGGAGGTACTGTAGTTACTGGCATAAAAATTAAATGTATACCAAAAACGATTCCACCCACCAACGTTATCAAAACAATTAAAAATGTAATAGCACATTGCATCAGAAAACATTTGCTATGAAGAATTCTGTAAAGTCTGTTTCTGCGAACATAAATCACATTTTCTCGTTGCAGCGCAGGAAGCTCCATCTTCTACAATCCGCTCGCGACCACTGATGATGTGTACGTAGATGAAAATGCCTCTATCAGCCCTGGGAGTTCCCAGGACCAACAGAAAGATCAACCTTTTGTCTGACCCCCGCAGATTCAACTAGGTACACAGCCAAGACCCTACGGCTACCCAGACGGCAAGGCAATTTTAAAAACAATAAAACAATAGCAAACTTCCTGGCTGAAGGCAAAGTGTTAAAATTTCAAATGTGTAAAATAGGCAGTTTCCTGCTTTATTTGTCCAAATTGCGAGATCGTAAATTGTATCTCAGTTTTGCAGGAACTGTTTGATCAGGAAACAGTGTGTTATCAGCAGAGGTTGCAATGTTCAAGTTCACAGATGGCAAAGTTTCTTCTGATGCAGAGGGCAAGTGTTCAGGAATCAAAGAAGTAGTTTCAGGAGGAGAGTCAGAGTTCGATGTGTCAGTTATCAGTTCGGCATCGCTGAAAGGGATAAACTTGGGCGTTCGCTCGAACTCAGAGGCACCAATTCCCTTCTTAATCCAGTTGTCATAAGGAAGTGGCAGGGGCACACGTTTGACGTGTGTCGCATGTATCCAGTGTTTGCGTCCGGCCACACGAATAGCAGTTCTCGTTGCTAGCAGTACTTGATAGGGGCCAACAAATCTGGGTTGAAGGTTCTTTGTCCTCGCAAAGTTGCGCACCACAACGTGGTCACCTGGTTTCAGCTGATGACCTGGACTCTCCGGTGGCTTTGGCAATGCATCGAAAACCTGTTGGTGAATAAGACTCAATTTAGCAGTCAAGTCGTAAAGGTAATCAATCAACATTGGATATTCCAGAGAACAGAATTCCTTTGGCCTTGGCAATCCCCAAATGTTAGCGGGACGGCCAAAGACAATTTCATACGGACTAAGCCCTACTCTAGAATGTACAGTCGCTCTCGTGGATAATAAAGCCAAGGGTAGTGCGTCTGGCCAGGATAAACCCGGGGATGCCTGTATTTTAGCAAGTTTTAGTTTGAGGGTGCCATTGTAACCCTCAACTAAACCAGCAGACTGGGGATGGTTTGCACTGTGAAACTTTTGCTTGATCCCTAAACCGGCACACACACTCTGCATAACTTTCCCTATAAACTCACTTCCGTTATCTGACCATACAATCCGTGGCATTCCGAACCTATGGAAATATTCCTTGAGAAGAATTTTGGCAGTTGATAGGGCAGTGTTGTCCTTTAGTGGATATGCTTCGATCCATCTGGAGAAAGCACAAACTACCACCAGGACGTACTTTAGGTTGTTGCATGGATCCATGTGAATGAAGTCTAACTGAATCACTTCAAAGGGGCAAGAGGGAGGAGCGAAGTGACCAGCAGGTGTAGGGACTCCCTTGCCAGGATTATGCATCAGGCATACCATACAATTTTTCACCACTCTCTCTGCACATTTACTAATCCCATCATTCTTCCAGACTGGAGCCAACATCTTACAGATTCCTTTAGAACTAATATGCGCTACTCCATGTGCCATTGTCACCACTGCAAGCACATACACATCAGGCAACATCCAACGCTGTTGTTCCGACAAATCAATCCAACACCCACTCGAGTCCAATTTACCCGTACTTTCTTTCCATGCACGCTTTTCCTCCTCAGTCGCCTCTTTCTGAATCTCTTTCACACTTTCCACTGAGTCTTCGCACATTCCAGACTCAGAAATCCATCTCGCAGACGTAGCCACATACATTCCACTCATCATATTTCTAGCTGTCTGTTTAGCGGTCTCATCAGCAAAAGCATTCCCACGACCAACATCATCCGTGATTGCTTTATGCGCACTACATTTCACAATCGCAACTTCAGTCGGCAAGGTTAGAGATTCCAACAAGTCGTTAACTAACTGACCATGTTGAATCTTAGTCCCATGGGACGTAATGAAACCTCTTTCTTTCCACAAACGGCCAAAATTATGGGCCACTCCAAATGCGTACTGACTATCTGTAAACACATTCACTCTCTTTCCCTTTGCTAAAACACACGCTCTCGTTAGAGCGATTAATTCTGCAGCTTGGGCAGAATTCTGACTCACTCTTGCAGTCTCCACAATCGTACTCAAAGTCGTTACTGCATAAGCAGCAGTCACATCACCATTCTCCAATTTAAAACATGACCCATCAACATACAACGTGCCATCTGGATCTGACAATGGAGTGTCTTTTAAATCAATTCGTCCTTTTGTCTCCTCCTCGGTTCTGAAACAACAGTCATGGGGTTCGGAATCACTCGACTCTTGATTAGCCGGCAACAGTGTTGCTGGATTCAATACATTGCATCTTTTGATCTGAATATGACTCGCTAGCAGTGTCAGCTCGTAGCCAGATAATCTGGCACTGGTAAGGTGTTGCGTCTTGGTTCTGTTCATGAGTGTATCCACAGCATGAGGAACCATGACCACTAGCATGTTATTCATCACCAAACCAGCAGATTGTCGAATGGAAGCCGCAGCTGCCGCTGTAGCTCTCAAACAACTAGGCAACGCTCTAGCTACCGGATCTAATGTTGATGAAAAGTACGCACAAGGGCGTTGTTTATCACCGAATCTCTGTGTCAGAACACTCAACGCGCAACCTCCTCTCTCGTGAACATAGAGCGTGAATGGCTTGCTGTAATCGGGTGTACCCAATACAGGAGCTGAACATAGTGCATTTCGTAACTCAGAAAAACTCTCCTGACATTCAGCAGACCATGGCACCGGACTCGGAACATTTTTCCCAGTCAAAGCTACCAATGGTTTTGCTAAAAGAGAAAAATTTGGGATCCACTGCCTACAGTAAGAGGTAATACCTAAAAAGGCACGTACTTCTCTCTGTGTGCGAGGAACATTCATCTGCGTAATTGCTTTTATTCTCTCTGGGGTCAACTTCCTTCCCTCCTTTGACAAGAGATGACCTAGGTAGGTCACTTCTTGGCAGCAGTATTGCATTTTCGAAGGTGACACCTTGTGATTCAAATTAGACAAATGATGCAATAACGAAATCGTAGCTGCTTTGCAAGTTTCCTTGTCATCGGCAGCCACTAGAAGGTCATCTACATACTGCACTAGAGCAGAACCTGGAGGAAGTACAAAAGAATCTAACTGACTTTTTAATGCTTGGCTGTAAATGGATGGGCTCTCACAATAGCCTTGTGGAGCACGTTTAAACCTGAAGCTTCGACCTCCTAGACAGAAGCCGAAAATATCTCTGCTTTCCTCGGCTATCGGAATGCTGAAAAAGGCATTCTTCAAGTCGATGACTGAAAACCATGTAGCTGTTGCAGGAATCAATGTTAACAATGCAGTAATATCTGGAACCACAGGAAACTGCGGAACCACAATTTTATTAACCTCTCTGAGATCGATAACAAATCTATATACTGGAGGCTTTGAAGGATCAGTACGTTTCAAAATTGGCAATACAGGACTATTACAGACATTTCCTCTAGTTTCTTCAACCACCCCTTTCTTAATCAAATCTTGCACAATTAATAAAAGTGCACGTTCGCCTTCACTAGATATTCTGTATTGAGGAATTCGTGGAAATTTGACATTTGCTTTCAAAGTGACTACATATGGTGGTATTTCTAAAAGGCCTACATCGTTAGGACCAGTTGCCCAAAGAGTATCAGGGAGAGAACGCAGCTCTGGCGGGAGTGCATCCATTGACAAGTACATCGGAGAGGTGATTCGTTTACCCAACGTAAGCTGTACTCCTTCCGGAGAACAATACAATGTCGCATATAGGCGTTTTAGCAAGTCTAAACCAAGCAGATTTTCATTACAACCTGTCGTCAAAATCAGGGGGGCTTTCAATTGACACAGTCCAACAGAAATAGACAAAGGACCAGATACTGGATTGTAAACAGGGGCGCCTGAAAAACCTACGGAAACATTTGTTAAGCCGGACAAAGGTGCGCCAGGGAGTTTCGCATGAATGATAGAACTTTTTGCGGCACCAGTATCCAACAGAAACGGTTCGACTACACCTGATGTTGCTACTGCGACATAAGGCCCACTCTGATCCACTGGAACTGATACTACTCCCTCTCTCTGTCCATGGCTGTCCTAGTACTCATTTTGTTGAAATCCCTCATCATTTTCACAATAGTCTTCGACATGATACTGTTGCGACCTATTCTGTTGAGCAGACTGTCCATTTCGCTGATCAAAGTGATTGGAAGGGCGATCGTTTGTTTGTGGAGGCATAGCACCTCGTCCTCGACCTCTAGAATTTTGCACAAAACCACCACGACCTCTCTGAGCTGCTGCTGCGTTATTTTGCGCTAAGACTGGACACTCATTCTTATAATGACCCTCTTTCTTACAATACGCACATTGATTCCACTGGTATTGCGGTCTCTGAGAACCATAATCTGTCCTTTGATACGACCCTTGCTGTGTATTATTCTGATTCATGCGAGGCGGATATGCCTGTTGCAGAAGAACTTTAGTCTTTAAATCTTTCGTTTTCTTATCTGATTTCTCTTTCTCCTCTTTATCCCTGTTTTCATAATACTGTGCCGTTGCAAGTATTTGCGCAGTTGTAGAGACAGCCCACGCACTCTCGGAATCTTTTAATTTATTGCAGAGCTCTGGTAGCAGATTGTGTACAAATTTATCGACAAACAATCTCTGTCCTCCTTCTGTGCTCATATCCTGACCACTGTGATCTACAAAAGTCTCTTCGAACCTCGTGAAAAAGTCGGAGACACTTTCGTCTTTCTTCTGCCTGCATGCGGACAACTTGTCCCAGTTTACGCGCAATGCTGGCATCAGAGTCTTCATTAAGTCAATTATCCTACCTGGAAGATTAGCAATTAGAGGTTCGGGTTTGGAACCACCTATTTGCTGACCATCTGCTGCAATGATAGCTGCCCAATCACCACCTAGAGCAACAGGATGATTCTCTTTACGAATTTTAGCCCAAATTGGTTGCGGAACTACATTCCCAAATAACATGTCAATGTCCGCTAGATTCATTACACAAGCCTCAACTGTCTGTGCTAACTCCTTATAGTATCCGGCAGGATTCTTACGCGGATCTGGCAAGGCCTGTTTCACTGCTAACACTTCAGCTCGCTTCCACGGAATGTGTATCCACACTCTCTGGAATTGCGCCGGAGCGGCTGCAATACCAAGGACTGCATCAGCTTGTATAGCTTCGCGCCAAATTGGTGGAACCTCTCTCATTGGATATTGGCGATTCTGCTTTGTACTATTCTTCTCTAAGTCCCTTGGTGAACGAAGTGATGGATCATTCCTATAACTTAAAATTAGTTCCATCGCTTCTTTTATATTTTGACCTACTATAATACCTGCAGCAAACTCTTTTTGGATCTTAATCAATTCTTCTAAACTCGAGTCAGAGTCATCTTCTTCTAACTCTTCTCGTAAAAGAGAGCACATCTCGTCGAACACATATCGTTGTGTTGGTTCGTTCCACTGCATAAATGTATCCAATACATCTCTAGTACTGTATCTTCTACTCTTCGAAATCCATCTGAGAGCCGTGGAATCTAATATTCCCCGTTCCTCAGTACTTGGGAGCTGACTACGTCTTTGTACAGAGTCAGAAGTAGGAGTCTTAATTAAGGTTTTATAGAAAGGAGACAGAATGTTAGAGACAGAAACAGTGATTCTTCGACGAACAGAAAGTGGAGTCATAATACTAGCAGATGTAGAAAACACAGTAGCAGTATCAAGTAAGGTAGCTTGTGAAGCAGTAGGTGTAAGCGATACAGGTATAGGCAAAGAAGTCGGCAACCCAGGAAGAGGGGGTGCCGAAGGAACATTCACATTAACCACAGGAAGTACAGGAGCTTGATTCTGAGGGGCAGGAGCAGGAATACCAGGTTGTCCTGCAACCGGCAATTGAACATTCGGTACAGGCGGAGCCGTAGTACCCTGTGCATACGGTGGGGGTGACTGTAACAAGTAAGATAACAGAGGATCGTTTTCGGGGTCCTCTACTATCTTAGTTGTACTCGATGTCAAGGCAGGGTAGCACTTGTCTATCGCTAAATTACGCTCTCTAGTAGCTATCTCTGTTGCCTTCTCAGACTCGTTGACTTGCAGCTGCTTAGCCGCCTGTTCTAAAGTCAACTCTTGCTCTTTCTGTTCTTTTTTCAACCTTTTAATTTCTCTCTGTTTAGATTCTTTTCGCCAGTAACGGAAAGAATCAAACATTGCCGGCCAGGCTTTCTTTTTAAACAATTTCACTTCTAAATTGTCAAGAACTTCAGGTTCAAAACTACCATGCAGTGGCCTACTAAGGACACCGTCTTTTTCAGTGTATCGGACCCACACCTCATTATAAGATATAGGACCCACACCATACTTACAATACAGATCATAAAGAGGAGTCCCAATCGGAGGAACCAAACATGAGTCCTCCAACCGGGAATCACTGTTGCAACCAAAACACGACAACATACAATTTTTCCGGCTTACCATTTTATAATCCGAAACACAGAACAAACAAACACAAACAGGAATGTGCACTCGAACCAAGAACTTAGGCCTACCAAAAGCAAACCAATGTATCGATACCAGACTAAACCAATAGATTATCGTAACCAGAACAACCAGTGATAATCTTACGAAACCAAACCAAACCAAGAACTAAAAGGATTTTAAACAACCCTTACGAAGTAACCAATTAGCAACCACTAAATACTTAACTGAGGCACTGAAGACGTCACCAAGGAGAAACCCGTCACGTTTCGCCGTACTAAGGACTGCACCTCGGGTCCAAGACAGGGCGACGGTCAAGGCAACGGACCACTGCAGCCGTCCTGAACGGGAACCCTCGTGGAAGAGAACGTCGGGCCACTTTTGCGATATGCCGGGATCGATGAAGTGGGGCGCCTCCCTCAGGAATCTTCACACGAAGCTTCTCGAACTCTTCAGGCTTTTGGACCGGTACCGAATGACGTCGCCCCACGTTGGGCGCCAAATTGGAGTTCTGGACTTTTTGGTTCCGTCCAGAGGTGTCAGGGATAACACCCGAAGACCCTGGAGTTCCACCTGTCTCGGTGCACAAATAAACAGAAACACGGGCTTCTCGATGGTGGCGTCAAAGACCAAAGGTTTATTACTGCAGGGACACAGAAGTCACAGAAACTACACACGGGCAGTGTCTAGGAGCCTGTTCGATTTGTACAAGAGGGGTTGCTCCTTATATACAAAATATTAGCCTTCAGGCGAATTCTTCAAAATGCTAGTACATTCCCAAACCTTTGTGTCCTAAACAATAAATATTTGGCGTTGCACAGGAATCGTCGATAATATTTGATGTCAAACATTACGAAGAGGGGTTCCCACTATTCCATCACAATTCCATGTCAACATTTCATTCAAGAGCCGGACCGCCTCATCGTAAATTTCGTTACCTCCCCCTAATAAAGGCCCAGAAGGAAAGGAGCAGAGCCAGGTGCAGAAGATAGAAAAGCAGGATAAGGGATGTTTGTGGGTCGTAAATGGGCAAGGCTACCGGCTTTGGCCGCCTAATCATGATCAGGCCAACGAACACGAGAACCAGTATAGCAAGGCTGGCCTCGGGCAGAGGAGGCAGCCTTTGTCGAGTCATGCAGCTACAGCATGTTCTGTTCTAAGGTGCACGTGTCACTAGAAAGGTGAATCGCCGGCTAAGCCTACGTGTCCTTAATCGAAATGAAGTAATCAGAGGTCATTGCGTATGTGAGGGCAAGAAACACAAAATGGCTGCCATGATCTAAGATGGATGCCATGGGTAGATCGGAAATGTGTTTGTAACAGGAGGAACCTTGCTCGTAGCATAGCGAAAACACCAGGATATGCTAAATGGATCATTTGCGGTTCGCTGATACCAATATTATGTATTTACGACAATGTTGAAAACACGGGTTCAAATCGTCACGGAACCTCAACACAGTCACCTCTAAATGCTTTGGGTGACCTACCAATCCATGGTACTCTGTGAACCATTTTAAACTCCCTAAATAAGTGACAACCCAACCCGGTTTTGTTATTGAGATAAAAAAGTGTCATGTTTCTCAACGATGCCCAGTGTTCATCGTTATCTGATGGTAATCGGGGAACATTTGTCAGTATCACAGTGTAGGGTGTGGCGACAGGCAATAGATTAAGATGATCTTTAAAAGCTGCCATGCCCCCCCGGGCATTAACATTAGTTGTTTCCACTATTCTCGTCCTGGGGGGACAACACTAGTCATACTCGATGGAAGGAAAGAATGATCCTTGGATGAGGCTGGCACACCTGATGTATAACCGGGGGCAGGTACAGTGCCTTTTGGGATTGCTGCATGTACAGTGGTGTCTCTAGAGGTATTAGGGCCGATGATTACTTGGTTGATTGGAGTGTGATTGGATACAAATATGCCTTGTTCAATTTTGTCCAGTCTCTGTCCTATTTTGGACAACTGCATTAATATTGGAGTGAGTATAATTGATAGTTTATCTTCTATTTGTGCCAATGTGAGAACTGCTAGGTCACTTGACAATCCACAGGCCTGCCGAGTGTTCACAGGTACATTAGCTGTACATGCTTTTATGTTACCTTGCGATTTTTCACGCCCACTCCCCTGGTCCTTGCTACCTTGTTAGCCTGATGGTAAGTGTGTGGCATCCTTCCCGCTTTCCTTTTTTTGACAGAGGGATAGGAGCGGGAGCCTTACTCTTTCCTTTTGCTTGGGATAGATGTTGGTTACGTGTAAGAATTTTGACTGGGGTGACGGGGAAAGAATGGACCCGCTGGCTGGACATGAGGGATTATCTAGTGACCCTGAGGGAGATGTGACACACAGGTGTTGCAAGGGCTCTGGGGGTGAAACAGTGTTTGTCAGGGAACCCACTAGAAGTACTTCAGAAGGTGGACGGCACGGTTCGAAGGTGAATCGCATTTCTACAAGTGTTATTTCATGATGTATTGCTGTCGCTGCCCTCGTCAGATAAGCGTCCAGTGTACCTACAACACTTAATCCTCCCACCACCTTGCGACTATCTTTCCTCATGGTTGGGGGAAAATGGAAAAACAGTAACAACTACAGACTTTACAATGAAGCAATAGTTATACTGGCACTAGAAGAACACTAACCATAAACAATAGCAGTGTTCAGTGTTAGTTCGAAGAGGGGTGACCCAGCCCAGCCTCCTCCGGACTTCGCTCGCGCGCGGGATGCGCCGCCATCTTTTGAGCGCCTGGCAGTGAAGTCTAGTGTGCGTGTCCCCGAGCACACTGGGAGTTGTAATCCTCTGCGGTCCCTGCAGCAGGGCTGGCAAATATGGCGGTGTCCGGGGGCTTTGGCTGCCTGGAACCCCCAACACAGTGCCCCCAACAGCAACGCAGGTAAATGGCAAACAGGCGAAAGAGCATCCCGCGCCACGGGTGGAGCCGCGATCTTTCGAGCGCCTCCGGGTGCTTGGCAGTGATCTAGTGTGCGCGTCCACGAGCACACTGGGAGCTGTAGTCCTCTGTGGTCCCTGCAGCGGGGCTGGCAAATCTGGCGGTGTCCTCATGGGGCTTTGGCTGCCTGGAGTCCCCAACACAGTGCCCCCAACAGCAACGCAGGCAAACAGGCGAAAGAGCGTCCCGCGCCGCGGGAGGCGCCGCGATCTTTTGAGCACCTCCGGGCGCTTGGCAGTGACATCTAGTGTGCGTGTCCCCGAGCACACTGGGAGCTGTAGTCCTGCGCAGTCCCTGCAGTGTGGCTGGCAAATCTGGCGGTGTCCTCACGGGGCTTTGGCTGCCTGGAGCCCCCAACAGCAACGCAGGCAAACAGGCGAAAGAGCGTTCCCCTCATGTGACAAATGTGCAAATAGTGACAAATCAGCAGTTGTGTTCCTGTGGATTTTCCTTCTGGTCCGTGAATAAAGTTAGGATTAGACATTATTGGTCCCTTTCATGTTTCAAGCAAGAGAGTTTTGGCATTGTTTTGATAGACTATTACTCGAAATGGCCAGAGGTTAAAATAGTCAAAGAGGTAACTTCACAAAGTGTTATAGAGTTTCTTGATGATGTTTTTTTGCAGAGAGGGTATTCCCCAAGAAATTTTTACGTATAATGGACCCCAGTTTGTGAGTAAGGAGATGGGTTTGTTTTTTTGAGAAGTGTGGCATTACCCTTAGGAAGATTTCTGTTTTCCATCCGGAAGCAAATGGTCAAGTAGAGCGCTTTATTCGAGTTGTGAAAGAGGCTATTCAGTTATCAGTAAAGGGGAAGTTAATTTGGCGCCATGCTTTACAATCCATGCTGTTAGCTTACAAGACATCACACAATTCTGTTATCTTAGTTAGTCCTTTCGAACTTTTAAGAGGACGTAAACCAAGTACAAAGGGCCCGATGTAGGTAAATCTTTTTTACCACTTCAAAAATACCGATTCATACCGAATCGGTATTTAAGAAGTGGTAAAAAAGAGAAGGGCAGATGTAGGTAATTTTATTTTAAAATTTACCGAATCGGAAGGAATCGGTATTTACCGATTCGGTAAATACCGAATCGGTAATGCCCATTGATTCCTATGGGCATTGAAGCCCATAGGAATCAATGGGCATTACCGAATCGGAATTTACCGATTCGGTAATTACCGATTTCTGCAAGGGTGCAGGGGGTGTCACTTTGACACCCTCTAGCACCCCCAATACTGGCTTGTGTGCCATGTGGCACACAGACATGCCCTAAGGGCATGTCTGTCTGTCACATGGCATAGGTGTGCATGCACAAATGTGCATGGACACCTGGATTCGGTATTTTAACACCCAATTGGATTGGGTGTTAAAATACCGAATCTGAAAGGCCTGTGGGACTCAGAAGAGTCCCACCTACATCTGGAAGATACCGAATCGGTAAAAATACTGATTCGGTATCTTACAGATTCTGTAAATTTACCGATTCGGTAAATATATCCCGAATAGGTAAATACTGGCCCCCTACATCTCAAAGTGCCAAATACCGGTCGGAAACTGCCGATTTTGGCCGTTTCCAACCGGTATTTGCCACCTACATCGGGCCCAATATTAGCTCCTTGGTGGTTAAAAAAAAACATGGGTGAGAATCAAAATTTTTCTTGTGTGGATTATGAGTTAATCCGTAACAAAGTTGAAGTTTACAAAAATAGTATGAAAGAAGTCATGGAGAGAAAACTAGGCAGTGCGA
Source organism: Lissotriton vulgaris (assembly GCF_964263255.1). NCBI lineage: Eukaryota > Metazoa > Chordata > Amphibia > Caudata > Salamandridae > Lissotriton > Lissotriton vulgaris. The sequence continues at coordinate 2,123,332,131 of NC_141687.1, read as the reverse complement.
GTAAACAAAGAGTTGTCATTGGTGACTTGATATGTATAAAAAAAGGAGGGAGCCTGTAAAAGTTCTCCTATTAGGTCGGCTCCAAAAAGGGTCATAGAAATTTTTAGAGATTTTTTCAGAGTTGAAGGTGTGATTGTCTGGAATCCCAATAGAAAATCCTTGTTTAAGGGTGCTATAACCACACATGAAGATTCCAATAGCAATGTGTTTCTAGATGTCAGGTTCAGTGATGACATGAGGAACCACAATTGTGGACTTAATAACCACAAACTTGTTTCCACCAGAGCTACGCGTGATCATCGCCTTCCTGCCAGGTTCAAAGATTTCATTATGAAGTAATATGTTTTTCTTTTTTCTGTTGTTTGGGTTTTTTTTTCTTTTTCTTCTTGGTTTTTTTTTAAAGGGGGAGGTGTGTTGGGTGCTTGGAGCGTGGTTCCTGGAGCATCACAAGTGTGATTCCTATCGCAGCTCGTGACTGTCTCTTTCCACTCCGTGGATTATTGCATTCTGTATCCTGGGGCATTGTTCAAATGTACAGAGGTTGTGGAAGTTAAGTCTGTGAGGCAGTTTGGTCATTCCTGTATTATCTTGAATTTAACAACATGGAATAAATCTGTCTCCACGCAAAGTGTCTCTTTGGATTATGTTCCTGCTGAATACTCTTCAATACAATATCTCTGACCCGGACTTCGCTACGCCTCTGCATCACGATGCATCCTCGACACGGGATCTCACAAGGCTCTTTAGGTACTCTTGTTCAGGGGGTCTAACTCAGTCCCTGTAGCTGGCCCGATGTCCATCGTGATCGGCCTGAACGTATGATTTTGTCCTGGTCTGGCGTGACTAGATATCCACAGTTGTGCTTTGTGTTTTTGGCACAATGCTCACTTAAATCGTGAAAATAACACACCTCCGGTTCAACTGATTGGATTTGTGCCACTTTCGTCTTTATTTATTTATTCAAATTTACTCTATTTTTCTAATTTGGTGTGAGATTTTTTTGTTTTGTGTATTCAAGTTATTACTGTTTACAGTGTTGCACAAATACTTTACACATTGCCTCTAAGTTAAGCCTGACTGCTCTGTGCCAAGCTACTAGAGGGTTGAGCCCAGGTTTGCCTGTGGCTTCAGCCTGACAAGGATTGTGGTTTCACCCCTCGACCAGTAATCCAATTTCTTACAGTTACTGTTTGTACGTTTTTTTCTTCTGGGCCCTGCAACATCCCACCTCTTTTCGAACGTGCAGTTTGCAGTCCAAAGTCCCTTCTCTTTGCTTCCTCACCTGGGGCTAGTGCCTAAGTAGAACACAACTGCATAATGCCTCAAACTTTAGGAGTAATTTGGCTGAAGCTATATCTTGACAAAATATACAGACTAGCGAGGAGAATCTGTCAGCAGCATCTAACGCAGTAAATTACTGACAGGTCTGAGCAAACATTGTTTTGCAGTAGTGAAGATTTAAATTAAAAAAAACTGTTGACATTTAGCCTTATGTCATGCTGCAAATATGTTCAGGTTCCATCCTTGACAATTACCCACACTTGAAAGGCACGTCAACACCTCAGGTGTGGTAGTTATGTAGCTTACAAGTTGACATGTGTGAACGAGGGCAAATAATAAGAACAGCTTTAATTAATTAATTTAGCAAAGAATGTTGTCAGATTGACAATGCTATGAATATTTATTTCGTATTTTAAAATGAAAATAAAATATGTTTTAAATCAACATCTTTTTAACAAACGCCCCACTAGAACAGCAAAATGTAAAGCGATTAATGTGTTGACATCCATGGGTCTCAAAATGCGCTGACATTTCATATACATGCCTTCCAAAGCCACCATCTCCACAACCTTTTCAATGCCAACCACAACCATATGCACATAAATGCGCACCCATCACCGTTCCAGAGGATTGTGATCGTGCAGCCATGGGACTTGATGCATCTTATGGCTCCCCATGCAGGAGAGAGCACGCTAATAAGGAGTGTCTACGTCTTCTTCGCCTGAAAAGTGTTCTATTTAAAAAAGCACTGGCAAAGCCATCAGGTCCCTCCTTTCTTAAAGAACACATTTGCATGTCCTTGAATAGCTGTCCTGGTCATATTTACAATGCAGCGTCTGGTTGTTACTAGAGGTCGCTCGAGCCCTACAGAAGTCATTGGAGTAGCTGGCTGCGATACCTCCTACAGTTAATAGAGGTCTAGTGAGTCAGACATAGGTCTTTGCAGTACCTTCAGCCCATCCACCAAGTGGAGACCTTTTTAACCAAGAATAAAATCGCATACACAAGGAATTACACCAAAAATGAATTAGCCATCAGAAAAAAGCTGGCGATCACAGGAAACTAAAATAAAACTAAACAAACATCCCTATTTTTCAGATTGAAGAGAGTCGGTCATTTAGTTCTAGGGGCATTCAGCACAGTAAAGAGGCAATTTTCATCTAGGCTGCAGCCAGCTGGATCTGCCAGTTGTATCTATCAAAACCATCGTATTTGAGAAGGACTAACGGAAGCTAACACTGCTTGAGCAACTATCTCACAGCTGCTCTTTCTTTGAGAACAGAGACTCAGCTCCTGCCTCACCCTGTTCCCTCTCTAAATCAGAGCCTCGATGAAGCGCTTTACAGTGATCGTTTTATGTTATGGAATCACTGCATAAAATAGTGGAGAGCTGAGTCTGTCTTGCAAATGCAATGCCAGGGTCTGGGGATCACGAGCTCTGCTCAAGAGCAGTGACTGGGGGGATAATCAATACTAAACAAGCAGGACAGTCGATGCTCATCCTGTAACATTCAGTATCCCTGCAGCTCCTACGCTGCTCCATGAAGCCATAGAACGGAGTAAGGAGCATGAGCAATAATGTGTGTTAACAACGCGTTTCAACACGTAAAACATTCGCTCATGCATTCCAGGGGAGGTGAAAGACAACAAGGAAAGATGCAGGGGTAGGAGGGAGAAACAAGAGAGACGAACGGCCAAGAGCAACGAGGAGCCAGCACTCAGTAAAGAGGAAGGCGTGGGAGGAAGGGGGGTTTGGGGGGCAGCCGAGCAACGCGAGGTCTGCCCCCCGGGCAGATTTGGGAGGTGGAGGGGGCGAGCATAGGCAGCCATTTTGCTGCTTTGGGCTGCCTTGGGAATAGCCCAAAGGCAGCCCAAATTTGAATAAAGAGCCCAAGCAAACATTTGGGGTCTCCGCGCTGTCCCAGCCACCATTTTAGGTTTGGTAACCCGGTGGCTGGGAGCATAGGACAGGTGACAGTTTTTTCCCACCCTAGGCTCAGGTTTTTTGGCTTTGGTTTTTTCAAAAAGGGGTTTTTACTAGGGCCGTTTTGAGACAGGTGCGCAGGGGGGGAAATTTTGTTATGTTGTCGCTTGGAACAGGTGCTGGCGGAGTTGTTGTTAAAGTTGGCCAAGGTTGGCTGGAGTTTGGCAGTTATCGGAAGTTGGGGGAATTGGTGAGAGGGAGCGGGGAAATGTTGAGGGTTACATTGGAGGGCGTTTGTTACAGTTGCAGGAAGGTAAATAGGTTTGTAGGTCTTAGGAGGGTAACAGGTAGTGGTAGGTGGGAAGATGGTGAAAGATTTAATGTATTGCAATTTATGTTTGGATGTGCAGGGTGGCAGGTTTTTATCATGCGGGGATCGTAGGGGTGGGGGAGGAAATGTAAAGGTGGTGAGGTAATTCGATGTTTAGAGAGGTGTTAGTTTTCTAAGGCTAAATTGCTAGTTTAATAAAGTGTGATGTGGACCTGTTTCAATAAAGCGGCCGTTTACACACAAAAATGGGTGTCAGTGTTGATTGCCCCCCTATCCTCCCTCCCAAGATACGATACGATATTCACAGGGGGGAAAGGAAGCGCCATGCAGTTCCTCTGCAGGCTGCCCGGGGTCCACGAAGGAGACCCACTAAAAGGGCGGCCTATTTAGTGCTACCAGAGGCACAGGAGGCAGCCTTCCAGTGTTTGGGACCCTCAGGGGCCCAGTTGTGCCACGTCACTTCCGGGGAGAGTGGGGGTGGAAGATGAGGTACATATACCTCTCCCAGCCCTCTGGGCGCCCTCTTTGCCCACTACCCCGACGCCGTTGAGACGTGTTCTAGGAGTGCCGATCGGCAGCTAAACGCTGAGTCAACACCCCCCTCCACCCGTCCGGCCTACCCATCAGGGATAGTGTCCTGGGCAGGGCGGCCAGGCCATGGCTGTGGTCCGCCTTGGGAGGGGGGGGATGTTGGGCATCTCACGGCGTACATGGGCCAGCACCGCCGATGCTGCCAGCTCCGGGCCATGATGGGTCCTGGGGTTGGAGGGGTAAGCCAGCAGGGAGCGAGCCCCCCTGCCCTCCGTTCACACATTCAGGGTGGGGGCATTAGAGGTGCTCCCCCTCTTGCACGGGGGGAGGTAGGGCCACCTAGCTGGGTCGGCTATTGGGGCCTCGCCCCACATGTATATTCGGGGCCTAGGCCTGAGTGGGCAGCACCCGCTCAGGGCAGGTACAGGGCCGGCCACAATATTGTTTGAGGTGCGTTTTACACTGCCACAGAGGGAGGGCAGCCGCCGAGACGCAGGAGCAAATTTTTATGGGGTGCCAGTTTTGCCAGGGAGACTTGAGATAAGTACAGAGGGGGGTCTAACTCGGGCGTCCACTCAGGGCCCCCCGGGCAGTGCCTCGGCAGGGTTGTGTGCTTTACCTGGCCTTACAGTGGTGTTTGTGGCCCGCCGGGCGGTCGTTGTGTTTGTGTGGCTTCGAATTACCGTGTGGGAGCCAGGCTTTGCGAGTAGCGGTTGCGGGGCAAGATGTTGCACCGCTGGACCCCAGCGGAGGTAGCAGGTTGTATTCGTCACCACTTTGATACCTCCTAGGGCAGCGTGGGGGCTTGCCTTGCGGAGCTGCCTGTGTCCAGGGCATAGCGAACCGGAGCTCGCTTGCTCCCAGCATCTCCACGAATCTTGACCTCAGGCTGGGGCTGAAGCAGGTTGCAGGTTCGAAGAAGTTCAATTCCTCATGCCTAGGGGTGCTTGCGGGAATTTGATGCATCCGGGGCAGAGCTGCGTACTTCTGCCTTGGAATTCGAAGTAAAGCTACTCCCGGCACCAGCTTGGTTAATATTCCATCACGCAATTATAGATGGGCCCAGTCCACGCTAACTATCGGGCATTTAATTTGCTTTCCTGCTGGGCTGGGGTATTGGCATGCTGTGTTTTTTCCATGGAATGTAAAGCGACACTCGTTTATGGTGCTGTGGTCCAATAGGTAAATTGTGGTCATCAACTTCACCATAAACTGAATGGGGAGTTTCCAATCTTGAGGTACAGCAGCCGAGTACATAAATATGAGAAATTACGCCGGCTTAAATTAGCTGTGGTAAATACGGAGGGTAGGCTAGTTACCGATGTTTGGTGAACATGAGCACCACAAGTTATCTGAAAGAAAGTACGTTAAGATGAGTAGAGCATCTTTCCGGGGCCAGAGTTAGGGGACAATAGCGACACTTGCAGGCAGATGGGGTCCTGCTGCCACTTTCAATGCTCGTAGCCGAGTCATTTTGGATCGTGCACAGCCTCAGCATTTTTTATTTGAAGCACCTCCGAGTTTACATCGAAGCCATAGCAGTGGCTTATTTTTCGTTACAACTATCTCTCTTTGTCAACTGTCAAGGTCAGATTTTACGTGTTTTACAGCTACATTCACAAACCACGTGGATGCCGGCCCTGGGTGCGGAAAGTAGAAGGTGCACTGGTGGCACCCTGATGTGGCGCGGACATCTTGCTTGGCATCCATGCCACAGGAGGTGGTCTTACGGACTTGGTATATTACGGCACACCACCATGAGTGTGGGTGTTTGTTGGGGGGGCTGTGTGCTCCTGGCACTGCGAGCGGTGCTCGTGCCTGGAGAGACCACCAATGTGCCCTTAGGGGGGCGCTCTGTGTGGGGCAGCGCTCAACGGATGTGCGCTCAATTGCAGGGAGTATCTCTCTGAAAGTACGCAAGCAGATGTCCTTTGGAACGGCATGCCGTACTGCAGTAGTCACTGCCCTACTTGCAAGTTTGTTCTCAAGGGGTGGTTGCTGCGGGCTGCCGGGTCTGGGTACGGTCTAGGTTTGCCTGCTCTGTGCTAACCACATTCTGCCTTGTGGTGACACAAGCGGTCTTTGCCTGGCTTGGGCGCCGAGACAGAGGGCAGTCCTCTGCAGCTTTCTCTCGACCACTGTGCAGGTAGCTCTTGCTGGGCGCATCAGCCCCTGTCTCTCCCCGAGAGCCATAAAATATTTTATCTTTAGGTATCTAACTTCCCAAAAAGTCTTTTGTATGTCTTTGAAGATCATGGTGCCAGGGTCCCCGGATTAACAGTTCATTTCTCGGGCTCTGCTGAGTTTCGCGGGGACAGTGGTAACCAGAGCCTTCAGGCCCTCCCCCACACAATGTTTCTCCCAGGGGGCCCGGGACCATTTGGGGATGCGTCATACTTCCAATATTGTAGTTTTGCTCTGACCCTACATTGCCGCCTTTCGGCTCGATCCCTTGCTGTCTGTTAATCGCAAGAACTGAGCTGACTACTTGATTTGAGAACCCAGGTTTGAGTCTCTGTGTCTGTATAACACCCCATCTTTATGGCAAATACCTCAGTATACATGTGCCTCATGTAAAGTACCGTTTTGGAAAAAGACATTTAGGCATGAGCGATGTGTGACAAGATATTAGTTAATTTGCAGAGATTTATTGTGTTGGGTCTGCACATCATCCATAAAAGTATCTCTTAGACCAAAACAAGACCTAAAAATAGAGTTGAGGGGTGTCACAGATAGGATTTGCAGTACTATTAGTGAGCTGCGGCTGGGTTAAGCCGCAGTGACCAGCCATAGCGTAGCCAGTGCATCCTCAACCACTAGGTCAACAACAGCTTCCGGAGAGCTGGCACACTAGTGAAAATCTCTATGTACTCTCTCATATTTCGACTGGAATCCATGATAAACATTCATAGTGCTTGCACTTCTCGTGTGAACATTCAAAGCTAGCATTTAGGGCGGTTTGTGAACTGGCTGGGCGTGTGGTGCATTGGTCACACCTACTCAAGCGGAGTAGTGGTGATGTTACATGGGTTGTAAGCGCGACAGGAGCAATGTGTGGTGCAAACTGTGTGTACAAATGTTTGTAGTGGAGAGTAACTCCAAGGAGAGACCAAAAATCATAAGGAATAGAAAGGTATACTTTTAATAGATGCACCAGGCTTTATATGTACAGCCTCCTTGAGTTAAAACCGCAAGTGAGAATGTCACCCCAGAACTTTTAAAAGTGCTGCAATTGTCCACTACTGCTAAAGTACAGTATCTACTTTTATGCTGCCCAGCTTAGGTACCTCGTGGAGCGGCAGAGGTTGGAATCCGAGAAACATTGGCTGTTTCAGGATCAGGCGGTAGCGGGCAGACCATTGCAAGGTGTCCCCTTTCTTCGTAGGCAACACCACCCGCCCAATTTATACGCCTCACATATCACGAGTACTATTCAATCAATTAATCACAGGATTTGTAAAGTGCGCTACTCACCCGTAAGGGTCTCAAGGCGCTGAGGAGGGGGTGGGGGGGGTCGCTACTGCTCGATCAGCCAGGTCTTGAGTTGTTTCCTGAAGGAGAGATGATCCAGGGTCAGCCGTAGGTGAGAGGGGAGGAAGTTCCATGTCTTGGCTGCCAGGTAGGAGAAGGATCTCCCTCTGACTGTGGATTTCCGCTGGCGGATCGGAGCTGGCGGGTACGTGTGTAGAACATGAGGCGGCTGTTGAGGTACTTCGCGCCCGTGTTGTGGAGAGCCTTGTGTGCGTGGGTGAGGAGTCTGAACGTGATCCTCATGTTGACGGGGAGCCAGTGCAGGTATAGCAGGTGGCCGGAGATGTGGCTGCGGCGAGGGATGTCCAGGATGAGTCGTGCTGAGGCGTTCTGAATGCGCTGGAGTCTTTTCTGGAGTTTGGCTGTGGTTCCAGCGTAGATGGTGTTCCCGTAGTCCAGATGGCTGGTGACGAGGGCCTGGGTGACCATCTTTCTGGTTTCGGTGGGGATCCATCGGAAGATCTTTCGGAGCATGCGCAGGATGTTGAAGCAGGATGATGAGACGGCGTTCTCTTGCTTGGTCATCATGAGGGAGGAGTCCAGGATGAAGCCCAGGTTGCGTGCTTGGTCCGTTTGTTTGGGTGCACTGCCCAGGGCAGGGGGCCACCAGGAGTCATCTCAGGTGGAGGGAGATGGTCCGAGGATGAGGACTTCCGTCTTGTCTGAGTTCAGTTTCAGACGGCTGATCTTCATCCATTCTGCGACGTCTCTCATACCTTCCTGGAGGTTGGCTTTGGTGGTGGCGGGGTCATTGGTGAGGGAGAGGATCAGCTGGGTGTCGTCGGCGTAGGAGATGATGTTGAGGTTGTGTTGTCGGGCGATGGCTGCAAGAGGGCTCATGTAGACATTGAAGACGGTGGTGCTGAGTGAGGATCCTTGCGGGACGCCGCAGATGACTTCTGTGGCCGCGGAACGGAACGAGGGGAGGCGGACTCTCTGGGTTTTTCCGGCGAGGAATGAGATGATCCACTCTAGGGCCGCTCCTTGGATTCCGGTGTTGCTGAGGCGCTGTACTAGGGTGTGGTGGCAGATGGTGTCGAAGGCTGCTGAGAGGTCCAGGAGGATGAGGGCAGCCGTTTCCCCATTGTCGAGCAGGGACCTGATGTCGTCGGTGGCTGCGATGAGGGCGTGGTTTGCTCGGAAGCCAGACTGTGAGGGGTCGAGGGATCCGTTGGTCTTGATGAAGGCGAATAGTTGTCTGTTGACGGTCTTCTCGATGACTTTGGCTGGAAAGGGGAGGAGCGAGATGGGGCGGAAGTTCTTCAGGCCCTTGGGGTCCGCGGTGGGTTTCTTGAGGAGGGCGCTCAGCTCGGCATGTTTCCAGCTCTCCGGGAAGGTGGCGGATGCGAAGGAGCTGTTGATGATGGTCCGGAGTTGGGGTGCGATGATGGTGTCGGCTTTGTTGAAGATGTGGTGTGGGCAGGGTTCAGTAGGGGAGACGGAGTGGATGGTGTTTATCATGTGGGTGGTGTCTTCGGTGCTGACAGGGGTCCAGGTGCAGAGAGTGGTGGTGGGGGGGCGCTAGTTCAGCGGTAGGATGCGTGGTTTGTGTGCCGAAGCTGTTGTGTATGTTGGCGATCTTGCGATGGAAAAACGAGGCGAGAGAGTCGCAGAGGTCTTGCGAGGGAGTGATGTAGTTGTTGCAGGCGCTGGGATTTGAGAGCTCTTTGACGATGCTGAAGAGCTCCTTGCTGTTGTGGGTGTTGTTGTCCAGTCTTTCTTTGAATGCTGTCTTCTTGGTGGTGTGGATCAGCTGGTGGTGTTTGCGGGTGGTGTTCTTGAGGGCGGTCATGTGTTCTGCTGTCTGGTCGTGGCAACAGGCTTTCTCGAGGGTGCATCAGTTTTTCTTTGAGTTTCTGAGGTTGTTCGTAAACCACGAGGCTTTCCTGCTGCTGGGCCTGCTGGGAGGGTTCTAGAGTGGTGCGAGTATGTCGGCGCAGTCGGTGAGCCACTGTGTGAGGTTGCGGGCTGCTTCGTCGGGTTCCTTCGTGTTGGTGAGCGGGTTCTGGCTGAGGGTGGTGGCGAGCTGGTCGGTGGTGATCTTGCTCCAGCTTCTGCGGGGAACCTGTTGCGGCTGGTGGTGGGTTGTGGTTTTCCTGAAGTTGAAGTGGACGCAGCTGTGTTCTGTCCAGTGTAGTCCGGTGGAGTGTCTGAAGGAGATGTGCTTGCTGGAGGAGAAGATGGGGTCGAGCGTGTGGCCGGTGTAGTGGGTGGGGGTGTTCACTAGTTGCTTGAGTCCGAGGTTGGCGAGGTTGTCCAGCAGGGCGGCGGTGTTGCAGTCCTTGTTGTTCTCCAGGTGGAAGTTGAGGTTCCCTAGAAGGATGTAGTCTGTGGAGGTGAGGGCGTGTGGACTGACGAAGTCTGCGATGGCTTCGCTGAATTGTGTGTGTGGTCCCGGGGGTCTGTAGATGAGGGGGCCTCCTGGGTGGTCTTGGGGTCTGTGTGGATCTGGAAGTGAAGGTGTTCGGCGGCTGTGAGGGTGTCGTCGGAGTTGGTCGTAATGCGGATGGTGTTCCTGTGGACGATGGCGATGCCTCCTCCGATTTGGTTGATGCGGTCCCTCTGGGTGATCTTGTAGCCATCCGGGATGGCTATTGCGATGTCGGGGGCTGAGGAGGTGTTCATCCAGGTTTCCGTGAGGAAGGCGACGTCCGGTGATGTGGTGTCGAGGAGGTTCCAGAGTTCGACGGCTTGTCTGTCAACGGTGTGGGTGTTGAGCAGGACGCACTTCAGGTGGTTGTTGCTGGTCCTTGGCTTGGCGGGTGCGGTGCAGGTTCGGAGGCAGGTGAATCGGCAGGCTTGGCAGGTGAAGGGTCCGTGTGTGCGCCTCGGGGTGGCTTGGTAGCAGGCAGTGTTCCGGTCAGCGTTGAGTGCGTGGAGGGTGGCGGCGTCGTAGGTTTGTTGGGTGCGCTGGCATCGTTGAGGACCAGGGGTCCTGGTGCTGGGCGCTGTCCAGGTGCGGATGGGCGCAGACAGGCTTGCCTTCGGCGCACAATCGGCGCGCCCGCTGCGCGTGACCGCTGCGCATACACGTGGGCTCCGCTATAAGTAGTGCGGTGGGAGGGAGGAGCAGCTGGGAGGCGGGAGCGGGGTGGCGCGGGGATCGGGTACAGAGGAAGAAGGGGGGGGGCCGCAGGGGAGCAGCGGCAGGGAGCGAAAGGGGGTACTGGCGGGAAAGCGGTCACGAGAGGGCAGGGAGCTAAGAGCACACAACAGGGGCACAAGGAAGCGAAAAAACAGCACAACAAGCACAGGGGACGACAAGTAACGAAGATTACAGATCAGGGCACAAGGCAGATGAAAAAACAGCACAGGGAATGGCAGTCACAAGAAGGAGAAAACTTATGCCACAAGGGCAGTGGCGACCGAGCGGGGCAGGCAGGGAGACCGGGCTCAATCAGGGGGAGCCGCGCGGCGGTTGGAGCGACCTTCACAGACCAGGGTCAGGTCAGGTCACTCCTGGACTCCTGGGACTGCACTAATGTCTCTACCCAGCTGACCAACCTCCCGTCGCCTCTCACACCGATATTCGACAACCGAGACTTTCACCCTGGCACTGACAGTAGGTCCTTCCAGGCCTGGTGCGCCTCTCCATGTAGGTCCCTAGGTCATCTCTTTGATCTACATGGCATCATCGCCTTCCCCCGGGAAACAACCTTTACAACGCAACTTTTACACCGCACTACCATTACAACGAAACTTTTACAATGCAACATCCATTACAACGCATGCATTTACAACGCAACCATTACAACGCATGACACTACAATGCACACCACTACAACGCATGCCATTACAACGCAGTCATTACAACACATACCATTACAACGCATAGCATTACAACACATAGTACCCTTACACTATCCAACACTTACACTACTGTTGCACCCCCTGGAGTTAGAATATTAATTTTTACCCCTACACTATCCAACACTTACCCTACTGTTGCACCTCCTGGAGTTAGAAAGGTAATTTTAACCCCTACACTATCCAACATTTACCTTACATGCAATGTAATGTTATGCGTTGTAATGGTATGCGTTGTAAATGTAGTATGCGTTGTAGTGGAATGCGTTGTAAAGGTAGTTTCAAAGAATTCGTTGTAATGGCATGCGTTGTAATGGTATGCGTTGTAATGGATGTTGTGGTGTAAAAATTGCATTGTAAAGGTAGGCGTTGTAAAAGTATGCATTGTAACGTCATACATCCCTTTCCCCCAGCTTAGGGAACACTGTGGTCTCTGGTAGACCAAGCGTATATCACACCTTCAAATCCGACACTGGGCTCTACACCCACAGGTCAAACCACAAGCACAGAGCCTATTGACCCCATATGAGAAATGGCTAGTGACACGCACGTCCGATAAGAAACTCATTTCCAACCTCTATAAAACGCTTCTGGCCAATACCACACATACATATAATACAGGCCGCGCGCGTTAGGAACGAGATCTGGGGCAATCCGGAAGTCACAAAGAATGGGAAGGTATTTACCACAGAGCCAGACACTCGGCCTACCACATGGGACTCACAGAGACCTTGACAAAGATTGCCACATATTGGTACTACACACCGGAGCCGCTTCACCGCTTTGACCCCCGGCATAGCGACCTTTGCTAGAGGGAGTGCTAGGAGGTGGCCACCTTAGAACACATACTTTGGACCTGCCCTTGTCTACAGTCCTACTGGTTCCAAGTTCTTTACAAGATTGACTTTCACCTTGAGACGCAGCTCCCACGATTCCCCTCTTATATCCTTCTGGGACTGCCGAATCCACTTAAATCCCGGAGGGGTAGGCTGATTGTGATTTCTCTATGGACGGCCCTACTAGATATTCTGATACGCTGGCGCACCACTCAGCTTCCTACACATACTGTGTGGCTCCAGAGGCTGTGGTTGGTGCTGGGTATGGAAAAACTTTCTCTCAAACTGGCCGGTAGAGGACCAGAATTCTCCGATCTTTGGCGACCTTTCCTCACACTATTGATGTCTGAGTTCCGGGAGCTGACATGCCCACGGTACCGTTGATGGCTTCGCCTACCTGACACACAAATTCCAGATAGCGACTCCGCCAGGATCTGTAAGCGGCAGCACTAGACATGGAGCCTATTCCCTTGTCCCTATTTCCATTATTTTCCTTTCCCCGGTTTGTTTCAGGTGGATGAGGGGTGGGGGGAGGGGGATGGGAAGTGGAGGGTTTTTTGTTGTTTTTCCTGTCTTAGCCCGCTCCATGCTGTTTACTCATAGTACTGTCATGCAACATGACTTGATTGTCTCTGCCACACTGTCATTAAGGAGCTAAGGGCTCTGTGTTTTTGTATGTTTATAAATCATTCCATAAAAAGATTTAAACCATAAAGTACTGTATCTAGTTAACTGTGCAATATTTGACAGGGTGGTTCCGGGCGCTCAGCACCGTCACTTAAATGTTAACACTGGCACTTGGGGACAGTCTGCCCCAATAGGCGCTTGTCTGTCTTTTAGAGACAACCATAACAACAGGTGTTGTGATGTAATATGATTTGCAGCATGGCAGAAGCAACGTGTGGTGCGAACGAAAGGGGCCGTTTCCCGCCAACCCTGGCATATAGTTGTCTACAAATCAAGAACTTGATGTTTGGAATCTGTGGGGCTGTGGGCACAGCTGGGCTGCGGGTAGTTCAACGATAAAGGGGTGTGTCGCATGTCCTCTCCTGCTCAGGTCTCAAAACATGGGGCAGTTACATGGGCATAGTTCTTGCTGTAGCAGTGCGCAAATCAAATGCATGTTTATGTAAGGGCACGGCATAGCACAAGAACTGCAAAATTACATACATCCAACAGTACCTTCAATACACATGCACACCCATTTATCACACTTCCTAGAGAGGGCTTGCAATTCGGGAGGAAAGATCTGATGGGACACCGTCTCCAGGCTCCTAATTGTAATTTGCCATCATGGGCTGGCAACTACGTTGTGTTATATAGATCGATTAGTTTGTGGCAGAATTCGAGTTGAGACGTGCATTGGCATAATAGGGAGGTTTAGGTTCTGAGAAAGAGATGGCAATTAATTATCAGAAAAAGGCAGGGCTAGTTGGAACAAGTTCGAAGAGACACGGATATGACACTGGCGGGACTAAATTGACTGGATTTACAGGGGTGAACTTCTAAAACAGAGTGGGCCTCAGGTTACACAATACGGGTTAAACAACACAGAAGGGGATGCTAAGGGTCTCTACGAGTACTGTGGAAAACCTAGACACTTGAATGTAGTGTGTAGAGAGAAAACAAACCAGAGGAGAGTATGGAGAAAAAGACCCATCAGCCCACCCGTAGGCGGAACCTCATCATCTGGGTTGGAATTAGAAACTGGTATCCACTAGACACCTCTTTAGATCACTTGTTGAGGGGTGCTAGTCTAGGATCCTCCAGTGAGCTGGACAGCCAGCAGGTAGTATTAAAGGGCTGAGGGGAAAAAAAGGGGTTGCAGTGCTCGAAATGTGAAGAAAAGTATTAAAAATACCTGTTATGATGACAAATAACAACTTTATTAAGGGTGACCATCATAACGGCATGAATAAAAGCAGAGTGAAGATAGTATGGAAAGAATTACTATCGGTCATAGATGTTAGTTGGTCGACATGTTTCAGCCTAAACCGGCTTTCGTCAGGACCTTTACTGTACACTACTGCAACGGTGAATCAAACACACCATGGGTGATAGTAATGTAGACCTACCGGTAAACATTTACTTTATGGTAGTCTCATATCATTTGCAAACACCCTCCTGAGGAAAAAAGGAAGAAATGCACACAGGGTATGAACAATTGTAAGCATTTTCAAATAAGATCAATAGTGTATAAATCAGTATACCACAGTTATAAATAAGTTTTTGAAATTTTTAACTCAACCATAGGTACTATGGAGAAGGCCTCACCTCGCCTGGCACTCGCTCAGGTCAAAGAGGCCACGCTCTAAACATGGGAATAAAGGCATCAAAGAATTTCCTTACATGTGTAAATACTCGCCATAAATTGTAGGTGCTTCGATTCACATTGAATCTTAAACTCTCTTAATGAATGTGCATGTAGATAGCCTGATACTTAGAGAGAAGAGGGACATGTAAACAGGAATCTTTAACATGTGTCCACAAGAATATGTCCAGTATGTTTAAGGACATTAAGATTATGCTTTGAAGCTGGAAATAAATCTTTTAAAGAAACTGCTACTGCATATAAGAATATCCAGCTAGAGAATCTCAAATTTAAAAAAAGAAGAGCCCAGATTGTATCACCCACCTGTCCGTCGTTGCCTCGGCCTATCCTCTGAGCCGAGGGGAAGGTGGTGAACATATCTGATTGGATAGAATAAGAAGGCCAAGTGCGGACCAGAAAGGAACCTCATTTTGAGGGTCACCGAACGTGTTCAATGGTGATTGGTTAAGTAACGAAGCCGGAAATACTTCGGCATACGCTACCGTCACATTTGATATAGGTGAAACAGTGGCGAACCTGATAGGACATGGCATGCCAAGAGTACTCATTATTGATTGGTCTTTGTGTGAAAATCGATGACCGGAAGCAGATCTAAATGTTTCCGGTCGTGTGTAACTTCAATCACGTGTATTTAGGAACCATAGCGGACCAAATGGGGAACATGCATAGCAAATCTGCTAGTTCTCGATTGGTTCTTTTGCAAGAACCCGGAAACCGGATGTCGGTCTATATGCTGGTGTCCATGTATAACTGTATCTATACGGAGAATCAAAATGAACCCGTTGTCGAATTATAAAGTAAACCAGACATACAGGCTATCTGATTGTAAGGTAGAATATGCCTCTATAAAGAGGCGTCTTTTTGAAGTTAAATAAAAACGTAATAAGTGAATGGACGTGCATACCTGCTGCCACTCGTGTTGTGTACCTGTTGCCATCGTAGCGTACAAGACAAACAAAGGCGTGGCAAGTATACTCGCTTTTGATTGGTTCTTTTCCATAGACCGGAAACTGAATCCCGATCTATAAGCTTATGGCGTGTTATGAAGGAACCATATAAACACAAGTGTGTCAAGTGTACTCGTTATTGATTGGTTCTTTTACATAGACCGGAAACTGAATCCCGATCTGTAAGCTGATGACCATGCGTAACTTCAAGCGTGGAGGTTTTTGCATAGTAGACCCAGACACGTTGTTTCGAGTAAACCACAGGTGCAAACTTTAAATGTCTAATGTGGATAATAGTTGAAGAAAAAGGAGGACCCCACGCAGTGTTATAAGGGACCGGGGGGAAAAACAGTGTTGAAGAAATGACAAAGTCCCAAATCAGAGGACAAAATAAAATCTGTCCTATTTTAGTGTTGGTACTACGAGTTATCTCCTAACTTAACATGTCAACAAATCGACCGGAAAGGCAAAGGTACAATCGAGTGTGTTTGATTATCAATATATATCAGTTCCACACTATATTATCAAGGACAAACATAGGTTGTGGCAAATTCGGTACAGTGCTAACAACAAGACTATAAATTAAAATAAGACTTATAACAGTGTATGTTTGGTAACGTTGTTATTTAGATTCTATTCCACATAAACAATTTACAATTCATTTAAAAACATCATTAAAACATTTGTAATGTGCATATCAATAAAAAAATTTTTTGCATAAATAAAAACGAAAAAAAAAAAAAACGAAAATAGAATCTTTTTTCGTTTTTATTTATGCAAATTTTTTTATTGATATGCACATTACAAATGTTTTAATGATGTTTTTAAATGAATTGTGAATTGTAAATTGTTTATGTGGAATAAAATCTAAATAACAACGTTACCAAACATACACTGTTATAAGTCTTTTTTTAATTTATAGTCTTGTTGTTAGCACTGCACCGAATTTGCCACAACCTATGTTTGTCCGTGATAATATAGTGTGGAACTGATATATATTGATAATCAAACACACTCGATTGTACCTTTGCCTTTCCTGTCGATTTGTCGTAATGTGGATAATAGACCTCAAAACGGGCATCATTCTCACGTTCAATATAAGCGTTAGGTGTAAACGTTTTAATGTGCTCACCAACACCAGATTCTATGTGGCCCGTCAGAATTATGATACATCATGGAACACTTAGTTTCCATGAGTACATACCGGGTTTAAAGGTGTGTGTTGGAAATGATGGATATACACGTGGGTGTAGACAACAAAACCCGGTTGTGAAAAAGGTTCAGTTAGCTCAGAGCTGAATCCAGGAAATTTCATCGTTCAATCCATCAGCGTAACATTTAAGCTTAAAAATCCATTTTTGTTCTTTGACGAACAAAAAGTGTCGAACAAAAATATTCCAACGCCACTCTTTTCTTTCAAGAGAAGTTCGAATTTGAGAGATGAACTGGTGCACACCAGACCACGTTCCATCCCAAATGAACCACCTACGACATTGTGGAATTTGCCCCCCGTACAAGGTCACCACCCGTGTGGCAACTGCTCTGTATGCCCACAAACTAAGAAAACGCTTGTAGTGAACATTGGCACACCACGCCCATGGGTGCTAAAACGGCACAGGAATTGTAACAGCGAGAATGTTATA
Organism: Lissotriton vulgaris; assembly: GCF_964263255.1. NCBI lineage: Eukaryota > Metazoa > Chordata > Amphibia > Caudata > Salamandridae > Lissotriton > Lissotriton vulgaris. The sequence continues at coordinate 2,123,314,968 of NC_141687.1, read as the reverse complement.
TATCAAATCACTTGCCCGTGTACCCTTCGATATATAGGCATGACGACCAGAAAGGTCAAACTAAGGATACAAGAACATAAAAGCACAATTAGGCGCAACAAACAAGCTACCCGGAGGACAAACCACTTCCTTACAATGAAACACACTGTTGAAGACATGGAATGGCTAGTACTTGAACAACCATTCATACCTGCACATGTTAGCGACATTTCCCACTTTTTGTTCGTCAAAGAACAAAAATGGATTTTTAAGCTTAAATGTGACACTGATGGATTGAACGACGAAATTTCCTGGATTCAGCTCTGAGCTAACAACCTTTTTCACAACCGCGTTTTGTTGTCCTCACCCACGTGTATATCCATCATTTCCAACACACACCTTTAAACCCGGTATGTATTCATGGAAACTAAGTGTTCCATGATGTATCATAATTCTGACCGGCCACATAGAATCTGGTGTTGGTGAGCACTTTAAAACGTTTACACCTAACGCTTATATTGAACTTGAGAATGATGCCCGTTTTGAGGTCTATTATCCACCTTAGACATTTAAAGTTTGCACCTGTGGTTTACTCGAAACAACGTGTCTGGGTCTATTATGCAAAAACCACCACGCTTGAAGTTACGCATCGTCATCAGCTTACAGATCAGGATTCAGTTTCCGGTCTATGTAAAAGAACCAATCAATAACCAATCAATAACGAGTACACTTGACACACTTGTGTTTATATGGTTCCTTCATAACACCATTAACAAAAAGGGAGGTAGAGGGAGAAAGGCTAGGGCTCACCCTCCTAGTATTAATAAGTCACACAAGATCTCTGGGGACAGAGATCAAGAACCCAGCCGTAGTCTATGACATTTTTTTAGGTGTCCCCTCACTCACCAGGGTTGCTCCACGGTGACATGCTTCATCATAGGGGCCATCCCAGCCCTCTACGGACTGGGGCGTGCTGTGACTTGCGGAATTACGTAGGAGCACTTACAAAAGACTATGTGTGGTGCAAGGAATGTGATGTGAAGGAGTGAGGTATATGTGATTAGTTAAAATTACCTGCCTAGTGAGTTGCAAATACTTTATTCTGGATCCTAGGTGGTAAAGCTAAAAATGGGGTAGAAATGGTAGGATACCTAAATTGTAATGGGTTTAGGTGTACCTAACAACTCCTGTCTGCCAACATGTTTCGTGCGTCTCCCTAGCACTTCCTCAGGGCTACACAGGGACCAGCCCTGTGTTCGCCACTCCTTATCCAAAGCCTAATAAGCTATTAAATACGAAATCATAATAATAATAATTAATTTAATGCTGCAAATAAATGAGGCATGCATCTGGTACCTACGCAACCAAATTTAATGACGTGGTCCTGTAAAATAAAAGGAAAACAATAGTGATAGTTATGGGGTATCAAGTTCCCCTTGTAATTTCACATGACACACATATTGCATGGACCTTTAAGAAATATTGACTGTATTTCATGTGGCCCATTGATGTGAAGACGTTTTTGAAAACGTGGTTAAGCACCTCTTGGTGAGCACACAGTGAACACACACATAACACAACCGCACTGTTTGTGACTACGCTCACACAAAGACATTTTAACATACATGAAAAGAGGCTTAACTGTGCCCCATGAAATCGGTAGGGGTATATTATCCTGGTAGATCTGGGAAAAATAGAAGAATGGTGTCTGTTAGCCTTAGCTGTCTCCTTAGATAAATGTTTCCCAAAGTCTGGTAAAAGAACTAGGAGATTATCCCAGTGTCTGTGCCTCCACAAACGCTACAAAAAACACTTACTTGCTGCCAGGATACCACAATCGGTCTCACCTAGGCAAACCCCTCTGGTCCGAATGTACACGCGGTGGTCGCGTGCTTAACGGGCGCCATCTTGGGGGTATTCCGGGATTCAGGTACAGTTTTTTACAATATTTAACTCATAGGGGGCTCGTTTTTGAAAAAATAAGTATTTTCGGATTCGCACACTATGGGCTCAAAAAAGTAAAAGTCTATGGGCAATTCTATAAAATCGGACCTATTCCTGATATGTGCTAGTTACTATCCATAGGAGCGGGCGCCATCTTGTGTGTACCCTAGGATCTTCCACTATTAAAAACAATTTTTTCACATGAAAGGGGTCTCGTTTTTGAAAATGATAAATTACTCATTCTCATGTTACCAGTTGGTATATTATGAGTATCTCCCCTTTGTTTGGTTAAAAAAACGATTTTTGACCAGTTTTTTAAATTCTTGTCGTATATTACTAGGGTATTAACACAGTGTTATTCTTACCCTATGGTGTTTTCAAATACTTGAGTTAGGTGCCACTAGTGGTAGTAGTTGTAGTTTTACCCTTCATGCATATCTGAAGGGATGGGTAAATATATAGTAGTGTTACAACACCTCTTATTGGGCCAGTCTCCAAGTACACCTAGACAAGGGTCTGTGCATTCTTTTCTCACTTCATATTTGTGGGAACCTGCTGTCTGAGTGGTTGTCTATGTCAGTTGCCCCCATGGTATGTCATCATTTAGACCCAAGACGTGAGACCTAAGCTTGAAGACCCAGCGTTGTTCTTTTTCCAGTAGTTTCTTTTCTAGGTCATATTGTGGCTGTAGAGTCTCAAGGACCACCCAGTTGAAGTCGTTGGTGGTGTGTCCCTTTTCTAAGAAATGTGAGGTCATTTTGGTGTTAGAATGTTTGCATCTAAAGCTGCAGCAGTGTTCTATCATGCGTGTGCAGACCTTTCTTGTCGTCATACCAATATAGTGCAGATTGCACGCACACATGATCATGTAAACCACGCCTTTTGTATTACAATTGGAGTATGACCTTATGTCCCAAGTGACCCCATTGTTGAATGTCACTTTCTTAGTTGCCTTTGTTAAGTGGCAAACGCTGCAGTCAGTGCATGGATAGTGACCAAGTGGCAACGGATGTAAAAGACGTACATGTCCCACCTTTTCTCTTGGCCTGGTATGTACCAACAGGTCTTTCAGGTTTCTCCCTTTTCGGTGGCTGAACATAGGTAACGCCAGATCTAGGCCCCGCTGTTTAGGGTCCTCCAATGTTTTCTCACAATCTTCCATACCTTATCAGAAGCCACATTATAAGTGGTGATACAGATCGGTCTCCTATCGCTGTCGCTACTTGGTACAGGGATAGTCTTTGGTTCCAGGAGAGCATCCGGTTGTTGACATAGTCTTTTGTAAGTGCTCCTACGTAATTCCGCAAGTCGCAGCAAGCCCCAGTCCGTAGAGGGCTGGGATGGCCCCTATGATGAAGCATGTCACCGTGGGGCAACCCTGGTGAGTGAAGGGACACCTAAAAAAAGGAATATTTTTCTTTTTTTTTCCTTTTTTCTTTCTTGGAACTATTGACACTATTCCAACACCATTGTGTGCTTTGGGAATAGAGTCATAGACTACGGCTGGGTTCTTGATCTCTGTCCCCAGAGATCTTGTGTGACTCCTTCATAACACGCCATAAGCTTATAGATCAGGATAAAGTTTCCGGTCTACGGAAAAGAACCAATTAAAAGCGAGTATACTTTCCAAGCCTTTGTTTGTCTGGTACGCTATGGTGACAACAGGTACACAACACGAGTGGCAGCAGGTATGCACATCCATTCACTTATTACGTTTTTATTTAACTTCAAAAAGACGCCTCTCTATAGAGGCATATTCTACCTTACAATCAGATAGCTTGTATGTCTGGTTTACTTTATAATTCGACAACGGGTTCATTTTGATTCTCCGTATAGATACAGTTATACATGGACACCAGCATATAGAACGACATCCGGTTTCCGGGTTCTTGCAAAAGAACCAATCGAGAACTGGCAGATTTGCTATGCATGTTCCCCATTTGGTCCGCTATGGTTCCTAAATACACGTGATTGAAGTTACACACGACCGGAAACATTTAGATCTGCTTCCGGTCATCGATTTTCACACAAAGACCAATCAATAATGAGTACTCTTGGCATGCCATGTCCTATCAGGTTCGCCACTGTTTCACCTATACCAAACGTGATGGTAGCGTATGCCGAAGTATTTCCGGCTTCGTTACTTAACCAATCACAATTGAAGACGTTCGGTGACCCTCAAAATGTGGTTCCTTTCTGGTCCGCACTTGGCCTTCTTATTCTATCCAATCAGATATGTTCACCACCTTCCCCTCAGCTCAGAGGATAGACCGAGGCAACGACGGACAGGAGGGTGATACAATCTGGGCTCTTCTTTTTTTAAATTTTAGATTCTCTAGCTGGATATTCTTATATGCAGTAGCGGTTTCTTTAAAAGATTTATTTTCAGCTTCATAGCATAATGTTAATGTCCTTAAACATACTGGACATATTCTTGTGGACACATGTTAAAGATTCCTGTTTACATGTCCCTCTTCGTTCTAAGTATCAGGTTATCTACATGCACATTTATTAAGAGAGTTTAAGATTCAATGTGAATCGAAGCGCCTACAATTTATATCTCTATCAACCAGAGGTGCCTTGATTCTGAGTGTATGCACGTGCTTTCCCTGCTATCTTGCCACTTATCATTGCCTATTCTGAGTGTCGCTAAAGCTTCTTTCTCGCACTTTTTTGGCGAGTATTTACACATGTAAGAAAATTCTTTCATGCCTTTATTCCCATGTTTAGAGTGGGGCCTCTTTGACCTGAGCGAGTGCCAGGCGAGGTGAGGCCTTCTCCATAGTACTTATGGGTGAGTTAAAAATTTCAAAAACTTCTTTATAACTGTGGTATACTGATTTATACACTATTGATGTTATTTGAAAATGCTTACAATTGTTCCTACCCTGTGTGCATTTCTTCCTTTTTTCCTCAGGAGGGTGTTTGACAAATAATATGAGACTACCATAAAGTAAAAGTTTACCGGTAGGTCTACATTACTATCACCCATGGTGTTTCATTTACCGTTGCAGTAGTGTACAGTAAAGGTCCTGACGAAAGCCGGTTTAGGCTGAAACATGTCGACCAACTAACATCTATGACCTATAGTAATTCTATCCATACTATCTTCACTCTGCTATTATTCATGCCGTTATGATGGTCACCTTTAATAAAGTTGTTCTTTGTCATCATAACAGGTATTTTTAATACTTTTCTTCACATTTCGAGCACTGCAACCCCTTTTTTTCCCCTCAGCCCTTTAATACTACCTGCTGGCTGTCCATCTCACTGGAGGACCCTAGACTAGCACCCCTCGACAAGTGATCTAAAGAGGTGTCTAGTGGATACCAGTTTCTAATTCCAACCCAGATGATGAGGTTCCGCCTACGGGTGGGCTGATGGGTCTTTTTCTCCATACTCTCCTCTGGTTTGTTTTCTCTCTACACACTACATTCAAGTGTCTAGGTTTTCCACAGTACTCGTAGAGACCCTTAGCATCCCCTTCTGTGTTGTTTAATTGATTAGTTGGGGGACAGGGTGCAAGCTGGTCTATAAATATTGTTTCCCCTCAGACCCTCCTCATATTGTGTTTTTTGTTGTTTACACAATACGGGTGCCATGCGCACCCATAAGTTTACCAGCTGGGGAAGGCACCACACCTTCGTGGTTTTAGGACAAGAGGTACCAGGGCATCTCGTTCAAGTTCAATAAATGGGTTCTCAACTCAGTATTTGACTTACGACGCTTGCTGCGCTTCAAGCCAGAGGTTGAATGTCTCCCGACAAGTTATGTTTGCATTTTAGTTATTTTAGCATACGGAGGGGTGCTTACAATGATACTTTCAGTTGGCAGTCAGAGAGAGAACAGAAAGTAGAAGAAAGTAGAAGAAATGCAGTGGAGAAGTGTGGCTCAATGGTTAGATCAGCAGACCCTGATGCAGAGGTCTAGCCCGGGACCAGGGTTCAATTCCCTGCCTCGGCGGGTCTTGCGCTCAAAATTCCACGGACCTGATAATTCTCGCCTCGGTGCCTATTCCAATCATGGAGTCCCACTCTACAACTCTGGGCAATAGCTTGCTTAATCTCCACAACGGCCCCCACAATGCTAAGGATGCCTGGCCTCCACCTTGGGGGTGTCCAGGATTGGACGCCTCACAGGGAAAGCCAGGATGGGTTCCACAGCGGTATTCGTACAAGCACCTTGAGACTCTTGCGGGTGAATAGTGCGCTATACAAGTATCAATTTACATTTACATTTTTACGAACTGGGCACACTTAGCAAGAAAAGCTGACAATTATAAAGCTCATCAATCATAACCAGGAAGTGGGATGCAGAAACTTCAGCAAGGCCAGGTAGAAACAGATTTTGGTCTGCTTGGTTTACCTCCAGTGGGTTGTTTTGAGGATCTGATGGTCCTCTGAAACCCCGAGGGCTGCTTGTGGCATTCGAAGTTTCTGGCATCCGAAGTTTCCGGCCTCTGGAAGGTCTGGGGTCAGCTGATAGTTTCACCTTAGAGATATAAGGTATGTCTATGGTTCATAACGTGCCTTATTAGGTTTTCATGATCAAGACATCCAACGGGCCAGGCACCTAGCTAGTGGGTGTACACAACTAGGAGCCACAGGGGGTAAGAAAAAGAACAGGTTGGCCCCCTCTCAATTACTGCTACTCAACAAAAGACCTGCTCTACTGTATGTGTGGACCTCAACCCACCATATATCATTCGTGAAATACACCCTACTTAGGGTGTCTCTACAGTGGATCTAGATTGTCACTACTGCCTCAACGTGGTGTGTATTCTATAAGTGACCCTATAGGTGATTTTATACTAGTCATCTTATTACTTACATCCTATACTCCAGTCGGAGTTTAAATTAAAGCAGCTTCTGGGACCAGGTCTAACAGCATATACATATATGTTGTTGGACCTCGTCCCAGAAGCTGGTTTAATTTAATTTTTGGGATAAAAGCGCCCCTGACAATGAACATACTGGGTTAGAACAGACTACATACACCTCCCAAGTAGTAGCCACCACGCAGGGAGTTGCATGTAGTCTGGATGGAGGTGTATTTCATGGAGGTAAATTCGAACCTCGATCATTCCAATACAGGTAAACACAATGTGACACAACAGGGAAAAGAAGGAGGGGTGGGAGGAATTACCAAATGGAGCGACGGTGAGATGCAAAGAGGATCTGCCACGGTGAAAAGGAGGAGAGGGAGAAACTGGATGCAAACGAGGGAAAAATGAAAGGGCCATGCGGGTTCCACTGAGTGCAAAAAGGCAACTGCTTTAGAAACTTGCAAAAGGGAAAAACGACCCATGACGTCTTAAGTAGAAAGATCTATTTAATCAAATCATAATATGGTGAGACTAAAATACTACCTCTTTTTGGCGGGTCGAACACAGAAATAGAGGAGAAAGCTATTGAATCAGGAGCTGAAAGTTGAAAAACACAACAGAATCATGAGCAACGAGCAGTCCCAAAACATACTCTAAAAGTTAACATTCTGAAAAGAATAGGTCTGTTGACAAACAGCTACGCTTTAGGTAGCAAGATCTAAATAGCGAATAAAGAGATTGAATATTGAAAGACAACACCCAGCAATATCCTTTCTTATTCCTCCGTCGGTGTATCCACATAAACTTCAGGAATAAAACCATTTGGATATAAGCAACAACTTATGCTGGGAGAAAGTCACCAATGGACGCTGTTAGTTGCCTGGCCAAATGTAAGACACATGCAGCAGTGCATAGTCAACACACAGAATACACCTTAAAACCGACCAGTATAAAGCTGTAGAGGTCAGGAGATGCCAGCGGCGGCAGCAACTAATAAAGCATTACAACACAAAATTGTGAAAAGAGGTGACAAGGAAGGTTGAAACCCCGTGCAGGAAGGCGTGTGCACCAGTGGCAAGGACATGTCAGCATTATGCAAAAGTGCAGCACCTTATAGCACGGAGCTGTAAACCACAGGACAGGACATCACAGTTGACATTCACCAATACAATCATCTCCACTAATAACACTACCTCTAACACCAGCACTAAGGACGCTGATAACCAATCAGCAATGCCTATACAGAAGGGCAGGTGTACAGAATCAAAATGTCAGACCAACAATTAGGCGCTCATCATGCAATCATCATGTCACTCTCCTCTCCCACTCAGAGCCCGCACAACAGTTCTTTGAAAGACCTAATTGATAGAAATGATATATGGGCAGCAGAGTCAGTCAATTGATCAAATGGATTTCAATCTATTATGTATATTAAAAATCCTGCTTCGCGTAGGTGGAAAAGGCCAGTGAAGAAGCAGATCTGAGCTATATAAGCAAGAAGTCCTCATTAGGTATTCTTAGAGAAATACTAAGACGTCCAGAAACGTTCCCTTATTTTCGAGATTTGCTGCGTTTTAGCCCGTTATAGACCGATAGAGACCGGACCGGGCCACCCCTCTTGGCCTAATGTAATCCTAAACCTAAATGTACTATCGGATCACCTTTAATTGTGCTAATAACTGGATTATGTTCTAAATCGTGGGTCCTTTGGTAAACGTTGGGTTGTATCATGGCGGGAGAGAGACTAGGAGCAAAGCACTGTCCTCAGCTACCCATACTGTAAGTACAATGGACAACTTTCTTATTAGAGCTAGTTCTCTCTTATCACATGAGATCACCACCCTAGAGTGGAGACTATCACAGGGGATTGACAACGCTAAAAGATCGTCTCTAGGTCATACAGCAAATGCGGTAACCCCAATTAGAGAGGCGGCTCACCCTGTTGTTAACTTGGTCACAATTATCTCCCCAAATCTGGAGAGCCGTGCCGCATCACATATAGATTCTCCATTGACCACTCCTGAGTCCACAGTAACATCCAACACTAGTGCTAACCCCCCAGTTGACATCCAGGCTAAGAATAATAATAGCCACCTTAGAGGGAACCGCGAGGGGGCTGTGCCCAAAAGGAAACTAGGGGCCCAAACACCAGGGGGTAACAAGGCAAAGGTTGCCAGACACTCTGGACACATAGCTAACACGGACAGGGCAAAAGATAAGGAGCCTACTCCTACAAGTACTAATGTTAATTCTTCCCAGGCTTTAAACCAATTAGCTCTACCTTCTAAAAATCCAAAAACCCGAGCCCCGCAGGTGACTGATGAACATACTGCAAATGATAATTTGGGCTTACTCCTTAAGTCTTTGATTAATCCGTTAGAGGCAAGACTTACGCAAATTGAGCTAGATTAGCGAAAATAGAACTAGCGAATGGGGCAACTGCGAATTATCTTAACTCAGCTAAAAGTATACACAGGGGAAGCCTGAAGGTAGCAAGGGGGTCGCGCCCATAGTTAACACCCAGATCTTAGCAACCCCCTGCCCCCCACCCCAGACTGTGATAAACAGGAACGACCACCTTACTGAGGTTCCGTGACGATCGTAAGTGGTGTTTTCGACTCGCACGAATATGGTCGAGTCTGGTATCTATGAACCGCAAATGACGAGTTTAGTGGGTGTGCGCAGTTTCGCTGTGCTAACCTGAACCGTTCGTTTGTTTCGTGGGTTTCTATCTGTACCCACGGGTTCCATCTTGGATACGGCATCCATTTTGTCTCTTGCCCTCAAGTAGCCAGCGAACGGACGCTGTCCGTTTCGCGACCCTGGGATTCCCAAGACTCTTGCGGAAGACACGTGTTCCTTTGAGGGTGTCTTTATGATGAGGGGGATGATACTGTAAGGCAGATGTCCCCGCTCGAGGCACATCTTGCCGTGCCGGTCTATTGTCTTAGCCGTGCATCTCATTAGGCACGTCCTTTTGATGCCTGCAGCTCGTGTTTCCCGATACCACCCCTTTTACACCCTTTCCGATCTCCCCACTGTTTCTGCCTTCCTTTGCACCTGTCCTTGTTCCTTCTTCGATCTGTTTACTGCCGATTGGAATGTACTAATGGTGGGAAGATGGGTTTTTACAGTTGGGAACCACCGAATGTTTCTGTACTTATGTTCCAGACCTTGAATACATCAAAGCGACCCCTCTTGGGGATAATGATGGGAACCAAGTTGTAAACCTTTGTGTATCATGTTAACGTATGGGAGAAAACTGTATAAAAAGGAGCGATCCACAGTAGCAAATTGAATCAGATCCCGCGAACTTACATGCTGTGTACTTCACGTGACTTCTGTGTTCCCTGCAGTAAATAAACCTCGAATCTTTGATGCCGAAGGAAGTGTCCCGTGTCTCTGTCATTTGTACGCCGGAACAGGTTACCCACGAAGGTTTCAGGTGTTGTCCCCTGGCACCGCTGGGTCTTAAATAACCCAGTCCTTCAGTTGGCGCCCAACGTAGGGCTGCATCAGTGGTACCGGTCCAAGCCCGACGATCGTGAGGAACTTCGTGTGAAATCTCCGAGGGAAGGTGCACCCCGCTTCATCGATCCTGTTGTCGAAATGAGTGGCCCGACGACTTTTCCCGCGAAGATCCCCGCCTCCTGACGGCTGCGACGGACTGCTGCCCTGACTGTAGACCTGTTTTGGCGCCTGGCGTAGACCTTGGTACAGCGAGACGATTGACGGGCCTTCCTGGTGACGCCATCGATCTTTGAGTTAAGTATTTGTGAGTCGCTCCCAGAGTCCTTGGTTGTGGTTGCTTAGTTGTTGCATGGTTCCATTGCATTTGTGGTTCTTCGTACTTGGTTCTTTGTTGTAATATTTGACGACTGCAGCCGCCAAAAAACGAGGGTTTTTGCTCTTTGCAGGGGCTTGGTAAATCCCGTAACCCTTGAAGTTTGTGAAGCTCGGCTAGTGTGCAAGATGCCTGGTCGTAGTACTTTGTTCAGTTGTTTCAGACGTTGTGGTACGGATTCCCGACTGGAGGACTCGTGTCCGATACCTCCGGTTGGAACTCCCACTTATGAGCTTTACAGCAAACATGGTTTAGGTCCGATTACCTTTAATGAATATTGGATTCGTCAAAAAAGACGGTGTCCTTAGTTGGCCACCTCATGGTAGTTTCAAGACCCCGATTCTAGATAATCTTGAGGCTAAATTGTTTAAGAAAAAGTTAAGGCCGGCCATGTTTGATGCCTTTCGGTTATGGCGCAAAGAAGCCAGACAGAAAGAGATCAGACGGACAAAACGTAATCACAGAGATGGTGTTGCAACCATTGTAAAGAAAGCAGAGCAGTTTCAGCGTGATAAGGAGGAAAAGGAAAAGGAAGTTTTTGATAGGCTTCAGCGTATGACTATAGATAAATGTTATCCCGCTTTGCCAACGGAGTCGGATAAGAAGGAGGAATTAGTTGAGGATCCTTTAATGTCCTATCTTATGAAGTCACCACCTCCGTACGCACAGGGTACCGCAGCTCCTGTGGTTCCTCCTGTACCTGCTCCTGTACCTGCTCCTCAACCTGCTCCTCCGACTGTTCCTATTCCTTTGCCTACTTCTGTTCCTACTGCTCCTCCACTTGTACTTCCTCATACTCCTGCTCCCGCTGCTGCTCCTGTTCTACTTACTCCCGCTGCGTCTTCTGTTCCCGATTCTTCTCTTGTTACTACTCTATCGTATACTTCTTGTTAGAACTGGGGGTCTCTAGTTGGCAGAGGTAGGTACCAATGTCCAAATAGGGACCCTTGCTTCTAGTCAGGACGAGGAGATAACCCTCTTAGATAACCCCTGCTCGCCCTCAAGGTAGCTTGGCCTGAGCAGTCTAGGCTAACCAGAGGCAATGCGTTAAGTATTTGTACCAACACTCACAGTAACACAGTGAAAACACCACAAACTGATTCCACAACAGTTTAGGAAAATAAAGATATTTATTCTAAACTACACAAGACCCAAAACGGCAAAAATCCAACATACGGTTCAAGGATACGGTTTCAAAAAGAGTTCTTTCAGGTTGTAATCAAAGTTCTTTAAGTTGTGATCAAATGATCCACAGATGCGTGAAAAGTTCACAGTTGCGTCACGCTGACTCACAGTACCTTTTAGCTGCAACAAAGTTCCACAACCAGGAAGCTGGTGCGGTGGAAACAAGCGATGCGTTACTCCTGAGACCCTGGGGAGGCGATGCGACAGCCCCGCTGCAGCAGCGGGCGTGCGGCGACGAATCCGGTCTGTAAGGGGAGGAAGGCAGCTTGCGTAGATTCCGGTGCGTAGGTTCCGTGGGAAGTCTGTTCTTGCAAAGGCACGATGCGATGATCTCGTAGGGACTGCGACGATCTCCGGGGCGACGATGCGCGGTCCAGCGGTGACCCTCTCTCTCGCAGCTCCTCGATGTGATGTTTCTGCGACGATGTTCGCAGCGACGTGATGCGGCCCGCAAGCAAGCGGTGCGGCGATCTCACCCAGGCGACAGGCTCTGCGACGACACTCGCAGCGATGTTCGATTCTCCCGCACCGGTCTGGTGCGTCCCGCAAGCGAAGGGTGCGACGGCTCCGGCAGCGATGTCAGGCGCTGCGCCGATCTCGACCTTCGTAGCGGCGGGAAACTTTCTCGCACTGTCGGGGATGCGCTCCACAAGCGAGCGATGCGACACTTCTCAGCTTCACAAGTTTCTCAGCTTAGTCTCAAGCTTCCCAGCTCAGGTTCAACTTCTAGAGGCCCCACAACTGGATCAAGCACTCTACGAAGAACAGAACTCTCTCAGCAGAGTTCAGGGAGACTGGGGGTGAAGTCCTTTTGTTCCTGGGACTTCGGAAACAGGGAGCCAGCTCTTCTCAGGCCCTTGGAGATCCCTTCAAGACAGGGGACACAGCTCACAGCAAAGTCCTTCCCCTCTCCTTGGCAGCAATGCAACAGCAGGTCAGTCCAGCAGAGCAACAGCAGGACAGTCTTCCTTCTTCAGAGTCAGCTTTCTCCTTGGCAGAGGTTCCTTCTTGATTTCCAGGATGATCTAATTTTCTGTTGTCAGGGGTCCTGTACTTGTACCCCTAAAGTCTTTGTTCTCTCTGTGCATGTGGGCCCTGAGCCCGGTCTGAACCAGTTCTGGGTGGATCCTGAGCACTTTGTTTTGCTGGCTGCATCTTTCCTTTCAGAGTGAGGGGCAGAGTCCTCAGCCGCCCAGCAGGAGGTGGAGCCAGCATTGTGGCAGGCAGGCACAGCCCTATTCAGCCCAGGTGCTAACTCCGCCCACCACTCAGGTAGCAATTGCTCCACTCAGCCTAGTGCTGACTCATCCAGCCTCTGGGGCATTCCCCAGCCCCTGTCACTCACAAACCAGACAGTCAATACACAAACAGTCTCAGGCGCACAGAAGGGTCAGACAAGAGAACAGCAACTTTCTAAAAGTGCTGTTCTCAAACACAGGATCTAAAAACCACCTTTCCTAAAAGATGCGTTATTAAATTCTGAGTTCAGGGATACTAGATACTTATGTCCTATCTTGTTCCTGTGGGAAGAAATGCCGTTAACCACTGTAGCCAGCATCCCCCATGTTACCCTATGGAGCAAGATAGCCTTACAATAGTGAAAAACGAAAATGGCTGTGATTCACTACCAGAGCATGGCATCTGCACTAGTACATGCTCTACCTTTCACATACACTGCACCCTGCCCAGGGGGGTACCTTGGGCCTTCCATAGGGGTGACTGATGTGCACGAAAAGGGAAGGGTTAGGCCTGGTCAGCGGGGACGCGGACCAGGAGGACATGGCAGTTCTAAACTGCCCGTAGGCGCTGCAGTGGCAGGCCCGAGACACCATTTTAGAGCTACTCCTGTGGGTGGCACAATCAGTGCTGCAGGCCCACGAGCAGCATTTGTCATCACCGGCCCTGGCACACCCAGTGCACTTTACGAGGGACTTCATGGTGATACAAATATGCCAAACATGTATATCCAATCAGAATAACAATTTACATAAGGAGCACTTACACTCTGGCACTGATCAGCAGTGGCAGAGTGTCCAAAGCATCTAAACCAGCAAAAACGAATCCAGCACAGCATCGAAAAATACAGGAGGCAGAGGCAAAAAGATAGGGGTAATCACGCCAAAAGATGTCAGGTCTAACACGTGTCCCCTCCAGCTGAAAGTGGGGAGAACTACCCACCCTCTTGGGAGTTCTCTTCACTAAGGCGGAAAAACCTGGACAGACCATCAGCGTTGGCGTGTTCTGTACCAGGGCGGTGTTCCACCGTAAAGTCCATTCCCTGTAGGGAGATGGACCACCTCAACAGTTTTGGATTTTCACCCCTCATGTGCATTAACCACCTGAGGGGCCTGTGGTCGGTCTGAACACGAAAGTGAGTCCCAAACAGGTAGGGCCTCAACTTTTTCAGAGCCCAGACCACAGCAAAAGCCTCCCTTTCAATCGCACTCCACTTCTGTTCCCTGGGGAGTAGCCTCCGACTAATGAAAGCTACTGGCTGGTCTCCATTCTCCTCAGTGGCTTGTGAGAGTACTGCTCCCACACCATGCTCTGAAGCGTCCGTCTGAAGTATGAACTCACTGGAAAAGTCAGGTGCCTTGAGCACCGGTGCTGTGCACATCGCAGTCTTCAGGGCCTCAAAAGCAGTTTGGCAGGCGTCAGTCCAGTCAACTCTTTTGGGCAACTTCTTGGAAGTGAGTTCTGTCAAGGGGGCGACAATGGTGCCATATCCCTTGACAAACCGTCTGTAATACCCGGTGAGACCTAAAAAGGCTCTCACCTCTGTCTGGGTCTTGGGGGGCTCCCAAGCCAGAATGGTATCAATCTTTGCCTGTAGGGGTGCCACCTGGCCGCTCCCCACCTGGTGTCCCAAATACACCACAGATCCCTGCCCTATCTGGCACTTGCTGGCCTTGATAGTGAGGCCTGCCTTCTGCAGAGCCTTCAACACTTCGCAGAGGTGTTGCAAGTGTTCTTCCCACGTGGAGCTGAACACAGCAATGTCATCCAGGTATGCGGCGCTGAATTCCTCCAGCCCGGACAGTACCTGGTTGACCAGTCTCTGGAACGTGGCAGGGGCATTCTTCAACCCAAAGGGCATGACACGGAACTGGAAGTGCCCCTCTGGCGTTGAAAATGCTGACCTCTCTTTGGCCCCGTCAGTTAAGGCAATCTGCCAGTACCCCGAAGTCAAATCGAATGTACTGAGTACTTGGCAGCTCCCAACCGATCCACGAGCTCATCAGCTCTGGGGATAGGGTGTGCGTCAGTCTTCGTGACCGCATTGAGCCCACGGTAGTCCACGCAAAACCGGAGTTCTGGCGGGCCACCGGGGGTAGCAGCTTTCTTGGGGACCAAGACCACTGGGCTAGCCCAGGGGCTGCTGGAGGGCTCAATCACCCCTAGCGCCAACATCTTGGAAACCTCTTCCTTGATGCTGGCCCTGACCTTGTCAGCCACCCTGTAAAATTTTTGTTTTACCGGCAGACTGTCTCCAGTGTCCACATCATGGACGCACCAGTTGGTGACTCCTGGGGTCAGGGAGAACAGAGAGGAGAACTGACCCAACACTTGGCAACAGTCATTCTGCTGTTCTGGGGTCAGGGTGGGCAAGAGGACCACACCATCCACTGACCCATCGTGCTCCTTAACTGCCAGGAGGTCAGGAAGAGGATCGCTATCCTCTTCCATCCCTGCATCTGTAGCCAGGAGCATGGTTACTTCAGACCTCTCAAAGTGGGGTTTGAGGCGGTTCACGTGCAAAACTCTCAGGGGCTGCCTGGGAGTCTTCAGGTTAACCAGGTAGGTTACCTCGCTCTTCCTTTCCACCACCTCGTATGGCCCAGACCACTTGTCTTGGAGCGCGCAAGGCTCCACTGGTGCCATCACCCACACTTTCTGCCCAGGTTGAAACTCGACCAGAGTGGTATTCTGGTCGTACCATCTTTTCATTTCTTCCTGGCTTGCTTCCAGGTTCGCCTGAGCGAGTTTCCTGAAGCGTTGTGTCTGGTTGCGGATGGCCAGCACATAGCTGAACACATCCTGGGGGGTTTTCCCACGGGACTTTTCCCAACCCTCCTTCACCAGCGAGAGAGGTCCTCTGACAGGGTGGCCATACAGGAGTTCGAAGGGACTGAACCCTAAGGACTTCTGAGGCACCTCCCTGTAGGCAAACAAAAGGCATGGCAGCAAGACGTCCCACTTACGTCTCATGGGCTTCGCTAGGCCCATAATCATGCCTTTCAGGGTCCGGTTGAACCTTTCAACCAGCCCATTTCCTTGAGGGTGGTAAGGAGTGGTGAACTTATAAGTTACCCCACACTCCTCCCACAGAGACTTCATGTACCGAGAGATGAAGTTGGTACCCCGGTCGGAGACCACCTCTCTGGGGAACCCCACACGGGAAAAGATCCCCATCAATGCACGGCCCACCACGGGTGCTGTGATTGTCCTGAGAGGGACTGCTTCCGGGTACCGGGTGGCATGGTCCACCAAGACCAGGATGAACCTGTTGCCTAAGGCTGTCTTGGGGTCCAGGGGCCCTACGATATCTATGCCCACCCGCTCGAAAGGGGTGCTCACCACTGGGAAGGGTTGAAGGGGGGCCTTCAACTTCATTCCAGTCTTGCCACTAGCTTGACAGGTTTGGCAAGATCTGCAAAAGGAACCGACGTGCTTCCTCATCTGGGGCCAGTGGAAGTGGGTGACAAGCCGGTTCAGGGTCTTGTCTTGCCCCAGATGTCCTGCGAGAGGCACGTCATGAGCCAGACCCATTAGGAAGTTTCTGAAGCGCTCGGGTACAACCAGCACACGGGCTGCACCGGGCTCAGCAAACTTATGCTCGCTATAGAGTAGGTCACCTTCCCAGTAGACATAGTGATCTTTGACTGCTCCACCTGCTGCCTGATCTACAGCCTGTTGCCGCAGACCAACGAGGGAAGGGCATTCCTTCTGCGCCTGGCAGAACTCCTCCCTGGAGGGACCACCTTCTTGCTGCCAATGGGTCAGCTCAGGTAGATCTCCCAGTTCGGCCACCTGTTCCCCTGTAGGTTCAAGGGCATCCCCCTCAGGTTCTGCTTCCTCCTGGACCGTGGGAACGGCTGGGGCTGGTTTCCCGCGCCCCCTGCCTCTTCCTCTCTTGGCAGGTCTCTGGGCCACTGTTTCAGGCTCCAGTTCTGCTGATTCACCCTTACTGGCTGCCATAGCACGCGTGGTCACGCAGATCCACGCAGGCAGACCCAACATCTCCAAGTGAGTTCGGTGTTCTATGTCCTTCCATGGAGAACTCTCCAGGTCGTTGCCTAACAGACAGTCCACAGGCAAGGCATCACTGACAACAACCTCCAAAAGACCAGAGACTCCTCCCCATTCAAAGGAAAACTTCGCTAACTTGCAGAGGCGCACTGAGCTGTCAGCGGCCACTACAGGGCGGAGTACGCCAGGGATGATTTGCTCGTCCGACACCCACTGACACCTCACGGATGTCACACTGGCTCCGGTGTCTCTCAGTGCTTCAACCTCCCTCCCATTGATGGTCACCTTCTGCCCATATTTTTTAGTGTTAGAGGGCAGTAAGGTTTCCGGGACCATCTCTCGGTCTCCTAGCGAGACAAGGGTCATGACCGCTAGCTCTCCCCAATCACTAGAAACCAAATCCCCACCCAAAGCTACACTAGCTAACGCTGGGGCGGGAGCACCAGTGGGTGCGGGCTTCTTCTTGGGACATTTCGGAGCAATATGGCCCACCTCGTTGCAGTGATAGCAGGTAGGGGGACCCTGGTTATTTCTCTTGTCCCGCCTACCCTTAGAGGGCCATGGCTGTTTAGGCTTGGGGGTTTGGGAATCCTTTTCCGGGGAACTACTTTGGGGCCCTTGCGAGAACTCCTTTTGGTTACCCTTGTCACCCCCACTCTTCTGCTGGGGACCCTGCCCACCTTTGGCTGTGGTACCCACAATTCCTTTGTGGACCCTGGTACTGGTCCAGCGGTCCGCCTCCTTAGCAAGCTCAATGGGGTCGGTCAGCTTGCTGTCTAAAAGATGCTGGCGCAGCTCTGGAACACAAAGACTACTCAAGTGCTCCCAACTGATTAAATGCAACAACCCCTTCAAATCAGTTACTTTACTGCCCTTCATCCAACCGTCCAGTGCACGCGAGTACCCATTCACACACTCCATCCAAGTCTCAGACTCTTTCTTCTTGGAGTTTCTAAACTGCAGTCTGTACTGCTCTGGAGTAAGGCCATACCTGAGACATAAGGCCTCCTTCATATTGGGGTAGGTCATGGCACCGGTCAACTCTAAGGGCTCTAGAGCACTCCTCCCAGACGCCTCAAAATGTTTCCACAGGCCCGTCCCCCAATACTTGTCAGGCACATCATTCATCTTCAATGCAATTTCATACGAAGTGAACCAGGCATAAATATCCTCACTCCTATGGTAATTCTGTACCAGGTCTTTGGGAATATATACTTTACCCCCATTCACTGGCTGCGCGCTGCCACCATTTGAACTGGCATCCGCCTCCTTGTTTTTCAGATCCAGCTCTCTCATTCTCAACTCGTGAGCCAAAAGCAATTTCTTCTCCTCTAAGGCGCGGGCATTCTTGCTCTCTTCCGCCGCCTTCTCTACTTCCAATTGCTTCATTTTCATTTTCATGACCTCCAGGTCATATTCTCTTATTCTTTGATTCTCCTGTAACTCTTCTGGGGTGAGGCCCCTACTGGAGTGGTTGCTGCCAGCTCCTGAGCCTACTCTGCCCACTGGCAGGTCTTTGCCTTGAAAAGCACTGTCTACATCCACGACCTAATTTCCTTCTTGTGCTTCCCAATAGGTTTTCAAGATTTTCTGCAGCTCCTACTTCCTGTAGGCGCTCTTTATGGGGCACTCAAACTGCTGGCAGAAGTACCTAAGATGCTTTACTGGGTAGGAGTACAGATCTTCAATCGAGAATTCCAAATCTATCTCTGCCTCCTCACTGGGCGCTTTCCCATTCAGAGACATGATGTTTTTCGAAGAGTTACTCAAAAATAGAACTCAAAAACCAATAGTATGCAGTGGCGTAATGGTCTGCACTCACTAGTGATGTACACCAATTACTGTGGGTCAAGTACAAATACAAGCTCAAATCCCACCGCCTGACCACCAATGTTAGAACTGGGGGTCTCTAGTTGGCAGAGGTAGGTACCAATGTCCAAATAGGGACCCTTGCTTCTAGTCAGGACGAGGAGATAACCCTCTTAGATAACCCCTGCTCGCCCTCAAGGTAGCTTGGCCTGAGCAGTCTAGGCTAACCAGAGGCAATGCGTTAAGTATTTGTACCAACACTCACAGTAACACACTGAAAACACCACAAACTGATTCCACAACAGTTTAGGAAAATAAAGATATTTATTCTAAACTACACAAGACCCAAAACGGGAAAAATCCAACATACGGTTCAAGGATATGGTCTCAAAAAGAGTTCTTTCAGGTTGTAATCAAAGTTCTTTAAGTTGTGATCAAATGATCCACAGATGCGTGAAAAGTTCACAGTTGCGTCACGCTGACTCACAGTACCTTTTAGCTGCAACAAAGTTCCACAACCAGGAAGCTGGTGCGGTGGAAACAAGCGATGCGTTACTCCTGAGACCCTGGGGAGGCGATGCGACAGCCCCGCTGCAGCAGCGGGCGTGCGGCGACGAATCCGGTCTGTAAGGGGAGGAAGGCAGCTTGCGTAGATTCCGGTGCGTAGGTTCCGTGGGAAGTCTGTTCTTGCAAAGGCACGATGCGATGATCTCGTAGGGAATGCGACGATCTCCGGGGCGACGATGCGCGGTCCAGCGGTGACCCTCTCTCTCGCAGCTCCTCGATGTGATGTTTCTGCGACGATGTTCGCAGCGACGTGATGAGGCCCGCAAGCAAGCGGTGCGGCGATCTCACCCAGGCGACAGGCTCTGCGACGACACTCGCAGCGATGTTCGATTCTCCCGCACCGGTCTGGTGCGTCCCGCAAGCGAAGGGTGCGACGGCTCCGGCAGCGATGTCAGGCGCTGCACCGATCTCGACCTTCGTAGCGGCGGGAAACTCTCGCACTGTCGGGGATGCGCTCCGCAAGCGAGCGATGCGACACTTCTCAGCTTCACAAGTTTCTCAACTTAGTCTCAAGCTTCGCAGCTCAGGTTCAACTTCTAGAGGCCCCACAACTGGATCAAGCACTCTACGAAGAACAGAACTCTCTCAGCAGAGTTCAGGGAGACTGGGGGTGAAGTCCTTTTGTTCCTGGGACTTCGGAAACAGGGATCCAGCTCTTCTCAGGCCCTTGGAGATCCCTTCAACACAGGGGACACAGCTCACAGCAAAGTCCTTCCCCTCTCCTTGGCAGCAAAGCAACAGCAGGTCAGTCCAGCAGAGCAACAGCAGGACAGTCTTCCTTCTTCAGAGTCAGCTTTCTCCTTGGCAGAGGTTCCTTCTTGATTTCCAGGATGATCTAATTTTCTGTTGTCAGGGGTCCTGTACTTATACCCCTAAAGTCTTTGTTCTCTCTGTGCATGTGGGCCCTGAGCCCAGTCTGAACCAGTTCTGGGTGGATCCTGAGCACTTCGTTTTGCTGGCTGCCTCTTTCCTTTCAGAGTGAGGGGCAGAGTCCTCAGCCGCCCAGCAGGAGGTGGAGCCAGCATTGTGGCAGGCAGGCACAGCCCTATTCAGCCCAGGTGCTAACTCCGCCCACCACTCAGGTAGCAATTGCTCCACTCAGCCTAGTGCTGACTCATCCAGCCTCTGGGGCATTCCCCGGCCCCTGTCACTCACAAACCAGACAGTCAATACACAAACAGTCTCAGGCGCACAGAAGGGTCAGACAAGAGAACAGCAACTTTCTAAAAGTGCTGTTCTCAAACACAGGATCTAAAAACCACCTTTCCTAAAAGATGCGTTATTAAATTCTGAGTTCAGGGATACTAGATACTTATGTCCTATCTTGTTCCTGTGGGAAGAAATGCCGTTAACCACTGTAGCCAGCATCCCCCATAGCCTTACAATAGTGAAAAACGAAAATGGCTGTGATTCACTACCAGAGCATGGCACCTGCACTAGTACATGCTCTACCTTTCACATACACTGCACCCTGCCCAGGGGGGTACCTTGGGCCTTCCACAGGGGTGACTGATGTGCACGAAAAGGGAAGGGTTAGGCCTGGTCAGCGGGGACGCGGACCAGGAGGACATGGCAGTTCTAAACTGCCCGTAGGCGCTGCAGTGGCAGGCCCGAGACACCATTTTAGAGCTACTCCTGTGGGTGGCACAATCAGTGCTGCAGGCCCACGAGCAGCATTTGTCATCACCGGCCCTGGCACACCCAGTGCACTTTACGAGGGACTTCATGGTGATACAAATATGCCAAACATGTATATCCAATCAGAATAACAATTTACATAAGGAGCACTTACACTCTGGCACTGATCAGCAGTGGCAGAGTGTCCAAAGCATCTAAACCAGCAAAAACGAATCCAGCACAGCATCGAAAAGTACAGGAGGCAGAGGCAAAAAGATAGGGGTAATCACGCCAAAAGATGTCAGGTCTAACACTTCTCCATCTACCCGACGTCGTACCCCTTTAGTTGCTGCTAACTTTGTTAATTCCTTGGACCTATTCCTGAGTCCGCTGGTTCGGACGGTCCACAGAGACGTAGTCAGCTTCCTGGTAATAGGGAACGTGCTGCGCTGTACAATATGGCGATGGCATGGATGCTGCACCCCTATAGGAATCCCCCACGTTCGGTATTGAATACGTTTAGTCAATTCAACATACGGACACAAAGATACGTTTTTGAAGAAATGTGCAAGGCTTTACGTGATCAAATATCGGCAGATGCATCGGACGATGTATTAACTGCTTTGACCAACCTACAGCTCCAGTTTGAGCGGAATGATAGTAGGTACCAATGTTCGACGTGCTGTTGAGCAAATATTGGCTCTTCGCCCCTCTATGATGCCTCAAGCATTGTTCGTTGAGGATATTGAGAGACCGTTAGATGCGTCTGGTCAGTTTCCCATGCGCGAAGTTCCACCAGTGTGGATGCCAGGTGACGCTACTGTTGCTCCACCGATCTTGCCACATTTCCAGAGAGTATGGATTCATCTCCCGTGGAAACGATCGGAAGTTCTGCAGGTGAAGCAATCTTTGCCTGACCCTCGCAAAAATCCTGCAGGGTATTATAAGGAATTGTCGCAGCTTGTAGATGCTACGATAATGAATCTTGCTGATATCGATATGCTGTTTGGCAATGTCGTACCGCAACCGGTATGGGCCAAGATTCGTCAGGAAGATCATGCAAACGAATTAGGTGGTGATTGGGCTGCCCTTACTGCGGCAGATACACGACAAATTGGTGGGGCTAAGCCTGAACAGCTTATTACTGCTCTCCCTCAGAGAATTATTACCCTAATGAAAACGCTTATGCCAGCTATGAGGGTGAACTGGGACAAGTTGTCAGCTTGCAGACAGAAGAAGGACGAGAGTGTCTCTGACTTCTTTACTAGATTTGAGGAGGCATTCATCGATCACAGTGGTCAGGATATGGGTACCGAGGGTGGTCAGCGGTTGTTTGTGGATAAATTTGTCTCTAACTTATTGCCCGACTTGAGCAACAAATTGAAAAATTCTGAGAGTGCGTGGGCTGTCTCTACTTCTGCTCAAATATTGGCCACGATTTACAAAAAGGGGGTGGTGATGAACAGAGTGTCTGAGTTAAACAGACCACTCTTACCCAGTCCAAAGATCAGGGCTTGATCCATCACCGTTATTTATCTCACTGCCCCATCCCAGCTCAGAACCTGGCTATATGCAAATCAGTCTGTCCCTGGCCCAGTGCATCATGGGAACAGGGCAGACTAAACTACCAAGCCAATTCTTCACCAGAAAGGAGACAAGCTACCGGGAACCGGTTTCTGGCATTTCAGCCTTCTTCGGCCCGGCTTGCTTGAATCCTGATGGAGCAGTGAGAAAGGGACTCATGTCTGAGTATACCCTGCCACACCTATAGTGGCCAAAAACGATTTACAAAAAGGGGGTGGTGATGAACAGAGTGTCTGAGTTAAACAGACCACTCTTACCCAGTCCAAAGATCAGGGCTTGATCCATCACCGTTATTTATCTCACTGCCCCATCCCAGCTCAGAACCTGGCTATATGCAAATCAGTCTGTCCCTGGCCCAGTGCATCATGGGAACAGGGCAGACTAAACTACCAAGCCAATTCTTCACCAGAAAGGAGACAAGCTACCGGGGACCGGTTTCTGGCATTTCAGCCCAGTGTAAGAATTGGCTTTTGTAGTTTGGTTTGCCCTGTTCCCATCATGCACTGGGACAGGAACAGACTAATTTGCATACAGCCAGGTTCTGAAACTGGGATGGTGCAGTGAGCTAAAAAACTGTGTTGGATCTAGCCCTGATCTCTTGACTGGGTGAGAGCTTTCTGCTTAATTCAGAGACTCTGTCCCTCACCACCCCTTGTTGTAAATATTTTTGTCCACCCTAAGCGTGGAAGGGTATTCTCAGATGTGAGACCCTTGCTCATTGCACCATCAGGATTCAAGCAAACCGGGCCGAAGACGGCTGTAATGCCAGAAACCGGTCCCCGGGAGCTTGTTTCCTTCCCAGTGTAAGAATTGGCTTTTGTAGTTTGGTTTGCCCTGTTCCCATCATGCACTGGGACAGTAACAGACTAATTTGCATACAGCCAGGTTCTGAAACTGGGATGGTGCAGTGAGCTAAAAAACGGTGTTGGATCTAGCCCTGATCTCTTGACTGGGTGAGAGCTTTCTGCTTAATTCAGAGACTCTGTCCCTCACCACCCCTTGTTGTAAATATTTTTGTCCACCCTAAGCGTGGAAGGGTATTCTCAGATGTGAGACCCTTGCTCATTGCACCATCAGGATTCAAGCAAACCGGGCCGAAGACGGCTGTAATGCCAGAAACCGGTCCCCGGGAGCTTGTTTCCTTCCCAGTGTAAGAATTGGCTTTTGTAGTTTGGTTTGCCCTGTTCCCATCATGCACTGGGACAGGAACAGACTAATTTGCATACAGCCAGGTTCTGAAACTGGGATGGTGCAGTGAGCTAAAAAACGGTGTTGGATCTAGCCCTGATCTCTTGACTGGGTGAGAGCTTTCTGCTTAATTCAGAGACTCTGTCCCTCACCACCCCTTGTTCTAAATATTTTTGTCCACCCTAAGCGTGGAAGGGTATTCTCAGATGTGAGACCCTTGCTCATTGCACCATCAGGATTCAAGCAAACCGGGCCGAAGACGGCTGTAATGCCAGAAACCGGTCCTCGGGAGCTTGTTTCCTTCCCAGTGTAAGAATTGGCTTTTGTAGTTTGGTTTGCCCTGTTCCCATCATGCACTGGGACAGGAACAGACTAATTAGCATACAGCCAGGTTCTGAAACTGGGATGGTGCAGTGAGCTCAAAAACGGTGTTGGATCTAGCCCTGATCTCTTGACTGGGTGAGAGCTTTCTGCTTAATTCAGAGACTCTGTCCCTCACCACCCCTTGTTGTAAATATTTTTGTCCACCCTAAGCGTGGAAGGGTATTCTCAGATGTGAGACCCTTGCTCATTGCACCATCAGGATTCAAGCAAACCGGGCCGAAGACGGCTGTAATGCCAGAAACAGGTCCCCGGGAGCTTGTTTCCTTCCCAGTGTAAGAATTGGCTTTTGTAGTTTGGTTTGCCCTGTTCCCATCATGCACTGGGACAGGAACAGACTAATTTGCATACAGCCAGGTTCTGAAACTGGGATGGTGCAGTGAGCTAAAAAACGGTGTTGGATCCAGCCCTGATCTCTTGACTGGGTGAGAGCTTTCTGCTTAATTCAGAGACTCTGTCCCTCACCACCCCTTGTTGTAAATATTTTTGTCCACCCTAAGCGTGGAAGGGTATTCTCAGATGTGAGACCCTTGCTCATTGCACCATCAGGATTCAAGCAAACCGGGCCGAAGACGGCTGTAATGCCAGAAACCGGTCCCCGGGAGCTTGTTTCCTTCCCAGTGTAAGAATTGGCTTTTGTAGTTTGGTTTGCCCTGTTCCTATCATGCACTGGGACAGGAACAGACTAATTTGCATACAGCCAGGTTCTGAAACTGGGATGGTGCAGTGAGCTAAAAAACGGTGTTGGATCTAGCCCTGATCTCTTGACTGGGTGAGAGCTTTCTGCTTAATTCAGAGACTCTGTCCCTCACCACCCCTTGTTGTAAATATTTTTGTCCACCCTAAGCGTGGAAGGGTATTCTCAGATGTGAGACCCTTGCTCATTGCACCATCAGGATTCAAGCAAACCGGGCCGAAGACGGCTGTAATGCCAGAAACCGGTCCCCGGGAGCTTGTTTCCTTCCCAGTGTAAGAATTGGCTTTTGTAGTTTGGTTTGCCCTGTTCCTATCATGCACTGGGACAGGAACAGACTAATTTGCATACAGCCAGGTTCTGAAACTGGGATGGTGCAGTGAGCTAAAAAACGGTGTTGGATCTAGCCCTGATCTCTTGACTGGGTGAGAGCTTTCTGCTTAATTCAGAGACTCTGTCCCTCACCACCCCTTGTTGTAAATATTTTTGTCCACCCTAAGCGTGGAAGGGTATTCTCAGATGTGAGACCCTTGCTCATTGCACCATCAGGATTCAAGCAAACCGGGCCGAAGACGGCTGTAATGCCAGAAACCGGTCCCTGGGAGCTTGTTTCCTTCCCAGTGTAAGAATTGGCTTTTGTAGTTTGGTTTGCCCTGTTCCCATCATGCACTGGGACAGGAACAGACTAATTTGCATACAGCCAGGTTCTGAAACTGGGATGGTGCAGTGAGCTAAAAAACGGTGTTGGATCTAGCCCTGATCTCTTGACTGGGTGAGAGCTTTCTGCTTAATTCAGAGACTCTGTCCCTCACCACCCCTTGTTGTAAATATTTTTGTCCACCCTAAGCGTGGAAGGGTATTCTCAGATGTGAGACCCTTGCTCATTGCACCATCAGGATTCAAGCAAACCGGGCCGAAGACGGCTGTAATGCCAGAAACCGGTCCCCGGGAGCTTGTTTCCTTCCCAGTGTAAGAATTGGCTTTTGTAGTTTGGTTTGCCCTGTTCCCATCATGCACTGGGACAGGAACAGACTAATTTGCATACAGCCAGGTTCTGAAACTGGGATGGTGCAGTGAGCTAAAAAACGGTGTTGGATCTAGCCCTGATCTCTTGACTGGGTGAGAGCTTTCTGCTTAATTCAGAGACTCTGTCCCTCACCACCCCTTGTTCTAAATATTTTTGTCCACCCTAAGCGTGGAAGGGTATTCTCAGATGTGAGACCCTTGCTCATTGCACCATCAGGATTCAAGCAAACCGGGCCGAAGACGGCTGTAATGCCAGAAACCGGTCCTCGGGAGCTTGTTTCCTTCCCAGTGTAAGAATTGGCTTTTGTAGTTTGGTTTGCCCTGTTCCCATCATGCACTGGGACAGGAACAGACTAATTAGCATACAGCCAGGTTCTGAAACTGGGATGGTGCAGTGAGCTAAAAAACGGTGTTGGATCTAGCCCTGATCTCTTGACTGGGTGAGAGCTTTCTGCTTAATTCAGAGACTCTGTCCCTCACCACCCCTTGTTGTAAATATTTTTGTCCACCCTAAGCGTGGAAGGGTATTCTCAGATGTGAGACCCTTGCTCATTGCACCATCAGGATTCAAGCAAACCGGGCCGAAGACGGCTGTAATGCCAGAAACAGGTCCCCGGGAGCTTGTTTCCTTCCCAGTGTAAGAATTGGCTTTTGTAGTTTGGTTTGCCCTGTTCCCATCATGCACTGGGACAGGAACAGACTAATTTGCATACAGCCAGGTTCTGAAACTGGGATGGTGCAGTGAGCTAAAAAACGGTGTTGGATCCAGCCCTGATCTCTTGACTGGGTGAGAGCTTTCTGCTTAATTCAGAGACTCTGTCCCTCACCACCCCTTGTTGTAAATATTTTTGTCCACCCTAAGCGTGGAAGGGTATTCTCAGATGTGAGACCCTTGCTCATTGCACCATCAGGATTCAAGCAAACCGGGCCGAAGACGGCTGTAATGCCAGAAACCGGTCCCCGGGAGCTTGTTTCCTTCCCAGTGTAAGAATTGGCTTTTGTAGTTTGGTTTGCCCTGTTCCTATCATGCACTGGGACAGGAACAGACTAATTTGCATACAGCCAGGTTCTGAAACTGGGATGGTGCAGTGAGCTAAAAAACGGTGTTGGATCTAGCCCTGATCTCTTGACTGGGTGAGAGCTTTCTGCTTAATTCAGAGACTCTGTCCCTCACCACCCCTTGTTGTAAATATTTTTGTCCACCCTAAGCGTGGAAGGGTATTCTCAGATGTGAGACCCTTGCTCATTGCACCATCAGGATTCAAGCAAACCGGGCCGAAGACGGCTGTAATGCCAGAAACCGGTCCCCGGGAGCTTGTTTCCTTCCCAGTGTAAGAATTGGCTTTTGTAGTTTGGTTTGCCCTGTTCCTATCATGCACTGGGACAGGAACAGACTAATTTGCATACAGCCAGGTTCTGAAACTGGGATGGTGCAGTGAGCTAAAAAACGGTGTTGGATCTAGCCCTGATCTCTTGACTGGGTGAGAGCTTTCTGCTTAATTCAGAGACTCTGTCCCTCACCACCCCTTGTTGTAAATATTTTTGTCCACCCTAAGCGTGGAAGGGTATTCTCAGATGTGAGACCCTTGCTCATTGCACCATCAGGATTCAAGCAAACCGGGCCGAAGACGGCTGTAATGCCAGAAACCGGTCCCCGGGAGCTTGTTTCCTTCCCAGTGTAAGAATTGGCTTTTGTAGTTTGGTTTGCCCTGTTCCCATCATGCACTGGGACAGGAACAGACTAATTTGCATACAGCCAGGTTCTGAAACTGGGATGGTGCAGTGAGCTAAAAAACGGTGTTGGATCTAGCCCTGATCTCTTGACTGGGTGAGAGCTTTCTGCTTAATTCAGAGACTCTGTCCCTCACCACCCCTTGTTGTAAATATTTTTGTCCACCCTAAGCGTGGAAGGGTATTCTCAGATGTGAGACCCTTGCTCATTGCACCATCAGGATTCAAGCAAACCGGGCCGAAGACGGCTGTAATGCCAGAAACCGGTCCCCGGGAGCTTGTTTCCTTCCCAGTGTAAGAATTGGCTTTTGTAGTTTGGTTTGCCCTGTTCCCATCATGCACTGGGACAGGAACAGACTAATTTGCATACAGCCAGGTTCTGAAACTGGGATGGTGCAGTGAGCTAAAAAACGGTGTTGGATCTAGCCCTGATCTCTTGACTGGGTGAGAGCTTTCTGCTTAATTCAGAGACTCTGTCCCTCACCACCCCTTGTTGTAAATACAAATATTGGCCACGGCACAGTATTATGAGAATAGGGAGAAAGAAGAGAATGACCGCGCCGATAAAAAGACGAAAGAACTTAAAACTAAAGTGTTGTTGCAGCAGGCGTATCCTCCGCGTTTGAATCAGAATGAGTCGCAACAACGTAATCGAACGCAGTCACAATCTAATAGGTCGCAATCGCGAAATGACTCCTCCTTGCAGAGATCTTCGTTAGGGTACAATCAGTGTGCCTATTGTAGACAGGAGGGTCATTTAAAATTCAACTGTCCAGTCCTCAATGAGCGTAACGGTGGTAACATATCTAGAGGAGGTCGTGGTGGTTCTCAGCAGACATCACGTGGTAGGGGTCGTGGTGCTCAAAATGATCGTTCAGACAATTCGTCAAATTCCAATAATTGTTTTGATCAACGTGGATCGTCGCAAGGTCGATCTGCGCAGTACAATGTAGATGACTATTACGTTGATCAGGGAACTGACGACCGTCATTACTAGGACAGCCATAGACAAGGAGAGGGAGTAGTATCAGTTCCGGTTGATCAGAGAGGGCCTTACGTCGCAGTTGCCACATCGGGCGTCGTTGAGCCTTTTCTGTTGGACACTGGTGCAGCGAAAAGTTCCATCATGCATTCAAAACTCCCTGGCGCACCTTTGTCTGGCTTAACAAATGTTTCCGTTGGATTCTCTGGCGCCCCTGTTAGCAATCCGGTTTCGTGCCCT
This sequence comes from Lissotriton vulgaris, assembly GCF_964263255.1. NCBI lineage: Eukaryota > Metazoa > Chordata > Amphibia > Caudata > Salamandridae > Lissotriton > Lissotriton vulgaris. Next base: position 2,123,286,122 of record NC_141687.1, on the reverse strand, counting down.
TTGCCACTTACAATTGGGCCACGTGAGCTCAAAGCTCCGTTGATTTTGACCACTGGTTGTGGTGAAAATCTTTTGGGCCTGGATTTGCTAAAACGTTTGTATGCGACTCTGTACTGTTCTCCTGCGGGAGTAAAGCTTACTTTGGGTGAGAGAGTTATCTCTCCAATGTACTTGTCTCTCGATAAGCTTCCACCGGAATTGAGTTCTCTTCCTGCATCTTTGTGGGCAACAGGTCCCAATGACGTGGGCCTGCTTGACATCTCCCCTTATGTTGTTCACTTGAAATCTAATGTGCGACTGCCACGTATTCCCCAGTATCGAATCTCTCTTGACGGTGAACGGGCGCTGTTGGCGATCATCTATGATCTGATTGAGAAAGATGTTATTGAGGAGACTCGGGGAAACGTGTGCAACAGCCCTGTACTGCCTATTTTGAAACGTACCGATCCTTCGAAACCGCCTGTTTATCGTTTTGTTATCGATTTACGGGAGGTAAATAAAATTGTGATTCCTCAGTTCCCTGTTGTGCCTGACATCACGGCGTTACTGACTCTGATTCCAGCCTCGGCATCATGGTTTTCAGTGATCGATCTGAAAAATGCGTTCTTCAGTATTCCGATTGCTGAAGAAAGCAGAGACCTTTTCGGTTTCTCTCTTGGTGGTCGTAGCTTCCGGTTTAAACGTGCTCCTCAGGGCTACTGTGAGAGTCCATCGATATACAGTCAAGCCTTGAAGGGCCAGCTAGATGCATTTGTGTTGCCGGCTGGTGCAGCCTTAATCCAATACGTTGACGACTTATTGGTGGCTGCAGATACTCAGGACATTTGCAAAATTGCTACGGTGTCGTTGTTGCAACATCTCTGCGACTTACATCACAAGGTGTCACCTTCTAAACTTCAATATTGTTGTCAAGAAGTAACCTATCTAGGTCACTTATTGTCAAAGGAGGGAAGACGGTTGACCCCAGAGAGAATTGCAGCCATTGCGCGAATATCTGTGCCAACAACCCAAAGAGATGTGCGTGCCTTCCTAGGTATCACGTCATACTGCAGACAGTGGATTCCAAATTTTTCATTGTTAGCGAAACCATTGGTGGCTCTTACGTGCAAGGATGTTCCAACTCCTTTACCATGGACGGAAGAATGTCAGAAAAGTTTTTCTGAACTGCGTGACCCATTGTGTTCGGCTCCTGTGTTAGGTACTCCCGACTACAGCAAGCCGTTTACATTATACGTTCACGAGAGGGAAGGTTCTGCGTTGAGTGTCTTAACGCAACCCTTTAGTGATAAGCAACGTCCATGTGCATATTTTTCCTCGACCTTGGACCCGGTAGCTAGAGCATTGCCGAGTTGTTTGAGAGCAACAGAGGCAGCTGCGGTGTCCATCCGACAATCAGCAGGATTGGTCATGGATAATATGCTTACGGTGATGGTTCCGCATGCAGTTGACACTCTTTTGAATCGTACGAAAACCCAGCACTTGACGAGTGCAAGGTTGTCTGGGTACGAGTTGACGCTGTTGGCAAGTCATATTCAGATAAAACGTTGTAATGTTCTAAACCCGGCGACTTTATTACCAATCAGTGCAGAGTCAGATGAAGTAGCAGCGCATGACTGCTACTTAAGGACTGAGGAGGAAACAAAAGGTCGAGTGGACCTTAAAAACACTCCTTTGGAAGATCCCGATGGAACATTGTATGTGGATGGTTCATGTTTTAAATTGCCAAATGGTGATGTGACTACCGCGTATGCTGTGGTAACTTTGAATACTGTTGTGGAAGCTGCGAGATTGAATCAGAACTCTGCCCAAGCTGCAGAACTGATTGCTTTAACTAGAGCGTGTGTGTTGGCGAAAGGGAAACGAGTGAATGTGTTTACCGACAGCCAATACGCTTTTGGCGTCGCCCATAGCTTTGGACGGTTGTGGAGAGAGAGAGGTTTTATGACGTCGCATGGTACAAAGATTCAGCATGGACAGCTTGTGAATGATCTTCTGGATGCACTTACGTTGCCTAAGCAGGTAGCAATTGTTAAATGTAGTGCGCATCGTAAGGTGACGGATGATGTCGGCCGTGGTAATGCGTTTGCGGATGAGACTGCTAAGGAGACTGCCCGGAACCTTAGCACTAGAATGTATGTGACGAGTTCGGTTAGGTTGCCTACAGAGACTGGTATGTGTGAGGATACTATCCAAAGTGTGAAAGCGATTCAGAACGGGGCCACTGATACTGAAAAGACGAAGTGGAAAGAGAGTACGGGAAAGTTGGATGCGAATGGTTGTTGGGTTGATTTGTCGGAGCATAAGAGATGGATGTTGCCAGATGCGTATGTGCTGGCTGTTGTGACGATGGCACACGGGTTAGCACATATTAGTGCGAAAGGTATTTGTAAGTTGTTGTCCCCTGTGTGGAAGAATGATGGTATTACGAAATGTGCTGAGAGATTGGTTAAGAATTGTATGGTATGTATGTTGTACAATCCTGGTAAGGGAACCCCTACACCTCCTGGCCATTTTGCTCCCCCTTCATATCCCTTTGAAGTGATCCAGCTAGACTTCATCCATATGGAGAGATGCAATAACCTGAAATACGTTTTAGTTGTGGTTTGTGCATTCTCCCGATGGATTGAGGCCTACCCTCTCAAAGACAATACTGCCCTGTCTACTGCGAAAATCCTACTGAAGGAATACTTTCCTCGGTATGGAATGCCCCGAATTGTATGGTTTGATAACGGAAGTGAGTTTGTAGGGAGTGTGATGAAGAGTGTGTGTAAGGGCCTTGGAATTAACCAAAAATTCCATAGCGCCAATGATCCCCAGTCAGCAGGTTTGGTTGAAGGGTATAATGGCACCCTTAAACTCAAACTAGCTAAGATTCAGGCTACGACTGGTCTTTCGTGGCCTGACGCTTTGCCTCTAGCTCTGTTGTCAACAAGGGCGACCGTACACTCCCGAGTAGGGCTTAGTCCCTATGAAATAGTGTTCGGCCGTCCTGCGAATGTTTGGGGGGTCCCTAGACCAAGTGTGTTTTCTGATCTTGAGTACCCAATGTTGATTGATTATCTTCATGATCTGACTGCTAAACTGAGGTTAATTCACCAACAGGTTTACGAAGCACTGCCGACGCAGACGGAGGGTCCAGGCCACCAGCTCCAACCGGGAGACTGGGTGGTGACATGAAACTTCGCTCGCAAAAAGAATCTTGAGCCCCGTTTCACTGGCCCTTTTCAAGTCCTCCTTGCCATGAGAACTGCTGTCCGTTTGGAAGGTCGCAAGAACTGGGTGCATGCCACCCACACCAAAAAGGTACCTATACCTTTACCGGCGGACTCGTGGGTGAGGAAAGGCATTGCTTCATCTGAAACAGAGAAATTCCAGACCTTCGTACCTTTTAGTGACGCTGAACCTGCTGGAGTATCCTCAGTGCAGCAGAACGACATTGTTGAACATTTGTCATCAAAAGACACAAGATCTGAACAATCGACTGATCAACAGAACTCTGTTCCCTCATCGGATCCATTGTTTGATGAACAGACACGTCCTGGAAAAACTCGATACTTTTTGCGATCCAGCACCAAAGACTAATACATTTTCGTTTTGCCCCTCGACATCTGCATTATCCCATTTGCCACGATCAGTCTGAAACCCGTATAATTGTGATTGTTTTTGTAAATATTGAGTTTCGTTCCATATATGTGTTTTTGCTTCCACAGCTGAGAGACTTTGTACATATTTGTGAATAAGATACCTTGCATCCAGGTGTACCGTAGGGCCGCGCGTGTACTTCCTTCTGGTTAGTAGGTCTTGGCACTAGGTCAAAGACCGTCGGTTCCTGGGAACTCCTAGGTATTGACTACTGCTACACAGAACGAAGTGCGTCAAGAAACGTTGCGGACGGTTTTAGGGGATGGAGTTTTCGAAGCTGATGGATTTGGAAGAAGCTCAGGCGCAAAGATTTAAACTACAGCAGATCACTTGTACCAAATGTTTTATGTTTCAAGTGTTCCTTCTGTTTCTGGTTCTGTCTTCGCTATTGGCGGGTGGGGTGTATTACATGATACCGTACTTCCTACCTTCTGCCATACCTACTCCTACTTCTGAACCTAAACCTACCTCCACTGTATCCCCTCATTCTTTCCATATCTTACCCGAACACGAACAGGCTAGACGTGCGGAATTCCGAAATAATTCCTTTATTCAGCTCCTTCATCAGCATCAGTTAGTGGTTAACACTACTAATTGTTGGGTGTGCGGGTTAATGCCACATACCACGGATAAGGGAATTCCATATCTGGTCCTTCCTTATAGTTCCCAGGGTTCAGCTCGAGCATTTCAAACAATGTTTCGAAGTGCACTAGATTCCTACCCCAATCGAGAGCCACATCCTTCCCACTCTGGCCCTGGTTCGTACCAAAAGCCTTTGGCTATAGCGATAGATGATTTAGATAGGGATATCTATGAACCGTCGCTCATCCCAGAGGAAGAGGTACAAGCCTATAGGGTTCTGAGTAAGGTCGAGTATAGTGCGCTCACTGGTGAAAAACAGCTTAAAAGCTCGCCTCCGATATGGGTCGTACCCCACCTTGGTAATTTCTGTTTACTGGGTCGTGGCCGAAGATCGAGAGCTCGTCTTGGAGAGAGTGCTTGCTCCTAGACTTATATCCTGCCGATGCTCTCTTCCCCTGTGTTTCTGGCTGCCAAGGGTACATACTTTGTCTGCCATGATCGTGCGTATACATGGGTGCCCTCCGACTTTGTGGGCTCATGTTATATCGCAAATCTGTTGCCTCCGACGTTCACTGTTGATGCAGACTATCACAAGACTAGAGTTGTGAGAGGCGTGATTAGCGAAGAGGACACTGCCGGTCAAGAGGCAGGAGACTTTTTCAAGGGTTTCCTCCCATTTTGGGGACCTATGGTTAATAGTAGGAACCTGAGACAATTGACTCGAGTGGTGGAATCGACAGCTAATATCACTGCCAGTGCCCTTGGTAATATCACCACAGAACTTCAGGCGGATAGGCTTATGACGTTACAAAACCGTATGGTTTTAGACGTGGTCTTAGCAGATCGAGGTGGAGTATGTAAGGTGATCCATTCGAGCTGCTGTATTTTTATTCCAGATAACGCTCCGACTGTCTATCAAGCCATCTCAAAGTTGCATAAGATCTCTGAGTCCATACACGTGGACGTAGGGGATTGGACGCTACTTGGGTGGTTTTGGGGCCTGATGTCGACTTGGGGTTGGAAGATTCTGATGATCATCGGAGTTGTTGTAGCGTTTCTGTTCACGTGTTGCCTTTGTGTGCAGTGTGGTCCTGCCTTATGTGGCCTCTGTGCTACGACGTGTATAAGACAGCCGCCTGTTACCAAAGGAGCTCAGTTGGACAGGGTTATGTTACAGCAACATCTAGATGGTCTGATGAATATCGAGTATGATTCTGACTAGTGCTTGCCTACATGAGGGCAAAAGGAGCGTCTGAGGTTCCGTGACGATCGTAAGTGGTGTTTTCGACTCGCACGAATATGGTCGAGTCTGGTATCTATGAACCGCAAATGACGAGTTTAGTGGGTGTGCGCAGTTTCGCTGTGCTAAACTGAACCGTTCGTTTGTTTCGTGGGTTTCTATCTGTACCCACGGGTTCCATCTTGGATACGGCATCCATTTTGTCTCTTGCCCTCAAGTAGCCAGCGAACGGACGCTGTCCGCTTCGTGACCCTGGGATTCCCAAGACTCTTGCGGAAGACACGTGTTCCTTTGAGGGTGTCTTTATGATGAGGGGGATGATACTGTAAGGCAGATGTCCTCGCTCGAGGCACATCTTGCCGTGCGGGTCTATTGTCTTAGCCGTGCATCTCATTAGGCACGTCCCTTTGATGCCTGCAGCTCGTGTTTCCCGATACCACCCCTTTTACACCCTTTCCGATCTCCCCACTGTTTCTGCCTTCCTTTGCACCTGTCCTTGTTCCTTCTTCGATCTGTTTACTGCCGATTGGAATGTACTAATGGTGGGAAGATGGGTTTTTACAGTTGGGAACCACCGAATGTTTCTGTACTTATGTTCCGGACCTTGAATACATCAAAGCGACCCCTCTTGGGGATAATGATGGGAACCAAGTTGTAAACCTTTGTGTATCATGTTAACGTATGGGAGAAAACTGTATAAAAAGGAGCGATCCACAGTAGCAAATTGAATCAGATCCCGCGAACTTACATGCTGTGTACTTCACGTGACTTCTGTGTTCCCTGCAGTAAATAAACCTCGAATCTTTGACGCCGAAGGAAGTGTCCCGTGTCTCTGTAATTTGTACACCGGAACAGGTTACCCACGAAGGTTTCAGGTGTTGTCCCCTGGCACCGCTGGGTCTTAAATAACCCAGTCCTTCATTACCCCATCTGCTAATCCTCCCATGGAGGCTAACAAGTCAAACTCACAAAGGGGACATCAAGCACTGGAGGGTAATACTTTTAACAAGAAAATGGCAATTGACCTCCCTCCTGATGCAGCTACTTTGGTGGTTGTCCTAACTGGAGTACCTGAGCTTGATGCATCCATCAAAGAACCATTTGCATCATTGAATAACAAAGTTGTCAGCTGGCTAAATAAATATGGACCACTCCCTCTAAGGATTTCTAGTGAAATCCTGATGGTTCGTAGGGTACACTGGGTGGGCAATACTAATGAAAACATCAGTGGTGATTGTGTCCTGGTAAACTTTAGGGACCCAAGGACTGTTTCCCACATTTGTAATTGGCCACCAGGTGATTCTAATACACTAATTCAGGCCCTTTCATTATCCACCTTTTATCCATCTGAATTGGCGTGGACCGGGGGGGCCAGAAGAGCTGGACCAGAGTAGAACCAAGAGGACAAAGCAGGGAGAATTGGAAAAAACCTTACAAGTCCTACTTACCCAGCCAATTTGTGCACTATAACAGGTTTAGCTGTTTGGACTCGGTCGACTGACTACGATATAAGCAGGGGGTACCAGATTCATCTAAGTTACCAGGAACTTCTACTAAAGACTCTAAACAATCTGGGGTGGCTATAACTTTTCTCAGTACAGATAGGCCTCAAGGATCTCATCAGGAGGAGATCAAATGCCCAAGGCCACTGGAACACCCATTTCTTGTCTCTACTGATTGTAGTAGTTCAGCAGAAGGTCTAAACATCATAGATACTCCCTCGGCGACCCCAATGACATCAGCCTCGAGGCCCCCGATTAGAAATAATATGTCCATCGCTGATCGAGGTTGTCTGTCAATTCTGTCTTGGAATTTGGCAGGGTTGAGTAATAAATTGACATGTCCAGAGTGGGGGTCGTTTATTGACAAGCGAGACATATGTTTGTTCCAGGAGACCTGGGCTAGACAGGATAACTTACGCAGTGGATTTGTCACATTTTCAATCCCGGCGAAATGGGGGGGGAAGGGACGCCCGTCTGGGGGACTAAGTATCTGGGTGGGATCCCATCTAGGTTGTAAGGCCAAAACATTGAACACACAGTCTGATGATGTTCAATGTGCTTTTGGAATGGCCGAATGCATTTAAACTTGCATTGGTCAACGTGTACTCCAGACCAGTCAATATAACAAAGGAATCTCAAACTATTGACAAGCTCTCCTTATTCCTGAATATCATCCCACAAGGTTCATTTTTTGTGGTAGGGGGTGATTTCAATTCCCACTTTGAGCTGTTACCAACTTTGATGGATGGTGCCTCCATGGAAGAGGATGACCAGTGGGCAATACCTCCAATAGCCGGTCCACCGGTTAGGTCTTGGACACCGTTAGCCATCCAAATTATGGCTCTGACGCTTAATCACTCAATCAGGGCCTGTAACGGACGTGTACACTCGGATATCCCCCCCAAACCCACATTTAACAAACCTGGCCAGGAGTCACGTCTGGATTATATTTTTGTTGAATCACGTGCATGGGACAAGGTCAGTGATTTTATGGTCATTAGAAGATATGATAGTGACCATAACGCGCTGATTTTGGAATTTCCCCTGCCTGGCGTCTAAGATAACAAAATGATGGTCAATGATGCCAGTGATTCTAGGGCGATCCTATCCAGTAATAGGCGTAGAGTCAGATGGGCGAAACTAGTAGAAAATCCCAGTCAGATTGCGGAGCTCTATGCCCGGTTTGTGCCAGTACTTGAAGGTATTGGTTATTTAGTTTTCCAATCTCATCCCTCCGAGAACTACAGTAAAATTGGGGCCTTGCACCGTGAATTGATTAATACAGTAGCACAGGTGCTTAACCCCCCTGTGACTAAACAGGTGTCGAAGGGCAATAGAGTATCCTGGTATAATGCCGCCTGTAGAAAGGCCAAATCAGACCTTTTAGTGTCCTAAAAGCAAAACAGTAGTAAGGTGGTAATAAAAGCCATGAGATTAGAATATAAATGCCTAATTCATTGCGCTAAGGTTTACTGGGACCATGACAAATGGGAAACAATGTTGGTTGCTCTCTAAACCAGGGATGCCCGCAAATTCTGGCAAATTGTGAAGACAGGGTCTGGTGAGCTGACACCTGCAGTTGAGGCAAATATTGCTGCGAAGGTTTGGGAGGACCACTTCCATGTCCTGTATGAAAAATCTAACTTTGCCCTAGTAGGGGATACAGGAGGTGTTTTATTAATTCCTGTTCCCCAAGATTGGAACGGATTTACTGAGGTGGAGGTCTGTGCCGCAATATTAAAACTTGCAGCTGAAAAAGCCCCAGGGCTGGATAAAATCCCTGGAGACCTGTTCAAACACAAGCCTAAGATCTGGGTTCCTTACTTAACGATCATATGTAATGCAGTTTTGGGGGGATGGAGATGCAGAGATTGTCCCTATTTTTAAAAAGGGCTCTCCTCTGCTCCCGGCCAACTACAGGCCTATCAGCCTTATCGTTGTGCCACAAAAAATCTTTGCAAGGCTGATCCTGGATCACCTCCAGGACTGGATAGATGACAACTCAGTCTTGAGCCCTTACCAGGCAGGGTTCAGTAGAAATGTATCCACTACGGATCACATTTTTCAACTGACCCTCTTATTCTGGAAAACTGTGAAATCTGAGGGCGGTAGTCTTTATACTGTCTTCGTAGACCTCTGTGCGGCCTTTGACTTAGTCCCACGGGGGAAGCTATGGTCCGTGCTCTAGACCTGGGAATCCCACCCGACTTTTAAACATAATTATACGCCTCCATACGGGGAACTACGCACAGTTCAGATGTGGCAGGAACCGCGAGTTATCGAACAGATTCCCCGTTGGCTGGGGGGGTGAGACAGGGTTGTGTTTTGGCACCGACCCTGTTAAGCCTCTATGTCAACGGGGTAATCGCCCACCTGAACGCAGTATCACATAGTGACGCCACTAAGCTTGCCGGCAGCAGGGTGCCTGCGATTATATACTCGCAGACGACACCCTGCTGCTGTCTAAATCCCCTATGGGGATTCAACGCGCCCTTGACTGTTTTGAGGCATTTTGTGTTGAACACGGTTTGGAGATTAACGCTCTTAAAACAAAATATATGATTTTTAATCCTCCATCAACTACATGCCCTAATCCAATCATCGGCACTACCAGGCTGGAGAGGGTTCATACATTCGAATATCTTGGGGTGACCATAAATGAAAGTATGACGTGGGGACACCACCAAATCAAATCCCAACTTAAATTGGCCCAATTGGCGGGAGGTATTACCAGGCTTGTAAACATGAACAAATTAACCATCAGACCGATTGGCCCTCCCCAAGAGATATACAGACTTGAAGCCAGGGGAGATGCCTTGTATGGTGGCAAACTCTGGGGCCACATGTGTAGACAAGAGATGGTTGTTACTGAGAATACATTTCTCAGACAGCTCTTGGCTATGCCCCCAAGTACTCCACTATTACCTCTGAGACTTGATATGGGTCTCAGACCAATAGATGAGGACCTGGGACTGAAGCCTCTGGCCTTCTGGAGGAGGCTTTGGTCAATGCCAGAGTTATTGAATTACAGGCTCGAGCTACAGGAAATCTTAAGTCTCCCGTACACGGGGAAGATACTATGGCTTAACTATGTTAAAGCCGGTTTTGGGTCGTTGGGACTCCATTCATTGTGGTCTGACCCAGAAACCGCATGTATTAGGGTCACACGTAAGCATCTGGCAAAACTGTATCACGAAAGTAAAATTATGGGCTCTATACAGGGCACACAAACCGGCACCCTCTCAGAATTTCTTGTAAAGATTAAAGATTGTTATCACTTTGAGCATATTTTAGATGAGATTTATCCCAAAATCACCAGGAAATTATATTTGCAATGGAGGTACGCCACTTTGCCGATCAGAAACTTTACAAGCAAATGATCTCCGACTTCCTCTACTGATTGCCCTGGTTGTAACTACAAGCTGGAAAATGATTTACATATATTATTTTTTTGTCCAGCATATGCCAAAGCAAGAAGGTACTGGATTGTACCCATTTGCAAAAATATGGGTTTTATACACTGCATGCAGGCATACAGGATTTTTAAAACAGATCTATCATCTGCGACTGTCTTTGCTGTAGCGACATTTCTGGAAGCCATGTGGCACAAGCGAAGGCTTTTAATTAGTACTGATTAGACCCAAATGTATTGGTATAAATTTTATTCCTAGCAACTGACGTGGTGGTTGATGGGTCACTTTTTATTAGCTATGACAAACTGTATCTATGACTAAAGTATTCTGGAATTAGGTTATGTTTTATCTGGATAATTGCTATTTTATTTTGCCTTCATTTCTGTGATTTTGATTTCTCATTGTTATTGTATTGGTCTTATCTGCTTAATATGTGAGATCTGTTATGGTGAATACTGCCGAAATAAAGAAAGAAAGAAAGAAAGAAAGAAGGAAAAGGAAGAAAAAAAAAAAAAGGAATCCAGGGTAAAAATATTGCGCATTAAGGTAGGCATGAAATCAACTTGGTACTCACATGACTTAAGAATGGTTATTGAGGATAAACATGGTTTGTGTTCCTCCAGGTTAAATGTAATAGCTGATAGTTGTATGCATACCTGACGCCAGGGGCTGACAAAATACACTGTCAGACTTGTGGCAACTGAAATACTGAAACCACATACAACAGATAAGCTGAAATGGCCCGCAATACAGGACAATGGGCACCCTCAGGAAAAGCCTGACATTGAGGAAACCTGCTGTTAAGGGACAGAAAAAAACAATGATCTCCACACCCTGGGAAAAAACTCCCAGTTCATTAGCGGGGTCGTTAGTATTTTTTCAGAATCAGGTTTCCACTTTGAGAGTTTGTTTCTGAAAAACAAGATACGTCAAACGTTTAGTGAATGGCCATCAAAATCGACAACAACAATCCACCAAACATTGTGTATTGAAAGGAACAGCCCTTACATTCTCTGTACCGAGATGAGTTCTGGGCCAGCGGTTATTTCAAAATTTGGCAGACGGTATTTCTTCAGGGTGGTAGAGGTAAAATCCTCAGACACCCTGACGGATGCAGTTCATTTCAACAAGCTATACAACAGGAACTTAGGATCCATACATATTTTGTGCTGCTCAGTACTACTCTACTCGAGTCACTGACACTTCACGAATGGTGTCGTTTGGCAGATGGTTGACCATCTTTTGCTTCATTATTGAAAATGTTCTGGATGAGGATGTCTTTTGTTGTGACTGGTTAGAAGTTGTCCATTGATGACTACGTTGTGAATCCTGACACAGACCTGCAATGGCTATGCCTCCCTTCTGCAAATGACTGATGGTGATACATACACATTTTTGGAATACTTAATTTGACCGCTCAGTGGTACTTTATATCCAAATATGTGACCTGCTTTATTTCTTCTGTTCTCTAGTGACAGGTTGGTACTAAAACATCTTTTACCATCGTATTTTGGGAGGTGATGAGGGCAAGAGTGTCTACATAGGTTATACAGTAATGAACCAAGGCCAGTCACTGAAGGACGCACTACATAGATGTTGGGGTACTGCAAACCCGATTTTACATTGATAGGCCCAGGAGGAGGGGCTGTGTATTACACTCTTAAGTGCTGGTTAATCCCCCTTGGTCCCTGGGCTTCACTTCAAGAAACAGTGAGGCTTCATTAATCATGTTAGAAATTAGGGCCTCTAGTTGGAAGTGGTATACACCCTGTCCAAGTAGGGACCTTTCCTTCTGGTCAGGATAGGGGGTTACACACCCAAGATAACCCTGCTCATCCCCTTGGTATCTTGGCACGAGCAGTCAGGCCTATCTCAAAGGTGATGTATAAAGCATTTGTACATAAGTCACACAGTAAGATAGTGAAAACACTACAAATTGACACCACCCCAGTTTAGAAAATAAAGTATCTTGATCTAAACTAAACAAGAACAATATGACAAAAATCCAACATACACAACTCAAAATATGACTATTAAAAATATGGTGATTATACACAAAGTAACTCAAATACATCAAAATCCACAAGGTAAAACAGCTGCAGAGGAAGGAAGTGTCAGAAAATACAGGGTTGCCTCGATTCCTTAGTTCACAGGGAGGTGATGCGTCAGTTCTGATGCACGCAGGAAAAGTGTTGTGTTCAATCTGGACTGTAAGGGGAAGTGATGCGTCATAATCCAAGACGGTTCTGGTCTGCGGGTGAAACGTCAGAAAAACTTGCCCCACAGGTACGATCCGTGGAATTCCAGATGCGCTATAGGTCGATGCGGCACTGAGGCGATTTCTTCAGCAGCTGTCCCACAATGTGTCAATTCTTTCAGTCACACAGCAGGTCCTGCGTTGGAGTCAGTGCAGGGGTCTTGGATTACAGAGACATGGTGCCCTGAACTCAGGCTACAGCAGTTTCATCAGCTGATGACAGGCGCTGGGTCGATTTCTTCAGCCGCACGGTGGGGGTGTGTGGAAATTTCTCCTGCACAGCGGTGTTGCATTGAAAAAACAGGCATGTGAAGGGTGATGCATTGATTTTGATGGTTTCAAGCAGGTCTTTGCAGTATGAACAACTTCCAAGGTACCATAACTGGATTTGGCACCACAAGGCAGGTCAGAACTCCCAGCAGGAGAGATCATGGATGCTGCAGATGAAGTCTTTGATGGCCCTGAGACTTTCAACAGGAGGCAAGCCCACGCAAGCCCTTGGAGAAACTTCACAAGCAGGGTACAAAGCAAAGGCCAGTCCTTTTCCTCTCCAAAGCAGGAGGAGCAACTGTAGGCCAACCCAGCAAAGCAACACTCATCAAATGGGCAGTACTCTACTTCACAGCTCTTCCGCTCTTGATGTAGAACTATTCTGAAAGTTTGGGGTTTTAGTTCTAATTCGTGCACCCCTTTTTTCGCTTTGAAGTAGGCATTCATCATAGAATTGTCTTTGTAGTGCACACACTCTTGTCCTTCCTTGTCTTGGCTCGAGACACACTCCAGGGAGGTGGAGACATCACTGTGAGAGGCCAGGCACAGCCCTATTCAGGTGGAGGTGGCAGCTTCTTCCACCACTCTTGCTCAGGAAGGCCCGTCAGCCTGGAGATGGGCCATCAGGATATGAAGGGCACACCTCAACCCCCTTAGTGTGACTGTCTAAAGTGAATGCACAAACAGGCCCCTGTCAGTCTAAATTAGCTGTTAATTCCACAGGTAGGCAAAGGCACAAGATTGTTAAACAAGAAAGTGCCCACTTTCTAAAAGTGGCATTTTCAAACACAATTTAAAAAACACATTTGCTAAAAGATGCGTTTTAAAATCCTGAGCTTAGAGAGCCCAAGCTCCAAATCTCTAGCTGTTCCCAATTGAACGTTACACGTGTAAAATGTTACAAGGCAGCTCGAATGATAGCCAATGGGACAGTTAGTCTTCACAATAGTGAAAAACAAAATTGCCAGTATTTCACTATCAGGACATGTAAAACACACCAGTATATGTCCTACCTGTCACATACACAGCAACCTGCCCATGGGGATACTTTGAGCCTTCCTTAGGGGTGCCTAACAAGTAGTAAAAGAGAAGGTTAGGGCTTGGCTAGTGGGTGCACCTGCCTTGTCGATATGGCAGTTTAAAACTCACAGACACTGCAATGGCAGGCTTGAGACTAGTTGGTTACTCATGTGGGTGGCACAACCAGTGCTTCAGGCCCACTAGTAGCATTTGATTTACAGAACCTGGGCACACAAAGTGCACTTTACTAGGGACTTATCAGTAAATAAAAAATACCAATCATGGAGAAAATTAAACTTTACACAGGGAGTACTTGCACTTTAGCACTGATCAGCAGTGGTAAAGTAACCAGAGTACATAAACCAGCATAAACGAAGTCCAGCATAACAGTCAGAAATACTGGCGGTAGTGGCAAAAAGACTGAGGAGGTCACGCCAAGGATGCCAGGTCTAGCAGGGCATTGGGGCACATCATTTTTGGAGCGTGGCTTTCATTAAGTGGTGTCTAATCCTGCTCTCAGAACATCAACTCTGAAACCTGCCGGGTCTAACCCAGGAGGAACATAAGCAAACGTAAACAACACGGAGTCAAGGACAGTGCTAATGACAAATTAGCCAATGGTACCACACTGAACACCTTTTTGGCTCATGCAAAGAGAAACACTTCCTGGAGAGACGCTTGTCTCTAGAAACAGGGGAGGGTAGTAACTGTGATCCGCTGGGCCCTTTAGGACACCAACCATGCCAGGGCCTTGTGACTCTTTTGCCCCACGCAGCCCACCATCCACAAAATGTTTTACACAGGCTTTGGGATTGCCAGCTCACTTGGGTTGACACTTTCGCCTAGCAGGGGGCCCACAGTCATTAAAATTAGAAATACTGGAATTATTGTGTGCTTCAGTCCATAGCAAATAAGCTTGGGGTTCATATGTATTGGATCAAATCAACTTAAGCCCTTTATGTACAACAGTTGATCTATGATACAAAGACAGTTAAAGTCTTGGATTTCCTTGAAGACATAATTTCATTTTCTGGTACTCATAATAGCACTTAAATGTATATTGCAAAGAATGTGTATAACATTTAAGGGTGATGTTACCAAAAATTAATGTAGAGATTGTTTGTTCATGGAAATGAAGTGCCAGCATACTAGGATGATATCCTATGCTTCCATTACGTAGTGCTATAGAGGTTTGAAAATCCTGAGTCAACATGGTTGGACTATAAACAAGGGGAAATGTAAATGTAAGAACAACTGTAATGAGTATTTAAGCCCTTTGGTTTTTGATGAGAAGTGTGGCTCACGGTGTAGAGCAGGCAGACCCGGAAGCTGAGGTCAGACCCGGGACTAGGGTTCAATTCCCGACGCGGCAGGGTCTTGAGCTCAAATGTCCACGGACTCGATAATTCTCGCTTCGGTGCCTGCTCTAGTCATGGGTTCTCACTCTGCAACTCTGGGCATTAAGCTTGCTTAATCTCCACAACGGCCCCCCTGCGGCGGGATGCCTGGCTTTCACCTTGGGGATGCCCTGTAGGGGCTATCTCACAGGGAAAAGCCAGGACGGGTTCCCAAGGCAAGCGCCGGGAAACCTCCGGGTAGCTGTGCGCTCAATAAATGCAATAATAATAATAATAATAATAATGACAGTACTAAGGAAAAGGATGTGTTTTGCACTATCAAGGATGCTCCTACTCTAAATTCAACAGATCAGGTCAAGTCATTTCTTGGACATTGCGAATGCTATGTGAGATTTATACTAGGCTTACTGTTCTAACTGAATCATCCAAAAGTTGGCTTGAGAAGAATAGGTTAGTTGTATGGAGTTCACATGAAAATGCAGCATTTGGAAATGTGAAATACATGGTTAATAATTCCCAAGCATTACAACCTTATGACCCAGAGTAAGAATGCATAGTTACAGTAAGGTAAAAAAAGGGTTCTTGAGGTTTTATTGATCTACTTGGGTGGTAAAAGCGTCAAGAGCGTCAGAAAAAGTTGTGGATCGGAGATTGTGGAAAAGGAATGTTGTGTTGGTTAGGAATATTTACAAAAAGGGGTGGTGAGGGACAGAGTCTCTGAATTAAGCAGAAAGCTCTCACCCAGTCAAGAGATCAGGGCTAGATCCAACACCGTTTTTTAGCTCACTGCACCATCCCAGTTTCAGAACCTGGCTGTATGCAAATTAGTCTGTTCCTGTCCCAGTGCATGATGGGAACAGGGCAAACCAAACTACAAAAGCCAATTCTTACACTGGGAAGGAAACAAGCTCCCGGGGACCGGTTTCTGGCATTACAGCCGTCTTCGGCCCGGTTTGCTTGAATCCTGATGGTGCAATGAGCAAGGGTCTCACATCTGAGAATACCCTTCCACGCTTAGGGTGGACAAAAATATTTACAAAAAGGGGTGGTAGGGTATACTCAGACATGAGTCCCTTTCTCACTGCTCCATCAGGATTCAAGCTAGCCAGGCCGAAGAAGGCTGAAATGCCAGAAACCGGTCCCCGGTAGCTTGTCTCCTTTCTGGTGAAGAATTGGCTTGGTAGTTTAGTCTGCCCTGTTCCCATGATGCACTGGGCCAGGGACAGACTGATTTGCATATAGCCAGGTTCTGAGCTGGGATGGGGCAGTGAGATAAATAACGGTGATGGATCAAGCCCTGATCTTTGGACTGGGTAAGGGTGGTCTGCTTAACTCAGACACTCTGTTCATCACCACCCCCTTTTCTAAATCGATTTTGGCCACTATAGGTGTGGCAGGGTATACTCAGACATGAGTCCCTTTCTCACTGCTCCATCAGGATTCAAGCAAGCCGGGCCGAAGAAGGCTGAAATGCCAGAAACCGGTCCCCGGTAGCTTGTCTCCTTTCTGGTGAAGAATTGGCTTGGTAGTTTAGTCTGCCCTGTTCCCATGATGCACTGGGCCAGGGACAGACTGATTTGCATATAGCCAGGTTGTGAGCTGGGATGGGGCAGTGAGATAAATAACGGTGATGGATCAAGCCCTGATCTTTGGACTGGGTAAGAGTGGTCTGCTTAACTCAGACACTCTGTTCATCACCACCCCCTTTTCTAAATCGGTGTTGGTTAGGAAGGCTCTGTCTTTGCAAAATAAGAGCTCTGAGTCTTCAGATACGGTAGTGGGTGTTAGTTTACCAGATGGTATTCATAGTGCAGTATTTGCGTGTCCTAGAGCAGACGAGTCGAGTGACTCTGGTGGCATAATTTGCAGCAGCAATTTAACATAGAGTGCAATTGGTGATTGAAGTGAAGAAATAGCTCTCCTGGTGAGAGTGGGAATGAAATGATTCAAGCAGTAAAACATGGAAAAATCTCAGTGTCAGAAAGTGATGGTGATGGTGTGGTTTATTGTTATTTGCTGGACTATGATGGTGAAATTTATGGTGTGGTCAGTGACCCTAATATGAGAAATGGCAAACGTTATTGAAGATTCAGATGAGGAGATTTCAGCAGGACACTCTGATTACAATGACGTGGAAACCGGACCGACCGACCTCAGGTTGGGTGTCCCAACCACATAATCACAATGCAACCAAACACTGTTAGGTGGCATACTCCTATTGTTAGGTGGCATACTCCTATTCCCCTATGGGAACTCGGGTTATGGCCGTAAACCAGCAATAACACAAGCTCCCATAGAGGAATGGGAGTCTATGTTCACACAGATGAATGAGAGACCATGGACAAGAGGCCACAGAGGCAAGGGGACCCTGCTAGGGGCCCACATATGCGCTCTCTGGCAGGCTTTTAATGTCAGAAAACCCGACATGAAAAGCCTGAGGGAGACAGAGTATCGTAATCCTAAGGGCCGAAAGGATGCCCTTAGGGATTATGGGCTGGCCTCCGACTGGCTGATGGACTCCTTGAGCTGGTCGGAAGCTAGCCATAATGACTGGATGGTTTAATTTTTGACTGCCAAAATTGTAATGCAGAGATTGGAAATTAAACCGAGATGCAGCCTGGAAAGACTCCGACAGATGTTCAGAGCCTTTCCGGGCTGCATCATAATAAGCCTCTCTGTTGATATACCGTTCTAACTGGAGAATTTACCTTAATCCATTTGGGGAGACTTCTGTATTAAAAAGAGCAGCAGTATTGAGCACTAGGTACAGGATCTGTGTTTTTGGATGGCTCAGGAACGACCTACTAGCTGTCCCTGAATATTATTTTGGGTTTATCTTAGTTGGAAACCTCCATCCTAACTATGCACTACTATTCCTGCCCTCAAAGTTCTGAGAGAACATGGTGGAAGCAGAGAAATCCACCCCTTAGACAGAGTACATTGGCATATGATACAAATGAAACATGTGAAGACTCACTTAATTTGCTCTCAAGTAATTACACAAACATTTGGCAAAAAATACGCACAATTTCGGAAAAATTAAGTGAAATTCAAAACTGTCATGTCAGGGTATATTATATCATGAAAAGCGTCCTCGTGTCAATTTTGGTGGTAGCGCGCACTTAGTGCAAGAAAACAAAAGCACCACGAACAACAGCATGTTCTGTTCCCATGTATTTGCTCTAAAATTTTACTGTGAATGGCAGGCTTTGCACTATATTTGGACTGCAAATGGTGTATTATTACAAATAGTAGCATAATGCTTTAATTTTGGGAATTTTGCGTAACAAGAAATAAAACTTTCGCCCAATCCTACAAAACATGACTGGAGTCCAAGGCCCTGTTTACGAGTCTAGGTGCTATTTAACGCACCTGATAAGTAATGATAACATGGGGTACGTTATTTATCGGGTCCGATAAATGACACCAATTAGTGGTTTATGGGGAATAACACATGAACTTTGATGTTTACAGCATTAAAATCTGCACAAAACAGTAAATACCAAATGTATGAAGTAACCATACATTCCTTTACCATGCATGCCTTAACAACATGGTCTTAACCACATATTAGTCTTTACAACGCAAGCCTTTGCCATGAAACATTGTACCGCACATATACTTTTACCACCCTTGCCTTTACAACATAAATGAAAGTATTTGGCAGGTAAGTATAAAGCCTTTTTAGGTTGAACCTAGGCAGCGCATGTGTTGTCTTTCTAAGACCTGCTGTAATCAGTCTGTAGGCTTCCAACCAGACCATTGCCTTCTGATTGGTCTCTTCTTTCTTTTGTCAGTCAAAAAGGCTTTTTTGTTTCTGAATAACCTGTCTGCTTTATCCCACCCTTTAATTGCCTTCTTTCCGGGAGCACCGGCCAATTACCACTAACTTTGAGCTTATCTTTGAATCTGTTAGTTTTCAGCACTATTTTTATTTTGGGGTACAGTTCATGTTCGTGGAAGCTTGTCTTTATTATTGCTTCCTTTCGCCCATCTCCGCAACCCCCTCCCACAACGCTGCTTATGTGATTGCAGTTTCACAAAGACGTGGCATGGCGGCTGATTCCAGTATGCACGCCGCAGAGCAAGGAATATGGTAACTATTGTAGATGCAATTCTGTAAGTGATTGTTTTTACCTCCCGAACGTATCTGAACATTTCAATGTGTCTATCTCACCTTTTGCAATCTTCTTAGTGGTGGATATGCAATGGCACTTTTCTATGTAAAAATATGGGCAACCTTAGCCTTGCTTATGATGACGGCCACAATTTCTTTATCAGAGGTCTAGACTATTTCGCTTGCTGACCAATGCATTGCGTGGAATAGACTTGGCACTTCTGAACTACGTCACCAGCGCTGTTAAGTGTGTAGTACACATGTGCGGAGCCTTCTTTTCTGGTGGTGAACATGGCGGACATCGATAGAGTGAGTTTATTTTGGCCACTTTTCAGTCTATTGCCATCGGCCCCTAAAACCTTCCATTTCTCTAATGATATCTCTTATTTGGGCTCAGCACATTTCCACGTTTCAAAGGAGATCATTATTGCTGTGCAGAGAGTTGAGGGAGGCTACTTGTTTTTTATAAGTTTACAGTGACCACCATAAGCTATAGCTTCAAGTGTCAAATTGTGTGTCTTAACTAAATAAAAACACAGAGCCCCATATCCTTACAAACTGCCAAATGACCCCATTACTTGTGCCTAATACATGACTGTGAAAGGTTTTTTGGGAAATTCTCCAATACCAGGACAACTGACATGCTATTTTCATTACGCTTCTGCTGATCTGCTTTCATAGTCTACACATAGCTGGAATGAAGAGCTGTAAGTAGGATCACGCTGTCACAGAATTCACCAGGTTAGACTGCATGACATCACTGTGCTGCATTCCACCTTACCTTTACAGCAGTGTAACTGGCCTTTTATGGTGTATTTATTTCTCTACATATCCCTCTCACTCACCCTGGTCGTCTTTTCAGTCCTCGTTTTCTCATCTGGCAGGTTTTGGATTTCTGAGTCAGTTTATTGTTTTTACCCCTCTCCATCTATTTTTTTACCCCTATGTGCCCCAGGCATAATTAGTGCCTTTGAAATAGAAGAAGCTAGTCGAGGCGTGCAATGCACTACCAAAACATATTTTCACTTGTTGGAACCTTCGGTTTTTATAATTAGTATTAACAGGTAAATTCGATAAGTCCAACATCTTCTATATCTTCTATATCTGGCCATCAGATAACATTCGTTTTTGGCAACTCCCTAAATATGTTCTCCCACCACGAAAAACAGTATCTGCTCTGGTGCCAGTTTCATTAACCGGTGCGGAGCAAAATGTAAAGACATCTGGTAAAATTACAGCTGTGATTGTAAAATATACATTTAGTTATTTTTCACCGTAGTTGTAATTCCCATGGTTTGTGAAAACTGTTTTTACGTGGCCTTAGTAAATGGTTGCAGCACAGAAGGTGCATTTCTTCGGTTTGTCTTGCCTCGTCCTGTGAGCAAATATGCCACTATAACAAGCATTTGCAATGCAAAAGGTCTTGCATAGCTAAAATTTGAGCTTTTGGCATTGCAAATAATAATACAACGCCAGTAGCTCAAAACTTTCAGTAATGCAAGACCTATTGCATTGCAAATGCTTGTATATATAATTATATATGTGAAGTAAATCGTCACCTCCAACCGTTCTTCACTCGAACAATGACGAAGAGCAGACCCAATATATTTGCGCAAGATTAGAGTGCTTTATTCACGCCCAGCCTGTCCGCCATAACGCGTTTCGCTTCCCCTGAAGCTTGATCACATGACGTTTTGCGTTAGGATAGGACCAGTATTTAAAGTGCAAGTGCAAATCAATCAGAGTTTGGCAGGCAACAATATAGAATAAATACTACCCTGTAGCAAATGGTGACCTCATATCTTTGAGTTACACCACGCCTGTACATAAATATTAAATATTCATAAATATAATATTTAAAATTCATACTCAAATAAAACATTTTTTTAAAATCACATTTGTGATTCTTAAAAAAAACAGAATTGATAAAACATTTTTATAAAATGTTTGAAACAGTACAGCCATAAACAGTACAAAATAACTACATAATACAGAAATACTGTTCACATTTTGCTACTTAGGATAGTAACTCAGAAAACATTGCCATACCTAATAATACTGCCCAAGTGGGCCAAAACACAATTGCAATATCACTCAACTCTGTTGAAAAGCCACTCCCATATAGCTTGTGACTTATAGATCAAAAGTGCCAAAGTGCAAGTGCAAATATATATTATTCCAAAAACATTATCAAAACACCACCCATTAAAATCCTAAATACGACCAAAGGCGAATGATCTGACATTATACGAATTTCATAATTTGTCATAATGTTGATATCTATACACAGTTACAAAAGCCCCTGAATAAAAAAGCAGTTTGTGATAAAAGAACCCTCATATCTCTAGCCTCTCATAGACAAGTATACAGATCTTCGCTGGCGTTCAGCCCATTGGGATTTTTGCTATCCAGTTCTAGTATGTAACGTGTTTCGAGGAGGCGAAGTCTAGCTTCCCTATCCTCTCCTCGTTTTAAAGGTAACACTTTGTCTATCACATAGTACTGGAGATGGGCTGAATTGGCTTCATGTGTTGTGTCGAAGTGTCTAGCCACTGGATAAGCCTGATCCTTTTCTATTATAGCCCTAATGTGCTGGAGTATCCGTTTGTGCGCGGGCTACCTGGTACTACCAGCATACCTCAACCCACATGGACACTCTAGCACATAGACAGCGAAATCCGTTTTACACGTTAGTCTTGTGGTGATTTCAAGCGGATGTTGTGTAAAAGGGCTGCTATAGCTGGTTTTATTACCACCATAGCGACAGGCCGTACACTGAGAACACTTCTTGGCCATTTACGGGCACCTCCTAAAAGTAAGCAAAGGTTTGTCTGGTACGCTCTGACCAATAATGGAATCTCCTTTAATGAGATTCCAATTCCTGTAAAAAATTCTCCTTAAGTCTGAGTGTTGCCTATTATAAGATAGAATCATCTTTGGGGGCATCCGACTTGTCCTTAGATTTGGAGGTTAATGCTACTTGTCAGGGCATATTCTGGGTCTGAGTAATAGCAGACTCTATAATGTCATTGGAATACCCCCTAGCTAAGAATCTCAATCTGCTGGCCTCCTGTGCAGCCACACACTCGCCTTCCGAACTGCAAATCCTCCTGATGCGCAGCATCTCCCCATAGGGGATGCTGCGAATGAGGTGGTGCGGAGCATGACTAGCCGCATGCAAGATCGTATTTCCAGCAGTCGGTTTCCTATAATGTTTAGTAGCCAAGATGTTATCTACATAAACCTGCATATCTAGGAAACACATAGAAGTAGCATCAATGTTGGATGTGAATTCAAGATTTAAGCCATTGCTGTTAAGTTCCTTAACAAACTCCCTTGCTCCCTCCTCTGTACCCCTTCAACCAAAAAACAAATCATCAATATAACGTAGGTACAAAATGATATTCTGCTCCATGGTACCTCTGAGTTGTCGCATGAGGACCTGTTCCTCCCACAGTCCCATGTGTAAACATGCGTAACTGGGGGAGAAACAGGACCCCAGTGCAACTCCCCTGATTTGTTGAAAAATGTGATTATTGAAGAGGAAAAGGTTCTGTTCCAAGCACATTTGTATCATTGTGAGTAACATTTTGTTATGTGCGGCAAAATTCATTGGATGTTTGTTAAGGAAATGTTCAGTGGCTCTCAGCCCGTCATGATGTCTAATGGATGTATATAGGGCCGACACATCCAAAGTCAAAAGGAACATATGAGGACCCCACTTCACATGCTCAATCTTCCGAATAAAATCCGAGGTATCTGAACATATGATCTCAGTCCTCTGACCCAGTCCTGTAGAAAATAATCGATATACTTGGACACATTCTCTAATGAGGTATTTATGGCCGAAATAATCGGTCTCCCGGGGGGAGGAGGGGGAGGGGGGGTTGGTGTCTTTATGTACTTTGGGGATACGTTAAAAGGTGGGGATGACCGGATGCTCTTTTTTTAAAAACCGAAACTCATTCTCCGATATTAGTCCCCCACTCCTCCAAGCCTGGAGATTTGCATGCTGATCCATCCACGCGTATTTGTCAATCTGGATATTACTTTTCTTGTAGCATAAAGTATTCCCCAATTGTAATTCAGCTTCCGCCAAATATAGTTGACGTGGCCACAAAACTGTATTACCACCTTATCCGCTTGTCTGACTATGATGTTACTGTCAGATTCGAGCTTGCCAACCAGCTTTGTATAGCACCGATTCTGATTACTGATTGCATATTGCTTTTTGTTGGTGGAATATATCGTTTTTTAAGGTCCCGTATGACCAAATCCTGGTACACATCTATATTGTCATGTACCATTACCGGCTGAAAAACTGATTTTGGCTTGAATGGGGTTATTATACCTTTGCTCATTTCATCCATCAACAAACTTTCTGCCACGTTAGTGCGGTCCCCCAGCTCATTTTGTAGTGAGCATATTTCCTCAAATGCTTTTCGATCCCCCACTCTCAAGAGTGACGGACTTTTGATGGCTTCAGGTGGTACCTTTTTCTTTGGCACCTGACGATGAAATTTACTCAGTTTCAGTTTCCCAGCAAATCTAAAAGTGTCCATTCTAGTGTCTGCATAGTTGAAGTTGCATGGAGGACAATAGGATAGTCCTAAGCCTAGGACTGATTCCTCTCCTGGAGTTAACTTCAAGTCTGTTAAATGAATTACTGCGGTGAGGTTGCTGCCTGGGCCACTTTGCGGTTTTAGAATCGGTTCCAGCGTCCTCTTGCAGCCTTCTTTCCCCTGGTTCCACCTTCTTTTGCTCCTCCTGCGACTTTGGCTGAGCTTATAATTTTTTCTTTGATTAGATTTCCAGCCGATCCTGGCAGAGTCAATTCACTTCCTCTGCTAGGGATAGTTTGGTAAACCCCAGCTGTTGAGATGTGGCCGCATACCCCTCAGGATCACTTTCAGCTGCTGAACTGAGGTCCGAAGCTGACATGAACATTGCCATAATTTTTCTTGTTGTCCTTTGTTGTACATTGCTGGTTCTCGCTTTGACCGCATAATAACGGCGAGCAAAAGTGAAAACTTGACCATTGAGGTACTCAATGCGGTCTCTCTCAAACTTAAAATCCTTTCTTTTTTTAATGACTTCCTCATCTTTCCTTAACCCTTTCTTATTTTCCTTAATTGGTCACTCATTTCCAATTTGCCAATTTCAACTTCAAGTGTCTCAATCTCCATTTGGATTTTTGCCCGGTCACTCTCAGCATACTTTACTAATATAGCCGTTAATTTACTAGAGGATTCAAGGTTCGATTCAGCCCATTCTGCTAGCACTGCTGGGTCAGGTTTGTCATAGCTGGGGGCCAAGGTGATGCGTAACGCCCGGGGCACTCTCCCAACCTGAAGATATCAGGACAAAGACCGGTGCTCCCACCACTTGGACTGTTTGGAGCGCATTATTCTTTCCAACCTCTTGAACAAGTCCCGAGTGGTGGGGTTGCCGGTAACTGCGCTCATATGTACTGCGGATGATAGTCCCCCTGCCAGGGAATCCATGAACATGGTCTCCGCCGCCTCCTCCCGTCTCACAACACGTTCGCGGACATCTTGGCAATGTGCCTTTAAGCAATTATTGCTCTGCACTCTAATGAACGGCCTCTAGCTCGCTGTAAAATTCTGCTGCCAAACTGCCTTGCACACTCCTTACCGGCACCTACACGAGGATCCTGCCTCAGCCAGACTACCGGCGCTTCGTCCTGTCAGCCGACAAGGAGCGCGCCGGCTTCGGCAAACGGGTAGGTCAATATATATATATCAGTGATGTCATTTGAGATGTCATCAGTGATGTCATCAGTGATGTCACTGACCATGTCATGAATGATGTAATATGTGACATCATTAGCAGTGGATTGCGGGTCCGCGATATATAGTTAGTGCATCTAACTATATATGGAATTTCAATGGTTTTGTGCGAGTAAAATAAGGTTTTTTAAATGCTAATCCCTAACTATATATGGTCTATAACCTATGGTTTTTTCAGTGAATTTAAGGTTTTGTAAATGCAAATTCCTAACTATATATGGTCTATAACCTATGGTTTTTTCTGTGAATATATATATATATAAACCTAACTATATATGCATGCATACATATATGTGCATGAGTGTATATATTTTTATATATACACAAAAATACAGATATATATATATTACCTTATCAACCCCAACCCCTAAACACTACTTAACCTTGCCACCCAAATACCCTTTACCACCCTAAATCCTAAAAATGCCCTTGCCACCCATATGCCCAAACCCACCCTAAACCCTAAAAGTTCCCTTGCCACCCAAATATCCTTACTATGCCTAACCCCTGAAAATACAATTGCCACCCAAATACCCCTATCTACCCTAAATCCTAAAAAGCCCTTGTGTATATATATTTATATTTATGCTTGCCAGTAGGTAGTTATAGTTAGGACTAAGTTTCCATAGGAAATGCATTTTTTGTTTATACCATCATACTACTTATGTAACGGTAACACATGTACAAGCCTCTACAGATGCACAAATACATTAAATATGCCAATAAACTATATACACATTTATATTTATAGATAATAGTGAGTGATTTGAGAATGTCACCAGATTTCTTGGATGATAATACAAAACTATATTACAGATGCTAACCGTTCTATTGTAAAGAGGTTTGCGTGTTGGCCCATCCCGAGTTGGTGAACTGTGGTTTTAATGCTAGTGGGCATCTGCCACCTGGTTAATTATTGCCCCCATTGGTACTCCTGAAAGGTGCCCAAAGTTTGGGGGCAGTGGGCTGGTGTAGGGTGTTTTTACCCCCGTGGAACGGGTAAAACTAGAGGAGGCTCATAATCTTTTGTTTTATTGAGACGGATGAGGGACTGCGGTTAGAGGCGTCTTTGTGAGGGTGCATGATAGCTCTTCCTCAGAGGGCTGGCATGTGTAGGGGCTGCATGGGTTTCTGCTGGGGTGCCAGGATTTTGGATTAAATGCATTTTGATTTCAGTGAAGAGGAAATTTGGTTGAAATACAGGGAGTCATAAATAAAAGCCCAAACTAGCATGAGTGCCATACTGGTCTTTGTGCATGTTGTACGAGGTATGTATATTAAACACTATACACTGTGAAAAAAACGAATTTGCATGAGGTGATGCAAAATATAAAAACAATTCTATGAGTCAATTCTGGTGGCGTAAGGAAAATAGTGCCCACACTGGGGGAGAAAACAAATCTTTAAACCATTTTCAACTGATTAATATTCAGTCATGGGAGAGTTAAAGAATTAGCATGGATCCATGGACGAGATGTCCAGCGGACAATAGATTCAAGCCTGGCATTATGCACGCATGTGTGAACATGTGAGGGGGTTGCACTTCTTTAGGTAAACACTCGGGCATGCGCCGTCAAGATGTATGTAGGTTTTATGACCCCATACCTACTTATGGATAGGCGATACTTCAAGTCTCTACAGATACTCACATAAATTAGCTCTGCCCACGATATACACATGTATATATCCATGGAATAGTGTGTGATTTGTGAATGTCACCAGAAATCTGAAATGGTAATACAAAACCATATTATAAATGATACACATTATTGTTAAATTAAATGTGAACCTTATAGTTAAGAAATAGAATTAAAATAACCTTTGAAATTCACTGAAAAAACAAAGGTTACATGGATGTTAGAGTAAGTCTCAGATTTTACTCATACAAAACCAGTGAAATTAAGCAGTTATAGATATGTGAGGTAACAATAACTAACGCTCAGCAATGCACTGCTTATGAACTCACATATTGCATCACATGGTCAGTGACATCACTCATGACATCACTAATGACGTTTCAAATGACATCACTGATGACATCATCCACAGAACCAGTCACATACAGACTCACACACTCATACAACCACTCACACACCCACTTACTCATCAACAGAGCCACTCACACACCCACTCACACATATAGCCACTCACACAACCACTGACAGTCACATAACCATCCACTCACTCACCCATACAGTACCTCACATACTCTACTCCCATTCCCAGACACTCATCCATACAGCTTCTCAACAGAGTCATTCACACACCCACTTACATACACATTGACACATCCATACAAGCACTCACATGTCTACTCAATGCAGTCACTCAACAGTCACTTCAGTCACTCTTCAATAAAGCTACACCCACTCAGGTAACTAAACACCCTCTCAGACAGCCACTTACTCACCATAACAGCCACTTACACACCCAGTCACTGACCGATATAGTCACTCACTTAGTCACCCATACAGCCACTCACACACCTACTCACTTACCAATACAGCTACTCATACAGCCACTCACTCATGTATAAAGATACTCACACATCCCCTTATTCACCCATATAGTAATTCACACATCCAGTTGTTCACCAACACATCCACTCACATCTAGTTACTCGGACACCCTCTCATACATGTATACACAGAGTCAGATAGCCACTCGCATAATATATGTTAGAAATTGTATTACTCATTAGTAGTACACTACGTATAGTAATTCAATTGTTGTAGTTTACAGGTGTTAAAAATATATATATACTAACCTACTACAACAATTAGGTTAGTATCCTAGTTGTACTACTGAGTGATACTATCTCTAGCATGTATGATCTGAGTGAGTGGGTGACTGTATCAGTGTGTGAGTGGCAATATGGGTGTGTGAGTGCATGCATGAGTGACTGTATGGGTCAGTGAGTGGATTTCTGACTAGATCTGTAGGTGTTTGAGTGGTTATATCAGTGGTTGTAGGGATGTGTGAGTGAGTTTGTGAGTGGTTTTGTGGGTGTGTGAGTGACTATATGGGTATGTGAGTAGCTGTGTGGATGAGTGAGTGGGTGGTGAGTAACAATGTTGGTGAGTGAATGGTGCGTCCATGGCAGCCACAGCCCGTGCAAGTAAGAGCGGTGAGGTGGTGGGGATTTCGAAGGAAAATGTAATAAATAATACTTTTTTTTTCATCTGTCAAAATACGCCCCACAGCTCTAACCTGCACAGGCTACAGCTGGTCAATGGCTGTATGTGTGAGTGAGTGGATGTGTGAGTGGCTATATGGGAGAATGAGTGGCTATTTGAGTGAACATTTGGTTAAGTGAGTACGTGAATGGTTATATTAAAAAGTGAGTGTCTGTGTGAATGACTGCATGGGTAAGTAAGCAGATTTGGGAGTGCTTGTATGGATGTGAGAATGGGTATGTAAGTGGTTGTGTGAGTGATTGTGTGAGTGCTTCTATGGGTAAGTGAGTGGCTATATTGGGAGGCTTTATGGTTTTATGAGTGGGTGTATGAGTGGTGAATAAGTCTGTGTGCGAGTAGCTGTATGGGTAAGTGAATGGCTTTGTGAGTGGCTGTATGAGTGGCTCTATGGAAGAGTAAGTGGGTGTGTAAGTACTGATATAGGTCTGTGAATGGGTATGCAAGTGGTTCTGTGGGTGCATGAATGGGCATGCAAGAAGTTGTATGGGGTGGTGAGTGGGTTTCTGAGGGGTTATGTGGATGATGTCATCAGTGATGTCATTTGAGATGTCATCAGTGATGTAATTGACCATGTCATGAATGATGCAATATGTTACGTCATAAGCAGTGCATAATTTCTCAGGCAACTATAACAGCTGAATTTCAATGATGTTATACAAATAAAGTCTGAGCCTAACTATAACATCCCTGTAACCGTTGTTTTTTCCAGTGAATTTCTATGTTTTTTTATAATTCTATTTCCTAACTATAACGTCCCAGTAAACTTTGCTTTTTAAGTGAATTTCAAATGATTTTTAACTACTAGGCGCATTTGCAGAGTGGTGGGTGAAGCGAATGTGGCCTCCAACAAGCTCGCAGCAATCCTGGTATGTGGGATTTTCTGCTGGTAAAAGAAGGGCACCTTGGCCCCCAAGCACCATTAGCATCTAAAGGCACTTCATCCCCAACAAGTAGTGCACTAGGAGGCTCATTTTCAGAGTGGTAGATAAAGGGGGTGGGCCTCAGACAAACTCTCAGAAATCCTGCTGTGTGTGAATTCCTGGAGGTAACAGGAGGGGTTCTTAGACACTCAAGGATCCTCAGCATGCAAGGGGACTTCATACCTCAACCAGTAGTGTGCCAGGAGGCATGTTTGCAAACTGGTTGAGAAAGGGAGGGGGCCTTCCCCGTGCTCTCAGCAATCTCACTGAGTTGGACTTACAGGAGATAACACAAGGGGTTGTTGGCCTCCAAGGATCTTCAGCATCTAAGGGAACTTCATCCCTCAAACAGCAGTGAACCAGGAGGCGTGTTTGCATAGTGGTGGTGAAGGAGGAGGGGGTCTTAGATCACCTCTCATCAATCCCACCGTGTGGGATTTTCTGGAAGTAACTGGAGGTGTTGATGGCCCCAAGGAATCTCACCAGCCAAGGGGACTTTATCCCCCAACAAGTTGTGCTCCAGGAGGCCTCTCTGCAGAGTGGTTGAGAAAAGGGCGGGCCTATGGTGACTTCCCCTGGGGCTGGCCTTTTTTTCTTTGTCTTATTTTATTTATGGAGGGGCCCACATGGTTCCCCTCCTGGGCCGATTTTAACCCCAGGGACCCCATCCCCTGGGGCCTGGCCATTTACAAACAGGGGACGGGCGGCACAGCCCCCTTTACTGGACAGTTTTGACAGCAGGCAGGGAAACAGACGAATGCTCTGTTTCAAGCCATCTTGGGACCAATATACATGGTAGCAACCCATTGAAATTTATTGTAGTGAATAGCAGGTGTTGAGGGTCACCAAAAAGAGAAATCATTTGTTGATGGTACCATACTAATTGTAGGAATTATGGTGTGTTCTAAGATGATTTTACACTGTGAAATGGCCTTCTGCTGTGAATACATCAATCATGTTTGAGAGAAAACAGTTTCTCATGATTTTCCCATAGAGGTTATAGAGGAGCTCCAGAAGCTAAAATGAGAGCATATTTTCTGTAAATTGACATTGTTTTCCTCAGCCACATGAGAATGAAGTCTGACATTCTCAGTAAAACATGTACTTCCAACAGGAGCAGCATGTCAGTTGATTTCCGTGTGTTCTACTGCGGCCTCCCAGGGTGTTCTAAAGAACAAATAGAGTGCTAACATTGTTACTTATCACAAAAGTATGGCACACCTGAAGACATCTTGATTGAATCAAACTGGTAAAACTTACAACATTTAATTTAGAAATAAACAAAATGAGGGGGTTCATTTTGTCATAGAAATTATGGTTAGTGATGCGGAAAGAAACATTAGGACACGTAAGTGAGATCTCAAATATCTTCCTGTTGTATTTCAATAGGAACAACCTGTCAGTTGATTCCATCGTGTTCTACTGCAGCCTCCCAGAGGGTTCTAGATGCAACTAGAGTGCTAACAGTCATAATTATGGCAAACATATGGCACATATGACGCCATCTTGATTGAATCAAACTGGTAAAACTTTATAAAGGAACAAAATGAGGGGTTTTATTTTGCACCAATCTGCTTCGCCCCAGGAATGTGAACGGTCTGAAACAAGAAAGGTTGCAGAGCGAGGAACCACCTAAGGATGCGAGCATTGGAGTCTTTATGCCGGGAAAACCAGGTCCGAGGTGCGTGGTCAGTGAGGACAGTGAAGTGCCGACCCAACAGGTAATATTGCAATGATTCAATGGTCCACTTGATCGCCAGACACTCTTTCTCTGTAGTCGAGTAGTCTTCTTCCAGTGGGATCAGTTTCCTACTGATGAACAAGAGGGGTCTTAGCTCGTCCGAGCTGTCAGGTTGGGACAATACTGCTCCCAAGCCATGGCCTGATGCATCCGTCTGGAGCACCAAAGACCGCTGGAAGTCTGGGCATTGCAGCACGGGCGGTACAAATAGCGAGCTTGAGGGCCTGAAAGCTGTTTTCCTGGGCTGCGGTCCATGTGCGAATGTTGGTGGGACTGGTTTTGGATAATAGATCAGTAAGAGGGCTAGCAATAGTGGAAATGTTTGCGATAAATCACCTGTAGTATCCTATATAACCCAAAAAGGAGCAAACCTCCTTTTTTGTGGTTGGCCTGGGGACCGACTGTATGGCTTCGACTTTGTTTACCTGTGGTTTCAAACATCCCTCACTAATGGTGTAGCCTAGGTACTGTATCTCATATGTGCCTAACAGAGATTTCTTTGGGTTAATGGTGATAGACGTGCTCTGTATTTCAGTAAAGATGGCTTTTAGGTGTTCTAGGTGTGCCTCCCACGTTTGACTAAACACTACGATATCGTCCAGAAATGCAGAAGCCTATGACTGGTGGGGTTTTAGGTCCAGGGAAGACATGGCTTGGCAGTTCGGGCTGGACTGTTCCCATGAGGCACAGGGTCAGACTGAATTGCATATAGCCATGTCTGAACTGGGGTGGCAGAGTGGGCTAAAGAACGGTGATGGATTAAACCCAGATCTTTTGACTGGGTGTGAGTGTTTGATTGATGCAGATGCTCTGTCCATCACACCCCCTTTTGTACCGCTTTTGGCCGCCATAAGTGTGGCAGGGTATGCTCAGACGTGAGTCCCTTGCTCACTTTGCCACTGGATTCAAGCAAGCCGGGATGAAGACGGCTGGAATGCCAGAAACCGGTCCTCGGAAGCTTGTTTCCGGTCCAGGGAAGACATGGCTTGGTAGTTCGGGCTGGACTGTTCCCATGAGGCACAGGGTCAGACTGATTTGCATATAGCCATGTCTGAACTGGGGTGGCAGAGTGGGCTAAAGAACGGTGATGGATTAAACCTAGATCTTTTGACTGGGTGTGAGTGTTTGATTGATTTAGATGCTCCGTCCATCACCACCCCCTTTTGTACCGCGGTGGGGTTTTAGGAGGCGGTCCATTAACCTCTGAAAAGTTGCTGGTGCCCCATGCAATTGAAAGGGGAGTACCCGAAACTGGTAAAGGCGTGAGGGAGTTGCAAAACACTGTTTTTCCTTTGGAACAGGGGGCTAATGGGATTTGCCAATACCCTTTCGTTAAATCAAGGGTTGACAGGAAACGTGCTTTTCCCAAGCGTTCTACCATTTTGTCGATTCGTGGCATGGGATATGTGTCGAATTTCGTGATGGCATTCACTTGTCTAAAATCTATACAGAAGCGTATGCTGCAGTCCGGTTTTGGTACCAATACCACCGGAGAACACCAGTTGCTTTGGGATGGTTCAATTATACCGGCTTGTAGCATGTCAGATACTTCCTTTTCTACGACCCCAGCAGCGCGCTTCATGGATTCTGTAGAGTTTTAGTTTTATGACATCGGGGACTAGTGAAGTGATCTTATGTTGGGCCAAGGAGGTTAATCCTGGACGTGTTGAGAACAGACCGGGAAAAGATGTTAGTAAGGTCATAACCTGTGTTTTCTGGTTTTCTGTCAATGTTGTGCCTGTAGGAACTGGATAATCAGAGGGCTCCTGTATCGGGAAGGGGGTATGTGTAAGGGAGGGTAGGAACAAGCCAAGAGGGCTGTATTAGTAACCCTTGGATAGGAGGGAGTTTGGTCTATCCACTCTTTCAACAGATTGACATGGTATATCTGTTTACCGGTGGCCCGATGTGGTAGGAACATGCTATAAGTGACTGGAGTCACCCTTTTTTCTATGGTGTAGGGTCCTTGCCATTTCATCAAGAGTGTGTCCTCTGTGGAGGGAAGCAAGATAACGACTATGTTGCCTGGCTGGAACTCCCTGAGTTCGCTGTTACGGTCATAATACTTCTTTTGGTTATTTTGGGCTTTCTGCATATTGTCATGTACTATGTCCCAGAGTTCTGTTAGGGAGGTCCTAAGGTCGGTGGCATACTTTGTCTTCTTGTTCCCACTGTTCCATCGCCATATCCAGCAGCGTTCTTGGCTTCCTTCTGAACAACAGTTCAAAGGGCGAGTACCCTGTGGACCTTTGTTCATGGACTCGTAGGGCGAAAAGAACCAGAGGTAGCTTTTGGTCCCAATTCCTCCCTGTCTCCGAGACGGCCTTGCGGAGTAGATTCTTGATGATTTTGTTATATCTCTCCACAAGGCCGTCCGTCTGTGGATGATAGACCGAAGTGCGGATCCTATGAATCCCTAAAACATCACAGATTTGGCCCATCATTCGGGAGACGAACGGGGTCCCGTGGTCCGTTAGAATCTCGGAGGGGAAGCTTACTCTTGAGAATAGGATAATCATGGCTTGGGCTATTGCTGGGGTGGTTATACTTGTCAAAGGGAAAGCCTCGGGATACCGGCAGGCGTAGTCAACAATGACCAAAATATAGCGGTGGCCTCTAGCAGACGGGGTCAGGGGTCCTACGCGGTCCATTCCAACTCTCTTAAAGGGCATGTCTATAATGGGGAGGGGTTGCAAGGGAGCTTTTTGGACCCCTCCCGGATTCGAATACTGGCATCTCACACAGGCTGCACAATGCTTGGCAATGTCTTTATACACACCTGGCCAATAGAACCGTTCTAATAGATATTTGAGGGTGTTTTCCTTCCCATAGTGTCCCCCTCCCATTTTATTGTGGGCCAGCAGAAGGACTCTGCTTTTTAACCTGGACGTCCTTTTTCTCTGCCCTATACAACAGTCCTTTTTCCAAAAGGAAGTATGGTCCTACCTACTCTGGTGTGCGTTCTTGTACTTGCTCCCAGGCATGGGTTAGGGATTCACCCTCTCGTTGGGCGGTTCTGAAGCTGCAGTGGCTTGTCTGGTTGTTGTCTGCAAGGGAAAAAGGGAAAGCGGTACAAGGTATCTGAGAAAGGAGGAAGTCTTTCTTTTCCCTACGTCTTTCCCTTCTACTTTTCTTGGTCCTAGAGGCTGAACATTCCAGGTCTATTGAGGAAAAAGGGGCCTCCTGAAGCCATGTCGGTGTCTTCCCTTTCTTTCCCCTCAAATACTCATCAAATTTAGGGTGATCGGTCCCTATGATCACGGCCTCTGGCAGGGAAGGCTGTTTAGGTAAACCTCGGTTTTATACTGCTGGGGTCCTTCCTTCGTTAGGAATTTCCTGCCTCGTGAATAGCCCACCTCCATAGGTTCTGCGGGTGGATGTTTTTGTGGGCAGTATCTGGCTATATGGCCCCATTCTGCGCAATGAAAACACTGTCCACTGATACTGGAAGGGGTCAAGATGGGTTTCGAGACAGGACGAGAGGGGATTAGAGGCTTTGGGTCGAGTTTTACCGGGAACCTAGGGTTGGAATAAGAGGGGGTCCGGGAGGGAGGAAGGGAGAGCTGAGGTCGGGGGTTGCCCACTCTGAAATCAGGGGACCTATGGAAGGCACATGCAATATCCACTGCGGAGGAAGTGTCCAGGTTGGGATGTTGCTTCACCCATGAACGGGTGGAAGGTGGTAATGCTTCCAGATTGTGCTCGAGATACACCTTTTCCACCACCTCTCCTATGGTGGATAAATTGGGGGTTAGCCATCTGTTACCCATATCTCGGATCCTGTAATATAATGCTCTAGGGTTATGTCCTGTAACCCATTTCTCTTTCCTGAACTTAAGACATTAGTGTTCCTGATCAAACCCTAGACTCTCCAATATGGCTTTCTTCAGGTCGTCGTATGCAGTGGTTCCAGTCGGGTTGGCAGCTTGGTACGCCGCCTGCAGTTCTCCCGAGAGCAGCGGGGCAATCTACTGACCCCATCTCTCTCTGGGCCAGGCTGCAGTGGAGGCCACCCGTCCAAAGTTTAGAAAGAAATAGTCAGGGTCCTCCCCTTCCTGATATTTCTGTAATACCGTTCCAGGAACGGTAGGGTGGACCCGTGCATTGACAATCGCATCAGTAGGTCTTAAGACAGCCAGGTCTTGCACTTGCTGATTGGCTGTGGTTACGGTAGCATGTTCTTTAAGAGCCTCTTATAAGGCTTCTCTTCCTAGTCGGGCTTCTTGTATTTGTTGCGTTAGTACTAACTGGAGATGTCTTTGTCCTTCGGCCAGCTGGGTGAACATCTCGTCTAGCTGTATGGGCTGTGTCGTAGTTTATCCTGCTTTGTGGGCTTAGAATCCCACTTCTGACACCACTTTGTAAGGTTTGTCCGAGTGGTTAACAATGAGTCGAGGGATGTCTGGGGTTGTTTTTGTTTCAGGCGTCTTTATTATTTTTTTTCTTAAGGGATAAGGCACACTGTTAAAGTCAAAATCAGGAGTTGACAGAAGAATGGATGAAACACAAATGATAGTCGGATGTTCCCCGGGCGAGGTGGTCTGCGTTGTCTTTGGGTAGGTCTTTTTCCGGTTGGGACTTGTGCCACGGCCCGTCCACAGGGGCGCAGCGTCTGGACCCGGGGCGGTTGTTCCCTTCCTAGGGCCACCGGGTGTGTGCGCCTTGTAAGTAGGAGGAAGGTTCTCCCTTGGGTTCCGGTCCCCGCCGAACCTGCTCCCTCTTGGCTCTGCTCCTCCGGGGTTGCTGGGTGCCGCTCCTCCTCTGGAACAGCTGAGATCTGCTCCTCCACCGCCGGGACAGCTGGGCTCTGCTCCTCCACCACCGGGACAGCTGGGCACCGCTCCTCCACCGTCCGGACAGCTGGGCTCCGCTCCTCCACTGTCGGACAGCTGGGCTCCGCTCCTTCTGGTTCTCCGTCTTCCTCCGGACTCCAGGATACCGCTTCCTGCTCACGCCGCCCGTCCTCTGTTGGTGGAAGGCTTTTATCGTCCCACCTCTCTTTCCATGACCACCTGTCATGGATAACAGCTAGACCGTCCACTCCTTCCGGGTGGGCACTGGTGTCTCTTCCCGAAATACCCCACTTCCAGCTGTCGGTCCTGGCCGGCTCTCCATCCGTGTCAAACGCATAGAGCCTCTATTTCGGTTACAGGCACTTATAAATTTAGTCAGTCACCAGAAACTCTTTATGCATGCAGCAGACTTAAAGGTAGTTGTAGGGACACCTAGGTAGCTTTCTATTGCCTAACACAGGCAATGAACTGTTAGTGCCGTCATTTATATACAAGATTAGGCAGCCATAGAGGTATTATAGCATGCAGTTACAAACCAGCACATTTACTTAAACATCTCCTGGCACTGATAGAGGTGTACTCTTACACTCTCTGAGATATGTAGGCAAGTACTGATACAACATTCTGAACTATGTAAAGAAATAGTTTTTCAAACATGGGTGATGGCTACTAGTGCAGTCCCTGTCTGTGCACTCTCAGTGCAAGCTACACCTGGCATGTTATATGTCTTTCTCAAGAGTCACATACACTAAAAACTCATGCACCCAGTCACTGACCCACTCAGACACTCATGTACCCACTTAGACATCTACTGAAACAGTCAGAGAATCAGACAGTGACTCACCCACTCACACACTTAGTGAAACACTTATGTAGGTAGTCCCAGTCCCACTCAGACATACGGACACAAAGTCACACACCCATTGAGACACTCAAGCACTTACTCACACACACTGAGGCACTCCTGCACTCACTCACACACTCATTTTCAAAAGTTACAGGCAGAAAATCGAATTAAAAAAACCTTAGGGATACACGGAAAAAAATAAAGGTTACAGGGATCTTATAGTTAGTAAATAGAACTTTAAAAAGACTAGAAATCCACTAAAAATACCAAAAGTTACAGGGACGTTATATTTAGGCACATTTTTACTTGTATCAAACCAGTGAAATTCAGCAGTTATAGATACCTGAGCCAAATATAACATACGTCCCCACAATGACCTGCTATGACCTCACATATTGCATCACTCATGACATCACTCATGACATCTAAAATTACATCAATGATGACATCATCCAGGGAGGATTTTCTAAATGTTTCTGAGTGTTAAAGATATATACTAAGATACTACACATCTTAAATAAGTGTGGTTTGTGTACCATTAAAGAGTAATACTATTTATCACACATATTATGGGAGTGTCTGTGTGACTGTGTGTATCTGTGTGTGAGTAGGTGTCTGAATGGCTAAATGTGTGTGTGAATGGCTGTATGAGTGAGTGGCTGTGTAAGTAGCTATATGGATGAGTGAGTGACTATTTGTGTGACTGTGTGGGTGAGCGAGTGGGTGTGTCAGTCTTGTATGGTGGAATGTGTGAGAGGCTGTATAGGTGAGTGATGGGGTGTGCGAGTGGCTTTATGGGTGCATGAGTGGGTGTATAAGTGGTGTATGGGTGAGTACATGGGTGTGTGAGAGTGGCTATATGGTAGAGTGTGTGCTTGACAGTAAATGCATAAGTGAGTGAGTACATGTGTTAGTATCTTTATGCGTAAGTGAGTGGGTGTGTGAATAACTGTATGGGCAAGTGAGTGGCTGTATGAGTGCCTGTATGGGTGAGTGAGTAGGTATGTGAGTAGCTGTATGGGTGACTGCTTCTGTGAGTTAGTGGTAATATGGGTGTATGAGTGGGTGTCTTAGTGGCAGTATGGCTGGATGTGTGAGTGGCTGTATTGTTGTATTGGTGAGTAGGTACATGAGTGGCTGTATGGGTGAGTTAGTGGTTATGTAAGGGGCAATTGAGTGAGTAAATGTATGAGTGGCTCTATGAATCAATGAGTGGGTGTGTGAGCACTTTTATCAGTCCGTGAAGGGGTTTGTGAGTTGATGTGTGGGAGGGGGGTAGATATAAGTGAGGTTGTATAGGGGTGTGAATGGGTATGTGAGTGGTTCTTCTGATTATGTCATGAGTGATATCATTTGAGATGTAATGCCTGAGGTCATCAGTGATGTCACTTCCATGTCATGAGTGCTGTAATATGTGAGGTCATAAGAAGTACACTGTGGGGGCGTAAGTTATGGTTAGCTCAGGTAACTATAACTTCTGAATTTCACTGATTTTGTATGAGAGTGAGCTTAAATATACCGTATTTTCTGGTGTATAAGACGACTTTTTAACCCTTGAAAATCTTTTGAAAAGTTGGGGGTCGTCTTTAACGCCGGGGTCATTTTATAAGCAAGCGAATATAGCCCAAACCCTATATTTTAAAAGGAAAAGTAGGGGGTCGTCTTATACGCACAGTTGTCTTATACACCAGAAAATACGGTAATGTCCCTGTAACCTTTGATTTTTTCCAATAAATTTCCAAGTTTAAAAAAAATTCTACTTCCTAACTATAACGCGCCTGTATCTTTTGGCTTTATCAGTGAAAAAAAGTATATATATATATATATATATATATATATATATATATTCACTGAAAAAACCATAGGTTATAGACCATATATAGTTAGGAATTAGCATTTACAAAACCTTGAAAATTCACTGAAAAAACCATAGGTTATAGTCCATATATAGTTAGGAATTAGCATTTACAAAACCTTATTTTACTCACACAAAACCATTGAAATTTGCATATATAGTTAGTTGCACTAACTATATATCGCGCACCCGCAATCCACTGCTGATCATGTCACA
The DNA here is from genome assembly GCF_964263255.1 of Lissotriton vulgaris. Classification (NCBI taxonomy): domain Eukaryota; kingdom Metazoa; phylum Chordata; class Amphibia; order Caudata; family Salamandridae; genus Lissotriton; species Lissotriton vulgaris. The sequence goes on along the minus strand of NC_141687.1, from coordinate 2,123,247,342 downwards.
TATTACATCATTCATTACATGGTCAGTGACATCACTGATGACATCACTGATGACATCTCAAATGATATCACGCGTTTCGCAGCCTTCGCCGCTTGCTCACGACTCGTGAGCAAGCGGCGAAGGCTGCGAAACGCGTTGGGTGTGATCGCTTGAAAAATAAATTCACTTTAAATGCAAATTGGGTCTCGACTTGTTGTCTTATGAACTGTTGGAGACGGCGTTTCTGTGGATATATATATATATATATATATAACATTTCTATGGCAAAATGAAACCCCTCATTTTGTTCCTTTTCAAATTAAATGTATTAAGTGTTACCACTTTATTCCAATCAAGATGACTTCAGGTGTGCCATACTTTTGTCATAAGTAAGACTGTTAGCGTTCTAGTTGTTCTTTAGAACACTCTGGGACATTCTGTCATTGGGCTATAGTTGGGCTACATCTGGCTGATATTTGGGCTACATTTGTTTTGTTTTGTCTCTGGTGGCCATCTTTGGGCTACATTGGGCTACATTGGGCTACATTTGGGCTCTAACATATATATAGCCCAATATATATTTTTCAAAGTAAATTTTCGTAAAAACCACTGGAGCATATATCTTGAGACATAGCAAAGGCACATCGGGCTACCAGTCCCTACAATTTTGCCAAGTTTTGTGGAAATCCATTCAGCCGTTCGAGCTAAAAGTGAGTCCAACCGCCCTAAGGAAAACTCAATGTTAAAAACACGTTTCGGGACCCCCCTTTTTTATAGGCCCCCGCTTGATGAAACCCCCCCAAACTTTCAGGGGACGCTCAGAAACGAAATGTGCCATTTTCCTGAAAATTCAGCCAATTCCGTCCATCAACGCCAAAGTTATTCAACATAGAATTTTCAGAAATCCCTATTCAAAAAAATCCTGACTATATATACCTACTGGCGACCGCCAGTAGGTAATATATATCTATATATATATATATATATATATATATATACATATATATATATATATATATATATATATATATATATATAGATATATATATATTACCTACTGGCGGTCGCCAGTAGGTAGTTATAGTTAGGACCTAGTTTCCATAGGAAATCCTCAACATTCTATTTGGAATAACTTTGGCCCTGGTTGAAGAATCTTAGCGAATTTCTCAAAGAAGATGGCTCGGTCCGCTGCGCTCCTTCCCTAAAAGTTTGGGGGGGATTGGTCAAGTGGGGGCTGAGATAAAAGGGGGTCCCAAAACGTGTTTTCTCCATGTTATTTTCCATAGGACCTTTAGACTCGGCTACAGGTCGAACGGGTGAATGGATTTATAAGAAATTTGGCAAAACTGTACAGTCCGGCTCGCAGATTACGCTTTTTTTGGAATGGTGTAAATCCGTTCAGTAGTTGCTGAGGAAATTAAAGTTAAAGTCAATTATATATCAATACGCGCGCACATGTGCGCGCACCCAAACGGCTGCGCGCGCAAGCGGAATTTTGTTGCGTGACGTCTGTTAACGTTCGATTCGAAGGAAATCAGGAAGTGTTGACCGCCATTTTATCATTGCGAGTAAATATATTGTTGATTTCAAAGCGTTGGAATATGGAAAGGGGAGAAGGTAGAGATTGTTTTGCTGCGTAGGTTTTCTCAGGGTGTGCAGTAAGGCCCTTAAAGGCGAAAATATATATATATATTTTTTTTTTAAAGTTGCGTGGTGCGCGCACTCGGTCGCGCACACCTTTTTACAAGAGTGTGAAAATGGAGATAAATCAGAAGTTTGAGTGCTTAGATATAAGGTGGCTCTGAAAAGAGCCATTGTGTTAATTGAGTGTTTTCTGCATTTATAAGTAAGTACCGATGCAGAGCCTGATGTTGCAGAGGAAGATTCTGTTTCCCTCATTCGTGAAATGAACACCGTCTCTCCTATAGACGTCTTGCATGTGGTATCGCAAGTTGTTGTGGTAAATAGAACCCATGCTATAATCTCTGAGGAACGCAGAAACAGATTTATTTACATGTCTCCTTGCTTTCTCAAATTGTGCACAATGGTGATTGGACCAATTCCATTTCTGTCTTTGGCATATATTGGAATATACCAAGGCAGATCGAGGAAAAAGTGTCATCAATTGTCGAAAGGTGTCTTTTAGAAGCATTTCCAGACCTACCCCAGTGATTGTGCCTAGATCGTTCCCACCACAGTGCACAATTATAAGGTCTGGTTCTGGGAGATGCATAAAAGTTTTCACCAATGGAATCAATTGGTGACATTTCAATCCTCTTTTGGAAATCCATGTTATGTGTACATTTGGTAAGCTGAGGTTGCAAATTCGTCTGCTTACTGCATATTTTTCACTCCAGTGAATATAACTGTGTCCTATTAGCCAGACCTTCATTTTCAAGGGATTTGTAGTCGTCCTCCGATCGGTTCTGGAAGTGGAATGGTAGTTAGAAGTTGAAATTCTAAATAAAGAAAAAGGAAGAGGCTGGGTGTGGTTTAAAAAATAAAAATGATTGGTTGATTGTAAGAAGTGGAGATTGAACAGTACGTTGCATGTTAATGTTTATGTTAAACGAAAAGTACTATTGGGTGAAAAAAAAAGACATGTAACAGAGCTGTGGATTGGCAGGTGTTTCTGGAGGGAAAACAGTGTTGTTACTTTGCTGTAGAACGTTGAGATATGAACTTTTGACCTGTGCCTTCAGCCAGGTGCAGAATGAGGTGTTACCATGGAAACAGCCAGAGATGGCAGTCGGTGATGGGTGACTTTTATGTGACATTGAAAATATTGTGAGGGAGAACCAACTGAAATGTAATTGCTTACGTTACGCGCTCCGCATTGCTTCCGGGAAGCTGCGCTTCGCGCCTCGCGCACCGGAGCACTTCCGGGTACGCTAACGCGGCGCGTCACATGACGGATTACGCAAGAACGCGATACGTCGTTGGGGCTCCACCGGAACTGATCGAATTGGTAGTCTACAGTGTTTCTGGATGTTTCAGACTGAAGCTGGCGTCAGCATGAGAGCACCCCGTGGCTACGTCGTGGCCATTCCGCGAGCAATCATGGCAGTCGCTCCCCACCGGAAGTCTGCAGGAGTCGGGGGCCTTGGTGACTCTTGTAGAATCTTCAAGGATGACGGGACGCTTTTGGGAATGGGGCTCATGCCCTAGCAGTCAAGCGTCCGAGTTCCAGGGTTGCCCAGAGCCATCCTTGCAGGCCAGGCCCAAGTCTGTGGAGCCGACCGCCATTTCCTGAACTCCGTGGCAGCCGCCTGTCGCTGTATCGGAAGAGTGGGTGCAATTCAGCCGGATGGCGGGTGAGACGGTGTAAATGTGATGGTTGGACCAGGGCACCGCAGGACGTGTCTTCAGGTCAAACGGATTGTGGGACAAGGTCCAGAATGGAAGAGGCATCAAAAGGCAAGAAGTTCCGCCTGACCCCGGGAGCCGGCCGCCTATGTCGGGGGCGATCTTAGGCCATACCAGGGGAACAAGACTTGGGGAGGGGGCAGGAGCCAAGCGCCCCCTCTGAGTCCGCGTTTCTTGGACCCTGAAGTATGGCACTCAACATTCAGAACTTATGACATTTGTGCAAGGCAGGGACATCGAAGCCTCTCAGGGACCAAGTATATCCAGAGTCCTTCCTACAGAAGGTGGTGGAGGTGGCGGCATTAGCAAGGCATCCCCCCACACAACTTGTCGGACCCTGAAGTATGGCTCTCAACATCCAGAACTTATGACATTTGTGCAAGGCAGGGACATCGAAGCCTCTCAGGGACCAAGGATATCCAGAGTCCTTCCTACAGAAGGTTGTGGGGGTGGCGGTATTAGCAAGGCATCCCCCCACACAACTTGTCGGACATGACCTCTGGATGTACTGGGTGTTCAATTTCAGAATTGAAACTACTAAGAAGCAATTAGAAGTGTTGTTTTCATGTTGCAGTAGGTTCCATGTAAATAGTTATTTAATAAAACGTTTTATCCTGTTACTTTGCTGGTGTGTTGTATATATTTATAATATTTGCATAGTGTTTGTCGTTATTTTGGGCGGGGTGGGTGCCGGAGCCGAGCTGTCTTGCAGCCATCATGGCGTCGAGCTTGGTTCCTCTCTCTAGTTTCATGTTTTTTCTAACGATTTATATGTTATAGTTTGCTAGCACGATACAGCGGATAGTCCGCATTTTATATATATATATGTCCTTTTTATTAGGGGGGTCCTCCGGTGGAGTTGGATGATCTACCTCTAATAAACGGTCCGGGTTGAACCAACTACCAACAAACGGGGCAGAGATAGGCATGACGGGTTACAAAGGGGACAAAAGTGTGCACTACCTATCCTTCACTATCTGCAAAAACTAAATAGAGTACTGCGACTTTATGCTTATTTGTGAACAGAGAATGACCCAAAGAGAACCAATTTCGAACAATCATAGGCTATTGGCAGTGGGCAGAGAGGCCATGACACAGAAAATGGCTGTTACTTACGTGCATGATGGGGCCTAAAAGGGACTAGATGGCGTGGCCACTGTTTCGCGACTTTCACTTTACTTTTAACAATGGCTGTGGTGAACATAAATGAACGCCGCTTATGTATACCTAATTTTAGTCATTTTCCACAAAAAAGCTTTTGATATTTGCTATTAAAAAACCAAAGAAAATCACTGAAAAAACCATAGGTTATAGACCATATATAGTTAAATATCTGAAGTCCATCTCTGCACTCCATGGAGATACAGGTCGTCGATCAGAAGATGTGCTGGCCACCTCTAATGGTAATAGCGTGGCCAGGGCTCTTGTCGTTGCCTCTGCAATTTGCAGAGGGGGCACTTGTTTGACATGCCGCACCATGGTATGTATGGAAAAGAAATATTTTTTTGCTGGATTTCTTCTTGAGAGAACCAAGTCACATATCGTGCAGGTTACTTTTGGTGCATTCACTTTCTTTTGATCTTCAGGATAAGTGAAAAATTGCCAGATGAAAGATTTATTTTTTCTTATTAAAGGTAGTCGATCATTTTGGTCAGATTCGGAAGATGAATGAGATACGGTAGCCATTTCACCAAAGTCTTCCGAAAGATGTAGGACGTTGTTGTCTCTTGAGAGTAGAAAAGATAGTGAGGGAAGTGGGTGGAGTGCTGCGTGTAAATTCCAGAATTGAAACTATTAAGAACCAATTGAAAGTGTTGTTTTCATGTTGCAGTAGGCTGCCATGTAAATAGTTATTTAATAAAACGTTTTACCCTGTTACTTTGCTGGTGTGTTGTGTATCTTTATAATATTTGTCGTTATTTTGGGTGGGGTGGGCGGCGGAGCCGAGCTGTCTTGCAGCCATCATGGCGTCGAGCTCGGTTTCTCTCACTAGTTTCATATTTCTCATGAGGGGTTGTTCCTAATTTTTCTATTTTAGCGAGGTCAAAAAAAGATCTCATCAGTGGCCTACTGATTTTGCTCGATTCCTTTTGTTTTTTTTAACGATTTATATGTTATAGTTTGCTAGCACGATACAGTGGCTAGTCCGCATTTTATATATATGTCCTTTTTATTAGGGGTGTCTTCCGGTGGAGTCGGACGATCTACCTCTAATAAACGGTCCGGGTTGAACCAACTACCATCCTGATTTTGTATATCTTCTGAGCTGGATTTAAGCACACAATTGTTAAAGTATGAAACGTTTTATATTTCTAAAAAAAATACCAAGGTGTGTACATCCGGTAACGCACGAAAGTTTAAAAAGACATTCGGCTCCATTTACTGAAAAGTTTCATAAGAATAAAAAAGAAGTCTAGGTACAGTCTCTTTGACGTATTATAAGTTCTTTGAGGGGTGTATGAAGAAATTCAATAAGTTCAAATCGCAAGGTTTTTACGAAATATATAGGCCTGTGCGCGCACGAAAGCCTGGAAATGCGATATCCATTTTATTGACAACTGTTGCCGAGAGTGCGCACACTGGGTCGCGCACAAAAGTTTAGTAAGGCTATTTTTACTTACAGACAAATTTTAATGTGTTTAAAAAAAGGCAAGGTACAGACTTTCGAATTCTGTATTGCTTTACAAGGAGTCTCTATGCAACTTGAACAGTGAAGAAAACGGCTTGTTTTCGAAAAAAATATTGCCAGAACTTTATTGCCAAAAGTATAGGTTGCATACCCGACATTTTTCTGAATTAGCATTTTAAAAACCAATGAAATTCACAGAAAAAACCATAGGTTTTACACACGTTATAGTTAGGAAGTAGCATTTAAAAAACCTATGAAATTCACTGAAAAAACCATAGGTTTGACACATGTTATAGTTAGCTGGAAATTTTACTGACATAAAACCAATGAAATTCCACGTTATAGTTAGTTGGACTCACTATAACTTGCGTGTGCAATGCACTGCTGATGACGTCACATATTACATCACTCATGACATGGTCAGTTGTCAACCTGATGTCAGAGTGCGGGCTCATTCTTTTGGGGACAAGACTTTGTGATATATATATATATATATATATATTTTCATATTCCTTCCTCTGATGGCTCAGTTGTACTGGCTTTCCGACGCCCTCTGACGGTGCGAGACCCCGCGGTGGAGCTCAGCCGCAATAAATTTCACAAGTTCATTACAAGTTCATTACAACTTGATAAACGGCAAGTTGTCAACCTGATGTCAGAGTGCGGGCTCATTCTTTTGGGGACAAGACTTTGTGATATATATATATATATATATATATATATATATATATATATATATATATATATATATATATATATATATATATATATATATATATCTGTTTCACTTCCTCCGATGGGACCTGGACACATAGACTGTGGTGCAATGCAGGGTCAGAGGGTTCCCTGCCAATAACAATCCGTTTCACCAAACGCTCCAAAAGTAGCGTAAATGCACTCTAGTCCAGCATTAATCACCACTCCATTAGACCAGATGATCGTAGTTCATAATTGTCCAATTTATTTCCAGCATGACAAACAGTGCATGGAACCAACCCAACGCGTTTCACCGAATGCTCGGCTTGATCACGGGTGAATTGTGTTCCTCAAAATCATTGTTAATTAAAGTTTCACATACCACTCCTCGTGTTAACATAAACGACGGACAAAAATACGAATCAAAACAGCGCGGCCATATTGGAACAGTGTCCTACTCGTGAATATCAATGACATGAATTATAACCTTTTGTGAATATGCTATCGATAATTATAATGAAAATCACACTAAGAAGGATATTGTAGCAATGCACTTCTAGGCATCCTTTCGACAATCAAAACTCGTTATGATCGGTAAATGTCCCAGTGGAATAGTCTTCGCAATGAGTAATATTTGACAATGTCCTTGTACTTAAAGCATTCGTAAATCTCAAGTGGGCGTATATCCTGTCTTGCACATTCATTCTTCTTCAACAGATATTACCTGTATGAAAAAGACATAAATTAATGAGTCTTGATATTCGCTAGAAGAGGCGTGGCCTTAATGATTCGAATCACAGGTGCATAACAAACATTAATGGATTTATAAAGTGATAAACAAATATTGTGATGTTAAAAACATGAAAAGCACATTCAGGAGACTGAGAGAACAGTTGTACATTCCTATGCAGTTAAAAACATATTTATACCCAGTGGTTTACTCTCCTAGATGCCATTTTAATTCCTCTTCAGAATTGAGCCCACCCGGAATGCGGGTGTCTAAGTCAAGAATGTATTTACTCTCTAGCTCTTGTAACCTACGTATTCTATCTCCCCCTCTTTTCATGGGGGGTATTTTGTCAATCACAAAAAACTTCAACAGGTTGCGATTGCTACGGTGTAGTTCTTCAAAATGTCTAGCTACTGGTGAATTTTGGTCTTTATTCTCGATTGCCCGCTTGTGTTCCAGAATACGTTTCTTAGCAGGAAACATGGTGCTTCCTACGTATTTCTTGGGACACGGGCAAACAAGAATATACACCACATGATCGGAAAGACAGGTCAGATGTTGTTTGATGGTCTTTTCTCTATCCTCAATTGGATAGTAGACTAATTTGACATTTTGGCTGAATTTACACGCCTTACATGTCATGCATGTAAAAAAGCCTTGTATGTCAGATGTTCTTCTTTGCTTGGTGTTAATTTCATTTTTGCTCAGTCTATCTTTTAGAGAAACAGCTTTCTGATATGGGATGCTGGGGTTGCAGCCAACTACATCAGTTAATGTAGGCTCAGTTTTCAATATATTCCAGTGTTTTTTTAGGCTACTCTGTACCTGCCAAGATTTAGCATGGTAGGTTGAGATGAATCTGACCACCTCCTGAACCTCACTCTTTTCATGTTCTTTGGGGACCAGTAAAGTTTCATGGCTGATTTTACTTGCCTTCACAAAGGCTTCTTCAATTACTTGTGGAAGATATTCACGTTCCTTGAAGCGTTCTTTCATACACTCCCCTTCCAAAATAAAGTCTTCATCTCCACTGCAGTTTCTCCGAGCCCGGAGGAATTCTCCAAACGGAATACTGCGTATTAGCGACTTGGGGTGACTACTCTCTGCGTGAAGCAATGTGTTGCCTGCAGTGCTTTTGCGGAATAGTTTCATCACTAGTCGGCTACCAGCAAACTCAACTTTTAGATCTAGAAATTCCATATATTGACTGCTGATTTTCCCTTCTAGACATAGGTTCAGATCATTCTGGTTTAAATCTTGGATGAAACTTTCTGCCAGTGCTTTGGGACCATCCCAGATGATAAATAGGTCGTCTATATACAGCAGCCAGGTTTTCACATGGCTGCGGTATAATGCATGAGTCTCTGCCACCTGTTGCTCCCAGCCTGCCATAAACAGATTGGCAAAGCTGGGAGCAAAACAAGTTCCCATCGCAGTCCCTTGTCGCTGTCTATAATAGACCTCATTAAAGATGAAAAAGTTGTTTTCAAGACAAAACAACATCATGTTCAGGATCATTTCAGTGTGGTCCCTAAAGGAGATGGAACGTTTCTTGAGGAATTGGCGACATGCATCTATACCATCTTTGTGCCGAATAGAGGTGTAGAGGCTGCACACATCAAGGGAAATGAGTAAATAGCTGTCCTGCCATACAAAATTCCTGATCTTGTTGATGAAATCCCTACTGTCCTTTAAATAAGAAGGTATAGCTTCCACAAAAGGACGCAGGAAAAAGTCGATGTACTTGGACGTGTTCTCTAACAGAGAACCCATGGAGGAGACAATGGTCATGCCAGGTGGTTTGTCTGCATTCTTGTGGAGCTTTGGCAGGAGATATAATACTGCCACTTTAGGATTGCGATTAAGTAGGAAGGAATACTCAATCCACTCTAGCAGACCTTTCTGTTGCCAATCCTTCAACATCCCATAGTAAGTGGTATTGGTTTTTTCCACAACCTGACTGGAAGAGATCTCATAACAATCTATACAGTTTATTTGTCGCATCCCCTCATCAATATAGTTGCTCACATCCATCACAAAGACATTTCCTCCTTTATCCGACTGACGGACAACAATGGAGGAATCACTTTCTAATGATTTGATAGCAAGACGTTCGCTTTTACTCAAATTATCCTCTGTCCAACCCTTCTTTCTGGCCAACTTTTTCAAATCACGGATGACTAAAGTCTCAAAAATGTCAATTCCACAGGTTGGTAACATGGGATTAAAGTTAGACTTGGGTTTAAATGTATTTGGGCAGTTCAGATTGGTGCTGAAGCCCAATGATTCAGCATCGATCGGTATCTCCAATGGTGTGTTCTGTTCCAATTCTTTGGCAGCAATTAGAGCCTCTACCTCACCAATAGACTCTGGGGCAGGGGGAACAATATCAATGATTTTACCAACATTTTTTACCTTCAAATAGTTCCACTAATGTTAACGCAATTTGTGGGTAAATTTGAATAAGTCAATGCGTTCCTGGGAGTAAGTGAAATTTGAAGTTGGGCAGAAAGAAAGGCCATACTGTAAAACTTCATGTTCAGTTTTAGAAAGTAAACGAGAAGACAGATTTAGACCCCGTGTTCCACTCCCATTGGGGTAACGTTCACTTTTCTTTTTTTTCCTTTATTTTCTCTAAAAAGGAGAACTATGGGTAGCTCTCAAGTTGAGGTTGGAAGCAACTCTCCTGTATAGAGCACCCTAAACACCAGCAACACTCTAAATTTTCTCTCCTCAAATGTCTGCTTTTCTATCAAAGTCTTTAAGCATAGGATTAGCACAGTGCCATCCACGTCGAGATAGAAAGGGACAAATTATTTTGCCATTTTTACAGCAATGTTTTTAAGCATAAGACTAGCACAGTACCATCCATGCTGAGCTGTAAAATGACAAACGCATTTCACCATTCCAGGCACAGTATTATAGCTTTATGAAATATGAAAGATGTACCTATTTGTTTGGAGGAAAGTTTTTTTTTCTTTTTGATCAGTTTATGTTAAGCTGAAGACACTGACTCCTTAAAGTCAATGTGTTATCTCCTCTGAAGATAAAGGTCCTGTGCTGTCTATCAGTATTACACCGAAGCATTTGATGCCATGCCACATTCAGTAAATAAAACACCAGTACTCTAGATATTCAGGAATATTTATGTACAACAAGATCAAAACCCCAAGGAACCACACCACACTACTGTGGGAACCAGGCGGATTGAAATACAATTGAGTGAGCATATTGTATTAAGAGAAAGATGATGAAAACTCTTCCAGGACTGCCTAAAAGTAATCAGCCAAGAAGGAAGGCAGTTAGTTATGGTCACCAATGAATGAAAGTGAAAAATCAAGCAAGAATTCCCATCATCTAAAAAGCAAACAGCATTACACTTGAAGGGTGGTCATCAAAAAGGTCAAATGTGAGTAGATTGCAGATTGGTATGAAACGCAGAAAATTTAATTGATTAACGTGGACTTGAATCTTAATATTCTCTACCTATTATGGTTCAGATATACGAACAGACTGATTCCAAAATTTGTAGCAAATTTCAAATGGATTTTGGTGAAAAAACTTACATTTTGCCAAAGCGAACTATGTACTAAAAGGTTGCATTACCGGAGGTCACAGAACAACATCTCTTATGATATTAACTAGGTAGGTTGCTATTTGCAACCCCACTCTTGTGATTGGAAACAAATACAGGGGTGGTGGCCTGCAAGAAAAGCCGTACAAAAGGGGGTGGTGATGGACGGAGCATCTGAATCAATCAAACACTCACACCCAGTCAAAAGATCTGGGTTTAATCCATCACCGTTCTTTAGCCCACTCTGCCACCCCAGATCAGACATGGCTATATGCCCAGATCTTTTGACTGGGTGTGAGTGTTTGATTGATTCAGATGCTCCGTCCATCACCACCCCCTTTTGTACCGCTTTCGGCTGCTATAAGTGTGGCAGGGTATGCTCAGACGTGAGTCCCTTGCTCACTTTGCCACTGGATTCAAGCAAGCCGGGCTGAAGACGGCTGGAATGCCAGAAACCGGTCCTCGGAAGCTTGTTTCTGGTCCAGGGAAGACATGGCTTGGCAGTTTGGGCTGGACTGTTCCCATGAGGCACAGGGTCAGACTGATTTGCATATAGCCATGTCTGAAATGGGGTGGCAGAGTGGGCTAAAGAACGGTGATGGATTAAACCCAGATCTTTTGACTGGGTGTGAGTGTTTGATTGATTCAGATGCTCCGTCCATCACCACCCCCTTTTGTACTGCAAGATAACCAGGCCACATTTCTGTGTTTGCATTAACCATTGGGAAACCTTTTCTAAAGAAAGCCATGTTCCTTAAAGAAACTAGTGCTATTTTAAAACAAGTCTCATTTGGATGCCTCTGCACCACTCCCTGAGGAAACTTTTCCGAGGCTACATTGCAAATCCATTACCAGCTCCTTTGAGGCGACCATAACAATTAAAGGTTTGTAACAGCAGTTGGAGTTTTCAAAAAATAGATACATCTCATTGTAAATCAATGTAAATATTTTCAGGGAGATATATCTATATTTTGCAATTCTTATTACAAAATAATTATTTTTTACAATTCAAAATGAGGCATTAAAACTACTTTACTGACTCGCAAAATATGTTTAATAAATGGGGATTTTCCAGTGCCAAAACCTGTGATTTTGCGAAATCACAGGATTTATGACTGTAAAATGGTTTTGTACATCTGTCACTGTATTATTTTGTAAATGGGCCAGAACCAAATTCTTTTTAGATTGCAGCCCTCTAGGTTCCTTTTTTACATCCTGTCAGAATTTAAACCCTTTTTGAACATCACGAAAAATTCCTTAGGCAAGAGAACGGTTAACGGCCTTAAGAGAAATTCATCCTTACCAGACAAATTCTAATCATTACACTCCTCCCCACCTACAGAATTACTATGTCAGCACTAAAATAATCTTGTGTTCCCCAGGTTCTGAAGGTCTCGAGCCAACAAACAAGAGTTCCAAGTCCAGGCATGGAGACTCTTTACCTCTGCATTTTACCACAAATTTGACTTAAAAACACAGTTGGTTACCAGCGTATTTCTGACTTTCGGCCCAAGTGCTGATTTAATAATCAGACATGAATTAAAACTTTATAAAATAATAATTAGAGGAGTGGTTCTTCAGCTCATCATCATCATCATCATCATTAGCATGGCCAAGAGAAGCAGAACACTCTTCAAGACAATCAAACACTCCCTTGCCTATAACTCCAATCCCACACTTATAACCAAATGCCGTTTCATGAGCCTCTCCTTCAGAGAAAAATACAGAAGATCCAATAGCACATTGACAACAACTAACCTCCTCTGACACTGCTTTCCTCAAGGATCATCATTCAAATCTCTATGTCTTACAGACCTCGGCGACAGCCTCAGGTACCTCAAAGCCACTTTCTAGGAAGAGAAGATCTAGCTTTCATCTTTCATCATAACGCTCTCTGGAGAATCTCTCTCACCATATTCAATGCCTCCCCGCTCAAGAACATTTTCCAGAAGCTTTCAATATAGGCCAGATCTTCCAACTACTGAAGAAGCCTCTGATGACCAAACCATCTCCCCCCAGGTCCACTACTCATCTACCCTTAAAGTGTAAGACAATTAAAAAATTGGTCTATGCACAATATGAAGATGATATCAACAACCAATGGTCTACCGATTGACTACCAATTTGGCTTCAGATTCTGCCTAAACACAGAGAGAGCTAGCTTAGAAATCATAGACAATACTGTTGTGACTGCAAATAGACGTCTTCCCCTGATATCACTCAACCTCTCAGGCCCTCAACACTCTGGAAATCCCACCCTTATACACACCCTAACATTTAAGTTCAACATTGTTACTGGGTTCCTCTAATCCAAATGATAAAAGTATGTTCACAAAGGCCCTCCAGTACCCCAGGATCCCATGTTGTTACTGGTCATCTTCAGCCTCTATCTGGAGCCCCTTAGGGTTCTACTCAGTAGTAACTTCAAACTCTGCCTGCACCTTAACCAGTACTGGATGCACAGAACCTAATTGAAGCTAAACAGCCCAAACGCCATATATCACCTTTTCACCACAATTACCTAGCAACAGCTCGTCCAAACCTGGCTGAACGACATGAACCTGGACAGATTCCAACCCCATCTATCCCTCAATGCATGTCACTCAGGATCACCATGGACACTGCCCTCCCCTTGAAGTAACACATCACCAAGAACCCTTGTTCTAACTCTTTTGGGTGAAGAAAGTCAAATCAATCCTCCCAAAAACAACTCCAGAAAAGCTGTTCAAGACCTTGTATGCTTGGTGGCAACATCTCCACCATGGCTTTCAGATTCAATACTGGTGCCCATTAAAGGCATCCTACATGGCACATCAAGCCGCATCAGGCACATTAACAAATATGAGCAGATGGCCCTCCTCCACCATGATAGAATTCCACTGTTTCCTTTTCCAGCTTGTACCATCTTTAAAACCAAATGCATCATCTACAAAGCCATCACAACCAGCAATCTCACCTATCAAACTGAGAGGCTCACAATATAGTGGTTCTTGGCACACCTGTCACCTGGACACCATCGGCAAAAGACAAAGAAGGGCAAAAAAGAAACAAAAACTAGGTAACAGGTCTTCTTTATTTATGCACAAGGATCTGGATCAACATTCCAGTATCCATAAAGTCCATCCTAAACCTTGTCCAATTTGGGACACATCACGTTAAAAAACACTACATTGCAACTAAGTAACAGTCCACTTCCACTCTAAGGACCTGGATACCCCTCAAATCACTCAGTGTATCTTTGCTCTACAGTGCCCCCTGCATTTTAGCTATGTTCAAAATATATAGATACCACATGCACACATATGTACATACATACACACATATAAATGACTGGTTTTGGAGAGATCCACACACTAAAGAAGCCAGTGACATTGGATCCTTCAAACCTATATCAGAATTATTTGGATATATTGTTAGCTTAATAATAAAAGCTAATGTAGGAGCTCATTTCAATTTTGGTGTTCCAGCTGCAAAATGCTGTGGCTGACATTTTTCCATTAAATGATTCCTGCTACTCCAACATCATGTTGTTAGTGCCTCGTCTGCCAAAAGGTTTGGAGGAAAAGATACCAGATTTAAAGGTTATTATATGAGATGCGCTAAATTGGGTGGCTACTCTGACGTCATTCTGGCAGTGCTTGGTCTGCCAAAAGAGTGTTCCCTTAGGTAAGCTTGCAGCAACTCCACCAATCAGGAACTCTGCACAGTGTCACTTTCTTAATGCTGTTATTTTTAGGTCTGGCATTAGCAAAGCCATTTTAATTTTTCTACAATTATATATATAATATACTTACTTAAAGGGGTTTTCCACCACCCCGCTTCATCCATTTGTCTATTGTTGTGTCATTCCCATTAAGCTTCTGCCACAACAGGATACAGCATGGGAGTATGGGTTAGCCTACTTAAGTCAATGGTTATCTTCACTTCGAATTACTGCAGTTTGCTCTTTCACAAGGAGCACATCCAGACACAAGGTATTTCCCTTCAGTGCTAGTGTTTTCGTTTTTTACTTTAGTGTTGTCTTTGTGTTTCGAGCCTAGTGTGATAGCAGGACACTTTTAATGTGAGCACAGAATCAGCTGTATCAGATCCCATCTCCTACTAATGCTGTTATAAATTCCTTAGTAGTAGTGGCCTCGTTTATCTGACTGACTGCTACTATTTCACATCAGACCACATGAACAGCAAGTTCTCCTGCCAGCTCCTCCTGCAACAGTTCTTCTGTCCATGTTGCCCACAGTCTGCTACCCTCTGCTGCCTGTCTACCTGCTGTCCCCAGTTTGTGCCTTTGCTGCTCGTTTCTTGCTCTGTTTTGTCTTTTCTGCTAATTTTTCCACCCTCTGTTCTGCCCTCTGTTTTGCATTTTCTGCTCCTATTTCTGCCGTCTGTTTGACCTTTTCTGCCCATTTGTCTGCCCTCTGTATGGCCTTTTCTGCTGATTTTTCTGCCCTCAGTTTTGCCCTCTTCTTCTCTTTTTTACCTTTTTTGCTTGTTTTGCTGCCCTCTGTTTTGCTGTCCCTGATCGGTTTTTGCCCTCTATTTTACCTTTTTCTGCTCGCCCATTTAACTGCCCTCTGTGTTGCCTTTTTCTGCTTGTTTTGTTTTTCTGCCCTCTGTTTTGTCTTTTCTGCTTGTTTTTCTGCCCTCTGTTTTGCCTTTTCTGCTCGCTCATTTATCTGACCTCCGTTTTGCCTTCTTCTGCTTGTTTCTTCCTCTTCCTTCCATTTCCTCAAGACCTGGCTTTTTGAGGGAGACCTCGCACCCCCGGCATCTGGTTACCCCCAGGGGTGACAGCGGAGCACTCTACAACTGCTGATTGACTGAACTCTGAATATAAGCTAACCAATGTGCTCTATCAATCTTGCCAACTTTATCGTTCTTACTTTTTCTTTCATTTTTTCTTTCCTTCTTTCTTTTCTCCTTTTTTGCCTTCTTTTTCTCTTTCTTTATTTCTTTCCATCAATACTTTATTCCATCTTTGCTTCTTTCTTTGTTTTCTTCATTCTTGCTTTCCTTCTTACCTTTTTTCTCTATTTCCTTCCCTTTCCTTTTTTATCGCGACCTTTTTTCCATCTTTCTTAATCTACATTCTTTCCTTTCTTTTTTCTTTCTTTCTCTCCTTGTCTCTCTTTTTTCCTTCTTTCCTTGTTTCTTCTTTCTGCCTTGCTTTCTTTTGTTCGTTAGTTCATTCTTTCTTCCTCTTTTTTCTTTGTTTCTACTCATCCTCCATGTCTTATTTCTTTCCTTCCTTTTTTGATTCCTTCCTTTCTTTATTTCTTTCTTCCTTTGTTTCCTTCTTTCTTGCCTTTTTACTTGATTACTTTCCTGTTTTCTTTCGTGCCCTCTTTCGCAAAGGCAAGTAGCTGCCAGACCAATTGGGTTTTTAGGTATGTGCTAGGAAAGACATTTTGTTTTTACAAAAATTGTGTGCTTAACCCATATACTTTTATGAATTTTCAGCCAGACTTCATCCATTAGTCTGTGATTGGGTCAGCCACATTTTTCTTCCATTCATTCCAGCATGCATAAAAAATGTCATGGCTGACTTCACTATAACAATAGCATGCTGTCCTTTCACAGTGACCACATCCACACACAAAGTAGTTCCCTTCAATGCCAGTGAATTGTATGGCAATGTCTGCAAAAAAAAAACAGCTTTGCTTTTAGATATTTTTTGTAGATTGATGAGGGCCCAGCAGCTTCTTCAGCAAAAAGGTGCTACAGAAGTCATAACAAAACAAGAGTTGCCAAAAGGTTAGCAGCCAACGCCAGACACATTGGCTTTTGGAAATTAATTCTGCAAAATTTAGCAGACTTCCTGTGGCCTCCCTTTAAAAATAAGTTTCATGCCTATATTGAGACTGATGTAGGGACATGCTTACTAACATTTTGAGCTGGCTATACATCACAGAATTGGCACAAACCAGGCCCTAATGTTTATTTGTAATTGACTTTCCATCGCAAACTTGTTGTGCATGAAAGTTGTCTACAAGTAACGCAAAGCAGCGTTTCACCATGCTTTGCTTACTTTGCGTCAGTGGGGCATCCATCCCATGAGTGTACCATAGGCTTTCCCATGCAACCACCCACGGTTTTCGATGCGAAGCCCCATCTACTAACAATGGAAGACGGCATTTTGCTCCCAAAAAAAAATTACTCTTTGACATTGGGGATAACTTGGAGAAATGCTTTTATTTTTCCAATATTTCCGGACTTTGCATGTGTGCTGCACTGTTCAGCACCCATTCAAAGTTGGGAATGGTTTACAGTTTGTGTAGGCATAGCATTCTGTCCTGGAAGGTTCATCTTCCAATACAATACCTATGCTAGACATGTCGCACTCCTTTGAACTATGGTGCAAAGTGATGTGATAGGCAGCCTGATTGTGCCAGTACTAGAGAGAGCAGGACAGTGTCATATCTCAGTAGATATAGCATTTTCCTGCTCTGTCACGTAATGCAGTGCAGCAACTTTGTTCGCTCCCCTGCTTTGCGTGACATTATTGTTGATTTGCCTGCTTCGATTTTATCAATAAATAATTATTATTAGCAGCATTTTGTTCTATATAAGGAATCTTCCTGTAATGGCACATGCTTCTAACTAAGATGGTGTATTAAATATTGACACATTATAGTTTTTATTCGTTACTTTATCAGTACAAGTACTAGTAATATTTTTACAATGATCTCATTGAGTTTTGTCCTCGGCCAGCATTTGTACGAGATGTATTTTCTGACAGGATATTTCACATTTTTTGGATTAAGCATTTATTTTCTTTGAGTCTTTGGGAAGTACAATGAGCCTGATTGTTTGGGCTTGGTAGTTTTTATTTTCAATGCACAAGAGCAGCAAATACTTGAGAGATTATGTCATTATTGACATCTTGGTTGCAAACATATCAGTAGAGAACTTTTCCAGCTGTGTTTGTTATTCTAGTTTAACAATTGTAAGCTAAAGTACTAGAATATTTAGTGATACTGTAATACTTGGCAAAGCTCAAAGATAAACTCTGTGAGAGGTGCAGTTTCATGCATGAAACAACATACACGATTCTAAACAAGTAATAAAGAGATCTATTGAAGGCTATAAACCTCCTTTTCATTACAAAGGTGCGCCTGTGCTCTGCATTCTGTAATGTACAAAGGGAGAGAACCGTAAATTCTCCGCTCCAGGACACAAAGGGGGATCTTTACAAGGCAATGGATCAGCACAGACCAGCACACAATTTAGCAGCGTTTTGCTGCTACATTAAAAAAACTCAGGGATGGGGGCGTGGCTACGGGCCGAGCAAAATGGCCGCTTAGTCACAGAGCTCCCGGGATTTTTCAGCCCGTTTCATAAATCCACTCAAGAATCCGCATAACTGGGGTCATTTGAGGGCTCCGCCTGAAGTCGGAACCCAAGCGGCGCACATCGCCCTTACTCCGGTAAAAATCCAAGGCTGCTGCCGAAAGTTATCGCCGCCTGAATGAGTGAGGCCTAGAAGCGCCCAGTGAGTCGGGGACTAAATTTGCCAGTGAGGCTGGAGGTGGACATGCAGAGGTGCGAAATTTAACGCAGCTGAAAACCAGGGACACACAGGCGCCGATTTTGCCTTCATTGCTGCACCCAGTGGTAACCGCTCTGATCCCACATGCCTGGGCCCCGCTATGTGTGAGTGACATACCCCCGGTTGTTGGCGCTGGGGCCGGCCTTGTCCTGCAGATCTGACACGGGTCCACCAACGGCGAGAGAGGTGAGCATACGAGATGGGGGATAAAGCAGGGAAGATGTTAGCCTGGTTAGACAGGAAAGAAAGACCGAATAAAGTCATTGCACAATTGGCATCACCCACAGGCTCCATGATCTCTGATCCTAATGATATAGTCAACATCTTGGCCGACCATTATGAACAAATATACCCTCCTCGGGCGTCTTACACGGTTGCGGAAGCATATGCATATATTAAGGCTCTAATGATCCCAAAGCTCTCCCCTGAAGCGGCGCTCCTGCTGGAGGCAGACATTACCACTGATGAAATACAGGCAGCTACCTATTCACTGGCATCTAGCAAGGCGTTGAGGCCAAATGGGCTCCCAGTTGAACTGTATAAAAGGACGGTGCAAACAACGGCCCCCTTCTTCCTAGACATGTTAACTGATAGCCTTGAGGCGGGGGAGCTGCTGAGGGATCAGCGACTGGCCACAATCTTTGCAATCCACAAGCCGGGCAGACCAGAGACTTCTTACCGTCCGATCTCTCTTATAAAAGCGGAGCCTAAGATTCTTGCCAAACTACTGGCGATACGGCTGACTCCACACCTCTCATCCTTAGTAAGCCCAGATCAGTCGGGGTTCATGCCGCATCGGAGCACGGCCCTCAACCTCCGTCAGCTCTACGCGGTCCTGGCGTGCACAGCATATATTACTGAGCCTGCAGTCATCCTTACACTCGACGCTACTATGGCGTTCGATACTGTGGAATGGCCCTATCTGTTCGTGGTGGTCCAACACATGGGATTCGGTCCCAAATTCTGCGCCTGGATTGCTTTGCTATACACTAAACCCTTGGCGCATGTCGCCGCCAACGGGTACATCTCACAAGATTTCCCTCTTGGCCGAGGCACGAGGCAGGGATGCCCACTGTCTCCGTTGCTTTTTGAGCTGATCTGAGAACCACTTGCGATCTGGATTAGGTGGGAACCCTCTATCAAAGGACTCTGCTGGACCGACGTATGGGAAGATCGTATATCCCTATACGCATATGATATCTTTTTATATCTCACTTTCCCCCAAAAAACTATTCTTGAGTTACTGAACGTTCGGTAGGGTATCAGGCTATAGGATTAATTGGACTAAGCCCATCCTTTACGTCCTCGCTGGCCCCCAACCTGTACTACCCGTGAGCTGCCCCCTGAGAACCACGGCGGTAGTGTTCAAATACCTGGGTATCTATATCACGACGGACCAAACGAGTTTTACACTTTAAATCTCCGCCCCCTTTTAGAGTGGTTTAAACGTGACGTTAAAGTGTGGCAGGCTCTCCCCATCATGCTTTTGGGCAAGGCGGCATTATATAAAATGATGGAACTCCCGTGCTTTTTGTACGTGCTTAAAAAAATACCCCGTCTCTGGTCCCTGTAACATATTTCAAAGCTATAGCTGCGACAGTCTCCCATCTATTGTGGGGCGGGAGAACACCCCGAATCGCACAAGAGAAGTTAACTAGAGGCTGGTATGATGGGGGATTGCACTTCCAAATA
The DNA here is from genome assembly GCF_964263255.1 of Lissotriton vulgaris. Lineage (NCBI taxonomy): Eukaryota > Metazoa > Chordata > Amphibia > Caudata > Salamandridae > Lissotriton > Lissotriton vulgaris. Next base: position 2,123,227,127 of record NC_141687.1, on the reverse strand, counting down.
TTGAACTCTATTATTGGGCAGCACATCTTAAGCAAATACATTTCTGGTTACACGCCCCACAGACCGAGCCGGCATTCCTTGCTGACAGACAGTCTCTGGAGTGTAAGGGGCTGTTAGGCAATCTTTACTTCCGACGCCTGCCTCCAGATTTAATTGGTCAAATGCAACATTCCATAGAGCTCTGGTACAAGGCTAACAGGCGTCTTCACTGTTCGGGGACTGTCACGCAGATGACACCGTTGTGGGACTCCTGCAAGTTGGGCTTGCTGCATAACAGTAAGGGGTTCCAGGCTTGGGACACCATTGGCATCTTGGTGGTGGGTAATCTCTGGAAGGAGGGTAAAGTGGTAGATTTTTCAGACCTACAAACACAGTACGAGATGTCGCAGACGGAGAAGTTCAGATACTTACAAATTAAGCATGCACTCCAGTCGGCTATACCGACGCGTACTGTCCTACAGGAATCCTCTCCTCTTGAAGATAGACTTCTGACAGAACATATGCCGGAAAAGGCCACTTCTTTGACTTATCGAAAACTCATTAACAATCTCCCAGACATGACGTCCACATTGAAACAGTACTGGTTCAGGGAAGTGGGCTCCTTTGAGGACTCCGAATGGCAGGAGGCCCTTTCCTCCCCCTGACAAACAGCAATATACTAGAACGACATTACACAAGATAGGGAAAGCTACACATAAATTCTGCCTGCGGAACTGCGGGGAGGAGGGAACGTTCTTCCACACCATTTGGGACTGTAGATACATGGCGACATACTGGACAGCGGTAATGAGCAGGATTTCCCAGACCATAGATATATCCTTGTTACCTGAGCCTTGTCGCTGCTTACTAAATGTATAGGAACCCAATGATCGAAACCACCGGCAATAAGATTGGGTAATGTTGGGCATGATAGTGGCAAAGTGCAATATCGCCATGTTATGGGGTTCAGCAGTACTACCAACACTCAGAAAGTGGTGCAGGGATATGGATGAGACGATGGCGGTGGAGAGGGCTGTCTTTATCCACCGTGGCTGCCCACGGAAATGGGGAAAAATATGGGGGGCATGGAACAAGTTCAGGGGTGATTTTTGTGAGCCACCATGCATTGAGGAGGGAAAGGTTGACTCAGACTAGGAGAATCCTTATGTAGTACAATGAAGAAATGTTGTTGTGTCAATATACCCGTTTTCACTTGTATCCTACCAATGACTGAAGTTGAGTTGAGCCAGAACGAACCACGCTATATGTTGTATTGACTGTATGTATCACTGCCCCGATTGCTGTGTTAATGGAAAATAAAAAATATTTTAAAAAACTCAGGGATGCAAAGTATTTACAAGAATATGGTGCACCCCTCTGTTTTCCCTTGCGCTGGCGCTAAAATAAGCTCCCTAGCGCCAACACAGACATCCTTGCACCATAGTTCAAGGTGCCTCAGTTGCAAGGGTGTCTGTGTTGTAGGGATGACTGTGTATGTGCCGAAAGGGACACCTTTCCTTCAAATAAGAAACCTTTAAATGGGATTTGCTCTTTTAAAGCAGCACACATAGAAAGAGCAAAAACCAGGAGTAATAAAAGTATTTATCCTTATCCTCATTGCCCCAATGTAACAATGTAACATCTACTATTCAGTAGTGTTAGTTTTTGCCTCTGCCTCAGATTCTTGTAAATCTGGGCCAGTGTCAAAAAGCAATGGGTGTTGCGGCGGAATGCCCACAGCAACACCCATTGCATACCCCTTTCACACAGATACCTGCATGAATGGGACGATATTTACAAAGCGACGTTAAGCCAAGTAAAGCGGCGTAACAGAGCTTTGTAAATATGGAGCAGCGCATTGCGACACTAGAACATCAGAAAAAGTGACGTTCCAGTGGCGCCCTTGTAAATATTCCCAAAACATTTTAAGGCATGAGCAAAGTGATAAGTGCCCAGGGCCCCCGCCATCCAAAGGGTCCCATGGGAAAGTCAACTTTCTCTCCCGCTGTCTATTTCTGAATGCCAGCCTCTCTCCTCTCTGCCTCTATCATTCTTACCCCAATTTATTGTCGGGATTTTGGGGGCTCTGGCAAGGCATAGATCAACTGTTTTGATTTACCCCCACTTCTGAAAGTTTGTTTGGCATCATGCGGGCTTTATTTACCCAATAATGAGTGATACAATTCAAATTTGTTCGAAATAGGGGGCCCCAAAATCTTTCAGAGGACCCCAAAATTCCTTAAAACGACACTGCTCCAGGTGAAGACTCTAAATACAGAGTAGAATCCTCCAGCTGATTTTACTCGCAATAATATTCCCATGGTGGAGGTAATTCAGTCAGTGGATTATGCTCCGTATTTAGAGGTCCTTGCAATTATGGGGCGATCCCACTGCTAGAATAGGCAGAAAATGGTGTGAGGTTAGTGGTAAGTAGGTGTTAGTGTAAGCGATGCCTCTTCCTAGATCTAAATAGGTTAGATTGTAAGCAAAAATGGTCAGGAGAGCACAATCCTAAAATGTGAATATGTACAAGACTAATGCAGTATATAGTATCAAGTATCAAGTGGTGCCAGACTTTCCAGTGCACCTCATATACTATTGAGGTGATCTTGTAGTACGTTGGTGTTACAACACACTGCAAAGACATATTGTGACCCAGGATTGGGCCACCGTAACTTTTTTTGAAATGGTTTGACCAAGACGCGTGCGGTAGTTTACTTTGCTCTATTTATTATCTCCTTGCTCGGATTGGAAAATGTTTAACTAATTACTGAGTCCAGCTTGATTGATTTCATCTTGCCATTGATTGTGGTTATCATTTATGTGGGACCCATTTGGATAATTTCATAGTGGCTACATATTAGAACCCATGGTGTGAAACCCCATTTGATACTCATCCAGTTATATATTTTGCGATCCACCCAATCAGGCAATTTGAACTGTTGTTGTTTTTCTGGAGCCTCAAGTTTACTATATCATCTACCTGATTTGATGATACATGTGCCGCATTAGTCTACCTCATTAGCCTAGAAAAAGTCCTCGTACTAATTCATGGTACGGACGAAACAGGTGTCGGCTGTTGTTTTATCCATTGGGAAATCACTTTTAAGAATCAATAAAGAAAAAGATGACTCAAAATATGAACTTTATTTATCTATTTGTCCTGTACCATATGAGAAGTTGCTGACTATATTTGGATTCTTTGCTGTTTTAACTATATACTGCATTAGTCTTGTACATATTCACATTTTAGGATTGTGCTCTCCTGACCATTTTTGCCTATATGTATATTTGTCAATCCTTTGGCTTGACAAGTTTTGTTCCCTCCTGGTAGTGGGGGACATTGGTCCATGTAGCAGTCCGTCTTTGATATTTAGAAAGATCTTATTGACTGTCCAGTACTGTTTATCATTTCACTAATATTAGTGTATGTGCGTTTTTTTCCAATTCTTTGGAAACACCACTACCGAGCCTTGTATGCATTTAGGTTAGATTGTAAGTTCTTATGAGTCACAAGGTAAACATCCTGAAAGTCGCTTTGATTGCTCTCCTGAGGGCAGCTGTTGGATGTATGCAAATGTATGAAAAGTTAAGGAAAATCAGTATATTTAAGCCACAAACAACAGCAAGTGAAAGCATATGCAAAGACTGCAGTCAGCTTTCGTTAGCAAGAACCTGTCCCCAATTTTGCTGCTGTGGTCAATATTTTAGATGCAAAAATAGGCCTTTATTTTTATTTATTTATTTAATTTTAATCTATTTATTGAACTTTTTTGCATAGTAAGTAATAACTGGTCACAGAGTAATTTACAGTGGGTAAGCACATGTACATCATAGTTACAGATATCAGTTTGATCAGTATCATCAAACGTCTGGGAGACGAGGTTGGTTATTTGCTCATAGAAGTGGTAGTACCTGCAACACTAACATGGTATGTGTACAATAAAAAGAGATTGATACACAGAACTGTAAACAGGCCCCGCATCACCTGCGTGTACATTGCAGTCGGGCCCATTAACCCTTGGCTGCGGCAGTAATTTCTCTGCGGCGCTTTGGAGGAGGGGGGTCGCGCGGTGCCGCTATGCTTGTGACGGAACCACTCTATCACGAGCCACGGACGGGCTGTGCTTATGACGGAGTGGTTCCGTCACGGCCCCACCCACTCCATAATTCGCCCGCACAGGCAGGGAATCAGTGCCGCGTGGGCGGAGCGGCCGGCATGACGGAACCACTCCGTCATGAGCACATGCCACCCGTGGCTCCTGACGGAGTGGTTCCGTCACAAGCATGGAAGGGGTTAAACTTACATTACGCCATTGACGGATCCAACTACCCCAAACCAGTAGCGCATTGGGCGGGCAGGAGCATTCAGAGGTGCGTCAAGGTCACAGAGTGCAGACTGAAAGATGGTTAGCAGTGTGTCCCAGCTGGCAGAGAAGGGTATTTTCGCAGGCCACTAATGTCTTCTCTCTGCAAGGCCGTGCTCTCCTAGGCGTACACTGAGCATGCCCAAGCAGGCATCACAGGAAGGGCGGGAGATTTCCATCTGCGTGTAATCAAGCGCTCGGGCAGCAAGAGAGCCAGATTGAGGAATCGTGTAGTGACCCTGTTTTTCTTGGTCCTGTGCAACATGCCCAACAGGCATATCTCCCATGTATGCATCTTCCCCTACCAGCGAACCAGGTGAGTTGTGAAGCCCTGCCAGTTTTGTGCAAGGGAGACGCAAAAACATGTGTAGGGAATCTGCACTGTTCATACAGCAACTGGGACAGCCACCGTCTGTGCAGTGGAAATAGCAATTTATTTTATTTGGGTGTGGTACGCGCTATGGAGTATATATTACTGGATGAGCCGGAAAGGGGCGTTTCAAGAAACTAGTATGGAATAGACCAAGATAGCCTGGCACTCTTTCTTGGTGCAAGGGCAACCCAGGTCCCCATCTCAATAAAGCCTCAAACAAGATAGAGATACGGTCGTGTGAATTAGCAATGAACAGGCAACCCAGTGTCTTAAATGGCAGCCAGTCCCCATGACATGCAGATATTGCACAGTGAGGTGCATTTTGTGCTCCAGCTGTATGTTACTCCAATGTTCTCCCAGCATACGAATGAGCGAAGTGTATTGTAGAAATTGACCCGGGTGTAGCCCAGCTTCTGTGACGAGTAATTTCATTGGGAAGATGACTCTGTCCTGATATAGATCCCCCAAAGTATAAAGGCATGCTGCGTATCTAGTAGCAGGAGCGCTCGAGTATATGGCATCATTGCCCAGATAAGGAGAGGCATCTCCAGTAGTAGCAATAGGCAACCTGCAGAAGAGGGGGCCTGGGTAATGTTGATCCAGAAATGGGATGGAAGAGATAATAAAGTTTACTTTGAAAAACCCTGCGACGTGTGGTGTGCCAGAAAAAGTCACCTGTCAGTTGTTCCAGTGAGTGCAAGAATAGCTTGGTAGAGGGCAAGGTTAGCAAAAAAGTACAAAAGGCTCAGTAGCATTGCCATTTTTGTAAGGACTTTGGGCCAGGCTTTGCAATTCAGGTGGGACTGTTCCTACTGGAGCAGGGTCAGGTCTAATTTCCATATAGCTGGGTCCAAACTGAGGTGGCATGGTGTGCAAAATAACAATGAATTGGGATTCCGCCTAAGCGATTACCAGTGGCTGATATTAATTTAAGCATTACATCCATAACAGTTTTGTATACCAATTGGCTCGGAGTTTATGGCGAACTACAGTTTTTATCTGTGAGGAAACTACTGACAGCATAAAGCCCAGCTTTCCAGTCATAATAACACAGACTACCACACAGATCAAATATTAGTACTGAAGATTAACTCAGAGATCTTACCTGGATGTTTCCTAAATTCAATTAGAGCTCTGCTATTAGTAAAATATAAACTCACTCATAAGTCTGTTCCTGTAAAAACGTAAGCTAGAGTTTATTTCCTAATAATACCTATACTTGCTCAGAGAAATTTTGATCATGCAGATATACAAAACTATCCACTTACACCTACATAGCTCACTTGGTAATACTTACACCTATTCAAAGTAAGACCTTTCAGAATGCTTATTCTCACTAAGAGTACTTATGGTCATACACACTCATTCATTGCTCTGTTCTTACTCAGAACTCTGTACCTCATAAATTATGGGTCATAATAAACATCATACTCTGAGATCTACTTTCGCTAATATCCAGATAGCTGTCCTCTTCATTAAGTTATGCTTGATAAGTTATATTTCTGGCCATGAAAATACACAGATTTGTTTCTAGCTGTGCTCCCAATAGTTCATAAAATCATTAAAAGATCAGCACTTGACAATTCATGTGCTACTAGCTGTGCGGCTGATAACCTCAGGTATCACTAAAGGGCCGATTACGATCTTGTCCGGAAAGCATTTTGACCAATTTGGTTCCAGAATGCTCTTCGAACGATTTTGATGCATCCAGATGCTTCCGTATACGATTCAGTTGGACTCCCATTGACTTCAATGCAAGCCTGTGTTCCAAACTAGAACACAGGCTCCCATTGAAGAAAGAGATGGCTGGGGAAAATCATGCACCCTGTGGCAGGCACCCCATGGCTTGCCACACTGTACATGGTTGGAAAGGTGGGTCCCTTGGGTACCCTCACGGGCCCGATTCAGAAGGCCCCGGGTGAAGGGAGGCCTGCTGCAGGCCCCCAAAGACAGATTCCGACAGCCATTTAGTTTCGGGCAGACTGAATCGGAATGGATGTCTAAATCGCGCTCTCTCGGAACCTGGGCCATAGAGCTGTACAATTTTGCTCCAAAAGACTCACCCTGTCCGAATGCCTTTCAGAATAGATTCGGACACCCCTAACGGTTTCTGGGCATTGTAATCGGTTGTTGAGAACTGTGTATGATTCAGGCAGAAACAAGGGTTCCGAATCTGATTTGGCAAACCCAAATTCGATTCTGAGCCCTTCTGAACGGCATCCTAATCGATCCCTAAGATGGAAGCTCTTGATGATACGTTGACTGACTCCATGCTTTGTTTCTGGATATTCCCAAACTCACTCAGTGGTCTGAGACCTAGGTTTCACTCTAAGCTCTGCTCTTGGTAATACAGATTTACAACAATCTCTGTTTCTAACAACAACCAGAATATATGTTCTGCTGTTGATAATACTTAAATTCAGATCCAGTTCTGCTCCAGCTCAGTCAGAAATGCTCTAATTCTGATCTTTAAAAAAATATTGTTAGCCCTGCCCTTGGTCATACATAGACCAACTAAGTATTACACGTCTGACAGTAAAGGTTTACTAGAACTGTTTTAATAATGCCAGTATTAAATGATCTAATCATGGTAATCCCAAAAACATTCTGAGTTTTGCTCCTGATATTATTCATACTCACTTGGAGATAAATGTCTGATATTTCATTTATTGACGCAAAGCTTTGCTTATTGTAACACCCTGACTCAATTGCAGATCTCTTCTTGATATTTAACATTAACCTAGAGTCCATCTCCTGACAGCTGAAAGACCTGCTCAAAGATTGACCTATAACAATATTCAGTTTCTCAGAGGTTATGGCCTGCTCTCTTGATGTCAGAGAAACACTGTTACCAACCAAGTAGAGTTTTGGTCCGTTTTAGGCTCTGTGAGAAAGTGGTTTATTAGGTGGTGTGGATTGAGATCCACCGCAAGTATTAAAGGCCCTATAAAACTGTACTCAGGTATATGCAGAGACATTAAATAAGAAAGATGCTGAGTCCTATGATCTCATGAAGGGTACCCTGATTGAGGGCTGTGGACTTACCGCTGAAGAATACAGGATAAAATTAGGAGAGATGTGAAACGGACTTGTGCGGTCGGAGTGAGGCTCACGAGATTAAGATTCTCCCCTTAATTATGGCGGCGAGAACACAGGGCAAGCAGGCTAAGCCGGAGTTGGGAAGAGAGTTATTGAAATCTCCAGCGGTAATTAAATCTCCACCGGCGACCAAGGGAGAGAGAAAAAATAGAAGGAAAACACAACAAAGAAATGCCCTGAAACAAAAATCAAATGCAACTGCTGCTGAGTCGTGCAGAAAAAATAAATATAATGTCTTGAGAAAGCAAGTTGAAGAAGATCTTGATATCGATGATGACTTGGAGGAGGGCGAGAAGGACGGGGACGCAGAGAGTCTTTCTCTGTCAGAACTCTCAGCAGAATTAAGTATGCTGGCTGTCGATGAGAAGGGAGAGGCAGGGAGAAAGGACAAGGGAGTGGAGATAGGCCAAGTGGAAAAAGTGGATAAAGTGGTGGACAAAGGGGTCAAGGCTGATAAAACATCTATAGCTAAGGGCTCTGAGAGTCAATCAACCCCTAAGCAATACTCTCTTTTTTCTAAACCCCTTCTCCAACAGGGGCAACTGTCGAGCACCCCCGCGCGAGGCGAGATCAACCGAGAGGGGGGAAATGGCATGCCGGACCGAGTTGTCTCTAATACCGGAGGGAATATAAATAGCCTCATAACGCCTGAGACACCAGTGACAGCACAAGGGGCGGCAGTAGGCTCAGAAGATGCAATTCCAGCTGCACAATTTACATTAACTATGGCCTCCCCCTGTGCCGCCCTACCTCAGTCCCTCCTACAACCACAACCACCGGCTCAGCTGACTACTAGCCCAAGCCATAAGCGAACAACGAAAGCTTCCGGACAAGACCGTAGCCTACAAGCATCTCATGACTCCCAAGAGGACGGCTTGTCCTCCCTTCTGAATGCCATAAAAGTGAATGGTATTGAAGACATACTTGGAACCATTCTTCAGGAGCTAAGAGATTTTAAGAATTCCCAGGCTCAGGAAATATCCCAGCTGCATAGTAGGCTCATGAAAAGGGAGGAGTGCCTCAGCAGCCTTCCGTTGAGAGTCTCCTAAGCTGAAGCTCGGATTTCGACTTTAGAGGACTCCTTAATGGCAATGCAGAAAGTTCTTTCAGAGTCTAACAAAGAGAAGGCTCAACTAGCGGGAAAAATGGAGGACCTTGAAAACTACAATAGGAGGTCCAACCTACGGCTAGTAGGCATACCAGAGGGGCTGGAAGATACGGACGTAGTTAAATAGTCAGAGTCCCTCTTGAAAAAAGCGATACCTGAGCTCCAGGGCGATCTAACGATCACAAGGGCGCACAGAGTCCCGGCGTATAAACCTAGGAACTTGAAATATCCCCGTACAATTTTGCTCAATTTTTCAGACTTTAGGGTGAAAGAGAAAATTCTAAATACTGCATTTTCCAAGAGATCTATCAACGTGGAGGGGGCGAATAACTTTCGGATATTCTCTGATATGTCGGCGGCATCTGCCCATAGACGCAGGGACTTTGTTAAATTGATTGATGCTTTTAAAAGCAAGGAAGCTCAAGCCATTATAGTGCAGCAATCAAAACTTAAAGTGTTGGCCAAAGGGAAATTTTTTATATTTACAATCCTGCACGAGGCTCAGTCTTTCCTTGAAGGTATTGGTTTATAAATTCGCAGCTGAGTTTTCAACTTCTTGAATGGCGGACACATGGTGGAGACAGGAAGCACACAAGGATGCAATGAAATGGCATCCAAAAAGAAGAAATATCAGAGAAGGACGGAAGCGGGACACGGGGGGTTACCGTCCACTCTAGGCCTGGCAAGCCAAAGAAAAGCAGGTCCGCAATAGGATAGATCAACTGACTGACCCTATCACTAAATTACATGCTAAGCCCACCACCTCCATTGGTGAGCTGTTTTTGAAACATTATGAGGGAGTTTACCAATCAACTGAAGAAGCTACATCTGATTCCATTAAGGAGTTTTTAGAGCCACTTGCAATACCTAAATTAGATGATGGGAGCAAGAAATTCCTCACAGAGGACTTCACAATGTTAGAATTAGATGAGGTGATTGCCTCCCTCCCCAACGGTAAGGCTAATGGGGAGGATGGTCTTCCTATCGAATTTTAAAAAAAATTTGGAGGAACCCTTTGTAAAGAATTACTGCTTTTAGTTAACCATTTACTTAAAGGAGGGCCCCCTCCGGACTCTTTTCATTCAGCTGTGGTGGTCAGCATTTAAAAAAAAGGAAAGGACAAGGAAAACATAAATTCTTATAGACCCATAAGTCTTTTAAATACAGATTATACAATGTTTACAAAACTTTTAGCAAACCAATTGAACAAAATAGTAGGATCTCTAGTAGCCCATGATCAGTGTGGTTTTATTGCAGGCAGGCATCTTGATTCAAATACCAAATTTTTATTGGAGGCGCTAGATTGTTTGACGATCAACAAGGTGAAGGCTGAAATTTGGCTTTTAGATGCAGAAAAAGCCTTCGATCTAGTGTCATGGGACTGCCTTTTTGCTATTTTGCATAGTTTTAATTTCCTGATTGTTTTTATTTCTCTTTTAAAACAACTTTATATGAATTCTAGGGCACAAATTATCATTAATAATACTAACATTGGGACGTGTCGGGTCACTAGAGGCACCCGTCAAGGATGTCCCCTGTCGCCAATTTTATTTGCGCTATTCATTGAACCTTTGGCAATCGCGATCAGGAACATAAGGTCCGACACAGCCCTAGTAGCTGGTATGACAAATATAAAATTATATGCAGATGACATTGCCCTTTTTTTAGATTCTAAGCCCGCAAGTCAATTGAAATTTTTTTTAAAAAAATTCTGACTTCCAAAGATTAGGGTGTTACAAGATTAATGTTAACAAAACGGAAATTATTTTAGCCAACTGCACTATAGACACTTTAATTCCAGAATTTAGGCAGATATACAACACATCCCCAAAGAGATACCTGGGAATATTCATATCGGATAATTTGGATGATCTGTATTGATTGAACTATTTACCTCTGTTAAAGAAGGTGGGGTCTCTTTTTGATCGCTGGAATTTATTACCCTTGTCTTTAATGGGACGGGCAGCCCTAGTACGTATGTCGGTTCTGCCTCTTTTTAATTTTCTTTTCAGCGCCGCACCCTGTGCTATTCAGATCTCCTTTTTTAAAACAGTAGACGCTTTGATCTCCTCTTTCCTTTTGGCAAAAAAATCTCCTAGGCTCACACTTAGCACTTTATATCTTTCATCCGCACAAGGAGGGCTATCTCTTCCGAATATTAGAGAATATTACTTTGCGTCTTTTGCACACCACAGTTTTAGGTTTTTATTTCAGAAACTCATGAGGCAGATAATTGTTATATGAAGAGGATGTTGTCAGAATCAAAAATCATTGACCCAGTTATAATCACGAAAGATCCAAAGAAAGTCCGATATAAATCTCTTCAGTGGATTTTTAAACAGAAATCTCAGTTTCTGAAATTCTACTGTATCCCTATAATAGGGAATAAAACGGGTTTAACCAACTTTAGCTTAGGAGAAGAGGCCTGTATGGATAATAATACAATAAATCTCTGGAAGGAGAATGGTTTCGTGAAAATCGAAGACTTCCTTATGGGGAACAGGTGGAAGTCTTGGGATGAAATTTATAGACAGTTACAACACTCCCACAGAATTCTAAACTGGTCTTTTTTATGCTTATTTCAAAACTTAGAGAGCTTGATATAGGGAATCTATTTCAAAAAGAAAATGTCGCCACAGCTTTGAATACTCAAATACAGAAGAGGTTGAGCTGTTGGATTATAGTCCTAAAAGAAAACAAAGGACAGGAATCCTCCAGTAAGATCATTGGGAGGTGGAAAAAGATTGAAAACATTGAAATTAGCCAGCAGTTATGGGATAAGACAAACAAATTTAATAAAACCATCTTCCGCGGTGCCAATTTTAAACGTATGCAATTTTATAATAAATGGCTAATTTATAGAACCCCCTCTTTCCTTCACAATATCTTTCCCCAAATTGCCGACAAATGCTTTCGGTGCGAAGAAAAAGGTACCTGGAAGCATATTGTCTGGGAGTGCTCAAAAATTCACCCACTCTGGAAGGAAATTGAAAAATACCTCTCTATCGAGCTCAAAGACTCTATAGTATTTGATGATTTATTTCCTGTCATAGGCTGTTCCTCAATTCACACCCCACACGACGAGCCCCTCTTCATAGCTTCTCTAATAGCTAAATCCCTTATTTGGCAGTCCTGGAAAACAGATCTAGTATCCAGGGCAGGGAAAGAAAATATGCATTGAGATCAGGGGCTCTTAAGAAATACGAAAAATTCTGGAGTGTGTTTGAATCCTAGTCTGTTCTCTGACAATATCCAATCTGAATCACATCTTCTTAATACTGGTCTGCTAGATTGTTTTTACCTATGCACATTGCACTTTAAAATAAAGCTTTGAACTGATGAAATTTGAACATGTTTCTGTATTTATGTGTCCAGTACTGTATGATCTTTTTATCAATGTGTTTTGAAATGTTGATACTGTCTTCATGAACTCTCAATAAAAATATATATAAAAAAAAAATGAAGGGTACCCTGATTGAGGGCTGTGGACTTACCGCTGAAAAATACAGGATAAAATTAGGAGAGACTTGAAAAACCCAGAGTCACTCCTAGGTGGAATTCATGGACTTGTCAGTGAAAACACTAGGTAGTTGGTTAACAGGTAATCACGTGCTTGACTATGAAGGGCTATACTATTTAATTGTAAAAGAGCATCTTTTAAGCAATTGTTACAATAAGAAGTTACTTCAGCATCTGGTAGACCTATGTCCACTTCTTCCTCTTGAGTTGGGGGAAAAAGGCAGACCACTGGGTCATAACAAGGGTCACCAAGATACCACTGGCCGTGGTGACCAAAAGAAAGAGGGCAAAAATACCCCCCAAAGGAAAGATGGTGACCAAAAAGATGAAACCAACAAGCATTGGTATAGTCAATAGGTCTCGCTTTTGGGAGCTTATAAGTTTTTTGTTATCCAGCACAATATCCTTGGTGCAAGAACATCAACTGTTGCATGGCTAAACACTTATAAGGTCCCAAAGGCGAGACCTATTGGCTATGCCAATGCTTGTTTGTTTTGTATACACATCCAAACCAAATGTTACCTGTATTTGTATGGCACTCATGTCACCCAGGAGGATATCCTGGCACCCGAAGAACAACTGTGTAGTCCTGGCTGGGGCCTATTGGAGGAGCCAGATTTTCAGGTTTGTGCAGAAATCAAGGGCTGAACTGGAGGCTCTGCTGTGCATGGGGGATTTGTTCTGGGCTGTGGGGGTCGGGTATGAGAAGGCATGCCTGTTGACTCTAGCTCTTAGGATGGGGGAGATGTGTGTGAGCAGGAGGCTTGCAGAGCGGAGGTTTCTGTTAGGGGTGTAGCCCCTGACACAACTGTCAAGTATGCCGCCCCTAATTGTGCAGGGCTTTGTATGTGTTTGTGAGAAGCTTGAAGGGAGCACAGTTGTGGACTGGGAGCCAGTGGAGGTCTTTGAGATCTGTGGATAGGTTTGAGCACGAGCCTGGCTGCTGCGCTTTGGATAACTTGAAGTCTCTTAGTGTGATGTGCCGAGTTGAGGATGTAGAGCGTATTCCCACCGTCCAGTCGGCTGGTGATCTGGGCCTCTGTGACAGTTCTGCATGTGTTGAGCAGGGGCCGTTCAAGGTTTTACTGAAGGGCATGAGGTTGCAGAAACAGTAGGTGGCAACTGAGTTCATCTGTCTGATCTGAGTCTGGTACTCATTCATCCTCTGTAATATGGGCATCCAGTAGGTTAAGATCATCTCCAAATAGAAGTGAGCTATTAATGATGCCCCAGAACTTGGAGCTGTTATGCAGTGTGCTTGTCGCTACCAAATCACTCCAGGTCTCCTCCTTCAGGGCGGTCTTACAAGTTACTAGAGAACCACTCAAATGGGTTCACTTTGCCCACAAAGGGTTAGCCTGTGCAGGGAGACAACACCTCATTAAACAGGCTTTGAGGAGGGGGTGTGTTCGACACAAGGAACTCCGAGGCAGCAGAATTTCACATCTGTACTGAAGTGATTGATGAGCGAATCTGCCTTTAATTATTAACACATACTCGTGCAAGGCACAACCCCCTATAAATAAAAATATCAGCACATAGTTGATGTGGGGAACGCAAATGATGAAAGGCTGCAAAAGAGCATCAGTGCCTCGTGAGGTGTCTTAAGCGCTATATAAATACATTTACAGAATATATTTTGTGATCTTCTGTTTTGTGTCCCTGTTCTCAATACATGTCGACGGTAAGTGTTGAGGGGAGGCATTCTTCTAATGAAGTGTAAAATAAGGTATCTCTGCAGAAATAACTTGTAAAAACTCCAGAGTTAATTTCCGATCGCTTCCGGGTCCTGTGCTAATGCAGAGCTAGACGAGAAAGTGTTTGTCCCACATAGCTGGATCGCACGTAAACTCTTACATGGTTTTGGAAATATTAACATTTAAAGTATCTCAGGCCGGGATTTTGTAAGCAAGGTTGATAAAATGATCTCAAGGAAAGCTTTCACTTGTGAACATGTTTCCGCAAATAATTTCACATTTCCAATGATGGGGCATAGGGTCTTCACCTGTGACTCCATTGGGGGTCACTGTGCAGTTGCCCCCGTCAGAGAGCCAAGTGTGCAGTGTGTTCAGGGGGTCCCGTGGGAAGCACGAGACAAGGCGCCTGGGCTTCAGTGCACACACCAGAGTCTAAAGAGTCCGAGGGATACTGACTGCAAGTTCTAAGTAGCCAAAGGTATAGCAGAGGGCGCTGTGGAAATATTACAACAAAAACAAGCTAAAGTAATAAAAAAAATAAGTAACCCAAAAACGAAATACAAAAAACATCTATACACATGGGATAAAAAAATATAACTTTCAACATATAGCAAATTTATCCGTTCATTAAAAATCCTACCTGGACGCTGGAGCCCTTGGGGAGCGTTTGTGGAGCCTTGGTTTTTCCTGGGCATTTCGTTCCTGCGTCTTTGCCTGCCGCCGGTCCCCCGCCGCTGCCGCTGCCTCTCTCCACCTGGTGCACGGCAGCTGAGCGGGGGGACTACAGCCCCAGGTGCCCTTGCGGCAGGACGCCGCCCACACAGGTTTTCGCGCCAGCCGGCGCTGATAGGGCCACGGAAGTTCCCGCGCCGCGGGGCGCGGGAGAAGCCGGGACAAGGGCGGGGCCGTCTGCGGCAGACCGAGGCAGGGCTGGGCCCCCCTCTAACGAGTGACATTGTTGTACATCAGCAATCTATCAGGTACTGTGATCATATCTCGGTTACATAATACATTGAAGGACCATCTTTGACTGTGCTTTTCCAGCCCCTTCCTTATTAAAACATCGCTATATCATTATGGGGAAAAGAAAGGCAGTGGAGGGGGTGGGAGCCCTTGTTACTACAACCAAAAAAAGGAAGAAGTCTAAGAAATCATCACATGCCGCTACTAACTGTGTAATGTCAAGTATTGAAACTATTGTTGAAGATTGTGAGAATATTTTATTGTCTGCTACTCCCTCAAGCAATGTGGATACTTCTGACCCTTTGGTGGAAAGTCTATTGCAGAGAAAGAGTAAAGTTATTCCAGTTATTACTAAAAACTTTAAACCTAAGTGTTTACCGGATAATACACACTCTAACTCTCCTAATCCCATAGAGGTTAATGTTATAGAGGCACACAAAGGGGTAAATGTTAATGCTATCACTGAATTGTCAAATGAGAACACAGACAGGTCCCCGTGCCACATAGAAAAGGAAGTGGGTATTATTTGTACCAACCGATTTGCGGTGTTGTAAGGGGAGTCAAGGGAAATAGGCAAGGTTTTAACGTAAAGCTTGGGGGAGGATATGAAGGACAGGAATAGTCCAGATGGTTGTTCTAGATGCTTGAATTTTAATCATAACTGTTATATAACAGGGGTTGACCCACTAAAGTCCAAGGACCTGGGTATTCAGCAGTATAGACAACAATTGGTCCTCGACATAAATTTATCATTAAGAAAAAATCATAGTGCTTAATCCAATCGACTAACTCCACGTTGCGACTGAATCGATTGTCTTAGTAGTATAGAACAATACTAGCCCAAAGCCTCAAAAATCCTTTACAACAGATGCCCATGGATTAATAGAAACAAAAAAAGGAGGAATCGAATCAGGATAGTTAGTTTAATGTAACATATGTCAACGTTTAGACCATCAATGCAATTATATACAAATATTTACATAAATCATGAAGTAAAAAGCATTTTCTTAAAAAGAGGGGAGACCGTGCACAGAGAAAGATAAAGTGTGTGCTCAAGTGAATGATCAAGAAAGATCAGAAAGAACAGTGTGAGTCATTTACAAAAAGAAGAACATTGAGCCTGTCCTACGTAGTGCTTGTAAAAAATAATTATTTTTTACTTAGCAGAGCTATTTACAATTCCTTGGTCCTTAACCTGAACCACTGGCAATGGGATCGCCAGACAAAGGAATGGGGGTAGACAAGGGGCGGGGGTCAGTAGGTACAGGCTCCCAAAGGGGAGTGTCGTCGACGTTTTGACCCAACCATGTAGTGGGTGGTTCAAGTCCTCAACAACGGGTCTTCATCAGGACGGTGAAAATGGGGGAATATCTCTCAGAGTGCACGTCAAGTTAAAAGTTCATAGGGCACCCTTCCGTGGTGCCTTTACAATACAAAAGTGCGACAATTGGTCCGCACTCCGAGTGTGTCAGTATCCAAAGTTATACCAATGCGTTCAACTAGCTGGTAATTCTGTTGCCCATTTAATTTGCACGCGTCCCTCTGCTTCCGCATTCCATAACGCGGTTCCAGACGAGAGGCTGGACACGGATAGACGGAGCTACGGATTCATTTCCT
Organism: Lissotriton vulgaris; assembly: GCF_964263255.1. NCBI lineage: Eukaryota > Metazoa > Chordata > Amphibia > Caudata > Salamandridae > Lissotriton > Lissotriton vulgaris. The sequence goes on along the minus strand of NC_141687.1, from coordinate 2,123,210,405 downwards.
TTCAGCTCGATTAAGCTAACAGGCATTTGATGCGAGTTTTGCGTGCAAATTAAATGGGCAACAGAATTACCAGCTAGTTGAACGCATTGGTATAACTTTGGATACTGACACACTCGGAGTGCGGACCAATTGTCGCACTTTTGTATTGTAAAGGCACCACGGAAGGGTGCCCTATGAACTTTTAACTTGACGTGCACTCTGAGAGATATTCCCCCATTTTCACCGTCCTGATGAAGACCAGTTGTTGAGGACTTGAACCACCCACTACATGGTTGGGTCGAAACGTCGACGACACTCCCCTTTGGGAGCCTGTACCTACTGACCCCCGCCCCTTGTCTACCCCCATTCCTTTGTCTGGCGATCCCATTGCCAGTGGTTCAGGTTAAGGACCAAGGAATTGTAAATAGCTCTGCTAAGTAAAAAAGAATTATTTTTTACAAGCACTACGTAGGACAGGCTCAATGTTCTTCTTTTTGTAAATGATTCACACTGTTCTTTCTGATCTTTCTTGATCATTCACTTGAGCACACACTTTATCTTTCTCTGTGCACGGTCTCCCCTCTTTTTAAGAAAATGCTTTTTACTTCATGATTTATGTAAATATTTGTATATAATTGCATTGATGGTCTATACGTTGACATATGTTACATTAAACTAACTATCCTGATTCGATTCCTCCTTTTTTTGTTTCTATTAATCCATGGGCATCTGTTGTAAAGGATTTTTGAGGCTTTGGGCTAGTATTGTTCTATACTACTAAGACGATCGATTCAGTCGCAACGTGGAGTTAGTCGATTGGATTAAGCACTATGATTTTTTCTTAATGATAAATTTATGTCGAGGACCAATTGTTGAATTTTAATCATAGGCCAATGGGAAAAGTAAAAAGCATGGAAAGGGACATAGCCCAAATCAAGGAATTGATGATGGATCTTATAAAATGGAAGGCTCCACATAATGTAATCTCCCCACACTCAGGGCCAGTACCTAACCCTGTTAAAGCTCCCATTTCACGATTGACCTTAACAACTCAGACAGCAGAGGCGGCATCACATAAATGTACACCACGAAGTGCCCCACTGTCAGTCGTCAAAACTGCAGGACATTTACGTACTATGCATTCAGCACAATCACCTCTTGCTAAAACAACAGCTAGGCACAACACCTCAAGCTTTATCCCCACAGTAGCAAAACAGAGGGACTTAAGATTACAACGTAGGGACCTGCAGGGCCATGACACTCACTATGGAAATAGGGATAGACTATCTACTGTGAGCACAGCAGTAAAATCCCCCTGTGCCACTGTTTACATGACTGGGGTTACTAAGCGGGAAGCTACCAGTAATTATGAGAATAGTGATTCCTTACGTAATAAGGCCATTCATTGGCTTCGTCATGTTAGAGGGTGCAGGTCAGTCATTAGGGAGGACATGATCAATGTTAAACGACTTTCCTTGCCCAGCTCAGCAACAGACTGCATTGAGATCGTGTTTGGTAATCAAACAATTGCTGAGAACTTAGTAGCCTTGGAGCCTAGGACTTGCTCCCCCCCCAGGAATTGCAATATCCAAATCAGACCGGCACCACTATGGTTTAACTATAGGCCTGAGGATCAATCAGGCCGTAACCATATAGATTGACCACCAAAGGGTGACTGTTTGAATAGTGCAACTCAAAAATATGATACACAAAAGCTCGAGCATCACACCAACTGATCTGCAACATTGTAGACAAGGAGGGTAGGGCGGTTAATGATGAGGTTACTCCACCTAGGGATGGGAGTTTCAATGAAGTGCCCATAGCTGACAGGCCTCAACTACAGCTGTAGGAAGTATAGTTTCAGATATAATTACTAGCAACACTAATTCAAATATGAAAACAATTAAACTGATTTCCTGGAATATAGCGGGCCTCCAGAAAAATATGCTAAACCCTGAATGGTGCGAATTCATAGATACGTTTGATATCTGCATGTTTCAAGAAGCATGGAGCATATCTCCCCAATACAAATGTGGCTATTCTAACCACTTTATTCCGGCCATTAGTACAGGGAGAGGTCGACCTTCGGGGGGTTTACATATTTGGATTAAAGTAGCGCTTAACCTGGTGGTTACTGTTCACTCTTTGCCATCGCAGGATATACTATATATTTCTGTTAAGGGCAACCATTCGATAAACTCTTTTGAGCTGTTTAATGTGTATGCCCGGGGGTCCCCGGGAGGTCAAACCTCATCTACCATAGCCCTACTTGAGGGGGCACTGGCAGATATTCCCTTATTAGCTAGTGTCATCATAGGGGGAGACATTAACTGTACCTATGAACCCCTAAGTGCCGATGATATTATGGACATGAATGAAGATGATTGTAAAAAATCTCTCCCGCCTTTGACCCTAGCCCCAATCAAAAAGTGGACACCAAGAGCGATTCAAATAAATGCCCTAACAATAGAATATAACTTACGTGCCCTGAACGGTAGGACAATTTCGGACCCAAACGGTGCGAATACTTACAATAAACGTAGTTGTCCATCCCGAATTGATTATATTCTACTTGACATTGGCTCTTGGAACAGACTAATTGATATGGAAATCATACAGTCGCAGGATAGCGATCACAACCCGCTTTGTATGGAAATAAAATGGGGGGTGGAGAAGGAATCCTCAGATGATCCATTAATGATAACAAAAGAATGGTATGTAACTGTTACCACGGATTTTTTACAACGGATTCCATTACCACGGATTTTTTACAACGCAGGTCATTTTACCACGGATACCATTACAACGCAATACACTACAACACAGATACTATTACAACACATACCATTACATCGTAAGTATAATTATAGGTAAGTTTATCTTATTATTATTTATTATTATTTTTTTTTTAATTATTATTTATTATTATTATTATTATTTATTATTTTTATTTATTATTTTTATTTATTATTATTATTATTATTATTATTTTTTATTATTTTTTATTATTATTTATTATTATTTATTATTATTATTTTTAGGTTTTAGGGCTGGGTTTGGGTTTTGGGGTACAGGGGTATTTTTAGGTTTTAGGGCTGGGTTTGGGTTTTGGGGTACAGGGGTATTTTTAGGTTTTAGGGTTGGGTTTGGGTTTTGGGGTACAGGGGTATTTTTAGGTTTTAGGGCTGGGTTTGGGTTTTGATGTACAGGGGTATTTTTAGTTTTTAGGGCTGGGTTTGGGTTTTGGGGTACAGGGGTATTTTTAGGTTTAAGGGTTGGGTTTGGGTTTTGGGGTACAGGGGTATTTTTAATATATATTTACAAATTTAAAAATTACAATTATTTGATTTAATTTTTTTTATTAATTAAATAATAAATAATTTAAATTAAAAATTCAAAAATAATTATTTACATTATATATTAATATTATATACTTACCTTTAAATATACTTACGTTGTAATGGTCTGCGTTGTAATAGTATCTGCGTTGTAGTGTATTGCGTTGTAATGGTATCCGTTGTAAAATGACCTGCGTTGTAAAAAATCCGTGGTAATGGTATGCGTGCTAAAAGTACGCGTTGTAACATCATACATCCCAAAAGAATTAGTCCCATCCAACTGCCACCGCAGGCTTAAATGGAACAGGGTGTTGTGTCAAGAAGACAGTCTACTTTGTATCAAAGATCTGGTGGAATTAGAAACCAGTGAACTTGTATCTATTATTCGTGTCCATCAAACCAATCAAAATTTCAGCTTTAAAGACTCTTACAACACCCTAATGAAGAAAATTGGTTCCTTTTTCACAATAAAAAACAAAGGGGGATCAAAAAGGAAGATTCCAGTAAACGCCAGCACTCCATGGTATACGGCACAATGTAGGGAAAGGAGAAGGGCCATAGCAAATGCTATTAGAAGAAAGGATACCCCAGCTGTACGGTTGGCTAGAAGGGAATACAATCTGTGTATCAAAAGGGCCAAGAGGGATTGGGAGGAGGAATATTGGCAGGAACTTAAGGTCGCAGCCGGTTTAAAAAACCCAACTCTGTTTTGCAACCTGATAAACAAACTAGACAAAAGAGGTATGGAGCCCCTCGCCAACCACATAACTGAACAGCAATGGCACTCACACTTCTCAAATTTGTATTGTGGTGAAGATGAGGCAGGTCCACCGTGTAGGGAAAAAAATAACCATAGTAATGAGGGGTCTGTATCTGTAGAACCCTTTACAACCCGGGAAGTTCTTGATGCCATTAGACATAACCCCCGCAAAAGCGGCAGGCCCGGATGGGCTACCGGGTGATTATATATATATACATGATCCAAAGTTATGGTCGGACTTTATTGCCCCCCTCATGAATCTAATCCTCAGAGGCCATTCTGTACCCGACTCCTGTACCATACATAAGAAAGTAATAGGGAGGACCCTGCCAACTACAGGCCAATTAGTTTAATCGACGCTATACAGAAAGTAGTTGGCAGGGTCATTGTAAATAGAATGGACAGATGGCTAGAGGAGGGGAATATACTTTCCCACTTCCAAGCGGGCTTTCGTAAAAACGTGGGTACTATGGACCAGGTTTTTAGGTTCTGGGCAATATATTGGAAAACAGTAACTGTTATGATGGGGAATCTCTATTTGGCCTTTATAGACCTCAAAAGTGCATTCGACTTGGTACCTCGTGACAAACTCTGGAGGTTGTTACAGGATATGGGGTTCCCTCGTTACCTCCTGGAGATCATAGTGAAACTCCATGAGGACAGCTATGCTAGGATTAGATGGGCAAGACAGGGTCAGCTAACAGGGAGGGTGTCTGAGAACAGGGGGGTACGCCAGGGCTGCGTGATGTCCCCGACATTGTTCTCCCTCTTTATCAATGGGGTGGCAGACCATTTGTGGGAGTACAGTGCCGACGCCCCAGTCCTGGCAGGGGAGAAAACACCAACTCTCCTCTTCGCGGATGACACTCTCCTGTTGGCCAAAACCCCATCTGGACTACGAAAATAATTGGATAGATTTAGCTCGTTCTGCCATGAACGTGGGTTGACCATTAACACGACCAAAACCAAGTTGATGGTGTTGCCCCCCTCCAAAAAAGCAAATAAAAACAACATCATTCTTAATGGGACATCTCTTGAGGTGGTTGAGGATTTTGACTACCTGGGAATCAGAATCAACAGTAGAATGAAGTTGGAGTCTCATGTGGCCAAGATGCTGTTAAACCTCAAGAGAGTCTCAGGTGCCATTCTAAGGAGCCAGCGAATGTCAGTCAGCAGACCTATCGCCCCGGCTCTTGCTGTTTATAAGGGGAGGATTTACAAAAAGGGGGGGTGGTGATGAACAGAGTGTCTGAGTTAAACAGACCACTCTTACCCAGTCCAAAGATCAGGGCTTGATCCATCACCGTTATTTATCTCACTGCCCCATCCCAGCTCAGAACCTGGCTATATGCAAATCAGTCTGTCCCTGGCCCAGTGCATCATGGGAACAGGGCAGACTAAACTGCTGAGCAGAGGCTTAAAAATTAGTTTATTCAGACCCTCAAAAACCTGCTCAGGAGAGTGGGCCCAGAAGCTCTTCACTGTCCAAGGGTGGGTACCACGGAAAGAACTGAGATCCCAAGAAGGCTTGGTGTTTTGATTGTAAGACAACTGGACACCAACTGGACACCAAAATGGAACTATAACTGTAAAAACAAAAAGAATGCTGCTAGCACATCTGCATTAAATGTATTAGTGAGTATCCAGATGGGATCACAGGTGAGCCCTGACCATGTAAAGGTGTTCACTGAGGCAACTCTATTCTCAGAGGGAAGGGTGGATGTAGCTATCCTGGCTGTCTGGTCCAGTAACCTGGAGGGATACAGACAAGAGCTAAATAGCAAAGAGATTAGGGTGAAAGCCCAGCGAAACACTGGTGCCAATATAACTGTGGTGGCTGAGCAACTGTTTTCCTCAGCTATATATCTGCTTGTAGAGACCCATACAGTTCACAACACTTACAATAAGGCTAAAGTGCATCCAATGGCCTTGGTGACCTTAGATTGGGGAGGGGTTAGTGGCCTCAAAAGGGCAGTGGTGTCTTCTGCTATCCTGATTTGGAGTAGTCGGAGTGGGCTGAGATAGAAAATAAAACCCATGCAGCAATACCTTAATGGGTGTGTGTGAAAACCAGAGCACAGTGTACAACTCTATGAAAAACTGCACCCTCAAAGTTTGGACCAACCTTCCAGGAGAAAGGGCAAGAATTCTGGGAAGCCAGTTTCTAATTAAACACCAGATTACCCCTTACATTTTCAGGCCAAATGTAGTTTCTTTTTACTACAGGATTTAATAAGCAATGTGTCATTTAAAAAATGTAAACAAAACAGAGCTCACACTGAAACACACATGATCCGATCACTGACTGGGAGCTGCATTCACCCACTCCCATCATGCTTGCTCCCTTCAGTCCAGGTATTAGGAAAGTGCTTATTTATGCACACGTGCATACTTGTAATCCTCCTTCAAAGAACATTTGTGGGACTGAAAATCTCACTGCCCTGCGGTCTGTGAGGTCATCAGCTCTGCAAATATCACTGCCCTGCGGTCTGTGAGGTCATCAGCTCGGGAAATCTAAAGGCACCAGATTGTCCACACCACCTGATGATGTCGCGGCTTCAGCCCCGGGCGCTACAGACTCAAGCCCTGCAGTGCTAGAGACTTCACATCAATCAGATAGTGGATATCATGGTGAACACTCCATTTGACAAATCATTACAGGGTGGAACTCCACCCCACCCAGTGACGAGTGGTCAAAGGGTGGGGGTGGAGATTGCATGCGGGAGGTAGAGAAATAGAGTCTGCGCAGTATGTCATCACCAATTACGATGATACACTGGGTAGACTTGAGTTCTTTACTTCCTGCTTCTCACTTTTCTAGCATGTACGATAGCAAAGTGTGAGACTAAGGGGAGTTTGCACTGTGGTTGCAGAGGCCATTCAGTCCGAAGCAATCTAGCCTTTTGTGCAATATGCCCCCGTTGAGCCACAAGTGGACCCGGTAAGAGAAAACACATTTGTACCATAAATTAAAATAAAGCAGAGTTTGCCTCTCTTTGTTCATGAGTATGTTCTCATCAGCTACATTATTCTTTTTCTATGAGCACCGTTCGATGCCAGGACCTGGTCCCGACATCACTAGTGCTCATGAAATGAAATAATTAGGCAGGCAGATTGTTCCCAGAGTAGTCATGAGGTCATTCCGTTTTGTTTTAGGCCAGGTATCCTATCCATGTAGATTGCCTCCTTTGCCCCTACCCACTTGTATTATTTGAAAACCCCTTTACCTCCCTGTTAGACCTGGCACCATTGGCGTAGGTCTCCCTTCCATTTTTTTCACAGTTGTCTCCTATGTTTTGCTATGTTTTTCCTGGTCTAGATGCTTTGGGCACTTTGCAACTGCTAATCAGTGCCAAAGTGCAAGTGCTCCCTATTGTAAAGTATTGTAATGGATTAGTGACTCCATTATTGGCTTATTTGGTTTCCTTGTTAGACCCTAGCACAGTGCACCATGTGTGCCCAGGCTTGTAAATCGAATGCTTCTGGTGGGCTTGCAGCACTGATTGTGCCACCCACCGGAGCAGCTTGTAAACTATAGCTAAGGCCTGCCATTGCAGTGCCTGGTGCAGTCTGGGACTACCATGTCAACTTGGCAGTCCCAAAATCTTCCCTTTTCTATATGTTAGTCACCCCTAAGGTAGGCCCAAGGTACCCCCATGGGCAGGGTGCATTGTATGTAAAAGGTAGTACATGCCCTGTTGTGTGTGGCATGTCCCGATAGTGAATTCCGATTTGCACTATTGCAAGGCTACCTGTTCCCACAGGGTAGAATGGGCAGTTTGATTATACCATCTTATAATCCTAACTGACCCAAGGAACATGGTAGAAAAACGAATTTAGTATGCCTGATAAAACACATAATTTAGTAAAGTTGGTTTTAACATTCTGAGTTTGAAAATACCACTTTTAGAAAGTAGGTATTTTCTTGCCTAAGCATCCAGCCTGCCAATGCTAGGTTTGTATATTTCATGTCTGGTTTGAGAATGACAGGGGCTGAGGTTGCTCCAGGAGTCAGGGTGAGTCAGCATTGACTGAATAGACCTATCTGCATTGGGAGTGGTGGGAGGAGTAGCACCTGGGCCTGATTAGGGCTGTGCCTGCCTTCCACAATGCTGACTCCACCTCCTGTGGTGCGTATGATGACCCTGGCCCACACTGACAAAGGAAGAAGTTGTTCACTGGCAGAGTGCACCCAGAACTGGTTTGGACTCGGTACAGACACACTCTGCCTTCAGAGACAAATGATTTGTGTGTATAAAAAGGTGGACCCAGACTCCAGAACTTTAGATCACTTCTGTGAATCAAGACAAACCTTTGCTGAGGAGAAGAACCAGGACACTGAAGGAGGAAACTACCCCTGTGCTGTGTGCTGTTTGGGGGGTTGGCCTGTAGTGGTGGCTTCATTGCCAAAGAAAGGAGAAAAAGGAATGAGTGTACTTTCATCATCTTGAAGAAGAATCTCCAAGGGCTTGAATGTGCTTGCCTCCTGACTGAAGTCTCAGGGATACAAGACTTCACCACCAGCTCCCCACTGAATTCCCTTGCAGAGAACTGAAGTGCCTGATGTTGTGCTGGGCATTCTAAGAGACTGCATGTCACTGGGAGCTGGAAGAGCGACTCAACAAAGAAGTATGTAGAGCCGCAGCCGTTGTCGTTGCATTGCCAAGTAAGAGTGCTGCTGCTGCAGCCGTCGCAAAAACAACAGTTGATGGACAGAATGCAGGCGAATGTCATACATTCACCCCAGTACAGAGATCTGGGTCTAAATCCATCGTTTTTTTGCTCACCACACCACCCCAGTTCAGACATGGCAGTGTGCAAATCAGTCTTGACCCTGTGCCTAATGGGAACAGTCCAGCCCGAACTGCCAATCCATGTCTTTCCTGGACCAGAATCAAGCATCCTAGGACCAGTTTCTGGCAATCAGCCATCTTCAGCCAGGATACCTTGACTCCAGTGGCGTGGAGAGCAGTGGACTCACGTCTGAGCATACCTGTCCCGCTCGGGGTGACAAATGCAAAAACAACAGTTGATGGGCAGAATGCAGAACAATGTCATACATTCACCCTAGTACAGAGATCTGGGCCTAAATCCACCGTTTTCTTGCTCACCACACCACCCCAGTTCAGACATGGATGGCCATGTGCAAATCAGTCTTGACCCTGTGCCTCATGGGAACAGTCCAGCCCGAACTGCCAAGCCATGTCTTCCCTGGACCGAAATCAAGCATCCTAGGACCGGTTTCTGGCTATCAGCCATTTTCAGCCAGGATAGATTGACTCCAGTGGCGTGGAGAGCAGGGGACTCAGGTCTGAGCATACCCGTCCCACTCTGGGTGACAAATGCAAAAACAACAGTTGATGCACAGAATGCAGAACAATGTCATACATTCACCCCAGTACAGAGATCTGGGCCTAAATCCATCGTTTTTTTGCTCACCACACCACCCCAGTTCAGACATGGCCATGTGCAAATCAGCATTGACCCTGTGCCTCATGGGAACAGTCCAGCCCGAATTGCCAAGCCATGTCTTCCCTGGACCAGAATCAAGCATCCTAGGTCCGGTTTCTGGTCGCCATTGCATCATCAAGGTGCGTTGCATCACCGGAGAAGTGTGGCACCGCCGCAGAAGTCGTTGTCGCTACCCCAGAAAAGCGTGTTGCTGGGCCTGCCGCGGCTCAGAAGTTCACTGAGTCGCCGTACTAACGTCGGGCGTGCACGCATCACATCTACGTTGTCGCACTGTAGCCAAGACACCATTTTGTCACATCGCACCGGATCGTAGTAAGAAACTGGCACGTCAACTACCCACACAGTAAGGAAGCGAGCCTCAACTCCCCTGCGCAGCAGTAAGGGACCGACGCATCCACTCTCCTGAGTGTAAGGAACGGCGCATCAACTTCCCTGCGACCCTTTTGTTTGTTTTGCATTATGCATCCCAGGTACTTTGAAAGTAAAGTGTTGCATTAACAATCTAAAGTGAACTAAGCTATCATTTAAAGTCTTATTTTTATTACCGCAGTGTGGATTTTTTTCATTTGGTCTTGTGTTAAGTCTAGTAGAGATTACTAATTTTTCTAAACTGGTGTGGTGTCCATTTGTGGAGTTTTCACTGTATTATTGTATGTGTTCACAACTGCTTTACACAATGCCTCTGAGATAAGCCTGTCAAGCTACCAAGGGGGTAAGCAGGGGCTATTTTAGAAGCGCAGATCCTTACCCTGACTAGGCGCAAGGGTCCCTGTTTGGACAAAGGTGTATACCATTGCCAACTAGAGACCCCCATTTCTAACAACCCTACACCATTGCTCACCAGCACTTACCTACTCTACAGCCCTGTGAGCTTCCTTTCTTATGATATAGAGACCAGAAGCTCTGGGCACTTTTATCATTTAAAGCAACACTTTGTGTTAGTTTTCCCAGACTTGAACAGTCCCAATGCAAAGTACATTTCATGACAAACTGACACCTCCTTCATCTTTGCAACCAAGTGTCTAAGATCACACCTTTTTGAAATGTCTGTGCCAGAGCGCGAATCACAAACCATAAGCCCTCTGCTGTCCGTGTTTGTATTACGGCAACTGCAAGCAGCAGTGATTTTTAGGGGTCCATTTGAAAGTTTTTCTGTAAATTAGAAGATGCTATTTTTGACACCTAGCATCAAGTCTGCGCAATCTTTCTGATGGTGAATTGTTTTCATCGTAAAAACAGCCACAGAAACCCGTGCTTTTCCTAATATGAACGTCCATGTAGCACTGGACTGTCATGTGAAATTTAGGACTACATCCCTGAGCCTTCTTACCAGTCATACCTTGTGTTAAAGAATTGGAGCATTTCCATTACATACAGCACTACAGGAATGCATTTTTTCAAGAGCACAACAACATCATACACCTTCTCTCAAGAAAGAGCAATTGAGTTATTTACCAGCTTATTTTGTGGTGCTGTGCACATAGTTGCAAAATGGCCCAAGGTGGTAAATGACAACTTCAGCGACTTGGAGCTTTTAGACGAGGAGCACACTGTATTCTGTAGTTTAGAGTTTCACTCTCCCCATTGTATGGGCTGGACTTCAAGTCCCAGAAGGCAACCTGTGTTAGCCACAAAACCAGGACAAGTTGATGATGTCAAGTCTACTGGATGTGCGCTTCTGTTTGCACTGCTGAGTAATGTAATGATAGAATAATATTAAATAAGTGAGTTTTGCCAGTTTCTTGTGTGATTTTATTTAAATTATTCTCAATTTCTTATTTCTTTACTTTTCAAGTGGGTCGATACCAACCACAAACCCCCTTACTTTCTGCATAAATTCCGATGGAGGAGGACAGGTTTGATGGCAAAGCAGCAATTAACGAAAACATTTTAAGAGTTCTAATAGAAACCTATTGCTTTTTGGTAATTTCATTTAAAGACTGCATTGGAAAGTCTACAGTGTTATCCTACTTAAAAAAAATCTCAGGGTCCCATCTCCCCCGCCATATCAAGCCTCACCACTCTCAGACTTCACTGGCCGCCACTGCTAAAGGCCTCCTCAATTTCTCTTCCAGTGGTTGGTGTATCCTTTGATAGGGTCAGGGTTGACATTGTTGGTCCCCTTGACCCTCAAACAGCATCAGGAAACTGATTTGTTCTTGTGGTAGTGGATCAAGCCACCGGGTATCCCGAGGCAATTCCCCTAAGGTCAAACACTGCCCCAGCAGAGGTCAAAACCCTCCTTGTTATTTTTACTAGGGTTGGGTTTTGGCGAGTTGGTGATGCAGCACGTGCAAGGTAGATTGTTTTATTTATTTAATTACTTACCTTACGTCAGTCCGTTGCATGTCGAACTCCACTACCCCCCACCCTGCCCCGCCGCCGACAGCACTTTCTCAGCGAGCCACCACTGATTGAACCCTCAAAGAGCCCCTGAGCCGGCCAAGTTGTTTTAGTCCCCAAGCCTTACTTGCAGTGTGGAAAGAAAGAAATTAGGTTTTGTTTGGACCAGAGGGGCCCTTTGAGGTAATATGAATTTTTATGGTCAATTGTGTCCCCTAACGTAGACCCCAACGGCTCCATGTACGTGCTGCAAGTACATGTATGTTCCCTCCACTTCCAGCTATGAAGACGCAAATACATTTGCGTCCAACGTTGACATGTCCTCTTTCAGATCCACCATGAATGGGTCGAATATTCAGTTCCTAAGTATGCCTTGCCACCGTCTTTACATGGTGCACTTTCACGTTTTTCTGGCTCTGGCGAGTTAGGCCCTGATTCCTGCCATCGAGCCCTTTCTGCCTTCTGCCTTTGAAAGCTGCAGCCTGGACCTGCATCTGTATCCCTGATCCTTGCCTTACTTCCTGTGCGGCGAGCGGTGCCTGGCTCGGCCTGCTTGCCTGCCAAAACAGTATTCAGCCTTCAAGTTATCTGCTCCGCTCCTCGAAAATACATTCCTGTCTAGTAGTTTAGGTAAACATCCTTCCCAGCTGCAGAGCCAAGGGCCCGGCCTTTCTGTCTCCATGCAAGTAATTCATAGCTCCCGTTACCATGGTAGGTCCATGGCGCCCTCACATTACACGTAGTCACATATGCACGCACTAGCAGTCCGTATAGAATAGCCTCTGCCCGAGAGACCTTTCCTTCTAGATAATACAGTTCCTCAAACACAAGATATTAGATATGATTTGGGTTTAGGTTGTTCTGACACGCCAGACTTCTGTCTCCACGTATAGCGCAAATGTCAAGTCCCCTTCACCCTCCAGTTCCACGTCAATTACACGTCATGCTGCTGCGCGCGCATCTCTGCCACATATTTCTGATGACTCTGCAGGATTCTTCTATGGATCCACCCACCTGTTATGTTTTTCTGTGACGTGTCTAGTACACACCTCCGTGTACGCCCTCGTGCACGCTTTCTGTTACGCACACGTGTTCTTATCTCATTTCTCTCAGCTGTTACGCCTTCTGCATTCATCACCACTATATGCATTTGACTATATATATGATATGCTGTTAATAAAACATTGTACATGTCCATGTCCATTCCCTTCCTGAACCCTTGTGGTGATGGAACATGATACCTGGTTCGAACCAATTCCTTTTTAAGGAATAAAAACCCTTATAACCTCAAATGCCACGGACTCTGCCTCTCATTTTTGACTGAGTTATTCTTATTGAACTTTACCGCATAGAAATTAAGTATAGGTAATTTAATTTACCACACCTTAATGCAGTCACGAAAACTGATGAACATCCACTTCCTAGGACTGATTACCTGATTGACAGTTTGGAGCAGTCAAATATTTGAGTACTTTTGATCTCACACAAGGATTAGGGCAGATAGGTCTGACCCATGGAGCAAAAGACAATTTAGCATTTTCAATCCTAGATGACCACTTTCAGCTTACTGTGATGTACTTTGGATTAAAGAAAGCCCTTGCCACCTTTCAGAGGTTGGTGAATAAAGTCCTTGCTGGATTTGAGTCCTTTAGTGCAGCTTATCTGGATGGTATTGCTGTCTTCAGCTCCACCTGGCAGGATCACCTTACCCACCTCCACAAGGTGCAGGCCTCACTACCAAGGCAAGTAATTGCCATTAGGGCAGGGCAAGGTTGTATATTTGGGCCACCTTGTGGGTGGAGGCCAAGTTCCACCATTACAACCACAAATGCAGACTATTATGGCTCCAACCACTCAGACCCAAGTTGGGGCATTGCTTAGCTTGACTGGGTACTGCAGGTTTGTACAGGGATATGGGTCTGCTGTAGCCTCCCTTACAGAATTGACCTCCAAGAAAATGCCCAAGATGGTTAACTGGATAGCAAGCTGTCAAAATGTTTTGACATCCTGAAAGAAGCAATGTGCTCAGCACCCATTCCAAAACCTTCAGATGATACCAAGAACTTCATAGTGCAGACAGGTGCCTCTTAACATGGAATAGGAGTGGTTCCATTCCAGACCAATGATGATGGAAAGGACCAACCCGTTGCTTTCATAAGCAGAAGGCTTCTCCCCAGAGAGCAGAGTTGAAGTGCCATTGAGAGGAAGCATTTGCTGTGGTTTGCTCCCTGAAGAAGCTGAGACCATAACTGTTTAGTTCTCACTTCCTTGTCCAAACTGACCGCAGACCTCTCAGATTGCTCGTGCAGAGGAAAGGAGAAAACCCCAAATTGGTAAGGTTGTCCATATCCCTACAGGAAATGGATGTTACAATGGAACTCAGACCTGTGACTGACCATGCCAATGCACATTGTCTTTCCAGGTTCTTCCACTTAGAGGAGGAAGAATCCCTAGGGAAAGGTTAGTTTCATCCTCTTTTGTTCAGGTCATGTAGGAAAGTATCTCGTTTGACATGGTTACCACAGACTTTTTCCTTGATGCATGATGTAATTTCGAACATTAAGTGTACTGGGTCCCTGGTAACCAGGTTCCCAGTGCCAGATCTCTTTCCCAAAACTGTACCATGATTGGCACAACTTCAGCTACCCTTGTAAGTCCATAGTAAATGGTACTCCTGGTACCTAGGGCATGAGTACTAAAGAGGGTCCATTGCGGCTGCAGCACAAATTATGCCACCTCATATAACCCTCACCAAGACCATGCAAACTGTCATGCAGGCTGGGAGTCTTGGTGCAGAGAAGACCGAAGAGTAGACATGGCACACAGCCCTGTGTGCGTTGCCTCCCAAACACTAAATGAGACATAGGTAAGACACCCCAACTGCAGGATAATAGGAGATTTATTAATAAATGCACACAGGAGACCCTTTAAAGGGTCCCCTAAAAAACCTACCAAGCACTGTTGTGATCTTTGACTATTCATAGCCAGCCTACCACCACTAGGCATGTTTTTTACCAAATGGGATGAGAGCCTGCGCTCTCAGAGGCCATGAACAAAGCCTGTTTTGGGTAAAAATGCTTCACACCTCCTCCAGACCGGAATGGTCTTCCCAGGCAGGAAGCTTCAAAGGAGTTGCTGTCTTTGGAGTTCACCCCAGGCTTCCTCAGATAGTGAGGGATGCCAAGCCCCCTCTTCTGCTCCACCTTTAGTGGGAGGACAGGAGGGAAAATTAGTTAGATGAGGACGAGTGTCCACAATCAGCCAACATCACCTCTAAGGTGTGAAAGACAACGTGAACCCCTCTCCTGAAACTCCGCGATCTTCAGATGGTTGAAAAACACCCTTTCAGGGCTAGCTAGTGCCCCTTCGCAAAGATAGTGGTCACTTAGAGGGTGTAGACACCCTAAAGGTATGTAGACTATTGGCTACTATCTGTCACTCCCTTTAACACCCTAAATTTAGTATTTAGGTGGCATTCCTAGACCTGGAACCTTAGATTCAATGGACAAGAAGAATAAACGGAGAAAAACACCCTCTGCCCAAGAACTGAAGCCCTGCTGCAGAAGGAATTGGTTGCAAACCTTGCCTGCTTCCACTAGGACTCAACAATTGGGTTGTGCTGTGTCATCCTGAACCTGTGAAGACTCCCATAACCCTTGAGCTCCTCCATCCTTTGAGAAATCACCAATAATCTCCTATGTAGTTAAGATATCACTAGCATGCACACCGCATGCACCAATTCTGCTGAGTTCAGTTTGTCGACATGCTGCTCCCTGACGACTTTGATGTAGCACTCTCACCAAAAGAGGTACGTCTGCTCCAGAGGGTCAGATCTGTCTTCCTTCCAAGTTTAGTGACATCATGACCTACTGGGGCCTCACTGTAACAATACCTGGGGTACCAGACCTCCTACTGCAAACTCTGTGTCGGACTACAAATACCTCAGAAACAGGCACCCATCAAGAAACATTGAGACTCCCGAGACCCACGTCCTGAGTAGACCAGCTGTCCAAAAATTGCCTCTCCATGTTGCCATGTCCTGAATGTGAGGATTTCTTGATGCACGATGCCTGGCGGATCTATCTGCTCTGGACCCGGCGCCGGTAACGACAAACCGGCTGTGCTCCCATGATCCTGCGACCCTTGCACCCTACCTCCTGTGGGACCCCCCTGAATTTACCTCTAAATCCGTTCTGTACAGTGTCTTCCAGGTGACCCCTTTCGTCTAAGCGCACAAGCTACCGACACTTTCAGCACCCTGCTCCTGGCCGAATCTGGGAAGCTTCCAAACTTCTGCTACTGAATCTTTGGACCTGATCTTGCTATCAACCAAAAATGAGAAGGTGAACTTTGTGAAACCATTGCCTAATGCTATATGCATTTTTCTTCTTTTCCCCATTGACTACAATGGAGTGCAATTGCGGACAAAAGTGATATATTTTCCAAACTCGAAGTTCTTGATCTTAAAAAATATATACAACTTGATATTTTTATAGATTGGTCTCGGATTTATTCTTGTGTGTGTGTGTGTGTGTCTCATTCATTGCATCTGTGAGTACAACAAATGCTTAGCACTACCCTCTGATAAGCATATTTGCTCGCCAACACCACCACAAAAATAGAACTAGTATTATCTACTTCAACCTCTGTGTACAAGTAAGGGATCCATTGGACTCTGCACAGAGTACTTCGTTTTAGTACACTATATAGAGAGCCAGATACCTGCATACGTTTCCATGCACAATACCACCCCATCAGGAGACAGCAATAAGGTCATGTTATAACGCAGCATCTCTTTGAAGCACATTAACTGTAGAGATTGATCTACAGACTAATTTAATATACAGTAGTCTCTCATGACTGACCTTTGTCAGCATTTGAACACACATATAGTTCTGCACAAAAATAGAACTATTTGAAAGACCTTGTTGTTTCTGTTATCTCCTTGAACTGTATTAGATGTGCTTCATCTTGTTAAGGGCTCCCAGTTCTAGCACCACTGATCACTGTGCAAACATTGCCAGTCAAAAACAGTAGAAATACAAAGATACACTTGGAAAAACTCTCTACTCATCAAGGACATTTACTTTTTATTTGTCCGCAAAAAACCTTGTTTTTAGTTCTGGTGTTAGCCAAGACCTTTTGATTTTACTAAAAAGTATATGTATAATACACTTACTTTCAGGGGCTCTCAGGCAGCTCTTTTCATCCATCCGTCTGTTGTGTAATTCACATTTTGCTTCTGCCCACTACAGCATAAAGCACGGGGCAGAGAGTCAGTCTATTTTAGCTACTGAGAAACTTCACTTTGAGTGGCTGAATTTTGCTCTTTTACAAGGAGCACAAAAGATAGTTCCCTTCAGTCCTACTTTTTTTTGCCTTGACTCTATTATAAGTTTAGTGTTGGCTTTGTGTTTAGAACATGATGTGATAGTAGGACAATTTTGATACGAGCAAAGGGCACCTTTCAGCTTTATCAGATCCCATCTCCTGCTAATGCTGTTGTAAATTCCTTTTAGAGTGGCCTTTGTTAAACTTAATGCCGGTATTTGACAGCATTTCAGATTGTGTCCATTTAAGTACATAAACGTATCCGCTCATTTGACTAAACCTTGCTTTGCCACTAAGGAGGATACCTTATCGCTGCACACGGAGGGTGCATTGTGACATCTAAGCAGTTCTGGTGGGGTCGCGCGGCTGGTGGGAGCTTCTCCGCATTCGGCGGACAGCCTGCACGCTCCCAGCGTGCACTGGACCTTCAAGCTACCTGTGGCCTTTACCGGGGGACTGCGAGGACCAGCAGCCTCTACACCTTACAGCTGGTGCCTCTTCCCCCGGCGGCCACGCCCCCATCCGCCCTATTTACTTTTCGCGACACCCGCTCCGCGGGTGCCGCTCATTTGACTAAACCTTGCTTTGCCACTAAGGAGGATACCTTATCGCTGCACACGGAGGGTGCATTGTGACATCTAAGCAGTTCTGGTGGGGTCGCGCCGCTGGTGGGAGCTTCTCCGCATTCGGCGGACAGCCTGCACGCTCCCAGCGTGCACTGGACCTTCAAGCTACCTGTGGCCTTTACAGGGGGACTGCGAGGACCAGCAGCCTCTACACCTTACAGCTGGTGCCTCTTCCCCCGGCGGCCACGCCCCGCATCCGCTCTATTTACTTTTCGCGACACCCGCTCCGCGGGTGCCGCTCATTTGACTAAACCTTGCTTTGCCACTAAGGAGTATACCTTATCGCTGCACAAGGAGGGTGCATTGTGACATCTAAGCAGTTCTGGTAGGGTCGCGCCGCTGGTGGGAGCTTCTCTGCATTCGGCGGACAGCCTGCACGCTCCCTGCGTGCACTGGACCTTCAAGCTACCTGTGGCCTTTACCGGGGGACTGCGAGGACCAGCAGCCTCTACACCTTACAGCTGGTGCCTCTTCCCCCGGCGGCCACGCCCCCCATCCGCCCTATTTACTTTTCGCGACACCCGCTCCGCGGGTGCCGCTCATTTGACTAAACCTTGCTTTGCCACTAAGGAGGATACCTTATCGCTGCACACGGAGGGTGCATTGTGACATCTAAGCAGTTCTGGTGGGGTCGCGCCGCTGGTGGGAGCTTCTCCGCATTCGGCGGACAGCCTGCACGCTCCCAGCGTGCACTGGACCTTCAAGCTACCTGTGGCCTTTACCGGGGGACTGCGAGGACCAGCAGCCTCTACACCTTACAGCTGGTGCCTCTTCCCCCGGCGGCCACGCCCCCCATCCGCCCTATTTACTTTTCGCGACACCCGCACCGCGGGTGCCGCTCATTTGACTAAACCTTGCTTTGCCACTAAGGAGGATACCTTATCGCTGCACACGGAGGGTGCATTGTGACATCTAAGCAGTTCTGGTGGGGTCGCGCCGCTGGTGGGAGCTTCTCCGCATTCGGCGGACAGCCTGCACGCTCCCAGCGTGCACTGGACCTTCAAGCTACCTGTGCCCTTTACCGGGGGACTGCGAGGACCAGCAGCCTCTACACCTTACAGCTGGTGCCTCTTCCCCCGGCGGCCACGCCCCCCATCCGCCCTATTTACTTTTCGCGACACCCGCTCCGCGGGTGCCGCTCATTTGACTAAACCTTGCTTTGCCACTAAGGAGGATACCTTATCGCTGCACACGGAGGGTGCATTGTGACATCTAAGCAGTTCTGGTGGGGTCGCGCCGCTGGTGGGAGCTTCTCCGCATTCGGCGGACAGCCTGCACGCTCCCAGCGTGCACTGGACCTTCAAGCTACCTGTGGCCTTTACCGGGGGACTGCGAGGACCAGCAGCCTCTACACCTTACAGCTGGTGCCTCTTCCCCCGGCGGCCACGCCCCCATCCGCCCTATTTACTTTTCGCGACACCCGCTCCGCGGGTGCCGCTCATTTGACTAAACCTTGCTTTGCCACTAAGGAGGATACCTTATCGCTGCACACGGAGGGTGCATTGTGACATCTAAGCAGTTCTGGTGGGGTCGCGCCGCTGGTGGGAGCTTCTCCGCATTCGGCGGACAGCCTGCACGCTCCCAGCGTGCACTGGACCTTCAAGCTACCTGTGGCCTTTACAGGGGGACTGCGAGGACCAGCAGCCTCTACACCTTACAGCTGGTGCCTCTTCCCCCGGCGGCCACGCCCCGCATCCGCTCTATTTACTTTTCGCGACACCCGCTCCGCGGGTGCCGCTCATTTGACTAAACCTTGCTTTGCCACTAAGGAGTATACCTTATCGCTGCACAAGGAGGGTGCATTGTGACATCTAAGCAGTTCTGGTAGGGTCGCGCCGCTGGTGGGAGCTTCTCTGCATTCGGCGGACAGCCTGCACGCTCCCTGCGTGCACTGGACCTTCAAGCTACCTGTGGCCTTTACCGGGGGACTGCGAGGACCAGCAGCCTCTACACCTTACAGCTGGTGCCTCTTCCCCCGGCGGCCACGCCCCCCATCCGCCCTATTTACTTTTCGCGACACCCGCTCCGCGGGTGCCGCTCATTTGACTAAACCTTGCTTTGCCACTAAGGAGGATACCTTATCGCTGCACACGGAGGGTGCATTGTGACATCTAAGCAGTTCTGGTGGGGTCGCGCCGCTGGTGGGAGCTTCTCCGCATTCGGCGGACAGCCTGCACGCTCCCAGCGTGCACTGGACCTTCAAGCTACCTGTGGCCTTTACCGGGGGACTGCGAGGACCAGCAGCCTCTACACCTTACAGCTGGTGCCTCTTCCCCCGGCGGCCACGCCCCCCATCCGCCCTATTTACTTTTCGCGACACCCGCACCGCGGGTGCCGCTCATTTGACTAAACCTTGCTTTGCCACTAAGGAGGATACCTTATCGCTGCACACGGAGGGTGCATTGTGACATCTAAGCAGTTCTGGTGGGGTCGCGCCGCTGGTGGGAGCTTCTCCGCATTCGGCGGACAGCCTGCACGCTCCCAGCGTGCACTGGACCTTCAAGCTACCTGTGCCCTTTACCGGGGGACTGCGAGGACCAGCAGCCTCTACACCTTACAGCTGGTGCCTCTTCCCCCGGCGGCCACGCCCCCCATCCGCCCTATTTACTTTTCGCGACACCCGCTCCGCGGGTGCCGCTCATTTGACTAAACCTTGCTTTGCCACTAAGGAGGATACCTTATCGCTGCACACGGAGGGTGCATTGTGACATCTAAGCAGTTCTGGTGGGGTCGCGCCGCTGGTGGGAGCTTCTCCGCATTCGGCGGACAGCCTGCACGCTCCCAGCGTGCACTGGACCTTCAAGCTACCTGTGGCCTTTACAGGGGGACTGCGAGGACCAGCAGCCTCTACACCTTACAGCTGGTGCCTCTTCCCCCGGCGGCCACGCCCCCCATCCGCTCTATTTACTTTTCGCGACACCCGCTCCGCGGGTGCCGCTCATTTGACTAAACCTTGCTTTGCCACTAAGGAGGATACCTTATCGCTGCACACGGAGGGTGCATTGTGACATCTAAGCAGTTCTGGTGGGGTCGCGCCGCTGGTGGGAGCTTCTCCGCATTCGGCGGACAGCCTGCACGCTCCCAGCGTGCACTGGACCTTCAAGCTACCTGTGGCCTTTACCGGGGGACTGCGAGGACCAGCAGCCTCTACACCTTACAGCTGGTGCCTCTTCCCCCGGCGGCCACGCCCCCCATCCGCCCTATTTATATTTAGCGACACCCGCTCCGCGGGTGCCGCTCATTTGACTAAACCTTGCTTTGCCACTAAGGAGGATACCTTATCGCTGCACACGGAGGGTGCATTGTGACATCTAAGCAGTTCTGGTGGGGTCGCGCCGCTGGTGGGAGCTTCTCCGCATTCGGCGGACAGCCTGCACGCTCCCAGCGTGCACTGGACCTTCAAGCTACCTGTGGCCTTTACCGGGGGACTGCGAGGACCAGCAGCCTCTACACCTTACAGCTGGTGCCTCTTCCCCCGGCGGCCACGCCCCCCATCCGCCCTATTTACTTTTCGCGACACCCGCTCCGCGGGTGCCGCTCATTTGACTAAACCTTGCTTTGCCACTAAGGAGGATACCTTATCGCTGCACACGGAGGGTGCATTGTGACATCTAAGCAGTTCTGGTGGGTTCGGGCCGCTGGTGGGAGCTTCTCCGCATTCGGCGGACAGCCTGCACGCTCCCAGCGTGCACTGGACCTTCAAGCTACCTGTGGCCTTTACCCGGGGACTGCGAGGACCAGCAGCCTCTACACCTTACAGCTGGTGCCTCTTCCCCCGGCGGCCACGCCCCCCATCCGCCCTATTTACTTTTCGCGACACCCGCACCGCGGGTGCCGCTCATTTGACTAAACCTTGCTTTGCCACTAAGGAGGATACCTTATCGCTGCACACGGAGGGTGCATTGTGACATCTAAGCAGTTCTGGTGGGGTCGCGCCGCTGGTGGGAGCTTCTCCGCATTCGGCGGACAGCCTGCACGCTCCCAGCGTGCACTGGACCTTCAAGCTACCTGTGCCCTTTACCGGGGGACTGCGAGGACCAGCAGCCTCTACACCTTACAGCTGGTGCCTCTTCCCCCGGCGGCCACGCCCCCCATCCGCCCTATTTACTTTTCGCGACACCCGCTCCGCGGGTGCCGCTCATTTGACTAAACCTTGCTTTGCCACTAAGGAGGATACCTTATCGCTGCACACGGAGGGTGCATTGTGACATCTAAGCAGTTCTGGTGGGGTCGCGCCGCTGGTGGGAGCTTCTCCGCATTCGGCGGACAGCCTGCACGCTCCCAGCGTGCACTGGACCTTCAAGCTACCTGTGGCCTTTACAGGGGGACTGCGAGGACCAGCAGCCTCTACACCTTACAGCTGGTGCCTCTTCCCCCGGCGGCCACGCCCCCCATCCGCTCTATTTACTTTTCGCGACACCCGCTCCGCGGGTGCCGCTCATTTGACTAAACCTTGCTTTGCCACTAAGGAGGATACCTTATCGCTGCACACGGAGGGTGCATTGTGACATATAAGCAGTTCTGGTGGGGTCGCGCCGCTGGTGGGAGCTTCTCCGCATTCGGCGGACAGCCTGCACGCTCCCAGCGTGCACTGGACCTTCAAGCTACCTGTGGCCTTTACCGGGGGACTGCGAGGACCAGCAGCCTCTACACCTTACAGCTGGTGCCTCTTCCCCCGGCGGCCACGCCCCCCATCCGCCCTATTTACTTTTAGCGACACCCGCTCCGCGGGTGCCGCTCATTTGACTAAACCTTGCTTTGCCACTAAGGAGGATACCTTATCGCTGCACACGGAGGGTGCATTGTGACATCTAAGCAGTTCTGGTGGGGTCGCGCCGCTGGTGGGAGCTTCTCCGCATTCGGCGGACAGCCTGCACGCTCCCAGCGTGCACTGGACCTTCAAGCTACCTGTGGCCTTTACCGGGGGACTGCGAGGACCAGCAGCCTCTACACCTTACAGCTGGTGCCTCTTCCCCCGGCGGCCACGCCCCCCATCCGCCCTATTTACTTTTCGCGACACCCGCTCCGCGGGTGCCGCTCATTTGACTAAACCTTGCTTTGCCACTAAGGAGGATACCTTATCGCTGCACACGGAGGGTGCATTGTGACATCTAAGCAGTTCTGGTGGGGTCGCGCCGCTGGTGGGAGCTTCTCCGCATTCGGCGGACAGCCTGCACGCTCCCAGCGTGCACTGGACCTTCAAGCTACCTGTGGCCTTTACCGGGGGACTGCGAGGACCAGCAGCCTCTACACCTTACAGCTGGTGCCTCTTTCCCCGGCGGCCACGCCCCCTATTCGATCACAATAACCTGAACAGTCCATCTCGCAACGCGGGACGAAGCGCGAGGCGAAGCCCGGGCCAAGGGCGGGCCCGTTTAAGCCCGTTCAAGACCGGGCAGGACTGGACTGGGCCACCCTATTTAAATTTGCCTTTATTCTCCTCATTGATACTGATTACATTCCTAAATAGGTCCTTGTAGTTCGTTATTAGCCTTATTAGACTCACTGTACCTCTGCATTGCAACGTTTTTATTGCAATATGTCTCAGAGAACTACCAGAAATATCGTTAAGAAGCAGGCCCAAACTGCTGCTGAGGTTATTGGGCCAATAGACCAATTCATAACTAAAGCCAATGACGCAATCGAGCAGGGTATCATCTTATTGGAACGGAGGGTCTCACAGGACCTGATGATTGCCAGACGCTCTTCAATGGGCTTGCTGGCCACTGCAAAAAACCCCCAGCGTCCTGTCGAGCTACCCCCTCCCTTGACAGTACACGCAGAGATGCACACCGTCCCCCGCACAGTGGACCTATCTGCGACCCTAGATCTTTCCGAATCCCATCTTTCTCTTGAAAAATCTCCAGTCATTTTTGCTACTCAAACAGACGGTACCCCCTCCTCCTCTATAGCCAGGGGTGTACGCGATGGAGCAGTTCCCAAAAAATTGAAGAAGAAGGCAACTACTAAGTCTCACCACATTACCATTTCTCCCCCTACAATTATCCCTGCAACTCCTTCTGTTTCTCATCTTCCCCCACAAACCTTTAACCCTCCCACAACCCCCTACCAACCTCCTTCCCTACCACGCGTACAAACAGCGGATCTTAACTCGACTAACCCGAACGTTAGTTGTACCAGCTCTAGTAGCTATGACAGTGGAGAAGATATGGAAAACGGTAACCTTACAACTAACACTTGCAGTAACGACAGCTTACTGCTTAGCAGAATTGGTGACCTATTTAAATCTTATCTAGAACCAATAGAAAAGGCTCTGCACTCGGTTCAGACTCAACTAACCCAACTGTCTTTAGGCCTAAACCCAAGTAAGGGAAATAAGAAGGAGCCCAACTTGGCTCAAGGTAGGCCCACCATTCATAACACAAATACATCAAAGCCTGGATCTTCTGCACAGAATCCCAATACTAACAAACAAAAGGCCCCAGAGAAGCCTATTCAAAAACAACCACTAGTACTTACAACCAAGCCACAACCACTTCTTAAATCTTCTAATCCCATACCGGCTCAACCTGTAACCAATCCTAAGCCAATATTATCTACCCAATCAAACCCACTTTCTGTCCTACCTTCCCCCGCTCTTCCTACCCCTGCCCCTACCCATCCCAAAAGCTCTACTGGTTTTAACACCATTCCGAAAAACCGAAAGAGAAGGGGCCACCCTATCCATCTTCCACCTGAGGCATCCCCATATGTAGTAATATTGACAGGTGTCCCGGAACTCTCCCCAAACCAGGATGAACCAGTTTGGTCACTAAAAAATAAAGTAATATACTGGTTGTCCAACAATGTAAATGTAAATGTATGTATGTAAATGTATAGGCATTTATATAGCGCACTACATACCCGGAGGGTCCCAAGGCGCTTCGACCGCTGCGAAACCCTTCCTGGCTTCCCTGAGAGATGGTCCTTTAATGGGTATCTCCAGGGTGAGACCAGGCATCCCCGGCGGTCTGGTGGGGCCGTTAGTGAAGATGAGACAAGCTAATGCCCAGAGTTGCCGAGTGTGATCGCTGATCAGAGTGGGCACCGAGGCGAGAGAATTATCGAGTCCGCTGACCCTGGTCCAGAAACCTGCCGCGCCGGGAATCGAACCCTGGTCCCGGGCCGTCCTCTGCTCTCGGGTCTGCCGCCTCTAACCAGTGAGCCACACTACTTCCCAATCTTTATGGACAACAGAGTCACCACTGTGCGCAGAGTGCCCTGGTTAGGCAATGAACCGAAAAACATCCAGGGCGACTGCGTTATAGTAAATTTCGCAGATCCTAACACAGTTGAGCACATCTGCTCCTGGGGAGATCATACCTCCACCGAAGGGATAGCCACTCATAATTTGTCATATTTCTACCCCCGACCACACGACGTAACGCCGGTCCTCCGTGGTCCTGGACTAGGGTGGGGAACTGGGGTGGAAATAGAGATCGAGACCATTGGTCAGGTTACAGTTTTAGTAATCCACCATCCGGCCACTTTACCAACTGGAGAGGCCCACCATTATCCAATAGATACGATTGTTTGGATATAGTAGACTGACCACCAATTCCACCTACTTTAGACAATGGTCCCAACAATGTATTGATTAACTCCAAACTTATCTCTAAGAACACTCGGATGGCTGGTTCTTTTTTGCCATCCCTGTCTGGTACCCATCTTGAGTCCTGTACCCCTCAGCAAACCTTGACTCAACAGCCGTCACCTTCTACCTATCATGATCCTTGTTACATCCAGTTAACTCCCCAAGTTGACTCACATCCGAGTCAACAACATATCACCACTCAACTTTGAGACCCAAAACGTATTTCCTCCCTTCCTGTCCCAACTGTCCAGTCCCAGTCTCAACCTTCCCGTCCTTCTGACGAACCACAGATTTCAAACTCTATTTTGCCATCAACCTGGGATCTTCCAGTCCTATACTGGAATGTAGCAGGTCTTAGATCCAAAACTCACCTCCCGTCCTGGCTCGATTTGATTAATAAGTACAAGTTAATCTGCCTTCAGGAAACCTGGGCAATAGACCCTATCCATATTCAGGGCTTTAAAACATTTCATTTTCCGGCCACTCCGTCTGCTCACGGAAGACCCAAGGGCGGCTTAGCTATCTACATTTCTAACCTAATCCCATTCACGACCATGGAAGTCTCGCTAGTATCTCCAATTTTTCAAATCCTTAAACTAATTCCCGACAATAGTTCATGCTATTATTTCATCAACATGTATAATAATTCCACGCCTGTTGACTGTGTAAAATCTCTGTTAGAAACTTCATCATATTTGCAAGACCAGAAAGCTAAGAACCCGCAGCTACAATGTCATGTTGTGTGGGGTGGGGATTTTAATGTTTACTTATGTAATAACTACAAAAAAGGTATTTGTGGGCTCCAAGATGAGCACGATGTCCCCATGGCCCACTTTGCCCACTGTAGTATTGGAGACGCTTTAAATAACTGTTTTTTTGCATTAGAACTCGAATATGCGAATGAACTAGTGAGTCCTGCTGTCGAGTTTAAGCCGACTTTTCATGGTAGAGGTTTTTCTACTATTATTGATTTTATTTTGTGTTCTCAATCTTTAAATAATCATCTAAAATATTTTATAACCGGTACTGATCCCTCCAGCGACCACTATTCCAATAGCATTACTATAGTACTAAATATACCCCCCCCCAGTTCGTTTGAAAACAAGCCTTTTAACGCAGCATTCCCTGGAGATGAGTAAAATCAATGGCTATACCGTAAAATGGTCAAAGATCAATCCCTCAGAGGTCACCACCAGTAAGATTGTCCAAAAAACCCTTCCCCTAATTTATCACTGTTTGGAGAAGTCATCATCCCCTCAGCTGATCCTCTCTAGTGTTGTCAAAATCTTGGAAGCCATCCGACAAGAGCTTACACGCCAACATAAGATTCATGATAAGGACTCTAGAGGGTGGTTTGATTCCCACTGCCGTAAAGCCCTACGTGCACTAAAAAGTGCTTTACATAATCAAGTCAGGGACATGCCCCTAATTGCCTCTCTAAGAAAAAACTATAAGTTGGCACAAAATCCCGTAAACGGGAATTAAAAAACAACCTTTGGGCCCAACTACATCAGAGCACATTAAATAAGGACAGTACCCTGTTTTGGCGAACAGTTAAGGACCCCTTTTTAGCTGAGGCGACTGCTGTACGGCATCTAGATGTGGCAGTACCCGCTGAAAAATGGGTAGCTCACTACTCAGATTTTTGGGGACCCCACTGTAACAACTGAGGCTTCTAGATTAGAGGAGGCAGCCTCTACAAGCAATAATATCTATCCCATTGACCTCCACTTCGACCTAGTGGAGGTGACTGCTGCGCTGACCTCCTCAAAGATCGGTAAAGCCGCCGGCCCGATGGTGTCCCACTAGACATCTTTGTGAGCAATTTAGACCTATGGTCCCCAATTGTTACGCAAGTCATGTCCGCAGCTACTCAGATTGGCCTTATTGATTCTTGGTCCACTTCTGTGCTTCTACCCATATTTAAAAAGGGAGACCGCGATAATCCAGCCTGCTACAGGCCCATTTCCCTCTTGGATTCCCTGGGCAAGGTCGCCGGTAGACTAATTCTGGAGCGTCTCCGGGACTGGGCCTCAGAGAATAAGATCATAACCGACTTACAGTTTGGTTTCCAGGAGGGATTGGGCACTGTCGAACAGGCCTTAAACCTGACTTTGCTCATGGGCAAATATGCCTGGGCCAAAGGCGGTAATCTCTATCTAGTGTATGTGGACCTGAGTTCCGCATTTGACTGTGTAATTCATTCCAAGTTGTGGGAGATCCTGAGTAAATTGGGTATAGATCCTGCACTCCTGAAACTTCTCCGAGAGCTATACTCGGATGCAAAAGCTTGTGTGAGATATGGCATCAATGGAGAGCTTTCGGAATCATTTGACATTGCAAAAGGCGTTAGACAGGGGTGCGTCCTTGCTCCATTCTTATTTAACATCTATACAAATGGGTTGGAGCAAGCGATGCTAGCTGACAATAAAGACCTCCCCTGCATAAACACCCGGCCAATCCCTGCATTACTATATGCAGACGATTCTGTTATTTTAGCAAGGACACCCAATCAGCTCCAGATCCAACTGGACAAGTACTGCCAATACATGCTCTCTCTTGGACTTAAAGTAAATAAGTCCAAGACTTTTGTTATGAATATTGGCAAGAAAGCCCAGAAATGCAAATCTCTTTTCATTGGGAAGACTAGGTTAGAAACTGCTAAAACATATCCATATCTAGGGATTCTTATTGATAACCATCTGTCCTGGAAACCTGCCACTTACAGTAAGAAACTGCAGTTTCAACGCACAACATCGGCGTTGACTTCGTTTTCAAGGAAGCTGGGCAAGCCTGCCCCTGCCGTAATTTTGAAAATTTACCAAGCTAAATGTATGAGCGTGGCCACCTATGGAGCGGGTGTATGGGGCTACACGCCCGCTAGCGAGCTTCAAATAATTGAAAACGATTTTCTGAAATATATATTAGCCCTTCCCCGAAGCGCTTCTACTTACGGTACCCATATGGAGCTCGGTTGGGAGTATCTAACAGACATCGTCAGATACCAACCGATTATCCTTTGGCATCGTATATGGACCCAGGAGCAATGTCTCCTTACTAGGTCATTAATATCTGATTGTCTTACATTGACCTACTGGAAAAAGATTCCCTGGCTTTTATATGTTTTCAAATTCTTGAATGATTTGAATTGCCCTGCATTTTTCACTGACCCTGTCTCTTTAATGACTATACCAAGAAAAACTTTGAAGAATCTGTGTGTCGCCCATTTAAGAGACTTACGTATGTGTTCAGAACTTGGCAAACAGTCAAACGTTCACTTAATGACGATTCAATCCTCTTATGGCATCCAACCTTATCTGTCTTTTTTTCTGTCAAATTACGATAGATATGTTTTAACTAGATTTCGGTTTGATTTATTTTATCGTCTTGTTTCACTTCCTGTGCCCTCTGATTGGTCACGTGAATTGGCTAGTTGTCCCTGTGATGGGTGCACTCGCCAGTCTACCTTGCATGTAACCTTTTTTTGCAGCTTTTATGAGACCCCGCGTAAACGCTGGTTGGTCCCACTTCTCCGACAGTTAGGACTGAGAAGATGCAGACCTGCTCTTTTGGCACTTCAGTACCTAGACACCCCGTTTGCTGCCAAATCCGTAGCCTGCTACCTTAAAGCTTGCTTGAAAATCCATTCCCAAATATTGGCTACTGCACCATAAGACTCTATTTTGTTCATGTGAATAACTTGCTATCTCATCCTTGCACAGAGTGATATTGTTTAGACGAATTTTAAATGATCTTTTAATGCACTGATTCTTACTGTCATGTTTCCTTCAGTCATTATTGTGCAAACGAAAACTTTTTTATAAATTGTTGTAAATATCTGTTTCTAAATGTACTTTTTATGATTGTAAACTCAATCGAAATAAAGTTTCTTTTGACTTGACTTGATCCTTCATCTACATGCATACAATGAAGTGCATTGAAAAACTGGAAATCTGTATGTCATGCAGCTATGTCCTGCTTTTTATGACTTTCTAGTTTGCTTTCAGTCTCACTTGTATGTCGTGTTTATATAGACATCTAACTACTATTTCACTAATTGAAACGTAAAATCTATTCCAGTTTCCTGATCTATCTATCTGTCTATTTATCTGTCTTTGCAACACTATCTGTCTAACACTCTACCTACTCGTCTATTCATCTTCTTGTCTATCAATGTCCTTGTTTGTCTGTCAGTGTGTCTATTTATCTCCCTATCTATCTATTTATCTATCTATCTCTGTATCCATCTATGCAGACATTTCATGCCAACCATCTATTTGTCTGTCTGTGTTATTGCCTTGTGAGTCTATCATTCTATACATTTATCTATGCAACAGTGGCTATCTGTAAAACCAATTCTGTCTTCGAAAGACTCTCTATATATCTATCTTTTTAACCATCATTATCTATTTGTAATTAAGATTTTGTTTTAATTACAAAAAAGCATTAGCAAAGTCAAAATGCTGGCTGTCATCACAAGACCAATCAGCTTTGTTAAGTCTTGTGTTAGCCAAGATCTTATAATTTTAATTAAAAATATTATAATATAATTATAGTGGTTTTCAGCCAGACTTCATCAATTAGTCACCTTTTTTACCCACATCAGCATGCATTCTGAGGCAATGGGTCAGCCCATTTTAGCCATTGCCTGGCTTCACTGTGAATTATGGCATGCTGCCCTTTCACAAGCAGCACATCCAAACTCTTCAGTGACAGGCACTACAATTGTAATGTGTGCTTTTTCAAACCCAAATAAATATATCTGGCAACTTTTTTTTAGATTGATTAGGGCCTGGCAGCTTGCCCTCCAGAAGAAGTTTGCAAAAACCATGACAGAAAAAAAAAACTTGACAAAGTCAAAACACTGGAGGCCATTACCAGACCTATTGGCTTCGTCAATTCTTGTTGGTTTTGTTTCAGAAACATAAAAGAGCTATGGCAAGCCAGTATGAACTGTATTGCATTCATCCTGAAAATGCTCCTGCTGCGGCAGCTGGAATCCTTTCTGCAAAAAATCTGCACCAGTCATACAGCATAAGGTGGCCAGCCTGCTATATTTTAAATGAAGCTCAAAGTGTCTTACTGGTCTTTGTAGCAACACAAAGTTCAAGATCCATTTGAGAAAAGGGGACCCGTCCGGCAAAAGTAGATGATTAAATTGCTGAAGAAAGTAAATT
The DNA here is from genome assembly GCF_964263255.1 of Lissotriton vulgaris. NCBI lineage: Eukaryota > Metazoa > Chordata > Amphibia > Caudata > Salamandridae > Lissotriton > Lissotriton vulgaris. Next base: position 2,123,179,785 of record NC_141687.1, on the reverse strand, counting down.
TTGTACCTAAAAAAATTCACGAGTGATATCCAATGAAATAATCAAATCTGTGTTTGAACTTGCATGATGCTTGCAGTGAAGACGTCTTGAATAAAAGAACTTGCTACAGGTGGGAGCAAGTATGTCTCTGTGCTGAAACAAGTTACAATAACCTTGGATCAATGTTACCGTTAGTCCAAGTGCTTGATTTGTAAAAGAATAAGTGCAGGAGCCCAAAGATTCTGCTCAGAAACCTGCAATTGGTGCTATCAAGTGTCAGGTTGCTAAATTCCACCTTGCACCTCCTTCCTCCACCACTAGAGACTCTGTCCCTTTATCTTACTCTATCAGGTTCATTTTCACCCTGTTTTCTTTCTTTGTCACTGTTTTCCAGTCTTTCTCTTCGTCCTTTTGTGTATTTATTTCTCATGCTCCAGGTCAAAGTCTGATGATAATTAATAAATGCTGGACCACAAAACCGATGTAACCACCAACTCAAATTAAGTACTGGTTACTCCATCTTTGATCTTCTAATGCTGGCTTTTAACACCAAAGTTGTCTCATACCTAAGCAGGTTGTACATGATGTTTGTTGAAGTTCTGAAACCTTTGTACCTGTTTCAAAGTAGCTAGCATTGCAGGCACTGAATGAAGATAAAAATGTAATATGTATAGGTATTGGTATTTTGGGAAAGCGTCTGATATTGACAACATGATTTGTAGGTTTGTTTTTCTACCTGCGACATGTTATCCAATGTTATTAAATATTCCTTACATGGCAGTTTATAACTATAGTTTGGGTACTGTTTGACGGCATTACCATCCATTGGCATTTACACATCGGGTTCCAGTCATGCATGATCATTATTGATTAAGAGTGACATTAAACATTCAGTAATGTTAAATTGTATGTGTGAAATTTTATATATATATATATATATATATATATATGGAAACCACGCTCCAACAAGCGAAGAAGCAGAGGCCACAGCGGGGAGTCTGGTGGAAGCGCTTTATTCGATGTTTAGGCATAATGCATTTCGGCCGCAGTTCGGCCTTCCTCAGATGCCATTAATGTCTTTGGAGAGCTCTTCACCCGTTTAAATTCACCCTGCCACCGTTTCATTGGATGAAGAGCGCCACAGCCCCTCATTGAATAACTGCTCACTTCTAGTAGTTCGTAGGAACTAAATGCCCCAGAGTTCATTTCTCAGGTAAGTGCTGTGCTGGGGTGAGTCCATGTGGAATTGCGATGTGCGTCAAGGTAACAGTGTGAAGGACAGTCAATATCCAGTGATTAAGATCACGTAGTGCATCCTCCAATCCCAGATATTGACAACATGATTTGTAGGTTGGTTTTCAGCCTGTGACATGTTATCCAATGTTATTAAATATTCCTTACATGGCAGTTCATAACTATAGTTTGGGTACTGTTTGACGGCATTACCATCCATTGGCATTTACACATCAGGTTCCAGTCATGCATGATCATTATTGATTAGAGTGACATTAAACATTCAGTAATGTTATATTGTTTGTGTGAAATTATATGATATTATATATATATATATATATATATATATATATATATATATATATATATATATATATATATATATATATATATATAACAGCTCCACTCGCACCAGCCTGTCGCACTCCAAGGCGGGTGCCTGCCAGTCGGGGGTGCACCCGACGTCAATATCAGCTCCGACAATCCCTCCCCACAATCCTTGGGAATTAGGAGGCAGCACTCCGAAGATAGATGCACAAAGATTTTAATCTCACTCTCACAAGCGCTTTCGGCACTCGGCCTTCGTCTTTTGAAGCATTTTTTGAACTGTATTGAGAATATAGTTTGGTCAGAAGGGTATACTATGATGGTCATTGACATTGCTAGCCTGTATACGTGCATTGAGCATGAAGAAGGACTACAGGCCATCTCCTGGTTTCTTGGGAGTAGACCAGCAAAGTATTACGAGCACAATAAAATGTTAATGGAATTTCTAAGATTTAGCCTCATGAACAACATCTTCCTTTTCGGCACCAACCTCTACAGACAGCTTACAGGCGTGGCAATGGGCACTTGCTCTGCCCCAAGCTTCGCGAATTTATTCGTGGGGCACTGGGAAGAGCAGGTAGCTTGGTCCAATACCAACAAAAAATGGAACGAACTGGTGAAATGTTGGTATCGTTATATAGACGACCTGTTCATTATCATTGAAGGATCAGTGGAGCTGGCTGAAGAATATCTGGAGGTACTCAACAATAACGAGAACAATCTGAAATTTACAGGAGAAATCAGCCAAAAGGAAGTGAACTATCTGGATTTGACTGTTTTCATTGAAGGAGGCAATCTGCACACTAAGCTCTATCGAAAAGCCACCGCTGGCAATTCAACGCTATATGCTACCAGCGGGCATCCCAAGAGCTTGGTTCATAGCATACCCTATGGTGAGCTTTTAAGGATAAGGAGGAACAATACTAAGGACAATGAGTTCAAAAAGGCCGCCAGCAATTGCATACAAAGGTTCAAAGCAAGGGGATATAATGCTAGAACCTTGCAGCAAGCATTAAGTAAAGTTGAAAACCTTGAAAGGAGCAAATTGTTGGAAGACAAAGAGAAGAATAAACAATCGCAGAGTGGTCAATTCAGATTAATAACCACTTATTCTAGGAACTCTGGTGACATTAAACGCATATTGCGGAAACATTGGAACATTTTGATGACGGACAATGTCATAAAACATGATTTGCCCTCCTATCCTATGATAACATTCAGAAAAGCAAGAGCATTGAAGGACTATTTGGTCCATAGTCACCATGATGAATCAAAACCCAAACCGAAAATTGAACCTATGAAGGGTTTCTTTCCCTGCGGACGATGCAAGGCATGCAAGGGAAGTAAACGAGTAACTCAATACAGCATCCCAGGAGTTAAAGAGCCCAGAAGAATTTTGAAATTCCTCACATGTTCTACGCCTTACGTGGTGTATTGTCTAACATGTCCTTGTGGCAGAAGGTATGTGGGCAGTACCACCAATCCAGTAAAACTAAGGATACTAGAGCACCAAAGAGCGATACAGAACGCAGATGCAACTTATCCGGTTGCGAGACATTTTGACAAGGAGCACGCACGCAACAGAGAATTGTTGACATTTTTCTGCTTGGATTCTGTCCCGGTGAATGTAAGGGGTGGCGACAGACTCCTGAAATTAAGGCGTTTGGAATCACGATATATAATTGATTTGCTAAGTAAAACGCCGGCCGGTTTGAACATGCATGAGGACTTAGCTGTGCACCTGGGATGATTTGATTCTTATTGACTGCAACATTGCTTCATGTTTACTTACTGTGTCCATATGAAATGATGAACGAACTTCTATCATGTAAATAATTTAATTCCATTAGGGTTGTGGCACGTTGTAGATATTATTATGGATTTATGCCCATCCAGGGCGATATAGCATAAAGAAAAGAGAGGGACCCCAAATGTGAGGTTAATATGCCCATACAGGGCGTTATGATTTAGTTAATATTGTTGCATTCTGTGGAAACATATTGAGATATTACTCATGGATGTTTGAATATATGTGTATAACATATCGCAACTACTACTATTACAAGATGGCGACCGCCATTCTATGTTGAATTATCCTTTGAGGTTAGTCCTACCTTTATGTTATTACCCGTGCAACGCGGGAGTTTAAAAACAATCTATTGTTTGTCATTAGCGTCTCATACCTGACGAAGGCCGAGTGCCGAAAGCGCTTGTGAGAGTGAGATTAAAATCTTTGTGCATCTATCTTCGGAGTGCTGCCTCCTAATTCCCAAGGATTGTGGGGAGGGATTGTCGGAGCTGATATATATATATATATATATATATATATATATATATATATATATATAACCTACTGGCAGTAGGTAGTTATAGTTAGGACCTAGTTACCATAGGAAAATGGCAACATTGTATTCCCAATAACTTTGGCACCTAATGACGAATCTTCACAACATTTTCAAAAAAAATATTTATTAAGAACAGCTCCTATGTTGAAAGTTTGGGGGTGATTTGTCAAGGGGGGGCCGAGAAAAGAGGGGGGGTCCCAAAACGTGTTTTTTCAATGTTAATTTCAATAGGAAACGTTAGACAAGGCTAGAAGTCCAACGGGTGAACGGAATTGCCCCAAATTTGTCAGGGATAAGGGTCTTGGTCTAGGAAGCACGCTTTTTCTTATTTGATGTAAATCTGTTCAGTAGTTTTTGAGAAATATCGAAATTTACAGATATCGATATTTGGGAATTCTGCCATTTGATTGGCTAAGGCGTTACGAGCACAAGCTTGCTACTGATTGACTGCGAGTGGTTGCAACTAGTAAGTGTTGGCCGCCAATTTGTGATACCGTTGAAGTGAGTAAGGGGAAAAAAAGGGCAAAAAAAGTGGGAAAGAGAAGCATAGGAGACTGTAACCTCTGTGGGGTGTTTAGGGTGTGTTATAGAGGGTGTGTGAAGCGAAGTATTCACCCCTACCAGTGTGAAAGGGGTGGGCTACGGAAATTAAGTGAGGTATTGCCTAGAGTGTGATGCTGCTAAGGTGAGCTGGTGTGGGACTCGGGGATTAAAGTGTGAGCCCAAACTTTGTGTCTTATGCTGTGAAGTCGTGTGCCCTGACCGCTGCACTACAGCTGTGGAAGTAGTGTCAGCATGTGTTTATACCTACTAGGATCAACTACTGACCCGTACTGGTCTGAAAGTCCTGGGGTACGGAAAATATGTGAGGTATTGTCTAGAGTCTCGTGCAACCAGGAAGTGTTGGCCACCATTTTGTGATCCGGTTGAAGCAAGTAAGGGGAAAAAAGGGCAAAAAAAGTAGGAAAGAGGAGGGTAGGTGCACTGTAACCTCCGTGGGGTGTTTAGGGTGTGCTATACAGGGGGTGCGAAGCTAACTACTCATGCCTACCAGTCTGAAAGTGCTGGACTACGGAAATTAAGTGAGGTATTGCCTAGAGTCTGATGCTGTTAAGGGAGCTGGTGCGAGACTCAGGGATTAAAGCATGAGCCCAAATTGTGTGTCTTATGCTGTGAAGTCATGTGCCGTGGCCGCTACACTACACCTGTGGAAAAAGTGTCCGAATGTCTTTATACCTACTAGAATAAACTACTGACCCGTACTGGTCTGAAAGGCCTGGCGAACGGAAAATATGTGAGGTACTGTCTAGAGTTGTGCAACTAGGAAGTGTTGGCCGCCATGGATCCATTGATGCGAGTTAAGGGGAAAAAAGGGCAAAAAAAGTAGGAAAGAGGAGGGTAGGAGCACTGTAACCTCTGTGGGGTGTTTAGGGTGTGCTATACAGGGGGTGCCAAGCTAACTACTGATACCTACAGGTCTGAATGTGCTGGGCTACGGAAATTAAGTGAGGTATTGCCTAGAGTCTGATGCTGCTAAAGTGAGCTGGTGCTTGAGCCCAAATTGTGTGTCTGATGCTGTGAAGTCATGTGCCGTGGCTGCTACACTACACCTGTTGAAGTAGTGTCCGAATGTGTTTATACCTACTAGGATGAACTACTGACCCATACTGGTCTGAAAGTCCTGGGGTATGGAAAATATGTGAGGTACTGTCTAGAGTCTCCTGGTGGTAAGCTGCGCTGCTGGCGGACTCAGGGATGAATGCGTGATCCCAAACTGTGTGTCATATGCTGTGACATCATGGGCTCTGGTCGCTGTGCCACATCTGTTGAAGTAGTGTGTGCATGTAGTTATGCTTACTCGGATGAACTTTTGTTTCGAACATTGTAACTTGTGTATGGTGTTTAGGGGGTGTTATACAGGGAGTGTAAAGGTAAATTTGCGCATATCAAATCAATTCGGTATTTGTGAAGTGTAAACTACTCACTCCTATGAGTCTGATGGTGCTGGAGGCATATGCTGAGCGGCTGACGGACTCGGGGTAAAGTCGCTGAACTACTGACCCCTATCGGTCTGAAAGTGCAGGGTACGGAAATTAAGTGAGGTATTGCCTAGAGTGTCATGCTGTTAAATTGAGCTGATTAAACCGTGAGCCTCAACTGTGTGTGCTATGCTGTGAACTCATGTGCTCTGGGCGCTGTGCCACACCTGTCCAACTTGCATATGGTGCTTACGTGGTGTTGTATAGGGAGTGCGAAGGTAAATCAATACGGCATTTGTAAAGCGCAAACTACTCAACCCTATGGGTACGTAGAGTCGGTGAGCAAAGAGTGAGCTCTGTGCTGCAAAGTGAGATGGTGTGGCCGATGTGCCACAGCTGTGTGGAGAATACATTTTGGTGCGGGTCCGGGAGTTGTCGTTCCCTGGCCCTAAAATAGCAGGCCTAAGTTGTAAGTTATTGGGTGGCTCTAAAAAGAGCCCTTGTGTTTATTAGTTGGAGCTACGTATAAGTGCGCATGCACAGCTTCAAGTTCTTCAGGAAAACTCGATTTCCCTGATCTGTGAAGTGTACTCCATCACTTGTGTAGATATCAGCCATATCAAAACGTATATTGTTGTTGTAAATGGACCCCATTTTGTGGTCTCTGAGGTATGCAGACACAGCTTTGTTGACTTTCTTCCGAGATTTTTCAATCTGTGGACATATTTTTTTGACCATTTCCACTTCTGTCTTTGGCATATATTGGAAAATACAAAGACAGTTTGAGGCAAAAGTAACATCAATTGTCCAAAGGTGTCCTTCATAAGCATTTCCAAACCTACCCCAGTCAATGTGCCTAGGTAGTTTCCACCACAGCGCACAATCATCAGGTCAGCGTGTTGGAGATGCAAATAGGTATTAACCAAAAGCATTAATTGGTGCCACTCCAATCCTCTCTGTGGAAACATTGTCCACATTTTGTAAACCTTGGTCTAAGTCAATACGTCTCTGTTCTGCATACCTCTTGCACCAGAAAACATAGCTATGTCCTACGATCCACACTAGCATTTTGAAGGTATGGGTGGAAGGTATGGAAAGATGTCTGTAGCTCATGCAGTTCCTACGTAGAATAAGAGATATGTTTAAAGATGGGGAACTAGTTTTTTTTTCACATACAAAACGATACCTAATTGGGAGATGAAAACCATTGTTTTTTAAAAGTAGGGTGCACATCCATTTTGTGGAAAAGCATCTTTGTGATTGGTTAAGAAAAATAATTTTGAACGTGGAGTACATATTATATGATAAAATTTGCTCAACTCAACCACACCTGTTACCTGCATTTGGAAGGCACTGTTCGAACTTAAAACAATCGTGAACTTTTAACCTGCACGTGCCGTTAAATGTTCGAGAAAATTTTGCAAAAAAATATCGTTAGGTTTAAAAAAACTTGATGAACTTTTAACCAGAACGTTTTGTGGAATGTTCTAGAAAGTGGGTTGATAGAATACGTTGCACTGCTGACTTGCTGTGTTGTTGAATATGAAAAAAAACTGTTTATATGGAAAATTAAAAAGAAACTAATGGAGAGAAGTTTTGAAACATAAAAGAATCAAGGAAGTATTCTAATTTGTTATTTACGTGTATTTTTGTGTGGAGGAGCACAATTATAGAAACAACAGCAGCAGGAAGAGGAAGAAGCATGGAGTGGAGGTACGGGGGGAGATGGGCACAATGGCACACATGTAAAATCAAGTACAGCACAAGTATAGACAAAACGGCCAAAATGAAACACACCAACAAGTCGCATAAGTCACACAACCTGGCAACATCACACTACTGAAGTGAAAACCACGCTGCATTCATACAGGATGTGTACAAAGGCCGGTCGTGGTTGTTGTGGGATGTCTGTGACCGTGGTCATCATGGATGAGATGCCCAGCACGTTGCACATGGGCGAGTTCACTGTGTGGTATGTTGCCAAACAGCTGCTCCTCCCTCCCACGTGCCCCCACACTTTTGTACGGTGCGCTGTTGTATCCCGTGCACTCGTACGGCACTGCATTGTAATGCCTAATCTGGCATGTCCTGCGGCGTTCGAACTACACCGTGAGAGTGCCGTTTGGTGGTGGTGTATGCCACTTTACAACATTGTCTGCTGCGGCCCTGGTGGCAGGCCACACCAGAACACAGAGACAGTGTATCTCGTCAAGATCCAGCACCTGACGCACTATTCCTAATCAATATAAATACAATGAGATTTCTTAATTAATTTTGTGTGGCACTACCTCAGTGCAATTCAATACAGGATTTTAGTATTTAGAATAAATCGCAAAGGTGCACCTTGTGTCTTTTTATACTGGAACGGCTACTCTGCATTTCATTTTCAGCACTTTAATGCAACTAAGGTTGAGATAAATCTAACACAGTATTCAGAAGTTGGTGCAAACTGCAGAGATCACCAGTATTGCCGCTATAAGTGCTCCAAAATTTAACACTATGATGGATACCAGCAAATAACAGTAATAAGAACAAGAGCCACATAGTAGTTAAGAAAACAACTGAAAATGTTAATAATTCTTTTTGTCAAACTTTATTTTTTTATAAACCATAAACTATTTTTTTTTATTAATATATATAAAAAAATAAACCAATAAACAAAATTTAACAAACATAATTGAAAAAAACAAGGTGGAGGGCTCCTGTGGGGACCATGGATGTCGACGACAGAGCCTGAAAAATAAAGCACAAAATAAGGACGTGTGTAATGCGCATATCAAAGGACTGAGAGAGAGAAACAGAGAAGGAAAAACAATCCAGAGAGAAAACAAGAGGGAAGGAAAGAAAGGGAGTGAGAAAGGGAGAAGGGAGAGAGCTATAGAAGGAAAGGAATGAAGAGAGTGTGTGAGAGAGAGAGAGAGTAGAGAGGGAAGTGAGAGAGACAGAGAGAGAGAGAGAGAGAGAGAGAGAGAGAGAGAGAGAGAGAGAGAGAGAGAGAGAGAGAGAGAGAGACAGACTGTCCCCTCTGCGCATCCATGAGGAAATAATTACCTGGTACTGGTGGAGTGTGCAGCAGTGGGCGGGCTGCATGTACCTGTCAAAACCCCGCCGATCTCAGATGTGTTGCAGAGTCCTGAACGGCGGAGATCACATCAGATTTTGTGCGGATCTTATAGATGGCGCTGGGTCCTGAGTCCTGAATGGCGGAGACCACATTAGCTGTACCACGGATGGGACAGATGCCGCTGAGTCCTGAATGGTGGAGACCACTTCAGCTTCTTCCCGCCCCAGCAGGATTCACACATGTCGCTGAGTCCTGAGTCTTCAATGGTGGAGACCACCTCAGGGTTTGGTGCCGCTAAGCCTGTGGAACTAAAGTTCATGCCACGTGGTGGTAGGCTCCTGATGGCCCCATGAGGTTGGGGTGGCACTAACCCTATGCATATGAAGTCGGTGCCAAGGGGATGGTAGGCCGCTGACGGCCATACAGTTGAGGGTGCGACTAACCTTCTGCACAACTTTTCATGGACTCTTTATGGTTGAGACCCGTGGAGCGTTCGCCAGCTAGTCAGCACTGGCAATAAAGGATGTGAATTTGTTGATCTATTATATTTGCGTGGTCACATGGCCTGTGCCATGTGTGCCGGATGGGTGTGGTGTGTGTGTGCAAACCTGCCCTAAGGGAGTGGCTGGGCGATGTTGAGAACTAGACCACTGACCTGCACACCAACAGCGAGTATGCCTGCGACAGGTAGCTATGTGGGGTCAACGTTGGAACGTAATCGGAATGGTGTGGCGAGGTGTATGACGGAACATGATAGTCATGTATAGATTTACATATACAAAAATGTATTTAAAGAAAAGAACAACAAATAAGACTGAAGGGAGTCTAGTGATGTGGTCGCTGCCAAGAAGTTGGGGTCACTGCCGTTCAGGACTCAGGACACAGTTACACATGTGGGATTGGTTTGTGTTAAATAGGGTTAGTGGTACCACAAGCATTGAGACTGTACGAGCCTGTGATGATGGTTGATGTGGACGGGTCGCACTTGGAGAAATGTGTCTTGCCTACTGGACTGCGTCATGTGGAATCGGGACTGTATCTGGATTGTGAGACCTGCTGACCGTAGTGTAGGCCAGAGGTAGAGATGAGGAAGGGCCCACAGGCATGTGCATACGTTGGTGGTGCCACCGGCCTGCGTAGTGCAAGTTCAGTGGCACAACTTGTCGGCAGACTTCAATCTGTAAATACTCCTCACTAATCGAAGGGAGTGAGGTGCTGTGGTCGCTGCCATGGACTTGGGGTCGGTGCGATTCAGTACTCAGGACACAGTTACACATGTGGGATTGGCTTGTGTTGAACAAAGTTAGTGGCACCAAGTGTCGCCGCCGTTGCATATGGAAATATGGTTTACTGATCGTATGGGAGTCTGGTGCTGTGGTCGCTGCCACGGACTTGGGGTCACTGCCCCAAGTACTGTAGGTAGTTATAGGTAGGATCTAGTTTCCATGGAAAAAATATTTAATATTTAATATTGTTTGGACTTGCTGGTAACTTTGCTACTGTTTCAATAAAACAATTTTGGTTAAAATATACAACCATAAAAGTACTTTACAAACCATTGTAGAAATAATTGCAAGCATAAACAGAACTGACCCATGTTATAGAGTATCCAGTGCTAGGGCATAGTAGTAAATATAGTGCATGATCACTCTGACAGAAATGGTTATGGACTGCATAACCACATTGCATGCAAACATAATATCCAAAAGGCAATAGGCATGACTATGAAAGAAGGCAATAGTTGTATAATGAGAAAGCCCTGTTAACAAAATACTATAGTCTATGCTCTCTAACATATCTAATGCAACAACCTAGAAGTGTCACAGTGAAATTGTGTGGTCATAAAATACATATCAAAAAGTAAAAACATAAACAATTCTTTGATTGTTTGTTGAAAAGTACAAAGATCTAGTCTTACATTCAATTTAAAGTGACACAAAACACCTTTCACTGTTTGTCAAGAGTACAAGTTCTAGATAGCCTGTTAAAACCCCCACCAGGGTAACCTATACTAAAGATATCTGCTAGCTGCAACGAAAGAGCAAAGAGAAGCAAATCATTCCTAAGGGTCCATCTCCAGGGTGCTGAGCAACATACACTGTGCACTCTCTCGGTGTAGCCGCAAAATAAGCTGGGCTTATTTAATCTAATTTTTCCATGCCCAAAACAAGAAACACAATGTGCTCCTTGGAATTGTAAGCCCCCGGCTCCTGGGCCATTTACACCCCGATGGACCACCATCTCCCTGGTGCAGGTCCAAATTGTAACCGTTTTCAGCCCGGTACCACAACCTCCTCTGGCTTGCCTTACATAAACAAAGCAGGCGAGGAGATGACAGGGAGCGTGGCATTAAGGCTCTACTTGCGGTCCCCAGCACTACACACTGGGTGCCCTTGGTGGCTTCAGGACACCCAGCATGAAGTGGGAGGGCCTAGGGCAATTCAGTCTCATGGGCAAAAATCATCCCAGGGATGGGAGATGTGCAGTCCCTTCCTCTTCTTTGAAGGACCTCCTTGGTGGAGGTGAACACATTGTTGAGCTATTGAAGTGCAATGTGTAGTGAGTGTGATAAGTGGGTTCTTTCTTGTCCTCTCCTGGTGAGAGCAGTGTCCATGGTTCTCCTTGAGATGTCATCAGTGATGTCACTGACCATGTCATCAATGTTGTAATATGTGATGTCATCAGCAGTGCATTGCGGGGGCACAAGTTATAGTTAGCTCAACTAACTATACCAGCAGAAATTCTATAGTTTTGTACGAGTAAAATGTTCAATTAACTATAACGTCCCTGGTTTTTTCAGTGACTTTCAAAGGTTTTTTAAATGCTAGTTTGTAACTATAACGTCCTTGAAACCTAGGTTTTTTAAATGCTAATTTCTAATTTAATCTTCATTAAACCTAAATTATCATTCCATTCTCAACCTAGTGAAAACAGCCGATATCCCCAGTTTTCCAGCAATAGCTTCTGCAAAAAAAAATTGCCACAAAGGAGAGCAAAAGCTAACGCTAATAATATGCAGAGTAGGCGTTCCCGTGCAAAAATAACACAAAAACATCACTTCCCGATAATTTTAACGAGCAGCCAAATCTGGGATGCGATCCAAAAACAGGCAATAAGCCGCTTTAGCAGTAGTAATCTAACATTGCTGATTTCCCGTAATGTGGGTTTAGGTGCACATTCCTTCGCCAAATTAAAGGCCGCCTCGATTGCAACATTTGTGGTTTACCATAACCTCGTTTATATTGAAGGCTGGGCTCATTATACGGTTGACCAATGCTATTTGAAATGAATCCCTCCTTCCAGTTATTATGTAAAAACGGGCACGTAAGAACACTTTTCATTTTAGTGGAATTTCCTTTGGATTGTTTGGATTTTGGATATACATGGTTCTTACTACCAAATAGAATGGTTTAGGGCAACCCAGAGTGATTCACCATTGGTAATAGAACTCGGCCTCAATCTAGTTCCGTTGCACACATAAGCGGAACTACTTTCGGATCCTTTGAATATTGGATGAACATTGTTTGTGTAGACATATAAGTTTTGAGTCGGACAACACGGAGTGACCTTTTGCAAAAACTTAAATTTCGCTGCAACACGGTACCGACATCTTAAGAAACTGGATTGCACTTTATTCATCCCTTTTGGCTTAATATTGTCCTGACTCACCGAATGGAACGTAGTACATCCAATAAACCTTTTGCCCGGATGAAGATCCTATAAAGGGAATGTTAGATTTGGGGGTCCCTAGTTGGCATAGGTAGGTACTTGTGACAAATAGGGACCCTTGCCTCTAGTCAGGGTAAGGGGGGTACACTCTTTAGATAACACTTGCTCACTCACTTCGTAGCTTGGCACGAGCAGACAAGCTTCTCAAAGGCAATGTGTAAAGTATTTGTACCAACACTCACAGTAACACAGCGAAAACACCATAAATGGACTCTACACCAGTTTAGAAAAATAGAAGTATTTAATCTAAACTAAACAAGACCAAAACGACAAAAATCCAACATACACAGTTCAAGAATATGATTTTAAAAGAGTTCTAAGGTTTGAGTTAAAATAATTCACAGTTGTGTCACGTTTAGCCCAAAGTACCTGTAGATGCGACAAAGTTTCAAAAATGAAGCTGCAGCGTTGAAAAACAAGCAATGTGTCACTCCTGAGACCCTGGGGAGGTGATGTGACAGCCCCGCTGGACGCAGCGGGCGTGCTGCGATGAATCCGTTCTGTATGGGGAGGGATGTGATACCTTGTATGGATTTCGTTGCGCAGGTTCGGTAGGGAGCGTCTCGCACAGGCATGATGCAACGATCTTCGGGACTGCGACGATCTCAGGTGCGGCGGCGAGGCGATGAGTCTGCGACGATGTTCGCAGCGATGTGATGCGGTCCGCAAGTAAGCAGTGCAGCAATTTCACCCAGCGACAACAGGCGCTGTGACGATCCCAATCCTCGCGGCAGCTGGAATTTCCTCGCACTGTCGGGGATGCGCTCCGCATGCGAGCGATGCATGAAAATTGCAGTTTGTCTTTGTTTCTCCTTGTCCAGCTTCCCAAACAGCAGGCCACAACTTCCATAGGCTCCTCAGTCTGATTTCGCACTCCAGGAAGGGCAGAACTCTCTCAGCAGAGTTCAGGGGGAAGCTGGGGGTGAAGTCCTTTTGTTCCTGGGCCTTCTTAACAGGAGGCCAGATCTCTTCAGGCCCTTGGAGATCTCTTCAAGCAAGGGGACAAAGCAACAACAAAGTCCTTCCCCTCTCCTTGGCAGCAATGCAACTGCAGGTCAGCCCACAAACACACAGCAGGACAGTCCTTCCTCTTCAGTCTTCCAGCTTTCTCCTTGGCAGAGGTTACTTCTTGATTCCAGGATGATCTAAAGTTCAGTGGTCTGGGGTCCTGTACTTGACATTTACATTTATACCTCAAAATGTCTGCGTTCCCTTTGAGCCGGAGGGCTCTGAGCCCGGTCCAAACCAGTTCTGAAGCACTCTGTTTACATGACTCCTTTCATTTCACAGTGCAGAGCAGAAACATTAGATGCCCCACAGGAGGTAGAGCCAGCATTGTGGAGGGAAAGCACAGCCCTTGAGCACTTTGTTGACCTGATTCCTTCTCTCCTTTCACAGTGGAGGGCAGAGACATCAGACGCACCACGGGGGATGGAGCCAGCACTGTGGGGGGCAGGCACAGTCCTATTCAGGTCCCAGGTGCAACTACCCCTGCCTAGATGCAGATCTCTCTATTCACCACTGGGCGGACTCATTCTGTCTCCTGGAATCCCCCAGCCCTGTCACTCACAAACCAGACAGTGAATTCACAAACAGCCAAAGGCACACAGAAAGGTCAGACAAGAAAGCAGCCACTTTCTAAAAGTGCTATTTTCAAACACAGGATTTAAAAACCATCCTTCCTAAAAGAAGGGTTATTAAATTCTGAGTTCAGGGATACCAGACTTTTATTTTCTATCTTGCTCCTATGGGAAGATATGCAGGTAAACAGTATACCCAGCATTCCCCATTATAGCCTCTGGGCAACATAGCCTTTCAATAGTGAAAAATGAAAATGGCTGTAATTCACTACCGGAGGGCTGGAGCAGACCTGAAGATGCTGCCCCGTGTAAATGTGATGATTTCCCCCCCCAAGACACCTTGCACTTTATGTTCTTTTGCCCTTTTTACCATGATGCTAGGAAAAGGTTTATCCTCCCTCTACTAAAGAAAATGAATTTTATTAAGTGTAAACCTGCCTTATTGTTTTTACAATTGTTGGAATCTCCTGTAACAATGTTTAGTGTCGCCAGCTTTCTTGTTGCGTCTGTAAGAAACAAGAGGGATAGACAGAAAGCTGCACTAGAAATCCAACTTTTTTAATATAATGCCATTGTAGCAGAATCAATTGCTCTAAATTTAGAAATGACTGTTAACGTTGTTTTAAATGACCCTGTACTGTATTTTTTATCTTGTATATCGCATTTTTAACCAATTTTAATTTTTATTTTTTCTTTTGTACATGTATAGCATACCTTTATGATTTTAAGTAATCGAATAAAGTGGTTTGACTGACTGACACTAGCGGAGCATGTCACATACACTAGTACATGCTCTACCTTTCACACTTACTACACCCTGCCCAGGTGGCTACCTTGGGCCTTCCATAGGGGTGTCCAATGTATATAGAAAGGGAAGGGTTAAGCCTGGCCAGTGTGTACACTGATCAGGTCAGCATGCCAGTTAGCAACTGCACACAGGCACCGCGGTGGCAGGCCTGAGACACCATTTTAGGGCTAATTATGCGGGTGGCACAATCAGTGCTGCTGGCCCACTAGTAGCATTTGAAACACCAGCCCTGGCACACTCAGTGCACTTTACTAGGGACTTCCAGGTAAAACAAATATGCCAATCATGGATAACCAATCACAATAACAATTTACACTGATCAGCAGTGGTAAAGTGTTCAGAGTCCTATTGCCAACAACCACAGGGCAGGAAAAATAAGGGAAGAAGAAGCAAAATGTTTGGGGATAACCCTGCAAAAAGGGCCATTTCCAACAGGGAACAAAATGCGTTGGCTGTTGTCATGTGTTTTTATACGAATAAGAATAAAGAAATTTGAAGAGGCCATACTGGCTGTTTTGTGACTTCACCACTGGTGCTGCCTCCATCTTTTCTTGAAACTTTGTCTCTGGATTTCCAGTGGGACCTAACTGCAGCAGGTCTTGGAGGCGATTGGCACAGGACTTGATTACTTAGTGGACATTAAGATTGAAGTGCTTAACATATAGTAAGCAATAGTTGTTTATCTAACATTTGCCTTTTACTGGTATAAACCAGGACGATTACCTACATTGTGATCTGAAGAACAACACATGTCATAAAGTTACTGATCATGCAGCTCCAACACCCAAGAAGACCACAACACCCACTGCCACCAGCCTCAGGACGTCCCTCCCGGACCACCCCCCTCCCTACTACCATCTAGGACGCGCAGAACAGGACAGCCGACCTTCCCAAAATGGCATGGTCGCTCAGCCACACAATACTTGAATGTTGGCAGATGTTACAACCAAGCATGTGTGAAGGACGCAAGTCACCTATCAATAATAATGCACAGAATACCAAGTGTAGAAGTGATGCGCTGGACAGACCTCACTAAGCAGAGCACAAACCTCTCCATGTGTACATATACTGCTGGTGCTTGTAGTGTTGTGGACAATAGACACAACCATGTTACCTCAGGCAGTGGGGAAGATCTTGGTCATGTGGCTGTTTTGCCCCCCCCCCGCCCCCCCCCCCCTCGAAGCAGAAAAAGAGTGGGCTGCTCCAACGTACGCCACTCCAGCGTAGGAGTATAAATAAATAGTGTGGGCTCTGGGCGTGGTTCACTTGTGTAAAGGCCAACGGGTCTACCAGAGCGGCGGACCTCACCCTGCCACGTGGCTGCCGCCATGACCGCGGGCCTCCTCGACACAGGCCCCCTACGAACCCATCGGCACAGCACCGCAGACTTATGTCTGTACGCCTACTGCTTTCGATCTACACTGCGGACAGCAGGCCTCACAAATCAGCTGGAGTAGCGATTGCAGATAACGCAGTCCAGTATGCAAGACACATTGCTCCCATTGCGGCCCCCCCGACCACGCTTCATCGCAGGGTGCGCATAAGCTGAGCGCCAAAGGTACCACTAACTTAGTGCACCAGAAGTCAATGCCACGCAGATTTATGAAGGCAGAATTCATTAGACAAAAGATATTGCTCCCAGTGCGGCCCGCACAGACCACGCATCATCGCAGGTTGCTTCAGGTGCCACTTACTCAGTGCACCACTTATCATTGCCGGCTGCACACACGCTGAATTGCCAATAACTATGCAGCTCAACTCAACGCCACGTGACTGTGGGCCCTTGCTGACCACTGCCTCCTGCCTACACTGCGGTCATCCGGGCTCACAATTAAAATTGACTCCTCATACATTAATTACAGAGTGCAGTAGGCAACTATGTATACCATCCCTCAAATCTACACAATATCCTTTTAGTATCCTTGCTTCAAGAACTTGTTTTATCTCAGTTACAGCTTTACTACAATGACCAAATTCATCTTGCAAGTCCAAACGAACACTGAATGGCAGTCTACACTGCGGACAGCAGGGCTCACAATTCAGATCGAGTCTCGATTGCAGATGACACAGTCCAGTAGGCAAGAGACATTGCATCATCGCTGGCTGCACACATTCTGAGCGCCATACCTACCACTAAGTCTTTACAGCTCAAGTCAATGCCACGCGGCAGTGAGCCCTACCTGACAACTGCCTCCGGTCTACACTACGGTCAGCAGGGCTCACAATTCAAGATTAGTACTGATGCAAATTGTGTAAGAGACTATAATCGATTAAGAAAACCAAATGCTCCCAATCTGTGCAGCTCAAATCAACGCCACGTGGCTGTGGGCCCTTCCTGACCACTGCCTCCGGCCTACACTTCAGTCAGCAGGGTCACAATTCAGATTGAGTTGCGGTTGCAGATGACGCAATTCAGTAAGCAATAGACATTGCATCATTGCTGGCTGCGCATATGCTGTGCGCCACACCTACCACTAACTCTATGAATCTCAAGTCAACTCCACGTGGCTGTGGGCCCTTCTTGACCACTGCCTCCGGCCTACACTGCGGTCAGCAGAGCTCACAATTTGAATTCAGTTTTGATGTATTTATTGCAGAGAGAATTGTACTATATGTCCTTGAATTTTGTCAAGAGGAAGTGACTGAAAGCATTTCATGATGTCTGTGCTGACTACTGCCTCCGATCTACACTGCGGATAGCAGGGATCACAATTCACATTGAGTCACGATTGCAGATACGCAGTCTAGAAGGCAACAGACATTGCTCCCAGTGCGGCTCGCCCGCACCACACATCATCACTGGCTGAACAGACGCTAAATGCTTCTGATGCTCCTATCTCAGTGCAGCACAACTCATGGACCCTTTATGATAGAATCTTTAGTGTATTATTTCACATCTGGTGTCCCTACCTTAGTGCAGCACAAATCATTGACCCTTTATGATTTAATCTCTGTGTCTGATCCAATGATTACTGTTGTACTTATTGCCAGCACCAACCATTCCTGTAGGGTTGGCTTACACTCACCCCACACGCATCCAGCACAGATGTCCCTGGACATGTGACCCTGGTAATAAAAAGGAGTTGAGCGCACATGTCCGTACCCAGTTCCACTATCTGTGTCCGTGTGTTCATTATGTATGCAACATGCTGTCCCTGGGCCCTACCACATTACATTGTGCTCTGGACAGCGTATGCAGCCATCTTACCTTTGACAGTGGGGGAAATCTTTGGTTATGTAACTTTGTCTCGGTCATTGTACAAGTACGTACGTAGAAACTGGATCATTAGAGTACTGCAAGGAGAGTGTATAGGGAATTTATAGGTGGGTGGGGATTGGCGGAGTGATTGTATAAATACATATGTTGGCGCAGCCTAACTCCGACAACAAGCTTGTCTCTAATTGGCTGTCCTCAATATGCCAAAAACTGAAACTTCAACTTTCCATGGCCCAGTATTGCTACAACTGCAACACTCCACTGAATGTGCAATAAAAATTAATATCCACACAGATGTATCATGTCCACCATCTTTCTTGTGTGGAAGTATGGATGAATGTAGGGTCAGTGATTCCCCATACCTTCCATGTAGGCCATGTTGTGATACTTGGCTCACAGAGAGACACTTTGGCTTTTAAAACCCTGGTGACAGCAGCACTACAACATTGACACCGCATCAGTTGATTCCTCATATAGCTCACGACGGAGGCACACCCATAGCTCCGGAGTCATTCTTCACAGCCTCACTCAGGACTGGCATACGCCAGGCCAGGCCAGGCCAGCCCACTCTGCTTACGCTTACAGGGAAGGACAACAACGCTACATGGCCCAGATTTTCATTGTAGTGATCTTCTGGTCACACGTCTAGTTGTTAATATGCAACAGCCACTCCCTCATGGCTGGTATACACCCACACCACACCCATCCAGCACAAGCGTCAGAGGACATGTGACCTTACTAATGAAAAAGACCGGGCACACATGCTCTACGCCATGCAACCTGCGATGATGATAGGTGCACTAGTATGTCCCCTGACATAGCAAATTCAAGACTCAGCACCAAATGAAAGACTTGTTGGCTTGGGGAGCGGGGCTCCATGATGTGGAGGGTACCCTGTCAGCGGAAAAGGTGAGCAGTGAGGCCTGGGTGCACAGCGGCAGGCACATACCTCTGGGCGGCGGGAGTGAATGGGATGCAGCAGCCTGGATGCACAAAGGCGGCACAGCGATTTAGGCGTACGCAGTCGTTTATACTCTGTCATTACTAATTCTGTACTAAGTTTCAGATGTGGGAGCTTGAGAGTTCCACTAGGACCCAGCTTGTGGTTGGAGACAGAGCGGTGGCGTAAAGGTGAGCTGTGAGGGTTTTGTCCACAGAGTGAGCACTCAGTGTCCCCCCTCAAATCTTCCTTTCTCTCCCTCACACTCTTTCTCTCTCTCTTCCTCTTACACTGTTTCTCTCTTTCTCTTCCTCTCTCTTTCTCTCTCTCTCACTCTTACTGTTTCTCTGTTCCTCTTTCCCACACTTTCCCTTTTTCTCTCTCTTCCTCTCTCTCACGGTTTCTCTCTTTCTCCCACTTTCTCTCTGTCTCTCTCTTCCTCTCATTCTCACCGTTTCTCTCTTTCGCTCTGTCTTTTTCTCACTCTTTCTTTCTTTTTCTCTCTCTCTCTCACACTCTTCCTGTTTCTCTCTTCCTCTTTATCACTCTTTCTTTCTCTCTCTTCCTCTCTCTCTTTGTCCCTCTCACTCGTTCTCTATCTACCTCTCACTCTTTCCTTCTTATTCTCTCTCTCTCTTCCTCTCACTGTTTCTCTCTCTCGCTCTTCCTCTATCCTTTGATGAACACATGACACACAATCTTATCTTGCTTTTTATCTAACAGGTTGTAATTCACAGATCGACTTCCCCCCCCCCTCCAACACCACCAGAGCTGAACGCGTGTAGAACCTGCGATGATGCAAAGCCATCCTGACAAAACCTGAGAAAGTTGCTTCGGCACGTGGTGGACTATATTACACACACACAGGTGGCGGAAGTTGAACAGAGAGACTTCATTCCGCAGCAGCGGGCAGTCACCTTTGGGCAGTGGGAGTGGATAGTGTGCAGGCCCAAGAAAGTTGTTGGGGGTAAGCTGGTGATGTGGGAAGAGGGCGCGTTACCTGCTAATGTGGGAAGACGCAGCATGAAAGGGGTATCTCGCACAGACAGAGCTCCGGTATGTTTTCAGAGAAGCCTCAGACAGATGCCAGCAGATGTACTGAATCACAAAATGGCTTTTCAATGCTCATATAGTGTAACTTATGAACAGTTCTCACCCAGGCTCACAGAGGGACAACTGCGGCCCGTGGGCTCGACATGCAGAGGGAGAACTACGGGCCGTCCGCTCATAAAGGAACAGAAGCTTAGTAGCTCACAGAGGTAGAGACACAGCAGCGTACTAGCTCGCAAAGGTAGAGAGCTGCGAGCCTTCTCACTCTTTCTCTGTCTTCCTCTCTCTCTCTCACTCTTTCTTTCTTTCTCTCACTCACTCTTTCCCTCTTTCTCCTTTGCTGGACGCATACACACCATTGTATCTTTCTTTTTGTCTTGCAGGCTGTGATTCACAAATGGTTCAGCGATGACACGCCATGGCTGTACATAGTTTGATTTGTTATTGTTTTGTTTTAATATAATGTTTTATATGTAAATCCATACATGACGAACATTCCTATTTGTCCAACCTCACAAGCAACTTTTTATTAATAATTGTACAACATTACCCAATCTTTTACATTCCAGATTCCCTAACGTAACTGTCACATTTGGTTGTGTGGGATGGGGGGATGCGGGATGGCGGACAAGGAGCTCCTGCTGGAGGATGTCGGAGCAGTAATGGGTGTCTGACCTGCATGATCATTGACTCCATTGCATCTGTTCTCAGAGACGTACGAGCCGGCGGGCTGGCTCGTAGATGAAGAGCTGCGAGCGGCTGGCTGGCTTATAGAGGGAGAACCGCGGCCCGTCAGTTTGCAGCGGGAGAGCTGCAGGCCACCTCGCAGAGGAACACCTGTGGGCTCATTGGTATTGGGAAAGGTGCGGGCGTCGGCTTCCAAAGGGATAGCTGCGGAGCAGTGATGTGGGGAGAGGGAGCGTGACAAGGGTATCTCGCAGAGAGAGACCTGCAGTATATTTCCAGTCTTGGCTTCACAGATACAACTGCAGGCCCGAGAACTCGCACCCGAAGACCTGTGAGCCGACAAATAGTTCACAGACGGAGACTTGCAGGCCCAAGAAAGTTGTTGGGGCTAAGCTGGTAATGTGGGAAGAGGGTGCGTTACCTGCTGATGTGGGGAGACGCAGCATGAAAGGGGTATCTCGCACAGACAGAGCTCTGGTATGTTTTCAGAGATGCCTCCGACAGATGCCAGCTGACGGACTGAATCACAAAATGGCTTTTCAATGGTCATATAGTGTGTCTTATGAACAGTTCGCACCCAAGCTCTCAGAGGGACAACTGCGGCCCGTGGGCTCAACATGCAGAGGGAGAACTATGGGCCGTCCGCTCCCAAAGGAACATCAGCTTTGTAGCACGCAGAGGTAGAGGCACAGCAGCGTACTAGCTCGCAAAGGTAGAGAGAGGCATAGCTGCGAAGTGGTGATGTTGGGCAGAGGGAGCGTGAAAGGGTTATCCCCTACAGCCAGAGCCATAGTATATTTAATTGTCCCCGGGACCTTTATTTTATATTTTCACTCAATGTGAGGCATAAGATAGCTGTTAACACTTCCTGGTTTGAAGTGTTAGCAGCCAATCAGACGACACTTCCTGGTTTAGAATGTTAGCACCCAATCAGTCCCAAGCTCGTGCTCGGGACTCTGGCACCGTCCATATATATATATATATATATAGATTTTTTCCTTTAATATCTCAAAAACTACTGAACGGATGTACACAATTTCAACAAAAGGGCGCTTTCTGGACGAAGACCTTTCCCCCTGCCAAATTTGGCGTAATTCCGTTAAGCAGTTTGACCTGTAGCCTTGTCTAAAGTTTCCTATGGAAAATGCATTGAAAAAACATGTTTTTGGCCCCCCCTTTTTTCTCAGCCTCCCCCCTTGACCAAACATCCCCAAACTTCAAGATAGGAGCTGATCAAAAAAGAGAAACATTTTGGAAAATTTTGTAAAGATTCGTCAAACGACACCAAAGTTATAAGCACATGGAGGGCTCCAGGAGGGGGGTCGCGCAACCCGCCTGCCAACATGAGTGAAGCCCCGGGACTGCAGGGACCTCCGTGGGCCCCCGCAGCCCCAGCGAGCTCCCGCTATTTTTTTTATGAAATGCTCCTGGGACGTAGCCCACTCCGGGGTCTCATTAAAAAAAACGTGGGAGCCCGCGACCCCAGCAAGAATTGCGCAGATTATTTTTTTAATAAAAATGCTTTCTGTGGCCTTGGGGGTCGCATGCCTAGGGGGTAACGGTGTTTCTACCCTGCCCCTTCTCTTGTTTTATACCTTTGTTTCTCTGTTTTCGGGTGACTTGCTTCTACCGAGTCACAAGATGGCTGCCAACACTTCCTGGTTTGGAGTGTTCGCAGCCAATCACAGTGAAGCTTGTGCTCTGGTCTTAGGCTCCGCCCAGATATCAAAACTTTTTTTTCTTATTTCTCAGCAACTACTGAACGGATTAACACCATTTTAAAAAAAAGGTCGCTTTCTGACTACCTTTTGCCAAATTAGGGGTAATTCCGTTCAGTAGTTTCCTCTGTAGCCTTGCACAAAGTTTCCTATGGGAAATTGATTTCTTGACTCTTACTGAACGAATTTACACCATTTGAAAAATAAGTCACTTTCTGAACCAAGCTCTATCTTTTTGACAAATTTGGGGTAATTCCATTCAGCAGTTCGGGCTGTAGCTCGTCGCAAAACTTCCTATGGAAATTAACATGGGGACAACGCGTTTTGGGACCTCCCTTTTTTATCAGCCCCCGCTTGACGAATCACCCCCAAACTTTCAGGATAGGAGCTGACCTGGAAAGTCTTTTTTGGGGAGAATTTAACAAAGATACGTCAAACGACGCCAAAGTCATTAGCAAATCAAAAAATGTTTTTCCTATGGAAACTAGGTTTTAACTATAACTACCAACTGGCGGCCGGCAGTAGGTAATATATATATATTCACTGAAAAAAACACTGAATATATATATAATACCTGCTGGCAATTGCCAGTAGGTAGTTATAGTCAGGATCTAGTGTCCATAGAAAGAAAATGTTTTGTTTTGCCAATAACTCTGTTGCGCTTGATGATCCTTCAAAGAATTATCAAAACTTATACTTTAGCGGTTCCAGCTTCCATGTTGAAAGTTTTGGGGTGATCTGTCAAGCTGGGGCTGGAAAAAAGGGGGTTCCAAAACACACTTTCCCCATGTCAATTCTCATATAACATTTGAGCACGACTACAGCCCGAACCGCTGGATAAAATTGCACCAAAATTGGCAGAAAGGTAGATTTGGTAACAAAGATCACACTTTTAGTGACTTGGTGTAAATCTGTTCAGTAGTTTCAGAGCTATTAAAGGGCAAAAAATATAGATATCTAGGGCCACAGATGTTTGCAGAGAATTTGCGAATCCTTGCTGAAATCTGATAGACTGCCAACCATCAAATTCATGGCAGCCACCTTGGACTTGGCTTGAAGAAGAACCCAAAAAAAGATTTTAAAAAGTAAAGGGGCCAGGGTAGAGACCCCCTGAGCCCCTGGCAGTGGTGCAGGGGTCTCCCAGAGATCCCACTACGGCTAAAAAGCATTTCTTTTTAAAATGATCTCTGAAAAATCTGCAGCTGGATTTGTGAACTTTTCTGAGGTAAATAAATGTGGTCTCCCATGCTTTTACTTTATTTGGCCCCCAGGTTGGCCAGGTCCTGGGGGCATTGTGGGCTAGAAAATGAGGGATGGCGCACAGGGCCCCCGTCCTAGGGCTTATAGTAGCCCTGGAGACCACCACCTCCCCAAATTAATACAAATGAGTGTGGGAGGTGGCTCTCCCCACAGCCCAGCAGACCGCCTCCTCCTCAGGGCTTTATTTGAATACAGTGCTCTCCCCCGCAACTCCAGGGACTGCCACCTCCAGGGGCAAATAATTTAAAGAAATGCAGAGGGCTGCATTGCCCCCTGCAGCTCCATGGGCCACCATCTTCCCAGGGCAAATATAACAAAATAAATAAGGGGGTCCATCGCAGACCCCTAGTCCCAGGGGCCACCATCTCCCCAGGGCTGAAGTAAACGTTGGAGGGGGGCCGCACAGCCAGCCTCCTGGAGCCATACATGGCCCTGGGGACTGCCACCCCCAGGGTGCAATGTTCCAAGCTACTGCAATAGTTCATCTTTCAGCAAGCAAGACCTCACAGGCTAGAAACAAGCCTCCTGGTGCACTGCTGGTTGTGGGATGAAGTCCTATTGGATGGTAAGGTTTCTTAGGGGCCCATAAGCTCTCCTGTTACCTCCAGTAAGTCAGATTACTGAGATCTGGTCGGCGGACCCTATCTCCTTTGACCATAACTCTGCAAATGTAAATACTAGTTAAAAAAAAAACATAGAAATTCACTTAAAAAAACAAGGTTTGCAGGGATGTTCTAGTTAGGAAATAGAATTACTTTTTTTTAGAAATTCACTGAGCAAACCAAAGGTTACAGGGACGTCATAATTAGTCTCAGATTTCACTAGTACAAAACCAGTGAAATTCAGCATTTACAGTTACCTGAGCTAACTGTAACTTATGCTCCCACAATGCACTGCAAATGGCCATCTCATATTACATCACTGATGACATTACTCATGATATCATTTACAGAACCACTCACATCCCATACCTTACATATGCCCATTCACACACCCACACAACCACTCAAACTCCCGTTCACAAACCCATACCAGTACTCACAAGCCCACTCACTCCTTCATAGAGTTACTCACACATCAACTCGCTCACTCGTACAACCACTCACACAACCATCCACTCACCCGTACAGCTACTGATACAATCAGTAACTCACCCATACAGCCACTCACACAGCCACACACTCACCATACAGCTACTCACATACCCACTTATTCATGTATACCATCATTCACACACCCACTCACTCACCCAAGTAGCCTCCCAACACATCCACTCACTCACCCATACATGCACTCACACACTCACCCACACAATCACTTACATACCCATTCACACAGCCATACAAGCACTCACACATCAGCTCACTCACCCATACAGCCATTCACACAGACACTCACTGTCCAATATAGCCACTCACCCACCGACTCACTTAACAAAACACCCACTGAACCCGTCACTAACTCATACAGCCACTTACACACCCAGTCACTCACTCATACAGTGATTCAGACACCCACTCACTTTCCCATACAGTCACTCCACACCCGGTTACCCACCCATATACCAACTCACAGTGCCACACAGTCATCCATACAGCAACTCATCTATCCACTCACTCACTAATATAGCCACTCTCACACCATCTCATTCACCCACAAAGCTACTCACACACCCACTTATATACCATGCAGCAACACACACACCCAGACACACAAGGGTACTTATAGTCACACAGCCACTCACATAATATATATTAAAAATAGTATCACTCATTAGTAGTGCATCTAGAATACTAATGTAACTGTTGTAGTAAGTTAGTATATAGGTTTAACCCCATAATCTCTTAAATACACGTACACTCCCTTGATGATGTCATCAGCGATATAATTTGAGATGTCATCAGTGATGTCACTGACCATGTCATGAGTGATGTAATAAGTGAGGTCATAAAAAGGTACGTTGTTATAATTAGCTCAGGTAACTATTGCTTTTGAATTTGAATTTCAAATGGTTTTGTACAAGTGAAATCTTATCCTAACTATATATATATATACACATATATATACATGCTACATGCACACACACACACATATATATGTATACACACACACACATATGTATCGCCAGTAGGTATATATAGTTAGGACCTAGTTACCATAGGAAATCCGCAACATTCTATTGGGAATAACTTTGGCGTTGATTGAGGAAATTGCGTGCAATGTTCCAAAATCTTGGCCAGCTCAGTTCTGCTCCTTCCCTGAAAGTTTTCGGGGGATTCGTCAAGCGGGGGCCGAGAAAAAAGAGGGGTCCCAAAACGTGTTTTCCCCATGTTAATTTCCATAGGACGATTAGACACGGCTACAGCCCGAACGGCTGAACGGAATTACACCAAACTTGGCAAAATGGTAGGGACTGGTATGCAGAAGTGCCTTTTCTATATTTGGTGAAAATCCCTCCAGTAGTTCCTGAGAAAATCAAAAGAGAAAAAAATATATAACTATCGCAGCTTACTGTAAGCTTACTGTAAGCTTACCTTTCCGAGCACAAGCTGAATACTAATTGGCTATCAACTGTCTGTCAACACTCCAAACCAGAAAGTGTTGGCAGCCATCTTGTGCACAGGAAAGCAGAAAAATCGACGTGTAGAATTAAAAAAGGGGTCAGGGTAGAAGCACCCTGACCCCCTAGTCCGGCTCAGGGGATCTCATAAGGTCCCCATAGGCCCAAAAAATGTTTTTGTTTTTTTAAATCACGGGGTACGCCATCTTGGGACCAATATACATGATAGCACCTCATTAAAAAGCATTGCAGTTAATAGAAGGTTTTAGGACTTTAGTTACATTATAAATCGTTTGTTGATGGTACCATACTCATTTTAGGAATTGTGGTGTGTTCTAAGGTGATTATACCATGTGAAAAAGCCTTCTGCTGGGATATCATGAATCATGTTTGAAAGAAAACTATTATCTCATGCTTTTCCTACAGTGGTTTGGAAGGGGATCTATAAGCTAAACTGAAAGCATATTTTCTGTAAATTCACATTATCTTTCTCAGTCATGTGAGAATGAAGTCTGACATTCTCAGTAAAACATGTACATCCAACAAGGACAGAGACTGTCAGTTGATTCCTTTGTGTTCTACTGCAGCCTCCTAGAGTGTTCTAAAGAACAACTAGAGCGCTAACAGTCCTACTTAATACAAAGGTATGGCACACCTGAAGCCATCTTGATTGGTATAAAGTAGTAACTCTTAAAACATTTGATTTAAAAAGGAACAAAATGAGGGGGTATAATTTGCCATAGAAAGTATGATTAGTGCTGCAGAAAGAAAAAGTAGGGCACATTTTGAGTGACTTCTCAAATCCTCTTCTATTTCATTAAAAAATTCTGACATGCAGTCTCCCAAGATGGCCACCAGAGACAAAAGAGCCCAAATGTAGCCCAAATATCACCCAGATGTAGCCCAAGTATAGCCCAATGACAGAATGTCCCAGAGTGTTCTAAAGAACAACTAGAGCGCTTACTTATGACAAAAGTATGGCACACCAGAAGCCATCTTGATTGGAATGAAGTGGTAAGTCTGAAATTTTTTAATTTAAAAGGAAAACAATGAGGGGGTTCATTTTGCCATAGAAAGTATGATTAGTGCTTCAGAAAGACAAATTAGGGCACATTTTGAGTGACTTCTCAAATCCTCTTCTATTTCATTAACAATTCTGCCATGCAGACTGAAACATGCACTTTCAATACCACCAGCAGACTTCCCTGGTGAGCAGTAGCTTTACTACAGAGATCTAATGAGCAACTAGAGTGCTAACATTCAGAATTTATGGCAAATGTGTGACACATCTGAATGCCTTCTTGATGGAACCAAAGTAAACAAGCATTGAAAATGCAATAGATCTCGCCCTCGTTTAAGTTAAAGCCATACTGTTTGTAATGAGGTGGCTTTTTAGCTTTGCTTTTATTAGTGTTTTTCACACTTTCATGTAAATAACATGCATATGTATGCATATATGTATATGTATGCATGAATTTATGTTTGTATTTATATAGATATGCAGATTATATATGTTTATATATGTATGTATATATGTTATAGGTGCTTGTATAGCGCGCAGCTACCCCAGCTAAGGGGCGTCCCGGCGCTTTAATGAGCAGGAGAAACGACTACTGCAGAAGTGGACATGCGGCTACAACATAACGGAGCAGATCAACAGAAGAGGTATGTTTTGATCGCCTTTCTGAATGGCAAGAGGTCCTGTAGACCCCGAATCTGGAGTGGCAGGGCGTTCCATAGTTTCGCTGCGAGATAGCGGAAGGAGCGTCCTCCCTTTCGCACGCGATTTATATGAGGAATCACAATTAGGTGCTGACCTTCTGAGCGTAACGCTCGCCTGGGGATATAGGGGGTCAGGAGGGGACAGAGCATGGAGGGAGATGCAGAGTGCAGGATTTTAAATGCCAGACAGAGGGTCTTGAATTGAATTCTCTTGTCCACGGGCAGCCAGTGAAGTTTGGTCAAGGTGCTGGAGACCGACTGGGAGCGGGGGAGCCCTGTTAAGGCTCTAGCCGCCGCATTCTGGACTTGTTGCAGTCTTCCTACCTCTGCCTGGTTATCTCCCAAAAGTAGGGAGCTAGCATAGTCAAGTCGAGAGAGAATGGAAGACTGAACTATGAGCTGGCGGGTAGGAGGATCAAAATTTTTTAGGACCGGCTTCAGGTTCCAACGGATCCCGAAACAAGTAGCGGCAACCTTTTTAGTGTGGGTAATAAAATTAAGCGACGAGTCTAGCCAGACTCCAAGGTTTTTTACCTCACTCTTGGGTTCAGGAGGGGCTCCAAGCATATCAGGCCACCATTTCGCTCCCCAGGCTGAGACATCATTTCCTACAAGTAAGACTTCAGTCTTGTTGGCATTAAGCTGTAGATAATTAGATGTCATCCAGTTGGTAACTGCGGACAAGCCAAGTTTAAACTTGGATGCGTTCAGCCCTGAATCTTCACTCAGCACTGCCACTAACTGAGTGTCGTCTGCGTATGAGACTATAGAAAGCTCCCATCATTTGGCAACCTCAGTCAGTGGCTGGACGTAAAGATTGAATAACGTCGGACTGAGTGCAGAACCTTGGGGTACTCCCTGCTCAATTGCACGTTCCGTTGATAGAAATGGTGGGGTAGAAACACGGAAGGACCTATCGGTCAGGAATGCTCTTAACCATTCTAGTGCTTGTCCACAGATTCCTACTGCCTCCAGTCGATGCAACAGTACCTAGTGTGAGACCATGTTAAAGGCAACGCTGAGATCAAGAAGAATCAGCGTGGCCGTCTGACCGGTATCCATGATGTTCCGAAGATGTTCTGTTACACCTAAAAGTGCCGTTTCGGTGCTATGTCCCACGCGGAATCCATGCTGGGAGGCGTCGAGGATGGTATTAGGCAGAGGAATTTCGTTAAGATGCTGTTCACGTGGGATTCAGCCACCTTGGCCGGCCAAGGAAGCAGTGATATTGGCCTAAACTTTTCCGGTTTTGTAGGGTCTAACATGGGTGTTTTAATTATGGGGGATACCCAAGCCTGCTTCCATCTAGTGGTTATGATGGCAGATCTAAAGGAAGAGTTGATAATTTCACGGAGGGGACTGAGTATGAGTGTAGAGGCTTCTTTAAAATGGGCAGGTTTTAGCGGGTCTGCAGGAGAGCCCGATTTGATTTTCCCACAGAGTCTGAGAAAATCGTCCTGACTTAGTTCGGGTATAGTCGTGAGTTCATTGGTCGCCCCTCTGCTAAGGAGGGTGAGCTCAGGGGTGGCTGGAAAGGACCTATAGATAGTTCGTATTTTATCTATAAAGAAGGAGGCCAGTTTTTCACAGTGCAGATAGGAGGCATTTGTTGCTACCACCGCTTTTTTGGTGGAGAGATCTTTAAGGATTTTAAAGATGGTCTTCAATGGGTTCTGGCTGGCCTTGATCTCGTTGGTATAGTAGGCGGCTCTAGTCCTACATATGTTTCTATGGTAGTTCTTTTGTGCCGCCCTATATTGGCCTTTTAGTGCCAGGTTGTACGATTTCCTCCATCTACGTTCAATATACATATATATTGAACATACACATACATATATATAAATGCATATGCATATATATGCATATATATATGTATATGTGTGCGTATAGAGAGAGGTAGAGGTGTAGAGGTAGAGAGGTAGAGGTAGAGAGGTAGAGACTAGTAGAGAGAGGAAGAGAGGTAGAGAGTAGAGAGTGAGTAATAGAGAGTAGAGAGTGAGTAGTAGAGAGTAGTAGGGAGCAGTAGAGAAAGTAGCAGAGAGTGAGTAGTAGAGTGAATAGTAGAGTGAGTAGTAGAGAGTAGTAGAGAGTGAGTAGTGGAGAGTAATAGAGAGTAAGTAGTAGAGTGAATAGTAGAGAGTAGTAGAGAGTGAGTAGTAGAGAATGTACTCTGTACGGTACGCGTACGGTGCGCGTACCCCGTAATAAAAAATAAAAATAAAATTATTGGGCCTGGGGGGTCCTTGTGGGACCCCCTGAGCAGGCCTAGGGGGTAAGGGTGCTTCCCTTTGCGTGGTTTGCACCTTTGTTTCACTGCTGTCTTGTGCCTTGGTTCTACCGAGGCACAAGATGGCTGCCAACACTTTCTGGTTTGGAGTGTTGACAGACAGTGGCAGCCAATCAGCATGCCTTTCCGAGAAAGCTGCATGCTCATTGGCTGTCAACACTTCTAACCAGGAAGTGTTGGCATCCATCTTGTGCTAGTGTTGACAGACAGTGGCAGCCAATCAGCATGCCTTTCCGAGAAAGCTTTATGCTCATTGGCTGTCAACACTTCTAACCAGGAAGTGTTGACATCCATCTTGTGCTCGATAGACAAAGGCAAAAGAAAGCAAAAAACAAATGTGAAGAACACAAAAAGGGGGCAGGGTAGATACACCCTGACACCCTAGGCCTGCCCAGGTGGTCCCACAAGTACAAAAAAGGACCAATTATTTTTTTTTCAAACCTGGTCTGTTTTTTTAAAAATTACCCCCCGGGGGGACCAAATCCCGGGGGCATAGTGATATGCCCCCACACTTCCCCAGGGACCACCACCCCCGGGGCAAAGCAATACAGTCCCTTGGCGTATACTGGAGGCTCCTGATGGGCTAGTTGGCCCGCAGGGACCCCCAGTATGCAAGGGGAATTAGTTCCTACGCTACAAACACGCCAGGGGTTGCGTTGCAGAGAGGTGTAAAAAGGGTGTGGCCTCATTACGCCTCTCTGCAATGCAGCCCCCTGGCGCATACTGCAGGTTCCAGGTGGGCTAGTTGGCCCCGAGGGACCCCCAGTATGCAAGGGGAATTAGTTCCCCCTCGGCAAACAAGCCTGGGGGCTGCGTTGCAGAGAGGTGTAAAAAAGGGTGTGGCCTCATTACACCTCTCTGCAATGCAGCCCCCTGGCTTATACTGGAGGCTCCTGGTGGCCTAGTTACCCCCCAGGTACCCCCAGTATGCAATGGGAATTAGTTCCTCCTCTGCAAACGCGCCAGGGGTTGCGCTGCAGAGTGTTGTAAAAAGGGGGCGTGCCTCTGAACACCTGCCTACAAAAATGTAGTAAATCAGTATAAAAAAAACCAAATTAATACATTTAAAAATTATCATTTAAAAAACCTTGCAAATTCAATTAAAAAAACATAGGTTTCAGGCCTTATATAGTTAGGAATTAGCATTTAAAAAACCTTGCAAATTCACTTAAAAAACCATAGGTTTTAGGCCTCATATAGTTAGGAATTAGCATTTTAAAAACCTTGCAAATTCACTTAAAAAACCATAGGTTTCAGGCCTTATATAGTTAGGAATTAGCATTTAAAAAACCATTGAAATTGTTCCTATATAGTTAGTTGTACTAACTATATTTCACGCACCCGCAATCCACTGCTGATGATGTCACATATTACATCATTCATGACATGGTCAGTGACATCATTGATGACATCACTGATGACATCTCAAATGACATCACTGATGACATCACTGATGACATCTCAATCAGCCGAACAACGAATTCTGATTGTCTCACCTGTTATCAGGAGAGACCTCAGTGCTGCATGTTTCAGCCCACTACTGATCCTGAAAAGTAATTCTAACCATACTTACAGTAACTTGAATTTCCTTCCATTGTCTAACATTGACTGATTTCACTTGGAAATTCTTAAGTGTGGAGTTTTGGAACTTTAAAACATTTCTCGAAAATCAGCCGAACTACAAATTCTGATTTACTCACCTGTTATCAGGAGAGACCTCAGTGGTCCATCTTTCAGCCCAGCACTGACCCCGAAAAGTAATTCTAACGATACTTAGCAGTAACTTGTATTTCCTTCCACAGGAATCCATTGTCTGGTTTTCACCAGAAAAGTTTCAAAGTGTCTATTTTTACAAACTAAAAATATTCCTTAAAAATCGCCTGTATGACTTAAAAGCATTCTTTCAACTGTTTACAGGAGATGTATCAGCTCTGGATCCAGGATCCACCACTGAGTAAGAAAAAGTAACGATAACACTACTTACCTGCTAAGTGAATTTCCTTCCATAGGGTAACATTGAGTGGTTTCACTTGGAAATTCTTCTAAGAGTGGAGTTTTTGAACTTTATAAAATTCCTATAAAATCAGCAGAAGTACGAATTCCGATGTACTCACCTGTTATCAGGAGAGACCTCAGTGCTGCATCTTTCAGCCCACTACTGATCCTCAAAGTAATTCTAACAATACTTACCAGTAACTTGAATTTCCTTTTAGAGGCTAACTTTGACTGCTTTCACTTGGAAAATCTTCTAAGAGTGGAGTTTTTGAACTTGATAAAATTCCTATAAAATCAGCAGAAGTACGAATTCCGATTAACTCCCGTTATCAGGAGTGACCTCAGTGCTGCTTCTTTGAGCCCAGTATTAATCCTGAAAAGTAATTCTAACCGTAATTACCAGTAACTTGTATTTCCTTCCATAGGAATCTATTGGCTGGTTTTCACCAGAAAAGTTTCTAAGTGTCTATTTTCACAAACTAAAAATATTCTTTAAAAATCGCCTGTTTGACTTAAACGCATTCTTTCAACTGTTTACAGGAGATGCACCCGTGCTTAATCCAGGAGCCACCACTGAGTAAGAAAAAGTAACGTTAACACTACTTACCTGGTAAGTGAATTTCCTCTCATAGGATGACATTGGTGATTCTATGTGAAAAAGTTTCTAAATGTCAGCTTTTAAAATACAATAATATTCCTTAAAAATCACTACTGTAACCAAAACACTTTTACTCAGCTGTGTACAGGAAATGTCCCAGGACTGAATCTAGGATCCAGTCCTGTGGTTAGAAAAGTAATCCAAAAAGTAACTAATTGCATTTAACTAGAAATTCACATTGACCTCAATGTTGCATTGTGTCTGAAATTGTGTTGCGCATTACAACTGTAACTACTGTACTTAGAAGACTAGTGCCTATTTGCAAAGTATTTAAACTAAAGTAATTCATTGTGAGAAATTATATGTTGTAATGTAATTATAATGTAATTTAAAAAAATAAAATATCTAAAAATAAATTGTAGAAAAAAATGTAGAAAATCAGTATAAAAAATTAAAATAACAATTAATACATTTAAAAATTATCATTTACAAAACCTTTGAAATTCACTGAAAAAACCCATAGTTTTCAGATATGTTATAGTTAGGAATTAGCATTTAAAGAACCTTTGAAATTCACTGAAAAAACCATAGGTTTCAGGCACGTTATATTTAGGAATTAGCATTTTAAAAAAACTTTAGAAATTCACAGAAAAAAACATAGGTTTCAGCCACGTTATAGTTAGGAATTAGCATTTAAAAAACCTTGCACATTCACAGAAAAAACCATAGGTTTCACACACGTTATGGTTAGGAATTAGCATTTTAAAAACCTTTGAAATTCACTGAAAAAAACATAGGTTTCAGCTACGTTATAGTTAGGAATTAGCATTGAAAAAACTAGGCCTGGGCGGTAAATTTTGTTCGCGGAATTTTGAGTAATTTCGCGTTCCGCGGAGAATGCGAAATTGCCCAAAATTCTGCATTCCGCACCTTCGTGAAATTTTTTGCTTGTACGCGTTCTCAAATGCGTGTTTGCGAGATATTTCCCCCGAGCACGCAAACATCCATTTACTTGCATATACAGCTATACACACACCACTACACTCACTTCTACAGAAACGTACACATACTTACTCTCTTAAACAATCACTTATAGAAACACATATTTATACAGGAACTCTTCCATTCTCTCACTCTATATACTCACTTATATACATCAATACTCACATATACTAGTTTAAAAAATATGTACTTACTCATAAAGACACTATTGAGACAGTCATTTACTCACTAACACACCCATACACACACTCATCCACCCACACAGTCCTGCATACATGCTGACTTCAAAACACATACAAACAGTGAGTCACTCATTCATGCATCTATGCGTTAAGTAATATCACCCACATAACCATACAGACACTCATACTGATACTCAAAAACCAACTAATAACCCATATACACACTCATGTACCTACTCACCAACCCATGCAGCCACTTATACACAAAGTGAGACACTGATACAGAAATTTACATATTTAAACATTACTCGCTAATACATGTATTCACTAAGATACACTTAATGAGTCAGTTATACAATCAATTTTACAAAAAAAACATCCATTTAGACACTTATTTACCCATTTATTCTTCCATCGACCTTTAGATATACATATATAAAAAATATTTATTTTTCAGAAAGACAGACATTCACTGGATGAAGTCATCAGTGATGTCATCAGCAATCTCATTTGAGATGTTATCAGTGATTACATGAGTGATGTCACTGAACATGTCATGAGTGATGTAATATGTGATGTTATCAGCAGTGCATTGTGGGCGCGCGAGTCATAGTTAGCTGAACTAACTATAACGGGGGAATTTCAATGGTTTTGTAAGAGTGAAATGTCCAGCTAACTAGAACGCCCCTGAAACCTATGTTTTTTTCCGTGAATTTCTAAGGTTTTTTAAATGCTAATTCCTAACTATAACGTGCCTGAAACCTATGGTTTTTTTCAGTGAATATATATATAGTCATAATTGTAACAAAACAGGGAGGGAGAGAAAAGTGGATTCCGTCTCCCCGGATATGCAACATAAACAAAGTGGAATCCACTTAGATGGTGGTGGTGATCCCCACTGTGGTGGGGAGCACTCAGTGTTCTTTAAATACCCCTCACACACCAACAGGCCCCTTGGTGTCATGCTTCATCATCGGGGTCTTCACACCCATCTATGGGATGCGGCGTGCTGCGACCGGCGACTACGTGGGAGCACTATTATTGGACTATGTGTGGATGTGTGTGGGGTAGTGAATGTACTTAAGTGGTGGGTTAAGTGAAGGTTAAAAAATACCTGGCTCGTGGGGTGAAAAATACTTTTATTAAGCCCCCGGCTGGTATGATTAAAAGGGGTGCAGTGAGAGGTTGTTAGTGTATAATTATGTACATCAACCTCATTTGTGCGTCTACATGAACATGTTTCGGAGTTAAAAACTCCTTCTTCAGGACGGGGTTTGCACAAAGATCCCCACCTTACTCACATGAATGTACATGTAAAAGTGTATTCTACAAAAAGGAAGTGAACTATAGGTGTTATGTACCTAGTTTGTAGTTCAGAATTGTAGTCTCTCATCGCCCAATTGGCGTATATTAAAGACCTAGAAGGAGAAAAAGCATATTAGATACTATTCTCATAATAATCTATAACTATCTTCCAGGTTGCTGTGACCTTAGGAAAAAGTGAAGGGTTGCCGATTTTAACATACATTTATTATGCCTTAAGTGATCGTGCCCCCTGTAAAGCAAAGAGACAAGGACTGGACAAAACACACATGTAACATTAAAAACACACGTATTGGGTTTTTTGCATTCCTGTGATATGGAGAGGAAAAACAGGAAAGGGATTGTCTTACTTTTTGATATAAGTTGTAAAGCTCCATGAGCCTTTTACGTATATTGGGGGTTTCCATCTGGCCCAATTATAGCGATCTGAAAATATGAGAAAAACCTGTTTGAGTTCTCTTACTTACAGAGTCCTTCTGTTGCCCTCCTCTTTCAGGGTTTTAGTAAACTCACAGTTATTCAGGATGCTATCTATCCTCTTCCCCTCAAAGCGGCTCTGCTGGTAATGCTGCTGTGGGGAGAGGTGTGCCCTTTTATACTTTCACGATGCATTCTCAATTGCTAAAATTGACAGGTAAATTGAAGGCGGATATGTGCCCAAACAAGGGCTGCTCGGTACCTTTGTGTCTTTGTTTACCGGTAATACGCGAGTGCTTATTCTTTCAGTTCTGCGCTTGCGCAGCCACTGCTGCCCCGCAAAGTAAACAAGGCGCATATGCCGGGCTGAATTGTTATCCCGCGCATGCGCAGCACGGGAAAACACTGGTTGAGGTATTTTTTCAAGCAATCGGAGCTGTCCTCTCCTAGATGCGGTACGGATGCTCACGATCAGACGAGGATGGTAACTACATACAGATGTGGGATCCATATGCTTAAATGCATAAAACGTTGATATTGATACAATGGTTTGAAAATAAATTAAAAAATATATCTGAAAAGAACGAGTGGTCCTTTTTTGACTGTGAGCCTGACAGTACTTCTGGCCGAATAAATTTATGGCCGAATAAAATTCTCTGGTGCCCTCATGAACATAAATATAGGTTCCTACACACAGGATGTCTATGGGCATGTGAAGTCTGTGATCTGGTTTCAGACTGCCTTCTCCTTAGAGCATTTTGCAGTTTGATTTTTAGCGTAATTGGCCACATGGTATGGCATTATTGAGGCCTATTGTGTGTGTCCCTAAACGGAACACCCACCTCTGCTCCTTTTCAAAGAGGCCTGCTTCTGATGGTACCTGCTCGATAATGGTCCATTGTAGGTCATTGACGCAATGCTGCTCCTGTAGGTAATGGGCTGCCATCTTTGTTGTGTTTTTTTTACACCTGACATTGCTCTTATGTTCGTTAATTCTTACTTTTACAGCCCTCGTGGTCATGCCCACATATTCCAAACTGCACGGGCAGGTGATTTAGGTACACTACGTTTTTACTGTTGCAATTCGTAAAATTGCGTTGTTCCCACTTACTCCCATTCCTGAAAGTAAGGTCCCAGCTCTTTTTCGTGAGGTGGCAGTTGTTGCAGTTGCCACAGGGATGGTGCCCTTGTATCCCCTGCAACCTTGACTGTTAGCATGGTGTTGTTTTCGGTCTAGTATGCACCAGGATGTCTTTGAGATTCATTCCTCGTCTGTGGGCAAAAAGTGGTTTCTCTAGATCTAGAGCCCCCGCTTGTCAGTGTTCTCCAATGTTTATTTATCATCTTTGATACCTGGTTTGAGTGTGTGCTGTACTGGCCTCTCTCGAATGTTGTCCTTCGGTACCTTGTCTTCCAGGAGGGCCTCTCGATTGTTATTTTGTGCCCTCTTCATTGCGGCGTTTATTTCTCTGTCTGGATATTGTCTCTGTTGTAATTTTTTCTTAAGATCTTGGGCTTGTGCCTTGTGTTTGCCTATGTCGCTGCAATTACGGCGCAGGCGCAGGAACTGCCCATATGGTAGATTTTCTCTAAGGTGGCGAGGGTGGAAACTGTCAAAACGCAACAGACAGTTCCTTGCAGTTGGTTTAAAGTGTGTCTCGGTTTTTAGGGACCCTGAGTCATGATAGATGT
The DNA here is from genome assembly GCF_964263255.1 of Lissotriton vulgaris. Taxonomy (NCBI): domain Eukaryota; kingdom Metazoa; phylum Chordata; class Amphibia; order Caudata; family Salamandridae; genus Lissotriton; species Lissotriton vulgaris. The sequence continues at coordinate 2,123,142,091 of NC_141687.1, read as the reverse complement.
TGAGGTCCAAGAAGACCATTGATTCGTTGGACATAGAGAGGGTGAATTTCAGGTAGGCATTTTGAATATTCAGCCATGTCAGAAAATCTATGACTGTCTGGCTATCCCCATTCCAGATGACCAAGACGTCATCTATATATATCGTTTCCATGTTTTTATTCTATCCCTAAAGGGGTTGTCTGGATGGAGGATCCTGGTGGACTCTAGATGATGGACATACAGTCCAGCCAGACTCGGCGCGAAAGTGCTGCCCATGCTGGTTCCGTGGCATTGGAGGTAAAGAGTGCCCTCGTATTCAAAAGAGTTCTTGGTCAATGCGGTGGAAATGCATTCCATGACTACCCCTCGCGGAGTTTGGTATCTCCATGTTTTCGAATGGAGTACTTCCTCTATGATGAGGAGAGTCTTGTCGTGGGGCAAGCTGGTATAAAGCCTCTCCACATCTAAACTGAGTAGCATTTGGGAATCTGGGTCGAAGGGGTGGTCCCTCAGTAACTGGAGGACAGATTTTGTATCCTTCAGATATGTATCTGTGGCCTGGACTAGTGGACGCAGAAAAGCGTCAGCAAACTTTGACAAGGGTTCGAGGATTGACATAATTCCCGAGACAATTGGTCTGCCAGGTGGGTTTGCAAGATTCTTGTGTACTCTTGGTATGCTTTAGAAGTAGGGTGTTCTAGGGTCCTTCTGTGTAAGGAATTCGGCCTCCTTTTTAGTGAGCCAATCGCGTGCTAAGGCCTCTTCCACCATTGCCCCTATCGTGATGCATAGGGGTTCAGTGGGGTCACTCTTTAGGATATGATAGTTTCTTCTGTCAGACAAGAGTCTCCTGCACTTCTGGTCATACTCAGCTGTGGTTTGAATCACCACTGCCCCGCCTTTATCTGCTGGCTTGATTGTCAGTTCGTTGTTTGAGGATAGTTCTTTTATCGCTTCACTCTCCTTCTTGCTCATGTTATGAAAGTTATTGTGATTGGTGGTATCCAGCTTGCTGAGTTCCACCATCAAAGCTTTTTTCGAACGCCAATACTTCCACTTGGAGTGCATTGTCGGGAGGTGTGAATGTTGACTTGGGTTTTAAACCTGTATCAGAACTGTCTGGTGTTGTATCTCGATTACTGAAGTACGCTTTCAATTTGATGCCTTTGATGAAGTTCTGTACTTCTGTATGTAACTTGAAAGTGTCCAATTTATTCGTGGGTACATTACCAAGTCCTTTATTCAGTACTTGATTTTGTATTTCTGCGAGTGGCCATGGAGTGATATTGATCACTAGGTTCCCCTCTTGCTCTGGGAGGCTTGATTGGCCAGGGACCCAGTCATGCTCCTGTGTTTACCCTAGGGTCCTTGACGTCTTCTGGTTGCCAGGTCACATGGTTCCCTTTCTTGTTCCTGCCTTGTCGTGATCCTGGGCCCCACCCTAAAAAAGGCTGTTGGTTTTGGGCTCCACCTGAGAAATCGGGTGCCCATTGATGGTACATTGGGCCCATTGGTGGAGGGCCGTACTGGTATTGTGGGTATTGGGGTTGGCCCTGAAATTTATTGTATTGTGGGGGAGCTTGGTAACCTCTCCATCCCCTTTGGTGAGGGTATTGTGGTCTTTGCTGTCTGTACCCTCCTCTCTGGTATCAATTCTGCTGGTAGCTGCCTGAGTTGGAACCCGAAGAGCTGCCATCCGATCCCACACTGTCTCTGTCACTTATGGTGTTTTTTGCTACATAGTCAGCTTTTGTGTAGGGGTAGGCCCTCTCAGCTGTGAACTGATCTTTGTCCTTCTTAAGTTTATTAAACTTACTTTGTTTCAGTGTTATCTCGATGTCAGACATTTGTTGGTTCAATTCTTCTAGCCTTTTTTTCAGGGCTGTAGGTGCAATGAATGTTTTTAATTGGGCCTCAATCTTTTGAATGTCTACTTTCAGATCTTGTGCTATTCTTGTGGCAGTTTGTGTAATCAACACTAGCCAATCCCTTGTGCAGTGCCAGGATATCAAGGACCATGCTTTCTTGAATATAAGGTCATTCTGAAAAATGAAGGGTTCATTCTTTACAATAAGACCCTGAGGGGCTATCTTGTTCCTCAAGTACTCCGTCATTAGGAGCCCGTGCAATGCTGTCCTTATCTGAGTCTTTCTTAGGTTGGTGAGTTCATCCCAGTCTGCCACTGTGGGGCCTGGGTCATTATTACTCAGACCTTCGAACGGGTTCATGGCTGCTAGTGTCCTATCGATGTCATCTTCCCCAAAGGTTAGACCATGCTCGTCTTCCATTTCGATGTCAGTTGAGTTATGAGAGTAATGGATGGAAAAACAAAACGTGTGTTGAATGTATGGTTATGTGTGTCCAAGAAAAAACTCCCACAGCTGTTCGCTGTCTAGGACATAATTGTAACAAAGGAGGGAGGGAGAGAAAAGTGGATTCAGTCTCCCCGGATATGTTTCATAAACAAAGTGGAATCCACTTAGATGGTGGTGGTGAGGCCTACTGTGGTGGGGAGCACTCAGTGTTGTTTAAATACCCCTCACACACCAACAGGCCCCTTGGTGTCATGCTTCATCATTGGGGTCTTCGCACCCCTCTACGGGATGCGGCGTGCTGCGACCGACGACTACGTGGGAGCACTATTATTGGACTATGTGTGGATGTGTGTGGGGTAGTGAATGTACGTGAGTGGTGGGTTAAGTGAAGGTTAAAAAATACCTGGCTCGTGGGGTGAAAAATAGACTTTTATTAAGCCCTCGGCTGGTATCATTAAGAGGGGTGCAGTGAGAGGTTGTTAGTGTATAATTATGTACATCAACCTCATTTGTGCGTCTACATGAACATGTTTCGGAGGTAATATTTCCTTCTTCAGGACGGGGTTTGCACAAAGATCCCCACCTTACTCACATGAATGTAAATGTAAAAGTGTACTCTACAAAAAGGAAGTGAACTATAGGTGTTATGTACCTAGTTTATAGTTCAGAATTGTAGTCTCTCATCGCCCAAGTAGCGTATAATAAAGTCGCCAGTAGGTAGTTCTAGTTAGGACCTAGTTTCCATAGGAAAAGCGTTGTTTGATTTGCCAATATCTTTGGCGCTGGTTGACGACTCTTCGCGCAATTTTCTAAATGAATGGGGCGCCCCGGTCAGCTCCTGTCTTAAAAGTTTCGGGGTGATTCGTCAAGCGGGGGCCGAGAAAAAGGGGAGTCCCAAAACGCATTTTCCCCATGTTAATTTCCATAGGAGTTTTGGAACAGGCTACAGCCCGAACTGCTGAACGGAACTACACCAAATTTGGCAAAATTGTAGCTCTTGGTTCAGAAAACACTCTTTTTTTAAATGCTGTAAATCCATTTGGTAGTTACTGAGAAATTAAAAAAATAAAAATATCGATATGTGAGCACCAAGGAGGAGTCGCAAACCCTCCTGCGCATGAGCTTCACTCTGATTGGCTGTCAACACTTTAAACCAGGAAGTGTTGGCAGCCATCTGGTGACTCGGTAACTGAGTCACAAGAAAAAGGTAAAACAGAGATAAAAAACAAGAAACGGGGGCAGGGTAGAAACACCCTGACCCCTTAGGCCTGCTCAGTGGGTCCCGCAGAGACCCCCAGGCCCAAAAAAAGCATTTTCTTAAAAACATAAATCTGCAGAATTCACACTGATTGCGAGATTCCTGTCGAGAAAATTTTGAAAAAAATAAGCGCAGACACCCACGCTTCATTATCTGTGCACCCCTGGGCGAGCAAGGTCACGGGGGCAATGCCAAAATTAGATAGTGGGCCCCCGCAACCCCGGGGACCGCCATCTCCCTGGGGCTTTATTTAATTAGGCGCTGGTGCACGCGCCCCCCGCTGTCCCAGGAACCGCCACTGTCGGGGTTTTATTTTGTGGGTTGGGGATCCCCCAAAGCCCCGGGGACCACAACCTCCCTCGGACTTTTGTAAATTATTTGCAGGGGCCATGCGCAGTGCCCCCAAGACCCACGGACCATAACCTCCCCAGGGCTGTTAAAATGATGGGACGGGGGCCGCGCCCCCTCCCGGAGCCTTCGTTGGCCCTGTGGACCCTCCCTTGCACCCACCCCCCCCCAGGGCCAGCTCCTGCAATTGCCATTTGCTAAGACAGCGCCGGGGTGGCCGGCTGCAGACTGCTGATTTGCACGGTGAACACAATACGGCATGGAGATCCAAGGGGTTCTATCTAGTTCTGCTGGTAAGGAGTGAAAAAACTGACTTATTATAGTCAAAATACTAGACAGACAAATAAGGGATAATAATATTAGTAGATTGTTAATTTCACTTTAGAATGGGGCGGTTGTTCTAAAATAAACTCCCTTACACTTGGAAGCAGATTAAGATATTCTCACAAGAGACCAAATAGTCTACCTCTCCAGGTGCAGAAATTATAGGAACCCGTTCTGGGTTAGAATTTTCACCGGAACTAAGGTAGGGGGATCCTTCATGTTTACCAAGTACACCGTATTAGAATGTACCGCATGAATTTCTCCTCTACCTGCTAGAATCGCCATTACTATCATTCCTACATACTACTGTATTGTTGTATGTATGTAACATGACCATATTCCATCATATTCAATCTCCTCTTTGTGTGTTCACCTCTAACCCCTGAGACATGCTATGAAGTGTAGTAACTTCAGTTGTGCATTAATACATGGATAGTGCTTTACCTGCTCTAAACCAACTGCATGAAATCTTTACTAAGTACAAATAAACAGACAGGAACAGATCACATGCTGCAAACATTATAAGTGTGCACATTTTCTTCCATCTCCAGGGGTGCATGAAAATACCCGCTATCAAGGCCAGCTTCATTCTGGGAACGTTATTAAGTCTCTATTTTCATGTGTTTTCCTTTCTTGGTAGGATTGAAGGAATGTGAAACTGGATATTTTTACATCTATTATTATCTTTTGCAACGTTCCCATCAATTTTGTGCAACTCCGTTTTTGTAAATAATCCAAAACGTTATATCATCAGGACATGCCAGAGTTGTATAAACATGGTAATTTATTGGACTATAGCAAGAAAAAATAAAAACGTAATTATTTTTCCACTGTGCCCACTATGCATGTAGGGGCCTTAGGAAAGAATAAGGCCGGCGCAAAAAAAATTGTAAAATCATCACCTGAATTGCTAATCCAGGTGCACCAAATAATTAGAGGTTATGGAACGAGATTTTGCAGTCTTTCCATTCCTTGGCCGTTCCACAGCCAAAAGGAAAATGTTCTTTTTGAGCTTTTTCGTACAGTGACGTTTACAGCACTGTGCCCAAAAGTAAGGTTTAGAGTGAAAAAATGGAACCTGAACTGTCACTGAATTAAACTTCGGACGTCATCCGTATGTGTCTCATACTCTTCAAATTTTTGGGAAAAAACCCACATGATCTTCATTGAAGAACTTAACAAACCATTATAAGGCCCTGCTATTTCTGGTCGATGATCTTTTGCAGGCAGAGTTTCATGTAGGAGTCTTTGTCGCGGACTTCCTTCACCGCATCTCTGACAAGTTCGATGAACATCTGTGGCCACAGTTTCTGGAGGGATTCGGTTTTTGTACTTATATCTGTAGCTTCTTTCACCAAATCCTGAACATAGGTTTTGCAAAAAAGATTCTTCTCCCTGATTTCCTGAAAAAATAAACAACATGTTTGTACGCTAGGAATCACGTTAACGTGTATAAAATAAAATAATTCTCTCAATAAACTAAAGCGATCTGAACTGGGGGTGAAAGAGTTTGTAGTTCCCAAAAGCATTTTAATCGTATTGTATGATTTATCATCTTAAAGGACAACTTTTAACGGATTTAATGTGGGCCATGATTCACCCACAACTAGACTTGTGTGGAGGACACCTATTAATGGATCAGTTATAGTTCGATGTGGTATAGATTGTCTGTTTGGTAAATTAGAATTGTTGTAGTTGAAAATAATCAGCAACAGAAAAAAGACTCACATTGATGTTACTCTGGATCTATACAGTGCATCGGCATTTGGAGAAAATACCAAGCGTTTGTCAATAGTCTCCCTCTATACATGAAAGTTCCCTTATAAACAGGAAAGAAAATCATTATTATAATTTATCCAACCAAGGGGTCAACTTAAAATCCTTGGGTTTAGGGAACTATTTTTGCATCTTAGCCACAAGGCATACAACAAATGTTGAGGCACAGGGAACACTAACCAGTGCGTGGTATTCCTCTTTAGGATTCTGGCAGCCTCCTTTAAATGCCTCAAGGATAAGGTGCGACAGATTCCAAATGGCAATATATTTGCAACAAAAAAAGATAAATAATTACCAAGGATTCAGGACTGGACAAGCAAAAAGGACAAGTTGGGGAGCTGGTACTTTACAACTGCCTACTACGGGACTCATTCTGTGGTAAAATGCCACATCTGAACTTTAAGTACAGGGATCTGGCCTCAGTTGGTTCTACACAATTTAGAAAATCCTCACAGTTCATTCTGTCCTTAAAGTCCAGAAATATGGCAGTTAACTCATCGGCATTAGTGTGGCATAACACTGATTGTTTGTATGGTCCCAGTACCTCTTCTTTAGACTAATTAAAGAATTTTCTGTTTCGCTTCAGGTTTGGTCCATAACTTAGGCATTCCAAGACTAAAAAGCCACTTCTTAACACCAAGATATTTTTCCTTAGGAATGTCATGCAGTATTGTCAGCAACTGATTCTCATAGGGAAAGTGGGAAGTCATTGGTCCATACTATTATCCAATAAGCCAAGGGCCTAAAGAACAAGTTACTTACCTTCGGTAACGCTTTTTCTGGTGGATACAGTATCTGCCTGTGGATTCCTCACCTTGTGAATATGAGCTTGAAGCTCACTTACCTTCCTTGCCGAGGTAATCTCAATCAGGAAGACCGTTTTAAAAGACAACAGTCTCAAGGGACACCTGTGCAAAGGTTCAAAAGGTGAACCCATTAAAAAAGTAAGCACAAGGTTCAAGTCCCATTGAGGCACAGTAAAGGGAGTAGGAGGAAATTTATTCATGAGACCCTTCAAAAATCTCAAGACCACAGGAGACCGCCATCTCCCTGGGGCTTTATTTAATTAGGCGCTGGTGCACGCGCCCCCCGCTGTCCCAGGAACCGCCACTGTCGGGGTTTTATTTTGTGGGTTGGGGATCCCCCAAAGCCCCGGGGACCACAACCTCCCTCGGACTTTTGTAAATTATTTGCAGGGGCCATGCGCAGTGCCCCCAAGACCCACGGACCATAACCTCCCCAGGGCTGTTAAAATGATGGGACGGGGGCCGCGCCCCCTCCCGGAGCCTTCGTTGGCCCTGTGGACCCTCCCTTGCACCCACCCCCCCCCAGGGCCAGCTCCTGCAATTGCCATTTGCTAAGACAGCGCCGGGGTGGCCGGCTGCAGACTGCTGATTTGCACGGTGAACACAATACGGCATGGAGATCCAAGGGGTTCTATCTAGTTCTGCTGGTAAGGAGTGAAAAAACTGACTTATTATAGTCAAAATACTAGACAGACAAATAAGGGATAATAATATTAGTAGATTGTTAATTTCACTTTAGAATGGGGCGGTTGTTCTAAAATAAACTCCCTTACACTTGGAAGCAGATTAAGATATTCTCACAAGAGACCAAATAGTCTACCTCTCCAGGTGCAGAAATTATAGGAACCCGTTCTGGGTTAGAATTTTCACCGGAACTAAGGTAGGGGGATCCTTCATGTTTACCAAGTACACCGTATTAGAATGTACCGCATGAATTTCTCCTCTACCTGCTAGAATCGCCATTACTATCATTCCTACATACTACTGTATTGTTGTATGTATGTAACATGACCATATTCCATCATATTCAATCTCCTCTTTGTGTGTTCACCTCTAACCCCTGAGACATGCTATGAAGTGTAGTAACTTCAGTTGTGCATTAATACATGGATAGTGCTTTACCTGCTCTAAACCAACTGCATGAAATCTTTACTAAGTACAAATAAACAGACAGGAACAGATCACATGCTGCAAACATTATAAGTGTGCACATTTTCTTCCATCTCCAGGGGTGCATGAAAATACCCGCTATCAAGGCCAGCTTCATTCTGGGAACGTTATTAAGTCTCTATTTTCATGTGTTTTCCTTTCTTGGTAGGATTGAAGGAATGTGAAACTGGATATTTTTACATCTATTATTATCTTTTGCAACGTTCCCATCAATTTTGTGCAACTCCGTTTTTGTAAATAATCCAAAACGTTATATCATCAGGACATGCCAGAGTTGTATAAACATGGTAATTTATTGGACTATAGCAAGAAAAAATAAAAACGTAATTATTTTTCCACTGTGCCCACTATGCATGTAGGGGCCTTAGGAAAGAATAAGGCCGGCGCAAAAAAAATTGTAAAATCATCACCTGAATTGCTAATCCAGGTGCACCAAATAATTAGAGGTTATGGAACGAGATTTTGCAGTCTTTCCATTCCTTGGCCGTTCCACAGCCAAAAGGAAAATGTTCTTTTTGAGCTTTTTCGTACAGTGACGTTTACAGCACTGTGCCCAAAAGTAAGGTTTAGAGTGAAAAAATGGAACCTGAACTGTCACTGAATTAAACTTCGGACGTCATCCGTATGTGTCTCATACTCTTCAAATTTTTGGGAAAAAACCCACATGATCTTCATTGAAGAACTTAACAAACCATTATAAGGCCCTGCTATTTCTGGTCGATGATCTTTTGCAGGCAGAGTTTCATGTAGGAGTCTTTGTCGCGGACTTCCTTCACCGCATCTCTGACAAGTTCGATGAACATCTGTGGCCACAGTTTCTGGAGGGATTCGGTTTTTGTACTTATATCTGTAGCTTCTTTCACCAAATCCTGAACATAGGTTTTGCAAAAAAGATTCTTCTCCCTGATTTCCTGAAAAAATAAACAACATGTTTGTACGCTAGGAATCACGTTAACGTGTATAAAATAAAATAATTCTCTCAATAAACTAAAGCGATCTGAACTGGGGGTGAAAGAGTTTGTAGTTCCCAAAAGCATTTTAATCGTATTGTATGATTTATCATCTTAAAGGACAACTTTTAACGGATTTAATGTGGGCCATGATTCACCCACAACTAGACTTGTGTGGAGGACACCTATTAATGGATCAGTTATAGTTCGATGTGGTATAGATTGTCTGTTTGGTAAATTAGAATTGTTGTAGTTGAAAATAATCAGCAACAGAAAAAAGACTCACATTGATGTTACTCTGGATCTATACAGTGCATCGGCATTTGGAGAAAATACCAAGCGTTTGTCAATAGTCTCCCTCTATACATGAAAGTTCCCTTATAAACAGGAAAGAAAATCATTATTATAATTTATCCAACCAAGGGGTCAACTTAAAATCCTTGGGTTTAGGGAACTATTTTTGCATCTTAGCCACAAGGCATACAACAAATGTTGAGGCACAGGGAACACTAACCAGTGCGTGGTATTCCTCTTTAGGATTCTGGCAGCCTCCTTTAAATGCCTCAAGGATAAGGTGCGACAGATTCCAAATGGCAATATATTTGCAACAAAAAAAGATAAATAATTACCAAGGATTCAGGACTGGACAAGCAAAAAGGACAAGTTGGGGAGCTGGTACTTTACAACTGCCTACTACGGGACTCATTCTGTGGTAAAATGCCACATCTGAACTTTAAGTACAGGGATCTGGCCTCAGTTGGTTCTACACAATTTAGAAAATCCTCACAGTTCATTCTGTCCTTAAAGTCCAGAAATATGGCAGTTAACTCATCGGCATTAGTGTGGCATAACACTGATTGTTTGTATGGTCCCAGTACCTCTTCTTTAGACTAATTAAAGAATTTTCTGTTTCGCTTCAGGTTTGGTCCATAACTTAGGCATTCCAAGACTAAAAAGCCACTTCTTAACACCAAGATATTTTTCCTTAGGAATGTCATGCAGTATTGTCAGCAACTGATTCTCATAGGGAAAGTGGGAAGTCATTGGTCCATACTATTATCCAATAAGCCAAGGGCCTAAAGAACAAGTTACTTACCTTCGGTAACGCTTTTTCTGGTGGATACAGTATCTGCCTGTGGATTCCTCACCTTGTGAATATGAGCTTGAAGCTCACTTACCTTCCTTGCCGAGGTAATCTCAATCAGGAAGACCGTTTTAAAAGACAACAGTCTCAAGGGACACCTGTGCAAAGGTTCAAAAGGTGAACCCATTAAAAAAGTAAGCACAAGGTTCAAGTCCCATTGAGGCACAGTAAAGGGAGTAGGAGGAAATTTATTCATGAGACCCTTCAAAAATCTCAAGACCACAGGAGATTTAAACAAGGATGGCTGATACAGAGAAAAGCAGACAAAGCTGAAAGATAACCCTTGACCGTAACAGCAGCAAAACACTGCTGCGCCAAAGAGTGTGCAAATTTTAGAATATCAGACAATTTAGCCTTCAAAGGGTCAATGGACTTCTCTCCACACCAAGAAACAAACTTAGTCCATCTATAAGAATAAATAGATTTAGTGGGATCACGCCTGGCCGATAAAATGACATCCACCACATCATGTGGGAGAGAAAATGAATTCGGATTGCCCCGTTCAATCTCCAGGCATGAAGGTGTAAGGTCTGGAGGTGGGGATGTAGAACCTGCCCCTCCATCTGAGAGAGGAGGTCTGCCCTGAGAGGGAGACCAAGCGGAGGGAACGAGGAGAGGTGGAAAAGATCTGTGTACCACACCCTTCTTGGCCAATCTGGGGTGATCAATATAACTTGAGCTCGGTCTTGGCGAATCTTCCTCAGAACCCGAGGAATCAAGGGTATGGGAGGAAACGCGTAAAGGAGTTGAGAGCCCCGACTCAACTGAAACGCGTCCCCCAGTGCTCCTTGCATCGGAAACCGGAGACTGCAGAACGACGGGCATTGAGCATTCTTGTGAGTGGCTAACAGGTCCACCGGAGGAGTTCCCCACATCCGAAAGACGTGACGAACCACATCCGGGTGAAGCTTCCACTCGTGGTTGGCCGACAACTGCCGACTGAGACTGTCTGCACGCATGTTCAGAACTCCGGCCAAATAATTTGCCATCAGACAAATCTGATGGCCCTGAACCCAGGACCATAGGCGCAGAGCCTCTCTGCAGAGGCAATGCGACCCTACTCCTCCCTGCTTGTTGACATACCACATTGCGGTCGTGTTGTCCGTCAGGACTTGCACCGACTGACTGTGAAGGGATGGGAGGAAGGCCTTGAGTGCCAAACATATCGCCTGTAACTCTAGAAGGTTGATGTGAAGCAACCTTTCCTCTGGAGACCAAAGACCCTTGACCTCCAGATCCCCCAGATGAGCACCCCACCCTAGGGTGGATGCATCCGTTATCATTGTGGCCACCGACGCTGCCAGTTGAAAAGGCTTTCCTTGAGACAGATTGCCTTCCACGCCCCACCAAGACAGATCCACCGCAGCTTCTCTGGAGATCCTAACTGACTCCTTGAGATCTCTGTTGTGCTGATACCACTGCCTGCGGAGGCACCACTGGAGCGCCCTCATATGCCAGCGTGCATGGTCGGCCAACAGAATGCAAGAAGCCATCAGATCGAGCAGACGAAGGACCTTCAGGACTGGAACGACCGCTCCATTGTGAAATAAAGGAATCATCTCCTGTATGTTGCAAATTCGGTGAGGAGGAGGAAATGCCCAACATACAGTTGTATCCAGTACCGCACCTATGAACAGGTTGCGCTGGGAGGGCACCAGGTGAGATTTGGGTACATTTATTGAAAAACCCAACCTGTACAACAACTGAGTTGTAACCTGCAGATGATGGCGAACCTTCTCTGGAGATTCCGCTTTGATCTGCCAATCGTCCAAATAAAGGAATACCGGTATCCCTGACTTTCTGAGATGTGCCGCCACCACAGCCATCACCTTGGTGAAGACTCGAGGTGCAGTAGTAAGACCAAACGGAAGGACCGCAAACTGGTAATGCTGCGAACCCACCGTAAAACGGAGATACTTCCTGTGCGACTTCAGGATGGTAACGTGGAAATATGCTTCCTGCAAGTCGATCGACACCATCAGGTCTTCTTGCAGCAGCACTTGAAGAACCTGTGCAACGGTGAGCATCTTGAACTTCTCCTGCTTCAGGTAAAGGTTCAAGATCCTGAGATCCAGGATTGGACGAAGCCTGCCATCCTTCTTGGGGATCAGGAAATACCGGGAGTACCATCCCTGACCCCTTTCCTGCTCCGGAACCACCTCTATCGCACCTTTTCTTAACAGTGCCAGGACTTCCTCCTGCAGGAGCAGCAGGCTGTCCTCCATGCAAAACCCTTGGCAAGGAGGGTAATTTGGGGGAAATTCCCGAAAGGGAAGAGCATACCCATTCTCTACGAGATTGAGAACCCAAAGGACCCGCATGATCCGGAATGGCGGATTTAGGGCTGGTCTGCTGCTGTAGGAGGGGGGTGGGTAGAGGAAGAGGAAGAACCCCACAGGACCCGCATGATCCGGAATGGCGGATCTAGGTCTGCTTTGCTGTTGTAGGGGGGGGTGGGTAGAGGAAGAGAAAGAGGAGGAGCAGGATGCCTGACGTCCCAGAGGACAAGCTCTTTGTCTGCTTCTGTAGGATTTATACAACAGATTTTGTTGTTGCTGCTGCTGCTGCTGTTGCTTGTAGGGATGAAAAGAAGATCTTCCAAAGCCCCAATACCTTTTGCTCACAGACCCTCTAGTCTGCAAACCCAAAGACCTGGCTGTTGCCCTGCTGTCTTTGAACCTCTCCAATGCAGCATCCGCCTTTTTACCAAAAAGGCCTAAGCCATCAAAGGGCAAATCCATTAAAGCAGCCTGAACATCTGTAGAGAACTCGGAAGTCTTTAACCAGGCAGCCCTTCTGGTGGCGATTGAAGATCCCATGACCCTAGCCACTCAATCCGCTGTGTCCATTCCGCTCTGAATGACCTGCCGAGCAGCAGCCTGGGTGTCAGCAAGCACCTCATCAAATGTCTGTCCTCTTCAGGAAGTTTAGGGGTCAATTGTTTTACAGTATCCATTAAGGCGTGGAAATAGCGACCCAGGAGACAAGTGGCATTCGTAGATTTGGGGCCCATACTTGCTGAGGAAAAAACTTTCTTAGCAGATTGGTCCTGCTTCTTTGAATCCTTATCACCAGGTACCTGGGGAAAAGCACCTGCAGATCTTTTAGAACAGGCCGCCTGAACCACTAAGCTCTCTGGCAAAGAATGAGGGGAAAAAAAGTCTGGATCCCCAGGAGCCACTCTAGAACGCCTAGCGACGGCCTTAGAAACTGCAGGAGCCGTAAGAGGCCTACTCCAGGATAGGATCTGTTAAAGCTTCAGTAAAAGGAAGCATAGGTTCCACCACAGATGAGAACGAATGGAGGACTTCAGTTAAAATGCTTGATTTATACTCCGCAGTGGGCAAATTCAGCAGATCTGCTGCTTTCTTGATAACCACATGGTAGGGGGCCACATCTTTAGAAGGAGCATCCGACACGAATGTTAAATCCCAATCAGGGGACAGTTCTAGTCCACTTGCCTCCCTTAAATCATCAAAATAGTCATCCGACTCTTGGAGCTCACCCTCTTCAAAATCAGCTTCGATATACCTCTACTCCTCCAAAGGGTGCTGGGCTTCACGCCTCGACCTCTCCTTTCGAAGTAACGTCGTCGGATCCGGAATCGATTCCGAAGCAGCCGGGGTCGGCGTCGAAGACGGCGCTGGAGCCGGCGTCGAACTCCAAGTTGGAAGACTATACCGAAGATCTCGAGGTCGGACTGGAGCCGGTGACGCAGGAAGCGGCGTCGATGACTTCGCCGGAGCCGAGAAATGCCATGGCGGTGTCGGCGCCGGCATAAACGGTGCCAGAGCATAAGCTTGGGGAACTCCCAAATTGTATGCCAACGGACCCATGGGACCAGCCGGTGCTCCAGAGGGGTACATGGCTCTTGCATAAACACCATACATGGCATTTAAGAACTGCGAAGGGTCTTGACTTGGACCCGGAAAAGGAGGATACAAACCGACCACCTGTTCTCGAGGAGGCTGCACCGGAGTCGACTCTTCTTGTTCCTCGGGCTGGTGAGCAGGAGTCGTTGAGCCCTGAGGAACCTCTTCCTCCTCCTGAACTGGAGACTGGGAAGGAGCCGGAGAAGGATTCGACGTCTGAGCCGGTGAATGCTTCGGCGAATCCAAGGGCAAAGCCTCACCTTCCGGATCCCGCGCTGGAGATGGAGACACCATACCCTTTCGATGCCGTCTACTAGGCGACTTCGCTCTTGAATCCGACTCCTTTCCTGAATGGCGCCTTGACCCATGCTTCCTCTTCTTATGTTTCTTCTTCGTAGATCTGGAAGCATGTCCCGATGACGACTTTGAAGCCGACCTCGACCTCGAACTCGCCTTGGCCTCTTTACCTTTCAATTTTGCAACCAGGAGCTGCGCCTCACGTTCTCGAAGGGCCTCCGGAGTCATCTTCCTACAGGAATGACACCCTTGGACGTCGTGATCCAACATAAGGCACCATATACAGTCATCATGCGGGTCAGTGATGAACATCATCTACCCGCATTCGCCGCACGGCTTAAAACCAGTCTTCTTGGTCGACATCACGAAAGGAGTCAGAACACTAGAAAGAACTCAGAAATTCACAATAGTAACAAAGTTACTATCGACGCTACATAGGATCCCCCGAAAACCGCTAGCGTCGACGACGCAGAAACAAGGGAACTGATGTCATCACACCAACGTGGGCCTATTGTGGAGTCGGTGACGTCAGCAGAGCTGCATGTGATGCCGTGCCTCTATGACGTCGTCCACGTCGGCGCGAAGCTACAAAAGAATTTCCGAATGTTGCTGAGGCAAGGGGATATTCACAAGGTGAGGAATCCACTGGCAGATGTATCCATCAGAATGTAGCCACATGAGCTATATTTTTCAGGCCGAGATACAGGTGATTAGAGGTTATGGGTGCATTATGGAGTAGTGCAAGCACATCTCTAATAAAACTGTTCTCTGTTCTTTCAATACACCGTGTGATATTCAAACCACATAGTTCAGCAACATACAGGGGTGCTGCAACACCTTTTACCCAGTAGATTTCAATTACCAGTAGTACAAACCTAACATTTGAAATCTTCAGCTTTTTGGATATATCAAAGCTCACATGTTGTAACACCTGACACTTGGCTATCTGTGGGGATCATGATAGAGTGTTAGTGAGCTTGACCCCCATATAATCTAATTGTTTAACTTGCTCCAAATATATGTTGCCCAATTTAATCTTGCCTTTGAAGGGCCTATAAGGGTTAAAGATCATGAATTTAGTTTAAGCCACATTTACTTCTCACCTAAATTGCTCCCAGGACAGTAAAATCAGATTCAGTAAAATCTGTAACCCCATGTGGGATTTTGAGATTAATAAGGTATCGTCAGCGACTAGCAGTGATGATATCTTCTGTCCAGCAATCATGGGAGATCACCCAATCAGTAAATTAATCGATCATTCTATTAATGTATAGGGTGAACAGGATTGGCGCTAAAATGCATCTTTGGCGTTCTCCCCTGTCCACCCTAATGCGTTGGGTCAGTTCACCTTTTTGGCTTTATCTTATTAGGGCGGAGTTGTTAGTATGGACCCTTATTATAATATGCATTAGGTTTTGCGGAACCCCCATTTGCTCTAGGGCTATCCACATTTTCCCTTTAGGGATGAGGTCAACAGCTGCATGTAGGTCAATGAATTCTACGTATATATGTTCTCTTTTAATAGACACATACTTTTTAATTAAGAGAAACCTAAAACTTTGGTCGTGTTTTCTTTAGACCCAGCTTGCAATTGTGATAGTTTGTTTTTCTCTTGAATCCAGACTTGCAATCTCTCTAGCAATTGCAAAAACAACTTCTGTGTAGTACCAATAAGGCTTATCGGCTTATAGTTTGAAGGATACCACCTCAGCACCTAACCAAGAATCAGGTACCTCTGCCAACTTTACAATTACATTAAAGCTTCGATTAGGAATAAAGCTCCTGCTTAATGGTACTGAGAGGTAAAGGGCACCTGAAATGTTATCAAGGCAAAGGGATTTTTCCTCTGTAATGTGATGAGGGCCATCCTAGTTTCATCTAAACTAAAAAGAACCGGATCAACAATGTTCATGTCCCCAAATTTCCCAGACCACTATCTGCCATTTTCCCCTAACTGGGTGTGAGACTGACTCGTGTAAAGTGTGCAAAAGTGATTTACCAACACTTGTGGTTGGATGTGATGCATTTCTACCATTATTTCGTTTTTGGATCCCTTAGCTATCATGTGCCAGAACTGCTTACTATCCAAGTTTGCAGCACAGAGAAGATATCTCCAAAGGGCCTCTTCCCAATTTCTTTTAGCCATTTTTGTGAGCTGCTTTAAATTTGTAGGTCTCGCCTGAGCCATCGCACAAGCGCTGCACTGTGAGGCTTATAGTAAGGACTTCCATCCCACAAATCTTTTCCTCATGTTTTTTTTTTCCCGGCCACACATTTGATTGCCCATTTACGTAAGGCTTCCACAAAAGAAAGCATGCAAATTACCAAAGGCCCGGGTATGTCCCGCCTTATCTTTAAATGTCCCCTCCCATAGCTTATGTGTCCCGGAAGCGAGCAGCGGAACCATCTGTTTTCCAATTATCGCGCCAGCGGTTGTTTACATTTTCCTGACTCGCGGTCGTGTTGATTGGAAACAGATGGCATTCACTTTTGGACAGCCAGCGCTTGTGCCTGTAACAGACCCCCATCAAGCTCTCCCCACTCCCTTGCTTGGCCACAGAAACCCTTTCCCCTCCCTGCACGCTCCCACACACACCAGGGCAATTGATGGCAATGTATGCGAGGAAACAGCCGAGACTCAGTGCCTTTTTGCAGCATGTCCAACGAGGCACGACACTCGTCACGTGTGTGCTCAATTGAGTTTGACCCCGTGCATTGTGGGTCCAGGCATCTGGCTCGAGCCTTCAGTGGCTCACCCACCTCTGCTTATCCCCTACTCAATGCATTTACTGTCCTAGCGTCCGTACGTTCTCAAGCATAGGCTTTGGGTGTTTCCTGTCGCTGCACTTGGGTTCCCCGTGCGCCATTATAGATTTGGGGGGAGGGAAGAGTGTTGGGCGACAGGGATCTTCTATATCTTTGTACGTGCGTCTGTCTTTTCTATTGCATACTGTGTCGTCGCTGCGTCTGTCCCCGTGTCTAGACTTCGTCAAATGTTAGACTCATGTGGAAAACGTCTTGCGATCAGAAGGTAAGTAGTTTTCTTCTGATAATCAGTGAACGGGACCTGGTGCTATGTACGCAAATAATCCAGCTTAAACTCCAATTTTCAAAGATTTTGGCACAAAGGCTCGAAAGCATATTTCCATTCAAGGACTATACCCATGCCTGAAAGAAACCAGAGGCTCGTGCTCCAGAACACTTTTTGCAAGAATAACGAGGCTGCAAGTCAACTGTTTTTTATCTTCCTATACTGGATAAATCTTGAGCCAGGTGTATATGAATATCGGTAATAGCGTGCCGGAAACCAGCAGCTCTCCATTCAGCAGATAAACAAAGCAACTGACAAGAAGAAAACAAGTATTGGCATAACCAATAGGTCTCGCCTTAGGGATAGTATGAGCATTTAGCCATGCAACAGTTGATGTTGTTGAACCAAGGATATTGTGCTGTGTAACTAAGCACTTATAAGGTCCCAAAGGTGAGACCTATTGGCTATGCCAATGCTTGTTTCCTATTGTAAACCACTTGATTCCTATGACTATTTTTAGGTCAAGCCAATAGCGGCAGAGCGCATGTGCTGCTCGCTTTGCGAGGCATGCAGTAGTGGAGTATGGAGTGGAAGCTCCGGCCACTCCCCCATGTTTTTAATTGGCTTGTGCCATTGTCTATCATAAATGCTGCTGTCTGATTGATTATGAGGTTTGTTAGTCCCTCATTATTATGGTCATGTCGTCATTTGTACCCTCCCATGGATACTGGCCCCTGTACTTTGAGTGTTACACAGTACGGTATGCTATTTGGACTGTGAGCACTAATTGGTCCTTGTCTTCTCGCCCCCGTCTCCCCCACAACCTTGTCCTTGATGCAATGCAATAGGTCTTGCGTAAATGCGAGTCCTATTGCATTGCAAATCCTTGTTTACAGCAGCCATTAGCTCGGCTCTGAAAGCCTTACAATGTTTGTTGTACCATTAGAGTGGAGTGGTGTGGCTCACTGGTTAGAGGCGGCAGACCCGGAAGCAGAGGTCGGCCCGGGACCAGGGTTCGATTCCCGACGCGGCAGGGTCTTGAGCCATGGTCAGCGGACTCGATAATTTTTGCCTCTGTGCCTACTCCAACCATGGGTCCCACTCAGCAACTCTGGGCAATAGCTTGCTTAATCTCTACTAACGGCCCCATCAGCGCCGGGGATGCTTGTCTTCACCTTGGAGATGCCCAGGAGGGACCATCTCACAGGGAAAGCCATGATGGGTTCCCCAGCGGTATCCAGCGCCGGGACGCCCCTTTGCTGGGGTAGCTGTGCGCTTTACAAGTATACGACATTTAACATTTAACATTACACTTTGGTACTACTAATAAACTCAACCCTTTTCTCTTTATAGAAGAATGTTTTGATTTCCCCTGAAACTACCAAACAACCTGATTATGGTGTGGGCTATATCGACATACTATTTGAAGTAAGTCACGTGGCGATTGCAGTACAGTAGTATAAATTTGTGCTAAAGCCGCTGCGTAGCCCTAAGTCATCGACTACTTGACTTTTCTCCTGTTGTTACTTAGCACTATAGGATTAGGGTTATTTCCCACTGTTGGTGCCCGTGGTGGATTGAAAATATGCTCCAGTTTTAATGCCAAATTGTTATGAATACTATCTAATCGTTTCTATGACACACATGTCAATAAGAAAATGTAAATATATTGTATCCATCAGGAAATAATTGATCCTTTTTTGGCAGTTTACCCTTTTGAAGGTATGACTCAGATCTCTACCGGAACTAGTACGTCAGTTACAGACTCTTAGGGGATATTTTGAAGCGAGGGATATTAACTAAAAAGCCACTTTGATGTTTCTGGCAAAACTAACCTGGGTCAACTAAGGGATCTTCCTACCTCATCCTTTTCCTCTGTGAGAATTGACAGCATGTCAAGGGGTTCATATGTGACATTCAAGAACCAAGCGAGAAACACACAACTACCATACTCAAAACTTTCCAGGAACTCACCCAGGACTAGAATGGTAGGTGAATTTTGGGTCTGAGTGGAAATTCTATTGTATATATTTACCAGGAGAATAGCCTCTTTTCCCTTAGCAGTTAGGGGTCTCAGAGCCAGGAGATCTTTAGATTTTAAGTTATACTTTTTGACTGTACAATCTAGATATGTTTTGATCCAGATAATGAGACACCAGGCAGCTTGACCCACTGTAGTAGGGGATGCTGCAATGCTAAAATGTGCAAACAAACACAAATGGGTCTAACATGTTGGCCAGGTCTCCTGAAAAATGCATATATCAAAACCACCTATAAAATGTCCCCATTCTTCACAGTTGAGTTTTAAGACCTGCAAGATTCCAGGACAGAATCTTAAAATTGCTGTTGGTTTCTATTGGTGGTTCGATCAGTTCTAGGGATTGCCTCCTCTCAGCCCTGATCTCGCGGTTGATTGATTAGCACCTTCATTGTGGATATCCACTTTGGTCAACCTGTTTATCTTAGCTTCGGGGGGCAATCCCTCCTCCCATTATGCCCGAACAACATCCCTTTCTCCTATGGGCTTGTGCTGTCTACTGTCATCTCACCCTGATTCCACTAGATTAGGTTTAGGCCCAAAACCGCTAAGGGACTCTGCTGATCTCGTCTCAGTTAAGTTAAAATTGAACTGAATTATTGACCCATTAGGAGGAGAAGAGTGTTGGTCCATGTTCACTAGACCAGCCCCAACAGCATCATCAGCTAGTTCTAGAGTAATATAGTCAAATTCTTCACTATAGTAATGTCGGTTGGTAGCTAAGATGTCAGATGTCAGATCTAATTATAGACCAACAGTTTCTACTGTCTGATCCAATGGGTAACCTTGTTGATTGTTCTCAATTTTTTCGCATTACTGATGACATTTTAGGGACATTTATAATATGTATTCTGCAACCATGAGATCCCCTTGGAGGCAAGTGGCTGGAATAATTAATTTCATTCATGTTCATTCTGTGGGATAGTTGTTCCCCACCAGGGGATGGATCTTGTTCTCCCCCCCTTGTTAGTTGAATGGATAGGGATGCAACCTCTCAGCCCTATTCTCAGTAACAATATCATGAGGGGTATGGGGGCATCTCACATGGGGTCTAGAAGAACATTCATCTGTGCCCCTGCTGTTTCAAACCGATTAGAAACGGAGATTGTCCTGGTAATTGATGCTGTGCTATCTAGCCACTACACTCCGTGATTTTGTTGTGGCCATCACTGTGAGCGGCCGCTGTGAGCTGCCGGTTGCCGGCATCTGAGTTCTTTGCTGAAACCGGCTGAAAACCGCTCTGAACCTACTGATATTTCTTTAAGACCAAGCCCCCCGCTAATCAGACTAGGTCCGGCGAGGACAGCCCAGGACAGCAAACCTGCATCCCTGGTTGTGGTCACGATCAAATGGGAGGTGTGAGATTCGAGCCCGGAGAGCTGCTCGGAGCCGCCCACAGGATACTCGAAAATTGTCCGAAAAGCATCTAAGGTTGCCCGAAAGCAGCAAGTAGGTGGGTGAGGTGGCAAGGAATAGGGGTAGCAAGAATTACGGTTGTTGGTGTCTGGGCGTGATAGCGCATCTGTAGTTGCAGAGGGCAGCCGGGAGTCATTGCGGAAACTGATGCGGCCCGGCCGGGTGCGGGCTGCGGTGCTCTCTACGATATTCTCCAAGCCCTCTGAACCTTCAAACCTTCGGACCTCTGGGTCATTGCCTTAGTAAGAATACATCAACGCCATAGAAATATTACAGGAGAAGGTTTAACCTGCTTTCCCTCCATCTATCCTCTCTCATGTTACAACAGGAGGCGGAAATCTAAGCCATGTTTAAATCTGGTCTTCACTTGGCGACCACGGTGTTCTGGTGTGCACTGGTAGTAAGAGGACTCTTTTATTAATCTAAATATATTTCTTTTGATAAATCAATGTATCATAGGCCTCACAAAGTTTTCGGTACAACCATAAAAAGCTTGAGCCATACCTTCTCATTTTAAATAGCTTAAACGTAAGCCTGAACATAAGTTCTCTGTGTGGTGATCAGAAAGTTAGAACATTCCCTGCAATTTTCGTTATAGAAGAATCTTTCAGTACTAATCAAATATATGTAACATACAAAACCCTTTAAATAAACAAAAATTCCAAGTAGTATGGTCTATAAAAGGTTGCGGTCCCCCACTGTTCATATGAAAAAACTGGGCACAGCACGAGCATTACTCAATTACAGGGCATCCGTATAATGTCTCAATACGTAGAACCGACAGAGAAATCAGTAATAACAAACTTTTTTTCCCCTACAACTATATGTACAACTACAACTAACCCTAAAAAATGTCCTCAGGAGAACCAGCTGGAGCAACCTGTAACTACAGATAAAGATAAAGTTGTAGTAAGAATAGAGAGCTTAGTCTCCAATCCCCCTCTACTCAAGGTTGTAGCTCACCAAAGTGCTCAATTGTCGGACCCCTCGAAAGTCCAAGACTTAACAGTGTCCCAAGAGCTTAAAGAGACTATGGAACTTCTGCCCATGAAAGACCTTCCAGGACTTTTTGTTAAAACAGAAATCCAGGAGGGTCTTTGTGGTCTCTTCGCTCTTTGGAAGGACGGGCCATCATAAATCACAAAACTGGAAGGATTCACTGGAATTCAAAAACAATCAGTAAAATAAACCATAAAATCTCCCAAGTTCTGCTAACATCCGTGGATAGAGTAGGCAATCCTATAAATAGATTTGAAGCTACTATACAGTCTGTAGTTCCCTCTCTCAAAGGAAACACAGCAAGGCATGAAAACTTTAAAATATTTCAAAAAGGAAATAAAGCTGATAATAATTCTCGACAACTACTAAATATATTGACTAGAAATCAATTTCATTCTTTCTGTGTGGTAAGACAAAGAGAAATAAGGAAACTGAAAAAACTCCACCAACGGAAAAAGGAGCGAGAAAGGCAAGCCTTAAGAGATCGTGACTGGGTCGACATCCAATTTGCAGTAAAACAAAGAAATAATAAAACATTTTGGAACATAATCTCTGCACAAATGGGGATACGAAAATCTGCTCAAGTCACACCAGTATCATCATCTGACTGGGAAAACTCTATTCTAAGGCTTTAGAAACCTAATGATCAGCATCTGATCTTCCCCACACAGTATCAAGCGCCGAAGAGCCAATGCGACCAGGAACCAATGAAAGTTTCAGCCTCACAAATTTCAACTCTTATATCCTCTGCCAGGTAATCTGCAGCAATTGGACCAGACAAGTTCCCAATTAAAGTTGTACAAAAAGACGCAGACAACTGGAGTAAATTCTTAGCCCCACTCTTCCAACGTTGCCTGAAAAGTGGGGAAATACCAGAATTTCGGCGGGCAGTGTGGTGGTCCCTTTCCTTGAAAAAGGCTCAAGAACGAATCCAGCAAACTACAGCCAAATAGCTCTTCTCGACGCCACCGGCAAGATCTTTGCAGCTTGCGTTTTGGAACACTTAAAAGACTGGACGTTTTCGAGAAAAGTGATCCCTATGTCTCAGGCTGGGTTTTGTCCAAAGCATTCAACATTGGATAACATCGCTGTGTTCCAAACAGTACTCGACAAATATGTCACGTTAAATGCTCATCGTTATATTGTGTTTTTATTGATTTTTCAAATGCTTTCGATAGTGTAGATAGATTGACTCTATGGAGAAAACTGGCGAATTTGGAGATTCCTATAGATCTTTTAGCAATAATAATCTCCCTTCATACATCAACATTGTGTAGAGTCCAAATGGGGGGAGAGAAAGGCCTAACCAAACCTTTCCCCACGAAGAATGGGCTGAAACAGGATGCTTATTAGCTCCCCTATTATATGGCCGGGATACCCGTCACCCCCTCCCAACACAATCCCTAAGAATGGGAAAACGGAAACAGTTCTTGAGCTTTTGGAAGGCGGGAGGGAGTTACCCTCCCGGCCGTATTTATTAAAAATATGAAACAAAATTTAAAACATTAAAATAACAGTTTCATATCATGTACAATTTCATTTACACATTACGATGTTTATTGGCTAACCTTAACATATCTCTAATACAAAGGTTCTCCTAGCCGATTTCTAAAACATCCTGTAAATGCATTTCTCAAAATTCAAATTGTACATCCTAACATTACGGGCCAACGGCAAGGTCGTAACCGGTGTCAGATCCCTAATACCAGAACTCCCCCCCTTACTTGTGAGGGGCGGGCGCACAGAGGACTGTACCTCTGTGCCAACTTCCAATTTCCCTTGTCTTAACGGGGCCCCATATTTACTCAACGCCATCTTGGTGGTCGTCCGAGGACTCGTGTGAGGTGTCTAGAAGGTAGCGTAGACCCCTCTCCCACCCCACACTGCTTACCACATCCGCCGTCGCGGATGTCCTGGCCCCGGGAAATTCCCAGGAGGGGCCCGTAGCCCCTCCTCCCCAGGGAGGGGCCTTGACCGCCTTTCCTTTCGGCGGCCCCATCCTTAGAGGGTACCGCCTCCCCGTGTGAGGGGCCAATGGCCGCCTCCCCCGGGCGCTCCCATCCATAATGGGTGGCGCCCCACCTCTTGAGATCTTCCAATTACTGCTCACCGATCATGACCTTACCGCCCGACCAAAAATAAATACGACAGTTTTTTAACCTAATGAGGACGGAATAAACAGTTACAATGGACATTTTAGCATCAACTTCTAACTATGCCATTACTGCTCTTTCAATTCAGCTGCAATATTTCGCCTAAACAGAATAACCATTTTATTGTCACATCAAAAAAAAAAAAACAATCCAACTTTATTTGAAACAACCTGAAAAGAGATAATATCCTCGTTAATCAACTTTATTGCAATACAAATCGCTGCCATCAGGGGCTGGTGGGTGGGTCAAAATTGGCTCCTTGTTCCGTCTCGGGCTCACACGTGCAACGAGGGGGTGCAGCTTCCAAGCACAGGAACAAGAGGATGCTTTCTTGGATTGTTGCTCCTTTTATTCTTCCTCGGGGGGGCGTGGACCCTCCTCCAACCGCCCACGGGGCGTGTCCAACGGTGTAGGTGTCTAGGACAACCCCTCTTGGACGGGAAAAGGCGCGGCCCGGCTACGCCACTTCGGGCATACCAGCCGAGACACGCCTCCCACCCAAAATGGTTTCCCGGGGGGATCGGGGCACCCCACCATACGTTCGGGGGGACCGAGTGGTCGCCCCTTTCCATATGGCCGGGATACCCGTCACCCCCTCCCAACACAATCCCCAAGAATGGGAAAACGGAAACAGTTCTTGAGCTTTTGGAAGGCGGGAGGGAGTTACCCTCCCGGCCGTATTTATTAAAAATATGAAACAAAATTAAAAACATTAAAATAACAGTTTCATATCATGTACAATTTCATTTACACATTACGATGTTTATTGGCTAACCTTAACATATCTCTAATACAAAGGTTCTCCTAGCCGATTTCTAAAACATCCTGTAAATGCATTTCTCAAAATTCAAATTGTACATCCTAACATTACGGGCCAACGGCAAGGTCGTAACCGGTGTCAGATCCCTAATACCAGAACTCCCCCCCTTACTTGTGAGGGGCGGGCGCACAGAGGACTGTACCTCTGTGCCAACTTCCAATTTCCCTTGTCTTAACGGGGGCCCCATATTTACTCGACGCCATCTTGGTGGTCGTCCGAGGACTCGTGTGAGGTGTCTAGAAGGTAGCGTAGACCCCCCTCCCACCCCACACTGCTTACCACATACGCCGTCGCGGATGTCCTGGCCCCGGGAAATTCCCAGGAGGGGCCCGTAGCCCCTCCTCCCCAGGGAGGGGCCTTGACCGCCTTCCCTTTCGGCGGCCCCATCCTTAGAGGGTACCGCCTCCCCGTGTGAGGGGCCAATGGCCGCCTCCCCCCGGGCGCTCCCATCCATAATGGGTGGCGCCCCACCTCTAGGGATCTTCCAATTACTGCTCACCGATCATGACCTTACCGCCACAGGCCGGATAGTTGACCGGCTATCCGGACCCCCCACAAAACTCCTACTAAAGGTCATGGCTACACAAACTTATTAACCAAGCTATGAAGTCACCTATGAGTAAGACATTTCCCTCCCGGGACAAATGGACCCGATACCAGATACATATGGTCCCCCCGGATACATCCATGCGGAACGCAATGCAAATTTCCTGTACGAAACAACCTACCCAATTTGTTATTAACCTTTTTTACCGATTGATTCAAGGCTGACACAGAAAGGGCCCCCCGCCACACCTTCCGAGGAATCATGTGTGACCATGCAATCGTGCACCCCGGAACCCTTCTCGCCAACCAACTTACTGAGGATAAGATTAACTCGAGAAGTACTCGTCGACCAATGGTCACCAAATCATTGCCCCCAAGATGCACTATGATTACAGACGGCGGTGACCTTGTCCGCCCTAACAGTCCCTCCATAAAACCTCGAAACTGGTCAATACAGAGCCTGCCCCTTCCGTGGAAGGTCACCCTGTACCCGTATTCCCCAGCCACGTGAATCATGTCACCTGCTTTGAATACGTCCGCGGCGCGCCTCACGTATGAGTGGCCAACGACCGACACCACTCTTCCCTCAGCCGGTGATCTTTGACCGCTGGTGCCCAGGTGTCGGGTCAACTGCACAGTCCGCCCCGCAAAGCCTGCTCGTGAAACTGTAAACCAAACAGAAGACAAGAAGCGTGAGTGCATGACATTAGCTTCACAACATGTGCAACCGCACATACCTTTTGTAACAATTAGAAGACCAACGCCCCAACTGTTTCACCTTCTCCACACTCAGACCCCTGGCTGTAGCCTCTGTAGCAGCCCCTATCCAGAAGGAATGGGTCCCAAAATCGCTCGGGTCCAAGCCCGCTGCTGCGATTGCCATTGTTAACACCCGCTGAAACTGAAATCTAGTCAGTGGGGTGGCGTTGGTGTGTCTCAGCAAGCTCCCCCCCATGATGCCGCCCTCTGCGCTAAATACTCCTCCATGCATTTTACCGGGCACATGGGAGACCCCGGGATCCGCTGGATTACCACACTGTCCCCGATGGCTCCCTGATCGGTCTTGGACTTGGCTATTGTGACCACCATTGTGGCACCCCTTATCTGAATGTGTTCTCGACACAGGCCTCCCCCCGTATCCTGCTTATTCCTCGCTACCAGCTCGCTTACCCGCATAGCCCCATGGAATGCTAATGCAAAAGCGGCCCGGAACAGCACTGTCTCCGTTTGAGATGAACAAGTCGCAGGGAGTACGGACATTAACATGGACAACCTCGCTAGATCTATCGGGTGCCTCTCATCCTCCCTACGGCCCTCAAGGCGTTGCCACCCACGCAGTGCCTTCTTTACGAGAAAGGACGATGTGGGGTCCTGGATGCCATGCGCCTGCGCCATAAAGGCAATGGCGGCCCTGTGTCTATTGGCTGTTGCCAATGATCGGCCTGCCTGATGTAGTGCTACCAGAAATTTCAGGACATACTCCTCCTGCCCCCAATGCTCCCCCCTAGCTGGACCCAAAAATGACCAGTAGGAACGGAACGCTCCTTCATATGCCTTCCTTGTCCTGGGTGCTAGACTCTCTCCCACGAGGTTTTGTAATCCGGGGCACCGAGAGACCAGAGAGCTTCGGGAAATGGTGCCGCCACCAAGTCTGCTGAGGGCAGAAAACCCCGGAAGGCCTGCATATGGGAACGAGAGAGTGCATCAGCTGCCTGGTTCAGTACCCCCGGCACGTGTCTTGCCCTAAAGTGGACGTTTAATCTCATACATAGCAGGACAATTTCCTTCAGTAATCTCAAAATCCACTTGCAGCGTGCTGCCTGATTATTGATACATTCCACAACAGTCATATTATCCGACCAGAACACTACAGCGTGATCACGAAACCCCTCTGGCCATGTTTTCAAGGCTACCAGAATGGGGAACAGCTCAAGAAACCCAATGTTACCTGTGAGCCCACTATCGTGCCACCACGCTGGCCATGTTTGCGCCGACCATCGATTACCAAAGATGGCGCCAAAGCCCACACTTCCTGCCGAGTCGGTCCACAACCCCAGCTCCTCAGAGGAAGCTGATGGTTTGTTCCACACGACACGACCGTTTAGATCCGCCAGAAATGCCAGCCATATGAGCATATCCTGGCGAACCTCTGCTGACAGTCTTGTGCGGTGGTGCCCTTCCTTGAGGCCCACCATGGCTTGTGCGATAGAGCAGGAAAAGGGGCGAGCCATCGGTATTACTCTAAGGGCAAAGTTAAGCTGACCCACAGTTTGTTGCAACTGATGGAGAGTTACTTTCCTCTCGCCAAGGCATATTCCAAGAGAGGCCTTAAATTTCATTACCTTCTCCATGGGTAAACGAAAGCACCCCTCCACTGAATCGAGCTCAATTCCCAGAAACTCGAGTGAAGTAGATGGCCCCACTGTCTTGCCTGGTGCCAATGGCACGCCGAAATTTTTCATGAGATTACAAAATTCATTCAAAGCCTGTTCACATTCCGTGCCCCCGGCTGCCCCCAGAAACAGAAAATCATCAAGGTAATGCATAACCTGAGTGAAGCCCGTGGCTCTGGTGTACGCCCATTGCAAAAAAGTACTGAACTTCTCAAAATACGCACAGGAGATGGAGCAACCCATCGGCATACATTTATCCATGTAGTAGCGCCCTTGAAACACAAAACCTAAGAGACGCTGATCTTGTGGGTGTACCGGGAGCAACCGGAACGCTGACTCGATATCTGATTTAGCCATCAGCGCTCCGGGCCCCAGGCGATTCAACATGGCGACGGCCTCATCAAAGGATGCGTACCGCACCGAACAAACTCCCGGGTCAATCGCATCGTTCACCGAAAGACCCCTAGGAGCGGATAAATTATGGATTAATCGAAACTCACCTGGGTCCTTCTTGGGGACTACTCCCAACAGTGAACAAACAAAGTTAACCACAGGCGG
Source organism: Lissotriton vulgaris (assembly GCF_964263255.1). Taxonomy (NCBI): domain Eukaryota; kingdom Metazoa; phylum Chordata; class Amphibia; order Caudata; family Salamandridae; genus Lissotriton; species Lissotriton vulgaris. The sequence goes on along the minus strand of NC_141687.1, from coordinate 2,123,113,898 downwards.
ATTCACATACGGTCCCGCAACCCGACCTCGGGTCACCTCCTTTGCAATTTTTGCCTGTACCACCGCCGTATTTTGTTGAACAGATAGTTGATTTTTACACTGTGCTTCCCCCCGAAAATCCCCCGCCGGGATGTGGAAACCATACGAGAAACCATCTCGCAACACCCCAGCGGAGACATGATCAGGGTATTCGTTCAGCCAAGGGATCAATGCCATGATGTCAACGGGAGTAGGTAACGGTGCCCCTCGGTCGATGTTAGACCTGTTTGGCTCCTCCTCTACCTCCTGTCTCACCATTCTTGGCTCTGCACAAACTCTCGGGGTGTGAAGACTGCCCGCACCCTGTACACTCATGCCTGAACTTGCATGTCCCTTGTGGCCTAGTGCACTTGCCTCTGTTAAAGCTCCAACAGACCCCTTTTTTACCTGAGTTCCCATTATTCTTTGTGTGCTGATCCCCGTTGGCGCCTGCCCGAAGGGGCGCCGCCGAATAATGGCGGGAAGGCTCTGTCCCATTCCCGCCAAAAGAAGACGACTTCACCGAGTTCGTCATACCCTGCTTCTGCCATGAAATGGAGTCGAAACAATCCCACGTCAGGGATGAGTCGTGTTCCTTGGCTTTACGAAATTTGTTATCATAACTCATCCATTGATTGCCTTCGTATGATTCATAAAATTCCATAATACGTGTTTGATAACAGGCTAATTCCGCCAACAGTTCAGGCCTACGTTCCCCCATGATTGCAGTGAACATTCCAAAGGCCCTGGCCCAATTAGCGATCGTTTCATCTACTCTGAAACCCGCCATTTTTGCACGCCATACACTCGGATGTAACAACTCCTTCTGATTTTTAACGTGCTCTATCTCATAGTGATCGGTCAACAGAGAAAACATATTCACATATTTATCAGACCAGATCCTTTCTTTCACATCCATCGGAATATGCTGCACCACCCTTTCCCTCCTTGAGGGTAACGATCCCACCCCCGCCATTGGCAACGGCTGCTTACCCGAACCGGTAGCTGTATCTGTTGTTGCTGCCGCTCCAACGCTTGCCGCCGGCCTTTCCGAGGGAACCTGCGGGGAAACAAGAGGACAAGGTGCCTTCGCAGCATCTCTCAATTGCAGCAACTGCTTCATTATTAACCTGGCCTCTTCGGCCGTGTCTCCTGGTGCCCCACCACTCTTGTTGTTCTTGCCCAACCATGTCGCCAACTGGGCGGCCAGTTCGGGGGGCATATCCTCCTCGCTAACGGGTGTAACTACTACAGGGATCGGCTGTCCCGCGTTCGGGATCGGAACTGGGGCCTCCACCGGACCGACCGGGCTTGCTGGAGGGCACTCGGGCACCGGGGCCTCCCCTCCTGCCGCCCTATTCCTGACCCTTTTACCTCTCCCGGCAGGGACTACTCCCGGCAATGCTGGTCCGATGACTTTCTTCGGTCTACCCGTGCCATTCATTGCCGCCATCTGCTTCTTCATGTTCGCCATGTCCTTTACCAGCATGCGAAGCATTTGTTCGGTCCCAACCTTCTTTCCGACCTTCTTGCCAGGCATCGTCTACGGATATTCAATTCGAGGTCCTGGATCCAAAGCTTCGGACTCACTGAAAGAGAAACACAAAAAATTACAAGCTCTCAAAATTGGCTCCTTGTTCCGTCTCGGGCTCACACGTGCAACGAGGGGGGTGCAGCTTCCAAGCACAGGAACAAGAGGATGCTTTCTTGGATTGTTGCTCCTTTTATTCTTCCTCTGGGGGGGCGTGGACCCTCCTCCAACCGCCCACGGGGCGTGTCCAACGGTGTAGGTGTCTAGGACAACCCCTCTTGGGCGGGAAAAGGCGCGCCCCGGCTACGCCACTTCAGGCATACCATCCGAGACACGCCTCCCGCCCAAAATGGTTTCCTGGGGGGATCGGGGCACCCCACCATACGTTCGGGGGGACCGAGTGGTCGCCCCTTTCCATTCTCTATCTATATTAGTGATTTACAGGGGCGTCTTTCACAAATTAAAAAGCACCCTCGAAATTAGCACAAGTTCACATACATTGTTTAATGTATGCCGATGATATCGTTATACTCGATCGTACCCCAATAGGCCTGCAAAGAAAGCTGAACGAATTAAATCAATATACGACTGAAAATGTTCTGGTGCCAAATATTACTAAAACTAAAGCTCTCACTTTTAGTGGCAGAAGGAAACATTTATCTTATATTTGGTCATTAGGAGGTGTACCAATCGAGGCAGTAAAAGAGTATGTCTTTTTGGGCTGTGTTTTCACTTTTAATTTACAAGACACAGCCCACTTCCAACACTTAAGTCAGAAGGCAGAATCCCACGTTGGGGCTCTGCAGAGACTGTATCGCTCTACGGGAAATAGACATTTTATACCAATGCTGGAGGTTTATGGCATGAAAATCCCACTGATTCTATCATATGCCATGGAATACACTCAAATTAAAACATGGCAATCTATAAAAGTAAAGGAGGGAACCATACTCCAAAAATTGGTAAAAGTGTTGCAGTCAGTATCAGTACAAGCTCTTCGATTCGAGCTATCTCTAATGGGAATTTCGGCTCGAGTAATGTCCAATATCACAAGGTGGGCGGCGTACAACCTTCTACATGCAGCGCCAGACACATGAAGGCATTTGTTAAAACTGGAGACTTTTAGAAATGAAGCGTCTGGGTATACTTTCAATAGGAATATGTTTAAAAGCCTTTGAGGTTTCACAATGCACTGTTGCACTTTTACAGGAATGGTCTCCAGCGCTCTTGAAACTTTTAAAAACATTTGGCCCCTAGACTCAGCTATGAAATGGATACAGATTATTCCATTCAATTAAAACATTATAAAGCGTTCGCATAAATTATGGAATTTAAAACGTATGCTCCCTATTTATGATTTCAACTAGAGAACGGGGTAAGGCGCTATATCCTGCATTTACGTTTGGATATACTCCCATTAGCAACATACTTAGCCAGTTGGGACGGTACAAATAACTCTAAAGGCATATGTGAATTGTGCAAAGGTGGCCGACAAGATTTGCTTCACGTTTTATTAATCTGTCCTAATGCGAGTATGGTAGAGGCTCGACGACAATATATAACTCCAATTCAACTAAAGTATAATGCTATTGTAGCTCATGATTTAATTATGTTGTGTAACTCTACAGTCAATAAATCTGTATGCCATAACTTGTTTAAGTTTCAAAAAAGTTTCTTGAAGCTGTTCTAAAGGTAAAGCGCACAATCTTAACATTTTTTATTTTTTCAGTTACTCAACCTTAAACAATGGCAGTCATGACATTAATCATACATTGATGGCTTAGTTACACAATGATGCTTAATCTAGTACACATTTACTATAATGGAAGCAGTACATCACTCTCGTTGTTACCCTGATCAAATTCTCCTAGGTACCCTACTTCAATCCCCTTCTCCTTCTTCGTCAGAACTGTTTATGTCGTCTTCTGGCAGTGGGTCGCATATATCTCCCCTGAAGACATTCCAGGGAGTCCAGATCTTGTTCTATTTACGTGGACTTCCCCTGGTTGTGTACACCGTGCATTCTGTAATCATCACCATGTCCATATTTTTACACCACTGTGCCAATGTGGGTAGCTCTGTTGCGCCCCATTTCTGCGCTATATCTCTCTTCGCTACCATAATGCCTATTGCACCCCAAGTTTGACCATGGCGGGGGAGATCATTTGGGTCCCATACATTCAAAAGACATTTTCGCGGCTCAGGTAAGAGGGAGATCTCTAGTGTCTACGAGATAGTACGCATCACCTGTCGCCAGTATTTAGCTATAAATGGTCAGTCCCCACACCCTCAAAGACAGTAGAGATGCTGGGCCCGCTGTAGCTTGTGTAGTGGGATTCTAGTGTAATAAATCCGATGTAGGATTTTAAGCTGTACTAGTCGGAACTTGGCCGAGATTCCCACCTCTCTCGGGGATGCCAGTGCCTCACTCCACTCCGCATCATCCATGCCGCCCACATCTTCAACCCACTTCTCTCGCAATTTAAGTGTAGGGTCTGGTAGGTTATTAATCAGTTTCCGATATGTAAGGGATGTGGTGCTGTGGTGCATATAATCAGTGAGTAGTCAGTCCTCTAACGGAGAGGCCTCTGGGACGTCAGTGTCTGCCGGGATTGCCGTTAATAAAGCATGTCTAATTTGCACATATCTATATGTTTTGTTCGGACCTAGATCATACTGTTGCTGGAGTTGAGTAAATGGAATCACTGTCCCTTTATCCCATAAGTCTACCACCGTGGATATTCCGATATTGTCCCACTGCGTAAAGCCCCTACTGCTTCTCAGCTGACCCAGTGCCTTGGTGTCCCATAGCGGGGTGAGCTTAGTTATTACTCCTTTCCAACCCAGTTTCGGATGCGCTGTGTACCATAATGTAGCTGAATGTTTTGTGGGTCCTATCAGTTTAGCTGCTAACCCTCTATTATAGAGCACTGTCAGCATGCTGTTTGTGCCCGTCTGTGCTCTATCAGCCCTACAGGCTGGATCATCCTGGGGTGCGTGAATCCATTGATTGATGGTTTTAAGCTGCGCTGCCCAGTAGTACAATTGCAAGTTCGGCAGGGCAATCCCTCCTTCATATCAGCTTTTGTTCAGCTTGATGTGTGCTATGCGTGCTGGGCGATTTCCCCACAATAGGTTTGAAACCATTGCTGTTACCTGCTGAAAGTATTGCGGCGCCACCGGGTAGGGTGTGTTATCAAGTGCATAAATAAATCTTTGCAGTGCCATCATTTTATATAGCGCTGCTCTGCCCAGCAGTGTCAGGGGTAGAGACGCCCAGTGCTTAACATCGCGTCTTAGATGTTCTAGAGGCGGTTCAGGTTTTTTTCAAAGAACTGTCGAGTTCCTGGTGATGTATATATACCAAGGAATTTAAAGGCGTCTTCTGCTAGTACAAGCGGGCAGTCAGTGGCGAGTGAGGGTTCTGGAACCTTCAGGACATATATTACTGATTTTGACCAATTTATTGTGTAGCCCGACGTTCTCCCATGGGTATTAGAGAGTGCAAGAAGCTCCAGTATACTATTTTCCGGGTCCATCAGGTATACTAACATATCGTCCGCATAAAGTGAGAGACGATCTTCCCATCCTTCCCTCCAGCTAATTCCCTTCAGCAACGGGGTTGCTCTAATCAGGGTCGCTAGTGGTTCTAAAACTAGAGTAAACAGTAAAGGTAACAGGGGACACCCCTGGCGCGTTCCCCTCACCAGCTGTATTATGTGTGAAATGTGGCCGTTAGCCGTGACTTGAGCAATCGGGTCAGTGTATAGGAGTCGTACCCATGCTGTGAATTTAGGGCCAAACCCCATATGAGAGAGGACTGCAAAGAGATATTGCCATTCTACCATGTTGAACGCCATCTTCGCATCTAACGATAGTATCACTGCTGGCTCTGTTAATAACGGAGCCCTCGTCAGTATCCCGTGTACGTGCCTGAGATTGAGAGCTGTGTTTCTGTTAGGCATAAAGCCTGATTGGTCCGGGTGGATTAACTGCGGGAGGTGGGACATTAACCTAGTAGCCAGACGTTTCGCCAGGATTTTAGCTTCGGCATTTAAAAGGGATATCGGGCGGTATGATGTACAGTCCGTCGGGGGGTTTCCGGGCTTCGGAATCACCACAATCGTCGCAGTTGGTTGGTCTAACGGGAGTTCGGTGTTCGTCAAACTCTCAGTGTACATTGCTAGTAGTGGTGCGCTAAGTGTTTCAGACATGATTTTGTACCATTCTATGGGGATCCCGTTGGGGCCCAGAGCTTTTCCAGATTGTATCGCATTTATGGCCAACTGTATTTCGTCAGCCGTGAGGTCTGCCTCTAGTTCATCGACTGCTTCCGGCGTAATTGTCCGGGTTACTATATGGCTATGTAGTCTAACGCCGCCTCCTCTGTCACTTCTCTGTCTGGAGTGTAAACTGTTTCAAAGTACCCTGCTAGTGTGTGGACTATCTCCTCAGGGCGCGTCTGAAGTATCCCCTCCGACGTGTACAACTGTTGTATTCCTTTAGTATCTCCCCCTTTCTTGTCTAACCATGCTAACATTTTCCCCGCCTTGTCCCCCACTTCATATATTCTGTGTGTTGTCGGCGTAATACTGTCCACTGTCTGACGTTTTAGATGGTCCCCATATTGTTGTTGGCGTATTTGCAGGGTGTGTGTCGATTCTGGTGTGGGATCTGCCATGTGTGCTACATTCGCTGCGTGTAGAGCTAATTCCAACTCTGACAGTTCTCGCTGTTTCGACCGTTTGTACCCAGTGATGGAGGTTATTGCTTGACCCCGGAGGACCGTCTTGTATGCTTCCCACAGAATCGAGGGTGATGCTACTGAGTCGTGTTTTCGTCAAAATAGCGTTTACTCGTTTTTGTAAGTTCTTTCCGAATACTGGAGATCTTAAGATAGTTAGGGTAAATGGGGTATATACTCTTGTGAGATTTCTCCTGGCAGGATAAAGTTAACAATATCGGGGGGTGATCTGATATTCACCTGGGTTGTATGTCTGCGCTCTCGATATTTTGTATTCCATTTCCCAACATCAGGAAGTAGTCAATTCGCGATAGACTATTGTGTACCGTGGAGTGATAAGTGTTCTGACTCGTGGTGGGGTGCGTATGCCTCCAGACATCTATCAGTCCCATTGCCTCTAGAAAGCCTTGGAACCGGGAGGGTCCGGATGTTTGGGGTCGAACAGGGAATCTATCTACTGTTGCATCTATTGTCGTGTTGAAATCGCCCCCTATAATAAGGTCCCCTTCTGGCAAATCTAAGATAAATTCTCCCAGTGCAGGTAGTGCAACTGACTGGAGCGCTGGAGGTATATAAACTGATATATTCAGAAGTCTGCCTTCCTACTGTCCCTGGATTGCTGCAAAACGTCCTTGATCATCCACCCTGCTTTGTAGGATGATGAATGGGGAGGCTTTTCTTACTAGTATGCCCGTCCCTCTCGAGCCTGATGTGAACTCGAAATACACTACCATTTTGTACCCTCGTCTGTCCAACGCTTGGTACCCTCCCTGTGAGATGTGTCTCCTGTAATGGGACTATTGTTGGGCCTTGTCGTTTTATGGCCTGTAACACCAGTCCCCCCTTGATTTTGTCCCCTAACCCTCTTACATTCCATGTTAGTATCCGTAGTAGTGCTACCGGGGTCTTCTGTGTCTCCCCAACGCGAGTATTAGGTTGTGAGCTGTGCGCCATGAGGAATCTGATCAAGCTTGGAAAGTTTTTTCCATTTTGCAAGTAAGCTGTATCTGCCTCCTAGTTGTGTAATTAGTGGGCTTACACCGTCGTAGCCTGCCTGAATGTACATAAACAGAAAACCCAGAACTATACCTTCCCTCCCTCCCCGCCTCCCTGCTTAACGGACATTGAACCGCTCGCCACCCAGACTTTGCAGAGTGCTTTTCCCTTTCCCAAACCATAGTAATTGCTTGCTGGGGTAAAAGGTCCCATGGAGGTAGCAGCCCCTCCTCGGCTTGCCCCAGTCCAGTGACTGCCCGACCTCCATTGTTAGTGGCAACAAATACTCCTGCGGGAACCAGGATTTCAAGAATCTGGCCTCTATCCGTTGCCGTCCGTCTCCGTTCCTGTGAGCGGTCTGGATTTTCCATTCCCGATGCCTGTGATCCAGCGTGGTCCTCTTCCTGTTGGCACCGGTGATTTCTGTTTGTGCGACAAAGTGCTTCTACTTGTCTCCATCCCTCCAGCCAGTCGTATGCTGTTTCTGGTGTTTCAAAGAACCATGTCTTGTTGTCAGCTACTACTCTTAGCCTTGTCGGAAATACCATGGAGTAGGGTATTTCCCTCGATCTCAGCACTTTTTTAACTTCCATGAAACTTTTTCTGCGACGGGAGAAGTCAGCTGTGTAGTCCGGAAAAAAGGCAATTGTGGAGTTATGTACTCGGATTGGTGGTGAAATCCTTGCCGCCTGGAGTATTGCGTCCCTGGCTCTAAAATTGAATAATCTGGCCAGGACCGGTCTTGGGGCCGCACCCGGTTTCGGTTTGGCACCGCTAACTCTGTGCGCTCTTTTCACTGAAAAGAAGTGAGACAATCCCTTGGGCTGCAGCCTGGTTTTGATCAACTCCTCCACGTATAAGTCCATCGCTTGCATGCCTTCCGTCTCTGGAACCCTAAGAATTCTTACATTGTTCCTCATCGAGCGCCCTTCCTGATCATCCAGCTTCTCCTTAAGTTGCTTATTTTCGGCCTCGATCCGTGCCATCGCTGTTTGCAATTCCGAGGTGTCCTCCACCAGAGATTTTGTGATTACCTCGACTTCTTTGATCCGCTCAGTCATTTTGTGAAAGTCTGCTCGCAGCAGACTGACATCTGTGGAGATCGTCCCTACCGTAGTCTGCACATGTGACAGCGCTTTCATTATGTCCTCTAGTGTTACCTTCTAGGCCCCTTCTCCTTCTGGTGTCTTCCCCGTAGATGCGCGTCCCTCCGTTAGTGGCGGATAGTTCTTTTCATAAGCGTATTTGTCCAGTTTCGCCTGTGTTGTATGACTCTTTGGTCCTCTGCCTGCCATGGCCCCTGTTCCCAGAGTCCCACTCCAGCGGGTCAAGCTCGAAGGGAAATAATTGCAGCTCCCAGAACTACACAGGTTGTGGTTTTGGGCTTGTTACTCGGCTCTTATCCGTCTTTAATTCCCGGTGAGAGGATATCACTTAGTAAGGTATTGGTGCGCTCATATACGTCTTTTTGTAACGTGGGTTTGGGTCCCCTGGGAAGTTCCAGTAGTTATGCTGCAAGATTCAGCTGCTTTGGAGCTGTGTAATGCACAGCGTTCCTGTAATCTCCGCACTTCCCGGTACCCATGTGACTAGAGTCTATGACGTGGCAGTTAATGTCAGTGTTTTGACGGTACTCCCCAGTGACAGTTTAACACTGCGCAGCGGGCACCTTGATTTTTCAATGTAATTGCCCCCACTGTCGCAGGTCTCAATGCGCACCTCTGACTTTCATATAGTCTGAGCGCTTCTCACCTTCTCTGTGGCCCGGTGTCAGGAAGCGGGTTCGGCATGGACACTGCTGTAGGCCGTTCGCGCCTCCCTCCTTCTACCTCCACCTGCACTTAGTATCTTCGCCGGAGTGCTTGTAGGGGATTTCAAGGTGGAACTCGTCTCCCGTTAATCTTCCGTGCGCGGGGGGGGGGGGAGCTTTGTGCAACAGTAGTATTGAGCGAGGAGCTGCGCTCAAATCGGCGCCCCAGGTCTCGCGCTGGTAATAACGTCTGTTGTACCGGGATACGGTACTCACTTCGCCGCCAGAGGATCTCGCTATACTGCCTGGGTGTTCCGGTTGCCTCTCATAAATACTTGATACAGTATTGCTATTTTCGTTTTAAGTTCCGTCTGCCTGGCGACGGCATGGCGCCCTTCCAGTGCGTTGCGCCCGCCTCACCTTCACTTCTGGTCGGATCTAGGGGCACTACAGGCCGGTGCTTATGACCGATGTAGAGGCCGCTGCCAGACGTCGCTCGGCTCCACCGGCTCCCAATCTCAGTTTTTCGCCGGATCTCCAATGGTCGATGCCGCCCGGTCCCGGACGTCGGGTTCAGCCTTCAGAGTTCTGTGTTATGCCGGATTAATGTGCGGATTGATGGAGAGGGCCTCTGTGCCCACGGAGCTCTTTAGCTACACAGCCATCTCGATCGGCTGCTAGCCACGCCCCCAACATTTTTTTATTTTATTTTATTGAATGTTGTATAAGTAGACGATAAAACATTATTAATTTTCCATTCCATAGTGTGTCTTAAATGATTTAATATTTTAATTATTTGAACTAAATAATAATTTTACATCTGTATTTGTTGATCTCAATTGAGGTCTGAACCAAATAAATTACTACTTGATAGAAATGGAGATTGTGTGAACTTGGCTTCGGGTTGTTCCTTCCCTGGTGACGTTGACTGTCGTTAGCTGATGTTGTGTATGACTTCGGTTAGGTCAAGATAATCCTGACAGGTTGATCCACCCTGCTCATCTTGGGGCCAATACTTTATTTGCTTTTTTGTAATAAGTGCATAATGTCAATTTTATCGACTAGCTTCTCAACTATTAATCGTATCATGGGATCAACAGGGGACCAGCTAGGGGGACTTCAGCGGAGGCTCTACAGGGGTCTAGAGAGAGTCTCCTTTGAGTGAGCTCGATTTCGTGAAGAACAGACTCAGCCCGCATAAGAAATGCATCAAGTGTTCCTACAAGGGGGGCTTGGGGGAGGGCAGCCGACCCCTGGGAGGTCTCCTCCCCCGGGCGGTTTGGGAGATCTGGGTGAGGGTATTTCTTCTAGCAGATTCCATTTGGGCATTTTTGGGCTGGTTTTTAGTTGCATTGTGCGGTCCCCTATAAATGGGCGGGGCTCCTCGCTCCGGGCACCATTTTAGGCTTGGTGACCTGGTGGCCGGTTGAGCTTAGAATTTTTGTCAGTATTTTGGTAGTTTGTTCATTTTCCTTGTAGCTATTCCGCTTCGATATCATGGCTGGTGAAGATTACCGAGTGTTGGAGGCTATTCGCCTGCTTAGCGAGGCGGGGCGTTTGGACCTGGTCATTGGCGACCGGGGTCAGACCGAGACCCCGCTCCCCCAGCGGGAGGCCTCTGCGAGGGTGTCGGCTGTGGTGGCAGCATGTTACTCTCCGAAACGCCGGAGGCAGGACGGGGTAAGTGAACGGGGTCGTTCCAGGACTCGGCGGGCGGGTTCTAGGGCCCGCCGTGGGAGTGATTCCGGTTCTTCGGACCCGTCTGTTTCATTGGATACCTCGTTGGTGGAGGTTGTTGGGGAAGGTGGTTTTCCTTCTGTGGGGGGGGAGTGTTCTAATGTTGGGTTGCGGGAAAGAGCGGTCTCTGCTCCCGTTTTGCGGGGCCGTCGTGCTTCCAGGCAACGTGGTTGCACGCGGCATTCGGCTTCGGCCTCCGCGGGTGTGGGGGCTGACGTCACCGAGATGGTGCGGGCGGAGGCCATTTTGGATGTGGTTCCTGTGGCGCAGCAGCCGTTACGGGGTGCTTCTGGTCAGGACATACAGGAGGTGGTCGCTCCTTTGAGCGTTATTCGCCACCATGTGGTTCAGGTCCCAGTAACGGTTGACGGTGGTTCGGTAGGTGTGTCCATCGCGCAGCCTTTGGTAGCGGGTCATGGAGCAGTCAGGCCTGAGGGCCCTGGTGTGCTTGTACGGTCTGTGGGGAGGGATTTGCATAGTCCGTTATTGTTTTCTCCCTCGGGGTCTGTCGGAGGGGAGGCTGTGTCCGTAGGTTGCAGTTCTTTGGGGGAGGGGGAATGGGCCCAGATGGGTTTGGGGGAGGGTACTGGGCGGACTGATGTTCCTTTACCTGGAGTGGATTTGGGTGGGGCGGGCGTTTCAGTGGGGGGTTGCCGCCCGTTGGACGTGGTAGGAGGCCTTCCCCTCGGGGGGGGGTCGGGAGTGGAGATGGTTTTGTTCGGCAACATGCGGTTGGAGAAGGTTCCTTTTATAGGTTGGCAGGGGATTTTCAGTGTCCTGGTATGAGAGTGGTTTCGGGGCCTACATCTCGGGGTTCTTTTGATGGTACGGGGGTTCAGGATTTGGCTGCTCAGGGTCCTGCTTCGCGGATTATTCAGGCTATGTTGGATGTTAGTTCGGATGAGGAGGTTTGTCCTCCGTCTCCTCGGCTTTGCGATGCTCTGAAAAGAAAAAGTGCTGTTGGTTCTGGGGGTTTTGTGGTGTCTGGCAGGGGTGGTGTATTTACTGTAGGCGGTTTGTCTTCTGCACATAGAGTTGGTTTTAGTAAGGGACCCGGCACACCAGTCCGGCCTTTTTCTTTGCAGGAGGAAGCTCGACCTACGGCAGCAGACTTGGCAGGGCGGCAGGCAGCCCAGGTACGCCGAGGAGAAGTGCGGGTGGAGCCTGGCGCGGCACGTCCCATACCATTGAGGGATCCCGCCGCGGCCATCACACGCAGGTTTACTACGACCTCGATGGCCCCAACGAGGGATTTCAACATGGGCGGTGCATCCGGGTCCAGCGCGACCTTCCCGGCCTCAGCGGTGGACTCCAACGTTGTACATGGGAGCGGGTTACGTACGACCTCTCTCGTGCCACGTGGTGGTTCTAATGCTGGTTTATCTTTTTCAGGACATCAACAGGTTGTCAGTGGTTCTGCTGGGGGGATGTATAGACGAGTTCAGTCGTCCTCCCCGCCTAGGTCAAGAGTGAGGGCTGGTAAGGCCCATGGTCGTTCGAACACGGTGGAGTCAAGGCAAACTTCGGTGGTTGTCACTGCCCCTCCTCAGTTAGAGGAATCGCTCATTTTAGATTATGACGAAGATAGCCCTGAAGAGGGAGAAGATCGTGAGATTGTGTCTGGGGGGGGCATGTTAATGTTTCTCATAGTATGTTGCAGGATCAGGTGGTTCGGAGTTGTGCGGAATCGTCAAGGCCACGAGTGCTCGGCCCCTTGGTGAGGGCTCCTCGGAGGGCGGACGACGGTGCACAGACAGAGTGGAGGACGGAAGCCAGTCAACCGCCTCTTTTACGCCCAGGTGAGAATGTGATTCAGGCCGTGCGGCCAAATATGGTGTCTATTGGTGTTGGTGTAGATTTAATATCTACTGAAAAGGATGGTAAATTACACAAAGGACGTGTTGTAAGAGATCAAGGTGTGGGTACAAACGGGGATGATCTTCATTCAGGTGAAAAAGTGGATAGCGGCACGTCCACTGTTGGTTTGGGCACTAAAAATGTACTTCACAGTAAGGAACTAAAAATCAAAAAGTTGCCGTATATGGCTGTTACGAAGCCTTTGGGGGCTCATTTGATGCTTAGTACAAAGGAAAGGATATGGAATGGTGAGTATGTGGAACTGTTGAAATTGCTCCACAGGGAGGTCCGTGCTAAAGAGGGTTCCAAGGAGGAGGAGTTTGAATTGGCAAAACGCCCTAAGGTACCTTTGACCATAGAGAATTGGACGGCGGCCTTTTTAATTTATGCCAGCGTCTACTGCGAAAAGTTCCCTGAGCGCTGCGTGTCCTTATTTAAGTACATGGATGTCATACGTAAGGCTCAGCTGACTAGGAATGATTATGCTTGGGCTCAATATGATGAAGAATTTAGGGCGCGTATGGCTTGGGATCCCGAGGCGAAATGGGGTGAGTTGGACTCTGACCTTTGGCACCACACGATGGGGTTGTCTGCCTCTGGTAAAACAATTTTTACAGCCAGTGGTCTCCCTATAGTCTATCGTCCCTTTCAGTCCCGTCCCACCCGGGGAGGGGTGGGGGCCAACTCTACCACCCAGTCGCCGACCGGCACGTGTTGGGATTTTAACAGCGGGACTTGTACTAGACAGTTCTGTAAATTCCGTCACGAATGCTCACAGTGTGGTAGGAAGAGCCATCCGTTGTCCCGTTGCTGGGGTCCTAGGACATCAGGCCCCCAGGGTTCCCAACAGAGTTCAGGAACTTTCGTGCCACCCCAGCAACCTTCAGCTCCCAGGGGAGGGAAGTCTTCATCCGGTGCTGGGCCCAAAGGCTCGTACACCGGTTAATGTTACTCGATTGGCCGCTGCTTTGCGGGATTACGAGCCTGCCGAGCTGCGGTCAGTCTTGTTGTTGGGTTTCCAGGTTGGTTTTCGTTTGGGGTATGAGGGACCACGTTTGAGACGTTGGTCCAAGAATTTGAGGTCGGCAAGTGAACACCCTGCCATTGTACAGTCAAAATTGGACAAGGAAGTGAGTGAGGGAAGAATGGCGGGCCCGTTTGATGATTGGCCTCTGGTGAACCTAATTGTATCCCCTATTGGTGTGGTCCCCAAGAAGGAGCCTGGTCAGTTCCGGCTCATTCAACATTTATCATGGCCTGAAGGTGGGTCGGTAAATGATTTCATTGACAACGAAGCTGCATCGGTATCTTATTCTTCGGTGGATGTAGCTATGCAACTGGTTGTCACAGCGGGCCCTGATGCTCTCATGGCAAAATGCGACATCAAATCCGCATTTCGGCTCCTTCCAGTCCATCCTGAAGACTGGTGTCTTCTGGGCATCCATTTTCTTGGAAAATGGTACGTGGACAAGGCTTTACCAATGGGTTGTTCCATGTCTTGTGCGTTGTTTGAAACTTTCAGCACGTTTCTACAATGGTGGTTTACTAAACAGAGTGGCCATGTACTCGTCACTCATTACTTGGACGATTTCTTTTTTGTGGGTACTGCCAATTCGTTGATTTGCCAAGCTGCTCTCACATCGTTTCAATCATTGATGAGTTATTTAGGTGTACCATTGGCCCCGGAGAAGACCATGGGTCCTTGCGCGACCATGTCTTTTTTGGGGATCGAGCTTGACTCTCATTTGATGCAGGCTCGTCTTCCATTGGACAAGAAACAAAAAATGCTTGAACTGGTTGGAACCATGTTGGGAAAAGAGAAGGTGTTTGTGAAAGAGATACAAGTGCTGCTGGGACACCTTAATTTTGCCTGCAGAGTGGTTCGGGCGGGTAGGACTTTCTGTAGGAGGTTAGGCAGGGCTTTGTCTGGTCATTCACTTCCACATCATAGGGTGAGACTGTCCGCGGGGGTGAAAGAAGACTTACGCATGTGGCTCTTCTTCTTACATTCCTTCAATGGTGTGCCTTTGTGTTGGGAGGTGGATTGGTGTTGGGATGTCCAGATCTTCTCTGATGCTGCTGGAAGTGAGGGTTTTGGTCTGTACTGGCAAGGAAGGTGGTGTGCCCAACAGTGGCCTGTGCAATGGAGGAATGGTGGTAGAAGTATTGCCTTTCTGGAACTTTTCCCTGTGGTTGTTGCTGTCACCCTGTGGGGTGCGGATTTGGCCCACAAAAGGGTTCTTTTCCGGATCGATAATATGGCTGTGGTCCAGGTAATTAATAAACAGTCGGCCAGAGATCCCCAGATTTTGAAGCTCCTTCGAGTATTTGTGTTGGGTTGTCTGAAACATGATATCTGTTTTCGGGCCCTGCACGTTCCTGGCGTGGACAATGACATTGCGGATGCTTTGTCTCGTTCACAGTGGGAGAGATTCCGTGGGCTTGCTTTGGAGGCAGACGAGGAGCCGACTCCCATGCCAGACCACCTGTGGACGGTAGGCAACACCGGGTCATTCACCTGGTTTTAGGTTCCCTGGCTCCTTCCACGAGGACAGCGTATGAGTTAGCCTGGACAGAATTTTTGGAGTCGGGTGCGTGTTGGCGGGAGCTGGATTGGCAACGGTCTGAGGATGTGGTTCAGTTCATTTTGTGTCTGATGGATAAGAAGTTGTCTAGAGTTACTATTTCCGGCAAACTGGCGGGTGTTTCTTTCATGGGTAAGCTTTTGTGGGGTTACTCTCCGTCGGCTGGGGAGTTGGGTAGGAGAATGTTGGAAGGGTGGTCTAGAGAGAGTGGTGTGGTTCGCACTTTGCGATCCCCTTTGTCGTGGCAGAAGCTGTTCCAGGTGATGTCTGTTCACCCGGCTGTGTGTTTTGATCGAGTGGAAGCGTGTTTGTTCTCCACGTTGATGGTGTGGATGTTTTTTGGAGCCTTTCGTGTGTCTGAATTGCTTGGCAACAAGTCCTCTCCTGGCCTACTGTGGGGGGATGTTCAAATATCGGAAAGGGGGGTCCACATTTGGCTCTCCCACTCCAAGACGGATCAAAGGAGTATGGGAAAGGGTGTCTGGTTGGAGGCGGTGTCCCCTCCGGACACGTGCCCTTAACGTTGGGCTCTTTGTTGGAAGAAAATGTCGGGTGGGTCATTGGACCTTCAAGTTTTTCGACATTCAAATGGTTCATGTGTGTCGAATTATCAACTGCGCATGGTTCTGCGAAAAGCGCTGCGACATATTGGTTTAGATGGATCAGCATACGGTACTCACTCCTTCCGGATTGGGGCGGCCACGGAGGCTTTCCACAGGGGCTGGTCGAGGGAGGAAATCATGGGACTGGGGCGCTGGACTTCTGATTGCTTTCGGCGCTATGTTCGTAATGAGGCTGATGGTGCGCTGGCGTCTTCATCTGTTTTGCCTGTCTGATTCTGTTTTCTTTTTCAGGTTCTGTGGCTGGTCCTCGGGCTGCTTTCATTACAGTTTGGATCGTGGGCCATTCCTTCGTTAAGAGAGCTCAAGTGCAAGCTCGTCAAAGTTATTTTGGTTCATCATTGGGTTTCAATGATCGTTTGTTTAATGTTGTTTGGAAGGGAAAGGGGGGTATGTTATGGAAGGAACTGATCCCTGCTTTAAATTCTTGGTTGGTAGGGGGGGGTTTGCCCGGATGTCCTGGTTCTTCATTTGGGTGAAAATGACTTGGGTTCCGTCAAGGGGGTTGTCCTGCTTCGAGCGATTAAAAAGGATTTAGCTCTATTGCATAGCCAGTGGTCAGGTTGTCATGTCCTGTGGACTGAAATGGTGCCAAGGAGGGTTTGGAGGAATGCGGTGAAGCCGAAGGCGGTGGATAAATCTCGGAGGAAGGTGAATCTGGAGGTTTCCCGTTTCTGCAGGGATTTGGGTTTTGGTCGCATCGTACATGGTGACATCAAATATGATGCGGTGGAATTTTTTAGGGGGGACGGTGTCCATTTGTCCCGGACGGGTATGGACTTATATCTGCTGGAGCTGCGGGAGGTTTTATCTCGTTGTCTGACTGTGCAACAGTTTGTTGGTGAATAGGTGGTCGTATGTGTTGTAGGCTTTGGTCTCATCTTTTCTTTTCTGGTTTCCCCCAACCCCCCCCCCCTGTTTTAGGTCTGTGTGGGGGGCAGAAAGGTGGGGCTCTCTCCGTATCAGTCTTTCACCCCACGCTTTCTGGATGGCGGTTTTGCTATGTGATTGTCAGTTTTGGGCCAGGTTTGGACCCGTTAGTTGTAATCGGATCTTGTTAGGGGATTTTTTAGACTGATTGAGGTGGGGTTCGGAGAATATGGGTCGGGGGATATGATCAGTTGGTTTATAGTCGGAGATGTGATATTTTGTATTTGTTAGGTGATGTTATAATGTTATAATGTTATTGGGGTTTGTATGGTTTTTGTGTTGGGTATGTACGGGTGGGGGCGGGTGTGATGGAGGGTGTGGGGCGGGGGCGGGGTTTGGGGTTTGAAATAAAAACGAACAAAAATTTGGGTTGTGGTTTAGATTGTGAGGCGGTTGCCGAGTTTGTGTATTTGTAAATGTGCACCTGTTCCAATAAAGCGGCCTTTTTCACACTTCAATGGTTTTTGGGTCTGCTCACTCTCCCCCCACCCCTCTCTCCCAAGGGGGGCTTGGGGGAGGGCAGCCGACCCCTGGGAGGTCTCCTCCCCCGGGCGGTTTGGGAGATCTGGGTGGGGGTATTTCTTCTAGCAGATTCCATTTGGGCGTTTTTGGGCTGGTTTTTAGTTGCATTGTGCGGTCCCCTATAAATGGGCGGGGCTCCTCGCTCCGGGCACCATTTTAGGCTTGGTGACCTGGTGGCCGGTTGAGCTTAGAATTTTTGTCCCTCCCTCCCTCCCCTTTTTTGGGGATTTTTTCGATTATTTATTTATTTTTTGGCTGCTGTTTGGGACATGTGGGCATGGGGTTTGACGTTGTTCTTTTGTCGCTTGGGACAGGTGCGTGGCGGTTTTGCTATGTGATTTTCAGTTTTGGGCCAGGTTTGGACCCGTTAGTTGTAATCGGATCTTGTTAGGGGATTTTTTAGACTGATTGAGGTGGGGTTCGGAGAATATGGGTCGGGGGATATGATCAGTTGGTTTATAGTCGGAGATGTGATATTTTGTATTTGTTAGGTGATGTTATAATGTTATAATGTTATTGGGGTTTGTATGGTTTTTGTGTTGGGTATGTACGGGTGGGGGCGGGTGTGATGGAGGGTGTGGGGCGGGGGCGGGGTTTGGGGTTTGAAATAAAAACGAACAAAAATTTGGGTTGTGGTTTAGATTGTGAGGCGGTTGCCGAGTTTGTGTATTTGTAAATGTGCACCTGTTCCAATAAAGCGGCCTTTTTCACACTTCAATGGTTTTTGGGTCTGCTCACTCTCCCCCCACCCCTCTCTCCCAACCCCTGGACCACTTGCGATTGCCCTTGCTCATAATTGGTAGCTATCAATGAAATACAAATGCTAATAGTAAAAATATCTAGAGTGCGACAGTTAATGTTAAAGTTCAGAAAACCCCTGACCAAGTCCTTGGAGACACTGGACAACGAAAGAAAGAGGGGTGGCCCTGCCCTGCCTCCTCCTGGCTTCAACGGGCATAGACGGGCAGTCCTTCGCCCGGGCACGCCAGCGCGTGTCTTTATCGTGACACGTGATGATATGCCTCACAAGGGCCGCTGGGGGATGTAGCCCCCGGCGCCCACGTCGAAGATCAGCAGAGTGCAGCAAGAGACCAAAACCGGCGTTGCAGTCCTCTTCGGACTGAGCAGAGCAGAGCTGGTGAGTACGTCCAGTAGCAGTGGCAGCAAATTTGATAAAAGGACCCGCGCAGCGGGAGCCCTAGTGCAAATTTAAAGCGCCTCCTGGTGCTTTATCATGACACGTGATGATAGGCGCCACAGGGGACGCTGGGGGATGTAGTCCCCGGCGCCCACGTCAGGGATCAGCAGAGTGCAGCAGGAAACCAAAACCGGCGTTGCAGTCCCCCTCGGACTGAGCAGAGCAGAGCTGGTGAGTACGTCCAGTAGCAGTGGCAGCAGAAGCTTTGATAAAGGGACCCTGCATTACATAACCTGTCAGCCTCGATAAAATGAGAGTGATAAATATGGAGGAAAGTGAGAACAGTTTGCGTCACCCCTACCTTGGGTGACGGGTAATAAGTGCACACTGTTTCACTAACGCAATTGAAAATTAATTTTTTTTTCAAAAATACAACTTCTGTGCTTCTGGTTGTAAAATATACGATATAAATGGGACTTGAATTCAATTTTTAGACTTTGTTTTGTTAATTAAACCCATATCACAAGTGTATAATTAGAGGCATGAGGAGGAAAACACAATGAACCAATGCCACAAGATGGAGGCAGGTACAAGCACATTAAGATCACACAATTCTTACTCGAGCATTATGTTCGAACGCATAAGCCACGCTTAGCAGGGAACAGTTTATTACCTTGAAATATAAAGTGCAGAAATGTATACAGTGCGTTACTCAGAAGAGTTCTCACACGCACTTTATAGGTCACGGCGTAAAACATGGGTAGGTGCAAATGAGAGTCGAAGCAGCAGCCCTACTCCAACGCCTTGCGAGAGGATAGCTTGCAGATGTGCACACCGTGCCATCCTCATAAACAGCTCCAGAACTCTGACCTTGAAACATTATATTTTCATGCATCAGTCCTGTTATCTTTCTCGCACTCTGCACTGTGACTGAAAGTGACTTCAAGCAGTGGGCTGATCCAATCTAGACAAAAGGATGTGTGTCCTAGTCCAGTCCCTTTGATTCATTGGGTACTTCTTGAAACATTAGTTCATAACTTGCATCCTCCCTACATCATATTGAGATTTTATAGGGTGATAAAAAGAACCAAATGCTTTCCAGCTGTCCCCAGTATTGTGAGTGATCCTAAATGGCTACTCGCATCTATTCTCTTCACATTCAGCCACATCAGCCAAGTGTTATTTATTTATATAACATGATCAAAAGGCTGAATGAAGTATTTTTCAAGTTTCAGTTTGTTCAATTCAATTCAAATTTTTATTGTGATCTATTAAAATCATACAATGTAAAATCATCAATTACACAACCATGATAAAAGCAATGCTACAGTTCCAAGGACCAATGAAAGCATGAGCAGAAACGTAGACTACTGTAAAAACATAAAAAATAAGTAATGTGGGCCATTTTGATTCCTCCATACTACATATCTACAATTCATATTATTATATATAAAAGGACAATTATACCCAATAAGTTCATTAGTTTTAAAACCCTATTTTTGTCCTTCATATATATTTAGTTATGTATGCAAGTTTCGGTTTGTGGCATTACACTATCATTTATGTCGGAGGCACGTTGAGCATTGTGAAGGTAGGCACTATATTAGCTCTATTAATGACAGATCTTTTTACGCGACACACAGTCTGGTGGTGCAGGAACAAGCGTACCTGCGTTCATCAGTACTGATTTTTGCCTAGAAGCACATTTAAAATGTAATCAACGTGCACAGTATATATATATATATATATGTACGATTCAATGGGAGCAAGTTAAGATTTCTCAGTCACCCTCTTTCTTACGTTGGAGAGCAAGATGATACAATAGTGTCATTTTAGAGATTTCCTACTGAAAATCTGCACTTTATAATAATAAAAGTGACTCTTTGTAAGCAGTCATTTACATTTTAGTAAGTAATACATTCATACATATATATATACCGATGGGGATTTGGTAGTCTGCATGTAGAGAGATAAGACAGGAAGCAGCATTATTAAAAAAAACTTGCTTGCTAGTGACACGTTGTTTATGCCAGACAGGTAGTTTTATTGATAACAATCTGTTGCGTACGTTGCAGATGGCCTGAAAGACTTTTTTTTAGAGAAACGGCATGCAGCTGTAGTGCTTAACAAACCAAAATGACATCAATGCAGAACCTTGCAGAGAACTTCCGTTTTCACAACTAGATTGAGTGAAAATCAACAAAATAAAGCAACACTAAAGTACATCGGATCAAGGGTACAAGTTATGGAAAAAGTAAAATAACACAATTAACATTCAATAAAAAAGGTACGCTAAAATGAAAGTGAGCAACAATATTGTTTAAATGGACGCTGTTGTAACCTACTGGTTGTTTCTTTGCGAGGAGGTCCTTTAATCCTGTTTGCTGCCCGAGGAATATCGCTACAACTAGCCGGACCCGCTCCGCGGGTCCCGCATCGCGGGCTGAGGACTTTGCTGCCACTGACACTTGGGGGAAAGGCGAGGGCTTAACAGGGCTGCGAGCGCTGCACCCACAGGGACTCAGTTTCCCAGGAGCCCCTGTGGGAATAACCATTTCCACCTGGTTCGCTCTCCCTGTCAGCCTGACCCGCCCCCCGACCCCGAGCAAAGGAAGGATTTAAGTCAGCCGTGCGGAGAACCTGTGGGACGCTGTTGTAACCTACTGGTTGTTTCTTTGCGAGGAGGTCCTTTAATCCTGTTTGCTGCCCGTGGAATATCGCTACAACTCGCCGGACCCGCTCCGCGGGTCCCGCATCGCGGGCTGAGGACTTTGCTGCCACTGACACTTGGGGGAAAGGCGAGGACCTAACAGGGCTGCGAGCGCTGCAACCACAGGGACTCAGTTTCCCAGGAGCCCCTGTGGGAATAACCATTTCCACCTGGTGCTCTCTCCCTGTCAGCCTGACCCGCCCCCCGACCACGAGCGAAGGAAGGATTTAAGCCAGCCGTGCGGAGAACCTGTGGGACGCTGTTGTAACCTACTGGTTGTTTCTTTGCGAGGAGGTCCTTTAATCCTGTTTGCTACCCGAGGAATATCGCTACAACTCGCCGGACCCGCTCCGCGTGTCCCGCATCGCGGGCTGAGGACTTTGCTGCCACTGACACTAGGGGGAAAGGCGAGGGCTTAACAGGGCTGCGAGCGCTGCACCCACAGGGACTCAGTTTCCCAGGAGCCCCTGTGGGAATAACCATTTCCACCTGGTTCGCTCTCCCTGTCAGCCTGACCCGCCCCCGACCCCGAGCAAAGGAAGGATTTAAGCCAGCCGTGCGGAGAACCTGTGGGACGCTGTTGTAACCTACTGGTTGTTTCTTTGCGAGGAGGTCCTTTAATCCTGTTTGCTGCCCGTGGAATATCGCTACAACTCGCCGGACCCGCTCCGCGGGTCCCGCATCGCGGGCTGAGGACTTTGCTGCCACTGACACTTGGGGGAAAGGCGAGGACCTAACAGGGCTGCGAGCGCTGCAACCACAGGGACTCAGTTTCCCAGGAGCCCCTGTGGGAATAACCATTTCCACCTGGTTCTCTCACCCTGTCAGTCTGACCCGCCCCCCGACCACGAGCGAAGGAAGGATTTAAGCCAGCCGTGCGGAGAACCTGTGGGACGCTGTTGTAACCTACTGGTTGTTTCTTTGCGAGGATGTCCTTTAATCCTGTTTGCTGCCCGTGGAATATCGCTACAACTCGCCGGACCCGCTCCGCGGGTCCCGCATCGCGGGCTGAGGACTTTGCTGCCACTGACACTTGGGGAAAAGGCGAGGACCTAACAGGGCTGCGAGCGCTGCAACCACAGGGACTCAGTTTCCCAGGAGCCCCTGTGGGAATAACCATTTCCACCTGGTTCTCTCTCCCTGTCAGCCTGACCCGCTCCCCGACCACGAGCGAAGGAAGGATTTAAGCCAGCCGTGCGGAGAACCTGTGGGACGCTGTTGTAACCTACTGGTTGTTTCTTTGCGAGGAGGTCCTTTAATCCTGTTTGCTACCCGAGGAATATCGCTACAACTCGCCGACCCGCTCCGCGTGTCCCGCATCGCGGGCTGAGGACTTTGCTGCCACTGACACTAGGGGGAAAGGCGAGGGCTTAACAGGGCTGCGAGCGCTGCACCCACAGGGACTCAGTTTCCCAGGAGCCCCTGTGGGAATAACCATTTCCACCTGGTTCGCTCTCCCTGTCAGCCTGACCCGCCCCCGACCCCGAGCAAAGGAAGGATTTAAGCCAGCCGTGCGGAGAACCTGTGGGACGCTGTTGTAACCTACTGGTTGTTTCTTTGCGAGGAGGTCCTTTAATCCTGTTTGCTGCCCGTGGAATATCGCTACAACTCGCCGGACCCGCTCCGCGGGTCCCGCATCGCGGGCTGAGGACTTTGCTGCCACTGACACTTGGGGGAAAGGCGAGGACCTAACAGGGCTGCGAGCGCTGCAACCACAGGGACTCAGTTTCCCAGGAGCCCCTGTGGGAATAACCATTTCCACCTGGTTCTCTCTCCCTGTCAGCCTGACCCGCCCCCCGACCACGAGCGAAGGAAGGATTTAAGCCAGCCGTGCGGAGAACCTGTGGGACGCTGTTGTAACCTACTGGTTGTTTCTTTGCGAGGAGGTCCTTTAATCCTGTTTGCTACCCGAGGAATATCGCTACAACTCGCCGGACCCGCTCCGCGTGTCCCGCATCGCGGGCTGAGGACTTTGCTGCCACTGACACTTGGGGGAAAGGCGAGGGCTTAACAGGGCTGCGAGCGCTGCAACCACAGGGACTCAGTTTCCCAGGAGCCCTTGTGGGAATAACCATTTCCACCTGGTTCGCTCTCCCTGTCAGCCTGACCCGCCCCCTGACCACTCCCTCCTTCTCCTCTCCTATTTAGCGAGCAGTACCTACCGCTGCGCGGGAGCGTCCCGGGAGAAGCCGGGGACAAGAGCGGGACCATCTATGGCCGTCCGGGGCTGCAGGAGGCTGGGCTGGGCCCACACTCTGACATTGCGTCACTGCTTTGGGGACACTGATGTAACTTGTAAGCCATTCTAATCTCTTGACTCGCTTAACCTACGACTTATTGTCATAGTTTGTTCCTGTGTCCTGAGAAATATGGTTTTTGCTTACATTGTCTTTTCCCTCTCAAAGTATATTGTCTGCTAAGTATGCCTTCCCCTCCAACTACCACTGCCCAAAGCTCCCCCCAGCCCGAGGTGGGGTCAACAATCTTGGGTCCCTTAGATAAATACTTTAGTCGGGCAACTCAAGACATTGATAAAGAGATTGCTTTGGCGGAGCGACGCGCCGAGCGTAGGCTATCTATTGAACTTCTTAAAATTCCCTTGGAGAAACGGCCACCTCTGGGTTTCCCAGCATTGGTTCCTCCTTTATCATCTCTAACCCTGCCAGCTGTACTAGAAACGCCCTATGCTTTTTCACAGTCATCTGGCCCATTGACTAACTTTTCTGTGGGTGATGATAGGACCATCTTGGTTCCTACCTCGCCTATTATATTAACTGATTTATCTACTGGTGAGGTAAACACTACCCAATCGAGTGTGCCACTCCACGTGGTTACTAACAAACCGTGCACCAAAAGGAAAAGAAGCATTGCCCCGAAGAAGTGCTATCTTCCCAAACACCCTAAAAAAATAAGGAAAATTGGAATAGGCTTGTGTCCCCCTTGTGAGCCTACTGGGGTTGGCTCCGATGGGGTCGAGATCGCTAAGGACGAAGTCACCCCGGCTAGTTCTGTATCCAACCTTAGTGACCCTTCAGCGATGGGATCGGCCGAGACCCTACCTCCTGCTCCACCTCTGCTCCTCCAGTTGGAGAGGCTGATGAGGTCTCTCCTTACTCCCATTGAAGAACGAGTCAAAAGACTAGCTGATCGATTAGACCATTTCGAGCAGCCTACCCTAGATAACTTTTTTTCCACCAAATCCCTAATCAAGTCCACCCTAGGACGGGGGATAGTAACAATCTTCCAAAATCAAGTGGGCAGGCAAATAGTGTGTCTGCCCCTGAGCCTCTTCCCCCTGTAGTTACTATTACAAATAGGCCTCGGTCGACAGGACAAATCCCCAAGACTAATTTACATCTACCGTACCACTCAAGTAGCAATACTTCTAAACATAAAAAGCGCCCTGAAACTGTAGCTATGGGTACCAAAGATAGTTCCAAAACTGGTAATCCTGTATTGATTAGTTCCCAACCCCCACCAAGCATTCCAACATCCCGTCCTGTTGTTCCTGCCCTTAGTCTGCCTGATACACTCCCTATGAGGGCGCCTCGTTGGATACCCCCTATGAATCTTCCTCCAGATTCTTATCCTTTCGTTGCTATCCTCACCAATGTACCACCTTTGCAGGTTGGACAAAGAGAATCTTTCAAGATGCTAAAAAACAAGGCAATGCACTGGCTAAAGACAAATAGACCATTGCCCAGGGAAGTGGACGGGCTGATCATTGGAGTAAGAAGGACAGACTGGATAGGTTGTACTCCCAAGCGCTTGGAGGGGGACTGTATAGTTGTCAATTTCCAAGATCCCATGGTGGTACGTTTGATCACGAGACAAAATTGGGGCAAAAGTAGTGCTGGAATTGGTGTTGTTGATCTTACATTTTTCTATCCAAGACCAACAGGCATTCAATTTGGCACGGTCCCTGAAGTAGGTTATTACAACAATCTCCCCTCTCCAGGATTTGTTCCTTTCGCTGCACCCTTCCAACGGGGAAACTATTGTAATGTACCAACGTATAATCGTTTTGAAGTGATGGCAGATCCGGAGTGGGTTCATTGACCAAATGGAAAAAACTTCCAGGGTTCGGGTTATGATGAATTTAATTTTGATTATTCCACGAACAACTGGGAAAATATGAATCTTTGGGATGTATGTGGGGAGTCTGTATTAACTATTTTGACTAAAAATGTGGAACCAAAAGAAATTAGATCTAGTTGGGAAACTGTGAATCTGGAGGCAACATGTGGGGAGTTTATTCCAATTTCTGGGGTATCTGAAAATGAGGATCTAATTACACTTAGTACTGTTGGCACTCAGGAGGTTGAGCACAATAATGAGAACAAAAACCAAGATAGGGAGGGGCACGCAGGAATCCTAACAAGCCACTCTTGGGATGTCCTCTGTAGGAGCAGTTCCTATAGATGGTCCCTGCTTAGGGAAGATGGTTTCATGGAACATCGCGGGGTTGAGTAGCAAGCTGGAATCCCAAAACTGGATAGACTTCATTAATGGTTTTGTTGTATGTCTATTCCAAGAGACATGGGCCTGCAACCCTATATTTCTTCCTGGCTATCTAAACTTTTCAATCCCGGCTAGTAGAGGCGGCAGGCGCCGACCGATGGGAGGCCTTACAATTTACAACGTCTACAAGTAACAATCAAAGTGGTGGATTTGGGTTGCAAGGATATCCAAATGTTAAGAATAGCATCAGATCACTGGGGAGGGATAGACATTTATAACATCTATGCCAGGGGCAGTACTATAGGGAATTCACCCATTCTTGAGGCTTTGTCCACTTTTCTGGAAATGCAGTCCTTGGGAAATAAAGTTGTAGTAGCTGGCAACTTAAACAGGACTTTTGAACCATTGGACAGCTCTGATGATCCCTTGGGGCAAGAGGAAGACATGCAATGGGGCGTTCCAATTTTAAATCTGGCTCCGGTTAAGCGGTGGACGAAAGATATATTACAACTGAATGCCGTTTGCCTGGAACAAGGATTAAGAGCCTTAAATGGGAGAACGAAGAGCGATAGGGAAGGTGCCTGTACATTCGACAATGGTCGTAACCAAAGCCGGATAGATTATGTCCTTTGTAGCCTAAATTTGTGGCAGTTGGTATGCGACATGAAAATTGAGGGCAGATTGGAGAGTGATCACAATCCTCTCTGTGTGACCCACAATTGGTGGTTGGCCACATCAGGGAATCCCCAATCGAGTGATGGTCCATTGCCTACTATGGCCAACGACATGCGCAGACTTAACTAGCAGAGTGTATTGGCTAATGCAGAATCTATGGCATTTATAAGTTCTGAGGTGGATATTGCAATCACCGCTTTGGAGGCTGCAAACCCCGTAATCCCAGGGTCTAGGGAAATAACTGACATACATGACAAGCTCTTTTCCCGTTTAAAACCGCACTTCCTGAGGCCCTGCAAGACAAATAGGAAACAACCTCCCAAACCAGCTAGGTGGTTTAACCATCAGTGCAGGGAAGCCAGGTTAAGCTTGGGTAGAGCAATTAGGAACAGGGACAGGGCAGCGATTAGTGGGGCTAGGAAGCACTACAAGGCTAACATATCCCTAGCAAAAAAAACATGGGACGAAAAGCATTGGGAAGAACTAAAGGAGGTTTCGGGGGCTAAGGACTCCAGGTTATTCTGGAATATTGTCAAGTGGGCTAGAGGTGGAACTCCAGACAAACCCGACAATAACGTCGCTGAGGGTGCCTGGGTGGATTATTTCAAACCCCAATATGCTGAGACTACCGAGTTTAAGAATGTGGAAGCAATTTCAGCTGTATTCCCTACTGGGAATGTATTTACCCTTAAAGAAACCGAAGTTGCAATATGCACTACCCCCGGGGGAAGGGCCCCGGGTCTAGATGGGGTACCCTCTGATGTTTTACAAACGACAAGGTGAGGTGGGCCAGGTATGTATTCCTTCTGGGAAATGCTATTGCGAAGGGAACGGCTGTCCCCGAATAATGGAAGGGAGCAACCATCATACCCATATATAAAAAAGGGGATCGGTCTCTCCCGGTCAATTACAGGCCTATAAGCTTGATCGCCACTGTTCAAAAAGTGGTAGGGAGAATGGTGGTAAATAAACTAATGGATTGGGTTGCCGAGAACAATGCCCTGTCCCCTTATCAGGCTGGTTTTCGGCGGGCTACAAGCACAGTCGACCAGGTGTTTCGCTTTGCTCTGCTGCAGTGGGGGACGGTGGTGCTTGGCGAAGGCAGCCTGTATGTTGCTTTTGTTGACCTGCGGGCTGCCTTAGACCTGGTCCCAAGGAGAAAGCTCTGGGCAGTTTTGAGCGAAATAGGTCTTCCGGCTGAGTTACTTACCTTGATAATGAGGCTGCATGAGTGTAATTTCGCCAAAGTCCAATGGGGTACGAATGGTGAATCATCTGCTGACTTCCCAATTGAGCGTCGAGTACGACAGGGGTGTGCAATGGCCCCCCTGCTTTTTTCCTTATTTATTAATGGGATAGTGGCCCGGATGCTGGACGCCAGTGTAGACGTGCCCTCGTTGGCGAGCCTCAGGGTTCTGATCCTGATGTTCGCCGACGATACGTTAATTCTATCCAAAACGCTGGCCGGCCTGCACCGAGCTCTGAATATTTTCGACCTCTTCTGCGGGGAGCATGGCCTGGAAGTCAACGTGGGCAAGACCAAGCTGATGGCTTTTACATCAAAACATAGACCCCAGCAAAAATTATTCTTGAATAACTGTCAGCTTGAGGTGGTTACTGTTTTTACCTATCTTGGGATACAGATGGAAAATGATTCAAGATGGTCCCAGCATATAGAAAAGGTGGTTTTGAGGCACCAACAGATCTCGGGGGCACTTCGGGTGGAACATAAAAAGTCGAAATCCAAGCCTATAAAACCCGTCTTGGCTGTATATGACGCCAAGGCTCTTGGGTCTGCCCTTTATGGGGCTGAGCTGTGGGGATTTGGGAAGCTCCTCCCCTTGCAGATATCTGAGAATAAGTTTCTTAGGGGAATCACAGGACTCCCGCAGAGCACACCATTAATCCCACTTGGTCTTTATTTAGGGAGAAGATCAGTTAGTGACCAAGCGAGGTTGTGCCCGATTCTCTATTGGAGACGCCTCTGGACTACCCCGCAGATCCGGCACTATGCAGAGGGGTTCTTGGCCATAATTAAAGCTGACACTTTCCACAAGATAGTCTGGCTAAAAAATCTCAGGACTGCCCTAGGCGATCTTGGCCTTTCTAATCTATGGGACAATCCATCTGGGGAACCCTTCCCAAGCAAAAATATGATCAAAGGCCTATATTGGGATTGGGTAGATGGAAGACTCTGGAATAAAACGAGATCTGACACAATGACGGGGCGCTTTTTTGAAGTCAAACTGTATCCTGCATTGGAACCATATTGGGACAGCATTACTAACCCAGGGGATAGGAAGCTTTTCTTTCAGTTAAGATCAGGTGCCCTTCCCTTGAGATCATTGACAGGTAAGTGGAGGAGTTCCACCACCTCTTCGTCTACTGCCCAGCCTGTGGTGCAGTAGACGAAAGTAAAGGCCACTTTCTATTTCTGTGCAAAGCTTACGCCACCCCGAGAAAAGTCTGGTTAGCTCCTATCTGCAGAAACTTAGGGACATCTAGGGGTGTCGAGGCACTACGAATACTTTGTACCACCACCGATATGCCTGTTGTTCTAGCAACGGCAAAGTATTTGTGGTGGGCATTGGCCATTAGACGGAGGGCAATTCCTACTAATGCAAATTGATTGGGGTACTTTTTGTGGTTTTTGTGTAATCATACATCAAAGATTTTTATTGTTTATGTCTGCACAATTGTTTTAAACATTTTTTTTGTATAACTAGGATAAAAAAAATTAAATGATGTATCTTAAATGTATGTTTGTGCTTTTGTGAGTATAATTCTCGAATAAAGCTTTGATGATGATGTTTAAATGTGTATCACTAGACAATAGAAAAAAACAAATCGCCCTAATAAAAATGAATGCTTAATATCAACAGACAACCAACCAAATATATATCAAATGAAAGGAAATAGTAACATACTTTCTTCAAATTCACAGACAACAAAATACAGTGAAAACCAACACTAATACAAATTAATGGTAAAAATACATTTTTAAAAAAGTAACACTGAAAATCAACGTAAAAACTAGAACCATAAACTATTTTCAGTGAAAAATAATGAAAAAATAATACCGTTAAAAATTCATGAAAAAAACATCCAAAAAAGGTGGACAAATAATCAAAAGATATCTAAGTGAAATGGATTAGTCAGGCCGACACCTAGACATCTTCTGTAGCACTCATAGATATGGTGGGGATACCACCAGCAAATTACCTTACCGCTGCACGTTATGGTGTGGAAGAACCTTAGCAAGAGTTCCGCTCCAAAAGGTCAGAAACCCATGCCAACTGAGCTGGATAAATCGTCTGCTTTCTGTGCTGTCTAATTCAGGCTCTGCAGCTTGAAGGTCGACGCAAATGCAAAAAAAAAAAAAAAAAAATCGAAAATTTTAGAAAATTTTGGAACGGCATATTCTTGCACATTTATCTCGTTTTGTTGTCACCAACAATCTCCTTCACCCCTCCCAGTCAGGCTTCCGTCAAGGCTTCTCCACTGAATCCACTCTTCTAGGAGTAACTGAGAATATTCGCCAACTACTCGATCGAGGTGAAACAGCTGCACTGATATTGCTTGATCTCAGTGCAGCCTTCGATACTGTATCGCACAGTATCCTTCTCAGTAGCCTTGCCTCTTTTGGTATATGTGACAAAGCCTTACATTGGCTTTCTTCTTTTCTTACTGACCGGACCTTTCAAATTTTTTCCAATACTTCCACCTCTAATACTTATCCTTCTCCATATGGTGTCCCCCAAGGTTCTATTCTAAGCCCTCTTCTCTTCAATATTTATGTTGTTCCTTTAGCACATGTTGCTCATCACTCTGGTCTTAATCTTTTTACTTATGCAGATGATTCACAAATTGTGTTTTCCCTATCCCAAGCTGACCCCTTATCACCTTCTTCTTTACAATCAGGTCTAAGTGACATCTCCCGCTGGATGAGCTGTAATTTCCTTAAGCTCAACAGTGATAAGACGGAGGTGCTCATCTTCGGTAATAAGCCTGACCTATGGAGCTCGAGACATTGGCCGTCAACTATGGGCGACTTACCCATTCCATCGGAACGAGTGAGAAATCTCGGGGTCACTATCGATAGGGAGCTATCGATGAAGGATCAGGCTAACAAAGTTGCAGCCACCTGTTTTACCATCCTTAGATGGCTGCGAAAAATCTTTTGGATCCTTCCTTCTGACACCCAGAGATCTGTTGTGACGGCGCTGGTGACCTCTAGATTGGATTATAGTAACGTGCTCTTTCTGGGGGCGACCAGGGCGATCATGCGCCGTCTCCAACTAGTCCAGAATGCCGCTGCTCGACTTCTGTGTGGCTGTCGGAAATATGATCCAATTACAGAACGCATCAAACAACTCCATTGGCTCAACCTTGATAAACGAGTCAAATTCAAGGCACTATGCTTTATGCATAAGATAAAAATTGAAGTTGCCCCCATTTATCTGCAATCTCTGGTCAAACCCTATGTTCCCGCACGCTCCCTCCGTTCCTCCTCCCAACACCTTTTCTGTGTGCCTAAGTTTAGGCTCACCAGAGTGGGTGGCCGTTCCTTTTCTGTACTAGGACCCAGACTTTGGAATTCTCTTCCTCTGGACTTACGAGTGGAGCATTGCCATCTTCGTTTCCGCAAAGCCGTTAAGACCTGGCTTTTTGCCCAATAACTCTCTTCGGTAAGCCGCAAAGTTTTCTTAAGATCTGGCTTTTGCGATATATCTCCCTCTGGATTACTATGCTAAACTGCCAATCAGCGCCGGGAAACCCTCACGGGTAGCTGTTCGCGCTCTACAAGATTAATAAATAAATAAATAAATAAATCAGATTATGGTTCCCTAGCACTTTTTTCAAAAATAAATAAAGGCAGTTTTCCTTTTACTTATTTTTTGGTTGGTAATCTGAAGGCCAGACCTCCAATGGCCCTATCCTGTAGCTGCAAAATATTGCCTGGGTGTTCCTTATCAGGATTTCAATCCAATACAGCCAATCCTCACCAGACTAACTAACTAGTCCGTTTTAGGATTAAAACACTTCTATTTGACTGGACATTAAGCAAATGTTATTGCATCCTTCAAATGTTATTAGCCCTGGAAACATAGCTATCGGGGAAAAAAGACTTCAGAAGGTACGCTGTTTCTCCACTGCAAACAATGACTCAGTTATCTCTGGGAAACAACAACAAGAGATTGTCTGATTATCATTATCGAGCAAATCCTTCCAAGAAGAGAAATAAAGTAGTTAGTCTGGCAAATATCAAGTATCTTCTCCAAAGGTATTTATGAAAAGTCTTGCTTGTCCTCCCTTCTTCAAGTCTCAATTACTAAAAGGTGATGTGTAGTCGTCTTATATCAATAAACTAGACAATGGCAAAATAATTCCAATGCTAGATATTCTAATTTTAAGGCGAAGTGAACTAATCAACAGCCTGTAGAAGTTAAGTTCCAGCTATCTACATCCGGCAAATTGTGCATTATGGAGGGAAGTTTCTAAAATACAAAAGGCCTTTCCCCATAAAAAACACATGTGCTTGGAACAGAGACATCCCTCCCCTTTTCCAATCAAGAAGTCCCATAAAGCCTGCTTTAATGATTAGACCTGTAAGGTAATGGTGATTACCACTCATTGCCAGGAGAACTAATCATTTATCGACTTCATTCTGTCTCTCCCCTTTCCGCCAGGGAAAATCTGTCAATGGCAAGATGCTAACAGATTTTCTCTATACTCATTGTGATAAAATACTTGGCATTACTACCAGCAAACAATATATTATCTGCTGATTTGCAGCCTAATCTACTGAACAATAAAATGTTTGCCTAATGTACACATATGTAGTGTTAACTGAAACAGCCGCTGTTGTATTATTCAACAGAGCTTTTTAGTGAGTGAAGGTAAAAAACAAGTTACTTCCCTGTACACTGTGGTTCTCCAGTATTGATTTATTTTATAGATTCACTTGCTTGAATCTTCCCCGTCGTCATGGTGGAAGTCCCACAGTAACAGTTATAAATATTAGTACTGAATACATTACATAGACCTCCATAGGGAGAAAATTCATTTGAGCACTCTATCAACCTCATTGTATAACATCCAAAGTTCAGCCAATCACAGCAGAGACTTAAGAGTAACCCTCTCCACAGAGCCACCACACCTCAGATTTTGAGCACAAGTGTGCAAATATATATTACTCTGAGGTAGAATGGTGAGCCTACCCGGGGAGGAGGGTGGGTCGCATGTGAATCTATAAAAGATATCAATACTGGAGAAAAACAGTGTACAGCTAAGTAACTTTTTTCTCCAGTGTTGTATCTGTTATAGATTCACATGCTTGAATCCGATTAAAGAGCAGTATATCTATATATGAATAGAAACAACAATGAAGGCGTACAATCCCACCATGACAGTATCAGAAAATCATACATATATCGAACCAGAATTCTCTTAATACAAGAATAAATAACCAACAAAACGATTACAAGAATACTCACCATAAGTAGATAAAGAAACCAAGATGGCTACAAGTCTCCTACCTTAGGCAAAGAGATGACGAAGAGCCACTTGTCCCACAGCTCTATCTGCCTTCCGCCAACCATCTAGGCTGTAATGCTTTGTGAACTTGTGCGTCCTCGCCTACATTGCTGCCCTGTAATTGTCAGGGAGAGAAGCCTCCGCAAACAGGGCTGAAGTAGTTGCGACCTTTCTCGTCAAATGGATGTCCAGATGTCTTATAGCAGAAAACAATAGTTGAAGTGGCCCAGCGAGCTATACTGGCCCTAGTTAGGGACACGTCCCTTCCTGGGTTTAGAGTAATTAACCATCAGCTGAGAAATCTTACGAAAGGATTATGTCCTTTGCAGGTAAAATTTCAACCAGCGTTTGATGTCCAGAGAACTGAGAGATTTTTCCGCCATCGTGGTTGGATTTGGAAAAAATGTAGGCAGAATTATAGGTTTGTTGAGGTAATAAGATGATGGTACTTTAGGTATGAAAGAAGGATTTGTACGCACAATAACCCTATCTGCTAAAAATTGAAGAAATGGTTCCTTTGAATAAAAAGCCTGAATCTCGCTGATACATCTGGCTGACCTAATGGCCAAGAGAAAGGCCACCTTCCAGGTCAGAAATTTTAAGTCACATTTGTGTATGGATTCAAATGGGGAACGCATTTGTTGTGATAAGACCGTATTTAGTTACATGGAACTGGAGGAGATTTTACTGATGAGTAGGTCCTAAATAGGCCTTTTAGAAGTTCTTTTATAAGTCTATGAGACCACAATGAAGATTGATCCAGATGTTGTTTGGATCTAGAAATTGCAACAAGGTGGATCTTAATAAACAATTGTGAGAGCCTCGCCTCAGCTTAGGTGTAAGAGATATGGTAACACTTGCTCCGATGTGGATGAAAGAGGACATAGAGAATGAGCGCTACACCATTCACAGAACCTTTTCTATTTTACAGATTATGATTTGAGCGTGGAAGGAGTTCGAGAATTTACTAAAATTGCTTTACAATCATCGGGTATGTTCAAACTTTCAAATTCAAAGTAGTGAGGAGCCAAGCTGATAAGTGAAGAGAAGGGTTTTGCAGATGAATCATTTGCCCCTTGTCCATGTAAAGAAGATCCTTCTTTGGAGGAAGGAGAATCGGAGTGCACTCTGATAGGCGAAGAAGCTCTGTATACCAAAATTGCCTTGCCCACGCGGAAGCAATAACAAATATTCGGCATGGCTCCTGTTTTATTTTTTGGAGAACTCAAGGAATGAGAGGAAACGGGGGAAGGCGTAGGCACATTTTCCTGTCAAAGAGAGCAGAAAAGCATCTCCCTACGATCAAGGCTGAGGAGTCGTGCTTGCGTAAAAGGTGCACTTTTTGTTTAGGTACGTAGCAAATAGATCTAACTTTGGAAAGCCTCAAGACTGGAAGACCATCTGCAACATCTGGTCGTTGAGCACCCATTTGTGGCACCGTTCTGACACCCTGCTGAGAGAGTCGGCCCACGGATTGTGGACTCCTGGCACATGCTTCACACAAGTGATATTTGGTTGAGGAGAAGCCATTCCCAAATCTTTTGCGCTTGAAGAGAGAGAACATGAGATCTCGTGCCATCCTGTTTCTGGAGATAAAACATGGTAGTGGTGTTGTCTGTCCAGACCAGAACTGGAGATCCCCAAATCCTAGGCAAGAATGCTTTGAGCCCCAAGAACACCGCTCTTAACTCTTGAAGGTGTATATGGCCTTTCGATTCCTGTTTGGACCATTTTCCGTGCACTTGAAAGTCTTGGAGGTGAGCCCCCCCAACCCTCCATGGACGCATCCAAAGTCATCACAAACTGAGGAGTTGAGTGAATGAAGCACAGGCCCTGAGTTAAGTTTTTCTCGATCTTCCACCAAGACATTTCATAGCTGTCGCGATCTGAATCATGTAGTTTGATGACCCCTTGGACTGAACCCATTGAGTGTCCAGTTGCTCCTGCGGTGGGCGCATACGAAGGCGGCAATTGGGAATTTGTTGAATGCATAGATTTGTACTTCCTGACAGAAACGGACAATTTTGGTAATAGAAGGCGTGTCATTCCCTGGCGACGCAAGACCCTTTAGAGAGTTGGAAAAGCTTTGCCGAGATTTGTATCGATGCGAGCTCCTAGGAAAGTCAGAGAATTGGAAGGAATGAGAGAGTACTTTTCCAGATTGAGGCGGAGACCCAGAGACTGGAAGAGATTCCAGCAGGTTTGAGTAGAGTCCTGGCTGCCTGAAACGAAGGAGCTTTTATTAACCAATCATCCAGGTAGGTGAATACCTGGTGACCTGAGCGTCTCAGAAAGGCAGCTATTGGTGCCATGCATTTGGTGAGGACTCTGGGAGCCAACTTCAAACCAAAGGGAAGCACTCTGAACAGATAATGGCACCCCTTCACTTCGAACCTGAGATATCTTTGATGCTTGGGGTGAATGGGGATGTGAAAATAAGCATTGAGAAGATCAAGACATGACAGATAATCCCCTTTTTCCATAACAAGAAGGATGTCCTTCAGAGACAACATCTTGAAAAAGATTGGTTTTTGATGAATTTGTTCAGTAACCGGAGGTCCAAGACCTGCCTCCATTTTCCTGCCTTCTTTAAAATTAAGAAAAAGTGTAACTGGCATGGGTAGATCAAAGCGCCTCGAGGCACATTCTAAAAGGTCATGAAAGCACCCGATGTCAGCAGGGGGAGAGTCTGCAGGAGGAGGGATAGGAGATGACAGTGTGGGAACCACATAATCATCCCATTCGTCCTAGGTGTCAACATCAGTGTGTATCTCTCCTTCCTTTATCTGTTGTTGTTCCACATTCTGTGATTCATCAGGAATAATGATAGAAGGAGGCAAAACCTTTTTCCTCGTGGGTCTAGGACTCATCTGTCCTGCGTGCTCCACCGGGGCCTGCCGAGGCGGTGGAGGATGTTGCGGAGCATTTGCATCTGGAAAGCGTCTATAGTAGTTATTTAGCATGTGACGTAAGTCTGTTACTAATGACACTGGAACGTTAATGGATGGTTCCCTAAAATGATGAGGATCCTCTTCCTCATAGGGATAACGCTTTTGGAAAGATTCTGACTGCTGAACGGTAGCCGAGTCAGTGAAAGAGTACTCACCTGCAAGGTATGAGGATGGATTAATATCCTCTATGTCCTCATCATCATCAAAGTCCTGGCATTTGACTTTTAGCTGGGAATGACTATATGCAGGGCCAAACATGCTGTCACCCTCAGATTCTTCGAAGTCAAGTAAAAGTGTAGGTGGTATTGAGACATTTTTGAATAGTCCAGAACTTTAAAAAGTCCCAAATTGATTTTTTCTACCGTCGACGGTGTCGACGCTGACACCACAACTGTCGGCAGAAAGGAAGACAACGTCATTGATGGAGGGGTCGAAGACGGAGAAATTCTTGTCGACAGAGGAAAGCTCGTCGACGAAGGTCTTGTCGCCGGAGATGGCCTCGTCGATGAACAGGAATAGCTCAGGAATAGCTCACGTCGACGAGGCTGTCGACAGATGAGAAGAAAGATCTCTCACAGGTGTTAAAGAAGCGGAAACTGGAGCAGAAGATGTTTTTAGAGTTCCTTCAGTCTGCTTTCTGTGGCGTTTCTCTTCAGATCTTTCCTGCTCCTGTGATTTTGATCTCTTGGAGTCCCCTTGGTGAGAAGAGGAGCTACCTTCTTTCCTTTTGCTGGAGGAAGAGTGGGGCTTTTACCCAGTCTCAGAGCCAGATTCAGAAACTGCCTTTTTCTTCTGGAGCCAAAGGAGCAGTCTTCTTTCCCTATCCTTGAGGGTTTTGACTGAGAAGGTGTGGCATTATTTGCATTCCCTGGGTTTATGGTCAGGGTAGAGGCAATAGAGACATTGATTGTGGTGATCAACTGAGAAAAGTATGGATTTGCCACAAGACTTACAGGGCCTAAACAACCCTTTTTTATCTGGCATTAAGAAAGTCACAGAAAGAAATACCTTGAGCTGAAAGTTGGAGTTCAAAAGTAGAAAAAGCCAACTGCCACTCAGCAGAGCTCAGAGAGACTCCCACTCACACGAAGTGCGGTAAGAAATCTGAAGGGTGGTAGCTCTGTGGAGAGGGTTACTTTGAGGTCTCTGCAGTGATTGGCTGAACTTTGGATGTTATAAAATGAGATTGATAGAGTGCTCAATTGAATTTTCTCTTATGGAGGTCTATGCCATGTATTCAGTACTACTATTTCTACTGTTACCGTGGGACTCCCACCATGATAACGAGGAAGATTCAAGCATGTGAATCTATAAAAGATACAATCCTGGAGAACAAATTACATTTTCCCAACCAACCTATATTCTTCCTTAACAGTACCAGCAGTATGTACAGCTACAGAAGATTTAAACATAGGACATTGTCTACGCCCACATACTGCAACAACAGGGGTTGAATTGATAGTTATGATATTTAAACAAAGATAGAATATCTGACACTTCACCAAACAGAAATTCAGCTAATATATTAAAAATTATAAAACATACCCATAGAAACATAATGAATTATGCGATCATGCCCTACACTTAATAGTTACCTCTAGCTTCTCTGTTAGAATATCTTTTCTCGTGTAATTCATTATCTCCCTTCCTTCATTTTCCCCTATCACCTTTTTGCTGGGAATGCTTTCTTCACCTGAAACTGCAGCTTTCCTTCCTTTACTTTCAGGAAGATTACAGAACTGTTTCTTCCTGAAGACAGACAAAAAAATAGAAAAATATAGATTGTAAAGAATGTTAATTATACATTAACCATTTTTAATGTTTATGCTTTCACATTTTAACTTAAAGAACATGCAGGTTATAGTACTATGTAACACAATATCTGTTTGTAACCACTGCCCAATCCTTATACTCTCAAGTACATAAGATCATTGAGGATAAAGGAGAAGCAATTAGATGACTTGCACTACATTTCTTAGAATCGTAACAGCATCGAATCTCCCATGTCATAGAGTAGCTGAGAGGAAAACAGAATTCCTGGAACACATGCAGCCTGGCATACAACGTCATACTTGCTGGTACGAAATAGTTCTGTGTCCTTTGGAACAAAAGTTCTTCAGTAAGAACAGGCACATCACAACCATCCTCTGTGAGTGTGGCACAATGATGATAGTCTTCTAGGTGCAGCCAGATGGCCGGACATGGTACTGGTGTCTAAACTCACCTAGTCAAAACAGAAGCCTCTCTCACCCAAAATAATCTAAAAGATTCTTATGCCATGACTACATCTAAATAAGTGATGGGCAGAGTCACATAGCTGGTCTTCGAGATTAATGTTGTTATGATGTAAGCGCCTTTCAGGGTGTGTTTTTTAGCAGCATAATTTATGTGGCATTTGTACAGCACAAACCTACTTAAAAGGCAGCAGAGCTCTGTACAGGATCAAAGGAAAAGATACAGTACACGACTGGAGAGAAACATGGCTCCTGAGAATGGGGGCGGATGGTTCCTTTGTTGTGTAGCATTTTTCGAAGAGGTGTCTCATCAGCTCTTTCCAAAATTTGAGGCTGTCATGATGGATATATGCATGCCTTGCCTTGCCTTTTTTGGAGCTTCTTCCTCTCCAGTCTCATGGTGCTCTTGTTGCGGGTGCGTCAAGTACCACCAGAGGAGAAGAGCCTTTAGGCACAGAGGTAGTGGCTTTGAAATTAATGCATCTGTTTTTGAAGATGATGTGGACCGGCAAGGTGAGCTAGTGGAGTTCTATTTAGTGTGGGGTTATGAGGTCACATTTCTTCAGGCCACTGATGAGATGACCTACTGCATGTAGGATGCTCTTTAGGGGGAACAGCATGGATCAAGTCATTGTCACCATCAAGATGCAAGAGTAAAAGGCCTTTCTGTGAACAACGGTTTCATTTTCTCATGTAGAGATTCATGGTATAAGGTTGTCTTGGTTTTCAGTGCATGGTCTGTATTTTGGATGTTGTAGCCTGTGAGAATAAGGCATTCTAGGACTTGCAACGATGTTGGGCTGAACCATATTTCTCTACGGAGTTCATCAAGCTTGTGTAAAGGTCAGCAATGTGAGGAGCTAATGCAGTGTGCAATAATGAGTATGGATGGAGTGTGCATTCAGCAGTCTGAGGGTGTCTGGTGGTTGGTGGAATATCTATGAGGTTGGCTCTATAGTTTGTGATGGCACAGTGTGTGTTTGTTAGTCTCAATCTGGGTGTGATTGTGGGAATCAGTGGTGAGGAGCGATGGGCTAGGCACATGAGATCTTACCTATTAGGTGCTTGCCGAAGTTACAGAGGAGCGGGGTTCTGGCCTAAGCCTTGTGCTTGTCTATCCTTAGCTTGGGACATTTGGGTTTTGGGAATCTCTGAAGAGTCGAGTGAAGTCAGTGAAGTGAAATAGAATTCAGGTGTAAACCAGTGATTTCAGGCGTAAACCAGTGATTTCACTTCATATAGAGAATGTGCCAGTAAGAATTATTTTAGGATTGGTAAAGCGTGCGCTATTCTGTTTTCTTTCAACATGTCATCATTAAACAAATCATAATGTGTACTGAAACTGCGGTGCACATCTTTGGCATGGCTAATGATATTTCAATTTACTCCTACTGATCCCTGTGGGTTTTTTCCTTTGTGTCAATTACATATTTAGGATGTCAAAGTCTTTGTACTGCAATCCTTACTGGAGACACTTGTTCATAAACCTTTTGAAAAGTGATGAAGTCTTTGATGTCAGGAATGTTGGGTACTTCAGAGTTTGGTGTGTTTTTACCATTTTAGACCTACTTACACAATGTTTAAATGGTTAATATTTCCAAATTGAAATTTACCAGTGAAAGTGTATTATCCTACCCAAGCCTCATAGCTGTAATAGATTAAATATACCCCTGTAAATCTGGGAAATCCTTGGGCCCTTAAGTTCACTGCACTGCTTACAGA
The DNA here is from genome assembly GCF_964263255.1 of Lissotriton vulgaris. Taxonomy (NCBI): domain Eukaryota; kingdom Metazoa; phylum Chordata; class Amphibia; order Caudata; family Salamandridae; genus Lissotriton; species Lissotriton vulgaris. The sequence continues at coordinate 2,123,074,180 of NC_141687.1, read as the reverse complement.
CTCCTGGATTATCTGACCCACAAAGGCCATGTCTCACCTTCTGTATGTGCACATTGCATGCTACCAATCAACCAGTTAACTCCTTTCAAGAAGGCTCCTTCCCATGAATGTATACTACTACTTCTCCTTCCTTTTTAAGTTCAAAGGTCCGGAAGTTTGTCATCTGCATCAGATTATCAGTGTCAACCACCTGGTAGATTGGTTTGTCCTATTGTATATTCTGATGCTGATTGGGGCTATTCCATTTTCCTCTCCATATTGGCACATTTAAATGACCTCAAACACAGAGACATCAGTAGGCAATAGTATACCAAAGGAGAAATCCAGGTAAAGGGTGAGAATGTCATAAAGCAAAACAAAAGGCTTGCCCACGGGAGATAGATGCACAGGAAAGGGCATGTGATGTGTCTAAAGGGTGGATATGACAACACTAATGATAAATTCAATATGGAATCATGCTCACAAATGCTAAAACTGGCACCTTTGAGTATTCTAAAATGGCTGAGAGTCTACACTAATCCTTATTAATTTGGCAAAATTCTGAAGAATGAGATGCCGGGTTGAAATCTCATGGTAATATAAAGTACACCATGGATGATAACCCTGATCAGACTCATGCAAGGGGTAAAAAGCTAAAGTAAAATCTAGCATTGGAGCCCTCATCTTGAAGTAAATATTTAGGTACTGGTATCCTGCCGAAGCAACATCTGGAAAGCTTGAAGAAGAAACAGCAAACATTGTGAGGAAAGGTAGCATCATCTGTGATAATCATGAACAAATTATTCTGATTTTGGTAGATCAGCAGAAGGACAATATAACATGGGGCGATATAGACCAAGTGCAGCAGGAAGGATTCTGTAGAATGTACGACCGAATAAGGGATTTTGAATCAATTGTGAGCATGTAGTAAAGAGCTAATTCCTGGAGTACTTGTATTACATACATCTAAAATATCTAGAATATTTAAACATAAAAAAGTACTCGAGGTAAGATTGCTAATTATGGTATCTAATTGGGGGGGGGGGCGTTGAGGTTCTGTAAATTACAAATTTGTTCGTGCTCAGCCTCCATTTTGTAGTCGCCGCCATTTTATGTTGCCCTCACTCAGGCAGCGCGGCAAACGCAATGCTTTTGTTGTTTCTGCATTTACGTGTCAGGTGGCTTCTTTGCCTATGTTTACTAACGAGTGTCAGGGTCTGGCTGAGTACACTTATTCCTGTCTGGGCTGATTAATCTCCGTCCGGACTATTTGTTGGTTCACACCATTGTTTACTCTAAGTTATCTTATCTGCCGTCCTTCGCTACATGTCTCATGCATTCTCCTGTTTGACGACTGTCCTTCTACAACATGCAGCTGTGTTTTCTCTACTTGTAAATCGAATTGTGTGGATTCACTTGAAATTTGCTTAAGGGGTCGAGTGACAAATATAACCGGGAACTTGAGTTGCTTTGGATTTAAAACATTGTCTATAACGTTTGCCTATAGCTCATGCTCTTGCGTGATTGTATTTTACATTGTATTATATCGTATATAAACCTGTGCGCCGCGGAGTTAAGTGGCAGTCTCTTTTGAGCCTCGTTATACCAATGACTTCTAAGACCACTGTACTAGCTGCAGCTAATAAAATACCATCTTCTACGCCAGACGAAGAGTCCGTGTCTCTGTTTCTGACAAGGCAGGTGAATCCCGGGAATTTTAGGCGTACCCTGCGCCGCCGGGCCTTAAGGCTGCGGTTCTCCAACTGGCACCCAACGTAGGCCAACTTCAGTGGTAGCGGTTGAGCCCGAGGGTCGTGAGGAGCCCCGCAAGAAAATTCCGGAGGAGGCGCACAACGTGATCGACCCCTGTATGTCGGAAGTGGACCGAAGGTCTTTTACAGCGCGGCTACTCCTCTCCGACGGCTGCTGACGACTGCTGCCCTGACTGTCGCCCTGCCTTGGACCCTTCTGATGATGTTTGGTAAAGTGAGACGATAGACTGACCTTCGCTGGTGTAGGACGATCCTTAGTTCAATATTTGGTGGGTCGCTCCCACAAAACTTTGTTTTGTTTTGTTTTTGGTTTTTTTATTCAGGTATTGCAATAGCTGAAGCCAAGGGGTAAGTACGTTTGTGCTGTTTCGTTGATTTACACCCCTTGTTGTTTGTGAGCAGTCTAGAGAAGTAACGATGCCTGGAATTAGTAAGTTTAAAATAATTTGTTGCCTAGGTTGTACGAGGGATTCCCAGTTGGAGGAATCATGTCCGATCCCTCCAGTTGGAACTCCCACTTATGACCTCTATTCAAAACATGGTATTGGTCCCATTACCTTTAACGAGACATGGGTCTGATACACGAAGAATAGTGGAGTTTTCAGATGGCCCCAGAATGGTAGTTTTGACCCCGCCACACTAAATATTTTGGAAACGATCCTGTTTAGCAGAAAAGACCGGCCGGCAATGTTTGACTCTTTTCGCCTTTGGCGTAAGGAAGCCAAACAGAAAGAAATTAAACAAGCAAAAAAGGATAAGAAAGCACAAGACATGTCAATTTTACAGGCTGCTCAGCAGTTTAAACATAACGAAGCAGACTATGCGAATGAGATACTGGAGAGACAACATCGTATGGCGATAGATAGATGCTATCCGATGTTGCCAACTTCCTCTCCAGAGAAAAGTAAGGAGTTAGAAGAAGATTCCCTAATGTCTTGTTTATTGAATTCACCTCCGCCCTATGCCCAAAATCCAAATGCACCTCCATTACCCTCTCCTATTGCTCAACCAGTGGTTGCGCAATTGCCGATCATTCAGCAACAGGCTCAGTTTACTAATGCTTCTTTACCTACCTCTGCTCCGTCTTTACATCCTGTAATTCAGCCCCCACCTCCTCTACCATCCCCCGCTCTTGCTTCTCAGTCGGCTACGTTTCAGTCTCCGTTGCCTTCTGCATCTGTAATGCCTCCTATTCTCTTAAGGGATTCTCCTAGCTCACATAGGAGAATAGCAGATGCTGTTTCGAATTTCTTTTCTCCTCTTCTTGGGTCTTTGAATCTGTCTCCAGCTTTCTCTAGACGACAATCTCGTTGTCAACTTCCTCTTACGGACGAGAAAGTAGTTTTGGGTTCCCTCGCTCGTAAATGGATTGAGCACGGAATGGAATATAGTACAGAAGATATTATGAGTTCTTTTCATCAATGGGTAGAGCCTACGCAGAGATATGTTTTTAATGTTATGTGTTAAACTCTTATTAAAGGTTGGGAAGATATGGAGTTAGACACGGTCCCTTCGGAGCTACAGCAGTAACAAGCTGATTTCGATAGAGGTTTTATTGTAGGACCATGAGTTGAAGAAGCGGTGAATAGACTCGTTGCGTTTCGAGCCATGTTTTTGTTCCTGTCTTTTTCTGAGACGGATCCTACTAATAAACGAGGCATTAAGAATTATCTGATGCGTGAAGTTCCTCCTGTATGGAGAGAAGCGGTGCTTGGTCCACCTCAAGTCCCTGCTCATTTCCAGCGTATATGGGTCCACGAACCCTGGAAAAGGTCGGAAGTATTGGCGCTTAAACAAACTCTTCCGGACCCCCGTAAAAATCCTGCTGGATATTATAAGGGAATTGTCTCAAACAGTTGACGCCTGTATTACGAATTTAGCTGATATTGATATGTTATTCGGAAATGTTGTTCCGCAAGCAATATGGGCACGGATTCGTAGGGAGAATCATGTTGGTGAATTAGGTGGTGATTGGGCCGCTATTAGGGCTGCGGATGCGAATCAAGTGGGTGGTGCGAAACCCGAGGATCTGATTACGGCCCTACCAGGCAAAATAATTGAATTGATGAAGACAATGATGCCTGCGGTGCGAGTAAATTGGGAAAAGCTGGCTGTATGCAAGCAAAAGAAAGATGAAAGCGTCTCGGATTTCTTCACTCGTTTTGAAGAGACGTTTATTGATCATAGTGGTCAGGATTTGAGTGTAGAGGGTGGCCAGCGGTTGTTTGTGCATATGTTTGTATATAACTTGCTTCCTGAATTGTCGAATAAATTAAAGAGTTCTGAAAGCGCATGGGTTGTCTCTTCCCCTGCTAAAATATTGGCTACTGCACAGTATTATGAGAATAGGGATAAGGAGGATAAGGAGAAACAAGAGAAGAAAAATAGAGATTTGAAAACGAAGGTTCTCTTACAGCAGGCTTATCCTCCGCGTACTAAACAGCCTCAGTATTCTCAACCCCCACAGTTTCAGAAAGTATACCAGAAGCCTGAGGTTTTCGTGCCACAACCTTCATTAGGTCCTAATCAATGTGCGTATTGTAGGGAAGAGGGACATTACAAGAATAGTTGTCCGGTTTTATTACAGCGTAATAATGGGATGTCTGCTCCACGAGGTCGTGGTAATTTTCAGACAGGATCTAGAGGTAGAGGGCGAGGTGTGTCCTCTCAGGAGCAGCGTTCTTTTTCTCCATCTACTATGAATTACTTTGATCAGCAGAGAGTTCAGTCTACGCAGTATTATAATGATGATTATTGTGTTGAAGATGGGGCTTACGATTTTCATGTCGAATAGGACAGCCATAGACGAAGTAAGGGAGTTGTGTCTATTCCAGTAGATCAAAATGGGCCGTAAGTCACTGTCAATACTTTGGGTGTTTCAGAACCGTTTCTTTTGGATACTGGTGCGATGAGAAGTTCTATCATGCATTCTAAACTCCCTGGGGCACCTTTGTCTGGCTTAATGAATACCTCTGTAGGATTTTCTGGCGCCCCAGTCCGTAATCCGGTTTCTTGTCCCTTGCCCGTTTCCATTGGTCCTTATGATTTAGATGCTTCACTTATTTTGACAACTGGTTGTGGCGAGAACTTGTTGGGTTAGGATTTGTTGAAAAGACTACATGCAACATTGTATTGTTCCCTTTCTGGCGTGCATCTTACGTTGGGGAAGAAATTGACGTCTTCTATATATTTGTCCCGAGACCAGTTTCCACCTGAGTTGCTTTCTCTTCCTGAAAGTCTTTGGGCTACAGGCCCAAATGACGTGGGTCGTCTTGCAATCCCACCGTATGTTGTCACAGTTAAAGAGAATGTTAGAATGCCACGCATTCCCCAATATCGTATCTCTAGTGATGGAGAGAGAGCACTTTTGGCTATTGTTGATGATTTTATTCAGAATGGTGTGGTTGAAGAAACGAGAGGCAATGTTTGTAACAGTCCTGTTCTTCCGATTCTTAAGAGAACTGATCCTTCACAGCCTCCTGTTTATCGATTTGGTATTGTCCTTAGAGAGGTCAATAAAATTGTTGTGCCACAGTTTCCTGTTGTTCCGGACATTACAGCTTTGTTGACGATGATTCCTGCTTCAGCAGTTTGGTTTTCAGTCATTGACATCAAGAACGCTTTCTCTAGTATTCCTACTGAAGAAAGTAGGGATATCTTTGGTTTCTCTCTCGGTGGCCGAAGTTTCCGATTTAAAAGAGCTCCTCAAGGCTATTGTGAAAGTACCTCCATCTATAGTAAGGCTCTTAAGTCACAACTTGATGCTTTCTCTTTGCCTCCAGGTGCTACGCTTATTCAGTATGTGGACGATTTGCTGGTGGCTGCTGATAAGGAAGATGTGTGTAAGAGTGTGACTGGTGCGTTGTTGCATCATCTGTCTGCTTTACATCATAAGGTGTCACCCCCTAAGTTGCAATATGCCCACCAAGAGGTTACCTATTTAGGTCATCTCTTGTCGAAGGAGGGAAGGCGATTGACCCCAGAACGTATTCACGCTATTTCACAGATGTCTGTACCTACCACACAGGGAGAAGTGAGTGCCTTTTGGGGTATCACTTCCTATTGTAGACAATGGATTCCCAATTTTTTACTTTTGGCTAAACCATTGTTGGATAAACAACACAGAGGGACCTAAAAAGGACAATATTTATGGGGGTCCAGTGTACGTGTCCTATAAACCAGTAACCAAGTGATGTACAAAGTTCCCCAAGGGATAATGTTTGTATGGCTGAGTCGTCTCTCTCTCTCTCTCTGAATGGATATGTGAAAAATCGTCAGGGAATCAAGGGAATCCCTTGTCGGAACTTAGGATGCCTCACATAACTAATTAGCTTGACGACTATTGTCATCCTGCCAGGTGGTTGTCTTGTCTCATCATCGACCTCCTGCTCCAACGTCAGGCCGGCGCTGCAATGCCTGACAGGTAGCACTAGGTGCTACACTTTTGTGGAGTTCTTTTGTTCCTGGCCGTCGGTTGAGTGCGTGTGAGGGGCCTAAGGGGTGAGGTAGTGAGCGTGAAGGAATGTTTTAAAAAAGGTCAGTATAGTCCACTAAGACAACTTTATTCATGTGGCTGACTGTCTTGTTAAAATGGTGAAGGGAGGGGTACCGAAACACAAAAACAAGGTAGTTTGGCTTCGTTCGACCCTCGCCTATAATCTGGTCAACATGTTTCATGCCCTTTAGGCAATTCTTCAGGACCTAATTGTGCTCATAAACTCATGGTGTGCCCGATCCGGGCTAGAAAGTTTGTGATATACAACCTGCGGGGTCAATAACCAAGGCAGGTAGGTGTCCTGCGTGGAATTCAACCCTAGAAGGAAAATAAACAAGTAATTATTCTCCACAGAAACATATATTCTGTGCTATGCAGGTCAATGCTGTATATAAAAAGGAAAGACCCTTAACCCAAGCGTAGATTGTGGCCCAGTGGGGTCATGTGAATGAACCGTGAGAGAGAGACACGAGAGGTGCCAGATATCTTATCATGCTTATATATAAAAACAAGTGTATCCACATTGTGACCAACCAATATCCTGCTACTGGTTCGTATGTCAGATTCAATAATTTGGTTGTGCAAGGAATGAGGGGCCATGTACGCCATCAGAAACGGGAGTCCGGGAAGAGGGGGATCCCAAGTGTATGATGTGAGAGGTTGGGATCTTACCCTCAGTCCCTGGTAGTGGTCCCCACAGACTGTTCTTGTGGGGCCTGAGCTTCTAGGTAAATACCTGGAAGGATAAGGGAAAAGGAGAAGAGGACAGGGTTAACTTGCCCCGGTCCTGGGGAAAGAGAGGGCGGAAAAGAGCCGACCAACAGCCCGTCTGTGGTCTCGCCCCGCCACCCGTCGGTGCCCGTGAGACATACCACTTGGGTCAGGCAGCGGCGGAAGTGGAGACGCCGCGGGCACCAGTCGGGCCCCACACCTTACCACAGTGTACCCCCCGGGATGTATCATGATTCATCCCACTGGTGGTGGTACCCCCGAAGTGTCGCAGGCACAGTGGCAGCTTGATAAATGAAATGATGCCAATGAGGCACCGCGGCGGTCAATGACCCGAAGGTACCACGCGGGTCGCACCCGCGCCACATACCCGGGTAAGGGCAGTCTCCAGGCACCCTTAAGTGGCCGGAGAACAAGAACCAGACGACCTCGCTGGAAACTCCGAGGGGCGGAACACATCTAAGTTCATCCCCCCTGTGAGAAGTTGGCCCGATATGCAGCGTTCGCTATTCTAGCGACCGCTATGTATCGTTCCAAACGACCCTTATGATGATTGGTTGTAAGTCAACCTAAAGACCAGCTATCCTAGTAGCGTGGATACGAGCAGTCTAAGGCTAAAGACTCGAGAGGGCGTGTTAAGCCAGCTGTTTACCACACATGTACCCCTTGAACACCAAGTGAAAGGACACCACACAAGTGTTATGAAAATCAACAGGATATTTATTAAGAATCACAACAGCCCTGTACTCTTTATGAGGACAGGGTACTAAGCACAAACCAAATCTCTTAGGAAAATACTTCAAGTGCACAATAAAAACAAGTGTCCGAGGACACGGAAAGTTTAAGGTTTCGGGCGGACCCGATAAGGCAAGTCGGAAGCGAGGGACTCAGGACCCTAGAGTAAAGAGGCTATGCAGGCACCGAAATGCCGAGTTACCTAGCCACGAGGGCTGCGGCTGCACAAGTCTTACAGGCGTCGGGGTCTTCGCTGACGAGCCAGGAGCCGGAAGAAAAGGAGTTGCTGGCCGGCGACCAGTGATGAATAGTTCGTAGAGATCCAAGCCTGGATCAGAGATCGTTGATACCTGAAAGCAGAGGGGACCAAGTTCGTACTACTAGCCAGTAGTCAGAGGGTACCAGGAGGGCACCGGTTGGCCGTCACCTCGACCAGGTGAGTGGGCGACGCTAGGCTCTGCAGTCTCACGGACCAGGAGGCGTTGTCGGCGACCACGGTGGAGGTGCGAGCTGTCCCACGAAGGATGATGCTGTCGGCGTCGCTGGGCCCAGGATGGGGCAACAAGCCTTGGCAGATCTCAGGGCCACGTGGTGGGCCTAAGATGGCGTCTTGAGTGGACCAGGAGGGTCCGGGGTGCTTCTCTCAAAGATGGAAGCGAGGGCCAGTCTGGAGCAACCAGACCAGCAGTGTTGATTGTCGGATGTCGTCACAGAAGGGCACCAGCCAGCGGCTAGTGACCAGACAACGTGCTGAGCAGCGAGCAGAAGGGCCCCACGCAGATCGTGGGGATGCTGGGAGACTGCACTTCGGTGCTGGAGCGGCTCAGGGTCGGGGCTTCTCGGACCCCAGAGCACTCACCAGAGAAATACTTCGATGGCCGTGCTGGTTAAGAAAGCGTGCAGGTTTTGATGATGGCCGGTCCCTCGAGGTCTCGTCGCACCCACAGATCACAGCTGAGCTGATGACGTGGGTAGAGGTCAGAGGTGCCAGGGAAGCCGGTTCTCGTCGAGCTGGGCCGTCGGATCCTTGAGGAAGGACTTGCAGCAAACCGCAGAGTTCTTAGATGGTGCCCGCTGATGCAGGGTGACTACTCCTTAGTCACAAGGGAGAAATCTTGAGAAGAGTCTTGAATGTCCTTTCGTAGAAAGTAGTTCTTGATTCAAAGATGATCTAATTTGGAAGGGTCCCCGCTCCGGCCTTTATCCTAAAGAAAGGGGTGGGTACATGACTAGGTCCTGCCCTAAGGGTGGGACCAGGAAGGGGGGTAGTTACACCCCTCTCCCCTGCCGGACTTTCCCCAGGCCAGGGCTGGCGCCCCTGGAACTGGTTCTGACCGGCAGATGCGTAGTGAGCACCGGGGTGCCACTCCGCAGTCACCTTCTCGCAAAAGCCCTACCTACCCAGAATACACAAACCCTGTCTGGGACGGTGCGAACACCGCCCTCGACAGGAAACCCTTTGTCCAAGCGCTCCTCGCTGGAAGGACTCCCAGCAGCAGGAGGTCAGACTCGTGTCTGTGGTGGCAGCATCCATTTTGTGGAGCTGAGGCTTTAGTTAACTTTAACCGGGGTTCACAGTTACGTACATGTCGTGTCCCTCTAGAAGGGCGGAATGCTAACCTCGTCGCCAGAATTGGTGAGAGGGCAGCATCCCGATTCGTATGACACCTTACTCGACATGCCTTGATAACGCGACACCGAAGTTACCGATGTGGTACGCGTTATCATGGAACAGCCATTGGGTCTTGATTCCGCAAGCTGCAACCGGGCTCGGCTCGGGCCAGAACCTAGTTCACACGAGCCCACGCACTCTGCCTTCAGGATTGTCAAGGCCTGCCATAGGAGTGACTGATAGGAACTCGGGTGTCCATTGTAGGGTTAGATATAGAGCTACTATACCTAAAGCAAAGGGTGATTACACGACTTCGCCCCAGCTGTCATGCAGCCAGTTGTGTCAAATTTAGGAGGCCAGCCAGGGGTGGCATAATACATGCTGCAGCCCCTGGCAGCCCTGGGTACACCCATGCCCTGAGTTACAGGGTCTGATAGGGTGGCCCAGTACCAATTGGAAATGCACCTAGGGTACATGGAATCCATTTTACAGAGAGAGCAGTAGGCCTGGGGTCCTGATTGGCAGGGTCCCAGGTCGACTATGTCAAAAACCAGCTAAAACACAGGGCAAAAAGTTGGGGGCAACCATAGTCAGGAGGTACCTTCCTACACAACCCCCCCCCCCCCCCCCCCCAAACGAAAGGAGATAAGGCTATCCTTGTCCAGGTAAGCCTCTATTACCTAAGTGGCCATATAAGGAAGGACCAGCTCTGGCTTGGTTTCCCCCTGTGTCATGGTCCACTAGGCAACCCCTCACCCTAAGGGCATCTGAGGGTCTCCACCATAGGGAATCTCTGTCTCTGGTGTGTCTTGGGAAAGAAGAAGGCTGATGCTGGGATGGAGTACTGAAGTGAGGCTCCTCTACCCTTGGGCTCAACTTCCTCCAATCACCATTCATCATGTGTGCCTTTCTTTCTTTAGCTGAGATGCACTGAGCTCTCAGGGTCAGCCTCTGGCTACCTAAAGCTGGAGGCTGAGTCCCTCTGTTTGGCTTACTGGAGGGACAGGTCAGGTCTGGGGTTTTTAGGCCCCATGTTTGGCTGTGCCCAACAGTGTCCAGCTGTGGGAGTTCCCTAACTACTTTTAAGGGGGATCCCTCAGGAGTCTGTTTTATTTTCACTTGGCTAGGTTTACTAGCTTCAGTGATCCTAATCTGCTGATTAAGGGGTTCTTTTGGACAGGGGGCCCTTTTGGGTCCACCACTGGCCTCCCTGATCTCTTCAGCCCTGGGCTGACTGAGGCAGGGTAGAGAGGTGCAGGTTACCTGCTCCAGACTGGGTCCCACCTGGGAAGGGTCCACTGCCATCAGGGGTTCTGCCAGGCTAGGCCTGACTACCTCTGGGGCAGTTCCTTCAACAGGGGTAGAGTCAGTTCCCTGAGGAGGCTGGCTCTCACCTAGTGTCTGGGAGGGGGAAGACTCTTCTTCCTCCTCAATGCTCTCCGTTTGAGTGGAGTGATCCATCGTTTCAGGCTTCACAACCTCACTATCTGTCTGAGTAGAGGCTGAGACCATTTCAACCTTGCCAACCTTTTCAGGAGGGCACTCAGTCTGTGTTTGGGCTGTGACTGTCACAGCTCTCCTATCCTGCTCTGGAAAGTCTGTCTGAGCCTGGGCAGTGGCTACCACTGCCCTTCCAACCTTTTCAGGGAGGAATGGTGCTTGGACTGGGGCTGTAGCTATTACTGCCCCACTAACCTGTCTGGATAGGCCTATCATTCTGGAATGAGTTTCTTGCTCCACCTCAGCCCATGCTGAGAGTTCCAGGTCATTCCCCAGTAAGCAATCTACAGGTAGGTTATCTGTCACTGCCACTCTCATGGGCCCTGTGACATTACCCCAGCTGAGCTTGACTACTGCCATGGGATGCCTTCTCTTCATTCCATGAATGTCCGTCACCTGATAAGTAAAACCAGGGGTCAGTTGAGCAGAGGGGACCAGATGGTCACTCACCATGGTGAGGCTGGCCCCTGTGTCTCTGAATGCCTCAACTTTCTGACCATTCACTAAAACTTCTTGTCTATACTTGCCCAAAATGTGGGGTCCAGTAGTGAAGTTGGCAAACCCCATGGCAGTCTCACAGACAAGAGTGTGGTCAGGGAACCTGGCTAAGCCATAGTCCTCCTGATTGCCCAAAGTAATGCCCACCACATTCTTGGGGGCACTCCCACCACCTGGGGGATTACCACTAGTGGTAACAGGAGGTCTGGGAGTGGTACTTGGGGGTATGTTTTCCTTATTGCTATTTTTAGGGCACTTGGCATCACTTTTGTAATGGCCCACCTGTTTACAGGTATGGCAATAAGGTTTCTTCTGTTCTGAAGGAGTGTTCTGGGACCCACCACCCTTGTTGGAGTTTTGGGGCCCTTGGGAAGTCTTCTCTGTGGATTTATCCCCACCCTTCTCTTGAGGCTTGGTTGATTCCTTTTTCTGGTCACCACCCTGGTTTTTAGGCCTAACCCTGGTTCTGACCCATTTGTCTGCCCTCTTACCCAATTCCTGTGGAGAGGTCAACTCAGAGTCTACCAGGTGCTGATGTAATAGCTGGTTCTGACAATTATTTAAGATTTGCTCCCTCATAATTAGATTATACAATCCTTTAAAGTCAGTAACCTTACTACCCAGTAGCCAGCCTTCAAAAGCCTTAGTGGCACAATCAACAAAGTCAGACCAATCTTGAGACTGAGTTTTCTGGGTATCCCTGAACAGCACCCTGTACTGCTCAGTGGTTAGGCCAAACCCTTCAACGAGTGTATTCTTCAAGACGTGGTAATTATTAGCATCCTCTACCCTTGTGGTGAGGAGCTTGTCTCTTCCTTTACCTTCAAAAGAGAGCCACAAGATAGCTGCCCACTGACTCTGGGGAACACCTTGCACAGTGCAGGCCCTCTCCAAAGCAGTAATCCATTTGTGGATGTCGTCCCCTTGTTTAAAGGGGGGCACTATCTTACCAAGGTGTTTCGTATCAAAACTCCTTTCCCTATTACTAGGTACAATGCTGCCACCAGTGGGGACTACCCCACTTAACTGTTGCTCTCTAGCAAAGGCAAGCCTTTCTTTGGCCAGGGCAAGTTCTTCCCTTTCGATCCTCAGATTAGCTGCCCTTTCCTTAGCTTCGTACACTCTCCGCTGAGGGGACGTCATCCCTCTTTGCGAAGAGTTGTGAGAGCCATTGGTTTGAAGGGATCTGCCAGAGTCTCTTGACAGAGATCTGGCTCGTCCATTCCCAATGTTAAGCTGACCTGATAGTGGCCCCAGGAGTCCCCCAGTACCACTGTCATGTTTGCTTAAGTTGGACCTGCTTAGTCTTACGACTTCTACCTGTCCCTTATCTGCCTCATCCCCAGAGGGATCCTCATTCTCATCGTCCTCTACCTCTTCAGTCTCAGTTGAGAGGTGGATGAGGTCAGGATCGCCTCTGGTTCCCTCGAGGGGAGGCATGTCTCCTTCTGGATTAGAAGAGCTGGGAAGGGTCTCAGCTTTTCTGGCATCATAAGTCTCCAAGAGACCAATCAGAAAGGATGTTGTGGGGTTAGACCCCTGCTTGATCTTCCTGGAGTGACACACTTGTCTTAACTCCTTGAAGCTCAGCACAGTATATCTCGAAGGGATGACCTGTGGAGGGTCAACTGACACAAGGGGAGACTCAGAGTTTCCTCCTTTGTCCGACATACTGTTTCTAGTGTGGTGTAAGTGATGCACCTACCTACACTATGTGTTTACCTACTGTTCCCTTGCTAAGAGTTGCAGCCAAGGTGTGCTAAGCCTTGAGGAGCTGCAACAGCTGGTTCAGTAGAACTCAGAGTATTCTAAGCTTTAGCTATATGTACTAACAGTACTTATGTGATCTTTCAACAAGATATTCTTAGGATACGTGTGGTAAAACAACAGCAAGCTCAAATCCCAACCGCTGCTCACCAATGTGAGAAGTTGGCCCGATATGCAGCGTTCGCTATTCTAGCGACCGCTATGTATCGTTCCAAACGACCCTTATGATGATTGGTTGTAAGTCAACCTAAAGACCAGCTATCCTAGTAGCGTGGATACGAGCAGTCTAAGGCTAAAGACTCGAGAGGGCGTGTTAAGCCAGCTGTTTACCACACATGTACCCCTTGAACACCAAGTGAAAGGACACCACACAAGTGTTATGAAAATAAACAGGATATTTATTAAGAATCACAACAGCCCTGTACTCTTTATGAGGACAGGGTACTAAGCACAAACCAAATATCTTAGGAAAATACTTCAAGTGCACAATAAAAACAAGTGTCCGAGGACACGGAAAGTTTAAGGTTTCGGGCGGACCCGATAAGGCAAGTCGGAAGCGAGGGACTCAGGACCCTAGAGTAAAGAGGCTATGCAGGCACCGAAATGCCGAGTTACCTAGCCACGAGGGCTGCGGCTGCACAAGTCTTACAGGCGTCGGGGTCTTCGCTGACGAGCCAGGAGCCGGAAGAAAAGGAGTTGCTGGCCGGCGACCAGTGATGAATAGTTCGTAGAGATCCAAGCCTGGATCAGAGATCGTTGATACCTGAAAGCAGAGGGGACCAAGTTCGTACTACTAGCCAGTAGTCAGAGGGTACCAGGAGGGCACCGGTTGGCCGTCACCTCGACCAGGTGAGTGGGCGACGCTAGGCTCTGGAGTCTCACGGACCAGGAGGCGTTGTCGGCGACCACGGTGGAGGTGCGAGCTGTCCCACGAAGGATGATGCTGTCGGCGTCGCTGGGCCCAGGATGGGGCAACAAGCCTTGGCAGATCTCAGGGCCACGTGGTGGGCCTAAGATGGCGTCTTGAGTGGACCAGGAGGGTCCGGGGTGCTTCTCTCAAAGATGGAAGCGAGGGCCAGTCTGGAGCAACCAGACCAGCAGTGTTGATTGTCGGATGTCGTCACAGAAGGGCACCAGCCAGCGGCTAGTGACCAGACAACGTGCTGAGCAGCGAGCAGAAGGGCCCCACGCAGATCGTGGGGATGCTGGGAGACTGCACTTCGGTGCTGGAGCGGCTCAGGGTCGGGGCTTCTCGGACCCCAGAGCACTCACCAGAGAAATACTTCGATGGTCGTGCTGGTTAAGAAAGCGTGCAGGTTTTGATGATGGCCGGTCCCTCGAGGTCTCGTCGCACCCACAGATCACAGCTGAGCTGATGACGTGGGTAGAGGTCAGAGGTGCCAGGGAAGCCGGTTCTCGTCGAGCTGGGCCGTCGGATCCTTGAGGAAGGACTTGCAGCAAACCGCAGAGTTCTTAGATGGTGCCCGCTGATGCAGGGTGACTACTCCTTAGTCACAAGGGAGAAATCTTGAGAAGAGTCTTGAATGTCCTTTCGTAGAAAGTAGTTCTTGATTCAAAGATGATCTAATTTGGAAGGGTCCCCGCTCCGGCCTTTATCCTAAAGAAAGGGGTGGGTACATGACTAGGTCCTGCCCTAAGGGTGGGACCAGGAAGGGGGGTAGTTACACCCCTCTCCCCTGCCGGACTTTCCCCAGGCCAGGGCTGGCGCCCCTGGAACTGGTTCTGACCGGCAGATGCGTAGTGAGCACCGGGGTGCCACTCCGCAGTCACCTTCTCGCAAAAGCCCTACCTACCCAGAATACACAAACCCTGTCTGGGACGGTGCGAACACCGCCCTCGACAGGAAACCCTTTGTCCAAGCGCTCCTCGCTGGAAGGACTCCCAGCAGCAGGAGGTCAGACTCGTGTCTGTGGTGGCAGCATCCATTTTGTGGAGCTGAGGCTTTAGTTAACTTTAACCGGGGTTCACAGTTACGTACATGTCGTGTCCCTCTAGAAGGGCGGAATGCTAACCTCGTCGCCAGAATTGGTGAGAGGGCAGCATCCCGATTCGTATGACACCTTACTCGACATGCCTTGATAACGCGACACCGAAGTTACCGATGTGGTACGCGTTATCATGGAACAGCCATTGGGTCTTGATTCCGCAAGCTGCAACCGGGCTCGGCTCGGGCCAGAACCTAGTTCACACGAGCCCACGCACTCTGCCTTCAGGATTGTCAAGGCCTGCCATAGGAGTGACTGATAGGAACTTGGGTGTCCATTGTAGGGTTAGATATAGAGCTACTATACCTAAAGCATAGGGTGATTACACGACTTCGCCCCAGCTGTCATGCAGCCAGTTGTGTCAAATTTAGGAGGCCAGCCAGGGGTGGCATAATACATGCTGCAGCCCCTGGCAGCCCTGGGTACACCCATGCCCTGAGTTACAGGGTCTGATAGGGTGGCCCAGTACCAATTGGAAATGCACCTAGGGTACATGGAATCCATTTTACAGAGAGAGCAGTAGGCCTGGGGTCCTGATTGGCAGGGTCCCAGGTCGACTATGTCAAAAACCAGCTAAAACACAGGGCAAAAAGTTGGGGGCAACCATAGTCAGGAGGTACCTTCCTACACCCCCCACAACACCTTACCTGGTGAGCTCGAGGCCGTTGCCTATAGGCACCTACCCCCACACCACGGCGTGACTGGGCACGCAGAACAGCTGGCAGCGTTCAGCGGTGCTTGTCGCTGTTAAATACGGATCTCCGAGGCCGCTGTTTGTGGGCGTTACCCAGGGTTCGTTGCTAGGCGACGTGGCCAATCAGGTTCAGTGGTGTGGTTGGGAGGGACCCGAGTGATGACGTCTGCGTGCCCTCGCGCCGTAATCGCGCGCAATGTTGGAAAAGGAACGGTACTATGGAGATGGGTGGAAATATTACCGTTTACTCGGGGCGTGAACACATTGTGCTATGGTTGTGCAGACAGGCCATCCTTATACCCATTATAAAGGACGTGGTGGTTCTAGATAGATCGCAACGACCAATATGTTGATAAAACGGGCTTGTTAACCAACGGAATATATTGGGGTTAAGTATGCCTGCGGTCGCCTGTTTTAAGCGAAAAAAACAAAATACCAAGATAGAGGCACAATGTATCTAAAACCGGCAAGACAGAGGGTAGGGCTAAGTATATTGGTGTACCACAGGGGCGCCATCTTGGAACAGGGTGATGTTGCAGGGGACTGCCAAGGAAGCTTGACAACAAAAAGGGGGTTTCACAGGGGAGTGCTATGGTATGCATTATACTTATAGTTGGGCCACACGAGTTTGATTTATCTGGCTAGCATATTCCAGGGGACAGAGTCATTAAGTCCCTGAGTGTCTGTTTGTAAACGATGCACCCATCTCTGTTCGATTCTGTAGAGGGCTTGTTGATTGATTGAAGGGTGGCATTCTAAAACAATCCATTGTATGCTTTCAGCAGTGTGGCCTTGTTGTTTGCAATGTTCATATAAGCGTGTATGTGTCTTCATACAGCGGATGTTGCTGTTGTGTTCCATAATGCGCACTTTGACAGTACGCATCGTCATTCCAATGTATTTAACCCACACGGGCAGGTCAGCATATAAATGCATTTGCAGCTATTACAATTCGTGTGTTTATTTAGATGCCAAGTGAAAGTATCAGATAGTATTATGGATTTTCCTTGTGTAGACTGGGGACAGACGACACAGTTGCCACACCGGAAATGGCCCACAACTGGGGGCAGCTCCCAAAGAGTGTTCTGAGGACGAGTACACGTCTTCTTTGGTCGGGTGTGAATCAGTGAGTCTTTAAGATTAGTTGTTCTTTTGAAGGCAAACCGAGGGCGGGGGATGTCCAAACCCGCCGAGTTCAAGATCCCCCAGTGAGTGTTCACTGTTTTTTTAATGAACGTGGAGTTTTTCGTGTAAGAAGTTACACAGGTGATGATATCCTCTGTCTCCTTGGTGTGTGTTTCCAGGAGAGATTCTCTGTTATTATTAAGTGCTCTCTTCACCGATTGTTTTAGTAATCTTGTCGGGTAACCCCTGTCCTGGAGTTTATGTTGCAGGGTGGTCGCCTCCCGTTTGTAGTCCGTTACCGAGGTGCAGTTTCTGCGGAGGCTCAGAAATTGGCCAAACGGCAAGTTGTCCCTCAGGGCACTGGTGTGGTGGCTTTTGTATAGCAAGAGGCTGTTTCTGTCGGTCTCTTTTTTGTAGAGAGTAGTGGTGATTTCTGTAGGTCCCAGCAGGATTGTCAGATCCAAGAAGGGTAGAGAGTGTTCAGAAATGGTACCCGTGAATTTTAGAAATGGATCCTGGAGATTAATCCTAGTACAGAAGGCATCACAACTAGTCCGGTCACCTTTCCAAAATATCAAAATATCGTCGATATAACGACGCCATAAGGTGAGGTATTCGAGGAACGGGTTGTGATCAGATGAATAGATGAAGTATTTCTCGAAAGTGGCCATGTATATGCATGCCAAGCTCGGTGCGAAGGTCGATCCCATCGATGTTCCACGGATCTGGTGGTATAGCTGTGACTCATATTTGAAGAAATTCTCCGTTAGGGCTATGTTGGCCAATTCCATAATGAAGGAGATCGGGGTAGGGGATGACCATTCTTCCGACCTCAAAGTGGACTCAACTGCCTCTAGGGTTGCCTGTTGAGGGATGTTCGTATATAAGGCTTCCACGTCCAAGGTCAGTAGGATGTCGACATCCTCTCTGCCGTCCACATCGTTGATCAAGCGGAGAACATCTCTGGTGTCCTGGAGACAGGATGGAATTTTCTTCACTAGTGGTTGTAAAAAAACGTCACAAAATTGGGACAGTGGTTCCAGTAGAGACCCTATTCCGGAGACAATAGGTCTTCCGGGAACAGGGGTGACACCCTTATGAATTTTGGGAAGAGTATAAAAATAGGGTGTAACTGGTTCCGTTGTAATGAGAAAATCGGCTCCCTTCTTGGTTATCCATTCATTCGTCTCGCCCTCGATCACCAGACTCATGATGGTAGTCGTCAGGCGTTTCGTTGGATCCATGGTGAGAGGTCTATAGTGGATGTTGTTGGACAGCTGTCGTCTGCATTCTCGGTCATAGTCATCATAGTCTTTGATGGCCGTGGCTCCCCCCTTATCTGCTTGTTTGATGACAATGGTGTCATCATTGCCTAAAGCGATAGAGGCTTGTCTCTCCGCATTCGTCAGGTTGTGGAATTGGTTGATGTGTGGTTTATCCTTAAGGCTGGCAAGAACCGCTCGCTCAAAAGTTAGGACCTCTGGGGGGACCATTCCATCCGTTGGGGTGAAAGTGGAAGGTTTCCTTAATCCGGTGTTTGGCTCCTTGGCTCAGGTTTATCGTCAAAGAAAGCACGCAAGCGTTTCTTTCTGAAGAGTTGTCTGATTTCGATCATTTCTTGGAAGCTGTCTGGGGTGGGAGTGGGGACAAACCCTAGTCCTTTTTCCAAGACGCTCTTTTCCGTTGGGGTCAGAACTTTTGTCGAAAGGTTGACAATTAGACTCTTCTCCCCTAAACCATTGTTGGCACTAACGTTGAAAGATACGCCCCATCCGCTCCCTTGGACAGATGAATGTCAGAAAAGTTTTGTTGTTACTGCTCTGTGTTCTGCTCCAGTGTTGGGTAGCCCAGATTATAGCAAGTCATTTACACTGTACGTTCACGAGAGAGAAGGTTGCCCATTGTCAGTTTTGACACAGCAATTAGGAGATAAGCAGAGGCCATGTGCTTACTTCTCCCCTACGTTAGACCCAGTAGCTAGAGCTTTGCCCAGTTGTCTCAGAGCTACGGCCGCTGCAGCGATTTCTATTAGACAGTCTGCCAGATTAGTGTTGGCTAACACACTCATTGTTATGGTTCCACATGCAGTGGATACCTTGTTGAATAGAACAAGAACACAGCACCTCACGAGTGCTCGTTTGTCTGGATACGAGTTGACACTTCTAGCGAGTCATGTACATATCAAAAGATGTAGCATGTTAAATCCCGCTACATTGCTGCCACTCCCAGATGAGAAAGATGCTCAGGAAAAACATGATTGTTTTCTCCGAACGGAAGAAGAAACGAAGGGTAGGATTGATCTAAAGGACACTCCGCTCAAGGACCCTGATGGGATCCTATGGGTGGACGGTTCTTGTTTCAAGCTTCCAAATGGGGTGACTACTTCTGCCTATGCTGTCGCCACCTTATGCACAATTGTTGAGACGGCACGTATTGGACATAATTCAGCCCAAGCAGCTGAATTAATAGCCTTGACTAGAGCGTCTGTGTTGTCGAAGGGAAAGTGAGTGAATGTGTACACAGATAGTCAGTATGCTTTTGGCGTTGCGCATAGCTTCGGTAAGTTATGGAAGGAGAGAGGATTCTTTACCTCTCACGGGACAAACATTCAACATGGTCAGTTAGTGACCGATCTTCTTGAGTCACTTACCTTACCTGCACAGATAGCGATCATAAAGTGAAGCGCACATAAGAAAGTCACGGATGATGTGGGTCGTGGAAATGCATTTGCAGATGAGGTAGCGAAAACTACAGCTAGAAACACCGCTAGCCGAATGTATGTGGCAGGTCCTGCAAATTGGGTTAGGGAAATTGGAATGTGTGAAGACACGATTGAGAGTGTGAAAACGATTCAGGGAGAGGCTACTGAGAAGGAATTGAGTACGTGGAAAGAAAGTACGGGAATGTTAGATTCAATGGGTTGTTGGACGGAGTTGTCGGAACATCAGCGATGGTTATTACCAGACGCTTATGTGTTGCCGGTTGTGACTGTGGCTCATGGCCCAGCCCACATTAGTGCGAAAGGCATATGTAAGCTCTTGGCTCCTGTGTGGCAGAATGTAGGAATCCCGAAATGTGCAGAGAATGTGGTTAAGCATTGTATTATTTGTTTAATGCATAACCCAGGAAAGGGTACCCCAACTCCGGCAGGTCATTTTGCTCCCCGTCATATCCTTTTGAAGTGTTGCAGATCGATTACATTCATATGGATCGCTGCAACAACCTTAAGTATGTTCTGGTGGTGGTATGTGCCTTTTCCCGCTGGATAGAGGCCTACCCCTTGAAAGATAACACTGCATTGTCAACTGCTAAAGTGTTGCTTAACACCTTGGCTGCTAGGGAGATTTTCATCCTGTGCTGCAACTCAGGATTTACCATTGTTCATGACGAGCTCAGCTCGTCATAAGCACAGCTCCAGTGTGACTCATGACAAGCTCAGCTCGTCATGAGCAGCGAAGGGGTTAAAGAATTCTTCCCCAGATTTGGTTTGCCGCGAATTGTCTGGAGTAACAATGGAAGTGAATTTGTGGGCCAGATTATGCAGAAAGTGTGTTCTGGCCTTGGTATTAGTCAGAAGTTCCATGCGGCAAACCATCCACAGTCAGCGGGTTTAGTTGGGTGTTATAATGGTACACTCAAGCTTAAACTAGCCAAGATTCAAGCCAGTACGGGCCTTGCTTGGCCAGATGCCTTGCCCCTAGCTCTTTTGTCAACAAGAACTACTGTGCACTCTCGTATGGGACTTAGCCCATATGGAGTCGTTTTTGGACGCCCAGCTAATGTTTGGGGTGTCCCTTGTCCCAAGAAATACTCAGATATACCATATCCTCTGTTGACTGACTATTTGCATGACTTGACTACTAAATTAAGTATTATTCGTCAACAGGTACAAAGTGCTCTGCCGGCAGACCCAGGTCACACCATTTTGCCCGGTGACTGAGTCTGCATCAAAAATTTTCAACGGACTAAGAACTTGGAGCCTCATTGGTCTGCGCCTACGCAAGTTTTGCTCGTCACCCGCACATCTGTTAAGGTGGTCAGAAAGCGTAACTGGGTGCAAGGCGTGCACTGTAAAAAGGTGCCATTGCCATTACCCTTCGACCAGTGGATCCGCAGTGGCGTAAGGGAATCTGAGTCTGCAGCGGTTCCTTGTTTTGTGCCTTTCAGTGATGCTCAAATTTATGGAACTCAGTCCGAGAAAGTAGATGACGACATTATTCAAGTTGCTGTGCCTGAGCATCTTCGAATAGACACTACTAATTCAGAAACTTTTGTTTAAGGACCAGACCGTCCCGAGCAAAACACGCTACAACCTGAGGCCGAGAGCTGACCAAAGGAACTGAACACTTTGAACATTTTTTTTCCTTTATCACTTAAAGACATTTTTTCTTGGACCTTTTTGCCTTTTTGTTTTTGTGTGATATTTAGCATTAGATGTGCCATCTGTCTCCGTCGCAGGGTCACGGTAGGAGACTCAGACTGTAACTTGGTTTTTGTTCTTTTAGTAAGTGGCTAGTGCCTCAGGATATACTGAAGTAAGTAGCTGAGTGATTGAGGAAGATTGCCGTGAGCGACATTTTTTTTTAGATAAAGATGGATGGTACAACAACCATAGGTAGGGAAAATAGGAAGCAGGAAATGAGATCGAAGTATTTTAAATTATTGCGTAGTCGATTTGGTGTAACTTTGTGTGTTTTTATGCTTTTGTGTATTTTACTAGCCTGCACAGGTTGGATCATACATGTTCTACAACAGAGAAATGTTGTTAACTCTACAACTTCTTTGCCTTCTCGTCTTTCTGTCTTTTCACATAAAATGCATGTTCTACCTCCTCATGAACAGATAAGGAGAGCCGACTATATAAAAAATACGTTCATTCAGTTGTTACACCAACATCAGTTGGCTATTAATATGACTGACTGTTGGGTGTGCGGACTTATGCCACACAATACACGAAAGGGAATGCCATATTTGGTTCTTCCTTTCACATATGAAGGTTCAGCTTGGGCCTATTTGACTATGATTTCAGCCGCATACCACAACAGACTTAGAAGCCCTGTAAGGACTTCTGGGAATGGATTGGATTTTAGCCACAGCTCCTTGATTAAAGGTATAGTGGTAATGGCTAAGATTGTAGAGAAGAACAAGATTCCGTTAGACGAGAAAAGAGCTTATGACGGATGGAACTTTACCCACTAAGTTTCTAGCCTTGGTGACAAAACTAGAAAGGGTGAGTCTTCTCCAGTATGGACTGTACCCCATCAAGGTAATTTTTGTCTAAATATCAACAGTAAGAAAGCTGACATCAAGCAGAGTTGTTTGTACACCTACGTTTTCTCGTCCCCTGATTTTCCTCCGTTAGTTCCGTCTCAAGGAACATATTTTGTGTGTAATGACCGAGCTTATACATGGCTCCCTTCCAACTTTTCTGGAACCTGTTATATTGCCTTTCTTCTTCTCCCTACATATACGGCTCCGTCAGACCACCACAGAGTTAGACATAGCCGAGGTATATTCGATGCCAAGGACACGGTAGAACAAGAGGGAGGAGACTTCCTTAAAGGATTCCTTCCCTTTTGGGGTCAACAGCAGAAACATCAGGCAATTGGTTTGTGTGGTTGAGACCACTATTAATGTTACTGCAGGTGCGATAGGTAACATTACAGCAGAGCTTCAGGCTGACCGTCTTATGACGCTGCAAAATCGGATTGCGCTAGATGTGATCTTAGCAGACCGAGGAGGCGTCTGTAGATTGATCGGATCTAGCTGCTGCATTTATATTCCAGATGATGCTCCGGCAGTATACCAAGCCATTTCCAAATTTCATACCATCTCTGAGTAGATTAATCAGGACGAAGGAGATTGGTCTTTCATGGGATGGTTTCGGGAATACGGTCAACTTGGGGATGGAAGATCTTAACATTCCTTGGAGCAATTTTGGCCATCATATTCTCTTGTTGTCTGTGTGTTCAATGCGGTCCTGCAGTTTGTGGCCTACTGGCTACTTTATGTGTGTTGCAACCTGTAACGCAGAGGACAGAGTATATTAGGATGATGGTGCAGCAACAGCTTGAGGATTTTATGAATATCGATGCTGATTCCGACTCAGATTAGCATGAGTTGGTTTGTTCTTGCCTGAGTAATGGCAAAAAGAGGGTCTGAGGTTCTGTAAATTACGAATCAATTGTGAGCATGTAGTAAAGAGCTAATTCCTGGAGTACTTGTATTACATACATCTAAAATATCTAGAAGATTTAAACATGAAAAAGTACTCGAGGTAAGATTGCTAATTATGTTATCTAATTGGGGGGGCGTTGAGGTTCTGTAAATTACAAATTCGTTCGTGCTCTGCCTCCATTTTGTAGTCGCCGCCATTTTATGTTGCCCTCACTCAGGCAGCGCGGCGAACGCAATGCTTTTGTCGTTTCTGCATTTACGTGTCAGGTGACTTCTTTGCCTATGTTTACTAATGAGTGTCAGGGTCTGGCCGAGTACACTAATTCCTGTCTGGGCTGAATAATCTCCGTCCAGACTATTTGTTGGTTCAAACCATTGTTTCCTCTAAGTTATCTTATTTGCTGTCCTTCGCTACATGTCTCATGCATTCTCCTGTTTCACGACTGTTCTTCTACAACATGCAGCTGTGTTTTCTCTACTTGTAAATTGAATTGTGTGGATTCACTTGTAATTTGCTTAAGGGGTCGAGTGACAAATATAACCGGCAACTTGAGTTGCTTTGGATTTAAAACATTGTCTATAACATTTGCCTATAGCTCATGCTCTTGTGTGATTGTATTTCGCATTGTATTATATCGTATATAAACTTGTGCACCACGGAGTTAAGTGGCAGTCTCTTTTGAACCTCGTTATACCAACGACTTCTAAGACCACTGTACTAGCTGCAGCTAATAAATACCATCTTCTACGCCAGACGAAGAGTCTGTGTCTCTGTTTCTGACAAGGCAGGTGAATCCCGGGGATTTTAGGCATACCCTGCGCCACCGGGCCTTAAGGCTGCGGTTCTCCAGCGTGGCTTGGCCGGCTGCAAGATGGCCGCACACTGAGTGAGCTCTCCTGGCCAAGCTTGCTAATCCGTTATCATCCTGCAGGAATCTTAACCTTTGCTGCTCGTCAACGCTGATTTTGGGACCCCCAAGAAGCAGGGCACAGATTGATAGCCGTATCACTCACCAACTCCATCGTGCTGCGGAGATCTGCTGCCCGGTGTGGACGCAGGGCCGTCGTGGCTCGGCCTTCCTGCCTGCGGGGGCTCTCTGCCTGTGCCCGTGACCACCTTCTGCCCTGGCGGTGAGGAATCAAGTCTCCGGGTGAGTGCGCTGCCCCTTGGGTGTTTGCTGGTGGGGTAGGGGGCCCGTGGGCTGTTCCGCTCGGCCCGAAGTGCAGTGCTGTGGGTGCCAATTCTGTGGCGTCTCTCAGATTGCCTGCTACCTGCTGCTGGTGTAAGCTCCCGGGCCTGGCGAGGTGAGCGGCAGGCCCCCCGCGGCTCTCCGTCGGCTTTGCCTCTGTTTGGCAGGCGCGCTCCCGTCCCCCTGTGCGGCTGGTTCAATCCATCCGGTTGGCTCCGCCTGCGGCACCGCTATCGGACCTTGATGCCTGCTGGGACCCGGCTTACTGCTGGGGCCGTGACCGGGCCCAGCCGCTAACCTTTGACAACCCGGTCTTGCCCGGGGTGGAGTCGCGGGGTCTGAGGTGTCGGTCCTCCCACCTTCAACATTGTACTATTTCAGAGGCCGGGCTGCATTAATGTGGTGATCCGTTCTCATT
Source organism: Lissotriton vulgaris (assembly GCF_964263255.1). NCBI lineage: Eukaryota > Metazoa > Chordata > Amphibia > Caudata > Salamandridae > Lissotriton > Lissotriton vulgaris. Next base: position 2,123,049,483 of record NC_141687.1, on the reverse strand, counting down.
ACTGCGGGGTGCTGGAGGCCCATCCACGTTTTTTGAGCCACTGCGGAATCAGGCGGCGCTGCACCTAAGGCCCTGTGGCTGTGCTACACATCACAAAGACCCTCCCTCCACGCTGCTGCCCGCTGCGGCCCTTCCTGCACCTCGTGGGGTGCTCTCGGCCCCCAGGGCCCCTCTGCTTTAACTCTCTGTGACTGCTGGTCCTATTCCGGCCTCAGTTGGCCCCTTAAGGATTGCGGCGCAAACCTTCTTCACTGGATGCTGTGTTCTGCCCCGGTGGTGGCCGGGGGAGCGACGCTGACCTTTGCTCTCCGCTGTGTGGTTTGCCCACCTGGCCGCACCTCCTTCAGCCCCTGCTCTTGGGACCTCCTGGGCCTGGGGCTCCGCCTCGGTTACGCCCGACAGGTACCTGTCAGGTTCTCTAATTGCCTGCACCAACTGCCCTTCAACGCTGCGACTCCGTAAGCCTCTCCTTCCTCTGCTCCTCAGGGGTTCATCGCCTCCTCTACTGATCGGGAGGGGGTCGCCCCACGGGCTCTTGTGACTTGTGGTGAGTTGATACTGGCTCTACCCTCCTTGCCTCATACTGTCAGCAGCTCGCAGTGGGAGACTCCTGATCCTTTGTCTACGGCTTCCTGCCCTGCGGGGGCCTCTTATCCTTTGATTGGGCTCCTTCAACATGGGGAAAGCGGATCCCAAGTAGCCCAAGATTGCATTTGATCTCCGACAGTCCTCTAGGCAGGACGCTGTGGGGACGGAGGGCACCAGCTCTGCTGCTATCAATGACGGCCCCGAGTCGTGAGGATGGCCTCAGGGTGATCATGCTGGATGTTAAGTCTACAGTGACTGGCATCGCAATTCGGTGGACCAACTCTCCGCTCGCCTGGATGCGGTCAAGGCTCGCGTGGACTCTTACGACAACAGACTGCTCCAAGTTGAGTCCAGGGTGTACGATCCCGAGGACGCTGCCACTCAGGACCGCCAAAACATACTTAAGATGGACAAGATCCTAGCAGCCATCTGGGAAAAGAATGAGGACTTGGAGGCCAGCTCCCGCCAGAGTAACCTCCGCATCACAGGACTTCTGGAGTCCACCAACATTTCCAGGATGGAGGACTTTGTGGAGCAGCTCATCAGGGAACTATTTGGCGACATCCTATCCCCTGTGTTCATCATCAGGCGAGCCCACAGGCCTTTGGGGCCGCATCCCGGGCTACCTCCTTGCCCCATAATCGCCAAAATCCTGAATTACCGCGGCAGGGACGCTATACTCCGTGCTGCACGGGACAAGGGCACCATGAACCACCAGGGTAACTCGCTGTTCTTTTATCCAGACTACACCCTTACTGTTCAGGCTGCTCTACAAGAATTTCTCCCCGCCAAACGCATCCTGCAGAAACATGGTGTCTCATATACCCTGGCCTATCCCGCGAACCTGAGAGTCTGTCAGGGCGCCAAGACTCTTGTCTTTCCTGATCCGGGAGCTGGCATGGCTTTCTCCAAGAAACTCGACAAGGAGGCCCGCTCCTCCCCTCCTAAATCTCAGCTTGCTAATGCAAGCCGCCTCAGTGTCAATGATTAACTTGGTATACTCTACTGTTTCAGTGTCCTGCTTTTCGCTTGATTGATTCCTGATCTGATTTTAACTTGGCCACCCTGCCTCTTAGCCGGGGTGTTCGTTTAGTCCTGCCATGCCCCCACAGGATGATTCTCTTTGTTTCTGATGCTTTTCCTCCCAGTTGTGGGTTCCTTTTACTCAGCCTATTTGGGAAGATTTAGTGAGAGCGGGGTCAGGGTTTTTTTGTCCATTGTTTCCTCTTCTCCCAGTTGGGGGTCCCCGGGGTGGGGCGGGTGGATTACTCAGCCTGATTGGGGGGTTGGAGTGGGTGCGGAGTTGGTGGGGTTTCTAGGTTTGGGATTGTTGGGTCGGGATGGGGGCCTCGTCATTCTATGCTCCTCTATTGAGGAGGTGGCTTCAGTTTGCCGCCGTATGGTTGTTCAGTAATGCATTCATATGTTTTGACCGTGACACTGTCCTGTGCTTCTTGCCTTGGCTTTTCACAGTAAGTCTTGTCTGCTACACTGCATTGTGCTCTCTGATTTGTTCTGTTCATGCTCATTGGTCATATATTGTTGGCCAACATGTTGCTCCACTGGTCCCTCCTTTCCCTTATAAGCTACACCTCCTGTGGTTCAGTTCGTGTGGCGCTATTACTGCCCACCGGTGCGCTCTGCTCTCTGAGCCATGCCTGTCAGTTAGATGCTTGGGCGCCTCTACCGCACTGCCCTGTTTTTGGAAATCCCCCGAGGGCCGTTTCAATTTGCTGGCGGTGCCTCCTACCTGTGCTGCTTCCTGCCGCCCTCTGTCTTTCCTGTTCCTCATGTGTGCTGTGCTTGTCTGCAAAGCTTGCCGTCTGCGCTGTATCGTGCTGCACTTTGAACCGCCCCCTTATGGCTGACATCGTCTGCTGGACCTGGAATGTCCGGGGCCTGCATGATCACCGCAAGGCCTGACTGATTCACTCACACTTAAAGCGACACAAAGTGGATATATGTCTCTTACAGGAGACACACCTATTGCCAGGATCCGTCTCCAGACTCCATCCAGTTATTGGGGGGAATCCCACTCCTCCACCCACTCGTCGTATGCCAGGGGTGTCTCAATTCTGATGCGTCGGGGCCTCCCTCCGCAGAACGCCTGGTACTCCTCGATCCGGAGGGCAGATATGTGATCCTCCATGGTTCACTACTGGCTCGGCCCATTACGATTGCCGTGATCTACGGCCCCAACTCCGATGATCTCAGAATTTTTAAATCACATCTGGCACCTCATCTCCTCCTGCGGCCCGCGGCGGTAGTTTGGGGTGGAGATTTTAATGTCATTCTATCGGTGACTTTGGATCGGTCGGGCACTTATACCTCCCATCTGCGTGCAGCTGCAGCTATCATGTCTATTTTAACCGATAACGCTCTTTATGATGCCTGGTGCCACTTCCGCCCCAATGCTCGAGAAGGCACCTGCTTCACTGGCGCGAGGGGCTGTTGGTCGCGCATAGACTTTTGGCTGACCTCGCCGGACGTTTTGTCCTGGCTCACCGACGCAGAGCACATGGCTCGCACCTTCTCTGATCATTCGCCGGTCCAGATCCGTCTCAGCCCTCCTCATTCTCTGCGATGGGCCTTCACTTAGCGTCTTCCCTCTAACGCCCTCTGGGACTCTGCTTTTTGTGCGGTCATCCAAACTGCGATTACCAACTACTTCGATATAAACACGAGTTCCGTTGACTCCGACTCCACCTTATGCGAATGGTTTAACACCTTCGATGCTCATGATGAGCTCAGCTCATCATGATGTACACCTCTTGTACACTCATGACGAGCTGAGCTCGTCATGAACAATGGGAATAAATCAAAGGTCAGCACAGGAGGGGAATACCATCAGCATTGATGGTGTTAAGGCTGTAATTCGGGCGAATGTATTTCTGAGCAGGCTGGCGTCCTTCGCTCTATTCGTACCACTCTAGCTAAGCTTGAGGAGGAAATTAAGGATCTGGGTGCTGCCCAGGCGGCGCACCCCAGTCCTGAGACGGTGGCGCTACTACGCCAAAAACACACCGAATTCATGGACGAAGCTGGCCGTGAACTGTCTTTTTTGGGCAAAGAGAGTCAGGCGCGTCACTCTGGTGAGAGGGACTGCCCAGGGCCCACTCTAGCCAACCTTCTACGTCCATCGCAAGCCGCTTCCTATATTACGGCCCTAAGTGATGGTGGGCTGGACAGGACTACCTTCCCGGAGGACATAAAATCCTGCTTTCTCTATTCTGCCGGTATTCCTCTGCCACGGGAGGATTTTGATACATTTTTTGATTCCATTGCGCTGGTCTGGTTGGAAGACTACCACCGTAAATTCCTTGATGAACCGCTTTCCAGGGAGGAAATACTGGCTGGCATCAGTAGTCTACCCGGAGATAAGGACCCTGGCCTGGATGGCCTGCCAGCCTTGTTCTACAAAACATTCGCCGATCTCTTGGAGCCACATCTGGCAGCTATGTACAATGACTCTTTTCATACCGGGCTCTTCGCGCCATCCTCGCGTGAGGCAATGATAATCTTGCTTCTCAAACCCGACAAGCCTGCCAACCGACGCAACTCCTACCGCCCCCATTCTCTTATAAACATAGACAACAAAATCTTTGCTAAATTGATCGTCTTCCACCTTCTTTTACTTATGCCCACCATTGCTCTCCCCGATCAATCTGGTTTTATTCCCAGTAGGGCTACCTAGCACAACCTTCGTACAACCTTCTCAGTTTTGCATCAAATGAATCCTAACCTACCGGCTGTGGCTGCCCTGCTAGATGCCACTAAGGCGTTCGATACGCTGGAGTGGCCCTTTTTATTCTACATCTTGCCACGTATGGGCTTCAGTGAAATCGTACTGCGTAAGGTTGAACTTCTTTACACCAATCCCTCTGCACGTCTCTGCATTAATGGTCAGGTCTCCGACACTATTAGTATTGCTCGTGGCACACGTTAGGGGTGCCCGTTATCGCCCATGCTCTTTTCCATCTCAATGGAGCCCCTGGCCGCCAGTCTGCGGCAGCACCACACTCACAGGGGTATTGGTTTCTTGTCCTGCTCCCTGCTCGTCTCAATGTACGCAGACGGAGTTACTCTATATGTCCGCCATCCTCAAGAGAACCTCAGCCCTTTGGTCCAGGAAAACATACACTTTGGAGGGCTTTCGGGTATCCAGGTGAACTAGAGCAAGTCTGTTCTATTCCCCTTGACAGATGCCACTGTGCCATTCTCACCTGACTTTCCGTTTGTATGGGCTTCTGGCCCCACTGGCTATTTGGGCATCTGGCTGAGTAGGGATCTTGATGAACTGTGGAGGTCTAACTTCGGGTGTGCGGTAGACTGGCTGGAATCTAGGATTCCATTGTGGAGCCGACTTCTGCTATCTCTGGCGGGCCGAATGGCAATCATCAAAATGGTGGTACTTCCTAAATTTCTCTATCTGTTTTTAAACATCCCTATCCCTCTCACTTCTCATGTCTTTCACAAATTACGCTGCCTAATTATTTCGCTCTTCTAGGCGGCTAAACAGCCAAGAGTAGCTTATGACATCCTTACTCTCCCCATGTCTGCCGGTGGGATGGGCCCGCCTGAATTCAGGATCTATGCCTTGTGTGCCCAGGCCAGCTTCCTGCATTTCTGGATTCACCCTACCCCATATCAGCTTCACGTTGCAGTTGAGACGGATGTAGCCTCTCCCTGGCCCTTGTCCACAGCTTTGTTTGCGCCCACGGTGCGCCTCGGACGGAGGTCGCCACAGTCGAGACACTGCAATGGGCCTGGTCTGGCCTGCGCCGGCTTTCTAGCATCCCTCTGCTCTCTGCCAATTCCATGCCAATAGTGAAAGACCCGGACTTCCCCTCACTTCGGTCTTCCAGCATGTCTAGACATGCGACACGCTTGGGCTTGAGGACGGTGGTGGATCTATACCCGGAGAACACCTTCTACTCTCTTCCTGACTCCTCAGGGTCGCTAGACACGCTTTTATTCTATCAGCTGCGTGCCACTTGCTGGAAACTGCACCCCACATTCCCTCAGCCCCCGCCCACCATGCCAGCTACTTCCCCGTTGCCACACAAATTAGTCACCAAATTATACGCTCTCACCCTAGCGTCTGCCCCCGTTTTCTCGGATCGTGCGCGGGAGGCATGGGGTGCGGATCTCGGTATCGACATTTCAGACTGGCTATATAGCTGTAATCAGACCAAAAAGCGGTCACCGAACTACCGGCTCTGTCTGATCCATTTCATGTATTTGCACAGGCTATACCGCACCCCAGTGCAGCTCCACAGGCTCTGGCTAATTCCTGGGGACAATTGTGTGCGTTGCGCTGTCCCTGCCGCGGACTTTGTTCATTTAGTCTGGCTATGCCCTAGGGTCGCAGAGTTCTGGCAGGCGGTGTGTTCCACCATTTCTGACATCACCGGCGCTGCAGTGCACCCCTATCAACCCTTGTGTCTTCTCGGCTTCGTTAAATTCTGTCCTGATGCCTCTCGACGTCTGATCTCAATGCTGCTGTTCCTTGATAGGTGCTGGGTGGCCATGTGTTGAGGTCGCCGGCCTGCCCCCAAAGCTGAGAGTTGTTTGGAGGATGCCTATTGGTGCCAGACTCTCCTATCGGAGTTCCGGCATTTATTGCCTGCCTGGTCTCGACATGTTGACATTTCGGGCCCTCTGGTTAATTATCTCCTTTCCCATTCCCACCCCAGTGGCGATGCCTCTCCCACGCTCCCTGCCGGCCCTGAGTCCGCGGTGGCTGCCAACGCTGGTCAGTGACTGCTCTCTCCCTTGCCATAGGCTCTCCCGCCTTTTTAGTACCCCCACTGAAGTTGCTGTTTTGTGTGTGTTCCCCATGTGGGGGAGGGACCTCGGTGCTGTGGAGCTGTGATTTCAACTTTCTCGGTTTTTCAATTTGCTGCAAGATGTTATCTACCTGTTACTAAGCGCTTGACCTGCTCTGTATTTTGTAGATTTGAACTGCAGTATTGCACGGTGTATTGTGTCTGTCATGATTTTTCCTCAATAAATGTTTTTGAAAACTTAAAAAAAAAAAGAATTATGTTATCTAATTGGCTGGAAAAATAACCGAGTTGCATGTTAAAAGTATTAAAACTACACAGCTGCAAAGAAAGCCTGAACTGAAATATAAAGCCAAATGAAGGGAGCATTTTGCCACAGAACATTTTTAGAACAGAATACAAACAAATAATTTATGAATCAATGGAGTTCGTATAAAAAAAGAAAGACATACAAATATGAAGACTTTTTAAATAAAGCTTCTAGAAACATCTTTATTGGTAGGACACAGGTTGCATAAAGATTCCAGAACCAGGGCAGAATTAAAGTATGTAAGAGACCAATACGTTTATAAAATACACTCTAAAGGTCATACAGAATACCTAATCCTCAGGTGACAGTTAAACACATAATGAGAACCTGATTTGTGCAGAAAACTTGAGCACAGGAGATGGGAGATGGAAAAATGCTTGTAGCTAGGCATTGTCCTTTGATTCCCAGCAAGACTGACAATACTGTTGAGAACTGGTGTTACTGCCATAAACACGGTTGCAGAGATAAAAGAGCCCTTTGAGACAAGGGAATCTGCGAAGGAAAACTTAGAGGATTGTAACTATTTGCAGGTTTTCCTTAAGGAATTTGGAGATAGGACATTGGGCTTTTAGATGAAGTCAAATGCCTTTTGCTTCAACGTCTACATCCATCTTGTCCCGTGAACAGCATGGGGACCTCTGGGAGGACTTATGAAAGTTTGTTGAAGGCAAAGGCACAATAGAAAGTCTGGTAAAAAAAGATGTAAGTGAAGTCGGAAATTCTGCATAAGTACAGCCTGGTAAAGTACATACCAGATGGCATGATTTCACCATAGATAATGAAAAGGGAAAGATGTAGAGAATATGGAAGCAGAATGCGTCAGAAATATTTATATGATGTGTTCCAATTATAGAAAATGATGTTGATGATGTCAGAATGAAAATAGCCGCATTAGTTCAAAACTAAACAAAATCAGTGCCAATATCTTCCCTTTCCATGAAAAACATCTGTCTAAAAATAAAGCTATTATATAGGTCTATTTAAGTTGAAAAGTTGGAAAGTGCTTCAGCAAACTATTACAGTAAGTGGCTCAGCTAATTTGTTGTTCCGGATGTAGGCGATTGTATTTGGGATAAACACCTGGAAAAACACATTCATGATGGTTGTATGCTGTTTGCTCGTACTACCGATCTAATGTCAATGCCCCAGTAGTTTGGACAGTGTGAGGAAATGGGGTGTATTATATGGTGTGGTTGTGCAACCTCACCATGTAATACACTTACCAACCCCTCAGCTCAACCCTCTGTAGCTATGGCACTGAGTAGCCAGGCTTACAGAGAGGAACAAGTCTAAAGCATTTAAAAAGCATTAAAATAAATGAAGACGAAATTGACACAACACTCAAGAAATCGGACAGCAATTTATAAAAATAGACTGTATTTTTGTAAGAATGTAGGGGCATAGGTACCATCCGTTTTTTTTGTCGCAAAAGCTGCGATTCGCAAGAAAGCAGCGTTTGCAACTAAAAATTCTGAAAATGCGATGTATGATTGAAATCGCATCGCAAAATTAAGGAAACGCAAAATTTACGATTCCTTAATTTTGCGTCAGCATTTAAGGAATCGCACATTGCGATTCCTTAAATGCTATGTATGAAGCACCCAAGTTGTGCAATTACTCGTTAAGAAATCGCAAATTACCACCAACTTGAAGTTGGTGGTAATTTGCGATTTCTTTCACAAATGCACTTTTTGCCATTTGTGAAGGTGCCATATGGCGCACATACATGCCCTTAGGGCATGTATGTGCGCCATATGCGCACACGTGTAAATTTCATGGGTGCATCAGGGTGTCCTTATGACACCCTTGCACCCTTGAAATTATTCTCAATTTGCGATTCTCAAATTACGAATCGCAAATTGAGAATAACTTCCCATTCATTCCTATGGGCCTCCTGGCCCATAGAAATGTACGGGAAAGTATTCCTAAATTGCGAATTCGCAATTTGCTAATCGCAATTAAGGAATATTAAGAAATTGCTAAAATATTGTGATTTTTTACATACACCCCTTTTTGCAATTCTCAAAGAGCAATTTCTGAAAAATCGCTATTTGAGAATCGCAAATGAGTGTGTCGATACATATGGCCCGTAGAAACTACAGAAAAAAGATCCGACTAAGGGTTACAGAGATATAGATTTTACAAGCAACAATAAATCAAGTCGATTTCACTCAACTGCAAACAAGCTTTGGCAAAGTCAACCAAATGAACACTTGGAAACGTTTTCAAGAAAAACATAGGTAAGTGACAATGGGTCCATTAGAAGTATTTGGGATGACCAACTTCAGCAGGGTAGTCAGGGAAACTAGCAAGGTCCTCAAGAACAGTTACCTTCCGAGAAGAAGCACTCCTTCAGCAGTTTCAGGCAATTTATCCATGTTGTAATAAATTTCTATAGAGTGGTTGTGATGCAAGGGACGATGGATGCCGAAGATGCGCCAAGCATGCTGTGGATGCAATGCGGTCGATAGGGGATTTATTGCAGGAAATCCTCACTTCATGAAGTTGGTGAGGGGGTCCTAGCTGCAGTGCCGAGGTCTCACGTAGTCCTCCATGGTCTGGACGAATTCCAGTCACCACTGGACCACCAGTTGTCATGGTCACAGGTAAATCCTTCCTGGGTTGATAACTCACCTTCTGAGGGTTCCACCACCTCTCCAACAGCACTCCTGGCATCAGCAAACCCGGGTGCAACTGTGTGTGTCGGGTCTTGGTCCTCTGTGCTTCACAGGGGCGATGGTAGTGACTTGAGGACTTTCAGCTACAAATGTGCCCCAGCAGGCTTCTTCAGCGGTTGTGTCCCTCTGCTGCGAACAGGAGGCCTTTGAGTCACTTGACTTGACTCGGCTCTGGAGACAGCTTCTCCTTGAACCGGACATGGCAGGCACAGTCCCTCACTTCTCTAGCCACCAGGTTCAGCAGGTGCAGTCCACAATGGTGCAGCCTCTCTTGCTAGTCCCTCAGTGCAGCAGTACAGCAGTGCAGCAGGGCAATCCTTCTTCCATCCTTCTTCTGAGATCTGAGGTCTGGGAGCCAGGGGTGTCCTATCTACGTTCGGAAAGTATCCTCAGGGCAAGATGCGGTTGTGGGCCTATGTGCTACCAGGTTCCCTCCCACCTGGTGACCACATCCTGTGGGGTGTGGCATCTGGTTGTCCCAGGATGCACCATTCTGTCTGATTCCAAGATGGCGAAATCCTTCTCTTGGTGTACAGACCTCCCTAGCTCACCCCTGGGGTGTGGCTACCTCAGGACTACATGCCTCTTGGGAAACCTGTTTAGCAATTGGCTTCCCCTCTTGTGCCAGCTTGTTTACCTAAACAATGGGGCGGCCTTCCCACCTGGAGTTACACACCTGACCTTCACAGACAGCTTCACTTTTTGGATCTAACACCTAAGTGACATGCAGGTTCCTATTGTGTCCTTTCTTGGGAATGGTTAGCATGTTTCCCAGGAGGGCAGAATGCTGTCTCATCGATCAGGCTCCATGTATGCCCGGGAAGACAAAGAAGTTTTAAAGGCAACAAAGTGGCAGCTTTACCAAAGCTGTACAATGCAACAAGTTAGTTGTACTTGAGATACAACTAAGGTTTAATGTAACAAGTTGCTTGACACATTGGAGTGCTAACTTTGGTCACACCATTTAGGAGTTTGCACTGCTGAGGGGTCAGCGTGCAACTTTGTACACACCAATTGGGTGACTAAGATTTTTCATAGTAAAAACACTAGTTTTGCAGGTTTTATTGTCAGGACATGTACAGCACATGTCCCGCCTGTTTCATATATCTCACCCTGCCTTTAGTACTCAGTAGGCCTTCCGCAGGGGTGATTTACACACATGTACAGGGAAAGCGGTGGCCTTGCTATTGCATTTAATGGCAAAGTAAGGCTATCAGTGCAGGACTACTCTACCAGTCTGCAGTGGTGGACTGGGGGACTCAATGTACTTGGGGAACTCCAGGGTGGCACAATCAGTTTTGCAAGCCCTCTGGAGTACCACTATTAACTTACTTGTCCTGGGTTAGGGTACCATGGTACCATTTACAAGGAACGTACAGGTAAGTTAGCCATTTCCAATTGGATACAGTCAATTTAACATACACTTTAGGGTCACAGCACTGGCACTGAGGTCAGGTTAGCAGGCTTAGTGCATTCTCAAAGTCGAAAAACCAGCAGCATCAGTCAAATGCATCCACCCAAATTATTAGTGGGGGTGGATGAAGGTCCACCTCAAGTAATCAAGTCACTAAGATGTAAGGTGTAGGTAAGAGTTTCAGTAATGTAAACCTGAGCTTAATGCCTGGTAGCTATGGCACACAGCAGACAGGCTTACCTTAAAGACAATGTGTAAAACATTTAGAAGTATCACAATTCACCAAGCAGAATTACATCAAACAACAAAAAACAATAAGAGGCCCGGGAGATAATTGGACAAAGTGCCACGAAAGATTAAAGCCCTCTATGTATGTCAATGGTAGACCGGGGCCAAGGTGCAATCTCAAACCGACAGCATTAGAGATCAGGTCGGATTCACCAAGTTAATTAATCCTAGTGAAAGACTTAAGACAAAAAGTTTGAAAAAGTTTCTAAGTTCCACTTCAGAAACGGACATTGTCACTGCCACTATCTCACAGGAAGACTGTTGGACTTGGACTTGGCCCTTTCTGCAGGGTCATCCCCAAACATTTTACCTTCACCCTACTGTTTTCTGAGCCCATTTTTGTTGGTTTTTAAAACTGTGCACTTTAGTACTGCTAACCAGTGCTAAAGTGCTCCAGCTTTCTCTTTTAAATATGCGATACGATAAGCTTTATTCGATAAAAAATTATCATAAAAGCATTGGGAAATGCAAATATATAGCCAAAGTTAAAACCACAGTTAAAAAGGAGCACAGTGCACATATCAAAAGGTTAGTCCATTAAGTCCAATAAAATCAACATAAAATATACAATTTAAAATAATTTCATACATGAGTATTAATCACCATTTCATATAATCAGGAGGCGACACCCTCTTGTTGCCTCCTGCATTGTACTATTAAGTCAGGTCAGTCATTCGTCTCAAATCCTCTATTTGAGGGCCTGCCGAGCTCTTGCCTGCCGCCTTTAGTCTAAGTAGCCAGGCCCACCCCAGATATTTTGCTAGACCACAGATCAGTGTCAATGAGGAGGTATCTGTTTTCAAAATGCGTAGGGCAGCCACATGGCTCAAAAGGCCTAAGGTTTTGCAGACTGGCTTTAGCCACTTTTCTCTGGCCTTTGTGTAAGCGGGGCATGCCAAGAGAAAATGGGCAATGGACTCCTCAGAATGGCCACAGCTAGGGCAGGGTGCAGGAACCGAGTGTGACCCCTTCCATGAAGATATCACTGAATTAACCAGTAGGGTGCCAAATCTCAGCTTCATGTACAAGGTCCTGTCCCTAGGGACCTGTATAAAGTCGAGATAGGGCTCTAATCTGCGGATGCTTTTAAATTCAAAGAATCCCTCCGTGAGTTTCCCTGCCTGCTGACATGATAACCACGTTTCGACACCCAATCCCAATATGCCCGCTTCAAGTCCAGCTTGGAAGGGGGAATCTGGGTCGCCCATGCCTCGCTTAGGCCGATGAGGCCCAAAAGATGCTTCAAATCAACCAGCCATTTTATCCTGCCTCCCTTGTCTGCCGCCACTAATTCATCAAACCCCGCTGCTTACCTGCCGAGCTCCTCCGTCCTTTTGAGGCGGGCCCCGAAAAGCAAAGGATGAAGCCTGGCAATGTCCTGGATGTGTCTCCTACCAGTGTCGTAAAACAAGGGCTTCAGAGGGGTGGAGGTGGGAAGGGATACAAGGTTTCTTAAAAATCTATTCTCTGAACTGGTTAATTCGGTGACATTCTCCATACCCCGAGGGTAGAGCTTTCCCATCATAAATTGCTAGTGCAGGTGCAACCGGTCTACTAACCGAAAGATACTGTTTTCTGGCGATTGCCCCAGACACCCGCTTATGATTTAAAAGCATTTTGTCTATGTGCAAGGACCACTTCATATTTTTTGAAACTCTGATCCCCAGATAGTCAAAAGACTCAACCATCTCTAGTGGGACCTAGTTTAGGCTGATGTTGTTCCTAAAGCGTTTTGAGGGGTTAATAGTCATCCGCTTAGTTTTGCTAGTGTTGATGGTTAGCCCCTGTTCTTTACAAAATGAGTCAAAATTCTTCAGTAATTTCTGTAGGCCACCTGGGGACTTGGAGATTAGGAGAGTGTCGTCGGCAAAGAGGAGGGTAGGTGTCTTCTCTCCTGCCAACACTGGAGCATCAGTTGTCTCCTTGTTGAGGTGGGCCACCACCCCATTAATAAATATTGAAAATGGGGAGGGGGCCAGCACACAACCTTGGCGTACCCCCCTCCCTACCGCGATTCTCTCTGTCAGCTCCCCTTGGGCCCCAAACCTGATTCTAGCATAGTTATCAATGTGCATCCTTCGTATAAAATCTAGAATGTAAGATGGCATACCCAGATCTCCAAGTACCTGCCAGAGCTTGCCCCGGGGGACCAGGTCGAAAGCAGTCTTCAGATCTATGAAAGCCAGGTACAAACTCCCTTTGCCCAAAAGGACTGACATCCAATAGATCATGAAGAATCTGAGGACCTGGTCCATTGTTCCCACCTTTTGCCGAAACCCTGCTAGGAAGTGTTGTTGGATGTTGCCATCCTCCAGCCAGGTTCTAATCCTCAGGAGAAGAACCCTGCCAACAACCTTCTGAATCACGTCTATAAGGCTGATTGGCCGGTAGTTGGCAGGGTCTTCTCTATTCCCCTTGGTACCACCTCGGCCCCTTTCCAGGAGTCCGGGATTGCAAACCCTCTAACTATCAAATTCATGATATGGAGAATGAGTTGGGCCCAAGGCATGGGATCATGTAGGAGCAGGTCTCCAGGCAGTCCATCTGGGCCTGCTGCCTTCCCAGGAGAAATGCTGTAAATTGCTTGCTCCACTTCCAGGAGGTCGAACCTGTCTGATGTTCCGTTTGCTTCCCAGGTGACCAGACTGGTCTCTGTGGGAAGAGGCTTGGATGACGCTTCCCCCAAATATAAATTGGCAAAGTGGTTCTGCCACTGTGCACAAGTAATATGATTAGACATGGGGTCCGTTAATATCCTGTCTTTACGATTGATTAAATCCCAGAATACTACAGGGTCTCTCTGTGTGGCAGCTGCCTTTAATTCCTGCCAATGCGCCTCCTCCCAACCCTTTTTAGTCTCCACCAATGCCCTTGCATACTCTTTCCTGGCAATTCTGACAGCAGCTGGGTCGTTCAGCCTGATGCTACGTGCGATGGCCGCCCTTTTGTCTCCGCAATCCCTAGTGTACCAGGGATTACAAGACTTTGTATGGTCATGTTTTCTGGCTGGTTTGCCTTCAGTGATAAAAAACGAACTCAGCTTATCTATTGCCGTTTGATAAAAACTCTTCAAGTTAAAATCATTAGATTCCCCCAGGCCATTATACAATGCCATTAACTCACTACTTTTGGCCACAACTTCCTCCCTCACACTTGCTAATAGCCCTTCCTGATGTGAGACTTTATTCCACTTGAGACGTCTTTTGCAGTTTGATGGTATTACCTCTCTGCTTCCCATAGCAGGGCGGTTGAGTTTCTTGGTCCCCCCCCGCTGCAAAATATTATTCATTTGGAGGCAGAGTGGGTTGTGGTCACTATCAAGTGTGGGCACAATTTCCATATCGATCAGATCCTGCCATAACCGATCATCCAAAAGGATGTAATCTATCCTAGATGAGGACCCCACTCTGTTAAAGGTAAATGCCCCATTTTGGTCAGAGTGCGATCTACCATTAACAGCTCTCAGGTCGTATTCCAGGTTGAGAGAGTTAATTTGTATCGCGCGCTGTGACCATTTCTTAATTGGGTCTAGATTGAGGAGCGGAATGGCCCATTTGCCGTCCTCTTCAATGATTCCTGCTTGATCACCCGAACTCAGAGGTTCGAAGGTTACATTAAAGTCCTCAGCTACAATGATGTTTGTTGGGGGCAATATGGTTTCTAAGCTTTCCTCAAGAATGGAAATGACAGGAGAAGTTTGGGCACCAGTTGACCCTCTGGCATAGACATTAAATAGCTCAAGTGACTGGCCCTTGCCTTGCCCTTTGATAGTCAAATGCAGTAAATCAGGAGAAGTGCCAGTGTGTGGGGTGACCACCCAATTGAGACCAGTTCTTATCCAAATTTGTAGGCCTCCCGACGGACGGCCTTTGCCTGAGCTAATAGCAGGGATACAGTATGATGTGTAACCTGATTTGTAGAGTGGAGCTAAGCTCCATGTCTCCTGGAATATGCATACTTCGAATTTATCCACAAAGTTATGCCATTCCGGGAGTATCAGTTTCTTCTCTAACCCTGCTACATTCCATGACAAAATATTCATGCTTGCTACATAGTTCTATTTGTAGTTAGGTCGCTCTGTAGGTTGGAAGAACCCTGTCCTACCTGGGGGCATTCTACAGCAGGACAATGGCCCACAGCAATGCTCTGGCTGTCTAGTAATGCTGAAGCACTTTCATCTCTTGGGTTCGAAGGTGTTGCCAATTCAAAGCTGGCCTCCCCATCCCAGCACACTAGTCAGTCAACCCTATTCAGACCTGACCCCCCCACCCCCCTCCTTGTTCCCTAGGACCTTCCTTCCCATGCAGCTGGCTTCCACCCAGAGGGGCATATGTCTGATTTGGATAGATGAGTGATCAGGGGCAGAGGTACGGAACTCCAGTGAGATTAAATTATCAGCTAAGACAGTATCCTTGAGCCTCACCTCGATACAATCTCTGTCTGAGTTATACAGTGTCATTTGCCTTACGCCCTCAATATCCTTGCGAATGATCGATCTGCATCCTCTTACGTGTCTGAGCCAATGTATAACCTTATTGCGCAGGGAGTCACTCGATTCGTAGCTCTGGCTACCTGAGGTTTTACGAACCTTTACCATATACACTGTCGCCCTACCCTCTTTTGTTAAGCCGATGGGTGGGTCTTTGGTTGCGTGACTGGTAGGCCTCAAGTTATTAGGGATTTGTCGTCCCCCAATTACCACAGAGTTATTAGGTATGGTGACATTGGATCTTCCCGCCCTGACCTCAGAAACAATTGGTGCGGGTGTTGTCCTGATATCATTTAGCCTCTGTGATATGAAATCGACAGCCCCCGACTATTATTAATTGCGGGCTTGTTGGCTAGAACATCTTTATAGGAGGGAGGCGCCAGGGGAGAGGAGTGGGCTGGCGTGCTGGGTGCAGCTGCCGTAGGGCCCCCCCTGGGATTCAGCGTCGCTACCAGCTTCTTTAAACCTTCTACCTCTTTTTGGAGAAATTCTACTATCTTCCATAGCCCTCGGTTTGACTCCCTGCAACCACATCTATTGGCTGTGGGATCAGAGCCTAGTTCAGTGCAGCTTTGCCCCTCCATGAATGTGGAACCCTCCGCCATATGCTCAGGAATCGCAAATCTATTGACACAGGGGATGGGGAGACCCTTGTCAGTTTCTTGCGTGCCAGTGTTGGTCAGTGGCATAGGTGAGGGCATAGGGGCCTTATAAGTAATTGCAGTATCAATATCGACCAAAGGTGCACTATGGACAATAGGGTAAGTTGTTAATGGGGCCTTTTTCTGAAACATCGAGGGGATTACATGCTGTTGGCTATTTGCAGCTGCGTTTTTTAGTTGGGGAAAATTAGTGCTATCTGCTGGGCCAACCTTTTGAGCCCCAGCTACCTCCTCGCACTCTGAAACTAGAATCTCAATTCTATCTAGAACGCAGTTGCTTGCGGCATGTATGGTTTTTTTAACCCTTTTCCCTTTCTTGTTTGCCTACTGCCCCTTCGGTGGTCTTCCTTTTGCCCATTTGCGATCTCTATAGTTAGTCAATCAATGTCCCAAATGTCCAAGGTCCGTGAAGAAAATAGACTTAAGTGGATATAAATAACAGCTGGACCAGTCCAACTTCCAGGTAGTAGTCAAGAGGTCATTAAATAAACAGGAAATGAACAGTACAGTACCTTGTCAAGATGACTCGTTAGAGGAATGACCCAGCCCAGCCACGGCCTGCCCCTGACGGCCACAGCCCTCTGCCCGGGCTCAGCCCGGTGCCGTCCGTGCGCGTCCCGCGACACGGAGGCTCTCGCTGGTATAAGAGCACCTTCCGGGCGGCACAGGGCGTGGCCGACTTCCTCTGGAAAGGGCCGCTGGGGGATGTAGTCCCCAGAGGCGGCAGATGACAAGCAGGCAGGAAGGCTTGTGCGGGCAACAGGGATGGCACGGGAAGGCTGCGACGCTCCTCGATGCTTCTCGACTCCCCTCGCAAAGCCCAGGCCAGTGGCTGTGTGTAGTAATAATTGTTTTTGTCCCCTCAGTGCCTTTAAGCGTTTAAAAAAAAAAAAAATGCAGATTAGTATTGTTAACAGGACTTACATCTGCCTGCTCACACCAAAATGGTTTCGCTCCCTCCACTCCTTTTTAGCAAGCGTGCCAAATCCTTTCCAGGTCAGTTCTTTCCAATCCTCAAATGGTCTAACAGACCAAGCGCTTCCCGTCTCCTTTTTTCTTCTTTTCCTCCCTTGCTCCAGAAGCCTTGTTTCTAGTGTCTGTCAATTGCTCATTCGACTAGCCTAGCCCGCAGAGCGCGAAAAAATGCCAAAAATGCCAACCATGCCCAGAACAAAGGTAGCCTGTGGCACGCACAATGCAGCGCCTCCACCCTTTTACTCCACTCGCCTCTGCACCAAAAGATACACACCAAGGTGGCGTGCGAGACAGCAGAATGCCGAGAACGAGCAGAATCGGGAACCTGTTTGCCGCAACGCACCAGACGGCAATGCAATCTTCGCAGGGGCTCACAGAGCGGTGAATTCTGCACCCCCGTCCTCGGGAAGCTCAGGCATGCCAATACCGAGAGCGTGAAGACAGCAGCAGCAATGGCCCACAAACGCCTTCCGCCATCGAAGACCTCGTGTGTGGGAGGGGCCCCAACAGCTCGACCCTGGATTCCAGCAATGGAAAGATGCACTTTACAGAAACATTAGAGAATACAGTATAGAAACCTTTGTTTAGTTTATTCTTTTAAATATGATAAATTGGCACATTTAATTTACTTTTATATCCCTAGTACCCAGGGCTGTAAATAAATGCTACTAGTGGGCCTGCAGCACTCACTGTGCCAGCTACTGAAGTAGCGTTTTAAACATGGCCTAGGCCTGTCATTGCAGCCTGTGTGTGCACAGTTTAAACTCAATCTGGTAAAATAAACTTTTTGCCCGGCCCAAACCTCCCTCTTTACTACATATGGGTTACCCCTATGGTAGGCCCCAAGCAGCCCATAGGGTAGGGTGTAGTGTATTTAAAAAATGTTGGACATGTACTTTTAACTCTTACATGTCCTTGTGCTGAAAAACTCTTAAATCGTTTTTATACCACTGCAAAGCCTACCTCTCCCATAGGATAACATTGGGTTAACTTATTACATTTAATAAGTGATAACTTTCAACTGTGAGTAGGTGGGAATGTCGATTTATGTGTCTAAAGAATTGTACTTTAAAGCAATCTTTAATAGCCACAGTTCTCAAAATGCCCCTCTTAGAAAGTTTGCATTTTCTTGTCCTAACCATTTGGTGTCTGCTGCCTGGGCCACATGACTACGGGTAGCTGGCAGTTGGTCTTTGGGTATTGCTCCCAGACAGACAAAGTATAATCGGTGTTGGCCAGATGGGCCACCTCTGGCTTTATGAGGGAAAGGGAATGTCACCAACAACATCACAAAGACTCTGCCTGAGCACATTCACAAAGGGCTTGACACTAGTCTTTTGTGACCCCACACAAGCTGAAGCCAGGGCAGGGAGGCAGGAAATTGCATATACCTCTGAGGGTGGAAACCTCCAGAACATTCTCCTACTTCACAGTGGGCACCAGGTATAAATAATGGACCCTCAGACCCAACTTTTCAGTACACCTCTGGACCTGTGGAATACTCAGAAGGTCGGCTTTGCTGTTCTGCAAGAAGGACTGCTACTGTGCTGCTCTGCTTCCTGAGTGAGAAGTACTGGACCTGCATCTTGAACCCAAGGACTAGTTGGGTGGCCACCTGATCAGAGTATCAGGGACAGAAAAGGCTCTAACCACCTTGAACCTGGCATCTGAAATCTGTCTGCTTTGAGTCTTACCCCCCAAATAGTGCCCCCTCAGTCCTGGACCCTTGGAAGTAGGTCTGCAGGTGCTCTGCCAGCCTAGCTGTGGTCCTGTGGTCAGATCCGACGCAGGGAGACGCATCTCCTTGGAGCTCCACTTCTGAACTGCTGCAATACAGTGCATCCCAGCGCACAGTATCCTCAGAACTGCTGCTGTGTGATGCATCCTCAACGCAGGCATTTGCATTGCAAGTCACTCATTAACGGGCATCCTCGACCACGACTTCACAACGGAGCTCAGCAGCATTTTCCGAATTGCTGAAGAGAGATGCATCTTCGACATAGGACTTCACAAAGCAATCCCTTATCAATGGCATCCTCGACGACAATGCAGGACTCCACATCGTAGTCCAGCAGCTTCTTCGGAACTGCCGCTGCACAATGTATCCTTGAAGCTAGTTCTCACAATGCTCCGCAACCAGATTTTAAGGTACTTTATTTAGTGTTCTAACTTGGTCCCAGTATCCAGCCTGCGCCTCATCGTGGTTGGCCTGAACTTGTAACATTGTCCCGTTCGGGCAAGAGCAGATAACCACAGTTTTCACTTTGTGAATCTAGGCGCTATTTTTTTTTTTTTTTTGGCAGAGTTTTATATAGCGCGTACTATACCCGACCCGAATCAGGTATCAGAGCGCTTTACATATCACCAGTTACGTTACATGAGGACACACATTCATTTTAGGGATGGGGAGATTAAGTGATTTGCCCAGAATCACGAGAAACTTTAGCGTTGTTACCGTCGAGACTCGAACCCAGATCCCCAGGTCCGAGGTCGAGCGCCCTAGCAGTATTTCTGTTTCTATTGATTGGAATGTTTGTCATTTTGGTCTCAAATAATGTATTATATTTTTCTAAATTGGTGTGGGAGTTTTCTTGTTCTGTGTTTGCAACGTATTACTGTTTGTAGAGTGCTGCATAAATACTTTGTACATTGCCTCTAATTTAAGTTTGACTGCTTCTTGCCAAGCTACCAGAGGGTTAAGCTCAGGTAATTTTGGGGTTTGTCGTGTCTCACCCTAACAGCGTTTCTGGTGGCTGCTTGAGTAGGGTTTTACCCCCCTCAACCAGCCACCCATTTTCTAACAAAGACATTGAAATTTCTGCTAAGTCCCAACACAGAATAATGCTGAAACTGTAGCTGCTGCTGTGGACCCGAAAGATGGATACCTTAAACAGGTTGGTCCCAGTGCAGAATGAGACTTAGCTGTGTTTTTTGGAGGTGTCCGGATGTTTACCTGGATGAAACTGAAATACAGTCCAACGCTGTGGAACTGCCAGTAGGAGACATATGTTTGCAGGCTCCACTGAAGCTCTGCAACAAAGGTTTTTAAACGTTCCTAAACTTTCATCTGGTGCCCAATCAACCACAGTAGTGCACTTCTAACACCCCCAGGACCTATTAGGAAGGCACTTCGAGACTCTTAGGGTATCAGGCAGAGGCCAACAGCAGGGCTCAGTTACTGCTGATCAGCTGACACTTCAGGAAAAAGGTGTCTTGCAGGTTATTGTGTCCCTGTTGTAACACTGTAACACAGGTCATCCAACTGATTATTGGCAACCACTTCTTTCTGCTAGCTACAAGTGGGAACAGGTCCAGCCCTTACGGTCCCCTCAAAGGACTCAAATAGCAGGTGCAGACCTTCTTCTATTACTACGCAGGCCTAGAGATTGTTCTGAGGATGGTGCTGGGGTGCCACATTCATACCTGACACAGCTAAGTGAGAGTGGTCGTCTCTAGCCAATGGGGTAAATGATCCCAGAGGCAACATTCCGCACTTTTGCAGCAGGTCTTGTTTTCTCTACTGAAAATAATACAATAGTGCACCTAATTCCCAAAATCCAAACTCCTTGACAGTCCTTGTATGCCCATCCAGAGGTGAGGCATCTGTAATGAGCAGTCCCCTCCTCTGGTCACTCACAACCAGTTCTGGGGTGGCTTTCCTCCCGCGGGGTTTAGTGGGGCCTCTCCAGGTGTCCCCAACATTTACATGCGACAAAGCAGGGACTTTGAAGTTAATTAAGTTCTTCAGCCCAACCCACTGTTCTGCTCAAGCACTTGATGGAACGGCTGCGGGAGAGCTAATGCAAATTAGGCCCCAGGAGCTTCAGGCACGGAAAAGGTAACTTTGAATATAGTTATTAAAAAATTCAACCCACCTTTGAAATGGGCTTTTAAAAAATATTATAAAGAGTGGTTAATTATTTTCCTAACTGGTCCCAAACATGAGATATAGAATAATATTGTAATCTGTACTCTAATTTTCTTTACAGGCTTACCCGATGGATGGTGGAGACAGATATCTGCACAAAAAGGACATATTGCAAGTACAGGGCTCTAAACTGGATAGTTAGACCACCAAAGGCATGGACGGATTATACACCATCACCATTTCAGGTTGTACTGAGCCTTATCTCCAGGGTCTGTCGAGAATTTGAGGCAGCTGTCGGGCTAATAGTGAGAATGCACAATCAAAACAGACGAATCCCTCCCAGGGCTCGCATCGGAGTGGTCTGCAGGGCAGGGATACCGTGCCCAGAGCCAGACGGGCCCCGGAGACTGAGTAGCCTGAGCATTTGGGCCTATGGTATTTGGTTCCTCTTTAATTGATGAGTGCTGTCGCTAGTGGTAACCCCGTGCTGGTTTGTTTTCGATACTATGGCTGAGGTCTCATTCCAGCCCTGGAAGGTGTGGACACTACACACCCTGACTGTTTTGGGGAATGTTGGGTAATGTTGGGTGGGGAGGATCCATTGGAGGAACCGCTTGGTCCATCATGTTTGGGGCCTGGGACGGGATCCCGCCGCAACAGATACTCCTTGTTCTTCGATGTATGGTGGTGGGAGGAGACGGGGGTCTTAAGAGGATTTTTATTGTTCGTTTTAAGTGCTATGCGCCATACAAGCAATTCCTAGGTACATCACCCTCACATTGTCTACCACTATGCATGGTAAAACTCAGGAATGGCCCACACTACAGTTAATTCTCCACTGGGGGAACTCAACATCTTAGCCTGGAACGCGGAAGGCTTATTGAATGAGGTTAAACGGGGGGCCATGCTCCATCTAGCAAAGCCGATGTCCAGATATTACAAGAGACATATCTCCAGGGTACCAAAGCCCCTTGCCTTTTCCGTTATGGGTTTGCCACGGTGTATCACTCAGGCTTCACTAGGCTTCACTCGGGTTGCATGAGACATGGCCGTTCTTATTCCCCGCAGAGTGCCACTCCAGGTCATACAGCATTGGTCGGACTCCGGAGGCCGTTACACAGTTATTTCCAGCAATATAGCCGGTGAACAGATCACAATCGGGAGTGTTTACGCCCCTCCCCCCCTCAGCCAGACATTCATAGACAAAATGAGACAGCTATGGGGAGTTCTCCTGGGCACCACAGAATGGATCCATTAGATAGATGGTGAGCTAGGCTGCAGGAGCGCCCTCGCTAGATCTAAATTGCACACACTGGCATATACACCAGGCTGGGCCCTCTGAAGCTGGGTTCACATATGCATCGTCGGTCCACCCCACCTTCTCACGCCTCGACTATTTATTCCTTCGACACAGCTGTGTACACAGAGAGACCTACACAACTATCCTGCCTTGGGTTCTTTCCGATCATTCGCCGGTCCAACTTAGGCTGCGCCTGCACACTCGTCGAGCCCCATATCAGTGGCGTATGTTCCCATGGCTGCTCTGTGGTGCAGATTACCAGGAGATGCTCCATAGGATCGCTGCCTATCTTAGCTTCAATACCGTGAGCTCCCCGTCCCTGATTATTCTCCGGGAGGTTCTTAAGCCCACGATCAAAGGGGCAGATATCAGTTATCGTACGGGGAGAAGCAGCGCGGGCTGGCGCAGACACCGGACTTAAAGTACCGTCTGGTCCTCCTAAAATCCCAACTGGTGGAGAATTCCGACCCGTGTGCCCGCTTTAATATACTACACGTGCAGCAGCAGCTTCATCAGCTACATACAGATAGTGCCAAAGAGGCCTGGTTGGCGACCCAATATAGGATATATCAATGGGGAGATAAGTCCAGCCAGATGCTCCATAGACTCTGCCAGGCCAGAGCGTCCCCGACGCAGGTCCCCAGACAAAGAAATGTGCACTTCCCCCCAGGCCATGGTTCAAGCCTTCGCTGATATTTATGCTGCACTGTATGAGAAACGCGAAGTCATTGCTGAATCCCTTATAGATGATGTTTCACAGATATCCTTCCTCGTTGCCTCTCGGACGATGCGTCCATATCCCTCGACTGGCTTCATGCAGCATTATCCAATACTCACCCGGGTCGCACACAGGGACCGAACGGTATCCCGGGCAATTTCCTGCACCCTCACATGGGGACTCTTGGACTGTGTCTGCTCAAGGCACTGCGGGAGTCCTCCTAGCAGGGCGTTTTGCCCCTGGACTGGCGACACGCCAAAAATGTAGTCTTCCTCAAGCCGGGCCGCCCTCCAGAAGGGCTTGTATTGTCCCATCTCATTGTTGAACTTTGAGCCTAAATTGCTAGTAAAGGTCCTTGCTGACCGCCTCCGCACGTGTATTCAGGATCTGGTGCATCCAGATCAGTATGGTTTCATGCCACAACACTACACCAGACACAATATCAGACGGGCCCACAATACAGAGGCTGAAGCCCACCGCCTAGGCCACCCCACAGCGGTCCTGCAGGCAGACATAGATAAAGCGTTTGATTCACTGAGCTAGACCTATCTCTTTAAACTCTTAAGAGGTCGTCAACCTGAGACCGCACTTGCGGGCCTATGTGAAATTATTATATACAGCCCTCACGGCATCGGTGTGTGTGGCCGGACATTGCTCAGCCCCCTTCTCCATCTGCAGGGGGACCAGGCAAGTGTGTCCCCTCTAACCGCAGTTATTCACCTTGGCGATCGAGGCCTTAGCTGCCTGGGTGCGCCTGGACTCTGTCTGACTAGGCTGGTCACCCGAGTGCACAGACAGGATTGTGCTGTATGCTGACGACACCCTTTTCTTGATATCAGATCCCTGGGCCTCTGGGTCCCGGGTGCTCCAAATCCAGCGGATTTTTGGAGAGACCTCCGGGCTATGTGCTAATCTGTCCAAATCAATCCTGTTCCCCATTTACAGTAAACAGAGGTGCCAGGCTTGGGCCTTGCAACTAATTATCGCGAACACAGGCTTGAAGTACCTCAGAGTGTATATTACGCAGTGCCCTCACGAGGCTTGGTTGAGCAATTTAGCCCTGCTACTCCCTTCGCTCCGAGAAGAGACAACGGTGTGGTCTCATCTGCCCCTTTCACTATACGGTAGGTACACCATTTTTAAAATGGTGTCTTTATGCTGACAACACCCTGTATCGCTGTATCGATTGCAGAATTATCCATATACTATAACACCGTCATGGTTCCTCCAAATGAATGCACTCCTGAATAGGTGTTTGTGGCAGAGGGGTGCGGTCTGGGTGGCTCTTGCAACATGTACCCAGTCTACGTACTGCGGTGGAATTGCAAGGGCTGATATACGGGCATATTATTGGGCTTTGCAGTTACTAGTAATTAATGAATGGTGGTACGGTTCTCAGGCGGACCCGGCTTATGCCGTGGAAAGGCTCTTCGTTGCGGATACCTACCCCGCTGCTCCACCACTTATACAGCAGCTCGTCCTTGGAGACGTTTCCCCCACCTGCCGGACAGTTATTCAGATTTGAAGGCGGGTGGTTCAGTATAGGGGCTGGTGGGGTGTGCTGACTGGGGCTACTACCCTCTGGCAGGGGTCTCACCTCCGGCCTGTCTCGGCACTAGAGGGTTTCCGTAGGTGGGACGATATCAGGATTTCCACTCTTGGGGATATTATGTAAGGTTCCACACTTAAGTAATTTCAGAGGTTGCAGGCAGACTTCGCCCTTCACAAATCACAGTTCCATAGGTACTTGCAGCTCCGCCAGGCCCTGTACCCCCAGATATAACATCTCACGTCTCTACCAGAGTTTCACCTGCTGGAGGGCCGGCTGCTGATGGGTGACCTGGGGGCCCGCAAAATTTGGCTAACCTACCAAACACTCACTACACGCTTGAAAATCAATATAAACCAGACCCGGGCGGCATGGGAGGCAGACTTGCCCGCTCTGACAGAAGACGATTGGACTGAGACGCTCGCTAGTCCTAGATATCCCGCGGTCTCCACTAGATACAGGCTGATCCAATTTAAATATCTCCACAGGATTTATTACACACGGCTCTGCCTCTGGAAGATGGAGGCCTGTCTGTCTCCGCTGCGATTCGGATGAGGGATTGTTTCTTCACACGGTGTTGAGCTGTGGGGCACTACAACACTTTTGGTCGGGCGTCCTGTCTTGCATGGGGCGGGTTTTATCTTTGGACATTCCTGCAGCCCCTAGATTGACACTCCTTCACAGCACTGAGGGCACAGGGGGGGGAACAGATACAAACAACACCTTCTGTTCTTGGGCTTTACTTTGGCAAAGCGTGACATTGCACAGCACTGGAAGGACACGTCCCCACCCGGTGTAGCGAGTTGTAAGAAGGCCATGGATAGATCTATGTCAGCAGAGGTAGTGGTGTTCCAGGCGAGGGGCTGCCCACAAAAGCATGGGAAGATTTGGGCCAAGAGGGCAAATATCGGGGTATCGATTTGTTCTTAATGTCACGACCCGTGACTCAAGATCCTCTGGAACGGCTGGTGGTAAATGATTTACTGGTTTAATGTGAGGGACTCATGTAAATGTAGACGGAATTCCATTTGATGTGCATGTTCTATGTTGGTGATGGTATGTATGGCGCGCAGTTGGGGGAGGGGGGTGGGGGTGGTTGTTGGTCAGATGTTCTGCAGACCCGCTGGGGGGAAAATTTGCAGTACCTAAAGCCTTTACAATATGCCTTACATTTATATGTTTCTTGTCGGGCTCGGCCCATCTGGTACTACAGAAAATCAATAAAATCCGTTGTTAAAAAAAAAAAAAAAAAAATAACTGGACCAGTGTTTTTAAATGTAAGGTCAATTGATTTGCATGTAAGGTAAATTGTTTTGAATAAAAGGTCAATTGTTTTGTGGCAAATCATTGATAGAGAGGTGAAAAACTTCGGAGGGCAACTTGAACCTATAACACTAAAGCATTACTTGGTGAATTCAGCAGAAAAGAAAGAGGCTTTTAGAGATTTCGGGTCAGATGCATCATGGATTTTGCTCCTCGCAAATGGGCCAAATTGCAGAATCGGCCTGTTTGCGATCGCAAAAAAATACATTTCTGATGCAGCAAACCCAATTTTGCGATTCAGTAACCTGTTATCGAATCACAAAATGGGTTTATGATTCGCTAATTGGAAGGAGTGTGTTCATGGCGTCCCTTCCAAATAGCGAACCCTAAGGGTATGCATCAATGTTTTGTGACCGTAAATGCAGTCGCAAAACATTCGCATTTTACTACCCATTCGCAAATGGGTAGGTGTCCCCTAGGGACTCCTTTCCCTTTGTGAATGTTAGTAAAATCATTTTTTAAGAGCAGGCCTGCTCTTAAAAATTGAAAACAAAACTTTATTTTTTTTAAAAGGCATCCCGTTTTCCTTTAAGTTAAAGGGCCTGCATTAAAAAAAAAGATTTGCTTTATTTAAAAGCAATTACAGACATGATAGTCTGCTGAGCCCAGCAGGCCACCATCCCTGGGATTTTTGCAATTTGTAGGGGGTCGCAAATTGAGACCTACCTTATTAATATTCATGAGGTAGGTCATTTGCTATACCCTAGGAATCGCAGAAAGTGTTGAACACACTTTCATACATTCCGTTTTGCGATTTCCTAATTGCGAATCACAAAGATTTGCAATTAGGAAATCGCAAAACAGGGCCTTCATACAGCTGGCCCTTCAACTCAAAGCTGTATTGGATTGAGTTTCAGAGTGATACAGATAAATGAAACACATTTTAGAGCTCTGAGAACTTTTTAGACTCTCATAGGCAGAACTACTAGTAAGTGATATTTCCGAACTAGAAATAATCAATGCTATACAAAGCTTTCAAAATGTAAAAATGTAAGGGAACTAAAGAGCTGCTAAAAGAAAGCTAAAAGAATAAACTCCACATTTGACTTTACTACTCATTCAGTGTTTTGAAACTAAAACTGCACCATGTATATTGTGTGAAGTAATCATAACAGTGCATTTGAAACATGGGAGAAAGACTGACTGGGCTGGCTAGACTGGCAACGGCACCCTGATGGAAAGATTAAAAATCCTCTTCTATTCTTTAATTGGCAAGTCGATGAAATAATGGTGTAGGACTTACAATTTATAATGGCTTCGAGCACAAAAATATCAGTTGGGGGAAGTATAAGAAACAGCCCTTTTGCCTTATAAGTAAAAATCACCCCGGATAACAGCCCTTTCTTCTCGAGCCGATTAGCTCTTCAATACTGCTAGAGATGCTAGCAGAAAGATGGCCCAGGTGGTTTTTAGCTGGATGACAGTAGGCAGATCTTACTCAGTAAGGGAGGTGCTATTAATAGCATGACAAGCAATACTTTCACTAGAACCTATATTACATGGATGACAAAGAGCTGCATTCCATTTGCTGGACTTTACTATAGTCAGTATTCATTACATTTCGGTGGTAGCTTGTGATGCTGAATATGAGGACATAATAATATACGTGGAGAATTCGGAACTATGCACATTGGCTAACATTCACGGAGGGGCGCACACAGATTCACACTTTCTTCCAACTGATTTGGGTTTCTTATCTTATAGGAGTTTATAAAGCGCCTGGTGAAGCCTCCCGGCGTGTCCCCGCGCTTAGGAGAGAGTATTACTTGGGCAGAAGAAGAAACAGGCAGCAACCAGTGAAATTAGTTGATGAAAAGATGTGTTTTTAGAAGTTTCCTAAAAGATGTTTCGCTTTTTTCCTGTCTAATATTCATGGGGAGGGTGTTCCACTCCTTGGCCGCAAGAGTGCGAAAGGACCTGCCACCAAGTCTGGCTTTTTTTGGGCGTGTGGTTTTAAGCAAGCCTGTTCCCTTAGAACGTAAGGATCTGGAGGGTTCATAAAGGGAAACTAGGTCGGACAAATAGGAGGGTGCTCTCTGATGAATGATCCTATGGCACCAGAGGAGTGCCTTGAAAATGAGTCTCTTTCTAATGGGCAGCCAATGCAGAGCATCCAAGGAAGGTTTAGATGGAGCTCTGCGCGGGAGTCTGAGCACAAGGCGCGCCGCTGAGTTTTGCAGGACCTGCAGCTTTCTAATGTACTACTGGTACAAGGTTTACTGTACGGTACTGTAGAGAACTTGGTACTGTGGCTTTAGGTATGGCATTTTAGGATAAAATGCTATTGACATATTTAGATGAGTCGCAATTGTATTCCTCGGCACTAAATAACGCATATTCAATAGTGAATAGAAAGCTTATATTTTAGGTCAAATGTTTTGTGATAACATCACCAAAAAAGGTGGCCTGATGGCATGAGTTTTGTGCACTAAATTGTAGACGAGACTGCAGGTAAGATTGATAAGGAAAATGCACTTAGTAACAAAGGCAATCGTGTTTCTTAAAAAGGTTTGCACGGGCTAACAAAAGCACATGGATACAATTGATTCACTTACGGGGGTCGCTGTGTAAAGGAAGAGAGGTGCATCTCCACTTCACTACATACAGCTAGGGAGTCCAATTTACACAGATTCAGGGTGTATTGGTTCCGAGGCTTTCCAAAGAGAATGTTAAAATATATGACACTATGATTACATAAGAAAGAACAAAATGTATTACTCATGAATATGGTCCATCCTGGGAGTCCGGTGACATATATGAGAAGACCAAGTGGTATGTAAATGTCCCAAGAACGCCAAGATGATAGGGCTATACCATAATACTTGCTCACTCGTAACGCATTTCATAATACACGGGAAATTCGCTTTCAAAATATAATTTTTCAAACAGGTAAATGATTAGGAGCAAGTGAAAATCTGGACTAAAATGTTTAAGTATATGGAGTCAAAAGAAGAGACAATAATTTAATTCTGGGATTATGAATGTAGGCCATTATTACGACGTGCTGCTTTGTTAAAAAACAAAGTACTACTACCATGGGCCTTGAGTACAATTATTATATTCAGGTTTTGTTTCCCATTCCTGAAAAGTTTACTCAATAAGCAAAGGGCGATGGTAATACTTAGCAGAGTCGTTTCCGATTGTCACCATGTAAATGCGTTGTCATGCTTACAGAATAATTAACTGGAGGAAAGGAAGTTGGACACAGGCCTCCATTTCCAAACTTCTGTATTTCAAAGGAGTGGTGTCATATCGACGAAATAACTTCAGACCCCTGTGAAATATAGGATTTGAAACCCCTGTTTTTATGAAATAAAAGTCGCCAAACCACTTCATACTTAGTATAAAATAGTGTAAATCTGTCCGAGGTTGCCATCGAGAGAAGATCTGGAGACACCAATTGGTTGGTAAATATCACCAAAAACTGATTGGACTATATTTCACATTATTTCTTATATATTTTTTATACTACCTGTTTGCTTAAAGGACATTGGCTTGAAAATTGTGTTATTTCAAGCAGGGACATGTTTACTGAAACATTAAGTGAATTACTGGAACTGTAATCTTTTTTGTAGGAAAAATACGTGGTTATCTACTTAAACATATAGAATTTTAGAAATACATTAATGTGCTTTGTAAAAAAAAAATTCTGTTTGTGAAGATTAAGATTGTCGAAGCTGCAATATGCTGCTAACATTAGCAACTCTTTGGAATTATTAGAATGTTCAAGTTAAATCTTGTCAGATAATTAGCCTCATAATTATACCCTCAAATTCGGGATTATTACGATGTCAAACACATGAAAGCATCTGAACATCTCAATATGCAACGGTTCAGAAGACTTAAGTATTTTGAAATGAACAGCTGAACTTTGGAGAAACAAGATATAGACAGTTTCTTAACAGAAATATCTGGAAAGCAAAATTAACCAATCTGCGTTCGGTTTTGGGTTACTGTAGCACGGGGGTCGTTGACAAATATTTGTGATTTTAACTTTTCATCTGCATATCTTGACTCTTACTTACTGTGTCTAGGAACCTGCCTCTCCAGCATCCAATAAGTATACAGGCACCGTCAGGACTCCACTAGGGTACGGTCACTCTAAAGAGCATTTTCAGATGACTGGCAGCAGTGTTTGAGCAACCCAAATAGTTTTCCACCTAGAGACAAATGCTTTGACAAATTGTGTTGGGAATGCTTAGGGTGCAATGTTTCGGAATACGTATTGAAACAGTTGCTGCGCCAGAGACAGTGTAAATAACAAAACAGTTTGGGCTGCAGCAGGTCATCTCGACGGTCTACGCACCAGACCACACACTTTGCCCAACAACCGTTATAAATAGATGAGGTAAACGGGTGCTTGACTCCAAGGATAAAGTCTTTTATGTCAAGAGGTAAATCCGAACCACCCAGTGCAGGACCCTGACTGGTTGAGGCAGGAGGTCCTCCTGGAGAGGTAGCCAGATCAGGGGTTAAATGCTCAGACTGATCATACTGAGGTACCACAGTCGCATGCTGGCCCAATCCGGAACTAGCAAAGTGAGCTAGGCCTGGTCTGTGCTGATCTACTTCAAAACTTGAGGCAGAAGAGGCTGAGGTGGGAAGGCATATTACACGGCCTCTGCGACTCTGGGCAATAGCTTGCTTAATCTTCACTACGGCCCCTCGCGGCGGGATGCCTGGCTTTCACCTTGTGGATACCCTGCTGGGGTTATCTCACAGGGGAATACCAGGACGGCTTCCCAAGGCAAGCTCCTTGATGCCTTCGGGTGATACGTGCGCTATATAAATTGCAATACATTTACATTTACATTTACTGCATCATACTGCAGTTAGATTGTGTCTTCTCCAGAGTGCAATAACTGTGACACTGTGCGTTCTCTCCGGGGGTGAGAATATCCAACGAAGGCATGCCCCACAGATCGAAGCTAGCTTGAGCCACCTCCGTATGAAGATGCCATTCTTGCCAGCTGAGGTCTGCTGAGCTTGTCTGTCCTGGCATTCAGCTAGCTCACCACGATTGGCTATTCAATAGATCATTTGATGGTCTAGAAGTTTCCAGAGACATGGTGACTCCTGGCACAGGATCAGTTACCCCTACACCGCCTTGCTTGTTTCACTACCACATGGCAGTTGTGTTGTGCATTAAGAACTGAACCAACTTCCTCTTTGTGGATTGGAGGAAGGCCATCAGAACCAACATAATGATGCAAAGCTCCAGAAGGTTGTTGCAGACCTTCTGCCACACTAGAATCAAACGGCCCTGATAATTACCTCTCCAGATAACCAAAGCAACCAAACAAATGACGAATTTGCCACTATGCCACCACTGTGAGCTTTGGATGGGGCAGTTAGAGCAGCCAGCCCCAAGTGAGTTTGGCATCTAACGGCCGCCACTAAATGTTTCAGGCTGCCTGTTTCAAAACGCAGATGTTGTTGGAATGGCTACCCTAGTGCTGTACACACTGAAGGTTGGGGTTTGCATGTGCCAACGGGCATGTGGGAGCAGCAGAACACACAAATCCAACAGGCCAAGAAGCCACAGAGCTGCCCGTGCCAGAACACAGGAGTGAGCCAGAAACATTTGGATCATAACCTGAACGGGCCTTATTCGCAATGGGGATGGAAAGACCTTGAATGCCACCATGTCCAGAATGGCCCCTATAAAAGCGAATCCTCTATGCAGGCTGCAGGTGGCATGTCAGCGCCTTGATTGGAAACCACACAAGTGTGGTGACCATTGTCTGTACTTGGTCTGTAATTGACTGCAATGAGTCCAGCTTTACCAGCCAGTCCTCGAGGTACAGAAATACATGAAGCTCCAACCACCACTATCATCTTTGTAAACACCCAAAGGAAGTGGTGAGTCAGATGAGTAGAATGGAAAGTGCTCAAATGCAACCTGGAACTGTCGAAAGCATCTGTGGGAATGCAGGACGGGCACCTGAAAGTTCAAATCTTGTAAATCTAGGGACAACTCCAGTCACATGGATCAGAGCACATAGAACCTGGGCCAAAGTCAACACTGGTGTTCAGAAATCCATAGTCTAGAATCACCCTGAGTTCTTCACCTTTTTGGGACACTAAAAAATAATGGGTTTAACACTCGTTGCCTTTCTTTACCTACATAACCTTCTCTACAGCCCCTTTGATCAGTTGCAATAGAACTTCCTAAACAAGAATGGAACAAAATCAGATGGCATGGGGAGTGATAAGGTAAAGTTTATTGTTTAGTTATTAAAACCTTAACAACTTTACTATTCATCACAGCCATAATTAAAATCTTAAATTTTTAAAATAATTCATCAGTTCAGTTTGTCAACAGTGGAATATAATACAATTTTAAAATATACTGTTAGCAATAAGAGCACTCTAAAATCAGAGCAAGAGATGCTAGAACAGATGTGCTCCTGTTTTTTACAGGACGAGGGATCGTAAGCCAGAAGAAATGCGTTACTTACCTGTAACTGCAGTTATCCAGTATTGGTGTCTTTCATAGATTCACATGCCTGAATCATTCCCCGTCGTCGGGATGGGAGTCCCCGGTACATAAATAAGTAATGTCCTATAGACATGTAGAGAATAGTAGGCCTATAGGCCTCACCTTAGTAACATATCCCTGTCCTTTTATAAAAAAGACCAAACTCTAGAGAAGAGCCAATCAGCTGTCACCTCCCTCTAGAACCTTCCTGGCAGGAGCCTCAGTCCCTCAGATTTTTGTACGCACTAACCTAAGTAGGCGTGTTACTGAGAGAATTAGGTGAGTCCTTCCAGGGAAGGCGGGAGGGTTGCATGTGAATCTATGAAAGACACAAAAACTGGATAACTGCAGTTACAGGTAAGTAACGCATTTCTTATCCAGTATTAAGGGTGTCTTTCATAGATTCACATGTCTGAATCAGAGTATCAAGCAATCCAGAGTGCACATTTCTGATGGTACAGTATATACAAGTCATTAGATAATACATATCATGCGACTAGTAACAGCCAATAGACATCAATAAGAAGCATCATGTAAAGAAATGTGCATTCCAGAGAAGAATGGAGGGACGGAGGAAGGCTCACCTCAGTGAAATAGATGGCGTAATACTGCTTGTCCCGCTGCTGCATCTTTCATCAGCTCTGTATCCAGACAGTAATGTCTAGTGAAGGTATGCGTCGACTTCCATGTTGCCGCTCTGCAAATGTCAATGAGTGGCACCCCTGCAAAGAGTGCCATAGAAGTAGACATAGCTCTCGTGGAGTGAGCTCTCACTTTAGAACGTAGTGGCTCTCCAGCTTGGTCATGACAGAAAGCAATGGCTGCAGAAATCCACCGGGAGATGCTCTGCTTGGTAAGTGGTAGACCCCTCCTAGGTCTGCTGTAAGCTACGAACAGCTGGTTAGACATTCTGAATGCTTTTGTCTTTTCGATGTAAAATTTCAAGCATCGTTTGAGATCCAAAGAATGTAACGATCTTTCAGCTGCTGTACTTGGATTTGGAAAGAAGGAACGTAGAACCACTGGATCATTTAGGTGGAAATCCGACGGAACTACGGAATAAACCTCGGATTGGTTCTCAGGATAACTCTGTTGTTCTTAAACTGTACAAAAGGATCCTGGATTGAAAACGCCTGCAGCTCACTCACTCTCCTTGCAGAGGTTTGCGCAAGGAGAAGCGCTGTTTTCCAAGAGATATACTTTAGGTCAGCTCTGTGCACTGGCTCGAATGGATGTTTCATGAGCTGATTAAGAACCACATTCGGATGCCAGGTAGGTGGCAACATCCTTACTGGTGGGAAAGACCTGTATAATCCCTTTAGAAATTTCTTGAGCCACTTGCTTGACCAGAGGGATGGACCCGTTGAAGTTCTCTTATATATATATATATATATATATATATATATATATATATATATATATATAAGGTTTTAATTGTGTGCTCGCGCTCCTCCCCGCACACTTACCTACATTATAACTTTGGCAAAATCACCGCCGTTTGAGCGGGTCCGGCTCCGGGGATTGTCATTTTCGCTCAGAGCGCAGTGGTGACGCGCAGCAGTTGCGCCTTCCCTGTGCTTGAGTCGTGCCAGAGTCCTGCCCGTCTGCGCCCGTCAGCGCTAAGGAGGCGCGGGTCGCGGCAGGACTCCTAGCTCTAGTCTTCTTGCCATGTCGTTACCTATTATTACCTACTTAAGGGAGGATCTCTTGACCATCCGAGGTCGGATTACTAACTGCGACCACCCACCTGTGGGTCCGCTATGTGGTCCTTACCGTTGTATATGTGGAGGATGGTCCTTGGACACCCCTGCTCTTATTCGATCGCAGGAGCTGCCAGCATCACACAAAAGCACGGTAGGATTGCGTTATCTTTGCGTTTGGAATCTAAATGTTAGATCACTGGTTAAACATCATCTGGAGGTTTATGACCTCATCAAGGACGAGTCCCCTGACTTGTTCTTCTTGACTGAAACTTGGCTGCAGGACACGGATACCTCCATCCTTAACCTGGCCTTCCCCCCTGAATATTCCACCTTCACGCTTAACCGTGCTACTAGGGGGGGAGGCATTGCGATGGCCATTAAGTCATGTTATCCGTACGAGTGGAAGGTCTTAAAACTCCCAGGATGTGAGATCTTTCAATCAGCCATCATTTTACCTTCCCTGGCATGCTGATATATCGCCCACCAGGCTGTGATTCTGCCTTCAGGGCAGCTCTCCCGGACGTAATTAGCACAGAGGCACTAGGATGTGCTAATGCACAAGTTACTACTTGTGTAACAATATATCTGTAAGAGACATTAGTTAGTGATAGATTCCTTACCTTAGAATATCCCCAGGCGTCAGACTGGATCCGGAAACTTTTGCGTAGCAATACCCCATGCGCGCCGGTAGGCGTCGTCTGCGGCTCTGCGTCCGTCGTCGGCGTCGTGAGCGCCGGGATGACGTCGTTGGAGTACTTAGACGGCGCCCATGCGCGCTGACGTCAGTTCTGATAACACAGCTTTTCCGCGCCAGATACGCAGAGCCATGATAGAACTAACACTGGTGCCATGAAACTAGGGCCCTGAAAGGGGATGACCTTAACGCTAGATATCGGTTCGCAGAACGGGGAGGATGGGTGGGTCGGTAAGGAATCTATCACTAACTAATGTCTCTTACAGATATATCGTTACACAAGTAGTAACTTGTGCATCTGAAAGAGACACGTTAGTGATAGATTCCTTACCTTAGAATAGATACCCCAGCAATACCAACCCCGGTGGTGGGTCTGCGAACCAATATCACACCAGAAAGTCCTGGAGGACGGAACGGCCAAAGAAGCCATCCCTCCGGACTTGACTGTCCAGGCAGTAGTGTCTTGCGAACGTGTGCAGCGAGGCCCACGTAGCTGCCTGGCAAATGTCCTGCAGGGGGACACCGCGGCCCAGGGCAGTTGTCGTTGCCGTGGCCCGAGTGGAGTGAGCCCGCAATCCAGCTGGGGGCTCCTTCCTCGCCATGGAGTAACATGCTTGGATACACAAGATGATCCACCTAGAGATGGTTCTCTTGTGCACAGCCTTTCCCTTCTTCGCGCCCACGTAACCAACGAAGAGTTGGTCATCCACCCGGAATTGGCGTGTGCGATCTAGGTAGTAGGAGAGCGCACGTTTTGGATCCAGACGGTGGAGCCTCTCCTCCTCTTTCGAGGGATGCGGAGGCGGAAAGAAGGTGGGCAAAGTGATGGACTGCCCGATGTGGAAGGCCGTGACAACCTTGGGCAGAAAGGAAGGTCGTGTACGTAACACCACCTTATCAGGATGAACAGACAGGAAAGGTGGAGAAGAAGAAAGAGCCTGGAGCTCACTCACCCTCCTGGCAGAGGTGATGGCAACCAGGAAGGCCGTCTTTAGAGTAAGGAGACGAAGAGGGCAGTTATGAAGCGGCTCAAAGGGAGCACACATCAGATAGGTGAGAACCAGATTCAAGTCCCACTGGGGCATCACAAAGGGAACAGGAGGGAACATGTGCGTGATGCCCTTCAGAAATCTACTCACAATAGGGGACTTGAATAAAGAAGGCTGATCTGGTAGCCTCAAGAAGGCTGATAGAGCAGAAAGGTACCCTTTAAGAGTGCCCAGAGCAGAGCCCTGCTGGGCAAGGGAAAGAAGAAAGAGCAGCACTTCCGAAAGGGGTGCAGAGAGAGGATCCACAGCCTTTGCTGTGCACCATGCCACAAATCTGTTCCACCGGCAGGC
This sequence comes from Lissotriton vulgaris, assembly GCF_964263255.1. Classification (NCBI taxonomy): domain Eukaryota; kingdom Metazoa; phylum Chordata; class Amphibia; order Caudata; family Salamandridae; genus Lissotriton; species Lissotriton vulgaris. The sequence continues at coordinate 2,123,013,317 of NC_141687.1, read as the reverse complement.
GTATACCGACTTTGTGGAGGGACGCCTGGCTGCCAGAATGATATCACAGACTTCGGGAGGCAAGTCAAATGGCCTCAACTGCCGCCGCTCAATCTCCAAGCTTGTAGGTGGAGACTGGACAGGTTCGGGTGCAGGACCGTCCCCTGCTGCTGCGACAGAAGGTCCTCCCGAAGAGGCAGACTAATCGGGGGATCGACTGACATGCTGAGTAGCTCGGGATACCAGTATCTTCGTGCCCAGTCCGGAGCCACAAGGACGACCTGGGCCCGGTCGCGCCTGATCTTCTTCAGCACTCTGGGCAGAAGTGGTATAGGCGGAAAGGCGTACAACAGACCGCAGCTCCACTCGCGACGAAAAGCGTCTCCGAGCGAGTGCCGCCTTGGAAATTCCAACGCGCAGAACTGCTGACATTGCGCGTTCTCTTCTGTGGCGAATAGATCTAACCAAGGCTCTCCCCACTGTCGAAAGAGACCTTGCGCCACGTCCGAGTTCAGACGCCATTCGTGATCCATCATGCACCAGCGGCTGAGTTCGTCCGCCCTGGCATTCAGAGAGCCTGCCAGGTGTTGAACCACCAGGGTCACGCCCTGATGTTCCAGCCACTGCCAGAGGCGCAGAGCCTCCTGGCAGAGGGTCCACAACCCCACACCGCCCTGTTTGTTGCAGTACCACATGGCGGTGGTGTTGTCGGTGAACACTTGCACTACGCTCCCCCTGACAGAGGGGAGGAATGCCTTCAGTGCAAGACGAATCGCCCGCAGCTCCAGAAGGTTGATGTGGAGCCGGGACTCCGCCGGAGACCAGAGGCCTCTGATCTCCGCCTCTCCCATGTGGCCTCCCCAGCCCTGGAGAGACGCGTCCGTCACAACTACGTGCTCCGGCTGGGGTAGGGAGAGGGGTCTGCCACTGACCCAGTCGCGGTCGGTGAGCCACCACTGCAGTTGCTTCGCAGTGCCCTCTGAGATCAGGACATGATCGGACAGGTTGCCCTGATGCTGGGCCCACTGAAACTTCAGGTCCCACTGCAGAGCCCGCATCCGCCACCTGGCGTGACGCACCAGAAGGATGCAGGAGGCCATCAGCCCCAGAAGCCGCAGCGTCAACCTGACCTAGACCCGGGATAACGGCCTGAAGACAGGAATCAGAGCCTGAATATCCCGAACCCGCTGTTCGGGTGGGTAAACCCGAAACTGCGCCGAGTCGAGAACCGCTCCGATGAAGAGGAGCTTTTGAGAGGGACACAGGTGTGACTTCGGCACATTGATGGAGAACCCCAGCAAGTGCAGGAGGTCGGCCGTAGTCTGGAGGTGGCTGACGACTGTCTAGGGCGGGCCCGCCTTCAACAACCAGTCGTCGAGGTAGGGGAAGACTGATACCCCCTGCCTGCGCAGATGGGCTGCGACCACCGCCATCACCTTCGTGAACACCCGTGGGGCGCTGGCAAGGCCGAAGGGGAGCACGGTAAACTGAAAGTGCTCTTGGCCTACCATGAACCGTAGGTAACGCCGGTGGGCCGGCAGGACGGGGATGTGGAAATAGGCGTCCTGCAAGTCCAACGCTACCATCCAGTCTCCTGGGTCCAGGGCAGCCAGGACCTGAGCCAAAGTGAGCATCTTGAACTTCTCCGTCCGGAGGAAGCCGTTGACGTTCCGCAGATCCAAGATAGGGCGTAGGCCCCCTTTGCCCTTCTTGGGTACCAGAAAGTAGTGGGAGTAACAACCACGTCCTACTTCTGGCCCAGGAACGCGCTCGATGGCCCTCTTGGCCAAGAGGGCCGAAACCTCCTCTTGCAGAAGTTGCAAGTGATCCCCCGACACACGGTGGTATTGAGGTGGCATGGATGGAGGGGATGACTCGAAGGGGAGGGAGAAGCCCCTTCGGACAATTTGCAGCACCCACCTGTCCGAAGTGACTGTATGCCAGTGGGAGAGGTGATGGCGAACCCTGCCTCCCACAGGCGTCACATGGGCCTGAAAACTCGGACTAGGAAGGTTTTGAGGCGGGGGCTGCTGAGGGAGGTGTGGACTGGCCTCGCCGCTGGCCCCGACCACCGCCACGGCGGTTCCCACGTCCGGCACCGCGTTGCTGAACATTCTGCGGCGCGTGGCTGACGGTCCGTGGTGGGGCGCCCCTTCCGTGGCCACGAAAGGAGCGAAAGGCACCCGATTGCTGGCGTGGGGCCGTAAGGCCCAAGGACTTGGCCGTGGCCCTGGAGTCCTTGAAACGTTCCAGCGCATGGTCTGCCTTGTCGCCGAAGAGGCGACGGCCATCAAACGGCATGTCCAGGAGGGTGGCCTGGACATCGGCCGAGAAGTTGGCGGACCTCAACCAGGCGTGGCGTCGAACCGCCACCGTCGTTGCCATCGCCCTGCCCAGTGAGTCCGTGGTATCCAGCCCACACCGGATAGAAAAGCGTGCCGCATCTCGGCCGTCCGCAAGGGTTTGGCTGAGTTTAGCCCTGACCTCCTCAGGGCATTGTGGCAGCACCTCCGCAACCGTGTCCCACAGAGTGTGGGTGTAGCGGCCCAAGAGACAGTTGGTGTTCACAGACCGTAGCCCTAGGCTCACAGACGAGAAGACCTTCTTCCCGAACTGCTCATATCTCTTGGATTCCCTGTCGGGCGGGGCCGACGGGAATGCGGTTTGGGAGTTAGAGGCCTGGATGACCAGGCTCTCGGGGGTGGGATGGGTGGACAAAAAGCGTGGGTCGCCCGGTGCCGGGCAGTAGCGTCTGGCCACGTTCCTGTCCACAGGGGGGCCTGTGGCGGGCTTGGACCAAGTGCCCAGAAGAACGTCACACAAGGCCTCGTTGAACGGCAGGAGGGGCTCCGCGGAGCCGGACTGCGGTTTGAGGACCTCGGTGAGGAGATTAGTCCTCACGGCCGCGACGGGGAGCTGAAGGCTCAGGGCCTTAGCTGCCTTCATCAACACTACGCTGTAAGCAGAACCCGCCTCCGAAGCCACAGTCGGGGGCGACGTAAATCCAGTGTCTGGCGAGGTGTCAATACCACTGGCCTCCCCAAGCTCATATGTCCAGTCCTGGTTTGACTGGCAATCACGTGCCAGAGGGTCCTCGGACCCCTCCCACTGCTCCTCGTCACCTGGCTCCTGGAGACCAGGATCAACAGCCAGGGCCTCCTCGTGGAGATAGAATTCTCCAAAGGCCGTCGGAATCGGCGCCCAGCGGCGCCCTTCCGACTCCTGAGTAGGACCGTAGGAAACATTGGGGGCGGCAACCACATCGGCTGCCGGGGACGACACCTGAAGGGACGGCGCCGGTGAGGTCGTAAGGTCGACCGGCGAGGTCCCAGATCCGGAGCCGGATCCAGCGAGGTCGCGCGGCGCCGGGACCGAAGTCGCCAGCGGCGCCGGGGCCGAAGCACCCGACGTCGTCGGGGCCGAAGCGCCCGACCCAGAAGGACCTCCAGACGGAGCCGATCGGCCCGAAGGCGCCACGGGAACCGACTGAGGAGGGAGGGCCCTCATGGCCATGAGGTACCTCTCGACCTCCTCCTGCGACGCGCCGTGCCCAGGGACCCGAAGGTGTGGGGCAGGCGGCGACGCTTGCGACTCCCGCGGAGCCGCGTGGGCGGTGTCGCCCGAGTCCCCGGCCGCATCGAGCGAGCGTCGGGGCGGGTCGGAGGACCGATGGTGTCGCTCCGACCTCTCATGCCTCTTACCTGAGGACTTGGAACCAGACGATCGGTGTCCACTTCCGGAACGTCGATGACTCCGACCTCGCGACCTGTCCCTCGACCTCCCGTGGGACCGGGACCGGGACCTGGAGTGGCGCGGGGCCGAGTGCCTCAGCTCGAGACACTTGCGGGACCGCTCCCGCCTAGCCTTCGACGTCAGGGCCCGGCAGTCGGCGCAGGTTCGATCGTCGTGGTCGAGGCCTAAGCACTTCAGGCACCGGCGATGGGGGTCCGTGACCGACATGAGTCGGCCGCACTTCGAACAAGGCTTGAACCCGGGCATCCCTGGCACCGATAGTCGAGACAGTCGACTAAGAGAAGATCAAAAAGGATCAACATTTTTCAGTCAAAAAGTGACTGGGGGTAGAGCTTCTTCCGGATCTGCGCTAGCTGGTGCGGAAAAAAGAAGAACTGACGTCAGCGCGCATGGGCGCCGTCTAAGTATTCCGACGACGTCATCCCGGCGCTCACGACGCCGACGACGGACGCGGAGCCGCAGACGACGCCTACCGGCGCGCATGGGGTATTGCTACGCAAAAGTTTCCGGATCCAGTCTGACGCCTGGGGATATTCTAAGGTAAGGAATCTATCACTAACGTGTCTCTTTCAGATTTTAATATTCCCGGAGACCTTAATCTCCACTTTGACTGCCTGACTTCCCCTTCTATCAGCAGTATTCTGGCTGATTTAGAGGCTTTGCAACTTACCCAGTTGGTCATATCTCCTACACATAGGGGTGGGCATACTATTGATCCTTTTTTTACCAACTTAGAGGCAGCTAGAGCCCTATCCCCTATTCAGATCGCCTGGACAGACCATATGCTGGTGAAAATGCTATGCCCCATACACAAGCCTCCTTTTATACCTAAGGATAGAATGGTACTTAGGCGACACTGGAATAAACTGAAACTGGAGGAATTTTACCATCTGTTGGAAGAGGCTCCGTTGGGCCGCTTCACTGATGTCCAACGCGGATAAGATCTTTTCTGCGAGTGGATCACCCATGCTCTTGATTCTTTGATTCCCCTGGTACAGTCTAAGTGTCGCACAAAAGAGCCTAGTCCCTGGTATGACAGCTCTTTAGCGCTTCTTAAAAAAGCCTGTAGACAGGCTGAGAGGGTGTGGCAAAAATCGTTCGATCCCAGAATGAAGGCTTCCTATCTCTCTAAAATAAAAATTTATCATAGGGCTGTCTGTAGAACACGAGCAGCCTTCTATGCCCAAGAATTTCAGAACAGTGCGAACCCATCGAAACTCATATTTAAAGTGCTTAAGGACCTGATGACTAAGAGGGCAACGACGGCGGAAATCTGCTCGGACTCCCATTGCGACGATCTGGCCTCTTTCTTTCTTCAGAAAGTCCAAGCCATCTATCGCACATTTCCGAATGGCTCCCCTATCCCGGAGCAGATCAGCTGTAGCCTGGGAGGATGTGAGTCTCTTACTACTCTGCCTCCCTTATCCACAGAGGCCGTTGACACCTTGAGCCTCAAAATTAAATCAGGATCTCCTGCAGACCCAATGAAACCGGCTCAGCTCAGGATTATGTCACCGCTATGCCGTACTCCGGTGCTTTCCTTGATTAACCTGTCTCTATCTTCAGGTGTAGTTCCTATTAGGTGGAAACAGGCCTTAGTTACACCTATCTTGAAGAAGGCCACCCTTGACCCCCTTAAACCCGAGAACTACCGCCCCATTTCTTTGCTTCATTGGGCAGCGGAAGTTGCCGAGGCCCATGTGAACAGAATTCTTTCTAACCATCTCACTAGGGCTAACATCCTCGATCCCACTCAGAACAGTTTCCGTGCGGGCCATAGCACGGAGACGGCTCTACTCTCTATGGTCGAACATCTGCGTTCTGTGCTTGATATGGGTCGGACGGCGGCACTGTTGCTATTAGATCTTAGTGCCGCCTTCGACACTATCTCACACAGGATTTTGCTCCAGCGCCTAGAAGAAGTGGGTGTCACGGACTCCGCCCTATGCTGGTTCCGTTCTTTTCTTGCCAAACGGTCTTTTACGGTGGCGATCCCACCCGGTCAGGCTATTTCTTATCCATTGGAACTGGGGGTCCCACAAGGTTGCTCGTTAAGTCCCACTCTATTCAACCTTTATGTGAGGCCGCTGGCTGCGGTTGTCAAGCAATGGGGCTTGACGATGGTATCATACGCAGACGATACGCAGCTGGCGGTCACGCTGAGTGGGGACTCTGATGTGGAGGCCCCCAGGTTCCGAGACGGACTACGGGCAGTGGCTAACTGGATGAATTCCAACTGTCTCCAGTTAAACGCCAAAAAGACCGAGGTTATGGTGGTTGGCAAGCAGGCAGAGTTATGGGGTGACCTGTGGTGGCCTCCTCAATTGGGTGTGACCCCCTCTCCAGCAACGGAGATAAAAAACCTAGGGGTTTGGCTTGCCGACCCTTAGTTTCATCTGCCACACCAAGAAGGTGGCGGCCTCTTGTTACGGCATTATCAGAGGTTTAAGACCTATCCTGAAATTCTTCGACGCACCCACCAGGCAACTGGTGGTTCAAGCGTCAGTGTTGTCCCGGCTGGATTATGCTAGCTCGCTTTTGGTGGCGATTAATCAGTCGGAACTCACCCGGCTGCAGCGAGTTCAAAATGCTGCAGCCAGAGTGGTGATAGGTCTGCCAAGGCAGTGCTCGGTCTCTAATACGCTGCGTTCTCTTCACTGGCTCCCTGTGAACCAGAGAATCAAATTCAAGGTTCTATGCCTTGCCTTTAAAATCCTCAAGGGTTCAGCCCCCCAAATATTGGAGAACTTGGTGGTACCATATGTACCCTCGCGAACCCTCAGATCTCTGGGCCAAAACCTGCCAGTTGTTCAGCGCTTCAGGTTGAGTAGAGCCGGTGGCCGCTCCTTTCGGGTGTTGGCGGCGAACTGGTGGAATTCTCTTCCCCTTCACATTCCGGCTCTGGAAGATCTTCTGCAGGTTAGATGTGCCATTAAGACCATTTTATTTGTCTAGCCTCGATCTTTTGTATCCTGCTGTTCCTTTTCTCTAATTTTAACTAGTTGTGTTTTGTGTACCTTGTCAAGCGCCAGGACGCCCCTTTGCTGGGGCAGCTGCGCGCGGTATAAGTGTGAATAACATAACATAACATAACATAACATAACATAACATAACATAACGGGATATCGCCGCCAAGTGGAATTTAATGGAGGAGTGGACTAGGCCCGACTGCGCAAGATGTAACAGGTAAGGTAATACTTGCTCTGGTGAGGAGGAGAAAGGGCGAATCCCTTGATCTGCACACCAAACACAAAACCGCTTCCATTTCAGGAAATAAGTTTTGGTAGTGCTATCCGCCCGTGCTCTGGCAGAAATGTTTCTACAGTCTTGTGTAATGTTCAAATTCTGGAACCCTCGGAACTCAGGAGCCAGGCGGCTAACCTGAGAGATTTCAGATCCGGATGTTGAACTTGTCTGTCGTTCATTATGAGCAGAGAAGGACACTGCTTCAGACGGATCGGCGGCTCCAGGGATAGATGGTGGAGTTCTGTGAACCAATGCTGCCTCAGCCAAGTTGAGGCTATTAGAATCAGAGTACAAGGCTCCACCTTCATCTTCCTCAGGACTCTGGGAGGCATCGGGAATGGCGGAAAGGCGTACGAAAAGACTTTGTGCCATGCGATGGAAAATGCATTCCCTAGAGATCCTGACTGGGGATGCCAACTTGCGAAGTGTGGGCATTTGGCGTTCATCCTTGTCTCAAATAGATCGATCTGTGGCGTGCCCCATCTGGAGAAGATCTGGTTGATAATCTTCTGATCTAGCTCCCACTTGTGCAATGATGTTTTCTGCCTGCTCAACGAGACAGCGAGTATATTGTCTGTGCCTGGGACATATTCCGCCCGTAGGGCCACGTTGTTCACTATCAGCCAGTTCCAGATTTTTTGCGACTCGCGAGAGAGTGTTAGCGAGCGCGTCCCTCCCTGTTTGTGGAGATAGTGCATCGTCGTAGTGGTGTCTGTCTTGACGAGTACTAAGGAGTTTTTGATCCTTGGCAGGAAGGACTGCAGGGCCAGGAAGACCGCTCTCAGTTCGAGCAGATTGATATGGAGTTTTTTCTCTGCAACTGACCATTTTCCGCTTATCTGCAGTTCCTGCAGAAAGGCCCCCCATCCTTCCAAGGAGGCGTCCGTCGTGATGACATGAGGAGCTGCGGGAAGCAGGAATGTCAATCCTTGAGACAAGTTCCTTGATGACATCCACCAGCGTAAAGCCTTGACCCTTTGAAATGTCACTTTTATGCGGTCGTCGAATGACCCCATGCATTGTACCCACTGCTTTGAAAGTGCCTCTTGCAGAGGACGCATCCTTAGACATCAATGAGGTATCAATAGGATGCATGATGACATCATCCCCAAATGGGACTTGAAGAGGCGGACCGTCAACACTTTCTTTGAGGCCACTCGAGAGGCTAGAGATAGGAGTTTGCGTTTTCTCTACTACGATGGGAACGCTCTTGCAGAACATGTATCCAGGTTTGCGCCCAGAAAGGTGATGGTTTGAGAAGGCTGTAGGGTCGACTTCTCTTCGTTGAGCGTAAGACCCAGATGATTGAAGAGATTCAGACAGGCGTCGGAAGACCTGGAAGCGTCTTTGAAGGATGGTGCCTTGATTAGCCAGTAGTCCAGATATGGGATGACTTGGTGACCGTGCTGCCTGAGGTATGCCACCACTGGGGAAAGATATTTTGTGAAGATGCGGGGCGCCGACTTGAGTCCAAAGGGCAGGACACGGAACTGGAAATGTCTGCTTGATACTTTTTGTGATTTTTGTGAATTGGTATATGAAAATACGCGTCCTGTAAATCCAGTGACGCCATGAAATCCCCCTCCTCCAGAAGATGCAAGACTTCTTGTATCGTGACCATGCGAAACAACTGCTTCTTCAAGAATTTGTTCAATGCCCTGAGGTCTAGGATTGGCCTCCATTTCTTTTCTTTCTTCTGGATCAGAAAGAATCGGGATTAAAATCCCTTTCCCCTCTGTGATGGTGGTACCTTCTCTAGTGCTCCTTTCTGTAGCATGACAGAGATTTCTCGCAGAAGCAGCCGTAAGTTCTTGTGATGCATTGGGTGAGGTTGAGTTCGCGGAGGAGTGTCCATAAATTCCATGGAATGGCCAAATTGTATTAATTGAAGGACCCAACGGTCCGTAGTAATTGTCCTCCAATTGTTTAGAAAGTGGGTAAGTTTTCCTCCAATTTTTAATAAGTGAGATGAGGTCTGGACTGGCTGGAGAAACAAGTCATTGTCTTCTTCCGTTATTTAATTTTTGTCCTCTGCCCCGAAAGGATGACTTTTCATACGAGGATTGTTGGCCCTGTTGTTGTTGGCGCTGCTGGTACTGTGGTCTACTCTGATTGGAAGATTAAGATGACCTGTTTTGGTAACCTCCCCTGTAGGAAGATTCTGTTTCCTCAAAAGGACTGATTCTTAAACTGGAGCGTGCCTAGTGCTCTTGCGGTGTCAGTGGTCTTTTTTAATATTCTGTAGAGCCTCATCAATCTTAGAGCCAAACAGTAGTTGGCCGTCGTATGGCATATCCAGAACCTTTGATTGCACCTCAGGTCGGAATAAGGTCGCTTTCAACCATCCCTGCCTCCTTAAAACCGCTGCTCCAGCTAGTTGGCGGAGACCTGTCATTGCCACGTCCATTGCGCAGTCTATAACTTCTGAAGCTGATGTTTGACCTTCCAGAAGTATTGCTTTTAATTCCTCCTTAGAGGTATCCGGCAATTCAAACAGGTATAGGCGTTATCAGCCCAAAATTGTCAATTATAGCGCCCCAGAAGCGCTAGGGCATTTGCCGCTTTCACAGTCATCGCCGACATTGTGGAAAATCGTTTTCCAATGTCCAATTTCATTCCCTCCTTATCTGGCGCCGCCGATAAGGGAGATGAGGGATTTCTGGAATTCTTTTGCGCCGCCTGCGTCACCACCGAATCAGGTTTAGGATGACCTGTCAGGCAGTCAGGCGCCGTATTTGGAGCTTTGTATTTTTTGTCCAAACGAGGGACCATTGGTGAAACCAAGGCGGGATTCTGCATAACCTGAACCCCCTGTGTCCAAAGATAGTCAATAGTCGGAATCAACTTTGTTGATTTCTTAAGAGGTTCTTTAAAATTGTACAGGAAGCAGTCCAGCTCCTGGGAATCCATTGTAATTTGGAAGCGCTTAGCGGCCCTTTCCTCCACAATATGGAAACCACCGATGTCCACTGGCGGGAAATCCGAGGTGGCGGGCACTGGAGATGCTGGGGAAGGTATAACGTAATCGTCCCAGTCCTCATGGACAGATTGATCGTCCTGCACTTCACCATCCTCTTGTTGTTCCTCCTCTTCTTCTTCGTCCGAAGATTGAAGATTTGGCAAATTCACCCTTTCCTGCTGGATAACCAAGGGCGGCGGTCGTGGTCTTGGTGATGGCGCTGCCGTGGTAGCTGGAGGAGCTGGAGATTCTGGGAATCTCTGTTTGTAATCTTGGATGAGGTATCGCAGATCTGTAACCAAAGGATGCTGGGAGACAGACCATCGGTTTAACGTGTGGTTGAACTACATCCTGCTGAACATCCTCCTCATCTGAGCTCTGGCATTTAACATGCAGCTCTGAAGGGCTATTTGCTTGAAACATATCCCCATCATCAGAGTCCTCATCTTGAAGGAGACATGCTGGTGGTAAACGCTGCACACGGCTAGGAAAGTTAACTCCGGCGTCAGTGTTTTTCTGATGATTTTCAGACGTACGGAAGCTGTTTGAAATCCAGAATCACTCAACATCGACGGGCCCGTAGTAGTATGGAGTAGTGTCGACCGTCATCAACGGTATAAATGGTACCGTCGACAGTGCCGTTGTCGATGGCATTGATGCCGCCGTCGACGGTGTCCTCTTCGACGGTGCCTTCGTCGATGGGGTCTTCGACGATGAGGCCTTCGTCGATGGGGCCTTCGTCAACGGGATCTTGGGCGTCGACGATGATCTCTTAATAACAATCGTCGACGATAAAGCCTCACCCGCCATCGGCAATGGAATCGTCGTCACCGATGAAGAAAATGGCGATGATGCTGTCGTCGTCGAGACTGTCGTCGTCGACATAGAGACAGACAAGAGACACTGCTTTCTTGAACACTGATGATGTCGTCGACGAGATCGTAGTCATCGACGGCGCAGGCTTCTTGAAGGTGTGAACCTCCTTTTCAGAAGCTGATTTTGATAGACCCTCTGAGGACTTTTTTGGTGTCTTCTTTGGAGGAGCGTCCAGAGGGCTAGGGGAAGCTACCCTTGGCCTTTTTTTAGATATTTTTGAGGAGACCGAAGAGCCCTCACTTTCCTCAGAGGAATCCAAATTATCTCTATCTTTGAGCTTTTGGAGCCAGATCAAAAGGGGTCCTTCTCTGTCTTTGAGAGTTTTTGCAGAAAAAGATTGACATACCTTGTAGTCCTTAGCTGAATGATCAGGGTACAGGCAGTACAGGCAGTCCTTATGTTGGTCATCTATGTGTAGTCTTTTCTTTCCACAAGAGCCACATGCTCTAAAGAGACCTTTCTTAGGAGTGTCAGCCATAGTGAACAGCTTACACTTGAGGAAAATATCCAAATGTTGAAGAAAAAAGCTTTGAAGAAACAAACCTGAGCAGAACTCAGGGGGAGACTCCCTTAGCACAACGTGCGTTAGAAAATCTGAGGGACTGAGGCTCCTGCCAGGAAGGTTCTAGAGGGAGGTGACAGCTGATTATCTCTTCTCTAGAGTTTGGTCCTTTTTACAAAACGACAGGGATATGTTACTAAGGTGAGGCCTTTAGGCCTACTATTCTCCATATGTCTATAGGACATTACTTATTTCTGTACCGGGGACTCCCATCCCGACGACGGGGAATGATTCAGGCATGTGAATCTATGAAAGACACCCTTAATACTGGATAAATTATGAGATGTCAAATTTAATGGCTTCATTTCCAGTAAAGGGTTCGTTGGTAAGGTTTGAAGTCTCTACGTTCGGACTGGTCATGACCACTTGCTGGATGCTTTAAATGTCTGCCTCAAGTCTTCAGAGTGGACCCTCTCATTTTTGCATTGACTTCACTGCTTGGTCATGTGTATGGAGAAACTTAACCAGTTTGCAATTCATCTGAGGATCTGATGGGTCTAGCCCTTTAGTAATAGCCATCTGGCAAGTTTGTATTCCTCTGTCCAGAAATGCTTTTCTTAACCCCTTCAATGCTCATGGCTGAGTGGTTCCGCCATGAGCATCGGTTGGGCTGTGCTTATGATGGAACCCCTCCGTCATGACCCCAGCCCGTGAGGGGAGCGCTGGCGCTCCCCCCCCCGGAGCATTGATCTCTCCTCCACAAGCAGGGATGGCAGAGGAAGAGTTTCCGCTGTCACCCCCGACCCCCTCCACGCTTCCCCATGAAGTTAGCGTGCACAGCGCACGCCGACGTCATTAGAGAGCACTGGAAATAATTTCTTTCCAGCGCGTCCAGAGGAGGAGGTAGATGTTTTGTCTCCGGTGAGCCGGGGGGGGCCGAAACAGGATGCCTTGAGGCATCGGGGGAGAGGAAAGAGTATTTCCTCTCCCCTGATGTCTCAATGCAGGGCATTCCTGCTTCACAATCGCACACAGCGTCGCGATCGTGGAACACGAATGCCCCACTAGACACCAGTGATGTCCTTTTTTTTTATAAAAGGAAGGAACCCCTTGGGCAAGGGTCGCTTCCTATGGGGGCTATTTTAAATTAAGACTTTTCTGCAACCCCCTCCCCCCACCCCCAGGGATAGGTCAGACGTTTTTTCGTCCGTTTTTGGACCCAGGCGGGGCAGAAAAGAACACTGGACCCAGGGATTCATTTTTAATTTAAATGGAAGTCACCAGGGGGGCAAATTTAGGGCAGATCGCCCAGTTTTTTGGCCTTGGGGGTAGAAATCCCCACTAGACACTAGGGCATTTATTTAAGTTGTGTTGGAAGTGACCCCTTGGGCAAGGGTCGCTAACAGGGGGCACATTTTTTTTTGTGTGTGTTCTGCTCCCCCTGGGGGCAGATCAGCATTTTTATTTGGCCTTTCTCCCCCCACCCCCCCCCCACTAGACACCAGGGACTCATTTTAAAAATGAAATGGGAGTGACCCCTTTGGCAAGGGTCGCTGCTAGTAACATATTGTTTTTGTATGTGTATTCTGCCCCCCGCCCCTCCCCGGGGGCAGATCAGTCTATTTTTTTGCCCTTTCTGCGCCCTGGGGGGGGGGGGGGGGGGGGGGGGTAAGCAGAAAACCCCACTAGGCACCAGGGATTTTGTTTTGTGAGTAATGGAAGCAACATTGTTGCTTCCTGGGGGCAGATCTCCCCCTTTTTTCGGCCTTTCTGCCCTATGTGGGAGGCAGAACACCATACGAGGCACTAGCAGACAACCTCACCCGATCCCTTGGGCAAGATAACCCCCTATTTTTCTCAGCCCTATTTGAAGGCCCATCTGGCCGATTGACCATTTTGGTAGTAACATAGCATGTTTTAATGTTAACTTTGATTTTTTGTGAATTGCAATTGTAATGCTTTAATTCTCCTTTTTTTGTTCTAGTTGAAGGCTTTTCTTCTTTAGATTTTTCCAGGTTGCGGTTTCATTACTGGTGGTTTTGCTGTTTGTGTAGTTCGATGTGTTTGGTAAGAGACTTTTTTTGTAAAATGTAAATGAGTTTCATTTCTCTGCATGAGTTTGTTTTTTGCAAATGGTGTAATAATAGCAGTATGTTTGCCTTCTGTTTTTTTGAGTGTCAAAAACTGTTTGCATTTGTACTCGATGTGTATTTTGTTGTCTTGTGAGTAATTGTTTTTTTTTTCTTTCTAGTGGGATATTGTTGATTTTTGCTGTGTCTCTGCAGAGTAGGTGCTGGTGAGTGTAGCTGTCTCTTGTAAGTGAATTGTATAGTTTTTGAGTATATAGATCTTTGTGATAAGGCACACATTTTTTTACTTACTTGTTTTGCACAGTGTTGGTTGTTGTTGACTTGTTTGTGCAGTCTCCTTTTTTAGTAAGGATAATGGCTAGCCGCAGGATTACTGCTCAGCATGTTGTTGGTATGCTTTTTGAGTCTTCCTCAGACAATGGTTCAGAGAGTGACTGCATCTGAGGCAGGGGATGATTCTGGTTGTGAGTTTTCTCTCCACATGGAATCATCGGATGATGAATATACTCTTACTGCGGATGAAATGCCTGTGTTAGAGGAGGAGATTGATGTGCCGACAGTACGGCAAGAGGCATCTGGGCTGCAGCCTGGGGCTGCAAGGCTTCCTGTTGGTGTAGTGCGACAGGAGGCATCTGGGCTCCAGCCTGCGGCTGCAAGGCTTTCCGTTGGTGTAGTGCAGCAAGAGGCATCTGGGGCTGCAAGGCTTCCCGTTGGTTTAGCGCGGTTTAGTGCTGACCTCTGGGTTGCCCCAGGCATGGTGCAGCCGGCATTGCTAGACTTTAATGGTGGTTTTACTGATACACTTTTTTTTGTTGTTTATGAACGATGTGTTTTTGGCAGAGATTGTTGAGCAGACTAATTTGCATGCCGAACAGTTTTTGAGGGACACCAGTGCCTGTCTTAAGCCCCACTCTAGTGCTACCCGGTGGACTCCCACAAATCTGGAAGAGATAAAGAAGTTCTTGGGTTTAACTTTTTTGGTGGGCTTGCCAAGGAAGCCATCAATGCCTTCATATTGGTCTACTAGTCCCTTGATGGCAACCGCTATTTTTCCGGCAGTCATGAGTCGTGATAGGTATTTGCTTCTGCTTCGGATGATCCATTTTGTCGATAATGGTTTAGCGTTGCCACAAGATCACCCTGATTGTGACAATTTTTTTAAGATTCGGCCTGTCATTGATCACATTGTTGATCAATTTTCTGCCCGGGGGGGAACGCTGGGTGGTAGGAAATTTGTGTGATCCCGGTGATGCCACACTTTTCCACACAAAAATGTGTGAAAAAAGTGATTTTTTGGAGCTAAAATTGAGGTTTGCAGGGGATTCTGGGTAAGGAAACGTTGGGGGATCCACGCAAGCCATACCTCCCTGGAAGCCCTCGGGTGTCTATTTTTCAGAAATGTGTGTTATTGGTAGGTTTCCCTAGATGCCGGCAGAGCAAGGGTTCACAGACTACAGTTAGGCACTTTGCCAATAAAGGGTCATTTTTCACTGCGAAATTGAGGTTTGACCATGTTGTGTTTTGCACCGTTTGCTGTTGTGGGCACTAGGCCCACCCACACAAGTGAGGTACCATTTTTCTCGTAAGACTTTGGGTAACGCGGGGTGGGTGGAAATTTGTTGATCCACGCAGTTTCCAGAACTTTCCACCACAGAAATGTGGGGAAAAGTTTTTTTTTGACAATTTTTTAGGTTTGCAAGCGATTCTGGGTAACAGAACCTGGTGGGAGGCAGTCAAGTCACCCCATCCTAGATTTCCCTGGGTGTCTAGTTTACAAAAATGTATAGGTTTGCTAGGTTTCCCTAGGTGCCGGCAGAGCTAGGGTTCACAAACTACAGCTAGGCACTTTGCCAAAAAGGGTAATTTTTCACTGTGAAATTGAGGTTGACCACGTTGTGTTTTGCACCATTTCCTGTTGCAGGCACTAGGCCGACCCACACAAGTGAGGTTCCATTTTTCTCGTAAGTCTTTGGGTAATGCAAGGTATGTGGAAATTTGTGGATCCACGCAGAATGCAGCACTATCCACCACAGAAATGTGGGGAAAATGTGTTTTTTTGACAATTATTTAGGTTTGCAAGTGATTCTGGGTAACAGAACCTGGTGGGAGGCAGTCAAGGCACCCCATCCTGGATTTCCCTTAGTGTCTAGTTTTAAAAAATGTATAGGTTTGCTAGTTTTCCCGAGGTGCAGGCGGAGCTAGTGTTCACGTTGGGTTTTGACCCATTTCCTGTTGTGGGCACTATGCCTACCCACACAAGTGAGGTACCATTTTTATTGGGAGACTTAGTGTAATTCAGATTTGTAAAGCAACTGTTATTACCTATTGATTTTTGATGTATTGCTGTCTTCCAAATCAAAGACATTGTGTAAAAAAGAAGTCATTTTGAAAAATGACCGATAATTCTTATGCTAGTATGAGTATTCCCAATTTCGAAAATGTGCAAATATGCACTATTTCTAAACTCTATAATGTGTTCCCATTTAAGAAATACATAGGTGCCTTTCATACAGATTTTTCCATGTATACATTTTCCCACAATAATTGCTATATACCCGGTACATAATAAAAAGCCATTGCAAATTGCTGCTTAGGTTTTGACTCTGGGTTCGTCGGGTTCTTGGTGAACCTACAAGTCCTATATATCCCCACAACCAGGAAGATCCAGTGGATGTAATGGTATATTGCTTTTAAAGAGCTGTCATAATTAGAAGATTTTACAGGTGAAAAAGTTGACACAAAAGGCTGTTTTTTTCAACTAATTTGCAATTTTTCCTATATTTAACTGTTAGTTTATATAAAGAAACCTTGATGGATCTACACAAATGAACCCTTGCTGAATTCAGAATTTTGTCTACTTTTCTGAAATGTATAGCTTACCAGGATCCATTATTGTTTTCACACCCATTTCTACCATTAACTGGAAGGAGGTTGAAAGCACAACAAATAGCAAAAATAGGCTATGTCTCAGAAAAATGCCAAAACTGTGTTGGTTTTCTGACAAAAGTCTGTCATTCCCTAAAAGCTGGGAAAATGGTGATTTCAGCCCCACAAACCCTTTCTTGATAACATTTGAAGGGAAAAACCCACACACTTTGATTTGCAGCCCGTTTTTTCCATTTTACCCCCAAAAAAACGTTGCTGTATTTTGGCTAATTTATGGGACCCCTCCAAGGAAATCCACAAACCCTGGGTACCTGTAGGATCCCCATGATGTTGGAAGAAAAGGACGCAAATTTGGCGTGGATACCTTATGTGGTCAAAAGTTTACAGGGGCCTAAGCGCGAGCTACCCCAAATAGCCACAGAAAGGCTAAGTACAGGGGGGAAAGGCCTAGCAGCGAAGGTGTAAATAGGTTGACTCGTGCTGAATGTAATTTCTTGCAGATGCATTATCAGATGGATAATATTTTCTTTTGGGCATCCGCACAGGTGACACATTTTTGATTAAATATTTTTCCACCTAGGGGCGTCTTCTAGTGATGGATATTTGCCAAAGTACAAGGCCATTAGCTGTTTTTTTAGGTGGGCTGAGAATGTTAAGTCTAAGTAAGCTGCCGGATTGAGGACTTTGTAGTTGTTGAGTACTGTCCAGGAGTGGGATCTCTGGCTGAAAAGGCTTTTGTCTTGTACAAGAGAGTGGAGTTTTGAGGCTTTGTTAATTGTTGACTTAAACATTGAAAAGGACAAGTTCTTGTTCCAGAGATCCATGGGGAGGGTGGATATGAAGGGAAGCGTCTAACCTAGTTTAACAGTCTGCAGCACCCACTGGTCTTAAGTTTTAGTATTCCAACAGGCAAGAACATATTGACTCTGGCCCTACCAGTTGTCCAAGACCATGGGAGCTGGCTGCAGCTATGGCAGGGGAGAAAGTAGAAGTAAACTAAAACTCCTAGTGGAGTCCACTCTCACTTGCCACCGTCCCGCGCATCCGAAGAACAACCACCGGTGGGAGATCCTTCTCCCACCTCGCCGCCAAGACATGGAACAAACTCCCACTGAGCCTACGACAGACCCAAGACCATCAGGAGGATACTCAAGCCCTGGCTGTACCATCAGTAGCGTCCCTCTCCCCCCAGCGCCTTGAGACCCTCGCGGGTATGTAGTGCGCTTTACAAATGATGGATTGATTGAGTCCATAGACTTTGCAACCATCCCACATTTTTGAGCCATGAAAGGGCTGCATTGGCTGCTGTAAGGGTTGTGAGTGCTGCTTTTGGCAATAGGTAAGACCTAAAGAGTAACCTCTGGATTTTCAGAATTGTTGGTGAAATTGCTAGCTGGGAATAAAGAGCTCAAAGAGTAGTCCAAAGCATGGCTGCATTTGAAGCAAGGCAACACAGAATCTGCTTTCGCATAAAAATGCCTTAAACTATCAAATGGCATGTCCATACGGTATGCTTACATATCCCCAGAAAAGTTTGTACTGCATATCCAGGCATGATGCCTGATCATGATCATATCCCAAAGTTCATATGTGCAATGTCCCAACCGGCAGATGGCATTTAGGGGTCTCAGAGTCAAACTAGTGGAACAGAAGGCCCTCTTCCTGAATATATTTGTATTTTCTATCTGGTTCATGGAAGGGAATGCTTTGGGGTTTATATTGCTAGTAGAAGCTTGATCTAGCAAGATCTAGGGTGAGGAAAAAAAAATTCTAAAGATTTGACTATAAGCTAGCATCAATGTAATGGGGATGGAGGGGTAAAATTACCACTTCTCAAAACCCTTCTTACTGTGCACAACATTTTGGAGCCCATGAACGGTGTCAGATTCCAATCTAAACAAGGTTTCTAGCCTATAATAATACTGGTGTCATGGGAGAGTCTGAGGATCATCCACAGCTGGGGGATGCTCCTTGGTCATCTCATAGAAAGACATATACCTGGTGCAGGCTGATGACATCTCGAGAGTAGAAACACGCATGGAGTCAGATCAGGTGTGGGTGCTACTTGAGTCTAGGCCTGTACCGGGGAAGTCGGAACCGATGAGGCCTCCACTGCGGTGGACAAATCGGCTAACTTCGACAGGGATCTGGGCGGAGCTCCCTTGGGAATCCAGATGTGGGTCCATAGGGCCTCTGGCATCACCATGAGACATTGCAGGATAGCCTCCCTAAAGACCTGTATGTGTTTCAGGGTTGTTGCCAGCCTGGGAACTCTGAGCGTATGAGACCAGTCTCGGAACAGGTTCGGTGTTGGACAATGGCAGCAAGTCAAATTCATGTCTGAGCCCCAGAGCTGCAGTGGAACATGGGAACAAAGCTTTAACTATTCGCACTTGTGGCATGACTTACCCCTAAACTTCATCGTTGTCTTCCAGGCAGAGGCGACCTGCAACAAGACTGGGATTTGGAGCCAGAGTAGATCCGGGGCTTATAGCCAGATTGGGCACAGGACTTGAAGTGGGAGAGTCCGCTGTCTGGTGCACAACATACAATTTCAACATTGGTGAAAACCAAATATTTTAGGAGCAGATCTTCAAGATTTGCATCGTAGGACTGGGAAAAGAAGGAACTGATGTACTGCGTCAGGGTGGTACCTATATATGGCTCCATGCTGTCATTACGGAGGCAGAGTATAGTCACTATGGAACATGCTACATGACGACAAACATTCACTCTGAGTAAATGTCTAATCTCATGTCGAATTTGTGTTATTTTTTGTTCAGCAGCTTTTGCTGTAACAAAAAGCAGAAATTAGTATGAATCCTAAAATTGCCCCCGATAACCCTTCATTAATTCCCTCACTCTGGTCGGTTCTGCATGAAATTTGACATGCTGTAACATATCTATATAAACCAGGTGGGTGCCAGCCAAGTCTCGTGTAGATTCATCAAAAGTAGTGAGTAATGTTCTGGATCCAGTCCTATGCTTGGGATATTCAAAACGTGATAAATCTATGGCTAGAAATATCAATCAGAAATTATATCTATTGAAGGGATCATGACTCTGTGTAACTTCTCAAGCTTTATTTCAGATTATCTTAAAATAGGAGCATTGAATTAATTCCAAATTACTTTCAATGGAAACAAATTAAATGCTTAGCCTTTGACACTAATTTTGATTCCATCTATAAAAAGTATAATTACCTGGACTCTCCAAGAATGGAAAGCAGCCGATACTGTGGCAAACGGGATGATGCTACATGAGCTAGAATTCCAAATAGTCTTTCAGCCATTATTAAATCATTTGGTGTAACCTGTAGATCAGAATATGACAGAACAGTAAAAATGCTTACAAAAGTCTATCAATGAGCAAGCACAGAATATACAATAAGAAGAAAAGCCAGGTAGTTTACCAAGCGCTTTTGAACTGACTCAGCTTTTCAAAGACCACAGAAGTTTCAATAACATTATACATCAACTAACCAAACAAAAGTCACAGCATTTTAAGGTAGATATTCTGCATTTTGCAAAGGCAGTATATCATTCACACTATTCGGCCAATTCCTGAGGACGCATAACACTTAATAGCAGATCAGGAGACAACCAATTATATTTGTACCCCAGCACTGGGCAATTCTGCACCAGCCTTAACTCAGGATTTGCACTGACCAACTAGGAGACAATAATGTTTTCACATTAATTATTTGATGCCAATGTTTAATTTGCGCTGGTCAGAAATCCAAGTTTTAGGTTCAGAAGATCAAGTGACAATACATACATAAAAAAATAACTATCCAATGTCTGCATAAACCATTCTGTAATATCAATTTCTCAAAAAGACCACAAACGCGCATTCTCTGCAAGTTTTTAATTTCATGCAATGGCCCTGATTAGATCTTGGCGGATGTGTTACTCTGTCACAACGGTGATGGATATCCCGTCCGCTGGAATATAAATCACATTATATCCTATGGGATCACAGATCAACGCTGTCTCCTCCGCCTGCTTCTTCACTTTGCACATGTTATGTAAGATCTTCAAGTGGCTACCCCTACACACTAGATGCACCGTGACATAAGCCCTCATAACCAGCTGACTGGACTACCGCAAAGCCCTCTACATAGGAATCGGCGTATACCTCCCATAAAGACTACAGACCATACAGAATGACGCAGCCAGACTCATCCTCAGCCTTCCCACATTACATTCCTCCTCAGGAAACTCCACTGGCTCCCCATACAGAAGAGATGCCAATTAAAGCAGCTGGCCATCACCTCACTTCCAGGAATTCCAAATAGCCCTCAAGACCTCGCTGATCGAATAAGCCTCCAGGATTTGCAAGCGCCTCAATACCCTATCAGGTGATTAGCCACGCTGTATAAATCCTGATTGATTGATTGATTGTGCACGATCTCTATTTAGAAGACTAATACGCCGTTTTTTATCTTGAATGATTAGTAAGAATGAACAACATGTTGCATTACAAAGAGTCCATGCACTATGGATAAGAGCTTTGTTCCCTAGAGTTATATTGTCATGCCATCTGAGGTAAGTGACATGCCCAGCCCATATGTACAATTTGCTTGCCTGTTTGCAGTATTCTCTAATTATTTGTATTCCAATGTTAACATGAGATGTTGGATGAGAAAATGTGTGTTTTTTAGTTATAGCTTGTTTTCTCGGGTTGATGCTTCTTAATCTACAGTAATCTCACTATGGTTTATTCTAATGCCCAGGATTTTTATGATCTCCTTTTTCATATAATCGCAGAAGCCCTCTATCAAATTATAACTATATGTCATGTGTTGGAAATCACCACCTTCTCGATTACAGTGTGTCAAGACCGAGTGATGCATAAAACCAAGCAGATATTCCCATAACATCCATGAGCCTCGATTTTAGGCACTATGGGCCAGATGTAGGACAGCAAATACTGGTCGGTAACGGCCCATTTCGCCCGTTACCGACCGGTATTTGGGTTTTGACATGTAGGTGGCCTTAATTTTACCGAATCAGTAAATTTACCGATTTGGTAAAATACAGAATCAGTAAATTTACCGAATCAGTAAATCCAGATGTAGCTAGCACTTTAAACAGTGCCACAGGCCATTACCGATTCGTTATTTACCACCAAACACTATTTGGTGGTAAATAACGAATACCTGTGTACATGCACATCTGTGCATGTACACCTGTGCCATGTGGCACACATACATGCCTAAGGGCATGTATGTGTGTCACATGACACACAAGCCAAAATCAGGGGTGCAACAGGGTGTCAAAGTGACACCCTGTTCCCCTTGACAATTCTGTATTGTTACCGAATCGGTATTTACGATTCAGTAATTGACATTGATTCCTATGGGCCTCAAGGCCCATAGGAATCAATGGCAATTACCGAATCGGTAAATACCGATTCGGTAATTACCGAATCCTACCAATTCAGTAAAAATTACAGAATTTTGAGCTACATCTCATTTACCGAATCTAGAATACCGAATCGGTGAAATTCGGTATTTTAGAGTCGGTAAATGAGGATTACCTATATCGGGCCCTATCTATGATATACTAACACTCTGAACATCCACTTCTTCCAACATCGATGTTTTTTCGTCCCCTTTAAAAACAGACCCATTAGCGTTGTCTATGTTTGCTTACCATTTGTGGATTGGATAGAATAATGATGGATGCCTGCAGAGCCTGGGCTGCTTGCAGCTTCCCGGAGACATTACCAGATTGTTCGTAAAATAGTAACAGCCAGAAGGCAGTCAAGACAGTCATTGCAACTGGACAGCCTCATAACTGGAACAGACAGCAAGCATGACACACCACCTGTGGTACAGCTGAGTGCACTTAAGCTGGCTGCCGCTCCAGCATCTGACTGTGAGGACAGTTAGAGTACATCTGTGGGCCTCTATCATGATCCCATTCTTTGAACTGGCAGCAGAACAGAAGAGGGTCAGGCACTGTTTTTCTAATACAATGCACTAGAGAGCAGAGCAGTGTTCCCTCTTGAAATATGCTCTTTAGTGATACGTAATTGTCATTTACAAGAGTGTGAGATATGGTTTCATATTTGTAATGTGAGACTATACCCAGTAATTCTATGAGTCAGTGCATGACCTGCAGACATTATAGCCTGTAAAAACTACCAGAGCTATTGATCTGGTGGCATGACCCTCTTTTATACCCGTGCATGGGTGGAGAAAGTGATCATGCTACGCCACTGATTCCCTCATCCAAGTGGCACAACTTGCCAGGATGCCACAAAGGTGCAATGATATTTTATCACCACAAAGATGCCTAAAACTGCTGTGCCAGTCTGAGATGGATGCTGTGCCTGCTTGCCACATGCTACATTGATTAACAATTGTCCTCAGAGAGGGACATTACTTGTCGAGGCCATTGAGGATGTTTACTGCCCTGGGCCATTGGGGTACATGCTCGTTCTGTCACTAATTGTTAGAAATTGAGTTTCTGGTTGGCAGAGCTATGCACCCTGGCCAAGCAGGAACCACAGTCCTAGTCAGGATAAATGTAGCACATACTAAGGACTCTATTTCGAGTCTGGCGGTCCACGGACTGCCAGATGTGTGGGGGTGCAGAGGTGGCGGTGTCCCGACCGCCCTATTACAATAAGGGCGATCAGACCACCATTGCCATGCCGAAGCCGCCTGGGAACCGTCATACCCTGGCGGTGTTGGGGTGGTAAGGAGGTCGCACTATGCTTGGTGGGACTGCCGTGGTCCCACCAAGCATGTTACGAGTTTCCTCTCCACAACGGTGTCATGGAGGCAATGAGTCGCTATCGCAGGGAATGCGCCAATTCCGAACAAGGCTTTAGTGTCGATGCATTGGTTTCTTGGGTTGCAGCAACAAACACTCACTTCCAAGGGCCCAGGACTCGAGTGACACCACTTGGCAGAGCAAGAGCAGAGGAGCTCAAGTGCTGGTAGCAAGTTGCAGGTGAAGTATTTGATATCCCTGAGACTTCAGAAACAGGAGGCAAGCCCAACAAGCCCTTGGAGAACATTTGCTATGCAGGATGTAGAGAGTCAATTCTAGTCCTCCCACTCCCAGGCAAGAAGCAGCAAGTAGCAGGCCAATATAGCAAAGCAAGTAGAAAATTGGCAGTTCCTCCGGGCAGCACAACAACTATTCTTCCTGGTAGAATGTCATCAGTTCCAGAAGTGTTCTGAGTATATGGTGGAAGAGGTCCAGTACTTATACCCAGTTCAGCCTTTGAAGTAGGGAAACTTCAAAGAAAGGTCTTTGTGGTGCACAAGACCTTGCCCTTCCTTGCCCTAGCTCCAGACACAATATGCAACTCTTTCTATGAGGACTGGTATAGCCCTATTCAGGTGGAAGTGTCTGCTCCTCCCTCTCACTCTAGCTCAGGAAGACCCATTAGCCTGGTGATGGTCCATCAGGATATGCAGGACACACCTCAGCTACTTTTGTGTGAAACTGTCTAGATGGAATGCACAAAGCCCAGTTGTCACCCAACTCAGACATGTTTTCCAGGGACAGGCAGAGGCATATAATGGTTACAGTAAGAAAATGGTAACTTTCTAAAAATTGTATTTTCAGACTTGCAATTTAAAAACCAACTTCACTAAAAGATCTCATTTTAAATTATAAGCCCATAGACTTCCAATATTTTGCCAATTGGAAGTGTTAAAAGGCAGCTCCAATGCTAACCTATGGGAGAGGTTGGCCTAGAAGTAATGAAAAACGAATTCAGTAGTTTTTCACTACTACGACATGTAAAACTCCATAGTAAATGTCCTACCTTTTAAATACACTGCAATCTGCCCATAAGGCTACCTAGGGGCTACCTTAGGAGTAATCTATCCATACTAATATAATAAAGAGAGAGCCCAAACCTTTGAGGCGGGTAACCTCAGGAACCACAGCACCAATCACAACACTCAATACAGCGTTGGAAAGGGCAGTTGCAGCAGAAGGACATAGGCTATGCAGACGCCCACCATATACATTTAAAAGGTAAAAGAACCGTGCCAGCAAAGTAGTCCCTTGTGGGCGGGTCTGCGTTAGGCTGTGGGCGTGTGCTGGGGGCGTGACGAACGCTATGGCGTGTGGTATGTTCCGCCGTTCATGCCATGTCTCATATTGTGTGCTAATCCCACCCTGCTCCCTTTAAATACCCCTGTACCCCATAATCATAACCCACTCTTACTCCTTAAAATACCCCAACACCCTTAAACACTAACCCATCTTAACCCTTTAAATATACCCTGTACCCCAAACCCATCCCCAAAAATACCCCTGTACCCCAAAACCCAAACCTAGCCCTGAACCCTATAAATACCCCTGTACCTCAAAACCCAAACCTACCCGTAAACCCTAAAAATACCCCTGTACCCCAAAACCCAAACCTAGCCCTGAACCCTAAAACTACCACTGTACCCCCAAACCCAAACCTACCCCTGAACCCTGAAATACCCCTGTACCCCAAAACTAGCCCTAAACCCTTAAAATACCCTGTACCCCAAAACCCAAAGCTATCCCTGAACCCTAAAAATAACCCTGTACCCCAAAACCCAAACCTAGCCCTGAACCCTAAAAACAACCCTGTACCCCAGAACCCAAACCTACCCCTGAACCTTAAAATACCCCTCTACCCCAAACCCCAAACCTAGCCCTAAAAATACCCCTGTACCCCAAAACCCAAACCTAGCCCTGAACCCTTAAAATACCCCTGTACCCCAAAACCCAAACCTACCCCTGAACCCTAAAAATACCCCTATACCCCAAAACCCAAACCTAGCCCTAAACCCTAAAAATACCCCTGTACCCCAAAACCCATACTTATCCCTAAACCCTAAAACTACCCCTGTACCCCATAACCCAAAGCTATATCTGAACCCTTAAAATACCCAAACACCCCAAAACATATGCCTCAGTACCCCAAAACATATACCCCTAAACCCATACTTAGCTTATCCAAGTAGGTGAACTTGCCAGATCAAAACCGCAACTGCACACATAAGAAGTGACAGGCCCAAGACAGATTTGACGGGCTACTAAATTTGCCAATCATGGAGAAACCAAATGCCATTACATTTTAGAAACAGAGCACATGTATTTTAGCACTGGTCAGCAGGGAAAAGGGGTCAGAGTCCTAAAGCCAGCAAAACGAATTTCAACACACAGTCAAAAACAGGAGGTCAGAAGGTAAAAAGTCAGGGGAAACCATCCCAAAAGATGTCGGGTCTAACAATGATGTTCATTACAGCCTTGACAACTTGAAGTTCATAACGTTCTGTAGATGAATATGAATGTATGGTCTATCTCTACGCGTGCATGGATGTATATTTTGTGTACATTCACATACTATATAAAAGACAAACCTACCGGCTGTGCTTGTTTTTGGGGGGTGTTCTACTGTAAGCCAACATACTTCTTATGTCCTGCTGCAATGAAAACAGTTTGGCCCAGATCATTCTCCGATCATTCTCCATCCACTCTCCAGCATGCGTGTTGCTGCTAGTAGGAGATGAAGGCAGTTGAACAGCAGATGCAAACCATGTTGATAATTGTTTGCCAAAGATGGAGGCACTACCTTCTTATACCGGTAGTAAGAAAGTTAACATTTTCTAGAGCAGCAGCTATTTTTAGTCTCTAGTATGTTTGCTATTACTATATTTATATGTATATGAATGGGTCATAATCTAAGACTAATCTTAAGTAAACTGTGCCTGTAATTATAGGCCATCATCTTTAAATAGGATCTTGGTTAGTATTAGGCATAGCTGAAGACATTTTTAAACTGTTTATTTATGTTATGACTGTTTTACCCGAATCTTGAAAAACCTAATGAGTAACATATTTTTAAAGGGTGGGAAGAGTATGATATAAACTGCAGCTTCAATGAGTCACTTTAATAGTATTTCAAAATAGTCCAACGAACAGAAGTTTCAATCTGCTGGGAAATTCTACTGATGCTTCTTGCTATGTATTATATGCTAGACACCTTTGCTTCATGAGGTTGCTTAGTCAAAAAGCAGGCACAGGCGCAAACAAAGCTGAAAGCTTACAGAGGGTAGAAAGCAGTAAATAGTGCCTTTCAGTATATAATATTAAAACAATAGCAAGAATGATAATTCTTAATGCGGCAGTTCAGTTATATTGTCTGTAAGAAATTGGGGTAAATGGTTGAGGGTAATGAAACCTTTCTCAAGCAGCAACCACAATACTTCTCAGAGTCAAGTCAAAAGCAAACCCAAAATTAACCTGTGCTTAACCCTCAGGTAGCTTGGCATAGGCCAGTTAGGCTTAACTCAGGGGCAAAAGTGAAAGCACACACAACAAGCAGAAAAATAGAATAATTTTAAATAAATAAAAAAGACCAGACTGTCAAAAATCCAATTAGTAGAGCCAAAGATATTGAATTTAACGTTGTTTGTGCAAATAGAGAAAAAAGGCATAAAGCATCAACTTTGGATATCTGGTCACACCGGGCTGGGATACAAGTTAAGAAAAAACGCAGTGGATTGCGGAATGGCTACAGAGACCCAGTTAGGCCCACTGAACAAATGTATCATAAATTCTGGTTCGCGGAGCGTTGCATGGATCTGCGTCGAAGACACCAAAGTGATGCATAGATTCCAAGATGCGTAAGGCTGCAGATCGAGGGCCTGTTGTGGCAGCGTCAAAGGTTCCGTCAATTGGGCTTGCGGTGATAAGTCTGGCATCGAGGATATATCACGCAGTCTGGATGATGAGTCGGTTCCGAAGAGCTGCGAGACTGCAATGCATAGTCCGAGGTTGTCGTCGAAGCAGCCGCCAGTGAGAGATGCAAGAACCTGTGCCGAGGATGTGTCATGCAACAGCGGATCTGAAGGCGATGCGGGCTGCAACGCCGATGCAAGTCTTTAAGACAGGCCCAATCCACCCAGTAGCAAAGATGTGTCAGTTCTGCTCGAGGTTGCACCGCATAGCAGAAGTGATGTATACGTTTTGCTGAATACACAGAGGCTGGTAAGCACTGTAAGCCCATGTGTAAGGGTTTAGGACTGGGGTGGCACCACTTGGCAGGGTAGATCTACAAATGGCAGCGTCCACGTGAAGATGCAGGGTTGTGGGAAGCCAGTAATGTCCCTGAGGCTTCATGTCAGGAGTCCAACCAGCTAGCCCTCTGAGACACTTTGGTTCTCTGTTGAAGAGATGCAAGCCCAGTCCTTCAAACCCAGGCAAGAGGGAAGCAGATCAGCTCAGCAAAGCAAGAGTCCAGTTGAGTGCAGTTCAGCTGAGTGGCAACCTTTCAGAAGCACAACAGTCCTTCTTCCTGGCAGAGTATCCACAGATCCAGAAGTGTACAGAAATGGTGGTGTTTGAGGTCCAGTATTTATACCCAGTGGTGCCTTTGAAGAGGGTGAGAAGCTTCTAGACATTGCCCTTTGATGTCCAGAGGCATCCTGCCTTCCCTAGCCTGGCTCCAGATTAACTACAAGGGGTACACAGCCCTTTGTGTGGAGGCAGGACACAGGTTTAAATTGGGCTGTGCCCAGTTCCTCCCTCCCACCCTGCCAGTTATGGCCCATCCAGGCACACCTAAGCTCCCTACTGTGTGTGGCTGTCTAGGTGGAAGACATAAAGCTCAACTGTCGGCTATACCCAGTCATGTGACCAGAGACAGGCTACAGTAGCAAATGGTTAATGCAAGAAAATTAAAACTTTCTAAAAGTGGTATTTTCCAAATTGCAATTTAAAATCCTACTAGACCATCAGTTAGGCTTTTAAATTGTGATTTCAGAGACACCACACATGAAGAGGTCGTCTGTTCCATTTTGGAAATTACACCAATAACATGAAATAAGGCAACTCCAATGTTATCCTATGGGAGAAATAGACCTTGCAGTAATGAGAAACATATTTAAAAGTTTTTTACTACTAGGACATGTAAAACTTTAAAGTGCACGTTCTACTTTTTAAACACATTGCACCCTTCCCTCCGGGCTGTCCAGGCCCTACCCTAGCTAGGGTTGTATGTATTGTATGTATTGGCATTTATATAGCGCACTACTTACCCGTAGGGTCCCAAGGCGCTTCGACCGCTGCGAAACCCTTCCTGACTTCCCTGAGAGATGGTCCCTTTATGGGTATCTCCAGGGTGAGACCAGGCATCCCCGGCGGTCTGGTGGGGCCGTTAGTGAAGATGAGGCAAGCTAATGCCCAGAGTTGCCGAGTGTGATCGCTGATCAGAGTGGGCACCGAGGCGAGAGAATTATCGAGTCCGCTGACCCTGGTCCAGAAACCTGCCGCGCCGGGAATCGAACCCTGGTCCCGGGCCGTCCTCTGCTCTCGGGTCTGCCGCCTCTAACCAGTGAGCCACACTACTACAGGGTTGACTTATATGTATAAAAAGGAAGGTTTTGGCCAAAGTAAAAAAGGTTTTTTTTTCCAGGTCTAAGTGGTAGGTTAACCTGCACACACAGGCTCTTTAATGGCAGGCCTGAGACATGATAAAGGGCTACTTAAATGTGTGGCATAATCATTGCTGCAGGCTTACTAGTAGAACTTAATTTACAGTCCCAGTTCACATGTAATGCCACGTTGCTAAAGTCTTATAAATAAAATTAAAAATGTCAATTGGGGATAAACCAATATTACCATGCTATAGAAGAGAGAGCACAAGCAACTTAACACTAGTTAGCAGTGGTAAAGTGCATAGAGTCCTAAAGCGAGCAAGAACAAGCTCAGTACAAATGGAGGAGTAAGGCAAAAGATTGGGGCAAAGACTACCCTAAGACTGACAGGTCAAACATGGTCTTAATGTAGCTGTATAAACAGTTGTGTTACTTGCTTTTGTAGTCACTGCAGATTATGTTTTCACAATATTTAACAATGATAATCTGCTACCTTTTCAAGACCTGTGGAATGTTATACTATATTGTCTTACTAGTTCTAAGAAGACAACAGTATCATATCTATCTCATAATTTTAAAATAACTTGTAACTTTAAAACAGAATATGCAAAATACAAAGGAATATATAAAATATATGTAATGTAATGTGCATTGACAGGGGCATAGTTATCAATCATGCAACAAATGCAGTGACAACGGGGCCCAGTAGCGCGAGAGGGCCCACTAAACCCAACCAGGGCGTATTAGACCCATTTTCCTAGCTTTCATTATGGTCCATGGAATCCATTCTGATACTTAACTTTTACCATTTGTTAGCAGTATTATATACCACAAACCTGGATCGTATAAAGAACACAGGGACAGGGAGATTACGTGATTTGCCCCACATCACAGGATGTTGATCCAAGGCCTAGATTAGATTATAATCCCCAGTTCCATGGTCGGCAGCTATAGCTCCCAGCCCACATTTTCTCTATTGAAATGGGAACGACAATGTGCACTGTTTTGCTCCTTGTTTGTACGAATTCTTTGGGAAGTGCAGCCTGCCTCGCTTGAAAAAATAAGTTAATCACATCACGTTTCAGCCAATGATGTGCTCAAGTAGTGCACCAAAATGTAAACACTTCTATTCATATTTACATTTGTATTGTATGACGACAAGGTGATCAGGCCTATTATCAAGAGACCCCAATGTTCTATCCTACGTGTTTGGCCGACAGATTAACAAAATACATACTATATGAGCTGTAGGAGGAAAGTACAGTAAGCTGTGCTCATTTTAAGCCAGTAGCAGATAAAACAGTCTCGGTTTGGAATCATCTGACTCTACGGCTGAAATATGGCAGCTAGGCAAGGCAATCCCCAGTCAATGGGGATGAGGATGCAGTCTGGACTTAGAAAATACCACAAGAAATGTTGAATCTGCTGTCAGGCCCCTCTGGCTATGCATAATAGAGAAAAGAAATAGGGCATTCTGGAGACGAAGTAGGGCAAATACGGAAATGGAAAGCACGGGTCAAATTAAGATGATGTTTTGATAAGGGGGAGCAGCAATAGTCAGGCCCTAGCAATTAGCAAAGAGCACTCGCGTTGATTCGAATTCCATTGTGCTCTATTTGCCTGAAGTCCATGCCACTAACGTTTGAGGTTGAATATTAGCAATGATCACGACCCATGTTGAAGCAGAACGTGGGGCTCTAAAAAATGCGTCCTTATTATATAATTTCATGCGAGATGGCTCTGCACAGCTCTTTTTATTTGTTTGTACCTGCTCATATGTTTTGCTTTGCCGTATCAAAAGGTAATGCATGATAGAAACCCAAGACAAGTGGGGCGCGCCCTGAGATGTTCATTTGGGCAACATGGATTATTTACGCTGTGCTGAATATATGTTAATAAGGCTTTTCATACACCTCACATAGTCACGCCTGGTGTCTGAAATTGTTAGGTACAGGAACTCCCAAAATTCTGAGTTATTGTGTTTTATGATGTCACTATCTTCTTGCACCTATATTAGCACACCTTCTCGCATTCCCACTAATCATTATAATGGGCCATAAAGGTAGAGAGACCTAATTTTGTAGAACTGATACACTGTGGCACACACATAAACCAAATCACAATATTATCAGCATTGTCCTCCACTTTAAATTGGGACACACTTGTAACTTCTCTTCGTGTCCTCATAAATCAATAATGATTGCAGCCTGTCATGATTATGTAAAATGTATATGGGTGAAGTGACACAACGAGGACGACTAATCCACGCAGCTCTGCTTTTCCAAACTTTTGCATTTGGGGGAATCAGCGAGGGAAGGATCTCTAAACAATATTAGAATAGGAAATTGTCCCTAAGATTTGCAACAGAGTAATTAGTCTAGTTTTCTTTTGAAAATTATTGTGATATGACTGTTTTGACGAACATGGCAGTCAATGTAGTGATTCATTTGGGCCAGTTGTTGACAGTGGGCACCACAGGCACTTATTTCTGGGAATCAGAACCGTTTTCCACTTCTAGCAATGTCCAGGTCTGCAGCTGCCTCAACTTAAAGGAACAACAGATTAGTACTTATTTTATAGAAGGACAACAAATACAAAGATCAATCACTATTTCATTGTATTGGCAGCCATTTTCATGTTCCAAAATTGCCGGTGTGCATGCTGCTCATAGTAAGGCTAAAAGTACTGCGGGTGGGCAGCTTTAACAGGTGAATAGAGGCTTGAGCAATACTGGTTCTGCAGCTACCGTTTAGGCCTGTCTCCCTTCCTTTCCTGTTCACACTACCCTTCAGAAAAGGGATCGGTAACCAGCACTTATTTATTTATTTATTTTTTACAAATTAATCACTGGATTAATGGATTGGTCAATGCATTGTTACTGCAGCAACTAGGGTGCAAAGCGAAGACTCCGATGACATTTTTATGGTTTTCCTATAAGTATGCATCACACGTATCCAGGCACGAGTATCTCTATGGCTGCACCAAAAGGCATATCTGATAACTCTCAAATCCCCCTCTCTTGGCACGGGTCGCACATCTAAGTCACAGGCAGCAGAAGCGGGGTTTAGCAGCGCTGCAGAGTGGAGGGGGTTAAATGTTAATTGCACGCGCTCCTTCACCCTCCAAGCTGCTCTGAAACAGTGAGAGGTAACTACGCCAAAAGGTTTTGAGCATTGAATGACTGAATCACACACAGGGTGTTTGACCGGTGTCAGGAAACAAGCACTCAGTGACACATTTGTTGTGCTTGCTTCTAACAGGAATTCACTGAACATCCATGGATCATATTCTGTAGGTGCTCTGAAAATACCTTCCAAATCTGCCTACACCAGCCGCGTCCGCGATCTTTTTTTCACAGAAAGCCAGTGCAGTTCTTTAAGTAGGGGCAGAGATGGGGATCCTGGGGGGCGATTTTGAACCATCCTTGCGGCAGTATTCTGTGTTAACCTGAAGTTTAGTTAAAGTAGTCTCACCTCCTTCAGCCTGCAGCGCGTTCCCATAGTCGAGCCGACTAATGACCATTGCCTGGACTACTGTTCTGCGGTGTTCTAATCGCAGATAGGGGAGTATTCTGCGTAGTAGGCGCAAGCTATAGTAGCAGGCCCCGGAGATGTCCTTAACGTTATCTTTCATGGTGAATTTATAATCCAACTGGATTCCCAAATTCTTTACTGAGGATGATGGAATGGGGGCTTCACCCAGCTGGGGGGCCACCAATCAGATGACCAGGAGTGGGAGGCTCTACCCAAGTTCATAAGCTCCGTTTTACACAGAATGAGCTGGAGACAACGCTCCCACATCCAGTCCAAAATTGCTAACATTCCACCCGAGAAACGCAGTTTTTCATCAGTGGAATTTGAACCGATTGGAAACAGCAGCTGTGTATCGTCGGCATACGAGACTATCTCAAAGCCGAATGGTTGAACAGTCTTAGCCAGGGTAGCCAAATACATGTTGAAGAGGGTGGGACTCGGGTACGAATCCTGAGGCACCCCTTTGTCCAGCAAGAATTTTTTTTCAGATATAAGCAGACCCAGAGTGGTGGTTTGCCATCTATCAGTTAAAAAGTTTCTCAGCCACTGCAATGCCACACCCCCATGCCACACTCAAGCAATCTCTCCGCTAGCCGTCGATGAGAAATAGTATCGAATGCCGCGGAGAGATCTAGGAGGATCAAGATCATGGATCCTCCGGCATCAAGGGTTAGTCTGAGCGAATCAGTTACTGCCAAAATGGCCGTTTCCATGCTGAAGCCCGGGCGTAAGCCCGACTGTGAAGGGTCGAGAATGTCGTTGGATTCTAAATACTGGCTAAGTTGTTTATATATTACTGTTTCCAACATTTTGCCAAGCAGGGGCAACAGGGATATTGGTCTATAATTGCTGAGTACCTGGGGTCTGCAGATGGTTTCTTTAGGATGGGGCATATATAGGCTTCTTTCCAGGTTCTCGGGATAAGACCGGTCAGAATGGAAGAGTTAAGAATTTTTTGTATTATAAGAGCGCAGGTTGGAGAGAGAAGGTCCATTGTGCTGGGGGGACATAAGTCAACTGTGAACCCGATTTTGCTGCTAACAGCAAGTTGTTTGTGTCTTCAAGTAAGATGGTCTCAAACTGATTAAGGTGACAAGTGGTGGATGTAGAAGAATTATCCAGAATCGCAGTGAGTCCAGAGTTGTTAGTGCGAGTTTTGTTTGAATGCGTCATCCCGCCTCTAACCCCTGGCCCCCACTGCCCCCCCCCGACCCCAGGCGACTCCACGACAATCAATCTTCCGTTTCGATTCCCCCCCTTTTTTCAAATTTATTTAT
This sequence comes from Lissotriton vulgaris, assembly GCF_964263255.1. Taxonomy (NCBI): domain Eukaryota; kingdom Metazoa; phylum Chordata; class Amphibia; order Caudata; family Salamandridae; genus Lissotriton; species Lissotriton vulgaris. The sequence goes on along the minus strand of NC_141687.1, from coordinate 2,122,979,825 downwards.
TTTACTTGGTAATACATTTTTAATCGTGCAATTACTGCATTATTAAAATGCTTACATTCAATATTTGGATAAACGTATGGGGGGGTACAAAAGGTGCCACGCACCATTGCTCCATCCATTTCTGCGTCTGTTGTCCAGCTGCCCAGATGTGAGCCAAACGTTCCTGTGCCCAGACCTCCGCCATATCCGGTAAGTTTCATCCATTATGGGCTGCGCGTAAAATCAGCTCTTTGAAATTATTTTCCATAAAGTAATTTTGAGTTTATCTCCTCAAGGTCGGGCCTTTGAGAGGCATAGTGCTGAAATGTTTGAAGTTCACAGTCCGCATTCCCCCGACGAGTTTCTCAGAGTAGGTAAGTGTTTCAAATGCGAGTGATGCCGCCCTGTGTATTATCAAGACAGCTCAGAGACTTAAACTGAAATAAAACACTGGCACACTATAACTAAAAGTTACGAACATTTGGGGCAAATGCCAGCCAGTCTTCTTCCAAAAAGGAATAGGCACTGCAATACTTAACTATGTATAGAAATGAGGGTCAGGACTGACAAAAGAAACCCTCTCTGTAGAAGGACACAAGCATCTAACGGCAGACGGACACTCCGTTCTTTTTAACTTTTTTTAAACTGCACTTTGTAACATAGCTCAAATTGAATAACTCCATCATCTATGCTGCTACAAATATTTTTAATACTTTCCTTTTTTACTGCTGATTGTTTTTGTAATGGTTTTTATTAACTGTACAATAAAGTATTACTTACTTACTGTCTGTGTATTATGGCATCAACAATTGAAATAAGTCAAGTTTGTGTAGAAGTTTGGGGGTCATAGCAGTAACAGGTGCGCTCGATATTCTCTGATGGGCTCAACAATCCAAAGAATTGGTATGGCCAGAGTAGGACATGAGTCTGTCCAGCTCCGGCCCGGGCGACTAATCCGACGCAATAACAGGGGGCCCGAGGTCCTAAAAACGCTTGAAATTTGATCACTGGGGGTCTAGCTTCACACCATGACACCCAAAACAGTAGTCACAGATGGGGACGACCCCGAATTCGGCGAAGCTGTGGGCCGGTCCGAGGGCCCGGGATCGGGAATTAAAATGGCGGCACAGGCCTGCTGATGGCTGAAGCGAAGGGGGAGACGGCGCAGGGGCCCAGCGGAGAGGGAGGCAGCCCCGGGACGATATACAGGTGGCGTGGGGGCCCGGCAGGACTCTACTTATAGCCCATATGGAGGTGAGGGAGCTGCGATTAGAGACAGCGGAGCGGGGGAACGTCTTCCCGCGCCTGCCGACAGAAACGGAGCAGATGCGGTGGCAGGCTGGGCCTACAGAGGACGCCGAGAGGCCAGGGTTGGTGCCGCTGTGAGGGGTGCTGGCGCCTGGCCCGTACACCACGGCAGCCTGAGGATCTGCAAGGCGCCCAGCGGAGCTCCGGAGTAAGCAGCCCCTGCCGGAGGGCTGGAAGTGGCCGGTCTGCAGTGCCTGCCTGGGCGAGACGACGGGACCCTCGCACACAGCCCCGGGGAGGCTGAGGGGCCCCCGCCGTGTTTCCTCGTCCACGGAGACAGTCTGGTGTGGAGGCTGCATGAGAAATGGACTGGGAATGCTCCCGGTAATGATGTAGGAGAGGCGGTGCATTGAGAGCGGCTGGCTGGCGACTTCGAATATGGAGGATTAAAGCAACGGGGCAGGAAGGGCAAGTGGAGCCAGAAAAATCATGGGCGAGCCTCCGCAGCGCAAGGGGTTGAGAAACCCGCCTGGGTCTGTACTGGGAAGGCTGGGCAGCCCCCCCGCCCCTATATCCTGGCATTGCGGCTGAGCCCGATTGGGCTGGCGGATCTGGCGGCAACGCGTTCCAGACTCTCCACGCCCTGGTCCCCCTTTTCTGGAATGGATACGCTGAGGAGAGTGGCTGCTGGAAGCCGAAGTGGCGGCTGGAGGTGAGAGAGAGGTGGCGTGAGGAGGTAGAGAGTTCACTTGCAGAGGGTCCTGGTGAGGTGGAAAGGAGCCCTAGGTGCGTAGCCATCTAGGACGACCAGCCTTCACAGCGAGGGTGATGAAGCTGCACAGGATGGGCAGGCTAAAGGACAAAGACCCTAAAACCCCTCGCCGGGGCACATTGGACCGCTATGCCAGGTCGGCCCCACCGCCGCCAGAGGAGGACCCGGCGACCTACAGTTCAGACACCGCCCTGCTAATGAACGTTATTCAGGTATCTCGTGAGGCACTGGAAAACAAGATTGGAACAGTGGGTACGGAAGTGACACTACTGCGGCAGGACCTCCGCAATCTAGCAGACAGGGTCAAAGAATCGGGGAAAAGGTTGGGAGAGGCTGAGGATATAATCCATGAGGTGAGGAAGGATATGGCGGAGCACAAGCAGCAGCTGATGTGGAAAGTGGATGATGCCGAAAACAGGGCAAGACGCAACTACCTCCGTTTTGTGGGATTTAGGGAGGGAATTGAAGGCACAAACAAGGCTCGTGGCTCCTGCGCACCTTTCCAAAGGATAAATTCTCTACTTGTTTTGTCATAGAACGGGCCCATCGGGCACTGCTGGCCAAGCCGCCGGCTGGAGCGAGACCTCGGCCAGTCATCGCACGCTTCCTAATCTTTGTGGACAGGTACATGATTCTTAGGGAAGCTAGAAAACGGGGGTAAATCCGGTTGGACAATGCCCAGATAATGATATTCCCGAATTACAGCCAGCAAGTGCAACAGCAGCGCTGCATCCCATGGCAATTGAAATCAACGAGATGGAACAGGAACCTACGCCAGAAACTATGGAGTCACAGAGGGACCTCGAATTCGTGAAAAGAAGACCAATGGTGGCTGCCCAAGACTGGATGCTGTCTCGCCTGGAACGTGCAGGCTGGGCACTTCCCTCCCACTTGATTGGACTATTGGTTTGATTTTTTTTGCTTTCTTTTGGTTCGTGCCTGCTATAGTGTACATTTTTGCATGTGGGGACTTTGATGGTTTAGAAGAAGTTTTCTCCATTTCCTGGGGAGTTAGGGAGTGGGAGGGCAACAGACCTCCATCACCCGATTGTCTTGTTTACTGCTATTTTGTGGGAGATGGGACGATGGTGAGAGCGAAGCGGGGAGGGGGGAGAGACCGGGGGGATTTCACAAGGTTGGGGAGTGTGGGGGGGAGGGAGAGGGAGGTTGCAGGTTGGCCAAGGTTGTATGTTCAGTTTTTTAAGCATGTCATGGTTGAGACCATTATCTGCACTTGTGTACCAAACACCCAACTCCTGCTAGCACAGAAAGTCTCCTTGTTTAAGGTCCTCTGCACTGATGGGTAGTTCTAGGGCGGAGGTCCAGGTTAACAACTGCGCTAAGATCCTCACATGGAATGTGAACGGCCTAGGCAACAAGGTTAAGAGGGGGTTAGTCCTGGCTTACTTGAAAAGAGTGGGGCCGGATATTGTCCTATTGCAAGAGACGCACCTTCAAGGCACCCGATGTGGATTCCTAGCAAGGGGACCATATAGAGTACTGCCACATGCAGGATATACAACAGGTTCCAGGGGGGTTGCCATCCTGATTAGGAAATCACCCCCCTTTATGGTTACGCAGACTTGGACAGACCCACTGGGGACATACGTGGGGGTAAGGGGAACATGGGGTCGACAGAAACTCACGATCATCTCTGTTTATGCCCCATCGAAATTACAGGTCAGAACTGGCATCACGGATATTCTGATGAACACATCGGACACTCAGCAGGTAGTGGGAAGGGATTTTAATGATGGTATATCCTCTTTGCGGGATAGATCAGGGAATAGACCTAGTGACTCAACACTAACCCCTCTAGCTAGAACCATCTCGACCCTTGGACTAGTGGATGTTTGTAGGTGGCTGCACCCTGGCGCTAGTACCTACTCATACTTTTCGGGAGCGCATGGGGTGTATTCTAGATTAGACTATGTCTTTCTACCTCGACAAGCTCTCAGTGTGGAGGATGTGGCGGAGTATCAAGCGTGGGGTATCTCGGACCACTCGCCTTTACTGGTGGGGATGGGAGAGAGATGGATGTTGGGGATGAGTGGACCTGCAGAATAAGGAACTAGTGAAGGGTCTCAGGGCAGAAGTAAAGTTTAATTTTGCCGAAAACATAGGGTCGGTCTCGTCAGTGGTGGTTCTCTGGGAAGTGCTCAAGACAGTCATGCGGGATAGGGCCCAGAACAGTCTAGCCTGGGAAAAGAGGAAAGTGGAGGATGAGTTGCAGACTTTGGAAGAACAGATTCTAGAGGTAGAAAGAGATATTGTAACTGGTAGGGATCCTCTGACCTACAGACTACTACGGGATAAGCAACAGCAATACAAGGAGTTGGTGACAGACGAGGCTAAAACGCAGGTACTAGCGACCTAAAATAGACTGTACGACGTAGGGGACAAATCGGGAGAGCTCCTGGCATGGTTGAGTCGGAAAGAGCAGGACACCAGATGGGTAGAACAAGTGACTGATAAACAGGGGCGGGTGCAGCAGACAGATGCGCAGATAGTTCAGGCCTTCGCCGCCAACTATGAGGACTTTTATAAAGCCAGAGTCCTGGGTGGGCTGGACGATACCCTGATGTACATTGATCAAATTGACACCCCGTTCTTTCTGAAGGCGACCTGTGGGACATGGAGGGAGACATAACGGTAACTGAGATCAAAGAGGCCGTGACTTAACTCCGTCCGGGGAAGTATCCTGGCCCGAATTGGTTTCCCGCTGAATTTTCTTTTAAAACAGCGGACCTTATAGGTGGACATCTGCTGTCACTGTTTGAAGGGGCAGCCCATGAGGGTGTCCTGCCGCCGGACCTGCGTATCGCCACAATTGTACCGATTTATAAGCAAGGTAAACCCCCTGAGAAGTGTGCCTCGTACCGCCCTGTATCACTCCTGAATGTGGAAGTTAAACTCCTGGCGACGATTTTAGCTCTCAGACTAAGGCGGGTAATCACCAAACTGGTCCACTTGGATCAGACTGGCTTCCTGCCAGATAAGGCAACCAGACTGAACCTTAGGAGAACCCATAACTGGCTGATGTAGGTGCGTGATCGTCAGGCCCCCCATTTGAATTTATCCCTAGATGCGGAAAAGGCGTTTTATGCAGTGCATTGGCCCTTTCTCGAGGGGGCTTTGGTCAAGTTTGGATTTGGACCCAAGTTCCGGCAGCGGGTGAGGCTCCTCTATACAAACCCACGAGCCAGAGTAAAAGTTAAAGGGGTGCTATCAAAGGATTTACCCATAAGAAGAGGGACTGGGCAGGGATGTCCCCTGTCCCCGTTGCTCTTCGCCCTAACCATAGAAGTAGTGGCGTGTGAGATTAGGCAGAACAAGGACATTAGGGGATTTAAAATAGAGCAGTCAGACACATATGAGGAAAAAATAACGCTGTATGCCGATGCTGTCCTCTTGTATGTCACTCAGCCTGTGGCCACTATTCCGGCATTGTTCGAAACGCTGCGTCGCTACGGCGCTTGTGCTGGCTACACGATAAACTGGCACAAGTCAATCTTATACGACCCCCTCCGGGGGGAGGACTGGTCCTTACTGCCTGGTGCGCTCAGAACTACAAGCGGGGGTTTGTGTATTTGGGGGTCTATATAACCTTAGGTAGGAACCTCTCATATCAGAAGAACGTCAAGCGGGTGCTAGTAAATTTTGCTGAAGATGCTGCCAGGATGCGCTGCCATGTTTAAAATGATTACGTTGCTGCGGTTCCTTTATGCCTTACAAAATGAATATTTCCCACTCCCCAGGCAAGTTTTCACTGATATAAATGCGGAACTGAGATCGTTGCTCTGGCTGGGAAAATAATCAATAGTGGCCTTGGGGACCCTGCAAAGAAACCAGTACAATGGGGGGATCTCCCTGCCAAATATTGAAGCCTATTACTTAGCGGAGCATCTAACCCCTATCAATAATAGGTAACACGCACCAGCAGACCATCCCACATATAGACTGGAGAGGGGGACGATGGCGCAGCACGACTGCCTACATTACATATACTGGGGAAAGGGGAAGGAAAGACTACATGCAGCAATAAGGGTTACGCTGGGGATATGGGAGAGGGCGACTAAACCTATTGGTTGGACTTATACGCCGACAAAGCAGACCCTAATATGGCACTGTGCATGGCTAAGGGAGCAGAACAAGCTGCGAGGGTTCAAGAGGTGGGACGATATTAGTATCACCGTACTGGGGGATTTGGTGAAGAGGGGAGAATTGAAGTCATTCCAGGTCCTGAGGGAAGAATACGGGCTGCACCACACACAGTACTTCAGATATGTGCAACTGCGACATGCAGGGTGGGCGCAGGAGGCGCTCGCCTTGTCCCTACCAGAGTATGCCCCGCTTGAAGGGCGTTTATGCAGGAACGCATCCCTGGTAAAGCAGTTTCCCTGACCTACAGAACACTGATCAATAACATGCCAGATGGACTGGTAAAGCTCAGAGAATCATGAGAGCAAAATGTGGGGGAGCTAGATACAGTGGATTGGGAGACAGCCCTGATGCATCCAAGGGAAGTCGCAATTAAGTCCCATCTGAGACTTATTCAATATAAAATCCTGCATAGGGTATACTACGACAAGGTGCGGCTACATCGCATGGGCCGGGCTAGCGACACAAACTGTCTTAGATGTGACAAGGAGACTTCTACCATACCATCTGGACATGTCCCATAATACAGACATACTGGGACGAGGTTCTGTGGGGAGCTGGTAGATGTGCTGGAGGTCGCTCTGCCGTTGGACCCCAAACTGGTGCTGTTGGGAGTAACAAATGACGTAGACTTGGGTCGCCCACTTCTCCTCTTTGTAGTTCTGGCCTTAGTGGTGGCTAAGTCAGTCAGTCAAAAATAACTTTATTTGGTTTTCACAAACCATAAAGCATATAAAACACATTTCATTTAAAAAACTTTTTCAGTTCTTAAAATTCCACTAAGTTCCTTTGTGGCACCAATCCTTCAGTATTTGCCCACATTTATAAGTAAGCTTCGACCACTAACATAAATTGTATCCCACTGCATATTAAAATGTTTGATGCGGCGCCCAGCCAACTTTTCGCCGCCTGTCTGCAGGTGCGGATATTTAAATCATTAAAAACTGTTCTCAGCAGCTTCCTTCTTTCTGATTTCACAGTTTCACAGACATACAGCAAGTGGCTCAGAGTTTCAGTGTGATAGCCACATAAACGACAGGCCTTTGTTTGATGCTTGTTTTTCCAGGTGGGCGCCAAGTCTAATGAAAAAAGATCTCCAAATCTGTATGCCATGAATCTCTTTTTTAAAGACAATCGGAAATGAGCTGCTAGATAGGGTTGTGGTCTTAGCCGTGTGTAAGTGGTGGCTAAGAGGGACGTGGCCCGGGCATTTGGGGGCCCCCCATGCCGCCCAGACTAGATGAATGGAGAAGGGGCATGGATCTGTAAATGGCGGCGGAGAGAGTCACGTACAAGGCTAGAGGATGCCCAAAGAAATTCAACAGAGTGTGGGGGAAATGGCATCGATACCATGGGCTGGATGGGGCATTGTAAGCAAAAGTGGAGGAGGCACCTGGCTGCACTGGCTGAGGGTGGGGTGGATTTGGAAGGGGGTTTTCATTTTTTGCACATTATGGATTTGTGGACAAGTAAGGTACAGTCCTGTCAGGATGAAGAGGGGATCATGTGCTGGCGGGAGGGGGGAGGAGGATGGATGGAGGGAGGGAAGTGGAGAGTGGTTGTATGTGACATGCTTGTTTTGTTTATGCATCATAAAAATGCAAATAAAAATATATTTTTTTTAAATAAAAAAAAACAATCCAAAGAATTAAAGTCTGTGTGGAGTGTTGTGTGCCATAGCACAAAACTTAAATGTGGAGGAAGCAGCGTCTAAAGGGAGTTCAGTGCCACAGTGGTGTCCGTTCTGGAGTTTATATCTTATGCCAAACTCCCAAAATATGCCCTCCTCCACATTATGACCTTAAACAATGTAAATCAGTAAAGTCTGAGTTGTGCGGCGAAAGGGAGTTACGTGCCACAGGGCGTTTATAGTATTGTCCACTTGGTAGCAGCCGGGTCACGTTTTGTTATAAATGTTCTCAATTTTATAGTTGTACGTTTAAAAGATATGCTTGTAAATTTGAGCAAATAAAGTATTGGACTGCCCACAACAGATCCTTTATGTAAACAAATGTTTTAATCGTAGGTGTGCGCTGAGTAATGTAGATGCTTCTCGCAGCTCCCTTTTTAGGTCTCGCCTATTCTATCCCGTAAGGGATTGATACGCGAGATTATAGTAAGCGGTTCGAAAAGTCTACCTAGCTGCGGATCGCGTACAGTTCATGTGAGCTAAGCGCGTGCATATCATCGCCAGCCACGTCACACACCACCATTTGTCTGTGCCTCGGCATCAGATTTCAAAGGCTGCTTCTCCCCCGCATCAGACTTGAAAGGAATGCACTCCCCCGACTTGCCACAGCAATGGCGAGAGCTTCGCACATCGCACACCCACAGCCTTGGCATCAGACTTCAAATGAAGCCGCTCTTCCCTTGCAATGCCCTCCCCCGCCCCCACCATGCAATGCAGAGAGCTTGTTTCTCCTGTCGCTTGTTTGCAGAGTGTTACGTTTACCATTGATTTACTGCTGGGAGCTCCATTGTAATTAAGTTCAAATGTTTTACAAGTTGTTTATTTGGTTTAGAGGTTAGTATAGATGGAATGTTTTCTTTTAATCCTTTTTAAAATGGAATGTTTTTTATACATTTTTATCGTGGTTATTTATTCTTGGGGTGCATATTAAATGCGAATGCTGCTGTTCATCTTTGCAATTTTCTAACTCATCATCAATAAAGAACCGATTGATATTAATTGTTTTTTCAGGCTCACGTCTGCCCATCCCCAAGGTACGTCGGCCCAGTTAGCGCGTGAAAGTACACAGGCCTGCATGCCAGCTCACGCTGAGCTGGGCAGCTTTGCCCAGAGTCAATGACGTGCCAAAGCAACCCGCTGCTACCGTGAAAATGGGCCTCTCTATCTCTGCCACTCGGGCATCGAGCGCTAATAGCAACCTCTAGGAACTGTGGCCCTGGCACCGTATCTAGTAAACTAGGACTAATGCGTGAACAAACGGTTGCAGGCAGAAATGTTAATGCTTTCTGCAGTCACTTTCTACGTAGCTCACACAAAGCTCTCTCACTGTGAATGAAAAAAATCACATTAATACATCAATGTTAAATTAAGATGAATAGGTGCATTTTAAGAGGCAGGCATTCATTACTGAAAACAATTTTATTTTATGCATATTTAATGAGCAGAAAAGCACTCCATGAATGCTCGATGCATGAAGGTTAAGGATGAACTCACGTATAGTTGGGCCTAGTGTCTAAAACCATGTGGCCAGATTTTTAATATAAGCAAAATCTGACCTCAACATACACATTTCCACTGAGCACCAGAACCATGCCCTCATAAAACTTAAAGCATTCTACATGAAAGCACCTCGATAAGGGCTCCACACTTGAGAATATATATATGTATATATATTTATTGAGAGCGAGTGAAACAGAGAGAGCATCTTTTGGTGCTCTAATTGCACAAAAAGCAGTGCTATATTTCACAAGGAATCATTAAATATGGATTTCCTTAAGACAGTCCCTAAATCAGTATGCAGAGCTTTAACATTGTCAGCCTTACTAGGATTATATGACATGGAGGACAAAAGTAAGTGCAAATCATGCAACAAAAAATGCAAATGCATATTCTCTTACAGCATAATTTCTCAGATATATTTGAGAAAGAAACGACATTTTTGTCAAAATCAAATAATGCCGTAAACATGCAGCCACAGAATCTCGTAAATCCACTGACCATACCACTGCCCATTATTTAATTAACACTTTATTCAAGAAAGGTAAACAAAACCTAAACATTCTATTACCAGAGTTCATTTTTAGCTGCACTTTGAAAAAAAAGCTATTTCAAGCTAACTTCTCAACAATAAACATATAATATAAAAAAAATGTAGTGAGCACCATTTCTAATATGGTCCTATGTGCCATCTCGGGTTCTGGTGACATTTACAACCCACTAGGCCTCTTGCAACGTGGTTTATGATGTCACCAAAGCAGGCGCACAACACCCATTGGACTCAAAAGTCTTCAGCCCCCCTCCCCCCTCGTGTGTGGCAGGCTGGGATGAGACAGCTTCCCGGGGACACGCACAGCTGCACGCACGCACTTCACAGGTCTTTAAAAGACCATTTGCATGTTAATGAGGCCTTGCTGTTGTTTCACCCCTTCTAAGAGCCCCTGCAGCTCCACTCTGCCTATTGCTTAAAGATTCAGCCCCCTCCTCCGAAATTTTTTCTTAGCCCCCCTAAATTTGACTCTAATTGCGCCTCTGCACCAAAGTCCCTTGATGGTAACATTAGACTATATAACGGAGCCACCAGGTATATAGTTATATTGCGCAGATGCATATGTGTTCATATGTGCGTGCAGGTATATGTGTTGAGTGCGCATGTGTGAGCGTGGCTGTGGAATATATGCCTCTGGTGTATCTGCCGTGTGCATGTGTGCAGAGGCGCACAGGCCTACAGGCAAAACAAGTTGAAGGTAGGCCTGGAGCCTCTAAAGCCCGGGTACTCATAGTACGGCCCGCGGGCCGGCAGCGGCCCGGCAAGCCTTCCGTGGCGGCCCGCGGACCATGAGACATAGTACCAGTGTTTACAAATTCTATCTCCAAACACTCTGCTGCTCTGTGGGGGCCGGGCAATTTATTCTGGCGAAGCCGGAGTGCAGCTTCAGGGGGCCAAGAGGGTGTGAAATACAGCAATGCCTCATTCACATGCAAATGGTCTTTTTGAAGACCTGTGAAATGCTCGGGTGGGGCTGTGTGTCTCTGCGCGCTGGGGAAGCAGGCTGGGGAAGCTGTCTCAGCCCGGGGGACACAGGCAGGGTGGGGTGACCGAGGGAGTTAGAGGGACAGAGATGGAGGGAGGAAGGGAAATGGAGACAGAGAAATGGAGACAGAGAAAGGGAGACAGACAGAGGGAGGAGTGCGATAGAGGGATGAGGGTGACAGAGGGATGAGGGCGACGGAGTGCGGGAGGCACAGTGAGGGAAGGGGAATGAGGGAGTGAGGGAAGGGGAGTGAGGGAAGGGGAGTGAGGGAAGGGGAGTGAGGGAAGGGGAGTGGGGGAAGGGGAAGGGGAGTGAGGGAAGGGAGTGAGGGAAGGGAATGATGGAGTGAGGGAAGGGGAGTGAGGGAAGGGAGTGAGGGAAGGGAGTGAGGGAAGGGAGTGAGGGAAGGGGGAGTGAGGGAGGGCAGGGAGGGAGTGAGGGAAGAGGGGAGTGAAGGAAGGGGAATGAGGGAGGAAGTGAGGGAAGGGGAGTGAGGGAGGGAGTGAGGGAAGGGGAGTGAGGGAGGGAGGGAAGGGGAGTGAGGGAGGGAGGGAAGGGGAGTGAGGGAGGGGGTGAGGGAAGGGGATTGAGGGAGTGAGGGAAGGGGAGTGAAGGAGAGAGGGGAGTGAGGGAGGGAGTGAGGGACGGGAGTGAGGGAGTGAGGGACAGGAGTGAGGGAAGGGGAGTGAGGGAGAGGGTGAGGAAAGGGGGTGAGGGAAAGGGAGTGAGGGAAGGGGAGTGAGGGGGGAAGGGGAGTGAGGGAGAGAGGGGAGTGAGGGAGAGAGGGGAGTGAGGAAAGGGGAGTGAAGGAGGGAGTGAGGGAGGGAGTGAGGAAGGGGAGTAAGGGAAGGGAGTGAGGGAAGGGGGGAGTGAGGGAAGGGGGAGTGAGGGAAGGGGAATGAGGGAAGGGGAGTGAGGGAAGGGAGTGAGGGAGGGGGGAGTGAGGGAAGGGGAATGAGGGAGGGGGTGAGGGAAGGGGAGTGAGGGAGGGAGGGAAGGGGAGTGAGGGAGGGAGGGAAGGGGAGTGAGGGAGGGGGTGAGGGAAGGGGATTGAGGGAGTGAGGGAAGGGGAGTGAAGGAGAGAGGGGAGTGAGGGAGGGAGTGAGGGACGGGAGTGAGGGAGTGAGGGACAGGAGTGAGGGAAGGGGAGTGAGGGAGAGGGTGAGGAAAGGGGGTGAGGGAAAGGGAGTGAGGGAAGGGGAGTGAGGGGGGAAGGGGAGTGAGGGAGAGAGGGGAGTGAGGGAGAGAGGGGAGTGAGGGAAGGGGAGTGAAGGAGGGAGTGAGGGAGGGAGTGAGGAAGGGGAGTAAGGGAAGGGAGTGAGGGAAGGGGGGAGTGAGGGAAGGGGGAGTGAGGGAAGGGGAATGAGGGAAGGGGAATGAGGGAAGGGGAGTGAGGGAAGGGAGTGAGGGAGGGGGGAGTGAGGGAAGGGGAATGAGGGAGGGGGTGAGGGAAGGGGAGTGAGAGAAAGGGAGGAGTGAGGGAAAGGGAGGAGTGAGGGAAGGGGAGTGAGGGAGGGAAGGGGAGTGAGAGAGGGAGTGAGGGAGGGAGAGGGGGAAGGGGAGGGAGTGAGGGTGAGTGAAGGGAGTGAGGGAGAGGGAAGGGGAGGGAGTGAGGGTGAGGGAAGGGGAGTGGGGGAGGGAGAGGGAAAGGGAGTGAGGGAGGGGAAGGCAAGGGGAGTGAGGGAGAGGGGGAATAGGGGAAGGGGAGTGAGGGGGAGGGGAGTGAGTGTGAGGGAGGGAAGGAGAGGAAGGGAGAGGGAAGGGAGAGGGAGGAAGAGGGAAGGAGAGGGAGGAAGAGGGAGGGAGAGGGAGGGAGAAGGAAGAGGAGGGAGAGGGAAGGAGATGAAGGGAGAGTGCAGGAGAGAGGGAGAGGGAGTGAGACAGAGGGAGACCGGGGAGGGAGAGAGGGAGATAGAGGGATGGAGGAAGGGAGGCAGAGAGAGAGAGAGAGGTGTGTATGCCGGGTCTGGTAGCTCAGTGGACGAAGGCGTCTGCTGCAGGGACCTGTGTTCAACCTCATGGTCACAGTTTTTTTTGTTGCTCTAGCCCCCCCCTCCTCGCCCCCCCCCCCCCCCCACTGATCCCTTTCACATAGCGTCCACAGCAACCCTTGTGTCAAACATGCAGCGCTGGTGCAAGCCCTGTGTTAACCACGCAGTGCGCCCGCATTTTTAACATAGGATGCGCTCAGTGCAACCGTGTGTTAACCATGCCCGCTCAGTGCCCCTGGGTGTTCAACTCTCGCGTTCAGTGCACCTCGTGAGTTGAACACGCAGCGCCCAGAGCTCCCCCGTATCAAACCCGCAGCGCTCGGTGCACGCTGTGTGTTAAATACGCAGCGCTCAGTGCACACCCTGTGTCAAACATTGGCAGCACTCAGTGCACCCCATTTGTCACTCACTCTGCGCTAGTCGCACCCGGTGTCTACGCTCAGTGCACCTCGTGGTTAAACATGCAGCGCTCAGACTCCAATGCATCAAGGCGCTGCCCTCGGTGCTCCCTGTGGGTTAACACGCAGTTCAGTGAACCCCATGTTCACTGAACTGCGTGACACACTTAATCCGCCTCGTGCCCTCAGCGAGGCCACGGTTGCAAATGTGACTGTATTTGCTCAAGATTGTAAACTGTCGACCTAAACCTCCCAGCAGAGAATATTCTTATTGCGCCCCGGGAGGCAGGGAGCGTTAGAATAATGAAACTGGGTGCCGGGGAGGGGGTGGAGCCCATCACCACCTATGTTTGTTGTTGTGAAGCTTCGTAGTCAAATCACGAAGAAAACAGGTACAGGGAGATTAAGGTAAGTTTTATTAGAGAAAGCAACCTGGCATCCGACCTCCTCGACAGTCCAGTACAACCGTCAACTATCGAGTGCCGTCCGCCTAACATTCGGAACCAAGAACATAGAACACATAGCACATTGTCGTACATGTTAGTATGTTTTCTATGTTCATTATGCAGCGTCACACCGCATCACCATAGCAACCCATTCTGTATATAGGTGACGTCACCTGTACATGGTGACAGATGACAGCTGACACTTGTAACGCTAGTTGTTATCCCGCTACCGCGGGTCCTTGTTGATAAATAAATAATCTTAAATACACCTCTCTTCTTGCCTTCTTTGGTGTATGCTACAATTGGCGACGAGGGTTCGTTCAACAAGGGCCAGCGGGAATATTGAAGATCGGAGATGATTGAGGATCGTGATCTTATTGATGTAAAATAATGCGGGAGAGAAGTTGAAGGCGTTTACGGAGTGAGTACGCGAATGAAGAGCAAGCGCTGAAAATTGAAAATATTTTGTGGAAGCGCTATTGTTCGGCACCGCGTAAAATAAATAAGCTTTGACTAAAGTGCACAAGAAGAATGCGAAGAAGGTGAGCAGCGTAAGTGTTTGCGGAGCATCTGAAGAGATTTAAGTCAGGACGCTGCGTTGAGGAACAGGCTGGTAAAAAGCATTTTGGAATCGGCGCTTCGTGACATCCAGCTGAGGCGTCAGTCAGTTACCTCAGCTGAGTCGCGTGAAGCATGCCGGTAGTGCATTGTGATTGGTAGATGGATACGCACGTCATCAACGTAAACAACGTGCGGCCATCTTTGGAGTTTCTCTGTCAGGAGATCGAGTGAATGAGAAACGAAGCGCGCGCTGAGAGGAAAATCGCGCACTAGTGAAAAGGATCTAAGGAGAAACGTGCAAGTGTACAAGTAAGCCACTGAGTAAAATTGGAACTGAAGTAAAGCGATCTATGACCAGTGCCTTGATAAAATTGTCTAAAAAGCAAGAAATAAATAAGTTTGGCATGGCAGAGTGTAACAATATATGTGCCCCTCCTCGTTTTCTGGATGAACCAGGGAAACCCACTATGAAGTGGAAGAAGTGGGTAAGGGCATTCGAAAATTACATCATTTCTATTGATGGAAAAGCTTTTGATGCCGAAAGAAAATGTTCCTTGTTGTTTGGACTATTGGGTAAAGCAGGGCAAGACATTGAAAAATGAGCTGCAGATTGTGCAAATCCCTGATGGACCTTGGGCCAAGGTTGCAATAGATTTTGCCGGACCCTTCAATCTGCTACAAGATGAATGCAAATACCTAATAGTTTTGACGGACTACTACACTAAGTGGGTGTGTTACAAGTTTGTGAAGGTGATTACAACTGAAGTGGTCATAAAATTTCTGGAGAAAACCTTTGAAAGAGAAGGGCAACCAAAAATTATAGCGTCTGATAATGGATCACAACTTGTATCACGTGTAATGGTAGATTTCTTGGAAAAACGTGGTATAGTACAGGAGAAAACACCCCTGTACAGTCCCAAGAGCAATGGTCAAGTTGAAAGGATCAACAGATTCTTTAAAGAAGGAATACAAATGGCGATTGCGAATGACATGGATGTCAAGGAGTTTATCAAAATAAAAATAAATGCATATAATAATACTCCCAAGGAAGCAACAGGGTTTACACCGTTTTTCCTGATGAGAGGAAGAGTATGCAACTGTGTCATAACACCGAAAATAGGTGAATGGAAAGAAACAGCTGTAGAAGCAAGAAAAGTATGTGAAAAAGAACTTAATGTGAGAGAGAACATACTGTGTAAGCAAATGAAGAATAAGGCTTATTCTGATAATGTGAATCGAGATAAAGATAAAGTCATAGCACCTGGGGATTGGGTGCTAGTAAGGAAGCCTGGTCTGATTGCCAAAGGAGAATCTAAGCTTAGCAGACCCATGAGAGTTGACAGAGCAACTGGAGGAGCTGTGCTAGTTGAAGGTGATGGATGGCGAAGTAAAGATGACGTGGTAAAACTGAAACATGGTCAAGAACAGATCATAATGAGAAATGCAGGAACAGGAGAAGGAGGACTAAATGACAGTGTTCTAGAGTGGGATGATACATGTAGTAACCAAGATAGGTCATATACCAGAGTCAGTCAAGGAGCATCTGAGGTCTCAGATGAAGGTTCCACTAGATTCTCTGATCCTATGGACACTGCTTTGGTGCGGGATGAAACAAGGAGAGACAACTGTGGGGAAGACAATGAGAGTGATACCACAAGTATGAATGATGTTGAGGGCAGTTAAACTGGAAGGCACCTTTCCAGAACGGGCAGAGTGGTCAAATTGCCTGCCAAGTTTAAAGACTACATTATGGAATAGTTTTCTGTTTAAATGTTCATGGAGGAAGGGAGATGTCGTACATGTTAGTATGTTTTCTATGTTCATTATGCAGCGTCACACCGCATCACCATAGCAACCCATTCTGTATATAGGTGACGTCACCTGTACATGGTGACAGATGACAGCTGACACTTGTAACGCTAGTTGTTATCCCGCTACCGCGGGTCCTTGTTGATAAATAAATAATCTTAAATACACCTCTCTTCTTGCCTTCTTTATTGTATGCTACACACATGCAGAGAATGCAATAAGTTAAGGAAAAGCTCATCATAACATTTGTCTGCTAGTATAGTGCTAAGAGTCGTGAATACCTACTGCACGCCAGGCACAGTCACACGCACTGCGAGGGAGAAAGTGGGAGGTTTATGTATGTAAACACACTTGCATGAATTCGTATATTGGCACGCACACTCATACGTACCCAAACGAAAACATATTAACGCGCTTTGTTACTTGGAACAAGTTTGCACCATCAAAGTCCTGCTCCAGTGCACAAACATCTATCTATCTGTGCAGTTTTATATAGCACAAACTCTACCTGAAGTTACTGGAGCGCGTTACATGAACACCAGTTACACCAGGACACAATTCTATCTATCTGTCTATCTGTCTATCTGTCTATCTATCTATCTATCTATCTATCTATCTATCTATCTATCTATCTATCTATCTATGTATCTATCTATCCATCTATCTATCTATCTATCTATCTATCTATCTATCTATCTATCTATCTATCTATCTCCCACACTCTATTTATCTATCTATCTATCGCACTCACTCACTCAATCTATCGGCCTCACTCTATCTATCTGTCTATCGGCCTCACTCTATCACCCTCACTCTATCTATCTATCTATCTATCTATCTATCTATCTATCTATCTATCTATCTATCTATCTATCTATCTATCTATCTATCTATCTATCGCCCTCACTCTATCTATCTATCTTTCTCCCTACTCACTCTATCTATCTATCTATCTATCTATCTATCTATCTATCTATCTAGCTATCTATCGCCCTCACTCTATCTATCTATCGCACTCACTCACTCACTCAATATATCGGCCTCACTCTATCTATCTGTCTATCGGCCTCACTCTATCACCCTCACTCTATCTATCTATCTATCTATCTATCTATCTATCTATCTATCTATCTATCTATCTATCTATCTATCGTCCTCACTCTATCTATCGCCCTCACTCTGTCTATCGCCTCCACTCTATCTATCACACTCACTCTATCTATCCATCGCACTCACTCTATCTATCCATCGCACTCACTCTATCTATCCATCGCACTCACTCTATCTATCACCCTCACTCTATCTATCTATCTATCTACCTGCCTCACTCTATCTATCTATCTATCTATCTATCTATCTATCTATCTATCTATCTATCTATCTATCTATCTATCTATCTATCTATCTATCTATCTATCTATCTATCTATCTATCCATCCATCCATCCATCCATCCATCCATCCATCCATCTATCTATCTATCTATCTATCTATTGCCCTCACTCTATCTATCTATGTATCCCACTCTATCTATCTATCGCCCTCACTCACTCTATCTATCTATCTATCTATCAGCCTCACTCTATCTATCTGTCTATCTATCGGCCTCATTCTATCTATCGGCCTCATTCTATCTATCTGTCTATCTATCGCCCTCACTCTATCACACTCACTCTATCTATCCATTGCACTCACTCTATCACCCTCAATCTATCTATCTATCTATCTATCTATCTATCTATCTATCTATCTATCTATCTATCTATCTATCTATCTATCTATCTATCTATCTGTCTATCTGTCTATCTATCTATCTATCTATCTATCTATCTATCTATCTATCTATCTATTGGCCTCACTCACTCTAACTATCTATCTATCGGCCTCACTCTATCTATCTATCTATCTATCTATCTATCTATCTATCTATCTATCTATCTATCTATCTATCTATCTATCTATCTATCACCGTCACTATCTATCTATCTATCGCACTCACTCTATCTATCTATCACACTCACTCTATCTATCTATCGCACTCACTCTATCTAGCTATCGCCCTAACTCTATCTAGCTATCGCCGTCACGCTATCTATCTATCTATCTATCTATCTATCTATCTATCTATCTATCTATCTATCTATCTATCTATCTATCTATCTATCTATCGCCCTCACTCTATCTATCTATCTCCCCTCACTCTATCTATCTATCACCCTCACTCTATCTATCACCCTCACTCTATCTATCTATCGATCTACACCGACCCCAAGACCACCCTCAGAGGCACCCTCATCTACAGACCCCGGGACCACGCACACAATTCAGCGAAGACTTCGCCGACTTCATCAGCCCGCACGCCCTCCCCTCCACTGACTACATCCTCCTCGGGGACTTCAACTTCCACCTGGAGAATAACAACGACCGCAACACCACCACCCTGCTCGACAACCTCTCCAACCTCGGACTCAAGCAACTGGTGACCACACCCACCCACTACGCCGGCCACACGCTCGACCCCGTCTTCTCCTCCAACAAGGACATCTCCTTCAGCCACGCCACTGGACTCCACTGGACGGACCACAGCTGCGTACACTTCAGCTTCAGAAGGACCACGCTCCACCACCACCAGCAACAGGGTCCCCGCAGAAGCTGGAACAAGATCACAGCCGACCAGCTCGCCGCATCCCTGAGCCAGAACCCTCCCGCCAGCTCAGCGAACCCCAACCAAGCCGCCAACAACATCACGAGGTGGATCAGCAACTGCCCAGACGACCTCGCTCAACTGAAGACCCCTCCCAGCAGACCCGGCAACAAGAAGGCATCCTGGTTCACCAATGAACTCAAGAGCTCCAAGAAGATCTGCCGAGCACTCGAGAAAGCCTGGCGCAGAGACCCGACACCAGACAACATGACCACCCTCAAGCTTGCCACTCGAAAACACCACCAACTGATCCACGCCACCAAGAAAACCGCATTCAAGGAACGACTGGACAACAACGCCCACAACAGCAAGGAACTCTTCAACATCGTCAAAGAGCTCTCCAACCCCAGCGCCGGAAACAACGACATCACCCCATCGCAAGACCTCTGCAACTCGCTTGCCTCATTCTTCCACAGTAAGATCGCAGACATACATAACAGCTTCAGCACACAGCCGACGCACCCTACGACCGCACCAGCGCCCCCCACCACCACCCTCCATGCCTGGACCCCGATCAACACCGAAGACACCATACGCACGAGGAACTCCATCCACTCCAGATCACCAACCGACCCCTACCCTCACCACGTCTTCAACAAGGCCGACTCCGTCATCGCTCCCCATCTACGGGACATCAGCAACGCCTCCTTCGACACCGCAACCTTCCCAGAGAGCTGGAAGAATGCCGTACTCAGCGCCCTACTGAAGAAACCATCAGCGGACCACACCGACCTCAAAAACTACCGCCCCATCTCGCTCCTCCCGTTTCCAGCCAAAGTCATCGAGAAGACCGTCAACAGACAGCTGGCCGCCTTCCTCGAGACGAATGGATCTCTCGACCACTCGCAGTCCGGCTTCCGGGCCAACCACAGCAACAAGACCGCCCTCATCGCAGCCACCGACGACATCCGAACCCTGCTCGACAACGGGGAAACAGCGGCCCTCATCCTCTTGGACCTCTCTGCGGCGTTCGACGCGGTCTGCCACCGCACCCTAGTGCAGCGCCTCAACAACATTGGAATCCAGGAAAAGGCACTGGAATGGATCAACTCCTTCCTCGCCGGAAGGACACAGAGTCCGACTCCCCCCGTTCAGATCAGAAGCCACCGAAGTCATCTGCGGCGTACCACAAGGATCTTCACTCAGCCCCACGTTGTTCAACATCTACATGAGCCCCCTCGCGGCCATCGCACGCCAACACAACCTCAACATCATCTCCTACGCCGACGACACCCAGCTGATCTTCTCCCTCACCAACGACCCCGCCACCGCCCGAACCAACCCACACGAAGGGATGAAAGACGTAGCCGAGTGGATGATGAACAGCCGCCTGAAACTGAACTTAGATAAGACGGAAGTCCTCATCCTGGAATCATCGCCCTCCGCCTGGGACAACTCCTGGTGGCCCCCTGCCCTGGGCAGCACACCCAAACCAACAGACCACGCACGCAACCTGGGCTCCATCCTGGACTCCTCCCTCTCCATGACCAGACAAGTCAACGCCGTTTCCTCGTCATGCTACAACATTCTACGCATACTACGTAAGATCTTCCGGTGGATCCCCACCGAAACCAGGAAGACGGTTACCCAGGCCTTTGTCACTAGCCGACTGGACTACGGCAACTCCCTCTACGCCGGAACCACCGCAAAACTTCAGAAAAGACTCCAGCGCATTCAGAACACCTCAGCACGACTCATCCTGGACATCCACTGACACAGCCACATCTTCACACACCTGAGAAACCTGCACTGGCTCCCCGTCAACAAGACAATCACGTTCCGACTCCTCACCCATGCACACAAAGCTCTCCACAACCAAGGCCCAAGATACCTCAACGACCGCCTGAACTTCTACACTGCCACCCACCAGCTTCGATCGACCAGCCATGCCCTCGCCGCCGTCCCCGGCATCCGAAGAGCCACAACGGGAGGAAGATCCTTCTCCTACCTGGCCCCCAAGACGTGGAACTCCCTCCCCACCCACCCCCGCCTGACCCAAGACCACCTCGCCTTCAGGAAGCAACTCAAGACCTGGCTGTTCGAGCAGTAGCGGACCCCACTACCCCAAGCGCCTTGAGATTCTCCGGGTGAGTAGCGCGCTATACAAATGCTTTGATTGATTGATTGATTGATTGATCGATCTATCTATCTATCTATCTATCTATCTATCTATCTATCTATCTATCTATCTATCTATCTATCTATCTATCTATCTATCTATCTATGGATCTATCTATCGCCCTCACTCTATCTATCTATCGCCCTCACTCGATCTATCTCTCGCCCTCACTCGATCTATCTCTCGCTCTCACTCGATCTATCTCTCGCCCTCACTCTATCTATCTATCGCCCCCTACTTATCTATCACCCTCTATCAATCTATCAATCTATCAATCTATCTATCTATCTATCTATCTATCTATCTATCGCCCTCACTCTATCTATCTATCTATCTATCTATCTATCTATCTATCTATCTATCTATCTATCTATCTAATCTATCTAATCTATCTATCGCCCTCACTCTATCTATCGCCCTCACTCTATCTATCTGTCTATCTATCTATCGCCCACACTCTATCTATCGCCCACACTCTATCTATCGCCCTCACTCTATCTATCGCCCTCACTCTATCTATCGCCATAACTCTATCTATCGCCCTCGCTCTATCTATCTGTCTATCTATCGATCGCCCTCACTCTATCTATCTATCACCCTCACTCTATCTATCTACCTATCTATCTATCTATCTATCTATCTATCTATCTATCTATCTATCTATCTATCGCCCTCACTCTATCTATCTATCTCCCCTCACTCTATCTATCTATCACCCTCACTCTATCTATCACCCTCACTCTATCTATCTATCGATCCACACCGACCCCAAGACCACCCTCAGAGGCACCCTCATCTACAGACCCCCGGGACCACGCACACAATTCAGCGAAGACTTCGCCGACTTCATCAGCCCGCATGCCCTCCCCTCCACTGACTACATCCTCCTCGGGGACTTCAACTTCCACCTGGAGAATAACAACGACCGCAAAACCACCACCCTGCTCGACAACCTCTCCAACCTCGGACTCAAGCAACTGGTGACCACCCCCACCCACTACGCCGGCCACACGCTCGACCCCGTCTTCTCCTCCAAAAAGGACATCTCCTTCAGCCACGCCACTGGACGGACCACAGCTGCGTACACTTCAGCTTCAGAAGGACCACGCTCCACCACCACCAGCAACAGGGTCCCCGCAGAAGCTGGAACAAGATCACAGCCGACCAGCTTGCCGCATCCCTGAGCCAGAACCCTCCCGCCAGCTCAGCGAACCCCAACCAAGCCGCCAACAACCTCACGAGGTGGATCAGCAACTGCGCAGACGACCTCGCTCAACTGAAGACCCCTCCCAGCAGACCCGGCAACAAGAAGGCATCCTGGTTCACCAACAAACTCAAGAGCTCCAAGAAGATCTGCCGAGCCCTCGAGAAAGCCTGGCGCAGAGACCCGACACCAGACAATATGACCACCCTCAAGCTTGCCACTCGAAAACACCACCAACTGATCCACGCCACCAAGAAAACCGCATTCAAGGAACGACTGGACAACAACGCCCACAACAGCAAGGAACTCTTCAACATCGTCAAAGAGCTCTCCAACCCCAGCGCCGGAAACAACAACATCACCACATCGCAAGACCTCTGCAACTCGCTTGCCTCATTCTTCCACAGTAAGATTGCAGACATACATAACAGCTTCAGCACACAGCTGACGCACCCTACGACCGCACCAGCGCCCCCCACCACCACCCTCCACGCCTGGACCCCGATCAACACCGAAGACACCATACGCACGAGGAACTCCATCCACTCCGGATCACCAACCGACCCCTGCCCTCACCACGTCTTCAACATGGCTGACTCCATCATCGCTCCCCATCTACGGGACATCAGCAACGCCTCCTTCGACACCGCAACCTTCCCAGAGAGCTGGAAGCATGCCGTACTCAGCGCCCTACTGAAGAAACCATCAGCGGACCCCACCGACCTCAAAAACTACTGCCCCATCTCGCTCCTCCCGTTTCCAGCCAAAGTCATCGAGAAGACCATCAACAGACAGCTGGCCGCCTTCCTCGAGACGAATGGATCTCTCGACCACTCGCAGTCCGGCTTCCGGGCCAACCACAGCAACCAGACCGCCCTCATCGCAGCCACCGACGACATCCGAACCGTGCTCGACAACGGGGAAACAGCGGCCCTCATCCTCTTGGACCTCTCTGCGGCATTCGACGCGGTCTGCCACCGCACCCTAGTGCAGCGCCTCAACAACATTGGAATCCAGGAAAAGGCACTGGAATGGATCAACTCCTTCCTCGCCGGAAGGACACAGAGTCCTCCTCCCCCGTTCAGATCAGAAGCCACCGAAGTCATCTGCGGCGTACCACAAGGATCTTCACTCAGCCCCACGTTGTTCAACATCTACATGAGCCCCCTCGCGGCCATCGCACGCCAACACAACCTCAACATCATCTCCTACGCCGACGAAACCCAGCTGATCTTCTCCCTCACCAACGACCCCGCCACCGCCAGAACCAACCTACACGAAGGGATGAAAGACGTAGCCGAGTGGATGATGAACAGCCGCCTGAAACTGAACTCAGATAAGACGGAAGTCCTCATCCTGGAATCATCGCCCTCCGCCTGGGACAACTCCTGGTGGCCCCCTGCCCTGGGCAGCGCACCCAAACCAACAGACCACGCACGCAACCTGGGCTCCATCCTGGACTCCTCCCTCTCCATGACCAGACAAGTCAACGCCGTTTCCTCGTCATGCTACAACATTCTACGCATACTACGTAAGATCTTCCGGTGGATCCCCACCGAAACCAGGAAGACGGTCACCCAGGCCTTCGTCACTAGCCGACTGGACTACGGCAACTCCCTCTATGCCGGAACCACCGCAAAACTTCAGAAAAGACTCCAGCGCATTCAGAACGCCTCAGCACGACTCATCCTGGACATCCACTGACACAGCCACATCTTCACACACCTGAGAAACCTGCACTGGCTTCCCGTCAACAAGAAAATCACGTTCCGACTCCTCACCCACGCACACAAAGCTCTCCACAACCAAGGCCCAAGATACCTCAACGACCGCCTGAACTTCTACACTGCCACCCACCAGCTTTGATCGACCAGCCATGCCCTCGCCGCCGTCCCCGGCATCTGAAGAGCCACAACGGGAGGAAGATCCTTCTCCTACCTGGCCGCCAAGACGTGGAACTCCCTCCCCACCCACCCCCGCCTGACCCAAGACCACCTCGCCTTCAGGAAGCAACTCAAGACCTGGCTGTTCGAGCAGTAGCGGACCCCCCTACCCCAAGCGCCTTGAGACCCTCCGGGTGAGTAGCGCGCTATACAAATGCTTTGATTGATTGATTGATTGATTGATCTATCTATCTATCTATCTATCTATCTATCTATCTATCTATCGATCTATCTATCGCCCTCACTCTATCTATCTATCGCCCTCACTCGATCTATCTTTCGCTCTCACTCGATCTATCTCTCGCCCTCACTCTATCTATCTCTCGCCCCCTACTTATCTATCTATCACCCTCTATCAATCTATCAATCTATCAATCTATCTATCTATCTATCTATCTATCTATCTATCTATCTATCTATCTATCTATCTATCTATCTATCTATCTATCTATCTATCTATCTATCTATCTATCGCCCTCACTCTATCTATCTATCGCCCTCACTCTATCTATCTATCTATCTATCTATCTATCTATCTATCTATCTATCTATCTATCTATCTATCTATCTATCTATCTATCTATCTATCTATCTATCTATCTATCGCCCTCAATCTATCTATCGATCTATCTATCTATCTATCTATCTATCTATCTATCTATCTATCTATCTATCTATCTATCTATCTATCTATCTATCGCCCTCACTCTATCTATCTATCTATCTATCTATCTATCTATCTATCTATCTATCTATCTATCTATCTATCTATCTATCTATCTATCTATCGCCCTCAATCTATCTATCGATCTATCTATCTATCTATCTATCTATCTATCTATCTATCTATCTATCTATCTATCTATCTATCTATCTATCTATCTATCTATCTATCTATCTATCTATCTATCTATCGCCCTCACTCTATCTATCTATCTATCGCCCTCACTCTATCTATCTATCTATCTATCTATCTATCTATCTATCTATCTATCTATCTATCTATCTATCTATCTATCGCCCTCAATCTATCTATCTATCTATCTATCTATCTATCTATCTATCTATCTATCTATCTATCTATCTATCTATCTATCTATCTATCTATCTATCTATCTATCTATCTATCTATCTATCTAATCTATCTATCGCCCTCACTCTATCTATCGCCCTCACTCTATCTATCTGTCTATCTATCGCCCACACTCTATCTATCGCCCACACTCTATCTATCGCCCTCACTCTCTCTATCGCCATAACCCTATCTATCGCCCTCACTCTATCTATCTGTCTATCTATCGATCGCCCTCACTCTCTATCTATCTATCTATCTATCTATCTATCTATCTATCTATCTATCTATCGCCCTCACTCTATCTATCGCCCTCACTCTATCTATCTATCTCCCCTCACTCTATCTATCTATCACCCTCACTCTATCTATCACCCTCACTCTATCTATCTATCGATCCACACCGACCCCAAGACCACCCTCAGAGGCACCCTCATCTACAGACCCCCGGGATCACGCACACAATTCAGCGAAGACTTCGCCGACTTCATCAGCCCGCACGCCCTCCCCTCCACTGACTACATCCTCCTCGGGGACTTCAACTTCCACCTGGAGTATAACAACAACCGCAACACCACCACCCTGCTCGACAACCTCTCCAACCTCGGACTCAAGCAACTGGTGACCACCCCCACCCACTACGCCGGCCACACGCTCGACCCCGTCTTCTCCTCCAACAAGGACATCTCCTTCAGCCACGCCACTGGACTCCACTGGACGGACCACAGCTGCGTACACTTCAGCTTCAGAAGGACCACGCTCCACCACCACCAGCAACAGGGTCCCCGCAGAAGCTGGAACAAGATCACAGCCGACCAGCTCGCCGCATCCCTGAGCCAGAACCCTCCCGCCAGCTCAGCGAACCCCAACCAAGCCGCCAACAACCTCACGAGGTGGATCAGCAACTGCGCAGACGACCTCGCTCAACTGAAGACCCCTCCCAGCAGACCCAGCAACAAGAAGGCATCCTGGTTCACCAACGAACTCAAGAGCTCCAAGAAGATCTGCCGAGCCCTCGAGAAAGCCTGGCGCAGAGACCCGACACCAGACAACATGACCACCCTCAAGCTTGCCACTCGAAAACACCACCAACTGATCCACGCCACCAAGAAAACCGCATTCAAGGAACGACTGGACAACAACGCCCACAACAGCAAGGAACTCTTCAACATCGTCAAAGAGCTCTCCAACCCGAGCGCCGGAAACAACGACATCACCCCATCGCAAGACCTCTGCAACTCGCTCGCCTCATTCTTCCACAGCAAGATCGCAGACATACATAACAGCTTCAGCACACAGCCGACGCACCCTATGACCGCACCAGCGCCCCCCCACCACCACCCTCCACGCCTGGACCCCGATCAACACCGAAGACACCATACGCACGATGAACTCCATCCACTCCGGATCACCAACCTACCACTGCCCTCACCACGTCTTCAACAAGGCCTACTCCGTCATCGCTCCCCATCTACGGGACATCAGCAACGCCTCCTTCGACACCGCAACCTTCCCAGAGAGCTGGAAGCATGCCGTACTCAGCGCCCTACTGAAGAAACCATCAGCGGACCCCACCGACCTCAAAAACTACCGCCCCATCTCGCTCCTCCCGTTTCCAGCCAAAGTCATCGAGAAGACCGTCAACAGACAGCTGGCCGCCTTCCTCGAGACGAATGGATCTCTCGACCACTCGCAGTCCGGCTTCCGGGCCAACCACAGCAACCAGACCGCCCTCATCGCAGCCACCGACGACATCTGAACCCTGCTCGACAACGGGGAAACAGCGGCCCTCATCCTCTTAGACCTCTCTGCGGCGTTCGACACGGTCTGCCACCGCACCCTAGTGCAGCGCCTCAACAACATCGGAATCCAGGAAAAGGCACTGGAATGGATCAACTCCTTCCTCGCCGGAAGGACACAGAGTCCGCCTCCCCCCGTTCAGATCAGAAGCCACCGAAGTCATCTGCGGCGTACCACAAGGATCTTCACTCAGCCCCACGTTGTTCAACATCTACATGAGCCCCCTCGCGGCCATCGCACGCCAACACAACCTCAACATCATCTCCTACGCCGACGACACCCAGCTGATCTTCTCCCTCACCAACGACCCCGCCACCGCCAGAGCCAACCTACACGAAGGGATGAAAGACGTAGCCGAGTGGATGATGAACAGCCGCCTGAAACTGAACTCAGATAAGACGGAAGTCCTCATCCTGGAATCATCGCCCTCCGCCTGGGACAACTCCTGGTGGCCCCCTGACCTGGGCAGCGCACCCAAACCAACAGACAACGCATGCAACCTGGGCTCCATCCTGGACTCCTCCCTCTCCATGACCAGACAAGTCAACGCCGTTTCCTCGTCATGCTACAATATTCTACGCATACTACGTAAGATCTTCCGGTGGATCCCCACCGAAACCAGGAAGACGGTCACCCACGCTTTCGTCACTAGCCGACTGGACTACGGCAACTCCCTCTACGCCGGAACCACCGCAAAACTTCAGAAAAGACTCCAGCGCATTCAGAACGCCTCAGCACGACTCATCCTGGACATCCACTGACACAGCCACATCTTCACACACCTGAGAAACCTGCACTGGCTCCCCGTCAACAAGAGAATCACGTTCCGACTCCTCACCCACGCACACAAAGCTCTCCACAACCAAGGCCCAAGATACCTCAACGACCGCCTGAACTTCTACACTGCCACCCGCCAGCTTCGATCGACCAGCCACGCCCTCGCCGCCGTCCCCGGCATCCGAAGAGCCACAACGGGAGGAAGATCCTTCTCCTACCTGGCCGCCAAGACGTGGAACTCCCTCCCCACCCACCCCCGCCTGACCCAAGACCACCTCGCCTTCAGGAAGCAACTCAAGACCTGGCTGTTCGAGCAGTAGCGGACCCCCCTACCCCAAGCGCCTTGAGACCCTCCGGGTGAGTAGCGCGCTATACAAATGCTTTGATTGATTGATTGATTGATTGATTGATTGATCGATCGATCTATCTATCTATCTATCTATCTATCTATCTATCTATCGCCCTCACTCTATCTATCGCCCTCACTCTATCTATCTATCTCCCCTCACTCTATCTATCTATCACCCTCACTCTTTCTATCACCCTCACTCTATCTATCTATCGATCCACACCGACCCCAAGACCACCCTCAGAGGCACCCTCATCTACAGACCCCCGGGACCACGCACACAATTCAGCGAAGACTTCGCCGACTTCATCAGCCCGCACGCCCTCCCCTCCACTGACTACATCCTCCTCGGGGACTTCAACTTCCACCTGGAGTATAACAACAACCGCAACACCACCACCCTGCTCGACAACCTCTCCAACCTCGGACTCAAGCAACTGGTGACCACCCCCACCCACTACGCCGGCCACACGCTCGACCCCGTCTTCTCCTCCAACAAGGACATCTCCTTCAGCCACGCCACTGGACTCCACTGGACGGACCACAGCTGCGTACACTTCAGCTTCAGAAGGACCACGCTCCACCACCACCAGCAACAGGGTCCCCGCAGAAGCTGGAACAAGATCACAGCCGACCAGCTCGCCGCATCCCTGAGCCAGAACCTTCCCGCCAGCTCAGCGAACCTCAACCAAGCCGCCAACAACCTCACGAGGTGGATCAGCAACTGCGCAGACGACCTCGCTCAACTGAAGACCCCTCCCAGCAGACCCGGCAACAAGAAGGCATCCTGGTTCACCAACGAACTCAAGAGCTCCAAGAAGATCTGCCGAGCCCTCGAGAAAGCCTGGCGCAGAGACCCGACACCAGACAACATGACCACCCTCAAGCTTGCCACTCGAAAACACCACCAACTGATCCACGCCACCAAGAAAACCGCATTCAAGGAACGACTGGACAACAACGCCCACAACAGCAAGGAACTCTTCAACATCGTCAAAGAGCTCTCCAACCCGAGCGCCGGAAACAACGACATCACCCCATCGCAAGACCTCTGCAACTCGCTCGCCTCATTCTTCCACAGCAAGATCGCAGACATACATAACAGCTTCAGCACACAGCCGACGCACCCTACGACCGCACCAGCGCCCCCCCACCACCACCCTCCACGCCTGGACCCCGATCAACACCGAAGACACCATACGCACGATGAACTCCATCCACTCCGGATCACCAACCTACCCCTGCCCTCACCACGTCTTCAACAAGGCCGACTCCGTCATCGCTCCCCATCTACAGGACATCAGCAACGCCTCCTTCGACACCGCAACCTTCCCAGAGAGCTGGAAGCATGCCGTACTCAGCGCCCTACTGAAGAAACCATCAGCGGACCCCACCGACCTCAAAAACTACCGCCCCATCTCGCTCCTCCCGTTTCCAGCCAAAGTCATTGAGAAGACCGTCAACAGACAGCTGGCCGCCTTCCTCGAGACGAATGGATCTCTCGACCACTCGCAGTCCGGCTTCCGGGCCAACCACAGCAACCAGACCGCCCTCATCGCAGCCACCGACGACATCCGAACCCTGCTCGACAACGGGGAAACAGCGGCCCTCATCCTCTTAGACCTCTCTGCGGCGTTCGACACGGTCTGCCACCGCACCCTAGTGCAGCGCCTCAACAACATCGGAATCCAGGAAAAGGCACTGGAATGGATCAACTCCTTCCTCGCCGGAAGGACACAGAGTCCGCCTCCCCCCGTTCAGATCAGAAGCCACCGAAGTCATCTGCGGCGTACCACAAGGATCTTCACTCAGCCCCACGTTGTTCAACATCTACATGAGCCCCCTCGCGGCCATCGCACGCCAACACAACCTCAACATCATCTCCTACGCCGACGACACCCAGCTGATCTTCTCCCTCACCAACGACCCCGCCACCGCCAGAGCCAACCTACACGAAAGGATGAAAGACGTAGCCGAGTGGATGATGAACAGCCGCCTGAAACTGAACTCAGATAAGACGGAAGTCCTCATCCTGGAATCATCGCCCTCCGCCTGGGACAACTCATGGTGGCCCCCTGCCCTGGGCAGCGCACCCAAACCAACAGACCACGCACGCAACCTGGGCTCCATCCTGGACTCCTCCCTCTCCATGACCAGACAAGTCAACGCCGTTTCCTCGTCATGCTACAATATTCTACGCATACTACGTAAGATCTTCCGGTGGATCCCCACCGAAACCAGGAAGACGGTCACCCACGCTTTCGTTACTAGCCGACTGGACTACGGCAACTCCCTCTACGCCGGAACCACCGCAAAACTTCAGAAAAGACTCCAGCGCATTCAGAACGCCTCAGCACGACTCATCCTGGACATCCACTGACACAGCCACATCTTCACACACCTGAGAAACCTGCACTGGCTCCCCGTCAACAAGAGAATCACGTTCCGACTCCTCACCCACGCACACAAAGCTCTCCACAACCAAGGCCCAAGATACCTCAACGACCGCCTGAACTTCTACACTGCCACCCGCCAGCTTCGATCGACCAGCCACGCCCTCGCCGCCGTCCCCGGCATCCGAAGAGCCACAACGGGAGGAAGATCCTTCTCCTACCTGGCCGCCAAGACGTGGAACTCCCTCCCTCCCCACCCACCCCCGCCTGACCCAAGACCACCTCGCCTTCAGGAAGCAACTCAAGACCTGGCTGTTCGAGCAGTAGTGGACCCCCCTACCCCAAGCGCCTTGAGACCCTCCGGGTGAGTAGCGCGCTATACAAATGCTTTGATTGATTGATTGATTGATTGATTGATTGATCGATCTATCTATCTATCTATCTATCTATCTATCTATCTATCGCCCTCACTCTATCTATCTATCGCCCTCACTCGATATATCTATCTATCTATCTATCTATCTATCTATCTATCGCCCTCACTCTATCTATCTATCTATCTATCTATCTATCTATCTATCTATCTATCTATCTAATCTATCTATCGCCCTCACTCTATCTATCGCCCTCACTCTATCTGTCTATCTATCTATCGCCCACACTCTATCTATCGCCCACACTCTATCTATCGCCCTCACTCTATCTATCGCCATAACTCTATCTATCGCCCTCACTCTATCTATATGTCTATCTATCGATCGCCCTCACTCTATCTATTTATCGCCCTCACTCTATCTATCTATCTATCTATCTATCTATCTATCTATCTATCTATCTATCTATCTATCGCCCTCCATCTATCTTTCTATCGTCCTTCCTCTATCTATCGCCCTCACTCTTTCTATCTATCGCACTCACTCTATCTACAGCATCACTCAGCACCACCGCAGCATCACTCAGGGCACCACAACATCACTATGCGCTAGCACAGCATCACTGAACGCCACAGCATCACTTGTCGCCACCACAACATCACTCAGCGCCACCTCAGCATCAATCTGTGCAACCATTTAACAA
This sequence comes from Lissotriton vulgaris, assembly GCF_964263255.1. NCBI lineage: Eukaryota > Metazoa > Chordata > Amphibia > Caudata > Salamandridae > Lissotriton > Lissotriton vulgaris. Next base: position 2,122,948,301 of record NC_141687.1, on the reverse strand, counting down.
CAACAGGTTCAAATATGGTCTCTCAATGTTTCAAGCGTTATTACAAATGTCACAAAAAGATGTTAATATTTCACTTCTGTTCTTGGATTTTCGTCACAATAAAATACACTAAACATAATCTTCACAAAAGTTATTTACAAAAGTTTAAGCTATTACCATTATAAATTACAATAACTTTTATTTAAGTATTAATTATTTAAAAAAATGAAAAGTCATTCTTATTTGTAATATCAATACATCTAAGTCACGTAAATACAACACATATTGCATTACAAATGCTATAGGTGTCACATTTGCGAAAGTTAAAACTATTGGCATTGTACATGACAAAGCAATTAATTTCGCTATTTTCTCAACCAACACATAAATAAAAAAATTGTCATTTACAATACCAATAGCTCAAACTTTCCTAATGCGAGACCTATTGCATTGCAAATGCTTGTTCTAATTGTTATGTTCAGTCACCCCGCACTGACCTAAGTAAGATGCCTCTCGCAGCCTGACTTTCGTTCATAATTCCCAGTTTCTGTCACCCCTTGAAACGCGCCTCCACGCTTAACTAAAGAGATTCTTATCTCATCTAGACTGACTCGAGAAGTCTCGCTCCTATTTCCTAAAATGTCTCACTGTGAATTTAATTACGGACACCAACTTGAGAGTATTGCTCCCAACTTAGCAGTAATATAATTTAAATGTCACGCTACAGGCATGTTAAAAATAACCACTTCTGGCCGAGCTGTACTCTCAACCCCCTCACGCGCCTTCAGATAGTTGCCAAAATTAACCAATGAGGAACCAAGCGCGCAGAGTGGCCTTGCTCCTCCCAGTTTTCCATCCTTTAAAGTCGATGCGACAATTAGTATTGAGGTGGGTAACAATGAATATCCGTCACTTGTCAAGAGCGCCACGGGATGAAGGTGCGCTGGAAATGTTGTATTACTCTTCGAATTTGTGAGCCCACAAAATATGGAGCGGGCGACTCCCCACCCCTGAGGAAACTCCCCAGTCTTCCTTTTCACACATCCACCCACCCTTTCATCCATCCATCCACCCATTCTTCATTCATCCAGCCTATCACCCATACACCGTTCTTTCACCCTTTCATCCATCCATTGACTCATCCTTCATCCATCCACCCTATCATCCATCCACCCATTTTCCCTCCATCCACCCTACCATCCATCCACCCATTTTTTATTCATCCAGCCTATCACCCGTCCACCCTTCTTTCACCCTTTCTTCTATCCTTTCATCCATCCATTGGCCCATCCTTCAATCAATCAATCAATCAATGACACTTATAAAGCGCGCTACATACCCGTAGGGTCTCAAGGCGCTGGGGGGGGGGGGAGGGTGCCGCTACTGCTCGAACAGCCAGGTCTTCAGCTTCTTCCTGAAGGAGAGGTGGTCTTGGGTCAGGCGCAGGTCGGTCTAAATTTTATCCTTCATCCATTCACCCTATCATCCACCCACCCATTCTTCATCCGTCCACCCATCCATCCACCCATCCATCCATCTTGCCTTCCACCCTATCATCCATCCACCCATCTTCCACCCTTCCATCCACCCATCCACCTACCTATTCTTCAACCTTCCACCCATCCATCCATCCATCCATCTTGCCTTTCAGTCATCCATCCATAGACCCATCCATCTACTCACGCACATTACTGCTATTTATGTTTGTACATTTGAGTGACATCGCGCTGAAATTTTGCAAAGAAAGATGAACATTTGCAATGTCACTCAAACGTTCATGCTATTTTTAGCAAAGCTCTGTCTGGACATCGCGCATGTCTTTTACATTTTTTAAATTTTATTTTCCTTGTCTTTCTTTGCATTTCGTTATGACATTGGCTGTCTTTTAAATTTTAGGAAAGATGAACGTTTGCTTCCATCCATCCATTGACCCATCCTTCATCCATCCACCCCCTATCATCCATCCACCAATCTTGCATCCATCCACCCTTCCAGCCATCCATCCATCCATTCTTCATCCGTCCAGCCATCCATCCATTCATTCATCCATCTTGCATCCATCCACCCTTCCATCCACCCATTCACCCACCCATTCTTCATCCGTCGACCCATCCATACATCCATCCATGCACCCATCTTGCCTTCCACCCTATCATCCATCCACCCATCTTCCATCCATCCACCCTTCCATCCATTAATTCCGTCCACCCATCCATCCATGCACCCATCTTGCCTTCCACCCTATCATCCATCCACCTATCTTCCATCCATCCACCCTTCCATCCATTCATTGACCCATCCTTCATCCATCTTGCCTTTCAGTCCTCCATCCATAGACCCATCCAGCCATTCATCCATCTTGCATCCATTCACCCGTCCACCCTTCCATCCAGCCATCCACTCATCCACCGACCCATTCTTCAACCGTCCACCCATCCATCCATCAATCCATTCATTCATCCATCTTGCCTTTCAGACATCCATCCATAGACCCATCCATCTACTCACGCACATTACTGCTATTTATGTTTGTACCTTAGAGTGACATCGCGCTGAAATTTTGCAAAGAAAGATGAACATTTGCTATGTCACTCAAACGTCCATGCTGATAAAAACATTTGAGTGACATCGCACTGAATTTCTTTTTTTTTCAAAGATGTGACAATTTGTTAACAACGTTTGAGTGACATCACGCTTGTCTTTTCAATTGTTTTGAAATGCGATGTCACTCAAACGTTAAAAGGTGTGAAGTTTTACTTTTTTTGAAAAGTTCTTTGCGTCATCCCACTGAAATGTTTTTTTTTTGCTTGCAATGTCACTCACGTTCATGCTGATAATAGTTACGTTTGAGCGACATCGCACTGAAATCTGCTTTTTTCTTTCAAAGATGTGACAATTTGTTAACAACGTTTGAGTGATATCGCGCTTCTCTTTTTAATTGTTTTGAAATGCGATGTCACTCAAACGTTAAAAGGTGTGAAGTTTTACTTTTTTTGAAAAGTTCTTTGCGTCATCCCACTGAAATGTTTTTTTCTCAGTGAAATCTGCTGTTTTTTTTCCCCAAAGATGTGACAATTTGTTAAAAACGTTTGAGTTTTTCTTTAATGTTGATGAATACGATGCGATGCCCTACGATGTAAGCGACGGAGCGTTGCTGTGCCTTGCGATCATGTAAAGGTTACTGCGATGTGTTAATTGCGGTGTATTGTGCTCGCAAAGTGATCACTTCATTGAGATGGGTGTTCGCCGATTTAATCCCTTGATTTTGTTTCATGAAGACGGGTGCACGCCTGCAGATTTTACGCTTGAAATAGTTTTAATTGGCCTTCGAGTTCAAGTTTATTTATTATGATTCGGGACTCCGAAGAGTTCCACATAAGGTGAAAAAGATACATCCAAAAATCAACATAATACTCCATTAAAAGAGGAATTTTTAAAATCTATACAGTACTAAATCATCATTTCATATAAAAACATAAAAAGGGCATATACACAGAAACCATTCCAGGAAGTAAATTGATCCATATCAAATCAGGTTAACATCGTTGAATACTTAATGGACTTTTACGAAGATTACAATCTAATACTACAATGGAAACTTTCAGAATTAAGAACATATAGTAAAAAGCGGGGATTTGTCAATTCATAATACAGTACGAAATGACCAGCAGCACAATGAATATTTAAGAACTTTGCAGAAAAAGTTCAAGAGTAACACAATTCAGGGGGAAATAAGCAATAACTAACAATGTAAGAAAAACAAAAAAATTAAAAAGCTCATAATAAAAACGAAGATATACAATTTCAGCATACAGTACTCAATAACTAGCAGCAAATAGGGTAAAAAAGTGCAAATGCTTGGGAACATGCATAATGAACCAATACTGTTCGAAAATATATTGTAAAATTGTTTAAAAAAGCAAAAACATTTCAAACAAACAAATTCAGATGGAAGTGCCAGCAGACAGTTACGGGCCTCTTCTGCTGTGGTGATATTATACTTTAGAAAACTATTCCTTAAGTATCTGCGACATAAAAATTGTAATGTGGGGCAAGCGTATAGGACATGATTTAAGTCTTGTACACAGGAGTTACAGAGCCTTTCCTGTCTGGCAATGCTGTCGCAAGCTCCTGTTACGATTCTTTAAGGCAGTAGATACAGCCTTAGCAACAGAATAACTCTACGTACGCCATGTTTAAGATTCCATAAAACATAAGGTTGGGGTTTTTTGAAGATACTACTTTCCTCAATACAATCAATATTACTATTCCCTGTGCACAATAAAAGATCTCTTTCGCAATATACCCCGTATATTGCTTTTTTAATTCTAATTTTCAAAGCAAGTTTACAAAATAACGCCACACCTACTCATCGCTAGGCCGAACAGTTTTTTGATTATTCCTAAAAAGAACTCTTTTTTCTTTCATGCTGACAAAGATTTCCTCTCGTAGTGTACCTGCAGGGCGTCCTCCGAGCTGTTTGCTAATGCGTTGCACCATCTTAAGCTTGCAGCCATAGAAAGCACATTAAGTGGAGAGTAAACCAAATTCTAACCGAATCACTGAGATAGGAGCAGCACGATTCAGATTACAGATTTGACGCCAAATCCGTCCCTCTACTTTCTCAAACTGATCCCACTCTTGTGCATCTACTGTTTCGCAGGCATAGCTCAGTGCTGGTGGTATCTTTATTTTATAAACTGATAAAATATGTATGAAGTGTCTTTTCCCACAGTGTGTATAAAATCACTTAATTACGAAGGCCTGTGAGATTTCCTTGCATTTACATTGATCAATATGATTGCTACTGGAACACCTGTTTGTAAATATTTTTCCTAAATATGGGTAAAACTTTACTACGTCCAGTTTCTCATTTCCCAGGAACCAATGCAAGTTCTTTCTGACTCTACGTTCCGGATAGCTAAAAACCATAACTTCGCCCTTTAAAATATTAATTTTTAGGTAGTATTCTTCTGTATATCTAATCAACTCAGTAAGGTGTCTTTGAAGTCCAATTGGAGTTAGATCCATTAATATGGCATCGTCTGTATATAGCAGGCAGCTCAACTTTAAGATTCCTAGTTTAGGGGAATCCCCTTTGCTAAGCCCCACTCCACTTGGCAAATCATTAACGTTAATAGAAAAAAGAAGGAGGGCCAAAAGACACCCTTGCTTCAACCCATTATTAGTTTCTATTTTTCTTGAAAAGCCCTCTGTTCCTCCCAATAAAACCTGCGTCCAAGTAGAGGAATGCAGTGCAATAATCAATCATAATAGATTCCCTGGTATCTTCAAAGTGACCAATTTTCTCCACAACATCCTTCGATATACCCGATCAAAGGCGGTAGAGAAATCAATAAAAGCTGCATATAAAAGCATTCCCCGACTCACTGGATATTTTTCAGTTAGAGTTTGCAAGGCGGTAATATTATCCACTGTTTTTGCGAAATCCTGTTTGCTCTACGGGGATGAGACCATTTCCGAAAGCCCAATCTTGCAGATTGGTAAGAATACTCTTCGCTAATAATTTACCCATCGCATCCAGGAGAGAAATCTGTCTAAAACTGGCAGGGGAATATTTTGGACACTTTTTGTATAATGGAAATATTATTCCCTTCCAGGATTGTGGAATGTCCCAATGTGTATAACAATGGTAAACAATGGATGCAAAAATTCTGCCCATGCTTCGCCATCCATTTGATTATGGCTACTGGTACAACATCTGGGCCCATCGCACCAGAGTATCTTGCCCCTTTAATGCATCCCTCTATTTCACTGCACAAAAGGTGCTTCATAATCGCTCTCCACGAAGGAGGCAGAGCCAACATCGTGGTTCCATCCGACTGTAGAATTTAAAGCATACAGGCGGGAAATATACACGGACCATTTTACATCTGAAATCAAAATGGGCTTTGCCTTATCTCTCCCATCACAACATTTTGCTATCAGCGCCCAATATTTCCTAGTGTCACCGGTTTGAGCGACCTCTTGAAGTTTAACCTAGTTTGAGTCTTCGACCCTTCTGCGTTCTGCTACCATTTTCCTTTTCCATACCTGTTTTAGTCTATTGATTTCCCTTTGCCTTGGTATTGAGGACAGCTTAAATTGTTCTCTGATTAAGGCATTCATTTCCCGATTTAGTTTTTTGATTTCCCATGATTTAGCCACTGGCTATGCAGAACTGACAAATTGCTTTTTACTTCAGAACACTCTAATTACAGCCGGGATTCTCTCAAACCTGGCAATAGGGTTTTTTTAGTGCAATTAAAGGCCACTTTTTCGAAACCTCTCTTAAAACGTGGGAGTAAATTATTCGACCAAAAAGAGCGCCCATTACTGCGATTATATGAAATCTCTGTTCCAATGATTCCAGAGGTCAGGCTTCACAATTTCCATGATCACTCATGCTTGTTGGGAGTCCCTTCAATTGTGTACATACACCAGAAAGTTGGTAAGATACCACCATGTAATCAATCGATGACTGACCATATGGGCCTGGTAAGTATAGGAGGCTGGGGAATCCTCTGAGAATCTGTCATTTAGCATTACTAGGTTGAACATTCACAGATTATGCTAAATTAACAGGCCTCGTTTATCTGATCTTAAATGACCGGGCAGTAAAGAATCCGGAATAGACCATACTTCCTCCAATTCAAGATTTGAAAAAAGACATAACGCAACCATTGGATATTTTTGCATTAAAATCACCCACCATCATAATCCGTGAGCATTCTTCAGTTCTACTTATCCTTTGCACATAGGTACAGATGGAATCAACCAGTGAATTGGATGCTCTCCCTGAGGGAATGTACACGTTTACCAGAAAAAGGGAAACAGCTTGCCCTGATTATGCAAATCACAGGATCCCATCTTATAGTACAGCTAAGTAAAAAAGCTAAACCACCGCTAGCATGCCCTTTTACAGAAAATTTTGCTGCAGAACATTATACACAGAAATTCTCTAAGTGAAAATCCCCACAATTCCAGGTTTCCTGGAGGCAAATTATTTTAGTATCATGTTCCAATAACGATTTAAGCTTACAATTAGTTTTTCCTACCCCCGTTAAGATTCCAGGATAGAATTGTTCCCAATGGGCTACCTCCGCAACAAGGGCAGTTTTGTAGTTTCTTTTGAGCCATTCAGGGTACCGGCTACCCAGCTCCACTGGGCCATCTTATCCTCCCTAATGGGACTACTGAGTCTTTGAACTTGGGGACCTATAATGTTTATTTCTCTGATTCCTAGGTTTTTCCCTACTGATATTTTAATGTCTTTAGTATTTATAGGGTTTATAACGCCCATGGGAGTAGGGAGCCATCTACCAAGCACCTGATGGGTCTTCCCTGAAGATTCAAATGGGACAGCCAAGGATTCACACATGGGAGCATGTCTATTCCTCTTTTCCTAAAGGAATCTACATTGGCCAGTACTAGCATTCAAAGTACCCCTGACGTAAATGTGACTCTAGTGTTTGATGGGTCACTCCTCAGGTCTAAATAAACCGACTCAAGGTCTTTGCTTGTTACCAGTCTCAAGTCCTCTATTTCTGATAGCAACTGAAAAAGGGTACTTCTATTCAGTAACATTGAGTCAGTATCTAACAGGGAGACAAATAGCAAGGATTTGTTTGCTTGCTCTAATACCCGGCCCTGAGTCCCCTAAGTGCATCCTATCAATTGGCCCCAGTACCAATCCCCTCTCTGACCTAACCCAATTACTACTGCAAAATGTGATTAAGTCCCCCTCCCCAACTCTCCCTTGGCTGGGATCAAATTGTACTGGGAGAGTATCCCGACGAGAGGAGGAATAGGGGCACCTCTGCTAACCTAACCCTGTTCTAACACAGAGGCATATGAATTTGTCAGTACATTTCCTGGTGTAGGGTCCCTACTGGTACCTTGATGAGACAAAATAGTATTGCAGGTGGAACTCTGAATCTCTATGTCACGTAAGCTGACTTTGGAAGACCCTCTTTCTGCCTGGCACTCCTGGCTCCATGGCTTATTCGACACGGGGTCCAAGGAGGTCAGCTAATTACCATTAACTATCCCTGCATTATGACCAACATTCAATATAGATTGCCACAGGGGCCCTTACGGTAGGAAACCACAGTTTTTTCTGATTTCGTTTAGGGATACCTTAAATCCTGTTCTACTTCTTCCCCCTCTGACTTTGTCGGATGTTACTATCTCTTGGTGGGGTCACCTCACCAAGGGGCACAGTGACTAAAGTATTAGCAGCCTCTTTAATAAACAGTTGGTTAATCAAGGGACCTGCCATGTGCAAGGCGTTTAAGTTACTTTTTTCTAACAATAGGGTATACCTGCAATGGGGACGTAACTGGAGCTGAGTTTAAATTTAGATGCCCCCCAAGACTAGTAGCCTGGGCATTCTCTCTATGTAGTTTAACAAGAGCTAAGCTTACCAGGAGACTACCTCTGGGCAGTACAACTATAGAGACCTCCTTAACTTTCTGTTCCTCTAACTCAATTCCCCTTATAGACACCCCATTACATGCCTGGCATGGGCTGCCATCTAAATCATGGACCTTTGCTAACTAATTTGTTCCTTGATTAACCGAGTTAAGTTCTTGAATCCCCATTAAAATAGGAGAAAGAACCTCCAATATCTGATCAGAATTTACTGTAGTTTTCTCCAACAAAGATAAAATTGATGAGAGAATTCTCTCCAATGCATACAACATCTCTACGGTACCCCTGTACATTCTACCCCCTGTACATTCTCGACTGAGTTCAAGATGTCATATGCCCCTTTATCCAGAAATGCGTCTGATGCCCCCTCTATGGACAATTCTAGTGAATGAACATGAGAAAAAGTAGTGGGGGTACTACTTTACAAGACAGGCATAGTAGGGCAACCAGCTTAAAGAACCAGCGACAGTCTCAATTCCGGACCCACGGTGATTGATTTACTCAAGTGTGTCTTTCCAGTGAGATAGCGAATTCTCGCAGTGTAAAGTCCTCCATTTTCACCAGTACAGGGCAAAGCTCTATAGACTGTGGCACCTGTGACACCTGCTCACTCAAATTCAGTGGGGGAGGACCAGAGTTCCACTCAGTGAATCTTCTGGGGGTGGTTTGGGGTTTATCGAACAAGGATACCAACCCTGCCATTGGTGACAGTGAAGACAGTTCCTTTCCGTCCGAACTTTCAATTGGTAAGACTGCTGCTCTTCCCTCAGCCAGGTCCTTTTCCATCTCGCTGTCTTCCACTCCTGCTTGTGAAGCATTTCCACCAGGATGCTGTATTAATGAGAATGACTGCAGTTTTTTGCCTATGTTCTGATGGTGAATAATTAAGGTGGGTAAAGGAGGTGCTTCAAACTCTGGGTGAGTGCACTGAACGCTCTCCTCATTCTCCGTTTTTTACATAGGTGTCCATCTCTTGGACATCCTGGGCCTCCTGGACCTCCTTGCCACTTACCCCGTTTGGAGCTCCTTACATCCATCGTAAGTATTGGCATCACCGATGGATAGGTTTTCAAATGTGAAAGGTGCTCCCTATTTCTCCTTCGCCCAATAGTTTTTGGGAGTTTTAGGGGACTAGAGTGGTCTGTGGAGCGACTTGCTGAGCTTGCAGGTGGCCCTGGCAATCCTGTGTCTGGATCTACTGATGCGTTTGAGCGCAAACACCTGGATGGCATTACAAAATATTTTAATCCATTAAAGTTTTTAACGTTTTTTAGGGACCAGAGGGAACCCGAGAGAGATGGTCCAATCGGGGGAATGCAGGTAGCAAGAAAGGGAATGAGGCAGCTGTGGAGCAAGCGGGGCTCTCGAGGCCGGATCGCAGGCTGTACTTGATCTAATCAGGCTGCCTCAGCGATACCGCTTTGGGCCACTCTCACTGCGGGCGCCGTCCTACAGGCAGCTGCCCTTGCCAAAGTCCTTTCCACTAGGGTGCATGCAATGACCCTCTCGTCCAGACACATCCAAATATGCACCGGTAGTCAGGACTGTTGGGTGGTCAAGGAGATCGATGTCAGGAGCTATTGCTGTTGCTGGGGGATTAATACGGAGCCCTTTCTGACGTAGGGACCCCCTCACCTTATGCACCCGCTTCGGCCCTGGCTCCTCAGCTCTTGTCTTATTTTCTCCACCACCGTGGCACACCGCGCACCTGCTCCACACAAAGGCTACAATAGCAGACCTGAAAATCTTGCCAGAATGAATTCCAAGAGCCCGTCAGCTAGAAAGTTGCAAGGGCTTCGGGGGCCAATGGTGGCCTCAGCAGGGCTCAACGGAGCTCAGCACTCCGCCTCGGAGGGCTCGGCAGGGTGAAAAACAGGATGAAACAGCGAGGAGCGGAGCGGCGTCTATCACCTCCTCTTGCTTGCTCTCACTTGCTCAGAGTGCAGCGTCTGGAGGCAGCAATCGAGAAAACCTGGACTGGAACCCATTTTTTATTGGCTTAACAATAGAATACCAAATGATCACCCTCCTACAATGCAGATCACAGTAAATCAAGTAGAACAAGATCCTATACAGGTCAAGTAAGCACCTTCTATTCCACGAGTGGGAGGGCAATGCAGGCGTGATATATAACAACTAGAAAATATAAGAGCTAGAACGTCCACATGTCTGCTGTCGGTGGAATTTCAGAGCAGAAGGGGAAAGACGGTGATATGATTGATATGAATAGCAGTCATCGGTTGCCTGATTTTTGGTGAGGTCTGCCAGTCTTACAAGTCCAACAAGTAATTTTTTATTCCTCAAAATGTGGCTTCAGCACTTGAACAGCTCTGCTACATGTTTTCAATTTCGGGACCAAACAGAGTATCTAATCTCAGGACATAGATCGTAAAGCAATGAAGGTCGCAAATAAGTCATATTTTTGAGTATTTTAGTGGCATAGTATCTACAGATGTTGAAAATGGAACACCTGGTACCAGGTTTGAATTCTGGTTTCAGCTCAACAGCCTGTGATTTTGGTAAAATCATTAAATGTCGCAGGGAGGAAGGGAAATCGGAAGGTGCATTTGGCTCCCAAATTGAACCCATGTGGTGGAAGAGGGTAAAGAGACTTTGGGAGAGTGGTAGGGGGAACTGGCGAGTGAGGGAGTGGTCTAAAAGAAAAAGTTGCATAGGTGCACTTTGTATTATTTTAGGGACAGGCAATGGAAGGTCACATGACGTGCCACATTTTGAAAATAATATAATAATACGGACGAGTTGTCTTAGAATTTGCCATAGATGTAATTTAGTAATGGGTTATGTTATGTTACATGAATTTGTAACGAGCGCAGCTACTCATGAGTTTTCCGGCGCGGTGCCTAGTGGGGTATGGAAAGTGAGATTCAAGCAAAGAAATGTGTTTTTAGTTTCCTCTTAAAGGCCACTGGATCCTGAATAGTGTGCAGTGTAAGAGGAAGAGCATTCCAGGCAACAGCAGCCTTCACCACAATGGAGCTGCCTCCAGGCCTCTAAAACTTGAAGCAGGGAATCTGGACAAAACATAGGGACGAGGATAGTAGAGATTGCGCAGGAACATAAAAGGAGAAACGTCTCTGCAGGTAGAGAGGACCGCATCCTTGAAGGGCACGATGGGCCAAAACCAATGATTTAAATTGAACTCTGTCTACCATGGGGAGCCAGTGGAGAGATCACAACTGAGGACGGACGCTGTTCCTAACCAAAGTGCCCAATAGGAGTCTGGCTGCCGCATTTTGAACCACCTGTAGCTTCTTCAGCAGGTAGCCCGGAATACCAGCAAAAAGGGCTTTGGCGTAATCCAGCCACGACAGAATCAGTGCGCATGTAACCGTTTTCCTCGCTGCCTGAGGTAAAAGGGGAAATAAACTTCGGAGAGTTTTAAGAAGGTCGCAACAACAGCCGGCCACTACGTAATATTTGTTGAAAAAGAAAGAATCTCATCAAACCATACCCTCAGATTTTTAGCAGGCTTCCCTGTGGAGGTAGGCAATGGAAACTCAGGAGGGCCGAGCTGCTCTCGAAAGTTAGGAGGAAATTTACCAAATAGCTAAATCTCGAATATCTCTTCATTGCACTTAAGTTGCGCTTCCGACAACCATTTTAAAATAGAAGATAAGCAATGCTGAACCAGTAGCACAGAATCTGCGTCTTTGTCCCAGGTAAAAAGCAACTGGGTGTCATCAGCATAGGCCATCACCTTGGCCCCCAACTCCTCCACCAGATATATCAGTGGAGTAACATAGAGGGGGGCTAAGGGAGGATGCCTGTGAGACTCCAGTAGTCACTAGCTGAGGGGAGAAGGAGGGTGGTGGGATCCAAATTTGCTCGACTCGACCCTCCAAAAAAGACCTGAGCCAACCCCAAATGGCACCCGACACACCGATCCTGGCTAATCGTGCCAGGAGAAGTGAGTGCGGGACCGTATTGAACGCCGCTGAGAAGTCCAACAAGATTAATGCAGCTCTCCCGCCGACATCTAAACACTTACGGATGGCCTCCGACACCTCAACCAGAACTGATTCTGTACTATGACACATCAAACACCCAGATTGGGCTGGAGGCAGGAGCACCTCCCTTTGCACAAATTCCGCAAGCTGTTTATTAACAACCTTCTCACACACCTTAGCCAGAGCAGAAATGAGGGAGCTAGGCAGGTAGTTCCCTGGGCTGACGGGTCCAATGACGGCTTTTTTAGAAGTGGCAAGAATTTAGCCTGCTTTCAAGCCTGTAGTACATCAGCTTTCTAAAGAGACATGTTAATGATGGTATTCACTTCTGTATTCGTGACAGCTTTTTTAGAAGTGGCAAGATCTTAGCCTGCTTTCAAGCCTGTAGTACATCAGCTTTCTAAAGAGACATGTTAATGATGGTATTCACTTCTGTATTCGTGGCCACTACTGCTATTAGCCTAGCGGGACAGAGTTCCGAGGGCGAGCCAGACTTTAGACCTTTTATAATTTTCAGAGATTCCAGAGGATCAACTGTCCCTAAACATGGACACGGAATGAATAGATCTGCAGATTAAAACTCCACTGACGCCCCCGTGCTGGTACCCCAGGAGATGAAAGCCGCCTGAATAGTCCACATCTTTTCCCTAGAGAAGCATGGATTGGGTTGACTGAAACATTGTCATATATATCTGTGATTTTTTTTTAATCCCAGCCGCCTCATTATGGCAAATTGTGTGCTCCTGGGCCGTCACTTTATTTTATTCCTCTGCTCCCTTTTTGGCAAGATTGGAAGTATTTAAATCAACGTTGAAAAGCTGCTAGTGATGGAGTTCACGGGCCAACCTGAGAATACAAGGGTTGTCTTGGTTTAGTGATATGGTTCTTGATTGTCATCCCACTAATGTCTTAAAGTAGCATGAACATTGTGGGATGGATCCAGAATCTCTTGAATGGAAACAATATTGCTTTTACAATCAAATGTGCATAAATTGTAGCAATCTCCACCATATGAAGCTTTTATATCTCAGCTAAATGCAGGTTTAGCTGTTTGTAGGCAAACTTATAGTTTCCAATACATTACAAACATGTAGAGTGAGTTTAGGGTCAGGCCCTTGCTCTTAACTGGATGGGTTTGTTATCTATCTTAGATGCCCATTCCTGATTTGATGGCTTTCCTCTCTGTTCTTCTATTTGTGCCAAACAGAAGCATTACACTCTCACAGTGTTCTCCCTGGATGAGCTGTATCCCCCCACAACATATGTGGGGAAAGGGGCTTATTTTGTTTATTTACCACTGAGCACTCCATGTAGATGTGTCTATTTGCTTGCCCTCTCTTTTTCCCTTTTTTCCTCTTTACCCGTCCTTGCATGTTTCATTCCACCCCATGCTTCTCGTCCGCTTCCCTTGTTCATTTAATTCTTTTAAATTCATTTTTTTGAGGACCCAGCAGTTGCAAAATTCAGGTTGACCATTTTCTTCCTGTATCTCGCTACACACTAATCATTTTCCCTTTCGTCACACTCAGGCTTAACACCTCACTCTCTTTGGTAATTTTGATTAATTTTTTAATTTATTATTACAAGGGCATAGCAAAGTGCTAGCAGGACACTGGCTTTTTTAACTTGAATCATGAGCAGTTTTCGTATCTTATTTAACATGTTAATGTTAGAATGTAATGCAGGTAAAATGATGGGTGCATGTGTCACCAACCATGTGCATATCTAGCCATCTTAGAATGGGCTTTCTTTAATTAAAACGAATTCCAAGACTGCTAGCCATGCAAACGCATCTTTTTTCATATATTGTTATTTAGTATTATTTCATGCATTTAATATTATATGAAGACTGAACATTGCATTTGGTATTCATGACTATATTATGTGGTTCTACAAGATGTTAAGAGGTTCTATAACATTCTTTTGTCATATCATTGCAGTATCTTTCTTTGGCAGTGGACAGTGCATAATGCATTAAACTCACAATCAAACATGTAACTTTGGTGTTTTATTCGCATTTTGGTTTGTGTTAGAAATGGGATTTCTGGTTGGCTAAGGCTTGAGCCAAAGCCAGGCAGAAACCACCACTCTAGTCAGGGCAAGGGAGTTACAAGCCAAAGATAACCCTTGCTCACCCCCTTGGTCACTTGGCACGAGCAGTCAGGCTTATCCCAGAGGCAATGTGTAAAGTGTTTGCACAACACACACACAGCAGCAATACACTAAGCACACCACAAAAGAAACTCCACACAAGGTTATATAAAAAAGCCTTTGTATCAACATAAACACATTAGAAACATAATCACACATTTACACCGTGCCAACTGACACAGGCAATATTCACAGGGGTTTATATACACCAGGAATCAACTTCCCCACCTTACTCACCAGCGGAGCAGCGTGTGGGGTATCACGGAGGCAAACTTGGCCTGAGTCTATTGCAAAGTTAGCAATCAACCCCAGACGTACTTGAATGCTCATGAAGCAAGCCATCTTTATACAATGAGTCATGCAAATGCATGGTCTTAATACCGCTGTAGGCACATTATAGCCTTTATTTAATATTAAGACACTGTAAATAGTCCTGCACTTTTGGTTATTTACACGAATCATAGAAATACGTGAGTAAGGTGGGGAAGTTGTGCCCCCGTCCTGAAGAAGGAGCATATGCTCCGAAACATGTCGACGCACACCAGAGGTACTGTCCATAGTTACGACAGTTAATTACCTCGCACTGCACTTCTTTTAACAGTACCAGCCCGGAGTTGTGAATAAAACTTTTTCTTGTACACCCACGAGCCAGGTACTTTTTAAACCTTCACTATATCCCACCACTCACATTTAAATACCCCTACTACTTGCATCACACACACCACACATAGTCTATCTTTCAGTGCTCCCACGTAGTCGTAGGTCGCAGCACGCCGCATCCCGCTAGAGGGGTGCGAAGACCCCTATGATGAAGCAGGACACCAAGGGGCCTGTTGGTGTGTGAGGGGTATTTTACAAAACACTGTGTGTCCACACACTTTTGGTAGACACATTTCCCTTTCCACTGTGAGTAGGATTCCTTTTGTTTATGTAACAGTGCCCGTGGAGTAAGAATCCTACCTCCGTATTCTACCTCCCTCCTATTGTTTTTTTGTTTATATACACCAGACAGGGCCAATTGGGCCACTGTCAGAACCATCACTAAGTGAAAAAAGTAAAAGTAGAACCAATAATAAACGTAGAACATAACCAGTAATAACTGGCAAACACTGTACTTAGCATTATCCTGCAACATAAATCATATTATGCACAGTATCACATTAGGCGTGAAATATATTCTGCGGCAACCTCATAAGTCTAAACGTATTCGACAATAACATAATAATCATAAATGACAATAGTCATTATTTACAGTGGAGAATAATTTCACAAGCATCATCACAGTATGCAAATAACCCCATTAACATAAACCACATTAGAGGTGTGAATCAAGGTGCATAAATATTAGTACATGAATCACATTTCCTGCACATCACATAAATCACATTAGGGTCTGGCGTCCTATCAACCCAACAGTCCCCCTGGACTTCGTAGAGGGCTCAAATGCCCTATGTCCAGAGTGTTGGGGCGGCTGCCAATGCAGCAGAATATGCAAGTGCGCAATTGTGCTAGGACAGAGGAGTGCATCTTGCTCCTGTCTCACTAAAAATGCCCCCAAAGAACTGATGGTCTAAACGTTGCAGCTGCCGCTAAGTGCTGTGCAGCTGTGATCAGGAAAATTAGGCACTGGCACAGACTGTGCCCTGAGAGCCCGACTGGGACTCTATAAGAGAAATATGCCCAACACGTTGCAGTTGCCCGCTACGGTGGCGCAACTGGGAAATAACCAAAGTGGCCCAGCTCTGCTCTGCAGCTGGCCACTGTCCGGTTGGGGAGCTGGGAAAATCGCCAAACCAAGGGCACTGGCACTCCTGGGCCCTCTCGACCCCCACGGGGCCCTAAAATGATGTGGCCCACGTTGGAGCGGCCCACTGTCAGGCGCACCGGTAAGAAGATAGGCACCGGCACTTGTGCCTCGATCTCGCCTCCCCTCCAGCCATCTCCACTCACCGGGCTACAGGGCAGGGCTCCTCCAGTCTCCTCACTCAGCTTGCAGGGCTCTCTCCAGATATGGGAGCCCCCTTATGATCAGGGATCAACTTGCCTGGCGTCTCCTCGTTTCACCCGGGCCCCCTCCTGGGACCCGGGACTTCGATGTGGAGCCTTTGAGGCTCCGGACTTCTGGCTTCTGGCCACTGCTCCGCCCAGAGCCAGGAAGCTCGTCTGGCTTCTAGGTCGCGCTGCTGCGGCCCCTCGGCGGCAATATGGGGTAGGCTCCCGTTTTAACCAGGACAATGGCGGGGTGGGCCCCCGCCGCATCCAGCACGGAAGCGGGGTGGGCACCCGCCTATAATAAAAGCATAAGCAGGGTGGGCACCTGCATTTTCAAATATCAAATAAGCGGGGTGGACAACCGCAAAAATAAAGAAAAACCCGGGTTGGGCACCCGCTGTTCAGGCATCATGGGGGCATCCCTACGATGGTGATTCCCTCTTAAAGGGGCTGCTGCTCAGCGCTGCGCTGCCCACGCTGTCCTCCTTCTTAGGGCAATACAAAGAAAGCACTCAAAATGCGCTAGAATCCATGAGTCCTGTATTTAAAAGGAATGAATCAAAGCCAAAGTTCCTCCATGTCCATGGGGCATAGCGGGGCCCAAGGAGGCCAGCACACAGGGCCCTCCAGCAGAGAAGTAAGCCCCCATGGCTGTTCCTCCTGGGCCCCAGCAGCAGCACGCCCTCAAGTCAGGAACAGCATCAAAAGCACAGAACAATTTCATGGGGTCACAGCCCCAACATTAATACTAAGCATTCCTCTGTCTGCAGTGTTGGGCATGGGGAAACCAGATGCACCTGGTTCGGTGGGGATTTGGGGCACTTTGTTTTCCAAGCTCCTCTTTCCCTTTGTCAGGTGGGGGCTAGGTGAGCAGACACACCACAGGGGTGGAGCCAGCATTGTCCAAGCTGGGTACAGTCCTATTCAGAATCAGGGGATTACTCCTCCCACTACTCCCAAGGCAGATGTCCCATTCATCCTAGTGCTGACTCGTCCTGTCCCTCCTGGAGCCACCCACAACTCACCAGCCCCTGTCACTCAAAAGCCATATATGCAATGCACATCAGGCAGGCAGACACATAGCACACAGAAATGCCAACTTTTAAAAGTGGCACTTCCAAAATAGTTATAATAAATCTGCGTACACCATTGCGTAGCATTTATTATCACTATTCCAAACATACCAAACTTGACCACGCTGCGCCTCTTATATCAGGGATTACCACAGGGAATCCCCAATGCATTCCTATGGGAGGGCTGCCCCAGAGTAGTGAGAAACCAAAATGGCTGTTTGTCACTATCAGGACATGTCACACACTTAAGGTACATGTCCTATCTTTTACCTACAATGCACCCTGCCCATAGGGCTAGATAGGGCCTACCTTAGGGTTGACTGACATG
Source organism: Lissotriton vulgaris (assembly GCF_964263255.1). Lineage (NCBI taxonomy): Eukaryota > Metazoa > Chordata > Amphibia > Caudata > Salamandridae > Lissotriton > Lissotriton vulgaris. Next base: position 2,122,930,377 of record NC_141687.1, on the reverse strand, counting down.
CTGTAAAAAGGGGGTCACGAACATGGCACACACTTTAGGTGCCACATCACAGCGGCAGTAACACTGCACGCACAGGCATTGCAATGGCAGAGGCCTGGGATAGGTTTGAAAGGCTACTTTGGTGGGTGGCACAATTAGCGCTGGAAGCCCACCAGTAGCATTTAATTTACCGGCCCTGGGTATCTGAGATACTACTTTACAAGGGACTGACAGGTGTAGACCAATCTTACCATATTTAACACAGAGAGCGCATGCACTTTACACTGGACAGCAGTGCTAAAGTGCCCATAGGCCTAACATGACCAACCCCATGTCAGAAAAAAAGGCTACAAGAAAAGCAAAAAAGTTTAGGGATGACCCCGCAAAAAGGGCCAAGTCCAACACAACCCCCTTCCAGCCAAAACGCAGGGTAGACCAAAAAGCTCCCTGATGGGCTTCCCTGCCTTGGGCGATAGAACACGGACGCGGGCCCGCAACTGCAGGGACATCCTCCAGTTCTACGTCACTCTGAACCCATGTGGTTTCCTCTGTCAAAGCTCTCAGGACCAACTAGGATACCCCACTGGTACTCCCTAGCTGTCCACGGCCAGGACCAGGCCCTATGCCATCCAGATGTCACTGGTCCTTGCCAATCCACAGAGTGGGGTTCAGAAACCCCTGGCACATAGTAAACATTCTCCACTCTTCCTCTCATCAGTGCAGTCCCGAACTGCCACTGATCCTCCAACCTAAGGTCCGCACCCTCAGGCTGACCAGAAGTCATGGGTGAGGCTCTCCTCCCCCTACCTCTTCTTCTAGGGTTCTGCACTCTCCTCTTATGAGAGGGAACCTCAGAACGCAACTCATTCATCAGCTGAAACTTCCTAACAGGAGGCCAGCTCTCTCAGACCCTCGGGGACGTCCTTCAGGACACAGCACACGGCAAAGTCCTTTTTCTTAAGCAGGGGGACACAGCACACTGCAAAGTCCCTTGTCCTCTCCTTAGCAGAACAGCAAACTGCAGGTCAGCCCCAGATCACACAGCAAAGGCAGTCCTCTCAGTCTATTCAGCTGCCCCCTTCTGCAACAGATTCCTCTTGATCATAAATTGGTCTCCCAACCTAGTGTCTAAACCCTCAGGTTGCACCAGGGTCAGAGGCGAGGACTCCCTCCCTCTGCACCCCCTTCCAGAGTTCTGCACCCTCCCACCTTGGAGCGGTACCCCTGGAAGCCAAAACCGGTCAGGACACTGATTACAGATGCCCTTCCCTGTAGGTCAGGCTGAACCAGAACCTGGCCCTGGCCTCCCAACCTTGGGGCTGAATCCTGTGGCTGAAAACTGTCATGCCGGGACTTCTGGGGACTCAAACAGTATCCCTTTCACCACGACAAGGGCACTTAGTTTAAGGGAATAGTTGCGCTCCACTGGATAATTGGCTAGGTTAGTGGTCTCGTTTGGTTAATGTGTTGCTACTAGGAAAAGGGGTGACCCTAACAACCCCTTGACAATGTATTGCTGAGCATACATCCTAGATGCACACATCGCCACACGTAGGACGCCGTTCGAAGCAGCTGGACAGCTTACGAGGGTACTTATTGGAACACAGCTCCCACTGAGGCAGCGGTTCCCCCTTTGGCAGTTGCAATAACAATTTCCCGACATCGAGTTTCATAGTACCATTGGACACTTGGCCAGTACATATCATTTTTGTCCAACCCAAAACAAGCTTACACCAGAGTTCCGCCCTCGTCTGTCCTTGCCTGCTTCCGCAATAAACCACTCACCTCGGATTAACGCCACAGCCCGCCTTGACTCTCCTGGCCATATTTTACGAACAATCTACCGACACCCAGACTGGGTCTGAATTATCACCAGTCGTGGGGGATTAAATGCCCTATCCATTAGGATTTAGCCCTGAAGATTTGGAGTGTACTACACTCCAATGAAACACGTGCCGGCTGGTGCAATAAATACAAGTGCAACATATACCGACTGCCCTTCTTCATTGCTACCAAGAACACTAATTCCATATCAACTGTTATCAATTGTATTGTGTGTGCACAGGTTTTGTTTCTCAAACAGTATCGCCTCAGTCGGGACACCACCTACCGATGCCCTTCCCTCCAGGTCAGGCAAAACCTGAACCTAGCACCCAACCCAGGGACCAACCCGTGCGGTAGAACACTTGCTTGGCACGCCAGGACTTCTGGGGACTCACACAGTATCCCCCGAGGGTAACATATGACTTATGTGTCGTGTGACAGTCTGCCTTGCGCAGATCTCCTGACCCCTGTCCATCTGACAGTGCGCGAAGATCCCCAGGACAGAAGTGGTGTCACCATGGTCACTTCTAAGAGACTCAGCCCTTCTGGCCCTGACCTACTGGTTCTCCCACTGGGAAACACACCCTCAATCTGGACTTATGCACTCTCCCAACTGGAGCGGACCAGACACCAGAACCGCTGGAGCTCTGCTTACAGACACTCCACGTTCTCCTGACACTAGGAGATCCTCCTCAAATGACGTACAAGTATAGCCTAGGTCCCCGACCTGGCGCTCCCTTAGGGAACCCTCCAGGCACTGAGACTGGGTTTCCGGCACCTTGGGACACACACTTTCCACACTCACTCCTTCTCCACTGAGACCGGACGTGAGCCTCTACAACCCTACCACTACACTGGGACCTAGCTGTGCTACACTGAACCTCTTCCACCACACAGGACCGGAAGATACCCAAGCCATTACTTTTGGAATCAATGCCCAATGCCTCTTCAGACCGTCTAGCACACAGCCAGAGATCTGCCACCAGTGCAAGCTCCTGGGGATCAGAAAACTTACACCCCAACAGGTAAACAATTACTAAACATGTGCTCTCTGACAAAAAGATCGAACAGCCCTTCAAAATCATTTGCTGTGCTACTCATCACCCAAACGTCCAGTGCAACACAACATTCATCCACAAACTCCCCCCCAAGATTGATGAGAAAGTTCCTTACTGCCCCTGAATCTCAACCTGTTCCTCTCTAACCGGGAACCAGGTACCATACTCTGGAAACTGGGAATGGAACTTACTGCACTGGACTCCATATGGCTGCCACCACTGGATCCCAACCTTACTGGTGAATCCAGACAACTCAAACTACACTCAGGGGATAACCTATCCTCCAGAGCTAGCTTTTTCTCCTCCACACTCCCTTTCTTCCCTCCTATCCACCCACACCTCTGGGGAAAGGGAAAGGGATGGGGCACTGCCCCCAGCAATGGACCCAGCAAGGGACTCCCTGTCTATGGGATCCTCCCCACCTACTACTGGCATCCCGCCCGTCAGTTTATCTCTTCTGCCACCAAAATAAAAGCGCAGAAAACACCATTTAAAAAAGACACTCTTGAGGAGAAAACAAAGTCAGTAAAAATAATCCCCAAACATGTGACTCTCTAAATGCAGAGTTTGTAGTGCAACCAGTTGTCGCTGTGGTACTACGCAAACGTAAATGGGATTTATGGTTGGCTAAGGCTTGCATCAAAATCAGGCAGAAACCACCACTCTAGTCAGGGCAAGGGAGTTACGCGCTTAAGATAACCCCTACTCACCCCCTTGGTAGCTTGGCACGAGCAGTCGGGCTTATCCCAGAGGCAAGGTGTAAAGCGTTTGCGCAACACACATACACTCAGGAGCAACATACTAGGCACACTACAAAAGAAACTCCACACAAGGTTATATAACAAAATATGAAACAACAAATGATAGCAATGGGTCAAAGACAACTAAAGCTATCTAAGAAACTGTGTATATGTGTTGGGATACAATCTATGAATCCAAAGTGTTCAAGGTGAAAAATTGTGTTCCCATCAGATACCCAACCTGTACCGCCCTACATCATTTGGGATCCTTCACCCGAAGGAAGTGGAAACATGTCCACTATGGATTAGGTAGGTTGTAGCCTAATCGTGTAGAAGGATGCAGGGATGTGTTGATAAAAATGTGGTATCAGGGGGTACTAAAAAATAGCAGTGCAAATATGAAAGTGCTATGTGCAACAAACAAGTGAATGAATTAATATTGGGTTGCAGGAATGGAAAATGAATTTTAATAGGATCCTACCCACACCCAAGGTTAAAAAACAGTGCAAAGTAGTGTAACAAATAACTACTTAGATGTAATCGAGGTCGACATGTTTCTGCCGGATAATAGGGTCAAAAGATCCCTGACTGCTTCTTCAGGACCTTAACACAAGTTGCTACTGCTGATGAGTGTAATATAGTGATTAAAAATCATATCACCTGAAAACACCGGTCAAGATGATCAGGATAGTCATGGAATCATCATGGACGGACACACACACAAAAGAAAGAAAAATACACAGTTAATGACGATAGCTAGTGAGAAGAGACAATGATCTCATTTGAATTATATGATTGCCAGATAATTTTGGTCAATGGTTGCATAATAATCAACCTGAGTTTGGAAAAATCGACTTTGACACGACAAAGAATGACAATATACTCACTCACCCACTTTCTGGGGACTAAACTCTCCACCTCACCCGGCTACAGCTCAGGTACAAATGGAGCACCGCTCTATTGAAAAGAAAAGCGAAGAAAACACTATAGAAAGAGGAAGAGCTAGCAGGAGTTTAGGCTAGACACACCCTGTCCCTGATACGCAGAGATCACGCATTTCTAGATTTACATATGGCGACCATCATGGGCGCCTGTTTACAACGGCTATGCGTGTAGGGAAAATGGCTCGTATCAGAAGTATTGGCAATAGATGTCATATCATTACCGATACATTCTGATCATTTGGTGAACTATATGCGTTAAGAAGCTGTAGTGAGAGTGGTTTGTCACAATGACTCATGCAACAAGCGAAACACAAACTGCTTGTGTATCGAGCGTCCAAGTAGAGTGGAATCTTTTTGTCAAGAGTATTTGGAATACGCAACGATACAAACAGACTTTACCGCCACCAAGTGCAAGAGCGCTACGTACTTGTGTGAGCCCACTCAGTTAGTCCCGTACTATCTCGAAAGTGCATACCTGTCCGTCGGTACTCCTGACATCCGTCTAGGCTGTCATGTGGGAGGTAACTGCACGCACAGGAAGCGGATATTTAAACTTTCTTTCACGGGTTACGAGAAAAATCACATGACTACGTGTTGTCTGCGCTCAAATTCCCCGGGGCTGCTGGGGATCGTAGTTTTATCCATGTGGTTGTTACCGACACATAGATGAAAATAGAAGAAACACTAAGGACGTTTGTCTGCCGTGAGTCTTTTATTTTTCATCCTTATTGTTTAAGCCGGTGTTTTTAAACTGGTACAAGCTGAATAACAAGATGTTATTTGATTTATTAATGCCGCCAGTGGAACAGAAAACAGTAGTCGTACTCCTACTGATAGATATAACTATGGTATACGACATAAGAACACCCAATTGGCGGGATACCTACAGTGACATCCACGGAATGTCTTCATTGAGACCCGTTTTATCAGTTTGTAATTTGAACACCCACCTTTGTTCTCTTCTATGCAGGAAGGTGCTAATGTCAGAGATTTGTTTGGGTATCATAGGTTGTTCTAACACTGTCCAGTGTAAATCTGTGGGAGCATGGTGGGCTGCTAAGAAATGCTTTGTCAATCTCGTAGCCTGCTTGTTACAACATATTGAGCTCTTGTGCTCTGATATCCTCGTTTTTATTTTTCTGGTGGTCATACCCACGTACTTTTTTTCACATGGGCAACTGATTAAATAGATTAGGTTCGAACTGTTACAATTCGTAAACCTACGTTGTTCCCATGGTCGTTCTGTACCGATATTGATCTGGGTCGATTTACAAGTTTGAGGGCATGCTGCACACTGTCCACACGGATGATGTCCGGTAACTGCGGGCATCTCCCAAAGGGTGCCTGTGGTTCTTGAAATTGTCTTTTTCGGTCTTGTATGGACCAATTTGTCCTTTAGATTTTGTCCCCTTTTAAAAGCAAAAAGGGGGACAGGCAACTTATCTTTCCCAGTGTTGAGGATACCCCAGTGTTTTTTGATGATTTTAGAGATGTGGTTTGACAGTGTGCCGAATGTTGTGACACATGTCATACGTTCCGTTTTCTCTTTGGGGGGCATTATTTCTAATAGGCTGGCTCTGTTGTTGTTCGCCGCTCGTTTTTTGGACTGATGTATCAGTTTTTTTGGATAGTCTTTATCCAATAAATCTTGTGTCAGGCTCTTCGCATGTGTTTCAAAAGAACATTTATACGTACAGTTTCTCTGTATGCGCAAAAATTGCCCATAGGGCAAATTGTCCCGTAGGGACTTAGGATGGCAGCTGTGATAGTTGAGCAAGGAATTGCGGGCCATTGGTTTTTGGTAAAGTTCTGAAATGAGGCCGTTAGGTGTGCCTTTAATCAATAGGTCTAAAAAGGCCAATTGACAGGTGTTATACTCCATAGTGAATTTCAGATAGCGATTCCTCTGATTGAGCCACTCATGGAACTCCTTGAGTTGGATTTCATCTCCCCGCCACACCACGAAAATATCATCGATGTAGCGTTTCCAGGCTCGCAGACACCCAAGTTGGAGGTTGGTGTCTGTGAGCACCTGCTCCTGTTCGAATTGGTGCACGTGCAGATTAGCGAGACTAGGGGCAAAAACGCTGCCCATACTAGTCCCGCTAATCTGTCAATATAGGGAGTCTTCGAAGGCAAAAAAGTTTTCTGTCATGGCCAGTGTCGCCAAAGTCATAATGAATCTGACCGGAGTTATGGAATTCAAATCCCTTCTGAGTAATAGCTCCTCTATCACTTGTAATGTCTCTGTTTGAGGTATAGATGTGTATAAACTTTCGACATCGAATGACACCAATAGGTCAGTGTTCATGTCATATTCAATGTCGGGTAACAATCTTAAGACATCTTTCGTGTCCTTCAAAAAGGTTGGCATTTCCTGTACCATCGGTTGAAGGAACACATCGACAAAAGTCGACAACGGTTCCAGAAGTGAACCTATCCCAGATATTATGGGACGACCCGGTGGAGGGCGTTGGGCCTTATGTATTTTTGGTAGCTGGTAAAAGTAGGGAATGACAGGATTGGATACTCGGAGGTATTGTCCCTCTTTGGGCGTAAGCCATCCTTCCGCAAGGGCTTCTTCCACGATGTGACCTATGATGTTTGTAAGTCTTGCTGTAGGATCATCTTTGAGTTTTTTATACGATCGTGTATCATTGAGTTGTCGCAAGCACTCATTGCGGTAGGTTTCTACGTCAAAGATGACCACCGCTCCCCCCTTGTCTGCTGATTTTATTACAATGAGGGGATTCTCTGTCAATTCTTTGATAACATTTTGTTCACTTCTGGATAGATTAGAAAACGTCCTCTGCCTGGATTCAAAGAGCTCCCGTATGTCATGGTTAACAGCCTCTTCAAAGGTAAGAACCTTTGGGGGCTGACCTACCGTGGTGGGATTGAAAGTTGAAGGTTTCTTCAACCCTGTGTTAACATTGAAACTGGTTTGTGTCATCTCCGTTGTCTTATTTGCAAACAAAAAGTGGAGTCTGATCTTTCTGTAGAGTTTGCTTATTTCAATTTGTGTTTGGAAAGGATCTGTATGGTTCGTTGTAACGAAACCAAGGCCTTTATTCAGTACTAGTTCTTGAGTCTCTGTTAGTTCTTGTGAGCTCAAGTTGATGACTAGACTGGTCCCGCGGCAGTTGCTGTTTGATCTTGTGGGATCTTCTTCCCACTTCTCAGATCCATGGTCTGGGGTGGTACGTTCCAGCGGACCTGTCCTTGCCTGGGAGTTCTCTGACGGCCCCGGCTTCTCCTGCCCCCGCCTAAAAAAGACTGTTGGTTGTAGTCTCCATAGAATTGAGGCGGACCATAGGGATTCATCATTGGTGGGAAGGGGGGTTGTTGTCCCCACGGTGAGGGCTGCCACCAAGGTGGAAATTGCGGTTGAGGGAAGGCCTGATTATACCCTCTCCACCCTCTCCTGTTGCCACCTCTTCCCCGCTGTTTAAATGGTGACTGGCTAGTGTTTGATCCATCCGAATCGCTGGAGGCACCATCGGAGCTAGAGCTCCCATAGTTAGATCCTCCCTTATGTGCATCCTTCTGGTTTGTAGGGAGGAAATTGTCACTGGTGTATGGATAAACCTTATCCATCGCAAATTTAGCCAGATCTTTTTTAAATTTCTCTAATTTAGTAAATAGTATAGAGTCTCTGAACTCTTTACTAGATTTGTTTCCATCCTCTTGGTGTTTTGTAAACAATTTACTAGATGAAATGGTTGTTTTAATCTGGCCCTGTAAGACTTGAATCTCCACCATTATTTTTTCTGCTGTTTTTTTTGCCGTTCTTATAATCAGACACAGCCAGTCACGCGTGCACTTCCACGCTATGAGCGACCAATCATGTAGGAACTCCTTGTCGTGTAGGAATAGACGGGGGACATTTCCCACAATGAGGCCGCTAGGGGCACAGTTGCTTCTTAAGTAGTCTGCCATTACTATTCCATGCACACTCACTCTAGCTTGATTCTTTTTGAGATTAAGCACTTTTGCCCAGCCATCCTCAGATGTAGTGGAGGTGGTAGGTACTGTGTTGAACATTTCAAGCATGCTGGGATTCTCTGCGAGTAGTGTCTGGATTTCATTTTCATCAAATGCAAGGCCTAAATTTGTGGCCATGGTAGTAGTTTAATGTGTCTAGTGTTATACTTCAAAAGCTCCTCTACCCGATCAAGGTTCCTCCCTATCAACACAATTGAGTCGTAGAAACTGATTATCACCCGCAGTCCTCTGACTGCACTGGAACACTAATACAATAAAGAGGGTGTATAGGGAAATACTTTTTTGACCTGGCATTGCTACGGTCCCTACAAACTATGAAACAACAAATGATAGCAATGGGTCAAAGACAACTAAAGCTATCTAAGAAACTGTGTATATGTGTTGGGATACAATCTATGAATCCAAAGTGTTCAAGGTGAAAAATTGTGTTCCCATTAGATACCCAACCTCTACCGCCCTACATCATTTGGGATCCTTCACCCGAAGGAAGTGGAAACATGTCCACTATGGATTAGGTAGGTTGTAGCCTAATCGTGTAGAAGGATGCAGGGATGTGTTGATAAAAATGTGGTATCAGGGGGTACTAAAAAATAGCAGTGCAAATAATGGAAGTGCTATGTGCAACAAACAAGTGAATGAATTAATATTGGGTTGCTGGAATGGAAAATGAATTTTAATAGGATCCTATCCACACCCAAGGTTAAAAAACAGTGCAAAGTAGTGTAACAAATAACTACTTAGATGTAATCGAGGTCGACATGTTTCTGCAGGATAATAGGGTCAAAAGACCCCTGACTGCTTCTTCAGGACCTTAACACAAGTTGCTACTGCTGATGAGTGTAATATAGTGATTAAAAATCATATCACCTGAAAACACCGGTCAAGATGATCAGGATAGTCATGGAATCATCATGGACGGACACACACACAAAAGAAAGAAAAATACACAGTTAATGACGATAGCTAGTGAGAAGAGACAATTATCTCATTTGAATTATATGATTGCCAGATAATTTTGGTCAATGGTTGCATAATAATCAACCTGAGTTTGGAAAAATCGACTTTGACACGACAAAGAATGACAATATACTCACTCACCTACTTTCTGGGGACTAAACTCTCCACCTCACCCGGCTACAGCTCAGGTACAAATGGAGCACCGCTCTATTGAAAAGAAAAGCGAAGAAAACACTATAGTAAGAGGAAGAGCTAGCAGGAGTTTAGGCTAGACACACACTGTCCCTGATACGCATAGATCACGCATTTCTAGATTTACATATGGCGACCATCATGGGCGCCTGTTTACAACGGCTACGCGTGTAGGGAAAATGGCTCGTATCAGAAGTATTGGCAATAGATGTCATATCATTACCGATACATTCTGATCATTTGGTGAACTATATGCGCTAAGAAACTGTAGTGAGAGTGGTTTGTCACAATGACTCATGCAACAAGCGAAACACAAACTGCTTGTGTATCGAGCGTCCAAGTAGAGTGGAATCTTTTTGTCAAGAGTATTTGGAATACGCAACGATACAAACAGACTTTACCGCCACCAAGTGCAAGAGCGCTACGTACTCGTGTGAGCCCACTCAGTTAGTCCCGTACTATCTCGAAAGTGCATACCTGTCCGTCGGTACTCCTGACATCCGTCTAGGCTGTCATGTGGGAGGTAACTGCACGCACAGGAAGCGGATATTTAAACTTTCTTTCACGGGTTACGAGGAAAATCACATGACTACGTGTTGTCCGTGCTCTAATTCCCCGGGGCTGCTGGGGATCGTAGTTTTATCCATGTGGTTGTTACCGACACATAGATGAAAATAGAAGAAACACTAAGGACGTTTGTCTGCTCTTTGAATCCAGGCAGAGGACTTTTTCTAATCTATCCAGAAGTGCACAAAATGCTATCAAAGAATTGACAGAGAATCCCCTCATTGTAATAAAATCAGCAGACAAGGGGGGAGGGGTGGTCATCCTTGACGTAGAAACCTACCGCAATGAGTGCTTGCGACAACTCAATGATACACGATCGTATAAAAAACTCAAAGAAGATCCTACAGCAAGACTTACAAACATCATAGGTCACATCGTGGAAGAAGCCCTTGCGGAAAGATGGCTTACGCCCAAAGAGGGACAATACCTCCGAGTATCCAATCCTGTCATTCCCTACTTTTACCAGCTACCAAAAATACATAAGGCCCAACGCCCTCCACCGGGTCGTCCCATAATATCTGGGATAGGTTCACTTCTGGAACCGTTGTCGACTTTTGTCGATGTGTTCCTTCAACCGATGGTACAGGAAATGCCGACCTTTTTGAAGGACACGAAAGATGTCTTAAGATTGTTACCGGACATTGAATACGACATGAACACTGACCTATTGGTGTCATTCGATGTCGAAAGTTTATACACATCTATACCTCCAACAGAGACATTACAAGTGATAGAGGAGTTATTACTCAGAAGGGATTTGAATTTCATAACTCCGGTCAGATTCATTATGACTTTGGCGACACTGGCCATGACAGAAAACTTTTTTGCCTTCGAAGACTCCCTATATTTACAGATTAGCGGGATTAGTATGGGCAGCGTTTTTGCCCCTAGTCTCGCTAATCTGTACGTGCGCCAATTCGAACAGGAGCACGTGCTCGCAGACACCAACCTCCACCTTGGGTGTCCGCGAGCCTGGAAACGCTACATCGATGATATTTTCGTGGTGTGGCGGGGAGATGAAATCCAACTCAAGGAGTTCCATGATTGGCTCAATCAGAGGAATCGCTATCTGAAATTCACTATGGAGTATAACACCTGTCAATTGGCCTTTTTAGACCTATTGATTAAAGGCACACCTAACGGCCTCATTTCAGAACTTTACCAAAAACCAATGGCCCGCAATTCCTTGCTCAACTATCACAGCTGCCATCCTAAGTCCCTACGGGACAATTTGCCCTATGGGCAATTTTTGCGCATACAGAGAAACTGTACGTATAAATGTTCTTTTGAAACACATGCGAAGAGCCTGACACAAGATTTATTGGATAAAGACTATCCAAAAAAACTGATACATCAGTCCAAAAAACGAGCGGCGAACAACAGAGCCAGCCTATTAGAAATAATGCCCCCCAAAGAGAAAACGGAACGTATGACATGTGTCACAACATTCGGCACACTGTCAAACCACATCTCTAAAATCATCAAAAAACACTGGGGTATCCTCAACACTGGGAAAGATACGTTGCCTGTCCCCCTTTTTGCTTTTAAAAGGGGACAAAATCATAAGGACAAATTGGTCCATACAAGACCGAAAATGACAATTTCAAGAACCACAGGCACCCTTTGGGAGATGCCCGCAGTTACCGGACATCATCCGTGTGGACAGTGTGCAGCATGCCCTCAAACTTGTAAATCGACCCAGATCAATATCGGTACAGAACGACCATGGGAACAACGTAGGTTTACGAATTGTAACAGTTCGAACCTAATCTATTTAATCAGTTGCCCATGTGAAAAAAAGTATGTGGGTATGACCACCAGAAAAATAAAAACGAGGATATCAGAGCACAAGAGCTCAATACGTTGTAACAAGCAGGCTACGAGATTGACAAAGCATTTCTTAGCAGCCCACCATGCTCCCACAGATTTACACTGGACAGTGTTAGAACAACCTATGATACCCAAACAAATCTCTGACATTAGCACCTTCCTGCATAGAAGAGAACAAAGGTGTGTGTTCAAATTACAAACTGATAAAACGGGTCTCAATGAAGACATTCCGTGGATGTCACTGTAGGTATCCCGCCAATTGGGTGTTCTTATGTCGTATACCATAGTTATATCTATCTGTAGGAGTACGACTACTGTTTTCTGTTCCACTGGCGGCATTAATAAATCAAATACCATCTTGTTATTCAGCTTGTACCAGTTTAAAAACACCGGCTTAAACAATAAGGATGAAAAATAAAAGACTCACGGCAGACAAACGTCCTTAGTGTTTCTTCTATTTTCATCTATGTGTCGGTAACAACCACATGGATAAAACTACGATCCCCGGCAGCCCCGTGGAATTAGAGCACGGACAACACGTAGTCATGTGATTTTTCTCGTAACCCGTGAAAGAAAGTTTAAATATCCGCTTCCTGTGCGTGCAGTTACCTCCCACATGACAGCCTAGACGGATGTCAGGAGTACCGACGGACAGGTATGCACTTTCGAGATAGTACGGGACTAACTGAGTGGACTCACACAAGTACGTAGCGCTCTTGCACTTGGTGGCGGTAAAGTCTGTTTGTATCGTTGCGTATTCCAAATACTCTTGACAAAAAGATTCCACTCTACTTGGACGCTCGATACACAAGCAGTTTGTGTTTCGCTTGTTGTATGAGTCATTGTGACAAACCACTCTCACTACAGTTTCTTAGCGCATATAGTTCACCAAATGATCAGAATGTATCGGTAATGATATGACATCTATTGCCAATACTTCTGATACGAGCCTTTTTCCCTACACGCAAAGCCGTTGTAAACAGGCGCCCATGATGGTCGCCATATGTAAATCTAGAAATGCGTGATCTATGCGTATCAGGGACAGGGTGTGTCTAGCCTAAACTCCTGCTAGCTCTTCCTCTTTCTATAGTGTTTTCTTCGCTTTTCTTTTCAATAGAGCGGTGCTCCATTTGTACCTGAGCTGTAGCCGGGTGAGGTGGAGAGTTTAGTCCCCAGAAAGTGGGTGAGTGAGTATATTGTCATTCTTTGTCGTGTCAAAGTCGATTTTTCCAAACTCAGGTTGATTATTATGCAACCATTGACCACAATTATCTGGCAATCATATAATTCAAATGAGATAATTGTCTCTTCTCACTAGCTATCGTCATTAACTGTGTATTTTTCTTTCTTTTGTGTGTGTGTCCATCCATGATGATTCCATGACTATCCTGATCATCTTGACCGGTGTTTTCAGGTGATATGATTTTTAATCACTATATTACACTCATCAGCAGTAGCAACTTGTGTTAAGGTCCTGAAGAAGCAGTCAGGGATCTTTTGACCCTATTATCCTGCAGAAACATGTCGACCTCGATTACATCTAAGTAGTTATTTGTTACACTACTTTGCACTGTTTTTTAACCTTGGGTGTGGGTAGGATCCTATTAAAATTCATTTTCCATTCCTGCAACCCAATATTAATTCATTCACTTGTTTGTTGCACATAGCACTTTCATTATTTGCACTGCTATTTTTTAGTACCCCCTGATACCACATTTTTATCAACACATCCCTGCATCCTTCTACACGATTAGGCTACAACCTACCTAATCCATAGTGGACATGTTTCCACTTCCTTCGGGTGAAGGATCCCAAATGATGTAGGGCGGTACAGGTTGGGTATCTGATGGGAACACCATTTTTCACCTTGAACACTTTGGATTCATAGACTGTATCCCAACACATATACACAGTTTCTTAGATAGCTTTAGTTGTCTTTGACACATTGCTATCATTTGTTGTTTCATAGTTTGTAGGGACCGTAGCAATGCCAGGTCAATAAATATTTCCCGTATACACCCTCTTTATTGTATTAGTATATAAAAAAATAGCCTTTGTATTATCATAAACACATTAGAAACCTAATCACACATTTACACTGTGCCAACTGACACAGGCAATATTCACAAGGGATTATATACACCTGACAGTGGCCCAATTGCCATTCCTCGATGCTCTGTGCGTGTTCAATATCATGCCCAATTCACTCACTGTTAAGGTCCTCTACATTGTCACCCATTCATTTTCTCTCAATTTCTCTGTCTTTGGATTATGCTAATTTAATATTACCCCCTATATCTGGGTTATTGTTTTTGTTCCGATCCCTATCGTAAACAGGAATTGCAATACTCTCAGAGATGGTGGTTCAGTTGTGACATTGCCTCACATTACCCAAAGCAGTGTTCCTACCAGTCTGCCATAGTTTAAATATGTCACTTTGGGACTCCGCCATCCTGAACAAGAGTTGAAGTATAGGTCTCCTAATGTCTGTGTCCCATATTCATTCCAGTCAATGGTTCTTTATCTCTATCTATCTCAGGTCATTTATTGAAGCTGCCAGTGCACATGAGTTTGCTTTGCCTCCCCTTCAGAGGCACTGCAACAAGCAGTGTTCCTCACTTTTAAACCTGGGTCATTGTCAACTCGTTTGCTTGGGGGGTGTTAGATTTGTCAGCCTTTGGGTGGTCTTCCCAAAACGTTTTGCCTGCTTTGCCTCACTTTTAGTTGTTTTGTTTTGTTGGCTTTAGGACTCTGGGCACTTCACTACTGCTAACCAGTGTTAAGGTGAATGTACTCCTTCCCCTAAATATGGTAACATTGGTGTATCCACAATTGGCATATTTAATTTACCTACAAGTCCCTATTACAGTGAACTATGTGTGCCCAGGGCCTGTAAATTAATTGTTACTAGTGGGCCTAGAGTACTCATTGTGCCACTCAACTTAAGTAGCCCTTCATACATGTCTCAGGCTTGCCACTGCAGAGCCTATGTGTGCAGTTTCACTGCCATGTCAACTTGACATTTAAACCCATTGCCAAGCCTTAAGCTCCCCTTTTATTACATATATGTTACCCCTAAAGTAGGCCCAAGGTAGCCCATAGGCAGGGTGCCACTGCAGAGCCTATGTGTACAGTTTCACTGCCATGTCAACTTGACATTTAAAACTCATTGCCAAGCCTTAAGCTCGCCTTTTATTACATATATGTTACCTCTAAAGTAGGCCCAAGGTAGCACTTAGGCCAGGGTGCTGTGTAAATAAAAGGTAGCTTCTAGATATCGGGTTGTGCACCGCCACTTGTTTATCCTATATCGACTGTGCTCTAGGGGCTCACTCCCCTCCTGGAGTGTATGTGTAACTAGCTTCAAGTTGCACACTTATTGCCTCATAAGTGTGTCCCCCTAGGCACCAGTTATTTGTGCTGGCTGCTCCAGCAATAATTTCAGTCTAAAGTTCAACTTGAATCTTTGTCAATAAAGTTTTACTCCATGCGTTGTTTGGCAAAATCCAAAGTTATTTTATTCACTTTTCTTTTGCTTTCTTTTATTCTAAACAATCCATTATTCCATTCATTTTTTACTACCAGGTCAATATCGACTCCATTTGACTATGTCGGCACTAAATGCTCACAAAAATGTTCTCTTTACATTATTCATGGTTCGTATTTACAAATGTACATGAACTAACAGTATTAATTTATAACATAATCACAGGTAACACGTGAATTCTGTCCTATTGTTCATTCCATTGGGCTTCAGGCTGCTAAGGAAGTAAATCCAGTAATTTTCTCTTTTTAGGAGGTTTTTTTGTTCATTGATCCTTCCTTTGTGGGTATCAACCACCGTTGATTTGGATGGGTGTTTTCTTATGTTGCTCTTGCAACATAAGAACACACTCATCCAAATCAACGGTGGCAACCCATTTTGTAGAAAAGCAACACAACATCAATCAACTAAGAGCCTGTGTACTGGAAATAGTACCCAAATAGGAAGGATCAATGAACAAAAAAAACCTCCTAAAAAGAGAAAATTACTGGATTTACTTCCTTAGCAGCCTGAAGCCCAATGGAATGAACGATAGGACAGAATTCACGTGTGCCCTCCACCAAAGTTGTGACTCAGCTTTAGAACCCCTCTCTCAATATGTTGTTATATTTTTTAAACCTTTTCTACTAGAGGTTCACTCACATTTGCGGGACACAATAGATTTTATCAACAGAGTAGAAGGCTATGATTTTGACTCCACAGAACAAAGACTAGTAACATTGGATGTAGTCTCCCTATACACACAAATTCCACAAGACAAGGCCCTGGAAGCAATCGAGTTTTATCTGGAAAGAAGACCTCGACTACACCAAGAACCCACACACTACATTTTGAGCCTGGCCTCACTGGCACTCAAAAAGAATTACTTTACATTTGAGGATGATCTTTTCTTACAAGTCAAGGGAACAGCGATGGGTTGTCCCTTTGCTACAGAAATGGCAGTGTTGGACATGGCAAGGTATGAAGACAAATACATTCACAATGATAGTCCATTTATTGACCTACAGCTCAATGGTATAGTTATATCGATGACATTTGGTGTATTTGGAACATGAATGAAGTAGATCTCAAAGAATTTCACACCAGGCTGAAAAATAGAAAGTCCAGACATCAAATTCAGCGTGTCAAACAGTACAATGCGTCTCACCTTCTTAGATGTTGAGGTCAGACCCTCTGGTGCTGGATTAATCACTACTCTGCATATCAAATCTACAGACAAAAACAATGCTTCACACTAGAAAAAGTTTCCTCCATAGGAACCTCAAAGATAACTTGCCGTACGGTCAATTTTTGCGAATAAGGCACAAATGTTCTCGCAAAGAAGACTACGAGCTACATTCCCATACGTTGATCGATTAATTAAAAGAGAGAGGCTATTATTATAAACAGCTGAAACATTCCTTAAAGAGGGCTTGGTATACACTGAGAGAACATTTATTGACAAAGAAAACAAAACAACAAATGGACCGTTCGGTGTGCATATCAACTTATAGCCCCCACACTAACACTTTCAAGAAAATCATACACAATCATTGGCATCTAATCCGATGCATGGAACATGGTTTTGAATTGCCATTAATTGCTTTAGAAAAGAACACTAGCATTGGACAACAAATATTTTGAGCCAGCGAAGCCCAACAAAGAAGATCGGACAATTGACGTTCTCTCATGAATTTGAAACCCGTCCAGGGCCATCAATAACGCGGCATGTGCACAGTCTGTAGCTCTACAATTGAGGGGTCTGTTATAATGAAGGCACAATGAGTTTTCTAACTGAAAAACAAAGAACGTGGTATATGCAGTAATTTGCCCCTATACAAAAATGTATATAGGGAAGACAAATCAGGAAGTGAAACAAAGAATTGTCCAACAACGCTCCAGACCAAAAAACTAAATTACAGCGGCACCCATGGTTAACAACTTTAAAGAGATGGGTGACAATGAATGTAAAATTTATGTGGACTGTCCTCAGCGTCATTATACCAAACCCTATAGGCGGGGACCCTGAAACTTTATCAACAAAAAAATAATCTTACCGGATTATGAAGTTTAATACAACACAGGGATTAAATTAAATGACTGAGGTCAATAGATTATAGGAACTACATTCATTTACATGTCCCAACAAACCTAAAAAACTACAAAACCCAGCATGCAACACTACGAGCTCGGTCCAGCTACGATACACAAAAGAGAATTAGCAGCACCAGTGCTCGATTCATTATGCCTGGTTTATCCACTGCTATTTAACATCTTGCAAGACTGATGCCAGTTAAACAATGGAGATGAGCGATGCAGATCAAATCTGAACGCTGCTGAAACTTAAGGCAAGTAATCACATGGGCTCTGGTACAAAATAACGTAATGATTTCTCTCATTAGAGAAAGGCGGGCTGATATTGGCCCCGCCGCAGGTATGGCGGGGCAACGGCACCCCTCTCCCCCTCGCCTGAGATCCATGGTGGGGTGCGCCCCGCCGCGTCATTATGATGCGGTGGGAGCGCCTCGCCATTGATTGGCCCAAGGACTCCCCAATGACAAGGAAGCGATTGGATCGCATCCGGGTCAAGGGGGAGCATGGGTCAGGCCGGTTCTAACCAGGGGGGTAAAAAGGCCGGGGAGCGCAGGAGGCGTTCTCTTGTTCCCGCGCTCCCAGGCCTGCCCCCTCAGCCTTCGAGGAGACTGTAATCTTTTTCTGTTTTTCTTTTTGCATTTTGGGAGACCCGACGTTCGGAAGACTCGACGGCGGTTGCAGGATTGGAAAAGGAAGAAGACAATCTTTCTGGTTTTTTATTTCCCCTGCAGGTTGCCGTGTGCTGTGGATCGATAGCGGAGCTAGGGAACAAGGATTTTGGAGCGCCGAGGAGATTCTGGAAAAGGAGGGGAGCCGGCGCGGCATTTAGCGTCCCTCAGCCGTGAGCGGTGCGGCAAAAGTGGGGTAGGCGCTCCCACGTGCCGCAGGTACTGTGGGACTGTGTGCAGAGAGGCCAGGGAGGATACGCTTTATCGCAGCCTTTCTTAGCGTAGTGGGCAGCGCCTCGTCGCATATTTTGAAGGTCCTGAGTTCGATCCTCAGAAAGGGCATTTATTTCCTTCTTTATGGCCATAGCGGTTTACGTTCAAAGGGCTGGGGAGCCATCGGCGAGCACGAGGAAAGGGACACGGTTAATTACAAAACAGAAAGAGAAAGAACACGGAAGTGGATAAAAAATTGACAAAAACAATAGAAACAGATGATGGACGCAAGGGAAAAAACGATTAATGGGAACGGAAGACCTTAAATGAAGGTGACAATGGGGTGAAGCTGTAACCAGGAAAAGATACATTAAATGTACTTAAAATAAGAACAATTAAAGGTTTAAAAAACAGAAGTGTAAGACAAAAATCTTGAGGTAGACATTAAAGACAGACGCACGCAGGCGGTTATCTTGGGTGCGTAAAACACTAGGTTGTGTTAAACAAGTTACGTGAAATCGAACTATAAGCGAAAAATACAACCATGAGCGTAAGAAAGATAGAAAATGAAGACATTAAAGAAAAAGTTATGTGATGGTCCAAAAAAGCGAAGAACAAAGGTAGTCATTAGGGGTAAAGCATAGATAGATCAAGAAGTGTAAAAAATGTGGGTCAAGAGGAAATAAAGGGAAACAGAATCATGGGGCACAAGGTGACACAATGTACACTGAAGTAAGGTATCGGGGATGAAAAGATAGGAAAGTGACGAGCAACAATGTAAAGCATCTAGGATGACACAATGAAAAGTAAAGTTCAAGGGCAAAAGAAGTGTGTAGAATGTGAGCAGAACAAAGATAGAGAGTGGAAAGTGCACAGTAGAACAAAGGTTCATGAAGGTCAAAGGTAATTGTCAGCAAGTAAGACAGCAGGTAGATTAAAGAAAACAACTATATTCAATCCGGCATTGAGGCCTTTAGGCTGGCAGGCATCAAGTCTCTTTATCCAAACCGTTTCTCTTTGTAGGAGTCTTTTTTTGTTATCCGTGCCTGGTCACAACGGTACAATCTCTAAAACAAGGAACCACAATTGACTCACATTGTGGTGGTGTGTGGTAAAATGAGCCGCAAGGGGTGCTTTAGTAGTCTTGTTTCTTATAGTGCTCTTGTGTTCCATCAAACAAACTTTGACTTTTCTTTCAGTTTTACCTACATAAGGTAACCCGCAGGGACATTTAAGTAGATAACCTTTTTGGAGTCACAGGTTGCGTTGGTCAAAAGTTTGATAACTTTTCCAGATGATGGATGGTTGATGGTACTCCCTTTGATAATGTTGTGACAATGACTGCAATTTAGGCAAGGTTTAGTACCGGTGTAATGGATGGAAGAGTCAGTAGGTTGCGTCTCCAAAATGTTCTTGATGTTTTTAGCTCTCTGGTAAGCAAACAGTGGTCTATGGTTAAAGATACCCTGAAAGTCTGGTTCATATTGGATCATATCCAAATTCTTTAGGATGATGTTTTTGATAGCAATACTTTTGGTAGAATATTTAGACACAAAGACCGGTCTCTGGTGGCTGGTGGGTTTGATGTGTGGGGTCAAGAGGTCTTGGCGATTCTTGGCAGCAATACGTGTTTTAGCTGTCTGTAAAGTGGATTCCGGATATTTACGATCTCTGCATCTCTGCAGGATCTTTTGTTCAGACAGATCATACGCCTCAGGTTCCGAACAATTTTTTTAGCTCTTAGCAGCTGAGAGTAAGGTAGATGCATTTTCAAAGAAATTGGGTGACAACTGGTGGAAAATAGAGCGTTGTTTCTGTCGGTAGCTTTCACAAACAGGTCTGTGAATAGTTTGTTATCCTGCAGTGTGACCTGAACGTCCAGGAAAGGTTTTGGTGAGCACCCACTAAAGATGTCTTACGAAGAGATCGCCAGCACTACAGCCAACCGCGTTGAAACATTTGGATTTACCCCTGAAGAAACCAGCCGCATATATTCTCTGATCCCTCTCACACTTAGAGAAACACCTTAGTGAGTGTAACACATAGCCTGGATTACACTCCTTTTTATCCTGCACTACACTCTATTTTAAAAAGGTCCTGAGGAATGCCAGATTTAGTTTAAGGCACTGGCTGAAACATGTCGACCAACTGATGGATGTAGGAGGTAGTAACTCACCTCCCTTAAACATCCCCAAGCCTTATTTTAACCGCTGACAGGGGCCCAGTTATTAAAATTTAATTTACCCTCGGGCACTGGGACCCTCCCCAAGCCGTTTTAACTCACACTTCACTTTACACCTCACACTGCACTCTCAGTAAAATACCAGCTCCGCTGTAATCAGGTGTTGCAGCACACCCGGGACACATTAGGTGTCACTGGGTGGGCCCAATGATGAAGCATGCCACCAACCAGGTTGGTGGGGGAGGGCTTCATGAACTCACCAACGAGGTGCCCATGACAAATCTAATCAGAGTCCTAACAATATTGGTCATATTTAAGCTAGTCTCTTTTGATAACACATATAAACTACGGGGACTCGGACTAGCTTTCTAGTCCTCTCTCTCTCTCTCTCTTGATACGCGCGCCCTAGGTAATATACCATTAGAAATTTTAGCCATGAGAAAGGTAATTCTACAAAACTGCATGGTACTCGATATGCTCCTCGCTGAGAAAGAAGGTGTTTGTAAAATGATACATATACTGAATGTTGCACATTTATCCCTAATAATGCCCCAAATGTTTCTAAAGAACAATGGTTCCTGTGGCATAATTACTTGTACAATTTACATTCAGTACAATAGCAATTTAGTTTATCAGAGAGGGGTTGGCAAAGGGAAAAGCACACTCGTACAAATTTGTAGAAATTTCTTTTGTATTTCAAGTAAGACAGATAGTACTGTAATTATATCAGCGACATATATACAACATAAAAAGTGCATTGTGTCCCCAGTGATATTGTGAGCGAAAAACACAAAACATAAAACAGTAAGTGGTCTATATAAATTTCAGCTATAGATATTTACAAAAAAAGAAAATCACCAAACGCGATGATAAAGACAATTTGTAATCAGCGACTATCTACAATCAAAGACACTGTGTTTCTAAGGTTCATTTCCTATGGCGTCGACGGCGTTTCGACCCGTTGGATGGGGATCTCGTCAGGACTGGGCAGTGAGGGACATCTCGTGGTGCGTTTCCTTTCATTGCGCAACCCATGCGTGAAGAAATAATTTTGAGTTTACTTACAGTGAACCCAGCCGGGCACACTGTAGATAGAATGATCAGTGGTAATCCTATATTGAGGAGTAGCGGTCAATACGTGTCCCCCGACGTCTGTGTAGTAACAGAGTTACACAGACGTCCGGAGACACGCGATTGAGCTCCCGCATTTGGCGAGCAGGTACTCCCCTGTTTATCCCTCGCATTGACGGCATTGACCGCTACTCCTCAATATAGGATTACCACTGATCATTCTATCTACAGTGTGACTGGCTGGGATCACTGTAAGTAAACTCAAAATTATTTCTTCACGCATGGGTTGCGCAATGAAATGAAACGCACCACGAGCTGTCCCTCACTGCCCATTCCTGTCGAGACCCTCATGCAACGGGTCGAAACGCCGTCAACGCCGTAGGAAATGAACCTTATAAACACAGTGTCTATGATTGTAGATAGTCGCTGATTACAAATTGTCTTTATCATCGCCTTTGGTCATTTTCCTTTTTTGTAAATATCTATAGCTGAAATTTGTATAGACCACTTACTGTTTTATGTTTTGTGTTTTTCGCTCACAATATCAATGGGGACACATTGCACTTTTTATGTTGTATATATGTCGCTGATATAATTACAGTACTATCTGTCTTACTTGAAATACAAAAGACATTTCTACAAATTGGTACGAGTATGCTTTTCCCTTTGCCAACCCCTCTCTGATAAACTAAATTGCTATTTAGCTATTGTACTGAATGTAAATTGTACAAGTAATTATGCCACAGGAACCATTGTTCTTTGGATAAACACCTTACCCTGGTTCCGTCGTGAGTAGGGTCTCCCTTGTTCTTTTTTCTCCCAAAAGTTTCTAAGGCCATACAACATTTACATGAAATAAGGACATCATTTTGCTGAACGAACATTGTGTGATGATATTTCTTCACTACTTGGAGCTTGGGTTGGACCCTATATTAAAGATAATAATAGTTATAATTATTGCAACCTGAGGCGTATGATCTGTCTGAACAAATTGGGCATTCCCCCATTAATGTTCACATTTCAAGCGTCACGATACAGCTGGAAGAAGTAACTGCACTAAATATAATAAAAAAGCAACTTTATAACATGTTGAACAGTTGTTCAAAGAGTGGTGCGTGGAAGCATAAATGAGATATTGCACAACTGTCCTTCATGTTGTCGTATATATTGTGATTTCATAAACTCTGCAGCTTCTACAAACTCTGGCTTTTGCAGTTAGGCCGAGGAGGGTAAACGTCCATGAACTGTTTATTCTTATCAGCCTCTCCTTATGTTTCAGAACTGTAGGATTAGTTAGATGAGAAGTAGATAAGAAAAAAACAACAAACAACAGATGAATAAACTAGCATCTATCCTCAGCATTGTAAGAATGCAGTCATACTTTGAAAAGATTCCTGTCCATATTATACTTCAGATTATCTTGTACAATCTGTTATGTGCATGCATGTCTGAATCAGCTATTTCTATATATGTCAATCATGTTCAAATGGTATAAGTAGATTGCACCAGCTGCATCTTGTAGAGTGTACTTGGAAGCAGAAATTCTTTTTGTCTCTCAGGCTTAAGTTTTAATAACCGTACCTCCACCACTGTGTTTTACTGCAGTCTCTCATTTACAGATAAATGTACCTCATTTATGGGTTCGCAGATCATAAGGAGCTTTAGTTCGAGGACTTTCTAAAACTAGATATTGCTGCAAGGTGAATTTTAATTAAGTAATGCGAAAGCCAGACTGAACTAAAGTGAAATAAATATAGTAATACTTGTGCTGAAGTTGAAGAAAAAGAATGGCAGTTGTTGGAGGAGCACCAATCGCAGAGTCTTAGCCATTTTGCCCTATACAATCTATTTGTAGGTTAGGCTCTTGCTTTAGCAAGGATGTCTCCACACTGCTGTGGTATATTTAGTTTGTGGAACATCTTGTGTTCAGGAGTCAGGCAGCTATGTTGAGCGATCCCAGTACATGAAAAGCATTCCTGGGATTGGGACTGGTCTGAGTGGAATGAGTTGCTGTTCTGACTTAAGGAGAAGTTCCATGAACCAAAATTGCCACAGCCATGCTGGGGCTATTAAAATAACTCGCCACAGCTCCCTGTTTATGTCGTTGAGGATCCAAGGAACCAGAGGGAGAGGCAGAAAAGCGTATTCAAGTCTTCCCGTCCAGGCAGTCAAAAAGACATTCCTCCACAACCCTTTGTGGGGAAATCTGCTTGCATAAAATCTGCAATCCTAATTAAGAGGAGTTACAAACATGTCTAGAGTTGGGTTCACCCATTTGCTGGATATCTTTGCCAGGTAAGTACGGGACAGTTCCTACTTGTGGCATTCCTTTGAAGATGAGCTCAGATCGTGTGCCCACTGATTGTTTGCACCCTGCACTTGCTCCACTTCTAACAAAAGTTTGAGATGTAAGATCCAATTCCAAATATCCTGTGCTTCCCTAGACAGGAGGCATGATTTTGTTACCCCTGATTTGTTTAAATAAAACACTGTGGTTATAATGTCTTTGCGAACCAGTACAGTAGATCGTTTTATTCTTGGAAGAAAAGCATACAGTCCTAAGGCTACTACTCTTAA
Organism: Lissotriton vulgaris; assembly: GCF_964263255.1. Lineage (NCBI taxonomy): Eukaryota > Metazoa > Chordata > Amphibia > Caudata > Salamandridae > Lissotriton > Lissotriton vulgaris. The sequence continues at coordinate 2,122,905,953 of NC_141687.1, read as the reverse complement.
TTATAAGATGTCTATGTGTCTACCCATCCTCTATGGAATTATCCATTGTCATTACAAAGTGTGGTGGTGTGTACAGGAATGTTGAAACCACAGAAAATGTTGCATAGCTGTTTTCATTTCTGGGGGAATTGAAAACAGTTGCAGCCACCACTTGTCAAACCGCCACTTACCCGTTTGCGAGGATTCCAGCAGCCAACAAACCCTGAGGAGATCAACATCGCAACCGCTACCAGTCCTTCCCCGCCGCAGCAGCCTTCCAATCAGTGCGCGGCCGCTGTGGGGGGGGGACCGAGGGGAGCTGGGTACTACAACACCCAAGCTCCCTTGCGGCCCGGCAGAGGGAAAAAACGCGCCAGGAGGCGCTTTAAATAGCACGTCACCCCCCGCGTCGCGGGAGCGCCGGGCGAAGCCCGGCCAAGGGCGGGCCCGTTTAAGCCCGTTAAAGACCGGGTAAGACTGGACTGGGCCACCCTCCTAACGTTCATATTCAAATTCATATATTCTGTCTACACCTTTATTTAGCATATCTGTGCTTTTATCTTTGTGGCAGTACAACATTGTTTCTCTGGGACAAAAACTGTTTGTGTGCTCTTGTATCAACTGGACTACTTTCCATAGTTAATTATGTCAACTAGAGGTAGCAGGAGCAAAACTGCACAAAGTATGGCTCAGATTACCGGCCCGATTGACCAATTCATTACTAGGGCTAATGAAGCTATTGATCAGGGCATACTACGCCTGGACCGACGAGTTTCACATGACTTGGCACAAGCAAAACGGTCCTCGTGAGGCCCCTTGGCACAAGCGCAAACTCCTATCCGCCAGCAGGAGAAGGCGTCTGTAACAGAAATACGAGCAGATATCCATGGTATGCCCAATTTGGTTAACCTGTCGGCATCCCTATCGTTGCTGGACTCGCAATTGAGTCAGACTCTTGATGCATCGCATGATATCTTTGCGAGCCCGGTTCGGGTGGACCCTGTACAGGCACAACCAAGGGGGATAAGGGAGGGTGCAATCCCAAAGCAGAGGAAATTAAAGAAAAGAAAGCACAAAAACGTTGCTAATACACTGTTTATCACCCAGGGGGTGGGAAGTACTATACCAGAGTCAATGGGACTTTGTAACCATCCGAACGAACGGAACATTGAAAACGACACAACTAACCCCCCCTCAAGTATTGAGGACCCCAATGATACTGATAATAACACTGATGTTGAAATCATGGGTGGAGGTTGCAAAGTATGTAAACGCAACAACCAATTACTAGCCAGGATTGGAGAATTTATTAAGATCCAATTACAGCCAATCCAAGTGAGCCTTGCCACTATCGAGAAACAACTAGCAGCTGTTACTTTAACCCTGAAAAATCCAAACAACTTGAAGGGCCTAGGGGTGGCCACTGTATGGGGCACAAAAAATAAGATTGCTGCTAGATTGACAGACCCAAAAACAAAGCCTCCCCTAGATACGACTAATAAGGTTCCTGATCTACAAAAAACCCCAGCCCCAGCCCCTATAAATGTTCTTACTAAAGATGTCCCTAAAAATGTTGTCCCAAGAAATTACCCCTCAAGAAACCATCATATAGGAAAACGGGCTAAGGGTGGGGTGAGTCAGCCTACAAACCCTCCCACCGAAGCAAGCCCATTTGTAGTCATTATGACGGGGGTCCCTGAGCTGAGTCACAATACTGAGGAACCCACCTGGTCTTTAAAAAACAAAGTCCAGCATTGGCTGAATATCAACAGACCACTGCCACAAAACTGTGCTAGCAGGATCAACATGGTGCGCAGAGTTCCCTGGATTGGCCACAAACTAAAAAGAACTTTGGGTGACTGTATTATAGTCAATTTTAAGGATCCCGTGCTGTTGATCACATCTGCTCATGGGGCTCCTTGGCCAAGGAGGATGGAATATGCACCAAACGCCTATCGTTCTTTTATCCACCAGTAGCCCGCAACATCGAAGGCCAGAATGGACTTGGAATCAAGCGGGTAGTTGGGACAGGGGATGGAACCAAGTAGGCAATAGGCAGGGGAGAAGAGATTGGGCGGATTGGTCAGGCAATGACAGGAGAGACATAGTGTTTAGGGAAGGATGGGGTGGTATACCAACTTCTAACAGATACAATTGCCTAGAGATGGTTGATTGACCATCATCGTGTACTGAGCAGGTTGGCGAAGGTCCAATATTTTTAGATGACAAACTTGCGCATCCAATTGAAAGCTTTATTAATGACCGATCCCCTGAGACAATTATTAGACCAACTGTTACTCCAATCTCACCCAACAAATTGACTACTAATAAATCCCTTGATACCCTAGGGTCTTTAGTGAGCAAGGTGGATGGCCCCACTGGCGAGGGGAGAACTGAACCCATTCAACCAGTAGAGATTCAGAATGACAGGGAAGCTTCTGGAGGGTCCGATAGGCCCATGTTTAGAAGGAGTTTACGAGTAGAAAAAAATAATCCACCTATAAAAAGATACAGTTTGTCCCTATTATCTTGGAACATTGCGGGTCTTCCTAAAAAAATTTAAGGACCCCACTTTCCTGAGCTTTGTGGCTCAGTTCGACGTGATCTGTTTACAAGAGTCTTGGGACAAGGGTGAGACTCACTTGGAGGGCTTTAGTACTTACGCCGCCCCGGCCCGCAACATGGGCAGAGGAAGATGTTCTGGTGGCCTTTCCACATATTTTTCCAACTTGGCTAATTTAACAGTAACGAACTTGGATAGTACAAGCTGCCCTGTCAAATATAAGCATTTCTTTCAGATGTTCCACATTAAGGGGTGAGGATCTCAGAGTTTGCTCTTAATTAATGTATACAATAACATCCCAAAAGAGGAACAAAAGCCGGATTTAGAAGAACTTAATGGAGCTATCAATAAGGGGCTGGGAACAGAGCAAACGGACACATGTTGTATAATAACAGGCGACTTCAATTGTCATTTGTGCGCCCAAAATGGGACAGAGTTGTGTGGTATAGTTGACCTAAAGGGTGAACCTTGCACGCATTTTGAACACTCTACCTTTGGTAATTTACTAAACACCATGATGCATGACCTCAACCTCGGATTTGCAAACGAGATGAGTGACCCACAGGTCAATTTTGAACCTACATTCAATGGCCGGGGCCTTGTTTCCCTTATTGATTATATGCTGGTCTCCACCAATTACCATCATAGTATTCGGTCATTTAACACCGAAAAAATTGCACTGAGTGATCACTACCCGATCAGTGCCACCTTTGATATGGGTCCCAGGGATAGTCAAGCTCCGGACCTGGTAGAGGTCCTATACTGCCACGGGGTTTCTCTGGCAAGGATTAACAGTTATGCAATTAAGTGGAACAAAGTTAACTCTGAGAAGTTTATACATGACCTAGTGTCAGACGACCTTAATCTCTTTATGATATGCCTCGAAGATAATCCCAATCCTTCAATGGTTGCAGCAGCATTTGGGGAAATTACATCCAAAATAAGTAGCCACCTTGTAAGAAAGAGGAAGAAATGTGACAGGGATAGAGCAGAGGGCTGGTTCAGTTTTGATTGCACTAAAGCACATCTACACTGAAACAAGTACTGAAGAAGGTACCAAGGGATAAGTTAAAGATAAGGGGGGCAAGAGCAGCCTATAAACTTGCGCTTCATAACCGTAAAACGGAACTTAAGGAAGCGGCTTGGGAGGCCTTGCGAAAGGCTAGCGACCTAAGAGACAATACTTTGTTCTGAAGAGAGGTTAATGCCCCTTTTTTTAGTGCCAGGAAAACAGACTTGATTGAGATCGCTATTGAAGAATCTGTCTGGGTCAACTATTTTACAGATTTGTTTAAGAAAGACAACCTGGGCAGTTTAGAAATCCCTATTGGAGCGTACTTATCCCGCCAGGGTCTCACCCCAGAAGGTGCCCCTGTTAACGCCTTCCCATTAGAGATAGTATTCACACTAGCAGAGGTTGAGTTGGCAATACAGGAAAGTTCCAAATCTAAAGCCCCAGGCCCAGACGGGGTTCCTATTGATATATACAAAGATAACATAGCTCTCTGGGCACCACTCCTGACCAACGTTTTTAACAGTTACAACTTCACTGGTTTCCCAACCACATGGCAGGAGGCAATTGTAGTGCCCATTTTTAAAAAGGGAAATCGTCAGGACCCCAAATGCTACAGGCCGATTTCCCTGTTAGATTCTATGATGAAAGTATCTGTCCGAATACTGCTGAATAGACTGCAAAACTGGGCTAAGGATGCGGGCATCCTTTCCAGGTTTCAGTATGGTTTCAGAGCAGGGTTGGGGACCATCGAGCAAGGTCTCAATCTGGCATTAATCATATGGCAGCTAAGAAAGGCGATCTTTTTATGACATTCGTTGATTTAAGTTCAGCTTTCGACTGCCTTAGTCATAATGTCTTATGGAATACACTGACTGAACTGGGGATTGATGAATCCATCCTTGATTTCTTAAAGGAGCTCTACAGAGGGGCAGGTGCGAGGGTGCGACACGGGAGAACGGGGAATGCGAGGGTAGAAGAGGGAGGATTCCAGCAGCCAACAAACCCTGAGGAGAGCAACATCTCAACGGCTACTGGTCCTTCCCCGCCGCCGCAGCCTTCCAATCAGTGCGAGGCCGCTGTGGGGATGGGGGGGGGACCGAGGGGAGCTGGGTACAACACCCAAGCTCCGTTGCGGCCCGGCAGAGGGAAAAAACGCGCCAGGAGGCGCTTTAAATAGCACGTCACCCCCCGCGTCGCGGGAGCGCCGGGCGAAGCCCGGGCCAAGGGCGGGCCCGTTTAAGCCTGTTAAAGACCGGGTAAGACTGGACTGGGCCACCCTCCTAACGTTCATATTCAAATTGATATATTCTGTCTACACCTTTATTTAGCATATCTGTGCTTTTATCTTTGTGGCAGTACAACATTGTTTCTCTGGGACAAAAACTGTTTGTGTGCTCTTGTATCAACTGGACTACTTTCCATAGTTAATTATGTCAACTAGAGGTAGCAGGAGCAAAACTGCACAAAGTATGGCTTAGATTACCGGCCCGATTGACCAATTTATTACTAGGGCTAATGAAGCTATTGATCAGGGCATACTACGCCTGGACGACGAGTTTCACATGACTTGGCACAAGCAAAACGGTCCTCGTGAGGCCCCTTGGCACAAGCGCAAACTCCTATCCGCCAGCAGGAGAAGGCTTCTGTAACAGAAATACGAGCAGATATCCATGGTATGCCCAATTTGGCTAACCTGTCGGCATCCCTATCATTGCTGGACTGGCAATTGAGTCAGACTCTTGATGCATCACCTGACATCTTTGCGAGCCCGGTTCGGGTGGACCCTGTACAGGCACAACCAAGGGGGATATGGGAGGGTGCAATCCCCAAGCAGAGGAAATTAAAGAAAAGAAAGCACAAAAACGTTGCTAATACACTGTCTATCACCCAGGGGGTGGGAAGTACTATACCAGAGTCAACGGGACTTTGTAACCACCCGAACGAACAGAACATTGAAAATGACACAACTAACCCCCCCTCAAGTATTGGGGACCCCAATGATACTGATAATAACACTGATGTTGAAATCATGGGTGGAGGTTGCAAAGTATGTAAAGGCAACAACCAATTACTATGTAGTCAAAAAGGGAATCCCTGGGTGTACACTGAGATCGATGTGTTTAGTTTACTGCATGGGTTCTAGCCAATCATACAGACATTCCTACTGGGGGTGTTGACAGGAAAGTTTATGGTAAAATTAAAACATTAGATAAATAGTTCCACACTAGAAGTAAACGTTCACAGTCTCTTTAATGTGTTGTAAAAATAAGATCTCTTATCACAGAAAAGTAAATTAAAAATCCAAAGTGCATCCCTTTGGACAAGTACAGTAAAAGTTATCACAGGACAATTAAAAACAATTCATTGTACATAAAAAACATAGTATCACAGTTATCAGAATTATAAAACAAAGGAGAAGTTAACCAACGTAATTCCACACAAAACAACAATTGGATCCTATTTTGATATACAACATCTCATTCCTTTCCCACAAACTCATTAACTCCACTTTAGCAAAGCATGCGTGTTTTCCAGTACAGTCTTTCGAACTTTTCATTAATTTCAATTCTATTGGCCCATTCATGATTTCGCCATTTCATTTTTATTATTATAAATTACTTAATTGATACAAAACAACAACGTATTTTCATTCTCATTTCTTCATTATCATTGTAGGCTAAGGTCACAGTTAGACTCTTCTCATTGTCCCTTAAGGACTTAGGTCACTGTTGTCGTATGTCACCATGTCCTCCGTTTCTTTTTAGTGTGGACACAGGTAGGGGTTTAGGCTCATTTGCTCATTCACCACAACATTCATCCTTCTGTTATCTATCATTACTAACATTTTCAGAGTCCCCCTTACCCTTTAAGTCTTGGAAGGTTCCCTGGGGACACAGTCATCGAGGTGCCTCTTATATTTGACCTCTTAGGGTTTTGTATTGTGCCTATGGGATAACAGTTTAATTTGATATCATTAGTTTGTTCTACGATCTTACATTAGTTTCCCTCCCAGCTGTAGAGGTTTCTTGTATTTACCTTTAGGGAAATGGACTTTCTCGAGGTTGAAGGATCTTTCTCTTGTTGTATATACAAGTAGACTGAAATTTTCCTCTCTTTTTGGGGTTGTTGTCAATTCAACAATGGCCGAATATCTGTATAAGAAAGGGGGTCATAGTTAACCATTGTCTTGATGAGACTAACTATTTTACCTCTACATTTCAGTTCCGATCTGTCTTACCTCCATGTACTTAAAACGCTCTTCTGAACGGGCATATGTCAATGTCGATTTCTTGACCCGCGAACTGGATATGTTCTGTAGGTAAGAGAGGTTTATTTAAAGTTATTTTAGATGTTAGCCAAGAATCTAGCCCATCTACTTTTTAGTCCGTTTCTATATTTGCCAAGAATCTGGCCCATCTACATTTTAATTCGTTTCTGTCACCTTTCCTTTATTTATCTCAGGGGAGCATTTCTAACAAGAATTAGCTCAAATTCTATTTCAACAGGGGAAGTCACTTCTCTTTAAAATGACCCTTTTAACTGTATTACTGTTTTCTCTGTTCCCTCCGTGTTCTTCTACTCTTTGCGAGGGGACAGACTTCGTAACTCCCACCTGTTTCCTTGCCTGTCGCCATAGCATGTAGCCTGGGTGCAGTCCCCTAATGGCTCTACCTCTTACGAGCTGCACCCAAAGTCCCGAGGCTGTAATTTAAGCCCTCCCGCTTCTATTTGGGATCAAAGCCCTCCCGCTTGCGCTTACCTGTTCATGTGTTTAGCTGCACCTCTGCCGCGTTCTTCTCCTGGTATTCGGAAGACACTACCGGCGCGCCGCTTTTGTAACGAGCTGATCCCAATGATTGTTTACAGCTGGGGATCGCGCATGCTCCGTTAGGTTTGTTTCGGCCCTCGATAGTCGGCGCCATCTTGGAGTGGACTGTTATATGAATGGTTTGGGTGGGATCCTACATTTTCAACCCTTCTAGAGTACTATTGTCCACCTTATTTGCTTAATTTAGTTTCTGTTGAGGAGTTATGTGTTAATATGAGGGCATTCGTTATTTTTATAATTAAAACTTGTCACGATTTTAAGGCAATAAACATGGTTGCTCTACCTAAGGGTGTCTGGGAGACAAATTATTTCCCCATCTTACCGGTATCTTTCTCTCTTGGTCGATTCTATGTAGCTCATAGCAGAGCCTCGAGAATGCCTGCCGATATGGAGTAGAATGACTTCCGGATTATGAGCATTTGTATGTGTATACGTGTTCCTGCCCTTGGTCTACCTCGCATTCTCTTTATTTACGCTGTATTAGGGTTTGAGCATACAATTTTGTTATATTTCCTAAATAGCTATATTATATCCTTTTTTTTGGGGTGAACAGTCTCATCTAATGGGTCTTTTAATATATGTTGAAATAAAGTACTCATTTGTAGATCACCTATTACATATTACTCTATGTGGGAGGTAGATTATTTCCCCCTCTTGTAGGTGTCTTTTTCTATAAATTGATCCTATGTTACCTGAAACAGACCCTAGGGGTTGCCTGCCGATTTGGGGTAGAGTGGCTTCATGATTATGAATATTAAATATTGTATGCATGAGCATGTTCCTACCCTAGGTCTACTCCGCATTGTACCGGTCATCGCTCTATTAAGTTTAAAGCATTCAGTTTTGTTTCGTCTACTAAATAGCTATAATGTTTATATTTTTTAGGTGAACGGTCTCATTAATGGCTCATTTACTGTATGTACAATGCAGGACTCATTTGTAGATCATTTCGTGTATACTACTCTGTGTGTCTTCCATCTATAGCTTTCACCTATATTAAGGTTTCCCACTCCTCCCTTGAGTTCAGGCCCCATTTAATGGTGTCAAATTTGATCATAAACCATTGCTCCTGTTGTTTTCTTCTTTTAGAGCTGTCTCCTAATCTGGTTTGTTCCTTGATTCTTTCCAAAATTACCCATCTGATGTCTTTTATATTGTGTCCTTGTTCCTTCCAATGGTTAATCAGTGGTGCATTTTCCTTGTTATTTTTAATTGCTGATTAGTGTTCGCCTATTCTTAACCTTATTTCCCTGCCTGTTTCTCCTACATATCCTTGGTTGCACGGACATAGGATTAGATATACCACATTTTTAGTTCTGCAGTTATTCAATGTGGTGATTTTCTGTGTGGCTCCATTTAATTCCACTTCTTTAGTAACTAGACACAGTTCACAAATACAGCAGTTACCACACTTGTGGTTTCCGACCGCCTTTGTTCCTGTCATCGTCCTTTGTCCTTCTATTATGTCCTCTCTATACGTGTGCACTAAGCTGCATCTAAGATTCTTGTTCTTTCTGTACGCATACAGGGGACGTTCTAGAATAGTCTCTGCCCCTTCATTTAAAATTTTCCAGTTGTGGTTTATTATATTCTTGACTTGTTTTGCCACTACTGAATACTGGTTTACCATGACAATTTTCTCCTTAGTTTGCTTCTTTTCTTTTTTGGTTAAAAGACAATCCCTGTCGTAGAATCGTGCCCTCTTAAGGGAGTGATCTATAAGTTTTTTTGGGTAACCCCTCTCTTTAAATTTTGATTTCATCTCTTCTGCATGGTGGTAGAAGTCCTCAATATTAGTACAGTTTCTCCTTAGCCGGAGAAACTCTCCAAAAGGTATTGAATCTTTCTGGCTCTTGGGGTGGTAGCTATTATAGTGCAGTACAGTGTTGCGGTCTGATTCTTTCTTGAATAGTTCCACTTTCAGATGTTTGTCTTCGCTCTTTATACTTATGTCTAGAAGGTTTACTTTGGTTCTGTTATATTCTGCAGTAAATCTGAGATTTGGGTCTCCCAGATTTAGCCAGATGATCTGCTGATCCAGACCATATGAAGAAAATATCGTCTATAAAACGAGTCCGGTTCCGGATATTTTCATAATATGGACTGACCTCGTTGTATATATGTTTATTTTTAAACACACTAACATAGATGCATGCTAGACTCGGCGCACAGGTGGCGCCCATGCTAGTCCCCTTACATTGAAGGTAGAGGTATTTTTTAAAAATAAATATATTGTTTAGAAGAACCATAGAGACGCATTGCACTATAAATTCCTTGCTTCCTCCTTTGATCTCTGTCTCTTCTAACAGGGTCCTGATTACTTCGATAGTATCTTTCTGTGGAATGTTGGTGTAGAGTGACTCTACATCGAGGGTCACCATAATTTCATTTACACCATCAAACTCTACACCTTCTGTCTTTGCGATCATGTCAGAGGTATCTCGGATGTATGATTTTTGTTTCTCTACCAGTGGTTTCAGGAACATATCGGCGTATTGGCTCAGAGGTTCCAGCAGGGAATCAATAGAAGCAGAAAATCACCACATTGAATAACCGCATAACTAAAAATGTGGTATATCTAATCCTATGTCCGTGCAACCAAGGATATGTAGGAGAAACAGGCAGGGAAATAAGGTTAAGAATAGGCGAACACAAATCAGCAATTAAAAATAGCAAGGAAAATGCACCACTGGTTAACCATTGGAAGGAACAAGGACACAATATAAAAGACATCAGATGGGTAATTTTGGAAAGAATCAAGGAACAAACCAGATTAGGAGACAGCTCTAAAAGAAGAAAACAACAGGAGCAATGGTTTATGATCAAATTTGACACCATTAAACGGGGCCTGAACTCAAGGGAGGAGTGGGAAACCTTAATATAGGTGAAAGCTATAGATGGAAGACACACAGAGTAGTATACACGAAATGATCTACAAATGAGTCCTGCATTGTACATACAGTAAATGAGCCATTAATGAGACCGTTCACCTAAAAAATTTAAACATTATAGCTATTTAGTAGACGAAACAAAACGGCATGCTTTAAACTTAATAGAGCGATGACCGGTACAACGCGGGGTAGACCTAGGGTAGGAACATTCTCATGCATACAATATTTAATATTCATAATCATGAAACCACTCTACCCCAAATCGGCAGGCAACCCCTAGGGTCTGTTTCAGGTAACATAGGATCAATTAAGAGAAAAAGACACCTACAAGAGGGGGAAATAATCTACCTCCCACATAGAGTAATATATAATAGGTGATCTACAAATGAGTACTTTATTTCGACATATATTAAATGACCCATTAAATGAGACTGTTCACCCCCAAAAAAAGGAAATAATATAGCTATTTAGGAAATATAACAAAATTGTATGCTCAAACCCTAATACAGCGTAAATAAAGAGAATGCGAGGTAGACCAAGGGCAGGAACACGTATACACATACAAATGCTCACAATCAGGAAGTCATTCTACTCCATATCGGCAGGCATTCTCGAGGCTCTGCTATGAGCTACATAGAATCGACCAAGAGAGAAAGATACCGGTAAGATGGGGAAATAATTTGTCTCCCAGACACCCTTAGGTAGAGCAACCATGTTTATTGCCTTAAAATCGTGACAAGTTTTAATTGTAAAAATAACGAATGCCCTCATATTAACACATAACTCCTCAACAGAAACTAAATTAAGCAAATAAGGTGGACAATAGTACTCTAGAAGGGTTGAAAATGTAGGATCCCACCCAAATCATCCATATAACAGTCCACTCCAAGATGGCGCCGACTATCGAGGGCCGAAACAAACCTAACGGAGCATGCGCGATCCCCAGCTGTAAACAATCATTGGGATCAGCGCGTTACAAAAGCGGCACGCCGGTAGTGTCTTCCGAATACCAGGAGAAGAACGCAGCAGAGGTGCAGCTAAACACATGAACAGGTAAGCGCAAGCGGGAGGGCTTTGATCCCAAATAGAAGCAGGAGGGCTTAAATTACAGCCTCGGGACTTTGGGTGCAGCTCGTAAGAGGTAGAGCCATTAGGGGACTGCACCCAGGCTACATGCTCTGGCGACAGGCAAGGAAACAGGTGTGAGAAACGAAGTCTGTCCCCTCACAAAGAGTAGAAGAACACGGAGGGAACAGAGAAAACACTAATACAGTTAAAAGGGTCATTTTAAAGAGAAGTGACTTCCCCTGTTGAAATAGAATTTGAGCTAATTCTTGTTAGAAATGCTCCCCTGAGATAAATAAAGGAAAGGTGACAGAATCGAATTAAAATGTAGATGGGCCAGATTCTTGGCAAATATAGAAACGGACTAAAAAGTAGATGGGCTATATGCTATGGCGACAGGCAAGGAAACAGGTGGGAGATACGAAGTCTGTCCCCTCACAAAGAGTAGAAGAACACGGAGGGAACAGAGAAAACAGTAATACAGTTAAAAGGGTCATTTCAAAGAGAAGTGACTTCCCCTGTGGAAATAGAATATGAGCTAATTTTTGTTAGAAATGCTCCCTTGAGATAAATAAAGCAAAGGTGACAGAAACGAATTAAAATGTAGATGGGCCAGATTCCTGGCTAATATAGAAACGAACTAAGAAGTAGATGGGCTAGATTCTTGGCTAACATCTAAAATAACTTTAAATAAACCTCTCTTACCTACAGAACATATCCAGTTCGCGGGTCAAGAAATCGACATTGATATATGCCCGTTCAGAAGAGCGTTTTAAGTACATGGAGGTAAGACAGATAGGAACTGAAATGTAGAGGTAAAATAGTTAGTCTCATCAAGACAATGGTTAACTATGACCCCCTTACTTATACAGATATTCGGCCATTGTTGAATTGACAACAACCCCAAAAAGAGAGGAAAATTTCAGTCTACTTGTACATACAACAAGAGAAAGATCCTTCAACCTCGAGAAAGTCCATTTCCCTAAAGGTAAATACAAGAAACCTCTACAGCTGGGAGGGAAACTAATGTAAGATCGTAGAACAAACTAATGATATCAAATTAAACTGTTATCCCATAGGCACAATACAAAACCCTAAGAGGTCAAATATAAGAGGCACCTCGATGACAGTGTCCCCAGGGAACCTTCCAAGACTTAAAGGGTAAGGGGGACTCTGAAAATGTTAGTAATGATAGATAACAGAAGGATGAATGTTGTGGTGAATGAGCAAATGAGCCTAAACCCCTACCTGTGTCCACACTAAAAAGAAATGGAGGGCATGGTGACATACGACAACAGTGACCTAAGTCCTTAAGGGACAATGAGAAGAGTCTAACTGTGACCTTAGCCTACAATGATAATGAAGAAATGAGAATGAAAATACGTTGTTGTTTTGTATTAATTAAGTAATTTCTATAAATAAAAATGAAATGGCAAAATCATGAATAGGCCAATAGAATTGAAATTAATGAAAAGTTCGAAAGACTGTACTGGAAAACATGCATGCTTTGCTAAAGTGGAGTTAATGAGTTTGTGGGTAAGGAATGAGATGTTGTATATTAAAATAGGATAACACGCCCCCAGAATAGTGATACTGTTTTTTCTCTATGTATCCACACAGAAATTCATTAATATAAGTGTAGAAGCCGGTGACCCCAAAGAGACGGCATGTTCTGATGAAGGTCTTACAAGACCAAGTACAGTAACACCGAAACGCGTCGACGCATTTTCTGTGGCTAGAATCCACACAAAGTCAAGGAGGTAGCAGATATCCATAAATTATAGATACTCTCTCTTGTGTTTATTTAACAACCAATTACTAGCCAGGATTGGAGAATTTATTAAGATCCAATTACAGCCAATCCAAGTGAGCCTTGCCACTATCGAGAAACAACTAGCAGCTGTCACTTTAACCCTGAAAAATCCAAACAACTTGAAGGGCCTAGGGGTGGCCACTGTAGGGGGCACAAAAAATAAGATTGCCAATACCACGTCAGGGCAATGTATTAAAAATACCCCTGCTAGACTGACAGACCGAAAAACAAAGCCTCCTCTAGATACGACTAATAAGGTTCCTGATCTACAAAAAACACCAGCCCCTATAAATGTTCTTACTAAAGATGTCCCTAAAAATGTTGTCCCAAGAAATTACCCCTCAAGAAACCATCATATAGGAGAACGGGCTAAGGGTGGGGGGAGTCAGCCCACAAACCCTCCAATAAACCTCCCACCGAAGCAAGCCCATTTGTAGTCATTATGACGGGGGTCCCTGAGCCTAGTCACAATACCGAGGAACCCACCTGGTCTTTAAAAAACAAAGTCCAGCATTGGCTGAATATCAACAGACCACTGCCACAAAACTGTGCTAGCAGGATCAACATGGTGCGCAGAGTTCCCTGGATTGGCCACAAACTAAAAAGAACTTTGGGTGACTGTATTATAGTCAATTTTGAGGATCCCCGTGCTATTGATCACATCTGCTCATGGGGCTCTTTGGCCAAGGAGGATGGAATATGCACCAAACGCCAATCGTTCTTTTATCCACCAGTAGCCCGCAACATCGAAGGCCGGAATGGAATTGGAATCAAGCGGGTAGTTGGGACAGGGGATGGACCCAAGTAGGCAATAGGCAGGGGAGAAGAGATTGGGCGGATTGGTCAGGCAATGACAGGAAAGACATAGTGTTTAGGGAAGGATGGGGTAGTATACCAACTTCTAACAGATACAATTGCCTAGAGATGGTTGATTGACCATCATCGTGTACTGAGCAGGTTGGCGCAGGTCCAATAAATTTAGATGACAACCAATTGAAAGCTTTATTAATGATCGATCCCCTGAGACAATTATTAGACCAACTGTTACTCCAATCTCACCCAACAAATTGACTACTAATAAATCCCTTGATACCCTAGGGTCTTTAGTGAGCAAGGTGGATGGCCCCACTGGCGAGGGGAGAACTGAACCCATTCAACCAGTAGAAATTCAGAATGACAGGGAAGCTTTGTGAAAAATGAATACAATCTTGGTGAACATTATCTGCGCCATCTTGCCCCCTTTTCGAGCCCATTCGTGCGCGTAAGCGGCAGCCATTTTGAGCATCATGGCCTCCCTGCCCCTCACTAATAGCCAGCGCGTCTCTCTCTCTCTTAACCTCGCAAGCATTCCCCCGCACGCTGACAACCCCCCCGCTCTCTCATGCCTTGGGTCATAAACCCCTCTCCAGCGCAGCTTCACCACGGAACCCCATCCTGTTCCCAGCGCGACACCTCCCTTCATTCCTTTCATGGCCTCAAACCCTTTTGATGCAAACCCCCTTTTCCTGTGTCCCCGTTTGTCTTCCTCGTTCCCAGGCTGCCACCTGACCCTGCGGATACTGTTTATTACCCCGTACAGTAGGAAGCTTCCCCTCCCCATCAAAAGACCCCCGAACCGATCAAAGCCCCCACCCCATGAGATCCGATCAACCCCACGCATTCCGTGAATCGGCGGAATGCCCTGCTGTGCGACCACCATCACCTGTTGTGACCGGGGTGGGGAATCCAACTGTAAATGTATGTGGGAACGGGTCTGGAGGGGAGATTCCGAGGATGTTCTTTCAAGTATTAAAATATTACGAGAATGTGTTATGTGCAATAAAGGTCGTAAACTCTAGTATAAGAGGCCCGGCCTCAGAGATGTGGTTAGAGCACCTCGTGACGATACTTGCTGTCTGAATTGATGTGTTCTCCTCCGGAGAGAATAAAATCCTCGTTTCCCGCCTTCCAGTCTCCAGCGCCTGCTTCTTCATTGATTAATATTGGTGGGTCATAGAGGCGATACCGCCGGGCAACATAAAAGGGTCTTTGGTTACCGGTTGTCTTTGAAACCCTTTTTAACAATTGGCGCCCAACGTGGGGCCCATCAGCGACTCGTGGATCCAGTGAGAGAGGTCCTGACGACAGAGTGAACGACTGCAACGATCGGAAGGTACCCTGTCCGATAGACCCTCGTCTGACAGCCGATCATCCGAACTTCACTGGTTCCGAACAGACCTCTCTCGAGTGATCTGCGGTCCTGACTGGGAACCATCAGGAGTGCCACGAGAAGTACGAAGAGAAGAGGACGATCGGGCGCTGGATTCGGAAGACGAGAAACTGTCCATGCGGTCCGGGTAAGGTCGTGTAAACACGACGAATTGCGAAAGTGATAGATAATTGAAAGAAATTGATAATTGTTGTGAAAATACTAGTATTACTCTTTGTTAATTTATTGGAGATTCACTGTCTACAAACGGAGAAACAACAGGCTCTCCCTTTATAAACAGCGAAGGATAGGTACGCACCCGTCGGACCTATTTTTCTCCCCCACTGAACAATTGCCCCTTTGCCCCATTGATTAACGGTTATAGATTGTTTTCTGGAGATTCTCTGTCTGAAAACAGGGAAGATTAGGTCCCCTCTTTACAGATAGTGAAAGGGTAGGTGACGCGAACCTTTGCGAGCCTACTTACTCTCCCCATTGACCATATTGATTTTTTATTTTTGACCTAACGTTGATCGATTGCTCAGAATTGGTTCATGAGGTATTCACTACGTGCAAACAACGTAGAATAGAAATATTCTGTCTAGTCTTTGCGCGCAGTGATAAGATAGGTAGTGCTGATTATTATCCCATTGTGATCCGTCATGCCTGTCTTCTCCCCACTGGTCAGTAGCCTGTTTAACCCGGACCGCTTATTAGAGATGAACCATCCGGCTCCGCTGGAAGGCACCCCTAATAAGGACATGTTCATGAAGCATGGATTAATTGCTATAGCCTATAGTGAGCTGTGGCATAAATATACGAAAAAGGATCGAGAAAGACAGTGGCCACTGAGAGGATCCTTTGATCTCGACAAAATAGAAACAGTAGAAATAGCCCTTCGTAGGAATGAAACAACACCTATTATGCTCGATAGTCTCGGTATGTGGCGCAAAGAAGCCACGCAACGAAGGGAAAGCGACGAATTTAGAAAAGGTGAAGGGACACGACGGACAAACCTCCAAACGTCTAGTAGGCAAAGGGAAGGGCCAGCGATGGCACAGCCCCGAGGAGTAGACATGAAAAGCGAATGGTGTAAGGGGATGTGCCGACAAGCCAACCCCGGAACACAACGACCTGAAGGTAATCCCCCGACATTACGCACAGGACGGACAGATTTAAAACAAAACCAATGTGCTTTCTGTAAATGTCTTGGACACTGGAAAGCCCAATGCCCGACTCTGCAAAGCATAGGTAAGAATGAAGGGGTGACAGAAAGGACGGACCGACAGAAAGGAAAAAGACGTGAGATAAAAACCAATCAGACTAGTGCAGGCAGAACAGACAGGACCACCCCGTTTGATTATGCTCGGTGGCACAGATTTCGTCAGGCCAATTTTAACGACACGTTAGAGTTCTGGGACTGATTGCTCTCTGTTGCTCCCCCACTCTGAAAAACAAACACAACTGCAGGTCAGTGTAAACAACCCCCCCGTTAGAGAAAAGATTCAAGAAAGCCAAGCGTCTATTATATAACTTAGGATTTAATTACGGTAAAACACACAACCAACAGTAAATAGAATAACTAGTAGAACTCTCTAAAAAGCAAACTTGACTAATAGGAAAAATACAAAACATGTTATGCTCACTCCGGAAGTCCTCGAAATGTAACAGTTCGATGGTCCCGCCCATCCGAAACACATAGCACGTGTGGGGCGGGGCCTGCCAGCAACCATGAGCCCAAAAAGAGATTGCTGGCGAGAAGGTACTGGAGACCCCACACAGCGGGCAATGAAATGGTCTTCCCATATTGCCCTTCCAGGGATGGCGTCCCCCGGACCGCGAGTAGGGAGGAGGCGGATGAAGGTGACCCCCTCCCTCATATCTCCTGGTCCGGCCATCACGAATTCCTCCATCGAACGGATGCAGGGTGGGCAGGGAGGAAGAGGCGACGCGGACGAGCCTCTTCCACCTCCACAGGTAGGAGGCTTCCCTGCCCTGGCCCGACGCCGATGTCCTCCAGCCGGGCGACGGCCATATACCTACGCTGCACAGGAAATATAATGTCCGGCTGGTATACTTGCGTAGTACAGGACATACAATGTCCGACGGGCACATTTACGGAGCACCGAATGTACAGTGGTCCCCCAAGAGTCGGAATCAGGGGTGTAGGGTGGTCATCATGTGCGCCCCTGATTCCAAGAGACGGCGTAGGATGCACCGGGAGAGGAAGACGGCACGGTGAGCCTCCCTCACCTCCCCAGATGAAGGCTCCACTGCTGCACCCTGGCGCCCCGAACCAAAATGTCCTGCTCCAACCGCATGATGCTCTGTTTTTCGCCATCACAAGAAGTTTTCCTCCGCTCCTGATGGATACGGCAAAGGTTGCTGCAGGGCCTCAAAAATGGCGTCTGGGCCCTTGAAAGGCGGGTCTAGGCCGCTGGAGTAACTTTGTCCGAAATTGCAACTCGGGCGCTTGCCCACCTGGGCGCAAGCCCCCACCACCGACAAAACATCCCCTCGACTTTGAAGATTCTACCAAAGTCCCAAGAGCCCTCGGCCCCTTCAGGCTTCCGGTGAGGAACAGCTGCATTGATCTCAAATGAAATAACCACGGCACAGCAACAAGATGGCGGTGCCCTCGTGTCTGCATCAGCTTCCGTCTGAACCACCCAGGAACATTATGGGCTAACGAACTTGAACAAGTTCCGGCTGAACATCAACATGACCCGGTAAGAGAGACTCTACCCCCTCCCTCTCTTGATTGACGGTCCGCACCACCAGCCCCTCTGTTAGCACAGTTTTCTTTTGAACTGCCGAAAGGGACTCTGGTCCAACCGCCAATTGCGGGGGATATTTTTGCCCCTGATGCTACTTCCGGACTAAACCGACCTCGCTCAAAATGGCGCTGGTACCAATGGAAACTAATGAATGCCTCGTGGTGTTCCTTAACTAATGAAACTTGATGTACTAAGATATACATATATATATATACGAACCATTGCGCACTCGATGTTAAAGGGAGGAGGGTTCACTTGGCGAACATTTAAGAAGGGTTCCATAAAATGTTGATTTCAATGAACAATTTATTTTTGATATTTGTTGTAACTGATACATAACGTCGCTCATGATGCACGCCCGCGGTTTTGCATTTAGGATATGTGATTACGATGAGCTTGACTGTGTTTCCATCTATGAACTGAAATGCCCCTGATTCCTTCGTCACGCAATGAAATGTTTTTGGTTACTTACAAATAATTAATTAGACCTTTTTACATGATCTTGTACTACAAAATAACCCCCTACTGTATGTGCTTCCATCGACGACATGTCAGGCCAAAATATGAATTGCGCTCTCACCTTTTACGTACTGAATAACTCTACAAATAAAAGTCTTAGAAGCTATGGATAGGCTCCGCGTACTTTTGTAAATACGGGTATCGGTGGGAGGGTTTTTCTGTGCGCAACTGTTCTGCTCTCTTTTTAAGGTTATCCGAGAAATGGTTGTTCGGCCCTGGGTTGATGGTCAAAACGAAGGTATGATACGCTGCTTATGAAGAAGGACCTCGACTTCAGAGAATGGGTAAAGTAAAATGGTGTGATTGATAAATTGCTATAAGGATATGGTGGTCGAAGGTACTAAGGTACAGGGTTGAACAAAGAACTGGTATGCCTTAAGAACATCACAGCTTTGGGAATGATTTTGGGACCCCGATGACCGGATATATCTACGAAACCGGGTACCTCGCGCTAGGCACCTCTGATTCCTCTTTTTAGCGTTTTCACTATACACGATCCTTAACGCCATCCTCGAACCTCCCCATGAACCACCTATCACATTGCCTGCCCCCATGACTTTAAGAAACCAGAACCCTAAGGGATTATATCCCGAAGAGACAAGTACGATTATGTGGTAAGTAAAGGATTTTCGTGCCCTTACATTTGATGTGTTCGAATGTTGTCCCCCTACCCCCCCCTTTTTCTCCCCCTTTTTCCCTCTGCAGGTTACATTAGAATCCCGATTAGAGTATCATAAGGGATCTGGAACCACGTCACGCCCGATGCATGAAGACGGACTAGCGCTACAAAATGGCACAACAAGGACGCTCTCACGACCTTTTTACCAAATCTAACGCTTTTCTGTCCCAAAACTGCATGCTTCCACCCTCCTAACACAGACCCGAAACGTCTAACGTTGGGTAACGCACTGAATAGCCCAAACAATACACGGTCATTCTCTATGTCACACGTGTACTGTTCGGCCTATTGTCCCTCTCTCTCTCTCTCTCTCTCTCTCTCTCTCTCTCTCTCTCTCTCTCTCTCTCTTTCTCTCACTCACTCTTCCACCCCTCCACACTTTCCCTCTTCCTAGCAACTGGCACCTAATTGGCGAACCTGGTGCACCTCCTGATTGGCCCCAAATACCACAAGTATTTGTGCAAATCTGTCCTAAATAAAATTGTATTGGTACCACGTTACTACCTCTCCTTTTCTACTAAAATATGGATGAAATTTAAATTGGCCGATAGGAAAGGGACAGGTAAGACGACTAAGGTTCCCTAAATTTGACCCACTCTCAGGGAACTCTTTGTCAGTGGCTCCTATGATAAAAATGTGTCTGTGGTGATGCGACCATCCCCATTGAAAATTGTCTCCGTACCCCAAGCTGTAAGAAATGATCGAGACACCCCCATCTACCCAAAATGTCCCCAGTTTCGATATCAGCCACCCTGAACGAGAACTTGAAAAACGCCCCCCCTGCTCTAATTCACTGTGTCCCTAATTGTTTCCCATAAGATCCCTCCTTCCCCGAGAATAAGTTTAATAATTGTTTCAAACCACCCCTCCCGAGTTTTTGTAGTAACCAGGTTGCGAGGATTTATATAGAAAGTTAGAAGGATGTGTGCAAAGTTGAAAATTAGATTGAAAAACGAAAGAACTTGTTGCAGTAGGCATGGTTGAAAATAAAATGTTTTTATGTAATGCAGATTTGTTTAGCCTATGTTCACCTCTCAGAAGGATGCCTATCAGACTATGGTGACTAGCACGTTACACTTTTTCGTAAAATACAAAGCTCTGAAGACCAGCCTAGCCTTGCAAGACTCGTACTAGGGAAATAGGTCTCTACCAGAAGAACTGACATCAACTATAATAGACTTATGCAATATATGAGTACCAGACCTCGTACCTATTACAAATGAACGTAATAACCATCAAAGCGCCAAAGAATTAGCCACAAGAGGAAGTTGTAAGGAATCCAGCAAACCCATCATCAATTGCTTATACGCTAGCCGCAAGAATATCCAATGTAGCGAGTGCTTACCCCAGTCGCTTGGTGTTGGGAGAGAAATAGACTTATGTAATTGCCTTCTTCTGCAATATCTCTAAAAACTGTCTTTTCAAAAATCATTTAAGGGTATCACTGTCGGAGGAGAAAGAGACCGGATGTGGGAGCACGCGGCCTGACTGCGGATTGTGGAACATCAGCGACGGAGGCCGAGGCGAGACCACAGCAGTAAGGAGACGCCGGACGGGGCAGTGTTAAAGGAAAGGGCCGACCCAAAAGCCCCTGCTATATGATCAACGTGTGCCAAAAGCCCCCGCTCTCTGAACATGGTTACGGACTCGCCTGTCGAAAACTCTCCGCCTCCCCCTGATCTGTTCCCGACTTGGCCTTGCTCCATCCCCTCCTCCTCCGACCTACCATAAGGACTGTTCACACCCGCACCTTTCCATCCGAACTCCCAAGTTCCTTCAAATCCTACTGAGTTACCCAGAGAAGAGTACTCCCTGCGTCAGAAGGGAGGGAGCTCCGATTAAAGTAGACCACGAACTATGTTAAACCCCAGAACGGTGACCTAGAACTCCACCAAGGGTCGCCCCCGAAGAAAAGATAAACAAAGTCTGTGGATCTGCCCGCTACCAAACACCCTGAAGATGATGGAAGCAACAGGAAATGCCCACCACAGAGACTCAAGAAACAAACAGATCTCACAATTCTGGAACTATCGCATTTTTATTTTGCAAATCAATGCTCTGCGTTACAAAAGAAAGTGCACCTGTTCCAAAACCGTAAAACATTGCTCCTATGAGATTTGTCGAAACAAAACAAAATGTACCCCTGCCCGCAGACCTCCGACGACTCAATCCACATGAACATTTCTGTTGATAGGTAATCCAGGTGCTTAACAGTGCCAACAGAAGACGACAAAGACACCGAGAACTCTGATTTCTATTTTTTCTATATCTCATTTCTCTCCCGACCACCATTGGACTAACTATGCTCCCGCCGAATACAAAAAGGACTTACTTATATGATAACTTATCAGCTCCTGTTTTTAAATGACTATAAGTGCCTATGATCTGTACCCTACGCCCTCGCTACGTAATTCTAGTCTGATATTGCATTACGATGATTTTTCCTGCAACCAACTTAACAATGAACCCGCTTACTAAATGATGAAATTTTTCAATGTGATGTTTATAAAATAATGTATATGCACAGTTCCTTTGCCTAAATCCCCTCTCCCTTACTTGTGATTGCTGCATATAGGTGTAGATAGGAAATAGGCCAGCAAGATGTCTTGGAAATGTTAAAGGGAGGACTGTGAAAAATGAATACAATCTTGGTGAACATTATCTGCGCCATCTTGCCCCCTTTTCGAGCCCATTCGTGCGCGTAAGCGGCAGCCATTTTGAGCATCATGGCCTCCCTGCCCCTCACTAATAGCCAGCGCGTCTCTCTCTCTCTTAACCTCGCAAGCATTCCCCCGCACGCTGACAACCCCCCCGCTCTCTCATGCCTTGGGTCATAAACCCCTCTCCAGCGCAGCTTCACCACGGAACCCCATCCTGTTCCCAGCGCGACACCTCCCTTCATTCCTTTCATGGCCTCAAACCCTTTTGATGCAAACCCCCTTTTCCTGTGTCCCCGTTTGTCTTCCTCGTTCCCAGGCTGCCACCTGACCCTGCGGATACTGTTTATTACCCCGTACAGTAGGAAGCTTCCCCTCCCCATCAAAAGACCCCCGAACCGATCAAAGCCCCCACCCCATGAGATCCGATCAACCCCACGCATTCCGTGAATCGGCGGAATGCCCTGCTGTGCGACCACCATCACCTGTTGTGACCGGGGTGGGGAATCCAACTGTAAATGTATGTGGGAACGGGTCTGGAGGGGAGATTCCGAGGATGTTCTTTCAAGTATTAAAATATTACGAGAATGTGTTATGTGCAATAAAGGTCGTAAACTCTAGTATAAGAGGCCCGGCCTCAGAGATGTGGTTAGAGCACCTCGTGACGATACTTGCTGTCTGAATTGATGTGTTCTCCTCCGGAGAGAATAAAATCCTCGTTTCCCGCCTTCCAGTCTCCAGCGCCTGCTTCTTCATTGATTAATATTGGTGGGTCATAGAGGCGATACCGCCGGGCAACATAAAAGGGTCTTTGGTTACCGGTTGTCTTTGAAACCCTTTTTAACAGCTTCTGGAGGGTCTGATAGGTCCATGTTTAGAAGGAGTTTACGAGTGGAAAAGAATAGTCCACCCATAAAAAGATACAGTTTGTCCCTATTATCTTGAAACATTGCGGGTCTTCCAAAAAAATCTAAGGACCCCACTTTCCTGAGCTTTGTGGCTCAGTTCGACGTGATCTGTTTAAAAGAGTCTTGGGACAAGGGTGAGACTCACTTGGAGGGCTTTAGTACTTACGCCTCCCCGGCCCGCAACATGGGCAGAGGAAGATGTTCTGGTGGCCTTTCCACATATTTTTCCAACTTGGCTAATTTGACAGTAACGAACTTGGATAGTACAAGCTGCCCTGTCAAATATAAGCATTTCTTTCAGATGTTCCACATCAAGGGGTGAGGATCTCAGAGTTTGCTCTTAATTAATTTATACAATAACATCCCAAAAGAGGAACAAAAGCCGGTTTTAGAAGAACTTAATGGAGCTATCAATAAGGGGCTGGGAACAGAGCAAACGGACACATGTTGTATAATAACAGGCGACTTCAATTGTAATTTGTGCGCCCAAAATGGGACAGAGTTGTGTGGTATAGTTGACCTAAAGGGTGAACCGTGCACGCATTTTGAACACTCTACCTTTGGTAATTTACTAAACACCATGATGCATGACCTGAACCTCGGATTTGCAAACGAGATGAGTGACCCACAGGTCAATTTTGAACCTACATTCAATGGCCGGGGCCTTGTTTCCCTTATTGATTATATGCTGGTCTCCACCAATTACCATCATAGTATTCGGTCAATTAACACGGAAAAAATTGCACTGAGTGATCACTACCCAATCAGTGCCACCTTTGATATGAGTCCCAGGGATAGTCAAGCTCCGGACCTGGTAGAGGTCCTATACTGCCACGGGGTTTCTCTGGCAAGGATTAACAGTTATGCAATTAAGTGGAACAAAGTTAACTCTGAGAAGTTTATGCATGACCTAGTGTCAGACGACCTTAATCTCTTTATGATATGCCTCGAAGATAATCTCAATCCTTCAATGGTTGCAGCAGCATTTGGGGAAATTACATCCAAAAAAAAAGTAGTGACAGGGATAGAGCAGAGGGCTGGTTCAGTTTTGATTGCACTAAAGCACATCTACACCTGAAACAAGTACTGAAGAAGGTACCAAGGGATAAGTTAGAGATAAGGGGGGCAAGAGCAGCCTATAAACTTGCGCTTCATAACCGTAAAACTGAACTTAAGGAAGCGGCTTAGGAGGCCTTGCGAAAGGCTAGCGACCTAAGAGACAATACTTTGTTCTGGAGAGAGGTTAATGCCCCTTTTTTTACTGCCAGGAAAACAGACTCGATTGAGATCGCTATTGAAGAATCTGTCTGGGTCAACTATTTTACAGATTTGTTTAAGAAAGACGACCTGGGCAGTTTAGAAATCCCTATTCGAGCGGACTTATCTGCACAGGGTCTCATCCCAGAAGGTGCCCCTGTTAACGCCTTCCCATTAGAGATAGTATTCACACTAGCAGAGGTTGAGTTGGCAATACAGGAAAGTTCCAAATCTAAAGCCCCAGGCCCAGACGGGGTTCCTATTGATATATACAAAGATAAAATAGCTCTCTGGGCACCACTCCTGACCAACGTTTTTAACAGTTACAACATCACTGGTTATCCAACCACATGGCAGGAGGCAATTGTAGTGCCCATTTTTAAAAAGGGAAATCGTCAGGACCCCAAATGCTACAGGCCGATTTCCCTGTTAGATTCTATGATGAAAGTAGCTGGCCGAATACTGCTGAATAGACTGCAAAACTGGGCTAAGGATGCGGGCATCCTTTCCAGGTTTCAGTATGGTTTCAGAGCAGGGTTGGGGGCCATCGTGCAAGGTCTCAATCTGGCATTAATCACAGGGAAATATATGGCAGCTAACAAAGGCGATCTTTTTATGACATTTGTTGATTTAAGTTCAGCTTTCGACTGCCTTAGTCATAATGTCTTATGAAATACACTGACTGAACTGGGGATTGATGAATCCATCCTTGATTTCTTAAAGGAGTTCTACAGAGGGGCAGGTGCGAGGGTGCGACACGGGAGAAACGGGGAATGCACGGCAAAATTCCCCATTAAAAAAGGGGTGCGCCAAGGCTGTATATTGGCGCCACTCCTTTTTAATCTATATATCAATGGCGTGGCTGACCATCTAATGAAACTTGATGTAGATTACCCTCAAATAGATTGTAGTGCTGTACCAATCCTACTTTATGCAGACGATGCAGTTATAATGGTGAGAACACAGACAGGCCTACAGAAAGCATTGACCAGTTTTTCTGATTATATGGGGACAAGAGGCCTAAAGATAAACGTGGGAAAGACCTTCACCATGTGCTGCTCGTCGAAATCTAGCATCCAATGTAAAACTTTTTTAAATCAATCAAAGGTTAGCCAAACAAAAACATTTTCATACTTAGGAATCATGTTTAACTGTAGGGGTTCATGGACGTCCGCCGTAACTACCCGTAATCTGGCTTTCTCTCGAGCCCTTGGTGCTCTGAAGCAATTCACAAATAAATTGGGTGGTAAACCAGTCCAAACCCTTCTTGATATTTACGCTGCAAAATGTGTGTCTACAGCAATCTATGGCGCTGGCATATGGGGTTTGGCGAACTGCCAGGAGATACAGATAAAGGAAAATGCCTTTTTCCGTTATCTCTTGGCTGTTCCGAGGTCAACCTCTAGTACCATTTGTCATAGGGAGCTCGATAGGGTCCATATATCTGATTTAATTAAAATTAGCCCAATCGTGTTGTGGCACAAGATATGGACCACAGAAGACACAGTTTTTAATAGGCTCATTGTTAGTGATTGCATGAAACTAGAGGGGGCCAGAAATATTACATGGTTGTCCTATATTAGAATTTTTTTATCCACTTTAGGTCATCCAGAACTGTATGATTCCCCTATCACATGTGAATCAATTTCGAAAAAGTCTCTCAAGGAAAGCTGCCTGGCCTTACTGGAAGATAGACGTGATCTTTCTGAGAGAGGCAAACCCAGTATTGTACAACATCATCTCGTGTTACAGGGACGGGGTCTACGTCAATATTTATCCCCAGATCACTCGAGCTACACTAGATTGTTGTTATCTAGGATGAGAACAGACAGCTTTTTCAGACTGTTGACCTTCCCGAATACAAACGATTGGTCTCGCAATTTAATTAACTGCCCATGTGATGATGTCTCAGTACAGTCTAATATACATTTTATTTTCTTTTGTAAATATTTTACCTGGGGGAGAAAAAGATATCTACTACCCCTTTTAAAATCATGGGGCTTGAGGCAGTGTAGACCTGTTTTGATTAAGTTGTACATGTTACAAGATGACCTGACAATTTTAACAGCAGCAAAGTTTTTAAAATATGTAATTAGATGCAGATCATCGATGCAATAAGTTGAGGTAGTTGTAATCTGTAACCAACTGTACCTGATGTATTTTCTATCTTATTTATTACGCTAGTTTGCACTCAGGCCTGGGATGGCCTTTTAAAATTACTTGTTTAATTCGTACAGTTTACAGCCTCTAGTACTTATTACAGTACGGCCTTTTATGCTATTTTAGATTGTTTTTATCTGTTTATATGAAATTAATTGCCTTTATATTTGTGTGTAATTGAAATGTTTAAATGTGCTTATATGACTTGCTTTGTAAAGTCGAATAAAGCTACCTTTGAATTGAATTGAATTGAATTGAATTGAATTGCATAGCTGTTTTCATTTCTGGTGTTACATTGACAACATCGTCAAAGGATCCCGTTAATTGTTTCCATTTATTCCCAGTTTATTCCTGAAGTTGTCTCATGAACAGACAACAAGTGGGAATTAACGGAATACAAGATGACATCATTCTCAGGAACGATTTGCACCATCTGACTGAAATAGACTTTTTTCTTGAAAACAGGGAAGCCATCTTACTATTTTGGTAATTCTCTCCTTGGTAGGAAAAGCCTTTCATACTTTTGTATCCAGGATTGCTCCTAGGAACACAACTCATGTGCCTGGAGCAAGGCAACATTTCTTGTTTGTTAAATTGAGGCCTAATTTCTCAAAGACTTTGAGATCGGCTTTTGTTGAACAGACTGTTTCCTGGTATGATGGTATCCAGGCAGTCCTCCAAATATAGTAATATTTAATGTCCTTTTCTTCTCAAGTATGTGGCTACTGGAGCCGGGCACTTGGTAAATAATCTTGGGGAGATTTTAGTCTGAAAGGGAGGACTTTGAATTGGTGGTGACAACCAGCCACCTTATAAATGATACCTCCTATGTTAGACGTTGATGGGGATATCGAAATATCCATTTAGTAGGTTTAGCGATGCCATAAAATTCCCTGGCAGAAGAAGTTGCAGTATATCCTGCAGCATAACCATTCTGAATGACTATTTTTTTTTTTTTTTTATCCTCATATGTGTGCGTAGCTCCAATCTACCAAAAACCAAAGAGAAAACCACCACAGAGCAATAGGCCGACTAGTCGTGTATTGTGCCAACTCAGCTTATAGCTGGTAAGGGAAATTGTAGGGCGCGAAGCGAGGCCAGTTCCACTCAACACTTTATACGGTGACCAGTCTTAAACCAGCTTAGGATGGTATCTCAGTTGATAGTGCCCGATTTATCGAGACCCCTTTGGTACCAAGACTGTTAATCTTGATAGCCAGGATGGGCAGTGCACACGTTAATCATAGGACCTGGGGGAAAAAAAAAACCCCAGGTATGGTCACGACTATCCAAGCATTGCCCAAAATGCTCTACTATTTAGATTTCCTGTCCTGGCTAGATCAAGTTTGGAGATTTGAAGAAGTGATGTTCGCCATTCATGCACTGTAGGTGGTTGTGCATCTTTCCAATGCCTGCAAATCTCCCTACGTGCAGCAAGTATGGAATAAAATGTCAATTTGGTTGCTGAATTGCAGATTTTATTTCTCAGACCAAAGATAACAAGAACCAGGTCTATATTGACATGTTCACCCAAAGATTGTGATAATTTATTCTTAATGGCTTCCCAAAATTCTGTTAGATTTGGGCATTCTAGAAACATGTGTGTATCCGTGGCTTCAATTAACCCGCATCTCGGACATTTAACTGGACCTGTTGATGAAAATTTAGTTAACCTGTAAGGAGAATAATATGCCCTATGTATAGTAAAAAGGTGGTTCCTACGAAGCCACGAAGGTTTAACTAACTCCCATAACAATGAGCAAGAGGCGGTCCAGAGCTCTTCCACATCTAAGCCTGGCATTAATTCTGCCCACAGCGTAGTTGGTAACTGGAAACTGACATCCATTTCATCTATTATTTTATTATACCAACGTGAGATTTCTTTTTTTGCCACTGGGCTGTCTAATAAACAAGTGACCAAGTCGCTAAAGCCGCCTATAGGTTGCTTGTTACGTCTCAATGGCGGATCTTTATATGACTGAGCCCAGCTGGAAATCTGGATATATTTAAATCTTGACAACCCAGGACCTACTTTATTGCTAAGATAATCCCATGGGAGTAAAGACCCGTCCATAAACAGGTCGTCCCAACAATGGATATCGGCTTCTAATAGCGAATTATTTAGGGCATCTATTGTCCATAAGGGAGGATCGGGTAAGTTCCATATTGGAGCCTTTGCAGAATAGTAGCCGATCTTTATCGCTTGCCTAATTTTATACCACGTGGATACAAACCCTTTTAGAACTTTCAATTTTATCTTTTTAAAGAATTTGGGATCACCGAACTTAAACAAGAAACTGGCGTGATCAACTCCTTCACATTCCAGTAATGTGGAGGAAAGCGGGCCCATCCCTGTAGATATAGGGGTTTTAAACAACATACGCATATGCGATAATTGGAACGCCCATGCGTATATTTGAAGGTCTGGGCCAGCCAACCCCCCCTTCTCCCTACGACGCCTAATTTTTTTCCACGAGATTCTGGCACTTTTATTATTCCATATAAAGCTGGTAATCGCACTCTGTAGTTTAGAAATTAACTTAGGATCAAAATAAAGTGGTATTGTGTTAAATAAGAAAGAAACTTTCGGTAAAATGCTCATCTTCACCAAATTAAGTTTACCCAAAATGGAAAGTGGAAGGTGAGACCAGTCTCTCATAAGTTTCCGGCACTCTGCAGCCACTTTATTAAAGTTTAGAGAGGCAATAGTGTCAATGTCATTAACTATATTCACCCCCAGATAGCGAATTTGGCTTTTTGATGTCCCATTGTTATTCGTTCTGTTACAATTCCAGGACATTAACTCTGTTTTGAGGGCATTAATTTCATACCCTGACACTTTCCCAAATGTAAGGGCCTGTTCAATTATCTCTGGGTATGCCTCTTCATAACTTGTGGATAAAATCATAATATCATCTGCATAAAGTGCCACCTTCTTATCCCATCACCAAAAATAAAGGGTTTAATAAGTCTATTGTCCCTAAGAGTCTGAGCAAATGGTTCTATATATACGTCAAAAAGGAGGGGGGACAGGGGACAACCCTGTCTGGTTCCTCTCATGACCTTGAAGGGCTCTGTCAAGCCACCATTAATTAGCAATGAGGCAGATGGATTACGATACAGAAGCTCTATGGTCCTCCGAAATCTATCCCCAACGTTAAACCTCTTCAAAGCCTCCGATAGGTATAACCAATTCACCCTATCGAAGGCCTTGGTGGCGTCAAGGGTAAGAACTACCAGTGGGATTTCCTCCTTTATAGCAATATCTATTGAGCCAATCAATTCATATGTAAGTTCACCAAGCTGTCTCCCTTTAATAAACCCCTTTTGGTTCGAAGCTATAATATCCGGAGCCACCCGACCGAGCCGATTAGCTAATATAGATGTAAAAATTTTGTAATCGGCATTTAATATGGAGATGGGTCTGTATGAGCCACAGTCAGAGGCGGGTTTACCAGGTTTCAGGATGAGGGTTATAGAGGCATTATTCCATGACTCTGGTGGTAATTCGCCTTCTCTAAGAATTTGGTTGAACAGAATGGCCAGCACTGGTGCGACCTCCGAGACAAGTTTTTTTATAGATCTCGCAAGGCATCCAATCAGTACCTACCGCCTTTCCACTCTTAGCTTTCTTAATGGCCTCCTCAACCTCTGTTATGGTTATTTCAAGAACAGTGAGTGTTGAGGGAAAACATGGTGGCAGTCGGCTGACTGCGGCAGTGCTCCGCTCCGTCTCGTCCCGCTGATGCCTGGTCGGTAAACTAGAGGAACTTGACTTGCCTTTTTTCAACTTGTAGGCTTTGGTCTTTACGTTTTTTTAACGTGAAAAGCTGCTTGTTACCTCGCTCGATGTGCCGAGTTGTTGTGGTCCGGAGCAGCGGTCAGAAGGCAGGGCGCGGCAGTCTCAGTAACCGCAGCGGCGAACGAGGAAGTGAACGCCCAGCGCTTTGCGAGTCCCCACCTGCGCTGCATCCGTGGAGGCAAGCCGCCGCCGAATTGCACAGAGTGAGAAGTATTCAAAGTCTCTACGGCGTCGTCAACACTAACGGAGCTCCCTGCAATTTGGTTATCGGTCCTTACGCTTCACCAGCTATTAAACCACACGAGGAATTTGCTTTTTGGGACACAAGTGCCACTTTTAAAGACGGAGTCTCCAAATCAGTTGCAGTAAGTAAAGTATGTGTGAATGAGCGGATTGAAAGCAGAGCTTACTACGCTTCCCTCTGCCATACTCAGGCATACATGAGTGCTTCAGAGTCCGTTAGAAAGCTAAGAGGGAAGGGTGAAACAAAGGACTTAGTGGGGGTCGCAGTATCTCGCAGGAAGAGAGGAAAGAGCGCATTACAAGACGTTGCAGAGGAGGCTGATAAGAAGGCTGAGACAGGGAAAAGCCCACAATTAGACCAATAAACTTCCTCATATCTCTCAGTGGAGGTTAAAGCAAAAATGGGAAGAAAACGTGCTAAAGCTAAACCCTCTACAGCTCCCATTCCCAGAGTAACCCCCTCTTTGCGCTCATATTTTAAGGTGATTCCTCAGATTTTGAGCCTTGGGAGAGAGCAAGTTCAATCTAGCAGCAATATTTCCAAATTGGGGTTCGAGACCATGGAAAACAAAGAGTCAGCTCTGCCACCCAAGACCTTAACTACTTTAGTTGAAAATCAAGCTGCTAGTATTGATCTGTCTCATACTACACAAGTAGAGGAGACCCCTTTGGCAGAGCTGGAGGTAGAGAGCTCAGAATTTAAAAACACAGCAGAACAAGGCACAATAGATGCTGGAAATTTAATGGCAGTGGATGAAGTGTTATTACCTAATTCCTCTGTAGTTGGTAGAAATGATTCAGTGGTGAACCCTATCAACAATATTGAAGATAATTTTGAGGCTGGGATATTCTCTGAAACTTCCTTGGGCACGCCTCAAGAAGTAAGTGATGTGGTTGTTTCCGGCGCTGAGACAATATCTGTAGCATCTGTACAAGCAATGTTTGCGGCTTTATCTGCAGAGATTAAACAAGGATTTGCTGAGTCAGCCTCTAACCAGAGAGAGATAAGAAGTTTTTGTGAATCTCTTGATGAGAGATTAGGCAACCTGACGTTAAGAACTCAAGCTCTAGAGGAGACAGTGGGCCAAATATCAATGAGAGCAGAAGGCACTAAGGAAGACATTGTAAAGCTTAGGAAAGAAGAACAAGCCCTCTCCGAAAGAATGGAGATTTTAGAAAACAATGCAAGGCGGAGTAATATACGCATTTTGAATATTCCTGAAGGGAGTGAAGGTGTGGATATCAAGAGTTATATAACTACTTTATTAAAAGAAACACTAAATCTTTCTCAATCCACTGAGGAGCTAGCAGCGGATATTCAGCGCATACACCGAGATCCTTTTAGACGTAACATCCAGCGGACCAAGCCCAGGAAAATTCTCGTTAATTTCCATACCTACTCTTTAAAAGAACACATTTTGAACCAGGCACTTAAGCTTAAGTCACAAACATACAAAGGCTATAACTTTCAGATTCGCTCTGATCTGTCCCGTTTCACCTTGGATAAACAATGGGAGCTTGGGCAAAGGATGGACGCTTTCCGTAAGTTTGGCGCGACAGTACAGATGGGCTTCCCTGCATCCCTTAAAATCATGATAGATAACAAGATGCACAACGTCAGATCAGTGCAAGCTGCAGATGATCTCTTATTGTCCCTTGGCAATAAGAAACAAAGAGTGTGATATTATGTACCGAGGTAATAATCTCAAATACCGAGGAAATAATCTCAAATACAATCAGTTGAGTTAAGATTGTTATTGACTTTTAGACATAATGGTCTATAGAACACCCCCATAATTGTTGGGTAGTTTTCTAGAGGTCCCATAGAGGAAAAGTCTAATAAAAGAAGTGGATAATGTTTATAAAGCGTAACCCTAAAAAAAAAAAAAAAAAAAAAAAAAAAAAACACGAAACATATGGGGGGAAACAGGGAATTAAAAAGGGTATAAGTTTAAAAAAAAAAAATGGGGGTGGTAGGAAGGAAATAAAAAAAAAATACATAATTACACTTACATTACTCGCACTTAAGTTAAACATAGAAAGTAATGGCGAGTCACATTGTAGATACTAAAGGCACGAGGTGACAAGATGGGGAAGAGCTAGGGGCACTTACTTCCGGAAGTTTTCCGGTTGGTGAGTACGGGGTTTTCCCAGGGTGGGTGTCGGGGAGGGAACGGGGAGGTAAGGGGGCACAACTATATTTCTAAAAAAGAGCTCCAATCGGTTTGTGTAAATAATTTTCTTAACACTATGTTTTCTTCTCATCTTAAGCCACATAACAACAATCTTCTTCAACTTTCCAGTTTCTTTTTCTTAAAGTCGGCCATAATAATCTACTTTTTTCTCACAACTTAATGAGTAAATTAAAAATATTATCCTGGAATGTTAACGGTCTCCGCACCAAACCACAGGCTAACAAAATTATGCAGTATCTCCGAGACTGTGATGCGGGGATCATTATCCTCCAGGAAACGCACTTAATAGAGAGTGAGATGCTCGATTTGGTTCGTAGAAATTGATGGATAGAATCAGCTATTTCAACAACACAAGGTTCTAACACACGGGGTGTCTCGATCATATTCAAAAAATCTGTGGTATTTAAACTAACACAGCAGAAAGTAGACACCGGAGGGAGATGGGCTATTGCAGCAATAGAACTAGGTGACATTAAGCTAACTCTTGTAGGATATTATGGCCCCAACATAGATGACCCCTCAGCATTGGAAACCCTTTTTAGCCATCTACTTAGTTTCCCAGACCCTGTGATTATAGCAGGAGATTTCAATATAACTTTGAATCCACTTTTAGATAAATCCCCTAATAGTAGGCAGAAAACCATCTCTAAATCCAGAAACTGTCTACTAGGTTTAATGAACCAATACGATTACATAGATATCTGGAGATTCAAAGAGGGTCTAAAGCAAGAATTCTCGTTCAGAAACTGGAAATATAGACACAGATCCAGAATTGATTTCATTCTCACAAGTAGAGCTTTAGCTGATAATATCACCGCAATACAGTACAATCCAATACATCTCTCCGACCATTCTGCAGTAGTGCTAGATCTAAAACTGACGTCGACACCTCTTACTAGAATATGGTCTTTTGACAGATCTCTTCTTTCTTCAACAGAAGATATTACTTTTTTACAATCAGAGACAAGATACTTCTTTAGTACTAATAAGGATACAACCCCCATAGGAATAATCTGGGACGCATTCATGAGTATATTAAGAGGTCTTATTAAAAATAAAGTAGTCTACCGTGCTAGACAATATACAGACGAAGTAACCTCCATCGAAAGAAATATTTTGACTCTACAAAGGGATATAGATAACACCACTCCTACAGATAATCAAACCATTACCATCAAACAAGCTGAATTGAATAGGTTGAAGCTTTTATTGTCAGCAGTTCTGGAAAAGCGGGTTATACAGAGATGGGAGGCAAGCAAACTTTCGCATTTCCAATATGGAGAGGGGGCAGGAAAGTTACTTGCCTGGAAAACAAAATCTGACAGGGTCCGTAACAATATTTGTTCAGTCACATCAGCGCAGGGCACCGTTTCCAGGGATGAGGAAATTAGAGCAGTCTTTAGGAATTTCTTTGAGTCTATATACCAAGACGATCTTAAGCCCAAACAGAGTGACATAATTAATTGGCTTGAAGGTATATCTCTTCCGTCCTTAACTTCCGAGCAGTCCTGCTCATTAGATAAAGAAATTCTGAATGACTATTGTTTGAGATATTTGTTGAGCAGCTGTAGATCTAAAATCTGTCTCTACTTTCCAGTTTTTTTCTTTAGAAGAAAAAAGTTGGAGTGGAAACCTGTGTTTTGGTGAGTACATTGAACCTCTTCTGTTGCTCACTTGAGTATAAACAACTTTATTTCTGCCTTCAACAGAAAAAGGTGTTGATGTGACCTCCAGTGAGGTGGATTTTTCTGAGATTTCTGAATTAATTCCAAGGTGTGACCATGCTGAATGATGGTCAGAAGAGAGGTTTCTCCAATTTTCATAGAAGGTTGAAAAGTGTGTTGTTTACAATTGAGGAAGTTGCCCGTAGAGAGACGACTGGTGTCATAACAAGAGTTTCTTATGGGGGCTTGTCTAGACTAAGATGCAGCCTGCTGAGGTCGGTATTGGTGTGTCAATGGTTGACGATATCCCTGCTGAAATTGCCCATTATGCTGATATCTCTTGGTTTGGTAACCTCCCCATAACATCTACCCCTGGAATGACGAAATGAGTGAAGCCGGTGTTGTTGAAGCACTCCTAGCGACCTTGCTGTCTCCGAATCAGTGTTGATCGATTGGAGCACATCAGCTATGTGTTTTCCAAAAACAGCTTTGCCATTGTTAGGCATATCCAAAATCTTGGCCTGAACCTCAGTTCTAAAAGAGGTTGCCTTCAGCCACCCCTGTTGTTTTAGAACTGCTTCTCCAGCCAGCTGCCTGAAAGCCGTTAAAGTAACATCCATCACCTTATTGATGATTTCTGAAGACGTCCTATCTCCTTCCTTAAAATTAGCTCTTGCCTCCTTTATCTTTTCTACAGCAAGAGGTCAATGTATGGCCCTAAGTTAACAGCTACCACGGACGAAGGGGACTAAGAAGCCCAAAATGCATTGGGACATTATTAAAACAGAAATGTTGCTGCTTATTATGAATTTTGTAACCCTACGTGTTGCAATAAAAGGCCCGGAGAGGCATAATTGCTTCATTTGAAACAAATGGGGTCAACTGTCAGTCTTATTGTGAAAAATCAAGTGAAGTTTGGTGATAGAAGGAGAACGTGCAATAAAAACAAAGATTTTTTTAAACAAGAAGAGTTGGAATAATTTCTTATTGGCTGTGCGATTAGTTATAGAGCGCCTTGTCGTTTCAAGTGTTTCGGCCCTAAGTCTGACCACATCTATTGTGTACTGCTGGGGTGTTGAAAGACTTTGTTACTGCGGCCATGACAGAAAAACACTTTCCAATATTATCCAACCTCATGCCTTCCTTATCAGAAGGTGTCGAACATGGTGTGGTAGGATTCTTTGATCTTTGATCTTCTTTGTGCAGCCTGCATTACCACAAAATCCAAGTCAGGCTGTCTAATTAAACAAGTTGGGGAATTATCATGGGCCTTGTATTTTATTACCTATTTTGGGTATTACTGCAGCAAGCGTTGCAGGGTTCTTCTATCTACTACAGGTATCAACTTCATTGATTTTCTGATCATTTCCTTGAAATCATATAAAAAACAATCTGTTTGTAATGGCACGGGTATATCAAAACCCTTCGCAGCCCTTTCCAAGACAGCATGGAAACCCCAAATAGCTTCTGGTGAAGAACCAGCAGGCAGAGGCTTTGGAGGGTCTGAAACAGGTGCAATATAGTCGTCCTATTCATTTGGGCACCCTGATCATGAGGTATTTTATCCTTCTCAGGTTCGTCAGCATATCCCTGCTGAAAATAATCATTGTGCATCGTGATTGGGTCCACCTATTGTGGTTCTGACAGAATATGTTGCTGTATTGAGGTAGCAGTTGAGAATTCAGAGAAATACCAACAGAGGATATTTTTATATGCTGCAACTGTGGAGGTGGATTTTCACCTTCTGGAAATCGTTTGTAATAATCGTTGGGCATCTGGTGATGATCTGCATAATTGGTTCATGAAATGACTGTTCTTCAAAGGTGTCATCATAAGGATACTCGTCTTGAAACTTCTATGATCTTGTTCAGGCTGGTAGTCTTGCTTTAAATGAAAAATTCTCAGGCAAAAGAGCTGTTCCTTCTTCTTCTGCATCACATCAGTCTCTTGACATTTGACATGCAAGTGTGATGTGCTACTTGCAGCCCCAAAGGGTCCATCATCATCATTGAGGTCATCCAAACCTCCCATCTCCAAAAGAAGGACAGGTGGCAATGGTGAAACCTTGCTTGGTGATGTTTGATATGATTTTAGAGTGTGGTCCGCAACACTCGTCAATGTGCCCGTCGACAGTGCTAGCTACAAGGGTGTTAGCAAGACTTTATTTTTAATAAATGTGTCTGGCTCATGCGCAAGCGATGTAGCCATTGTTTGCAAAAGCCACAGACCGACTCGTCAACGAGGAAGTTGTCGACGGTGTCATCGGCAGAAAAGCCATTGTCTCGCCAATCAAAGCAGACGTCAATGATACTAACAAGGATGCTATAGATGCAGTGGTGGTAAGTGGCGTAGACGACAAAATCGTAGCAGTTGACAGGGTCACTGATGGTCTTGTCAACAGTTCTGTTGTTGACGCATGTCGCATGTTATCTGCGATTAGGTACTGAGGCCATTTTTTTTTTTACATATCTGAAGAGGCCAAAGCAACATCAAAAGGAGTAGAAGGTTCTGACCTTGTAATTCTTGTTTTAGATTCCCAGGAAATGAGAGATGTTTTGAACTGGGTTGTAGACTCCTCTTGTCCTTCCTTTTTACTTTACCTTTAGACAACTTAAGAGCTTCCTAGTATGCCCCTTTGTAATACATTTTTCTCTATAGGTCTTTCATGGTTAGGGTGAATGTGCCCTGCTAGTCCTTTTCAGAGACATGAATTTCTGCAGATTTTTTCTTCTGGAGCCACAGAAGAAGACTTGTCTCCCTGTCCTTCAGTGTTTTAGCAGAAAATGTTCTGCAATATTTGCAAACCTTAGCCTTTTGACTAGGGTGTAGGCAATAAAGACACTGTTTGTAAAGGTCCTCCAAGAAGAGTCTCAGTTGTCCACAGGTCTTACAAGGTCTAAATTAACCTCTAACTGCTCAATGATTGGCTGAAGTTTGATTCTTTCTAAAATTATGTGAATTGGTTAACAATGTCACTCTTTTGAGATTTACTGTACAATGCTTGCTTTCT
Source organism: Lissotriton vulgaris (assembly GCF_964263255.1). Lineage (NCBI taxonomy): Eukaryota > Metazoa > Chordata > Amphibia > Caudata > Salamandridae > Lissotriton > Lissotriton vulgaris. The sequence continues at coordinate 2,122,868,739 of NC_141687.1, read as the reverse complement.
TGTAATAATTATAATTATCACAGGAATCCCGCCTCGACTACGGGGATGATTCAGGCATGTGAATCTATGAACAAAGAAATACCGGAGAATACAAAAAATAAATTAATATGCATTGGCCTTTAAAAAATGAAAGACCTCGGGCCATATTACACATTGTGCCCCAGGGGCGGAACAGGTGTGAACATCTGCTTTGTGCACTATTGGAGCTCAAAGGTCATTTGTGCAGCCCGTCCTGTAATTCTAATTGTACTGGCCACATGTAGCTGCTGCTGAGGTGCTGGATTTTCACCTTCTGTAAATCATTTGTTAGGCCAGGGCATGCATTATAAACAAATTAACTGTTCATGTTTGATCCCAGCGCACATATTTAAAAGTGCGCCGTCATGCCAACATGAACATTGCTCCGGATACATAATAAGGCCCGTGAAGCATCAGAAAGAACGTCTTTTACTCCCTGGAAATAATTGTTTAGATTAAATTAATGAACCTTCTATAATTTCTCTGCATTGACAGGAGCATGATTTAACTATAATTAAGTACTGCAAAAGCTAATCTTGTGATGCTACTTGCAACCGATGTAGACTGCTTTGCAACCTCTAGAGCTTCTACAATTTAGTGTGCCTTTAGAGTTTACAAATTTTATTTTATTGCATTTTAATTTGGGTCATTCCTCAAGCACATAGACATTGAGAAGTCCTGGGAATGCTGAATCCAGGCTGTTTATGTACCACTTACAATGGTTTTCCTTTATTCTTTTAATGGAATATACCTAATGGAATGAAGATCCCACTAACTGAGCACCTGACGGTAAGGGGTGAAGAGGGGATAACATGGGAAAATCATTGTGGGCCATTTAGGTGATAAGATGAACTGATGGTGAGGGATCGGTCCATTAAAAAAATATGTGATTGATGGGAAGATATACAGGCATAGAGAGCCAGGCAAATGGTGTCCCCTTGACTGGATTGGGAGATGTATAAGGTGGGTGAAAGATAAGACATAGGTTGGGAAAATTGGGAAGCCATGGTGAATTAACAAGAGATGACGGTGGAATAAGGATGCTGACATGAACATATGGTTGTTAATGGGGAATTGGTGACTTTATATGGGTAAATAATAGGTAGACATGATGGATGTCACTGTGTATCTGAGGGGTTACTAGGAGGCACAGACATCTGAGGGGAAGGCATGGAGTAGAAGTTGGTAGCCGATATGGGTATTTGCTGTAGAGATATTAGAAAGCATGGGAAGTATGGCTTGTGACATGGAGAGCAGCTTGGGAAATAGGCAGCGCTGATGCGGAGACCTGGGGATGATAAGGAGATATTGTGCTGAAGCGAAATGGAGGAAAAATGAGGAGGATTAGGTTACATTTTAGGCAATACCTGTTGGGCCAATGGGAGACAGAGATTGAGCAGGGAGAGGCATGGCTAGTTACTGGGAAGAAAGTTGTGGTCAAGAGGGTGCCACACTTGAAACTAAATCACAAAACCTAGAATAAAAACATAAGTTCGCAACTATAATGAAAGAAAAATGGGGTGTGAAATGTGACTCACTGCATTACTAGCATTTAGATGAGATTTGAAGGATTTAAAGACATATTTCAAAGATTTTTTTAAAAATTGCTTTTCAAAATTATTAAATGCACTGAAGTCGAGATTGCTGACATGTGAGATGGTCCATTTCCTAAACATCAAAATCAAAATAAATTAGGTGTAAGGCCCAGCGAATGTCGTTGCCATTGTGGTTCAAAATTGATGTGAAGGCAGTGGGATAGGATACATTGTAAGAAAGAGTCGTAATGCTATGCATGTTAATTTGCAATTCAGAGGCACGCTGTCATACACGGAGTGAATTGTGCTGTCATTTTCTTCTGAAATATGGCTTAGTATCCACTATGACCTGGAGTGACACTGCACTGTTATGTTATGTTAGTATGAATTTGTAGAGCGCACGTTCACCCCAGGGTTTCTTGGCGCTGTGTGCCGCTGGGGAACCCGTCCTGGCTTTCCCTGTGAGATGGTCCCTATTGGGCATCCCCCAAGGTGAAGCCAGGGTTCCCCGGCAGCGAGGGGGCCGTTGTGGAAGATTAAGCAAGCTATTGCCCAGAGTTGCAGAGTGGGACCCATGGTTAGAGAGGCACCGAGGCGAGATTTATCGAGCCCGCTGACATTGGTTCCGTACCCTGCCGCGTCGGGAATTGAACCCTGGTCCCGGGCCGACCTCTGCTTCTGAGTCTGCCGCCTCTAACCGGTGAGCCACACTTCTCTTTGTATGCACTGGTTGACTATCCCAAGGCTATGTCCAGTTAGTTTTTTTGCAATTAAGAGGTGAATAGGTTAACTATGTTAAAGTCAAATCAAGCAACAAAAAGGTACAAGTTACTTTTTCATTCAAGTTCTTCCTGTATCAAATCCTTTAAACTCAGTCTACTTTGTCTAAGTAATGTTCATGTGAAAAAATATCCAAACATCATACCTCTGTTTGATTTATTCTCTGTAGATTGAAGTGTTTCAACCTGAACAGTACATAATATTTCCATAGCGTAAAGTTCACAATGGGGTTTCCTAGTGGATCCACAGTTAATTGTTCCAGTCGACGAACCTGAGCCAAAGCGTTAAACTGTTGAAGTGTGGTGAGGTTTGTTTCTTTGAATTTGAGGTGCTGCAATGGAAATCCCAAAATCCATATTATTAATAAAGGTTGAATTATATATCAATACTTTTAACACATCATTTAGAACACCTCCCGTTCGGACACTTCTGGATTAAATGTTTTTTAACACCAAACCTAATAGTTGGTAAACCCAAACATTTAAGAAAAGACTGAGTTCTTGTGACTGATAAATAGGGGGACAGGTATGATGAACAAAACCGCCCAATGTTATACAGATGTGCTGTAGGACATGGTTCTGTGTGTTCTGTTTTTTTTAGTCAAATATCAAAGGTAACATAGAAAACCTAAATGTAGACCGTAGGTCTCAAATGCTTTTTAGATCTTTGAACTGAAATGGAAATGTAGAGCACATTTAATTCAATTAACTTCCCTCTCATTTGAAGGATACGCCATACCAGCTGCAGTTTGCAACTAGAATATCATTGCCTAAATAGTCTGACAAAAATATTGCACCCAAAGTATAATCTACAAAACATCATCCCATTGAAGTTAATTAAAAAAAATCTACAAGCAATGAAGTGACATTTTGTAAACGATATTTAGGACATTATATTTCTTTCAGATGATTTTTAAGTAACAATATTCTACCATGTAACCCAGCAGCGGCGTTTGACTCTCTTTAATTCAACTGGGCCAAAGCTGTACTTCTCAGAGAATGTTTCTGGTTACTGTACTATTTCACTGCAGTTATATAGTGTTTCTTTTTAATCCATTTTTTTCAATAATCTTCAAGTGAAAATATAAATTAATTATGAAATATTTCTATACGTGAATGTATGTATATTTTGTAAAGGAAATATTTTTACAGTACGGGAAACAACAAATTACTCATTAATCTATTGTAATAAAAACATTGCTAAAACATTTTAACATCATGATAAATCAAATGTATATGTCATTCACACAAGTTTGTAGGTTACATGCCTATTTTAAGAAAGTTAGTTATTAATTTCAGGGGAGGCGAGTCTACCACAAGGTATCAGACCTAAACGTGTCATGGTATAACTCAGTTTCAGTAACTTAAACCCGGGCACAGCCCCCTGGTAGCTATGGCACAGAGCAGTCAGGCTTATCTTTGAAAAATGTGTGAATTATTTAGCAGTAACAGAACAGTTAAAAAGTTAAAATGCAGAATAATAAAAATATCCATGACCAATTTATAAAAATAATTCAACATTTAATGAGGAAAATAACAAAAAAGGAGAACCTGACAAACCATTCTTTTACGTTTTAAGTCAAAACCTTCCCTTTTTCTGCTACCACGGCCTCAGGGGCAGCATTTAGGGGCCAGGACTCCCTCAAAAAGAAGCCACAAGCAGTGTTCAGTACAGGTACAGTAACTCTGGTCAGCTTGGCACTGCAGGAAAAAAGTCTCTTATGGTTTTTTGTGTCCCTGCAGGTTACAGTTCAGCCACTGACATTTGGAGTCCAAAACGTAGTCCTGACTACAAGTGGGAGCAGGACCAGTTCTTCATGTTTCAACACAAATCTCTAACAGCAGGTCCAGTTTTCTTCTGTTCTTCCACAGGTCCATATAGTTTTATGATGAGTTGTGGGTGAGGTGCCATTTTTATAGCCAGTGGTAGGGGTTGATTCCTGGACACTGCTTAACCAATGAGGAAAAGGTTCCCAAGGGCAAGCCTTCCCACGTTTGCAGTAGATCATGTTTGCCTTACTGTAAACTATCCCACAGCATACTATTCTAAGTAAAATCCAAGATGACAGCCTTTCTGCCCTTACAGGTGGTGGCTTGTGTGCCAGTCATGGAAATGAGAAATGCCCTCCCCACCAGGTACCCAAACTGGTTCTGAAATCAGCTTCCTCTCCCTGTGGTCTGGTGCCAAATTTGCTAAAGAGAGTTCAGGAGACATAATGCTCCTCTTCCCCACGACTTCCATTACACTTAAATATGAATAAAAAGACCTTACTTACCCTGGTACCATTTAAGTAATGAAGTTCATGAATCCTCCCAAGCTGGCATTCCTGGGCTGATTTATGACACAAACCCTTCACTCAGGCCTTCCTTCCAAAACGTCTATGCCACTTTTTCTGCTCTGGGAGCAGTTTACACACCTCTTTAGGGAGAAGCACTGATAGAGCCAAATGCCATCAGTCTACTGCTAATTAGCCAACTGGAGGTTCAGACAGACAGATTTATCTTTTTGAAGATCACTTGGCTTTTCAATATTTTTTCTAAATCCAACTTTACCACCAAAATAGATTTTTAATAAACATTAAAAATAGTGTTTGAATTATAGAATGTCACAAACCAGAGAATGTGGAGGTATGATTTTATTCTGAACTTTGTTTTTTACTCATAGGACAACTAGAATCCTTTACATTGCAAAAATGTTTTGGGGTCTATTCACTGTAAGTACACGCCAACATTAAATTCTTGCATATACCACTTTTAAATACTAAGAACCCACCCTCATGGGTGACTAGGTCAATTTAAGGGTGACTTCTTTACTATTTAAAAGTAGGGTTCTTTCCTGTCAAACAGGGTTAATTTTGATAGGTTTGCCTGCAGGTTAAAAAGCTGCAGGAGTCATGTCTGAAGCCACGTTTGCTTCTCAGCCTAGTGGATAGCACATGTGCTGCAGTCCACATGAAACATTTCGAGTCATTAGTGTATTTCCTGCACTATATACTTTCAGGGAATTGAAGTATGCCCATTAGGATTAGGTTGGTTTTACCACGTTAGCCAAATTTAAGAAAGTTTAAAGCATCAGAGCACATACACTGTGGCTGGAGAGCAGTGCCTTAGTGATCAGAGTTTAAAAACCAGCAATTTCCGTCAACCACAAATGGATCTTCAAATATAAATTGAAGTCATCCAACATGGTGAAGTTTGGTTTTTTAATTGCCCAGCTGGCAACTGCCTCAGAGAGGGACTGAATAAACCAGCTGCATGGACCAGAGGGGCGGTAAAGGAGCACCCCTGAAAAGGTGAATGTCCGTGTCAGAGTGATAGCGAAAGCCATGCTTCCGCATTCTGGGAGTTGCAGGGGTTTTTGGAAGCACTTAAACCCTTCCTTCAGGGAGAATGCAATCCCCCCACCTTTCCTAACTGGCTGGTCTCCCCTGCATATAAAGAAACCAGGGGGCAGGGCTTGGGTAATGTCGGGCCCTGAATCTGCACCGAGCCAGGTTGCCATCAAAAATAGTACATCCGTTTTTTCCTCTTCTAGGAAGGTAAAAAGTTTCAACTTGTGACCAGGCAACGATCTGCAATTTATCATATACACGTGCCAACTGGTCGTTGTGCTGCACAGCATCATTTGTCTGCACTTTTATATCAATGGTATAAAAATTCTCTATATAAACAGTTTTTCCTTTTTACTACCTAAACTAGGGTTTAACTCTACACTCTCCTTAATTTTGTGCCTTCACTGTCTAGTCCTTGGATCAGGTTAGTTCCACCAAATGCGATGCAGTGCACACAACGACATTTGTTTTATTTATTTATATGTTTACTTACCTGTTATAGTACGTAATAATCCATACATTACAACCCCCCCACCCTGCCCCTCCCCCTGCCTACGTCACCGCCCTGCAGTAACACCTACTACCGGCCATGCCTGCCTTCCACAGGGTCTCTCTTGGGACAAGGTCGAAGGCAGTGCAGAGGTCAACTAATCCTATACAGAGCTGACCACCTACCAAGGTGACATACTTCCAATGCATAACCTGTAGTCAAAATCCTTGATCGAAGGTACTGCTTGGAGGGGGCTTGTTAGACATACACCATTTACCGGTTCACACAACCTATCTCGCAGCTTTTGAGAACTGTCAATAATTGTAATTGGCCGATCGTTAGATGGCAGGGATTGTGAACCCTTCTATCTCGGTCTCAGCCCAGGAGGGGGGTGGGATGGGGTGGAGGGTGATTCTTGTAAAATACAATTAAAGTACTTGGCAAAAAACGAGCCCCAAATTGCCTTTTCTCCTTAGAAGAAGTCTTTTGGCACTTTATCTAACCCTACTGCTTTTTCCCGAAGTGATCAGTCAATGGCTTTTATGACCTCCCTCACAGTAATTAAGAGAAATTTGTGCACGGTTAGTTCGGATGTAGCCTCCCTACACAGCTTGTTTTCTGCACTGCCAGGCTCCACTGGCATAGTAGCAGGATCCCCAATACAACCAGAATGGGTCCTTACCTTGTCCTTTTCCCCTTACAAATAATTAATCTTTTTTGTGGAACAGTCTTTGATGACGCATTCAAATGTGATAAGAAAAAAAACATTAATGTAGTAGGTAACTTCTGGTCAAATGCCAGGAAGTGGTGTTCTTTTTATTTTACTACTTGCACTAAAATTAGCATCTACTTGTAAAATATTAAAATTTTCTTAGATGCCGAGGCACCTGACTTGCAAAGAAGGATTTCAGAGAACTGATCATTCCTAACAAGTGAGAGATTTTCAACTTTATGCATACTATATACTGTTTCCCATGTAATTCCCATCATCATCAGTTGTGGTCCATTCCAGTTTAAAGCAATGTTTTCCATCTAGAGATTGTTCAGGTGTAAGTATAGTATGCTTTCTTAAATGAAAACAAATTGAGGGTAATGTTATTGTTGTATGTACTTTATTTGATAAAATAATTATCATAAAAGCATGTGCATCCTAAAAACATATTTTAAAAGAATCATTATACAATACAACATGATAAATGAATCCATCTGAACATTATACATCATATAAAAAATATGTACTACAGAATCATTAAAAGGCTATGAATAGCCATAAAAACAATGCATCAGGGGATGAACATGGGCACAACCTGGCTGCTACTTGTCGCTAGAAGCTTAGATCTTATTAGCCATGCGCAGCCCAAATATTTTGCTACACCACAGACCAAGGAAAGAGAGGAGGTGTCAGTTTTTAAAATACGTAATGCCACCCGCTAATTCTTGGAACCAAGCTTTTTGCAAACGGGTTTAAGCCATTTGGTTCTAGCCATCTTGTATGCTGGGCGCGCGAAGAGGAAATGGGCGGTAGACTTGTTGGGAGCTGCGCAGCCTGGACAAGAAGCAGATGATGGATTACACCGCTTCCAGGCAGCTGTCGTTTCATTTAGCGGAAGGGTCCCAATTCTCAACTTCATGTAGAGTGCCCTGTCCCTTGGATTTTATTTTATTTTTTAAAGTTTTTATTAATTATTAAAAATACACACAGTGGCAAAAGAAAGAACAAATCTTAGTCATTTCCTTTGATCCAATCCTCAACCGGTAACCAAATATTTGATGCCGTCTGTCGCCTCCTCCTGCCCTTAAGGGAAAAAACTGAGAATTCAAGCCTATGAATGGCCAAAAATCTAGCTCGCCAATTCAAAAAGGTGGGAGCTTCAGGGGATAACCATTGAGAGGTTATACACAGCCGAAGTTGAGTCATAGCAATAAATAGCAAAGCAGATACATATCGCGTATTGCTAACAGCCTCCCCACTATCAGGATCCCAGCCAAATATCGCCAGTTTGGAAGTCAGATTACACCTGATCTTACGCCTAGTGTTAATAAAACCCTCGATATCTGTCAAAAAACTGGATAGGGAGGGACAAGAAAAGAACATATGGATAATATCCGCCGCATATAACCCACACCTTGCACACAAATCTCCCCTGCTTCCCCATTTTGAGATTTTTGCCGGTGTATAGTATAGGTCCAACATTCCCATATAGCTTTGGGCTCGAGGGATCCAGAAACCAGAACCTCACTGGCAAGCTCAAGCACCGACGTTAAATCTATGCAAGTCTTTCCAAGCTTACCTTCCCATTTAGTGCTCTGGGCAAGCATATCATCAGGAAGAACAGACAATAAATATTGATGTATTATGCCAATTCTAACTCTTTTATGGATCAATTCTATAATGGGAATTTTGTCTAGTATGGCTGGTACGACCTTCAATTGCCTATAAAGAAAACTTTGAATCTGTAAATATTTTTAAAAATCATGTGGTAACAATTCAAATTTATCCTTTATAAGACCATAAGGTAACACCAGCCCTTCCCCTACACAATACCCTATTACTCGCACTCCCTGTGCTTGCCATCTGAACATAGTAGATCCTGAAAAATACCAGGCAGAAGTCGAGCAGCTTTAAAAGGGGTATAAATAGTAATACTTGGCATACATAGTTTCTGTCTGACTTTCTGCCAAATGGTAAATGCAGCTATAATAACCTTAAATCTTGTTCTTTTGCAGTAGCGTGGCTCTAGCACCTCCAACAAAATGCCCTTAACCCCTTCTCCCAGATCTTTCCGAAAAATAGTCGGACGATTACATAATGGGACCACAGCTTTATCTCCGAGTAGTAATATTCCCAGTGACTGGGCCATCACTGCCCAGTAGTACAAAGCCAGATTAGGCACTGACCAGCCCCCACGATCCCGTGGAAGGCACATAAACTTGGCTGCTCTGCGAGACCGTCTATACCCCCACAAATACCTACAGCAGACCCTGTGAACCTTGCTCAAACTGCTTTGGGAAAATTCTAAGGGAATAGTCCTAAATAAATATAAAAACTTAGGAAGTATTAACATTTTATGGACACTACACCGCCTATAAAGAGAAAGATGAAGATGATCTAAGCGCTCTAATTTAGTATTCGCCGCCTCGACCACTGGAAGAATGTTTAAATCCAGAATAGTTTCAACAGCAGCAGTTATAGAAACTCCTAAATACATAGCTTCGGTAACCTTCGGGGCACCACCTGAGTTTTGGATAAGTTTAGCTTGTACCTAGAAACTGCCCCGAATTGCTCAGCCAGATCCTTCAGTGTACTAAAAGCAGATGAAACATCGGATGTTAAAACAACGATATCATCTGCATATGCTAATGCACAATAAATAGCATCCCCAGCCCTTATTGGTACTATGCCCTGATCGCCCTCTATTCTACTCAGAAATTGATCAATATATAGGGCGGACAGCAGGGGTGAACACGGACACCCCTGCCGCGTGCCTCTACTAATAGAAAAACAAATAGTTTGTTGGCCAGAGATACGGAGTGTAGCTTTTGGAGAGGAATAAAATGCCTGAATCGCCTGTATGAATTCAGTAGGAAATCCCTTCCACTGAAGTACGGCCCACAAGAACCCCCAGGAGACCCTGTCGAACACCTTCTCGGCGTCCAACGGGATCACCCCGAGGGGAGAGGCCCTGACCTGTGCCCAATCTAGAAATGCTATGACACGTCTAACATGGTCTGCCGTGTCCCGCCCAAGAATAAATCCATGCTGTCGCAAGGAGACCAAAGGCGTAATTACCTGCGATAACCGGGCTGCAAAAATTTTCGAATAGATTTTAGAGTCACTGCTGGTAAGTGAAATCGGTCGGAAAGATGACGGTAACAGTTCTAGTTTACCCTTTTTTTTTTAAAACAAAACTATAGTGGTGTCTTGCCACTATTCCGGCACTATACCCTTCTGCGCCGCTCTAAGTACGTTAGGGAGATCCTGTCGGATCTCTCCCAAAAATACCTTATAAAGCTTGAGTGGCACAGCATCTGGACCGCAGGCCCTGCCATTTGCTAAAAACTTTACGGCGGTCTCAACCTCCTCCCATTGAATTGGGGCGGTCAAGACTTCACTCTGCTCCAGGGACACCTTTAGAGTGTCTAACCCAGAAAAAAAAACCTCCACTGCAATCCTCCCTATCTGGGACCTAGAAATATCCTCCTTATACAGATTAGAATAATAAATAAAAAACGCTGCATTAATACCCTCCGGAATACCGTGAACTACATCCGTTAGATCTTGGATTTTTGTTACACGTTTCTGTACATTTCGGGGAACAGCGTTTACAACGCAACTTTTACCACGCACTACCTTTACCACGCAACTTTTACAATGCAAGTCGTTACAACAACTTGCGCTGGGGGGCGCTGTAGGATTGGGAATGGTTTAATTTACTATCCAAAACCTTCCCTACTATCCACGGGGACTGGAGTTGGAATAGTAAATTAAATTATTCACTATCCAGCGCCCCCCAACGTAAGTCGTTGTAACGACTTGCGTTGTAAAAGTTGCGTGGTAAAGGCATGCTTTGTAAAAGCATGCCTAGTAACGACATACATCCGTACACTTCTCTGGTGAAGTCTCTTAGCAAGAACCCTGCCAGAATTCTCCCCAAACTCATACATCTAAGTACGATATTGCAAATATTTTGAAGCGAGGTCTTGTCCAAAAGACTCCAACAATCCTGCCATTGGTATCGCTACCTCCTGTTGACTAGATTCTATGTCAAATCCCTGCTTGATTTTACTAGCGAGTTCAACTTCTGCCTCCCTTAAATCTTGCATCCGTCTCTGAAGCTGCTCATTATCTGATTTTCACCTGTAAGAAGAGAAACTTTTCGTCTCCCCCCGCAAACCGGCTTCCAGAGTATCCCACATTATCTGATCTGTTGCAGTGCCCCTGTTGATTTTTAAAAATTCTTTCAGCCATTTCCGAATATGGGCGCAATAACCCTTATCAAATAATAATTTTCTTTCAAAACTCCATTCCCGGGGAGATTTTCTAGTTCGAGGCCACGGACATTCAGCTACCAATGGGTTATGATCCGAGATGATCCGGGGAGAAGAAATAATAGAAGAAACAGCTGCCACCTGCTCAGAAAGAAAAATATAATCTAATCTAACATATTTATTGTTGGGGGCTGAATAATAAGTATACTCATCAACCATAAATCTATAGCTCCATGCTCTTGAAGTAAAGTCTGAAGTGCTTTAAAGACCTTTGGTTTCCTACCGACATAGTTACAATCCTTAGCAATATTAAAATCGCTTGTTAAATTAATGTTCATATCACCACAGAAAAAGAGCGGGCTCAGCCAAGTGACCAATTCAACATTTAAGTACTTCACCGCCTCGGGATCGTCTAGATTAGGACCATAAAGTGTACAAACTGCAAGAGCCCTACCACCAATTAACAGTTCAGGAATGGCCCATCTGCCCATACGGTCTTCCCTAGCCCTTTTACATGCCCCGACTCCCCGTCTCATCAATATAGCTACCCCTCTTATCATTGACGACTGTTTAGAACATACTATCAAATCGAACCCTGGCAGCTTCAAGCATCCCCGCCTCCCCCATGGAATATGCATCTCCTGTATACATAATATATCAGGGTGCATAGCTTGTACTATTTTCGAAAACATAGCCCGCTTCCTAGCATCATTAAGGCCACAAACATACCATGTACCCATGATAAGCTTATCCAGCCCCACCAAAACAATCCATAGTCAGCCTGCTTTTTGGCTTTCCCAATTTTTTGCCTATACCACAAAATGACCATACAAGCATTTGAACAAATTTTAATGCCATTTATGCAAACGTTTTCACAACCCTGCTTAATCTTGTCTCTGCCACACACCCCCTACACCCACCCCCCCAAACCCCGGACCACCCCCGCCCCCAAAACCACCCCACCATCACCCCCCATCCCTTACTACTCCCTTAAGTGGTTTCCTTATGATGGAAAGTGCTGGTGACTCACTCCCACACGGGTTCTTTCAACCATTCAAAAAAATATAGAAAGCAAGAAGGAGAAGGACTAAGGACCTCAAGCGCTATACATTCATCAAAAAAAGAAGGAATCTGACTTGGATACCAGAAAAAAGCTTCCCTCAAAAAACACAACCCCAAAAAAATTGTTATCCGGACCAGCTAGAGTGCTTAGCCTCATCTCCCTTCCCCTCTACCTAAGTAGAAATAAGATGCTGAAGCATCCCCAGGACAGCTACTCGCATGACCCCCAATATTATACCTTAGAAAGAAATTCCTTGGCCTGTATTTCGGATTAGAAGAATTTGGTCTGACCTTGGTGAATGATTTTTAACTTAGACAGGAACAGTAAAAAGGCCTAGGCCTCTTTCGCCTGAAAGGGAGCGATCAGCTGACGGAGCTGCCACCTCCGTTCCACTGTCGCAGGACAAAAATCAGGACGGACAAAAAAATCGCAGCCTTTGCTGCGCCTTTGTCTATCCGGCCTTGCAAGATCATACAACATTTCCCTTGCTAGAAAATTGCTAAGGCAAATTAAGATTGCACGAGGCTTATCCCCAGTCTTTTGCAGTTGTTTGAAGGGGAATCGATGAGCCCGAAGGACTTCCAGCTGCCAGTCCCACTGTACAGTTTCCGGAAATGCCTCCTTGAACAGCTCTACCACAAATTGTCTGACATCTTCCCCTTCAAAACCTTCCGGAACACCTAAAATCCTAAGATTATTTCTTCTCACCCTATTTTCCAAATCAGTTAATTTCCATAATATGTCCTGCTTCTGTGCCCCAATCAGCTCAACAGCGCTCTTCTGTGCCAGAAATGAGTCCTCCAGATTGGAAATTCACTCCTCAGCTTCCCCAATTCAAGCAGCTATCTCAGTACAAGTTTTTGCAACTCTCCGAACAGAGTTCTGGACTCTTCGGCAAACCCCCTGAGTACGGGCATTCTCTTGACATGATTCCTCTAGATGAGCGATGATCGTTTGATAAATAAGTGAAAGCGTAATCTCAGAGGGGGGTACACCAGTTTCTTTTTTTTTTTTTTTTTTTTTTGAAAACCTTTATTGTGCATCAAATCAGTACAAATACGGGCCTACAACCTTCCGGCCGGCCACGCTAACAATTGAGCGTCAATGCAACTTTACGACGACACAGCAATATCTTTGTTATAGGCAAGCATTAAACGAGTTACACTGTAATCACCATATTGCCATGTCTCAGGATCGGTGAAGGTTAATTTTAAGGTTTTCATCGCGACAATGAAGTTCAGGTCGTACTGCTCCGTACTAATACAAACAAGAAGAAGAGAACTAGGTCCATGTAGGTGGGACTCGACAACAAACATCCATATCAATCAGTGCGGCTCGCAACATGCAAGTTCCAGCCAGAGGACGGCCACACAGTATGCATACCCCAGGAGAGGACGCAACATCCCAACCAACACCGCGCCACCACCCATCCCCCAGTCTGCCTAACACGGGCCCAGGAAAGATAAAATTATATAAAAACAAAAGGCACCATAGAAATAAACACCAACTAAAACGTACCCCCCCACCCTACACACATGCAGAGGCTACGGCCTACCCCCCCCCCTAGCAGAGTGTTTCATGTCCCCAAAAAACCCGAAATGTAGTAAGAAAAGAGAAATTGAGAAGAAGAAAGAAAAGGAAAAGGAAAGAAAAAGAAGCACATTTCACATAAGACCGGAGGAGGGCCAATCCAGCATGTCCGATGCAATGAACACACGGATAGCAACGTTACCCACGGCCGCCCGACCCCAGGCCCCGACCCAGTACCCAATCGATCTGTACCTCCAACAAGTTACGTCCACAGTCCCGGCCATACACATAGAAAGCAGCAGCACAATCGAAAACAACATCAACCCTGTCCCCTTCGAACCGGCGTGTCAACAGGGTCCAAGTCCAGATCAGCCAACGTGGATGAGGAGGGCTCCGGTGAAATCCAGTGCTGGAGTCGAGGTGCTCGCGACGGGGCAAATTGTTCGAAAGTTCGATGACATGGGGCACAAGAGTTCTTTACGGCCAAACCGAAATCCACACCACTGGGCGCAAGACCAAATAAAAGTTCCAGCGTAGCAGCCCGACGGGGCCCAAACGGCAAGTCCAGAATGATGCGAGGAAGCATGTCGCCAGAGAACAAAGGAGAAGGGCAACATGGCGTCCGAGGCCCGAGCAACGGCCCCAGCGAAGAAGCAGTGCCGCCGGACCCTCGCGAGGCGGAGCCGAGGGACACCACAGCAGTCATGGAGGTGCGCCCATCCATCGCCCCGGTACACTCCAGAGCGGGTGATCCACCTTCAACCGATGGAGGATGTGGCGCAGTGCGCAGAGCTGAGGGGCAATCGTGACCAGCTGGAAGGATCTCAGTGAGCCGGACCCCCAAATCGATAGTAAGGACACGGAAGGCCATACGCAAGTCCACAATTGCTTCTAGGACATCACGCAGCCCCAGCGGAGGATCCAGAATGGGATATGCGCAACTGGCCACCATCTTGTGTGCACGGCTGTGGAGCGCCATGAAAGCAAGCCTTACCCGTCAACGAGCCGCCCCCGAAGGTCTGCGCAATGTCAGCAGGACACAGCTGGCACTGGGATGGGAAGGCAGCCTGTCAAAAGGGGGCTTCATAGACCAGGGAGCCGGCAAAACAGGGAAATCCACTGGCAGATGTAGGAATGTAGACGCGGAAAATGGCGTCCGCCGTGGGAGAGTGCAACAAAGAAGCAATCCCGGCCCTCATCCAGCGAGGCCGGGATACACTGAGTGAAGGCGACACAATGTTGCAGGGGAGGCGCGCTGGGCAGCCAAGCCGGGAAAAGCTGCAGTGAGAAAGCCCAGCGCCAGCCCGTGGAAGCAGGCCACCGGCTCCTCCCCCACCGCTGCGGCCGCCGCTGTTGTTGTCGCCGCCGGCCGTCTCCGCACTCGATGTCCCTGCCGTGGCCACTCAAGAGGCCGGGGTGGAAGCGGAGGCTCTACACCCCCGGGATCGCTCCGCTTTCGCCGGAATCCGTCGCAGCGGGAGTGGGAGCGTCTCCGAGGTAAGTGGGGTTCGCGGAGGTGCAGGATTAGGGTCAGGATGTCGAAGAAAGGCACCCGGGTTGACGGAGCCGAGGCGCTAGGCGGCCATCTCGGCTGCTGGCTAGGCTCCTCCTCGGTACACCAGTTTCTTGATCTTGCTTTGAAGTTGATGCCCCATCATCATTAAGCAAATTGACCAGACCAAAAGGACTTTGTATCTCTGAATCCTCAAATTCAGGGCCCCTTACTCTATGCCCAGCCCCTTTACGAATTGTGCTGGGATGCTGAGGACCCAAACCACTATTCAGAATCTCATTCTGCCTCCAATCCCCCATATCACTGCCATCATCAGTCCAGTCGGGATCAAAATTCTCCACATCCAGAGATGAGCCAGTATGCTCAGATAAAGATTTTTTTTTCTCGCCTTCTAATTCTTTAGAGAGCTGGTTAGTGATATCTGTAACTTGATTAGGGCCTGCGGGCGTTTTATCCAAAATTATACTAGGTGCAGGCGCAGGCGCACTTGTCTGAGCTAAAACTTCACTTCCTGTTTGAACTACATTTCCCACAATGCAGTTCACCGGAATACTGGAATCTGTACTGAATTCAATTCTTGAGGGATTTTGCACAGTATTATCTGCCAGTACCACCTGTCCAAGCACATCTGGTGTCTTCTCTGTTTTGTCCTGAGCTAACTAGATTTCCAGAGCTCGCCGGTGCAGAAAGCATGACCACAGTCTCTACCACTGTACTTTTCAACATATCTTCAGAAACTTGGTCTGCTTGATTGGGTGTTGCAGCATAATTTTTAAATTTGGCGTTTACCTGGTTAAACAGCGCAGGTACTGTCTTCATGCTGCCTCTTTGATTAGAATCAGTCCGAGCTGAAGCATCTTTCTTCTCGCTGCTACTGTTTCCTTTCGCGAGGGTACCCGAGTCACTCCGACCCTCTCGTCCGTTCAGGGAAGCAGCAGCAGCAGCTGCCGCGGGACGAGCTCTTGCCACCAATGCTGCCTTAGAAATAACTTTTGGCGCCATACTGAGACCGCCGGAACTGAAATGCTGAGAAGACGGCACCGCACACCAAACTGAAAAGCGGTACGGCCGATATACGCTGCCAACACCAAGAGCTGAAGTGCAGGTAAACAACCTTTGCATTTCTCTCCAATGCACGTAGTTAGTTTAAGCCATCAGCCTGAAAAAGTCCGGCGGGGAGCAGCCTAGGGTGCTTGCATTCACGAGTGAAGTCTCCGTGCGGGAGAATGCCAGCTCACACAGCCGAATGCACGGCCACCATCTTGCCTCCAGCCCACCGCATCATGTGTTGTCCCTTGGAATTTGGATGAAATCTAGATAGGGTTCAAGTTTCCGAACAGGTGTGTGATCCATGAACCGCTCAGTGAGATTCCCCAAATTGGAATTACACATCTCTTCTACCTGTACCCATTTCCAGTATGCACTTTTTAAATCCTGCTTGGATGGAGGAATCTGATTGGCCCAAGCCTCCCCAAACCCTATATCTGATAAAAGCTGCTTAAGGTTAAAAATCCATTTCATATTATTGCCTGTATCTGCTGCTATTAGTTCACTACGGGCAGCAGCATAGTTGGTAAGCTCAGGGGTACTTCTTATACGTGCCCAGAATAGTAGAGGGCAGAGGCGTGCAAAGTCCTTAATAGAGCGTCTTCCCATTTCCTGATATAGGGGCTTCAATGGAGTAGAGGTTAGGAGAGAGACCAAGCCTCTAAGGAACTTGTTTTCAGATCTTACGAGATCGATGATATTCTCGAAGCCCCATAGTTCGGACCCATAGAGGGCCGAGGGTAACGCTTTGCCATCATAGACTGCAAGGGCCGGGGCAACTGGCCTACTTACAGAGAGTAGTTGTTCTCTTAAAATAGCCCCAGAGGCCCGTTTATGGCTGAGGAGCATCTTGGCCATATGGGAACTCCACTTCATAGAGTTGGTGACCCGGATTCCCAGATAGTCAAAAGACTCAACAGTGTCAAGTGAGGTAACATTAAGGGTGATGGCATTTCTAAAGCGTTTCGACGGGCATAATGTCATTAGCTTTGTTTTGCTGGTGTTAATTGACAGCCCCCAAGACACACAAAACATGCTAAACCTGTTTAGGAGTTTTTGCAGGCCACCCGGACTTTTATAGATCAGGAGGGTGTCGTCCGCGAATAGGAGGGTTGGAGTTTTCTCACCAGCCAAGGTAGGGGCGTCGGCTGGATCCTCTCTTAGATGAGGGTAATCGTTTTTCTGTTGCATGATCTTGTACAAATTTTTTTATTTTATTTATTTTGTTGAAAGCTTTGACAGGTCAATTGAAAATGGTGCATGGTTTATATTGGGAGCCAGTAAAGGGAAAGGAAGAGAGTACTCTGTTGAAAGAAATCCCACCAGCGTAGTGTTTCTTCCTGACTCTCACAACTCTAGAATTTTGCCCTCAACAGTCAACACACACCTGCTTAAAAATCAAAACCAGGGTGCATTTAAGCCCAATGGTGGACTCCTTCTATTTTAGGACCGGTCAGAGTGTGTGTCAGAGCCCTAGGCTGACACTATAGAACACTAAAATAGAAATAACTAGTCCAATATAAGGGCCACTTGGACTAATGCATTGGGGTCCGTTGTGTAATTCAGGAGCAAGGACAATTCTCCACAATTACCAATTGCATGGGAATGTAAAGCAAATCAGATGTGATGCATCTATTTTACTTCTGGTATGTCAGAGAAATAGTATAGCAGGCTCCTAATCCAGGAGTAAATTAATAAGGTATTGGGGGGCTTGACATCTTTTACACAATTTATCGACCCAGCCCAAGCCAACTGCCAGCAGAGAGATTAAAACAAGAAGCACACGAGAGACAGAAGACGGTGAAGCAATGAAATTAAACTGGGTGGTTGCTGTTCTGACGTTTGTTAGCACATTTCCCTGTGATCACATACATTTTTCAAGAAGTGATCCTTATCAGACTATATCTTCTCCTTGCTCAGTGGCTCCTCTGAGAAGGCTGCCTGCAGAAGGCACTGGAATGTATATAAAAGGGCTGGAAATTGGTGGCTGGAGTTGGAAAGCAGAAAAGTGTTCCTTAGCCACAAGGCTATTCTTAACCATGATGGATGTTAATTTGCAACTGCTTCTGGCAGGCTCTCGCCATTCTCTCAAGCTCAAGTCTCTGCCAGTTTGATGCTGCACATAAGCACTTTCTCTGACACTTACACCCCTGCCCAAAGTAATGCTAAACAGTTGAAGCGTAGGACTTTACTGATGTATTATGGGTTGGGCGAAAAAGGTCATGATTCACACACAATGCAATTAAACTAAATGAATAAATAGGGAGGTCATAGGACCCGTACCCTCCAGATATGCCCCCGCCGCCCAACAACCCTAGACATGCAAGACCCCACATTTGAAATCACCAGAGATTCAGGTGGGGTTAAAAAGGCCATGTTTATTCACACATTGTATAAACATGACAAGCAATAACATGCATATCAAAATCACAAGTTATAACATAACTACATTTATGAGCATATCAGCTCAGTGAGCATATCAGCTCCATGAGCATATCAGCTCCATCACCTTCCCAACCCTAAGGGAGGAACACCATCTGGTTCGCATCTCGCAACTGGGTATCCTACGCCAAGTGCCGTGCACCTGCCCCATAGAGTGGTGGGTCCCGCCCTTCTAACCTTGTCCGCCATTACCGGGGCCCACCTCTCGACCACCAGGCTGCCCGGAGTCGCCCGGGAAGCTCGAAATCTGTCGCCCTAGCCTCCCCAGCTGGTGGTCACTTCCTCCCAGTGGAGAGCTTGCCATATCCCCCCTCAGAGCTGGCCAATAGAGCCAGGCACGCGGGCTCCCATCCATCTTGTTTAGCGACTATTTACTGATCGCAGGTCTCTTCTCCGCAGAACGCCCCTCAAACCATTAATCTAAGGGACGGGTGGGTGGGAATTTCGGAAAGCCGGCCTGGATCTCGAGAATGACCAGGGGCTGGCGAGAGCAGTCAGGTATCCAGGAGTGATAGCGGGAACAGAGACCCCAGTCACAGTGAGTTGACCCTAAATAGGCCCAGAGACTCCACCCCTGACCCTCGGGTCACGCGATATCGCCAGGGCGGAAATGGGTCGGCCGGACGCCGATTGGGCCGTCCGCCCAACCAACCACCAGAGACCACGAGCGGGCGGGGTCCGGAGAGGCCGGGTCCTAAGTGCGCGCGTCGTGATTCTCCACGCTTGTCATAGGACCCGTACCCTCCAGATATGCCCCCGCCGCCCAACAACCCTAGACATGCAAGACCCCACATTTGAAATCACCAGAGATTCAGGTGGGGTTAAAAAGGCCATGTTTATTCACACATTGTATAAACATGACAAGCAATAACATGCATATCAAAATCACAAGTTATAACATAACTACATTTATGAGCATATCAGCTCGGTGAGCATATCAGCTCCATGAGCATATCAGCTCCATCACCTTCCCAACCCTAAGGGAGGAACACCATCTGGTTCGCATCTCGCAACTGGGTATCCTACGCCAAGTGCCGTGCACCTGCCCCATAGAGTGGTGGGTCCCGCCCTTCTATCCTTGTCCGCCATTACCGGGGCCCACCTCTCGACCACCAGGCTGCCCGGACTCGCCCGGGAGGCTCGAAATCTGTCGCCCTAGCCTCCCCAGCCGGTGGTCACTTCCTCCCAGTGGAGAGCTTGCCATATCCCCCTCAGAGCTGGCCAATAGAGCCCGGCACGCGGGCTCCCATCCATCTTGTTTAGCCACTATTTACTGATCGCAGGTCTCTTCTCCGCCACAAGGGTGGCCAAGACCCACAGGTCTGACACCCTCCCCACCTGCGTTCAGAATAAATGAAAAGAGTTCTTGGATAAACGTATCAGTTCCATAGTCCGACAAATGCACCCCATCCTGGTGGTACATTGCTTCTCCGGAAATCATCCGGTGCTGGAGGTAGCGCAAGCGGCCCTTCACTGAGCACAACCTTGCTAGTTCACCATTCAATCGCCTCACCGAGACGTTCAAAGATCTTGGACGCACTCCTGGGCCCCATGACCTGCGCAATATCATGCCAGACCAGACTAGTTTCGTTGATGGGAACACATGTCCCAGCCAGACAAACTCTGCTAGTAGGGCTTCCTTGACAGCCAAGCGCCCCCTGTCGACCATGTCGTTGCCTCCCAAATGCAGGATAATCCAATCCGGCGATTTATGCTCTCGTGCCCTGAGCTCCTCGACGATCCGCCTCAAGTGTCGGATCCGCATCCCTCCAACGCCATGCCATACGAATTCAGTCTCGCCCAATGCGGCCGGTTTCACCACCTCTCTTCGCTGCAAGCGCACCGCCGCGCTACGCACGAAAGAGTGCCCCGATTACCCATACCACGGAAGCGGGCATACTAATCAAAAGGAGAGAGATGGAACCTTTAGACACTGCACACATATGCATAACAATAATTCAGGCCTTACATATCGTTTGTAACAATCAGAGGTCCAGCGACCTACACCTTTCACCATGGTGGGAGGCAGACCCGCCCCAGCCGTTAAAGTCGCGGCGCCATTCCTAAAGGAATGAGAAGAATAACCCGCTGCTCCCAATCCAAGGTTCCCCATGGCCAACTCAAAGACTGCCTTAAATTGGTATTGAGACAGGCAATCCCCGTTTTCGTGGACGAAAAGAGCCGATCCCCCCCTGTGGGGCGTCGGGCTAGATACGCCTGCATCTGGGATACGGGGCAGGCAGCTATCCCTGGGGCAGGCCGCAAATGGATGTTGGCCCCCTTCCCTGTTTGGTCTGTTTTGGACTGTCTCCACCGCAACACTAGGCCCCCCGGGGAGAAGGAGATATCCTTGAGCTGCAGGCCCCCCCGTGATCTACTCTGGAAGCCCCCACAATTTCACCCAGGCGAAAGGCCCCATAAAAAGCCAGGCAGAAGGCCGCCCCCAGCATGATTCCCTCGAATGGAGACAAGCAAATAACAGGCAGTACCCCCAAAATATCAATCAAGGTCGGGAGATCCAATGGCCTACGACAGTCCCGCCGTGTCCCGTCTAATCGGGCCCATCCCGCTAAGGCCTTCTTGATCAAGAATGAAGCCCCAGGATCCCGCTCCCCCGCCAATTTAGCAAAGAAGCCTATCGCCGCCAGGGAAGCCCTAGCATAGGACACTGTTTTGCCCTGATCCCGCAGAACCTATAAAAAGGCGTACATCGTTTCAGTTGAGAAGACCCTCTCCCCACCCGACTTTTCAAGAAATGCTTTGTAAACATTAAACTGCGACTGATATGCGCGTTTGGTGCGATCACTCAGAGCGGCACCTACCAGCCCCGCTAAAGCGGGGCTCCAATTTTCCATAGTGACGTAGGGAACGTCGTCATGCGCTCTTCCGCCTGCGGGTGGAACCTTCGGAAGTCCTGCAACTTGGAACGAGACAAAGCGTCAGCAGCATGATTATCCACACCAGGTATATGTGCAGCTTTAAAAGTCAAATTCAATTTTAAGCATGCCAACACCAACAACTTCAGCAACCTCAGCACGTGTGGGCAAGTCGCCCCTTGCCGATTTATAACCTGAACCACTGCCATGTTATCCGACCAAAAGGTCACGACCCTGTCCCTGAAGCGCTCTGCCCACACCGTAACTGCCACCCAGATGGGAAAGAGCTCTAAAAAGGCTAAGTTCTTAGTCAAGCCTGCTAAGTGCCACTCCGCAGGCCAGACCGCCCCACACCAGGCAGGGCCCAGGATTGCCCCAAAACCAACACTACCAGCTGAATCAGTGTATAATCCTAACTCCTTACTGGACACCGGTGGCGCGGGCCACACTACCCGCCCGTTGAAAACTGCCAGGAAATCCTGCCACACCTTGAGGTCCTCCTCCACCCCTGCTTTTAACCTCACCCGGTGATGCTTCTGGGTAAGACCCACCATCGCTCTGGCTATAGACCTCGAGAAAGGGCGTCCCATGGGAATGATCCGCAAAGCAAAGTTCAACTGCCCCACAAGCACTTGTAACTGGTGCAATGTCACCTTTTTACACACCAATGCTACCTCAATGGCTAGGGAAAAAGCCTTTACCTTATCCATTGGCAACCTACATTCACCCGCCACTGTGTCAATTTCAATGCCCAGGAAGGACATGCACGTGTCAGGGCCGACTGTCTTGCTCGGTGCCAGCGGCACCCCAAATTCCTTTAACATCGCCACCAGCTGGCTTAGGGCCAATGCGCAGGCATCCGACGATGTGGGGCCAATTACCATGAAATCGTCTAAGTAATGCACCACATCCGTACATCCTGACTTTTGCGAAAACACCCATTGCAGCATGGAGCTAAAGGTCTCAAAGTATTTGCAGGAGACCGCACAACCCATAGGCATACATCTGTCATAGTAAAATTGCTGTTGGACCTGAAAGCCTAGCCAATGGTAATCCTCAGGGTGTACCGGTAACAAGCGGAACGCTGACTCAATATCGGTTTTTGCCAGCAACGCCCCACGGCCTAGCTCCCTCACTTTCTGAACAGCAGCATCAAAGGACGAGTACTTCACTGAGCACTCCGCCGGGTCGATGGCATCGTTTACCGATGCACCTTTTGGTGCGGATAAGTTATGGATCATCCTGAACTGACCCGGCTCTTTTTTGGGGACCACTCCTAAAGGGGAGCAGACAAAGTTCTCCCAGGGAGGGTCCGGGAATGGGCCAGCTACTCGGTCTAAAGCCAGCTCTTTCTCTACCTTTGTGGCCACTACTGCGGGATGGGTTCTTGCTGAAACTTGGTTCCTACACTGAGTAATAGGAGGGACATGCGATGCTGGTATACGAAAACCTCTGGAAAATCCTTCAAACAACATCTTGGCAGCTGCCCTATCCGGATAACTACCCAGCCAAAAGATTAATTTCTCAATGTCGACAGGAGTAGGCAGATTAGACTTGGGGAGGCTTGATATCTTTGGGGGTGTTGCCCCCCCGTTCTTTGGCTTTCTTATTGCATTTAGGTTCAGGATGGGAAAGCCGGCCTGGATCTCGAGAATGACCAGGGGCCGGCGAGAGCAGTCAGGTATCCAGGAGTGATAGCGGGAACAGAGACCCCAGTCACAGTGAGTTGACCCTAAATAGGCCCAGAGACTCCACCCCTGACCCTCGGGTCACGCGATATCGCCAGGGCGGAAATGGGTCGGCCGGACGCCGATTGGGCCGTCCGCCCGACCAACCACCAGAGACCACGAGCGGGCGGGGTCCGGAGAGGCCGGGTCCTAAGTGCGCGCGTCGTGATTCTCCACGCTTGTCATTTGAAGAGGAAGGTAAGAGAATGGGAGAATGATTTAAAACAGAAAACAAAAGAAGATAACTCAGTACAATCACGAAGAAATGGAACAAAATTAGAGATATGTAATTGAAACAACAGAATTTACATTTTCAAAGTTAAGGATACAAAGGTAAAATGTTTTACAAACAAAAAATTAATTCAGGAAAAAAATGCTTATATTTTAGATTGTGCTACAAAAGTAAAGATTCAGACCGGAATGGTTGAATACAAATAATTTTGGGATGCAAAATTATTATGCCCCATGTATCGAGGTGAATGTAAGTATGTATCCGTAAGTACAGAATTGCTATTCTTAACTCAACACATCCACATACCTTCAAAATTATATATATATATATATATATATATATATATATATATATATATATATATATATATATATATATATATATATATATATATATATATATATATATATATATATATATATGAACAAGACTACGCAAGTGGTCGAAACGTTGCATTTTGGAAGGCACAAGAACTAAATAAAGCATCTTGCCTGGAAAGCGTGGGGTCTGTCTCTTCTCTCGCCGCTGTGCAGTGGAGGTTTGAAGATTTGATATGTGGAGATAAATATAGTAAACCTGTATTACATCTTGGGCAACAGCTGATCATTACGGTGACTAAGGAGACAATTTTGTCAAGGAAGTTGGTGGAGTTTTAGTAGCACTCTCTGGAACCTTGAAAAGTGTCTGAAGAATATATTCTATCAACTGCAAGTTTTCCTTTTGTGCTAAAATCTAGAAACTCTTACATATAAACATCCAGCACTAAAGTACTGATCTCTTTTACAGTAAGTAAAATTCATTTTAAGTCACCAAATTACTCTTTCATATTAACCCAATTGAGCAAATGATCCTCATATTGATAGACCTTCAAGTTTCCCCCTACAATCCGTCCTATTAGAAACTGCAGTTCAAACTTCATGTATGTTGCATAGTCTAGCTCACCAGTATTCAAAAATGAGCTATCATTAATGCAAAAAAGACATCCCAATAAGAAATTGTTCTGTATTGGCATTGATGCCAAACATTATGACGAAAGGGTCAAATTGAATATCTAGTTATATTACACTGCTAAGCAAGTTGATTATGACAAAAGAAAATATGGTTAGCTTATTAAAAAGAGCAAATGTAGAGGTTATGAGCTTCTGATCTGCAGCACATCGGGTAGTTGAAATTGTTTTTATATATCCAATTGTGTAGCATAAAAACGTGAAGCAGTAACCTTGGAGCTGTGGATTGGTGACCAGGAGATTCTCTGAACTGTAGCAAATACGTTAAAACAGAGAACCCACCAACACTGTTATATTTGGTTTACAAGACCAACAATCAGCCAGACCCGTATTATTATCACCTATATTTTCACAAAATAATATAGATATAGCTTTTTAATATTATTGGCACGTATTTACATAGCCATCAATAGAAACTTTAGGTCATGCGCTGAGAAAAAAACACAGTCTGAATCTTGAATATCCGTACACATTCTTTTATTGTGCACAATAAAAGAATGTGCATGGATATTCAAGATTCAGAGTGTGTTTTTTCTCAGTGCATGACCTAATGTTCACTATATTCCCTGAGAGGAAAATAGGGAACTGAGACTCAGCGTCGGGCATTTTACTCAACTTTTCCTTACTCTGTGATTCTATCAATAGAATCTTGTTGAAGTAAATTTTGGTGTCATCGATCCTCTGTAAAAGAACAGCCCCTGGGCAGAGCAAATTCATCCTGGATATCCCTGAATGTACACAAACCTCCACCCTGAAACAATTGGCCTAATCAAGAGAGGACCAGGCACAATTGCAGCTATCATAAAATATATCAGGTGGTGTTGACCAAAGGCTAAAGATTTATTTTTGGATTTGAAACATCTTACACTATAGTGACCAAAGGGTTACAACCATGGAACTATCTCGAACGTTAGCCTTTCAAATTACTTAGGAACAAAAAAAACTACGTTTGCACCCTGCACCCTAAAGACCAAGACATGGTTAATAAATGCTCATGTAGCAGGATTTAAAAATTGGAGTTACTAGAGTGGAAAATTATTACCCGTAGCTTCTCAGAATTAAAAGTAAAAGTAGAACTCTGTTAGTGACCAGCCATCCTTTAAAATTGTGAATTATAAAAATAGGCTTGTTTATTGCCCCATATAAAACGCCTGATAGTAGAATCAAGGCATGTCCGAATGGGACTGATTAAAAGAGATAAATAAATTGGAGAAGAATAACCATTTTAAATGTATTACATCTTATGACAAAAAAGATCAGTAGCCTATTCCAGTTGTGCAATAGGACAGAGCATTTCCTCATTACTAAGCAAAGTATATTTGATACAATTTGAAAATCTGTATAGGTATTACTGTACATCATTATTTCCTGTTTTTTTATTCAATTCATTCAATTTATATACCAATAAATAGTCACATTTCTCAGCAATCACTTCTATCACAGGTACCACATTTACAGCTTCATGACTAAATATAGCAATGTCATCTGCTTATGCCGCAAACCTTATCTGGAGAGCCATTCAGTGTAGTTGGCTAAATATCTGTAGTTTGAGTAATTTTGTAAAGGTATGGTCTTAAGTATAACATAAGAAATGTGGAACCATGTCCCCCAGGCAGTTCTATTGATGTTGGCACCCATAGTTATAGTTCTGGCGCTTGGGAAATCTATCAAATTGGAGTAAAAGTGTCATAGATATAGGGCCAAATCTCATACCTTCCATCAGCAACACAAGCCTATTGAATGATTTTTCAAATATTAAGAAGGATCATTTCCACTTTCTTTTTTAAATCTGCCCCTGCATCAATGAGGCGACTGTCATTTTATACAAAGTTGTATCCTGATAAATCAGTGTTGTGGTTCAGACGCAAGGCATTTTATTACCCTTGAAAATCATGAGGTGAGAATTGTAGAGAAAATGTTAACATCTGCATTAATATAATGTGATCCCTCTTAACACTCTTGACAATTATAGGCAGAGCCCTTTCCATGGCATCTGCTTTTGACAAGGTTATCCCATATAGATATGCATTAATTTCTTCGGTTGAACCTCGATCTTCTCAACTATAAGGTTTTGGTAAAATATAAATATTCTGATAATGTTCATTAATTTGTTTTATACCACTAACTGGTTGTCCATCTTCCCCTTTCAACTGCTTAATATATTTAAGAAAAATATTATCATTAATTCATGTGCCCAAAATATTCATTATATTCAGCTATTTTTTTGATTGTGCACAAATTGTTCTTTTAGATAAATTTCAGTTGCACTATGTGATTCAACAGTAATTGCCCTCACGTGCTCCAATTCTAGTCCATGAATGTGTTCACTAATTTGTGTAAACACCATATGCTCGTTTTTATATCTCTGAGTGGGGTACCTATAGACCTCATACCTACTGACTGCCTTCAGTGTATCTCAAATGACTGCAGTAGGATCAGTACACACATTGTGTACTATGATTTAATTTAATTTTAGTTTTCTTGAGCATGCAAATACACAAGGAGTAGTAAATGCACTAAAAAGAAAGAAATGGAGGATAAACCGAGAACCAACAACTGGAACAGGCGAGTTTTCAATCATTTATGAAAGCACAAGAGATTGGGTTCAGAGCAAATGGCTGGAGGAAGGATGTCCCACACCTGTGCCATTATCACAGAGAAGACTGGAGAGTAACGGGTGAAAAAGGAGGTAAATTGACTATTAGGTGCAGCACTTTGAAACACTTTATGGCAGAAATAGAGTTCCTAAATGCAGCACTTCCAGGCTTAAAGCCAGTGGAGATTGACAATCTGGGAATAAATACTGGCTAATTTAGAGATGCCTAAAATAAACCAAGCTGCTGCGTTCAGTATATGCTACAGTCCATGAAAAAGATGAGAACGAGACTAATAAATAACAATTTATGGTAATCAAGTCTGCTAGTAGTGAGGGTTTGGACCAGGGTTTAAATGGAGGGAAAGGACACAAACTGTCAATTTTCCTAAGAAATGTTATCATGAAAAACAGGTAGCGATTAGCTCACTGATGTGTTTGTCAAAAGAAAGCTTGACATTACAGATTACTGTTTGTTTACATGAGAGTAGAATGTAAACTCGGTTTCGCCATCAAGTACTGTCATGAGTTTAATTGACCCTAGGCTTACAATCAACTGCTTTAAGAATAGTACCATGGGGGGGGGCGTGGCTTGCGCCCGACGAGGATGGCGGCTCCCGTGTGAGCGCTCCAGGTCGCCGAGGGGGTTCGCTGCTTTCTACCTTCTCCCGACGCCTGCAGATATCATACTCCCTCATTGGAAGCTGGGGACAACATCGCGCTTGCAAATGCGCTGACAATTCAGTGGCGGAACGTCCGCTTTTCTTCATTTCTCGGCGGACGCGGTCTCCTGTCAGCCGCGCCCGCCATTTTGAATGCCGGTGACGAGCGCTACGGAGCAGCTGACTGAACGACGTGACTCTCAAGCGCAGAGCTTTCCCTCATGGCGATTATTTATAATGAGCATCTCTCATCAGGTCAGCAACCTAATTGAAAGTGTTTGAGAAACGCTGCTATTTTACCATATTTCATCGCATTTTTCTCTGCACAATTCATCTTCTCTTACACAACTCAAGTATGAGCGCAATTTTGGCACACTCTCCACTCTCAGCGCTGTAATTTCCTCCAATTCCCTGCCTTTATTTATCTACAATTGTTGGCGCTCCCATACAACAAGCTGGCGCATTCAACTCTTTGCCTGCTGCTTTCGCCTGAAGAAACTTTTATGCTTCTTGCTGTCTCAATTATCAACATCTCCCTTTCATGTTGATTTTTTGCCTCATCCATTTATGGGATATTCCTTCCAATTAAATACTTGAAGGCTGCTCTATGTATCTTCTGGCTCTCTGGCTCTTCTGAATTCCTCAAGGCAGTATCTCCTCCTTTCCCTTTTTATTTTTCTTGGAGCCTGTATACCTTGCCTCATTCGAGTATTCCGGATCAGTCTTTGAGACATCCACAGCTGCGCAGTGAGTACTACTGGACTTTCTTCCCTGTCAACAATATTTCTTCTGTATGGAAAAAAAGGTCACCCCTCGAACTCTCAAGACTCCACGTCGTGTTTTTATTAAAAACTCGAAAGTCTTTTCAGCGTTGGCGCACCTTGAGGCCTCTCAAGCGCTCGCTACCCAGATGTCACAGTCTAGCACAGAGCGACCCACCCAACCTTCAGGGAAAGTGACCACAAAACGCCAAAAACAAGACCCCCCATCACCAACTGGGTCCACTTCGGCTGTCTCCATGGAGCTATTACTAGAAGAGATCCGCGCTCTCAAGCCATTTATGGAAGAGACTAATTCCAAACTGCAAGTTCTTACTGATAATTGGTCTCAGATGGAGGCTAGAGTGACCAATGTAGAACATTCTCTCACATCTCTCCAGGAGTCGTCATCCAAAGTGACACACATGCAATCTCAGATTTCCTCCCTCCAAAAGCAAGTTGAAGAATTGGAGAACCGGAACAGACGCAATAACCTTCGACTCTACGGCCTGGCGGAGAATTGTGAAGGGACTGATCCCATTGCCTTTTTCAAATCATTTCTACCCAAGCTTCTTCATTTGCCTGAAGGCACAACGCTCAACATCCAGCGTGCACACAGGCTGGGTCGTCTACCATCTACTCCCTCCTCCTCTTCACGGCCAAGAGGTGTCATCATGTACTTTTTAGAATATACTGACCTCCTCAAAGTCATCTCAGCGGCCCGTGCCTCACCTCGTCTACAATGGTCAGGTTCCAATCTCTTCTTCGCGCAGGATTACGCCAAAGCCACAGCCAGTCGCCGCAAGGCCTTCCTGGATATGCGACCAGAACTTCGTGCCATTGGAGCCAGATATGGCCTCTTCCATCCTTGTCTGTTTCGAGTAACTTACAACAACAAGACGACGACTTACGAGGATCCTGTTCGTCTCCGAAGCTTCTTGAATGCAACACAAGCATCTGATATGGACTTCTCCAGTTCCTCTTCGGCATTTCCTCCATGATTTATGCCTGATCTAGCTTTGATGCTTTATTTCATCTATGTGTTATCTGCTTGTTGTAGACTGCGTTCATGTTTCTCTTCGTTGCGTTCCTAGCACCTTCAATTTCTATGTTCCTTTCTTCGCTCTTCCCTTTCTCTCATGCATCCTGTTTGGATGATTACGCCATGATTCTTGCGTGGCGCACTATTGCAGTTTCCATTAATTTGCATGCTTCCCGTGCATAGTTCAATGTATCACTGTTTGTTTTCCCCATGTTTTTACTGATTCTAGTTTTCCTGGTCTCCCCTTTATTCTTCGTCATTTTTATGGTACTCTTGTTCGTTACGTGATATTGCTCGCTACTATTTCTTTACACACCTTTTTTGTTAGTTACCATTGTTCTGTTGTCACTTTCTTTCCTTCCTTTCATTCATTAATGTCCTCCCTCCCTTTTCCTTGCAGGTTTCACAATATGTACGGCGTCCTCCCCCCGACCTGTTGGCTCGCTTGCATTGGACGCCTGCTTCCTCTGCTGGCGCTCCCCCCTCATCCACTTCCTCACGTATCCTCCCCCTGGTGATCGACCCTCCCCACCTTTACCCCTCATAAGTATGTTTTCCCTCTCTTCCCAATTGTACGTCCCCCAATTTTCTCTGTTTTACAGGTGTCTCTTCTTCTTGGTTCTCGAATACTCTTCTGTTGCTGTCTTCTATCTATTATTATGCCTACTTCTTGGACTACCTTATCCTCTCCTCTACACAACTCGCTTCTACTTTTCTTTTCCTTACCCTATTTCTTCTTCCCTCATCCTTTTCCTCTCTATTATACTGCACTGCTTTTTATTGACTCTCTTATTCTTCCTGGCTCTTCAATTCTTTTGGTCTCCTTTGCGCCCCTTTCTCTCTCTTTGGTTTTCTTCTCTTTCTTCGACACGATATGTCCCTGGACTACCTTCTCATTTTTTCCGCATCTTCTTTTTTCAGTACTTTTTTATTATCTTCTTCTGTTTTTCTTTTTTTTTCTTCTTCTTTGATATGATATGTCTCTTAAAATAATCACTTGGAATGTTAAGGGCGTCAACTCACCCATCAAACGACAAAGAATCTTGTCTCATCTTTCGCGTTTAAATGTGGACATTGCTTTTTTACAAGAAACCCATTTGTCTGCTGAAGAATCTGTTAAGCTGAAAAGAAGCTGGGTGGGTGATGTTTATTTTTCCCCTGGAGATGGTAAACGCAATGGAGTTGCTATTCTTTGTCACAAAGCTCTTTCTCCTTCTATGATTGCGCAAGAGTCGGATACTGAGGGCCGTTGGACCTATGTTAAACTCTCTATTAAGAATGTTCCAATTTCTCTCCTAAATGTATATGCCCCTACCACTGGTGATCCCACTTTCTGGCATTCCTTTTCCCAACATGTCACCAGATTCATTGATGATAATTTTATTTTAGCGGGAGACTGCAATCAGCCCTTGGATCCCTTTTTAGACAGGAACTCCAACGCACATTTCATTCCTAACAAACCTCACAAATCCTTCTCCCACACCATCTCCCAACACAAACTCACCGATGCTTGGCGTCTTTGTAATCCGAATCTGCGAGAATTTACGTTCTACTCCCCATGTCATCATTCCCAATCTCGAATCGATTACATTTTTGTTACCCACAATATTGCCCAAACTCTCTCCTATGCAGAAATAGGTCCAATTTTACTTTCTGACCATGCCCCTACATTAGTTCAATTGGATCTCTTACCCAAATCAACAGGCCCTAAACGTTGGCGTTTCAATAATTCTTTTCTCCTAGACCCCAAATTTACTAACGCCTTCACCTCTTTTTCCCATGAATTCTTTGCCCTAAACGATAATTCTCCTGTTCCCAAACATACTATTTGGGATGCTTTTAAAGCGGCTGCGAGGGACTTTATCATTAGCTTTGTTGCTAAAAAACGTAGAGCTGCTCGAGAAGCTACTAAAACCATCCTTCTAGATATTAAGAAATTGGAGCATTCTTATTTTACCTCCCGCTCACAGCAAACTCTAACCGCCCTTATCAGCGCTAAGATGAAATTTAACAAAAAATCTACTGATGATGCATCATTATATTTATTAAAATCTAGTGCCAAGTTCTATGGGGGCAAAAATAAGGCTGGCAAGATCTTAGCCAATTATTTAAAGGTGAAACATAACAAACTAAACATTGAATCTATCTAC
Source organism: Lissotriton vulgaris (assembly GCF_964263255.1). NCBI lineage: Eukaryota > Metazoa > Chordata > Amphibia > Caudata > Salamandridae > Lissotriton > Lissotriton vulgaris. Next base: position 2,122,836,954 of record NC_141687.1, on the reverse strand, counting down.
GACACTGACATGAACCTTAAACACACAGATGCAGACATTCTCACTGCATTCTCTACTTTCTACAAGACCTTATATTCCTCTGAAACTCAACCATCTTCCCATTTACTAGACACATTTTTCTCCACCATACAAAAACCATCACATTTTCCACTTGACCTTTCCCAATTAGAAGAAGATATATCCCAACAGGAACTACTCAAAGCACTTCAAACCCTCCAAAAAGACAAAGCCCCTGGGCCCGACGGCTTCACGGTGGAATTCTTTCTCCACTTTTCAAAGCTTCTTATACCCAGACTCCATTCCCTTATTGGCACCTTCCTTTCCTTGGGTTCCTCCTCCGGCTCTTTTTCAGACGCTCATATCTGCCTCATACCCAAGGAGGGGAAGGATCCTCAATACTGCAAAAATTACAGGCCGATTTCTTTGGTCAATATCGATTACAAAATTTTTGCAAAATCCCTTGCAGCTCGACTCGACCTTCTTCTTCCAGACTTGTTGGGTGAAGAACAGTCCGGCTTTGTCAAAGGCCGATTTATTACTGATAACACCAGACTTCTATTTAACATTCTCTCTAAATCCCGCCCTTTACCTCACCCTCTTGCGGCCATTGCTTTGGACGCTGAAAAAGCGTTTGATAGAGTTGAGTGGACTTATTTGTTTCATACCCTCCAATGGTTCGGTTTTGGCCCTATTTTTATGTCTTTAATTTCACTGCTTTATTCTAACCCACGCGCAGCGGTTTGTGCCAATGGTCAAATTTCTTCATTTTTTGATTTAAAAAGGGGTGTTCGTCAAGGTTGTCCCCTTTCCCCCTTTCTTTTCAACTTGGCTTTAGAACCCTTCCTCTCCAAGCTTCGTCAAAACTCCTCCATTCATGGTTACCAACTATCAGATTCCCACATCAAGCTAGCTGCTTATGCGGATGACATTCTATTATTTGTCTCCAACCCCTCTGTCTCCATTCCTGCTTTTCTTACCGAAGTCCATGCTTATTCCCAAATCTCTGGTTACAAACTTAATAATGACAAATGCGAGATCCTTCCTTTAACCAAATTTACATTCAAGCCAGATTTTGCTGCTTCCAACTTCACATGGAACCCTTCCCATATCAAGTACCTTGGAATGCATGTTGCCCCCACCATCCCAGATACTGTTTCCTTGTGTATGTCCAAATGTGTTCAAAAATTGACAGATCTCACGTCCAAATGGCACCCTCTTTACCTCTCCTGGTGGGGCCGTCTAGACACGATAAAAATGATGCTCTCTCCCATTGTTTTATACACACTCTCTAATATTCCGGTCTCCATACCATCCAAATTTTTCAAACAGATCAACTCCATTCTAACCTCCTTTCTCTGGAACAAAAAGAAACCACGAATGTCCTTGGCACGCATGATTCGTCCTAAATCTGAGGGTGGGGTTAACTTCCCTGATTTCCCAGCCTATCACAAGGCATTCCAACTGAGACAAGCCTCTTTTTGGCTCCAAGATCCAGACACCCCATGTCCATTATGGGCCAAACTTGAACGCCTTTTTCTATCTCCCTTCTCTTTTTCCGAATACCTCTCCTTCTCTCGCAAACCTGCATCTGTTTCTACCCCGATTCATAAGTTTACCACAAAAATACTCCTCTCCTTCTCCCATTCACCCCCTACCACTATTGCCGATTTCCTATCCTCCCCCATATGGCATAACACCTCCTTACTCATCCGAGACAGACCCCTTTTCTGGAAATCTTGGCACACTCGGGGTCTCCAATGGATTTCCCAACTTTTCTCCGACTCCTCTTTTTTACCTTTTCATGAACTCCGCATCCTTTATGACTTACCCACCTCCTTCGCACGCAAATATCACTCGCTTAAAAATGCAGTTTTATTGCAATATGATCTCCTCACTCAGCCCAACCCTTCTCCTTCCTCATCCACACCCACTATCTCGCTCCACTCCTTCTTGCGCACTGCACCAAAGGCAACTGCTATGTATAAATACCTTCACGCTACTGAGTCTCCAAGACCTAAATCCAAAGTCGAGGAATCCTGGGAGCACGACTTGTCTGTCTCTTGGTCAGTTCCCCTCTGGGACAAAATCTGGACCAAACTCCGCAAATCTTCAAGAGCAGCAACACTCACTCAGACTTTATTCTTTATTTACAACAGACTCCTCTTCACACCCTCTGACCTACACAAACGCTTCCCTAACACGCCTCACACCTGCTGGTCTTGCTCATCTCCACAAGCTGACTTATTCCACATGCTATTTTTATGTACTCATGTTCGTAGTTTTTGGTTACAGGTATGGGCTCAACTTAATGTGATTTTTCATACTTCTATCCCTTTCTCCCACACGCATATTTTTCTGGGTAGCCTTTCCTCTTGCTGGGAGGTTGTTGACTTAAAACCCCAGATTGTTGACCTTTTACTTGCTGCCGCCTTCCAACAAATAACAGTTAACTGGAAGGATTTCTCCAAAATCTCTTTCACAGCATGGTGGTTTAATGTCTGCCATAACCACAGGCTCGATACCACTCATGTTTTCCCTGCATGTTTGGCTGTCAAGCGCATGGACTTATGGACTCCAGTTACACTTTATTTGGACTCTTGCAGTAAACGTTTGTTTCATCCACTACCCCCACAACAAGAAGTTCCCAAACCCCCCTAAACGCTCGATACATTCCATTTATCCTTCACTGTATCACTCTCTTAAATTTTCCCAATGTTTTTATGATTGCCATATTTTACGCTCATGCATTTTTCCTGTCTTCCTTCCTTATTTTTCGCTTTGTACCCAAATTTCTTTTTTATTGCAAACGCATTTGTACATTTATGCCCTTTTAAGAGTCTTTAACTTTGTATTCCATTGTATTCTGTTTTGACACCTGTCTTTATCTTTTTATTATTATCAAATAAAATTCTTTTGAACTTAAGAATAGTACCATGAGTAAATATATTCAGGGTACTAATAAAATATCCACAAATTATTTATGGACTGTCCCAGTTACTCAGTTCTACTTCTAGTAAGTCAAAAATGGTAGTCTTGTCTCTGTAAGAGCTGAATACCAAACTTGTATAGGTTTGACCTGCGAATATTTAATTGGGGAAAACTTCAAGAGTGCAGTGATTGCCACTAAAATCATAACTGCTCTTTGTGGTAACAGTTGTTACCGCACATACCAGAATTTTCCTTGTTACTTGTAATTAGGGCCAAAGACAGACATCAATCAATCATATCATTTGTAAAGCTCATTACTCACCTGTGAGGGTCTCAAGGCACTGCAGGGAGGGAGGGGTGCTGCTATTGCTCGAAAAGCCATGTCCTGAGTACCCTCCTGAAGGTAAGTAGGTCCTGGGTTTGCCCAGGAGGATGGGGAGGGTGTTCCAGGTGTTGGTGGCGAGTTGGGAGAACGATCATCCGCTGGTGGTTGTTCTTCAAATGCGGGGGACGGTGGCGAGGGCGAGGTCGGCGGAGATAAGTAACAAAAGCTTCATTTTACTATACGCCTCACTTTAGACAAGTTACCGTTTTATAATTGGGTTCAGGAATTTGCCGCACAGGATTTGATAGCTGACAATCAGTTGTTTGTTACTGGTGAATTTAATGTATGGGTGCACTCAGTAAATGATACCCAAGCATTGAATATTATCAAGGAATGTAATCTCCCTAGATTTAAGCAGATTGTAAAAGGGGCTATGCATGAAATAGGGCATACACTTAACCTAATTTTCAGGTTGATGTATTGGGAATCAGGTAGCTCCTAACTCGAGAGTCAGTAACCCATCAATGGATTGCACCCACAGTTGCAGCCACAACCACTGATGCATTCCTTTCTGAACTAGAAATAGGAGGAGGATTTTCCTTGTATGTCCCCCCCTATTTGCAATTTAGAAAGGATCACAAAAGCCCTTTTACAAGTCCAAATGAGTTATAGGACTCATGAAAGGGCTATTGTACATTAAAAAAGCCCTTTTGCATTCACAAACTTCACAAACCATGTGGTTTTAGAAATTGGGGTGTTTGCGACCACAAAAGGTCTTGGTACATCTGTCCCCATTTTATTGGTAGCAGTCTTTTATCTTTTTTTTGACAATCAAATCATAATTTTACCATGCCAGTTTTATTAGCTTCTACATTGAAGTCTAACGTCTCTAGAAGATATTCTCTTCACTTACAGTACAAAGTCAGGGAAGGCAAACATTTCAACTGCATTAGAAAATGATGCAATCTGAAGAGACTGATTGCTTGAAAAGTACCAGATTAGCCTTCAGTCCACTTTTTTAGCACTGATGACGATACATTTTACTTAACACTCCTGCTTCTTCCAGTGCAAAATACATGCGCAAAATAAATGCCCCTGCAGTGGCAGCAGGGGTTGCAAAAGGAAACAGCAATTCACCAAAGTAGAGGGCCGTCGAAGTTGAACATCCTCCAGGACAGTACTGCTGCTATCAAGCCAGAGAGCTCTGAAGCCCTCATGCCCTTGACACTGTCAACTTGCAGCAGTCCACTAGCAGCCTTCCACTGCGCATTAAGGCAACACGGTAAGCCCATTTAGTGTGCCTCAATGAGCAGTACTCCTCCATTTGCCCATTGGTTGCCAGTTGTTGCTGTTTTTGGTGATACCACAAGCACTTGAGTAAGCCAGGTCCCTAGTTACACGGTGCTTATTATGCAGTGCAAGTAGTGGCACCACTGGTCAGCCAGTGATAATTAGCTGCCAGGCTGTACAATTGCCGATGTTGGTCCCAAGGAAGATGTGTATATTACGAACATGGATTGAAGTGTAGAAAAGGTGCTTTCCAGCCTTGAAATGTCGTCACCTAGCCCCTGTGGATCCTCTTTTACATTTTCTACCCCTGGATTCTTCCTCTAAATAATTATTTACCAGCCCCGTAGGAGATCCCAATCAGTATCAAGCAGCACTAAGGCATCTCTGTGCTCTGCTGTATTGGATCTGCCTTGTACTCTTGGCTGATGGTTGCGATAGGCAATAGTGCAATTCATGAATAATAACTCTCTTCAAACTATGTGGTCATGTTCATATACAGCAGTCAAAACTTATTTTTAACAGAGAATGACCCAAATAAATATATCTTACAAATGCTGGGCCGAACGTGTTTTCTAAACTCCTGTTTCCTAAGATGCAAGAATGGATTCATGTAAAGGATTTGATTTCAGTGGAACAAGGGGAGTTAAAGAAAGGACATTCAATGATGGATCACTGTTTCAGTTTATGGAATATAGCCAGTAAGTATATATAATCTGGGACAACCTCTATTGCTCCTTTGTTGATTTCAAGGAAGCATTTGATCTGTTTAACTGGGATGTAGTGTCAGAAATAATGGGAGGAATACTGCAATCCTCAAAGAAATGCAATCAGGAACTTGGGGCTCAGGTGAAATTAAACCATCTCACAAGAAAAATTCCCAATTAAGAATGGCTTATGCCAGGGATGTGTATGGGTCTTAACTTTATTTGTCCCTTACCTTTGGAATTTACCCTTGACATTATTGAACTTTCATTTTTTCTCACCCAAAATAGATGGAAGACATACTCTGCCTTTTTTTATACGACAATGATTTGGTTATAATGGATGTAACTCAAGTAGGTTTATGAAGGAAACTATGTTTTTTTGTTAAATATTGTGAAAGAAAATTGTGATACATTTGGAAAAGACCAAAACCATGGTTTTTGGTAATAGGAAGAAAACATTTCAAAATAATTCCTTTTTAAATACTTTTGAAAGGTATTTATCTCAAATTTGGACATAAAAGCAGTGATAGCTACAGCAGGGTTATAGAGGTTCAGTAGAGATAATGGTGGTCCTTCTCAGGCATCAGTTTTATATGCTTTAAAGCAATGATACAAACTAAATATTTATATGGTTAAACATTATTGTTTATGAGTGGTCTTCACAATTGGACTACAGTTGAGGACTGGTGTATAAAAGAACTTCTAAATCTTCATAAGTGTTCCATGATCCAAGCAATAAGAGTGGAAACAAGATTAATTTCTTGTTACTTTGTATCAATGAAGCTGACGTTGAAATTCTGGATTCGCCTATTAATAGCTGATAAGGAAAAACTAGCTTTTTATTTTAAAAATGAATTATTGATTAGTGAACTGAGGTGGGATGTGAGATTATTAGGTCAGATAAAAATGATAATGGATCTGCCTCTCTTGAATTTTCCCACCTTGGATGGTTCCGTGAATATTTTGAGAGTTATCATAGGATAAGGATCTGCAATAATAACAATTAAGGAGTTCATTTTCTTCTTGATAAGACTCCTGGTATAATGAAACCACATTCTCATATATCTCCCTGCTCCTGGACCAAGCCATGCGACATTGAATTCTAGCAGTTAGAAGTGGCTTTAATCCTATATTTTTCTGGCCTCATTTTTCAAGTTGGACAAGGATAGTGGGGCAGAGATACTGTGGACATTCTATGAATATGAAATCTTCTAATGTATATATTTCATTGGATTGTCAATTTTATTCAGTATAGAGACAGGATTTTAAAACCAATTTTAATTAAATATGATATAACCTCTGGCCAAAAAATAGTGAGTTTTTTTATTTCCTATGTTCTCTTGATGTGACAAATGCTATTTGAAAGTTTTTATAGATCATAATAACAAAGAACCCGATCGTTTTGCAATAGTCTGAATAATAGTTTATTGAAAGTTTTAGTTGGCTAGATTTATCTATTCCTGGATTTTAACTTCTTGTGTAATATTTGATTTATGAACGTACTGTGATGTTGATAGAGGAAATGTTATTGAATTCTTAACTAATTTATTGTAATGTGATATTTGATTAGGCGTGTTTTAGTTTGATGGACCACGGTCCCAATAACATAAAATTGAATGACTATCACCGTATAATAGGACCCCACCCTTGCAAGCACAGAGTACTCTTCAGCATAAAAACTGATATTAATTGCCCATTGTTCAGCCTGTGACTTGTCTGCCATTCACAGTGTATTCTTGAGGACAGACAATGATTACCTTATATAATACATGTATAATTCATGGAATTCTGTAATCGCTGTATAGACTGCAGTCTCAAATTCCTTTATAATCGGCGACTTGTGATGCACTCAGTCACTGATTATAAAGAAAAGACGTCAGAACTCGACTATTATAAGTTATTACAGCGGAGTTTTGGCATCACAATGCCTGCTGCCAGAGCCAGTAGACGAGGTGAAAGGAAGGTCAGGTCAGAGAGTATGATTGAAGCAGCTGTTTGGTAACGAAAACTGAACGTTGCTTTTCTTTCTTCTACTCTATTTTAATAGATTACAATGACAAGTAGAGAGGATATGTTTATTTTTCACACTCCTTAGATAGAGAAAACCTAGAATCTTTATGCACTCTTCTACATAGTCTGAGCTACTGCAGATTGTATTTATTTATTTTAAAACTGACTTGTATTGAACGGTTTCTAATATCTTCTGCAACAAATATCTAACAGTTTTTGATCGGTTCAATTTTGCACTGAGGTTTTTCTTTTTATTCTTCATGTTTCATATGAAAGAGCTACGCACCAAGGTTTTCAGTGGTTTGTGGGAATGGTGATAATTCGACCATGTATTATATGGGATAAAGTACCCCCTGGCATACATGATATTGATATTGCGAGTCACCTTGGAGTTCTATAAGCTAATAAAGGAATTTGGCCTTCAGCCTCGTTCCTCTTTATGGTTATGGAACTCCTCAATGATTGGCAATATTTCTATACAGTACATCGGGGGAAATGTATCCCTTATTTAATACAAATTTGCCCACATATACCAGCACATAAAAGTATCAGAAGCAACTGTCCACACTTGGGTGGAATTACCACATCATATGTAAGCACTAATTCCGTCTATCTACCTTAGTGTTTATTATATACTGCACAATAAGATAGCACCTGACATCAGTTTCCTTCTGATCTCCATCCATGCCTACAAACAAGAAGACACAGAAATTTGAATATGGCAGTGTGCCGATGTTAGACTTTGGGATCTTATTGATGGTCCATAGGAGAAGAGGGGGTCAGTGAGGAATCTGCAGCTAGATATAGTCTGTGGATTGGCTCAGACCAGTAAATCCAGCAGGAAGGATCGGGAAGTGACCATCCCGCCAAACCTGGCTATCCAGGCAGTAGTGTTTGGTAAATGTGTGCAGGCACGCCCATGTAGCAGCCAGCTGTGATTGCAGCCTTTGTTCTGGTGAAATTAATGTGCAAACCTACTGGAGGTTTCTTCCTAGATAGCTAATAGCAGATCTTAATACAAAGAACAATCTACCGTGAAATAATGAATTTTTGTACCATTTTCCTTTATTTCGCTTAGGAGAATCCCACAATGAGTTGATTGTTCAGGCAACAGTCTATGGTCTAATTGTGATTAAAACTCAGCGGTGAGGTGGAACATAAAAAGATGCCTCGTGCCACCTCAGAATGGAACTGCCATTCGTGATCCACTAGGATGACTAGGATGCCAGCTGACTTTGTCCACCCTGCACATATTTATTTAACTTAAAATCTTTATTTGGTTTATAATCATAATAAACCTAAAAAGTACATCAATACATTGCATCATTTTAAAAGAAATAATATACTCTGTGGACCTAATCAGTTAATGGCACAGATTCATAATTCAAGTTCTCTAGGCATGTAAGACGCCCTCTTTCGTGCAATGACCATAAAACAAAAGACCTTACAGCAAAATAAACTTGTATATCCTCGAATTTGCACAAATGATGAATTGACCTACGTGGAAGGGTGTTACCACCTTCGGCAGAAAAGCTGCTTTGTCTGGAGAACTAGTTTGTCCGGGAAGGAGGATTTGTACAGAGGGACCCCAGACAAGGCCTGGAGTTAACTCACTCACATAGCCAATGTTATTGTGATGAGAAATTCTTTTTTGACAGTGAGAAGGTGGAGATGACTGCGCGTGAGTTTTAAAAAAGTGCACACTAAGTACGTGAGAACCAAATTAAGGTCACACTGTGGCATCACAAATGGTGCAGGCAGGAACAGCCTCATCTAAAAACGCATCACAACAGGTGACTTGAAGAGGAAAGGCTGATCAGGCAAATGTAGGAAGGCTGAAAGGGTCAAAAGGTTACTTTTAACCATTGTCGCAGCAAGGCTAATGAAAGACAGAACAATAGAACATCTGATAACTGGGCATTCAGGGATTGGATGTGTCAAGTAGAACACCAAGCAACAAACTTCTCTCAGCGTCCAGCCTGCTGCCAAAAAAACACATCAATCACTTAGGGAGGAAGGTCGTGGTTCATCAACAGCGCTCATTGTTGCTTAGAGGTGTAGATTATGAAGGATGGAATGTATCTTCCGGTCCTGCAGCTGCAACAGAAGGTCCTTCCAAAGAATCAGCTGGATAGGAGGACATGTGCTCATGGCTAGAGGTTACAGGTAGCACACTCTCCTCACCCAGCCTGGTGCTTCTAATATAACTTGGGCCTGATCTCTCTTGATATTTTTCAGCACTCTGGGCAGGTGAGGAAGAGGCAAAAAGGTGTACAGAAGGTATGCTTTGGAAACTCCAATGCCTAAAAATGTTGACAAGCCATGCTCTCTGCGGTGGTGAATAGATCTAGCCAGGGTTCTTCCCATCTCTGGAAGATGCCTTGTGCCACCTCAGAATGGAACTGCCATTCGTGATCCACTAGGATGACTAGGATGCCAGCTGACTTTGTCCACCCTGCACATATTTATTTAACTTAAAATCTTTATTTGGTTTATAATCATAATAAACCTAAAAAGTACATCAATACATTGCATCATTTTAAAAGAAATAATATACTCTGTGGACCTAATCAGTTAATGGCACAGATTCATAATTCAAGTTCTCTAGGCATGTAAGACGCCCTCTTTCGTGCAATGACCATAAAACAAAAGACCTTACAGCAAAATAAACTTGTATATCCTCGAATTTGCACAAATATAAAAAGGGCACTCTAAAATGGTTAAAGAAGAAGTTACTTACCTTTGATAATGCTCCTTCTGGTAGAGACTATCTAGCCGTAGATTCCTCACCTTTTGAATACTCCCCATGCATTAGACTGGATCGGGAAACTCTTTTTGAAGTACTTCTGTGCGCAAAAAGTGGCGCCCTGCAGCTTTGCACTGATGCTGTTCCTCTCTGGAAGTGACGTGGCCTATAGAGGCTCCTCTCCTGCATGCTGATGTCAGTTGCTTTGAGGCTTTCCACACCTCCAGATGTGGAGCCCAAAAGAAAACTGGTATAATAGTGTGCATATTACTGGATGTGGGACCTTATTAAGAGGTAAAATCCAATCACAAAATGGGGAGTATGGGAGGGTCAGTGAGGAATAAGCGACTAGACAGTCCCAAACAGAAAGACCCTTACTGAAGGTAAGTTACTAAAATACATCTAGCTGCAGATTCCTCGCCTCTTAAATAGATAGCAAAGCAGTACCTATCTGGAGGTGGGTCTGTGAGTGGACTAAAACCAGAAAGTCATGAAGGATTGAGCGGGCAAAATGCCCCTCTCTGTGAACTTGACAGTCTAGACAACAGTGCTTCGTGAAAGTATGTAGGGGATACTGCCTGGCAGATTTCTTGGAGAGGAATGCTACGTGCTAATGCAGTGGTAGCAGTTTTGGCCCTGGTGGAGTGTGAGCGCATGCCTTCCATAGGTTGCTTTTTTACCAATGAGAAGCAGATCTTAATGCAGGGAACAATCCAGTGGGAGATTGTACGTTTCTGATGCCTTTTTCGCTCTGGCAAACTTCACAAATAGTTAATAGTTCATCTGGTGGTCTTTGGTACAATTGATGCTATTTTGGGGTCCAAGCGATCGAGTCTCTCCTCCTCCCTAAAGGAGTGAGCGAAAATTAGAACATTGGCAGGGTGATGGTCTGACTGACGTAAAATAGTGTCACAACTTTCAGTAGAAAGGAGGCTCTACTTCGTAGAACCAGCTTATCGGGGAAGAAGGTTGTGTTTGGTGGATGAACACACAGGGCCAATAGGTCACTCATATGCCATGAAGAAGAGATAGAAATTAGGAACACAATATTAATAGTAGAAGAAGCAGAGGACAGCTGTGGAACAGCTTGCATGGAGTACACAACAAAAAGGTACGGACAAAATGGAGGTTTTATTGGGACATCACAAAGTGAGATGGGGGAAGTTTGTAACCCTGTCAGAAATTGCACCACAAATGGTGATTTAAACAAGACAGGTTGATCAGATCACTAAAATAAGGCTGAGAGGGCCGAAAGATAATCCTTAAATGTGTGCTGATCACAGCTTTGATGGGACAGCGACAGAACAAATAGCAAAAATCAGACGGTTTGGCTTGGAGGGGTCAATCTGGCGAGTGCCACACCAAGCCACGATTTTGTCCCAACAACAGAAGTATAAAGTTTTATTGAGGGATGACATCACCTCTGGAGAGGGGGGGTGTCAAAGGTGTTCCGCTGAAGATGCTCCATTTCCACATATGAAAGTGGAGGTTGAGAAGGCCTAAGTGCAGAATCCTGCCCTGTTGCTGTGACAGTAGGCCCTACAGGAGGATCACCCTGAACAGGGAACATATGCTCAAGCCCAGGTATTGTGGATTCCAAACTATCTATGCCCAATATGGAGCCACCAGCATGATCTGGGCCCGGTCGGTTCTGGTCTTCTTGAGAACTCGGGGCAGGTGTGGTATGGGCGAAAAGACATAAAGGTGTCCTGAGTTCCACTCAGGGTGGAATGCTTTTCAGAGCAAGAGACACCGCGGACACGCTAACTCACGGAAATGCTGACATTGTGACATTGTGCCTTCTCATTTGCTAAAGAGACTTTGCACCACCTCATGGTGTTATGATACACTAGGCACCAACAGTTGAGCACATCCACCCAGGCATGCAATAATTCTCCCAGGTGATTCACTACCAGGAAGATTAGTTGGCGGTCCTGCCATTTCCATAGTTGCAAGACCTTCGGGCACAGGGTCTGTTGCAGCACCACATGTTCATGGCGTTGTCTCTGAGCACCTGCATTCTTTCTTTCATGGATGGCAGGAAGGCTTGCAGGGCTAAGTGGGTGGCCCTCAGCTCCAGAAGTTGGATATGGAGCCGTGGCTCGGCCGAAGACCAGAGGCCTCTGATCTGCACCTATCCCACATGGCCGCCCCAGCCTAGAAGCGATGCATTGGTCACCACTGTCAACTCCGGGTGGTGAAGGGGGAAGGGGTCTGCCGCTGACCAAACTGTGGCTCAGCAGCCAACACTGCAGATCCTTTGCAGTCTCCTCCAAAATCTAAACATGGGCAGGGGACTCCCCTTGATGTTCGGCCCACTGTGCCTTCAGATCAGACTGCAGAACCTGCATATGCCACCTAGGGTGCTCGACCAGTTAGATGCAGGATGCTATGAGTCCCAGCAGCCTCAGTGTCGACTTCACTGAAATCCAGTTCCGAGGCTGAAAGATCGGGATCATAGTCTGAATTTCCAAACCCTGACCAAAAAAGCTTCGATGAACGGGAGCATCTCGGAAGGAGTCCGGTATGACTTCGGCTCATTGATAGTAAATACCAAGGATACCAAGAGGATGAACATAGGTGTTTGGCAACTGCCTGTAGCCAGCACACCTTCAACAGCCAGTTGTCGAGGTAGGGGAAGAATGGCACCCCTGACCTCCAAAGGCGTGCTGCCATCACTGCCATCACATTTGTCGACACCCAAGGGGCACTGGTGAGAGCAAGGGGGAGCAGAGCGAACTGAAAATGCTCTTCACACACCACGAACAGTATGTAGCATTAATGGCCAGCAGGACTGGCGTATGAAAATTGGCGTCCTGCAGATCCAACATTACTATCCAGTCTCTGGAGTCGGCCGCAGGCAAGACCTGCACAAGGGTGAGAATTTGGAACTTCTCCTTCCCAGAAAAAGTCACTGAGAGGTGTAGAATAAGCTGAGGCCTCTGTTCTTCTTGGTGCACCAGAAAGTGGACGGAAATGCCCTATTTCTGGAACTGGCACCCCCCCCCCCTCCCCCGTCCCCCCAAACAGCCCCTTTCGCCAAAAGGGATTAGACTTCTGCAAAATCGAGAGATGGCCCTTCGTCATTCGCTGGGTGACAGTGGGAGGTGCAGAGGGGAAGAAAGGAAGGGTATGGCATAACTATTTTGGACAATTTGCCTAACCCACTATTCCTTTGTAATCTCCTGTCGATCTGGATAGAATCAGATGGTTCTGCCTCCCACCAGTTGGCTGTGAACCTGCAAGGGGACATTAAAGAGATTTAGTGGGTGTGACTGAGGGGCGGGTCACGGTGGCAGACTCAGTTCCACACTGACCTTGGCTGAGGCTGGTGGCACCGAATGCCTTGTCTCAAGCCCCGAATGCAACGCTGAAAGTAAAGCTGGTGAGGCATAGACCCCTCATACATGGCTGCAGGTAGACATTTAGTTTAGTAAATGCTAACATTTCTCTAATTGGTTTGCTGCCTAATTTTGTCGCAAACATAAACACACTTTCAGTAGAGTGTATCAGGTTTGACTGCCAAATGTGTCTATGTTTGTCCCAAGCACTACAAGAGGGAAACTTTAGCTCTAATTAAGAGAAAGATTGAACTCTCGATAAGGGCGATATGGGCACACCTTTAATATGACGAAGTCGAGTCTTGAGTGTTTCCTAACTGCAAAAGTCTTTTTTTAATGGACCTTCCACCTTATATAAAAAAGGTTAAAAAAAATACCAATAAGTTGTTGCAGCCTGTTTGCAATTTGAGAAGTTAGGACTGCATTATCTGTGTACAATAGAACTGGAACAGACCAAGGGGCCGATGTAGGAGCCTTAATACCGGTCGGAAACGGCCGATTTCGGCCGTTTCCGACCGGTAAATGGCCATTTGGTATGTAGGTGCCCGTTTCCGAGGGCATATGTAGGTAACTGCACATTTACCGAATCGGTAAAATTACCTAATCGGTAAAATACCGATTCGGTAATTCTACCGATTCGGTAAATTCCTAATGTAGGTGGGACTCTTCTGAGTCCCACAGGTGTTACGGAATCGGTATTTTACCATGAAATACAACTTCATGGTAAAATACCGATTCCGGTGTGCATGCACATGTGTGCATGCACACCTATGCCATGTGGCAGGCAGACCTGCCCCTAGGGCATGTATGCCTGCCACATGGCACCCCAAGCCTGTATTGGGGGTGCTAGGGGTGTCAAAGTGACACCCCCTGCACCCATACAGAAATCGGTAATTACCGAATCGGTAAATACCGATTCGGTAATGCCCTTTGATTCCTATGGGCTTCAAGGCCCATAGGAATCAATGGGGGATACCGATTCGGTATTTACAGAATCGGTAAATACCGAATCTTACAGATTCGGTATTTACCGATTCTGATACCCACATCTCCCCCCCTCCAATTTACCACTTCTCAAATACCGAATCGATATGATTCGGTATTTAAGAAGTGGTAAATTGGAGTTTACCTACATCGGGCCCCAAGTGCCTATATATAAATGTATATATATATATATGTATAAATATATATTTTACAGCACAGGAACACAGCCCTGCCTGACCCCCCTCATTACCTTAAAAAGGAGGAGGAATTCCCAGTGGGGTCCATAATGCACCCAACAGTTAAGTTCCCACCATACATTCACGCCAGGAGCAACACTATGTCTTGTGGGGGCACCCAGATATCATAGTTTGCCATAATTTGTAATGGATAACAAGGCTAAAGGCGCTATTTAAATCCATAAAACAGAGATGTAATTATCCTCACTTGGCCCTAATATATTTTAGGATAAAAATATTGGCTCTGCTCAACCGTAAACAGGACCACAGCCCTGCCTGACCCTTCTTGTTATATTAAAAACGGGAGATGAATTCCCCGTTGGGTCCATAACGCACCCAACAGTTAAGTTACCATCCTACATTTAAGCCAGGAGCAACAATATGTCTTTTGTGGTACCCAGAGATGTCATAGTTTGCAATATTTTGTAATGGATAACATGGCTAAAGGCGCTATTTAAATCCATAAAATAGAGATGTAGATGTCCTCCCTTGGCCCTAATATAGTTTGGCCCTGCTCAACTGTGCCAATACCGCTCCTAAACCGTATTGAAAATCTGTGAGTATAGAATTATCTTCCGCCTCAATTCCAGACTCCCCAAGACTACGATTCACAAGAACTTCCCAACCAATCGAGAAGGGATATGGGTTGATTGCATTTAGGGTCGCTCTGGTTTCCTTTTTTGAATATCAGAACAATTATTGATTCTGACCAGGTATTGGGGATACGCTTGGTCCCTCCCACATTGAAGACCAATGCTAGGACAGGTGTCCACAGAGCAGTTCAGCTTTGAGAAACAGGTACTCCATCTAGGCCTGCGACCTTTTCTTTTGCATTTTTATTATTGGCAGAAGTCACCTCATTCAGGGTGACAGTGTAGGTTACCGCCAGAGTTAGGTAACTCATTGTTAACTAAAATAGCACACTTGTTTTATTAATCAAGTGGTTGTTGTCACTCGTGAGGATATCCAGGTGCTGGCAAGGTCCAGTTAATTAGAAGAATAGTTAGGACTTCAGGGACTTTCCGAACTCTGAAAGAGATGGAGAGGTCCATAGATGAAAGGGTATCATGTTCCATGTCTTTGCTGCTAGGTAGGAGAAGGAGCGACCTCAGCATCTAAAGCATTTAAAGGAATCAAAATGAGAGTAAAATGATCAATCCAATCTTGGGCTGAGACCAGGTATTCCATTTGGGGAACTGAATTATCCCTAAGAAAGGGCATTTTATAGTCTTCTAAAATAGAGAGCTATCATTTGGCTCAACTGCTTGCATTTGGTTTTGGTTTACCCAGTCCAATGCTTGTAATTCCAGTTTCCTAGTTGCTGAATTGCATCTTTATGTCTTGGATGTGTATGTAGTAACTCTATTAGCCTTCTACAAGTTATTGCACATGTATGGTCAAACAAGCCTTTTGAACTATTTTTGCAATTTCTATTACCTCCTACCATCCTCGACAGTATGGAGGTGATTGAATAGAGATTCTCAAGAGCCTCCGTGATATAACTATACTCAGCGAAATAATCCGTGCAGTTTAAAAAATGTTCTCTATGACTATGGCAAAACTTGAGATAAATGTGCTTGAGCCCACTCTGGACCATTTTTATCTAGCTCCATTTAATTTTTCCACCTCTAAAATCTCTAGTTTGAAAATCTAAGTATGTTATCATGGGTTTTAATTGAACGTTAACACCAACGGGTTACGGTCACTCGTGGTATTTGGATTTATTAATATGAAAGATACACCAAGGAATTGGTTGACATTATATGATCGATCATACTCATTGCACACCTGCCAATAAATGTTCTCAAAGTAGTTAATAACGAGTTAAATACAACTTCTAAAAAAGAAAAATTATATTTAAACAACCTATTATTCAGGCTTCTCCATATAAGTTGTGTTGGAAGTGTTCCTGTCATTCTCCATACACACCCCCTACACCACCTACCTCTTTAGAGGGAAGGGAGCATCTACTGATGTTAAAGTCTCCTGTCTATAGTAAAAAACGGTCATTCACCCCCCGCTTGCAGGAATAAATCTAGATCCTACTCAATATTAACAACCACCTCGGAACAAGTGGAATCAAATGTATAAGTTATTATAAAATGTAATAATCACAAGATTTGTGTTAGCCTCTACAGCTAGCAATAGAAATTGATAGAATGGGGTTGCTGTATATGTCTTTATAACTTTGGCTGTTAATAGAGTTGAAATTAAAATGACAAGCCCACCATTTGCCCTTCATGGTATGGCTCGTATAACAACTGACAAGAATCACTCAGTATAAATATTATCTATCACCCAGGTTTCTTGTAGACACAATCTGCATTAATGACATTTATTCTAATGATTCTGGAGAAAATAACTTATTAATCAGTGCAGTTTCACCCTAGATTTCAAAGTTATGTTCACACGGAACTGAGCAAGAATTTCTATTTTGACTATCGCCTGCTGAGGTTGATAGAGGTGATGATCTCTTTCTGTGTAGCCTCACTTAGGCAATCTATTTCATTCAGAGAGCCAGGCGGTGCGTGCCTGTTAAATAGCGTAATACTATCTGTATTCCCTTCAAGGCTTACTCTTCCCTTGCTGTAGTGATTCACTTCAATATTTAAATAGTCCTCTGGTCTATAAAAGTAACCCATAGGAACAGCTTCAGCTCCCCCTCCCCCTAAGGTATTATCTGTGATATATGTGTTGTAAACAATGATGTTTATAGCGATTTTTAAAAAAGCGGGAACACAAATATTATTAACAATGCAGTCACCCTCACTAGCTTTCATTGATCTACTTTTTTTTTTTAACAGTTTTCTATAGCGCTGGCTAGACCCAGGAGGTAATCCACTTTATACTCCTCACCATTATAATTTCAGTGTATAAGTGGTGTATATCAGAAGCACTGCGTGTTATCCAGTGGACTAACTTTCTTTTCAACATCCCCCATTTCTCCGTTGAATTAGGTAGCTTCTGGAGACAGATGTAAAACATCCTGATTGTGTAGTTTATGACCCTGTTCTGGACCACTCAACAATTGTCTAACACTTCCTGATGACTTACAAAGGGGAATAAGTTGTTTTAGCGTTTGTCTTTGATTACATCTCTTCCAATTATCAGACAGTTTATGATTGTCGCAGGTCTGAGAAGTGTTTAATAGCTTTCTCCTTCGTTGCTGTTTTCCTCTATTCTCTCTCTGTACTAAGGACTCCACTAAAATGTTGTTACAATTTGTGCAGCATTAAGCACCTCATTACTTCGTTAACACAACGATTTTTCTTTGTTAAACTCTCCACCACATAATATACCATATACTCAAACGATTCCAATTTGCTCTTAACAGCTTCCATGACGGACTTGACCTATTCTTCTAGAGAGCACAATGTAGTGTTCAAGCACTTTACTAGCTACCCAATGTCTTCATTAGAGTTCTTATTTGTTGCTTGGTGTCCCAGATTATCCTTGGGAAAATCAACATCTTTAATTTGGCTTATTTTTGGGTGTAATTTTTTCTGTTTTGCCAGCAGAGAAGTGGCAACATGAGACGGGGAAAGTGTTATAAAGCCCAGTGGGTTGGTTGAGAATCAAATATTGCTATTAAGTTTGAATTTTGTAGCATCTCAGCATGTTACTTCGAGGGGCTCACTTGGCCCTACAATTGTGTCACTTAGTGATTTATCAAGGACCTATTTCGCTGCACATTGTGTCACAGCAAGTCTTTCTTTAACACTCACAATTTCACTAGGACTGGATAAATACTTAGTAACAGGGTTAGTAGCCAGAGTGCTCTCACCGGCACTGATCAACATTGTTTTAATTTTACCCACACTAGGTGGTTATAGTTCCAGTGATAAAGAGTAGACACAATAATTTTCACCAGGAAGTTGATATTCTATGCCAGATGTCAGGAGGGGTGTCCAGCCCAGTCTCAGTCAGGCTTGGACAGGCTCAGGTGGGTTCCAATGAGTTTTTTTTGGCACAGTCAGACCCTGTGCACAGCCCTCACAGGCTCCACGCTGTGGGAGACCGTGCCAATTTGTATGGTATTTCTGCACCTCCTTCACGGTCCAGCAGCAGTATGGACGTTGTTGTCCATGTGGAATTCAGGCAACCAAACAGGAAGAAACATGTGCTGCGGGAGAATGCACCAATTTTTCTTGCATCTCCAGACTCCTTAATGAGTCAGCAGCACTCTGGATTGACATTGTAGTTCCCAAGAAATTCAGGCAGCCAAACAGTAAAAAACCTGCACTGCGGGAAAATGTGCCAATTTTATGGCGAATGCCCACTGCCTTCATGGGCTACCAGCATTCGGGATCGTGTCGTACACTGGAAATTCAAGCAGCCAAACAGGAAGAAACCCTGGCATTTAAAGATCCTGCCAGGTGTTGTGTGATCAGGGAGATGCTCTGAGGATCCAGCCACTTCCAAAGCGGTAAGGCTTCCTGGTACAGGATCCAAAACCTCACACCACCCGGTTTGTTGCAGTACCACATGGAACTCATGTTGTCTGTGAGAACCTGTACTTGTTCCCAACAATGGGCGGGAGGAAGGTCTTCAGTGCCAAAGAAATCAATTGCAAATCAAACAAGTTGATGTGGAGCAGAGCGTCCACGGAGAGCAGAGTCCAATGTGGAGAAGCATGGCTCAATGGTTAGAGTGGCAGACCCTGATGCAGAGGTCTGGCCCGGGACCAGGGTTCAATTCCCGCCTCGGCGGCTCTTGGACTCAATCTCTCCATACCTGATAATTCTCGCCTCGGTGCCTAGTCTAATCATGGGTCCCACTCTGTGACTATGGGCAATAGCTTGCTTAATCTCCACAACGGCCCCAGCAGCGCTTGGATGCCTGGCTTCACCTTGGGGGTGCCCAGGAGTGAACATTTCACAGGAAAGCCAGGAAGGGTTCCACAGCTGTATGAATACAGCACTACGAGAACTCTGGGTAGAAGGCGCTATATAAATACAAACACATTTACATTTACATTTACCTCTCCCAGATGACATCTCCAATCCATCAATGAAGCGTCTGTTACAACGCTCTGGGTGGGGTGGGGAGAGGATTCTGCCACAGGTCCAATTGTGGTCGAACAGCTACAGCAGCAAGCCTTTTGCAGTCTCCTTCCACGCCTGTGTGGACTCTGACAAGCCCCTTTGTGAGGAGCCCCATTAGATTTCAGATTCCATTGCAGAGCTCGCATCTGCAACCTGGAAGGGTACACAAGGAAGATGCAGGAGGCCAAGAGGCCCAAACACCTCAGAGCTGCTCACACTGAGATCCAGTCTAAGGCTGAAACATCTGGATCATAGCCTAAATGCCCCAGACTCGCTGGGAGGGAGGGGGGGAGGGATAGCTCTGAACAGCACTGGGCCCAGGATGCCTCCAATAAAATGGAGCCACTATCAAGGTGTTAGTCTTGACTACACCACATTGACAGAAAAACCCAATGATGTCAATAGATCCTCTGGAGGTGATTTATGGCTGCTTGGATCAAGTCCGCCTACAGGATTTAGTCATCAAGGTATTTCGAAGACTGGTATTCCCAACCACCACAGATGGCCTGCAAGCACCACCATCACCTCTGTGAACACCTGAGGCACTCTGGTCAGTCCAAAAGGGAGCACAAAGAACTGAAAGTGCTTATAACCTACCTGAAAATTGAGGTAATGTCTGGGTTGGCCGGACGGGGATGTGAAAGTATGCATCGATGATACAACTATACATCCAGTTTCCTGGATTCAAAGCAGATAGAACCTGACTCAGAGTGAGCATTTTTAATTTGTCCCTCCAGAGTAGTTCACAGGGTGAAGGTCAAGTATGGGGCAAAGGCTACCATCCTTCTTTGGTACAAACAAATTATGTGAACATAGCCAGTCCCGATTTCTGATACTTGCACACTCTCTATTGGCCAAGAGAGCAAGAGCTTCTCCATGCAGTATGAAGAAATGATCCCTCCGGAGGTTTTGAGTTGCAAGTGGCATGACCGGGGGATTGGAAAAGAAATGGAGTGAATATCCTTACTCTATGATCTGGTGCATTCGTTGATCTGTAGTGAGAAGGTAAAAGATGATGCGACCTTCCATACGGTGATCGTGTGCCATTAAAGGTGTTTAACATTGGCAGCAGGGAGTGAGGTTTAAGTCTGGGTAGAACCTCTCCCTGAGAGCCAGAACGCTACCATCCGGATCCCTGGCCTCGCCCTAGAAAGGGCTGTGAGGCCTGCTGTTGCTAAAACCCATAATAGTGGTGCATATACTGGTAACTCCTCCAGAAGCCATAAAATGGGTGTTGCTGTTGGGGAAACTGCCAAACTGGCTGAACTAGGCCGAGAAAATGGGTGGTGGCTTTACTCTCTTTGAAACGTTCTAAGGCAGAGTCAGCCTTTGGTCCAACCAGCCAAGAGCCATCAAAGGACATGTCCATTAAAGATTGATGGATAGCTGAGAGGTTCGTTGAGTGAATCCAGGCATGGCACCTCAGCATCACGCTGGTTCTGATTGCCCTGCCCACACAATTGGTACAGTTCAGACCAGATCGAATAGAATATTTCATCACATCTTGTATTGTCAAAATGAGAACTTGCGGAGTTAGACAAAGTTCTTCCAGGTAAGCCAGAAAGATATCTGCCACCTTATCCCAAAGGACGTGCAAATATTATCCCAGGAGCCATGATGATTTAATTGACCTAATGACAAGGCTAGTTGACAAGAAAACTCTCTTGGCAAATGTTTCCATCCACTTTGATTCCCTTTCAGGTGGTGTGGTAAGAATGTGTTGGGGCTCAGCTGACTTGTCCAAGTTAGAACCACCAGACTATGGAGTGGAATATTGGAGAATAAAGTCTGGTTCTCTGGGGGTAGGTCTATGTCACCTGGCCACCTGGTAAGATCCTCTTTTACCCCAGAGGCACATCAGGATATCTGTCCGAGTGTCGTTGAATGTTTACAGGATTGCTTGTCCACAGTAAAGAACCTCAGTAAGCATGTAATACATCACATGCAGGGTGAGTAGAGTAAAGTTGAGGACCTCTGTTCACCTCCTTGTGAGAGTGGCAAAGGATGTGGATTGCTCAGAGGCCCATGCTGACTTGAAGTGGGTGAGGAGAGGCCACTTGAATCCTGAAGATCATCAAATAGGTTGCCATAGTCACCTTTCTCGTCCTCAGAAAAAAGTGTTAGGTTTCAGGTTCTGAGTCTAATAAAACAATTAGAACATCTTCTGGCATTGGTGACATTGGAGCTGGAAGTCGACATGTACCGAAAGCGTCTCCAGGCCTGCCGCCAGGACTAACTTTGGTGGAACCCTCTCCAAAGGTGGAGCCAGCAACAGGTATGGGACTGAACCCAGAGTCAGTGTAATCTGGATTAAGGAAGGTGTCAAGTGGCACAGTCAGTGTCATGAATGGATCTGCCTGCAGCACCCCGACTGAAGGCCGCTTCTGATAGTTGGGACCCGGGGGCACTTCAGGGGAATCAGGCAAGGCACCAACGATCTTCCCATATGTCAATTTAAGATCAGCTATCTCAATTTAAGATCATCACTGTTCGTTCATGGTGGAGCTGAATCAGGATCAGCACCAGCATGGCCTTCCTGAAGGAGACTGGCTCCATGGCCTATAGGTGCCTTCTGTGGGAGCGGCAGGAGGAGAACCTGCGCATCTTTTCTGTTTGTTTCTTTATCCAAGCTTGGCAACCTCAAGAGCGTCAGGGGGACCAGAAATCAGTCCGCACCTGTGACTTTGATCAGAACCACTTATTTGACATGCTGAGTTCTGCAACGGCTAACTTGGCTTCACAAGATGGTGATTGTTGGAAATGGCCCTTTTTGCAGAGTTATCCCCAAACTTTTTGCTTCTTCCTCCCTTATTTTGCCTGACCTGTAGTTGTTGGCAATAGGACTCTGAGCACTTTACCACTGCTGATCAGTGCTAATGTGCATATGCTCTGTGTGTGAATTGTTATTGTGATTGGTTATCCATGATTGGCATATTTGTGTCACCAAGAAGTCCATAGTGAAGTGCACTAAGTGTGCCAGGGCTGGTGGTAACAAATGCTACTAGTGGCCTGCAGCACTGATTGTGCCGCCCACATGAGTAGCCCTAAAATGGTGTCTCAGGCCTGCCACTGCGGTGCCTGTGTGCAGTCTGTGAACTGCCATGTCCTCCTGGTCAGTGTCCCCACTGGCCAGGCCTAACCCTTCCCTTTCTGTGCACATTGGCCACCACTATGGAAGGCCCAAGGTACCCCCTTGGGCAGGGTGCAGTGTATGGGAGAGGTAGAGCATGTACTAGTGCAGGTGACATGCTCTGGTAGTAAAAGGCATCCATTTTCGTTTTTCACTATTGTAAGGCTACCTTGCCCATAGGCTATCATGGGGAATGCTGGCTACAGTGGCTACCAGCATATCTTCCCATAGGAACAAGGTAGGACATAAATGTCTGGTATCCCTGAACTCAGAATTTAATAACACATCTTTTAGGAAAGGTTGTTTTTAAATCCTGTGTTTGAGAACAGCACTTTTAGAAAGTTGCTGTTCTCTTGTCTGACCTTTCTATGTGCCTTGGCCTGTTTGTGAATTGACTGTCTGGTTTGACAGGAGCTGGGGAGCCCCCGGGAGGCTGGCTGAGTCAGCTGTAGGCTGAATGACTGCATTTGCATCTTGAGTGGTGGGAGGGGATAACACCTGGTCCTGAACAGGGCTGTGCCTGCCTTTCACAATGCTGGCTCCACCTCCTGCTGGGCGGCTGACGATCCTGCCCCTCTCTCTGAACGGAAAGGAGAAGCCAGGAAAACAAAGTGCTCAAGGAACACCCAGAACTGGTTCAGACCGGGCTCAGAGCCCTCCTGCACAAAGGGAACAAAGACTTTTTGGAGTATAAGTAAAGGACCCAAGACTACAGAAAATGAGATCATCCTGGAATCAAGAAGGAACCTCTGCCAAGGAGAAAGATGAAACTGAAGAAGGAAGACTGTCCTGCTGTTGCTCTGCTGGACTGACCTGCTGTTGCTTTGCTGCCAAGGAGAGGGGAAGGACGTTGCTGTGTGCTGTGTCCCCTTGCTTGAAGGAATTTCCAAGGGCCTGAGAAGAGCTGGCTCCCTGTTATGAAGCTCCAGGAACAAAAGGACTTCACCCCCAGCTTCCCTGAACTCTGCTGAGAGAGTTCTGTCCTTCCTGGAGTGCGTGGCCCATGTGTGGTGCAGCTGGAAGTTGTACCTGTGTTGGGAAGCTGGAAACCAAGCTTTTAACGAACTTTCTGCAGGTTTTGTCGCAAACCCGGCCGAGCGAGAAAATTCCCGCCGCTACGAAGATCGAGATCGTCGCAGCGCCTGAGATCACTGCATCACGTCGCTGCGAGAATCATCGCAGAGCCATCGCATCGAGGAGCTGCGAGAGGAAGATCGCAGCTGGACTGCGCATCGTCGCCCCGGAGATCATCGCAGCCCCCGAGAATCATCGCATCGTGCCTTTGCGAGCATTTTCCCGCGGAACCTCCGCACCGGAATCCATACAAGCCATCGCCTTCCTCCCCATACTGATCGGGTTCGTCGCTACACGCCGCTACATCCAGCGAAATTGTCGCTAACGCCTCCCCAGGGTCTCAGGAATAACGCATTGCTTGTTTTCCACCGCAACAGCTTCTATTTTGGAACTTTGTCGCATTTTAAGGTACTATTGGCTAAACGTGAAGCAAGTGTGAACTTTTCACGCAACTGTGGATTATTTTAACGCTAACATTAAGAACTCTTTTTGCAACCATATTCTTGAATTGTGTATGTTGGATTTTTGTCGTTTTGGTCTTGTGTAGTTTAAATTAAATACCTTTATTTTTCTAAACTGTTTTGGAGTCAGTTTGTGGTGTTTTCACTGCTACTGTGAGTTTTGGTACAAATACTTTACACATTGCCTTTGATAAGTCTTGACTGCTCGTGCCAAGCTACCAAGGGGGTGAGCAGGGGTTATCTAAGAGTGTTTCCTACTTACCCTGACTAGAAGCAAGGGTCCCTATTTGGACAGTGGTACCTACCTCTGCCAACTAGAGACCCCCAGTTCTAACAGTGATTTTAGGCATGTTTTTTAAAGCATTTGCATGACTTTAAGTCGTGTTTGGTGCAGAGGCACCAGAGACAATCATCATGAGTGTCATTAACCAACATCTCCAGTTACAGGATCCAGATGACTTCAGCCCTGTTGTTTTAGGGAGAAGACATACTACAAGCTTTCTGAAAAACTTTTAGGAACATTTCTGTCGGAATGACAGGACAAAGAGCATCATATCCAGTCTGTTAGATATGAAAAGACATGAATTGACATCAGCGCAGGTAGGTGGCTCTACTATAGTGGCCTTACATCATATCTGGAACAGACGGGCCGAAAGTGAAGAAGCACAATGCCACCTATCAGTAGCGAGGGAACTGCTTAAAAGTTTATGGTTCCATACAGGCACCTGGGGGAAATTGCATTTGGAAGTCCCTATTAGAAATTAAGTTATTGCCTGTTACAAAAAGAAAGCCACAACATTAACACATTTGTGAAGTCTCCACTACCATTTACAATCATCAAACAGGAATAGCTCTGTGCTTTATGAAGCTCCAAAAATGATATTCATAACCGCTTTAAATAACCTTAAATAGGGACAAAGGATTCTGCAAGAGAGGACAACACAGAGAAGACAATGACTAAAGCCTGCAGTTTTAGAAAGTACTGCTTTACTTACTGATGAAGTGGGAAACTTCATCTTTAGTTTCGGGAGCACCTGAGCAATTTCATCAAAATCTATGAATGTAAAGGAGATTGTGGTGACAGTGCCAGTGGTCTGAACACTCCAGGTCCTCTCCAGTGACTCCAGAGCTCCTGATCCATACAAGTGTAGCGTGTCTCCTTCCAATTCAACAAAGTGGGACTCTATGACGTTAAGCCCTTGTACAGCACTGCTCAACAAGGTATCTAGAGATCTGTGGAAAAAAAGTAGTGGTTATAATTAAAAAAAAAAAGAAAAATGCATATATTGACGTTTAAACTGACGAGTGTAGGACACATTCAGATCTTTTTTTGCAAAAGGTCAAATATAAAATGTCTTAGAGAAAATGAAATCAACCCTAAAACATCAAACCTTTACAAATAGGAGGAAATCTCTTTAAAACTGATAGAATAGTACTTTTAGAATCTGTATGAATTGAAATTGCACCCTGTTTTCAGAGCTTTTTCGCATATATGGCACAAAAAGTGTGCACTGTGATATGCAACTAACGCCGTGGGACTGCAAGTACATTGAAACAAGCTTCAATTCAAAATGCAGCGTGTTTGCCAGCAGTAAAAAGTAGCAAGCTAAAAAGAATGTCATGTCGGTGTTTACAATGTGATAATGATATTTTTTTTTAATGAAATGGCGATTATCACTCATAATTTAAAGAAACATATGGATGAAACTAGGTATTGAAGAAAAACACATGAAAACGTGTTCAGTTTCTGCATGGGAAAGTAGGGTAATGGGATGCGAGGGGAGGGGTGGCAGGTGACCTATGCAGCCTTGTGGGTGCCAGCTCACCACTCTTCTTTCAATTTTTTTATGACTCCAATCGCTCTCCAGCAATCCAAGGAGTAAATGCTGTGTGGAATGTTGCACAGGTATAAAGGTTTGCATTCCTCCTCAAGCATCAGACCGGTGGCCTTAGTCCCAAGTCTCATGTTTCCCAAAGAAGCATCCATCTGTACGAAGAGTCTTCTATAGGGATAAATCACATGAAAAGCCTTTGTTTAAGTCATATGGCAGCAAGGTCAAGTGCATAAGGGGCATCCTTTGCTCCAATAAATTCAAGGCAGGCCAATTACTAATTCCAGGTTCCCAAGCAGCAGCAAGGCCCTAGTATAGCCATAGCCCCTCTATGTTTTATTAATTATTGGCACAATATCTCTCTCGCAGATTGGAAGACTATGAACATGTGAAGACTTCTGTATGAGGGGCCAGTGCATATTTGCATGTTAAATGGGATGGAGGAGCTACAGCATGGAAGCAGTCCTTTAAAATGCAGCATTAGAGGCACGTTTTTAACTGTACAGGTACTAATAATGAGGAAGGTGAACACTTATATTGAAGTGGAACCAGTAAAGGAAACCCCTAAACCATTAAATGTATCTATTTAAATTGTTGTAGGGAGTTGACTAATAGGACATAGAAAAGTAAGTATATAACACACTGATTCAATGATTTCCTTCCAGTAATAAAATGAATTAAGTAAGCCAAAGCATTACGGTGCAATACGATTTACAAATACTATGACTGCATGAAGCCCTTACTGCACGTGTTAACAACAGCCAACGTACCTTCTTTAAGACATTCAAAAACACTTAACCAGTAGTGGACTAGTCATTATTATTATTATTATGTTTCTTATATAGCGCCTGAATCGATCCCCGAAGGGGTATCTCCGCGCTTGCCTTGGGAACCCGTCCTGGCTTTTCCCTGTGAGATAGCCCCTACAGGGCATCCCCAAGGTGAAAGCCAGGCATCCCGCCGCGGGGGGCCGTTGAGGAGATTAAGCAAGCTTAATGCCCAGAGTTGCAGAGTGTGAACCCATGATTAGGTCAGGCACCGAAACGAGAATTATCGAGTCCATGGACATTTGAGCTCAAGACCCTGCCGCGTCGGGAATTGAACCCTGGTCCCCGGGTCTGACCTCTGCTTCAGGGTCTGCCTGCTCTAACCAGTGAGCCACACTTCTCCACCAAGTACCCTTTAAAGTGGTAAGGCCAACCTGCTATTAGCCACATTAAGTTATATAGGCTTTCCTGCTTTCAGTTTCTATTTTTAGTAAATTCTGGTTGTGTTTTTTCAGTTTTTTAAATACCTTAGAAGACAGTGGTTATCAGTGGTTACACATTTTCGCACCATTAAAAACAACAGAAAAAGTGTTTTTCCGGTGATAATGGAATTTATTTATTTAATTTTAATTATTGCTTGCTTTCCGCACTGATAGTGCAAGTGCATAGGTAGGACCAAATACATTTTTACTGCACCACAATGGACAACAAAGTCAATAGTATTCTTCATTAACTCTGAAGATTCTAAAGATGACAAGTGACAAGGATCTCTTAGAGAGAAGTACTTCAGCTCAGGTATCGATTTTGAAAGGCCATCATACAACTTTTTCCTATACGTAGCTGCTTTGCTGCAAATACGAACAATATCACTCATATCTTTATTGAACTTGGTAGGAACCTTTTTCAGCAGCATTCCAAGTAACATCGTGTTCCATGTTTACCAAACGCCTGGTGTCATGTTTTCACCACTATCTCAGATGCTTGGTGACAACATTCATTTCACATATACCTGTCTCTATATCTTGCATTGAGTGTTTAAAGACTGGGGTGTTTGGCAATTCACTAACAATCAACACTGACTCACTAGAAAAGAGGGCTGATGTATCAAAGGATTTCATACATTCTCTGTCTGTGAGTAAATGTGATGCTAAATATTAGGAAAGATTCTTATGAAACCAGCCATTTTACCAATCAGTGAACATATTTAGACCAAAGACCACAAAACTGAAAAAACAGAGACAATGTTTTAGTGACATACCTAAACAACAAACTTTAAGCAGAATAATGTTAGCCCAGTTGGCAGATTCAAAAGTTTTCTATACAGCTTTTGCTATGAAGAACTGTGTTTTCATTTTGTATCACCTGTGGATTTTCATGGGTCCAGCAAACAGCTGATCTGTTTATGAATATAGCAATTTCTGCGGGGACTCATCTCATGTTCGTCCTCTCAAGTGGGACATAGGATACCTGTAAGAGGGTCAATAAGTCTTTGCCATGCTTAGAGGAGCTACACACAGCCCAAAAGACTTATAGACTTACATGTTTCTAGGCTGCTACCTACAAAGGGACGTAGAGAGAGAGATCTTTCACTGCTGCAGATAATGGGCCTGTTTTGGAAAACGAGGCATTATTTGTGAGGCCTGCACTAACAATATGTCTACATTTGTCCTTCACTGAGAACCAAACACCCCATTGTAGCGCTTGACTCTCAAAGGGTAGCGTTGCAGAGCAGTCTAAGGCTTACCCAGGCCCTTGTCACCAGCCGTCTGGACTACGGGAACGCCCTCTACGCTGGTACCACAGCCAAACTAAAGAAAAGACTTCAGCGCATACAGAAGGCATCGGCACGACTCATCCTGGACATCCCCCGACATAGCCACATCTCCACCCACCTGACAGACCTACACTGGCTCCCCGTCAACAAGAGGATCAAGTTCAGGCTCCTGACCCACGCACACAAAGCTCTCCACGACATGGGCCCCGAATACCTCAACAACCGCCTCTAGTTCTACACACCTACCCGCCAGCTCAGTTCCGCCAGCCTCGCCCTCGCCACCGTCCCGCGGATCCCCAGAACCACCACCGGAGGAAGATCCTTCTCCTACCTGGCTGCCAAGACGTGGAACTCCCTCCCCACCCACCTACGTCTGACCCAGGACCATCTCTCCTTCAGGAAACACATCAAGACCTGGCTATTCGAGCAGTAGCAGCACCCCCCCCCCCCATGCCCCCCAGCGCCTTGAGACCCTCACGGGTGAGTAGCGCGCTCTATAAATGTTCTTGATTGATTGATTGATTGATTACTCAAGTGAGTTGGTGTTGGCTAGTAATCACCATTTACAGGTACGCAGAAATATCCCTCAATAATTGATTGTCCAGTCTGTACTTTGCTTCATAAAAAGAAAGAGTACATTTATTGCACTCACACACTACTCAATACTATGCATTAATTCACAAATATACACAAGCTGTTGGAAATACTTCGGGACATTCCATAACATTCCAACCCCTCCCTCGGGGTGGGAATGTTATGCACATCATCTTGACCCAAATGTAATGGGTTATCCATAACCGGGAGCGTGGGCCCTTCCCACAGGCACCACCCCCTTATCTCAACAAACAAGCATTTATAATGGGAACACCTGCCAAAGTGACATATAACACTGACTGAGAATTTCATACTGACCATACAGTATACACCTCTAAATCACAGTGGCTGAAAGTGTGGGTTGTTCTTCAACTAACGCAGTTGCAAGAAGACATGTTCAGGCATCACTTAGAATTACAGTACTTATCATATCTGGTAACAGGCATAATGCAAGTCAATCCCAGCCCCTAAAAGGCATCACAGTTACAAGCACAAGATTCAGCATTTACAACCAGGCATCCGAGCAGGAATGCCTAGCAGCATAATCCCAAGTCACTTAGCATTTCTCATATCACATGTGATTTCCAATCCCCACAACAAACAACATCATGTAAACGCACCACTTGTGCAATTGCACCTTTTCACCTCCAAGGGATGGTTCTCCAGGACCCTTCCTGACAGGTGAGCATGAGAGCAGCTCGGGGAGCCCACCCGGCTGCTACTGCCAGCTCCCGAACTGGTCAGAACTCTCACGTGCTGCCACAGTAGCCATCCCTTCCATTCTGGTCTGCCCACTCCTGCAGCGGACACTGAGGTTGCCACTGGTCGGGCAGGGCACTTCCCCCTCCTTCCTGCTGCTGCGGGGGAGTATGGCGGCACTCCCTTCCCTTTTCTCCCATCACACCGGGGCCAGGAGTTAGGGATCATGGGCCCTCCAGGGACATCTTCATGGGGAGCACAACGGCCTTCCCTGACTTCCGCCTTTTCTTCGGGGCCCGGAGTTGGAGTCCTGGGCCCTCGGGCATTCTTCTCGGGGTGCGCAACAGCGCTCCCTGGCGTTGTCTTCGGCGGGGCCCAGAGGTGGGGGTCCCTGGCCTGGAGATCTCTTTGCAGGGGGGGTCGCCTACCTTATTGGGGGTATATCTCAGCCCCCAGGGGACCGATCTTCATCATTTTGGCCTCTTCTTGCTCCTGGTGGCCAGGCATAGCCACCTGGAGCACTCTTCATCACCCTTCTCGCCTCCAAGAGGGTGACTCTGCAGAGAGCTGTCCTCACTGGCACCCTGCGCTAGCCTTTCACCTGGCTCTCCTTCTGGCCCTCTCTTTTCTTTGTGCAGAGGCGCAGACTTCTCCTCACCGGCCCTGGACTCCCTCAAAGGTGCAGTCCAGAGTCCTAGGAGAGTGAGGGGGTTCCTCCTTCCAACTGCCAATGGCGCCAGGCTCCAGCACCAGTCTACCGCACCAAAACACACCCCAGAGAAAGCTCCTCTTCCTGTGCAAGACCTTTTTAAACGAACTTGAGGGGGCTGGCAGGAAGGCGCTGCTGCCCTATCCTGCAGCAACACATTACCTCTCTGCCCCTGCTCCCTCCTTCCTGCAAAGGCCTCTGGGATACCTCAAAATGGCGGTGTTCAGGGGTCTCATGCAACGTGGTATTTGAAAAGCCCCTTTCCCCCCTTACTGACTTCCTGGCCCGGCGAAGGCCTGGTGTATGGCAACGGGTGATAGCTGCTGATAGATAACCTGCTGCTTCACCCCTATCTCTCCCTCCTGTAGAGAAGACCTTCGCCCTTGGGAATGCTTGCAGTGAGGGGCTAGGCCTCTGATCCTCCAGCTTGGGGAGGAAGGTAATTAATCCAGCCTGGCAGGGTCACACCTAGTCAGGCTCTGGTTATGAGCAGCGTCAGAGGAATATGACATATCTGGATGATCCATAAGCTGTACAGATTTTGCTTTGGACTCAGCAGAATACTTCTTTTTACACAGCTTACAATGTACTTTGGTGCGTGTCTGGAAGTTGTAGGCCCTAGGCAAGTGAAACTACCCCATATGGTCTACGTCTTCATAGGAGAGTAATGGAGTGTTCCTACTGTGAAACCGTAGAGCACACTGATTTCCCCTTACATGTGTCTCCCCACATTATAAAGCCTATTCATTGTCACCACCCAACTCTGCATAATTCCTGCCGCGCCATTCTACCTGTACCTGGTCCTGGACTGTGCACGACAGAGATCTCCCCTGCGCAGCCCTTACACGGGTGCACACCCATGTGCAGACGTGTCTACGTTTACCCAGTCTAGTGTCCATTACCCTGGCTGCAGCGCAGCTGCCTTCTCTCACTCGGCAGACACCGGTGAAAACCACATGCAGTCTATTTCATCATGAGTTCACTGTGGGTGAGTCTCTGCTTATGAGGCTCTACCACAGTAAAAGCTCAAAAATTAGCTGTTCAAAAAGCGAAAAATCCGGGCGGCTCAGATGGGCAGAACAACCTTCTAACAGCCTGATAATTACTTTGTCGGTAATGGAGCGGGCCGCCACACTGTCGCCCGCACTGCCAAAGCTCACTGCTGGCCGACCAATAGATTACAAAAATGTTTGTATTTGAGGGCGGGCTTTTGACGTTCCCATTGCGATGCGTTTTTGAAAGGCAAAGCAAAGGGAATGTCAAAGGCCATTCCTGCACAGAAAGAACTGTTATGTCCATGCCGTGCAGGAACAGGAGGTGCATGCATACAGGGGGGCACAACATGTGCCCCCCCTGCCTTTATCCCCAGAGGTACAAGGGGGCTAGGCCCCCTTTGTTTCCTTCCCACCTCTTTTTTCACTGAAGGCTTGCTACCATGAAAAGTGAGGCAGGGAGGAAATTTGTAATATGCTTGGCGGAGCTGCAGCGGCACTGCCAAGCATATTGCGGCCGAAGGGCTGCCGCACCACCACCGGGGATTGCGGATCTACAGCGGTTGCAGCGGTCCCCGCAGGGTCCGACGCTGCACTCGTAATGCAGCGGTCAGACCACTGGTGCAGAGGTCCACAACTGCCACCGCACCTCCACCATGGGTAAATGTATATTCAGACCCTATGTAACTGTTCAAGTTCTGTAAGAACTGAATCATGCACTGCTGGTGGATATTGTATTTTTAGGTCTGACTTCAGCTAAGACGCTTCTGATGTTTAAGCAAATATATCTACAAGATACTTATTTAAAGGGGAGTCTAGTCAGCTTTCTTCATTCATTGCTCTGTTGCTGTGTCATTCACGTTTTGATTCTGCCCACTGTAGTCTACAGCATGGGGTAAGCTCACTTCAGCCACTGGATAACTTCATGTTGGGGTGAAAGCATTTTGATCTTTTACAAGGAGCATATCCACACAGAAGCTAGGTCCTTTCTGTGAAAATGTATTTTATTTATTACTTTGATGTTGCCTTTGTGTTTAGAGTCTGGTTTGACAGCAGGAAGTTTCATACCAGATGCAAAGACTACCCACATTCCACGCTTTATCAGTTCCTGTCTCCTGCCAATGCTGTTGTAAATGACATTTGGAGTAGCCTTTGTTTACTGTTTGACTGTTGGTATTTCACCACATAACAGATTGTATCCATTTCAAAATGTTCTGTATTAAGTAATCGAAAGCTTAAATATTATACACGTGAATTCATAAGTGGACAAATCTTCAGAACACATTTATTCTGGACTCAATTTCACCAATTGTAAAAAATTTTAAACTTTGCCCAGGAATGATACCAGCCTTTATTGTGTTTAATTTGCAGCACTAGTAAAGCTTGTCTTATTGCATTCTTTCCTTTCTTTCCTTCTTCCATCTTTCTTGGTTTCCTTAATTCCTTCTTTCTTGCTTTCTCACTTTCATTCCTTCCTTCACTTTTTTCTTTCATTTGTTCCGTCCTACTTTCTTTCCTTTCATTCTATCATCCTTCTTCCAATTTTTCCTTGATTCCTACTTTCGGTCTTCCCTTTTTTCATTCCTTCTTTCCTTTTTACTTTCTTTCCTTTTTCTTCTTTCCACCTGTCTTGCTTTCCTTTATCCTTCATTTCTTCTTTAATTTTTCTTTCATTGTTTGATTCCATCTTTCTTGATTTTCCTTTTTCTTTCATTCCTTCTTTCTTCTTATATTCTTTCATTCCTTTTTTGCTTCCTTTCCTTTTTTGTCATACCTTGTTTCTTACTTTCTTTAGCTTTCATTCCTTATTTCCTGATTTATTGCCCCTCTGCTTTCCTTCCTTCCCTCTTTCTTTCTTTCCCTCTTCCCTTCATTCCTTCCTTTCAGCTTGCCTTTATTTCTTTCGCTTTCCTTTTTTCTTGCTTTCTTTTTTCTTCCATTCTCCTCCTTTCACTTTTTTTCTCTTTCTTTCCTGTTTTAATTCCTTCTCACTGTCTTTGCTTTCCTTCCTTCTTTTTTGCTTTCGGTCTTTCTGGTCTTCTTTTTTTCCTTCTTTCGGCTTGTCTTTCTATCCTGCTTTTGTTCTTGCCTACTTTCTTTCCTTATTTTAATCTTGCGTTCTTTCTTTCCTTCTTTCTTCTCTCCTTCTTTCTTGCCTTCTTTTCTTGTTTTGTTTTCTTTCTTTACTGCTCTCCTTTCTTATTTCCTTCTTTTTTTCTTTCTTTTTCAAAGGCAAGCGGCGGACAGTTAATGCCACAACAATTGGCTTTTTAGGTCTGTTTTAGCCAATATCTTTCACTTTTACTAAAATGATGTGCATGAGATAATTACTTATAGGGGTTTACGACTGCACTCATTCATTTATCTGTGGTTGTCTTTGGTAACGAGTCACCAAAGTTCAGCCAGTGTCTGACTTCACTGTAAGTCACTGTAAGCATCTTTAGTCAATGTGTTTTTTTAGATTGAAAAAATTCCTGGCAGCTTTCCAAACTATAAAGGTTTGCAAAAGCCATGGCAAAACAAAACAAATATTGCAAAAAAGCTGGTGAACGATGCCAGATCTCCTGGCCTAGCCAATGCTTGTTTTCTCAGCAGGGAAAGTCTGCACTGCCGCAGCAAAATCCCAAGCCTGTTCAGAGCACAAAGGAACATTTCCCTACTGGGCTAATGCCTGTGCTCTATCTGTACTGTTTCTGCATGTCCCTCGCCTATGTTGCGTAAGGCAAGCTTGCACTGTTGATGTCTTGCTCTAGTGACATGGGGAGGCTTGTGCTTCTGATATCTACATAGCATCTGTTCCCTGTGGATAGCCTGCACTGTAGCTGTTATCTTTGGCTCTGTTATTTGTGCGCAAGGAAAGTTTTCACTCAGATGCCAATGTGAAACCTTGCTCACACTGTTGACATCTGTTGTACTTGGACTTTTTAGCAGGTTCACCCCGAACCTTTTTGCATTCTCCTAGCCTTTTTCTGTAACCTGTTGTTGGTGATTTTAGGCCTCTGAGCACTTCCGCACTGTGGTCCAGTGTAAAGTGATAGGACTCTCTGTGTTACATTTGTAAGGTTGGTCTGTCCTACCATAGGGATGCATGGGGGATTCCCTGATAAGGTATGTCAGTGGTAATTCCTGTTATGAGAGGAGCAGTGTGGTCAAGTCTAGTATGTATGAAATGGTGAGTATAAATTCTGCTCAATGGTGTGTGCAGATTTATTATGACTATGGGAGAAATGCCACTTTTAGAAGTTTGCATTTCTGTGTGCTATGTGTCTGCCTGCCTGATGTGAGTTACATCTCTGGCTTATTAGTGACAGGGGCTGGGAGGTGTGTGTGGCTCCAGGAGGGGCAGAGTGAGTCAGCGCTAGGCTGAATGGGACATCTACATTTTGAGTATTGGGAGGAGAAGCCCCTGGGCCCTGAATAGGATGGTGCCTGCCCTAGTGAATGCTGGCTCCGCCCCCCTTTGGTGTGTCTGATGACGAGCCCCCACCTGACAAAGAGGAAGAGGAGCTTTCAAAACAAAGAGCTCCAATTCCCCCCTGAACCAGTTGCATCTGGTTCCCCCAAGCCCTGCACTTCAGACAAAAGATTTGGTAGTATAAGTATAGGGGCTGTGACCCCATGAAATGGTTCAGTTCTTGTTCCTGAATCCTGCCGGGGCGTGCTGCTGCTGGGGCCCATGGGGCTGCCATGAGGGCTTGCTTCCCTGGGCTCTTCATTGCCCCTTCATCTCTAAGGAACTTCAGGACTTTGTCTGCTTCTAGCACCTTGTGAGCACTTTAATTATTTCACAGGGAAGGGGAGAGCGAGAACAGCACAGCGCAGCGCTGCCTGTCCCTTTAGAGGGAATCTCAGCATTAGGGATTCCCCAGTGATACTGGCTGAAGCGGGTGCCCACCCCGCATGTTGGTGCACCGAGCAGGTGCCCACCCCGCATTTTGCTTCTATTAATTAGCGGGAGCCCACCCCGCTTTATATTTTAAATTGTGAGGGAGCCTACACCTCATTGCCGCCACAAGGAAAGGGAGGCGCGGCCGGCCGCCGCAGCGCGACCCGGAAGCCAGGCGAGTTGCCTGAGTCTGGGCGGAGCGGCGACCGGAAAAATAAATTGCGGGAGGAAGGGAGGACTGGATCCTACCCCACTTCCAAGAGCTCCAAAACGAAGTACCGGGTCTCAGAGGGGGCCCAGGTGAAGTGGAGAGGCGGCCGTGGCCGCGGATGGCAGCACAGGGCTCCCCAGAGTGAAGGGAAGCACAGCGTGCAGGAGAAGCTGCGGTCAGCATGACGAGAGGTCCAGGGTCCCAGGAGGGGGCCCGGGTGAAGAGCAGAGGTTTGCAGTGACAGAGGAGCCCAGAGTCACACCGAGAAGTGGTGAGTGGGGGAGCTTCTCCGCTGTAGTGGTGCCGTCGAGGCACAGCACCGGTGCAGATGGACTCTGAGCTGCCCCGTCTGGCGGCTGGCCGCTACAACGATGGGGGAAAATATTTCCAAGAGTCCCTGATGGAGGGAGGCGAGGCGTGTCGGGGCATATTGTCCATGCCCACCCTCCGCGGCCACAGTGTTGTTAGGAGGCCCAGAGGGGACCGTACCATGGTTTTTCAGTTGCCTCGTTTGACAGTGGGCAACTGCAACAAGGTGGGGCCAATTTTCTTCAAAGAGGCCCAGTAGGGCTGAAGGGGCACAGATGTGCCAAGGCCCCTTTATATGATTCCCAGCTACGCCTCACCAGCGCAGATAGCTGCAATGATGGCCATGCGTTTTGGAAGATCCTGAGTGGGACAGAGGAGGCACAGTGGTGACAGGCCTCTCTGTCCAAGCTGTGCAGCAATTAGTGCCAGCTGCAACGTTTAGGTAAACAGTTCTTTGGGGGCATTTTTATAGAGTGATAGGCGTGAGATGCACTACTACGCCACAGCACAAAGGCGCATGTGAATTGTGCTGCATTGGCAGCAGCCCTGACTTTGGGACATAGGGCATTTGAGCCCCTTTGAGAAGGCCAGTTGGTCAGGGGGACTTTGAGAAGGCCAGTTGGCCAGGAGGACTGTGGGGTTTGCAGGGTACCAGGCCCTAATGTGATATATGTGGGGCTAGGAAATGTGATTCAGGTACTACGATTTACGCACCATGTTTTATGCCTCTAACTGTAGTTTATGTAAGAGTTTATTTGCATAATGTGATTATGCTGGTGAGGTTATTTCCTACTGTGAGTTTTACCCCTAATGTGAGTTATGCTTAGGAGGTTAGGGTCCAATGCGTTTAGATTAATTAGATGATTGCATAATGTGTTTATGCTGGTGAGGTTGGTGCAGAATGCAATTCACGCCGAAATGAGATACTGTGCATAATATGGTTTATGTTACAGGATGATGTTGAGTACCATGTTTGCCAGTGATTCTACGTTTATGATATGTCCTACATTTACTAAGTTCACTTTGTGATGGTTCTGACATTGGTCCAGTTGGCCCGGTCAGATGTACATAATCCCTTG
This sequence comes from Lissotriton vulgaris, assembly GCF_964263255.1. Taxonomy (NCBI): domain Eukaryota; kingdom Metazoa; phylum Chordata; class Amphibia; order Caudata; family Salamandridae; genus Lissotriton; species Lissotriton vulgaris. The sequence goes on along the minus strand of NC_141687.1, from coordinate 2,122,799,828 downwards.
TAGATATTACCTAGCGCCACATGGCACAATGTATATTATGTGATTACTATTCTGCTGTGTTATGAGAATACAAAGGCTATTTTTGATATAACCTTGTGTGGAGTTCCTTTTGTGATTTGCCTGGTATGTTGTTGTTGTGTGCGTGCGCAAACGTTTTATACATGGCCTCTGGGATAAACCTGACTGCTCGTGCCAAGCTACCAAGGGGGTGAGCAGGGGTAATCTTCAGCACATAACTCCCTTGCCATGACTAGAGTGGTGGTGTCTGCCTGGGTTTGGCGCAAGCCTTAGCCGCCCAGAAATCCCATTTCTAACAACATCCTTATGGTACCTACTCAATATGTGTGGGGGAAGCCTGCATTCTAGGTGTTCATAGGGAGCATGTTTTCTATGTGCCTTTAGGAAGCTCTCACAGTTGTTGGCTTGATTATATCAGTTTGGTGTGAGTGAGGGAAGCTTGCATTGCTATTGCTCTTATGGTAACTTTTCTGTGTGCATTAGGAACTCTTGCATTCCTAATGCTCGGGTGATGACTGTTCTGAGTGTGCAAAGGAAATCTGTGCTGTCTTTTAAATACCTGTTCAGTGTGAAGAAGTGAAGGATGAATTTCTGATGCATTTATAATACCTATTCCATGTGTTTGAAGGAATTCTGCACTTTTCTAACACATGTGGTACATCGGTGGTGAGAAAGACAGAGTGAAAATAAAAGAAAGAGAATGTTACAACCAGGAGAGTTTGTTTTGCATGTGGGAGGGGAGCATGCACAGTGGATACGCGTGCCTTACATGTTTTGTGTGCAAGGAGAAAGTGCACCCTGTACTACCACAGTTTTACACTCTGTGCTACTACAGCATTGTGTATACCGCTCTTTCCACTTTGCTGTATGTTTTTCCAAATTCTTGTATCGTGAGCACCCCCTGGATATCCCCCCACAGTGTAAAATATTTTGACTTTTAGGGTGAAAAGTGATTACTAACCTTTACTTATATATGCCACAAATGCTACTTTGACAGCAGCACTGGCATCAGCAGAGTTGGCCAGACTGTACGTTCGCTCCAAATGATGGAAATAGAATAATTGTCATATATGACAATTATAACTTCCTTTAAGGCAACAAATTTACTTTACAAGAATGAAACAAGCACTCAGAAGATTCTCCCACCAGAAATTTGATAAAAATAGACAAAGGCTGTCTAATAAAAATTCAGATTCTTTAACAGTTTGATTAACCACATCACCCTAAGGACATGTGTTGACATTCCACAAATGACAAGACAGATCATATGCAGTGGTATTATACAGAAGTAGAGTGGAAATACAAGACCATCTCCTCAATAAGCTTCATCCGCGATGATGAATGGAGAAAGCAGAAGAAATGATCGCATTAATTGGGGCAAACAAATTAATTCTTTTGCTTTCTCCGTTCAACCTCGCAGATGGGGATTATCCTAGTGACTTAATTGGGGAAAACGTTCCAAATTATGAAAGATACTACCAGGCATTTGGATTGAAGTATGCCATGCTATGGTCTGTCATTTGGCGATTTTGTAATGTGACCGAATCGTAAAAAGGGTTTAATAAATCATATGAATCGCTCTCTAGAAGGCGCAGGTACATAGGGTCTCTTCCAAACAGAGACCCCTTATAGTATTTAATAAAGGTTTTTTTTATAAGCAATTTTTTATTGATTATGAAGGTAAGATACAACAGAATAAAAGAAAGAATTGTTTCCCATTCAAAGCCACACTATCCCACCGCTTCCTATCTCCAGAAATTACAAAGGAACTGGAGCACCTACAAACACAATTTCTGGCATAGAAGACACACGATAATACCCCTACCATTTACCCCACATCTTCAGAATTTTCGGGGACAGCATCCAGCGATATAAAACGGCTCTACCTGTTTGGCACACCAGTCCATGCCAGATCTCCACAGTGCCAGGCTATGGGTTTGTGGCAGCTCCAATATCTCGCTATATCTCTTTTGGCCACAAGCGTTGCCAGGCAAACCAGTATTCTATCACCCATCACACTCCGAAATTCATTCAAAAGACCGAGGAAAGCTAATTTCAGTGTCAGCAGGCTTTTCCAAGATTCTAGAGAAGGATCAACCATTCTGACTCCAATATCAGAAGATTACAGGACACTGCCACGCCATATGAGAGAAATCTGCCCCAGGGGAGAGACATCGGGTGCAGTTAGGTTTGGGGAGAAGGCCTGCATGCCAGAGTCTTTGGGGTTTCATTTAGGTGAGGTGCAGATAGTGTAGTTAAGCTAATCTGAGCTGTGCTGATATTACATGTTCCCGGTGAGGGGTGGGGGGGGGCACGGGAACATGCATGCCTCCCACCACTTCACATTCTCTAGGTCTCCAACCCACCTCTCCCACCTCCACCAGAGCTGATCAAACATCTCGAGCATTACAAAACCAGGGAGTGATAAAGCTGGAAAATCCTCCTTTCGACCCAAGTTGTCCCTCAATAACCTATCCTCCAGGGGCTAAAATTAGGCAGTTCAGTTAAATTAAATGTGTCTGATAATGTCCAAGTGTGTGTCTCAGGTACTTATGAAACTGGGTATGGGAAAGTTTCAAGTGATTCTGTAGGTCTGTAAAGGAGTGCATGTGAGAACTATGCCACACGTCCCCCAGTAAAATGACTCCAATCAGGTCCCAGTGTCGAAATCCCTCCAGTCATGCCATGTGTTCTAACCGTCGCCCCCTCCAGCAGCGGGTTTGCTGGGCCAATTTCTTGTACCAGCCAAGGAAACTGTTGGCTGCCTGCCACACCAGGAAAATCGTTCCAATCACCTCAGAAGGATGGAGGGGATAAGGTCTGCCATAGAGATACTGAATCACTCCATCCAGACTGAGGCGAACCAATTCGAATTGGTAAGCCTGGTCACTACAACCTACATCAAACAATCATTAACAACCAGGAACTGGGATGCCTAGAAATACAGACGGATATCCAACACTCCTTGGCCACCATCGTAAACAAAGCGGTGACATTTAGCAAGGGCAATAGATGGGGGTTGACCCCTCCAAAAGGAAGGGCTGAAGTCTTAGCAGAATCTTGTGGGGGGGAGGGGAGTATTGCAGGGTGCATAGGAAGCATGGGAGTGTCATCATTTTAATAAGTGTGACCCGGCCCAGAATATGAAGAGGAGTAAGATTAAGACTCCGCGTGAGTTCTGGCACCGTCGCTATATGGACCCCTAAGTACTTGAAGTAGAGACAATGAATCGATATACCAGACTGCCAGTCTCACTCAGAATTGTCACCTCGCAGAGGGACTAAGAGTGATTTACCCCGGTTCACCCAAAGCTCCGAGGCATCCTCAAGTGTTGCAGGATTTCTAGTGTCCTTGGGCCTGATGCTGGAGGGTAAGTGAGAAAAAGAAGGACATCATTTGCATATGGAGCGGTTCTGTCATCAAGAGGATCACCTACACGCTCCTCACCCACGCTCACAAAGCACTCCACAAAACCAGACCAGCATACCTCAACGAGCGACTCACCTTCTACACCATGAACCACCAGCAGCGCTCCGCTGACCTCACCCTTGCCACGGTCCCCCGCATCCGACGAGCGACCGATGGCGGCAGATCATTCTCCTACCTCGTCATCAAGACATGGAACGCCCTCCCCATCCACCTGCGGCAGACCCAGGACCTGCTGACCTTCAGGAGACTCCTCAACACCTGGCTGTTCAAGCAGTAGCAGCACTCCCCTCCCCCCAGTGCCTTGAGACCCTCGCGGGTGAGTAGTGTGCTCTACAAATGCATTGATTGATTTGATTCTGTCCTCCAACGTCTCACTCCATTACCATCCTTGCAGCTGAGCATCATGAATGATACTGGCGGGGTTCTATAGCAAGAGGGAAGAGGTTCGGGGAAAGAGGGCAACCCTGCCTAGTCCTGTGTCTAACTGGAAACTCACAGGATAGCACATTGTTGATGAGAACATGCGCCCAGGGCCTCAAGTAAAGGAGGCCAACCAATTTATGAAACATGGCACAAAAACACATGCACTGAAGCATCAAATCAGTCCACAGCATTGAATCACTCCACAGCATCAAAGGAATTTTCGTAGTCCATGAACAGCAGTTACCACTCACCCATTGTCATGGAGATTAGCCAGGTCTGTTTGGACGAGACAAAGGCAATGTCTCATGCTATGGTTAGGCATAAAGCCACATTAATCTGGGTGGTTCAGATTGTTAAGTACTGGTTGCAGTCTGTTTGCAAAGATCTTGGTTAGTATTGATTAGGGAGATAAGACGATATGAGGTACAGCTGGTGGTTGTATGATCCATCTTGGGAATGACCACGATTGTGACAAGGTCTAGATCTGGAGAAAGGGAACCATTGTCCCTGCCTCATTATATTGCCTTAAGGAGATGTGGGGTGACAATATCACAAAGCTTGGAGTAGTATTTAATTAGAAAATCCTCCAGCCCTGGGGTCTTCCTGGGTTTCAGGTGCTGAATTGCAGCGAGGACCTCCTCCTCAGTAATAGGACAGTTCAGAGTTGCCCGCTGGATTGGAGTGAGATGGGAGAGGAGAACATCTGGCAAGAGAGGTTGGGCGATCTTACGGGCAGGCCTCGGCAGCTGGGCATAAAGCCTTCATAGTAATCTGCAAACATCCTCGTATTTGCCTCTGGTGTTAAACAAGGATCTGCTTGAATCATCAAATGAGGGAATGCACCGGAAACCAGTGTCTCTGGTAGCTACTCTATTTATAAGAGTGCAGTACTTTTATTGCCATATTCATAAATACGTTGAATGGATGCCCGCAAGCATTGATGGGCTTCATGATAAGCAAGCTGCAGCAAAGAAGTTCAGTCTATTTCTTATTGTCGGCCAAGGGACTCAGTCATGTTGGATGCCACCGTTGGCTCCAGGTGGAGGATGCAGGATTCAAGCTTCGTTTTACGGCTGTCTGTCACTGTCTGCATATTTAAGGTATGTGTTGGCCACCCCCCAGAGTGTGGCCTTGCTTGCCGCCCATAGGGTACTCGCCTTCTGGACTGTCCTGTCATTTCAAAATAGGAACGCAGTTCTTCAAACAGGTGGCTGAGAAAGCTGTCATCTGTGAGGTACCAGGCATGGGTCTGCTACGCTTAAGTGGAACCCTGAGTCCAAGCAATTGGGGGAGCAGTTAGAGATGCCCAAGGGCAGTACACTAGTAGCTGAGGTGGAATCTGTGGCCGGGAGAGGTATGTGGTCAATCCGTGATAGGGCTTTCGTAGAGGCAGAAGTGTGAGTGTGTGCCCGTTCTTGAGGATGCCACACCCAACAAATGTTGCATAATCCTAAGGAGTTCATCCAAGACACAAAGGTCTTGGATAGGTCTTGGCGGCTGTGAGGGGGGACCGGGGCATCCATATCTGGGACTGGGGCAGCATTAAACTCATTCCTGATGAGAAGTACCCCACATGGCAGTCCAGCAATAACTTCGGTAAGTTTCCTGAAGGTTTGCTTGCGCATAAGGGGGTATATAAATGCTAAGAATATTGTAGGGTTTTCCCTCTAGTGTCTTGACCACCCCAGGGTATTAGCCCTGAGAGTCATTTATGACTTTGGCAATAACCAGAGAGAAATGTTTATGGAGTAGTATCGCTATTCCTCTGGAACCCCTGCTAAAACCTGAGTGATAAGCATAGTCAAAACTCAACCTGCGCAGAAAGGGGCATAGAATACGCAAGAGATGAGTTTCCTGCAACAGCGAGACACCCGGTTGGTAGTGCCTAAGGAATTTGTGGACCGATGTAAGTTTAATATGATCTAGGAGGCCATTGACATTCCATGAAAGAAGACTAAATTCAGCAATGAGGTAAGTGTAGGGGGTCAGAAGAAGGCGACTGAGGCCGCCACAAGAGTTGCAGTGCAGGACATACACGGATAAAATCTTCATAAAAATAAACAAAACATATAGAACAAAAACACAGAAACACACCCCAACAACTACCCACCCCACATTTTCACCCCAGAAGCATCTGTCGCCCAAATTATTTCAACAAGCTAAGTAAAACATAACGGGGAAAAAAACTAGTACAATATGGGTCTCCAGTATTAACTTTCATAGATTCACATGCTTGTATCTTCCCTGTCGTCATGGTGGGAGTCTCATGGTAACAGAATGGCCACAGCAGTACTAGAAAAAACTACATAGAAAAATCCCATAGGGAATCACATTATTTGGTAACCAAACCTCATCATTAGTTGGTCCGAAACTCAGCCAACCAGCTGGCAGCCGTGACATCACACTCCCCAGCAGAGCCATCACACCTCAGATTTCAAGCCCCAAGTGAGAAACAAGAATATATCCAGAGATAAAATGGTCTACCTGAGAAACGGGGAGGGCCGCATGTGAATCTATGAAAGATAATACTAGAGAACCATGGTGTACAGGTAAGTAACTAGTTTTTTCTCCAGTATTGAATCTTTTATAGATTCGCATGCTTGTATCAGAATAGAGAGCAGTACGCATCTCCAGGATAGAACCCTCTATATCTCCGGGCTCTGCTCCTAAATATTAGGAAATATAAACTCTTGGGTGCCATCCTGTGGTAATGAACAGGAAATGTAAGAAAATGTATATGCAAAAACAATATTCATATAAGAGAGACTATTAAAATGCATAGTTTCATATATACAACCATACTTTGATATAAAAACAGTTTGCGAAATACCTTATTGAAACAAATGACAGAGAACTGCTTTTCTCACTGCTGCATCTTCTTTCCACGCAGTGTCTAGACAACAGTGTCTAGTGAAGGTGTGCATATTTTCCACGTCACCGCTCTGCAGATGCTTGGAAGCGATACTCCCGCGAACAGAGCTGCTGAAGTTGCCATTTTTCTCGTGGAATGCGCATGCACTCTGTATAGCAGAGGTTTTCCAGCTTTCTCGTGGCATATGGTAATGGTAGAAGTTATCCACCTTGAGATACTAGATCTAGATAGTGGTAGACCTTTTCTAGGCCCAGAAAAGGCTACAAATAGTTGGTTTGTTTTCCTAAACGACTTTGTTCTGTCAGTGTAGCATTTCAAACATCATCTAATGTCTAGAGAGTGTAGAGCCCCCTCCGCTTCCGAAGGTTTTCCAAAAAATGTAGGAAACACTACAGGTTCATTGAGATGAAAAATAGACGGGACCTTAGGAATTAATTTTGGATTTGTTCTTAGTGTAACTTTATCTTGCCAAAACTGAAGAAATGGTTCTGCAATTGAGAAAGCTTGAATCTCGTTGACTCTCCTAGCTGACGTGAAAGCTAACAGCAAAGCCGTTTTCCAAGAAAGAAACTGTAACTCCGCTTTATTCACGGGTTCAAACAGTGGTTTCCTGAGCTGTGTTAGAACCGTAATAAGCTACCAAGGGACTACAGGGTGTTGAATCGGAGGAAACACTCTGAAAAGCCATTTGAGAAATTCTTTTATCACTCTTTGTGACCATAGCGATGGTTGGTTAGGAACTCTTCTATATCTTGAAATCTGTGCTAGGTGTACCTTTAGTGACGCCTGATATAGACCTGCTTTGGCCAGATGCAAAAGGTATGGGAGGATTTGCTTTGGAGAGGCAGAAAAGGGATGTAGAGCTGGAGATGCACACCACTGGCAAAATCTCTTCCATTTTGCTGTATGTGTTTTATTTGTTGAAAGTGCCCGAGATTGTGTAAGTATATCCCGGCATTCTTGCAAAATATTTAGGGATTGGAATTAATGTTTGAGAAGGTTCCAGGCTAACAAGTTCAGCGATGTCAAATTTGGGTGGAGAATTTGTCCGTTGTTCATAGAGATCAGATCCTGAGATAGTGGAAATTGAATTCTGGGGCCATTGACAACTGGAGAAGCTCTGAGAACCAGGCTTGTCTCGGTAATGCTGGGGCTATCAGAACTAGGTGACATGGCTCTGATCACATTTTCCGAAGCACTCTCGATATCAGAGGGAATGGAGGAAATGCATACACGAACATTCCTGTCCAAGGTAGATGCAGTGCGTTGTCCCACGATCCTGCCTGAGGGAACCTGCTTGCAAAGTGCTTGCATTTTGAGTTGTGTTGGTTTGCTAACAGATCTAATGATGGGGTGCCCCACCGATGAAACACTCTTAGGAGCGGATTCTGAGCTAGTTCCCACTCGTGAGAAACACTGGCTGATCTGCTCAGGATACCTGCCCTTGTGTTGTATATCCCTGGAACGTGCTGGACTTGAAGAGAGATATTGTGAAGCAGTACCCATCTCCAAATCTCCTGTGCTTGTTTTGACCGGAGCTTTGACCTTGTACTTCCTTGTTTTAATAGGTAGAACATTATCATTGTACTGTCCGTCCTGACCATTACCGTAGAATCGTGTATTCTAGGGAGGAATGCCTGCAACCCCAAGAACACTGCTTTTAGCTTCAACAGGTTGATATGAAGTTGAGCTTCGTGGTCGGACCTATGTCCCTGTATTTTGAGGTCTTGGAGATGCGCTCCCCAACCTTGAAGCGATGCATCTGTCATCATAACCTAACTGGGACGTTGAGGCTCTAAAAGCAGGCCTTTTGTTAAATGTCTTCTGATCCTCCACCATGACAGGGCATCTTGAATCTGAGGAGTGATGGTAATCCAATTGTCGAAGGATCCTTGAGATTGAATCTATTACTTGTCTAGAAGCTCTTGCAGAGGCCTCATGTGCAATCGGCAATTGAGAAGTAAGGGGATACAGAAAGACATCATCCCCAACAAGGACTTGTAAATTTTCACTGAAGTGCACTTTTTTAATTGCAGATTTGACGCCAGATTTAAGATCTTCTGAGCTCGCTCCTTTGACGGATAAGCTTTTGCTTCCTTTGCGTGAAGCATAGCTCCTAGGAATTGAAGGGATTGTGACGGAATAAGGAACGACTTTTCCAAGTTGATTCGAAGACCCAGGCAATGAAAGAGATCCATGTAGCAATGCAGGGAGTTCATAACTTCCTTGCAAGCTAAATCTTTTATGAGCCCATCGTCCAGATATGGAAAAATCTGGTGACCTGAGGGGTGAGCTGCTACCGGCGCCATGCATTTTGTGAAGACCCTTGGTGCCGATTTTAGCCCAAAGGGCTAGACTTTGAATTGGTAGTGGCGCCCCGCCACTACAAAACGCAGATATTTCCTGTGATTTATGTGAATCGGAATTTGGAAATAGGCATCTAAGAGGTCCAGGGATGTCATGAAGTCTCCTTGCGAAACAGCAGGAGTATTTCCTGAAGGGATAGCATACGAAAGGGGATCTTCTTGATGAATTGGTTCAGACCTCTCAGGTCTATTACCTGGCTCCATTTTGATGTCTGCTTTTTCTTTATCACAAAGAAATGTGAGTAAAATCCTTTCCCTTGCTGAGGAAACAGAACTTCCTCTATTGCCCCTTTTACTGCAAGAGATAATACTTCTGCTTTTAGAGCTGACAGATGTTGTTGCTGTCTGTGAACAGGTGGTTGATTTGGGGGATTCTGTATAAATTCCAGGGTATGGCCTTGATTAATCACATCTAGTACCCATCTGTCTGTTGTTATCAACAGCCATTGCTGAGAAAAGAGAGAAAGGTAATGGCCGTTGTTGATGTCTGACCAGGTGGCGCGCCCCTTGAGAAAGTCACTGTTGTCTATTGGATTGCTGCACTTTTCCTCTCACAGCGTTCTTTCCTGTGGATTGCTGGTGATAAGAGGAGTTTGAGGAACAATACTGCTGGTTGTTTGAATACTGGCGATACCCTTGCTGACTATAAGGTTGGTACCTGTTGGACTGGTACGAAGGCCTTTGATTGATTGGCCTCTAGAACCTCTCTTCGGAAAGGACTGGAATCTGCCTTGTTGAAGAGGCCCCAGAGCTCGGGCTGTGTCCGTGTCAGCCTTAATTCCATGGAGAGCATCGTCTATATGCTTCCCAAAGAGATTTTCTCAGTCGAAAGGCATGACCACAATTTTTTCTTGTACCTCACCTCGGGTCTGAAAGAAGTGGCTTTAATCCATCATTGTCTTCGGAGAGCCATGCTCCTGCCATTTGTATAAACGCTACTGATGTAATATCCATAGCGATATTGTTGGATTGGGAGGCCACCCTATCCCCGTCTTGTAAAATGGCGGCTGCTTCTTCTTTTTTGTCATCTGGTAGGTGAGCCAACAATGGCGCTATATCAAACCACATTTGCCTGTTATAGCGACTGATCAGAGCTAGCGCGTTTGCAGCTCTAATGGAAGCCGCTGCCATCACCGCAAAACGCTTCACCGCGCCGTCCATTCGTCTTCCTTCTTTGTCGGGGGCGGGTGGGGCTACAGAAGTCGAGACAGGATTTTTAGATTGCCTCTGAGCCGCTTGCATCACTACTGATTCTGGATGCGGATGTCCAACCAAACATGCAGGAGAAGACTCAGGTACGTGATATTTTTTCTCTATCATGAGCACCAAAGCTGCCACTGAGGCTGGAGTTTTCATGATCTTCAAGCCTTCATCCCAGATATGCTCAATGATGGGGATTGATCTCATAGACTTCCTTGACTCCTCTTTGAAGTCGTATAGGAAACACTCTGCTTCCTGTACTGGAAGCGGAAGCTCAAATCTCTTTGAGGCTTTTTCCATAATGTCATGGAATCCTCCAATGTCTTGTGGTGGAGAGTTTGCTGGTGACAGCGATGGAGATGGCATTGTAGGTAATATATATTGATCCCATTCAATTCCTACAGGAGTATCTTGAAGAAGTTCCCCTTCTTCTGCCTGGGTGTGAGAGGGATGGGTGGAAAATAAAGCGAGGAGGTCTTATTGGCAGTTGAATGATAGCAACATTTATTGAATTTAAGCACAACAGAAATGGTAGTGAACATGATGAAGAGTTTTTTGGTGAGGAAAGCTGAGATGGTCTTGACTCGGCGTTGGTTGGATCGGGTACGTCTTCTTCTTCACGGGCTGATGGCACCTCCCAGAGTTAACAAAAACAAACAAACAAAGAGGCGGTCAATGCGGTTGTCCTAATAGACAAAGCATTTGTTTATAGCGCGAACCGTGCCACCCCCAGGTTGGGAAGGACCAAGGATAGTGGATGCCAATGAGGGACTAAGAAAGGCTCAGATTAGCCTTCTTCCAGTGTCTCTTCTTATGTCCCTGAGCAATACGAAATGCAGGCTGGAGTGGGGGGGGGGGGGGGGAAGGGGGGGGGGGAGTGGACAGGGGGGGGGGGGCTTTGTGGGCCCGTCTGTTTTAGATACAGTGGCGGACCTTGGCCCCAATGAGAAAAGGAAGGCTGTGAGGGAGAAACCCAGGTGCACATGAGTTATTCACCCCCTCCAATTGTCCCTTGAGTTCCTTGAAGTCGCCTCCCCGCTCCCTTCCCTTACGTTAGTGCCCCTTTGCCCCGGTTCACGTACCGCAGGGGGCCGCACCTCTCCTGAGCTACGGCGGTCTCACAGCATCCTCCAGGGGGACCACAGTCCTCCGACCACTCCTCCTCTTCGGCGCCCGTTGTCTCCGTATGCCTCGGTGGTTGGTCTGCTTCTGGTCTTTGCTCGGCACTCGGACCATCTACTTCTCGTCTTCGCTCTATCCTGGGATCGTCTGCCTCTTGTCCTGCCGCTGTCTTGGTTCTGTCTGCTTCTCTTCCTCCGAAAGGGTTCCACTCGCTCCGGACCTCCTTCCCAAACATGTGCGCCTTGGCGTCTTCCGGGATCTCCCTTTCAACTGTAGACTCCTCCCCTTCTTCTGACCGCGTCTCACTCCATTGGTTCTCCTGCGGGAGGAGTGGTTCCTCGACTTGAAGGGAAAGAGGGCCGCAGGACATTAACTCTTGGTGTTCTGAGTGCCTGTCCCTCGTTATACCAGGCTCCTCTGGGTGACAACACAGCTCCGTTTCACATCTCCTTTCGCTTAAATTCTTGCTAGCAAGAATCGGGTCAATCGGATACCGGGAGAGATAGTCAGCATTTCTTTGTTTTTTTCCCTTTCTATGTTTGGTCTGAAATCGATAAGGTTGCTATGCTAAGAACCACCTCAGGATTCGGTTGTTATGTCCCTTATTTCGTGATAACCATTCCAACGGGGCATGATCCGTAAACAGGGTGAATCCCTACCCTCAAGGTAATTTTTCAGGGGTTCTATCGCCCATTTTATGGAGAGTGCCTCCTTTTCAATAACCGCATAGTTTATCTCGCGGGGAAACAGTTTCCTACTTATGTACAGCACTGGCCGTTTTCGTCCCTGCTGATCTACTTGGGATAATACTGCTCCCAGACCTGCTTCTGATGCATCTGTCTGTAAAATAAATGGTCACGAATAATCAGGACAGAGTAACACTGGATGGCAGGTCAGGGCGGTTTTCAACTGGCTAAATGCAGAAAAGGAGAGAGGGGGTGGGATGTCTTAAGGCTTTTTCGGTTTGTCTGTTTTTCTGAAGTAGGTCAGTCAGGAGAGAGGCTGTCTGTGAAAAATTAGAAATAAATCTCCTATAGTACCCTACAACCCCAAAGAACGCCCTTTGTTCTCTCTTTGTCTGGGGAAATGGGATATTGGCTATGGCGGCTACCTTCTCGGCTTGTGGTTGTATATACCCTTCCCCCAAGAGGTGGCCAAGGTACTTCACTAATCGTGCTGCCAGTCGACTTGTTGTGGGGTTTACAGCTAAACCGGCCTCCTTCAGGGCTTGTAGTACTTTTTCCATATGGGTCATATGGTCATCCCAGGAGGAGCTATAGATGACTATGTCATCGATATATGCTGCCGAAAACGCTGAACAGGGTTTCAGCACAGTGTTCATTAAGTGCTGAAAGGTGGCAGGAGCCCCATGGAGACCGAAAGGGAGAACAAGAAAATGATACAACCCACTGGGGGTGGAAAAGGCGGTTTTCTCTCGATCCCGGGGTTTAAAGGGCACCTTCCAATACCCCTTACAGAGGTCTAGGGTGCTGATGTATTTGGCTTTGCCCAACCGCTCTACCAATTCATCGTACCTTGGGAGGGGGTAGGAATAGAATTGGGAGATCTTGTTCACCTCCCATAAGACAATGCAGAATCTTTTTGATCCATCTGGTTTAGGTACAAGCACTATGGGAGAATTCCGCTCACTATGGGAAGGTTCAATAATCCCCATTTGCAACAGCTGTTGCACCTCTTTGTCAATGGCCAGCCTATGTGACTCCGGTATGCGATAAGGTCGCAATTTTACCTTTGCACCTAGGGGGTGGGGGGTAGAGGGAGGAGGGTAGAGATAACATGTTCTGCCAGATGTGCCCTTCCCATACACAGAGAGAACATCTCTTGTAGGGTACCATTTGGGCCTCAAATTCTGCTTTCTTTTCTTCTGGAATGTCTGGATCTATGATCTGTAGGAGTAGGGGTTCAGAAGTCTGGATAAACCCCAACTGAACCGGGACAGCCCCTTCCCATTTTTTCAACAGGTTAATATGGTATATTTGTCTGTTTTTCTTTTTGGGATCTAGTTCTATCCGATAGGTAACGGGAGTAACCCTCTCCATAATGCGGAACAGATCTTGCCACTGTCCCAACAACTTGTGGTCAGAGGTGGGCATCATTATCAGTACATAATCATTGAGGTCAAATGACCAGGTTTTTACCTTCTTATCATACTGGTTTTTCTGCAATGTTTGGGCCTGTTCCATATGGGTTTGGACTATTTCTCGGATCTGCCCTAGATATGTTTTCAGGTTTGCAGCATACTCTGAAAGGGGTTTGACTCCCTCAGGCTCCTCCTCCTATCCCTCCTGCAGCATGTCCAGCAGTGTGCGGGGTTGCCAGCAGTATAATAACTCAAAGGGCGAAAAGCCTGTGCTTTTCTGCACTTGACATCTAATGGCAAAAAGGGCCAAAGGGAGCATGTCCTCCCACTTCTGGGTCCCCAAATTCAGTAGCTTTCTCAAGGTGGTTTTGCGGGTGGCATTGTAGCGTTCCACCAACCCATCTTTCTTGGGGTGGTACGCTGAGGTACGGATCTGCTTGATGTTCAACGAGAGACACACTTCTCGCATGAGACGAGACATTAAAGGTGTTCCCTGGTCTGTGATTAATTCTTTGGGGAACCCTACCCTTGAAAGGATGTTAACCATTGCTTTGGGCATTTGTGTGGCGTTAGGTTGGCGTAAAGCTACGGCTTCTGGAAAGCGAGTGGCATAGTCAACCAGGACTAATACAAAACGACAACCACTGCGTGAGGGTGGAAAGGGACCTATGATGTCCATGCCAACCCTGGAAAAGGGTTCCTGAATATTGGGCAAAGGTCGTAAGGGTCCTCTAGCTGGCAGGGACCTGCTATTCTTTTGACAAATAGCACATTCCTTACAGTACCTCCTTACTTCGGAGTAAATGCCTGGCCAGTAGAACCTCCGTAAGATAGTATTTTTGGTATTTTCTTCCCCAAAGTGTCCCCCCAGCAAGTGGCTGTGTGCCAAGAACAATACCTTTTCCCTATGGGACTGGGGAACCAACAATTGTATCAGGTCATCCCTCCCCCTTTATGGTATACCTCCATTGGCTCCTCCTTCTGGGGGCAGAGCCGAGCTATGTGGCCTATATTACCACAGTTGAAGCATCTGGGTCCTGACGGGGCAGAGACTCGGGGAGGTATTACTAGAGGTCCTGGTTGAAACGCGAGGGGTTCCTGTTTGCGAGGAGGGGGTACGGGTCTCGGGGTCTTGGTGGTGGGCCCGAATGTTTCCAGTGCCTCACTTCGCATCTTCATGGGATTCTTGAGCCCTATGAAACGCACTGGCTATGTCAATAGCCCTGTCCAGGGTTAGTCCGGTATGCTGTTGTACCCACTTCTGTATATGCTGATACAGGGAGGATAGATACTGCTCAAGATATACTTTCTCCATTATCTCCTCCTTGGTAGAGAGGTGGGGCTTCAACCACCGGTCCGCCATATCCTTTACCCTATAGGCTAAAGCACGGGGAGTTTCTTGTGGACCCTCTTTCATCTGGCGTAAGCGGATGGGTAGGTGTCCTCATCTACTCCTAATCTCTCAAGGATACTCCTCTTAACATCATCATAGGGTGTGAGGCCTGAGGGATTTACAGCCAGATAGGCCGCTTGGAGCTCTCCCGACAACAGTGGTCCAAGATATGGACCCCATTCGTCTTGGCCCCACCCTGCGGCTCTGGCCATGCATTCAAAATTGGCAATAAAAAAATCAGGGTCCTCTCCTTCAGCATATTTTTGTAAAACCACCGAAGGAAAACCAGCATTATTCTTTGTTGTCCCAGGGTATCTGCCAACTTTGTGATTACTGCCTCTTGTGTCTCTCCTTGTTCTGTAAGAGACTTGTGTAAGTTCACCCGGTCTTCCTCTGTTGTGTTCAGAAACCTTTTCATGCAGCATTCCAGTTTCTCTTGGCTTTAAGTCATCTTCCTCAACGCCGCCTCCATTTCCCCCAAATCCCACTTCTGACACCAGGTGTGAGAGGGATGGGTGGAAAATAAAGCGAGGAGATCTTATTGACAGTTGAATGATGGCGACATTTATTGAATTTAAGCACAACAGAAATGGTAGTGAACACAGTGAAGAGTTTTTTGGTGAGGAAAGCTGAGATGGTCCTGACTCGACGTAGGTTGGATCCTTCACGGGCTGATGGCACCTCCCAGAGTAAACAAAAACAAACAAACAAAGAGGCGGCCAATGGGGTTGTCCTAATAGACAAAGTGTTTGTTTAAAGAGCGAACCGTGCCATCACCAGGTCGGGAAGGACCAAGGGTTGTGGATGCTAATGAGGGACGAAGAAAGGCTCAGATTAGCCTTCCTTCAGTGTCTCTTCTTATGTCCCTGAGCAATACGAAATGCAGGCTCAGGGGGAAGCTTTGAGGGCCCGTCCGTTTTAGCTACAGTGGTGGACGTTGGCCCCAATGAAAAAGGAAGGCTGTGATGGAAGTGTGAGGAAATACGAAAAAGATGACGACGGGAAAGAAAACCACGTGCATGTGAGTTATTCACCCCCTTCAAGTGTCCCTTGAGTTCCTTGAACTCGCCCCCCCTCCCTTCCCTTACGTTAGTGCCCCTTTGTCCCGGTTCACGTACCGCAGGGGGCCGCACCTCTCCTGAGCTACGGCGGCCTCACAGCATCCTCCGGGGGACGACCACCAGTCCTCCGACCACTTCTCCTCTTCGGCGCCCGCTGTCTCCGTATGCCTCGGTGGTTGGGCTGCCTCTGGTCTTTGCTCGGCACCTGGACCGTCTACTTCTCGTCCTCGTTCTATCCTGGGATCGTCTGCTTCTCGTCCTGGCACTGTCTTGGTTCCGTCTGCTTCTCTTCCTCCGAAAGGGTTCCACTCGCTCTGGACCTCCTTCCCGAACACGCGTGCTTTGGCGTCTTCCGGGATCTCCCTTTCAACTGGAGACTCCTACCCTTCTTCTGACCACGTCTCACTCTATTAGTTCTCCTGCGGGAGAAGTGGCTCTCTACTTGAAAGGAAAGAGGGCCGCAGGACATTAACTCTCGGTGTTCTGAGTGCCTGTCCCTCGTTATACCAGGTTCCTCCAGGTCACAACACGGCTCCGTTTCACACTTGTCTTCTCCATCACTCTCTGCGAAGTCATCCCTTATTGTAATAATTGGAGGAGATTGCATTGTTTGCACTGTAGGTGTAGGTTGAACTACCGGAACTTGGGCAGGAGCACTTGCAGTATTTGAGGCAGGAGCGTTCGCTTCAGGAAAACGACGATAATAGTCATTGATCATGTGACGTAAGTCAGTCACCAGAGAAACAGGCATTGAGATAGACTCTTCCCTCTCCTCAGGATGCGGTTCCTCTTCCTCCTCATACTCATATGATTGTTGGAACGACTCATACCTTTTGGATTCACAAACTGGGCGATCTTGGAAAGAGTAAACCTCTTGAACCTCTTGGCACTCCTCTTCATCAGTCTTGACTCTTAATCTGTAGCTGAGAAGGTCTGTAAATTACACCTATTGACTCTTCATCCTCGGATTCCAGTAAATCCAGCAGATTTGATGGAGGAAGGGGAGAAATCTTCATCCACGTAGTAAATTCCGTAGTTTTCTTGACCGTCGACGAGCCCGTCGACGCATAAAAAGACCTTACAGATATTACAGATTTCGACTTTGGTGATTTAAAAGTCGTCCTCGACGGAAAACCCGTCGTCGATGCTCCCGTTGACGCTGAAATCTGAGTTGTCGTCGACGGAGCCGTCGTCGACAAGGTCGTCACCAATGGTGTCGTCGACGAGGTTGATGCTCTTCTCGTCGACGGAGTCGTTAACAAACCTTTCTTCGACGGCGTTGTTTTGGTCACTCCCATCGACTTCGCTGTCGTCGTCGAGATTGTAATAGTCGACAAAATCGTCGTCGACGGTGTCATCGTCTTCACAGGAACAGGCGCCGGGGATGCCACAGATTTTGATGACGGAGCTGAAGACACTACCCTTGACTCTGAGGATTTCTTCAGAGGAGTATGAGGGAGAGAAGAAGAAGATGTTTCTTTTCCCTTAGTTTTTTGCTTCTTAGGATCCAATGTTTCCTCTGAAGGAGATGATTTCCTCTTTTTTGAAGATTGGCTAGTAGATTCCTCTGAATCTGGGGTGGCCTTCTTTTTCTGCAGCCACAACAGTAAGCGTGCCTCTCTGTCGCTTAAAGTCTTCGCTGAAAAGGTCCTGCAGTGTTTGCAGTACTTAGCTACATGTTTGGGAGGAAGACAATACTAACAGTCTTTGTAGGGGTCTTTAGAATAAAGCCTCGGTTTCCCACAAGATCTGCAGGGCCTGAAATCCTGTTTTTAGATCTTTCTGCCATATTTAGATACTAGATGTAAAACAGTACCTTACATACAGTAGAAAACATGCAATTAGAAAGGTCAAAAGTTCACTCAGGAACAGAACTGAGCAAGGCTCAGGGAGACTCCTTCTCACACGAAGGCAGTTGGAAATCTGAGTTATGATGGCTCTGCTGGGCAGTGTGATGTCAGGGCTGGCAGCTGTTAGGCTGAGTTTTGGACAAAATAATGATGAGGTTTGGTTACCAAATAATGTGATTCCCTATAAGGATTTGTCTTTGCAGATTTTTCTAGTACTGCTGTGGTCATTCTGTTAAAGTGAGACTCCCACCATGATGACGGGGAAGATACAAGCATGTGAATCTATGAAAGATTCAATACTGGAGAATTGGGGTGGACCTCCTCCTATGCATGGACCTACTTGTCAGTAGTCAGAACACGGCTCAGCTGGGGGGAGGTGCGGGGGGGTCAGCGGGGTAGCAGCTCGTCAGCAGTTTGGGAACGCCCAGGATCCTTGTCCGAGGACTATGGGGAGTGTTTACGCCTTCCTAGTCTTTCTGTAGATTTAGGGCATCGACGGCTCTGGAACAGGTAGCGGCTTGGACTGGCAGGGCTCATCTCATCTCAGTGGTATGACCTGGGGGTTGGTAGCTTCTGAGGATGTGCTGCTCAGTCGCCCACTCCCATGCCTCCTCCAGGGTATTGAAAAAGTGGGAGCAAAACCCATGGATGACCGTCACGGCATCGAAGGATTTGCATTGTTTCTGGGTAGATTTTTTGTAATCCGGGAAGATCAATATGTGGGTGGATTGAAAGTGGAATTTGCCATGAATACAGCAGTGTGTTATTAGTAATGATAATATCCAATTAACTGACACCTTTACGATCATGTACAAGACCATGAACAGTGCATTTGCTTAACAAGAGAATGTATATATTTTAAACCTGTAAAAAAACATCAGTAGGGTAAGAAAATGTAGGTCTAACAAGCTCCACCAATTAAACCAAATCAACATGTGTCCGACTACTGACCTGTTTTCCTCAGGACTTGCATACGCTGCACTCCCATTAATTTGTGATGGTTTATGGGAAGTGACGTCACTGTCTCTGCTCTCAGTCTCTCTGTTCTGCTGTCTCTCCCACAGCCGAGCAGCATTGCAAATGGCTATACGCCTCTTTTCCTGTAAACAGATCACAGTGGCTAAGCATCAGCTATAGGTTGCAGTGCAAACACGCGTCCTGTACAAAGACACACACAGGAACTTGTGAACAGACAGCAATGCTTCTTTTCTGAGGACGAGGAAGAAGGCACTGAACGTGACAATCCAGTGGCGGTGAACAATAAAATACAAGCAAAAGTACATATACGAGTTATTAAGGGAGTGAGTCCTGGTTCCCACTGTGATTAATAAACAAATAATCCTCATCATGAGGAACAACAATATCATGATGCAGAGGCAGAATTACATGATGCTCTCACAAACGCTGTACTGCTCCGCTAATATGTTATAAAAACAAGGACCACAACATTTAGCTCAACTAACAGCAATGATATAAAAAGACTACGACATCCGTGCATCAGTACTTTAGCTAATTGAATTTTGGACGATGCTCACTACTGAAGACATATGGAGAAAACTCCCAGCTCCCCACTAGTACGTGCACAGACAACAGGAGCAACTACAACAAAGAAATCCGCATAAAGCCACGGGAGATGTCATCAAATGCCAAGGAACCGTGCCAGAATGCTCTGACTGCCGAGTTCCTTAGTAAAGAAATATATAAGCTTATGTTTTAGCCGGTCACCACCTCCCAACACCTGTGTCTAGAAAAACATCCACAAATAGGTCCCCATTTAGTCTCATCAATAGAGAAACTATGCGAGGGGCCTTACATGCCACCAACACACCAATGGAATGATACATCATTGGGCAAGTGGCAAATGGTGGCCCAAACTTTAGACTGACTAGTTGCCACCGGCCAAATACTTTTTTTCCAATAATTCATCTACGAATCAGTCGCACTGAAGTATCGATATTCGCAGGAGGCTGCAACATCTCCTGTATCATGAATACTTAATGAGGCAGGGGCATGCTGCACCACAGAGAAGGGTGCCTGCAACGGACAGCAGACCTCGCTCACTACATTCGAAGTCCTCCAATGGAAACATTTCTTTAACGCTGCCTGTGCCCCTCGACACAATGGCAGTCGTACATCATTAACACATTCCAGTGCGACTCAATTAGGAAAGGGCTGGCCCTTTAAACCACCTCCTCTTTGCGATTCGTAATAGGCCACAGAAACAATTTTTGCAAGTCTAAAAGGTTTTTTCACCCCGTAAAATGTTTATTGCACAAAGATGTTTTGTGCTTGTAAACCCTGTGATTTTGAAAATCGTAGACTTTCCAACTACAAACGTTCTACACCAGGACCCCGGACTCAAAAAACAAACTCATATATACTAATAATGAGAAGCACCACAGAAACAGTAACTATCGAGATTGTTGACAATACTCTAGGTTTGTATGTTAATTTAAGTATGCTAATATCAGGAAAGAATACGAATCCACAAGCAAACCGGGACAATCCAAGAAAAAAGGTTTAGCAGCATGTAGGACTCAATAGAGCAAATTTTATAATCACAGAATGTACAGGACTCGTGCCTCGCTGCAGAATAATCAAATCAGAACCAATGGGGACTTATGCTCTATATTAAGGGCCTGATGTAGTTAATTAGTAGTTGCACATACTTCAGTCCATTCTAAAAAGAGTGGACAGGGCTTTCACCACTTTACTGCATGTGTAACATCAATCGTGCCATACTTCTGCACCAAGTCTAGTATGGGCCTAGAGGTTAGTTCCTATTTCCCTTACAGGGTCTGCGTATTGGAATAATATACACTATAGTTTTGGCATAGGACTGAAGTCAGTATGCCTCTATCGCTTATATTAAACTTAATTACTTTGCGTGCCAGCTAACTCAGAGGTCACTAGAAACTTCTCGAATGAACAAGAAGGGATTAGTTTCTGACAACCGCACAAACAAACATGACAACTTTGTTTCCCTTAGAATCGGAACAGACTCAAAATCGTGGAAACAATAGATAACAGTTTCACTCAGTCAATTGTGCATGCTTTGTTTCGGCAAAGTTACACAGAAAGAATAGACAGGCATTTTAATAAAAGGATTTATTGAACAGTCTTATTTCTCGTGAAAGAGATATGAGCTGTTATGATCCTAAGACAGTATGAGATATAAAATGTACGGAGTAAGCAGTAAGAAGAAATAATACTGCAATAGCATGGTCTTTTAGCTATGACATATATTCATTTAAACATACATAAATAACACAGGCTAAAATGTGAATACTCGTCTGGTGCTTCTAAATAGTTCTACCCCAGTGTACCTAACCTAAGTGTAGCATTAGGTTAGAAGTAGGTGCTGTTTTCTATAGTATGGTAAGCTATAGTTTGTATGCCAAGAGTCCCTCTAGGTTCTAGTCTGCTCCATACCTTAGAATGAGAGGAGTCAGAAAACACTGAAAATGGATTCTCTGTGAGGAGGATGACAGCGTCTAGTCAGTGTGTCAGGCGGGGACTCGAATTACTTCCGAACTTGCCGTGGGGAGCCTCGTAGCCGAGCAGTGAAAGTATGCAGCTGAGCCGTGCAAGTATGCAGCTGAGCCGTGCAAGTATGCAGCCGAGCCGTGCAAGTATGCAGCCGTGACTTGCCATCGTAAGTGAAGGTATATTTATACCTGGCAGGTACTTAGGAATGCTAGCATTGACGTAAAGTCGGGCGAAGGAAGACGTCATGAATGAACTCTTCGGGTATAGTGGTTCCTGCATAATAAATGAGTTCTTGGAGAAATCAATAATCTAAGCAGGGAATGTCCCAATGGCTCAAGGTCTGGTTTTTAGGAATCATTGTGACATGGGATGGACGGATGTAGGTGACCATGCCTGCATTTGGATTGCATGGCAAATGCCTAAATAAGGACTGATATTCTATGCCTAAATAAGGGCAATGCAAATTGTGCCTATATAAGGACATGATTCAGTAAACCTAAGTACGGGCATCTAAATCGATACACAACAGGCCACCAGCAATCCACAACCGTTTCCTCAGCTGTCAGATGGAAGATTGCTCTAGCATAAGTGCCTTACAAGTAGGATATCTGGGTTCAGTGAATAATTTGAGCAGGTGCTTTCAGGAGCTCAGCACCTGCACTTCTTTCACATGGCCGGGGCTACAATTTCTGAACCTGCAGATTGTGGTCTCAATATTAATTGTTCAATTCAAAATAAAAAGAAAAACATACATTGCAAGGTGACTGGCTGGTAAATGTTCATAGGCAGGCATGATTGTGTATCATCAAGTTAGTGATGATGTCATCACGCTGATCACAAATCCAAGAAGTCATCGACAAACTATGGCCATCAAGGTGAGATAATCACTGACCATACAACTCGGAAACAGTGAGCAAGGCTTGCCTCCTTCTATTACGGAGCTGTGCTGTCTGAAATAAAAGCACTGACTCAGAAAATATAAGGTTAAACTCACTTTATGCAATGCAGGCGGGGTCTCAGCCATAGGTGCGCAACGGAGTTACCCCCCATGTGCGATGCAAGCCATGCGAACGGCCCCTCGCGGCGGGATGCCTGGCTTTCACCTTGTGGATACCCTGCCGGGAATACCAGGATGCGTTCCCTAAGCAAGCGCATAGATGCCTGCAATGTGGGCAATTTGCGCTATATAAATACATGTACATTTACATTTACATCACATGGGCTGGTCCAAGAATGATGATTTAACAACCCTGTCCATCGCAGTGAAATGAAGGGTGCATGTCAATCTGATTGTTTTGTTTGCCACGGCCAACTCGACATGAGAACTTCAGCTCTTTCCAACCCGCACTCTCAGTGAACGAGAGGCAACACAAACGCAGCCGCCCAGTCTCTGCTGCTCCAACCAATACGATTGCTTCTGTTTATTAATACCCAAAGACGTTTAAAGGCATGGGCAAGTGGGCCCCGGCACATGCTCCCAGCCTTTCAGCCAGCTCTGATCTGCAGAGAGCTTTGCCCTGATGAATTTGAATAATTCTTAAACACATAGTTTTAAATACAGTTTTATTTTAATTTATTTTTTAATGTGGATGATGTGGGAGAGTCTTTTGCAGAGAAATCTTGTGTTTATGTTTCATGCAACATCCATAAAAAAGTTTCTTTTAGATTAAAACAGGACCTGACATATGAGAAATGGGAGGGTGTCACATAGATTATTTGCAGTAATATTAATGAGCTGCTGCTCTGTTACAATATTGGAAACACACACCACTATCGCTGAATATTAAATGTGCACAAATTTGGAATTTGGACGAGTGTGCCTGTGCACTCAACCCGCCAAAGAGGGCATGAAAGAGCTGTAACTGGGTAATAAATCCAAATCTGTTCCAAACAGGGGCCCCCAAAATACGTTTGGCCCAGTGCTCCCAAAATCCTTAAGATGTCCCTGCTAATACCAAAACAAGCATTAGAAATGCAATAGGTCTCGGATGGCATGCTGCGCTTTAGATGAATATGTTTAAAAGTAAACTGTGCCATACTGCGATTGCTACAATAGTTAATTGTGGATGCGTTAACAATTGATGTGTGCACTGATGGCTGGTGGTGTGTATGCCTGGTGGAAGTGTGCACTGATG
Source organism: Lissotriton vulgaris (assembly GCF_964263255.1). Taxonomy (NCBI): domain Eukaryota; kingdom Metazoa; phylum Chordata; class Amphibia; order Caudata; family Salamandridae; genus Lissotriton; species Lissotriton vulgaris. The sequence continues at coordinate 2,122,776,369 of NC_141687.1, read as the reverse complement.
GCTGGTGGTGTGTGTGCCTGGTGGAAGTGTGCACTGACAGCTGGTGGTGTGTGTGCCTGGTGAAAGCATGCACTGACATCTGGAGGTGTGTGCCTGGTGGATGCGTGCACTAACGGCTGGTGGTGTTTGTGCCCGGTGAAAGGGTGCACTAACTGTGTGGTTGTGTGTGTGGTTGTGTGTGTGTGGTTGTGTGTGTGTGGCTGTGTGGGTGTGTCTGTGTGGTTGTGTGTGTGTGTGTGGTTGTGCGCCTCAAGCTGGGAATCCTTTTAAATAAAAGGAGAGGTGTGTGCACTGGTGCAGTGTGCGCCTCTGGGTATGCACACAGACACATACTCTCTCGCGCTCTCTCACACACCCAAACACACATCCATACGAACACACTCTCACATCACACACACAAACACACACAGACTGTGCTGGGGCAGGGCACAGGGCATGCCGCTCTCGCCTTGAGACTCCATAATGTTAGAGCGCATGTACCCCGGGAGGCACTCATAACACAGGCGTGCATGTGCGCCTCGAGCTCGGATTGCTTTTAAATAAAAGGAGAGCTGCGTGCCCTGGTGCAGTATGCGCCTCTGGGTATGCACACAGACACATTGCAACAGGTCTCGCATTAGTTAGAGTTAGAGAATGTGGCATTGTTTATATTTAGCTGGATATGGTTGCTGGTTTGTGCACTGTGTGTGTTAGGCAATGGCAGGTTTGTATGTATCTGTGGAGTAAGTATGTGTATTATAGAGTTCCCATGCCATGTTTACATTGCTAGTGGGGCTAACAGTAGACATATACACCGAGACAAACATACAGAGAGACACATGCACCGATACACACATAGAGACAAACACACACAAATGCACACAGAGACAGACACGCACATAGAAACATACACAGACACGCACAGTCACGCACACATAGAGACTGACACACGTATAGAGTCGCACATAGAGACAGAGACACACATAGAAACAAAGATGCACACACAGAGAAGAGACGTACTTACAGAGACAAATGCACATATAGAGACGCACACACAGAGATAGACGCACACACAGAAAAATACACGCAGATAGAGACACGCACACCGAGACAGAGATGTGCACCAAGAGACAGAAAAACGCACTTACAGACACAGATACAGAAATGCGCACAGAGCAAAAAACACACGCAGACAGAGAGGGGATGTCACTGTTAGGGGATGCCATGACAGATCGGCACTCAATATTACACGAGGCAATGCCATCATCACCGCTGCATATCCTAGTGAATCTCATCAGCACTCAATATTAAACGAGGCAAAGTCATCATCACGGCTGCATATCCCAGTGAATCTCATCAGCACCCTTATATTACACGAGGCAATGCCATCATCACAGCTGCATATCCCAGTAAATCTCATCAGCATTCTATGGTGCTGCTGTAGAGCTCATTTGACATTGTCCAGAGCACAAAATCTCTTGCCTAGTAATGTCAAGGTTATTAGGACATTACTGCGTTTGGCGATGCCATCAGCGATGTACGTCATTTAGTGATGCCAATGGCAATCTATATAGGGTGCAGCAATGTCATAAGTATTATATGCACCAACTGGCAATGTCATCTGTACTATAGATCTCACTTGGAAAAGTCACCGGGTGTGTACAATGCACCTGTGAATGTCCACTCAACAGGAGGTTTCCCAGGAGGATACTTTTTAACCCCACCATACATCTGGCCGTAATGAATAGGTAACTGTAGTCACCATCAATAAATGAATCGTCATAAAACATACTTCTCAATTATTGGTACAAACATACCCACAATAGACAGCACATGCTCATATTTTTATTGATATAGATGCCAAATACCATATCAACTGCGTACATATTTGTTTAGGCAAAACAAATTTAGATCAAGGCGTGACTAAGGCCCAAACTCCACACATACCGCTCATCGTCAGATGCTAAAACCATTAAGCATAATCACACAAACCCTGAGAAGCAGTACACAACTTTGCAATAAGCCACCAAGATGATTAGAGTGGGGTGGTTCGGCAAGGAGCATAAACAAGTTGAGAGAGGCATCAATATCTGAGGTCTTTAGCACCAGAAACCACGGGCAATGAATCCATAGCTGCACATTTCTGATATTAGACAAAGTCATCACAGCTCTACACTGCTCCTGGAAATGTCATCAGCGTTATACACTACATCTCATCTATGGAAGTACAGCGGGCTACGTACTAAGTGCATTAAAGCGGCTGCTACAGTCTGCAATGTTCCTGCACAGGTGAACACTCCCCAATAGTTAAACCCTGCAAACGTACAAACTATACAATGCAAATCAACGCCCACTTCCAAAGACAAAAGCTCTCTTTCGCGGCAATTCAGTAGCCAAGTCAAAAAGCCTCTCTAGCAGTCCCTCTCACCGCTGCTGCTCACCTATACACTTCTGGTGGCCAATCGAAAAGGAGCCCTCGACCCCAGAGGACCTTACTTTAATTTCAAAGAGCTGGTTGAACTCTGGGATGGCCATGTGTCTGTCCTTCATCTTCCTGCGGGTGTTTCGGATGGCATGGGCAGAGATCAGCATGTGCGGATGTGCTGGCATCAGGACTGGACGTGGCTGTTGAATGAAAACATCTAGGCTAAGTAGTGTTTCGACGGAGCCTGCGGCTGACACCGTGTGCCATGGCGGTGTTTGTTATCGGCGGCGGAGTCCATGTTGCAGTTCCCATGACAGAAGAGGGGTCCACTGATGGGCGGGGCGTTGCACCCCTTCCGTGAAATGGATCCCCCCCCAAAAAAGCTCAAACAAAACCGGCGAGTGGTGCGCGCGCCTGCCACTGCAAAGCATATGTCTTCAATTATGACAGCCGCGTCTCGCCGTGATAATTGAAGACAAATGGCCTTTGGTGCGAGTAACAGACACCAATAGGCCATGGGTGGAGCTACGCGCCCGCCCATGGCCTATTGCGTGTTCTGTTATAGAAAAAACACATGCACACAAAGGCCAATGAAAATGGACCTAGGAAATAACAAGCACGAGCTGCGTAGAATTTCCAGGTCCATTTTCAAAACGCAGAGAAAAGCCTTCAGGGCCCTTGAAGAGTCTCTTCTCCTGTCTGACATAAATGCAGCTGAGATACCACCCTTTCAAACTCACAAGAATGCTGCTAAATTTCTTGAATTTCCCCATAGGGCACTACTTTGTCTATTGTTAAAATTGAATGTATATATTTAAAGGGAATTTTATGAATTCAAAAGATTGTATTGTGTTTCTTTCCTGTTGTGGGTGCCACGATTCACAAGAAATTTTTTACTTACCCTATAAGCATATGATCATGGTATGTAGTGCTGTAGATTCACATGCTGTTCATACTCTTGTCAGTGTTGGGCTGAAAGGTACAACTTGTTTTTGTTCGAAGAAGTGTTTCTGAGTTACAAGGAGTGGTATATAGGTACTGTAGAGATGACCATGAGAAATAAAGAATTAAAGGTAAGAGTACTTGCAACTGACCTAGGGTGGCCAGGGTGGAGAGTGGGTGCATATGAATGTACAGTACTACATGCCACGACAGATGCTTACAGGGTACCATTTTCCGTTCATGGTATGTGTAGATGTAGATACATTTGCTGTGCATAGACTGTATAGCAGTCCTCCACAAAAAGCAGTGGCTTAACCTGAGGATGTTGGTTGCAGAAGATTGAAACAGAGTGCATAAGACAGCCTGGCCAACTGTAGCTTGTTGTCTAGCCAGGACATCCACAAAATTATGTTTAGTAAAAATATGAGGAGCAGACCAAGTAGCTGCCTTACATACGTCAGCTATTGGTATATTCCCCAAGAAAGAAATTGTAGCACCTTTTTTGCGAGTGGAATGGGTTTTGGGGGGACAGGTAAGGGCCTTTTAGTTTTGGCATAACAAGTTTGAATACACCAGACAAGCCAACGAGTAATTCTTGCATTGGAAATGGCTAACCCATTGTGTGGCTCAGAGTAGACCCAAAAAACGTTGTTGTGTCTTACGAAACAGTTTTGTTCTATCCACATTATATAATAATGCTATTATGACATCTTAGGTATGCACGGTGCGTCCTGCTACAGACTATGAAGGGGGAAAGAAAACTGGCAACTCAATGGTTTGATTGAGATGCAAAGTGGAAACAACCTTAGGTAGAAATTTGGGGCTGGTTTTGAGGACCACCCTATCGGGATGAACTTGGAAGAAAGGCTCCTGTAAGGTGAGAGTGCATCTGACTGATTCGACTAAGGGAAGTAAAGGCTACAAATGAGGCTACCTTCCATGATACAAATTTAAGCAGGCAAGGGTAGAAGGTCTCATAAAAAGGCCCATGAGCCTAGGACGATGTTGAGATTCCATACCGGAGATGGGGCTTTCAAGGATGTAGAACCCACTTAAATCCTTCAATAAGGGCCTTACTGACCAGTATCCTGAAGAGGGAATTATGCTGCCTATTGTGTAGGTAAGCAAACTCAACAGCCAAATGTAATGAATGAAGGTTTAGGCAAGGCATGACTTTTGAGGGTGAAGGATGTAATAGACAATGTCTTGTACTGTTGGTGTGAGAGGATAAATATGTTTTGGAATGCAGCAGTGCAAAAAACACTTCCATTTGGCTAAGCAGCAGGCCTGGAAGCGGGTCTGCGACCTTCGTGAAGAATGGACATAAATTCTTCTGATAGTTTGAGATAACCATGACCTCAGGAGCCAAATCAGAAGATTGAGCTGCTGAGGATCAGGGTGCGGGAGTGCCCCATGGTTTTGCGTGAAAAGGTCTGGCCTGTTGGGAAGCTTCTTGTGAGGAGCCAGGGAGAGTACCAGCAGAGTCGAGTACCAAAGCTGTTGCACTCAGGTTGGGACTACCATAATGAGGGTGAGTTAAGTCTGCCTCAGCTTGTGAACTACAAATGGCAGGAACGGGAGAGGCGGAAAAGTGTAGGAAAAGATCTGTGACCCGTTTATCTGAAGTGCATTGCCCATGAACCATGGGTGTTAATCTGGCAGCAAAGTTTGGGCCTTTTTGCATTTTCAGAGGCGGCAAACTAATCTATGTGAGGAACCCCACCACTGTAAGCAAATGAGTAGGGTCTGGGAGTGAAGTTCCCTCTCGTGGACATGTTGATACATCCTGTTGAGCAAGTCGGCCAAGTCATTATCCAGACTTTGAATGTACTGTATGACCAACTGCATCTTGTGATGAATAGCCCACTTCCAGATGCGTTGGGCTAGAGCAGACAACTGGGGTGAGTGCATGTCACCTTGCTTTTGTAGGAAAAACAAGACCTGTACGGACTAGCACATACTTGTTGTGAATGAGTAGAAGAAATGTTTGAAGAGCAAATTGACTAGCCAGCAATTCTAGGTGGTTGATGTGGAGACCCTGAGGAGCAGGCATCCACAATCCCCAGATTTTGAGATCTTGGAGATGCGCTCCCCATCTGGTGAGAGAGGCATCTGTAGTGGTGGTCTCTTGCGAAACTGGCCCTATAACAAGTTGATGGCAGTCCACCACTGCAAAGAGCGATGTGTACGGCCCTAAATCAAAACTAGATCCTCACACAGACCCTTCGTCTGAGACCACTGTGCAGCTAGGCACTGCTGTGCCAGAGTGCATGGTTAACCAACAGTATGCAGGAAGCTAACAGACCGAGCAGGCACAATACCTTCCGGACTGGAACAGCCGCTCCATTCTGAAAAATTGGAATCATAGCCTGGATGTCTAGAATCCTCTGTGGAGGCGGGAAGGTACGACTCACAGCATTGCCCCTATGAACAGGCTGCGCCGAGAGGGCACCAGGTGAGATTTGGGTACGTTTATCAAAGACGTGTTGTTACTTGCAGATGAAGCAGCACAATCTCTGGCGACTTTGCTTTGATCAGCCAGTCGTCCAGATGGGGAAAAACAGGAATCCTTGATCTCCTGAGATGTGCTGCTACTACAGCCATCACCTTTGTGAAGACTCGTGGAGCAGATGTAAGACCGAACTGGAGGACCGCAAACGGGTAGTGGTGACATCCCACAGTAAAACAGAGTTACTTCTGATGCAATTTCAGGCTGGGAATGTGAAAATACACATCTTAAAAATCGATTCACACCATCCACTCTTCCCACTACAGTGCCAGGAGAACCTGAGCCAGGGTCAACATCTTGACCCTTGAGGTACAAAGTAAAGATCCTGAGGTCTAGGATCGGCCTCAATCGCCCATCCTTTTTGTGGATCAGGAAGTATCAGGAGTAGCATCCCTGACCTCTTTCCTGCTCCGGAACAACCTCTATGGTACTTTTCTGTAGCAAAGACAGAACCTCCTGATGCAGAAGACTCAGGTTTTTCCTCTAAGCACCAGCCCTGGCGAGGGGGGGAAGGTGGGGGAATTTCCCGGAAAGGAAGAGCATACCTATTTTCTATGAGATCCAAAACCCAGAGATCTAATGTAACAGATCACCAATTTTATAGAAAATGGGACACCCGACATCCCATGGGACCAACATGCTCTAGAATGGAGGATCTAGAGCTGCTGCCCAGTGGTATCAGTTGGGGGAATGGGAGAGGAGGAGACTTGCTGCCGAACTGTGCCTCGAAGGCAGCCTCTATCTTTTCCTCTGTATGACCTAGACAAAGGGTTCTCCTGTTGCTGCTGCTCCTGCCCCGAAAGGAAAGAGTCTTGCCAAACCCGCAAAATCTGCGATACCCAAAACCTCTGGGCTGGGACTGGAGACCCAACGATCTCGCAGTGGCTCTATCTTTACAGTGCTGTAGCGCTGAGTCTGCTATGGTACCAAAGAGACGAGAGCCATCAAAAGGCAAGTCCAAAAGGGTACATTAGATGAAAACCCAGACTGCATTACCCAGGCATGCCTCCTGGTAGCCACTGAGGAGCCCATAACTCTAGAAACAGAGTCTGCCGTATCAAACCCTGACTGTATGACTTGATGGGCTGCAGCTTCAGCGTCCGATAGAACATACGCAAAACGGCCCTGAACGTCCTCTGGAAGTTTAGGGATCACCTCATTTGCAGAATCCATCAGAGCATGGATATCGTGACCTAGCAGGGTCTGGATTTTAGAGTCATACTGGCTGAAGAAAATACCTTTTTAGCCAATTGCTCCATCCGCTTATATTCTCTATCTCCGGGCGTCGATGGGAAAGAACCTGTAGAGTGCTTAGTTGAGCATGATGCCTGGACTACTAAGCTCTCAGGAGATGGGTGTGTTCAAAGGAAAGCTGGATCTCAAGGCGCTACCTTACATTTCCTTGAAACCGATTTGGACACAGCAGGGGCAGTCATTGGATTCTGCCATATCTCTATAATGTTCTCAGTCAAAGTCTCAATAAAGGGAAGCAGAGGTTCCGATGCAGAAGAAGGTAAATGAAGAATGTCTGTTAAAATATTGAACTTAAGCTCTGCAGTAGGTAACGGCAAGTCCAGCAGATCAGTTGCCTTTCGTATTATAGATTGGTAAGAGGAGACCTCCTGCGATGGAAGGCCTCTCAGTGAAGAGAGCTCCCACTCTGAAGATGTGTCCAAAACACAAGCCTCCTGCAGTCCCTCAAATTAAGGCAGAGGGTTAATAATTTTACCCTCTTTAGCTTCTACCTTCTGCTCATGATATTCTTCCTCCCCCAGCAGTCACTGTGCCTTCCTTCTGGATCTCATCCTAGGTACCGGCATCGGTGGGGCCGGCAACTTCGGGACCAGCGTCGATGGAGGCTCCACAGGATTAGCTGAAGGCGCCGTGTGAGGCCGAGTCGGTGCCAGAGCATGAGCCAGATGGCGCAGGAGATAACTCTAACTGCACTCTTCCCTCCAGTGATTGTACCGGTGTTGAGAACCTCGGCGTCGGGAGAGGCCAACTCTCCGATGTCATCAGCATAAAAGGTATGAGTGCGCCTGTGCAAAATGAGGTGGCAAACCTCCAAGCTTGTAAGAAAGCCGCCCCATGGGGACAACAAGTGCACCAACAGGGTTAACCGCCCTGGCAAACATGACGAACATCGCATTCAAGAAAAGCTTAGGATCCGCTTCGGGAGCTGGAAAGGGTGGGTATGGATCCGGTACCGGCGGTGCAGAGACAGCTCGAAGAGGCTGTCTGACTGGCTCCTGTTGCAGCGCTGCCGACACTGGAGCTGGGGATGTTGAGGCTGGAAGTGAATGCGTTGCTTCTCTGGGCGCTGGAGAGACTCTCGGAGACGGAGGGTGGGCCAGAGTCACCTGAGGTGTAGAGGGAAGGTGAGGCCTCATCCTTGCGGTGACACCGAAGTACTGTGGACCCCGAATTCTGTCATTTATCCTTAGACGAACGACGTCTGTTTCCATGATGCTGCTTCTTCTTGTGCTTCCTCGACAACTTAGAGGTTGGACTTGGATCTCGTCCTTCTCCGGCCCCTTTTATTTTTCCTTGCCCTGGCCATAAACAGCTAGGCCTCCCTCTCATCCAGGGCCTTCGGATTCATGCACCTGCATATCGAACATCCCTCGACGTCATGGTCCGATGAGAGACACAAAAGACAATCCTCAGGGGGGTCAGTGATAGACATATGACGCCCACATTCACTGCAAGGTTTAAAACCAGACTTCTTTTGGGCAGCCATGTCACTGCTAAAATTTCAGGATGAACCTGTAACAACGAAACTCTAGAAATGGAGAGCCCTGGAAAAAAACTTTACGTGTCGATGGCGTCTTCAAAAGGGAACTGACGTCAGCACACAGACATGTTCTTATGGCTCCGATGACGATACGTGGAATATCGTGTGGAGCTGTTCCATTGTGACGTCCTCGTCGACATGGGAGAGCTATGGAGAAAAGTTTCAGTGGAATGCTCGGCAGGGGGTAATTCAATAGGTGAGGAATCCACAGGCATATGTATCCATCAGAAACAACACCCAAAAAACACAAATGCTCACACGCACCCGAACCACATACACCTAGGAAGATGCACACACCCAAACCTACATGACATACACCAGACCTGCATGCACCAGCAACCTCAACAGACACACGCACATCACCTACTTCCACTCCCTCCCAAGCCCAACTGCCTCCCGATCCTCTTACCCAATTTCCCTGTGAAGCTGTTTTATTTGCTCCTGGCTTGACTCCTTCCACAGCCCAACCCACCTCTTCCAAACACCAAGTCACTCCTTTAAGAGCCAAAACTACCTCTTGCAAACCAAAAACTCCCCCTCCCAAACCCAAGACCACCCCATCCTAACCCAACCCTTCCTCCCAAGGAAAATTATTGAGGTGCCTGCTCTGTGCCCACCAGATGCCCCTACCTGAGGAGGTTGCCCTTGGCAGTTTAATAGATGGCAAGTTTAGTGCTACAGCACAACAGTGTATTTCTCCAGAGACTCTATTGGTAAACCAATATTTCTTTTTTAGAGAAGTATCTCATTGGTTTAATAAACCACTGTTTTGATTTCACCAGGTTTGTCCCAACATTAATTTTACTTTGCAGTTATTTGATTCCTAGTAATGTTTCTGACTAAAATGTGAAGTACATCATTTTATTTCCCATTACGGCAGGAAAAACATTTTCTGAGGTTTAATCTGTTGGGTGCATAAACTGGTTCAAATGTATATGATGGTCATTTGTTTTTAGGTGCAGCCATTCATTATGATAACATACACTTGCACCATCAAATAGATATTTGAAAATATTTTTTGAAGCGTTACTACAGGTGTATTTAGTTCACCTTGATTATTATTAGAATCAACACATATGCATTACACCTTAAAAAAATAATTTGACTATTGAATTTGGATACAATGCAGGACTTGCAGTAGATGGAAATGTTGAATGATTCAAATTTGGGACTGACATTGATTTTACAGGTAATTAATACGAAAAAGGTTGCAACTTGTCTCGTGCAATTTCTACATCAAGTTACATTGCACCTACCTCAATGATGTGTAATGCATATGTTTTAAATTTGACAATTTTCGAAATTTCGTTAAACACACCGGTATGGTGACTTTTTGATTGATATCTTTTTTTGTGGAAATGTCAATTTTTTTGAAGGCAGCCTGCACCAAATGTAGCATACAGGTGTATTTCTCTAAATTTCTGAAACGTCAGCACTACACACATATGCATTACACATTGGTATGCTACTGCTTATAAGAGAGATTTAAAAATGCACAAGTCCAGTGCACATGTTAACAGACAAATCAAAAATTTGCAGGTTAAAGTGGAGATTACCATCGATTGCATCCATGATGGTGTTGATTTTATCCACCATCAAGAAGCAGCAGCAGGGGGAGGACTTGGAAGATCGGGTCTATGGCGGAAAAGGAAGTGTGAAATTGAGAAAAGGTGAGTTTCTGCCTTATATCCCTTCCAAACCGCCAACTCGGGTTTGGAGGTTTTACCACCACACTCACATCGGCGGGAGGCACATCGTGATTGGGCCAGCGGACAAACTGGCTGTCCTCCCTCCGACATCCACTTTTGTCTATTGTGCCATTGACACAGATGAACATACCTGGTGGAGTCAGCGACACCCAGTCGGTCTTTTGTCCGTCGAACCGCCAGCATCTAAATAGAACGGGTGGACTGCCTTGGCGGTGGGCTGAAAAACTATCAAAAAGTGGGGGCGGGACCAGGTCCGTAAAAATCTAAATCAGGACCTGTGTTCAGCACTGGGGTAAAACACTATTTTCCGTGTTAAAGTGTGAGGAGTTCCTTAGAAAGTGTGCGAGGGGTACGTTTGTATGCTATGATTTAATTGAGTACTAACGGAACATAACTTCTACCTTGTTGCTATAGTTGGGAAGACTTTGATTAAGCATAGATAAATGGTCTTATTGCAAAAGGATCAGTAAACAGACAATATATTAATTTTACAAGTACTTGTGTTTCTTTTAATACATTTTTTCTTTAAGTCTGTTCAGGAACTTTGGCCAATAATTTACAAACACTGCTAACTGAAAACACTGGTATGAAGTCTCACTGGGAGTCCTTGTCAGGTTATTTTAAAAGCTATGGGAAACAGAAGTACTTTTCCATTCCTTTTGGACAATGTCATTGCCATTAGAATTCGGTATCAACGTTGGATTAGTTCAAAGTGCATACAAAGAAAATGTAAGAAATACCTTCATTAATGCCACCTTATGACTTTCGCGCTTCTTCTCTTCCTCTTTTCTTGCCAGGACTGATGCTGTGCGCCGTTCTTCTTCCTAGAAAAGGTTTGTAAACGAATAATGTAGCCAATTTAAAAAAATCAATATCTATGTCTAGGACATATTCCAGTCTGCAGTTCATGTAAAGAATCAATTAAAAGCTCTTAAATGATTTATGGCCATCCTCAGGGAATCCTCTTGTCTGAATTTAAACATTCCTTGAACAAAAGCCAAGAGAAAAGACAAGGATGCAAGTTTACAGGGAATTGTGGTTAGTCTATATGTTTTTATTAAACAAAGTGAGAGAGGGTTACCTTTAGGAAATCCTCAGCCACAAATGCCAAAAGTGCTCTGACATCGGCCAGACATATCTACTTACTTTAACGTCATTGGAGGTCTGGAGGGGGTAAACGTAACATCAGCCAATTTAAGCAGTTCCAGCAACTGATTTTCAACTGAAAAAAAAATTACTCTTCCGCAATTTCCTGATTGACTTAGCTGATGCAGATCATGCTATCATTTGCCAAAATTGACACCAAAATCACCTTTTTAAAAGTAGGTAGTGAAGATTTTCATATTTCATGTATTAAGGCTTCAATCCGAGTACCTCCTAAGGAAACAAAAAAAGGTATCTGCCTGCCCAATATGAAGTTTGAAATTGACTACTGGTACCTGTCAACATGTATATTTTTAGGTTGGCTAGAGACATATTTAGTTGTCCGCTAGATCTCTTGTCATCACCACAACACAGAAAAGAGCTTTGGGTCAGGCTGCTATAAGCATTTGGTTGCTATTGGATTAGCCCTCTTCCACACTGGTTGTGTGAAATATCATGAGCAGCAATGGCATTTTACAGATCTGTGCATTTCCTTTGTTGGCCTTACTGATTTGGCTTAAAGCAGTCCGCTTGAGGCTTCACGTCTAAGAAGCCCCAGGTCTTGTTTGCAGTGTGAAGGCTCCCCAAGAGGGACTGGGAAAAGCGGTCCACCACAAAATGCCGTCCCATGTCTTACTTGCCATCGATAGTGCCACTGCCAGCACGGTTAGACAGCATGTGTGTAGGAGCAGCACTTGTGAAGGGATGCTGTGCACTTCTATTTCACAAGGCCTGGCTGCTGAACCACATATACATCCCCTCTCCTAACATGGCGGTCACGTGAACGGTCAATTTAGGTGAAAGGATTCCCCTGTTGTTTCAGGTCATTCATAAAAAAGTATTAGAGTTTGCCGTATGCTCGGCTGTCCCATAGCCTGGCCTATACAAGTGGATTGGACGCATGCAAAAGACCTACTTCCATGCACTGGGGAGACCTAACTACTCAGTATTCTGGTTCTGAGGCTGTCTGTAGAGACCCTAAGAATTCTGGAGCCCTTGAAAGAAGCTAAGAGTTTGAGACTGAATGAACAAAGGGATGAACAGCGATTTATAAATTGTGCTACCCACATGAGTGGTCTGGCACTGGCAGCAAGCAACGAGAACTGAACAGAGCAGGTGACTGTAACACCAAACATGTAGGAGACAGTACATTAGGAGGAAAGCAGGGCTTCCGGCTGCATCTGGATGTCCCTCCCTGATGTGACTGGAAACTGTCTCCTCAACGGCAGCCTGTGAGTTCCGCATGCGGTGCTCGGTGGATACATTAGCGTTTTATAACATCTAGGAGTAGTCAAGTCAAGTCAAGTCAGGAGATTTATATAGCGCGCTACATACCCAGAGGGTCTCAAGGCGCTTGAAGAAGGGTGGGGGAATTACTTCTCGAATATCCATGTTTTAAGTTGCTTTCTGAATGCTAGGTGGTTCTGAGTAAGGCGAAGGTGAGTGGGAAGTGAGTTCCAGGTTTTAGCTGCCAGGTAGGAGAAGGATCTCCCTCCCATGGTGGTTTTGTTGATGCGAGGTACAGTGGCAAGGGCTTGGTTTGAGGATCGTAGCTGGCGGGAGGGGGTGTAGAAGGACAGTCGTGTGTTGAGGCATTCGGGTCCAATTTCGTAAAGTGCTTTGTGTGCGTGGGTTAGGAGACGGAAAGTAATCCTCTTATTGATGGGGAGCCAGTGGAGGTTTTTCAGGTGCCCAGAGATGTGTTCTTTACGCGGGATGTCTAATATGAGCCTGGCTGAAGCGTTCTGGATGCGTTGGAGTTTTTTCTGGAGTTTTGCGGTGATACCGGCGTATAGGGTGTTTCCGTAGTCCAGGCGGCTCGTGACCAGTGCGTGGGTGACTGTTTTTCTAGTTTCGGTGGGGATCCAACGAAATGTTTTTTTGAGCAAACGAAGAATGTTGAAGCAAGATGAAGAAACGGCGTTGACTTGTCTGTTCATCGAGAGTGAGGAATCTAGGATGACTCCCAGGTTCCGTGCGTGGTCCGTCGGGATGGGTGCTTTTCCAAGGGCCTCCGGCCACCAAGAGTCATCCCAGGCGGAGGGGGAGGTGCCTAGGATGAGGACTTCTGTTTTGTCTGAGTTCAGTTTCAGACGGCTGTGCTTCATCCATTCTGCTACTTCTTTCATTCCTTCATGCAGGTTGGTTTTGGCAGTGTTAGGGTCTCTGGTGAGAGATAGGATCAGTTGAGTGTCATCGGCGTAGGAGATGATGTTGAGGTTGTGTTGGCGTGCGATGGTCGCGAGGGGGCTCATGTATACGTTGAAGAGGGTGGGGCTGAGTGAAGATCCTTGTGGTACGCCGCAGATGACTTCAGAGGCCTCTGACTTGAATGGTGGAAGGCGGACTCTCTGGGTTCTTCCGGTGAGGAACGAGGTGATCCATTCCAGTGCTTTTCCTTTGATTCCGATGTTTCTGAGGCGCTGTAGAAGGGTGCTATGACAGACTGTGTCGAAGGCTGCGGAGAGGTCGAGGAGGATGAGGGCGACTGTGTCTCCATTGTCCAGTAGAGTTCGAATGTCGTCTGTTGCTGCGATGAGGGCGGTTTCAGTGCTGTGTTTGGCTCGGAAGCCGGATTGTGAGGAGTCGAGGGATTTGTTGGTTTCGAGGAAGGCGGCGAGCTGGTTGTTGACCGCTTTCTCGATGACTTTGGCCGGGAATGGAAGGAGCGAGATAGGGCGGTAGTTTTTGAGTTCGGTGGGGTCAGCTGTGGGTTTTTTCAGAAGGGCGCTGAGTTCTGCGTGTTTCCAACTTTCCGGGAAGGTTGCGGAGTTGAGGGAGCAATTGATGACGTCTCGGAGGTGTGGTGCTATAATGGAGTCTGCTTTGTTAAAGATGTGGTGAGGGCATGGGTCTGTGGGGGATCCTGAGTGGATAGAGTTCATCAGACGGATGGTGTCTTCAGTGGAGATAGGGTTCCAGTCATTGAGGGTGTTCAAGGGGGGTGGGGGTCCTGCAGAGGGTTGGGTGGGTTGGTCTTCGGGTCGGTTGTCGAAGCTGTTGTGGATGTCTGCAATTTTGTTGTGGAAGAATGAGGCTAGGGAGTCGCAGAGGGCTTGAGTGGGGGTGATGTCGTTAGAGTTGGCTGAGGGGTTGGTAAATTCCTTGACGATGTTGAATAATTCCTTGCTGTTGTAGGCGTTGCTATCTAGTCGGTCCTTGAAAGCGGCTTTCTTGGCATTCCGGATCAGTTGGTGGTGTATGCGGGTGGCGTTTTTGAAGGCGTCTTTGGTGCTGGTGTTTGGGTCTTTTTTCCAGGCCTTCTCAAGGGAGCGACAAAGTTTCTTGGATTTCTTAAGATCATCGTTGAACCAGGAGGCCTTCTTGCTGCCTAGTTTGATTTGTCGTTTTTTCAGTGGTGCTAGGATGTCGGCACAGTTGGATAACCATTGGGTGAAGTTAGTGGCTGCTTGGTCGGGGTTTGAGGAGTGGGCGGGGGCGTATTGAAGAAGCGATGAGGAGATCTGGTCGATGGTGACTTTGTTCCAGTTTCTTCGCAGAGTGGGTTGGGGATGGTTGTTGAATGTGGACTTGTTGTAGGTAAAGTGAACGCAGCTGTGGTCAGTCCAGAGGAGAGCTGTGGTGTGGCTGAAGGAGACATGTTTGCTGGAGGTGAAGATAGGGTCGAGTGTGTGACCTGCGATGTGGGTGGGGGTAGTGACAAGTTGTTTAAGTCCGAGGTTGGCGAGGTTGTCCAAGAGGGAGGTGGTGTTGCGGTCGTTGTTCTTTTCAAGGTGAAAGTTGAGGTCTCCCAAAAGGATGTAATCCTCGGAGGGGAGCGCGTGTGGAGTGATGAAGTCCGTGATGTCTTCACTAAATTGTGCGCGGGGTCCAGGTGGCCTGTAAAGGAGGGTGCCTCTGAGTGTGGTCTTGGGGTCGATGTGGATCTGGAAGTGAAGGTGTTCAGTGTTGGCGAGATTGACGTCTGAGCTGGTTGAGAAGCGGATGGATTTCTTATGGACGATAGCGATGCCTCCTCCTGTTTGGTCGGTCCGGTCCTTACGGATGATTTTATATCCTTCCGGGATGGCAATGGTGATGTCTGGGGCTGAGGAGGCGTTCATCCATGTTTCTGTTAGGAAGGCGACGTCCGGAGAGATGGTGTCTAGTAGATTCCAGAGGTCGATGGCGTGCCTGTGGACTGAGCGGGTGTTGAGCAGGATGCATTTTAGGTGGTTGGGATCGGATATCTGTTGTGTGTTCGTAGATGAGGAGTTGTTCTTGGTGCCGTCAAACTTGCAGGAGTTGCAAGAGAAGGGTCCATGGGTGTGTCCAGGAGCGGCTTGGACGCAGTTGGGGGAACGGCTGGGGTTAAGGGCTAGGAGGGTGGTGGCATCATAAGTAATGCGGGAGGGGTGGGTGGTACGAGGGCCAGGGGGTCTGGCGCTGGGCGCGGTCCGGGCGCGGACGGGCGTAGACGGGCTTACCTTTGGCGCACCTTCGGCGCGCAAGGAGCGCGATCGCTGCGCGTTATCGCTGCGCGAGAATGCATATGTCATATATGGAGGAGAGGGAGGGGGCGAGGGAGGGTCAGCAGGGAGGCGGGGCGGGCTGTGGGGGCCAGGCTCTGAGGCACCAACAACAACAAGCGTAATATGGCGTCAGCGTAGGGAAAAACGAAACTGGAGGTAGGCTGGGGCTCAGGAAATTGACTAGGCTAGTTGCACAATCGCGCTCCTCGAATCAGGGTTCCAGATCAAAGCGCCGTGACTACAATGCCCCCAGAGCGTTGCAATGCCCAGATCTAGAAGCACCGTGTAAATAGTCCCCCAGGAGCTATTTAAATGTCTCAGTAGCGTCGCAATGGCACTCGCGCTGCAGCGCTATGTAGAGAGCTTAGGCGCTAGAAAAGGCAGAGCACAAATACAAAGCAGCTGATGAGTTAAATGTAAACGATACCTCGCAGGAGCAGGACACAGGGAGAGACCGTTTCTGAACTAGTCAGGACGGTCATAGCGCAGGCGGGGTCAGAGCAGGCAATGTACTTCGTGGGAGGGAGGGTCAGCAGGGAGGCGGGGCGGGCTGTGAGGGCCAGGCTCTGAGGCACCAACAACAACAAGCGTAATATGGCGTCAGCGTAGGGAAAAACGAAACTGGAGGTAGGCTGGGGCTCAGGAAATTGACTAGGCTAGTTGCACAATCGCGCTCCTCGAATCAGGGTTCCAGATCAAAGCGCCGTGACTACAATGCCCCCAGAGCGTTGCAATGCCCAGATCTAGAAGCACCGTGTAAATAGTCCCCCAGGAGCTATTTAAATGTCTCAGTAGCGTCGCAATGGCACTCGCGCTGCAGCGCTATGTAGAGAGCTTAGGCGCTAGAAAAGGCAGAGCACAAATACAAAGCAGCTGATGAGTTAAATGTAAACGATACCTCGCAGGAGCAGGACACAGGGAGCGACCGTTTCTGAACTAGTCAGAGGTTCTTGCTGTGCACAGCCCACTAATGGCACAGAATCATGCAAAGTAAAGCATGTCTCCACAGGCGACGGATGCATGCGCAATCAAGACAAAACTGCTGGGTTTATTATGAATTCCATCACGTTTACATTGATAGAAGCGGGTCTCCAGTGATACATGATGTGCTCTATTACCAAAAATACACTGAATGAAGTTAATGACACTCAAGTAACCAAAAAGGAATTTTAAATTGTTGCCACCATTATAGCGCGTGCCTCTGCAGACAGCAACAGAGGCATCTTCACACTTTCCAATATTTGTAACTCTCAAGACAGAGATTTTGTTCAAGAAAGAAAGATAGTGGTGGGACATTATTCACCAACTGTGGAGATGAGCAATATAGGAAAGAGAATGTGTACCGAAATTGTGAGATAGGATATTGTTTTGCTAAAATATGTCATGGCCTGACTTCATGCCAATTGATCTTTTTCTTTCAGATTAAATTAACTGAATTCCAGGTGATGAATGGTGCATTAAAGTCAGGAAAAATGGCAGTCATGGAAAAGAGCCCGTGTTCTATCCGTTTCTAAGAGAGGAAGGGACAATTATTCATAATTAGATTCAACAGAGAAAATGTCGACAGCTTGTCTTGAACTGCATTTAGATTAGGTTAGGGGAACATCATCTGTTAATCAATGCCTTTGCAAGCTTTCGTAGACGTATAGGTTAAAGACACCGATATTTTATGTGTCTCATGAAGTTTAAAGTATGTATGTTTTCTTAAAGCAGTATATGTTCTGCCTTACGTTTAGGCACTTGCACTTTACCTCCGATGTCTGATAGGAACCATTTTAGAATCAGAAAGAATAAAAAAAA
Organism: Lissotriton vulgaris; assembly: GCF_964263255.1. Classification (NCBI taxonomy): domain Eukaryota; kingdom Metazoa; phylum Chordata; class Amphibia; order Caudata; family Salamandridae; genus Lissotriton; species Lissotriton vulgaris. The sequence continues at coordinate 2,122,758,596 of NC_141687.1, read as the reverse complement.
ATCATGTTCATATAGTCAAAAATGTAGATTCTGATAATCCTGCCTGTTCTCGGTTTGATCATCTAGGTAAAACGATGGAGTCCTTTTCGATTACAACTGATGTCAGGCAATGATATGTGCTGGTGCCGCACTTTTTGAAAGGTTTTCTGCTTGCTCTCGTTTTAGGTTGGATTACTCAAATCTTATTCGTAAATGCCTATCATTTTTTAATGGTAGATGCCTGTAGTGTTATGAGTGCGCAACATGAAGGGCGTACCACTCAGAATGGGGGGAACCTGTGAAACCCCGTTATTAAGAAAGAGTTGGTTGGGTCCGTGTGACATGAACTAAAGTTCATAGTCCCAGCCCACTGAACCATGTGAGAAGTGTTGGTGTTATATTTTGCCTTTTACAGTGAAACGCCACATAATTGGTGACGAGGGATCTTGGGGGGCACACCCCAATACTGCATGGTTGCCCACACACCCCAATACTGCATGGCTGCCCACACACCCAAATACTGCATGGCAGCCCGCACACCCTGCACCCAAAGGTCGAGAGGCGACCACCCACATGAGGCCAGCATTCCTTGGCTGATGGCGAGCTGGGCCATAGTGCTTCCAGCATTGAAGAGGCGTCCCTGCAGTTGACCGTTTACAGGGAAGAAGTGAGGAGTGTGGTGTCGCCACAACGCCCTGGGCTTGTGAGCCGAGAGGAGTAAAGCCCAATTGGTAAACTGCTCATATATACAACAGGTGGGGCGGTGTCTCAGTCGCCAAAGGGCACATTGTGCACAAGATGTTGCAGACACGGTCGAAAAACTGGCCAGAGATAGCCAGAGAAGGACCTCAACCTTGCCATAGACAACACCAACCCACCTGGAGGGCCAATACAACAAAACTGAAAACTAAGTGAAAAACAGAAACCAGCAAGGAAAGTAAGGCTAACCAAAAGCCTTGGCTGAAGACAGCTCAAGGACGCCCTGGCTCACCTATGAGGTCAGTAAAGCGCACAGACAAGACAATGATGCAAAATGAAAGTCAGATATGATGAGAGCAGCCAGGCTGCAGGTGAACCACCCAAAAAGGAACAAGATATTAAGCACAGTAACAGGTCTAAGATGCTGAAAGGCATGAACTAGAGCCCTAAAAAAATCTTACTCAGCCCGATACCAGCAGAAGTAACAGGGCATTTGGCAGGTCAGACAAGCTAGAGACTACAGTGAAGTCGACCATTTCAGTCATTAGGCCCTTCAACATCTTGGAGCCCGTGGACATAAGCATCTCAAGTGGAAGCCGTGGGTTGAGAGGCTGGAGATGTATTTCGCCACCACTGTAGCGGAGGTCAACCAGAAGCGACTGTGCTGCTGCGTCTGGCAGGAGAAGGAGGGGAATGCATATGCTTTCTCTTCCCAGGTGGTGGTAGACTGGCAGTGGTGCAGCAATAAATCTATAGTCAGAGTATCCATGTATTCTAAGAAGGGTGGGCTACTAGCCCAACTCCTGATCAAGTCTGGGCAGGCTGCCATGCCTAAGGTCCTGTTGTCTTTGTCTATCTGACATGTGTTTTAGAGCCTGTGGGTATACTGGGGAAGGATAGTGAGTTGAGCCATTGTGAGGGATGTGAGCTGTTCTGCTGGATAATCCCTCGCCCCAGACCCACGTCGCTGGGTCCCACCCACATCAGCGGCCACGCAGAGGCTGGGCAGCTTACGTGAACCAGTGGCTGGTCGGCGCCGGACATATTGGGGTCCCAATTTTAAAGCCACGAAAGGGGCGAAAAGCAGACTGAGGTGGACAGGAAAATGCCGCAAGACCCAAGGATGTGGCCGTAGCTTAAGAATCCTTAAAGTGCTGCAGACCCGAGTCTCCTTTGTTGCTGAAAAGGTGACGGCCATCAAAGAGCATGTACAGCAAGGTTGACTGGACATCTCCTGAAAAGCCAGATGTCCTTAACCGGGTGTAGCGCCAAAAGGCTACCGATGTGGTAATCTTTCTGCCCAGTGAGTCGGTGGCACCCAGTCCACATCTATTGTGAATTTGGCTGCGCCTCTGCCTGGAGGAGAACGGCCCGGGCCTCCTCCAGGCACTGAGGCAGCACCTGCGCAGTCAAGTCCGAGATAGTATGGGAGTATCGGCCCAAGAGGCACGCGGAATTCACAGACCACAGCGCTAAGCTGGAGGAAGAAAACATGTACTTCCCAAGGTGATTCAGCTTCTTGGATTCCCTATCTGGGGGAGCAGAAGGGAATATGCCCTTGGACGCAAAATGTGCGCAAAATGTGCACACATGCATATTTCAGGAGTGCAACAGGGTGTTCTTTTGGCACCCTTGCAACCTTGAAATTGGATTCTCAATTTTCGATTCTAATTGGTAATCGCAAATTGAGAATGTCATCCCATTCATTCCTATAATCCACATTTATTTTAATAATAATACACATTTATAAAGCGCGAACAATCACCTGTAAGGGTCTCTAGGCGCTAGGGGCCGTCAGGAAGATTAAGCAAGCTATTAACCAGAGCCACGTAGTGCTGGGCTAGCCTGGCGCCGGAGCCGGTGATCGAACCGTGATCCCCAGATTCCAGCGTCAGTCGCCCTGTCCGCGGTGCCACACCTCTCCCTCATGGGTCTCCTGAATGGGAAGGTATTCCTTATTTTCGAATTTTCATTTGCGATTCGCAAATAAGGAATATGTAGGATTCGCAAAATTTATTGCAAATCCTACATACATTGCACTTTGTGATTCTCTAATTGCGATTCGCTAGAAATCGCAATTTGAGAATCGCAAAACTCTTTTGATACATATGGCCCTAAGTGGCAATAGATAACTAATGTTTACATTCACAGTTCTTTAAATCTAGGTATATAAGTATGTATTTACCAAATAAAGAAGAAAAGATCAACTATTATAATGCGAGTAAACATACTACTATACATATTTGTAAAATAAAGCCTGGATAAAAAAGTTTACTCACATAAAGAATTTTTTATACAAATAATATAATATATAATGATCAAGATCTTGTTTATTCTAATGTTTGTGCATTATTCTATTTTTCGAAATATATTCCCTGGTACACTAAATCATTATAATTCAAAGAACATTTACATTTGCAGTACCTCTAAAACTTTATTCAACAATTTTATTAGCTCTTCTGCACCCCCTGGTGTCCAAGTGTTTGAATTTCAGCTTGCAGTTATGAAAATCATATTAACAAGATAGGGAAAGAACAGACATCAACAAAAGAAAACTAGGGGCCGACTATTCAATAACTCCACAAGGTACCAGACGGTGCATTCATAACCTACAATAGTAACTAAAAATACAAATATGGTTAGAGCTGTACCCAAAAACTTGACTATTTGTCTTGCTAGATTGAACTACAGTCTCAACTGTTTCGTATTTAGGTCTCGTCTGCGCTGTCACTTACAACAGTTTTTGATTACTACAAGGGGCTCGGAGCAAGCATATTGCTTATTATTCGTTGGCTTTTTTTTATCACTTTTTCGCTGCCTCATAGCAGGTTAGCGCATACCAGTTTCACTTCACCTTTTTTCTTGTGGAGCCTGGGCCAAGTACAGATTGCTTCCCTTTGATTAGGATTAGGGTCACTCGGTGGTTTGCACTCTGATTGAAGTACAATTTTTCTTTCTTGTTCCCCTGTCGTTGTCGTGTTGCTACTTTACACCCATACCCCCTTTACCGTGATACTCATTCTTTTGTCCGAGTTGCTTCTTCCATCCCATTCCCGCTGTCCATATCACTTTGTCCCTCTCACCCCCCCATTGTCCTCGTTGCTTGTAACCCTCCCACCCCCTGTTCTCAAGGGTGCTTGCATACGCGATACCTATTGGCTTTTCTATTGTATTGTAAAGTCCAATTTGACAGCATAGCTGTTGCCAGACGCTACTCCGGGACCCATAGAGGATTAGTGTTGAATTAGAATAGTGAAACATGCAAGTACACTTTAAGTGGTGGATAGGTTAGTTAGTTATTTGTATTTGGAATGATAGCAGAAGGATAGAGGAGGACAAAGGTTTGTATTTATTTATCGCTTGTTGACGCACACTATTCGGAAGCCTAAAAAGGATTAGTGGTGAATTAATATGGTGAAATATGAGGTAATTTCAGTGGTGGATATTAAGTCTGTTACTTGGAGTGAGAAGGATAGCGGAGGGATAAAAGGGAAAGAAAGATTTGCATTCATATAGCACGTGTTACCCCTGATGGGTGTTGAAGCGCTTTTCTGGCGAGTAGCACGCCACTCTGGAACCCATAAAGAATTACTGTTGAAAATTAGTATAGTAAAAAAAATGAAGTAATTTGAGTAGTGTATATGTTATTCAGTTATTTGGGTAGTATAGTTTATTATGGAATTTGAGAAGTGAACATGTTAATCTGTTAATTTCGATTGAAAAGGATAGAGTGAAAGATTTTTTTTAAATGTATTTTTATGTCTTAGCAATAGGAGGAGGCTTTTGGATGAGTAAAAAGAAGTTTTGGAGGGGAGGACTCAGAGGAAAGGGTTTGTTTTAGGGGATCGGTATGTAAAAGAGGTGTCAAATGATGCAAGGAGTGGTAGAGTAGGAGATAAAAGGTAGTCTGTTAGGTGTAATTACAGCAGGGAGAGTGTGTCTGAATGTGATGTAGTAATGTATGGTGTTGATTGGTGTTGTGTTAGTGATGAGTGTATTGGTTAGTGGTATAGGATAAAGTAGTGTCTGTTTGTGGGTGATGGTGGATATGTGTGGTAGTTGGGATAGTAGGGTGTGTAGATGTGGTTTGGTTGGGTTGGTGGTGCATGCTGGTACATTAATCTGTGCATAGTGTTGTGCGTGGTGTACATTTGGTGTGAGTGTGTTGCTCTGTTTGTGGATGTGGATAGTGTGGGCTGGGTATTGCTAAATGAGAAAAAGGGCAGCATTTCTGGTCCTGGTCAGTCTCGAACAGGCTCAAACAGGAAACTACCCTTGTCCTTTCCACCCTTAGCCCCGACGCCCGGCTGAGATGCCCTAAGCCTGGCCTTTTATAGCCCTAGTTATCTGTTGACCCTTTCAGCCAATGGGAACTCTAGCCCTAACATTATCCAATCACAACACTAGCCCTAAAATCTAGAACCAATAGGAGACCAGGACCTAACAGCCAATTTTAGCCCTAGTCCAAGCACCCAATCAGTTCAAAAACCTTGATCTCTACGTCCAATAAAGGCCGTAGCCCTGCCAGTAGTCCCAACCTGAAGATTGTTCACCTTAGAATATTCCCTATTACTATTTTTGAATATTTGAATATGTGTTTCAAGGGTTACTTTACAGTGAAAGGAGGTCTCTCACTCTGTCACAAGGATGGTGTCATCAGTGATGTCATGAGTGAGGTCACTGACCATGTCATGAGTGATGTCATGAGTGATGTCACTGACCATGTCATGAGTGATGTAATATGTGACGTCATCAGCAGTGCATTGCAGGTGCGCAAGTTATAGTGAGTCCAACTAACTATAACGTGGAATTTCAATGGTTTTATGTCAATAAAATTTCCAGCTAACTAAAACTGGTGTGAAACCTATGGTTTTTTCAGTGAATGTAATAGGTTTTTTAAATGCTAATCCCTAACTATAACTGGTGTGAAACCTATGTTTTTTACAGTGAATTTAATAGGTTTTTTAAATGCTAATTCCTAACTATAACTGGTGTGAAACCTATGTTTTTTTCAGTGAGAATATATATATATAGGGTCAAAGGATTGGATCTTACTAACTCTGGATATAGAGTCTCTCTATACCAGCATAAGACACGAATGTGGCCTGCGTGGTGTTGAATACTTTTTAAACACACGTCCTGCTGAATATGCTATGCATAACAAAATGTTAATGTCTCTTATTTCATTTTTTTTTTTTTTTTTAAATATATTTTTATTGCAGGAATCAGTAAAACAATACAGTAGCGACCAGTATCGTATTATAAACAACTTATACAAGGTATAGCCCACCGACCCCCTTCCATAACGTTGCTATACAGCCAATCAGCCCATATCCCTGGGGTTGGGCGGCAAATGCAGCTGGGGTCAGTAGGATGCTGGAGCTGGTCCGGATAACACACTGTCCGTCATCTGCTTTTCTAAACAAACCCAAAACCCCAAAAAGAACCCCCCCCCTCAAAATTCCCAGTTACTGTGAAACCCCCCCCTCCCCCCCCCCCCCCACCATCAGCACCACCCCAGAACAGGACCCAAACTGCACCATCTAGATCCCATCCAAACCTCTACGGAGATCAACCCCATAATCCCCACTAGTCCTACGGTCGCCACCGTAGGAAGGCCTTATGGGCCAGGTGCGGGCTGATCGGAGGCAGTGGGCCCTCGTCGCCCAGGCTACCAGGACTATAGTAAGCCCCCTCCGGTGTCAAAACCTTCCGGGGCAAGAGCAGAAGCCCCCCAACCCTCCCTCCTTCGTTGTCAGCAATAAAGAACGGCAACCGCCTCCCCCCTGCCGGGCCCCCACCCAAAACAAGGCAGCATATCCCGTTACCCTTGTCCGTCCAAAAGGTCCTCCACCGATTTCGGTGTGATCACCGGTGTATGGGTACTGTCTGCCACTGAATCTTCCGAGTCCGATGGTGCCCCCTGAGCACCCGGGTTTTCTTCCTCCTCCTCGATGACTTCGCCTCTTGCTCCCGACAGTTCCGACAGAACTTCCAACACTCCCCTCCGCTCCGATGATGTCTCCGCAGTCGAGGGCCCTCCCGTGCGGCCGCGGCGGTTCCTGACCCTCTTAGATCGCCTCCTTTGTTCCGGCTCCTCCGCCTGATGGGTCGAGGCGCTATAACCATCTTTCCCTGTCCGGTACAGTTCGAGCCAGTCACAGACCTCCTCTGGGGTGTCGAAGAACTGGGTTTTGTCGTCGACAATGACGCGGAGCCTTGCGGGAAATAGGAGTGAATATTGGATGCCCTCACTCCTGAGTTCACGCTTAACCGCCAGGAAGGAGAACCGCTTGCGCTGCGTCTCGTAGGTGTAGTCAGGGAAGATATTCACCTGACTGTTTGCAACCTGGAACGGGCCATTGTGCCTGGCGGCATTTAGGATCAGGTCTCTGTCCCGGAAATGTAGCAACCGCGCCACCACTGGCCTTGGGGCTCGTCCCTGCTGTGGGGGCCGTGCTGGGACTCTGTGGGCCCGTTCTAGAGTGTAAAAGGAGGACAGGCCCTCCGGGACCACCGTGTCTCGGAGCCAGGTCTCCAGGTATCGCACCATATCGCCATCCTCGATTTTTTCCGGCAGGCCCACCACCCGAATGTTATTCCTCCTGTTGCGGCCTTCCGCATCCTCCGCCCTCCGTTCGAGGGTCTCAATGCGGGACATGGCATCCTTTATCGTCGCAGCCAGGGTTCTCTGCGCCGGTTCTAAAGTCTTCACCGTGCCCTCCACCTCCTTGACCCGGTCTGAGAGTTTACCATGGTCTGCCCTAAGGAGGCCCAGGCCCGTCGCCACCTGGGCAATGTCCTGTTGGAGGGCCGACCGAGTTGCCTCTATCGCTTCCAGTACACGGTCGAATTGTTGCTGGAGTGGTGCGCCACCAGGTCTTTTAGGGTCTCCATGCTCTTCCTTGTCCTGGGCTTCAGAGTCTGAGGTGGTCTGGCTGGATCCCTTGGCTCCTTTAGGTTTCCCCATGCTGCCAGGGGCTCTCCGTGAGGGTCCCGGAGTAGGCGTCTCCGTGTACAGGTGTCCAGCACGACCTTCCCGGGAGTTCGTTCTCAAGTCGGGTATGGGCGATCTCCTTCTCCAGAGCCCGTGGAGACTCCGCCGCTTCGGCTCACGCCACCGCCACGGCGTCCGAGGGCACCGATAAGGGGGCGGAGACAACCGTCGCCGAGTCGGGCAGGCCCGTTCACCCACTATAGCTCCGGGGCGAGGGCCACCAACTCCCTCGGTTGATCTGTGGCGCCAGAGTGTCGCGCCACCCATGTAGTTGGGCTGGCCAGGAAATCGTAGCTAGTTGCGGAGTCGCGGTGCAGACCACCGCCTGGAACAGAGGGCACCCGCGCCCGGTGCCCTCTAGTGCGTGGGCACCCGCCCGGTCGTCTAATCGAGTATGAACCCGTTGTAGAAGGTCCGAGCCTGCCAATGTCCAATGTCTAAAACAACTGAGGATGGTGAAGCCGGGTGCCAGTCGACACCCGCGAGACCTCTTCAACTCCGTAGTTTCGATCAAGGGGACAAAGGGGTCCGGGCGCCATGTTGGGTCGCACTCCGCAACTCCGCAAACTTCGGCATTTCTTCGAAGCCACCCCCGTCCAAACTCCACCAAGGCCCCCGGCAGGGTGTCGTCGCCTCGCTCAACCGAATGCGGGGTCTGGGGCGCCCCTCAGCCTCCGATGTTCAGGATAATTTCGGGCTTAGTCCCGGAGCCGAGCTCTCAGGCGACCATCGCCATCGGCGCCCAAGCCACGCCCCCAATGTCTCTTATTTCATGGTGCTTGAATAATAACTACTTTTCTTTTGAAAAGAACATGTATAGACAAAAACAGGGGGTAGCCATGGGGGCTTGCTTTTCCCCGAGCTACGCGTGTCTGCACGTGGGTTTTTGGGAAAAGCAAGTCCTCATGAACACACACAGGGACATGTTTGAAAATAATGTGATATCATGGCTTCGTTATATAGACGATGTTTTCGTTATTTGGAAGGGAAGCATGCAAAGCGCACAAGAATTTGTTAACCTGTTAAACATTAATGAGTTTAATCTTCACTTCACTTCCAACATGAGTGACTCCAAATTAGAATTTTTGGATGTCCAGATACAAGTAACTGACGAGACACTCATTACCTCAGCCTACAGAAAACCTTCTGCTGGTAATGCAATATTACATGCATCCAGCGCGCATCCACGTCACTTAATAGCTAGCATACCCTACGGGGAATTGCTACGGCTTAAGCGTATCTGCAGTACATCGGAGCAATTCAATGTCTGCAGTCAATTATGCTTAGAGCGCATGCGCAAGAGAGGGTATAGTGAGGAAATTCTGAAAAAAGCCATGACAAAAACAAGTGAAAAACCCAGAACTACCCTACTACCCAGCACCAGTGAGAGTAACACAAGCACAGCGGATGAGGATAATTCACCTAGACTCATCACCACTTACTGTAGACAGGAACGCAAAATACGTAACATCATAAATAAAAATTGGCCCATTGTTCTAACCGACCCCATTCTGAGAAACACGTTGCCAGAACATCCCAGCGTGACGTTCAGGAAATCTAAAAACATGGCTAATCTCTTATCAAGGAAGATTCCAAACGGGTCCACCAGTATTCAAACTTGGATGCCCACAAGCAATGGCTTCCGCAAGTGTGCCACTTGCAGGGCATGTAACTTTGGAGCCAACACTGCCACATACAAAACCCCTTTTAAAACAAAAGAAATATCCATCAGGGGAAAATATGACTGCCGCACTGAGTACGCTATATACGTCCTCACATGTACATGCGGCTTGCGGTATGTAGGCAGTACAAAAAACCCTGTTTACATGCGTATCCTTCAGCACATTCATGCAATCATTAACTGTGATCCGGCTTACCCGGTAGCCCGACATTTCAAGGTGAGTCACAATAAGAATGTGAACTGTTTAACATACTTTGTAATTGACCAGGCACCGGTGTTAAAGCGAGGTGGGGATAGGGACAAGACTTTGAGGCAGTTAGAGACCAGATACATCCTGAATCTTAACAGTAAGCATCCTAACGGGCTCAATGATAGGGAAGACATACATACCTTCCTTTAACTCAAGTCTAAATTGTCCTGCCTGATTCCCCATCTCTACTATCATATAATGGCTAAATCTGTATCCTTTCCGGGCGTAGTGTAATAAATCAAGCTAATAAATGCCCTAGTGACTCATACATGGTTGACCACGAGCATTTGATCAGTTTTTCTATCCTGTTAATTTTACCTCTCTTTTTAATTATCATTTTTAAACCTCCCACAATTTTGGTTGCACTTATAACACTTAGCACTTTACAGTTGGAATTGCTGTTGGAGCAAGACCAAGTTGCGCAACCCTCCTGGATTGCCAAATGGGCAAGGGATAGGTCACTATCCCTGTTTATATGGTTATGCACTGGCACTTTAATACAAGCGAATATTTGTACATTGTAACGTGACATTGGATTGTAATACTTGAGTAAGCTAGCTCCAACTGTAATGAAGGAACTAGATACACTAAGGCTATCTCAGCGAATGTGGAACACACTGCCATTTTTGCACAATGTATTTTTTAGCATAATATTTATTTACTTATGCATTATAAATTATTATCATGGACTTTTATATATTGTCTTTTTAGAATTTTAACATATTTATATGTTATATATTTGATGCATTGATGTAAATAATTGCTTCGCTGTACAGATACATGTAGCAATACCCCTTCTTTTAAAAGAAGTGTCATTTATATAGGAATATGTTGCTAGCTCACTGTTACACAAATTTTTAACACGCATTTAGGCGGTTATAAATGTACATCGTTACTTAATTGTTATTTTAAATATTTGTGTTCAGGTGCCCTGCACAAAAATGCTGCCAAGATTTACAAATAGCCCATAGACAGCGCCCAATTGTATGCACATGTAAAACACCTCACATTGGTAGCCTACTTTCTATGTCTATGTATAAATCACGTGGTGTCACTGTGAATTGAAAAAAATGAGTGTGTGCCTTATTTAAATGAAAAAACACTGCATGTCCGTCATGTGATCAAGGGCAGACCCTGCCCGAAACGCGTCATGCCAAAACCTAAGCTGCAAAATGGTTGAATAAACGCCTGCTGTGACACTCTGCAATTCGCGTGGTGGTCCGTATTTTCTGTGGGTTCAACCTGGAAACAGAATTCGATCCATATATATATATATATATATATATATATATATATATATATATATCCTGAAAACTCAAACCACTTCCTGATTTCCGCCACAGCAGACAGGCGAGGAAAGAGACACAGACCTCCGAGGTTTTCAAGTGGGCAAAGATGTTTATTTTGCTAGTGACCCAAAAACAACGCGTTTCAAGCCCGTAAGCCCTTGTTCACGTGTCATATATATATATATATGCACATTTTTCTTAATTTAATTAGAACATTTATTCTTTTAAATTGCAATGTATATATTTTTTCACACTGTGCACTAACATAAAAGAAAGCTCGTGTTAGAGCTCTGTACCAGTGATCAAGCCTTCGGCTGAAGGCGAAACGCGTTGGGCTAGTGACGATTAAGCTAAAAATAAAGCTGTTGGTCTAAGCTTTACACCTGCCTGTTTGTGTGCCTCCTTACCTCCGGTGCTGGGCCGGATCTGTGGATATATATATATATATATATCACTGCTCCAAGTTGCCCCTCGACAAAGGAGCACCCTCCGGTAGCTCGCACAACGGCGTTCACCAGGCAAGGCAGGAATTCGTCCTCCGATAGGATTCACAGTTCTTTAGCCGATCATTAAAAAGCCTGACGCGTTTCTGAGTTAAATACTCTTCATCAGAGGCTCGGCGAAAGTTCGTGCTGTGACACGCCCATATTCAAGAAATGCCCCACAGGTGAGTTTCAAACGCAATGTTCACTGGGCATTGTAGTCTGTGTCACATACTTAAATCCACAGATGGATGCACGATGAATTAAAACTGTCCATGAAAGCCCTGGATGGGCCTCGGCGACTCGTTCACAGCCATAATCCTGTCAGCTACCGGTTCCCATGTGAGACTCCGAATATTCTGAGCCTCGGGACCCCCAGTGATAACGGGATGGTGCGCCTTTCGCGGCTGGGCTGCCGCGTTTAATATCACTGCTCCAAGTTGCCCCTCGACAAAGGAGCACCCTCCGGTAGCTCGCACAACGGCGTTCACCAGGCAAGGCAGGAATTCGTCCTCCGATAGGATTCACAGTTCTTTAGCCGATCATTAAAAAGCCTGACGCGTTTCTGAGTTAAATACTCTTCATCAGAGGCTCGGCGAAAGTTCGTGCTGTGACACGCCCATATTCAAGAAATGCCCCACAGGTGAGTTTCAAACGCAATGTTCACTGGGCATTGTAGTCTGTGTCACATACTTAAATCCACAGATGGATGCACGATGAATTAAAACTGTCCATGAAAGCCCTGGATGGGCCTCGGCGACTCGTTCACAGCCATAATCCTGTCAGCTACCGGTTCCCATGTGAGACTCCGAATATTCTGAGCCTCGGGACCCCCAGTGATAACGGGATGGTGCGCCTTTCGCGGCTGGGCTGCCGCGTTTAATATCACTGCTCCAAGTTGCCCCTCGACAAAGGAGCACCCTCCGGTAGCTCGCACAACGGCGTTCACCAGGCAAGGCAGGAATTCGTCCTCCGATAGGATTCACAGTTCTTTAGCCGATCATTAAAAAGCCTGACGCGTTTCTGAGTTAAATACTCTTCATCAGAGGCTCGGCGAAAGTTCGTGCTGTGACACGCCCATATTCAAGAAATGCCCCACAGGTGAGTTTCAAACGCAATGTTCACTGGGCATTGTAGTCTGTGTCACATACTTAAATCCACAGATGGATGCACGATGAATTAAAACTGTCCATGAAAGCCCTGGATGGGCCTCGGCGACTCGTTCACAGCCATAATCCTGTCAGCTACCGGTTCCCATGTGAGACTCCGAATATTCTGAGCCTCGGGACCCCCAGTGATAACGGGATGGTGCGCCTTTCGCGGCTGGGCTGCCGCGTTTAATATCACTGCTCCAAGTTGCCCCTCGACAAAGGAGCACCCTCCGGTAGCTCGCACAACGGCGTTCACCAGGCAAGGCAGGAATTCGTCCTCCGATAGGATTCACAGTTCTTTAGCCGATCATTAAAAAGCCTGACGCGTTTCTGAGTTAAATACTCTTCATCAGAGGCTCGGCGAAAGTTCGTGCTGTGACACGCCCATATTCAAGAAATGCCCCACAGGTGAGTTTCAAACGCAATGTTCACTGGGCATTGTAGTCTGTGTCACATACTTAAATCCACAGATGGATGCACGATGAATTAAAACTGTCCATGAAAGCCCTGGATGGGCCTCGGCGACTCGTTCACAGCCATAATCCTGTCAGCTACCGGTTCCAATGTGAGACTCCGAATATTCTGAGCCTCGGGACCCCCAGTGATAACGGGATGGTGCGCCTTTCGCGGCTGGGCTGCCGCGTTTAATATCACTGCTCCAAGTTGCCCCTCGACAAAGGAGCACCCTCCGGTAGCTCGCACAACGGCGTTCACCAGGCAAGGCAGGAATTCGTCCTCCGATAGGATTCACAGTTCTTTAGCCGATCATTAAAAAGCCTGACGCGTTTCTGAGTTAAATACTCTTCATCAGAGGCTCAGCGAAAGTTCGTGCTGTGACACGCCCATATTCAAGAAATGCCCCACAGGTGAGTTTCAAACGCAATGTTCACTGGGCATTGTAGTCTGTGTCACATACTTAAATCCACAGATGGATGCACGATGAATTAAAACTGTCCATGAAAGCCCTGGATGGGCCTCAGCGACTCGTTCACAGCCATAATCCTGTCAGCTACCGGTTCCCATGTGAGACTCCGAATATTCTGAGCCTCGGGACCCCCAGTGATAACGGGATGGTGCGCCTTTCGCGGCTGGGCTGCCGCGTTTAATATCACTGCTCCAAGTTGCCCCTCGACAAAGGAGCACCCTCCGGTAGCTCGCACAACGGCGTTCACCAGGCAAGGCAGGAATTCGTCCTCCGATAGGATTCACAGTTCTTTAGCCGATCATTAAAAAGCCTGACGCGTTTCTGAGTTAAATACTCTTCATCAGAGGCTCGGCGAAAGTTCGTGCTGTGACACGCCCATATTCAAGAAATGCCCCACAGGTGAGTTTCAAACGCAATGTTCACTGGGCATTGTAGTCTGTGTCACATACTTAAATCCACAGATGGATGCACGATGAATTAAAACTGTCCATGAAAGCCCTGGATGGGCCTCGGCGACTCGTTCACAGCCATAATCCTGTCAGCTACCGGTTCCCATGTGAGACTCCGAATATTCTGAGCCTCGGGACCCCCAGTGATAACGGGATGGTGCGCCTTTCGCGGCTGGGCTGCCGCGTTTAATATCACTGCTCCAAGTTGCCCCTCGACAAAGGAGCACCCTCCGGTAGCTCGCACAACGGCGTTCACCAGGCAAGGCAGGAATTCGTCCTCCGATAGGATTCACAGTTCTTTAGCCGATCATTAAAAAGCCTGACGCGTTTCTGAGTTAAATACTCTTCATCAGAGGCTCGGCGAAAGTTCGTGCTGTGACACGCCCATATTCAAGAAATGCCCCACAGGTGAGTTTCAAACGCAATGTTCACTGGGCATTGTAGTCTGTGTCACATACTTAAATCCACAGATGGATGCACGATGAATTAAAACTGTCCATGAAAGCCCTGGATGGGCCTCGGCGACTCGTTCACAGCCATAATCCTGTCAGCTACCGGTTCCCATGTGAGACTCCGAATATTCTGAGCCTCGGGACCCCCAGTGATAACGGGATGGTGCGCCTTTCGCGGCTGGGCTGCCGCGTTTAATATCACTGCTCCAAGTTGCCCCTCGACAAAGGAGCACCCTCCGGTAGCTCGCACAACGGCGTTCACCAGGCAAGGCAGGAATTCGTCCTCCGATAGGATTCACAGTTCTTTAGCCGATCATTAAAAAGCCTGACGCGTTTCTGAGTTAAATACTCTTCATCAGAGGCTCGGCGAAAGTTCGTGCTGTGACACGCCCATATTCAAGAAATGCCCCACAGGTGAGTTTCAAACGCAATGTTCACTGGGCATTGTAGTCTGTGTCACATACTTAAATCCACAGATGGATGCACGATGAATTAAAACTGTCCATGAAAGCCCTGGATGGGCCTCGGCGACTCGTTCACAGCCATAATCCTGTCAGCTACCGGTTCCCATGTGAGACTCCGAATATTCTGAGCCTCGGGACCCCCAGTGATAACGGGATGGTGCGCCTTTCGCGGCTGGGCTGCCGCGTTTAATATCACTGCTCCAAGTTGCCCCTCGACAAAGGAGCACCCTCCGGTAGCTCGCACAACGGCGTTCACCAGGCAAGGCAGGAATTCGTCCTCCGATAGGATTCACAGTTCTTTAGCCGATCATTAAAAAGCCTGACGCGTTTCTGAGTTAAATACTCTTCATCAGAGGCTCGGCGAAAGTTCGTGCTGTGACACGCCCATATTCAAGAAATGCCCCACAGGTGAGTTTCAAACGCAATGTTCACTGGGCATTGTAGTCTGTGTCACATACTTAAATCCACAGATGGATGCACGATGAATTAAAACTGTCCATGAAAGCCCTGGATGGGCCTCGGCGACTCGTTCACAGCCATAATCCTGTCAGCTACCGGTTCCCATGTGAGACTCCGAATATTCTGAGCCTCGGGACCCCCAGTGATAACGGGATGGTGCGCCTTTTGCGGCTGGGCTGCCGCGTTTAATATCACTGCTCCAAGTTGCCCCTCGACAAAGGAGCACCCTCCGGTAGCTCGCACAACGGCGTTCACCAGGCAAGGCAGGAATTCGTCCTCCGATAGGATTCACAGTTCTTTAGCCGATCATTAAAAAGCCTGACGCGTTTCTGAGTTAAATACTCTTCATCAGAGGCTCGGCGAAAGTTCGTGCTGTGACACGCCCATATTCAAGAAATGCCCCACAGGTGAGTTTCAAACGCAATGTTCACTGGGCATTGTAGTCTGTGTCACATACTTAAATCCACAGATGGATGCACGATGAATTAAAACTGTCCATGAAAGCCCTGGATGGGCCTCGGCGACTCGTTCACAGCCATAATCCTGTCAGCTACCGGTTCCCATGTGAGACTCCGAATATTCTGAGCCTCGGGACCCCCAGTGATAACGGGATGGTGCGCCTTTCGCGGCTGGGCTGCCGCGTTTAATATCACTGCTCCAAGTTGCCCCTCGACAAAGGAGCACCCTCCGGTAGCTCGCACAACGGCGTTCACCAGGCAAGGCAGGAATTCGTCCTCCGATAGGATTCACAGTTCTTTAGCCGATCATTAAAAAGCCTGACGCGTTTCTGAGTTAAATACTCTTCATCAGAGGCTCGGCGAAAGTTCGTGCTGTGACACGCCCATATTCAAGAAATGCCCCACAGGTGAGTTTCAAACGCAATGTTCACTGGGCATTGTAGTCTGTGTCACATACTTAAATCCACAGATGGATGCACGATGAATTAAAACTGTCCATGAAAGCCCTGGATGGGCCTCGGCGACTCGTTCACAGCCATAATCCTGTCAGCTACCGGTTCCAATGTGAGACTCCGAATATTCTGAGCCTCGGGACCCCCAGTGATAACGGGATGGTGCGCCTTTCGCGGCTGGGCTGCCGCGTTTAATATCACTGCTCCAAGTTGCCCCTCGACAAAGGAGCACCCTCCGGTAGCTCGCACAACGGCGTTCACCAGGCAAGGCAGGAATTCGTCCTCCGATAGGATTCACAGTTCTTTAGCCGATCATTAAAAAGCCTGACGCGTTTCTGAGTTAAATACTCTTCATCAGAGGCTCGGCGAAAGTTCGTGCTGTGACACGCCCATATTCAAGAAATGCCCCACAGGTGAGTTTCAAACGCAATGTTCACTGGGCATTGTAGTCTGTGTCACATACTTAAATCCACAGATGGATGCACGATGAATTAAAACTGTCCATGAAAGCCCTGGATGGGCCTCGGCGACTCGTTCACAGCCATAATCCTGTCAGCTACCGGTTCCCATGTGAGACTCCGAATATTCTGAGCCTCGGGACCCCCAGTGATAACGGGATGGTGCGCCTTTCGCGGCTGGGCTGCCGCGTTTAATATCACTGCTCCAAGTTGCCCCTCGACAAAGGAGCACCCTCCGGTAGCTCGCACAACGGCGTTCACCAGGCAAGGCAGGAATTCGTCCTCCGATAGGATTCACAGTTCTTTAGCCGATCATTAAAAAGCCTGACGCGTTTCTGAGTTAAATACTCTTCATCAGAGGCTCGGCGAAAGTTCGTGCTGTGACACGCCCATATTCAAGAAATGCCCCACAGGTGAGTTTCAAACGCAATGTTCACTGGGCATTGTAGTCTGTGTCACATACTTAAATCCACAGATGGATGCACGATGAATTAAAACTGTCCATGAAAGCCCTGGATGGGCCTCGGCGACTCGTTCACAGCCATAATCCTGTCAGCTACTGGTTCCCATGTGAGACTCCGAATATTCTGAGCCTCGGGACCCCCAGTGATAACGGGATGGTGCGCCTTTCGCGGCTGGGCTGCCGCGTTTAATATCACTGCTCCAAGTTGCCCCTCGACAAAGGAGCACCCTCCGGTAGCTCGCACAACGGCGTTCACCAGGCAAGGCAGGAATTCGTCCTCCGATAGGATTCACAGTTCTTTAGCCGATCATTAAAAAGCCTGACGCGTTTCTGAGTTAAATACTCTTCATCAGAGGCTCGGCGAAAGTTCGTGCTGTGACACGCCCATATTCAAGAAATGCCCCACAGGTGAGTTTCAAACGCAATGTTCACTAGGCATTGTAGTCTGTGTCACATACTTAAATCCACAGATGGATGCACGATGAATTAAAACTGTCCATGAAAGCCCTGGATGGGCCTCGGCGACTCGTTCACAGCCATAATCCTGTCAGCTACCGGTTCCCATGTGAGACTCCGAATATTCTGAGCCTCGGGACCCCCAGTGATAACGGGATGGTGCGCCTTTCGCGGCTGGGCTGCCGCGTTTAATATCACTGCTCCAAGTTGCCCCTCGACAAAGGAGCACCCTCCGGTAGCTCGCACAACGGCGTTCACCAGGCAAGGCAGGAATTCGTCCTCCGATAGGATTCACAGTTCTTTAGCCGATCATTAAAAAGCCTGACGCGTTTCTGAGTTAAATACTCTTCATCAGAGGCTCGGCGAAAGTTCGTGCTGTGACACGCCCATATTCAAGAAATGCCCCACAGGTGAGTTTCAAACGCAATGTTCACTGGGCATTGTAGTCTGTGTCACATACTTAAATCCACAGATGGATGCACGATGAATTAAAACTGTCCATGAAAGCCCTGGATGGGCCTCGGCGACTCGTTCACAGCCATAATCCTGTCAGCTACTGGTTCCCATGTGAGACTCCGAATATTCTGAGCCTCGGGACCCCCAGTGATAACGGGATGGTGCGCCTTTCGCGGCTGGGCTGCCGCGTTTAATATCACTGCTCCAAGTTGCCCCTCGACAAAGGAGCACCCTCCGGTAGCTCGCACAACGGCGTTCACCAGGCAAGGCAGGAATTCGTCCTCCGATAGGATTCACAGTTCTTTAGCCGATCATTAAAAAGCCTGACGCGTTTCTGAGTTAAATACTCTTCATCAGCTGGGTTCTCAAAAAAGCGAAAGAGAGAGCAAACCATATAGAGAGATCACAGACCCTTGAGCAACAACCTAGTGTAGACACCTGTGAGAATGAAGATTCCACCAGACTCATACTCACGTTCAATACGGAAACAGCCAGCATCAAAAAGATTCTCTCCAAGAATTGGGGGATCCTGAAAACTGACACTGTACTGGGCAAAAACATACCTGACCGGCCCCTCATCACTTACAAAAGAAACAGAAACATAAGAGACCTAGTGGTCAGAAATGACATCACACTATACCCCAAGATCACAGAACATGGGCTCAAAGGCTTTTACCCCTGTGGGCATTGCAAGGCCTGTAAATATAGCAAATACAGGGGGTCTGTTGAATACGGAGGCATAACCAAAAAACTTACCCAGTTTTTCACTTGTAGTACCACCTTTGTGATTTATGCCATAGAATGTACTTGTAAATTATGGTACATAGGCAGTACCAGCTGTGCTGCGAAAAAAACGGATACTTGAGCACCAGAGAGCCATTGTTAATCACGATCCCAAATATCCTGTGGCACGCCACTTTGAGGAAAGACATTTTTCCAATATTGCAGAATTTAACTTCTTCGTATTGGAACATGTTCCCAGAAATCCCAGGGGTGGTGACAGAATCTTGAGCCTTAGACAACGTGAGCCTAGACTCATAATTGAGTTCCAGACCAAATTCCCGGGTGGGCTCAACATGGATGAGGAACTGGCCTGTCACCTTAGGGAGTTATGATTTGCCTGATTGCATAGTCTGTGCTGTATTGACACCAGTTGATTCTTATGCTATGACTCCTTTGGGCTGCCTATAATATGTATAACCCTCATTCTTCTTCTGTCTTATGTCTCATGACATAATTTTATTATGCAGTGGATCTTATATACTCTATTTATGTTTTTTGTTCCACAGGAGGAAAGGTTGGGTCTATCTATGAATTCACCAGCACAGACTCAGTCTCCCTTTGCACTCCTGGAATCACTTTTTTTTTGCACCATGGGACTCACGATTTGTAGATTTATTTTTCTCCGGTTAGCTAACGCACTGTATCCTGTATTTTACCATCATGCATAAGTAAGAATTTGTGTACTATCTTGGCTACATGTTTTGGACTAATATAATACTGAGGTTCCATGACACTATCTCCTTGCCAGTCATAATAGGTGACTGTGAATTGTGTATTTTACATAGATTGTTATGCTTTATTTAAGCTTCATTTAAGCTTTTACTGTGCTATTTTATTTTGTTGGAGATAACGGTGCTTAGTCAGCTAGAGTTATATGTCTACCCCTGACTATGACGCGTTGATCACAATCTTCTAACATCCGGAATTGATGTTATGTATTTTACATTGATTGTTATGCACATCATTTCCTTTGATTGTTTTGTACACTATTTCATGTACTTATGAAGCGCGACGGCGAACACACCACCTTAAGATGTCCGCCATATGTTTTACACTTTTGTGGAGTCACAATATTGCTATACTGCCACTTTTGTTGACTGATATCGCGCGCAAAATATTTATACCCTTCTTTTGCTTGATATCTGAATGGGCTATAACACACCGTGATTATGTTGTATTTTTATCCCCATACACGTGATATCTGCATATAACACTCAGTTGTTAAGTGGACTATTTGACCTTTCCAACATGTCTGCCATTCAGCTTTCTCATATGGGGATTAGTCCTACACTTATGTTGTTGATTGGATATAGCGCGAAAACTCATGTTTAAATACCGGTGTCACTTGTGTTGATGTTACACGTGAACAAGGCTTCTATGCTGAAACGCGTTGTGTAGTAAACTGCTACTATTACACTTTGGATTCGCTTTGTCTTTTTCCTGAGAGCGCAACGTTAACCTGTTTTCCATTGGATTATTGAAATTACCGGACTGCTTCGCCGGCATTTGCGCCAACTCCCACGGGTCCCAGCACTCCAGAAGAAGCGTTTTCTGGTTATATATATATATATATATATATATATATATATATATATATATATATATATATATATATATATATATATATATATATATATATATATATACTCACACACTCCTAGAAATCGGCTCCAGGGTACAAACGGCCAGCACTCCAGTGTCAGTGTTCTTAGTTCATTTTATTTCCAAACCCCCCAGCACCCTCGACAGACGCGTTTCGCACAGGGCTTCGTCAGTGTCATCTGTGTACAAACTTACTCGCCATATTTAAACCATCCGCCCTTTTTGGAGTCATAGACATCGAAAATGGTGTTTATTTTACGATGACTATGTCAGAAAAGTACAAGTTTTTTTCTATGTCTATGAACTTTGTAAATCACGTGATATTTGAATCACAATAGCACTGTCACTTTAAAAAGCCTTCGCGCTCAAATGCAAATGTCGAGTGAACAAGCGGCGTTCGCGCTGCGAAACGCGTCTCAGGCATCTGGCTGCAATAAACATTTGAAGCACCGAACAACAACTGGGTCCGTGTCCTGTTTTTGATCCAGCGTGAAGCAAGCGTGGGTTTTGAACACAGGATTTGTGATGTATTAACTGGGTGTTCCGAGCACCAGTTCAACACGGTACCCCTCTTACAAAAGTGGGCCAGCAGAGAAAACTGAACTTTCTTCCGGGTTGCTCCCGGTGGATGATCAATATCCTGGGAAGGAAACACTGCGGCCCCCCCTGCACCGAGAACAAGAAACAACGTACCTGGGAACGGAGCGCGACGCGAGTACACCGGCCGGATGCGAGGGTGGATCAACACTCGCAAAAAGCAAGGAGCCTCGAGGTCGTCGCTGTTAAAGGTACAGTTCAAAAAGTCATTGCGGGGAGTGAAGAGAGTGTGTGTAAACCGACCAAAGCAAACGCGATAACAATTTAACCAGCGGACCCGCGTTTGCAGTATACAAGGTCGTAAAATAAATAGCAAAAACAAGCCAAGATGTCGAGCGACACAGTGAAAGAGAGGGAGGCGGCGGCTGTGGGAATGTTTAAAGACGTCCCGACAGTGAGTGGTAGCACCAAATCAAACGAAAGGAATATAACTAATTTACCAGACTCTGTGGCGGCTAAAATGAAATTACTGGAAAAGAAAATGAGGCAAGAAATGTCAAAGTGGTGGGAGTCAAGATCCCTCCAGAGTTACATAGAGGTGGGGAGGATCCCCAGAGGGCTCCGTATTTTAACAGCACCCACCTATGAGGAACCGAACCCAGGATTGATGAAAGAATGGGCGGAAGTAAATCTTGACTCCTCAAGGAGATTAAAATTACTCCTAATTAAATATGCGGACATTGACAGAGCAAGGCTTTTAACTGAAATTGAAGCCATCAATGTGGAGCTAGTAAACATGGGCCAAGAAGATGAAATAGCTCGCCTGAGAAAAGAAATAGCGACCAGACTCAAAAAGGAGGAAGAGAAAATAAAAGACAGAAAAGCACACAAATTTCAACGCGACAAGGTTGATTATGAAATAGGACAAATCTTCACTTTTGCCCGTAAATTTGACAACATTCGCAAAAATAAACAACAGCAAAAAATGGGGCGAGGCAAAGGACATACAGCCAGTGCTCAGGCAAGATCAAGAGATGAAGAAGCTGGAACTATATCCAGCGATCAATATACGTCCAATAGTGAGGATGACTCTGAACTTAGAAGTGCGCCAACAACACTAACTGACGCGACGCCATCGCCGGGGGAAGAGATGGAAATTTTAGCCGCTCAAAGAATGACAGCTTTGAGACCCATGACCCGCTCGCAAACACACGGAAGTGGGCAAACTACAAACGCAAACAAAGGCGGAACGCAGCAAAATACAAGCAAACAACCAAATCAACCCCGAAGGAAAAAGAGTTACTGGAAAAGGAAACAAAACGAACAATAATCAACTTGTCAAAATTGAAATTAACACAAAAAGAGGAAAACACCTTGAGTCTGGGCTTATCATATTGTCCTCCAAATAACTTTGACTACCCCAACACCCGGATGGACTTATATAAAGGAGTGAGAAAGTTAAAGTTAAAAAAGTTATATGCCATGAAAAAATCTTCACAGGAAATAGAGGAAAGCCATCAACCTATCACACAGCCTCAAGAAGTAGACATGGAACAAGAGTTGGAGGATTTATGGAATGAAGTGAGCAGGCAAGAGGGCTCAGTACAACAAGAAACAACGACACCACTCAGCAAAGGAGCAGGTTTAACTAAATTTAAACCTAAATCAAAATACTATCCAATAATGGTACATGACGCCATAGATACGTTCCATGATGTTGTATCACAAAAAATAAAAAAATTAAACAAAAAAATAGGCACCAGCACTGTCATGCAAAGACATCGGAACCAAGACCACAGATACTTTCAATTAATGAAAAAACTCTCCACAAACAAAGAGGTGATAATTCGTAACAGCGATAAAGGAGGAAATATAGTTTTATGGCCTCATGAGGAATACATGAAGGAGGCTATGCATCAGTTGAATGATAGACAATGTTACTCCAGAACTGATGTTGGCAAACTAAAGGATATGTACCAAACGTACTATAAAAAGTTATTGAGCTGGAGAAATAAAAATCTCATCAGTGACAATGAATATAAATATCTCAAAAACGACAACCCTACAGTGCCAACAATATACTTCATACCAAAAGTACATAAGGACTGCAACAAACCACCAGGCCGTCCGATCATCAGTGCAAAAAATAGCTTACTGGAAAATACATCAGTCTACGTGGATTATTTCCTCCAAGAGTATGTCAAATCACTGAAATCTTATGTAAGGGACACCAGTGACTTTTTAAACAAGATAAAGAACTTCCAATGGAATGGCGAATACATCATGATGGCAATAGACGTAACATCATTATACACCAGCATAAAGCACGAAGATGGGTTGCAAGCAGTAGAACACTACCTGAGAAATAGGGCCCCCATATTTCATCAACACAATGTAATGCTGGTAGATATGATTAGATTTTGTTTAAATAACAACATGTTTATGTTTAATCATCTAATGTATTGCCAAACACAAGGGGTAGCCATGGGGGCCAGTTTTTCTCCAAGTTACTCATGCCTACACATGGGGAAATGGGAGGAACTGGTCCTGGGAGGAGAATATGCTGAGACCTTACAGACAAAAGTGAAATTATGGCTAAGGTTTATAGATGATTTATTTGTAATCTGGCATGGAACAAAGGAGGAAGCAGAAATCTTTTTGGGAGAAATTAACAATAATCAATTAAATTTAAAATTCACGGCTGAGATCAGTGAAACAAGGGTGAGTTTCCTTGATACAGAAGTGTTTGCAATGAACAATACCCTGCAAACTAAGCTGCATAGGAAGAGAACGGCAGGGAACTCCCTAATGCATGCCTCGAGTTCACATCCCCATCACTTAGTGAATAGCATTCCCTACGGGGAAATGTTAAGGATCAAGAGGATATGCAGCACCCAGGAAGAATTAAAGCTAGCCCAGCAAGAGAGTAAGGAGAGGTTCCTAGTCAGGGGTTATTCTAACAAAACTATAAACCTTGCCATAGCGAAAACAAACCTAATGGAGAGGGAGATACTATTGGCTGGTAAAACTGCAAAAAATCCAGACCATATAATTGAAAGGTCCCAAGCTAGCCAAGATAACTCAGAAGCAAACAATTTTCGTTTAGTTGTCGGATACAGCAGACAACATAAAACTATTCAAAAAATTATCCAAGACTCATGGCCTACTGTCTTAAGTGATCCAGTACTAGGACCCCTGCTACCGCAGAGGGTGTCCATTACTTTTAGCAGAGGCCCGTCAATGAGAGACGCATTAGTGGTGTCCGATCCTGAGATAATAGGTAAACCCGACTGGTACCAGAACCTGAAGGGTTTTAAACGATGTCCAACCTGTAAAGCATGTACACATGGCGTAAATACAAAAACTTACCTAAGCCCCTTCAGAACAAAACCATATGCAATCACCAAAATGCTCAACTGTAAAAGCGAATACATAGTATACGTATTGACCTGCCCATGTGGGTTAAACTACGTGGGGTCCAGTAAATTACAGGCTCATGTTCGTATATTGCAACATCTACGAGCCATAACGAATATGGACAACACGTATCCAGTTGCTAGGCATTTTAAAAAGCATCATGCATCGAACAATAAAGGGTTGAAATTTTATCTGATTGATGCGATAGCTCCCAACAGAAGGGGTGGGGACCGTGAAAATAAGTTACGCAAGCTGGAAACGCGGTACATTCTTCTATTGGATTCAAAACACCCCAATGGATTGAATCTGACCGAAGATATGTACACGTGCTTAACCTAGAAAAATCCATGTGCACAAAACAAATACGAGTATGTTCCACTGAGGGAAGGAAAGAGAAGTAAAAGATGTAGTTATTGACAGACTGTTCCAAAGATGAATATTGTTAAACATATGAAATATCCCCGATCACCACTTTTATTGGTATGTTGTAAATAGAATGTACATATATGAATTTGATAGATCGCTGTAAATATTTTACAAATATTTTATAATTATTGTGTGAAAAGTAGTTTAGCATGATAGTTGAGGGGTCATTGCATTATACTGTCAGAATTTGGAACGTGAGGAAATACACATAACTGATAGAACAATAAAAATGTACAACAACATGGTAATGGAAACACAAGAGCTGATAATGCGTGCTGATAACATCAAGTGAACACTCATTATGGTAAAGTTATACAATATATAAACATAAATTTGAAATGGTGCACAACACAGCCACCGGAAAGTGAATAAAAGTAAGAGAAGTGAAAAATGAAAATAAGATAGAAATCTTTTTTAACCAGGTGGAAACACCGATAACACATAGCTCACTAACAATGTAAAAATTCACATAAAAAATCAATTTTTCAATAGTCATTGAGAAATCTTGTATATGGGATATGAGAATATCAAGGATACAATGGGTTAATGGACTTATGTATTTTACATGTATTTAATCAAGTCCTATAACGAGTATTTTACTATTTGATAAAAATTTAACGTATAACTAAGAGTTAAACAAAAATGTATTTTACCTATATAACAGTGAAACCAGTTACTGACCCACATTGTACATAACGTATTTTACGATGACTATGTCAGAAAAGTACAAGTTTTTTTCTATGTCTATGAACTTTGTAAATCACGTGATATTTGAATCACAATAGCACTGTCACTTTAAAAAGCCTTCGCGCTCAAATGCAAATGTCGAGTGAACAAGCGGCGTTCGCGCTGCGAAACGCGTCTCAGGCATCTGGCTGCAATAAACATTTGAAGCACCGAACAACAACTGGGTCCGTGTCCTGTTTTTGATCCAGCGTGAAGCAAGCGTGGGTTTTGAACACAGGATTTGTGATATATATATATATATATATATATATATATATATATATATATATATATATATTTCTCACACACTCCTAGAAATCGGCTCCAGGGTACAAACGGCCAGCACTCCAGTGTCAGTGTTCTTAGTTCATTTTATTTCCAAACCCCCCAGCACCCTCGACAGACGCGTTTCGCACAGGGCTTCGTCAGTGTCATCTGTGTACAAACTTACTCGCCATATTTAAACCATCCGCCCTTTTTGGAGTCATAGACATCGAAAATGGTGTTTACACAGGAATTCTTGGCGGTCATCTTGTAGTATATACATATATACATTGATATTTACATGGTTTTCGCTTGGCGAATAATAAAAAAGTGCTCAGTGCAAGTGAATTGTGGTGAAGTTTGACCTTTGACAAAATTAATAAATGTTTTTTAGAGACTGTTAACTATATACATTATATGAACATTTTAGTGCTGAGAGCAGTACAAAGAAAACTTTCTCTGCATTATTTATGAGGGGGTGTATCCCCAAGTTGTACTATTAGCATTAAGCAGACTGTGTTGTATCACGTGATATGTTGTTAACCTCACAATGTCTGGTTTTTGAACATCTCTCTTGTTTTGCAGGGGTGTATCCCCAAGCTCAAATATCATTAAATGTAATACCTATTATTTACACCATTTACAAATATACAGTGTACCAATGGTATTGGCCTGTGTTAGCACAATTTACATAATTACATCGTATTTACATGTGTATCACAGGAAAGAATACTGGCATTTATCTTTTGGGTTTTGCCTTCGTATTCTATTCACTAACAATTGAGCTACACTAAGACCTGATCAGATGTTCTTCTGTCCGCATAACAATGCTATCACTGCTCTGATTGTTCAGTATGAATGGGAAAAACCGAAAAATACAGATATTTACAAGCCTGGACGTGTAGAGTTCACATATTTACAAAGAGTACTTCTATGTTTTTGTTTCAGATTTGTTCTCGTCTACAGAACCCACGGTATTCTATAAATGCACCCACATTTCCGCATCATTATTTAGACCCCATGGTGTCATAGTTTTAAGGTCTAAAATATAACGGGATTCCAGTATCCTCAGGGATTTCTCTCTGTCCCCCCCTCGCTCTTTCTTCGGGACCTGGTCTATACAGTAGTATGATAATAAATCCCTGTTGCTGTTGTGATGCTCGGCAAAATGACGGGCTATTGGATAGGTCTTGTCTCTATTTACAATGGCCCTCATATGCTCTAAAATTCTCATTTTTGCCGGTTTTATGGAGCTCCCTATGTAACGTTTGTTACAAGGGCATGTCAAACAGTAGACCGTAAAGTCTGAATTACAGTTAAGATGTTTTGTAATTTTTCTGTTTGGACCTGCTTCGCCTGTTCTGCAGGGGTACTCCTTGATTTTTTTGCTGAACTTACACGCTTTGCAGTTTAAGCAAGGGTAAAAGCCAACTATCCTGGTTCTTGTTTGGTTGTCTCTATTGGGAGAGTAGTGGCTATGGACTAGATGGTCCGACAGAGACTGGCACCTCCTATAGGTTATCATAGGTCTATCTGATAATACTTTTTTCAAGATGGTATCAGTTCTAAGAATGTGCCAGTTTCTTTTAAATGCTTGGACCAGTTCCCCAGATTGGTTATTGAATGTTGTAATCATTCTGACCTGCTCGTTATCTCTTTTTGACTCTTTCGCAATCAGAAGATCCCTTCTGTCGACAGTTTCTGCCTTAATTTGGGCTTGTTCTAAGATGTTTTTTGAATAGCCTCTTGCCTGGAATCTGTTACTCGCTTCTTCCTGCGCTTTCTTAAAGTCCTCAGATCCAGAGCAATTGCGTTTGAGTCTCAAGTACTCACCATACGGTACATTTTTAACTAGACTTCTAGGATGGTGGCTGGCAGCGTGTAGTACTGCGTTGCCAGCCGTTGGTTTTCTATAAAGTCTAGTGTGGAGCTGGTCATTAGCCACAAAGACCTCTAAGTCTAGATAGCAAACGGATTCGTTGCTTATCGTACTGGTGAACCTAAGATTTAGTTCATTGTCATTTAGAGCACAGACATACTCCTCAGCCGAGGCCCTGTCTCCCCTCCAAATGACAAACAGGTCATCAATATACCTGGTCCACATCAGTATGTGGTCATTCCATCTTTCATTCCTCCCACCCCATGCTTCGTGCTTCTCCCACCAGCCCACGAAGAGATTCGCGTAACTGGGGGAGAAGCACAAACCCATTGAGGTCCCTCTGATTTGTTTGTAGATTTGGCCTGCAAAAAGAAAATAATTATAGAACAAACAGAATCTTATCATGCTGAGAATCATATCACTATGGGCTTGGAATTTCGGATGTTTCTGTTCTAAAAACCATTTTGTGGCATAGATTCCGTGTTCATGGTCTATGCACGTATACAAATTCGTGACATCCATAGTGACAAGTAGCATGTCTTTGTCCCAGGAAATGCTGTCCATGATGCGGAGAAAGTCCTGTGTGTCCCTCACATATGAGGGCAGGTCTTTACAATGGGTGCTAGATATATATCGATGAATCGTGACGTATTTTCAAGGAGACTACCGATTGCCGAGACAATCGGTCTCCCTGGTGGTCTTTTGGCGTTCTTATGAATTTTGGGTAAATGATAAAAGCTGGGCAGCGTCGGGGAATCACATTGAAGGAAGGCGAGTTCATCCTGGCTGATCATGCCTTCTTCTCTCCACTGTTTGAGTAAATTTTCATACGTTGTTATACTCTTGACATATTCTTCTCGCCTGACTGTGATGTAGCAGTCCTTGTCGCCTAACTGCCTGAGTGCTTCCTGCTCATAATGTTCTTTCGAGAAGATGACAATGTTCCCGCCTTTATCTGAAGGCTTAATCTCTATTGTGTTGTCGTCTCTTAGAGATTTTAAAGCTACCCATTCTTTTCTGGAGATGTTCGAGACCTTCATGTTCATTTTCTTGTTCGCCATTCTCTCCAGGTCCGCTGTCACTGCTTCACTGAATACATCTATCGCATCATGTGATGCATTGGGTAGTCTCCTAGATTTTATATATATATATATATATATATATATATATATATATATATATATATATATATATCACTGCTCCGAAGGTTGCCCTAGCTTTGAGGAGCACGCCACACAGAACAAGGGTGAAACCTTTTATTCACAGGTACGGAAAAGATCACGGCTGCCAGTTCAATCAAACAGCTGCTCCGTCCATGAAACCTGGCGCGTTTCGAAGGTCTTGCCTTCTTCCTCAGAGGTACAGTGACGGCAGTTCCGTTTCTCCATTCACAGTTCTCTAAATGCGATACCACGGCCAACATTAGGTATATATATATATATATATATATATATATACATATACATATATATACACATTTTTAAAATTTAATTAAAACATTTATTCTTTTAAATTGCAATATTTATATTATTTTTATTTATTATTTTATATTATTACCCTTTACACCCTAAAAACTAATCCCACCCTGCTCCCTTTAAATACCCCTGCACCCCATAATCATAACCCACACTTACTCATTAAAAAAGGCCAACACCCTTAAACTCTAACCCATCTTAACCTTATAAATATACCCTGTACCCCAAAACCCAAACCTACCTCTAAACCCTAAAAATACCCCTGTACCCCAAAACCCAAACCTAGCCCTGAACCCTATAAATACCCCTGTACCTCAAAACCCAAACCTACCCCTGAACCCTAAAAATACCCCTGTACCCCAAAACCCAAACCTACCCCTGAACCCTAAAAATACCCCTGTACCCCAAAACTCAAACCTAGCCCTGAACCCTAAAAATACCACTGCATCCCAAAACCCAAACCTACCCCTGAACCCTAAAATACCCATGTACCCCAAACCAAGCTCTGAACCCTTAAAATACCCCTGTACAACAAAACCCAAACCTACCCCTGAACCCTAAAAATACCCCTGTACCCCAAAAACCCATACTAGCCCTGAACCCTAAAATAACCCTGTACCCCAAACCTACCCCTGAACCCTAAAATACCCCTGTACCCGAAAACCCAAACCTAGCCCGAACCCTAAAAATACCACTGCACCCCAAAACCCAAACCCAGCCCTGAACCCTTAAAATACCCCTGTACCCCAAAACCCAAATCTACCCCTGAACCCTAAAAATATCCCTATACCTCAAAACCCAAACCTAGTCCTGAACGCTAAAAATACCCCTGTACCTCAAAACCCATACCTATCCCTAAACCCTAAAACTACCCCTGTACCCCATAACCCAAAACTATATCTGAACACTTAAAATACCTAAACACCCTAAAACATATACGTCAATACCCCAAAACATATACCCCTATACCCATACTTTCCTTATCCAAACATTAAAAAAAACATGCTTTTACCATTCATGCATTTACAACGAATTTCGTTGTAAAGGTATGCGTGGTAAAGGCATATAAAATGTAATGCCATGCTTTATCATGGCATTGCAGAGTCGTGGTACTTTCGTAATGAAAGTATGCGGAGTGATGCTAAGTGGAAAGAAAGTTGCGGAATAATGGGTGTTTACCCTCCCCCGGTAAGTACATTGGTGGCACGGCGACCCATATCTCCAGCAACATACTCATATTTTTTCACCACCCATTTGAAAAATGCACAGGTCTCTCTCATTGATGGCCAGCACCGACATACACTTTTAGACACACCTTCCGCCACAAGTTCTAGAATTTGTGAACTTTAGAGCTGGGTAGCTACGTTCGAATCTCTGCATCAGCTCAACATCCTGTGATTCCAGGCAAATTGCTTTGTCTCCCCGTGCCTACCACAAATGAACGTGTTCTTCTGTAATGTAAATTGTGCTCATGCCATTTTGTCGAGTACGCGCTATATAATATTGCAAGAAAAATAAAGTAGGGAAACTCGAGTTCACAAACTACTGAACCCGCACTCTTAAGTGCATCAGCAGTGCACTGTGAATTGGAGAGTTTCACAGGCCTGTCACAGATAAGAAATGCTATCAAAACGAAATCCTACAAAACAATGTACTACTGGCCGGCAGCAATTCATACCTGGACAATGTTGGGACGGGCTGCTAGTAATGCTATAAAGGAGGTGCCAAGCCCAGACCTCGAAGGAGAATTGACAGTCTCCCTAGGAGATATCATTCCTGCTTTGAAAAATGCCCCATTAGTAAATCACTGGGACCATATGGGTCCCAGTTGAACTCTTTAAACACAATCCAGCATTATGGGCCCCAATACTGGTGAATGTGCTCCGAATTGCAGTATGTGTTGGTTCCCCCAAATCCTGGTCTGGGGCAATCATTGTACCCATTTTTGAAACGGGGGACAGGAGTGATCCTAGATGCCATCCTGGTGGATGCAGCAGCTGATCCTCCTAGGATGGGGTCGCAGCAAGTACCTGTCCTTTTGTACGCAGATGACTCTGAGCTTATGGCAAGAACGGGGTGGGGTCTTCAGAAGCTTTTAGGTACCTTGGGAGCTTTTATGTCTGATTTAGGCCTCTGCAAAATAATCCTTCGCCCTTGGAATAGGATAACTCCGTTCAATATCGATGGTACAGCCCTCAAATATGTATCCATATTTACCTATCTAGTTGTCTCATTTGATAGTTCAAGAATATGGAAACACTTGAGAATTGTGAGAGCAACCCAATATGAACACGTTTTAGCCTTTCTGTTTAAATTCTCCTTTGAAATTAGGCTCTATGTCCATAGATACTGTAACTACTATTTACAAAGCCAGACCTGTACCAATAGCCACCTAAAGAGCTTGGGTGTAGCGATACACCAATCACTCTTGCTCCAACTCAGTGAAAACAAATTCCTGTGTAGACTATTATCATTTCCGCGCAGTGTTCCTTCAAAATAGCGCTTGAGGGGTGCATGGGGCTGCACCAAGTGGGAGATACCATAAGGTTGGCACCCATCATGTTGTGGCTTTCATACTGGTCTAGGCCAGAAGCAGTGCTAACATAAACAGTCACTGACTGTCTGAACCTTGCAGAAGCACATAAAATCAAATGGATGCCATATAAAAAAACGCATTTACAATGCAATAGGTCTCACATTTGCGAAAGTTAGAGCTATTGATATTGTAAATGACAATGTTTTTATCTATGTGTTTTTGTGTTTAGTGTAGTGGATGTATGTGGTTTGAAGTCGAAATATGTGAGTTGAATTGAATTGATAGTTTAAATACGTATGGGAGGTAACTGGAGCCCCCAAATGCGACACCTCACCGGATGCGAGAAAGTACCAAAACGGTTACTGTTAATATGAACTTCACCTGATTTTGAGGGTACTAAGGCACCTTGGACACCGGATTATAAAGACAATCAACATTAAATGGACAATGAGCTTAGGACAAGTGCACCTCTCTTGTAGGAGTGTGCCTGTGGCTGTGAACATTGACAGCAGCATTGCGCATTGGTTTTTATGAGGGATGTCAAAAATGCACAATAGTTAAGAGATTCAAACACTTCATTACCAAGAGTAAGCAGCTAAACCAGTCACATTCTGCCACCAACAGGTGTTCCATGGCAACATGGCCATCAGGGGCACTGACTCAGCTTGCAGGATTGGAATGTATACATTCTTAGGTGGAATGACCTGTCTTGCACAGGAACTTTGCCTGTCAAAAGGGTTGCCACATGACCGGTTTTTGACCAGCATCGGTATATGATGTTGGTCTTTTAAGCCTTTATTTGCAGATACTTTAAAGATCAAATATAAATATACAGTTTTGAATGTGGTCTAGAGTTGCATTAATAACCCCATATCGATAATTAAAGTGAACAAAACAGAAGTCATGTTACAAATCAGTACATACAGCTTTTACCACGAGCAGCCTCATCCCTATTTTAGAGATGGTTGAAAGGCCTCCTATTGTCGACCATATATGAGCTAGTGCCCCGATTACCCTTAGTAAATTGACTGAAGTCTGCTTCCACTTTGTGTTGGAGCGGCAGAGCGGATGGAGCAAGGACAGCGATGGGGGAAGGCTAGCGTACAGGAAGCAAGGTACATGAGGGTAGGGCGTACAGTAGAGAAGAAGCAGAAATGGTACAGAAGGATAGCAAAGATGTCAGTACAGAACACGTGCAGGAAGGAAGGTAGGCCTGGCACACAGTAAAAGCCTACGGAGAATGGAAGACAGCGAGGGTTGTGGCATTAACCATACAGAGAAGGGTAGGTGGAAATACTTGCTTCGAATGGGATGAATGAATGTGATGGCTGAAGACGCTGAGGAAAGTCATGGGGAAAGGAAGTTGCAGGAAGGAGCAGGTATTTTAGGTTTCATATGTTAGATGTACTAATATGCTATACTACCAGCATCATCTGTCGACAGTGTCCAAACCGAAATAAATGCTCACGATTTTACTATGATTTACTTTCTACAAGTCACACTGTGTGACACAGGAATACTGCCTCCATTTACTTTTTTGTCCAAGACAAAACATGCAAAAAGAACCAATCACATAATCTGTGCAATCGCTGAAGACTTGCATGTATGACTAATCGACAGATCTACCCACGACTGCATTTTAAAAATCACAAAGCTAGGCTGAACTTAGCACCATCCCAGATACAGGGAAGAATACCGCAGCGGAAGTGTGAATTTGTCACCGCCTGCGGGCAGATGAAGCATAAATCTAACAGCAGAACAAATGCAACATACACGGTCTCTAGTACTGTCCTCTAATCTTGCACTTGCCTGATGCACTGACTTGTGCACCTCACTACAACACTACTAATTTATCGAACCCACATGGTACAAGTGAAGGATGATCATAGAGAAAGCAAGTGACCCAATACACCACATCATGGCTCGACACAAACTGCATGTGAACAGCTCCTACTACAAAGCATACCAGCATGCCTGCCATAGCCCTGAAAGTTATCATTGCGGCATGGATTTCGTCCTATGAACATTGGATCGATACGATCTGCTATTTGTCGTCTGGTAAAACTCAAAGACACAATTACATTTTACAATAGAGCAGTGCATTTAGCGCCAATGCCGCACATGGCTTTCCTTGTTACCCTAAATGTTAGGCTCTAGCACCGGGATGACTGCTGCAGTGGACAAGCTGCCGACCGGGTGAGCTAGACGGGATAGCCTAGAGGAAAGTCCCACAAGGCCTGCGCAGAGCATGGTTGGACCACTGGATCAGAAGTTTGCGCTTTGTGCGAAAGGCTGCATTCTGTTCGGAGAATAAACACAAAGGGGAGGGTTGGGCCTGCAAGGGCAGAGTCAGCACAGGGAAGGTTGTAGGATGAACACCCCCACCCAACAAGGGGTTGGGGTGGGGGCATGAATATGAAAGGAATACAGAGAGGGCTGTTGGGACGTGAAGGGAACATGGAGAACGTGGGATAAGAGGAGGAGATGGGGACAAGCACACATGCACTGGCAGAGACATTGCTCGGGACACTTAAGTGAAAAAACAGGACTGTCCTTGCAAACCTAAGCTTGTGCTTACTGTCTAAAATGACCAATTGTCATTTTTTGTTAAAGGCAAACCAATAAATTAAAAAAGAAACACTGACACGTTAGAAACAATTGTTGAGAGGCTACCGCAATTGTGACATCACAGCATGTACTCCCACAGTTGGCCAACCTATTGTAGGTGAGTGGAGTCGTTCTATCCTTCGGCTGTGGTGGGAGTAAACTGAACTTTCCCTCGCCTCCAATCCATATCAGGTCCAAGACGTGGGTATTTTACACTTGGGTACCCTTCAAGATCGGGAATTGCCTTGGGTCACTGGATCGGCTATAAACCAGCACAGGGCATTTTAACAAGTCAAGTGTTTGGTCAGCCCTGCTGGTGTTTGACTTTATTCTAAAGCCTCGCTGTGATATGGGGCATGTTACAAATTGCTGGGGTAACATGAGAAGTATGATTCCTTCCAGACGTGACTGACAAACACAGGTGGGTGGTTCTGCTTTAATTTATCCAGGTACCCACTTCCTGCACACCAAAAACAGGCAGCGCCGTGCGGTCACATCTCACATAACGCGACAGGGACAAGAAACACTCACCTAGCATCAGTACTTCCTCGACTGCTCCTGCCGGTTTTCTCGGCGCTCTCTCGGGGATGAGCCGAAAAAATTGCCTTCCTCCTTTCAGTAGCAGTGGCAGTATGACCCGCCTCAAGCAGTCATCAGTCCCTTCCCATTTTTTTTTCATTTAAAGGGCCACTTGTTTCGCCGGTGGTGAAGTAATCTGCCGCGCGAATGTACATTTCAGTCGCGGGCGCCATCTTGACTGGCAAAATCTAATTATAAAGTGATTAGCCGGGCCGCGGTGGCGCACTGACCCGGCACCTAGCGCTAAGTTTGCTCAAGATGATGCATTTCGCGAGGACGAGTGCTGAAATGCTCGACTGAGAATATTTCCTTCAAGGAAACGGATCCTCGTCAGCTCAGACAGTTCTAGTCTAAGCGAAGGGGATACACTTAGCCCCTTAACTGTCACGACTTTTAGTTACCATAAGAGAGAGCGCGAGCGCGGATGCACAGTCATGACGACGGCCGCCATTGTCCCTGCTTTGAAAGTGGAAGCGGGCATGGTGCGCTGAGCGCAAATTAAAAAACAAGTAGTCCCTAGAGGAATGGATAACAGGCAGCAGCGGAAATAAACTGTAGTTGGTCCTTGCTGCTTCCTGCAAAACGGAAGCAGAACAGAAGTGATGTTTCAAACCCCCAGCTAATCAATGAGCTACATAAAAATATCACTGCCAGGTTTAATCAATGGCAAGCTAAATAACAAATATAAACTCAATGGGTGGAGTTTCACCCCTTATATTGACTACTTGATGGCTCGTAGAGGCAGCGCATGCGCTGCCTATGCGAGACCTAAAAATGAGTTGTGAGCCATTAATAGTACTGAATTGTTCGAAAACCCCACTAGCATTGATCAATCGGTGATATTAGCAGTGAAAAACGAACTACTAAGTCCATAGCAGCTCTGAGACAAGAGGGTGAACTGAAGAAGAGGATGGTGGTGACATACCTCCCATTATGTACAACACCTGGCATTGAGCCATATTTGCTGAAGTTCACATGCCACCAAAGATTTTTTTTATTAAGATGTAGGCTGGGCTTAGCTCATTTTCCGGAGTCCTACCCCTCCAATGTATATGTTGACAAATAACTGATACCTTGTCTATGTGATGCATCAATCTCAAATACATATGATGTTCTTTTGTGATTTGTAGAATGACTAAGGGTGGGTGGCGAACTCTGCTCTGCCAGCAGAGTTTTGCCAACTCCGTTGGGAGTGTGGAGTCCGGCATAACAATCTGATTCCGCAGAGTGGCGGAGTTTGCCCCTGCTATCCTCCCCTCCAGTCCTGCTCCTGCCCGAGTCCTCCTTACCTGGATCTCGGTGTGGCCTTTTCTGTGCCAGAGTTGTCCTCCACCTGTCTCCTTGTCCTCGGCAGTGTAAAACCCCTACGTTGCAGGACTTGTGAGTGCCGCATATGTGCATACATAAAGAGTGGAGACAGGGTTAATGTCTCCACTTCCCATGCGCGGGCATCCGCAGTCCTCGCAAATCCTGCAGCGAAGCGGTTTCACTTTTATTACGGCCTATGAAGGACAGGCGAAACACGGCCAATCACTGCCACAGCGGACTGTGGTAACCCATAAAGCAGGTGGCAGTCTGGAGGTCAGGAACCCTCCAGGTCTGCTGCGTGCATTGGACGGCGCAGAATTGCACAGTGTTCAGGCAACCCCACAGAATTTCACGTAGTGCCACACCGCCAACTCCGCCCGCCTTTAATAAGGACCAAAGAACCCAGATATTAAAATCTTTATTGAGGTATTTAAGTATAGGGAAATATAAAGAGGCCATGGAATATTTGCAGTTGTTGCAAACTAGTGAGGTATGTGCCACTATTTATAGATTTAGTGCATCTGAAGTAAAACCTAGGAGTATAGTCGGGAAATAGAGGAAATTTAGAGGCTGGCCCTCCTCTTTGTAAAAATAATTTTTAAACTGGAATTAGTGAATTTTAATATGTAATTTTTAAATTTTATGCACTTCTGCACTTTATCCTACTGTTGACAATTTGCTTGTTTGACTGTGATTACTGCATTGAATCATTTTAACTGTTAACATTTTTATGATGTGCTTTCATTATATGTTTTTAAGCTGAATAAAGCTTTCCAGTGATTGATGTATTCTGAGCAGCACCTTTGTGGAGATCTCTGTCTTAGCACAGTGAAAAACTACTGTAGCGTCTTCCCGAGCATTACACACGGCCCTAACAGTGGCCAATCTAGGAATGGAGCTGTGGCACTGGAGGGAATCTGCAGTCCAGAGGGCTGCAGAGCTGATGCTGTGCCCTGGGGACACGAGAACCGATCACCCAATGGTGCCCAGAACGAAAGTGTTCCAATATATGCCACTCAAGTGTACACCACTCCACTGTACCCCTCACAACTCTATGCCTCTCTACTCTATGCTGTTATACTGTACGCCATTAAGTGTAATGGAGTAATCCTGTAAACCTCAGAACCTGGGCGGGTAATTAAACAAACAACAATGGTTCTGTCAGAAAACACGATTCAATTAAACATAGTACTTAATACATGAATATAGCCATATATCCCATGAAGGATATATGCAATAATTACACACTGACCACAAACAAAAGGAAAAAATACGTCTTTAGTATTCAATCTTTTCAAACGTTTTGTTTCCGCAATGAATCACATATGCTGTCCAATATACATAGAACACATGGGCTGTGAATAAACAAAGTGTCTAAGTAGTGACTGGTGACTGAGTGTTTGAGGTGACAAAACATAAATACATAAAACAAAACTTTTTCAGAATATCCACTGTAATGCACAATAGTCACAGGAGATTTAAATTGTTCCTTTTGTTCAATGGGACTTTGTGCAGACAGATATATGGCATAGAACATTGACGTTTCGACCCTGGGGGCGATGTGCTGAACTATGCGCATCTAAACGGGTCTCCATGAGGACTGGATAGTGGTTGGACAGCCTTATTATTAGGTGTATGATTCGTCTGGTCTTCAAATGTAGATGGTGCATGTCAGCCGACAAGCACCTGTGGTACTCACTGGTTCTGATTTTTTCATGGTGGTTGTTCTGCACCAGCCGATTGGAATCGCTTGAGTAATACTGGGGTGATAAGGAGTTAGGGTATGTTTACAACTAACACAGCAGATGGGACCTGCCCATTATCTACATCGAGGGCATGGAGGCAGTGAGAACATGAATTATTTAAAGCAAGAATAGCAGTTTTAGATAATGGAGTTACCTGAGTATAGTTGCTGGCCCTAGGCCCGTCCTCGCGCGGACGAGCGCAGACGGGCTCGGCTCAGGCGCGACAATGGCGCGCCCGCTGTTCACGTTCGCTGCGCGAAGCAGTGGCCATCTGTATTTGTAGTCCCTTCTACAGCAAGGGCGCTGGGATTTGTAGTTCCTTACCGGAGTTATCAGGGTTATGGTCCCACGATTGCCGGCCACAGTACCTAATCGACTGTGAGCTCGGGGGAGTGCAATCTATGAATTTAGGCAGTAGGGTGATTATTTAAAAGACAAATGTCGAAATGTGCCGCAAAGTAAAACACAATAAATCAAATATTTTTAAATACAGGCAAACTGCCACCCGGCTTCCACCTCAGGTGCAGGAATAATTATGTGCTAGTGGCCGGAGGAACCTAGTCGTAATCACCAGGCTCCCGACTCGAGGGTGACAGGAATCTCGCGTCTCATGGAGCGCTCCTCCCTTTGTAGTCCCTTCTACAGCAAGGGCGCTGGGATTTGTAGTTCCCTACCGGAGTTATCAGGGGTATGGTCCAGCGATTGCCGGCCACAGTACCTAATCGACTGTGAGCTCGGGGGGGGGAGTGCAATCTATGAATTTAGGCAGTAGGGTGATTATTTAAAAGACAAATGTCGAAATGCGCCGCAAAGTAAAACACAATAAATCAAGTATTTTTAAATACAGGCAAACTACCACCTGGCTTCCGCCTCAGGTGCAGGAATAATTATGTGCTAGTGGCCGGAGCAGCCTAATCGTAATCACCAGGCTCCCGACTCGAGGTGACAGTTGTGGAGTGTCCATGTTGGGCACCCTTGTTCTAAAAAATAATTTTTTTAAACGGGTTGCTGGTTTCTGCCCGCCCATGGGTCCACTCCCAGGTGACGTCCCATCTGTCAATGAGAAAATAAGCGACTTCACCCAATTTGCTCTCGATACCCGACGTACCACCAAATTTGGTGAATTTAAATAAATAAATTTGGGGGCATCCTGCTCTTGATCCCTCATGGGTGACCCACCTGCTTTCAGAGGCAAACCTGGCAGCCTTTTTTGGGTCAGGGAAAAGGAGAGTTTTACAATCAAAGGAAATTAGCAATTATGGATGGTAGAGAAGAAAGTATGTGGCTTCAGTGCATCGAAAGGGCGTGCTTACCAGACAAGAAGTTCCTGCGCGCGGCGCGCACTGACATTGTGAAGTTCAGCTACATGAAGAACATGATCAATGTGCAATGCAGAGATCATCGCTCCCTTGGAAGACGCAAGGTAGCGTCTCTGTCATTTAATAATCAGGCAATGATGGGGCGAGGCATGGCCTAGGACTAAGCGATCCTTTGGCCCTTTCAAATGAGAGACCAGTTCCAAAGTGTGTACGTAGTATGACCTCTACAAAGTCCTCCATTTAGCCCATCTCCACCGACTCTGACACACCAATATTTCACAGATTGTTACTTCGGAAAGGAGCCTCCAAATCATTATTCTTATTCCGTATTACTTCAAGTTCCTTTTCCATGCACAAGGACTTTTCCTTGTCTGCAGTGTGTTCTTCTTAGGCTTCAGATGAGCAGCGTTCCAGTTGATTGAGGCGGTCATCATGATTATCAACCTTTTCTTTAAGC
Organism: Lissotriton vulgaris; assembly: GCF_964263255.1. Lineage (NCBI taxonomy): Eukaryota > Metazoa > Chordata > Amphibia > Caudata > Salamandridae > Lissotriton > Lissotriton vulgaris. The sequence goes on along the minus strand of NC_141687.1, from coordinate 2,122,718,916 downwards.
TGATCAGACCTGTCTGCAAGAAGACCAATTTTGGTGTTAATTGCCGTTAAGTTCTGCTTCAAGTCTAAAAACATGAGGCGGATAACAAAGTACGGGGATGTGCCCTCCACGCTGAGTGGCCCAGGGGGCAGCTCCATTGCATGTGTCTGTTTTTGGTTGTCAAAAGGGAGTTTTGATTGCCTGATATCGCCCTTCACCATCCTTTCTTGTAGGGCACCCTCGGTGGGGAGGTGCTCGACCAGCCACTCAAGCACCATCGGATAGGTATAACATCAGTGTTGACAGAAGATCAGCGATTGCTACGAAGCCCAGGGCTGTAGTGAAAGATAGGTCAGCACTCACCCTACTGCTCTCAGTTGAATTTTGTCATTACCTAACCTGTTTCCCACCTACAGCAATTAATTGTGGAAATCTAGGGCAGTATTCGGACCCCACCACACCCTGAGTTATCACATGGGGCACAAGCAGATAAGGGAAGGGCCTATTGTCGAGTGGAAAGGAGCACGATAGTCCTGGTTATTTGCTACAGATTTTTACTGTGCAGTTCCAAGTGAGTAAGAGTCCTGCAGCCAGCAAGCGTGAGCTATGCCTGATCAGTCCAGACCCCGCCACACCCAGTTATCGGGGTGTATGAGCAGTTTGACAAGTGTTGCACAGAGGCATCTGGACCAGTCCAGTAACTGGAAGAAGCATACACAGTCATGTAGGCATAGCCATAGGAAATGCAGCCCAAGTTATATGCTAACCAGTGCTCCCTGATCCATGAGGGGGGGCAAAAGCTGGTTCATACGCCTCTACCATGCATCTTTCCACCTCACAGCAACCGCCACTCTTTCCACTCAGTACGACATAGGTGCTCTGCCAAGGGCTCACGCTCACCCCTCAGGGCCCGTCTCATCCAGGAATAGTGGGCTCCACCAGGCGAAACTACCCCAGACAAAGAGCACAAGCTCTTTTGCAGCTCACTCCGCCAGACACATTAATTTGGCAGCAAGCACTCACAGTGAATCCGGGCAAGCTGTAGGTCTCGTGGGGACCAGCAGGGAAGGTCGTGACGGCACCAGCCAGGATCAGGCGTCTATAGGGGCATCGCCTTCGCAAAGTCTTCATGGGCTGAGACGGCACAGCCCAACAGTACGCAACCCCAGTGCCAATATGGCAGCCGGTATTGTGTCCCGCAATCAGATGTCACGTGCTTAGATATACTCTCCTCCACAGAGCGAGCCCGGGCAGGCCACCACTTACACAGGTCGTCTAGGTAGGGGGCAGTCTCCCTAGCCACATCCAGATGTCTGGCACCACAATCTAAGAGACAGAGGAGCCGCTAGAGATCGCAGCAGTAGAAACCTCCCGGTCTTGAGTTGCTCAATGTGGCGATTCCAACGCCACCTCCAAGGGTCCGCCTAACAAAAAAGGCAATAGTTAGAAGTAGCCCACCACAGGAGAATGCAGGATCAGGCAGGGGGTGCATGATGTCCCCAGTTAGCTTGGGTAAATTGCAGTTACTACATATGGCCTGCAGACCCTCAGATGAGTGCGGCCGGGCTCTCTAGCTCTCTAAGTGATAAAAGTTAAGTATAATTATTTCTTAATTTTATTTTTCAATTTCATAATACACCTAATTTCAAACAAGAGTTTAACTTTTGAATACATTTTTAAAAATATAAAAGTATTTAAACTAATTGAGTACATCATTTTTAACCACAATTACTGTAAATTAAATTAAATGTTACTGAGCATGATTATGGCTTTTTAAATTATTATTTGGAAATTAATATTTCTAAATTAGATCAACATATTTCAATTATTGTATTATTTAATATACATTTGATTATTTACTTTCCAACCGCTCAATGAAGGGTGAGAAAACTAAGTCTAAAAATAGAAGTAAATCTACACTCAAGTGGTCAATAGCAAAAACTGCTGAGTAACACCTTGATATAAGAGATCTACTCGCAAGTAGATTTACACATGTAAATTTACCCTTGTTAATCCTTCCACTGTTGACCTGAGGGAACTATATTTTTTATTTCCCTTTTGGTTATTTTGGCATTGCTTTCCTCGATCTCTTTTCTGCCTCAGAGTCGCAGCCCACCACTTTCACTCTTCCAACTTCCCACCAGCACTAGCATCTCACTCACCCAATTATTTGAGAGCACTCTTCCTGCTTCTGTTGTTATTTAATTATTTATATTATTTTTGCAAAGTGGTGACAGCAGCACACTGCTACTGGGGTACACTCTTCTGGCCATTAGTACAGTATCTACTTTTTTCCCCATCCTATCACGTTGCTCATCTTCCTGCCACACAGGGCCAAGATAGCAACACACAACTAGGAATACTTAACTGCCCATTTTTGTTGCCATTAGCCATCTTCAAATGTTAAATTAATAATAAGGTGTAACAAAAAAAAATCCATGCTAGTCTCCTTGTGTGAGCATGCATGAGCACGCACCAGCAGGTCACGAAAAAACATTCCAAGATGTGTGGATGCGCGTCCGTATGGGAGAACACACAGACAGCCATTTTGTTATACATTTGACAAAAACATCCCAGGACATCCACCAGCGAGAAAGTGGTTTATTTGTTGGGGTGGATGGTAGTCCACCACAATTAATAATGGCACTATTCCTCTCAGGTACAGCAAAAGTTTCAGTAATTCAAAACGGAGTTCAACCCCTTGTAGTTCTAGCACAAAGCAGAGAAAAAGTTGAAACACAACATAATAAAACTCCAATTCCAATGTATAAAAATTGAGAATATTTTAATGAGCAAAATGATAACAAAAAAACAAAAATCCAACAAGGGGGAACAAAACATTTGAAAATGTAAACATTTAGATACAAATAGTGCCAAAAAGCATTAAGCACCAACCATGGTCATCTGGTTGCGCTTGACCGGAACAATCATAACAGACCACAATGGAGTGTGGGTTGGATACAGAAACCAGGTTCAACCCGGTCAGAAATGTTACCTTCTGACTTACTCTCTAAAATGAAGTCAAAAACCCTCCGCGAGACAAGGCAGCAGGCTGTAGCTGAAATGGGTTCCAGGAGGCCAGATAACAGTCGGACAAAATTCCGGTAAAGCTGGTGACTTTTGGCAGGAAAGCTCAGCGAAGGAGAAATTCTAAATGTGCACCCAAAGAAGGTTCCTCACCGGCCAGATACTTTTGGTGCCGGGTGAAGATTCCCACCTTCGAAGTTAGGGACTGATTTATATTTAGGCGGGCGACCCGTCATTACTCATGAGGTTGGAGTAAATTACTCCGTCCCCATGGGCGAGAGGCCGCACAACTAACTCATAAATGACCCCCAAGCAGGATGTCATTCATAAGGGCACTAAGAGGTACCAGCATGATGGAGGTTTCTGTCAATACATTTTAATGCTTGTCGCAGGGGTTACTCGGAAGGACGCAGCCCTGAAGAAAACAATCTTCTTTTCTTTCTTTTCAAAAAGAAAAAAAATTGGCTTTCCTCCCCATGGGAGGTTTCTCCCTGGAGGGGAGGGGGAGCATTAGAATGTTTTTACTGTTTATTGCCACCAGGTTTTACCTAGTGGTATGGAACAGTAAAAAATGACTACATGTTTGTCCATCTAAATGGGGTGTGCGGACATATAGCCATTTCTCAGGCGGCCCTTACTCTCCAGGGCTGTTGGAGAAGTTTGGTCATAGTGGAGATAGAGTAGTCTCTGTCGTGGCTAAACTTAAAGTCCACCCACGATTAAATTTGGCAGGCGAACCACTATATTGGCAGTGAGGGAACTCAGTCACCGTTGCAACTGAGTACCCTCTGCGCCAACATATAAATCAGTCCCTTAGTCACTATTTTGAAGCCCCCGTTCCACCAGAGTGGCAAGGTTGCAAGCTGTAGCTGAAAACTGGGCTCCAAGAGGCCAGATACCACTCCCGCATATATCCTGCTGAAACGGATTTGTTGCTGTTGCAGGAGTAACCTCAGTCTTTGGCCCAGCGGCTTGACTTGGCAGGTTTGTCCTGGTCCTCTGTCAGTGCTCCAGAAAAAAAGTCTACAAAACCTTACGAAGCCCTAACTTTTAGAGTTAGGCAGGGGGAGTACACTGTGACATGTATCTAAGGGCCTTAGGACCTTGGGGACACTAATTAGGGGTTATGTCCCACTCCAGTAGAAACCATCAGAGGGGTCCAGATGGAAATGGCCAGCTGGGCTCTTCAGGAAAGTGGACTTTTTGAAAGCATTATTCCCCTGTAGCTTAACAGGGCCACCACTGACCTTGGAGTCCACATGCTGATCCTAGCTACAAGTGGGAGTAGGTCCAGTCCTTACAGTTCTCCAGCAGGTGCAGTCCTTCTACTGCCTTCCTCAGGTCTGAAGGTGTTCTGAATAGGGTAGTGGGGGGTGCTAAATGTCTGCATAGGGTCAGCCATGGGGGGAAATCTTGGCCACTTCCTAACCAATGGGATAAATGACCCAACCACTTTTTCAACACTTCCTCTGTGTTTAACTGTACACTATCCATATTGCCCCACACTACTGATAACCAAGATGGCAGAACCTTTCCTCCCCTTTGGAGAGCTCAATTGGTCCACGCAAAGATGTGGCTAAAATAATGGTCAAACTCTGCCTGCTTGTTTCCCGCTGGAAGTTGTGCTTGGCTGCCTAGCAGGACAATACAGAGGGGCAGGCCCAGGTGTGAGCTGCATCTGCCTATGACAGTGTAGACAATCTTTGAAGTTAATTAAGTTACTGCTCACAGTCCAGATGGCCATCCTAATAGGCGGAGGGCAACCCGTGTCCTCTTGTCTCCGCTCTGGAAGCCACTTCACACCTAATCAAGGAGGTGTTCAGCTGCTGAATAACAGTGAACACTGGCGGAAAGGCACTTTTGGCTCAGGCAGAAAAATGACAACTTTCTAAAAGTGTGACTTTCAAAATAGTAATATAAAATTTGAATTAACCATTAAGTTGACTTAAATTACAATTTAAATGAGTCCTTGAATATTTTTCTAGCTTATTCCAAACTGAAATTAGGCATAATAACTTTTTATGATGTGACCCAGTGCTTCCTATGGGAGAGCCAGACTTGCCACAATGAAAAGCGACGTTGGAGGTTTTTCACTGCCATGACATATAAAACATAGAATACCATGTCCTGCTTTTTAAATACCATACACCCTGCCCTATGGGCATTTAGGGCTTTCCTTGACTAATAAATATTGAAAATGAAAGGTTTAGGCCAAGCAAATGGCTAATTCTGTCAGGTTGAATGGATAGTTTTAGAACTGCATACCCACGCTGCAAGGACAGGCCTGGAGACAATCCTTGCATTGCCACTTTAACAGTAGCGCTGTAGGTGCTGCAGTCCACTAGAGATATTTAACCTACAGGCCCTGGGTACATTTTTCACTATATATTAAGGATGTATAGGTAAGTTAAATATGCCAATTAGGAGTGCAGCTAATCAGATAAGTTTTAGGGGTCAGAGCACTTACACTAGGTCCTGGACAGCAGCGTCCCTGTGTGCAAAATCCAAAAACAATAAGAAAATCAAGCAAACAAATGGGAGTGGTCACGGTAACAGGGGCATTTCTCAACACGGCCCATAAGTAGGAATGCATGTGCATGCTCAGACGGCCACCTTGGAATGCATGTGGCAATACAGTATGCCAAAGCATGCAAACATTAGAAAAGCCTATAGTCTGTGCGTACATATTACTGCATGGTGTATTACTTTAGCAAACCTTGTTCTCTATTTTAAGGAAACTCTGGGACACCTTTTTGGAGGCTTTAAGTTTGTGTTGGATGATATCAGGTTAGTATTTGTATTAAAAAGAGCTGCTGCTGTGATGAAATTTTAGACCTAGTTTACTAGAACATCTCGCCCACTTAGCGCTGAGACATAGGAAGGTTCTCCTCATCGAGCTTACTGGAAGTCAGGTCCAGCGATCATTAACAAACTGGTTACTCAATACCATCCCAACAGAACCCTCCGTTCTACGGAAGCCTTTCTGGCCGTAGTCCCAAGAGTGCGGAGAGCCAGGACCGGAGGAAGGATGTTCTCCTTGAACGCCGCGAAGATGTGGAACACACTCCCGCTACAAATCAGGTCCAATCCTAACCTTCTCTCATTCCGCAAGCAACTGAAAACCTATTTGTTTGCCAGGTCCACCTAAAGCTTGTTTCCGTTATCCCTCAGTTCTGTTTTTTTATGCTTTAGCGCTTGGACGCCCATTGGGCAGCAATCGCGCTCTATAAATCACAATACAATACAATACAATACAATTCATGGGTGATCTAAATATTCACCTTGATGATATCCAGCTAAAAGAGGTCACTGACCTGAAGCAGGAATTATTAAATACAAATCTGGTTTTAAAAAACCTAACACCCACACATAGTCATGGCCATCTATTGGATCCGGTGTTCGCCAACTGGGAGGGCATCACCACGAGTACTCCTAACCCACTTCCCTGGGCAGACCATTTTCTAGTCCCTTTTGAAATAAACATTGGAAGTAAGCTTCCCCCCCAATTGAGTAGCAATAATAGCTTCCCATACCGCAGATGGAAAATCTTTTCCCAACCCGCTTTTAACGAGATGCTAAGCGTAGGTGGGTTGCCGGAAGGCACAGATAGTGAAAGCGTCAATCAAAACTTAGATACCCGGATCCTTGACACCTTGAACAAGGTAGCTCCTGTATCCACGGTCAAAAAACGATACAGAGCTAGGAAATCGGCACCATGGTACAACACAGATCTGCAGTCGGTCGGATCAGAGTGCAAAAAGCTAGAAAGACTGTGGCGCAAGGATAAGAATGATCAAACTAAACTACAATACAAAACAGCCCAGAGAAGCTATCAAAAACAGGTCAGAGCTGCTAAAGCAACCTTCTACGTAAACAGAATTGGTGAGGCAGACTGCTCATCTAGGGAACTCTTTAAAATCTATAAAGAATTCTCTGTCGTCTCTCTCTCCAATACTCCGGAAGCTGATTCCGTCATGGAATGTAACAAAGTGGCAGCATATTTTGCCAACAAGGTTAAGAAAATTTACAGCTCTTTCTCCACATATCCTGCGGCTGGAGAAACCTTCACAGAACTAAAGGAACCGGAGATGGCAACTTCAAAACAGAGGCTAGATTACTTTACTGTACCGCCAAGTAAAGAACTTATAACCATCTGTAATAGCATAAAATCGGGCTCGCCGCGTGACCCTGCTCCTCCAAGGGTTATGGGCGCAAGTATAGCCACCTTAGAACCATACATCCGCCATGTCCTGACAACATCCTTTGATTCCCAGACCCTGCCAAGTAACTGGAAAAAGGCAATTGTACTACCTATTAGGAAAAAACCTAATGTAAGCCATGATGTCCTAGAGAACCTACGACCTATCTCTCTGCTACCCTACACCGCTAAAATTGCTGAGAAAATTGCAAATGTGCAACTAATGGCATTTGCAGAGCAGAATAACCTCCTACACCCCTCCCAATCGGGTTTCCGAAAAGGCTTCTCTACTGAGACGGCCCTACTAAGAGCCACTGAAACTCTACGTCAAGGAGCTGATGCAGTTCTAACCATGGCACTGGTCATGCTTGACCTTAGCGCAGCGTTCGACACTGTAGCACATATCACCTTGCTACAGTGTCTGAACAGAGGAGGTGTGACTGATAGAGCACTCGGCTGGCTTAAATCGTTTCTGACAGGCAGAAGCTTTCAAGTTCAACGGGGCTCATCTCAGTCTGAAGAGTGGGTACTGGAACAGGGAGTGCCACAGGGCTCTGCTCTAAGTCCTACCCTTTTTAATTTATATATGGCACCCCTGGCTGAGTTAGTTCAATCGTACGGCGTAGAGATTGTATCCTACTCCGACGATACACAGCTCTTGCTCACCCTCACCCAAACACCGGCTGCTGAAGCCAATAACTTCAGAACCTGTATGCAAGCACTTGCCACTTGGATGGATACGCATTGCCTTAAATTGAACGGATCCAAGACGGAGGACTTGGTGGTTGGTGGTGATCAACGACTTTGGACTTGTGACTGGTGGCCAAACTGTTTAGGAGATATGCCTACACCATGTACTGAAGCCAAAAACTTAGGTATATGGATGGATTCCACACTCTCCTATTAAACACACATCAACCGTCTAGTAGGCAAGTGCTTTGGAGTCCTTAAGACTCTTAACAAAACCCTGGATCTCCTTCCCTTGGAGGCCAGACGCACTATGACCCAGGCACTGATTACGTCACGCCTCGATTATAGTAATGTCCTTTTTCTGGAAGCCTCTAGCAAAAGCATAGGACGACTCCAGATATTGCAAAATGCTGCAGCCCGCCTAGTGCTTAGACTCCCACGAAGAGCCAACTCTAAAGCCTCCTTGGATGCCCTCCACTGGCTTCCAGTGAATAAAAGAATAAAATACAAAGCACTCCTAATATGTCATCAGATCATATGGCATAAAGCCCCCAGCTATTTGACAGGTCTAGTTACCAGGTACGAGCCACGCAGATCACTGAGATCCAGTGGTATGGGCACGCTTGTGACCCACCGCTACAGGAGAGAAAAAATGGGAGGTCGGTCCTTCAGAGTGGCGGCTGCCACAGCATGGAATAAACTTCCCATCGATCTCCGCCTGGAGCCTTCGGAGACTATTTTCCGACGGAAACTTAAAACCCATTTGTTCTCCCTATAGTCTGTCTTAATGCTATGGTTCAACAGATCAGTTCAACAGAAAATTTTTGCAAAAGTTGCAAAAGTGATGTTCACCAGAGAAAGCACCTTAAGATGAAGCAATGGCCAAGTCTAGAGGTGGGCGACAAAAGGATGTCTACCCGAAAGTGGAAAGAGTCTCATGTGATTACCTCTGCGTTCTCCCGCCACATTTTGAGTGTGGGAAAAGATTAAGCTCTTTCTACCAAGAAGACACAGTGAGTATTTCATCATATAACAATGAAGGTTTATTTATTTATTTATGGGATTTTTAATGCGCAACTAATACCCTAGGGTGTCTAGGCGCAGTGAGATGCTCTAGGATATACAAAATTCAGGGCACGAACTTATTGATTGAATAACCAAGTCTTCAGGGCCTTACGAAAGGCAATGAGTGTTGGTGCTGTTTTAATATGCAAGGGGAGTGTATTCCACAGTATGGAGGTCGCTACCAGGAAACGTCTGTCTCCCCATGTGGCCGTTCTTGTTCGGGGAACATGCAATAGATAGCTTGCTGCTGATCTTAGATTCTTTCCAGGTATGTACACCTGAAGAGCTTCCTTTAAGAACTTTGGTCCAGTCTGATGAATGGCCTTATAGGCGATGCAGAGAGCCTTAAATTTGATTCTGCTCTCCACTCTTAGCCAGTGTAGATGGCGTATGGCTACTGAAGTGGAGTGTCGCCAAGGGATATTAAGCAGGATCCGTGCTGTAATATTTTGCACAGACTGCAGTTTGTTCAGGATGTATTTGTGTGTGCCAAGGAAGAGTGCGTTTCCATAGTCCAGCTTCGAAAACACTAAGGTGGTGATCAGTGTTTTCCCTGCCGAAGCAGGTAGGTATGGCATGAGTTTTTTTATTTTCTTCAGCACGAAGAATGCAGCAGAGACCACCTTGTTGACATGATAACCAAAAGATAACCTGTTATCAAAGATCACTCCCAAATTCCTAACCTTAACAGCTGGAATCGGGGGGGAACCCATCTGACTGGGCCACCATGTTGGGGACCATTCGGGAGAGATCTTACCGAAGGTCATGACTTCGGTTTTCTCTGCATTAAGTTTCAGGCAGTTACTGTGCATCCATGATTGTACATCCAGTAACCCCTCCTGAAACTTAGCTGCTACCACTGGACCGTTCTTGTGTACCGCCAACACAAGCTGGGTGTCATCCGCGTAGGTAGTTAATCGCATCCCATGTGATTTAATAACCCTCGCTAAGTTTGCAACATAGATATTAAAAAGCGTGGGACTTAGCGAGGATCCTTGAGGGACCCCACAGAGCAGTTCAGAAGTGGGCGAGTAGTAGTTGCCCAATTTGACTGCCTGTTTGCGATTAGCTAGGAAGGAAGCTATGAGATCTTTAGCCAGATGACTAATTCCAAGGGCTGTGACACGGTCGACCAAGATGACGTGGTCGACCGTGTCAAAAGCAGCTGACAGGTCCAACAAAATGAGCACTGCAGCACCTCCTGAGTCCATGATCTCTCGAATTTCATCCGAGGCCTTTATCAATGCTGTCTCAGTTCCGTGTCCCTTCCGGAACCCGAACTGAGTGTCATCTAGGAGTTTATGTTGTTCAATAAACTCAGAGAGCTGTTTATTCATTATTGCCTCCACTATTTTGGCAGGGAAGGGAAGGCAGGCAATTGGCCTGTAGTTGGAAATAATTGTAGGGTCTAAGGATGGCTTCTTAATCAAAGGTTTAACAATAGCCTTCTTCCAGATCTGTGGATAGACACCTGTCTTAAAGATGTAGTTGCATATGTTGGTCAGCGGCTGGGTAACAACATTGTGTAGTTGGTTCATTATGGTTGGGGGACATGGGTCCAACGGAGAGCCTGATTTAATCTTGCCAACAAGTTCGTTGACCTGATCTTCAGTAGCTGACTGAAACTGAGTAAGGGAAGGGTGCTTCAGTGCTGGTTGAGTAGTTAAATCAGCGACTCTACCTACCAGCTCTTTGGAAAAAGTGGAATAAATAACCATTACTTTAGTGGTAAAAAATGTGGCTAGGGCGGTACAGAATTCCTGAGAGTTCTCTATTGTAGATCCAGCTGGAGGACTGGACAGAGAGTTCACCACTTGAAATAGCATCCTAGCTGAGTTCTGAGCGTGCTCAATTCGACCAGTGAAAAAAAGATTCTTTTGTGTGCTAATAGCTTTTTTATATATCGCTAGAGCACTTTTGTATTCTTGCTTAGCCGATGGACTATAGTGCTTTCTCCAACGCCTTTCTAAATTTCTACAGAACTGACGCTGGAGTCGCAGCTCCTCTGTGTACCACTGGGCAGATGGAGTCGCTCTATTAGGGCGATAAGTTTTTTCAGGAGCAACTTCGTTTGCTGCTTTTAAAATCCATTCCTGAAATTTAATGGGCATAGTTTCGGTATTGTCTCCGCTTTCTGGGGCAGATGACAGCAAGAGATTTGAAAGATGTGGTATATCTGCATTTTTCCACATCCGCTGATGCCCTAACTTTGGTCTGAGGGGGTTTGAGTGGTAGCATCCGAATCCTAAAAATAATGGCTTGGTGGTCAGACCATATCAGAGGTAGCGTTGCTACCAGCTCAATGCTATGGCCATTCGTAAACAGGCCATCCAGCGTGTGTCCGGCTTCATGCGTGGGGCCCTTCACCAGCTAAGGTTAAGGTTCTAACCAGAGCTACAATACAAAAACAGAGAAACAGCTTCTTTCTAAAAACAAAATCCTTTCCTGGTCTAAACATGTTCATGGTACTATGTACACTGGTCAGATTTGATCCTTGAGGAGGTAAAGTTCTCCCTAGCGATGAATGGTAAATACAGCCAGTAAACATTATTCACCTTTCAGGAATGTCAGAGCAATGTCGCTTGAGTTCAGGGATAGCCAAGAAAGAAAATGGTCCAAATGTACATAGAAGTATCTAAGAGTAAACCAAACTGTATTATCAGGCTAAATCAAATATTGTGGAACTATCTTCATTGCTTTTTAAGCATTCTTTCAGCTTACATAAGGCAAAAGGACAGCTCCTTAAACTTGATGGCAGTTCTCTTTAGAAACCTTGAGTATTTTTTTATTTCAAACAATGCTATTTTATTGTAGTAAGAGAAAATGAAATAAAGGATAAAACCATTATCAATAATCAAAAATAAAAAGAGGAAAAATAAAATTAAAAGGTGTCACATATTCGTCCCTTGGTAATCATATGAAAGCTATAAATAATAAATAGCTTTAAAATGTGATTCAATTAGATGACAATTTTACAAACCTAATCAGATTTATTCTTTCTTATACTTCTAGTTAGGAACACCCTATCGAAATAGAATAGTTAGTGATGAAATTACATAATTTCTCTAGGCCTTGTTGAAATAATGATTTTACCTACTAATCGAAAAGAAAATTGTGTAACAATCAAAAACTGTGCAACAATCATGAGCAAAATCAAGAATCTAGTCAGTGGAAATATTAGGAATGTATTAGCAGTAGAAATTCTATCCAGTCACACTGCCAGTAAATCAAATCAAAAACTTTTTTATTCGGTATTCAAATTTAGAAAACAATTAAAGTACAATTTCATAATAAATTTTCCATTAAAACGAAGGTTTAAAAGGAATAAAATATCCTGGGGGATATCAATATCTTAAAATTTTAAGTACTTGTCCGATGAATAAAGTGCAACAATACATAGTAAATATTGGAAAAGGAATATTGTGAATAATTGTGGGCACCATGGCTAGTGTTTTGGGAGCTATAGGATAACATTTAGCGATAGAATAACAGATATCCTTATTAACAACAATCCTATACAATTCATTACACTTCCCTAGATTTACCCTGTGTTTGACACAAAACTTCAGGAATCGTACAATATTTCTCGCCATAAGTGGGGCCTCCAGTAATTGTAAAGCAAGATAGGCTGGGCGACAACTCCTTAATCCCAGATGTTTTAGTAACTGAATCAACCAGCGAGTCCTGGGTTCCTTAATAAATTTACAAAATAGGACCGTGTGCAAGGTAGATTGTGTTGAGATTTCGTCACAGGGACAAGTTGTTAGATGCGTAGCCCAATTGTTGGTTTCTGGAAAGGAAACCAGACGGTAGAACATATTCCACCTAAATCGGGTCAGCAAAAATCTTTCGTAGTCACTTAGGTCAAAAGTTAAATATGGTTGAATGACCATAGTGGTTTGTATTGTTAGTGCGTGTTGAACGAAAGATTTACTTGCCTCGTTGGCCATCCTGAGTTGCTCTAGGTGGGTCAAACATAGTTTTTTAATTCCTTTCTGTGTATTTCAGATATTGTTGTTGGAAAATGGTAGTACTGTGCCAAACCTAAATTGTACAGGATTTTCTTAATATACATAAGCTATTTAATCTTGCACCCATTTTCAAGGGAAAGGCAATTCTCTAAAAGCCCTCGGCTGAAAGTAGCAGTAGTAGAAGACCAAATGCGGTACCATAAAAGTATAGGTTGGAGCATGACTATGTCAGTTATATAGGAGAGGCCAAGCTCTAGGTGACAATTGTAGGTGAAGAACTTCGCGGGACAGCAAGTAAAAATCTGAGGAAACTGTTCTCAACTTTTTGTAGGGTTTCAACTTTTCCATAGCCCCACATGCCTGCTCCATAAATTGCTACACTTATACATTTTGCCCGGTAGATTTGTATCAGTTCCTCCGGAGGTCTTCCTAACCTCGCTGTAAAATTAACCAGTGCTATTGTGGCCCGCATAAAGAGCAGTTTTCTTGCCTCTATGGCCTGTCTCTATGAACATTTATCATCCATCAGGATGCCTAAATAGGGATAAGTCTTTGTGGTCTCAAGTTTAGTATTTTCAACAAAGGTGTCCCTAGTTACCTTACGTCTATTCCCTATGGACATGGTAAATGTTTTTTTATGTTTATTTTAAGGTCAAGGTCGGCCATATAACAATGGTATCTCTTCAGGGCACGTTGAAGTTCTATGGGTGTACGTGGTAGAACCACGGCGTCATCGGCGTATAATAGAGCCGGTATTGGTCATCCTTTAATAAGAGGTAGGTCCTGGCACCCTTCTAACATAGCAAGTTCCAACCCATTTGTATAAAAGGTTAAAAGAAAGGGGGCCAAGACGCAGCCCTGCCTGACTCCCCTCTCTACGCCGAATAAGGCTGTGAGTTCCCCCTTATTTCCGAACCTGACCCTAGCGGTAGCATTGGTATACAATTCCCGTAGGAAGTTTATCAACGGGAGCTGCACCCATGTCTACTAAAATGTCCCATAACTTGGAGTGACTTACACAGTCAAAAGCTGCGGTCAAATTTGAGTTTTTTTAATATAGCAGGCCAACAGCAAAGACGAATGTGCACAAGATTGTTTTGATGAAATAATGTGTTATTATTTTTAAATTATTTTATAATAAATGAACGAAACGTTTAATTTTTGTGTATGCAATATGTTCATGCTATCTTTTGGTCTGATACATATTAAGGTGTAAATTTGGTAACCTACGCAATAATTTAGTCCCTCCCACTGATGTAAACGCCCCCAGGGGAATTTAGCATTATTAATCATTTGCCAAACTCAGGAGCAGGAGTTTTTTGTTTTCATGAGATTCCCGCCTTTGGCATTTACATACTTGCCAACAAGAAGGGACAAATTAAGCACTTGCTCTGTTGTGCCAAGTCCTTCTTCAAATCCAAATTGAAGATCTGAAAGTTTTCTATTATCTTCTGCCCATGTCTGAAGACGGTTAAGGATGATGAGACCTGTTACATTCCCCAGGGAATCTAACAGAGATATTGGTCAATAATAAGATGGGCAGTTACGATCCCCCTTTTTAAAAATTGGCACCAGAATTGAATCTGACCAAGAATCTGGGAGGCCCACAGCACATGATGCCTCCAAGACTCTCGTCAGTATGGGGGTCCAGAGGTCAAAGTTATACTTAAAAAGGTCCACTGGGACCCCATCCGGACCAGGCGCCTTTCCTCCTTTACTAGATAAGAGGGCATGTTCTACTTCCAGGAGGGTTATTTCCAAGAAATAGGAAAGACAAAATTAAATGAGGGCGGGGTTACGTTCTCTTTATTAACAAGCGATGGCTGTGCCTGAGAAGGAAGGCCAAAAATCCACAGAAAATGCTGGACCCACGCTGATTCATCAATAGCTATGTCTATAGTAGCGTTATTGGTATCTTCCGAAAGAAAAAGTGACCTAATAACTTTCCAAAAAGCAGTGTTGTTTTTAGTGGTACAGCTACTATGCAATTGGGCCCAGAGATCTTCTTTAAGTTCTACTTTCCTTATTTTATGGCCTTGTTATATTCCCTTCCGCAATGGGCAATTTCCTGTTTATCCCTTTGCATTTTATGAAGGGCCGCTTTTAAATTAGAATGGGCTTTTCTACAGATTTTAATAAACCATCCTTTACTTTCCACCTTCCTTTCCTTAAAATTCCTATGCAGGGCTGCCTTTACTACTGTTATTATATTAGAAAAACTCTGCGGGATCTCTGCATCGCTAGTATTAGAATCCAGACAGTTATTTACTGATTGTAGTGAATTTTTTACTACTTGGGTGGTTATTACCAATGGGTCGATCTTTGCTCATTTCAGCGAATACCCGTTCGATCTTTCCATGGATAAAGTTCCTTGCCCGTGGATTTTCACAGGGTTCTGCTTATGTCGGTTAGTTGGAAATAATACTGTAACACTGTTTGGAAAATGATCACTGGTAGAGTTATCATGGGTATTAAAATGTACAATGCGGGCGCTGCATTGACTGAAACAAATATAAAATCTATAGTGCTAGAAGCTCCCCTTCCGTTAGAGGTTTTAGTAAGCGGGACCTGAGGTACCACTAATTAATTTGCCAACCCTAATTCCAGCCGGGCTGAAGACGGCTGGAATGCCAGAAACCGGTTCTCGGAAGCTTGTTTCCGGTCCAGGGAAGACATGGCTTGGCAGTTCGGGCTGGACTGTTCCCATGAGGCACAGGGTCAGACTGATTTGCATATAGTCATGTCTGAACTGGGGTGGCAGAGTGGGCTAAAGAACGGTGATGGATTAAACTCAGATCTTTTGACTGGGTGTGAGTGTTTGATTGATTCAGATGCTCCGTCTATCACCACCCCCTTTTGTACCGCTTTTGGCCGCCATAAGTGTGGCAGGGTATGCTCAGACGTGATTCCCTTGCTCACTTTGCCACTGGATTCAAGCAAGCCAGGCTGAAGACGGCTGGAATGCTAGAAACCGGTTCTCGGAAGCTTGTTTCCGGTCCAGGGAAGACATGGCTTGGCAGTTCAGGCTGGCCTGTTCCCATGAGGCACAGGGTCAGACTGATTTGCATATAGTCATGTCTGAACTGGGGTGGCAGAGTGGGCTAAAGAACGGTGATGGATTAAACCCAGATCTTTTGACTGGGCGTGAGTGTTTGATTGATTCAGATGCTCTGTCTATCACCACCCCCTTTTCTACCGCAACCCTAATTCCAAAGCACATAACACTTCGTTCAATTGCCCCCCCTTGTTTGTGTGAGAAAAATGTGTTATTTTATTATCATTTTCATCCCAAAGACCACAATTGCGATTAATATTTTGAGGACATAAGGTAAGGTTGAAATCTCCCCCCCAAATAGTTATGACATTTTTGACAGAATTGTTTTTTAAGTCCTGTAAGGAAAACAGTATTTCTTTTAGGATAGCTATTAAGTCAGTCTGGTGAAGATTATTATAAAAGTTAACCAAGACATATGTATCACACCGGTTCAGGTCTAATGTTATTATTTGGAAATTTGGTTCAATTTTGTATGGCATGATTTTCTCAATTGCTAATAGATTAAGATGAAAATTGTCAAGCCACCTTTTGCTCTCCCGGAAGCGGAGGGGAGCGCGCTTGAAAATAATGTTTTGTAGCCCTCAATATGTAGGGGAACCGTAGCCCAGGTCTCCTGGAGACAGAGGACGTTAAAGGATCCTGCAAATCTAAGCCATATGTCGTTCGTTATTTTGGAACGTAGTCCAGCTACGTTCCAGAATACTATTTTAAGGGCTGAATCAGGCCGAGATAAAGGGGGCTCAAGGCTTTGTTTAATGGGCCCTTTGCAAAGGTCGGAATTCATGGTAAATTTGATCCCTTTTTGGTTTGTACTACTGGTCACAGGTGAAGGTAAGCCTGAGCTCTCAACTGTGGACACTGCCAGTATTAAAAGTCTCCATTGCTCTGTATGAATGTACAGGAGTGCTGATATAACTTCAAATCAAATCAAAGTAACTTTATTCGATTGAATTTCATTACAAGACAGGAGGCTACATTATGCATTAATCTTTTTAATGCAGCTCACAGCCGCTTACATCACAAAGGTTAAGAATAGAACTAAATGACATAACAGTGTCCATAAAAGGCGTGTGCCCAGATAAATCAGCCTCTTTTGAATGCGGCTCACAACAGATAAGTAACTCTCTTGCAATCCTTACTAACCTTCTGCCAGTTTGCCATTTATAATTGTGTTTTTACCTTCACATAATGTTTAACTTTATTGAACTGCTTAATACTGCTTAATACTGTGCCACTGAACTTCGTTTTCATGGCTGATATATAAAAATGTTTATCTCCACGTTTTTGCCTCCCTTGCTGTGTGACTTGTTCCCAACTCTTTACTCGATCGCTGCCATACCCCACGATCTTCCCCCCCTCTCACCCCCCTGACTTCCAATTTATGGTCGTCACACCCTTTTCGCGTTTTGATTACTTTCTACCCCATCCCCTGAGCGCTCCCCTCCTTTCCCCTCCGTTTCCTCGCTTACCGGCGCTGGCTCGATCAGGGGCACTCCGCCGATACACTCGCGCCCATTTCAACATTAAACGCGACCTCAGCCTCGCGCTTGCAACAAAACGCGTCCCCTGACCCGAGGCTGAGGAATGAACCTTGGCAACGGCGGCGCAACGCGGTGTGCCTCCCAACTTTCATTCCTCTCCCACCAGGCATCAGCTGCTCGAGCCCTTCGGTTATTTTACCGATTGGACCACGATCAGCTGTTTTTTCCCACTTCAAGCGCTTAGGTGGCATTTTCGACGTGTATATCCACGTTTTAATAGGTTTAAGCCTACATTTTATGCCTAATCTCTTACCCTTCCTGGCTCAACCTTTTCAAACAATATTTATTTAATTAATTTAAAAACAACCCAAATTCTTAACTAGATTTAAACCCTACCTTACTTGGAATTACCTAAGATTCTTAATTTACATAAAAAATATAAAAAAAAAAAAAAAAAAAAGACTTTACCTAATTATTTTAATACTTTACCTACCTGCCATGTCCGACCTAGAATCAGATGATGCTATGGCAAGCTCCCCAAATCACAACAATGATAACTTTAAATCCTTCCTTCAAAGGGAAATGAGGACATGTATGCTGAATACTTTCCGTGAATTTATGTCCAATAAAAGGTCCCTCTTACCTGACGAAGAAACTTCTGATTTAGAAGCTGAACACCCTAAAGCTACTAAAAAAAGTAAACACTCTTTAAGCACTGACGGAGGTCGCGCTACCTCATTTGAGATGGGAGGTCCAAGCACCTCAAAAGGCATGGGAGGTCCAAGCACCTCAAATGGCATGGGAGGTCCAAGCACCTCAAAAAGCACGGGAGGCCTAAGCGCCCCAAAAGGTAATGTTGTCCCGAACGCCTCTAACAACGCAACAAATCTCAGTGCTCCCCTCAACTCCAGCTCAGAGGAAGATGAACTCTTCCTGGACCCTGACGACGAATTCGTCTTGGACCTTGACGAGCAAGATACTGATGAATGGGACCTTAACACTCTATCAGAGACGCACTCCTCTGACGCAATTCTTGACCCTCTAGGCGAGGAGATGTTCTCCCCCGAAAACATCTCCCACCCTAACAGCAAAAAGTGGTACCCACATGACCACGTAGCCAAGTTCGTCACCAAATGGCTGAGAAACCCCCTTCAAAGAGAATCTCGTAACACCATGAGATCTGAGTGCCCCCGTCCATTTATTGAGGGAAAAGTCTGCCAAACTCCCAACCTAGACCCCGACTTAATCAAATTCCTATTCAAACTAGGTAAGGACCCAAGAAAAGGCCTAGAAAGAGCCCTTAAAACATGTCAAGACTACCTCCTTGACCTCCTGGGTCCCCTTACCAGAATACTAGACCTCGCTGAGGAATCACATATCTCCCACACACCCCTAGACATTAACCTAATTAAAGGCTGGAGCCAGAGAGCCATCGTACTACTGGGCAATGCCAACTCCTCCCTCAATATTGAAAGGAGAAAATCTGTCCTCATCAGAATTAACCCCAAACTCGGGGACCTCGCAGAGAAGGAACCAACAACTAAACCTAATGGCCTCCTCTTTGGACAAGATATGATAAAAACCCTCGGCAAGTACGTGGCAACCTTTACAGCCTTAGACAAAGCCCAAAACAACATGAAGCGTGTTTTTGGCCAGGCCGGTGGAAGAGGCCGTTCTTCCGGCCGTGGTAATTTCCGGCCCTTCACCTACGGAAGAGGAAGAGGTTCGTCCGGTAGAGGTAGAGGCTTCTACCCCTCCAACTCCAGACAGTACTTCCCACAAAGAGGAAGAGGCTCACGCGGAAGAGGCTTCCCCGCTCGTGGTGCTCCCAACAACACCACCTCAAGTAAGTGCACCCCCTTCTTCTTCCCCTCCAAAAGTCGGCGGCAGACTAAAATACTTCCTTCATGTTTGGGAATCCCTGACCCAAGATCCATGGGTTCTAGAAACAGTTCAGGGCTTCAAAATAGATTTCACAGAGATTCCTTTCCAATCTACCACTCCCAATCCCATGACCCTTTCTCTAGAGCATCTAGAAATCGTCAAAGAAGAGGTTTCCTCTATGTTAAAGAAGGGCGCAATAATAGAGGTCCCTTGGTCTCAAAAGAATTTTGTGAGTACCCTTTTCCTAGTCAAAAAGAAAGACAAGGGTTGGCGCCCAGTAATAAACCTTCGAGAGGTAAACAAGTACCTCGTCTACCGTCATTTCAAGATGGAGGGCATCCATCTGCTCAGAGACCTTCTTCTCCATGGAGATTGGCTAGTCAAATTGGACTTAAAAGACGCATATTTTACCATTCCCATGGCAACAGAACATCAGTCCTTTCTCCAATTCATCTGGGACAATCGCCTTTTTCAATTTCAGGCCCTCCCTTTCGGCCTTTCTTCTGCCCCTTGGTGTTTCACCAAGATCATGAGAACGATAGTCTCCATCCTAAGAGCCAGGGGTATTCGTCTCATCATCTATCTAGACGACATACTAATAATGTCCCAATCTCACTCTCAAATTCTAGAGGACTTACAGACCTCTATGAACCTCATAGAAAGTCTTGGGTTCATTATAAACAGGGAAAAATCAATCCTTTTACCCTCAAAATCTCTCGAATTCCTCGGCTTCACCGTGGATACTTCGACCTGTCTTCTCTTACTCCCCAAGAAGAAGATTGCCAAAATTCGGAAAGAAATCAGATTCGTTCTCAAACATCACTCCTTATCCCTGAGAGAGCTAGCCAGACTCCTTGGCCTACTCTCTTCCTCGATACAAGCTATCTTCCCTGGCCCACTCAACTACCGTGCTCTTCAGAGAGTAAAAGCCAAGGCTCTCAGATCTGGACTTTGGTACGGAGACCAAGTCTCTCTAGACGAAGAAGCCAAACTGGAAGTTTCCTGGTGGCTGGACAATTTGGACGCCTGGAATGGAAGAGCTATTTTTGGTTCATCTCCAGACTTCGTCCTAGAGTCAGATGCCAGCCTTCACGGTTGGGGTGCTCGTCTTCTCAACCAGGACACTGGTGGTATATGGACCCCTTCAGAGTCTTCCCACCACATAAATTTCTTAGAAATGACAGCCGGGCTCTATGCTCTGATGAGCTTCAGACAATCTCTCCAAGGCAGATCCGTCCTCCTGAAGATGGACAACGTCTCCGCAGTCTCGTATATCAACCGCCTTGGCGGTACGAAATCTGCCGACCTTTCGAACCTAGCCAAGAAACTCTGGATGTTCTGTTTGGAACACAAGATTTCCCTGAGGGCCGAATACCTCCCTGGAAAATCCAACCTCTCCGCAGACTGGAACTCGAGGTTCCTAGTAGACTTCAGCGATTGGAAACTCAATCCAACCATTTTCAATTCCCTGTCCGACCTTTGGGGCCCCTTCGATGTGGACCTCTTCGCAAGCCGGTTGTCCTCCCAACTTCCACAATACTTCAGTTGGATGCCAGACCCGGGTGCTCTCGCTGTCAACGCCTTTCTCCAACCTTGGGCACCTCTCAGACCCTACGCCTTTCCCCCCTTTGCCATGATTCAGAGAGTTCTTCAGAAAGTGAGACAAGAACAGTGCTCCCTGGTCCTGATAACTCCTTTCTGGCCGTCTCAAGCATGGTTCCCCACAGCCTTGGAACTCTCTTACGACATTCCTCTCCTAATCCCGGCCTCTCAAGGTCTCCTCCTAAACGCAAACGGAGAAGATCACCACCTGGTTCTTTCAGGGAGCCTGAACCTTCTTGCTTGGAAAGTGTCAGGCAATCTAACCAATTGTCTGGACTTTCGTCATCTGCTCTTACACTCCTCGGAGAATCTTGGGCACCTGGAACACACTACAGATATAATAACATCTGGAAAAAATGGTCTAGTTGGTGCCATAAAAGTACAGATATAAATCATACAGTACATATACAATTATTTACAACATTTTGTTTTTCGTATAGGAGTTGGCTGCTATGTACAATAAAACATCGGTTTAAGCATAAAATCAGTTTGCTTTATGTTGATACCCAAAATGACAACAGCATAAAAATAAATATTTACTGTGCAGGGGGCGCAAGTTGGGAGCGGATTTTAATACAAGCTTTTAAATAATAAGCGACTGTTTTTGCAGCAAAAGGGGAGTCTAAGCATTGTAATGCCAGAAGGGCAGGCCTGCATCTTCTCAGTCCTAATAATCTAAGCAGAGGGACCAACCAACGTTTGCGAGGAATTTCATAAAAGGTACAAAATAAAGTTACATGTAGTGTAGACTGAGGAGTACAATCGTCACAGGGACATTTGATCAATTCGCGTGACCAGTCAGAGGGCACAGGAAATGAGACAAGACGATAAAAAGAGTTAAATCTTAATCGGGTTAAAACATATCTATCATAATTAGACAAATAAAAAGACAGATAAGGTTGCAGGCCATATGAGGATTGGATCGTCGTTAGATGGATAGTCGACTGTTTGCCGATTTCAGAGCACAAACGTAAATCACTCAAATGCGAGACACATAAGTTCTTTAAAGACTTTCTTGATATGGTCGTGAGTGACGTAGGGTTTGTAAAAAACTCTAGACAGTTCAAGTCATTCAGAAATTTAAAAACGTACAATAGCCAAGGAATCTTTTTCCAATGGGTCAGAGTCAGACAGTCTGTTATTAGCGACCGGGTTAGGAGACATTGCTCCTTGGTCCATATACGGTGCCAAAGGAGAATCGGTTGGTACCTTATGATGTCAGATAGGTAATCCCAACCGAGCTCTATATGGCTACCGTAATTGGAGGCACTTCTGGGGAGAGCTAATATGTACTTCAAAAAATCATTTTCAACTACTTGGAGCTCGTGGACAGGGGCGTAGCCCCATACACCTGCTCCGTAGGTAGCCACACTCATGCACTTGGCTTGATAGATTTGCAATATTACTGCAGGAGCGGGCTTGCCCAGCTTCCTTGAGAATGAGGTCAGTGCTGATGTTGTGCGCTGGAGCTGCAATTTCCTGGTAGATATAGCAGGTTTCCATGACATTTGATGGTCAATGAGGATTCCTAAATACGGATAGTTCCTAGCGCTATCTAACCTGGTGTTCTCAATGTAGATAGGTTTACATTTCTGGGCTTTCTTGCCAATATGCATGACAAAAGTCTTGGATTTGTTGACTTTAAGACCAAGAGAAAGCATGTATTGGCAATACTTGTCAAGTTGCAACTGGAGCTGATTAGGTGTCCTTGCTAAGATTACCGAGTCATCGGCATAAAGCAGTGCTGGAATCGGGCGGGCATTTATGCAGGGGAGGTCCTTGTTCCCTATCAGCATCGCTTGTTCCAAACCATTAGTATAGATGTTAAATAAGAATGGAGCAAGGACGCACCCCTGTCTAACTCCTTTTGTAATTCCAAATGAGTCAGTTAGCTCTCCTTTGATGCCATACCTCACACAGGCTTTGGCATCCGAGTAAAGCTCTCGGAGAAACTTCAGGATTGGGGGGTCTACTCCCAGTTTACTTAGGATCTCCCATAGCTTGGAGTGGATTACGCAGTCGAATGCGGAACTTAGATCCACATAGGCCAGGTAAAGATTGCCACCTTTAGCCCAGGCGTATTTCCCCATAAGTAAGGTGAGATTAAGAGCCTGTTCCACCGTACCCAATCCCTCTTGGAACCCAAACTGGAGGTCTGTGATGATCTTATTCTCCTTTGCCCAATCCTGGAGGCGTTCCAGGAGGAGTCTCCCAGTGACCTTACCCAGCGAGTCCAAGAGGGAGATTGGTCGGTAGCAAGCTGGATTGTCTCGGTCTCCCTTTTTAAAAATAGGGAGAAGCACAGAGGTAGACCAGGAATCGATTAAACCGACCTGAGAGACTGCGGACATGACTTGAGTGACTATTGGGGACCATAGTTCAAGGTTATTCACAAAGATGTCTAGTGGAACCCCGTCAGGACCGGGGGCTTTCCCAATCTTGGAGGACGTTAGTGCTGTATTCACGTCTCCAAGGTCAAAGTGAATGTCAATTGGGTAGATGTTATCACTATTGGTACGGGCCTCCCCAGGTGTAATATCATCGGTAATTGGTGTTGGATCCCCAAATATCTGAGAGAAATGGGTTACCCATTTTTCAGCAGGTACCGCCACGTCTAAATGAGAAGAAGCGGCGTCATCTGCCAAGAATGGGGACTTGACTGTTCGCCAAAATAGTGTACTGTCCTTTGATTTTATGCTCTCATGGAGTTGGGCCCAAAGGTTGTTTTTTATTTCCCGTTTACGGGCTTTTAGGGCCAATTTATATTGTCTTCTTAAAAGTGAGATTAGGGCTGTATCCCTGTCTTGGCTATGAAGGGCTCGTTTGAGTGCACTATGGGCCCTACGACAATCGGAGTCAAACCACCCCCGACTATCTTTATCTTCCTTCTTATTGTGGTGGCGGGTAAGCTCCTGCCGCATAGTTTCTAGGATCTTAGCAAAACTAGACAGGATCAGCTGGGGGGATGAGGTCTCCTCTAAACAGGTGTATATTTGTGGGAGGGATTGTTGGATGACCCTTTCAGTGACCTCTTTGGGGTTGATCTTAGACCACTTTACTGTATAACCGTTAGTTCTACCCATCTCCAGGGATTGCTGTGTTAAGATACTGGACTTAGTACGAGATAAGGGAACAGAGGTAAGAGTAATAGAAATGCTGTTGGGAAAGTGGTCACTAGAGGGGTCTATGCCAGTAGAAAAGTTTTTCAATCTGGTTCCTAGAATCTGCGAGCACAAAATAAAGTCGATCGTGGACAACAATCCTCTACCATGGAATGTTGGCTTAAAGTCGACAGCAGGTGTCACAAGTTCATTCGCAAATTCGAGTTCCAGTGAGAATAAACAGGCATTAAAAGCTGACCCTAGGCTAGAATGGACGAAGTGGGTAATGGGGGAGTCATGCTCATCTTGGAGGCCGCATAAACCTTTGTTGTAGTTACTACATAGGTAGACATTAAAGTCCCCACCCCACACAAAATAACATTGTGACTGTGCATTTTTAGCTTTCTGATCGTGCAGAAATAAGGTGATTTCCATCAATGACTTTACACAGTCGACAGGTGGCACATTGTTATACATGTTTATGACATAATAAACGGAACTTTTAACAGTAAACTTGAGGATTTGGAAAATTGCGGACACCTGGGATATTTCGGTCATGGTAAATGGAATTTGGTTGGAAACGTAGATAGCCAGGCCACCCTTGTGTCTTCCTTGAACAGATGGAATAGCGGACATATGAAAGGTTTTAAAGCCCTGGATATGAATCGGCTCGATGGCCCAGGTTTCCTGGAGGCAGACTATGTCATGTCTGTTAACCAGGTCGATCCAAGACTGAAGATGTGTTTTAGATCTAAGGCCCGCTACGTTCCAATACATGATTGTAAGATCCCTGGTTGAGGGTAAAAGGGGGTATGAGGTCGACAGGGTATCAGGGGGTATTGGATCACAGATACGAGGGGACGGGATAAAGGATGAGGCAGTGTTATTAGATAGACAAGGTGGTGAAGATAAACTATTTTGTTGTCTTTAATGTGGCTCCTCAGAAGCAATAAGAGGAGCAGAGCTAAGAACACAAACCTGTGAAGATGGCAAATGTGAGGATAGCTTTGGCAGAGGAGTAAGAGACTCAATGCCAGCAACGGGCGGGGAGAATTGATTGGGCGTTGCCACCCAATTTTTACTGGAAGAGTGAGTAGTAAGGGTCTGAGTTCCAGTAATGTCTTGGGTATTGTCGGAGGGGACTGATGGTCAGTCAACCATGTCCAAACATTCGTATCTGTTGGATAATGGTGGTCCTCTCGAATTGGAAAAATGTCCGGAGGCAGAGTTGGAAAAGCCATAACCTGCCCAGTGACCATGGTCTCTGTTCCCATCCCAATTGCCCACTCTCGTCCAACTCCAGGGGGGACCGGTGTTGTGACGGGGAGCCGGGGGGTAGAAGTATGACAGGTTATGGGTGGCTATCCCTTCAACGGAAGTGCGGTCGCCCCAGGAGCAGATGTGCTCAACCGTATTAGGGTCGTCAAAGTTCACTATGATGCAGTCGCCCTGGATGTTTTTGGGCACAGTCCCGAGCCATGGCACTCTGCGGACGGTGGTAACTCTGTTGTCCCGAAAAAGTTGGTAAAGGTCTGTTATTGGACAACCAGTATATAACTATTTTTTAGTGACCAGATTGGCTCGTCTTGACTGGGGGGGAGTTCCGGGACACCTGTCATGATTACCACATAAGGGGATGCCTCAGGTGGAAGATGTACGGGACGGCCCCCTCTCTTTCGGTTTCTCGGGACGTTGTTAAAGCCGACCGGTTGTTGCTTTGGGAGGGAGGGGGCTGGAGTGGGAAGGGAAGGCGGAGGAAGGGTTTTTTGTTGATTGGACAGCTGTTCGTTTGGATTGGTCAGAGGTTGGGGTGGTAGAGGCTTCGGTGGCTTCGGTGGGGCTTGGGGCTTAAGCTGAGCTGATGATGGTTGTTTTTGAATGGGTTTCAGCGGGGCCTTTTGGTTAGTGTTATTGTTGGGTAAAGTCGTTTTTGCCAAACTGGGCTTACTGGTATTGGTGTGATTTGGTAAGGGTTTCCCTTGAGCTAAATTGGGATTTTTTGTACTACCCTTACTTAGATCAAGAGCTGAGGACAGTTGGGTTAATTGAGCTAATTGAGATTGAACCTGGTGTAGTACCTTTTCGATGGGGGTTAGATATGACTTGAATAGTTCACCTATTTTGTTGAGCAATAGACTATCATTTCCACAGGTATTGGTAGTTAAGTTACCATTATCATCCAGGCTACTGTCACTATCGTAGCTACTAGAGCTGCTAAGATTTAGGTTATCAACAGTAAGAATCGTTGCAGGTGCTAGCGCGGGAGAGAGTGGTTGGTGGGAAGTTAAAACAAGATTAGTGGATTGGGAGGGGAGATGCGTGGTAGTAGGGGTTTTAGGGATAGTCATAGATGGAGAAGTAGCAATGTGCTGTAAGTGAGCAGTTTTCCTTTTTTCAGACTTTCTTTTGGGAATGGCACCTTCGCGTATACCCCTATCTGTAGCTGGGGAGGGATCAGGGGCACTGTGAGTAGCAAATATAAGTGGGGATTTTTCAAGTGACAGGTGAGATTCTGACAAATTCAAAGTTGCCGAGAGGTCCACTGTACTGGGGACCGTGTGTTCCTCTGCGTGCACTGTCACTGGCAGGGGTAATTCTACTGGACGTTGAGGAGTTACTGCGGTGGCCAATAGGCCCATAGAAGAACGTCTCGCTATAGCCAGGTCCTGGGAGACTCGACGATTCAGTAGAATAATACCCTGCTCGATGGCATCGTTGGCCTTAGTTATAAATTGGTCTATCGGACCGATGACCTCGGCCGCGGCCAGGGCCTGCTTTTTGACAGTGTTTCTAGTATTTCTAGGAGACATGCTGAACGTAAATTAATGCCTCACTACTGTTGGTGGAATTAAGAGAAACAAGTTCAGGGATATAAGTTAAAATACTGTTACAGTAGCAATAAATAGGAGGGGAATAGAAAAACCAACCAGAAATAAAGTGGCCCAGTCCAGTCTTGCACAGGCTTGAACGGGCTTAAACGGGCCCGCCCTTTTTCCCGGGCTTCGCCCCGCGCTGCGGGAGGGACTGAACTAGTTCTTATGTCGTGCTGGGGGGGCGTGGCCGACGGGGGAAGAGGCACCAGCTGTGAGGGCTAGAGGCTGCTGGTCCTCGCAGTCCCCCGGTGTGGTCAGCGGTAGTTTTTTCCTCGGTCAAGCGCACGCTGGGAGCGTGCAGAGTATCCGCCGAATGCGGAACTGCTCCCACCAGCAGCGCGACCTGCCAGATGAGCCCCTGTGGTCCGTAGATTCCTCCGTGGGCAGCAAACAGCTTTCCTCAGTTAAAATTCCATGCAAAAAGGAGCAAGTGAGCGGCACCCGCGGAGCGGGTGTCGCGAAAAGTAAATAGCCGGTAATGAGGGGGCGTGGCCGCCGGGGGAAGAGGCACCAGCTGTGAGGGCTAGAAGCTGCTGGTCCTCGCAGTCCCCCGGTGTGGTCAGCTGTAGTTTTTTCCTCGGTCAAGCGCACGCTGGGAGCGTGCAGAGTATCCGCCGAATGCGGAACTGCTCCCACCAGCAGCGCGACCTGCCAGATGAGCCCCTGTGGTCCGTAGATTCCTCCGTGGGCAGCAAACAGCTTTCCTCAGTTAAAATTCCGTGCAAAAAGGAGCAAGTGAGCGGCACCTGATATAACTTAAAAACAGGGAAGCAAGGATCACATTGACTTTGTAGCTGCAGGTAGAGATTAAATGTATTCCACAGGGTATGGTCATTACTAATAATGTTTGTGTGACAGTGGTGGAGTTGTGAATAGCAATATTCATACTCTATTTAGGGTGTGTGTTTACATTCACATGATCCGCCATAAACCCCTCTTTCCACTCCTTAACCATCTCCTTACCTAATCCCCTCCCATTCACTAGCAAGTACTCCCCATGTTCCACCTAATCTCTCAGGTTCCCCTCTAGTAATCATACTACAAAATGCAGTTTGTGAATCGACCCCATAGTATTTTCAGGGGCCTAACATAACGTTGGAATCTTCTGCATATACAAATTATATTGTCTGCTTTTGCAGCAACAGAACTATTTGACCTAATTTAATGCCTCAACTAGTTACATGTTTTCTACTGACTGTCCCCAAACAAAATAGTTTCCACAATGTTCATGTGAGCATATGCCAGCTGCTTAGTAATCAAACTTTCAAACTAAATAATTGAACTGTGAGGTGGAAAATACCTAAGACTCTGTCCACATACATTGCTTACTAAAGGTAGCATGACACTAATGTTGGCCCAATCTAATTGTGTCTACATACTATGACAATCAAAAATACAAAAGGTGATGGGAGAAATTATTTTAAACCACTATAGTTTACTCTGGGTAGCATTCCAACCCATTCCCGTAAGTAGCAGAGTCCCTACTGATGTGCATAAGGCGGGCCTTTTTCTTTAAAGTGGTACAGTGGGTGAAAAACATTACATTTAAATACTACCCTAAGAGATTGACAGTGGTTAAACTATTTCTCTGCATTTCTCCTACTCCATTGTATTTTGATGTAACACCTTGAGTGGCCAAAGGTATGCCCAGACGTGGGTTTCTTGCTCGCTGTGCTATAGGATCCAAGTTATATTTCACTGACAATGCCGACAAAGGCCAAACCAAGCCTGGGGCTGCTTATGGTCCATTATCTAGCCGTTTGTGATGAACTATTTCCAAAAGGGGTAGAGTCAGTACTCAATCAACCAATAAAACAGTTACTTATATAGCATGGCTTGTCACCCATTAAGGAATCTAAGACTTGTGCTGCGGGTGTCAGTCGAAGACCAAATTTTGATTCCCTTCTTGAAGTCTGTCGGTGAGGGTGTGGTATGGAGGTGGAGGGGAAGGGAAGGGAGTTCCAGGAATTGGTGGCAAATTGGCAGAAGGAGCGTCCTCCGGTATGGCTGAGGCAAATGTGTGCTATCTGAGCAAGGGTGCGATGAGCAGAGCAGAGGTTCCAGGGTGATAGGTGGAAATCCAGGTGGTGGTTCATGTAGGAGGGACCTTGGGCTTGGAGGGCTTTGTAGGCTTGGTCAGTAGTTTGAATTGGCATCTTGATCAATCAATCAGGACATTTGTAAAGCGCACTACTTACCCGTGAGGGTCTCAAGGCACCGGGGGAGAGGGAAGGGGGGTGGGGGGGGAAGCTGCTACTGCTCGAATAGCCAGGTCTTGAGGAGTCTTCTGAAGGTTAGTAGGTCCTGGGTCTGCCGAAGGAGGATGGGGAGGGTGTTACAGGATTTGGCGGTGAGGTGGGAGAACGATCTGCCACCGGAGGTCGCTCTTCGGATGCGAGGAACTGTGGCGAGGGCGAGGTCGCTGAAGCGGTGCTGGCGGTTGGGGGTGTAGAATCTGAGTCGTCTGTTGAGGTATGATGGTCCGGTGTCGTGTAGTGCCTTGTGTGCCTGGGTGAGGAGTTTGAAGGTGATCCTCCTGTTGACGGGGAGCCAGTACAGTCTCTCAGGTGGGGTGTTATGTGGCTGAAGCGAGGGATGTCGAGGATCAGGCGAGCAGAGGCATTTCGTATGCGCTGGAGTTGTTTTAGGAGTTTGGCCGAGTCACCTGTATAGAAGGCGTTTCCGTAGTCTAGCCTGCTGCTGACGAGGGCCTGGGTGACCGTTCTTCTTGTTTTGATGGAGATCTACCTGTAGATCTTGCGGAGCATGTGAAGGGTGTTGAAGCAGGCGGACGGGACGGCGTTGACCTGCTTTGTCATGTAGAGAGTCGAGAGTAGAGTCGAAGATGAACCCTAGGTTGGGTGCTGGAGCTGTTCCCAGTGCGGACCGCCACCAGAAGTCGTCCCAGGCTGAGGGGATGGGGCCGAGCAACAAATACATTATGGGATATACTGTGACCTGTAAGAAGACATATACTCCTAATATATCCACAGTTAAAATGCCTCTACCAAAATGTTGAAAAATGAGGATTATGGAAATAAACTGAGTCAAATACATTATGTCTTGATGAAGGCTGCTTAAGGATTACTAAACGTCAGGTCAGGTCATTGCACAACTTCATATGGCGGACTGAAGAGGAGCAGGTTTGGAATGCACCCAGGGCAAAGGATCCCCTCTAGCATAAATCCCAGGAGAAGTCCTACCGTCGGGCCTCCGCCATAACAGGAGACGAGAAATCCAGGAAGAAAGAAGGAGTATGTGGAAAAGGAGACAGAGGGGATCTTCGGAGGGGTCCCTCCACCAAAAGCTATCAGGACCGACAAGCACAGCTCGACCGGAGCTATGATCCCGGCAACAGCTGCAGCACCCAGGGCTTACAAGGGGGTCTCAGCGACATTTCGGAGGAATGTGGATTCCCCAAGCTCTCCCCAGATACTCTGTGCCCAGGCTTTGCGGTGAGTTCTCCACCATCCTCCCTCACAACGACTGCATATCAGCGCTGACCTCCATGCGTCGATCACCGCCTCCCTTGGGACTGGGACCCTCTAACAACAACTGGTGCGGGTCTTCAACTGGGGTACCCGACCTGATGATAACCGGTACCCCCTCCTCAACTTCCCACATGCAGCACGGAAGCCTTGCTTAGATTGACCGAGACGGCGAGCACCCCCTGGTGCAATGAACACTCCTTAGCTGCTCCTTCCACCCTCCCTCATGGGAACCGCACGCTTGAAATGGGAGACACCAGCTTGCCGAGCACCCATGTGCCTTTCATATCACTGTGCACCTAGGGACACAAAATCAGCAGAGTCTCTAGAGAAACAAGGTCTCACCTAGCAAAGATGACAGCAGCACTGACCTCACAGTCCAAATAGGCTGGACATGGATCAAAGGCCTTCTCTCCAAAACTCATAAAGCACCCACCTTATTTATCCACTGCAGTAGAAAGCTGGTCAGGATTCCTCTACAACAGACTGCGCTCTGGGCTACTCCAGCAACAGGATCTACTCAGAGCCCCAATCTTCATACTGTACTGGCCACTCCATCAGGGGATCTGAACTAGGGGCCTTGGATGCAGGAGCATATTCACCTTCGCCAGAACTTGATACTGTACTCCTTCACCATCTACATGCGCATGTCCAGCCTTCCACCCAACCTAACCATATCCAACCTAACCTAACCATTGATCACTATTCAGCATCTCTCCTCCACAGAGCCTTGTCCAGCCTCTAAGACTTTCAAGTTTCAGCACTCTCTTACTCCCCTCTATCTTGCTGTTCAAACGTAACCAGACTTTAAAGTGTCGAACAATATTCCCACAGAAACCCCTCGGCACTGCACTTGTGAGATATGGACCAACTCATGGAGAATCAGGTGACCTAAAAATCTCTCCAGTAATGCAAAAAAGAATTTCAAACACAGAATACTGAAACAGCACCCGGAAACACTAATAGCCAATACCTACCACAACGGGAGTAACGGAAATAAGGAAACCAACGTAGTCTTTTATTCCAAATGCCCTGCTAAGTGGAAAAACATCTTCTTTCCCCACCTACAAGTTACTTAGTCAATTTAAAAACCCTATGGGAAAAAACTCACCACGTCCCCCTCCCCAACCTTTAAATGGGAAATTGCTATTTCTATTTTCAGGACAGGGAGTATACCTATAGAACCTACAGACCCTCACCTCACCATCTTCTATCAACACTAAATGTCAATTTTCACCTAATTAACACAACAGGGTCATGTGCCCCTAACTCCTCTATCCCCCTTAACCAGACCATCTACCCAGAACTGGCCCACCTTCTTTTCCCTACTGATTTACTATGCAACTCTGTGACACCCTCTGAAACTTTTGGCAACCGTACTGCTCCCATTAACACACTCAGCCGACAAATACTCACTAGAATCACCTCACTTGCTTCCACCCTAACCAGTAAACACACGGTAACAAAGCCCATCAATGCCCACCCCGAGCCAGATAGTGCAGGCCCCAACTACAGACAGTCTGATACTGAAGTCTCTACAGATGCACCCCTCCCTACCAATGCAGCTACACAGCTTCCTCAAACAATCTTCATTTCTAGTCCCAATGCCACTAACCACACCCAGTGAACTAGAAAAAGTTGCTGGCCCCCCACTTTGATTTTTTGTCTCCAAAATTAAGAGCACACAAACAAAGAAGAATCTTCTGTTTGTAGGGTATATTTATTTTAACCCTTTTGAATTTGTCAATTCTTTTTCAAGTTTTCATGAGTGAGATAAACGCTATACAAAACATTTACACATATATACATAACTACTTCGCATCATACATATATACATTTTATACAAAATCTTCTTCTCAAATATTGTGATTTTTTATCCACAAATAGTTATTCTTTGCAAGATAAATATCAACTAAGATGACCACAAAAAGAAATAGCAAAATGAATTGCTTAAAGAAAGATCAAAAACCAGCTTTGAAAACTAAGTCAAAGTGATAAACCATGAAATCCTGTTGTCTTTCTTTTATGCCTGCCGACGAGTTTCGAATACCGAGTTTAAAATTTCCAGATTCTCATCAGGGCTCTTTCGTTGTGGGTAGTCTAAACAAAAATTGTAGAAGGAGGACATTAAGTAACTCAAGTTCGCTAGTTGTCTAGTATCCCTAGAGGAACTGGGTGTCACATCAAGGCTTATATTACCTTCGTGTATGGACGGGCGGTCCCGCGGGTCCACTTTTTCTAATGAAACTGATACAATCCTCGACCTTTTATTGGGACGATTCACCTAATGTATAAAATGAGGAGTATTTACTAATCTGAAAAAAGGACAGCACAGTATTATTTGTTCCAGAACAGAAAAGCCTCAAATTCGTACCTCTTTTTTGGTGAAACATATGATTGAAGAACTCGGTTGTTCATGTGTCGCACTTCAAACGATCTAAAAGGCACAATCAACAATAGTACTTAGTGCCCGGTTTAAGCGTGACCCTGAAAGCAGTCTGAATGCCTGCGGAGAGACATACCTGGCTTGCTTATAATGAAGGCGGGGGTTGCGGATGTTTGACGCTATGGCTCCTCCGCGTAGCTAACACCAACTAGTTCGATTCAGAGGCGGGGGTTGTGGTTTAGACTCCTCCGCATTGCTGGCGACAGCGTTACTTAGTTGCGCTGAATACCTAGGTGAAAGCGTGAATATTTAATGTGATGAAACGCGGAGATCGCGTTTATGTATTCTGCCATCACGCTCTCTCACCTTTCAATCCCTGCTATGGGCCGGAGATGCGAACCTTCTTTCAACGTGGCGGCCATGTTTGGCTCCTCCAATATAGGCAACTACCGCAGTGCATTATGTGCAAAGTAGTTATTTGAGGGTTATCAACAGAAAAGTAATCTCAAAGTCTGGATACTTCGGAGAGCAAGTTTAGACCCATTTGCGTGCTATTAAATTTTAGAATTAAATAAGCCTCCTTTCTCAATAAGACCTGTTCTGTGTTTGTACCCGGTTTGGCCTGATTCATACTAAATTGTACCGTCCACCCGAAGTCGTTATCTGCATGTTTGTTTTCGATAAAATGCTGTACTAGGGGCGCGGTAGGATCTTATTTTTATGACGTGATCTGTGTTGGGTCATTCGAGTGCTAACTTGTTGGTTGGTCTTACCTACATAGATTTTAGGACATTGGCAAACAATTCCGTAGACTACGTTTTTGGTCCTACAATTGGAAAAACAACCATGTTTCCAAGTGACATTGGCATGTTGAAATATTTTGCCCTCGATGGTAGTGTCGCAGGCCACGCAGTTGCCACATCTGTGGTATCCTTCTATGGGTTTCAATCCCCATTGTGCTAACAGGTCGTTTTTAGGTTTTGGTAACCTTATATCAGCTCGGACAATCTGCTGGCCAATATTTTGATTCTTCCTATATGCGAATATAGGGCGGGGGAATGGCACTTCCAATTCTTCAAGAAGATTTCTCGGCACGCAATTGGAAGCATGCCAACATTTCCCTTTTCCATTCGACCCTCGCCACCACACTCTCCTCTGATCACTCCGACTTGAATTCTCAAACTGCCACACTTGACCAATGGCTGTCCCAAGCCAGCGATGTGGTCGCCCCTGTCAAAACTAATAAATCTAAACGTCCCCACGATGCTCAGCATTGGTTTACTGATCAACTGAAAGCTGACAAATTACTTTTTAGACAGGCTGAGCGTCGCTGGAGGCGAAACTATGATCCCCTATTAAAATCCATTTACACTGACTTATTAAAATCCTACAAAAAATCTATCATTTTGGCAAAATCCTCCCACTACTCCCAGAAAATTGTCAGCGCCGCATCAAAATCAAAAGAAATCTTCTCCATTGTGGCTGAACTTTCCCTCCCTGATCGTGTTACGCCTCAGCCTCAACCCTCACAGGCTCTGTGCGACTCTTTAAACTCTTTTTTTATTGACAAAATCTCCATGATTAAAAACAATATCCCCTCCACTACCACGTCCCAGGTCAGTGTCCTCCCTTCTCCGAATCCTTGCTCCCTGCATGAATTTCCCCCTATTTCTCTGGACATCTTTCTTACGTTATTACAGGCTGTCGGCTCCGGTTCTCCCCACGACTGCTGCCCTCCCCAAATCCTAAGAGACGCCTTTATGGCTTGTCCTGGTCCTCCTCTTGATCTGCTAAATCGTTCACTCTCCACAGGCTCTGTCCCCGATGCTTTCAAAAAAGCAGTGGTTGTACCTATTTTAAAAAAAAACGGTTCTGACCCTGAGGTCTTAGGTATCTACCGACCTATCTCCCTTCTCCCCTATTTGGGGAAGGTCCTGGAGACCTATGTCACCCGTTGCCTGAGTGCCTTCATCGAGGAAACTCATTTCCTTGACGACCAACAGGCAGGTTTCAGACCGGCCCACTCCACGGAGGCAGTGGTGGTAGCGGTCATGGATGCGCTGAGACAGGGGGCTGATAAGAACTTGGCCCAGGCCCTGGTGCTATTAGATCTCTCGGCCGCTTTTGACGCGGTCGATCATGACATCTTGATCGACCGTGTCAGAAATGCAGGCATCACTGGCCCGGCCCTGTCTTGGATTGTGTCCTTCCTCCAATGCCGCTCCCAATCGGTACAACTGTCCACCTTCTCTGCTCCCCAAATCTCACTTCCCTGTGGTGTTCCCCAGGGTTCTGCCTTGTCCCCTCTTTTGTTTAATCTTTATATGCAGCCCCTTCTTGCCTCTCTTCGACACTCCTCTGTTACCATCTTTAACTATGCAGATGATCTGCAACTCATCTTTCCCATCGACCCCTCCCCTCTCTCTTGCTCCAACTTTCAATCAATAATGCTCACCATCTACGAGTGGATGAACTTCAGTCACTTGAAGCTCAATCCTAGCAAGACAGAGTTGGTTCTGATCGGTGGGCCTTCGCACCCTTGGACCCCTAATTTCTGCCCCCCAGCCCTTGGTCCCCCCGCCCCCTGTCCTGTCAATTCCGTGAAGAGTTTAGGAGTCATTATCTCTAGTGACCTTTCGATGCGTCCCCACATCAACGCTGTTACCTCGACCTGCTTCTTTCACCTTCGCAGAATCGGGAAGATCCGAAGGTTCTTATCTTCAGAGGCTCTCACCCTTGTTATCATGGCCCTGGTCACCTCACGTATTGACTATGCCAACTGTCTATACGTGGGGATTCTCGCATACCATCTTCATCGGCTCCAACTGGTGCAAAACCAGGCAGCCAGACTAATTTTTCAACAGCCCAAACACCACCATGTCACGCCGATGTTGAAAAAATTACACTGGCTCCCGGTTGCGCACTGTTGCACCTTCAAAATGGGATGCACTGTCTTCAAATCTCTATCTGCCTCAGCCCCTGCCTTTATTTCTCTCTGTTTGCACCCCCACGTCCCCTCTCGACATCTTAGATCTTCTACTCACAACCTCTTGATCACTCCCAGGTTCAAACGTAAGAAACACAGTGGTGCTTGTTTTTCCTTCCTCGCCCCGTCTACCTGGAACTCTTTTCCCCTCTCAATTCGGCTCACACCTGACTATCTTACTTTCCGCAAACTCCTGAAAACCTACCTGTTTCATCTTGCTTACGACTAGCTGCTTCTACTCCCCTGTGTCCTCCTTCCACATGTCTTTGAGCGCCAAGAAACCAAGTGGTGAATGTGCGCAGTACCAAATACCTTTAACATAACATAACATAACAAGATGCCAATGTTTAAGGACCATTTGCCCAATTTTGTGTGTTTCTGAACAAAATGTAGTGACACATACCATGTTTTCAAGTTCACGTTTTTCTTTAGTTTCAAAGAGGCACTCCCTTGGAGTGTAACGTGCCCTCTTATAGGAATGTTTAAGTAACTTCCTAGGGTAGCCACTTTGGACCATCTCATCACAGAAATTCTGTCCATGCTGATCAAACTGTCCTACATCAGAACAGTTTCTTCTAATCCGAAGAAGTTGCCCATATGGCAAATTTGCCCTCAAGTTCCTTGGATGCAAGCTTCTGTAGTGGAGAATGGTATTTTTATCTGTTCTTTTCTTGTACAAGGAGGAGTTTAGTTTGCCTTCAACATTTGATATTTCGACGTCCAGAAACGTCATTTTCAAGCTACTGGAGCCTATGGAGAATTTTATGTCCTGGTGTCTCTCATTTAGCCATTCATGAAAATCTGACAACTCTGTGTGGTTCCCCTGCCACAGGAGCCACACGTCATCGATATATCTGAACCATTGAACAATATGCTGTTTGAAAGGGTTGTTCTCTTCCACGTATTTCTTTTCGTATTCGGCCATAAACAATACGGCCATTTCAGGAGCATAAGGGCACCCCATCGCGGTGCCCTTGATCTGCATAAAGAACTCATCATTAAAGCGGAAATAATTCTTTTTCAGCGTGATTTCCGCTAATTTAAGAATAAAGGATGTAGGGACTCTATGTGGTCTTTCCCTAGAGTCCAAGTAAAGTTCTATCACCTCTAACGCCTCGTCCTGTGGGATCTGCGTGTAGAGTGATGTTACATCCATTGTGACCATGAGTTGTGTTGTTTGGTCAAACAGGGTCCCTTCAACTTTCGTTAAAAAGTCGGTTGTGTCTCTCAAATAAGCTTTAACTTTAATGACGAAAGGCTTTATGAAAAAGTCCACATATTTGGATAAGGGCTCAAGGCACGATTCACATCCCGAGACGATTGGTCGTCCCGGGGGGTTATTCAAGTCTTTATGTATCTTGGGCAGAAAATATGCCACTGGGGTTCTTGGGAACTTTTTCACTAGAAACGCACTCTCTTTTGGGCCCAAAAACCTGCTTTCCCTGCCAGTTTGGACAATATTTTAAATTGATGCCTGGATCTGTTGTAAAGGATCTTCTTGTAGCTTCCTATACCATTCTTGGTTATTGACCTGGGAGGAACCTTCTGCTAAATATTTCTCTTTCGGCCAAATAACTACAGCACCGCCTTTGTCGGCTTGTGTTATTATCACTGTGGGGTCTTCTTTGAGGCTTTTCAGTGCGGCCCGTTGACCCTTAGTAATATTCTGTTGAACAAATTTTTTCTTGTTCTCCAGTTTGTTGATGGATGACAACATAATTTGCTCAAAGGTATGTACCTGTTTCGGAATATTTTGACTTGGAACAAAGGTGGATCTGTTCCTCAGGCCAGTAGTCTTTATATTGGTATTTGGTGGTTGATTCGCAAAGAAAGCTTTAAGTCTGATCTTGCGACAAAATTCAATGGTCTCTAATTTAATTTTTGTGAAGTCTGTCTGTCTGGAGGGGACAAATTTTAAACCAAGGTTAAGGACCGATTCTTCATCTTTTGTCAATGTACGGGTCGATAGATTGACTATAGTGGAGGAGCCTCCGAAGACTTGTAGAAGTTTTTTCTTGTTTGCATCTCCCATGGTGATTTGAATCGTACTTTTGACTGTTGGCCTTTCTCTAAAAAAGAAGTTTGCTTTTTGTTGCTGTTTCCTCTTGTGTCTGAGCCCGAGGATTCAGAAGAAGATGGTTTTAAACCGATTACTTGACCTCCCTTGAAAATTAGAAAGTGCTCCGCGAGATTCCGCTTGGGACTAATACTGGTCTTTAAGAAAGGGATAAACCCTCTCTAACGTGAAAGATTTAGAGTCCCTTTCGTATTGGGCAGTCTTACTATTGATAGTATTGTCTTTGAAGGACTGTATCGCCTTATCTAGTTTCTCTAAGAGGGCCTTAGAGTCCGGAACCAGCTGGCTGTCCTTAATAGCCTGTGTAAGATCCTCAATTTCTTGTAACTCTTTAGCACATAATCTATGCGCTGTTTCTATGGTATGGACCATTAGATCCCGGATGCACTTAGTGTTTATGCAGCTGAAACCCTTTTTATAATCCGCATCCTCAGTAAAAATAACAGGGATATTTTTTACCTGAAGGCCCCAAGGGATGGTGCCACCCCTTAGGTTTTTCAGGAGAAAATATCCGTGCAGTTTTGTGCGAATGTGTTTTTTACGTAGTCTGGTCAATTTGTCTGTTTCGTTCTGCTGTTGTGCCGAAGAGCTTAATGTGACATCTGCAAAAGGGGAAGAGGCCAACAAATTTTGTATATGGCTCTCTGAGAACGATAAAGTGTCTTTCTCACCCATTACTTTGGAGGGACAAAATGTCTCTCCCTGTTGTTATTTCAATTGAACTTGCAACATGGAGAGAATCCTAATGCCCTTTAGACTCTCGCGGATATGCACCCTCTCTAAAGTTTGTAACAAAACGGAGTATAGTCCTGGGACAGAGAGGCAGCTGGACCGATATACACTGAACTAGAAAAAGTTGGTGGCCCCCCACTTTGATTTTTTGTCTCCAAAATTAAGAGCACACAAACAAAGAAGAATCTTCTGTTTGTAGGGTATATTTATTTTAACCCTTTTGAATTTGTCAATTCTTTTTCAAGCTTTCATGAGTGAGAAAAACACTATACAAAACATTTACACATATATACATAACTACTTCACATCATACATATATACATTTTATAAACAATCTTCTTCTCAAATATTGCGATTTTTTATCCACAAATAGTTATTCTTTGCAAGATAAATATCAACTAAGATGACCACAAAAAGAAATAGCAAAAGAAATTGCTTAAAGAAAGATCAAAAAACACGCTTTGAAAACTAAGTCAAAGTGATAAACAATGAAATCCTGTTGTCTTTCTTTTATGCCTGCTGACGCGTTTCAAATCCGGAGTTTAAAATTTCCAGATTCTCATCAGGGCTCTTTCGTTGTGGGTAGTCTAAACAAAAACTGTAGAAGAAGGGCATTAAGTAACTGAAGTTCTCTAGTTGTCTAGTATCCCTAGAGGAACTGGGTGTCACATCAAGGCTTATATTACCTTCGTGTATGGACGGGCGGTCCCGCGGGTCCACTTTTTCTAATGAAACTGATACAATCCTCGACCTTTTATTGGGACGATTCACCTAATGTATAAAATGAGGAGTATTTACTAATCTGAAAAAAGGACAGCACAGTATAATTGGTTCCAGAACAGAAAAGCCTCAAATTCGTACCTCTTTTTTGGTGAAACATATGATTGAAGAACTCGGTTGTTCATGTGTCGCACTTCAAACGATCTAAAAGGCACAATCAACAATAGTACTTAGTGCCCGGTTTTAGTGTGACCCTGAAAGCAGTCTGAATGCCTGCGGAGAGACGTACCTGGCTTGCTTATGATGAAGGCGGGGTTTGCGGATGTTTGACGCTGTGGCTCCTCCGCGTAGCTAACACCAACTAGTTCGATTCAGAGGCGGGGGTTGCGGTTTAGACTCCTCCGCATTTGCTGGCGACAGCGTTACTTAGTTGCGCTGAATACCTAGGTGAAAGCGTGAATATTTAATGTGATGAAACGCGGAGATCGCATTTATGTATTCTGCCATGACGCTCTCTCACCTTTCAATCCCTGCTACGGGCTGGAAATGCGAACCTTCTTTCAACGTGGCGGCCATGTTTGGCTTCTCCAATATAGGCAACTACCACAGTGCATTATGGGCAATGTAGTTGTTTGAGGGTTATCAACAGCAAAGTAATCTCAAAGTCTGGATACTTCGGAGAGCGAGTTTAGACCCGGTTGCGTGCTATTAAATTTTAGAATTAAATAAGCCTCCTTTCATCGGCTCCAGACAGTCCAGATGCCACATCTGTGGAGTCCTTCTATGGGTTTCAATCCCCATTGTGCTAACAGGTTGTTTTTAGGTTTTGGTAACCTTATATCAGCTCGGACGATCTGCTGGAACTTAAACATTCCTATAAGAGGGCACGTTACACTCCAAGGGAGTGCCTCTTTGAAACTAAAGAAAAACGTGAACTTGAAAACATGGTATGTGTCACTACATTTTGTTCAGAAACACACAAAATAAGGCAAATGGTCCTTAAACATTGGCATCTTCTTGAAGAATTGGAAGTGCCATTCCCCCGCTCTATATTCGCATATAGGAAGAATCAAAATATTGGCCAGCAGATCGTCTGAGCTGATATAAGGTTACCAAAACCTAAAAACGACCTGTTAGCACAATGGGGATTGAAACCCATAGAAGGACACCACAGATGTGGCAACTGCATGGCCTGTGACACTACTATCTAGGGCAAAATATTTTAACATGCCAATGTCACTTGGAAACATGGTTGTTTTTCCAATTGTAGGACCAAAAACGTAGTTTACGCAATTGTTTGCCCATGTCCTAAAATCTATGGAGGCAAGACCAACCAACAAGTTAACACTCGAATGACCCAACACAGATCACGTTTTAAAAATAAGATCCTAACCGCGCCCCTAGTACAGCATTTTATCGAAAACAAACATGCAGATAACGACTTCCAGTGGACGGTACTATTTAGTATGAATCAGGCCAAACCGGGTACAAACACAGAACAGGTCTTATTGAGAAAGGAGGCTTATTTAATTCTAAAATTTAATAGCACGCAAATGGGTCTAAACTTGCTCTCCGAAGTACCCAGACTTTGAGATTACTTTGCTGTTGACAACCCTCAAACAACTACAGTGCCCATAATGCACTGCGGTAGTTGCCTATATTGGAGGAGCCAAACATGGCTGCCACGTTTAAAGAAGGTTCGCATCTCCGGCCCGTAGCAGGGATTGAAAGGTGAGAGAGCGTCATGGCAGAATACATAAACGCGATCTCCGCGTTTCATCACATTAAATATTCACGCTTTCACCTAGGTATTCAGCTCAACTAAGTAACGCTGTCGCCAGCAACACGGAGGAGTCTAAACCACAACCCCCGCCTCTGAATCGAACTAGTTGGTGTTAGCTACGCGGAGGAGCCATAGCGTCTAACATCCGCAACCCCCGCCTTCATTATAAGCAAGCCAGGTATGTCTCTCCGCAGGCATTCAGACTGCTTTCAGGGTCACACTAAAACCGGGCACTAAGTACTATTGTTGATTGTGCCTTTTAGATCGTTTGAAGTGCGACACATGAAAAACTGAGTTCTTCAATCATATGTTTCACCAAAAAAGAGGTACGAATTTGAGGCTTTTCTGTTCTGGAACCAATTATACTGTGCTGTCCTTTTTTCAGATTATTAAATACTCCTCATTTTATACATTAGGTGAATCGTCCCAATAAAAGGTCGAGGATTGTATCAGTTTCATTAGAAAAAGTGGACCTGCAGGACCGCCCGTCCATACACGAAGGTAATATAAGCCTTGATGTGACACCCAGTTCCTCTAGGGATACTAGACAACTAGAGAACTTCAGTTACTTAATGTCCTTCCTCTACAATTTTTGTTTAGACTACCCACAACGAAAGAGCCCTGATGAAAACTGGAAATTTTAAACTCCGGATTCGAAACGAGTCGGCAGGCATAAAAGAAAGACAACAGGATTTCATTGTTGTTCACTTTGACTTAGTTTTCAAAGCTGGTTTTTGATCTTTCTTTAAGCAATTTCTTTTGCTATTTCTTTTTGTGGTCATCTTAGTTGATATTTATCTTGCAAAGAATAACTATTTGTGGATAAAAAATCGCAATATTTGAGAAGAAGATTGTGTATAAAATGTTTATATGTATGATGTGAAGTAGTTATGTATATATGTGTAAATGTTTTGTATAGTGTTTTTCTAACTTATGAAAACTTGAAAAAGAATTGACAAATTCGAAAGGGTTAAAATAAATATACCCTACAAACAGAAGATTCATCTTTGTTTGTGTGCTCTTAATTTTGGAGACAAAAAATCAAAGTTGGGGGCCAGCAACCTTTTCTAGTTCATTGTATATTGGTCCAGCTGCCCCTCTGTCCCAGGACCATACTCTGTTTTGTTACAAACTAACCACACCCAGAGCATAGCACACTCTCCTTCTTTATACTCAGGACTTGCCACTTTTCCTCACACTCTAAAAGCTGGAAACATCAATGACACACATACCCAGCTCATGAACCGAATGGAGCAAAAACTCAACTCTCTAACTAATGACATCTTGCAACTAAGACTGGACCTCTCAAGACTGGACCTCTCAAGCCAGGCCAAGTTGGCCCGCTCGCACACTCAGTAGTTATAAATCGTCTCCCCACACAGGTTCTCCTACTGCCATACAGCGCACTCTCTGGTCCTCAACTCCCTTGTGTCGTCAGTCCCACAGACCCCACTGAGCTCTCATCCCCATATCGGCACAGAAAGCTGATGCCATTCTTACTTCACAAAGAACCAGAAGCCTCCCTCCACAATCCCGGTAATAGTGGGTACAAAAAGAATCTCTAGAATGAACTAATCACCAAGACCACCTGCTCACATCCACCGAAATGCGTCGGCGCAAGACTAAGAAGGCAGACTGTAGATTGTGGAGACATTTGTCATTCAAACAAATCAAGTATTTATAATAACAATTTCATGGAGAACGAATGATCTGGATCTAATGTCTTTGCCTTCACTGATGACAAGAAAATATCTTCTTGCAGGTTTTCCCCAGCTTGTCATATGTGCATTCAATGTGAAATTGCTGTTTTTTAACTTTTGATAGTTTTTTTAACATTTGATCAGATCATAGTTTTTATCTTCTGTAAAATCATGGGATTACTCATTGTAGATGATTACTTGAGATGAAATTCCTTTTTTAATGAAAATAAATATTTCCAATTGTAAACACTTGGCCTATTGAGGGTGTTGGTGTCTTGTTCTGGTGATTGAATGGGTTTGATGTGAGTTAATTTTTGGATGTATGTCATTACAACGCATACTTTTACAACGCATACCTTTACAACGCATTTTTTACACCACAACATCCATTACAACGCATTCCATTACAACGCATGCCATTACAACAAATTCTTTGAAACTACCTTTACAACGCATTCCACTACAATACATAGTACATTTACAACGCATACTATTACAACCCATACCATTACATTGCATGTATGGTAAGTATTGGATAGTGTAGGGGTACAAATTACTATTCTAACTCCAGGGGGTGCAACAGTAGGGCAAGTGTTGTATAGTGTAGGTATGCGTTGTAATGGTATGCGTTGTAATGACTGCGTTGTAATGACATGCGTTGTAGTGGTATGCGTTGTAGTGACATGGGTTGTAATGGTTGCATTGTAAAGGCATGCGTTGTAATGGATGTTGCGGTGTAAAAGTTTCATTGTAAAGGTAGTGTGTTGTAAAAGTTGCGTTGTAAGTGTTGTTTCCCTTCATTTTTTGATGCTAAACATTGCTGAAAGGGGGTTTTTCTCTTCTTTGACTTTTGTCTATCTGGTGCCCTACCCCCTTTATGGTAAAAGGGCCCCTCTCACTCTCTTTGTGATATACTAGACAGAAAATCATCAACACATCTCTCACCTCAGGTTGAGTACCTGACTCCCTCTAACTACGACAAATCACAACCATACTCAAAAAAACAGGGGCAGACCATAAAGATCTCAACAACTCCAGACCTATCTCCAACCTCCCGTTCCTAGCCAAAACTATGGAGAAGTGCGTACTCCAACAACTTAACCAATATATAGGTGAATTCAACCTCCATTACGCCTTCCATTCAGGATTCTGGCAAGGCTTTAGCACAGAAAGTGCCAAGCTTAATAGCTCAGATGACATTCACAGATCCTTAGATGATGGTGACGTATGCTTAGTCATCCTACTAGACCTATCTGCGGCTTTTGACACAGTAAATCACCCAGCATTACCAAAGGACACTTAAGATCCGCTCCTGTATTATTGGCACAGTCCTAAATAGTTCACATCTTATCTTCAACACCGATTGCAACAAATACAAAATCAACTCCTGCCTCTTCAAACCAATACTAGTTTTTCTTGGTGTACCCCAAGGTACAACTCTCTCCCCTTCCCTTTTCAATCTCTTAATGGAACCTCTTACAATTATCCTGAATAAAGCAGGGATCAGATATCACCTATATGCTGGTGACACTCAATGCTACTATAAAATCAAATCACCTAGTTACATCCTACATCTCAATGCCACACTAATGAAGATACAAAATAGATTTAATTCGAACCACTTGAAGTTGAACCCCAACAAAACTGAATTAATGCTGTTCTCCCCTAAAAGTAACCCCCTACAAATCCAAGACTGGCTCAAGAACCAGGATGCTCTAAATTGAGCTCTCACCGTGCCCAACTTTGTAAAGTCCATAGGCATCACCCTGGACAAAAAGATGTCAATGAAGGATCACTTCTAAAACTCAGCCAA
The DNA here is from genome assembly GCF_964263255.1 of Lissotriton vulgaris. Classification (NCBI taxonomy): domain Eukaryota; kingdom Metazoa; phylum Chordata; class Amphibia; order Caudata; family Salamandridae; genus Lissotriton; species Lissotriton vulgaris. The sequence continues at coordinate 2,122,674,305 of NC_141687.1, read as the reverse complement.
ATGAGCACTTTACACACTAAAGCACCTCAAGAAAATTAAACCATTCATTCCCCCCAAGGTTTTCAAGATGGTAGTACAATCTCTATTCCTCTCTAAATTGGACTATGGGAACGCCATCTTCACAGGGACATCAAAAACTCACCTCACCCTCTTGAGATCAGTTCTGAACTTGGCAGCCCACTCAAAACAGGTGTTAAACGGTTTGAACATATCACTCCAGTGCTCAAGATCCTCAACTCTCTTCACATTGAAGGTAGATGTATTTACAAGACTTCCTGCATCACCCATAAAGCCATTCACACACATACCCCTAGACAACAAACAAAAGAAAGCAGGAAGAACCAGAACTCTGAGAAGCTCCAACTTACTTCTTCTCATACCTACCAAACTGAAAAGGATATCCACCCAGACTCACTCTTTTTCTGGAAATGTACCCAGGATATGGAACTCATTCCCTAAAGATCTCCATTGCAACCCCTCCTTCTCCTGCTTCAAAAGGTACCTGAAACTCCAACTCCTCAACTACTTTAACACGCAGGCCAACTTAACTATGTTCTAAAAGCACACTCTCTCTATGACTCAACCATTTGTGATAGTTGGTTTTTTGAATGTTTCAGCTGGCTAATATGTCATTTACTCCTTAAGTAAGTAAGTAATAATCTTTATTCAGTTTAAAAAATACCATTCATACAGTTTACACATATTCCTTGTTGGTCGAGTTGACTTAGATTCACCAAACTCACACGTATAAAAAGTTTGAGCTATGTTGCAATCAATAAGGTTTTACCCTAAAATATTTATACAAAATTACTAAAAACTAAAAACTCCGAAAAATATGACCAATGTCATGGTGGCCATACGCTAACATTTAAGAAACTAGACATACAAAAAATAATGAAAATACTGTACACATTAGAATACAGTTATGGTGCAAAAAGTTAAAATATTCATGAATTTCCATGACGTGGTCTTAGATTCACAAAAAGTATGCGTATTATACAAAGTAAACTTTGTATGCGCGAAACTCGCTACCATTGTCATGTTTACTAAAAGTCCGTTCTTTCCTTGAGTATGGTGTAATCATGGGGCCCATGCATCTGTGAGGACAGGTAACTGTATCCAAAACTAGTTGAACAATTAAACGATAGCTGGTGGGGTTACGAAGATGGCTCCCACCAGGTTCCGTAAGCTAACAGACAATGACATATACTTATAACAGTGTGGCAGACCATGTCTGTTCGTAATCGCTGTACATATATTATTGCGGGTCTGCATTGCTTGATTTTCAACGACCTCAGAAGTGGGACTAACAACTTCTTCTTAATCCTATTGTATTACTCACAGAAAAAGAAAAAGTGGGGCTGAGATTGAACAGAGGCCAGGTCACAGGGACACATAATGAGATCCTGGTCACATCTAGCTCTGAGGGATAAGCAACCAGCAGAAGTGATAATCCAAGGCAGAATCTGACTAGGTAGTAACGGTGGAAACTAGGGATTATAAGCAAATATGGCTCCATAAATCTAGTTGTTATTAACATGCCATATGCTTTAACTGAGCATTTGCTAAACTCTGCCTCCTCTCTTGTTCTCGTTGTATATACCATCTACTCCTTTTTAACCAGGGTTTTCCTGGCCCTAGTAATACTTGTCAGGTAGTTAAAAAGATCCTGCCTCCCTATCATTGTCAGTTGTGTTTTAACATATTTCAACTATTCAGTACTTTCTGCCTTGTCTAACTTCAGACAGTCATTTATTTCGGGCTTAGTTTCGGGCTTCAGGGCGAGACCAGACTGATATCCATAGCATTAAAGGAGCGAACAAAAACAAGGTATGTTTATTGGTCAGCGCCTAGTTCTTCGTGACAAATGGCTGCTGATACAGACCTAGGTAAGGGTAAGAGATTGCCTGCAAATTTATTCTCTACAACTTGCAGTAGGGAGGGCCTATTTATTACCCATATCCCTGCTCCGTAGGTGGCTGCTGAGACACATCTGGTCTTGTATATGTTAAGCAGCATACCCATTGGGGAAGTTCCGAGTTTCTTAACAAATCTGTGCATTGCTCCCACATTATCTTCGAACTGAGAGCATCTTACCTGGGCCGGATGATTCCAATTGCATGCCTTACCAAATTGTGTACCTAAATACGTAAACGTATTCACTGTTTTCAATCTAGTGCCCGGGATGAAAAAAAAGGTCTCATCTTCTTATTGGAAGTGCTACAAATCATAGTAAAAGACTTTGTTTTGTTGGTTTGTAGCACTAGGGGTCCCATGTTTGCCACAAATCCCTTCTGCAACCTTTGTGGCCCATAGTCGTTCTTGACATAAGGACACAGTCATCTGCGTACATTAATATGGGGATGGCTCTGATCCTTGGAGGATCTGCCACAATTTCTCCAAGATGTTTCTCCAGATCATTAATATATATGCTGAATAGGAAAGGGGTGAGGACACACCCTTTGTGAACTCCCTTATTGATTTTAAAAAAGGGGTGCACTCGCCATTAGTGCCATACCTAACACAGCCCTAAACATCCTCCTGTAGTTTGCTTAGGATGAGCACCAGCCCCACCTCGACGCCCCTGAGAATGGGGTTCAGGTTATGACTAGGGTCTCGGATGTACAGGGTGATATCGTCTGCGTACATTGATATCAAAATCTGTCATTGATTGCATTGTAACGCTTTGTCATTATGATGTTGTCGCAGTCTCGCCGCTAGGGTCTCAGTAGCAATGGCAAACAGTAGGGGCGATAGGGGGCAGCCTTGTCTCGTGCCTCTGGTAATGGGGAATTCCTGAGATAGTCTGCCATTAATCGTTACTTTGACCACCGGCATTTCATATAATATTCTGATCCAAGATATAAATATATTTGGGAAGCTCATTCGTTCCAACACCTGGAACAAATAGTCCCACTCCAGGGAATTGAAGGCTTTAGTGGCATCCAAAAAGATGGCAGCCATAGGCAAGTCTTCATGGACATTATGCATGATAGTAAAGAAAGTGCGCAGGTTGTGCGATGACGCCCTGCCAGGGACGAAGCCCGATTGGTCGGGTAAAATCAGCTTAGGCAGAAGGAGGGTACTGCGTGTAGCTATAAGTTTAGCAAGTATTTTTACGTCACAGTTTAGTAGTGATAAGAGCCTATATGAATCACAACTATTCGCCGGTTTTCCAGGTTTAAGCAATGATGTGATAAGAGCAATGCGCATGGAAGGTGGGAGATGTCCAACCTCTAGTGCGTCCTCATATACTTCCCGCAGAACGGGGGCCATGAAATCAATATACGTTTTATAAAACTCTACCGGGATCCCGTCTAGCCCAGTAGCTTTGCCTGACTGCATGTGCATTATAGCGTTTCGCACTTCATCTACTTCAAACGGGGTAGTTTAAAAGTTCCTCTGTGTGTCGCTCAGCCAGCCCAGGGATATATCCTGCAAATAGTCATGTAATTGGATCTGCCCCGTTCTCGTGGTGGTGTATAATGTGGTGTAATGCGCGACAAAAGCATCTGTGTTGTGTCCCAGTATAATAGTCCATCCGGTCCATCAATCTCTAGTACGGTATTTGGCTGTCACGTCAACTGAATAGTCGTAGCAAGCACCTTCCCTGGCCTGTCACCCTCGCCGTATCTGCGAGCTGTCCAGTGTCGGCCCCTAAATCTAGTCTCTCGTTTGGCCTCATCTGTGTATTCCGTTAGTTTCCCCCTGAGTTGCGATAGGGTTAATCTATCTGGGCATTCCGCCAGCGACCGTTCAAGCGCTTTGAGCTCAGTTTCCAACGTAGTCAGGTGTGTCACTATACTCTTAAGTACCCCCGATCCCTTCGCTATACAAATTCCTCTCAGGGTCACCTTAAAGGCATCCAAGATAGTTTCTACATCCCTCACTGAGTCCTTGTTGCGTTTGAAGAAGTCTAAAATTTCCTCTCGCAATTCCTCCTGAAAAAACGGCGTCTAGGAGCATTGTAGGCTGTAGTCGCCAGGCAGACCTCGGCGGGCCTAGGTCTTGAGCCCTGAATGTTATTTTTACAGATGAGTGGTCGGAGTAAGTCCTGGCTAAGTGCTGTGCTTGAACCAACGCAGGTCAAAGCTGCAGGGATATGAAGATGTAGTCTAGTCTCGCCCAGGACCTAGCCTCCCGTGTAGTAACATGAAGGTGTCTCCATGTGTCGACCAGGTTATATTCCTTGACCAAGGTGCATAGTTCAGTTGTTGCTTTAGTGTAGTGGTGGGGGGCTGGGTGTGACCTATCGATGGTAGGGTTGTGTGCAACGTTAAAATCCCCGCCCCATATTATGCGATCTGGACCTGTACTCATTATTTTGGTCCAAAGGTCCGTAAAGTAATGAGGATCATCAGTATTGGGTCCAAAGCTGCATACCATAGTGACCGCCATGTGTCCCAGCCCCCCCCATAATATATAATATCGTCCCTGCGTGTCCTGTGTGCCTCCAACCAAAGTAAATGGCGTGCCTTTTATGATAAGAATTGCTGTTCCTCTAGCATAATTTGAATAAGAGGAAAAGGCTGTATGAGCCGCCCATCTACAGGCAAAGGTGTGATTAGTGTTGGGTTTAAAATGCGTTCCCTGCAGAAAGGCAACATGCACAGCATGATGATCCAAGTATGCCAATACTTGTCGCCGCTTCAGCGGGTCTCCTAGCCCACGCACATTCCATGTGATAAGGTTAAAGTCAGTGTTTGCCATGTATCATGTGTTTCATATTGACATCAATACTTGCCTGTCAGACCCATCCGTGCAGAACACCTAATTGTAGTATAACACGTATTAGGCCCCTGTAATGTTCCATCAGTCCTGTTGTGTCCCACCTTCCATGAAACGCATGTGTTACAGAAATAGACAGTACTCAAGTGTGTAAATCTCGAATGTACCATAAGAACAACCCGTACCCCCCCCACACCCTTCCAGTCAGTCCCGTACCTCTTCCCTGATTCTTTCAACAGTCATCCAAGTCTTGTAGTCATCATGCAACACATTCCCCTCAGATCCACCCCCCTCCCACTGAAGCATCCCCAACCTGCCAGCATACGTTACCCTCCCTAAAAACCTACTCCCAAACAATTGAACAATCATACCCCAAAACAATACCAAAAGCATTCCCTTAAGTAACACAGTACAATATCGGGGTATACCCGCAGGGGGACAGTCTAGAGAGCAACACCAACACTGCCTTCCCCTCAAGCCCATGGACCTGTGCTCCCTGTGGGCTTTTTACGAGGGAGGGTAGTGGGGCCCAGAATACGTTACCACTGGATGAACAGCATTCTTCCCATGTCACAGGCAACAGTTAATCTCAGCCGTAGCACAACACCGGAGTCGTTGGTGAATACCAATCATACCCCGCATAGGCGGGTAATCGGTCAGTCACATAGATCAGTCCTCTTCGTCTTCGTGTGGGTCAGCATTTTGTTGCGCTTCACCGCGTCCATTACCTCCCCGATGCGGTCTTTTCAGCGAGCGTAGATAATCTTCGACCTGTTGTGGGTTTGTGAAGAATCTTTGCTTCCCCTGATGCGTCACTTGCAGTTGTGCCGGGTACAATAATGCATAATCAATCTGTGCTGCGCGCAGTTTTTTTTTCACGTCAATGAATTTACCACTTTCCTCCTGTACCATTGGAGTGAAATCCGGGAAGATCGAGAAGGACACTCTGTTGTACACCAGATTTTGTTTGGTGCGCGCTGCGCGGGGTGCCACATCGCGGTCACGATAATTTAATAGCCGAGCGATGATGGGCTTAGGAGGTGCACCAGGTTTCGGTCGGGGCCCAAGGGGTCAATGTGCGCGCTCTACAATCAGTTTCGTGGAGAAAGCCTCAGCTCCAATAGATGTCAGGAGCAACTTTTCAATGTAGTCTTCCATGCGCCCAGTGTTGGTGGATTGCGGCACACCCGTTACGCGGATGTTATTGCGTCTACTGAGGGCTTCCAAATCTTCGTTCTTTGAGGCAATGACGCGGAGCAAGTTTTCCATCCGTGCCAGCTGTGTCGTATGACCCGTAGTGGTGTCTTCATTGTCTGAAATGCGCCGTTCGAATTCTGTGAGCTGCTTTTCATGTTTGTCCACTTTGTGCACCATTGCGTCTAGTCGTGAGGACATGCGGTCTACTTTTTCAACTACTGTGGCAAATCCTTGTCTCATTCCTGCAGAATCTGCCTCATGTCAAGGTCTGAGGACGGTTCGCTGGAGCCCGGTCTGTTGGTTCCATCCGTTTCTGCATCATCAGAGTTCGGCTTAGACCCTTTTTTTACCGCTACATCAAAGTTGATCTTAGGCTGCCTGGTGTCTGGTTTCCCCATAGCTCCGCTACTCTCGAGTGGTCTACAGGCAATTGTGCGTGAGCAGATTGCAGTTGTCAGCAGTGCCTCACTTCCAGCGCGCAAATTGTCGCAATGGTTGGCCAGTAGTGCCTCGGTTTAGACCAGCAGCTCTGTTACACTTGGACACATCAAAGCAGCCCCAGTTGTGTGTCCCTATCGGTATAGGATCCAGGCAGCTAGCGTGTGATCGCGCTTATGCGCCTCCACCTCAGCAGGGGGGGGGGGCTTGTAATTAGAGCTCAGTCGCGCCTTCGTACTCGGCACAATGCTTCTCCCAAGGGGCAACTGGCGCATTGATTCTTCAAGGAACTTGAGGCTTCTATCGCTAAAGCCTTGGTGAGCAGTTGACGGTGCAGAGCGCTGTAGGATCTAATGGCTGCAGTGTCAGCAGGGGGGGGGGGGAGTCCGCGATGCAGGGCGTGTCTCTTGCTGTGAATAGCCGTTGACCGGGCACAGATATCACAGCGCTTGGTGGGAGTCACCAGTGTATCAGCGCTGCTAGTGGGACGTCTCGGTAGATCCTACCACATGTAGTGTTGGCGGTGCTTCGGACCGCGGCCCCACGGGCATCTCCACGCCACACTCAGCAAACAATTAACGCCTCCTAGCGTCGGCAGTGTAAGTGCCAATACATGACCAGATGATCAAGGCCGTAGTTCTCTTTGGCGGGTGTAGTCCCCAGGTGCAGCGGTCACAAACGCCTCGTTGCTCGCGGCCTCCAGGCTCCGCCCCCACAGCAGCAGCCCCAGGCAACACGGCCTACCCTCCGCATGCCAATCCCCGGCCTCGCGTACCTTAGGCAGCCGCCTGTTGCGAACCGTGGAGGACCAGGGCAGTCTCGGCGAAACGTTCCAAGGCACGTAACTTTTGAAGACTGGTCAGGACGCGCCTCAAAGTTTCACCGGAGCTGGGCAGCCGCTTAATGCATAAAAAGGTGCACTTAAATGAACGTTCACTCCAGTGTAGCAGGATAAATTACGGATGTGAAGTTCCGGGCAGCAGAAGCCTCACCAAAAGGCGGCCATGCTGCTCGTGCGCCCTCTTGCACCCTCCTTCTTTCAGTGCAAGACTTTGTATGACAAATGTCCACATAGAATGCTCACCTGTGAACTATGCACCCTAAAACGTTGAGGGTGCACGCATGCAGCCTCAACATCAAATGCATCTGTCTGCTCCTTTTACTGCACCTGAGTGAATCACTCCTGTGTTTGACACAGATATTTACTTCAAGACCTAGTAAGCGCATAGAATGATGATGAGTTTATGACAATAAGGCGCATTGTGAAGGAACTTCAAAGGTGAATCTTCCTTTTAGCCTCGTAGACGTTTTTAAGAAACTGGAAATATATGCACACCTTTTCTACTATAACAATGTCAAAACAGCTTAAATTGAACTTTCTTCACAACCACTGACACTATAAGAAGGCTTTCTTTGCACTCCGGGTGTGTTTTGTAACGCTGGGTCACCATGGAAGGTATATGTCTAAATTTACCTTACCATGAGGAGTACATCCCCTTCATGGCTTGCTCCTCGTCGTTCCATCGGGCCGGATTCTTGTACTTGCATGCCCGGCCTAGACACATCATCAAAAACTGCATGTGTCCAGGGATTACATGCCGCAAATGCTCGCCCACTTTAGTGTCCTTCGGCTGAAATGATGAAGTAGGGCTTCACGTGAGGTGGCTTGGTCTGCTGATATTCAGCTGGAAACCTTAAGGTCTCAGATTGGACCCAGTCTTCATCCTTCCAAAGCCAATAAATGAGTACCAAGGCATGGAATAAGATTGTTGGTTATTACACCATTGCCAGACAACACTGGTAGAGGGCACGTAAAAATTAACTTATCTTTATTATAAGCCTTGCACAACTTGTGCCTCATTAGAGTTATCAAGATACTGCTCGAATGAAGACAAATCTATCACATAGGGCGAAAGAACAGAAATAATTTCAGGAAAACAAACCCCTTTAGTTCCCACTCTCTGTTTTAGAGAGTAAAGACCAATAACTGTGTGTAGTGGTCTCCGCACGTCATCAAGCACTGCATGTGTCTTGGGATTACATGCTGCAAGCGCTCGCCCATTTTAGTGTACTTCGAGGTTTGGTACCTTAAAATTAAAACAAGCAGCCGCAATTGCCCCACTTGCGCACGTCGTCCTGCGTACAGTAGAAAAAAGAAAATAGTGCTTATAAACTAAGAAACACGTACCGTGTAATGAAGTAAAGGGGCCAGAAGCCATGGGATGTCACAAAAGAAGAAAAGGTGGTACTAAGGTGAGACTAACAAACCGATTATTGAATCAGAAGATTGCGATGGCGAAGGACAAAGACAGAAGCCAATGACAAATATGGGCGGAGAGTGGGCGGGCTTCTCTTCCATACTCTACTACAGCAGCTCGCCAGAGCAGCACTTGCGTGGTGACTCAGGCTCGACCTAAAAATGTGATAACCTGCATCACAAACCAGGTTTTCAAATAAGAGACTTAATTGAATGTGTCATATGTTTGTAGAAGCACTAGCTGCTTATTTTCTTTAACTTGAAATTATTTTATTTAAACTACAATTATTTCTGTAATAATGCTTGAGTGAAAGGGAGTTAGGCTTTTGACAAGTAAGCCAAAAGCACATTCAGTAAGTTCCAACATTTCCCTAATTTCGTATCACTGTCTTAATGCAATATATGCATAATGAGAAAGTAACACATTTTACTCCTAGAGATGAGAATCTTTTCCATTCCTCACATAGATAAGTTAAGATGTACAAAACAAAATATGAGTTTATACTTATTCAAGCAGTACTCTTAAACAGTACTTTAACAATCAGAATTATGTTTTCATAATACCATTGAATTCCTAAGAATACTTCTGTGTATTCAGTTCAAACCTCAGTCCAAAAATGTCAACTGTCGCCACGGTTTTCTACGAGGTCTGGCAATAAGGTTCTGGCTGTAGCAGCAGTGACAATTGCATTACTAAGATGGTCTAGAATACGAAGAACATATACTCAATAACTTCAAAATGGCCTCCGCCATTTACAAAAATTATGAAAGTTCCCTGGCTTCATGGGAAATGCACTTTTATGAATTATGCTCAGACACATCGAGCAGCAACTTCATCCTTTATAGATACAAAGCAGCGCCAACACATATTGCAAGTGCAGGTTACAGATCAATAAATATTGTCTCCCTGAGTTGAGTCTAAACCCCCACCAACTCTCATCTAGAAAGTAAAGAACCTTGGTGTCTGGTTACCTCAGATATATCTTTTTAAATATTCAGTGTACAATCCACAAAGCCAGAAGGGTAATGGACTGACTTACTTGATAAGCCTGATTAAGCCTTTTATTTTTTATTTTTTGGGGGGCTAAATAAAAAAATACTCAATAAAATATACAATGCAGTATGGACCTCATCTGAAAGAAAGAAATTGCAGGTAATTCTTTAGTTGGCCAAAAATTGCCACACCTTTGAAAATGTGATATAACCAATAGTTCTTACTGCATAAAACACATTCAAATTGCATGACTTCATTTTAACTAACCAAAACTTGAACAATTGGAACTTGCTCATACTTCCACGGCTGTATAATCAATGAATATGCAATTAAGATAGCGATAGATATGGACATTCTTCTTAAGTGTCTATCCTGTTCAGATATGTGGTGGAATACATGAATCTAAATTAATATAACAATTAATCTGAGAAGGTATACATTTACAGATTTCTTCCTTATAAAGTACAAAGCTAGTACAGGCCCCTAGAATGTGCCACCAATATCCAACTGTATCAGTTTAGCATCTAAAAATAGATGAAATTGCACAATACAATACATTTAGAACGTGTTGAACAAAGTAAAACAGATGAAATTGCACATACAATATATTTAGAACCTTTTGAATATAGTAAAGCATCTGTTTGTTATATAGGCATATACATTTAAAGTTGGTTCCTCGAAATGATGCGTAAGTATACTGAGAAATCTTTATCCATGTTTCATGTGATATAATTACCTTAACCTATTTATCCCACCTGTCAAAAAAAGTCTATTAACCTTTTCTCATGTATATCTTATTTATGTTTCCTGTCTCAACAACCAATACCCTGCATAGCCTCTGCAAATAGCATTTTAAACAGATCTTGTGAAAAAACCTTAGTGGGGTGTAATTAAGAATTTAAAAAAGATTTAATTTACTGAAAAGTAACCAAAACTATTATTTGGTGCATCACCCCGTATCTTCTTCAATTCATTTAAAACCTCTCATGTAACAAAGTCTGTAACAAACGTAAATCCTAATTTTCCAAGTTCTTGATAAGAGATTGTTATCCATACATCACCATATCCGATTGCTATCCTTACATCATCATGTGAGAATTTGCTAAAAGCAAGGAGATATCCTAATTTTGAGACACTGTTGAACCTAAATTGTATTCCATGGAGATGAGAGTCGAAATTGTACTTTTTTCATTTTAAGCCTGGCATGGGTAATTACAGATGTGTAGAAGACCATCAATCCGATAATTCAATTCAGTCCCATTGAAAAAGTCTTGAAAGTACCTGCACAATTAAATCCTATTTCCTTCAAGACCAAGCCGCAACCTCTCCATACATGGAGATAATCACACACAGAAATGAACCCAATACAGCAATAAAGTTTTTTTGTGAAGGAATCAGCTTAACATTGAGCTGACTGCTGTATAATGTAATTCCCCAGTAGTCACACATGTGCTGTTATCAACAAGCACTTTCATATCATTAGATTACCATCATAGTAGATGACACCAACATAGATACTGTTGGCTCTAGAGGCTACCCACATTCAAAGCCCTTACACACTGCCTGATAATCCTTTCAACAAAAATACGTCAAACAAATATAAATACAAAATTACCACCTGTACACTGTTTGCCACGAAATCCGGAGATCATAAACAAAGCGGTCCTCATTTTGGAGCTAACCACAGGATGGGGTAATCTGCAAGTTTTATTAGGCCTGTCAGCAACATTCAACATGTTGGACCTCACTACTACCAACAATAACTTTAATCACTGGCTAACTTCTCCTTCCCTGCACTTACACACTTCTTTTTGTCCTTCTATGAATGTGACAAAAGCTGCAATGGGTTTGTTCTGTCATCATTCCTGCAGTGCCAACCTAATAGAATCTATCTCACCAATATATACCCTTATATGGAAATAATTACAGACATTCTATGAGACAACCACATTCACTCATGAAAGGCAAATGTGCCATTATCTCCTTGTGGCTGGATACAAATGAATAATAAACAAAGTAGAATAGCCTCTATCATGGCCTAAAAGAAGCTGCTAATCCCATAGTCTTTACAAAAACAGAGCAGACAAAACATAACAAATCTCCGAGTTTAATTGAATTCTGACTTCACAAGAAATCCAGTGGCCAACTAAAAGGGCTGTAGAAAGTCCCATTCCTCCTCAGTTGTGGCCCTTGTGGTAGGCTTGTCTAGACAACATATGGCTAGACTATTTGAACCCCCACAGTTGCAGGGCTGACTGCTTTCAAAATCCAGACACTTCAGAAAATGCAGATTGAGTTATCTTTAACCAATGGAAGTGCATCTCAGAAGTGTACACTGGCATTGTCTATTACTTTGAAAAGGACAGGAAAAAAACAATATTTATCAATGTATGTTTTTATCCTTTTCATAGGATTCTGAACTTTCACTAGAATATTCCAATCTAGGCCTAACTGTATAGAGAGAGTTGGTGAAGACTGATGGGGGTCATAGGGTGCCTATACACAGAGGGAGTGTTGGACTATTATTTACAAGTTTCATTGGTATGATACATTTGAGATGAATAATGCATCAGAGATTTTCTCAAATAAATTATAGAGCAGACATTTAGTTGAAATATAACTGGTAAAGGGATGAAGTCATTTCTGACTGGTTTAAAGGACTCATTAACTGTCCGTTGTATTTTCATGTAAGTGTATGTGGAAAGCTAAACAGGTATATTAGCTGAAAGCCAGCACCTGTAAAAAAGTATCTTAGTTATCGACCACAGGTTGTGAACCCCTAAAAATATTCACCTATTTATTGCACTCTGAAACTCTAAAATATATGTCTAACTTCATGCATTGACAAGGGACCTAAGACTATTAATTGAATGGAATGGTCACCGACTGAATTAGGAAAATCCAGAATTTTTTTGCTGAAACCTAGACATTATTTATTCCTAAATTTCAGACTTTTTCTCAGATTTGCTGCCTACTTCCCTTCTCCTGATAGTCAGAGCGGTTTGTTCACATTTTGCACCATACCATGAAATTAGTACACATGCTATAACACATCTTAATATCATGTTACTATCTCAAAAGTCATAAATTAGTTATCGCTTACTGTTATTCTCTTCATGTCCAACTGACGGAGCTGCAGCATGTGGCAGAGAATGGTTTGCTTGTACCATGACTCCTGGGCTATAGGATTGCCATCAAGGGTGATGTCCCAAAGGGAGGTGGAATCGGAAAGGCACAGAATATCTTGAAAACTAAAAATAGAAAAAAAATACATGCAAATGAAATTAATTTGCAAATCAACTCATTTTTTAATTATGAATTTATTAAGTGTAGTATCTTTTTCACTATTCCACAAACGATATCTGCAAATATAAGGTGGATTATTTGCATTCACCTGTTTTCCATGCTTAGTGTTTCAAGGTCATTCGGTTTGGAACAACCCAAAGCTTGGACGGAAATAGATATGGCAATATTTGTCTGCATTTTGTGTGCTTCTGCAACAGAGACATTGGTAGTGCTCTGGAGTAATGATGTGAGAAGCTGCGCAGGAGTTCCTCCTCCCTGCACCATAGAGAATCAGTGGAGAAGATGGCATAAAGAGATCTGAGGATGCTAGTGAAATTGACACGAGGATTGATTGTTCAAGGGACTTGCCAAAGAATGGATAGCCAACTGCACATCCAATAGCTTTCTGAGGCGTGTAGGATTGGAAAATAGTTAGGGAATTCTAATAACATTTTAGCCATTGTGATAATCATAAGGCAAATACATAGATATTAGGTAGGACTAGATGAATCTAATAAAGTAAATTGGGGTGTGTGATATAAAATATTCAAGGTATTTCTGATATTGACCTTATTCTATATTATGACTACTGAGATAACAATTATATTTACCATCATCCTGATACATAGGATTTATGTCCAAATAGTACTTTATATATAAACTGTATTTGTACAATACCAACAGTTGTGTGTAGCCACTATTTCTAGGAGCCAGGGAAGGAATCTACATCCAAATACAAAATGCCCCCTGCAGATTAGAGTTACTCTGACAGGGCTGTCTGACTCTCAATGCTTCTTTTCTAAATGAGCATAACATGTTGAAGTGATAAATGAAAGATACTTATCTGTTCCCCTTTCCTTTGAAGAGGGTATGCTTACGGCTTAGAAATACCTGGGTGTGCTACCTGAAAGTGCCGTACATCAGATCGACAGGGACATAATACTAATATTTTTCTGTGTCTGCGCCTCAGCCTATATTGCCGCACCCTATAACAGTTTGCAGTGTCATTAGGCTAATACAAAGATATACAAGTTTATACATCTGTATACCTTTTCAAATGAGAACGTATCTATAAATACCTAATTGTCTTTTTCTCTGTGTGCCATAATATAGACAAAAACATAGCAGATAGAAGCAAAACTACTGATAAAATACATATCAATGTAAGTTTCATATATTATTATGAGATCATAGATTAAAACCTTAAAAACGGAGAAGATAACCTAGAAGTAATCCATTATTAAACAAGACCCTATAATCTACAACAACAAATTAAAAAGCCAAGATAGAACTAAAATAAGCAACAAATGACACTAAGCAAGTGGCCATTTTAGAATATTAAGTCGATCTACATGCTAATTGTTGTTTATGTTTATCCATTTTCAAAACAGAACACTATTCTAGCGATCCCAAAAAGGTTCTAAGAGCAAAACATCCTCCATCAAAAATTAAAATGCACTCCTTGCAGCCCTGCACAACATTTAAAAAATGTTGGTGGTGCACCTCCCTTTCTAGGGTCACCAGAGGAAAAAATAAAAAATATTATGTCCAAGAACATTATAGGGTGCTCCCAAGCTACAGCAGTGAATGTGAAATGAGTGGCTACTCTGCTCACTTTACATTCACCTTTTTTTCTTTTTTAATTTATATGGGGATGTGGCATGCAGTCCCCTCCCTAACCCCTCTATAGGCCCCAGGGGCCTCCTTCCCCAGGTCAAACGTCTTTTTGTAAGAGTAGGGTGGTGAAGGGCCCCCTCCCAGAGCCACTTAAGGGCCCTGGGAATGGGCCCATTCCACGGGGCCGATTTGGGGTTTTTGCGGAGGGTGTGTAGTGCCCTCACCCCACCGAGCCTCTTATGTGCCCGAGTAGCCCATCCCCAGGGCCAAAGCATTTTTTGGGGCACTGCGTGTGGGGCCCCACTCACCTTCCGTCAATTGGCCCGGAGAATCCCATCCCTGAGGGCCAATTGAAGCAGTGCCTCAGAGACCCAAACCATTAGGACACTGTATTTCCCCGCCTGCAAGAAAACAAGCATGGAGAACTTAAACTTCCTGCCCATGCTCTTGCAGGGAATTCAGCTGCTTCCACCAAACAGGAACAAACAGCTGGAGCGCACTCCCACTGCACTGCACCGCACGGATGGGGAGCCGGCAGGGGCCACAGTTGAGCACTGGGGCCCAACAAAACTTAGTATTGTAGACCCGAGGGATGGGGTCCATCGAGCCTGTTAATGGCCCGAGGAAAACCACATGGCTTCACCACTAAAAATCAATGCGACCCCGGGGGATGAGGTCCCTCGGGCCTCTGCAAAGTGCGAGGCGCCCGTCCCTAAAGATTACATTGGCGTCCCTTCGCAGCATGGCCACTGAAGAAAACAAAGGTTAAAGTAGCATTATTGTTAGGAAATGTGAAAATGTCAGTTAAAACATGCTATTTTAAACAAACAAAACCACTGAAAACCACTGTAATTTACCAGTTATAGTTATCTCAATTAATTATAACTCGTGCCCTAAAGTAACAAAAACTCTCTTCCCCAACATGCACTATTACCTCACACATTAAATCTCTCAAGACATGTTCTATGACAATATTGATAACGTCACTGCAACTTCTGAAATGACATCATTGATAACAACACTGTGCATGGCGGGAGGCATAATTTACATTTTCAGGTACATGAATCACTGTCGTTTTTAAATGTCTGTATTCAACAAAGCTACCAAGTGTGGTGGACCCAAGTTGTATGACACCTTCATCCGGTTTTGTCTTTTAAGAATAACTCTGTGACTTGTAGTTTTGAAGTTTGCAAAATAAGAAATTGATTGTCTATGACAACAGGAAGGGATGGGGTGTGCTCGACAGAACTGATACTAGTGATTGCGGTGGTGAGAGGGCAGGAGTGGAGAGGGTTAGGGGTAAATCATAAACAGGTGGCCATAT
Source organism: Lissotriton vulgaris (assembly GCF_964263255.1). Classification (NCBI taxonomy): domain Eukaryota; kingdom Metazoa; phylum Chordata; class Amphibia; order Caudata; family Salamandridae; genus Lissotriton; species Lissotriton vulgaris. Next base: position 2,122,658,465 of record NC_141687.1, on the reverse strand, counting down.
TTAAGCCTGTTGCAAAGCTGCAGGGAAATCAATATTGGTAAGATTGTCCACAGGAGCATGATAACTGCTTTCCAGGTGTGACTATAAATCTAAAGGAGATGTCTGACTGAGGAAAGGAAATATGATAACAGAGGATACAATAAAGGAAGCTAATGGAAGCCACAAATAGGCAAATCTGCCAACTCTATGACATCACAGGCATTGTCTCAAGTCTTGGGCTTAAAACGGACTAACACTGCTATTGGGAGTGGTGGTCTAATTAGCTCAATGGGGGAACTTAAGACTACAACACCCAGAATGCAGTATGTCACCATAATAAAGCTCATAACAGGAAAAATTGTCTGTGATGGCATGAAATGAGGGCCCACCATATCAAGGTCCAAAGTGCAAGGAACACAGCAGTAGCAGTGGTGATTGCCCGTATCCCCGTATTATATATAATTTAATCAAAAAGAGGCTAGCTGAGGTGGGGGGGGGAAAGGGTTGTTTAAACAATATTCTAGTTTAAAGGTATTTGTGACTCAGTTTTGTTTTGTCAGACGGTTGTGGCACCTGGTAGGTGTGCTCATGAAGCCCTCACCCACCAACCTAGTTGGTGGCATGCTTCGTCATCGGGCCCACCCAGTGACACCTAACGTGTCCCGGGTGTGCTACGACGCCTGGTGACAGCGGAGCAGGTATATCACTGTGTGTGCGGTGAAGAATGTTTTGAATGTGAGTTTAAAACGGCTTGGCGGGGGTCCCAGTACCCGAAGGTAGGACAGACTTTAATACCTGGGCCTCCGTCAGCGGTTAAAAATAAGGCAGGTGGACGTTAGAGGCGAGTTACGACCTCCCACGTCCTTAGTACGTCAACATGTTTCAGCCAGTGCCTTATGGATAAGCTGGCTTTCTTCAGGACGATTAAAAAGTGTGTGTAATTAAAACTAGTGGATGTGTGATACAGACTATGTGTCTACACGCCCTAAAGTGTATCTATGTGTGAGAGGGGGGATTCCCTTCTCAAGACCACGCTAGTTTTAAGGATTAAGTCTTCAAGGTTATTGAAGAGGCAAAGTAGTTGATCAGGATTACTGACCAGAGCTTGCTGTGGACCTGTAGTGCCTTCTTCGACCCCGGTTCTGCGACCCCCCCCCCCACCTCAGCTAGCCTCTTTTTGATTAAATTATACTAAATGGTATTACCCACTGGCACTACAAATTCAGAGGTGCAAATGGGGGAACGTTTTCTTGAACTGACTGTGTGGCAGGGATTGTGCTCAGGAACAGAACTATGCTTGGGACCATAGAACATCAGTATGTGGGGACTGAGTCACCATACCACCTTAGTGTCTATGAGCCGAAGGCCAACTAGCTGTAGTGCCTCATTGCCCTCCTAACCTTACCAGAGAGAAAAGTGAGTTGGCACCCCAGAGCACAACACTCTTGACCCTCTCAGGGATCACGCTAACAGGACACACCCTTTCGTTCTCTCACTCATACTTGTCCACAATAAGATAAACAAGAGACACAAAAGAAGTTTAGAATATTTATTTAAGGTATTGTGCTCTAAGATGCAGTATTAATGCCACAATTCGAAAACAAATGCAAATTAACATGGTTAACAACCCATATACCATTTAAAAAAACATGTCATGTTATAGGACAGATTGGCCTAAATCCCCTCCCACTTACTAATGAAGTTGTGGACCTCGTACCTTAGCATACACAGATGGACGGTGGGACAGCACTCCCTGTTCAAGAACGCTCGCTCAGTGTGTTTTCTTAAACTCTTCTGCTCAGTTATATAACAAAATGTGTGTGTCCACAAACAGGAGCTTGATTTGATTAATTGATTTGTAAAGCGCACATATGCCCAAGGACGTCTTGGCGCTGGAATTAGCAGGAACGCTGAAGTTTGGCAGGATCTGGTGATACTAATACAATATATGAACAAGTCAGTTGGCGAATGACCATGTTTTCAGCAGTCTTCTGAATGACATGAGCGACGTGCTGTTCTTTATCGGGATTAGTAAGCGGTGCCAGGTCTTCGCTCTCCTTAATAGGAAGCTTCTGCCCTCGCCCCCCCAGCGAACCTGCTTGAGCTGGCCTTAAATTTCCGGCTGGCATATACCTTTTATGATGTGTCCTCAGATACAGTGGTCCTTTCCTTTACCCGGTAGGGCATTACATGCTAGCAAAATAAATGTAATTCTTTTTTCCACTGGGAGCCAGTGGAGGTCTCTCAATCTATGGGAATTCAGCTGCATTCTCGTGTTATGTCTAGGAGCTAGTGTCTGAGCAGAGAGAATAAAAAGGGGCATAGTTGGTTGACCTTGTCTAGCGTGTTCAGACGAAATGCCAGGAAAAGAATGAAATGCAAAATCATATACAGGTTTCATGTGAAAGTACAATATGATACAAAAGCAAGCACATTTATATAGCAACATGTGCACAAAGAAATACGGCCTACAATATGCACAACTAGGCTAACATAGAGACACTACAATGGGCCATGCAGGAAACACACAACTGCTGCAAAAGGCAATTTGCTGGAGGATGTATGTGACGTCTGCAACTGAATAGCTAATATAGAAGATGTGCAATTTAGAGTTATTAATTTGGGAGGTACTCCACCAATTTCATAAACAATAGTTGGCTAAGTCAAAATGCAGTTTCAACGTGAAAACCTTACTCAACCCTTGGTCACGGTGAAGTATGCACCAAGCTTTTTCCCAGAAAAATACATGTTAAGATATTTAGTCAACAATAAAGCAATATGAAATTAGCAAACAACTATTATAAAAGTACAAGCAGTTTTAGTAAAAATAAACAAGAATAAAATAAACATAATAAGTCAGAAATGGTTAAAACATACTTATGGGTACCAGAGAGATGATTTTTTAAGGTCTGTATTCCAGAAAATAGCAAGCAAATCAATGGAGGGAGTAAGCCTTGGTGGCTCACCCCAATTATGATACCTTAGCCCTTCAAAAAAAAATTATATTTCAAGGAGGCAAGTCAGGATGCTGTAACCAACAGGGGCTCCTTGAGATAAGACCGTCTCCGCTGCAGTCCAGTAGTAGCCTCAAACTTTGCTTGAAATACTTGTGATACAATTTGTGATTTTTTTTGGGGAGCCTGGGTGCCTTGTTGAGGTCTGCCATAGTCATTCAAACTACAATGACCTAGTCCAAATAAGGCATTATTTTTAGTTCCTTTAGTAGATGTACAATGCGTTGCTAATATTTACAACTAACTCCCCTATCTTAAAGGTTCACGGGGTACAAAGTACATCCTAGACATGCCCAATATAAAAATAAGCCTTGGTCCCTTATCAAACAGTCGTGAACATCGACAAAACACACCAAAATGTCTTTGTGAAAAAAGTGTGTGAAAGCGAGATGACCCCTCACAGGCGAAGCACCATTGGGGAACCTGGTAGGCACTCACCAGTGTTGCCCTGTTCTCATCATCGGCAGTCATCAAGCTTTTAAATGAAATGTGTCCAAAACAAACATAGAAGTGTGTGTGACAATAAAGTGCAGTGGAAACACTGTGTACAACACAAATAATACAGACAGTGTAACACACAAACAAATGATAAACTGCACGTATCTGTGACCTTTATTCTATTCCTTCGTGCAGATTATCTGATAAAAAAAGCTGGGCGTGGCTATTACCTATAGAACGGAAAAACAAGCAAAACGTCCCTAGACGTTGGGGGTATACCCTAAGGCGTTAAGATGACCCAGCCAAGGGGACTTGGGGGATATCTACGCTTTCAGAGACAAAATTATATTTCTTAAGTCAACATACAGTAACTCAATAGAGGCCAACAGTCAGTGTAGGAACCCTGTGTACAATTCACATTAGTTAAAAAAACTATAATCTTCACCAGTGTTAAAAATCAACAGTTTATTATTAAAAAAATACAATCTTACAATCCATTAAGAAAAATTTATACAATCAAATACACATTTTAAAAAACCAAAAAGTCGACGCGGCGTTTCGGTGTCTTGTATCAATGGTAACACCTTCTTCAGGACGGGGTTTTTTAAAAAAAAATCTCTAAAAAAATAAGATTACAGAAACATAGTCAACAGAGGCCTATTATACACTGACGTTAGCTTAACTCTAGATGTCACATTTAAAAAAAACCTTGCACATTCAATTAGACATTAGTGATCTCTACATTCAGACTTGTATGCAGAAAAAGACAAAAACTTTTTTATACATTTCTCACAATTATGAATACTAGTCTAGATATCGACATTCCTCTGGTCTTTTCTACATAGGACCTCGATATACATTTGTCACAGATATTAACATTTATCCTAAAATAACATAGATGTTACTTAATCGGGTTGTTTCTACACAAGACATAATGTTTTCTTGGATTGCAGATAACATTTGCCAAAACAGGATTACCTATAAGGTCCTCTAGAATCTCATTGTTATGCATTATATTCACTGTCTAAATAAGGTGGTCATTTTTTACACACTGAATTTATCAACCTACCTCAAATATTTTGAGGGATTCGGGGCATATGGGATATCTTGAGGATGCAGTTTTTTTCAATCATTAATCTGCCTCTCCTAGACTTTTCTTCCTTGGATGGAATTTGGCAAAACTTATTCCACCTGGGGGGTAAGTTTCATAGTTCAGGTTATACCCAATAAGTACTATACTAACTATGCTTATTACTGGGCGACATATACAGAGGTTCATTACCTGGATATTAAAATTCATATACGTGGTCAGTGCTGTATCAGGGGTGACCACCGTATGTCTTTTCAACTTTACAACATGTTTCTGCAAATGGACAAAAATACATTGTTTTTTTTGTTAAATCGAATGTTGAAACAAAGAACTTGAGTCTTTTAATTAATTAAAATTCCATCCAAGGAAGAAAAGTCTAGGAGAGGCAGATTAATGATTGAAAAAAACTGCATCCTCAAGATATCCCATATGCCCCGAATCCCTCAAAATATTTGAGGTAGGTTGATAAATTCAGTGTGTAAAAAATGACCACCTTATTTAGACAGTGAATAGGTAATCCTGTTTTGGCAAATGTTATCTGCAATCCAAGAAAACATTATGTCTTGTGTAGAAACAACCCAGATTAAGTAACATCTATGTTATTTTAGGATAAATGTTAATATCTGTGACAAATGTATATCGAGGTCCTAAGTAGAAAAGACTCGAGGAATGTCGATATCTAGACTAGTATTCATAATTGTGAGAAATGTATAAAAAAGTTTTTGTCTTTTTCTGCATACAAGTCTGAATGTAGAGATCACTAATGTCTAATTGAATGTGCAAGTTTTTTTTTAAATGTGACATCTAGAGTTAAGCTAACGTCAGTGTATAATAGGCCTCTGTTGACTATGTTTCTGTAATCTTACTTTTTTAGAGATTTTTAGAAAAAAAAAACCCCGTCCTGAAGAAGGTGTTACCATCGATACAAGACACCGAAACGCTGCGTCGACTTTTTGGTTTTTTAAAATGTGTATTTGATTGTATAAATTTTTCTTAATGGATTGTAAGATTGTATTTTTTTAATAATAAACTGTTGATTTTTAACACTGGTGAAGATTATAGTTTTTTTAACTAATGTTGTGAATTGTACACAGGGTTCCTACACTGACTGTTGGCCTCTATTGAGTTACTGTATGTTGACTTAAGAAATATAATTTTGTCTCTGAAAGCGTAGATATCCCGGAAGTCCCCTTGGCTGGGTCATCTTAACGCCTTAGGGTATACCCCCAACGTCTAGGGACGTTTTGCTTGTTTTTCCATACTTGTTAACCCGGTCCCTTACTGGTTCTTAGGGTACCTCCCTCCTTGTGTTGTGAGTATTACCTATAGAACCACACACCACTCTCCAACATGTTTCATTGCCGTGCAACTTGATGGCAATTTCTTCAGGGCATTAATTATTTAGCCACTGCATTGAAGCTGGACACATCATTCTTCATGACCCCACAAGGCCAATGTGACTCCTACCGTCTTAGTTTGCAGTCAAACAAGACATGCGCACCTTGGCACGCTGGGGAAGAGGAATGAGAAGTTACATATTTTAAATAATGTTATTCTGGAACTGGTGATGATCAGCACGTCATGAAAAGAGGCATGGTAGCCAAAGGAGAATCGCGTATCACCGGTCAAACAGCATCTCAATAGAGACAGTGCGTTGTTGTGGAAGGAGCCGGAGCAGGGACAACAAGCTCCAGAGGGCTGCGGGGGCTGTGAGAGACTATCGTCCCTCCCCTCGACACCGGGGGAACTTGGAAATACCTCTTGAGCCTCCCGCTTCGCGGGAGATGCTGCGTTGTTATGGAAGGAGCCGGAGCAGGGACAACAAGCTCCAGAGGGCTGCAGGGGCTGTGAGAGACTATCGCCCCTCCCCTTGAAACCGGGGGAACTTGGAAATACCTCTTGCGCCTCCCGCTTTGTGGGAGACGCTGCGTTGTTGTGGAAGGAGCCGGAGCAGGGACAACAAGCTCCAGAGGGCTGCGGGGGCTGTGAGAGACTATCGCCCATCCCCTCGACACCGGGGGAACTTGGAAATACCTCTTGCGCCTCCTGCTTCGCGGGAGACGCTGCGTTGTTGTGAAAGGAGCCGGAGCAGGGACAACAAGCTCCAGAGGGCTGCGGGGGCTGTGAGAGACTATCGCCCCTCCCCTCGACACCGGGGGAACTTGGAAATACCTCTTGCGCCTCCCGCTTCGCAGGAGACGCTGCGTTGTTGTGGAAGGAGCCGGAGCAGGGACAGCAAGCTCCAGAGGGCTGCGGGGGCTGTGAGAGACGATCGCCCCTCCCCTTGACACCGGAAGTTCATTAGTGAGTTGGGATCTCCGCCACGCGGGACGTTCGCGGGCACGCGCCGGGCTAAGCCCGGGCAAAGGGCGGGCCCTCTGTGGCCCTCGGAGGCCGGAGAAGGCTGGGCAGGGCCACCCCACTTGACTCACGCCTGATTTTTGCTGGAAAAAGGAGGTAAACCGAATTAACCCACAACAGTGATCGCCTTCATCTACACTTTTTGGTTTTTAAGTTACGCGCCCGACCAGCATAGGTGTCTCTTGTTGTTATATCTACACTGCTACACATACAAAAGCAAGCCACACTATGACTGATAAAGGGGTTCCAAATAATATTATCTCTTAGGGGGGGCCACGGAAGGGGACTTTGTACAACTATTTAACTAGGGTAACATCTGCAATTGAACGCGAAATAGAGAGAGCAGAACAAAGTCTTTGCATAGAAACCACATCTAGTATCCAATCTCCTCTGGCGGCAGCAGACCAAATTCAAAATTCTACATTACTGGAGGAATTAAATCGTATCTGCAAAACTATATATACTAATGTTGAAGAGGGAAACGAGCAAACCGGTGCTCCTACATGTGTAATGAGAAATACAAGTCCCCAGCTTAGCACACCATCCCAACTAAATGTAAGCCATCTGGGTACCCCCCTTCACTATCAGCTAAAGACATTACCCAATCGATAGCGAACCTTCAGGCCCCTTTTGTTGATAGAAAACGCAAAGGTGCTAAACAAAGGGGACGACTAGCAAAAAAACAAAAATTGCATTTAAGTCCCCCTTCGGTCATTAGCAACACCCCAAAAACATCTAAGGTATGTTCAATTCTGGAATCCCCTGTATCCACTATATCATTTGACCTACTGGTCCAGATTGAACTTCTGATCAAATCCTTAATATCCCCGCTGGCAAAAAGAATCAAGGTAATAGGGGAAAAGGCTACAAGTATAGAGGAAACAACCAAGGCAAATGTGATACTTATAAAAAGAATGGCAGGATATAAGCAAGTAGAGTCCCTAGTCGCTACTGACGTCCCCAATACCTCTGCACAAAGTAATACTGCCCAAATTCACTCAGTTGCCCCAAAAACATCATTAACATCAAATACTCAGCATGTAACATCAATCCCCCCAATCGTCCAGAGCTCCGCCATCAGTGTAGGGCTGACAAAAGAATCCACAGAGGGGATATCTTTCAACTATGGCAACATGCAAAGAAAGATTAACCAAATAGACCTACCGCCGGAGGCCGCACCATTTGTGTGCATCCTCTCAGGCGTGCCTGAACTTACCAATGGCAAAATCGAAGGACAATCGGAATTGGTAAATAAGGTATCTTTCTGGCTGACCAAAAATAGACCCCTTCCACCTAACATCGATGGAAAAATCTTAAATGTCAGAAGGGTGGGGTGGTTAGGATCCCTCCCGAAGGATATAGCTGGAGACCTGGTTATAATAAACTTTAGGGATACCCATGTTGTCCCTTATTTGCAAAGTTGGCAGCCACAAGTGGGAGACGGCCCTATAGTAACTTGGGAACTATGCGACTTTTACCCTAGAACCACATACCTGCAACCTGTAAGACCAAATGTAGAAAAGAATCACTGTATGGGTAGCAGAGGCCCTGTATTTAGTAGCTACAATATACCCATTCACAACCGATTTGTTTTATTCTCTGGTATAGATTTGGTCCACTGACTTGTTAAATCGATTTCTGAATGGCTTGTTAATAATGATAATGGCAACCTCCCACCCTAAGCCCGGGGATGGTCCATACTAAAGTAAGCATCGATGCACTTTGCTCTTTTGCACATTCTGAAGCCTATTTGTTTTTAATCTTGTCACTAAAATTGTCCAAGTCAAACAATACTATATGTAATGCTGCTGTGAGTCTATTGTTTACATCAGGAGAACTGAAGTGGAGGCTTTTTTTAGTACTGAAAAGCTGCTAGGAGTAGATTGTTTATACTAAGAGAATTGAGGGGTGCTTCTCCTTTATATTTAATGAGTTATGTACAATGTCTCAATGTAATTATTTTTATTGGTGTTGTTTCTTTTATTTACTGTATTTAATGTATTTTGACCTTGTACTGTGCTTTTATGGTTGCTTTGTCTCAACCGAATAAAGCTTGTTGAATTGAATTGACTCCTACCGTCTGCCATAGGACAAACATTTTCTAAAACACATGCTTCTGGTGGTGATGGTAAAATAGATTAAGAGTAGAAGTCTGGCTCAACCACTCTCTCCTCATAGAATGCCCAGCAAGGTTCCATAGAGTAACTTCCAAGTGGTCAGCTTATTCATTTTCAAAGACGTACTTCTCTAGCTAGTAAGAAATCAGCTTTCCTGACTGCTGAGACTTGGACATAGGGAAAAGCAGGTTTATGCCACAGTTCTCCTTCAGGCAGACAATTGACACCAGACAGCATGCATACATCATGTGCTCGTTCTGTATGTCCCTTCCGCAGTCCAGTTGTCCTCTAATTAGCTAATTGTGCACATCAGCTAATCATGGGTGACATCTCCTGATCCACTCCAGACAGAATTCCCATAGTGCAGCCATCCCATTTCCACAGCAGTTCCCCTTGCCTTCATTCCCTCAGCTTTTGTTCAAGATGTCATGAGCCTAGTTCTAGGGCTCAGAACTTGAAAACACCACCCAGGGCTTACCTTCTGGAAATGAGGATCCACACTGGGCAAACTCACTGCTCTGCAAATAGGCTTGCACTCAAATGGATCCAGAAACGTACGTCTGGAAAAGATCCCAGGTACAAAGGCCTTCTTCGCAGTAACCCCTGTTTTAACATGAACATCTCAAAGCAAGGCCCCAGATATGGATCGTTGTGTACTACCTGTTTCTTACCACTTACCATTCTTATCAAATGAGAAAGCATGATGGGTGCACTTACATATTAAATTGTATGTATCACATAGGAGGCATTTTTCAACTTGGGGATACAAATGACATAGGCAATTCAAGTTACTCACTCTGTCCCAGGAAACACATTCATGGAAAACATTTTTTTTGTTGATACCAAGCAGTAAAAATTCCACACTATAATGGAATTCCTTATTTCTTCAGCTAGTTCAGTGCTTATTTCTAAACCTGGCTCCAGTGAATCCATTGACAAAGTCCAAACCATCTAGAATTGGTCTGACACCTAGTGTTTTTTCCAAATCAAAGAGCAAGCATAGTGAATATGCTTTCATCCTGTAGATGTGGAAAGGAATACCACAATGATCAAGGACGTCTCTGGCTTACCTGAAAATATCAGAAAGTGTACACTTTTCCACTTTAAACTTCCCTATATCTCAGCAATTTTATAATATTAAAGTCACTTGAGATCGTAGGTTACATTACGTAACTCGCATACTACAAAAAACTTTGTGGATTAATACTCTGCACACAAAATGCACACTGTCCTGATTCTGCTTTGATGCTGTAAGACATTAAAGTATGTAAGATAGGTGTGCTGTATCAAACAAAACATAGACTTTGAGCATAAAAGTTCACTTAACCATATTTTTTGTTAAAAAAAAAAACAGTAACCAAAAATACCAAAAAAAGGAAGACCTAAACTGGTGCAGGTGGATGTATCCAATTTCACTGTATGTTAAAATGTTAAAGAATATGCCTCCTTTAAGAGGACAACTGTTGGACCCGGTCCTTTAGGCAGGTTCATCCCTTTTTGCTTTTCCTTAGCCTGTTTCTGTAACCTGGTGTTGGTGATTTTGGGTCTCTGCGCACTTTTTTACTGTGGTCCAGTGTAAAGTGTGTGCGCTCTCTGTGTGTGGTGAGTGACCTGCCCTCCCATAGGAATGCATGGGGAATATGTGTGACCATGGTAGTTCCTGATGTGTGGCGAGTGCAGGGTCGAGTTTGTTATGTGCGAACTCGTGAGATGGAATGCTGCACAATGATGTATGCCGCATGATTGTGTCTAGTGTGGAAGTGCCACTTCTAGAAGTGGCATGTTTGTGTAATTTGTGTCTGGCATGTGATTGGCTGGAGCTGGCTGGTGAGTCTAGCTCCAGGAGTCAGGATGGGTCTGCCCCAGTGGTGAATGGAGAGATTAGCATGCTGATGTGAGGGATGGGTACATCTGGGACCTGAATAGGGCTGGGTTTTCCCTCCACAATGCTGGCTCCACCCCCTGTGGTGCGTCTGATGTCCCTAGCCTGGCCAGTGAAAGGAGTTCCCCATAACTAGTTGTAGCTGGTTCTCACATTGCCTGCACCCTGCTAGTCAAAGTATTTTGGGTATAAAAAGGGTGCTGTGACACTCTGAAAATGTTCTTGTTTTTGCTGACTTGAATCTGCCAGGGGCGTTCTGCTGCTGGGGCCCAGGGGAAGGCTTGCCTCCCTGGGCCCTACCCAGCCCCTGGATGCTGGAGGAATTCCTTGTTGGGAGCTGCTTGCTCCACCTTGCCTCCAGGACCTTCTCTTTGGGACCCATTTTATTTGGAAGCATTGCTGCTAGGACCCTTGTTGCTTCGGGGTCATTCCTGGGGACTTTGGGGTTTTAGTGCCCCCCAGCGCCTCGTGAGCGCTTTATTTTTTCCTGTTGGCAGAGCGCAGTTTTCATCCTTGAAGGAAGCGCTCCTGCCTGTCCCCCGCAGCGCCGATCTGCAATCCCCTTCGTGGGGATTCCCTATGCCTTTTTGCTTATTGCAGGTGCCACCCCGATGATTGCGAGATTTTACATTGCAGGTGCCCACCCTGCTTCATGTCCGCTTATTTAATTAAGCCTTTAGCGAGTGCCCACCTCGCTTTGACATTTTACGTACGCACCGAGGGAGCCTACCCCTCCTTTAAGCCTGAGAATCTCGCCGTCCCTTGCCGGGGCCGCGGAGAGAGAAACCGAAGGAGCAGAGCCCTGATTGGTTCAGAGCGACGAGCCCCTCAGCCACACTGAAGCCTGGTTAGTGGCGCTGCGCTGGGATTGGTCCCCGGGCCGCCGCATCATCGTCATGCCGCGCAGTGAGTGGCTGAAGCGAGAAGGAGCCTGCAGCGTCTTGTCCTCATCGAGGCTCTCCCAAGTGAGAAAGCCCCGCCCGCTGCCCGGCAAAGAGAAGAAGCCGGTGGATCTGCACTGGGCTCGTGTGCAGAGAGGAGAAGCCCCGTGTGCAGCCAGAGTCCGCCCGGCAAGACGAGGAACAGAGTGCCAGAGTTGGCATGTTTATTTATGGAGCCTAGGTGGCTCCCACAGGTTGCCTGTCTGTTTGATCTGAGAGCCTAGAGGGCTCCAAAGTGCGCCAAATGCATTTCTCGAGCTTAGAGGGCTCCCAGGTTTTGGCGCAGTCTTTGTTCTAAGGGCCAGTGAGGGCCCCTATTGCAGTTTGGGCTGATTCACAGCTGCCCAGCAAGTATTGGGCAGCTGCACAGTTTAGGTGCAATGTGAAAGAGAGAGTCCCTGTGTCGGACAGAGATGGCACAGTGGTGCCAGGCCTGCTACAGCTGCGCAGCACTTAGTGCCAGCTGCAACGTTTAGGCCCTCTTTCTGTTCCCAGCTGCCCAGCAATTAGTGGGCAGCTGCAACGTTTAGGTTTGCGCCGGTGGCGCACCCCGGACTGGTGCTGCATTGGCTGCGCGCCCTGACATTCTGGACACTGGCCATTTGAGCACCTTCTTGAGGTGGCCAGTTGGCCAGGGGGCTGGTATGTGGGTAGGGCGCAAGGCCCCAATGTGATTTTTGCGCAATGTGATTTTACTATGTTTATAATGGTAATTGCCTAATGTGATTTTTGCGCAATGTGATGTTACTATGATTATGAGGTTATTTTACCTATGTAGGTTTATGTTAGTGAGAGTTTACTTCACTGTGAGTCACGCCCCTAAATGTGAGTTATGCTTAGGGGGAGAGTCTAATATGTTTAGACTAGTGAGAGATTGCCTACTGTAGTTATACTGTTTAGGCCTAAATGTGATTATGCATAATGTGCTTTGCCTTTATGCTTATGTTATACTTCTAAGAGTGCTTATGCTGAGAAGTTTGCTTTGCCCAGTATGTTATACTAGAGAGGTTATGTGTCCATGCGTGATCTAGGCCTATGGTTATTAGTATTGCGTAGTGTGTACCTACCTGTTACCAGTGGTTACTGTTTGTGATCTATAATTGTTATGTGGTGTTTCAGTTATTCTAAGTGCTAGTTCTATTAAGTGCTGATACTGACAGTGGCCCACGTGGCCCTGTCCTGGTGTAAATAATCCCTTGTGAATATTGCCCGTGCCAGTTGGCACAATGTATATTGTGTGATTACTATCTGATGTGTTTTGACAATACAAACGTTATTTTTATATAACCTTGTGTGGAGTTCCTTTTGTGGTGTGCCTAGGATGTTGTTGCTGTTGTGTGCGTGTGCAAAGGCTTTACACAGTGCCTCCGGGATAAGCCTGTCTGCTCGTGCCAAGCTACCAAGGGGGTGAGCAGGGGTTATCTTGGCGTGTGACTCCCTTGCCCTGACTAGAATGGTGGTTTCTGCATGGCTTTGGCGTAAGCCTTAGCCAACCAGAAATCCCAGTTCTAACAACAACCAATAAAATCTCATTAAAGTAAGAAAATAATTAGCACTTTATCCTGATACAATCAAAGAAGCACAATGTGTTTTTTCATTGCCAGACGCCTTTATGATAACAAAAACCAAACATTTTCATATCATTCATTAATTGCCCTAAAAACCTTGTCTTTCCATGCAGCATGTCTCTTTCTCTGCTCTTTTCACTCTTTGACTATTGTAGGAAGCTGGCTTTGTATATACTATATCAAAGTAAGTTATAGTTTGCACAGAGTCCAGGGGATCCCCAAAGGTAGGCAAAAGGTAAAAGTAGATAATACCTTACTCTCAATTTGTGGTAGTGTGTGCGAGCAGTAAGGCCTTATCAGAAAGCAGTTTTAAGCATTTGTTGTACACACCCAGGCAAGAAATGATTTCACACACTCAAGGACTGAACTCTAACCAATCTGTTTTGCATAAAAATATTATAAAGTTGTATTTATTTCCTAGAACAAAGCCAGGCCTGGTGCGGGTAAGTGAAATGGTACTTTGCAGAAACAATGCAGTTGTATATACTTGGTTTTGGTTACAGATACATCACTTGTAAAAAGCAACTGTTGAATTACTGTGCATATATCTTATAATTACTTTGTGACCATTGGTTAAATTACTTTGCAGGTTACTTTTCTTACACAATGTGGTATACCTGGATGCCACGCCGGAACACAACCTGAATAAAGTTAAGTAAATGCAGTTTTATAATACAATTACAATTTTGCAGAATTACTCATGAAAACTTTATTAGTCCTGAAAGAACAAAATAAGGTTACGGTCCGTGATTAGGACTCGGCCAGGTGGACACTCGGTTTACACCGTCAGTGGCACAGAGCGGCCGGGTGCAGAGTACAGGGACCAGATGTTAACCAGCGGGCTAAGCAAGGTCGTTGGTTTGGGGACTGCGGTTGAGCAGGCCACCTGATTCATGGAACACAAAAAGCTCCTAGTGTCGAGGTTAGCACTGAAGTGCCCAATGGTCAACACAAGAACTATACCGCCAGCGGCACAGAGGCAGCCAAGAGTAGGATGCTGTTGCTGGGGAGGCTTACCTATGCCAGGCCAGTGGTTTGTAGGCATGGCACACATGGATGTGTGCCATGACGACTGTTTTGTTCTGCACCAAAACGCGCAGGAGAGAGAGAGATAGAGAGAGAGTGTGTGTGTGAGTGTGTGTGTGTGTGCATGCGTGTGTATGTATGCGTATATTTATATATATATATGTATATATATATACATATATATATACATATATATATATACATACACATGTATATATATATCTTCTACTTTTGAGCTATTTATAATCAGAGTTGACCGGCAATTGGGGAATCTTTTTTAATAGTTGGATTACCATCCGGGGACCATCTTTATGGTGGGATAATATTAATCCTGTGCTCCGTTTTTCGTTACAGCAACAGGGAACTCCATGAAGTAGTGTGGCTCACTGGTTAGAGGCGGCAGACCCGAGAGCAGAGGACGGCCCGGGACCAGGGTTCGATTCCCGGAGCGGCAGGTTTCTGGACCAGGGTCAGCGGACTTGATAATTCTCTCGCCTCGGTGCCCACTCTGATCAGCGATCACACTCGGCAACTCTGGGCATTAGCTTGCCTCATCTTCACTAACGGCCCCACCAGACCGCCGGGGATGCCTGGTCTCACCCTGGAGATACCCATTAAGGGACCATCTCTCAGGGAAGCCAGGAAGGGTTTCGCAGCGGTCGAAGCGCCTTGGGACCCTACGGGTAAGTAGTGCGCTATATAAATGCCAATACATACAATACATACATACATGAGTTTAAGGCCCCTAACTCCTTGCTTTTCAAGAAGGCTGGAGACTTCTTTGCCAGGCGTGGGTAACATTCCATAAATTCTTGAGATTTAATTCACTTAGGTGGTCCTGAAATTCTCTTATAGTGATTAATAGTCACTGTGGAAACGGTATCCTTCCTTTATCAGATGGGTGATTAGATCACTGTATTGGTTGTGGTTCTACTTCCTTCCTTGAATAGGGGACCTATGGAATGTTATTCTAATGATGCACAATGGTGATTGTCCTTTTAATTTGACATAAGTGAACATTTTGAGCCTGTTGTATTTTGAGATGCCATTCATGGTCAGTCCAGTGGACATTTGTGTGAGTACTTGGCCTTTGATTCATTGGTATTTCGAATACATTTCTGATGGTACCCACTGTTGAATATATATGTATATTTTTTTGTTTTCCGATTGAATATCTTAAGGTTGCATGTTAGAAATGGGGGTCTCTGTTGGCAATGGTTTACACCTTTGTTCAAATAGGGACCCTTGCTTCTAGTCAGGGTAAGGAGCTACACTTCTAAAATAACCCCTGCTCACCCTCTTGGTAGCTTGGCACGCGCAGACAGGCTTATCTCAGAGGCAGTGTGTAAAGCATTTGTGAACACATACATGAAGACAGTGAAAACACTACAAATGAACACCACACCAGTTTAGAAAAAAAAGTAATCTTTACTAGACTTAACACAAGACCAAACGACAAACAATCCACAATACTGTACTCAAAAATAGGTCTTTAAAATTGTAGAAAATTGCTTGGTTCACTGTAGATGGTAAATGCAACACTTTACTCTCAAAGTACCCGGGATGCATCACACAATGCAAACAAAAGGGTCGCAGGGAAGTTGATGCTCCGTTCCTTACACTCAGGGGAGTGGATGCGTCGGTTCCTTACTGCAGCGCATAGGAGGTGATGCGTTGCTTCCTTACTGTGTGGGGAGTTGATGTTTGTTTTGTTTCTTACTGTGGCCCTGTGACGATGCTGCAAGATGGCACCTCGATGCAATGTGACGATCCGGTGCAATGTGACAAAGTGGCGTCTTGGATGCAATGCGACAACGAGGATGCGATGCATGCACGCCCAATGGGCGTGCGGCAAAAATTGATGAACTTTGGAGCCGCAACAGGCCCTGTGACGTGATGCGACGGCGACCTCGGAGGCAGCGGCACGCTTCTCCGGTGACTCGACACGCTTCGTCTGCGATGGGAAACAGCTATGGTGGCGGCATGCTTCTTCGGCGATGAGATGGCAACTGCTACGGCAGAGGCACGCTTCTCCACATTTTGGCGCGCTTTTAGCTCCCAGCGATACGCAGACACAAGAGGCAACCAGAACAACAGCAGGCACCGCTCTGCAGGTGGAATTCCCAGCAAGGAAATTCAGGGGGGAGCTGGTGGTGATGTCTTGGTGTCCCTGTCACTTCAGACAGGAGGCTAAACTCGTTTTTCTACCTTGTTCCCTGGGTCAGTTACGATTATAAGATGTTATAATCAAACTGCCCATCCTGGCCTATGGGAACAGGTAGCCTTGCAATAGTGAAAAACGAAATTGGCTGTAATTCACTATCAGGACATGCCACACACATCAGGGCATGTCCTACCTTTCACATACATTGCACTCTGCCATATGGGTGACTAACATGTAGTTTGGGGACTGGCAAGTGGGTGTACTTGCCAAGTCAACATGGCAGTCCCAGACTGCACTCAGGCTCTGCTATGGCACGCCTGAACCATATTTGGGTGGCACAACCAATGCTGGAAGCCCACCAACTGCATTTGATTTACAGGCCCTGGGCACACATGTTGCACTGTACTAGGGTCTGACAAGTAAATCAAAGAAGCCAATCATGGAGTCACTAATCCATTACAAATAATTTACAAAAGAAAGCATATGCACTTTAGCACTGATCAGCAGTGAAAATGTGCCCAGAGTCATAAAACAACCACCAACAGGTCAGTCAAAATACATGAGGAAGGCAAAAAGTTCAGGGATGACCCTGCAAAAAGGGCCAAGTCCAACATTGCTCTAAAAGTGTTTTCCTGTCCTCATGATGGCCCAATAGTCACGAGGGTTAAAATGACGTCAACGCACCATTGTCAAATTTGGATAAAGAATGGACTACATTTTGTTCCTGCTGTAATGAAGGCAACTCGATTTGAATGGGAAACCCTTTTCCATTGGGACCATTTTTGTTTACACAGTGTATTACTTGTATATGTCTTTCTAGTGTAACTTGATGAGCACACACTGTTTGTCTTGTATTGTATGGTGTTTCTTATGAAAATGTAATAATAATTTCTACCATTTTGACCAATTTATTTTGCTGGTACCCATTTCTAGTCTTTCGTTTTTGTTTGATTTGTATTAATTTTTGAATTTCTTTTTGGAACCATTGCATTTTTTCATTACTTAATGGCCCAGGTTCTGGATCAATACAGCCGCCCCTGTTGAGCATAACCCGTCAAAGTGGGTTCTGCAGCTGCTTTCCAAAACTGAAGCATCATCACCACTGTGCCAATTGGAAAGTGATGCATCGCCCTTCGACCCCAATGCAGACGCTGTTCGACGACAGCAGTTATACAGCCTGCACAGCCCAACAACGACACTCTGCGCAGCTCGATGATAACACATTGCCTTCACTTTAGCGAAGCCTGATGACGCAGCAACCAGACTGCATGGAAAAGAATGACGCATCGAGCCCTTAACGTCAACACTTTGCTCCATCCAAGGTACTTTCTCTGCAGACCCTGCATGAATCCTGAAGCTGGCCTGCCCTCCATCGCAGCCTATCTGAACATTTGATTTGCACCGGTCCCTTGCGAACTCATGTGCTAGTGGCTTCTAAGCACTATGTTTGCATTTAATCTTTAAAAATTAATATCTCGACTTCTACCAATTGGATATTCACTGTTTTGGTCTCATTTTCTCTAAACATGCAAGGATTATTTTTGTGGTGTATTCATTGTGTTACTGTGTGTGTGTTGGTCAAATATGTTGCACATTGTCTCTTTAGATAAGCCTGACTGCTCTGTGCCAAGCTACCAGAGGGTGAGCAAATGTTTACTTTTAGGGTGTATCTAGCTTACCCTGATTAGAGAGGTGGTTACCGCCTTGCCTATGTGCATACCTCAGCTAACCTGGAATCCCAATTAGCAGTGGTACCTGACGTATTAAGACAAATACAAACTGAGTATAGAGCAGAACCTGCCCTGAACTAAGGGATGAAATTTCTAGGCAATTTTGCCCAGGTATCATCTATAATATTAGCAAATATAAAAGGGGAGGCAGCAGCAGCGGCAATATGCCAGCGCCTAAGAGATTTCACTCCTTTACAACAGGAACATGAATTGCCTAAAATGATCACAAGCACCTATGCTGAATTAAGTAGGGGTAGTTTGGGAGCTAGAGCATTAAAGCCTCAACTCATGAGTGGTCCCGAGAAGGATAACACAAAACAAGCACCTGATTCTTCCAAGAAGAAATGGGATAAAACATAAGCACCCTCTGACCCATGCTCCCATTGACACTTCAACCTCGGAAGCGATGAGATCACCACCATCCTCACCACCACAACCAACTTTCCAGATGCCCGGAAACACTCAGAAGTCAGACCCCCTCCTCAAGAAACCCTCTGCAGACCCCAGGGATCTCCAGAACTACCACCCCCCCCCCCCCCATCTTGCTTATCTAACCAAGGTCCTGGAGAAAGCCATTCACCTCCAACTCATCCAACACCTGGAGAGAAACCACTTGCTGAACCCCTCCCATTTAGGATTCAGAGCCAACCACAGCCATGAGATGTCCCTGATCACTAAAACAGACGACATCCCCACCCTACTCAACAGAGGAGTTTCGGCCATCCTGATCTTCCATAATCTCGCTGCAGCTCTTAGATGAATGGCTTCATTCCTCATAGACCTCAGGCAGAGAATCCAGCTCCCTCCCTTTGCCTCACAACCCAAGCGCACCATCTGCAGTGAGGTTGCCCTTCAGTACAACCCTCTTCAAAAATCTACACGTTGCGGCTAGCAGTCATTCTCAGGACCCCCAGCATCAACATCATACGCTGATGACATCCAGCTCATCCTCTACCTATCATCCAACACCACCACCACGAAATCCAACTTCCACAACTGCATGAAGAACGTCTGGATGATAGACAACTGCCTTAAGTTCAACACAGATAATACCAAGGTGCTCATTTTTGGCAGCAACCATCTGGAACACCTCCACGCGCCCTTTGGAACTCGGACCCACCGCCACACCAAAAGACCACTCCTGCAACCTCAGCATCATTCTGGACAGCAAACACTCCATGAAAAGACAGATCAACATCATCTCCTCAGCCTGCTTCCACACTCCACAGAATCATCAAATGGCTTCCCATCAGCACCAGGAAAATGGTGCAGCAGGCCCTCATCACCAGCCATCTGGACTACAACAACACACTCTATACAGGCACTACCAGCAAACTCATGAGAAGACTACAGACGATACAGAACACAGTAGCCAGACTGACCCTCAACCTACTCAAAAGGACCCACATCACCCAGCATTTGCGGGACCATCCAGAAAAGATGCCTTGTCAAACTCCAAATCCACACCTACAAAGCACTTCTCGACCCACGACCTGCATACATGAACCACTGCTTGAACTTCCACCAACCTTCCAGGAACCTCCGCTCCGCCCACCTCGCCTTCACATATACAGCACATCTCCAGTAGCTGCACCGGAGGACACTCCTTCTCCCACCTCATAAGCTTCCACCTCATAACCTCCCCTTACACCGCCGAACATCACCCTTACTGACAGACTTCAGGAAGAAGCTCAAAACCTGCGTCTTCGACTGAAATCTGCAGCTCAGCACCTGAATGCCCTCACGGATGATAAGTAACGCTCTACAAATATTGCATGATTAATTGAGATGTATTCTGTAGGACTTGTGTGATCTGCCAGGCCAGCGGGAAGACAGGTCAGAGGCTTAAAACCCCCCTTAACCTCCTTTGAGAGGGTGGCCACCGACATTGTAGGGCCTATGGATCCCTAGACTACAGTAGGCAACAGGTTCATACATGTTCTGGTGGATCATGTCACTAGGTACCCAGAGGCAATCCTTCTGAGGACTACTACTGCACCCGCAGTGGCAAAGGCCTTGATGAGGATTTTTATCCAAGTGGGATTCCCCAAGGAAGATGTATCTGACAGGGGTATAAACTTCATGTCTGCTTATATGAAGTCAATGTGGAAGGAGTGTGTGGTAACATAGCACTCTGAGCACTCATCTACATTCTTACAGGTCTTGCTGGGCATGGAGTAATGGGAGTGGCTGACACTTACACTTCACTAGGTGGTTTCCTGTCCACACACAAAGCACTGTTTTACACCCCACAAAAAGCTTGGCAACAAGGACTGAGTTGAAATGGATCCTCATAGCAAGGAGATGCGTTGGTTCCAACTCGTAAAGTGATGATGATGTGCTGGCATTGTGGGAAAACAGCTGCAGAACCCACTTCTGAAGCATAGAACATGGAGTGGGCACCTCAGGCAAGTGTATGACTAACAGAAGGCAGAGTCCAGCAGCACCAGTAGAATTGCAGGAAGGAAGGCATTGTGGGAAAACAGCTGCAGAACCCACTTCTGAGGCATAGAACATGGAGAGGGCACCTCAGGCAAGGGTATGACTAACATAAGGCAGAGTCCAGCAGCACCAGTATAATTGAAGGAAGTCTCAATGTCCTTGAGACTTCAGAAAACAGGAGACAAGCCAGCAAGCTCTTGTAGATCACGTTAGCAAAGTCAGGGAGCAACAGAGCAACAAGCAGAAAAGCAGTCCTTCCAGAAAAGCAGTCCAGTTGAGTCCTTTGAGCAGCACAGCAGTCCTTCTGACAGTTGTTCAGTTCAAGATCCAGAAGTGTCTGCTTTCAGGGGTCAGAGACCCAGTACTTATACCCAAAAGTGCCTTTCATGTAGGGGATAACTTCAAAGTAACTCTCTGAAGTGCACAAGCATCACTTTCAACCCAGTACTGTCTGCCAAGCTTCCTGTGCGGAGTAAATCAGTGTTTTGTGGGAGGACAGGCCACAACCTATTGAAGTGTGTCAGCCACTCCCATTCCTCCCCTGTGGCTGTTTAGACGTAATGCACAAAGTGTAGCGGTCACCCAATCCAGACCTGTATTGAAGACAGTGCTATCAGGCACAAAGAGCAGTTAAGTACAGAGAAATGTCCACTTTCTAAAGGTGCAAAAAACACAGTTGATGGACAGAATATAGAACAATGTCATACATTCACCCCAGTACAAGGATCTAGGCCTAAATCCATCATTTTTTTGCACTCCACACCACCCTGGGTTAGACACTGGCTATATGCAAATCAGCTCTGACCCTGTGCCTCATGGGAACAGTCCAGTCCGAACTACCAAGCCATGTCTTTCCCAGACCGGAATCAAGCATCCAAGGACCGGTTTCTGGCTATCAGCCTGGATAGCTTGACTCCAGTGGTGTGGAGAGCCTGGGACTCACGTCTGAGTATACCCAGCACACTCGGGGTGAAAATTGCAAAAAACACAGTTGATGGACAGAATGTAGAACAATGTCATACATTCACCCCAGTACAAGGATCTGGGCCTAAATCCATCATTTTTTTGCACTCCACACCACCCTGGGTTAGACACTGGCTATATGCAAATCAGCTCTGACCCTGTGCCTCATGGGAACAGTCCAGTCCGAACTACCAAGCCATGTCTTTCCCAGACCGGATTCAAGCATCCAAGGACCAGTTTCTGGCTATCAGCCTTCATCAGCCTGGATAGCTTGACTCCAGTGGTGTGGAGAGCCTGGGACTCACGTCTGAGTATACCCAGCACACTCGGGGTGAAAATTGCAAAAAACACAGTTGATGGACCGGTCCTTGGATGCTTGATTCCGGTCTGGGAAAGACATGGCTTGGTAGTTCGGACTGGACTGTTCCCATGGGGCACAGGGTCAGAGCTGATTTGCATAGAATGTAGAACAATGTCATACATTCACCCCAGTACAAGGATCTGGGCCTAAATCCATCATTTTTTTGCACTCCACACCACCCTGGGTTAGACACTGGCTATATGCAAATCAGCTCTGACCCTGTGCCTCATGGGAACAGTCCAGTCCGAACTACCAAGCCATGTCTTTCCCAGACCGGAATCAAGCATCAAAGGACCGGTTTCTGGCTATCAGCCTTCATCAGCCTGGATAGCTTGACTCCAGTGGTGTGGAGAGCCTGGGACTCACGTCTGAGTATACCCAGCACACTCGGGTGAAAATTGCAAAAAACACAGTTGATGGACAGAATGTAGAACAATGTCATACATTCACCCCAGTACAAGGATCTGGGCCTAAATCCATCATTTTTTTGCACTCCACACCACCCTGGGTTAGACACTGGCTATATGCAAATCAGCTCTGACCCTGTGCCTCATGGGAACAGTCCAGTCCGAACTACCAAGCCATATCTTTCCCAGACCGGAATCAAGCATCCAAGGACCGGTTTCTGGCTATCAGCCTTCATCAGACTGGATAGCTTGACTCCAGTTGTGTGGAGAGCCTGGGACTCACGTCTGAGTATACCCAGCACACTCGGGGTGAAAATTGCAAAAAACACAGTTGATGGACTGAATGTAGAACAATGTCATACATTCACCCCAGTACAATGATCTGGGCCTAAATCCATCATTTTTTTACACTCCACACTACCCAGGGTTAGACACTGGCTATATGCAAATCAGCTCTGACCCTGTGCCTCATGGGAACAGTCCAGTCCGAACTACCAAGCCATGTCTTTCCCAGACCGGAATCAAGCATCCAAGGACCGGTTTCTGGCTATCAGCCTTCATCAGCCTGGATAGCTTGACTCCAGTGGTGTGGAGAGCCTGGGACTCACGTCTGAATATACCCAGCACACTCGGGGTGAAAATTGCAAAAAACACAGTTGATGGACAGAATGTAGAACAATGTTATACATTCACCCCAGTACAAGGATCTGGGCCTAAATCCATCATTTTTTTGCACTCCACACCACCCTGGGTTAGACACTGGCTATATGCAAATCAGCTCTAACCCTGTGCCTCATGGGAACAGTCCAGTCCGAACTACCAAGCCATGTCTTTCCTAGACCGGAATCAAGCATCCAAGGACCGGTTTCTGCCTATCAGCCTTCATCAGCCTGGATAGCTTGACTCCAGTGGTGTGGAGAGCCTGGGACTCACGTCTGAGTATACCCAGCACACTCGGGGTGAAAATTGCAAAAAACACAGTTGATGGACAGAATGTAAAACAATGTCATACATTCACCCCAGTACAAGGATCTGGGCCTAAATCCATCATTTTTTTGCACTCCACACCACCCTGGGTTAGACACTGGCTATATGCAAATCAGCTCTGACCCTGTGCCTCATGGGAACGGTCCAGTCCGAACTACCAAGCCATGTCTTTCCCAGACCGGAATCAAGCATCCAAGGACCGGTTTCTGGCTATCAGCCTTCATCAGCCTGGATAGCTTGACTCCAGTGGTGTGGAGAGCCTGGGACTCACGTCTGAGTATACCCAGCACACTCGGGGTGAAAATTGCAAAAAACACAGTTGATGGACCGGTCCTTGGATGCTTGATTCCGGTCTGGGAAAGACATGGCTTGGTAGTTCGGACTGGACTGTTCCCATGGGGCACAGGGTCAGAGCTGATTTGCATATAGCCAGTGTCTAACCCAGGGTGGTGTGGAGTGCAAAAAAACGATGGATTTAGGCCCAGATCTTTGCACTGGGGTGAATGTATGACATTGTTCTACATTCTGTCCATCACTGTGTTTTTTGCACTTTCTAAAGGTGGCATTTCTAAAAGAGTAATATTAAATCCAACTTCACCAGTAAGGATTTATCCTTATCATTCCAAACATACGAAACATGAAAAAGATACTCCTTTCTGAACAGTAATTACAGCTTGCCCTGCTTGAGCTGCCCATCCAGGGACATCCATCAAGGTGAGTGAAACACATTGGGTTAAGCGTCTATATAGTCTCACCAGACCACTGTATGTCCTTAGCTCATTAGTATTGAGGGTAACCGAGAGGAAGGAAATGGTGTATAACCAGCTAGTGCTGGCCATGTGTCCCCTTTGTTACTAAGGGGGCCTGTGCGTATATGTTCTCGTATGCAATTAGGGCACCTCGGAACCAATTCAAATGGTTCCAGATAGTGGAATATCTTACTGATGATATGCTCTGTATTGTTGTGAAGGTACAACATCAGTGTATGTCTGAAATGTCTGTGAATTAGCATCCACAGCTGAAAACCCAAGAGTAAAAAACTTCCCTTCCAAACAATATGGATCAAGGGTCTTTTACAACATCACCACCCACAATGCCAAGTAAGTGTAAAATTAAATGTGCATGGACTGCAGGTTTGTAATTAGCAGCTTTAGGGATTGGTTGTAGTGCCACCATTAATAATTAATTAAAGGAAACGGAGCGGAAAACTAATGAGGCTATCCTTTTAAAGGTTTAAGCTTGACAGCCAACAGAAAAAATGTAGGTACTTTCTAAAAATACTGTGGAGGATTAATCTCTAACACCACGTACGTCTCTGGTAGAGGTGAACAAGTTACTTACCTTCGGTAACGCTTTTTCTGGTAGATACTATATCTGCCTGTGGATTCCTCACCTTGTGAATATCCCCCTTGCGTCAGCAACGTTCGGAAATTTTCTTCGTAGCACGCCGTCGTGGGCGACGTCACAGGAGCACGGCATCGCGCGTGACTCCGTCTGACGTCACCGGCCCCATATTAGGCCCACGCCGGCGTGATGACGTCAGTTCCGCCCTTTTTTCCGTGCCTTCGAGGCACACGGACGGACCAACAATAGCAAATATGCAAATATACAATGTACACAGTACAAATAGAACCAAATCAATACAACAGTATTATAATCATATATACAGAAAGACCAGGTATAGCAGAGTAGACAACGGGGAGGCGGGTGGGTCAGTGAGGAATCCACAGGCAGATATAGTATCTACCAGAAAAAGCGTTACCGAAGGTAAGTAACTTGTTCTTCTGATAGATACATCTGCCGTGTGGATTCCTCACCTTGTGAATAGATTCCCACAGCAGTCCCCACTCCCGGAGGAGGGTGTCTACTCTGCTACACCAGGAAGTCTTGAAGGACAGAACGCGCGAAGTGGCCATCCCTCCTCACCTCGGTATCTAAGCAGTAATGCTTCGCGAAAGTGTGGAGGGAGGCCCAAGTCGCGGCCCTGCAAATATCCTCAACAGGCACACCCCTAGACAAAGCAGATGTTGCAGACTTTGCTCTAGTTGAATGAGCTCTAATACCCTCAGGAGGGTCCTTACCCGCAAGGGAGTAGCAGATCTTGATGCACAGGATTATCCATCTGGAAAGAGTGCGCTTGTGCACCGCTCTGCCCTTCTTGCAGCCAGCAAAGCCAACAAACAGCTGGTCGTCCATCCGGAAGTCCTTAGTCCTGTCCAGATAGAAGGACACCGCCCGCTTAGGGGACACTTGTGGGACACCCCCGCGCCGCACGGCCACCAGCTGCTGCGTGTGTTCCCCTCTGCCTGCCTTCTGCCTCGCTGACGCCGTGGTCGCTCCCCTCTGGTTTCCCAGTTGTTTTGCCCTAAATTTGTGCTTGTCTGTTTCTGCCGTCTGCTCGCGTATTTTGCCGTTTTTCCTTGTTTTGCCCTAAATTTGTGCTTGTCTGTTTCTGCCGTCTGCTCGCGTATTTTGCTGTTTTTCCTCGTTTTGCCCGTAATTTGTGCTTGTCTGTTTCTGCCGTCTGCTCGCGTATTTTGCCGTTTTTATTTGTTTTGCCCTAAATTTGTGCCTGTTAATTTCTTTGTATCCCCTGTGCCGTGTCCAGTTTCCTTCCTGATTGGCCGCCTACCTCGCCGCCCTCCGCTCTCGCTTCCCGCCACCGACATTGGCCCCGCCCCTTTTTCTCTTCTGTTCCCTCCCCGCTCCCGCCTCCCAGCTGCTCCGCCCACCCGCGCACTTCGCCTTAAATGGCGACCGTGCGGACGCGCAGCGGTCACGCGCAGCGGGCGCGCCGATTGTGCGCCGAAGGCGCGCCAAAGGTAAGCCCGTCTACGCCCGTCCGCGACCGGATCGCGACCAGCGCCAGGACCCCTGGCCCACGAAGACCCCGACCGACCCGCCTGACGTACTCCGCCGCCACCCTCACCGCTCTCAACACCGGCCGACTCCCAGAATGCCATCAAGCCTCTCCACGACGTACCCACGGACCCTTCAGCTGCCACGCCTGCAAGTTCACCTGCATCCGGACCTGCCTCGCACCAGCACCCACCAAGCCGAACACCAGCAGTACCCACCTCAAGTGCATCCTGCTCAACACCCGCTCCATCCACAGACATGCCATCGAACTCTGGAACCTCCTCGACACCACAGCTCCAGACGTTGCCTTCCTCACGGAGACCTGGATGAACGCCTCTTCAGCTCCCGACATCGCCATCGCCATCCCAGAGGGCTACAAGATCGTCCGGAGGGACCGAAACGCCAACCAGATGGGAGGAGGCATCGCCATCATCCACAGGAGCACCATCCGTCTCACGACCAGCACCGACAACTCCCTGACCACCGCCGAACACCTGCATTTCCAGATCCACACCAACCCGAACACCACCCTCAGAGGCACCCTGATCTACCGACCCCCTGGACCACGCACACAATTCAGCGAGGACATCGCCGACTTCGTCAGCCCACATGCCCTCCCCTCCGCTGACTACATCCTCCTGGGAGACCTCAACTTCCATCTGGAGAACAACAACGACCGCAACACCAGCACCCTGCTCGACAACCTCACCAACCTGGGACTCAAGCAACTGGTGTCCACCCCCACCCACCTCGCCGGACACACACTCGACGCTGTCTTCTCATCCAGCAAGGACATCAACTTCAGCCACACCACAGAGCTTCAATGGACGGACCACAGCTGCGTCCACTTCACCTTCAAGAAAACAACGACCCACCACCACCAGCAACAGACCGCCCGCAGAAGCTGGAACAAGATCACAGCAGACCAGCTCGCCACCTCCCTGAGCCAGCACCCTCCTGCCAGCTCAGCGAACCCCAGCCAGGCCGCCGACAACCTCACGAAGTGGATCAGCAACTGCGCGGACGAACTCGCCCCACTGAGGACCCCGCCCAGCAGACCCGGCAGCAAGAAAGCCCCATGGTTCACCGACGAACTCAAGAGCTCCAAGAAGAACTGCCGAGCCCTCGAGAAAGTCTGGAGAAGGGAACCGACACCGGACAACAGGACCTCCTTCAAACTTGCCACCCGGAAACACCACCAGCTGATCCGCGCCGCCAAGAAAACAGCATTCAAGGACCGGTTGGACAACAACGCACACAACTGCAAGGAACTCTTCAACATCGTCAAAGAGCTTTCCAACCCCAGCGCAGGAAACAACGACATCACCCCATCGCAAGACCTCTGCAACTCCCTGGCTTCATACTTCCACAACAAGATCGCGGACATACACAACAGCTTCAACAACCAACCAACGCACACCATGACCGAACAACCACCCCCCACCACCACCCTCCGCGCCTGGACCCCGATCAGCACCGAAGACACCATCCGCACGATGAACTCCATCCACTCCGGATCACCGACCGACCCCTGCCCTCACCACGTCTTCAACAAAGCCGACGCTGTCATCGCACCCCACCTGCGAGACATCATCAACACATCCCTCGACACCACCATCTTCCCCGAGAGCTGGAAACACGCCGAACTCAGCGCCCTACTCAAGAAACCAACAGCGGACCCCACCGACCTCAAGAATTACCGCCCCATCTCGCTCCTCCCGTTTGCAGCCAAAGTCATCGAGAAGACCGTCAACAAGCAGATGGCCGCTTTCCTCGAGACGAACGGATCCCTCGACCCCTCACAGTCCGGCTTCCGAGCCAACCACAGCACCGAGACCGCCCTCATCGCCGCCACCGACGACATCCGAGCCCTGATGGACAATGGAGAAACAGCGGCCCTCATCCTCCTAGACCTCTCCGCGGCATTCGACACGGTCTGCCACCGCACCCTAGTACGGCGCCTCAGCAACGTCGGAATCCAGGACAAGGCGCTGGAGTGGATCACCTCCTTCCTCGACGGGAGAACACAGAGAGTCCGCCTACCACCGTACAAGTCAGAGGCCACCGAAGTCATCTGCGGCGTCCCCCAAGGATCATCTCTGAGCCCCACCCTCTTCAACGTCTACATGAGCCCCCTCGCGGCCATCGTACGCAAACACAACCTCAGCATAATCTCCTACGCCGACGACACCCAGCTGATCCTCTCCCTGACCAACGACCCCGCCGCCGCCAGAGCCAACCTGCACGAAGGGATGAAAGAGGTAGCCGAGTGGATGACGACCAGCCGCCTGAAACTGAACTCGGACAAGACGGAGGTCCTCATCCTGGGCTCCTCTCCCTCCGCCTGGGACGACTCCTGGTGGCCTCCCGCCCTGGGCACCGCACCCAAACCGACAGACCATGCACGCAACCTGGGCTTCATCCTGGACTCCTCCCTCTCCATGACCAGGCAAGTCAACAACGTCTCCTCGGCATGCTTCAACATCCTACGCATGCTACGGAAGATCTTCTGGTGGATCCCCACCGAGACCAGGAAGACCGTCACCCAGGCCCTCGTCACCAGCCGACTGGACTACGGCAACGCCCTCTATGCCGGGACCACCGCCAAGCTCCAGAAGAGACTCCAGCGGATCCAGAACGCCTCAGCCAGACTCATCCTCGACATCCCACGAACCAGCCACATCTCCGGACATCTGCGAGACCTTCACTGGCTCCCCGTCAACAAAAGAATCACCTTCCGCCTCCTCACCCACGCACACAAAGCCCTACACGACCAAGGCCCGAGCTACCTCAACAGCCGAGTCAACTTCTACGCTCCCAAACGCCACCTCCGATCAGCCAACCACGCCCTCGCCGCCGTCCCCCGCATCCGAAGAGCGACTACAGGAGGAAGGTCCTTCTCCCACCTGGCCGCCAAGACCTGGAACTCCCTCCCGACCGACCTGCGCCTGACCCAAGACCACCTCTCCTTCAGGAAGAAGCTGAAGACCTGGCTGTTCGAGCAGTAGCGGCTCCCCCCCCCCCCAGCGCCTTGAGACCCCACGGGTATGTAGCGCGCTTTATAAGTGTCACTGATTGATTGATTGATTAGGGTCCAGGCGATGCAGTCTCTCTTCCTCCTTAGACGGGTGAGGGGGAGGATAGAAGGTAGGAAGGGTAATGGACTGCCCAAGATGGAAAGGAGTCACCACCTTAGGCAGAAAAGCAGCCCTGGTCCTAAGAACCATCCTTTCTGCATGAATGGTCAGGAACGGGGGTTTGGAACTTAGAGCTTGAAGCTCACTTACCCTCCTTGCCGAGGTGATTGCAACGAGGAAAATAGTTTTAAAAGAGAGAAGCCTCAATGGACACTTGTGCAAGGGTTCAAAGGGAGAACCCATTAAAAAGGTCAGCACAAGATTCAAATCCCAATGAGGAATAATAAAAGGGGTAGGAGGAAACAAATTCACAAGACCCCTCAAAAATCTCACAACCACCGGAGACTTAAAGAGAGAAGGCTGATCCGGCAAACATAGAAACGCCGATAAGGCCGAAAGATAACCCTTGACCGTGGACACAGCCAAACCTTGCTGCGCCAGATAAAGGGCAAACTGTAAAATATTAGACAAATGAGCCCTCAAAGGGTCAATATCCCTCTCCCTGCACCAAGAAACAAATTTTGTCCACCTATAGGAGTAAATGGACTTAGTGGTGTCACGCCTGGCAGAGAGAATGACATCCACAACCTCATGAGGGAGAGAAAAAGAACTCAAGTTGCCCCGTTCAATCTCCAGGCATGAAGGTGTAATGTCTGGAGGTGGGGGTGTAGAACCTGCCCCTCCAACTGAGAGAGGAGGTCTGCCCTGTGAGGGAGACGGAGCGGCGGGTGAGAGGATAGGTGGAGTAGGTCCAAATACCACACCCTTCTCGGCCAATCCGGGGCGACCAATATGACTTGGGCCCGGTCTTGACGAATCTTCCTCAGAACCCGAGGAATCAAAGGTATGGGGGGAAACGCGTAAAGGAGTCGATCTCCCCAACTCAACTGAAACGCGTCCCCCAATGCTCCTTGCATCGGATACTGGAGACTGCAGAATGAAGGGCAGTGAGCATTCTCGCGAGTGGCGAACAGGTCCACCCGAGGAGTCCCCCACATCTGAAAGATGTTGCGAACAACCTCCGGGTGAAGCCTCCACTCGTGGTCGGCAGAAAACTGCCGACTGAGACTGTCTGCACGCACGTTCAGAACCCCGGCCAGATGATTTGCCACCAGACAAATCTGATGGTCCTGAACCCAGGACCAGAGACGCAGAGCCTCTCTGCAGAGACACTGCGACCCTACTCCTCCCTGCTTGTTGATGTACCACATCGCAGTCGTGTTGTCCGTTAGGACCTGGACCGAACGACCGCGAAGGGAAGGGAGAAAGGCCTTGAGCGCCAAACGTATCGCCCTCAATTCCAGAAGGTTGATGTGAAACAACCTTTCTTCCGGAGACCAAAGACCCTTGACCTCCAGGTCTCCCAGATGAGCACCCCACCCGAGAGTGGATGCATCCGATATCACTGTGGCCACTGATGGAGGTAGCTGAAAAGGCTTTCCCTGTGACAGATTGCCTTCCACGCCCCACCAGGACAGGTCCGCTGCAGCTTCTCTGGAGATCCTCACTGACTCCCTGAGATCCCCGTTGTGTTGATACCACTGCCTGCGGAGGCACCACTGGAGTGCCCTCATGTGCCAGCGTGCATGACTGACCAACAGAATGCAAGAAGCCATCAGACCGAGCAGACGAAGGACCTTCAGGACTGGAACAACCGCTCCATTGAAGAATAAAGGAATCATTTCCTGAATGTCGCGAATCCTTTGAGGTGGAGGGAATGCACGACATACAGAAGTGTCCAGTACCGCACCTATGAACAGGTTGCGCTGGGAGGGCACCAGGTGAGATTTGGGTACGTTTATCGAAAAACCCAACCTGTGTAACAACTGAGTTGTCTCCTGCAGATGATGGAGCACCATCTCCGGCGACTCTGCTTTGATCAGCCAGTCGTCTAGATAAGGGAATACAGGGATCCCTGACCTCCTGAGATGCGCCGCCACCACCGCCATCACCTTGGTGAAAACTCGAGGCGCAGTAGTAAGTCCAAACGGGAGGACCGCAAACTGATAGTGCTGCGATCCCACCGTAAAACGGAGATACTTCCTGTGCGACTTCAGGATTGGGATGTGAAAATACGCATCCTGCAAGTCGATCGACACCATCCAGTCTTCTTCCATCAGCGCCAGAAGAACCTGAGCAAGGGTGAGCATTTTGAACTTCTCCTGTTTGAGATAGAGGTTCAAAATCCTGAGATCCAGGATAGGCCGAAGTCTGCCATCCTTCTTGGGAATCAAGAAATACCGGGAGTAGCACCCTTGACCCATCTCCTGCTCTGGAACCACCTCTATCGCTCCCTTTCGAAACAGAGCCAGGACTTCCTCCTGCAGGAGAAGCAGGTGGTCCTCCGAGCAATAACCTTGGCAAGGAGGGTAATTGGGAGGGAACTCCTGAAAAGGAAGTGCATACCCATTCTCTACGAGATTGAGAACCCAAAGATCTGATGTAACCGATTCCCAATCTCGTAGAAAGTGAGTAAGCCGACCCCCTACTGGCCCTACATGATCCAGAATGGAGGATCTAGGGCTGCTTTGCTGATGCGGGTGGGGGTTGGGCATTATTGGAGGAAGTGGAGGAAGAGGAGACTTGGCGTCCACGTCCACGACCCCTCTGTCTACCTCTATAGGATTTATATAGAGGGTTCTGCTGCTGCTGCTGTTGTTGGCCCTGCTTGAAGGGACGAAAAGAAGATTTACCAAATCCCTTGAATTTTCTAGCTGCAGACCCTCTCATCTGCAGACCCAACGATCTCGCAGTGGCACGGCTGTCTTTAAACCTTTCCAAGGCCACATCTGCCTTCTTACTAGGCGTGGGCGGAAAATCCGTTCCGCTCGCGGATTTTGCGGATTTTCGGGAAATCCGCAATCCGCGAGATTTGCGAATTTCCCGCAAAATCCGCAAATCCGCGAGCAGCGGATTTTGCTCGCACTGCTCGCACTGTTCGCGTGAGTTCGCGCCCCGCGAATAAGTGCAAAATTGCAGAAATACGATCTTAGCAAAACTGAAAGTAACTACTTACCAGGTTCAAAAGTTCAGGCTCATCATTAGTAGCCATTTCCTGGAGTGCTTCCTGAGGGGCCCCTCCAGAGTTCAGTTGCCAGTTGAAACTAGTATGTGACCCTGCTCTGAACCTCAGAATAGTTACACATATGCCACAAAGGTCCTGAATTACAGCTAAGGGAGACAAGCAGGAGCCAGGCTGGAAGTTAAAATCCATTAATCAGCCCCTAATTCATTATTGTCAGTTGGGGCAGGGCAGGTGTTGTAACTAATTTTGCAACAATGAAAGCACTTAGCAAGTGCAAAAGATCACTAATCAGGGCGCACTAAGGAAGCAGGTGCCAGCTAAAAAAATATTCTGTGACACATGAATCAGCCCCAAATTAATTCAGGTCACTTGAGGCAGGGAAGGTGTGCTTTGCTTTGCCGAAAATAATGTACACTGGACAACCAGAGGGTGTGGTGATGAAACAGAGGGTGGCATGGGTGGGCCAGAGGGTGGCATGAGTAGTCAGAGAGTGGCAGTGGTGACAGAGAGTGGCAGTGATGAAGAAGAGTGTCCCAAACAGGCTGGACACGTAGAAACAACAAGTTCGCGAAACTTGCGACCCGACAGGTAAGTTCGCAATTTGCGAAAGTGTACAAAACCCTCGCGAACTGGCAGAAACACGGGCGAACACAAAAAAAAAAAAATTCGCGGGAATTCGCGGATTTTGCGGATTGCGAATCCGCAAATCCGCAAAATTCGCGAACGCGAGATCCGCAAAATTCGCTCATGCTTACTTCTTACCAAAAAGGCCAGATCCTTCAAAGGGTAAGTCCAACAAAGTAGATTGTACATCCGCTGAGAAATCAGATGACTTCAACCATGCGGCTCTCCTAGTTGCAATGGATGAGCCCATAATTCTAGCAACTGAATCCACAGTGTCCATGCCACTTTGGATGACCATGCGGGCCGCAGCCTGAGTGTCAGAGATGACTTCATTAAAGTTTTTCCTATCCTCCTCAGGAAGTTTTGGTGACAATTGCTTCACTGAGTCCATCAGCGCGTGCACATATCTACCTAAAAGGCAAGTAGCATTTGACGACTTTAGAGCCATGCTTCCAGAAGAGAAAGTCTTCTTCGCAGCCTGATCCAATTTCTTAGACTCTTTGTCAGCAGGCACTTGAGGGAATGAGCCTGCCGCCCTATTAGAACAAGCCGC
Organism: Lissotriton vulgaris; assembly: GCF_964263255.1. NCBI lineage: Eukaryota > Metazoa > Chordata > Amphibia > Caudata > Salamandridae > Lissotriton > Lissotriton vulgaris. The sequence goes on along the minus strand of NC_141687.1, from coordinate 2,122,624,797 downwards.
CTGAACCACAAGACTTTCCGGAGACGGATGCGTAGAAAGAAATGCAGGGTCATCAGGAGCCACCCTATAGCGCCTTGCAATAACCCTTGAAACTGCAGGAGCAGACAACGGCCTCTTCCAAATTTCCTTAATTGGATCTGACAAGGCATCAGTAAACGGCAAAGTCGGCTCCACAATTGAAGATGGAGAATGCAGGACTTCCGTGAGAATGTTGGGCTTGTACTCCACCGTGGGCAGCTTTAAGTTAAGAAGGTCAGCAGCCTTCCTAATAACTACGTGATAAGGAGCCACGTCCCTTGATGGTGCATCAGAAGTCGAAGGCAGACCCCACTCGGGAGAGAGTTCCAGACCACTAGCATCCCGAAGCTCTTCGAAGTCATCACCATGATCAGGAAGCTCGCCTTCTTCCACATCTGAACTCTCATCATCCTTTTGCTCGAGAAGACGCTGAGCTCTTCGCCTCGACCACTCCATTCGAATCGAAGTCGACGGATCCGGTAACGACTCCGACGGAGCCGGTTCCGACGTCGCTCGAGGAACCGAAGCAGGAGGACGAGAGTCAAGAACAGGTGTGGCACCTCGATCTCGACTGCGAGGTCGATCCGGAGTCGGCGAAGCCGCATGCGGAGTCGAGGACCTCGGTGGAGCCGTACCGAGCCAAGGTGAAAGAGGCGCCGGCATGAAAGGCATAAATGGAGCAGGGGCATACGACTGAGGAATACCCAGGTTGTACGATAACGGACCCATGGGGCCACCAGGCGCTCCAGCGGGGTACATCGCCCTAGAATAAACTCCAAACATCGCATTGAGAAAATGCGAGGGATCCTGCCCAGGACCAGGAAAGGAAGGGTACGGACCTACCGGATGTTGCAATGGAGGCCGACCCGACACATCCTCACCCTGACCTTCTGGATTCACAGGAGTCTCCGCCGAAGCCGGTTCTTGAGTCACCTCCTCTTCTTCATGCTCCGAGGAAACCGGCTCCGGGTCCGGCTCCGGCTCCGGCGCCGGAGAACCCACTCTTGACAAAGCAGGTGAAGGAGAGACAAAGTCCTTACGGTGTTTGTGAGACTTTCTCTTCGAGTCAGAGGAATCCTTCCCCGAATGATGTCTCGAACTGTGCTTCCTCCTCTTATGCTTTCTCCTCGAAGAGCTCGAAGCATGCCCGGAAGCCGACTTAGATCTAGACCTAGACCTCTCTCTGGACTTCGACTTCGCCTTGGACCTCGAGTCATCTCCAGACCTCGAACCCGCTCTGGACCTCGACGCCGATCTCGACCTCGACCGAGACCTATGCTTCGACTTCGATCTCATTGACGTTGAACTTGAAAGTCGACCAGAGTCCTTTTTCACCTTCGCCAAGAGCAACTTTGCTTCACGCTCCCGAAGCGCCTTCGGATTCATCTTAAAACAGGACTCGCAGTTCTTGACGTCGTGGCCCGATCCAAGACACCACAAACAATCCTTATGTGGGTCAGTGATAGACATCATGCGGGCACAAGACCTACATGGCTTAAAGCCTGTTTTCCTCGACGACATCTCCGGAGAAGAACAAAGTCGCAAGAAAGAAACAGTGACAAATAATAGTCAGAAAGATACTAGGTATCGCTGAAGATCCCGAAAACCGTTAGCGTCGGAGACGCGGAAAAAAGGGAACTGACGTCATCACGCCGGCGTGGGCCTAATATGGGGTCGGTGACGTCAGACGGAGTCGCGCGCGATGCCGTGCTCCTGTGACGCCACCCATGACGGCGTGCTACGAAGAAAATTTCCGAACGTTGCTGACGCAAGGGGGATATTCACAAGGTGAGGAATCCACACGGCAGATGTATCTATCAGAAATATGGAGTACCAAGGGTACACACAAGTACTACACAGGAGACCTGTTAAATAACTGCCTGGCCAATGTTGGTAGCACCATTTTGCACAGATTCTGCTGGTAAAGCAGAACTGTGTGTTAGGACGAGAGGATATTAGACTGTATGGACTTACAGGCACATGCATCAAGCTAAATTGAACACGCAAAAATTTCAATTCGCAAAAACAGCCTGTTCGTGAGCGCAATTTAGCATTTCCCAATGCATTAAAACAAATCTGCGAAAAGCCATGGAAATCACTAAAATATAGAATCCCTAAATTTGCAAACCCCAGTTTTACGAATCACAATTTACGAGCTCCGTAAGTGCGAATTCAAATAGCGAATCACAATTAAGGAGTCGCAAACACATGCATGAAAAGTCGCAAATAGTGATTTGCACGAAAATCGCTATTTTGCAACTTTTATTTAAAGAGGAACATCATCAGGTGGTAACCATGAGTAAAATAAAAAACAAAAATCACAGGCACAACTCCTTAGGAATCTATTTAAACTGACCCTGGAGGCCTCTGAACCTTTACATGATGGCGAGGAGGATGAGGATCCATGCAGCAGCCCGATGAAGAAGGAGAATCCAGGAGAGGATTTTCAGAGTGCACATCACAGTGTTGGGATAAACAGCAGATGAAATATACGACAGGCTGAACGGTGCTATGATCCTTGACCTAATTGCAGAATTGGCACCCCTAATGTGCCGCCAACCCCATGCCACCCCCCTCATATTCAGGTACTATGTTGTCTGCACCTACTTGCATGAGGCAGTTTCCAGGATGTGGTAGCTGCAGCTGGAGGGATGTCACAAAGCTCCATTTCACGTTTCTTCGAGTCTTTCCTGAACACCTTGATGACAAGGATCCACACCACATCACCAATCCCACAGGAATTAAATAAGACCTAACTGGACTTCTACCAGGTAGCACAGTTCCCTCATGCAATAGGTTGAATAGATTGTACGCATGTTGCCATTTGTCCACCAGAAGCAAATGAATACATTTTCAGGGACCGTAAATCCTATCATTCTATCAATGTACATGTAGTGTACAATGCTAAGTATATCATAACAGACATTGTGGCTCAATACCCTGGAAGCACACATGACTCCTATATATTCTGACACAGTGGCATACACACCCGTCTGCTCAGGGGTGATTTTGGTGAAAGGACATCTGCTTGGTAAACATATATAATGATTCCCCACAACAGTTGCTAGCCCTTTGCTAACTATCCTGTAGGTTACAGCGCATATGCCGTGCGGAACTACATATTGACACCATACCTCAACCCAGCCACCCCACATGAGCAGAGGTATAACGCAGTGCACATCACCACATGAAATGTCATCAAACGCACCTTTGGGCTGATGAAAAGTCGCTTTTGCGTCCTCCACAAGACTGGTGGAGCATTGCAGTACCCGCCCGAGACCTGCTGCAGGATTGTGGCTGCATGTGCTATGTTACGCAATATTGCGACCAGAAAAGACATACCCATTGAACTGTCCACCAGTGAGCCTGAATGGGACAACCAGCAACGGGCACAAATACGACCAGGGCATGGGGCTAGCTCAGCAGAAGGGCAAAGGAGACGTGCAGAAATTACACAACATTATTGCTGAGGTTAGTAATAATGAGACACGACACAGCATGTTTGAACTATACTGTATTTACTTGCCTGAAACCATGTAGTAGTGTTTAGGCACACGTAGCAGGTGCTAAGTAGTACAGTCATTGCTCGCACATAAAGAATACAATACCTAATTTTAGAACTTGGATCTCAGTCACTAGTAGGGTATTTGTTCATGGTTATCTCACCATGGTTGAATCATAATGGGCAAGTCAGTCTATCTATTCCTGCCACCCACCCCCAAATGCCTTTCGCCGGCAACTTCTCTGTCCCTCCTGGAGGCACCGGAGGGTGTTGTGCTCCGGGTACTGCGTCTCCTGCAACTGGGAACTGGCACTGACAGGCCACTGAGGCTGGACACCTCCTCACTCCCCTCTTTCCCAGTCACATTGCTGAACCCAGCAGTAGCGGCCTGGATTTGTTCCACTGCAGTGGTTACCTGGACTAGTGCCCTGGCCACATCCCAACAACAATGGCCCATGTCAATCTGCATGGCCACGGACCAACGTGCCAGAAGTGCAGTGGTGGTGAAAAGGCGATTGTTATATTTGGTATAGCCTGCTAAGCGCATCATCAACTGGCGATGCCTTGTTCTCTGTGACACCTGGTCCTCCTGCATCACCCTGCTCAGCTCCTGCATGGTTGCATTTGTCTGCCTGTTGCCTTCCACCACAGCTGTTGTGAGTTCTCTCACACAATCTCTCATGACTGTGATGTTGGTTGCCATTCTGCAGAGTTGTTCCTGCATTGACCCTTATGTTTCGCTTGCAGGCACTGCACCCTTAGCATCTGGGTCTCCAGCCCACCACAAACATTTGGAGTTTGGTCCTCACGTGGTGTGATGCTGGCCCTTGACCTGCAACTCCGTCTTTGGATTGTGCTGTGCCGGACCTGTGACTGTGGTGTTGTTGTGGGGGTACCCCATGGCTGGCTTGTCTCTGGAGCTGGTTCATGCTCCAGATCAGATTCCATGAGTTGCAGTGGTGGAACTGTGGCCCTCTGTTTTGTGGTGCGGGAGCTGTGCTTTGTGGGGCCGCAGGTGTTTGTACGTCAGCCTCAGCAGGAGTTTTACTGTACGTCTCCACATTCACTGTCTTCAGAGTCTCCTTCTGCTGCATCTGTGATGTTAAACAGTGCAAAATTAATTTGTTGTAAGGGTAATATAGTGTCACATTAAGCATACTTGGGTCTCGTTAAATCACTTACTGTCACACAGTGTTTACGTGTTTAATTTTCCAATGGTGTGTTTGCCTACTCACTTGCCTGACCTGTCTGTAACTCCCATAATGCATTAGGGTGTTGAGGGAAAATGTGGACTGGAGTAAGTATATCTACACTGGAGTTGAACTGAAGGGATGTTCACATTTGATATGTCGTTTGATAAGGACACTTGCATGCATCTTACCTTGTGGAGTACTGGCCGCTCCGGATGTATCCAGCTGCATCACTCCCACCACAGCTTCAGGCTGGTGTGTGGACTCAACCAGCTCCTCCAGGGGTGTATTATTAGGAAGTGTTGATGGTCCTCCTCCAGTCCTCTTTGCCTCCTTCAGCCTGTCTGCAATCCTCTCCTTGGTGCCGCTGCAAAGGTCGTAACACCTTTTTTAGGGTCGTCTAATTGTGCGGTTGGTGACCCCCACTGCATTCAATTTGTTCTTGATCCTGAGCCATATTTTCCTCTTCTCAGCCTTCGGCACCTTCAGTGACAGTTTGCCAAAGAGCTTGTCATGGCTCTTGACCACCTCCTCTATGAGGTTTTCAAGTTCCCTCTCACTGAACTTGAGCTTGCGTTTCCTGGTCACTGCACTCTCCCCTGATGCTGGAGGATCCATTATTGTGCGCTGGACAGGTGTGCTAGCCAGGTAGTTGCTTGCTCTGCTCCGTTCCTGCACTCAGCCTCCTCCTCTCACTTTCTCTGGGCACTAAATGGAGCATGGGCTGGCTGACTTCCTGGTTGTGATGTCATCAGCATGCTTTTGATGCGACAGTGTTTGCGAATTCACTGCTCGCGATTTCGCACATAGCTAAATCGATATTTGCGTGTCGCAATTATATGATCGCTATTTGCGATTTTAACAAATCTTTTAAAAAATCACTATTTTGATCATGCATTGCAGATAGCGATTCCTAAATATTGATTCCTTAAAATTCACTATTTAGAAATCGCTATTTAAACTTTTGATGCACATGTCCCTTAGTCTCTCAACAATGTCAGTGCTGTCAGCCCAAATACTAGCAAGCTCACAGTGCCTCACCTGAACGACTAACCTTCCCAGAGTAACAGGTACTTTTAGCAATCTCAAGCATGACCCTCTAGTCCCCAAGGTACCATGGAAACCGTTGCTCCCCTTTCTTTACGTACTCACTCAAGCATGCCCGTGGTAAATACAAGAATGACACAAAGAAAATTCACAATACATTTACTGAAACTATCATAGTCTGTTATGAAGCAATGAAGCAAATTTGCTGTGATCATTAGACAGAGCAAACGTCCCAACCATGGCAATATAAGTGTCTGTCTAAGTCTACCCTCACTGTATGAGCACTGGGATATATTTGTGATCTCTGGGACTAGCCTCAGACCCCATACCTGGAGTACGTAGTTAGAAGATCTGCATCATGAGCGTGGGCTTAGTTTGCGCAGGGCTCTGCCTGAAACCTCCTCTCTAACCCTCAAGGGGATGAGGCACAGTTGGTATGATAAAAACTACTATAATGGAAGATGCAGCTGTGCGACCTTGTTATGTCTGTTAGGAGCTGTTGCTGAATGAGCAAAGAAAACAGTACACTATGATGTTATGTATTTGGAGCACCCTTGTACAAGATGTGCAAACGGAATCCTAAGAAGAGTCAGTGAATAACAAGAAACATGTACAGTGTATTCCCAAAAGAATGTTGCAAAAACAAATGTATTATATTCGGCTATGTAGAGCAGAGGCAAAAAATGCTAAACTAAGGGAATACCAAAGTGAGCCCAGAAGGGAAATCACTACATTTCTTGTAAATTGCTCCTCTGTCCCTTTTGTGTAGATGCTATATAATACATACCCTGGCTTTGTGCAACTGCTGGGGGTACTTCTTTATCAGTATTGAGTATATCTGTCACTCGTTGTGGACTGTATGTAGTGTTTACCATAGACACTAGTGCATTCAAATGGGTAGCTAGCTCCTCTGTCACTCCCTAGTAAACTCTATAGAGCATTTACACTGGCTGTCTGAAACTAGTGTATTCTTCAGGGTTGCTCCTCTATTGTCCTCAGTGGACTCCATAGAACTTATATATTTGCTTCCTGTAACCCGTGTTTTAAAATAGATTGCCCCTCTATCACTCCTGTGTAAGTTCTATACTCTATGTACTGAACACAAAAATTACTTATCTTCAGTAACAATATTTGTGTATGATATATTTTCTTCAGACAGATTCCTCAATTTAGGAATACTCCTTCGAGACTGGCCCAGAAAATGTCTTCCCCGCCAATGACTCTCCAATGCTGCCAGGTGTCACCACATGGCTACAGCTGCGACTCTGTCTCCAGACGTGATGTCACCAGAAATATTAGGAGGCAAACAGGATTCTGGGGTTAGTTTGTGAAACTTTTTCCACGCTACATCGAGGCATGCAGAGAAAATCAGAGTAACAAATACAAAACAAAACATGTTTGCATACCTTGGGAGCTAAATAATCATGGCACTAGCACAGCGGGGAGGAAGGAGGGTGGTGTAAAAGCTTACATATCCACTAGAAATGTTGTTACCAAAGTTAAGTAACTTTTTCTTTTAATAGATACATGTTCCTGAAAATTTCTCACCTTATGAAAGTGTCCCAAAGCAAGACCTCGTCATGATGTGAGATTGAGGGTTGCCAATTAACCAAGGAAATCATGCAGCGCAGCTAGGGCAAAGTACCAATCACTGCAGGGCTGAGATGTGCTCTATTAGTGATTTGCAAAATAATGCATAGATGACCATGAAGCTGCCCAGATGTCAGCAATCAGCACAACGCTGGAAAGAGTGGTGGAAATCAGCCCGGACTGGCCATTGCGGGCACCGGGCAATCCCCTGGTGCGCCGCAAGGGTGGGGGCCAGTTTTGGGCCCAGGGGGCCGTTTTTGCAGCATAGCTGCAAAAGCGGCCCTGTAACAAAATCGGCCGAAAACCGGCCCCGCCAAAGAGCTCGGTCACACCCCCAGGGGGCCGGCCGAGCACTTTGCCAGGGACGGTTTTGGTTCTCAGTCCGGCCCTGATGGCCATGACGGAATGAACACAAATTCGATCTGGAGGGTTGTTCTTGGCCAGGCCACAGCAATTTCTCTAAACAAAGGACACTGCCTTACCATTTTTTAGCTTCATTAAAAACATAAAAACTAATAATCAACCTCTCCTGTCTCTTGCAGACAATGGTGTACCACATCGCACACTTGGGATACAGCCGATAAAGATATAGAGGAAGAGAAAGGAAAGATGGAAAAGCAATAGACTGGCTCATATGAAAAGCATAAGCCACTTTGGAATGAAGGATGGACAGGTACGAAGGATCAGCTTAACAGGGGTAGAAAACAGTTAAGGGTGTAATCACCACCAACAGAACTATTTTTAAAGCAAGGAGTTGAGCAAGAGCAAATGTGCATCGGAAAGTTAGGATATGCTATCAAGAAAGTCAAATCAAGGTTCAAATCCAAGTGTCAGCTATGGGTAATATTGCCTCAGCCAGTGGGAGAGGAGCTTATAGTCCTCATCCTTGGTGCCTTAAAACATGCTTAGTATACATAACACCATGGGCAAAAGACTGGGAGTTATGTGTGTCTAATCCCTTGTGAGTAGCTACTTAGCATCAAGCAGGAAGACATAGCAGCACAGCTACTCTTCCAACATATTTTATTCTCCCTATCAATCTGCACCACAATGCAATATGATTAGGCTTTCCTGTTTTCAGTTTTGATTTTTGGTGGATTTCAGTGGTGTTTTCTCAGTGTTTTCCAAAGTTTTTAAAATTAGTGTTTATCTGTAAAGCACCAGGTCTGGTGACTTAGTGGACTATTGCATCCACTGTAATGGCCTGTATTCGACCTCATGGTCACAGGTTCAAATCCAGCCTTTCATCCTTCTAAGGTCGATAAAATGAGTATCATTGAGTTTGGTAACAATAAACATATGTTAATCAGCGGCAAGTTACCCTTCTGGATGAATGTGTGCTTTACAAATAAATGGAGTGTTAATTATTCGGCTGCCTAAATACGCAACGTTTGCAAAACGTTGCGTATTCAATGTGCTTGGTATACTCCACATATTTCATTTAAAGGAGACGTACTGCAGGATATATAGTGTCTTCCCACTTGCAGTGTATCCAATACACTACTTGTAGACTGAGCTAAGTATAGAAGTCTGTATATTGCACTCACACTCGAGTACAGGCTCTCTCATATTCCCTTATACACAACTCATTACCTCTCACATTCACGCTCTTGGGACTCTGACTGGTTTACCGGACTATTCATGGATTATGAAAGTAATCAAGTGGTATATATATATTTTTTAAATAAATTCCTGGGTAAAGTTAGTGGTGGGGGTTTATTCTCCTAATCCTCATTATGCATTTTAGCATTGTAGTGGCGGTAAACCCTGACAACTGCACAGTACCTTACAGTGCAAAATCTGAACAATTTTGAATTACACCATAATTAATTCGTATGCCTGCATTCTAAGGCAGTTCAAACATAATGCTATGTACGTTGTATTTGGGAACTTGAAAAATTGCCAGTTAACAATGTAAGTGTGGACTCAAAACCTCACACAGCCAAGATTAGCAAAAAGTCTCACACAATGGGACAACTTGCAACTATGAGTTTTCGTTTTTATGCTGCTTTGGTAAGGGAAACCCCTTGTGTTATCACTGTCTTATTCATGTGATGACAACACACTCTTCACAGATACCCGTCACTACACCTTGCATGACATTTTTAAAACCTTGGGGTTTGTCATTTGACTGATGTAGCAAAGGGTTTTACCCATTCTGTGTATATGGCAAAATGTAATAACACATATTGGCCTAGATGCGTCTGAACCAGCCATTTAACCAATCAGTAGCAGAAATAAACACTGACACATGATCAGATGTATTTGTAATGCTCCCAGATTCTCCGCAAATACATTACACTAGTAGAAACAAAAGAAAAAAAGGAAACAATTTTGTAACATTACTAACTACAAAGTGCAAGTAAATTACACTTAGATTAGTCTTGCTGCAGCCTCTTATGAGAAAGTTACATTGTGCTGCCCTCTTCAAGGAGAAATAAAAAAATCTCTCTCACTTTATCTTCTTTGAATTGTACTTTAGGTTGTGGACATGCAGGACTTTATCAGTGTTTATATGTTTACAATGATGAAGGCTATTGCCCATTCAGTGGGGTTTTATCATTATTGGATACAATCCTAAAAAACAGAAAGTCTACGTATGATGCAGGTGTAAAGATGGCTTACTATCCTGTGTACTTTGTCAGACCCTTCAATAGGGTGATGCCTATAGAAGGCGAGCTGACAGGAGCTGCTGTAAGTAAATTTGCTACTAGTGTGGTCTTTGCCGCCAACTATGCTACTTGAACTAGTAGTCTTGATTTATTTGATTAAAAGCAGTTCTAAAAAAACTTGTAAAATGAAAGCCCAAGACTTGAAAGATGATGTACCCACTGATATGGAGTCCTAATGAAATGTTACCAGGTTTTTTCCCCCTACTGCCTCACATATTCAATACACTTTATAAAAAGGCAAACAGGTAGGGACGAGGAAAGTTGTGATAACTCCTAGAAGTCAAAATGTTCACCTCAAATTAATAATGACTCATACCACAACTGTAGGAAAGTAAAAAAAAATGTACCCTGATCACCCCCATTTTGTGACTGATGTTGGTGGTTACTAACTCTGAAAGTGCCCTGGGCTTTGCTAACCAGGCCAAGGGCCAGTGGTCTGTCCTCAAAAGGTATTTGGCTTCCTTCAAATTGGGAAGACAACCTACCTGTAAGTCCCTTGAATATGGTAGGACATGTTCGTTTAAAGACCCCAGTTGACTGAATGCCCTTAAGTGTGCACTGTTGTGGTGTCCGGTGCTGTTTACATAATAAAACTATGTCCCAATTCGACTTTGGAAGTAAAAGTACTTCTGAAGTCAGTCCAAAACTACCTTTTTATGACTTATAAGTCACCCCTAAGGTCTGCCCTAGGTGCCCCAAAGGTACAGTGCATTGTTATAGAAAGCAGTGTCAATATAAAATATGATTTATATGCCATGGGAAGGAAAAACAGCCAAAGTCAAGTTTCGCTATTGTAGTGCTACTAGCCCCATAGGCTTACATGGGGAAGGTTTTATTAAATTTAGTAAAGTCTATCTTTGCATTAGAGCTAGTTAGCAATTGCATTCAAAGTACCAAATGTATACATTATTGGCCACATTAAATCCAACAACTTGCCAAAGTTGGATTTAATATAACTATTACAGGAAAATAGATTTAGACCTTACTATCCTATCCTAAAACCGCCCTGTTGTAGCTTCTCCTTATTTGTCAGCCATTGACAGCATGAGCCAAGCTGCTCCCTGAGTAGGTGCGAAGAGGCCTGGGGCTGCAATAATACAGCTATCTGGTAGTAAGAGATTTGCTTCCTGGAGAATCCAGGGAGAGGGGGAGATAACCTGGACTTCACAGGCAGGAGAACCGATGCTATTGGGTCCAGGCCAGCCTCTACTTCCTTGATCGCCAGGAAGATGGGAGCTACCCTAATTAGATTAGGAGGGGGGCTAGAAGGGGAGTGTAGTGAGCAGTTAGCCACACAATCATCTTTTTGTGTTGCATACATAAACAGCTGACAGCTTTCGTCATGACCCTCAAGATGAGAAAGGTGAGTTCTCAGTACTGGGATGCACTTCTGTGGGTGTTGATCACAGTAGCGGGGGGGGGTTAGAATAGTGCCCTTAGAGGAGGAGGAGACTGACTCACATAAGCAGGGCTTGATCAGAACGTTTTATCTAACCCCTGAGCGATACAGGATGTAGTTTAGGGACACCCAGAAAGTTAGTACCCAATCCTGGGTTGACTTTGTAGACATATCTGTCAAAGCACTAGAGGGCTGGATACAGGGTAACAAGGTAAGTACCTATGAGGGGCTGTATAATTAGGTTTAGAACTTACAATCCTGATGTGACCAAACAGCCCTGCAGCAGCCTCTTCTGATTGGTCAGACTTTGACAGCCTGAGCCAAGCTGCACCCTGAGCAGATGTGAAGAGGTCTGGGCTGCAACAATACAGCCATCTGGTGGGAAGAGATATGCTTCTTGGAAAAGCCAGTGAGAGGAGGAGGCTGGGGAGACACGCTGGATTTCAAAAGCAGGAGAAGAGATGCAATAGGACCCAGGCCAGCCTCAACTTCCTTGATCACTAGTAAGATGGGAGCCACCCTAATTAGATTAATAGAGGGCCTAAAAGGGGAGTATAGTGAGCAGTTAGCCACACTTTTGGGCTGGGCTACACAGACACACATACCAAGTAGAGATTTTGATTTTAGGGAGAATAGTGCATTCAAAGTTAAACATATGCCACACTTTGCAGGAATTGTTCATAGCAGAGGGAGATAGTTTTACCCCTAGTGATTAGGGCATCCCCTACTCCTGCCAGCGCGGAATAGAGGAAAAATATAGAAGAGCTCTTCAGATCACTGCCTGGAACAGGAGAGGAAGGACTTCCCTTTTAGACCACTGGGTGACACCATAAAATTCCTGCACTCTGAAAGATTACACCTGCTGCACTAACAAGACTCCACAAAGAAACAACTGTGCTTGACTCAAAGAGAAAGGAGTGAACTCCCGGATCAGCAATAGGTACAACAGAGCTGGATGAGGTCACTTGCAAAGCCAAAAGAGAGGAACACCCCAGCCGATCAGTGGCAACAGGAATTTTTCTGGACTGTGCAGATGCATTGTGGGAAATAGAGTCCTAGGCATCAAGAGGCAATCCAGAGTTTCCAAACCCTTGGCCTGAACTAGTGGACACTCATTTTCCCCATAGGGACTCAGAGCAAACAAGATTTCAAAGTTTGGAAACTTTCTGCAAAGACAGGAGGAGAACGGCTCAACATCCGAGTCTCAAGCTGCTGTCGACTTGCTAATCAGCCTGACCGTGCTGGTTTGCCCGCTGAAATCTCAGGAGCTCCTTGCCGTCGAGGACAGGGATTTCCAGAGGCTCACACAAGCACTGCGCTGCAGCAGCCAGCCGTTGTCGAATTGAACTCCAGATTTGAGGAACACAAGGAATTGACATCGAGAGAAAAGCTGCAACGAAAAACACTAAGTCCAAAAGTAAACTTTTGACTGGGACCTAGCTTCAGCCTATCCAACCCGCACTCCATCGCAGTTGGCCTAAAACTTTAACTTTGTCCCAGTCCAGCATAACCAGATTGCCGAGGGTGATGCTTTAAGCTTTTTGGTGCTAGAATGCACCATTTTTTAAAAATCTTTGTGAGTTTACTAGGTACTTGATGTGTTATTTCGCAAATACAGGGAGACTTGGACTGATGCCCATTATGGGGATGCCCAGAAAACAGAAACAGGGCTGCTTTTAATACTGCAAGAAGCTACCACAAGAAGCCATAAGGCGTAAATAAAGCGTAGGGACAGTATGAAACATAAAACACATAAAGTGGACTTTCTAAACTACAGACATGCATTTTCTAAAGTTACAGTACGTATTAAGATGAATTACTGGACACTGTCTTATAACTGATTTTTTTAAGCAGTTGTGCCAACAGTGCAGAAACGCATTGATTAACATATCTGAACGCTTTTTAATTTAAGTGCATAATAATTTAGAAAGTTGCCATCATGCCAATAACTAATATACAAAATTGGACAACACCATTGCATAGGAAAAAACACTGGCATACGGAAACATGACTAAGCGTTTCATGATAAGAAGCAAGAACTACTTAATGATGCAAACAACGTTATCAGCAGAAATGGGCACTTTAGGGATTCAGAATGCCAAAGCCAGACTTCATCAGGAAAAGAGCCACCAAACCCAAGTATATATTTTAATGTTTAGGATTTGTGAGTGCCCTCGCTTAAAAGGTTCTGTCAACAGCTGTAGGGAGACAATATAAAATGGATAAATGCCGCAACCTTGCACAAAAAGCAGCAATATTTCTCCATTTACTAATTGCTTCTGTTAAAGAAAATCCCGTAGGAGTCCGTTTCAATAATGTGCAGCCTCGGCATAGATTTTCTGTGGCTTCAATTCGGCTTGTTTGGAAACATGTGGGTCTCTGTGGTAAATTATGAGGCGCAATGTTATAGGCCAATATTAAGAAAGGTAAATCTCACTGATACAAATGTCATCATAACGAAAATCGCACATTGAAACACGAATATTCAGAACAACAAACGGAGAACAGGAAGTATTTCATAAATGGCTCCACACTGACACTAATTGGTCACAAGTAACAAAATATAGCTTGCTTACGGTTTATGTAAGGCATATTCTGCGTGTCACCGTGCACGTATACCTTGAGGGCTCCATAGGGGACCTTGCTATACGTTCCTTTACGATAGCAGCATTCCAATTGCACCTAAATCAATCGTTTTCTCTCAAAGATACGCACAGGGAGCCTGTTCTCCCGTTGACTTGCAAGCTCAACATATCCTCTTCATCCACAGCCTGCAATGAAGGGGCGGTGCGTGCAGCACTCGGAAACTCTTTATTAAATTAAACCTCGTTTAGGAAGGTTAGCCATGAAACATTAATCACGCGACTGCAGACAGACAATATCCCGGCAGACCACGAGCAATAGCCTTCAACTAAAGTAGTTCACATTAAGCTGTACAGACCACGTCTTCAAGGACATTTTATATTACCCAATGCACTTCACCAAATATATATGATGCTGCATTTTGCATTTTCCAAGGCGTTCCTCGTGATATATTATAGCTTTGGCAACTGAATCATAAAAAAAAGCATTTTGTGATTGCCTAGACATTTCAATGTATTTTTGTGTCCCCGCTGGCCACATTTGATGCCTGAAATGCCGAAGACTAGTCTTTTAAACTACTCCCTTTTACTAATTGCATTCTTCCTCTATGTCTACATGTAATAAATTTGCATTAACCTAATTATATAATTGTGTTAGTTAATATAGCTTTGTTTTGTATGGTTTCTATTAAAGTTGATACATGACTCGAAAATAATTCACTCCTAATACTCCACTTTTCCTCTTCACTCACCCAGCGTTCCAGAGACAGCAGTCATCTGCGTAATTCCCTTGATCACAGCGATCCGAAAGAATCGAGGGTCAGGGATGGGGTGTGAAAGAAAATGTTTTTGTGGTTCTCCAACTATCAATCAAGGGCATGTAAAGTGTGGCTACTCACCAGGGAAGGTCTCAAGGCCCTTGGGGAGTGAGCTGCTGGTCGGACTGGGTGGAGGATGATTTGGAGAGCCAGGTCTTGAGGTCCTTCCTGAATTTGGGTCAGTGAAGCGGATAGCCTGAGGTGGAGGGGCAGGGTGTTCCAGGTCTTGGCGGTGAGGTAGGAGAATGACCTTCCGCCGGTTCTGGTCTTGTGGTACCTGAGGACGAAGGTAAGGGCGAATTGGGATGATCGGAGTGGTCTGGGGGTACGTGGAAGGTGAGGTGCAGGTTCAGGTATGCTGGTTGTGTAAAGCTTTGTATGCATGAGTGAGGAGCTTGAAGACGATTTTCTTGTTGACTGGGAGCCAGTGAGTTGTCGGAGGTATTGAGTAATGTGACTGTGGCGGGGGATGTCGAGTACCAGTCTGGCTGTGGTGTTTTGCTCGTTCTGTAGTTCCTTGAGCTGTGTCTGGGTGGCGCTAGCATAGAGTGAGTTGCCGTATGCTAGTGATGAGTGCGTGGGTGACTGTCTTTGAAGATTCTGTGGGGATCCATCTGAACGTCTTTTGAAACAGGCGGAGGGTGTAGAAGTAGGCTGAGGAAACTGCGTTGATTTGACGGCTCATGGTGCGCAATGAGTTCAGTATGATGCAGAGGTTGTGTAAGTGGTCTGTCTGGATGGGGGGGAGATCCCAGAGCGGCTGGCCACCAGGAGTGAGGGGTGGGTCCCAGGATGAGTACTTTGATCTTATGCGAGTTGAGCTTGAGGCAGCTGTCTTTCATCCAGGTAGCAACGACCTTCATTCTACTATGGAAATTGGTTCTGGTGGTTGTGGGTTCGTTGGTGAGGGAGAGGATCAGCTGGGTTTCATCAGCATATGAAACAATGTTGAGTCCGTGTCTTCTGGGGATGGCTGCGAGGAGGGCTATGTAGATGCTGCAGAGGGTGATGCTCAGGGACGAACCCTGGGGCACCCCACAGCTGATCTCTGTGGATTGAGAGGAACAGTGGTAGCCTGACTCACTGGGTTGGGCCGGTGAGGAAGGAGTGGTTCCAGTACAGAGCCTTGTCACGGACGTCGGCGTCTCTTGATTAGGGTGCCCTGGAAGACAGTGTCGAAGGCGGCCGAGATATTTAGTAGGATGAGGGCTGGTCAAGGAGGGAGTGGATGGTGGGAAGGAGTGCGGTCTCCGTGCTGTGGCTGCTTCAGAAGCCGATTGGGAGGTGTCCAGGAGTGTGGTCTCCGTGCTGTGGCTGCTTCGGAAGCCGGATTGGGAGGTGTCCAGTACTTGGTACAGTAAGATGAACTTGGACAGTTGGGAGTTCTCGATGACCTTGGTTGGGAAGGGGAGGAGTGAGATTGGTGTGTAGTTCTTGAGGTCTGTCGGGTCTGAGGGCAGCATTTTCAACAGGGGGATTATCTCCCCGTGTTTCCAGTCATCGGGGAATGTGTCAGTTTTGAAGGAGCAGTTGATGGTGCGGCGAACATGGGGGAGATGGCGGTGGCTGCTCTGTGGAAGATGTGGTACGGACAGGCATCTGTCGGGGCTCCTCAATGGATGCTCTTCATCATCTTAAGCATATCCTCCGTTGGGAGTGGGAACCAGCAGAGCACGGTATATTGGGGTGCGACATGGTTGTGTGCGATGGTGGTGGGCATAGTGGCCAGGTCTAGGGAGTCGCTGTCGTAGATCTTCCTAATCATGCATGGGAAGAAGGTGCCGAGTTTGTTGCAGAGGTCTTGGGAGGGGGAAACGTCTGTGGCCGCACTATTGGGCCTGGCAAACTCCTTGACGATCATGAAGTGTTCCTTGCTGTGTACATAAAGAGATGTTTCAAGGCATGATCAATGTGGGCTCCGGCCCAGGGTCGCAGCCTTTAAGGTGAACCCCTGATAGAGCTAGCTTTGTTCTGCAAAGAGTCATGCTCTGATGACCTCGAATAATTCTTAAACAGATTGTTTTAAATACTGTTTTCCTTTCATTTATTTTTAAAAGGGTGAAGGGTGATAGTCTATTACAGATATTTTGCAGAGAAATATTGAGTTTATGTTTATTTCTTTTAGATCAAAACAGGATCGCACATATTCATATGTCACTGAGATTATTTGCAGTAATATTAATGGGCTGCTGCTGTGTTACAATATTGAAAGCACAGGTCACTATTCCTAAATATTATAGATGTAAACACATTTAGAATTTGGAGCAGTGTGCAATTGGACTGTCAGTGACATGGCAAGAGAGGTCTTGAAAGAGTTGAAACTTGATCATAAGTTCAAGGCTGTTCTGGACAGGGGCCCCCAAAATACATTGACTACATAGATGAAGCACCAAATAGGGGTATGAGACAATAACAGGGAGTTGATGCTACACTGAACGACTCTGGAGAAAAACAACCCCGTTACGAATCTGTAATTCTATATTTTGTTCATAAAGGCTGCAGGCGCCAATTCTGAATGTTTATGGGCCTCTGTTCTCTATAAACCTCAATGTGTCTGTCAGGATGCAATTTGTAAAATAAATATGTTGCACATAAGTGCCTCACAAGCTAGGATTCTCACTCAAATTACTATGTCTTCACTCCTACACGCTAAGATGCTTTAGAATATGAGCAGTGTGCACATGGATGAAGACTACAGTTTTCATCGGTCATTACAACGTGTCCAACTAATGCACCTACCAACCCTCTTCAGCAGGCTTGGTACCATCAGTTGAAGTGTTTCCAAGGAGAAGGAGAACATGAGCACCCAGCTACCTGCCTCTTATGTCAGCTCAGAGACAAATTCGTCCAAGGCTTAATTTGAACCGGCGGTTGCCGGTGGGGGGCATCAGCACTTATTTTTGAGGATAAGCACTTATTTTGCAGCAGCTGACATTTACGAGACTAAGGCAGGGAAAAAACATAAACGGGAAAGGAGGGAAAGAAATATGGGAAAACCCTCTCAAAGGAAGAAAGCATTAACTGCAAGAGTGAGCAGAAGAGGCATCAGAGTCTGGCAGTGGATGTAAGAAGCCTACAGTGGTATTTTGTGTGCGCAAATTTAACTGCACCAGCTGGGTGTTTCAGAGCAGAGCTTTGGGCAGAGGGACGAATTCAATTACAAACTAAGCACAAACTTCAGCCACTGTGCTTAGGATGAAAAGAGCCCTAAATTAATTTTTTTCTAAGTGCAGAACAATTTAGCAACTCATGAATTGGTAATACAAATTGCACGTAGCATTGCTGAAGGAAGCTACTGATGACGTTGTAAGAAGGTCAGACCCACTAATGGCTGGTCCACCTCCAAGATGCCCCTCCAGCTACCTCCAAAACAAGCAGCAGAAACCACTGCCTGATTCGGGAAATATGGATCACCATAAGTTCACCACACATTGTCACACGGTAGTCTTAACCTGAGTATTAGTTGACTTAAATACAGTATCTATCCAATTTTGCCCAATGTGGCACTGAAATGTCCTACAATTTCCTCTGGTACCTTTTAAGGGGCATTCCAATGTTCATGACCAGATCTTCAGTGACGTAACTGCACTGTATACAGTGTACACATTCAAAAGTTCACAAGCATTTGCAATGCCACAGGTCTTGCATGACTGAAAGACCTATTGCATTGCGAATGCTTGTTTTAAGATGTTAACATGAAGGGATTAGCTATTTAAAACCACAGTTAACACCCTAGCCAGTAGATGCCATTTCCCTCTATCCGGCATGCCTTCACATTTCCTTCTACTATGATTTAAAGTCCACAGAAACTGTAAGACTTTTGCTGTTACGAAAAGGAAACAATGGCTTGTGCACTGCACAACTTCTAACCAACAAAAGAGAGTATCCATAAAAAGAAGAGCTCATGGAAAGAGTCACTCTAATTAGGTAAAAGAAACCTCACTCACTAAACTAGTTGGTGACATGCTTCATCATAGGGTTCCCACCAGAGATGTCGACTGAATCTCTGGTGTGCTATGACCCCTGATTACAGTGGAGCAGGTTGCTTTTGTGTGCCTTCAAAGAGTGTGATGAGTGCAAAGAGTGACTTAAAAAATGCCGAAGTTTTATCCAAAATGAATTTTCATGGCGGAAAACAGGGTACTAAATAAACACAGGTAAAGTGGATGTCCCTAACTGGTTTTTAATTGACCAGATACATCCTGAACAATAAACGTTTGGTCAACATGTTTCAGATTCTGGGCGTATTACTTGAAACTTTCTTCAGGACCAGCTCCACCACGGCGGTATATGCACGCTAAGACTTACCCTAACCTGTGGTGGAATCAACCGAAACAACTCAATGTTATGTAACAGCCTTCAAGCATTTCTCAAAAGCCAAGAATGTCTGAAAAAAACAATAACAAAAACGAAGTTTTGGCACAACATCTATTGTATTTGTATACATGCATTCAGAAATCTTAAAGTGATTAATCCCATGCCAGAGCTCTTCATGAAATGGCGGCCATAGCAAGCAAAACTATTTGCTAATAGTGTAACAAAGCATGCCAGTTGACAACCAATTTTTACTTGTAAATATCAAACTAAAGGAAAGCATTTGTAATTCAATGCCCTCACAACTTATTACCTAATGTCAAGTGTATTAGCCCGTAAAACCAGCATAAGTCGCGCTGGCGGTGATAGTATTCACAGAACATGACTAATCAACCAAAATCATGAATGCTTTTCGATACGGCAGACGATCCCCACGAAAGTGAATATTAGTCATATAACTATCATAGGGAACACAGGGCTTACGTTCAAATTCGAGTAACACCACTCCTTAGGTTCTGGTGGGTGGTGGGACTCTGAATCAAAATCTAAGGCGGAGGACAAAGAAAGTTTACTTTTGGAAAAAGCGTCCGAACATATGTGTCGCCATAGAATGTCAGCCGACATAAAAATAAAGACATAATAATACTCACTCAGCAAGAATCGACCACCCAAAGGATACCAATTTGGTCTAATAGACATGGAGATACCCGAGGCTCTAATGCGGGCGAATATATAGTCAGTAATTTGCCGGGAGAGACGTTATCGGCGTCCTGCCGTATTTTCGATTCACATGACCTACCAAGGTCACGTGAACCACGTCAATGGCACTGCAGAAGTGTCAAAGAATTGTAACCGAGGCTGAAATGCTAACCTCACTTGCGATCTCAATAGAAATAGCTTTATTGAAAAACGTTTGCCTTACAATAGCAGACTCAAACTGACCTTCATAATTAGACTGAAATATTCCTTACTCGTTAGTCAAAAATAGGGGATGTCATCTAAAATAAAAAATAAAACTTGTGACAACGTTCCAGTATTAATAGGTACACCTATCTTCGGCATCACCGGCTACCCTACACTGGGGGATGGATTACAGTGTATTAGTGTTGATCAACTCCGTGTGCGCCGAAAAAGTAGTATTCATCAGACTCGACTACTAATTGAGGTGACCATGATTATTACAGACGAATACAAATCAGGACCTAATATAGAAACCTTTTTTAATGGTCCTTTTCTGCGTGTAGGTTTTTACGTGTTAACATGGTCATTTTCTGCTTATTGGTATCCATCAAACCAGCGTGTAAATTGTACCGAACAAGAAAAAAGTGTGCTTCACATTAAAAGGTGACCATGATGTATATCACATGGGTGCCTTTCCAATCCTTGATATGAAGGCCCTGTTAATGTGATCCTGACAGCTAAGTCATGACCCAGTATTCTGTGTTAAATACTGAGAACCTAAAGTGTATATTGGGGAAGGAGATATCATAGTGTGAAATCAAAAGTGACCGGTGTTCATGTGTGTCTCAGCTCACAAAATACCCTGATCAAATTCACTAGCAGATTCAAAAACAGGTATACCCAATTGTGATCATATTAGAGTAAACTGCCTCTAGTTGTTAGTGTCTTCTCACTGTGCCCCAGGGGATATTATCATTAAGCCCACGAATATGCGTGGACAATCGATAAATCCATCGCTGCTCTTTCTCAAACAACAAGTGCAATCATTTATTCCAAGGTTTTATTTGCTCAATGATAGTCCACTACAAATCATTGGGAGTATGATTATGCTGCAAAAAATGGTCAGTCAGCTTGGTAGTGTTACTCTTACAACGGATATTACTCCAATGCTCGCAAACACGTTGTTTGATTTTGCAAGAGGTCATTCCCACGTATCTTAAGTCACAAGGGCATGTGATTAAATAAACAACGTTCATTGTTTTACAGTTAGTGTGCAACCGTTGTATACATATTTTGCCCGTCTCCAAGTCTAGTGTCTTAGTAGACGTAGTTAAATGGCAGAAGCTACATGATCCACACGGAAAATGCCCTGTTATCCGAGGTAGACCCCAAGTGTTTAAAACAGAGGAGTTATCATTACTGGTTTCTCTCCATGGTCCTGTGTGTGCCAGGGCATCCCTAATACTTCTTGCTTTTCTGAAAGAAAACAAGGGCTTCTCCCATTTGATATTATTGCTCTCAAGGATTCGCCAGTGTTTCCTGATGGAATTAGAAATGGCGTTGGATGCGACACTGTACATGGAGACACAAGTGAGCGGAATCTCATCAGTTGGCTTTTGTATATCCTTCAAGAGAGGACAAGACAAAAGAACAGACCCTGTTGGGTTGTCTTACTATATCAAAGACAACCCCAAACACATATTTCTAGGAAAAACACACTTGTAAAGATCGGTCTCTAAATTGAGGGGGACACACAATGTTATAGTTTGAAAAGGCACAAAAGTATTGCAAAATTAATCAACAATGCATAGATAAGGATATTAAATTAAAACAATATATTCTTTACATAACAAATAGCATAGAAATGCCTCTCTGAGGGTTACAATTTAATTTCTATACAGCTTGTATCTCTTTTAGGAGACAAATCTTAAAAACAGTCAATAAGAAACAATTAAAAACAGTTGACGAAGCGTTTCGGTGGACAGTTGATGTTAGCACCTTCTTCAGGACCAAAATGTTTCTTAATCACAATATCTACATGTAAGAGACAAAAAATATCTTTAAAAACTAGCAACATTGTGTATCCCTATTTTATTTACCTAAACACTCTGTTTACTGGCTTAATCTATCGCACTGTTAATTAGTGATTAACGGTGCGATAGATTAAGCCAGCTGATAGACGGCTGATAGCCAGAAACCGGTCCTAGGATGCTTGATTCCGGTCCAGGGAAGACATGGCTTGGCAGTTCGGGCTGGACTGTTCCCATGAGGCACAGGTTCAAGGCTGATTTGCATATGGCTATGTCTGAACTGGGGTGGTGTGGAGTGCAATAAAACAATGGATTTAGGCGCAGATCTCTGTACTGGGGTGAATGTATGACGTTGTTCTGCATTCTGTCCATCAACTGTTGGTTTTGCATTTGTCACCCCGAGTGGGAAGGGTATGCTCAGACGTGAGTCCCGTGCACTCCACACCACTGGAGTCAAGCTATCCTGGCTGAAGACGGCTGATAGCCAGAAACCGGTCCTAGGATGCTTGATTCCGGTCCAGGGAAGACATGGCTTGGCAGTTCGGGCTGGACTGTTCCCATGAGGCACAGGGTCAAGGTTGATTTGCATTTGGCCATGTCTGAACTGGGGTGTTGTGGAGTGCAAAAAAACGAAGGACTTAGGCCCAGATCTCTGTACTGGGGTGAATGTATGGCATTGTTCTGCATTCTGTCCATCAAATGTTGGTTTTGCATTTGTCACCCCGAGTGCGAAAGGTATGCTCAGACGTGAGTCCCGTGCTCTCCACACCACTGGAGTCAAGTTATCCTGGCTGAAGACGGCTGATAGCCAGAAATCCGTCCTAGGATGCTTGATTCCGGTCCAGGGAAGACATGGCTTGGCAGTTCGGGCTGGACTGTTCCCATGAGGCACAGGGTCAAGGCTGATTTGCATATGGCCAGGTCTGAACTGGGGTGGTGTGGAGTGCAAAAAACTATGGATTTAGGCCCAGATCTCTGTACGGGGTGAATGTAGGACATTGTTCTGCATTCTGTCCATCATCTGTTGGTTTTGCATTTGTCACCCCGAGTGGGAAGGGCATGCTCAGACGTGAGTCCCGTGCTCTCCACACTACTGGAGTCAAGCTATCCTGGCTGAAGATGGCTGATAGCCAGAAACCGGTCCTAGGATGCTGGATTCCGGTCCAGGGAAGACATGGCTTGGCAGTTCGGGCTGGACTGTTCCCATGAGGCACAGGGTCAAGGCTGATTTGCATATGGCCATGTCTGAACTGGGGTGGTGTGGAGTGCAAAAAAAACGATGGATTTAGGCCCAGATCTCTGTACTGGGGTGAATGTATGACATGGTACTGCATTCTGTCCATCAACTGTTTGTTTTGTAATTATGAAGGTCAGCTTGAGTCTGTGCTATTGTAAGGCAAACATTTTTCAATAAAGTTATTTCTTTTGAGATAGCAAGTGAGGCTAGCATTTTAGCCTTGGTTACATTTCTTTGACACTTCTGCAGTGCCATTGACGTGGTTCACGTGACCTTGGTAGGTCATGTGATACGGAAATACGTCAGGACGCCGATAACGTCTTTCCCGGTAAATTACTCACTATATATTCGCCTGCAATGGAGCCTTGGGTATTTCCAGGTCTGTTGGGACCAAACACATATCCTGTGGGCGGTCGATTCTTGCTGAGTGAGTACTACTTTGTCTTTGTTTTTATGTTGGCTGACATTCTATGGCGACACACACATTCGGAGGCTTTGTCCAAAACTAAACTTTCTTTGTCCTCCGCATTAGATTTTGATTTAGAGTCCCGCCACCCACCAGAACCTAAGGAATGGTGTTACTCGAAGTTGAACGTAAGCCCTGTGTTCTCTATGATTTTTATATGACTAATATTCACTTTTGGTGGGTATCGTCTGCTGTATCGACCAGCATTCATGATGTTGGTTGATTAGTCATGTTCTGTGAATGCTATTACTTCCAGCGTGACTTATGCTGGTATTGCGGGCTAATACACTTGGCATTTGGTAATAACTTGTGAGAGCATTGAATTACATATGCTTCCCTTTAGTTTGATATTGACAAGTAAAAATCGGTTGTCAACTGGCATGTTTGTACAATAGATGTTGTGCCAAAACTACGTTTTCGTCTTGTTTTTTCAGACGTTCTTGGCTTTTGAGAAATGCTTGAAGGCTGCTACATAACCGTGAGTTGTTTCAGTTGATTCTACCACAGGTTGGGGTAAGCCTTAGTGTGCTTATACCGCAGTGGTGGAACTGGTCCTGAAGAAAGCTTCAAGTAATACGCCCAGAAGCTGAACATGTTGATCAAACGTTAATTGTTCAGGATGTATCTACTCAATTAAAACCAGTTAGGGACATCCACTTCACCTGTTTTTATTTAGTGCCCTGTTTTCCGCCATTAAAATGTATTTTGGAAAAAACATCGGCACTCTTTGAATGCACACAAAAACAACCTGCTCCACTGTAATCGGGCGTCGTAGCACACCGGAGATGCAGTCTGCATCTCTGGTGGGAACCCTATGATGAAGCATGTCACCAACTAGGTTAGTGAGTGAGGGTTCTTTTACCTAATTAGAGTGACTCTTTCCACAATCTCTTCTTTTTATGGATACACTCTTTTGTTGTTTGATAGTAACAGTCTAGGGGGACTAAGAGTGGCTCCTACCATTTTGCCCTCTCTCTCTCTCTTGTTGTTTTATCACTGCACAACTACCACAGGGAGCCCTCGACCTGGGTTAAGAAGTTCTTTTAAACTGTTGTATATAGAGCTGTCTTCACATAGGAGGCTTCCAGGAAATGAACGTTCTATGAACTATGGCTACAGAAACATTCTCACACCAAAAACACAATTTAGGGAGCAAAGATGGCAACCGGATAAGATGTGCTTTTCTCATCTCCACACTCCCGTCCGCCCGCCGCAACACCAACCGACATCCAGAGCGGATCTATGACAGAATTTCGACAGACAGAATTTCGACCTACACAAATATCGGCGTAATTATCTCGATTGCAAGAATATCGACGCCCTATGTACAACATGGTAAGTACCAAAATATCGACAAAATAATATCGATGTTAAAAATATCGTTGTCAAATATATCGGTTTTTTTTGGGTTTAAAATAACATGAAAAATACTGTAAATAATACTTATAAATTACTTAAACATATTTAAATATATTTAATAATGGTAAAAAAAAATAATACATATTTAATAAAGAAAAAAATATTAACAAATCATATATAATATATACTTACTTAACAATAATTACTATTCCCACTCCAGAGGGTGCAACAGTAGAGAAAGTGTTGGATAGCGTAGGGGTAAAAATTACTATTCCAACTCCAGAGGGTGCAACAGTAGGGAAAGTGTTGGATAGCGTAGGGGTAAAAATTACTATTCCCACTCCAGAGGGTGCAACAGTAGGGAAAGTGTTGGATAGCGTAGGGGTTAAATTACTATTCCCACTCCAGTGGGTGCAACAGTAGGGAAAACTGACCCTGAACCCAAAAAATATCCCTTTACCCAAGAACTGAAAACTGACCCTGAACCCTAAAAATACCCCTTTACCCAAAAACTGAAAACTGACCCTGAACCCTAAAAATACCCCTTTACCCAAAAACTGAAAACTGACCCTGAACCCTAAAAATACCCCTTTACCCAAAAACTGAAAACTGACCCAAAACTGAAAACTGACCCTGAACCCTAAAAATACCCCTTTACCCAAAAACTGAAAACTGACCCTGAACCCTAAAAATACCCCTTTACCCAAAAACTGAAAACTGACCCTGAACCCTAAAAATACCCCTTTACCCAAAAACTGAAAACTGACCCTGAACCCAAAAAATACCCCTTTACCCAAAAACTGAAAACTGACCCTGAACCCTAAAAATACCCCTTTACCCAAAAACTGAAAACTGACCCTGAACCCTAAAAATACCCCTTTACCCAAAAACTTAAAACTGACCCTGAACCCTAAAAATACCCCTTTACCCAAAAACTGAAAACTGACCCTGAACCCTAAAAATACCTTTACCCAAGAACTGAAAACTGACCCTGAACCCTAAAAATACTCCTTTACCCAAAATTAATTAATATTACAATTAAATTACTCCCCACCCTATTCCCCTATAAACCCACAACCCGCTCCAGTAGTAGAACATATAATTTAGTTACAAATATACATAAATTATCAATCAATTAATCAATTAAAATAATTCATTGCCAATTAATATTTAATTGCAAAATAAATTAATCATTAAAAAATAATTATTTAATTACAAATAAATTACTTCACACCCTATTCCCCTATAAACCCACAACCCGCTCCAGTAGTAAAACATATAATTTACTAAAAATATACATAAATTATCAATTAATTAATCAATTAATCAATTAAAATAATTCATTGCCAATTAGTATTTAATTGCAAAATAAATTAATCATTAAAAAATAATTATTTAACTACAAATAAATTACTTCCCACCCTATTCCCCTAAAAACCCACAACCTGCTCTGGTAGTAAAACATATAATTTACTTTTATATTTTTTTTATTTATAAAAACATATTAAACACATTTTATAACAATTAATTTAAATTTCTAACACATATTAGTAAATCGAAATTACTTACATCGATATATATGCTATCGATATAAGTAATTTCGATATTATTTACCTTAGGGTCGATATTCTGGCCATCGATATTCTGGACATCGATATTCTGTCCCTTCGATATTAGCAACTCGATATAAGTGTAAGTCGAAATTAAAGATTCGATATTTTGACTGTGTACCATCCAGAGCACCCAAAACGCACAATAATTGATTGGGGCGACAGAGCAACATGCCAGGCACAAAACAGAGCGAAATTGGAGCGCGACTGCCACCTGGAACGGCAGCGAGTCAGCGAAGACATCGAGCCCAGAGGAGCAAAGAGGCAGAAGCAGCCTAAGGCAGGACGCCAACGCCCGAGATGGAGACAGGACACTGGGACGAACAGAGACAGCACCACCTACAACTGCAGAAGAGCTGCCCAGGGAACAGACACATGAGCTGGGTGGAACGTGACTAGACCCCAATGGGGGGAGGAGGTGAGCAGAGCGAGGACATCGAAGCGTGGCCCGAGATCTAGACCGTATCTCAAAGCAGCACCGGACACCGCAGAGCGAGAGCAGGAACCCACACCTGAGGAGACTGCATAGGAGGTCTGGCGTGAACAAGCAGACGGGGAACCAGAGACTCTTAGACCCTAGAACTACGCTACACAACCCGGACCAGGAAGCAGGGTCTCAACGCGAGGAGTGCCTGGACACCTATAGCCCACAGTCAGGAGTCGACCAACGAGGGCTGAGGGCAGAGAGGGCATCCGCACTCATGTCGAATTGGGACGGCATGAATGGGCTCTATTGTCGCGCCCCCCAAAATCCCAAAAAGACGGCCAAAGGACCTGTCAAGAGTGAAGCGGAGTCAGCTGAAGAGGTGAGCGCCTCACTGCAGGGAAGCGTGCAGGAACAGTGCAACACACATGCACCACCCCCAGACACAGTGGCACCTAGGCAGAATAAGAGAAGTGCGTGCTTGCGATGCAGCCTAAACAGAGAGACAGGCGGTGATTCCCTGGGTCTGTCTCACGGTTGGGGAGATCACAAGGAGAGGAACCCGATAGCGGGTGGCTGAGACGGCCAGAGGGGTCGTAGGAAAGGAGTCTCCCCCAAACACAAAACCACAACATACGAGAGAGGGCTTTGGCTGTGTGCAGGAGGCAGCACACCCTGGGGATACCCTATGACGGACTGTTGGAACTAGGCTACCCGACCCGGGCATTTCATAAGGTCAGCATGCTCTTGCAGGAGCAACCATCAGCGGAATAGGAAAGCTGTGTCCTTGGAAAACGGTGCACCAGCCATGAGAGACAATAGGGCAAGCGTGAGGACAAGGTGGGCATTGCCCCGTGTCTGGGGCCAGGTACATTAACTGTACTGCTGCTCAATTGAGAGAGAATAGCCAGGAAAAAGCCACTCAGCAGATTAGGGACAAAACTGCGCTACCCAGGGGGCCCCCACATGCAATGGGAGACAGGGCAGAACAGCACTACCACGCCAACAACTAGCGGGCGAGCAAGAGGCCGACATCATGACTCCCATGCCCTGACTATGGTACACACCAGCAAAGTACCACAAAGTGTGGGTCACCTGGGGGTGACACGCTTCAGATCCCACACACAATCTCAACAAGACCACACTGCGCCGACGGCTGGGTGAGGGTCCGAGGGCCCGACAGAAATGTTGGTCAACCAAACTCCCCAGCACATCAGGAGTCGATAACCAGTATGGCAAGAGTATAGACACAATGTAGACTCAATAGGGGAAAGAGTAGCGAGCACAGAGGACCAGGAACACACCCATGACGAAGAGGCAACAAGAGAGCAGTTGCAACAGGAAGAGGTCCGCCTGCGCGAACAACAAATAGAACTCGAGGCACATGTCGAAGACCTCGAGAATCGTTCCAGGAGGAACTACATTCGAATTAAGGGCATGCCGTCTCAGGCGGAAGGTTCGGATATCTACCTCTACTTAAAAGATCTCTTCAGTGACATCTTAGAGACCAGCCTAGGGACAGAGATATAAATTGACCGGGGGCATAGGGTGGGTCTCCAGTGCCGCTCCACGGCCCCACCACCAGATATACTGGCATACCTTCCGGACTTTTAGCTGAAGGAACTGATGCTAAAGAAAGCACATGATAAGCAACCCATTACATTTCGAGGTCACACTCCCTCCCTGTACCAAGATTTAGCAATGATCACTTTACAGAAAAGGAGAGACTTCAGACCAGCTACCTCACACTTGCTGAACCTGGGGATAGCATATTCTTGGTGCCAGCCCTTCCAATTGATCTTTAGATGGGAAGGGAAATTGCATTTGCTTTGATCATTACAGGAGACATGTTACATCCTTGTAATCGAAAATCCTCCGGCAGAGGCCTCAAGGAGAGGTGACCTGGGAGCCCCACAAGGGTGGACCTAATGGCAGAGGACTTGCCGCCCAACAGAGAGCAGAGCAAAACCAGACCCTACTACAATAGCCATGGAGCGACAGGATGTCCTAGATTCGTTGTCGGGAGAACGGTGCAATGAAGAAGACATGTGAGAACCTTGGGCGTGCATAAGGACTCATAGCTAGGCTGCGGGGCAGTGGGCAGGCATATCCTGGGAGTGGGGAGGCGACGGGGGGTGGGGGCAACAATATGCACCCAACAATTTCCAAACACCAGGGACTCGGGGTCTCGATCTTCAGGTCCAAGACATCACTGGACTAAGCAAGTTACAAGGTTAGTTTATTTCTGATTTTTGGGGGTACAGTACTCAAGATAGCAGACTGTGGAGGGCAAAAGGGGATACACTTGGTAGGAAAAGGCAGAGAGTGGGGGGATGGGGTGAAGAAGGAGGACAGCCAATGGAGTCAATGGATAAAGGGACCCTTTGACACTTACCATGATAACGCAAGTAATTAGGGTTCTTTCACTCAATGTAAAGGGTGTCAACAATCCTATTAAGAGGCAAGCTATCCTCTCGTATTTGGATAACTCTCAGGCAGTGATCTGCCTCCTTCAAGAGACCCACCTTCTAAGTAATGATTGGCATCGCTTGCGATCTCAAGCATTCCCGCACCACTTCTACTCTTCCATTCATGACAAAAAGCAGGTGTAGCAATCCTGGTGGCTAGAAGGTTCAAGGGGGAGGTGGGCCCTAATGTGGCCGAGGTGAAGGGTAGGCTCTTAGCTCATAACATACGTATTGGAGGATGTTCTGTGGTGGTGGGATCCATTTACACATCAAATACGGGACAGGAGAGATTTCTGCAGATAACAATATCAGAAACAATGGCCACACAAACACATATGACATTGGTGGGTGAGAGTGTCTGAAAAGTTTCAGCACTCTGTCCATCATCTCCTTGTGTTTGCATTGGTGGGTGGAGACCTGAACCTCGTATCTGATGCAGACAAAGATAGGTCTAGCAGCCGCTCGGCTCAGTGAGGGGCCATTTCGCAAGGAGGGAGAAAATGGGTAAAAGAGATGGGGTTAATCGACTTATGATGGGACGCTCACCCTCGTTCTACCTAGTACACCTATTTTTCCCATGCATACAAGACCTACGCATACCTTGATTACCTCTTAGGGACCAGAGACATTTCAAACATCATGGGAGATGTAGAAATAGAGCCAGCTGCACTCTCAGACCACAACGCTGTAACCCTTACATTAAAGTATCCCCCTCAAAGAAGACACTGCAGAAATTGGAGCTTAAGAGTGACCTTGCTCCTCTGTCCCTCTCTGACTCAACAATTAACAGAGGCCATAATCAACTACCTAGAACTAAACGATACCCCCAATATTAACATTACTACACTGTGAGAGGAATTGAAAACGGTATTCAGAGGGGAACTGATAGCAATTTCTGCTGCAGAATATAAGGCACGTAAAGAAAAGAGAGATCAATAAACAGCTCAAGTCAGGGAACTCAAACAAGTGCATTGACGGACTGGACCCCAGAATTTGGAGTCAACTTCGATTGGTGGGTCTAGACTTGGATAGGGCAGAGTACGCCACACTCAGACTGAAACACTCCTTCTACATGGGAGGAGATTAGTCTGGGCGGCTACTAGCTAATAAGCTAATAATTTGAGGGCCCAACGACAACAAATGAAAGTTCCGTCTATTAAGACTCCGAGAGGAGAGGAGCTAGCGGATAATGAAAGTATATCGAAGGAGTTTCAGGGCTTCTATGCAGAGCTGTATACAGGACAAGACCTATAGGCCCAGAACATAGCTTCCTATTAGGAGGGAGTGAACACCCCACGATTAACTGCAGATCAAGCAAATTCGCTTAACGCCCCCATTAGAACTGAGGAAGTTATAGCTGGCATCTCCCGCTTAAAACCCTTCAAATTGCCAGGCCCAGATGGCTACCCAGCAAGCTTTTAAAAAGCATTTTGTCAGATACTTGCCCCAATCCTAACCAGATTATTCAACTCCTTCGAAGGCCCGGGTTCAATCCCTGCAAAGATGTTAGCGGCGTCCATAGTGGCCTTATCCAAGCCAGGAAAAGACAGGTACTTATGCGGTTCCTACCACCCCATATCATTGTTAAATGTAGACATTAAGCGATTCACAAGTATATTAGAGGTGCGATTAGGCCCACTGATGCCAGGCATAATTGACCAAGCAGGATTTATCCAGTACAGATAATGCAGCGACAACACAAAGCCAATATTACACCTCATCGACAAGGCACACCACACAGACATGGACGTTACCCTCCTAACGATAGACGCTGAAAAAGCGTTCAACCGTGTACATTGGAAATACCTGGAACAGATCCTCTCCCTCTTTAGTATAGGAGATAGATATTGTGCTTGATAGCGAGCTTCTACAGCAGGCCCACGGCTTCCATTAAAGTGAATGGCACTACGACACACCACTTCAACATAAATCGTTGTACACGGCAAGGATGTACCCTCCCCTCTTCGCTCTTTACATGGAGCCCCTGTCCCAGTGGATCAGGGACAAACCAAAGATTAGCAGCATTCGTTTTGGCATGGTGTACCTCTACGCACATGACATCTTGGCCTCTCTGGAGAGCCCTTATAGATTCCTACCAGCCTTTCTTGAAGAAATCACTACTTTTGGACAGGCCTCAGGTTTTCAAAACAATGTAGGAAAGTCCCAGGTCTTGGCACTGTCGGCTATGCGCAAAAGCTCAAACTCCCTCAAAGACCGATTGTCAATACAATAGGTCACAGATCTGGTTCCATACCTGGGGATACGTCTTGCACACACGACTGCACTAACCCTTACGATAAATTACAATAAATTCCTCAGACAAATTAGAGATGACCTTAGTTGGAAACTACATCATTTATTTCTCCTTGGGCGAATTGCCGCCGTTAAAATGACTATCTTAACCAAAGCCCTATATATTTCAAACTATCTCGATCACCCCTCCAAGGGGGTTGCTAATTACCATGTAGAGAGAACTATACCAGTTTATATGGTCTGGGGCCCGAACGTGAATGCAACGAGAAGTGATCTATTAGAGGCCAGAGGAGGGAGGACTAGGGGTTCCAAACTTGCAGCATTATTTCCAAGCAACACAGATGAGGTATCTGATCGAATGGACCAGGGAGGAATCTGAAAATCATTGGCTATTCCAGTATAGGGAGATCGCGCAGCTCTCCCTTTGGAAGGTACCCTTCCTTAAAAAATCGGACAGGCTGCAATGTCTTAAAAAATCCCCCATTACAAAGATGGAAATGGAGGTGTGGGAAAGTGTGGCCTCTCGCAGGGGGAATCACTACATTCCTTTCCCTGATGATGCTGAATTTGAGAACCGAGACTTCTCCCCCGGCATAGAGGGAAGAGTTTTTGAGGTGTGGCATCAGACACAATTCCATGCCGAGGGCCAGATGTAGATGGAATTATGCCCTTCCCACAATTGCGCTCACAGTATAATTTGCCAGAGTCTGAAAGGCAGCGCTACCTCCAAGTGAGACAGTGGCTACAACATCCATCTAATAGATCCGCGGTCAACCGACAATTATCCAGATATGAGAAGTGGGTGGTTACTAAAACCTCAGACAGACGATTAGTCTCGGAACTCTACGTACTATTGAGACAGCCAAACTCTATACAATCCACAACCAGTACAAACAGAGGTGCGCTAAAGACCTTGGGAGGAAGCTGTCTGTGAAAGAATGGGGCGAAATATATTGCACAAAACACAACTAACATAGAGACGGATACTAAGATAGCTACCACTGGTATCTGACTGGTATCTTGGCTTACCTGAAGCCATTAACGTATCCACTTAAATAACACACGGGGAGACAGATGGGTATAGCACTTGGGGCTGCGCTCCCCAACATCCTCACTCACTGGGCACTGCAAATACCCCCACGCACTTAGGCGGCTTCATAGACTTTGGTCTACACTGGGGGTGGAAAGGATGTCCACCACACTTATGACCACTAAGTCTACATTTTGTAAAATATGGAGATCGTTCCCTGCTATTTTGTCCATCGAATTTAGGGAACTTACCTGTCCAAAATACCTACATATTCTTTGACTAGCCGAATTGGATTAGGTTTTCCTAGAAGTACAGAATAAACGGCTCAGTCCCATCCTACCACAGCTGATATACACAAAGCTTACTCACAGGACTGGGGAATAAGGGTGGAGTGGGTGTGGGATTGTTCTGGATTATTTTTGGGTGGTTTTTTTTCACGGATATATTGAAAATCCACACGTTGAACGCTGAGACGCTCAAAGCAAGATGAATGATGCACGTTAGAGACTAATAAGCAAGCTGCATACAAGTTGTATTTTCAGGCTGTTAAATGTGAATAAAATAATTTCAACCATAAAAACACAATTTATTCAAAAGGTACATAAAGGTTGATTTATTACAGGGGTTTTCGTTGAGCTTCACATTATCCTGTAGTTTTGAAGTCTACAGAACAGCAGCGTGCCTATAAGAGTGACCCTGCCGTACAGTGAAACCCTGGACAGTGACTGGTAAAAATCTGGACAAAAAGGGACAATTTTACTGATACAAATTCTGGACAAAGTTTTAGGTTTGCAAACGCAACTCATATACACAGATAGTGGTATACAGTTATGGAAATGAACAGTTTACATACAGATTTATGTAAAATATGACTGCCTAGTTACATTTGCATTCCCTCATTTGTTTACTTTAGGAGATAATACTACCTCGGTGAATATGCCCTCCTCCATCCATCTGCTGCGGGGACAGAGTGCCCACTTTATGTCGCTATAAACTAGCAGTTACTGTCAAACTTTAAAACAGAAGTCTATATAATTGTGAGAAGCACTCCTGTAAATCTAATGGCTACTTCTAAATGTTTAAGATGCTCAAAATAGCGTGCTACATTGGTAGCCAGTATGTCTGAACCGAGCCCTGTGTTCAACCAACCTACTTCAAGTCACATTGACTTGACCACTATGCACATTTGCGCGGTGTAATTACAACCAATTTTTTCTATATACAAAATGTTTATAAACAATTTGTTCAAAGATTTTTGTGCACACAATCACTTATTGAAATACCTAATTAAAAAATCCATCTGCACAAATCAATATATTAACATGATCTTTTCATTTAATTAAATGCTTGTATAGTTCCATTTCAAATCGTTTGGAAATAAAAACTTCAATTATTCCAATCTTTCAATGTTGCCCAATGCATTTCGGGCCCAATGACCTTCTTCAGGGACCTTTGAATCTACAAAATGCATAAATGAATTCAAATTTGCAACATATTCATACCAATGCATTAAACAATCCTATGTGCAAGAGGGTCATAATTTATAAGTCAGCAAACAATATAATATTCATTGTTTCACAATGCTTTCTTTTGATCATTTCTCTGAATCAAACAAAAATTACTAAAATAAAAGAAAAAGTGATGGAACAGAAGTCAGAAGTGTGAAAACAATGTGAAAGTTCAGTGCCATCACGACAAAATGACCAAAAGAAATGTAACTACTACCTCCACCGGTGTTATAAAACTCAAGTGAATGTCCTGCTCAAAACACTCAAAACACCTAAGAGTCTATACTCAGTGGTCAAGTCAATGTGACTTGAAGTAGGTTGGTTGAACACAGGGCTCGGTTCAGACATACGGGCTCAATGAAACTTTAAAACAGGCAACCATCCCCATGGTGCAAACGGTGAGAAAATCCAACCTACTCCAAAGAGTCCTGTAGAGGTATTCCTCCCAAACTGAGACATATAGTGCATTTTACAGCGTATGCGATTTTACTTTTATATAGGTAGCACACCACCTTCCTTTTCTGCAGACTGCCATGCCCTTTTACTTTTATAAAGGTGGAACGTGCTGGTTCAACATTAGAAAAAGGAAAGTAAACAGAAACAGGAGTACGCCCATTAACCTGGCTGAGAGCGGGTAAGTATTTTAACAATAGAACAATGTCTCACTGGGGGACTGTTCATAGCGAGTGCGTCAATCACATAGCACAGGGACAAAGGGATGAAGGAGACCAAGTAAGGTGGAAGAGTTGTTAGTTGCATATAGAAGCACTATGATACAACTAGATTGCAGTAACCATAACAACCAAATGTGCACTGGAAGTGTTGTAGTGAGTGAATGGCGCAGTGACACAAGTGATTAAGGAACAACTTGAGGCGGCGAAGAAAACAATAAAGAACAAGAAATTGGGGGGTCAAACAAAGGTATTTAGAATTATAGGTACAATTTCATAGTTTAAAAATGACCCTTTGATTGCAGCGAATGGCTTTGTGAAGTTGACGACGTTTCGACCGATTTAAATCAAGGTCATCATCGGGACGATGGTTACAAAATTCTTGAAAAGCGCTTTGCTGTCACTGAGTCAGAGAAGTCCGTGCGGGGAACGCGGAAACAGGGATCCGTGTGTCTGGACCTGCTGCAAGGAGTAAATCCGGAGTGGCTGAGCTACAAATTATTTCTTCCAGTCCACGTAAATGGAGGTAGCTGATGCGAAGCGGGGCTGCAGTCTAAGGGGGTGAAGTCAATCGTCAGGAGGGGTGCCGATGTCCGCAGAACGGGGAATTAGAGTCCGATCAGGACCGGCAGTCTTATTTGTCAAGAGTCCGGGTTTAGTCCAGTGGCGGGACGAGTACCATGGCGGGATGAGTCTGTGTGAAGCTTTACTCGTCCTGCCACCAGACTAAACCCGGACTCTTGACAAACGAGACTGCCGGTCCTGATTGTACTCTAATTCCCCTGGTATTGTATAGCAAAGCAAATGGCTTTACCTTAATAAAAGGCGAGACCTATTGAATTTTCAATGCTTGTTTCAGAATGTTAGGAGTGAACTGAAAGGTTGTCTTTTTCTCAAGGAAAGTGAAGAAGAGAAGGAAGAGAGTGACGGTAGATGGTAACAAGGCAGAGGGGGGGAGTGACACACGGGGGTGACAGGCATCGAGCGAGAGAGTGAGAGGAGAAGGAATCAAGGCAGAGGAAGAGAGTGACACACGGGGTCAGGCGTCGAGGGAGGGGAGATGGAACCTAGAGGAGAGAGACGTACACACATATAGAAGTGGAGCGGAATAGAGGGTGAGATGGAAACCAGGGCAGCGGGAGTGAGATATACACAAGGGGTCAGAAGTGGAGCGAGATAGTAAGGGGGAGAAGGAAACGAGGGCAGAGGGAGAGAGAAACCGCTGGAGGTCAGAAGGGGGCGAGAGAGGGGGGGTGGATACAATGGCAGAGAGAGACACACATAGGGATTAGAAGGGGAGCTAGCGAGAGAGAGAAGGAAACAAGGGCAGAGAGAGACACACGGGAATGTGGAGCAAGATAGTGAGAGGGAGGGGAACAAGGGCAGAGGGAGAGACACGCCTAGAGGTCATAAGGGGAGAGAGACAGGGCAGAGAGAGCTACACAGGTGTTCAGAAGTGGGGGAAGAAAGCGAGAGGGAGACTGAAACAAGAGCAGAAAGAGTGACATGCATGGGGGTCAGGCGTGGGGTGAAATAGCAAGGTGGAGACGGAACCTATGGGCGGGACATGTACACACACACACACACACGGGGTCAGAAGTGGAGCGAAATAGAGGGTGAGATGGAAACCAGGGCAGCGGGAGGGAGATGTGCACACAGGGTCAAAAGTGGAACGAGATATGAAATAAGCAAGCCCAGAGGGGTGAGAGATACACATACAGGGGGTTCAGAAGGGGAGTGAGAGAAACGGGGGAAACAAGGGCACAGAGAGCGAGAAACCAGCAGGTAGAGCAAATGTGGCTAGCGAGATAGGCGAGGAGGCCCAGGCTAGTAGGAGAGGGCACAGAAGGAGAAGCCGTGGCGGGTGACCTTCGCTGCAATGGAATTGATGCCACCACTCTGGCAGAGGTTCCCTCATTAACAACCTTCCCTCCAGCTGCCAAGAGAGTCCATGATCTCGGGGTCTGGGAGGGATGCAGTTACCTGGTGGCGGCAGGTGCTCCCTCTGTGGGCTGCAGGCGGTTCCTTCCCTCTGGGAGAATGGTCCCTGCTGCAGTGGCCACCCCTGCTCGGTGCCTGGCTCCCTCAGTGCCTGCTGCTGCTATCTCCCTCCTCGCCCATCGCTGATTGCAACATGTGTGCGGGGCGCAGGAACCCTCCTGTAGCCGAGAGAGCCAGTGGGGATTTAAAGGGACTGCAGCGGCAAGAGGCCTGTAGCAGGAAGTATCACCAGGGGCACCTGGAGTCGGGCACGGGCACTGTGCTCATGCTTGAGCCTGACACGAGCATAGTGCACATACTGGAGGATGACTGAGTGTACATAAACATACTGGTAAACTGTAACCTGAACCGGTTATAGTGCTCGTCCTGGAGTATGACTAACATAGGCACAGTGCTTCAGTCTGAGCTAGTTTGAAAAGGAAGAGGCGACTAAGTGCTTTAATGTGCGCCGTGTGCGCGATGTATGCAATGCAGCTCCCACGTCACGGGAACAAAGATGGCATCAGCCTGTCCACATGCCGACTCGAGAAGCGAGCAAGCGCAAATGCACATCTGTGCTACATACCGCGTGTACGTAACTCTGACAGGCTGCATGCCGCGTGTGTCAAGAAATGTATAAAAAAAACAAGAATTGGCAAGGCCAATAGGTCTCGCCTTTGGGACCTTATAAGTGTTTAGCTATGCAACAGTTGATGTTGTTGCACCAAGGACATTGTGCTGCATAACTGCATACTTATAAGGTCCCAAAAGGCAAGACTTATTTGCTGTGCCAATGCTTGTTTAAATTCACCTCGAATGCTTGGAAAATACAGCAACATTGATTTGGCATTGACAACTTTAAGTGTTAAGGCACAAAAATTGACATGCCACCACTTCACGGGAACGCCGCACAAATCCAATAGGTCCACCATTGTTAAATGTTAAATTAGGGTTGAAGGTATGATAAACAGTGAAAAACGATTTTCCACTCACTAAAGTACATGTTAACGTAAAGGCTGATAACGTTTTAACATTAAATGCATGTTTTAGTAAATGCTGATATCTAAAAAAAACTAAGGCACTAGTTGGGAAGCCGGTGTGTCACTGCCCCTCGAGCCAAAAATTAGACGAATCTGGCCACTCCCTGGCCGAGCATAAACAAGAAAGCTACCCCCCTCCGGCCAGTCCACGGCTAGGCTGCCCAGAGCTGCGAGTGGCGGCAGGTTGTAGAGTACACGCTATAGTTTTAACGTGCATGCCCTGGTAGTGCAGGGGTAATGCCAAGTCAGGTGATCACATGAAGGAAGAGACGTGGGGAGAGTGGCTGTGCGTCTGCAGACCTGTGAAATAGATAGATACCCCTTAGAACCTACAACCACAAGTATTCCAAGTATTTTAAAAATGACAAATGTGCTGGACTTCACTCTGGTCAGCTTTCGCCCCGAATAAATGCACATTATTATTTAATATACATTCGCTACTCACTACGGTTTCGAATACATCGTGCTGTGCACAATTGCTTAGATGGAGTGAAATGGGCGAGACCTAACAAGCCAGCGAGTGGTGTGTGTATGCGCGCCCAGTTTTCACTTTTCAAGCACTGCGCTCGTGCTTGTGGCGCACCGCTGTTCGCTCCCGCAAGGTGGATGCCGCCACAAGCACAGTGCAGTGCTTGAAAAGTGAAGACGGATGGCTAAAGGCAGTCTTAGAGTAGCGCATGCGCGCTGCCTAGGCAAGACCTAAAAATAGCAGAGCTTGGTTGCCATGACAATACAAAGCTATTGCCACAAGCAAAACAAAATGGCGTGGGCTTGTCCACATGGGCCGTCCTAAAAGTGGACATGGCGGTAACCTGAAAGCCCAGTTTTCAATCACGCCTCAGCGTTTAACATAAATGATGACGCGCGCCAATTGAAAACAAGGGCGTGCCTTTAAGTGAGTTTAGAAACTGTATCGATAGCAAAAGGCTTTCGCAA
This sequence comes from Lissotriton vulgaris, assembly GCF_964263255.1. Classification (NCBI taxonomy): domain Eukaryota; kingdom Metazoa; phylum Chordata; class Amphibia; order Caudata; family Salamandridae; genus Lissotriton; species Lissotriton vulgaris. Next base: position 2,122,585,972 of record NC_141687.1, on the reverse strand, counting down.
GGCGAGGGCAGCGCATGCACGCTGCCAACGCCAGGCGAGACCTAACAAACTCATCAATGGCACGGCAGAAGCAGTGAAAGGAGAGGGGGTTGTTTGTAGTGTATCTTTTGGAGTATATGGCGGGTGGGGGGTGCTTATTACGTAAACCAGAAGGGAGAAGCTACATTAAGGAAGCAGTGAGTGTCGGAAAAACATTTTATAAAAAGAGTTCTTGCAAACAGCACATAAAGAATGGTAGCGTATGGAAACTGTAATTGGCCGGTGCTCCTCACCCTTAAACGGAAGTGAGGTATCGGCTGCAGGAACAAAATAGAAGACAAGAAAGAAGACTAACGCTGTACTGAGCCTATGGTAAGCAACAGGCAGGAATAGAGGAGTAGTATTTATTACAGCAGGGTTTGCAGACAGTGCATGCGCACTGTCAAGGCTCGACCTATGAAGCATCAGTCCTTCAGAGGGTGACTTCCTCATCACTAGAGCATCTTTACTCTTTTTTGAATGCTTTCTAGTACAACCAAACACAAGTTCCTCTAACCAGTCAACTGCATTATCATCAATTGCATAACTAGCTACCTCCTATCTTTCAAGTTGGGCCTTTTTGAGTGAAAGACCAGTTTCATTCCTTAGCTAGTTTCATCCTGGGTCTTTTCTTTAACCAATAGCTGCTTAAACTAAATTCAGCCTTCTTGGCCGCAATTTTCCATGACTTCAGGGCCACTATTGTAATCAGAAGGTCAATAATTTGAATCCTGGAACGGCAACTCATCCTTTTACCTTTGCGAGGTCAGTAACTTAAGTACTATAAAAATCAAATTGAGTAATAGTAACTCTGGTTATTTATAGTGCTTAGAAAAAAACAGAATTGCACAATGCACTATATTAACATAGTAATTTTTGGGTTCACCAGCAATACAGCACATTACAGTGGTTCTGCTCACGCGCCTGGAGGGGTGGGTGATGGTAAGTATGAAAACAATGGGCATTTTGATTTCGTACCACTTCCTCTTTTCTGGGAACTCACCCTCTGAGCCCTCTTTTCTCCCCTCTTATGGCCTAAAGGATTTCTTTAACATCATCTTCTTTTCCATGGGCCAATAAATTATTATTCTTGTCTAGCAAATATTTAATATGTTATAGTGTCACAATTACAATAAAAAATGATTAACTAACACTTAACTATTGGCAATGACGAGCAGTTGTGTCTTTACTCCTAAAGCTAAATTGTAGTTGCTAAAAAACTACAAATAGTAACTCTGAACACCAATGAAGAAAATGTGTCAGCAGGATATGAAAAAGATAGGCCAAAGTCTTGACTTTGCTGGGCACCCATCATGCAAAAATATAAGGTGTAACAGAGGCACGAAAAGTACCTTAAGATTACTTTTGCCTCACAATAAACTGGTTATCGGGAACACTAAGGCAGTCCTAAGGGAACGTCTCTGAGGTGTTGTTTGTAGGAATACAAATAAGAACAAAATAGTTAAAGAAATAATTAACTTTTGTGTACTTTGTGCCTTTAACAGGAGTCTCTAATGAATTCATGTGCTTTTAGTGTGATTCATTTGTTCATTCATTTGTTGCATAAGGCAACTTTGTAGAGCCTTTATGCAGGCATGATATACTTTGGAAGCAAGGTAATTACCGAAAGATTGAACTTTTCTATACACTGGATTATTGTTCTGACAATGTGTGTTTTGGGTATCCCACATTTTAATAAAACAGTATTATGGTGTGTTTCACTCTTTATTGGTTAGAGCTTATGCACTTGGTTTCGCTGTTTTGTGTGGTTACACTGAGGTGTTTAGATTATGGGCAAGCGATGCCCAGATTTGTTGTGCATAATGTTTTCATTATTTATTTATTTTTTTGATTTATGGGTATGTTTATTTCCATACTTGCAGGATTGACTTCTTCCCAAAACTGAGTCTTGAAGATATTTTTTGCCAGCTGAGACCGGAAAGTCAACATTCTTTGCTTTTTAACACCCTTGATTACACCTCGAGCTGCTCAAGTCCTATCCGACCAGTTTAAAGATAAGGATTTAACTACTGAGACTATTGCTTTATAAGCTTATTTTGTCAAGAGGATCCTGCGCTTTTCTAGATCTCTGCAATGAGTGAATACTATACATTTTGAGGGATGTGGTGGTGCCAGTGTTAATATGTTGATGTACTGCCGTGTATATATTGCTGTATAAAATGTTGTTGTACTACATGTATTCATGTATATGAAGAAACATTGATTCAGTCCTATAATAATATACTTTTGATAACAGCAAGACGCCTGTGATGCAATACATGAGTGATTGCTTGATGGTATGCAATAGGATCAACTGTATGACCAGCTAATTATTGAATGATGTATAAACAATTCCTCTGGGGACATTTTTGTATTTAGACTACAGTACGCAGTTTCTTGGGGAAGATTGGTTTGCCCTGTTGAAAAAAAATAAAAGTTGGTTGCAGCACTCATTGTGTCACCCATAAAAGAAGCACTGTAAAACATGTCTCCATGCCTGGCCTTTCAGCCTGAGTGTGCAGTTTTAAACTGCCATATCGATATGGCAAAATAAACCTTTTGCCAGGCCTTAACCTTCTTTTTTAATACTTGTAAGTCATCCCTAAGATAGGCCCTAAATGCCCACATGGCACGGCGCATGATATTTAAAAGGTAGGACATGTGTGCTTACATTTTTTCATGTTATGACAGTAAAACTCTCCTATAGTAGTTTTTCCCAGTAGCAAGGCTACCTCTACCATAGATTAACATTGAATTACCTTTATGCACCTAATAAGTGATAACTTTAGTTTGGGAGCACATAGAGAATTACTTTCTTTCACTCATTACAAGTGTAATTTAAAATCCTCTATAATGGTAAAGTCAGATTTTAAATTACTAATCTGAAAATGCCGCTCTTAAAAATTGGCATTTTTCTGTCTAAACCAAATGTGCCTCTCTGGCAGTTTCCAGGGTGTGTAATGGGTCCCCTGTGGTGTGACAAGTATTCCTTCCAGACAATGAACAAAAGGTCCTTGGGTATGGAGAAGAGTGTTCCTCTCCTGTGCATGATGGCTCGGGCGGGTTTTTTTGGGGAGGACTGTGCCTAGACCTTCCTGAACTTCAAAGAACAGCCTGAGGGCTGTGACCACCCCTTCCTGACTTCAGAAGCTGCACACTCTGTCACTGGCAAATTCAGCTGACATCTGGGCCTGCCTGTCCTTTGTTACCCTAGACAGTTTGGGGCCAGACCCAGGAGGAAGAACTGACCAGAACCCCTATAGGGGTAAATAAAGAAAGGGAGCCCCCACCCACACTCAGACTGGGGATGTGTATACAACTGGCACCTCAGAGCCTTTCATCAGAACACTCCTAGACCTTTGGAAAATTCAGAAGAAGGACTGCCCAGAAGTCACAAGTCAGAAGTCACTAGCCTGTTCACGTTGTACCTAGGATCCTCAAAAGTGACACCAATGACAGTTACGTGACTTCCTGTGTAAGCTACAGGGACACACCAAGCTTCCAGAGGCCTTCCCTGCGACCGCCCAGGACCAACTGGATCTACCTTAGACTTCCGACTAACCTCTGCTGGAGTGAGTTCTGACCTCCAAGAGGGCTCTGGACCCTTAGCTGAAACCCAACTGCACTGCCCCTAATTCCAAACTGTAATCCAGATGTTTCAGGCTTTTTGCACAACTCTTCACATCAGCAACTATTGCCACATTTCGTCAAAGCAAGATTCCAGCGAAGGCCTGCTCTTCGCGCCAACAATGATCTCTTTGGGGCTCCTGCCAATGTGAAGCTCCAGCAAAGGCTCCTTGCATTGACTTGGACTGCGACAAGGTAAACTCTTCACCGGGACGACCCTGTCCCATGTATCAGTCCCACGCTCCAAGGCAGTCAGCTTGAACTTCTGACTTTGACCCAGACCAGCATGACCAGATAACCACAAATGTTGATTTGTGCTTTTTGGTGCTATTTTTACCTAAAACTTTGAAAATTGATGACCCCATTTCTACTCATTTGATTTTTACTGTTTCAGTTTCCTTTTATTTGCTAAATTGCACTCTATTTTCTAATTAGTTTTGAATTTTTTTGTTGTTGTCATTTAATTACTGTGTGAATTGATGCATACAAAATTTACACATTGTCTCCAAGTTAAGCCTGACTGCTTTTGTGCCTACCTGGCTACCAGAGGGTTAAGCACAGGTTTATTTAGTGACGTTTCGTGGTTCACCTTCACAAGGATCGTGCTTATTGCTTGAATGGGGCTCTCAACTAATAACCAGTTTCTTTTTACAAAGGGGAAATCTCAGCTTCTTCGATGTAGTAGTTGTTAACAGTCAAGATTTTCACATGGACTTCTCTTTGTAGAGGATAAACAGGTTCGTAAAGTTGAATTTCAAGACAATATAAATCAAGACTCCCTGAGGTCAGTTTGGCTTGGTGGCAGACCAATATATTTTGTGCTAAAATAAAGAGAGTGTTAAGGCACTCAGGTTTTTATACATTTTCTTATATGGCTAATGACCTTCATAACTTTATTTATTTATTTATTTTATTTATTTATGGAATTTTTAATGCGCAACTAATACCCTAGGGTGTCTAGGCGCAGTGAGATACTCTGGGATGCACAAAATTCAGGGCGTGAACTTATTGGTTGAATAGCCATGTCTTCAAGGCCTTGCGAAAGGCAATGAGTGTTGGTGCTGTTTTAATGTGCAAGGGGAGTGTGTTCCACAGTCTGGGGGTTGCTACCAGGAAACGTCTGTCTCCCCATGTGGCTGTTCTTGTGCGGGGGACATGCAATAGACAGCTTGCCGCTGATCTTAGATCCTTTCCAGGTATGTACACCTAAAAAGCTTCCTTTAGGAACTTCGGTCCAGTCTGATGGATGGCCTTATAGGCGATACAGAGAGCCTTAAATTTGATTCTGCTCTCCACCCTTAGCCAGTGTAGATGGCGTATGGCTACTGAAGTGGAGTGTCGCCAGGGGATATTAAGTAGGATCCGTGCTGCCATATTTTGCACAGACTGTAGTTTATTCAGAATGTATTTGTGTGTACCAAGGAAGAGGGCGTTTCCATAATCCAGCTTCGAAAACACTAAGGTGGTGATGAGTGTTTTCCCTGCCGAGGCAGGCAGGTATGGCATGAGTTTTTTTATTTTCTTCAGCACGAAGAATGCAGCAGAGACCACCTTATTTACATGGTAACCAAATGATAACTTGTTATTATCGAAGATAGCTCCCAAATTCCTAACCTTACCAGCAGGAACCGGGGGGGAGCCCATCTGACTGGGCCACCATGTTGAGGACCATTCGGGGGAGATCTTACCGAAGGTCATAACTTCGGTTTTCTCTGCATTAAGTTTCAGGCAGTTACTGTGCATCCATGATTGTACATCCAGTAACCCCTCCTGAAACTTCGCTGCTACCACTGGACCGTTCTTGTGTACTGCCAACGCAAGTTGGGTGTCATCCTCGTAGGTAGTCAATCGCATCCCATGAGATTTAATGACCCTCGCCAAGTCCGCAACGTAGATATTAAAAAGCGTGGGACTTAGCGAGGATCCTTGAGGGACCCCACAGAGCAATTCACAAGTGGGCGAGTAGTAGTTGCCCAATTTGACTGCCTGTTTACGATTGACTAGGAAAGAGGCTATAAGATCTTTAGCCAGATGACTAATTCCAAGGGCTGCGACACGGTCGACCAAGATGACGTGGTCGACCGTGTCAAAGGCAGCTGACAGGTCCAACAAGATAAGCACTGCCGCGCCTCCCGAATCCATGATCTCTCGAATTTCATCCGAGGCTTTTACCAATGCTGTCTCAGTTCCGTGTTCCTTCCGGAACCCGAACTGAGTATCATCTAGGAGCTTATGTTGTTCAATAGACTCAGAGAGCTGTTTATTCATTATTGCCTCTACTATTTTGGCAGGGAAGGGAAGGCAGGCAATAGGCCTGTAGTTGGAGGTGATGGTAGGGTCTAAGGAAGGCTTCTTAATCAAAGGTTTAACAATATCCTTCTTCCAGGTCTGTGGATAGACACCGGTTTTGAAGATGGAATTGCATATGTTGGTCAGCGGCTGGGTAACAACATTGTGTAGTTGGTTCATTATGGTCGGAGGGCATGGGTCCAATGGAGAGCCTGATTTAATCTTGCCAACAAGTACGCTGACCTGATCTTCGGTAGCTAACTGAAACTGAGTAAGGTAAGGATACTTTAGTGCTGGTTGAATGGTTAAATCAGCGGTTCTTCCTGCCAGCTCTTTGGAGAAGGTGGAATAAATATCCATTACCTTAGTGGTAAAAAATGTGGCTAGTGCGGTACAAAATTCCTGCAAATTCTCTATTGTAGGAGGAGCTACGCGGGCATCCAAGATGGTCGCGTGAGCAGAGAGCTCCCGAGACCCGCGCCGTCCTCCTTTATCTATCCTTCACCTATCCTGGTCATTTTGACGGGCTTTTGCAGCGCTATCATCGCTGATGCTACTGATCCTTTTCCGGTCGAAATCGGACCTTGGGGACCATTTTTCTGCAACTTGGAACTTTCTGGCCTGCCCGCGGGCGCGACCGGGGACTTGGCTGCCCACTGTGGCCGACCTGTAATTGAACAACAATGGCTGCCTGGCATCTGGCCCGCCGGAGGTGTATTGCTTTCACTTTCGGTTTCTTTCCCTTTGTTCCTGTCTCCTCCTACTCTGCCTCGCCTGCCGCCCTCTCGTTCTGCACGATCCTCCGTTGGACTGGCAAGGAGGCCGCTACACCTCTGTCTCACTGGCGCATCGGAGTTTCGAGACTTTTCTACCTGCTCGTCACCTCCTCTGGCTAACCGGCCAACTCTGAATGCGAGATGGCGACGAAAGTGGAGGCCGAAAGACGCCGGAATGCTGCGACCCGGGGGGGATCGATCCAGACGAACATGATCGAACGCTATACCCAGCCGAGAGGCTCCCCCGGGGCCGTATGCATGGGTGCTGAAGGACCTCAAACGGACACATCGTCTACGTCGGAAGTGTCGCTCCAAGACCTTATGGCTGCCATCACTGGACTCAAGGCCGACATGGGCCAACAATTCGAGGCCGTAGTGACCAAAATAGACACGGTGGCGGTGGATGTAACTCTGATTCGAGCCGACCTGGCCAAAACAAATGAGCGGGTGAAGGCACTGGATCTTAAAACGTCGAGCCTGGTGAACGACATGGCTGAGGCGCAATCCGAAATTGGCAATCTGCGTGCATCGCACGACTTACTGCTCAAGCGGATGGAGGACTATGATAACAGGGCCAGGCGGAACAACATACGCCTTGTCGGAGTTCCGGAAGGCGATGGTTCGGTAGCGACCGATCTTCTGGTCGAAGAACTAATAGTCGCCCAACTGGCTCCGGCAGGACTTAGTAAGTTCTTTGCCGTGGAGCGTGCCTATCGTTTCCCCGGAGGTCAAGTGAAGCCGGGGAACCCGCCGAGGCCTATCATCGCCAAGCTTTTTCATTACCGGGACAGGGATGCTATCCTCCAGGCCGCCCGTAAACATGGTCCCCTGAAGTATGACAATAACTCTGTCTCCATATATCCCGACTTCACTCCTCAAGTGCAGCGGCAAAGATCAGGTTTCCTCGGAGTGAAGCGTCGCCTAAGGGACCGGGGACTGAAATATGCCATGCTGTTTCCGGCCCGGCTCCGGATTGAATATCGGGAACGTGCCTATTTCTTTGATCAACCTGAACGTGCAGCCGACTGGTTGGACTCGTTGCCGGCAGATGACTTTGGGAGCGGAGGCCCTGGTGGTGCGGAAGGTGGTGCAGCGACCCAGGAGTAACAGATGCCCTGGAGGTTCCGATTGAGACTATGCAACGTACTATACATATTGACTTATTCCCTAATGACTCTGCCCGTGGCGGTGTGGTAACGGGTGATTTCTCCCTTCCTCCTCGGGGGGTTCTTTGTGTAGAAGTATGGGGCGACAGGCACACTGCAGTTGGGGGTGGCTTTTTAGTCAGCAGGGGTGCAGGGTGGGGGGTGTTGTAACGGGTTTGGGTTCTGGGGTCGGTGTTTGGGGACTGGTTTGTGTCTCGTTTAATTTGTTCTGTTCTTTGTTTCATGGTATTTCATGTCTTGCACTGATTGTTTATAGTGGGTTCTGCTGGGGGGTGGGTGTGGAATGTTTTTGCCATAATGGGGAGGGGTGAAATGCGGATTCTTTCTTGGAACGTAAATGGTTTGGGTGACAGGATTAAGCGGGGCATTGTACTGCAATTTTTGAGGCGCCACGCCCCTGATGTTGTGTTCCTTCAGGAGACCCACTTGATTGGTAATGCTTGCAAGGCCTTAGACCGCCGGGGTTATCGACTGGTTGCACATGCGGGTTTCACCTCGGGTTCCCGGGGTGTGGGTATTATGGTAAAGTCTTCCCTTGCTCTTGCTATAGATGATGTTATCCTTGATGGGCGTGGGCGGTATGCTGCTGTTTCGGGGAGGTGGGAGGGTAAACAGGTCGTGTTTGTTGTTGTCTATATCCCCCCGGGACTGCAGGCTACCACTTATGCTGATTTAGGCAGGACTCTTCTTGGGCTGCCAGACGGCTTGTTGGTCTTGGGCGGGGACTTCAATTCTGTCATGTCCGGCGACTGCGACCGACTACCCCCTAGAGTATTGCCACAGTCCCAGATGTGGCTCAGTGAAATGGCTGACACTTTTGGCTTAGTAGATGTCTGGCGCTCACTACATCCCACGCTCCAACAATACACTTTTCACTCTGGCGCGCACGGCAGCCTCTCCCGTATTGATTACTTTCTTATGTTAGCCTCCACTTTGTCCACTGTTCGTGAGATTCGACATCTCCCCCGGGGTATCTCGGACCACTCCCCCCTGCTGATCACGATTTCTGTGGGTGGTTTGCATGGTAACAGAGTTCCCCCGCTCCCTCCCTGGCATCTTAAAAACCCCCGGCTCCGTTCAGACCTGATTAAGGCAATAGATTGCTATTTTTCTGAGAATCTGGGCTCTGTCACTTCCCCCACTGTTCTCTGGGAGGCCTTCAAGACGGTTATTCGGGGTTCCGCCCTGTCACTCATTGCCACTGAGCGTAGGGTCAAGAGGGAGACTGTTGTGGCTCTTGAAACTGAAATCACTGCGCTTGAAAGTGAGTTGGGTGGGAATGACGCGCCTGCACTGTTGCATGAATTGGAATTGAAACAAGCAGATTATAAGGCCTGTGTCACGGATGCTGCTAAATTGATGCGGTCAAATCAACTTGGTCGACTGTATGATGTGGGTGACAAAGCTAGCAAGCTTCTTGCGTGGCTGGACAAGACTGAGCGTGCGAGTCGTGTTGTTCCCTCCATTGTTCGTGATTCTGGTGTGACTGTCTCGGATCCGGGTGAGGTTGTTGAGTGCTTTGTTGACCACTTTCGTATGGTTTATACGCCTGTTAGTGATCGAGATGAGGCCGACTCCAGGTTCCTCCTGCGTGACATTGCTCTGCCTACTGTGTCTGAGGCGGACTGCCTCGCTCTGGAAGCCCCCTTTACTGTCGACGAGATTGCCCTCGCAATCCGTTCCCTTCGCTCGGGTAAGGCAATGGGCCCTAACGGACTCCCCATTGAACTCTACAAACTTTGTCCCGACAAGATGGCCGCCCACCTCCGTCACATGTTTCTCGAGGCGGTTGAGGCTGGATGCCTCCCCCTTGAGCAGCGCCTCGCTACCATAGTGGTCATTTATAAGGATGGCAAACCTCGTGACCGTTGTGCCTCGTACCGCCCCATCTCCCTCCTTAATGCGGAACCCAAAATCCTTGCTAAGGTGCTGGCCAATCGGATGCTTGCTGTCATTTGTGATTTGATCCATCCGGATCAATCCGGTTTCATCCCTCACAGGAACACTGCTCTTAATTTGCGTAGGCTCCACAGTGTCCTCGCGAGAGCTTCTATTCTCGCCGAGCCAGCAGTGATCGCCTCCCTTGACGCCACAATGGCATTTGACACCATTGAATGGCCCTACCTATGGGCGGCCCTCGCCAAATTTGGCTTTGGCCCCAACTTCATCGCATGGGTCAAGCTTCTTTATGAACAGCCGCTAGCTCAGGTCGCTGTGAATGGGAGGTGCTCAGACCCCTTTCCTTTGGGCCGCGGCACACGACAAGGATGTCCCCTTTCTCCGCTTTTGTTCGCTTTGGCACTCGAACCTCTTGCCGCGTGGCTCCGGTGGGAACCCTCGATCAAAGGGATCCGATGGTCCCCTGACCTCGAGGATCGTGTCTCCTTGTATGCGGATGACATCCTCCTTTATCTTACTTCCCCTCAGAAGTCACTCAATGTCCTCTTCGACGTCCTCACGTCCTTCGGTAAGAACTCGGGACTGGTCATTAACTGGACCAAGTCCTGTGTCTACGCCATAGCTGGTACTCTACCGCCTCTCCCCCGCAGATTTCCCATTCTGGTAGCGACTGACGGTTTTAAGTATCTGGGGGTCCATGTATCCATGATCTCCTCGGTCCGCTATGAGCGGAACTTGTATGCTCCGCTCCGCAGACTGAAGCAGGATGTTCGGCGATGGCGCGATCTGCCCTTATCTCCATTGGGCCGGGCGGCGCTCTTTAAGATGATGTCGCTTCCCCGCTTCCTCTATGCCCTGCAAAATTTCTTTGACCCCGTTCCTGCCCGCTATTTCCATGAAGTCGAAAGTTTACAGCGGCAACTTATCTGGGATGGCCGTGCCCGCATTGCCTTATCTAAGCTCACGCTCTCCTGGTACGACGGAGGTATTGCGCTGCCGGATATTAGACGGTACTACTGGGCCTCGCACCTGAGCGCCATCAACCATGCGACATATTCTCCGGAGCCTGCCCCTGCCTTTGCTTTAGATAAACTGTTGTTGCCCGGCGGCAACTTTAATAGGGCGCTATACTCTAAGGCCCCCTTTCGACTCCTTACGGGCCCAACGAAATGTGCAGTGCGGGCATGGCGAGATGCTACGGTGGCCACGGGCTGGGGTGGTAGACTGACACGTATGACGCCACTGTATGACTCGGAGCGACTGGGCAACCTGTGGAAGACGAAAGGGTTTGAGAAATGGGACATGATTGGGATTAGTACTGTGGGAGACCTTTGGACACGTGGCGCGGTTAAGTCCTTTGAATCACTAAAGCTGGAATACCGGCTCGATGATAGGGAGCACTTCCGGTATATGCAGGTGAGACATGCCTTGTCTTCTGTCTTCCCCTCCGGTACGGACGTTCCGCAGTCCTCCCCTCTGGAGGATCGAGTTCTAGATGGCCATGTCCCAGACAGTACCATCTCCTTAATTTATAAGAAGCTCATTCATAACAGAGCTGACCAGCTCGAGAAGCTCCGGGCTGCCTGGACTGCTGACGGACTTGAATTGGACGACGAGGACTGGCAGTCCGCTGTGTCCTCCCCTAAGGAGGTGGCTATTCCGGCACGACTTCGCTTTGTCCAATTGAAAATCCTTCATCGCGTGTATCTTACTGGAATGCGTCTGGTGCGAATGGGTCTGGTTGCTGACGGACGCTGTAAGCGTGGGTGTGGGATGGATGGTACTTTTCTTCATGTTCTGTGGGAATGTCCAGTGATTGTAGCGTATTGGTCGAGGGTGCATGATGTTATGAGTCGTGTCACGGGGGTCCCATTGCTTCCTGAGGCGCGTCGTTGTCTGTTGAATGTGTGGGAACCGACTGACTGCACTGCTGCCCAGACACTTTGGGTCACCCTAGGCAATATGATTGCGAAGAGGGATATCGCACAGCTCTGGGGCTCCCCGAGACCGCCAGTGCTCAGTGCCTGGAAAGAGAACATGGACTGGTCCATGTTTCGAAAGAAGACGGTATATGAAGCCCGGGGGCGCCCAGGGAAGTGGTCCAGAGTTTGGGCTCCCTGGAATACTTACCGTGGAGACATCTGTTCTCCTCCACTTGACTACGAAGTCCCTCTCCCCTCCTCTCCGTGATTTACGTTCCTCTCCTCTACTTACCGCATGCTTTGCTCTCTTATGCGCGCCACCCCCCCCTTACCCTCGTTTTTTCTCCTACATCCATTCCCCCCTCCCACCTCCAGCAACCCTTGCCACTATGATACCATGTGTTTGTTTGTTTGTGTTCATTTCGACAAAAACATAAAATTAAACCTTTCTTATCCTATTTGTATGGTATTACGCTCTTCCCGATAATGTTGATGTGATAGATTGCTTCAGCAACGTACTGCCTCATATTGCACTTTTTGCTCAGCCAGTTTTTGTCATAGCGGCCGGCCCTGCGGGGTTGTAGGCAGACGCTGTGTATTGTGCATTTGTAAATAAAGGTTTAAAAAAAAAAAAAAAAAAAAAATTCTCTATTGTAGATCCAGCTGGAGGATTGGACAGAGAGTTCACCACTTGAAATAGCATCCTAGCTGAGTTCTGTGCGTGCTCAATTCGACCAGTGAAGAACAGATTCTTTTGTGTGCTGATGGCTTTTTTTATATATTGCTAGAGCACTTTTATATTCTTGTTTAGCCGAAGGACTATAGTGCTTTCTCCAGCGCCTTTCTAAATTTCTACAGAACTGACGCTGGAGCCGTAGCTCCTCTGTGTACCATTGAGCAGAAGGAGTCGCTCTATTGGGGCAATAGATTTTTTCAGGTGCAACTTCGTTCGCTGCTTTTAAGATCCATTCCTGAAATTTAGTGGACATGGTTTCAGTATCGCCTCCGTTTTCCGGGGCTGATGACAACAGGAGATTTGAAAGATGTGGTATATCTACATTTTTCCACATCAGCGCCCCCACTGATGCTCTAACGCTGGTCTGAGGGGGTTTGAGTGGTAGCATCCGAATCCTAAAAATAATGGCTTGGTGGTCAGACCATATCAGAGGTAGCATTGCTCCCAGCTCAATGCTTTGGTCATTAGTGAACAGGCCATCCAGCGTATGTCCGGCTTCATGCGTGGGGCCCTTCACCAGCTGCTGCAGTCCTATTGCCTGCATATCAGTGATAAGATGGGATGTATCTTTATTTTCCATATTTTCCAAAGGAAAATTAAAATCCCCAAGAATTGTATAAGTCGGGGATTCTATACTGATTCCATAATTTCAGTAAGTGCAGCTAGGAATTTAGTGCGCGCCCCAGGTGGCCTGTACACCAGGGTTCCTTTGAAAGCCTGTTTATGTGTAAGATTAATAGTAAATACGAAAGCTTCGCAACTGGTGCTTTGAATAGGCTCAAATTTGGCACGATAAATGTCCCTATAGATAATGGCTAGGCCTCCGCCTCGCCCCGAGGCTCTATCTTGTCTAGCTACGCTATAACCTTCAGGGGTAGCTTGCACAAAATCTGGGCCTGATGCTTCATCTCCCCATGATTCTGTGATGAACAAGATGTCCAGTTCGTGATTAATAATGCTCTCCCTGATGTCCAGACTCTGGCAGTGTCTATCAGACACCGCCGGCCAAATTAGGAAGCATTTGAAAACATGCTTTTCCGCGGCGGTTTTTCCGCCGTGGAAAAGCATGTGTACTTTTGATTTTGGGGGCCCGTTGCGGGCCCCCAGGGTGTTGGTGGGTGGGGGGTGCACATGGGGGGTTACCTATGGTACCCCCCAGCATTTACATGCACAATGCGGCAGGCACCGCGCGGTGCCTGCCGCTTTGTGCATGTAAATGTTACACATGCACTTTTAACATTGCGGCGGGTGCTGCTTGAAGCAGCACCCGCCGCAATGTTAAATATCCAGGATGTGACCGCCAGGGTGGCGGTCACATCCTAATCGCACATGAGGGAACGCCGCAGCCCATGCGGACATTCCCTCATGCTCTGGGGTGGCGGACGGACTCAAGTCCGTCCGCGATCCTAATCGACCCCTCTGTTTGGGGAGGGAAGGTGAATTAATAAGTGCGGCTCTAGTATACTGTGCCGCTAGGGAAGAGGCACTGGCAGTTATAGATGAATAGGATGTGGTATTTATCGCAGGCAGGGGAGGTGGCAACGTGAAAGAACAGCCTACACATGATATGGACGTGGATATTGAATGTTTTAGAGACGGTAGTACTTGACAGGACGTACCCAATCCCGTGTTCCATTCATTCAGCTGAGTAGCTAAATTGAATCTTTTCGAGAGTTTTATGCAGTTTTCGTGTGGACTGGTCTCTCACATCCTGATCGTCAAGAATGTGTTATTAGGAGCTACACCCTGCATGTGTAATCCGGTTCAAACTGGCTTTATTCTAACGCGTAGCACCATGCTTAATAGTCGATAATTATTTCTTGGGCTGGATCATAGGGTGTTTCTACCTGCCCTGGGTGTCTCAATGTGCATCAGGAAGGCATTTGATTCGCTCTGTTGGTACTTCCCATATATTACTATGCTTAATATTGGCCTGGGCCTACTTTTTGTTGAATGGGCAAAACTGTTGTACACTGGCCCTCTAGCGAGGATTGGCACTGGTGAATTGGTCTCAGACATATTCCCATTCGAGCGGGAAACTCTGCAGGACTGCCCTCTCTCTCCCTAATTATATGCGTTGGCCACGGAGCACTTTGCCTTCACAGTTCATCAGGGACTTCACTATAAGGGCCGAACTGTTGCCACCAACTGTACATACCTGTCTCTGTATGCTAATGACATGTTGCTGCACTTTCAATGGCAGGGTACTGACCTTTTGGAAGTTATTACAGTTTTTTCTGATTTTGGGCCCGGCTCAGGACTTGAAGTCAATTGGGAAAAGTCATCCACCGACCCCCTGCAAGTTGATGCCCTTGAGCGCAGCCCTATCCCCTCAGCACTGATATTGCGCTGAGAGCGAGATACGGTGCGGTACCTTGGAGTGGCGGTGTAGCGCTCTCCAGACTTGTTATATGAGGGAAACACAGGCACGTATTAATCGGATTGCACCACTCAGTTACCTTCTGGACCACCCTGCCTCTATTGGTCAATGGCCGTGTGGCTTTTTCAAAGATGATTATGCTACCGCGTGTACTTTATATTTTTGGGGCACTCCCATTGCATCTGCCACAACAGTTCTTATGAGAAATTGTTGCTCTATTGATCTCGCTTTCCTGGGGCACTTCCCGTCGTCGAGTGAACCTTTGGAAAAATGTGCTTACCTGTAGCTGAGGGGCGCCTGGCATTTCCTGATTTCAAATATTAATTAGCAGAACAATTCCAGTGGGTGGCATGCTGGCAAGCCTTCCTTTAGGAGGGGATGAGGAGTTCAGAGTGAGGCTCTCTCTCCAAGGATTGGACCTCAAATGTCTTGTTTAGGACCACACATTTTGTCTGGGCCCACTCATTACGCCGCACTCTTCTCAGATCCTGTACACCTACAAATTACCTCTCTTAGTAGTTTGGCACTGGAGCCGCCCGGTTGACTGGCTGGGTCTCTGCAAATGGTCGTCTGTGGGTATTGAAGTTCTGGGAGATCTTTTTGCAAGAGGACAATTGTGCCTGTTCTCAGCCATCCTTATGATATACCGGTCGGCCATTACCTGCTACATGGCACCCTTGTTTCAAAGATGCAGGAGTGGTGGGGTGCTGGTGGGCTGTAACTCGTTTGGAGAACTTGTTTGGAGAACAAAACTAGAGGCTAGTTTCTACGTATCCAGGAATGCTAGCTTCAAACGTATTCAATTTGTTTATCTTATTCAGGCCTACTTAACACCCGCCATATTCATGCCATTTTTCCGGCTGCACCCTTGGAGTGCACATACTGCCCGACTATGGATGCAGATTTATATCACATATTTTGATCTTGTACGCTTTTACATCTTTACTGGACTATAGTTTTACAAGTTGTGAGGAGGGGTCATGGCTAAAGACTGCCCTGTTAGCCGCCCATTGCGCTTGCTGGGCCTTCATGAATGTTCGACGGCCAGGAAAGTTATTGATAGGTTTCTGAATTTGGCCCAAATTCTAGCCTGCCAGCAATTAGCCATTTGCTGGAAGTCTCCTCTGGGTCCTGATGCTTATCGTTAGAAGCTCGAGAAGGGCAGATTGTGAAAGGGAGGTGATCCACCATGAGGGAGTTAGGGGGCTTAAAAGGGTGCCCATATTCCCTGCTTGGGATGTCATTTTGTTAGCTGCATGAACCAGGTGCTTCTGACTGCGACCGCTTCTAATGCTTCATTGTTCGACTCAGAGGGCGGTGCATTGGCCCTGACACAGGCTGGCTGTGGGTAGTGGCACTCCTATGTACCTGGTCCCCCGGGTACATTCCCTGTCCCTAATGGGAGTGAAGGTGGCTGAGATGTGAGACTGATGTGTGTGTGATGGTCTGGATGGACTCGATTGAGATTGTTGTCTGTAGGTGCTTCTGTTGCGGGCTTTATGGCCTACTCTGTTCAGGATGGCTCTTTTTACTGCTATGAATGTTGCACTTTATGTGACTACAAGCTGGACCATTATGGTCATTTGCTATATATTCTGGATCTTACTAATATGCCCTTCCGTTTAGTCTGCCGGATTGTATGTTTTCAAATTGCTGAGTTTGGCTTTATAAATGTTTTAATAACAACGTGTATTCTGAGACAGGCTGAGGCACAGAATGGGCAAAGAAAGAAAAATGGCAACTTTCTAAAAGTCGCATTTTAAAACCTACAATTTAAAATCCAACTTTACTTTCAGAGACACCAAACTCCAAATCTCAATTTTTTCCCCAATTGGAAATTACACTTAAAAGTTATTTTAAGGCTGTCCCAAAGATAACCTATGAAAGAGATAAGTCTTGCAGTAGTGTATAACGAAGTTAGCAGTTTTTCACTACCGTGGCATGTAAAACTCAAAGTACATGTCCTACATTTTAAACACGCTGCACCATAATCATAGGGCTGCCTAAAGGCCACCCTTAGGGGTGAGGTGTATGAAATATAAGGAAGGTTTGGGCCTGGCATGTAGGTTAACTTGCCAGGTCAAAATGGCAGATTAAACTGCGCACAGTCTCTGCAGTGGCAGGTATGAAACAGGATTAAAAGCTACTGACGTGGGAATCAGTGCTGCAAACCCACTAGTAGCATTTAATTTACAGACCCTAGACACAATTAGTGCACATTACTAGGGTCTTATAAGTAAATTAAATGCGCCAATTGTGGATAAGCCAATGTTACCATGTTTTGAGTTCAGAGCATATGCAGTTTAGCACTGGTCAGCAGTGGTAAAGTGCCCAGAATCCTAAAGCCATAAAAAATCAAGGCGGCAAAACAGGAGATAAAAAGGCAAAAAGTCAGGGGAAAGAAACTACGCCAAGGATGCCAGGTCTAACAGGTGCCTGTTAATTCAACATTATTATTATTATTAATATTATTATGTTTCTTATATAGCGCCAGAATCGACCCCCGAAGGGGTATCTCCGCGCTTGCCTTGGGAACCCGTCCTGGCTTTTCCCTGTGAGATAGCCCCTACAGGGCATCCCCAAGATGAAAGCCAGGCATCCCGCCGCGGGGGGCCGTTGTGGAGATTAAGCAAGCTTAATGCCCAGAGTTGCAGAGTGTGAACCCATGATCAGGTCATGCACCGAAGCGAGAATTATCGAGTCCATGGACATTTGAGCTCAAGACCCTGCCGCGTCGGGAATTGAACCCTGGTCCCGGGTCTGACCTCTGCTTCCGGGTCTGCCTGCTCTAACCGGTGAGCCACACTTCTCCACATTATGGCGGGTGATCCAAATAACACACTTCCTCAAGGCTTCATCGTAAGGGGTATTTCACGGCGGTGCAGTTTGAAAGACTGTATGTGGCAAAACCGCCGACTTGGACCAGCTTATTTGCAGACCTGAATGGCCTCTAAATCGTACCATCTTGGGAATGATAGGAGAAAGATGTTCTTGGGGTAGCTGGCCATAAAGGTTTACATCATCTGCATATAATGTTATAACTAGCAAATCATTGCCAAGGCATGGTCTGCAGTGCGCAAGTTGGTCCCGAACTAGGCATTCAAAAGATTCTATTGCTATGGCAAAACTCAGGGGAGATAAGGGACACTCCTGCCTAGTCCTCCTGGCAATAGCAAAGGATCTGTTAACTCAATCTCATGCCTTGGAATTTGTGTATAGAAGGGTTAGAAGCAATTGCAAGGAGTTTCCCAGGCACACCAGCGAACAGTTTCTATCATGAAAGGCTACTCCAGGGAGTCAAATGCGTTTTTGCGTCGATCAGTACTGCCACTGATGGGAATAGTGGGTCACTTCTTTGACTTACAGCTATTAACATTCACTGAAGATTAAATGCAATGGACCATTGAGGTATAGAGCAGTGGAAGACATTGCGCTAGCATTTTCGTCGGTGTTGAATAGTGACAGTGGCAGTCAAGATGGGCATAGGCTTGGGTCCCTGTCTGATTGGAGCATCACTGTAATTATAGCCTTCATTGTGGTTGGGGGCGCTTGCGCATTGCAAGAGCGGCATTTTACATCTCCAAGAGACGTGTAGCTAAGATGTCTATTTAGGCTTTTATAAAAGTCTACTGGTAACTCATCCCCTCCAGGGAGCTTTCCCACTGGAGAGATTAATAATACTTTGTTTGACGTCTTCAATCATTAATGGGGAATTTAATAGTTCCCTGATCTCTCCATCCAGCCAGGCTAGTGCAACCTGGTCTAAGTACTTCACTATTTCTACCGAAGTAGTATAGGGTATGGGAGTGTAGAGAAGCTTATAGCATCTTCTGAATTTCTCCAGTTTAGCAACTGGATCAGTGGTTATCTCCGAATCACCGCACCGGAGCCTAGTGAAATGTTCTTCTAGTTGCTTGCTTCAAATTATCCGTGCAAGGGTTTTACCTGGCCTGTCCCCTTCCCTAAGAAATCTAGCATGACCCATTTGCTCAGGTAAGTTTTCGATCTGCCTCATCCATATATTCCTATATTCCGTTAAAGTTTTCTGCAGATTGGCAAGAAGTGTTATATCGCAAGTGTCTGCATAAGTGGTTTCTAGGACCTGGGTTTTCTGCAGATTGGCAAGAAGTGTTATATCGCAAGTGTCTGCATGAGTGGTTTCTAGGACCTGGGTTCAGTTTTAAGGTTGTGAGGCAATTTGATTTAAGCCCTCGAGAATATGCACAGGCTCCAGATAGGCTTTGACAGCCTCTCAGACCATCTCCACTGCACCTAAGGAGTGTTCATTTGGACAAATAAAAGTCAAGTATATTCAGCTATGGAATGTCACAGGTGTGGGGCGGGTGTGTAGATTCAACATGGCTGGGGAGTGGTCAGATAAACTGTGTGGGAATATATCTGTGGCTGTAACCTTCTTGATCAGTGATCTTGAAGTAATACACATATTGGGGTGACATGACATTTTTTGCTTATAAGAGTAATAGCTATGGTCAGATGCCTGGGGGTGGAGTTCTCTCCTGACATTCAACAGGTCACATAACAGCATGACCTATCCTACTGTCATGGAGGCACGTGAAATGGGCAGGGCCCTGAATGATGCACTGTTCCATTTCGGGTGAAGTATTACGTTGAGGTACCTCACCCACATCATCGGCCAGTCTGTTTATTGGAGAACATCCCTAGTACCTAAGGTCCAACTTTCCCGGGTGGGGGGCAGAACGTTTCATGCAACGGCCTCCAGGTTATGGAATAGCCTGCCTTTTGCTATCAGACAGAGCTCTGACCTCCGCATTTTTAGGAAAAGTTTGAAAACGTGGCTCTTTCAGCTGTTATTTCAGCGTGGTTGGTTGTGCACGGTCTCATGTCATGGGGTCTACACTTGTGCTTCAGCGCCGGGACACTCCTGGGAGTAGCCGTGCTCTATACAAATATAGATCTACATAACATAACATAAACTCATCGTAGAAGCTAGAGTTGTCAATATTTGGTGTGTATAAATTGACAAACAATAAGTAGTGGCCAACTAGGAAGCCTTCAATCACAACCACCCTACCTGATGAGTACAGGCCTCAGCAAGGCCTGCGGGTGTGAAAAGGGTTCGGCCTTCTGTACGCAAAGTCCTCAGACTACATAAGAAATTGGCACGGAAACTGGAAATACAAAAACAAAGTTTAATAAACCTTTAAAGGTGGTACTACAGCCCACACAACACTCTACAGTACTGTACAAGGTAGCACAAAGAACTCGGACATGCGGTCCCCTTTTATACACAAAGAAGGGGCTCATAAGTGGGCGGTTACAGCTCAAGAACATGATTTATAACCTTATAAGGACATTTCTCAAACATGATCGATACATGGGTGGAGTTAACGGTTCATCGAACCCCTCGAATGCACATTCCAATCCTCTCTAAACAGGAACATATGTTACACATACTGAGCATGCGCAAAGTAAGCTGGAACTATTTATAGCCTGTTGCTGGGCAAACTCCAGGGGTGACGGTCAGTGAAGTAGGACTTGCCTCGTGGTGAGCACATGGCGAAGTGTAGCCTAAAAGATGGACGCCAGAAAACAAAATGGAGTCCGGCCGTACTTCCAAGTATGAGTGGAAAACTATAACGAAGACACAATAACATGTCTTCAGCGAATGCTTAACATTATTGCTGTTTTATTTACAACATACCGATAGTGCCCGTATTACAGTCGACCATGGAGAATTCAGAGTTCTTCTGATGAGTGTCACTACGTCACAAAAGTATGTGGAGTATGGAGAAAAATATTGATGTGTGCCCCAGGTAGAGGCAAATGTGTAGCGACACTTAGGGAAATAACGGGTCGCCTGTATCAGAACTATTTCAACAGTTAGGGGGGGCGTGGCTATGGCGCGCTGCGTGATGGCTGCCTGCTGAAGGAGCTCCGCAGACTGGACTGAAAAAGCCGGTAAATACCATCCTCAACACTTGATCTGAGATCGAGACAAGCATATGCCCTGACTTCTAGACTCCGGCTGCTCGCAGCGCTGCAGGGATTGGCGAAGCGCCCCTAAGCTGTGAGACGCCGCGGATCCGTGACGCAGCCGAGAAAAAGGCTGATGCCAGCTGAACTGCAACTGCGAGTGCGGATTGTCTCTGTGGACCGTGAGGTGGCTGTGACATTGCAGGCTGCAAGCGAGAAGCCCCGCGGGGCAGGGATGTACTCGTGAGGCGGCTGGAGTGCAGTTCTTGCTTTGTGCATATTACGAGGCGGGAGCGGTGATTGCCGCATGCTGGGGTCTTGAGGAGATGACTGCGGCTGACCGATGAGCGGCAGGGGAACAAGGACGCAAAGGCCCACCGGAGCTGTGAAACTACTGCTCCGGAAACCAGACAAAGACAAGGTAGGAGTGCTGAGGCCTCCCTCAACTGGCACTGTTCTGGGCATTGCGGTGTGGCCCGGGTCTGTTTTGTGGCTCCATGGGCTGCGGTACCTGTGCCTAGCTCTGCGCTTGCTTTGGCCTGTACAGGAGTTCTGGGCCTAGCCGACTCCCAGTGCTAGAGGTGCTCCCTTCCGGAATTGCTGCCTCGGGTTTGGTGTAGCGTGCAGGGGGGCTACGGGCATCGTCTGATTTCCTCCTTTGCAGTGAACGCAAGGGGGGGGGCTGCTCAGTGCTGTGTGCGGGCTGTCCGGCTTTGCCTTTCACGCAGAGCGCCTGCCTCTCCAGCTGGTGACTGCACTGCGCACATACACCCTCCTGCACCGGAAAGCACTGTCGGCCGGTCATAGCTCAGACTGATCCTAGTGCTATGGTTGTCCCTCCTTGTGTGCCTGACCAGTAGCGGTTCACGTGCTGCTTGCAACAGCCTGATCTGGGCGACAAAGTCTTCTCTCCTGTGCACTACCGGAGGGTGAGCGATCCTGTACCGGCCCCCAATATCTTCGCTGACTGTCGCCTGACCCAAATAACCTCTCGTGCCACTGACTGCCACACATCCACTACAGTATGCTAAAGCCACAGACCGGGGCAGCGCTGGTGCTTTGTAAATATGGGCAATACAGACCCCAAACAGTCTAATATCCGTTTTGAGAGTAAAAAGCACACACGCATGGCGGAGGCGCCGATGGAGACGGGCGCTGTTCAAGGTGCACCGTACAATGTTGATGACCCGGAAGAGGATCTGCGGTCCATTTTGCTTGAGGTGCGCACTGGATTAAAAACGATCAACAGCAAGATCGATGCCCTCGCGACCAGCCTTGACGCAGTCAAAAGAAAGGTGGACGTACATGAGACTAGATTGAATGTCCTGGAAAACAGGCTATCGGACACGCACAATGCCACTGCTGAAATGAGGAAGCAGGTTCTGAACATGGAGTGGGTGCTTGGGGTCATCAAATTGAAGAATGAACACTTAGAGGCACGGTCGCGCTAGAACAATATTCGTATTCTTGGCCTTCCGGAGTCGACGACCATATCGAAGATGGAAACCTACATTGACGGCCTTCTCCGCAAGCTCTTCGGCGCGGGCCAGTCTCCGGTTATGATCGTGGAGAGGGCGCACCGATCACTTGGTCCTCCGCCGGTCTCTGGGGCGCCACTGCACCCGATAATAGCACGCCTTCTTAACTATGCGGATAGGGAAGCTATACTCCAGGAAGCGAGAGCTAAGACACCTATCATTCATCAAGGTAACACCCTATCCTTCTTCCCGGACTACACCCAGTCTGTACCGGCTGCTCGCAGGGAATTTCGGAAGGTGGAAAGAATTTTGCAATCTGCCTCCGTCCCATACGCCATGTTGTATCCTGCCAAACTGAAAATCACTCATGAAGATACAGCTTATTTCTTTATGGACTCCAAATCGGCCCTGAATTTAGCGAAACACATCTGTCGACGTAAATCTGTCAAGACTGCTTCGCAGAACTTAACTTCATCACCGCCTCATTGCGAAGATGAATGATGATCCAACAACATTGTTACCCTCTGGGAGAATTGCGGTGCCTGATTGCCCTTGATATCACCTATTTGTTTGGTTGTCCACTGTTGTTACTCTAAATCGCAAAGTATGGTCATGGGCCATGTTAGGGGCATGCTGTGGCGGAGTCTATACCCCTTTAGACATGTCTTTAAGCAACATGGAAGGGTTACTTTACTGGTTCTTATCCTATATGTGTTCTTAGAGATAATTGATTGCACTGTAAATACAGTCTGGCCACCCAGCCGCTAGGCGGGTGTTCGCTGATGTTCCTCCCCCCAGAGGGTGATCCCCTACCTGGTTGTAATTCGAATTGTAGTTTGGGGTAACTACGAGGATGGGGTAGGGACTGTTTTCTCGACCTGATTGGGAGGTTGTTAGGGGAGTGGGGTGGGTAGGGGGGCATTGAGCGTTAGTAACTTACAAATGTACTTGTACAGCCTTGCCAGAGATAGTTCTTCCTAATTATATTGATGCCATGTTTACATTCTGTACTATTTGTTTACTGCACCATGGCACTCGGATGATTGATGCACCTGCATACTATGATACCACAAGCGTTTATGGGTACAAATTACTAACGTGGCACATTAGAGGGCTGAATTCCCTGAAGAAGTTCCGGCAGGTGCTTGCATATCTAAATCGTCATGGCACCCAAATCGCATTCCTACAAGAGACACACTTGACCAGGGCTTCGGCCGCAAACTTTGTGTGCAACTGGGCCGGGTTTAGGTTAGCCTTCGCTTATTCCTCGTGGTCCAGGGGGGTCAGCATACTGATCAAAAAAGGTGTCCGTTTTACGCCTCACTGCACTTACACTAACGAGGAAGGCAGATGCGTAATGGTCCAGGGCAAACTGGGAGACACATTACTTACTCTCATCACCATGTATGGCCCCATAGCTGATGAACGGGAAATATTCCATTGCATGTATAGTGAACTCTGACCGTGGCCCGAGGCGACTATTGTGTGGGGGGGACCCTGCATTAGATATGTCCAACCCTGCATTAGATATGTCCAATCCACAGAGCAATAGCACCACTAAAGTAGCGTGGAGTGTCAACCAGGCTATGCTGGAATTTGGCCTGGTGGCTATATGGAGCCTGCGTAATGCTATGACTACAGAGGGCACGCATGCCACGCCTGCACACAGCAGTTGGAGAAGACTGGACTGCTGGCTGCTCAGCGAGAGTGCAGCGGAATGGGTGACAGAGGTCACTAACCATCCGCGAACACTTTCCGTCCACAACCCCGTACAGCTTGCCATGAGTACCCCCACTATCACCAGCCGCCTGTTTACAGGGCGCTTCCGATCATAGGCGCTCCTGGATCCACTGTATAATGAAGCTATTCGTAAGGCAATAGAAAATTACTTCCTGGAGAACAAGGGCACTGTTGATAGTGCCACCACTCTATGGGCAGTGTTCAAAGTAACAATTTGGGGGGTATACATGAGCACTACCGCCGGTATCCTGAGGGATTTACGAACCCAACTTCGCAAGATGGAAGCTACCCTAAAAAGCCTTGAGAGCGATTACACAGACAACCCGTCCCTAGATACACTATTGCGCATCCAAACTCTGATTCATGAATTCGACTCAGCTGCGGAGACATATATACGTTACATCAACCGCAGACACATGGCCAGGCGATATGGTGAGGGAGGGCGGCCGGGCCGCACACTATCTGGGAAAATCAAAGCGCGGGAAGACCACTACCATGTCGATAAAATAGTGAATTCCCAGGGTAGGGAACACTACACCCCACTGAACATATTAGAACAGTTTCGAAAATGTTATGCTAGTATGTACATGTCTCGCGGGACGGGACGCATCTGAGAACTATCTGGAAGACGTTGCGTGCGCATGGCTGGCTGGCGGTCACAGAGAGTATTTAAGTCAGCAAATAGACTTGGCGGATATCAAGGCCGCAATATGTGCTCTGCCGAATGCCAAGGCCCCAGGCCCGAATGGCCTGACCTTGGAATTTTATACGACCTATGTGGACTTTCTGGCTCCATATATACTGGAAATGTATGCTGAGGCGCATGATGCTGGTGTGCTACCACCGTACCTTAGACAGGCTCTTATCATTACTCTTCTAAAGAAGGATATGGCCCCCCATGCCTGGGACTCTTACCGGCCCCTCTCTTTGATTAACACTGATGCAAAAATATTAGCCAAGATTCTGGCCACGAGACTCCAGCCCTTTATGCCGTGTTTGGTCCTGCCAGATCAATCAGGATTCATATCGGAACCTTCCACCTCTCACAATTTACGGACCATTTTCGCGATGATGGATGTATTAGACCCTTACCTACACGCTGCGGCAGTTATGCTCGATGCAGCCAAAGCGTTCGACTCTATAGAGTGGGACTACATGTTTTGCATTCTATAGCGTATGGGCTTTCCGCCATTGTTTTTGGGGTGGATCAAGATCTTATACGCGGACCCATCAGCCAGGATTTGTGTTGGAGGGCTAACTTCTGAGACGTTTCCCATAGAGAGAGGCACCCAATAGGGATGTCCCTTGTCGCCGCTGCTCTTTGCCATCGCTATTGAGCCACTGGCATGTGCGATACGGCAGAGACAGAGAGACCACCCTAAACTTTAATCACCGTCCAGTCGGCATTTCGCTCTACGCTGATGACATGGTTTTATTTCTGAGGGAACCTGAGCGCTATCTGGCGCGGTGCTCCGGAAGTATCCCAGATTCGGACTGATAGAAGGCCTCACTATTAATTGGGATAAATCGCTCAATATTCCCCTGACAGCAATCACCTCGGCACCTCCTCTGGAATACCCGATGATATGGATTATAGACCCTGTTAAGTATTTGGGTACCTGGATCCACCGGGAGCCTGAGATAGTGGTAAGGGAGAACTATGGGCGGGCCTGCGCCAAACTGGACAGCCAGATAGATACTTGGATTGCGCTGCCACTGTCCCTAACGGATCGTATTGCTCTCATCAAAATGGTGGTGCTACCCCGCTTTTTGTACCTTTTCACTAACATTCCAATAAAATTAACGCAAGGGTTTTTCGCCACGTTACGGACCTCCACTCTTCAGCTGATTTGGGGAGGCAAGCAGGCCCGTGTGGCATGGGACATTCTTACTCCAGAGTATGCCAAAGGAGGTTTTGATTTGCCAGACCCTTATATATATTACCAAAGTGCGCAGGCGCAATATGCGTATTAATGGGTAAACACACATTACTTCATACCCCATGTGGCGGTTGAGGACGGGGATGCCTGGCCAGTGCCTCGCCACAATATTATCACTCATACGCGGTGTGACACTCCAAAAACAGAAATAAACATGATTGACACTACGACAGCAGCTTGGCGGGCCATTGGGCAGCTTGCGAACAAACTACCACTCTATGCCCCTGCCAATGACGGTAGAATACCACGCAGCAATCTCGGTGACACAGGAAACCAATCCCATGCTCTTGCTCAGGGAGGCAGGACTGACCACTATGCAGGACCTCTACCCGGGCGGCACTTTCCTGACCCTTGCAGACCTACAGTACATCACTAATCCCAAGTTGCTCTTTCGTTTTGCCATACACCGCCTGGGACATGCTATTAGAACGCACTACCCCACATATCCGGCTGAACCACCGACACTCCAGTCCATTCAAATGTTATTGACCACCCCAACACGAAAGAAGTTGATCACAAGACTGTACAGGGCAATAAGGGATGAGAAGATCGGTAGGCCAGATGGGAGTCTGGCAAGGTGGAATGCTGTACTGCCCATACCTATGACACTGAAGGAATGGGAGCATGTGTGTGGTCTCACTGGCAGACTCTCCCCTAACGGGAATCTCCGCATCATACATTTTAAGTACTTACACCAGAAGTATCACACACCGCTTCATTTATTTAAATCTGGTCTGAGGGACAACAGCAGATGTAAGCGTTGTGGGCAGATGGAGGCTGACTTTATGCATCTAGCCTGGGAGTGCGGGAGGGTGGCTTGCTATTGGGAGCAGGTGGTGCAACATATAAAAGAAATGTCCGTTTCGGATATCCAGTGCACATCTTCAGTTTGCCTTCTAAGCTTCGTCCCTCATGTAAAGGTTGTTCTGAGGAAACTCATACACATTGCCCTACTCATTGCTAAGTGGGGAGTTGCCATAACGTGGGACAGTAGGCGGGCACCGAATGTTACAAGGTGGATTAGAGACATGGTTTACTGTAAAGAGACGCTGGAACTCTACGCAGAGGAGCTGCCGATTTTCTCTCAGCCTAAGGACATTTGGGAGCCATTACGTACATATCTGCAGAGACGAGCAAGTGCAGATACACAGAGTGTGGCAGACTGAACCCTGTGCGTACCAGAGTCTCATACGACTTGTGAAACATCGGTTGTAGAACTCTGATTTGTCCTATTTTTTAACTGTGGTGTTGACTGATCACATGTCATATCTGGCTGTTCTGACGCAAATGATAGTTTGTAACGCAATATAGGTATTTCTTATGCTTGGAATGCAAATAAAAAGATATAAAAATAAGTATTTCAACCTTTTGCCGATCAAGGTAAGTAAGTACCTGTCTTGAATTATTTACCCCTTGATGGTCCAAGACAGTAGTCTAACCAAATAGTTTCCAGCAGGGGATGCTGATATAGGCCCAGTCCTGGGCCTTTAACCTGAGAAGCGACACAGAATAATACTCATAGTCTGTTATTGTAATACATGTTTAGAAGTCTGTATGAACTAAAACAGAAATCATGAAGCATAACATCACAAGAAAAACAATTCCCTCCATCCCACAACCTTCCCAATCCCAATTGTCAACTGGATCCCTATAGATAAAAGTAGAACGGAAATCCCAAAACAGTAAATAGGCCACAAGTGGGAAGTATGTGCTCCCAGCATGGGACAGGAACCAGGGAGCATGGCGAGCCCTGAGGGAACCCCTCAAAAAAGTAAATATTCATTTCAGTTTTACCTTCCACAATTTGCTTCATATAGAAGCAGAATCAAAAGCCCAAGACGATGTATGCAACAGGGCACTGATTTATGTACAATCAATTGAGCTAATGTCCTGGGAAAGATATGGCTCTGTATTCACTAGTGGGAAAAAAGCACAATCAAGTGTACTGAAAAGAGAACCAGTCTTGGTGGCTGCTACCCACATACAAACCAGCAATCCTATGTTTAAGTGAAATTGAATTTCTAATTGTTATCTCTGATTGCTGAACCACCGTATAGACAGCCACTCCTGATAGAGCCAGGCTGAGCGATCCTGATGCCTGAGCTCTCCCTGGCTCATATGATCATGAATTCACGCAACAAGTCTGGTTGTAAGAAAAAGTGACTTTTGCCATTCTGCTTGGGTGGCGTTTAGCCAGACACAGCATTGAGAATTTCACCCGCTTGGATCTGAAGAGCTTCTTGATTTCCAAACACAATCTGTTTGCTGTTGTGATAGCCTGTGTAGAGTTGGGGTAGAAAGATTTTACCTGAGCTTTCATTTTGTAGATTTAGGGTGTCTCTATTGAGTTGAAATACGACGTCCCGGTCTGTGTAGTTGAGGAGCTGCACTATATTGGGCCATTGATGTTGCCTGGGTTTAGGCTTGGGAGCCAGGGAGCTATGTGCCCTTTCAACATTAAAGACAGTTGAGAATGTGTTATGGTCGAGGAAATTGTCAAGGAGATCCTCCACAAAGTTCTCGCTGTTACTGGGAGAAACTGACTCAGGAACACGCAGGATGTAGATGTTCTTGCAATGAGATCAGGCCTCAAAATCCTCAATTTTGTCTCAATTCCCCGCAAAGCGGTGGTCAGCGAAGTGTCAATTTGAAGTTGTGTGTCTTCTAAATTGGAAATGATGGCCTCTGCCTGTGTTAGTCTCTTATCCTGCCAATCCATACACTCCTGTAATCTATCCAGTCTAGCTGTAAGGGCATCTTTCTTCCTTCAATTGATTTCAGGCTGTCTGATCTCCTTGAAAGGTGGCAAAATCATAAGCACAGGCAATGCCAAAAGGCTGGCACCTTACATCAGTCCTTTTGGCTTTACCAATGTCTGTTTCACAATAAGCAACTGGTAAAATAGTTTAGTCAACTGAGCGTGCAATCACAGATCCTTAAGACACAGAAGGGCAGACACAGTCCTTCTAGTGTCAGTAAAATGAATACCAAATAATCGGGTAGTGCACATTGTATTTGAGTGAAGGGAAACAATTAGGTTTAATGTGTACTACATTGCAATATTAATATTACCAGAAATGCATCCATTCAAACGAACATTAATATTTTCCTTAATTAATTCTTTACTAAAGCTTTATTTTCTTGCACGTTGGTGGCTTTATTGCATTTGGAATTCCACCCATCTTCATTTGTTGGGTATTATCCAAGTGCCAGTTATCCATGAAACACCCGCCAGATGTAATGGAGGCTCCTTTAGTTATTATACTGGTATGCCTTCTACTGTTGTGTTAATTTGAGAGTAGCGATAGCTCACCCACTAGAATATACTATTTTTCAATAGAGAAAAGGTTGTCCGTCCCTTATTACTATCATCACTCTTGCTCAGTTTTGTCATCTCTCTGCGGGAGTACTCTAACACTGCTAATGGAAAGGGGCGACCACTCGGTCCCCCCGAACGTATGGTGGAGTGCCTCGATCCCCCCGGGAAGCCATTTTTGGGCGGGAGGCGTGTCTCGGCTGGTATGCCCGAAGCGGCGTAGCCAGGGCGCGCTTTTTCCCGCCCTAGAGTGGGCTGGCCTAGACACCGACGTAGCCAGCCCCGCCCTAGGGGCGGGCAGGGGCGGGTTCTCGCCCGCCCCGAAGACGGATAAAAGGAGACGCAAGACCAGAAGACGTCCTCTTGTTCTTGTGCTCCGAAGCTGCACCTCCTCGCTACACGTGAGCTCGGGACAGAACGAAGAGCCAATTTTGACCCACCCACCAGCCCCTGAGGACAGCAAGTTGTTGTGCAATAAAGTGAATTTATAAGTTTGTTTTTCCATTCCGTTTACAGGCTGTGAAAGTATCAGTTTGTTGTTGATCATAATAAAGTATGGTGAATATTGTGTAGTTTGTTTCGATTAAAATGATTTGGTGTAGTGTTGTATTTTTTAGCATGTTCCTTCGGTCGTAGCGACCAATGTTTTTTGTAGGTTTGAATAAAAATTGTCGTATTTATTTTTGGTAGGCGGTAAGGTCATGATCGGTGAGCACTAATTGGTAGATCCCTATGAGTGGGCGTCACCCAACACGGATGGGAGCGCTCGGGAGAGGTGGCCATTGGCCCCTCAGTGGGGAGGCGGTCCCGTCTAAGGGCGGGTCGCCGGAAGTAAAGGAAAGGCGGTCAAGGCCCCTTCCGTTGGAGGAGGGGTTACAGCCCCCTCCTGGGGAATTTCCCGGGGCCAGGGTCATCTGCGACGGCAGATGCGGTAAGTTGTGTGGGATGGGGGGAGGTCCACGATACCTTCTAGATACCACACACAAGTCTTCGAACGACCTTTAAATGGCGTCGAGTCTTAAGTGCCCCCGTCAAGTCAAGGGAAATTGTTAGTAGTTGCACTTGAGGTAAGCCTCTGTGCTGTCGCCCCTCACAAGTGGGAGGGGTAAGTCTGGTTAGGGATCTTGACACCGGTTATGACCTTGCCGTTGGCCCTTAAACGTTAGGATGTACAATTTCAGTTTTTCTAGAGAATGTTTTTGTTGGATGCTAGTTCGGCTAGGAGAAACTCTGTATTAGAGAATATGTTAAGGTGAGCCAAACATCGCAATGTGATAATGAAATTGTACATAAAATGAAACGTTTAATGTGTTAATTTTTTGTTTTAATAAATACGGCCGGGGGAGGGTCACTCCCTCCCCACATCCAAAAACTTCAAGAACTGTTTCCGGTTTCCCTTCCTTTTGGGGATTGTGTTGAGAGGGGGTGGCGGGTATCTCAGCCATATACATTTTGGGATAATTCAGCAGTATCTTAGTTTTATGTCATCATTTGGATAGTTAGAGCGGAAGCTGACAATTTACTAGAAACTTATTAATTATGGTGTTTGTAATCCAGGGCCAAAAACTTTGAAGAAAAGTCTGAATAATGCTGGTTTTTCTTCAGTTATTTCTTGGACTTGCTCTACCTTTTCAGTCATTCTTGGTGTGTCTATGAATGTGTAAAAAGAATACAGTGCTTTTGTCCTACATTTGGGCAGAGCTTTTTGCAGACCCTACGGTTGGTTGCACGTGGTGAAAACTGAAAGCGGGGAAGGAGTGCAATTGTTCAAATGTTTTTATGGAATGTCGAAGCAGTCTCAAAATCTTCAACAATATAGTGGTAAACATTACATTGATTTTCCTTTGAAATAGACGACATTCCTTCAGTATTCACTATTTCAGTCCCACGGTTGTCTTTTGCCTAGGTTCACTCCAGCATTTCAATCTTAGTTCCTCTCAATATTTCATATGTAGGCCCTTGGATAACGAATTCAATGTATGCAGCATCTTTGCAGGTCTTTGTTCTATTTTAGGACAGCAGGATTTCTTACCTTTGCTTTGGACACAGGTGTGCTAAGAAGGTTTCGAATATATGTGCTCTGCTAAAGTGATATGTAATTTTTTTCTCCCAAGACAGCCTCCAGTAGTGTGAGATATCCCAAACTCTATTGGGTTGTCACTGGAGAACTCAAAAATAACTAACACAATTTAAGCAAACAGAAATTATGCAGCTACCCTGCTTGTTGCATATCACCATTTATGAAGTTGGAGAGCAGGCTATTTTCACTTAATTCAGAATAAATTGCATGCATTATGAAGTGCACAGACCACATGTAGCCTTACTGCACTAACTGTATCTCAAAATAATAGGTCAATAATAGGTATATATTTATTCTCAATTTTAATCTCAGGAATAGTGAGTTCAAATATTATCACATTTAAACCCTACGGGGTACAGCGTTTACAACGCAACTTTTACAACGCAGTACCTTTACGACGCAACCATTACAACGCAAGTCATTACAACGACTGGCGCTGGGGGGGTGCTCTAGGTTAGGGAATAGTTTAATGTATTATCCAACACCTTCCCTACTATCTACAGGGACTGGAGTTGGAATAGTAAATTAAACTATTCACTATCCAGCGCCCCCCCAACGCAAGTCGTTGTAACGACTTGCGTTGTAAAAGTTGCGTCGTAAAGGCATGCGTTGTAAAAGGATGCGTTGTAACGACGTACATCCAACCCTACAGGTAATTTGACATTAGATCCTTTCAAGATCAATAAAGCTGAGGAGTCTCATAGACCTCAGCCTTGCTGCCCTACTTTCCTTGTACATGAGGTTTATTGCTGCCTTACCTACCATTTGCACTCCATTTATACATAATACAAAACTCCTTTTCGGATTATGTATTCATTCAAGGTATTTCGTTTTGCTCCTAGGTTGTCTCTTATCTGTGTGAAAGTAGATGGGCCTGCACTGGCACAACTAATCATGGATAAAAATGAATCTCTAGAAATGCACATTACGGCTGATATATTTTCACCCCCGCCCTCTGTCGGCAAAATTAGTAAATAGCTTTCACATCAAAGTCGAGACAGCGTGACAAATAGACTCTGGCTATGATTAAATCCATCATGGATTACTGCAGTAGCCTATACTTAGGTGTTAAAACCTAATGAATGGGGCGTGGCTTGGCGCCTGAAGAGAGAGAATGAATGAATGAATGAATGAATGATGGATTTGTAAAGCGCATGGCTGCCCAGCGCTGTGCAGTCAGATACTGAGTTTGAGAAAGTTAGACCTTACAGATATTGCGTGAACACCCATGTTTTGATTTTTTTGCGTAATTGTGGCTCCCCCTCTATCCGCCTAAGTTCCAGTGGTAGGGAGTTCCATAATTTGGGGGCCAGGTGGGAGAAGGATCTTCCTCCCACCTGCAGCTGTCTCTTTGGAATATAGGGGGAGATTAGATTTCTTATTTTTTTGGGGCCTTTCTTGTGTCGTGCTCTGTGAGAAATGACCAACATTTTGAACTTTATTATGGCCTCCACTGGGAGCCAGTGAAGTTTCCGCAGGTGTTTTTTTACTGATTCCCGCGCCGGGATGTTACACAGTATTCTTGCTGCCGCATTCTGGGCTATTTGCAGCTTCTGAATAACATATTTGGGTGCCCCTAGGAATAGTGAATTTTCATAATCCATTCGCGAGGTAACCAGCGAGTGATCACTTTCTTCCTCAGTTAGGTGGGTATTCGGTGTAGAATTTTCCGTAGACTTCTGAGAAGTCCGAAGTAAGTTGTTGTGACCTTATTGGCCTGTGTAATCATGGAGAGGTTTATTTCTAGCCGGAACCCCACATTTTTTACTGTATTTGCTGAGGTTAGTGGTTTGCCCAGGCATGCAGGCCAGTTTATTATCGGTCTTGGTATTGCCTTGTTTCCAATAAGTAATAGCCCAGTTTTCTCTCCATTTAAATTTAAGCAGCTTGCAGTCATCCATTCCTTCACTTTGACCAGACATGAAGACAGTCTCTCACCTTCCCAGTAATTTTTTGGGTCCAGGGAGATGATCAGCTGCGTATCAACGGCATATGAAGTTATGGAGATATCAAATTGCGATCCAATTTTGGCGAGTGGTTCCGCATTTAAAAGTGTTGGACTCAGTGAGGAGCCCTTAGGGACTCCACACTTCAATGACATAGTTTTGGAAAATATGTTATTTTCTTGTATTTGAAATGAAAGACCATTCAGGAATGAAGTTAGCCATTTGAGTGCCGAACCTTTTATTCCCTTGTCGGAAAACCTTCTGCACAATATACGGTGATTCACCGTATCGAAAGCTGCGCTCAGATCTAGTAAGAGCAGTGCAGCAGGTTTCCCTATATCTAGTGACTGTTTTATCTCCTCCACCAACAGGGCAGTTTCAGTGCTATGCTGTGTCCTAAACCCCATCTGAGAGTGGTGGCGGCAGTGGTTGGCTTCCAGGAATTTTGACAGGCACTTGTTGACGTGTTTTTCCAATAACTTGCCAGCATATGGCAGTAAGGAGATGGGGCGCTAGTTTTCTGGTTGTGATTGGTTCCCATTAGCTTTCTAACAGTGGGTTTATCACAGCATGTTTCCAGGCCGTTGGAACTGTGCCTGTTTCTAGTGATTGATTTATAATCTTTAATAAAGTGGGCGCAATAATGGTTACTACTGTTCTGTTGATGTGAGGAGGTGCTGGATCCAACGGTAAGCCAGACTTCACTGTGTCTAGTACGAATTCTAGATCCATTTGTTCCATCTCTGGAAAGTTAGTAATGACCTGTTGTAAGGATGCCCCTACTTGTTCTTCTTCCTCCTCCTCTATTATGTGGTCTTCATCTGTTCTGAAGCCACTATAAATGTCTGTCACCTTCGAGAGGAAGTATGAAGCTAGGGTATTGCACCTATCTCTGAGGTTTAGGATGGGCCACTGTAGGTGGGTGGGTTGGTCAGTGTCTTGATATTTGAAAACAGTTCTCTTGCAGAGTTCTGTCCCCCATGATTTTCTCATGAGGCTTGACTCATTTTGATGTTGTCATGATACTTCCTAATAGTCAATTTATATTTTTAGAGTTTGGGATCATAACATTTTCTTGTGGCGGCACTATTTTTACATCCTCTTCTTGTTTTTATTTTGCTGTCTTTTTTCATTGTTCTTCCCTTCATCTTCCTTTTTCTTCACCTTTTCTTCTTCCTCAGACTTTCTTTTTTCTTTCTTTTTCTTGTTTCTTCTCTTTATCCGTTTATCTGCAACTTTTTCCTCTTTTAGCACTTCTCCATTCTCCTATTGCTTTTATCGTTGGTAGTATTTTTTAGAAGTATTTTTCAATGTGTTCTTGTCATAAAATTCATTGGTTCTTATTTATTAAATAGCCTGAATTTCAAGATTGTTTATTACATTGGATGCTCATTGCTAAACGACATAATTTCCCTTCAGTTAAATTCAGGGTCACTACATTTAATATTAAAGGATTAAGTAACCCTATTAAAAGACAACGAGTACTATCCCATTTGGCTCGATTAAAAACTGACATTGCTCTGCTCCAAGAAACCCATTTGTCTGATACTAAAGCCTCTAAATTAAGAAGATTTTGGGTAGGGAATGTATTCTATTCCCCAGCTTTGGGTAAGAAAAATGGTGTTCTAACTCTATGTCATAAATATTTTTATGTCTCAATTACTCATCAAGAAATCGACTCAGATGGTGGCTGGGTGATTGTTAAATACTCATAGATAAAATACTGTTAGTTCTTTTTAATGTTTATGCTCCAGTTTCTGTTGACAATATTTTCTGGTTGCAAATTTCTGATATATTACTTTCGTTTGATGAGGAATATATTATTTTAGGCGGTGACTGTAATCAAATCCTTGACCCCATTGTAGATAGACACTCCCCAGTCAAATTTGTGAATACTAAAATGCACTCACAATTTATGTCTACCATTAGTCGAAAATCCTTAGTTGATATCTGTAGACTTTGTCATCCAGGCCTTCAAGAGTACATCTATTCCCCCCCCACATAAATCACAATCCCGTATTGATTATCTCTTTTTAAGTAAATCTCTAACTCAACATGTCATTCACTCTGAGATAGGTTCTATTTTAATTACGGACCATACCCCGGTGTTTGTTGATTTTGACCTAATTCCCTTTTCCCCATCCGCTGGTAGATGGCGATTTAATAACCCCCTACTTGCAGATCCTAACTTCTTTAGCCAATTCAGTTTTTTTGCTTCGGAATTTTTCACTGTCAATACAACTCCTGAGTGTTCTCCAACTATGATTTGGGATTCTTTCAAAGAAACTGCGAGAGGCTTCATATTCAATTTTGTCTCTCAAAAGAAAAAAAGTTCTGAAAAACAATCAACTCAATTGCTCACTAAAATAAAAAAAATTAGAATATGCTTATTATCATTCCTCCACAGAATCCTCTTTTAAAGATCTTATTTCTGCTAAGATTACTTTTAACAAATTATCCACAGAAGCTGAAGCCTCTTACTTCCTAAAGAGTAGTGCCCGATACAATGGAGGTCAAAATAAAATGGGAAAACTATTAGCTAATTACTTAAAAACACGCCGAGATAGAACTAGAATAGCCTCCCTGACAAATTCTACTGGAGATACTCTTTTTAAGATATACTCCAAGAATTTGTCTCCTTTTACAAGAATCTTTATACTCCTAAGACACAACCACTTCAATCTGATATATCCTCTTATTTTCAATCAATTAACTCTCCCCTTTCTCACAATATTGATTTTGAATCGCTAGAAACAGATTTTACTTTGACAGAAATTTCTCACGCTGTTTCAGTACTAAGACAAGGTAAAACTCCTGGACCTGACGGATACACCATTGAATTTTACGAACATTTCTTGAAACTTCTTCTTATGAATCTTCTTCTCTTATTCAACTCCATTATTGCGAACGGATCATCCCAAGGCACCTTTAAAGAAGCCATGATTTGTTTAACCCCCAAAGACAATAAAGACCCCTCCTTATGTAAAAATTATCGCCCTATTTCTTTAGTTAATACAGATTACAAGATTTTCGCAAAAATCCTTCCCTGTGTATTGATACCATATAACCTGAACTCATTGGACCAGAACAATCTGGCTTTGTAAGGGGTCAATTATCCTCTGACATCTCTAGAGTCTTCTACAGTGTTCCTAGCAACGCCTCTTCCCTAGATTACCCGCAACTCTAGATGCTGAAAAAGCATTCAATAGAATTGGATGGGATTTTATGTTTCATGCTTTAAAATTGATAGGATTTCCTCCCAAATTAATTTCCTTGATTTCTTTACTATATTCTGATACCAAAGCTTCTATCTTTGCCAATGTTAAAATCTCAGACTACTTTTCTCTTTCTAGAGGAGCTTGTCAAGGTTGTCCCTTATCCCCTTTATTGTTTGTAGTAGCACTAGAACCTTTCTTAACTAAAATCAGACAGGACACTCAAATCACGGGTTTTCACCTGGGATCCAATCAAGTTAAAATGTCTGTTTATGCAGATGATATCCCTTTATAATGTTCTAACTCAGATATCTCTCTTCCTTCTTTCCTCCATAAAGTTGATACTTTTTCGCAATCATCGGGTTATCGCCTCAATCGAGATAAATGTCACATTTTGCCCCTCAATGTCTTATGTCTTAAACACTATTTCCTTCACACGAGATTTTCCTGGCAACCCTCTAATTTGAAATACTTAGGACTATGGTACTCCTCAACTATGTCAGATACCCTAAAATTAAATTTCGACTACATTACCAAAACACTAAATGACACTATTACTAGATGGCATCCCCTCTTTCTCTCATGGTGGGGTAGATTCGATTAAGATGATGCTTGCTCCCCTAATCTTATATTCTCTTTCCATGATACCTGTACATATCCCAGAATATTATTTTGAAAAAAATAGACTCACTTTTATTAAAATTTCTTTGGAAGAATAAACCCTCTTGAATAGCCTTATCCTCTCTCAAGAAGAATAAACTTGCTCCCCTAATCTTATATTCTCTTTCCATGATACCTGTACATATCCCAGAATATTATTTCGAAAAAAATAGACTCACTTTTATTAAAATTTCTTTGGAAGAATAAACCCTCTTGAATAGCCTTATCCTCTCTCAAGAAGAATAAACCTAATGAAGGACTTACGTTTTCCGCTTTTTCTTTAAAATAAGCCTTTCGATGGCTTTCATCTGATACCTCTACACATCCTCTGGTATGGTTGTCCATTGAAAAATTCCTTACTTCCCCCTTTGACTTCCCAGAGACTCTTGCATTTACCACTAACACTTCCTCTTTACGTTCCTCTGTTATTGCTCACACTCGTAAACTTTTAACTCCTCTCTTATCATCCTCTTATCCTTTCCTTTACTT
This sequence comes from Lissotriton vulgaris, assembly GCF_964263255.1. Classification (NCBI taxonomy): domain Eukaryota; kingdom Metazoa; phylum Chordata; class Amphibia; order Caudata; family Salamandridae; genus Lissotriton; species Lissotriton vulgaris. Next base: position 2,122,548,340 of record NC_141687.1, on the reverse strand, counting down.
TGCTATGTTAACAACTCATCTGTCATTACATACTACTGCACATCAAAAATTATGCTTTCTATTGGAAATCATGGAGAGCCAGAGGCCTGGTATGGATTTTGCAACTCCTGCTTGACAATAAACCTTTATCTTTTACTAATCTCCAGTCTAAATGTCCTCTTCCTAACTCCTGTAAAAAACAGCATGATCTTTTACTCCCCTCCCTCCAAGAATAGCTTAAATCACTCCCATCTCTCCCTAATCTTTCTATAACTTGTTATACAATATTTCCTTTATTAGACACTTCTCCTTCGGCATCTTCTATTTACAAATGTTTATTGTTACCTTCAGGAAGGCTTAAAACAAAGACTGAATTGGCATGGGAACAAGATCTGTCACAGTCCTGGACTGTTGCTATATGGGATAAATTGTGGTTAAAGATTCATAAAACCTCAAGGACGGCTAATACTACCTAAACTATTTATTTTGTTTATCAGCGTTTATTACACTCCCCAGCGAAATTCGTTTCTTTCTCCCCTGATACTCCATCTAACTGCTGGTCTTGTTCCTGCCTAAATGATGATTTGTTAGATTAACTATTAGCCATAGCCCTAAAATTTTATAACATCCAATTGTAAAGAAGCAAACAAAATCACTTATAAAGCTTGGTGGAACGCCATATGCTTCATCACAGACTTGACACCAATTATGTCACTCGTATTTCTCTGGCAATTAAAAGAGATTTCTTTTGGATTCTTCTCACTACATATTTATCTAAACTTGCTTCTCCAGATATTTCCATTGCTACTAGAGTAAATACATCAGATGAAGTCCGTAAATCGCCATGATTATACCCAGTTGTCTTTTCTTAATAATTCTAACAATGTTTATTATGTTTTATACTTATGTAATTATATAATCATATTTTAATTTCAAACTCCAATTTTCTTAAAACCTTCTTGTAATGACATTTGTATTATTTCCCCCCCTCCTCCCTTCCTTTTTCCCTGTTTTAACTCTTACAAATAATGTTTGTTGTAACCATTGCGCTTCATATCCTTTAATATGTACTTTATTGTAAACTATGTCCCAAAATTGTTTTATTATATTGTTGCTCTATTTACTTTGGTTTCAATAAACTCAAACTAAAAAAACAAAAACCTTGTGAAGGGGTTGACTGCAGATGATCCAAAAGGTGGTGCATAGAAATTACTGCCATTGTAAAAGGTCTGCATTGACTCACATTTCAGTATTTCATTTAAAGTGCTGTGTATTGTACACAATTCATTATAAGGTAAAGCTCCGAGATTCTTGACTAACCATCTTATTAGATAGTGCTATTCTTTCATTCTCTGAGGAGCCAGGAGTCAGTGCCTCAATATTCCAACATTTCATAGAGCTTGCCTATGAGGTTGGGGTTTCAGCGTTCGGTCTTCCCTGTCTGTAATGATCTCCGCATTCATCTTAAATTGATGTCTTTCTACTGAGGGTTTGGAAAAAATCTCATAAAATCTGGCTTTTATAGCAGTCTCTCCTTGACAATTGAGTCAGAGCCAAGAGACCCTCTGGTTGGTATTTGCACTCACACAAGTTTAAATGAAGTCAGACTTGAGTTTCAAATTTTACTTTTGGTATCACAAATAGAACATTTTGTGCTTGAACCAGGTAACATGATTAACTCCATCCATGCTCATGATGAGATCAGCTCGTCATGAGGCACGGTGCTCCGATGCTCATGACGAGCTAGCTCGTCATGCGCCGTGGAACGCTCACATGCGGCGATAATTACCCTGCAGTCCTCAGCGTTCCATGGGAACAGGTGTGGTCATGACGAGCTCAGCTCGTCATGAGCACACAAGCACTGTGCCTCATGACGAGCTGAGCTCGTCATGAGCACGGGGCGCTGTGCGCGCCCCCCAGCACAGCGGGGGAATTACCCCTGCTGCGAAGGGGTTAATAAGGTGTTTATGTTTTTGAATGGAAGACCTGTCATCTCTTTTCGCCTATTAAGAGTCTTGACTTAGTCACTTGCTTGTCCAGAGCATCAAAAGGTGAACAAATAATTAACAGGAAAAAGTAGAAGGGTTAACCCAGGTTTCCAGCCGATATTTGCTTGTGAATCTATCTGTAGTCATCTAGATATTCTCAAAAATGGAACCAGTCTAGAACTCTAGATTTCAAGACCATGGAAAGCTATTTTCTACAAATGGAGATTTGAAGAGAGATAGCAGATAAACTTGCCACCGGAGAGCCTAATGTTGAGGAGGACTGAAAAGCTCCAGGGCAAGAGGATGCTACTGACTACAATCCCACTTAACTGGATGCAGCTGGAGAGACTAAAACACCTGCACCTGACCCCCATGTAGGAGCAACCGAGTAGCTAATATTCCGCTTCCCAGCAGAGTGGTCGCTCCCCTGAGGCCGTGGTATCGTTATTGCAGCGCTTTGCCCATAACTACTTTCACATTTATTTGCCAGCGTTATCTGCTTAGTTTATTTTTGTGTGCTCTGACCGCCGCTTTGCATTTATTTCACGTTAGTCTGCCAGCGTTATCTTCATAGTTTAATATTTGTGTGTTCTGACCGCCGCTTTGCATTTCTTCCACGTTTATTTGCCAGCGTTATCTGCATAGTTTATTTTTAGCCTAATTCTTCCCAGCATTTGCGTTCTCCCCAAGCGCTATCGGCGCCCAGACCCCTCCGCCTCCATTTTGATGATTGTTGTCCTCCGTAGCTAGCCCGCCCCGCCTCCCAGCTGAGACGCCCTCGCCCCTCCCCCTCCACTATCCATATATGACAGTTGTTCCCGCGCGCAGCGTCCACGCGCAGCGACCGCGCCCAATTCGCGCCGAAGGTGCGCCAAAGGTAAGCCCGTCTACGCCCGTCCGCGCCTGGACCGCGCCCAGCGCCAGACCCCCTGCACCCCGTGCTGCCTACGATGCCGCCACCCTCCTAGCCCTTAACCCCGGTCGCGCCCCCAACTGCGTCCAAGCCGCACCTGGACGCACCCATGGACCGTTCTCCTGCTTCTCCTGCAAATTTAGCGGCACTGACAACATCTCCGCTACGACCACACCACAGATTCCCGACCCCAACCACCTACAATGCATCCTTCTCAACACCCGCTCGGTCCACAGGCACGCCATTGACCTCTGGAATCTACTAGACACCATCTCTCCTGACGTCGCCTTCCTAACGGAAACATGGATGAACGCTTCCTCCGCCCCTGACATCGCCATCGCTATCCCTGATGACTATAAGATCACACGCAAGGACCGCACCGACCATACAGGAGGAGGTATCGCTATCGTCCATAAGAAATCCATCCGCATCTCTACCAGCTCCGACGCCAACCTCGCTAACTCCGAACACCTTCACTTCCAGATCCACATCGACCCCAAGACAACTCTTAGAGGCACCCTCCTCTACAGACCACCAGGACCCCGCGCAAAATTCAGTGAAGACATCACGGACTTCATCACCCCACACGCGCTCCCCTCCAAAGACTACATCCTTCTGGGAGACCTCAACTTCCACCTTGAAAAGATCAACGACCGCAACACCGCCACCCTCCTGGACAACCTAGCCAACCTCGGACTCAAACAACTGGTCACTTCCCCCACCCACATCGCAGGTCACACACTCAATCCCATCTTCACCTCCAGCAACCATGTCTCCTTCAGCCACACTACGGATCTCCTCTGGACTGACCACAGCTGCGTTCACTTCACCTACAACAAGCCGAAACCCACCATCCACTTCCAACCAACTCTACAAAGAAACTGGAACAAAATCACCACGGATCAGATCTCCACATCGCTCCTTCGAACCTCCCCAGCCCTCTCTTCTAACGCCAACGAAGCCGCCTCCAACCTCACCCTTTGGTTATCCAACACCGCCGACACCTTAGCACCACTGAAAAAACGTCAACACAAATTTGGCAACAAGAAGGCCTCATGGTTCAACGACGATCTCAAGAAGTCCAAGAAACTGTGCCGCTCCCTTGAAAAGGCCTGGAAAAAAGACCCATCCACCAGCAACAAGGACGCCTTCAAAAGCGCCACCCGTACTCACCACCAACTGTTCCGAAAAGCCAAGAAAACAGCATTCAAGGATCGACTTGACAACAACGCCCACAACAGCAAGGAACTCTTCAACATCGTCAAGGAATTTTCCAACCCCTCGGCCAACTCCAACGACATCACCCCCTCTCAAACCCTCTGCGACTCCCTAGCCTCTTTTTTCCACAACAAGATTGCTGACATCCACAACAGCTTTGACAACCAACCCGGAAGCCAACCCACCCTACCATCTGCTGACCATCTTCCCCCCGTAAACACCCTTAACGCCTGGAACCCAATCTCCACTGAGGACACCATCCGCCTGATGAATTCCATCCACTCTGGATCCCCCACAGACCCATGCCCTCACCACATCTTCAACAAAGCAGACTCCGTCATAGCTCCGCACCTCCGAGACGTCATCAACTGCTCCTTCAACTCCGCTACCTTCCCAGAAGACTGGAAACACGCTGAACTCACCGCCCTTCTGAAAAAACCAACAGCAGACCCCACCGAACTCAAAAACTACCGCCCCATCTCGCTTCTTCCATTCCCGGCCAAAGTCATCGAGAAAGCTGTCAACAACCAGCTCGCCGCCTTCCTCGAAGCCAACAAATCACTCGACCCCTCACAATCTGGCTTCCGTGCCAAACACAGCACTGAGACCGCCCTCATCGCAGCTACAGACGACATTCGAACTCTACTGGACAATGGAGACACAGTCGCCCTCATCCTCCTCGACCTCTCTGCAGCCTTCGACACAGTCTGCCACAGCACCCTTTTACAACGCCTCAGAAACATCGGAATCCAAGGAAAAGCACTGGAATGGATCACCTCGTTCCTCACCGGAAGAACCCAGAGAGTCCGCCTCCCACCATTCAAGTCCGAGGCCTCTGAAATCATCTGCGGAGTACCTCAAGGATCCTCACTCAGTCCAACCCTCTTCAACGTATACATGAGCCCCCTCGCGGCCATCGCCCGCCAACACAACCTCAACATCATCTCCTACGCGGATGACACTCAACTGATCCTTTCTCTCACCAAGGACCCCAGCACCGCCAAAACTAACCTACACGAAGGAATGAAAGAAGTCGCCGAATGGATGAAACAAAGCCGTCTGAAACTGAACTCAGACAAAACAGAAGTCCTCATCCTAGGTACTTCCCCCTCGGCATGGGACGACTCCTGGTGGCCGGAAGCCCTCGGAAAAGCACCCATCCCGACGGACCATGCACGGAACCTTGGCGTCATCCTGGATTCTTCACTCTCAATGAACAGACAAGTCAGCGCCGTATCCTCTTCCTGCTTTAACATCCTTCGCATGCTCAGAAAAACATTTCGCTGGATCCCCTCCGAAACAAGGAAAACAGTCACCCACGCTCTAGTCACGAGCCGACTGGAATACGGAAACACCCTCTACGCAGGTACCACCGCTAAACTCCAGAAGAAACTACAACGAATCCAAAACGCCTCAGCCAGGCTCATATTAGACATCCCACGCAACGAACACATCTCTGGCCACCTTAAAGACCTCCACTGGCTACCCGTCAATAAGAGGATCACTTTCCGACTGCTTACCCACGCACACAAATCACTCTACAACATCGGACCAGATTGCCTCAACTCTCGACTGTCCTTCTACACCCCCTCCCGCCAACTTCGCTCTTCCAGCCAAGCCTTCGCCACTGTACCTCGCATCAACAAGACCACCATGGGAGGCAGATCCTTTTCATACCTGGCTGCCAAAACATGGAACTCACTCCCCGCTTACCTTCGCCTCACCCAGAATCACCTAGCGTTCAGAAAGCAGCTTAAAACGTGGATATTTGAAAAATAATCCTCCTCCCCTTCCTAAGCGCCTTGAAACCCTCTGGGTATGTAGTGCGCTATACAAATTTTATGACTTGACTTGACTTGACTACTCATGATTTTATAATCGCCATTTAGCATAGAGAGGGGGACGCTAAGAAACAAGAAGGAAAGGGCCCTTATCTTTCTTTGGAGTGTGACAACTGCAGCTTCCCGCAATGAAGGCAGGAGTAGGCCACGCTGACGGGAGCCGTTAAAGAGTGCTGTAAATCTAGGCACTAGATCAGATGCAAAGGCAGCAAAAAATTCAAACAGAAACCCATCCAAGCCAGGTATCTTAACCCTTGCTAGCTCTCTTATTGCTCCACGAACCTCCTGCTCAGTGACCTTCCCGCCCAGCTGTTCTGACACCGGCAAGTCAAGGGCTATCAGAGAAGAATTCAGAACGTAGATTAGCATGTCAGGCTCTATACACGCTGACTCAGAAGAATACAACTCGTGGTACTGCTCTAGGAACACAACATTAATCTCTTCCTGCATGGTGACAACGGGCGCCAAAGGGTTCCAGAGCTGGAGTGTGGAATGACCCCCTCAGCCCTCACGGGCAAGCCAAGCCAGCATTCTTCCCGACTTGCCTTGCTCTGCATGCGTCTTAGCCGTATAGGCCTTGTAATCAAAGCTACGAAGGCACTCCACTAATTCAAATAACTTCTCCCACTCCTCCATTAGACAACCTCTGCCATATGGAGTCCTCTCCAATCCAGCTGGGAGCCCATCCAACGATGCCTCCTGGTGTTGGATCTCAGAGAGGAGTTGAGTGAGAATGCTCATTTTACTAAAAATACTGTACCACCCGAGTACAACCTTCATCACTTCCCACTCCACTCTGATATAGGAAGTTGACCCACCATTATATATCCAATATTGTGTGATGTGTTCCCCTAATAATAGACAAGAGACTTGATCGTCAAAAAGCGCCAGATCTAAACACCAGGTAGGGAACATAGGCCTAGACAGAGACTAATTAAACGTGCTCAGCACAGGAGCATGACTTGGATAAGTTTTTGCAAGGTATTCCAGCCCCACCGCCCGGTCATATAAGGACCAGCAAGTGTAAAGCCGATCAAGGAGCACCTCATAATCATGCAGATCAGAGAGATAACAATACGCATGGGGCTCTGGAGGATGGACGCGACAACAATCTATTAAATCTGAAGGACCGACCATAAACGGGCCACCACTACCAATATGCCCGCGGGTACACCACGCAAAAGTGAGTGTGAGCGGTTCATACTCAGATCCTCCATGCAGTTAAAATCACCACACACCCCCCTCCAGTAGGGCACCATTTGCAATAGTAGGAGTGCCAAGTTAGTGAGAAATTTAGATTGATCCACATTTGTTGCATAAATATTCAAGAGGGCTGCATCCCTGCCATCCAAGTACCCTAGTGCCAAAACATAGCGACCTTCTGGATCTGTGACCGCCCTGCGCAAGTGGAAAGAAAGTCTTGGCTGAATCCAGGTAAGAGTGACACACAAGAAGGTAGACATAGAAGGAGCAACAGTAATAAAAAGGTACCCCCAAATTATTTTGAGGTCTAAGAGGAGAGGGAAGCAAAAAACCCTCTGAACTGACCTATATTACTAGATATGGCCAATAATTGGCTCATAACAACCACAACCCCAATGTAACTGTCATCCAACACATTTGATCACAAAAATACTAATTATTATTTAGTTTTTTTATTTATACAAAATCATTTTATGCTTTTTTGAATTTTTATTATCATTCTACAGTTGCTTAAAAGAGACAAATTCATCATGGCATACACAAACAAAAACATTACAACCAGCAATTACTTAGAAAGATGTATAATCACAAAAGTTTAGGTCTGCAATGGTCACATATCATTTCATCCCTGGATTCATAAGTTGGTCTTTGAATTATTTCATGTATCCTTATATACATACCCAATGACTGAGACATACAACCATCCTATCCATACAATACTTCACATAGGCCCCAAACAGGTACCAACAAAAAGGCAAAGGGCCAATTAGATCCATAACGTATGAGTATGCATGAGGGAGGAGTCACCAGCAGCTGGTTGAAATGCACTACGACAAGACAATACAAGAGAGGGAATGTCTTGCAAGCCCACATACATCCGGGCCTCCGCATTCTGCCCAGAAAACAATTCAATTAAGCAAAGCATAATAAACACTTCAAAAGCATCTTAAATCAGCGCGCCCACAGACCCAGGAGTACCTCCCAGAAAGATATAGTAAAGGCTAGGAGGAACATAATTCACAGAGTCCGAGGTGGTGAAGCAACTCGCCGGAGACATAGGGTGCCCCACCTCTCTTTTCCGGACCCCAAAGCAGCAGCCTTGTCGACAGCCCTGGTCTGCTCCACCGCCACTTGGGTCCTGTTTGGGTAAGACGTCCCCCACCGACTAGAGCATTGGCGCTTGGGGCACAAAGGTGGCTGGGCCCGGATGCCTCGGGACGTGTCATGCCTATGTCGTAGAGTTTGATCCAGTCCCAAGCCACTGACGGGTCTGTAAAAAAGTGCACACTGTCCTCAGATGGGTTCCGCAGGCGGGCCAAGAAGAACAAAGAGTACATGAGTCCCAATTCGCACCGCTTCTTCTTTACTGCCAGAAAGGATGCCCTTTGCATCTGAACTTAAAGGGTGAAGTCAGGCTACAAGGATATTTTAGCGATTAACGGGCTATGTGACCGGGGCCTCTGGGCGCAGGTGTTCTCATTACCAGAAATTAAGAAGACAGGGCACCACTGGCTGCAGTGGAGCCCCAGGGCAGGGCTTCTGAGCCAGCACTCTGTGCACCGGTCCCAGGGGGTAGAAGGAGCCATGACCTTTCATAACTAGGAAAGCCAGTAGGGAGTCCTCCTCAACATGTTCCAACTGTCCCCACAATGCGAACATTGTTACGCCTGGCCCGACCCTCCTAGTCATCCAAGCGATCAGTCAAGCCATTTGTTTGTGCTTCCAGAGCAGTAATACAATGATCTGCTGCTTGAACTGCTGGTGTCAGTGATTGTACAGTGGTTTCCAAGGTCATGAGACTCTCGCCGATCCGAAACATTCAACGAGCCTTCGCGAATTAACCCCTGTTCAACAGTCAGCGAGTCCCTTTTGCCCTCTTGGAGCATTGAGTGTGCCCCATTATAGATCCGCCGAGGTGCGAGGGCCACAGGCAGACACCACGAGAGGGGCATAGCGAAAAATCCTGACTTCTCCAACATCTTAGTGGAAAGGGGATTCATAGTCAATGAGCACAGTCCGGACGCAAAGCCAACAACCACAACCTATAGCGCAGCACCCCACCTCTCGTCAGAACTGTGGAGTGGGGGAAGACATGGTCGTCAGTTAAACAAGAGGGACCCCCTAACTGGTATCGTGATGCACATCAATTCCAACACTGGGTGTAGTCACTGGGCCCCCAAAAACCCACTAGAGTGCACTTCGCAAGTCTCAGGGAGAGGGAAGGTTTGGAAATAACCTATGCAGTAGTATCCACTCCAGGCCTCTTTGAAATCTCCCTCACTTCATCGGCACATTTTGGTATAGGTACTGGATCCTGCCTGGAAGAAGGGCTGCTGGTGTAGGAGGTATTGCCACTTTGCTAAATGCCTTGCTGTGTTGGCCTGTTGCTTCTTGCCTGGCAGTGAGAAGGACCAAACCTGTTCTCTACATCCTTGAACCCAAGTTTCTCAAAGGGCTTGCCTCCTGTTTTCTGAAGTCTCAGGGTCATACAAGACTTCTTGCAATTCTGCTGGAACAGCTGGACTCTGCCATATTTGAGACCTACCCTAACCTGAGTTCTCCAGTCCTGGGCTTCAGAAATGGGTTCTGCAGCTGTTTTCAACACAGAGCCCTCCTAGACCGATTTCGACAACGATGCAGGTTCCGACTGTAAGGTGCGACAATGACACAGCACCGATCCACAGAAGCTGATGCAAGGTTTGACTTCGACGCAGCACCTACATCATAAAGGGTTTGACAACAAAGCGGAACCTGACTGCATGACTCACCTTTGACACATCGTCCCGACTGTGTGAATCGGAATCAACACATCTAGTCTGCGATGCCGACGCTTGCTCCATCCAAGATACATTTTCAGCAGGCCCTGCGTGGGTCCTGTAGCTGGCCTACCCTCCATCACAGGTGGCCTCAAACTTTTTATTTACTCGAGTCTAGCGCACCCTCAAGCATCCTTTTAGCACTTTTAACTTCTAAGTATTTTTGGGAATTTAATCTTTAAAAATGCATACCTCGAGTTCTACTTACTGGAATGAGTTGTTTTGTCTTGTTTTACTCAGATAAATAGTCTCTATTTTACTGTAACTGGTGTGGAGTATTTTTGTAGTATTTTCACTGAATTACTGTAATTCAGGTGTTGCACAAATACTTTACATATTGTCTCTTATGTTAAGCCTGACTGCTCTGGGCCAAATCTACCAGATGGTGAGCATTGGTCAATTTAGGTCCTGTATCTGACTTACCTTGACTTGGACTGTGTCCCTAATAGACAGGGTGCAAACCTCTGTCAAGTAGAGACCACATTTCTGACAGTACCAATTTTGATACAGCTTCGGAAAATGTGAAAAACAGAATTGGCAGAGGGATCCGGCTCCTGCTTCCATTAATAGAGTGAATTTCCCTGATAAAGATGGTAGTTCTCCCCAATTTTTTGTACATCTGTGTAGTCCTGCCAGTATACGTGGCACTCTACTTTTTAAAGCAACTGTTGCAGGCCTTACTGTGCTTGGCATGGCACATGGACAACCTCACTAGATAACTACATGCAGGCAGGACTTGCACTGCCAGATTTTTACACATCCTACCTAGTTGCTCAGGCGAACTACGTGAAGTATTTGGCCACGCCTTAAGTGTTGGCCCCGCTTGTGAAGGTTGAGAAAGCCATTGCTCACGTCCATTTTTTCCTCGTAAGGGTATATGGCCCCCCTCGCTGACTACCAGAAATTATGTACATACGTTGGCGTCGACTAATTGCACCTTGTGGGACCTATCAAGGGAAATGTCTCTGGAGAGACCCTTCTCTCCCCTGCAGATCCTAGCAGATAATCCACTGCTCCCTCCTACTCATAAAAGGTTAGTAAAAAAACATGCTATGCGAAATGTGGTTTGTCACATTGGGAGACCTATATTTCAATGGCTCCTTAATTTTAATGCACAATTTTCTGCAGTTGTCATAGTAATATCTCCATGGACGCACTATGCTGTCATAGGCTGTGCTCAGCACTTAAAGGTAGTCCCCCCACTTTCCCAGACGCTCCACAAGAAATTATCATTCTCACTGCCTATTTGGGTAGGGCCAATATGGGTCATTCTATTTCATTTCTCCACTGTAATGATGGTCACTCAGCATAATGGCAGGCGCAGATGGGAAGGTTCACAAGGATACCAGTTGACTGATAGGATATGGACATACTGCTGTGAAAAGGTAAAAGACACTCCACTTAATTACAAACACAAATTGATTCACTTTTAATACCTTCATCAACACTACTATTCACCAGGGCTCATCACCGACTTCGGCACTGGTGGAAGCACTGAATGCGTAAGATGTGTCTACATCAAGGCTGATTTCATACACATGGCCTGGTACTGCCCGCCGATCCTCCAATGTTGGGATGCTATGTATCTAATGCTCTCAGATATACTGGAAGTGCCTCTTGAACCCTCTCCCATATGGTCTTTGTGGGGGACACTTCAACATTACCCACTGGCGCACGGTGGTTGGCATCTAATGCTTTAGTGATAGCTAAAAGGTGATTGCTATGGTGTGGATGCAAAAGAGAGCCCCAACAATTAGACTCTGTTTACATCCCCTACTTACCTAGTATTGAGACAGCAGAGCAATACTCAGAACTACCACACACTTTGCTCATGGTACCTTTGATAATGTGATGCTGTGTTGTTGTGCTCTTTGCCTTAGCTGTATTGTTTCATTCTAGAAAACGTAATTAAAAGTATACTGCTACAAAATCTCTGTGAAGGACAACGTGTGCAGACTTGTTCTTGCTAAAGTAAAGCAGTGCTCCTCTCCCAGGACTAAAAGCTTTTTCATTGCTTCGTGGAACTAGCCCGGATCAAGGTCACATCTCTAGAAATCTCTTTGCAGTGGAGACAGGCACTTAGCTGCTGTGATATTTTGAAAGTGTATTGTCTTTACCTGGAAATTATATTTACAGTGGCAGCTAAGCTGCTTGAGTGCACCACTTTTAGTTTAGCAAAAGGTTGTTAATTCGGAGTTGGCTTTATTGCATAATGTGCTGCCTTTTTGAAATATTTAATTGATTTCTTGGTTTGGAGGACATCTATTGTGCCAGCAAATAAGGTTGACAATTGATGCCAACTGCAGAGAAAGTATTGTATACAATGGGAAGTCAAGCTTTGTTTCAAGTGAAGCAAAGTATTTTATCTGACCAACCATGGACGGTAGGCCGTCAATATTATTTGTCTGTTCTGGTAGCATTTAGCATCTGAACCACTGTTTCTGCTCCAAAACACTTTAGGAAACAACTGTTTTCAATGATGACTCTTCAAACGATCGTTTACATTTTTTTTTGTTATTTATTCACTACGATCCTGTATTAGTGACCAAAAAGTGTCGCACTTAACACATGTTAACGAGTACCCCATGTTCAAGTCTCCTAATTGTGCACAAACGTAAATGTAAATGTATGTATACTTGTAAAGCGCACTATCACCTGACAGGCATCTTGGCGCTGTATACCGCTGTGGAACCCGTCCTGGCTTTACCTGTGAAATGCTTCCTACTGGGCACCCCCAAGGTGAAACCAGGCATCACAGCGCTTTAGGGCCGTTGTGGAGATTAAGCAAGCTATTGCCCAAAGTTGCAGAGGGGGGACCCATGATTAGAGTAGGCACCGAGGCAAGAATTATCGAGTCCGTGGACATTGAGCCCAAGACCCTGCTGCGTCGGGAATTGAACCCTGGTCCCGGCCAGACCTCTGCATCAGGGTCTGCCGCTCTAACCATTGAGCCACACTTCTCCGTGCGTGCGTGCGTCTTAGGCTACAATTGATTCTGTTGGGTGAGGCCATTCATTAAGCACTGATATTTAGTACCCAAGATGAACCTTATTCAGGGGTCTGTACACAGTGCAAATATAAGAATCTATATGCACCAGAACCTGAAGTAGGGTCATCTGACCCGAAATGCATTGGGTAGTGGAAATTTATTTGTTTGGATTCATTTGATATTTTTTGATGAATTAACAAGCATCAACAGTGAAAATTTCAAAAAGGGTGTCGACTGCATATAACCAATACTGGATTGTTGTGAATAAAAAACCAAAGAAACCTTGAAAACTATCCATTTAAGAGTCATCATTGGAAAATTGTTTTTTCAGAAAGAGCTTTGTAGCAGAAGCAAGTGTTTCGGATGCTAAGTGTGACCAGGGTAGGCAAGTGGGGGATCCACTAACAGGACACAGCTCTAGAATTTTGGGGTGCAAAATTTGAGACATGGCGCACGCCTAGTCGTCACAGGTGAAAAACTGGAACAATATCTGGATATTCTATAACCACGGAGTGCGAGTTTGGAGCATAGTTCAGGTAGTTAATATATATATTAATAAATATGTAATGGACATTTATTGATAATTATACTCAACGGAGGCTCTGTAAATGCACGAGTAATACTCTCATGCAGTAGTAGCGGGAGGTGCAGTATTACCTCTGGATTTAGTTATTTCTTCCCACGAAGCTGCAGCCATAATGTTCTGAAGATGAAGGAAAGGGTCTGAGACAGATAGGAGATACAATGTATGTTCTTTATCACAGATTAGGACCTACTTATAGTCATGAGTATAAAGAAAATGGGAAGACTGTATTACTAGGAATATGGGTAATTCAGTATTAAATAACAATGGCTCCTATGGATTTGATTTGTGAAAGATTCTTTGAGATTAGTAGTGAGTCAGTGGTGGCTTTTTGTCTGGCAGGAGTAGAGACACCTTCACTGAAACACACAGGGCAAAGCCAACAGGTCCACAAATGGTATATGGGGAAGAAGGCTGAGGATGGAAAAAGGGTCGACGTTTCGACCCAATTTGATGCAGGCGTAGGATAGGGCCTAAGAGGGAAAACATTACCAGGGAGACACAGCAGTGTCTGGTAATGTTTTCCCTCTTCGACCAGCAATAGTGTACATTTTATGAGTAAAATGGATCATTCTGACCGCAATTAAAATTATTAATTTTTGGTGCAGATCCATTGCCCCTCCTGCATCCCTGTCCTGATGAAGACCCTCTAGCAAGGCCCATCCTCAGCCTTCTTCCCCATATACCATTTGTGGACTTGTCTTTTAGGCATGAGTTTGTTATACTAATTTATGAATTTTGATCATTATCCTTTGTTAATCCATTGTTAGTAATTTTACATTGAGGGCAAATCGACCACTGTTTTGTCACTTGTTCAGTTTCCCCACACCTTCCACATCACTACCCCTCCCTTTCCCTTCTGTTAGGGGCACTATTTATGATCAAATATTGATGAAATTTATGAACAGCTTTTTTATTGAATATTTGTACACGTTGTGATTAAAAACAATGTTGTGATACTTTCCTTTTATTTAGTTGAGAAATAATTTAATTTGAGCTTATTTGCTTTTGTATCTGGGATCACTTTGTTTGCATCATGATTCATGATAGGGCACGCTCATTGGGCCATCGCTGAAATGCCTGATAGCCCCTCACAAGGAAGCTCTTTGCCGGAGATCTTTTGTCCTTCCCGTATGTGAAGTATGGGTGTAAAAGTGGAGCTCTAGTGTAGAACGTTGCGTGAGATGGTGCAAGTTAAAATCAACTAAGTGGTACCCTACCAATTTTAATAGGTGGGCCCGCTTGTTTGGTTAAAAGGGGTGGTGGCTGTCACAAGAGGTAATGATCTATGTAAGCTCTATGTTTAGTGTAAACGTGGGTAAACATGTTTCTTGCTGTTGTTAGTCCTAAACGGTTTTGTGGCAATTCAACAGGACTTACAGGTAGATACATCAAAGACCCGTTTTGCGAGTCTTTAATAGCGATTCATAAGGAATCGCTATTACAGACTCGCAAAACGGGATTCATGTAGGAATCGCAAAATAAATCGCGATTCCTACACATTCCTTATTTGCGATTAGCAAATTGCTAATCCCAAATAAGGAATACTCCCCATTCATTCCTATGGGCCTTTAGGATTGGCAATTCGCTAATCGCAAATAAGATAGCGATTTCAAGGGTGCCAGGGGTGTCCAAAGGACACCCTGTAGCACCCCTGAAATGCAAATTTACACAGGTGTTGCGCACACACATGTCCAAAGGACATGTGTGTGTGTAACATGCAACAGAGAAAAATGCACTAAAGTGCTTTTTTCTACTTTTTCGCTATTTACCACGAAGTCAGACTTCGTGGTATATAGGGACCAAATATTGCGAATTCGCAATTTAAAATTGGTTCATGAATTACATTTAAGGACTCTCTAATAGAGATTCCTTAAATCCAATTCCTCGCAAATATGCGATTTCAGAAATAGCGATTTTTGCATTTGGGATAATGAATCCCAAATGCAAAAATCGCACTCGCAAAGGGCCAGATTCTCAGAATCTGGCCCTTCGCGAGCGCAATTTTGCTTCATGAATCGGGCTGCAAGCTTCCTACTCTACAGAGTGGTTGGGATCTCATCTCTTTGATTTGTAAAAGATTGCCAATCACTAACTCTTACTTATTTTTTATTTTTTTTATTTTACAGAGTTTTTTATTCAGCGCGAACTTTACCTAAATCAGGTATCAAAGCCCCTTACATAGCACCTGTTGCATTAAGAGTGAAATCATGAGTATAAATATACCTACATGTATTAGTTAAACAAGCATTTGCAATGCAATAGGTCTCACATTTCGCGCAAGTTTAAGCTATTGGCATTGTAAATGACAATGCCTTTTATTTATGTTATAAAAACAAAAACAAAAATAAAAGGCATTGTCATTTACAATGTCAATAGCTCAAACTCGTGTAAATGAGAAATCTATTGCACTGCAAATGCTTGTTATGAATGTTAATACCATAGAGTGTGGATTGGCACAGTTGAGTCCAAACTCAACAGCGGTAGCGAGGAATTTTGGTCTCCATTTGTCATGATAAAAATGTTCGTGGATCAAGGAGTCAAGACGCACTCATTACAGGTGGCACCTGAATACAGCTTTGGCAGGAAACAGGAAGTAGGCATCACAAGGTCCAGCTCATACCATTCGCGGCTCCATGTTAAATATTCAAGAATCTGCCCTGCAAAAATGTCCAGAACTACGTGTGGAAATCGCTGCGCTAACTCCAGTTGTTGCAAGTTTTTTTCTTCAAATTATGTCACAATCCATAGGGCTCTATATGGAGTGACTTGAAATACCCCCCTAAAACTACAGTTACCGCAGCACTTCAAATGGACGCCTTGATGGTTTACTTCCAACAGCACCAGGACAGTGAGTACCTGTGTGGACCAGTGGATGATATTCGCCTTTTTAGTGATGAGAACAGCAAAGCCACAAACCAGCAGCTCTCCTGCCCTGTACCACAGTGGCATTCCACGGGGAACCGGGGTGTCCAGCATGCATGGCAAATCTATCAAATCAATGACAAGCTGGTCGAAGAGCAGTGATTTGACTAATTATACCGCATCAGCCCATATTAATGCAGCTGTTTTCTCCAGAGTCAATGACCTGCTGAATGGGCTCTGCAAGACCCCCCGCTAGGTCTGGAGACAGCTAGAAACCAGAGCTGTTCATCACCCCTGAGCTGAACGCCCCCCGCTGCCATACAGCACTCCCAGGTGCCTCCAGTTTGCCGGCTTGTAGCAGTGCTGCCCCTCCATAAAGTACAGCCCAGCAGAAGCCCAGGATAGGAGGCCAGCATAGGAGGCAGGCGAGAGCAGCAGCTCGGGTCGAGTCATGGTCAGTCAGTGATTGTGACTCATGTGATTTCTCACTGCGAGCCGTAGCAGACAGTCCCTTCCAGGTTCACCCCAAGAGTGAGTAACGGTGTCTGGGACCGCCCTTTAAAGGGGCCGTCGGAAATATACGGAGCCTCAAAGGAGCTTAGCCGTAAATCGTCTGGTCTATGTTAAAAAAAAGTAAAGAAAGAGCGCAGTGTCCCAGAAGCGGGAGTCGCGCTCTGTATTACATTAAAAAAAAACAGAAAAAAACAGACCGCAGAGTCCCTGAAGCGGGCACTGCACTCGGTATTACATTTAAAACAGTTATCTCTTTAGAATTTGATTCCAATAACATTTGCATCACGCTTCACTAAAGGCAAACGGAAACAAATAGTGCTACCGACTAATAAAAGAGACAGTGTAACACTGCATGTAAAGGATCCAGTACTAATGGGTGGTCCCAAAAGGAGACAAGGCAGTAACAAGGAGGTACTAAGGAGTCTCATTATCAATCGGAAGCCAGCATTTACCATGGACGATGACGCCAGTCAATGAACAATATGGGCGGAGCTTCCTCACCACTTCTATTAACACCTTAATGCAGCATGACTCGCAAAGCGAGCAGCACATGTGCTGCAACGCTAGGCGAGTCCTAAAAATGACCTAATTTGGGTAGATGGTAAGACCCCTTCCAGTTTGAGCAAAGAGAGTGCTATTTAGCAACGCTTGACCTTTGAGGAGCATGTATAGTATGCCCTTATGCACCCCTTGTCCCCCTATTGTAGAGAGAAAATTATTCTATACCCACCACATCATCTTCAGGCTCAGGAAGTATCAACATATTTCTTTGGCAACTGAGCCTCCATGAATTCTACTTTGCCAAGGGAGAAAGGATACAGTATCTTGCACTAGGGAAAGTACATAGGTTGTGTACATTAAACTACATTACCCAGCCAGTCAAACTCTACTCGCTCCATAGTAAACAGAGGTTTGTTTAAAAGTCACACTGTTTTATGCACATTATTTTCTACAGAGCTGAGAATTCTCTTCTCACAAGATTCTGCTATACCCATGTGAAAATCCAACCAGCAGCTCTTATGTTCATTTCACCATTTCAAATGTTGTAAGACAGGTGGCTGTTCCTGCTGGTTGCTTGGTCTTTAAGTCTGGAATAATATCCCTATATAACATCAAGAACTTTAATTCAATGCATTCAAAAAAACTTTAAAAACTCTTACTGGGTTATGCGCTGGTATTAAACAAGAAATTTCCAAACCTGTCATAAACCTGAGTAAAAACCATAGATGGTTCAATGGCATTTGCTCACGGGCGAACCGAGAACTACGTCAAGCAAGCACTAGCTGAGGAACCCAGGGACATGTCTCTGGTTAGAGTTCTGAGAGAACGCTATAAAAAAGTATCTAAAATGCACACAGAGGAGATGCTGAAGGAGCGGTGGGATTCTCTCGCTTGCGCTTCCGCACCTAAAGATGTAAGTGGGTTTTGGGGTGAGGTAAAATCCATGAGGTCTATGGGATCGAACATCATCCCCATAAACTGTAATATAGCTAGTAAGTCATGGGGGGGAGCATTTTTCAAGAATATATACAGCACCAATAATGACTGTTGATAGTTATTGCCCAGTTAACACGGTTGCTATATCTATAACCGAAGTTGAAGATGCTATAAACCAAAGCGCAGGGAATAAAGCGCCAGGTCCTGACGGATTATCAATTGATCTCATTAAATCTGAGCCCGATTTCTGGTCCCCCTTATTATGTAATGTTTTTAGCAACTTGTCCAACACTACCATCCCAAAAACCTGGTCAACTAGTATCCTTGTGCCCGTCTTTAATAAGGGCGATAGACTTCATCCCAGCTGTTATTGCCCCATATCTTTGATAGATAATATTTATTTATTTATTTATTTATTGCAATTTTTAAAGCGCTACAAATTACCCGTAGGTGTCTCGGCGCTGAGGCTAGATCTAAAATAAACCAGTGATGAATCGAAGGGACAATAGTAAAGGATTTATGTATCGTGTCGATAAGAAAACAGCCAAGTCTTTAGCTGCTTTCTAAAAACTATTAAAGATGGACTGGTCTTTATATTGAGGGGAAGGGAGTTCCACAGTTTAGCTGCTGCTATGGTGAAACACCTATCTCCCCAGTTAACTGTCCTTGTTCTAGGAGTTTGAAGCATGTGGGCTGTGTTAGAGCGCAACGTTCTAGGGGTTGCCAAAGGTTTAAAAGAACTTCTCAAGAATTTAGGTCCTATGTCTTTTATTGCCTTATAGACAATACAGAGAGTCTTAAACTTCGTACGGCTTCTAACTGGAAGCCAGTGCAGTTGGTCTAGATGACTGGAAACCGAGCTATATTTGGGAATCCCCAGAAGAACTCTGGCAGAGGCATTTTGTATTAATTGCAGTTTAGAAATAACCTTTTTTTGGGCATTGAGGAGGAGTGCGTTGCAATAGTCAATGCGCGAAAACACCAGTGTGGATATTAGTGTTTTTCCCGTGGCTATGGGAAGGTACGGTAGTATTTTCTTTATTTTCCTTAAGATGTTAAAGGAAGATGAGACTACCGCATTCGCATGGTGATGAAAGAGGAGCTTGTTGTCAAATATCACTCCCAGATTTCTGACTTTGCGAACAGGTTGTGGTGGAGTTCCCAATTCCTCAGGCCACCATGAGGGAGACCACAAAGGTTGAATCTTTCCAAAAAGCATAACTTCCGTCTTGGACGAATTGAGTTTTAAGCAGTTGGAAGCCATCCAACTGCTAATAGCCCTCATACCATTCTTGAAGTTTGCTGCCACAGTGGGTCCGTCCTTATGTATGGATAACACCAACTGGGTGTCGTCAGCGTACGTTGTCAGATTGATGTTATACTCTTTTATTACCCTCGCTAAGTCCGAAACATAGATATTGAAAAGGGTCGGACTTAGCGAGGAACCTTGAGGGACTCCACAGGGAAGGCTGAAAGTGGGTGAGGTGAAAGTGCCCAGCTTAACTGCTTGTCTGCGGTCGGTTAGGAAGGATGTAATAAGGTCCCTGGCTCTATGTTTAACACCAATGGCCTCGACACGGCCGATCAAAGTTACATGATCGACCGTGTCGAAAGCCGCCGACAGGTCCAATAAAATCAGGACAGCCTGACCACCCTTGTCCATTGTAGCCCTGATTTCATCTGCCGCCTTAATTAGGGCAGTCTCAGTTCCGTGACCTTGACGGAAACCAAACTGAGTTTCGTCCAGCAGATCATTAGTTTGAATATAGTCAGAAAGTTGTTTGTTCATGACCGATTCAAAGATCTTGGCTGGAAACGGCAGGGAGGCAATAGGACGATAACTGGAAGGTATTAAAGGGTCCAGGGAGGGTTTCTTAAGAAGCGGCCTGATAATGGTGTTTTTCCAGATGGTAGGGTAAGAACCTGTGGAAAACATGCTGTTACAAATATCTGTCAGCGGTAAGGAAACAATGTCAGGAATGTTGATGAGTATGGATGGATGGCAAGGATCGAGAGGTGATCCAGATTTAATTGACTGAATTAGTTTAGAAATGTCGTGTGGATTCGTCCTGGTAAATTCAGTAAAAGCTGTCGGGGACTCATGTATCTGAGAAGTTTTGATCTTTAAATTAAAATCCTTAAATATGGATGTGACCTTTTCAGAAAAGAAGTCGGCCAGTGCATTGCAGGAATTTTGAGATGTTTCAGTAGGGGGATTAGACGGTTCGGAAAGGTGGTTGACAACTTCAAACAGTTTCTTCATGCTGCAAGAAGCTTGATCGATTTGGGTGGTGTAGTAGATGTTTTTCTCGCGTACTATGCTCTGCTTATAACCAAGAAGTGCAGCTTTATAGATGATTTTGTCTGCTGAGTTGTAATTTTTACGCCAGTGTTGTTCCATATTGCGACAGTATTGTCGCTGGAGTCTAAGATTTTCGGTAAACCATGGAGCCGAAGGGGTCTTCCTATTACATTTGTATATTTTAGAAGGAGCTAAAGTGTTGAAAGCTTCCTCTAAAATAAAAGTATAAGTGGTGGCTGCGATGTTAGGGTCGGTTATTTTATCCGAACTTGCAAAAGCATCAGTAAGAGTCTCTGCAAGTTGATTAAAGTCTAGATGTTTCCAGTCTCTAGAGATTACATGAGAGTTTGCAAATGTAGTATTAGGAGCTACAATTTCGCTTTTAATATCGAATAAAATAGCAAAATGGTCAGACCACGTTAAGGGAAGTATTTTGTTTTTGACGATATAAGGGTTGTTGGTAAATGTACCGTCAAGCGTGTGGCCTGCTTCGTGTGTAGGTTCTGTAATCAGCTGTTCTAGACCTGCAGCGGAAAGATCGTGAATGAGTTGATCAGTGTCTTTATCTGACACTAGATCAAGATGAAAATTAAAATCTCCTAAGAGGGTGAAATATTTATGATCAGCAGCTAACTCGCTCAAATGATGGAGTTGGGAAAGGAAGTTTGGGCGAGAACCTGGAGGTCGATAAAGAAGAATACCTGTGAGTGATTGGTTGGTGGTGAGAATAATCGTAAAGGCCAGAGCCTCACTGCTTGTATGTTTGAGGTCAATGGTCTTTACACGGAGGCAATTGCGGTATATAATTGCAATCCCCCCGCCTTTATGGGCAGCAATACGATCCTGCCTATGAACACAGTAGTCTTCTGGCATAGCGGCCTTAAAGTCCGGTCCTGATGCATTGTCTCCCCAGGTCTCAGTCACAAATAATAGGTCGATATCATGGGTGTTAAGCAGCTCCAATATGTCAATTTTATGACAAGGGAGCGAGCGGGCGTTGACAAGTGCCGCATGTATATGTTTCCGGGAGATTTGAGGGATGAGGGTTGGGGTGACCGGGCTCTTATTAGTGCACCTAGTGCATAAAAAAGGCCCCCCAATAGGGTCCGCTAATATGCATATCGGAGGCTCGTGATCTATCTGTAAGGTGTTATTGAGATCATGAAGTTCATTGGCGGTATAAACTAACCTTTTCGAAAATAAATGTGTAAGGGGGGTGGCCCTGGGCTCGGTCCAGGCTCGGACGGGCGCAGACGGGCTTGGCTTAGGCGCGGCTTCGGCGCGCGCCCGGCGCGCCCGCTGCGCCAGCCCGCTGCGCCGTCTAGAGATAACACACATTTTATTGCCAGTTGAGGAGGGCGTGAGTCCTGCGCAACTAGAGCGCTGACCCCGCTACCCCCAAGATGGCGCCCACCGCTGCCAGACGCGAGATCAAGTCGCCACCAACAGAGGTAGGGAAGTAGTAGAGAGCGTGAAAAAGGTGTCAGAGTGCCTGATTAATTCCCAGTTAAAATCTGTGATTGAAAGCCCCCAAGTATGAATTGTCCGACGAAGTTCCGTTTTTGACACAAACTAATTAAAAAACACTGTTACACACAGTTAAAAGCAATCTTCGATTTCTGTCACTGGTCAAACGCGAATAGCTCGCAGCCCCAGTCGCAATCACCGGGGAGAGCTTCTTAGGCAGCGCGGCCTCCGGGAGCCTAACTTAAATACACTGGGAGGGCGGGAGTCCTGCGCAACTAGAGCGCTGACCCCGCTACCCCCAAGATGGCGCCCACCGCTGCCAGACGCGAGATCAAGTCGCCACCAACAGAGGTAGGGAAGTAGTAGAGAGCGTGAAAAAGGTGTCAGAGTGCCTGATTAATTCCCAGTTAAAATCTGTGATTGAAAGCCCCCAAGTATGAATTGTCCGACGAAGTTCCGTTTTTGACACAAACTAATTAAAAAACACTGTTACACACAGTTAAAAGCAATCTTCGAGTTCTGTCACTGGTCAAACGCGAATAGCTCGCAGCCCCAGTCGCAATCACCGGGGAGAGCTTCTTAGGCAGCGCGGCCTCCGGGAGCCTAACTTAAATACACTGGGAGGGCGGGAGTCCTGCGCAACTAGAGCGCTGACCCCGCTACCCCCAAGATGGCGCCCACCGCTGCCAGACGCGAGATCAAGTCGCCACCAACAGAGGTAGGGAAGTAGTAGAGAGCGTGAAAAAGGTGTCAGAGTGCCTGATTAATTCCCAGTTAAAATCTGTGATTGAAAGCCCCCAAGTATGAATTGTCCGACGAAGTTCCGTTTTTGACACAAACTAATTAAAAAACACTGTTACACACAGTTAAAAGCAATCTTCGATTTCTGTCACTGGTCAAACGCGAATAGCTCGCAGCCCCAGTCGCAATCACCGGGGAGAGCTTCTTAGGCAGCGCGGCCTCCGGGAGCCTAACTTAAATACACTGGGAGGGCGTGAGTCCTGCGCAACTAGAGCGCTGACCCCGCTACCCCCAAGATGGCGCCCACCGCTGCCAGACGCGAGATCAAGTCGCCACCAACAGAGGTAGGGAAGTAGTAGAGAGCGTGAAAAAGGTGTCAGAGTGCCTGATTAATTCCCAGTTAAAATCTGTGATTGAAAGCCCCCAAGTATGAATTGTCCGACGAAGTTCCGTTTTTGACACAAACTAATTAAAAAACACTGTTACACACAGTTAAAAGCAATCTTCGATTTCTGTCACTGGTCAAACGCGAATAGCTCGCAGCCCCAGTCGCAATCACCGGGGAGAGCTTCTTAGGCAGCGCGGCCTCCGGGAGCCTAACTTAAATACACTGGGAGGGCGGGAGTCCTGCGCAACTAGAGCGCTGACCCTGCTACCCCCAAGATGGCGCCCACCGCTGCCAGACGCGAGATCAAGTCGCCACCAACAGAGGTAGGGAAGTAGTAGAGAGCGTGAAAAAGGTGTCAGAGTGCCTGATTAATTCCCAGTTAAAATCTGTGATTGAAAGCCCCCAAGTATGAATTGTCCGACGAAGTTCCGTTTTTGACACAAACTAATTAAAAAACACTGTTACACACAGTTAAAAGCAATCTTCGATTTCTGTCACTGGTCAAACGCGAATAGCTCGCAGCCCCAGTCGCAATCACCGGGGAGAGCTTCTTAGACTTTGCAGATTTTGGGCAGAGTGTTTTTTTAATAAGATCAGGAACTGGGCAGAGGACAACCAAATTTTAAGTTCTTGCCAGTTGGGATTCAGGAGTAATGTGGGAACTGTAGAACAGTGTTTGAATCTAAATCTTATACTGGGCAAATATACTATTGCTAAAAAAGGCCCACTACATCTAGGTTTTATGGATTTAAGTACGGCCTTTGATTTTGTTAACCGTTCACGATTATGGGAGATTCTTTTAAACTATGGATGAGGCACTCGTACATTTTTTGTCGCATTTGCGCCGAGACCTGAAAGCACGGGTGAGGATAAACAATGAAGGAGAGGTATCCGGGGATATTTTAATTGGTAGGGGGGTCAGACAAGGCTGTGTCCGAGCCCCCCTACCTTTTATTCTTTATATAAATGAATTAAACATTTCCCTGTCTAAATCAACACGTGATGTCCCAAAAATGAATGGTAAATTGCTCCCCGTACTTTTATATGCGGACAATGCAGTCCTGATGGGCCGCACACAAAAAGCACTTCGCACTTTAAATACGGGTTGTGTATCTTTCAAGGCAGATTTGGACCTGTGTACTAATTTTAAAAAAATCATACATAATGTCCTGC
Source organism: Lissotriton vulgaris (assembly GCF_964263255.1). NCBI lineage: Eukaryota > Metazoa > Chordata > Amphibia > Caudata > Salamandridae > Lissotriton > Lissotriton vulgaris. The sequence continues at coordinate 2,122,523,924 of NC_141687.1, read as the reverse complement.
GGGCCTAAAAAGTATCGTATTAACCATATAGTGTCAGGAAACGATCTCCTAAAAAGCATTAGCACTTTTCCTTACCTGGGTTTAGTTTTTTCAGATTCAGGATCATGGCAAGCACATGTGGACCTTGGTAGATATAAACTCGGTAAGGCGGTTAGTTCCATTATCAGCCTTCGACAGCCAAAGCAGGCAGAGGTTGTGATACCGTTACTAGAGATTTACAGAGCCCAATGTATAAATTGCAGCGGTATCCAAACAGAGGAAAATAGATTTTGTAGAAACAAAATCTCAGCGCCTACTTTTATATGCTATAAAGAATTAAATTTACATTATGTGGAGGATTTCAATAAATCTCGGCCAGCATTATTTTGGCTAAAGATATGGCGAAATCCCGCCACATTTTTAACACAGGAAATAATCACAGATTGCCTTAACTGTGACAGGGGTAGTTGTATACCTTGGCTTGGAGCAGTAAAGAAAAGCCTAGCCAGTGTAAAGCTGGAGCATACTTTTTTCTCTCCCCTAGTCACAAACGGCATAAATTTAAAAACTGTGAGAGGGGCACAGTATGATTTATACCGTAAGGAAAGAGGATATATGGAGCTCCATAAACCGTCAATTATTAGATACATCCCTTTTCTGGTATCACCGGGCAATAAAAATAATATGCCACAGGAATATCTCAGAAAAAACATCGGGAGATGGAATAGGAGTCTGCTCTTTCGTCTAAGGGACGGGAGTATAAAATACTCACTTTATTTTCTGCTTGGTTTTAATAAAAACTTGGAGAACCTGTCTTGCCCGTGTGGCATCGGTTGTAAACAAACACTTACATTTTCTGTTTTTCTGCAAATGTTATGTTAGATACACTAAACAGTATTTAATTCCTTATTTTAAGGTACATGCTATTACTGATTACAATTTGTAATTTCATGAAATACTGCAGCTAGGAAGTGATGATATGATTTTCAGAGTAAGCTCATTTTTGCAATCTGTAGTACGCTCGCGAGTTTCTATTAATAAGCCATAGATAAAGTGAATCATTTGCACATATATTTGCTGTTTTTTGCACCTAGCCTGAAGTTTACGAATTGCGAATTTGCACAATGATATTGCTAGAATTTTTGTTTACATAATGTATATATAGTAATTCTTTGCACTTTATCGCTATTCTTGCACATTGGTCTCACGTCATTACTGATGTTCGACTGTGAAATCCAACCCGTTTTTGTGTATGTGTTTTATGTCGATTGTATATTTATGTCCTACAGGTGGTGATGATTTCTACTTTTATGGATATCTTATATCCGAATAAATACCAGTTGAATTGACTTGACCTTAAAAACTCCTCTTCTGCCTTCATTTTAGTCTCTCACACATTTAATCCAATATGCTGAATAAGTGCTTAATAAACTTAATTGAGAAAAGCAAAAGAAGAAACACAAACATAATCTATGACACTACAGTGCGCAAGCGTATTAGCATGTGATATGAACCAAAGTGATTACAACAATGGTACAAAATGGTCTTAAAATATGGTTTGGCAGCATATCATTTTGTCATTGAACCACTTAACTGGTAAATTAGTGCATTCATGGCCTAATGTAGTCTTAGAGTTCAGTCCAAACTCAACATTAGTGCACATTTCAACCTCTTCATGCAGCAATCACAAGGGACTTCAGCTTTAGAGAAAAACATGTAAAAAATGAAGCAACTATGCTAATGACGATTGTGTGGAAATGGGCTTCATTATGCACTAGGCAAAGCCCTTACCTCCTTAAAAATCTGGAAATGTTTCCTGCCAGGGGTGATAAGGAGCCGAGACTAGGGGTGGGAGTCGGAACATGAAGAAATAAGTATCTATCTTGTGAACTGCACCATATCCCATCACGGCAACATATTTTACTGACGGTTAAGAGTTTCATAATGTAAATGAAAAAGATGGAATGAACATAAAAACAATTAGTACCAATCTGGCCCTGGAGGCATTAAAATCTTATAGAGTAAAAAAATAAAAATCAGGGCCCGATTTAGACTTTGGCAGACAGTGAACTCCATTGGGAATGCAACGAAGTACCATGTCCGCTAAACTCTTGATATGCCAAACACCTTTTGGTCAGACCTTAAGTATTCCTTTGTGGGAGCCCCCGTTGTGTCGGTTGATAGAGTGTTTCCTCCTACAGCCCTATGGAGTAAGGGCCGTAGGAGGAAGGACGTTACACTGCCCTCCATATTAATGGTCGACGGTCTAATGTCTTTTTTCTCCTCTCCGCTACCTTCAGGAAAAAAACAGAAGTGCGGGACAGGAAAAAACAAAAAGTAAACCCACACTTTGGGAGAATGCAGACATCCACCAAACCTTTAATACTCTGAAACAAAACACCATGAAAGCACTTGCTTTTAACCCCTTAGCAGCTAGGTGCCCGTACTAGCATATTATTTAGAGAGTGTTTTTCAAAATGTGTTCCTTCTTACACACTGGCTTACCTCTGGAAAACACAGATACAGCGAAATCCAATTGGTAATAACAAATATCCTACTATTCTATGTCCCCACATGTCTTCTGATAAAAATGGTACCTCACTTGTGCAGGTAGGCCTAGAGCCTGTGACCCGAAATGGCCCGAAACATAACATGAATACATCACATTTTTCCACTCAATCCTGAGACAATTTTTGGGAAAAACAATACTTGTGGATTTTGGGCCCTAGCTCAGCTGGCACCTAACATTCCTGTACATTTTTAGAACCTGACACCTAGGGTAATTCAGGATGGGGTGGGTTGCGTTGCATTCACCAGGTTGTTTTACCCAGAATCCACTGCAAACCTCAAACTTTGACTAAAAAAACACATATTCCTCAAAATTCTGTGATGGAAAGTTCTTGAATCTTGGGGAGCCACAAGCTTCCTTCCATCCAGCATCCCCCAATGTAGGAAGCTGGCTCTGTATATACTATATCAAAGTAAGGTATCCCGTGGATCCCCAGAGGTATAGCAGAGGCTAAATTAGATAATCACTAACAGCTCTATTTGTGGTAGTGTGGTTGAGCAGTCAGGCTTATCAGAAGGTGTAGTAAGCATCTATTGTATTCACTCAGGCAAGAAATGATGGTGCTCAGAAACAGAATCCAGACCAATTAGGTCAGTATAGAAAATGTATACTTATATTGTATTTCTAGAACTAAGCAGGACTTCGCACAGGTAGGTAAAATATACTTTTAAATGCAAGGCTTTAAACAGAAATGCAATTGTGGATGACATTGGTATTGTTAATGGTTTGTATTTGCTTTTAAAACAGCTCAGAAAACTTTGAAAAAACTTTGGTTACTTTTGAGTTACTATTTAGATACATTGACTACTCGGGATGGTATGCCTAAACATCACACTGTGGGTCTTACAACACAGAGGTTAGTAAGACAATTTTTTTTCAAAGCACAGTTACTTTCTTTCATACAGAAAACAGGTAGACGTGGAATATTTCAGTGGAAAAACCACAACATGGGTACCTATGGAGAAAAAGAGTGTTATCGGTTTGCAGGCAAGTAAACAACTTAAAATGCTGGGTTTCTAGGGTTAGAACCAAGGTTCCCCAAGGTTCAAGGAGGCACTCGAGTTGCACCACCAGCGACACTAAGGATACCAGATGCAGAGTGCTGAGGCCCAATGTTAGCCAATGGGGCTAAGGGGGCCAATGGGGCTAGAGGGCCTTCCGTTAGTGGCTGCTCAGGAGCAGGCCACTCGGTAGTGGGAGCAAAGCTCCTGGGTGTAAGATCCGCACTGGAGGCGCCAACAATCAGCACAAGAGTTGCACCACCAGTGTCACTGGGCCACCGGATGCAGAGTGCCAAGGAGAAGTCTGGAGAATTGTTTATTCCAATGGAGATCTCCGGTTCAGAAGAAAGTGCAGGCTCGGACAAGAAAGCTTCCTGAGGTCCACCACCAGCAGAAGAGGTAAGTTGGGTTGATAGGGATGCCTGGACACAGTCGGTTAGGCCACCTAAGGCCGTGGGGCGTTGGATGCAGGGGTGACATTAGGCATCGGGCTTTCTCACCAGCTCCGGTCGTGGTCCGGGGGACCCCTGAAGTTGAGGCTGCAGGCATCGGTTAGAAGATCGTAGCAGGTCAGGGATCACCAGATCCCAGGTCAGGGTCACTGGGGAGACCTCCTCATGGTGTTGGGCCACTCGAACTCCAGCCATGGGTGTAGGGTACAGAGTGGTGCAGAACCGCGAATCCGGCTGGGTCCAGGGTCTGTGTTAGAGTCTTTGGTTGAGCAAATCCGGTGCTCACAGGAGACAGAGCCTTTTTGGTGAAGGCAGGCCAGGTTCTCCAGATTCTGGATGGCTGCTGGCTGCTAGATAAGCCGGGGTTTTGCTGGCTGCAGGTCGAAGTCGGGTCAGGCCAGTATGGCTGGGGCCAAAGCAGTTGATGTCCTTTTCTTCCTAGTTCAGCATGGCTCTTCTTTCTTGCTCTCGAATCCGAGGAGGGAGGGTTCAGGGTCACCCCTAAATATTAAATTTAGAGCAGTTACAAGGATGTGCAGATTGGGACCAATGGGTCCCTTCCTTGGCTTGAGTATAGCCCCTATTCTGCAACCCGCCAGTGAGGGGGCATGAGCCTCTTTCTCCTATTGGCTGTGTGCCCTCATCTTCAAGATGGAGGGGACTGAGATGTGGGTTTCACCTTGCCTCCCCACCTGAGGGATCAGGGTTGGCAAAGGTGGGTACACCTCTCTCTCGCCCAAAGTGGGGGTCAGAACCGGTGGGAGCCCGTTGCGGGGGACAGCAAAAGGCAGGGTCAGCTAACAAAGGCGGCAGGCCTTTAAAGCTTCCCCTTCATGGACCCTGCCCATCCTGGAGGAGGAGGCATGACACCTTTTCCCAAGGATGGGCTGTGTTTCTGGTCCCAGAGAGCGGAGGCCCTCAACCCAGGGGTACAGAAACCTGTCCGTGGTGGCAAAGGGTGGGTAGCCATTAAGGGATGGTCATTCTTCAGGGGGCATCTCTAAGATGCCTTCTGAGTGCATTTTACATTAAAACCCACAATGGCATCACGGTGGGTTTAATGTTGTTGAGAAGTGTGCTACCAAACTTCCCAGGTTTTAGTAGCCATTATGGAGCTGTGCAGTTAGTAATTGCTAACTACACTTACAATATCTAAGAATGGACTTGTACATTGCAGGGGTACAGCACTCCTTTAACTGTAACCTCACCTGGGATCTAGTGCACCCTGCTAGAGGTGTAACTTACCTTGGCCACAGGCAGTGGGTTGCAGGCATGGCACACAGGGATGTGTGCCATGTCAACGCTTCACTCTTCTCTGCTCCAAAACAGGCAGCCTGCTATGGAAGTGTGTGGGTGTTAAGGTACAGGGCCATTAAGAGTAGCACAATAGGTGCTGCAGTCCTTAGAGGCCTTTCCTGGTCACAGTGCCCTTGGTACACATGGTACCTTTTACAAGAGGCTAAATTGTGGCCAGAGTTGTGTCAATTGGGGATACAAATGGGCAGTTTTGGGTATATCAAGTCAAAGTGAATCACGTGTGAGGCAAAACGGGGGGGGGAGGGGTAATCATGCAAAAAGGCTCTCTTTCCTACACCCAAGTCTTCTGATTAATATGTACCTCACTTGCGTGGGTAGGCCTAGTGCTTGAGACAGGAAACGGCCCAAAACACAACACAGATACATCACATTTTTCCACTAAAAACGGACCCGTTCTTTGCAAAGTGGGTAGCTGTGGATGTTAGGTCCTAACTGAGGAGGCACCTAGGAAAACCTAGCGAACCTGCAAAATTTTTAAACCTAGACAACTAGGGGAGTCCATTTTGGTCTGCCTTGCGTGCATTCCATAAGATTTTTGTACGCACAATTCCATGCACACCTCAAACTTTGACTGAAATCATGTATCTTCCTTACATTTCTGTGAAGGAAACTCCTGGAATCCGTAGGACTACACAAAATTCCTTTCACCCAGCAGTGCCCCACTTATGCCAATAAAAACGCTGTCCCACTTGTGTGACGGGACCTAGTGCTCATGACAGGAACAGACCAAGCCAAGGTCAATGGGAGCACTTCTGTAAAGCGGAAAGTGGACACTCTTATTGACCTTGGTTTGGTTCTTTTCTGTCATGGGCACTAGGTAATTACCTGAATCTGCCCCCATAGGGGCAGTAAGACTGTTGCCCGTTTTGTTGGGGTGGGGGTATACCCCTATATTTTTATTTAGTTATTTCCACTCACCCCCTCTCCCTGGGAGAGGAAGTTTATTTCTCCGTTTACGTCCATCTTACTTCACTATCAACAATATGATGGCCTGCTCACTTTTTACAGCAAAGAAACACTCATCACTTGTAATATAGACTATCCAACAGCATACACAGGGTGAAGGAGGAATTTATCAGCTTGCAGATTGTCCAATGTTGTTGAGGGTCATACATTTCCTCCACACCGACACCTGGGTATAGATCAAAATGGGTGTAGGTTCTGAGAATGTATTCAAACCAATAGCTGTATTAGGGATTATGTTTATACATCTAATGTAAGATTATTTAGGAGAATGTCTTGAAACGCCTATTGTTGGATCACCCTCAAACTTTTTGCCTTCACCACTCCTGTTTCTGAATTCATATTTTTTGGCATTAGGATTCTGTGCACTTTATCAATGCGAATTACTGCATAAGTGCTTGTGCTCACCCACTAAAATTGGCTACACCTGATTGGCACACTTAATTTACTTATATGTCCATAATATGTGAAAATAGATATTCCCAAAGCCAGTCAATTAAATGCTACTAGTTCCTTTTACTAGTGAGACTGCAGAACTCACTGTGCCACCCACTAAAGTGGCACTTTAAAACAAGCAGCATGCCGGCAATTGCAGACTGTATTGTAGTTTTAGACTGTCATTTAGACCTGGTAGAATATACCTTTTGCCAGGCCTAACTCTACCTTGGGTGGGCCCTAAAGGCCCATAGGCCAGGGTGCACTGTAGGACATGTGGGGTTATGTTTTAAAAGTCCTAGTATTGAAAAACTCCTAAATGTGTTTTCACTGTAAAGTCTACCTCACCCATAAGCTTAAATTGGGTTACTTTATTATATATAATACGTGCTATTGTTTGATCTGAGCGGTACAAAAGGGGGTGGTGATGGAGGGAGCATCTGAACCAATCAAACACTCACACCCAGTCAACAGATCTGGGTTTAATCCATCACCGTTCTTTAGCCCAATCTGTCACCCCAGTTCAGACATGCCATATGCAAATCAGTCTGACTCTGTGCCTCGAACTGCCAAGCCATGCCTTCCCTGGACCGGAAACCGGCTTCCTAGGACCGGTTTCTGGCATTAAAGCCGTCTTCAGCCAGGCTTGCTTGAATCCAGTGCCAAAGTGAGCAAGGGACTCACGTCTGAGCATACCCTGCCAACTTATGGCGAACAAAGCGGTACAAAAGGGGGTGGTAATGGACGGAGCATCTGAACCAATCAAACACTCACACCCAGTCAACAGATCTGTGTTTACTGTATGACATTGTTCTGCATTCTGTCCATCACCTGTTGTTTTTGCATTGTTTGATCTGAAGCAGGTAGAAATATCATATTTAGACTCAAAAGAATGTGTAATTTGAAATCCTCTTTAATGAATGAATGAATATACGACTTTTAAAGAGCTAACTTAGCCCATGGGCATCAAGGGGCTAAATACAGAACAATATGCCGACGGACAAAGTCGCACTCAAACCATCATCTCGGGGAACAGCCAGGTCTTTAAAGTCTTTCGAAAAAGTGTGTGTGATTGTTGTCCCGAAATTTCGTCAGTGAGAGAATTCCACAGATTTGCAGCAGCAGTTGAAAAAGCTCTCCCGCCGCATCTCATCCTTTTAAACCTAGGGACAATGAGTAGATTTTTTCTTGATGACCTGAGATTCCTTGTGGGAGCATAATGTTGAAATAAGACCTTAATGCCCACCGAGGCCAGGACATAGCAGGCGTTGTGAGTGAGGCAGAGGGTTTTAAACAGAATTCTGCGATCCATGATAAGCCAGTGCAGCAAGAGAAGGGAAGCCGAGAGTGAGTGATGTTTAGGCAGGTCCATCACCAGCCTTGCATCGGTGTTCTGCACCAGCTGCAGGCGACACAGCTGTCCTTTGTTAATGCCCAGATAAAGGGCAATACAATAGTCCAATCAGGACTGTATTAGTGCAACAACTTTCCTTCGTGCAGCAAATGAGATGAACTGTGAAATTTTCCTTATGAGCCTAATTAGCCCAAAGCAGGTAGCCACTGTCCTGGACACCTGCAGATTCAAAGAAAGGGAGTTGTCAACCACAACTCCCAAGTCTTTGCCATGGGAGACGGGAATTGGGCAAGTGCCCAGGGAGTCGTGCCACCACTTCCCTGACCAGGTATCTAGCTTGTCCCCATAAATCAGAACATCCGTCTTCTCACCCTTCAATTTTAGATAGTTTTGTACCATCCATGACGAGACTGCCTGCATGCAGTTTGTAAAGTTTAGAGCGGAGTCACTGACATTATGAGAGATGGACACCATTATTTGAGTGTTGTCCGCATAAGACAACTCATCCAGCCCAAACGATTTCACCACCCTTGCAAGCAGGGCCACATAGATATTAAACAGCATAGGGCTCTGGGAAGAGCACTGAGGCACTCCGAAGACAAGGGAGGCAGGATCCGAGTAGAAACTTCCCAATTTTCCAGTTTGAGCCCACTAAATGTGAAAAGGAGGCGAGAAAATCCGAGGCCGAGCCCCCAACACCTATCTCCCTGAGACGCTTCACAAGTCTCAGGGGAGATAAAGTATCAAAAGCTGCGATAAGATCAAGTAAAATTTGTAAGGTGGTATGCCCAGCATCCACCTGTGTCCGAATATTGCCAAATACCGCAATGAGGGCAGTTTCCCTGCTGTGACAGCTTCTGAACCCATGTTGAGAGCCATCAAGTATTTGGTGGGCCTCAGATAGGCACTTAAGTGAGAATTCAGGTGAGATTCTAAGATCTTTGCTGGGACCGGCAGGAGGGAAATAGGACAAAAAAAGATTCTGTCGTGTCCAATGAGGGCTTTCTTAGAAGTGGCCTAACCACTGCCGCCGTCCAAGCCAAGGGATATTGTCCGTCCGAAATAGCTAGATTTAGGACCGTGGTGAGGTACAGAATAATTGCGGCTTTAAAGCTTTTAAGAACCTTCAAGAGACAGGGATCCATAGGCGATTCGAACTTAACTCCTTCTAATAGATGCTCTATAGTCTCTGGTGGTAAATTTGGAAAGTCAAGTAAGCTGGAGGCACCATCTTACTGAAGCTGTCCATTAGATGAGTTTGAGGCAGGGCATCAAATGTCTTGTTCAGATTTAATACTTCCAACTGGACATAAATGTCAGAATTCTTAGTACAAAAGAAGGTAGAGAGTCTATCGCAGAGCTACTGTGACGGCTCCACCGGTCAATGGCCGAGGGCGCGACAAGAGAATTAACAATGTTGAAAAGCTCCTTGGAAGTTTTGAGCGACTGAGATTTTTAAATAGTACCTTCCTTTTTCTCCATAATAGCTGTTTTACATGCTTCAAACATTGTTTATGCAATTCTCTGCCCGGGGGTGCGAGATCCCTGCGCAAAAGTCTCTCCTTACTTCTACACTCCTGTCTCAACGTACGCAGTCTGTCAGAGAACCAAGGTTCAGAAGGTCTTTTTCTTGCCGAATAGTGACTTTTTTTTGGAGCTAGAGTGTCAATGACTGCTAATAACTTTTTAGAAAGCTTATCTGCGGCTGAATTAGCGCTTAGATGTTCTGGAAGCTGGTAATCTATAAGAAGATTGGCAACCGCCTCATTGCCAATTAGATAGAAATTTCGTTTATCAGCAACTTTCATATTTTCAGGTTTAGTATTTCCAGATGCTGATACCCTTAATTTAAAGGGAATAGCGCAGTGGTCTGACCAGGCCAACGGGAGAGGCTCTCCCACCCTAATCCGATTATCATTGGAAAAGATCCCCTCTAGGGTGTGGCCTGCTATATGTGAGGGAGATTTGACCAGTTGTGAGAAGCCACTGCCGTTCATACATTCCAAAAGGTTTTGTGTGTCATGACTTGCGTTATTCTCTAAGTGAAAGTTAAAATCCCCAAGAAGTGTGAAATTAGTTCTTTCTAGGTAGGGCTCCAACCGATTGCACAATTCCTGACTAAAGGATGCCCTAGGGCCCGGTTGTCTATAACAAAGAACATCAGAAAAGCTTTCTGTAGGGGTCGTGTTTACGGAGAAATATAATGCCTGGTATTGGTCTGGCGGTGAGGTGAGTGGTTCAGAGCGACAAGTGAAAGTATCCCTGAATAGAATGCCTAAACCACCCCCTCGTTGTCCCACCCTGTCCAGTCTGGTGAGGCCATATACCAAGGAGATAGCCTCTACGAGATCAGGAATCGGAGAAATCATTGGCCCAGGTTTCAGTTAGAAACACCCAATCTGGTGTGTATTGTAAGACAAAATCTTTAAAAGCAACATTATTTCAGGAACAGGATCAGGAACATGGCATTAATAAGAAACCCTGAAGAAACTTTCCAGATCCCTAGAGGGTAACTATGGTTTTAGTAATGGAAGAACTCTTCACCCCTCCCCCTATGATTCCAAAATCGCATGACATACAAGAGGAGGGCCCCTTTATAAAGAAGGTTTCAGGATTTAAAATACATTTGCAAGACGACTTAGCCATACACAGTTCCAAGAGTTCCTCCTTTGAATACCTCATCCCAGACTTGGAACCTTGCAGAGAAGTAGCAGCATCCCTGGCGCCTGACTCGGACTTGGAGCAGACGGGCGTAGACGGGCTTGCCTTTGGCGTGCCTTCGGCAAGCCGGCAGCGTGCCCGCTGCGCGCTGGGCAGCACATGCTGTTTAAATAGGTTTGGCTCACTAGAGCGCTAACCCACCTGTCTCCGCCCCTCACCAGCCGGCAGAAGAGCAATAGAGACACCTACACCCACCACACAAACGGTAAAGACCGCGGTGGACCGAGGTGCGCGGCTGGGACAGGAGCTACTCACAAATAGAGGTAAAAATAAAAACAGAGCTCGTAATGTGCAATGACGCAATGTGATTTTGTTTAAAACATACAAACAATTTCAGAGTTAAAAAACAGAATGCCCCCCACAAAGCTTTTTCAGCATGGACAAGGTACCTGCACACGTCCGCAGCACGGCGGGCAGGACAGGCTGTTTAATTAGGTTTGGCTCACTAGAGGGCTAACCCACCTGTCTCCGCCCGTCGCCAGCCGGCAGAAGAGCAATGGAGCCGCCTACACCCTCCACACAAATGGTAAAGACCGCGGTGGACCGGGGTGCGTGGCAGGGACAGGAGCTACTCGCAAATAGAGGTAAAAATAAAAACAGAGCTCGTAATGTGCAAAGATGCAATGTGATTTTGTTCAAAACATACAAAGAATTTCAGAGTTAAAAACCAGAATGCCCTGTACAAAGTTTTTTCAGCATGGACAGGAGACCTGCACACGTCCGCTTTAATGGTGAAGTCTGACTTCAAGTCACAAGTCTGAAAATGCCACCTTTAGAAAGTTGGTATTTTTCTGTCCTACCCATTTGTGACTTATGTCTGTGTCCTGGGTCACATGACTGTGAATGGCTTTGCTGTTGAGATTTTATCTATTCTCCCAGACAGTGAAACAAAAGAGGACTAGGTGTTGGCAGGATGGGCCATCCTACCAGGATGATTGGGTACAAAGCTGTCCTTGCCGCCTTACACTTCAAAAGGCTTCCCTCTAACACACATAGAGTGACCTGACAGTAGTCTTTTGTCTTTGATATCTTGGAGCCTTGACAGGGAAAGGGAAGAACTTTCTGGAACCAGATGTGGGGCTAGTACAGGGAATTCCCCCACTTCAAAGGCTGGCACCAGGTATACATATTGGACCTCCAGAGCCACTACTCAATACATGTCTGGACCTATGGAACAGTTCAAAAGGACATACAGAGGACTGGCCTGCTGCTACCAGAGGACTGTCCTGTTGATTGAAGGCCTACCTTACTTTTTGAAGGAGAACTGGATCTGCTCCGTGAACGCATGACCACCAGAAGTGACTCTAAGGGCTAGTTTGCAGACCCTTCTGTGTGAGCAACCAAAACATAACAAGCACCAGAGACATCAAACCCTACATCTGGCCTCTACTAGAGTAATTCTTAACCCTGAAGTGGTACCCCTCATGTTCAGGATCATTGGAAGTGAAGTTAGACAAAACTTGAGACTTGGAAAATGTATAACCAAATGTGCCCGGAGACCAGACAGAAGACAACCCGCTAGCTCCCCCTACGTTCTTCTCTGCAGCAGCGAATCCTGTTCAGCAGGACCACTCTGCAAAGGCATTCAGCCTTGTGGACCCTTCGTCAGCTCCAGATTGCAGCTTCATTCTGCTGGATATTTTTGACTTCCAAAAAAGTGACATATTCCAAAGGTAAAAATCTTCACTGCAACTCCGCCCAGTAACTGCCCAAGACGCCTCCTCCTCCTCCTCAAATACAGTTTGCTGCTTTGGCCCGCTGAACTCTACCATCTCAGGAACTTTTTTTCAGTCTGAAGGTAAACCAAGACCAGGCATAATCCACCTCATGTATTCTACTCATACTCCATTGTGGTCGGCTTTAACTTTTGACTTTTCCCCGGTCTTGCACTTTGCGCATTATTGAGCTTTAATCAACATGAATTTCTGCTTCTGAGGTTATTATTGCTTCCATTCCCTTGATTCAAGTTTTCCAGGGACACTTATAGGACTATTTTGATGAACTGTTACCTGTGCAGAAGTAACACCAAGAATTTTGTGCATTGCATATACTTAGTTTCAGTGAATGCTGACTTTCTTTACTATCTCTACTGAGTTTGGGGTTTATTCTTGCATGAACACTACAATGCATTGTTTAATTCGGTACAAATGTGCAGTTAACAGCCAAACTGGTAAAACATATACACTGGGCCAATAAGTTTTGGAAATATGATTCTACAAACTAGACTCACTTAGGGAATAATTGTATAAATTGATATGAATTTATGCAATTACAAATTATTTTTTGGTTTATCCTAATATTTTTATTATTTCAAATATATATTAATATAATATTTTTGAATCTTTTTTTTTGTTTACACATTTTGGTGCCATCGCCGGAATGTAGTAATCAACACTACTGATTTTGACTATGTGACTATTAGTTATTCCTTCTTGAAGGTCCTGCAGGGAAATTGTTGAAAAACAGTTAGAACGGGTATATATTATCAAGCAAATGCAAATATTTAAGATAGTCAACGTAATATAATGTGTATTTGTAGAACACACATTCACCCAAGGGGTTAGCTTGGAGCTATTGGAATGGAATGGAAAGGAATTCGTAAAGCGCACTAAACCGGAAGGTGTCAAAGCGCTGGTGCAGGTAAGGAAACAAATGAGAGGGACCAAGTCACTACACTCATGGAAGACAAAAGAGCAAGGTTTTTAGATGCCAGCGGAACACCAAAAAAGATTAAAGATAAGCAATATGTACAGGCAAAGCATTCCATAATTTAGCCACTGCTACCAAGATGAAGTGGCCACCCCACCTGGCTTTGCAGAATCAGGAGACTGCCACTTTCCTGAGAGAGGATTATCTGAGCAGTCTTTTAGGGGTGTACCAATGATACATTGTTCTGAAAGGCGGAGGTCATTGATAGTAGATAGCCAGGTAGACCATGAAAGGAGATCTATATATATGACCCACTTTCTAACTGGCAGACAGTGAAGGGAGCCAATGCCCTCCCTCACCGGGAGATATTTAGGTACATTCAGGACCAGGCAGGCTGCAGCATTCTGGATGACCTGCAGTCTGTTCAGCGAGGACTTGTTGAAGTTCAGATATAAAGCATTGCAGAAGTCTAAGGGGCTTATTCCGATTTTGCTCAGAAGGCCTCCGAGTCGGATTTGGCTTTCCCGGATCCAAATCGTAGCCCTTGTTTACGACCAAATCGTACATAGGTCTGAAAGACCAAGTATGATGCGAAGATCGCATATATTCTGGCTCGGTTGTAGCTGAATCTAGCTGCGCAATGAAGCCGTATTCCGACTGAGCTAGTACCATGCACGATTCGAACAGCCGCTTCGTCTTGGTCTCAGCGAGACGAAACAGCTGTCGGAAGCGTACTACGGAGGGACGTATCAGGCCACCCTTCACCTGGGGCACTCCGATTCTGTCACAGGGTTGTGCCCAAGGGTCCCACCGATCCAGGCATACACAGTGTTGCGGGCACCATGGGGTGCCCGCACAGGGAGTAGGCTTTTTACCACCCACCCCCATCTTTTCTGCTATGGGAGCCTCTGTACACATCTGTACACGTGATTCCAAAGAGTTTAATGGGAGTCCGAGCGAACCGAATCTGTAAGCATATGGCAGCATCGTACTCATTCATGCTGACTCACGGAGTACGTCTCGCTTGGAAAGCCCTCCGGTCTCGCTTGGAAAGCCCTCCGGATTCAAGTCGTACGGAGGGTTTTCCTAGCGAGAAGGATATAATTAAGGCGATAGCCACTGCAACTCAGAGTTCAGTTGGGATGCGTCAAATATTTTTATCAAGGTTTTTTTGATGAAGAAGCAAGAGCGGGCGGACCTGCTGACCTGTGTGTGTTTTTTGCAGATTAAAAAGGAGATATTAGAGAACCACATGTCTCTGGCCACCAGAGTTCGGACCACAGCAAGTGAGGAGCCTCGAAACCAGTAATTCTGTTTTTTCAGCATTTAATTTTAACCACATGGCTGCTGGGCGTTTTCCCCCCCCTGTGCTGGAAAATGCCATTTTAGTGGCACTATGACGAGCTCAGCTCGTCATCAGCACACGACACCCGTGGGTGATGACGAGCTGAGCTCGTCATCAGCATCGAAAGGGTTAAGCAGCTGTCTTTCATCCAGATACTGATGCCATTATTACATTGTTTAAACGTATCTGCTAACAAGGACAGAAAAATGTGAGTGTCGTCCACATAGGACAACACCTGGAAACTGAGCGAGCGCACCAACTCAGCGAGGCAGGGAGTAGCCCTGCGGAGCCCAACAGGGGAGTATGAAAGCTTCTGCTCTAAAATGTATGCTCCTCCCCGTCCTGTCACTTGTGGTGTTCCCCAAGGCTCTTCTCTTTCCCCTCTCCTTTTCAATCTTTATATCCACCCCCTCATCACTTCTCTTCTTGAGCTGGGGGTCTCTGTGTATAACTACGCAGATGACCTTCAGCTCGTCTTCGATCTTTCTTCCACCCCCGATTCCCTTCCCAAGTTCTGTTCTACCTTAGTTTTCATTTCCGACTGGATGTGCGCTAACCAACTGAAGCTCAATCCAGATAAAACTGAACTTGTTCTCACTGGTGGCCCTTCTAACCCCTGGACCCCCGCACATTGGCCCCTCTCCTTTGGTCCCCCTCCTGTTCCCTCTTCCTCTGTCCGCACTCTCGGCATCAAAGTCAGCCATGACTTATCCATGCACAGTCAGATCAGTTCTGTTGTGTCCTCCTGTTTTCTTTCCCTCCGATTAATTCGGAAAATCTCCCGCTTCTTTTCCACTGATGCCCTTAAATCCATAGTCATGGCCCTCGTCATCTCTCGCCTCGACTATGGGAATGGCCTGTATGTGGGCATACCTGCTTACGAATCTCGCCGCCTACAGGCCATTCAAAACCAAGCTGCTCGTCTCATTCTCTCTCTCCCTAAATCCTCTCACATCACCCTGGCTCTTAAATCACTTCACTGGCTCCCTGTTCGTTTCCGATCCTTCTTCAAACTGGCCTGTCTAGCATTCCTGGCTCACTCTCGATCTGCACCCTTGTTCATCAACACTCTCGTCTCTTCTCATGCCCCTGTTCGCACTCTCCGTTCTTCCTCTCTCTCCCTTCTTCACACCCCTCGCTTCCGCAAATCCAGAACGGCGGGCACTCGATTCTCTGTCCTTGCCCCCCAGTTCTGGAATAGCCTTCCTCTCTCCATTCGCTCCATTCCCATCTACTCCCACTTCCGCAAAGCCCTTAAAACCTTCCTCTTTCTTCAGGCATTCCCCTCTTAAACTCCCCTGGGTTCCCCTCTGCCGAGTTCATGATCAGGTCCCTAGCGCCAGGAAGCCGCTTGGCCATCGTGCGCTCTATTAAATATTTTATTCATTCATTCATTCATTCTACATGTTTGGACCCTAATCATCAGGAAGGAACAGAGCAGGTCTAGAGCAGTAGCCCTTACCGCTGCGTAATAAAGTATTTGTACAAGGCGGGAGGGTGAGATAGTGTCCAGGCTGCAGACAGGTCCAGAATAACCAAAATGGTGAAGCCTCCCTTGTCTACCTGGCAGCGAATGGAATCTGCAGCTGCAGCCAGCGCTGACTCTGTGCTGTGACCACTTCTGAGCCCATTTTGTGACGGCTCTAAGAGGTCCTGGGAGGTAATAAACGCAACCAAATCCTGGCAAATAAACTTCTCTAGCATTTTAGCTGGTGCAGGCAATAAAGAAATGGGGCAAAGGATGTTGAGGTCCTCTGGGTTCCCACTAGGTTTCTTTTGAAGAGGAATGACTACAGATTCCTTCCAAAGACAGGGATACCCTTCAGTTATAAGTGTCTGATTAAAAATTTTAACCAGGAAAATCACAATCTGATCAGGAGCGAGTTGCAAGCTTTTAAGAGTGCATGGGTCTTCATGTGAACCTGACTACATATTCATGAGAAGGTTTGTAACTTGCGGGGAGGAAATAGGTGGAAACACAGACAAAACTGCTGGTGAGTTCAAGTCAGCATGGGCACCAGCATTAAAAGCAAGGGGACAGGCCTATCTTCATTATCTCTAAAATAAACAGCAACTTTGTCGCAGAAACTTTGCGAAGTCTCCATGGACTGTTGGACAGGAGGGGTAGAGAGTTATTTTACTACCTTAAGGAGCTCATACGGGGAGCTAATTGCATACCTGATTTTATTTATATACACGTAAGATGTGACCACACCAATGGCACATTTATATGTGAGTAATATCCCTTTGTGCTTTTCTTATCCTCTGAGACAAGATTCGCACTCCATTTACATTCTTGCCTCCGACATGCTGTCTACAATAACTCACATTGATTATGCAATATTACACCACAAAACAGCACTCATTGTATGAACCGCAGGAGGATACGGGAACACCCTCTACGCCGGAACCACAGCCAAACTTCAAAAAAGACTCCCACGCATCCAGAACGCCTCCGCACGACTCATCCTGGACATCCCCCGACACAGCCACATCACCGGACACCTGAGAGACCTGCACTGGCTCCCCGTCAGCAAGAGAATCACGTTCAGACTCCTCACCCACGCACACAAGGCTCTCCACGACCTGGGCCCCAAGTACCTCAACGACCGCATGACCTTCTACAGGCCCACCCGCCAGCTACGATCGACCAGCCATGCACTCGCCACCGTACCACGCATCCGCAGAGCCACCGCCGGAGGAAGATCGTTCTCCTACCTGGCAGCCAAGACTTGGAACTCCCTCCCCACCCACCTTCGACGAACCCAAGACCATCTCTCCTTCAGGAAGCAGCTCAAGACCTGGATGTTCGAGCAGTAACATACCCCTCTCCCCCAGCGCCTTGAGACCCTCCCGGGTGAGTAGCGGGCTTTACAAATGCCGTGATTGATTGATTTATTGATTGATAAAAGGTTAAGTGGGCCAATGGGTATTCGACAGTGTGACCATGGAGACTCACACTGGTCCCAGCAATGATCCACCAGTTCTGGCTAACAAATCGATAGAGCAGATTTTGGCACCAACCTGGTCTGCCAAAAGACTAAAGGGGCCGATCTAACATTAAAAATACTGGAGAAACAGTAATCAACTTTGATGAAAGGAACAGGAGCACAGAATGAATTACAATAGCAGTATGGGAATGTTACTGAGAGAATAAACAGCTGCTGCTGCCTCCATTGATTTAGTGTGAAATAGAGAAGCCACAGATTTCTAGAATTGGGTGTCCCTATGATGCTACATAACCCTGTGAAGTACAGGGAACCACGTAGGTCATCCATCTTTTATATGCTGAATCAAAAGAGCTGTTAACTGATTTGTCTTCAGGTTTCTGGCCTCGTGGATTTTGTGGACCCCCATGATTTATTTTTGTATATTAGCTGCCAAAACATGTGTATCCTACATTTTATTCACAATTCCAATCAATCAATCAATCAAGAGTATTTGTAAAGCGCGCTACTCACCCGCTAGGGTCTAAAGGCGCTGGGGGGTGGGTGGGGGTGAGGGGGGCTGCTACTGCTCGAAAACCAGGTCTTGAGTTGCTTCCTGAAGGAGATATGGTCCTGGGTGAATCGTAGGTGGGTGGGGAGTGTGTTCCAGGTCTTGGCCGCCAGGTAGGTGAAGGATCTTCCTCCAGTGGTAGTTCTGCGGATCCGTGGGACGGTGGCGAGGGCGAGGTTGGGGGAGCGGAGCTGGCGGGTTGGCGTGTAGAACGTGAGGCGCTTGTTGAGGTATTCGGGGCCCAAGTCGTGGAGAGCCTTGTGTGCGCGGGTGAGGAGTCTGAACGTGATCCTTTTGCTGACGGGGAGCCAGTGCAGGTCCCTCAGGTGGGCGGAGATGTGGCTGTGTCGGGGGATGTCCAAGACGAGTCGTGCTGAGGCGTTCTGGATGTGCTGGAGTCTTTTCTGTAGTTTGGCGTGGTCCCAGCGTAGAGGGCGTTCCCGTAGTCCAGACAGCTGGTGAAGAGGCCTGGGTGACCGTTTTCCTGGTTCCAGTGGGGATGCAGCGGAAGATCTTACGGAGCATGCGGAGAGTGTTGAAGCAGGAGGAGGTAACGGCGTTAACTTGCTTGGCCATCGTGAGGGAGGAGTCAAGGATGAAGCCCAGGTTGCGTGGGTGGTCAGTGGGCTTGGGTGGGGGGCCCAGAGCAGGGGGCCACCAGGAGTCGTCCCAGGCAGAGATGGATGGGCCGAGGATGAGGACTTCCATCTTGTCTGAGTTCAGTTTCAGGCGGCTGAGCTTCATCCAGTCTGCGATGTCTTTCATTCCGTCCTGGAAGCTGGCTCTGGCGGAGTCGTTGGTGAGGGAGAGGATCAGTTGGGTATCGTCAACGTAGGAGATGATGTTGAGGTTGTGCTTGCGTGCGATGGCTGCGAGGGGGCTCATGTAGACGTTGGAAAGGGTGGTGCTGAGCGAGGAGCCTTAAGGTACGCCGCAGATGATCTTGGTGGCTTCTGCGAGGAAGGGCGGGAGACAGACTCTTTGAGTTCTGTCGGAGAGGAAGGAGGTGATCCATTCCAGGGCCTTTCCTTGGATCCCGGCGTGGCGGAGGCGGGTTGACAGGGTGCGGTGGCAGACCGCGTCGAACGCAGCTGAAAGGTTGAGCAGGATGAGGGCGGCGGTTTCTACGTTGTCCAGCAGGGTCCGGATGTCATCGGTGGCCGTGATGAGGGCGGTCTCGGTGCTGTGGTTCGCTCAGAATCCGGACTGCGATGGGTCGAGGGAGCTGTTCGTCTCCAGGAAGCTTGTCAGCTGTTTGTTGACGGTTTTCTCAATGACTTTTGCAGGGAAGGGGAGGAGCGAGATGGGGCGGAAGTTCTTGAGGTCTGAGGGGCCAGTGGTGGGTTTCTTCAGGAGGGCGCCTATCTCTGCGTGCTTCCAGCTCTCCGGGAAGGTGGCGGATATGAAGGAGTTGTTGATGATGTCCTGAAGTTTGGATGCGATGATGGAGTCGGCTTTGTTGAAGAAGTGGTGTGGGCAGGGATCGGCTGGGGAGCCCGAGTGAATGGTGTTCATCGTGTGGGTGGTATCTTTCGTGCTGACCTGAGTCCAGGCGCACATGGTGGTGGTGGGGGGTGTAGGTTCGGTGGTGGGGTACGTGTTCTGAGCGCCGAAGCTGTCGTGTATGTCGACGATCTTACGGTGAAAAAACTTGGCCAGAGAGTTGCGGAGGTCTTGAGAAGGCGTGATGTCGTTGTTGCTGGCGTTGG
Organism: Lissotriton vulgaris; assembly: GCF_964263255.1. Taxonomy (NCBI): domain Eukaryota; kingdom Metazoa; phylum Chordata; class Amphibia; order Caudata; family Salamandridae; genus Lissotriton; species Lissotriton vulgaris. Next base: position 2,122,503,932 of record NC_141687.1, on the reverse strand, counting down.
GGTTGGAGAGCTCTTTCACGACGTTGAAGAGTTCCTTGCTGTTGTGGGTGTTGTTGTCCAGTCGTTCTCTGAAGGATGACCTTTTGGTGGTGCAGATCAGCTGTTGGTGTTTGCGGGTGGCGTTCTTGAGGGCTGTCATGTTGTCCGTTGACTGGTTGTGGCGCCAGGCTTTCTCGAGGTCACGGCAGGATTTCTTGGAGTCTTTGAGATCGTTGGTGAACAAAGCAGCTTTCTTGCTGTTCAGGTTGCTGGGAGGGTTTTTCAGTGGAGGAAGGGTGTCGGCGCAGTCGGTGATCCACTGTGTGAGGTTGCAGGCTCCTTCGTTGGGGTCCGTGGTGTTGGTGGGAGGGTTTAGGCGCAAGGAGGTGATGAGTTTGTCGGTGGTGATCTTGCTCCAGCATCTTCGGGGGGTTTGTTGAGGGCGGTGGTGGGTCGTTGTTTTCCTGAAGTTGAAGTGTATGCAGCTGTGGTCGGTCCAGTGGAGCTCGGTGGTGTGGCTGAAGGAGATGTGGTTGCTGGAGGAGAAGACAGGGTCGAGCGTGTAGCCAGCGTAATGGGTGGGGGTGTTGACCAGTTGCTTGAATCCAAGGTTGGCGACGTTCTCTAGTAGGGCAGTGGTGTTGTTGTCCTGGTCGTTCTCCAGGTGGAAATTGAGGTCTCCTAGGAGGATGTAGTCGGGGAGGCGAGGGCGAGTGGGCTGATGAAGTCTGCGATGGCCTCGCTGAAGTGTGAGCGTGGTCCCGGGGCTCTGTAGATGAGGGTTCCTCTGAGGGTCGTCAGTGTTGGTCGTGATGCGGATAGTGTTTCTGTGGGCGATGGCGGTCCTCCTCCGGTCTGGTTGACACGGTCCCTCCGGATGATCTTGTAGCCGTCCGGGATGGCAATGGCGATGTCGGGGGCTGAGGAGGCGTTCATCCAGGTTTCCGTGAAGAAGGCGATGTCTGGTGCCGTTTTGTCCAGGAGGTCCCATAGTTCGACGGCGGGCCTGTGGATTGAGCGGGTGTTGAGCAGGATGCACTTGAGGTGGTTGTTGTTGGCGGATGTTTTGGCTGGCTCAGGGCGGTGCAGGACTGTATGCAGGTGAAGTAGCAGGCGTGGCAGGTGAAGGCTCCGTGGGTGCGTTTCAGGGTTGCTTGGTAGCAGGCTGGATGTCGGCCGGTGTTGAGTGTGTGGAGGGTGGCGGTGTCGTAGCTCAGTCGGGTTGGCTAGCTCTGGCGGGGTCCAGGGGTTCTGGCGCTGGGCGCGGTCCGAGCGCGGAAGGGCATAGAAGGGCGCGCCTTCGGCGCGCATTCGGCGTGCCCACTGTGTGTACGCACGGTCCCCGCCATTTATGGCCAAGTGGGAGAGAGGAGCAACTGGGAGGCGGGAGTGGGGCGGCGAATGGGGAGCGGGAGACAGGAGAAGGGGGTGGGGGAGAAGGGGGCGGGCCGCAGGAGAGCAGCGTCGGGGAGCAGAGGGGGGTGGGAAAGAGCGGGAAAGCGGGCGGGGGAGTGCGAGGGCAAGCCTGGAGAGCAGGGGCAAGCCTGTGCAAGCCTGGGGAGCGATGGCAAGCCTGGAGAGCAGGGCCCCTAAGGAGAGGCGGCAGCAAGAGGGCCAAGCAGGCAGCAGCAGCAGAATCTGGGCACACGGGGGCCGTGCGGTAGTAGAATGACCGGGTCAAGGGTCACAGCTCACTGCCGTGCGGTCCCCGCCATTTATGGCCAAGTGGGAGAGAGGAGCAGCTCGGAGGTGGGAGCGGGCAGCGAATGGGGAGCGGGAGACAGGAGAAGGGGGTGGGCCGCAGGAGAGCAGCGGCGGGGAGCAGAGGGGGGTTGGAAAGAGCGGGAAGGCGGAGCGGGGGAGAGCGAGGGCAAGCCTGGAGAGCGAGGGCAAGCCTGGGCAAGCCTGGGGAGCGAGGGCAAGCCTGGAGAGCAGGAGCCATAAGGAGAGGCGGCAGCAAGAGGGCCAAGCAGGCAGGGGCAGCAGAATCCGGGCACACGGGGGCCGTGCGATAGTAGAGTAACCGGATCCAGTGAATATAGTTTAGGCTAGGAAATGAATCTCCATCTCACCCTGTACTGGCTAAATTAGACTAATTCCTCTCTCAATCAGGATGAAGTCACAGAATGTCTCAAAATCTGTCATATCTGTCCAGTCCTAAGAAAATCCACCTGCCTGTCTATAAGATCTTAATAATTTTTGTCCAGGCACAACTCTACCGGTTCTGGAAAAATATATGAAAGTTGTGTAGAGGCTCAAGGAAAAGCATTCATTCCAGAATATATCCTCTTGATGGAACATCAGGCTGAAGCACTGAAATAGCCATCCTATGGATACTAAATTTTGGTTGACTTGAATCATCTTCTACGGCGTTGAAATCATAAACCCTTAATATACTGAAACCCTAAAATTCTGCCTAGGTATACATGTCAAAAATGCTCCTGCTATCATGGACAGAGCATGTCTGTCAAAAATGAATGCTGGCTGGCCGCAACGTCATGGCCAGGGCTGGTAGGCATTAATTTTTGTTTTGCAGAAGCAAACCACCAATGTTTTCTTTTTGCACGTGGGGGCCATTGTCGATTTTTCGTGCACATGTCCACCATGCTTTGCATGCAGGCCGAGGCAGGGAAAGCCTACAGTGGGAGGACCACCTTCAGTGGGACTAACCTCTTGATGATTCCAGTGTTCTGCAAAGATCTTTGGATTTGTTTAGAGCTTACAATACATTTAAACTAAAGTGTTCTTTCCATGAACATAATAAACTTCAATCAATACATAGGGATGCAGGAAGATGAGAAGAAAAGAAATGCAAGTTACAGTTATTTCCTCAGCCCTTGAGCTAAAATGGCTAGCAAGGATCATAGACATTTCACATGGCATTTCACCTGTAGAATGCACTGCTATCTCATAATAAAAGGGTTCTATCTTACTATTCTAATAACTACAAAATAGTCATCTCAGGCGACTTCAACTGTAACCTAATAGCAAAAATTCAGATTGAAAGTAAAAGGCAAGATAACCGGGGGGTTCAAATATTAGTGAACGAACTTGAAACTCTTCGTCTGACAATCTTGAACGGCAACACACATGGAGATATACCAGCGGCAGCCACATACTTCAAGTTTGTTCAATCATAGACTTTACCATCAACAGCAATAAGTTGCTCCCACAAATGGACACATTCAAAATTACCCCACGAGTTGAAAGCAATCACCTACCCCACATCTTGAGAATGAATATTAAAGTAAAGCCTTCACAAAAAATGTATTCCATTATGCAACACCCAGAAAAGTTCAATTTACGAAAATTAAAACGGCGGAGAGTGGCCTCGAAAACCATACAGGAGACAGCTAGGGAATTGGGCCCACAATTAGAAGATAAGCGTGTAAAAACTTGGGAACAGCTGGCCCAGTATCTTTGTTTGCTGCGAGTCATTAGCAACTTTGACTCGGCGGCAAGCCACGCCCATATTCAATCTCTTTTTAGCTGTGGCTGTCCTGCCCTCGTTGCCTCCCTCTAAAGCTCAGTTGGAAGCTTTGAGGCAACGACGGACAGGTAAGGCTGTGAGCTGTGTTCTCTCTCGCTTTGGGTAGCCATTGCCTATATTATGTGACAACAGACATGGGGAGGGTTTGTTACTCGTCTAGTTACAGAGAGTGTTCCCTTTATTAGAATACAGAGAAGGTTCTTCACCCTTACCCTCTGATTCTATATACCCCGGTTAGTACAATACCCAGGTGCAATACCTTTTTCTAAGCTAAACACAGCAGCGAACTGATTTTTTCCACCCTTGCGCTGGTATATCTTGCAACACGAGACAACACATACTGAGAGGGACTGGTTACCCACTGTTGTCCTTCAACACACAGAGAGTGTTTCTTCTGGTTCACTCTCAGATTTAAGACATCCTGGTTAGCAGAATAATCAGACGTAATATATCTTTCCATATCAAAGATAGTAGTGAAGAGCTGGAGATGGGTCCTTCTGACTATGGTGGGGATGGAGCCTGTTTTCCCAGTAGTTTGAGATGGAGTTGGTGCTCGATAAGGTGTAAAGTTTTAAGGGATATCGGCTTGGGTAGTTAGGAGGTACATTAGGTTACTGTTACCCTTCGCTACTCCCTCATCCCTTTTGTCCGCCTTTTTCTAGAGCGGGCCTCATATTATCCTGAGCAAGGTTTCAGGAGAGGTGAGGTTTACTCCCTGTACAACACAGGTTAGTACTAAGTGGTTACCAACTATAGTACTCTTGAGTACAGAACAGTCACCTGTAAGCTTTTGAATTGTTGGGATTCACGTAAAATATCTCTGTTTTGTTCCTATAAACAGATAAAATCGACACTGGTTGATACAGAGGTTTGAAAGAGATTATTCACGACACAGTTGTATCCTTTAAGTGATTTATTTACTTTTCACTGTTTTTGACACGCAGTAGCAAATGTTAAGGACTGTGGCCCTGAAGAAAGCCGCGGGATTTGGTTCCCTCTAGGCTGAAGCATTTTGGCCGAATACATGCAGTTATTTGTTTAGACTGCATTTTTGCAATGTTCCTGTTGTTTTTACTAAAGGAGTGATCAAGTTATATTAAAGTTGTTTGTATTGATTCACTACCCTTTTTTAAACGACACCACACATTTTCTTTGCACTGCACCGGATTCCATCACGATCCTTTTTGCTCATATGGTCTTCACTGCATCTGGAGATAAGACCCAGACTAACTTAGATTATGGATTAGTCCCAATGATCATGGGACACACCATTCCTATCTGGATGGCCAAATGAGAATATATGATCTACATCTGACGTTGATGGACATCCTACTTTTCTCTGTATGGGTCTGGTCTATATTTGTAGTGAATCCCTATGCACAGGTCATTTTTGTTAACACCTCGTAAACTTTTGGTTACACGGTATTGGCAAACGTCCACTGATTTGTTTAACAGTGTTTCCCTTTGTCAGGTTGTTTTCTGGAGCGTATTAGGCCCAGTTTCAGACCCCCAGTGTGTGTTTTTTGTTTCTTACAATGAAATAAATACAACATTGAATAGTCTAAACTCCAGGAAAGCCATGGTTTACTCCCCGTTTGGAGCTTCACCTCCACTGCATGCACGTCTTTCCCGGAAATCCCTAGGCATCCAATGCCTCCCCAGGACCTCAATTAACTAGTAAACATGAAAGGATGGAAACAGAATGAAGCTCAGATGCGAGACACTATAAACTTCACCTGAGGTCACCAGATAAGACAATATGTTCCTTTGAGTGAGAACTAGACTACCAGTGAGTGGGACTGACTGCATTTAATTGCCACCCAAGTATTGGGTCCACAAGTGAAATATACTCCCTACAGACAGAACTGGATCTACTGAGAGAACTCTATTCCCCATGAATTAGATGAGATGGTCAGTGAAACCAATTCAACAATAGTGAAAGTCACTCCCACGAGATTGAGTTACTATTAATGACGCCTACGACAAATAAAAAGTATGAGGGAAGTTTGCTTTTACTGAGGAAGATGAGATCCCCATAACTCAAACATGATCCCCCGAAAGGATTTACTGTTCGAGAGAGTGAAACTAGTTTGCATTGAGACTTGTGAAGCCATTACACTGGCTTGTACCACAGGGCGTCAGTGCACATGTTGCAACTCAGACATGGAAGGAAGTGATAAAAGATTGTTAATGATGAGTCTTAATTCTATCCATAAAATGGAAATTGTCTGCTGAAACAGGAATCACAATGCAGTCACAATGAGAAAATGAATGCCGAGATGATGGTCAACAGTCCTTTAAGGGCTTCTATTACTTTATTTGCCGCTGTATAAGGAGTTGCACATCGAAATCCAGCTTCAGTCAAAAATAATGATAAGAGAGTTGGGTGAATAATTTCAAACATCCTATTCGAGCTGTAATAAAATAGTACATCCAGATCAGTAGAAAGACTGATGCGGTTGCAGTGCAGATGTTGTGCTACCACAACGCTGAACTGTGTCCCAGCTGCAAAGTACTCTTGGCCTTGTTTTTCTCCTTTTAGCACAGAAGTAGCAATATGTAAAGATGTTTCCAATCTAGTCAGAAACAATAATGTCACATCCACAATCATGCCAATTACCAAGAGTATTGAAAATAAGAACGTTGTTATATGATGTGCTTGATTGGTTGTATGACAGAACATTGCAGGCGATTACTTCGCATGCCTTAATAACGCGGTCTCAACCACGACCTCGTCTTTACCTTGCACTTCTTTACCACGCAAGCCTTTACACCAAAATGTCATCGTAAAGGAACTTTCAGCATCCTTCCCAGAAGCTAGGCCCGAATATAAGTCTTCAGAGCATCCCAAACAATGTGGGGAGGAGCCGTCCCATGGTTTCTAACGCAATATTCATCTATCTCTGTCTTACAGAGTGGTACCCAACTTTCTTCCGAAAGATATTGCCTGAAGGTCCATCTCTTCGAATTAGCCATGACTTTACCTACTCGGGCTCTAAAATGAGCATTGCATGATCTGAAAATCCATTTGGAAGGATATTCTGCGGACAAAAAATCAAGGACCTAGACATAAGAAAGAAATTGATACATGGGGAGGTGCGAAATCCAGCTGAAAAGCAGGTATATGCAATCTTAGTCGGGAATACTACCCTCCAGGGGTCGATAATATCCAAAGTTTTCCTATCATTTTGAATAATTCGATAGGTTTTAGGTTTAAATAGTTTTTTTACAAATGGCTGAGGAATCGATTTTTGGATTCGCTAGGAAATTGAAATCTCTCCCTATAATCACCTCCCTGGGAGTTTGTATTAGGGATCGAAAAAACTCTTCATATGGTGCCGGATTGTCCTCTACTGCTGCATAAATGCTGGCAAAGGTTAAAAATCTCTTCCCATATTTACAAGTCGCCCAACACCACCTACCTCTCTGATCACTTACAAAATTAACCAGCTCAGCTTGAAGTTTTTTGCCTAAAAAAAATAGCCAAGCCGCGATGTGATGCGGAGGAGGAGGAGAAGACCCGGTATGCCGCCCAGGACCTAAACATTGAGAAATCTGCTAGCTTCCTCTCTGCTATATGAGATTCTTGAATTAAAATAACGGACGGATTTCCTAGATCTCCATATTTCTACGACATATAGATGGGCACTCATCCAAGTTTTCCTAATGTAGGATATGCATATGTTAAAAAAAACTATATCTAAGTTTGAGATACCTTCTTGTGTGCTTTTGTTCTTAATATAATGTATTTAAATATGTGAACTGTCGAATTGATTTCATGATTTTAATAGGATGTATTTTTAAATTTTTGTAGAATTTTGTGGCATTTCCTGAAGAAGGAGTTTATTGTACGCCGAAACGCGCGTCGGATACAGAATTGTGTTCTATGTGCCACTACTTTTTATGGTTTTACTATATGAATATACAAATTAAGTATTGTATTGTAATGAAATGTATAATTTGTTTTTATTAACTTTTTATTAAAACTTATATACATTTGCAAAAAAAAAAAAAAAACGGCCGGATTTTCTGTCTTAATCCATGATTCATTGACTCGTAGTTTCTTTTTATTATTGAGCCCGTTTACATTAAAAGAGACCACCTTAAGGATTTCCTTTTTCTCCAATTAGATGCTAAAGGGGATACAAGATGGGCTAAAATATGCTGGGGGACAAAAGATCTGTCATTACTACCTTACACAGCCTAACAGGTTATATATTTATAGGTAAAATTTGGATGAATCTAGAATTCACAAATGGATATCTTTTTTTCCCTCATGTTACCTATTCCACCCTCCACCCCCGAAAAGTTGCGGTGAGCAGTGCACCATTCCTGCCCATGCATGACAGGCTTACCCAATTCCCCAAACTGGCACCTTGACCTTGTGCCAGGAACTGCCAGCCTACCCTCCGCCCCCATCCAAGACGTGCAGAGAGAGAAAGGGAAAACAAAGTGAGACTCCGAGGGAGAAAAAAGAAAACCCCCCACTATATGAAAAATAGGAACATTGAGAACCAAGCACATATAGGAGAAAAGAAGAAAAGAAAAAGGCAGAGAAAAGAGCAAATGCACAACTAATTGAAAAAGCAGCTATAAAGGCCTGCAGCTGGGAGATCTAAGAAAAGAGAAATTTAGAACAGGAGGCGCAAAGGTGCGAAGATATTTTTATCAGTACCCCCTCAGCCCCCAATCAATGACAATTCAATCAGGCCAAACAGGATCTTACCGAAGGTTATTATGTAGAATGTGAAATAGTCAATAGCAACCATAGGCAAAAGGTATCTGAAGAGAGCAATTTCACCAGAAAGGCTCCAAGCATGGTAGGCCCGGGAGCATTTCTTGTGTGGGGTGGATCTGCACACCAGTAGTCAGTTGTGAAGATGGACTGTGTGGATTTTGAAGAAATCTTAGCGTGCTTACTAGTGTGAGGGTTTTGTGCCTAACTCCCTCCTAAATAACAATCATTCAAATATTAGCCCAGGGGAACCCCGGGCTGCTAGAAGCACAGCTACTGGGCATTCAGCCTCTTTAAATTTGATGGAGTTTTAACACATTTATTCAAGCTTCAATTTTCCTTTAATTCTCAAAGATTGCATATTTTACTCGTAAACATTGGTCATAAAAAATACGTATACACATGTTTCATAAAGCATTCATAATCAATGTCAAACTATAAACACATGAAAATATTAACAAAACATATTTTCAATGCATGTAAAGTAATATAAACAGTTCATCAATGCTTGATATTCAAAAAATAATAATAGCCAACATCCCAATGCATTTCGGGTTACAAACAGAACCCTTCTTCAGGGGATAAATTATATGCGGTCAAAAGTTCAATCTTCCTTGAATGATTGGTCTCTCAAAGTGCAAATTCGACAGGATCTAAAAGACAACAGCATACCAAACTATATTGAGTTGTTTCATTTGTACAATTTTATATCAAAAACGAACATTCTGGAGTAAACACTGAGGGGAAAAGGCCAAAGTACGCGCCACCAAAAGTTAACACCCGTGTCTTGCAAAACGATTAAAAGGTGTGAGATACAGAAATAGCGAACCAACTAGTTCATAGAAAGAGATGTGATCAAACGTGCTTCGCTCGCGAAGGTGAAAAACGGGACCCAAAAGGTGACATCATAAACTCATGCTAGTGACTGAATAACGACTGACTTCTAGTGTTCGATTGTCTACCTTTAAGTAGAAAAATCCACTACTATGTAAAAATACATACACTCGTCCGAACAGCCTCACGTTCATCCGGTAGCTTATCCAACGTGAATAACCCTTTCTAGCGAGGACCTAAATGATAAGTTGAAAAGAACCTATTACAATTCCAGAGCAACGTGTGGTAAATGCCCGTAAGAATCTAACTTAAAAACAAGTCTTACCGCCAACTTGCAGACGGGTAAACGCGCTGCTCAAAAAGGTCGCCCAGCAACAATCTGTATATTTAAGAGAAACTCGTGGTAAGTTCAAATCTGTCGGACAAACCGTCCTTCCCAAAAGTAACTGCTAGCCTCGTGTTGAAGTACTGACCTGCCTCCTCCTGCAACGGCGTCCTGAATGAGTCTATCGGTGCGAGTCCGCCCTACCGATCACGTGGTGCGGAACTCGTCCGGAGCATACTGCCTTGGTCGACACAAAGAAGAGACTGTAGTCACTCAACTTTGTAAATCCTCTCTAATCATGGCGGCCGTAGTGCGCCAGTAGCCCTGACGTTGTCAGCAACAAGTACGCATGTATTAGAAAACCAGCAAAGTGCACTTCTAAACTCTGGTTCACAGTTGCGGTGTCCCAAGTAAAATAGAGGGAATAGTAGTGAAATACGCTAATATGTGATATTATGCACATATGTATCGTGGGACAATCTCAAAGGTCGCCTGTTTCATTCTGTCAAGGGCTCTTGCTATGTTCCTACGTTAAGTGCAAAAATGTCTGAGGTAGAAGAGGTGAAAAAGAACACAAACTGTTATATAACACAATTAAATAATTTGTAGGAAAGTTGGAAAACTGGGTAAGTTAAGAAAAGAAAAGAAAAGAAAAAGTGAGTGCCAAGACTCAGTGTTCCCCCTTACAGTCTGAAATACGTGATCATGTGGAGTTCAGAGAAAGCACAAAAGTTCATAATGATCATTTAAACCATTAGGATCAACAGTTCCTAAGAATTTTATCCAGTGTGTTTCCCTTCTAGCTAGAAGTGTATGCAAATCCAATCCTGGGGAGCGTTCTATGCGTTCTAGGACTGTGTACCTGAGTTGGGGAATTGTGTGATTGGCTTCTACCCAGTGTCTGGCCAGTGGGGAAGTTGTAGTGTGATTCCTAATTCGGCTTTTGTGCTCTATTATTCGAGTTTTTATTTTTCGACTTGTACGTCCCACGTAGACTAGTCCACAGGGACACTTAATCGCATATACAACTCCTTCCGTGTTACAATCAGCATTGTGTCTTAGTTTGATGCTCACTCCTGAGTGGGGGTGAGTGAATTGATCACCTGTGATAACGTTCCCGCATTGTCCGCAGTTATAGCATTTCATCATACCCCTCTCTCTTTGTCTAGCTGTTTGCTTTTGAGGTTTCAAAAATTCCCTTAAATTCTTGGTTCTGGTATGTGCAAAAAGGGGACTGCCTTGAAATACTGTTGTGAAATCAGGTTCACTTTCAATAAGTTCCCAACGTTTCCTGATTATTGTCTTGATCTGTGTGGCTTGCGTGGAGTTCTTGAGAACAAATACCTCACGGTGCGTGGGTACTTTCTCTTTAGGTGTCAAAAGTTCATCACAAGTTTTTCTCGACGTAATCTGAGCAGCTTCGTTGAGTATTTGGTCTGGGTAACCTCGCTCTTTGTATTGTTGCATCTGTTTGGTGATCTCTTCTTTACTTCGCACATCATCTGATGTAATCCTCTTAATTCGCATCATCTGCGAGATCGGAAGATGTTTTTTCAAACTGTACGGATGTGCGCTCGTGAACAGCAACGCATTGTTAACATCTGTTGGCTTCCTATACACCGATGTAGATAACCCAGTTGGAGTTTTACTTATTTCAATGTCTAAGAAATGAATCTTCTGTTTTTCAATACTATGGGTAAACTGGATGCGAGGGTTCTGTTCATTTAGTTTGCAAATACTCTCTTCCAGTTCATCTCTGGTGCCTGTCCAGATGACTAGAATGTCATCAATGTACCTCAGAAACACAGCTGCATGTCTTGTCCACATCAGATCCGACAGTATGTGTTGGTCCTCAAAACGAGCCATGTAGGTATTGGCGTATGATGGTGCTCCGGGAAAACCCATAGCTGTCCCTGTACGCTGTATGAAAAAATTGTCCTTCCACACAAAGTAGTTGTTATAAAGAGCAAAATGTAGTAGTTCTAGAAGAAAAACTGCTTTGTTGTGATCAATTTCTGACTGTAACAGTCGCCATTCTATTGCCTCCAGTCCTTCTTCGTGTGCTATTGAGGTGTATAGTGCGACTACATCAATTGTACATAGCCAGATGTCATTCAAAAAGAGATGTTTTTGTGATTCCAGTTTCAGTAAACAGTCGGTGGTGTCTTTAACGTATGTCTTCCAGGATTGGACCAGCGGTTGTAAATAAAAGTCAAGATAGTATCCCAGAGACTCGTGGATCGAGCCGCACCCTGCTACTATGGGCCGAAAAGGTGGTTTGGTTTTGTGCTTGTGCACCTTTGGTAGCATATATAGGGTCGGAATCTTAGGTGCGGAGTTGAAAAGAAATTTCTTAGTATTCTCATCTATGATGCCAGAATCTAGAGCTTTAGACAAGAACTCATCCAGTAGTTTCAGTAGTTCGTTTGTTGGATCTTGTTCTAAAGGAAGGTAGGTGTCTCTGTCTTGAATATGTTCCATTACACTCTCGTTGTAAAAGTCGGTGTCAAGCACCACTAGAGCTCCTCCTTTATCTGCTGGATGAAATGTTACTGAGGAGTCTTGTCGCAACTTGTTGAGAATGCGTCGTTCCTTGGGATTCAAATTTTGATGTTGTATTGAGCCATATTTGATTGTTTCCAAATCCTTTTTGACCAAAGACTCAAAGGTGTCAAGGGTCTTGTGTGAAATTGGTGATAAGAATCTACTCTTTGGTCTGAATTTTTTCTGTTCCATCGTAAGTTCTTGTTGACTGGGGTTGATAGAGAAGAACCACCTTAATCTGAGTTTACGCATGAATTTAAAAAGGGCTACCTCCGTCTCTAATGCATTGGACGTGTAGGATGGAACAAAAGAGGTTCCTTTATTGAGTACCTTAATCTCCTCCGTGGTTAACTGTCTTGATGAGATGTTGATTACCAGGGAATTCACTTCTTCACTGTTCTCTGTGGCCTTCCTTGCTCTTTTTGCACCTTTGGTTTTTCCGCGCCTTGTATTTCGTCTTGTGGTGTCGACGTTTTGTCTGGTGGAATTTTGGTCAAGGGACCCTCCCCTAAAAAAGGTCCACTGCTTGTTGAGGTGGTCGCTGTCGTTTCCAAATTTGGTGCTGTGAGATGTGTCACAATAGCGGGAGGCCTCTGCATCGTTAAGTCCTCATCTTGTACTATGCTCTCTTCCGACGATGCCGCATCTGGTTTTTTAAAGACCCTCTTCTGTGCATATTTTTCGGCCCAGGTATAAACTTCATCCAGTTTATAGTCGATCGTGTCCCTACGGAACTTGCGTATCTTCCTTTCGTGTACTTCCTTTGCATGCGTATCAAGATTCTTGTTTATCTTCTCAAGTACTTGATTCCAGTTCTCTTTCTCCATCCGGTTACTTATTTCATTTTTTAATTTGTTGATGTCAAACAGTAATTCACCTAATAGTGACGAGATCTCTTCTATTATGAGCAAAATCAAATCGAGCGAACATTTATTCAGAATTGCATTCCAGCGGGCCATAAAGGATTTATTATATTTGAAGAGCATTGGGCGTAGAGCGACCCTTAAGCCTCGGGGTATACGCTTGACTTTATGATATTCTATCAACGTGGTTGCGTGTAATCTTTGGTTCACTTCTTTTCTCATTAAGTATTCGAGTTGTTTTAGTTGCTGCGTCGTAGTTCCTGTTGATGTTCCAAATTCCCTCACTTCCTTCACTAAAGCGTAAATGGTTTCCGCTTCTTCTGATGAGTAAACTTTTGTTTCTGCCTGATTAGTGGTCAGATTTGAAATGTCCTGCCAGGACATAATTGCTCTTGGGTGCTGATCCACAGGTTGGCACTGTGGGTAAAGAATTTCTTGTGTGGGGTGGATCTGCACACCAGTAGTCAGTTGTGAAGATGGACTGTGTGGATTTTGAAGAAATCTTAGCGTGCTTACTAGTGTGAGGGTTTTGTGCCTAACTCCCTCCTAAATAACAATCATTCAAATATTAGCCCAGGGGAACCCCGGGCTGCTAGAAGCACAGCTACTGGGCATTCAGCCTCTTTAAATTTGATGGAGTTTTAACACATTTATTCAAGCTTCAATTTTCCTTTAATTCTCAAAGATTGCATATTTTACTCGTAAACATTGGTCATAAAAAATACGTATACACATGTTTCATAAAGCATTCATAATCAATGTCAAACTATAAACACATGAAAATATTAACAAAACATATTTTCAATGCATGTAAAGTAATATAAACAGTTCATCAATGCTTGATATTCAAAAAATAATAATAGCCAACATCCCAATGCATTTCGGGTTACAAACAGAACCCTTCTTCAGGGGATAAATTATATGCGGTCAAAAGTTCAATCTTCCTTGAATGATTGGTCTCTCAAAGTGCAAATTCGACAGGATCTAAAAGACAACAGCATACCAAACTATATTGAGTTGTTTCATTTGTACAATTTTATATCAAAAACGAACATTCTGGAGTAAACACTGAGGGGAAAAGGCCAAAGTACGCGCCACCAAAAGTTAACACCCGTGTCTTGCAAAACGATTAAAAGGTGTGAGATACAGAAATAGCGAACCAACTAGTTCATAGAAAGAGATGTGATCAAACGTGCTTCGCTCGCGAAGGTGAAAAACGGGACCCAAAAGGTGACATCATAAACTCATGCTAGTGACTGAATAACCGACTGACTTCTAGTGTTCGATTGTCTACCTTTAAGTAGAAAAATCCACTACTATGTAAAAATACATACACTCGTCCGAACAGCCTCACGTTCATCCGGTAGCTTATCCAACGTGAATAACCCTTTCTAGCGAGGACCTAAATGATAAGTTGAAAAGAACCTATTACAATTCCAGAGCAACGTGTGGTAAATGCCCGTAAGAATCTAACTTAAAAACAAGTCTTACCGCCAACTTGCAGACGGGTAAACGCGCTGCTCAAAAAGGTCGCCCAGCAACAATCTGTATATTTAAGAGAAACTCGTGGTAAGTTCAAATCTGTCGGACAAACCGTCCTTCCCAAAAGTAACTGCTAGTCTCGTGTTGAAGTACTGACCTGCCTCCTCCTGCAACGGCGTCCTAAATGAGTCTATCGGTGCGAGTCCGCCCTACCGATCACGTGGTGCGGAACTCGTCCGGAGCATACTGCCTTGGTCGACACAAAGAAGAGACTGTAGTCACTCAACTTTGTAAATCCTCTCTAATCATGGCGGCCGTAGTGCGCCAGTAGCCCTGACGTTGTCAGCAACAAGTACGCATGTATTAGAAAACCAGCAAAGTGCACTTCTAGACTCTGGTTCACAGTTGCGGTGTCCCAAGTAAAATAGAGGGAATAGTAGTGAAATACGCTAATATGTGATATTATGCACATATGTATCGTGGGACAATCTCAAAGGTCGCCTGTTTCATTCTGTCAAGGGCTCTTGCTATGTTCCTACGTTAAGTGCAAAAATGTCTGAGGTAGAAGAGGTGAAAAAGAACACAAACTGTTATATAACACAATTAAATAATTTGTAGGAAAGTTGGAAAACTGGGTAAGTTAAGAAAAGAAAAGAAAAGAAAAAGTGAGTGCCAAGACTCAGTGTTCCCCCTTACAGTCTGAAATACGTGATCATGTGGAGTTCAGAGAAAGCACAAAAGTTCATAATGATCATTTAAACCATTAGGATCAACAGTTCCTAAGAATTTTATCCAGTGTGTTTCCCTTCTAGCTAGAAGTGTATGCAAATCCAATCCTGGGGAGCGTTCTATGCGTTCTAGGACTGTGTACCTGAGTTGGGGAATTGTGTGATTGGCTTCTACCCAGTGTCTGGCCAGTGGGGAAGTTGTAGTGTGATTCCTAATTCGGCTTTTGTGCTCTATTATTCGAGTTTTTATTTTTCGACTTGTACGTCCCACGTAGACTAGTCCACAGGGACACTTAATCGCATATACAACTCCTTCCGTGTTACAATCAGCATTGTGTCTTAGTTTGATGCTCACTCCTGAGTGGGGGTGAGTGAATTGATCACCTGTGATAACGTTCCCGCATTGTCCGCAGTTATAGCATTTCATCATACCCCTCTCTCTTTGTCTAGCTGTTTGCTTTTGAGGTTTCAAAAATTCCCTTAAATTCTTGGTTCTGGTATGTGCAAAAAGGGGACTGCCTTGAAATACTGTTGTGAAATCAGGTTCACTTTCAATAAGTTCCCAACGTTTCCTGATTATTGTCTTGATCTGTGTGGCTTGCGTGGAGTTCTTGAGAACAAATACCTCACGGTGCGTGGGTACTTTCTCTTTAGGTGTCAAAAGTTCATCATGAGTTTTTCTCGACGTAATCTGAGCAGCTTCGTTGAGTATTTGGTCTGGGTAACCTCGCTCTTTGTATTGTTGCATCTGTTTGGTGATCTCTTCTTTACTTCGCACATCATCTGATGTAATCCTCTTAATTCGCATCATCTGCGAGATCGGAAGATGTTTTTTCAAACTGTACGGATGTGCGCTCGTGAACAGCAACGCATTGTTAACATCTGTTGGCTTCCTATACACCGATGTAGATAACCCAGTTGGAGTTTTACTTATTTCAATGTCTAAGAAATGAATCTTCTGTTTTTCAATACTATGGGTAAACTGGATGCGAGGGTTCTGTTCATTTAGTTTGCAAATACTCTCTTCCAGTTCATCTCTGGTGCCTGTCCAGATGACTAGAATGTCATCAATGTACCTCAGAAACACAGCTGCATGTCTTGTCCACATCAGATCCGACAGTATGTGTTGGTCCTCAAAACGAGCCATGTAGGTATTGGCGTATGATGGTGCTCCGGGAAAACCCATAGCTGTCCCTGTACGCTGTATGAAAAAATTGTCCTTCCACACAAAGTAGTTGTTATAAAGAGCAAAATGTAGTAGTTCTAGAAGAAAAACTGCTTTGTTGTGATCAATTTCTGACTGTAACAGTCGCCATTCTATTGCCTCCAGTCCTTCTTCGTGTGCTATTGAGGTGTATAGTGCGACTACATCAATTGTACATAGCCAGATGTCATTCAAAAAGAGATGTTTTTGTGATTCCAGTTTCAGTAAACAGTCGGTGGTGTCTTTAACGTATGTCTTCCAGGATTGGACCAGCGGTTGTAAATAAAAGTCAAGATAGTATCCCAGAGACTCGTGGATCGAGCCGCATCCTGCTACTATGGGCCGAAAAGGTGGTTTGGTTTTGTGCTTGTGCACCTTTGGTAGCATATATAGGGTCGGAATCTTAGGTGCGGAGTTGAAAAGAAATTTCTTAGTATTCTCATCTATGATGCCAGAATCTAGAGCTTTAGACAAGAACTCATCCAGTAGTTTCAGTAGTTCGTTTGTTGGATCTTGTTCTAAAGGAAGGTAGGTGTCTCTGTCTTGAATATGTTCCATTACACTCTCGTTGTAAAAGTCGGTGTCAAGCACCACTAGAGCTCCTCCTTTATCTGCTGGATGAAATGTTACTGAGGAGTCTTGTCGCAACTTGTTGAGAATGCGTCGTTCCTTGGGATTCAAATTTTGATGTTGTATTGAGCCATATTTGATTGTTTCCAAATCCTTTTTGACCAAAGACTCAAAGGTGTCAAGGGTCTTGTGTGAAATTGGTGATAAGAATCTACTCTTTGGTCTGAATTTTTTCAGTTCCATCGTAAGTTCTTGTTGACTGGGGTTGATAGAGAAGAACCACCTTAATCTGAGTTTACGGCCGCCATGATTAGAGAGGACTTACAAAGTTGAGTGACTACAGTCTCTTCTTTGTGTCGACCAAGGCAGTATGCTCCGGACGAGTTCCGCACCACGTGATCGGTAGGGCGGACTCGCACCAATAGACTCATTCAGGACGCCGTTGCAGGAGGAGGCAGGTCAGTACTTCAACACGAGACTAGCAGTTACTTTTGGGAAGGACGGTTTGTCCGACAGATTTGAACTTACCACGAGTTTCTCTTAAATATACAGATTGTTGCTGGGCGACCTTTTTGAGCAGCGCGTTTACCCGTCTGCTAGTTGGCGGTAAGACTTGTTTTTAAGTTAGATTCTTACGGGCATTTACCACACGTTGCTCTGGAATTGTAATAGGTTCTTTTCAACTTATCATTTAGGTCCTCGCTAGAAAGGGTTATTCACGTTGGATAAGCTACCGGATGAACGTGAGGCTGTTCGGACGAGTGTATGTATTTTTACATAGTAGTGGATTTTTCTACTTAAAGGTAGACAATCGAACACTAGAAGTCAGTCGGTTATTCAGTCACTAGCATGAGTTTATGATGTCACCTTTTGGGTCCCGTTTTTCACCTTCGCGAGCGAAGCACGTTTGATCACATCTCTTTCTATGAACTAGTTGGTTCGCTATTTCTGTATCTCACACCTTTTAATCGTTTTGCAAGACACGGGTGTTAACTTTTGGTGGCGCGTATTTTGGCCTTTTCCCCTCAGTGTTTACTCCAGAATGTTCGTTTTTGATATAAAATTGTACAAATGAAACAACTCAATATAGTTTGGTATGCTGTTGTCTTTTAGATCCTGTCGAATTTGCACTTTGAGAGACCAATCATTCAAGGAAGATTGAACTTTTGACCGCATATAATTTATCCCCTGAAGAAGGGTTCTGTTTGTAACCCGAAATGCATTGGGATGTTGGCTATTATTATTTTTTGAATATCAAGCATTGATGAACTGTTTATATTACTTTACATGCATTGAAAATATGTTTTGTTAATATTTTCATGTGTTTATAGTTTGACATTGATTATGAATGCTTTATGAAACATGTGTATACGTATTTTTTATGACCAATGTTTACGAGTAAAATATGCAATCTTTGAGAATTAAAGGAAAATTGAAGCTTGAATAAATGTGTTAAAACTCCATCAAATTTAAAGAGGCTGAATGCCCAGTAGCTGTGCTTCTAGCAGCCCGGGGTTCCCCTGGGCTAATATTTGAATGATTGTTATTTAGGAGGGAGTTAGGCACAAAACCCTCACACTAGTAAGCACGCTAAGATTTCTTCAAAATCCACACAGTCCATCTTCACAACTGACTACTGGTGTGCAGATCCACCCCACACAAGAAATTCTTTACCCACAGTGCCAACCTGTGGATCAGCACCCAAGAGCAATTATGTCCTGGCAGGACATTTCAAATCTGACCACTAATCAGGCAGAAACAAAAGTTTACTCATCAGAAGAAGCGGAAACCATTTACGCTTTAGTGAAGGAAGTGAGGGAATTTGGAACATCAACAGGAACTACGACGCAGCAACTAAAACAACTCGAATACTTAATGAGAAAAGAAGTGAACCAAAGATTACACGCAACCACGTTGATAGAATATCATAAAGTCAAGCGTATACCCCGAGGCTTAAGGGTCGCTCTACGCCCAATGCTCTTCAAATATAATAAATCCTTTATGGCCCGCTGGAATGCAATTCTGAATAAATGTTCGCTCGATTTGATTTTGCTCATAATAGAAGAGATCTCGTCACTATTAGGTGAATTACTGTTTGACATCAACAAATTAAAAAATGAAATAAGTAACCGGATGGAGAAAGAGAACTGGAATCAAGTACTTGAGAAGATAAACAAGAATCTTGATACGCATGCAAAGGAAGTACACGAAAGGAAGATACGCAAGTTCCGTAGGGACACGATCGACTATAAACTGGATGAAGTTTATACCTGGGCCGAAAAATATGCACAGAAGAGGGTCTTTAAAAAACCAGATGCGGCATCGTCGGAAGAGAGCATAGTACAAGATGAGGACTTAACGATGCAGAGGCCTCCCGCTATTGTGACACATCTCACAGCACCAAATTTGGAAACGACAGCGACCACCTCAACAAGCAGTGGACCTTTTTTAGGGGAGGGTCCCTTGACCAAAATTCCACCAGACAAAACGTCGACACCACAAGACGAAATACAAGGCGCGGAAAAACCAAAGGTGCAAAAAGAGCAAGGAAGGCCACAGAGAACAGTGAAGAAGTGAATTCCCTGGTAATCAACATCTCATCAAGACAGTTAACCACGGAGGAGATTAAGGTACTCAATAAAGGAACCTCTTTTGTTCCATCCTACACGTCCAATGCATTAGAGACGGAGGTAGCCCTTTTTAAATTCATGCGTAAACTCAGATTAAGGTGGTTCTTCTCTATCAACCCCAGTCAACAAGAATTTACGATGGAACAGAAAAAATTCAGACCAAAGAGTAGATTCTTATCACCAATTTCACACAAGACCCTTGACACCTTTGAGTCTTTGGTCAAAAAGGATTTGGAAACAATCAAATATGGCTCAATACAACATCAAAATTTGAATCCCAAGGAACGACGCATTCTCAACAAGTTGCGACAAGACTCCTCAGTAACATTTCATCCAGCAGATAAAGGAGGAGCTCTAGTGGTGCTTGACACCGACTTTTACAACGAGAGTGTAATGGAACATATTCAAGACAGAGACACCTACCTTCCTTTAGAACAAGATCCAACAAACGAACTACTGAAACTACTGGATGAGTTCTTGTCTAAAGCTCTAGATTCTGGCATCATAGATGAGAATACTAAGAAATTTCTTTTCAACTCCGCACCTAAGATTCCGACCCTATATATGCTACCAAAGGTGCACAAGCACAAAACCAAACCACCTTTTCGGCCCATAGTAGCAGGGTGCGGCTCGATCCACGAGTCTCTGGGATACTATCTTGACTTTTATTTACAACCGCTGGTCCAATCCTGGAAGACATACGTTAAAGACACCACCGACTGTTTACTGAAACTGGAATCACAAAAACATCTCTTTTTGAATGACATCTGGCTATGTACAATTGATGTAGTCGCACTATACACCTCAATAGCACACGAAGAAGGACTGGAGGCAATAGAATGGCGACTGTTACAGTCAGAAATTGATCACAACAAAGCAGTTTTTCTTCTAGAACTACTACATTTTGCTCTTTATAACAACTACTTTGTGTGGAAGGACAATTTTTTCATACAGCGTACAGGGACAGCTATGGGTTTTCCCGGAGCACCATCATACGCCAATACCTACATGGCTCGTTTTGAGGACCAACACATACTGTCGGATCTGATGTGGACAAGACATGCAGCTGTGTTTCTGAGGTACATTGATGACATTCTAGTCATCTGGACAGGCACCAGGGATGAACTGGAAGAGAGTATTTGCAAACTAAATGAACAGAACCCTCGCATCCAGTTTACCCATAGTATTGAAAAACAGAAGATTCATTTCTTAGACATTGAAATAAGTAAAACTCCAACTGGGTTATCTACATCGGTGTATAGGAAGCCAACAGATGTTAACAATGCGTTGCTGTTCACGAGCGCACATCCGTACAGTTTGAAAAAACATCTTCCGATCTCGCAGATGATGCGAATTAAGAGGATTACATCAGATGATGTGCGAAGTAAAGAAGAGATCACCAAACAGATGCAACAATACAAAGAGCGAGGTTACCCAGACCAAATACTCAACGAAGCTGCTCAGATTACGTCGAGAAAAACTTGTGATGAACTTTTGACACCTAAAGAGAAAGTACCCACGCACCGTGAGGTATTTGTTCTCAAGAACTCCACGCAAGCCACACAGATCAAGACAATAATCAGGAAACGTTGGGAACTTATTGAAAGTGAACCTGATTTCACAACAGTATTTCAAGGCAGTCCCCTTTTTGCACATACCAGAACCAAGAATTTAAGGGAATTTTTGAAACCTCAAAAGCAAACAGCTAGACAAAGAGAGAGGGGTATGATGAAATGCTATAACTGCGGACAATGCGGGAACGTTATCACAGGTGATCAATTCACTCACCCCCACTCAGGAGTGAGCATCAAACTAAGACACAATGCTGATTGTAACACGGAAGGAGTTGTATATGCGATTAAGTGTCCCTGTGGACTAGTCTACGTGGGACGTACAAGTCGAAAAATAAAAACTCGAATAATAGAGCACAAAAGCCGAATTAGGAATCACACTACAACTTCCCCACTGGCCAGACACTGGGTAGAAGCCAATCACACAATTCCCCAACTCAGGTACACAGTCCTAGAACGCATAGAACGCTCCCCAGGATTGGATTTGCATACACTTCTAGCTAGAAGGGAAACACACTGGATAAAATTCTTAGGAACTGTTGATCCTAATGGTTTAAATGATCATTATGAACTTTTGTGCTTTCTCTGAACTCCACATGATCACGTATTTCAGACTGTAAGGGGGAACACTGAGTCTTGGCACTCACTTTTTCTTTTCTTTTCTTTTCTTAACTTACCCAGTTTTCCAACTTTCCTACAAATTATTTAATTGTGTTATATAACAGTTTGTGTTCTTTTTCACCTCTTCTACCTCAGACATTTTTGCACTTAACGTAGGAACATAGCAAGAGCCCTTGACAGAATGAAACAGGCGACCTTTGAGATTGTCCCACGATACATATGTGCATAATATCACATATTAGCGTATTTCACTACTATTCCCTCTATTTTACTTGGGACACCGCAACTGTGAACCAGAGTCTAGAAGTGCACTTTGCTGGTTTTCTAATACATGCGTACTTGTTGCTGACAACGTCAGGGCTACTGGCGCACTACGGCCGCCATGATTAGAGAGGATTTACAAAGTTGAGTGACTACAGTCTCTTCTTTGTGTCGACCAAGGCAGTATGCTCCGGACGAGTTCCGCACCACGTGATCGGTAGGGCGGACTCGCACCGATAGACTCATTCAGGACGCCGTTGCAGGAGGAGGCAGGTCAGTACTTCAACACGAGACTAGCAGTTACTTTTGGGAAGGACGGTTTGTCCGACAGATTTGAACTTACCACGAGTTTCTCTTAAATATACAGATTGTTGCTGGGCGACCTTTTTGAGCAGCGCGTTTACCCGTCTGCAAGTTGGCGGTAAGACTTGTTTTTAAGTTAGATTCTTACGGGCATTTACCACACGTTGCTCTGGAATTGTAATAGGTTCTTTTCAACTTATCATTTAGGTCCTCGCTAGAAAGGGTTATTCACGTTGGATAAGCTACCGGATGAACGTGAGGCTGTTCGGACGAGTGTATGTATTTTTACATAGTAGTGGATTTTTCTACTTAAAGGTAGACAATCGAACACTAGAAGTCAGTCGGTTATTCAGTCACTAGCATGAGTTTATGATGTCACCTTTTGGGTCCCGTTTTTCACCTTCGCGAGCGAAGCACGTTTGATCACATCTCTTTCTATGAACTAGTTGGTTCGCTATTTCTGTATCTCACACCTTTTAATCGTTTTGCAAGACACGGGTGTTAACTTTTGGTGGCGCGTACTTTGGCCTTTTCCCCTCAGTGTTTACTCCAGAATGTTCGTTTTTGATATAAAATTGTACAAATGAAACAACTCAATATAGTTTGGTATGCTGTTGTCTTTTAGATCCTGTCGAATTTGCACTTTGAGAGACCAATCATTCACGGAAGATTGAACTTTTGACCGCATATAATTTATCCCCTGAAGAAGGGTTCTGTTTGTAACCCGAAATGCATTGGGATGTTGGCTATTATTATTTTTTGAATATCAAGCATTGATGAACTGTTTATATTACTTTACATGCATTGAAAATATGTTTTGTTAATATTTTCATGTGTTTATAGTTTGACATTGATTATGAATGCTTTATGAAACATGTGTATACGTATTTTTTATGACCAATGTTTACGAGTAAAATATGCAATCTTTGAGAATTAAAGGAAAATTGAAGCTTGAATAAATGTGTTAAAACTCCATCAAATTTAAAGAGGCTGAATGCCCAGTAGCTGTGCTTCTAGAGGCCCGGGAGCATGCCAAGTAACCGGATTAATACTTTGAGATGCCCTTTAACTGGTACTCGAAACGAAGATCTTCCTGTTATATGGGCTTCAAAATTATAAGAATATTTACGGCCAGCAACAACCTAATGATGAGGCATCTCTGGACAAGTTTCTTCAGGAACAGGAAATGTCGGTACTTTCAGAGGATGACAAAAGAAGAATGATGCGTCCTTTCTCCAGAGAAGAGCTCGGGATATCATAAAAAAACTCCTGAATTGCAAAGCCTGTGGACCAGACGGTCTTCCGGCTTCGTTCTTTAAAACTTTTTCAGATGTTGTTTTAGAATATTTTTTGCTGGTTGCCAATTTAATCGTAGAGGGAGGCCCGATTCCGCCTTCATTCCTAAAAGGGAATGTAGTTAATTTTTTTTAAAAGGGAAAAGACCATGAAGATCCCAATTCATTTCACCCTATTACACTTTTAAACTCTGACTATAAGATTATCACCTAACTTTTAGCATACAGATTTAATGTTATAGACCCAAATTTGATACATTCCGATCAAAATGGGTTTATAGCATGGAGACAGCTTGGGACTAACACGCACTATTTAGCAGAAGCACTGGATTATTTTGAGACCAAGAAAATTCCAGGGTTGGTCCTTTTGTTAGACGCCGAGAAGGCGTTTCACCTTCTGGCCTGGGAAACGTTATTCCATATCCTCTCTAGTTTTGGTATACCTCCTAAAATCACGGGCTGAATCAGAGAATATATCATAACACAGAAGCAAATATTATCGCTAATACCTCTGAGGTTGATCAAATCAGCGTAAAACGAGGGAGCAGACAAGGCTGCCTATTGTCCAGAGTTTTATTTGGACCTTTGGCTATCGCTATTAGAAACAATGCAGATATTCGCCCTCCTTTACCTACGATGGGGAAACTAAAGTTATATGCGAACGATATCATGCTTATAATTGAAGGCGATAAGGGGGTACAAGCAAAAGTCTTGAAGCAGTTTGAATTGCTTGGAGGATATAAAGTCAATAAAAAGAAAACAGAAATAATCCAGTGTGGATGCATGCCCAATGAGTTATATTCTGACATTTTGTCATGTCTAAATTCTAAAGTAAAAAGATATCTGGGGGTTTAGTTCTCATCTAGAATCATTGACTTGTATGATTTAAATTTCCGCCCGCTCCTATGGAAAGTACAAGATCGTCTGCTTTGATGGAACTCGCTCCCGTTAACTATTTTACGCAGGGTCTCACTGATTAAGACAGGGCTGGACTGGGAACCGAAACCGGCCCTGACAAAGTGCTCGGCTGCCCCCCCTCCGGGGATTGGGGGTGCGGCCGAGCTCTTTGCCAGGGCCGGTTTTGGCTGCAAAAACAGCCCTGTAACAAAAACGGCTCCCAGGGGCCCAAAACTGTCCCCTACCCGTGCGGCGCACCGAGGAATTACCCGGTGCCCCATACGGCCAGTCCGGTCCTGGATTAAGAGGTCTGTCCTCCTGTTATTTAATTTTTATTTTCAGCAATTCCATGTGTTTTAACAGCCCCTTTTTTTGCCAAATTAGAGTCTATGTTTACATCCTTCCTTTGGGGAAAGAAAGCTCCTTGAATTGCACTAAGCACTTTATATGTGGAGCTGGAGAATGGTGGGTTAGCTCTCCCTCATCTTAATATTTCGCTTATTTTTCACAATATATGTCTAGGTGCAAGTCAGATTTGAGTACAGGACTATTCGTAAATTATTTTATGAATTTAATCTGGAAAGACTATCAGATACACTGTCCATTAAAACAAATGTGAAATTCCCTAAATTGGTGTGGAATTAGTGCATGCAGTGGTTCTTCTATAAACGTCAGTACTTTTATAGAACTTATACAATTCCAGTTATTAACTCTTCAACCCCGTTATCCGAACTCACCTCAGTATTTGGAGCTAGAGAATCGGCCGAAATTATTAAAAAATGGACTGAGGTGGTTTCCACAAGATCTAAGATTTTATAAGGATCGATAGGTGGCTTAACATTCCTGAAATGTACGATCTAATTCCGAATGATTTTCTTCTTCTTGGGTCATTTAATATTCTTATTCGGTTCCTTAACAATCTGGATCTGATACAGATTAATGAACATAAAAATCTGTCATATGTCCTTTTTGAAGAAGTTACAGTCAGGAAACCAGTTGAGGGGAAAAATCTTTAAGCCCCTATTAGGGGTTTGGATCTCTCTGAGAAAGCAATATCAAAATGGGAAAACACGAAGGTTTAAAGGTTACAGCGAGTATGTGGTCTGAATTAAATCAATTTAGCTTTACAACATTAAGGTGTGGGAATTTGCGCTGGATGCTATTTTTCGGCAAATGGCTTCTGTATAGAACCCCACATTTTCTATCTAAGGTTTACCCCAGTCAATCCGGTCAGTGTTTTCGCTGTTTAAATCGTCTGATAGCCAAGTGGACGTGCCCTTCAATTCAGGGGTTTTGGTTCGAGATTTTAATCATTATCATCTGGAGGCTGAATGTTTTATCATAATAGACTCCAATAACTGGCTGAAGGTCCTTGGCTATGACCCTTTTTTACATCTCCCTGATTACTTGATTAAATTACTTTATATAGCAATGGTGGTCACCAGGTCCGCCATGCTTCAGAGATGGTGATCAAACCTGGTACCAACAAAATGTGAATGGGTCTGGAAAATGAAACCGGTTAGGAACAGTGAGCGCTTGTATGCATTACGAATCGGAGGGATTAAGAAGTTTGGAAAATTCTGGGCGGCCCATTTCGACTGAATTTTAAATACGAGCCTACATATTTAAAGGATGCTTCAATATTATTGTATGTGTTTGTTGACATATTTGTACACTTGTTAGCACTTTATTGCACTATAGACACCAATTTTACAGCACTTTATTGCACTATAGACACTTTAGCTTCTCCTTCTAAAAATGGTTTAAGTCAACAGGACACAAAATATTAATTATGATCTGTATGTACATATTTTTGCATAATTTATTGGACATAACGCACTATAGACACCTTGGCTTCTTTTAGATATGGCAGGCAACGTTAGATTTGATATTTAGTATGCCAAATCACTATTAGTAGCCTTATTTTTGGCAATACGTACAGCTTTATTCAGACTTATATTTTGTTGTTTTATGGGCACTCTAGTGATTATCTAGTTACTGATGAAAGAATATTGTATAGGATCTCTAATGTTCTGTCTAATCTAAGGTTATTGTTTATTTTATGTAACCTGTTTCCAAATGACTTTTTATGATATATATAGCTATTGTGAAAGGTTTTATTACTGAATATTTGTATTGTGGTATTTGGATAAATTTGTAAACTCTTAGTGGATCTCAATAAAATGAAATAAAAAATCATTGTAAAGGCCTGATTGGTAAACACATATGTGTGGTAAACATCCCACCCCAACCTACCCTGCATTGAGCCCTAAAAATCAGCCCCCAGCCCTGCAAACCTACACGCCCCAGCCCTAAAAACTACCCGACCCCCAACCCTAAGCCCTAAAATTCGGCCCAAGCCTTATTACCTACCCCGACCCCAGCCCCCACCCTGAGACCTAAAACCAGCCCAGAGCCCTAAAAACTGCCACTCTGTCCTAAGCCCTAAAACCCCGCCCAGCCCTAAAACGACCCCGAAATCCTGCCCTAAAAAATACCCTGTCGCCCTACCCTAAAACCTAAATTTGAAAAAGATTACTCACCAAGCAGCCGTTCCTTCCATTGTTGGCGCAGGAAGTCTCCAACATTCCCCTGCTCACTCTCTCTAATGCTAGAACGCGGACTCCTTTAACACGCATATGCCTTTACCACCTTTACAATGGAAATCGTTGTAAAGGAATATGTGTGGTTAAGGCATATGTGTGGTAAAGGCATATGTGTGGTTAAGGCAAGCGTTGTAATGGTACGTGTGGTTTAGCCCACATTGTTAATGTCGTTTCCCACTTCATTCCACACCTGACACTTCTATGCACCGTATCCAACTTTTCTGCACTTTCTGAGCACTGTGCATAACTTGTTACTATGATCTAATAGCATAACACTCACTTTATCCTGCTTGGAAGTATGGAAGGCTGAGCTGGGCTAGCCAAGTGTGACTCGATGACCTTCAACCAAATGAGACGTCATCAGTCCACATTTAATTTACCAGCCGGTTGGTTCACTGACAATATTTTCTTGGTAGTGCGGTCGAGATAGGATTTGTAAAATCCATAGTTGAAACATATTCACAAAATATAATAATATTTTAACCAAAAAGTGTCAAATACAGACAGTTTAATAGAGCTATAAAACCGTCACCTGAGTTATCGATTTATGATTGAGTACGTCACTATGGAAGATAAGTAATAAGTTTGTCAATTGTTATGCCACAATTGGAGACTGTTGTGCAGGATGAGCTTATACCTTGCCTACAACTTTGGAATAGTCTAAAAAGCTTTTTTCCCTTTACAAACAACATTTCCATTTCAGATTTTTCTTTGGCACATTGTATTAGGAATGTTTAAATATCAAAGTCAAAGAATGGAATCTATTTTACATAATTTACAAACATCAAACACTTTTAATATTTTAAGGAACGTTGATATGATATTATCGAATGGAAACGTTCTCAATCCAAAGACCCGAATTTATTTTTTGCTTTGTTTAAAGAATTAAATATATTAGTTTTTCAAAAAATGATAACATTGGTATGGATACAAACTGCGACATATATATTTAAAGATTATGACTCGCTTACCACGATATGTTGTTGAAGCTGAGAAAAAGGTGTTCGAGGCTGGGCAGCGCATCCACGTCTTTCTAGGAAGAAGCAGAGAAGCATAAATTCACCATGTGGAAGACATCCCCTCTTGACGTCCCATATTCGGCTTGCTGGCGGATTTTTTTCATTTCACGGACGAGTGTAACCTTGCTGCAACCTAAATCAACGCTGCTGAGCACGCTCCAACCCCGTTCTTAGCGCATATTACAGGGATTCGGAAATCCACTCTGCAGAAGTGCTGCACCACTTCCAAGGTTGCAAGGCGGGGGGGGGGGGGGGGGGGGTTTGAGGGCATGGGCTAGGGAGGGACCACGAGAGACAGAGAGAGCGAAAGAGAGAGAGAGAGAGCGAAAGAGGGAGGGAAACGAGATCCCGCTCGTAAAAGCAGCGTTCAGGAAAAGTGCCAGGCTGCTGCCTCAGCATTTTAACTTCAGGGCATTTATATTGCTATAAACCTGTAAATTATATTGTACCGCTAGGAGGTGAGTCGTTTTAAATTCAAACGTATTGAGCTCACACTCTGGCGGTAACGTTGCTGGCAAGAAGGGGGTGTATGTGTGTGTATATTGCACACAACGCACCTGCCACACATTTGTTTCTATGAAGCGTTGCAGGCTGATATAAATACATGCGAATTATCTACTTCGAAACCTTGTTCGAAGCATGCTGGAACCCACTCGCACATTCACCTTACACGTGTACCCTCACAGTAATGAGGATGCGACTCCAGGATGGGAGCCTATTGCGGCCTCTTGTGTCCAGGAATTTTAAGAGCGAGTAGGCCAGTGGTTGATTTGAGCCGGTAAGACCCATCGGCACTCTCTTTGGGAACTAGCACTTATTTGTTCTCTTCGGACATCTCCCGAGAGCAAGAAAGAGTAAAACCAAAGGAGAAAAAAGAAGAAAGAGAAAGACGGGAAAACATCACAAAGGGAGATAGGAGGAGCCTGCAGGAGTTAGATAAAGGGGCAGGAAGTGCCTGGTAGTGGGTTAAAGAGGCAAGGCGTGCATTCCAGGCCACGTGCCTTGATATTCTGCTTGCTGACATATTATAGCAATTGAAAATGTTGTGGTGTTATTCGCACAGGAAAATTGGCGCCTGTCTGGTAAGCATAGTGTGTCCTATTATCAGTAATCTCGTGGTGCAAAGGTAAGGGAAAACACCCTAGACCCCCATTAAAGTAGGACCAAAAGATCCTGTCAGTTAAACTATAGCTTGTCCTATGCACACGCTTGGGTATTCAATGAGAGTACATCATAATATTTTTTAGAGCCAAGTGCAAACAATAAATAATGTCTCTTATAGTCCTTTCTTTGTCTTTTATTTAGAAGAAAGGTACGTACAGCCAACACGTGTTTTGTCGTTGGGGATTACTCCTCGACTTCTTCTGGGCTGTTCGGTTCCATGTGTCAATATTGTACACCTCTCTCCCGGTGATAATTAAAAATTTGCAAACATTTGTGGCAAGAATTTTCAATTCTATTAAGGACATGGAGGCGAGGATTATGCTTTCTCGATTTCTTTACTACAAACAGCAGCCAATAGGAACACAGTAAAGAAACGAAAAACTACCAATCCCATGAGCACTTAGGCAACCATAGAGAGCATATCCCTATATAAAGAACCATAGAGGGCAAGACTTCCTCTTTCTTTGTCCAATAAAATAATGAGTCAAGTAAAAGTCAATTCACATGGAACCGAAGAACAGCCTGGAGGAAACATCCGGAGGCAACAGGAAACTGATCATCAGGAGACATTCCAAGAAACCAAGGAGCAGGAGACTGGAGCAGGCAGAACTCCACAGATCCAGAATCCGAAAGGGTTGGAACCAAGCCAGGACAAGAACTGAAGGATCTCACTTCTGGTCAGAACCTAAAAGAAAACCAGAGCCGTAATACACCATCCCAGTACCATGGACGGTAAAATACAAAGGGTAGGGAAATAGTGCAAGAAAAACATGTCACAATGTCATCGCAATGAGAAATATGCATGTTACATGCAGTAAAAATACATTTGGGTGGGATAATCCTCGCCTCTGTGTCCTTAATAGAATTAAAAATTCTTGTCACGAATGTTTGCAAATTTTTAATTCTATGGCAGGACAGGAGGCTCAGATTATGTTTGTTCAAAGCTAATCCACCACAACAGAAGCAATATCCACAATGGGTTTGAAATAAAATGTTTTAAACACAGTATCGGAAGACCAATCAGCGGCCTTCATAATATCCGTCAAGCTCACACCAACAGTAAAAGCCTTAGTGGCCATGGCACCCCGAGCGGAATGAGCTCCGAAAATGGAGATATCAATTCCCGCCTCAGACATAAGCCAACGTACCCAACGGGCCAGGGTAGCCGGCGTCACAGGCTTAAAAGGCTTCTGCAAGGCAATCAGTTACTGACCAGACAAATCTTGTCGAAAAGGAGCAGTACTTATCTCATAATCCTTTAGGCATTGGACCACACATAATGGAAAGGGAAGCGGCGTAGGCGGAGCACGCCCCTCCCGCCCAGAAGAGGTTGGCCCAGACACCCGCCCGGAAGTCCGTGCACGGATGGGCGCACCCGAGGCGGGCCCTCGCCCGCCCGCAGATGGATAAATAGAGCGGGAATCCAACGAAGCTTCCTCTTGTTCCAGTGCTCTGAAGCCTGCACCACTCGTCGCTCGTGAGCCCTCTAGGGAACAAGCTGCACTTTTTTGAGAAACTTGTGATCTTTGTTTTTCTCTTTCAGTATCAGGCGTGTGGAAGATCGAGTCACCCTTACAGGTCAAATCGGACGAAGTGATCGAGGTCATGCCTGGCAAGAAAGCGGGAAAGAGCTCAGAGAGGGAGAGGATGCTGCGCACCTTGGTGAACCAAGTGGCGGTGATGGACCGAAAGTTGGGTAAAGTGGATCAGCTTGGTCGTGGCTTAGCAGCCGTCAGGAAACAGGTGGCGGCCCAGAATACCCCCTCGGGGCGGCCTAAAAGAGTCATAGGACCGGCCTTGCCGAACGTCGCCCCGGGGGATAAGGGTAAGAAGAAGAAGGGGAGGGCAGGTTCCAGAGAGGTCCCAGTCCCAGGGGTAACTCCATCGAGTCTAGGCGCGGACATTCCAGTCACGCCGGCGGACAGCCTGGTACCAGGACCGGATGGGGGTTCGCCAATTCCCGTGGTGATTACGCCAATGGGGGATGACCAAATGCCCCCTGAACTAGCACTTCAGTTAGCGGCAGTATTACAATGGCTAAAGAAGGGAGCAGGGGGATCAGTGGCTGCGGGAGACCCGGCTGAAGAAGCCAGATTAATTATTGAGCAGTTGCAGCAGTCAAAGGGTGCCGGGACGGCGAATGTATCTTCTATTCCCCCACAGGTGGCAACGGGGGTCACGACTGACGGTCGGGTGAAGACAACGGACGCGGCTGGGAAGACGGTTTATCGCAGCATATTCCCATGGCTACAAAAGAGATGGTGTGGGGAGATAAGTATATTAACATGTTTTCACTTTTGACCGACCATCGTGAGTTAGAATATGCAAAGACCCAGAAAGATCTATGGCACCCCAGCGTATGGCGGGCCAAGATGGCGGAATTCAGGGTCGATGAGACCATGGTGAACTGGGTCAGGGCCTTTTCTATTTTTACGGCAATTATTGGGGAGCGTAAACCAGAAGTGTTGACTGACTTGGCATGTTATCAGAACAGGATAATGAATTTCCATGCAATGTACGGGGGAAATGAATGGAAGGGTTACGATGTTACCTTTAGAAAAGCGAAGGAGTTTAACGAGGCCTTGACATGGGATTGTTTGGATACAGTGTCATGGCATGCTCAGCTCTTGCCGGGACCGGCGGGTACTTCGGTACCAAGCACGAGTGGCTCTGGGGCATTCCATCAGAAGCCGTCGCAACCCTTTCGGGCGAGCGCCGGAGGGGATCCCCATCCCAGGTCTGGCGGGAATGGAGGCAAGTGGGGGGTTTGTTGGGGATTCAACAAAGGAACCTGTACTAGGCCTCAAGGAACGTGTAGGTTCCGGCATGCTTGTTCGGGCTGTGGGAATCCCTCACACCCGGAAACCAGTTGCCGATCCAAGACCAATGGTGCGGGAGGAAAGGGGGGATCCAAGCAGGATTGATGCGGTGCCTCCGAAGCAAACATCTTCGCCCGTTGATATCTTGGCTTTGACCCCTTGGCTGAACCGATACCCTGATCATGCGTCCGCCGGGACTTTGAGGAATGACTTTCTATATGGCTTCAAGATCCCGGCGGGCAATTTTCGGGGGAGCCCCTCCTGTAAGAACCAGCTGTCTATTCAGCACAACCCGGCAGTGGCCGCCAGAAAGATAGCGAAAGAAGTTAGCTTGGTGCGAGTAGCAGGTCCATTTGTCTGCCCGCCAGTTGCGGAATTTGTGTGTTCTCCTTTAGGAGTGGTTCCGAAGAAAGACCCGGGGGAGTATAGACTCATCCACAATCTATCGGCCCCTAGGGGGGCCTCGGTAAATGAGGCTATTGACCCCGAGGTATGCTCAGTGAGGTATGCATCGTTCGATGACGCAGTCGTTCTGTTGAATCGCCTGGGCCCCGGTGCATTGTTAGCGAAATCAGACATTGAATCTGCATTCAGGTTACTCCCGGTACACCCTCAGGACCAGCGCCTGCTGGGATTCACGTTTCAAGGGAAATATTACATGGATAAATGCATGCCCATGGGTTGTTCAATTTCATGTGCCTATTTTGAAATGTTTAGCTCCTTTTTGGAATGGGTGTTCACCGAGGCCACAGGGCATAGACAGGTGATGCACTATTTGGATGATTTCCTTTTCCTGGGCCCGGCGGGCACTCGGGACTGTGCACAAGCGCTGCAGGACTTCTGCACACTCATGCGAGATTTTGGGGTCCCATTGGCGCCAGGTAAAATGGTGGGGCCATCTACCTCACTAGAGTTTCTGGGGATTCAACTGGACTCGGTGGAGGGGTGTTTCCGTCTGCCGGTTGAGAAGGTGGCCAAGTTCAGGGCTTCCTTGGTACGATGTCTTCAGAAAGAAAAGGTGACCCTACACCAGTTGCAACAGACGGTGGGTCAGCTTAATTTTGCCTTAAGAGTGATGCCGATGGCTCACCCTTTCTCACGTTCCATAGCACAGGCTATGGTGGGCCTTAAAGAAGGACACCACCGCACTAGACTGTCGGCAGAGGTTCGCCAGGACATGCGCATTTGGTTGGCATTCCTGGCGGATTTCAACGGTCGAGTGGTGTGGACCAAACCCCCAGCCTCGTCGGACAAACTGGGATTGTGGACCGACTCGGCTGGGAGCGCGGGATTTGGCGCAATCTTTGGAAACCGGTGGTCGGCACAAACATGGCCGGCGTGGTGGCACTCAAGCGGCCTAACAGGTAACATTGGATTCTTGGAGCTATTCCCCATTTGGGTGGCTCTGATGGCATGGCCAGAAGACTTTAAGGACCGCTCAGTGGTGTTTTGGTCAGACAACATGACAGTGGTCGAGTGCATTAATCACCAGGCTGCGCGCTGCAAGTGGATCTTAAGACTGTTGAAAGAAATTGTATTGCGATGCATGAGATTGAATGTACAATTCAGGGCAAGGCATGTGCCGGGTGTACTGAATAATGCAGCTGATGCACTCTCTCGTTCACACATGCAGGCTTTCAGGGGTTATCTACCCACAGCGGAACTAGTGGCGGCACCTTTCCCCGAAGCACTATGGCAGATCGGTGCCCCGGACTACAAGACCTCGTGGCAGCCAGTTTAGCGCCCAGGACGAGGAAAGCTTATGAAGGAGCGTTCCGTTCATACTGCGCCTTTTTAGGGCCGGTAGGGGGGCATAGCTGGGGGCGGGAAGAGTCCTTGCTCCAATTTTTGGTGGCACTTCATAAGGAAGGCCGATCGGCGGCAACCGCCAACAGGTATAGGGCGGCCATATCATTCATGGCACAGCTCCACTGGATACGAGACCCGACGGACTCCTTCTTAGTCAGGAAGGCTCTCCGCGGCTGGCAGCGCCTGGAGGGTCGCAAACAGGATAAAAGGCACCCGATTGGGTTAGACAGATTGTCCTTGCTACTAGCAAGACTGGATGAGACATGCTCCTCGCCCAGTGAGGTAATGCTGTTCCGAGCGGCTTTCGCATTGGCATTCCATGGGGCCATGCGGGTAAGTGAACTCGTGGCAAGGAATAAGAAGGATGTGGGGGGAGGTCTATGCAGGGATCACGTCCAGGTAAGGGGCGATTCTCTGCTGATCTCGATAGCCAGGTCAAAAACAGACCAGGAGGCTTTTGGGAGTAGTGTGGTGCTGCAGGGCGCCCGGGGAAACACTGGTTGTCCGGTAAGGTATTTGGAGGCCTACATGGAACAGAGGTTGACAACATGGGGGGGGGACCCTGCTTAGACACAAGGACGGCACCCCGTTGACAAGATTTCAATTTCAGAGGGTGCTGGCAATTACGATTGCAGCGGCGGGCTTGAACCCGTGTGATTTTGGGACCCACTCATTCAGAATAGGGGCCGCTACCGAGGCTACGGCTCGGGGTCTGCGTACAGAGGAGGTGAAACAGTTAGGCCGTTGGTCCTCGAACTGTTTCAAGAGGTATGTGCGATTGCACATGTTGTGAAAGACTGATGAAATGCACTCACGCTTGTTGTCTTTTGTTTGGATTACAGTTTCGCAAGCCTGTAACGCGGGGCGAAAATTGGGATCGGCCCAACACCAGTGGACCAGCGGGAAAGGATCACCGACTGGAGATCGAGTTGTATGGGTCGTGGGCCACTCATACGTGAGGCGTGCCAGGGACATATTCAAGGCAGGTGACGCGAAGCAAGCATCTGAGGAATATGGGTTCAGAGTGACCTTCCATGGGAAGGGAGGCCTCTGTTTTGACCAATTTCAGAGCTTTGTGGAAGAACTCTTAGGGCGGCACAGGTTACCGCCATCTGTAATCATAGTGCTGTGGGAGGCAATGACTTGGTAAGACTGGGAAGACGGGTGTTAGTAGAGCACATATTGTCAGCAGTCAGTTGGTTGGCCAAGAGGCTCCCTGGGTGCACAATTGCCTGGTCCCACATGATTCCCAGAAGAATTTGGCGGGGGGTTTGTCTGTGTCAGCGTTGAACCACTCGGTAAAGAGGGTCAACAACAAGATTGAGAAACTGTTTCGCTCCGCTCATCTCCAAAGCATTCCCCATGGGTGTATTCGGGGGGATCACTATTATTTGAATGATGGGGTGCACCTGTCCAGGGCTGGGAATGACTTACTCATAGGAGGCTTCGTAGCGTGGCTAGTGGGATTAAAGAGACATGACCTTTAGGAGGTGTTGGGGGGCCGGATAGTCGGTTAACTATCCGGCCTGTGGCGGTAAGGTCATGATCGGTGAGCAGTGATTTCAAGGTCCGTAGGGGGGGCGCCACCCATTATGGATGGAAGCGCCCGGGGGGAGGCGGCCATTGGCCCCTCCCATGGGGGGGCAGCACCCACTACGGATGGGTCGCCCAGGGGGAGACGGCCATAGGCCCCTCCCAGGGGGAGTCGGCTATATGCCCCTCCTACGAATTTCCCGGGGGCCGGATATCCGCTCCGGTGGAAGAGAGTGTGGGGAAGGGGGGGAGTCCACGCTGTCCTTCTTACGGATACCTCGCACGAGAACTCGGACGACCTTAAGATGGCGTCGAGTGAAAGGGGGCCCCCACGACAAGGGAAGTTACAGTTGGCTGCGAGGGTAAAGTCCTCTGCGCATGCGCTACTCACACCGTGAGGGCGGGAGTTTGGTAGTAGGGATCTGACCTTGCCGTTGGCCCTTAATGCTAGGTTGTACAATTTTAGAATGTTATACATTTTCAGGATGCTAGACTCGGCTAGGAAACCTTTGTATTAGAGATTTGTTAAGGTTAGCCAAAAACTTGTCTTCATCAAAATGTAATTGAAGTTGAAATTGTACATGATTCATGAAACGTTTTAATTTAAAGTTTTAAATTTTGTTTCATATTTTAATAAATACGGCCGGGGGGGTAAGGCCCCCCCGCCTTCCAAAAGTTCAAACCTGCGTCTGTCTCCTCCCATGGGGAATTGGTGTTGGGAGGGGTGGCGGGCATCCCGGTCCATATGGAAAGGGAAGACCACTCGGTCCCCCCGAACGTATGGATGGGTGCACCGATCCCCCGGGAAACCATTGTGGGCGGGGGGCGTGTCCCGGCTGGTATGCCCGAAGCGGCGTAGCCGGAGCACGCCCCTCCCGCCCAGAAGAGGTTGGCCCAGACACCCGCCCGGAAGTTCGTGCACGGATGGGCGTACCCGAGGCGGGCCCCCGCCCGCCCGCAGGTGGATAAATAGAGCGGGAATCCAACAAAGCTTCCTCTTGTTCCAGTGCTCTGAAGGCTGCACCACTCGTCGCTCGTGAGTCCTCTAGGGAACAAGCTGCACTTTTTTGACCCACCAACCAGCCCATGTTTGCAATGTTGTGGAATAAAGTAATTGTTGGTTGATTATTTGAATGTAAAAAAAATGATACAGTCAATTTTCCATCATAGATGTATGCCTTTGATTGAATAGATGCTTGTAGGCCTTTTTAGGTCTCGCCTGTCGATGCGCATGCGCATCGAGCAAGCGAGAGTATTGGGACTTATCCACTCTTTATCCACTGCAAGGAATCGTGGCGATTCCTTGCAGTGCCCATGACTTTTAAGCTCAATGCGCATGCGCATTGAGCTTAAAAGCGCGTGCACGTCCGTCTTGGTTTACCCGCTCCGCCCCCTCCCCTTCCCGCCGTGTCGCATTTCTCCTCCCCCCTCCCCTCTCTTCCCTCCGTCTTGTTTGTTATTTTACCCGCTCCGCCCCCTCCCCTTCCCGCCGTGTCGCATTTCTCCTCCCCCTCCCCTCTCTTCCCTCCGTCTTGTTTGTTATTTTACCCGCTCCGCCCCCTCCCCTTCCCGCCGTGTCGCATTTCTCCTACTTCTACCGTGAGGTGAGTACGATTTGTTTCATGCTTCTACACGGAGGCACTGCTACTTTTACTTATGGCATAGGCGGGCTGACGTGTTATAACGATTGCCGTTTGCTACTGAACACCGTCAAAGTCGCTCCAAACGTGTCCTGTGTGGGTCACAACAAGACACTTTCATGAGCGTGTGTTTTCTGCTTTGCATGCTGGTTAAATTAGGCAGTCGGCTTTAGCAAGCGCATGCAGCCTTTTAACTTTTCCTGAGGGCTCATTCTTGTTCTGTGTTCCCTTGATGGGCTCCCGAGATCCGACTGGACCTGCCAGTGTTGTAATGCCGCGTCGGTCTTGGTTGCATCGACGTGCGGTGTGTGTGTGCGCACAGCTGACGTCACTGGTCCTGGGCCTCCTGCACTGGCAGCGTAATGTCGCCACCCGCAAGGGAGGCACCGTGCAGCTGTTGGCATGGTGCCGCGAACCTCACTCAAAGCGTTAAATACTGCGCATGTCTAGTGGTGCTCATTCAAAAGGATACGTTGCAAGCATACTAGAGTTAAGCGCTTCTTTCGGTTTTTTCGTTTTCCTCAGCACGAAGAAGAAACGTGCTTTTAGGGAGCATTAACCTTTTATGAAACCTAGATGCTTTATTATGTATGTGACTTTGCGACTTTCTTGGCCGCTAGCTGATCAGACTTTATTTTCAGTGGCATTGGCCTACTGTACGTCACCCAGCCCACTTTTTAACATCTACACCGCCGGCGGTGCGTGTAAGTAAAGAGGAGTTAACATTCAGGGCATGTCATCTCACTCTGAGCGGTGCATTGGAGTTCTGTCACTGTGAGTTGAACCCCGTGACGTGTGGGGTTTCAAATGGAACCAATTTTCCCTGCAACAGCACGAATCCTTTCAGTAGGGTTTCCCTTTATCGGATATTTAAAAACGCCTGCTGTGACGGCGTATACAATGTATTTAATGAGCTGAGAGGTTTATTAATAGATCTTCGGAGTGAGACCATTATTTCTAATTAGTTATTAACCTTTAAATCCCTTATAAAGCAGGTGACCTAATACATTTCACGTCTCATTCGCTGTTCAAGTAATGTGTTTTTAGAGTTGCCGATCTGTGCTACCCCGATGAGGATGTTTGCAGAACCTCATGTGCTAATTTTCACTTTGTTAAACGCTTTCCATCTACGCTATTTCCTGTTCTAATTTCCTGTAATTACTAGCACCCTCACCCTCACTCACCCTCACCCTCACTCCCACTCACCCTCACACTCACCCTCACTCACCCTCACTCTCACTCACCCTCAACCCCTCACCCTCACTCACCCTCAACCCCTCACTCACCCTCACTCACCCTCACCCACCCTCACCCTCACTCACCCTCACTCACCCTCAACCCCTCACCCTCACACAGTGCAATAGGTCTCGGAGCATTTGAGTTAGAGCTTTTAGAAATGTTTATGGCTTTTTTTTTTAATTCTTTAGCATTGGCTACAGGAAACAAAAATGCTAAAGATTTACAAAAAAACCCATAAACAATTCTAAAAGCACTAACTCTAATGCTGCGAGACCTATTGCATTTCCAATGCTTGTTCTCCTTTGTAGAAACGTAGACGAATGGATTAAATAAAGATTGTGTTGTGCTTTAGGACTTTTTTCCCTTTGTAGCAATGTCAAAGTTGGTGAAATGTCAAGCTGTTACAGATTAGGCATATTTTCTTTCCTTAGTAGGTAAAACAACTGTTGTATTTATTTTTTGGTCGTGCGGTAAGGTCATGATCGGTGAGCAGTGATTTCAAGGTCCCTAGGGGGGCGCCACCCATTATGGATGGGAGCGCCCGGGGGGAGGCGGCCATTGGCCTCTCCCACGGGGGGGCGGTACCCACTATGGATGCGTCGCCCAGGGGGAGACGGCCATAGGCCCCTCCCAGGCGGAGACGGCTATATGCCGCTCCTACGAATTTCCCGGGGGCCGGATATCCGCTCCGGGTAAAGTCCTCTGCGCATGCGCCACTCACACCGTGAGGGCGGGAATTTGGTAGTAGGGATCTGACACCGGTTAAGACCTTGCCGTTGACCCTTAATGCTAGGTTGTACAATTTTAGAATGTTATACATTTTCAGGATGCTAGACTCGGCTAGGAAACCTTTGTATTAGAGATTTGTTAAGGTTAGCCAAAAACGTGTCTTCATCAAAATGTAATCGAAGTTGAAATTGTACATGATTCATGAAACGTTTTAATTTAAAGCTTTACATTTTGTTTCATATTTTAATAAATACGGCCGAGGGGGTAAGGCCCCCCCGCCTTCCAAAAGTTCAAACCTGTGTCTGTCTCTTCCCATGGGGAATTGGTGTTGGGAGGGGTGGCGGGCATCCCGGCCCATACTGTGGATTCTGAGGAAAAGCTGGATATGACACAGAAGACAGGTTACATTTGGTGCGCCGGGAAATTGTAAAAGTGACTCCTTCCGGAGAAAACGAACGCCCCGCGAGGTCCAACGCCCGCACATCTGAAATGCGTTTACAAGACACCAGACAAAGTAGCATCGTCAACTTTGCTGAAAGTTGCTTACGAAACAAGGAAGAGTTGGGAGGCCAAGCCTCCAGAAAACGTAAGACAATGGAGACATCCCAAAGAGCAACATACTTTGGACAAGGCAGTTTAACCAGCCTAATGCCACGAAGTAATTTAGAAATCAAGGGATGCTCACCAACAGCCTTCCCGTCAAGAAAATCGTGGCCCGCAGAAACAGCGGAGCGAAAGGAATTGACTGTCCTATAAGCAGAACCAGAGGACGCTATGGAAGCAAGAAAATTAACCACTAAAGTAACATCCGCTGAAGCGGGATCCAAGTTCCGTTCAGAACACCAACCACACCATCGCCGCCAAGCTGATGCATAACGCTTGTGCGTGTTGGGGGCCCAAGCTTCCCCGAGAAATCGTGTAGCGTCTCCAGATAAGCCAGGGACTTTCCAGCGTTCCCCGAAATCCGCCACGCAACCAGCCGGAGCTGACCGGACAGAACCAGAGGATGCAGGTGGAGCAGAGGATCCAACAATAAGTTCCACTTCTGTGGAAGAAGGAACGGCGTCGAGCAACTCATCTCCAGAAGATCCGGAAACCATGCCTGAGCCCTCCAAAGAGGAGCTATCAGAATGACCTCCGACTGAAAGTGCTTTGCTCGGGCCAAGACTCGCGGAATCATCGCGAACGGGGGAAACGCATAGCAGAGATGAGGGGGCCAAATCTGAAGAAAGGCATCCGTGGCCAGAGCCTCCGGATCCGGACGCAAGCTGTAAAACTTGGGCAGTTGGGCGTTAAGGCGAGATGCGAAGAGATCGATCTAAGGCCGACCCCAGAGGCGAGACAGGCTCCGAAACACCCAGGGATGAAGCCGCCAATCGCTGAAGTCCAGTAGATGGCGAGAGTTCCAATCGGCCACCTGATTCTGGCGACCCGGGAGATACTCTGCAATAAGAGTGATCTTCCTCTGAAGGCAGAAGTGCCAAAAGTCCTTCGCAATTTCGGCCAAGAGCTTCGACCTTGTCCCTCCCAGTTTGTTCACATACCGCACCGCAGATATGTTGTCGATGCGGAGGAGTATGCAACAGCTGGTGGCCTGAGGAGCAAGACTGCGGATCGCAAACTATCCCGCCAGGAGCTCCAACAATTGATGTGAAGACTCAGTTCGTCCTTTGACCAACGGCCGCCCGTTGTCACAGACCGCATCGAGCTCCCCAGCCCCAAAGACTCGCATCCCATTCCAGCACTACATCCGGGGTAGATCTGAACAGGGCTTTCCCGATCCAAGCTTCCATGTGGTTGAGCCACCACACCATCTCTGACTTCGCGTCTGGTGATAGAGGAACAAGATCGGAATAGCGAAGACCTTTCTGCAAGTGTCTGATCTTGAGGCGTTGCAGGGCCCGATACTTTAAGGAAACCGGAAAGATCGCTTGAAGGGATGAAGCTAACAGTCCGACAATCCGAGCGATCGATCGTAAGGACACACTCTGTCTGGACAACAGTAATGTCAACTCCCTCTTGATAGACCTGCTCTTCTGGGAGGGCAAGAGCAGTTGACAAGAGACCGAGTCGACTAGGAAGCCCAAGAACTCGATCGACTGAGAGGGATGTAAAAGAGACTTTTGAGGATTCACTAGAAACCCCAGAGATTGCAAGAGCTCGATCGCCCAAGCCAAATGGGACTGAAGTTGAACAGGGCACTGAGCCATCAACAAGATGTCGTCTAGATACATGATCAGACACACCCCGCGTGCCCTCAGCGATTCCATGACTGGCCGCAGGAGCTTTGTGAAGAACCACGGAGTGGACGAGAGACCGAACGGGAGAACCGTGTACTCGAACCACGTCCCCAACCATTGGAATTGGAGGAAACGGCGATGAGGCGGGAAGATCGGGAGGGACAGATAAGCATCCTTCAAATCCAGGCGAACCATCCAGGCCCCTTTGCGGAGGAGATCCCTGAGAAGATGGATGCCCTCCATCTTGAAATGGCGATAGACCACTCCGTTGTTGAATTCCTTGAGGTTGAGCAACAGGCGCGAACCTCCCCCTTTCTTCTCCACCAGGAACACATTGCTGACTAACCCCTGAGGATGCAGGGAAGTCTGCACAATGGCCCCTTTACCAGAAGGGACTCGATTTCCTTGGAGATGACGGCCTGATCGAGTTGGGAAAAAACAAGGGGAGAAGGGACGAGTGTTTGATGGGGAGGAGTGTAAAACTCTATGTGGTAACCTTGAACTGTCTGCAACACCCAAGCATCGTTTGAGATTGTGCGCCAATTGTTTAGGAAAAATTGCACTCTGCCCCCCAGGACAACTGAATCGTAAGGAATTAAGCTTACCTGTGTTTGCGAAATCCTGACGCCCTCCCTGTTGTACGCCATATCCGCCTTTAGAGGCCTGCCCACGACCTTTGCGGGAGGGGTAGAATTTGGAATGTGATCCGGAGTAGGAGGACTGCTGACCACCTCCCTGCTGGGACTGAGTGCCACGTTGCTGGCCAGAACCGCGGCCGAACGAACGTCCCTTGGAGCGTCCGGCCCTGCCAAAAACCGGGCGGAACGCCCTGCGGAGAGAGGATTGTGCCTTATCCAGGCCACTGAAAGTAGCAACAAATTTTGTCAACTCTTTTAGGAAAGGCTGACCAAATAGAAGACCCTGAGCAAGGGGCCCGACTCTGAAGACGCCAGTTCTGTCAAACGGGGGTCCATTTTCAATAAAATGGAACGCCAACGCTCCATGGAAAGAGCACAATTTGCATTTCCCAACTGGCAAATGGCCCGCTGGGCCCAACCAATAAGCTCGTCCGGGTCGATGCCAGAAGCAGAGCCCTGTGCCTGGTAACCCAAGTCTAGAATTTTTGTAAGCGGGCCAAGGAGATCTAACAATTTATCTTGGCACAGGCGCCAAGATCTATCAATGCCCTTCTTGGGGTCCTTAGTGAACTTCTTAAGGTAAGTCAGGATAGAAGGGTCCTCCTCAGGAGTCTCAGAGAGTTTGTCCGCCAAATCTGGGCGAGGACATTCTGAACGGAGGCGAGAAGGGACCTCCTGATCAAATGGTTCACGAATGTGGGCCTGAACATACTCTGCGACCTCAGGAGCCGGGAGCCAGGATTTTGAATTCGGGTGGACAATATCCGTGGGCTCAAAGGTAAGAACCGGGGGATGAGAAGACGCGTCAACGAAATGCTCCTTCCTAGATTTCTTTGCAGGAGGAGCAGAGGGACCTGAAGAGGAGGACGAGGAGGAGGTATCCTCAGTATCCGGTGTAGAGGGAGCAGCCCTCTTGGAACCAGCAGACAGGGATTTAGCTAACTTAACAAAATCTGACTTGTGAGGATTCTTCGGGGATTTGGAGGAGCGCTTAGCAGAAGAAGAGGGAATCCAACCATGCTGCTGCGCATAGTCAGTCAGATGACGCTTCAATGGACCAATGGCCCTGACCAGCGCGGTATTGACCGAGTGTTGCACCCCCTGGTCAAGAGCATCTACCAAATCATACTCAAAGGACTCCTCAGGCTCTTCGCCATAATAATATTCGTCATCCTCGTCATAGCCAGCCATGTCTGAAAGAAATAATAGTTGAAACAAGGAATGGACAAAAGCCCACACAGGAATAAGCAGCAGGACACAGGAGTGACCCAGTCAGGGGGAGTGACAACCCCTCAGCAAGCCAGACTGGAAGAGCCACACGCTCCTCAAAAGAACATGTAAATAGTGGAGGGACAGGCTTGCAACAAAGCCACTCTAGGCAATGCCTCTATCAAATTTTACAACCCCAACCCTTGAACAGGAAAGGGCGTCAAGTGGGGACTCTCCGGCAGGCAGTGGGCTAGGCTGAAGAGAAAACGCCGCCTCAAGCGTGTCAATAAGCCGTGAGAAACACAAAAAGTAAACAATGGGCCGTCGCGCATGCGCAGACGCCCGCCTGAAGTGCCCGGATGAGGAGCTACGCGCGACTGCAGCGCGCGACCGCTCGAGTCCCCGTCCCACTCCACAAGAAAATGCCCGCACCAGAGAGCGCTCTCACCACACGGCAACAGAGAGGCCGAGGCAAACACCCACACAACGAGCGCAGCAATCGGAAACAAGACGCCGAAAACGGCGAAGCCAGAAGCGCTGCAAGTAGCGTATCTAATGAACGATAAGGCAAGTGTAGCAAGTAATACAAGCAGTACAATATACAAGCATGAAAAACAAGTATAAATGACTTAACTGGCTGCGAAGCAGCAAAGAAAGAGGAAGTCTTGCCCTCTATGGTTCTTTATATAGGGATATGCTCTCTATGGTTGCCTAAGTGCTAATGGGATTGGTAGTTTTTCGTTTCTTTACTGTGTTCCTATTGGCTGCTGTTTGTAGTAAAGAAATCGAGAAAGCATAATCTGAGCCTCCTGTCCTGCCATAGAATTCCGACCCGGCTGGTCAATTGTTAAACTTCCATAAGTATTTCAGTATGACTCTTCAAGGTTGTACCAAGAATCTTATATTCTAAAGCAGTAGTGAGTCTGTTTGTGTACCTGTCATCGGGTGAGGTTTAGCGTACTCGCTTCAGATCTCGTGTTAGTCGGACCACCCTATACTGTGGGTCCTTGCTTACTGGTCACAAAAGAAGGGACTCACTACTCACAGACTCACAAGATATTAAATATATGCATTGCAAGATCTGAATCTATTTATTGTACAATGGATACCTTTAACTACTGACAATACTATATTTCGCAAAATGATCTGATTAAGCCTTTATGAAATGTCTGCTGTAGGAGGATAATATATTGAACAAGGAACATACGAATAAATAGCTATGGCTCTGGGTTGGATGTTTCTGATGATACAATGGGACAACAATGATGCTAAACGTATCACTTTGATCATCACATATTGATTGAATAGTATCAAAATAGACATGCATGAATGTATAGGGTTTTGTTGTATAGGATACATGTATCTGTGATCATGTTATATCATTACACCAAAATTGACAAATTAATTAGGATGTATAGATTTGCCCAAGAATACTATATATTTTGTGCATATCACCTAATAGATACTCTTTTATATGAGTGCACAAGGTTCACTTATAATAAGGTTCACAGAAGTGTGGATCATGCGAGTGCAATATTTTTAATCTGTTGGTATACAGCACAAATTGTTCATGGAAAATTAATGAAATGTGTACTTTGTTATAAGTATTAACAAACTAGTTACTTACCTTCAGTAACACCTTATCTGGTAGAGACTCTAGCAGCAGATTACTTGCTTTAGAATTTATTTATTTATTTATTTTGAGATTTATAGAGCGCCTGGTGACCCGAGGGCA
The DNA here is from genome assembly GCF_964263255.1 of Lissotriton vulgaris. Lineage (NCBI taxonomy): Eukaryota > Metazoa > Chordata > Amphibia > Caudata > Salamandridae > Lissotriton > Lissotriton vulgaris. The sequence goes on along the minus strand of NC_141687.1, from coordinate 2,122,459,220 downwards.
TCCCCGCGCTATAAGAATGTAAAATCCAGGACAGGCGGAAACTAGGAACTATTTGGGGAAGAGGAGGGTTTTGAGTTTTTTGCGGAAAAGTGCGTGGCTAGGTTCCAGGCGCAGCAGGCGAGGAAGAGCTTTCCATTTAGAGGCAGCCTTGACCGAGAAGCGGCGGCCACCGGTACGCGACTTCTTGAATCTTGGGACTGTGGCCAGATGTTCGTTGTCCGAGCGAAGGTTTCTGTGGGCTTTATAAGGTGTAATCATATCTTTGAGGGCGGCAGGTCCAGCCCCATTGATGAGTTTGTGCGTGATGCACATGGCCTTAAACTCCACTCGCTGGCGGACCGGAAGCCAGTGCAGAGATTTAAGGGCCGGTGTGGTAGGGGCTCTGGGAGGAAGGTTGAGAATGAGTCTCGCCGCGGCGTTTTGTGCACGCTGGAGTTTGGCCAGGGTGGTTTCAGGAGCGCCGAGGTATGCGGCGTTGCCGTAGTCCAGACGTGCTAGTATGAGCCCTTGAACTAGAAGTTTCCTGGACAGGGGGGGCAGGAGGGGGAGGATTTTGCGAATTGACCGGAGAAGGCCAAAGCAGGTCCCCGCGGTCTTGACTGCCTGGGTCTTCAAGGAGAGGTCCTGCTCCAACTAGAAGCCCAAAGTTTTAATTTCTGTCTTAGGCGTAGGGATGTCACCGAAGGAATCCGGCCAGACTGAAGGAGGGACGGAGGACCATTTGTTGCCCAGAAGCATGATTTCTGTTTTTGTCCCGTTCAGCTTCAGCGAAGATTCGCACATCCAGGTATGTATGTCTTGCAGGCAGTTAAGTAGGATTTCAGGGTTATTGTCCAGCTGGGAAAGAGAGACGACGAGTTGGGTGTCGTCGGCATAGTTGACTATTTTTATCCCATAGGGGGTAACCACATCCTCTAACGGGGCCATGTAGACATTAAACAGGGTGGGACTAAGCGAGGACCCCTGGGGCACACCACATGTGAGCGGAAGGGGGTCTGAGCGGGAGTTGCCGTCCCACACCTGAAATGAGCGACCCGAGAGGAAGGATTTGATCCAAGCATGTGCGGTTCCCACAATTCCTGCATTGGCCAGGCGGTGGAGGAGGACACGGTGGTCCACCGTGTCGAATGCGGCACTGAGGTCCAGGAGGATCACTGCCACTGATCCTCCTGAATCCAGGATACACCTAGCCTCCTCGATGACGGAGAGGTGTGCGTTGTCTGTGCCGTGGCCCGGCCGGAACCCGGTTTGTGAGTGACGTAGAATTTTATTCGTCTCGAGGAATTGGGAGAGTTGCACGTTGACTAATTTCTCAGCCACCTTGCTGAAGCAGGGAAGGAGCGAAATGGGTCTATAGTTAGCCATATCGTCCGGGTTCAGGTTGGGCTTTTTCAGCAAGGCCTTGACAACTGCGCTCTTCCATGAGGAGGGCACTATGCCTTGGGCAAGAGATGTGTTAATCAGATCCCTAATGATAGGTGAGGTACTGGGAGAAACAGTTTTTAAGAATCTGACGGGTGCCGGGTCCAGGGGGGATCCACTTCTCATTTTGGCCAGCGTGGTGGTAACCTCATCGAGGGAGACTCCTCTAAAGGAGGACAGCCGCGGGCTGGTGGAGCAGGCGTCTGAAACAGCCGGGATGGGGGGGCTGATTGGGGGAAGGGACTCCAAGATCCGCGTGATTTTGGAATCGAAGTATGAGGCTAAGTCCTTGCACCTGTCCGGAGGGGGAAGAGAGGCAGCGGGAGCTGAGGGGATGTTGAGCAGTTCCTTAACTATCAGGAAGGATTCTTTGGCCGAGTTGGCCGCATTTTTAATTCTGTTGTCGTAGAAGGTGGTCTTGGCTAGTTTAATGGCCGATTTGTAGCGTCTTACCGCTATGTTGTAGGTGTCTTTATTGCTATGTAGCCAGTCTTTCCTCCACAGTCTTTCCACTTTTTTGCAATCTTTGCGGAGGTCTCGGAGTTCCGGGGTGTACCACAGGGCATGGCCCATTGTCCTATCTTTGATCTCCCGACTTTTTATGGGAATGAGGCTATCGAGGGAGGAGGAGAGCCAGCCTCTTACTTGGGTGTCAGCCTCGGACGGGTCAGCCGCAAGGTTCGGGGTAGAAGAGTCCAGAGCTATGGACCAGTCCACTGCAGAGAGTTTGGCCCACGATCTATCTTTAGTAAAGATGGGGGCTTTATGGGGTTTCTTGATGGCCCCAGGAATGTGGAAAGTGATCAAGAAATGGTCCGTCCATGGAAGTGGTTGGGAATTGACAAATTGGAGGGAAGGGATGTTCGAAAACACTGGGTCGAGAAGGTGCCCTTTAACATGTGTTGGACCGGTGTTGGCAAGGAGAAGGCCATGAGAAGCCAGGTCGCAGATAAGATCTGCAGCACCTGTGTCCAGCGGGTCGTCAAAGTGTATGTTGAGGTCACCTGTTATGAGGAAGTTTGATGACAAGTGGGCTGAAGAGGAAACAATTTCCAAGAGGGATGCTGCAAAGGGGGCGAAGTGGCCGGGAGGCCGGTACAACAGAAGGCCTGACAGGGAGCTGGTCGGAGTAAGCTGAAAAGTGAAGAGACAGCTCTCTGATTCCGGGGTTGCCATTGTGTTAATGCGGCAGGCGAGGTGGTCCCTGAAAATGATGGCAATACCACCTCCTCTACCTAAGGGGCGTGGTTGGGACAAGATGAGAAAGCCGGGGGGGAGGGCCAGTACCATATCGGAATTGGAGTGCTCAGTGATCCAGGTTTCTGTCAAGAAGAGTATGTCCAAGTTTAGATCGACAATAAGATGATTAATATGCAGGGCATGCTTCGGGAGCGATCTGCAGTTGAGTGTCGCCATTTTGAGGACAGGCGGTGGGACCGGGGATTTAGGGAAGAGTAGCTTCGTCGGTTTGCAAATGATGCAGCTGACGTAGGGAAAGTTCGGATCCTGCGGAGCGTGGCATGCGCTGGTTTTTCTAGGTCTAAGGCTAAGTAGCTCTCTACGAGAGAAGCTTAACTTTGTAGTTGGAGGGACAGGCATAGAGTCTGGCCCTGGGCCCGGTCGTGCGCGGACGGGCGCAGACGGGCTTGCCTTAGGCGCGCCTTCGGCGCGCAGACGGCGCTCCCGCTGCGCTCGTCCGCTGCGCGTCCTGTGGTTGCACATCTTTATGGGTAGGAAAGGGGGCGGGTGGGCGTGGCCTCAATGTGGGCGTGGCCTCAATTCCTCGCCGACAATGGCGGTCTAATGTTTGTTTTTAAGTTGATCGGTGCAGCGAAGGAGTCCCCAGTCACCAGACTGGATCTGGAGATTTTTCGTCAGTAGTCCCCCTGAGTGCCAATAAGTGTCATTTCGCTACACGTGGAGTCATTGGAGACGCCTGCGCCAGAAGTGAGGTTTGTGGTGCCTATATAGGGGCGCTGACGTCAATTACTTTTGCGACTTTCCACACCAGAAGTGCGGAGCCAAGAAGTACACTGACCACTGGTGTAGGAAACTGTGGACCCTGAAAGGCGAAAGTCCTGTCCCTAGAAATCCGTTCGCAGAGCAGGGAGGATGGGTGGGCTAGTAAGGAATCTACAGCTAGACAGTCTCTACCAGATAATTTTTTTCTGAATGTAACTAACTTGTTCATCTAATAGAGACTTCTATATGCAAATTCCTTACCTTAGAATAGATACCCAAGCAGTGCCTCCCCAGTGGTGGGTCTGCGGACCAATTTCACACAAGGAAGTTCTGCAGGACTGAACAGGCAAAGTGCCCATTCCTACAGTCCAGACTGTCCAGACAGCAGTGTTAGGTAGTAAGGTGCAGGGAAGCGCACGTTGCTGCATGGCAGATGTACAGGACAAATCAGGACCAAGCAAGATTACTTTGTGACCCTGACTTCCTCTCTCTCTTCTCCCAAAGAGCTCTTCAGGATCGTGGACTCGATCACATCTCTTCAGGTCCCCGATCCAGTTGTTCCTTCTCAGGAGCTCTGTAATGACATCGCTCGTTTCTTCCAGTCCAAAATAGCGGACATTTACACTGCCCTGGAGTCTCAGAGGCTTTCTACGGCAGAGCCATCAGTTACCGTAGTCCCTGAAGTCCCATCGGCAGAGTCTCCCGTGGCCGGTTATCTGGAATCCTTCCCCCCGCTCTCCCTACATGATCTCGACAAGCGGCTTGATAAAACCAAGTCAGGGTCTCCACTAGATGCTTGCCCTCTCAAGATCCTGAAGCAGTGCAGGGGATCTCTTCTACCCCCTCTACTTGAGATCATGAATGGGGCCATGAGGGAGGGTATCTTTCCACAGCAGTGGAAAAATGCTGTGGTTAAACCCCTTCTTAAGAAACCCTCCCTTGATCCTGGGGTTTTAAAAAACTTCCGCCCCATCTCACTGCTTCCGGCCCCTGCAAAGATGCTCGAGTCCCATCTTAACGAGCATCTAGCGGCCTTTGTGGAGAACTCAGGCTGTCTTGACCCTTCCCAGCATGGTTTCAGGAGGGAACATAGCACCGAGTCCGCCCTCACCCTGGTTCTCGATTCCATCCGCATGAGTGTGGATGAGGGCCGGACATCCCTCCTGATCCTTCTGGATCTCACAGCTGCCTTCGATACCCTATCTCCCCAGGTCTTAACATCTCGACTGGGCGAGATTGGGGTTCGGGGGGCAGCCCTGGGTCTGCTCTCTTCCTTTCTCGATCATAGGGAGCAGAGGGTAATGTTGGGAAAATTTCTATCTCCATCCCTGTCTGTGCAATGTGGGGTCCCTCAAGGGTCGGCGCTTAGTCCCACCCTTTTTAACATCTATGTGACCCCCCTTGCCAGACTCATTAGATCTTTTGGGATGGAGGTAGTCTCCTATGCGGACGACACACAGATCCTCGTGTCTCTCTCCCAGTCAATTGAGCTGACCGCCTCCAGATTTAGATCCTGCATGGAGGCCGTCGGCCAGTGGATGATATACAACTCACTCAAATTGAATGGGGAGAAGACCGAGGTGATGGTGTTCGGTGGAAGGGAAGATATCTGGTCCATGGAGTGGTGGCCCGACTCGCTTGGTCTGTGCCCCAAACCTACTTCCTCAGCTAAAAACCTTGGGGTAATGATTGACCCTACCCTGGACATGCGCCAGCAAGTCAACAGGACGGTATCGACCTGTTGGGGCATAATTCATGTCCTCAGGAAAATAAGGAACTATCTTTCCCAGCCGGCAAGAAGACAACTTGCTGTCGCCCTTTTGGGATCGCGCCTGGACTACTGCAATGCGCTGTATGCTGGACTGAATAAGAGTCAGATGCAGCGCTTGCAGGTAGTCCAGAATGCGGCAGCTAGATTTGTCCTTGATCTTCCCCGTCGCTCTTCGGCCACGCTGGCCAGGAAGCAGTTGCATTGGCTTCCGATTAAGGAGCGGATTGTCTTCAAGTCCATGTGTATGGTCTATAAAGCCTTGGCCAAAAGCAGCCCCACAGGGATCAGAGCCATCCTGACATACTACAACCCTGGCAGGAGCCTCCGCTCCTCCAATCACTCTTTCCTCCACATCCCCCGTACTCGGAAAGCCAGATGGGGTGGTAAGGCTTTTTCCCTCCTGGCCCCTAAATGGTGGAACGATCTTCCATTAGAACTTAGGTCCCTCCCCTCCCTCCAAACTTTCAGAGCAGCCCTTAAAACTCGCCTCTTTGTCCAAGCGTACATGTAAGTGCATGTCTGTTCGCTCTTTGTTCTTTTTTGCTAGGCGCCTTGACACCTTCGGGTTTTAGTTTGCGCGGTATAAGTTGCAAAATAAATAAATAAATAAATAAATAAACTCAAATGTTTTCAGCTTTAGCTCTGGTGGAATGAGCATGCAAACCCTCAGGGGTTTGGTTTGATTCTCAGCCAATGCGCAGCAGATTTTGATACAGAGGACGATCCATTGTGAGATGGTCCTCTTCTGTACTGCCTGTCCTTTCTTCACCCCAACATAACCCATGAAAAGTTCGTCTTCCACCTACCTCTTTCGTGAGGTCAAGGCTGAATGACAATGCTCTTTTTTGGGTCCAGACGGCGAAATAGCTCCTCTTCCGTGATGGGAAGAGGCTAATAGTAAAAAGTAGGTAGTGACGGTTTGTTCTATGTGAAATGGAGTGACCACTTTCGGAAGAAAGGAAGCTCTTGTATGAAGCCCACGTTTTTCTGGGTAGATGTTAAGAGAAGGAGGCTTGAATGGAAAGGCCTGAAGCCCACTGACCCACTGGGCCAGCAGGAATGTCATCTTGATGGCAAGGAGCTTGAAAGGCAATTATGCAATGGATCAAATGGAGCACACATCAGGAACGTCAGAACCAGATTAAGGTCCTAATGAGGAACAACAAAAGGAGTGGGAAGAAACATATGTTGAAAACCTTTCAAAAACGTATGTACAATAGGTGATTGGAAAAGGGAAGGTTGGTCAGGCAACCAAAGAAAAGTAGAGCTTGCCAAAAGATATGCCTTAACAGTGCCCAGATCAGAACCCTGCTCGGCAAAGGATATCACAAATAGGAAAGGGGGCAGAAAAGTGATCAATGTGTCTTTCTATACACCATGCAGCAAATTTTGCCCAACAGCAAATGTAAACCATGGTGGTAGAGGGACACTTGGCTGCCAAGATAAAGTTACAGACTTCGGGCGAAAAGTCATTGAACATTGTTCTCATCATCACTGGAACTTAAGGAACAGTGACGCTAATCAGGTAAATCAAGAGAACTTGCTAAACAGAGCTATCTGACATAAATCGATGTCCTGTGAAAAGCATAACATTCTTCAGCCGAAGAATAGCCCTCAAAAGGAAGACATTAAAAAACACCCCTATAAAATGAGACTTCTCAAAGGATCCAATTTATATGTTTCTCTTCCCCTCTCTCAAATGTAAGAACATGTATCAATTACAGTCTAGCTTCACACTACAAAACTACCATCAGAGTCTTTAGTAAAAATGACCATTAACATCTCCATACCTAGATTAATCTGTGTTGTGCTGTCCCACATAGGTTTCAGAGCTGCTACTTGCTGTAATGTTGAGGACACCTGACTTTACCATGGCCTGGCCCAAAAGGAAAATGTTCTTACCCTGTAAGTATCTGCTCGTAGCATGTAGTGCTGTAGATTCACATGAGTCCACCCTCCTCCATGAAAGCCTGTCTCTTTTGCAGATCTCTTGCTGTTTCATTGCATGTGTGGCTGTGGATACACATGCTTAGCACGGACTGTAAAGCTATGCCCTCCACAAGTAGCGCCTAATGTATGGATGATGCAGATGTTTGAAACAACCATTTACACAGTTTGCTGGGCCCGCCATGGCATGTTGATGGGCTATGATGTCAACACATTAGTGCTTGGTAAAGGTGTGTGGTGTTTACAAGGTGGCTGCCTTACAAATATTAATTATTAGGATGTTTCCTAGGCAATGGTCGTTCCTTTCTTGCATGTGGACTGCCCTTGGCTGGAGCAAGTAGAACCTTCTTTGCTTTATGATAGCAGGTCTGCATATATTTGACTATCCACATAGCTATTCCGATCTTGGTATGGAATGCCCTCTCTGACACTCTGCAAAGGAGACAAAGAGCAGGACGGATTCACAGATTGGCTTGATCCGGTCAATGTATTGCCCAGGAGCTCTTTTGACATCAGGCGTATTGAGTGCTCTCTCCGTCACAGATTCTGGTTGCGAGAAGAGGGATGGGAGCTCTATGGTTTGGGTAAAGTGGAAGACTAATATAACCTTAGGGAGTAACTTAAGATTGGATCTAAGAACAACCCTGTCCTTGTAGAGCTGAATTAAGGGCTACTGTAGGGGGAGCGCTTACATTTAACTAATGCATCTAATCAATGTAATGGCCACGAGTAAGGTCACTTTCCAAGAAAGGAACTACAGGGTGCATGAATGGATAGGTTCAAAAGGTGGTTCCATTTGGTCGTGAGTACCACACTAAGTTTCCACAAATGAGCTGGAGGTACTCTAGGAGAAAAAGCCCTTTTGAGATCCTCCATGAAGGCCTTAATAACTGGAATTCTGCAGCGAATAGTAGGCAAATAAAGGTATAGGTAACGCTTGCTTTCTGCAAGTGCCAAAGGTAGGCAATTATATTCTGAACTGAACAGAAGGCTTTAGTGGGTTAAGGTTTTGGCAAATGCAGTGGTGAACAGGCTTTTTCTATTTTGTCACTTAACAAGTCAATGAGGATGGCAGTTGGACTTCCTTAAGATGAGCACACATTCCTGATTAAAGCTGAGGTATCTGAAATCTAGGACCTAAGTTGCCAAATCACAAAATTGAGCTGTGATGGATCCAGATATCTCACTCAACTTTACCTATGTGTGAGAAGGTCTGGCCTGAGCAGGAGCTTCTTGTAGGGACTGATAGAAATTGCCCTCACGGTGGAGTACCAGGGCTGTCTAGCCCCAGTTAGTTTTAACAGAATGAGTGATAGTGATGTTCTCCCCATCATGTAAGGAAACAGTGGGAGAGGTAGAAAAGCATAGGCAATGGCAAATATCCCTGATTAGTTTAGAGAGGATTGCCACAACTAGTTGGGCCATTTTGCACAGCAGATTGAGCGTGTATTTTTTGTCTTTACTATTAAATGTCAGTATTGCTTAGTGTGTGATTCCTGGTTATTTTAAAAATTGAATTGATCTAACAGGGTTTGCTTTCCGGTCTGCATATTTCGGAGGAAGACCCAGCGCCATTTTGGCTCAACCTAGAGGCACCATTTTGGTTAGGCGTGCTTTAGTGTGTTTAAGTCAGGCATAAAGTCAACAACCTTGCCCTACTTGAGGAAAACTGTGGTGCTGACATGTATTGTGTTGAAAGCATGCTAAATGCAACCCCGTCTTTGTCTGGTGCTAGCAATATTGCCAATGAGGCTTCTAACTCAGTCAGCAAGTTTCCTTGTAGATCGAATAAGCTAAGGGCGCTCAGGAGGACAATTAACTGTCATCATCGGATGAGTGACAGTAATATGGTAAGTCCAGTCTCTTGCTCTAATTTCCATTGGAATCTGGCCATACATTTGGATATCAATGTGGAAAGTTAAGAGTCATTCAGGTCTTCTCAAAGATCCAGGGGGGTAAGTAAACATGCCCCTAAGATCTATCTCCGCCTGTCTTATCAATCAAGGTCCCTTCTCAATCATGTCTTAGATATTTGCAAGCTTTTAAATAAGGACAACTAGGACCTGGGTCTTCCACATCGAAATATAGATGAATGTGGTATCCCCCCAGACATAGCTAATGCAATGCTCCGGATCACCAAAATCACATAGGGCTGTAGTAGCTATAATATACTCACTCAGTAAAGTGTTCTATCACCAAGATAGATAAATCCTCTGAAGCAGAATATTTGGTATCACCAAACTGTTAACTCTCATGAGCTCTTATTTATAGTCCCCCGGAAAACGGCAATGATTTCCCCAAAAACCCTGGTGGATTTCTTAGCTCCTATATTGTATTCAAAATTCCAATTTCACTCTTCTTAGAAATTTTAAGGTGCAAACTTAAGGCCTCAGCTGGATACTGGTCCTAGTAATGTAGCATGACATACTCTTTACCTGATTTTCTCGAACTTAACCAGCCTGTGCCTAATACTGCCATCTCAGTTAATTTGGACTGACCATTTTTTGTACCTTGTTGCATTTCTTAACGCACTAAAAAGTTGCACAATGTGCAAGCTCCCAGGCTCTCACATGCATGGCACAAGAATAAAGTAGTGATACTTTCAGCTCAAATGTTCTCTTCTAAGCCAGTATTTACAGGAAACATTACTGCTAATGTTACTACTACTATTTTATAGGTTGTTGGGGCAAATAATCGAATTGCTCCTTTGAACAATCAAGCCTCCCAGTTGACAAAACCCTCTGCCCTCAGGTTTACAGTTGAGCTTGCAGAGGAAAAAAGCAATTGTAAACATATTTTATGGATCTAGTGAAAAATATGATTTGTCAGATAAAAATATACATAAAGTTGCATTAAAATACTATCATAAATCTATAAGTAAAATGTCCAGACTGAGATCCTCACCTCACAAATCTCCTCAACCACAATTGCCCGCAGTGAGATGTTTAAAATAGTAAGATTCTTTCTTGCACTGGCAGCCTGCAATCAGAAGTTCTCAATGGTGGTTGGATTATATGATAATCTGTCAGATTTTTTCCTTAATAAGATTGAGATAATTACTTCGAATTTGACAGTGCTATTACTGATACCGACTGTGTAATGCCAATTATTGAGACCATTTCCCTAAAGGGGCCCTCTCTAGCAGAGTTTAAGAACATTTCTATGAATGAATTAGAATAGGAAATTCTTAATTGCAGCTCTGGCTATCGTCTTGATCTTTGCCTCCTGCAGATCTTGACAGTAGCTCTACCGGTTGTCAACTCTTGTTTAAATAGTCAGTTTAATCAATCTCGTAACATGGCGGAGGTTCATAAGCTGGACACACACACAGGTTGAACCTTTATTTTAAAAAACCTCATGCGGACCCAACAAATCTGGGTAATTTTATGCCCATATACCTCCTCCGAGCAGCTCCCAAAATGCTAGAGGAAATGATTAACAAACATATTTCACATTATCTTGAGGTCCAAGGTTTACCACACATGAATGAATCTGCTCTCCTCGAAGTTCTAGAGTTCATCAAGATGAATTTTAAACTGTGTCACATTCTATCCTGCTGGAACATCTAGGTTTTATAGGAGTTCATGGCTCAGCATTGCGCAGGCTTCAACGTTTCTTTTGGCTTGAAGTCAGTTGGTTCACCTTCCTCCTTTTGTCTTGGCTCCCAAGCCTCTGAGGCATGGTGTGTTTCAAGGCTCCAGATCATGCCCACCACCATTTAACATCTATATATATATATAATGCCTACTTGCCAACATCATTGAATCATTTGTTCTTAAAGTGGAATCCTATGTGGATGACACCTAGGTGATGTTTCTTTCCATCAAGTCAGTAAGGAGATAATAGAAGCATTCAAAGATTTTCTTTTAGACTGGATGAGAAAGAGATGTTTGAAGCTCAATTTTGAAAAATATGAAATTTTATTTCTTGGCAAAGCTCTGTCACGGTGGTAAAGTAGTTGTTGGCCAACAGAACCTTGGGAGGCTTGAGTTATTAGTTGTCCAGGATGTGACTCCTTCACAAGTAATAGGTTCAGACTTGTCTCCTTACTGGGAACCAAGTACCTAATTGCAAAGCTTGACTTTTTCAGGGTAGTTAAGCAGAACAGTCCAATACTCAGGGGAGGTGGTGTGGGTTAGTAATCTCCATTCACTGGCATACAACAACAACACTCAATAAGTCATTTTCAAGTCAGTGCTTATACCTTTAATTATTATTATATTATGATTTGGTAACCTTTTGGTAATGTCAATAGGCATGCAATACATATGTATTGCATACACTCTACTGCATCCATTTACAAATACATCAGGTAGATGAAATACCACTGGTGGCATTATAAAATCACATGTGATCCCTAGTGGATAACGGCACCTATATTCACAATACCACCCACCAATACCAGATACAATACCACAATATAAGGTAGTATACTTTTAAATTAAACGGCCTATTGGCATTACCAATAGGTTACCAAATCATAATATAATAATAATTAAAAGAGAATTTTGTTGGCAATACCGCTTCAAGATATTTGGCAGACCTCTTGGGCCTCCAGGTCCTCAGGAAGGCATGACTAAGAACGTAGGGGTCAAATCTTATGACTACTTATCATTTAGTGTCAACATTAACTGATAGAATGCACACTATCAATCGTTGCAATGTTTATAATTTATCGAGGCATGACAAATAATCTTCTGAATGCAGGCTGGGTTTGTGCTATGCCCCACTATAATGTGTTTTTATCCACAACAACAAAATGAAGAACTGTTATAGAACTTTCCATAGTGTATTTATGGAAGGAGGTTAAAGTGGTTGATGGGATTTGTAGTTGTTGTGCAGGGATAGGTGGGTGGAATGGGTAGTTAAATTAATGGATCAGGTTTGAATGCACGGTGGTGGGAGGAGCCACGTTGGTGGATATGGAAGATGAAGTGTCACGTGGGGAAAGCGTGGTTTTCGCACTTTCACATGGAGGAAAGCAGCTGAGGCTGTTTCACTGCGGAGCATAGGTCGAGGAGTTTGCAGGTACACATTGAGGCTCTTGTTCATGGGCAGTTATGTGTAGGTTAACGGGGGGAATACGGACACACAAAGTGATGTGATGTATAATTTTTTTAATGGTGGATGGGTGAAAGGTTTGGGGTAATTTCACTGTTTGTGGCTAAAGGGTGATGAACACGTGGGTAATTAAGAGTTTTGTTTCAAAATGTGCTACGTGAATGTCATATTAAGAGATGTGAAATGTTGTGATTGTGGGACATTAGGTGAAATGGGGAAAAATAAATGGCGGTTTTTAATTTTGTAGTTACCCTGTCGAAGGGCCATTGAACCGGAAATGCATTGGGTTTGTGCGAAGATGATTATTCAGGAAGAACAATGTATTCCCCACGTGCTTGAGAAAACGGCCTGGACAGGCATATATTGAGCATTTGAAGCTATGGGAAAACATGGCACCTGGCATGTGGATGGACGAAGTTATGGATAAAACATTTGTTGGAAACATGGTAAACAATTAAAGAAAATGGATGACCAAATTAAAAATGGATTTTGTTGAGTATCGAAGGTTGTTGCTCTGCGATTAGGAAAGGGGCACAAATTGCTATTTTACTTTGCATATCATTTAGGCCACAAATTAAGTCAGTGGTGAACACCTATTATGGGGTATTGCGCAGTTTGAAAACGATTTTTACATTTTCTGTCCTTTTCTGCAAAAACAGTCATCCAGGTCCTGGTAACGTCAAGGCTGGATTATGGTGGTGCACTTTATTTTGGCCTGCCGGAGTACCTGTTTGAGAACCTTGAGGTGGTTCAGAATGCAGCAGCTCATTTCCTTTTGAAACTGCCAGTTAAAACGCATGTAACCCCTCAATGGCGCGCCCTGCACCGGCTTCCTATCAGGAAGAGAATCCTGTTTAACGCTTTAATGCTAGTGCGTGGAGCATTATATCCGTCTGGTGCAAAATATCGTAGAGCAAGGTTCAGCTTTCAAATTCCAGCAAGAAACCCGAGGTCTGCCATTAAACTATTCTGTAATTACTCCCCGAATTTGGCTGACTAGAGCGGGAGGCAGATCTCTGGCGTATTTAGGATCTACAGCTTGGGACAAGCTCCCTCTAGAACTCGGTGCTGTTAGTAATTCAGCAATGTTTTAAAAAAGGCCAAAGACCTGGCTTTTTAGACAGAACACACTTTCTTTTCGACCTGTGCAATGCGCCGGGACACTCTGCAGAGTAGCTGTGCGCAATACAAGTCACTTTCATCATCATCATCATCATCATAAGGCAAGTCTATTGGTTTTGTCAAGGAATCATACCTAAAAATATAAGGCACGCCAACTGGTTTTATCAATATATAAGACAAGCCTATTGGCCAAGTATTTTGAGTAAACTATTGCAAATCAAAATAATCTGTCAGTCTTTCTTTCTCCACTTTAGGCTACATAAAATGCACCACTAGAGGTCCTTGCACTCCTGAGCTGAAGAGAAAACTCCAGTGCTTTAAAAAAAAGCACCTTGCCAGGAGCTCATGATTTCCCGGTCCCCTGAAACTAAGGGCAAGTTCATAAGGTCAATAAGGTGGGGCCATGGCATCTTTTGAAGCCCCACCTGCAGTACATTTGTGGATCATTGATGGTGTGTTGGGGCACCACAAGGCAGAAGAAATCCGTGGGCTAGGCCCTGCAAGGCATTACTGCACATTACCCCCCCCCACAAAAATGAATATTAAACATCAGCCCTTGCTACTTCTAGCTGCTGTATTTTAGTTTTCCTGACTTACAGTCTAACTTTTTTCCATTGGTGCTCCTGTCCCACGCAGTGTACCTACAGTCATGTTCCTTGTTGGGTCCCGACCCAGGATCCCGGGCACCTCCTGTGTCAGGCACCGGATCCGGCAGAAGTCTATCCTAGCTGGGCTGGGAGCAGCCTTTGATTCATACCCTGCCCGCAAGGAGTGCAGACAGGGTGGAAGCAAGTCATTCTAAGCCTCTTGGGGCCTATGGATGGCGTCCTGGGACCCTTTCCTCCACTCGCTGCCTGCTTCTTTACCACGTGGCCCAGCATTCATTTTGGCGTCAGTCCCCAGGTGTTGGCAAAAATAGCCTCACGCATACCAGTCTTACCAATAATTAATTCATTAAGATGAGCCAACCCACGTGTACCCTGAGGGCAAATTTGCAGAGATACGGCAGAGTTCCACACACTTTGTTTTCAATTGCTGGCATATTTAAATGGGCAACAGCTTTAAAGGTGCTTAGTTTGGGATTGTTGGGCTGATTTGCCTGATCTTGGGCTCATTTTGCACTTTACAGCAACTTACAGACATCATGAGCATTTTCAAGAGGAGTCCTGGCATACTTTGCGTGGAGCTGGGTTTACTGGCTCCTTTTGCCAGTCTACTCCTCTTCTGGCTCCTTGTGCTCCTGTAAGGTTGGTGGGGGCATCTTGCATAACCCCTCCACTCCCAGCCAGCAGGCATTCTTCTGCCCACACACTTAAGTCTCAGAGGCTCCTGGCTATCTTGCATGGCACTTGGGGTGGCAGCGGAGTTCACACTGTCTGTTCACTGGTCCTCAGGGGGGATAAGGGACCAATGCCACTGGTCCTGGAGAGACCCATCTAGCCCTGAGGCTATGTTGTGGGAAACGTCCTTAGTTTATCACAGGCATCATGTGTCTTCTTTCCAGCTGTTCCTGATTCTGTTGTTGCCACCGTCCAGATCCGGGGTTATTCACTGTCTTTTCCTTGTGCAGGGGTTTATTAGTGGGGTGGAAAGTTCTGGGATGACACATCATTTCTCTACCCCTTTCCCAACCCTCCTGCATAGCATTCTGGGGCATTGCAATATGTAAATGTAAATGTGTTTCGATTTATATAGCGCACTTTAACCCAGGGGTCCCAAGGCGCTTGCTTAGGGAACCCGTCCTGGTATTCCCCTGTGAGATATCCCGGCCGGGTATCCACAAGGTGAAAGCCAGGCATCCCGCCGCGAGGGGCCGTAGTGGAGATTAAGCAAGCTATTGCCCAGAGTCGCAGAGTGTGACCCCGTGAGTCGAGTAGGCACAGGAGCGAGAATTGTCGACTCCGTGGAATTTTTGAGCCCAAGACCCGCCGAGGCGGGGAATCAAACCCTGGTCCACGGCCGATCTCAGCTTCCGGGTCTGCCGCCTCTAACCACTGAGCCACGCTTCTCCAATATGGCAGAACACTTTTCCCCCTGGTCGGAGCTCCAGGCTCGACACTGAGATGTGTCTATGATAATGGACAAACTTTCCCTCGTGGCCATTCCAAAACAGTTCTGGGGTAGCTTCCTGTCTCGCTTTTTTTGGAGCAAAGCTGGATAGAGTGACAAAGTGAAAGGAGCAGGCTTGGTGTCGGAGACATCTACTTGTGACAGGGAAGGCATCTTAGAAGTTAATCCAATTACTGGACACAAACCTCAGGCTATCATATCAAGGTAAGGCCGTCACATGACCACAGGAGCCATGTAGCTGCTAGGTGATGTTATGTTATGTTATGTTAATAACTTTTATTTGGCGCACAGCTGCCCCAGCGAAGGGGCGTCCTGGCGCCTGATCAAGTGCCACAACATAACAGGAGGAGCTGAGAAAGAAGAATCAGTTAGCAGAGGCAAACAGGTGAGTTTTGATGGCGCGTCTGAAAAGAGTTAGGCTATTTAGGGCACGGATGTGGACAGGAAGGGAATTCCATAAATCAGCCGCCAGAATGCGAAAAGAGCGTCCTCCCATCCTACTCAGTCTGAATCTTGGCTTAATCGCCAGATGGTAAGATTCAGACCTGAGGGACCGCGCAGGGACATACGGAGAGATGAGGCCCGCAAGGGCGGGAGGGGAGGAAAGCTTCAGGATCTTAAATGTCAGACAGAGAGCCTTAAATTTGATTCTCTGTCTGACCGGAAGCCAATGAAGGGAGGTCAGAACGGTGGAGACGGAGCATCGTCTCGGAAGGCCCACAATGGCCCGCACAGCGGCGTTCTGCACCCTCTGAAGCCGAGTAGCCTCAGCCTGATTGACTCCAAGCAGCAGGGCGCTCCCATAGTCCAATCGGGAGAGGATGGAGGCCTGAACCACCAGTTGCCGCGTGGGGGGGGGTCGAAGAATTTGAGGACAGGTCTCAGTCCTCGCAGAATACCAAAACAGGTAGCTGCTGTCTTCTTTGTATGGCTGGTAAAAGAGAGGTTGGAATCCAGCCAGACCCCCAGATTTTTAACTTCGGCCGCTGGAATAGGAGACACCCCCAATTCGGGAGGCCACCACTGGTCTCCCCAAAGTTCCGCCTGTTTCCCTAAAATCAGGACCTCGGTTTTCTTCGCATTAAGCTGTAGGCAGTTGTCACGCATCCAATTAGCCACAGCTATAAGTCCTGCACGGAATCTGGGCGCATTCACCTCAGGGTCCCCACTGAGTGTCGTCGGCGTACGATGTCATGGTAAGGCCACATTGCCTGACGACAGCGGCCAGCGGTTTCACATACAGATTGAACAGTGTGGGGCTTAAAGCAGAGCCCTGAGGGACTCCCAGACCCAAAGGATGGAAAGAGGACTGGCCAGGTGGAATAGCTACTTTGAAAAACCGGTCCGAGAGGAAAGAGCGGAACCACTGAAGAGCCTTCCCAGCGATACCTACCTCCTCCAAGCGCCGCATCAAGATGTCATGAGACACCGTGTCGAACGCGGCGCTCAGGTCTAACAAAAGGAGCGCCGCAGTCTGCCCAGCATCCAGCACAGACCGCAGATGTTCGGTCATAAAAAGCAGGGCCGTTTCAGTACTGTGCTGCGAGCGAAACCCATTTTGACTCTCGTCAAGAATATTATTACGCGAGAGATGGGCAGACAGGATGGAATTCACATGTGCCTCAGTGACCTTAGCGGTCCAAGGCAGGAGGGAGATAGGCCGGTAATTCTCCGGGAGCAAGGGGTCAAGGTTGGGTTTCTTCAAAATAGGGCTGACCACAGCGTGCTTCCAGGAGGGAGGGACCATGCCCTCACTGAGGGAGAGATTAACCAGGTCCAAGATGGGCTCACGACAAAAGGGCGGGAGGAGAGTAAAGACCTCCGGCTTCAGCGGGTCTAAGGGGGAACCAGATTTAATTTTGAGGCTAAGAGTGTTGAATACCTCGTTAGACATGGCCGGCAAGGAGGATAGAGTTTCAGATACCGAGACCTTCACAGAACTAGGAGCATCCCCGGAAGCAGATGGTATGAATCCTCGGTAAATTGTCTGCACCTTCTCGACGAAAAAGGATGCCAAACTTTCACAGTGCGAGTCCGTGCAGATTTCACGCGAGGTAGCCCATTTCCCCATCAGGTCTTTAAGTACCTTAAAGATTAACTTGGAGGGGTTGGGGCTATTGGAGAACTCAGCTGCGTAATAAGCAGCCCGGGTTTGGCAGATAGCTCTGTGGTAGGTCTTGAGCTGGGCAAAGTACAGCGATTTAAGCATGGGACCAAAGGATTTCCTCCAGGCCCTCTCAGCTTGCCGGCAGGTTCTCTTAAGCTCGGCAAGAGTCTCATTGTACCAAGGGCTGCGGGTCTTAGCGTGACATTTAGACCAACGGAGGGGTATAAGAGAATCGAGGGCAGTGAGGACCCAGTTGCAAAACTGATCATATCCCTGTTCCACATTCTGTAATGTGCCTAAAGGCTGTGCCTCCAGTATCTTAACAAACTCCTCCAGCTTGAGTTTACGCCAATTGCGCTTAAGGATCTGTTTATCCACAGGTTTAAGTTGTGGGTTATCTAGGGGACATGACACTTCAACCAACATATGGTCCGACCAACCCACCGCCATCGGGTCAGATGTTCTAGCCCGGCCAAGGGTGGTGAAGAAGGGATCAAGTATATGGCCTCCTATATGGGTGGGAGAGGTGACTAGTTGATTGAATTGCAGTGCTTCAAGGTCCGCTAGCAAGGTGCTGATGGATAAAGATGATGTCTGGTCAAAATGTATGTTTAGGTCACCTACGATGTTAAAGTTAGCACAACTAGTAATCCGTGAACTAACCACATCTACTAGGGATGGTTGAATGCTTACAAGCATTAGGCAGACAAATGGTAACTTTTTAAAAGTGCCTTTTGCTTAATAGGTAAACTAAATTCAATCACCTTTAAATTGGATTTTGAAAAGCTATATTCAATTATATTAGTTATAAAGCTGCTCCCAATCCAAATTAGCATGTATTGAACATAACAATGTAGCTCTGTATTAGTCTATGGAAGCAACCAGCCTTGCTACAGTAAAAGTATATTTCAGGGTTATTTCACTGCAAGGACATGTTCAACATTAATTTCTACAAGCCCTTCTTTTAAATATTATAGACCTTGCCTTTATGTTAAATAAGGTATAATTAATAGTGACATATTCATATTTAAAAGGAGGGTTTAGGCATGTCAAAAGGGGTTGTTTTAACAGGTCGAAATTGCAGTTTAAAACTGCCAGAGTGTAATATGATAGACTGTAGCCGAGTTGTACTGATTAAAGATGGTTTATTGAAGAATTATCAGGTAAAATCATATAATAATTAAAACCTCACCAGGAGCAGCTCTCTTGCTGCTCAGCCCTCGCTTCCAACTGTCATCCATCCACCAGGCATCCCACACATTCTATATTACCTCACACACTCCAACATTCCACCATTCAAATACATAGGCTGAGCAGCAAGACAGGTTAGTGAGAAGGGGACATGGTATCCAAACCAGGATAACACACAGGGGATGGTAATCCTATAATTGGTTCACTTCATGACCAATTTGGCATAAAAACATTTAGCTTCTTATTGAATGCTGTACTATACATAGTAAATACAGTCCCCCATAAAAAAAAATAAAAAAAACAAAGTAGACACCGTTGTCGGGATGAAGGACTGAGATCATAATAGGATGTAGGTTTAATTACTTGTAAAATAATGCAGGTCTTTAGATGAGGTGAAATTAATCCATGAACTGTGGAATAACTTACTTGAAGCTGCTGCTCACCATATACTATCTGAAGCGAAAATCAGAGAAATCTGCCTCAAGAAGATGAAAATTATAATGTCCATTGGTGAATTTTGAAGTGCCTGACTGAAATAAGTAATCAATTAGCATGAGCCACGTTGAAATGAACGTGTTATATATTTTTTTTTTCTTTTTTTTTTTTGGAAAACCTTTATTTGTAGAAAAAGTACACCGCTATTCAGCCATACATCCCGGAGGCCAGGCAGCATCGAGGTAGCAGGTAAGGTTGTGTACAATACTATATGCAGAAGCAATCAGGTTTAATTTTCAAATAATGTCGAACTTAGAAATAAATAAACCAAGGAATAAGAAGGCCTCAAAGGCCAGGAGAAAGAAGTGTGCATTAAGCACGAAAGAAAGTTAAAGAGGAAGAAGGTAGGCTGAGGACGGTACAGAAACAGCGGACTTGTGTAGCGGGAGGGGGTCGAGGGCCGCACACCCAAGACAGCACACAATTATAATGACAACAGTAAGGCATGTGGGAGGTAGCACACCAGGATAACCTATCTGGAACCACGGGTAAGGGGCACTACGGGGAAAGCTGGACATCGGAGTCAATCTCCACAGGGGGGGTCGCAAATATCACCTCTATAGGAGTTCCAAGCACCCCACACAGACCTCCACATTCTGGGTTTGCCTCTGGCCACATACACCGTCTTCTCACGCAGCATGCACCAGTCCATATTGGTTTCCCATAAGCTGAGCGAGGGAGGAGCAGGCGCACCCCATTTCTGGGCGATGTCTCTCTTGGCCACCATGTTGCCCAAGGTGACCCAACGGGTCTGGGCAACGCTGTAATCGTTCGGGCACCAAATATTGAGGAGGCATCGCCGGGCCTCAGC
This sequence comes from Lissotriton vulgaris, assembly GCF_964263255.1. Taxonomy (NCBI): domain Eukaryota; kingdom Metazoa; phylum Chordata; class Amphibia; order Caudata; family Salamandridae; genus Lissotriton; species Lissotriton vulgaris. The sequence continues at coordinate 2,122,439,261 of NC_141687.1, read as the reverse complement.
CGGTAGGGCCACACCAGTCACCTCTTCCATCACCTCATGCACTCGCGTCCAATACCGGGCAACTCCAGGACATTCCCATATGATGTGCATGAAGGTCGCAAGCATACCGCATCCCCGCCGGCACAGACCGTCCGTTGAGAGCCCCATATGTATGAGTCTGGGGCCGGTGACATACACCCTGTGTAGTATCTGCAACTGAACAAGGCGGAGCCGTGCTGATATGGCCACCTCTCTAGGGGAGGAGACCGCCGACTGCCACTCCTCGTCGTCCACCTCTATGCCATCAGTCACCCAGTGCTCTCTCAATCGCTCAAGCAAATCAACTCTCACATTAATTAGCTTCTTGTACGTTAGGGAGATAGTGCTGTCCGGCATGTGCCCGTCCAGCACCCGATCCTCCAGGGGCGATGATTCGGGGATCGCCTCCCCCTCCGATATATGGGGGGAGAGGGCATGGCTAAGCTGGGCGTGTCGGAAATATTCCGTCGCCGCCAGTTGGAACTCAGATTGTAGCACCTCAAACGACTTGACCCTTCCCCTTGCCACCATGTCCCCAACCTTAGATATCCCAATGGTGTCCCATCTGTCGAAGCCCTTAGTGTGCCACAGCTTTCCCAGTATGTCTGAGTCATACAGTGGGGTGGCCATGGTAACCCTATCTTTCCAGCCCAAGGTGTCAGTGACTGCACGCCATATATGCACCATCGTCTTAGTGGGGCCCGTCAGCTTCCGATCCAGAGACCTGGAGTATAATGCTCTATAATAGTTCCCGTCACCCACGAGCCACCGATCCATGGCGTAGCCCGGGTTGGTCGCCGGGCCGTAGAGGCCATGGTTGATTGCCGCGAGCTGGGACGCCCAGTAGTAGCGTCGCACATCAGGCAGGGTGATACCCCCATCATAGCATGGTATGGTCAGCTTGACCAACGAGATTCGTGGTCTACCGTCCCACAACAGCGCTCGCTGCAAGGATTCGATCTCCCCGAAGTATTTAGCTGGCACGGGATCCTGGGTATTCTGCAGAGCGTAAAGGAAGCGAGGCAGCGCCATCATTTTAAACAACGCAGCTCTGCCCATCAGGGAGATCGGTAGCTTCTTCCAACCCTCGACGTCCCGGCGCAGCCGCACCAATGGTGGAAGTAGATTGTGCAAATATCGGGCTCGGGAGTCCCGCGACACGTAAATGCCCAAGTACCGGAAGCCTTGCTGGGCTATCTGTATTGAGCACCCACGGGGGAGGCGCGGAGTGTTACCACACAACGTGTACAAAGAGGACTTAGACCAGTTGATCACCAGGCCCGAGTGGGCCCCAAAGGTCCCCAACAGGTCAAAAACTACAATGAGCGAGCGGCAGGGAGAGGTAAGATACAAGAGGATGTCGTCCGCGTAAAGCGACACCCGGTCCTCGAAACCTGGGGACCACGTTATCCCAGAGACATCGGGGTGCGTCCTGATCCAAGCCGCCAGAGGCTCAAGCGCCAGGGCGAACAGGAGCGGCGAGAGCGGGCATCCTTGTCTAGTGCCCCTGTGCAACGCAAAGGAGGCCGACAACCGACCATTAACAGCCACATTAGCCAGCGGAGCAGAGTACAGCAGCCGGACCCAACCAATGTAAGCGGGTCCAAACCCCAACTTGGCCAGGACTGCCCATAGGTAATTCCACTCCAGCGAGTCGAAGGCCATAGTGGCATCAAGGGAGGCGAGAACTGCGGGTTCACGAAGCAGATGAGCACGTGCCATGACCGCGTGGAGCCGTCTCAAGCTGAGCGCCGTATTCCGGTGCGGTATGAAACCAGACTGGTCCGGATGAACCAGGTCCGAGATCACTCCCACTAGCCGGTTGGCCAACAGTTTGGCCAGGATCTTGGGTTCTGCGTTCAAAAGTGAGATGGGTCTGTAGGACCGGCATAAATCACGCGGTTTTCCCTCCTTGTGTATCACCACAATGGTGGCGAGTCGTTGGTCGAGGGGGAGTTCTCCTGCCTCGCGGGCTTCAAGGAACATATTCAACAAGGGTGTGGCAAGTGTGTCGGCCTTGAGTTTATAAAGCTCAACCGGGATGCCGTTGGGTCCCGGCGCTTTGCCAGAGCGCAACGACCGGATCGCCAAGGCCAACTCATCCACGGTCAGGTCCCGATCCATGTCGTCTCGTTCGAGATCTGAGAGGCAGGGAAGTTCGATGTCTTCCAGAAGGGAAGCCGAAACAGACTCCAGGAGGGGATTCGCGGAGGTATAGACCCCTTCAAAATATTCTGCGAAGGACCCAACTATAGCCGCCGGGTCCGTCAGGGACAGGCCAACCGCACCCACCAACTCTGGGACCACCCGGGACGCGAGCTCCCGTCTATCCAACCACGCCAAGAGCTTGCCCGCCTTGTCTCCCGAGTCATATATCCTGCCCTGTTGCTCCCTGCTCAAGGCTTTGGCCGCGTCAGTGGCAGTCGCCCGGAGTTCGGACTGTTTGAGGGAGAGAGCGTGAAGTAGGTCGGGAGACGGGCCCAGCGCCAGTTGGGAGTCTAAGTCAGCGAGATCAGACTCCAGCCGCACCACCTCCTCATCCCGTCGACGGCGGGCCTCCGCAATCAGGGAGAAGGCCTCGCCACGAAGCACGGTTTTAAAGGCCTCCCAAAGGGAGACGGCAGAGTCAACGGAGCCAGTATTCTCGGCAAAGTACCGATCCATAGCTTTAGCCAGGAGCGCCCTGGTCTTCGGGTCGCGGAAGTACCATGGGTTAATGGGAGCCACCCGCGAGGACGCGGGTATCTGGAAGTCAAAAGAGACCCACACCGGGGAATGATCCGAAATGCCCCTAGCCAAGAGACGCGCGGTGGACACAGACTGCGCCTGGGCAGCCGGGGTGAGGACGTAATCTATTCTAGAAAGGCTACCGTGGGCACCCGAGAGGAAGGTGTACTGCCGCTGGGTGGGGTGTAACAATCGCCAGCAATCAACCATCCCCATGGAGCTCAGAAAATCAGGTAGCCAGGACTGAGAGGGACGCAGGTCTCTGGATGGGAAGCGGTCCAAGTCTCCCGAGACTATGGAGTAGAAATCACCACCCACGAGCAACAATCCCTCGGGGAGACCTAAAATGGCGCCACCCAGATCCCTGAAAGTAGTCTCCTGCAGCCCCGGGGGAACATAAACCGAAACCAAAACTAGCGTGCGGCCCTCCCATTTGCCCACCACAGCCACATATCTGCCTCTCTCATCAGCAAGCACAGACTCCACCTCCAACGGGAGGGACATGCGCACCATGATACCCACCCCTCTGGATCCCGAGGAGAACCCCGAATGTGCCACCATTTTGAATCCACGTCTATTCAATGCTTTACAGGCGTGACCCACTAGATGGGTCTCTTGCAGAAAAACCACATCCGGCGAACATCGCTTGAGCATCTGCAACACGACACCCCTTTTAATGCGGTCCCCCAACCCGTTCACATTCCAGCTCAACAAGTTAAGAGATTTACCCCCCATCATCAAGGACGTTCCGCCCCTCCCCCCCACCCGCAATGGCGCCCACAATGATAACATATCAGTCCAATAGTTCCTCAGCCAGAACAAAGAGTAAAACATGGAAAGAAGTTGAAAAAACACACCCCAACTACCCACCACCCTGCACCCCTGCATTAGACTATAATCCACCCCAACTAGCAGTGTGCCTGTCGCCCCTTAACTGATCTACAAGAAGCCCACAGAGGAGAAAGGAGGCATCCCATCCCCCCGTCATCCCCCATATTATTTACAAAACGAGTCAAACCAATAGCAGCAGTGTCTGAAGTCGATGCCCCTTACGGCAACCCAGCTCTCAGAAAGTCAAGTGATTAAGCAATTATTCCTGTGCTTCCGCGCCTCCGGTGGTCTCCTCCGTCTGGTCAGCCGGTTCATGTCGCTCCTGGGGCAGGGTATCAAGCCAGTGTCCCACCTCATCTGGGAAGTCAAAAAAGAAGGTCCGGTGGTCACGCTCGATGCGGAGTTTGGCAGGATAGAGCATGGAGTAACGCAGGCCCATCTCCCTCAGTCTCCGTTTCACTCCCGTAAAGCTCTGGCGCTTTTTCTGGACAGCCTGAGTGAAATCCGGGAAGAAGTTCACATCAGAGTTCTGGAAGCGTAGAGGGCCCGCGGTCCTCGATGCCTGCAGGATAGCGTCTCTATCCCTATAGTTGAAGAGCCTTGCGATGATAGGGCGAGGGGAGGCGCCCGACTTCGGCGGCCCACCCGGTACCCTGTGGGCCCTTTCCACTGAAAAGAACTTACTTAGGCCCCCCGGCGCCAAGTTCTTAACCACCAGGTCCTCCACAAAGAGTTCAGTCGAGTCCTCTTCGGCCTTCTCCGGCACCCCGGTGATGCGAACGTTTTGGCGCCGCGCACGACCTTCAAGCTCGTCCAGTCGACGCGCCAGCAATCCATTCGCCATCTTCAGGTCACGCACCTCCGTCTGGATATCGGATACATCAGTGACCAGGCTAGAAGTCTTGAGATCCAGCGATTTCACCCGGTCGTTAGTCTTCCCGAGGTCGGTCCTGATGAGGTTTAACTCAATCTTCAGGGAGTCAACCTTGCTGGACAGTTCCTCGCGGAGAGTGTGCATCTCCGTCTTCACCCCCGTTATCGCACCCATAACGTCCCGAAGTGTTATTTCAGAGTCGTCCGGCGATTCATCCCTTCTTGAGTCTTTAGTGCGGCCCGACAGTCCCGGTGATCCCTTAGACTGGGAAAATCGCTCCGGAATGGTGGATTGGGACTGGGATGGTTTTCTGTTGACCCGCTGAGACTTGCCTTTGTCCGGGTCACCTCTGCCCGCCATGTTGGCACTCACGGGCCGGGCGGTCAACAGGGGCGAAGAAGCTTCGTATAGTATGCACGATGCACACAACAGTGTTGCCAAGGTCCGTTGTCGAGGCCGTGCAGCAAGGCGCTCAGATATCAGAGGCACTCATCGGGGGGACGAAGCGCAGGCAGGGAGGCACCATGTGAGGACACCGCCGTACCCCTCGACGGTCGCCAATGACGCGGGCGGAGCCTCCGGGGTCCGTCGAGCTAACTGAGTCCAGGAATGTCAGATTTTCATTCCGAAAGCGGGTGCCGCATCAGGACCGGCTTAGCAGTCGATTCCCACAATCGTGGGACAGGATGGGTAGCAGGATTATTGCGGAGGATCGGGAGGTCTTCGGAGCTCCGAGCTCACGCGGCCATCTTGGTCGCCGGCGAAGCTCCTCCCGAACGTGTTATATTTAATTATTATCAATTAGCGTGCGCATCGCTGAAGTAAGACGCGCTTTATATAATTAAATAAAGATTAGCGTGCGCTTCGCTGAAATGAGGCGCACTGTGCTTAATAAACAGGAGCGCGTAAACATAGATCGAAATCCGGCGTCTTCAACTTAAAATGGCGGCACGTTGGACACGTAACACCGGATGGCTCAAGGAGCACAGAAGTACTCCAACGTTGCTCCGCATAGACAAGACGTCATAGCTTCTGGAGAAGCAACGCAACGATGACCCGATGGACAATGACATGGAGGTGAGTCTGCGCATTCTCGGAGTGTGCGTGTGCGGCAGGCAGCTCAAGCATAGTTTTAAAATGAACAGCGGCGGTTCAACTGCCGACATGAAGGAAATTTCCCACCCTCGTCGCCAAATGTAATATGACAGACTGTAGCCGAGTTGTACTGATTAAAGATAGTTTATTGAAGAATTATCAGGTTAAATCATATAATCATTAAAACCCCACCAGGAGCAGCTCTCTTGCTGCTCAGCCCTCTCTTCCAACTGTCATCCATCCACCAGGCATTCCACACATTCCATATTACCTCACACACTCCAACATTCCACAATTCAACTACATAGGCTGAGCAGCAAGACAGGTTAGTGAAAAAGGGACATGGTATCCAAACCAGGATATAACCCAAACAGAAAACTGCTTGTAAACGATGCACTATACACACATCCCCGCAGGGTATTCTATCAACCACACTTGTCTCTAGTTTCAACTATTGTAACAATGATTTCAATCAAGACGCGCGGGACCAAGGGTGGGAGACTAACACTCGGGTTAGCGTGGTACTAAACGTTATGTGTATTCATTGCAGAGATAGAACACAAGGAAGAGGACTACTTGATGCTTTTCACCTTGGGGAACAAGAGTCATTTGTAGAGGTAGGCGGCGGTTGGTTTTAGCTCTACACAGTTGTGTATGTTTTTGTTTAGAATGACATGGTCCGGTGCATTAGTTACCTCATTAGTTACCTCAGTGTTTTATTATCCAGGAACAACTTATGAAACACAGCGCAGTAGTTTACGACATTAAGACAGGTACAATTTTGGACACATTTTTGGATTTGTGTGCAGTGTCACACGTGGTGAATTTTAGTTTTAAGCACAGTGGTGGAGGCAATACTTAGTTGGCACTCATTTTGACAAACTTGCAAACAATGAGAACTGATTTTACGGTGGAGCGTGGGGTTCCCACATTGACGATTCTGATTATCATTGTTGTATTTGTTTAGAGCATCCCCTGACGAAGGTATTGCTATACCGAAATGCATTGGGAGCTACTGAAAAGATGTATGTACATGAAGTATTGTACCAAGATTGAAGAATCAATATCAAGACAAGAAAACTTCGATTAAACAAAAGATGTTCTTCATCCGATTGGTTTTCTGTTGTTGTTTGAAAAACTAAAAAACTGTTTGTTTATAATTTGATTGAAATCATTGTTACAATAGTTGAAACTAGAGACAAGTGTGGTTGATAGAATACCCTGCGGGGATGTGTGTATAGTGCATCGTTTACAAGCAGTTTTCTGTTTGGGTTATATGTTATGTTACTGACTTGAGCCAGTCAGATCAAACGATAGCACCTAAAAATAAGGACCACTAGATTCGCTCATATTAAAGGAGTGCAGGGTGTCAAACCTCACATACAGATCCAAACCAGGATAACACACAGGGGAAGGTAATCTGTGTGCGGCTACCAGTCTGCTCACAACAGTAGTCTCTCATGTGCAGACTGCATGCAAGCACTCACACGTGTTAATGTATAACCAGCACCGTACCGCTTACCCTAGTTGTGCTGCAGTAGCCATGTCTTTAAAGACAAAAACTGGTGATAAGTTCCATCCAAATAACATTAAAATACCCAAGTGAGACTAATTTAGTGAGACTCACCCACAGTAAAGGTCAAAACCAGCTGCTCCAAAGGAAAAAAACCTCTCTGATTAAATGGCCGGAACCAATCTGCAACACAACTGCAAAACTATTTGGGAATTCAGTGATTACACCCAGGCTGGATCGACTTACTTCCAGACTGATCTGTCGAGTGCTGGTTGTCCAAAACAGAGCAGATAGGCTGATACTCCTTATCAGCAATCCATTAACTCCCATTAGAAGAGGCTGCATTGGTTTCTGGTTCTTAATGCATTCACTTTAAATACCTGTTAACTTCAACAAGAAGAGCCCACTCTATTTGAGGGACAGGCTCATTCATTATCATCCAAATAGAGCCTTGTGCTCCTCCAACATATTGTAGTTAAAAAGACCAAAGGTACGCAGATCCAGAAAGGCAGGACATTATTGCTCAGTCTATGCTTCCATACTCTGCAACAAGTTACCTTTTTAGGTTGAGCTATTTATAGCTCTGAACTATTGCAGGGGAAAAAACACTCTTGAACAAGCAAATTCCTCCCCGGATTCCATGCAGTTCATGTGAGAAATGCGCGTGCACGGAAATCCGCTCCCCCACCAAGCAAGCCAAGAACATCAAAGCGACCGGCCGCTTTGAGTCCATTTGCCACCAGCCATTTCACGAGCTCCGCAGGTCATAAACAGGACCATCTGCTCGTGAATGCTGGCATGCTTGCCCAGCCCCCCCACAGCGCTCCTGGCACATGCATTCTTTTGGTTCAAATTTGCTGCTCAGAAAGCCAACCAACTCAGTTGCTTTCTGTAAATCGAACTTTATTTAGAAGGGGTTTTGAAAGTAATTTTTTTTTAAATATCATATATGACACATTAGAAAAAGTTACATTCTGTTTCTTTATAAACTTCTGGAAAGTCTGGTTTATGTTTTCCTATTTAGCGTTCATTTTACATTTTCTCATGTTTTATTTGACATTTCATTGACATTTGTCAGGCAAAACTCAACAAGTATTATTTTTTGGCGCCCGCTCTTTATTTTTTTCCACCACTGCAGTTCACCGTAACTGCATTCACTTCTTCACATTTTTCCTTCCGGGTTTCACCCTTGTAAAGCTTACGCGACTTCCATCTTTCACCCACGCTCACACTGGGAATGGCCGTTCAAGCGGGCATGATTTCAGCACTGGTAAGCCCCTGTTGCTTTAACACGGACAACTTAGAATTAGCAGCGCTTTGACACATGGGCTGATACATTTTTATTTCTGTCCAGCTGTTCCCAAAGTGTTTGATATACCATCGATCAGAATAATACCTGTGAAAGCACTGCGTTGGTAAGTTTGCATGTTTCACAACAGGCATTTGACTTTACCGCTCTCGCTCTGGATTTCACCTTTTAGGGTTCCTCACTTGTATTTCCAACTATCGCCGTGAATTTTACAGATGTAACTTCATAACTCTCCTCTTTTTTCATCCGACTCCACAGCACTTTTCAATTAAACTTTATTGATGCATGTCCACCATATCACTTGTTGAATCTTCGACTCTCGGGAACGTCGTGACGTTTTTATTTTTACTTTTGAGGGAACTTCACTCAATCCTTTGATCCACTCTACTGGTTTTATTGTACTTTTTTATTAAAAATTTCACAGCTCGTGTTCACCCCATTACTCACCGGAATGTATTCACCGAGTCTACTTGCTAGGGGACTTTCTGTTCACTGCTACCAGGGCCTATTGGATGTCAAAAATTCACCACTTCTTGTCACACACGGCACCTGTCGTATTTATGCTGCGCTTTACATTTTGAAATTCCATGCGCAAAATTACCAACACAGTTCCATAATATTTGGGTCCCCACTTTCGCCGCCCACCACGGAGGTATGAGAAACCATGAACTTAAACAATTACACCGTCAGTGCTGGTGGGTACAGTTTTAAACTTAACGCGATACATACACTTTCGCACAAGGCAACCTTCGCCTTTAGTGAATACTTGTCAAAAAGCCCTTTCAAAATGATTTTACGTTAAAGTGCGCCTGGACCAAATTAAAGGTTGGGTAAGAAGCTCAGCAGTAAAAAAGAAGCAAATGACACCACTTTGAGGTAGCTGTTCTGCTAAATAAATATTATTTTATTCATTCATGGACTGTGGACGGGCACCTGGCGGTGAAGCTCGGGCATTTTGCATTTTGCATTTTTTGGATGACACACAGGTCTATATGTGGAGCCTTTAAGGATTGGAAAAGCTGCAGAAAGAACTTGGTAGCGTTTATGATAAATTATTTGCTGTGGAACAGGGACGAAGCTCACTAAGTGTGCGCTAGACACTGTAGCTTGCTGCTGCTCTTCTTCAGACAAACGGCGAGGTAGAGAAAAACATCAATGCCATCCCTTGATAAGATATGCACCCACCACAGTGAGGCACGTTGTAAACACCCCTCAAGACATAGTGAACCTGAAAGGAAGTACTTTGAAATGGTAAGTATTTTTCACAAAATAAATATACTGTTGATGAGCAACAAGGCAGAGGGAGAAGTGGAAATATTCATCCTTGAGGTCAAGAAACTTCATAAAATTCCCCTGTTGAAGGAAGAGGATGATGTCCTGCAGGGTTGTCACGCAAAAATGTTCTGGGATCAAGTAGAGGTTGAGAGGTCGAGGTTGGGCCCAAGACAGCTTCCTTCTTTGGGGTGAGTAAGTAGAGAGAAAAGACACCGCTCCTTTGGTCTTTTGGAGGGCACCCTCTAAATAGAGTTATTCTGTAGGAGGACCTGCACTTCTTCCAGATGAAGGGAGAGGTATGTGTTATTTGCTGAGAGTGTGTGTATGAGGTGGTGATATTGGGAGGGATTGTGTGTAGTTCACGGCAATGACTGTGTTGGAGTAAGATTAGGACCCATTCGTCAGAGAGGGAGAGAAAGTTGTGTATTCTTCCTCCCAACAGGTGATGTGTGATAAGTGGGAGGTGGAACAGTCAGTGTTTGGAGGTGGCAGCTCCCTTTCTGGAGCCACTTTTGTCCATACCTCTATTGTACCCAACTCTTGGCTTGCTGGTAGGGCTGCTGCTTCAGAAAGGAGACCCTGTACAGAGTGGGCTGAGAGTGCCCACAGACTTTGTATCTTTTATAATCTTCTCTTGCATCTCCTCAATCTGTGGCCAGAAAAAGAGCTCCACATCAAACTGGAAATTGAGGAGATGTTGCTAGACATTGACCTTGAACACGGAGATACAAAGCCAGGTGTCTCGTCTAAGTATGAAGTTGGTATTGGTGCCCCATAGGATGTTTCTGCAGCATCCAACACAAAGCAGATGCTGGCCTTGGAGATCCATCAATTGGGGGTTGATAACGCAACACAAGGAGATGATGGATGGAACTATATAATAGGGCGCAATTAGAGGAGATGTAAGACCCTTTCAGCATGTCTGAAAAGTTTCAGAGCTTCGTCCATCATCTCCTTGTGTTTGCTTTGTTCGCCCTAAGTTGGCAGGTTATGCCCAGACCTGGGTCCCTTGCTCACTTTGCCACTGGATTCAAGCTAGCCTGGCTGATGAAGGGTGTTACCCAGAAATCGGTCCCAGGATATTTGTTTCCGGTTTAGGGAAGACCTGGCTTGGCAGTTCGGGCTGGACTGTTCCCATGAGGCACATGGTTAAGAGTGATTTGCATATAGCTGGGTTTGAACTGAGGTGGCGAACTGAGCTAAAGAATGAAGATGGATTCAACCCAGATCTGTGACTGGGGGTGAGTGTCTGAAAAGTTTCAGAGCTGCGTCCATCATCTCCTTGTGAGTGCTTTGTTCACCCTAAGTTGGCAGGGTATGCCCAGACCTGGGTACCTTGCTCACTTTGCCACTGAATTCAAGCGAGCCTGGCTGATGAAGGGTGTTACCCAGAAACCGGTCCCAGGATGCTTGTTTCAGGTTCAGGGAAGACCTAGCTTGGCATTTGGAGCTGGACTGTTCCCAGAAAGATGAGGAATAATCTTCGTAGTTGGCCATTAGGTAGCAATTAATTTCAAGACCACATAGTTTATTTAAGGCATCACAGTGAGTTTGTGATTGATCATTATGCCCAGACTTTTTGCCACCAAATTAGATGTAGAAACTGGTCCCAAATCCCTTGGCCAGTAGCGCTCTGACCAGATGTCTGAATGACTACAGAAGACAACTTCTTTTGTCTTCTTTAGTTTTAGGAAGTTTGTTTTCATCCACCCATATATAAAATGCATAGAGTCTTGAAAACTATATTGGAAGGGCTCTTCCTTCTCCAGACTCAATATAATCTGGGAATCTTTATAATTAAAAATACGACAGCCTCTTCTATTTAGTTCTGTAATCAGTAAGTAATAATACTTTTTTTTGATTTATAAAAAATCATAAAAGGTTGGAGCTTACTGCCATTTAGTCAATATTTACATTTTAAAACAGCACAAGATCAATTTCAAGTCAAAGTAAAACAAAGAGGAGAAATAAATGAATAAAGAATGTAAAATTACACAGGCTTTTCAGAAAGAGATCTGAAGGGTAAAATGTAACTTAGGGAAATATGGTAAGTTGGATCAGGGTACACTTTTGTGAAAGGAATTCGAATACTGGGGCATGGAAACAGAAGTCCATTAGGAAACTGAGGGGTACACTTTTATGACATGAATTGAGTAACTAGGGAGTGGGGACTGAAAAGTCCGTTGAGGGAATAAAAGTGAGTCCATGGCCGGCTGTGTCCAGACCTGTTATCCTGAGATCTCTTTAATTGCTGCCTTGTTTCCCAGCTCTTGAGCGGCGTGCTCCAGAAATTTTATAGTATTACAAGATAATTTTATCCAAGATCCACTGAGGCATATAATGACGGCCGCCCTACAGGTTCTCACCTGGGCACCTCTTAAAAGTGGTAACAAAAACACTTTCCTTAGATTCTGAAGTGCAGGGCATATGCATATTAAATGCAGTAGTGACTCTGCACAATTGTCATAAAGGCGACAGTCGGAAGTTGGCCACAACCGTAGCCATTTAGGGGTGAGATCTTTGCTCGCAAAGCAGACCAACCTTAACAGGCTTAGTTTATTTTTGTAATAGTCCCTGAAGCAGTCTTGCAAATATGGATGAGGTTGCAAGTGGGTGGCAGAACGATCCAGGCGTGGCTTTTGCCAGCCACTGCAGCTTTGTCCATTAGTAGTGACACTTGTTTGATTGCTTTGTTAGTTAGCAATTTGAAAGCAGTATAAGTCATAGGTGCCAGCCAGGATTTTTCCAGTACTAATGATTGAAGCGCTTGCCTGAGGGACTTGTATGTAGAATTGGGAAGTCCTGCCTGTTTTTCCACTTCCAGCCAGCACAGATGAGCCAGGGAATGATCTTCTGCGTCCCTCATTCGCCAGTAGTATTTGACAAGGGTTCCTTGTCTTGCCGGAAGCTGATTTGTAAGACCGTATTCCAAACGTATTTGGGATTGCGAAATATAACGCGGGATTGAAAAAAGATTTTTAAACAGGCTGGATTGAGCGAGGTTTAGCACTGTGGAGTCCCGGGTTGCCATCATCTCAGAGCCGTATGTAAGCGATGGCAAGAATTTGGCAGCTATGATCTTTAATAAGTGGGCAGTGGAATTTCCGCATAGGTGTTTTTGGACTGTTTTAAAGGCAAATAGGAGTTGTTTAGCTTTTGATTTCCCCTGCTCCAAGTGCTGTTTGTATAGTTGATAGTCCAGTGAGATGCCCAAGTATTTGAATTGATTTACCTGAGTGAGTACGGTGGAGTTTATATTCCAGACAAATTTTTTTCTTTTCTTGCGAGAGCCAGAGAAACCTAAGACATTGGTTTTTGTAAGATTTATTGTCAGTTGTGCATTCGAGAGGTACCACGCAAGCTTAGAGATCATACATTGTAGGCCGAGAGGAGTTTGCGACAGTAACACGATGTGAAAATTAAATTTTGGCCATGATGTGTTCCCTAGCGCGTACCCCACCGACTCCATGTATCAGCTTAAAGTGCATGTAACTTCCCTCCTGTGCCAGCTATGAAGACGCAAATACATTTGCGTCCACCGTTAACTTGTCCTCTTTCAGAAGCACCATGAATGGATTATATGGTCCGTTCCTAAGTATGCTATGCCAACGTCTTTTTGTAGTACACTTTTCATGTATTCCTGCTCTAGTCAGAGTAGGCCCTGAATTCCTGCCATCTGAACCTCTTTTGTGGCTCCTGGCTCTGCCCAGGCTACCTCTGTACTCATGAACTTTGTCCCACATTCAGCGCGGCCCCTCGCGCTCAGCTCAAGCCTGCTTTCTGCCAAGACTGACTATAACCTTCGAGTTATCTGTTCCGTTCCCCGAGAATACATTCCTGCCTACTAGATCCTGTAAACATCCTCTCCAGCTGCAGAGCCAAAAGGGCCGACCTGTCTCAATGCAAGTAATTCATAGCCTCCGTTGCCATGCTTCCATGGAAGGCCCCGTGCCCCCACGCTCCACATGTAGACACTCAGGCGCTTATACACGCATCCACAGTTAGCATAGAATAGCCTCTACCCTAGAGACCTTTCCGCCCAGATAGTATAGTTCCTAAACATCAGATATCAGATATGATAGAAGTACAAGTTGATCTGACATGCCAGACTTCTGTCTCTTTCCGTTCGTGTAAATGTCAAGACCCCTGCACCCCGTCAATCACACGTCATGCAGCTGCGCGCGCATCCAAGCTTCCGATTTCTGCTGACATTGCAACATTCTGTTAGAACCACCCCTTGGTGCCACCCACTTTCGTCACCTATCAGTGACGTTTCTAGTACACACCTCTAGTTCACGCCTAGTTTACGCCTCTTGATGATGTATTGGTACCACGTGTATACTGTTATCTTGTCTTCTCTCAGCTGTTACGCCTCTTACATTGAACATTATGATGTAAATCAAGTATATAAGCTATGTATTGTCAATAAACGGCAGCGCGCTCATCTATCCCTTCTGACACCCCTGTGGTGGTCAGAACATGATATCCTGATTCCTTTATGAGGAATAAAACCCTTAGAAACTCTAACACCACGGACTCTGTTTTCTTTCCTTCTGATTGAGTTATTATTGATTAAGTACTTACCTGCATAGAAATTAAGAGAGTAAATTAATTATTTACGTCATTTTGGCGCCCGAACAGGGACCCCTCCCCCACCTCACGCGCCGGAAGGTGCGTTGCAATCCGTGTCCCCTGCCATCAGTTAGACGGACTACACGTGTACTGGCAGGATTTCCTGCATCCCCCTCTGACCCACGGAGGTGACGAAGACTGCGATCAGTGCCCAGACGAGGCGGTGAGGAGTGCGGAGGATCCCGACCAGAGCCCAGCCGAAAGAAGCAAGGTCCGAGGTGTGAAGAGGCCCACCAGTTTTCCGAAATTTTCCGAAGTTTTCCGAAGTTTTCCGAAGTTTTCCGAAGTTCCGAGTCGAGTCCAGTCGAGTTTTCCGAGGCCTTCTGTTTCCGTGCTTCCCGGTGAGTACCATTGCTGGGTCGTATCTAGACGGGTTTGGGTACGCAAGTCCGGTCTGCACTGTTTTTAGGCAGTGTATCTGTACTGTTTAGCAGTATATAAAGTATTCCGAATTTTTGCACTGTTACACCAGTGTATCCGTACCGTTGAGCGGTACATTCAGTGTAGGGGGTAGTTAGCTATGTCTTTAATGTTTTTATGTGATTAATGTCGTGGTATGAATGTAACTGTTTTATTGTGTATTATTGTATTTCTTGTATCAACTAGCAACTCGTATCAAGGAATAAAGACTAGCGTTCAAGTAATAAATAAGCAGGATGCCGTTCCTCAGCAAGTTAAAACAGATCGGAACTAGGAAAGGGTTACTAGAGGAAGAAATTCCTATCCCCCCTAGGGACACTCCAGGAAATTTTATGTATCAAAAGCATGGCATAGATGCCATATTATATCTAGATTTATGGGCCGATTACACCAAGCACCTAGATGAGAGACACAGATGGCCTGTTACCGGAACGTGGGATGCTGAGTGCATCATGAGGGTAGAAGAAGCATTATGGAAAAAGAAAGCTAGACAATCTCAGAAGGACGCCATAGAATTTTGGCGTAAGGAATCACGTAAGCGTGCTGACAAAGCACTCCGTAGAGAAGACAGACTTAAAGAATCAGATAAAGAACGAGAAAACGAATTAGTTACTGAAGGGATCAGAGTAAAAACAGAACAAATAGACCGTGCCCGAAATAATCTTGTAAACGGTATGTATCTCGTAGCAGATGGCCCGTCCGAAACTGAATCAGAGATACCGAAAAACTTACCGACACCATTAGTTCCCACTAAAGTAATGCACAAAACTACTAAAGACATATTCCTGAATTCGTATCTAGAGGATGTAGCACCAGCTTACACCAATCTGCCTGTTCGTGCCCTGCCTACTGACAGGGATGGGGGTGGCACTGCGCCCCCAGATAATGTTCCGCCGGTACCGCGACAGACCTCCCCTGTTCCGCCACCTCCGCCACTTCCTCCACTCAAGACGGATCTACCGAAACCAGTATTACCCGATCTTACTAAAAGACAGATTCAAGTCCAGATACAGACTCCGCGGAGAGAAAATGCCCAAGCATCCGCTTCAGGAGGTGCGACAGCGGGTCTACAGACCCCGCCACCGACACACAGATTGCATTTAAAGGACACACAGAATCCTTTCCAGTCCCCCTACTCACCCCGGCTTGAGGCATTCAAAAATAGGATGTCATTTTGCAGATATGATCCAGTACCCGGAAAAGACGATCTAATGGTATTAGCATCACTCCGATTGAGATCTGCCACCGATAACTTGCTATGCTGTGTAGGAATGCAGGAAGCTCTCGACAGACTATACAAATTCATACAGACAGGGAAAGACCCCGACAGTGTTAAAGCTGCCATGTATAAACAGAAAGTCGACATTCAAAAACAGATATTACGATTCTTCATTAATTGTGTGATAAGAGAACGAGACAGGCCCGGGACCGATCCAAGTGAGTTAGACGCATTAAACAAGTGGGGCCAAAATATAGCAGACGCGAAACATGACAAGGGGACTTGCATAGCCACTATGTCCCAGAAAATTAGAAAGGCAGTATTAACTGCACATCAGGAAGAAAATGATAAAACTTCCTCCGAGGAGGAAGATGAAGATGAAACATCAGAAAAGTCTACAGATATAATAGCGTATGTAGGTAAGGGAAATTACCTTAGGAAAGGCATCCGTCCGGAGAGCAAGAGAGTTTTTTTCTCTGCTTTAACAAATCCGAATTCTTCTGAGCATCAGTTCCAGGAAACCGATAAAAGGCTTCGAGATCGAGTAGGGTACCATGTACTCAATTCTATGGATGAACAGGAACTAGCCCGGTCCGCCGTGTTGTGGGCCGAGAACGCAGACATATATAATGATGACACGTTAGTGCAGACATTCTTGAACCTTTCCCCGGAAGAGCAGAAAATAGCAGGTGTTTACATGATTCAGCACCTCCTCATCAAGTTCAGAAACCATCATTCTGATCCAGGTCCCTTACACGAAACATTAGAAGCACTAATCATGGATAGATGGAGAGGTTTTAGTACCAAATTAATACAAATAATTCTAGAACAACGACGTAAGTATAACACCTTCCTGAGCCCTGAATATGTTCCCGTCCCGCCTCCAGAAAGAAAAATGTACCACATGCAATGCGGTGGCGGCATTGAAAGTCAGAATCCCTTACGAGAAGTACATCCAGTTATGGGTGAGGATCGTACTCTGAAACGTGTGTATGTTCACACACCACTGACTAAGTTAGAACTGTTAGAAATGAAGAAATTAGTTCCGTGCCATGATAAAGACCCTGCGGGTTTTCACAGAGAGCTTAAAGACATGTTACTGATGGGAGATTACACGTATGATGATATTATGAAAATGTTAAAAGTACTGTTGCCCACGGGCATATACGAGAAATTAAAGGAGAAGGATTGGGAAGTGGGAGAGTCAAAGATAGCATGGGCGGAGATAGAAGACGAAGAAAAGAAACGAGTCCCAGGGTTAGGCCTTGGGGATCTGACTAAAGCATTACCAGGTTTAATAGTACAGGTTCTGCCAAGATTATTGACAACTAGAAAGGAAGATTGGGACGCAATCTCGTCCTGCAAACAGAAACAAGATGAAGATACTAGTGACTTTTATTCAAGATTCGAGAAATGTTTCATTATCAATAGTGGCCTAAAAACTAGTAGCGAGTCATATCCACACCTTTTTGTAACAAAATTAGTAGAGAACGCCCTACCACTAGTTAAAAATAGAGTGTACAAGGTTGAAAGTACTTGGCAGGCAAATACGCCATCACAGATGTTACAAATGTTACAATATCACCAGAATAGAATCAGGGAAGAACAAGATCAGGAACAGAAACGTATGAAAGACACGAAAATGAAAATGTTAGTAGCCCAGACAATTCCAGCCGAGGGTCATAGAAAAGGTGGGGCCCAGACAAATCATTCTGCCGCTCCCGTTAAAGGGACATGTAATTATTGCAAGCAGCCAGGTCACTACGTACATGAATGTCCAGTCCTGAAACATAACATTGAGACAGGTAAAACTAAAGAAAGACCGCGTCCGCCTAGACATGAACAGGGTCAACAACAGACCTCACAGAACGAACAGCCAATGCAGAATACACAGCCTATGCATGATCAGTCCCATACAGTACAGACAGTAGCAGTACCGCAGCCACAGCATGCTCAGACACAGCCCGCTGCCGCAACTAGACAAGTATCACAACAGATGTACCAGTATGCCCAGTCGGCATATCCAGATTATCAGCGTTATACATGAAACAGCCTAGGGAGGGAAAGTGATTTGCCTCTTATTGAAATTCCTGTAGATCAAGAAGGTCCTTATGTACATAGTCACGTATTAGGAAAAGACAGAAAGTTTTTAATTGACACAGGGGCAAGTCGCACTACTATAAGTCATAATGAAGTTCCAGGGGCACCCCTCTCAGGCTCACAGAATGTTTCCCTTGGTTTTTCAGGACAGCCTATTGTAAATGAAGTATCAGAACCAGTACCACTAGCTGTGGGTCCATTATCTCGAGTTACAGATTTGTTACTTACGAAATCATGTCCCGAAAATCTGTTAGGAATTAAAACACTGAAGGCTCTAGGAGCTATAATTTGCTGTTCCCCGGAGGGAGTCAGACTCTTTCTACGGGATTTCAAGGGTCATTATGTTCTACGTGACTTTGATGTCAGATTGAGAAATGTACCAGATCACTTATGGGCAAAAGGCCCAGCTGATGTAGGTTGTATGCATATCACACCATATCGTGTTACACTCAAGACAGGAGTTGTTCTACCCAGAATCAGACAATACAAGTTACCACCCGATGCTGTAGTGGCTTTACTGAAAATAATTGAAGAGCTTATTGCCCAAGGAGTGGTTGTAGAGACCGACTCCAATATCTGTAATTCGCCTATCATTCCAATTCTTAAACGTACAGACCGCAATGCACCGCCAGTATATCGGCTGGTGATTGATCTTCGAGAACTGAACAAATGCATTGTACCACAGTATCCTGTGGTCCCCGATATCTCTTCCCTGTTGACTGCCATTGATTCAGAAGCAACGTTCTTTACTGTAATCGATCTCAAGAACGCTTTCTTCAGTGTACCCATTGACCCGGAGAGCCAATATCTCTTCGGATTCAGTTTAAATGGACGAAGTTTCAAATTTTCCCACGCACCTCAAGGATTTACAGAAAGCCCCAGCATCTATAGTCAAGCACTGAAAAGACAACTAGATTGTATTCAAATGCCAGTTAATACCGCTTTACTACAGTACGTCGATGATCTACTGATCACCGCACGAAGTGAGCCCGAATGTGAACAAGCATCTCTGATAGTTTTACATTTTCTGGCCGACAAGGGACACAAGGTGTCTCCTTCGAAGCTACAATTCTGTGTTCAGCAAGTTGTGTACTTGGGTCACTTGCTGTCCAAAGTGGGGAGACAGCTCACTCCCGATCGCATTCAGTTAATTGTAAACATGCCCCGACCCCAGACACAAAAAGAAGTGCGGGCCTTCATAGGCCTCACCTCGTACTGCAGACAATGGATTCCTCTATATGCATTTCTAGCTAAACCACTCATCCAGTTAACGACACAGGAAGCAGCAACTTCGACTGTCCTCCCTTGGACTCAGGAACACACACAAGCCTTTGAGGAATTAAAGAAAGCTTTATGCCAAGCACCAGTTTTAACGACACCATGTTACAGCAAACCGTTTACACTTTTTGTTACAGAACGTGACGGTACAGCATTGTCTGTCCTCACTCAAGATCAAGCAGGTTCACATAAGCCTTGCGCTTATTTTTCAAGCACATTGGATTCAGTAGCACAGGCACTCCCTGCATGCTTAAAGTCAGTAGCAGCAACAGCGTTAGCAATCAGACAAAGCGATTCAATTGTTTTAGGTCATCAGTTAACAGTACAAGTTCCACATTCTGTAGAGGTTCTTTTAAACAGAACCCAGACTCAACACTTAACTATAGCACGACTGACAGGTTACGAATTGACATTATTCCAGCCACACATAGAAATCAGACGCTGCAGTATCTTGAATCCAGCAACATTGTTACCTACAGTTATGACAGATCCAGCTCCACATGATTGTATAGAGATTATTAATGCAGTAACAAAGCCCAGACGAGATTTAACAGATGTTCCATTGACAAATCCAGACCTGACACTTTATGTGGATGGTTCATGCATGAGAACAAGTACAGGAGAGTTAGTGGCCGCATATGCCGTGACCACTGAAACTGAAGTTAAAGAAACACATCGTATTGATACACTGTCTGCTCAAGCGGCAGAGCTCATCGCTCTGACCCAAGCCTGTATTCTAGCAAAGAACAGAAATGTTAACATATACACAGATTCCCGTTATGCGTTCGGAGTCGTACACGACTTCGGCATGCTCTGGCAGGAACGAGGTTTCCTGACCTCTCATGGTACAAAAATACAGCATGGTCCTCTCATTCAAGCACTGTTAGAAGCAATACATCTGCCTTCAGCCATTTCAGTCATGAAGTGTAAAGCACATACTAAAGCCACAGATTCTGTTTCCCAGGGTAATGACCTGGCAGATAAGACAGCAAAACATACAGCACTGACTCACACTCAGACAACTGATACGATAAAGACAACAGATCCGACAAACTGTATGACAGTCAGGGATCCCACACTAGATGTTATTGACATTCAGACACATGCTACTGCAGACGAAATAAAGAAATGGATCGAACTAGGAGGGATCCAGACAGATCAAGGTTGGATGACGAAGGGAAAATATACATGGTTTCTCCCTGACTCTATGGTTCAAGTCATGATAAATACAGCACATAGTCCTGCCCACCTGGGAGAGAAAGCCATGCTAGACAGTTTACAAAATCTCTGGTACAATAAACACTTACGAGCAGCCGCAAAACAGAAAGTGCGTACTTGCATGATCTGTTGTCAGTTCAATCCAGGTAAAAGCGTCCCTGTAGAGCAAGGTGGATTTCATCCTCCCGATCACTCTTTTGAAGTCCTCCAGATGGATTATATCCAGATGGACCGTTGTCGAGGATTTAAATATGTTCTCGTAGTTGTCTGTGCTCTGTCCCGCTGGACCGAAGCATACCCAGTTCCCGATTACACTGCTCCGACCACTGCCAAACAGTTGGTTCGTGAATTTTTCCCACGGTACGGCTTGCCTCGTGTCGTGTACTCAGATAACGGTCAGCCATTCTCGTCTGCCCTAATGAAAGAAGTTTCCTTGTTATTGGGATACCAGTGGAAGTTCCATTGTGTCCGACATCCAGAAGCCGCAGGCCTTGTTGAAAGGCATAATCAGACATTAAAGATTCGCCTTGCCAAAATATGTCAGGAAAAGGGGGTCGACTGGATAGTCGCCCTGCCGGTGGCACTATTCTATATGAGAATGGTCGCCCATTCGAGATCAGGGCTATCTCCGTACGAAGTGGTCTTTGGCAGACCACCGAATATGTGGGGGACGCCCATTCCTAAAAAGATAACCGATGTTGATTCTAATATGTTGACAGATTACCTTGCCTCCTTGATGTCTGCACTCCAATCATGTCGTTCACAGGTTGCCGCAGCCTTCCCTGACAACACCGATGTGAAGGAGCATGATGTCCGCCCCGGTGACGTTGTTTTAGTCCGAAACTTCGACAGGAAAAGTCCGTTGGAGCCCCGCTGGAAGTCTCCGAAGACCGTTCTACTTACGACAAGGACCGCCGTCAAGTTGGAAGGAAGAAAGGGGTGGGTCCACCTAAGCCATATCAAAACATTCCCAGGACTGAAACCGGAACAAGACACACCCACCCCCACCAAAGACTGTGATCCCAAAGACTTTTCCGAACCCAAACGAGAAAAAACTCCTCAAGAACAATTTCGTATGAAGTTACGATCTAGCAAGTCAGACAGTTTAATTGTTTAAGTCCTCCCCTAGGTGAATCGGTTAAATAGTTTCTGACATGTATCCCCTAGATCGAGTTAGAGAGAGAGAGGAAAAGAAAAGAACATATTGCAAATCACTTCGTAGTCACTGCATAGTGACACTAATAATTATGTTTATTCTAAGTATATTAATAATTGTTGCTAGCATCTTGTTACCTGTATACTACCCTATTTTCAAGCGTGAACAATCTGCTTACAATGTCTCTGCTGAACACACTTTTAGTGAATTACCTCCTCATGAGCTTTCCTACAGACTTGCGCTGCGCAACAATACATTCATTAGTATGTTACATCATTCTCATCAAACTAACAATGCTACAAATTGCTGGATATGTGGCCGACTCCCTCCCTACCAGAATTATAAGGGAGCCCTGCCTCTCTTTCCTTACCCGTTCACTCACAATGGCTCCTGCGGAGCATGGTTCAAAATAATTAATTCTTTAGATCCCGACATTGCTGTTTTCGATGGGGGTTGGGTTTGGGGAAACCTGAACTTGGTCCTACTAGACGTCTGTTACCCAGATAAGGAGGGACTCCCCATTAGAATAGGAACTGATCTAGAAAATGAAGTATATGGATTAGGTAATTACACAATTAGCCTTATGATTCTTACTGTCGAATCCGAAGCCGCACCAGTTCTACCTATTATGTCAGTACTGCCAGTCACTGGTGAATTATGTATCAAGAAGAAAGGTTCAGTACACTTAGGTCATAGTAAATGCACTACTGTAGTCGAATTCAGTGATGATGGAAAATCATCTTTCAAAGCTATCAGTCATTCTTACTTTGTGTGTGGTCATACCGCATACATCCGTCTACCTCCAGATTGGGATGGTACCTGTTACATTGCATTCCTTCTGCCACCTGTTTTTCTAGCTCCTTCTGATTACCATAGAAATAGCAATCTAGTAAAGAATAGACCCAGAAGAGATGCCCCCCTTGTCGACTACACAGAAACGGCATGGGAACAGTACACTGATTTTAATAAAGGATTCTTTTTCTTCTTAGGTCCTGTCCAGAATAGTAAATTAATACGCAGATTAACTAGAACACTTGAAGCCGTAGTAAATGAAACTACCTCCGCCTTAGGTAACTTAACAGAAGAGCAGTCCGCTATGCGGGTTGTTGTCCTTCAGAATCGTCTTGTAATTGACGTCATCTTGGCAGATAGAGGTGGAGCCTGTAAGGTCATCGGGTCAAGCTGCTGTGTTTTCATTCCACAGAATGCACCATCTGTATATCAAGCTATCACCCGTCTTCATAAAATTGCAAATCAGATACATCAGACTCCAGGCACCTGGACTTGGTCCGGTTGGTTCTGGACAACGTTAACAGCTTGGGGATGGAAGATCCTATCCTTCCTAGGCATTGGCCTAGTCCTAGTATTCAGTTGCTGCCTGTGCCTACAGTGTGGGCCAGCGATCTGTGGATTGTGTGCCACCTCTTGTATTGAACATTCCAGTTTTCACTCAAAACGTAACCAAAAGAAAGAAGAACAAATGATGTTACAAGAACAGACTGATCGATTCATGAGGATCGATATTTCATGAAGGGTCCGTAGGGAACAAGGAGGGAATGAGGAAAATTAAATTTTGGCCATGATGTGTTCCCTAGCGCGTACCCCACCGACTCCATGTATCAGCTTAAAGTGCATGTAACTTCCCTCCTGTGCCAGCTATGAAGACGCAAATACATTTGCGTCCACCGTTAACTTGTCCTCTTTCAGAAGCACCATGAATGGATTATATGGTCCGTTCCTAAGTATGCTATGCCAACGTCTTTTTGTAGTACACTTTTCATGTATTCCTGCTCTAGTCAGAGTAGGCCCTGAATTCCTGCCATCTGAACCTCTTTTGTGGCTCCTGGCTCTGCCCAGGCTACCTCTGTACTCATGAACTTTGTCCCACATTCAGCGCGGCCCCTCGCGCTCAGCTCAAGCCTGCTTTCTGCCAAGACTGACTATAACCTTCGAGTTATCTGTTCCGTTCCCCGAGAATACATTCCTGCCTACTAGATCCTGTAAACATCCTCTCCAGCTGCAGAGCCAAAAGGGCCGACCTGTCTCAATGCAAGTAATTCATAGCCTCCGTTGCCATGCTTCCATGGAAGGCCCCGTGCCCCCACGCTCCACATGTAGACACTCAGGCGCTTATACACGCATCCACAGTTAGCATAGAATAGCCTCTACCCTAGAGACCTTTCCGCCCAGATAGTATAGTTCCTAAACATCAGATATCAGATATGATAGAAGTACAAGTTGATCTGACATGCCAGACTTCTGTCTCTTTCCGTTCGTGTAAATGTCAAGACCCCTGCACCCCGTCAATCACACGTCATGCAGCTGCGCGCGCATCCAAGCTTCCGATTTCTGCTGACATTGCAACATTCTGTTAGAACCACCCCTTGGTGCCACCCACTTTCGTCACCTATCAGTGACGTTTCTAGTACACACCTCTAGTTCACGCCTAGTTTACGCCTCTTGATGATGTATTGGTACCACGTGTATACTGTTATCTTGTCTTCTCTCAGCTGTTACGCCTCTTACATTGAACATTATGATGTAAATCAAGTATATAAGCTATGTATTGTCAATAAACGGCAGCGCGCTCATCTATCCCTTCTGACACCCCTGTGGTGGTCAGAACATGATATCCTGATTCCTTTATGAGGAATAAAACCCTTAGAAACTCTAACACCACGGACTCTGTTTTCTTTCCTTCTGATTGAGTTATTATTGATTAAGTACTTACCTGCATAGAAATTAAGAGAGTAAATTAATTATTTACGTCAGATAGTCCAGTGAGATGCCCAAGTATTTGAATTGATTTACCTGAGTGAGTACGGTGGAGTTTATATTCCAGACAAATTTTTTTCTTTTCTTGCGAGAGCCAGAGAAACCTAAGACATTGGTTTTTGTAAGATTTATTGTCAGTTGTGCATTCGAGAGGTACCACGCAAGCTTAGAGATCATACATTGTAGGCCGAGAGGAGTTTGCGACAGTAACACGATGTCGTCTGCATATTGTAGACTCATTATCGGTAAATTACCCAATTTTGGTGCATCTCCCTGAATGGAGCGTAGATCGCTATCTAGGTCCGCGGTGTAAATGTTGAATAGGCATGGGGCCAATACGCAGCCTTGTTTTAGGCCGTTGAATGTGCGGAATTTCTTTGTCAGGCATCGTCCGTTTCCTTTTTTCACTTGGACCCAGGGCTGTGAATAAAGCTCTATGATTGCTCCCATTAACTTTGGCGGCGCACCCCAGGCTTTCATTTTGGCCCAGAATTTGGATCTTGGCACTTTATCAAAGGCCGCTTTTAAGTCCAAGAAACAAGTGTACAGCGAGTTAGACTTGTCAATTGCCCTTTTTGCTAGTGGAGTTATCGCAGATAAGTTGGTGAGGGTGCCCATTCCTGGGCAAAAGCCTGTTTGAGTCAGGGGGATTAGCCCTATACTGCTTACCCAAGCCTCCAATTCTACCAGTAGATTTGACGCATAGATCTTGGCCTCCACGTCTATTAAGGCTATCAGCCTATAGTTTTTAGGGTCAGAGCGGGACCCAGATTTATGTATCGGATGTCTGTAATCAGTGGCTATATACAAATATTAAATTGGTGACATCAGGAGCTGTGAGTGGAGACATATAAACTGCTTGAGATCTCTCACTAATAAAGAACTTTAGCTGCAGCATCTGTAATCCCAGCAGTCCTGAGACGGCAGAGTAGAATCGTGATCCACCATAATGAAGGCTGCTGACAGATCAAGCAGTATTAAGGCCTGGACTTTTCCTTTGTCCACTTCTTTCCTTAAATCATCTATCACAGAGATTAATATAGTCTCATAGTTGTGTTTGGGCCAAAAGCCCAAACACTGTTGGTGTAAGGAATTTGTGACCTGTAAATAAGTACATAATTCCTAGTGTATCAGTGTTACCAATGAATTGGCTATCTGCTAATGTGATGACACTTCAACTGCCACTTTCTAGCCCACTGTGTCTTGTCTGAAACTGGGATGGTGCAGTGAGCTAAAAAACGGTGTTGGATCTAGCCCTGATCTCTTGACTGGGTGAGAGCTTTCTGCTTAATTCAGAGACTCTGTCCCTCACCACCCCTTGTTGTAAATATTTTTGTCCACCCTAAGCGTGGAAGGGTATTCTCAGATGTGAGACCCTTGCTCATTGCACCATCAGGATTCAAGCAAACCGGGCCGAAGACGGCTGTAATGCCAGAAACCGGTCCCCGGGAGCTTGTTTCCTTCCCAGTGTAAGAATTGGCTTTTGTAGTTTGGTTTGCCCTGTTCCCATCATGCACTGGGACAGGAACAGACTAATTTGCATACAGCCAGGTTCTGAAACTGGGATGGTGCAGTGAGCTAAAAAACGGTGTTGGATCTAGCCCTGATCTCTTGACTGGGTGAGAGCTTTCTGCTTAATTCAGAGACTCTGTCCCTCACCACCCCTTGTTGTAAATATTCTTGTCTGGAGGAAGAGCATCGCTGGTGGCCTGAGCAGAGGTGCACATGCCAGCAGTATGCAATTCTAGGGAGTGCCATATAATATATGTTGAGTCACTAGGAGAGGGCTAGACTTATCTGGTAGAGACTATATCTAGCCACAGATTCCTTACCTTTGAATTTCCCTAGGCATCAGACTGGATACAGAAGATTTTTTGTGAGCAGTACCCCTGCGCTCCGGTAGGTAGTGTCGATCAGCACCGCGGGCGTCATCGGAGTCGTACCCCTCGGTAGTGATATCCAAGGCACTTACATAGGCACCACCTAGGTGCGATGATGCCAGTTACTTTTCATGACTTTCCAAACCAGAAGCACAAAGCCATGAAAAACACTGACACTGTTGTGGATAAACTAGGACCCTGTAAGGGATCAGCCCTGACCACAGCAATCTATCTGGATAGCGGGTGGATGGGTTGGTCGGTAAGGAATTTGCAGCTAGATATAGTCTCTACCAGATCAGGCATTACCAAAGGTAAGTAACTTGTTAATCTGATATAAACTACTAACCGCAGATTCCTTACCTCTGAATAGATACCCAAGCAATAGTCCTGCAGGACCTAACGGGCAAAGTGCCCATCCCTACGGACCTGACTGTCTAAACAGTAATGTTTGGTGAACGTGTGCAGGTAAGCCCAAGTTGCTGCCTGGCTGATGTCCAGGACTGGAACTCAGCGAGCGAATACAATAGTCCAAGCCTTAGCTTTGGTGCAATGAACTCGGAGGCCTTTAGGGGGTTGCTTTTTGGCCACTGCATAGCAGATTTTGTTGCAGAGCACGACCCAGTAAGAGATGGTTCACTTCAGCACTGCCCACCCCTTCTTCACCCCAATATACCCCACAAAGAGTTGGTTGTCGACCCAGAACTCTCGTGTGCAATCAAGGTAGAACAACACCGCTTTCTTTGGATCCTGAATGGAGGTGCTTCTCCTCTTTAGAGGTATGTGGGGAAGCATAGAAGGTGGGCAGGGTGATGGACTGCCCTAATTGAAGTGGGGTGACCACTTTCAGCAGTAAGGAGGCCCCTTTGTAAAGCACCACCTCGTCAGGATAAACTGAGAGATAAGGTGGCTCAAATTACAAGACCTGCAACTCACTCACTTTATGGGCAGATGTAATCACCATCAAAAAGGCTGTTTCTAGTGTGAGAAGTCTGATAGTTGTGGAAAGGCTCGAAGGGAGTACACATTAAAAAAGTGAGACCCAAGTTAAGGTCTCACTGAGGCATACCCAATGGCGAAGGGGGAACAAGGTGAACTGTTGTGTAGTTCCTAAAAATCTATATAGGATCTGCGTACTTAGACAACATAAACTAAGGGATTGGTGTCCAGACTGAGTCCAGACACCCCCAAAGGATATGTTAGTCTATAGACCAGCTAGCTCACAGTGCCACAATAAGCCCCCCAACCGTACTAAGGTGCGAATAGGTTCTGACAACTATCGAACATGACAACCCTGACCCTTCAGGTATCATGGATCAAGTACAGTACTTTTTGCACACTCGTACTCACTTGGTCTAAGACAGATACGCAGAATAAGCAGTGGGGACGTTTTCAATAAGCATTTATTGAACTAGCGTCATTCTAGTATAAAATACATGTGCTGCAACAGCCATTAGACTGAAACAGATATGGAATATGCTACTTACCAGTCAAGTCAAGTCAAGAGATTTATATAGCGCGCTACATCCCCATAGGGTCTCAAGGCGCTAGAGGAAGGGTGGGGAATTACTTATCGAATATCCAAGTTTTAAGTTGTTTTCTGAATGCTAGGTGGTTCTGAGTAAGGCGAAGGTGAGTGGGAAGTGAGTTCCATGTTTTAGCTGCCAGGTAGGAGAAGGATCTACCTCCCCATCTGTTCTTGGCATGTAGGGCTGCTGACATTCATATCTGTTCATAGATCGCCGCCTAGTGTTGGGTCCGGATGATTGCACATTGTTGTCCTGGAAGAGTCTTTGAAGTATCACGAGATAGGTGGCTCCTCCTTAGGACTACAGTGCTCATGGGCATCCTCTCCATGCTCAGATTGTTTTCGCCTTTGTGGCAGAGATGGAGTATAGTACAGTAAGAGATGTCCATGCAAAGAGTGAATGCTACAGCTGCGACAGGCACCGGGGAGGTGTGTGGGCGATATGAATGTCAGCAGCCCTACATGCCAAGAACAGATGCATTCTGGTAAGTAGCATATTCCGTTCGAGGCATGTGGGCTGCTGAATTCATATCTGTGCATAGAATGTATAGCAGTATCTCCCCTAGCGGTGGCTGCCTGTGCCAGCTGCAGCAGTCTGAAAAAGAGTTTTGAGAACAGCCTGTCCTACAGCAGCTTGCTGTTTGGAGTGTACATCTACACAGTAGTGCTTGGTAAATGTATGTATGGTTGACCAAGTGGCTGCTCTACAGATTTCGTGTAAAGGAATATTTCCTAGGAAAGCCATAGATGGCCCTAGTTTGCGTGTGTAATGCGCCCTAGGGGGAACGGTTAAAGTGCGTTTTGCCTTTGCGTAACATATTTGAATGCACTAAACAATCCATGTGGCTATCCCTGATTTAGAGATAGGGTTGCCTTTGTGTTGTGGTGAGAAAGCAACAAACAATTGTTTAGTCTTTCGAAATGCCTTAGTTCTATCTATGTAATAAAGCAGAGCCCTTTTGACATCTAGGGTATGCAAGGCCCTTCCAGCAACTGTTTGTGGGCTTTGATAGAACACCGCCAGGTCTATTGTTTGATTTATATGGAAATGGAATGCCACTTTTGGCATGAATTTGGGGTTTGTTCTGAGAACTACTCTATTTGCATGTATTTGAATGAATGGTTCCTGAATAGTTAGGGCTTGCAGCTCACTAACTCTTCTAAGTGAAGTAATGGCAATAAGGAAAGCCACCTTCCAATTAAGAAATTGTAGTTCACATGAGTGTAGTGGCTCAAAAGGTGGTCCCATAAGTCTGGTTAAAACGACGTTTAGATTCCAGACTGGTGAAGGTGGGTGCCTTGGGGGAATTACTCGTTTAAGTCCCTCCATAAATGCTTTAATTGCTGGCACTTTAAACAGTGAAAGGTGTTGCCAGTTTTGGAGATATGCTGCTAACGTAGCTAGATGTATACTGATGGATGAGTAGGCTAAATTGCAACGTTGTAGGTGCAAGAGGTAGTAAATGATGTTTTGTGTAGAAGCATCTAGTGGGTTTATGTCGTTGTTACTGCAGTAAATGACAAAACGTTTCCACTTAGATGCATAACATGCCCTGGTAGTGGGTCTTCTTGCCTCTTTGATAATATTCATGCAGTCTGGAGGCAAGTTGAGGTATCCAAACTCTAGGATCTCAGGAGCCAGATCGCTAGGTTCAGCTGTTGCGGGTCTGGGTGTTGGATTTCGCCACAGTTCTGAGTTAGACAACTGGGTGTGAGTCGCAGTCTTTGATGAGGCACCACTGACAGTTCTAGGAACGTTGTGTACCATGGTTGCCTTGCCCATGTGGGAGCAACTAGGATTAGCGTCAGCGAATGTTGGCGCATTTTGCGTGCCACTAGCGGTATTAATGCAGCTGGGGGAAAAGCGTACGCAAATTTGCCTGACCAGTTCATCCATATCGCATTGCCTTGTGATTGCCGACGTGGGAACCGGGCGGCAAAGTACTGGCATTTTGCGTTTTCGCTTGTGGCAAACAGATCTATCTCTGGTTGTCCCCATTTGTGGAAGAATGGTTGGAGGACCTTGGGGTGAATCTCCCATTTGTGCATCTGGTGACTGTGCCTGCTGAGCAGGTCGGCTATTTGATAGTCCTTGCCTGGGAGGTGTTCTGCCATGAGAAACATGTTCCTCCGAATGGCCCACTTCCACATGCTTTGTGCTAGATGCGACAACTGTGGGGAGTGTGTTCCTCCTTGTTTTTGAATGTAATACATCGCTGTCATATTGTCCGTCGGATCAACACAGTCTTGTTGCGTAAGTGTGTTTTGAATGCTTTTAGGGCTAGAAAGACCGCCGTCAACTCTAGAAGGTTGATGTGCATTTTTTTCTGTTGTGTAGTCCATAGTCCCTGAACTGTGTAATGCAAGACATGGGCTCCCCAGCCTAGCAGGGATGCGTCCGCTGTTATCACTATTTGTGGGACAGGCTCTTGGAACAGTCGACCTTTGCAAAGGTTTTGTGGATTCCACCAATGCAGAGAGTTGTATGCTCGACTGGTCACCAACACTGGGTCTTTTAATTGCCCTTGAGCCTGGTTCCACTGCCTTGCTAGGCACTCTTGAAGCGGACGCATGTGTAATTTGGCATGGGGGACTATGAATATGCTCAAGGCCATCATGCCTATGAGTTGCATAAACACTCGAGCTGGTAATGAGTGTTGGGGCTTGAACTTTTGGATCAACGTTTGCATTCTGTTTATACGTGCTGCGTTCGGATATGCTTTTGCTGCTAGTGTATCTATTGTTGCTCCCAGGTACTGTTGGACGTGGGAGGGTTGAAGGTGCGACTTCGGGTAGTTGAGCGAGAAGCCTAGGCTGTGCAGGAGCTGAATGGTCTTTGACATGTGGCTGGCACATTGCTGGGCTGATGGCGCTTGTATTAGCCAATCGTCCAGGTATGGGTAGACATGAATGTGTTGTCTCCTAAGATGTGCCGCCACTGTTGCTAGGCATTTGGTGAACACTTGTGGAGCTGTTGTTACAGCCATCCCATCAACTGCGGAATGTGGCGAGTGTGCTTTAGAGAGTCGGTCTTGCACCGAAGGCTGCCAGAGCTTGGGGTGGGGTCCTAAATCCGGGTCACAACCAGTTTGTAGGCTTGCGGAAGGTAGTTGTTGTGACTGCTTGGAGGGTTCGGGAAATTCGGCCAATGCTTCCAAACTACTTAGAGGGGCTTTAACTCCTGCGTTTTTTTTTTTACAAGCCTTGCTGATACTTTCCTCACCCGCCCCGATCTCATGCTTTAAGAAAGAAAAACACTTGCTGAGAGGGGGTGCGGACGGCCTTCCTGGGGAATTCAGCTATGAGGGCGCTTAAGGTAGGAAGATAGGAGGAACTGGGGTAGACAAGGTGTGTTCAAAGCAGTCTGAGACAAAAAAAAGGACTATGAGCAGGAAGGGCACCAAAGTTCGGCGAAAACCACTGGCTGTGGGCTGTTGGCTGAAGGTTGTAAACTGTAGACTGTGAGGTGCGGGCCGGAAGCTGGAAACTGAGCCGAGCTAGAAACTGTAGGTTGCTGAATTATGGATGCTGGATGCGAAGTGCTGGGTGCTGGTTGGCTGCTGGGAGGATGCTGTGACTGAGACAGCTTCAGGCGAATTCAGGGTTCAGAGTGCAGACATTCTCAGGGCTCGGAGTGTAGCAGAATGTGGCAAGCTGGGCTCACAAGGTAGTTGCGGGGTGCAGGCTGCACCAGATCTATTGGGTTGCCACCGCAAACTACCAAGGGCACTCTCTTGATGCAGCCGCCCGCTAAAGGGCAGCCACGCCTGCTCTCGAGACTGCTTTGATGCCCGTGTCCTCCAACCACTGAGATGTAACCTGGTTTGCCGGAGATACGGGCGGCAGACGAGGGCGGGGCAGGGGGAAGCTAGAAAGGGCTGGGCTGGGAGATGTAATCAGTCGAACTGTCTGCAGGAAGCACGGAACCAAACCCAAGCCCCCTTCAGACGGCCTTACCGTTTTCACTTGCTGTCCCACCGCACTCCCCAGTTCAGCTTCTCCTTCTCCTTTCGTCTATCCTGCCGCCGGTTGACCCCAGCTGGTTGAACAGGTCAGGTCAGGTCGGGTCCCAGTTCGGTGCACGGAGATGTACTCTCCGCTCCACTCTGCACTGCTCTACGAACGTCTGTCACGTGACGTGACTCACAGGTGAAGTCGAAAGTAGCAGCAATAGCAACCACCACCTACTTCTGGCACCGGAACCCCGTTTATGGCTCCCTTGGCCAAGAGAGCCATGACTTCTTCGCGAAGGAGGGATAGGTGATCATCTGTCAGCCAGTCATGAGATGGTGGCACACAGGGAGGGATAGTCTCAGAGGGGAGGAAGAAACCTCTTCTGACAATCTGCAAGACCTATTTGACCAATGTTATGGACTGCCAGTGGGGCAGGTGATGGTGAATCCTGACATCAACTGTATGCCCATGATCGCAAAGGGGCAGATAAGGAGGTCTTGAGGCTGCAGCTGCCAGTGGGGTAGGGTGGTGGATGGACCAGACTGCTGGCTACCGGACTCATAAGGTCTGTGGGCACCGCACCCTCATCCACGCAGAGGCTGGGAGGAAACTGGCACAGTTGCAAACCCTTTTCGTGGCCACGAAAGCAGCAGAAGGCAGATTGGAGGCTTGGCCATAACCCGGAAGTCCCTCAAGCGCTCCCGTGCCGAATCTGCCTTGTCTTCGAAGAAACGGGTGCCATCGAAGGGCATGTCCATAAGGGAAGCATGGACATTCACTGAAAAGTCCGTTGTTCTCAATCAGGCATGGCACCTTAGGGCCACTGTCAATTTAACCACGCTGCCCAGTGAGTCAGTCATGTCCAATCTACAGCGAATTGTGAACTTTGCTGTGTCACTCCCCTTAGCAACAGCCTGGGAGAGGATGGACTGTACCTCCCCTGGAACCTTTGGCAGCACTTGCGCAACCATATCCCACAGAGTGTGGAAGTTGCAATCCAAAAGGCATGCAGTGTTCACAAAACAGCAATGCTAGGCTGGCAGAAGAAAACTTTTTCTTCCCCAAAGATTCCAACCTTTTGAATTCCCTGTCTGAAGAGGAACCCTGGGAAGTTCAGGCTTGGACCTCCAAGCTCTCCTGGGTAGGGTGTTGGTTGAGGAAGTTTGGGTCCCCTGGTGCGGGACAATGGCAGCGGGTGATCATCCAATTCACATGAGCCCATTTGTTGGGGTTGGAACAGCTCCCCAAAAGGACAACGGAGTAGGAGTTCAGATGAGGAGACTACTGGTTGCAACACCGCTGTCAAAATGTTGGAGTTCACTACCACGAGGGTAACTGAAGGCCAAGGACCACAGCCCCTCTCTGCACCACCATTATATGGTAAGCTCCCTCCTCCATAGCCCCGGTAGGGGGAGAAAGCATTACAGTATCTGGAGAAGTACCCAGTCCACTAGCTTCACATCGTTCCTCTCACCAGTCCATATTAGGGTTATCTTTGTATGGCTAATATTCTTCAGGGTCCAGCAACCCCTCCCATCCTTCCTTGAGTCCTAACCCAAGCAAATAGGGCTCAGGCTCTGATCTAGGAAACGCTGATGCTGCCAGCGTCAGATATGGCGACAGGGCGATGCCCTTCCGGCTCTGTGTTGTAGTCGGGGATCAGAATTGGAATGGCGCCCTCGGTGGCAGTGGGAGGTCTAAATCAGGCCAGAGGACAAGGAGGATCGAGAGAGGTGCGACCGGTGCCGATCCGGATCCAGGAATGGATCTAAGGGGTTCCACTGGAGCCCGAGCCGCCCACACGGAACCAGATGGGGCACCCACTGACCCTGTGATAACCAAAGACGAGCCAGAGGTGTTCGGCCACCCAATAATGAGCAGCAAGGTCTCATAAAACTCTTTAAGTTGGGCAGGGATTGTTCGGGCTCCCAGAAGTCGGGAAGATGCATAGTTGACCTAGACATAGGCTCTAACATGAAGCCAGGCCTCGAATGCTGATGCTCCCTCATATCGTAAGCCTACAGACGGGGAGAAGTCGAAGACCTCTTCGACTTTTTACTCTGCTTCCTTACCTGATTGGCCCAAGGAGTTGGAGTGGGACGAAGAGGACTTTGGGCTCTGCGAACACTGCTGGGACCTTCAGCGTGACCGTGAACTCAATTTTCACAGAGTCGCATGCCGGGCCGCCATGAGCTTCAGGGACCACTGCCTCAAAGCCTCAGAATTCATGGCACAGCACTCAGAACACAACTTTTAGTTGCAGTCGTGCTCCAAACCCCATAGGCAGACAGAGTGTGGGTCCATCACCAACATCGGCCTGTGCCAGGCACCGCAGGGCTTGAATCCTGTCTTCCTAGCTCATATCTCTAACACACCAGGAGGAAAACCCCTCAAAAGAAGTCGACGAAATGTCAAAAAAGTCCAGTCAAATAGTGACTGAGGTGTAGCTCTTCCCCAGATCAGTGTTGGCTTGCACAGAAAGAAAAGAAGTGATGTCAGCATGCCTATGTGTGCACCTATATAGGTGCCGCAGAAGTCACGCGGATGATGCAGACAGCTCATGTGGAACCCTTCAACGCCACCTACCGGCGCACAGGGGTACTGCTCACAAAAAATCTTCAGGATCCAGTCTGATGCCTAGGAATTCAAAGGTAAGGTATCTGCAGCTAGACGTCTCTCAGATACTGGGATCAAGTTTGCCCAGGTTAGGGGTTTACCTTTTCAAAGTCCAAGCCCACGTGGGGAGCTGCAGCTGGAGTTTTGCATGGGCAGAGGCCACAAGAACGTTGAAGTCAGCAGAAAGAGAAGGTCTGGCATCGCAGATGTTCCCTTTTGGAGATAGAAGAGACAATCGTTGCTACAGCTCTGCATGGGCAGTCGACACATACTATCACTGCTGACATGAGCTGTCATGGGTGAAACGAAGAATAGTCATCGCTTGAGATTTGCGCCTGCAGGCACCGTGGATGGTCGTTGTTTGGCGCAAGTAGTTTGTTCATGGTCGTAAAGAGCCCAAAATCTCTGGATTTTCACATGGAGTACTTACAGGAGGAGTACACTCTGATACTAGCCAAGGGTCCATGACCTAGGGGGTACCTCTGGGGAACCAGGAATCACTTTAGCAGAGGCCAGCAGCAGGGCTCCGGAAGGTCCAGTTGGTGCTGGTCAGCTGGTAGTTACAGGGAGGCCTCTGGAAGCTTGTTGTATCCCTGTAGCTCAAACAGGAGGTCTGCCAACTGACCCACAGGCCCTTGGAGTCACTTCTGGGGAACCTGGGTTTGAGGCTAGTCTTCCATCTTCGGACAGCAGAGCAGTCTTCAAAATCTTCCACATGTTCAGAAGTGTTCTCCTACATGTTTTAAAGATGCCTCTTGTATGGCCTGTGCCAGCCTGTGGGTGGGGGACACCTCTCTGTCTAACCCTAAAACGAGTTCTGGTCATATTCTCCATTTCCCCCTGGGTTTGTCTAAAATCTAGCTGGAGTAAAAATGCAAGGGTAGGCTTGGTGTTAGGTTTCTTTTTAAGAGCTGGAAGTAGGTTCCTCTGAAATTTTGTCAGGCCAGGGCACAACTCCTTCCCAGCCCTCCTGTCAAGAAGAACCACTACTTTTGTTCACTGTCTCGCTTCAATACACATCTTAGTGGGTGAGCCATCACCAGTCAGGAAGCTGAAAACTCAATCAATAAATCAGTTAATTTGTAAAGCGCACTACTTACCCGTAAGGGTTTCAAAGTGCTGGGCGGGGGGGAGAATGCTGCTGCTACTGGTCGAAAAGGGAAACAACTGTTACAACGCGACTTTTACAACGCACTACCATTACAACGCTACTTTTACAACGCAGGATCCATTACATCGCATGCCTTTACAACGCATGACATTACATAGCAGATGCTATTGCAACGCATGCCATTACAACGTAAGTATAGGTAAGTATTTAATTTTATTTTATTTTTTATTTTTCATTATTTATTTAATTTAATTTTTTTTTAATTAAATATATTAATTTATGTATTTTAATATAATAAATTAAATATATTAATTTAAGTAATTTTTAAAAATAAGTTTGAGTATAGGAGTATATGTTTTGGGGTACTGGGTTTTGGTTTTTGGGGTACAGGGGTATTTTTAGGTTTCAGGGCTGGGTTTGGTTTTTGGGGTACAGGGGTATTTTTAGGTTTCAGGGCTGGGTTTGGGGTAAAATGTAAATGTAAATGTAGTTGAGCTTATATAGCGCACAGCTACCCGCAGTGGGTTTCCCGGCGCTTGCTTAGGGAACCCGTCCTGGTATTCCCCTGTGAGATAACCCCGGCAGGGTATCCACAAGGTGAAAGCCAGGCATCCCGCCGCGAGGGGCCGTTGTGGAGATTAAGCAAGCTATTGCCCAGAGTCGCAGAGTGTGAACCCGTGAGTCGAGACGGCACCGAAACGAGAATTATCGAGTCCGTGGAATTTTTGAGCCCAAGACCCGCCGAGGCGGGGGAATTGAACCCTGGTCCAGGGCCGATCTCAGATTCCGGGTCTGCCGCCTCTAACCCCTGAGCCACACTTCTCCACTGGGGTAAAGGGGTATTTTTAGGTTTTAGGGCTGGGTTTGGGTTTTGGGGTACAGGGGTATTTTTAGGTTTTAGGGCTGGGTTTGGTTTTTGGGGTACAGGGGTATTTTTAGGTTTCAGGGCTGGGTTTGGTTTTTGGGGTACAGGTTTTTTTTTATGTTTTAGGGCTGCGTTTGGGTTTTGGGGTCCAGGGGCATTTTTAGGGTTTAGTTTTAAAATAAATCTTTTAATTTAATTTTAAAAATGCATTTTTATAATTGTATTATTTATTAATAATACTTCTTTATTAATAATAGTTCTTTTAAAAATAAACAAAGTAATATATGTACAAAATAATTATTGTATAATAATTTAATTTATTAAAATAATTAAATGTAAATTAATTACATTTTTTTAAAAATAATATACTTACCTATACTTACGTTGTAATGGCATGCGTTGTAATAGCCTCTGCTATGTAATTTCATGCGTTGTAAAGCCATGCGATGTAATGGATCCTGCGTTGTAAAAAATGCGTTGTAACGGTGTGCGTTGTAATATTTTGCGTTGTAACGTCATACATCCGTCGAAAAGCCAGGTCTTGAGTTGTCTCCTGAAAGTAAGCAGGTCTTCAGTTTGTCGTAGGTTGAGGGGGGAGGGTGTTCCAGGTCTTGGTGGTGCGGTGGGAGAAGGACCTGCCTCCGGAAAGGGTTCTATGGATGCATGGGACCGTGGCCAGGGCGCGGACAGCCGAGCGGAGTTTCCTGTTGGATACGTAGAAGGCGAGTCGACTGTTGAGATAGGCTGGGCCGGTTTTGTGGAGTGCCTTGTGTGCGTGGATCAGGAGCTTGAAGCTTGAAGGAGATTCTTCTGTCGATGGCGAGCCAGTGCAGGTTCCTCAGGTGGGGGGTGATGTGGTCGCAGCGTGGGACGTTGAGGATCAGGAGTGCAGAGGCATTCTGGATTCTTTGCAGTCTGTTGATGAGCTTTGACGGGGCTCCGGCGTAGAGGGCGTTTCCATAGTCGAGTCTGCTGCTGACTAGGGCCTGGTTTTCCTCGTGTCTGTTGGGATCCATCTGTAGACCTTGTGGAGCATACGGAGGGTTTTGAAGCAGGAGGAGGAGATGGTGTTGACTTGTTTGGTCATGGTGAGTTTCGAGTCGAGTATGACTCCCAGGTTGTGTGTGTGGTTGGTAGGAGCCGGGGGTGTCCCCAGTGATACGGGAAACCAGGAGTCGACCAATGCTGAGGGGTTGGGCCCGAGGATGAGGATCTCCGTCTTGTCTGAGTTCAGCTAAAGTCTGCTTTCCTTCATCCAGTCGGCGACAGCCTTCATTCCCTGGTGGAGGTTGGATTTGGTGGTGGGGGGGTCCTTGGTGAGGGAGAGGATCAGCTGCGTGTCGTCGGCGTAGGAGATTATGTTGAGGTTGTGCTCTCGGGCGATGCGTGCTCGTAGAGTCATGTAGACGTTGAACAGCATCGGGCTGAGGGAGGATCCCTGTGGGACGATGCAGATGATCTCGGAAGCTTCGGACCGGAACGGGGGGAGGCAGGCTCTCTGAGTTCGGCCGGAGAGGAAGGAGGTGGTCCAGTCCTAGGCCTTGTCTCTGATCCCTGCGCCGTGGAGGCGTGTGCGTAGTGAGCAGTGACATAAGGTGTCGAAGGCAGTGGAGAGGTCCAGGAGGATGAGGGCCACCATTTCGCCGTTGTCTAGCAGGATCCTGATGTCGTCTGTGGCGGCGATGAGGGCGGTCTCGGTGCTGTGGTTGCTGCGGAATCCTGATTGGGATGGGTCCAGGATGCTGTTGTCTTCGAGGTGACGGGTGAGCTGGGTGTTAACTATCTTCTTGATGACCGTTCCTGGGAACGGAAGCAGGGAGATGAGCCGAATGTTCTTGAGGTCGCTCAGGTCCGCCTTGGGTTTCTTCACTAGGGCGTTGATCTCGGCGTGCTTCCAGCTCTCAGGGAAAGTAGAGGTCTCGAAGGAAAGGTTGATGATGCTGCGCAGGTGGGGTGCGATGGAGCTGCCGGCTTTGTTGAAGATGTGGTGTGGGAGAGGGTCAGACGGGGAGCCGGAGTGGATTGTGCCCATGGTCTTGATTGTGTCCAAGCTGCCGAAGCAGGAATCGTAGTAAACAAAGCAGTAATATCTGGAACCACAGGAAACTGAGGAACAACAATTTTGTTGACCTCTCGGAGATCTATCACAAAACGATACACAGGTGGCTGAGAAGGATCAGTACACTTTAGAACAGGCAGAACAGGACTGTTACAAACATTTCCTCTGGTCTCCTCGACCACACCCTTCTGAACCAAGTCATGAACAATAGCCAACAGAGCTCTCTCACCATCGTTAGAGAATTTATAATGTGAAATGCGTTGTAACTTAACATCACGCTTCACAGTAATCACATAAGGTGGAATTTGAAGCAAACTAACACCATTCGGTACATCGGAGAAGTCAACCTAGCACCTAAAGTAAGATGTACACCAGATGGTGAGCAATACAATGTGGCATGCAGACGTTTCAATAAGTCCAAACGCAATAAATTCTCTCCGCAACCCGTCGTCAAAAGAAGTGGAGCTTCTAAATTGTACGGACCAATGGAAATAGGCAAAGGACAAGAAACAGGGTTGCGAACTGGGGCACCAGAGAATCCCACAGAAACATTTGTTAAGCCAGACAAAGGTGCCCCAGGGAGTTTAGAATGCATAATAGAACTTCTCATTGCACCAGTATCCAAAAGAAATGGTTCCCTAACACCCAATGCTACAACATTAACATAAGGTCCACCCTGATCCACTGGAACTGATACGACTCCCTTACTCTGTCTATGGCTGTCCTAGCAAGTGAGGAAATCAGCATTCTCACCATCTGCGCAATAATCGTCATTGTAATACTGTGCAGACTGAGAATTCCGCTGGTCAAAATAATTTGCAGAGTCCAGAGGGGGAGAGGGACGTCGTTCCTGAAACGATGCACCACGCCCTCTACCTCTGGACATTGACCGAGAAACTCCACGACCTCGTGGCTGTGATCCTCCATAACGCTGCAACAGAATCGGACATCTAATCTTAAAATGACCTTCCTCTTTACAGTAGGCACATTGATTAGGACCCAACGGAAATCACGGAGCTAGAGATTCAGGTTTTTGCAAAAGCTTCTGAAACTGTGGGTGCTGTTGAAATTGGGGCTGAGCAGAATGAGGAGGATAATCCTGTTGCAGAAGAATCTTCGTTTTTAATTCTTTCGTTTTCTTCTCCGCTTTTTCCTTATCTTCCTTATCCCTATTCTCATAATATTGAGCAGTAGCTAATATCTGGGCAGTTGAAGAAACAGCCCATGCACTCTCAGATTGTTTCATTTTATGCGATAGTTCTGGAAGTAAATTAAAAACGAATTTATCTACAAATAATCGCTGTCCACCTTCAGTACTCATATCTTGACCACTATGGTTGAGGAAAGTCTCTTCAAAACGAGTAAAGAAATCGGAGACACTTTCATCAATCTTTTGTTTGCACGCTGCTAACTTATCCCAGTTAACGCGTACAACATGCATCATCGTTTTCATAAGAGCTATTATTCTACCGGGCAACTCCGTAATCAGATCATCAGGTTTGGCACCACCTACTTGCGCTGCATCTTCGGCCTCAATAGCAGCCCAATTACCACCTAAAGGTTGACCATGGTTTTGTCTACGAATTTTAGCCCATAAAGCTTGTGGGACTACATTTCCCATAAGTAAATCAATATCTGCCAAATTCATAATGCATGCATTAACAGTCTGAGACAATTCTTTATAATACCCCGCAGGATTCTTACGAGGGTCCGGTAAGGTCTGCTTAAGTGCCAACACTTCTGATCTTTTCAATGGATCATGTACCCATATGCGCTGAAAATGAGCGGGGACAGCTGGATTAGCACCTGCTTGAGGAACTGCCTCTCTCCATATTGGAGGAGCCTCTCGCATGGGATATTGTGACATTTTACGATGAACCACAGGATCAGGCTCAAGAGAACTTTGAGAAAAGAAGGAAGATCGGAAAGTAACAAGCTTCTGGACAGCAGACTCTACATCAGGACCTACAATAAGTCCCTTATCAAATTGATCCCTTATTTCAAATAAACCCTGAGGAGATTAATCCAAATCCATATCTTCCCACTCTTTGATAATAATGTTGCACATAATATTAAAGACATACCTCTGCGTAGGCGCGTTCCATTGCAGAAAGGTGTCTAAAATATCACGCACGCTATACTGTAAACTACTCGTAATCCAATTACGAGCAAGAGAATCTAACTTAGTCCGTTCTTCCAAATCTAGGATCTGACTACGAGACTGTTTTCGAGATGAAGTAGGAGAAAAGAAAAGAGATCCAAGAAAAGGTGACAAAAGACCAGAAACAGTTTCGACTAAACAATGTCGATCTGTCGGAGAATCTGACACTGGAACGTATTCTGTAAAACAGGAGAAGAACCAGTAGCAACAGAAGGTAAAGGAAACTGAGGCACAGGAGCTTGAGGTACAGAAGTCGGTGGCAAAGGGGGTGGAGGTGGAATCACAGGAAGAGGCAACTGTGCAGGAACCAGAACAGCTGGATTAACAATAGGTTGTAATGGAGGTGCACTAGCGCCTAACACATAAGGTGGAGGTAACGTCAAGAGATGAGACACAAAAGGATCTTCGTCAGAACCCTTACTTTTTGAGACAGTAGGTAACACAGAATAACATCTATCTATTGCCATACGATGCTGTCTCTCCGAAACCTCAACCATCTGATCAGCTTTTTCATTGTTAAACTGTTGGGCAGCCTGTAAAATAGTCATATCCTGCTCTTTCTTATCTTTCTTCATTTGCT
Organism: Lissotriton vulgaris; assembly: GCF_964263255.1. Taxonomy (NCBI): domain Eukaryota; kingdom Metazoa; phylum Chordata; class Amphibia; order Caudata; family Salamandridae; genus Lissotriton; species Lissotriton vulgaris. The sequence continues at coordinate 2,122,398,070 of NC_141687.1, read as the reverse complement.
TAATTTCTTTCTGTTTGGATTCTTTACGCCAGAGAAGGAAAGAGTCAAACATTCCCGGCCGGGCTTTTCTCTTAAATAGATTCGTTTCCAAATTGTCTAATATAGCAGGCTCAAAGGTACCATTTTGTGGCCACCGCAAAACACCATCTTTTTTAGTGTATCAAATCCATGTTTTGTTAAAAATAATAGGATCTAAACCATGTTTTGAATAGAGCTCATAAGTGGGAGTTCCAACCGGAGGAATCAGACAAGAATCCTCTAGACAGGAATCCCTAGTACAACCAAAACAACAGAATTTCCTAAACTTACTAAATCCAACATTTCGTAACGAACTGGACTACTTACAAACGTCAAGGGATTTTAGACAATATAGTCACAGCACAAACATACTTACCCCTTGGCTTCGGTTAGTGCACTAATCGAATAGCAAAAACCCAAAAAAAAGGGTGGGCGCTACCCACGAATACTTAACTAAATGTTTTCTCACGCCAACAGATGTCCGTCTAACGTCTCGCGATACTAGTCATCACCAGGGGCCAAAGCAGGGCAGCAGTCATCAGCAGCCGTCGGGAAGGAGTAGCCGTGCCTCAAAAGACCTTCGGTCCACTTTGACATACAGGGGTCGCTCACGTGGCTCGCGAAATCTTCCGGAATTTTCTTGCGTAGCACCTCACGACCTTCGGGCAAAACTACTACAGCTGAAGTCACCCACATGTTGGGCCGCCAATTGGAGAACCTGACCTTATGGGCCAGGCGGCGCAGGGCACACCTAAGATCTCCGGGTTCACCTGCTTTGGCAGTCAGAGACACGTGACACTCTGTTTGGCGTAGAAAAGCAGATTTTTTAGCTGCAGCTAAGCACAGTGGTCCTGTAAGTACACCAGCGGGTAGGTTATCAGGAGCCTGCCACTTCATTCTGTGGCGCACAGACTATTATAGTACACAAGTTTACAATGCCAACTCCCAAAACATACAAAACTGACAAATAGGAATAGTTTGAAAACAAGCTTTTGAATGTCTAAAACACACCCTCCTTTCAGACCCTCTGTGCTCTCCTCCCTTCAGGTTAATCAACACTAGTGCCCGTAATTCAATTTGTAGGTGGTAGAACATGTTGAATGCTTCAAAGGACAGTCTATGTAACAGGAGAACACACGAAGAGAATAGCGAAGGTCAATTAAACAAGATAAAGTCAAGAAGAAAGGTGGGACCCAAACAGTGGAGTAAGACATGGATTAATCAGTCTAGACATGGATTTACAAAACTCGGGAGACCCTGACATCGGTTTTATAAACATAGGCAGAAGTTACTCTTTAACAGGAAGGACACGTAGCAGCTGAAAAAGCAAAAACATTGCCTTCACCACGTCCGCCGTGCTGCCTGAGTGAGGCAACACAAAATGGCGGTTAAATACAAAATGTCGGCTAGATACGAAGCGAAGTCGAAAACCACGTAACCTCATCCTTGATGCTCACGTTGGCCCAGGTTGTGAGGGAGTTGTGGTCGATGGGGTCCGGTGGGTCTGGCATGTCGAGGCCTGTAGGGGTCATCCGGGGTTGAAGCTGTCATGGATGTCGGTGATCTTGCGGTGAAAGAAGGTGGCGAGGGAGTCGCACAGGGCTTGCGATGGCGGGATGTTGTTGGCGCTAGGGCTGGGGTTGGAGAGTTCCTTCACGATGTTGAAGAGCTCCTTGCTATTGTTTGCGCTGTTGTCGAGGCGGTCTTTGAAGGAGGTCCTTTTGACGGTCCTGATGAGGTGGTTGTGGTTGTGGATGGCGTCTTTGTGGGCAGCCCGGCTGTCCGGCGTCTTGTCGATGTGCCATTTGTTCTCCAATTTCCGGCAGGTGCACTTTGATGCTAGGAGTTCTGGGGTGAACCAGCTGGCTCTCTTGCTGGTGTCTCTGTTGGTTGGCTTTTTCAGCAGTGCAAAGGTGTTGGCGCAGTCGTCCATCCAGCGTCTGAGGGTGCGTGCACCATCGTCGGGGTTGGTTGGTGGGTTGAGTGCGAGGTTTGTCTGTAGTTGTTCTTCAGTGACTTTGCCCCAGCACGGGCGGGGGATCTGTAGGGTGCGGTGGTGTGTGAGGGGTTTACGGAAGGTGAAGTAGATGCAATAGTGGTCTGTCCAGGTGAGTTCGGAGGCGTGGCTGAAGGCGACGTGTAGGCTCGAGGAGAAGATGGCATCAAGCGTGTGACCGGCGATGTGGGTCGGCGTTGTGACGAGCTGTTTTAGTCCGAGGTTGGCGATCAGGGTGGAGTTGTAGTAGTTGTTGTTTTCCAGATGATAGTTCAGGTCTCCTAGGAGGATTTTGTCGGTGGAGGTCAGTGCATGCGTGCTGATGAGGTCAGCGATGGAGTAGCAGAATTGTGGTCGGGGTCCGGGCGGTCTCTAGACGAGGGTGCCTTTAAGGGTGGTCTTGGGGTCCGTGTGGATCTGGAAGTGCATGCGTTTGGCGGTGCTTGTGTGTTCTTGTGGATGGTGGCGATTCCTCCTCCGGCTCCGTCAGGGATGGCTATGGCGATGTCCAGAGAGGAGGCTTCGTTCGTCCAGGTCTCGGTCAGGAAGGCGACGTCCGGGGATGCGGTGTCAAGTAGGTCCCAGAGCTCAACGGCGTGTTTGCGTGCGGAGCGAGTGTTGATCAGGATGTATCTGACCTGGTTGGGTTCCATCGTGGCGGGTGTCTCGGCGGCTTCGAGGCAGGAGAAGCTGCAGTTCTGGCAGGCGAAGGGACCGTGAGTGCGCTTTGAGGCGGCCTTGCAGCTGGTGTGGGTCCTTCCTGGGTTGAGAGAGACGATGGTGCTGGCGTCGTAGCGGAGTCGGTCTTCGTGGCTGGTGCGGCGGCCAGGGGTTCTGGCACTGGGCATGGTCCAGGTCCAGACAATTTCTTCCTTAGGCACGCCAGCGGCGTGGTTGCACAGCAGCCGCCATATATGGGGAGGTGGGGAGGGAGGAGCAGGCGGGAGGCGGGTGGCAGGGGCAGCGAATGGGTGTGGAGGTGCGGGCTGCAGGGGAAGCAGCGGCGGGGAACGGGAGCAGGGAAGCGGAGCGGTTGCGGGTAGGAAATAGGCATAAGGGGTACAGAGCAGACAGGGCAGTGGGGGCACAGAAATAAAGGAGGTCGCAGCTCGGGCAGGAGGGAACAAAAGAGGAGCGGGTGTACAGAACAAGGGCCATGGAGTACAGGAGAGAGACGGTCAGACAGAGTACAGGCACAAAAGAGGAACGGGTGAACAGAACGAGGGCAGCGGAGTACAGGAGAGAGACGGGCAGACAGAGTACAGGCACAAAAGAGGAACGGGTGAACAGAACGAGGGCAGCGGAGTACAGGAGAGAGACGGGCAGACAGAGTACAGGCACAACAGAGAGCAGATGCAAACCTAAGGCCACCACTGGCCACCAGGGATGAGGCGCAGGTGGTAACCTGCGGGTGGTGGAGGGTCTCGACTTCAGCGGTGGCAGCATGCAACAGCGGGAGTGCAGACGAAGCTGCAGCGGGGGGGCGACCTACCAAGCAAGGTCAAGGGTCGCTCTCCTCACCACTCAGCGGCTGCCATATATGGGGAGGTGGGGGCAGAAGAAGCAGCCTCGGGGAACGGGAGCAGGGAAGCGGAGCGGTTGCGGGTAGGAAACAGGCAAAAGGTGTAAAAAGCAGACCGGGCAGTGGGGGCACAGTAGTAAAGGAGGTCGCGGCGGCGAGCGGGGGGCAATGGGGGAACAAAAGAGGAGCGGGTGTACAGAACGAGGGCCGCAGAGTACAGGAGCGAGACGGTCAGACAGAGTACAGGCACAAAAGAGGAACGGGTGAACAGAACGAGGGCCGCGGAGTACAGGAGAGGGATGGGCAGAAAGTGTACAGGCACAACAGAGACCAGATGCAAACCTAAGGCCACCACTGCCCACCAGGGATGAGGCGCAGGTGGTAGCCTGCGGGTGGTGGAGGACCTCGACTTCAGCGGTGGCAGCAGGCGACAGCAGGAGTGCAGGCGGAGCTGCAGCGGGGGGGAACGACCTACCAGGCAAGGTCAAGGGTCGCTCCACCACAGAAAGGTCCAGGAACTTTAGGTAGGAAAATGTTACCTTTCTAAATGTAACATTTCAAAAATAATAGTTCGAAAACCGACATTGCCATAAAAGATCATTTGAAATTACTATTAAAATGAGGAGCAGAAATATTTATTTAGCTGCTACGAATTCAAATTTAGCATTTAATAAATGTAACAATGTAGCTCTATGATTTCCCGTGGTAGCAGCCAAACTTGCTACAGGGAAAATCGTTTTTGGGGATACCTCACTGTTAAATAAATAAATAAGGCATGTTCAACATTAATATCTGCATGTCCTACTTTTAAATATCTGCACCCTGCCTTTATGGGCAATAAGGCCTACGTAGCGGTGATTTTTTGAGTATTAAAAGGAAGGTTTAGCCTGACAAAAGGATGTATTTTGACAGGTCAAACTTGCAGTTAAAAACTGCCATATGGAGGTTACTTGTATGCATCCATCAGGCTTTGCACAACTATAGTCTCTAGCATACAGCTTGCACACTTGGGCACATGCGTATGCACACATGTAACCAGCTCAGTGCACCTTATCCAGGCCGTTTCGCAGCAGGATTATCTTAAAAGGCAGACACTAGTGGTAAACAAGAGCAGTCCAATTTCCATGCAATTATCGTCAGTGAGATGCTGACAATGAGACTCACCCACAGTAAAGGCAAAAAACAGGTGATTATACAGCAAAAAATCCTGACGTACTAAGAGCGTGGAACCCATTTGCAATAAACGCTACCAGCTGGAACTAGGGTAAGAACTGCCCATTGCTCACGGGTATTCCTCCCCAGTCAGCGGAAACAAGTGGCAATGGGTTCTGACCAGACACCATTCACTAGTTGTCACCACCACAGAGAACTTGACCTGACCTTCCGACACTAAGACCACTCACCTAAATAAACCACATGGTCACGTCTCCCGACAGGGAAACCCGACTGCACGCAGAACTCTTCTAGTTTTAGGTCAGATGCATCCAGGACACTACCCACCTACATGGCCATAGCAGGTCTAGGCCCACTCTTGCCCAGGGTCATGCAAATTGCACCCACTACCCTCTTCCTGACAAGAGTGCAGTGTCTCACCACTGATGCCATCACAACTAACAGTTCTGAAACGTGTCCCACGAGTCACTGGTTGTTCTCTCTCTAGGGAATATACAAGCCAGTACCTTACTTATCTGAGTCACTAAACCCTAACCAGCAGAGACAGGCCCCTTGCAGGACCTCTGACCCTCACCACGGAAGTTACTCTGGGGTCTATTGCTGCCACCACATCCTCTCAGGATGACTATCTTTCCTGAGGAACCCCAGCCCAATCACAGGGTTCTCAATTTACAAGAGCTACCCCAGGCAGTTACCACCACGGGTACCCCTCACCTGTGGACTCTCAAGCCCGCTGGGTCAACCGGAAATGTCACAGAGCATTGTGTAGGCTTAAACTTACCCAGGCCCCACTTCAGGCTACTTTCCAGCCTTCAAGCTGTCAAATCAAATCAAATTCACTTTATTCGGTTTTCGTTGTGAAAGCCATAAAAGTACAAGTATACACAATAAAATCTATTAAAAACATTATATTCATAGTATATTAAAATTGGTCTCTCGTCTTCTTCCACAAAGGACAGGACATTTACTAGAGTTCATGTTTAAGGCAGCTGCATGAATTTTATAAGTTCATGCGGTGCCTAATGCACAACTTAAGATAATGTGCCACAGATTTTGACACTAAGCTGTTTTCCAAAAACTGCAACGCCAAATATGCAGGACGGCATCTTCGAATCTTCATTAATTTTAAAATTGGTAAAATCCATCTCTTACGGAGTGGTATATAAAATTTACAAAAGAAAATAACATGAATTGTGGACTGGGGGGAAATGAAGTCACAGGGGCACGCTATCTTACTATGTGTCCAAACATTCTGGGAAGGAAATGAAACCATTATGTGAAAAAGATTGAACCTGAAGCGGGTGAGAAGGAGTTTTTCAAATTGTGTCAGGTCTTGCAACAGATAAGGTTGGATTGATGGCACCGAATGTATCATTAGGCAATGTTGGACTGATGTCTTTCCTATTTCGTTCATCATCCGCAGTTGGGTTAAATGGGACAGGCATAGTTTTTTTTAGATCTTTTTTCGTTATGTCTGTTACCGACTGTGGTTCATCAAAAAACCTTGGGAGACCGATGTCTGACAAAAAAGATTGCACGTAACACAGCCATTTTATCTTTTTCATGCAATCTAGTTTCATGCAGTCCTCAATGATTGCTCTTGTGAGCTGGCATTCGTCTGTTGCCCAAATTCTCCGCCACAGCATAATGGGCTGGATCTTAATGAGATCTGAGACGTGATCCATTCCAAGTTCTAGGTGGCAACCAAAGGTAGTTGTACTCTTTGGGTCAGCCAGTAGGAATTTTAGGAAAGAGTTTTCGATTTTCTGTATTTGTTCGACATTGGTTATTCCCCAGACTCCTGCTCCAAAGATAGCTATACTGATACATTTTGCATTATAGATCTTTATCATCTCAGCCAGAGGTCTTTTTCCTAGACGGAGAGAAAAAGCTTTTAAAGCGCCCACTGTTCTTATGAGTGACAACTTGCGTGAGATGATTGCTTCTTTCCAATTAAACGCCTCGTCAATGGTGATGCCAAGATATGGGTAGGTTTTAGTTCTTTCAAGGGGCAGTTTGTCCACGAAAATAGTTTTCACTTTTTTCCCCTTGATACCAGCATGCATCACGTAGGTTTTTTTTATATTGACTTTTAGATTTAGGCTTGTCATAAAAGTGCAATAATTATTTAGGGCCCGTTGTAACTGGATCGGGGTTCGTGCGAGGATCACTGCATCGTCGGCGTATAACAATGCAGGGATCGGTCACCGGCCCGCTTCTGGAAGATCTTTTACGCCCTGTAACATTGCAGCTTCAAGTCCATTAGTATAAAGCGTAAATAGGAAGGGGGCCAGCACGCACCCTTGCCTGACCCCCTTCTGTATTGGGAAGCTATTTGTAAGTTGGCCTTCCGTCCCAAATCGTACCTTTCCCGTGGCGTCGGAATAGAACTCACGTAAAAGATCTACTATTGGTGGCTCGATCCCCATTTGCAGCATTATTAGCCAGAGTTTTGAATGTTCCACACAGTCAAACGCTGCCGTAAGGTCAACGTAGACCATGTGTAGGCTTGATTTTTTTGCTGTTGTGTATTTTCCAGCTAGTAATGTTAAATTCAGAACTTGGTCCACGGTGCTCAAGCCTGCCCTGAACCCGTATTGAAGATCTGAAAGTACCCCATGTTCTTTGGACCACTCCTTGAGACGGTCAAGAAGTATCCTCCCTACCATCTTTCCTACCGAGTCCAGGAGGGAGATGGGGCGGTAACAGGAAGGACTGTCTCTGTTGCCTTTCTTGAAAATAGGGACCAAGATCGATGTTGACCAGGAGTTTGGGAGTTTAGTTTTCTTAGCTGCGTTCAGTACTTTGGTTAAGAGAGGCGACCAAAGATCAGGATGAAATTTGTAGAGGTCCATAGGAACGGAGCCTGGCCCTGGCGCTTTGCCATTTTTTGCAGTCTTTATGGCTTTAGTTGTTTCGCTGATGGTAAAATGTATATCTATCGGATATGTCACCGGGGGGAGGAGAGGTAGGGGAGCTGGGTTTCCGGATTTAGCGTCTCCAAAAACCCCTGAGAAGTGCTGCACCCAGTCCTCCGCATTTATTGCAACATCTAGAGCAGGACCCTCATTGTTTCCAGCTAAAAATGGGGTCTTAACTATTTTCCAAAAGGCTCCGCTGTCTTTTTGAGTGCTGCTATTTAGAAGTTCGGTCCAAAGGTTACATTGTATGTCTTTTTTCCTTTGTTTCAGTGCGTGAGTGTATGATTTCCTTAGTTGGACTATCTCGTCTCTGTTTCTGTCTTTTTTTGCCAAGGCTTTCTTTAGGTCAGAGTAAGCTTTTGTGCACTGGGTATTGAACCAACCTTTTCTTAGTGTGTGGTTTTGTTTCCTAGGTTTTGTTAGTTCATTTCCTATAGTTTTCATAATTGCATTATAGCCAGTCAGAATTTCTAACACGGTTGCAGCAGGATTTAGGCAATTATCAATGTCAGTCCTGCATTTTTTAATTATTCTCGCGCTGGTAGTTTCTTGGTCTAAATTACCCCATTTTAGGGTAAAGCCGTTCAATTTACTTAATGTGAGTGTTTCTTGATGTAGTAAACCCAGGTGGTCCTTAACTTTGTTCTTTTGATGATGAGGCTCTAAGTACGTTAGTCTGAGTGGGAAGTGGTCACTGAGTGCGTTGTTATTCACTTCGAAGTGCTTTATGCATGTGGCATTGTTGATAGAAACTAAAATGTAATCGATTAGTGTTTGAACACCTCTGCCATGGAAAGTTGATGTAAATTGGGTTATCGGCGTCATTATCATGTTCGCGAACCCTAAGTCTAGCTCGAACATGATAGCCTGCAAATTATTTCCTTCCTCCGTGTGAGAAAAATGAGTTAAGGGGTTATCTTGTTCATCCATGATCCCACATGTAGGGGTATTGCTTTTACTGCATATATGAAGATTAAAGTCTCCGCCCCAGATTATAGAATGTGTGACTTTGGCATGTTTGATTTTTAACTCATTTATCACTTCACTAATTTCACTTAGAACTTTGGTTAGTTCCATCGGGCTCATGTTGTTATAAAAGTTTATTATTGTGTAGACTACTTGGTTTGATACTTTGATGTTAATGACCTGATAATTCTGATGGAGTACTAGTGGCGTAGTTTCCTGACAGGACCAGAGGTTAGAGATATATGTAATTAAGCCCCCTTTGCTTCTCCCTGAGTGTGATTTTGTTGCATGGGAGAATTATGTTCTATAACCCAACAGATGGATTGGATCGTTCGACCATGTCTCCTGGAGACAAATTAAGTCGTTTGTGTGAATCAAATCCAAGAAGTTTTTCTCAAGATGTTTGGTTGCAAGTCCCGCCACGTTCCAGAATAACATGTTCCTCTCGAGGTCTGTACTGGTGTTGACAGATTGGATCGGTAGGGTGACAAGCTCTACGTCTACTGATGTATTTAAAGAATCCGTGAACGAAGCTGGCGCGCATATTTGTTTGTTTGAGGCAGGATGTGACTTGCTCTGCTGTATAGTGGCCAGTTTGCAGCAGTGAGGAAGTTCTTTGGGCTGATTACCTGCGTTTTGCATTACTGTTTTTGATGTGTGGTCATGTGCTGTGACTTTTGGTGAGCTTTGAACCTTGTCAAACGTTTTGGTCTTTGAATAATTGACTGGAGAAATTAGATGTGCACTGGTATTGTAGAGTAGGCTCGATGTGTGAAACTGTAGTGATGGTCAGTCGACCATGTCAAGGCAACTGTAATGATTGAAAGTTGGAATTCCAGTCCAAGGTTCTCTGTGCGGGTATTGATGTGCCCTCCTGCCATAATTATTCCAGTCACCTCGTTCTCTGTGATCGTATCCCCAGTCCCCCCTGGAAGTGGTACCTTTGATTATTTCCCTGACCCTGGTCGGCCTGATTCCAGTTTCTTGGTCCCTGATCAGATTGAGTCCAGGACCAATTTGATGGCCAGTTACGGTCTTCGAAGCGATGGCTTTGGCGAGGGTAAAAAAAGGACAAACGTTTGACGTCTATTCCTTCATTGTTTTCCGGAGTATCCCATGAGCAGACGTATTCCACTGCACGTGGATTTTCAAAGTTGACTATTATGCAATCTCCTTGGATTGTTTTTGGCTGATGGCCTATCCAAGAGACTCTTCTCACCGTGGTGATTCTGGTGATGTTATTTGGGTGATTGGGCCTGTTAATGTTCAGCCAATAGCGTGCTTTATTTAGTAAGGACCAGGTAGGTTCATCTGTGTCCTTACTTAATTCTGGGAACCCGGTTAGTATAGCTACAAAGGGTGCTGCTTCCGGTGGGAGATTTACTAGTTTTGGCCATCTTTTGTTCGTTCGTTCTGATTTGCTAGTTTGTGTCTGTTGTTGTTGTTGTGGTACTTGTCTGGGTGTATTCGATGCAGATGGAATAGAAGAGGTTGTTGCTGGTGAGGCTTTTGCAGAGGTAGAATTTGCCACTGATTGATTTTGAGGACCAGTGGTGTTTTTGACATTGTCCTGATTAGGCTTATTTTTCGCAGGAAGGATTTGATTGGTTGATTTTTTTTCTGGCTCTCTTGTATTCGTGTTTATAGTGTTTGTAGTATTTGTGGTAGCCGGTTTGCTCGCTGGTTGCTTCGGTGTGTTGGTAGAATTAGTTTTTCCTGGGTTAATGTTAAGGCCTGATGAAACTGGGGGGTCTTTTTTCTTTAAGTTGGAAGTTGTTTTAGCGGTGGCTATTAATATAGCCACTTGCTTTTCTATTATTTGAAGACTTTTTTGTAAAGGCTGTAACTGATATTTTACTATTTCTGTAATTTCTTTTAATAAAGAAGATTGTGCCTTAAAGTTATTTATGCTTCTTGACGGGTCAGAAGCCGACTTTTCTTGTCGGGTCTGTTTAAGGTTAAGTCTGCTTGCGTGATCTTCGACTATAAGTACATCGGAAGTGGTGTTAGTAATCGATTCTGTAATAACAGTATTCTGTGGGTTTTGGTCGTTGAAAAGTGGTTCAGAATCAAAGTTTGTAACAGTTATGTGTGTTGAACTCTTTGGACATGTTTCTATATAATTCTGTTGTTTGGGGATTGCCCCTTCTCTAATACGTCTTGATTCTGGCTGTATTACATCATTTGGTGTTGGTTGCGGGCTTGCAAAAATGTCGGGGGTCTGCTCGAGATCCTGAGAAGATTGTGAGTTAGACAGTTGCGAGGCTACTGATAGATCGACTGCATTTGGTAGTGCGTGTATTTCGACATTTGTGTCCAGAGTCGTCTTATTTTGGATTACGGCATTTGGGGTTTGAGCCTGTGCCAGCAAGCCCATAGAAGAACGTCGTGCTTGGTCTAACTCATATGAGACACGGCGATCAATCATCAATACTGTTTGGTCTATGGTTTCATTCACTTTATGAAGAAATTGTTCGATGGGGCCAACTGTGGCTGTCATGTTTTTTTTTGTTTTACTTCTGGAGCCTCTTGTTGCCATAGTGTATTTTTTGACCAAGTAGGATTAAATGGATGGGCCTTAGATTGGTAAAGGATCACGAGTGATGATGAAACGCTCTATGGCTTAAATACGGACCTTAGAGCAATATTTTTACCTTAGCGTAGGTGTTAGGGGGGTGGGCCCAGCCCAGTCTCCTCCGGTCTGTGACGCGCTTAGACGGGCCTGCCCTTGGCCCAGGCTTCGCCCAGCGTCCCGCGAGAGGGAGTAGTGACGCCCTTTATGCGCCTCCTGACGCGGCGTGCTGGGGGTGTGGCTGGAGACCTCGAGGGCTGCCGGGAGTTGTAGGCAGCCCCTCGCCTCGCTCCACTCGGCAGCTGTAGGTGTTGCTGACAGCAGGACGGCGGGAGGGAGGCGGTGGGGGGGTCTCAACAGCCTGAGAGAGTTCTCGTGGAGGGGAGCCTTCCCCTATCAGCGCAATTCAGTTTTCTTTGGCAGAATGCAGGTATGGATACAAACAGCGTGTCACTGCTCATTGCAGCAGTGACGCCCTTTATGCGCCTCCTGACGCGGCGTGCTGGGGGTGTGGCTGGAGACCTCGAGGGCTGCTGGGAGTTGTAGGCAGCCCCTCGCCTCGCTCCACTCGGCGGCCCCGCTGTAGGTGTTGCTGACAGCAGGACGGCGGGAGGGAGGCGGTGGGGGGGTCTCAACAGCCTGAGAGAGTTCTCGTGGAGGGGAGCCTTCCCCTATCAGCGCAATTCAGTTTTCTTTGGCAGAATGCAGGTATGGATACAAACAGCGTGTCACTGCTCGTTGCAGCAGTGACGCCCTTTATGCGCCTCCTGACGCGGCGTGCTGGGGGTGTGGCTGGAGACCTCGAGGGCTGCCGGGAGTTGTAGGCAGCCCCTCACCTCGCTCCACTCGGCGGCCCCGCTGTAGGTGTTGCTGACAGCAGGACGGCGGGAGGGAGGCGGTGGGGGGGTCTCAACAGCCTGAGAGAGTTCTCGTGGAGGGGAGCCTTCCCCTATCAGCGCAATTCAGTTTTCTTTGGCAGAATGCAGGTATGGATACAAACAGCGTGTCAAGCTGTCAATCTGGAGACCAATTAGATACCCTAAAGATCCCCCAGTGAAATCTGACAGGTCACCCTATAGTCATGCACTGCCGCTGTCCACCACCACCTGCTGAGTCCTTGCGTGGCGAACCAGGATTTCTGAAGGTCCTCCGGGCATCACACACCCAAGATGGGGCACTTTAAGTGGACCAGGCAGAAGATTGCTAAGGCAAGCCCTCCGCAGCCACTCCTCTTGACAGCTCAGCGCTGCAATCCCTGGCACCCCCGACTGATGCTCAAGGTTCCTTGCATCCGGAGCAGGCACATGACCACCAAGTTGGGCTATTGCAGGCACCAGCCTGCCTCCGGTGCTACCTCAATAAGGGCATCTTCCCCACTGGTACGCCTAAAGTGCGCCCACCTGAAGTCTGAGGTCAAAGTCCTCTTCAGCGTGCTCTTCTGACCACTCAGAGGGACAATCCTGGACAGAAGTAACTAGCACTAACACAGACTGATGCACAGGGTCCCTTCACTTACGATAGGTCCTGCACGGGCACCTGATTGAGCCACTGTGGGCACACCTGCCTTCTGTACCACCATGCTGGGTGCTGAACCCACCAGCCAAACCAATGTCTGACAACCCAGGACCTCAAGGGGCCTTAGGGCAGCACCCTAATGCTAGTACACCAGAGGTTCACCAGGCAGGAGTCCACTAGGCCGATCTTTTGCAGCCTGTCCCTTGAACAGATCAGAGCTGCAATCTCTAACAGGCGTGCTTCCCTAACTCCAGACTGATGCTCAGGGTCCCTTCATCAGGACAGCCCCACCAGGCCACCTGGGTAGGTCACAGTGGTTCACCCACTTTCTGCACACCCTCCATCGACAGGGCCTCTGCCCTCTTACCTGGGCTCTGTCACAAAGGACCTACCTGATTGGACAACCGCATAGACATTGCCCTGACCTCAAGTTCCGGTAAAAAAAGTCCTAGGATGACATCTTTCACTGTATTCGGGCAGCTGCTTACCCTACTCTGACATCGCAGAGTTAACCAATAACACCTTCTGGGAATCTTGGGAATCCGCCACCTCCTCTCTGATCTCCTCAGGTTCAGCCACTACATCTTCTACTTCCAGTAGTGATACTCACCCAAAATAAAGGTCAATGAACCAGATGATCATAAAGTAAAAAATCCTGGCATACTAAATTTGTTGAACCCAGTTGCAACAGTATTTTCCAATTTAAGGCTACAACATGCTTTCAAATGATGTGCACAAGTAACTGCCCAAGTATTTATTTGCAACAAAATCTGTTTGAGGTAAAGAGCTGGTACAATTTCTAAATTGTAGATCATGCTCACAGAATTGAAGGCAAACTTTCAATCAATCAATCAGCAAAGAATGGTGCTGTTAGGAGTGATGGGGTAGATCGTTCAAGGTCTTGGCGGCGATGTAGGAAATGGAGCAGCCCTGCTGTGACAGATGCATGGGGTGTGGGCGAGGGCAAGTGAGGAGGCAAGCAGGTGTTTGGAGGGTTGATGGAAATTCAGTCCATGGTTGACGTAGGAAGGTTCTAGATTGTGGAAGGCTTTGTAGAGTGCATGAGAATCTTGAACTGGCATCTCTTCTGGATGGGGAGCCAGTGAAGGTTTTCCGAGGTGGGGGGATGTGTGAACAGTTGGGAAGGTCCACGATCAGTTTGGCTGCAGCGTTCTGCATTGTCTGGTGTCTTCCGAGGAGCTGGGTGAGGATACCGGTGAACAGAGCATTGCTGTAGTGCAGGAAGCTGGTGATGAGGGCCTTAGTGATGGTCTTTCTATTGTTGATTGGGATCCATTTGAAGATTCTGTGCAGCATACGTAGTTGTGTGGAAGCAGGAGAAGGCAACTGAATTGACTTGTCTTTTTACAGTCAGTTGGCTGTCGAGCATGACCCCCAGGTTGCGGGAGTGGTTGGTGTTGGAGATGGTCCAAGTTCAGCTGGCCACCAGCTGTGTTTCCTGACAGAGGTGTTGTTCCAGAAGATCAGTACTTTTGTCTTGTCAGAGTTGAGACTAAGGCAGTTGTCTCTCATCTAGTTGGCTACATTGGTCATGGCGTTGGAGAAGTGGATTTTGGTGTTGGTGGAGTCCATGGTGAGGATAAGTTGAGTATTGTCTGCATAGGAGAATATGTTGAGGCCGTGGGCTCTGAGGACGCCGGAAAGGGGAGTCATGGAGGTGTTGAACAAGGTGATGCTGAGGGATGTTCAATCCTTGGGGTATGCTGCATATGATGTCCTTGGGTGCGGGGAAGAAGGGAGGCAGCTGGATACTGTGTGTGTGTCCTGTAAGGAATAAGGCGATCCACTTGGTGGCATTTTTCTGTCTGCCGATATTGTAGAGTCTGTTGGTGAGGGTATTGTGGGAGAAGGCGTTGAACGCCACAAATAGCTTGAGGAGGATCAGGGCCACAGATTCTCTGAGGTCAAAGACATTTCTGATGTCATTTGCATCAGCAATCATAGCAGTCTCAGTGCTGTTGTCGGCACATAATCCCTTTTGTGAGGCGTCCAGTAGGTGGGTTTGTTCCAGGAATTCGGTTGGTTGATGGTTCTCAGGGTACTTTGGCTGGGTAGGGGAGCAGGCAGATCAGCTGATAATGTTTCAATCAATCAATCAATCAAAGCATTTATATAGCGCACTACTCACCCAGAGGGTCTCAAGGCGCTAGGGGAGGGGGGTCCGCTACTGCTCGAACAGCCAGGTCTTGAGTTGCTTCCTGAAGGCGAGGTGGTCCTGGGTCAGGCGGAGGTGGGTCGGGAGGGAGTTCCATGTCTTGGCGGCAAGGTAGGAGAAGGACCGTCCCCCTGTGGTGGCTCTTCGGATGCGGGGGACGGCGGCGAGGGCGTGGCCGGTCGATCGAAGCTGGCGTTTGGGAGCGTAGAAGTTGAGGCAGCTGTTGAGGTATCCTGGGCCTTGGTTGTGTAGGGCTTTGTGTGCGTGGGTGAGGAGTCGGAAGGTGATTCTCTTGTTGACCGGGAGACAGTGCAGGTCTCTCAGGTGTCCGGAGATGTGGCTGCGACGGGGGATGTCCAGGATGAGTCGTGCTGAGGCGTTCTGGATCCGCTGGAGTCTCTTCTGGAGTTTGGCGGTGGTTCCGGCGTAGAGGGAGTTGCCGTAGTCCAGACGGCTGGTGACGAGGGCCTGGGTGACCATCTTCCTGGTCTCGGTGGGGATCCACCGGAAGATCTTTTGTAGCATGCGCAGGATGTTGAAGCACGACGAGGAGACGGCGTTGACTTGTCTGGTCATGGAGAGGGAGGAGTCCAGGATGAAGCCCAGGTTGCGTGCGTGGTCTGTTGGTTTGGGTGCACTGCCTAGGGTGGGGGGCCACCAGGAGTCGTCCCAGGCGGAGGGTGAGGATCCCAGGATGAGGACTTCTGTCTTGTCCGAGTTCAGTTTCAGGCGGCTGTTCTTCATCCATTCGGCTACCTCTTTCATCCCTTCGTGAAGATTGGCTCTGGCGGTGGCGGGGTCGTTGGTGAGGGAGAGAATCAGCTGGGTGTCGTCGGTGTAGGAGATGATGTTGAGGTTGTGCTGGCGTGCGATGTCTGCGAGGGGGCTCATGTAGACGTTGAAGATTGCTGGAGTCAATGGAGGGTTTCTTTAGGAGGGGTCTGACATCTGCCTGTTTCCATTTGTACGGGAAGTTTGTTGTGGTGATAGAGGTGTTGAGGATACTGATGAGTTAGGTGCTGATTGGGTTAATTCTGAGGTTGAATAGTGGTGAATCTGCCTGTTACCATTTGTCCTGGAATGTTGCTGTGGTGATAGAGGTGTTGAGGATACTGATGAGTTCCATGCTGATTGGGTTAATTCCGAGGTTGAAATGGTGGTGGGGACAGGGGAGGGTGGGCGCCCCTGAGTGGATGGAAGACATGATGGCTGTGGTGGGCTGGGCAGTGAGCGGAGTCCAGGTGGTGATCGTTTGGCTGGTTTTCACTGGTTGGTTGAGGTTTAGGGTGGTGGGTTGGAGGTCGAAATTGTTGTAGATGATGGCAATCTTGCTGTGGAAGTAGTCTGACAGGGTGTCACAGAGTTCTTGGGAGGGGTGGATGGAGTTCTCTGTGGCTGTCGTGTTGGAGAATTCTTTGACTATTTTGAAGAGTTACTTAGTGTTGTTGATCACAGTGTCAACTCAGGCGGTGATGGCTGCTTTCTCTGCTTCCTTGATGTGCAGGTGAAAGTTGCGGAGGGCTGTTTTGTGAGCAGCTCTTTTGTCTGGGTTCTTTGTGATGCACCATCTCTTCTCCAGTTGGTAGCAATTGTGCTTGGTTGTCCTAAGGCCTGGGGTGTACGAGTTGGCTTCTCCTGAGGTTTTGTTGACTTTTGTTGGTTTAAGTGGGGTGACCCTTTAGGCGCAGTTGGTGATCCGGGGGATAAGTTCTGGACAGCCTGGTTGAGGTATGCTGAGGCTTCGGGTAGTGTGGTGGTAAGGGCCTTTGTCCACAGAGGTTCGGTGACCTTGCACTAACTGCAGTGGGGGGAGATGTGACACTTGTGATGTTGTGCAGGGCATTGGAGATGGTGAAGTGTACAATGGCGTGTTCAGTCAAGGTGAGTTTTGAGGTGTGACTGAATTTCATTAGGTCGCTGCAGGTGAAAATGGGGTTGAATGTATGTCCAGCCTTGTGCGTGGGTTCAGTGATCAGTTGGGTGAGGCCGATGTTGTTCTGGTTTTCCAGAAGGGCGATTGAGTTGACGTCACTGTGGTCGTCGGTGTGAAAATTGAGGTTGCAGAGTAGGACATAGTGGTGGAGGTCAATGGCCAGGGGTCGATGAGGTTAAAGATGGCATTGCAGAAAGTTGGCTGGGGTCCCGTGAGTCTGTAGGCAAGGGTACCTCTTATCGTGGTCTTTGTGTCTGTCAGTAGTTGGAAATTAATGTATTCCATGAGAGGCGTGGCGTCATCATTGGTGCATCTGATGGTTTCCTTGAAGATGCTTGTGATACCTCCTCGTTTATCGGTGCAGTCTCGGTGTATCAGCCTGTAGTCGTTGGGAGTGGTGGTGGTGATGTTGGGGTACAAGGAGGGGTTGAGCCACATTTCGGCAATGAAGGCGATGTCCGTGGAGATGGTGGTGATTGTGTCCCAGATTTCTTTGTGTCTGTCAGTAGTTGGAAATTAATGTATTCCATGAGAGGCGTGGCGTCATCATTGGTGCATCTGATGGTTTCCTTGAAGATGCTGGTGATACCTCCTCGTTTATCGGTGCAGTCTTGGTGTATCAGCCTGTAGTCGTTGGGAGTGGTGGTGGTGATGTTGGGGTACAAGGAGGGGTTGAGCCACATTTCGGCAATGAAGGCGATGTCCGTGGAGATGGTGGTGATTGTGTCCCAGATTTCCGCAGCGTGCTTGCAGCGGGAGTGGTCGTTGAGCATGATACAATAGAGTGGTTCTGGGTTGTTTGTTGCCTTCTGGGCAGTAGTGGTGCAGGATCCTATGTAAGGTGTCTTGGAGGAGAAGTTGCAGTGACTATAAATACACAATTACAAGGAATGCAAAGGACTTCGATGTATTTTTAATACTGCATTAAAATGTAATAATGATGGACACGTGAACAACTACAGTGATAAATGACTGATTGCTGCCCCACCCAATCCTCTGTTAAATTCAATGTACCAAGCTAAGATCAGTCCTCTAATGTACAGATGTGAAATTGTCATAGGACCAGTCTTTTGTGTGTCGGGTATACCATACATTTTAGTACTAGAACTACCACAATAATTTTGATATACAAAATAATGTTTAATTTTATTTGCAAAACTACATCCCCATACATAAATTCCATTTAGCTCTTACCACTGATGTGATCTCGTTATGACGCAGGTTCAGTTCTGCTAATGAATCCAGGCCATTAAGATTTTCAACAACGGTTATGAAGTTCCTAGCAAGGTTTAAAACACGGAGTTGCCCCAAATGACATACATTTTCTATTTTGGTAATCTGTAATGAAACATATCGGAAATACTAAAATTAGGGACACGGAGAAAAAACAGTAATTTGTTCTTAACATTATAATGACTTCCCTAGTATGTTAGTTATGAATGCCCTGCTAGGATCAAATAGATATATGTATGTTTACTTGAAGTTAAACTATTATTATAATTCATGTCTGATTTTTATTTATTCTAACAACAAGGTTTCTTCTATAGCCTCCTTGCGATACTCAGGGCCTGATTTAGAGTTTGGCTGTCGGTTTACTAATTCAAATACGACAGATATCCGGTCCACTTTTTACAAATGCAATAGATTTTATGACACTTGTAATAAGACAAAGGGAATATCCGTCACATTCAGGGGCTTAACACACAATGATAGGCACTACTGCAAAATGTGCTGACGGATCCTTCAGTCTCCAATATCTTGCACAGATTTATATACTTTAGGTTAAATGGGGGCCCCATGTGCCACAAGGACAGAAGCCTGCGTTACACCCCTGGGCAAGTTTGTGATGCAGTAACTAGTCCACCAAACTAAGTCAGGCCCTATGCCTTGAGTAGCCTCAGTAAGTTAAACAAGTATTGGTAAAGCCAATAGGTCTAACCCCAGGGACTTATTGGCTTTGCCAATGATTTTATCCATGCTGTACAGAAGTGCAGGTGCTGTATAGCATTGCTGAAGCTACTACATGTCTGTTGTATCGTTTTGTGGGCCACACCAAAACTGATGTCCGCACCTACAAAATCAGGCAAGCATGTTTTGCTTTCTATAAATTTCATTGAATTTCTATGAATTAGTCATTACAAATGTAAAAATTAGCCTTTCCCATATGGCGCTAATGCACTTTTTCATATAATGGCAATACGCTTTAACAAAAAAATGGTTGAGTGTGTTGGGGAGCAAGTGACGAACTAGCCAAAACAGGTGGTGGATAGAAGGACAAGTTAGAGACAACGGAGAATCACACAAAACACAAAGGGTGCGGGATACAGGGAGTATGAAAAAGCACACAGACTATGAAGGGTGGGCAGACGAAGAAGCACACGGACATCAGAAGGTGGGTGAGTGAAAGTTGGGAAGCACACGGACAAAGGAGATGATGGGGAATCACATAACAGTGGAGTGCAGGCAGGGATAGAGGAGCTCACGGATAATGGAAGGCGGGGAGGGAAGAGGAAGTACACGGGCACCGGAGGAAGGGCAGCTGGTAATGTGGAATCACATGGACAACAGAGGGAGGATATCCAGGGATAGGAACACACGTACAACCGAGGAAGTGGGGGAGCAAGAACAGCCAATGAAGGTAAGTAGGAGGTGGGTGGAAGCAAGAACCACCAATACATAAAATACATGAGGGAGACAGATGGAAAACATGTGCACTCTTGCAGAGTGCTTAACCAAAAAGAAAAACGTCGCACCTGAAAAGGAAGCAGTGAAAGGACACAAGTAATTGGTTCGTGCTCTAGGGGAGACACAAAACCAGAAGAGGAAGGAAAGCTCACAGAACCTAATGAATAAGACTTGAAATAATGCTAAGGCTGTGTTCATGTTAGGTACTGTAAGAAGAGGTATGTGGAACTGGGTTACTTTCTACTACAATATTGTGTTAGATTTGTTTCATAAGATGTACTGTATTTTCTTTACATTCTCATTTTATTTACTTGCCTGTGCTAATGCTCTAATAATCGTCACAATAATCGTGTCATTTCCTCTCCACTAGTTTAATGCATAATAAAGATCTGTAAATATGACATTATTGTGTTCCTTGATTTCTCAAAATCAAAGTAGAGGTCCCACCGAAAACAATACATTGCTATGGTCTTCAGCAGGTCTGTTCAGTCGCAATACCTCAGAAGTAAGACAGTAAGTGCTATCACTTGTCTCCACCCACAAGTCTGATGGGCCTGGGGGAACCAGAAGATCTACCGGGAGAGCAGAAATATTTGCCTTGCATAAGTGATCTGTAACTTAGTCCCTCAGGTTACTTTCTGGCCTTCCAGGGACCAATTCTAGATTAGTATAAACAAAGTTGCACTACAGTGATGACATCTGCTCAGTACTTGTAAAATATCCATTCTTTAGACAGGATGTTCACGCTCTTCTTCCAAAAATGTGTTAAGGTTAACAGCTAAAAAGGAAGTTCAGTTTAACCTGTCACTAAATGGGTCTAATCCGTGTCTTCCATAAACATATCAGTAAATGAGTATTAAACGCTTCCTGACCACCTCACTGGATGAGGTGTGCAACCAGTAGAAAGTGACATCACATTCATTGTAGGAGCAGTTCCACAATTCAGTATGAAAACCTTTTATGTATTCGTATAGTTTCAGGGCAACTACTAAGGTGTCACCAATCCTTAAGAGCGGGTCCACTCTTGTTCACTGGGCAAACCTGGCTATTGTTATTCAATGAGAAAAAAGTCCAAGCACATGTTCCTCAGGGAGCGCCTTCACAAACTATTTATCCACAAATAATTGGTGCTCTCACAGAAAAATGGGCAGTAAAATGGAAAGAAATTCACTTTTCTTTGGGTGGCTTACAGTGCATCTACACGCCCTCAGAAAACCCTCAAATGGTCCAGAAACCTGAACCAAATCCCCTTAACTGACTGCGAAGAAAAATATATAATTTACTACCCCCCTAACAGACAAGCTCTCAACAGACAAGCTCTCAACAGACAAGCTCACATCACACTATAACTCATCACTAAAGACTGCCCCGGACCAGATAGCAGCCCCCCCCCCCCCCAGTTGCCATCCTTTCTATCCATACTAATATAATAACAAGCATTTACAATGCAATAGGTCTCGCAGCATTAAAGTTTGAGTTATTGGCATTGTGTATGACAATGGGTTGCATAACATTTTTAGCAAACTTTGAATTGGTGAGCAGTGGCAGTGTGTGCAAGAGTATGCTGTTCTTGAAAGCAGTGTAGTAGAGAGTGCAGGAATTTGGGTGACATGAGCAATGTGGATGGGGTGAGATTACAGGAGTGAGTGTAACTCGACAAAATGTGTTTAATTGCATACCAGTGAGATATGGAAAGCTCTGTTGATGCACCTCAGGCACGGGCTCACAGCTGTTATTATTCACACAGCTCTGATGATTCACCTCAGACACGGGCTCACAGCTGTTATTATTCACACAGCTCTGATGATGCAACTCACGCACGGGGCTGACACAGTTATTATTCACCTCAGGGGCTGACACAGTTATTATTCACTCAGCTCTGATGATGCACCACAGGCACGGGGCTCACAGCGGTTATTATTCACACAGCTCTGATGATGCACCTCAGGCATGGGGCTCACAGCTGTTATTATTCACACAGCTCTGATGATGCACCTCACGCACGGGCTCACAACTGTTATTATTCACACAGCTCTGATGATGTACCTCACGCACGGCCTCACAGTTGTTATTATTCACACAGCTCTGATGATGCACCTCACTCACGATACTGACGCAGTTATTATTCACACAGCTCTGATGATGCATTTCACGCACGGGGTGGACGCCTCCTGAAAGTGCCTGTATTTCTGAGCCTCCCTTGAAACTCGAAAGAGAGGCAAATTTCGACAGACATAGTTTCTAGCTCAATAGATTCAACAGTTACTAAAACTCGAGATGCCACTTCAAAGGTTAACTGTACACCTTTTAGTAGCCGATTGGCAAAATTGTGAGCCGAATGCATAGCAATGAGCTGAAACTTATGCCCAGACAATACTACTTGTTGTTCCAAAGACAACAAAGCGAGATTAGATTGACACAATGTGCCGCATTATGCCATATAATGTGCATTTCCTTGCAATAATGGAGACTGGATTTATGTGGCAAATCCACATAATATCAATGCCCACGGCTAGAAATCAGAAACACTTATACCACAAACGGTACTGTTAAAAATAGTTATATACTCCTAGAATGCGTCTATTACTAATCACTCCTACAGACTACGGTGCATTGACACGAAAGCACAGAGACAGACAGACACCTGACCCATCCCGCTCTCAGGCTGCTGCCACATTACAGCCACATAAACAATAGGACACCTCGCTCCAGTCCTGCAATCCTGTCCGGGTCTTCCAGCGTTAAACCTGGTCCTCGCTCCTTGAACAGGCACAATTGTTTGCTTGCTCAAAGTTTGATAGAAACTTTAATCTGCCGACCACGCCTCTACTGTTTAAATATGTCATTGCAAAAATAGACTTCGGCACACCACACCAGGCTCGTCAATATTCAAAACATTAAAATATCTTTAAGAGGAATTTGCGAATGTGCATATTTTTCATCGTCTAATGCCTTCAATATTTTTTAGGATAATGAGCGGTTTCAGTTAGCGCGTCCAAGCCTCTTCTGGTGCTGCAGAGTGTGAGTGAGTGCTGCAGAGTGTGAGTGAGTGCTGCAGAGTATGAGTGAGTGCTGCAGGGTGTGAGTGAGTGCTGCAGGGTGTGAGTGAGTGCTGCAGAGTGTGAGTGAGTGCAGAGTGTGAGTGAGTGCAGAGTGTGAGTGAGTGAAGAATGAGTGCAGAGTGAGTGCAGAGTGAGAGTGAGTGCAGAATGAGTGCAGAGTGAGAGTGAGTGTAGAATAACTGCAGAGTAATTGCAGACTGAGTGCAGAATGACTGCAGAGTAAGAGTGAGTGTGCAGGAAAAGACCACACACACAAGACCACACACATAAAACCACATACATAAAACCTCACACATAAGACCACACACATAAGACCACACACATAAGACTACACCACTGTCACCACCACACACACCACCACACACGCAACCACACACAACCACACACACACACACCACCAGCCGTCACTGCACACTTTCACCGGGCACACACACCACCAGCCGTCAGTGCACGCTTTCACCGGGCACAAACACCACCAGCTGTCAGTGCAGGCTTCCACCAGGCACACAACACTAGACATCAGTGCACGCTTTCACCAGGCACACACACCTCCAACCGTCTGTGCATGCTTTTACCAGGCGCACACACACCACCAGCCATCAGTGCACGCTTCCAACAAGCACACACACTCCAGCCGGCAGGGCACGCTTCCACCAAGCACACACAGCACCAGCCATCAGGGCACAATTTCTACAGGCACACACACCACCAGCCATCAGTGCACACATCAATTGTTAACGCATCCACAATTAAGTGTCGTAGAAAATCGCAGTATGGTGCACTTAAGTTTTAAACATATTCATCTAAAGCGCAGCATGCCACCATTGCTACAATTCCAATCCAACCCACATAATTCTACTACATACCACATGCATACACTCCATAACACATGGTTAAAAGACATTGCCATTTACAATGCCATTAGTTCTAACTCAAATAAATCCGAGACCTATTGCATTTCTAATGCTTGTTTAACATTGTCTTTCTTCATTTTAATGATCAGCTATAGAACCCATCTAAAAGTGATATCTTCTTATGTGCCACAGACAAATAAGTAGAGCTATAAATTGGTATCAACCATGAACACGGAAGGATTACATGGCAAAATCACTGACACAGGACTGCAGACATCCGGAGTTATAAGGCAAGCTAAACATTTGAAAGATACAAAACACCAGTCAGTGTTTTAGTGGCGGTGCACTTTTTTTCAGGTTTTGAAAACACAAGGAAAAAAAAGCGATACTGTGGATCTCCCATGTCACAATGTAATTGAGGATGCGGCCTAACGGCTAGAGCTGTCGACCTTGAAGCTGGGGGATTAAGTTCCAGTCTTGGCAGGGATGCCCAACACCCTGTGATTCTGAGTAAATTACTCAATTTCTTTGTGCCTTACAAAATGAATGTGTCACTCTGTAACATAACTGGTGCTCATGTAAACCACACTGATATCTTCGGGTCGAGTTCGCGATATATAAAATAAATAAATCTGCCTAGTATTGAATTTTGGGGGGTGTAGTCATCGTTTCCTAATGGCAAGCACCAGAACGTAAATTATAAAACATTTGAAGGAGAAGCTAGTGAAGAAATACATATGGAAGTGTAAAGGAAATTATTTGGATTGAATTTAAAAGGAAAAAACAGAGCCCTTTTTCAAGTCTTGATTTGCCATTTCAAATTATGTCATTTTTGTCGAAAGTGAGTTGAATAATGTATTGTGAATAATGATCTACGAAATAAACCTCTTGCCTTGTGTATTGGGATCAGGTAACCTTGGCCTGAAGTACCATCAATTGCTTACCACAGCTCTTCGACGCCTGCCACAATGCTACATGAACGAGGGACCAAGGGCCAGGAAGCGAAGCAGGGAATGCCGTCAAACATTGTGCAGTCCATTGTGTGCTTTGTGTTTCGAGAGTCACAATGTGAGCATGCATGCTATTTTAACCAACGTCTTCAAAAAGTGCTGGCATGCCGGGAGCTGAAAAGCAGGGAGTGTCCGGGACATCTGGTCACTCTAGTGCAGGTTAATGCAGAACCCGCCTCCTGCGCGCCCCGCACCCCTCCAGCTCTTACCATGCAGTTGAAGTGGGCCACCACCTCGTTGTCGGGGGTCTTGTACAGCACGCCGCTAACCGGGGTCTACTCGCGCTGGTGGCAGAAGCCGCAGGCGCCCTATACTTTCTTCTTTGGCGGCCGAGGGGCCATGGTGCTACCTCAGGAACACGGCTGACAGCGGTAAGTATGCAGCCAGGTAAGCAAAAAATACACCTCAGTGCTTGAGAGTCAGCTATTTCTGTCAAAAGATCCCAAGTGTTTTAGCTGCAGGCATAATTTCGTTTCCAAGGCAGGACCCAGCTGCGTGGGAGCGGGAGCCACGCCCCCTGCCGAGCTCAGTCCCTGAGATTTAGGTTTCGGTTTTGAAGTAGGCGGGATGAAGCCGTGGCGCGTTCACATCTGCCATTCTGTCCCACAGAGGGACGTGGGACTGATAGCTGACGCATACGATTACGAACGCCACTTCGCTGGCAGAACTCTACAATGGCGGTAAGTGGGGCTTAGTTGTAGGGGGAGGGGGCGTGTGTGTGTGTGTGTGTGTGTGTGTGTGTGTGTGTGTGTGTGTGTGTGTGTGTGTGTGTGTGTGTGTGTGTGTGTGTGTGTGTGTGTGTGTGTGTGTGTGTGTGTGTGTGTGTGTCGGCAGGGGGGGAGGGGGTCTCTGTATGTGTGTGCGTGCGTGGCGGCAGGGGGGGAGGGGGTCTCTGTATGTGTGTGCGTGCGTGTCTGTAGGTGTGCTCGTGTGTGCGCATGCGTAAGCAGGGGTAGGTGTGGCTGTGTGGTACAGCTTTCCAGGAGAGGAGACAGGAGCTGGCCACAGCGAGCCCGTTCGCGTGCGCGTGGCCCACTGAATTGCGAGCACGCGGCCAGGTCCTGCCCCTCTCCTGGAAAGAAGAATCCCTAACAATAGGTCTCTGGCGAGACCGCGCTTCGCGTGGTTCAACGCCACGAGACCTAAAAAGAGAGCCCAAACCTTTGAGGCGGGTAATCTCAGGAACCACAGCACCAATCACAACACAATATACAGCGTTGGAAAGGGCAGTTGCAGCAGAAGGACATAGGCTATGCAGACGCCCACCATATACATTTAAAAGGTAAAAGAACCGTGCCAGCAAAGTAGTCCCTTGTGGGCGTGTCTGCGTTGTGCTGTGGGCGTGTGCTGGGGGCGTGACAAACGCTGGGGGCGTGTGGTACGTTCCGTCCTTCATGCCATGTCTCGTATCGTGTGCTAATCCCACCCTGCTCCCTTTAAATACCCCTGCACCCCATAATCATAACCCACCCTTATTCCTTAAAATACCCCAACACCTGTAAAACACTAACCCATCTTAACCCTATAAATATACCCTGTACCCCAAAATCCAAACCTATCCCTAAACCCTAAAAATACCCCTGCACCCTAAAACCCAAACCTAGCCCTGAACCCTATAAATACCCCTGTACCTCAAAACCCAAACCTAACCCTGAACCCTATAAATACCCCTGTACCTCAAAACCCAAACCTACCCCTGAACCCTAAAAATACCCCTGTACCCCAAAACCCAAACCTAGCCCTGAACCCTAGAAATACCACTGTACCCCAAAACCCAAACCTAGCCCTGAACCCTAAAAATAACCCTGTACCCCAAAATCCAAACCTACCCCTGAACCCTAAAATACCTCTGTACCCCAAAACCAAAACCTAGCCCTGAACCCTAAAAATACCCCCTGTACCCCAAAACCCAAACCTAGCCCTGAACCCTAAAAATACTCCTATACCACAAAACCCAAACCTAGCCCTGAACCCTAAAAATACCCCTGTACCCCAAAACCTATACCTATCCCTAAACCCTAAAACTACACCTGTACCCCATAACCCAAAACTATATCTGAACCTTTAAAATACCCAAAGACCCCAAAACATATACCTCAGTACCCCAAAACATATACCCCTATACCCATACTTACCTTATCCAAACATTAAAAAACGCATGCTTTTACAACGAATTTCGTTGTAAATGTATGCGTGGTAAAGCCATATAAAATGTAATGCCATGCGTTATAATGGCATTGCGGAGTCATGGTACTTTCGTAATGAAAGTATGCGGAGTGATGGTATGCGGAAAGAAAGTTGCGGAATAATGGGTGTTTACCCTCCCTCGGTAAGTACATCGGTGGCACGGCGTGCCACATCTCCAGCAACATACTCATATCTTTTCACCACGCATTTTAAAAATGCACAGGTCTCTCTCATTGATGGCCAGCACCGACATACACTTTTAGACACACCTCCCTCCACAAGTTCTAGAATTGAGAACTTTAGAGCTGGGGAGCCACGTTCGAATCTCGGCATCAGCTCAACATCCTGTGATTCCAGGTACATCGCTTTGTCTCCCTGTGCCTACCACAAATGAATGTGTTCTTCTGTAATGTAAATTGTGCTCATGCCATGTTGTCGAGTTCGTGCTATATAATATTGCAAGGAAAAATCAAGTAGGGAAACTCGAGTTCACACACTATGAACGCGCACTCTTAAGTGCATCAGCAGTGCACTGATAATCGGAGCGTTTCACAGGCCTGTCACAGATAAGAAATGCTATCAAAACAAAATCCTAAAAAACAATATAATACTGTCCGGCAGCAATTCATACCCGGACAACGTCGGGATGGGCTGCTAGTTATGTTTAAAAAGCCAACTTAAACTTATAGACTCTAAACAAGTAACCTATCATGCGCACTGTCCCGTTTAGGCACGACAATAAATGACTACTCCTATTAGCTTTTGCCTTCGTATTGTCAGTCCTATCTCTCTTCAGTTTCTCACATGGGTTCCATCACGCACTTCTGGCTCTTTCCTGCTCTGCGGAGTCTGGGTGTCTGGCTTATGTACAGTTGTTCACCCTACACGGCCTCTAGCCATTCGGGTGCAGCCTGCTGTAGCTTTGATTCTGTTGCTCCCCATAAGGAAGAGAAAGGGGAGAGCATTGGCTTCCATGATGGCTGACGTGTAGAGGCTGAGTGGCATCAAGGCTGAAGCCCAAGAGCACTTGGGAGTCGCCACCTTAGCGGCAGAGGTACCCGAGCAGCTTCGAGCCCAGCCAGAGGCGGTAATGAGGGGGTGCGCCCCGCGCTAAATTGTAGCCACCAGGGACCTGTGACCCACTCCGCAGCATGTTGGATACACAGTGCCAGGTGAAAGTCTAAACTTTGAATGAGGACTGGCAATGGGAAGACCGGGGCACTGGACATGTCTCTTCCACTTACGTGGAGCGGCTCACATAGGTGTATCTGCTTGTGCGAGCCAAATCCCAGGGTGAGAAGCTATTAAGAATGAGAGTTACGCTCTAGAGCAGCACTGCATGAGATATGATGAGTTGAAATTTATTCTTCATGTAGTTATGAGGAGCTAAGGGGTTAAGTTTGTGGTTGTGAAAGATGACAAGTGAGCGGTACTTGCCTGAGTGAGAGGTCAGTGCCAGGAATAGAGCTTGGTGAAAAACAGTTACTGAAACAATGCTTGGAGGCTGTAACTAAAGCCTGCCGAGTAACAACACACATAAAAGGGCCAGTCCTCATGTGAGGTTACAAAATGAGGCGGTACTACGGAGGGACTACTAAGCTTATTGACCATTGAAAAGCCACAGTTTACAAAGGACAGTGTTACAAACCAATGAAAAATATGGGTGAGAGTGGGCAGAGCTTCAAGTCCATACCTAAATACAGCATGCCTCACAGAGCAGTGCATGCGCTGCCCAGGCTAACTTAAAAAGGGTAATACACTCCATCAAAAACCTGGTTCAACAAGGAGCTCAACTCAGAAAGTAGACAAGAGCTGATGAAAGACTATGGAGAGGGAACCTGTCCACTATTCACCTCTACCAGCTCAGAAGAGAATGTAGGAGATACAAAAACCACATCATAAAGAAAACACTACCTTCTTTTGCAATGTGCTAGATAAAGCAAGAAACCGCCCAAAAGAGCTCTTTAACATAATTAAAAAACAAACCCCTAAACAAACCAAAGATACTTTTGTGCATTCAAAGGAACGATGTAACAACTTCACGAAATTCTTCAATGACAAAATCACAAAAATTGAACTCTGGCACCACTAGCAGCTCTTCACCCATAACGGAGGATAACAAAACCCCAGCGCAATCCTCTGCCACAAAAACAAAGAACCCTCCCTCAGGGAAGTCTGGACCCAACTATTGCCCTAGACACTCCCCAGCACCCAAGAGCTGGAAGACATTTAATCCCCTCACAGAGGGTGACATCACGAAGGTGATCGTAAGATCCAAACCCGGGGGCGTGGCCAACTGCCGAGCATGGCGGACGCTAAGTAAGCGAGCTCCGGCCTAGAGCGCTCGAAATCCTGTTCTAATGCACCCATAATTGCCTGTGCCGTGTTGCCGGGGTGAAGCGGAGCAAGGTACACAAACGAATCTTAATGGAACCGGGTTCTACCTTGCGGAGCGGCCCGATGGTGATGAATTGCTGCTCGTAATCAGGTGGACGCTGCAGCTGTGAGTTGGGCCGCGACCGCTGCTGCGTGGTGCTTCTGTGACGGCGCCGCTGCTGTGGGACCACGGGCAGCTGACACAGGAGTCGGAGGTGGGCGCGAGGACTGGCGGTCAGGTGTGAAGCTGTGATTGTCAACCCCGGACCGGTGAACGCGATCGGTGTCAGGTGTCCGGATATGCTGCCTGCCTGTCGCCTGGATCGCATGACTACGCGAGCCTGGGGATCCCCGGCGGCCTTCCTGATGGTGTGAATGAGGGACGTTGACAGACTCCACAAGGCTGTAACCTCCCGCTGTGGCTTCCCTGAGGTGACCTGTGACGCCGTCTGCCCTGCTACATGCCTCCACGCGGTGAGGGGCGGTGAGAGCTCCCTCGCTGTGAGCGTCCTGTTTGGGCTCTTCATTTACTCTACTGGGCTTCCCACACTGCCCATCCCCTCTCTTGCTGCCATCGTCGCCATCGGTGACTGGGCCCGTTTTCCAACCAGAGGGCCCACCATATCACCGGGGCCCTGAGGGGATACATCTGCATAACTGTACCTTACCTGCGGAGTGGAGCTGCCCGCCCTTCCCCCATACATGAACACATTGCCTGTGATTGGGGCGCACCGGGTGGGAGACGTGTCGTAGCGCCTGCAGATGGACTGTCGTGGAGCACACATTAGGCTCACACAGCGTGCTGCCCCACTGCTTCCCTATTACAACGGCAGGCGACGTTGGGCAGTCGGCGACATCTCTCCTGGTCGCGGGTGCGGTGGGTGCTTCTGAACTGCGGACAATCTATCTGCAGGCGCGCCCTTCCTGTTTGGGACCGGACCCCACACGTGTCGCCCCTCCGACCCTGTTGCAAGTTGTATACAGTCCTTGGGCCTAGCTGGTAGCTCAGTACACACAGGTGCCTGCCTTGCTGGTTTGCCCTCGCAACGCGAACCACTCCTCTATTTTCTGCCTTCCCTTGGTGTCGCTGGGTAGTGGGACTATGGGCAAGGTGGGGCGCCCTAAACCGAAGATGCCTGATTCCAACGATGCGCACCACTCCCAGGGAGATCTGGTGAGTTCGGGTGAGGCAACAGGTTCCGGCTATGTGCCCCCGACTGCGGCGCCCGCCCAGGAAGATAAGCTCAAGCTCTATACCATCTTACATGAGCTGCGGAACACTCGCAAGGCGCTAGAGACGCAAATTGGTTCACTGTCCACGGGCCTTAATTTGCTTCGTGCTGACCATGCCAAAACAGCGGATACTGTTAAGGAACAGGGGGCGACTCTGGCTGATTTGGTGCCCAAACAAAAGCGGACAGACTCAGACGTTAAACGGCTCCAGATTCAGGTGGCCACCTTGATGGACAGGGTGGAGGACGCTTAAAGCAGGGCGCGCAGAAATAATGTCCGCGTCATTGGCCTTCCGGAACGAAGCGAGGAGCCTGTAGTGTAGTTCCTATTTTCCCTATAGGTCCTGCGCATTGGAATAACATAAACAGCACTTTAGACGTAGGACTGAGGTCTTCTAGGTCTCTACTGACTATGTTAGACTTAATTTAGGTTTGCGCCAGCTAGCTCAGAGGTCACTGGAAACTTTCTTGACTGAATAGGAAGTGATCAGCTTCCCTGGCTCAGACAAGAAGAGATTCAGCTTCCGACAACCGCATAAACATGACAACTTTGCTCCCTCAGAATAAGAGTCAATCTCTAGAGTCGTGTGAAACAATAGACAGCTATTTCACTCAGTCAGTTGTGCATATTTAATTTCACCATAGTGCAGAAAATAGAGAGACGGGCGTTTTCAATAAAAGGTATTATTTATTGAGCAGTCTTCCTTCTCATGCAAGAGAAATGAATTGCCACAATTGCAATACTTATTGTGAAGTAAAGTACGTACAGTAAAAGGAGTATTATTAAATAATACTGTAAAAGCATTGATATGGTTTCTTAGCCATAAGACACTTTAAAATGGATAAAACATATATACATATATACATAGGCTAACGTGCTCAACTGGTGCTTCTAAAATACGCCTACCCCGGCGTACCTGACCTAAGTCTAATACGTAGGAAGGAGTAAGTAAGTAGCAGTTTAAGTTAAGTAGGTTTGTTGCCAAGGATCTGTTCAAGAATTCTCTCTAAGGGTTTAGTCAGCACTGTACCTTGGGAATAGAATGTAGGTGGTCTGGTATCTCCCTCTCAGGACCCGATATCCCAGTCACCCGCAAGGGTAGGCTGGAAACGCCGGAGCTGGATTTTCTCTGCAGGAGAAAAGACAGCGTCTTTCTCAGCGCGTCAAATAGGAGGGGCAGCGTCCGTGGGCTTCTCGCTTCTGCTGGGCTCTCGGAAAGTAGATTAGCTGCTCTGCTCCAGAATCACCACTGTGTGTTTGCTTAAGGCAACGTTGGTATATTTATACCTGAAAGGTGCCGAGTTTGACGTAAGGTTTGGACATAAGACGTCAATAAAGATGTCACTAAGAACTGGCAGTTCTTACAGTGCACGCAGGGGTTCTATTACAAATCAAAACAAAGCAAGCGGGGCTTTCCCAGGTTGCTGGAGGTTTGGTGTGTCGAAAGAACTCTGTGTGCTCTCTAGGAATCCAAGGAAGTAGCTTTTGCCGAGCCTTGGACTGCAAGGGGGATTTACTGAAATATGGATCTGATTATTATGCCATTATAGGGATATTATTGATTATAGCCGTATAGGGGCATAAAGTCACAATATTGAATCGGGTTCCTAGATAAAACACATCACCCACTCCACGGTTTTATGCCCATCAATTACTAAAAACTAAGCAATAAAGATGCATGTGTATTCCAAACCACCCCAAAATACATTTTGCATTCGAAATGGTGTATGCGAAATACACGGAACGTTATAGGTACTGTACGTTTTTAAGCAGTGTAATCATCCCCAAACAAATTGCATATATCTTTAACTGAACGATTTGCGAAAATTACACATGAAATGTCTCTTAATTACAGAAAAAAAGTTGAGACTATTTCATCACATATAAATGAAATTGCTTGTGAGAGTGCTAGAGGCTGCGGTAATATATTGTCTCTAGATTTGCTAAAAATGGAAGCTCTGTTCTTAATAAATAGTTCTACTGTAAGCAGAGTACGTGTGCCAAAAAAAAAAGGTAAATATTTTGAAATTTTGGAAAAAAAATAATTTCGTTTCAGGGGAAAATATAGTTCCAAATGTTTTCAGTAGCTTTTGTTTTTCAAAGCTGAAGGCCGAATTCAGAGTTCAGGGGAACGCTGTGTGCCGGTTGGCTTAAAAGTTATTCTTTTGGTTCAGGGGAGAACATAACTTCAGAAAGATGTGCAAAAAAACAGTCTACAGCTTCAGGTGAAAGTTCGACCTTGGTCGAAAAGGCTGTTACCGGGCAGTCGTGAGAATGATTGCTGTCATCGATTTTAGTATCAGCAATCCTCACAGAAGGTCGTACCTGGGTGATGTTGCTCTCATTTCTTGCTTCACTGCCACCACCTAATCGTAGTGCAGAAGTCTCAACGAATGCCGTCATCAGGATTGGTAACCGCTGGGGACAACACGATGCATGAGCCGTTACTGGACTTAGCAAAGTATCGACATCCATTGGCACTGCTGATTGTAGTGTAAGACAGGTGTCTAACACGCATTCTTCTCCGCATAGCATATATCGAAGCACAGGTAAGATGCAGTTCTGCCGTATAGGTCTGAATGAAAGAAACCAGGTCATATTCAGATCTCTTAGACGGGCTAATCCAAGGACTCTAGTTATGCGGTCCCGGTAGCGTATTGCTAGGATCGTTTCTTCCATCGTTGCCGGAGTCATGTCTGCGTTTTGGCTTGCCATATCGGAGCAAAACAGTCAAAAATAAGATTCCTGCTACGAGTCCCAAAAGTAGTGGTAGGCCACCAAAAACCGAATGGACAAAATTGGGAAATATGCCCAGAACTGAAAAAATTGTCTTAAATACATTTGAGATACCACTGGCATCTGACATATTTAGGATTTGGCTTAGCATTTCTAAGAAATGCACGGGGCAATTAGTTGATAAAAGTGTATGTATCTCTGCCGTTGTCCTTGCAACTTGAAGATCATACGTGTCTTTTGATGACGTGATGGGCACTGTTGTCTGTAAAAGCACAGACTTCATTCTGCTTAAAGTATCAATTCATATAGAAGAGATATTCAACGGAGGCCAAATCGTCGCCTCTGAGTCTCCAGGGCCGTTTGGATACAATGCTTGCATACAGCAAGTGACCATGGAACGAACGCTTACGAGATATGCTTTCCCTGGCACCATGCCACAACAACTGTGGTCCGTTATTAGAACGTAACTCCCGTTAGAAAGTTGTCTAAAGAAGGGCTCTATCTGTGTTGCAGGTGTGCCGTACTGGTGGCATGAAAGGTTATTTGAAGTCCCCTCACAGGCCCCATGTAAATTAATACCTTGGCACAGAAGTATACCGCTTAGTGATGGTTTACAATTATTACCACTAAGAAATACATTCAGGTTTTTGTCACTATAACATGTGTTGGTATAAGGTAATTTCCATGATGACTTAATGTACCCTTTACCCAACCTTTATACTGGCCTGCTGGTATATACTCTTGGTATTTTTTAAATTGGAAAGTTGTTATCGGAATTGGGATAATCCCGTGTATTATCCATTCAATGACAGGTCTTTCTGACATTGTCAATGGTGATCTCTCAAGTTTTTCAATGCTCAGAATCGTATAGTCTGCTCCTTTCTGTGCCAAACTGATTTGTTTATCAGTAAGGTTAAAGACAGAGAACAATGACGTTGTGTTGATTAAACGCCAAGGCACATAGCCTGAACGCAGGTTTTGCAACGTCCAGCCTAGTTGTACAATAGAACGTAATTGGGACTGACCATGTTGTAACATTAGCAAGTCCTGATCTATTATATCTATAGCAGATGATACAATACTGTCCAGTGAATATATTCTGGAGGACAGAGTCATTAACCCGTTGTCCACAACAGAAAGTGATTTTTCCAAATTAATACGATCAATTTCTCGTATTTTCTCTGCTGTCTCAATTTGAGTCACTTTCCATGCATCGTTGTAAGCAGCGTATATACTGGCCGCTATGAAACGTTTTTGACGCTGTTTGCGTGGTCCCATTATGAAATCACGCAAGTCAGCACCATCTTTAAGTAAAGATAAGTGTTGCTTAATTTCTGCCAGTGTGGATGTTTGTAGCCATTCAAGGCATAGTTTCCCTACACTGTATGTTGTTACTATCCCTGGAGGTTGTCTCTGGGAGTATCTAGGGCAGGGGTCTTCAAACTGTGGGGCCCGACCCCCAGGGGGGCCGTGAAGCGATGCAGAGGGGGTCGCGCCTTCACAGTGTCACTTCTGCCCTGGCCTCCAGGGCTTCAGCCCCCCTCCTCCCCCACCCTGTGTCTCAGCCCGGGCTGCCTGCAGTGCAGCTCGCTATCCTGGGGCATCGGCTGGGCAGTGTCTGGAGTCTTATCTCCGGCCCGAGTTTTTCACAGGTCTTTAAAGACCATTAGCATATTTACATGCCTTTGTTAACTGATTACCAAAGCTTAGTTTTTTAATGGTTCCAGTACCCCCTGGGCCCCCACTCTGCCTATTCCTTACATTTGTATTTTTACACTTACTGCTGTTGTGTAAGAATGCATTTAATGAAAAGAAATATAAAGTTGGGTTGCCAAATGAAACATGCCTGCTAAGTGTTGTTTAAAGATCCTGCAGAGACCTGCTCTTGACACTAAATTGAGTTATAAATAAAAAAGTATGTATTAATTAGTTATGTGACTTTTCTGTCTTTATTCTCTTTAATTATTAGTCATGGATCATTGAGGCATCCCTAGAACACAATTAAAACTGCTTTCTATTTATATTTGCTGTTCACAGATAAGTGCAAAAAATACAGCTGTAGGTGACTGCTTATTTCTGGGCCATCAAAAGAATGAGCCGGTAACCCTAATCATTAGACTGGAAGTTTGTTGCAGGATCAGCATATTATTTATTTCCTCCACCCTCGAACCCTGATTAATGCCATTATAGCAATAGTTTAACTTATATCTGAAACCCTACGCTTCAAGTTTTTGGGAATGCACCCTGCTTTCAGACTACTCACTTCTCATTCTCGCCTTCACTTTCACGTTTACCCTGCACTCCCAGCGATCAAAATGCACTCACACTGATCACCATGCACTCATAGCGATCACAATGCACTCACACTGATCACCCGCTCACCCTGCACTCATCACACTGATCACCCTGCACTCACACTGATCACCATGCACTCACACTGATCACAATGCACTCACACTGATCACCCTGCACTCACACTGATCACCCTGCACTCACACTGATCACCCTGCACTCACACTGATCACCCTGCACTCACACTGATCACCCTGCACTCACACTGATCACCCTGCACTCACACTGATCACCCTGCACTCACACTGATCACCCTGCACTCACACTGATCACCCTGCACTCACACTGATCACCCTGCACTCACACTGATCACCATTCACTCACACTGATCACCATGCACTCACACTGATCACCATGCACTCACACTATTCACCCGCTCACCCTGCACTCACACAATCACCCTGCACTCACACTGATCACCATGCGCTCACACTGATCACCATGCGCTCACACTGATCACCATGCACTCACACTGATCACCATGCACTCACACCGATCACCATGCACTCACACCGATCACCATGCGCTCACACCAATCACCCTGCACTCACACCAATCACCATGCACTCACAATATTCACCCACTCACCCTTTACCTACAGTGATCACAATGCACTCACACTGATCACAATGCACTCACACTGATCACCATGCACTCACAACTTTCACATGCTCACCCTGCTCTCACAGTGATCACTCTGCACTAAAAATTTGCTTGCATTGTTCACTCTGTACCTCACCCTGCAGTCACACGAGCACACTTCTCACCCTGCACTCATGTGACACTTCACTCAGCTGTCTCCCCCTCACTGCTCAATCTGTAGCTCACTCAAACAAGGCCATCACTAACCATGCACTAATTTGTCCCACTCTGCACTTACAGCCGAACCCAAATTCATATGGTCACCTCACTCACCCTGCAGTCACTCCTTTTACCCTACTCTCACCCTGTTGCATTGCTCACCGTGCTGTCACATGGGCACTCTTGTCACCCACACAGTGCAGAAGGTTAAAGTGCCTGGTACAAAGAAGATGTACCATGCACATCACAGAACTGAGTGTGAGTAAACTATGAGTAGTGATATAAAAAAATGAAATGTTTGTCAGAAAGGTGCTTTAGAGAGATGAGGTGTATTGTTGGTGAGTGGTAGTGAGGGAAATCATGGAGAAGGTGGAAAGACTGTTGCACCATGTGCGACCAGTGCTTGGACAAGCCCTGGCTGGAAGCGTTTACCCCCCCCCCCCCCACCCCCCCCCTGAACTTTGGGTCTAGTGGATCCCCTGCTTCTGCCTATTATTTACATTTGTAGTGCGCTACTGTTACCAAAAGGTGTCCTGGGGCTAATAACCATCTGCCTGCAATGTGAGAGAGGAATCCGGGGTTGAGAGAGGAGAGAAGAGAGGGATGGAAGGAAGGGGGTGAGAGGAAAGGGGCATGGGTAAACTGCTAAACTCTGCACAAGACCGCCACGGTTTGAATGCACCCTTGCTGCTCCCGACCATGGCCAGGTGAGCTTCTAATGTGGCAGCGCGTATCCCTTCACAGAGGTTGACTAGACATCTTTCTGATATTAATTGCTGTATTTTGGTTATAAACTGGTACTGATGGGGTGAAATATTTCCTCAGTATTACTGTGTTTAAAAAAATTCTAAATATTAAAGCATTGCTACCCCAAAATACGCAGCATCACAGAACATTATTTTCATTTTCTTCTCTCACAATTTAGTGAAGCCTGTCGCATAATTTGGTCCTCACCTTCCTCATAACCTAGAGAGGTTTAGGAATTTTTGTCAGGAGGGGGTCCTTACGCTTGAAAATGTTGACGGGGGGTCTCGGCATCCAAAAGTTTGAAGACCTCTGATCTAGGGTCTGGTCTGGTCATTTTTAACCCCTGTATTTTGTTCAGGAATCTATCTTGACATTTATTTGTGTCTGTTGGCCAGATTAACCACTTTTTCCAATCAGGATGTGTTCTATTTTCATGTAAAATTTTGGATACGTCCATCTCAATATCTGTGGTTGTGTTATCAGGTATTGGCTTTGGAATAGATGGTGTGTTTAAGTCTTTGATTTTGGCTAGGCCAAAACAGGTAGTTTGTTGAATGGTGTCATTCAAGAACATTATTTGCTCTGGTATCATGCAGGCTCGAAATAATGCTTCTAGGCCTTGTACCTGCCATTCTTTTGTACCCCAGATGGTTTTTGTTTCAATGTTGTTTTTCCAGAAATCAAAACCAAACGTAATCATTTTTTCATAAAATGTTTCCGAATAGATCAATTTAGTATTTGTCAGCATGGTTTTTGTCCCTGTTTTATCTAACAGTTTATAATAAAATGTTTCTGCATCACTTGTGTTAAACCCTGAGAAGTATTGGAATTTCTCATAGAATGTTTTTGAACTACTTTTAGGTGGAGTTGCACAATGTTCCCATTGATTATATTTAAAAACATTTCTAGGTTGAGCAGATTTATGCAAATAGTGGTCTGCATAGTGGGTATAGCAATACATCTGTTCATAATTCGATGAACCTTGCAAATAATCATGTTCTGTAAATTTTGCTGATAATACTAAATCTGACATCATATTATTTATGCTTTCAAAATCCCAATCATCAGAGAATGTACTTGGTTTTACAAAGTCACTTAATGAAACCTTAAACTGATGAGGATATTTCAAGAGTTCGACCAGTCCATATATTTCGTAATCTGTTTTGTCCCAAACTACCCCACCGGGTATTGGAATGGCTGTGACATTCACTGATGATAGTTCTCTTTTCTCGATGTGAGATGACTAGTGTGGCTTCAGAACTAAGTTGATGTTCTGACTTGCTGTGTCCATTGTACTGTAATACATTTTCCTAAAATTAAAACTAAAATTAGGCAGAGTAGGAGTATTAGTACCCCTGATACAATCCAATATTCAATCAATGGTGCATTTAGATATGCTTCTTTGAGTTGATGAAAGAGTACAATTGCTTTGTCTTTAAAAGTCTTAGTTGCTGGCGTTACTTCAGGCTCGCTTTGATCTTCAGAAAAGTTATCGAAATTGATGAAGTAGCCAGATGCAGTTCTGTCAATTGTTGGAATTGTTCTTTCAATTTGCCTTTCATTAGCACATTCTGATGCTACATCATTGTAGACTGGTGTTTCTTGACGAACTGTTTCAATTTGGGTTTCAAGAGGCACAAGTTCCATGGCATTTCTGCATAGTCCTTTTTTATTTACTGCAGGTTTATCAAATGTGATTAGTCTCCCAGTTTGAACCTCTTGGATTGTAGCAAATTTTGGTATTCTGCTATTTCTTGGGAGTCCACTTGGCCTACTACATATTATTGGCCACATGATTGTGGTTTTACCAGGTCGATGGATACAACTTGGTTCTCCTTTTTACCAGCATGGGCGGTAGTACAACTGATCTTGTTCCGTTGGTTGCTAAGACAGGAACTGCTTTTCTGTAAGAAGGCCCAAATTCCTTCTTCACCGCTATTTTCTCTCTGACCAGATCCCCAATCTTTGGAATCCAGACAGGTCTTGCTGGGACAGGTGGTGTGTCTTCAGTGGTTGTTGGCTGCGGTTTTAACTTTATGTTGCTCAGGGCTTTTCTTGTTTCATTTAAGTCCTGTAAAACAGCCAAACGATCTTTGATGTCAAAGCATTTTTTCTTATCTTCTACCACTGAAGCATGACTATCTAAGTCCTGAACATACATTCTAGTTCCGAACAATAGTTCGTACGGGCTGAAACCTTTTAGAGAATTTCTTGGCAGATTATTAAGACTACGTTGGACACTTGTTAAATGCTGAACCCACCCATCACCCGAACCTAATACCTTTGCCGTTATAGATTGCTTTATTTCTCGTATTTTTCTTTCCACAACCCCATTTCCCTCAGGATGGAAGGGACAAGAGTACCGCAACCCAATGCCCATGCTGGTCATGGCCTCCTTATAAGCTTGAAAGCTAAAAGCAGGACACTGGTCAGAATGAAGCATGGCAATTGCGTATGTGCCGATAAAGACTCGCAAATCTTTTATAACCGTTCTGGCGACAGCCGAGCGTTGGGGCTACATTCTTAAGTGGTTTTAGTCTTAAAAGGAATTAATAGGACGCTGGATTTTATGTATAGATAGCCTTATGCTAACTACAGAAATGGCCATGGCAATACTCCGGTTGGCTCGTTACTGCGGTCTCTGTTGCAGTCTGGACAGCTCTTCGCAAATTTATAATGTTGCAGGCTCATCCCCGGCCACCAGTATTCTGATTGTAATTCTGTCAGAGATTCCTTCATCTGTTTGTGCCTTGGACCTTAACCCATGTGTGCGTCTGCTATTAATAAGACTCTCCGGTTCGTGATTGAAATTACCCTATCCCCCACTCCAAGGATTCGAGCAAAAGGAACGGAGTTTGCGTCAATTATGTATGTATATATGTATAATTGAGTGGATAGTTCACGGGTAGTGCTGCACAGTTGCCTTTTGAAGACGTTTTTACTGCCAGCATAGTTTCCCCGTCTATGTATTTTTCCTACCGCTTTTTTGCGGCTACGGAAGCCCGTTGAGGTGCTTCCGCTGTGGCTGTATTAGCCAATGGATTCCCTGCAACGTGAACGCCATCACGTTGATGACTCAGAGTGTGTATCACGTGAGTCATTTGTAGTTCTTTCTGTAAAAGAACTACTTGTTCCCAAAGCTTTTTATGCTTGATTGTGGCACCTGTGTCATCTTTGTAATCATTTTGAACCCAGTTCTGCAAATCATTATTGTAAGATTTGACGCAGAAATGCGAATCGCACCCTATTAGTGTCGGGAATTCACGTTCCGCATTTTCAAGCGCCATCTTTAAAGATCTGATCGCAGAGCCGAACAGTTTCTCAGAGATTCAGTTTTTGTTATTTTCGGTCTGAATTTACCGCAGAGCCAGCGACCTTTAACAATTGCGCAAGCTGCATTGTAGGATTTATCATCTACATTGTAATGCTGTACAAATCTGTCTGTATAGATTATACAAGAGTATTGTTGGAGAGGCAGAATTTCGATTGGCAGAGGATATTCTTCTTCATATTTTAAATCATTCAGTTTTTTCATGTTTGTGACAAGATAGTATGTCACGTCTTCTGCAGCAAGAGAATTTTCCCATTGTATCCATTTCGGATCTAGTGCCACTGTTTTTAGATTTAAGGGCTGAATAGTGCCTCGAAGGCTGATTCTGCTGTGAAAACTGTTATTCTTTTGCCTTGGGCTAGGGCTTGTTCTCTTGCTACAGCAGTTTGAACTGCCTTTACAGTATTTTCTGTGAGACTGAATGTTTTTTCTGCTTGTGTGTACAAATGTGATTTGTAAGCTATTGGTACCGTTTCTCCCTCGTTAGAGGTCAGGTACGTGAATCCGCATCTTCCTGGGATGACTCGGATTACAAGGTTGCGTGTATTGTCACGTGTTTCTAATTTTGTTTTAGCTAGCATGTCTGTTTGCAGTGATCTCAAAATTTCTGTGTGTTTCTGAGTCCAGTTGATTGTTTAAAATCAGGTTTTATTAATTCGTAGAGAGGTTTAACTCTCTCTGCATAATTTAGAATGTAAGTTCTTCCGAAATTCAGGAAGCCTAGAATCGATTGTAAGTTCTTCAGCGTTTTTGGTGCTTGGAGTACAGCGCACTTCTCTAAGAAGTTGTCTGCTAGGCTTTTGCCTTCACTTGATAATTCGTATCCTAAAAATAGGACAGTTAGATGGGCAATTCGTGACTTTTTAAAGTTGAATTTGTAACCCTCTGCTGCGAACCCAAGTATTATGATGTTCACTCTTTTCAAGTGAGTATCCAAGTCGTCATCTATGAGATAGATGTCATCGACATAAGATAATGCCTCATCATCATACATTTGTAGTAACTCTGTTACTCTGGCTGAGAATAATCCTGGGCTGTTCTTGAATCCCTGTGGCAGCCTACAGAAATCTTTCTGTGACCCCATTATTGAGAAAGCGGTCAATTATCTGCTTTCCGGTGCAATATTTTGACAAAAGAACCCATTAGAGATGTCTAATGTTGTTTTGTATTTTTTGCGAACTATGTTATTCATTAGTGCCGCACTGTGCGAATTTTGTACCGCAAATGTTTTGCAACATGAGTTAAGGTAGTCCAAGACTAGAAGATAGGAATCGTCTGGTTTGGAGACAGGAAACAAAGGATTGTTCATTTGAGAGGTGCATGTTTCAATCACCCCTTGGTATTCAAGTGGATCTAAAATCTCCCTGACTTGTTTTTTAGCTTCTTGCTTAATCGGGTACTGCCTTTGTGCAGTAGGTTGACATTTTAACTGGATTTTGTGAGGAGGAGAGTCCTCATCCCATTCTACATGATTCTTATATAATGCAGGTGCTTGAGCTACTGCCCATTTTCTTGCATATATATATTTTCTATGAATTGGAATATGATTTGAGAAGGCAGGCATAATCATTTCTTCGCCATGAGGGCACTCCCTGACAAACTCTGGGGGCAAATCTTTCTCAGCTAACAGGATGTCATAGCCTTTTGAGAGGTTATCCCAAAACAGACCCCTTATTTTCCTAGTCTTATCTCCCTCTATACGCAATGTTATTTCGTATATTTTATGAGGTTCGCTAACTCTGGTATCTGCAGTTTCCACTTGAATGTATTCATTCGTGTCCACTGTCTCCAGATGATTCATCAGGATCTTGCGAGCTATGCTGATTTCTGCTGCGCTGTCTAGCATTGTCTGTGCCCACTCTCCGTTTTTCAGCTATGTGATCAGTATCCTCGGCATGTTTGATTATTTTAATACTGGCTACCTTCTTTTTTGGAAATTGTAATTTTTTACTTTGAGCAGGTTCCTTGTCTTTGGACTTGCCGTGCTCTTCCCTGTGTTCTGACCGTCCTCTTCTTTCCGATTTCTGCGAAAAAGATCGAGAGGGACGTGTATCAATATCTTGATATGTATCCGGCTTTTTCAAATTATCCCTATTTCTAAGGTTGTATCTTTATTCAGAGGGCTCCCTTTGG
Source organism: Lissotriton vulgaris (assembly GCF_964263255.1). Lineage (NCBI taxonomy): Eukaryota > Metazoa > Chordata > Amphibia > Caudata > Salamandridae > Lissotriton > Lissotriton vulgaris. The sequence continues at coordinate 2,122,355,771 of NC_141687.1, read as the reverse complement.
GGAGACTGGTGTTCTCGATTCAGAGTTTTTTCTCTCCACCGAGGAGACCTTCCTCTGGACTGGAAACCTTTTTCTTTGGGAGTGGATTGTTTATTTCCATGCCAGCTCTTTTTAGGAGTGTTTAGATTATTTTTAAAAAAAATCTTGAAAAGATTTTCAAGTAGTTGGGGTTTTACCGGTTTCCCACCCAAACTATCTCTACCTAGTTCTTCATAGCATTTTTCTATGATTCTGGCAAGCTCAATTGGTTGATCTGTTATATCTGTTTCTTTCAATTTTTGGCAGATCACCACAGATGCTGCTTCTCCTTTTATGTTGGCTAATAATATAGCCGAGACCTGCTTGAAGTCTTTCAGTAATTTCATACCAAGAGTTAAAGCAGGTTCTGGACCGTATTCACTCTGAATTTGTTTTAGCACATCTAGTATTACCGCCGGAGACGGAACACCATGTGTTTTTGTGTAAATGGAAGCAAAGACTGTGCCCCAAGTGTCACAGTCCTCCACATGTGGTGCGACCCCCATTGGAAGGCAGATAGTCAGAATCCTGTGTTTCTCAATAGGGGTAGTATTCGGGAATACTGCCTCTATTTGAGTTATTTTCTGTGCTAGCCAGAATGGAATTTGTTCTCGTTTTGCGGGTGTTTTTCCCAGACATGATTGTATGTTCTGTGGTGTAATTTTATTTGTGTTCCCCTGATGAGGGGTCAGCTGTGGAATATTAACAGCTGGTTGGACTGTTGCAGTCCGCATTACATATTGGACTAATTGTCTGTGAATTTTAATTAGTAATTTTAGCTGTGCTAAAAGTTCTTCGCTTGACATTTTATCAATGTCTGGATGTGGTGTGTAGCTGGCTAGAACCGGCCACGTTGCTCCTGGTCTACCTAGTGGACCGAGCCTGGTGATTTATTTATTTATTTATTTATTTATTTATTTATTGACATTTGTAGAGCGCGGCGAATACCCGTGGGCGTATCGGCACTAATTAAGGGATGGATCAGCAACTGGGGTAAAGAAGATATACAAGGCTATTGGTCAAATAACCACGTCTTTAGCTGTTTACGGAATGTGAACAGGGAGGGACTTGCTCGGATATGTGCAGGAAGGGTGTTCCAGAGTCTAGGGGCGGCAACCAGGAAACGCCTGTCGCCCCAGGTGACTGTTCTAGTGCGAGGCACAGCCAAGAAGTTCTGAATAGAGGAAGAGATCAGGTTGGGACATGATGGAGAAGATTCTGTTTGAGAAAGTGGGGACCTTGATTATTGAGTGACTTGTAAACAATACACAGCGATTTTAATTTGATACGGCTGCGTATCGGGAGCCAATGGAGATCCCTAATGATGTTTGTAACTGGTGCGAACTTGGGGATCCCAGTCAGCATTCGTGCGGCTGCATTTTGGATTGACTGCATCTTATTTGTCACTCGGACTTGGGCATTTAAGAATAGAGCGTTACAATAGTCCAAGGAGGACAGGACTAGTGAGCTGACCAGTGTTTTCCCGGCCGTGTTCGGTAGGAAAGGTAGTATTTTCCTAATCATTCTCAATTTCATATGAGCTGAAGCCGCAGTTTTATTCGCATGTGCCATAAAATTGAGGCCAGCATCGAAGAGGACGACTAGATTTCTCACTTTGCTAGCTGGACTCGGCGGGGGACCGAAAGATGGTGGCCACCAGACAGGTGACCAGCCCGGGCAGAGGTGACCGAAGATGACCACTTCAGTTTTTTCTGAATTGAGTTTCAGACAATTCGTGGCCATCCAGTCACCTATTGCCATCATTCCTCTCGTGAATCGATTGGCCACTTCCTCCCCGTCCCCTTTGATAGCCAGTACCAATTGGGTGTCATCTGCGTAGGTCAGGCTCATCCCAAATGCTTTGATGACATTTGCAAGGTCCGACACGTAGATATTAAATTGTGTCGGACTCAGAGATGAGCCTTGAGGACCCCACACGGCAGAGACACCTTCGATGATTGGTAGGGTCCTAGAGATACTGCTTGTGATCTATTGGCCAGAAACGATACAAGCAGGTCCAGAGCAGTTTTATGGACCCCCAGTCGTTCGACTAAGATCTTGTGGTCGACCGTGTCGAAGGCCGCCGAAAGATCCAGCAGTACCAGGAGTGCTGTCCCCTCCTGGTCTCGTATGGCTCTGATGTCATCCGCAGCCTTTAGAAGGGCAGTTTCCGTGCCATGACATTTGCGGAATCCGAACTGGGTGTTGTCGAGCAACTGGTGCTGCTCCACAAATTCCGACAGTTGCTGATTCATGGCTTTTTCTATTACCTTAGCCAGGAAAGGAAGACTGGCTATCGGACGATAGTTTTTCAGGTCATCTTTATTCAAATTAGCTTTCTTTATGAGGGGTTTGACCAACGTATGTTTCAGAGAAGCCGGGAAAATGATGTGATCATTATGTTTTAGGACGCCTTTAAACCCGAGCAGGTGCTCTTGGTAATTTAGTGGTATTTCAATATCCTCGAAAGGAGTATATTCATCCGGTGGTTCCTCTATTCTGTAATAGTGCAATTCGTGTGTTGTGGCGTTTGCCGCTAGAAAGTTTATCCATGAATAGAATACCTCTGTCTGCCGATATTCATGTGCCTCTATCACGAAAATGACTGTACCACCTCGTGATGACAGTCCGTTTTCTATAAGTTTTAAAGTTATAGTTTTTCTTATGTTGACCGGAATGAGGATAGCACCCGGTTCATTAAACCCTGTAACATCGAAACCCCGTTGATTCGCATCTACTGCGGCTTCATTGGTTTCGTTGTTATCGCCATTTTCTGACATTGTTTTAATGAAAGTTTGCAGAGCAGGTTTCCAAGGAAACAAAAGATTAGGTGCACAATATTTTGGAACACTGTATCCTTCAACGTTGACTAAACCAGAAACTCTACATAGGAATCTCTTCCTACTAAGTTCCGGCGGATTTTACCCTTTCACCCACTCCAGACGTCTATTGGAGTATTTACGGGAGAAAGGGTCTGTGTGAAAAAGCACGACTGAGTTACTCTAACGTCTTGCGTTAGTTTTATCGCCTTATCAAACGATGGGCACCTTGTAGTGTAGTTCCTATTTTCCCTATAGACCCTGCGCATTGGAATAACATAAATAGCAGTTTAGACGTAAGACTGAGGTCTTCTAGGTCTCTACTGACTATGTGAGACTTAATTTAGGTTTGCGCCAGCTAGCTCAGGGGTCATTGGAAACTTTCTTGACTGAATAGGAAGTGATCAGCTTCCCTGGCTCAGACAAGAAGGGATTCAGCTTCCGACAACCGCATAAACATGACAACTTTGCTCCCTCAGAATAAGGGTCAATCTCTAGAGTCGTGTGAAACAATAGACAGCTATTTCACTCAGTCAGTTGTGCATATTTAATTTCACCAGGGTGCAGAGAATAGAGAGACGGGCGTTTTCAATAAAAGGTATTATTTATTGAGCAGTCTTCCTTCTCATGCAAGAGAAATGAATTGCCACAATTGCAATACTTATTGTGAAGTAAAGTACGTACAGTAAAAGGAGTATTATGAAATAATACTGTAAAAGCATTGATATGGTTTCTTTGCCATAAGACACTTTAAAATGGATAAAACATATATGCATATATACGTAGGCTAACGTGCTCAACTGGTGCTTCTAAAATACGCCTACCCCGGTGTACCTGACCTAAGCCTAATACGTGGGAAGGAGTAAGTAAGTAGCAGTTTAAGTTAAGTAGGTTTGTTGCCAAGGATCTGTTCAAGAATTCAGTTTAGTCAGCACTGTACCTTGGGAATAGAATGTAGGAGGTCTGGTATCTCCCTCTCCCGATATCCCAGTCACCCGCAAGGGTAGGCTGGAAACGCCGGAGCTGGATTTTCTCGGCAGGAGAAAAGACAGCGTCTTTCTCAGCGCGTCAAAGAGGAGGGGCAGCGTCCGTGGGCTTCTCGCTTCTGCTGGGCTCTCGGAAAGTAGATTAGCTGCTCTGCTCCAGAATCACCACTGTGTGTTTGCTTAAGGCAACGTTGGTATATTTATACCTGAAAGGTGCCGAGTTTGACGTAAGGTTTGGACATAAGACGTCAATAAAGATGTCACTAAGAACTGGCCGTTCTTACAGTGCTCGCAGGAGTTCTATTACAAATCAAAACAAAGCAAGCAGGGCTTTCCCAGGTTGCTGGAGGTTTGGTGTGTCGAAAGAACTTGGTGTGCTCTCTAGGAATCCAAGGAAGTAGCTTTTGCCGAGCCTTGGACTGCAAGGGCGATTTACTGAAATATGGATCTGATTATTATGCCATTATAGGGATATTATTGATTATAGCCGTATAGGGGCATAAAGTCACAATATTGAATCGGGTTCCTAGATAAAACACATCAAGCCGGACGCGGTTGCGTTTATGGAACAACGGTTCAAGGACAACATCACGACTGAGGGCTTGTCTCCGAAATATTGCATAGAAAGGGCGCACAGAATCCCAACAGGTCGCCCGAGGCCCGGTGTCCCCCCGAGGCCCCTGATCGTTAAATATTTGAACTTTCGCGATCGTGACATCTTGCTGCAGAAAGCTAGAACGGCCGCACCGATCAATTTTGAAAAAGCCCGGATCTCGCTATTCCCGGATTACACCGTGATGGCACAAAAACAGAGAGCTTCCTTCCTGGCAGTGAAACGCTGTCTCCGGGATTTACAACTCCAATATGCGCTCCTGTTTCCTGCTTGTCTCAAAATCATCCATGACCAGAAATCTTATTTCTTTGAGAGCCCGGGCGATGTCGAGGACTGGTTGGAAGTAATGGAACTTACTAATGCAGAGGAGCGGACCCTACTGGCAGAGGAAAGGCGGAGTTCATTGGCAGCCCTTCGCCCAGGCATAGAGCCTGGAAAAAACAGAGGGCCAATGACACATTGAGGGTCACTTCGCATCAAGCCCAACAGACCCAGCGGCGGGCGGTGCTGGCCACAGCGACTTTCACGAATGCGGCGAGATCGCCACATCACTCCTCATCGGCTGCAGAGGACACTCCTGGTTCGGAATTAGAGAGTAGTGTGGCCCTGTTTCCCTCGGCAATGCCACAACTGATAGCGAACTTGTATGGTTGATGAACTCACTCACGTATCGTAGACCTCTCCTTTTTTCCTATTTGTTCTGTTTCTTGTGGTACATTATGCTATGTCAGCGCTGCTCTCCCGCCCCACACGGCATGTGGTTTTTTGGTTTTTTCCCCTTTTATTCTCCTGTTAAGAGGCGATCAGATTATGCTCTTGTGCGGTAGCAGTTCGTTCTAGTAATTGTCTCTTACGAACTACCATGAGTAAGGCAACGCCACAACCCCCCATATGGCGAAGGCGTGCTGAAAGTTTCTTGTATTTCCTGCTGGTTATGTTTCTTTGCATTATTCATTTATTGCAAATTTTCCTAATTATGTTAGACCAGTTTGCGGGAGTTGTGGTCCGATGCTTGTTCTTGGTTGTACCTAGTATTATGGGGGGAGTGATGAGTCGCGGTCTACAAGCTGGAAGCTAGACAACTGTAGTTGTATGCTGTGCCATATATGTCTGTTCTATCTATTGTTTACATGCATACACCGGGAACCTATAAACTCATCACGTGGAACGTAAGGGGGATGGGTACGACCCATAAGAGGCACAGGATTCATGCACAATTACAGCGCCGCAAGGCACATATAGTCTATTTCCAGGAATCACATTTGTTAGAATGCGAAGTTGCAAAGCTAAAAAAGAAATGGAGGGGTCAAGTGTTTTCCACTGGGTATTCCAACTATGCTCGGGGTGCCACGATTTGGATCAGACACAGTGTACCCTTTATCGCACAAGATCAACGAATCGATAAACACGGCAGATATGCGTTTGTAAAGGGAGTTCTGGATGGCCCCTTGGTAGTGCTATGCACTTTTTATGCCCCAACTACGAGCAGGACCAATTCTGGCCCACACTGAGCGGGCCCTTGCTGGTTGGGAAGAATGCCCCTGGCTCCTGGGTGGCGACTGCAATGTAGTCCTGGACGTGGTACTGGATAGATCACACCCCCCCACTGCAGGGCACCACGGTTCTGAAACAGGCAGATGCTTTCTCCAACTGGTTGCTGGGATGGGACCTCAGAGATGTGTGGCGAATGGGACACCCCCTTGATAGGGAATACTCATACTATTCGAGGCTGCACGATCTCCATACGAGAATAGACAGATTCCTCTACACGGGTAGGGTAGCCATGCAGGTACTAGACTCCACTTTTCTGCCAAAGACGCTCTCTGACCATAACCCCCTGGAAACCACTATCACATGGGGCAGGGTCCCTACACCAGTTCCTACCTGGCGGCTCTGGCCGCAACTGCTGGAAGACCAGGTTTTCCGTCGTACCCTCTCCGATACCGTCGTCCATTACTTTGCGGAAAACAGCCATACCGCTTCGAATGCACTAATAGAATGGGACGCGTTCAAGGTGGTGGTGAGGGGCAGGGCCATAGGTACAACAGTAGGGGCGTGTCAGGAGCTTCATAAGACGCTTGTTGAGGTGGAAGATCGTATGGGCACTCTGGAAAGGGCGTACTCTCAGACGAGGGACAAAGGGAGACACTGCAGGAGGCACGCATACGGCACGCGGAACTACTGGAGTCACTGAGAGTGATAGATCATACAGCGTTTACACAGCGTATACATATCGAGTTGGACAGAGCAGGTTCCTTGCTGGCCCGAATATTGCGCGACGCTCCCCCTTCTGTGGAAATTCCTCGAATTGTGACCGCTACGGGCAATGTGCTCACTGCGCAAGGAGACAAACACAGTGTTCCGGGATTATTACGCCACCTTGTATGACCCTCCAGCTGACCAGGTAGCCACGCACATAGAAGACTTTCATACCCGACGATTCCGGAACCGACCCGTAAGAGTCTGACGGGTTATATTGCCGCACACGAGATCAAACATGCCATGAAGGACCTGCCTCGCAACAAAACGCCTGGTGTTGACTGTCTACCCATAGAGTTCTATGATGCATATGCGGAGACACTGGTGCCGCAGCTGGCGACTCTCTACAAGGACTTATCAAAATTGATACACAGCGACCAGACTGGTTTTTTACCTGCCCGGAGTACATCTCTCAACATCAGAAAGCTGCATTATTTATTGACTGAAGCCCCACGGACCTGCCCAGATGCAGGCCGTATTTCCCTGGATTTACATCAAGCGTTTGATTCCATACAGTGGGAGTACATGTTTCGGGCGCTGGGGAAATTCGGGATTCCGGAGGATTACATTACATGGGTGCGTATACTATATGATGCCCCTACGGCACGCACCAGAACAGGAGGTCATATCTCGGCGGCCTATACTATTCATAAGGGCACATGCCAGGGGTGCCCATTGTCCCCCCTCCTCTTTATCTTAGCACTCAAACCCCTGGCCATAAAGCTGCGCCACGATTTTGCAGAACAGGGAATTTGATTGGGTAACACTACACACTTATTCTCGGCATACGCCGATGAGATTTTGTTATATATGTCTGACCTCCGTTCGCCGTTAGCTCCGATATTTGCAAAGTTCCGCAGATTTGAACGCGTATCAGGGTTGGCTTTTAACACCTCTAAATCGCATGCCTTTTTCTTTACTGACAGGGACAACATTGAAGACCTGGACATTGGGGACTCTATGATTCAGGTCACTCCCACAACCTTCCGCTATCTGGGCGTTCAAATATACCGGATGCCTGCGGATATGCTGGATGGTAACCTGCATAAGGAAATTAGGGCGTTAAAAGCAAATATTACATTCTGGACAGCATTACCATTATCTGTCCCGGGCAGGGCTGCTATAGCGAAAATGGTTGTCTTGCCCCGTTTGACTTACTATTTTACGAACCTACCTATATTGGTTCCACAGCGCACTTTTGCATTACTAAACATGCTATTAACCGATCTCATCTAGGGTACGGGCAGGAAACGCATTAGCCTTAAAAAACTTCAGGTTGGCACTATGGTGGGCGGTTTGGGAGAGCCAGACATACTTGCCTATTACTATGCGGGTCAACTGCAGTGGTTGTCCTACTGGACGGCTGGACGTAACCTACAAGAAATTGACTTCACTCCAGCTGATGTTGATAATAGTAGGTTGCACGTCCTTTTATTGCCGGGAGCTAGGACTCCTGAGATCCTCCCCCCCCCTTATTGCAGACGGCCTTACGTTGTTGGAAGGCGGCGCTCAGGTATATGCACCTGGGTGGGAACTACTCTGGGAACACCCCATTGCTGGGGATTCCCCTGGCCAGAGGCAGACTGACGAAGCGCACTTTGTCCCCCTGGTTAGAGGTGGGTGTGAGTACAGTGGCTGACCTGTTCGGTGACGAAGCGCTAATGGATCATAACACATTTGTACAGTGCACCGGTGCCCCGGCTTCCCAGTTCCTTACAAATACAGCTTTGATCAGATTTGTTAGGAAATATTAGGCCCCTCAGAGAGCACCTCGCCCTGACAATGAACTGATCAAGATGGTGTATTATATGGGGGGTGGGAGACACTTGGTGAAGTGGTTATACACTGGCATTAGCACACATACGAGAGTCCCTCTACATGCATTGAAGGCTCAATGGGAGGTGGGACTGGACGATAATGCTAGAACACCCCAGAAAAATCCCTAGGAATGCTCGATTTAAGTTTATACAGACGATGATTTTGCACCGAGCATATCTCACTCCACATAGGCTGGATAGGATGTTTCCCCAGACTCAACATCACTGCCCGCGCTGTCTGATAGGGGGGGCAGGGGGGTGGGGGCAGGATTCCAACACATGGTATGGGACTGCCCTAAACTGAGAACCTAGTGGGAATCGGTGAGGTACTAACTGGAATCTTCCACACACATTGCTCTCACTGATACAGCGGCGGAATGCATACTAGGGCTTCTGCCCGGATCACCACTAACAAGGTGCAATACCGCTTTATAAATTTGGCGTGTATAATAGCCATTCGAAACATAACTAGGAAGTGGAAATCCCGTAGTCCCCCGGAAGTACATACCTGGCAGGGGGAGGTGCTCCGTTGGACCGCAGCAGAGGGAGCAACATTCCGCAGATAAGAATCCAGGGCACCAAGGAAGACACCGATCTCCCTCGACTGGGAGGTGATGTTGAAAGGTCTGCAAGTGCAAGAAGTGGCATTGTTTTGAGTGGTGTTGCCGCTGCCCTGAAGAGTTCTTACGGCGGCTAAAGGGTATACCGCACATTTACCTTGTGGCGTGCTAGTGCTAGTGAGAGTTCTCCTACTCTGTTCACCTTTATGACAATGCCCACTCTTTAGTAGTTCCGGCAGCATTTCTCTATTAGCAGCATCGACCGCGACCTTGGGGTGGGGGTAGTTGGGGTTTTTGTAGGGGGCTGTTCACCTTTTGTTTTTTCCTCCCTTTTTCTCTTTCTCTTTTTCTACTTTCTACCTCCCCCCCCCCCTTTTATGGAACCCTATTATCCTTCCAGTGATGACTCAGTTGATGGTATGTTTAGTATAACGCGGTCCTGCACTATGCTTCCCCCTGTATTACTCATCACGGCTGACTGTGACAGGATATAGTTTATTGCATTCGTAGGGAAGCCTTGATCCTCGACTCATGAAACCGGTTATCACTATTGTACTACAAATGGGTGTATTATGTCATAAGCAGTTTTTGTAATGCATGGACTCTTTACGATGTGAAAACCAATAAAAAATGTTTAAAAAAAAAGATCCAAACCCTCTTCTCACAATGCAGACCCACCACCAGCTCACCTGGCAAAAAGCCTAAAACACGCCCTTACCCCTCTATTGACCAAAATATTAAACAGCTCTCGGAGTAGTGGGTCCATGCCTGACTGCCTAAAACAAGGCCAAATCACTCCCCTTCTTAAAAAAATAAAAAATACAGGCGCAGACATGGAAGACCTCAACAACTTCAGGCCTTTTTTCAACCTTCTCTTCCTGGCTAAAATCCTCGAGGTGCGTTCTCTCTCAACTCACCCAACACATTGACACTAATAACCTACTCACCACTGGGGTTTCTTAAAGGGATGCAGCATGGAAACAGCTATACTTAATATAGAATATGGCATACATAAGTCCCTAGAAGCAAACAGGTGATGTGTGCTCCTCCTCCTAGAACTATTAGCAGCAGTCAACACGGTCGACCATAAGTTACTTTTGGACTCAATACAACAAAGAATCGGTGCAAACGGCACAGCTCTGAAATGGTTCACCTCATTTCTAAACAACCACTCCTAACTAATATAAATAAACAGCTCAACATCCGGTCTATCAGCAAGTACATGAGGTGTTCTCCAGTGCTGAGTCCTCTCACCAAAACCTTCTAATACCTACAAGGAACCACTCACCACAATATTCAAACAAACCAACAATGCCTACCTCCTATACGCAGACGATACACAACTGTACCTTGGAAAAACTTCCCTGAATAACATTCGCTGTCTCAATGCAATGCTCATAAAAGTTCACAACTGGCTATCAGACAACCACCTTGAACTCAACCAAGAAAAGAAGGAAATTGTTGTTTTGTCCAACCTCGACCAATTACCACAGATCTGAGAATGGCTAAATAACCTGAATGACTTAAATGCAAAGCTGACTCTGGTGGACTCCATCTAATCTCTGGGGCTCACTTTGGTCTCTAATTTGAACATGCACACACACATAAGGGCTACAGCAAAGGATGCACATAAGGGCTACAGCAAAGGATGCCCTATGCATCGTCAAACTCCTCAACAAAATCAATCCCTTCCTCCCCCTCCAAATGACTTGAAATCCGCCATGCAAGCGCTGGTTCTGTCTAGACTATACTACCCTCAAATCCACACCGAATGCAAACCTAGACCCCCCTAAGAGCCACTCTAAATGCAGCAGCAAGAACGGTTACTGGAACAAAGAAATACAACCACATCTCCCCTTCACTAGTACATATAAAGTGGCTTCCAATTGAAGCATGCTGCTGTTTCAAAACTGCTTGTCTCGCCAATAAAGTCTTACACACAGGGATACCTAACTACCTGATAAACTCTAGCCCTACTCACACAGCGGGCCACTTGTTGGACCCTATAATATCTAACATCAGAGAACTAAGTTGTATTGCCACCTTGCCCACTGGCTGGTCTGACCACCATCTTATTAAATTCAGCATTACTTTTCCACCCTCCCCCAGCTTGCAACAAGATGCTGACGGCTCATACAGAAAAAACTGGAAGCTAGTGGACTTAGAACTGCTAAACTCGGCACTACAACAAAACCCACCAAGCCATAGCTCCAACATGGATTGGCTGGCAACCGAAGCACATAACTGATGCAGCTAACAAATGTCTGCCCTCTACTCGCACCAAAGGGAATAGACATCGCCCTCCGGCTCCATGGTACAATGACAGTCTAAAGATTGAAAAATCCAAATGCAAAGCGCTAGAACGCAAATGGCGCAAAAACTACGCCCCTGAGGCAAAAAGAAGCTACCAGGAAGCCAGGAATCTTTATCACACGGCCTGTGCAAAAGCAAGAGCTGTTTTTGTCTCAAAAACTATTGTGGAAGCAACAAATATGCCAAAAACCCTTTTCAATAAAGTTAAAGAACTGGCTGGCGCACACACTCCAGCTGCTGCACCCCCATTAAACACGCAACAATGTCAGGCGTTAGCATGTTTCTTTTCTGAGAAAATTGAAAAAATCGTCTTAGATATCAAGGCAAAAAATACAGAACCATCCTCTCCCTCTGACTCAACACCTACTCTCCTTGGTGAAAATTTACTGGAATCCTGGCCTGCTCTTTCAGTAGACACACTGAAAGTTATTCTTAAAACCATCAAATCCGGCTCCCCCAGGGACCCCATTCCTATCAAAATCATTAAAAAACTGGATGAACACTCATTGGAGATCATTGCAAATCTTCTGAACTCATCCCTTGATCTTGCCACTGTTCCAGCCTTATGGAAACATGCCATGGTTACGCCCCTTCTGAAAAAGCCAACTGCCAACCCGGAAATACTGGCCAATTACAGACCTATATCCTTGCTCCCGGCATTTTCCAAATGTCTGGAGAGACACGTACATTCTGCCTTAGCCACTTTCCCAGAAGAAAATTCTCTACTACATCCATTGCAATCTGGTTTCAGGGCGGGCTTCTCTACAGAAACCGCCCTGCTTGGAGTCACTGAACACATCAGAAAGCTACTTGACCAAGGTCAGACGGTCGCGCTCGTGCTATTGGACCTGAGCGCGGCGTTCGACACCATCTCCCACGAAACACTCATTAAAGAGTTGCATAAAAATGGTGTACGAGGGAAGGCACTGGATTGGATCCGGTCCTTCCTGACAAGCCGAACTTTCCAGATCGCATCTTCACTAGCCGTTTCGGACACCCTGCCTGCATCGCACGGAGTGCCCCAGGGGTCCATTCTAAGCCCGCTGTTCTTCAATATATATCTCAAACCCCTGGCCGACCTTGTTGAACAATCGGGTCTTACTCTTATGAACTACGCCGACGACTCCCAAATCATCTTTTCCCTATCCGAATCTTGTCCTCCCTCCCCTTCATTACTCAAAGAAGGACTCTTAAAAATCCTGAACTGGATGACAAAAAACCAGTTAAAACTAAACGGCGACAAGACGGAAATACTGGTTCTGGGAAAAGATCATGATCTCTGGAATCCAGTACACTGGCCTGACCAGATGGGCGCCTTTCCTACCCCGGTGACCCACGCTCGAAACTTGGGCTTTATTCTGGATAATTCCTCGTCCATGAACAAACAGGCCAGTAAGGTAACCGGCCTATGCCTTACCATAGTTAAATGGTTGAGGAAGATCCTCTGGATGCTGCCTGTGTCAACGCAAAAGACCGTAGTCAATGCCCTCATTACATCAAGGCTTGACTACGGCAACATTCTATACTTGGGCGCAAACAAATCTGTAATCGGCCGACTGCAGGTGGTGCAAAACGCAGCGGTTCGGCTCCTCTGCAATATTCCCAAGAACTCCGGAGTCTCGAACCATCGCCGGAAGCTTCATTGGCTCAGGATCGAAAACAGAATCCGCTTTAAAGCCCTGAACTATATGTTCAGAATTAAAGCAGGTACAGCGTCCAAATATCTTCAAACCCTCGCCTATCTCTATACTCCCAAGAGAAACCTTCGGTCGCAGACGGCAGCCTGTTTCTGCGTGCCAAGATTCAAACGGGCGAGAACAGGTGGCAGATCCTTTGCCCATCTGGGACACTCCCTTTGGAACACGCTCCCCCCCTGCATCCGGAAGGAAGAAAATTACTTCAGGTTCAGAAAGCTTGTTAAGACCTGGCTGTTTGAACAATAACACTCATCAGCAATTCCCCCTTTTTCTGCCCTCAAACTAGCTGTGTCTAGGCGCCGGGAAACCCTTTTTGGGTAGCTGTTGCGCCCTACAAATTGAAAAAATAAATAAATATAAATAAATAGCTTCCAAACTCACAAAAGCAGGCCAAATGTGGAATCTAAGAAGCTCCAACACCTTTCTTATCCTCCCCAAGAAACAGAAACAAAGAGCACTCATTCGCTCTTTCTTGGGAAATGCTCCCAAAATCTGGAATTCCCTCCTAGTACATAAGAAAATCAATCCTTCCTCATGAGCTTCAAGAGACAACGAACAGAATTACTACTGAACCAGCACCTTAACACTCCGGGAAATAACTACTTACCCACCATGGAATCGCCACCATGGAATGGACAAACCTCTCTCCAAGCTTGAAATATGACTCAACACCTGACTCTACAATTAGACTATATTGTCATGAACTAATAATTACGTAACCTCGTCAATGCCTGCATACTGTAATACGATTGCATGTTAATGCTTGGAAAATGCTGTAAAGTACTCTGATATTCTCACTATAAAGCTCCTAAATAAACATTAATTACCCTGAAGAAAAGTCGAGAATTACTATGTGCCTTTCTACAGAGATGGTGACCATTCCTCAAGGACATGCTACTCTGAGAGCATATTTGCCAATATCTGAACTGCAACACATGGTACCGCATTTGTAGATGTTTTTCTGGAGCCAAAACAAACTGAGGATGAACGTATGGTTTTCTCAGCTATGGTGTTAGGATTACAATTAATCGTGAATTATGATATGGTATCTGAAATCATCTTAAGCAACCTAACAAATCTACGCTTCTATTCAAAGGGATACCTTTGGCACCAGATAGTGAACACCCCAGCTTAACACAAAAATGGAAACAGGAAGCTAATAAATAAAAATAAAGGCCAGGAGGACGATTCATATGTTGATCACATACACCTCACAGGCAATGACTGAAGTGCATATTCACTAAGTAGACAGAATAATAATCACTGTATCCAAAAGTAGAATACAAAATCTGTCCCTGAAAATCCTGACTAGCTTACCTTAATATCATAATTTTGGGACAAGAACCGTCCAGTGAAGTGGAAACCCAGACTTACCTTCCTGGAAAAATTTGGTCCATTAAAACCTGTAAATACGTTTTCCAAACTCCGAGCCCCTATGTAATTTTTAAATTTGGGCGACACATATCTGCTACATGATACACATAGAATTAAACCCATGTGTTAATCCTCTCTGGGAGGACTGAACAAAAGATCAAACTAAATTACTAAAAGAGTTTATGACAAAAGTGCCAGAAATTAAATATTCGCAAACCAGAACTAATAAACTAAATTGAATTATACTTGTGTTCCCCAGTTCATCAGGCTATATCTATACTCCCTGCAATGAAGGGCAAACAAAACGAATCTGCACTCAAATGTAGATAACATCAATTTCCACCGGTAGAGAAAATACTGACAACAGTATAAATAGTCATTATAAACGAGAGACCAAGAATCCAGGAGAAGGATAATTATTGTGTCTCCAATATCTACCATGTACCATGTACCATGTACTCTCCAGAATGCTATATATAAGATGGTTACAGAGGGCCTCCGTTCCATCAGCAGTAGGCATTCAATATCAGAATGCTCCAACACTTAAAAGTACTTCCAATTTATTCCACATATAATGCCTTTAGATTCATACCCCACAGTTTTTATATAGACTATTCTGCTCATCTCACAATAAAAACAGAACAAAAATGTGTTATTCTAATGGCAATGATACAGCTGGCTCAGTTACATAAACAGCAGTAACAAACTGCAATGTTGGAATTGTAACCAGATTCACCACTTCTACCACTATGTTGTGGGGGGTTAAGGACAGTTTTATTTACACTTTACTTGATTTGGTTGGCGTGTTCTAAGGATAGCAAGTAAACTGGATCAGTCACTGCCATCAGCAGTAATTCTGTTTTAGATCCATTCATGCATACGAAGCTCTTCATCCATTGGAAATTGTGATCCAAGTGATCATAGCCAGGTGTTCACTGTTGTTATACAACTTAAAGTAGATATGGGTGTCACAAGGTGCACACATTTCAACTACAGCCACAAAAATGCAGCACTTCCTAATAGTGAGGTAGCTCAGAGTAAGAAAACACCAGAATCATGCAAAATGTGACACTAATATGGCACTTGGCACAGTGTTAGGTAGTCATATGAAAATTGATTTTTGATATAGGACCCAAAAATCTGAAGCCCCATTTGAGTGATGTCATAATACAAAATGGCTGCCCTAAGGGCCAATAAATTATCATGAATGTAATATTAGTCTTCCAGCACATAATTGTAATGTTTTTTAAGCCGAAGATTTAAAAAAAATTGCAATTTTATTGACTCATAGTACACTATGATAAGTATGTGTGTATATATATAAGCTGCTCACCCTCTTAACTTTTGAACGGCTAAAGATAGAAATTTCAAACAAAAATCATGGTTCATCATAAATGTCTAGTTAATGTTACTATATTAGTGGCACTTGGGCCCCATATACACGGTGCACCAAAAGTCTATTACAACATTTTAAATGACACCCTGCATATTTTTGCTATATTTACTATTAGAATATAAAAACAGATTTTGTAACATTTAAACATTAAAACATTTTTTATTGAAAAAGAATGAAGATACAAATGATATTGTTATTAATGTTTATTGCTCTTTTTGTCAACTGTTTTTTAAAGGTTACAATTTGGTCAGTCATCTAAACCATGTCCTCCTGATTGCATTGTCCATCACAAACACAAAGACTAGTACATGGAAAAGAAAATTGTTTACATTTACAAGCATTGTTACACAATATTTTACACCCATTCTTAACAATTTGCTTGCAGTATTTTGAAGCATCAGGCCAAAGTGACCAAAGAGGGTCATATCCAGAATCTTTCCTCTGCCAACCCCACTGAGCTGGATCAGGTATATCAAGATACACATTCCACCACTGAGACCACACATAACCAGCTTGGAAAATAGCTCCCTTGCTGTGCTGTAAAAGAGCAACCTCACTTGGTGGCACATTTTCTAGAGAGCGATTAAGTTTGGTCACCATCATTCTTCGACACATATTAACAGAATCTCTTTTAATGTTCTTATTGTATAATCTAATTACAAGTCACTGAATCTGACTGAAATTGGTATTTTAAATATCTGGTGGGCAATGAGATCGCTCAATAAATGTTGCCACATTTCCCAGCATGTTTTCTTACCACAACCTGCAAATGCAGATACAGTGCCACAACCTGTATATATTGCCAGGTTTATTAGCATACTCATGGATAGGCAGTAGCCTTTGATAATTCCCAATACCAAAATCAATCTACAAATTTGAAAGATTTATGGTTTAAATCTTTTATTAAGTTTTATCAACCTACTATACGTTCGGCATTGCAAAAGCTGTATCGCAGCCGTAGTACACGTTTAACACAGGTCGAAGCTAGGTGATTGAAGCATATGAAGAACGTAATAAAATTAGGGTAAAACAGAACATGCAAGACGAAGGAAACCTATTATAACCCCAACCCCCCCCCCGCCCCCGCCCTGTCCCTTGTCCACCAAAGAAACAAATATACTCAGTGCCTGAGTCTTGTAACTGGAGTCTGGGTATTACTTTCCGGCCGCGTGTGGATCAGAGAGCCGTAGGAGGCGGAGATACCTTGGACAGGTGATTTCCCCAAACTCAGAGGAAAGCAGGGACAGAAAGGGTTGCCAGAGCTCATTAAACGTGGAGCCCTTACCTGCAATTGTTAAAGTCAGCTTCTCCATCCCCAGGACAGGCCACAGATGGTGTAGACAACCTGTGAAAGTAGGGAGTTGAGAAGTGCGCCAGTGTGTTAGTATGTTTTGTACTGCAGCGCCCAGAGCTATCACTATCAGTCAGCCTCGGCGGAATTTGAGCAGATAGGTCAAAGGGTTTGGGAGGCCCAGAAGGACATAAGCTAGAAAGCGCGGTATTTGTGTATCTAAATGTTTGTCTACCTCATCTAGTACCTGAGTCCAGTATGCCTGGATATGTGAACAGTCCAACAACAGGTGTACTAAGGTGCTCACCTTCCCACAACCCCGCCAGCAGTCTGCAACCTGAGTGGGATCTATGGAGTGAAGCCGTTCTGGAGTATAATACCAGTAGGTGACTAATTTGGTAAGTGTTTCGGTCAGCCCCATATGATACGCAAAGGCGTGCCCTATGATATACCCCCTCCTACTCTTTGTGGCCGAGTGTTTTTCCTAGGTCCCGTTCCCATCTCGCAAGGATAGCATTGTATAAGTGTGCATTTCGGGCTAGTAACATTTTGTAAAAGTCCAAAATGAGTTTTTTGCAGGTGACAAGCCACTTCTCATGAATGGGGTGGCGTCTACTGGCAGATGGCTACACCTGGGTGTGGAGGGTCCAGTGTCGAACCTGACAGTACCAGAGCCTTTCGGAGTCAGGGAGCCCGTAATCCAATTTAAGCTGATGAAACGGTATAATCTCGTCCACATCGAAGCCTAGAGAGCGACATCCTGAAGATCTCCACAGAAAAGATCTCCACAGTGAAAAGGCTGCTGCATCCGTGCCTGGCTGGAAGTCAGGGTTTTCAAGCAATGAGTAAGTGGCGAGGGAAAGGTGGTGAGATTGTGTTTGATGTTGGTGTGGTCCCACCTTTCGAGAGTGGCCTGGGCAGTAAGGGAAGCATATACGTTGGTCTGTGTGCTCTCCAGAGAAAGGGGATTCTCTGTAGAGGTCTGGCAGCCACTGCTTGGTCTTTGAATAACCAGTGCTTCTCCAACTCTAGCCGGCTCCACTCGACCAAATTGCGGAGTTGAATCGCCTGGAAATAAAGGTGGAGATCGGGAATATAGAGAACCCTCTTTCCGGCAGGAGCATAGTCAATGCCTGTTTCATTCGCTGTTTGCGGCTGTTCTATATAAATTGTGCAAGTTCAGGTTGAGTCTGTTTTATCCACCCATGTGGGGGTCGAAGAGGTAAGGTTTGGAACAGGTATAAGATCTGAGGGAGGATGGTCATTTTAACTCCCGCTATTTTACCGAGCCAGGAGCGCGGTAGCGCTTCCATTGGGTCAATTCCTTATGAATTATCTGCCAAAGCCATGCGTAATTAACAGCTACCTTGTCCGATAGGGAGGGAGCTAACTGGATCCTCAGGTAGGGAATCATGTCTTTATGCCCATTGAATGGGGTTAAGGCCCTGAAGATGTGTGCGGTTGGAGGATGCAAGGGAGAGGTCAAGTGCAATCGATTTATCCATATTTACTTTAAGTCCGGATGCCAGCGCAAAGACTTCCAGTTCTGCAAGGCATGCTGGTAAGGCGAGGAGTGGGTTAGATAATGACATCAGGACGTCATCAGCATACAAGCTGACCATGTGAGTGTAGGTTTGAACGTAATCCCTGTGATCGCTGGGTGATTACGGAGGCGATGGGCCAGAGGCTCCATATAAAACGCGAAAAGAAGAGGTGACAGGGGGCACCCTTGACGCGTGCCTCTCTCTATGAGGAATCGGGATGGCGTATGGTGATTGACACAAACTGTGGTTGTTGGGAACTTATAGCAATTGAGGATGTATGTCCGAAACTTCTCCCCCATGCCCGCTCGTTCAAGGACCTGTTCTAAATATGGCCAATGGACCCTATCAAAGGCCTTCTCAGCATCAATAGTGAGCAGCATGTACTCCCCCTGCGTCCCGGAGTCCTTCTCAAGGAGGTGAAGTGCCCTCTTTGTATTGTCACTAGTTTGTCGTTGAGGAATAAAGCCTGCCTGTCCAGGTCAGACCGGGCATGTAAGGTGAGAGACAAGCAGCCAATATCCCAGTTTATAACTTGAGATCAATATTGAGAAGACATATGGGCGATAGGCTCTGCATGTGGTCTTGGCCTTTCCCGGTTTTGGTATAACTGCAATGGAGGATTCGAGCATTTCTACTGGGATCGCTCCGGGCGCCACAAATGAATTAAAAAGTTTAGTTAGACTGGGGCAAGAAGGGTGCAGAACGTTTTATAAAATATGGCACAGAAGACATCGGGCTCAGGGGCCTTGGCGGGTTTGAGACGTGAGATAGCTGCAATGACATCCTCTATCCTGATGTCACTGTCTAGGTGATCTGCCTGGTCTTTCTTCAAGGTGGGCTAGCCATCGGATTCGAGAAATGCAGCCCCGTCCGCCATAGAAGGTGGAGAGCTGGCATAAAGGCGGTCGTAAAAGTCTCAGATCGCCTCAGCGATCTCCGAATCCTTGGAAGCACGCCCTCGTCTCCCCGTTGGATCTCTCGCACCCCCTGCGTCTGATGGGTCTCTCGCAGCTTATGAACAAGGAGATGACCACATCTGTCTCCTCCCATGTAGTATGCGTATCGCAGTCAGCGGGCTGCGAACTCCGCCCTATCCTGATCCAGCGCTGAGAGTTGTTGTTGCATAGCTTTAAGTTGGCGCCAGACCCCAGGTCTGCTTGTGTATCTGTTCTAGTTCTCTCGTTTTCTGAGTGAGATCATCTCTCTTACGTCTGCGCTCTACATTGTCAGCCACTGAGATGGCCACTAATTCCCTGCGTATAACCGCTCTGAGTGCTGCCCATTGTGTGGAGAGGAAGGTGTCGTTATGGGAGAGGTAGTCTTTAATGGAGAGATGTATCTGGTCTACTACTGCAGCGCGATGAAGGAGGGTGTCTCGAAGGCGCCAGCCTTGGGAGGGTCGCTGCATGGGAGAGAGTAAAGGTTGCGATGACCGGTGCATGGTCGGATAGAGAGGCTACTCCTATCTCTGAATCTGTTGTTATCTCATGCAGAGGTGTGCATGCCAGCAAATAATCCAGTCTAGCATATGTTTTATGCACATCAGAATAATAAGAATATTCGCTGCTATGAGGGTGGAAGCAGCGCCATAGATCATTGAGGCCTAAGTCGTGTAGCCGGGTCAAACCTACTGTAGATAGAGCGCCTGTCTGGTGGGTGCATTGACATGATCTAGTTACGTCGTTATCAAAGACTATGTTCAGGTCACCCCCCCAGAAGGATCCTGCGTTCTGTTGTGGCCGTCACTTCAGTGAGTGCTGTGTGTAAAAACCTTTCCTGTCCTTCGTTGGGTGCGTAAACGGAGCCTATGGTAAACGTTAAACCTCCTAAGCAAAACAATCGGTTAGGAGCCGTGCTTTGATTTCGGCTTCCTTATGAAGGACTTCCCCCTCGAACCGCTGGGCAACCTATATGGCCACCCCAGCGGATTTAGTGGGGCCTGAAGAAAATAGCTTGGACGGGAACCTACGGGATTTAAGGCGGTAGCAGCTTTCGATAATAAATGCATTTCTTTTCAGTAGGCATATGTCCGCATTGGTATTTTCTAAACATGACGGGACAGCTTTACATTTAACGGGATTGTTAAGTCCCCGCTTATTCAGGGTGAGTATTCTAAGTGTAGTGGGAATCATTTAGCCAGGTGAGGATGGGTTGGCCAAGTGCGGAGTCCAGGATCCATCGCCGCACTGATGTAGGGCGCGTGTAGCACCGAAAAGCACTCTATGTGAATCTATCCTACAAGTTAAGAAGGGTGGACCCCAAAACCCCTAAAAAAACATAACCCCGAACAAATATCTATTTGTAGTCCTTCTGCAAGGACCAGAAATAAGGGAGAAAAATAAGTAAAGTCATGTCAAAGTCCATCATCTTCAGATGATCGGAAAATAATTGTAATGGGGGACATATTGTGGCCAAGGGTGTCCCTCCACCCCCTTGCCAGCAGCCCACTACGAAGGGAGACATATCGGGAAGGTCAATAAATCCTGTGGGGATCAGCCAGCCTGTGTCTTAGCTAATTCCATGGGCAGAGTCTCAAGGGCTGCTTTCTGTCCTTGTGGGCGAGATGTTTGCGGTGTTTGGTTGTGTAGTTCAGCGTCGCTGGCCCTGCCGCCTCCAATGTGGCTTTGTATCTTCTGCACCATGAGTGGGCCTGTCGTCTCCACTCTCCTATGCAGGGGGGTCCATTCCGAGCAAACAGCAGACCTCCGAGAGATAGCTCAGCTGGAAGAGTTTGCCATCCATGCGAAAAACCAGACGAAACGGGTGACCCCAGCTATAGGAAATGTTGCGTTGTTGGAGATGCGCTGTGATGGGTTTGAAAGTTTTCCTTTTTTGTAAAGTTAGTGCTGCCAAGTCCGGCAGCGGTCCCAATCTGTGCGCTCTGTCCAATCGAAGGTCAGCATCAAGCGGTCTGCCCAGGATATGATTGAGGAGTTCTTTGGAGTACTTAAAGATGTCGCCTACTTCCTCATCAGCCTTCACTTTCCGGATCCTGACATTGTGGTGGCGAGAGCGGTTTTTTAAGTCTTCGAGATGGGACTGTAGGTGGATTCTCATGACTTCTTGCTGAAGTGTCTCCCGTTCCGTGTCCCTCCCGTCACTTTTCTCTTCTAGTTCAGCGACCCTCTCTCCGATGTTGTCCACATCTCTGCGGACGTCTTTGAGTTCTGCTGTAAGGTCTTGATTAAGTGTTTGCAGGTCCTCCCGGAGCGTGACAAACAGGGATTCCAGGAAGGCTTTTGTGATCAGTTCGCCACCTTCGCCAACCATGAGAGCAGACTGCTCGGAACTCGCTGGTGACTGCTCTGATCTTTTGCGAACGAGTCTTTAAGGGTTTTCTCTCTCCGCCCTCGAGAGGAGGACATGCAGCGCCTCAGCCGGCGCCCGGCATGGGCGCTGGTGGTCCTCGCGCAAGCCCCCAAGTGGTTGAGTTGCGGGCGGCAAGGGTGGGCCCCGATGTGGCTCCGGATCCTTACCAGATGCACCGCAGTCAAATAACTCCCTGTCCGGGGGCCGGCGGTGAGTTTTACCTGGTTGGGTGCTAGAGGGTCCTTCTCTCCTCCGGACGAGACCCACTCCCTCGTTGTCTCATTGTGTGGTCTTTGGTATGTTAGGCGCTTAGGCCCCTTACCAGCCCCAAGCTCATGCTACTCTGAAGACTGTGGGCATAACGTCTCAGTTCCAGACCCCTTATAGCTGCAACTCCTGCCGGTGATGCACCAGAACCTCCTCACCAGTGTGCCCCGGGGATCTAGACCTCACGTTGGGCGCCAGGGCCCAATCCCCGCCCCTGCTCCTTACTCCCCCAGTGGCAAACACCCACTGCGACTTTCCCCACCACTTGGTCACCTGCCCTCATGCGAGTATCTCCAAACGGCCCCCGGGTAACAAAAACACTGCTACCACAGGGTCGGGCACCACAGGAGTCCACCAACCTCTCTAGCGACTCAGGGTATGCACAGAGCCTGTCGCTCTCTGGACACTGCACCTTGGTAATCTCCCTTATCTTGCTGCTTGTATCCCAGAGTGCCATGTGCATTAGGTGGGCCCTAGGTCACCCGCAATCTTCCTCCGCCCGACTTCCTACTCCCCCAGTGGCGGGCACCCACTGCAACTTTCCTTCTGAGGGTGGACACTTGCCTGTTGTATGGTTAGGTGAGAGGAGCCCCGCAGGAACCTGGAATCGCCAACTCGCTGTAGGCCATGTCTCAAGGCCGCGGTAGGGGCACTGCACCACCACGGGGCTTGTCTCGCGGGGGGCTTGCCCACAAACTCCGCTGCGCGGCGGATGAGCCGCACCCCCAAGCCTTCTGGACCGCAGTGAATGGTGGCTCAGCCCGCTACCTCGTCCTTCCTCCCGGGTACTTCCCAGTGGGTCGGGTTGGCCTATGGTCTCCTCTTACAGCCGCCGCGGTTCCAGAGCCGGACCTCCTCATAGCTAGGCCGTGTAGCTAGGCCGCGCCCCCACAGGCTCGCTCCCGGCAGAGCGGCTGCATTGAGCGCTGGGAGCAGAAGGTGCGTCGATTTTCGCTACTGTGATCTCCGCTACTTCGGCCGTCACCCTCAGGCGGAGATCTGCGAGTGTCCGATAGCTAATAACAGCAAAACGCTGGTGCTTGCACGGCCGCCGGCAGGAGAGACAGAGCGGCATGTCCGTTTAAGCCGCCATCTTGGCCACCCCCCCTTGAAAGATTTAAGCTGCTAAATGCTTAGGGAGAATAACTGCAACATCGGAATCAACATTATGCATAATTATAGACTTCTGGCCACTTTCTGTTATCAGCTTCTTCTTGATAACATGATCTGTGTTCAGATGTATTCAGATTTTTGGGAATATTCACCACATTATCATCCTTTGTCAGTACTACAATATTACTCTCTTGTATCGCAAGACTCAAAAAGTTAGAAGCCAAGAATAGGACCAAATAATTTTTATTATCTTCATTTTGTTGAAAAGTCGTCTAGTTTTTTAAAAATATTTGTTGAACATTTTACACAATGGGGTGGACCAAAATCTCACCTATTTCTGTCATCCTTTTTCAGAGAGCCTTCTATGTATTAGTCAAATTCTATGTCTACTTGTTTCGATTTGTTAAGTATGTTTATTACATAAGGCTGGAATATATAGGTGGTGTAGTCTTGACAAATGCATACGTTGTCGGGTTTCGAGAAATGGACTGTAGCCGTTCCATCCATAATAACACTCCTTGCAGTGTCTAGAATGTTATTCATGTTATTTACACCACCATTAAGCTTTTCTAAACAAGAGATGATGTCAGACTTTGTCCCTTTTCTAAGCAATCCTCCATCAGAAAGTGATGGGATAATCAAGATTCTCATGGGCAAGAAATTCCTTTAAACCTCCTTCTCTATCTTGGCAGCAATATGCAGTCTAGTGCATAAAAGTGAGCAGTCACTCTTCAAGAAGGATACTTTGTGGTTCACTGATTTTGGGACTACTTTATGAAATGTTAATGTCACAATTGTAATTTACTTTTCTTGCACTATATATATATATATATATATATATATATATATATATATATATATATATATATGAAGAATGTTCAAATTGATATTTTGTTTTTTTTAAAGTGGTAGACCTTTTTCCTGCATATCTTACAATCAGATGCACGAGCAGTCTAACCAGGATATAAAATCAGATGGCAGGGAAGTTGGTATTTTTGATAATCCTATTGGATTGATGAAATGATTGGTGTCCGGACCTCTAATTGCCAAGTTATTTAAACTATTGGATGAATAAATTGGATTCAGTGATAACGAAAATAACTGTGTTCACCATAAATACAACGTATTTTGCAATACTCTATTTTAAATTATGTTAAGGATAATAACAGAAATACTTATGCCTGTGGCATTAGCGAAAATCTTAGGAATATTGCATTCAACTTAATCATGAGTGATAATGCAACTAAAAATGTGTGCATTGCTGACGACTTGGGGAGAACTCAATATGGAACGTTTGTTCAAGAACGCCTCGTACGCTGCAAAAAATCTACATTTGAACCTATTCCTAGAAACAAGCTATGTTTAAAAATATATATATATATATATATATATATATATATATATATATATATATATATATATATATATATATATATATAAAACACACGCAGGTAAGCCAAAAACGGAGTCAGCCACAGGAAAGCTGGATAACACTTGTAATTTATTTCACCTCTTGCAAGCAGACAAGTGCACAGGAAAAGTCTTCAAAAAGAGTTCATGTGAGCAGCCAGACGCGTTTCAGGATAACTACTTCCTTTCTTCAGTGGCTTTCAGCAGAGGAATGACAGGCACTGATTCACTGCGCACATTTTTAAAGTTACAATCACCTGTCCAAGTGGGCGTGGCTCTTTGCAAAGCCATCTGGGTGTTGTAGTGCAGTCAGGGTTTTCCCCTCGTGGGGTGGCTTGAAATCCTCTCAAAGTACGGCTTTGGATAATAATCCCAGTGGAGAGAAGCATTTTCCCGTCTCCTGTCAGCCCCGCTTTGCTGTGATGAAATCTGTGTTGCAGCGCAGCGCCACCCTGTAATGGCGCCACACTCACCTTCCTCCCGATGTTGCAGGTAATGAGTCCAAAACTTGCACGGGAACGCCTTCAGGCGCTGGGCTGTCCTCCACGGCCAAGCAACGGCCGTCTATTCATTAAACACACGCAGGTAAGCCAAAAACGGAGTCAGCCACAGGAAAGCTGGATAACACTTGTAATTTATTTCACCTCTTGCAAGCAGACAAGTGCACAGGAAAAGTCTTCAAAAAGAGTTCATGTGAGCAGCCAGACGCGTTTCAGGATAACTACTTCCTTTCTTCAGTGGCTTTCAGCAGAGGAATGACAGGCACTGATTCACTGCGCACATTTTTAAAGTTACAATCACCTGTCCAAGTGGGCGTGGCTCTTTGCAAAGCCATCTGGGTGTTGTAGTGCAGTCAGGGTTTTCCCCTCGTGGGGTGGCTTGAAATCCTCTCAAAGTACGGCTTTGGATAATAATCCCAGTGGAGAGAAGCATTTTCCCGTCTCCTGTCAGCCCCGCTTTGCTGTGATGAAATCTGTGTTGCAGCGCAGCGCCACCCTGTAATGGCGCCACACTCACCTTCCTCCCGATGTTGCAGGTAATGAGTCCAAAACTTGCACGGGAACGCCTTCAGGCGCTGGGCTGTCCTCCACGGCCAAGCAACGGCCGTCTATTCATTAAACACACGCAGGTAAGCCAAAAACGGAGTCAGCCACAGGAAAGCTGGATAACACTTGTAATTTATTTCACCTCTTGCAAGCAGACAAGTGCACAGGAAAAGTCTTCAAAAAGAGTTCATGTGAGCAGCCAGACGCGTTTCAGGATAACTACTTCCTTTCTTCAGTGGCTTTCAGCAGAGGAATGACAGGCACTGATTCACTGCGCACATTTTTAAAGTTACAATCACCTGTCCAAGTGGGCGTGGCTCTTTGCAAAGCCATCTGGGTGTTGTAGTGCAGTCAGGGTTTTCCCCTCGTGGGGTGGCTTGAAATCCTCTCAAAGTACGGCTTTGGATAATAATCCCAGTGGAGAGAAGCATTTTCCCGTCTCCTGTCAGCCCCGCTTTGCTGTGATGAAATCTGTGTTGCAGCGCAGCGCCACCCTGTAATGGCGCCACACTCACCTTCCTCCCGATGTTGCAGGTAATGAGTCCAAAACTTGCACGGGAACGCCTTCAGGCGCTGGGCTGTCCTCCACGGCCAAGCAACGGCCGTCTATTCATTAAACACACGCAGGTAAGCCAAAAACGGAGTCAGCCACAGGAAAGCTGGATAACACTTGTAATTTATTTCACCTCTTGCAAGCAGACAAGTGCACAGGAAAAGTCTTCAAAAAGAGTTCATGTGAGCAGCCAGACGCGTTTCAGGATAACTACTTCCTTTCTTCAGTGGCTTTCAGCAGAGGAATGACAGGCACTGATTCACTGCGCACATTTTTAAAGTTACAATCACCTGTCCAAGTGGGCGTGGCTCTTTGCAAAGCCATCTGGGTGTTGTAGTGCAGTCAGGGTTTTCCCCTCGTGGGGTGGCTTGAAATCCTCTCAAAGTACGGCTTTGGATAATAATCCCAGTGGAGAGAAGCATTTTCCCGTCTCCTGTCAGCCCCGCTTTGCTGTGATGAAATCTGTGTTGCAGCGCAGCGCCACCCTGTAATGGCGCCACACTCACCTTCCTCCCGATGTTGCAGGTAATGAGTCCAAAACTTGCACGGGAACGCCTTCAGGCGCTGGGCTGTCCTCCACGGCCAAGCAACGGCCGTCTATTCATTAAACACACGCAGGTAAGCCAAAAACGGAGTCAGCCACAGGAAAGCTGGATAACACTTGTAATTTATTTCACCTCTTGCAAGCAGACAAGTGCACAGGAAAAGTCTTCAAAAAGAGTTCATGTGAGCAGCCAGACGCGTTTCAGGATAACGAGGGGAAAACCCTGACTGCACTACAACACCCAGATGGCTTTGCAAAGAGCCACGCCCACTTGGACAGGTGATTGTAACAATTGTGACATGTAACTTTAAAAATGTGCGCAGTGAATCAGTGCCTGTCATTCCTCTGCTGAAAGCCACTGAAGAAAGGAAGTAGTTATCCTGAAACGCGTCTGGCTGCTCACATGAACTCTTTTTGAAGACTTTTCCTGTGCACTTGTCTGCTTGCAAGAGGTGAAATAAATTACAAGTGTTATCCAGCTTTCCTGTGGCTGACTCCGTTTTTGGCTTACCTGCGTGTGTTTAATGAATAGACGGCCGTTGCTTGGCCGTGGAGGACAGCCCAGCGCCTGAAGGCGTTCCCGTGCAAGTTTTGGACTCATTACCTGCAACATCGGGAGGAAGGTGAGTGTGGCGCCATTACAGGGTGGCGCTGCGCTGCAACACAGATTTCATCACAGCAAAGCGGGGCTGACAGGAGACGGGAAAATGCTTCTCTCCACTGGGATTATTATCCAAAGCCGTACTTTGAGAGGATTTCAAGCCACCCCACGAGGGGAAAACCCTGACTGCACTACAACACCCAGATGGCTTTGCAAAGAGCCACGCCCACTTGGACAGGTGATTGTAACTTTAAAAATGTGCGCAGTGAATCAGTGCCTGTCATTCCTCTGCTGAAAGCCACTGAAGAAAGGAAGTAGTTATCCTGAAACGCGTCTGGCTGCTCACATGAACTCTTTTTGAAGACTTTTCCTGTGCACTTGTCTGCTTGCAAGAGGTGAAATAAATTACAAGTGTTATCCAGCTTTCCTGTGGCTGACTCCGTTTTTGGCTTACCTGCGTGTGTTTAATGAATAGACGGCCGTTGCTTGGCCGTGGAGGACAGCCCAGCGCCTGAAGGCGTTCCCGTGCAAGTTTTGGACTCATTACCTGCAACATCGGGAGGAAGGTGAGTGTGGCGCCATTACAGGGTGGCGCTGCGCTGCAACACAGATTTCATCACAGCAAAGCGGGGCTGACAGGAGACGGGAAAATGCTTCTCTCCACTGGGATTATTATCCAAAGCCGTACTTTGAGAGGATTTCAAGCCACCCCACGAGGGGAAAACCCTGACTGCACTACAACACCCAGATGGCTTTGCAAAGAGCCACGCCCACTTGGACAGGTGATTGTAACTTTAAAAATGTGCGCAGTGAATCAGTGCCTGTCATTCCTCTGCTGAAAGCCACTGAAGAAAGGAAGTAGTTATCCTGAAACGCGTCTGGCTGCTCACATGAACTCTTTTTGAAGACTTTTCCTGTGCACTTGTCTGCTTGCAAGAGGTGAAATAAATTACAAGTGTTATCCAGCTTTCCTGTGGCTGACTCCGTTTTTGGCTTACCTGCGTGTGTTTAATGAATAGACGGCCGTTGCTTGGCCGTGGAGGACAGCCCAGCGCCTGAAGGCGTTCCCGTGCAAGTTTTGGACTCATTACCTGCAACATCGGGAGGAAGGTGAGTGTGGCGCCATTACAGGGTGGCGCTGCGCTGCAACACAGATTTCATCACAGCAAAGCGGGGCTGACAGGAGACGGGAAAATGCTTCTCTCCACTGGGATTATTATCCAAAGCCGTACTTTGAGAGGATTTCAAGCCACCCCACGAGGGGAAAACCCTGACTGCACTACAACACCCAGATGGCTTTGCAAAGAGCCACGCCCACTTGGACAGGTGATTGTAACTTTAAAAATGTGCGCAGTGAATCAGTGCCTGTCATTCCTCTGCTGAAAGCCACTGAAGAAAGGAAGTAGTTATCCTGAAACGCGTCTGGCTGCTCACATGAACTCTTTTTGAAGACTTTTCCTGTGCACTTGTCTGCTTGCAAGAGGTGAAATAAATTACAAGTGTTATCCAGCTTTCCTGTGGCTGACTCCGTTTTTGGCTTACCTGCGTGTGTTTAATATATATATATATATATATATATATATATATTTATATATAGTGCAAGAAAAGTAATTTACAAATGTGACATTAACATTTTTGGTGGGATGTATGTATATCTTATAGAAAGTTTTTGAAATCACCATGACACATGAAATAAACTCTTCTATGTCTGTTTAGAGCGTCATGACAGGGTTGGTATGGCAACCAATACCAGCTGCAACCTGTCAGAAAAGTCATACTGATTATATAAACCTATGTTTGGTGGTAGCCAGATGTAGTGAGCAAGGCTGGAGCGAACCGGCAAAACGCGTCTGAGCAGCAACTTGGAATAAATCTTACTTTGGAAAGAATTCACGGAGTCAGTGCCTTTCTTGTATGAAGAAGTATGGACTGGTTTTGGATATTGAGGATTCGACGTCCTGGGAATCCTTACGCTGACCCTCCTCGTTTTGGATGCGCTGTGTCTCCAGGATATCGTTTGGTTTGGCTTTCGAGGAGAAAGACACACAGCGCCCCCGTCATTGGAGACCCGAGTACGCTGTTCACTGGCACCGAGCTGACCGGCCGGAACTCTGCGAAAGCTGGTGGGCAATTGCAGGCTTTCAGGTAAGGAGGCGAGTGCAGTGTGTGACAGCTAGAGGAGCGATGCAGTAGTTTATGGGAGAGGTAGTCCCGGTGTAGCATACACACATGGGCAGTGAATTCCCCAAGTGACATTTGCATTCCTGAGGATGGCTGCGGAGTGGGAAAGGAAACGGGAAGAGGCAGCACTGGACATTTTCAACGATGTGGACACAGGCACAATGGCAAAAAATAAAACCACAACGCAAAATGATGAACCAGCAACAGATGATTTTAAGAAATTGACTATAGAACTTGAAAAACTGCATAAAAAGGAGGTGTCAAAATGGTGGGAAGTGAAATCCTTAAAGAGATATATAGATGTGGGGCGACTGCCCAGAAGTCTCAGAATCCTTGTAGCTCCCATATATGAAAACCCGGACCCAGCAATGTTACAGGACTGGGCAGATAACAGTGCACAATCGTCGCAAAACATGCTAAACATCCTCATAAAGTATGCGGCGAGTGACAGGGACAAGATAATAAAAAGAATAGAGGAAATCCTCAAGGAACTTGATTCGAGAGAGAACCAGGAAGAAATACCCAAAGTGTTAAAAGAAATCAAAGTGAGGGTAACCAAACACGAGGATGAAATAAAAGAAAGAAAGGCCATAAAATTCCAAAGAGATAGGAATGGTTACATGAATGGAAGGATTTACACATTTGCAAAGAAATTGGACAATATAAGACTCCAACAATTGTCTGCAACAACGAGCATCCCAGGCGCTAGTGCAGAACAAAGTGAAACAGAATGGAGCTCAGAATTAGATTCCAATGTGGAAAATAATGCGAGCACTTGCGCGAAAGGAGCAGTACTGACCCCAGTGCAAGAATTTGCTTTTTTACGCATGCAGCGCCTAACATCTTTGCGACCATAACCGCCACGGCAGGAATGGGTGAAAGGGAAACAAAATCAAAAACAAAAACAAAAAGTAGACGCAGAAAAGACAGACGATGGGGCAAAAGCGGCACAAAAACAAACAAAGGGACAATACAGAAGAAACAAACGCCGATAATAGAGAGTAACACCTAACAGACATTAATCTAACTACTAAAGAACTGGAAATTTCATCGCTTGAATTAACATACTGCACAAATACTAACTTTGGCTACGCCCAGACTAGAATCGACCTGTTCCAGTATGTACGTAAACTAAAATTATAGAAATATTTCAACAACTCTAGGAAAAAGGGTTCGGAAACACCAACAAATCCAGAACCAGCGGAGGCTTTAACCATAGCTGATATGGAGACGCTCAGGGAAATGAATGCGCTTGAGCAAGAAGGCCTTACCAGCCAAATCTCTCCCTATGAGGCAGCAGCCTCATAGGGAGAGATCTGGACATATATCAGACAGTCCGGACTCCATTTAAGCCCAAGCAGGGTTTATGCCCGTTTTACCGAAAGATTGTCTTCATCTCTTTTTAGATAACATAATTAAGGATTTGAAAGAACTGTCACTGTTAAGCACAAGGTATTTCACCACTCGCAACCAGAACCAAAGAATGAACTACAACAACCTGATCACAAAAATACAAGAAAGACCAGATATTGTGGTAAGGTGGTCAGACAAAGGTGGGAACATTGTCCTGTGGCCGCTCACAATGTACAATAAAGAAGCAATCTCGCAACTACAGGACAAAGAGTGTTACAACCGAATCAGCCCAACTCACATTGTGGGGATACAAGAGAAGTACCACAATGAACTGTACCGCTGGAAAGGAATGGGCCTCATAAATAAACAAGAGTTTGAATTTCTCAAAAATTACTACCCGATAACCCCCTAACTCTACCTGATACCAAAAATCCACAAAAACGCAGAACAGCCTCCAGGGTGACCAATAATCTCAGCCATTGGAAGTTTGTTCGAGAATACCAGTATTTTTATTGACCATTTCCTACAACCTCTAGTGAGGGAATTGTCGGCGTTCATAAGAGACAGTGGGGATTTTTTGAGCAAATTGTATGATTTTGATTGGAATAATGATTACTTGTTTATGACCCTTGACATACAGTCGCTGTACAGCAGCATAAGAGACAATGATGGGCTTAGAGCACTACACTACTACTTAGGGAAAAGACCCATATCCCTATACGAACACTCCTGCATGCTATTAGAGATGACTGAATGGTGTCTCAAGAACATCACATTCATCTTTGACAGGTTACATTTTAAGCAAACCCAGGGTTCGGCCATGGGTACTTGCTTCAACCCCAGTTATGCGAATCTGCATATGGGCTGGTGGGAGGAGCAGGTTTTAGGGGTCTCCCATTCAGAAGAAATGAAGAACAATGTAGTGCTTTACACGAGGTTCATAGATGATATTTTCATCTTATGGTAAGGGTCGTGTGAGAGTGCAGAAACCTTTGCATCTGAGATCAATGAAAACTCTTTAAACCTGAGATTCACTTGTACCACTAGCAAGACCACAATACAATTCCTAGATTTGGAACTTTTCATAGACAACAATAAAATACAGACACGAACATATAGGAAGCCCACTGCAGGAAATACATTATTACATGCCCAAAGCTTCCACCCGACCAAACTCAAGGAGTCTATACCATATGCGGAGTGCGTGAAAATGACCCGCAACTGCAGTACCGAAACAGGCCTGACTGATGCAAAGGAAAACCTCTTCTCCAGACTTAGAAATAGAGGTTACAGTCAAAAAACCCTAGACAAGACAGAAACAAAGTGTAAGAATAGGAATAGAAAAGATCTCCTTTTTCCGGATAAAACCACATCCAAAAACCAAAAGGAAAAAGACACACTAAACACCCCGAGACTGATCACAGGCTATAACATGTACCATGCGAACCTACGTAAGATCCTGAGTAGGCACTGGCCTTTGGTACATAATGACCCGATCATAGGTCCCCTATGTGGCAACTCACCTTCAGTAACCTTTAGGAAGGCCAAATCCATGAGGAGCCAACTTGTCTGCAATACCTCCACCATCACGAAGCCAACCACTTGGCTACAGACACAGAAGGGGTTCAGGAAATGCACAAAGTGTAAAGCCTGTAAACATGGGATCAATACTAGTACTGTCACACTACTTTTTAGACTGAAACCATACACGATCAGGTGGAGTTATTCTTGCAAGACTGGAGGAGGCATCGCCATCGTCCACAAGAACACCATCCGCATCACAACCAACTCCGACGACACCCTCACAGCCGCCGAACACCTGCACTTCCTAGATTCACACCGACCCCAAGACCACCCTCAGAGGCACCCTCATCTACAGACCCCCAGGACCATGCACACAATTCAGCGAAGACATCGCCGACTTCATCAGCCCGCACGCCCTCCCCTCCGCAGACTACATCCTCCTCGGGGACCTCAATTTCCACCTGGAGAACAACAACGACCACAACACCACCACCCTGCTGGACAACCTCGTCAACCTCGGACTCAAGCAACTGGTGACCACCCCCACCCACTACGCCGGCCACACGCTCGACCCCGTTTTCTCCTCCAGCAAGGACATCTCCTTCAGCCACGCCACCAGACAGACCACAGCTGCGTCCACTTCAGCTTCAGAAGGACCACGCTCCACCACCACCAGCAACAGGTCCCCCGCAGAAGCTGAAACAAGATCACAGCCGACCAGCTCGCCACATCCCTGAGCCAGAACCATCCTGCCAGCTCAGCGAACCCCAACCAAGCCGCCAACAACCTCACAAGATGGATCAGCAACTGCGCAGACGACCTCGCTCCACTGAAACCCCCCCCCCTGCCAGACCCGGCACCAAGAAAGCCTCCAGGTTCACCGACGAACTCAAGAGCTCCAAGAAGAACTGCCGAGCCCTCGAGAAAGCCTGGCGCAGAGACCCAACTACAGACAACATGACCACCCTCAAGCTCGCCACTCGAAAACACCACCAACTGATCCACGCCACCAAGAAAACCGCATTCAAGGAACGACTGGACAACAACGCCCACAACAGCAAGGAACTCTTCAACATCGTCAAAGAGCTCTCGAACCCTAGTGCCGGAAACAACGACATCACTCCCTCGCAAGACCTCTGCAACTCGCTCGCCTCGTTCTTCCACAGCAAGATCGCAGACATACACAACAGTTTCAGCGCACAGCTGACGCACCCTACGACCACACCAACGCCCCCCACCACCACCCTCCGCGCCTGGACCCCGATCAACACCGAAGACACCATCAGCACAATGAACTCCATCCACTCCGGATCACCAACTGACCCCAGCCCTCACCACGTCTTCAACAAGGCCGACTCCGTCATCGCACCCCATCTAAGGTACATCATCAATGCCTCCTTCGACAACCGCCTCATTCCCAGAGAGCTGGTAGCACGCCGAACTCAGCGCCCTACTGAAGAAACCAGCAGACCCCACCGTCCTCAAAAACTACCGCCCCATCTCGCTCCTTCCGTTTCCTGCCAAAGTCATCGAGAAGACCGTCAACAGACAGCTGGCCGCCTTCCTCGAGACAAATGGATCCCTCGACCACTCGCAGTCCGGCTTCCGGGCCAACCACAGCACCGAGACCGCCCTCATCGCAGCCACCGACGACATATCCCTATACGAACACACCTGCATGCTATTAGAGATGACTGAATGGTGTCTCAAGAACATCACATTCATCTTTGACAGGTTACATTTTAAGCAAACCCAGGGTTCTGCCATGGGTACTTGCTTCAACCCCAGTTATGCGAATCTGCATATGGGCTGGTGGGAGGAGCAGGTTTTAGGGGTCTCGCATTCAGAAGAAATGAAGAGCAATGTAGTGCTTTACACGAGGTTCATAGATGATATTTTCTTCTTATGGTAAGGGTCGTGTGAGAGTGCAGAAACCTTTGCATCTGAGATCAATGAAAACTCTTTAAACCTGAGATTCACTTGTACCACTAGCAAGACCACAATACAATTCCTAGATTTGGAACTTTTCATAGACAACAATAAAATACAGACACGAACATATAGGAAGCCCACTGCAGGAAATACATTATTACATGCCCAAAGCTTCCACCCGACCAAACTCAAGGAGTCTATACCAGATGCGGAGTGCCTGAGAATGACCCGCAACTGCAGTACCGAAACAGGCCTGACTGATGCAAAGGAAAACCTCTTCTCCAGACTTAGAAATAGAGGTTACAGTCAAAAAACCCTAGACAAGACAGAAACAAAGTGTAAGAATAGGAATAGAAAAGATCTCCTTTTTCCGGATAAAACCACATCCAAAAACCAAAAGGAAAAAGACACACTAAACACCCCGAGACTGATCACAGGCTATAACATGTACCATGCGAACCTACGTAAGATCCTGAGTAGGCACTGGCCTTTGGTACATAATGACCCGATCATAGGTCCCCTATGTGGCAACTCACCTTCAGTAACCTTTAGGAAGGCCAAATCCATGAGGAGCCAACTTGTCTGCAATACCTCCACCATCACGAAGCCAGCCACTTGGCTACAGACACAAAAGGGGTTCAGGAAATGCACGAAGTGTAAAGCCTGTAAACATGGGATCAATACTAGTACTGTCACACTACTTTTTAGACTGAAACCATACACAATCAGGTGGAGTTATTCTTGCAAGACTGGAGGAGGCATCGCCATCGTCCACAAGAACACCATCCGCATCACGACCAACTCCGACGACACCCTCACAGCCGCCGAACACCTGCACTTCCTAGATTCACACCGACCCCAAGACCACCCTCAGAGGCACCCTCATCTACAGACCCCCGGGACCATGCACACAATTCAGCGAAGACATCGCCGACTTCATCAGCCCGCACGCCCTCCCCTCCGCAGACTACATCCTCCTCGGGGACCTCAATTTCCACCTGGAGAACAACAACGACCGCAACACCACCACCCTGCTGGACAACCTCGTCAACCTCGGACTCAAGCAACTGGTGACCGCCCCCACCTACTACGCCGGCCACACGCTCGACCCCGTCTTCTCCTCCAGCAAGGACATCTCCTTCAGCCACGCCACCGGACAGACCACAGCTGCGTCCACTTCAGCTTCAGAAGGACCACGCTCCACCACCACCAGCAATAGGTCCCCCGCAGAAGCTGAAACAAGATCACAGCCGACCAGCTCGCCACATCCCTGAGCCAGAACCATCCTGCCAGCTCAGCGAACCCCAACCAAGCCGCCAACAACCTCACAAGATGGATCAGCAACTGCGCAGACGACCTCGCTCCACTGAAACCCCCCCCCCTGCCAGACCCGGCACCAAGAAAGCCTCCAGGTTCACCGACGAACTCAAGAGCTCCAAGAAGAACTGCCGAGCCCTCGAGAAAGCCTGGCGCAGAGACCCAACTACAGACAACATGACCACCCTCAAGCTCGCCACTCGAAAACACCACCAACTGATCCACGCCACCAAGAAAACCGCATTCAAGGAACGACTGGACAACAACGGCCACAACAGCAAGGAACTCTTCAACATCGTCAAAGAGCTCTCGAACCTTAGTGCCGGAAACAACGACATCACTCCCTCGCAAGACCTCTGCAAGACCTCTGCAACTCGCTCGCTTCGTTCTTCCACAGCAAGATCGCAGACATACACAACCGTTTCAGCGCACAGCCGACGCACCCTACGACCACACCAACGCCCCCCACCACCACCCTCCGCGCCTGGACCCCGATCAACACCGAAGACACCATCAGCACAATGAACTCCATCCACTCCGGATCACCAACTGACCCCTGCCCTCACCACGTCTTCAACAAGGCCGACTCCGTCATCGCACCCCATCTAAGGTACATCATCAATGCCTCCTTCGACAACCGCCTCATTCCCAGAGAGCTGGTAGCACGCCGAACTCAGCACCCTACTGAAGAAACCAGCAGACCCCACCGTCCTCAAAAACTACCGCCCCATCTCGCTCCTTCCGTTTCCTGCCAAAGTCATCGAGAAGACCATCAACAGACAGCTGGCCGCCTTCCTCGAGACGAATGGATCCCTCGACCACTCGCAGTCCGGCTTCCGGGCCAACCACAGCACCGAGACCGCCCTCATCGCAGCCACCGACAACATACGAACCCTGCTCGACAACGGTGAAACAGCGCCCCTCATCCTCCTGGACCTCTCCGCGGCGTTCGACACGGTCTGCCACCGCACCCTAGTGCATCGCCTCAACAACATTGGAATCCAGGAGAAGGCACTGGAGTGGATCATCTCCTTCCTCGCCGGAAGAACACAGAGAGTCCGCCTCCCCCCGTTCAGATCCGAGGCCACTAAAGTCATCTGCGGCGTACCACAAGGATCATCACTCAGCCCTACGCTGTTCAACATCTACATGAGCCCCCTTGCGGCCATCGCACGCCAACACAACCTCAACATCATTTCTTACGCCGACGACACCCAGCTGATCCTCTCCTTCACCAACGATCCCGCCACCGCCAGAACCAACCTACACGAAGGGATGAAAGACGTAGCCGAGTGGATGATGAACAGAAGCCTGAAACTGAACTCAGATAAGACGGAAGTTCTCATCCTGGGATCCTCGCCCTCCACCTGGGACGACTCCTGGTGGCCCCCTGCCCTGGGCAGCGCACCCAAACCCACAGACCACGCACACAACCTGGGCTTCATCCTGGACTCCTCCCTCTCCATGACCAGACAAGTCAACGCCGTCTCCTCGTCGTGCTTCAACATCCTACGCATGCTACGTAAGATCTTCCGGTGGATCCCCACCGAAACCAGGAAGACGGTCACCCAGGCCCTCGTCACCAGCCGACTGGACTACGGCAACTCCCTCTACGCCGGAACCACTGCAAAACTCCAGAAAAGACTCCAGCGCATTCAGAATGCC
Source organism: Lissotriton vulgaris (assembly GCF_964263255.1). NCBI lineage: Eukaryota > Metazoa > Chordata > Amphibia > Caudata > Salamandridae > Lissotriton > Lissotriton vulgaris. The sequence continues at coordinate 2,122,318,269 of NC_141687.1, read as the reverse complement.
TCAGCACGCCTCATCCTGGACATCCCCCGACACAACCACATCTCCGTACACCTGAGAAACCTGCACTGGCTCCCCGTCAGCAAGAGAATCACATTCCGACTCCTCACCCACGCACACAAAGCTCTCCACAACCAAGGCCCAAAATACCTCAACGACCGCCTGACCTTCTACACTCCCACCCGCCAGCTTCGATAGACCAGCCACGCCCTCGCCGCCGTACCCCACATCCGAAGAGCAACAACGGGAGGAAGATCCTTCTCCTACTTGGCCGCCAAGACTTGGAACTCCCTCCCCATCCACCTCCGCCTGACCCAAGACCACCTCCCCTTCAGGAAGCATCTCAAGACCTGGCTGTTCGAGCAGTACCGGACCCCCCTACCCCAAGCGCCTTGACACCCTCTGGGTGAGTAGCACGCTATACAAATGCTCTGATTGATTGATTGAGTACTCCGTCTATGTTCCGGTCTGCAGTTGTGGTAAAAGATATGTGGATAGCACAATCCACCAGGCACATGTAAGAATCTTACAACATCTGAGGGCAATAACTAATTATGACCAAGCATACCCCGTGGCGAGGCACATAAACACACACCACGCAGGAAACGCCCAGGATTTGTCGTATTTTGTTATCGACAACATACCCAAGAACATCAGGGGGCAGGAACCATCAACTAGCGTTGCGAGGACTAGAGTCAAGGTACATAATCTTACTGGACTCTAAGATTCCGAATGGGTTAAATGCCGATGAGGCACTTAATGTACACCTCTAGTCCAGACTGTTTGTCCCAAATCCTAAACCACTCCAGTAACATCTGTGACTCACCAAAGTACCAAAAAAGTTTAAATTTGTAATACTTGGATGTATTAACTTTGCTTATTTTGACACGTTAGAGCACACTTATAATTTGTACAAGGTATTTCAATCTTGAGTAACTTGAGACATATAACATATACTGCCATCACAGGCACTGAAATGCATAACCCCTACAGCTTGTCGTACACGGGCAGCGGGAGATAGATCTACTCCACTTGAAGAGAATATGAGCAACACTGTGTGTTTTCACTGTGTGTTGCGTAAATAATGCATTTTCAAGATCACTGCTACAAGTCTGACTCCGGGGGCTAACTAACCCGAGACATCAGCTATCAATAGCAACTCATCATGATAATAATTGTTATGGCCCTGGGACATTGAGCGGGATGGAGTGATTACCCAACAAAGTGTATAAAGCATATCAAGTACAATTTAACTTAGATAAATGAGAGGACCGCACAGCAGTTTATTATCTTCACATGTGTGTTTGTGGCCTGAGGTATAGCACCAACTCATATTACCGCGTGTTACTCGCAAGATTGTATCATACCCAACCCTACACAATTTTCTATCTGACAATGACTTCTAATTTTTTATTTCCTTTAAATTTATGATTTCACATTTCCATGATTAACGTAACATTATTGTGCAAGAAAAGTAAATTACAAATGTGACATTAACATTTTTGGGGGGATGTATGTATATCTTATAGAAAGAGTTTTTGAAATCACCATGACACATGAAATAAACTCTTCTATGTCTGTTTAGAGCATCATGACAGGGCTGGTATGGCAACCAATACCAGTTGCAACCTGTCAGAAAAGTCATACTGATTACATAAACCTTTGTTTGGTGGTAGCCAAATGTAGTGAGCAAGGCGGGAGCTAACTGCCGAAACGGGTCTGAGCAGCAACTTGGAATAAATCTTACTTTGGAAAGAATTCACGGTGTCAGTGCCTTTCTTGTATGAAGAAGTGTGGACTGGTTTTGTATATATATATATATATATATATATATATATATATACACATATATATATATATTATCCAACCTCGTCTTGAATTTTTCAATGCCTCTTCGAAAAAAGACCAGCGCAGACCCAGGTTCAGTGCAATCAGTTTATTTTCGCCACTGCCGCCATGACGCGTTTCGGGAGATCCCTCCCTTGATCACATGACAACTCAGTGAATTTTTCTCTTCCTTTTAAAGTGCCAGTGCAACTCCAATTTAATAGACATAGAAACAATACTTCTTATTGGTATTACCTTTACATCAACAAGTTATTGCCTAAATGCATTGGTGTTATCATGTTTTAAGTAAATAACATTTTCACGAAATCAATTCTGTAAAAATGTGAAAATAATTGCTTCAATGCATTCGAAGGATAAAAGTATTGAACTACGTCTAAAAAAACACCCTATAACCTAAGTGAATAAATGTTTAAAAAAATGATATGTGCAAAACCAGTGATAGTGTAAATACCATAATATACATTTCCATCGTACCACATGGGCAAAATATTCTGTTGTAGTTAAAGTGACCTGTGCTATATTCATTTTGAACATGTGCTAAGGACAATGGGACACCCATTCTACACATTTACCATATCAGGGATCAGTACAATTATGAAACCATTGTTAATTATTATCAATATAAATATTCATTTATACATTTTTTAAACAATTGGTTCTAAAATCATCCCTAATGTAATAAAATATATAAATATTCATATCCTAAAAATCCTAATCACATGCTAAAAGAACGAATAAGAGGATCACTTTCCGACTGCTTACCCACGCACACAAATCACTCTACGACACCGGGCCAGACTGCCTCAACTCTCGAATGTCCTTCTACACCCCCTCCCGCCAACTACGGTCTTCCAACCAAGCCCTCGCCACTGTGCCTCGCATCAACAAGACCACCATGGGAGGCAGATCCTTTTCTTACCTGGCTGCTAAAACATGGAACTCACTCCCCGCCTACCTCCGCCTCACCCAGAACCACCTAGCGTTCAGAAAACAGCTCAAAACGTGGATATTTGACAAATAATCCTCCTCCCCTTCCTAAGCGCCTTGAAACCCTCTGGGTACGTAGTGCGCTATACAAATTCTATGACTTGACTTGACTTGACTTGACATTTATACCATTATCTAAAACCCATAAAAAATGGCTCCTGCTCTGATTGAATTCAGCCATATATATATATATATATATATATATATATATTCAATGAAAAAACCATAGGTTATAGGCCATATATAGTTAGGAATTAGCATTTACAAAACCTTATTTTACTCGCATAAAACCATTGAAATTCCATATATAGTTAGCTAACTATAAGCGCTAACTATATATCGCGCACCCGCAATCCACTGCTGATGATGTCACATATTACATCATTCATGACATGGTCAGTGACATCACTGATGACATCACTGATTACAACATCCAGTGACTGTATGTTTCTGTAAAGTTAAAATATGTTTCACATATTGAAGAATGAGTGGATGTATAAGTGTCTGGATGAAGAATTTAGTAGGTGCATGACTGACTGTATGAGTGAGTGATTAAATGTGTCTCACTGAGTGCATGGGTTAGTGACTAAACTGTCTTAATTCGTGCATCAGTATGTTTGTTGTTGTGTAAACTGCTGCTTGTGTTGATCAGTAGCTATAAGAGTAGCCATATGGGTTATTGATTGGTTGCCCAAATATTTGAATGGGAGGCTGAGTGTGTGTGTGGGTGGCTGGGAGGTGCGTGACTCTGTGCATAGATGTGTAAGCAGTTGATTCACTAGGAGTATGAGTTCAAGAGTGCATGTGGAAACAGCTATATGAGCGGTTGACTGTGCATGGGTGTGTTGGTGAGTGAATGGATTTCTCATTGCTACATGTGCAAGTAAGTACGTATGTAAAACACAATACATGTGAGAGTTGAGATATATAAATAACTGAACATAAGAGCCAGTGAATGTGTGAGTGGCTGTATCGATCACTGTGAGCTTGTATCAGGGATTATATAAGAGAGTAAATATGTGTTATTATATGTTTGAATAAGTAAGATGTGTATAACTGTATAGTTGAGGAAATGGAGGTGTGATTGATTCTTTGCATGACTGACTAGGTGTGTGAGTAAGTCCATGGATGAGTGACAGTCTGTGAGTGTCTGTTTATACTGAGTGTATGTAAGGTTATATTAGAGTCTGAAGAGGTTCATTGTATTATCACATGAGTGATGTGATCAGTGATGACAAATGAGATGTCATCAGTGATGTCATTTGAGTTGTCATCAGTGATGTCATTTGAGATGTCATCATTGATATCATTTGAGTTGTCATCAGTGATGTCATTTGAGATGTCATCAGTGATGTCATCAGTGATGTCACTGACCATGTCATGAATGATGTAATATGTGACATCATCAGCAGTGGATTGCGGGTGCGCGATATATAGTTAGCGCTTATAGTTAGCTAACTATATATGGAATTTCAATGGTTTTATGCGAGTAAAATAAGGTTTTGTAAATGCTAATTCCTAACTATATATGGCCTATAACCTATGGTTTTTTCATTGAATTTTCAAGGTTTTGTAAATGCAAATTCCTAACTATATATCCACTATAACCTATGGTTTTTTCTGTGAATTTCATTGGTTTTTTAATAGCAAATATGAAAAGCTTTAAAATGTCAAGTACGTGATAGATAAAAACATTTTCGTATTTATGCACGCTGATGTGCTTTGAACGCTGCCCCCCCCCTCCCCTCTTTTGCCTTTGTTAGTACTCTCTCTTTGCAGATACAGAAGGGTAGTTAACGCAGGCCTTTACCCCCGTTGTAATCCGTCGTACCTCCTTGTCTCTCCATTTGATTGATTGTTGTCCAAGCATTTACTGTTTTAGAATTGGTTCTCTTTGGATCATTCTCTATTTACAAACAAGCACAAAGTCGCAATACTCTGTTTAGTCTTTGCAGATAGTGAAAAATCGTGTAAAAAAATAAAAGTAATCGAGCAAAATCAGTAGGCCACTAATTGGATCTCTTTTTGACCTCGCTAAAATAGAAATATTAGGAACAACCCTTCTTGAGAAATACGAAAATAGTGAGATGAACTGAGCTCCACACCATGAGGGCTGCAAGACAGCTCGGCTCCATCACCCATCCCGCACAAAATAATGACAAACCCTATGCAAATATTAAAAATATAGACAACACACCAGCAAAGAAATAGGGTAAAACATTTTATTAAAAAACTATTTACATAACGTTGGTTTATAAGATGATGTCAGTAGTGGACCGATGTGTGAATAGATCGAAAACAGCACAAGGCTCCAAGATCCGGATAGCAAGCTCCTGGATGTTGGGTGCCATAGTTTAGAGTTCTGAATTTCAGCCTTTTTCAATGCCTGTGCTTTGTTGAATCAAAATGGCGGCTTGACACAAAGCTGACTCAAGCGTTGTTACTGATGCTATGCAGACCAAAACTGGTTTTCAGTTTGTACATTTTTCTAGATTTTTCAATCCAAGTTTGGTTGACTTTGTAGAACGATGGCTTCAGATTTTCAACATACGGTGTGGTGGCGCTGACTGGGAGGGGGCGCTTCGCTCCTGCCCCCTCCCCAAGTAAGATTTTCATACGTGAAAGTACGTTAATGGTTTTGGTCCCCGAGATGCTTCGATGTCACTACCATTCTCAAATAGCATAAGTTCTGGATGTTGGGTGCCATAGTTAAGAGTTCTGAGCAGCGCTTGTAACACTGTCTGAAGCTTATTTCCTCCTACTGCAGCTTCACTATTCTCAAAGTAAGTGAGTGTCGTTTGTGGACCTGACTGCATTAGAAAACAATATGATATGTTACCTTCCTAAACAGCTTGACGGAGGCCCCTGAGGGGCGCTGTGATGGCCATGGACTCGGAGAAGACGCTTGGCTCCGACACCCTCCCCAAGTCTTATAGCACTGGTGTAGCCTGAGATCGCCCCCGACATAGGCGGCCGGCTCCCGGGGTCCGGCGGTACTTTTTGCCTTTTGATGACTCTTCAATTCTGGACCTTGTCCCACAATCCGTTTGACCTGAAGACAAGCTGTAGTGAGGCGCCCCTTTATCGTTTTAGTTGCCATTCCGCCCGCTTTTGCTACACTGTGCCTCTTCCGCCATTCAGCTGTTTTCCGCCCGCTCTTGCGACTACAGCGTCTCGCTCACCATGTAGTTGAGATGCGCCCGCTCTAGCGGTGCAGCGATAGGCGGCTGCCACAGGACTCTCAAAATGGCGGCCGGCTCTTCGGTTTTGGGCCTGGTCCACTAAAATGGCCCTGGGACACCTTGGAACTCGGACGCTTGTCTGCTAGGGCTTGGATCCCATTCTCGAAAAGCGTCCCCTCAGCCGTGAAGATTCTACAAAAGTCATGGGGGCCTCCGACTCCCGCAGGCTTCTGGTGGGGAGCGGCTGCCATGATTGCTCGTGGAATGGCCACGACGGAGCTACGAGATGGTAGTGGTCTCATGCTGACGCCAGCTTTAGTCTGAAACATCCAGAAACACTGTAGACTACCAATTCGATCAGTTCCGGTAGCGCCCCAACATGACCCGGAAGAGAAGAACTTGCCCTCCCCTCTTTGACTGATGGTTCTTGTTGCCTGTCCCCTCTGTTGTCATTTAACAGAACTTTTTGGACTGCTGAAAGGGGTTGTGTTCTGAACGCTGGTTGGTGGAGACATTTAGACTATATTCTTGACCTACGTTGTCGCGTAATGCGTTTTATGACACGCCGCGTTAGCGCACCCGGAAGTGATCCGAGGCGCGGCGCGCAGCGCGTAACGTAAGCATAACAGGTCATGTGACTTGTTAATAAAACTTTTCATTGGTTCATTTTACTTTTGTTAATTTAATGATGAAAAGCTTGGTCATATGACCTAAAAATTACGCTTTTTATTATTTTCGAACAATATTTTTTTTTCAAACATATGTTATAATATTCCAGGCTAATGTACTTTCCCGGAAAATTTACAACTGTCTGGCAAGTAAAATATATTCCTTTTTCGAGAAAAAGGGCGTTTTTTCCTTCCATGACGGAGCCGTTGAGTAAAAGAGATTCGGCCTGCTGTCTTAGTCGCCGATGCGCCTGATTATCAGATTCTTATCGATCACTTTATGTTGCAGACATGAAAAACACAACTGCCCTTGACCATTTATCTTTACTGCGTTCCTACATATTATACCTTTTATCCGTCATGTAATTGGACTGCTTTATTTCACTTGCCTTTTACTGATTCGAAAACAGTCACTAAAAGTAAAAACTTTACAAATGAAAATACTACTACCGTGTTTTGTTTTAAAAACCTTTATTGTGAAAATGTCAGTATACAAATACGGGCCTATAACCACGTGGGCCGGCCACGGAGCAAACTCAAATCGTATATGATGAGGAGACATTTACACTGTAGAAGAACGTAACGAGCGGGCCATTAGGTGACAAGAACAAAGGTGTCTAACAGTTGCGGTATCGGTGGACGTACATTTTGTAATTAAAATACGACAGGGCCACTTACAATAACATTTTCTAGATATACATTTGCGGGCAAAGAGTTACGAGTCCCATTTATACCGGCGCCATTTTGGGCGAGACCGGGCAGGTCCAAGATATAGTCAAAATGTCTCCACCAACCATCGGCCAGACCAGAACCCCTTTCGGCCCTTTATGTTACAAGATGATGTCTTCCATTCAGAAAATATTGGTGGCAGCATTTTGAAAGGAAACAGAAACAGCCGTTCTCCTAGTGAGTTTCACATTGTTACATTTAGGAAGAATGTTGAAGAGTAGTATGTGGAAAATCTGAAGCCATTTTTCTACAAACTCTCAATCAGACTTGGATGGAAAAAAAAACCTGAAGAATGTACAAACTGAAAACCAATTTTTGTCTGTATAGCACCAACAGTAACGCTTGAGTCAGCTTTGTGTCAAGCCGCCATTTTCATTCAATCAATAGCGTCCCCCTGCACACATTCAGGGACCTGGTCGTGTCTTCAGATGAAACGCATTGTAGGAAAAGAAGCAGAAAGGAAAAGGAAAAAAGTTCCGCCGGACCTAGTGAAGCTGCAGCAGGTGCAAATAAGCTTCAGACAGTCTTACAAGCACTGCTCAGAACTCTCAACTGAGGCACTCAACATCCAGGACTTGCCATTCGGATCTTGGCGCCTTGTATTTTTGTTTTGTTTTTGATGGAAGGGAAAGAACAAAAAACAGACATTGAAAAAGGCTCAACAGTGCAGGGCGCCTTGTGCTGGTTCCGACCTATTCACACATCGGTCCGCTACTGACATCACCTCATAAACCAACGGGGCACCCCACGCCGACTTTCGGCGCAGCATTGTAGGATGGACACACCAGTGCGGCAATTTGATGGACACCACCTCGGTGCCATCCAGATCTCGGCGCGTTCATTCATTCAATAGCGTCCCCCTGCACACATTCAGGGACCTGGTCGTGTCTTCAGAAGAAACGCATTGTAGGAAAAGAAGCACAAAGGAAAAGGCAACAAGTTCCGCCGGACCTAGTGAAGCTGCAGCAGGTGCAAATAAGCTTCAGACAGTTCTACAAGCACTGCTCAGAAATCTCAACTGAGGCACTCAACATCCAGGACTTGCCATTCGGATCTTGGCGCCTTGTGCTGGTTCCGACCTATTCACACATCAGTCCACTACTGACATCACCTCATAAGCCAACGGGGCACCCCACGCCGACTTCCGGCGCAGCATTGTAGGATGGCCACACCAGTGCAGCCACTTGCTGGACACCACCTCGGTGCCATCCGGATCTCAGCGCGTTCGAGTCACTGTGCCGGAAGAGTGACCGGAACTCAGCTGAACACGCCGTCTTTCGGCGCAGCATTGTAGGATGGCCACACCAGTACGGCAATTTGCTGGACACCACCTCGGCGCCATCCGGATCTCGGCGCGTTCGAGTCACTGTACCGCAACAGTGACCGCAATTTAGCTGGACACGCCGTCTTTCGGCGCAGCATTGTAGGATGGCCACACCAGTGCGGCAATTTGCTGGACACCACCTCGGTGCCATCCGGATCTCGGCGCGTTGTGCTGCCTTCGGCCTATTCGCACATCGGTCCGCTACTGACGCCGCCTCACGTGCCAACGGATTTTCTACGCTTTTTGTAGCCCTATGTCGCATAACAGGTCATGTGACTTGTTTATAAAACTTTTCATTGGTTCATTTTACTTTTGGTTTCCTAAAGATGGAAGGCTTGGTCATATGACCTAAAAATAACACTTTTCATTGGTTTAGAACATTTTTTTTTCCCAAACGATGAAAGCCCCACCTTGTTTCTGGATCATTCAGACTGAAGCTGGCGTCAGCATGAGAGCACCACCATCTCGTGGCTCCGTCGTGGTCATTCCGCGAGCGATCATGGCAGCCGCTCCCCACCGAAAGCCTGCGGGAGTTGGGAGCCCCCAAGACTTTTATACAATCTTCACGGCTGAGGGGACGCTTTTCGAGAATGGAGCCCAAGCCCTAGCAGGCAAGCATCCGACTTCCAAGGTGTCCCAGGGCCATTTCAGTGGACCAGGCCCAAAACCGAAGAGCCGTCCGCCATTTTAAGAGTCATGTGGCAGCCGCCTATCGCTGCACCGCAAGAGTGGGAACAACTCAACTACATGGTGAGCGAGACGCTGTAGTTGCAAGAGCGGGCGGTAAACAGCTGAATGGCCGCCACCTGGGGAGGCCCGTTCACGCCGCCTCCCCCCCCCCCCGGGCCGCCGCACGCCAGTTTTTGGAGCAGCATTGTAGGATACCAAAACCAGTGCGGCAGTTTACTGGACATCACCTGGGTGCCTGTCGTACATGTTGTGTCAGCCATGTGACACTGGACACAGACCGCTACTGACGAGGCCTCCCCCCGCACCACCCGGGACGCCCCACGCTGTTTTTCTGTGCTGCATTGTAGGATCCCTAAACCAGTGCGGCACCCAGGCGACATCACCTGGGTGCCGTCCAGAACTCTGCACGTTGTGCTGCCTTGGGACTATTCGCACAACAGACCGCTACTGACGAGGCCTCCCCCCGCCCCACCCGGGACGCCCCACGCCAATTTTCGGAGCAGCATTGTAGGATCCCTAAACCAGTGCGGCACCCAGGCGACATCACCTGGGTGCCGTCCAGAACTCTGCACGTTGTGCTGCCTTGGGACTATTCGCACAAAAGACAGCTTCTAACCATTGTTGCTTTTTGTGTTAATAAATGTTTAAATGTTTTTAGTTTTTGTTCTGTTCATTATCGTTAAAAGTTAATAAAGTTTTATAACCTTACTTTGTTGGAGTGTTATCTATTTTTTGAAAAACGGGTGAATGGGGCCTTGAATCGGGTTATTGTCATGTGTGGGCTTTGGAAGTGTGCTGCTGCAGGATCGGACATTTCAAACTCAAATGCACGTTCTTTTTCTTACCTTTCCGAAGCATGGAGCGCAATACCAAGCAGAGAAAGGGTGATGCACGTGTTGAACACTACCTGACCTGGCAAGTTGCTGGCAGTGCCCCCCCGCCCGCTCCTGAAAGAGGGCACACACACACCGCCGCCCCGAGTACTTCAGAAATCTTTAAAAGACCATGCGCTTGTTCATGAGGCTTAAATGGTTTATCACCTCTTCTAGAACCCCTACATCGACCCTCTGACGTTTCATGGAAAAATTACCATGTAACACAATACCAAGCCCTATCAGCTGAAACCCCCAAGGAATCGTGGGGCATATTAGCAAGGGGGTTTATCTCCGCTTTTTTGGCTTTAAAAACCATGAAAGCGGAGATAAAATTATTTCCCTATTATCAAGCTGTCGCTAACACCAGTTAGTGACACCTAAAAGGAGATAGCGACCATCTTGGGCCCGGCTTTGCATGTCAGTGATACTTATCACTAATGACATGCAAAGTGGCGTGCCAAGATGTTAGCGACTGGAAACAGTCCCTAACATCGCTACCTTCTATTACCAACTTTTGGAGATATTCGCACTAAGCGCGAATATCTCCAAAAGCTAACACCTGCCCTGAGCAGGTTTTAGCCATGTTATCCAATGGGAGGTGGATAACATGGCTAAGAGCATTAGGTCGATAATACATGAATATCGCTGACTTTTCTGCGATAATAGCAAGGTTTATCTGCGATAAAAATCGCCGATGTGCGGCGATAATTTTTGTCTCTAAACAAGTTATAGACAAAAATTATCGCTAGTTGTTAGTAATATGCCCCCGGGTTTTTGCTTGCAGAAATCGGGAGGCGGGAGACTAGCACTGAAATCAGTACTCACACGCCTGAATCAGGAGGATTGGCATGTCTGAATTCTCTACAGCTGGGGCCATAAACTACATCCGCAGGGGTAGGTGATAGCCTGGGACCAGCCTGGCATCTAAAATGGCTGCCGTGCACGACAAAATTGTGGCATTCGAAAAAAGGCAAGATGGCGCAGCCGCTGGAAGAGATATATCAACATATATCAGCCTCCTCAGCCACCCTCAGGAAACATAGGGGATTAGGATATGTCTCCCGCACCCCCTTATACCTAGTACTTTAATTAACGAAGCACAAAATGGCGAATTCCCGTTTCGCTACCAGTTTGCGGCCCAGTTCGCGGCCCGTGAAGCGCTTCTACCGTGAAAAATCATTTTTTTTTTATTTTCCCCACGGGACCCTTTAATAACCCCAACAACATTCCTAGGGGGTCAAGAGGGGGATACCTTGCCCCCTTTCATTAAATTCCCCCTTAGTTTTTCACCTTTTCTTCTCTCTCGATCCTACCGAGAGACAAGATGGCGGCCGCTCCGGACTGTCACGCAGCAAAAAAAAAAAAAAAGCTCACGCACAGCCGCTGGAAGAGATGTATCAACATATATCAGCCTCCTCACCCACCCTCAGGAAACATAGGGGATTAGGATACGTCTCCCGTACCCACTTATAACTAGTAATTTAATTTACGAAGCACAAAATGGCGAATTCCCGTTTCGCTACCAGTTTGCGGCCCAGTTCGCGGCCCGTGAAGCGCTTCTACCGTGAAAAATCATTTTTTTTTTCTTTTCCCCACGGGTCCCTTTAATAACCCCAACAACATTCCTAGGGGGTCAAGAGGGGGATACCTTGCCCCCTTTCATTAAATTCACCCTTCGTTTTTCACCTCTTCTTCTCTCTCGATCCTACCGAGAGACAAGATGGCGGCCGCTCCGGACTGTTTAGAATGTTGACAGACACCGGAGAGCCAATCAGCTTTCTGCGCGCAAAGTTCCGATAAGCGAAAAGTAAGCGGACCGGATCGCTGCCCAGAGCGCTGTTACAGATATATATCTTGATTTAAACGTTAATTTCTCAAAAACTACTGGAGCACATATATTGAGACCTAGCAAAGGCACATCGGGCTAACAGTCCCTACAATTTTGCCAAGTTTCGTGCAAATCCATTCAGCCGTTCGAGCTAAAAGTGAGTCCAACCGCCCTATGGAAAACTCAATGCAAAAAACGCGTTTTGGGACCCCCCTTTTTTCTCAGCCCCCCCTTGACGAAACCCCACCAAATTTTCAGGAGCTGCTCAGAAACAAAATGTGCCATTTTCCTGAAAATTTCAGCCGATTCCATCCACAAACGCCAAAGTTATTAGACATAGAATTTTCAAAAGTCCCATAGGGAATTTATCCTAACTATATATACCTACTGGCGAACGCCAGTAGGTAATATATATATATATATATATATATATATATATATATATATATATATATATATATATATATATATATATATATATATAAAAATATTATACAAATCTATAACAAAATTTCATAGAAAAGATTTCATCATTGTCTATAAATATGTAAACATATCAATATGATATACATCTATAAATTGCTGAAATTATGATATGAGGAGTTCATTATAAGAAAGTATATAAATCCTCTGTATTGTTCAAACCCCTGGGGTGCTTGGAATCAAATCTAAGTATATATGACGTTTCTAGGCATCTTAACGTAGCTTCCCTATTTCCCCCCTCTTGGTAGGGAGTACAGCATCTATCACATAGTATTTTAAGAATTTGGGATCGCTGTTGTGACTCAATTTGAAATGTCTGGCTACCGGGTAGCTTTCCTCATTATTGCATATAGCTCTGATGTGCTGCAATATTCTTTTGCGCACAGGCAATTTTGTGCTCCCTATGTAGTTTAAATTACAACTACATGTAAGCACATAGACGGCATATTCTGTTTTGCACGTCAAATGTAAATTGATTCTATCAATGCCTGGATCAAAGGCTGTTTTATAGCTGATGGTATTAGTCCCATATTGGCAAGCCTTGAACACTGAGCATTTAAAAAAGAGATAATCTTCTCATAAATAATATGTATGGGAATGTGGCAAATGCCGAGCATGTGAAAATAGTAGACGTACACTAATGTATAATGTCCCAGGACTGGGAAGATCTAAAATCATTAGCAAATTTATCACATGCACGACACCCTATGTAGTGTATTGCTTGGTCTGTACCTGCGGATTAAAGTATATTGGGAGTACTATTAACAATTTGAAACTCCGTATCCTGGAGCACCAACGAGCTATCGCAAACAAGGATATCACATACCCCGTGGCCCGACATTTTGCCAGTGCACATGGGTGCAACAGGGAGCAGCTACGATACTATGGTATTGATCATGTACCATTAAACCCCCGAGGGGGCGATAGACTGTTGAGCCTCCGGAGATTAGAATCCCGGTACATCATTGATCTGCAGACAGAGTCCCCTAGGGTTGAATATAGGGGAAGAACTTACTGTCCATCTAGGAAAGTGATCCTCTAGTAGCTCATGTCTTCTGTGTTACATCCTGACCTATACACTCAAATTACTGAGGGACATGGAAATGTGTACCTAGTGACGCAAAAAACTGTTTCAATAAGCTGTCATGAGGTGTTTCCTCAGGTCACTGGTAGGATGTGATTCATCATCGATTTACATTGCTATGTCCTGTGATTATTATCTGTTATTCTATTCTCTATTGCTTTCAATACTATTGCCTATGCATTATATGTATTTGGAGGTCCTGATCTCTGCTATGATCAAATGACATAAGAACGTAGCCAGTTACATATTATTTATGAGAAGATTATCTCTTGCCTTATCTAGTCCAAATGTTTTGTAACTTATCAGTGTTAGTTATCTCCGGCTGGAGAAACTTATGGTTCTGGAATGAACAAAAGTTAGATTTGGGGCAATGCCGGTTCACGGCTGTATTTTAAGACGTTACCCCAGAATTGATTGTATAAATCGTAGCAATATTAGGTGCTTTGTTTTAAGGGCGCAGGCTGGGTAATTATGCCAGTCTTATGCCGATACACGGCAAGATCATAGTTTTGACTGGCAGTGGATGTTGGCCAATTATAATGTTCGCATGTTTAATATGGATCGATCCCAAACTGTAACATCGCTCTCATGAATGATGTACCATTATATAATGGCCGCCACGTTTTACCAGCGCTCCTTAACGCACTGTGAATGTTTTAGAGTATAGTCCGTCTTCACTTTATTGCAGTGAAGGCGTACACAAAAAGAGCCGCGCGCAGCGTAATGTTGACACTGAAGAAGGACTTTTTCTGAAACACATTTGTCTACATCACTGTTGCTGCTGGTGAAATAAAAATTTTGTCACCTACCTGGAGTGCATAAATCCTTTTCAAGAATCGAAATCGATTACTGAGCCTGCATGTGTTTCGCGATTACCAGCGCGTTAGAGCACCCGCCGACGAGTGCCCCGTGATCACTGGTAAAACGGAGCTTTAATATATATATATATATATATATATACATACAAATATATATATATATATACATATATATATACATACATAATTAGCTTAAAAAATCCAGCAAAAAATCCAAAAATGTCCTAAAATTTTTTAAGTTAGTCATGGAATTGATTTCAGGTAATGTTTCTGCACAAAGATGATTTTGTCAGTTACTATCCATATCATAAAAAGTTCTATCAAAGAAAGATGGTACAGAAATACAACTTTATTCCATCAATGCTATACAGTCAATTTCCCTTTTTTCCCCTTCCCAAGAATGTTAATATACTCAAATTTGTTGAATTTAATGCCTAGATAACTTTACTGCTATTGAATTGAGTTTTACCCAAGTTTACTCCTGTGTCGTATATAGATGTTATTAATAGATTTTCATAAATATGTATAAAGATCCTCGCTAGTGTTGAGGCATCCTAGTTGTTTGGAATCAAACTCTAAAATAAAATTAGTTTCCAGGCATCTTAATTTGGCCTCACTGTCTCCTCTTTTTTGTGGTGGAACAGCCTCTTTGAGGGTTGTTTTAAAATGTCTTGCCACCGGATAACTGCCATAATTGTTTGTGATGGCCATAATATATATATGATATATATAGATATATATAGATATATATAGATATATATAGATAAATAGATAGGTAGATATAGGAGCCATTAACGAGTAAAGGATGCATTGCAATGCATTTGTTCCCTTCTTTTTCGCTGCATACATTGCCCACTGCCCCCTGAGTTTTGTTCTTTTGCAGCTGAATTTCCATTTGGATTTTCTTCTGGATTTCTTGTTTGGCTTGTTCCTCTTCTCTGAGATTCAGGAAAGCTTGTGCCTAGCTTGTCTACATCATTACACTTCACCTTCAATCAAAATCTATAAGGAGGTTTTCTACTGTTGTGGTTTTTCCCTCCTTAGTATGCCCCTGGCACGTGCCACTTTTCACATGTTTATCCAAGTGTACTGTAGAACTGTAGCTAATAGTAAAAGGCACCCAAACCTTGACAACTAGCTCCCTTCGTAATCCCCTCTACTCCTACTACCATTTATTCCCCTTTTCCTCTTAACTCTATCTCTTTTAGTCTTACTGTCACAGCAACAGTGCCAAATGTCCCTCTGAATACTATTTCTATCAGTGTCAATAGCTCTGCTTCCTTTTGCGTCTACGTGTATCCTTTTTGCATGCCTCCTCCCTCCATCTTCCCATTTATCCACCCCTCAAATCCTATCCCAGTCCACGAGTTCTCCTTGCTCTCTGCCTTGGTAAGTACACTTCTTTTCTGTTAGACTTGGCTTCCTTTTGTTATTTTGCCATTCTTCGTTATTTCTTTTTCAGTTTTGCCTCTGTCTCTCTTTATGCGTGTTCATATTGATTTATTTTCTAACTTGTATTTGTTCTTTTAGACTTTTTCATGATTTCCTTCCTTGTTTTACCTTTCATGATAATCTTGGTTTAATCAACATCTTGCCTCATGTACTTACTTTGTTCTTCCATGTCAATCTTTCTTTCGAGCTTCCTTTTGAATCTTGCTCATTGTTTTTTCTATACTTTGTCCTTCCATCTCAATCTAACTTTACTAATTCTTCCTCTCTCAGTACTTCTATTTCACTCTCTTCTGTTCACAACTCATTTTCTTTATTTCATCTGTTCTTTCATCCTTTATTGTCTGCGTTCTTTCCCTATGCTTCTTGGTTTTTTTCTGCCATTTCTTTCCTTTTTCAGTTATGCCCATCTCTCCCTCTGCAACCCTATAAGCACCTTTGTAGCTTGTGGCATTGTTGTCTTTTTTCTTCATTTGGCACAAACCCAGGAAGGGATGGCCAGGAGAGGCTCGTGCAGGTAAGAATATGGGGCGGTAGGGTTGGGGGGAATTCAACAGACGACCACAAGGGAAAATTAAATAATTAATTTTCACTAGTCGCTGTCTGTCGAAATTCCGCCCCTGCTGGCCCAACTCCTCTTACCTGCACGGGCAGCGGTATTGGATGGCTGCTATTTCGTCTATTCCACTAAGCAAGCCCTACTATATGAGATGTCCCAGTTGTCTACTTTTCAACAATCCTTGCAGGTTGGCTCCAATTTCTTATCAAAGTATCCTCTATGTTCTTTAGTTTTCAGCTTGCTTTCCATTTTAATGAAGTAATGTCCCCTCAGCTTCCTCCCTTTCAAATCCCTCTCCTGGCAGTTCATGCAGTGTACATGCTTGTTAGTGAAGGTCTCACATCTTTTTGTTAACCATGCATGTGTGGCATGCAAAGCAGGTGTTTTTTGCAGAGTTTGATATACCGCAACAGACCCCCATTTGAGGCCACGCGATCACACACGAACGGATATCTTATCAAGGAATAGGAGGTCATCAATACCCCTACGTACCTACATTTGGGAACCTCGAACTACCAATACCTAAGGTGCATCCTTAACCAAATTCAAATGCGATTGTTTATCACGCTCGACAGCAGAAGCATCATCATCATTGGTAGATTTCGACACAAACCACGGTCAGTCCTCTTGTAAACAATACCATTCAGCAGATCAATACATCAAGAAAGATGATTCAAGTTACACAAAGAAACCAATCATAGATTTGGATTGCCATTTTTTAAGGACACGACACTATTCCTTAACACCCCTATACAAAGATAGGATTTAGACCCAGCTTTATCCGTAAGCACATCGAACCGGGAAACACCAAGTGGTTCTCCAGAAGAAGGCGTGAATACGCCGAAACGCACGTAGAGACAAATTAACAACTCCACTTGTTTGGTCTTTTTTACTCATTTTTTAAAAAATATGTGTATAAATTGAAATTGTTGTGATTGACAATATTGTTATTTGTAATATTGTTATTTGTAATAATCAGGAGAAAGTAATTATATGTTTTTTAATTGTGTCAAGGACTTAATTAAATACTGTTTATATTTTTTAATAAATCAATCATGAATAATACTCTTACTTATTGTCAATAATTGTATGTGCACTACTGTAGGTGATTTACTGTTTGGCTACAACAAATCAATGTTCTCCAGTACCTGTTATCCTCTCAAGACCGCTTAGTTGCCTAGGTATAAACTATTTTTATAGTATTTTGCAGAGTGCACACCCACCCCTAAAGAATATTTTTGCACTAATGACAGACTAACATGTTTATTGTTACCCAACTCAAAGGTACTCGTTGTATCAACTTCCAAAGGATGAAAGCCTGAATGAACTCACCGGGAGTTGAACGTGTGAATGTGAGATCAAACACATTTCGCTGGAGTGGAAGCATGCATTCATTTAATGAACATGAAAACCCAGCAAGCCACTCCATAAAGGTTTGATAATACATACACCTCCAATAAGTAAATAAATAAATAAAATAAGTGTTTAGCAACTCTGTCATGCGATAGTTGTATGTTTGAATTCGGCTTCTTGCGAGTTGACTATTTTGTTTTCTTTTGCAGTGTTCTAATGCAGCACATGGATTTTTCAGTGTTTTCTCTACAACTGCTGAACCATGTTCGAGGAGCTCTGATTGCAGTGGGATTAGTCTATAATCTGTGTAAACGTTCAGATTAATTTTTGTATGATATTCTTTGCATGAAATACATAGTTGCTCTTTTTGTACTAACGTTAATGACATACATTTATTCACTAATTTTCAGAATTTGCAAAGCATGGAAATACCCAAGAGGATGTTCTGGTGCTAGGATTCTGCTGGAGTGAGCAAAAGAATAAACACGGCCAACAGCCAGGTTTTGTGTGACTTCCAGCTAATCAAGTGGTTTTGACTTGGATCAACAAACAGGAGTTTATTTGTTCCAAAATGTAGCAGCATGCAGTGCCAAAGGAAAGATGCCTCCCTTGTCTTTAGGAAGTGAAAATATTCTTGTATACTTGCTACTTCATAGTGCTGGGTAATTTCCATGGACCACACCCAGGTTTCCTAGTAATGCTGGTCTAGTGTTGGAGGAATTTGGAACAGCGAAATAAATTATTGTAGTTCTCCTGAATAAACTTTCAAATTAATTCACTTCACAGTTAGCAGTGCATTATATTACAGGATTTGTATAATGCTAGACATGCCCTAAATGGTTCAAAAGAGATGCCTTAATGGGGATGTTCTGATGGGAAGGACAACCAGAAAACAATATGCTGACGAAGTGCCTCTATTCTTAGATGTATATATGTATGTATGTGTGTTCTTATATAGCGCTCGACTTACCCTTGGGCATCTCGGCGCTTGCATTGGGAACCCGTCCTGGCTTTTCCCTGTGAGATAACCCATACTGGGCATCCCCAAGGTGAAAGCCAAGCATCCCGCCGCGGGGGGGGGGCCGTAGTGGAGATTAAGCAAGCTATTGCCCAGAGTTGCAGAGTGTGAACCCGTGATTCGAGTAGGCACCGAAGTGAGAATTATCGAGTCCGCGGACACTTGGGCTCAGACTCTGCCGTGTCGGGAATTGAACCCTGGTCCCGGGTCTGACCTCTGCTTCCGGGTATGCCTCCTCTAACCATTGAGCCACACTTCTCCACATTGAGCCACACTTCTACACTGACCCCCTACAACGGGGATTGAATCATGAAAATACTGAAACTCTGTTGGAAAGTCGCAGGGCTTGTAGTGAACTGGGATAAGTCCGTAATGGTGCCTCTGGGAGCGAAAGTCAATGTGGTAAAGTGCCACTCGAGCCTACATGTCCCGGCACACAATTCCAAATATGTTAGGATATACATAGCATTCACCCATAGTTAGTGAGAGATCCTAACATAACTCCCTTAAAAGATAAAACTAACCTAGAGACAAACAGATGGGCGACCCTTAACCATTCGATACAAGGCAGGATCACACTACTAAAAATGATTACTTTCCCAGGCACTTGTAAACTTACAACACTTTCCAGAATTTCATTCGAAAGCAATTCTTCAATAAGAAGAAATCCATGCAACAGGGATTTTATGTGAATAAAAACACCCTAGAGGCTCATTTGGCAAATTTGTACACACAGTATATGAAGGATGTTTGGGAATGGCGGACATTCATTTATATTATTTAGCTGCTCACCTTAACACCATTAATGACTGGTTATTTTGAGACAGAGATGATTGGGAACATCAAGTGAAGACTGACTAATTTCACAACAGAGCCCCCTTAACCATCTATACACGGTCAACATTCTTGATATGGGAAGAAAAAAATCTGTTTGCTGCGGATATGTTTGAAAATTGATTCAATTGTACCTTTCATAAGCTGAAGTTATGAATATTTTTGAAGGAAGTAGTGGGGACATAATGAAAAAAGTCTGCATGTCTTTTATAAAAAAGGTTTTAATCTATGCTGTTAGAGGATATTCGCTGTTTGTATTTTAACTTTCTAAAAGTGGTATTTTCAGAATTGTTACTTTAACTCCGACTTTACCATTAAAGACGGTTTTAAATCAATATTCTTTAGACACCAAACTCAACATTCCCATCTGTTTCCAATTGAAAGTTACTACTTATTAAATATAACAATGCAATCCTAAGAGAGAGGTAGGTCTCAGTGAAATAAAAAACGAGTTTAGGAGTTATTCAACGCTAGGACATGTAAAAGTTAAAAGTACTTGTCCTACTTCTTGCATATACTGCACCTTGCCCTCTGGGTGTCTGGGTAGGGCCTACCCTAGAGGTATTAAAGAGGAAGGGTTGGGCATGGCAAGAGGTTTATCTTGCCAGGTCGAAATGGCAGTTTAAAATGCAACCACCGGCTGCAATGGCAGACCTGAGTTATGTTTTAGGGCTACTGAGGTGAGTGGTGTAGCAGAGTAGTGTCTGCTTCCTATGGTCACCCCCACTTTTTGCTGTGATTTTCAGGTTTTTCGACTTTAGTGTGGCTGTGGGCCTGCTAATCAGACCCACAGCCCAGCTGTTCTCTCTCTAAATTGATGCCATGTACTTTAGGTACATACCCGATTGGCTATTGGTCACCTTTGTGAGGCCCTGTATAGTGTACCATAGGTACCCAGGGCATAGGTGCATCCACAGCCTACCAGGGGCTGCAGCATGTATTAAGCGACCCCTGGCTGGCCATCCAAACTGACACCACAGGCTGATTACTCATCTTGGGTAAGGTGGTGTAATCACCCCTTAGCTAGATATAGTATACCTATATCTACCTTTATATATAGACACATATGCACCTATAAGTCACTCCTATGATAGGCCTCGACAATCCTGGAGGCAGAGTGCTTGGTTGTATGTAAGAGGGTGCCCTAGCATGACCTGAGCCCATCTGCAGCTTTCAGAACCATCTCCTTATAGCTGTTCTATGATATAGCCATACCATATACTCTTAAGTGCATTATAATCCTCGTGATTAATGTTAACATTGGTTTGGCTTTATCAAAACATGTCGTGTAAGGTGTCAAACACTTTGGGATACTACCCCCTCGCCAATTCTGGCGGCAGGGGTAGCATTCCACCCTTCTAGAGGGAAAAGACATGTAGGTTACGGCTTTAGCCGGTTAAAGTTAAACAGAGCCCCAGCATCACAAAATGGATGCTGCTGCCACAGACACAAGTCTGACCTCCTGCTGCTGGACGAAACTCTGGCAGGGGAGGCCTGGACAACATGTTTCCTGTCCAGGGAGGTGCCAGCACCTCCCCAGACAGGCAGATGTGTATTGGGACAGGGAAGGCTGCATCAGCAGATGCTTTTGAGACACTGCCTGGGGCCCACAAGGTGCTCCATGCATAGCCCGGTTCAAACCAGTTGCTGGGGCACTCCAGCCCGGCTCTGGCGCGAAATTGGACAAAGGGAAAGGGGTGTAACCACCCCCTTCCCATGTCCACCCATAGGAGGGGCCTAGCAGGTAATCCAGCCCCTAAAATCAGTATAAAGATAGGAGCTGTGTCCCCAGGACTTTAGACAATCCTGGAACGAAACTTTGATACAGAACTTTTGGACCTTCGACGTTCTATTTCGATTAGAAGACTGAAGACATCTCCCTTGTGGTCAAGGAGTGACCACCCTGTGCAAACAGGCACCACCAGTAACTTCCCGGTCTGCTTTGTCGACGCTCCCGCCGGAACCGGAAGACTCCAAACTTCTCTGACTTCGACCCACATCCACAGCAAAGCTGAGACCCGTGGCGGACACGAGAGACGTGGGACTGGACACCCTGGACATCCTGCATTTTGCTAACAGCCAGACTACCGAGGTACCCTTGCAGTTGTGGATTGGGGAACGAGAAGCCCCAGCCCCGAGCGCCATTTGCACTGAAGCTCAGCCCTCCACACTCCACGACTGCTGCGTGGGGCCCGCTCTTGCATTTTAGCTCAATGCGTCTGCCCGGTCGCTAGCCTGCTGGCTAGTGAGCCCCCTGAAGACAAACCTTTGAAACCAAACTGCTTTCCTGGTTGCTCCAGGCTTGCTCCAGCTTCCCTGCAAAGGAGAAACTCCTCAGACCTTGCTGGTCTGACCCGAAGCCCATCTTCACTTTCTGCATGGATTGCAGTTGCCAAGGCTTGTTGGGTCCAGTCCAGATACCGACACCGCAGTCAACTAGATCCACCGTGGGACAGCTCGAATCTAGCTTCTGGTCATCGTCGATATATCCTGGTCCTCGTGGCTGCAGAGACAAGCTTCACCTCTTCACCTGAGATCATCGTGACATCACCTGGTTCTTTCCTGGTTCCTTCCAGGTCACTGGCTAGTGACCCAGACGGTGTCCCCTCTGCTTTCAGGTTCTACACTTCACCGATTCTCCCTTGGATCCACCCGGACACTTTTCCTCTGGTCGCCTGCAGCACTTCTTTGCAGATCTCCATAGAAAACGATGACGAAACCTGACACAAAAAGACACCTATGCACCCGGCTTTCCTGGGTGAGGTAACACAAGTACTCCAGTGCTCCCGTGGGTCTTGACTCTCGAAGTGTCCTAATCTAAAGGTGTTCTACTGTAGTCCATCCGGAAGTGTCCTTAAACAGTAACTTTGTAATTTCTTTGTTCTCCATTATAAGTCAATGGTAACTCGCAACTGTGTATAGACACTGCACGCGTCTTTCGTGGGTCTCCTACTTCCTAACCTTGGGTTGTTTAGTGTAGCCCCGCGATTCCCTAGGCCCTAGGCCTATTAACTATTTCTGTAGTGGTTCTTATACCACTTACTTAGTATATGGTTTGTGAGACCCCTAGGGCATAACTGTATTTGTGCAACTTATGGTATGCTAATTGAGTAACTTGTGATGTACTTCGATCTCTGACCTCATAAAGAGTGCAGAGGGGTTGTGTTAGAAATAAATACATATATATTTGATATATACCTTGTGTGGTGTCCTTTCATTTGGTATTCAAGGGATTATAATTGGTAAAACAGCTTGCTTCACATGCTCTCTAAAGTCTTAGCCTATGACTGCTGGTCCATGCTACCACTAGGATAGCTTGTCTATAAGGTTGACTTTACAACCACCATCAATAAGGGTCGTTTAGACTGGTGCAAGGTGCCCACTAGAATAGTGAACATCATATGCCAGGCTAACTTCTCACATTGATGTGCAGCGGATGGCATAAGAGCTTGCTGTTGTTTTACCATATCATCTTAAGATATCATCTGAAAGATCACATTAAGGTACCTGTAGGTACATATAAACCAATACAATAATACTTTAAGTTCTACTGAACTTAGCAGTTGTAGGTGGTAGGGCTTAGCACAACCTGACTACAACTCCTAGAGAGGTTCTAGTAGGAAACCATTTAGTGTAGGTAGGTACACACAGCACACCTCACTAGAAAACGTCCTTGGAAGCAGGCTCTAGTGGACCGCTTCAAGAAGACCCCCAGAGGGTACCTTCTAAGTATGACTCATTCACTTTTAATAAACTTAGAAGCCTGTGTGCAGTCAAAGTTGAAACAAGGACAGAGTCCAACCTTTAACCACCTGGTAGACCTCTTAGTGGCTCATGATGTAGAGACTGCATCAAACCCAGGTAACCATGGTAGTGGAGAGGGGGCCATCCATCAACAGAGGAAAATCCAACTGGAGAAGATCCATTGGTCTCTGATGGGGATGATGCAGTAGATGAACCTGACCTGGGCAACACAGGACTATCTGGAGGTGGAGAGGGCCATGGTAGGCCTCCTTCTAACCTTCCAAGTAGGCCTAACCGTGGAAACAGAAGGAACAGATCACTGTCCAG
Source organism: Lissotriton vulgaris (assembly GCF_964263255.1). Lineage (NCBI taxonomy): Eukaryota > Metazoa > Chordata > Amphibia > Caudata > Salamandridae > Lissotriton > Lissotriton vulgaris. Next base: position 2,122,294,472 of record NC_141687.1, on the reverse strand, counting down.
TGGTTCTGGTCATTCTGATTCCTCAGTAGGGTCCAGTGCCTCTGCTGTGAGGAGGATGACTTCCCCTCAGAGGAGAGAGCACAAAGGTAGGATGAAGGAAGTCAATCTTAGGATCAAGGGGCAAGAAGTTGCCCTTGCAAAAGAGACCCTGGCTCTTGAAAGAGAGAAAAGGTTAAGTGGGCTAGAGCCCACTGGTGGCAGCAATATTCATAGAGATAGGGAAAGGTCTCATGACCATAAAAACCTAAATAAGATTGTCCCTCCCTGCAAGAGTGGGGGTGACATCCACAAGTGGATAACTGCCTTGGAGAGGGCCTGCAGAGTACAGCAGGTACCCCAGAATCAGTGGGCAGCAATTGTATGGCTCTCCTTTTCAGATAAAGGGAGAGACAAGCTCCTCACAGTTAGTGATGAGGATGCTAACAACTACACTGTCCTGAAGAGTGCTCTAATAGATGGGTTTGGCTTAACCACTGAGTAGTATATGTTGCTGTTCAGAGACACCCAAAAGACACAGACTCAGGACTGGACTGACTTTGTAGATTGTGCTAATAAGGCTCTGGTGGGCTGGTTACTGGGCAGTGAGGTCAATGACTATACAGGATTGTGTAATTTGATTATGAGATAACAGATTCTTAATAATTGTCAGAACCAGTTATTGCATCAGCACCTGATTGACTCTGATCTGAACTCTCCCCAAGAATTGGGAAAGAAGGCAGACAAATGGGTCAGAACCAGGGTGAATCAGAAGGTACATAACCAAGTTGGTGATCAGAAGAAGCAAGACCAAAAGGGTGGGGAGAAAGCAAAATACCAGAAGTCTTCGCCAGGTCCCCAAAAAGCTTCTAATGAGGGGGGTTCTAAGAAATCCAAAAAGAAAGAAGGTCCAAAGAAACCATGGTGCAACTTTTGTAAGGTTAACACTCACTGGTCCAGTTATTGCACCAAGAAGGAGGCAGCTCCAGCCACCATTGCCCCTAAGGCAACTGTTCCCCCTAGTTCAGCTCCAAGTGGTGGTTCTCAACAGAAAGGTGTAGTAGGGTTAACCCTGGGAACGGAGGTGGATTCTGGACTAGCCAGAATACCAACTCAAGCTGTTCTTGTCTGTGATTTGGACATGGCTATGTCCTCTACTGTGAGCCCCAGTAACTTGGGCAAGTACAGACAGACTCCTTTAATTAATAACAAAGTGGCTCAGGCCTACAGGGACACATGTGCTAGTGTCACAATGGTGACACCCAACTTTGTGGACCCTGGACAGATCATTTTAGGTGACAATTACCTAGTGACCAATGCAAGCAATGTCACTACCACCCATAGTATGGCAATTGTTAATTTCTCCTGTGGAGGGGTAACTGGCTTCAAAAGAGTTGTTGTTATTTCAGACCTCCCTGTAGAATGTTTGCTTGGCAATGACCTAGAATCTTCAGTCTGGTCTGAAGTGGAGTATAGGACTCATGCAGAGGTGTTAGGTATATCAGCACATGTCCTTGCTGTGACCAGGTCACAGGCCAAAAAGTGCAACACTGAACAGGCCCGGGATCCTGAAATAATGGACCAGTTGCCTACCAAGAGGAGAAGCAGTAGGGTTAAGGCAGTGCCTTCTCCCTTGCCTCAGGATGAGAATCAGCGTTCCAAGGAAGTTGATTGTGAGACCCAAGAAGGAACTGTCCTAGAAGAGCTTGAGCCTGATCAGGTTGAGTTTCTCGTGACAGGAGGACCTTCAAGGGCAGATCTGACAGGCGCAGTTGGACTGCCCTTCTCTTGAACCCCTCAGACAGCAAGCTGCTGCTGAGGCTGCTGGGAATGCTAATGGAACCCATAGAGTGTATTGGGATGAAGGGCTCCTGTATTCAGAGGCTAGAGACCCCAAGCCTGGTGATTCAAGGAGGTTGGTCATACCTTTGGCATTCTGGGGCTTCCTTCTTACATTAGCCCAAGATATTCCCGTTGCAGGACATCTTGGCCAGAACAAGACTTGGGACAGGCTTGTCCCTCACTTTTACTGGCCCCACATGTCAGAAGACACCAAGTAGTTTTGTTGCTCCTGTGTCACCTGCCAAGCCAGTGACAAATCAGGTGGCACCACAAAGGCCCCTCTAATACCACTACCTGTGGGGGGGGGGGTTCCCTTTGAAAGAGTAGGGATTGACATTGTTGAACCAATGGATCCCCAAACAGCCTCTGGGCACAGGTTTATTCTGGTGGTAGTGAATCATGCCACCAGATACCCAGAAGCTATTCCCCTAAGGACCACAACAGCACCAGTTGTGGCAAGAGCCCTCCTGGGAGTTTTCTCAAGAGTGGGTTTTCCGAAGGAGGTTGTCTCAGACAGAGGTGCAAACTTTATGTCTGGATATTTGACTGCTATGTGGAAGGAGTGTGGAGTGAACTACAAGTTCACCACACCCTATCATCCACAGTGCAATGGTCTGGTGGAGAGACCTTAAAGGGCATAATTAAGGGTTTACCTGAAAAGCTTAGGCAAAGGTGGGACATCCTACTGCCCTGCCTTTTGTTTGCTTACAGAGAGGTCCCACAGCAGGGGGTTGGCTACAGCCCTTTTGAACTTCTGTTTGGGCACCCTGTAAGAGGACCCCTTTGTCTGGTTAAGGAAGGATGGGAGTTGCCTCTCAAAGCTCCAAAGCAAGACATTGTGGACTATGTTCTTGATCTCCGCTCCAGGATGGCTGAGTACATGAAAAAGGCATCCAAAAACCTTGAGGCTAGCCAGGAATTGCAAAAGGCCTGGCATGACCAAAAGGATGTGCTGACTGTTTACCAGCCAGGACAAAAAGTGTGGTTGTTGGAGCCAGTGGCCCCAGCAGCACTCCAAGACAAATGGTCTGGACCCCACACTATTGTTGAACAGAAGGGAGAGGTAACCTATTTGGTTGATCTTGGAACTCCCAGGAGCCCCCACAGGGTGCTTCATGTCAACAGATTGAAACCATATGTTGACAGGGCAGACATGGGCTTGCTCATGGCTAGAGATGAGGGATAGGAGGAGGAGAGTGACTCTCTCCCAGACATGCTTTCTCAGAACCCTGATGATGGTTCAGTTGATGGTGTAGCTTTGGTTGGTAAGCAGCCTCACTGACCAACAGCAGCAAGACTGCAGACGAGTTCTACAGTCCTACAGACATATGTTTTCTCTGACTCCAAGTCAGACTACCTGGTGCACTCATGAAGTGGACACTGGGGACAGTCTGCCTGTTAAAAGTAAGATTTACAGGCAACCTGATCATGTCAGGGACTGTAACAGGAAAGAGGTCCAAAATATGTTGGAGTTGGGAGTCATTGAGTCCTCAGAGAGCCCTTGGGCCAGTTCAGTAGTCCTGGTGCCTAAACCTCACACCTAAGATGGTAAGAGAGAGATGAGGTTTTGCGTGGATTACAGAGGCCTCAAAGCTGTCACTAGGACAGATGCCCACCCAATACCAAGAGCAGATGAGCTCATTGACAGATTGGCTTCTGCCAAGTTTGAGTACAGTTGACTTGACAGCTGGCTACTGGCAGATCAGACTAACTGATGATGCAAAAGCCAAAACAGCATTTTCAACCCCAGGAGGTCATTATCAATTTATGGTAATGCCCTTTGGTCTGAATAATGCACCTGCCACATTCTAAAGGTTGGTGAACCAAGTCCTCTCAGGTCTGGATACTGTGCAGCTTATCTAGATGATATTGCTGTCTTTAGCTCCACTTGGGAAGATCACCGGATCCACCTGAAGAATGTTTTGGAGGCCCTGCAGAAGGCAGGCCTAACTATCAAGGCTACCAAGAGCAAGATACAGCAGAGCAAGGTTGTATACCTGGGCCACCTGGTAGGTGGAGCTCAGGTTCAACCATTGGAGAACAAGATCTAGACCATAAAGGACTGGACTGCTCCCACCACCAGACACAGGTCAGAGCTTTCTTGGGCCTGACTGGGTACTACAGGAAGTTTGTCAAAAGTTATGGGTCCATTGTGACACCTCTCAATGACTTAACTTCAAGAAAATGCCAAAGAAAATTCAGTGGACAGTAAGCTGTCAAAAGGCATTTGATGACCTGAAGCAGGCCATGTCCACTGCACTATTCTGCAAAGTCCAGACTACTCCAAAGAATTCATTGTTCAAACGGATGCTTCTGAATTGTGTGTGGGTGCTGTTCTTTCACAACTGAATAAAGATGGTCAAGACCAGCCAATAGCTTTTATTAGCAGAAGGCTGACCCCTAGAGAGAAATGTTGGTCAGCTATTGAGAGGGAGGCCTTTGCTGTCGTTTGGGCACGGAAGAAGCGGAGGCCATACTTGCTTGGTACTCACTTCAAGATTCAGACAGACGAAAAGCCCCTCTTATGGCTAAATCAGACGAAGGGTGAAAATCCCAAACTGCTTAGGTGGTCCATTTCACTACAGGGGATGGACTTTACATGGAACATAGACCTTGGACTGACCATGCTAAAGCAGATAGACTCTCCATCTATATCCACTTAGAACATGAAGACTCAACTGGTCAAGTTTAGTTTAATGTCCCTGCGTTTCGGGGAGGTTGTGTAGGAGAGTAGAGTCTGCTTCCTATCGTCACCCCCACCTTTTCCTGTGATTTTCAGGTTTTTCGACTTTAGTGTGGCTGTGGGCCTGCTAATTAGACCCACAGCCCAGCTGTTCTCTCTCTAAATTAATGCCATGTACTTTAGATACATACCTGATTGGGTATTGGGTCACCTCTGTGAGCCCCTGTATAGTGTACCATAGGTACCCAGGGCATAGGTGCATCCAAGGCCTACCAGGGGTTGCAGCATGTATTATGCCACCCCTGGCTGGCCATCCAAACTGACACCACACGCTGATCACTCATCTTGGGTAAGGTGGTGTAATCACCCCTTACTTAGATATAGTATACCTATATCTACCTTTATATATAGACACATATGCACCTATAAGTCACTCCTATGATAGGCATCGACAATCCTGGAGGTAGAGTGCTTTGATTTATGTGAGGGGTTGCCTTAGCATGAGCTGAGCCCCTCTGCAGCTTTCGGAACCATCTCCTTATAGCTGTTCTATGATATAGCCATACCATATACTCTTAAGTGCAATATAATCCTCCCGGTTGATGCTAACTTTGGTTTGGCTTTATCAAAACATGTTGTGTAAGGTGTCCAACACTTTGGAATACTACCCCCTACAAATTCTGGCGGTGGGGTTAGCATTCCACCCTTCTAGAGGGAAAAGACATGTAGGTTACTGCTTTACCCGGTTCAAGTTAAACAGAGACCCAGCATCACAAAATGGATGCTGCTGCCACAGACACAAGTCTGACCTCCTGCTCCTGGACGAAACTCCGGCAGGGGAGGCCTGGACAGTATGTTTCCTGTCCAGGGAGGTGCCAGCACCTCCCCAGACAGGCAGATGTGTATTGGGACAGGGAGGGCTGCATCAGCAGATGCTTTTTGAGACACTGCCTGGGGCACACAAGGTGCTCTATGCATAGCCCGGTTCAAACCGGTTGCTGGGGCACTTCAGCCCCACTCTGGCGCAAAACTGGACAGAGGGGAAGGGGTGTAACCACCCCTTCCCAGGGCCACCCATAGGATGGACCTAGCAGGTAATCCAGCCCCTAAAATCAGTATAAAGATAGGAGCTGTGTCCCCAGGACTTTAGATTATCCTGGAACTAAACTTTGATACAGAACTCTTGGACCTTGGACGTTCTATTTCGACTAGAAGACTGAAGACATCTCCCTTGTGGTCAAGAAGTGACCACCCTGTGCAAACAGGCACCACCAGTAACTTGCCGGTCTGCTTTGTCGATGCTCCCACCGGAACTTGAAGACTCAGCGACACAGGAACTGGACTTCCAGACTTCTCTGACTCCGACCCACATCCACAGCAAAGCTGAAACCCATGGCGGACACGAGAGACGTGGGACCAGACACCCTGGACATTCTGAATTTTGCTAACAGCCAGACTAACGAGGTACCTTCGCCGTTGTGCTTTGGGGTACGAGAAGCCCCAGACCCGAGCGCCATTTGCACCGAAGATCAGCCCTTCACACTCCACGAGTGCTGCGTGGGGCCCGCTCTTGCATTTTAGCTCAACGCATCTTCCAGGTTGCTAGTCCGCTGGCTAGTGAGCCCCCTAAGACAAACCTTTGAAACCAAACTGCTCTCCTGGTTGCTCCAGGCTTGCTCCAGCTTCCCTGCAAAGGAGAAGCTCCTCAGACCTTGCTGGTCTGAACCAAAGCCCATCTTCACTTCCTGCGTGGATTGCGGTTGCCATGGCTTGTTTGGTCCAGTCCGGATACCGACACTGCAGTCAACTAGATCCTTCGTGGGACAGCTCGAATCCAGCTCCTGGTCGTTGTCGACACCTCCTAGTCCTCGTGGATGCAAAGACAAGCTTCACCTTTTCACCTGAGATCATCACAACATCTCCTGGTTCCTTCCTGGTCGATACACCCTTGGATCTACCCGGACACGTTTCCTCTGGTCACCTGCAGCACTACTTTGAAGATCTCCATAGAAAACGATGACGAAACCCGACCCGAAAAGACACCTATGCACCCGGCTTCCCTGGGTAAGGTAACACGAGTACTCCGATGCTCCTGTGGGTCTTGACTCTCGAAGTGTCCTAGTCTAAAGGGGTTCTACCGTAGTCCATCCGGAAGTGTCCTTAAACAGTAACTTTGTAACTTCTTCGTTCTCCATTATAAGTCAATGGTAACTTGTGACTGTGTTTAGACACTGCACGCGTCTCCCGTGGGTCTCCTACTTCCTAACCCTATTATTATATTTTATTATTATTATATTTCTTATATAACGCCAGAATCGACCCCCGAAGGGGTATCTCCGCGCTTGCCTTGGGAACCCGTCCTGGTTTTTCCCTGTGAGATAGCCCCTACCGGGTATCCCCAAGGTGAAAGCCAGGCATCCCGCCGCGGGGGGCCGTTGTGGAGATTAAGCAAGCTTAATGCCCAGAGTTGCAGAGTGTGAACCCATGATTAGGTCAGGCACCGAAGCGAGAATTATCGAGTCCATGGACATTTGAGCTCAAGACCCTGCCACGTCGGGAATTGAACCCTGGTCCCGGGTCTGACGTCTGCTTCAGGGTCTGCCTGCTCTAACCAGTGAGCCACACTTCTCTTGGGTTCAACTTGGGTTGTTTAGTGTATCCCCAGATATTCTCTAGGCCCTAGGCCTATTCACTATTTCTGTAGTGGTTCTTATTCCACTTACTTAGTATATGGTTTGTGAGGCCCCTATGGCATAACTGTATTTGTGCAACTTATCGTATGCTAATTGAGTAACTTGTGATGTACTTCGATCTCTGACCTCCTAAAGAGTGCAGATGGGTTGTGTTAGAAATAAATACATATATATTTGATATATACCTTGTGTGGTGTCCTTTCATTTGGTATTCAAGGGATTATAATTGGTAAAACAGCTTGCTTCACATGCCCTCTGAAGTCTTAGCCTATGACTGCTGGTCCATGCTACCACTAGGATAGCTTGTCTATAGGGTTGACTTTACAACCACCATCAATAAGGGTCGTTTAGACTGGTGCAAGGTGCCCACTAGAATAGTAGACATCATATGCCAGGCTAACTTCTCATAAGTGGCACAATTAGTGCTGCAGGCCCACCAATAGCATTTAAGTTGCAGGCATTAGGTACATGCAATGCTACTTTACTGGGGACAGACAAGTACATTGAATGTGCCAATTGGGGGGTAAGCAAATTTCACTATGTTTAAAGGAGAGTGCACACACACTTTTAGCACTGGCTAGCAGTGGTAAAATGAGCAGTGTACTAAAGCCAAAAGAAAGGGGTTCAGAAAACAGTAGAGTGAAGGCAAAAAGTTCAGGAATGACCCTGTAGAAATGACTAAGTTCAACGCTGAGGAATAAATATGTAATGCACATGTCACTCACTAGAAGCTAAGTTGACAATAGAACCCTGAGTAAGAGTGTCATATCTCAAATCTGTTGCATGTAAGTGGTCAACACCCTGGACACCAAGGTTCCTTTGCGTACAAGCTGGGAGAATGACTTCGACGAAGGAAGAGGGTGAACAGAGAAATGCTAGGACAGCGACCCGTACCTTGGCGTGCTAAGCCCACCTTTGCCTCATCCAATTCAGTTACCTTCACAGAATATAATATACCCTGGAGGGGTTGTAGAGGAATGGTACCGGTATCTCCCCAAATTGTATCTGATGTCAGTATACAAGGAGTACCAGGAAGCATGTTAGATGGGACTGGCTTGTTATTCAGTCCTACTGGAAACAAATTCAACAATCTCCGGCAGCAACAGTGGAAAAACCAGTAGAAATCATACCCACACTGATATTATTGAGTGTCCTGGAGGAGTTGGGAGGCACTAGAAGCAACCACACATTCATAGGCATGGAATATGCAATCGGAAAAAGAGATATAGAAAAGAGGTGGATCTCTAGAGACCCCCCCACACACACACGACAAGAATGGAAAAAGGGCACAATTCATTGTTCACATTTGGAGAGGGTGCTATGCAAGACAAGAGGCCCCACAAACATGGTAGGATTTGGAGGGCATGACTGGATAGACCATAGTGGTAATAATTAGTGGACTTGGAGGACTTCCGCATCACCCCTGTCTCTCTCTTCCCCCTACCTTAATGTTCAAATGGCCCCTCATCAGTTGAAACCTCATTTATGTTGCTGTTTCAGACAATGTTGTCTGACTGTGGTCATTCGCCATAAACACGTGTTCTACACTGCTGGCTAAACCGCACAGAGATCTGGACATGAAGGATAGATGATGTAGAATTGGGAAACAGCCTGAAAAATGCGGACTGAGCCACGAGTGCCGTTTCCCCCACAAGACGAACCACGCTTGTGACTTAACCATGCAGCTGTTGGAATGGGCGGGAAGGATGAGGAAGGATCGTGAGAGGACACAGTCAGGTAAGTTGGGCTGGGGCCGGGTTTTTGGGGGTGGGAGGGTTTTTTGGGGTAGAGGTAGGTTTTAGGGCTCAGGGGTTGTCGGGTTGTTTATAGGACAGGAGGCTATGTTTTAAGGCTCGGGACAGGTCAGGTTGGGGAAGTTTTTAAGGCTGAGGGTGGCAGGTAGTTTTTATAGTGTGGGTTCAGTTTTTAGGGCTGGGGCAGGGGGAAGGGATAGTTTTCAGGGATGGGTCAGTTTTAGGCCTCAGGGCAGGAGGGCTGGGTCAGGGTAGTTTACAGGGGTAGGGTTCAGTATTTTCAGCAGGGGCAGGATTGGGGTCGTTTATAGGGCTTGGAGACAGTTTTTAGGGCTTGGGCAGGGAAAAGGGACATTTGTGAGAGCTGGGGCAGATTTAGGCCTCAGGGTTGGGTAGTTTAAAGGCGTAGGGGATAGTTTTTAGGGTTCAGGACGGGGAGGCTGGGGTCAGGTAGTTTTTAGGGTGTGGGGGTCAAGTTTAAGGGCTCGGGCGTGCGAAAGGGACCGTTTTCAGGGTGCCGGGCAGGGGTGTGATTGTTACCACCCACATGTACCTTTACCAATCATGTCTTTACCACGAAATTGCGGGGTAAAAGCATGTTTAGTAAAGGCATACATGGTAAAGACACATATGTGGTTCAGACATGAGTGTACCATAATACAACATATAGAACCATCTACATTCCAAGCCAGCAGTCACAACTCACGCTCATGGGACATCATGGAGTTGCCACACAATACAAGCAAAATAACTGAGAGCTTGTAATATATCTATTTGCACTGTCACTACTGCTGGAAGGTCTGCATTACAGTTTGAAAATCAATAACAATTTTATGAAAAAAATATTACAAATACAAACTTCTATTTACCTGATTTCCATGAAGATCCAATACATCAAGTTTTTCTAGTTTCTCAAGATTTGTGATTTTCTTAATTCTAAACATAAATATATTTTGAAATTACTTTATATTTCAAAAGTCATGTGAACAAATTAACATACATCACTAGACATCACCATTAGAACTCAGTTGGCTTTGTAGTCTTCAGTTAGGGGCCAAACGTTGGAATGACAAGTCATGTACCTAGGCAAATGATCTACGTTAAAATAATATGAACAATGATTTTATAATTATCATAAATATACGTCAAGAGCATATTTTTGTACCTTTAGGAATCCTTCATAAACATAAGCTTTAACGAAGCCTACTTAAAATATTATTTTTACCAGAGGGATTGCATAATATAATTCATGCATGTTCTATGAATCAAATGAATTATAGTATTTTAGGAAGTACTGTCTCTATGTTGACACCAATACTGTATTTGATTTTCAATACTTGATCCAGAGTTGATACCCTATGAAAGCGCACTAAATTGATACACTGTCTGACATGCTGACAAGTCCACACCAGGTGCCCTTTGTGACAAGAAAAATATGTTTATACCAATTACAGGAAGGTCTTATTTTTGTTTAAGACATAAGTGTTTACGACACAGTTAGGTCTGCAGCAACCTTCTTTTCCTGCTGTCCGTAGCAGAAAAAGTGTCCTCAAAACCATTTACAAGATCATTGGCTAAGAGTGGTGCTTTTTAAGTTTTCAAGAGTGAGTAATATATATTGCTGCCAATGGTTTGTATGTATATATATATAAAAACCATAGGTTTCAGGAGTGTTATAGTTAGCTGGACATTTCATTCATACAAAACCATTAAAATTCCTCAGTTATAGTTAGTTGTATTAACTGTAACTCTCGCGCCCGCAATCCGCTGGTGATGATGTCACATATTACATCATTCATGACATGGTCAGTGACATCACTGATGACATCTCAAAGGACATCACTGAGGACATCATCCAGTGAATAGTTTGGTTCCATATTTAAATATGTATTATATATATATAGCAATCTGCATTGAAGAATGAGTGGATATATAAAAATCTGGATAGAGGATTTAATAGCATTGTGTTTGATTGTTTACTTGAGTAATTTATAGTGTCTCACTAAATATATTGGAAAGTGACTAAACTGTGTGAATATCTGTACAACTTGGTCAGTTGTTGTGTAAACTGCTGCACCAGTTGGTTACTTGCTACAGGAAAGTCTATATTAGTTATTGATTAGTTAACTGATTATTTGCAATGGAGAGTGAATGTGTGTGTGCTTCGGTGGGGGATCTGTGACAGCCCAAAGATATGTGAATAGTTAATTCAGTATGTGTATGAGATTAAGACTACGTATTATAATACTTGTTTGGGTGAATGAATATCCTTATGGGTGTGGTGATGAGCAAAAACATTTCTCAATGGTACATGTCCAACACAGTAGAAAAAAGTAAAAGACAGTGTATGTGACAGTTGTTGTATATAATTAAGTGTACATAAAACTGATTGATTGCATTAGTGACTGTATAGATAATTGTATACGTGTAATAGTGATTGCATAACACACTAAGTATGAGTTACTATTTATATGAATAAATGAAGTGATATTTTTATAAGTGTGTAGCTGAGTAAATATAAATAGGATACATTGTTTGCAAAAGTGAGTAGGATGGCTGCATAACTGAATAAGATGTGTGCTGGTGTGTAATGTTAATATAACTGTATAAGTATATTTGATAGTGTTCTATTGATCATTGACAACATGTATGAGTGAATCTGTAGGTAAGTGATTAGATGTGTGTGTGGAACTAGGAATTATTGAGTGGGTTTTTAGATACTTGTATTGCTGTGTCAATGGATTCAAATATGGTAATCTGTGTTTTACAGTGAGTGATGAAAGGTTACAGTAGTGTATGATGAGGTGTATCTGATTGTCACGTGGATGATGTCATCAGTGATGTTATCAGTGATGTCACTGACCATGTCATGAATGATGTAATATGTGACATCATCACCGGAGGATTGCGGGCGCGAGAGCTACAGTTAGTACAACTAACTATAACAGAGGAATTGCAATGGTTTTGTATGAGTGAAATGTCCAGCTAACTATAACACCCCTGAATCCTATGGTTTTTTCAATGAATTTCTAAGGTTTTTTAAATGATAATTCCTTTTTTTAATTTTTTTAATTTTGTTATTATTCAGCTTGAAAAAAAACACCCATACATCATAGTATTTAAGCATATCATGACATCCATAAGACAGTTATAATAAGTAAAAAATGCAAGGCAAGCCTGCCACAACAGTGAAACAGAATTAGTAAATAACTATGACACATGTCCAACTAAGTCAGTTATTCTGCCAATATTTTTGTATATTTTTAGGACTATCCCATTAGAATTTGCTCACACTAGAATGGCCAGGGCAGAGAGATGTTGCAGTAGGTTCTTATGGAGCTATCGTCAGCCTGGAAGGGCGGCAAAATGGATGCACTTGCCGTTGGATAGGGGTGGGTGGTCAGTCCCCAATCTGGTACTTTACAACTGGGCAGCCCTGCTTCAATATCTCGCTGTCCCATTATTTGGGGATAGAGCTGTACTTCCACTAAGCTGTAGCCCTTCGATTTTCACAATTGGCTTAGGAGAGGACGTTAAGGGATCACTACTATCTGTCCTCGCACCCAGCTACTACAAAAAAAACAAATTCAGAGTTATTATGGCCATGCACTCGGTCTGGAGGAAGGTGCGGCTGAAATTGTCAATATCAAACATTAATTCCTATACACCCCTCGCAGCAGCCAGATTGTTACCATCTATTTTTCAAGACCAAATTGCAATCAGGTGGAGGATGCAAGGCATCACGATTGTGGGAGACCTAGCCTTTCAGGGGAGACTGGCCCCTTTTCTCTTTCTTAAAGAGAAGTTTCATCTGGATACGGACGATTTCTTCAAATATTTGCAGTTTCGTAGTCACTTAGATAGACTGCTGATTAGAAATTCAACTCTTTTTGTTAAAAATACACTTATGGATTTGATTTTGAAGAAATCAAAACTTGGGTTGATCTATCAAAACCTTCTTTTAGGTCTCCCTGATGACTTATCCCTCCAAAATACTAAATGGGAGAATAAGCTTGGGTTGTCAGGCATGGATATTACGCAAGCATTGGAATTATCCAGCACGGTTTTTACTTCCGGAAGCTTACGCTCACAATCTTACATGGCCTTATTTGACCTTTACTACACCCCGGCCAAAATATCCAAATGGGCAGGCAACGGGGTTCATAGCTGCCCGTGATGTGGCCTAGCGGCTGCTAACGATATTCACATGTTTTTCACTTTCCCCAAACTTGCCGTAGTTCAAGTATTTATCAATATTAGTCTTAAAATTGCGGTGGTTCTATCTCCCGAATTAGTAATATTGGGTTGTGAATCTAACACTTCAGTACCTAGGACAAGTTACTCCTCAGCCCTCATTTTCATGCGATGTCTCTAATACGCTTATGTATCACCACTGAACGGATCAGCTCAGATGCCCCCACCTTTGTGAATTGGAGAGCCAGGATTTTGGCTCCCCATAATTTGGAATCCGCTGTGTTTATGCGTGGGGGTAAGAGGAGGAGTTACCAACTTGGGCTCCATTTGTCTATTGGCAGAATAACTGACATGTGTCATAGTTAAATGATAATTCCTAACTATAACCTGCTTGAAACCTATGTTTTTTTCAGTGAATTTTTAAGGTTTTTTAAATGATAATTCCTAACTATAACCTGCCTCAAACCTACGTTTTGTTCAGTGAATTTCAAAGGTTCTTTAAAAGATAATTCCTTAGTATAACCTGCCTGAAACCTATGTTTTTTTGCAGTGATTTTGAAAGATTTTTTCACTGACAATTTTTAAATGTCTTAATTGTTATATTTATTTCTTTGATACTGATTTACTACATGTTTTTAATCCATTTATTTTTAGATATCTTATTACACATTTGTAATATTTAAAATAAAAAATATATAATATATTTTTTTTTCAATTTTTTAAAATATTTTTATAATATTTTCCTTTTTTTTCCAATTTTTTTGAGGAATCGCGCATGCAAAACGCACCTTTCTCAACTACTGCGCGGAATGTAGCTGCCATTTTACAATTGCTCTACAGGATCCGCGTAGGGTGTGCGATCGCTTTGCGACCCGTACGTGACTTCAAGTGCATACGCAACATATACGTATCACACCACACAATGTGTGCACGTTTCCGCATGAAGTCATCTACGTGTTCAACGCGGGGCGCGCAACTTCCGTGAAATTTTTTGATATACAAAAAGATATATATATATGTATTTAATAAAAGTATTAAGGCATAAAAAAATATTCTTTTACTTTTAATAAACTTATATTACTTTTAAATGCAATTTCGCGAAGATGCGCTAGGTTGGTGCTGCGTGTACGCACCCAACGCGGATCCCATGTGACCAAACAAAAGAGATTTGATTGGTTTATAACACTTACTGTTCTAACTATTAAAGAACCCTACCCATTTTTATCACACTTCTTAGACCTTCCGTAGGAGAAGACCTGTCCTGAAAAGAACGTCACTTTTTGTTCATTGTAAACCTGAATTCCTTTTTTGGAGACAAAATTGGCTATATCACCTCAAGAATCATCTGATTCTGTTGATTTTGTTGCTGAACAATTTCTACCAGAACCTCCCCCTCAGGAAAGATACACATCCATTGTATCGAAATTTTTTACTTTTCCAGAGGGGCAAAAGAAATGTAATGCCACCAAAGTAACATGCAAGATTTGCCAGGCAGTACTGTCCAGAGGAGATCCAAACAAGAAATACTCCTGTGGCACTGCTAGTATGCGCAAGCACCTCCAATCCATGCATCCTGTGAACTATGCTCACGAAGAATGTAGAAGACTGTCTTAAAACGCACCTCCACCACCAACAATACCAAGTACCTCTGGGGCATCACCTTCAACATCACCACCAGACATACGTCCCCAATTTGTGAAAGTTAGAATGCACTGCGTGAAGTGCAATTGTTTAATTTGTTATGGGGAGCAATCAGTAGACCTAGTATTGTAGTGTAGTTCCTATATTCCCAATAGGCTCTGCGCATTGGAATAACAAACAGCAGTGTAGACGTAGGACTGAGGTCATCTAGGTCTCTACTTACTATGTTAGACTTAATTAGGTTTTTGCCAGCTAGCTCAGAGTTCACTAAAAACTTTCTCGAATGTTCAGAAAAAGGGTTAACCGTCCTGATTTAGACAAGAAGGGATTCGTTTCTGACAACCGCATAAACATTACAACTTTGCTCCCTCAGAAAAAAGAGTATATCTCTAGAGTCGTGTGAAAACAATAGACAGCTATTTCACTCAGTCAATCGTGCATGCTTAATTTCACCAAAGTGCAGAGAAATGGAGAGACGGGCGTTTTCAATAAAAAGGTGTTATTTTATTGAGCAGTCTTCTTTCTCATGGAAGAGAAATGAATTGCCACAGTTAAAAGTGGGAGTAGCAATACATTGATCCCATAGACGGTTAAGTAACCGAAAAGTATATAAAGCAGACCAGTGGGATGATTAGTTTTGTTTCAGAGAATCAATAAGGGCAAAGAAACTACAAGCAAGGTAATGATTCGGGGCTGCGGAAGCATCTTGAGAATATCTTTCATTTCCTCAGCGGGAACATATTGTTAATGTATATTTAAAAATACATAAAACATTATGTGCCCTCCAGAGGAGTTGGATGAATTTTGATGCAGGAAGGAAAGAAAATCGAACAGAGGTAAATTATGTAAATGGGTATATGTTTGATATTTTTAAAAAAGACGGCAAAAATATTTAAATGATTATAAAATGTACTATGTTTAAGTTGAAATGGAATATAATAACGAGTTGATGAAAGAACCATGACAAGAAATATAGGTTAATTAAGGAATTACTATGTGCAAGGTAATGATTAGGAACAATGGTATCATCTTGAGTTTATCTTTCATTTCCACAGAAGGATCATATTGTTAATGTATATTTTAATTTACATTCAACTTTATGATTCTTCAAATGGAGTTGGATGACACTCAACAGAGGATTTCAAAGAATAATACATAATAACTTTTATAGTATGCTAGTATTTCTTAATGATTGAAAAATTTACTATAAATACACTATTGACGCAAAAATGAAATACTTTGCAATAAAGGAAAATTCTCTATAGCGTCTACAGTGAAAATTGGATAAAAGTATTTATATTGAGTAGTGCTTTCACCAATTTTCACTTGTGAAGAACAGGAGAATTATCTTCGCAAGCACTTTAAAAAAATAAATAATATAATTGTGTCTTCAAATGTTAATTTAATGCTTTCAATTTTTAAAAATGATTGTAAAATGTAATAATGACATGAAATGTACATAAAAAAAGAAAGATGAAGTAGTGAGGGAGTGTTTGTCGTTGCACTTCTATTCTACTTTATCTGAAAGTTAAAAAAGCCCTAACATTAAAATAAAGATGATGGGGCAACACTTATATAATGTAAACTTAAGGAATGAGTGCTTATGATAAAATAAAAAAAATGTGGTCCAACGCGTGATATCAATGAATGAAAAAAAGATTTTGCATTTCACCCATGTAATGAATATAAAAGATGCAATAAAAATATTTTTAAAACTTGTGCATTTTTCTTCCAAGGATTCTTTGAAGAATTATACATTTTATGAAAGGACAAAGTACTCCACGCTAAAGGAAAAAAGTCAGCACAATTATGATACAATAGAAAATAGAAAAATATATTTTCAAATACCTTTACAGTCAACAAACTCATAAGCAGAGTATACAGTTTAAGTTAAAAACACCCTACCACAATGAGTTTTTGAAACTTATTGTAAAATAAAGTGAGTCACAAAATGAGCTACGTACATGGTGAGGGTATCGTAATGTCACATAGAAAAAACAAGCCAATCAACATTAGGAACAGGAAGGTAGAGTTAACCACACAACAGCCAATCAATACATTTTTTTGAAAATCTGCACAAGGAAAGGGATTGGTCGGTAATACGTCTTCTTACAATGCTTCACAACCTATGAAAAAGAGGTATAGAAAGTTTCTGTGTTTAACATACGAGCAAATCAGATGACCTTGCAAGTACACGAAGGGGGATGCAATTGTTGCTTACAATAAATAATAACAATAAAAAAGGGTAGTTTAAAAGAATGCTTTGGAATAAAAAGTACGCGTGTTTGATTAAATAAAGTTTACGAGGTGAAGTATAATCAACAATCTTCAAAAAATTAACGTGAAAATTATCTGTCACGACGTTAACATTATCGCTGCATTAGCAATCATTCACATGAATTACGTTTCACCACTGTCTGCCACTCCTTACTTCATTTGCAAAAAGAACATGTGCGACATTTGCATAACAAGTGTAGTCCCGCAGCGCACCTTCATCAGCAGGAGTCGCTGGGGGCATTGTGTGACGAAGAGGACTCTCCTGGGCTCAATTGGCGTGGTGCAGGGCTGCGAGCGTGAGACAGGGACTCCGTATCCCAGGAGTCCCTGTGCGCCCAACAGATTACACCTGGGCCGCTCTCCCTGCAGGACACGTCCCTTGTTCATCTTTACTCCTACAAAAGGCCGTCATTATCCCCGCTGCGCGGAAGCGGGCGGGAGTGCGCCCGGGAGAAGCCCGGGACAAGGGCGGGACCGTCTGTGGCTGTCAGGGGCTGCAGGAGGCTGGGCTGGGCCACCCCCCTGATATTTGGCTAATGGAATAGGGATACTATATTTTAACATTGTATCTAGCCCTCTTTTTCCTTCATACCACTGTGAGTTAAATTGCATATGATTTGCTTTTGTTTAATAGGGCCACTGCTATTTGCTAATTTAGACATCACCAGGGTTTTCTATTGAATACGTATTCTAAATATTCCTTCATATTCATGATGTCCTCTTCTGTTCCGGATCCATTACCTAGCACTATAGGGGTATCTATTCTTGGCCCACTGGACAAATACTTTGCTAGAGTTAAAAGCGAGGTAGATAGAGAGATCACGCTGGCAGAGAGGCGGGCCGATAGTCGTTTCTCTATCGAACTCCTCAAAAAACAACCACTTCCTGTTCTACAGAAGGTTGACTCATGTATCTTATCAGACTCAGCTATACACAAAGAATCTGATGCTGACCTATTCAGCACAGATAACATACCACTAATATTTCAAGATACACAATCAGTTTCAGAAGACATTATAGTCATTACTGATTCTAACATCACTGAGTCAATCCAAATATCTAACTTATTAACTGACCCAAGTACACCTATATTGGGTGACGTAGCACCACTTCATAATATGGATGTCCTTCCCCTGTGTTTACACCTTTAGGAACGAACTTACAATTGGTTAATGTACCTGATAAAAAATCTAAAAAACATTCCATTAACGATACCAATAGCGTTTCTCGTTCCCCGCCTAGAAAGAGGAGAAGAAAGGGTGGGTCCAGAAAGGGGGAAAGGCTTCTCCCCATGGCTACCAGTAACATGTACTCCCCACATAAGATCATTAAAAATGGCGGGAAGGTAGATTCAAATGGGCATCCTACTGTTAACCCGAAATTTGCCCCCAATTATATAGGGCCTTTAAAGGATATCGAACGCCTCTTAAAGGCCTTAATACTACCGCTAACTGAAAGAGTCAAAAGGCTAGGGGAGAAGCTGGATCAGATCCTGGTAAACCAAAGTTCTACAGATTATCAACAACCCAATAACCAAAGTAAAACACATTCAATAGCTAAACAGCACACTAATAATCCACCCAGGAAAGAGACTCCTATTTCTATACCCAATAAAACGACAGTTATAACAAAACCAAAAGACTCAGAGGGTATCAGTACTGCTATAGTTACTGAAAAAACTATTACAGAAAAACCCCACGTAGGTATACCAAAAAAAGGTCACGTAAAAAACGATCCCCCTAGCAAGGCTACGTACTTAACAAAAACTAAAACTAGCAATGTAGCAGATTTGCCCCCGGAATCATCAAATTATGTTATCATTCTTACAGGCGTTCCGGCTATCCCAGATGGCAACATTGAACATAATTCCAGTTTAAAAAATAAAGTCATCCATTGGCTGCGCAAGAACAGACCGCTCCCAATGCATCTCAATGGAGACATAGTATCAGTGAGACGATGCAACTGGGTGGGCATACGACCCAAGGATGTCAAAGGGGACGTGATCATACTTAACTTTAAAGATCACAGACTGGTCACATACATTAGTGACTGGTTCCCCGGGAGATGTGAGGGAGGCATATCTACGCGGAATCTGAGTTACTTCTATCCAGAAGCTCTGATGAAGCCATTAAATAATCGATCAATGCGGCCCACAAACTATCCCCCTATGATGCGTGGACCTGACATACCATTTAGATCAAATACAATTCGGAACCTGGTTGTCCATAGTTATTATAATGAGAATGACACTCCTTCTTCTCAATATATGCCCACAAATTATCCTCCAATGATGCGTAGACCTGATACACTACATAGACCAAATTTATTCCCGAACTCGACTGTTCATAGATTCCACAGCAAGAACGACAATCTCTTTTTTCAACCCATGTACCCAAATATATATCGGTCATCGTTTGATAACAATAATTCTCACACTAACAACCCCAGGGAATACTGGAACATACCACTATCTAATCTTTTTCACACTTTCTCTGGTATGGATGATAATGAATGACTTAATGTATCATGGCCGAAAGAGAAATCTTTTTGCCTTCACATGTCTAACAGTCCATCAATAATAGAGGCTAGAAATTCTGATCTAGGGAAGGCTAACATGGACATTAAGAGTATGGTAATGATCAGGGAACTTACCCCAAATGTGAGTAGTGAAGGTAACAGCAATGACCTTTGTCGAGCTGAACCTGTCAGTATCCTGGAAGTGCTCAGGGTGACTGATAAGTGCCATGAAACCATTATGGGCAAGGAAACCCTGGAGGAGGTCTTCCCCGAAATCACTACAGATAGTGGGCTATGTACCAGCCAGGGATCAGTTGTAAGCTCATTCTGGAACATAGCCGGCCTTAGAGCAAAAATAGAAAACCCAGATTGGAAGCTCTTCACAAGAGACATGGTCTGAGAGTGAATACCATCTGAGTGGTTTTAAAACGGTTTCCATCCCTGCTGTAGGCTCAGTACATGGACGAGCAAAAGGGGGTCTATGCATGTATATCTCAAACCGTCTAATCTTTAAAAAAACTACAGTTATATTCTCATTCCAGTTTCTTTCATATTGCTGGTGTGCACTTTAACAGCTCTGTTTCCATATTAATAGTTAACTTTTATAATAACATCCCTCCCGCCGATATACTGACAGTACTTAAAACTCTGAATAATAAGCTAAATGGTATTATTAATAGTACCAACAGATTGTTCACTGTAATATGGGGTGGGGACTTTAACTGTTCTATATGTGATAGATCTGGAACAGGAAATTGCGGACTATCCACTGAAAGGGATACCAATACATCTCACTTCGAGCACTCAATCTTGTGAAACGCTCTAAATGAGATCTTGTTTTTCTATGATTTAGGGTTCGCAAATGAACTATGTTATAATAAGACTGTATTTACCCCAACCTTTAATGGTAGAGGATTGATGTCAACTATTGATTTTATCCTTATCTCATCACATTATCGGGAATGTATTGTCAATTATAATGTTTTAAATGTCCCCCTTAGTGATCATTTCCCGATAAGGATAGAACTATTGGATACAGACCTAACAGTCCACAAAAGAGCGGAGGTTTTTTCTGTTGATGTGGGCATAAACAGGCAAAATAGATATGCCCTTAAATGGACTAAGGTGGTTCCCGAGGTTTTCCTAAGTAAACCTGTCAAAGATTGCAGCACAAACTTTGACGTCTGCTTGGACCCGGAAACTGAGGACGCACTAATCATAACCAATTTCAAAGTGATCATTGCTAGTATAAAAAAAAATGTATGGGTGAATGTTAAGGCCAATAAGAATTTTATGAAAACCCGAGGCTGGTTCTCACCGGCCTGTAGTAAGGCCCTTAAAAAACTAAAACTGGCCCTGCAATCCCGGATGAGAAACCAACTCCTGATAAAGACCTTACGTAAGGAGTATAAAACTGCACTTAAAACACAAAAGCAGTTGCTAAGAGACAAAGCATGGGCAGCCATTGTGGAGGCCTCTGAACTTAAGGACATGACAGCTTTTTGGAAACCAGTCAATGCTCCTTTTTTTAATGATAATTCAAAGGCTCGCATGGAGATTGCTATAAATGAAGACGAATGGGTTAAGCATTTTGAACTCCTTTATAATCCAGTAGCAGCAACCACCGATCAAATAAGAGCTCCAACGGCCAAGAAAAAGTACATAGAAGGGCTCCATCTTAATTTCCTGTTGGACGAGGTAATTAAGGGTATTAAGTCTAGCCTTGGGGGCAAGGCAGCAGGTCCCGATGGCGTTCCAGTGGACATTTTTAAGAAAAACATTGGTCTCTGGGCTCCGCTACTTACCAGAACTTTCAATGCTGCTAGTTCTAAAGGCCTACTTGATACATGGTACCAATCGATTATAATTCCTATTTTTAAAAAAGGAGACAGATCTTAATGTGCTTGCTACCGGCCAATATCTTTGCTCGACTCTACCATTAAAATTATTGGGAGAGTCATCCTAGATAGACTCCAGAAATGGGCAGAGGAACACCATATCATAAGTGATCTTCAATATGGGTTTCGAGAAGGTGTTGGCGCCACTGAGCAAGTACTTAATCTACCAATTTTGATAGAGAAATACACAACGGCCAAGGGAGGTAGACTTTTTCTAACTTTTCTAGATCTCACCTCAGCATTTGATCTCGTAAATCATAGTAAACTTTGGACTATTCTAACTACTCTGGGAGTAGATGCAAACATTATTAGCTTTCTAAGAGAACTGTATAATGGGGCGTGTGCAATGGTCAGGTTTGGCCGGGATGGTGAATGTACAAGGGAATTTAGAATTGGAAGGGGCGTGAAGCAGGGGTGCGTCCTTGCTCCATTCTTATTTTCTATTTATATCAACAATTTAGAGGACACACTCCTGCAGGAATGTAATGATATGCCCAACGCCTCAGCCCGCCGGTTACCTGCACTTATTTATGCAGATGATACCGTGCTTATGGCAAGGACCCCTGTAGCCATGCAGGCCATGATTACGTCTTTTAGTGCCTTTATGGATAAACTTGAATTACAAATAAATTGCACTAAGACCTTTGTGATGAACTGTGGTGGCAATGTCCACAAAAGGAAAAAAAACTATGTTCATTGGATCAACTCCACTACAGCACACCCCGACTTTCCCATACTTGGGGATTCTCTTTGGCCATACTGGAAATTGGAATAGTGCAATACAGGCTAGGAACTTAATATTTGCTAAAGCTATAATGGCCCTTAAGTCCTTTAGCAAAAAGATGGGGGAAAAGCCAGTCAAGGAGCTTATATATATTTATAAGACTAGCTGTGTCTCGGTGGCACTATATGGGGCAGGCATATGGGGAAACTTGAATGTCAGTAGTTTACAAGTAACTGAAAATGTTTTTTTACGATACCTATTGGCACTCACAATGAGTATGTCCAACTGCAATTGCCATACAGAATTGGGTCTTTTTTTCTTGGAAGACTTAATTAGAATCCAACCGATACTTTTATGGCACCGGGTATTGACAAATGAGAGATGTCATCTTAACAGACTCATACTGGGAGATGCTCTAAAGTTGGATGGGGCAAAAAGGATAAAATGGTTATGTTACATTAAAATTGTGTGTAACAACATTAAGCACCCGGAGTTCTTCAATGAGCCAGAATCTATGTGTAACATTACTAGGAAGACATTGAAATTTTTATGCTTAAACTTCCTTGTGAACCAAAGACATTCATGTGAAATGGCTAAAAAGACTGTGATCTCCCATCAACTGATCACCAAAGGAAGGACCATTCAGCCCTATCTAAACTTACAAATGAAAGAGCATGAAAGGTTTCTACTAACCAGATTCAGATTTGGAATTTTGTTTAGACTACTGAGTTTCCCAGCCACGAATGACTGGTCTAAAGTACTGGATAAATGCCCCTGTGACAATGTCTCCATTCAATCGGACATACACATTATATTCTTTTGTAGATTTTATGTGACACCCAGGAAAAGATGGATAATTCCAATTCTAAAATATATGAATCAGAGACAGTGCCGCCCTGCATTCTTTGCTATACAGACATTGGAAGAAATTTTTTCCGTTTGTTCCGTTGTGGCATTTCTTAAAAGTGTATTTTTCTTGCGTAAGACAATGATAATTTGATTCTGGCCTGTGTACATAATTACTCTGTATACTGTTCTCCTTTTTATTCTTTTTAACAAAAACTTGATGTCTGTAAATTTTAATGTGATTTCATGTACTTTTCTGGTTATGAAATATAGCCGAATAAAGTCTTTTGATACTGAACAAGTGTAGTGCGATGTGAATTATTGAGGATGACTTGCTTTCGCAAGACCCCGAAAGGCTTCTTGCAGAATAAGTACGCACTTATCTGCCAGACCCCATTTAATGATTAACCAGGCTCTCAAGGCTTAACACATCGGAAATCAACTCTCGTCACTTTCTGTTCGTCCAGGTTGACCATGAAAGTGTGTGTGTCTCCTACTCCTTTAACTCCTTTTTTTCATAGTAATTGTTACTCATACACTATCCAGCAAATACCCCACAGATGCAACCCCCTGGATTTGCAATAGTAATTGTTCCTCATACACTATCCAGTACATACCGTACAGATGCACCCCCATGGAGTTAGGATAGTAATTGTTACCCCTACACTAACATGCACTTACCCTACAGATGCACCCACTGGAGTTAGAATAGTAATTGTTACCCCTACACTAACCTGCACTTACCCTACAGATGCACCCTGCTCTCTCTTTCAAAATGCAAACCAGATTTACAACACCCTTGCACCACTTTCCAATAGAAGCCCATGTTCACACCAGACCATGGGTTTCTAGTGGAATTCACAAGGCCACATTATCAAGCCTATTAAAACGGCGATAATTTTTATCGCCCTGCTTGATAATATGCCCCTTGGTTTGGATTTTGAAAGACAGAGCAGTGAAATCTGTTCTCACTTTCAAAATCCAAACCAGATTGCTTTTCCACATGTAAGTTAGCATCTCCCGGTGTGGAAAAACAATGCGGCTCCCAAAGGACGTGGGGAGCCATCGGGACCTTGGGGGCATTGTGGCTCCCACCACGGCCCTCAACATTTTTTACAAGACCCGGGGAATAGGGTCCCCGAGAATATTAGAAATGAATAATAGGGGCTAATTTTTATGGTAAAATTAGACGTCGCGCACCCAGCGCAGCCCTCAGTGCGGCCACCTGGTGTGCACGTGCTGAATGCATGACTCATAATCTGTAGGATGCGCGACTCCAGCGCCTTTGGTGCACAACTTCTACACGTTGGGAGCCTGCATTGCTTTTCCACATGGCGAGCTACTAACATGCAGCTCCCCATGTGAAAAAGCAATCTGATTTAGATTTTGTAAGAGAGAACAGATGTCCTTGCTATCGGAGGGCGGGATGGACACCCTGGACACTGCAGAAACCGGCCCTCCCACAATACATAAAGCCCTGGGGAATGGTGGTCCAATGATTGGGGGGGGGCTTTGGAGACCTTGCAGCCCCCCCCAATCATTTTTTTTGTAGCCCGGGGGGTGACGGGCCTTTAGTGCTCCAGGAGGGGGGGCATGCATTCCCCCTCCCACAATACATAAAGCCCCGGGGTGGTGGTCC
The DNA here is from genome assembly GCF_964263255.1 of Lissotriton vulgaris. NCBI lineage: Eukaryota > Metazoa > Chordata > Amphibia > Caudata > Salamandridae > Lissotriton > Lissotriton vulgaris. Next base: position 2,122,269,788 of record NC_141687.1, on the reverse strand, counting down.
CCGTAGCTTTTGGGGACCTTCGTACCCTCCCCCCATAATTTTTTTCTTTTTTAGCCTTGGAGGGTGACGATCCCCGGGGCTGGGGGCCCCTCTGGGCCGCCCATAACATTTAATAATTTTGCCCCCGTTATTTAGCCCCCCCCCTGGGGGCTAATTATTAAAAAGGCTCCGTTTTATTTATTTTTACTGCAGAGTCCTCGCACCCTACACGCACCTGTCGGGTCTGTTAAAAAAAAATAATAATAATAATTTTGTGGGCACTGGGGGTCCTTCTGGGACCCCCTAAGCAGGTCTAGAGGATCAGGATATTTCTAACCCCCCCTTTATACGTTTTGCACATTTGTTCCACTGACTTCTTCAGCCTCGCTTCTACGGAGGCACAAAATGGCTGCCAGCAGTTCCTGGTTTCGAATGTTGACAACCACTTGACAGCCAATTAGCATTCAGCGCATGACTGGAAGAGTGCACTTATGGTGCGCTCATGGTGCGCGGATTCACCGCGCCCATAGATATATAAATGCTTTTTCCTGTAATTTTCGCAGGAACTACTGAACAGATTGACACCATTTAAGCAAAAGGCAAAAGTCTGAACTAAGGACTACATTTTTGCCAAATTTGCCGTAATTACGTTCAGGAGTTCGGGCTGCAGCTGTGGCTAAAGGTTCTATGGGAAATTGCATCGGGAAAACGCATTTTGAGACCCCCCTTTTTTTCTCAGCCACTGCTTAACGAATCATCCCGAAACTTTCAGGATAGGAGCAGACCAGAGCTGGCCAAAAGTTTGGAAAATTTCACAAAGATTCATCAATCGGAGCCAACGTTATTGGGAATAGAATGTTGCGGATTTTCTATGGATAATAGGTCCTAACTATATATATATTGTGACAAAGAGGTTTCGCTCAAAACGTGTAAGCCTAATTAAACAAACTTGATAACTCAGCAGCGTGGAGTGCGAGTCTCGTCTTTCCTGTGTGTGGCAATACTGGACCGGGAATCCTATATATATATATATATATATTCACTGAAAAAACCATAGGTTTCACACCAGTTATAATTAGGAATTAGCATATAAAAAACCTATTAAATTCACGGAAAAAACCATAGGTTTCACACCAGTTATAGTTAGCTGCAAATTTTACTGACATAAAACCATTGAAATTCCACGTTATAGTTAGTTGTACTCACTATAACTTGTGCGTGCAATGCACTGCTGATGACGTCACATATTTCATCACTCATGACATGGTCTGTGACATCACTCATGACATCACTGATGACACCATCCAGTGAATGTGTATCTTTCTGAAAAATAAATATTTTTTATATATGTATATGTAAAGGTTGATGGAAGAATAAATGTTTAAATAAATGTTTTAATGAATGTTTTAAAAAAAACAAATTGATTGGTTAACTGGCTTATTAGGTGTATCTTAGTGAATACATATATTAGCGAGTAATGTTAAAATATTTAAATATATGTATCAGTGTTTCACTTTGTGTATAAATGGCTACATGGGTTGGCGAGTAGCTACATGTGTGTGTATATGGGTTATTAGATGTTTTTTTAGTATCAGTATGAGTGTCTGTATGGTTTGGTGGGGGTATTACTTTGCACATAGATGCATCAATGACCGACTCACTGTTTGTATGTGTTTTGAAGACAGCATATGTGCAGGACTATGTGGGTGGATGAGTGTGTATATGTGTGTGTTAGTGAGTGAATGACTCTCACTAATGTCTTTATCAGTAACGACATATGTTTTAATCTAGTATATGTGAGTATTGATGTTTATAAGTGAGTATATGTGAGATTGTAAGAGTTCCTGTTTAAATAAGTATTTGTTTCTATAAGTGATTGTTTAAGAGAGTAAGGGCTAGATGTAGGTAGAATAGATTTACCGATTTTTAATTACCGAATTTTACCGATGCACAAGTTACTACTTGGGTAACGATATATCTGTAAGAGACATTAGTTAGTGATAGATTCCTTACCTTAGAATATCCCCAGGCGTCAGACTGGATCCGGAAACTTTTGCGTAGCAATACCCCTGCGCGTCGGTAGGCGTCGCCTGCAGCTCCGCGTCCGTCGTCGGCGTCGTGAGCGCCGGAATGACGTCGTCGGAGTACTTAGACGCCGCCTATGCGCGCTGACGTCAGTTCTGATACACAGCTTTTCCGCGCCATATACGCAGAGCCATGAGAGAACCAACACTGGTGCCATGAAACTAGGGCCTTGAAAGGGGATGACCTTAACCCTAGATATCGGTTCGCAGAACGGGGAGGATGGGTGGGTCGGTAAGGAATCTATCACTAACTAATGTCTCTTACAGATATATCGTTACACAAGTAGTAACTTGTGCATCTGAAAGAGACACGTTAGTGATAGATTCCTTACCTTAGAATAGATACCCCAGCAATACCAACCCCGGTGGTGGGTCTGCGAACCAATATCACACCAGAAAGTCCTGGAGGACTTGACTGTCCAGGCAGTAGTCTTGCGAACGTGTGCAGCGAGGCCATGTAGCTGCCTGGCAAATGTCCTGTAAAGGGACTCCTCGGCCCAGGGCAGTTGTTGTCGCCGTGGCCCGAGTGGAATGAGCCCGCAACCCAGCAGGGGGCTCCTTCCTCGCCATGGAGTAACATGCTTAGATACACAAGATGATCCACCTTGAAATGGTCCTCTTGTGTACAGCCTTTCCCTTCTTCGCGCCCACGTAACCAACAAAGAGTTGGTCATCCACCCGGAATTGGCGTGTGCGATCTAGGTAGTAGTAGAGCGCACGTTTTGGATCCAGACAGTGGAGCCTCTCTTCCTCTTTCGAGGGATGCGGAGGCGGAAAGAAGGTGGGCAAAGTGATGGACTGCCCGATGTGGAAGGCCGTGACAACCTTGGGCAGAAAGGAAGGTCGTGTACGTAACACCACCTTGTCAGGATGAACAGATAGGAAAGGTGGAGAAGAAGAAAGAGCCTGGAGCTCACTCACTCTCCTGGCAGAGGTGATGGCAACCAGGAAGGCAGTTTACAACGTGAGAAGACGGAGAGGACAGTTATGGAGTGGCTCAAAGGGAGCACACATCAGATAAGTGAGAACAAGATTCAAGTCCCACTGGGGCATCACGAAGGGAACAGGAGGGAACATGTGTGTGATGCCCTTCAGAAATCTGCTTACAATGGGGGACTTGAATAAAGAAGGCTGATCAGGTAGCCTTAAGAAGACGGAAAGAGCAGAAAGGTACCCTTTAAGAGTTCCCAGAGCAGAGCCCTGCTGGGCAAGGGAAAGAAGAAAGAGCAGCACTTCCGAAAGGGGTGCAGAGAGAGGATCCACAGCCTTTGCTGTGCACCATGCCACAAATCTGTTCCACCTGCAGGCGTATACCGACTTTGTGGAGGGACGCCTGGCTGCCAGAATGATATCACAGACTTCAGGAGGCAAGTCAAATGGCCTCAACTGTCGCCGCTCAATCTCCAAGCTTGTAGGTGGAGACTGGACAGGTTCGGGTGCAGCACCGTCCCCTGCTGCTGCGACAGAAGGTCCTCCCGAAGAGGCAGACGAATCGGGGGATAGACTGACATGCTGAGTAGCTCGGGATACCAGTATCTTCGTGCCCAGTCCGGAGCCACAAGGATAACCTGGGCCCAGTCGCGCCTGATCTTCTTCAGCACTCTGGGCAGAAGTGGTATAGGCGGAAAGGCGTACAACAGACCGCAGCTCCACTCGCGACGAAAAACGTCTCCGAGCGAGTGCCGCCTTGGAAATTCCAACGCGCAGAACTGATGACATTGCGCGTTCTCTTCTGTGGCGAATAGATCTAACCAAGGCTCTCCCCACTGCTGAAAGAGACCTTGCGCCACGTCCGAGTTCAGACGCCATTCATGATCCATCATGCACCGACGTCTGAGTTCGTCCGCCCTGGCATTCAGAGAGCCTGCCAGGTGTTGAACCACCAGGGTCACGCCCTGATGTTCCAGCCATTGCCATAGGCGCAGAGCCTCCTGGCAAAGGGTCCACGACCCCACTCCGCCTTGTTTGTTGCAGTACCACATGGCGGTGGTGTTGTCGGTGAACACTTGCACTGCACTCCCCCGGACAGAGGGGAGGAATGCTTTCAGTGCTAGACGAATCGCCCGCAGCTCCAACATGTTGATATGGAGCCGGGACTCCGCCAGAGACCAGAGGCCTCTGATCTCCGCCTCTCCCATGTGGCCTCCCCAGCCCTGGAGGGACGCGTCCGTCACAACCACGTGCTCCGGGTGGGGTAGGGAGAGGGATCTGCCACTGACCCAGTCGCGGTCCGTGAGCCACCACTGCAGTTGTCTCGCAGTGCCCTCCGAGATCAAGACATGATCGGACAGGTTGCCCTGATGCTGGGCCCACTGAAACTTCAGGTCCCACTGCAGAGCCCGCATCCGCCACCTGGCGTGATGCACCAGAAGGATGCAGGAGGCCATCAGCCCCAGAAGCCGCAGCGTCAACCTGACCGAGACTCGGGATAACGGCTGGAAGATGGGAACCAGAGCCTGAATATCCCGAACCCGCTGTTCGGGTGGGAAAACCCAAAACTGCGCCGAGTCGAAACTGCTCCGATGAAGAGGACCTTCTGAGAGGGACACAGGTGTGACTTCAGCACATTGATGGAGAACCCCAGCAAGTGCAGGAGGTCGGCCGTAGTCTGGAGGTGGGTGACGACTACTTGGGGCGAGCCCGCCTTCAACAACCAGTCGTCGAGGTAGGGGAAGACTGATACCCCCTGCCTGCGCAGATGAGCTGCGACCACCGCCATCACCTTCGTGAATACCCGTGGGGCGCTGGTAAGGCCGAAGGAGAGCACGGTAAACTGAAAGTGCTCTTGGCCTATCGTGAACCGCAGGTAACGCCGGTGGGCCGGCAGGACGGGGATGTGGAAATAGGCGTCCTGCAGGTCCAACGCTACCATCCAGTCTCCCGGGTCCTGGGCAGCCAGGACCTGAGCCAAAGTCAGCATCTTGAACTTCTCCTTCCGGAGGAAGCCGTTGACGTTCCGCAGGTCCAAGATAGGGTGTAGGCCCCCTTTGCCCTTCTTGGGCACCAGAAAGTAGTGGGAGTAACATCCACACCGTACTTCTGGCCCAGGAAAGCGCTCGATGGCCCCCTTGGCCAAGAGGGCCGTGACTTCCTCTTGCAGAAGTTGCAAGTGATCCCCCGACACACGGTGGTATTGCGGTGGCATGGATGGAGGGGATGCCTCGAATGGGAGGGAGTAGCCCCTTCGGACAATCTGCAGCACCCACCTGTCCGAAGTGACTGTGCGCCAGTGGGAGAGGTGATGGCGAACCCTGCCTCCCACAGGCGTCACATGGGCCTGAAAACTCGGACTAGGAAGGTTTTGAGGCAGGCGCTGCTGAGGGAGGTGTGGACTGGCCTCGCCGTGGTCCCCGACCGCCGCCACGGCGGTTTCCACATCCGCCACCGCGCTGTTGGACATTCTGCGGTGCCTGGCTGACGGTACGTGGTGAGGCGCCCCTTCCGTGGCCACGAAAGGAGCGAAAGGCACCCGATTGCTGACGTGGGGCCGTGAGGCCCAATGACTTGGCCGTAGCCCTGGAGTCCTTGAAACGTTCCAGCGCATGGTCTGCCTTGTCGCTGAAGAGGCGACGGCCATCAAACGGCATGTCCAGGAGTGTGGCCTGGACATCGGCCGAGAAGTTGGCGGACCTCAACCAGGCATGGCGTCGAACCGCCACTGTCGTTGCCATTACCCTGCCCAGTGAGTCCGTTGTATCCAGCCCACACCGGATAGAAAAGCGTGCTGCATCTCGGCCCTCCGCAAGGGCTTGGCCAAGTTTAGCCTGGACCTCCTCCGGGCATTGTGGCAGCACCTCCGCAACCGTGTCCCACAGAGTGTGGGTGTAGTGGCCCAAGAGACAGGTGGTATTCACAGACCGCAGCCCTAAGCTAACAGACGAGAAAACCTTCTTCCAGAACTGTTCGTATCTCTTGGATTCCCTGTTGGGCGGGGCCGACGGGAATGCGGTCTGGGAGTTTGAGGCCTGGATGACCAGACTCTCGGGGGTGGGATGGACAAAAAGAATGGGTCGCCCGGGGCCGGGCGGTAGCGTCTGGCCACGTTCCTATCCACAGGCGGACCTGTGGCGGGCTTGGACCAAGTGCCCACAAGAACGTCACACAAGGCCTCATTGAACGGCAGCAGGGGCTCCACGGAGCTTGACTGCAGTTTGAGGACCTCAGTGAGATTAGTCCTCACGGCCGCGACGGGGAGCTTAAGGTTTAAGACCTTAGCTGCCTTCGTCAACACTACGCTATAAGTAGAACCTGCCTCCGAAGCCACAGTCGGAGGCGAGTTAAATCCAGTGTCTGGCGATGTGTCAATACCACTGGCCTCCCCAAGCTCATATGTCCAGTCCTGCTCAGACTGGCAATCTAGTGCCAGAGGGTCCTCGGACCCCTCCCAATTTTCCTCGTCACCTGTGTCCTGGAAACCGTGATTAGCAGACAGGGCCTCCTCGTGGAGATAAAATTCCCCAAAGGCTGTCGGAATCGGCGCCCAGCGGTGCCCTTCCGGGGCCTGAGTCGGACCGCAGGAAACATTGGGGGCGGCAACCACAGTGGGCGCCGGGGGCGACACCCGTAGGGCCGGCGCCGGCGAGGTCTTAAGGTCGACCGGCGAGGTCCCGGATCCGGAACCAGATCCGGTGAGGTCCTGCGGCGCCGAGACCGAAGTCGCCGGCGGCGTCGGGGCCGAAGCCCCCGACCCGGAAGGACCTCCAGACGGAACCGTTGGGCCCGAAGGCGCCACGGGAACCGACTGAGGAGGGAGGGCCCTCATGGCCATGAGGTACCTCTCGACCTCCTCCGGCGTCGCGCCGTGCCCAGGGACCCGAAGGTGTGGGGCAGGCGGCGACGCTTGCGACTCCCGCGGAGCCGCGTGGGCGGTGTCGCCCGAGCCCCCGGCCGCATCGTGCGAGCGTTGGGGCAGGTCGGAGGAACAATGACGTCGCTCCGACCTCTCATGCCTCTTACCTGAGGACTTGGAACCAGACGATCGGTGTCCACTTCCGGAGCTTCAATGACTCCGACCTCGCGACCTGTCCCTCGACCTCCCGTGGGACCGGGACCGGGACCTGGAGCGGCGCGGGGCCGACTGCCTCAGGTCGAGTCGCTTGCGGGACCCCTCCCGCCTAGCCTTCGACGTCAGGGCCCGGCAGTCGGAGCAGGTCCGATCGTCGTGGTCGAGGCTTAAGCACTTCAGGCACTGGCGATGGGGGTCCGTGACCAACAGGAGTCGATCGCACTTCGAGCAAGGCTTGAACCCGGGCATCCCTGGCACCGATAGAGTCGAGAACTCGACAAAAATGAGAGATCAAAAGATCAAAAAAGTTCAGTCAAAAATTGACTGGGGGTAGAGCTTCTTCCGGATCTGCGCTAGCTGGCGCGGAAAAAAGAAGAACTGACGTCAGCGCGCATGGGCGACGTCTAAGTACTCCGACGACGTCATTCCGGCGCTCACGACGCCGACGACGGACGCGGAGCCGCAGACGACGCCTACCGACACGCAGGGGTATTGCTACGCAAAAGTTTCCGGATCCAGTCTGACGCCTGGGGATATTCTAAGGTAAGGAATCTATCACTAACGTGTCTCTTTCAGATTCGGTAATTAAAAATCGGTAAATCTAAGGGGTGGGTATGTAGGTATTCCAGATGTGCTGGAATATCGAATCGGAAGAATTCGGTATTTACTGATTCGGTAAATACCGAATCGGTAATGCCCATTCATTCCTATGGGCTTTGAAGCCCATAGGAATGAATGGGCATTACCGATTCGGTATTTACCGAATCGGTAAATACCGAATTTCACAAGGGTGCAGGGGGTGTCACTTTGACACCCCAAAAATAGGCATGTGCGCCATGTGGCACACAGACATGCCCTAAGGGCATGTCTCTCTGTCACATGGCTAGGTGTGCATGTACACATGTGCATGCACACCTGAATTCGGTATTTTAACACCCAATTGGATTGGGTGGTAAAATACCGAATTTGTAGGGCCTTTGGGACTCAGAAGAGTCCCACCTACATCTGGGAATTACCGAATCGGTAAAAATTCCGATTCGGTATTTTACAGATTCTGTAAATTTACCGATTCGGTAAATTTACAGAATCTGTCAAATCTGGCCCCCTACATCTCAAGATGCCAAGTACCGGTCAGAAACTGCCGAATTCGGCCGTTTCCGACCGGTATCTGCCACCTACATCGGGACCTAAGTATGTGTAAGTTTCCTTAGAAGTAAGGTGGTTGTGTGTGTGTATAGTTGTAAATGCAAATAAATGGATGTTCAATAGTTTATTTGCATGTGTGAGTATGTGTGTGAGTAACTTTTGGATGACTGTCGGTGTGTAACGGAATGTATTGGTGTATCACTACATATGATGAGTGAGTATATGTATGAGTGACTATATAGAACTGTTGGTGAATGAGTGGATGTGTATATAGATGGTGGTATTACTGAATTGGTTGTTGTAACTGGTATGGATATCTAAATTTTTTTGAAAATGTTAATTTCTATTTTTGAATATGTGTTTCAAGGGTTACATTACACTGACAGGAGGTCTGTCACTCTGTCACAAAGATGGTGTCATCAGTGATGTCATGAGTGATGTCACTGACCATGTCATGAGTGATGTAATATGTGACGTCATCAGCAGTGCATTACACATGCAAGTTATAGTGAGTCCAACTAACTATAACGTGGAATTTCAATGGTTTTATGTCAGTAAAATTTGAAGCTAACTATAACTGGTGTGAAACCTATGGTTTTTTCAGTGAATTTAATAGGTTTTTTATATGCTAATTCCTAACTATAACTGGTGTGAAACCTTGGTTTTTTCAGTGAATTTCATAGGTTTTTCAAATGCTAATTCCTAACTATATATAAGGCCCCAAACCAAACCTATGTCTTTTTCTTTGAAGTTCAAAATTTGGTATAATAGCAAATGCCTATAGCTATGAAATGTAATATTTTTCACAATGAATGAATCCAATATTTTATTTGCATTTTAAACAATTTTTTTTTACCCTGGAGCGCTCCCGGGGCGCGCCCCGGTGAGCGCCCCGGAGAGCGTAGTTGTTTGAAGCGCCCCGGTGCGCGAACCAGGAAGCGTCCCGTTAGCGCCAATGTCGCGAACGAAAACATGATCGTGACGTATGGCGTAGCCGCGTCCGCGTGATACGCACGGCTTAAGTGCACCCGGAAGCACGCGAGCGAATACGATCGCGCAACGTAAACTTCCGACGCGCTTACGCGACCCGGGACGCGCCCGCGGCCATGCCCGTGGGCGCGTCGCGTAAGCGCGCCGGTCATGTGACCTGAAAATAACACTTTTAATTGGTGCAGAACAGTTTTACTTTCATAATGATGAAATCCCTGGTCTTGTGACCTGAAAATAACACTTCTCATTGATTCAGGCCTTTTTTGTTTCCGAATGATGAAAGACCCCACCTTTTTTCCTTATTCTGACTTTGTCCTTTGACTGAGGAAGACCTGTTTCAGTAATAGAGAGAGAACTATTTTGTACTTTCTAATGGCTACTGTAGCTGCATCAGCTGGAGCATCTGCACCACCACCACCACCACCAAGAGGACCACCACAACAGTACATTGGTGGTCAAGAAGAGGAGGATGGGAGAAGATGGCTGCCTGAACAAAATACCCCATACAAGACCAAGTCACACATTGTATGGGAGTTTTTTTCACTCCCAGAGGGAAAGAAAAAAGTGAATGCGGCCAAGGTAACTTGCCTAATCTGTAAGGAACAACTCTCAAGGGCAACCCAAACAAAAAGTATTCCTTTGGTAACAATACCATGATTGGACATATGATCCGTAAGCACCCTAACAACTATTCTCGTGCAGAGCTCAGGGAACTGGCCAGTAAACCCCCCCAGTCATCAAGGACCACCTCCCAAAGAAACGAACCCACTTCATCAGGACCAGAATCATCAGAGATGATGCCTTGTATTCAGCCACGATTTGCTGATTTTAAAATCACTTGTACTGCATGTGGCAAGCTTATCGCCTATGGTGAAAAGAGCGTAAAGCTCATCGTCCTTGCAGGTGACAATCACAAGTGCCCCAAAAAGAAGTCATTTTTTTCTTTTTTTGTTTTTTGCTCCAGTTGAGCCAGTTTCAATTCCCTTTTTTTTTGTTTCTCCCCCTAAAAAAATACAAAAAATATATAAAACTGTTTTGAAAAGCCAAAAAAAGTACAAAATGTTCAAAAAACATTAAAAAAATATAAAACAACAAAAAGAAGAAGAAAAACTGTTCTTTTCAGAACTACCTCCAATTTATAAAAAAAGGCTTCATTTTTAAAAAAACTCTGTCATTCTTTTTTCCTCATGGAACGCTCCCTGCGCAAAACATATATATATATATATATATATATATATATATATATATATATATATATACCTACTGGCGGTCGCCAGTAGGTAGTTATAGTTAGGATTTTTTTCAATGTTAAATCTCAAAATTCTATTTGGAATAACTTTGGCGCCGGTTGACGAATCTGCCTGTCACGAGCAGAAAACAAATGCCGCAATGTGAATAGAAGGGATCTTCTATTCTCAGAAAAGAAAAAGAGCACTCAAGAGAACAATACTGTCCCCAATATGCCAAGATTGATTACGGGTTATAATGCCTATCATAATCACGTTAGAAAGATCTTGCAGAGACATTGGCCTCTGATACAAAATGACCCAGTATTAGGGCAATGGTGTGACAGAAGTCCTTCAATCACCTTCAGGAGGGCCAAATCGATGCGTAACCAGCTTGTAGTCAGTGCACCGACTATCACCAAGCCACCTATTTGGTTAAATAACCAAAGAGGTTTCATCAAATGCACAAAATGCAAAGCATGCAAACAAGGCATCAACACCAAAGAGGTCCCTGTTCCTTTTAGAAACAAACCATACACCATCAGAGGCTGCTACTCTTGTAAAACAGAGTACGCAGTCTATGTCCTTGTTTGCAAATGCGGCAAACGGTATGTTGGCAGTACCATCCATCCAGCACATGTTCGTATATTGCAGCACCTGCGAGCAATAACGAACAATGATGAAACCTATCCGGTGGCTAGGCATATACACAAGACACATGCTGGCAACAGTTCTGACATTAAATACTTTGTCATCGACAACGTTGCAAAAAGTATCAGAGGGGGGAATCGCAGACTTGCCCGTAGACGTCTGGAATCAAGATACATCATCTTGTTGGATTCTAAGATTCCGAATGGGCTTAATGCCGATGAAGCATTAACAGTACATTTATAAACCAGTGCAGCATACTCTCGCAGTTTTCCTCTTCCCGCTTGTGATACACCTACACCATCACTTGTGTAAATATTTTGTTTCCTCTGTAACTTGTGTTAATTATTTTAAGCAATTTGGCACCTATCTAGTTTGGTAACGTCATGTTTTAAACAATCCGGGTGAAACTTTGGGGTCCCTAGAATAGATGTACACATCTAGGCATGGTATGATGTTAATTCCAAATATGCGTATGATCATGGTTCATACTTCATGCAAGACACACATATATTAATCCACTTGGAGACGATGTTTGTGTAGCAACCTTTGTGTTTTTTTCCATAAATTTGGTTAATGAAACTCATGATGGTGGAAGAGAATATTTCTGTCATTTAGGTACTGACCCATTTTCATTTTCATTTGCATAAAATTATCATTGTTATAGTGAGAGAATTAACCACATGCTCTAGAAGCCGTGAAACCAGGACTATGTTTGATTACATTCACAGGGTATAATATAGAGTGCCCTGAATGTCCGGTCGGTCATTGTATTAATTGTGATATGACTCCTTGCTGGTTTTCACCCGGTTTGTTGTTTATGGATAATGCCATGTATCTGCAAAGCCAACACTTTAATTTTCGGAAATAGACATATATGCAATTATTCTGTTTATTTAATATGCAATGCCAAGAAAGTTTATGCTTTAGAATTGTTATGGCAGATGGTATTTCCTTACCTAAAAATGTACATTTGCTCAATAGGAACTTTTCTATGTCTGTTGCCTTATCACATGACCATACAATGTGTTACCAGAGTAACTAGATACCAATCACAATGCGGCAACTGTGTTTGTCAAGAGGTATATATGTTTTCTTATCACATTTGAGTAGGTGAAGTGAGCAAGGCGGAGGCTTCCGCCGAAACGCGTCTTTTTCAGCAGCTTTGAAAAATAAACTTCATTCTTGAGTAAACTCACGGAGTCGGTGCCGTCCTTCATCGTGAGGAAGTGTGCTTGGTAAAAAAAAAAATATATATATATATATATATATATATATATATATATATATATATATATATATATATATATATATATATATATATTACCTACTGGCGGTCGCCAGTAGGTAGTTATAGTTAGGATTTTTTTCAATGTTAAATCTCAAAATTCTATATGGAATAACTTTGGCGCCGGTTGACGAGTCTGCCTGAAAATGTCCTCAAATTTGCCTCGCGGAGCTCCGGTCCTTCCCTGAAAGTTTGGGGGGGATTCGTCAAGTGGGGTCCGAGATAAAAGGGGGGTCCCAAAACGCGTTTTCCCCATGTTAATTTCCATAGGGCGGTGGATTTCACTTTTAGCCCGAACGGCTGAATGGATTTCCACCAAACTTGGCAAAATTGTAGGGACTGGTAGCCCGATATGCCTTTGCTATGTCTCAAGATATGTGCTCCAGTGGATTTTGAGTAATTTAGGTTCAAAAAAATATATATATCTATAGGCGCGCCCCGGTACGCGCACCGGGGAGCGCACCGGGTGCGCCACGCGACTTGCGCGCAGAAAGCTGATTGGCTCTCGGGTGTCTGTAAACATTCTAAACAGTCTGAAGTGGCCGCCATCTTGTGTCTCGGTAAAATCGAGACACAAGAGGTGGCAAAAACAAAGGGGGGAATGACCATAAGGGGGCAGGGTAGACGCCCCCTGACGCCCTAGGTTTGATGTGTTTCAAGTGTTACATTACAGTGAAAGGAGGTCTGTCACTATGTCACAAGGATGGTGTCATCAGTGATGTCATGAGTGATGTCACTGGCCATGTCATGAGTGATGTAATATGTGACGTCATCAGCAGTGCATTGCACGCGCAAGTTATAGTGAGTCCAACTAACTATAACGTGGGAATTTCAATGGTTTTATGTCAGTAAAATTTCCAGCTAACTATACCTGGTGTGAAACCTATGGTTTTTTCAGTGAATTTATTAGGTTTTTTAAATGCAAATTCCTAACTATAACTGGTGTGAAACCTATGGTTTTTTCAGTGAATATATATATATATATATATACATATATATATATATATACATATATATATATATATATATATACATATATATATATATATATATATATATATATATATATATATATATATATATATATATATATATATATATATATATATATATATGAAACACAAGTCCCGATCCTCCAGTTGCTAGGAAGGATGCATCAGGTCCGGACCACAAACAGGCAGACTCTCCAAAAAACAAAATCCAAGTGCGCGGGCTCACAGAAGTATATTGCAGTTTATTCTTCCATAAAGTGTGCAGACAAGTGTCCGCCCTAGATGCGTTTCAATCGCCACCGCGATCTTGCTCACTTGACGCGCTGGTGCCGCACCATAATTTTTATATATGCAATGTGCCAAATCACCACCGTGATTGGTTGAAGTGAGTGATAAACATAGAAATAATACTTGAAAGGGAACATGTATTATGAGAAGAGCCTTCTTAAATATACATAGTAATTTAATTTAAAGTTCACAGTGCTCGTAATGGTCTTGTCTACGGTCAGACTGTAAACAGTTTAGGATAATAAAACAAAAACGACTGAAAGCGGAGTATAAGCTTGCCTAATTAATACAGAGTAATAAACACATATATTGGGTACTGATTATAATAATTCTGTGTTGTTTCTCCCAAATGGGGTTGATGTATAGTGTCCCCATCATGGCTAGAGTAATGGCAAGTGCCTAAACATAAAAAAATGTGTATGTCTAAATACAGTACTGAAGCCAAGAATGCTGAAAACTTTGCTATAAATATGGTAGATAATAGGCATTTGTAGCATATATAAAAAGCAATACTTCATAAATATTCAATCATAAAAAGAGACCCATGGCACTCAATAAGAGTAAAACAGACCTTCCCTATATAAATATGTGCAAAGATTATGTGATAAAGTGCTGAAAAATCATTAATGATGATTAAAAAAGACACACTGATTTAAAAAAGGGTAGGGGGTAAAGGCAAAATACAAAAAAGAAATTGCAAACACAGTCAAGCCTTGCCAATAATGTGCTAGTGCTTAACCCCTTGCCTTCGGGGCGAATTCCCCCACTGGGCTGGGGACGGGGGGCGAGCACAGCGCCCCGGTGCTCCTGACGAGCTTAGCTCGTCATGAGCCACGGTGGCCGTGTGTTCATGACGAGCTGAGCTCGTCACGGCCACACCCGTTTCTTCAGAACGTTCAGCACAGCGGGGGAAGTAGCCCGCGTGAGAGCGTCCTGACAGTTATGACGAACTCACCTTGTCATGAGCACACGGCAACCGTGGCTAATGACGAGCTGAGCTCGTCATAAGCATGGGAGGGGTTAAATGGCTGTCAATCTCATTAATACAGTACATTGAACGATATGTGCAAAAGTAGCTCATTGAATTTATGATCTGGATACCCTTAAAAATAACTTCTTATACATTATTATTGATTATACCGTTCCATATTGGAAATGATGTTGCATGTAAATAGAAATGCCAACGTTGTCCTAATATTTACAAAAAGTTGTAAAGGTCCTCACTGGTGTTCAGGCCCTTACGCACTCTGGTATCCATAGTTAAAATTAATGTAGATTCTAACTGGCGCAGCTGTCTCTCCCTGTTGCCCCCGCCCCCCCCGAATCGACAGAGGGACCGCCCCAATTACAAAATATTTCAAATCATTAACTCTGTTAGCATGTATTGCTTTGAAATGTCGGGCAACCGGGTAATTGGGATCCGAGTTGACAATTGCATGCAAATGTTGCAATATTCAATTGAAAACAGGCAATTTTGTGCTCCCTATGTATTTTAGAATCAAACAATTTTATTCAGCAGACACGTAGCAGTGAACACAGCTGGGCTGCCTACATCCTCAGGCCGGCAGAGCGGAGTCAAATTACACACAACACAGCCATAGGGTCTACAACCCGGAGGGCGACCCGGCGAAGGTGGGCTAACCGCCATGCGGTGGAACCATGTAGGGAGGCGATACTGCTTTTTATCAAAACCAGAAAAAGAAAACAGCCCGAAAGAAACCGAACCCTCCCACCCCACCCAACACCCAGCCAACTCTAGCCCCCCCCACCCTCTCCGCATCAGCATAGTTCAGTCAACCCACAAAGTCCAGGGGTCCAGGGATCCCATCACACTCCTAAAGCAAGCTAGAGACAATCATGCAACAGCCCCGGGCGGTTCCAAGGGAATGAGTTGCAAAATCTGGAGGAATTTGGGGCATGTGACCTCACGTAGGTCCCGAGATAGCAGGTGTATGAAGGGTGCCCAAAGCTTAGCATACGTGTCCCCTTTACCATCCACACACAGGGAAAGCCGCTCCATCCCCAGAAGCAACCACAGGCGCCTAATCCAATCCCTGGGGTCAGGGGCGTCCAGTGAGCGCCACCGCGAAAGGATCACCAGGCGCGCCGCCAGAAGCGCCAGCGCAATCTGTCTAACCCGAGGGGAGCGCAAGGGAAACGCCTTAGGGTGAGGCAGGCCTAGCAACACATATTCCGGAGCCCTGGGAAAGGTGATACCAAAAGCATTGTCTATATCATCTAAAACTGCTTGCCAGTAGCGTACTAGCTTGGGACAGTGCCAGAGCAGATGGGAAAGAGTGCCTGTAGCGCCGCAGCCCCGCCAGCAAAGACTCGAGCACTTGGGGTCCCACCCATGGAGCCTCACCGGCGTGTGGTACCAGTAAGTGACAATTTTAAAGGCCGCTTCAGCGCCCGCCACGTTAGCCGCTGTGTGGTGCGCGCGATAGAAGATCTTGCCCCATTCCTTACCCGTCAGGGGACGGCCCAACTCCGTCTCCCAACGAACTTGCGCCCTGGAGCGCTGCGGGTGGTGGCGTTTCATAATGAAGGCATACAGCTCGGGGAAAAGTTTGCGATCGTCCTTCTTGAAGGCCACCCAGCGCTCCAGGGGCGTCATTGGTCGAGACATGTCTGCTACATTATCAGGAAGCGTTACCCAATGTGCTACCTGCGCGTAGTGGAAGGCGTCAGCCGCGGTCAACTCGAAATACTCCCGGCGCAGAGTGGCGAACGGTATCAGCCCCTCCGGTTGGAAGAGGTGACCCACTCTCTTACAACCCAACTCCCTCCAGCGCTGGAAAACCGGCGAGGCGCACCCGGGGGGGAAGTCCGGGTTGTCAACGATAGGCGTCAGCGGAGATGGGAAGGTGGTCCAGCCACGTCTGTGCGCTAGACGGTCCCACACCGCAAGGGTCGGCGAGGTCACCGGGGAGGAATAAAGGCCCCAGGATCTGTGCTTGCGCGGGAGCCATAGCTCGCGCCAGATGTTGCGCCCGGCCACTGTCTGATCCATGAAGAGCCAGTGCTTGCTGGACATAGGTCTATTCCATTCCAGAATAAAACGCAGGCACGCAGCCTGGTAGTACGCCTCCACGCACGGGAAGTTAAGTCCGCCGTCCTCTCGCGGCGCCATGAGGCGATCAATAGCGATACGGGGGCGCTTATGGTTCCACAAGAACGTGGTCAGCAACAGCTGGAGCTTTCGCAGGGACCCCGGGGGGGGCGCAAAGGCAGCATCTGAAACAAATAGAGGATGCGGGGGAGGATCGTCATTTTGATCGCAGCGAGGCGGCCAAACCAGGCCAGCTGTAGCCGGGACCAGTCCGAGACGGACTTAGCCGTTTGGTCAAGGAGGAGCCCGTAGTTGAGAGCAACCGTTTGGGTGAGCGTGGGCGCCAACTGGATCCCCAGGTACGGGATGGCTGTCTGGACCCATTGGAATGCGAAGTCGGCACTGAGGTCACTGACCTCCTCCTCCGGCACCGAGAGGTTCAGGATTTGGGACTTTGAGAAATTGACCTTGAAGCCGGCCACCATGCCGAACTCCTCCAGCTCCCGGGAGAGATGTCTCAGAGAGGAGCGCGGATGCGCGAGGGATAGGATGGCATCGTCCGCATAGAGGCTCACCTTGTGCTCCTCTGCCCCAAAGCGCACACCCTGCACGTCTGCATTGTCCCAGAGGCGTTGCGCGAAAGGCTCCATATAGAGCGCAAACAACAGGGGCGAGAGAGGGCATCCCTGCCTCGTCCCCCGGGTGATCGGAAAACAAGCAGACCTACAACCATTCACTCAGACAGCGGCCCGAGGGGAGGCATAAAGGCAGCGGACCCAGCTGACAAACGGGTCTCCCAGCCCAAACTTACGCAAGACCGCAAACATGTACGACCAGTCAACCCGGTCGAAGGCCTTCTCGGCATCGATGGAGAGAAAGCACGCTTGCGTACGCGACCGGTGAACCAAGTCCATCAGGTGCAGTAGGCGTTTGGTGTTCTCGCCACCCTGGCGCGTTGGCACGAAGCCCACCTGGTCGGGTTCAATGATACCGTCCATAAACGGGCTGAGGCGAGCGGCCAGGATGCCCGAAAACAACTTCATATCAATGTTTAGGAGTGAAATGGGGCGGTAGGAGCCGCACTCCTGGGCATCCTTGCCTGCCTTATGAATGACCGTAACCACGGCTTCGGCCATGGACGGCGTCACGTTCCCAGACTCCCGGAAGGAGTTAAAGAGACGCGTCAGGAAGGGAGCCAGGGCGGCACAGAACTTCTTGTAGAAGGCGGCTGTGAAGCCGTCAGGGCCAGGCGATTTAGCCACCTTCAGGCGCGCAATCGCCGAGATGACCTCCTCAATGCGTATCTCGGCATCGAGAGACGCAGCCGAGCTCTGGGACAGGGGAGTGATGACACAGGACTCCAGGTACGCGTGTACCCTGTCTGGGTCCGGGGGGTCAGCAGAGTAAAGAGCGCGATAGAAACGCTGGAAGCTGTCCGCAATGTGCGCGTCAGCCACCTGTACCTCCCCATGTTCGTCCTTGACGGATTGCACCATCGTTTGTTGCGTTTGTGCCCTCAGACGGTGCGCCAGCATCTTACCCCCTTTGTCGCCACTAAGATAAAGAGAGAGAAGAGCATGCCTCCTGCTGAAGTCTCAGGGACAACAGACTTCAACCACCAGCTCCCAAAGAGTTCTTTGGTAGTGCCTGCAGCTGTTTGGGCCTTCTGAGGGACTGCGTGTCGCAAGGAGCTGGAAGCGCGACTCACGTAGAAGCGTGTCGCCATCGCAGCCACTGCCGTCACATCACGGAGTTGTCGCCACTGTAGCTGTCGCATTGCACCGCATCACAAGAAACGTCTCGCAACATCGAAGAAGCGTGTCGCTATCGCGGCCGCTGCTGTTGCATCACTGAGCAAGGGTGTCGCAGCTGTAGCGGTCACATTGTACCACAGAAGCGCCTCGCATCAACAGAGAAGCGTGCCGCCGTCACAGCCGCTGTTGTTGCATCACTGAACACGGGTGTCACCGCTGCAGCTGTCGCATCGAGCGGAAGCGTCTTGCACCGTCAGAGAAGAGTTTTTCTGCCAAAGCCGCTGTTGTCGCATCACGGAACAAGGGTGTCACAGCTGCCGCTGTCGCATCCTTGGAGAAGCGTGCCGCAACAAGAAGAAGACGCCATCTTTGTTTCTTTGCATCGGTTCTTCAACGCATCACCGTCTTTGCGTGTAAGGAACTACTGCATCACTATCCCTGCAACACTTTAATTGTGGAAGCATTATGCATCTTAAGGTACATTGACTCAAAGTGGAGAGAGTCGCAGAGATCTTGTGAAGGAGTGATGTTGTTGTTGCCGGTGCTGGGGTTGGAGAACTCCTTGATGATGCTGAAGAGTTCTTTGCTGTCGTGGGTGTTGTTGTCCAGTCGTTCCTTCAGTGATTTCTTCTTGGTGGTGCGGATAAGCTGGTGGTGCTTGTGGGTGGCGTGTTTGAGGGCGGTCATGTTGTCTGTGGTCTGGTCGAGGAGACAGGCTTTCTCGAGGGTGCGGCAGTTTTTCTTGGAGACCTTGAGTTCGTCGGTGAACCAGGAGACTTTCTTGCTTCTGGACAATAGACACTACACTTATTAGGTGTTGTAATTATTTGTTTGTAATTCATTTTGTGCATATGTAGGGACCACGGTCCTAACACAGTCAGCAGCTCTGTCATGCATACAGAACTAATGGTGTCAATTTAATGATGCTGTGCCAGGGCTAGATGAAGAGGCAATAAAATAAAGTTTGCATTCATACGCCATCATGTTAAGCAGCACAATAGCTAAAAGAATTGGTAATTGGTCATTGGATTAATGTTTTCTAGTTAGCTCAATGTGCTTGTACAGCATAATTTACTAAGTGCTACAGTCCAATAGTATTGGACAAGGCCTCCTTGGTATGGATTCCCCTAGCTATTAAGATCTAAAGAGTACTAAGCTAATACTACCATTTTAAGTACAGTATTGTGGATTTTTGTCGTTTGTGGTCTTGTATTAAATCTATATAAATAATACTTATTTTTAATATTCAACTTGTGTGGTGTCCATCTGTAGTGTTGTCACTTGATTACTGTATTTGTTTACAAATGCTTTACACACTGCCTCTGAGATAAGCCTGTCTGCTCGTGCCAAGCTACCAAGGGGGTGAGCAGGGGTTATTTTAGGAGTGTACCCCCTTACCCTGACTAGAGGCAAGGGTCCCTATTTGTCACAAGTACAGACCTGTGCCAACTAGAGACCCCCAAATCTAACACATGGCGTATTAATTTATTCATTTGTTAAACTAACAATTTGTTCAAACAGTATGACTTAATAGCCAATTAGACATGCACTGGTGAGGTGCTTTGTCTCTATTTATTCAATAACATATTCACAGCATCCTGTGAAATGAATGTCTAAAGCGACCCCAACCGATTGTCTCATGGTCGTTCCTACACAGCTTAGACAGGCCCGAGAGAGAGAAAGAGAAAGAGAAAGAGAAAGAGAGAGAGAGAGAGAGAGAGAGAGAGAGAGAGAAAGAGAGCATATAACAACAAACTGCCCTGCATACTTTCCATGCAGAATAGCTCACAATACTACACATAATAAACACATAAACCAAGAAAAAAGACACAATAATACATATACCAAGCACAATAACCAAAAAAACACAGTGTGTTACTTAATTTTGCTTACCCTTAATTTGCCCAGGAGCTAGTCTTCTACCCCCTTCGACAGTAGTTAACCTAAGCAGGTGACCTCCTGTCGACAATACTTACCCCTTTTGGCAGCTGAGCATGAACAGACTTGTAGGACGTAAATAGCTAGGGGAATCCATACCAAGGAGGCCTTGTCCAATACTATTGGACTGTAGCACTTAGTAAATTATGCTGTACAAGCACATTGAGCTAACTAGAAAACATTAATCCAATGACCAATTACCAATTCTTTTAGCTATTGTGCTGCTTAACATGATGGCGTATGAATGCAAACTTTATTTTATTGCCTCTTCATCTAGCCCTGGCACAGCATCATTAAATTGACACCATTAGTTCTGTATGCATGACAGAGCTGCTGACTGTGTTAGGACCGTGGTCCCTACATATGCACAAAATGAATTACAAACAAATAATTACAACACCTAATAAGTGTAGTGTCTATTGTCCAGAAGCAAGAAAGTCTCCTGGTTCACCGACGAACTCAAGGTCTCCAAGAAAAACTGCCGCACCCTCGAGAAAGCCTGTCTCCTCGACCAGACCACAGACAACATGACCGCCCTCAAACACGCCACCCACAAGCACCACCAGCTTATCCGCACCACCAAGAAGAAATCACTGAAGGAACGACTGGACAACAACACCCACGACAGCAAAGAACTCTTCAGCATCATCAAGGAGTTCTCCAACCCCAGCACCGGCAACAACAACATCACTCCTTCACAAGATCTCTGCGACTCTCTTCCACCGCAAGATCGCCGACATCCACAACAGCTTCGGTGCACCATCATCGCACCCAACCGTCGAACCAACGCCCTCCACCACCACCCTCCGCACCTGGACCACGGTGACCACCGAAGACACAGCCCGCACAATGAACACCATCCACTCCAGATCTCCGACCGACGCCTGCCCCCACCAGGTCTTCAACAAGGCCGACACCATCATCGCACCCCAACTGCGGGACATCATCAACGCCTCCTTCAACACCGCCACCTTCCCGGAGAGCTGGAAGCACGCCGAGCTCAGCGCCCTACTGAAGAAACCTACAGCAGACCCCACCGACCTCAAGAACTTTCGTCCCATCTCGCTCCTCCCCTTCCCAGCCAAAGTCATCGAGAAGACCGTCAACAGACAGCTTGCAGCCTTCTGATGATGGCCGACACCATCATCGCACCCCAACTGCGGGACATCATCAACGCCTCCTTCAACACCGCCACCTTCCCGGAGAGCTGGAAGCACGCCGAGCTCAGCGCCCTACTGAAGAAACCTAGAGCAGACCCCACCGACCTCAAGAACTTTCGCCCCATCTCGCTCCTCCCCTTCCCAGCCAAAGTCATCGAGAAGACCGTCAACAGACAGCTTGCAGCCTTCCTCGAGACGAACGGATCCCTCGACCCCTCGCAGTCTGGTTTTCGAGCCAACCACAGCACCGAGACCGCCCTCATCGCAGCCACCGACGACATCAGAACGCTGCTAGACAACGGGAAAACAGCGCCCCTCATCCTCCTGGACCTCTCTGCAGCGTTCAACACCGTCTGCCACCGCTCCCTAGTTCAACGCCTCAGCAACATCGGTATCTAAGAGAAGGCACTGGAGTGGATCATCTCATTCCTCACCAGAAGAACTCAGAGAGTCCGCCTCCCCCCGTTTCGTTCCGAGGCCACCGAAGTCATCTGCGGTGTACCGCAAGGATCATCACTCAGCCCCACCCTCTTCAACATCTACATGAAACCTCTTGCAGCCATCACACGCCAGCACAACCTCAACATCATCTCCTACGCCGACGACACCCAACTGATCCTCTCCCTCACCAGAGACCCTGCCACCGCCAGAACGAGCCTACACGAAGGGATGAAAGACGTCGCCGAATGGATGAAGAACAGCCGCCTGAAACTGAACTCAGACAAGACGGAAGTCCTCGTCCTGGGACCATCGCCCTCCGCCTGGGACGACTCCTGGTGGTCCCCCGCCCTGGGCGCCACCCCCAGGCCTACAGACCACGCACGCAACCTGGGATTCATCCTGGACTCCTCCCTCTCTATGACCAGACAAGTCAACGCCGTCTCCTCATCGTGCTTCAACACCCTACGCATGCTCCGCAAGATCTTCCGATGGATCCCGACCGAAACCAGGAAGAAGGTCACCCAGGCCCTCGTCACCAGCCGACTGGACTACGGAAACACACTCTACGCCGGAACCACAGCCAAGCTACAAAAATGACTCCAATGCATCCAGAACGCCTCCGCCCGACTCATCCTGGACATCCCTCGACGCAGCCACATCTCCGGCCACCTTAAGGACCTGTACTGGCTCCCCGTCAGCAAGAGGATCACGTTCAGGCTCCTCACCCACGCACACAAATCTCTCCACGACCTGGGCCCCAAGTACCTCAACGACCGCCTGACCTTCTACACGCCCACCCGCCAGCTACGTTCGACAAGCCTCGCCCTCCCCGCCGTACCACGCATCCGAAGAGCCACCGCTGGTGGCAGATCCTTCTCCTACCTGGAGGCAAAGACATGGAACTCCCTCCCCATCCATCTTCGGCTGACCCAGGACCATCTCGCCTTCAGGAGACAACTCAAGACCTGGCTGTTCGAGCAATAGCAGACCCCTTCCCCCAAGCTCCTTGAGACCCTGCCGGGTGAGTAGTGCGCTATACAAGTGCTATGATGATGATGATGATGGTGTAGCCTATCCGAGTAGGGGCATGGTCTAAATCAAGATTACTAGCATTGTGTGCTTAAGGAAATCCAGCAAAGGATAATAAAATAGGTACAAAGGTATATTTATTAAGTATAAGAAATAAAATACGAAACACTTAAAAAAAAACATGTAAAAATGATGTACATTACTTAGAAATCTATTGCAGGATTTCCCAAAACCCTTGAGGGGTGGTGCCCGTTCTAACTAGCTGTTGTTGTGCCAATGGCTGACACGATGACGTAGGGGGCGCTGAGAGAAGGGAAATCCGAGAGGAAGTGTCTCTCTTTAAAGGATTTCCCTTCCTGCTACAATGACGTCAGGGTTTAAGCAGTGCGCTTGGATGCTCACCCGAAACACCAACAAAGACCGGGTTGTCTGGTCACCTACCTTTGAGGCCCGTAAAAAGAGCACCCTAGCGACCCCTTTCGAGGCCCTCCCAAAAAAACTGGGGGTGCTCAGACCCCCACAGACCTCCCCCCCCCCTGCCCTCACCCCCCACTTAAAGCCCTGGGCTGCAGGAAAGGCTGCAGTGCAATGGGAACTAATGAGGGACTCCGCCCAGTGGCAAAAGAGGAGGCATGAGGGGTAATGGCAGCTAAGAAATGCTTTACTTACCTGTAAATGCAGTTATCCAGTGTTGGTGTCTTTCATGGATTCACATGCCTGAATCATTCCCCGTCATCGAGACGGGAGTCTCCGGTAAATAGAAAAGTAATGTCCTATAGACATTTATAGAGAAACATAGGCCTAAGGGCCTCACCTTAGTAGCCTATGTCATTTTGTAAAAAGGACCAAACTCCAGAAGGTAGCCAATCAGCTATCACCTCCCTCTAGAACCTTCCTATCAGGAGCCTCAGTCTCTCAGATTTTAGTACGCACCAAGCTAGGTAGCGTAACACTGTTAGAGAAATAAGTGAGTCCTTCCAGGGGAGGCGGGAGGGTTGTATGTGAATCTATGAAAGACACCAATACTGGATAACTGCAGTTACAGGTAAGTAACGCATTTCTTATCCAGTATAATGGGTGTCTTTCATAGATTCCCATGCCTGAATCAGAGTAGCAAGCAATACATTATGCCCATTTCTGATGGAACAGCATATACCAGTCTTTAGATAATACATATCATGCGACTATGAGCCATCAATAAATAACAAGAAATAAGTAAATAAATGTGCATACCAGCGAAGGATGGTGGGAAGGAGGAAGGCTCACCTCATTGGAAGAGATGGCGAAGCACAGCCTGGCCCACTGCTGCATCCTGCATCAGTTCCGTATCCAGGCAATAGTGCCTGGTGAAGGTATGCAGCGACTTCCAAGTCAATGCTCTGCAAATGTCCAGTATTGGCCCCCCAGCGAACAGTGTAGCCGATGTGGACACAGCTCTTGTAGAATGAGCTCTTACTTTTGAGTACAATGGGCGTCCGGCTCTGTCGTGGCAAAAGGCAATTGCCGAAGATATCCATCTTGAAATACTTTGTTTGGAAAGCGGCACGCCTTTCCTTGGCCTACTAAAAGCGATGAATAGCTGATTTGTTTTCCTGAACTGTTTTGTCTTGTCAAGGTAAAATTTAGGACACCTTTTCAGGTCCAAAGAGTGCAGAGTTCTTTCAGCTGCAGTGCTGGGATTTGGGAAGAATGATCGGAGGACTACAGGCAACATAAGGTCTCTGTTACCAGATACCTGAGAGCCTAGCCGGTCACTATAAATCCATTACCAACGCTCAATGGGGTTGGTCTGGATGGTATAGTAGATAGGAAAAGAGAAAATTGCTCTTTTTCTTGGTGTCCCCTCACTCACCAGGGTTGCCCCATGGTGACATGCTTCATCATTGGGGCCATCCCAGTCCTCTACGGGCTGGGGTGTGCTGCGACTTGCAAATTACGTAGGAGCACTTATAATTGACTATGTGTGGTGCGGGTGTGATAGTGGAGCGGACTAAGTGATGTGTTTTAAAAATACCTGCCCAGTAAGCTTTCAATAAACTTTATTCCTGCTTCTAGGTGGTAACATTAAAAATGGGGTGGAAAAATAGGGTCCCTAAACGTAATGTGTTAAGGTGTACCTATAAAATCCTGTCAACATGTTTCGTGCATACCCCAAGCACTTCTTCGGGACTACACAGGGACCAGCCCTGTGTTCGCCACTCCTTAGCTCTGCAATGAGTTACTTTAAGTAGATAATGCTGCAATCGATAATTAGTGCATGCAAAAGTACCTACGTATTCATTTGAATCACGAGGTTCCTGTAAAACAAAAGACAACTTGAAAAGTCAAGGGGTGTTACCCCCAACATAACACACATAATACATATTTCGGATTGCACATGGAAAACGTGAATACATTTCCCGTGGTCCTCAGCAGGACGTTTTTATATGAAAAAACGTGATTGTTTTCATGCACAAAAAGTGGTAGTTCTCAAGCATCAAAACATGATGGACACCTTACTGTGACAAAACCAAACATTCATCTTGCTCACACACTAATACATATTTACATACATGTAGTGGGACCTAACTGTGCCCCATGGACTCGGAGGGGTTCAGTATCCCAGCAAATCTAAGAGAGGTGGGAGGAAAGCAAATCGTAAATTACATCCACTGGTTTTGTTTCTCCCGACCTGTAAGGCTTTGCGATGGTTAATCCACCCGCAAAAGCGGTAATTAAAGGCTCTTCGTTTTCAGACTTCATTCGCACACACTTACTTGCTCACAGGATACCTCCCTCATGTAAACACCTACTAGCGTCTCTCCGGTCCGAATGTTGTTTGACCGGGGGGGCCGGATTCGTTTTAAGGACCTGTGATCGCCCGGTTGTTTCTGCATTGCACGCTGCGCTCAGTGGAGAGCTGGTGCGTGTCGGTTGTTTGGAGCGTTCGCGACCGGCGGCCATCTTAGGTGTATGGGGTACCTTTCGCTCATTTGAAAGGTCGATATTTTTGGATTGGGTTGGCCATTTTTGTTAAAAGTTAGTTTTAGGCATACTCCTGTAGGGCACTACTATTATCAGGTAATTTGCCTCAGTTTTTGAAAAAACATGAATAGGTATAAAAAAGGCCGGTAATTTAGATATTGTAAATCAGAACGGCCCAAATTACCTCCAACAGGTATTTCTCTCCACCTGTTTGGTCATTTTACATACAGACATGCTTTCTGTATCACTAGATTATATTCTTCTTGTTACGTGAATTGTCCCCAAGGGATGTCATCATTCAGACCCACAATATGAGAGCGGAGTTTAAAAACCCAGCGTTGTTCCTTCTCCAGTAGTTTTTTCTCCATGTCTGCATGTGGTTGTTGTATTTCCAGAACCACCCACCGCATGTCATTAGGGGTGTGTCCCTTTTCCAAAAAATTAGTGGTCATGCCAATGTAGTGTAGATCAAAGACTGTAGAAGGCCCAGTTTGTCGCCTACATCCACTACCAACGGGACACTACCCATGTTCCAATTGTAGTGTGTCATCTAATGAGTGCTACTAAACAAATTACATGTAACAACGGCCTGACTTGGGATTTGAAGTCCTTTTCCAACTGTAACACAGCAGGGGTAGTATATATGATCACATGTAGTTGTGATCTACACTACATTGGCATGACCACCAGGAAGGTCAACACAAGGATGGTGGAACACCGCAGTAATTTCAGATGCAAGCATTCCAATACAAAAATGACTACTCATTTTTTTGGAAAAGGGACACACCCCTAATGACATGCGGTGGGTGGTTCTGGAAATACAACAACCACATGCAGACATGAAGAAAAAACTACTGGAGAAGGAACAACGCTGGGTTTTTAAACTCCGCTCTCATATTGTGGGTCTGAATGATGACATCCCTTGGGGACAATTCATGTAACAAGAAGAATATAATCTAGTGATACAGAAAGCATGTCTGTATGTAAAATGACCAAACAGGTGGAGAGAAATAACTGTTGGAGGTAATTTGGGCCGTTCTGATTTACAATATCTAAATTACCGGCCTTTTTTATACCTATTCATGTTTTTTCAAAAACTGAGGCAAATTACCTGATAATAGTAATGCCCTACAGGAGTATGCCTAAAATTAACTTTTAACAAAAATGGCCAACCCAATCCGGAAATATCGACCTTTCAAATGAGCGAAAGGTACCCCATACACCTAAGATGGCCGCCGGTCGCGAACGCTCCAAACAACCGACACGCACCAGCTCTCCACTGAGCGCTGCGTGCAATGCGGAAACAACCGGGCGATCACAGGTCCTTAAAACGAATCCGGCCCCCCCGGTCAAACAACATTCGGACCGGAGAGACGCTAGTAGGTGTTTACATGAGGGAGGTATCCTGTGAGCAAGTAAGTGTGTGCGAATGAAGTCTGAAAACGAAGAGCCTTTAATTACCGCTTTTGCGGGTGGATTAACCATCGCAAAGCCTTACAGGTCGGGAGAAACAAAACCAGTGGATGTAATTTACGATTTGCTTTCCTCCCACCTCTCTTAGATTTGCTGGGATACTGAACCCCTCCGAGTCCATGGGGCACAGTTAGGTCCCACTACATGTATCTAAATATGTATGAGTGTGTGAGCAAGATGAATGTTTGGTTTTCTCACAGTAAGGTGTCCATCACGTTTTGATGCATGAGAACTACCACTTTTTGTGCATGAAAACAATCAAGTTTTTTCATATAAAAACGTCCTGCTGAGGACCACGGGAAATGTATTCACGTTTTCCACGTGCAATCCGAAATATGTATTATGTGTGTTATGTTGGGGGTAACTCCCCTTGACTTTTCAAGTTGTCTTTTGTTTTACAGGAATCTCGTGATTCAAATGAATATGTAGGTACTTTTGCATGCACTAATTATCGATTGCAGCATTATCTACTTAAAGTAACTCATTGCAGAGCTAAGGAGTGGCGAACACAGGGCTGGTCCCTGTGTAGTCCCGAAGAAGTGCTTGGGGTATGCACAAAACATGTTGACAGGAGTTGATAGGTACACCTTAACACATTACGTTTAGGGACCCTATTTTTCCACCCCATTTTTAATGTTACCACCTAGAAGCAGGAATAAAGTTTATTGAAAGCTTACTGGGCAGGTATTTTTAAAACACATCACTTAGTCCACTCCACTATCACACCCACACCACACATAGTCAATTATAAGTGTTCCTACGTAATTCGCAAGTCGCAGCACGCTCCAGCCCTTAGAGGACTGGGATGGCCCCAATGATGAAGCATGTCACCATGGGGCAACCCTGGTGAGTGAGGGGACACCAAGAAAAAGAGCAATTTTCTCTTTTCCTATCTACTATACCATCCAGACCAACCCCATTGAGCGTTGGTAATGGATTTATAGTGACCGGCTAGGCTCTCAGGTATCTGGTAACAGAGACCTTATGTTGAATGTAGTACTTGGAGGGTGAGCTTGAGCCTTTTTCCTCCCTCTAACTCCCTTCTCTTTTGTATTCGGAGGACTACAGGCTCATTTAAATGGAAGTCCGACTGGACCTTAGGAATAAACCAAGGATTAGTTCTTAAAACCACTCTGTCTTCCTTAAACTGCATGAATGGATCTTTCATGGAGAGAGCCTGTAGTTCACTGACCCTTCTTGCTGAGGTCAGTGCCAGAAGGAGGGCTGTTTTCCAGGAGATGTATTTGACGTCTGCCATGTGGATGGGTTCAAATGGGTGTTTCATCAATTGGTTGAGGACCACATTGAGATGCCATGAGGGTGGAACCCTCCGTGGCCAAGGAAAGGATCTGTAGAGTCCTTTAAGGAACTGTTTTATTAACCTGTGTGACCAGAGAAAGGGTCCTTTTGAAGTTCTTGTATACCGTGAAATCGCCGCCAAATGAACTCTGATGGAGGCGTGCGCAAGGCCCGACTGTGCCAGGTGGAGCAGGTATGGTAGTAGTTAATCCGGGGTAGCCAGAAAGGGATGTAGACCTCTGTCCTTACACCAGATGCAAAAGCGTTTCCACTTTAAGGAATAGGTTTTGTTTGTTCTCTCCGCTTTTGCCTTCGCGAGGACATCTTTGCACTCCTGTGGGATGTCTAGCTGGCAGAACTCTCTGTACTCAGGAGCCAAGCCGATAACCTGAGTGATTTCAGATTTGGGTGCTGTACTTGGCCGTTGGACATCGTGAGCAGGGATGGATGTTGACACAGACGGATTGGCGGCTGAACTGAGAGGCGATGGAGGTCCGTGAACCAATGCGGCCTCGGCCAGAACGGGGCAACCAAAATCAGAGTGCAGTGCTCTTTCTTCATCTTCCTGAGGACTCTTGGTATCAGTGGGAATGGCGGAAAGGCGTACGCAAACACGTTGCGCCAAGCGATGGAAAATGCATTTCCGAGGGACCTTAACTGGGGATGCCAACTTGCGAAGTTGCGGCATTTGGCGTTCTCCCTGGTGGTAAAAAGGTCGATCTGTGGTGTTCCCCATTCCGAAAAGATGTGATCTTGCACCTCTTGATCGGGCTCCCATTCGTGGGACATAGATCTCTGTCTGCTCAGAGCATCTGCTATGACGTTGTCCTTGCCTGGAACATACTCCGCTTTTAACGTGATACTGTGGAGCACAAGCCAGTTCCAAATTTTCTGCGATTCGCGAGATAGTGTGAGCGAACACGTTCCTCCCTACTTGTTCAAGTAGTGTATCGTCGTGGTGTTGTCGGTCCTGACGAGCACTGGGGAGTTCTTGATGCGCGGTAGGAAAGCCTGCAGAGCTGGAAAAACTGCCCTCAGCTCCAGGAGGTTGATATGGAGCTGCGTTTCCTGGTCCGTCCACTTGCCACTAATCTGCAACTCCTCGAGGACAGCTCCCCATCCCTCTAGAGAGGCGTCTGTTGTTACCACATGTGGGGCTGCAGGAAGCAGGAACGGTAGCCCTTGTGAGAGGTTCTTGAGCGGCCTCCACCAGAGTAAGGCCTTGGTCATTTGCTGAGTTATCACAATGCGATCCTCGAAATAACCTGTGCTTTGAGTCCATTGCCTGGTCAAGGCCTCCTGCAGTGGGCGCATTCTGAGCCGACAGTGGGGAATAAGCAGGATACACGAGGACATCATCCCCAAGAGGGACTTGAACGTACGGACCAGTAAAGTTTTCTTCGAGGCCACTGAGGTGCCCAGAGTGATAAGCTTGTGCTGTCTTTCCTGAGATGGGAATGCTTTTGAACATTCCGTATACAATGTCGCCCCGAGAAAGGTAAGAACTCGGTAGAGTTGTAGAGTAGACTTCTCGTGATTGAGCGTCAGGCCCAGGTGTTGGAAAAGATTGAGACAGGCGCTGGAGGATTTGACTGCGCCTGCCATAGATGGTGCTTTCACCAGCCAGTCATCCAGATATGGCAAGACCTGGTGTCCATGCTGTCGTAGGAAAGCCGCCACTGGAGAGAGGCACTTGGTGAATATCCGAGGTGCCGACTTGAGGCCAAATGGGAGGACACAGAATTGATAGTGTTGACCTGCCACTGAGAATCTGAGGAATTTCCTGTGGCCTTTGTGAATAGAGATGTGGTAATATGCGTCTTGTAGGTCTAGAGACGTCATAAAGGCCCCTTCCTCTAGTAGCCCCAAAATCTCCTGGATCGTAACCATACGGAACGATTGACTCTTCAAGAATGCGTTGAGTGCCCTGAGGTCTAAGATGGGCTTCCATTTCTTCCCTTACTTTTGTATCAGAAAGAAGCGGGAATAAAATCCCTTTCCTCTGTGAGCTGATGGTACTCGCTCTATTGCTCCTTTCTTCAACATAGAAAAGACCTCTTGAAGGAGTAATCGTAAATTCCTGTGTTGCATTTTGCGAGGAGGAGTTGTCGGGGGGATTGATTAGAATTCCAACGAATGTCCGAATTGGATCAATTGGAACACCCATCGATCTGTTGTAATTGATCTCATATTACTGAGGAAGTGTGTCAGTTTTCCTCTAAGTTTGAAAAAATGAGACTGTGGACGGACTGACTGCTGGAGTAGGTCATTGGAGTCCGCCAGTGGTTTTCCTTTGGTTTTTTCCCCTGTAGTTGGACTTTCCATACGAGGTCTGGCGACCTTGTAGCTGCTGTCGCTGTTGGTATTGCGACCGGCCCTGATTATAGGAGTATGTGGATCTGTTTTTGTAAGATCCTCTGTAAGAGGATTGACCTCTACCCCTGCTCCTTCGAAAGGACTGGCTCCTAAACTGTATTGTGCCAAGCGCCTTCGCCATGTCAGTATCTTTTTTGATCGCTTGTGGAGCCTCGTCGATTTTCTCTCCAAAGAGGTGTTGGCCATCGTAAGGCATGTCCAGAACCTTAGTTTGGACCTCTAGGCGGAAAGATGTAGCTTTGAGCCACCCCTGCCTTCGCAAGACCGCAGCTCGTGCCAGCTGTCTGAAGGCGGTCATTGCAACATCCATCGCACAATCAATAAGTTCCGATGCTGATGTTTGGCCCTCTTTAAGTAGTGATTGAACCTCCTCTTTCACGGTGTCTGGTAGGTCCGCCAGATACAGAGCAATATCCTCCCACAATTGCCTGTTGTAGCGGCCCAGTAGCGCAATGGAATTAGCTACTTTCACAGTCATGGCCGACGTGGTGGAAAAGCGTTTGCCAATACTATCAGTTTCCTGCCCTCCTTGTCTGGTGGAGCTGAAAATGGAGATGACGGATTTCTAGAATTTTTCTGTGCCGCCTGGGTAACCACAGAATCTGGCTTGGGATGACCAGTAAGGCAGGCTGGCGCTGTTTTTGGTGCCTTATACTTTTTGTCCAGCCGTGGTACCACTGCTGAGACTGAGGCTGGTGTTTGCATCAGCTGTTTTCCCTGCTCCCAAATGTGTTCGATGATAGGAATTGATCTGGTTGTTTTCCTGACCGGGTCTTTAAAATCGTACAGGAAACAGTCTGTTTCATGAGATTCCATCGTCATATGGAATCTTTTGGCCGCTCTCTCCACTAAGTTGTGAAATCCGCCAATGTCCACTGGCGGTGAGTCTGAGGTAGTGGCCTCAGGTGTGGCAGGAGAAGGAGCGATGTAGTCCTCATCGTCTCTATGGTCAGACTGGTCATCTTGGACCTCTCCATCCTCCGGTTCTTCGACTTCCTCGTCAGAAGACGGGATATCCTGCACTGGCTCTCTTTCCTGACAGATCACTAATGGTGGTGGTCTACGTGAAGATGGCGTCGGTACAGATGCAGCTGGATTTGTTCCCGCTGATGGAGCAGAGGGCGATTCAGGAAATCGCTGCTTGTAGTCTTGAATCAAGAACTGCAAATCTATAGACGCTGGAAGGCATACCATAGGTGTGACTTGCATCTGGACTTGTGCATGAACAGTCTCTTCTGTAAATTCCACTGCATCCCCCTCATCATCAGTGCTTTGGCACTTCACTATTAGGTGTGAAGGACTGGTGGCCTGTCCTTCCAGATCCTCGTCTGAGTCCTCTTCCTGCAGTAGGTGAGTTGGGGGCAACCTTTGCACCCTACTGGGAGACGTTAAGTCTGGCGTTATTGGTTTTTTCTTCAATGGTGGGATGGCAGACGGCTGAATGGCAGCTGTCGATGGAGAAATCCGCTCCGATTGCTTCCATGGTGTCGACGTCGACTGAATATCCATCGTCGTCGTTGGTGCCTTCGTTGACGGTACTTTCGGCGACAGTGCACCCTTCGACGGTGCACTCGTCGACGGTGTCCTCATCGTCGTCGATGTCTTCGTCGACGGCACGCTCGTCGACGAGAGTGTCGTCGACAGCTTTGGCTTCGTCATCGAAACTGATGTCGTTGTCGACGTCCTCTACGAAATCCTTATTGTCGTCGATGGCTTTTTAATGATGATTGATAATCGACGACACAGGCTTACCCGCCGTCAACGATGGAGTTGTCGTCGTCGTTGATGAGAAGGCTGACGACGCCGTCATCGTCGACACCGTCGTTGTCGACGTCGAAACATAAACTGGAGACACCGTTTTCTTCTGCGCTGAGGAAAGCGTTGACGACGACGGCGCAGGCTTACTGAAGGCAGGAATTTCCTTGTCCGATGTTGTGGATTTTGCCTCTGAAGACTTTTGACAGTCTTTTTAGGAGGAACGTCTGTAGGGCTAGGGGAAGTAACCCTTGGCCTCTTCAAGGATAATTTAGAGGAAACAGAAGCCATCTCACCGTCCTCTGAAGACTCCAGGTTGTCTCTGGTTTTCAGCCTGTTCAGCCAGAGTAGTAGTCGTCCTTCTCTGTCTTTTAGAGTCTTTGTAGAGAAGGTTCTACAAACTCTACATTCTTTTGGTGTATGGTCCGGATAAAGATAGTATAAGCAGGTTTCATGCTTATCATCAATATGGAGCCTCTTGTTACCACAAGAAGAGCAAGCTCTGAAGAGACCCTTCTTCTGTTGATCAGCCATAGTAGAACTATGAAGAAAATATCCAGTTTCTGTGAAGAAAAGAGTTTAAACAAGGAAACCTGAGGAGAACTCAGGTGGAGACTCTCTAGCACAACGTGCGGTAGAAAATCTGAGAAACTGAGGCCCCTGACAGGAAGGTTCTAGAGGGAGGTGATAGCGGATTGGCTACCTTCTGGAGTTTTGTCCTTTTTACAAAAGGACATAGATAGGCTACTAAGGTGAGGCCCTTAGGCCTATGTTTCTCTATATATGTCTATAGGACATTACTTTTCTATGTACCGGAGACTCCCGTCTCGACGATGGAGAATGATTCAGGCATGTGAATCTATGAAAGACACCCATTATACTGGATAAAGCTAGAAATTACTGCACTGCATAGCAATATAATGGCCACACTGCTAGTACGACAACTCAAAACAGCAAAATTCGATCTGAACACACACATGCACTGCTGCTCTTAAAATGGCGACATTATGAACAAGAAGGGAAGGCTGGCCAGCTGTTGGTGGCTCAGCTCTGCCAAAAGGAAGCCGACTTAGCTGTGCCAGCTGTGATGAAATGAAAGGATCTCCTAGTGACTCACCAGACAGAAACAGCGGAGACCGCCATCTTTTTCAGTGCGCTATAAGGTAAGGAAGCACACAGCAGAATCCTCATAGGAAGTTGGGGGTTCTGAAGGGAATACAACTCCCAAATCTTCCTGTTGCAGGTAGGCAGCTACTGGAGGGAGAAATAACAGAGGAAGAGATCTTAGACGCAATCTCGGATATGGATATCCTATCGAAATTTTATCAGCTGACCCGGATGGTGGGCCCCTCAATGTAACTTGTTGGGAAGGGGCTCAACTTTTGTTACGCCCCTGACAAGCAGATATTGTCCCCTTGCTCAATATGATTTTGACAGAAGCTGAGAAGACATGGCAACTGAGTCCTGAGTATAAGACAATAATCAGCCTTATTTTGAAAACTGACAAAGGCCCCACCCAATGCGCCAGCTATTACCCCATTCCATTAACAAATAAACACATGAAAATACTAGCCAAAGAGCTGGCTACCCGACTCAAGAAAGTAATCCCAAACCTCATCCTTGATTCGCAAATGTAATGCGTGCACTACTGTGATCTATATCATGAAAGTGGCCGAAAAATAATGATCTATATTACAAAAGGGGCCGCATCATTTCTAATTGTCCTGGGAAGCAAGATGCAGGAGCACACCTTCACTTCTTTTAATACGCCCAAAGAAGTTCTAACATTAAACCGTCAACCATTCCTTAAGAATCCAGAGGTTCTAGTTAACCACAAGCCCAGCTCTGGTGTTCAATTTCTGGTAAAACCCGTGGGCACAAAAATAAATGTTTCTCTCACATCCAACTGTCTCCTAAATAAATGATCGCCAGTCAGGTGTCTTGGCTCAGCATAGAGTTGATACCACCCTCTAAATATAAGGGAAGAGCTCCAGGAAGAAGAGTTTTGAAGGTCGGATATTCATCCCAATCATTGGCCTACGCCATTCTACCCATTCGACAGGCTATCTATCCTTCATTGGGCTTACTCCCCCAAAACTCTCTTTCCCTCCTAAATCACTGACGAAAAATGATGAAGCCATCTTCAGCTAGTCCCCTTCTGGTAACACAAGAGCCTATTTTCTTTTCTTGATGTTGTAATTAATCACAGCTTAACGAATACTTATGAGCTTTACAAATAGCTCCCCGGCGCGGATTCATCCATATTCCTACATATCACTTAACATTTCCTTCGTACTACATAGGCTACAATCAAATAATCCAATTTAAAATGCTCTGCATATAAAATAATCGAAAGGCATCCACCGTTTTTCCATTTCATCCTTTTGCTTCTCACCTTTGTACTTTTAGCCTTGTCAAACACCCGGAAATTAGCACAAACGCGGTACACAAAACTAAGTAGGCTGTAAAAAAGAAAAATATCCACTACAATACAGTTTGTGTGCAATGGCATTAAATAATATATATGGTTGAGAAGATAGTGCAATGTTTACGGTATGTTTGATGAACACTCCTAAGCACAGAAAGGCTGCACAATCTTGTTAGACAGTGAACATTGCCCTCTGGTGGTCAGTTTAAGTAATTCAGTATAGGATAAACACAGTGGAGCACACAGATGAACAAGTCCCATTCAGCACAAATTCAGGCCACGCACTGGTAGGGTGACCAACTGGCATGGGTGCAAATTCAGGACGGTGAGAGCAAAAATGCAGGACAAAGGGTCAAAATTCAAGACCAAAATTCAGGAAAGAAGGTCAAAATTCAGGACAAAAAGTACGTTTTAGAGACACATTAGAGGAAGTCGCGCAATAGTGGATAAGTAATTAAATAGACAACCAACGTAAGTACAAGTCAAAATAAGTTTGTATTAGGCTGAGACTCTGCAAAGAAGACAACACCTCTCCTGTGGTCAGAGACTTCTAGAAACCAGAGGAAGACTGCCTGCTCTTCAACAAAGACCAGATCTCCAGAAGACAGCGGTCCTGTCCAGAAGAATACAACTATAAGGAGTCCAGATCCAGCTGGAACCACAACTCCTGCCCACTCTGCACCCAAAGCCCACGGCCTGAGTCCTAATGGCTCACCTGCCTAGTGACGTCTCCCCAGTGATCCTGACCTCAAGTCCAGCATTGGCTGACCACTACTGGACTCCACGATGACGACTGCAGCCTAAATCCAGAGGTTCCCCTGACCGCAACACTTACCAGAAGACTCCAACATCCAAAGGCACCCCTGAACCCAAAGCCCCTGCGCCTTAGTGAGCTGAATCAATGGTGTCCCAATGACCACGCCCAACTCTACTTACAGCTGTCATTGGTCTTCCTCCTGCAATCTGGTGCAACGCCTGCAGTCTGTGTGTTGAAAGCAGAAACCTCATGGAAAAGCATTGTGAGCCGGACACTGAATTTGCACTCTGCACCCAGCGCCTCTGTGCCGTGGGTGGTGTATGTCTGGTGCTGCTTTTTGGCCCCCCACCCTGTGCTTGACCTATCCCCCAAAGCTTGGTTCCTGCAGCCGATCTACATACCTGCCAGTAGTGTGGCTTTGAGCACCTCCCAGTCTCCATTGAAACGCACTGGGCCGAACTCCAAGAGTGGCCTCTGCACCCGGCTGCCCCTGTGCCGGTGGTGATGCAGTGTTGGTACTCACCTGACCCCTGCTCCTTGCTGATCTTTGGCCCCGAAGACTGGAATTGTAAGTTGCGTACATGAATATTTTCCCCCATAGGATAACATTGAACTGTTCAGAAATTGCAGTGTGCCGACTTTTGAAAGTGAAAAGTATTTTTATTAAAAACGTACTTACCTTGTTGAGATAATCTTGGTCTTAAAATAAAGTACAAACAAAGCTTACGTTTCTAAAATTGGTGTGGATCCCCTTTTTGAGTCGTGTATTCATTATCAGTCAATGCTGTGCAATAAATGTATTGCACACCTCTTTGTTAGGCCTAAGGCTGCTTGCCCACACTACCACTAATAGAGCACCTTGGGTTTACATTGAGCCCTGAACATTTCTGGGGAACACTGGACCCTGTGCATGGTATTACCACCATATACAGAGAGCCCTTCCTACAGGAGGCACACATAAAACGTCGGAAAGAGCAAGGAGAATGTAGTGAAAACAAGAGAAAAGCTAGGAGGTGGGACACAAAAAATAGGGTAAAAAGCTAGATAACGCAGTGAAAATAAGACAAAAGCACTTTGAATCAACTTACCCTTCAAGAAATTGATTGCAGGGAGTGCTGCTGCCTTACTAAAGTAACCCAAGGGTGGTTCGCCTAAAGCTATTCTCTTTGGCCCTGAAGCACCCTTGCAATGCTCTGTTAGTTTAAAAAAAGAATGTGACCAGCATGGCATGGAGACACCTGGCAGCTGTGAAAGAGAGTGAAATCTGGTGTCCCCTGTTCGATCCCTCTTGCTATATCTCCACCGTCCTCACAAATCACTGTTTCTTGGAAGCACTTTATTGTAAGATTGTTTTCAGGTCTCAAGAATGTGACAGATAAATGGCTTATGGAAGCTCTTCTAGCACACACTGCTGCCAATCCTGATTGGCGTGGCTTTGTAAAAAAAGAAAAAAAGCGACATAGCCTTGCATTACCTTCTGTCAGGTAGGCGTTACATGGACGGCGCATGGCCGTTCCTGTGCTTCCACCCATGTATTTTGATGTAAACCCATATTTACAGACTTGTACAGATGGGCTTATGACAAAATTGTGTGCCTATCTGAAGCTGGGGTAACGAGGAGAAATATCTTTATTTCTCCTTGTTACTTCCTCTTTGCACACATGCAAATAGGAACTGGCCTCAAAGGATAGTTTTCTCTTCCTGCTCAAACAATTTACCTGATCACAATGTTTTTCGCACTAGGCAGCCACAATTGCAACAGAACTAGGAGAGAGCAGAACAGTCCCATATCTTTGAAAATATGGTGCTGTTCTGCTCTTTACGCTTCACAAAGTGCAGCAGCTTAATTTGCTGCGCTGTGTTGCATGAAATTTTAGTAAATATGCTACGATTTGGTGCAGGCGTCCAGACATAAATGTTCTCTTGGGCCTAGTAAACCATTTTGATGCCTTTTGACAAGGGTCACGCTTTAGAAATAAAATATACATACAGACAGAAATTCACTATTTGTTAAGAAAAGGCTAATTTTCAAATAATGAGGGAGAAATCCATCCAGGATCGCAACACGAGGCATTTGCCTGGCAGTTTAGAGTGTGGCACTAGAAGATTTGGTGATTACTGCACACCTGTCCTGTTATGTTAGACATTTTTAATTGTGCTCTTCGTTCTCCATTAACTAGAAATGTTGAAATAAAAAACTGTACAGAAACAGGGATTACAATAAAATGTATTCCCTCCGTTTAAAGACTGTGCCTTCCTGCCAGTCCATCTCACATCAGCTCCTGGAGTGCTTTTGTTTTAGGGCCTGGGGAACTGCATAGTCTACAGGAATAATAACTATGCCCCGGGTAGAGCCAACTTGGCTGCTGGCAGAACTCAGTGTGACAATCTTTATTGGCCCCCACCCCCCAAGACCTCCTTCTCTAAAGATTCCCTCAGTACCACCAATCAAGAGTACCCCTCATTTCTCCATACACCCTCTCCCATTTGTATTTAATTTATTTTATAGTACTACTCATCCCAATATAGAGTGTCAAGAGCGCTTCACAACACACACATATTATTCAGAGACAATGATTTGTATGTGTGTGTAAGTCAATGTTACTTAAGACAATAAGGGCTGCAATGTGTAGGAGTTTCATGCCATTCATACTGGTAGGCATTATATGCAAGCCACTGGAATTATGTGGCAGTGTTGACTAAATTATACAGCAAGTAAAGGCAAATTATGTGGCATAATGTGGAACATATTTTGTAGTATTACTTTATTCCTTTTTTCATTTTAATACATGGTAATACTACCTCAGCAAAGATTTCCCCTCATCAGTATCAGCTTAACAACTAAATACATAAATAAGCAATGCCGCCTTTTTCCGCCGCCGCCGCCCCCCTGCCCCCCCGAGCGGCCCAGCCACAGCTGAGCCGCCCGCTCACCAGTTTTCCCGCCGCAGCTCTCCACAGGCCCCGTCCACCACCGGCCCATTGGCCGAACCACCTCCGCCGCCCAGCTGACCCGCCCTCCCGTCCCCCTTCTTAAGGGGACAGCAAGGAGTGCTCGGGAGTGACCGCTGCGCCTCTCACCAGGCCGGGTCACCCCCTTGCTCCTCCTGCCGCTTCCTGCTCCTGCCTAGCCAGCCTTGCCGCCTTTTTCCACCACCGACGCCCCCCTGCCCCCCCGAGCGGCCCAGCTTTCCCGCCGCAGCTCTCCACAGGCCCCGCCCACCACCGGCCCATTGGCCGAACCGCTCCCGCCGCCCAGCTGACCCGCCCTCCCGTCCCCCTTCTTATGACGCTCCCAGAGCGACCGCGCAGCGGACGCGCGCAGCGGGAGCACCGATTGAGCGCCGAAGGTGCGCCAAAGGTAAGCCCGTCTGCCCCCGTCCGCGCCTGGACCGCGCCCAGTGCCAGGACCCCTGGCCCCCACCGACGGAAGACGACCCGACTGTCCTACAACGCCACCGAACTCATCGCACTCAACGCTGGTAGAATCCCGGGCTGCTACCGAGCCACCCCGAGACGCACCCACGGACCCTTCTGCTGCTACTCCTGCATCCGGACCTACACTACTCCAGCACCGACCAAGACCAAGACGAGCAATAGCAGCAGCCACCTGAAATGCATCCTGCTCAACACCCGCTCCGTCCACAGACACGCCGTCGAGCTCTGGAAACTGCTCGACACAACTTCACCAGACGTCGCCTTCCTCACGGAAACCTGGATGAACGGCTCTTCTGCGCCCGACATCGCCATCGCCATCCCAGACGGCTACAAGATCATCCGAAGGGACTGCATCAACCAGACCGGAGGAGGCATCGCCATCATCCACAAGAACACCATCCGCATCACGACCAACACCGACGACACCCTCGCACCCGCCGAGCACCTGCACTTCCAGGTCCACATCAACCCCAAGACCACCCTCAGAGGCACCCTCATCTACAGACCCCCGGGACCACGCACACAATTCAGCGAAGACATCGCCGACTTAGTCAGCCCGCACGCCCTCCTCTCCGCTGACTACATCCTCCTCGGGGACCTCAACTTCCACCTGGAGAACAACAACGACCGCAACACCACCACCCTTCTGGACAACCTTGCAAACCTGGGACTCAAGCAGCTGGTGACCACCCCCACCCACTACGCCGGACACATACTCGACCCCGTCTTCTCATCCAACAAGGACATCACTTCAGCCATGCCACCGGACTCCACTGGACGGACCACAGCTGCGTCCACTTCAGCTTCAGAAGGACCACGACCCACCATCACCAGCAACAGGTTGCACGCAGAAGCTGGAACAAGATCACAGCCGACCAGCTCGCGACTTCCCTGAGCAAGAACCCACCCACCAGCGCAACGAACCCCAGCCAAGCGGCCACCAACCTCACGAAGTGGATCAGCGACTGCGCAGACGACCTCGCCCCCCTGAGGACCCCGCCTAGCAGACCCGGTAGGAAGAAAGCCCCATGGTTCACCGATGAACTCAAGAGCTCCAAGAAGAACTGCCGAGCCCTTGAGAGAACCTGGCGCAGGGACCCAACACCGGACAACATGACTGCCCTCAAGCTCGCCACCCGAAAACACCACCAACTCATCCACGCCACCAAGAAAACTGCATTCAAGGAAAGACTGGACAACAACGCACACAACAGCAAGGAACTCTTCAACACCGTGAAGGAGCTCTACAACCCCAACGCCGGAAACAACGACATCACCCCTTCGCAAGACCTCTGCAACTCCCTCGCCTCCTACTTCCACAACAAGATCGCGGACATACACAACAGCTTCAGCACTCAACCGACGCACGCCACGACCGAACCACCGCCCCCCACCACCACCCTCCACGCCTGGACCCCGATCAGCACCGAAGACACCGTCCGCACGATGAACTCCATCCACTCCGGATCTCCTACCGACCCCTGCCCTCACCACGTCTTCAACAAGGCCGACGCTGTCATCGCACCCCACCTGCGGGACATCATCAACACCTCCTTCGACACTGCTACCTTCCCAGAGAGCTGGAAGCACGCCGAACTCAGCGCTCTACTAAAGAAGCCATCAGCCGACTCCACCGACCTCAAGAACTACCGCCCCATATCGCTGCTCCCGTTTCCTGCAAAAGTCATCGAGAAGACCGTCAACA
Source organism: Lissotriton vulgaris (assembly GCF_964263255.1). Classification (NCBI taxonomy): domain Eukaryota; kingdom Metazoa; phylum Chordata; class Amphibia; order Caudata; family Salamandridae; genus Lissotriton; species Lissotriton vulgaris. The sequence continues at coordinate 2,122,228,573 of NC_141687.1, read as the reverse complement.
AGCAGCTGGCCGCCTTCCTCGAGACGAACGGATCCCTCGACCTCTCACAGTCTGGCTTCCGGGCCAACCACAGCACCGAGACCGCCCTGATCGCAGCCACAGATGACATCCGAGCACTGCTTGACAACGGAGAAACAGCAGCCCTCATCCTCCTAGACCTCTCCGCGGCCTTCGACACTGTCTGCCACCGTACACTAGTGCAGCGACTCAGCAACGTCGGAATCCAGGAGAAGGCACTGGAGTGGATCATCTCCTTCCTCGCCGGAAGGACACAGAGAGTCCACTTCCCCCGTTCAGATCTGAAGCCACCGAAGTCATCTGCGGCGTTCCTCAAGGCTCCTCGCTCAGTCCAACCCTCTTCAACGTCTACATGAGCCCCCTCGCAGACATCGCACGCCAGCACAACCTCAACATCATCTCCTACGCCGACGACACCCAGCTGATCCTCTCCTTCACCAACGACCCCGCCACCGCCAGAGCCAACCTCCACGAAGGGATGAAAGAGGTAGCCGAATGGATGAAGAACAGCCGCCTGAAACTGAACTCGGACAAGACGGAAGTCCTCATCCTGGGATCCTCACCCTCCCCCTGGGACGACTCCTGGTGGCCCCCCGCCCTAGGCAGCCCACCCAAACCAACACACCTCGCACGCAACCTGGGCTTCATCCTGGACTCCTCCCTCTCCATGACCAAACAAGTCAACGCCGTCTCCTCGTTGTGCTTCAACTTCCTGCGCATGCTACGTAAGATCTTCCGGTGGATCCCCACCGAGGCCAGGAAGACGGTCACCCAGGCCCTCGTCACCAGCCGTCTGGACTACGGCAACTCCCTCTACGCTGGAACCACTGCCAAACTCCAGAAGAGACTCCAGCGGATCCAGAACGCCTCAGCACGACTCATCCTGGACATCCCCCGTCTCAGCCACATCTCCGGATACCTGAGAGACCTGCACTGGCTCCCGGTCAACAAGAGAATCACCTTCCGACTCCTCACCCACGCACACAAAGCCCTACACAATCAAGGCCCAGGATACCTCAACAGCCGCCTCAACTTCTACGCTCCCAAACGCCAGCTTCGATCGACCGGCCACGCCCTCGCCACCGTCCCCCGCATCCGAAGAGCCACCACAGGTCCTTCTCCTACCTCGCCGCCAAGACATGGAACTCCCTCCCGACCCACCTCCGCCTGACCCAGGACCACCTCGCCTTCAGGAAGCAACTCAAGACCTGGCTGTTCGAACAGTAGCGGACCCCCCCTCCCCTAGCGCCTTGAGACCCTCTGGGTTAGTAGTGCGCTATATAAATGCTGTGATTGTTTGATTGATTGATTGATTGATTGAAAGATGGCCAGTTAACCTTTGTGAAGGGCCTTTCACTGTGTGAACAAATATCGTCACTTTTTTAGAAACTTTTGATCCATTTAAGCTAGAAACAATTTTTTCTGCTAAAATCTTTACATTATGCTACAGATAATGGGTTATGTGGCAAACGTGGTAAATCAATATTTTTGAGGAAAAAACTGCAGCCGCAGAAGTGCTGAGCTCCCTTTGCCCTGATTATATGTTAAGAGCGCTTGGCCAGGATAAATACAAACTCTGGGTTCAAAACACAACATTGTGGTTGGGAGTTGTCCTTACTAATACATCTTTATTATTTTCCAAAGGAACCCATTGAACCATCTACATAAAAACAATTCTTTGAGCAGCATGTTACATTATATTCTTAGTAGCAAGAGGCACATTGTCCCTCTGCTCTACTTTATGATTAGGAAAAACTGGGATTAGTCAAAGTTCAGATATCTCTCAAGGAGATACATTAATCACAAGAGTTAAATTGACATTTTTATGATGGTCTAATAATTGCAGGCCGGCAAAGAACTCAGAAGTCTTTGCCATTAGCCCTATATTTCAAAGTAAAGCGCAAACCCTTAACCCCAAAGCATGCTTCTGTTTCATTGGCACATAAGTTGAAATTAGTTTGTTATTCATTCATTCTTCTGAACACCTGACAAAACGTTACTATTAGGTAGGTTAGCAAGAACAGTTTTAATACTTAAAAATCTAAATAACAAGTCTGCGTGTCTCGGAAAGGTTATGCAATTCTGCTGTTCCCCAGGCCGATGCAGGCACAGACACACCATATGCTGCAACTGCAGCACAGCCCATTGTCATTCTGTATGAGAGAATCGCTGCAGACAGAATAACAATGGGGCTAATTGACAGTATGCGAGGTCCAGGAGGAGCTGTTGAGGCCTCTTCTTCACTTCGAAGAAATGCGAGCTGGCCCACAACAGAGAGAGCTGTAAAACTCCTGGGGCGTCTCACAGGGGGCAGCGCAGATCCTTGCAAACTCCAGAATTACGGACAAAAGGCGTCCGTAAAAAGAATGATTACAAACAACGGACTACACAATGAAATAACGGATGGTCCGTGAAATTTATGGATGGTTAGTCACCATACGCACTGACAATATCAATACTTAGGGCTTTATAGTGCTGCACCCTGCACTCACAAAGGCACATCGCTCACCCTGCATTCACACGGGCACACCTCTCGGACCTTGCAATCACAAGAGGACAAAGCTCACCCTGAGCTCACAGAGGCACACTTCTGACACTTAACACTCAAACGAGCACACCTCTCACGCTGTACTTATATGGACACATCACTCACCCTGCACGTACATTACACTCCACTCTCCATGCACACAAGCACACCTTTCACCTTAGTTTATTTATTTTATTTTGAAGGGTTTATATAACGCGAAAAAGACTCTTACGAGTATCGGAGCGCTTTACAGACAAGTGTAGGAAAGAAACCAAAAATGTAAAAAAAACAAGGGATAGGTGCAATTATGGTACAAAATTTAAGCATGTAAAGTCAGTTATCTTAACAGAGCAAATGTCAGCTAGTTGAGGCTAAATACATAGATAGGAACAATAAAACAAAAGGTAGCACAACGGACAGGATCACATGATTTGAGCCAAGAGGATCGCTTTCACTTCTTTTAAAAAGGCAGCAGGGGACAGGTTTGTTTTTGTTTCCGTGGGCAAAGCGTTCCAGATCCTAGGAGCCATACCCGAGAATAAGCGAGAGTATGTTTTTTTCTTGGCAAATCGTTGTGGTTTTAGAAGAAGAGCTCCAGTTTCTGAGCTAGATAAAGCGGGGAATTGTGGTGAAGGGCTTTGTGAGTCATACAACTGATTCTAAGATGAATTCTGGCTTCAAATGGTAGCCAGTTGAGGGCTCTAAGGTCAGGTGATATGTGTGAGTTTCTCTTTGAGACAGTGATAAGTCTTGCAGCAGAGTTGATAGTGGCTCTTAATGGGGCTGTCGATGATCTTGGTAGGACGCATAGGGTTACAGCACTGTATTCCACTCTAGGTATTACTAGGGCTTGAACAGCTTGTATGAAATCAGAGGCTTTTAGAAAGGGTTTCAATTTTCGCAGGGTCTTCAAAAGGAAGTTGGCTCCTTGAGTGGAGGCGCTGATGTGCTTCTGCATCTTTAGATTACTGTCAAGAATTATCCCAAGTGATTTAGCTGAATCAACAATGAGTGGTTGACCGTTGAGAGCTGTTAGGTGCTTCAGCCAGTCAAGGATAGTGGGAGTTTTGTTAGGGGGGGTGGGGGGGGGGGCGATTAGGAGGAATTCCGTTTTGAGTGAGTTTAGTTTTAGATGATTTTTGGCCAGCCAATTTTGGGTTTTTGTAAAGTGGAGTTGAGAGATTTGATGTCATCGAGTGAGTGGTTCTTGATATAGATTTGGGTGTTGTCAGCATACATATGGAAATGGATCTTTGTGAAGCTGAGAAGATCAGTAAGAGGTTCCATAAAAAGATTGAAAAGGGTCGGTGAGAGAGAGGAACTGTGTGGGACTCCAACAGTTACAGGCAAAGGATTGGACAGGGATTGGTTGACTTTGAATCTTTGGGATCTGTTTTGAAGGAAGGAGGCAAACCAATTATATATAATGTCAGACAAACCCATTCTATGTTTAAGGAGCTCCAGCAAGTTTTCGTGTTTGATGGTGTCAAAAGCAGATGATAGGTCTAGTAGGATAGGTAGACAAGCTTCATGTCACGGAGTAGCGAACTCCCCTTTGCGATCCCCCGTAACAGACCCTCCATCTCATCAACAGGACTGGTCCGGGCCCTTTAAGGACAGCCTGGACTTCCCGGACTATGACTCCACCCCTATGATGACGGAGTTTGTCGGCCTATCAGAACCGACCTCAGGGGAAAGAAAGGCGGACCCGGAAGACGTGAGGGTGTGTGGGGTCCACCGTGTCTTGGAGCGGAGAAGAGGAAGACGGCAGGAAGAAGACTGGACTGAAACGACAGACCACAAGGACGTCGGAGCCAGGAGTGCTGGTAGCGGAGCCACGGACCTGAAGGACGTCGGAGCCGGGAGAACTGATAGCCGAGCCCAGGCTCGAGAGAATGTCCCGGAGACTCCACCGCAGGAGAAGCCAGGAGGCCACCGTCCCCTCGCATCGCCCAGCCACGCACAGGAAGACGCGTGGCTAAGCCAGGTACGGGGTCGCTTCAGAACCCTCCTAGGATTTAAGAGGGGAGGGGACCGGGTAGCAGAGGGAGGAGGGAGGGACTATCATAAGGGCACCATTCCATTTTGAGCACTGAGCACCGCACTCATCGGGTTAGTGTTCAGTCCTGGGACAAATGGTGACAGTTTATTCCTTCCTCACTAATGTTACCCGCACACCCTACCCCATAACCAAAGTCGGTTATAGAGCTGTGAATTAACAGCCACGTTTCTTTTCTTTTTTCATTGTATCCTGGCGAGATGGTGAGGAGAAAAGAAAACCGACCAAGCCGTGGACACTTATAGAAGATCAGCCGCAAGAAGCCTACCCCTCATTCAAATGTGACGAGTTGAACTTGCTGTATAAACCAACAAATAAAAAAAGAAAACTTAGTTATCCCTAATTTCGGTGTTGGCTCCTTCTCTCCTTGTAGACCCTCAAGGTTACAAGTGGCGAGCCAGATAGGAGATTCCGTCTGATGAAGATGGAGAATCTAATTAATCAGATGAGGGAAGGACAGGCCAAGTTGGAATGGGCTGTGGGACAGTCTACAGAGCAAGCCGACAACGACAGGGCCGCCTTCACAGCCGCCATACAACAACAAGCGGACAATTTAACCAAACTAGCTGAGGGACAAACCCACCTCTTAGCCACCCTGGGACAAAGTCGCCAGATAGGAGATTCCGTCTGATGAAGATGGAGAATCTAATTAATCAGACGAGGGAAGGACAGGCCAAGTTGGAGTGGGCTGTGGGACAGTCTATAGAGCAAGCCGACAACGACAGGGCCGCCTTCACAGCCGCCATACAACAACAAGCGGACAATTTAACCAAACTAGCTGAGGGACAAACCCACCTCTTAGCCACCCTGGGACAAAGTCGCGCTGCTGCTCCTCCAGGGGCCATGGTACCTCTGCAAAATATGTTGCAGGGGCTGACCCCATTTAATTTATTTTTTTAAATTTGAAAGGGCTGCTAGAGCTAGTGCTTGGCCGGGAGAACGATGGCCTTTCTATCTAGCACCCCTTTTATCCGGGTAGGCCCAGGCAGCCCACCAAATGGCTAAAAAAGACGGGCCAGCCTCTTACGGACATGTGAAGCAGATTGTCCTAGACAGACTCGGGGTCGATGATGAAAGCCACAGGCTCTGATTCCGACAGGAAAGAAGACAATCAAGCGATGCTTCAAAAACATTGTTCCACAAATTAAAAGAGGCAGCTGACCGTTGGTTGAAACTGAGGACGGTAATATGGAAGAAGTTATGAATAAAATCTACCTTGAGCAGTTTCTTGAAGCACTTCCTTATGGGACTCAAAGGTGGCTTAGACAGCATGCAGGGTTAACATTGGAACATGCAATAGAAATGGCCAATTCCTATGCACGAGCTCAAAACCGTTCTACCTTCAGAGAAGTAGACAGATCCAACGCCAGTAAAGTTCCAGTAAAAACCGAAAAGAAAGCATACAAGGGCCCGGCAGAACTACCTCTTATACCCACTCCCATAAAATCGATCCTCCTGTCATGACTGGTCCACAATGTAACGAGTGTGGAGAGTGGGGGCACATCACGAGGTATTGTCGCAAAAAGAAACAGAAGGAGGAAGAACCCATGGAAGTGGGATACATGCCCCGCGCCATCATGTATGCACAAGAAACAGGCCCTGCCTTTTATGTAAGTGTACTGCTTGATAATCAGAAAATCCAAGCCTTATTAGATTCAGGATGTCGCCATTCAGTAGTTAGGAAGAGTTCCCTGCCTACCTCTTCTCTCTTGTTAGAACGGACAGTCAGGATAAAATGTGTCCATGGTGATATCCGAACCTATCCTTTAGCCAGGGTAACAGTCACAACTGAGGAAGGTACACAAGTACAGTGCGAGGTAGGAGTACTCCCAGAATTGCCTGAACGCCTTATTATTGGTACAGATAATACGTGTTTTTCTACTCTGATGACGGAAGTTTAACAGAGGAGTAGACTACTCGAGAACAACAACCCGGGTTTATTAGTGGCCGAACCATGGGCCTCAGATTCCAATTTTCGAGCTGCCCAATTAAATGACGCCTCTTTTGCTCCAGCATGGCAGAATGCCCAAGAGAACAAAGATCGGGGAAGACTCCTCTACCCCTGTTTCATGGAAAAGAACGGAATCCTATATAGGTTAGGTCATGACCAGGCGACTCCACAATTAATTGTACCTACCACCTTCCGTGACCAAGTCATGTTTTATACTCATGCCCACCTCTTGGCAGCGCATTCCGGCGCTGAAAAAAACACTAATTCGATCATACAACACTTCTTCTGGCCTGGGGTATACGCACAGGTTAAACAGTTTTGTCATGAATGTCACATTTGTCAGAACGCAATCCCTATATACCGCCGAAAGTTCCTCTAGTTCCTCTTGCCATTATAGGAAAACCTTTTGAAAGGATTGGTGTAGACATAATCGGACCTCTCCCTAAATCACACAGAGGATACCAGTATGTAATGGTTGTAGTGGATTACGCTACCCGCTATCCGGAGGCGTTTCCTTTAAGGGCCGCCACAACAACCGCCATTTCCCAAAGATTAGTTGAATTGTTTGCCCGAATGGGGTTTCCCAAGGGATTGATAACAGACCAGGGAACCCCTTTTGCTTCCCATCTCATGAAACAGATCTGTAACCTTTTGAATGTTAAACACCTGCGCTCCTCGGTTTATCACCCTCAAACCGACGGGTTAGTCGAACGTTATAATGGCCTTTTAAAAACCACCCTAAAGAAATTATTGACAGGAGACGGAAAACACTGGGACCAGTTGCTTCCATTGGCACTGTTCGTCCTACGAAGCCAATATCAGAGTAGTCTGGGAGCCTCTCCATTTGAGCTCCTTTTTGGAAGGAAACCTCGCACTCTGTTAGAGATCACCTGAGATAGTTTGGAAAGAGAAGGGCCTCACGATGCCCAAGAACTCTTGGAATATTCACAAAAACTAAAGACCCGTTTGCATAAGTTGAAAACTCTTTCTTATGACACCCTTGAGAAGGCCCAGGTGAAACAGAAAACCTTTTATGAAATGGAAAAAAATGGAGAGAACTGGCCATAGGAGAATGGGCCCTCGTTCTCTTGCCCACGTCTACTCACAAACTCCGCAAGGAGTGGCAGGAAAATAGGAAAAACCACCTACGCCTTAAAACTCTCACCCTCAAGAACCCAGATATATCACATTAACATCCTTAAGTGGTTGGGTCCCCCTCCACGCTCACCTGTGGCAGTTTCCATGGCTACATCAATCCCACATACCATAGAACAAGCACTGCTAAACCCTGAATTTCCAGAAAAGAAGAAAACGGAAGTGTTGAACATACTCCTAAAACATCAGCCCATTTTCTCAGACCAACCAGGTAGTACGACTTAAGCAGTCCAGCAGACCTGATGGCGTCACTATAAAACAAAAACCTTACCGCGTCCCCGAGGCCCGAAGGTTGCTACTAAGTACAGAGATAAAGAAAATGGTGGAGGCAGGTATCATAGTCCCCTCCAAAAGCAACTGGTCTTCCCCAGTAGTTTTAGTGCCAAAACCGGACGGAAGCACTAGATTTTGTATAGACTTCCGTGCCGTTAACAAGGTTTCAAAACAAGATGGGTACCCTTTACCGAGAGAGGACGAATTGATCGAACGCTTTGGTGAGGCTCAATGCATAACCATTGACCTCACCAAGGGCTACTGGCAAGTACCCCTTCTACCCCAAGATCACGAGAAGACAGCCTTTTTGACACCCGAAGGGTTAGTTCATTTCACGGTTCTCCGATTCGGCTTACATGGGGCTCCTGCGACGTTTCAACGTCTTATGGACACCCTCCTAGCCCTCTATACCCAGTTTGCAGCCGCCTACTTAGACGACATTGTTGTCCACAGTCCAACCTGGGAGGCCCACCTCCACCACCTAGAACAGATATTGGGGGCTCTACAAGAGGGCGGCTTACACATAAACTCAAAAAAATCACGGATAGCGTTTACCCAAGTCAAATACTTAGGTTATGTCCTGGGAGAGGGTCATCTATTTCCCCAACAAGAAAAGTAAAAGCCATCCAGTCACAGGTCTTTCCAACAACGAGAAGGGATCTTAGGGCCTTCCTAGGTCTCGTTGGTTATTATCGATGTTTCATCCCGCACTTTGCCTCAGTCTCTGCCCCCCTAACCGGCATGCTAAAGAAAACAGCTACTTAGGTGCATTTCAGAAAACCTTCCCCTCAAGCATGTACAGCCTTCCAAGCCCTTAAAGACATCCTGTCCTCAGACCCCGTCTTGATGGCTCCTGACTTCGAGAAACCTTTTTATTTACAAACAGATGCTTCAGGTGTGGGTTTAGGGGCAGTGCTCTCACAACTAGACACCGAAGGTAGGGAAAAACCCATCTTGTACCTGAGTCGGAAGTTATTCCCTCATTAGGCGGCCTACCGGACAAAAGAAAAGGAGTGCCTTGCGGTTAAGTGGAGTATCGAGAAACTCAGATATTACTTAGAAGGTCGCCATTTCACACTATTTACCGACCATGCTCCTTTGACCTGGCTGCAGCAGAACAAAGGCGGGAATGATCGCATCTTGCTCTGGTTCCTTTCACTCCAGCCATGTGACTTCGAAGTACAGCATAGGAAGGGAACAAACCAAATGAATGCTGACTTCCTGTCACGCTATCCCCTTTCCCCCGAACGGGAAAAGGTAGTGGGGGGGTATTTGTCACAGGGTAGCGCCCTCCCCTTTGCGATCCCCCGGAACTGACCCTCCATCTCATCAACAGGACTGGTCCAGGCCCTTAAAGGACAGCCTGGACTTCCCGGACTATGACTCCACCCCTATGATGACGGAGTTTGTCGGCCTATCAGAACCAACCTCAGGAGAAAGAAAGGCGGACCTGGAAGACGCGAGGGTGTGTGAGGTCCACGTGTCTTGGAGCGGAGAAGAGGGAGACGGCGGGAAGAAGACCGGACTGAAACGACAGACCACGAGGACGTCAGAGCCAGGAGTGCTGGTAGCGGAGCCACAGACCTGGAAGACGTTGGAGCCAGGAGTGCTGGTAGCGGGGCAACGGACCTGGAGGACGTCGGAGCCGGGAGAGCTGATAGGCGAGCCCAGGGTCGAGAGAACGTCCCGGAGACTCCACCGCAGGAGAAGCCCGGAGGCCACCGTCCCCTCGCATCGCCCAGCCACGCACAGGAAGACGTGTGGCTAAGCCAGGTAATGGGTCGCTTCAGAACCCTCCGAGGATTTAAGAGGGGGGGACCGGGTAGCAGAGGGAGGAGGGAGGGACTATCATAAGGGACAAATGGTGACGGTTTATTCCTTCCTCACTAATGTTACCCGCACACCCTACGCCATAACCAAAGTCAGTTATAGAGCTGTGAGTTAACAGCCACGTTTCCTTTCTTTTTTCATTGTACCCTGGCGAGACGGTGAGGAGAAAAGAAAACCGATTAAGCCGTTGACACTTATAGGAGATCGGCAGCAAGAAGCCTACCCCTCATTCAAATATGACGAGTTGAACTTCCTGTATAAACCGACAAATAAAAAAAGAAAACTTAGTTACACCACATTTCGGTGTTCGCTCCTTCTCTCCTTGTAGACCCTCAAGGTTACACTTCATTTTGGCCCAGGATTTTTAGAGCGTCGTCAATTATGTGAGCCATGGCCGATTCTGTACTATGACCTGCTCGGAAACCAGTTTGAAATTGGTTAAGCAAGTTGAATTTATTAATGTGGTTGTTCAGCTGTAGGTTAACACATTTTCCCAGGAGTTTAGCTAGCATAGGTATGTTGGAAATCGGCCGATAGTTATTTAGGTCTAAGGGGTCAGCTGTTATCTTCTTTAGGATCGGCGAAACCTGACCAGTTTTCAGGATGTCTGGAATGATTCCTTGCAGGAGGGACGTATTTACTATCTTAGTCCAGAGAGGTAGTAGCAGGGGAATGAAGTCTTTTAAGTAGTTAGCCGGGAGCTGGTCTATGAAATGGTTGGAAGGGTTCAGAGAAGTTAGTGTCTTTAGTATAGAGTCTTCTCTGTACGTGTTCAAGTGGGACCAATTTGCGTTGTTTTTGAGTTTGAATTTAGGGAGGGTGTAGTTTGCGCATCAACCGGGTTGGCATATGGATTCTTATCCATGTCGGAGATGGATAAGAGGTCCTTGAGTAAATCTGATTTTATGGATTCTGTTTTGGAGGCAAAAAAGGATGCAAATTCTTCACAATTTGGTAGTTTAGGAGGGATGGCGTTCTGGAGAATGGGTATGATCTTAGTTTGGGATTTAATAAGGTCGAAAAGCTTTTTGGGTCTATTCTTGGCTTGGTCAAGTTGTGACCTGAAGAAGTCGGTTTTAGACTTTCTGATTTTCCTAAAATAGGAGTTTCTGGAGAGTCTTAGGAGCTTAAGGTCCTCAGCTGAGGGAGCAGCTCTCCATCATCGTTCAATTAATCTGAGAGCGCGTCTATCTTCATTTAGCCTCCCGTCATACCAGGGTTTTGAGTCTTTTGTGGAGGCCCTTTTCAATTGGAGCGGAGCAATATTGTCAAGAAGATTGGTCAAGGAATTGAAGAAGTGATTGGTTAGATCTTGGACATCGTTTATGTCATCCGGGGGGCAGAGAGGGTTAGAGTTAGTGAAAGCTATAGGGATAGAATCAACGTTATTCAAGTTTCTCTTCCAGATCTTAGATCTCAGGGGTTGTTTATGGAGGCGTTTAACATCTTCTAAGACTTGGAAGGTGATAATGTGGTGGTCAGACCAATCGCAAGGGATGATCGAGTCAAGTAATGTGAAACTCCGCTTTTGAAAGTACGAGGTCGAGAATAGCACTCCATCTCCTGGAGGGTGATAGAAAGTGTGAAAGGAGCAGATTTGTTTGTTATTACTGGCTATGTTTAGGCAGAGGTATTCACAGGAGGACAGAGTTGGGGCATTGGAATTGGACACTGTAAGGTTGCTCTGATGTATGCAGGCTATCCCACCACCAGGTCTGTCGGTTCTGTCGAGTCTAGTCATGTCATAATTAGTGGGTAACAAAATGTCCATGATGGGAGTGGAGGTATTATTTAACCAAGTTTCAGTTAGGATCAGAATGTCAGGATCGTTAGTGAGTAATGAGGCCGCTATCTCGGCTGCATGTCTGGAAGCAGATCTGCAGTTAAGGAGAATACAGTTTAGTTGTGTCTTGATGGGTCCTGTAATGGGATCGCAAGTGAGGGGGATTCTAGTGAGTTTATTCTCCACTATGCCTCTAGATATGAGCCTGGGGGCTCTATGTGTGTTGCTAGGGATAGGTTGAATTTGTGATTCTGTGAGAATGATGGTGGAGTGCCCGGTGATCAGTGGAGGAGGGGGAAGCTAGTATGAATGAAGGAGGGCACCAATCTCTATGGTAGAGAGAGGGTTTAACATCCTGTTGGGGCGGGATGAGACATTAGGGTGCAGCACTAACCTCCAATGAGGAGAGCCCTGAGCCTGGGAACTTGCAGGTGGATGTTGGATGTGACCATAATTCTTGGATCGGGGACAAGATCTGTATTCCTGGTTATTGCGAGAGAATTTGGGTTGTTATAGGATCAGATCGAGTTCGGATCGGATGTCCGATTTGATTTGCTTTAGGGCAGATAATATCTGGTCGAGATTGGGGTCCGGTGTGAGAGTTATCACATTGGAAAGATGGGCTGAGGAGATATGAGGAGCACTAGTATCGTTGGGATCAATTGAGGGGTTATCTTGGTCGGGGATAGAGCGGTTAATCCGTACTTGGAGGGGGTGTAGGTGGAATAGATGTGCTGCAGGAGGGTGCATGGAGGGATGGAGAGGGGGGAGAAAGAGGGAGGTGATGTAGGGGAAGGATGAGAGAGTGAGTTGGTTGGGTTTATGGGGAGACATATGTAAGGTGGGCTGGGTTATTCGGCTGGGAGTCGATGAGGACTATGGGTTGTAGCAGAGTAGATGGGAATAACTGGGAATCCTGAGTTGTGATTGGAAGAGGGTGGGGATTGAGAGTTTCAGAACGGTTTGAAGGAGAGGAAGGATGAGATGACGAGACTTTCTCAAGCATGAGTGGAAAAATGTGGTCTAGCATATTAAGGTTACGGTCAGAAAGTTGTCTGAGGAGGATTCCATTTTTGTTTTGTAAATCTTTTTATTGTTTTAAAATACAAACAAGACATGAGGAGGGACCATCATAAATACAAAGAGTCTTACATTTCGTAATGAGTAAAGGCTCGGCAATAAACCAGCAATTCCACAAGGCACTGTAGATCACAATCCTAGTCTGGCACGGCGATGCCAAGCCCCCTTAATCAACACAGTGGCAGATCGGAACCCAGGGCTCCAGGATATTATACAGTACTCCATGTATGGCCATCCTCAGTGTCCATCAACCCCCATACGCCCACCCCTGCTGCCGACGACGTTACCGAAATAACGAGTGTCATCAATATACTACTCTAGTGTGTGAAGTGTGCATTGAACATCTCATCCATAATGCTAAGAATCACTGCAACCACCCGGAAGTCGGGGACCGCCCTCCACTCTAAACTCCCCAAGGCCCGAGGAGGCCGCCTACGACTGCTCCTCCTTCGTCGCTGAGTCAGAGTCCGAGCCAGCATCCCAATTCGGCATCCGGAGCTCCATCACCAAGGCCTCCCACGCCCGCGCCGCTTCCAGCACCCTATCGCTATGAGATCTATGGGCCTGCTGCAATCGAACAGAGCTCTCGCTGCCCGCCCACAGAAGCAATGCCGCTTGCCATCTAACATAGCTAGGGCCAGCCGCTGCCTTCCAGTGTGATGTAATTTCCCTCTTGGCCAAAATGAGTCCCAGATCCATAAACTTGCTAGTTATCTTATTTTTACTAGTGTGTGGGAACCAGTGTAACAGGCAAGCTCCCTTATCCAGAACAACCCGTCGCTCAGTTACCCCACAGAGCCACTTAGTTACCTCCTCCCAATATGTTCCCAGCTGAGGACAGTCCCACAGCATATGGCTCAGATCCGCGCCCTGCAGCCGGCACCGGGGGCAGACCGCAGTATTAATCCGAAAATACTGATTAATTTTAGCTGGCGTGAGGTATGCCCTATGTAACACGAACAATTGGATTAGCTGGAACCTGGCATTCCTGGTACTCTTCCATGCTCTTTTAAGGATCTGTAACCAGGCGGCGTCCGGGATCGCTTTGTCCAAGACTGCCACCCATTGCTCTCGCAGTTTTTGTAACGGGTTGAGCCCTTCGCCTAGCATCCATTTATACAGACAGGTGACCGCCTTATGCATGCCCGCTGCCATCACTACATATTGACATGCTCCACTTGTTGGCCGTTCGGAGAGGCCAGCACCCCAATGCTTCTGTATGGCAGCAATCAATGCCGCGTGCAACAGGAAATGGCCACGTGGAAGACCAAAGGTCTCCTGCAACGTACCATAGGATAACAGTACGCCCTCTGCATATAGGTCACCCACCATCTGCAGGCCCAGCTCTTCCCATTCCGCCGGGGCGGACCAATCACCACCGTGTGGCAACGCCGTGCACATGCCCAGGGGTATCTCAGGTGCGTTGGGACTCTGCACCCCAATTCTATTATGGAACTGTTTCCAACAATGCCTCAGGGTGCCCTCCACCATCGACAATTCAGCAGTCCTCAGTCGCTGCTGCAGGATCACGAATGACAAGACATGCCTCGGCACCTCCGGCACAGGCACCCCCTCCGGTCCCCGAAACTCTAGCGCCACCGCCGGAGTAAGAAACTGAAATTGCGCAGCCAGATAATACATTTCAAAATCCGGGGCGGCAAGGCCCCCTTCAGCTCTCGGCCGCATCAGTGTATCCAGCGCCACCCTACGGCATCCTGCACCCCAGATGAAGCTGCCCTCCGGGGAACGGAGTTGTCGGAAAAAAGCAACTGGTACCCGTATCGGGAGGGTCCGGAAAAAGTATAACAGACGAGGAACGCCACCATCTTCAGCAGCACTACACGACCTGCCACAGACAATGGTAGGGTCCCCCAAAACCTCATACTACCTCTCAGGCCTCTTATTGCTCTCCCAATGTTGCCCTCAAGGAGATCCTCCTGAGCGTGATACACCTTTGTTCCCAGATAGGGAAGGCACCTCGGCTCCCATGTCAGATCGGGCGGTAGTGTGGGCGGGTTGCATGTAGTAGTCACTGGAAAACCACAGGTGTTTGCCGAGTTAACCCGTAGTCCAGAGATGTCCCCGAAACGGTTAAGGAGGGTGCGCGCCCCATCCAGGGCCTCCCACGCATCTCCCAGAAACATCAGCAGGTTGTCTGCATAAAGCGAAATATAGTGCGCATGTCCTCGGAGTTGGAGTCCACGATATGCCCCCCCCCCCCCATTCTAGCGCGCGCTGCAAGCGGCTCTATCACAAGGGCAAACAACAGCGGGGAGAGCGTGCATCCCTGCCTAGTGCCCCGTCCCACCGGGTAGGAAGAAGAGACAACTCTACCGACACAAACCCTAGCTGTCGGCGACGAATACAGAATTGCAGCCCAGCGGACATACCCGGCTCCAAGCCCAAATGCCGCCATAACTGAGAACAGATAGGGCCATTCCAGACTGTCAAATGCCTTGGCAATGTCAACTGAAAGGACCATCGCTTGCCCCTCCATTTCACGGCCTCCATCCAATATTCCTATCAACCTACGTATGCTACTGGCAGTATTGCGTGTCGGGATAAAGCCAGCCTGATCTGGGTGCACCAACCGCGTCATAAAGGGAAGGAGTCTAGTGGCCAGCACCCGGCTCAGTATTTTATAGTCAGTGATGAGCATAGAGAGAGGCCTGTACGCAGCTGGGTCAGTCTGCGGGTTTCCTGGCTTGAGGAGCGGAACAATAATGGCCTCCCTAGTAGAAGCCAGTAATATTCCCGTCCGTCTAGCTTCCTGGTACATCACCAATAGTCTGGGGGCCTGGAGGTCAATATACATCAGGTAGAACTCAATAGGCAAACCATTGCTGCCCGGTGTTTTGTTGCATGCCATTTGCTTGATGGCGCATCAAATCTCAGCTACAGTAATATCCTGTCCAAGCTCCTCTGATTCCTCCTCCTCGAGTGGAGGCAACTCCAAGCCCTCCAGAAACGCCTGAGTATCCTCCTCGCCAGTCCGTAACTGGCTGGTGTAGAGACTCGCATAGAAGGATTGAAATCGGTCATTTATGAGACGTTGCTCATATTCCAACCTTTCCGAAGGGGAGGCCAGCGCCAAAATGGGTACGCATCGAGGAGCAGTGTCAGCCAGCCAAGCTAGTAGTGTTCCTACTTTGTCGCGCTCCGCATGCGCGTGAGCCAAGAAAGCTCTGTGGTCAAAGCGCCTGAGGTGCTCCACCCCCACCGCTACCACCTCCTTCCGGGCCAGTACTTCGTCGCGCGTCCCAGAGCCATCCAAATGAGCCCTCTCAGCTTCACGAAGGGCCAGTTCGCCCGTCTCAATTTCCTGCAATAGCAGCTTCCTAACTCCCACCCACTTGGCGATACAGATCCCGCAGACCACCACTTTGAAGACATCCCATTCCAGGGCCACCGTCGTAGCAAAGCCTGCATTCTCTGCAAAGTAGTGTTCTACCCCATCTCCCAACTCTGCGCGGCAGACCTGATCCTCCAACATCTCTGGACGCAATCTCCAAGTCGGGACCCTGGGGCGCGCCGCCACCCAGCAGAAGTTTACCAATAGCGGATTATGATCAGATATGGTGCGCGTTAGATACTCGCTACTAGCCGCCAGTGATGCCAGGCCGGTACTACATAAAATGGCGTCCAATCGAACGTGCAGGTCGTGCAAGGCCGAGTAATAGGAGTAGTCTCTATCGGTCGGATGCTGCGCTCGCCAAACGTCAACGAGTCCCCAATTGTCTTGCGGGTGGGCTCGAGCTCTAGCCAAATTATTGATCGGGCCGTGGGCAGTGGAGGATGAGATCTGTCCGTGGTAACATCGACCACCGAGTTAAAATCTCCCCCCATCAATACTGGTGTCGTGAAATAATCTGCGAGGGCAGAAGACAAAGTCTCCAGGAAGGACGCCTGTTCTACGTTAGGAGCATAGACAGAGCAGAGGGTCACCTCGCGCCAAAAGAGGCGACCTCTAACTGCGACGTAGCGGCCATCAGGGTCTATCAGTTGGTCTAACACATGAAAGGGGTCCCCAGCCCTAACCCAGATCAGAACCCCCCATGCAAAGGCTGAGTAAGTGGTGTAATAAAGCTGTCCTCGCCATCTGCGCTGCAGAGCAAGCCCCTCAGTCTTAGTCAAATGTGTCTCTTGTAAGAAAGCCACCTGTGTGCTCCTGCGGACCAAATAGGGGTGGACCTTATATCTACGCTGCATGGAGTGCAATCCCCGAACATTCCAGGTTATACATTACACATCAGGTGATGGACCCATAACAATAATGCGAAAACCACTCAAAGCAGCTCCCCCCTCCGGCTGCAAGGTGGCGGTATCAGCACACAAATACACAACACTCGTTAGTACCACTTTCTCGGTCAAGCTCACCAGCAGGCAATGTCCCTCAAACAAACTAATTCCATCACCTAACAATCCCGCCCCACCCAGTACATCTTCCTCCCCCCCAGGAACAGGCACCAACATAGTGAATCCCATCCAAACTACCCCAACTGTGTGCCTCGTGCAAAGCTAAGGCAAACTAACTAGTACCATCAGGTGGGGGTTGGATAGAGCCTAGGAAACGACCTACAATAAACCAAAGCGCAACCAGTACCCGCCCTCAAATCCCCCCAAAAAAGCAATACCTCCCAGATCCCCCCAGAGCCCCCGCAATCTCAGCGCCACCCCAACCCTAGACCCCTCCGATCCAGTCACCCAGCCCCGTGTCTCCAATGCAGCACTATAACCCCCATTCAAAAGAGAAAACAATAACTGCAGCACAGCATTCTAGGGCAGAACTCCCAGTACCACAGCCAGCACAATATCTACTCATCCAGCAGTCCATCCGCCGTCCCAGGAGTGACCGTTGGTAAGCGTAGATCGTCCGACACAGAGAACTCCGCCTCTGATCGGCCCTTGTCACTGCCAAGTTCTGATGCCTCTGGTGTGGTCTTCAGCACGTTCTCCGGAGATCGCCGTCACCGCTTCTAGAGCACCCCTACGCTCCATGGCCGTCTGTGAGGTCGATGGTTTCCGCAGGCCCCGCCTGCGGCGGCGCAACCGTCGTGATCTGCGAGGTTGAGATTCTCCAGCCAGCTCCCTTGCCTCCACGTCCTGGCCATCCTTTCCTGCTCTGTAAGATTCCAGCCAATCCCATGCATCTTCCGGCGTGTCCTGGAAGGGAGTCTTTCCGTCAAGTGTAATGCGCAACTTGGCTGGGAAGAACAGGGAGTACTGAATCCCTTCCGCTCGCAATTCCTTCTTGACAGCTTGGAAGGACATGCGGCGCCGCTGCGTGTCGAACAAGTAGTCCGGGAAGAGAGTAACACTACTGTTGTCCACTTGGAAAGGGCCATTGTTACGGGCCCTCCGAAGAAGCAAGTCGCGGTCCCGAAAGTGTAGCAGTCGCGCCATTACCGGCCGCGGGGGACCCCCCTGCAATGGCGGCTTAGCCGGGACTTGATGCGCCCGCTCCAAGGTGTAAAAGCTCGAGAGCCCCTTAGAGGCCACTACAGTCTGAAGCCAAGTTTCCAAGTAGCTCACCATGTCCGATCCCTCAATTTTCTCCGGCAGCCCCACCACACGGATGTTATTGCGTCTGTTTCTGCCTTCCGCTTCCTCAGCTCGCCGCTCCAGCACAGTGAGACGGTCCAGGACGCCCGCCATTGTCGCAGATATCGCAGTCTGCGTAGGACCAATCTCCTGAAGCGTAGCTTCGGTCTGCTTTACCCGGTCAGCAAGTTTCGAGTGGTCTGCTCGCAACAAACCCAGCCCGGTTGCAACCTGCGCAATGTCCTGCTGGAGGGCAACTCGGGAGTCCGCTATGGCCGCCAGGATTTTATCCAGTTTGGATCCCCGGGTCTCGTGGCAAATCCTGTTCACCCCTATTCTCCTGAGGGGGGTAGTCGGTGTCTGACGGTGGTGGGTCTTCTTCCTTCCGTGCCCGAGGTTTGCCCATGGTTGCGGCCGTTAGCGCACTCCAATCCTGCGTTGCGGGGCCCCAACCGCCGATCAACCTAGACTAGTGGGCAGTACCTTCCACACTCCGAATAGGCCCAAATGGCCGCCCCTCGCTTCACCGGCATCACCCAGGAAAAGCCCCAGCCTTAGTGTGCCATCCAGTGAGGGCGATGCGTGGACGTAGAGGTTCCACCGTGGGGGGGCGTCAGGTCTCTTAGCTCGCCGCAGCTCTCTTAAGGCACCTCTCGGTGCACTCCAGGCCATGGTGGCCCGACTCCTCGCGGTCCTGTATTAGAGGGCAATCCCAGATCCGCCGCTCATCACCGCGTTGCTGCGCCCAATCCTCGGCCCCAAGTCCGGTCAGCCGCCTCGCCGCAGCTTCCTTATGGTCGCACTCCGGGGTGTCAGGCGCCCAGCGATGTGCTACCAGGCCGCCGCCCGCACCCCTGCCCAGTTACTCCATGCAGGGAGGGCGGCGCCAGTCCAGTCACCACTGCCCAGTCAGTGCAGCCCGGGGCCACTCGCAGCCGTTCTAAGCGGCACGGCCATCGATCTCCAGGGCCCACCAAGGCGATTCTGTCCCCAGTCTGCAGTTCACAGCGGCGAGCAGGGGGGGCAAGGGGAAGAAAGCCCAAACACTGCCAATTTGCTGTCTCTCGCGGGGGCCCCAGACACAGTTTCCCCTGCAGGGTCCAGCCACCACCCGTCCGGTCCTCAGGCTGGGCGCCCCTCCCGCACTGTCCCGACTCCTCGCAGGGCCCGCCGCGATTCCGTTGGGCCGAGCAACTGGTCCTGGTCTTCCCCTGGCCGTGGCGCTCACTGCACCCGCTCACCGCAGTCTGGGGCTCTCCGCCGTCCAGCAGCGCCACCGCAGTCTTCCTCGGGGCGTTGCGCCTCGGTCAGCAGCGCGTCCCCCGCCGCAGCTCCCTGTTCCCTATCGCGGCCGTCAGTGCCGGCCCCAGCACCTGGAGTAGGCTGTGGGGTCCGGCGCCATCTTGAAGCCTCCAGCGGCCGGCACCCCCGTTCGGGCCAGCAGCCTCCGCCGCCGTTGCAGGTCTGCAATCGGGCAAATCTCGCCGCTCATCACCTCCGGGTCGCCCCTCGCTCAAGTGGCTCTGTCTGGGGGTCTGAGAGACGCCGAAAGCAGGATAATATGGAGGATCGGGCATGGAGCTCAGTGCTCACGCAGCCTGTCCCATCGACTCCCAAGCCAAGTCCCATGAGGAGGATTCCATTGTGATAAATATTAACAGTGGCTGCAGCATTGAAAAATGTGAAAGGTAGGATAGATAGCATGAATCTGTGAGCTGTTTTCTTCATTGAAGGGACTTTAAATAGGGCAAGAAAGGCTTTTCTCCAATGAGCTCTTCTTCTGGTGAAAAAGATGGGATTTTAATAAATTATGTTTGTATCATTTTTCTACTTTTTTGTGAGATTTGGAGGGTAGGTGATGGAGAAAGTGACATTCCCGGTGTGGTCCATAATGTGGGTAAGTATTCGAAAAACACTGAGGGTAAACAAGAATGGAAAAAGTACAAAAAGTGACTATGCAGTATGCTGCTCACCTTAGGGGGAAAGGGTAGCCTGTCCAAGATGGCTGCACAGTTAGTTAACTAGTGCTGTTGGAGGAGTCCTCTGTCTATTTTCGTTGGAGGACATCATGGGAGTCCTCTGTCTATTTCCATTGGCGGACATCAAGGGAGTCCTCTGTCTATTTTTATTGGAGGGCATCAAGGGAGTCCTCTTTCTCTTTTCAGTGGAGGACATCAAGAGAAGTAGTCCTTTTTCTGTGATGACCATAATGAGGCCATTTTCTATATTATCAAAGGATTTTCACTCAAGGATTGATATGCAAAGAATAAACCAACCAGCTAAGCAATGATGAACATCCTTCCCCAGAGTGAAATAGATTAGGATGTGAGAGCGGAGTGTCTTTGATAAAGCCCAGACTGAACTATAGACCTCTGTCGAGCTCAGCCATGAGCTCCCATATCATCAGCCCTCAGAGCTAAACTGTATATGCCTCCCTCAGTAAACGGGGTGGGGGTCGATCAGGGGGCTGAACATAAATCAAAAAGGAGAATGAGGTTCGAGATGCGGTGTATGAAGGCGGGGGAGACGCCGGGCATCTGTATCTTAGTGTGATGCTATCGAAGGTACCGGAGATTCCTCTTCGACATCTCCCACCCACATCGACCCCTCTGCCCCTGCCAGGGAGGCCTACCGAGCCTCCGCTCCACTCCGCTCCAACGTAGGCAAAAGCAAGCCCTGCAATCCGTAGTGTAGTTTTCAATCCTCACGAGCCGTATGGACCATCAGGAATCGTGTTATGTTATGTTATTATAGGTCTTCTATAGCGCACGGCTACTCCAAGGAGTGTCCCGGTGCTTTTTGCTACCAGACCTAGGAAAAAACAGACAAAACATAACAGTGAAAAAAGATAAAAGCAGTCACAAAACCTAAAACAGGGCAGAAAGTCTCTAACAGGTAAAGAGCCACGTCTTTAAACCCTTCCTGAAGGCAAGTAAGTTAGGCGTGGAATGCAAGGTCAGAGGTAAAGAGTTCCACAGCTGAGGGGCCAACAGCCTAAATGACCGTCCTCCGATGCGGGCTTTTTTTATTCGGGGGACTACCGCAAGCTCAAGGGACTCCGATCTCAAGGATCGTGCCGGAAGGTAAAAAGCCAGCCTCCTTTGCAAGTATTGAGCTCCCGTGGCATGCAGAGCTTTGTGGACCAGCGTCATAGCATTGAATATTATCCGCTTCCGGATGGGGAGCCAATGTAGAGCTTGCAGTAGACTCGAGGCACTAGCTCGCCTATGCAGGCCAAAGATGGCTCGAGCGGCAGCATTCTGGGCCACCTGCAGGCGTTGTAGGAGGTACTCCGGGAGGCCAAGGTATAAGATGTGAGCATAATCCAATCTTGATCCAATGAGGGCCTGAACAATTGTTCTCCTGCGTTCCTCCGAAAGTAACGGAAAGAACTTCCGGAGCATCCTGAGGATGCCAAAACATGTTCCTGTAAGAGCCAGCACCTGGGATTTGAGCGTCAGCCCGTTGTCGATTTTAATTCCCAGGTTCTTGGCTAACTGGGATGAATGGGCTGGGGGGAACATGTCGGCGCGCCACCACCTCTGCCAATCCGGATCAGATGGACATCCGAAAAAAAGTATCTCAGATTTGTCTGAGTTGCACTTGAGGCAGTTCAGTTGGAACCAATTAAAAACAGCCCCAAGGCACTCCCGGATACTTTCGCCATCAAATTCTTCACCCTTCCGGCAGGTAAAGAGAAGCTGGGTGTCATCGGCATAGGAAACGATCTGGGCCCGAAGGACTCCACCAATGTCGCCAAAGGGGTCATAAAGATGTTAAATAGAGTTGGGCTCAATACAGAGCCCTGAGGAACTCCGACTCCCAAAGGCGACATTTCAGCGGATCCAGGGGAGGCCCAGACCGTTTGTCGGCGGTTGGCTAGAAAGGAACGAAACCAACTGAGCACCGTCCCCCTCAGACCGATGTCATGAAGTCTTACGAGGAGATCCTCATGGGGGACGGTGTCAAAGGCTGCCGACAGGTCTAACATGACTAGCATCACCCTGCCTCCGACATCCAGCGTCTCCTTAACGACCTCCGAAACCTCCAAAAGCGCTGTTTCTGTGCTTAAATTGGGGCGGAAGCCTGATTGAGAAGCGTGCAGTAGCTCATTGGACTCCAAAAAATTGGAGGGCACACCGTGTACATGCTTCTCAAGGATTTTAGTAAGTGCCGGAAGGAGCGAGATGGGCCTGTAATCGGCAGGGACTTCTGGGGCAAGGCTCGGTTTTTTAAGAAGAGGGATAACCATAGCCTGTTTCCATGACTGCGGAATAGCCCCCTGACTCAGAGAGAGATTCAGGATAGGGTTGGCTAGAGGGTTTACAATAGCTGCCATTTTAGCAAAAAATTTGGCCGGGCAGGGGTCACGAAGCCTGCTGCTGTCGCTGTTATTGTTGATTCCGAAGAGGGGGTGGGGGCGTAAGGGAAGCACAGCCAACGAGACCGCAACTGCAGACGGCATCCGACCAGCGGAGGTGCCAGCGGGTCGGCGAGTCATATCCACCTTGCACCCTTAAGAGCAAACATCTCAATCTGAACTGACATGGGCAGACATCTTACCCTCCTTTCATACTAGCACACTTACAAATGCACACTACTCATCTTTGAACTCAAGTGAGCTCATTACTTAACCTTTGCTCGTATAAGCACACCATTCATCCCGCACTCGTGAGCACATCACTCATCTTGCATTCATGAGAAGTCACATGCAAACACCTATTATGCAGCACCCACACAATTTCAACACTTTGTTCGCACAGCCATGCCACTCACCCTGCACTCACAGGCTATACCACTCACCCTGCACTCACAGGCCATACCGCTCATCCTGCACTCTCTCACAGCGGAACACATCTTACCTTGCACTTATCAGGCACATCTCTCACATGCACTCACACAGGCCTGCCTGAGGTGCGGTCTCCATCACAGCTCCAAGCGGAGCCACTGGACTTTCTCAAGGTTTTTCTTTTTTTTATTTCAAAAATGTTTTATTTAGAAGATTTTCTAATACAGTACAGTAGTAATGCAGGGGGATACTTACAGCGGGGAGTTCTTGGCATCTTTCTGGTTACATGGTTGCCCAAGTATACATAGTTATAGGCTGATTTGCCCCTGGAGGAGGTGAAAGAAAGAGAGAAAGGTGGGGAGGGGGGGGGGGGGAGAGTAGTGGTTCTTAGCCGTGTGTAAGGGTTTACGGGGGCTTGTGTGACCCCAGGTGTGCATCTAGGGCCGTCCACATCTCATTCTTAGCATTGTGGCTAGGCGAGAGTTTCCCAGTGATGTTGTCTGCTCCTCTGAGGAAGGTGACCCAGTTTATCCAACTCTTGAATGTTCCTTTGGCTGTGTTTTTCCATTTCGCTTATATGGTTTTTACTGCTGCGTCGAGTAGGATGTCTACTAGGTCTCTCTCTTCCTTGCTTTCTAAGTCTGGTGCCATGAATGCGGTGGCTAGCCCTACGAAGCCTGGTTGTATGCTTCTCCCTACGACAGTGCTGATAAGGTTGCTCACTCTTATCCAGAACGTCCTGACCTTGAGGCATTCGAAGATGAGGTGCTCTAGGCTTCCCGTCTCCCTTTGGCAGTTCCAGCATGTGTCACTGTCTCTTATACCTGCTTTTTCAAGTTTGGCAGGAGTCCAGAAGGCTCTGTGTAAGAGCCAGTATTTAGTCTGTGCGAGTTGTGTCATGACTTTATTTGTTGTGGCGGACCTCCATAGCCTACCCTTTTCTTCCTCACTGAGATGTCTTGCGTACAGTGTCTCCCAGGAGTTTGTTGTTTTTGCATTCAATGTAGATGTTTTGGGGCTCAGGAGTTTGTAGATCTGCGTTGTCTGGTGTCCAACCTTGTTGAGGTTGCTCATGTACTGTATGATGGTGAGCGTTCCCTTGTTTAGGTTTGCCTTGGTAATGGCTGTTCTTATTTTGAGGAACGTGTATAGTTCTACGTCCGGTAGGTTGTGTGTCTGTTTGAGGTTCTGGAACGTGAGTGGGGAGTGTTTTTTTCCAGTTTCGCTGGGGTGGTAATCCCCCTTTTGGTCCAGGCCTCGTTGCACATCATTTTCCCTTTGTATTGTACTCTTGTATTAAACCAGATTGATTCCCAATTGGTTCCTCTGATCCGTTGTCCCATTTGCTTGTCTACTCTTAGCAGGGCTGTTTTGGTGTGTTTGGTGATGGGGTCGTGTCTGGCGGGGTGTTTGTTCACTGTGAGCATTGCTATTGGGTTTAGCCCCCCCAGGATGTTCCTTTTGAGTATTAGCCACTCTGGTATATAGTCCTGGGTGTTGGTAATCCAGAACATTCCTTGTTTAGCTAGTCAGGCAGTCTGGAAGTTTTTAAAGTTCATAATATTCAGTCCCCCAAGTTCTTTTTGAGCCTCAGTTTCTGTGGGCTGATTGTAGGTTTCTTGACTTTCTATATTAACCTGTTTATCAGTTTGTCAAGCTTTTTGTGGAAGTCTTCTACACGCTGAGCGTGTAATTGATAGCTGGTGTCACCATCATCTTAATTGTCTCCACTCTACCCCACCAGCTGATGTATTTGGGGGACCGTAGGCCTAGTCTTTCCTTTATTTTCTTTAGGGTAGCTTCTTCGTTATGCTCCAGGGTTGCTTTGAGGTCTCTACCGAAGAGTAGGCCCAGGTATTTAAGGGGTTTTGTTTGCCAGGCTAGGCCTGAGTTACCTAGTACCGCTCTTGTTGTGTGCACGTTCATGGGTTTACACTCTGACTTGTCCCTGTTTAGTTTGTAGCCTGAGGCTCTTGCGTACTCCTCTATGGAATTCATCAGTGCCGCGATGGATGTGGTTGGGTCCTGCGTCGTGATTAGCACATCGTCTGCATACGCTGCCAGTTTCACTGTCTTGCTCTTGATTTGGACACCCGCTATATCTGGGTTCACCCTTATCATTATTAGCAGCGGTTCTAGCGCTAGTAGGATGAGGCCTGGAGATGCTTCAAACAATTCTACCAGGAGCTATACAGCGCTGACAGGAACCTAGCTGCCGACGGGGGAGCGGAACTACTGAGCAGAATTACACTACCAACACTGACAGAGACCCAGAAAGAAGCACTAGAAGGAGACATCACAGACACAGAGATAGACACAGCAATAGCAACTCTCAAAGCAAATGAGGCACCAGCGGCGTTCTACAAGAAATTCCTCGAACAACTAAAACCCACCCTGGCGGAAGTGTTCACCCACTGCATCCGCGAAGGTCGCATGACGGACTCCATGGCGGAAGCCAACATCATTGTGATCCCAAAAGAAGGGAAGGACCCCCAGCACCCGCAGAACTACGGACCAGTATCACTCATCAATGTAGACTTTCTCAAGGTTTGTGATGTTTTGGAAGCAGGCTCATTCCCAGCCCAATGATACTACTCTGGGGCTCACAGGTCTCGTCCGCAGGCAGCCAATCTCCAGGTTGCCCCTGTTGCACAGCCCTGGATCTTTCTACAGCCTCATGGTAGGGTAAGTGCACTGGAGAGATCCTGTCCAATGAGAGCCTTGCCTTGAGCACAGGCAGCACAGTAACGATGAAAGACACTCCAAAATCTATTAAAACAAGATTGACAGAAGTTATGGCCACAGAGTGTTAAAGGCGAGCATGTAGAGGTTTAAAACGACAGCAGCCAGTCACTGTGAATCTGAACCTGGAGTTGCAGTTCCATTGCCTTTTAGAAGGCATTTGAAAATTGATATAAGCATGATTGAAGCACCCACTTTTTAGGAGGGTCAGATTACCCTACTGACCAGGGCCATAAAAAGCTAGCCCTTCCACTTCAAGATGGCGTCCATCACTGCTTCTATCAAATCAGTTATGGAATTAACTGACATGCTGACAGTGTTCCTTAACTTTGTACTGATGCACTTTAGTAAATGTACACAATCAAGAGGTCATAACTCCTAGGTTGATTACACTGTTGCTGCTAGGCCAATTTTTCACAGCACAGTTGAGGGTATTTTCCTTGAAAGCTGTTATGTCATTGTATTTGAAGCCGTTGGCCATGTTAGGTGGGGAAACACCCCTTCTGAGCCAAGAAGAGTGCAATATGTATCTTTTTCAGCACACAAATTCTCCCAATAAATTCTATACTCAAGGTAACATGTGGGCGGAGCCAAAGTCCCTCTCTCAGTAGAACTTTTGAAAGCTCTTTTTCTGTTGTCAAATACGTTCAGTGACAGATGCACTGCCAAGTCAGAGCAAAATATACTAGTTTACACACGCAGGACTTTTGCTCGAGGCAGGAAAGTTTAGCTAATTTTGGCTCTACCGTTGCAATACGTACTTCACACAAGAGCTTCTTAATGGTAGATTCGTCATTAGTCTTCAACATATACCTGAAGGTGAGGTCAAGTGGAATTAAAGGCAGTAGAGATCTTAAACCATAATGCATTTTTTAATATAGCTTTACCTGTTCTTGCCTAACATAAGTACACGAAGAGCTCTCAACCCCGAAAGGCCACAGATTTCCTCAATCTGGTTGTCATATAAGTCCAAGAAGATAAGACGCTGAAGATTCGAAAGATTCTGGATCCGACTAATGAAATTATGTTGCAAATTTAACAGATGAAGCTGCTCCTCGCCCTCAATAATTGGGCACATAGTCAAATTTTGTCTAAAAACATAGAAAATACTTTTTTAGGCAAATACAGCAAGTAACCACTGCTCTCCATGCTGAACATTTTCAATGACACAAAAATCATTTCATAGCAATACATTTCATATATACACACCAATGTGAAACTGCACTATAAATGTTAAAACACACCAAACCATATAGAGAATATTAAACACAGCTTGGCAGTCGACGGAAGAGATCAAGGAACAGTAACACATCAGAGATTTATACTAACTTTTTTGCTGTAGGAACATTTTGCTATTCACCTAAAAATATTTACAATACAGCAAGTAAAGGTTGCCAGCTACAAAAAAAGTGCTAAGCAAAGATTAAACCCAACCGCACATAGGTAAAAATACGTATGCTCACATAGTGTAAGAAAAATCTATTTTGGCATCACAGTTATTTATTGTTTCTAATAGTGTGCAATACGAAAATATACGGCACTGCATTACATGAACTGCGGCCCTTGAGTCTTAGGATACTGAAGCGGATCTTAGGCCCCTTCATAATACTAAGAGCCTGCATCCGTGTGATGGATATAGAGATCCAACCCCTGCCCAAATAAAGACTAATGAATCCGTTACTTCCTGGTAATCTTCGTTACCCTGAATATTATCTAGTTATTTATAGAGTGCAGGCCTACCCCAGCTGGGTTTCCCAGTGCTTGTAGAGATAAATAGTACCATGACCATAGATCTAGAAGATCCAGGTCTTAAGCATCTTCCTAAACATGCCATAAGAGTTCCAGAGGCAAAGAGAGAGGGGCATTTAGTTTCACAGCTTAGGTCCCAAAACATGAAGGACCGTCCACCCTGTCATGTCAACCTGTCTTTTGGAATAGTGGCTAGAATAATTTCCAGTGACCAGAGTGTTCGCTTAGGGACATAAGTGCAGATCACAGAGTTAATATATGCAGGCCCAGTTTTGAACTGAAACTGAGGCACTGCGAGGAATATGGCAAAGCAAATGTGCCACAGCATTCTGAGCTGTTTGCAATGGCTTTATGCTGGCGTTCATGGCACCCAGACATAGCACATTGCCACTGTCCAGCCTGGAAATTACCAAGGCCTGCATAATAGGTTTTTGGGACTTGGGAGGTAAGAGCCACAATATTTTTCTCAAACAACTTAGGAGACCGAAGCAGCAAAGAGTGACCTTTGTGATTTACTGCTCCATGGCCAATCTAAAGCCCAAATTTCTATCCGCCTGCTTAGGGGTAGCGCAGTTTCATAATTCCTCCGGCCAGCAATGGGGGACCCATAGCAAGGGTCAGCTACCCAGAACCAGCACTTCTGTCTTGCTTCTGTTTCAAACAATTAAGGCTCATCCACTCTGCCACATAGTTGAAGCAGTGTACCAAATTCTAGAGAAGAGAAGGATATAACAGTTTGAGTGTCATCAAGAATATATCAATGATCCATCATTTACCACTATTTCTGTCAGAGGGTGGACATAGATGGTAAACAAAGTAGGACTCAGTGAGGAGCCTAGAGGGACTCCTTGCAGTAGCTAGGATTCTGAAGAACTGCATGCTTGAGTAATAACCTGAAAAGAGTGTTCTTTCAGGAGGGAATGTAGCTAGGTATGAGTTGTGCCTTGAATGGCAACATCTGCTAATTGCTTAAGATGCACCCGATGGCAAACAATGTTAGACAGGGCACATAAATCGTAAGAGAATAAGGGCCACGGTATCTCCTTTATCTAGCTCCTGCCTCAGGTGTTCTGTGAAACTTAACAGATCGGAGTCAGTAGAGTACTATGTTCCAGGCCAAATCCAAACTGGGAGGAGTGCAGCACGTTGTGAGATCCCAAATGAGCCGACAGCTGGATAGCAATGTGCTTCTCAACAGTCTTAGCAAAAAGAGGTAGCAAAGAAACAGGGCAATAGTTGTCCCAGTTCGATGTCTCTAGATTTGTTTTTTTAAGTAGCGGGAGGACTAAGGCATCTTTCTATTCTCTCAGAACTGTGCCTCACAACAAAGAAACGTTCAGTAGGTTGATTAGAATAGGACCCGGAACGTCACTCACTATCTTTAAATGAACCAGAGGCAAATGATTTGAAGGGGCACCTGATTTATTTGCTTTAAATAAGGACAAACACGAAGTGGTCTCTAGCAACTGAAACAGAGTGAACTTATTGTGAGGGTCAATGGTTCCAAACGTAGCGTCTGGTAGAGTATCTGATTGTTCAAAAGTAGAATATATTGTGTCTTTTTTATTTCAGAAAAACTCTGCCTAGCCGTTGTTATCTTTTTGCAAAAGAGTGGGATGTGGTGCTACGTTTCCCAGATCAAGTAAAGATTATCTGATCAGAAAAATGTCTTTAGGGGCAATGCTCACACTTGAAGTTTTAGCAGAGTAATACATAGCTCGTGCAGACCTACAAGCTTTGTGGTAAATTATAAAGACTTCCCTTAGCCTCTGTTTATCTCCACCAGACACGTTCCAATCTTTTACACTTTTTCTTTAAGTCTAGTACCTCATTTGTGAAGTAGAGGGTGGGAGGGCGTAACTTTCCTTCTGGGCTGTATGAGAAGTACTAAATCAAGGTTGGAGTTGAATCCAATGGTCTACCTCAGAATTACGGGAGTCCATGGATCCCTTCAATTTACGTAGAGTTATGGAGCTGATAACAAAACTGCATAGCGTTAAGCTTCGCCCCGTATCTGAAAAGGCAGGGAGCAGCCAGATTTCCTTTGTCCAGCTCTACATCCGTAATTAACAAGCATTTACAATGCAATGGTTTCAGCATTATTAAAAATAGAGCTATTGGCATTGCTCATAACATTTTTTTTTTTTTTTTTTTTTTAAGTCATAAAGAAATGGCATTGTCATTTACATTGCCAATAGCTTAATCGTTAAATAAATGGCATTGTCATTTACAATGCCAATAGCTTACTCGCTTGCAAATGCATGACCTATTGCATTTACACCCACACAGAGCCACACACACAAAGCCACCCACACACACATACAGAGCCACCCACACAGTCATTCACATACAGCCACCTACACAGAGCCACCCTCACACAGACAGAGCCACCCACACATAGAGCCACCTACAAAAAAAGCTATCCACCCAGAGCCACACACACACACAGAGCCACACACACACACACAGAGCCACACACACACACACAGAGCCACACACATACACACACACAGACAGAGCCACACACACACAGAGCCCCACACACACACACAGAGCCACACACACACACAGAGCCACTCACACACACAGAGCCACTCACACACACAGAGCCACTCACACACAGAGCCACATGCTAACTTTACATGACCACGCCGATAAAAGCACTGGACACATCTCTCTCCCACTGGAAAGTTACTCGGGGACGAGCGACGCTGCAGTAAGTTTACTGACACACAGCAGCTACCGGGCAGATGGTGAACAAATACATTGGCACCGGAGGTGCGGGATAAACCTTTTCTCAGCCAAGCATGTGCCACATTTTTGGATACTCACGTCTCTGATGTGGGAGAGATGTTTCCACTCCTTGTCCGTTGGGCTCCTAAATGCCTTTGTATGCATTTGTCCAAGCAGCGAGGTTCAAAACGAAAACAGAAGGCAACTGGAAACAGTGCGGGTCTAAGGTGCTGTCCATGAACTCAGATGTGTGCAGGCTCCCCCGGACGGTGCTCGGCGCTCCTCATTTCCGGTGTGTGGGAGTGGGGGTACTGCAGGTGATATCCCAAAAGGGCTCGGCAGTCAGATGGGCAGACGGATGTCTTGGGTTTTATCCCTTGACAGGCTATGCTGTCCCCAGCAGATAGGTGAAGGCAGTGGTGGAGAGGGCTGTCTCGTGCAGTGCTTCAAGGAGAGGTGACTGCAGTGGTAGAGAGGGCTGACTCGTGCAGTGCTTCAAGGAGAGGTGACTGCACTGGTAGAGAGGGTTGTCTCGTGCAGTGCTTCAAGGAGAGGTGACTGTAGTAGTAGAGAGGGCTGTCTCGTGCAGTGCTTTACGGAGAGGTGACTCTGCTGTGGTGGTGAGGACTGTCCCTTGCAGTGCTTCACAGATAGGTGACTGCAGTGGTGGAGAGGGCTGTCCCGTGCAGTGTTTCACCGAGAGGTGACTTCAGTGGTGGAGAGGGCTGTCTCCTGCAGTGCTTCACAGAAGGTGATCCTGCAGGGGTGGCGAGGGCTGTCCCATGCAGTGCTTCACGGAGATGTAACTGCATGCAGTGCTAGCGGGGTATCCAGTGCAGTGCCTACCAGAGTGGTGACCTAGGCAGTATGTGACAGAGTGGCATCCCCTGGTGCACGACTCCTCTTCAGTGCGCCATAGAGCGTCAACAGCACCTTCTTCACAGAGAGGTGCAGCTGGCAGGGCTCCAGAGAGTCGTGAACCTGGCAGTGATTCTGAGAGAGTGGAGCCTCGAGCTGCGCTTCTCCTATTCAGCGCATTACCAGAGGGGTGTCACAAGCGCTGCTTCACGGAGAGATGACCCTGAAAGGAAGAAGGGTCCCACTGGCAGCTCTTCACTGAGATGAACCTGGCAGAGGGAATCGGGTTTCCACTGCAGCGCCCCACAGATGCGAACCTGGCAGCGCAGGGGGGAGGGGGCAGACGCTGCTCCACTGAGAGGCAACCCTGGCAGTCACAGACACAGATGTCCCAGGCTCCCCTTCATCCCCCGAGGAGGGTCCCAGTAAGTGCTTCAAAGAAAGGTGGCCACGGGGGTGCAAGCAGGGCTTGCTAGATGGACGTTCAGGAAGTAATTATTCCAGGTAAATAGAGATTGTAAAAGAGGCTCTCCCATGCAGTCCTTTTCAGAGTGGTAATCCTGGCCGGGATTACAGTCACGAGCACTTCTTCTTTCAGTCCGGGTTCGATAGAAGAGTTGCACTCTACCAGACAGCGCTTCGCAGACACAGACGGTACTTCTATCAGGCAGTGTCTCTCAGAGGAGTGAACCAGGCGGTACTTCTATCAGGCAGTGTCTCTCAAAGGAGTGAACCAGGCTGTGTCTCTCAGAGGAGTGAACCAGGCCCGACTCTTTGCGCTATGCTCTGGCTCAGAAGAGGGGGCCCCATGGTTCAGTGCTGGTGTAGCCGGCTCTGAGGATGACACAAACCTGAGATGCCGCTGGTGGGGCGCCCCGCAGCGGTACCGGCATGAGTGGACGTGGGAGAGCCGGGTCCAGTGGGAGTCCCTCGGCGCCTCTTGCTACAGACCTGAGATGCCGCCGGTGGGGCGCCCCGCAGCGGTACCGGCGTGAGTGGACGTGGGAGAGCCGTGTTCAGTGGGAGTCCCTCGGCGCCTCTTGCTGGAAGGGAGAGCCGCCGCTGCAGCTCTCCCCGGAGCTGGGTGTTAAATTTCAGCGCTTCCTAAACTTCTGCTGACGTCACCACTGGCCGCCACACCTAGGGAGCCGGAGGAGCCGCAGCAGCCGGGCCGGCCTATGGGGTGCTGTGCAGCCGGTTGCCACGAAGCCTTCCCCGGAGTGGTCCCACTCCTCTCACTGGTAGCTCTGCCTGTGATTGCCTCCAGCCGCTGCCCAGCTGTCAGATCGGCTTCTCATGCCACTCCCCCTTCTCCTGGTCAGCCCTGCTGCTTCAAAACGAAAAGCAACCAATCTGATTTACATCTGATAATTAATCAAACCAACAAGGCCTCATGTTGGTGGTCGCGCAGGTCCCCAGCCTGGAAGCAGAGCTCCGAGGTTTTCTTTTCCAGGGTGACGGGGAGTGTAAAGGCAGCGCCGCCATTTTCGCATTCGGGGGGCGAGTTTTTTGTGGAGTGACGGATGACGTCACGGTGAGAAAGAACACAAAAAACACACACCCCGAATCCGAAAAAGACGGGCTTAAAGGAAGTGACGCCCCTCTCCTCCAATGGCTGGCCAGCATTTACGAGGCCAGCCAATGGAGAAGAGGGGCGGGTTCAAGCCCCCTAACTAAGAAACATTAAATCTCGGAGCTCTGCCCACACTGCTACGCAGTGCAACGCAGTCCTCGACCTAAAGAGGGAATGACCAACTGGTCAGATCAGGTCCGAAAGAGCGTAGATTAAACAGACAGGCCAGGTAGGTAGGTTGGAAAATACCAATTCTAATAAGTGGCCTTCAATGTGGGTGAGTTCTCGGACAAGAAGTTGGAGAATCAGGGCTTTACAATCTCCAAACACTGAGCTAACAATGTTAAAATTAGCATTCTCAAAATGAATGTTAACATTTTCTAAACAGTATAATTCACACATTTAAGAATGTAAAGGAAGGAATGTTTTCTTACCTGTAAATCACTTTCGCTCGCAGGGGTATTTCCATGAAAACCAGCGCCATAATAAAACATCACTTGTTCATTTTTTAGTAATTTTTCAGTTATTGAGGCAAATGATGAATGCGACACACGCTGCTTTAGATATCATTTAAGACCGGCCGCTTCTAGATTTACCTGATAAGCGGAGCATGTTCTATACTTACCGGATAAGTGGAGCATGAGCATTTGTTAATTATTAAATCAAAGTTGAACGCGACACACACTGCGTTATATAACACTAAAGAAGCACAGCTTCTTTATTTACCTGATAAGCAGAGCCTCACATATGCATTTATTTGTTCATCATTGAGGCGAACGACGAACGCGATACAAATTCTATTTAAACCATTCAAGACGAGCTGCTCTTTAATCATCTTGACAAAGCACGCATCTTAACAATGCACACACGCTGTGTTTTAATCATTCTGTGTTATTATCATTCAAGACATTTTTCCTGCACGTTGTGGCATGTAACCTTCGTGCAAATACATGCCACGCATTAAAGCCAACAATTGGACCACCTCACACAGGGTTTCCCAATACCTCGCCTAGTCATGCAAAATATCCGCACATCTAGGGCCCGATGTAGGTGGCAAATACCGGTGGGAAACGGCCGAATTCGTCCGTTTCCGACCGGTATTTGGCATCTTGAGATGTAGGGGGCCAGATTTTACAGATTCTGTAAATTTACTGAATCGGTAAATTTACAGAATCTGTAAAATACCGAATCAGTATTTTTACCGATTCGGTAATTCCCAGATGTAGGTGGGACTCTTCTGAGTCCCAAAGGCCCTACAAATTCGGTATTTTACCACCCAATCCAATTGGGTGTTAAAATACCGAATTCAGGTGTGCATGCACATGTGTGCATGCACACATAGCCATGTGACAGACAGACATGCCCTTAGGGCATGTCTGTGTGCCACATTGCGCACATGCCTATTTTTGGGGTGCCAGAGGGTGTCAAAGTGACAACCCCTGCACCCTTGTGAAATTCGGTATTTACCGATTCGGTAAATACCGAATCGGTAATGCCCATTCATTCCTATGGGGCTTCAAAGCCCATAGGAATGAATGGGCATTACCGATTCGGTATTTACCTAATCGGTAAATACTGAATTCTTCCGATTCGGTATTCCAGCACATCTGAAATACCTACATACCCACCCCTTAGATTTACCGATTTTTAATTACCGAATCGGTAAAATTCGGTAATTAAAAATCGGTAAATATATTCTACCTACATCTAGCCCCTAGTGTCTATTGTGCATGAGATTAACATATCGACATATTTTTGTAATCATGCAGGATATCCCCACCCTGCATTGGGTTCTAAAAGAATTGACATTTTCTTATTTGCTTATTTTTATGACATGTTCAAGTTGAACAATTGACCAACATCATCATGAGACTGTTTTATTATTATTTAGAATCACCCTTTTGTCTCTCTTTGTTTCTTGTACTCCATAATCTAGGTACTTTTGACCTTTATTCAGACATACGATTTCTGACTCTCAACACTGGAATTAGAAAACATCAATGTCCACCACTTCTTCTAGGTCCTGAAGAAAGCCCCCAACCCTTCTGGTTGCCTAAAGGGGCTGAAACATGACGGATCAACTATCTGGACTAGTAAGTGCAGTGGGCTCATAAAATGTCCCACTACGCACAACACTGTATTTAACTCTCCCCATGCTCCAAACTTAATAAAGTTGAAGTTTAGGCAGTATGAGGTTTTAAAAAAAAAATTCACACCACTCGAGCAGTCGCACCTTTACCTTTATTACTGATCACTACTGAAATAACCAGTGGTTCCCTCCAGGTGGAGGAAGCATAAAAAGAAACCCAATGATAATGCTGTCACTTAACTGATTAAGGCCTAACAACCTGTCTACATGAATGAGGGTATTTTAAGTAATGACGGTTAGAACTCCCGAACCCTGGTTGCAGGTACAAGTGATCCATTCCGCATTGATAGTGACGTATTTCCATGATAATCATAAGCAATGAATAGTTGAGCCCATGTACAGGGACCCCAGAGCAGTTATTATATATATCTTCTCAAGTGTAGATTTTCGCCTTTCTTCAGGAAGCTTTGCAGAGACACTTAAGAAAAAGAGACAGATTATGCAGCCTATTTACCTAGGCTACATTGGCCAGATTCTTCATTGAAGAGAAAAAAGGGGCCCAGAATAAAACAATTTTCAGATAATTTTAGTGTCAACCAGTATAAATATCTCTCACAAACCCTTTTTATGATAGAGATGAAAGGAGCACGACAGAGTAGCCGAATAAGCTGTCAATATATGTCTAAAAAAGAACACTGTGCCTTTATGGATCCAGGCACAATCAGTATCCCATCATGCACAGCAGGTGGCAGTTACTTCAGTTCTTTTTGAAGGCTTATGTTAACAGATGTGTAATAAAGCAATTACTCTGTTCAATCCAATGGGGAGGAGAGAGGGTCGCTTATGACTATCATGGAAATACCCCTACGAGAGAAAAGGAGTTACAGGTAAGAAGCCATTCCTTCTCTCGCAGGGGATTTCCATGTATAGTCAAAAGCGCTGAATAGAGTAGCAAGCCCATCCCCGGATAACGCGGTGGAATAGACAGACTATAATTCAGAGAATTTAAGCATAGAGATTTCTGAGTGAAGCCTGTCCTACTAGAGCATCTGCTCTAGTGTCAGAATCTAGGCAGTAATGTTTGGTAAATGTATGTACTGATTTCCAGGTAGCTGCTTTACAGATCTCTGGAATCTGAATATTGCGCAATAAAGCCTCAGTGGTTGCCTCCTCTCTAGTAGAATGAGCCATAGGTTTGGCTGAGAGACTCTTGTTAGCTTTTTAATAGCATAATGAACTGCAAGAAACTATCCATCGCAAAATGCATTGTTTGGAAGTAGCTAGCCCTGTACGGACTGGACCATAGTTGATAAATAACTGATCTGACTGGCGAATGGACTTGTTTTTATCTAGATAAAATCTCAGGACCCTCTTTACATCCAGGGAATGAAGGGTTCTCTCCACTGGAGTAGAGGAATTCTGGAAGAATTTTGGTAGAGATATTGTCTGATTGACATGAAAGTCCGATACCACCTTGGAGAGGAACTTCGGGTGAGTTCTTACAACCACTTTGCTTGAATGGAAAACAGTATATTGTTCAGGAGAACAGAAAGCTTGGGTCTCACTAACCCTACGGGCTGATGTGATCACCACAAGGAAAGCTGTTTTCCAAGGCAAATGTTGAAGTGATGCCTTGTGTATTTGTGTGAAAGGATCCTTCATAAGGTGTGAACGCACTTATTAGGCTCCCATGGAGGGGCGTCTGTTGGGAGGAAAAGCCTTCTTTAAGCCCTGTAAGAAATCCTTAATTACAGGGATTCTAAAAAAGGAGGTTTCTGGAGGACATTTCCTGTAGGTAGTCAAAGCTGCCACATGAACTTTTATTGAAGAAATTTGTAAACCAAATTTTGCCAAATGGAATAAGTATGGAAGTATAACCTCTTCCTGGCAAGTGGTAGGATCCTTGTTTGTGGGTGAGCACCATATGCAGAATCTTTTCCATTTGAAAGCATCTGCGGAACATATCGAAGGCCGCTTAGCTTCTTTGAGAATCTCCATGCAGTTTTGACGCAGATTTAGATGACCAAATTGTATTAGCTCAGGAGCCAGGTTGCCAAATTCAAAGAGAAGAGATTGGGATGAACTATCTGTCCTCCGAATTTCATCAGCAGATCTGGTCTGCATGGCAGCCTCGATGTGGACGGATAAACCATTGAATGACCCACCACTGAAGTGGCCACTCTGGAAATATGAGGATCATCCTTGTCGAGGACTGAGTTAACTTGATGAGAACTACCGGGATCAAGGGAATCGTGGAAAAGTGTAGAGATATCTGCTGGATAAGGCAATGCATAGGGCATTCCCCTGAGTCCCTGTCTGGGAAAACTGCGATGCAAATATTTGGAATTTGCTGTTTTCTGCGGTGGTGAAACAAATCGACAGTGGGAGTACTCCATTGCTGAAAGATGTCTTGTACCATGTCATCATTTAAGCCCCACTCATGGTTTTCTTGCAGGAGTCCGCTAGTGAGTCTGTTTGTGCATTTTGGACACCTGGCAGGTGTGCTGCTGTGACTGTCAGGGTCCTGACTAGAAGCCATTTTCAGATTGTCTGGCACTCGTGAGATAAGGGCCTGGACCTTGTCCCTCCCTGCTTGTTGAGGTAGTACATCTTTGTGGTGTTGTCAGTCTGAACAAGCAGGGATCAGGAGGTGAATGACAGGTAGAAAGAGATTGATATGGTACATTGATTCTTTCTCTGACCATTTTTCCTGGATTTCGTGATGGTCCATATCGAATACACACCCCAGCAATGAAGCGTCCGTGACTATGGTTTGAGGTGGAATCTCCTGATGGAACAGAGTGCCTTGGAGGAGACTGGATGGAGAGCACCGCCATTTCAGGGACAACTTTGCATGGAAGGACAGCTGTGTCTTGTCTTCCCAGTTTCCTGTCAGTTGGTCCCACTGATCTTCAAAACAATCCTGTAGAGGCCTCATGTGGAGACAGGCATTCAGTGTGCGAAAAATACAGGAAGCCATAGATCCGAGAAAGGAGCATACTGTTCTCACTGTTGGATGGGAAGCTTTCATTAGAGCCCGACATGTCCAAAGGATCAATAAGCCCCTTTCCTAAGAAGGGCACACTTTTGCCCTACCCATGTCGATGGAGGCTCCCAGATAGTGCAAGGTCTGTACTGGTGTAGAGATGGACTTGTTGTGATTGATTTAAAGGCCCAGCCTCTGTAAGAGATTGCAAGTCTAGTTGTAATGAAGCTGGGCTTCCTAAGACGAGGATGCTTTGATTAGCCAATCATCTAGATATAGATAGAGGAATATTCTGTGTCTCCGGAGATGGGTAGCCACCACTGCCATGCACTCAAAGAATGTTCGGGGTGCTGATTTCAGACCAAATGGGAGGACTCGGTATTGCTAATGATCCTGTCCTACCACGAACCTCAAGAACTTGCAGGTCGATACAGCAGAGCCAATCCCCCAAGTGCAGTTGGGGGTAAATTTGGTGAAATGCCAGCATCCTGAACTTTTTTCTCAGAATCTACTTGTTGGCTGTTTTGAGTTCTAGAATGGGTCTGAATTTGTTTCTATCTTTCTTCTTGATGAGAAAATATCTGGAATAAATAACTGTTCCTCGCTGTTGACGAGGAATCGGTTCCACCGCCAACTACTGTAAATGGATGTTGGCCTCCACTCGTAACAGTAGAAAATGGCATTTAGATGGCCTTGGAAGAATGGACGGTGGTGGACTGATGAACCGTAGACAATATCCATTTTG
This sequence comes from Lissotriton vulgaris, assembly GCF_964263255.1. Classification (NCBI taxonomy): domain Eukaryota; kingdom Metazoa; phylum Chordata; class Amphibia; order Caudata; family Salamandridae; genus Lissotriton; species Lissotriton vulgaris. The sequence continues at coordinate 2,122,190,092 of NC_141687.1, read as the reverse complement.
AGCAATATTCAGCACCCACGAGTCTTGTGTTATGTTTTGCCACTCTGCCAGGTAATGATGTATGCTTCCCCCCTGCCCCCCCCCCCATCGGAGTGGGGAACAGAACAGTGGGGAGTTAATGATTCAGGTTTCGGCCCATAAAGCTGTTTTCCCCCCTGAGCAGACTGATGGGTAGATCTTCCTCTAGGCTATCATCGTTGATAAGACTGGTAGGGACAATGCAAAACAAAGACAGAGCACAGCACAAACAAGTATATAACTGACTATCCTCAGTCAGAAATAGTTATTTAATACATAGAACATAAGAACACTGTATCCAGCAAATGATCTTCACCCCTTTACGACTGATACTTGCGGAGGGCTGGCGTTCGTTTTGGAGGAGCCATCGTACTTTTCTAATACTTGGACAACCAGCGCTTTAATGGCGGCTGATTCCTGCCTCCTTTATTCACTTTGAAGACTTGGGCAAACACCCATTGGGTGTAGAGGACTATATTTTTGCTACACTTACCGACTCTGGCATTACGAAGATGTCGCAGAGTAGGCTCTGTGCTAGTTGCCTACTCTATTCATATCCACTTGTGTTGTCAGGCTGACATAAGTATTGATGCCAGTTTACTTTAGGACATCGCAATAGGGATTTGGACAATATTTATCCTTATCCCACATGGTGAATCTATCGTGGTTCTCAAACAAGAGACCCCTTTTTACGTAGAAGCCTTGAAAAAGTCACGAATGGCGACGAAACACGTGTCGGCTGTACCATTGCTGTAATAAAAATCTAGCCACAGCGGTGAAGATCATTTGCTGGACACAGTGTTCTTATGTTCTATGTATTAAATAACTATTTCTGACTGGGGATAGTCAGCTATATACTTGTTTGTGCTGTGCTCTGTCTTTGTTTTGCATTGTTCATATGTATGGAGGCTTCTGTATATAGGTATTAGCACTGTGGGTGGCACTGTGCATAGACATAGAGCACGCCGTGGAAAAAAACTGCAGCCAAGTTAACTTATGCGCGAACACACATCGGACGCGCACGAGAGAGGCTGTCACTGTCACTTTGGGGATTTTAGGAGCCCCTGGGGAAGGGCTCCTGAGCATACTAGTCTGTGCTACTTTGGGCATTACTCTTTTAAAAATATATTTCGGTGCTTTGTGCTCTTTACCTGATCTTCATAAAAATCGCTGCAATTGTGCTTTTATTTCACTTGCTGCCTTTCTGCACGGAGTCCCCGGTCCACCACCGATTCTTCGGTTTGTGTGGAGGGACGGTCACGTGCTAGAGGAAGGGGTGGTCACTTCCTGTGCATGCTCCAATCAGCTGCTACCAGCTGATTACCCAGCACTTTTTAATCCTGATGCATCGCACTACGCGTAGCGGACGCGCATGAGAGAGGCTGTCACTGTCACTTTGAGGATTTTAGTAGCGCCTGAGGAAGGGCTCCTGAGCATACTAGTCTGTGCTACTTTGGGCATTACTCTTTTAAAATATATATTTCGGCGCTTTGTGCTCTTTACCTGATCTTCATTAAAATCGCTGCAATTGTGCTTTTATTTCACTTGCGGTACACAAAAGTGAGCAACCCAATATACCCTTGAGGGTTTGGGCAATAGATATGTTATGGTAATTGAACCTTCAAGGGTTTTAATTGTCTTAATGTTTCGAATATTATTTTAAATATCTACAATTGTACGACCTGATATATTTGATGCCGTTAATGCACAACAACTGTGACAAATGTCTTTTTAAGTTAATTTCTGTTTGTCACTGAACAGTGATCTTTTTGAGACAAAAGAGAGCAAGAGAAAGGGTGTATATGAAAGAGTATTCGGATTTAATATTTGTTACAAGGGTACATGATAGATAAACAACGTTGTAAGAGAACATACAAATAAATTGATCTATAAAAATTCTCTATACAACAATTGCAAAAGCTTTTCTACCTATTTACAATCTAATTTATTATCCGGTAGAAAAAGCAATCGTCGACGTTTCGGTCTCTATTCTTGCGTTTCCGAGACCATCCGAGACCCTTGCTCCTGAACTGACTTGGAAGTGACGGGCTGCAGCAAATTAATTTCAGTTGTTGAGAGCTGACTGCGATAGACTCAACGTTGTAACTACAAACGCCAGAATAATACGATAGGAGATTTTCACCAATTTTTTTAGATATCTTATCTGCCCAATTCCTTTTCTATACATCTATGAAGTCAGGCGAATAAGGACTTCAAACAGGTTATTCTACTAGGAGACATACAATCATTTTGATTTATGCTGTGTCGCACATTACCACCATATTCAGAATTTTCGTGATTGAGGGTCTCCCAAGATATGATTTTTTATGTCCTGAGGATGGTCTCGGAAACGCAAGAATAGAGACCGAAACGTCGACCATTTCTTTTTCTACCGGATAATAAATTAGATTGTAAATAGGTAGAAAAGCTTTTGCAATTGTTGTATAGATAATTTTTATAGATCAATTTATTTGTATGTTCTCTTACAACGTTGTTTATCTATCATGTACCCTTGTAACAAATATTAAATCCGAATACTCTTTCATATACACCCTTTCTCTTGCTCTCGTTTGTCTCAAAAAGATCACTGTTCAGTGACAAACAGAAATTAAGTTAAAAAGACATTTGTCACAGTTGTTGTGCATTAACGGCATCAAATATATCAGGTCGTACAATTGTAGATATTTAAAATAATATTCGAAACATTAAGACAATTAAAACCCTTGAAGGTTTATTTCACTTGCTGCCTTTCTGCACGGAGTCCCCGGTCCACCGCCTATTCTTCTGTTTGTGTGGAGGGACAGTCACGTGCTAAAGGAAGGGGCAGTCACTTCCGGTGCACGCTCCAATCAGCTGTACCAGCTGATTACCCAGCACCTTTAAATCCTGATGCATCGCGCTACGTGCCGGTGGCACGCCAGCGGTGTGCCAAAGGCAAGCCCGTCTGTGCCCGTCCGCGCCAGTTCGTCGCTAGACGCCGGGCATGCTGCCAGTTTTAATAAAGCTGGGCTTACCTACACTAAGAAAGAGTTGTTAGCCTATGAGAGGGGGCGAGTGATTGTGGACAGTGCTGTAAGGTTATGATGGAGGGGCCTCTGTGTTGCCCGAGCTGTGGATTCAGTACTATTTTTACGCTGACCACAAGTGCAGCACTGATTTGGGACCATTTGACCTTTGTTGAGGATCTCCATGAAGGCTTCTCTTTTATCCCTAGGCGGATGTTCGACAATTGCTTCATGGATTCCCAAAGCACCCTGTTGTATACGCCTAGTAAGGCAGTGGCGCTTGCTGCTTTAATGGAAGTTGCTGCCGTCCCACACATCTTCCGACCCACAGAGTCCAACTTCCGACTTTCTTTGTCTGGAGGAACCATAGAAGTGGCATGTTGTTTTCTTGTAGCCACAACAATCACAGAACCAGTTGCCGGGTCAGTGCGGACGAAAGCTGGATCCTGCTACGGAGGACGTTTTTTCTTGTGAAGTCTGGACGGTGCCATCTTAACAGAGGCTGGAGTCAGAAAATGCTCCATGGCCAGTTCAAGGAGACCTGGCTTCAGCAGTAACATGGGTCTAGCTACAGATATCTGTTGTAGGGATTTAAAAAAAAGATCAATGTTGTCGGTGTTGGAGTCAATAAAGGAATATTGAGTTTTGTCGCTCTCCTCACCAGAACTTCTTGAAAAGTGGCGACATCATCCACTGGTGAAATAAATGGTGGTGGAGAGTCAGTTAATGTTGGCGAGTAACGACCAGTAGACATGGAGGATCTTGAGTGTGAATGATGATGACGACGATGATGGGATCATCTAGAAGAAGCCGAAGTATGGCAAGAGCTGTGACTCTGATGATCTCTGTGGTATTATTTGAACTTGTGGTGGAGGATACTTTGGTGGTGTTAGAGGACGAGGAAGAGGAGGTGGCACTGGCAAAGGAGAAGACGGTGCAGATGGTGCAGAAGCTGGATGAAGACGGGCAGTACGTTCTGGAATACTCCAAGTCAGGTGAGGAATAAATGTGCCTTTTCTACTTTCTAGCGTCCTCAAGCCTGGATGACGTCGACAGAGTTTTCAGCGTCGTCGAACCTCAATGCCTCGACGTCGACCTACTTGTCGACGGTAAATGCAGACGGCGTCTCGACGTCAGAGAGTGCCTCAACCCCAATCTACAGGTATACCTCAATGTCGATCTCCGGCAGTGCCTCGACGGCAACTTGGGCCTCGACGCCGATCTCAATGGAGACTTTGACGTCAAAAGGGGCCTGGAGGTAGACAAAGCAATGGACGTCCTCGATAGACCTGGCTAGGATGCTGATCTTCGGCGCTTGCTTGACATCGTACCTTGAATCAACAGCAAACAGGTCGGCACGTACCTCTCCTTGACGTCGATGTGGGACCGATGTTGTTTTGAGCTCCTTTCTTCTTGGCACGTCCACTAGAGGCTGGTAACAGAGAACTTATAGAGGTTCTACCCTCTCCATGCCCTGAGGTCCCACCTTCAGACTGAGATTGCAGCCTCTTTTGATCCTCTGTTCCGTGAAGTCGAATCTTCTCCCGGTCTTTCAGCGTACATCTGGAAAAGTTCCTGCAGTGCTGCCAAGATTCAGCAATGTGGTCCTCTGGAAGACAGAGTATACAAACATCATGAGGATCTATCTTGGTCTTTTTACGACCACAGACTGGGCACTTGTCAAAAAGAGATGGCATTTTTTAAACAAAATGCTTGTAATTTCTGTCAGAAAAACAAAGAAAAAGGCAGGGAGAGACCAAAAAACGTCAAGTGAAACAGCAATTAGGCAAACTCAGTAAAGAATTTTGAAGAGAAAAAACTATTTTGGTCGAACTCAGTGCTCCAGGATCCTGACAGCAGGATCCAGAAAAAAGAACGTAACTGCCACCTGCTGTGCATGATGGGATACTGTGTACTTTTTTAGACATATAATGACAGCCTATGAGGCTACTCTGTCCTGCTACTTTCATCTTTATCATAAGAAAGGGAGAGATACTTATACTGGTTGAGACTAAAATTATCTGAAAATTGTTCTACTCGGGCCCCCTTATTCTCTTAAAGATGAAGAATCTGGCCAAAGTAGCCTAGGTAAATAGGCTGCATAATCTGTCTCTTTTTCATAAGTGTCTATGTAGACCTTCCAGAAGAAAGGAGAAAATCTACACAACTGCTCTGGGATCCTCGGATATGGGGTGGGGGGGGATGGGGGGGACTATTCAGCGCTTACGACTATACATGGAAATCCCTTACGAGAGAATAAGACATTGACTAACCTCGACCTCCAACTGTCTGCTGGGCCGGGCGGACGATAGATTAAAGACCAAGAGAAGGTGAAGTTATTAGTAACTCTTAAGGTGAACAGAGCAATTTCGCATTCAGCGATAGCTAGATTAATAAGCTGGCAGAAAAACTCCCTTTAAAACAATAGCAAGCCCATACCTCTTTTCCCCAATTTGGTCCTATCTAAATATGCAGTACCCTGACGGGAGAGTTGATATAATATCAGGTGCAGAATGTTCATGAAGCCAGGTTTCCATAAAGAATACAACATCTGGCTTGTGATTTTGAAACAAATTACATATCTCTATGTAATGGCAAGCTAAAAAGGGGCAGTTGAAACCGAAAAAGTGATAGGTACATTCTTTCCTTCTCTCCTGATGGCCTGCACACTGTGAGTCAGCAAGCTTCTCTAGATGAAAAAATTGCCATGGCTACATCCCTAGGATAGTGAGTAAGGATCTAAACAAGCCCTACAAAGGGAGCAACTTGCCAGCAAAAATACCAGAGTTAGTCCTTGGAATAAGTATTTCCTACCAGAGGGAAGCTGCCCAGGGTTCCAGGCCCCTGGGCCTGTTCGGGCACAGATGAGCTAACCTTTAGCATCCTCACTAAGCCTTTCTTTAAATAGGGCCTGAGCGTCAAAATGAAGAGGGTCTGGGAAACAGCTACTACTCACAGTGGTTCTCACTGGACAGCTTGTCCAAAATGGCCATTGGATTTCCCACTGCCAAAAAATACAGAGAGGTAAAAAGGCCAAAGTAACAAAAAAATCAACACAGAATATAATCTTTAAACTCCCTCAGCAGATCCCTCTAGAGAGACTGATCACAGTGGTTCTCCCTGGACAGCACGTCGAAAATGGATGCCAGACTTACCACCGTCAAAAGGTACAGTGTGGTAAAAAAGAAGTCAAAGAAATAAAATAATCAGCACAGAATTTAAACTTTAAAATCCCTCAGCAGTTCCCCTGTGCAACACTTTAAAAAAATCACCCCAAAAATGTTTTCAGGTTGCATTAATATCTCCGCTACATGTCCATGCTAAGCCCTCCTTTAAATAGCGCAAGGGTATCAAATGGAAAGGGCCTAGGAAACTAGACCGCTCACAGTGGATTTCCCCACACGGCAAATTCAAAATGGGCACAGACTTTACACCGCCACTAAAAACACACTACAATAAAAAAGTCAATGAAATAAATAAGCAACAAACAATACAAACTTTAAATTCCCTCAGCAGTTCACGTGTAACAATTTTAAAAAATGACCCCAATAAAGGTATGTTGCAGTCATATCTCCTTTTTATCATACCAATACTTACTAAATGCAATTTATAGCAACCCCCAATACCTAGAAATAACAAAACTTCCAAATTGTGAACACATTTAATTTAATGCCATTTTGCTAAATACCAGGAATAATAAATTGTCTATGTCATAGCTGCTAATACTCTAGTAGTAAACTCCAATGACTAACAGTTCCCCATTTCTAATCTGTAAAGGGAGGCAAACGTAGATGAGGATGCCTATGTGCCTGCTTCATATGTCTGTACTTGAAGCTTCACAAGCTTCTGCCTAGGATGCAGTCATCATGCATGTAGAACTGCCTTGGACCCCCTCTGGAAAGACAGTATTTTGTGAAACATATGCCATAGACAAATGTCTCATAGCTGCAGTCGTACTTTCAAATACATTTTCACTGCCTTTGGGATGTCATATGTAAGCAAGGCCTCTTTCCCTTGAGTAGAGGGCACTGGACATTATTTCTTGTTCCCAATGAAAAACACAAGTTACTACTTGTGTAACAAAATATCAGTAAGAGACATTATTTAGTTATAGATTCCTTACCTTAAAATATCCCCAGGCGTCAGACTGGATCTGGAAAGTTTTACTTAGCAGTACACCTGCACGTCAGTAGGTGGCGTTGTGCAGCTCCGCGTCCGTCGCTGGCGTCGTATGCGCCGAGATGACGACACGGAGACTACTTAGGCGCCACCCATGCGCGCTGACGTCAGTTCTGTACACGTCTTTCCGCGCCGAAACGCAGAGCCATGCAAGATACTGACCATTGGTGCATAAAACTAGGGCCCTTAAAGGGGATAACCTTAACCCTAGTAATCAGTTGGCAGAACGGGGAGGATGGGTGGGGCGGTAAGGAATCTATCACGAACTAATGTCTCTTACAGATATATCGTTTTACAAGTAGTAACTTGTGCATCTGAAAGAGACACGTTAGTGATAGATTCCTTACCTTGGAATAGATACCCCAACAATACCAACGCAGGTGGTTGGTCTGCGAACAAGATTACACCAGAAAGTCACAGAGCACAGAACGACCAAAGAAGCCGTCTCTCCGGACCTGACTGTCAAGGCAGTAGTGCTTGGTAAACTTGTGCAGCAAGGCCCACGAAGCTGCAAGACAAATGTCCTGCAAGGGAACACCGCATCCCAAGGCAGTAGTGGCTGCAGTCGCCCTGGTCGAATTGGCACGCAGCCCCACAGGAGGTACCTTCTTGGCCAAGGAGTAACATGCTTTGATGCACAGAACGACCCACCGAGAGATGGTACATTTTGTGCACTGCCCGACCTTTTTTGGCAGTAGCACGTAGCCAACAAAAAGCTGATCATCCACGCGGAACTGCTGTGTAAGCTGCAGATAGAAGGCAAGTGCACGTTTCTGGTCCAGACGGTGGAGTGTCTCCCCTTTCCTTGAAGGATGCAGAGGCGGAAAGAAGGTGGGCAAAGTGATGGTCTGCCCGATGTGGAAGGGCGTGACAACCTTTGCCAGAAAAGAAGGGCGGGTCCTTAAAACTAACTTGTCCGGATGAACAGAAAGGAAAGGAGGTTTGGAAGAAAGGGCCTGGAGCTCACTCACTCTTCTGGCAGAGGTGATAGCAACCAGGAAAGCCATCTTTAGAGTGAGAACACTTAAGGGACAGTTAGAAAGGGGCTCAAAGGGAGCGCACATCAGAAAAGTCAAGATAAGATTTAAGTCCCACTGAGGCATTTTGAAGGGTACGGGTGGAAACGTATGCGTAATGCCTTTAAGAAAACGGTTAACAACGGGGGACTTAAAAAGAGAAGGCTGATCTGGAAGCCGTAGAAAGGCAGAGATGGCCGAAAGATCACCTTTGATAGTGCCCAGAGCAGAGCCATGCTGGGCCAAAAAGAGAAGGAACAGAAGAACCTAAGAAAGAGGGGAAGAAAGGGGACCCACAGCCTTTGCTGTGAACCATGCCACAAATCTGTTCCACATGCAGGCGTATACCGTTTTGGTGAAGGGACGCCTGGCTGCCAGAATGACATCACAGACTTCGGAAGGAAGATCGAAAGGTGTCAACTGTCGCCGCTCAATCTCCATGCATGGAGGTGGAGGCTGGACAGGTTCGGGTGGAGGACCATCCCCTGCTGCTGCGACAGAAGATGCTCCCGAAGAGGCAGACGGATCGGGGGATTGATCCTCATACTGAGTAGCTAGGGATACCATACACTTCTAGCCCAGTCCGGAGCCACAAGAATGACTTGGGCCCGGTCGCGCCTGGCCTTCTTGAGCACTCTGGGCAGAAGTGGTATAGGCGGAAGGCGTACAATAGACCGCATATTCACTCGCGACTAAAAGCGTCTCCGAGCGAGTGCCGCCTTGGAAATTCTAACGCACAGCACTGAAGACATTGAGCCTTCTCTTGGGTGGTGAATAGATCTAACCAAGGCTCTCCCCACTGCAGAAAGAGACCTTGCCCCACATCCGAGTTCATGCCATTCGTGATCCACCATGCACCGGCGGCTGAGTTTGTCCGCCCTGGCGTTCAGAGAACCTGCCAGGTGTTGAACCACCAAGGTAATGCCTTGATTTTCCAGCCATGTCCAGAGGCGCAAAGCCTCCTGACATAGGGTCCACGACCCCACCCCGCCCTGTTTGTTGCGGTACCACATGGCGGTGGTGTTGTCTGTGAACACCTGCACTACACTTTCCCGGACAGAGGGAAGAAATTACGTCATTGCAAGTCGGATCGCCCGCAGCTCCAGAGGTTGATATGGAGCCGGGACTCCGCCAGAGACCAGATGCCTCTGATCACCGCCTCTCCCATGTGGCCTCCTCAACCAAGGAAGGACGCATCCGTCACCACTATGTGCTCCGGTTGGAGAAGGGAGAGGGACCTGCCACTGACCCAATCGCAAATCATAGCCTGAATATCCCAGACTCGCTGCTCGGGAGGATAAACCCGAAACAGCGTCGAATCCATAATCGGTCCGATGAAAGGGAGCTTCTGAGAGGGACTGAGGTGCGACTTTGGCACATTGATGGAGAACCCCAGCAAATGCAGGAGGCTGGCCACAGTCTGGAGGTGGGTGACGACTGCCAGGGGTGAGCCCGCCTTCAACAGCCAGTCATCGAGGTAGGGGAAGACTGACACCCCTGACCTGCGCAGATGAGCTGCGACCACCGCCATCACCTTCGTGAATACCCAAAGGGCACTGGTAAAGCAGAAGGGGAGCACAGCAAACTGAAAATGCTCCTGGCCCACGATGAACTGCAGGTAGCCCCGATGGGCCGGCAGGAATGGAATGTGAAAATAAGCGTCCTGCAAGTCCAACGCTACCATCCAGTCTCCAGGTACCAGAACAGTCAGGACCTGAGCCAGCGTTAGCATCTTGTACTTCTCCTTCTGAAGGAAGCAATTGATATCCCAGAGGTCCAAGATAGGGCACAGGCCCCCCTTGTCTTTCTTGGGGACCAAAATGTAGTCAGACTCCCCAGGATATAGCGGCATGGATTAGCAAATTTAGCGGCACAAATATGGAAATTTAGCAGCACAAATATGGAAATTTAGCGGCATTTTTGCGGCACCATATTTTACTCATAATCATTCATTTTCAGCTTTCAAACAGTGGAAACTGTTTTAGCAGAGTATTCCACCTTGAAATAGGCCCTGATGTGATGTAATTTCCTGTGATGTCCCTTCCACCACCACAAGCATTTTAGTGAAATAACACCTTTGCTCTAGTTGGCCATGGTACCCCCTCACCTTCCATGTCCAATGTGCCTGTATTTAAAATATATCTTGATGAGTTGAGACAACCCATACTTTCATATATTAAAGCAACTTCTGAAAGTGAAAGTAAACAACTAAAACAATGCACACTGTAAAGAAAGAGAAACATACATCGAATTGTGAGTATGCATCAGGGATTATCTTTGTGCTGCAGAAGGAGGAACTAGTTCCTGTTGATAATAATTGGAATGGAATGAGTACCTTATGTGATTTGCAAACCAAAGCCTTACCAGTTGGATGGAAAGACTCACAGCTTAGGAGAAGGAGCTACATGCATGCGAGCTGCAGGAGCTGCCGAAGCTACTGAAAACGCCAACCTCACGCAGGCCTGCCCCCGTGCCTTGCTGCCCGTCCATTGCCGTTCACCGCTCACCCCTTCCAGGCTCCATTGAGTCGTGAGATGACATGCAGCAGGTGTCTAGCTGTCAATGGAGCCCGCCATAACAGGCATATTCTGCCATCCCCCTCACACCTGCGGACAGTGGTTCCAGTAAGGCCGGGTGTCTGGCAGCGGTTTGTCGAGGCTGCAGTTCTGGGCGAGGAAGACTTAGGCCCCACAGCATTTGAGAAAGTCCCTGGTTGCAGATGCGGCCCAATCAGATTCAGGCGCGGCTTGCCACGCAAAAGATTTAGGAAAATGAGATAATTTGCTTCCAGGAGACCTGGTTGGCAGGTGATCCGATCCACCAAAGTGGGTTTATGCAGTTTACTAAAGGAGGACCTAAAATAGGTCCTGACGGATAAGAGGTGGCCAATAACAAAAAATGTTGTGTGCATATCAACAAATAGAGAACAACATTGCAACATCACTTCTGTCTATTAAGTCGATTTTATACTCACTAGTCTGTCAAAATGATTGGCGCCGCCCTCTCTCGTTCTAAAACCGACATCAAGATCCCACAACTTATCACAGCAAAAACACGCACCAGAAATGGATGCAATTTAATAATGAAACTAAATAGTCCAAAATCAGGAATGGATGCAATTTAATAATGAAATGAAATAGTCCAAAATCAGGAATGGATGCAATTTAATAATGAAATGAAATAGTCCAAAATCAGGACTGAATGCTTATTGTTGACTTGTTCTTGAGTCTACGGAGCATGGACTTCGGCTGCTGGATGTACTGTTTTGTGCAGGCCACGTCTGCCCTTTCTCCTCTGTGTACCCGCGCTGATTCATTGTTGGTTCTTGCATTCATTCGCTGCGTGCCCCACTTTTGTTTTCATTTCTGAACTTTACTGTGAGCTGTATTTTATCCTGCTACTTAATGAAACACGGTCTGTAGTGGCATAGCTGCCAAGGTTTTTCAGATTGATATATGTGACAGTTTTGTAATATCACCACATTCGTTTGCACCAGTCTTTTAGAGTTTTTTCGTTACTCAAATGGGCCTTGTTTCTGATATTTTTGTTTCCCTCATCTTCATTGCTTGATTTTTTTCATCGCAAGAAACTGTCACTCCTAGTAGTTGAATTGTCACTCATAATTACATTGAAAATATGAATATGTCACACATAGCAATCTGAAACCTTGGCAGCTATGCTCAGAAAGCCTCATCCTTCACCACAAGCACGTTATCTGCCCAGGATCACAGGAACCGCATCGAGGCTCGAACCTAAAAAGACAGGCCGTGGCCCAGCCAGCGCAACCTGCGGGCAGAGGGGACAGCATACTCTGTCCCTGCAAAGAAGAGGGTAAAAACCTTAAACAAATTGCTTCCTCACTACTTAAGTGGGAGGGAAGCATAGGAGGCAACCGGGACAAGCACTGCACTGCAGCGGCTCCAGGAGAGAGGAACCCACGCGCCTGGTACCCCAGGCAGTCTCCCCTCTCATGCATGACCAGGCCTGCAGTAAAAGCTAGCAGCAACACCCGGGGTCCAATCACGTGGCCTCGCCTGAGACCCGGAGTCCAGTCTGAAGGAAGCTCAGCAGCATCCATGAGCAACACCCAAACTCCCCACAATCCTTTGCGTCATATCTACATACAGCCCCACATGGAACTTCTCTTTCATTTTTGTGGTTTAAAAATAATTTATTGATTCATATGTAGTACAGTATGCTGAGCCAGCCAGCGCACAATACCATCACTGCACTGTTGATAATTTTGAAGGTCATGGGAGAGAACAAGAACTGCGAGGCATAATGGCAGCAGCATCCGTGTTGAATCAACCGCGTCTCCCTTTCTTACACTAAGATTCAGAGACATGTGCCCTTAAATAAACTATATACAATCTGGATTTCGGGGGCGATTTTTACAAATGTGCCGATTTTCGCGGGCACTTTTGTAAAAATCGCGGCATTTTTACAAAAGTGCCGATTTCGCGGCAAACCGCGAAATCGCGAAATCCTGGAGGGTCTGAGTAGTGAGAATAACAACCACTCCAGACTTCCTGACCGGGAACGCACTTGATGGCCCCCTTGGCCACGAGGGCTGTGACTTCCTGATGTAGATGAGCCAAATGATCCCCGACAGTCAGCGGTACCGAGGTGGCATGTCTGGAGGGGAGGACAGAAAGGGGAGCAAGTAACCTTGGCAGATTGGGGGTGCTAGGTGGCGCACTTGCAAGATGGCCGCATGTAGGAGAGGCTCCTGCCGTTCGGTGACCTTATCCTATTAAATATCCTACCAAATGGTATCATCTGCATTATCTGACACCGCCAACTGGGAGAGCTGATCTGCCTGCTGCACCACAGCGATATTCAGGAGAATCGGCCGTCATCTGCCCCTACTTTGTGCTGTTGAAGTGAGACCAGACGAAGGCGACAGAGCTGTGGGAGGGCTGATATCAGCCACAGTGACTACCCTAGCCCGCGGCTGCACATGAGGAGTCTAGGCTGCGTGGCATGAACTGTCGGGCAAGGGTGGTGGCGTGACCCCCAGGCCCCCCGCGCGGTGGTCGGAGATGGTGAGGGCTGCGGGCGGGGCACCAATCCTATGGCAGTCGAGCCGTGGCAGACTTCGCTGAGGTGCTGAAGAGGCAGACGGTGAGTGGTGGAGACTACCCGTGCGGCGGCCGGCCCATGACCTGCGGCAGCGTGGAAGAGAGCTGCTTGGCTGCGCTATTGAGAGGCTGTGCTGCTGGGGGAGCCCTAAATGTAATCTGCGCCCCCCCCCCCCCGCGCGACCGCCTGCATTGAATCGGTAACGCAGGGACCTGTTGGCTGGCTGGCTGCGCTACCTTGAGGAGCCGGTGGACGACGCGGTGCCACCGGCGATGATAGCTGCTGCCGATACCTCAAGAGGCACACTGGATAGACTGTTGATCCCAAACCCCCCCCACCCCCACCGAGGTGGTTGGTGAATAAATTGGCTGCACAGCATTGCTTGGATTGAGGTGGCGGAGACGCGCCAGAACTAACACATTGTGCAGGGAGCGCCTAGATGACCTGTGGTGAGGCAGCCTAGTGAGGGAATAACAAGTTCGCTGCTGTGTTCGTGCTCAGTGACTTAAGAGCGCCATTGGGGCATTGCTGTTTGGAGTAACTGGGAACTACTGGCTAGGCGCTACTGACTGCCTCTGCGCTAGAACACTACTGAGGACACCTGGCGCGTAGCGAAGGAACTATCGCACCGCCAGACACAGGGAGTGAAAGAGTGGAAAGGGCGCAGCAATGATATACGCTTTTAGAGACAACATGGGCAAGCCGGATACCGGGCAGCCGAAGCGGAATTTTGACGCAGCAAAGAGAAGCAACCAAAACACGCAGAAGGATCAGGAACAGGCAGGGAGAAGTGAGACCCAGGAGGTGGCCGCTGGACAGTCCACTGATGTGCAGGACATCCTTCGTGAGGTACACGCAGAAGGATCAAGAACAGGCAGGGAGAAGTGAGACCCAGGAGGTGGCCGCTGGACAGTCCACTGATGTGCAGGACATCCTTCGTGAGGTTCGACAGGGATTTGCCACCATAGTGGCAAGGTTGATAGAATTTCGTCACGGATGGACGCCATTGCGCATAAACTAGATGACCATGAGGATAGGATCAAAAAACGGAAAGACGTACCCCCGATTCGGAAGACACGACCTCCAGACACACAACGCAGCTCGCCCGCATGGATAATCTATTGAGGGTCATTGCTGCGAAGAATGAGGACTGGGAAGCACGCAGTAGGCTCAATAATATCTGCATTTTAGGTATACCAGAAACGACCAATACTGGACGGATGGAAGAATACGTGGAGAAAATGCTACTAACGACGATTGGTTCAGAAGCCTTTTCAAGCCTTTATCATTGTGGAGCGGGCCCATAGTGAGGTTCCGTGACAATTGTAAGTGATGTTTTCGACTCGCACAAATATGGTCGAGTCTGGTATCTATGAACCGCAAATGACGAGTTTAGTAAGTGTGCGCAGTTTCGCTGTGCTAACTTAAACCGTTCGTTTGTTATGTGGGTTTTTCATCTGTACCCACGGGTTCCATCTTAGATACGGCATCCATTTTGTCTCTTGCCCTCAAGTAGCCAGCGAACGGACGCTGTCCGCTTCGCGACCCTGGGACTCCCAAGATATTTGTGGAAGACACATGTCCTTTGTAAATGTCTTTATGATGAGGGGGATGATACTGTAAGGCAGATGGCCCCGCTCGAGGCTCATCTTGCCGTGCCGGTTTATTGTCTCAGCCGTGCATCTCATTAGGCACGTCCCTTTGATGCCTGTATCTCGTGTTTCCCGATACCTCCCCTTTTACACCCTTTCCGATCTCCCCACTGTCTCCATCTTCCTCTGCACCTGTCTTTGTTCCTATTTCGATCTGTTTTACTGCCGATTGGAATGCACTAATGTTGGGAAGATGGGTTTTTACAGTTGGGAACCGCCAAATGTTTCCGCACTTATGTTCCGGACCTTATGTGTATCAAAGTGACCAAAGCGACCCCTCTGGGGGATAATCATGGGAACCGGGTTGTAAACTTTTGTGTACCATGTTGTCCTATGGGTAAATTCTGTATAAAAGGAGCGATCCACAGAACCAATTTGAAGCAGTCTCCCCAAGTTGCACGTGTTGTACTTGTCGTGACTTCTGTGTTCCCTGCAGTAAATAAACCTTGAATCTTTGACGCCGAAGGAAGTGTCCCGTGTCTCTGTCACTCGTACGCCGGAGCAGGTTACCCACGAAGGTTTCAGGTGTTGTGCCCTGGCACCGCTGGGTCTTAAAGAACCCAGTCCTTCAGTTGGCGCCCAACGTGGGGCTGCATCAGTGGTACCGGTCCAAGCCCGACGATCGTGAGGAACTTCGTGTGAAATCTCCGAGGGAAGGTGCACTCCGCTTCATCGATCCTGTTGTCGAAATAAGTGGCCCGAAGACTTTTCCCGCGAAGATTCCCGCCTCCTGACGGCTGCGACGGACTGCTGCCCTGACTGTAGACCTGTTTTGGCGCCTGGTGTAGACCTTGGTATAGCGAGACGATTGACGGGCCTTCCTGGTGACGCCATCGATCTTTGAGTTAAGTATTTGTGGGTCGCTCCCAGAGTTCTTGGTTGTTGACACTTTAGCGAGTGTTTTTGTTGTTGACGCTGTGTGAGTGTTTTTGTCGGTGACACTTTGCCAGCGTACTTTGTTGTGTTATTTGACGCCTGCAGACGCCAAAAACCGAGGGTATTAGCTCTTTGCTGGGACTTGGTAAATCCCGTAACCCTTGAAGTTTGTGAAACTCGGCTAGTGTGCAAGATGCCTGGTCGTAGTACTTTGTTTAGTTGTTTCAGACCTTGTGGTGCGGATTCCCGATTGGAGGACTCGTGTCCGATACCTCCGGTTGGAACTCCGACTTATGAACTGTACAGTAAACATGGGCTAGGCCCGATTGCCTTTAATGATTATTGGATTCGCTACACAAAGAAGGACGGTGTCCTTAGTTGGCCACCTCATGGTAGCTTTGAGACCCCGATCTTAGATAACCTAGAGGCTAAATTGTTTGAGAAAAAGTCAAGGCCGGCCATGTTTGATGCCTTTCGGTTGTGGCGTAAAGAAGCCCGACAGAAAGAAATCAGACAGACTAAACGAAATCAGAGAGATAATGTTGCTACTATTGTAAAGAAAGCAGAGCAGTTTCAGCATGATAAGGAGGTTAAGGAAAAGGAAGTGTTTGATAGATTACAGCGTATGACTATTGATAAATGCTATCCTACTTTGCCTACGGAGTCGGAAAAGAAGGATGAGTCAGTTGAGGATCCTTTAATGTCCTATCTTATGAAATCGCCACCTCCGTATGTACAGGGTACCACAGCTCCTGTGATTCCCCCTGTACCTGTTCCTGCACCTATTCTTCCTTTGCCCGTTCCTCAACCTGCACCTGTTCTTCCGACTGTTCCTGCTCCTTTGGTTGTTGCTATTCCTACTGCTCCTCCGCTTCCACATACTCCTGCTCACGCTACTGCTCCTGCTCTGTTAACCCCTGCTGTTGTTTCTGTCTCTACTCCTTCACTTGTTAGTCCTGTGTCCTATACTTCTCCCTCTACTCGTAGTCGTAATTCTCCTCTTGCGGCTAGTTTCTTTCATTCGCTCGGACCTGTTCTTGGGTCCGCTGGTTCAGATGGTCCTCAGAGACGTAGTGAGCTTCCTGGTAATAGAGAACGTGCTTCGCTATATAATATGGCGATGGGTTGGATGACGCATCCTCTTAGAAATCCACCACGTGTCGTACTCAATACGTTTTGTCAATTCAATATACCAACCCAAAGATTCGTGTTCGAGGAAATGTGTAAGGTCCTTCGTGATCAGATATCGGCTGACGCACCTGACGAGGTGCTGACCGCTTTGTCTGATCTACAGCTTCAGTTTTCGGCTGGACTGATAGTGGATACCAATGTTCGACGCGCTGTTGAACGGTTGCTATCTTTTCGTCCCACTCCTATACCTCAAGCCTTGTTTGTTGAGGATATTGAAAGACAGTCAGATGAGTCTGGACAATTTCCTATGCGCGAAGTTCCACCAGTATGGATGCCAGGTAATCCCGCAGCTGCTCCTCCGATCTTGCCGTTCTTCCAGAGAGTATGGATACATCTCCCATGGAAAAGATCAGAAGTGTTGCAGGTGAAACAATCTTTGCCTGACCCTCGCAAAAATCCTGCAGGGTACTATAAGGAATTATCGCAGCTCGTAGACGCTACAATAATGAATCTAGCCGATATCGACATGCTGTTTGGTAATGTTGTACCGCAACCGGTATGGGCTAAGATTCGTCAGGAAAACCATCCGAATGAATTAGGTGGTGCTTGGGCTGCCATAGTAGCGGCGGATGCCCGACAGACTGGTGGTGCTAAACCCGACCAGCTGGTTGCTGATCTTCCTCAAAGAATAATAACGTTAATGAAAACTCTTATGCCAGCTATGAGGGTGAATTGGGACAAATTGTCAGCTTGTAAACAGAAGAAGGACGAGAGTGTCTCCGACTTCTTTACGAGGTTCGAGGAGGCATTCATTGATCATAGTGGTCAGGATATGAGCACTGAGGGTGGTCAGAGGTTGTTCGTGGATAAATTTGTTTCGAACTTATTGCCCGATTTGAGCAATAAATTAAAGAATTCGGAAAGTGCATGGGCCGTTTCTACTTCAGCTCAGATATTGGCCACGGCACAATATTATGAGAATAGAGAGAAAGAAGAGAACGATCGTGCTGATAAAAAGACGAAAGAGCTTAAAACTAAAGTATTGCTTCAGCAAGCGTATCCTCCACGTTCGAATCAGAACGCTCCGCAACAAAATAGATCGCAGCCGCAATCGAACAGATCACAATCTCGTAATGACTCCTCTTCCCAAAGATCCTCGTTAGGGTACAATCAATGTGCTTATTGTAGACAAGAGGGTCACATTAAATTCAATTGTCCTGTTCTTAACGAGCGTAATAGTGGTAACTCATCTAGAGGAGGTCGTGGTGGTTCACAGCAGGCACCACGTGGTAGAGGTCGTGGAGCTCAGAATGATCGATCAGATAATTCATCAAATTCCGATAATTGTTTTGATCAGCGTGGATCGTCGCAAGGACGATCTGCGCAGTACAATGTAGACGATTATTACATCGATCAGGGAACTGACGACAGTAATTACTAGGACAGCCATAGACAAGGAGAGGGAGTGGTATCAGTTCCGGTTGATCAGAGAGGGCCTTACGTCGCAGTTGCTACATCGGGCGTCGTTGAGCCTTTTCTGTTGGACACTGGTGCAGCGAAAAGTTCCATTAAGCATTCGAAACTCCCTGGCGCACCTTTGTCTGGCTTAACAAATGTTTCCGTTGGGTTTTCTGGCGCCCCCGTTAGCAATCCAGTTTCGTGCCCTTTGCCCCTTACAATTGGGCCTCGTGAGCTAGAAGCTCCGTTGATTTTAACTACGGGTTGTGGTGAAAATCTTTTGGGCCTGGATTTGCTTAAACGTTTGTATGCGACTTTGTATTGTTCCCCTGCGGGTGTAAAGCTTACGTTGGGAGAGAGGGTTGTCTCTCCCATGTACTTGTCTCTCGATAAGCTTCCGCCGGAATTGAGTTCTCTTCCTGCGTCTTTGTGGGCAACAGGTCCCAATGATGTGGGCCTACTTGATATCTCCCCTTATGTTGTTCAGTTGAAATCTAATGTGCGATTGCCACGTATTCCCCAGTATCGTATCTCCCTTGATGGTGAACGAGCGTTGTTAGCGATCATCTATGATTTGATCGAGAAAGATGTTATTGAGGAAACACAGGGAAACGTGTGCAATAGCCCTGTACTGCCCATTCTAAAATGTACTGATCCTTCGAAACCACCTGTTTATTGTTTTGTTATCGATTTACGGGAGGTGAATAAAATTGTGATTCCTCAGTTCCCTGTTGTGCCTGACATCACGGCGCTACTGACTCTGATTCCAGCCTCTGCATCTTGGTTTTCGGTGATTGATTTGAAGAATGCGTTCTTCAGCATCCCGATTGCAGAGGAGAGCAGAGACCTTTTCGGTTTCTCTCTTGGTGGACGCAGCTTCCGGTTCAAACGCGCTCCTCAGGGCTACTGTGAAAGTCCATCGATTTACAGCCAAGCCTTGAAGGGTCAACTGGATGTGTTTAGGTTGCCGGCTGGTGCGGCCTTAATCCAATACGTCGATGACCTATTGGTAGCTGCAGATACTCAGGACATTTGCAAAATTGCTACGGTGTCGTTGCTGCAACATCTCTGCGAGTTAAATCACAAGGTGTCACCTTCTAAGCTCCAATATTGTTGTCAAGAAGTAACCTATCTAGGTCACTTATTGTCAAAGGAGGGAAGGCGGTTGACCCCAGAGAGAATTGCAGCAATTGCGCGAATGGCTGTGCCAACAACCCAAAGAGATGTGCGTGCCTTTTTAGGTATCACGTCGTACTGCAGGCAATGGATTCCAAATTTTTCATTGCTAGCGAAACCATTGGTGGCTCTTACGTGCAAGGATGTTTCGACTCCTTTACCATGGACGGAAGAATGTCAGAAAAGTTTTTCTGAACTGCGTGATTCATTGTGTTCGGCTCCTGTGTTAGGTACTCCTGACTATAGCAAGCCGTTTACATTATATGTTCACGAGAGAGAAGGTTGTGCGTTGAGTGTCTTAACGCAACCTTTTGGTGGTAAGCAACGTCCATGTGCATATTTTTCCTCGACCTTGGACCCAGTAGCTAGAGCATTGCCGAGTTGCTTGAGAGCAACAGCGGCAGCTGCGGTCTCTATCCGGCAATCAGCAGGATTGGTCATGGATAATATGCTTACGGTGATGGTTCCGCATGCAGTCGACACTCTCTTGAATCGTACGAAAACTCAGCACTTGACGAGTGCGAGGTTGTCTGGGTACGAGTTGACGCTGTTGGCAAGCCACATTCAAATAAAACGTTGTAATGTTCTGAACCCGGCAACTTTGTTACCAATTAGCTCAGAGTCAGATGAAATAACAGAACATGATTGTTATTTGAGGACAGAGGAGGAAACGAAAGGTCGAGTGGACCTTAAAAACACCCTATTGGAAGACCCAGATGGTACACTGTATGTGGATGGTTCATGTTTCAAGTTGCCGAATGGCGATGTGACTACTGCTTATGCTGTTGTAACGTTGAATACTGTTGTTGAGACTGCGAGACTAAATCAGAATTCTGCCCAAGCTGCAGAGCTAATCGCTCTCACTAGAGCGTGTGTGTTAGCAAAAGGGAAACGTGTGAATGTGTTTACCGATAGCCAATATGCCTTTGGCGTCGCACATAGTTTTGGACGGTTGTGGAGAGAGAGAGGTTTTCTAACATCGCATGGTACGAAGATTCAGCATGGCCAGCTTGTGAATGATCTTTTGGATGCACTTACGTTGCCTAAGCAAGTGGCGATTGTCAAATGTAGTGCGCATCGTAAGGTGACGGATGATGTTGGTCGTGGTAATGCGTTTGCGGATGAGACTGCTAAGGAGACTGCGCGGAACCTTAGCACTCGAATGTATGTGACGAGTTTGGTTAGGTGGCCTACAGAATCGAGTATGTGTGAGGACACTATCGAGAGTGTGAAAGCAATTCAGAACGAGGCCACCGAGACTGAAAAGACGAAGTGGAAAGAAAGTACGGGAAAGTTGGATGCGAATGGTTGTTGGATCGACTTATCGGATCAGAAAAGATGGATGTTGCCTGATGCATATGTGCTGGCTGTTGTGACAATGGCGCATGGGTTAGCGCATATTAGCGCGAAAGGTATTTGCAAGTTGCTGTCTCCTGTGTGGAAGAATGATGGTATTACGAAATGTGCTGAACGCTTGGTTAAGAACTGTATGGTGTGTATGATGTACAATCCTGGCAAGGGAACCTTAACTCCTCCTGGCAGTTTTGCTCCCCCTTCATGTCCCTTTGAGGTGATTCAATTGGACTTCATCCATATGGAGCGATGCAATAACCTGAAATACGTTTTAGTTGTGGTTTGCGCATTCTCCCGATGGATCGAGGCCTATCCTCTCAAAGACAATACTGCTTTGTCTACTGCGAAAATCCTACTGAAGGAATACTTTCCTCGGTACGGAATGCCTAGAGTCGTGTGGTCAGATAACGGAAGTGAGTTTGTGGGGAGTGTGATGAAGAGTGTATGCAAGGGCCTTGGAATTAATCAGAAATTCCATAGCGCCAACCATCCCCAGTCAGCTGGTTTGGTTGAAGGGTATAACGGTACCCTTAAACTAAAGCTAGCGAAGATTCAGGCTACGACTGGTCTCTCGTGGCCTGACGCTTTACCCTTAGCATTACTGTCAACTAGGGCGACTGTACACTCCCGAGTAGGGCTTAGTCCCTACGAAATAGTGTTCGGTCGTCCTGCGAATGTTTGGGGGGTTCCTAGGCCAGGTATTTTCTGTGATCTTGAGTATCCAATGTTGATCGATTATCTTCATGACTTGACTGCTAAACTGAGGTTAATTCACCAACAGGTTCACAAAGCATTGCCGACGCAGACGGAGGGTCCAGGCCACCAGCTCCAGCCCGGAGATTGGGTGGTGACGCGCAACTTCTCGCGCAAGAACAACTTGGATCCCAGGTTCACTGGACCCTACCAGGTCCTCCTTGCCACGAGAACTGCAGTTCGTCTAGAGGGCCGGAAAAATTGGGTGCATGCCACCCATACTAAGAAAGTCCCTATCCCGTTGTCAGCAGACTCGTGGGTGAGGAGAGGCATTGCATCAACTGAAACCGAAGGATTGCCGGCGTTTGTACCTTTCAGCGACGCACAACCTGTCGGAGAATCCTCAGTGCAGCAGAAAGGCACTGTTGAACATTTGTTAGCAAAAGACTCAAGACCAGAACATTCAGCTGATCAACAGGACGCTGTCCCTTCAACGGATCCTTTGTTTGATGAACAGACACGTCCTGGGAAAACCCGATACTTTTTGCGATCTAGCACCAGAGACTAATAAAGATCCTGTTCTGTCCCTTGACAATTGCATTATCCCGTTTTCCACGATCAGTTTGAACATTCGTATCATTGTAATTATTTTGTATATATTCATTGAGTTTCATTCCTTACACTTTTTGCTTCCACAGCTGAGAAACATTGTTTTCGCATATATACACTTGTGAAACAAAGGCCATAGGGCCGCGCGCGTACTTCCTTCTGGTTAGTAGGTCTTGACACTAGGTTAAAGACCGTCGGTTCCTGGGAACTCCTAGGGATTGACTGCTGCTACACAGAACGAAGTGCGTCAAGAAACGTTGCGGACGGTCATAGGGAATGGCATTCTCGAAGCTGATGAACTTGGAAGAAGCTCAGGCTCATAGATTCAAGCTGCAGCAACTCAGTCGTACCAAATGTTTTTTGTTCCAAATATTCGTGTTGTTTTTGACTGTTTCTGCATTATTGGCGGGTGGGGTGTATTACACGATGTCTTACTTCTTACCACCTGCTACACCTACTCCTACCCCTGACCCTAAACTTACCTCCACTGCTTCTCCTCATTCTTTTCATATCTTACCTGAACACGAGCAGGCTAGACGTGCAGAATTCCGCAACAATTCCTTTGTTCAGCTCCTCCATCAGCATCAGTTAGTGGTCAACACTACTAATTGTTGGGTGTGTGGGTTGATGCCACATACTACAGATAAGGGAATTCCATATCTGGTGTTACCGTATAGTTCCCAAGGGTCTGCTCGAGCATTTCAAACAATGTTTCGAAGCGCACTGGGTTTCCACCCCATTCGAGAACCACGTTCCCCCTACTCTGGTCCTACCTCGTACCAAAAACCTTTGTCTATAGCAATAGAGGATTTAGATAGCGATATCTATGATCCCTCGCTTATTCCTGAAGAAGAGGTACAAGCCTATAGGGTCCTAAGTAGAGGCGAATATAGTGTGTTCACTAGTGAAAAACAGCTTAAAACCTCACCTCCGATATGGGTCGTACCCCACATTGGTAATTTTTGTCTTATAGGTCGTGGCCGAAGATCGAAAGCCCGACTTGGAGAGAGTGCTTGCACTGAAAATTACATTCTGCCGATGGTCTCGTCCCCTGTGTTCCTGGCTGCCAAGGGTACATACTTTATCTGTCATGATCGTGCATATGCATGGTTGCCCTCTGACTTCATGGGCTCATGCTTCATCGCAAACTTGTTGCCTCCGACGTTCACTGTAGATGCAGATTATCACAAGACTAGAGTTGTGAGAGGCGTAATTAGCGAAGAGGATACTGCCGGTCAAGAGGCAGGAGACTTTTTCAAGGGTTTCCTCCCGTTTTGGGGACCTATGGTAAATAGTAGGAACCTGAGACAGTTGACTCGAGTGGTAGAATCGACAGCTAACATTACTGCCAGTGCCCTTGGTAATATCACCACTGAACTTCAGGCGGATAGACTTATGACGTTACAAAACCGTATGGTTTTAGACGTGATCTTAGCAGATCGAGGTGGGGTATGTAAGGTGATCCATTCGAGCTGCTGTATTTTCATTCCTGATAATGCTCCGACTGTCTATCAAGCCATCTCGAAGTTGCATAAGATCTCCGAATCCATACACGTGGATGTAGGGGATTGGACGCTACTTGGGTGGTTTTGGGGCCTGATGTCGACTTGGGGTTGGAAGATTCTGATGATCATCGGAGTCGTTGTGGTGTTCCTGTTCACGTGTTGCCTTTGTGTGCAGTGCGGTCCTGCCTTATGTGGCCTCTGTGCTACAACGTGTATGAGACAGCCACCTGTTACCAAGGGGACTCGGTTGGACAGAGCTATGCTACAACAACATCTGGATGGTCTGATGAATATCGAGTATGATTCCGACTAGTGCTTGCCTACATGAGGGCAAAAGGAGCGTCTGAGGTTCCGTGACAATTGTAAGTGATGTTTTCGACTCGCACAAATATGGTCGAGTCTGGTATCTATGAACCGCAAATGACGAGTTTAGTAAGTGTGCGCAGTTTCGCTGTGCTAACTTAAACCGTTCGTTTGTTATGTGGGTTTTTCATCTGTACCCACGGGTTCCATCTTAGATACGGCATCCATTTTGTCTCTTGCCCTCAAGTAGCCAGCGAACGGACGCTGTCTGCTTCGCGACCCTGGGACTCCCAAGATATTTGTGGAAGACACATGTCCTTTGTAAATGTCTTTATGATGAGGGGGATGATACTGTAAGGCAGATGGCCCCGCTCGAGGCTCATCTTGCCGTGCCGGTTTATTGTCTCAGCCGTGCATCTCATTAGGCACGTCCCTTTGATGCCTGTATCTCGTGTTTCCCGATACCTCCCCTTTTACACCCTTTCCGATCTCCCCACTGTCTCCATCTTCCTCTGCACCTGTCTTTGTTCCTATTTCGATCTGTTTTACTGCCGACTGGAATGCACTAATGTTGGGAAGATGGGTTTTTACAGTTGGGAACCGCCAAATGTTTCCGCACTTATGTTCCGGACCTTATGTGTATCAAAGTGACCAAAGCGACCCCTCTGGGGGATAATCATGGGAACCGGGTTGTAAACTTTTGTGTACCATGTTGTCCTATGGGTAAATTCTGTATAAAAGGAGCGATCCACAGAACCAATTTGAAGCAGTCTCCCCAAGTTGCACGTGTTGTACTTGTCGTGACTTCTGTGTTCCCTGCAGTAAATAAACCTTGAATCTTTGACGCCGAAGGAAGTGTCCCGTGTCTCTGTCACTCGTACGCCGGAGCAGGTTACCCACGAAGGTTTCAGGTGTTGTGCCCTGGCACCGCTGGGTCTTAAAGAACCCAGTCCTTCAATAGATCGCTGGGTCCTAGACCCCAGCCCGGCAACACTCCGAGGCCCATAATAGCGAGACTTTGAACTATAGGGACTGGGATGTGGCTTGGCGACCTTATCGTACGACGGGAACTCATTCTCCATTTATCCTAATTTTACGCCTGTAGTCCAGGAAGAACGGCGGAAATTCTTGGACATCAAGAATAAGCTGAGGAAGGCACAAATTGACTATGCGCTTTTGTACCCGGCACGCCTGAGGGTTACGCACCAGGGTAAACAGAGATCCTTCACTTAACCTCAGCAAGTGGAGGATTTCCTCAAGCAAGTGAAAAAAATGAACAGACCTGACGGTGGCGCGGCAGATTCCCGGCGGTCCCCGTCGGCAGGGGCAGAGGACGACACACAGTGAGGCAATCTTTGCAGACTGTGTACATTTTAACAGATTTCTTTTTTTGAGAAACGTGAGTTATTTACTGGCAGGCAGCACTACCAGGGGACGTATATCTTAGTTGAATGATGAACCATAATGTGCTTAAATAACTGCTCACCGGGCACCCTCTGCCCATCAGGGCCAGCGGCTACAGCTGCGGATTACTCTATGGGCGAAGGATCGCTGTGATGCCACCTAAAGCTGGCCCCCAAAGGGAATAACCCCGGGTTTGTCCGCTGCATACTGCTTGCAGGGACTACACTGTTGTTCTTGTTGGGGGAGGGATGGGGGTGAGATGGGTGGGTATGCATTATTGGCACTTGGCTGGAACTTCCAGTGACGATCAGGGGAGGTACTGCGTGGCTTGGGGGCACCTGGGCTCAGAGTCAGTAACTCTAGCGTGCTGTTAGGAACCTAACATAGATGCCCCAGATATTTTTACCTTGTTGTGGGCAGCAATCAGAGAGATAGGCTCTAATCACATCATATCGGGGGGAGATTTCAATGTTACCTACGCTCCGAGCCTGGATAGGTCTCACCCTGCCCCTACCATCGCACCAAGGCAAGCACTGTAGTACAGGATACAATGACAAATAATACTTCTCCCCTTCCTAAGCGCCTTGAAACCCTCTGGGTATGTAGTGCGCTATATAAATGTTATGACTTGACTTGACTTGACTGAATACCAATTGCTTGATGCATGGAGGCACACCAATCCCCTAAAACGTGAAGGGACACATTAAACCGCACAAGCTGCGTCATGGGCGAGTCTAGATTATTGGATTATATCTCGGGGACTGGGCCCAGCAATCTGCAAGGTACAACACTTAGCTAGGACATACTCAGACCATGCACCAGTTAAACTCATGCTTTCCTCAGCAGACTTCAACCCCCCGCGATGTGCTTGGAGGCTCAACGTGCGCATACTTTCAGACATAGTTTTCCAGGAAGAACTGCGAGAGGAGATGCAGGATTTTTTTGAACGAAACAAGGGCACAGTACAGACTTTGGGGATCATCTGGGAAGCATTTCAAGTCACACTCAGAGGGTTTTGCATATCTAAAGGGGCAGGGGTGTTAAAAGACATCAATAACACACTTCGTAGACTGGACACAGAGCTCAAGGCACTGGAAGCATCTCTAGCGCTCAGACAGGATGGGACTACGCAACGTGAGTTCAGAGAGAAGCTTACGGAATACAAGGATATGGCACAAAAGGAAACACGATTTGAAGACAAACACTGGGTGGCCCACAGGTACGGGGAGGGAGAGAGGCCCGGCAAGGTGTTAGCAGACATGATTAGAAGGCCACGCTATTCCAATTACGTGGTAGAACTAGAGGGGCCAGAAGGGACACACTGTCGGGACACTATGAGCATACATGAGGCTTTCACAAGCCACTACACAGATCTTTATACTACTTCCAGGGGGGATGACCTGGACCTTGAGGCATATCTGGGGGATGTAACCCTGGGTTTGTTGAGCGACGTGCACCATAAATTTCTGTGTGCTCCCTTTGAAGTGGACAAGGTCAAAGAAGCCATCATGTAAATACAATCAAGGAAGGCCACTGGCACGGATGGCATTCCAATAGAATTTTACAAAACCTATATAGATCTGATGGCCCCAATCCTGCGAGAGGTCTACGAGGAGTCACTCGAAATGGGCTCCCTTCCACCATCCATGAGAGAAGCTCTCATTATCTCTTTTGAAACCCGAGAAGCCACCCCACCAATGCGGGTCCTACCGACAGCTCTCTCCCTTCTCAATATTGATGCCAAAATTCTGTTGAAGCTCATTGCCAATTGTCTTAGCTTGTTGCTAGAACACTTGATTCTTCCGGATCAGTCCGAATTTGTCCCCGGAAGGGCCACTTCGCAAAACTTGAGGACTCTTTTTACAATTTTAAACAATGTTTCCCCTGACTTACCCTTAGCGGCAGTCTACCTAGATGCCACTAAGGTTTTCGATTCCATCGAATGGGATTATATTTTGGGGATAATGCTCCGGATGGGGTTCCCACCACTTTTTCTGTCTTGGATACGACAGCTGTATCACCGACCAGGTGCTAAGGTACTCATAAATGGTCATACGTCTCAAACCTTCTCGATTACTAGGAGTACCCGACAAGGGTGCCCATTGTCCCCCTTGTTGTTTGCCTTAGCAACGGAGCCATTAGCGGCAAGGTTGCAACAGTACCATAACGACAAGGCCCTCAGGGGTAACGTGAGGCAGATATTGATTTCAATGTATGGCGATGATATTACTTTATATGTGAGAGACCCCCAACATAATTTGAACCCGCTCCTTCGGGAATTCATTGTATTTGGGAAACTTTCGGGGATCCAGATAAACTGGGGGAAGTCCTGCCTCTTCCCACTGGCAGATTCAGTGGTGCGCTATCCATTGGACTCCCAATTGGAGTGGTGCGATGACGAGCTGTGGTACCTAGGTGTCCGAGTTACCAGAAATAAGGAAGAACTTATGCGACTTAACTATGGTGTTGCGCGGAACCGCATAACGGACTGTGTGGCCCGTTGGATAACTGCAGCTTTCTGTGGCAGGCCGGGCATCCATAATCAAAATCATAAGCCACCGTTCCCGTGTGCTCATGACGAGCTGAGCTCGTCATGACCGCTAGAACGCTCACACGCGGGGCTAATTCCCCTGCTGTGGGATCGTTCTAAAGAAACGGGTGTGGTCATGACGAGCTGAGCTCATCATGAGCACACGACCACCATGGCTCATGACGAACTGAGCTCGTAATAAGCACAGGGGAGTTGTACGTGCCCCGCATCACCCCAGCACAGCGGGGGAATCAACCCCGCAGGCAAGGGGTTAACAAGAGGTCTAGTTAAAAAAAAACTCCTGCAAGACCCTTCTGCCTAAGGAATCCAATTAAGGAGTATCACAAGGAGCTCTAATGAATTTTGTTGCTGTCAACTGAACCTTCAGTGTGGCAACAGCTAACCAGTTATCGGATCCATCCTGAAAGAACTGATGGGCCCATTTAGCTTCACAATCAAAGATATATCAGAACACAATCTATAAAATAAGGATCAATAGTGGATAAACATCTTTATTTCTGTGCAGATAAAGCCTGAGGAGTGGAGAGACCCAACATTTAAAACCCCTCAACCATGCCATCAACTGCATCTTTAGCACACAACAAGGGGCAGATTGGGAGACCAAAGTGGCTAATGGCATCATTCTCAGTCATTGAAAGCAAAGTATTCTTGGCCAATAGGGGGCTACCAATATTAGTTCTACTTCCTGTCTCCAAAGCCCCTGCTAGTTGTCTTGCAATTAAGGGAAATGGAGGAAAAGCGTATATAAAGGAAGGAAGCCATGGCTATGTCAGTGCCTAAGTTCCCAACATCCCTTCGGAAATCTGGATAGGAAATTGGGCAGCAGAGTATTTTCTGCACTGGAGAAAAGGTCCAACTGTGGAATTCCAAACCTTAAACATATCCCTTCAAAAATATGTAATGTTATGTTATTTTAATTCATTACCCGTTCGAAACGGCCAAAAGGGGTATTTCGGCGGGAGCCCAAGATGACGGACAACAGGCAAAGAAGAAGAATGTGAAAAGCCAAACATAAATCATGCGAAGGACAGAATATTCTACATAGTCTGTCCACTAGAATGTTGTCCTTCCCTCAAATGTGTGTTGCTGGGAAAGAGATTAGTTTAACCCTGGGGGGCGCTAGGTGGGGCCAGACCAAGATGGCCGCACTGGTGTGAGGCTCCCGACAGACCGAGCACTTCTTCCCATTCTGAAGAGATCCTGACCGGCAAGATTGGTTCAAGCATCGCCCCTTTGCCTCCACAACACCGTGCTGATCACAGCGGTGCCTCGTTCGCCCTGAAAGTCCCATCGGGCGCGGAGGCGGCGACCGGAGAAACCTGAGCGGGCTGCTGCACTGTGGAGAGAGCTCTCGCGCGCCGGCCCACCCCGCCGGGAAAGGCCGGGGCTTTGCGGCCTGTCCGGCGCTGCCGAGAGAGCCTTGCCCGCTGGAAGGAGCCTGACCGCTGGACGTCTGGAGTGCACCGACACGCCCGGGGGGACCCCAGCTGTTGTTACAGGTGAGCGCTGCCTGCAACCTGCAACCTTCCCCCACTACTCCCCCCCCGGCGCTGTGAACACTCCTGGCCGTGCTCACCGTCTCACGGGCCTGGCCGCCATCCGCCATCTTTGGCCATACTCCCCAGGGACTGTGACGCCTTGTGCCTGGCCCCACGGCACTATATTCCTTCACCACTATCTCCGGTGTTGTGGCCACCTGTCTTTTCGGTGCTGCTGCCCACCATCCGCTGCATCGACTGGAGGCACCCTTACCCCCCATCCTCGTGGCAGGCACCCAATGCAAACCCGACGCCTCTATGTACGTGGAGTGGTGTGGCTCACTGGTTAGAGGCGGCAGACCCGGGAGCAGAAGTCGGCCGGGACCAGGGTTCAATTCCCGACGCGGCAGGGTCGTGGACTTTGGTCAGCGGACTCGATAATTCTCGCTTCGGTGCCTACTCTAATCAGGGGTCCCACTCGGCAACTGTGGGCATTAGCTTGCCTAATCTCCACAACGGCCCCTCCAACGCCGGGGATGCTTGGCTCCACCTTGGGGACTCCCAGCAGGGACCATCCCACAGGGAAAGCCAGGACAGGTTCCCCAGCGTTACACAGCGCCAGGAAACCTCCGGGTAACAGTGCGCTTTACAAGCTCAAACATAATAATGCCTGCTAAGAATAGGCCAAGCCTGCTGCTGTTGCCGCATGGGCCATTGCGACAACTTGGTCACTGACACTTGCTTGCCCTCCCCTTTGATGCCTTTGCGGTCACGTGGCACCCTCTTGACCACAACAATAGCAAGACCACGCCGCAATTTCGGTCTGCTTCGCAAACTATCACGCCCACCGTATCCTGCCATCCCTCCTGAGGCGGACTGGGCCGACAAGCTTTCCCACTCCTGCCCCCCCCCCCCTATGTGGGGGGGCCATACGATTTATCGGCCTCTTCCCGTTGACCTAACCTGGAGTGGAGGCGACGACGCAGCTCAGCACGAGGCCTGAACCGCATGCGGCCATTGCGTGGGACGTCGGTCCGCAATACAGCCGCTACCCTAGACCTGCACATTACGCTGTTTAACCTGCCTGGAACCCCCATTCATCCGGAGCCTATTGCTACAGCTGCTCTCTACCACTATCTACTCCACAGACCCAGCCCGAGGCGGTCCCCCCTCTTCTGCCTTGACCCTCCTACGATCTGGCGTCCACTTCTCCAACAGCATCGCGGACACCCAGACGAGACATGGGCCACAACGATGCACGACAGTCCAAAATACCATTTGAAACCAAAAAAACTTCCAAAACGGCGCCCGAGACGGATGGCAGTCCTACTGCCTCGGCCCCTCAGGAGGAAGACTGGAAAACACTATTGCTGGGCATGAAGCAAAGCCTTTCCACAATAGACTCCAAAATTGATACCATAAACACACGCATGGACAGCGTGGTGGCCAAGCTGGAGCAACACGACACCCGCATCAAGGAGACAGAAGACAGGATTTCTGTTCTGGAAGATGGCGCCACCTCAACAAGTAGACAGGTCACTCAAATGGACAGGCTGCTCAAACTAATAGCAGACAAGAATGAGGATTTGGAAGTGAGGT
Source organism: Lissotriton vulgaris (assembly GCF_964263255.1). Taxonomy (NCBI): domain Eukaryota; kingdom Metazoa; phylum Chordata; class Amphibia; order Caudata; family Salamandridae; genus Lissotriton; species Lissotriton vulgaris. The sequence continues at coordinate 2,122,159,004 of NC_141687.1, read as the reverse complement.
CCCGCCGTGATAACGTCCGTATTTTAGGCCTTGCGGAGTCCACCAACACAGGCAAAATGGAGACCTTTGTAGAGAATCTTGTCATGGAACTGTTTGGGAAAGAATCCTTCTCCTCACACTTCATCATCGAGAGGGCCCACAGGTCTCTGGCAGCTCGCCCGCCTCCCGGAGCCCAACCTCGTCCCATTATCGTGCGTTTTCTAAACTACAGAGACCGAGATGCGGTGTTAAGACGCTCGAGAGAACTGGGGACCGTGAACTATTGCAACACAACTTTTTTTCCTGGTTTTACCCCCTTCAGTCCAAGAGGCCAGACGCAAATTTGCAGGGGTAAAAAAGAAACTCCAGGCGCAGGAGATCCCATACGCCATGCTATACCCAGCAAAATTGAAAATATCACTTCAGGGCAAGCATCATTTTTTTTCAAAATCCACAACAGGTGGAAGACTTTCTTAAACACCATAGGAAAGAACAGAACAGTGAAAAAGCAGCTCATTGACGATCCAGGTCTCAATCACCAATGTCACAGCAAGACTGAAAGGACGTACTGTGATATTGACCCTCTTAGTCCAGCAGTCTTTGACCATTACCTATGCGGAACCTGATTATTATATATCATGTTTAGGTGCTTGGACTGCACATGTCTCACCGGTCTATGATATACCTGCGTGCTCGGTCACCCACTTCCGTCCCACGTTAGGCGTCTGGTGTAAGCCCGGTGTCTGTGGGTGAAAGCAGGGAGGTGGTTGGCAGGTTTGGTGCCCCTAGTTTCTGTCCCCCAATGGGCGAGCCCCTAAACACCCCATCCCTCCTTAGGGTAGGGGCATGTGTAGTATCTTTTCTGGTTTTGGTTTCGTTTTGTTTCTGGGAAGGTGGGTGGGGGTTGTATACCCGGCCAGTTGGGGTTGCCGGTGTGGGTGGGAAGAAACTCCGAACTAATGCTGATGACATTGTAATGTTTGTTACGTTACTTCTGGGTGGGCTCTGTGGGGGGATTATGGGGGGGAACTGTCATTTCTATCAACTGGTCTCATGGAACATCCGAGGGCTGAACAATCTGAGGAAAAAGAGACAAATTCTGGGATACCTGGACAGGCAGGGCGTATCAATTGCCATGCTTCAGGAAACACATCTACTGCCAGATAACTCTCCCCTATTTGCGTCCAGGTGGGCCTCATGCAAGGTTTTCTCTTCCTACTCCAACTATGCCAGGGGGGTTACAATCTTGGTCAGACGTGGAATGAAGTTTACACCTGCCGGGACGGAGGTTGATTCATGTGGCAGATATTGCATGGTCTGGGGGAAACTACACTCGCATACTGTCCTCATGGCCTGCTACTATGGCCCCAATACCGACGACACTTCCTCGCTTCTCACAATGTGGGGTAAGATTCAAACATTGGGCGTAGGCCATATCATATTGGGAGGAGACTTCAACACCGCTTTGTAACCAGGCCTTGACAGGTCTCACCCCCAAGTCAAGTCAAGTCAAGTCAAGTCAAAGAATTTATATAGCGCGCTACATACCCAGAGGGTCTCAAGGCGCTTGAGAAGGGGTGGGGAATTACTTGTCAAATATCCACGTTTTAAGTTGCTTTCTGAATGCTAGGTGGTTCTGGGTAAGGCGAAGGTAAGTGGGAAGTGAGTTCCAGGTTTTAGCTGCCAGGTAGGAGAAGGATCTACCTCCCATGGTGGTTTTGTTGATGCGGGGTACAGTGGCAAGGGCTTGGTTGGATGATCGTAGCTGGCGGGAGGGGGTGTAGAAGGACAGTCGTGTGTTGAGGCATTCTGGTCCGATTTCGTAGAGTGCTTTGTGTGCGTGGGTTAGGAGCCGGAAAGTGATCCTCCTATTGATAGGAAGCCAGTGGAGGTTTTTCAGGTGACCAGAGATATGTTCTTTACGCAGGATGTCTAATATGAGCCTGGCTGAGGCGTTTTGGATTCGTTGGAGTTTTTTCTGGAGTTTAGCTGTAGTACCGGCGTAGAGGGTGTTTCCATAGTCCAGTCGGCTCGTGACCAGAGCATGGGTGACCGTTTTCCTAGTTTCGGTGGGGATCCAACGGAAGGTTTTTTTGAGCATGCAAAGAATGTTGAAGCAAGATGAAGAGACGGCGTTGACTTGTCTGTTCATCGAAAGTGAGGAATCCAGGATGACGCCCAGGTTCCGTGCGTGGTCTGTCGGGATGGGTGCTTTTCCAAGGGCTTCTGGCCACCAAGAGTCGTCCCAAGCAGAGGGGGAGGTACCTAAGATAAGGACTTCTGTTTTATCTGAGTTCAGTTTCAGACGGCTGTGTTTCATCCATTCGGCTACTTCTTTCATTCCTTCGTGTAGGTTAGTTTTGGCGGTGCTAGGGTCATTGGTGAGTGAAAGGATCAGTTGAGTGTCATCCGCGTAGGAGATGATGTTGAGGTTGTGTTGGCGTGCGATGGTCGCGAGGGGGCTCATGTATACGTTGAAAAGGGTGGGGCTGAGTGAAGATCCTTGAGGCACGCCGCAGATGACTTCAGTGGCCTCTGACTTGAATGGTGGAAGGCGGACTCTCTGTGTTCTTCCGGTGAGGAACGAGGTGATCCATTCCAGTGCTTTTCCTTGTATTCCGATGTTTCTGAGGCGCTGTAGAAGGGTGCTATGGCAGACTGTGTCGAAGGCTGCAGAGAGGTCGAGGAGGATGAGGGCGACTGTGTCTCCATTGTCCAGTAGAGTTTGAATGTCGTCTGTTGCTGCGATGAGGGCGGTCTCCGTGCTGTGTTTTGCTCGGAAGCCGGACTGTGAGGAGTCGAGGGATTTGTTGGCTTCGAGGAAGGTGGCGAGCTGGTTGTTGACTGCTTTCTCGATGACTTTGGCCGGGAATGGAAGGAGCGAGATGGGGCGGTAATTTTTGAGTTCGGTGGGGTCCGCTGTGGGTTTTTTCAGAAGGGCGCTGAGTTCAGCGTGTTTCCAGCTTTCTGGGAAGGTGGCCTACTCCCACACCCAACGTGCGCTATCCTCTATTGTTGCTGAACACCACTACATCGATGCCTGGAGGTACCTACACCCGTCCCTCAAACAGGGCACTCACCATTCTGCAGTACATTCCACATGGGCACGTATAGACTACGTGTTCTTATCGGCAGGCCTTACTCCTTGGCTAGTTAACGCCCTACACCTCGCCAGGACTTTCTCAGACCATTCCCCGGTCCTAATATCGCTGCGCATACCCACTGAGACCTCCCCTTACCTGAGCTGGCGCCTCAACTCTGCACACCTCACGGATTCTGCCTTTAGGGCGGAACTCGAACAGGACATACATGACTTCTTTGAGCGCAATATGGGGTCGGTTTCGAATCTCACGACGGTTGGGAGGCCTTTAAAGTCACGGTGCGGGGATGGTGCATCGCTAAGGGGGGCGGCGTCCTCAAATCACTGAGCAGTGAACTGCATAACCTAGAATCCGAGCTTCGAGAACTAGAACAGAGTAGGACTCGTGACCCCCGGGGACACTCTTCTAATGCCCTACTCAGGGAAAAGCTGAACGAGTACACAGAAGCGGCTGATAGGGAGTGCAAGTTCCTCAGTGAACAGTATTCTGCGAGCATCTTCGGGATAGGCCCGGTAGGGCACTTGCCTCCGCTGTCAGGTCCCCTAGATATAATAACTATGTCTCGACCTTACTGGACGAACATCAAATCCCACAGCGAGACCTCACAGAACAACTCCACATCCTCACAAATCATTACTCCACTCTCTACACCTCTCAAAGATCGGCACCTATTAACCTGCATCCATATCTGGATGACACCGCCATTGCGTGGCTCTGCCCATCCCAGCAAAAATTCCTGCACCATATTCTTGACGTAGATGAAATAAAAGACGCTATCATGTCTATGAAGTCGGGCAAATCACCTGGTTCTGACGGGTTGCCAATTGACTTTTACAAGGCCTATATCCATATACTTGCATCCAATACTGCAGCAAGTTTATTATTCGGCCCTTGAAGAGGGTACTCTGCCGTCCTCTATGCGCGAAGCCCTTATAACATCCCTCTTGAAACCAGGCAAGCCGCCGGAGCACTGCGAGTCCTACAGGCCCCTCTCACTGCTCAATACTGATGTAAAAATCTTAGCGAAGGTACTTGCGTCACGTCTTAACCTGTTGATGGAACGTCTAGTCTTGCCTGACCAAGCAGGTTTTGTCCCCAACAGGGCGACTTCACATAATTTACGCACCCTTCAGGCCGTACTGCAGGACATTAACCCTCGCTGTGAAGCTGCTGCTGTTTTCCTAGACGCCACTAAAGCGTTCGATTCCCTTGAGTGGGATTACCTTCTGGTCCTTCTTGAACGGATGGGGATCCCATATAGCTTCCTAGATTGGATAAAATTGCTATATTGCAATCCGTGTGCTTCAGTCCTACTAAATGGCGCTAGGTCAGCTCCCTTTGAGATCCATAGAGGTACCAGACAGGGGTGCCCACTCTCCCCTGTCCTCTTTGCGATCGCCATTGAGCCATTGGCGGCTAAGCTCCGACAGCATCATAATCACCGCTCTCTAATATACCCGGAGCGCCAGCTGCTAGTTGCACTGTATGCTGACGACATGACTTTATATGTGCACAAGCCGCAAGAAAAGCTCAACCCCCTACTGCGCGAAATCACTAAATTTGGTGCCATATCAGGAATACAAATTAATTGGTCGAAGTCTGCTCTATTCCCCTTAACGGATAAGACCGTGCATTTTCCCCTGGACTACCCCCGAATATGGGAAACTGAGGAAATAAAATATCTCGGTATCATTGTGTCCAGAAACCGAGAGGCTCTAATTAGGGCTAATTATGGCACTGTCCTGGATAAATTGACCGATACCATCACCAAGTGGATCCATCTCCCACTTTCAATGGCGGGGCTTCCCTGTGTGCAGGGCTTTGTGTGTGAGGAAGGCCGTTCTGAAGCTGGCTCGCATATCCACTGGGAGCCATTTTAGATCTCTGACTGCGGTAGATATGTGGTCAAATTCTTTGATTCCGGAGTAATACAATAGTAATACAAAGAATGGGTTCTCTGCTCTGAAAACCATTTCCCATTTAGAGCAGTATTTCCCGATCCACAATGAAGCACAAAAGGTTTTCCAAGGGGCTTCACTGGACTGCTCTGTCTTTATGACTCGCATACAAGTTACAAACACTAAAGTTAAGGCTGTTTGCAGAAACAGATCACAACTACTCACAGATGCAGCTTTGTCAGTGTTGCCCCGTATTATTTGATACACTGAACAAATTGCATTTAAATAGTCTTTACCTGTAAAGCATTTATTTCCTCATTTCGCTCTTATTGCCTTTGCTGTCAAGAAAGTAACAGATACACTGTTGCAAACTTCACATCATTACTCACCTTTCAAGATTTAACTTATCAGGGACTGCTGCTTTCTCTTCAGCAGTACGTAGCACAACTGGAATTCCAGGTTTTGTTACACTTCGAGAAGAAGTTGCACGATCTCCTAAAAAAGATTTTTTTTATTACAATATAAACATTCATTGCAGAATCGATTTGGTAAAAATATATGTTTCTCACGTAAATAGAATATCATGCTCTATGAATTTTATGTGCATTTATACAAGCTTTCATTCTGTCAGAGCTTTCAGCCATACAGGAGTGCCAACATGCACCTAATCAACAAATATGCACACATGAAAGGGTACTGTTTCATTGTTGTATCTTATAATGTGAATAAAGCACAATAAAAACAATATAAAAGATACAAAAGTGAGGAAACTTGAACTTAAAAGTTTCTTACAACCACTTAGAAGGCATAACATTCATGGAAATAATGATACCACATGGGACAGCATGTGTGATGTCATAACAACGAAGCGTAGTGCCGGGATGTATGGCACCTCAATAAAAAAATTCTGACCACTGTCATTTCATGTTTCATACTTGTCTTTATCGAATTGTAATTTCTCATGCTGGATGGGCCTCCAGTGCCATTTTAAGATTGCGTTCTTGGCTTTTATTATTTCATATGTTGACACAGGTCTTTAAATTCTCATCTCTCCATTGAACCCATGGTCTTCTGCAACACTCCCCTAGTATATATCTCCTCAAGATGGTGCTGCATCCTCCGCCCTTGAGGCCTCTAGTTCAGTCCCGCCATCCGGTGGCCGCTGTCCAGCTAGTATTTGTTTTTGGTATTTTTTTGCTACTATTTTAGTGTGGTTTAGTTTTTAAGTTAAGTTTTAGTTCTGTGTTAGTCTTTTTGGGTGCAACTTTGCTTAGTTGTTTAAGTGACTTGCTTCTCTTAGTAGTTGATTTCTGCTTCCCCGTTCCTGCAGTTTTCACCCTTGTTCCGCGTGCCCGCCCTCCCACCTATGGACTACTTATGGCGGCAGCTGCACAGCAGCGCATTGGACGTGCCGAAAGGCAATCCCGTCAGCAACTGGAGCGCGCCCAGAGCCAAGAACTCTGACCACCCTGCCATCCGCTGCTACACTGCTGAGGAGATACTAGCCCTCGACTCCAGACACCGGAACAAAAGTTGCTTCACTTTCTTCCTGTGATCAAACAGAGGACACTTCAGCTTCCACCAGCGTAGCTTCTCCTGCGACACAGAATCACCAGCCCGAACTGGACCCCACACCACAGCCACTCAGAAGACTACGAACAACCAGGATTTGCTCCACTGCATCTTGCTCAACGCCGGCTCGCTTAGCAAACACGCCATGGAAATCCAGGACACCATCACCACCCTCTCCCCGGACGATGCTTTCATCACTGAAACGTGGCTCAACCCCTGAAACGTGGCTCAACCCCAACATTGCCACGGACACTCCAGACGGCTACAAGGCAATAAACCGAGAATGCACACACAAATATGGCGGGGCTTCGCCATCATCTGCAAGGAAACCATTGGATGTACTGTCACATACGATGGCCTCTCATGGAACACCTCAACTTCTGACTACAGACCAAAGCTAAGAGCACGATAAGAGGCACCCTTGCCTACAGACCCCTGGGACCCCGACCAGACTTCTGCGACGCCATCTCCAGCCTCATTGCCCCCCTAGCCTTCAACTCCCACCACTATGTACTACTCAGTGATCTCAATTTCCACGTCGTAAGACCCCAACAATGCCAACTCCACCATTTTCCTGGAGAACCTGATTAACACGGGCATCTCCCAACTGGTCACCAAACCCAAGCGCAAACCCGGGCACACACTCAGTGCCATTCTTACCTCCAGCGACAGGATAAAATTCTCCCACGTCACAGAACTCACCTCAATCTACTACGCCATTATTCGCTTCACCATCTCCAATGCCCAACATACCAACACCAAGAACCACAGCGCCACCCATTACTGCAGGGTCAAGGTAACCGCAATGGACACAGGCCCTTAGCACCACTCGACGTCTCACCAGACCTTGACCAGGCCATCCAGAACTTCTCTGCTTGGATCACCATATGTGCCAATAGAGTCACCCCACTGAAAAAAGAAAAAGCCAACCAAATCACAAACCAAGCCAGCTGGTACACCTCATAGCCCAACTGCTACCGACTTGAGAAGCTATGGCGCATCACTAAGGACCCCTCTGACTTAGCCGCTCACAAAGCAACCCTCAGCAACAACCACCTGCGCATCAACACTGCAGTCAATCACATGTAGGAACTCTTCAAAATAGGCAAGGAATTTTCCAACTCGACAGCCAAAGAGAACACCACCTATCCCTCCAAAGACCTCAGCGACCACCTCTTGGACCCCTTCCACAGCAAGATTGTCACTATCTACAACAACTTCGACCCCTAACCCACTACTCTCAGCATCAACAACCTCCCCAACCAACGAACACCAGTCGAATGATCACCACCTAGTCCCCGCACCTGGTACCCGCTCACCACTCAGACCACCACAATCATCATGTCGTCTTACCACTCCATGGCGCCCACCAATCCCTGCCCACACCATCACTTCAACCTGGGAATCAACACAATCATCACAGAACTCACCAGCATGCTCCGCACCTCCATCTCCACAACAACCTTTCCACAAGATGGAGACATGCAGAAGTCAGACCCCTCCTAAAGAAACCTTCTGCCACCCCAGCGACTTCGAAAACTACCAACCGATCTCCCTGCTCCCCTACCCAGCCAAACTACTAGAGAAGTTAATCAACCAACAGCTCACCAATTACCTGGAACAAAACCACCTACTCGATGCCTCACAATCAGGATTCTGGTCCAACCACGGCACTGAAGCCGCTCTGATTGCAGCCATAGATGACATAAGAACTATCCTCGACCAAATTGACCAAAAGCTCCCTCCCTGTTGGACTTCAGAAAGAAACTCAAGACCCGATTTTTCGACAGAGACACAGCACCCTCAGCGCCCAGATACCCCTAGGGGTGACAGTGCTGCACACTACAAATGCTATTTGCCTGATTTATCTATGATTTTTATTTAATTAGCATTTTAGAACGCAAAGGAAACATCCAAATCCTGTAGAACATTTTGTTTTGCCCAACTTCGGGCATTCTTTTTTTTTCTTCTATCCTTTATCTTTATTTTATGTTTAAAAAATCGATTTCAGAGTTTACCATATTCAAAGACATTACAAAAAATATAACTGGGAATTACAGTGAAAATTGGAAATAAGCATAATGGTGGTACAATAATAAAGGGTTGGGTTAAATAACAACCAAGTTATCAAGTTTAAATGAAATCATCTAACAGACATTCTTGCAGTATGGACAGTAGTGTACCATTCCCACCAAAGGGGAAATAACAAGGGCGATAACATGGAAGTTAAGGTCCGGATTGCAACATCACAGGGTTTGTGCCTGCAAATGGGCTTTCTTAAAGTACAAAAGTCCTCTTATGAGTCAGGAAGTTCTTTCCTACTCAGAAAAGGGCGTTTCCAAAACCAAATAGGAGGGAGCGTGAAAAGATCGTCCCCTATCTATTTGATGTTTTGGAAACTAATGTACCAAGCTTTGTGTGTTGTGGAGTGGTAAGTAGTATAGTCTGATTATGTGTTGTGCTGTTGAATTTTGAGGCACGATGTGGAACTGTATGCGGTGTGCATTGGATGTAGGTGGTGTGTTGTGTAATTGTATTAGTTGTATTATGTGGTTTGGTGTTAAATTATGGGGTGTGGATTGGAAAGGTGTGAAGCTGAATGGTGTTGCATGTAACTGTGTGTATAGCTACGAGTTTTTGGTGAGGGAAAAAAAACAAATAGGTAGGAGTTAAGCATCAGATATGTGTGTTTAAAAAAATGGAAAGAGTTGGATCATTAGCATTGTAAATGTAAATGTAAATGTCTCTTACCTACATGTTATGGATTGGGGTGGATGTATGTGGGTTGTATTGGACTTGTTAGTTGTGGTATTGTGTGGTGTGAAACTGTGTGGTGTGGATTTGTGCAATGGAATTATGTGGTATGGTGTGCAGTTGTATTATGTGGATAGTAATTATGTGTTTTTGAATGTCTTGGAATTATGTAGAGTGGGACTGTGTGTAATGGAGTGTAAGTATGTGGAATGGTATTTTTTTTTTAATTTGTTATCCTCATTCGCCTCTGACCCCAGCTAACTGGTGATCCACAAATAGCCACAGTTGCTCACTTGGAGAGGTAGGATTTGCTTTGATTTGATTTGGGGTACGGCCCCAGCCCACTATCACCCGCCTACCAGTGGCTCACATGCTTCCTACCTGTTGCTGACCTCTCGTTGTTAAGGAGTGGTGGTCATACTCTCCCCTGATTCAGAGGGACAAAAGATTGTAGCAGGGCGCCCGCCTTAACTCACTGTAACCTGATACACCCGTGATATCGGCAGAGTCCCACACAATCTGAGAGCTTCCCAAGAGGCTTAATCATAGGACAAAAAAAGCAGAGAAAAATGGCAAAAAAAAGATGGCAAAAGAAAAGGTGGTATAAAAAACATGATCTCAATAGATTGTCTAGACTGATGACCAATTTATCAGGCAATTCCAAATGGCTCTCTTCTTGTTACTTTTTAATCTGGCCAGATCAATCTTAGATGTTTGGAAAAGTGAGGAAAGCCATTTGGAGTGCGTAGGGGGCAGAGCCTCAGCCCATCTCTTACATATTTCTCGCCTGGCCAGCAATATAGCAAAAAACAGAAAGCCTCTATTAAGACCCGTTATTTCCTCATGGATGCCAACAATTATTAGGCTAAGTGTGATGCATAGTGGGTATCCTAAGATGGATTTTATGGTAGCCCTCACTTTTTCCCAGTATTCCGAAATTGCAGGGCAAGTCCAAAACATATGTGTATCCGGGGCTCTCTCCATGTTGCATTTTTTACATTTGGCCGGTGGGCCATTAGACATCTTAGAAAGTCTAGCCGGGAATAAATAGGCACTGTGAGTAGTGAAATAATGATTTCTTCTCAGCCATGCTGTTTTCACCATTGAAAACAGAATCCCATAGAAAGTCTGCCAGAGCTCAGCCCAATCTAGCTCTGGGATTGATTCCCCCCATAATTCTCCTGCTAATCTAAAATCCCCATATATGGCCTCCTTAATTGCCCAATAAAAAGATGACACCTCCTTTTTCCCTGCTAACTTTTTTAACAGATACTCTTCTAGGGCATTTCCTTGCCATATCGATGTTTTTAGATTCTGGGACCAACTCTTTAATTGTAGGTATTAAAATCTAGACATACCTTCATCCAATTTCTCGTTAAGACTTGCCCAAGGTAGGAAAGAGCCAACTTCGGTTAAATCACCCCATGTTAGTAGCCCTGCTGTTTTTAAAGGTACGGCCAACGCATCTTTTAAGCAGCATGGTGTCCCCGGGCTATCCCACAATGGAGCTGATCTTGAAAAGTATTCAATGCCTGTTACTGCTCTAAGTCTAGCCCATATTTGTACACCACCCCTTAAAACCTTCAGCCTTACTTTCTTAAAAAAAATGTGTTCCCATATTTAAAAAAAAAACTTAATGCGGAAGCCCAACCTGATCTAACATGGCTTTAAACATCTTCCCTTTGACTGATAAATCTGGAGATTTCAGCAACATTCTCGAATGGATCAATTGGAACGCCCATGCATAATACTGAATGTCTGGTAATGAGAGACCACCCTTTTCCCTTCTGCGCCGTAATTTTTTCCATGAGATCCTGGTTGCTTTATACGCCCAGACAAATGAGTTGATTGATTGCTGAAATTTATCAATTATTGATTTGTCAAAATGTAGTGGAATGGTGTTAAAAACAAATGTTGCCTTAGGGAGGATTGTCATTTTAATCAGATTTGCTTCGGGAAGGTGAGCCTAAAATATCATTAATTGTTGACTTTCTTTTAGGGTGTTTAGGAGATTTACCCTAGTTATTTTGCCAATATTAGGTACAATTTTGACTCCCAGATACCTAATCTCATTTTTAGAGTGGTGTATTCCCTTTGGCAGGTTTCAAGTCATGATCTCAGTTTTATTTGCATTAATCTTCATAATCTGAGACTTGACCAAATTCTTCGGCTACGCTGATGACTGGAGTAAAGGATGACTCTAGATCTGACGAAAAGATACAAATAGTGTCTGCATAAAGGGTTACCTTCCTCTCCCATATACCACTCTTAAATGGTAAGATAGCTGTCTCCTCCCTGAGGCGCCGAGCAAACGGCTCGATGTACGAATCAAAGAGGAGTGGAGAGAGGGGGCATCCCCGTCTAGTTCCTCTCCTAATGCTGAAGGATTTAGTCAGTTTGCCATTTACCACCAACCTTGCCGAGGGGTCGCTATATATGAGGTTTATAGTTTGACGACATTTTGGGCCAAAATTCAAATTCAATTTCTCCTGCAACTGCACTTAGCCTATTGGCCAAAATCCTAGTAATAACCTTGTAATCGGAATTGAGAAGTGAAATAGGTCTGTACAACCCACACTTCGTAGCTGGTTTACCCGGTTTTAAAATCAGAGTGATATTTGCCTCTCCCCATGAGGTCGGTGGTTTAACACCTTCTATCAAGATTTTATTAAAAACCATGGTCATGAAAGGTATTATCTCCTCGCCCAGGGATTTATGCACTTTGGCCGGAAGGCCATCTGGCCCTGCCACCTTGCCTGTTTTACAGGCTAAAAGAGCCTTCCTAACTTCATGATGAGAAATTTCCTCCTCTAGTTTCACTCGTTTGGTTAAATCCAAAACTGGCAAATGGATCGGTTTTAACCAGTCCATTGCTGATGTAGTATCTACCCCATTATCCTCATCATATAGTTCCTTAAAGAAGGTATGGAAAGCATTTCCGATCTCTTCTTCATTATTTGTTTTTGTATTTGCATCATGCATTTGTTTAATCAAATTACGCACTCTGTCTGATTTGGCCTTCCAGGATAGTAATCTACCTGCCCCCTCACCGTACTCAAAATTAGAAAGTTTGCTTACCTCACACCTACTAGATATTCTGTCCTGAAATATAGTATCTAGATTGGCTTTAAGAGAGTTCAAACTTGCTATCAATGGCGGAATTAGATCTTAAACAGTTTCTTTAATAATATTCTTTCCCACCTCCTTCATTTGTCTCTCAATAGATGAAATGTCCCCACTACATTGCCTGTTTTTATATGACATCCTAGCTGTGACTAGACCCCTTAAAAAGGCTTTAAAGGTGTCCCAGATCACCATAGGGTCCACTGAGCCGATGTTGGTATTTAGGAAAAATGTAGTCTCCTGAGACAAGTAGCCAATTTCAGCCTCATCTAAAAGGAGTGTACGGTCAAATGACCAGACCGTTTGCTGAACCTTCCCTAACAGTTTCAAGTCCATCCAGATTGCTGCATGATCTGATAGATGAGGGGTCAAATAACCAATATCTTGGATGTTACCTCTAAGATCTTTGATAATTAAAATGTAGTCGATCCTGGATTTGTGTCTATAATTTTAGGGCTCGTCCCTTTTCTATTTCGCAGAAATAGAACAAGGGGAGCCCTTATGTCGCTGATCTGCTTCTTTCCCCAAAGGTTCTCTTCAGGCAGCTGATTGGCTGTCCTCAAGGAGGATTCCCAACAGTTCACGAGCTCGTGGACGAGCTTGCCCGATCCTTCCCCCTGCCAGCAGCATTTGGCACATCAAAGGCTTCGCTGCCCCGCCCCCGCCGTCACTTATTCACGGCCGCAGGCCGTGCTCTCTTCCCCCAGTGCTTGTTACTTCTGTGTTAATGAATACCCAGCTTAATGGACCTAACAATTATTAAACGCGCTTCTGCAGTAACTGGCATTTCTAACTTTGAGACTGGTTCGTTTGTCAGTGTCATAAAAAAGGAATGGAGTCCTGCTTCCTAACTGTATTCTTTTAAGGGTATTTGCAAATGTATTCGGTTTGGCTCTTGGTACAAAAGAAAGCCTTAACTTGTTCTGTGTTATGAAATATGATCTGAGTAGGTACTTACACTCATTATCAAAGGTTTCAGTTGCTTTGATTTAATTACTTTTTAGTTTGTAATTCCGTAATTGGACTCATACTAGCCAGTTGCGATATTCATTCTGAATTGTAACTGTACTCTTCCTCCGTATCACTTTCTCTCTCTGCCTCTGTCTTGCTCGCCCCTCCCCCTCCACAGAGCGCGTCTCGCGGCCCTTATTGTCACCTCGAATTGCACTCACACCTCCTTTCTCCCCTTTCGGGCTGCTTTCGGCCTCTTTGATGTTCTGGGCATGCAAAAGGAACTGGCTCATTAACTACCAAAGAAGTGTCCGTGGCGCTGGAAGGTCAGTCTGGCAGCTCGAAGGTACAGTACAGTGCGTTTCCCTTTGTAAAGTTTGGTTGGCTATTTGTCCACTCCCTTTCATTACAAATTCAGAGGTTCCTGAGTTTAAAGTGTCATTTTAAAGGTTTGACTGATTCGTTTTTAATTAAAAACAAATGGAAAGAAAACTGTACCTCTAGATAGGCACGTGTTAAACTTTCTCTCTTGGTTGTGTTCTATTATCTCATGCACTTGCAAAGCTATCAAGGGTCCAGAAAGCACCCACCATTATGTTCATGTGTGTGAAGCTCATATTTAACTACGTAAATTGTTATTTACCTTATGACCTTGGTAACTGTTCGCATAGAAACTGCTTGCATGCAGTAGTAACTGTTCCTGTTTAAAGCGCTCAGAAACCCTTTTGGATCTTGTATGCGCTATATAAAACTGGAAATAAAAAAAAATAATTAAAAGTGCTGGAAACTCAGCTGTTTGAATTACGCTGCACAGGAGGCGCACGCGGTGTTATAAAATGGGTAGATTGCGCTATAAAAAGGACTATTCGATTTGATGAGTGTCCGTGTGTAAACCCTCGAAGGCGGTGAGACATGCGTACAATTAACATGTTATTTTTTAGCTGTGGCCCCAACCTCTTTTATATGACTGCCTTGCTGCAGGCCTGCCTTAGCAGTGAAGAGTTTGCAGCACACTGAATGCAGGGCATCCATTCTACTCTTGCAGTAAGATCAGGTATTATATTCCTCAAGAGTGACCTCTGCGAACTTCACCTGCCAAGGAAAAAAAGATGAAGCTCTCCCGTCGCCTGCAAGGCGCCTTCAGAAATACTTCATCAGCCTTCAATCATTTGAAGACCGTCTCAAGGAACAGGATACCGTGTGTTTAAAACCGCTTCAAACTGCAGTTTTTTTTACCGTTCCTGAGTGCTCTAAACAACAGTCTTCAGAGCGACCCCCGTAAACGTCCTCCTCCCACTTGTTCCCGGACATCTTGGTTGTTTCTTGTCCCCCGGGGTGGGGCAGTTAGCCTGAAAAGTGTGCCTTAATTAATGGCAGACAAACCCCTTAATACATTATTTAAGTATTAATTATTTAAAAAAATTAAAATCCATTGTTATTTGTAATATCAATACATCTAATTCACGTAAATACAAAACATGTTTCATTACAAATGCTATAGGTGTCACATTTGCAAAAGTTATAACTATTGGCATTGTAAATGACAAAGCTATTAATTTAGCTATTTTAAAAAATAACGCATAAATAAAAAAAATTCATTTATAATACCAATAGCTCAAACTTTCCTAATGCGAGCCCTATTGCATTTCCAATGCTTGTTTATTATAGAATGACACCCCCACTTGGGTGCCCGACCTTTCCCGCCAGATATCGACCAACACATTTTGCCTTATCATAGTTTTTAAATACGCTCTAGATTTAGATGGGAGATTAGCCCTATTATTTGGGGATTTATCCAATACAGGATCTAATATTATATTGAAGTCACCTGCAAAAATGAACGTATTGGCAGCCCCAACAAATTAGAAAAAAATATCTTCAAAGTTGAGGGGTCATCCTGATTTGGGCCGTAATACCCACCTATTGAGATGGGCATGCTTTCTACAGAAATATTAGCTATAACCCATCTACCACTAGCATCAGTCAGAACATTAGGAAGACTAACATCCGCTTGTTTCTTAATCAAAATGGCAACCCCCTAATGTTTGTCGATTGACCCGAACAGAAACAGTGTTCTACCCACCTAAGTTTCCCACAAATTTTCATAATTTCTTCTCTAATAAGGTGGGTCTCTTGCAGGACAATTATATGTGCAGGTGAATCCTTCAAATATTGGAAAAAATTTTCTCTCCTGCTCTTAACTTGGAGGCCATTTACGTTCCATGAAATGCAATGTAGCACTCTCATGGAGAATTAAAGGAACCACACTTATACTTTACCCTAACCCATAAGGTATTGGCACCAAACCTAGGACAGCATAAAATAAAACACCCTGAGGTTAAAAGTCGAAAGAGGATTTTATTTTTGTATTTTTTCCCCATCTGCTCCCCCACCCGTGCTACCCCCACACACCCCTTGCAACTCCCCCATGCCCCCAGAAGAACCCTTCCCCCATTTACCAGGAAAAGACCAGGTTCTGCCTGCCGGGAAGTCCTGCTCTACCCCATTTTTACCTAAAATTGATACTACCCTCCGCTAAGTAAATAAGCTTAAGTCTATAAAGATTTAATAACTCATCTTCCGCAAATGTGCCTAACAAGGTGAATTCACTAAAATGGTTTCTTAACCCCAATACTTCCAAGCTTCCTGCCCAAACTCTAACCAATATATTGCCGTACCCCTTTTTATAGACTAGTACTTCCTAAGTTAATTTAAGCTTTTAAGTTCTCAAGAAGATCATCCACCTCCTGTAATGTTCGCTTATTATGCATCTTATCGTTATGCATAATTTTCAATTGGGCCTGGAATTTGAGTTGAACAGTTGCACCAAATTTCTTAAAGTCTTCCATTCTTCTCCCCAGTTCCCACTGACGATCTTGAGTAACTCGTGAGACTCCCCCTGTCTAACCACATCCAGGACTTGAGGAAGAACTTTGAAGTATGACCTCAAGGAAGGGGTTATTCTCACTTTAGGATCCGTGGGAAGATCTTTTTTTCTTATATTTTTTGTGCCCTTTCCCTTATATACCCTATAAGGAGAGAGACTGGCTTTAGTGTCTCCTACAAACTTCCCACCGAGTGTTTCCTCACTTTGCGAGGGTGCTTTAATTTCTTTGTAAGCACACCTCTCCCCAGGCTCATGTGCTACCTGTGCCTCCTGTATCCCGGGCACACGCGCCCCCCGCCTTTCTTACTCTTTTTACTTGACCTAGCCTTTGGGTTTTTTTTAAGGGCCTTTGTTGTTTTACCCGTATTCTCTAAGTCAACTGGAAACGTTACATAGATGACGTCCTAGTCATTTGGGAAGGTGACGAACAATCAATCATGGATTTCATGACATGGCTGAATACACAGAATGCCTTTTTAAAATTCACTCATTCAATGTCAAAAGAGTCAATGGTGTTCCTGGACCTAAATATCTATCATCAGTCGGGTTCCTTAAAGACTGAAACTCATTTCAAACCGACGGCGAGGAACTGTCTCCTCCGGTTTGATAGTTTTCACCCACGTCATCTGAGAGAGAACCTACCATACGGACAGTTCCTCCGCCTACGCTGCAATTGTAGCGACGTAGCAAGGTACAAATCCCAAGCCCAGGATCTAAGCGAAAAACTAAAACAAAGACTATATCCCGAGAAGGTCATAAAGAAGGCTATAAAAAGGGCTCGTGATAACAATCGAGAGTCACTCCTGGAAGACAAGGTTCCAAAAGACGATACTCTGAACAGACCAGTATGGGTCACCACATACAGTACCCTTTCCAACCAGGTAACCAAACTGGTGAACAGACACTGGCGCATACTCACGAGTGGTACGTTAAACTTGGAGAAACCTCTCTTTGCCCACAGAAGAGGAAGGAACTTCAAAGACATCCTTGTGCACACAAGACCACAGAACACAGTGACCAGACCACAGTTACGTGGAGTGCAGGGACATCACCCATGCGGAAATTGCAATAGTTGCCACTTAACAAAGAAAAGCAACACTCTAACCTTCAAAAATGGCACGAAATGGGAGCAACGAGTCTTCACCAATTGCAATAGCAAGAATGTTGTTTATCTTATCACCTGCCCTTGTAACTTGGAATATGTGGGTATGACCACTCGGGCAGTTAAGACCAAAATAAATGAACATAAAAGTAACGTGAGGTGCAAAAAATCAACCATAAAAATGGCAGCACATTTTTTGGAGGCACAACATTGTGTCAATGAACTGCACTGGACTGTAATTGAACAGCTCCCCACTGACGTTGGCCTATTTGAGAAGGAACAGAGGTGGGTTACCCGTTTGGGCACCGACATTAACGGACTCAATGACTCTATCCCATGGGGCCAACTACGATGACTTATGGGCTCATCAGTCTCATCCCTGACCCCCTGCATATCAAGGAAAGTTAGGGCTTTGTTGAGGATCATGTGCGTAATGGATTGATATATGCAGGGGTTATCCATACTATCCCAGCATAACTGATCTGAGTGAACAACCACTTTCTTTATCCATGTCCCCTTTTTAATGAAGCAATTCTTTGCATGCGAAAAAGGTTTATGAGCTCATCCAGGAAGTTTGTGCTATGTTTTTCAACAATCTAACGATGCCCCATACTATTGAAACTCAGGTTCGTTTCACAAACGCGCAGGGCTACAGCGCGATATGACACTTGCGCATTGGATCCTTACAATCAATAGGGCCACAGCGCGATATCAGATTAGCGCGTTAGACCCACACTGGGTCTTGCGCTACTCCTCGACGCATGCGCTCTGGCCAGTAACACGCCCTTTCGCCTCTGAGAAGAGGGGCCATCGCTAACCCCGCGCGCATGCGCGTCTTACCAGCAAAACGCCCATCTCTTCCGCGCAAAACCGGCAAATCAATCAGGGTTCCTCTGCTTCTTTGGGCTTGATCCGCTTCCAATTAAGCTACAATTAAGAGCACTCCGGGTAGTATATAAGGGACGAGCCTTCATACACACGGCATATCGTCGGAGCCGCGTTGAGGGGATGACAGCCCATCTAAGCATGCTGTAACCGTGAGTTTGTTGTGTAGGGAACCGAATCCATTTTTACCCTCGAGTAATACCTACGAATCCTTACTTAAGCTTCCTATGTCCTTTAGGTAGCCACACTGAGCCGGAAGACTACCCCCAATACCACGCAGGGCTCATGAGGCCACCCTGCCTTGATATATAAGTAAGCATTGAACAAACCAATCTTTCTCCTACAATATAACTACCTAGGAGAAGCTTATGACTTATTATTTGTAATGTATGTGTCTTAGTCTATATGTGTGTCCTTGTCTTTTTCATTTCAGGGTTTCAAACCACACCTGGTCACAGACTACCCTTTATTTTTGAACAGGCATTTTTCCTGATGAGAATCTATGTTCTATTGTGATGTTTTGATTTATCATGCCCTTTATCTTCACAGGTCTCGTTCTAGTATCGGCAACTGGGCGCAACAGACTTCTGGATTAAAAAACATAATTAGGAACATTACACCTAATTTTTTGTAGATTATATTTTTGTAACTAACACTTTAACATCTACACTACATGTGAGTAAGGTGAGGAGGTTTGTGCACTCCCTCGTCCTGGAGAAGGAGTTTCCACACTCCGAAACATGTCATGTCGACGCACTTTCTGAGGTTGATGTACCTTAAAACACAGTAACAACCTCACCCTGAACACTTTTAACGATACCAGCCGAAGTTTATTTTTACCCTACGAGCTAGGTATTTTTTAAACATTCACCTCTCACCACTTCACTACTCACACCTAAAAAAAAAAACATACTCACCAACACATAGTTCACTTCAAGTGCTCCTACGTAGTCGTAAGTCGTAGCACGCCGCATCCCGTAGAGGGGTGCGAAGACCCAGATGATGAAGCATGACACCAAGGGGCCTGTTGGTGTGTGAGGGGCACCAGAGATTTACCAACTTGAGGCCCTTTGATGTTATCGCCTCCCAGTACTTTTACCAGCTCCGTCGCTTCTCCTGTAACAGTACCTTCAATTCCTGTGGGCCAAACAGCAGACCGATGCGGGCTCCCGCTGCCACCCCTCTCCGCCGTAGCAGGCACCCTGACCTCCGGTCTCCCCGATGCCTCAGACACAGTTTCCAGCGTCTCCAGCGCGAGTGCAGTAGATGCGAAGGCTCCCGCCGCATGTCCGATGCTGACTCTGCCTGCTCCGCACCCGGATGTGCCTTGGGAAGGGCCGCAGCGCAGCAGCCAACAAGCCACAAACCTCCACCCCCTCCTCAACACAGAGGCGGCCTCAAGACAACGCAGGAGGTCCGCCGATATGGCCAAACACATCCCGGGGACTGCAAATCCAGCAAGGTAACTAAACTAACAGTACCACATTAAGACGAGTTTTTGCCATAAGTGTATTGCCCGTATTCCGCCCGTTTTCATCGCGGTTGTAGCAAGGGTTTACAATATTTTAGTGAGACATTGCAGCAGTATTCCTGGCACAGCAAGCGACCGCTTAACTCACAGCCGCCATGTTCTCCTCGATGATCTGCAGAAAACCCAGTGGAATGGTATTTTGTGTTGTGGAGTGTTATGTAGTGGAGTTTAAAGAAGACATTATGTACAATTGATGACTCTATTAAAAAAAGAATGAACAAAAAATTTCTTCTAGGTTTTTTGTCCTTGCAATGCTGGCAACCTCCCCTGCCTGTTGTAATGCTTGCTTGTTATAGCTTTTTTTGTTTTGTTTTGTTAGCTTTGTTTGTTATAGATTTTTTTGTTATGAGTGGAGGGACATAAAAAATAGGAGGGTGGAGATTAAGAAATTGTTCCTGAATTGCAACACGAGCAGTGGACAGAACTAGGAAAGAATCAACAGATGCCAGATTCTGAGGTGGTGCGGAGTAATGCTGAATTGGTGTGCTGTTGCACTTGTGTTGCTTAGGTGATGCTGAATGATACTCAGGTGGTGCTGGTGAGGACGTGATACTAGGTGTTACTGAGGTGGTTGTGAGAGATTCTGAGGTGGTGCTGAGTGATGCTGAGGTGGTGGTGAGTGATGCTGAGGTGGTGGTGAGTGACGCTGTGGCGCTGAGTCATGCTGAGGTGGTGGTGCTGAGTTGGTGCTGTGTGGAGGTGATGCTCTGCTGATGCTGAGGTGGTGCTGCATGGGTGCTAAGTTGCTGCTGAGGTAGGACTGTGTTGGTGGTGGTCCACTAATGCGGACATGGTGAAGTGCTGTTGTTTATGTTGTGCTGCGCTGGTGCTGCTCTTATGCTGAGTTGGTGGTGAACTGATGATGACGTGAGGCCAAGGTGATGATGAGATGATTCTGAGGTGCTGGTTCATGCTAAGGTGGTGGTGCTATACTGGTGCTCAAGTGATACTGAGCTGGTTCTCAAGTGGTGCTAAATGATGTTGAGTTGGTGCTGTGCTGTGGTGATGCTGCCCTTATGTTGAAGTAGTGCTGCATTGGTGCTGAGTTTATGCTGATGTGGCGCTGCCTTGGTGCTGAGGTGGTGCTGAGCTGGGTGTGGAGATGGTGCTGTGCTAATGCTGAGGTGGTGCTGCGCTGATACTGAGTCATGCTGAGGTGGAATAGAATCATGCTGAGGTGGTGCTGCTGCACTGGTGCTCAGGTGGTGCTGATCTGGTACTCAGTTGGTGATAAGTGATGCTGATGTGGTGTTGTGCTGAGGTGGTGGAGCACTGATGTCGATATGGTGCTGTGCGAATGCGGTGGTGGTGATGAGATGGTGCTGCCCTAACGCTGAGTTGGTGGTGCACTGATGCGGAGGTTGTACTGTGCTGACGCTTTGTGGTACTGAGTGATACTAAGGTGGTGCTGAGTGCTGCTGAGGTGGTGCTGAGTGATGCTGTGGTGGTGCTGAGTGATGATGAGTGCTGTTGAGTTATGATGAGGTGGTGGTGCTGCGCTGGTGCTGAGCGATGCTGAGTTGGTGCTGTGTTGAGGTGATGCTGTGCTGTGGTGATGCGAAGGTGGTGTTGCGCTGATGCTGAGGTGGTGCTGCATGGGTCCCGAGTTGCTGCTGAGGTGAGGCTGCACTGGTGGTGGTGCACTGATGTGGAGATTGTGCAGTGCTAATGCTGAGATGGTGCGATGCTGATGTGGTGCTGCGCTGGTGCTGAGTTGGTGGTGAACTGAGGAGGCAGTGCTGTGCTGATGCTTAGATAGTGCTTTGCTGATGCGTAGGTGGTTCAGCACTGGTGCTGAAGTGGTGATGCACTGATGAGGAGGTAGTGCTGTGCTGGGATGGGGCTATGCTGATGCTGAGGTGGTGGTGTTCAGATGGTGCTGTGCTAGTGCGGAGCTGTGCTGAGATGGGGCTATGCTGATGCTGAGGTGGTGGTGTTCAGGTGGTGCTGTGCTAGTGCCGAGATGGTGCTGCGCTGGTGCTGCACTGATGCTGAGATGGTGCTGCACTGATGCTTAGTTGTTGCTGCACAGGTGGTGGCTTTCTGATGTGGAGGTGGTGCTGTGCTGCGGTGGTGTTGAGTGATGCTGTGTTGGTGCCAAGGGATGCTGCAGTGGTTCTGAGGTGGTGCTGAGCTGGTGCTCAGATGGTGCTTAGTGATGTTGAGTTGGTGCTGTGCTGAGGTGGTGGGGCTCTGATGCTGAAGTGGTGCTACATTGGTGCTGAGTTGCTACTGAGGTGGGGCTGCGTTGATGGTAGTGCACTGATGCTGAGATAGTACTGTGCTAAAGCTGAGATGGTGCAGTGCTGTTAAGGTGGTGCTGCGCTGGTGCTGCGCTGACACGGAGTTGGTGCTCCCCTGGTGGTGGTGCACTGATGAGGAGGTGGTGCTGTGCTGATGCTGAGGTGGAGCTGAGGTGATGTTGAGGTAAGGCTGAATGATGCGGATTCCCTCGCCACCACTACGCTTTGACAGTGTCCCTTAATAATAAATAATAATAATACATCATTTATAAAGCGCATGGCTGCACAGCTGTGTATCCCCGCGCTGATTGCTAGAAAAAACACAGAGAATCAAGAAGGGAACGGATGGATATCATAAGGCTTATTGAGGAAAAAGATGGGTTTTCAGTTTGGCTCTGAAGAGAGTTTCTGACGGTTCCATTCTTAAGTGAATCGGTAGGGCATTCCAAAGTTTCACTCCGAGGTAGCGAAAGGAACGGCCACCAATTTTGGCTCTGTGGACGCGAGGGAGTTTGAATAGCGACATTCCTGATGACCTAAGGTCTCTGGTAGGGCGGTGGATGGTCAGGAGGCCTTTTAGATAGGTGGGACCCTTGTTGTGGGCTATCTTGTGGGCATAGCAGAGGCTCTTGAATTTTATTCTCTCCCTAACGGGGAGCCAGTGCAATTTGGACAGTGCCGCCTTGGCTGATGTTCTTTTGGGAAGACCCAGTACCAAGCGGGCGGCCGCATTTTGTAAGCATTGAAGCTGGTGAAGATGTTTTTGGTTCAGACCTAGAAGGAGAACATTCCCATAGTCCAGATGGGGAGTGATAAGTGCATGAACAATAGTTTTCCTGGCTTCAGTAGGGATAAGGTCGATGATTTTTCTGAGAGTTCTTAATGTGCCGATGCATTTGCCTATGATCTTATTTACATGGGATTTTCCTGATAGATCAGCGTCGATCATGATTCCTAGGTTTTTGACCTTCTCAACAGGGCGAGGGCAGTCGCCTAGAGTAGTGGGCCACCACGCTTGAGACCATAGTGAGGTTTTGTTCCCTATCACTAGCACCTCTGTTTTGTCTCCATTCAGCCGGAGGCAGTTGTTGTCCATCCACTTGGCGACAGCAGCCATGCACTCTGAGAAGTTGGAAGCATACTTCTCGGTGTCAGGAGTGAGCTTAAACATAAGCTGAGTGTCATCGGCGTAGCTGACAATGCCCACCCCGAAGTTCTCTATGACCTGAGCCAGGGGTTCCATATAGATGTTGAACAATGTGGGGCTCAAACTAGAGCCCTGTGGAACCCCATAGCTCACGACACGGGAAGATGATTTAAAGGGCGGGCAATGTATCTGGAAGGATCTGTTAGTGAGAAAAGATTTAATCCACGCCAGTGCATGGTCTTTAACTCCGATGTTTGAAAGACGGGACAGCAGCGTGGCATGTAGCACAGTGTCAAAAGCTGCGCTTAAGTCGAGCATGACCAACGCTGCTGTTTCACCCTCGTCCACCATCTTGCGGATGCATTCCGTGGAATATAAAACAGCTGTTTCCGTGGAATAGTTTGATCTAAAGCCGGATTGAGTAGGGTGGAGAATATTTTCTGATTCTAAAAACGCCATGAGTTGAATGTTGACTATTTTTTCAATTATCTTGGCGCATTGAGGTAATAGAGATATCGGCCTAAAATTTTGAAATTGGGTGACCGGAATGTTGGGGTTTTTTTTCAGAGGGATGACCTGAGCGTTTTTCCAGGCCTCCGGGACATAACATTCTTTGAAAGAGAGGGTAATCAATTGGCTTATTTGATCCATTAAAGTATGGTCCATGATGTCTTAGCACTTTTCTAACGGGCACACATCATTAGGGGAGCCAGAATGGATACTGTTAATGATGGTGGACAGTTTTTCTTTGTCGGGAGTGTGAAATTGGGTGAGAGTGGTTGTTAGAGGCTCCATTACCACTAACATTCAGGTGCATTTAATTTGTTATCTCATAGTAGAGTAGGATGTCAGAGCACTTTGCATCACATACAAATTACACAGAGACAATCAATCATACGTGTATAAATTAGCATAAAGGAAATGTTACATAAAACAGATGACTACGGGTGTAAGAGTCACAAGTCATGCATATTGGTAGGCAGCATTGCTAAAGAGTGCTTGGGCTCCAGAAGCACACCATAGTTGGGTGTTCTCTGAAATAAAAAAAAACGATTTCTAACCAGATGAACCCTTTTTGTAACATATCTGCTCTTATCTATACTTTGCAGAGCATTTAGTTCTTTGATGACAGTTATACATTCATTGTTTATGTTAGGATTTTAACTTATAAGCTGCAAATAACAGAAAAGCAGTAACCCACTGATCTATTTACATTGTATGTACTTTCTAATCTGTATGGTACACTTTCTTTGCAGTTGGCATATTAACCCTCTGCACTACCTTGAGAAGAGTCAAATCTTCTTCCACTTCTTCCACTAGACAACTCCACCAAGAACAGTAATCACCAGAGTTATCTTGACATTTTTATTGTCTGGAAATTGCTAGAGGCCAAGAACCTGTCAGCAAGTGCTTTTAAAAGCAAAATAAACTCGGAAACAATCGCACCACCCTTGTGCCTGCACGGTGTTCTTGTTCTGCATTTTTTTAATGTAGTACATTCAAATGCACATTTTACAGGGGACAATTCTTCCAGAAGGAAGCATTTTGGCCTCAGCACTAAACCGATGAGGAGATACTTCGAACTACTCAGCCGTCAGCCAAGCACAGGTCCTGGATGGGAGGAAAGAGCACAAGCAGCATGCATATTAAAGTATTAGTGTTTTTTAGCCTGTTTCTGGAGGAAATTAAAGGAGGCAGACTCAAAACCACAATAATCAATTTTGTGTATTCCAAGCCAACCTGGGAGCTGCCTTTGGGAAGAATCTAAAAGAATACCAGCCACATGGAAGGAACTGGGAGGGCGAATGCTGCAATAAAATGTAAGCAGCTATGTCTGGGCACCCACTGCGTAAGACGAGTTTGAAAACATAATAAAATGGTTCCCCCACGAGCAGATCAACAGAATAAGGCGTAATGATATTGTACTAAGTCCGTGCTCCTTGGAGGAAAAAAAGAGGGACAAAGAGACAGGACTGGCCACTAGTAAGCAATGATTTCTAAAGAACATTGTAACAAACAAATGAGAAGCAAGGCATGGCATTGGCTCACAGAAATATAGTTATTCTAAAATATACAAGAGTTTGTACGCTTACGCTCTACCTAAAAATGGTCCATGGATGGAAGCGTGGATGTAAGGGTAAAAGGATGCATGCATAAATGGGTGGAACGTTGGAAATTCTCTTCAAGGAAGGGTAAGGCTTATTTGCTTTATTAAAATGGTGTAATTAGACGTATGAAAACAAGAGGGGCTATTTTACTTTTTAACTATTCCTTTACAGACAAGGGTGAAAACTATGTCAGGATGTAAACTGTTATTGTTGCTAGCCTTCAAATCAGATCTGGATTCTTTCATAAAAGATGCAACCAGTTCGGTAAGTGAGTTAGAAGTAAAAATAGTGCTAGCTTTTGTATGTGCACCGTCTTTGTGAGTTGGATAATGTATGTAGGCTATTTTGAAAGGTGCTTGTTTTCAGGCAAACAGATATAACGGATTATGATCAATATTTTACCTTTTGGTAACTCTGTGTCCTCTTTGTAACTCGCTGCTTTTACAGGCGTATTTTCAGGATCTGTCCTCACTCTGGAGTTTGAGGACATCTGGGCTGAGGTAAAATGACCTGCAGCAGTACTCTGTACCACAAAATCTTTACCATGCCTCCTTTCAGGAACACAAATATCAGTAACGTTCGCTGCTATGGTAACGTAGGTTTGCTTATTGCGAGCACAAGCACTGGCTAACCGACCATCTGCAAAATAAGAAAAAAATATGACACTTCCTGCAATAATAAACACAACACACCGACGCATGGAACATATGTTACACTGTCATGCACAGTCTTTATTATTGGGTATTACAAAAATCAACACAAATGTGTTTATCTGAGCGCTGCACAAGATGGTTTTAAAAAGATTAAGCATGTTAATACACCACCGTGCTATCTGTGAAAGCACATGGATACAGACTGATTACTTATGCACGTGTGAGGATGGAATAATGGAAACAATTTCAATTAGCTGATAGAATGTAATTGTGTATCATGTTTGTGGAACTTGTGTTACCAAAGTATAAGCAGTTCCAAATAATGTGTCATATATTGTGTTTAACAACACAAAAATAAGCATCAGTAATGTAATAGATTTGATCTTTCCAACTTGACTCTCCGATACCTGGCCATCGGCAAAGACTCAGCCATTGTAAGTCTACACTACCTTGTTCACAAGCACGCGAAGTAGGGCTGTACCCAGCTCATCCTGGTATATACGGGGTTGTGCCCAGCTCATCATGGTATGTATAGAGTTGTGCCCAGCTCATCATGGAACACAGGGCTGTACCAAGCTCATCGTGGTAAATACGGGGCTGTGCCCAGCTCCTCATGGAACACAGGGCTGTACCAAGCTCATCGTGGTAAATACGGGGCTGTGCCCAGCTCATCATGATATACACAGATTTGTGCCTAGCTCATCATTGTGCACAGGGCTGACCCCAGCTAATCATGGCATATAGGGGTTGTGCCCAGCTAATCATGGTATATACAGGGTTGTGCCCAGATCATCATGTTATACACGGGGTTGTGCCCAGCATTTCATGATACCCAGAGCTGTGCCCAGCTCATCAGGGTATATACATACTCATCACTAGGCATAGCTCTAACTCTTGGTCCATCTTTACCCCCCAAACATTTCCGAAAATGGCAAGAAAAACTTTAAACACAAACTCCTAATTTGCCACAAAGAAACCTTATTTTCTGACAACTACCTCAGCCTAACCTCCATCATAAAAACTAACTACATCTTCTACTCCAAACGCCCCTCTAAATGGAAAATGCAAAATCCCTTATGGTCTCAAACTATCCACCACTCTTACCCCCACATTTCTTGGCGAAATCGACATCTCTATTTTCAAATAAGGAAATATCCTTATACAAGCCTCCGAAAACCACCTCGCTATTTTCGAACACCACTTCAGCTCCTTATCCCAATACTTACTACCTACACTTACCTCAAACCTCTCATCCTCCCAAACGCAGGATGCCTTTTTGTCCCCTCCTACCCCGACCCCAACCCATCCATTCCCTGACTCATTAATCATCAATGAAATCCCCGATTCCCTGATATATTTTCCCCCGCCCTCATTAGCATCTCCCCCTCCTCCTGACTTTCCGACAACTCTCTCAGCCACCCAAACCCCCCTCCTCCTCTTGCTCCCCCACCCCAATACCCCGACGGCTCCACTAATAACTCCAATCTCCTCCTCTCCTAGTAACCATCACCCCCATTATCTAATTAACAGCCCTCAACACCCCTCCCATACCCCCTTTTCTTCTCATGACACCCAGTTGACTCCTGTGAATACACCCTCACACCCTTTAATTCCACCTCTATCCTGCAATTCAAACACCCATCACTTCTCTCCACCTGGCTTCCCACCCTATCCACACCCTAGAACGCCAATCCCGACCAACATGGACCATTCCCCCACCTCCCAACCTCCTAGACCCCTTCTCTATCTCACTTCTTACTCAGTCACTCCTCAATATAGAACTCCACCTCTCAACCCTCTTGTCTCAGAAATGAGATCAACTCCCTCTCCTCAAGAAACCCTCCCAATCATACCTATCCCTTGGATTCCATACAAACGCACCCTTCACTCCCTCACCAAGAGAATATTTCCCCCAATGGCAATTCTCCATCTAGGCCACTAATTGTTTACTCAGCCCACCCCCCTCCCCAAGCAATATATTCCCTTCCCTGACATCCTTGACCTCAATAAAGCCCTCCCCCTCGTCACCTCGACTACAAATATCCTTTCACCTTATTCATCTATCCCTGTGATCTTGGGGACAAATAGGATCCCGTCCTCCCCGGTCTCGCCCAGACCCCCACAACAACTCACCACTATCCATTCCTGTTCCTCCACAAAAAAACGACCCTAAACCCCTCAACTGCATGCTGGTTAACTGCTGATCTGCAGCCTGTCATGCAACAGAAGTCGCTGACACTATCCTCAGTGAAGACATTGACATCGTCTTTCTTACGGAAACCTGGCTCAATGCCCACTCACCATCAATCCTTGACATGCTCTCTCCCCCTAGTTACTCCATCCTCAGAAAAGACAGGCTTGATAGAATTGGAGGGGGCCTCGCCATAATCTATAAAGAAGATCTACAACTCTTACCTGTCCAGCACTCTGACCTTACTACGTTTGAATACCTTGGTGATGAACTTATAGTTCAGGGAACCCCACCTATTCGCCTACATCACATCTACCATCTCCCTGGTGACCCTCTTTCCTTTGTGGAGTAATTGTCCGATCTTCTTACCCAACCTTCGATTTCCAATTATAGAAACCTCTTCCTCAGAGACTTTAACCTCCACTGGAACAAAAATGACGATCCCTCGGTTAATCTCATCAATGACTTACTTGATATCAGTGACTTGAAGCAACTCTGCCATTCTCCAACACACTCCAAAGGTGCCACTCCGGACGCTATTATCACTAGCAAGGAACTGGCTTCTCTTTCCCACATCATCCCCATTGACTGGTCCGACCACCACCTCATCCTCTTCACGATCAACAGCTTTGTGCCCCCCCATCCACAAATACCATCAAACAAAAGACGTTGACCAGAAATCTTTACTTTATTCCTCGGGCGAACTGGAGGCAAAGATTAAAGCACATCTACGGCTTACTCCTCTCTCCCAAAGTGCTAGTGACCTTACAGAACATACAATAAATCCATCATTGAAGTCCTTCACCAAATTGCCCCACCCAAATTAAAACTGCAAAAAAGTAAGCCCTCCAAATCCTGGTTCAATACTGACCTCAACAATGAGAGAGGCGCTCTTAGGCAGACTGAACGCACATGGAGGCAACAGACTTCCCCCTCAAATCTTGTCCTCCTCAGAGCCGCAAGGGCAAACTTTAATGAAACACATCTTTATTGAAAAGACTTTCTTCTTCCGTTCAAAACTTGACCGGCAAGAAACCGACCTAGGGAACTATTTAGCATTGTCAAAAACCAAACTGCCTCAGCCCACCTCACACTATTGGCTACAGTTGAGAGATGTGAAGACATTGCTAGCTTGCTCTCAGATAAAATAACTATGATTGTCCAATCCTTCATCTTAACTCCCCTCCCCCATAGCCAACCACGCCTCCTTAACATTCCCTCTAAGTCTCCATCCACTCCTACCCCTCCCCCGGTCTTTTCCCAACTCCCACCTGTTGTCACCCCTTCTGAATCCTATTACTCCATCCCCCAGCTAAAAAACAATGCATCCTGGAATAACTATCGCCCAGTTTCAGAACGGGATGTCCTTGACATCAAGCTTAAACCATCCTCTCAACCCAGAGATCCCCTCCCTACCCATCTTGTACAAGACCCAAAACACATAATCGCCCCATACTGGACCACTATCATCAACTCCTCCCTAGCCACCGGCCGTGTCCCTGCTTCCCTCCAACTAGGACAAATTACCCCCACCATCAAAAACGCTACAGCTGACCCCAGTGACTTAAATAATCTGCGCTCTATTTCTAACCTTCCTTTCCTATCTAAGGCCCTGGAAAAATGCCCCCTGCTCCAGTTGGACAAACACATCATCTCATTCAACGTCTTGGATGCATTACAATCAGGATTTTTGAAAGTGCTGCAGCTCTGTATCAGCCATGCACAATACTATTGATGACATCCACCACTCCCTCAAAAAGGGTGAATCCTCTCTTCTCATTCTTCTTGACCTCTCTGCTGCTTTTGATACTGTTAACCATGCCGCCTTACACAATATTCTCAAAGACCGTTTTGGCTTTAATGGTGCTGTTCTCAAATGGTTCACCTCCTTTTTCCAACATAGAACCCAACAAATTAAAGTCAGCGATTGCCTTTCTAAACCTCTGCCAATCACCTTGGGCGTCCCCCAGGGCTCTATTCTCTCTCCCAATCTATTCAACCTCTTCATGGAACCCCTTACCGTTATTCTTAAGCAAGCGAAAATCAGTTACCACCTCTATGCTGATAACACCCAACTTTACTTTAAGATGAAATCCCATGTCGATGTTTTACACCTCAACAATGACTTGACTAAGATTCAATTTTGGTTCCATCACAACCACCTCAAACTCGACCATAAAAAAATAGAAATCATTCTATTCACTCCTAAAAACAACTCGCTCACTATTCAACACTGGATCTCTGACATCAAAGCTCTCAACTGCTCTTCTTCCATCTCTAACTCAGTCAAATCCCTCGACATCAGTGTTGACCAGAGCCTCAGTATTACTCCCCCTATAAAAAATTTGGCCAATGGTGCTCTCTTCACACTCCACCATCTCAAAAAAATTAAACCCTTTATTCCTGCTCATTACTTTAAATCAGTGGTGCAATCATTTGTCCTGTCTAGATTCGACTATGATAATGCCACTCTCTCTGGAACTCCTAAAGTCCACCTAGCCCCTATCAAATCCATTCTTAACCTTGCTGCCAGGTCTGTAACTGACTGTAAGCAGTCTGATCACATCTCCCCCGTTCTCAAAGACCTTAAATGGCTTCCTATTGAAGGCAGATCCACTTACAAGACTGCTTACATCACGCATAAAGCCCTCCATCAAAATACCCCATCTTACCTCTCTGACAAACTTCACAAAGCGGGCTGCACTAGAACAATGAGGGGCACTACTGCTGCCGGCCTAGTCCTTTCTTTATTAAAAATAAAATCAGCACATTCTCGCTCTTTTTCCGGAAACTCGCCATCTGCCTGGAATGCCCTCTCTAAAGATCTACGTTGCAAATTCTCCTACCCCAGCTTAAAAAAAGACCTCAAGCTGCTCCTTCTCAACAAATACTGGGGTCCTCAATACATTGTCAATGGACACTACTTCTTACCCCTGCCCTGGCAGTATAGGTCCCCTTTACTTATTGTGTCACCCCCCCCATTCAATTCTTTCATTTAGGACCACCTCCCCCCCTTTTTTTTTCCGGATAGTAGCCCCTTCTTCCACTGACTTTTCCCTTACCCCTCACAGTCGCCCTTCACTTTCTCGCCCTCCCCCCTCCTCATACACTAACTAACTTTGCTTTCTTCCAGTCCTACTATCTTCGATCTGTTGTTTGACTTAGGTTACCCTAGTTAATTTACCTCATTTAAAAATAACACTGTTTAAAATTACCTTGTTTCATTACCTTAACCCTTTCGCTGCGGCGGCTATTCCGCCGCAGCGCTAAAGGGGCGGGGCGGCCGCGCGGCGGCCGCATGCTGGTGACAGAACCGCTCCGTCACCAGCCGCGGTTGAGCTGTGCTGGTGACGGAGCGGTTCCGTCATGACCCGCCCCGCTCATTAAACCTGCCGCGCAGGCGCGAAATCAGCGCCGCGCAAGCGCGGCGGCCGGGCCATGACGGAACCGCTCCGTCATCATCACAGCCCAACCGTAGCTGATGACGGAGCGGTTCCGTCATCAGCATGGGAGGGGTTAATGTACAAAAGTTATATTGCAATTCTGTATTACCAAACCCTGTAAGGAGCTCTGATACTCTTGGGTCCAGCCAGGGCTATATAAACCTTTTAAATAAATAAATATATAAAAACAGAGTTGTGCCAGCTCGTAATGGTATATACTTGCTTGTGCCCAGCTCATTATGGTATATACAGGGTTGGGCCCAGCTCGTCATGAACTAAACAGGGTTGTGCCCAGCACATCATGGTACACAGGGCTGTGATCAGCTCATCAATGGTATATACGGGGTTGTGCCCAGCTCATCATGGTATATATGGGGTTGTGCCCAGCTCATCATGGTATATACAGGGTTGTGCCCAGCTCATCATAGTATGCAGGGTTTGTTCCCAGCTCATCATGGTATATACAGGGCTTTGCCTAGCTCATCATAGTATATATGGGGTTTTGCCTAGGTCATCCTGATATAAATGGGATTGTGCATCGCTCATCATGGTACACAGGGCTGTGCCCAGCTCATCATGGTAATTACGGGGTTGTGCCTAGCACTTCATGGTATATAGAGGGTTGTGCCCAGCTCATAATGGTATATACAGGGTTGTGCCCAGCGCATCATGGGTATACAGGGTTGAGCCCAGCTCATCATGGTATGTACAGGGTTGTGCCCAGCTCATCATGGTACACAGGGCTGTGCCTAGCTCATCATGGTATATACGGGGTTGTGCCCAGCTCATCATGGTATATTAATGGCGAACAACGTGGAAGTCATAGCTTTAGCAGAAAGATCAGTAGTCTAATCCACTGCCAAACAATAGCTGATTGATTGATTGATTGATTGATCATGCATAAAGCCCTCCATCAAAATACCCCATCTTACCTCTCTGACAAACTTCACAAAGCGGGCTGCACTAGAACAATGAGGGGCACTACTGCTGCCGGCCTAGTCCTTTCTTTATTAAAAATAAAATCAGCACAGTCTCGCTCTTTTTCCGGAAACTCGCCATCTGCCTGGAATGCCCTCTCTAAAGATCTACGTTGCAACTCCTCCTACCCCAGCTTAAAAAAAGACCTCAAGCTGCTCCTTCTCAACAAATACTGGGGTCCTCAATACATTGTCAATGGACACTACCTTCGGCCTGGTCACCCC
Source organism: Lissotriton vulgaris (assembly GCF_964263255.1). Taxonomy (NCBI): domain Eukaryota; kingdom Metazoa; phylum Chordata; class Amphibia; order Caudata; family Salamandridae; genus Lissotriton; species Lissotriton vulgaris. Next base: position 2,122,126,234 of record NC_141687.1, on the reverse strand, counting down.
CACGCTCCTGTGCCTGCTGCCGCTCCCGCTGCACCAGCCTCCCGAGGGCCGCCGAGCCCACACCTGCTTTTCCCGCTGCACCAGCCTCCCGAGGGCCGCCGAGCCCACACCTGCTTTTCCCGCCGCCCCAGCCTCCCGAGGGCCGCCGAGCCCACACCTGCTTTTCCCGCCTCCCCAGCCTCCCGAGGGCCGCCGAGCCCACACCTGCTTTTCCCGCCGCCCCAGCCACCCGAGGGCCGCCAAGCCGGCTCCAGCGTTTCCCGCCGCCCCAGCCCGTGGCCCCGCCCCCCGACAGCCGATTGGATCGTGCTCCCGCCTCCCCGCAGACCCTCCCGACCGGCTCCCTTCTTATGACGTCCCCAGAGCGACCGCGCAGCGGACGCGCGCAGCGGGAGCACCGATTGAGCGCCGAAGGTGTGCCAAAGGTAAGCCCGTCTGCGCCGTCCGCGTCCGGATCGCGCCCAGCGCCAGGACCCCTGGCCCACGAGGACCCCGACCGACCCGCCTGACGTACACCGCCGCCACCCTCATCGCACTCAACACCGGCCGATTCCCAGGATGCTACCGAGCCACACCACGACGCACCCACGGACCCTTCAGCTGCCACGCCTGCAAGTTCACCTGCATCCGGACCTGCCTCGCACCAGCACCCGCCAAGTCGAACACCAGCAGCACCCACCTCAAGTGCATCCTGCTCAACACCCGCTCCGTCCACAGACACGCCATCGAACTCTGGAACCTCCTAGACGCCACAGCCCCGGACGTTGCCTTCCTCACGGAGACTTGGATGAACGCCTCTTCAGCTCCCGACATCGCCATCGCCATCCCAGAGGGCTACAAGATCACCTGGAGGGATCGCACCGCCAACCAGATGGGAGGAGGCATCGCCATCATCCACAGGAACACCATCCGTCTCACGACCAGCACCGACAACACCCTGACCACTGCCGAACACCTGCATTTCCAGATCCACTCCGACCCGAAGACCACCCTCAGAGGCACCCTGATCTACCGACCTCCAGGACCACGCACCCAATTCAGCGAGGACATCGCCGACTTCGTCAGCCCGCATGCCCTCTCCTCCGCTGACTACATCCTCCTGGGGGACCTCAACTTCCACCTGGAGAACAACAACGACCGCAACACCAGCACCCTGCTCGACAACCTCGCCAATCTTGGACTCAAGCAGCTGGTGTCCACCCCCACCCACCTCGCCGGACACACACTCGACGCAGTCTTCTCTTCCTGCACAGACATCGACTTCAGCCACGCCACAGAGCTTCAATGGACGGACCACAGCTGCGTCCACTTCACCTTCAAAAGAACGACGACCCACCACCACCAGCAACAGGCTGCCCGCAGAAGCTGGAACAAGATCACAGCCGACCAGCTCGCCACCTCCCTGAGCCAGCACCCTCCTGCCAGCTCAGCGAACCCCAGCCAGGCCGCCGACAACCTCACGAAGTGGATCAGCAACTGCGCGGACGAGCTCGCCCCGCTGAGGACCCCGCCCAGCAGACCCGGCAGCAAGAAAGCCCCATGGTTCACCGACGAACTCAAGAGCTCCAAGAAGAACTGCCGAGCCCTCGAGAAAGTCTGGAGAAGGGAACCTACACCGGACAACAGGACCTCCTTCAAGCTTGCCACCCGGAAGCACCACCAGCTGATCCGCGCCGCCAAGAAAACTGCATTCAAGGACCGGCTGGACAACAACGCACACAACTGCAAGGAACTCTTCAACATCGTGAAAGAGCTATCCAACCCCAGAGCAGGAAACAACGACATCACCCCATCGCAAGACCTCTGCAACTCCCTCGCCTCATACTTCCACAACAAGATCGCGGACATACACAACAGCTTCAACAACCAACCAACGCACACCACGACCGAACAACCACCCCCCACCACCACCCTCCACGCCTGGACCCCGATCAGCACCGAAGACACCATCCGCACGATGAACTCCATCCACTCCGGATCGCCGACCGACCCCTGCCCTCACCACGTCTTCAACAAGGCCGACGCTGTCATCACACCCCACCTGCGAGACATCATCAACACATCCTTCGACACCGCCACCTTCCCCGAGAGCTGGAAGCACGCCAAACTCAGCGCTCTACTCAAGAAACCCACAGCGGACCCCACCGAACTCAAGAACTACCGCCCCATCTCGCTCCTCCCGTTTCCAGCCAAAGTCATCGAGAAGACCGTCAACAAGCAGCTGGCCGCCTTCCTCAAGACGAATGGATCCCTCGACCCCTCACAGTCTGGCTTCCGAGCCAACCACAGCACCGAGACCGCCCTCATCGCCGCCACCGATGACATCCGAGCCCTGATGGACAACGGAGAAACAGCGGCCCTCATCCTCCTAGACCTCTCCGCGGCATTCGACACTGTCTGCCACCGCACCCTAGTACAGCGCCTCAGCAACGCCGGAATCCAGGACAAGGCTCTGGAATGGATCATCTCCTTCCTCGACGGAAGAACACAGAGAGTCCGCCTACCACCGTACAAGTCAGAGGCCACCGAAGTCATCTGCGGCGTCCCCCAAGGATCCTCGCTGAGCCCCACCCTCTTCAACGTCTACATGAGCCCCCTCGCGGCCATCGCACGCCAACACAACCTCAGCATAATCTCCTACGCCGACGACACCCAGCTGATCCTCTCCCTGACCAACGACCCCGCCGCCGCAAGAGACAACCTGCACGAAGGGATGAAAGAGGTAGCCGAGTGGATGACGACCAGCCGCCTGAAACTGAACTCAGACAAGACGGAGGTCCTCATCCTGGGCTCTTCACCCTCCGCCTGGGACGACTCCTGGTGGCCTCCCGCCCTGGGCACCGCACCCAAACCGACAGACCATGCACGTAACCTGGGCTTCATCCTGGACTCCTCCCTCTCCATGACCAGACAAGTCAACAACGTCTCCTCGGCGTGCTTCAACATCCTACGCATGCTACGGAAGATCTTCTGGTGGATCCCCACCGAGACCAGGAAGACCGTCACCCAGGCCCTCGTCACTAGCTGACTGGACTACGGCAACGCCCTCTACGCCGGTACCACCGCCAAGCTCCAGAAGAGACTCCAGCGGATCCAGAACGCCTCAGCCAGACTCATCCTCGACATCCCACGAACCAGCCACATCTCCGGACATTTGAGAGACCTACACTGGCTCCACGTCAACAAAAGAATCACCTTCCGCCTCCTCACCTACGCACACAAAGCCCTACACGACCAAGGCCCGAGCTACCTCAACAGCCGAATCAACTTCTACGCTCCCAAACGCCACCTCCGTTCAGCCAACCACGCCCTCGCCGCGGTCCCCCGCATCCGAAGAGCGACTACAGGAGGAAGGTCCTTCTCCTACCTGGCCGCCAAGACCTGGAACTCCCTCCCGACCGACCTGCGCCTGACCCAAGACCACCTCTCCTTCAGGAAGAAGCTGAAGACCTGGCTGTTCGAGCAGTAACGGCACCCCCCTGCCCCCCAAGCGCCTTGAGACCCTACGGGTATGTAGTTCGCTCTAGAAATGTCTTGATTGATTGATTGATTGATTGATCACGCATAAAGCCCTCCATCAAAATACCCCATCTTACCTCTCTGACAAACTTCACAAAGCGGGCTGCACTAGAACAATGAGGGGCACTACTGCTGCCGGCCTAGTCCTTTCTTTATTAAAAATAAAATCAGCACAGTCTCGCTCTTTTTCCGGAAACTCGCCATCTGCCTGGAATGCCCTCTCTAAAGATCTACGTTGCAACTCCTCCTACCCCAGCTTAAAAAAAGACCTCAAGCTGCTCCTTCTCAACAAATACTGGGGTCCTCAATACATTGTCAATGGACACTACTTCTTACCCCTGCCCTGGCAGTATAGGTCCCCTTTACTTATTGTGTCACACCCCTCCCCCATTCAATTCTTTCATTTATGACCACCTCCCCCCCTTTTTTTTCGGATAGTAGCCCCTTCTTCCACTGACTTTTCCCTTACCCCTCACAGTCGCCCTTCACTTTCTCGCCCTCCCCCCTCCTCATACACTAACTAACTTTGCTTTCTTCCAGTCCTACTATCTTCGATCTGTTGTTTGACTTAGGTTTCCCTAGTTAATTTACCTCATTTAAAAATAACACTGTTTAAAATTACCTTGTTTCATTACCTTAATGTACAAAAGTTATATTGCAATTCTGTATTACCAAACCCTGTAAGGAGCTCTGATACTCTTGGGTCCAGCCAGCGCTATATAAACCTTTTAAATAAATAAATATATAAAAACAGAGTTGTGCCAGCTCGTAATGGTATATACTGGCTTGTGCCCAGCTCATTATGGTATATACAGGGTTGGGCCCAGCTCGTCATGAACTAAACAGGGTTGTGCCCAGCACATCATGGTACACAGGGCTGTGATCAGCTCATCAATGGTATATACGGGGTTGTGCCCAGCTCATCATGGTATATATGGGGTTGTGCCCAGCTCATCATGGTATATACAGGGTTGTGCCCAGCTCATCATAGTATGCAGGGTTTGTTCCCAGCTCATCATGGTATATACAGGGCTTTGCCTAGCTCATCATAGTATATATGGGGTTTTGCCTAGGTCATCCTGATATAAATGGGATTGTGCATCGCTCATCATGGTACACAGGGCTGTGCCCAGCTCATCATGGTAATTACGGGGTTGTGCCTAGCACATCATGGTATATAGAGGGTTGTGCCCAGCTCATAATGGTATATACAGGGTTGTGCCCAGCGCATCATGGGTATACAGGGTTGAGCCCAGCTCATCATGGTATGTACAGGGTTGTGCCCAGCTCATCATGGTACACAGGGCTGTGCCTAGCTCATCATGGTATATACGGGGTTGTGCCCAGCTCATCATGGTATATTAATGGCGAACAACGTGGAAGTCATAGCTTTAGCAGAAAGATCAGTAGTCTAATCCACTGCCAAACAATAGCTGTGGTCCATTGTTTCGTAAAGGAGGCTCACAACTGAATTAAAAATAGAATAATGGTAGTGAAAAGTAACTTTCGAGCATAAATTGGGTGTTCAGTAGTGACACTTTTGCCCTCATGGCAGGTGGAAACTAAGTTCTGGGAGGTGACATCGGACCAGGAACTACTGATACCAGCCAGGGTCGGATTGGGATTAAAAATCGTCCTGGGTACAATAAAAAGAAATGGCCCACATTTGCATATAGCCTTTGCAAAACACTGCTTTGGCGAACTTTTATTTAAAAAAAGGGAGGTGGGGTAAAAAAATGCATGGATTAGCTTGCACTGGTATAACACACCTGACTACAAGTGAGGCCACTTTTGCCCCGGCCCCCTGCCCCCACTCTTTTTTTTTTTTTCTTTTTTTAAATTTGTTAGAGCGCAAAACAGCTGCCCCAGCAACGGGGCGTCCCGGCGCTGAACCTTAAAAGTACCTGAGGGGAGGGGTGAAACCGCAGGAAGTTTAGATTAGAGAGAACAGATGAGTTTTAATTTCCTTGCGAAAGGTAGTCAGGTTGGTCAGGGAACGGGTATGCAATGGCAGGGAGTTCCAAAGTTTCGCCCCTAAGACTTTGAAAGAACGGCCGCCCATTCTGCTGAGCCTGGTTCGAGGAACCGCCACAAGGTGCTGTCCTAACGAGCGCAGGGTGCGCTGGGGAGTGTAGGGTACCAGAAGCGGACGTAAGAGTTCAGGACAGTCTGATTTAAGAATTTTAAATGCAGCGGTGAGAGTCTTGAATTGAATTCGAGACTCAATCGGCAGCCAATGAAGTTTCCGGATGGTGGCTCTAGCAGAGCACCTGCGAGGAAGGCCCACCACGGCCCTGGCGGCTGAGTTTTGAACCCGTTGCAGCCGTGCTATTTCTGTTTTATTGGCCCCTAAGAATAAAACATTGGCATAGTCCAACCGAGCAAGGATGATAGATTGGACGATTAGTTGGCGAGTTCTGGAGTCGAAGAAGCCGAGTATCGGACTGAGACTCCTCAACAGACCCACACACGTAGCTGCCACTTTCTTTGTGTGGGACTGAAAGTTAAGCGGCACATGTTAATGGACCGGCCCCAGCAAGAGAAAGGGAGTGACACCTCTGCCCTTTGATAAAAGGGAAGATATTAAGGCCCATCTGCCTCCAGAAAAGCCACTCAGGCACCCACTGGGCTGCTGGTGGCATCGAACAACGCAAAAAACGCCAAATCGCCCCCCAGACTGCTCAAAAAAGCAGCCCACAGCTGGAACTGGACACCGGCCCCTCGGGCATTGCCTGCGTACCAGCGATATATACGAGTTATCCCTCAACACACCCATTCTGAAGCTGGAACAATATGAGAGCAGCTGTGTTATAGGCTGGATATTTACACGTATTGCCTTAACTCTTTTGAGTTAAGGCATGTTCACCTTCTTTAAGCAGGAAGGTTACTGGTTGGAATTACCACAGTACCTGTAATTCACATTTCTTTAAAAAAAAAACTCTAGAGTTTTTGGCTTGAATGGGAATTAGTCACCAAGTAACAAACGCCTTGTGATTTATTGTGTTGTGCTTTTTCTTACTGTTTTTAACATATTACTTACTGCAGACATAATTTTAAGGTGTAATTAAAGTCTTGTTATTTTAACCAATAAACAACTCAAGGTAGTAAAGTGAATCTCACTGAGCCTTTAATTTGTTTGCATAAATTTCAGGACAGTGTTAACACAATATAGATCCCCCCTCTTCTTCAACGGGTTAGAAAATAAATCAAGTACTGGCCAATAGGTCTGGCTTTAAAAGGAATGATAGGTCTGGCTTTAAAGGGAATGCTGTATGGTAATGTAAAGCATTACAAGTAGACATGACATGGGGATTGATATGTATTTGTATGAACGTGTAGAATAATACTGATATAGGTTAACGGTCACATTACTTTTGCACTGTCAAGCCAGACCTAAAAATCTATGTAGAATAATGAATGCGCTCCTCCCATATGTGCTGCTGCCAGAAAAAAACACCATACATTATCTACTTATCTAAGACACTTTTATAGCTTTTCGTCATGTGTGTGCCCTTAAATATTCAAGCTCAGGTGGCTGTACAAATAAACCAAGTGATCATAACTATATGGAAGGTGAAAACATTTTTGTGGAAGCTTACAACTTCTGCCCGTTCAAAACATGGCTCCCAATATGTGGGCGGAGCAAAAGCTCTTCTCCTTGCGATTCTCACACATTTTTCTGGCGACAGCTGCACTGTCAAGCCAGATCATAAACAAGAGTGCATCAAATATCTATCAAGTTTACACTTTACAATATGCACATGAACCCACAACCAGAGGTAGAAACATTTTTGGTCTTATCTGTTTTAATGTTGTGAACAACATAGAGATAATACTTCAACTGAAAAACCCCAAAGAGCTAGGAAACTCAAAAACTGCCTCCAAGTCTTGGACCAATAGATGACATAGAACTTTCTTAAAAAATGAAATGCTCATGTTTTAATCTTTTAGAACAAACCAGGTTAACAATGAAAACTATCAAAAGAAATATGAAATTCTGTAATCACGATTTCCTCTGCACTTTCTATGAATGCCCAAGTAGAACAACTTCACTGCATCTTTCTCCATCTTGCATTTCCACAAACGTTTCAAGCAACATCACTCATCCTCTCAAAATTAGGCTCCCCTAAGGAGGACTGCCCCATTAACATTTCGAAAGCAATATATCGGTCCTTCCCAGACATTTTTCTTACGTTTCTGAACCTCCTACTGATTTGCATATGGCTGAGGTGGCATAGTGAGAAAAAGAACGATGGATTTAACCCAGATCTTTTGCCACTGGATTCAAGCTAGCCTGGCTGAAGAAAGGTGATATACCCTGAAACCGGTCCCAGGATGCTTTTTTCCGGTCCAGGGAGGACCTGGCCTGGCAGTTCAGTCTGGACTGTACCCATGGGGCACAGGGTCAAGACTGATTTCCATATGACTGGGTCCAAACTGGGGTGGCATAGTGGGCAAAAGAACGATGGATTTAACCCAGATCTTTTGACTGGGAAAAAATGTTTGCATTGTCAGCATTCCGTCCATCATTTGTTTAATGTAACACTATTATGTAGTAGGGCCTTACAGGGGAGGTCATGCCATGCACAAGGGTAGCTCAACCCATAGTGTACCCTAGTGTATGTAGGTGTTTTCACTGTATTCTAAGTGTCTTTCAGGATGGCACTGGCTCCTGACCTGGTTAGTCAGAGTCAGCTACCACATGTACCAGTCAGCAAAAAGTTGGGGGCACAGGATGACTTTGCAACAAGGCCTCTTTTTGCACCTCTGTTGCCTCTTTCTGCATTTCTCTTGCTTCTTTCTACAAGTTTCTTCCTCTTTCTGCACATGTCCTACCTCTGTAGGAATAGTTAGAAATTAGCATTTAAAAAACCTTTGAAATTCACTGAAAAAAACATAGGTTTCAAGGATGTTATAGTTAGAAATTAGCATTTAAAAAAACCTTAGAAATTCACTGAAAAAAACCACAGGTTTTAGGGACGTTATAGTTAGTTGGACATTTCACTGGTACAAAACCAGAGAAATTCGGCCATTACAGTGAGTTGAGCTAATTATAACTTGCGCCCCCGCAATGTACTGTTGATGAAGTCACATATTACATCATTCATGACATGGTCAGTGACATCACTGATGACATCTCAAATGATATACATTATAAGTAATTGTGGCCCAGAAAACAGCACTTGCACAAGTATCTTTGTTTTGCCAAGTTTCACTACTTAGGCGATAGTCCCATTGTTTAATGTGACGGGGTCGGCTGATTCCCTAAATGTGCAATTACGCCATTGTATCTCTCCTGTGAGTAGTAATCAATGGTCACTTGACCAAATGTATACGTCTTTGTATGTTGAATGTTGGCTCAAAACATGTTTCTTTGCATCATTCACTACAGTATATTTTTTGTTCAAATTTTGTGACAGATGCTTTTATTTATCCCTTCTATTACATATCTTATTTTTCCCTAACACATAATTTTATTTTTGTTAAAACATTGAAATTTATAATTTGGAGTCTGTCTTTTATGGGTTTGAAAGGCATAAATGGAATTATGAGTTGAAGTCTTTTATCCATATTGATGCACCGTTTTTAAATTTTTCTATGTTAAATAAGGTACTGCCTTGCATTTTTGTTTTTACTTTGAAAAAGACCGAAGTAGTCTAAACACCTCAGTAAACAATTAAGTAACTTTGCAGAGGATTACCTTGGAGTGCGGGCTCCTCTGTCAGCCCAGCCACGTGAGCAAGCAGTATATATATCGGAAGACCCATACAGTATCCCGTCTACATGTGGTGAGTACTAGCGGTGCTGCTGGCGGATTTCAGGTATCAGAAGAGGAGCGCTATAGCACACCCGCCTTTTAGTAACGCTGGCAGATCTGACACTTAGTATTATTCTCACACATCATGTCCACGAAGCACTGCAAGAGAGGGAAGCAGCAGCTGAAGCCCTATTTGAGAACCTACCCACTGTATCCAATCAGACAAAACGTGCAGATGCCCAGAAGGGCAAAAACAATGATAACTTTAAAGTCAAACACAAAACATTGGAAAAGCTCCAGCGCACAGAAACAACCAAATGGTAGGAAGCGAAGTCTTTGCAAAAGTATCAAGACGTTTGTCGAGTCCCGCGAGGCCTGAGAATAATGTTGGCGTCGTGTTTTGAAAACCCGAACCCTGACATGCTGAAGGAATGGGCCGTCAGCAATTAGGAAGCTTCTGTGCGCCTAGTCATAATATTGATCAAATATGCGGAAATCGACCAGGTGAATACCCAGAAAGAAATCGATCGCATCAACCAAGAACTTGACCAATCAGAACAAAAAGATGAGATATCCAAAGGCAAAGAAGAAATCACTGTGCGCCTCAAGAAACATGAGGATACTATCAAAGCGCGTAAGATCTTTAAGTTTGCCCGAGATAAACTAGACTATGAGTGCGGTCAAATTTTCACTTTTGCTCGTAAATACGACACCATCAGGAAACAAAGACTGAACAAACCAATCCAACAAGCTATCGCACCAACGAGCTTAAAAGCAGAGTGAGCAGAAATAACATCTGCTTCTGACATGAGCTCGCTAGCAGAATCAGGCACAGATTCGGAAGATGGAGGCAGATGGCGAGGAAGAAACGAGGTGGGAGCGGTAGACATTGACATGGGTGAAGAGATTAATTTTTTAGTCTTCGACTGGAGGCAAACCCTGAGGCCGAGACCGCAAAAGAAACATGGCGCCGAAGGCTGATGAGGATTATGAATCCGAAACCGGTCCCAGGATGCTTGTTTCCGGTCCAGGGAAGATATGGCTTGACAGTTCGGGCTGGACTGTTCCCATGAGGCACAGGGTCAGACTGATTTGCATATGGCCATGTCTGAACTGGGGTGGCGGATTGAGCTAAAGAATGGTGATGGATTAAACCCAATATCAGTTGACTGAGGGTGAGTGTTTGATTTGCTCAAACGCTCCGTCCATCATCCCCTTTTGTATTGCTTTGTTCGCCCTAAGTGTGGCAGGGTATGCTCAGACGTGAGTCCCTTGCTCACTTTGCCACTGGATTCAAGATAGCCTGGCTAATGAGGATTATGAATCCGAAACCGGTCCCAGGATGCTTGTTTCCGGTCCAGGGAAGATATGGCTTAGCAGTTCGGGCTGGACTGTTCCCATGAGGCACAGGGTCAGACTGATTTGCATATGGCCATGTCTGAACTGGGGTGGCGGAGTGAGCTAAAGAATGGTGATGGATTAAACCCAGATCAGTTGACTGGGGGTGAGTGTTTGATTTGCTCAAACGCTCCGTCCATCATCCCCTTTTGTGTCGCGAAGGAACCGCAGGAGGCGTGAGAGAAGACCGTGCAGAAAAGCCAAATTCAAACAACTAATGGCGAGGTAACTGGAGACGCAAGTAAGGGCAGATACCAAAACTATCATCAACCTCAGCACGGTCAATCTCTCAGAAGCAGAAAAACAACTTCTTTCACTTGGGCTAATTTTCTGACCGGAAAGTAGTTTTGATTACAGCAGCACACAAATTGATGTATTCAAATCCATCCGTAAATTGAAACCACTTAAATTCTTCAAATTGAAACAAAGCAACCGCACTGATCAGAACACAGCACCCAGTAACGCGTTTGCTAATGGCACCCAGTACCTCGTTTGCTAATGGTTCCCTCACTGTCTCTGACATTAATGTCATCCGTACACTCATTGAACTTGAAAATCCTATTGTCTCTGTCAGCACACAACAACTCTGCCATAATGAAGGTATTGCTATGCAGACCAGAATACCTAGTCCTTTCAGGCCACACTCCACCTTTACGCCTTTGATGCCCAAGGATGCCATTGATGTCTATAACGATGTGATCATTGATGAGCTTAAGACATTGTACCTCAAAACATCTAGGAAAGCAGCCAGACTGAGCAAGCAGAACCAGAAATATCACAGCCTAATGTCCAAATTGCAAAATGAAAATGAAGTCATTATCAATAAATCGTACAAAGGGGAAACATCGTACTTTGGCCCAGAAAGATGTACCTTGAGGAGGCCAACAGACATATATTGGACAATGGTTGTTACAAAGTCTCCAGCCACAAGAAAGTGGCTTCAAGTAACAAAGAAGTAAGGAAACTCCTGAATGGCTACAGGACTCAAGGGCTTCTGAGTAAGGACAAAACCGCTTTCCTTAGTACAGAGACACTTGTTTTGCCTTTTCTGTATTTCCTTCCCAAGGTACATAAAAACACTTTCCCCATTCCAGGACGGCCTCTAATCTCAGCCAGAAAAAGTATGTGCGAAAACATATCGAAATACGTAGACTTTTTTCTGCAGGACCTAGTCGCTAGTCAACCTTCCAACCTCGAAGACACCAGTGACTTTCTGTGCAAAATTGGCAACATCCCTTGGCATAATGACTTTCTATTAATTTCTCTTGACATCACGTCATTGTACACCAGCATTCACCACACTGACGGTTTGGATGCCTGTAAACACTTTTTAAACAAAAGACCAATACAATGTCATAGTCACAATGTCATGCTCCTTAGACTCATTGATTGGTGCTTAACACACAACTATTTTTTGTTTAATAAAACAGTGTACCAACAGCTCAGGGGTGTCGCCATGGGGGCCTGTTTCTCTCCCAGCTACGCAAGTCTGCATGTGAGCTGGTAGGAGGAACAAGTTCTCAAGATAGAACTCACACATTCATGGCCCAACAACATAATCACCTGGCTCCGTTACATCGATGATGTATTTTTAATCTGGAGGGCAACATCAACAGCGCTAATATATTCATTTCGGAGATCAACACTAACTCTCTGAACCTTGAATTCAATGCAAACATCAGCAAAACAGCAATTGAGTTCCTTGACACGACTGTATACATTTCCCAAGGCATAATGCATTCTAAATTACACAGAAAGCCCACTGCAGGGAATTCAGTCCTTCACACCTCAAGCTTCCATCCCAGACATCTGCAAGATTGCATCCCCTATGGGGAAATGGTTCGGCTACGTAGGATCTGTAGTTCTCCCACAGACCTTCAAAGCTGTCAGAAAGAGGCAACCAACAGATTTTTAACTCGCGGTTACTCCAAAGCTAACATCAACAAAGCCATAGAGAGCCAACGCACAACCTCGTGAAGCACTCCTCATGACTAGCGCTACTCCGGTATCAGAAAATGTTGTACCTCTACTTAGTACAGAACTTTCTTCAGTTACAGCCACTCCCCTACCAGTGGCCAACAGCGAAGAAAACATGAATTTAATCAGCACCAGACTCATTATCACTCACAACACCGAGGTGAAGGCCATTAAATCAGTTATCAACAGACACTGGGGCATCATTAAATCTGACCCAACCCTTGGCCCTCTAGTTGCGCCCCGTCCCAACATCCCATTTAAAAGAGCTAGATCCATGCATGACGCCCTGGTCAAAAACAGTCCAGAACTAAAGAACACTTCCAACTGGTTAGATTACAGAAAAGGGTTCTTCAAATGCAACAGTGGTAGGGCATGCAAATTTGGTAAAAACATCACCCAACTAGACTCCACTTTCAGGGCTACACCCCTCATTATCAAACATCATCTGACATGCAGGACTGAATTTGCCATTTACCTATTGGAATGTGATTGTGGTCTCCGCTACATTAGCAGCACAAAGCTAGCAGCACACATGCGCATCCTACAACACCTCAGAGCCATTGTGAACCGTGACCCTACATATCCAGTAGCCAGGCACTTCAAGGAGACACATCAGAACAACCTTGAACATCTCAAATACTCAGTCATTGACTGCATACCCACACTCAGAAGGGGGGAAACTGTTGCGCCAAATGGAGAGCAAATACATTCTGCAATTCAACACTAAGGCTCCGGCAGGCCTCAATACTAGTCAGTATCTTTATGATTTTCTGTGAAACCTTATCATTTCTTTTACCTGCATAGGTCTCTGCTGTGTTCCACGTGCCATTAAGCAAACTGAGTCACTTTGTATTTCATTATCTGGCACACGCTGTTTTCTTTGTACTTTTTGAAGTAATGTGCAGCCTGTCTCTTTCTGCAATGTTTTGTCGTTTTGGCTTTTATTTAAAATGTTCTTATCACTGAGTAATAACTGTGTATCCATCATGCATTTTTTCTGCTATTAACATTTTTAGTACCATTAACTAATTTGTTTTACATTTTGCATGTGAGCAAATATTTTGTTGATTTCTGACGTACTCGTCACATGAGACAATACAACACATACCACGTAGTCACATAATTAGGGTATTACGTTTTCTCATAGACTTTCTTGATATATTTTCCTGTTTTTGAACAGGAAGGAATTTTTTAATCACCTATCTTCAGGATTAGAGGGGATTTATAAAGAAGTATGGTCTTCAGTACCTTCACTTCACATCACCAACTGTGCACATTTTTGCACGCACATCCCCGCCATCCTGCACTCAGCACAGCCCCCTTTATGTCCCTCCACACCTCACACTGGGTGCATACATTACTTATCTTTGTTTATCACAAGACAGCAGCCGCCTTCTATAGTCTGTACTTTCTCAAGCTTAAATACACTACAGTACCTTACACAGAGGCAGACAACAGCCACGAGTAGTTTGGCACGTTTTGCATTCCGGGCTCACGCACTGTTTCAGCCCGGTCTTTGACACTTTTTGACACATGCTTCAATTCCGGTCGACGCAATTGTACTTACACGGGTGTGGCGGTGGTTATTTTTCGAGACCCTCGTGGCACAAAAAACATTTAACATTATCGCAGCCATACCACTTAGACACATGTCGAACGCTTTGTGATTATGAAAGGTACGATGTTGCTTTCATTCGAATACGTTTCTATTTTGCATAATTTACTGCATGCGTTTCTCTAAGGTTCTAATCCGAGCGTCTAGATGTTTCCATTGAAATATGTTAAATCAAATCCGATGTCTGTTTATGTTATCATTGTACATCAGGAAATGCAAGCAGTGATGGCTCATTTGTATTTAGTCAGCTCACTGTGTTCACTCATATGCTTGTCAAGACATAGGTGAGTTAGGTTTCCGTTTTGCAGTAAAACAACACGTATGATTATGTCAATACGGAGTAAAAGATGTAGTAAATCCACTTACTCACTATTTATATATATATATATATATATATATATATATATATATATATATATATATATATATATATATATATATATATATGTATAACGAAGTAATCTCAAAGCCACGACAGGCAATTCTGGCTAAACACAAGGGCACAGACTCCTTAAGCTGGTGTGAATGATGATGAAAGTTTATTCACTCATCAAAAGGTCCAACATGACGCGTTTCGGCTGCCAGAAATGCAGCCTTGATCACATAGCGCTCTGTGTGAACATGTGCAAAATATATACAGGTGAAGACAGCAGTCTGGTTACTATGTCTATAGCAGTGAGTAAGTGGCAGTGGGATTACTTCGTTATATATATATATATATATATATATATATATATATATATATATATATATATATATATATATATATATATATATATATACATATACATATACATATACATATACATAGATATATATATATATATATATATATATATATATATACATATACATATACATAGACGTATATATATATATATATATATATATATATATATATATATATATATATATATATATATAAATAATGCATTTGTACATGTAAATAAAATACACAACATACAAACAGCATTGTTTTTGGCATGAGCAGAAGCAACGGGGAGCGGGTGGGTCAGTGAGAAAACCAAAGACAGATGCTGAATACACCAGAAAAAGCATTACCAAAGATAAGTAACTTGTTCTTTTGATGGATTATCTACCTGTGGACTCCTCACCTTTTAAGTCCAGCACTCGGAGGTGGGTGGATGTCTGTTTACTCCAATAAATCCTGTAACACTGAATGGGCAAAGTGACTGTCCCTCCTCACCTCAGAGTCTAAACAATAGTGCTTCACAAAAGTGTGGAAGGAGGCCTAAATCACAGCTTCGCAAATATCAACCACAGGGACACTTCTAGCCAAAGTGGAAGCCTTAGCTGCAGTAGAATGAGCTCTAAAACTTTCAGGCGGTTCTTTGTTAGTCATGGAATAGCAGATCTTGATGCACAGGATAATCCATCTGGATAATGTCGTCTTATACACCTCTTTTCCTTTCATTTCACCCACATAGTCAACAAACAGCTGATTATCCAACCGGAGATCTCAAGTTATGTCCACATAAAAGCTCATAACTCTCTTACGGTCCAAATGATGAAGCCTTTCTTCCTCTTTAGAGGGATGAGGGGAGTATGTAAAGTAGGAAGATCGATAGACTGGCATAGGTGGAAGGGAGTAACCACCTTTGGCAGGAAAGCATCTCTGATTCTTAATACCATAGAAAGTCGTAAAGGGGGTTTTACACTTAATGCCTGCAAGTCACTAACACATCGAGCCGATGTTATGGCAACCAGAAAAAAAGTTTTGAAAGTCAGTAACCTTAAGGGACAACTACGTAGGGGCTCAAACAGAGCACCCACAGGAAAGGGTAACACCAAATCAAGATCCCACTGAGACATGATATAAACGGAGTGGGAGGGATCTTGTTAGTAATCCCATATTAAACCTTAACGATATAGGGGACTTAAAAAGGAAAGGCTGGCCCGGTAAGCAGACCAATACCAAAAGGGCAGAGAAATACCCTTTAACCGTTGCAACCGCACAACCTTGTTGTGATAGGGACAATGCAAAGCGTGAAATGTCAAATAAATGGGCTTTTAAAGGGTCAATGGAATTTTCTTCACACCACTTCACAAATTCAGCGCCCCCTGCATCAGATACCGGAGGCTGCAGATTGACGGGCAGTGCTTGTTCTTGTGAGCAGCAAACAGGTCTATTGAGGTATCTCCATACCCAGAAAATGTGATGCACCACTTCCAGATGCAGATGGCCCTCATGATCGGCAGAAAATTGCAGACTGAGACTGTCCACACAAACTTTAGGAACTCCGGCTAAGTGATTGGCCATGTCGCAGATCTAATGGTCCTGGGATCCCCACGATGAGCTCCCTACCCTCGATTGGAGGCATACGTTATCACTGTGTCCACCAGTGGCATAGGGTGAAACTGCTTCTCTTGAGACAGATTGTTAGGCATTCCCACCACTAATGATCTGCTCCAGTGTCTTTGGAGAGCTTGACTGACTCTCCCAGATTCCTGATATTCTTAACCACCGCCTCATGTGCTAGTGTGAATGGCAGACCAACAGAATGCAGGACTTAATGAAACATCGAAACTTCTCGGAAAATGTATGTTTGTTCTAAAGTTTTAACGTACAAAAGAAAGGTTTAACTAAAGCATGTCAATTAATATTGAGTCAAAGTGAATGTAAAACATCTCAAATGAATGTGGAACTTGTATTTACATACAGTAAAGAAACAATAATTCATGTGATTAAGCACCACAGTGATGTGCTCCAAATGTCTGGGATCCAAGAGTGTATATGCTACTTCTCACTCATCAGCAATTGACATAGGAGAGATGGTAATAGCAAGCGTAAAAGTCCTTCAGGATTGGACCCATAGCTTGATTGTGAAACAATGGAATCATAGCCGGAATGTCCAGAATCCTCTGAGGAGGCAGGTAGTCTTGATTCATCGTAGTGTCAAGTACTGTCTCTATGAACTGTGGAGCTGAGATGGCTCTAAGTGAGATGTGGGCATGTTGATAGTAAAACCTGGGATGAACAACAACTGTGTTATCAACTGCAAATGATGCAACACCAACTCTGAAGTCTTGGCTTTGATCAGCCAATTGTCCATGTAAGGGAATACTGGCATGCCCCACCTTCTGAGATGCGCTGCAACCACCGTCATCACCTTTGTGAAGACTTGTGGCAAGGAAGTAAGACCAAATGGAAGGAACGCTAACTGGCAAAGATGAGAAAGCACCGTAAAATGAAGATACTTCCTGTGCGATTTCAGAACAGGTATGTGTAAATACGCATCCTGTAAATCCAAACCATCCAGTCTTCCTTCTCCAGCGCAAGAAGCACTTTTGCAAGGGTCAGCATCTTAAACTTTTTATTTGTTCGAGGAACCAGTTCAAAATCTTGAGGTTGAGTTTGGGAATCAGAGTATATCGGGAAGAGCACCCCTGACTCTGTTCCTGCTCTGGCACCAACTCTACTGCACCTTTTTGAAGCATAACATGTGTATTTGTAAAGCGCACGTTCACCCGTAGGCCTCTTGGTGCTGAATAACAGATTATGAAACTCCTGTTGGAGGAGCAGAAGATGTTCTTCTGAACAAAAGCCCTGCTGGGGAAGGAAAGGTGGGGGAAACTCTTGGAAGGGTAGAGTGTATCCATTTTCCACAGTATCCAAAACCCAAAGATATGTTGTTACAGACCTCTATTGAGGTAGAAAATATGTCAACCATCCTCCCACTGGACAAGCATGCTCCAAGATGGCGGAACTCTGGCTGTTTTCCTGTCACATTGGCCAGGGAGGAAGAGAAAGTAGGCTGATGGGCAGCTCCATGTTGTCTGGCTCTGCCACGTCCCTTATAACTTCTGTAGAGGATATTGGATGTCTGCTGTTGTATGGCTGATATTGACTTCTGCTTTGAAAGGAAAAGTTCTGGCTAAACCAATGTAACCTACGAAATTGCCTATAATATTTAGGCTGTGACTGAAGGCCCTATGATCTTGCTGTCGTTTTTCTGTCCTTGAATCTCTACAAGGCAGAATCTGCCTTGGCACCAAACAGCCTTGAACAATCGAATGGCAAGTCCATCAAGGTTGTTTGCACATCCGGTGAGAAGTTAACGGCATTTACAACGTGGGCAGAACCAAGTATTCCGTTACCATGCCAGCATTACCACGCTTGCCTTTGCCACACATATGCCTTTACCACGCATATGCGTGATAAAGGCAGTCAGCTCTCTAGATTCAGAGCGGATGGGAAGGCAAAATGGAAAAAGGAACAGGAAGGATCGGGATGCAGCATGTTAAGTAGGGCTGAGGGTCGGGTTTTAGGTTTCAGGGCGCGTGGTCAGGGTAATTTTTAGTGTTGGGCCCCGGTTTTAGGGCTCAGGACGGGGGGCTGGGTTTGGGGTAGTTTAAAGGGCTGGGTTTAAGGGCTCAGGGCCGAGGCGGCAGTTTTTACAGCTGGGGCCGGTTTTAGGGCTCAGGGTAGGGGGCTGTAGTGTAATTTTTACCAATCATACCTCAACAACACAATTTGTTGTGAATGCATGCGTGGTACAGACACGGTCGCCGTAAAGACCACGTAGATTAAGGCATGCAATATAATCGGATGCGTGGTTACGTCATACAACCCTGGTGAGAAGCCACACTCCCTTAACCATGCGTGTCTCCTTGTGGCAACTGAGGATCCCATTACCCTGGTGACTGATTCAACTGTGCATCAGTGTAAACCTGATGGGTTTAGTAATTCTGTAAAATGCCCCTGAATGTCATCAGGCAACCTAGGGACTATTGCATTGCGCAATTCCATTAACACATGGATGTATCGTCCACAGAAACAGATTGCATTGGTCGACTTCAAGGCCATGTTACCAGAAGAAAACACTTTCTTTGCAGACTGTTTCATTCTCTTGGACTCCCTAACTGTAGCATGCATTTGAAAGGATTCCAGCATTAGCTTCGAAGAATAGGAAGCTTGAACCACCAAAACTCTCAGGTGTGGGATGAGAAGACAAAAATGCTGGATCCCCAGGAGCAGGCTTATACCTTCTTGCTATAGACCTAGACACTGCTGCAGATGTCATAGGCTTCTGCCAGATTTCAAGAATTGGCTCAGTGAGCACTTCATTGAAAGGCAGCAAGTGCTCTGATGTGGATGTTGCAGAATGCAATACCTCTGTAAGTAATATAATTTTGAGCTCAGTAGAAGGGTAAGGAAAGTTCAGCATCTCAGCAGTTTTTTCTTATCACAGAGTGATATGTTGTGAATTCAGGTGGTGGAATACCTTTTGGAGGCAGCAACTCCCATTTCGGGAAGGTATCCAAACCCTTTTTTCCATCCAGGGGTTCAAACCCTGAATCCAAAGAAACAATTTCACCTTTTTCCATATCTGGTTTCTGCCCATAAAAATACTGCTCCTCCTCTATAAGCCTTTGGGTCTCTCTCCGGGACCTATACTTGAGCATCTGCGTCGATGAAAGCAACACTGGGGTCAGCGATGTTGGCAATGACGCTGGTGACTTAGTCACCTTATTAGCATATGTCAGTGGCAACGGAGTCGAGCAGCATGACACCGGCATGCATCCAGTCGCCGCCAGAGGTTTAGACAGCACCCGAGCCTAATGTTGAACTGCCTCCACTAGTGATGAAGTTACCTCTCTAGGTGCCTTGAGGAGGCCAGGAAACCTAGGCCATCACCATAAATGGCAGGAATGGTGCCTGTTGATAATGTGCCAGAAACCCTCCCAAGAAATAAGAAATTAGACCCACGCGGCCTGCAGGCACACCAGATGGAGTTATCGCCCCACTGAAAATGCTATACATAGCATTCAGGAAACTGAACAGATCAGACCACGGAGTCGCAAAAGCAGGCTACCCGAGCTCCTGCCTAGGAGGCATAGGGTGCGTGGTGGTAGAACTAGATTCAGTACAGTCAGGGCGTACGGGTGGAGTCAAGGGCTTTGGACTCGAGAGAGACACTGGTGCGATCTCTGGAGATGGAGTTGGCGATATCGCACTTCAACATTCATGAGTCTTCGGACTGGGAGACACTGACCTTGGTCAGTTATGCCTTAAAGAACGATGCTGGGAACCATGACAAAGCTTCTTCCTATGCTTTCTCTTATAAGACTTCAAAGAGTGGGGAGACGGCGACTCCGACCGAGGACGAGACACCCTTCATTCTCTCTTCTCCTTTTCGCCTTGGCCATACCTCCTTCTCCCTCAAAACCTTGGGGTTCATCTTCTGGCAAGAAGAACCGGTTTGGCGTCGTTATCCAAACTTAAAGATCGATATCAGCCCCACTGTGCCCATCATTAGTGATCAACAGGAGTCTCCCATGAAGCAGGAAATTAGGACATGGCAACCAATAGATACTCTTGCCTTCGGTACTGCATTAAGTAGCATAAAATCAGGCTCACCCCAAGACCCTTTACCTGCGCATGTTCTCAAACAATTAGACCTTCCTATTTTGGAAGTCCTCAGAGCACTGTTAAAAGCCTCCCTGAAGGAAGCTGTACTACCCAACGATTGGAAGCACGCCATGGTAGTTCCCCTGCTAAAAAAGGCTAACAGCGACCCAGAGGTGTTTTCCAACTTTCGCCCTGTATCTCTGCTGCTGATCCCGTCTAAGATTTTAGAAAAACACGTCAATAAGCAGCTGGCAGACTTTGTCATTGACAACAATCTTTTGCACTATTCCCAATCCGGCTTTAGGAAAGGCCACTCCACTGAGTCCACCCTACTTGGGGTCACTGAGGTTATACGCCAAGAACTTGACACTGGAGGCACGGCGGTACTCATTCTTTTAGATTTGAGTGCCGCATTCGACACCATCTGCCATACAACAACCCTCATCAAGTCACTGAAGGATATTGGAATCAGAGGTAAAGCATTGAAATGGTTGGAGCAATTTCTCCTGCATCGAACATATCAGGTCTTTTCCAAAAGTAATTTCTCGGATTTATATGATTCCCCTTATGGAGTGCCCCAGGGCTCTATATTGAGCCCCCTCCTTTTTAATGTGTATGTCACTCCCCTAGCCAAAATTGCTGAAGATATGGGCCTCACCATTTATTCTTATGCGGACGACACACAACTTGTGTTCTCCCTCACATCTACAGAAAAATCTGACATCTCTCCCCTTCGATCTGGACTACTTAGAATGGCTAACTGGCTCCATTCTAAAAATTTTAAGTTGAATCAGGATATTTATCTTTGGCAACCAAAAGAATCTTTGGGGCCCGACTCATTGGCCTGTTGAAATGGGCGCTACCTCGACCGCAGTACAATCCGCACGCAACTTAGGGGTAATAATTGACGATAAGCTGTCTATGCGCACGCACACAGCCAAAACTGCCTCCACATGCTTTCTGATCCTCAAATGGTTGAGAAAAATACTGTGGCAATTGCCAGATAGAGCGCAGAGGACGGTCCTACAGGCCTTAATTACTTCAAGATTAGACTATGGTAACGTCCTATTTTTAGGAGTTAAGAATAGTACTCTGAATCGACTTCAAGTCGTTCAGAACTCTGCGGCCAGAATGCTCCTCAATCTCCCAGGACGCACGAGTATGACAGAACATCTTAAAAAACTGCACTGGTTGAGAGTGGCAAGTAGAGTAAAGTTCAAGGCACTTTCTTACATGTATAAGATCAGCTCAGGGGCAGCCCCGGAGTACCTATGTAAGATGGTACAGAAATACCTACCCTCACGTAACTTACGCTCAATGAACCAGGCGAAATTCATCGTTCCCAGGGTAAAAAGAGTTCGACTGGGTGGTCGTACCTTTGCCTATATGGCACCCGTACTGTGGAATTCATTCCCCCTCCAACTACGGCTAGAACCCTGCTATCTACGCTTCCGTAAGGGAGTGAAATCATGGCTGTTCGATCAATAATTGCCCCTGCTTACTTTTTAGAAACACAGATCCAGGGCGCCGGGAAACCCTCAGTGTAGCTGTCGCGCCATACAAATGCAATAAATAATAATAATAATAATAAAATCCATACTCCTCAGACAATTCATCTTTACCCTGCAACAACATTGCTATTTACTACAATAAATGTTGCAAGACTTCCTAATACGATGTAAAGCCTAGAAAAAAAAAGTTACATATCAAAAGCATAGAAAAAAGTGAACGATTATCAGCATGCCGACAGGGGCTTCAGATGGCTCTGATAACGTCATGAGGAGACGAGTGCGGAGATGTGGCATTGTGACGTCCCCGCCGACGTGGGAGAGCTGTAAAGAAACGTTTCCGTGGAATGCTGGCGCATTGGGATGTTCAAAAGGTGAGGATGACTCCATCAGAACCTGGGTGCCACATGGAGACACTTTAGAACCGCATGAGAATGTCCGTATGTTAGCAGCACACTCATTACAAAGGTTTAATTGAACACATTGTAAATGCAAACTAGAATACCTTGCTTGCTGGGATCGTTTTTTTCTGTATCTTGTTGCATATGCCTGCTGTGGAAAAATGATTGTTCTTTATTTATTCTGAATTCAAACTGCAAAAGAAAGAATAGTTGGTAGGATTATGATACTCCTTGAGATGCAAAAAAGCAAATCATTTGTCAATTTTGTGTTCTATACATTCTAAAATTCTATAAGGATTAACAATTTCACTATAAAATAGTATGACAAATGCCATTGCATAACATAATATGGAAGGATCAATACACTTAGTAAAAACTTGTTTTTAAATGAATAGTCACCTTCCCAAAAGTAGACAATTTATTCCCATCAGCCTTAACCTTTTTCCGGAGAAAAATTAAAACTAAAATTAAAATTAAAATTAAAATCACAGGAATCAAGATTTTTTTTTTAACCACAGGAAAAACATTTTCCCCATAGAGCACACCCTCACAAAATGTGCAGGTTTTCCTTCTCCATTCTCACCCAAGCATTGTATGTACTCCTAACAGAGCCAAGAGAAACTACTCGACTGTATCCAGATTTGTTGTGAAGACATCCCTCCCCTGGATTGATCAAAACACTCTCCGATGAACAGATCAGCTGACACATACAATTCCTGCTATATTTTGTGAAGAAATGTGTGTGCCAATTCATGTTTTGTGCATTGTAAACATATGTTTATACACTTGAACATTAACTATTTGCTATATCTTAGTCGAACTCCGGTGTGCAACTACCTTTGTAAGGTAGGCAACAAGACTGCACTATAAGATTGTCAACTGCACAGCTATCTATTAAACTATCGATTTACACAATTGCGTTGCATAACACTGTCTTCTGCCCCATTTACATTTCTTTCTCTTCAATATTTCACACTATACAATTCTAGGTCCTAGTCTAACTGAGATTTAACAAACATGCACTGAGATAAATTAGGTACCAGGTGTGGCAGCTGTATTTTGTACAATCTGAAGGAGACAGGTAAAATATTTATGTAAGCCAAACAAGACTATAATGATCGAGCCAGTATGAGATAGCTGCCTGGATCAGCAACCTTTTACGTCAACTAAGTGGCAAGGAAGAATTTTCCTTAAGTTCTTCAAAAGGGAGTTACTTGTACCAGTGATTTTGCTGACATGCAGGCAGAAGGTAAGATCAACAACGGTATGATCATCAACATTCAAATAAATGGGCAAAACCATGGGGGGTCTGTCTATAGTGACCCAGTAAACACTTTAGGAAGACACAAAGTATGCAATGATAATGAACCTTACATCTTACTCTGGAGACATCAACCATTTTCCAGTGAACGGCCAAGAAAAGGGACATATGTTTTAAACCCATTGCTTTGCATTTGTTTATGAGTTCACTGTGTAAATTACTTTCTATTTTATTTGTCAGTGACTAAAAAAAGTAAAGCCCCTTCCTATGATGTTTGACTTGCTGTTCATAATGAAAAACCTATTCCTTATCTATTTGTCAGCGAGTTCACTGTGTAAAACCATGCTGCTCTGTTGCAACTGTCATAATTCACAATGTAAATCCCTGTCCTATTGTGTTAGTAATAAAGTTCACAATGTAAAATCCCTTTCTACTGAATTTGTCAGAGTGTGTCTCTAAAGCTGTATTTGTCAGAGATGACACCCCTATTCTTACTGCATTTATAAGAGCTCACAATGTAAAACACCTTCCTATTAGATTTGTCACAATGCTCACAATACAAAACTCATTTCTATGGTGTTTAGCAAGGAGTTCATAATGGAAAGCATGATTTTCTATACATATTTATGTCACCAAATTCAGCCTATTTCCCAAGGGGGTTGATCCCTCCTAACAACAGAAAATCATAGCAGCCATTTTGTTTCCCCCTCCCAAGGGGAAAGATACTTAAAATGGTATGCTCCTTTAGGTGGGTCAGCCTATTTCCTTCAGGTGGCCGGTCCCCTCTCCAATAAAAGCGAATTCCTGGTGTCTCGTGGTTTTTGCTCATGGTGTGTCTTGAGATCCACAAGGAGGAAACTGTTTGAGGGAGGCATTGATGTTAAGTCGAGACACTCCCCTTTCAAATGATGACTCTCTCAAATATAGGGAGGTATCAGGGGCTTAAAAAAACACCAGACATGGGAGC
The DNA here is from genome assembly GCF_964263255.1 of Lissotriton vulgaris. Lineage (NCBI taxonomy): Eukaryota > Metazoa > Chordata > Amphibia > Caudata > Salamandridae > Lissotriton > Lissotriton vulgaris. The sequence goes on along the minus strand of NC_141687.1, from coordinate 2,122,101,457 downwards.
AGAGGACTCACTTTCTTGCACCTTTGCTCAGGTGGGGATCTGTGACGTCAGAGCACCGCAAGGGCAATGGGTGTGAGGGCAGTTCTGGCGAGAAGTAGAAGTGATTCCCCTTTGTCCCCACTCAGGGAATTCAAAAAAGGAAACCTTCAGTGCAAGCTCCCTCGACAGCATCAGCCAATGGACGCACTGAGAACGGATTGTGGGCGACGGCCTGTGATCGACCCCCAGACTTAAGGGGTTGATGCTCATGTCAATGTATACTTTGGGTCTTCCAAAATGCTTGATGGGTCTCTAAGCAAACACCACATGGTAGTGTTTATGTTCATGTTAAAGCCAATAAATTGATTTGTAAGTATGGTGACAAAAGCTGTATGCCTCTCATTTTACCTACTAAATGATTTACAGGCTTAACCATACTTATCATGAAATGATTTGCAGGTTACAATTGACCCATATAGGGGCATTGATGCTTTTTTGGTCAAGCATTCGAGACCTCTTATATATACTTTAGTATATCTGTATGTACTTTGTGGGCTCTGGAGATCAGCCCTAGGATTAGTCTGCTTCAGGACTTTTTTTCTGTTTAACTGCCTATATTTAACTGTCTTGATAGAAGACAACCAGCAGAGGTTAGTAAAATACCAGAATTGCTTTCTGCTTGTTCAACTGCCTCTATTTAACTATCTTGATAGAAAACGACCCGTAGAGGTCTGTAAAATACCAGAATTGCTTTTTAATTTTTCTGGCAACTGCCTCTATTTAACTTTCTTGATAGAAAACGTCAGTAAAATACCAGAATCACTTTATCATTCTCTAGATTCCAGTCCATAGAAATTGCCTTCCACAAGCACCCGTAGACAATAATATTTTTTTCAAATCTTGTATTTTCAGTGATATGACCACCGGAGGCCCTGATTTTATATTAAAAGCTGAGCTTAGACTATACGATTTCCTGCTGAAAGGCCATATTTCTCTCCATGTGTTCCCATACCGAATGTGTCAGGCAGTTTGGTGCTTACTTTCCCTCCATGTTAAAGAACTGTAGATGGTTCAGCACCCAGACTAATGTGCTGCATAGCTAAATAAATATAGGGTCCCAAAGGCGAGACTGATTGCATTGCAAATGCTTGTTAAGATTGGAGCTAGATATTTGATATTTGATATTTGATATTTATAGGATTTTGTAAAGCGCGGCTATCACTCCGGAAGGAGCATCTTGGCGCTGAGCGTGCAGAAAAAGGAAACGTAGGGATGAATGAATCAGATGGCTGTGAAAACCGAGGAGTCGGATTGCTGAAATACCCAGGTTTTCAAGAGTTTCCTGAAGTGGCTCTCAGTATCAGCTAGCCTGAGATTAACGGGGAGGTTGTTCCAAGCTCTTGCTGCTAGGAAAGAGAAGGTTTTCCCCCCTCGCGTTTTTAACTTAAATCTTGGGATAACGACAAGGTTGGTTCCTGAGGATCTCAGGCAGCGCGTGGGATTGTAATGCATAAAGCGCTTAGTGAAATACAGGGGGCCTGTTTTCCTAGTGGCTTTGAATGCAGTGAGCAGAAGTTTAAACAAAATTCTTTTGTGAAGAGGTAGCCAATGGAGGGTGTTAAGGGCTGCTGAGGCTGAGGACCTTCTTGGGAGTTTAAGAACGAGTCTGGCCGCCGCGTGTTGAACGCTTTGCAGTTTCCTGAGGGTGGACTTCTTCACTCCTGCCATTAGTCCGTTGCAATAATCAAGTCGGGAGAGGATTAGAGCAACCGCGACTGATTTTCTGGCTTAGATGGGGAGGAAGTCAAAGAATTTCTTCAGTGTTCTGATGAGGCTAAAACAGCACCCAGCAGTGATGCGGACATGATCATCAAAGCTGAGGGATGCATCGAATTGAATGCCAAGATTACGTGCCGAGGAAACAGCACTCGGCGGGGCTTCTGAGTTTTTTGGCCACCAGTCTTTTGGGGAAAAGGACAAGTCTTTCCCTAAGGGTATAATCTCAGTCTTGGCACTGTTACATCTGAGGTGATTTCTATTCAGCCATAGAAAAACCTCAGAGACAATTCTTAAATCTAAGGGCTGCATCCGTGCATTTTTTAATCGATGGTGACGACAAGCTGAGTGTCATCAGCATACGATGTGACGAGGATTCCGTGGGATTCTATCACTGCGAGGAGGGGGGCCATGTAAATGTTAAAAAAAGAGGGCTAAGTATGGACCCCTGGGGGACTCCTGATGTGATTGGTCTTTCTCTGGAGAGGTAGGGGCCTAGTGAAACCGTTTGGGATCTATTGGACAGGAACGATGTAATCCATGTCAGCACAGTATCTGACACACCAATCTCGCGCATTCTATTGATAAGAATGGCATGCGAGATGGTGTCGAACGCTGCTGTTAAGTCGAGCAGGATGAGTACAGCCTGTCTCCCCTCATCCTGCAGGAACTTGATAGAATCAGATAATTCAATCAAGGCGGTTTCAGTGGAGTGGCCGGAACGGAACCCTGATTGTTGGGGGTGCAGAATGTGATTGCTCTCTACAAAGGTTTTTAACTCGCCGTATACTAGCTGCTCCGTGATTTTGCCTAGTGCGGGTAGTAGAGAAATTGGACGCATGTTAGTGAGGTCAGTGGCGGATTTGTTTTGCTTCTTCATTAGAGGCTTCACTATGGCCTTTTTCCAGTCATCGGGAACGATGCCTGATTCGAGGGATTCGTTGATGATAGCGTTAATCGTAGGATTTACAGCCTCGATGAGATGGTGAAGAATGCTAGGGGGGCATGAGTCCGTGGGGGCTCCCGATTTGCAGGCCAAGATAGCCTTATGAGTTTGTTGAAGAGAGACTGGAGAGAAACTGCCGAGAGTGGAGGGAATTGTGACGGCGTCATGGGTGGTGGTAAGGGGTTGAGGAAAATCATTCTGAATGTTGGCGATTTTATCTATAAAGAAATCAGCTATTTGATTGCATAAGGTTTGGGATGGAGGAATTTTGGGTAGGAGGGCTTTGGGATGAGTGAAGGACTTAACTATGGAGAAGACTGTTTGTTGTTTTTGCATGGCTTCCTCTATGGCTTTGGTAAAGTACTCCTTTTTGACCGCTTTATTGCCAGAGAGATAAAGTTTCCTCTGTAGGATGTAGAGTAGTCTAGAGGCTTCGTCGTAAGTTTTTCTCCATTTCCTTTCAAGGATCCTACATTGGAGGTGGCTTTCAGTGAGGGACTGGGTGTACCAGGGGGCATTGGGCTTTCTTTTACGGCGGTCTGGGTGGCGGCGATTTGGACTGGAGTTGTCAGAGACGATTTTTTCAATCCAAATGTGGAAGTTGCAAGAGTCGGACGTTACATCTCCAACTAATATGGGGGGCGGAGCCAGAGGCTGGGAGTCTGACTTGATGCGTTCAGCCACCTTCTTCCAATTGGTCGAAGAGGGAGTAAGGAGGCGCTTGGCGCTTGATGGCATGGAGGGGTTTACCTTGATGGCAAAGGGGATAAGGCAGTGGTCGGTCCATATTTGCGGGATCGGGGGGATGTAATCATGGTTGCCAAATTAGAACAAATGCCGTCTAACGTATGTCCAGCCCTGTGTGTCGGGGAAGTAACAAGTTGGGAGAGACCAAAAATGCTGAGAGATTGTTGGAAGCTGATGGTGTGAGGGTCTGTGTCTGATTCCAGGTGCAAGTTCATGTCGCCTAGGAGAGTGAAGGTGGGGTAATGTGTCAGGAGTGACCCGAGTGTATCGTTAAGAGAGTTCAGGAAGGGGGTGGCATTCCCAGGGGGGCGGTAGATAAGTCCCCCTGAGAAGGAGGTGGAAGCGTTGATTTTAATCGCAAAGCCTATGCCCTCACTGTCCTTGAGGTAGCCTAGATCGAAAGTATGGCACGTGAAGGATTTCTTGATGGCAAAGGCTACCCCCCCTCCCTGCCCAATGGGTCTATCCCGCCTAAAGATGGTAAAATCTGGGGGTAGGGCGGTTGCAAGATCAGGATTCGATGAATCATTAAGCCAGGTTTCAGTAATAAAGAGAGCATCTAAGTCGTGTTATTGTATAAGGTCATGAATGTCTTGACCATGACACGCTAGGGACTGGCGTTAATGAGCCCTCCCTTAAAAGTATTCAACTTTTGCTTAGATGTGGGGGGCGGTTTGGGTACTCCGCCAGCGGATCCCAGGGACGTCCACCTACAGTGACGACACGAGAAAGGACCCCAGAGAAGATTGCTGAGGGGGCGACCCTTACAGTGGTGGGCTCCCGTAACGTGGCGCAATGAACGTAATTCATAAGGGTCATACCTGATAGTGGGAAGGATTTGGTCAGCATGCCCTGCGCCCGGCGCGGTCCTGGCGCGGACGGGCGCAGACGGGCTTGGCTTAGGCGCGGCTTCGGCGCGCATCCGGCGCGCCCGCTGCGCCAGCCCGCTGCGCCGTCTGGCCGCCTTGCACATTTATAGGGAGATAAGAGGGTGGGAGGACGGCGCGACTAGAGCGCAGTCCCCGCCTGCCTCACTCAAGATGGCGCCCACCGCCGCCGAGTATCGGCTGAGAAGCGGCTGGGCTGAAGGAGAAGAATGAAAGGTGATAGAGGTGTCAGAGTACCTAGCAATTCAATTCCCCTTGTACTGACAGTCCCCAAAGATGGTGTGCTCATTATTGACTTGTACCACACAAATAAAGGAAATGGACTTGATGTACTGGTTAGGTCCGAGTTATATTTCTTTAGGGAATGCAATTTTCCCCCTGCAATTCTGCAAGGCCCTTTGAGAGGGGTTTTCAATTTGAAATTCCACTTCAAATCTTGTGAATATTTCACATTTTTTGCTTGGTATTTTTGAGTGTTTATTACAATACTCTCCCTTTTTAAAGAAGCCTTGGATGTGCATTAATTCATTGTTATCTTTGTATGTTGCAGAGTTTTCATTATCTAGCCCATATCACCTCCCTGAGTTTTATCCACGGACTGCTTTGCCTCATTACCTAGAGATGCAAGTCCTAAAATGGATATTTGGTTCCCTGTTTGAGGGCTTGTGGTACAGATGCTCCAGTATCCCAGAGAGGAAAGACCCCTATTGGCCTAGTTGGAAGCCAGTAAATGCTGAATTCCCTGGGTAATCCTGAACCAGATTTTGCCAGTATAGTCAGAAGGGGTGTTGCATTATGAATGCTCTGATAAATACAATAGGAAGGTATTTAACATTGTGAACTCCTTGCTAAAAGGCATAGGAAAGTATTTTATATTTTGAGCTTCTATGACAAATACAACAAGAAGAGAGTTTGCAAGTTTGATTAATATAACAGAAAGCTTGTTTTACACCGTGAATTCTGTGACAACTTTAACAGGAAAACGTTTTGCATTGTGACTTCTTTAAAAAACACAAATGGAATGGGTATTACATTGTGAAACTCTGACAAATTCATTAGAAGGTAGTTGAATATATTTAGCTCTATGACAAATACACTAGGAATAGGTTTCACATTGTGAACTCCAGAACAAAAAAAATTGGAACTGGCGTCATATTTTTAATATATAACAAATGCAATGAAATGTGAATTTACATTATGAACGGTCAGACAAATAAAGGAAGAAGGGAACCATATGCCCCATGTTTTTGGCCTAGCACTGGAAATTCCTTGATATTTCCTCAACAGCTTGACAAAGTTCGGATAATGCATCGTCACTCACTCCTGCTCTTGCTCCAGCTCCAGCTCCTTCCTCATCTGTTATCATTGCAAGGTTTACAGGACATTTAGCTGAATGAATTGCGTCAGGGTTTTTAGGAGTAGCACCAGGTAGAGCCTTAGAGGAAGTCTGCTCATTACTGCTATTTTTAGAAAGATTAGCTGTATTTTTTTTTCTAAATAGTTCAGGTATTATGGGCTCTTTAGTAGGCTCATTTGACGTTACTGTCATCGATGCTACTGTCGTTTTTTCTGTAACTCCTATAGCACCTGGCGCAATATTTGCGGAGTTAGCTAAATTAGTAGCATTTTTTTTATTCCTCTGCCTTTGGGGGCCATAACTGAACCTTCAATTGTTATATATTAATTGGTTACAGCCCTTTATGCAGCTCTTTATATCGCTAATTAGGGAAAATTCTATGACAGTTTATAGTAGTTTGACAGTCTCAGGGAGCCTCCAAAAACAAATTTTGTTGGGTCAAACACAGAGTCTTCAGCCTTCAATCTCCTTTCACTTTGGCTCCCTTTTTTTTTTCCCCCTTTATTTTTTTCTACACACACCTTTATCCAATATTGCAATTCTCACCTGCAGCTTGGTAAAAATAAGCGTGGAATGTAGATATAAGCGCCACACTGTATCAAGTTCAGCACAAATTGAAACAGCTCACCGCTTGATTTGAATGAGGCCCCAGACGTGTAATTCGGCAATTTCAACAATCCCTTAAGCGTGGCTGCTGCTACAATGTTGCTACGATAAATGAAGAGAGCTCTCAGCTCGGCTCCTCGATCCTTGCCGGTGCCCTCTGCCTCTCCTGCAGAGACGCCATAATTCGCGTCTCTGCCTGCAACAGGTAAGCCCCAGCCACCGACCTCAGGGACGGCAGCAGTCCACAAACGGGGCGTCGCGGATCCCGTCTTCAAGGAATGCAGCAGCGTCCGACCGCTACACCCGCCAAGCAACTGTCGAGCAGCAGCAGCGGCAGCGAGGAAGCAACAGAAACGCTGAGCCCGCTCTCCAAAAGCACCATAAACGCCACAGTTCGAAAGGTGGTTCAGCGGCCAGATAACCAAGGAAATCCTCGCAGCTTCTCACAGCTACTCGAGTAAGGCTGCAACAACGGCAGCGGCAGAAGAACAAACGCCGGTCAGAACCAGGTCGAGTCGGACATCAGGCGGAAAATGCCGCAGCTCCTCACACGGCTGCAGTAGCGGCCGCCATCTTGCTTCGTCACCGTCGAAGTCAGAATCTCGCCTAGGGCGAATGAATAGCATGATGCAGACTCCGTTGATCAGGGGGCCAATTTTTCTCTATGTCCGATGTGTCGATAACGTCTGAAGGGGATCCTGATGAAGAGTTACTTAGCGAGGGTCAACTGCTTGTGGAAAACTGGGCTGATGACTGCAATCAAGTCTCAGAAAAAGATCTACTTGGATCTGACTTTTTAGTGAATGAAGGAGCCCCAAACACTGTCCGTAGGATCATAGAGGCCAAAACAGCTGAAAACCTAGGTTCTATAAGTCAACCGCAATGGGAAGGGGCTGATACGAATCTAGAAACTGATCATGAATCTCCAGAGTTACTGGAGGGAGATGAGGAGGTTACACTGTAGTCAATATACAAGCTACAGACATCAATGTATAGAATGATTATGACTCATAGAGAGTAAACTAAAGCAGAGGGGCTTCGCACTCAAGGAGCTGTGCGCAAGCTCCAGAATGTTGTTCGCCGGTTGGCTAAGTCCAGTACGGACACTAATCTGAGAGTACAGGAGACTGAGACTCGTATATCCGCGGTAGAGGACGAATTAACTATACAAAAAACCTCAATTAAAGATCTCGATAGTACCAGAAAAGATGTTGATTGGAAATTAACCGACTTGGAAAATCGCGCTCGGCGTAACAACCTACGCATATTGGGAGTGACAGAAAAAGCAGAAGGAAAGGATGCTCGACGGTTTGTCGTAGAGATGTTCTCAGATGCTTTTCAGGATCTCAAAGGATGGGATTGGGATAAAGAAGTCATAAGAGCTCACCGCTTTCCTTTCAACCAAAAACATGATCAGGAGGCAGGAAACAAAAATCCAAGAGCTATTCTTATAAGTTTGCAGAATTATCTACTTCGTGAGATTCTATATGACTTGGCAAGGCCATCTAAAACTAGAAAGGGTTTGGGGTACGAATTTTTTGTTCGACCAGATGTTTGCTCTGCAACAGTGCAACAACGCTGGAGACTTAAACAGTTAATGGCACCAATACAATCTAAGGGGGGACAGGCCTTCCTTTTAAATCCTGCCAAGCTTAAGGTTGTGAATAAGGGGAGAACTATCTACTTTGTATCAGAGATCAAGGCACAACAATTTCTAGAAACCATGTAATAATGAGTCATAGGATAAAGGTTAAGGATAACAATTATACTTGATTGAGTGGGTGACCCTTCTATTTGTGCTTTATCTTTATGTCTTTTTCTTTTTCCTTCTTTGTGTCAGAGGCATATTACTTTTCAGGTCGGGCTGGCTCGGGCGGAACTAACAGCCCATACTCACTTACCATCAATGAGGGCAGTAGCCCTTACGCTTCTGGTAGAGGGGTGTTGGGGAAAGGGTGGGTCGGGGGGGATGAGTTGGGGGGGTTGTGGGTGGGGAAAAAACTTTTCGTTTTGGGGTGCAAGGACATACAGCCGAAAGACGTTTTCATTCTAAGCTCATGATCCATTTATGGCAGGTGTCGAAACTTGGAAATTTCTGTTATTTCTGTTATTATATGTTTAACTGTGCTAAATTACTAAAAGAATATAATGGCTAAATTGACGATATGTTCCATTAATGTTTGTGGTTTAAACGATAAAAGAAAAAGGGGTATAATGGCTCAGATGCTTAAAACTATGCGGTTGGATATAGTCTGCGTACAGGAGACTCATATTGCTTGGTCTAATAGAGGGTGGTTAAGAGATCTCGGATTGGAAGTTGTAGGGTGCTCTCGTCCGAGTTCTACAATAAGAGGAGTTGCAATTTTAAAGCGATTTGGATTGGGGGAAACTAAAAAAGTTAAAGAAGATTTATTAGGACGATGGGTTATTGCCGAAATTAAATTTGGAGGATTAATTATTACTATTTGCTTAATATATGCATCCATAATGGACGACCCCACTGCCCTTAATCAAGTGTGGAGCTAGCTCAATGGTCATCTAATATCATACTATGTGGAGATTTTAATTTACATTTAGATGAAACATTTGATATCTATGGCAGTACTCCATATAAAGGTAGGAAGAAGAAGGTGTTCGGGGCACTTAAAGGGATAATTCAAGATTATAGAATGTTAGATGTAGGGTATGAGAAAAGGGGAGGAATGTGTGGATATACTTTCTTTTCTGGCCCGCATCAAAGACTTTTTAGATTGGATTACTTCTAGGTATCTAAATGCTTATATAATGAGCTCACTCAAGTGGAATATGAGGTGCTACCAAAAATTATCTCAGATCATAATTGCATTACTTTTAAGTTTGAATCAATCACTCCTTTCACCTCACGATCATGGTCTTTTGACCGCAAATTACTGTATGATTCATCTTATGTCGACCATACGTGTAATTGGATTCCGGAATTTCTTTCTCACAACAGAGGCACTGCATCTGCGGAAATAGTGTGGGATGCTTTTAAATTGTGGGGTCCGGGGAGAAACACTGAGCTACTCAATAAGAAAACAAAAGGAGGCTAGAATGCGAGAAGAATTAGAAATGAAAAATCAAAGAACGTTAGAGATTCAGCTTATGCAGGCGTGTAATAAAGGATCAGCTACTGAAAGCATTATAAAGGAACTAATGACCCTTAAAGTCAAGATTCATCAGGGATTTGCTACAAAGTTTGCTCAACAAGTTTCTGCCTTTAGGACAGAGGTTTACGAAGTTGGGGAAAACGCTGGTAAACATTTGGCTAAGAGGGCTAAACAGAAAGCGACATTTGCCAGTATTGATAAAATAAATAACCTGACAGGGATGACTGTTAATAAAATGGAAGACATTCTTAAAGTATTTAGTGACTTTTACTCTAAATTGTATACTGAGGATGTTAGGTTAGATTGTTCAGATCAGAGTACTCAGTTTGTTGAATCAGCTTTGAATATCACTTTATCTAGCGAGGAGAAGGAGAAATTAGATTTACCATTTACTTGGGAGGAAATTGAACTCTCTCTAATGTCTCTAACATCAGGAAAAGCAGCGGGCCCTGACGCTATCCCTCTAGAGTTTTTTAAACAGTTTAGGTCTGTCTTAAAAACAGAACTAGTGGACTTATGTCTGAGAGCTCAACAGGGCAGTGCCCCTCAATCATGGCACGATTCTATAATTACTGTGTTTCTCAAAAAAGGCAAACCCCCGTTATTACCTTCATCTTTTCGTCCTATATCACTCATAAATGCTGACAGTAAATTTTTTTCCAAAATTCTAGCCTTACGATTATCCAACATTATTTCTCCCTTAGTCTCTATTTATCAACAAGGCTTTATTCCTGCAAGAGATACTGCTGACCATATTCGGCGAGTGATAAAGTTTTTGGATTGGTCCCAAGCAACTCGGTCTAATGTAGGACTTGTATTTCTAGATGCTGAAAAAGCTATTGACCGGGTTGTTTGGGGCTACCTTTGGGATCTTCTATCTAGGAAGGGACTAGGCCCTGGTATTATAAAAGCTTTAAAAACTTTGTATACTGCTCCTAAGGCGTATATTCGAATTAATGGGCAAATTTACCCTCCCTTTTCAATTACCAGGGGCACCCGACAAGGATGTCCCTGTTCCCCTTTACTTTTTGCTTTTTATATTGATCCTTTAATTAACCGTTTCTTTTTGGAACAAAAAATTAAACCAATTTATCTAGCCAATGTCAATTATCGAGTTTTAGCCTATGCTGGCGATATTGTGATAACCACCACTGATGTTCAGACAGCCCTACCAGCGATTAACGATATTGCTAAGCAATTTGGCCTCTTCTCTGGTTACAAACTTAACTTGGAGAAAACTCAAATTCTTTGCTCAGGAGATAATCCACCTTTAAATATCTCCACTATCCCGGAGGTCACATATCCAGGAATTAAGATCTCCCTGCCCATAGAGAAGATACCAGAACCAATATAAACCCCATAATAACTCAAATTAATGCTTCATTACAGCGTCTAGACCACCTACATTTATCACTTTATGGTAGACTGAACATCTTAAAAATGATGATCTTACCAAAAGTACTGTATTTGTATCGTACAATACCATTAGAATTCCAACCGCTCTGCTTTAAAAATCTAGAAAGAAGAACTATTCGGTTTTTATGGGGTTATAAACGTCATAGGAAAGCATCAAAGAAAATGATACTGAGTAATGAATGTAGCGGATGGAATGTTCCTTATTTTCTTTTCTATTATTTATCTGCCGCATTGCAATATATAAACCCTTTAATTTTGGGAGATAGAGTAGAAGTGCTGAATTATCAGACTCCGTCAATTTACGAAATGATTATGGGCGAGAAAGCTAAGGGTAGCTTTCTGAGGATTGTAGAGCCTAGTTATCATAAAAAAACAAAATATAAGATACTGAAGGCAGCCTTTGGAGTCTGGCAAAAACTTCGAAAACATTTGAAACTATCTAAACTAAACTTTTATACTCCACTTATATCAAAGGGCCTTCTACCAGAAATTTTTTGTGATCTAACTATGTATAGATGGCAACAGAAAGGAATATGGTATCTGGGAGATTTATTTAGTAATGATCAAATGCTTTCATTCCAGGATTTAATGAACACATTTTCTGTGGGAAGAAATTATTTTTTTTAATTTCTTCAACTTCGAAGTTTCCTACAGAGCCATCCTTTAATTCCCCCAGCTAAAACTCCATTGTTAGAACTTTTGCAAAAAAAACCCCGTATAGGAGCTATTTATTTAAGTTTAATTCAGGAATATGGGGATGATTTAGGACAATGTCAGCTGAAATGGGCTAATAACCTAGGTATACCTGATGTTGATATTTTGCTTTCGATTAAAATGGCTTCAGATTGTTTAATAACAGGGATGATGAAATCTCAACATTTTATGTGTATTCATAATCTTTATTATACCCCTAGTAAAGTTGCTAAGTGGAGTACGACGACAGATACGAACTGCAGTCGTTGTGGGTTATTTACAGCTGATGAACTGCATATGTTTTTTTTTTTTTGTCCTAAACTCTCTATGCTGTTTCAACATATGGAAATTTTTTTATCTATTATTGTCAAATGTGAGATGAAGATAACGGCGGAATTGTTGTTGCTAGGCATTGATCATACTGTTACTAGGCCAAGACCAATTTCTTATTTTTTATTTCTTTGCATGGCTGCAGCTAGATCTTGTATCACTAAGGAATGGATTAGTTCGGACCCGCCGTCATTTTTTATGTGGCGTAAAAAATTATTGTTTATGTATAATATTGAATCTGCTATATACAAGTTAAAGGGGGTTAAAAAAAGAGCTTTGGGGGAGAAAATTTGGGCACCAATTGCCGAATGGATTTAAGTTATTATGCTGCTTGACTTATATTTATATTTATGTTACAATACGTTATGTACATTATGAAGACTTTATCTTATTATATCACTTATGTACTGCTGTATTTCCTTGCAATAAAACAATAAAAAATGTTAAAAAAAGGAAATTCCTTGATATTGCCACAGGAGTTTTAAATTTCATCTTGATGTTTTAAATATTAAATGAGTTGGGATAGGCAATAGCCCTCTCATTTTACATTGTTAATGAAAGCCTGTAAGGCTTATCCTTTTTGATTTCGACAAACCTCATGCTTTCCAATGGCTCATATACCACTATGGCTGGTTTTAAGGACCAAAGTGCATTCCCAAATAGTACCTCACAGATAGTGGGAGCTGACTACCTTTACATGGTCAGTTGCAGTGGCGGCTGGCATGACTTGCGGCTGGCAGGGCGGGGTCGTAGGTGAGGAGGGGCGTGGGCGGGGCACTAGATTGCGCAAGTAAAACCACAAAATTCAAAACAAAATTACACACTTACCTTGCCGCCTGGTGTAGCCACTGTGTCTCTGCCAAGACGAATTGCCAGGCTTCCCTGACTAATCAAAATGCTGCAATGCAGCCTAGTGATACTAGTGATAGGTTTTGAGTGTCTTGGTTTGACGCTCAACCAGGGAATGGGGGCCTGGGCTTGTTCTCCATGCAGGCGGTAATGCAGCTTGCATGGAGAACGGGGAAAGTGCAAATTGCTGGTTTGGGCCGCCCGAGAGGGACGACCAAAGAGTCATTGCGCAAACCATTCCTCCCCTGCCCTGCCCCCAGAGCAGAGCAGCCCCGCCCACCCACAAAGACAACATAAAATGATATAAACTCAAAGTTATTATCATTTTATACTTACTTTACTTTACACTACTGAAAAGCAGTGGGGCGACTCTACTAGAAGAGGAGCCGCCACTGGTTAGTTGGCCATTGATTTACTGTGTGTTTTTTTGTGTGTTGGTCAGTTCTGAGTTTATAGCCTTCAATGCTTCCTTAAGACACCCTTGGACTGCCCAGTGTGATTACCAAGAGAATTAGGTTTTGCATTGGAACATTTTGAAGGATTTGCTCGACGAAGGGTTTAGGTTGTGAACTCTGTAACAAATGCAAGATGAAAGAATTTTACATTGAGAACTTTGGAAACTACAATAAAATTTCCCATTGTGAACTAAATGGTGAACATCACAAGGAGGGGCTACATACTGTTTGACACTAAGAGACCTGAAACAGATCCCCAGTAAGGTAGTGATGGAGAGGTTGTGTGAAAATTAAAACACATTTTCTATTTAAAAGTAAAACATCTCTCTTTACAACTAAATTGCTTTGTCTTTTGGCTGTAACTTTGTTAATAAATTGTTGTTATTCGGTTCCGGGTACAACAAAGTGGTAGTACATCTGACTTTTACCATAAACATCAGGAATGGCTTGCTTCAGTCCCATGTTGGATAAACAATAACCTTTTGAAGTTAAATGTAGATAAAACAAAGGTTTTTGTTCTAGGGATTTATCTTTGGACCTGCACTCCATTCGGTAGTCACAAGCTCTTCGCCCACTCCTAGACCCATATTATATGACCAAAAGTGCTGGTGATACTACAAAAGCTGTTCTTACTTTTTCTTCACAGGCCAACAAAACCTCTGGTACATATTACTTGCAAAAGATCAGAGTTCTCCAACAAGCAGCTTGTGAGCTATCTCCAGCTACCTCACATCAGCTCTCCTATTTTCAGTCCAGCCTACTAAATTAGGAGCTTTTGATAGGTTAAATTTACAGATGTATGCCAAAATTGAAAAGTGTGTATTCAAGGAGAAAATTTGTGTATTATTGGAACCAATAGCAACCCATGCATGGCAACCTTGTTTAGTATTTATTACCCTCATAGAGGCATTCCAATTTGACAAAGCATTTTTTAGATTACTGCTGGGAATCCGGCACTGAGATGATCATGGTTGGTAATCTTGCTCAGGGTAGCAAATAATTTATTCTTGTCTGACGTGTATACCACTAATAATATAAGTAGCTTGGGCTGATTTTCGTTGAACATGAGTAGCACTCATTACTGATAAGGTTGGAAACGCATGCACTAGACCGTGCAGATGCAGTTTGCTGGCTCTGGCTATTCTCAGTTCACCAGAGGTAAAGGACAGCACTCATGTGAGTGCAGGGTGACTAGCCTCTCCCTGTGAAAGTGCACAAAGGGGCACCTTCCCGCACAAAAACTATCCTGACCATACTGCAAAGACACTTCAAATATGGCGCAAGCATGCCAGCTTTGGCAAAAGGCAGCAGTGCACCAGCGCACGGACATGGAAGAAACTGTGCCATTCTTGGAATATATGGCGTAGTTCTGGTCTCCAAAAGCGTGCTGCATGCTAACTTGTTTTGTTCTTGAAAAGAATCACATTGAAAAAAAGTTGTAAAACTTCGAACACGTTGTTTCTTTTTGGTGATATTTTTTAACGTTTTGTAGTTTTTTCAGAGTTTCCTCTGAAACTAGTGCGCAGTTAGCCTGCATGCAAGTTGGCATGCAGCAAGCTACTTGGATCGTTTCAGAGGTGCTCGGTCGCAGAAAGCACACCAGTGCAGCACAACAAGAAGTTCTTTAATTACAAAGTAAACAACACACCCGATTTTTTACGTATTTTGGTAGTATTTATAGGAGTGCAACTGTGGATTGACACTTTCTCCCTAACGTTCCAATGCACCACATACTGCGTTAAAAGATGTTTTCGAAGGTATTGTGAATTCTACAGATAAAAGAGCTTCTACTTTTGTTTATACACCAGTGTAATGACTGTAAGCGGTCTAGCTTACGCACGCACACGCACCCCTACATCCGCAGGCCAGGCGTGGCCTGCGGCGTGAAATTAAAGATGGACGCGAGCTCGTGCACGTCACTTCCGACCATGACACTGGTGTCGGTGTGTTATCCTTGCTGCTGCGCGTCCTGCCCCCGCGCAAGAGCGTGAGCCCAGTTAGGCCATAAGTGGCTCACCAGTGCAGGACAGAACATTGGCGACGAGCGGAGGGGGCCCAACCCTCGCCCGTACACCTGTGCCCTTTCGGAGCGTCCTGCTCCGTCCCGCGGTGCCTACCGCGTGTCTGCCATCTGGCGTCGCACTGACACTCTGGGGCCTGCGTGCCTGCCTTGCCCTCACTCCGGGGCCACAGCAACACCCCTGAAGCAGCTGGAGCGCAGTGGAGGAAGCGGCGCCAAAGTACGCGAAGCCAGCCTGAATTCTGCGACACCTTGCCGTTTCTCACGCATCTCGCGTGAATCGCGGACCGGCGCGACTACCTGCTATTGCTCACGCATTGCGCGTGAGGCTCGGAAAACGCCCTGAAAAGGCCCACGCATTGAGGGTGAGCTGTGGACTTCACTGGGGGTGTGCCCACTACGCCCTAGAGTGCCCTCTACCAGTCTCCAGAGGTGGGGAAACTTCCAGACCGGCTCGCAACGTCCCCACGCCGCCTGAGACTGACGTCACCCGGGAAGGAGCACGACCTGCAACGCTACTACCACGAGGCGTCCCTGAGGCCTGCGGACATCGCGACGGAACTGAGGTGAGCCACACAGCTGCTACGTCGCGTCGCAGAACCGGCACAGGAGGGGGAAATAGCCAGAAGGGACCCCCGGACACCACCCAGACGTACCGTCGCCATGGCGGACGAAGACGCGCCTGCGCCAACCATCAACATCCCATTCCAACACGCCGCCACAGGGGTGCTACCACCGTTCAGCGAAGCAGTAGACCCATCTACAGCCTCCCCAAGATGGAAGATATGGCTTGAAAGATCGGAAAACTATTTTGTGGTGACAAGAGAGACAGACAAAGCAGTGAAACGGTCGCTTTTACTACACTACGCGGGCGATGAAATATTTAGACTATTCAAGCACCTGCCCAACACGGGGCCAACGGATGATTATGACGCAGCGGTCGCTGCTCTGAACGGCCATTTTGACCCCCAACTGAATGTAGACTTCGAGGTCTTCAAATTGGGACAAGCACGGCAGAGGGAAGGGAGACGATGGACCAATTCCATGCCCGTGTCAGGGAGCTGGCTAGCTCCACCGACGAAGATCAACCAAAAGCCATAAGATGGCAGATCATTCAAGGATGTCGAGACAAGACGCTGAGAGGGGCGATCCTGCGCAAACCGGGCATATCGCTGGAAGATATCTTAATTCTCGCCAGATCTCACAAGCTTTCAAGCGTCAGAGCCACCGCCATGGAACAGGCACTACACAAGCCACAAGTCAAGACAGAGAACATCAAAGTGGAACGGGCGGATGCGGTACGGTCCCAACCACGTGGACCACCACAAAAAGAATATCGGAGGGATCCACCTCGAGCACGATGTGGGTACTGTGGGCATGAGCCCCACGCGGCCAAGGACTGCCCGGCTCAAGGGAAGACATGCGCAAACTGTGGAATACCAAACCATTTTGCAGCGGTGTGCCGCAAAAGAAACACGTCAAAGACATTCAGGAAGTCAGGGATGCCCACAAAAGCCGTCCGCCAACTGTCACTGACCGACACACCGCCAGCGAGGGCAGAGAAACACCTACCCACAGTGTACGACGACTCGGAGTCGGAGGATGAAGAGGCATACATCGTCTCATTCGCACGAGAGCTTAAACAACGACGACGGCCACAGCCCACGTGCATCGTGCAGATGGCGGGAAATGAGGTCAAGGCCATAATTGATACTGGCGCCACCGTCAATGTGATGGGCCTGCAACAGTTCAACAAACTACGCCCACGGCCTGAGGTAATGCCATCCAGGATGAGAATTTTTGTCTACGGAGCGGACACCCCACTGCCCCTCAAGGGGAAAATGACAATACCAATCCAGGCCGATGAGTCACGGGTAATGGCAACGATCCACATCATTAACCGGGAAGCCGACACCTTGATAAGCAGTCACACAGCAGAAGATTTGAAACTTATAGCCTTTGCAAATCGCATAAGGGCGCATCAAGTAGATGAACTATTGGCACGTTTCCCCAAACTATTCAAAGGCCTGGGCTGCATTAAATGTGAGCCCGTCAAGCTGCATATCGATAGATCGGTCACTCCCACCGCCTTGCGCCACCGGCGGATACCTTTTCACCTACGCCCACTGGTGGAGAAGGAACTAGAAAAACTAGAAACGCTGGGCGTCATCGAGAAGGTCACGGGGCTCACCCCATGGTTGTCGCCCATGGTCATTGTAGAGAAGCCCAAGCAACCAGGCGCAATCCGCTTGTGTATCGACATGCGGCTACCAAACACCGCGATCCGGAGGGAGAGACCTCTGACCCCTACCATGGATGACATCGTCGCTGATGTAAACGGGTCGAAGTGGTTCTCGAAGATGGACCTAAATGCCGGATACCATCAGTTGCCCCTAGCGGAGGAAAGTCGTTTTATTACCACCTTTAGCACCCACCTGGGGCTCCGACGCTACAAACGGCTGAACTTCGGCATCTCATCAGCGGCGGAGGTGTTCCAGAATACCATCTGGGAACTCCTCTCGGGACTGCCAGGAGTCATAAATGTCAGCGATTACATCCTGATACACTCCGCCACTGCATCAGAGCACCACAAGCACCTGAGGGATGCCCTAAAGAGACTGAGTACCCACGGAGCAACACTCCACAAAGAGAAATGTCAGTTCTTCCAGCCCTCAATAGAATTCTTTGGTTATGTCTTCAACCAGGAGGGCATCCAGATTGATCCGAGGAAATCTAAGGCCATCAAAGACGCTCTAGCGCCGAAGTCCCCGACAGAAGTGAGAAGTTTTTACTGTGGCCGTTTCATACCGGGCCTGGCCACACGGAGTGAGCCGCTACGAGCGCTGACCAAAACAGATACCCCATGGCAGTGGGGCTCGAGAGAAGACGAAGCATTCCAGGGGATCAAGGATGCGCTCCTGGAGAAGGCCACACTCTCCTACTTCGACCCCACGAAACGTACGGAGGTGATCGTGGATGCCAGCCCGGTGGGTCTCGGCGCTGTCCTGACCCAAGAACATGAACCCGGCCAGTGGACGGCATTAGCTTTTGCCAGTAAGGCCTTAACCCCGACTGAGACCAGGTATGCCCAAATCGAGAGGGAGGCTCTCGCTATTAAGTGGGCCTGCAGCCACTTCCACTTATACCTACAAGGCCACCCGTTTGTAATGGTCACCGACCACCAACCACTAGTGTCCCTCTTCAAGGGAACTGCCCCTCACCCGCCACCTTGCATTGAACGATGGGTGATCCAACTACAATCGTACGAGATGGAAGTCACCTACCGCCCAGGGGCCAAAAATCATGCGGACTACTTGTCACGCCATCCCTCACAACAAGAACCTGAACCAGCGGACGACGACTGTGAGGAGTACGCTCAGTGGGTAGCCCTCACCTCATGTCCGAACTGTATGACAATAGAAGACATTTAGGAAGCAGCAGCCACCAACAATGTATACCGGAGATCACTCCAGGCAGTCCAAGACGGATCGTGGGCTGAATACCTACGCCCACCCACATCCAGGGTCGCGGAAGACAAAGAATCACTCACAAAAATTTGGAGAATACGGCACGAGTTGAGCGCCACAGACGACAGAGTGCTGCTAAGGGGATCACGGCTGGTCATACCCCAAAGCCTGAGACACCGGGCGGTACAACTCGCCCATGGAGGGCATCAAGGCACGACAAAAATGAAGGCGCGCATGAAGGAGAAGGTATGGTTTCCGGATCTGGAAGTCAGGGTGGAAGAATACGTGAAAAACTGCATGGATTGCCAATTGACGAGTGACCCGGAGAGACCCGTGCCAACAATTACGGAAGACGCCTGTACATCCCCCTGGACCAAGGTTAGCATAGACTTTGGAAGCTTCCCCGGAGTAGGACATACACTAGTAGCCATCGATTCATACTCCAAGTACCAGTTAGTGGAGAAGGTTGCCTCCACTGCGTTTGCACATGTAGGACCGGCATTGGAAAAGATTTTCTCCATGTTCGGTTACCCATCGGAGATCCGGAGTGACAACGGGCCGCCTTTCCAAGGGGCTGAATTTGCCACGTTCCTCAGGACAAGAGGAATTCAACACCGCCGTATCACCCCTCAGTGGCCCCAGGCAAACGGAGACGTGGAGAGGTTTATGCGGACTCTTAATAAAGTGTTCCGAATCGCCTTAGTGGAACAAGCCGATCCTGAACAAAGACTTCACGAATTCCTGCGGGAGTATCGGGGCACCCCCCACTGCGCAACACAAAGGAGCCCATGGACCCTAATGTTCCAAGGACCACAGAAAGACCTCCTCCCTACTGCCCCGGGCTGGACTCCACCCCCGCCCGACGCAGAAGAAACCCAGGCACGGAGACGACAAGGGAATCAGCGTATCAGCATGCACAGAAGAGCCAATCCAAGGAGCTTAAGCCCGGGCACCCGAGTGATCATCCGGAACAGACGTCCCGGGGGGAAGTTCCAAACCCGCTATGAACCGGGCACGTGGACAGTAACATCAACAAAAGGCACCATGGTCACGGCCCAAAAAGGAGAAGAGGAAGTATCACGAAACACCTCGTGGTTCAAGGCCCTCCAGTCTGAGTCTAGACAACGATCGGAAACAGCAGAAGAGGATAGACAGTCGAACGGGGCGGCGACTTCTGGTGAAGACAACACCAAACCCCCAGAATATCAAGCGGAGGAGCATGAATCCATCGTATTGTCCCAAACACCGGCGGCTGTAACCCGAGACACTCATCAGAATATTGAAGGTGGCAGGGGCAACGCCCGAAGATATAATCTGAGGCCCAATCCACCACCGAGCCAGAAATTGAAAAACTATGCCTGCCTGCTGAGACCCCGAGTCTATCAACAAGGGACACGCAAGTACCCAGGCATATTTGGTTAAAATGTTATAAGACTGATTGGGTTTCTCATCTGTTGAAAAGAAAACAAATTGTATAGTTGGATAGAGATGTAATGACTGTAAGCGGTCTAGCTTACGCACGCACACGCACCCCTACATCCGCAGGCCAGGCGTGGCCTGCGGCGTGAAATAAAAGAAGGACGCGCGCTCGTGCACGTCACTTCCGACCATGACACTTGTTTAGGTGTGTCATCCTTGCTGCTGCGCGTCCTGCCCCCGCGCAAGAGCGTGAGCCCAGTTAGGCCATAAGTGGCTCACCAGTGCAGGACAGAACAACCAGAACAAGTCACAATAATGTACTCCTTAATTGATGAAAGCAAGCAGTTTGGCACTGGCACCGCTCAACAAAACACTAGACAACTACAGTAACGAATGCATTGTGAAATCCATCAACGTCTATACGTTAAAACTCTCATCCAATATCACAAAGCAAGGGGTATTCCAAGAAGTTTACGCGTTTCCCTAAAACCAACACTTTGCAAATGAAAAAAGCAATTTGAGGAAAAATGGGATGCAATTTTAAACAAGTGCTCATTAGATTTGATTCTTATAATTACTGAGGAACTGTAAAAACTATTGTTAAGTTTGGAAGAAGAGAGGGGGGTGGCCAAGCTTGCAGCAGCATCGGACGCCCTTTGCCCGAGTTCCGCTCCAGGCCATTTAATTTCCGCACCATCAGGCCTGCTGAGGCCGTGAACAGCACAGGCTGATCTCGCCTGAAGCAGGAGCAGACCTAGGGAACTGGCGTAACGAAACTTGAGGGGGCCCCCCTCCGAATACGATCGGAAGAGCTCCGACCAAAGTACTTTGCTGAGGCGGGCCCTCGGAGCTTGGGGCCCCCCCCCACCGCAGGAGGTGCAGGGGCCTGTGTTAAGCCACGAGGTTGAGCACATGTACTGAGAAATCAGGCAAAATGACCAATGCTCGAGGCCCGGGGTGGCCCCTCCAGTGAGACCCGGAGCTGTGCTACTGCAGCAACATGTAGGCGGTGCTTGATTCGCCAGAGAAATCGTGCCAGAGGAGCCGGGCTGTCAACTGGTGACCGCCAGCAGGAGCTGGTACCCGCGTAGGCGAAACAAACTTGCCTGAACGTGTGTGGTCTACGGCTGACTAACGGCCGACCCAAGAGGTACCCGCGGTGGTCACGCGTTGGAGTAAGGTCTCCCCCTCTGATCGGGCGCACGTGGAACAAGTCCGTTGGAACAACCTGCAGGGCACTGACACCGTAGGAGAGGAACTTCAACTGGGTGATCCCAGGAGGCCCGCCCGATGCCCTGGTCTTAATCACACTGAACAAGCGAGGTGCCCGGTTGTGCAGTGGTGTAACGAAACTTGAGGGGGCCCCCCTGCAAAGCACAAGGAGGCCCCCCCTACCGGGGGCCAGGCCCACCACCTACTACTTTGCCCCAAATCTGGCATATTTTGATTTGAAACCTCCAACATATAATGAAGCGCCTCTATATTCTGGATAGTTGGTGGAAGTTCAGGCGGTGGTTGAACTGGTCAATGGTTGTGTAGGGCTTTGTAGCTGTAGATTAGAATCTTGAATTGACATCTCTTCTGATTGGGGAGTCTATGGAGCTGCTTGAGGTGGGGGTGATGCGTGTTCGCTTAGGGAGGTGGCGGGTGAACCTGGCTGCTGAATTCTGTATGGTTTGCAGTTTCTTCAGGAGGTGCGAGGTGATTCCTACATAGAGTGCGCTGCGGTAGTCCAGCTGACTGGTGACTAGGGCTTGAGTGACAGTTCATCTAGTGTTGAAGTGGAGCCATTTGACGATCTTACAAACTGTGAGAAGAGTGAGGAATCAGGTGGAGGAGATTGCGTTCATCTTGTTTTCATGGTGAGCTTGCTGTTCAGGATAATGCCAAGGTTGGGGGCATGGTCTGGTGGAATGGGTGAGGGTTCTAGTTTGGGTGGTCACCAGACGGCACTCCACAGGGAGGTGTTGTTCCCGAAGATGAGCACTTCCGTTTTGTCTGTGTTGTATTTTGGTAGACATCTTTCATCCATTCGATGTCGCTCGTCATGCACCTGCGAAATTTGTCCATTGTGGTAAAGGGGTCGTCTGATAGCAAGAGGATGAACTGGGTGTCGTCTGCATAGGATATGATGTCTAGTCCGTGGGTTTCTGCAATGTTGGCCAAAAGGTCATGTAGGTGTTGAACATTGTAGGGCTGAGTTATGAGCCTCGAGGAAATCCGCAAATGTGCTCTTACGTTCCAAGATGAAAGGCGTTAGGCAGATTCTTTGGGTTCTTCTGGTGAGGAATGATGCAATCCATTTGAGGGTGTCTCCTTAGATTCCAATGTGGTGAAGCTTCTTGATAAGGGTGTGATGGGATACAGTGTCAAAAGCTGTTAAGAGGTTGAGGAAGATCAGGGCCGCTGATTCTTCATGGTCAAGGAGGGCTCTGATGTCATCTTTGGCAGCGATCAGGGCTGTTTAGGTGCTGTGGTTGGTGTGGGCGCCAGATTGGGAGGTGTCGAGAAGATGGCTGTTCTCCAGGTGTTCCGTGAGTTGGCAGTTGATTGCCTTTTTGAGGACTTTGGCTGGAATGGGGAGCAGAGAGAAGGGAAGGTAGCTCTTGGGGTCACTGGTGTTGGCAGATGGTTTCTTGCGAAGGGGTTTGACCTCTGCTTTTTTTTCTATTCTTCAGCAAAGTGGCTGTGGAGATAGATGCATTAAAGATGGGGGTGAACTTGCTGCTGATTGTCTTGCTCCTGAGGTACAGGGGTTCTTGGGTACGCTTGAGTGGACAGAGTTGTGGATGGCTGTACAGCTTTGAGTGGGGAGCTGGTCCCATGTGGTCATCGGTGGTCGGGTTTGGCATCTGTGTGAGCAAGGAGGCTGAGGATGTTGGCGGTGGTGGGCTGGGGTTCGAACCTTTTGTAGAAGGTGCAGATCTTGTTGTGGAAGAAGTCTGCCAGGGTGTCGTTGTGTTCCGGGGAAGGGGTGACGATGTTTTTGGTGGTGGAGGGGTTGGAGAACTCTGACGATGTTGAGGAGTTCTTTGCTGAGATGAGAACTGGCTTTGATGCAGTCGGAAAAGGTGCTCCTTTTTGTCTCTTTCAGAAGTTGGTAGTATTGGTTGAAAGTGTATTGTATGTGGCTCGGTCTGTTGGTTCCATGCTGGTGTGCCATTTCCTTTCCAGTCGCTTGCAGTTACGTTTTGTGGTTCTCAGTTCCGTGGTGTACCGACTGGTCTGTTTGGAGGAACTCTTGAGCTCGGTGGGCTTGACCGGGAGACTCTGTAAGTGCAATCAGGGATCTAGACGGAGAAGTTATTGACAACCTGTTCTACTGTTCTAGGTTGGCTGATGTGTCACGATGAGAGGTGTTGAGGACGTCTGTCCACTGGCTCTCCAATACTTTGTACGATCTGTGGTATGAGGTGGCGAAAGCCTTGGTGGTGGTGCCACAGATCCTGTGATGGAGAAGTGGAAGATTGCGTGGTCTTTCCGGCAAGCTCGGTGACATGGATGTACTTGACTCCGTCACTGTCCATGAAAATGGGGTCAAGTGCCTTTCTTGCGGTGTGTGGGGTTGGTGACAATTTGGGTGAGGTAGATGGTGTTCATGTTTTCGAGGAGGTTGGCGGTGTTAGTGTGGTTAAGGTTGCTGAGGTGAAAGTTGAAAGTTGAAAGTTGAGGTCTCCGAAGAAGATGTAGTGTTTGGAGTCAATGGCGAGTGGGCGATGAATTCAAGGATGACATCGCAGAAGCTGGGGCAAGGCCCTGGAGGTCTGTAGCCGAGGGTGCCTCTGATGGTGGTTTTGCCATCGGTTTGGAGTTGGAAGTTGAGCTGTTCCATGATCGGGTTGGTGTCGTCTGCACCACAACATTACTCAGCGCCACCACAGCATCAATCTGTGTAACCATTCAACAACAACTGGCTCAAATATGTTCACTCAACGTTTCAAGCTTTATTACAAATGTCACAAAAAGATATTTCACTTCTGTTCTTGGATTTTCGTCACAATAAAAATACACTGAACATGATCTTCACAAAAGTTACTTACAAAGTTTAAGCTATTGCCATCATAAATTACAATAGCTTTTGTTTAAGTATTAATTATTTTTAAAAAAAAGCCATTGTTATTTGTAATATCAATACATCTAAGTCACGTAAATACAACACATATTGCATTACAAATGCTATAGGTGTCACATTTACGAAAGTTAAAACTATTGGCATTGTAAATGACAAAGCTATTCATTTCGCTATTTTCAAAACCAACACATAAATAAAAAATGTGTCATTTACAACACCAATAGCTCAAACTTTCCTAATGCGAGACCCATTGCATTGCAAATGCTTGTTTGATCTGTGCCTGCTTCTGCTGTAAAGTTGTATCACTGTGCTTCCTTGGCCTCTCTCTTCCTGTTTTCACCCACCCTGTGCCCCCTTTTTCCCCCGTGTCTCCATTTTCTTGTGTCCCCTTGCCGTCTATGACCCCAACCCTCTCCCCCTCCAGGATTCCCGCCAATGCGTTCCCTACGGCCTCGCCCCCCCCCATGTCCATTAGCCACCCCGCTCCCGCCTACCAGCTGCTCCTCCCTCCCATATCTCCTCATATGGAGGCCGCGCAGCAGTAGAGAGCGCGACCCTTGACCCTGTCACCAGGCAGGTCACTCCACTCACCGCCACACAGCCCCTGTGTGACTTGAGCCCCTGTGCTGCTGCCACTTGTTTTTGGTCTGTGCCTGCCTTTCTGTAAATTTGTACTATTGTGCCTCCCTGGTTTTTCTCTTTCTGTTTCTTTTACACCCTTGTGCCCCCTGCCCCATTGTGCTGCTACCACTCGATTTTCCGTCTGTGCCTGCTCCTGCTGTAAAGTTGTAACACTGTGCCTCCTTGGCCTCTCTCTTCCTGTTTTCACCAACCCTGTGCCCCCTTTTTCTCCTGTGCCTCCATTTTCTTGTGTCCCCTTGCCTTCTGTGACCCCCACCCTTTTCCTCCTGCAGGAATCCCGCCGCTGCGTCCCCTTTGGCCCTACCCCCCCAGCAAGCCCATTGGCCACCCCGCTCCTGCCACCCCATCTGCTCCTCCCTCCCACATACCCTCATATGGCGGTCGCGCAGCGGTAGAGAGAGCGACCCTTGACCCCGTCACCAGACAGGTCGCTCCACTCACTGCCACGCAGCTCCTGTGTGACCTGAGCCCCTGTGCTTCTGCCCCGCAAGCATATTGGCCACCCCGCTCCTGCCTCCCAGCTACTCTTACCTCCCACATCTCCTCATATGGAGGCCGCGCAGCGGCCGCGCCTAAGGCAAACCCGTCTGCGCCCGTCCGTGCCTGAACCATGCCCAGTGCCAGGGCCCCTGGCCCCCGCGAACGCCACGACGCCCGCATCCACTAGGACTCCAGCACCCTCCACGCACTCAACGCCAGACGATCACTCACCTGCAAACCAGGCCACACCGAAGCGCACCCAAAGACCCCTCTCCTGTCGGAACTGCAGCTTCACCAGCATCCAGCCCGTCATACCACCCACCGAAGAACCCAACCTCCTCAGATGATCAACACCCGCTCCACCCGCAAACATGCCGTCGAACTCTGGGACCTACTCGACACCAACGCCCCAGACGTCGACTTCCTGATGGAGACCTGGCTAACCCCCTCCTCAGCACCCAACCTCGCCATAGCCATCCCAGAAGGCTACAAGATCTCCCGCAAAGACCGCACAAACGGAGCAGGAGGAGGAATTGCCATAGTCCACAAAAACACCCTCAAAATCTCGAAAGACGCCGACAACACCCTCAGCCCCGCCCAACACCTGTACTTCCAGATCCAAACCGACCCAAACACCACCCTCAGAGGCATCCTCATCTACAGACCCCCCCGGAACCCGACCGGGTTCAACGACTCCATTGCCGACTTCATCAGCACACACGCCCTCGAATCCATGGACTACATCCTCCTCGGGGACCTGGCCTTCCACCTCGAGAACAACAACGATCCAACACCTCCACCCTGATCCGACAACCTCGGACTGAGACAAATCGTCACAACGCCCACCCACTCCTCCGGCCACGAGCTTGACCCCATCTTCTCAGCAAGCACCCACGTCTTCTTCAACCACACCACCGAACTTCACTGGACCAACAACTGCTGCATCCACTTCACCTTCCGGAAACCTACCACGCACCACTGCACCCAACAGATACCGTGCCGCAGCTGGAGCAAGGTCATCGAGGAGCAGCTAACCACCGCCCTCACCCGCAGCTCACCCGCGGACCCGACCGACCCCGACGCCACAGCCTCAGACTATTGATCGACGACTGAGCCAACACCCTCGCCCGCTCAAGAAACCCCCCCCAACACCCATACCAGCAAGAGAGCCAGCTGGTTACCTGAAGACCTCCAGACCTCTAAACGTACCTGCCAAAAACTGGGAAAAAACTGGACCCACGAAAGAACACAGGAAAGCTACACAGCCCACAGGAACGCCACCTGCAGACACCACCACCTCATCAGATCCGCCAAAAGGACCGCCTTCAAAGACACCCTAGACAACAATGCACACAACAGCAAAGAGCTCTTCAACATCGTGAAGGTACTCTTCAACCCCAGCTCCAAAACCATCCCACCGTCACTAGACCTGTGCGACTCGCTGGCCTCCTTCTTCCACCGCAAGATCGCAGACATCACGACAGCTTTGACACCGTCAGCATCCCGGCAACCGCCGATACCCCCGCTCCCACTACCACCAACCGCCTGCTCTCCTGGACCCACATCAACAACAATGACACCATCAAAATCATGAACACCGTCCACTCCGGATCCCCGGACCACACCATATATTCAACAAAGCCAGCAGCACCATCGCACCCCACCTCCAGAAAACTATCAACATCTCCTTCGAGACATCTACCTTCCCAGAGATCTGGAAGCACGCAGAGATCAACGCCTTACTCAAGAAACCCAAGGCGGACCCCAAGGACCTCAAGAACTTCCGACCAATCTCACTGCTCCCATTCCCTGCGAAGGTCATCGAAAAGGCCGTCAACAAACAACTGACCAGCTTCCTCGAAGAGAACAACATCCTGGACCCATCTCAGTCCTGGTTCAGCAGAACCACAGCACCGAAACGGCCCTCATCGCCGCCACCAACGACATCAGGTCCCTGTTCGACAACAGAGAAACCGTGGCCCTCATCCTACTGGACCTGTCAGCCGCCTTCAACACGGTCTGCTACCGTCCTCTAAGAGCACGCCTCCACGACGCCGGAGTCCAAGAAAAGGCCCTGGACACAGCACGACCTCAACTTCATCTCCTACGCCGACGACACCCAACTGATCCTCTCCCTCACCAACGATCCCCACACCGCCAAAACCAACCTCCATGAAGACATGAAGGCCATTGCCGACTGGATGAGAAACAGCCGACTGCAGCTAAACTCGGACAAGACGGAGTTACTCATCCTCGGTCCCCCCCCCCTCGGCCTGGGACGACTCCTGGTGGCCGACTGCTTTAGGAGCACCCCCTACACACACCGACCACGCACGCAACCTAGGGGTCATCCTCGACTCAACCCTCTCCATGACGAAGCAGGTCAACGCCGCCTCCTCATCCAGCTTCTACACCCTCCGCATGCTTCGCAGGATCTGCAAGTGGATCGATGCCAAAACGAGAAGGGCAGTCATCCAGGCCCTCGTCAGCAGTAGATTGGACTACGGCAACACACTCTACGCTGGAGCCCCAGCCAAACTCCTGAAACGGCTCCAACGCATCCAGAACTTCTCCGCATGCCTGATCCTCGACATCCCCCGCCGCAGCCACATCACACCCCACCTGAGAGACCTGTACTGGCTCCCCATCAACAAGAGGATAATCTTGAAGCTCCTCACCCACGCACACAAGGCACTCCACGACACCGGACCAGCATATCTCAACAGCTGACTCAGCCCCTACACCCCCACCCGCCAGCTCCGGTCCGCAGACTGCGCCCGCGCCACTGTCCCCCGCACCTGAAGAGCGATCGCCGGCGGCAGATCATTATCCAACCTCGCCGCCAAAACGTGGAACACCCTCCCCATCCACCTACGGCAAACCAAAGACCTCCTAACCTTCAGGAGACTCCTCAAGACCTGGCTCTTCGAACAATAGCAGCATTCCACCCCCACCCCTACCCCCTTAAGACCCTCATGGGTATGTAGTGCGCTTTATAAATGCTATGATTGATTGATTGATTGAGACGGGCGAAGAGCGTCTGAGAGCCCAACACTACTCAGGGAATGATCCGCTGGTGGCTGCCTGCATTAAACGAGAGTGTTGGACAAGGCAGACGAAAAGCTCGGATGTGCGATCGAACACCAGATGAGGTATGGACCGTCGTGAGATGAAAAAACAAATAGGAAGTGGAAGTGTGCAGCATAAATGAAGCACAACGTGTACTGCGGTGTCCCCCAGAGCTGAGTAAGGCATGGTGCGATTGGAGTGGGCTGCAATCCGTAATTCCGGAGATCTGGCACCTACTAGGCAACGGAGGTACAGAAATTAGAAGTTGTAACACTGCCGCACGCAAACACATAGAACGACGGTATGAGGCTGCTGCGGTTGAATAAACCAAGCGGAGACGGTGCACGCATATAGCCCGTCAAGCCAGCAGAAACATGCTATAAGATTGTTTCCTTTCCAGTATAAGAATAGGCTTGGTAGTTTGGTCTGCCCTGTTCCCATGATGCACTGGGCCAGGGACAGACTAATTTGCATGTAGCCAGGTTCTGAGCTGGGATGGTGCAGTGAGCTAAAAAACGGTGATGGATCAAGCCCTGATCTTTGGACTGGGTAAGAGTGGTCTGCTTAATTCAGACACTCTGTTCATCACCACCCCCTTTTCTGAATCGTTTTTGTCCACCATAAGCGTGGAAGGGTATACTCAGATGTGAGTCCCTTGCTCATTGCACCATCAGGATTCAAGCAAGCCGGGCTGAAGACGGCTGAAATGCCAGAAACCAGTCCCCGGAAGCTTGTTTCCTTCCCAGTATAAGAATTGGCTTGGTAGTTTGGTCTGCCCTGTTCCCACGATGCACTGGGCCAGGGTCAGACTAATTTGCATGTAGCCAGGTTCTGACCTGGGATGGTGCAGTGAGCTAAAAAACGTGATGGATCTTTGGACTGGGTAAGAGTGGTCTGCTTAATTCAGACACTCTGTTCATCCCCACCCCCTTTTCTGAATCGTTTTTGTCCACCATAAGCGTGGAAGGGTATACTCAGATGTGAGTCCCTTGCTCATTGCTCCATCAGGATTCAAGCAAGCCGGGCTGAAGACGGCTGAAATGCCAGAAACCGGTCCCCGGAAGCTTGTTTCCTTCCCAGTATAAGAATTGGCTTGGTAGTTTGGTCTGCCCTGTTCCCACGATGCACTGGGCCAGGGTCAGACTAATTTGCATGGAGCCAGGTTCTGAGCTGGGATGGTGCAGTGAGCTAAAAAACGGTGATGGATCAAGCCCTGATCTTTGGACTGGGTAAGAGTGGTCTGCTTAATTCAGACACTCTGTTCATCTCCACCCCCTTTTCTGAATCATAAGACGGGAGGGGGTCACCCCAATATACGGGGGTATGACCCTTGCACCCACAAGCCACACTACCTAGATCCCACCGGGAACGTTGTCAACCTGTGTTACTTACGAGAGCACCAGCTAATGGCTGCGATCCCAACACGGCCAGTCAACCAGTGTTTAATATTAAAGTGGCCAAGACTTAAAGACCTAGCAAGCTACAAGACAGTCTGCTGGCCTATACATTTACTAAAGGTGAAATAACACACAACGAGATGTGGGGTTGAATGGCTTCCAGTGCAGTGTGTAAGTGAGATATAGTGCCCCCCCTGGAAGAAAGAGTACTCCGCATGGGTGCTGTGTTATAGGTGCCAACAAGTGAAGGCTGGTTTGGAGCCGCAGAGACAAATAGGCGGACTAAACCCGGGGATGGTGTAAACCGATTAATGTAGATGGAACTTGTTAGGGCCTGAGGACACAAACAGAGGCAGAGTGTTGGCAGACGGATAGACCAGTGTACGGTTCAGTTACAGTCTTTGGGGCTGGGGTACTGATACACTACTAAGGCGCAATACAGATTGTACAAGATTGCTGCTGTGGCTGTGGTGGGCTAAAAAGTGGCGTTGCAGACCAGGTTCAGTAGCCCACAACTGGAAACTTTTGCCAACAAGAGAGTGTTGCCCCTAACAAGAATGAGGAAATAAGCATACACAAACAAAGATATTTAGCAGAATATAAAATACACACGAGAGTCCTGAGATACAGCGTGAATAGTGCAACTGAGGCTTGAGAGTGTGGACACTCAACAGAATGAACGCACAATGGGAAGGCCAAAAACTAAACGAGAGAACCCCACCCGTGGAGGAAACAGATACTGTAATGCAAAAGGACTCGACCCCAGCAGTGAGCGAGATATGGTGCTGCCCACGGCCGGTACGACTCAAGGTGATGAATTAGACTTGATACTAAAGGAAATACGGGACTCAAGAACAGCGATCATGATACAAATAGAAACATTGACTACTTATTTTACCCTCCTGCGAGCAGATCATACCAAACTGGCAGATACAGTTAAAAACGACCAAATAATATTAGGTGATCTAAAACAGCAACAAACGACCACCACCTCCAATTTAGAACAGCTCCAGTGCCAACTCAAGGGGTTGCAAGACAAAGTGGATGACGTGGAAGGAAGGTCCCGCCGCAACAACGTGAGACTCTTGGGTATTCCAGAGAAAAGTGAAGGTAACAACCCGACCAAATTCAATGAGAGATGGCTGAAGGGGATGTATGACTAAACAACTACTGCCTAAACCACGACTTCCTGAACCACGAAAGCTAAACAACGAGCAATGCTAAACCAGTACTTTTTTTACAACAACTTCCTAAACCACTAAAAAAAAAACACCTTGTGACTGGCCAGTAGATGGCACTATTGTAATAACAATACTTTCACGTAACATTTTTACATTGCTCATTACCCATTTCATTTTTACTTTATTCTACGTATGTATAGCAAGTCTATCTGTTCTTTATAGTAAACAACCCTCCCTGCCTCATCATCATGTCAAAGCAACCAGACTGTTAAATCCTGCTCCTCTGACCCCCGTAAGTCAGGTAGCCTCGCCTACCCCGCTGTTTTGAAGGATAAACAACCCCAGGCTTGCTTCCAATTGTTACTTCTAACGCACCAATGTCTTCACCTGCGGTGTACACTGCCATGACTTCTCTCATTGCTGCCCTTCAGTGCCGGGTAGTTCAATCCTTCTTCCGTCCATCGTCTACAGCTCCACTTGGGGCCAGGCTGTATTTCTCATTGAAAACATAAACAACTAGCCTGCGCACTCGAAATGGATAGACCTGAAGGGGCGTCTCAAAAATATAGCCATATTGCTGAGGTATATAATTCATAAATACTAATCAACGACTGAGCTAGTTCGCTAACCCTGGAAGTAGTGTCTAAAACAACTTGTTTAAAATGATTTAGCAAATGAATGAGCTTTTAACTGTTTATTTGCTTGAGTCGATGTTTTGTTTTTATTTTTTTTAACAAATATCAACAGTACTCTTATGAACTGCAGCTGTTGCTACGTCCATGTCTTAGTCCAATATCCTGCCTCTTCCTCCGAATACTATGCCCTGCCACTGTACTTCAATATTTCCCCTTCTCTTGAATACACGCATACCTTGATCACTGTGTCTATTCTTGACCGCTCCCGATTACGGTAATATTTTTAGCTTCAAGTTTCGGCTCTACTTTGACAGGAAGCTCTGCTGGGTCTGTCCCTACCGGAGAGCTGTGTATCAGCTTGCATCTAGTCCCAAGCTCGAGCTGAGCAGTGAGAGATTGTGCTCACGCAGCACAGGCTGTTGACCTATTCTGTGCTTCGATCACCTGTGTTCTTTTCAGTTTTCAGTCTAAGTCGTGGTTTAGGAGCGTCGTGGTTCAGGAATTCGATGAAATGAAGAGTCGTGGTTAAGGACTTCGTTGTTTGGAATTCCTCGTTGTTCTGACTTCGTTGTTCAGGTAAGTTGTGATTTAGACTATATTGTTTAGGATGTTTCCCGGCTGAAGGATCAGGTAGCACTGGTGGGGTTGTCTGAGATATATATTGTCGAGAGAGCCCATAGAGTCCCCGGTAGACCGCCGCGGCCAGGGGAACCACCCAGGCTGATAATTGCAAGAATCTTAAATTACAAAGATAGGGACACAATCCTGCGTGTGGCCAGACAACACGCGCCAATACAATTCGAAAATCAGGAATATCTACAGGGCTCTAAAAATCATTAAAAATGCACTAGACCTGCATGTCTAGTAAACTACAAAATCTCCTCAGCCTAACTGAAAGGCACTTGACCTCAAAGTCTGAAAACTGAGCAAATGTGACAAGTTAACAAGATTTAAAAGCATTTTTATTGCTCATTTACTTTGTGAGCTATAAAGATGCCTTAAATCTTGCTATCTTGTCACATTTCCTCTGCTTTCAGAGGCAGAGATCAAGTGTCAGTTTGTATTCCTACTGCCAGAAAGGGCGAGTAGGACCTAAAAATAGCTCATCCTTAATCAATCTGACTCACAAATGCGAGTGGTCGAGTGAATTTTTCGAGCCCTGTTCTATTTATTCGGACTTCACGTTGGTAGTCCAAAGGGCAAGAAATACTTTCAGGGATGTGAAGAAAACATTACAACCGCACAACCTGAAATATGCTATGTTGTACCCGGCACGTCTAAAGATTATATATCACCAAAAATCGCTGTTCTTTGACAATTCTGAGGACGCTATGGAGTGGGCTGAAATAACACTTAGCCCGAATTTGAAACAGAACGAGTTGCAGGGCTGCAGTCAGCACACATCACCGTTGCATATTCTCCGTAGAACCAAAACTGGCACATTTCCACACTCGAGGTGCAACCCACACAACAGTCCAACGGAGAACCAAATTGCAGCAAGTCAAAAAGAAGCTTTGCGGACTGCAGTGACATTGTTGGAACAAGATACGTCAGTCGCTGAAACGGTGGACTCCTCCGAGGAAACAGAGGCCCAATCTGATACGAAGAGCAGCCTTGCGCTGTTCCCGGTTGTGACTGCACAGTCTGCAAATGACTACTGATGAAAGGCGATCCACAGATACTGTGTATCCTGTGGTCAGATGAGTATGAGTGTTTAACTTGGAATGTGATATAATTCTTATGCCCCCTTTGTTTCTACATTAATGGGGTTTAAGTCGGAGCTCGTTGAAGATTTCAGTGGCGCGTGCATAGATGCGCAGCAGTAGTATGGAGGTTCCCATACCCCCCAAGTGGCGACTGCACTGTGTACTAGCTTTGATAGTTTTATAGTTATATTTTTGCGTATAGTTTGGTCCTCTAATGTTTTATGGGGGAACCAGGAATTGGGAGTTTTGTTGGGGAAGTTTCATGCGAACTCAGACTCACACTCTTTTCCTCCCAACCAACAGAATAGGACATCACACCGAATAATACACCACTACCTACAGAAGGATGTCACAGCCTAGTAAGTATGTCTACACCTCGTGGAATGTGAGGGGCCTAGGCTCAATACACAAAAGACATAGAATATTAGCCCAGCTTAGCCGTAGAAAGATACACATAGCTTTACTGCAGTAATCACACCTTACCACTGTTGAAGGTACTAAGCTGCAAAAGAAATGGAGTGGGCAACTATACTATACAGCTTATTCTGCGTTTTCTCACGGAGCAACTTGGTGGGTTGGGAAAAATACCTGTGGGTGATTGGGGGAGATTTTAACGCAGTATTGGATGTGGGGCTAGATAGATCACACCTGCCTCTCCAAGGCACAAGTGCTAACAAACAGGCAGTAGCGCTGAACGGTTGGGCAGCGGGCTGGAATATAGTTGATGTTTGGTGTACATTACATCCTGCAAGCAGAGATAACTCCTTTTTCTCACCAGCACATGGTTTACACACACAAATTGACAGGATGTTTGGCTCATTAGGACTGATACATGACGTAGTCAATACTACATATATAGGGACAACACTATCCGATCATAATCCACTAGAAGTTACAATGTGTTGGAGCAAATCACCCGCTCCAATCCAGACTTGGAGTGACTTGGAAACTCCAACCTGCTTTATTGGAAGACCCAGTGTTTCATGATGCCCTTTCTAAAACCATTACCAATTACTTTACAGAAAATGCAAATACTGCTAGTTCTCTGCAGATAGAATGGGATGCCTTCAAGACCGAGAGGAGAGGAGTGGCAATTAGTACAAGAGTATGGGCTCATGCAGCCCTCGTAGCCAGCCTCACAGAAGTTGAAAGTAAGTTAGGTGGGCTGGAACTGCAGCAGTAGATGGGGAGGCTCACGCAGAGGAGCTACATGTAGCACATATGTGTCACGCGGAAATGCTTGAAGAGCTCGGAGTAGTTGATTACCACCTATACACACAAAAACAACATGCTGAGGCGGATAGGGCAGGCCCACTCCTTGCCAGGATTATTAGAAATGCACCAACAATGACCCCCATATTAGAAGTCAATACACAGGAAGGAAACAAGGTCAACACACAACTAGAAATTAATAGGGCCTTCAAGTCCTATTATGAGGCACTATACGCAGCTCCACCTGAGCTGAATGACAATGAGTATGAGGTATTTTTTGAGGGGCTACAACTGCCACAATAATTGGCAGATCAAAAAGAAGAGCTAAATAAACCAATAACAGATGCAGAAATCAATGCAGCAATTAAGGCACTACCCAGAAATAAAACACCTGGGATGGATGGATGGTTTGCCAGTAGAATTATATGCAACATATAAGTCATTAGTAGTCCCACACCTCAAACAGCTGTACTGTGCGTCATTGGAATCCGGTTCACTGCCCAATTCTACGCTACAGGCGTTGGTGGTTTCCCTCCTCAAGCCAGGTCGGGAGAGTACAGGATTGTCGGGTTACCGACCCCTCTCATTACTGAACACGGACTACAAGATATTAAGTAAATTATTGGCTAACCGGATTCAACAGCTTATATCAAAATTGATACATGCTGATCAATGTGGATTTGTATCAGGCAGGAGCAGGGCCCCGAACATCCGTAAACGACATCAACTGATGACACGACCACATCCGAACAAGCACACGCAGGACTGTATATCGCTGGACCTGAGACAGGCTTTGATTCACTACAGTGGAGCTACATGCTTTACACTCTACTGAAATTTGGTATTCCAGATAATTACACCAAATGGGTGACTTTATTATATACTAACCCGGCAGCAGGAACAAGTACAGGCACGCATATGTCTGAGCAATATGTAGTGAAAAGGGGTGCAAGACAGGGGTGCCCACTATCACCCTTAATATTTACTCTTGCATTGGAACCACTTCTCGCTAAAATACGCACTCAAGCAGGGCAGCAAGGCATAAATATGGGGGCGGAATCGCATAGTAAACTCATTTGGGGAGTTTTGTGACTTGCGAGGTTTAGAACTAAACACTAGCAAGACAAAGTTCATGTGCATGAACTGCCGGACATTGTTTAAAGGGACAATTACCTATAAAGGCACTCCCCTTGAGCGGGTAGATGCTTTTACCTACCTAGGAATAACACTTCAGGGGAACATGAAATGGAACACACACATAGATACTGCAGTACTAAAGTTTAGTCAAATAGTAGGAGCACTACTATCAAAACATAGAGCTTCTCTAACTAAACCGGTAAATTGTGTGCTCGAGATCTACCAAATGAAAGCCATCAGTGCTAGCTTATACGGTTCAGAGCTTTGGGGATTTAATAACCTAGCAAATTTGTCCACAGCAGAAAACAAGTTCCTTAGGGGACTGGTAGGGGTGCCACAAAGTACGCCTACTGTTCCTTTAAAACTAGACCTCGGTAGGAAAAATATTGCGGACCTAGCAAGGTTGCGCCCATTGCTATATTGGAGACGGCTAATGGTGACCCCGGAGTTAGCTCATTATGCCACAGCGTTGACAGATGTTTATTCATTTGACCATTTTCATAAAATTGTCTGGTTGAAAGAACTACGAGGGTTATTGTTAGAGCTAAAACTAGACCACCTATGGGGTAATCCTGATGTGTCTTGTTTCCCCTCAAAGGCCAAGCTAAAACAAATGTATTGGGAGATGGTGAATTTTAGAACTTTTGCCAATGGGACTAATTGTTCAATGTCGAGACGCTTCCTGGACTTAAAAATGTCTCCTCTGTGCGAAGCATATTGGGACCTGATTGAGAAGCCTCACGACAGGAAACTGTATTTCCAATTTAGAGTTGGATCTCTCCCTGTAAATGTGTTTAAAAAGAAATGGTCTATATCTTGGGATGAGCACTGTTACCATTGTAAAGACAAAGCTGAGCATGTCTCCCATGTATTGTTTTGTTGCCCTTTATATACAAATCCTCGGCATAAATGGATAAGACCTGTCTGCCTCAATATGGGGACGCGTAATCATGCGGAGGCACTTAGAATTCTGGAGACTGATTGTTCTCCATTGTTCGTAATTGCTGTTGCAAAGTTCTTGTCCTGGGCTTGGGCAATTCGAACACGCACTTTACTTGGAAAAATGCAGTGATGTATTGATGTTCAATTTTAAAAGTTTTTATCTGTGAGTAAAGACTAATGTCGTTCTTAATAATGTTTAAAAGCTTATTGTATTCGACATGTAACTGTTTAATTCTTGTCTTAACCTTGTGTATGTAGATTAGTATTTATTGTATAGCGTTAGGGTGGAAATGCTTTTATGACTGATGTCGAATAAAGCTTTGAAATTGAAATTGCATATTATATCAGCTTATGCTGATGATATTATCCTCTATTTCAGAAACTTGGGAAATGATCACTCATCAGCATCAGACATGTTTGATAGGTTCCAGCTCTTGTCGCGACTCGCTATTAATGACTCCATGTCCGATGTATACTCATTCACAGACTGCACACAACTTGCCCCCTCCTACAATTTGGGTGGTGGACATTCCAGATGGTGCCAGTTACGTTTAAATATCTAGGAATCCATATATACAAGGAGAAGGAGGACATATTAGATGGTAACATAAAGCGGGCAATTAACACACTTAGAATCCAGATAAAATTCTGGACATCCCTACCACTATCAGTGGTGGGCAGGGTCACTATCGCCAAGATGGTGATGCTCCCCAGGCTGCTGTATTATTTCACAAATTTGCTGATAGTGCTACCTATGCAGGTTTTTCAAACGTTTGATACACTTTTGATAGAATTGATCTTGGGAAACCGGAGACAGAGAATTGGATTGGCAAAGATTAGATACTAGACATGGGGGGCCCAGATTTTAGAATGTATATTGCTATGCAGAACAGCTAGAGTGGTTGGCATACTGGATTGCGGGCGTAATTTATATGAGATATTTATGTCACGACGTACTTGGGAAAGAGGTGCGCTACACACACTTTTGCTACCACATAGCAAAATACCCAAAACTGTGCCTCCATTATTGCAAGTGATGTTACAATACTGGAGATGGGCGCTGCAATACACCAAGGGCCAGTCTCCCTATTCCCCTAATATACCGCTTCTGGGTCTGCCTTTGCCTCTAGAGACAGTAACACAAAGACATATACATACATGGTTGTAGGAGGGAGTGGACTCAATAGGGATGCTGTTTGCAGATGACACCTTTGTAAGGGAGCAAGGGGTACAGGACACCAAGTTTCTTTTATATGCCAACATAGCGAGATGCACACGATCTGCGTGGACACCATAAGGAGCAGAACCCCACACACACAAATTAGTGCGTATGCAATATTTAATGGGGAACAGATCCCATTTGACTTAATGGTTGTCACATGGAATCAGAGCTCAAACGCATTCCCCCTCAAGCACTCAGAGATAAATGGAATATAGATATAGGAAGGGAGTTAACTGATAAGGAATGGGGTATAATACTTGAACACCCGAGGAAATTATCACACAATCCGAAATGTACATTTATCCAGCTGATAATATTACACTGTGCATAATTGACCCCGCGCAGATTAAGTAAGATGTTCCGAGACACAACTGACGCATGTCCAAGATGTCAGGAAACCGCAGCAGGATTATTACATATAATATGGACCTGTCCCAGACTGAGACCCTATTGGTCAACAATAACTACCATGCTAAATACAGTGGCTCCAGAATGTTAGGAGATTTCGCTAGA
Organism: Lissotriton vulgaris; assembly: GCF_964263255.1. Classification (NCBI taxonomy): domain Eukaryota; kingdom Metazoa; phylum Chordata; class Amphibia; order Caudata; family Salamandridae; genus Lissotriton; species Lissotriton vulgaris. The sequence goes on along the minus strand of NC_141687.1, from coordinate 2,122,063,174 downwards.
ATGATACATACTAGGACGTAGTCCTCAGCCCAAAAAGGGGAAATCCCACATATAGATTAGTTAATTTGGCACTGATACTAGCAAAGCGAACAATAAGCAGGAGATGGAAGGCGAGGACAGAACCAGCAGCGTCAGACTGGTTTAATGAGATGGTTAGATGGGGCAGAGTGGAAAGCATAGAGTTACAAAGAGTGGAAAATAGAGGTCTGCGAAAAAACAACTATTTCAATGGAGTGGAAAGTGATGTTAGAAGAGCTTATAGCAAATGAGATACCTATAGTTTAAAGAACTGGAAAAATCCAGTGCGAGGCATAGAGATGTATTGGGCAGGTTGCACAACACCAGAGGTTGTGAAAGACATGTAAAGCAGTCAACTCTACCTGTAGATTAAGTGATGGTTGTAAAATAACCAGATAAAGGGAGGACACACAAATAAGTTGTTTTAACAATTGACTCATAATTCGTCTGAGTGCACAGGATGGAGTGAGTTATGTTTATTGTAATGTTTGATATTAAAACAGAATGGATTAATGTACCATACAGTGAAGTTGCACCAAGATAGCTGTATTCCAGAAATGAACATGGACATGGACATCAGCGAACAGATCACAAATGTAATGTGGAAAGGTATAACCCTGCACTGTTGTATAAACATTATGTTAATAGGTACTGACAACCAATAGCTAGTGGTAAATAATCAAACTTGGACGTGTATGTATATATACCTGTATAACAACAACTGTATAGAACGAAAAATAAATTAAATGTGTTATAAAAAAAATGTCATTGATGTCACATGAAACTCATTGGTTTAAAACATGCAGTTTTGATCAAAGAGAGCAATGCTTGTAAGTAGGGCGAGAAAGTAAGTAATGCCATGAATACTGAACTTACTGATACAAATAAATTGGATCCAGTTACAGCTGTACAATTTCCACTGAAGTGCCACTTGCTGGCACCTCTCTTCACCAGGGCTTAAACTTTTAAGAATAAAGAGTGTACTACATCTATAACTGCATGGAAGTCATTCTTTGTAACACGTTCCTTTCAGTGTTCATGACAGTGACTGGGGCCATGAGTGGGGCCGAGTGGAAGAGTGTGAATTCCAGATAAGTCATAGGAGGAGGGGTCAAGAAAGGAGCCGCAGCACAGCAGGGGAGTGGGGAGTGGCAGAGAAGGGAATGTGACTTAATATATTAAAAAAAATGCAGCATAGAAAAAAAGGAGGCAGTGGGAGGTTAGGGATGAACAGGTGACAGAGGGCGAAGGAGGGAGTGGTCAAGGGAGAGGAGTGACAAAACACAGAAAATAATGTGGGGGCATGAGTGCAGTCCAAGCGCCAGCAGAATCAGCAGGGAATGGGTCGTAGCCTAATTGCACAGGAGGGGGCTGTGTGTATTTCGAAGGCAGACGACAGAGGAAGTTAATACCTCTGCAGTCTCAGTCTGCTAGCCTGTTGCTCACCCTCCTTTTACTGGCTCAAAGGCAGTGCTGAGCCAAGAGCGAGTGAGTTAACCTGTTTTGCTCAAATTTAACGGGCATTTTTGTAGAAATTGCACTTTTTTAAATAAAAGTGCTGATTTCGAAAATTGTTTTGCGAATCTCAAAATCCTGGGATTCTGAACTTTGACATACAGCACTATGGGCCAGATGTAGGAAACTATTTGCATTGGCAAACGCTGATGATCTTAAAATTCTGCCATTTGCGAATGGAAATGGCCTTCCCTTATGTATAAAAGGCTTTGGCAATCGCAATTTAGGTAATTCCAATTTTTATAGATTACATAAATTTGGAATACTATGGGCCAGATGTATGAAACTATTTGCATTTGCAAACGCTGAGGATCTTAAAATTCTGCCATTTGCGAATGGAAAAAGGCCTTTCCTTATATATAAAAGGCTTTGGCAATCGCAATTTAGGTAATTCCAATTTTTATTGATTACATAAATTTGGAATACAAATAGGGAATCGCAATTACCAAATCCCTAATGCACATGTAAGAAGCCTTTCCTAAATGCAAACTCTGCATTTAGGAAACGCTGTTACCATCACCTTCAAGTTGATGGTAATCAAGTGCAAACTTTGAAAAATGGACAAACCTGAATTTTTCAAAGGGCCTTCGTCGATCACACATGACTTTGGACATGTGTGTGCCTTTCATGTGTATCCCATGCCTGTAGTTCAACAGCAAGGCATGGTATTATGAAATCAACTAACACTTGTGTGTACAATCTGCTAAAATGCTTAATAGGTGCTTAGAAGCGCCAGACCTCCACTATCTATTAATTAAGAGTGGTAATCGGTAAGAAGAGGGTGAGGTACAGCACCCTTTCTTTTTTTCATAAAGGTACACTCCACGAAGGCTAATTATTATTTTTTATTATGCGCACTAGAAACGGTAAAAAAATGTGCATATCTTTTGTAATATTACATTATGCAGGGTTAACCAATAAAAATGTTCTGACAGATGGTGTAACAACATTCAAACCAAATATGCAAGAACGGGGTAAAATGTGAAATTTGATTTTTGGAAGAAGAGTATTAGTTTTGTATTGTGTTGTTTCCTGTGCTTACCTGCTTGTTTCTCTCAGCAACAGCGGATGCCTGAAGAACGAGTTGCAATCCGTAATTGTTAGCCTACAAATATAGATGTATGCGATTAGCAAGAATTACACAAGGTGAAAAAGAGAACATTTTGCGCTAATGTAGTGTCACAAAATCTTATATCTTTTGTGAACTGATTTTAATCCACTACAATTTTTTTCAAATTATTTTGATTTTACAAAACTTTTGCCGTTTGCCCAATACTCATTATCATAATAAACCTAGTACAACAACTGATCAGTATTATCTTTTTAACATGCAGTTGTCTAAGCAGCATTTTAACCTTTCCTTAGGTTACATAGGTCACATACAGGTGGTATCATAGCACCTCTGAATGGAAGTTGGCTAGTTCGTGCATTCTGTAGATGTAAGGAAGAAATGTCTACAAAGGAAAACAACGAAGGCAAACTTATAACTAAGAACAAATCCCTCGCCCTGCCCGCCCCAGTCGTTAAACATATATTCAAGAGGACTACAGCATACGTGCACCAGAAACCACCCCTTCCCCAGAAGAACAGCAATCTCATTACCTACGGATTTAGGAAGAAATAATACAAACAGGTGGTCAACTGCTATTGATAACAAATAACTAGCAAAAAAGCACTAATTAACAAGTAAATACCAATTTTCCTATTGGCCGGCTTTTAAATGACCGTAGTTATTAAAGGTCCTGGCAATCTTCTGTGCTGAGAGGGAATAAGGCTATTGCAAGTAACCATGAAATCTTTTGACTATATAGAAGAAAGAGGCCAGAGACACATTTCCATAATCTGTTACTGAACTTAGAAGAGATTAGTAATATCCTTTTAACGAATGGCAAAGAACATTTTGGGGCAAATGCATCAAGCTAATTACCGGTAATTAGCCATTTGGGATGCAATAAGCCAATCTCAAAATAGGTCATCGCAAAATTTGCAATTACCTATTTTGAGAATGCATTTAGGGAATCGCAAATGCATTTAGGAAATCTCAATTTGCTATTCCTTAACCCCCGGCCATCCGACACACCAATGCTTATGTGCGTAGGACGGCCCCTGGCCATCCGATCACATGGCACTAGAAATACCTCTGGTGCGGGCGCCAGAGGGATTTCTTTCCACCCCAACAGCCCCGGGAGCTGGGGAAGAGCTTCCCCAGGTACAGAGGCTATGTAGATGGTTTCCTTAAAATGACAATCAGCACGCACGTCGAGCGGACGTAATTTCAGTGAAACCGGAACAGGGGCTATCTCGGGCCTTCGAGCACGTAGAAAGACGGGAGAGGTATCATTGGAAGGGGAGAATCTCCCATTTCCAATGGTACCCCTCCCAAGTGGATCCCTGCTTGGGGATTGCCCCAGGAGGGCTATGCCCAAGTGGGATCCACCCACGTGGCACCAGGGAGGGGGGAGCGGCCGCTTGGGCAAGGGCCTTTGCTCCTCCCATAATTATTTGGGTGAATTCAGTCTTTCTGGGGGCAGCAGCCCCCAAGCTGCCCTCCCAGGGGGCAGAAAGCCCATAGAAACCAGGGATTTATTTTACTATGTAATGCCCCCATCCCCTTTACACAATTACAGTTTTTCTGCCCCCCTGGGGGGTAGAAGCCCTCAATCAACCCCCGGGGTGTGGGGGGGGAGAAAGCACCCTAGACATCAGGGATTCTTTTTCGTATAGGCCCGGGGTGGGGGCTGTCCAGAATGGGCATGCAAATATCTCCACCATGCCTCCCCAAAGATAACAAAATACTTTCTGCCCCTCGATTAATTTAGGGGTGGGGGCTGCCCAAGATAGGCATGCCAATGCTCCCACCCCTCCCCCACAATATTCCAGTCTTTCTGCCCCCCCCCCCCTTGGGGGCAAATGGGTGCAGGAGTCCCCAATCTGCCCCCTGGTGGGGGCAGAAAGCACCCTAGATACCAGAGATTCTTTTTTTATAGGCCCACAGAAATGTGAGGAAAATTTGTTTTTCTTTACAACGTTTGAGGTTTGCAAGGGATTCTGGGTAACAGAACCTGGTTCGAGCCAGACAAGTCTCCTCATCCTGGTTTCCCCTGGATGTCTGTTTTTCAAAAATGTATAGGTTTACTAGGTTTCCCTAGGAGCCAGCAGAGCTAGGGTTCAAAATCTACAGCTAGGCACTTTGCAAAAAAAGGATCAGTTTTCACTGTAAAAATGAAGTGTGTCCACGTTGCGTTTTGAGCCGTTTCCTGTCGTGGGCACTAGGCCTACCCACACAAGTGAGGTTCCCTTTTTATTGGGAAACAGAGGGTAACACAGAACTGTAGAGCAACTGTTATTAACAATTGACCTTCGATGCATTTCTGCCTTCCAAATGAAAGACAATGTGCATAAAAAGAAGTCACTCTGAAAAATGTCCTATAATTCTCATGCTAGAATGGGTACTCACAATTTTGGAAATGTGCAAATAGCTACTGTTTCTAAACTTCATATTTTGTTCCAATTTCAGAAATACATAGGAGTCTTTCAGCCCGATTTTTCATTGTATATATGTTCCCAAATTAATGTCTATATACCGAATCATTATAAAAAAACATTGCAAGACGCTGCTCAGTTATTGGCTCTGGGTTCGTCGGGTTCTTGGTGAACCTACAAGTCCTAAATATCCCCACAACCGTCCAGCTGATGTAACAGGATATTGCTTTCAAATATCTGTCATAACTAGAAGGAGTTACAGGTGAAAGCGTTGGCACAAATGTCTGGTTTTTTCAACTCATTTTCAATTTTTCCTATTATCAACTGTTAGTTTCTATAAAGAAAGCTTGAAGGATTTACACAAATTCAGAATTGTGTCTACTTTTCTAAAATGTATAGCTTTCCAGGATCCATTATTGCTTTTATATCCATTTCTACCATTAACTGAAAGAAGGTTAAAAGCACAAAAAATAGTTAAAAATAGGCTATGTCCCCGTAAAAATAGGTCGCTACCTGAAAGCAGGGAAAATTGTGATTTCAACCCCACAAACCCTTTGTTAATACCATTTGCACGAGAAAAACAGACAATTTCATTGCCCCGAAGCGGTCACTCCCCCACGCTCCCTTACTTGCTGCCTGGATTGGTGATCGCGTGCCTCCTTGCTGCCTGCTACCTTGCTGCCTGGACCCGTGACCGCGCGCATTCACATAGCGTCTGGTATCGTAGCCTGTACAGAGCTAATAGTGCCCATTTGCACAGCATTGCCGAATCAAAATTAACGTAGCCTGCTTATTTAAAAATCTAAATTGTACCTGCTGATTTGTATTGTGCATGTTAGCGCTGCATTGTTGTGAATTGAATTGCCGTAGCCTGCTATTATTATTCATTGTCGGTCCTCGGCTGTGCCTCGTTTCGCTTTCGGTTTAAGCAGCCATTTTGTTGTTGTTGTGTCCGCCTGGCCCATGTCTCCTCCCCGCTCCCGCCTCCTAGCTGACCCTCCCTCCCACAGACAGAGTAGGCTCGTCCCTTCCTTCCTAACGCAGTGACCACCTGGGCTTGCCCCGAAGCGGTCGCTCTCCCACGCTCCCTTACTTGCTGCCTGGATTGGTGATCGCGTGCCTCCTTGCTGCCCGCTACCTTGCTGCCTGGACCCGTGACCGCACGCATTCACATAGCGCCTGGTATCGTAGCCTGCACAGAGCTATTAGTGCCCATTTGCGCAGCATTGCCGAATCAAAATTAACGTAGCATGCTTATTTAAAAATCTAAATTGTACCTGCTGATTTGTATTGTGCACGTTAGCGCTGCATTGTTGCGAATTGAATTGCACTAGCCTGCTATTATTATTATTTGCCGGTCCTCGGCTGTGCCCTGTTTCGCTTTCGGTTTAAGCAGCCATTTTGTTGTTGTTGTGTCCACTCCTGGCCCGTATCTCCTCCCCGCTCCCGCCTCCCAGCTGACCCTCCCTCCCACAGACAGAGTAGGCTCGTCCCTTCCTTCCTAACGCTGTGACCACCTGGGCTTGCCCCGAAGCGATCGCTCCCCCACGCACTGCCTGGATTGGTGATCGCGTGCCTCCTTGCTGCCTGCTACCTTGCTGCCTGGACCCGTGACCTAGCGCATTCACATAGCGCCTGATATCGTAGCCTGCACAGAGCTAATAGTGCCCATTTGCGCAGCATTGCCGAATCAAAATTAACGTAGCCTGCTTATTTAAAAATCTAAAGTGTACCTGCTGATTTGTATTGTGCACGTTAGCGCCGCATTGTTGTGAATTGAATTGCCGTAGCCTGCTATTATTATTCATTGCCGGTCCTCAGCTGTGCCCCATTTCGCTTTCGGTTTAAGCAGCCATTTTGTTGTTGTTGTGTCCACTCCTGGCCCGTGTCTTCTCCCAGCTCCCGCCTCCCAGCTGACCCTACCTCCCACAGACAGAGTAGGCTCGTCCCTTCCTTCCTAACGCTGTGACCACCTGGGCTTGCCCCGAAGCGGTCGCTCCCCCACGCTCCCTTACTTGCTGCCTGGATTGGTGATCGCGTGCCTCCTTGCTGCCTGCTACCTTGCTGCCTGGACCCGTGACCGCGCGCATTCACATAGCGCCTGGTATCGTAGCCTGCACAGAGCTAATAGTGCCCATTTGCGCAGCATTGCTGAATCAAAATTAACGTAGCCTGCTTATTTAAAGATCTAAATTGTACCTGCTGATTTGTATTGTGCACGTTAGCGCTGCATTGTTGTGAATTGAATTGCCGTAGCCTGTATTATTATTCATTGCCGGTCCTCCGCTGTGCCCCGTTTCGCTTTCGGTTTAAGCAGCCATTTTGTTGTTGTGTCCACTCCTGGCCCGTGTCTCCTCCCCGCTCCCGCCTCCCAGCTGACCCTCCCTCGCCCCGCCCCCTCCACCATCCATATATGACAGATGCTCCCGCGCGCACCGCTCCCGCGCGCAGCGGTCGCGCCCCATGCGCGCCAAAGGTGCGCCAAAGGTAAGCCAGTCTACGCCCGTCCGCGCCTGGACCGCGCCCAGCGCCAGACCCCCCGGCCCTCACAAAACCCACCCCACTCACTTAACTTAGGACGCCGCTACTCGCCTTGCCTTTAACCCCGGACGCACCCCACAATGCTGCGTAGCTACCCCAGGACACACCCACGGACCAGTCACCTGCCACTCCTGCAAGTTCGCCTGCATCAGTACCCATGCCAACTCCTCCCCCTCCAAACAAAACTCCGTCTCTAACCACCTGAAGTGTATCCTGCTGAACACCCGATCGATCCACAAACATGCCACTGAACTCTGGGACCTACTCGACACTACTTCACCGGACGTCGCCTTCCTTACAGAAACCTGGATGAACGCCTCATCAGCGCCCGACATCGCCACAGCCATCCCGGACGGCTACAAGATCATCCGAAAGGACCGCTCCAACCAAACAGGAGGAGGCATCGCCATCGCCAATAAGAACAACATCCGAATCACGACCAGCTCCGACGATAACCTCGCGACTGCCGAACACCCTCACTTCCAGCTCCATACCGACCCCAGGACCACACTTAGAGGCACACTCATCTACAGACCACCAGGAACCCGCACACAATTCAAAGAAGACATCATTGACTTCATCAGCCTACATGCCCTCACCTCGAGAACTACATTCTACTGAGAGACCTCAACTTCCACCTGGAAAAGAAATACGACAACAACACCACCACCCTTCTGGACAACCTGGCCAATCTCGGACTCAAACAACTTGTTGACACCCCCACCCACCTCGCCGGACACACGCTCGACCCTATCTTCACCTCCAGCAAACACATCTCCTTCAATCACACCACAGCTCTCCATTGGACGGACCACAGATGCGTTCACTTCAGCTACAAAAAGACCACGACCCACATCCCACCACAACCTATTCCTCGAAGGAACTGGAACAAAATCACCACTGACCAACTCTTCACATCGCTTAACCAAACCCCCCCCCCCCATATCAAGGACCCAAACCAAGCTGCCATCAAACTCACACAATGGATCACCCACAGCGCTGACTAATTAGCACCTTTGAAAAACCATCAGATCAAACAAGGTAACAAAAAGGCCCCCTGGTTCAACGATGACCTTAAGAAATCCAAGAAGTTATGTCGTACCCTCGAGAAAACCTGGAGAAAAAACCCAACCACTAACAACCTGGCCACCTTCAAGGACGCCACCCGCAAACACCACCAATTGATCAGATCCACCAAGAAATCAGCATTCAAGGATCGACTCGACAACAACGCCCAAAACAGCAAGGAACTATTTAACATCGTCAAAGAATTTACCAACCCCACCGCCGGCACCAACGACATCACTCCCTCCCAAGACCTCTGCGACTCCCTATCCTCTTTCTTTCACAACAAAATCATCGACATTCATAACAGCTTTGGAAACCTGTCCGAAGAACAACCCACTCCACCCACCTCCGATCCAATACAGCACCCTCACAACCTCTGCGCCTGGAACCCAATCACTACTGAAGACACCATCCGTCTGATGAACTCCATCCACTCAGGTTCACCAACTGACCCATGCCCACACCACATCTTCAACAAAGCAAACTCCATCATCGCACCCCATCTCCGCGATGTCATCAACTGTTCCCTCAACCCCGCTACCTTCTCAGAAAGCTGGAAACATGCTGAACTCAGCGCCCTTCTGAAGAAACCCACAGCGGACCCCTCTGAACTCAAGAACTACCGCCCCATCTCACTCCTCCCCTTCCCGGCCAAAGTCATTGAGAAAGCCGTCAATAGCCAGCTCGCCGCCTTCCTTGAATCCAACAACTCACTCGACCCCTCACAGTCCGGCTTTCGAGCCAAACACAGCACCGAAACCGCCCTCATCGCTGCTACGGATGACATACGAACGCTACTGGACAACGGAGAATCAGTTGCCCTCATCCTACTTGACCTCTCCGCCGCCTTCGACACAGTCTGTCATAACGCCCTCATACAACGCCTCAACAACATCGGAATACAAGGAAAAGCCTTGGACTGGATCATCTCGTTCCTTGCCGGAAGAACACAAAGAGTCCGCCTCCCCCATTCAAATCAGAGGCCACCGAAGTCATCTGCGGCGTACCACAAGGATCATCACTCAGTCCCACCCTCTTCAACGTGTACATGAGTCCCCTCGCAACCATCGCACGACAACACGACCTCAACATCATCTCATACGCTGACGACACCCAGCTAATCCTCTCCCTCACCAAAGACCCCAACACCGCCAAAACCAATCTACACGAAGGAATGAAAGAAGTAGCCGAATGGATGAAGAACAGCCGTTTAAAACTAAACTCAGACAAAACGGAAGTCCTCATCTAAGGATCATCCCCCTCTGCTTGGGACGACTCTTGGTGGCCACCGGCTTTGGGTACAGCACCCATACCTACAGATCACGCACGGAACCTGGGCTTCATCCTAGACTCCTCCCTCTCGATGACCAGACAAGTCAACGCCGTTACATCATCATGCTTCAACATCCTACGCATGCTCAAAAAAGTCTTCCCCTGGATCCCCACAGAAACAAGAAAAACAGTCACCCACGCATTAGTCACTAGCTGACTAGATTATGGAAACACCCTTTACGCCGGAACCACAGCCAAACTACAGAAAAAACTACAACGCATCCAAAACGCCTCAGCCAGACTCATACTCGACATCCCCCGTCAAGCCCACATTTCCGGTCACCTGAAAGATCTCCACTGGCTTCCAGTCAACAAGAGAGTAACGTTCCGTCTCCTCACCCACGCACACAAGTCCCTCTACAACCTAGGACCCGAATGCCTCAACAAACGACTGTCCTTCTACACACCCACCCGCCAATTACGTTCATCCAATCAAGCCCTAGCGGCAATTCCGCGCATCAATAGATCCACCATGGGAGGAAGATCTTTCTCCTACTTAGCGGCCAAAATCTGGAATTCTCTCCCCACTCACCTTCGCCTTACACAGAACCACCTCTCCTTTAGAAAGCAGCTAAAAACCTGGCTATTCGATACGTAATGCACCTACCCTCCCCCAAGCGCCTTGAGACCCTCTGGGTGAGTAGTGCGCTATACAAATTTCTGAACTTGAACTTGAACACTATTTACCCATTTTTCTCCCCCAAAAAAGAATCTAGCTGTACTTTGGCTAATTTCTGGGTCCCCTCCAGGGAAATCTACAAACCCTGGGTACCTTTAGAATCCCCATGATGTTGGAAGAAAAGGACGCAAATTTGGCGTGGATACCTTATGTGGTCAAAAAGTTACAGGGAGCCTAAGCGCGAACTACTCCAAATAGCCCAAAAAAGGCTTAGCACGGGGTGGGGGAAATGGCCTAGCAGCGAAGGGGTAAATGAAATGCAAGAAGCAATCTAAGATTGCGACTTAGCATTAAGGACTCGCAAATTAACACCAACTTCAAGTTGGAGTTGATCTGCAATTGCTTAGAAAAATGTTAGAAATTGCATTTTTCTAAGTACCCGTGTGTGTGCCACATGTGCACACATGATAGTTCTGGGGTAGAATCAGTTTGGCCTTTTGGCCCCCTATCACCCTTGAATTGCATGCGCAATTTGTGATGACCTTTTTGATAATCACAAATTGCGAGTGATTTCCCATTCATTCCTATGGGCCTCTAGGCCCATGTGAATGAATGGGAAGGCATTCCATATTAGAGAATCGCAATTTGTGATTCGCTAATAGGGAATATTTAGGAATCACAATTTATTTAGCGATTCCTACAAGCATAGGGCATTTCTGGTCCTTAATAGCGATTCCTTAAAAATCACTATTAAGGAATCAGAATGCCTTACATTGATGCATGTGCACAAGGATTCCTTATAGGACACACCATTATTAGCCCCTAAAATAGCGTTATCACTGGTCTCTTTTTCCTTTGAATAAACGAGCTGGGTAGTAAATATGCTGAATACATTTTATTTTTGTAGAGCAAATTTATAAAGCATTATACAGCTCATAATTAGTTTGAAAACATATTTATTTTAATGTAGGTCACATTTAAAAATAGCTGTAGTTCATAATGTGTGGTAAAATGTTGAACGATTCCTTCCTTCCTGTAATGTAGAATAGCTGTTATTCTGCTCAATGCCCTACCTTTAACAGTGTCTTCTGTCTCGGTCACTATACACTGTGATGTCACAACTCAACTGTAATAAGTTATTACCAGTGATGTCTAAAGATGTGGATTTGAGGGTGGCACACTGGGTAAGAGATAAAAACGGTGGGGCTACATAATCCATATAAAATGTATATATTACCTACTGGTGGTCGGCAGTAGGTAGTTATAGTTAGGACCTTGTTTCTATTCAAAAAGAGTTTTTTCTTTTCCCAATAACTTTAGCACCGGTCGGCGAATCTTGGAGAAATTTTCAAAACTAGTGGGGCTCTTCGGCAGCTCCTATCTTGAAAGTTTCGGGGTGATTCGGCAAGGGGCCAAGAATAAAGGGGGGGTCCCAAAACGTGTTTTCTCCATGTTAATTCCCATAGGAAACTTTAGACAAGACTACAGCCCAAACTGCAGAACGGAATTAAACCAAATTTGGCAAAAAGGTAGCCGTTGGTTTAGAGAGAACTCTTTTTGTTAAATGGTGTACATCTGTTCAGTAGTTCCTGAGAAATTCAAGAAAAAGAGGTGAAAACATCCAATTCCCATAGGAAACTTTAGACACGGCTACAGCTCAAACTGCTGAATGCAATTGCAACAAATTTGGCAAAAGATAGTGCTTGGTTCAGAAAGCGCTCTTTTTTTTAATGGTGTAAATCTGTTAAGTGTTTGCAGAGAAAATAAAAAAAGAAAAGTTTCGATACATAGAGTCACGTTGGATCCGGGCACCCTGCCGATCACGAGCTGCATTCTAATTGGCTGACAACGCTTCAAACCAGGAAGTGTTGGCATCCATCTTATGCCTGGGTAGAACCGAGGGACAAGAAAAGAGAAAAAGAAATGTGCAAAACAAGAAAAGGGGGCAGGGTAGAAACACCCTGACCCCCTTGGCCTGCTCTGGAGGCCCCACAAGGAACCCCAGGGCCCAAAAAAGCATTAACAAAATGTATATATATCAGTCGAATTCTCGCTGGGTCCGCTGTCATAAATTAACAGCGAGCAGGTTAGCATTCGCTGAAGCCAGTCAGTTTTCCGATGTTATCTTGCCCGTTTCTCAGAAACCATTTTGTATTTCTGTCAGCCATTTTGTATGTCATGTGCTACCTCGTGTTCACCATGTGCTCTGTCCTACCTCTCTGTTAACTGCTTGTGTATTTTGCCTAGAAACAAGTTATATTTAGCTTCTGCCAATTACACACATGCTCAGCCGAGCCACATCTGTTTCTGATCCATCACTGTCGAGAATGTGTTTACCCCAACTCGCCAACTGTGAGCTCCTCCTACTTGTTGAATGTGTGCTCTCAAAATGTCCTTATATGTACATGAAACTCATTCTTGTATGTGTACCACCTTCTTTTGAGCCCTTGTGCGGGTATAAAAGGACCATGTGCCTTCCATCCATTGTGCTACTTCATGCATTGCCTAAGGGTACTGTATGACTGTAGTTCCACATCATGAGGTCTTTATAAACTTGTCTTTTCTATTCCAGTTTCCGTGCCAACTTCAGTTCTATGGTTTGAGGGCTTTAAGCAGCACAATTAGGCTTTGCTGAGACTCAATACCACAAATTGGCGCGCCAACGTGGGGCTCATCGGCGACTCGGATGCCCAAAGGACTGGTCGAAACGAAGGATTGGCAACTCGCTTTGGACTTAATCACTGCCGGAGGAGACCCGAGTCTTGGCATCTACGGCATTTTTCCTTTCTTTCCGATCTCACCATCCAGGTGGTGCTGGTCCTCGACTGAGATCTCTTCTGTTGATTCGCTGTGCAGAGACCATTTGGTCAATTTGAGAACTTGGCAGTTGGAATCTAGACACTAACAGGATTGGTAAGAGTTGTTTAATACAGCCCTTGCTGTGAATGTAATGCCTTGGATTGGTAAGGTAGTTTAGTAACACTTACTGTGGCTTTTGTATGCGTTAGCTAACATTTGATTTTTGTCTGAAAAACCATATATAAATTGCAATTTATATCGGCAGGTAATGAGGAGATTTTTCTCTGTTTTACATTTGTTTAAACGGCGCAACGAACGTAGATACTTTAAGTGCTACTTTGATTATAATATTGCATATTTTGCTTTATTTTTGGCATGCCTGTTTTCAGCGCACTTCGTAGGATGTGCTGCTTTTGTAGTGGTACCAGTTTTAAACTCGATGAAGCACAGCCAGCTCCCCCAGAAGGGACACCTAATAGGGATATGTATATTAAGTATGGTCTTTTTTCCATAATGTACAGTATGTTATGGAATAAATACACTAAAAAGGATCCTGAGTTGCTTTGGCCTATGCATGGGTCATTTGATTTACGAAAGACTCAGTATGGGGAGCAGTGTATGTTTCAGCGAAAGTCTAGACAAGATATGTTTGATTGTGTACGAATGTGGGAGAAAGCGGTGCGTGAGCGAATGAAGCGTGAGCAAGCCTTAATTGAAAAATAACAACAGCGTAAAACCATTCACGCAAAACCCTTAGAGTTAAAGGACAAGGAAAAAAAGAATTAAAAGAAAGAGAGGAAAGGGATCGCAATTTACAGGTAACTGGCCAGTACGCTGTTAGGCAACCCCTTTATCCTATCCTTAATAAGCAACATGACGATTTCTTGTTATTAGATCGTTCTCCACTTCCGTATGTTTTCCCTTCTGCTCCTGATAAGCCATATGAGGAATCTCCTGAAGATCGGGATAAAGCGCGAGACGCTTGTTCCATGATTCCCACTGCACGCTCTGCTGAGCTTAGATCTGCTGCTCGCAAAGCCGCCCTTAATACTTCCTTTTAGAGGACATGAAAAATTGGTCAGAGAAGGAGCAGGTATATTTTACAGAAGCATTTGCTGAAGAAGGTATTGAACGGTATAGAACATATTCAGGGGTATTTGAGCCTGTCGATGTAGCACAAGATTGCAAGAACCTACGTGATGGTCTTTCTCTCTTTTCCCAGGTAGCTGACATAATCAGGCGTTTGGTTAAAATACGTGCTGAAGCAGCTCGACTGCGGCTGGAGAAAAAGGAGGCGGACGTAGCTGCACATACATCTCAGACCGGCACATTTGAAGCCTCTATCTTTGGATCAGATAAGACTATGATAGTTCATGCGAAACCTATGCAGGAAGCCGCACCTTTGTATATTCATCCTAAAGGCGAAGGAACAGATGATGATAAATCTTCTGCTGATTCAAAGGGTTATTTTGTTTATAATTGGGTTTCTACTCCTTGGAATAGAGCGGATGTTATAGCTCTTAAGACTGCATTTCCTGATCCGCGCAAAAATCCAGCAGCTTTTTATGAGGAAGTTAAGGGTGCTATTAGCTCTTGTACTATGACAGTACCTGATATTAATTTGTTTTTCGGATTGATCTTACACCCTGATATGTGGAGAACTATTCGTAAAGTTGATGATAATGTAACTCTTGGGGCTTTATGGAAAGACATGGAACTAGCAGACTTAGAAAGGGAACCTGCACAGAAACCATGTCAGCTAATTCTAGCGCTTCCAGCAGCTATAATAGTTAAATTAAAAACTATTATTCGGTCTAAAAAGATAGACTGGACTATATTAGCATTGTGCAAACAAAAGGTAGATGAGTCAGTGTCAGATTTCTTTATGCGTTTTGAGGAAGCATTTCATGATTTTAGTGGCCAGTCATTAACGGATGACACGGGCAGACAGCTGTTCATTGTTAAAATATCTCGCCAACTTGTTGCCAGAAATAGCCAGTCGCTTAAAGGCCAGTGAGAGTTTGTGGACTACCTCTTCTCCGGTTTCTCTTTTAACTATGGCTCAGTGTTACGAAGGCCAGGAGCTAGAAGCTAAGGGTAATGAGGATAAAAAGACTAAAGAACTGAAAACAAAAGTTATGATGGCTCAAGCGTATGGTCCGCTTTCTAGAGGCAATGATAGAGGTAGACGCGGATCTTATGGTTCGTCTTTCACTCGTTCTAATCTGTCAGTTGACCAGTGTGCGTATTGCAAACAGTTCGGACATTGGCTTTCTGATTGTCCGGTATTACGTGCCCAGCAAACTCAACACGGCCGAGGACAAACGAGAAATCGTTCAGGATCCTCAGGGCCTGGAGGGACATGAATGATTGCGCTAGGTTTGACTCTAATGAACGAAGACAGAATGGGTTTAACACTTTTGATAGGCGAAACCAACATCAAATATCTAATTGCGTGCCATCTGATTTTCAAGATTCTGCTTATGCATAGGATTGCCTAGGATGGGGTAAGGAATCGGTTGAAGTTCCAGTAGATCAGAGGGGTCCCTATATTACAGCACATGTTTTGGGTTCTACTCCTCGGTTTCTGGTTGATACAGGAGCTACTCGTAGTGCCTTGTCTAAACAATTGGTTCCAAGGGCTCCCCTGTCTGGCTCCACCATTACATCGATAGGGTTCGATGGAACGCCCTCACTTAGCCCATTGTCACAACCACTTGCATTCCATGTTGACAAGTTTACTGCTCCATGCCCGTTTTTGCTTTTCCCGAACACGCCAGACAATATTGTGGTTCTTGATATGCTTAAGTATTTCAGAGCTACAATACGCTGTTCTCCTGACGGAGTGCGTGTTATTTTGAACGAGAATTACCCTGTGTCCGAAATATCTTGTCTTGTTAAAGAGGATACTGCATTAGCTTCACTCCAGAATGTTTTGTGGGCTACTTCGGACACTAATGTAGGGCAGATGATTATTCCACCAGTGCACATTAGTGTCAAGGAGGGTGCTTTATTACGACATTTGCCTCGATATAAAATTTCACAAGAAGGTGAAGAAGCACTAATACACATTGTCGGTGATTTGATCGAAGTTGGGGTTGTGGAGGAAGTCCCTTATAATGTTTGCAATAGTCCGATTTTTCCTATTTTGAAAAAGATACTGATACTAGGATTTATAGATTTATCATTGATTTACAGGAAGTGAATACGATTGTAGTACCACAATATCCTGTGGTTTCTGATATAACGACACTACTTACTTTGGTTCCTCCTACAGCGACCACATTCTCTGCGATAGACTTGAAGAATGCTTTCTTTTCGATCCCTATTCATCCTGATAGCCAATATTTGTTCGGTTTCACTTTGAATAATCGATCGTATAGATTTTGCAGAATTTCTCAAGGCTATACAGAGAGTCCAAGCATTTACATTCAAGCATTGAAAAGACAGCTTGATTCTTTTGATTTGCCAAAAGGAGTGTCTCTCATTCAATATGTCGATAACATCTTGTTGGCAGCCGATACGCCAGAATTGTGTTAAGAAAGTACTTTGTCTTTGCTTTCTTTTCTTGCTACGCACCATCATAAAGTGTCATGAAAGAAATTGCAATATTGTAGACCGAACGTGACCTACTTAGGACACCTTCTGTCTAAGGAGGGTCGTGCACTAACACCAGATCGCATTCAAGAAATTTTAGATTCACCAGTACCTTCCACTCAGAAAGATGTACGTGCTTTTATTGGTTTGACTTCATTCTGTAGGCAGTGGATATTAGAATTTTCACACATCGTCAAACCCTTGTTAGCACTTTTGACTAAAGACACTCCCATGCCCCTCCCATGGACAGATGAATGTGAAAATGCTTTTCAACAGTTACGTCAAGCTCTTTGTTCTGCACCAGTGTTAGGTACTCCAGATTACACGAAGGCTTTTACACTCTAAGTGCATAAAAAAGATGGGTGTGCATTGTCAGTTTTAGTAGACACACGGCGATAAGCAGCGTCCCTTTATTTATTTATTTATTTATTTGAACTTGTATTGCGCGCAGCTACCCTCAATGGGTTTCCAGGCGCATATTTTTTTTTTTTTGTCCCTGTGCATACTTTTCAGCTGTCCTTGATCCTGTTGCTCGAGGATTGCCTGGGTGCTTTCGTTCAGTTGCTGCAACAGCTGTGTCCATACGTCAGAGTGAAGGGATAGTGTTGTCACATAAACTGTCATTACTAGTACCCCGTGCAACAGATGTTCTTTTGAATCAGACTAGGACACAACACTTAACTAGTGCTCGCTTGACAGGATATGAATTGACATTACTAGCGCCTCATATTACCTTGAAGAGTTGTGCCACGTTAAATCCAGCCACTTTGTTGCCATACCCTGTGGCTCAGTCACAAACAAAGGAGCCTCGTGATTGTATCTTCCTTACTGAGGAACAGACAAAGGGTTGCATTGACTTGCAAGACACCCCCCTTACAGATGTAGATGGGGAACTGTGGGTTGATGGGTCCTGTTTGAAGTTACCAGATGGCCCGACCTCAGCCACTTATGCAATTACGACACTTGAGACAGTAGTGAAGATAGCTCGCATACCACAGAAGTCGGCTCAAGCAGCTGAACTAATAGCGTTGACACGAGCATTTAAGCTTTGCACTGATTTATGTGTGAATATTTATACGGACAGCCGCTATGCTTTCTGAGTGGCCCACGATTTTGGCCTACTCTGGAAGGAAAGAGGTTTTCTAACATCACACGGGATGCAGATAATGCATGGAGAATTGGTACACAACCTTTTAACTGCACTAACATATCCAAAGAAGATAGCGATTGTAAAGTGTAGTACACACAAGAAAGGGACTGATAAAATAGGACAGGGTAATGCTTTTGCTGATCGCATAGCTCGTGAGACTGCGATGCAACAAAGCACCACTACCATGTATGTAGTAAATGCAATGGTCCAAAGAAGGAGTATTGGACGATGAGGGTTGCTGGCGTAGTAAAGACATGGATAAGTGGAAATTACCTGCAGCCTATTTACAACCTATGGTTCAAATGGCACATGGGCTGGCTCATGTTGGAGGTCTAGCAATAACAAAATTGCTTACACGAGTTTGGGAGCATCCTGAGATTGCTTTCTCAAGGAACGTAACCTGTTCCTAAACTCTAGTATGTAGTACGTAATACATTTCTGTGTAGTCTTTTTGTTGAAATAGTAAAAAAATTAAATGTATTCTTCTTCAAGAAATCATATTTTCGTTCATCCAATTATCAACTCATGATTATAGATGTATCATCGCCTAATGCATTTCGGGTGGAACTGAGGACCCTTCTTCAGGGGTCTATGTAAATCAAAAACAAGAAGCCCATCAGTTAACAGCATTCGTCTAAAAACAAAACCTAATGAATAAGCATTGCATGTACTAAACATTAACTGACATCAAATCCATATGTAGATATTCTGTTATCTAAAAACTTCAAAGCATAGTACGACAGATGCATATTTGTATCAAACCACTGTTTTAAATAGCATAACAAATGGTTACATGACCTATTCTCAAAGGAAATTAAAATAACGAAAAATAAATAAAACGTTAACATCGATTTACTGATCTTAAAATAACCGTTTGTGTGTGAATACACTTCATGACACACATAATACACACGAGTGCGCACAATTACCATGTAAACTGGAAAACTAAACATCTCGTAAGTGTAGGCTCGAGGAGTTAACTATATAACTCAAGAAGAGTCACTATATTACATACTCAAAACACGCTATGGAAGCTCGCACCATTCCCACCTCCTATCATTACTGCTCCATTACTTCTACACGTTGCCGTGAAAATGAGTTAGCTCTTTACAAAAACGAGCTCTTACTTGAAAATCACGAGGTGAAAAGCTCCAGTTCTTCTGGTTGTATTTCCTGTTACGCGCCAAACGCTCTCACTTCAAAATAAACGCCGTGAAGTAGTCACGTGAGAATCAAAACCACATATAAATGTACGAAAAATAGGTCAACTCAATGTAGAAAAAAGAGTAGAAAAAAAGGCTTACTATCATCATAATTCAAAGGATTATAAAAAAACATGATAGTTCTATACGGTCATTTAACCCCTGGGGCCATAAGGTAGTCAATTTTTTTATTCAAAAATATTCAGCCTTCAGAAGTTGTTTATGTGGATAGGTGCCAGTATCAATTCTCACTGCTTCAAGTACAGTAAATCTCAGTTGGGATATGTTATGTCCCGCCTCCAGCCAATGCATGGCTACTGTTGACTTAACGTTCTTTAATCGAATGGAGCTTTTGTTTTGTGTTAAACCCACGTATATTTTGCCACATGGGCCTTTACTAGCATAGATTACGTTCTTGGCATCACAAGTGCTGTTGTGTTTTAGATTGATTATTGTACCTTTAAAGGGATGTAACAACTCCTTTCATTTTATAACATTGTTGCAATGTGTGCAATTTCCACAGATTTGCATTCCTTTGAAGTTTGTGTGACTCTCTTTTGTGGCTTTTTTAGATAACAGTTCTTTTATATTTTTTGACCGTTGGAAAGCAAAAATGTTTTTTGTTTTCTAATGCATTCTAATTCTGGCTCATTCTCTATTAGATGCCAATGCTTTTTAATAATGGTTTTGATTTTGTTGGCCTCCGTAGAATGTTTCAGAATACATATGTTAAAACTTTTCTCTTTTTTAGTTCTTGGATTTAACAAAGTCAATCTTTCAATTTTTCCAACTTTTTCAATTGATTCCTTCACCAATGATTCTGGATATCCCCTATGAATGAATCGTTTCGCAAAAACTCCAATGGTTTGTTGTGTTTGTTCCTCTGTGTTGATGATGCGTTTTAATCTTAGAAATTGTGAGAATGGTAAATGACTTTTCAATGATTGCCGGTGAAAACTTTGGAAATGTAAACCACTGTTACGGTCCGTAGGCTTTTGGTACACTTTGGTCTTCAATGTGTTATCTTTAATTTCAATCTCAACATCCAGATATGCTATACATTGATTACTGATGTTATACGTGAACTTAATATGTTGATGACATTGATTCAGCTTTTCTATGTTATCCAAGATGTGATTTTTTGCTCCATTCCACATTATGAAAATATCGTCTATAAAGAGTTTGTATGATATTAGATGTTCAGTCCACATTGGTTCTTGAAGGGTATTCTCATGTTCGAACTAACACATAAACATATTTGCGTAGGTTGGAGCTCCCGCAAATCCCATCGATGTCCCATTGAACTGGGCATAAAAACATTTGTCCCATTCAAAATAGCTGTGATATAATGCAAAATGCATTAATTCCAGTAAAAAGATCTTATTAGCTCCGGTACATTTATTGTTCAGTAAGAACCATTCTGTAGCTTCAAGGCCCTCATTATGGGGGATAGATGTATAGAGTGAAGTTACGTCTATGGTACATAGAAACCAATTTGACATTCCTTGTTGCGATAGTGATTCCAAGTGGTTTAAGAATGCTGTTGTATCTTTTAAATACGTCTTCCAATTCTGGACCATTGGCTGCAAGAAATGATCTAAGTACCGACCCAATGCCTCCTAAATGGATCCACATGCTGACACAATTGGTCTGAAAGTTGGTGATGAAAGGAAAATAAAGAAGTATCGGAGAGACACTCTACATTATAAACTTGAGGAAGTTTATACCTGGGCGGAAGTCTATAGTCAACGCCAGTGGCAACAAAAAACCACGACAAATTAATCACAAGAAAGCGTGGTTTCTGATTTGGATACCACATCTACAAGAGAAATCAACACTCAGGGCTCAAAAGGAACAAAGTCGGCTTTTTTATCAATAAGCCAGGCAGCAAACAATGCTCCAAGTTTAGAAAAACCCAGAGGGGCAAAAGAAAGAGAATCAGAGAAAGCAAAGAGATCATTGAGAAGTGTGAGCAAGTTGACTTAATCATCAACATTGACCTGTGCAGATTCCTGCATCAGAATATCGGACAACAAGATTGTATACAGAAGATCCAAGATTTCGACAATGTATCCCATATATATTTCATCTTTTGTGGAGAGTGACTTGTCTGGACTTTCATATGCAGTCAATACCATATTGAAAACAGGAGTACATCTGCAAAATGTTTCTGCAAAGGAATTTATGGATAAAGTACACCAGAGAGATGATCATCTAGAATCTCAGCTGATTAATCTGATGGCATGTCAGCGTGGCACTAATGAGTATAGGTATCGTCGTCATGGAGAACTTAAATGTATGCTATGGAACTTAGGAACTCCTACATGGTTCCTTACCCTAAGCTGTGCAGAATGCGCTTGGGATGATTTAATTAGAATTTCTCCAAGTGGCAAATTCTAATATAAAAAATATTGAATAGAAGACACCTGGAGAATTGTGCTCTTTGGATCCAGTTAATGTATGCAGGTATTTCAATCATAAATTTGAAGCTATGATGTCTTATCTGCAATTTAAAAAATCCTTCTCTTGGAGAAGTTGTGGATTTCTTTCGGAGATCAAGAGGTGCTCCTCATATACTGTTATGGCAGAGTTTTTGGCTTTATTTAGCAGTGATATAGATCATTAGTCTTGCTCGCATCTAGTATAGGTATTCTTAGCCTGTGTTGGCCCTTTTAAGCCCTTTTTTCCAGATCTAGAAGAGGATAGCTGCTTAATATGCCTTTATTCTTGATTTTAACCTGTCTATTGCCTATTGGCTTTGACATATTAGACACTTTGGTATGGTTTATGTAGGTATTCTGACAGAGCTAAGGAGCATTTCACCCCTTTTCAGGCCTACAGGCCTAAAGCTAGAGAGACTCCATCTTGATGGAAGCAGAGAGGCTTTTTAGGGCAAAGGCAATGTTTATAGTTATAACTGTTGTCCGCCCTAAGCGGACCGGAGAGAACCGGCCAGAGCTGAATCTAATCAGGAATTGTTCCCGGGCTCAGGTCTCTAGACGAAACAAGCAGACTGTGCCACTGTGGGAGCGTCTAGCGCAAGGAGCCTGGTGCATGGGATTGGTGGGAAGAAGCTGCTGGCTGGAACTTTCCATGAGGAAACAGCATTCTATATTTGTGAAGTGCAGAGGCGGAGTTAGTCAGTCAAGCAGAGGGGAGTCAAGCAGGAAGGAGTCGAGGAGAGAGTCAGCCAGAGAGTCCAGCAGAGAGGCGAGCAGTGGAGTGGAGTTGGCAGAGAGAGAGAGAGGGTTCAATCTGGAGAAGAGCTGAGTTGAATAGTGAGCTGGAACTGAAGGAAGCAGTCAGAAGCAGTTGCTTATCAGGAGGAGGTGTGAATAGCTGGAGTCTGAAGTAATGCCTTTTAGAAGAGATAGAGGAGAGCTCGTGGATTAACCTATGGGAGCAGATGGAATTGGACATTGGCGCAGAGACAGAGTGAATAAGATAGTGGAATGAACGGTGATCAGAGCGGCAGGAACCATTAAGATTGAAGACGGAAGGTGGAGAGACAGTTCGTGTGGGGGAGAGGAGTCCAGAGACAGAGTGATCAGCGCAGAGGTGTACCCAAGAGTGCAGGAGAGAGAGAGAGCCTGAGATGAGCCAAGGCACAGACGAGAGAGGAACCCAGATGACAGCTAGAACAAGACTTCACACTAATCAGGTGATATTGTTTTCATCACATTAGCTACATTTACACTTTATGCCTAATCTTTTCCCTTTTAGCGGAGTGTTCCTGTTATGTGTAATCCTTCTCTTTCAAGTGGTGTGTTCTACCTATAGCCTTTGTTAGATTTGTATAAATGTTTATATTACTATAATAAACGATCCCCAGTTTATAATAAACTGGTGTGTAGCACCTATTCTTGTTCACTGAAGGTAAATATAGCTTCTAGGTGTTTGCTAGGCACGTGAATGGATGAGTAATCCCAATCAGGTAAGTGGTGATCACATAAATAGGGAGTGAGTGGACCTTTGATGCCAAGAGCAGGTAATACACTATAATCTGGAACCATATTCAAAGTTATTATTGTAGTTTCATCCCGAGTAGACAGCTGAGATAATATCCCAATATATATATATATATGTATAGGTGTTCATAGGAATGTGGTCGTCGTTGATATGCGGCGTTAATGAGAGCACTGGGGGGTCGAACCAGTGTGGATACCCACAGGATTGTGGCTTGAATAAGTGAGAACGCCAGGAAGGATACTGGCGCGTAGTTTCGCAGGATCGCGAACAATTTGGAAAAGGGAGCATTGGGTTCTGCAGGCCCGTGTGTAGACGCACCAGATTGTGTGTCAGATCTGCCCTAGGGTAGAACGGTCTGGGTCAGGGTGGCCGCGAGACCAACTGATGTGAATAAGTGTGGTGTAGGGTATGGATATCCCTAGTAATCAGTGAGTATTCTTAGTATCCCTATAGATTTAGTGGTGTTCTTAATAATATGAGCTTGTATATTGCGAGTTCCCCATCCTCAGGTAGGTACCAGGTGCCTGGATATAGGTGGTCCTGGGGACGGAAGGTGAGTACGTTCTGGCTGGGTTGGAGGGGCCCCTGGGGGCTGATCCCACCTACTCAGAAAATCCAGCCATTACATTTTGGCGTAGTCGTCATCTTACGAAGCCTGTGTGCCTGGCCATGTGCTTAGAGAGTTTCCCATGTGTTCTGAGGGAATGCCCTGAACGCTAGTTCCATCTGGCGTAATGTTGCAGTTTATGTAGCCTGTTAGACCTATTGGCTTGAACAATTGCAGCGTGAGGAGATTGCATTACATCATGGCATTTGGTTTATTCAGGGTGGAAGGAATGGTTTTCATCTTGGTGTTTAAACTGTCAGAGTTGAAGGATGGCATTACATGAGGAAGCCAGTTACATCTATGTGATGGTCCAATTGTATAAATGTGTGTAAAAAATGCTTTTAAATTGCCCATTCAATTGCTTGCTGCATCTGCTTATGCTGTGCAATGTGAAATGTGTTCATTGTATTATGATCTGTGGAGTTCTTTGAATATAGCTCCTTGTAAATATGACTTGTGAATAGCGCCATATTATTGTGGCTTGTGAGGTGCATGTTTTCATGTTGATTTATTGTGTTCCTTGTGCATTGCGCCTTGGAAATGTTGTTTGTGAACAGCTTGTCTTGTAAATATGGCTTGTGAATAGCGCCATGTGGTCATGGCTTGGAAAGGGCATGTTATCATTACGTTTGGCAGGAGGGAGCTGGATCTCTCTCGGGTGCTTGGGGATAACGTTTTTGAAAATATGTGTGTGTCATCTGTAAACGTGAAGAAATGTGCTAATGATTTTCCCATGTATAAATGGACGTTGGGAAATGATTCTGCTTGAGCTGCCAAAGGGTTAATATCTTGAGTTGAGATGGCAGTCTTTATTTTTTACATGCTGTCAACATGCATGGTTATTTGACCTGACTATAAAAGTCAGTGAATTATTTTAAGGATTATTTGATGGTTTGATTTTGACTTTTTTTTTTGATTCCTTGGTCAGCCTACGTGCTTTGTCAGTTTCTTGACGGAAAGGTAACATCTTGTGTTTTGAGAAGGGTTCTGTTCATTTCACATTCCTTTTGAAATGCGTCTACGAATTTGTGTGGGTTCACCTTGGAACTGATGTGGTTATAAATCAACCAGTGGATTACGGAGAAAGCTGTGTTCTTTTAAAATGAGTGAAATGTTAAAAAGATAGCCCGTTAGAGTGCACGCTACGAGCTGTTTTCATTAATAATTTCTGTGAGGGGTTTCCATCTAGACAGGAATGTGTTGGTTTAAGTATAATAAATCTTGCCCGATAGTGCATGGTAACATGTGCTTTTAATTAGTGGAATGCAACCATGTGCCTTTGAAAGAGGGAAAAATGTTGAAATGTAACATTATTATTTTCCCAAATGTGAATTAAAATGTATGCTTTTATAAATGTGTCATAAAAAAATTAACTTAAATACAATGTTGAAATGTATCTGCATTTTATGTTGTTTTACAAATTATTTCTCTTTGACAAATGGACCATGTTAATTCGTTTCTCAAATGCAGCATGTATAATATTGTATTCCAAAGGTAGTTTCCCCTTTCTAAATAAGTGCCCATATTTTAAATGTCTTGACTTTAGTCGAGTTAGTTGGACAAACATCTTTTTAAAAAAAAAAAACTGGAGCTTTTTTAATTGGCAATGCACTGTAACAGAATTGTTTTTTTGTTAAATTCGAGCTTCCGTTAGTTACAAAATAAGGCATGAGAAATTTGTTTTTCGACCTTGGCAGACCAGCTGGTTTGTGCCTTCATTCTGCAAGTTTCGATCACGTCCCAGTGTGTTATGATTGGCTACAGTTCAATTTTCTTCCGCGCACGGCTTGTTTATTTAAGGGCGGGGTGGCCTGGCTCTTCCCTTGGGGTTAGTTAGTGTAGTGAGCCTGGGCGGACTTCTCTGACCAGGGAAATGGGAGGCTTGCAGTGCCCTGCTGATGCTGTGAGCTCATCATTTGGGCGGTATTCCAATTTTTTTTTCATATTGTAGCCTGGCTCCTGCTCTGAAGGGAGGGGTTGGTTTAGAGAGGCTCATCATCTGAGATGAGCCAAAGCTAAAAGTAGCTTCCCACTGTAGCATGGCTCCTGCCCTGAAGGGTGGGACTGGCTTAGTAAGGATTAGGGTATGATTAGGCCCCGCACAAAAGTTATTAAAAGTTAAATTTTGAATGTTTTTAATTAATTAGGATATTTTCTTTTTAATAATGAAAGGCACCCGGGTGCTTTTTAAATGGAAAATTTTATTTTACAAAGAATAATGATACTTGTTCTCTTGTTCCTAGATTGCTGGGGTGTGGTTGCGTGGATCGGCCCACTCCCCTCCCACTCCCTTTATTTGTTTTAGCTTTTTATTTTCATGTTTTTATTTTAGTTTATTATTTTTGGATGATGGAACCAGACCAGACCAGACCAGACCAGACCGGGTGATGGATGGCCGCATTGGAGGAAGTGTCCGGATACCGAGGATGCAGGGTGGTGGCCTACACTGAAGAATTTGGACATTGAATAATACCTTGGACAATCAGGCCCCACTTTTTTTAAAAAAAAAACATGTCACCTATTTAATTCCCTAGCCTGCATTTTTTTGTTGACATCACTACGAGCAGGCCCCACTTTTAAAGAACAAAAAATTATAAAAATGTTTTATTTGTCACAGTATTGTGAAAGAATTTGATGCATAATCCCTTGGACACGCAGGTCCCACTTTTAAAAAAAACATGTCACCTATTATAGTTTTTCTGTTTTCTCCAAAATAGTTTTTGCCAATGAAGAACTTTTTTCAATGATAGTGCGCACATGTGTTCCACCGTGTGATTTAAAATGTTTTTTGTTGTTTTAAGCTTGATGTTACATTAGCTATCTTATAGACATGGGGTTTTTTACTGTTCTTACATTTTCACCTTGATTGATCAGAGGGTGGTTACCTTAAAATTTGGATTGTTCTGGGTGGTGTGTCTTTTAGTATGATTATGTATTAATGTTTGCCCAGACCTTGCAACTTTATTTCTCAGATTTCACTTTAAATTGACAAATGTCAGCAGGTAGGCCTCATTTAGGCCTATTGTTATTTTCATCTCACATATTAGCCCCTACACCACTAGTTTCATGAGTCATCATTAGCTTAAGTTGCCTATAGTATGTAGGGCTCATTTAGGCCCTTTCTTATTTTCTCATTAGGAGTTGAAATACATTTAGTTCTTAAGTTGACAATAGTAGGTAGGCCTCATTTAGCCTTAAGTTGTCCGAAGTAGGCCCCATTCAGGCCCCTTGCTGTTTTCATTCAACACATAAGTCCCTACATCACTAGATTTCACCAGTTATCATTAGAAGTTGAGGCACATTTAGTTTGCGGATGCTTTGGTTAGTTTCTGTTGTTATCAGATCCAATCTCAGATATTTTCAGCATTCAAGTCAAGGGTGCTTTGATTTGTTTTTAGGTTTCTATTCCCTACAATTGAGTTTCAGGTGGAATTTTCTTGAGTTGTCATTGTTTTTAGGGAGTTTTTTAGGTTTTGATTTGTTGATAGATTGTGTTGATGTTTGTTTATCTAGATGTTATTGTTTGTCAGATGTTCGCAAGATAAGGATCTAAGGGTGGATGGCAGAGATATTTAGCAGTGATATAGATCTTAATCTTGCTCACATCTAGGATAGGTATTCTTAGCCTATGTTGGATAGATTATGTTGATGTTTGTTTAGATGGTTGTTGTTGTTTATAAGATGCTCGCAAGATAAGGATCTAAGGGTGGAATGTTATGGCAGAGTTTTTGGCTTTATTTAGCAGTGATATAGATCATTAGTCTTGCTCGCATCTAGTATAGGTATTCTTAGCCTGTGTTGGCCCTTTTAAGCCCTTTTTTCCAGATCTAGAAGAGGATAGCTGCTTAATATGCCTTTATTCTTGATTTTAACCTGTCTATTGCCTATTGGCTTTGACATATTAGACACTTTGGTATGGTTTATGTAGGTATTCTGACAGAGCTAAGGAGCATTTCACCCCTTTTCAGGCCTACAGGCCTAAAGCTAGAGAGACTCCATCTTGATGGAAGCAGAGAGGCTTTTTAGGGCAAAGGCAATGTTTATAGTTATAACTGTTGTCCGCCCTAAGCGGACCGGAGAGAACCGGCCAGAGCTGAATCTAATCAGGAATTGTTCCCGGGCTCAGGTCTCTAGACGAAACAAGCAGACTGTGCCACTGTGGGAGCGTCTAGCGCAAGGAGCCTGGTGCATGGGATTGGTGGGAAGAAGCTGCTGGCTGGAACTTTCCATGAGGAAACAGCATTCTATATTTGTGAAGTGCAGAGGCGGAGTTAGTCAGTCAAGCAGAGGGGAGTCAAGCAGGAAGGAGTCGAGGAGAGAGTCAGCCAGAGAGTCCAGCAGAGAGGCGAGCAGTGGAGTGGAGTTGGCAGAGAGAGAGAGAGGGTTCAATCTGGAGAAGAGCTGAGTTGAATAGTGAGCTGGAACTGAAGGAAGCAGTTGCTTATCAGGAGGAGGTGTGAATAGCTGGAGTCTGAAGTAATGCCTTTTAGAAGAGATAGAGGAGAGCTCGTGGATTAACCTATGGGAGCAGATGGAATTGGACATTGGCGCAGAGACAGAGTGAATAAGATAGTGGAATGAACGGTGATCAGAGCGGCAGGAACCATTAAGATTGAAGACGGAAGGTGGAGAGACAGTTCGTGTGGGGGAGAGGAGTCCAGAGACAGAGTGATCAGCGCAGAGGTGTACCCAAGAGTGCAGGAGAGAGAGAGAGCCTGAGATGAGCCAAGGCACAGACGAGAGAGGAACCCAGATGACAGCTAGAACAAGACTTCACACTAATCAGGTGATATTGTTTTCATCACATTAGCTACATTTACACTTTATGCCTAATCTTTTCCCTTTTAGCGGAGTGTTCCTGTTATGTGTAATCCTTCTCTTTCAAGTGGTGTGTTCTACCTATAGCCTTTGTTAGATTTGTATAAATGTTTATATTACTATAATAAACGATCCCCAGTTTATAATAAACTGGTGTGTAGCACCTATTCTTGTTCACTGAAGGTAAATATAGCTTCTAGGTGTTTGCTAGGCACGTGAATGGATGAGTAATCCCAATCAGGTAAGTGGTGATCACATAAATAGGGAGTGAGTGGACCTTTGATGCCAAGAGCAGGTAATACACTATAATCTGGAACCATATTCAAAGTTATTATTGTAGTTTCATCCCGAGTAGACAGCTGAGATAATATCCCAATATATATATATATATGTATAGGTGTTCATAGGAATGTGGTCGTCGTTGATATGCGGCGTTAATGAGAGCACTGGGGGGTCGAACCAGTGTGGATACCCACAGGATTGTGGCTTGAATAAGTGAGAACGCCAGGAAGGATACTGGCGCGTAGTTTCGCAGGATCGCGAACAATTTGGAAAAGGGAGCATTGGGTTCTGCAGGCCCGTGTGTAGACGCACCAGATTGTGTGTCAGATCTGCCCTAGGGTAGAACGGTCTGGGTCAGGGTGGCCGCGAGACCAACTGATGTGAATAAGTGTGGTGTAGGGTATGGATATCCCTAGTAATCAGTGAGTATTCTTAGTATCCCTATAGATTTAGTGGTGTTCTTAATAATATGAGCTTGTATATTGCGAGTTCCCCATCCTCAGGTAGGTACCAGGTGCCTGGATATAGGTGGTCCTGGGGACGGAAGGTGAGTACGTTCTGGCTGGGTTGGAGGGGCCCCTGGGGGCTGATCCCACCTACTCAGAAAATCCAGCCATTACATTTTGGCGTAGTCGTCATCTTACGAAGCCTGTGTGCCTGGCCATGTGCTTAGAGAGTTTCCCATGTGTTCTGAGGGAATGCCCTGAACGCTAGTTCCATCTGGCGTAATGTTGCAGTTTATGTAGCCTGTTAGACCTATTGGCTTGAACAATTGCAGCGTGAGGAGATTGCATTACATCATGGCATTTGGTTTATTCAGGGTGGAAGGAATGGTTTTCATCTTGGTGTTTAAACTGTCAGAGTTGAAGGATGGCATTACATGAGGAAGCCAGTTACATCTATGTGATGGTCCAATTGTATAAATGTGTGTAAAAAATGCTTTTAAATTGCCCATTCAATTGCTTGCTGCATCTGCTTATGCTGTGCAATGTGAAATGTGTTCATTGTATTATGATCTGTGGAGTTCTTTGAATATAGCTCCTTGTAAATATGACTTGTGAATAGCGCCATATTATTGTGGCTTGTGAGGTGCATGTTTTCATGTTGATTTATTGTGTTCCTTGTGCATTGCGCCTTGGAAATGTTGTTTGTGAACAGCTTGTCTTGTAAATATGGCTTGTGAATAGCGCCATGTGGTCATGGCTTGGAAAGGGCATGTTATCATTACGTTTGGCAGGAGGGAGCTGGATCTCTCTCGGGTGCTTGGGGATAACGTTTTTGAAAATATGTGTGTGTCATCTGTAAACGTGAAGAAATGTGCTAATGATTTTCCCATGTATAAATGGACGTTGGGAAATGATTCTGCTTGAGCTGCCAAAGGGTTAATATCTTGAGTTGAGATGGCAGTCTTTATTTTTTACATGCTGTCAACATGCATGGTTATTTGACCTGACTATAAAAGTCAGTGAATTATTTTAAGGATTATTTGATGGTTTGATTTTGACTTTTTTTTTTGATTCCTTGGTCAGCCTACGTGCTTTGTCAGTTTCTTGACGGAAAGGTAACATCTTGTGTTTTGAGAAGGGTTCTGTTCATTTCACATTCCTTTTGAAATGCGTCTACGAATTTGTGTGGGTTCACCTTGGAACTGATGTGGTTATAAATCAACCAGTGGATTACGGAGAAAGCTGTGTTCTTTTAAAATGAGTGAAATGTTAAAAAGATAGCCCGTTAGAGTGCACGCTACGAGCTGTTTTCATTAATAATTTCTGTGAGGGGTTTCCATCTAGACAGGAATGTGTTGGTTTAAGTATAATAAATCTTGCCCGATAGTGCATGGTAACATGTGCTTTTAATTAGTGGAATGCAACCATGTGCCTTTGAAAGAGGGAAAAATGTTGAAATGTAACATTATTATTTTCCCAAATGTGAATTAAAATGTATGCTTTTATAAATGTGTCATAAAAAAATTAACTTAAATACAATGTTGAAATGTATCTGCATTTTATGTTGTTTTACAAATTATTTCTCTTTGACAAATGGACCATGTTAATTCGTTTCTCAAATGCAGCATGTATAATATTGTATTCCAAAGGTAGTTTCCCCTTTCTAAATAAGTGCCCATATTTTAAATGTCTTGACTTTAGTCGAGTTAGTTGGACAAACATCTTTTTAAAAAAAAAAAACTGGAGCTTTTTTAATTGGCAATGCACTGTAACAGAATTGTTTTTTTGTTAAATTCGAGCTTCCGTTAGTTACAAAATAAGGCATGAGAAATTTGTTTTTCGACCTTGGCAGACCAGCTGGTTTGTGCCTTCATTCTGCAAGTTTCGATCACGTCCCAGTGTGTTATGATTGGCTACAGTTCAATTTTCTTCCGCGCACGGCTTGTTTATTTAAGGGCGGGGTGGCCTGGCTCTTCCCTTGGGGTTAGTTAGTGTAGTGAGCCTGGGCGGACTTCTCTGACCAGGGAAATGGGAGGCTTGCAGTGCCCTGCTGATGCTGTGAGCTCATCATTTGGGCGGTATTCCAATTTTTTTTTCATATTGTAGCCTGGCTCCTGCTCTGAAGGGAGGGGTTGGTTTAGAGAGGCTCATCATCTGAGATGAGCCAAAGCTAAAAGTAGCTTCCCACTGTAGCATGGCTCCTGCCCTGAAGGGTGGGACTGGCTTAGTAAGGATTAGGGTATGATTAGGCCCCGCACAAAAGTTATTAAAAGTTAAATTTTGAATGTTTTTAATTAATTAGGATATTTTCTTTTTAATAATGAAAGGCACCCGGGGTGCTTTTTAAATGGAAAATTTTATTTTACAAAGAATAATGATACTTGTTCTCTTGTTCCTAGATTGCTGGGGTGTGGTTGCGTGGATCGGCCCACTCCCCTCCCACTCCCTTTATTTGTTTTAGCTTTTTATTTTCATGTTTTTATTTTAGTTTATTATTTTTGGATGATGGAACCAGACCAGACCAGACCAGACCAGACCGGGTGATGGATGGCCGCATTGGAGGAAGTGTCCGGATACCGAGGATGCAGGGTGGTGGCCTACACTGAAGAATTTGGACATTGAATAATACCTTGGACAATCAGGCCCCACTTTTTTTAAAAAAAAAACATGTCACCTATTTAATTCCCTAGCCTGCATTTTTTTGTTGACATCACTACGAGCAGGCCCCACTTTTAAAGAACAAAAAATTATAAAAATGTTTTATTTGTCACAGTATTGTGAAAGAATTTGATGCATAATCCCTTGGACACGCAGGTCCCACTTTTAAAAAAAACATGTCACCTATTATAGTTTTTCTGTTTTCTCCAAAATAGTTTTTGCCAATGAAGAACTTTTTTCAATGATAGTGCGCACATGTGTTCCACCGTGTGATTTAAAATGTTTTTTGTTGTTTTAAGCTTGATGTTACATTAGCTATCTTATAGACATGGGGTTTTTTACTGTTCTTACATTTTCACCTTGATTGATCAGAGGGTGGTTACCTTAAAATTTGGATTGTTCTGGGTGGTGTGTCTTTTAGTATGATTATGTATTAATGTTTGCCCAGACCTTGCAACTTTATTTCTCAGATTTCACTTTAAATTGACAAATGTCAGCAGGTAGGCCTCATTTAGGCCTATTGTTATTTTCATCTCACATATTAGCCCCTACACCACTAGTTTCATGAGTCATCATTAGCTTAAGTTGCCTATAGTATGTAGGGCTCATTTAGGCCCTTTCTTATTTTCTCATTAGGAGTTGAAATACATTTAGTTCTTAAGTTGACAATAGTAGGTAGGCCTCATTTAGCCTTAAGTTGTCCGAAGTAGGCCCCATTCAGGCCCCTTGCTGTTTTCATTCAACACATAAGTCCCTACATCACTAGATTTCACCAGTTATCATTAGAAGTTGAGGCACATTTAGTTTGCGGATGCTTTGGTTAGTTTCTGTTGTTATCAGATCCAATCTCAGATATTTTCAGCATTCAAGTCAAGGGTGCTTTGATTTGTTTTTAGGTTTCTATTCCCTACAATTGAGTTTCAGGTGGAATTTTCTTGAGTTGTCATTGTTTTTAGGGAGTTTTTTAGGTTTTGATTTGTTGATAGATTGTGTTGATGTTTGTTTATCTAGATGTTATTGTTTGTCAGATGTTCGCAAGATAAGGATCTAAGGGTGGATGGCAGAGATATTTAGCAGTGATATAGATCTTAATCTTGCTCACATCTAGGATAGGTATTCTTAGCCTATGTTGGATAGATTATGTTGATGTTTGTTTAGATGGTTGTTGTTGTTTATAAGATGCTCGCAAGATAAGGATCTAAGGGTGGAATGTTATGGCAGAGTTTTTGGCTTTATTTAGCAGTGATATAGATCATTAGTCTTGCTCGCATCTAGTATAGGTATTCTTAGCCTGTGTTGGCCCTTTTAAGCCCTTTTTTCCAGATCTAGAAGAGGATAGCTGCTTAATATGCCTTTATTCTTGATTTTAACCTGTCTATTGCCTATTGGCTTTGACATATTAGACACTTTGGTATGGTTTATGTAGGTATTCTGACAGAGCTAAGGAGCATTTCACCCCTTTTCAGGCCTACAGGCCTAAAGCTAGAGAGACTCCATCTTGATGGAAGCAGAGAGGCTTTTTAGGGCAAAGGCAATGTTTATAGTTATAACTGTTGTCCGCCCTAAGCGGACCGGAGAGAACCGGCCAGAGCTGAATCTAATCAGGAATTGTTCCCGGGCTCAGGTCTCTAGACGAAACAAGCAGACTGTGCCACTGTGGGAGCGTCTAGCGCAAGGAGCCTGGTGCATGGGATTGGTGGGAAGAAGCTGCTGGCTGGAACTTTCCATGAGGAAACAGCATTCTATATTTGTGAAGTGCAGAGGCGGAGTTAGTCAGTCAAGCAGAGGGGAGTCAAGCAGGAAGGAGTCGAGGAGAGAGTCAGCCAGAGAGTCCAGCAGAGAGGCGAGCAGTGGAGTGGAGTTGGCAGAGAGAGAGAGAGGGTTCAATCTGGAGAAGAGCTGAGTTGAATAGTGAGCTGGAACTGAAGGAAGCAGTCAGAAGCAGTTGCTTATCAGGAGGAGGTGTGAATAGCTGGAGTCTGAAGTAATGCCTTTTAGAAGAGATAGAGGAGAGCTCGTGGATTAACCTATGGGAGCAGATGGAATTGGACATTGGCGCAGAGACAGAGTGAATAAGATAGTGGAATGAACGGTGATCAGAGCGGCAGGAACCATTAAGATTGAAGACGGAAGGTGGAGAGACAGTTCGTGTGGGGGAGAGGAGTCCAGAGACAGAGTGATCAGCGCAGAGGTGTACCCAAGAGTGCAGGAGAGAGAGAGAGCCTGAGATGAGCCAAGGCACAGACGAGAGAGGAACCCAGATGACAGCTAGAACAAGACTTCACACTAATCAGGTGATATTGTTTTCATCACATTAGCTACATTTACACTTTATGCCTAATCTTTTCCCTTTTAGCGGAGTGTTCCTGTTATGTGTAATCCTTCTCTTTCAAGTGGTGTGTTCTACCTATAGCCTTTGTTAGATTTGTATAAATGTTTATATTACTATAATAAACGATCCCCAGTTTATAATAAACTGGTGTGTAGCACCTATTCTTGTTCACTGAAGGTAAATATAGCTTCTAGGTGTTTGCTAGGCACGTGAATGGATGAGTAATCCCAATCAGGTAAGTGGTGATCACATAAATAGGGAGTGAGTGGACCTTTGATGCCAAGAGCAGGTAATACACTATAATCTGGAACCATATTCAAAGTTATTATTGTAGTTTCATCCCGAGTAGACAGCTGAGATAATATCCCAATATATATATATATATGTATAGGTGTTCATAGGAATGTGGTCGTCGTTGATATGCGGCGTTAATGAGAGCACTGGGGGGTCGAACCAGTGTGGATACCCACAGGATTGTGGCTTGAATAAGTGAGAACGCCAGGAAGGATACTGGCGCGTAGTTTCGCAGGATCGCGAACAATTTGGAAAAGGGAGCATTGGGTTCTGCAGGCCCGTGTGTAGACGCACCAGATTGTGTGTCAGATCTGCCCTAGGGTAGAACGGTCTGGGTCAGGGTGGCCGCGAGACCAACTGATGTGAATAAGTGTGGTGTAGGGTATGGATATCCCTAGTAATCAGTGAGTATTCTTAGTATCCCTATAGATTTAGTGGTGTTCTTAATAATATGAGCTTGTATATTGCGAGTTCCCCATCCTCAGGTAGGTACCAGGTGCCTGGATATAGGTGGTCCTGGGGACGGAAGGTGAGTACGTTCTGGCTGGGTTGGAGGGGCCCCTGGGGGCTGATCCCACCTACTCAGAAAATCCAGCCATTACATATACATATGCTGATATGGAACAAGGATGCCCCCAAATTCGGAACAGATATGGATGATACTGTTTTGTCTTTTATTGAAGAGTATGCCACATGTGCTATACCCAACAGCACAGAAGAAAAGAACTTAAGACAACAAGTCTCACGATTCCAAAGCCATCGTTGTGGAAAATACTGTCGACGAAAGTACAAGGAAAAGTTTTATACCAAATGTCGTTTTGGTTTTCCACGTCCTGTAATATCCAAAGGAAGAGTAAACAGATTTATGTCAGCTTTGCGACATACGATCACAAGAAAGTCTCAAAAAAATATCTATTATTTGAGAAGAAGCGAAGATTCAAAATACGTAAATGATTACAATTCGGTTATTCTGTCAATGTGAAATGCTAATATGGATATTCAGTACGTTGCGGACAATTCCATTGCGGTTGCTCGGTATGTAACATCCTACATTACAAAATCAGAAAAGAAGGAACTGAAAGAAATGTGGGAAGAGATTTTCCACGAGAAGAGTCTAAGTAAGAAATTATACAGTTTCAGTTTGAAGATGTTATCTCATTGAGAAATAGGGGTGTATGAATGCCCAGATCGGTTATGATCTACAAGTCTATACTCAAAATATAGAAGAATTATTTGGGTATGTCTAGGTCTTGCTGCAACGCGATATCGGGTACCTAAATCGGTTTAAGAAAACGAATATTTAGCAGAAAAAGATCTGGAAAGTACAAATATTGTGAAAACAAATATGTTGGACACATATTATCCAAATAGAAGTCATCATCTTGAGAACATATATCTCTGTGAAGTGCTGCAAAACTACACTTTTAAACGGAATACTACAGAAAACATCAATGAAGGAAAACATGCAGTTATTGGTTCCGAAGTATGTTTGGTGAAACAAAGGAAAGGAAATTAGATTAATCACAGAAAACTGAGTTGCAACACTCTTGATAAAAGGGAATTTTACTATTTAGTACTTTTACAACTGTTCAAACCGCGGCGTTCAGAATTGGAATTACTTGGAGATTTTGAGAGTTATGAAGATTCCTTCAATGCTTGTAAAGATACCATAGAATGTACTGTTTTTGCAAATTGTGTGAAAATGTTGAACGATTAAATTGATCAAGAAGCTACTATTGCAGCTGAGATTGCTAGAGACAGTTCTCAAGACAGTCAAAGTTCTGCTCCTCAGAGTCAAGATCCACTAGGACAACCAATCGTTGAAAATGAAGCAGCAATCGCCATGAATGAGGTGGAAACACCAATGCATCAAGCTTGAGAAGATGTAATGGACTTAGGAAACTTGATACAGCAACTAAATGTTGAACAGAAAGAAATATATCAGAAAGTGAGACAACAAATTGATCATGGATTTCTTCATGAAAAGAAGGAATGGACATGCACATCATTTCAACCTATCCAAATGTATGTGAGTGGTCAAGCTGGAACAGGAAAAAGTTTCTTAATTAAAGCATTAACCATTTATCTGCAGAAAACAACTGATTCACATTTGTCTTGTGTTGTAACTGCTCCAACTGGGTTGGCAGCACGAAATATTAAGGGAATTACATTGCATCGTTTACCTATGCTACCTGTGGATCATGAAAATAAATTGGAATTTCACAAGCTAGCTTGAGAATCTTGTTATGAAGTTTCAAGAGTGGTAAAAAAATGAAACTTCTGATTATTGATGAGGTAAGCATGGTCTCAAACTTAATGCTTGCTTTTGTACATTTAAGAATGCAGCAAATTCTTAAAACAGAGTACAATGTCTTATTTGGAGGAAAACATGTCATAGTTTTTGGAGATCTACTGCAACTTACTCCCGTAAAAGGACAACCAGTATTTAAAACACTTGCGCATTAAGACACCAGAAAGTCTTTGGGTAGTGTTGGAAACGTTAATATTTGGTCATATTCTGAATACAAAGAACTCATTACAAATATGCAACAGGCAAATGATGCTGACTATGAAACTATTCTTCTAGATACAAGAATTGGAGTACTGACAGAACATGGCAAACAAGCTTTGCAAAGTTGATTACTTTGTAATTTGTTTCCAAATTAAAATATAGTTCCTGAAAAGATATATATGAAAATTGCAGAAAATAAATCTATAATCTGTCTAATGCCAACAGTGCGCAAGTGTTCTATATTCAATGAACAACTTTTGAAGCTAGAAAATGAAGAAATAATAAAAATGGAAGCCATTGATAAAATAGAGCATGAAGGAATCACTATTATTTTGACAGAAAGATTTAAAACAAAATTGGATTCTTTAGAAAACTCAATATCTAAAACTGCTGGTTTAGAAAAGAATCTATATGCATGTATAAACTGTCGGGTTATTTTAAGGCGTAATTTGGATGTAGAAAAAGGGTTAGTTAATGGAGCAATTGGTAAAGTTGTGGATTTTGTTAATTATCAGAAGATGGAATTCAATTTAAAAAAATTAAGTTTGATCAATTGAAGAAGTAAAACAAATTGGTTGTTGTCCGGTTCGTTTTTTGCTAGTTAAAGATTTATATGTCCGTAGAAAACAGTTTTCACTTTCTCTGGCATATGTGGTGACTATTCATAAATCTCAAGGTTTAAGTGTAGACAGTGCTTTGGTGAACATTGGAAGTACCGTTTTTAAAGAGGTTATGGCATATGTTGCTTTGTCCAGAGTCAGAACTTTATCTGGTTTGTTTTTGATGACTCAAAGGTTACTGCAGATGCAAACTGTGTAAAAGAGTATAATAGGTTAAGAAGAATGTATGCTCCTCATTTAGGTCAATATCCTGTATTTGAAAAGCGTGTGGTAGGTCGAAAAATAAGGTCTGAGAATATATGTAGTGAAGTTATAGAGAAAGAAAAAACAAGATAATGTTGTGATTGCAAGCAAAAAGAAAAAGGACACTATTGAAGAGATTGTTGGTTATCAGTTTGAAAATAGTTCAGGTATCAACTGCTATGCTAATGTAGTGGTCAATGTTGTTTTTTTCTGGAAAGTTTGCAACAGCAAATTATGGGGAATCAGGAAAAAATATTTTGTTCCTTGTTGCATCCTGTTTATGAAAAATTGATAACTGATAAAAGTAAAATGCCAAGATTTTCTGATATTCGTAATCTATTGGATATATGTTGTGGTTCTACACAATTTACGCACAATATCCAACAAGATGCACAGGAATTTCTAATGTATATGTTTAACATATTGGAACATGAAGGCATAGAAATTAAAAATCTTTTTGGCCTTTGTTATAAATGGGAACATCAATGTGAAAATTGTATGTTTACATGTAGCACTACCATAGACACAGAAAGATTTATATATTTGATATTACCGGACTGCAAATCAGTGTTTTTCAACAAACTAGTTAAAGCAGCAAATCAAAACATGGAGTATAGCCAATGCAAATAAGAAATGTTATCAATCAATCAATCAATCATGGGCATTTGTAGAGCGCGCTACTCACCAGGAGGGGTCTCAAGGCGCTATCAACATTATTTATACGAAGATATGGACAATATATAATTTTAATGATGCAACGTTGTACAGCTGATGGAAGAAAATTGGAAACTTTAATGAAACATTTTGTAGCAAGTCAAATATCAATATCAGGAAGAACTTTTGTAGCAGCAGCAATAATTTTCCATGAAGGGTCCTTCTACAACATCTGGACATTACACTGCCTATTTAAAATGCAATAAAGAATGGACATATTTTAATGATGCTTAGTTGGTTTTTAAACAACGTTTGTCTGGCGAATTACCAAATTCATACTCATATTTTTAAAGCCAAAGTTTTAGGAACATAATTCGGCCTCTGAGGAATTTATTAATATGTATTAAAACGATAACTATTGGACAATTTCAATATAAAGGATTTCAGGAATACCGTTTGGCCTAAAGGAAAGGTATACATTTGAATTAAGGACTTTTCCTTGCACATTCTCACAGCATATACTTTTTATTTACAGTGTATGAAAATTAAAAATAATTGATTATTATTAGGGCTCCCGGTTTTCCGTTTTTGCGGATTTTTACATATAAATACAGACGGAAAACAAGTTTTCCTTTATCTGTATTTATATATAAAAAACGGGAAAATACTAGTGTATTTTGCTGTGCTGCCGTCTGGTGTCTCACCTTCCTTAGAGGGTTAAGAGGTGACAGCTTCCACAGCTTCCCGTGTGCACACAGAGCTGCCAGCCGCACCCAAGTACTTCACAGGTCTTTGAAAGACCATTTATTTGTTAATGAGGCTGCTTTGTTATTTCACCCCTTTTAGAGCCCCTGCCAGAGTCAGATTAGGACGGACTTCATAGATTGCTATGTAAATAAGAGTGACATTTCAACTACCATGAGTGATACTTTCACAAGCAAAATAAAGCAACGCATAATAGGGAGACAGGATATAAGTATCAGAATTTACATCCATTTAAGCAACTACAAAAAGCAGCAGAGCATGAGAAATTGAAGGGCACTTCCCTTGTAACCTCGAACAGAAGTTTTCAAATACATTT
Organism: Lissotriton vulgaris; assembly: GCF_964263255.1. Classification (NCBI taxonomy): domain Eukaryota; kingdom Metazoa; phylum Chordata; class Amphibia; order Caudata; family Salamandridae; genus Lissotriton; species Lissotriton vulgaris. Next base: position 2,122,023,334 of record NC_141687.1, on the reverse strand, counting down.
TCCACATTGCTTTGCAGAGACCTCTAACCTGTCCCCATAGCCATTGATCAACATCGACATCGCAGTTTCATAACGAGCCCAAAAGAACTGTCTAACTGTGAAAACAGTTTATGAATTGCAACGTTTAGTCAACCATACACTGTCAGCTAAAATAATTCACCATCATCCTGTGCATTAGACAACCTTGTGTCTACCTTTCTGTTTTAAAAATATTATGATGTGATGTTCATTTTATTTATAAATCGCACGTGTGCGGAAGCTTAAAGGCGCTGCAGCTGAACAGGCCGAAACAAAAAACGTTTTTTTGTTGCTTTTTCTTTTTCTTTAGTTTTGGGAAGTTTCCTGCTTTTCAGCAATGCAGGATCAGAGCGGTGGCAAAGGGATGAGTATTGCAGAGCTTGGAACCGATATTAAACATTTTAGTTATTTTACCTAGGTGACATTCATGGCTGGCCGCACAATGCAGCAAAGATAACACAACCTCATTGAGCTCTAAACAACGCCTCCAAAAATCACACTAACACCTTACAAATAAGATTGGGTGTCACACAGAACATTTTGCCCTGTCAAAGGTTTTTAATGGATTCTAACAATGTCAGGATGGAGCTGAACAAGACTGTCTGCAACCAGAGCGGAGCGCGACTCTGGGAGACTCTGCTGCTCTGTGGGGGCCTAAAAAGAGGTGAAATACAAAAGCCCCATTAACATGCAAATGGTCTTTTAAAGACCTGTGAAGTGCTCGGGGAGGCTGTGTGTGCGTGCCCGGGAAGCAGCCTGGGCTGACACACAGGCAGGGTGAGATGACAGAGGGAGGTAGAGGGAGGGAGGGGAGTGAGGGAAGGGGAGTGGGGGAAGGAGTGAGGCAAGGTGAGGGAGGGAGTGAGAGAAGGGGAGTGACGGAGGGAGTGAGGGAAGGGGAGTGAGAGAATGAGGGAAGGGAAGTGAGGGGAGGGGAGGGAGAGAAGGGGAGTGAGGGAAGGGGAGTGAGTGAGGGAAGGGGAGTGAGAGAATGAGGGATGGGTAGTGAGGGGAGGGGAGGGAGAGAAGGGGAGTGAGGGAAGGGGAGTGAGGGAAGCTTACAGAAGTGGGTACTTACTTGGGCCGGGGCCGGAAGCAGAGTCCCAACTTGGAGTTTGGTGAGAACGGCTCCATTAATTACTAAAGCAGCGTCTGCAGGCTCATGAATTCAGCCACGAGCCACCGCAGGCTACCATAATTCGGGGGTTTGTCAAGGCGTATCAGTGATAGGATCCCTCTAGGCTTGCGCCAGTCCAGTGATTAGTCCCAGGCGCAGCAGAGCCGTCCAGTGACACACAGACCCAGGGCTAATGAACGCGTGCTGGGTCTGCATCAATCTCAACGGATGCTGTGGTTATTCACTGAACACAGCTCTGCACGTTTGTATCATGGGAATTCAAGCCAATAGGCTTAAATCTTTTAAACAGGAACAAAGAGTGGGGGTTAAGTTCTACCCAACAGCAATCTTCCTTTCTCCCCAAGCAGGAATCTAATGACCCAACATGACCTGTGTCCTGCCTGCCTCCAGGCCTTCGACAGAGATCACAGATTGGGGCTTATTTACAAGATGCTTGCGTTGCATTGTCAATTTAAATAAATGTGGAAAAATACTAGCTGTAGCGTCATCTTTTGCTTGTGGCAAAAATAAATGTGGATAAATACAGAAAAAATGCCCGAAAAATAAATATGGATAAATACAGACAGAAATGGCAAAAAAATAAATACCATAAAACCGGGAGCCCTAATTATTATATTATTATTTCAGTTCTTTCACAGTCAAGTAAGAAATTTCTCTTCGAAGAAAGCATTATATATATGTGTGATTTGTATTATATGGTTTGTTATTGAGGATGTAGTTTCTGTGGAATGTTCAGAAACAGTTGGGGCTATGTTGCATGTAGTTTTTTTTTAAACAATCGTATTGATTGTTTTATTTTACTCGCTGTTATGTGATGAGTAAGATTGAAATTACTGTTTCTGGTGAAATTAAATATCAGCAAAAAAGGCAACAAAAATAATTTATAAAATGTTAAAATTATGATGTGTTGTAAAAAATATATTATATATAACTGTATTTTTTCTTCTCTTTCACAGATCCTAATTCTAAAATATTTAATTTTCAGAAAATTAAATAAAAAACAACTGGAAAAAATGTGTAGCGTTTTTTATTTCTTTTACTGTGAAAGTAAGTTTAACTAAGTATTAACATGCACAATGGCCTGTGTTTGCACACAGGTGAAGAAAGAGGAGATGGATGGAGTAGATATGTGCGGAAACATCCTCTGTGGGCGTTTTAAGTTAAGGGATAAAGTGAACATGAATACTGAGTGTCCCTGGGGGCCAACTAACCCACCAGATATGTGTAGAAAGTGTCAGACAGTTGCACTGCAAAGAGGTATAAAATGGGACATGTTTCAGAGCACCTCTCTGCAACGCAGCTGTATGGTGTTCAATAGAGAGACATGGTGGGCTAGTAGGGCCCAGGGACTTTCAGGATTAAAAGCGACTAAATTCCTAAATATATTCTTATTGTAACAGTCTGCTAATACCTAGGCACTTATGGGGCAAATTTTGAAGCATCCTGTGCCAACAATATGTGACTTTTTGTAACATAGCACATGACACTCTTTCATATTTACAAAGAGAGGTAAAGGCACTCTATGTTCCTTTTCTTCTCCATGTAAATACGACCTCATCATACACATCACTTTGCGTTGAAAGGGCATTCTATAGGTGTTGCTGTGCATGTTAGCAAGACAAATCTCCAGATTTATCAGAAATAATATATCTGGACATGTGTGTGAATGCTGCAACATCCACCAATTAGTGTAGCAAGGCACAACAAGGAGAATTATTTTCATTTCTCCTCATTTTGTCTCATTCAAGATGTGCTACAATGCACAGCATACGTTGAAGGAGCATAATGCCTTAACTGATTGTTTTTTGTGCAGGAAGATGTGTGTTCCTGCACAAAAACAAACTCAACATGAACCAGATATCCTTGCGCCATGGTGCAAGGGTGCCTGTGCCACCCCATAGCTGCAGATTAAGCACCAGTGCAGAGTGAAGCACAGACTTGCAAGATATTTATGTACATATGTTGCATCCCTTTGCTTCAAAGTACCACAGTAGACTGCAGTTAAAGAACTTACAGTGTCATACTGCAGCACTTCCTTATAGTTCTCACCATACAGTACTAATGCATTCTTTCAGTCAATTATGCACTACACATACATTCATCTAAACATTCATATACTATCATACAAATATAGCTCTTTTTTAACCAGAGAAGTTAGTTCTGAAAAAAACTCTTATTTTTTAAATTTGTTTGTGGTTTTCTGAACAATTTGTTGATTTTTTGGGGGGGTTTTCAAAAGGAAAAAAAGAGAACTGGAAGAACAAAACAATGAACTTCAGGGGAAAAAAACCTCTAGCACCGATGGTTCTCTATTGCTCTGCAAAAAAAATCCACAGACTGCTCTCCATAACAGAGCAATCTGTTGCACTTAATGCTGTGTATTTTTGCTTGGGCGAATTATGGACGTATGTCTGGTTGTTGTGTATGGTGACGTCCCATATGTAGTAGGTACCGCAGGTGGTGGATTCTTCAGTAGTCTTCTGCACTCCTTGTGCGCCAGTTTGACAGGGTGCAAATTCTTCAGATGTTTGAACACACTTGCAGTCCCGCAAGAGTACTTCTTGGTTGGATCACTACGTGAGAGCACTCTTTTGCAGATCTTGCAAGTTACTTTTGTTGCATTTACTTTTTTTAGTCCCTCAGGAAAAGTTAAAAATTTCTACACAACAGATGTATACCTTTCATGGCGAGGAGGTTCAGACACAAATCCATCATCTGATGACTGTTTAGACTCAGATGATGGCTGCTGTCCTGAAGCCATTGTTTTGCAAAAAAAAAAGCAATACAAGGTGTGCTATCAACAAAAAAAGGTTCTACTCAGTAGAGAGTTGTTCCTCCAAAGAAGGTCTAAGAAGAATAATTGAAATTGGTGGGGTCCTTCAATAGTTAGAATAGGAAGGGTTATGAACCAATCAAATCCTTCTTTTTCTGGTCACATGGGGTCCGCGTAGGGTGTGCACAGGCAGCACGCACCCAACGCGACTTCGCAAAATTGCATTTAAAAGTAATATAGGTTTATTAAAAGAAGTAAAAGAATATTATTTTTTATGATCTCAGATAATGGCTTGCCTTAATATTTATATTAAATACATATATATCTTTTTAGACATAAACAAATTCGCAGAAATTACGCACCCACTGCGCCGGACACGTATATGATGTCACGCGGAAATGCGCGACTTTTGCATAAAGTAATACGTATGTGTCGCGTATGCGCCAGAAGTCGCTTACCGGTCACATAATGATTGTGCAGGAAAATACGCACCCATCGCACACACTACGCGGAACATATACAACAATCCTAAAATGGTGGCTATGTTCTGCACAGTGATTCGAGAAAGGTACGCTTTGTGTGCGCGACTCCAAAAAAAAATAAAAAAAAAATAATAATAAAAATGAAGAAAATAATATATATTTTAAAAAATATAACATTTAAAAAAAGCAATATTAGAATTTCAATATTTTTAAAAACATTTTTTTCAATTTATATAAAAAATATGTAATGTAATTAAAAAAAATAATATCTGAAAATATATAGTTTTAAACATGTAGTAAATCAGTATCAAGAAAATGAATAAAACAATTATTACATTTAAAAATGGTCATTGAAAAAACCTTTGAAATTCACTGAAAAAAACATAGGTTTCAGACATGTTATAGTTTGGAAATAACATTTAAAAAACCTTTGAAATTCACTGAAAAAACCATAGGTTTCAGGCATGTTATAGTTAGGAATTAGCATTCAAAAAACCTTAGAAATTCATTGAAAAAAAACATAGGTTTTAGGGGTGTTATAGTTAGCTGGACATTTCACTCGTACAAAACCATTGAATTTCCTCCGTTATAGTTATAACCCGCGTGCCCGCAATCCACTGCTGATGTTGTCACATATTATATCATTCATGACTTCATGGCATGGTCAGTGTCATCACTGATGACATCTCAAATGACATCACTGATGACATCACTCATCATACACATCTAAACACTTACCTATAAATTCACTCATGGATGCTTAGAAAGATCAATAGAACACTATTAAATATACGTATACACCTAAATTGATATTACACACCAGTACACATCCTATTCACTTATGCAGTTGTCCTACTCACTTATGCAAACAATTGATCATACTTACATTTACTCAGCTACACACTTATACAAACACCACTTTATTTATTCATATAGATAGTAACTCATACTTAGTGTGTTATAAATGCAATATTACAAGTATACAGTTTTCCATACAGTCACTCAGACAATCACTGAGTGTTATGTATACTTATTTATATACAACTGTCACATGCACTGCCTTTTATATTTCTATTTTGTTGGACATGTATCATTGAGAAATATATGTACTCATCAACACACCCATAAAGAGATTAACTCACCCAAACTGTTTTCACATGCACTATTAACCTCATATATATCTACTACATCAACTATTTACACATATTTGGACAGCCACACACCTCCCAGCCAACCACATACACATTCATTCTCTCATACAAATACTTACTTAACTGATTAAAAACGAATATAGAGTTTCTCATAACTAGTAACCAACGTATGCAGTAGTTTACACAACAAAAGACAGAGTGATACAGATATTCACACAGTTAAATCACTATCCCATTTATTTAGTGAGACTTTAAATTAGTCACTTAGTTAGTCAATCACAGTGCTACTAAATCCTACAGATTCATATATATATAATACTTATTTAAATGGGAAGCAAACCACATTCACTGGATGATGTCATCAGTGATGTGACTGACCATGTCATGAATGATGTAATATGTGACATCATCAGCAGTGAATTGCGCGCGCGCAAGTAACTAACTATAACGGAGGAATTTCAATGGTTTTATACGAGTGAAATGTCCAGCTAACTATAACACCCCTTCAGTGAATTTCTAAGGTTTTTTAAATGCTAATTCCTAACTAAAACATGTCTGAAACCTATGGTTATTCAGTGAATTTGAAAGATTTTTTAAATGCTAATTCCCAACTATAACATGTCTGAAACCTATGTTTTTTCAATGAATATAGATATAGATATTACCTACTGGCAGTCGCCAGTAGGTAGTTATAGTTGGGACCAGGTTTCCATAGGAAGAGCATTTTTTGTTTTGCTTATAACTTTGGAGTAGTTTGATGAATCTTCATGTAATTTTCCAAACTAATTATTTGTTCAGATCAGCTCCTATGGTGAAAGTTTGGGAGTGATTTGTCAAGCGGGGGGCGAGATAAAAGGGGGTCCCAAAACGTGTTTTCTCCATGTTAAATTTCCATAGGAAACTTTAGACAAGGCTATAGGTTGAACGGGTGAATGGAATTACCCTAAATTTGGCAGGGAGAAGGGTCTTGGTCTAGAAAGCACGATTTTGTTTATTTGGTGTAAATTTGTTTAGTAGTTTTGGAGAAATATCTAAATTTACAGATATCAATATTTGGAAATTCTGCCATCTGATTGGCTGGGGCGTTACAAGCACAAGCTTGCTGCTTATTGGCTGGGAGCAGTGTGAGCGGTTGCAATTAGGAAGTGTTGGCTAATATTTTGTGATTCCATTGAAGCAAGAATCGGGAAAAAAGGGCGAAAAGAGTAGGAAACAGGAGGATAGGAGCACTGTGGGGGAGTGCGAAGTCATAGCTACCGATCTGAAAGTCGGTGTTGCTCAGAGTGACATGGTGCTGAGATGAGATGCTGCTACACTCGGGTATGGTCTGAAGACTCTTGGATTATACACTGAGCCCATTGCTGTAAAGTGATGTGCTCTGGGCGATGTAGCATGCCTGTGGAAGTAGTGTTAGTTTGCGTTTATACAATACAGGGAGTGGGAAGGGAACTTCTCACCCCTACCGGTCTCAAGACTCGTGGATGAAAGCATGAGCTCACTGCTGTAAAGTCATGTGCTTTGTGTAGTATTCCAGTGTAAGTCATAGTAGAATGTTAGTATGTAATGTTAGAATGTAGGGCGTTCATGAGGGGAACCTTGGGGAGTTTGTACATGGTGCTGGAGAAGACGGTTGCCTTGCTGCCTGCTCTATTGGTGGCTGTTTAAGCTGTCTTGATTTCTTGCAATAAATGTACTTATCGGATCCACTGCTGTCTTCCTCTTAAGTACATAAATTTGGCGACAAGCGGGAGAAGGTAAAAAGAAGGCAGCACTCACCAATATTTCGAGCTTGCTTGCATTGTGCTGAAGATCCGTTTTCTTCGTGAAGCTGTTTTTATTCATCTCAGGGTCGTCGGCTCATTGAACTATGTCATCCGACCTCTGGTAGGATTCATATTTTTAGATTTTGGGCTTCCTTTTCAGTACACTCTTGTTGCTGTACTACACGTGTGCAAGTAGTGTTAGTATGCATTTATACTAATTCTGTAGTTATGCAGTAACCAATGCATCATGGTCCTATGGAGTGTCAACTCCGAGGCGCAGCTCATACAATGTCCCGGGGTGTGCATCTGCGGGACATTTATGTTTGCTATTACAGGGCGGGTGCATGGCTTCCACCCTGTGATACCAAATCCTTGTTTGTCTTGTTGAAGCGAGAGGAGGAAAACTTTGTATAGCTTTAATAGAGCGGATCTGAATGGTAAAAAATGAGAGAGAAAAATAAAATAAAGCGGGGTCTCACCCGTTCATTTCAATGAGCCCCCTGGTGGGTAATGTTCCGGGCCAATCCTATTATTATATTGTGTGGTCTCTGCAGGACTGGGGACCTTAATCTCACATGTAAATTAGGCGCGGGAGGACACAGAGACGTTTCGCAGGATAGGGGATTGCCACCTCCCGGGTATTGTTTACTAATTGTTTGTGGGGCTTCGAGGCCAACTGAAGGCTGGGGATCGCCACCCTCCGGGGCTTTACTTAAATATGCACGGTGTGCCTCGCCAGTCCCTGAAGCCACGGTGGTCCTAGGCAGTGCTTTATTGGTTCTGTAATCACACGATCAGTACTCATGGTGTTATAAAGTGATACACTCATAAAACCCTTGCAGTTGTAGAATTACCCAGGCTTCATTTATGTAATAGTCTGTTGGTTTATTTTTTTTAGGTGCACCGCAAAATTACAAATGTTTTCCCTCATAACCTCCTAGAAACTGACAATTTTCACAATAAACTACAGACAAGTGTTGTCAGAAAAAGAAGACGTATACACTCATTTATTGGTAAAAAAAATAACCTTTATTAAAACAACACAAATAATTGGAAATGCAACTTTATTACAACAAACAATAGTATAACATGAAATTAGTGGGTGGGACTCCTCCGGAAGCAGCGTACAAAACCTGCAAGACAAAAAAGAAACATAAGTATGTGTGCCATGCCAAAGAGAAAAAGAAAGGTAGTCAGAATGAAAGGAAGATAGTGAGAATGAGACAGAGAGGGAGAGGGTGGAAGGGAGAAGGGGAGGGAGAGTCAAAAGAACAGAGGGAGGAGGAGACAGAGCGTCAGCGTACTGCACTCAGCCATCACTGTTCACCTCCCGCCACTCGTGTGTCTGGGACGCTTGGGTCCATGAGGAAGAGTGGGGTACAGCAAGTCTTCAAAATGAAACAGATATGAATGAGGCCAGTGATTACGTTATTATCTATAGCAACATAGCTTGCCTGCACCTGTGCATGCCAGCCCCTTCCCTTCCCCCGCACTGTGCTCAATTGAAGCTTCTGCGCACCGAGGCTTCACTGCTCACCTGCCACCACCAGTGTGTCCAACAACGTCCCAGTGCAAGATCCAAGTCCGGGGTGCCTCTCAGGGTGGCACAGCAGGTCTCACATTGGGGACAGTGTCTTGATACCTCGATGGAAGTTGTCAGAATGCCCGGGGCATCAACACGGGGTGAGCACCTGCTCTGCCCATTTTGGCACAACCAATTCCGTTTCTGAAAAGGGAGAAAAAATATAATGGTGGAAACGTCTGGAGGTAAATGAAGATTTATTTGAAGCTTAATAGAGGACACCAGTTGAGTGCATACTTCCTTCTTGAAGTACGATCTACCAACTTTTAGTGGTAATCGTGGTTCGAAGAGGAGTTGGAGTGCACAGGAATACACAAGGTTAAATAATATGGTATGCTAACGTTCACAGACAAAGAAAGAGAGACGAATGCTAGAAGTATAATGTGCGCATGTAATGCAGTGGCATAAGCCTGTGTGCATGTACAATTAGTAATCAGCTCACTACCATGCCCTAAAAGCCAACGTCACGTGTCTGTAAGGCAGCGCCGGCCGCTGGTTCAGGCCTACAGTACGGTACAGCAGGTCCTTAAAATGAAACAGGGATGTGACTGAAAGAGGTCAGAGATCACATCATTATGCACAGCAACATTGGTTGTTCGCACCTGCGCACACAGGCTGATGCACCCCACCCCTCCCACAGCACTGTGCTCAACAAATGTCTGTAGGGCAGCACTGCCCGCTGGATCAGGCCTACAGTACGGTCCAGCAGGTCCTTAAAATGAGACAGAGAAGTGACTGAATGAGATCAGAGATCACATCATTACCCACGGCAACATCGCTTGTTCACACCTGTGCAGCCAAGCTGATGCACCCCACCCCGCACGCAGCACCGTGCTCAATTGCAGCTGTTGTGCACCCAGGCCCCGCTGCTCACCAGCTAGCATTGTTGTGTGTCCAAACACGACGGGCAGCAGTGTTCACAATTCAGATGCAGTGTTGATTGCAGGATGGTGTACACCCCATGGATGCCTTTCGAAACACGACGTCCAGTAGGGTTCACAATTCATATTCAGTGTTGATTGTCAGGATGGTGTACTCCTCATGGATCCCTTTTTTATTGCGCATTGTGATATGCGAGGTAGATGCGGCCATATCACCTTGAGGTAGTGTGGAAGAACTGGGACATGTGGCGTCGTCGTTATCCTATTTATAAGTGGGCTGGACTTGAGTACGCCAGGCTAGCGTAGGGGTGTGAATGATTGTTCCAGGGACCTGGGCGTTGTTCACTTCCTACCTGGCCAGGAGGTGTACTTGTATGTGTTTCTGTTGCTGTTTTGACGTTGCAGAATGCGCAAATTATATTAATGTAGCATGTACAGGGAGGGCGGCAACTATCCTAATGAGATGCTTTTCAAAAACATTGAATGGCCAACATCACATGTCGTTGTCAAGCTTGTGGATATGCGCAGACACATATGTCAATGGTGTGCGGTATTATGGAAGGTGTTGCTGTCGCGAAGTGCAATTATGTGAATGTGTTCGGAAGGAGGGAGGATCAGCAGTGAGGCTACAACATACATAGTGATAATGTTCAAGCAATGCATGTCAAACGTGAATCTGAAAGTCTAACATATGACATACTACTATACTGGTAAAGTCTGACAACAGAGCATACTGCAACACGGATCTACACTTTACTCTTTACTGTTTGTCACATGTGATCTAGGATGTGCACTCTGCCCTTGGCTGATCATACCCCTTCGAGCCACCAATACCCAGGCCGAAAGACAGCACAATAATGCGCGCACACACACACACACACACTCACTGGGGGCATGGTGTAACACACATTTGTTTTTTGATGTAACATTTGAGATGCATGGGCATCATACATGGAAGGCTAATGTACAGACCATGAATATTGATTAAGATGATCGTTGCATGTTGTGTGTACTATAAGATATGTGTACAGAACAAAAAACTTTTCAAAAAAGCTCTCTAAGCAGAAGGAGTGTGTCGCATCAAACGCTGTACAGAGAATGACTAAAATGGAAGGGGTCCTCCAACTGTTACAATGGGAAATGTTATGAACTAATCAAATGCTTTTTTTTTAAGGTCACATGGCAATCGAGCAACGAGGGCGGAAGGAGGCTGCAGCCGACAAGATTTTGAGAAAATATATTTATGATAATATAAGTTTATTACGGTTAGAAATATATAAATGTTTAAAATATTTTAGATTATCGCTTGCTCTCATAAACAGTTTAAAGTTATTTAGATTTAGTTTTGAGACATAAAAAAAAGAGGGAATGGAGTACTCGGTGCGACACTATATGTCTATGACATAACCCAGGGTCTGGCAGCGTGCACTCGTCGCATACGCAATGCACAGCGGGCACGACCCCATACGTATATGACGTAACGTGTGACTTGGTACTCCGTACCCGTAGGATACCAAAGTAGCAGCTGGCGTGACCTAATACGTATATCATGTTACGTGGGCCGTCGGATACAAAATGCGCATCATTTACGAGTTACGGATAGGATTCATGTGGTGATGGAGCTTGGTATACATTTGCTATGGGAGTGCAGTTTTCTCAAAAAAAGTTATACATATTATTGGGGGAATATTTAACCATTACTGAATTTTTAAAGTTAAAAAATAAGAAGTATAACAGAGTTCCAAAATATTAAAAAAAATAGAAAACATATAGGTTTTATTAACATTAAAATATGAAATTAACATTTAAAAAGCCTTCGGATTTAACTGAAAAACCATAGGTTTTACTGTCGTTATAGTTAGGAATTAGCATTAAAAAAAACCTTTGAAATTCACTAAAAAAAACATATGTTTCAGGGACGTTATAGTTAGTTGGACCTAAAACTCGTATAAAACCAGAGAAATTCTCCTGATATAGTTAGTTAATTGAGTTAACTAGCTCGTGCACCCGCACGGCAATGCACTGCTGATGATGTCACATATTACATCACTCATGACATGGTCAGTGACATCACTGATGACTGCTAATTCCTAACTATAACGTGTGTGAAACCTTTGTTTTTGTCAGTGAATATATATATATATATATATATATATATTTTTTTTTATATATTACCTACTGGCGGTCGCCAGTAGGTATATATAGTTAGGACCTAGTTTCCATAGGAAATCCCCAACATTCTATTGGGAATAACTTTGGTGCCGTTTGAGGAATCTGCGTGTAATTTTCCTTAAAATTGCTTCGCTCCGCTCCGCTCCTTCCCTGAAAGTTTCGGGGGGATTCGTCAAGCGGGGACCGAGAAAAAAGGGGGGGCCCAAAACGTGTTTTCCCCATGTCAATTTCCATAGGGACCTTTAGACACGGCTACAGCCCGAACGGCTGAACGGAATTACACCAAACTTGGCAAAATGGTAGGGACAGGTATGCAGTAGTGCCTTTTCTATATTTGGTGAAAATCCCTCCAGTAGTGGTTGAGAAAATTGAATTTGAGCAAATTATATATCTATATGCGCTCAACATTCTATTAGGAATAACTTTGGCGCAGACTGAGGAATCTGTGTGTAATTTTCCAGAATTTTGGCCAGCTCCACTCCGCTCCTTCCCTGAAAGCTTCGGGGGGATTTGTCAAGTGGGGGCCGAAAGGGGGGTCCCAAAACGTGTTTTGCCCATGTTAATTTCCATAGGGACCTTTAGATACGGCTACAGCCCGAACGGCTGAATGGAATTACACCAAATTTGGCAAAATGGTAGGGCCTGGTATGCAGATGTGCCTTTGTTTGATGAAAATCCCTCCAGTAGTTCTTGATAAAATTGAATTTGAAATTTTTCAAATGACATTTTCTATGGGACCTTTAGACACGGCTACAGCTCGAACGGCTGAACGGAATTACACCAAACTTGGCAAAATGGTAAGAACAGGTATGCAGTAGTGCCTTTTCTATATTTGGTGAAAATCCCTCCAGTAGTTGTTGAGAAAATGGAATTTGAGCAAATTATATATCTGTATGCGCTCACCGTACGCGCACAGTACGCGTTCGGTAAGCGTACCGTACGCGTACGTGCGCGTACCCTTACGTGCGCGAGCGAGTTTCTGATTGGCTGGCAGTCGACTGACAACATTCCAAACTGTCCAAACCAGGAAGTGTTGGCAACCATCTTGTTTTTCAGGAGAACGGAGGCTAAGAGAGCCCAAAACAAGAATGGAAAACACGAAAAGGAGGCAGGGTAGAGACCCCCCAACCCTCTAGCCCTTCTGAGGGGGTCCCAAAAGGACCCCACGGGCAAAAAAACCCCCAAAAAACAACAACAAAATCAAAAAAAATCGCAGGGTACGCGCACCGTACCCCGCGATTTAAAAAAAAAAACACATTTTTTTGCACTTTGAGATGTCATCAGTGATGTCATCAGTGATGTCACTGACCATGTCATGAATGATGTAATATGTGACATCATCAGCAGTGGATTGCGGGTGTGCGAAATCTAGTTAGTACAACTAACTATATAGGAGCAATTTCAATGGTTTTTTAAATGCTAATTCCTAACTATATAAGGCCTGAAACCTATGGTTTTTAAAGTTATATATATATTCACTGAAAAAAACATAGGTTTCACACATGTTATAGTAAGGAATTAGCATTTAAAAAATCTTAGATATTCACTAAAAAACTATAGGTTTCACACTTGTTATAGTTAGCTGGACATTTCACTCATACAAAACCATTGAAATTCCCCCGTTATAGTTGGTACTAAATTAGTTATACAATCAATTTTACACAAACAAAATCATCCATTTAGACACTTACATACCCATTTATTCTTCCATCGACCTTGCGATACACATATTTAAAACATATTTAAATTTCAGATAAAAACATTCACTTGATGTCATCAGTGATGTCATTTGAGATGTCATCAGTGATGTCATGAGTGATGTCACTGACCATGTCATGAGTGATGTAATATGTGACGTCATCAGCAGTGCATTGCGGGCTCGCAAGTTATAGTTAGCTGAACTAACTATAACGGGGGAATTTTCAATGGTTTTGTATGAGAGAAATGTCCAGCTAACTATAACATGGGTGAAATCATGGTTTTTTCAGTGAATTTCTAAGGTTTTTTAAATGCTAATTCCTAACTATAACGTGGCTGAAACCTATGGTTTTTTCAGTGGATATATATATGCACTGGAAAACTAAACACCCACTTCCTTTACAAAGAAATGGAAAGTTTGCATCTCCGCAACCTCTCTAATTTTTCACCTTAGTCTTCCACTCAATCAACACAACAACCACAAATACACGCACCAACTTGCTACCATTCTTGCCTAAGCTTATCAATTATTCTTCTTTAATTCAAATTCAAAGTGCAGTCCCTTTATTCAGCATTCTTGGTAACTACTACCCGTGAATAGCAGTGGATAATTTGCACACTTCTGTCCTTTCTTGCGTCTTTTCTACCACACACTGTGGCAGGTTTACAAGCCCCTTGCGCCACTTTTGCCTCATTTTTCTCACGACCTTGTAAATCTGCCCAACTGTGTGTACTTTATGCACTAGCTTTCTTCCTTAGTTGTTGTACTAGTTTCTCTTGCTCACTGCGGAATCCAACACCCTATCTGTGTAATGACCTGGAAATATAAAGATCCACTTCACTGACAATGCAGTGGGTAGTTTGCATCTCTCCAACCTTTCTTATTTTTCACGTTTTTCATCTTCCACTCAATCTACACATCATCCACACATACACACATCTAATTGCTGCATTCCTTAGCTGTGATTATCAACTATTCTTCTATGTTATATTCATATTCAAAGTGCAAGCCCTTTATCGAGCCTTTTTGTTGAAACTACTGTTCCAGGAATTACACAGAACTGTGCATAAAGACTTAGGACCTCAGTCAATTACAGAGTACCAAAACCCACCTTACTACACAAACCCCCTACCAAACTAGCAATCAGTGACTCATTGGTTCTTTGCCCTAGAGCAAAAACACCAATGACCAGTCAACCCAGAACATGCGACTTAGATTACATGAAGTGTATAATAAAAACACTCTTTCAATATACTCTTACAGCAGTCAAATACAAGATGTAAATAAAGACACGTGCAACTTTTAAATGTTTACTTCTAACGCCATAATCTCATCCACAGTACCTTAGAAAATACAACCAAACATTATCAGAAACAAGGTTGTCAGCATTGTTACTATTCTATGAAATACAAACAGGAAAAGCATCCTATAATGCTAAAGGTAAACACATTTAAAATATACCTACATTTCACCCTCCCTACCTAGCAGATTAGTTTATAACTACAGAAGGTCTCATAGGATTACATGGGCAGACCCATACCTCTGGTACTCAGCAGTATTGGATCACATTGAGTTCTGCACAAACTGTCAGGATACAAATGTTCTCCAACTGTGTGTAACTTTGCCTCCACAATGGATTATGAAACGCGCAAGTATCAGAGGTGGCCACAGCTCCATATGTATTATGGCTCGAATGTGCGAGGATCATTCTGAATAACAGACACAGTATTCAAGATAACCTTGATGTTCCGTGCTCTCACTATACACACAAAACTAGCGAGTCAGTTTACAAATCTAGCATACCAAATTATTCTCATATACAGCAAAATACTCAGCCTTCTCTAAAAAATATCATAAGTATGTGTTGTGTGCAAAGCAGAGCAGGAAACAAAAATAGCGTGTAAGCTTCTAATAAACCCATACTAACTTAACAGGGTGTGAGTGCAACGCTCAGCCCCATGGCACCCTTTCTTGATCAAAGCACGTGATATAAACGTGGGCGAATTAGGAACGCAGAGTCCAAGCCTAAAAAGCAGAGTCAAGTTACATTTCCAAAAAAAAGTTATTCGCTCTTTGATAGAAAGCAGTAACTAAATAATAAAGAATACGTAGAAAAATTAAAGAGTCTTAATCCAACAGCGTGTAAGCACAGTATGTAGCAACAGCCTCCAAGAGGAAGTCCTTGTTCTCATCTGAAAACATTTCAGCCATCCAATTCAATAGTGGGAAGGAACATACATGTTCCTCTACAACCGGAGCCTCTATCACCATCGGAGGAAAACTCGGGTCATCTTCCATGTAACTGCGTGACAAGAACTCAAGCGCCGTTGCAAAAACATTCCAATGTCCCATTATTCCATGTGTCGCTGCTAAAGCCATAATCCCGCCGCCAGAACAGAGCAAGTCATGAACCACTAAGGGGCTCATCAACTGGTCATAATCCACGTTGTGAGACACCGTACTGCAGAGACACAAATCCAGGGCCCAGTCGAAATCGCAGCTCAGGCAATGGAACACAGGTTGAACACATGTGAAAAAGGAGAATCGAAACGATAATCCATAAACTGCCCTCAACGTTGCAAGAGGCAGCGCTCCATAGTAACTAAGCATTGGGTTGCGGAGCAGCAATAGGCGAGACATATTATCGTCTGTTGCAGGATGTGCATCCATATTTATGTAAACAAATTAATAAAAGCACACCGGGAACTAATGCGAGTACTGAGCGCAATCCACCAAAGATGCTGTAAAAAATCAAATGAAAAAATCGCAAAAAGACACCAAAAATACTTTCTACAGAAGTCACAAGGTCACTGCTTCTAACTTTAAAAAATAAGGTAACCAGGTAGTCAAGGAATCATGAAAGA
This sequence comes from Lissotriton vulgaris, assembly GCF_964263255.1. Classification (NCBI taxonomy): domain Eukaryota; kingdom Metazoa; phylum Chordata; class Amphibia; order Caudata; family Salamandridae; genus Lissotriton; species Lissotriton vulgaris. The sequence goes on along the minus strand of NC_141687.1, from coordinate 2,122,006,811 downwards.
TACTCTAAGTTAACTCCCCAAAATTCAGGAGCACGTCTGTATTTAATAAATTATGCACTTCTGTGCGGGTGTTTGCTACATAAAGGACAAATGTTTCGGTACCAGATATAAGAGCGACCTCTTTTTGAGAAAATAGGGCTCCTATACAACTCATTTGGTTGACTCTGCTTTCAAGGTCAAAATCGACCGCCAGATGGAAACATCCAGCTTCCCATGCAGAGGAGTTAACACAACTTTTTTTTAATCAAACCACACGCTCAGTTACTGTAATCATGTAAGCGATGCCTGCTAACATTGAACAACAATCTCCATTACTTCAAAGTAAATAACTCCCGTTTCCAGTAAACGGAACGATGTTATGATAGCAGGTGTCGGACTACCTTTCAAAACTCAGTCCAAATCCGGCACATCTTGTATACAAGAGCTATGTGTCTACAAATTAAGGAGTGATGTAGTACTATTGTGCAATCCTCGCTATTCACGTAGACTTCTTTTCCCTCCCTCAGACACCTATATGTAAATGGTAATAACCAAGCTTCATGGACATAAGGGCTGCCAAAATATACATATCTGCCTACAGCATAGTATTTCATGCAAACCTCAAATTTAACCAGGTTAAAAAATAACGTTATTACACTGTGGATAAGCCACACACCTGAATTGGATCTCCAATGAGTGACCACTTCTAACCATTCTCATAGCGCGCCCTGTGCTCTGATTTGACAGTGAGAGAGTGATTGCACCATAGTTTGTACTGCTAATCATTCTCAGCATACGCTACGAATACGCTTCGAGGTTACGCGTCGCATCAAAGCCTCCGTGTGACGTCATGTACGGCACCCCGTACAAAAAAGACGCAAATATTTTTAATTGTTTTAAAACACATATTCATGTATTTAATGAACATACTAACAGAAGACTTAATCTAGGATAATTATGGAATATTTTTTTTGTAAGTTTTAAAAATCCTATAGTACCTCTATATTGTACGAGTCCAGCTGCGTGCCCCTCCGCCTGGTACCCTAGACTCCACCACGCCCAAACCCAGTTCGTAACCATGCGTGATCATCACCACAAAACCATTAGCACGCATATTGCTTTTCCACACATGATTTTACAAATAGTATGCATTTACCACACATGATAAATGCATAATCTTAACAATGTTTTTTTGTTGACCAACACGTGTTGTAATGCCTGTGCCTTACGTCCTTCAAATTAGTTTCTAGGTATACGTGTGACCAACTCTCATAAGATCAGAGGCCAAGGACAAACACCGTGGTATCTGTGGCACCAAATCTGACGGTTGGACGGAGTATGCAATCAACGTTTGGCGCCTCGACACTACATTTCAAATAAATATACATACAATATGTTTATTAATATATTAGAAAAGCATAGCACCGGATAACACACATGACCCGGGAAAACAAAGCGCTAAATTTAATACCTAAAATCAGGAAAGGTTTGCTTGGCGAACTTGAAGAAAAAGAAAAATAAGTGCACTTGCAAACAAGGCTGCGCATGCGAACACAGTACAACTGATGCAGCAAAAAAAACGGAAAGTTTTATATACTGTCATAGAAATATAGATCTAAAAATGACCCCCGTAATTTCCCCCTCCCCCCCCGGGACCTAATAAACAAAACGGACTTCTAGTTTTTTTTCACCTTTTCCACTGTGTACAAGTACTGCACGAGTACTCCGCCATTTTTTATTTTTTTTCATTAAAAATTGAGCCTAAAGATCCATGTACCACCCCCCTGACCAAGACTATAGGGTCAGAATGTTTCTACCATGCCCCCTTTCCTTATATCTCAACTTTGCTTTACTGTTTTCTTGTGACTCGGCTCTCGCGACAAACAAGATGGCTTCCAACATTTCCTATTTTGGAGTATTGACAACCAATCAGCATGCAGCTCTTGCTCGTAATTGTACGTCTTTCCAAACGCGTACGCCTTGATTTTCCTTTAAAAAAATAAAAATAGAGCCTAAACATCCATGTACGACCCCCTGAGCAAGCCTGGAGCTTCAGAATGTTTCTAGCCTACCCCCTTCCCTTATTTCTCAACTTTGCTTTACTATTTTCTTGTGACTCGGTTCTAGCGAGGCACAAGATGGCCGCCAACACTTCCTGGTTTTGAGTGTTGACAGACAGTTCACAGCCAATCAGCATACAGCTCGCGCTCGTAATTGAACAGATTTCAGTACGCGTGCTGAACTCCGACTCTAGATATCGCTATGATTTTACTTGCAATTTTCTCAGAAACTACTGAACGGATTTACACTATTTAACAAAAAGCACAATCTGCGAACAGAACTCTACCTCTCTGCCAAATTTCGTGTAATTCCGTTCAGCCGCTCGGGCTTTAACCCTGGCTAAAGGTCCCTATGGAAAATTGCATGGGGAAAACACGTTTTGGGCCCCCACTTGACAAATCACCCCCAAGCTTTCAGGGAAAGAGCGGAACCGGGCAGGCCATTTTCTTGGAGAAATTCATGAAGATTCGTCCACCGGCGCCAAAGTTATTCCAAATAAAATGTTGTGGATTTCCTATGGAAAGTAGGTCCTAACTATAACTACCTACTGGCGACCGCCAGTAGGTAATATCCTCCAAGCACCCTCTCTAAACCTCCACGCTCTTTGCTGGTGAACCGAGAGAGACGGACCCGGATACATTAGGCAGGTAAGATCATTTATTAACTCCCTCTGCAACGGGTTTCGAGCACCCTGTGCCCTTCTTTACACGTGAAAACAAATGTCCGCCGTACCAATTTTAAATGCTAGGTGCCCACCCCACTGTGTCACATGGTTATAGACATGGAAGAAATACTGTTTTAACAAACATGCATATAACTTTCTTACAATATGGTCCCACATTGGAGAAATGTTTGTTGGAAAATACTCTGTCTATACAAATCAACATAATATGGCTCTACATAGTTATGTTTTAAAAATTTCAAATTACAATTAATAAATTATGACTTTTTAGTTCTGGTTGGACGGCTAATAAATGTCTGTGCAATAAATTATTTCTTAAAAACCCTTTATGCATTGACAAAAAACATAGACGGCGACATAAAATTGATTATGTAAAAGATGATATATGTTCTGCATGATGTTGTCATTGTTGCATCGGTCTGCTTCTAACATAGCCATTCTTGACAAATACTTTCTGCATAAATGCATGTAACATAAAAATGCCATAACGTAATAATCCTGAATTTAAGAAAATTCATATAGCATCTTCTACAGAGTCACCGTTGATAAAGATGAACCTAGTTCTTAAAACCAGATTTAAAGTGCTTCCGTGTCTAGCAGCATATTATCATATGTAAACATGTGACATATACATATATACCGAATCGACTATTATTTTCGCTCTCTACCCATATATAACTTGTAAAGCCTTCGTTCCCCCTCAAACCATAGTAGTATCCCATCCTCCCCATATTTTATCAAATTTCCTCAGGGATCCTCTCCCCTATTCCTTCATGCTACAATATTCCATAAAGAACAGTTTCAAACTAACACATTTGTTATGTTCTAAAGGACACCAGGAAAGGAATTTACAACAGCATTAGCAGGAGACAGGAACTGATAAAGCTGGTAAGTGCCCTGTGCTCAGGGGGTGTGGCTTGAGAGCCAGGGTTGGCGTCTGCCTAAATCCTGCAACATTGGAGGCCGGAGAAGACAATGGCCCAAGTGAATGGAGGGGCATTACTGGAGGTGTCTCGGTTTCCACCCCAAGCCTGGTGACACAACCAGAAAAGGAAGGGGGCACCATAGAGACCGGACTGAGGCCGGTGCTGAGTCAGCATGACGGCCGGTGCGCTTTGCCCACAGCAGTGACTCCACGGGATCCAGCAGAAACAGCTGGCGGGAGCCTGGGTCCTCCCAGTGAGCAGACTCGGGTCGAGTGAGGTCCTGAGGGCTGCAAAGCTTGGCGGAGGGTGGTTGGGGCCCAGGTCGAGGTCCAGAGAAAAGAGATGCCTCGGTGGGGCGTGTGCTTCCCACAGCCCAGCGCAGCTCCCAGGGAGTTGTGTATGATAGAGGCTAGAGAGAGACCTGACCAGCCTGGAACTTGCTACACTGGGCCTGCAAGCGCAATGGAGGAAGACCCGGTGGTGGGGGTGCCACTGTGTTGTGTGTCCTGACCTGCGGGTCTGCTGGCGGTGAGCTACCTTCCTGCCTGTACCGGAGCACACGATCTGAGGGAAGTCTGGCTTGGACGGACCTGACGTCTGCTGGTGGAGCCGTGAGTAGTGGTGAGACCCCTCTGGAGTTGTGGAGAGCCCCCGGGGGAACACAAACTGTGGTGGATCTGGCCCTGTGAGACCGCCTGGAAGGCATTTTCTCCCAGTGCGCACCCTGGGGATAAGCGACAGCCCTCTTGCCTGCATAGGGATGCTGATTTGAGGGCTCAGGGCTTACGGACTCCAGCAGCTGGTGACCCTGGAAGGGGATTAGATGAAGAAGACCGCAATGCCAATACACTTGCTGCATAGTCGGGCTGCCACATGGGGGTCCTTGGGGGCCACAGGAGGATGGGCACAGGACAACTGACTGTGGTTCAGGGGTGACTGACCTCAAGTGGAGAAGTGGGGCTCACCGGCTAGAGGCGGCAGACCCAGAAGCAGAGGTCGACCCGGGACCAGGGTTCAATTCCCGACGCGGCAGGGTACGGAACCAATGTCAGCGGGCTCGATAAATCTCGCCTCGGTGCCTCTCTCACCATGGGTCCCACGCTGCAACTCTGGGCAATAGCTTGCTTAATCTCCACAACGGCCCCCTCGCTGCCGGGGATGCCTGGCTTCACCTTGGGGATGCCCAATAGGGACCATCTCACAGGGAAAGCCAGGACGGGTTCCCCAGCGGCACACAGCGCCAAGAAACCCTGGGGTGAACTTGCGCTCTACAAATTCGTACTAACATAACATAACATAACACAACACCAACAGGACACTGGGTGAGGATGTGTGGAAATGCTGGAGGGAAGTGGGAACTTAGGGACCACCGAGCAGTGGGGGTGCCCCATGACTTTTTGCTACAGGCCCGCTGTCTCCTGAGGAAGCTCCGGGGGTCTGAGTGGAGACACAGATGCTGCATCCCAACCCTGGGGGGCAGTCATAGGTGGCGTGGACCACCCAGCAGTGGGGGTGCCCCATGACTTTTTGCTACAGGCCCGCTGTCTCCTGAGGAAGCTCAAGGGGTCTGAGTGGAGACACAGATGCTGCATCCCAACCCTGGGGGGCAGTCATAGGTGGTGTGGACGCCACAGAGGACCTCACCCAATTCTCCTGATCCCGGGGGGGGAGGGGGAGGGAGGTTTTGCCCAGCAGCTACATCTGGACTTCGGCACACTTTGTAGTATTGAATCTGGTGGATGCTATACACCACGCTCAGGGATGGGGAAGCCTGGAGGGGTCGTTGATGCACCCTTCTGAACACGGGGTAGAAGAGGAGCTGGCGGATGACCCAATCTGCTCTTACCTGGACAGAGTGCTGTCAGCAAGGCAATGCTGCAGCAGGACATAGGGGCAGTTTCTGTGGGTCTGGGACTGCTGCAGGCAGAACACCATAAGCTGTAGGACTCAGTTGAGACCACGAACAGACCCTGAGGGAGCTACTCCTGGAACATAAGGCTGTGCATCATAAAGTTGAGGACCTAATGAAAAGGCTGCTCACGCTGGAGCGGAGACCAGAGGATAGAGAAGGGAGGAATCGACGCAGTAATATCCGTCTGATTTGCCTACCCGAGAGAGTTGAGGGAATATGGCCACCTACCTAGAGGACTGGCTTTCTTCAAGAGTAGCAGCTGAACGGCTAACAAAATTCTTTGTGCTGGAGAGGGCCCACTGGGAACCTGCATGGCCTCTGGCACCGGGCAGACCTCCTTCACCAGTGATAATAAACTGTTGCACTATCAAGATCGTGATATAATCCTACAGTGTGCCCGCTCACATGGCACTTACTTATTTTTCCAGATTCCACTGCTAAGGTGCAACAATAGTGTGCCTCTTTTAGTGAAGCCAAAAAGGCGCTTCAAGCAGAGGGTATACAGTACTCCTTGATGTTCCCGGCCCGACACCGTATTATGCTTGATGACAAAACACATTTCTGTGAGTCCCCGGAGGCAGCATTGATCTAGATTGACACTTACAAAACGGGTGCACCCCAGGCAGAAGTGTTGGGGAAGTCGACACCTGCTCGGCAAATAACATGAAAGAGACACAAGGGGACCCTCTGGATTGCATGGCTGCGCACTGTAAACTGTGACGTAGATGATTTCCTCCCAGAAATCTGTAGGGGACATAGATACATCCTTCGACCACCAATCAGTGGCTTCAGGATATGGGGAATCAGAAGTGGGGAGAAAAGATATGTCTATTATCATGCCACAAACCGTAGATGACATAATTTAATATGCTTAATGCTTGTTTTTTTCTCCTCAGTGACTCTCGGAATGGTGGGCATTGGGCGGTAATATATTTTGGTGTACACTTCTTCAGCTCTGGCTGGGCCCAGGGGGAGGGGGGTGGGTGGTAAATTCAGGTGGTTGTGCTTCTATAATCCTACACTGGATGGGCAAACGCAGGCCTGCTCGGCCGGATCAACTTTGCCTTTCCTTAAGTATGTTTCTTACTTTCAACAGGTTCGGACTGCCAGCTGTTGCTGGACTGCCCTTGGGAGTGGGAGTTAATGGTTGGGGTTAAATTTTTAGGTCACCCGTTTTGTGTGAGTTGATGCTGGCTTGGGAAGGGGGGGGGGGGGGGGGGAGGCAGGGAGGGAACCCGAGGGTCGAGGTGCAGGGATCGAATATTGTGGGAGGGGTTGTGAACAGGTGTTCCTCCATTCCAAGAGTGTATTCTGGTCAAAAAGGTAATTCCTAGTTTAAAATCAACACAATAATCCAGGTTGGTTTGAGTGAGTATCTCTGGAGAATTGGCTCTAAAATGGGTATTACAGCTGTCTCCCCCCAAGGTGCATATCACGGATAAGGGGAAAAATTTGGCTCCGTGGTTTTCAGGGACCCAGAGATAGCAAAAAGGCATGCAAATGTCTCGAACATTCATGGAGGAAAGATTTCGACCCCATAAAGAAAAATATATATCAACTGGCACTTAGAGAACATAATGCCAAAGTACGGGAGGAGAAAACGATTTTTTTGACCAATAGAATTGAGTCAGCCAGAAATAGAAGCCGCAATTTATTTTAAATTGTGAAGGACTTTGTCTCTCCTAATGTCACCAAGAGCCCTTTTATTCCCTTGCTCGAATGGACGAGTCAGGTGGCGAAATTTTTCTTTGAGAAAATAAAATTGATACAAGACTCATTTGTGAAGTCCACTGATTGAAACCATGATATGTCGTCAGCACGGACCGTTGACTTAAGAAAGGAAATACTGGCGGACTTCCCTCCCATTCTCATGGACACCTCCCTTAGTATCATGAAAGCGCTTAAATCGGGGTCACCATCGGACCCGTGTCCCACGACGATAATGGTGTCAGAGGGGAGGGTTCCAGGGAGCTGGAAACAGGGTAAGATCCTCCCACTATTAAAGAAACCTTCAGCAGATTCCACAGTAGTAAGTAACTATAGGCCCATAACTTTGCTTTCGTTTTTTGCTAAAACTTTGGAAAAGTATGTGAATTCGATCCTTACGGATTTTATTGAATCCACTAATGTTCTTCATCCCAGTCAATCGAGTTTTGGAACTAATTACAGTACGGAAACGGCTTTACTGGAGATAACAGAAACTATCAGAGCTACACTTGATAGAGGCGGCAGGGCAGTTTTGATACTGCTACACCTCTCGGCGCGTTTGATACCATACCCCATGACAGGCTTTTACAGAGGTTGAGGGAGTGCGGTTTCGGGGGTACGGTTTTTAGGTGGTTCTCTTCCTTTCTCGAGGACCGTCGACAAACGGTGTGGTCGCCTCCTTTCTCAGCGGATATTCCCCAACTGAACGTAGGGGTGCCTCGGGGATCAGTATTGAGTCCCACTCTTTTCAATATCTATATGGCCCCTTTGGCACCCCTGGTGGAGGAATATGGAGCAAAAATTATAACCTATGCCGATGATTCACAGCTGCTGTTTATGGCTGAGAAAGATGTGCAGCTAAATGAGCATCCAATCCTCTTATGCCTTACTAAGGTATTTGATTGGTTGCGTCAAAACCAATTATCGAGCAATTCAGCCAAAACAGAAATAATGTTTTTTGGACCTGCGCCGAAGATAAATGGCGAAATTGATGGCCCCAGACTCAGACACCTCCTGCATGCCCAGTCACTGTTGTTAAAAATCTGGGAGTCAGGCTGGACTCATCTTTGTCCATGAAAGCACAGGTGCAATCTGTGGTAGGTACGTGTTTCGGATTACTAAAGATGATGCGAAATTTCCTTCCTTTGCTCCCTCAGTCCCATAGGCAGACCGTGGTCCAAGCCCTCATTTTATCTAGGTTGGATTAAGCTAATGTTTTGTATTTGGAAATCCCCAATTACCTACTTAACCGTCTTTAGGTGATCAAACATGCAGCTGCAAGAGCTATTATGCTGGTAGGACCTAGAACATCTATGATGAGCCATCTAAAAACTCTCCATTGGCACCCAATGAAAAATAGTATACTCTTCAAGGCCCTTGTGCTGGCCTTTAAGGCCCCACATACAGAGTACAGAGCAGAGTACATTCGACAGAGGGTCATACTGTACTGCCCAGCGAGGACGTTGAGATCATCGACACAGCATCTGCTGGTGATACCAAAATGTTCTCTGGTCAGAAAGGGTGGTAGATCCTTTCAGGTGGTAGTAGGGAAAATATGGAACTCCCTTCCACTCAGCCTTTAACAAGAGCATGAGCTTCTTAATTTCAGGCGCCAATTAAAGACATGCCTGTTCCATCAATAATAGCAGTTTTTCTGTGCAGTCCTTCCTCATCTTTTTCTCTCAGGGGGTTTACTGATGTGTCAGCGCCAGGACACTCTTCGGAGTAGCCGTGCGCTATACAAATACCCCCATAAGATAACATAACAGAATAGTTATTTTTATTCACCATATTATTATGTCCATGCCACTTGTTTTTAATTTTTCGTAAAGTAAATTGTAAGGGAAAATGAGCACCCGACACGTGTTTCGCCCTATGTGGCAGGTAAAGCCAGGGCTTTCTCAAGGATAGTTGTTACATTCCAACATCATAGTATCAGCAATTAGTCTGTGCATTCTCAGGTTTGTAATGGAACATTGTATTTAACATTGAATTTTTGGTGATCGTTAAGAAAATAGTCTCTTGTAGGGTTCTCGGTTAATCCTTGATTCAGGGATCGAATATTAACTGTTTTAAATGGCTTCGTAATGTGGTACTATTAAATTGTTGACTTGGAAAGTCCAGGGTATGGGTTCTGCCTCTAAGAGGCACAATATCCATCACTATCTGTGTGGTAGAGGCGCACAGGTTGTCATGCTGCAGGGAACGTGCCTCACAGCGTAGAAATCCCCCAGCTACGTTGTAGATAGTGTGGTTTTGCAGGCACCGTCAGGATGAAGATACCTCGATCATGTCTATTGATTTGAAAAAGGCTTGGATTTTCTTAAGTGGGCCTTCCTTTATGCAACCATGAGTCGTATGGGGTTAGGCGTGGGCTGGTATGATAGGCGCGCCTGTTATATACTAATCCCACAGCACAAGTGAGGACCGGGGAGGGGTGTGGTTTTGGCGGTCTACGTAGTCTATAGGGGAACCAGGCAGGGGTGCCCCTTATCTCCCCTGCATTTTGCCCTGGCTATTGAACCGCTGGCAGTACTTTTTCGGCAGAGGGGGCGAGATTTGGGCTAGCAGAAAGGGGGTGGGTTACATATCATGTCGCTATATGGGGATGATTTGTTTGCACTACCAAAGAGATGGCCTGGAAAGGGTTCCCACACGAAGGGGCTTCTGGAAATATTTGCTCAACTTTCTGGCCTACGGGTTAACAGATCCAAGACGCACCTGTTTCACATCAGAGCGGATATGGAGTGTTTGGCAGGGATACCAGATGGCTTTACATGGTTGCCCCTGTCTCTCAGTGTTCAGGTGTTCGGGACTTGGAGGACCCGAGGGAAGGTAATCTGGGGCCCGTGTGCATATCCCTCAGAACCAGCATAAAGTGTTGCCGCTCCCTGGAGCTCCCGGTGATGACCCGCATTGTCCTTTCCAAAATGATTATGCTTACTAGACTATTATATTATTTTGTGAACCTTCAAGTCCTACTCTCATGTACATGGTTTAGTGACTTGGATTCATTGCTACTCAACTTGTTTTTGTTTAGTGACTTGGATTCATTGCTACTCAACTTGTATTTCTTGTCTGTGCTGCGAAGGGCTCCTAGGGAGGGGGACAGGGTGCGCCGTATTTTGAACTATATTATTTGGCTGCCCAGCTGCAGAGGCTAGCCCACTGGCTGGGTGGCAGTATGCTGACTTGATGGGTCCAATTGTACGTGCGCGTCACTAAGGTCAATTGCTTGCTAAGCTGCTCAACCACGTACACCCACACAGGGATACTAGTGAGGAAGGAACTACAGTGCTGGCAAAGATATTTAAGGTGCATGCATAGGGTGCCACTATATGCCCCAGATCTAAAATTGGTGGGGATACCACAGAGGACCCCACCACAGCCGTTTACTGGTGCACAGCTGGCTGACTGCATGCCGGACAGCCTAGAGACAGTGGGCGATTACAGGCGAATCTCAACCCAATATTGCGGGAGCTTATCGTTTTTGGCGGGATTTCTGGCATCCACATGAACTGGAAAAAATCTCAATTCTTCCCGCTCACTGCGGCTGTTGAGAGGTTTTCGCTGGATTACCCCCTAGAGTGGTGCGACACTGATCTTCATTATTTGGGTATTGTGATTTCTCTTGATAGGGAAGAAACGATTAGGCTCAATTACGGTGTTGCTATTTCCAAATTGGTGGACAATGTTGCGCGATGGATGTCATTACCGCTTTCTATGGCGGGTAGAGCTTCGTAGGTAAAAATGGTGGTACTCCCGCGATTCTTATATTTGTTCCAAAATATTCCATATTACCCCGGCGCATATTTTTTTAAACGCCTTAGGTCGGAACTCCTTCAATTGTTCTGGGGGGGGCAAGCAGCCGCGGTTGATGTGGTCGACATTAACGTTACCTTATGACAAGGGGGGGTTTGATGTCCCGGATTTCGAGGTATACTATCTGAGTGCTCAGGCGCACTATGCTGATCATTGGATGCGGCCCACGCCGTTTATGCCGCAGATAGCGGCTGAGGAATGGATTGTTCATCCACTTCCGCTAGCTGGTATGGTCCTGGGGAAAGTCAGTGATGTGGATACGCAGCCCACCACGGTCACATGCACGATAGATGCATGGACTCGTATTGCAAAGATGCTGGGACTAAGGTTACTTTACTCACCGGCGCTGCCGCTTATATACCACTCTGCATTGTCAGTGCTGCGGGAAACGGGATTCCAGAACTTGTGCAAGCGGAACAAGTTGTTCACTTGGGGGGATCTGTTTCTTGAAGGTAATTTTCGTACGAGAGAGCAACTCCTCCGCGAGGACAATCCCTCTCCCTTAGATGTTTTTTATTATGTGCGGCTTCGACAGGGGCTTCGTGCTTTGCTGCCTCAATTTCCGCGGGAACCTGAGGTGGTTTTGCCGCTGCAGACGTTACTGGTGTCTGATGGTCGGCATTTGGTCTCGAAGTTGTACAACACCATCAGGGTGCAACGTGGGGTACCTACTAGTCATGCGCGCGGACAGTGGTCTCTTGAGCTTGGCGTTGATATTCCCGACGAGCAATGGGCCTATTGTTGTGGTGTTACTGCCTATATATTATCTATATGCCGGCTGAAGATAATTCATTATAAATTTGTACAGAGATTTTACTATACTCCGGTTAGGAAACTCAGATTCGGTCTGACGGAAGATGATAGATGTGCTCGTTGTTGAGTGGAGGGGGCTGGCTTTCTTCATTTGGCGTGGGAGTGCGGTGTGATACGGGACTATTGGGTTCAGGTTCACGCTGCCTTACAAATCATGACTGAGGAGGCGGTGACGTTTGACCCAATGGTGATGCTGTTGGGATACACGAAGGAGGTGCCGGTACCTTATCGCAGGTTTGCAGATGTGGCTTTGCTGTTGGCAAAAAGAAGGATCGCCTGTAGATGGGGCAGAGGCAGGGCTCCCAAATTTAAGGAATGGCTGGACGATATGATGTATTGTCAAGACAAATATAATGTGTATGCAGACATGATGCCTGTGCGGTGCCGACCTAAGGATTTCTGGAGCCCGCTGCAGGTTTACTGGCTGACCAGTGTTGCACAGCATGCAGACTCGGATAGTGAAGGTCCTGATGATCTGGTGTGAGTGATAACATTTCTTGTTGGTTCTGTATCGCTGTGAATGACTGGCTTGCACTGGCAGCATGCGCTTTGTATAATCTGTATTGACTTACTGGGTGTGATGGGTGCTGCTGCTAGAAATCTAGAGGTGTCATGGGATACCGCTGCGTACTATGACACGTTTACCACGTGCCTTTCTAAGATAACTGCTGGCTGAAGCTGTTAGCTGTTCTCTACTGATGCTGTTCATTGTTTGATGCGCTAGGCTGGGGCCTCTGACGGCTGTACTGTTCCTTCCTTTACTGCTCAGTAGCACTGATGTGCGGTGATACCTGCCTTATATGTTGACCAGTCTTACCGATTGTCGTATGTGCCGCCCAGTGTAAAGAACGTTCTCCTTTACTGTAAGACTCTAGCATTGTGCGTTTGCTTTTTGTGCCCGATCTGTCTGTACACCACTGTATGGTTTTCTTTGTGCTCAATAAAAGGTATAAAAAAAAAATTTTAAGAAAAGGGTATGTGGCAAGTAAGTGGAGGGCTTCCCGACACACATGAGGTGCTGCAGGCACTGGTGACACTGGGTTCGGTGAAGCATTTGGTTAAATGGCTCTATAAAGCACAGTTGACTATGGTCACGCCACCATTGACTGGAACACAGGCGAGATGGACTCAACTGGTGGGTAGGGAATTGACAGATGCAGAATGGACTAGACCCAAGGAGGGCTACAGGGTCTCCAGGGATGCTGGCTTTAAATATGGCTTTAACTATGCTCAGTTTAACTATCTGCACATGACCTATCTGACACCAAACAGACTACAAGTCATGTACTTGGGCAACCCCCGAGCATGTCCGAGATGCGACAAGCCAGATTCAGAGTTAAGGCACATGACATGGGAATGCCCGGTGTTCCAGAACTTTTGGTCAGCCGTTATTACTATACTAAACACAACATTGGGACATTCTCTCCCTTGTGTGACAGAAGTGTATCTTTTGGGGTTGTTTCCCAGGCCCAGGGCGCGAACGGTTCGCACCAGATTTATGGATCTCGCTTTGATGCTGACAAGGCAGAAAATAGCCCTGGGATAGAAGAATAGGATGGGTCCTACTGTGGCGACGTGGGAGGGAGATGTTGATATCTGGGCGAGGATGGAGGAGAGGGCCCTATTGAGGGAGGACACCAGGGGTGTGTGGCGCAGACCGTTGGCAGAGCTATGGGCAGAGGTTCTTCAGGCATGGGATGCCCGCCACGTCACATCACCCACTGCGTCGACTGAAGATTCCCCCACCCTGTTCCTCAGGTGCCGGCTGGATTGCTGTGCAGCAAGAGTTGAATTTCCGGTACTGACCCTTACACCTTCCTACCTATGAGACAACCGAGTAACCTGTTTATTAGTTGTTACTTTGAGGCATCCTTTGTCATATAACTTGTTATGTATAAATACATGGGGTTCTCTTTGCTTAAAATATTATATTTACTGAGTGAGGGCTCACAACCCTGACTCCTGAATATTTACAGTGTTATAGAGCTACATGAGGTGCAATTGTTTGAAGTATCATATTTACTGAATGAGGGCTCATAACCCTGACTCCCGCATATTTACAGTGTGATAGAGCTACATGAGGTGAAATTGTTTGCTGGTGGGCTATTTTTCACCATTTTACGGTCATTGTTCATACATGCCCTGTTGTAGGTTTTTAATATATATATGCGATTTGGGAACCTTTACAATTGTGTTAAAACCTATTGCACCATATGTCATACAACCTCTGCTCTCAATGTACATCTTTGTATTGTATAATATAAAATCCAATAAACAGAGGTTCAAAAAAAATGTGCCCTGTGCTCACATCAAAAGCACAATAAAAAGCTGTTAGAAAGTGTCCTTCTATCACTTCAGGATCTAAACACAAAGGAAACACTAAAGTAATAATAAAGTCAAAACAAAAACACTGGCACTGAAGGGATCTACCTTGTGGGCTGATGAGGTCCTTGTGAAAGAGCAAAATGCAGTCACATAAAGTGAAGTTAGTCAGTGAATAAAGTGGACTGACCTATTGCCCCAAGAGGTATGCTGTAGTGGGCAAAAGCAAAATGTGAATGACACATCAACACAGTAAGTATAGTGTCTATATAATTCAAGTGCGATCAAAAGATCTTTGAAAATTGTGCTATATGAGTTTAAGAGTGTTATGATGTGTGGGCTCTAATAGCTATTGTGAAGTGATGGGGATGGCGGTGGGTATATAATGATACAGTTACTCATACATATGCCCAAACATATCATGTAATGCAGAGCAACAACCAAAGTGTGGTGCTGCATTGTATTAGAGAGAAAGACTAAGGTTTGGCACTGTTCTGCTCTCTACCTAATGCTGGTGCACAGTCAAGCTGCCTAGCAGTACGCACATATCTTTGCACCGCAGTGCAAAGGAGTCTGAATCATGTCTACTGGAAGGTTTTGTACTGGAAGGGTAACTTCCAGTACAAAATGATATGTATAGACTAACTTTAAAACTTTCCCCATGTTGGGTGGGTGCTGTACAGTGTTACATCATGCAAAGTCAGAAACATTTGGAGGAACAGACAAGGACGACCTTCGAGAGGAAGCACATGCAGATGCGTGCAACTGTACAGTGCTTAATTTGAAAAATAATACGTAAAAGGCCCAAAGTTTTATTCAGAGGCCTACCGCTGGTGCTCTAGAAGGTAGATGTGCCAAATAGCAAGGCTGCTTAATCTTAGCACCACCTCATGCCTCATTAATGAATCGCCACACACTGCCAGCATCTTTCTCTCTCAAGTACTTTTCTACACCTGCTTCCCCCTTTGTCACTGTTTTCTATTTTTCTCTTTCTCTATTTTGCTCTTGATCAAAGTCTAATGAGGAAAAGTAAGTGCTGGTAAACAAAAATAAGTGCCGGAGGGCCCCATCTGCAAGCACCGGCTCAATCTAATCACTGGAGGAGGGTGATTGGTCCATAAAATTTAATTGAGGAAGAAGGTGCACCGAAGGGATGTTTACTGGTCTAGCAACTGGGCAGCTTTTTAAACACAGCCCCAGCTGACCATGTATTGCATATTATTCCATGCAAATTGGTAAAAATTATGATTGTTCTTTTTTTCACTTACTGCTTCATACCTTATGTTGGGCATTTCCAAGTGCTGTAGATGTGATATACCCAATTTTACACTTATCAGTGTATCACTCTTAGAAAGAATGATGGTTGATTTGTCCTCTGAGACTACCGATGCTAGGCTGTTCCTTAAGTAAATTATATGAGATATAAATGGTATTTGCTTAAAGAAGATGCCGTAGGCACAGAAACAACTGGCGACCTGTTTAAAAGAAGATTGACAGTCCTCATTGAAGGCTATTTTCTAGGCCTATTTGGTTTCAGTGTTTTTCCTTTTAAAGACTATTTGTTGATTTCAAGATATATATTCAGTGTTCTTAAAAACTGTTATGTGATAGAGTGAAATAGAAAAAAGAATTGGGAAGAAAGAAGAGGGGTGAGTGCATGTCTTAGGTGAGGTTAAAAGCATATGTAAGGAGGAGGAGATAGAAGGGATTATGAAACAGAGCGAAGAGAGTGTGAAAAATCAAAAGGGATGGGAATAAAATTGTAAGTGAGAGAGGGTGATTGAGAGAACAGAGCAAGAGAGACAGAATGAGAACGAAATAGTGGAAGAATGTGAATCAAGGAGATAGGAAAGAAGGAGAGGATGCCTGACACGGAGTGGAAAAAGAATGGGAAACATGAAGAAAAATGGAAAGAAAGTGAGAAATGGATTGGGGGAGGAAAGGAGAAGGTGATAGAATGAGAAAGACATGTAAAAGAATGAGAAAATTCAAAGACTACCTGTATGGAGAAAATAAAAGAGTGTATGATGGGAACAAACAACAAGAATGAATAGGAGACAACAATAAAAGAGTATAGGAGAGAGAGAATGAGAGGGGAAGAAAAAGGAAGAGAAACTGTTACTAAGAAAGATATGGTGAGGGAGGAGACAAGGAGAGGAAAGAAGAGAAACTAAAAGACCGAGACTAAGAGAGACAAGATCTACGACTTGGACAACTCTCTCCACATAAATGAAGTTGATCAAAAGTCTTCAAACGTTATCTGACAACATCTATTTGTCCCACCAACAGCCTAGGTGTTATAAGGCTGGGTGTGTAGCATTTTCAGTATTATCCAGTCAGCCTTACATAAATTAATGCTTGTCAGGAGCCAAAGAATGGCAAAACACAGACTGAGCCCCCCCCCCCCCCCCCCCGCCCCCCGGAAATTATGATGAGTGGCCCCTCAGACTCATGTATGTCATAAATATTCATTGGCCTTATGTTCAGTGGAGGACCCCTAGAAGGGTTGGGGTCCACTGAATGATGGTTGGAGGCCCCCTTCACCACTGGGGCTGCAATGGTTTGCATTACACCCCTGTGGTCAGAGTAGCCTGAAGGAATCACCAAGTCAGAGAGGCTGAGCTGATGGACTCATTTTGGCCAACAATGCACACACATCAGTGACTCCTCACAGCTGTAACAAACCTCAGCAGGTTGGTCTGCGACTACACTCTGCTGAGCAGAAGTTGTTGCCATTCAATACGAGTTTCATCAGGAACCATAAAACTGCAATAATAAAGTATCCAGAAGCATGCTAGCTGTCTGACAAGACTGGCTGAAGCTTTTCTACTGGTATGTTAGGGAATCCCTCTGTGTCATATAATCATCACAGCAACATATGGCAGCAAGCCCGGTCTGGGAAACAAACTGGGTAGCTCCAAACTGGAACGACTTCGCTAAAGTTCCTTCCTCTTACCTCAGAAGGAGTAGGAGTTAGACAAATTAAATCAGGAGCCTCGTCTGACCCCGGCCACCAAAAATAATACAAGAAATACTAGAGACGGTTTCTCCTCCACTAACCACGACAGATCAGGCCAGTCCCCTCCTGAATAGCCTCCATCTGCCCTTTGCTGAGCAAGCCTTCAATAGATCTAAATGCGGTGAAAAATCATTGTCCAATATCCCGCCTCCCCTTCTCAGCAAAGAGTCTCGAGTAGGACATGAACATTACACTCCGAGTTTTTGGAGGCTAAATGAATTTTGGATTCTGCACAATTTAGCTGTAGGCCAAATCATAGCACAGAGTCGGCTCTGTAGTTGCAACTGAGAAGGTAATAAGTATTCTGGACAATGGGTAAGGAAGACTGGGGTGATCCTGTTGGATCTATCCGCAGCCTTTGACATCATGAGTCATTCCATCCTACTGGATTGCCTTGCGGAGATTGGAATTGGAGTTTCAGTTTTCAATCTTCTAAGCTTTTTCCTCTCTGACAGGTAACAATCAGTTGCCTTTGGGGACTTAGGGGCACATGCATCAAGCTATTTTGCGATTGCAAACAGTGCGATTCGCAAAAATCGTCAGTTTGCGATCACAAAATGGCCTATTCCAATGCATGAAAGGTTTTTGGATTCGCAATTTAGGTAATCACAATTGTTGTGATTCCCTAAATTGCGAATGCTAATAGTCGAATCACAATTTGCGGTTACCTATTGCACATGCAAGAAGCCTTTCCTAAATGCGAACTGTGCATTTAGGAAACGCAAATTAACATCAACTTCTTGTTGATGTTAACCATGTGTATACTTTGAAAAATGCACAAAACTGCATTATTCAAAGTCCCATGTGACGTACACATGCCCTAGGGCATCTATGTGCCTTACACGTGCACCTTTTTTTGTTAGGGCACCTTAGGCCCCCGGTCACCCTTGCCTTACCTAACTTACATTTACCAATTAAGCAATCGCAATTTAGGTACTTCAAGACCATTCTCATCTATGGGCCTTGAGGTTTATAGGAAAGTATGGAGTCGTAATTACAAATAGCGATTTCCTAATTGCGTTTGCAATTTTAAGGAATTGCAATTAAAGAATTGCTAGCTGTTGTATGCTTTGTTGCATTGCATTTTGCGATTACCAAATGACGATTTCCTAAAAATCGGTATTTGGTAAACGCAAAATGAAACTTTCATGCATGTGCCCTCTAGTGTCTAAGCCTTTCTCATTGCTGTGTGGCGTCCCTCGTGGGTCGTCGCTTATCCCAACGCTCTTTAACATCTTTGTGGCCCCCCTGTATAGGCTAATATGCACATTTGGCTTCTCATTGGTTACATATGGCATACAAATTGTTGTATCTATCACTGTGCATCATTTTAACAACTGTATGGGCGCAGTACTGGAGGGGATGAACAATAACAGCATCAAGTTGAACTCAGGTAATACCGGGATTCTTTTCTTTGGCAAGGACACTACCTTCTGGAATCAATCTTGGTGGCCTTGGTCTCTGGGCTTCCAGCCCAAACCCCCTGCCTCCACTCTAGTATCCTCAGTCAGGAATCTGGGGATGATCTTTGACCCCTGCCTCTCTTTTAATGCCCAGATTAATAAACTCTCTTCATCCTGCTTGGTTGTGTTGCGCACCTTAAGGAAAGAGCTTCCTTTCATGCCATATGATCTCCAGAAATCAGTGGTTACAGTGCTGGTTCTGTGCAGGTTGGATTATTGTAATGCCTTATACATAAGCATTCATCAACGAGCATTAAAGAAACTTCACACTCTACAGACTCCAGCGGCTCGACACCTTAGGTAAATCCACAAGTTTAAGTAAGTTTCAAAGATACTAGTGGAGCTTCATTGTCTCCATGTCAAGAATAGAATTGCTTTTAAGGCACTCTGCTTGGCACACAAAGCTCTGCATGGTGGAGCTCTGGATTACCCAAAGAGGACTTTCTCATGTTATAGTCCCAGAAGAACTCTGCGCTCTGCTACTTCCAGAACAGTTAGTATTCCTAAAATTCAGAGAATGACATGGAGTGGCAGAGGTTTTGTGTACACCATGTGCCAACTTTGGAACATTCTACCGGCACACCTTAAAGGTCAATCTAACATGTCTGGCTTCAGAAAGCACCTCAAGGCTTGGCTATTTCTCACCCCTGTGATATGTTTTATTATATGCTCATGTCTTAGTGCCTATTCTAGTAGATAGCCCTAGGGCATTCATGTGCTATATAAAACTATTCAATTTCAATTTTGTTACCACCCTAAACATAGAGGAGTGAGAATAGGAGTCTGTTCCCTCTGTTGTGGGGACTCCATGTCCCAGACTACTCGGCACTAAGGAGGAGGGGCCAGGACACTGCTGCATTCGCTCTTGCTGTGGGGGATACAAAGCGCCAAGAGTCATCCCACGTTTGCTGCTGTGCTGCCAGACCTCTGTATTTCTCATTTAAGAAGTGTACTCAGGTTCACTCCTGAAACCTTCATCTGGTCCTTTGCGTGTTAGTTTCTGGATGAGTTTCACTATGTCCTGGGTAGGATCTTTACTGATCCTAAGGTAGCCCTTCTGGGTACCTAGCTGTTGCTAAGACTCTTCAACTTAGTTTTGGGTGTTTTGAACGACCACTGCACCCCCTTTAGCAGCTGCTTTGATAGCAATAGCATGATTCATTCTTAATGATTCCAACCCGTCTTTACAATTTGATGATTTTGTATTTGATATATTTCCAATCGCTTAATAGAGCCATGATTTCCTTAAGTACAATATGTTTGTACGCCAAAATCTTTTGACTCACTAAAGGCGAAGCTGGAATGAAAGTGGATGCAGGTCTAAAGTTTGTAGCTGCCACATGGAGAAAGCGGTGGATTATTAGAGAAAAAGTATCGGAGTCGTATTTTAGTGAAGAACTGCTGTAGTTCCAAATGTAATGTTAAACGAATTAGGTGGGACCGTGAGGGATGAAAGGGACACTTTTGGATAGGATGTCTTTCTCTGGTTAAAGTAAGCATGCAGTCCGAAATGTTAATGATGGGGTCTGTATGGGTCAGTGGTTGAATCCCTGGCTCCTCTCCACTAGTTTAATTGGAAGTAGAGAACATCCTCTCCCTTACCATCTGTAGATCTGACGATGGGTCTGGCTTTCCCCAGGATTTTCTTATGGGTAAAATCTGACCCTCGCGTTCCTTCTCTGTGTGTTCCTTCCTCTGTTCCAGGCTCTAGGCCTGTCCCAGCTCTGGTCTTGGACTCTGATCGACATCCATGTCCCGTCCCCTAAAAAAGGTGATACACTATGTGTGTCTTGCAACCTTGGGCCTTGATTGTATGGGTGACTGTTAGTCCTGATGGTGGGTCTATCTGCGCTACTCTCTGAACTGCTTCCGAGGGACGAATCGGAGAAGGTTGCAAACCTTCTTAGTCCTTGTCTGCCTCTACTACTGTAGTAGACCATATTATCCTGCTGGTAAAACTCCTCCAATAAACTCCATCGCCGACCTCGCCAGCACCTATGCTCTCGCCTCTACAGACTACATCCTCCTCGGGGATCTGAACTTCCACCTCGAGAACAACAACTCCGCCACACTGATCGACAACCTCACCAACCTAGGCCTCAGAGAACTTGTCACCACACCCACCCACGCCGCCGGCCACACGCTGGACTCCGTCTTCACCACAAGCACCCACGTCTCCTTCAACCACACCACCAACCCCACTGGACAGACCACTGCTGCATTCACTTCACCTTCAAAAAATCTGCCACGCACCACCGCACCCAACAGCTGCCTCGCCGCTACTGGAGCAAAATCACCGAAGACCAGGTGACCACCACCCTCTCCCTGAACCAACCCACCGAGCCCACCAACCCGGACGCCGCAGCACGCAACCTCAGACAGTGGATCGAAGACTGTGCCAACACACTCGCCCCACTGAAGAAACCCCCCAACAACCACGCCAGCAAGAGAGCCACCTGGTTCACCGACGAGCTCCTGGCCTCCAAGCGCGCATGCCGGAAACTGGAGAAGAGATGGCTCCACTCCCACGGATCCCACAAGGACGCCACCCGCAGACACCACCACCGCATCAGATCAGCCAAGAGGTCCTCCTTCAAAGACCGACTGAACAACAAGGCACACGACAGCAAAGAGCTCTTCCGCATCGTAAAATAACTCTCCAACCCCAGCGCCAACGCCAACAACATCCCGCCATCACAGGAACTGTGCGACTCCCTCGCCAACTTCTTCCACCGCAAGATCGCTGACATCCACGACAGCTTCAACGCCACGACCGACCCGACCGCACCAGACCCCACCCCTACTGCGAACACCATCAGCACCAACCTCCTGACATCCTGGTCCAACGTCTGCGATGACGAGACACGCAAGGTCATGAACTCCATCCACTCAGGATCTCAGACGGACCCGTGCCCACACTACATATTCAACAAGGCAGGCGCAGCCATCGCACCCCAACTACGGAAGGTCATCAACATCTCCTTCGAGACCGCGACATTCCCGGAAAGCTGGAAGCACGCCCAAATCACCGCCCTCCTCAAGAAGCCCAAGGCGGACCCCAAAAACATCAAAAACTTCCGGCCCATCTCCCTGCTCCCGTTCCTGGCGAAGGTCATCGAGAAAATCGTCAACATGCAGGTGACCCGCCACCTAGAAGACAACAACATCCTGGACCCATCCCAATCCAGATTCAGACAAAACCACAGCACCGAGACAGCCCTCATCGTCGCCACTGACGACATCAGGCGCCAATTAGACAACTATGAAACATCAGCCCTCATCCTCCTGGACCTATCTGCCGCCTTTGACACTGTCTGCCATCGACATTAAAGACTCGCCTCCATGAAGCCGGTATCTTGGAGAAGAGCCCTCGACTGGAACACGTCCATCCTCTCCGGCAGATCTCAGAGCGTCCGCCTCCCGCCTTTCCGAAGCCACCGACATCATCTGCGGCGTCCACCAGGGCTCCTCCCTCAGCCGGACGTGGTTCAACATCTACATGGCCCCCCTCGCACAAGTGGCCCGCCACCACAACCTCAACATCATCTCCTAGGCCGACCATACTCAGCTCATCCTCTCCCTCACCAAGGACCCACGCACTGCCAAAACCAACATCCACGACGGAATGAAGGCCATCGCCCACTGGATGAGGAGCAGTCGTCTGAAACTGAACTCGGACAAGACGGAGGTCCTCATCATCGGGCCCAACCCCTCAGCCTGGGACAACTCCTGGTGGCCTACCACTCTGAGGACAGCACCGACACCCACGCAACCTGGGATTCATCCTAGACTCCACCCTCTCCATGTCGAAACAGGTCAACGCCGTCTCCTCCTCCTGCTACAACACCCTCCGCACCCTTCGCAGGATCTACAAATGGATCCCGGCCGAAACAAAAAGAACGGTGATGCAGGCCCTCGTCACCAGCAGGCTGGACTACAGCAACGCACTCTACGCCGGAATCCCAGCCAAACACCTACGATGACTCCAGCGCATCCAAAATGCCTCCGCCCGACTGATCGTCAATGCACCCCGCCGCTGCCACATCACCCCTCACCTGAGGAACCTACATTGGCTCCCCATCGACAAGACGATCACCTTCAAACTCCTCACCCATGCACACAAAGCACTCCACAGCGCCAGACCAGCCTACCTGAATAGCAGACTCAACTTCCACACCCCCACCCGCCAGCTCCACTCCGTCAGCCCCGCCCGCGCCACCGTCCCCCGCATCCAACGAACTACCTCCGGCGGCAGATCCTTCTCCTACCTCGCCACCAAGACCTGGAACACCCTTCCTACCCACCTACCTCAGACCTCAGACCTACTCACCTTCAGAAAACTCCTCAAGACCTGGCTCTTCGAACAGTAGCGTCAACCGTACCACCCCCCCCCCCCCCACCCCTCTGCGCCTTGAGACCCTCACGGGTAAGTAGCGCGCTTTACAAATCCCCTGATTGATTGATTGAATAGATAGAGATACGTCACTTTCTTGGCACATGCTCTGATGTCTTTTGCTAGTTTGTCACGTTTATTATTTAGAGTGGTTGTATGAAATTCCACAATAGTTTTTTCAGCACGTTCCAAGGCTTCTTTGGCGTTATTGAGGGCCCTGCCCTCAAGAATCTCCTTTTTTAGGTCTGCTATCCATGGTGTAAGCTTTTTAACATATTCAAGAGCAGTCTCAACCCCTAGCAGCATTCAATGCCTCGAGCAGTTGTTTGCCACAAAGCTGAATGAAACCTTCACGAAATGTAGGAATGTCTATAAAAATGACTGGTTTGTTTTTAACCTGAAGTCCCTTGGGTATGATGTTGGACTGTAGATATTTTGTTAAGAGATGTCCATGAAGGCGAGAACGTATTTACTTCTTTTCTAGTCTTTCTCATTTAGAAAGATTTTAGTGTAAGGTAGAGTCTAGAGGTGCTATGCCTGCCCCTAGAAAATAAAAGTCCTCCTGGTCCTGAATCAGTTTATTGATATACTCTTCACCATATGAAAGTGTTTCCCTTTCTGACATATTTTTAAAGGGATAAGTTCAAGAAATGATAGAAAAAACCCTCGCAGGTGAACACATACTCTGGAAACCATTAAAGATAATGGTGTAAACCGTGTGTGCCTCAGATCCTGAGTATTGGTAATACAATCTATAATGAGTTCTGTTGGGTGAAACAATTGCTTAGTAAACAATATTCAATAAATAATATATCACTATGTCTTTTACATAAAAATGAATGTCAAAACTATGTCTGATAGGTGCTTTAGACACCAAACGAAAAGTAAAAACAAACTGTAAACAAAGATTCAGTTATTCATGTAAGATATTTATAATCATTCATTTAGTATATGGCTGTCATACATACAAATGTAAATAATAAACAACATAAATAGTGTGCCTTTAGTGAGCCAAGTGACAGGAGGTGCACAGGTGCTACAGATAGATATACAAGTTAGAACCACGTATAAATAATATGAATCTGTCCTTCTGCAATTCTATCTCATGTTCTATCAACATCCTTAAGTGATCCTTCTCCTTAGTATGAGGGTGAGGAGACTAAGGACATGAACTGATCAAGTGTCAATGTTTCGATACAAGGGTATGCGCAATTCAATAAGCATCACTGCGGGTCTTTCTCAGGACTTATAAACGAAGTGTGGACAGCCTATATAAAATGAGATAATCCGGAGTGAGTGAGGTGTGTTATGTCTGACTTTTGTACACAATTTAGACAATTAGCCAATATAAACGATTGTGGTAGCCACAAATAATGGTGGACATGAGGTGAAACTTCTCACAGGGTAAGTTCTGATTTGATTAAGGGGAGAACATCATCATCCAGCCAGAGTCACTTGAAACAATCTAGAAAGAATAAATATGTGTATAAAGACGCCTCACCGTGTTGGAGGAATATATGTCAATTGAAAGACAAGGGCGATGGTAAGACTTACCACAGGTAAATTGAATTATGTCACTGAATTAGGCAATTGATCATTAATCTATGGTTTTAAATAGATTCCATTGTCCAGTTGGAATCTACAAGAGTAAATTAATGGAGGGCGATTGTTAAAAGGGGGAGATCAAAGAACCCTTCTCAAAAGTGTAAACAAACAAGAGGTAAACGTTTACCTATAAGATATTTTTGTATATATAACTGATCGTTTGTGAAGAAGTTCTGTGTCCAGTGGGGACAAAACAGCAGTAGTGAACTTACCAAGAGTACGATTCTGATTTTCAAAAAACGGGCAATAATCCCTGTTTTTTAGCCAGTTAGATTCCAGAATCCGGTTGGAATCTGAAATATGAATGAGGGGAGGATTTAAAAACTAGCGAGGACACCCTTTCCAAGGTGTATCAATGATGGACCAAAATCATGGCTAACCTCAACAGCAGCAAGGCAGTAAATGCCACAGTGCAACGGCGAGGTGCAGACTCCTGTGATTGAAACCGCGAGTCATTCTGTAGAGCTGATGGCCGCTACATGAGCGTGCACATCGAATCGGCAGCAGCTGACGATCAACATTTGTCAAACATCAGAAGAACGCTGAAACCGATGGTTTCAACACGTGTTAAAGCGGCAGTGGTGGACTGCCCGAGTAGTGCAGGTCAGCTCGACCACCAATGGAAATTCTACTTGTCCCACTGCATTTTAAGTGAATAAGCCTACTGCAAGGGAAACAGTTTAAGATATTGGCAAAACATTATCTACCAGTAAAACTTAACCACGGTGCAGGTCAGCTTAATAAATCATACTGCAATGAAATCTGGTTATTTCGTCTTGGCACAATATTAACTGCCAGTAAAACATAAGATACATTGTGAACCCATATGTTTCTAAGTTACAACAGTGAGGTTACAATTATAGCGTTAGTGGAGATATCAGTCAGTAATATACATAAAAAAAAGCCTTTTGTTATTTCTTAAGGTGGCGGTGGTGGTGAACAAACTCTTTACAAACTAGACATAACATTAAAGGCAAGTACCCTTAGAGACAGTAAAGGCTCCACAGCCTCCACAGGCTTCATTGTCGTTATCAGGCATGCGGAGATATTTGTCATTACTGGAAAGTACAGTTTTTTCAAAACGAAAATATGCATTTTGTTATCCCATTAAGTTGGTAGTTGTGGAAAATAAACTCAACATACCATTAAAAGCATTTGTCGCTGGAGACAATAAAGGCTATACAGGCTTGATTGTCATTAACAGGCAGGTGGAGATAAATCATCACTGGAGTGTACAGTCAGGTCTTTAACAAAAACGAAACCATGTGTTGTCTCAAATGGGGATACTTATGGGGTACAAAGCTTTACAAACCAGACTTATCTATAAAGGCATGTATACTTCGAAATGATAAAGGTCCCAAGTATATACTTGAGGTGCAGCCGTATGTACAAGGGGACACTCAATATGTCAAGCATCTATGTAATACATGTATAAGACCTGAGAATATAATATTGTTCAGACAATGTGGTCATAAATATTACTCAACTGGAGCAGTGGCATCTCACTTAAATAGCGTCACAATATGAACCAACAGTGGTTGTAACTCATAGTCAGTCCTATAGGCTACATTGAACAGAAATTGTATGGATGGTTAATCTGACCCATCTGTCTTGTTAGCTGGTGGCAAATCTTTTCCAATACCCACCACTTCAAACTCTCTCTGGGGTGGCCTGTACTCTGAAAAGGCTCAACAAACGGGCACCCTGAACTTTGAAGTGAACCCTACTGCAGTATTGCAAAATTCTAGTTTTTACTTTTTGTGTCATCTGGCCTACATATACCTTATCCCTGGGGCATCTGATCGCATTGATCACATCAGAATTGTTACAGTTTGTATGATGTAACAATGTAAGTGTGTGGCCTAAGTACGTGAATGTACCACCTTCTATTGTAAGTTTGCATGCTTTACACTGAATCTGAAATGTCCTAATAATGGTGGTAGCAGTGCTTTACATGGGCTGGTACTCACCGGTGCAGAGTAGCGGCATTTTTTAATTTTCGTCCCTAGAGTACCGGAACATCTCCTAGGACGAGGAGAGTAACTGTACGCATTAGGGCCTTGCCTAGACACAGGTGGTGCTCCTCATTTTCTCGTGCCTCGGCAGCACTTTTCACACGACCCACCCTGATTCTATATAGCTGATTTTTGTCACTTACAGCGCCAGGAGACACTCTTAGGAGTGGCTTTTGTGCTATAGAAAATTCACTTTTCATTTCATTCTGCAATCCTGAGCTGAGTTGCACCGGAGTGCCAGAACAACAGCACTTGCCACCAGGGCACAGCAATCTTGTGGTGCTTCTCTGCAACTCTTCCAGCCGTGGTGTGGCGGATGGGTGTTTTGTTTACCCTTTGATCCTGCACAGTAGGAGTTAAGAGTCCACCATAAAACTAATGGACAAGGTGGTGGGGTGCATTCTTCAGGGCAGTACAGGTTTTTAGCATGCCATTGTTTCAAATGACTGTACAAGTTAGTTCATCAGCAATTTAAACTGAGCATTTTTACTTGAATTGTAAATCCCTGCCCTTGCCCCAATTTTACAACTACCCTCAAAGAAAAAACACTTTAAAAAACACTTTAACGGCAACACAATTGTTTTTGGTTTGGTGCATTCAAACCGCTTGTTTTGTATGGGAAACCATGTTTACCCAAATGCGACAGGCAGCTTTTTGGAATGCTTTAGACTTTCAGACAGTTCTAGATTTTCGCTGGTAATGCTGTTGCATGCTGGGACTCATAGTTCTCCTTTCTCATTAAAGTAAAGGTTTCTACAAATTCCAGCATGCAAAGCTTTGATGGCAACAACCAGAGACGGTATTATTAGGGCCATAACCATTGGACAGATACTTCCGATTTTTTTACTTTGCACTTGGATTGCTTGCATATAAACTTTGGAAAGGTTGAAAATCTAGCCCTGTCCCTGACTCCGCCTCTAGTCCCGCCCCACACCCCACCCCCCAGTCCACCACTCCTTTTGGTGAGTACTTGCACTTATTTTTTTCCATTTAAAGCACTGGGTGGTAGACTCACTTGTGTTGTAATATCAGGCATACGTGGAGTTTCCAGATAGGAACGGACCACATAGTCTATTACATTTCTGCCGCTTTTGTGCCATAAGACAATAATGATCCATTAAGCATGCATCTACTTTTGCCTATTGTTATCTTTTTATCTTTTTATGCACCACTATTTTTAAAGCAACACCTCGTCAATCACCTAGTAAATGTACATGGTTTTATATTTTTATGCAGATTATATTTTTTATTCATATTTCTGATTTTTACAACTGTGCAGTGTTGTTTTTATGCAATTTGATGGCAACTTGCCGAATAAAGTTTATTTGAACTAATTTTGGGAAAATTACTTCATCTCCTGTGCCTAAAAAATGTATGTAACTGTGATTGTAACTAGTGCCCCTCCTAAAAAACACCAGCACCTTTCAGCTTGAGTTTGCCCTAATAAAACTGACAAAAAAAGTACTGTGTCCTGCTAGAGCCTACATGTTCATGGTGAGGTCCCTTACCTCATGTTATATTTTCTCCTTTCTCCTTTTATTAATATACGGTGTTGGCCTCTCGTACGACCAGGTACCAGCCTCTGTATTTTAGTGTGATTCATACATGCAAAATCTGAGGGTTCTTTATTGTTATGCATTCTGCGAAGTGTTGGGGAAGCACAATCTTCCACAGAAATCAATGATTTAAAAACATTTAAGCGTTTTCCTTAAATAGGAAAAGTACATTTTGCAAAGGAAATGAGACTGCTGAGTTTTGAACACGGAACAACAAACTGCTTCTTCTGAGATATCAGCAAAATCAATGCACTATAGATACTGTGTGTAAAGGAGTCTTCACAACTGTATGATTTATGTGAACAAACAGCTGCAGGCTACTACAGGAGCAACAAAGGAGAAATTGTAATTGTAACTGTAATTGAAATCATGAACCTGTTGTCTTCAAGGTTACTGCACTTGTGGCTACCTGTTTAGTAGTAAAATATAGCATAGCCCTTGTATATCAACTTTATTATTAATGTGCAATGTTTAATACAACATTTAGAATTTGATTGTAATGACCAAATAGACTAAGTTGAAAAGAAATCAATCCCATTATGCCTACAAAGTGCAAAGACAGGTAGTGAGGCCTGAATAGGAAAATACCACAAACCTTTACTAGCTAATGCATCTGCTTTGTACAACTAAGTAATAAAAAGCAAGCATTCAAGCATACTGTTAGAAGCTGTCTGCCTTTTCAGTGGGAAGAGATCTTATCCTGACAGTGAATGAGGCTTAAACAGGGTGTACAGCTTTAGAAGTATCGTAAATGGCTGCAGCCAAGGAAGAAAATGCTTTATTGTTGATTAATAAAAAATCATTACAAACAGGGAGTATATCTTAGATTAGAATTATGGATGGGACATACTTATATCAAGTTGGTCAATCAATATATTATCTTCCAACAACAAAAACACACACTACATTGCAAAGTGTAAAATAAGATCAGCAATACATTATATTTCAATTCTGTGGTCACACCATGTTGTAACAACATTTGTGCGCATTAACTGAATCTTCCATAAAACCATCAATACTAAACATTTTTTTTTAAACCCTAGGTTAAAGTACCATTACTAAGGTGCCTTTATATGTAATCATTGAAAAAGTGCCAAGCTTCTCAAGATTTACATTCTTTTTCTTTTTTTTTTTTATAACACATTTTTATTCATCTGTGTGCACCTGTGAGCTCAACAGTCTAAACCACCCTTCATTATATTCTGCTTGTTAGAGAGGGACTTGCATGTATTCTTTCAAAGACATGAGATTTCTGGTTTTTTATTTTATTGTTCTTTTACAGCAAAACTGCGAAGAAAAACAAAGTATTCAGTTCACATTTCCATTATCTCTCACAAATATAAAAGGAAAAAACTCAATACAAAAACAATTACATCCAATTGAAAGTTCATTCCTTATAATAATCCCTAAACGCACTCCATATTTTTATGCCAGTCTTTTTTTACTCAGTCCTTTAATAGAGAATAGGCTCCACTCCAAGTTGTATAGACTAAACATTTTGGCACGCCACTGATGAAAGTCCGGTGGTTTTTCCTGTAGCCACTCCGTAGCTATGCAGAGAGTCATTGCAAAAAATATAAAGTGACGATATTGAAAAAGAGGTTCCGGTATCCTATCCTTTGGAATTTTGCCTAATAACAACATTGCTGGAGTAATACCAACCGGTATTTTAATCACCAAAGACAAAAACTGTTCAAGGTCTCCGATATAACCCTGAAGCCTAACACAACTATAAAAGATGTGTATCGCCCCAGCATCATTTTCCCCACACCGGAAACACTTGCCTCCATTTCCACCTCCCCATTTTGCCATTCTTTTAGGAGTGTAATATAAATCATATACAGTTTTAAAGAACTGGGCTTTCAAATTTGCAGACATTAAAGCCTCCTTAGATAATATTAGAAGGTCTTCCATTTCTATCTCTGAATCTCCTAAAGAGTCTCTCCATTTTAGCTTTACTTTTTCCATATCGTCGTTCTTAATAGATAATAATAATTGATATACCACTCCGATTTTAACAGACCTCCTGATTCCTTCAATAACTTTATTTTGATCTAAGTTCCCTCCTCGCCGATTTAAATAATCACGAATTTGTAAATATTTAAAGAAGTTACTTCTAGGCAGCGAGAATTGATCCTTCATCTCCTCAAAAGATTTATAAATTCCTTCCTCATTGATCATATCTCCTAAAATCCTCATTCCTTTCCGCTGCCATATTAAACTCATTGCATCAGAAAAAATACCGGGTAGGAGCCTATAAGCGCTAAGGGGCGTATAATACGATACTCTCCCTATCCCCATTATTTTTGTGAACCATTTCCAAACCTTAAACGCCCCTAGCACTACCTTGAACCTGGTTCGTTTATAGTAGCTCCCATCAATTTCTTTAACTAAAGATTGCTTTGCACATGCTCCTAACTGAATGTCAAAAATATAAGGGGCATTAGCGACATCATTTCCTGGCTCACCAGTGATCAAAACCCTCATCCTTAAAAAAAAACAAGTTACATAATACTAAAAAAAATCTGGGACCCCCATTCCTCCCCTCAAATGTGGTAAAGTCATGAAATTAATTGCCCTTCTGGGTCTTCCTGGGCTCTAGATAAATTTCCCACACCTTGCCTGTAATGCCTGTATTTTATCTTTAGAAATTTCTAACGGTATGGACCTGAATAGATATAAGACTTTTTGCAACACATTCATTTTTAAAACATTTGATCGTCCAATAATGGTTAGATATAAGCGCTCCCACCTATCCAAAGATAACCTGATTTTAGCGATAAGCATACTCCAATTAGCTTCCACTAATTCTGCCATATTTGTCCTTAATAGAATACCTAAGTACATTACTTCCTTTACCACCCTGCAATCCTGCCATACTACAGCCTCAGAGCAGAGAATTTGAGTTTTTGCCTCATTCAATTTATATCCAGCTATTGTCCCAAAGACCTTCGCCAATCGCTCAATTTCTTTTATTGCAGTGCCGGGGTTTGTGGTTGTCACAGCAATATCATCGGCATAGGCAAAAAACGAAAAATAATATTGTTCAACTTTGTAGGGTGGGATCAAAGCATTCCGACTTAGTTGCTCTATAGAAGGGTTAATATAAAGGGCAAACAAAAGAGGGGAGCAAGGGCATCCTTGTCGAGTACCGCGTGTGATTTTAACAGTATCCGAAAGTAAACCCATAGCGGATATCTTAGCCATAGGATGTAAATATAAAGATTGAATTGCATGAATACATTTCTGACTGAACCCCATCTCCCTCATTAATTTCCACAAATATCCCCACTGTACACGATCAAACGCTTTTTCCGCGTCAAGCAGAATCAACGCGAGATCGTTCCTTTTCATAGCAGCTATATCAAATAAAGAGATGACTTTATTAACATGTTCTACCGTCCCTCTTTTTGGTATAAAACCGTGTTGGTGATATGACACTCAGGAGGTCATGCATTGAGTTAACCGATTAGCTAATATTTTAGAGTATATTTTATTATCCACATTTAGCAATGATATCGGCCAATAGGAGCCTACTAACTCTGGTCGCTTGCCCTTCTTACAGAAAACTGCTATAGTTGCTTCAGCCCACGACTTTGGAGCAAAGCCAAGCTGAGCATCCCGCATAACTTCTAATAACTCCTCTTTAATATCATCATAAAATTGTATATAGACTTCACTGGGTATCCTATCGGGACCTGCTGCTTTTCCATTTGCTAGGCTTTTCACAGCTTTTTCCACCTCTTCCCCTGTGATCGGGTCTTCCAACCATTGTGTTTCTGTTGGGTCTAGTCTTTTTAAACCCTCTTCTAACATTGCTGCCCAATCTAGTCCATCACCATCACCTCCTTTCTGTTGGTCATATAACTCTGAATAAAACTGCTGAAAGATCTTGAGTATTTCTTGTGGGTCCGAATGAGCTATCCCCGCAGAGTCCATCATTTGAGCAATATTTCTGGCTGATTCCTTTATTCGCAATTGAACCGCCAATTGTTTCCCAATTGCCTCACCGTGTTTTTTTCCATCCTGGATGTAAGAAATCTCCTTGCATTTTCTACAGACCAAAATCCTAGCACTTTCGCTCTATCCTTTGCGACTGTGTCCTCCACTTTACTTAGATCGCTCAACCCGCTGACTATCCCCTGCATCAATAATGTTTCAGATTGACTTAATTGCAAATATAATCTATCTAACTCCTGTCTCGCCTTCCTTTGATTCTTTGATGAAAAACTAATACATTCCCCCCGAAATCCTGCTTTAAAAGTGTCCCAGATTATGGCCTGCTTGGTAGATCCCTTATTTTCCTGAAAAAATAGCTTCATTCACTTCCTCATATGATCCCTAAAATCACTGTTTGCCACCAACTTCCTATCAAATGTGAAATTAAGCTGTCTGGGTTTGATTAACCCCGCACCTATCTCCAATACTATAGGAGAGTGATCTGATGAAATCCTAGGATACACAGTAATTATCGCTCCTTCTATCACAGAGATCGGGGCAAAAAAGTAATCAAGTCTAAGCACTTTTTTGTGGGGTAAGAATAAAATGTATATCCACTTTCCTGTGATCTTGTATGCCCCCACACGTCCACCAACCCTTGGTCCTGCACTAGATTCAATAATGTTTTGTATACTTTTGGCTTGCAGCCCTTATACTTAGCAAACCCATCTCTCAATGAACTATTAGTCAGATTAATATTCATATCTCCACAGATCACTACAGGCTGAGTCCGGGTGGCTAATTCCAAGTTTACCTTAACTAGAACTTCCGGGTCATCCAGATTTGCACCATAGACGTTACATAACGTCAATTTTTTACCATCCACACAAAATTTAGCAATTGCCCATCTTCCTTTTTTATCAGCTAGTGTCCTTCCTGATGTTACATTGTTACCCTTGCACATGATGGCCATGCCACGTATCAAACTGGTGTTGTCCTGCAAATCCAAGTTCTTTTAAGATATCTCTTTTTGACCATGGTATGCGAGTTTCCTGCAAACACAATAAATGTGGTGCGATATATCTTAATTCAGGTGCAACCTTCTGTCTTTTAGTAATATTATTTAGCCCGATACATTTAAAGAGCAAATTTGTAATCGTTTAGAAGCCATTTATCATAGATATAGTATAGTTGAAGTTTATCCAAAACCAACAGAGACATTTTTTTCCACCCATGGAGGTCCTTACACAGAAAAAGAGAAAAACAAAAATATTGAATCATACAATTCCAATATATTAAAGTACTGAGGCTACTTAAAACAATAAAGTCCTGAGTGTCATTCTCTTTACGCAGTTTGCTGTATTCAAGAAATTTTTTCCCCCCTTCACCCCCCCCTCCACCCATGTGCACCTCCACTGCAACCCCCCAACCCTGGTGCCCCCCTCCTAAACCCCCCCCACCCTTCATTGAGGCTTTAGGACTTATGGTCCTGTTGATGCGAGCTAGCCCCCATCTACCTGCCTCCGCCCACGGGCATTTTATACGCTTTAATGTTCATCAAAAGATCAATATTTAAACCCCTGCCATCCGAGAAGGAGCGGTACAAAAGAGTAAGAAACTAACAAAAATAACATGAACATGAATTACAGACCTATTAGAAGCATAGCTCAATGTATGCCCATTCAACTAAATATTACATTGTGTCTATAAAGGCCTTAGCAGCTAATGCCATCATTAAGTAATGAGTACGCTCTCTATACACAACTTTCATTTTAGCAGGGAACATCAAATAAGCTTGAGCCCCCTTATATTGAAAGTCTGGAATTAATTGTCGAAGCTGCCATCTCAAATCCACAGATTGTTTACAAAGGTCAAAGCGTACAAAAACTCACAGTCAAGAGCATTGATCTTCTTATCTGGTCGTGCTTTAGTGAATATTTCCTCTCGCGCCAGAAAACTATTGAATGCCACTAACATAGCTCTCGGTTTTTGATCTCGGTGATCCTGCTGATTTGCTCTGATGTTAAAGGGGAACCGGTGTGCCCTTTCCACCTCCCGCTCCCAATCCCATCTTGTAGTCTCAGGGAATGACTTCTTCAGAAGCTCTAAAATAAAGCCTCGGGGGTCTGATTCCTCCTTTCCCTCCGGAATTTGTAAAAACCTCAAATTGTTTCTTCGTGAGCGGTTTTCTAAATCGATGAGCATCCAATTAATATCATCCTTATTAGCAAGCTGTGTTGCCAGTGCCTTCTTCTGCTGCGTAAGCTCATCTTCCAGCAAAGAAATGCGTGCTTCAACTTCATTTGCTCTCTCAAGAAATTCAGAGTGTGATTTGGTCAAGCGCCTTACAGAATTCTTAAGCTTTTTACACAAGTTTTGAACTCTCAAGCTGTCCTGCCTGTGCTCATCTCTGTGCAGCATCATAGTCTTATATATTAAACCAAGTGAAATGTCTTCATCTTGCTCCTCTCCCGCAAAAGTCGCTCCTGTAGTATCGCCATTCCTTCCTTTAATCCCCTCTAAGTTATCTCCCTCCTGAGTTAACCGCAGTCTACGGACTGTTCCGACATCAAAAAAATCAGGTCCCTGATCTTCTGCTTCAAGACTACTATGGAGGCTATGCAGACTTCCTTCTTCCATACTCATATGCGTACCGTATTGTTGGAAAAGATCCTCAGTTGATGACGCTGAGTGTTCTGACAAAGAATAAAAATCAACAGAGTCTGTACTCTCTATATTCTTTGCCTGGGTAGAGATTGAGTTCACATTTAGAGTCGCTGCTACTTCAGACTTTTTTTCCTGCACTTCCACCCTGTTCCCCTCAGTCTCTTCCTCTTCTGCTTGTTCAATCAGGTGAGTGCCATTAGATGTCTCTGCACCAGGCCCATTTGTAATATCCATTTTACTCGTGTTTTCGGCCTCTTGTCTCCTTTCTTCTAAGCCTTCTTTAAAAGCTTCTAACTCCAGCCCATTTTCGACCCGCTCAATCAATGCCTCTACAGACTCAATAGGCACAGAATCTTTAGCACAGTCTCTAGTCAAAACGGGCTTAGCAGATTTAGCGGCTTCCTTATTTTTCATCGTGAAAAATAGCTCTGGAATACCTTTAGTGGTCTTGGAAATCTCCGGCGCAGTATTCTCCTTCATTCGCGAAGCAGCTTTCCCTGCTTTGTCTGGCTCTTTGGCGCGTGTCTCTACCCGAGTCGCATTCTTCGTTATACTTAAGGCTGGAGTTGGAGCTGGGGTTGCAGCGGTGTCTGTCGAAGTTACAACCGTCGTATTTGCCACCGATTCTGGTTCCCCCGTACCTCTGGACCGGCGGCCCCCTGTCCGCGTCCTCTCCGACCTTTAGGAGCCATTTCGAAGCAGCAAGCCGACTTTCCAAACGGCGAAACAACCAAAACGCTAGTATTAAAACAAAATGTGGATGTTTCACACGGATCACAAGAGGCAACGCTACATTATGTACAAAAATAATAAAATCTTCTTAGGGAAACTAGCTATACTACCCCTTTTTTAAAATTCATAGTTTAAAGTGCCATAATTAAAGTGCCACTGTTCATTTCCTTTCAAAGAAGCCTTTCCTGCATCAAACAACATTCTTTATAATTAATTTAAAAGTGTAACATCTTCCTCACAAAAGAAACGACACCGAACACACTATTAATTAATGATTAGGATTATAGACCAATTACTACAGGCAATTAGAACCTTTAAAGTTTTCAAGTTCTGAGCCATACGTGCAACTTCATGATCAAATTATGGAGATACAATTGACAATCAGTATCTTTGGGACTGACAGCATCATTGAAAAAAACGATTATTAGTTATCATAAACTACCCCTAATATCAGGTGACACACTCTGAGGTGAACTTTTTTTCTACAATAGGAAATAACTTTACAAACTGTGTAGTCAAAAGGAGCCGATTTCCCACAGAGACAAGTTGTAATTGCTTTGCGACATGTTCTCACCCCAATTTCTTTAAGAAATTTAATAGGGCTTTTCTCTCTTCTAAAAGTTGAAGACAATAGGGATACATTGTAAAACCACATAACCTACACCTGTTTGTGGGCCAACTTTTTACCCATGTGGGAGTTCCATCCTTTGTGGGATATCTCCCAAATCATAGCAGCAAAAATGTATCTCTTGTATACAGTTTTAAATTGGAAACAAGGTAGTAGTGTGGCTCCAATGTGGTAAATGAGTTAATAACTGACCAAGCATACCTTTTTAAGCAAACTCATTCTTGTCCAATAGAGTCGATAGGAAGCTGATTGATTTAGTGTCTGTCTGAAAACAACTTTGATTCTAGCTACATCTTCAAAGGGCTGAGGCTTAAAATTGTTTAGGCTTTCCGTTAAATAAAATCTCCAACCCTTAGCCTGCTCATACCTAATTATTTCCTGCCAGCAATGGTTTGCTGGCAGGTGCCTGGGTCAGAACAAAAGAAAGAATATAAAGATTTTAGAATGTCGGATTGTCTTATTAAAGTTTGTCTTTTCAAACCAAATTCCAATCTGATAATGATATGCCCAATATCCTTTGGAACCCTGAAGACTGATTTAAAAACTTTTGTTTGTAGATTATCAAGAATTTTCTAATCTTTGCCTTGATAAATCACTGCGGGAAGGCCAGGAAGGAAATCAGCTTTGCTTTCATTACCTTGAGTAAATGCTTGTGGTTCGGACAAGCCAACGTGTCCCTTGGCTTTCTAAAAGCAAAAGACAACACCGTAGCTTTCGCTATTAAGTTAAGAAAATATTGCTTAAAAGATAATCTGTCATCAAATGTAATATCCAAATATTTATAAAGATTTACAGTTTCAATATTTAGCCCATTAATATTCCATACTCTCATGTCTGATTTTCCTGAACCAATCGTCATTATTTTTTTGGGTGTTCCTCAATAAACCTTTGGCTAATATATAGTTATTAAATTAATCTATT
Source organism: Lissotriton vulgaris (assembly GCF_964263255.1). Taxonomy (NCBI): domain Eukaryota; kingdom Metazoa; phylum Chordata; class Amphibia; order Caudata; family Salamandridae; genus Lissotriton; species Lissotriton vulgaris. The sequence continues at coordinate 2,121,969,649 of NC_141687.1, read as the reverse complement.
AGTCTTCATAGACCTTTAGCACTGTGACTTAACAGTATGGTATCATCTGTATACTGTAAATATTTTATATTTTGTCCTGAAAAGTTAGGCAAATGAGCATTAACATTTTTTAAATGTGACAGTAAATCGGCCATAAAAAGATTTCAAAAACATAGGGCTAAGACACAACCTTGTTTAAGACCACTATGTGTTTCAAATCTGTGAGTTATACAACTACCATCCCTCACTTTTACCTGGACCCACATATTGGAGTATAGCAATATAATCACGTCTAACTGTTGGTTTGGGATGCCCCATGTAGATAACTTCACCCAAAGTAAATTACGTGGGACGGAATCAAAAGCGGCATTAAGATCAACAAAACAAATATATAACTTTTGCCTTTTATACTTTGCTCTTTCGGCCAATAAAGTCACTACGGTCAAGCTTGCAGTCTTTGACTCACCCCATCGAAAACCAGTTTGGAATATTGATATCATTTCTTCTTTAGAGGCCCATTCTTCCAAATCATTGAGCAGACAACTTGAGAAGACTTCTGCCTCCACATCTGTTGGGACTATCAGCCTATAATTAGCTGGATTGTCTAGTGGGCCACTTTTATAAATTGGCTGGATAATACTTCCCTGCCATGATTCAGGAAATATTTAAGATTTTACAACGTCATTGAACAAAGGCTTCAGGATTTCTGACCAGATATCTATCTTTGCCTTGAAGATGGAGCTCGGGATCTTATTCGGTCCTGGTACACCACTTGATCTAATCCTACTTATTGCCGTTTTGACTTGATCTACTTGCCATGTCTCCATTACTAGTAATTTGGCTTCATTATGATGTTGATCATTTTTGTTCTTTCTGCTATTTCCATTGCTCAGCGGACTTGACATATGATGGTTGATGTCATTACTCAAAGCTGTGTCTTCATTATAATGTTGATCATTTTTTATCTTTCCACTATTTCCATTGCTCAGCGGACTTGACATATGATGGTTGATATTATTACTCAAAGCTATGTCTGAAGAGGCTCCAGGGCTGTTTCTACCATTAGGCAGGACTAGGCCGCCACCTAGGGCGGCAAAAGGGGGAGGGCGGCAAAAAGCATGTCTGGGAAATCCCCGAATGGCTGGCCTTGGACCTCAAAAGGGGGGAAATACAGCACACTTTGGAGAACGACAATGCCCTTTTCCGGTGCCCCTAGAAGTTGCTATCCTCCTTTGCCTGAAGCGTTTATTTTCCCCTTAGCATTTACTAATTGTATTTATCTTTCTGCAAACGGAATTTCTTTCAAATGCAACCTGCAGTATGAAATCTAAAACATGTTATTAAGCAAATAAGCACCCCTGATCCTGTTCAGTTGTGCAGGCCGGGGCCCTAGAAATTGTCTTCAATTGCTGATAAGGGTACCCCATAAGAGCAGGCCTGCCATCAATCAGGCACCCTTATCAGCAATTGAAGGCAGGTTAGCCATTCTATTTGGAAAATGTGATAGGGGGAGAAAATCTGTCCAAGTATGGGCGCTTTTTTTTCACACATTACCAAAGATTGAAAGTTTTGATGGGATTTGGTAACTGGAGCAATAGAAGCTGCCACAGAGAGGGGGCCCTGCCTGGCCCTGACAGATGAGGCTTCAAGGCTGCTCAAACAAGGCAAAGAAAGCCAGAAGCCCCTCTGACGGACAACAAGCACTGACAAAGCCTGTGGGCCTGGCTTTGTGCTTACACTGAAATGTCCTTTGTGTTTAAAGCGAACCAGGTAAGGAGTCGTCTTTTTTATTTGTAACCTTATTACATTGCTGCAGCATTATTGTTGGAAGATAATATTGTGTATGAATAGGATTGTAATACATTTAAGATTAAATAAAGCATGGGGTTGCTATCTGCTGACCAAGAGACAATTTGTTAATGTTAATGTTAATCAGCATTTATTGAGCGCTCGTACGCCCAGAGGCTTCATGGCGCTATAGGAAGGGAACAAGGCGCGTCAGTCAATTAGTAGAGAAAAAAGCAATTTGTAAGGCCAGTTGTGAATTATTTTAAAAAATGGGCGTAGAGTACATAGCAAACCAAGAAGGATGAAGCAGGAGCGTCGCACGACGAGGCCAGTAGTGTGCAGAATAGGTCTGCGGGCAGGAGCCACGTCACCGCTTTCGGACAGTCACTGACTGGTTGGTATTGCCATGTCAGTGCATTGCATACACGTTTATCTCATGCCGAAATGTTGCCATTTTTCGGTCCTTCCTGGGCCTACATTGTTGACCTCTGGGCTGCTATGGGCAACTGTCCATCTAAGTTCGACACCTGGGACTAGGATTTGCAGTGGGCAAGTATGAGCAAAATCAAGTGGGCCTGGTGTTCGCTATATCTACCTTTGGTGCCTACTTACCTAAGCGTTACAAGAAGGATAGCTACTTTCTTGCTAATTAGCTTTTTCCACCACTGAGTCTTGAGCAGAGGACCACATGAAATCTTCAGCTTCTCCTTTTGAGCGGGTCAATTAGGATCTTTTTTTAGGGTCAAAGTTCCATTGATTGAAGGAGGACAAGATGGCGGCTGCTACTGTTTCCTGAGATGGGAGGGCAGGAGTTCGGGCGGGCCCATTTCACTTTACTAGCTAAGTCCCAACCTCTCCCCTTCTTCCCAAGGATGGAGCTGTGCTGTAACGCGGCTCATTCGCCCAAGAGAGGGGTATAGCTTCAAGACCCAGCCAGGCCATCAGCAAACGTGTGCTGAATCCAAAGCAGGTCTGTGTCTTCCCTTATCTCTCATCTCTAGTGCAGCTCTGTCCAATGCTGGCCTGTTTCTGATGCAGTATACCAAACAGGTTTATTTTCTAGAAATAAAAAATAAAGTTGAGGGCAACGGCGCCCCAAGTATTTCGTTAAAGCCATCCACAGGCCTGATTCCAAGACTCCCTAGTCTGGGCTCCACCTCATGCCACTTTCTTCCTCCGCCCTACACCTTCCATCTCCTTATAATACTCTTGCAGGCTCTTTTTCAGCCCTCCCGCTCCCTTTGTCGCTGTTTCCACATTTTTCTCTTCCTCCTCTTTTCTCCCTTTCAGCCTTTCTCATTTCGAACTCTGGGTCAAAGTCTGAAAATGAAAGATAGGTCTTGGTGCCTAAAAAAGAAATGGTCCTCTGAAAGCAGTCTCTCTTCCATCTTTCCTCCAAAAATCACAGAATTCTTCCCACGAGGGATAAGTGGTCTCTAATGTACATGTCTCGGACAGAAACATTAGATGCTGCCATTGACTATATATAGTACAAGCTGGGCTGTTGGGTGACATTGGCTTGCACATTTCTGATGTACAGTCGATTATTTTGTAACCACTGGACTAGTATTTGGCCTTCATGCTACACTTGGTTCGCATCAGAGCAAAACATGATTCTCTTGCTGCCTGTGGCACCAAAGTACACCAAATGTGTGTGTGTGTATCTGTCAGACTACTGTGCTATAACTGTGGACATCTGAGGATGGCTCTAAAGCACCCTCTTGTCCTCCTACCCAAGAAAAACATGAGCCATCGCTTTGTATATCTATCCAGTTAGTGTTTTAGTTGCAGTACATCTAATCTGTTACTGTTTTTATTGCAGTACTTCTATTCCATTAGTGTTTTTGTTGCAGTACATCTATTCTGTTACTGTATTTATTGCAATACTTCTATTCCGTTCGGGTTTTTGTTGCAGTACATCTATTCCGTTAGTGTTTTTATTGCAGTACTTCTATTCCGTTCGGTTTTTTGTTGCAGTAGGGGGTACTTTGAGTGTGCTGCAGGAATGTATAATGTCAAAAATAAAATCCAAACTTTGTTTTATAGAAGAATGATTGAAAACATATCTAGGCACTGTAAAAAAAAAAGAAATACATTTTGATGAAATGGGCCATTTTAAAATGGCATTGCGCCTAGCAGATCTGAGATGCATTCCAACACCTGTCAATTCTGAGCTGAGGCTCCTCAGCACATGGAATGTTGTCCTTTGTGTCAATCCTCAAGACTTTGACTGGAGCTTAGCGTCTGAAGTCAGACTAGGACCTGCAACCCTAGACCACCTCGTCGCCTACATGGTATAAATGAAATATCATTTACATGGTTCACACATTACATGATCTCCTACCCCTACAGAAACAAGCGGTTGGGCAAGGCGGCCTCTTGGACTAATGTATTTTTATCGTACATCCGTGAAAAAGCTGCGGCAAATGATTCAACATAGTTAATCGAGCATTCTCTCTTCCAAGGTCTATAAAATAAGGACCATTGACTAATGCTGCTGGATAGTAGTATTATCTCCTGTTTATTGTGCTTTGAAGTCTGTAGAGGGTGCCATGGTCTTCATTAAGAGTGAAGGTGTCAGATGTTTACCCATGGGCCGCATAAGATGCTGTGATTGTGGGGCACCCACATAACTGTATGCTGTCATGCCGGCGTAAGCTAGTCTATATATCTAATGCATTATTTTTTCTAGCCTGGATGACAGGGGGAGAGTGCGATGGTAGTACAAGGGAGGGGGCGGCAGTTTTCAATTCTCGCCTAGGGCGGCAAAACACCTAGAAACGGCCCTGAGAGGCTCAATATAAAAGTTGAGAATGAAGGGTGCCCAGCATGGTTCAGGAATGTTCACACTGTTCGCTCTTCTACTACCTTATTCAAGATTATTTATTAGACTCCAGAATGCTTTCAGATTTTTCATTTTGCAGCCATAGTGCAACTTGGTCCATAATCCTACATGATATGTATGTTTGGCTTTCCATATTTCGTTTTTGTATGTTCTTCTCAAGCATTTTAAATTGCACAATTCCGAAGATTTTAAAAGCACAATTCGATTATGTGAAAATGGCCCGTATTGCTTTATTAAGGTCCCTTTTTTGCCGATGTAACCTAGTTGTATACCATCCTGATTTTTTTGGCCTTGTAGTGTACCCTCTTGATGTGGCTGTAGAAGGAAAGAGATCTAACAGGGAAGCACAAAAAAGGGCCAGATTTCAACCATTGACTTCCCTTGTCTTTTCTCAGTTAGCGCTGTAGCAATTGCAGGTTTCATAAATATGGAAATATATATTTCCATCTGATTTGTCTAGTCCCACACTAACCTTTTCAGATTATAAACGGTTGACCCAGTTACCATAGACCTTGACTTAGACAAATGATGAACCCATTGTACCAGTGACATTATTTGTGGAATATGGTTGCTTTCTATTCTGGGGATCACTTGATAATCATGGAGAGAGGATGCAAGATCTTTTGATATTATAGTACAGTCAATAATAGACTGTTGTTGTGACTTTTTAAATGTTGGAACACTCTCAGTAGTATTTTGTACGTCTTCCTGTAATAACGTAAGAATATATTTATTAAGCTGAAAACGGCAGATCTGAATTAAAGCACTGCTTGGTGTGTTGGCTCGATTTTTGGTGAGCAAATACATGTTAAAATCTCCTGAAATGATTAACATAGTGGCTGGATATTGATAATTCAAGATTTTGGCTACTTCCCACAGTGCTATAAATTGGGATGTCTTAACTAGACATTTTGTACCTAAATAAACATTCATAAATATTATTGGTTGTGTAAAATCTATGTTAATATATAAGAGACATGCTAACTGAAAGTCAATGTCATGGTGCTTGATAACCAGGACCAATGACACATATTAGTAGATAACCCACCCCTTGCGCGACCTTAGGCAGACGAGCTGGATACAAAGTTTGGGTACTAATAATATCAAATAAGCGGTACTTTACACATATTCCATGTTTCCTGAAACATTAGAACTTCAAAGTTACTGTGTCCCGGTCCTCAATCAGGGTTGTTAGGCTGGGAGTGTTCCATGAGCAAATATAAAAGGATTTAATTGCAATGGTTGAGCTGTTTAAGCATCATTCATGCACTCCCGTCTTCCCTTTAGTGAGAATTTTTGGAAGCCAAGCCCAATCATCACTAAGAATTTGATTTTTCTTAAGCTCCTCACAGACTAGTGAGCCTGAGTTGCAGCTTGTGACTATGATCCCAGAAGACAAAGCAGGAATAAATAAAGGGCCTATGGCTCCTTTTAAAACCCTGGTTTGGCCTCTGGATATTTTGATTGTCGTAGAATTTATCGAAGCAGGGCTCTTTGACACTTGCTTCGGAATTAATAAAGGTGGATATTGATTGTCATTGCATTTACGCAACTTGATGCCCCATTTCTCAAATTGTGGACCATTTTCTAAAATTTTAATAGCAGTCTCTTCACAATGTCAGGTTGCACAGGACACCTCCTTAGTGGGATTAATAGGATCTTGGTTAAATTGTACCGAATCTAAATCACCCGGTGATAGATCCTTAAACTCTGGGATTGAGTTAAACAGTTTCAAAATACTATCACAATTCAAGATATCATGAGTACCCCTTGAAGCGTACCATGGGATGAATAATAATTTCATAGACGAGACAGAGTAGTTGTTGCCCACAGGCTTTCCATTTTTTGTATATCTCGCTTTCCTCTTACTTTATTTTGCACTGCAATCTGAAGGTGACTGCTTCCTAGAGGGGGCCGTTGTACCAAACCTTGTCCTAGCACTGGAGAATGTGATGCTTCTATTAAATGTGGCATTATAGGTTTGTTGCCAGGGTCAGCAAGAGAAGGTGAAGTAGCTAGTCTACTCGGACATGGAGTCGACCCATCCGTTGTTTCGCACTGACAAGATTCCAAATATTTGAAAATTGGAAAAATGTCTTTTGGTTTGGGGAGAAGGCTGGCATTCATTGCTTTCTTTGTTTTGTTGTGGGCTTTTCTTAATCTTTTCCTTGCTCTTTTGTTTAGCCCTTCTTGTATTGGATTAGAAGCTGAGGCTGAGTTATTGGTAACTTGAGTAACAATGGCTTCTCGTGCTGATGGTAGCTCGATGGATTTGTTATGTTTGATAGAATCAGAAGGTTTCTGTAAGCTACTTCGTATACTTTCTTCCCTTACTATTTGGTTTTCCCTTTTTTTTTCTCCTCCCTTATTGATGGAATTGTTTTCTGTTGCTGGTCTTTGTCTTTTTTCAATCCCATTTTTATCCTGTGCATCCAGGGGAAGTTAACAAAAAAAAGATTTCCACACAAATGCGAACAAACACAGTAATTCGGCAAGGGGAACTGATAAGAGCCCCCTTTTAAGATATATGAAATACAAAAGATTTCACAAGCACAGCGCAAGTGCTGTGCAGGCAAAACCTAATGAATAATGAAAGGAGACAATGACTTACGAGTCTTGGCACTGAAGTCACTACTTAGCAAGTGAATAGACATATGTGCAGAAGCAATTTGCTGTCACTCACAGTGAGAAGAGCCAATGACTAAAGTAGGCTGACCCATTGCCCCATGCTGTATGCTGGGGGTGGGCAGAAGTAAACTGTGAATGACAGTCGAACAGACCAACAGGGAGGGCAACTGATGGAAAACTCCTGTTTGTATATATTTAGATATTTTTTATTTATGTTTCTTTCTGAAAATATATGTCTGTCGAGACAGCTAAAGCTATCTCTAGGCCAGACGTACAAAGAACCAATAATACCAGATCCTTCTTCGCAGAGATGAAATGGTTTTTGCGAATTAAGAGTTTTGCTGCTAAAGCCAGTAGAAAAATTCAGGCTAGTGTTGGACCTAAAAACACTGAACACTTTTGTTCACTATACCACATTCAGGATGCTAACCTTACAGTCTACAATACTTCTTTTGTCAAACAGGATTTTTTTGGCAACATTCAATTTTTGGGATGCATATTTCCACATAACAGTATCTCAGGTTTACGGTGAAGGGAAGCCACTATCAGTACAAAGTTCTACCTTTCAGCTGTCATCTTCGCAGAGAATATTGACATGGGTACTAGCATCAGTGGTAGCACACTTGCAGTTACAGTGTATACAGACATTTTCCTACCTAGATGATTGAATTATTTCTGGTTCTACTTTTTTAAAGGTTAAAACCTGTGTGGTGTGTGTACCACTCTACAATCTCTGGATTTGATCATCAAATACTAGAAATTCAGTCTGTAGGCCACAATAAAAACGATCTTCATAGGGGAACTCCTAGATACACCCATTCTGTCAAGACTTCCTGCCAGATTCAAGAATACAGAATCTACAGACTTTGTTATTAAACCTTTCTCTTCCTAAGGTCTCAGCGAGAACTTGATTAAAGGATCCAGGGCTAATGTCCACAGCACCCTGGTAAAGTCTTGGACACACACCACCAACAAACTCTCATATACCATCTGCTCAACCAGCTGTCCCAATCTGCTAACCATCATAAGAGATTCATACCAGTCATGGACAATGTAAGACACAAACTCCAGTGGTGGTTAGCGCCTCTGAATTTGAAAAAGGGCATTTACTTTGAATAGGCTAGGCATCAGTTTAGTAGGCTCTCCACGGGTTCTCTCAAACTCTCTAACCCAAAGCGGTTCTAGGGTGAATAAAAAATAAGCCACTGGTAGATTTGGTGGAGAGCATTCATGCTTGGGCAAAGACCCATGTTTTGCCCCTCAAAGCAACTTACATCTCAGGCAACATACAGGTAGACAGACTATGTCGAAACCTCCCAACTTTAGTTTTGGATCATCAAAAAACCTGCAGTGAGAGGAAGTCAAGGTGATTCTGATTGCCCTTTCTGCCCACCCAGTCTGTGGTTTTCGATACTCAACCAGCTAGCAGTGAATCAATTTGGTCACCTTCCGCTGAACCATCCACCTCTACAGTTTCCAGTGCTCTTCCAAAGAAACTTGCTGAGTTTACCTCTCGTGGCATGGAGACTGAGAGGCTTGCCCTACAAAAATGATGGTGTTCTAGGGAAATTGAACTAGACAGAAATTACGATGTTCTATGGAAGTTGAGCTAGACATTAAATCGGACTGGAAGATGTTGGCTCTTGAGACCTATTTTAAGCACTGGTTACAGTTTGAGAACTTGTGTAAAACTGAAGGCTTAGAAGCTTAATAATGAGATCTGTTGCAGATCTTGGAGTTTTCAAGAGATGTTTCTTATTGGAAATATCGTGCTAAATCTTATCACCTCAATAGGCCACGATTAGAGTCTTTAGGGAGAAAGTCTCTGACATCTCTAAAATAGTTTCCCTTGCCTCAAAGCTTCTGAGAAGCTTCAAACTAAGGAAACGGGTAATTCCAGGTCCAGTAGCAAAATGGGATCGGTCAGTAGTCTTGAAGGGCTTAAAAGGAACACCTATTTTAGCCAACAGAAATGGCAGCTATTTCCTGGGTATCATCTAAAGTGGTTTTCTGCTCACAATAACGACGGCTAGAAGACTAAGGCACCTAGGTACTCACCAGTAATGACTGGTAAAAGGAGCACTAACGAAGGGGTAATAAGTCCTTACTTACTAGCAAATTTCCTAATCCTGAGTCGAAAGCGTCTCATACAAGTTCATTAACTGCATGCCTGACGGGGACTGTCCTCAGATGTCAGGTTATAAAGAAAGGAAGAGTCTAGGGCCGTGGTACTCATAGTACGGCCTGCGTGCTGCCTGCGGCCCAGCAGGCCTTCCTTGGCGGCCCGCAGACCATGCAGGTAATGTACCCATGGCCCGAGAGAGAGAGAGAGAGAGAGAGGAGAGCAAGAGAGAGAGAGAGAGAGAGTGGGAGTGGAGAGAGAGAAAGACAGTGTAGAGAGAGTGGAGCGAGAGAGAGTGGAGAGAGACTGGCTGACAGAGAGAGACTGACTGACAGAGAGACTGACAGAGATAAACTGACTGGTGAGAGAGACACTGATGAGAGAGAGACTGACTGACAGAGGGACTGACTCAGAGAGAGAGACTGAGCGACAGAGAGAGAGGCTGACTGACAGAGAGAGACTGGCTGACATAGAGAGACTGACTGACAGAGAGACTGACAGAGAGAGACTGACTGTCAGAGAGAGAGAGAGAGACTGATGACAGAGAGAGAGAGAGAGACTGATGACAGAGAGACGGATGACAGAAAGACTAGAAAGACTGACTGACAGAGAGACTGATTGACTAACAGAGAGACTGACTGACAGAGAGAGAGAGACTGACAGAGAGAGAGACTGACTGAGGTAGATGGAATGAGAGAGACTGACGGATGACAGAGAGACTGATGACAGAGGTACTGACTCAGAGAGAGAGAGAGACTGAGCAACAGAGAGAGAGACAGACTGACAGAGAGAGACGGACGGACAGAGAGAGAGATTGACTGACAGAGAGACAAAGAGAGAGAGAGAGACTGATATGAGAGAGAGAGACTGATGACAGGGAGAGAGAGACTGATGACAGGGAGAGAGAGACTGATGACAGAGAGAGAGAGACTGATGACAGAGAGACTGACTGACAGAGAGACTGACTGACTGACGGACAGAGAGAGAGACTGAGGTAGAGAGAGAGAGAGAGAGAGAGACTGACGTAGAGAGAGAGAGAGAGACTGACTGAGGTAGAGAGAGACTGACTGACAGAGAGAGAGAGAGACTGACTGAGAGAGAGAGAGACTGACTGAGAGAGAGAGAGACTGACTGAGAGAGAGAGATTGACAGAGAGAGAGATAAGGACTTGGAGAGACAGAGAGAGAGAGAGACGGACTGAGAGATAGAGAGACTGACAGAGAGAGATTGACTGACTGACAGAGAGACTGACTGACAGAGAGACTGACTGACGGACAGAGAGAGAGACTGGAGGACAGAGAGAGAGAGACTGACTGAAAGAGAGATTGACAGAGAGAGAGACGGACTAGGAGAGACAGAGAGAGAGAGAGAGAGAGACGGACTGAGAGATACAGAGACTGACAGAGAGAGATTGAGTGACTGACTGAGAGACTGACTGACAAAGAGACTGACGGAGAGACTGACTGACAGAGAGCGAGAGAGACTGACTGGCTGACTGACTGAGGGAGAGAACGACTGACTGAGGGAGAGAGAGAGAGAGAGAAACGGACTGACAGAGAGAGACTGACAGGGAGAAAGAGAGACTGTGATGGAATTGAGGTCAAAGTGTGTGTGAAGCTATGCAATGTCTCTTTAAGATTGCTATTTTATACTAATAAAAATGTATCATCAAAATGTGCTCTTCGTAGTTACATCTGCTTTTGAAATACAGCATTGTCGCATTGCCTAATGTTTTGAAAAGGGTTTGATTTCTTTATTCTAGCCCCGTCCCGCTCCCCCACCCCCACCTCCACAGACCCCACCCTTACTGTCCCAGCCCTCGGCCACAAACCACACTGTAATGTTGTCCACCCGACAGAAAGTTTGTGAGTACCCATGATCTAGGGAGTCGAGGTAGAAGGGGGAAATTATGTTACTGGGTGTAATGTTTAGGACTGCGGTGTTGCAGTCTGGTGTTTGCGCACGCAGACGTGCGCTAGCGTGGACGTGGTACGTCATGTCCGCGCGTGCTATAAAATAAAGGAGGCATGGTCACAGAATTAGTCCGGACCACGCTGAAAGGCTAATGAGTGTCCTGGGTCCCGTTTGTCCGGCGCAGCGTCACCTTTGCTGCGCACAGTAATTCACGGACCCGACAATGGCGACAAGGGCTTAAAGTGCCCATGCTGTGCAAGGAGCGGCAGTCTCACCTACGCCGCTGGAGCGAACACATGCTACCCGACCTCCACGGGCCCCACGCATGGCTGCCGGTGACGGAGCTATCGGCCCCGCGCTAACGCGCTGGCGCACGCCTGCCTCACCGCATTCTGCCACCACAGTGGAAACAACGCTGAAGTCAGCTGCCGGTGAGCACACGGCACACAGCCCTGGAGCAGAGGGCAGGCGGTGATCAACTGGATCGAGGTAACTACGCAAGGCTGTCCCGGGAGACAGAGGCTGTCCCTGTGTCCCCCGCGCAATCCAGGAAGGCGCGCTCCAGGCACCAGCACACTGCCCACTCCCAGCTGGAGATCGCTCCGCCATACCTCAGCTGCCGATTAGAGATCCAGGCCAAGGAGGAATCCAGATCTTGCGGCCCCCACCCCTACACACCTGCGAAGCGGCGGCTGGTCATCTCACACCATCATGGCGACCATCTCGCCCATCGAACCTTTTGTAGTCGATGGGGCCCCAGCGTCCTTGGCCCCACGTTGGAAGGACTGGACAGAGAGACTACAATTCTACTTTGAAGGGGCAGGTACAGCGCGAGAAAGGCGCAGGTCGCTCCTTCTACATCTTGGTGGAAAGGACATCCATCGGATTTATAAGACCCTGGTGGAGGTCACCCCTCATACCTATGTCACACTCCTCAACGCGCTCAACGCACATTTTGAGCCGATGGCCAGTAAGGATTACGAACGATTCATTTTTAGACAGGCGCGCAAGAAGCGGAAGAATCCCTTGACGCATTCCATGGCCGTTTGAAGGAATTAGCGAGCACGTGCGGATTTCGCGACGAGCAAGAAGAAATTCGCGGCCAGATCATTCAAGGATGCTACTCCTCCAACCTCAGGGTCAAAATCCTCCAGGAGGATGGGAAACCTCTGGCGGATATTTTAAAACTAGGCCGGTCGAAAGAACTGTCCCAGGCGAGAGCTTCGCATATGGAAGCAGCGCTCCACAGACCGATCAAGACGGAGCAAGTTCACGTGGCCGAGCAAATCAACGTAGTACGGCCCAAGAAACGCCCCGCTGGGAGAGGAAGACCGCCAGAAGGCCGGAAAGAGTGTGGATACTGCGGAGGCGCGCCGCACAGGGCACAGGATTGCCCAGCGTGCGGGAGAAAGTGCGGGTCATGTGGGCGCATGAACCATTTCGCGTCTGTTTGCAGATCCTCCAAGCAAAAGCCCGAGGCCGCCCATGCGGTGAGGGAAGACCCTGAGAGTGAAGACATGGACGACGACGCTAACAGCTATCCGGTGCACTATGTATTTGCCATAGACCAGCCGCAGAGGAAAAGAACGAGACTTCCGAAGTGCAGATTAATGATACACCACCAAGAAGTGAAAGCAACGATCGACACAGGGGCCTCGATCGAACTCATGGCGGCAAACATCTACTAACTGCAAGACAAGCCGACAATGAAACCAGCCAAAATCAGAGTCTTTGCTTATGGACAAAAGACACCCATACCGCTAATTGGATGCTTCCAGACGGAGATACAACATCAAGAGAAGCGGACACCATCAACCATCTACGTCACCAAAGAAGGCAGTGGGATGCTACTCAGCGGCCAAACAGCTGAGGAACTCCACCTGATATCCTTCGCCATGGCGGTGTTGGAAGAAGAACTGGACACAATCCTCGAAGAATTTGAAGACGTTTTCAAAGGAATCGGATGTCTCCGTGGAAAGGAAGTATCCTTACACATTGACAGGTCCATTCAGCCCATGGCCCTTCGGCATAGACGAATAGCATTCCACCTAAGGAAAAAGGTGGAACAAGAACTAGAAAACCTCGAAAATCAAGGCATAATCGAGAAAGTCAGTGGACCCACCCCCTGGGTATCGCCGATTGTGGTAGCGCGGAAACCCAAACAGCCAGGACAGGTCCGCATCTGTGTTGACATGCGCCTGCCCAACGCAGCGGTGAGAAGAGAACGACACCTAACGCCTACCATAGACGACATCCTCGGAGAACTCAATGGAGCAAAATGGTTCTCCAAAATGGACCTACGGTCAGGATATCATCAATTACCCTTACACCCGGATTCCAGGTACATCACCACTTTCTCCACTCATGTCGGAATCCGGCGCTATCGACGGCTTAATTTCGGAATATCAAGTGCCGCTGAAGTTTTCCAAAATACGATTAGAGAGGTCCTGAGCGGGCTCACAGGGGTCCTCAACGTCAGCGACGACCTGCTGATATACGCTAACACCGTGGAGGAACACCACCAAAGACTCAGAAGCGTACTGCAAAGGATTAAGGAGTCAGACCTTACGCTGCATCGGGAAAAGTGTCAATTCCTACAGAATAAAATCAGCTTTTTGGGATACACATTCTCCGACAAAGGAGTGGCCCCTGACCCTGAAAAAGTAAGAGACTTGCAAGCAGCCCCAGCGCCAACTAACACATCGGAGGTTCGGAGCTTCCTGGGGATGGTGAACTTCTGCGGGCGGTTCATTCCCGACCTGTCCAATCTCACCCGACCATTACGGGAGCTCACCAAGACCACCACCCCCTGGCAGTGGAGAGATGAGCAAGAGCAAGCATTTCAGAGCACGAAGGCGGCTCTGTCAGCCAACACGACCCTCTCCTACTTCAACCCAGCCAAGGCAACCAATATAGCGGTAGACGCCAGCCCGTATGGACTTGGAGCCGTACTAACACAGAGCCGAGGCGGTGAAGACTGGGCGCCCATAGCCTATGCAAGCCGGTCACTAACGGAGACCGAACAACGCTATTCCCAGATCGAGAGAGAGGCCATCGCGATCCACTGGGCATGCAGACACTTCCACGTGTACGTCTATGGACATCCATTCACTGTCTCCACCGATCATAAGCCTCTACTTCCCCTGTTCAGAGGATCAGTATCTAAACCTCCACCCAGAATTGAGAAGTGGATCCTGCAGCTTCAAGAGTATGATTACAAATTAAAGTTCAAGCCCGGCGCAGCCAACCCGGCCAACTACCTCTCTAGACATCCGAGAGCAGCAACCACCCAGGAGAGGGTAGATGCCGAAGAAACCGAGGAATATGTAAGAATCATCCTCGAACGGTCAAGACCACTACCCATGAGCATCGACATGCTCGTAGAAGTGACCCGCAGTGTTGAGATTCTTCAGCTAGTGATAACAGCAATACGACAAAACGACTGGAGAACGCTCCAAGCATCCCTACACCAGAGGACTCCTGAAGCCAAGCGTGCTCTGGAAACCATCCTCAAGGTGAAAGATGAACTGTCCGTGGACAGTCAAGGATGCCTCCTCAGAGGACCAAGAATTGTCATGCCAACGGGTCTAACACAACAAGCGGTCAAATTAGCTCACCGGGGCCACCAGGGAATGGTGAAAACGAAGAGCAGACTCAGAGCAAAAGTGTGGTTTCCGGAAATGGACACTCGAGTCGAGCAGATGGTCAATGGGTGCCGCTGGTGCCAAGCGGCAGGTCCGCCCGAACCACCACCTCCGGTGATCACCGAAGAGAACCCGGAAAAGCCCTGGGAACAAGTCAGCGCTGACTTCGGGCACCTCCCGGATGGCCGCTATATGCTCGTTGTCATCGACGATATGACCAAGTATCCTGAAGTGGAAATAATAACGTCACTGGCTGCCAAAGAAGTAACTGCGAAATTCGAGAAAATCATTGCCACCCATGGTATCTTCGAACAGGTCAAGACCGACAACGGTCCGCCATTCCAAAGTCAAGAATTTGCCGACTATCTCCTGGAGTGGGGAATCCAGCACAAGAAAATCACCCCCAGATGGCCTCAAGCCAACGGAGAGGTAGAGAGGTTTATGAGGAGCCTCAACAAAGTCATCCGGATTGCCCATGCGGAAGAGGCACCGCTGGAGAGAGCAATATACACGTTCCTGAGGGAATACCGGCTCACGCCCCATCGCACAACCACAGCGGCCCCAGGGCCATCCGCAATGGGGAGAATAGTCCGAGACACCTTTCCCCATCATCACACCTGGACCCCAACAGAAGCAAGCTCTCGGCAAACCCTGCTCAACAGAAGACGCTCAAATGAATATGCTAACTTCAAACGCCGAGCCAGAGAATCACCCATCTGGGAAAGAAATCAAGTTTATGTGAGAGACAGATATCCAGGGAGTAAGTTCAGGCTCCCATTCGAACCCAGACCTTGGACAGTCACCCGCCGGACAGGTACGATGGTAACGGCTCAACGCGACGGAGAAACCGTCACCTGCAATGTGTCCTTCTTCAAGCAGGCTTCCGCCCCATCCGAAGATCCGTCCAGCCAGGAACCGGACAGAGTGACGCCAAGCCCGACAACACCCAACACCAGTTCCCCGGTGAGTGTGCATGGTGGCACCGCGGAACAGTCCGTGGTGAGCCCGCCTGAGTTTGAGAGGTCCAGCACTGAGAGTCATCACCCCTCCGGAGATGGGCTGTCACCAACCCCAGCCCGACAAGATACCCCAAGGAGAGTACTGTTTCGAGGGGAGGCTGCAGGTTACGAGCTGAGGGAAATCCAGCCCCCTCCTCACAGCTGGCAGACTTTCCTGTCTTCTCCTCCAGCAAGGACATCTCCTTCAACCACGCCACCGGACTCCACTGGACAGACCACAGCTGCATCCACTTCAGCTTCAGAAGGACCACGATCCACCACCACCAGCAACAGGTTGCACGCAGAAGCTGGAACAAGATCACGGCCGACCAGTTCGCGACTTCCCTGAGCATGAACCCTCCCACCAGCGCAACGAACCCAAGCCAGGCGGCCACCAACCTTGCGAAGTGGATCAGCAACTGCGCAGACGCCCTCGCCCCTCTGAAGACCCCGCCTAGCAGACCCGGCAGCAAGAAAACCCCATGGTTCACCGACGAACTCAAGAGCTCCTAGAAGAACTGCCGAGCCCTCAAGAAAGCCTGGCGCAGAGACCCAACACCGAACAACATCACTACCCTCAAGCTCGCTGCCCGAAAACACCACCAACTAATCCACGCCACCAAGAAAACTGCATTCAAGAAACGACTGGACAACAACGCCCACAACAGCAAGGAACTCTTCAACATCATTAAAGAGCTCTCCAACCCCAACGCCGGAAACGACATCACCCCTTCACAAGACCTCTGCAACTCCCTCGCCTCCTACCTCCACAACAAAATCGCGGACATACACAACAGCTTCAGCACTCAACCAACGCACGCCACGACTGAACCACCGCCCCCCACCACCACCCTACGCGCCTGGACCCCGATCAGCACCGAAGACACCGTCCGCAGGATGAACTCCATCCACTCCGGATCTCCGACCGACCCCTGCCCCCACCACGTCTTCAACAAGGCCGACGCTGTCATCGCACCCCACCTGCGGGACATCATCAACACCTCCTTCGACACCGCTACCTTCCCGGAGAGCTGCAAGCACGCCGAACTCAGCGCTCTACTAAAGAAGCCATCAGCCGACCCCACCAACCTCAAGAACTACCGCCCCATCTCGCTGCTCCCGTTTCCTGCAAAAGTCATCGAGAAGACCGTCAACAAGCAGCTGGCCGCCTTCCTCGAGACGACCTGATCCCTCGACCTCCAGCAGTCTGGCTTCCGGGCCAACCACAGCACCGAGACCGCCCTGATCGCAGCCACCGATGACATCCGAGCCCTGCTCGACAACGGAGAAACAGCGGCCCTCATCCTCCTAGACCTCTCCGCGGCCTTCGACACTGTCTGCCACCGCACCCTAGTGCAACGCCTCAGCAACGTCGGAATCCAGGAGAAGGCACTGGAATGGATCATCTCGTTCCTCGCCGGAAGGACACAGAGAGTCCGCCTCCCCCCGTTCAGATCAGAAGCCACCGAAGTCATCTGCGGCGTTCCTCAAGGCTCCTCGCTCAGCCCAACCCTCTTCAACGTCTACATGAGCCCCCTCGCAGCCATCGCATGCCAACACAACCTCAACATCATCTCCTACGCCGACGACACCCAGCTGATCCTCTCCCTCACCAACGACCCCGCCACCACCAGAGCCAACCTACACGAAGGGATGACAGACGTATCCAAGTGGATGATAAACAGCCGCCTGAAACTGAACTCGGACAAGACGAAAGTCCTCATCCGGGGATCTTCACCCTCCGCCTGGGACGACTCCTGGTGGCCCCCCGCCTTGGGCAGCGCACCCAAACCAACAGACCACGCACGCAACCTGGGCTTCATCCTGGACTCCTCCCTCTCCATGACCAGACAAGTCAACGCCGTCTCCTCGTCGTGCTTCAACATCCTGCGCATGCTCCGTAAGATCTTCCGGTGGACCCCACCGAGACCAGGAAGATGGTCACCCAGGCCCTCGTCACCAGCCGTCTTGACTACGGCAACTCCCTCTACGCCGGAACCACCGCCAAACTCCAGAAGAGACTCCAGCGGATTCAGAACGCCTGAGCACGACTCATCCTGGACATCCCCCGTCGCAGCCACATCTCCGGACACCTGACAGATCTGCACTGGCTCCGGTCAACAAGAGAATCACATACCGTCTCCTCACCCACGCACACAAAGCCCTACACAACCAAGGCCCAGGATACCTCAACAGCCGCCTCAACTTCTACGCTCACACAAGCCAGCTTCGATCGACAGGCCACGCCCTCGCCGCCGTCCCCCGCATCCGAAGAGCCACCACAGGAGGAAGGTCCTTCTCCTACCTGGCCGCCAAGACTTGGAACTCCCTCCCGACCCACCTCCGCTTGACCCAGGACCACCTTGCCTTCAGGAAGCAGCTCAAGACCTGGCTGTTCGAACAGTAGCGGACCCCCCTTCCCCCAGCACCTTGAGACCCACCGGGTGAGTAGTGCGCTATATAAATGCTTTGATTGATTGATTGATTGATTAGGCTGAGACTGTGGTCCCTGATCATCAGACTGGTAACAGACCTGCCGGCCATTTTGTTTGTTTCTTTTCACCTGTCCAGATGAAGCCAAGCGATCTACCATAGACTATCTAATGCATTTTCTTTTGTTTTTAATAAAGGTTGAAAGGAGTGTAATGTTTAGGACTGCGGTGTTGCAGTCTAGTGTTTGCGCACACAGACGTGCGCTAGCGCGGACGTGGTACATCACGTCTGCGCGTGCTATAAAATAAAGGAGGCGTGGTCACGGAATTAGTCCGGACCACGCGGAAAGGCTAATGAGTGTCCTGGG
Organism: Lissotriton vulgaris; assembly: GCF_964263255.1. Classification (NCBI taxonomy): domain Eukaryota; kingdom Metazoa; phylum Chordata; class Amphibia; order Caudata; family Salamandridae; genus Lissotriton; species Lissotriton vulgaris. Next base: position 2,121,950,931 of record NC_141687.1, on the reverse strand, counting down.
TCCCGTTTGTCCGGCGCAGCGTCACCTGCGCTGCGCACAGTAATTCACGGACCCGACACTGGGTAATCATACCGCGAAATGTATATGTTGCTGTTCCCTTTGAAAGAAGACTGCTTGAATGCCATGTTTTGCAAGCTAGAAATGTACAACTGTATGGTAACTTTCTACTGGGGGTCTCTATATACTTCAACTTAGGGTACATTTAAGTCGATGTGTGCTGCGGCAATTTCACTACCACTCTACTCACTGCTAATTACCAATATTACACTACTATAGCAATGCCTGCATTTTTCTACAAATTAGTGGTGTTTTACAGCTAGGTACTGAGGTCTGCAATTATGTTTATGGTATAATATCACTCAAAAGTGTTCCACCTTAGTCCTAGAAACGCATTCGCTCACTTCAAGTACATAAATGGCAAATATATGCAGAAAGGGAACTTTGCAGGCCTCTACTATGTAGACGAAATAAAATGTATCCAGAAACGTCAACAATGCAGTTAACACGGTCACATGCTCAGGTCACGTGCGTGTGTGTACATCTCACAGACTGCCTTCTAGATATCTACTGGGACAACCACGTAATGTAAAGTCCCTCCCCCTCTGCCATTAAGAGGAGACAAAGCCGTCGTACTCACCGCTGGACTGCCAGCCGAAAGCCGCCCCCGGTATCTGCTGGGCTGCATATCGCTCTCAGGAATAGCACAGAATGTGTTGGTAAAAAGCTAATGTGGACTTGTCAATCTTCTCTTTGTCGGTTGTAGAGGCGCCAGCTTTCGCCTCTTTATACCCCGCCCCTCTCCGTTGCTTCCTTAGTTGCCCTGGTAACGGCCACCTGTTGCACTGCTTCCGGTATATTCCTGGGGATTCCTATCCTCTTCCCGACGTTGTGTTTGCTACTACCGCTACAAGGTATATACGCATGTTTAACGTTTTGCTACAAATCCTCCGGTGCATTATCTGCCTCTGGTACTGCACTCTTTGTCTACACGGAGAATAATCCACCGGAAGTGACGTGCGGGCGAGCGCGTGCAGCTCAGCTACAGAAGAGAATTTCACGAAAATGTGTATCCGAGATCTCAACTTTTAGGACCTCTAAAAAGTGCGCGTTGTGGGGCGAGGGGAGAGGGTTTGGATAATGGTTTGGGAAGCTTGATTCTGGTCCAGGGAAGACATGGCTTGGCAGTTCGGGCTGGACTGTTACCATGAGGCACAGGGTGAGACTGATTTGCATATGGCCATGTCTGAACTGGGGTGGCGGAGTGAGCTAAAGAACGGTGATGGATTAAACCCAGATCAGTTGACCGGGGGTGAGTGTTTGTATTGTCAACGCTCCGCCCATCACCACCTTTGGTTTTTATTTGGTCTCCAAAAGAGGCTCAGAAAGGGCGAGGCGTAATCACCTACACTAAAATTTTGTAATTTTCATAGTGCGCTCCTCGAGTTGTTATTTTTTGTTTCTTTCTAAGCTATGTTATTGTATCCAGATACACAACTGACATACACCTATAAATAAACCAGAACTAATGGGTTTGTCAATTATTTTGTTGTAAATAATTAATATTGAATATGTTTTTTAAATATCATCCTGTGAATTTTCACAACTGTGTACCCTCTTCACACACATTTGCACAGAATCAAAATTCCAAATTACATTTGTAGCAAAATGAGGGATTGCTTTAATAGTGTAATATTTGTAATTAGCAATTTCAAATGAAATACATGAACATTGATAGATACGCTCTGCGGAGAGGCCAAGGACTGGATGCCCATCTATTCGGAACACCTTTCAGACCCACTGACAAGCACTGTGTGCGACTCACATTGCCGTCAGCCTCAACTCCAGAGCTCTCAATTCTATTTCAGGACAGGAGGCTCCGATTATGCTTAGTCTCATTTCTTTATTTATAAATGCCCAGCAGCCATAAAAAAACAGATAAAACTACAATACCCATCAACACTTGGGTCACAACCATATAGTCTGCACTATATAAGGTCGTGTAGATAGTCCCACTTCCTCTTTCTTTGCTGCTCCGCAGCCAGTTAAGTGCAATTTCTCTTACCTAACTGTTGTTTATTTCTGGTATTGCTTGCTGATGTCCGCTTTGCTGGCGCACTGTCTATAGCTTGTATTTAGCGTTTTGCTGGTGTTTTGTCCCGCGTTTACTTTCCTCGGTTCCGCTTTTCAATTTGCGGCGTGACGCGGCACCATCAGGATTCAAGCAAGCCGAGCCGAAGACGGCTGTAATGCCATAAACCGGTCCCCGGAAGCTTGTTTCCTTTCCAGTAAAAGAATTGGCTTGGTAGTTTGGTCTGCCCTGTTCCCATGATGCACTGGGCCAGGGACAGACTAATTTGCATGTAGCCAGGTTCTGAGCTGGGATGGTGCAGTGAGCTAAAAAACGGTGATGGATCAAGCCCTGATCTGTTGACTGGGTACGAGTGTTCTGCTTAATTCAGATACTCTGTCCATCACCACCCCCTTTTCTGAATCGTTTTGTCCACCATAAGCGTGGTAGGGTATGCTCAGACATGAGTCCCTTGCTCACTGCACCATCAGGATTCAAGCAAGCCGGGCCGAAGACGGCTGTAATGCCAGAAACCGGTCCCCGGAAGCTTGTTTCCTTTCCAGTAAAAGAATTGGCTTGGTAGTTTGGTCTGCCCTGTTCCCATGATGCACTGGGCCAGGGACAGACTAATTTGCATGTAGCCAGGTTCTGAGCTGGGATGGTGCAGTGAGCTAAAAACGGTGAGGGATCAAGCCCTGAACGGTTGACTGGGTACGAGTGTTCTGCTTAATTCAGATACTCTGTCCATCACCACCCCCTTTTTTGAATGGATCTCCAGCGATGCATGGGTACTGGAGACAGTTCAGGGATACCGGATAGAGTTTTACCAACCCCAACATCAGTCCCATCCTCCCTCTCCTCTTTATTTTTCTCAAAGGGATCAGGAGTTCATCACAGAGGAACTCCAGTCCCTTCTCTTAAAGGGGGCAATCGTACCGACCGTGCGTCACCCGCAGGGGTTCGTCAGTACAATCTTCCTTGTGGAGAAGAAGGGAGGGGGCTCCCGCTTGGTGCTCAATCTCAAGGAGTTCAACGGGGGAGTGGTCTACAGACATTTCAAGATGGAGGGCATCCATCTTTTGAGGGATCTTCTCTGCTAGAAAGATTGGATGTTTCACCTAGATCTCAAGGACGCGTACTTGTCCGTTCCCATCTTCCGTCCCCATTGCCGCTTTCTCCAGTTCCATTGGCAGGGGACTTGGTACGAGTATCAGGTTCTCCCATTCGGCCTCTCGTCAGCACCTTGGTGCTTCACGAAATTGTTGAGGCCGGTTGTGGAATCTCTTCGCAGTCGGGGTGTGCGGTAAATCATCTACTTGGACAACATCCTCCTTCTAGTGGATTGCCCACTCAAACTCCTATGGTCCTATGGTCCCATCTGGAGTGGACCATAGATCTCTTGCAATCCCTAGGCTTTTTGGTGAACGCGCAGAAGTCTGTGTTGAGCTGTCTCAAATAATCGACGTCTTGGGCTTCAAAGTCAATTCTCTTTCATGTCAACTTCTCTTACCCAATCAAAAGATTCGGTATATCAAGAGGGAGTTGATTTCCATTATTACGAAACCGACTGTGTCATTGAGATCGTTAGCACGAGTAGTAGGTCTCTTAGCCTCTTCTCTGCAGGCAATCTTCCCGGCACGCTGCATTACAGGGCTCTGCAGCGTCTGAAAATTCGTCATCTCCAGAACGGCCCCAGGTATTCAGATCAAATTCCTCTCTCGGAGGAAGTGGGGTCGGAGATGCAGTGGTGGCTTGATCATATGGAGGCCTGGAATGGTCGGGCCCTGTTCGGTGCCACTCCGGAAGTGGTGATAGAATCGGATGCCAGTCGTTGGGGCTAGGGGGCCCGCTGCGGTCCGGTCTCGACGGGGGGTCGTTGGTCTCCCCAGGAACTTTCCCTCCACATCAATTGTCTGGAGCTCTTGGCGGGCTCCTTTGCGATTCATTGCCTCTCTCCCCTTCAGTCCAACTGCTGTATTATTCTCCGCAGGGACAACATGCCAGCGGTTCGCTACATCAACAAGTTGGGAGGGACTCGGTCGCGGTTACTGGCGGAGATTGCCAAAGATTTTTGGCATTATTGTCTGCAACAAAAGATCACGGTTATTGCAGAATATCTTCCCGGCCACAGCAACCTCGTGGCGGATTGGAACTCGAGGTACCTGAGAGACTTCAGCGATTGGAGGCTCCATCCCCGTGTGTTCTGTTGTCTTCTTCGAGCATGGGGGAAGTGTCAAATAGACCTTTTTTGCCTCCCGCCTCAACACCCAACTCCCTCTGTTCTACAGTTGGAGGCCGGATCCGGATGCCATGGCCACGGATGCTTTTCTTCAAACGTGGCCGTCGACTCTGTGTTATGCCTTTCCCCCGTTCATGATGATCCCCAGAGTCCTGGCATACGCGAAACACTATCAGACAGAGCTGATCTTGATTGCTCCTCTGTGGAGGGCTCAAGCGTGGTTCCCGGTTCTCTTGGAGATGGCTTGAGCGTTGCTGTTCCTTCTTCCCCAGAAGTGGAATCTCCTGCTCGATCCTCTTCAGAATCCGCATCCCCTGATTCTGTCAGGCTCTCTCCTTCTCATGGCGTGGCGAATTTCGGGGAACGTTGGTCGCTCCCGGGCCTTTGACAAGGTTACAAGCACCCTTACCTGTAGGTTGCTTGTAGATGGTTTCGCAGAGACGTTATGGACCAACTTCCCCAAATTCTAGGCAACACCTAGTGACTGTTTTATAACACTGAGGTAATTAAATAGAAATCAGGGAGGTAGGCCGGATCGTGGACGCTACCTGTTTCCTTGATTGTCGACCTGCGAAGCAATAAGGAGAACTTTTGTAAAAACTGATTTCTAATACTGTCTATTTACCCCTATCAGGTTTCTAAAGTTTTAACTGTGCTTTAGAAGAGTCCTACCTGCGACTGGTTAAGATGTGGCGTCGCGTCCGTGTTGTCGTCGTGAAGGGGGTAGGCTGGGCAAGGTCAGTGATGATGCAGAAGATTGCTTGATCAGTGTTTGTTCTCTGTAAAACAATTATTTAAAGAGGAATGATGAGTTACTGTCTTGCTATATTGTTTGCATTGCTCAATGCCTCCCCTTAAACTATCTTTCACTTACTCTGACTTCTCACCATGCCGTTCTTCGCCTTCACTCCCTAGTATGTACAATGTTAAAACAAAAGACAATTTGGCAAACAAAAATAACATTTACTCTTTCTCTTTGATAATTCTCAAAGTCTCTAAATCCTTTTTCAGAAGTCCTTGTAACTTTGCTCTTTTCCTTTAAAATCTCTACTGAGTTCAAAAACTTGAATTCTTTCCAGGTAAGTCTTTAGTTCGATAATTCACTGGTAGCTTGCTTGCGTTGGGCGCCAGATAATACAAACAAGAAGAAAACTGTAACTTAGCTTTAAATGTCTCTTTTCTCCTTTTCAGGTGGTGCGCGCGAAGGATGCAGACCTTCGAACTCCGAAGTGAAGGCCGTCGTCTTTGGATTCCAGGATCCTCCAGGGGACACCTCTGAAGGGCGGCGAAGGCAGAAGGCAAAGCGCCGGTTTACGTTGGGTGTGGCCTTTTATAGTGGAGCCACACCCAGCCACACCCAAGGAAGGTTGACGCATCGCGCGCCAAATACGTGCGTGCCGTTTTTCCAGCGTGCGCGCTGAAACGGCATCTCCGTTCTCTTTCTGAGCTCTCTCCCGCCTCGACCACAAGTCTGCTGACTTTCTCTGCATTGTTACCTACAACTCTCTGGCCATATTGTACATCTCTGCTTGGCTCATAATTCAATAAACTCGGCAACGATTCCAACAAGCACTTGGTAAAAACAAATGAAACCATGAAAAATACATATGTATCATCAAGAGCACAAATCACTGTAACAATGCACATTTAGAGTATTACACAATCATACACTAACATATCACTGGCGTGCTGGTTGCACGGGACAGGGGTGGGTTTCTAGAGTGGGAAAACTACGCCTGCATGTATGTGCATGTAAGGCTAGTGAGGAATGGGAATCATGACAGTACTCCCCTCTCAAGATCCCTCCCAAAATCTGTGGAACAGGTTTCGGTTTATTTGGATAACGAAGATGAAAATTTCTGATCAATCGAGCAGAATTTTGGACGTTGGAAAGAGGTTCCCATGTCCGTTCTTCAGGACCATAACCTTTCCAATGTATTAAGTAAAACAGTTTCCCTCGGACTCTCTTTGCATCCACAATCTTTTGAACTTCAAATTCAGGGACACCATCAATAAGAATGGGTGGTGGATTTTTTTTAAATCTAGTCATTGGATTACAAGGTTTGATCAATGACACATGAAACACCGGATGAAACTTATACCTACTGGGTAAGGTGAGTTTAATACTGACAGGATTTATTATTTTCTCTACCACAAATGGGCCAATGTATTTGGGACGTAATTTTTTACAAATAGTCATTCTCAAATTCTTTGTAGATAACCAAACTTTATCTCCGATTGAATATTCTGGTGATGGTTTTCTATGTAAATCTGCTGATTCTTTTTGACTTTCTTTCGCTTGAGCTAAGTAATATTGAGCCTGCTTCTGAACATGAACCAATCTAGTAATGTGTTCCTCCAATGATGGTATGACTGAAGGGATACATACTTTTTCTGGGACATTTTTAGGGTGGAAACCATAAGTACAAAAGAAAGGTGACAGACTGGTGGAGGAATTGTCTAAATTATTGAAAGCGAATTCTAAAACCCACAAAATATCCGACCACTCTCTTTCATCTTCTGCCAAAGCACACCTAAGAAACTGTTCTATGGTTTGATTCGTTCTTTCAGTTAAACCATCCGTCTGAGGATGGTAACCTGAGGACATGCGAATGTCCATGTTCAAAGTTTCTCCTAAATTTTGCCAAAAGTGAGAGACAAACTGTGGACCTCTGTCAGAAATAATTACAGAGGGAATTCCATGCAACCTAATTATTTCTTTAGAGAAGATTTGAGTCAAATCTCTTGCAGAAGGGATGTTTTTTAACGGAATAAAATGAGCCATTCGAGAAAAATGGTCTACCACTGTCAAAATAGTGTTATACCCCTCTTTGGTCTCAGGAAGTTCCACAATAAAGTCCAGCGATATCGTGTGCCAAGGCTGGGGGGAAATTGGGAGGGGAAGTAAAAGACCACTAGGTGCTTGATGTTGTGTTTTATGTTGAATGCAAACCACACAAGTCTCGATATAATCTTTTACATCATTCAACAAGGTAGGCCACCAAAATTTTCTTTTGATTAACTGACTGGTTTTAGCAACTCCTGGATGTGCACACATAAGAGGATCATGATGTAATTGTATCACCTTTTTTTGCAGTTCCAGCGTTGGTACAACAATTTGTTCATTCAAATACATTAAACCTTCTCTAATCTGCATTAAAGGATACAAAATGTTCCATTCTTGAAAAGTCTTTTCCTGAACTCTTAGTTTAATGTCTTCTACTACATCAGTAACCACCACTCCCACCTTGAAGCAAGCCTCAGGTAATACAGGTCGAACTTCTTTAAGAGAACTCTCCTTCTCCTCTACAGTCCCCAAACGTGACAATGCATCTGCCTTTAGATTTTCCCTTCCGGGACGGTAAGTAATTACAAAATTGTAATCATTGAAGAACATTGTCCACCTTAACTGTCTAGCAGTAAGAGCTTTCACTGAACGTAAAAATTGTAGATTCCTGTGGTCTGTATAAATTGTTATAGGATGTCTTGCCCCTAACAAGTAATGGCGCCATTCTTCGAAGACTGCTTTTATGGCTAACAATTCCTTGTCAGCTATGGCATAATTCTGTTCAGTAGGAGTTAGCTTCCTTGAGTAGTATGCGATTGGATGCATTTGACCAGTTTCTTTGTGTCTTTGAGACAAAATGCCTCCAATAGCAAACTGTGAAGCATCCGCCTCTACAATGAATGGATTGGAAGGGTCAGGGTGCATTAACACAGGTGCTGAAGTGAAATGATTCTTTAAATTTTGAAAGGCTTCTTCAGCATCACTATTCCAGTCAAATTTTGTGTTCTTCTCTTCCTTACTCAGGGGCCCTTTAATTGTGCCTATTTGCATGGGCTCTACTCCAGAGTCCAATTTTGACGAGCTTTCAGGCTTAACACTGATGTATCTTTCCTTAAAAGAGAACACTTTAATTTCTGTTTTACCTTTTTCTCCTCTGCGTTCTAAAAGTCGATGATTTAGCTTAACTACTAAGTCAATGAAATCTTCGATGGTGTCTGGTGGGTCTAAGATCTGTGTGACCATGTCTTTTAGCTCGTCTCTAAGCCCCTTGTAAAAAAGGGAAACTCTTTTTTCTTCAGGCCAGCGGGCCTCAATAACGAGTCTATTGAATTGGGAAATGTAATGTAATAAATCCGAAGACCCTTGTTTGAGATGTAATAATTCATGGTCTGCGGACTGGACAAAAACGTGCTTGGCAAATAACTTTTTCATCGTGTTCTTAAAAAGTCTAAGGTTATATAGAATCGGGTCATCGCGCTCTACAATTGGCACAGACCAAAGGGCTGCGTCCCCCCCTAGGTATGACAGAATAAAGGCTACCTTAGAGGAGTCATCTGGGAAGGCTGCTGGCTTAGCTATAAAATGCAAATGACATTGATTTAAGAAGATCGAGAACTTATTACTATCTCCCAAAAAGCGTTCGGGAGGTGCTAAAGGTACTGTCACTGGAGTCACTACCTGAATTTGAGTTGGAGTAGAGGAAGAACTGGGACCAGAGTGCAAGGTTTGAAACCCTGGCTGAAACGTAGCTGGTTTCAGTACTGATTTTTGTGTTGAGGGAAAGCCCCACTGGCTTGAACTAGATTGCATATTACTCTGAATATCTGTGATATCCCTACGAAGGGCTGCGTTTTCGGCTTGAATAGCCGTTAACAAGGTTGTTATGTCTTGCAAGGAACTTGTGATGGAAGGATCCATAACGTCTGGGCGAAAATATCGTCGTTGGCTTTGCCTTCTGACAAGGTTACAAGCACCCTTACCTGTAGGTTGCTTGTAGATGGTTTCGCAGAGACGTTATGAACCAACTTCCCCAAATTCTAGGCAACACCTAGTGACTGTTTTATAACACTGAGGTAATTAAATAGAAATCAGGGAGGTAGGCCGGATCGTGGACGCTACCTGTTTCCTTGATTGTCGACCTGCGAAGCAATAAGGAGAACTTTTGTAAAAACTGATTTCTAATACTGTCTATTTACCCCTATCAGGTTTCTAAAGTTTTAACTGTGCTTTAGAAGAGTCCTACCTGCGACTGGTTAAGATGTGGCGTCGCGTCCGTGTTGTCGTCGTGAAGGGGGTAGGCTGGGCAAGGTCAGTGATGATGCAGAAGATTGCTTGATCAGTGTTTGTTCTCTGTAAAACAATTATTTAAAGAGGAATGATGAGTTACTGTCTTGCTATATTGTTTGCATTACTCAATGCCTCCCCTTAAACTATCTTTCACTTACTCTGACTTCTCACCATGCCGTTCTTCGCCTTCACTCCCTAGTATGTACAATGTTAAAACAAAAGACAATTTGGCAAACAAAAATAACATTTACTCTTTCTCTTTGATAATTCTCAAAGTCTCTAAATCCTTTTTCAGAAGTCCTTGTAACTTTGCTCTTTTCCTTTAAAATCTCTACTGAGTTCAAAAACTTGAATTCTTTCCAGGTAAGTCTTTAGTTCGATAATTCACTGGTAGCTTGCTTGCGTTGGGCGCCAGATAATACAAACAAGAAGAAAACTGTAACTTAGCTTTAAATGTCTCTTTTCTCCTTTTCAGGTGGTGCGCGCGAAGGATGCAGACCTTCGAACTCCGAAGTGAAGGCCGTCGTCTTTGGATTCCAGGATCCTCCAGGGGACACCTCTGAAGGGCGGCGAAGGCAGAAGGCAAAGCGCCGGTTTACGTTGGGTGTGGCCTTTTATAGTGGAGCCACACCCAGCCACACCCAAGGAAGGTTGACGCATCGCGCGCCAAATACGTGCGTGCCGTTTTTCCAGCGTGCGCGCTGAAACGGCATCTCCGTTCTCTTTCTGAGCTCTCTCCCGCCTCGACCACAAGTCTGCTGACTTTCTCTGCATTGTTACCTACAACTCTCTGGCCATATTGTACATCTCTGCTTGGCTCATAATTCAATAAACTCGGCAACGATTCCAACAAGCACTTGGTAAAAACAAATGAAACCATGAAAAATACATATGTATCATCAAGAGCACAAATCACTGTAACAATGCACATTTAGAGTATTACACAATCATACACTAACATATCACTGGTGTGCTGGTTGCACGGGACAGGGGTGGGTTTCTAGAGTGGGAAAACTATGCCTGCATGTATGTGCATGTAAGGCTAGTGAGGAATGGGAATCATGACAGCCTTTCGGCTGACGCTTCCAAATTCATCAGCGACGCCTGGTCTCCAGGCACTCACAAACGCTACAGGGGTTCTTGGAAGCGGTGGACTGACTGGTGTCTTCAACGGCAAGTTGATCCAACATCAGCAGATGTCTCTGTGATGTTTAATTTCTTCGCCTCACATGCTTCTTCCGGGTTGGCATATCGCACAATTAATAATTTCCGCTCTGCTATCTCAGCAGGACACCTCCACATAGACGGCAAGCCGGTGGGTGAGCATCCCTTGGTGGCTAATTTGCTCAAAGGGTGTCTGATTTCCGGGCTTTAGATCTGGCCGGACGCAGTTTCACACCGGAAGGTGTCACGTTTCGCCTTTCTCGGCGTACCAAGACCTATACTGCGTTCATTTCTTATCCCTCTTTTCCTAATCATCCCAATCTGTGTGTGGTGCAGTGTCTCAAGGATTATTAAGTAAGTACTACAACTTTTCGTTCTGACATGCAAGGTCAATTATTGATTGCTTTACAGAAGCCCTTTCGCCCCGTTACCCCGGCTACGTTAGCTCGCTGGGTACGCTGGCTCATGGCGGAAGCGGGTATTGATGTGTCTATTTTTGTATTTTTGGGGCACACTCTGCTAGAGGGGCGATGGCTTCTAAAGCTTTCTCTATGGGTGTTACTCTGTTTGATATTATGAAGGCCGCTGATTGGTCCTCTGATTCTGTTTTCAAAACTTTTTATTATAAACCTATTGAGAATGTTGCCTCTGTTGTGGTGAATCCGCTTTAAACAAGCATAATCGGTGCCTCCTGTCCTGAAATAGAATTCAAAATTTGCAAACAATCGTGACAAGAATTTTCAATTCTATTAAGGACAGGGAGGCGAGGATTATCCCACCCATTGTTTACATGCATTACTGTAAATATAAAAATGTTCATGATTTTCTTGATGCTGATATGTTATCATTGGCTTGTTTCTCTCTACCCACCCTTCTTTTGTATGCTCATGTTTACACGGAATGTGTATTACGGCTCTGTGTCTTTTTTTCAGGATCTGATCCCAAGTGAGGTCCCTTCGTTGAAGCCCGGTTTTTCCTGCCTTCTTATTTGAAGATTGGGATTCCTGGTTCTTCTGCTGTTGCATTGTTGATCTCCTTCGTTCTCCTGGATTTGGACTGTGTTCCATGATGGATTTCTTCCGGTTGACTTTTCTGGTTTTCTTGGACGGTATATCACCTAAGAAAGAGGAAGTGGGACTATCTACACAACCTTATATAGTGTAGACTCTATGGTTGTGACCCAAGTGTTGATGGGTATTGTAGTTTTATCTGTTTTTTATGGCTGCTGGGCATTTTTAAACAAAGAAATGAGACTAAGCATAATCCTCGCCTCCCTGTGCTCGCTCTTGTGCCCGCTCTGGTCGCATCTCAGCTGCTCGCATTGCTGCAGAGTCAACTCGGCTCCCGCTCTGATAGCACTACTGACGCTTTGCTTTGTGCGTGGCTGTTAACTGGGGTGGCGCTCTGCTCGCACTGCTGCCATTTCCACGTGTGCCGGAGTGTTGTGTGGTTTTCGCCTTGTGCCTTTGGACTGTGGAGTTGATTTTGCCTTGATTGTGCTGGCGCCATTGCCCTTTCCCTAACCTGGCTCGGGTTGTGCCCTCATCTGTTTGGGGTAGACTCTTGGCTCAAAGCCATTTTGTTGTTTGTTGTTTAACCCCCAGCCCAGCCCAGTTCCCCACCACGACCCCGCCCTTGCCCCTCCCCTCACCTCCATCCACATATGACAGATGCTTTTGCGCGCAGCGTTCACACGCAGCAGTCGTGCCCCAGTCGCGCCGAAGGTGCGCCAAAGGTAAGCCCGTCTACGCCCGTCCGCGCCTGGCCCGCGCCCAGCGCCTGTCCCCCTGGTTCCCGCAATGCCCAGTCCACTCGCACCACTTACGATGCCACCACCCTCCTAGCCCTTAATCCCGGCTGTTCCCCCAACTGCATCCAAGCCGCTCCTGGACACACCCATGGACCCTTCTCTTGCAACTCCTGCAAGTTCGACGGCACCAAAACCAACTCCTCATCCACCAACACCAAACAGAGACCTGACACCAACCACCTAAATTGCATCCTGCTTAACACTCGCTCGGTCCACAGACACGCCATCGACCTCTGAAATTTACTAGACACCATCTCACCGGACGTCGCCTTCCTAACAGAAACATGGATGAATGCCTCTTCAGCCCCAGACATCACCATTGCCATCCCGGAAGGATACAAGATCATCCGTAAAGACCGCATCAAGCAAACAGGAGGAGGCATCGCTATCGTCCATAAGAACTCCATCCGCATCTCAACCAGCTCAGACGTCAACCTTGCTAGCGCCGAACACCTCCACTTCCAGATCCACACCGACCCCAAGACCACACTCAGAGGCACCCTCCTCTACCGTCCCCCAGGATCCCGTGCAGAATTCAGTGACGACATCATTGACTTTATCACCCCACACGCCCTCCCCTCCGAGGACTACATTCTATTGGGAGACCTCAATTTTCACCTGGAAAAGAGCAATGACAGCAGCGCCACCACCCTTCTGGACAACCTCGCCAGCCTCGGACTCAAACAACTTGTCACTACCCCCACCCACATTGCAGGACACACACTCGACCCTATCTTCACCTCCAGCAAACATGTCTCATTCAGTCACACCACAGCTCTTCATTGGACGGACCACAGCTGCGTTCACTTTATCTACAATAAGACCACAATCCACAACCATCCTCAACCCACCCTGCGAAGAAATTGGAACAAAATCACCATCGACCAGATCTCCTCATCGCTTCTTCTAAACCCCCCCCCCCGCCCACTCCCCAAACCCCGACCAAGCAGCCATTAACCTCACCCAATGGCTATCCAACAGCGCCGACATCCTAGCACCGTTGAAAAAACGCCAAATCAAACTAGCCAGCAAAAACGCCTCCTGGTTCAACGATGATCTTAAGAAATCAAAGAAACTCTGTCGCTCCCTCGAGAAGGCCTGGAAAAAAGACCCAAACACCAGCACCAGGGACGCCTTCAAAAACGCCACCCGCATACACCATCAACTAATCCGGTCTGCCAAGAAAGCCGCATTCAAAGACTGACTAGACAACAACGCCCACAACAGCAAGGAATTATTCAACATCGTCAAAGAATTTACCAACCCCTCAGCCAACTCCAACGACATCACCCCCTCCCAAGCCCTCTGCGACTCCCTAGCTTCCTTCTTCCACAACAAAATCGCAGACATCCACAACAGCTTCGACAACCAACCCGGACACCAACCCACCCAACCTTCTGCAGGACCTTCACCCCCCTTGAACATCCTTAACGACTGGAATGCAATCTCCACTGAGGACACCATCCGCCTGATGAACTCCATCCACTCAGGATCCCCAACTGGCCCATGCCCTCATCACATCTTCAACAAAGCCGACTCCATCATAGCACCACACCTCCGAGATGTTATCAACTGCTCCCTCAACTCCGCCACCTTCCCGGAAAGCTGGAAACACGCAGAACTCAGCGCCCTTCTGAAAAAACCCACAGCTGACCCCACCGAACTCAAAAACTACCGCCCCATCTCGCTTCTTCCATTCCCGGCCAAAGTCATAGAGAAAGCTGTCAACAACCAGCTCGCCACCTTCCTCGAAACCAACAAATCCCTCGACTCCTCACAGTCCGGCTTCCGAGCCAAACACAGCACTGAGACCGCACTTATCGCAGCAACAGACGACATTCGAACTCTACTGGACAACGGAGACACAGTCGCCCTCATCCTCCTCGACCTCTCCGCTGCCTTCGACACAGTCTGTCATAGCCCCCTTCTACAGCGTCTCAGAAACGTTGGAATCCAAGGAAAAGCACTGGAATGGATCACCTCGTTCCTCACCGGAAGAACCCAGTGAGTCCGCCTCCCACCATTCAAGTCAGAAGCCTCTGAAGTCATCTGCGGCGTGCCACAAGGATCGTCACTCAGCCCCACCCTCTTCAACGTATACATGAGCCCCCTCGCGACCATCGCACGCCAACACAACCTCAACATCATCTCCTACGCTGACGACACTCAACTGATCCTCTCACTCATCAAAGACCCTAACACCGCTAAAACCAACTTACACGAAGGAATGAAAGAAGTAGCCGAGTGGATGAAGCACAGCCGTCTGAAACTGAACTCAGACAAAACAGAAGTCCTCATCTTAGGCACCTCCCCCTCCGCCTGGGATGACTCTTGGTGGCCAGAGGCCCTTGGAAAAGCACCCATCCCGACGGACCACGCACGGAACCTGGGCGTCATCCTGGACTCCTCACTCTCGATGACCAGACAAGTCAACGCCGTTTCATCATCTTGCTTCAACATTCTTCGCATGCTCAAAAAAACATTTCGCTGGATCCCCACCGAAACTAGAAAAACGGTCACCCACACACTAGTCACGAGTCGCCTGGACTACGGAAACACCCTATACGCCGGCACCACCGCAAAACTCCAGAAAAAACTCCAACGCATCCAGAACGCTTCAGCCAGGCTCATACTAGACATCCCGCGTAAAGAACACATCTCTGGTCACCTGAAAAACCTCCACTGGCTCCCCATAAATAAGAGGATTACTTTCCGCCTCCTAACCCACACACACAATGCACTTTACGAACTTGGACCCGAATGCCTCAACACACGACTGTCCCTTCTACACCCCCTCACGTCATCTACGATCCTCCAACCAAGCCCTTGCCACTGTACCTCGCATCAACAAAACCACCATGGGAGGCAGATCCTTCTCCTACCTGGCAGCTAAAACTTGAAACTCTCTTCCCACTCACCTTCGCCTTACTCAGAAACACCTAGCATTCAGAAAGCAACTTAAAACTTGGATATTCGTTAAGTAATTCCCCGCCCTTCCTCAAGCGCCTTGAGACCCTATGGGTATGTAGCGCGCTATATAAATCTCTTGACTTGACTTGACTTGACCTGTCCTTAATAGAATTGAAAACTCTTGTCACGATTGTTTGCAAATTTTGAATTCTATGGCAGGACGGAGGCTCTGATTATCCTTTCTCTATTTCTTTACTGAAAAAGACAGCAGCCAATCAGCAGACAGTAAAGAAAAAAGCAACTACAATACTCATGATGCCTGGGCAGCCAGTTAAGTGCACTTGTTCTCATTGTTACTTGTTTACACTGTGCATGCCTGTATTGCCTTTGCGCTGCTCTTACTTGTTATTTCGCCGCTTTGTAGGCTCGTAATTGCCCCTCTCCACGTTGTAGCGGGTCAGCTGTTTCATTATTTTCCGTGTTGTTTTTTCATTGCCGGTTCTCTTGTGCCGGCGTTGCTTGTGGGAGCGTGTGGCACCTCCCCGGTGCAGGCGCGCATTGTCCGCGCCTGTTCGTGTTTGTGGAGCAGGAGTTAGGAGGCCGGGAGACGCTTGCGCGTCTCTCCTTTCGGCAGGCGGCTGTTCCCGCATGCGCTAAGGCTTTGTTTACTTTTTCGCTCTGACGGCCCGGCTCATTCCAATTTCGGCGCCTTTCCTCAGAGAGCGGTTTTGAAGGCTGTTTCACAGCCTGAGCCCACAAGCCTGTCGACTGGTCTCCTTCAACGCCCTCTGACAGTATAGTTGGGGGGTTGTAAAATCGTGCATAGGCATTTCCTAGAGTGGCTTTATTTGGAAAGCAAGCCCTCCCTCCACTCTTGAATTGTGTTTTCTGCTGTCAGGATTCTCCTGCATGTTTATTTGGCTTGCTTTGGGGTTTTCACTCCCCCTTAATTGGCCTTGGCTAATGACATTACCTTTCTTCCTCTAGTGGGCATTTTATTGGCAGACTTTGTCGCCATGGGAGACTATTACGATGAGGAAGGTTACTACTATGAGGATAAAGAGCCCTCTGTCTCTGTGGATGACTTGATGGGTCAAGCTTTATTTCAAGCCATTGCCCCTTTGAAACGTCATTTGTCTGACTACCCTGCGCAGCAAGGCTGGTTGCCTCAATCCTTTGGGCGCGCTAAGAAGT
This sequence comes from Lissotriton vulgaris, assembly GCF_964263255.1. Taxonomy (NCBI): domain Eukaryota; kingdom Metazoa; phylum Chordata; class Amphibia; order Caudata; family Salamandridae; genus Lissotriton; species Lissotriton vulgaris. Next base: position 2,121,934,472 of record NC_141687.1, on the reverse strand, counting down.
CTCCCAAGAATCCACATCATTCTGACTTTGTGAAACTGGCAAAAACACTTTCTTCTGCGCCTCCTTCCAGGAAAACCTCTAAGTCTGGCCGTTCATCCCCCATTTCTTCCTCCTGGTTGCCCTCTCCTGAGGTGGCAGACTATATACAATGTCATATACGCCAGCCCTTTGAAAAAGATGTGCGAGCCCGTTTGCGCTCAGAGTTTCCGTGTCCGGACCTCGCTGACAAACTAGCTGAGAACCCTGAAGTGGACCCCACCATGGTCACTTATATGAAGAAATACTCTAAGGACCCCAAGAAGGGTTTAGACAGATCCTGGCGGTCCTGCCAGGACAAGATGCTGGACCTCCTGGGTCCCCTGGCTAAAATTCTTGACTTGGGCTTTCGGGTCAAAGAGTCTGGCGCCCTCATTGACCCGGATGAATTAGTAGGTTGGTCGCAGCGAGCCATTTGCATCTTAGGGAATGCCAACTGTGCTCTTTCTTCTGAGCGTTGTCGCTCGATTTTGCTGAAATTGGACCCCAAGCTCACGGACTTGGCTTCTTCTGAGTCGGGGCCCCTGGCCCAGGGTTTGTTGTTTGGCTCCTCATTCCTTAAAGAGCTCACCAAGTTTGTGGCCACGTTTAGTGGGTTGGACAAGGCCCAGTTTAACCTGCGTCGGGTGTTTTTTGCCCAGTTTTTGGCAGGGCCGGATGACGGGGACGCTCGTTCGGCCGTGGTTCAGACCAACACTCTCAACGAGGTTTCAAGTCCCAAAAGGGTGGCCAAGATTACAACACCAACAAATCCAATTTTTTCAACGGAAACCAGGGAGGACGTCAGGATTCCTCAACCTCAGGTGAGCTTGATTCTCGCTTCAGATGTGGTTTTGGGACGCAGGCTGCAGTTTTTTCTGCATTTAGTGGCAAGAACAATCTACTGTCACACAGCACGCGTGGAAACCACAAGAGAGAAATTATAACACTGTCGCATTACATAAGGAAATTACATTCGAGAAATTTAATCAAAGGTCCTATATTTTTACTTCTGAAATAGCGTCCGCATAAAAATTTTCTAGGTGAAATAAACCCCAGTGTCAGAGAAGGTGGACAGAAAGGGTTATTACAAATGTATAGCTAAATATAGTGGAAGTCAATGACAGTATCAATTTACTAATTAAAAGACTTCAATTTCTATTATGGTTAAATTTAAACGATACTTCCGCGGCTGAATCCAAAATTGGACAGCTAAAAGAGCAGAGAGAGAAAGGAATGAAACAAAGAGGAGGGTATTAGTACATCCTCCTTAATGGGACAGCATGTGGCTGAAACTAAGTCTAGTGTGGTTGACTGAACGCAAGCTTACCCCACATCCGGTGATAATTCCAACCCAGCAGGGTAACTAAATCCTTGACAATCAGTGTTCGGAACAGAAGAATACAGGCTATGGAATTCAAGGTTAAAAAAAAAAGAGACAAAAAACAATAGTGAGCCCCGTGGCCATCAAGGTTCCATCTGTTCACCATGTTACGGTACAGTATGGGAAACTACACAGTATTCGTGACCCTAAAATCCATGGACAGCATAGAGCAAAACGAAATATTATCTCCCCTTGGTAGTCAAGTAGGTATGTGTCCACACTGAAACGAGTGAAATAATTCTGCCCTATATCGTATTGACAACCCACGGGATGTGTGGTTGAAGATTAGAAGATCATAAGTGGACATAAGTTACAGAAAACCACATGAAACGTGTAGTCGTCATCATCATGGGCAAGAATACCATTAGAAACCAACTTAATAAAAAAAGTTAAAAAAATTTAAAAAATGTAATGGCTCAAAATTGGGGATTCCTAGTGGATATATACAAAAGGTGCCAAAGGTCCCTGACTAACAGTAAAATAGCAGGATAAGTTCTCACCCAGTCTGTAGATCGGTAAATGTAAAGACGCCAGAACCACATGAATCCTAATAGTTACCGAATAAGGCAAATCGTCAACCTAAATCCTGAAATAACGACAAAAATAACCGCAATGGATTCACCAAAGAAAAAAAAAATAATCCAAGTTCCCAAACATGCTACATAGAAAGTACCAAACTCACGTGTATTGACGGAAAGAGTAAGGAAAGGACCGGCTCAATCCAGGTAGAGCACGAGTGCGTGCTCTTTCAGTCTCTGTAAGTAAAAATTTAAAATAGCCTGTAAGGGTGCGAGCCGTAGTCTCCATGTAAAGGCACACAAATGACCTAATTGCCATAAAGTTAAACTAGGAAGGCACGAGTAAACTTACATGTCGGTAGGTGGAGACCGCTTTTTGGCGTCTGGTATCAATCGTAGTGCACGTACGTCTAGACCCAGAAGTGTTCTTATTGCCAAGCGCGCTAAAAGACTAGAGCGCAAAGTGTATCTAAAGCCAAGGACCACTACATGAGTAGAAATAAAAAAAAGGTTAACGGTGCCTCAAATGGAGAAGGACCCAAAATTAAGCCCAAATTTTGAATGGGACCGTGCCAACGAAATAACTCTCTTGTATATTGTAAAAATGGAAAAGCAATAATAAATGATTTAAAGAAAGCGCTCTTGAGCTAAAGATATTTAATAAAAGAAACAGGTGTCAACTAACAAACTACAGACATATTGTATCACAGTAAAAACAATTAGTGACTATAATAAACTGTTCCATTCATCCTGCGAGTTTAAGCGATTTTGGGTTGAGTCACATTTGAAAACCCATTTGCACTCCAACCGATTAAGTAGTTGTTGGATGTTGCCACCTTTTGTTTTTGGGGGCATGACGTCAATTACTTGCCATGGAAAATCATTGTTATTTTGACCCTTTTCCATGGAATGTTCAACTAGGGGTTCCGTTGTAACCTTGCAGTGAATCCTGCTTTTGTGTTGGAAGATACGTGACTTAACCTTTTGGGTGATTTTCCCAATGTATCTTGAGTTGCACTTACAGTGAAGGTAGTACACAACATTATTGGTGTTGCAGTTGGAAAATAAATTCAGGGTTTGGTGGACATTGTGATGGTCAAACGTGTTGGTATTTGATGTCTGATTGCATCCTAGGCAGGTGCCGCATTTACAGTGGCCATATATAGGGGGTAGATCTAGGAGTAGATGGATTGTATTATCTTTCAGTATAGCCTTATGAGCTATTACCAAATGATCCTTGATATTGCGACCACTTTTGAAGGTGAACAGCCGTCTCTCACTAAAAAGACTGTTGTGCTTGCGCTGCGCTGATGTACTTTTACCACCCCCTGGTTGGAATTGTCCAATTCTGCGGAGGAGTCTGACAAGGTGATTAACTGTTGGACCCTTTACCACCCCCATGTTCCAGTGTAGTTTCTGGGTGGAACAGGCGTATTAGAAGTGAAGAATCCATCCATTAATTAGGAATATGTCTCTCCTTGCTATAGTTTTTCAATGTATTTTGACACCTTATTCGATTTTTTATGGTGTTAAAATTTGTGGAAGTCAAGTATAGTTTTCTCCAGCTTATCTAGCACTTGTTTTGCATCAGTGAAAGTAGTAGACTCAAGGATGACTTTCTCAAGTTCAAGGATTTCTTCAAGTTCTTTTCTTCTATGCTCCAGAGCAGTGTCAATACCTAAAACCATCCATTGTCTCGAGCATGTAGTGGCTATATGGCTAAACCTGTGTCTGAACTTGGGATCAAGATAAAGATAGCCGGTATATGACTTACTATTAGTCCCAGTGGGATATCAGCTTTTAAGTAGACGCTGTTTGTAAATCCAGTTTTTGTAAGAAGCGTGGGTCACATGATTGATTTAAACAATCCAGGGCACAGCTTATAGCGTTAGGGAATGACTTCCATCCTCAATCAGGGCTGCTACCACGATTGAGGATCTCGCTCCTTCCATTCCCGGCCAAAGTCATCGAGAAAGCTGTCAACAACCAGCTCGCCGCCTTCCTCGAAACCAACAAATCCCTCGACTCCTCACAGTCCGGCTTCCGAGCCAAACACAGCACTGAGACCGCCCTCATCGCAGCAACAGACGACATTCGAACTCTACTGGACAATGGAGACACAGTCGCCCTCATCCTCCTCGACCTCTCCGCAGCCTTCGACGCAGTCTGTCATAGCCCCCTATTACAGCGCCTCAATAACATCAGAATCCAAGGAAAAGCACTGGAATGGATCACATCGTTCCTCACCGGAAGAACCCAGAGAGTCCGCCTCCCACCATTCAAGTCAGAGGCCACTGAAGTCATCTGCGGCATGCCACAAGGATCTTCACTCAGCCCCACCCTCTTCAACGTATACATGAGCCCCCTCGCGGCCATCGCACGCCAACACAAACTCAACATCCTCTCCTACGCTGACGACACTCAACTGATCCTATCACTCACCAGAGACCCTAACATTGCCAAAACCAACCTACATGAAGGAATGAAAGAAGTAGCCGAGTGGATGAAGCACAGCCGTCTGAAACTGAACTCAGACAAAACAGAAGTCCTTATCCTGGGTACCTCCCCCTCCGCCTGGGATGACTCTTGGTGGCCAGAGGCCCTTGGAAAAGCACCCATCCCGACGGACCACGCACGTAACCTGGGCGTCATCCTGGACTCCTCACTCTCTATGAACAGACAAGTCAACGCCGTTTCATCATCTTGCTTCAACATTCTTCGTATGCTCAAAAAAACATTTCGCTGGATCCCCACCGAAACTAGAAAAACGGTCACCCACGCACTGGTCACGAGTCGCCTGGACTACGGAAACACCCTATACGCCGGTACCACCGCAAAACTCCAGAAAAAACTCCAACGCATCCAGAACGCTTCAGCCAGACTCATACTAGACATCCCGCGTAAAGACCACATCTCTGGTCACCTGAAAAACCTCCACTGGCTTCCCGTCAATAAGAGGATTACTTTCCGCCTCCTAACCCACGCGCACAAAGCACTTTACGAACTTGGACCCGAATGCCTCAACACACGACTTTCCTTCTACACCCCCTCCCGCCAGCTACGATCCTCCAACCAAGCCCTTGCCACTGTACCTCGCATCAACAAAACCACCATGGGAGGTAGATCCTTCTCCTACCTGGCAGCTAAAACCTGGAACTCACTTCCCACTCACCTTCGCCTCACTCAGAACCACCTAGCATTCAGAAAACAACTTAAAACTTGGATATTCGACAAGTAATTCCCCACCTTTCTTCAAGCGCCTTGACACCCTCTGCGTATGTAGCGCGCTATATAAATCATTTGACTTTGACTTTGACTTTGACAAGTCAATCCCTAACGCTATCAGCTGTATATGCTAAGCTGTGCTCTGGATTGTTTAAATCAATCATGTGACCCGCGCTTCTATGCTGTCATCAACTCAGATAGTGGTTTGCCACTCACTAGACCGTCCCAAACGCCTACAAGATTCATGTTTAGGGCCTACACACCCTTCCCCTTGTCCCGAGGAAGGTCCGCATGGCTTAGGCTTTAAATTCCATTGGTTGCTGCTAAGTTGGATCGAAACGTCAACGCTATCCCTTCTCGCACCTGGACCATCCTCCTTCCCATTTTCCCATGTTCCCAATTCTTTCAAATTTACATAATTTGAATGACTAATTTTAACGTATATGGCCAGGTTGCATTGAACTGTTTAGTCATTATCAGTTGTACATTTGTGTAAATATATGCCCCCTATAATCTGTATTTAAACTCTGAGTCTTCTTGACTCTTTCTAATTTTGGGCACCCCTTCTTTACACTTCTATACACTATTCTCTTGCTGAAAGAATATAATAAGGATATGCTTTATAGATTTCGATATGTTTGGTCGATGATGAATAGTATGGGTGCAATATATGGCCAGGGTGTAGCTTTCCACCTATAGTCGCCCCATTACATCTCTTAATAATTAATAATATTATTATATAAACTAACTGAAACACTAGACTCTAATGATCCGTTTTTACTGAGACGGTCTTTTTTTCAGCACACGACCCGTGTGGACGTGTGCGCTAATAATACTTGGCTCCATTCTATAATGGCGACTGCTCGCGTACACTACTACGCGGTCCTTCTTCGATATCCACGGACATGCATCTACCATGCTGTTGGTGTGATTCCATCATGGCGGACACAGTCTGTAACAAGATACTTGTCCTCTTTTTACTTTCACGTAAACGCATATTGCGGCGCATACACGGAAGCCGTGCACGCTTGCCTGCACACGGGCAGGACGCCACGGATCGAGCAGCAGCCGCAACCGAACGCGGTAAGAATCAGACAGAGCACGTAATGACAGATACGGGTAGACTCTAATAGCCTTTGCTCTGTGACCAGATATTGGCTAATCATTTACTCATATTTGGGTTCGCAGGAATATTACGATTTCGGATCTTATGAGATACAAGCCACTACGGATACCTGACCCTTAACAAGTTTTGGAATTCCTTACCTAGCCTTTATCATTGGAGGTAAGCGTCCGTAATTCCACTATACAGACTGCAGTCATACAAAATACATTAACTCTGTATGTGGCATCAGAATTTTATATGGAGCCATTAATATGGACTTTACTTATTTTTGGGCAGGAATGATAATATATGGGAGTCAGCAACAGGAATATACCGCTACTCCATAAATACTTGTATGGGATCGGACAGACAACGTTACCCACATAGGAGGGGACACATGATAAGGTAGAACACAGCTTTCTGCTATATCTTTACACCAGATCTTTACTTACATGTCACTTGAAAACTTGGGTAGGAACGTTTTAGATTTTTTTGAATGTTTTGGATTTCAGGGCTGATCCTGACATTGTGAAGGTACTGGCATCATTGTGATGCATTTGTCTTTTCTCACGAGCACTTGGGTTGTACAAAAAATATATATGTATTATGGTACATCATGGGTCTATTAAATACTATTAGACACCATTAATTACACATGTTCCAGTATTTAAAATAGTATTGCTTAACCATGTCTCTAACTGTATTATCCACGCTAAACTAATGTTCTGAATAAGTAGCATGTATGGCTACATTGCACTTAGGTGGTTTACAGTCCTGACACGGTCTGCCTGTCCAATTGGTGGTTGGTTTTAAGAATCAAGAAATGTAAGAAATGATTACAAATATAAGTTCTTTGCATTATTTCCAGCCTTGATGAAGCCGTAGGTGTCTTGAACCTAGACGAAACGCGTTGGCGCAAGGAGTGGACTTTGTGGAATAAAAGAACTCTATGACATACATCATTACTGTGGAGTCAAAAATTTGAATTGAGATTTTGCAATTTGCATTGTATTTTCTGTGTGCTCCATGACCTTGTGTTACTTGTATTTTTCAACCCTTGTTGAAAATTAGTGGAGGAAGGGTGTTACCTCCCAAAAAAACTTGGACGCATCAGCCATATAATTCTAAGTGCTAAGATTTATATGTTATACTCTATATGAGCGCCAGTCACCAGTAACACCTGAATATTGTGCACCCCTTCTATACACGTTCGCTTGAACAATCTCCCCCGCTATTTCTCTTCCATGACCCTCTTAATTTTGTTTAAATTATATTGTGTTTAAACCAATTTTGAATCAAAAATTCCTTGTCTTGCATTAAATAAACCTTTGTAAAATTATTCTTGTCCTGTACATCATGTTCTCTTGATAAAGTTGACGATTTATATACGTCTTGTGTGCTGAGTATTGTGAGCTCTTAATGATGTGAAAACTATTATTGCGTCTAAATAATATTTTCCAGAATAATTGGTCCAGGACCATTGTTTTTTGTAATATATAAATAATGGTTCACAGGGAAATAAATCTCGTTTAGAGTTTCACCAGCTGGGACACAAAAATGCACACGCAAATCTTTTTAAAGACAATTACTGTACACAGAGTCAAAAGCAAATATTTTCATAGCAAACTTCTCAAATGTTATACCATAATTCTTATACCGTAATTAACAAGAACTAGTGCTCATGCTTCTTAGTGAAGGGAAGGTGCAGTGAGGTAAGGTAGAAGACGTAACAAAAAGTGCATCACTTAAAAAAACATAACTCCTGTTTTATTTGACATAAAAGGATTCCTCTTAAGTCTGGTTGTCAACAGCCTTTCAACCTCCATTATTCTGAAGTCCTCATAAGGACTGAGCAAGAGCACTATGAATCTAAGGCAATGAATAGCAACAAGGAATATAGGAAACTAGAGAGGACCCTGTGTGACGGATACATAATATATAGACCACTAGGTCTGCGAGATAAAACGCACCACATGGACGCCGAGGGTGGCCCCTCCGTTGGAGCGGAGGAGCGTGGCCCCACTTAAATGCCCCCAAAATGAAAAATAAAATGGTAATTCAGTACCATTTTATTTTTCATCCCCTCTCTTGGAAAGAGCATCAGGATGGGGGCAGGGCTGCTGCTGAGTGACAGCAACAGAGGGAAGGGTGGGCTGTGTATGCCATGTTTAAAGTGCGTATGTCTTTTGGCCAGCCATCTTGCGATGGCCAGCCACACATGCACACTTTAAACATCTCTAACTCAACTGTCTTAAACCAACTGGGTTAGAGCAAGTGCCGACTTTCAGAGCGCTGTGGAGTACTAAGTGAGGCTGCTTCCTCCATTCGGGGTGCTGCTCTTGTGCTGGTGAGAGCAGCGCCCTGATTGGTCAAGGGAGTTTCCTGGTGGCTGAGCTGCAGTAGCGACGAGGACGTCCGAAGCGATGAGGTCCTGCTGAGTAATGTAAGCGATTTAAAAAAAAAAGTAATTCTATTTTATATGCACGTGTCCACACCCCCCCCCCCCCCCTTGTATATGCCAGTCGCCACGGATGGATCATCACTCTTACAATGACAGGAGCATAAACAAGAATAGTGCCAGTAATAGCACAAGAACAGGAACAGATCCTAAGAAAATTAGAATCCTAGAAGTAGAGGGAACTGAGCCATCGCATGACTAAAAGAAAAACAATTATGACAAATTGTGCAGATGTTGAACAGTCTTGCATACATTATACCAGGAGAGCACAATAGCAGGGTGGACAGATTGCCCTCACATTAACCATATTTACAATCAGTCTTCTTTAACAAAGCTCAAATTTTTTAAGTAGTGATAACCTAGAGCTTCTCAGTAATCCAACGGACATATTGTATCACAGTAAAAAAAATTGTGATTATAATATACTGTTTCATTCATCCAGCGAGTTAAAGCCATTTTGAACTGAGTCACATTTGAAAATCTATTTGCACTCTAACCGATTAAGTAGGGGTTGGATGTTGCCACCTCTTGTTTGTGGGGACATGATGTCAATTACTAGCTATGAAAAGTCGTTCTCATTGTGAGTCTTTTCCATGAAATGTTCAACTAGGGGCCAATTTGGCCGCTGACACACCACTCTCTGCCAACTGATGTTGTAAGGGACAAAAAAAGGATTTTGGCCCACATGCATCATTGTTTCATTTTGCACTTCCTAATTTGCGATTTTTAGGGAATCGCAAATTAGGAAATGCAAAATGGGATGCATGTACATTTTCGCAAAATATTTGAGAATCGGTAAAAATCGCAATTTTTACCGATTTTCAAATATTATGCGATTAGCAAAGTGCGAATTCGCAATTCCCATTCATTCCTATGGGCTAAAATGCCCATAGGAATGAATGGGAATTGCGAATTCGCAATTTGAAATCGCAATTCAGCAATGCATTTCAAGGGTGGAGAGGGGGGTCCAAATGACCCCCCCCCCTTCACCCATGAAATGTACTTTTGAGTATAAGTTGCATACACACATGTCCTAAGGACATGTGTGTCTGTAACTTTACAGTTTAAAAAATGCATGTTTGTGCTTTTTTAAACAATTTCGCAAATTACCACGAGGTTCAACTTTGTGGTAATTTGCACTTGCAATTTCAAATTTCGCAATTTGAAATCAAATGATGCATAGCATTTTAGAAATCTCAAAATTGCGATTTCTGAAATGCTATCGCAATTTTAGAAATCGGAAAAAAGTTGCGATTACTAAAAAAGCATGATGCATCTCAAAAAGCATTTTTGGAATTGCAAACGTCCGATTTTAAGGAATCGCACCGTTTGCGACTCCAAAAATGCTTGATGCATGTGGGCCATATTTTCTAAGCAGTTCAAAGTCTTTTAAAACCAGTTTTCAAAAGTAATATTCTCAGGCAGCTTTCATATATTCTTGGCAGAGAAATACTAAACTTAAGCTACTCCTCGCTTACTTCTTCCCTGGTACTAGACTTAGGTTAGGTACACCGGGGTAGGCGTATTTTAGAAGCACCAGTTGAGTACTTTTAGTCATTCTTTTATCACTGTATGTATTTTATATATTTTAGGCATTTTATAGCTTAGAAACCATATCATGCTCTTACAGTACTATTTTATAATACTCTTCGTATTATATCCCTTGTTCTTTATAACCAGTATTACGATTGTAGCAGTACATTTCTTATGCTTGAGAAAGAAGACTGTTCAATAAATACTTTTTATTGAAATCGCCCGTCTCTCTATTTTCTCAGCACCTGTGGTGAAACGAAGCATGCACGATTGAGTAAAATAGTTATCTATTGTTTCTGCGACTCTAGAGATTGATTTCTTATTCTTGGGAAACAAAGTTGTTATGTTTATGCAGTTGTCAGAAACTAATCCCTTCTTGTGAATTCGAGAAAGTTTCTAGTGACCTCTGAGCTAGCTGGCACTCACAATTTAGTTTAATGTATTCGGTAGAGACCTAGTTGACCTCAGTCCTAGGTCTAAACTACAGGATATATTATTCCAATGCGCAGAGCCTATTGGGAATATAGGAACTACACTACAATGGGTATCTGACTCAGGGCATGGGCATACTCTGTGTTAGTAATAGCTAATACTGGCATCACCATTGGTAACATTTCCATCTCGTTAAACGTTCTCCTGGTGGGAAGCTGATCTTATTCCTGCCTCTGCCTTTCCCCCCGTATCCCTATTTGCTTTTCGTTAAAAAAGCTTTTTCTCCTTGTATGTATGTGTATGTATGTCCTTGTGCTGATGTACTTGGACCATCCCCTGTGCGAATCTGCGGAGGTGTCTGAATAGGTGATTAACTGCTGGTTCCTCAACCTTCCTCATATTCCAGTACAGTTTCTGGGTGGACCTTGTGTATTATAAGTGAAGAATTCATCCAGTAGGTAGGGAAATGCCTTTTCATTGCTATCGTTGTTTGTCTTTTGAAACCTTATTAGATTCTTTGTGGTGGAAGTCAAGTATAATTTTCTTCAGCTTATCTAGCGCTTGTTTTGCATCACTCAAAGTTGTGTTTTTTGTAAATCTAATAATGTGATGGCTCAGTTCCCTCCCCTTCTAGGATTCTAATTTAATTAGGATCTGTTCATGTACTTGTGCTATTACTAGCACTATTCTTCTATTCACTGCACCACATGCTCATGGTTCATCTAATGGAGCTTCGCTCTCTCCTCCCATGATTCTATCTTGTCCCATTGTAAGAGTGACACTCCAGCACGCACGCGTCCATGCGTCTCGCCTTATCTCACAGAAGGGAGACACACCTCAAGGAAGCCTTGACACAAGCCAGCTCCCGAGTATATGGAGATATTTCTGACCATGACACCGCATATTTACTAAGATTAGTACCCAGCAACATACTAACTCTGGCATTGATTTGCTGGGCCTGCCATCCCCTACCTTATTTAATTGGCATTTTTTTAACTTATGGTTGCAGCAGTTTTGATTTGACTACCTCACTGAATGTGGATGCCTTATTGAATTAGCAGCTATTTTGAGCGCTTAGAGGCCTGCAGGTGATTGAGCGTGTTACAAATCAACAATAACAATTTCCCACACAGCAATAAGTATGTGACTTGTTACCTATCCCCCTAAGCGCACCAGTAATTTTGTGACTATAAGTGCCCTATAACTATGACAAACCTTGGATTGGTTTTACACTACGACACTTAAATGTATCTCAACATGGTACCAGCCACATATAGGATTCCCTGAAATGCCCACTGTATGTGGACGCCTTATTGAATTAGTAGGTGTTTTCCTCACAGCAATAAGTAAGTGATTCCTTACCTAACCCCTAAGCGCACCCATAATTTTACAACTCTACATGCCCTTTAACTGTGCCAAACCTTGGACTGGTTTACATTGCAGCACTTCAATTTAACCCAACAGTGTTCCTGATACAAATAGTATTTCCCCGATTGACCAGAATATCCTCATATTGATGAATATTCTGCAAAAACCACTATTGAATAAGTACGTTTAATTCTATGCCTCTACTGTTTCTTAGTATCCTTGTAATTACTGCCCAGACCCCATAAGGATTGGCCTAATATATATATTTTTTAATACCTTGGCCTCTTAATTTTAATTTAGCAACATGTTTTAACCCCAGCCACAGCAGTAGCCAGTTAAACAGATGCTCCCACATAGGCCGGCTGGCCTTGAGGTTACAGGATGCCAGGCGCGGTCCAGGTCCAATATCACTGGCCACTCGGATCTCCCACTGATGGGCTTATCCAATACCCCCTAAATGATCAATTGATGTTGCCTTTGATCCCTAATATACAGGCAAGTGACCTTGTGGTCTATATATAATGTAACCGCCACACAGGGTCTTCTCTATTTTCTTATATTCCTTGTTTCTTTCATTTCTTTAGATTCATATCGCTTTTGCTCAGTCCTGATGATGACCTCAGAATAATGGAGACTTAAAAGGACTCATTTTATATTAAATAAAGCAGGAGTCCTATGTGTTTTTTAAGCAATGCCCCTTTTTTGTTACTTCTTCTACCACACCTCACTGCACCTTCCCTTGACTAAGAAGCATGAGCACTAGTTCTTGGTAATTATAGTACATAATTCAAGAATTTTTAGCAATAAAATGTTTTTTTTTGGTATGAAAATATTTGCTTCTGACCCTGTGTACATTAATTGTCTTTAAAAAGATTTGTGTATGCATTTGTGTTCCCTGCTTGTGAAACTGTAAAAGAGGTTTATTTCCCTGCAAACCATTGTTTATATAAACAAATTACATTACATTAGGTACTTTACATCCGGTTCTCTACATTTATGCAGTCACCCTTGTTTTTCCTATTCCTGTTCTTCTTAAAGAATGACAATTGGTTGATGGTAGAGTTGAGCGGTGGAACTATAGTTTCGGGAGTTCTAGGTTAAGAAGTTCTGCTGAAAAGAGAAACACCCCAAAATGGTCCGGAAGACTGAGACTGTTGATGAAATGTGTAATAAAGTGGGCCCCGAACCACTGCATATTTTTTCCAATTCCAAGATCTTTCATTACCAAGCAAGCAAATGCTCTGCTGAGTACTCTGAATGCTCTGTGACCAGGGCTGGTGTCTGCCTGACAGTGGCATGCACCAGCGCTGGAACAGGTAGTGGAAATATCTTCTGAAGTCTCCACAATCAGCTGGAGATGCTGGTCTGATCAGGGCACATACCTGCTTCTGCATCAGCCAACAGCCCACATGGAACTGCATCCATCTCACCGACTGCAAGGGGCCGCAGCAGCCAGAAGGGTCAATAAGAGCTACTTAAACCATGATGTCAGCAGCATCACTACAGCGACACAGGGATGACCCAATTGTCAAGCAACATTTCGCGTACAAATGTCTGCATGAAATAAGGTCACCTGCTCAAATTTTACACGAGACGACCCTGATAATAGTTAAAAAAGAAATCGGAACGTTTTTTAAAATATCAGTTGCGAATGGATTTCTCTTGCAGCGTCTGCTAGTCCTCTACACACTGATTTTGTTTCAGAATCCACTGTAGAAGGCAAGTTTTAGACATAGCATCATGTGAAGGTTTTATTAGCCGATAAAATACGTGTTTAATAAGGTACAGCAACCTGTGTAATATCTACGGCTGTAATGAGTTTTAGAAAAGTGAAATTGACATTTGCCTCAAGAACACCTTGGAATGCTACAAAACAAGGTGTGTGAAGTTATTTGGAAATGAAAGAGTCAAAAGGGTTCGCCTCCAGGGCAGATTCCTATACTTATTTCTTGCTAATTGCACTACATTTATTTCTAAGATATGAATGCTTGTCACTCACGCTGCATTTATTTTAATTTTGATGCCTTCAGTTACAAGGACGAATTTCTGAAAACAGTAATGTCTGCGTCATTACTCACTTGTGTTATAGAGTGACAGGAGAAGTGGTAAACTTTCTTACCAAGTAGTAGGATATTTTCTCTGGTTTGAAAAGGTCAGCTCTGCACATTCAATGCATGTAATCTGTTGTATCTTGCTTCAAAACGTCTAACGGATTTTACTGTATATGACTAGTTGGAAGTTAGCACTTAGGGTAAAGCATTAGTAACATTCTAGCGTATCAGCACAGCACCCACATCTTGAGTATTTAATGTAGGATTAAATGATCTCTGTGCCTCTAAATGTAAACATGTTGAGGGGTTCATTCTGTAGTGAGACCTGGTTGGAAATCTACATGAATACAATGTCCCACGTGGTGAAATATTGGAGGTCATCAGTGTGATGAGAGGCAGAAGCTAAACACTCAATACTGTGTGTAGTTGTGTTTAGGCTACACCTGCACATCGCTTGCGCTGTGCTTGCAAAATGTCTTGTAGTTAAAAAAAAAAATTACCTTTATTTATCATTGGTTTACTCCCACGTCACTCACATCGCCTTGCTTCCTACTGGTCAGCACCTCCTCTTGCTTCCGGCTACCTCGTGGCTACGAGTCTTCGTTCTGCTGTGGGTGTTGGACCAAGTACTCCTTTCTGTGGCCAGTGCCCATCCAGTGGATGCAGGTACTCTTATTTACATCTCACCATGCCCTCTTAAGAGAATGCAAACCTCTGCAGTCCCACTCCTTCACAACCGCCCTCCACCCACTGTCTGTGGTGTAAAGCGTTCTCCTTGGTAGCCGCCTCCCATCGCTCCTGATGTCAGTAAGGATTGGAGCCCATTCCTGGCACGTGACACATGTCACTCCGTCATGTGGCATATGCCACAGCTCATGTGACATGTGCCACCGATTTTTTACAATTTCTTTCATGATTAACTGGAGATACTAACAAAAACGGACTCGGCTGTTCCTGAGGAAGAAGAAGGGTACGGTCAATAAAGGGGAGAAAAAGAAAAAGAAAGGGTAGTGCTCTGTGGAGGGCTACCCTGGGTATCCAATTTGTTGGAATTAATGGCCTCACACACTCTTGCGAGTGTCATGCTTCATCATTGGCGGTTGCTCCTCGTAGGGCAGGCGGTGCAATGCCCTACGGGCTCACCTCATAGAGGGGCTCTTTATCGGAGATCTTTTTTCCAACAGCCTGTGGGTGAAGTGCAAGTGAGGGGCCAGGGAGAGAATGGATAGTGTAGGGAGGTGATTTAAAATACAGCACGAGGTACCGGAGATCAATTTATTCTGGTGGTTCCCATGCTATATGTTAAAAACAGTGGGTAGCCTATGATCGCCAGAAATTAGGATTCCGTATCACGATCTAGGACTACAATTCGTATCGTGAGGTCGACATGTTTCTCGCTAATGCAATTATGCTGCGATTCTTCAGGACCTAATAATATACATCTATCGCAAAGGAATGACCTAGTAAAGTGTCAACCAATAATACATTTAACTTCCTGTTGTACTACCTGCATTGGACTGCTCTTGCCTAGAGGAGACAAAAGAGAGAATTACCGAAATACAGAGACAACAAGTGCCCTTTTTGACCGTGAACACGCTGTGGTTTAAGTGGAAAAAGTGACTCTGTGGCAGTGACATATTGTGCACAGTGACCAGCTAGTATTGACTATAATCACAATACCACGTATCACAACATTCAAGGGTAAAATTAATAAAAAACAGAAGTTTTAATTAAAAGCAGCAGCAGTTTATTCATAGTTACTGATTCACAAACCTACAAAGGGGTACTCTGTTACTCACCTAAAGGTCAAGGAGTACGGATGTCAACAGTACCCGGTAGGTGTGACTTCAAGGGGGAGAACCAAAAGGGGTTTAATGGCTATAAGGGAGACAAGTACACGTCAATTCGCATTGTCAGTCGTCCTTAAAAGCCTATTAATTTCAAGAAATAGTCTGGTTCTCTAGGTGTCATATAAAAAAGGGCGAGTGCGCGCCTCATGAATCATACTCATCATGTTGGGCCAAATCCTCTGTATCACACTACTAGGTGATCACATTCATGTTGCCAAAACTCGGGTGTCCGTTCATCCATTAGAAAGGTTAGCAGTATTGTGCAACCTGTATGGTAACCTGTGTGGTGACAGCTAAGGAGCAACCAGGTTCAAAAACGGAGCAAAATACAATACAAAGGGGGAGTTTTAATTAAATCCTAAAGCTCTCAGTGCTTGGGTAGAAGTCAGGTATTGAAACTAAATAACGGCATGTAAATCGACATTCAGTGAGGTCTTGTACACACTTCAGTAACTCGCGGTGACTGTGCCTGACCCCCATATTTTGTCAGGTCTGTTCCGTTCACCTGCCACACCCCAAGCGCTATCAAAGAAACAAAACTGCCCTGATTATGGCTCACTTGAATCAGCGTCAGAGTGTTCCCGACCTCCATTGTGATCAGGTCAGTTCCGTCAATGCAACAAAAAGGGCGCGCTGCAATTAACTAAAGCCCTGTGCTGCAATTAACTAAAGCGGGTCCTTGGAAGCATTTTCAAAAGTCCCCCTGTAGCTGGGGAGTCGCAAGTGAAAGTTACTTACTGCTCGAGGCCTTGGTCAGGGCTGCTGTGCCTACCCATCTCTACCGGGATCCGGATAGTGACGAGTCACGGTGTTCCGGTGATTTTTAATGTTTGTTTGGGGCGTGACCTACTCGCCTCACATGTCACATGACTCGCAGTGTTAGCATGGGGGCCATCTTAGAACGGGTCAATATTCAGTTGTGTGAATGTTTAGTTATATGTATATAGGGGTGAATCATGTTTAGTAAGTATTGATTTTAATGCCTTATCTATTCGTTTATTATTTATTCAAGTTTCTCGATGGAGCATGACTATTAAGTGTCTTTGTGTGTTAAAAGGCACTTCGTTTTTGATCCAGTCCTAATAATCATATTAATGATTATTTCAAAATATAATTTGATGGGGTCATGAGGAGGTTCAGTCATGGATACAAGGCAAGGGTCTGATAATAAAACCTATGCTGTGGACTCTCAGTATTAGGCAGGTTGGTGTATTAAGCCTATGCTGTGGACTCTCAGTACTAGGCAGGTTGTTATATCATTAGAATCATAGACTACTCCACGGAATGTCCTCATTGAGTCCCCGTCTGTCTGAGGACAACCTGTGTATCCACCTCTGTTCCTTGTGAAATAAATTCTGTTTGGATTTGTTATTAGGGATCTCAAGGATGAGCCATCTTAGGGAGTCAGCAGTGTGGTTGTGTTCTAAAAAGTGCCGGCACATCTTGGTGTTGGTTTTCTTACATCGGAAGTTGCTTCTATGTTCCGTTATGCGAATTTTCACCGGTCGAGTGGTCATGCCCACATATTGTAGTCCACAAGGGCACTTGAGCAAGTAAATGCAATTGGAAGAGTTGCAGTTGGTATGGCTGCGAATTTCCCACGTGAACGTCTCTGTTAATTCGATGGACTTAATGATGCTCGTAAAGGGGCAGACACTGCAGGAGCCGCAGGGGTAGTGTCCCTTAACTGGAGGAAGTTGCCACAGTGTGTTCTGATTGCGAACTGGAGATACTGTCAGTTAATCATTTCCAAAGGACTATCTTTCACTATACTAAAATAAATAAATACATTAAAAAAATATATATTTCCCAGGTGGGGTTTGAATTGAACCCTTGTCAAAAGGTATTCCTAGCCCCTGGTCCCTACCACTATACCAAGTGCTATAATTTCAATAATCTTCTCAAAAAGTATTTTTGACATACAAAAAGGGTGCTGTCCTACTTTTATTTCCATGCTGTTTTGCTTTTACATGAAACACATCCACTCTTGATTTCCATGCTTTATTTACAAATAGCCCTTACTTCTTTCAGTCTGCCACTAGCCCCATGCATTTCATATTGTTACACAATCATCCCCAAATTATCATTCTACTAAATAAATGATTTATTTTATAGCAAACCTGACCCCCCTTCCACATGCCACACAGCATGCCATCAATTCCTGACATGCACTATGACTAAGGAGGACATAGTTCTCCCACACAATTGCAAGGGGGTGATTTACAAAGGCACAACTTTCATTTGTGGAATTTAGAAAACAAATTACAAAAAAATAAAAAAGATTTTCTCCAGCTGGGGCTTGAACCCTGGTCAAAAAGCACTCACAGCCCCTATCAACTGCCAGTGAGCCATCTATTTTGTTTGCATTTACCTCAGCCAAAGACCTATTCGTCATTGAAAAATGATGTCAGTCCCTCCTCCATTTCCATGGTGTTTGGACTTTAGATGTAACAAATCCTATCTCGATTTACATGCTTTAAATACAAAGAGCCCTTCCTTTGTTACAGTCTGCCACTAGCCCCATGCATTTATTATTGTTACACAATCATCCCCAAATTCTCATTCCACTAAATAAGTGATTTCTTTTATAGCAAACCTGTCCCCCTTTCCGCATGCCACACAGCATGCCATCAATGCCTGACATGCAGTATGACTAAGGAGGCCATAGTTCTCCCAGACACTGTTAGGGGGTGATTTACAAAGGCACAGCTTTCATTTGTGGAATTTAGAAAACAAATTTAAAACAAAACTAAAAAAAACGATTTTCTCAAGCTGGGGATTGAACCCTGGTCAAAAAGAACTCACAGCCCCTGTGCACTGCCAGTGAGCCATCTATTTTGCTGGAATTTGCCCCAGCCAAAGGCCTATTTTTCATTGAGAAATGATGTCAGTCCCTCTTTCATGTTCATGGTGTTTGGAATTTAGATGTCAGAAATCCTCTCTCGATTTACAAGCTTTAAGTACAAACAGCCCTTCTTTTTTTACAGTCTGCCACTAGCCCCATGCATTTATTATTGTTACACAATCATCCCCAAATTCTTATTCCACTAAATAAGTGATTTCTTTTATAGTAAACCTGTCCCCCCTTCCATATGCCACACAGCATGCCATCAATGCCTGACAGGCACTATGACTAAGGAGGCCATAGTTCTCCCAGACACTGTTAGGGGGTGATTTACAAAGGCACAGCTTTCATTTGTGGAATTTAGAAAACAAATTTAAAAAAAAACGATTTTCCTCAGCTGGGGATTGAACCCTGATCAAAAAGCACTCACAGCCCCAGTGAACTACCAGTGAGCCATCTATTTTGCTGGAATTAAACCCAGCCAAAGGCCTATTTGTCATTGAAAAATGATGTCAGACCCTCCCCTGTGTCCATGGTGTTTGGACTTTAGATGCCACAAACCTCTCTCGATTTACATGCTTTAAATACAAATAGCCCTTCGATTTTTACAGTCTGCCACTAGCCTCATGCATTTATTATTGTTACACAATCATCCCCAAATTCTCATTCCACTAAATAAGTGATTTCCTTTATAGCATACCTGTCCTCCCTTCCACATGCCACACAGCATCCCATCAATGCCTGACATTCACTATGACTAAGGAGGCCATATTTGTCCCAGACACTGCTATGGGGTGCTTTACAAAGTCACAGCTTTCATTTGTGGAATTTAGAAAACAAATGAAAAAAAAAACACAAAAAACTATTTTCCCCAGCTGGGGTTTGAACCCTGGTCAAAAAGCACTTACAACCCCTGTGAACTGCCAGTGAGCCATCTATGTTGCTAGAAATGCCCAGAAATCCTTAACCTTAAGAGTGTAGACTCAACCTGTAGAATCATTTTTTTCTGAAGGTGGCAGTTCGCTCAATGAGCACTCCTTAAAAACATCAGATTTCACATGATTACATTTAGCTGTTACATGTTATGAACCATAATTTCTAATGTTATGTTGCATCTTGTAGAAATCTGTACCCTGCATTTTATGATTTATCAAATATAGCTAATGCCTGTATGCACTTTATTATAATATATTCATGCTGCTATTTTCTTACTGTATTTTAACATATTACGAAGTGCTGTTATTTGTCTGTTTCTGATTGCCCGCATTTTTGCACTTATTACTCTATGCTGCTATTGTCAAGAATAACTGACCAATTTAAAGGAGTGGTCGTCATATATATTTGACGCTCTGTTATAATATGAATATTTATAATTCCGTTTATGCTATATATACAAGTCCTTATAATTTATTGTAATTTTTTGATTTTTTTATCGAAAAAGTTTTTAACGTGACCTGTGTATTTATGGATATTAAATATCCAAAAAAAGCTTATTTGAATTGAATTTAATTGGAATATAACATAAACGCATTGAACCACTACTGCATTTCATTTCCCAACACATCGTCCACCCCAACAAATAGATTCCATCACCATATAGCTGGTCCCTTAACTAAGAGGCATATGCATTTGCATTGCATATGCATTGATACATATGCATCCACTGGGGGCACCGGGTCCAAATTTAGTCCTTGGTTGTCTGCCCATCTTTTCCAGATTTTGGGGTGCTTTTGTGGGCAACCCCTGGCCTTGAATATTGGGATCTCTAACCCCATGCAAAAAGTCCTGCCCATTTTTCCATGCCGAGAGAGAAGTTGGGGGTGTTGCCTTCCACAGCCTTACTACATTCCTTTTACCCAATGTCAGCCCCAACAATAACAGGTGCCTCTTTTATACTTTACCTCCTATGCCCACCGTGATATGTAAAATTGCCAATCTTGTTGAAGAGGGGAGCTCCCACCCCAACACTTCTGCGAGACCGGCCAGAACCAGTCTCCCAAATTTTGTGAGCACTGTACAATGGCAAATTTTTTGTATTAAGGACCCCTCTTCCCGACCACACCGCCGGCATATAGGGGATGACTCTAGGCCTGCCCTCCACAGCCAGATCCTGGTATACTAAACCCGGTAAAGGTATTTAAATTTAATAATATGCAGCGGTATTGCTATCACTGCTCCCCTAGGGAAGGACAATCTTTCCATCCAATCATCTCCGTCTATTTGTCCAAGATCACCAGCCTATGCTTCTATAAGTTTATCCAATGTAGTGGAGCTATTGGTCACCAGTGACTGATAGATCTTCGAGATTTTATGGTTCTGCAAATGGCCCATGAAAACCTTGGCTTCAATTAGACTGAATTTGTGAATAGCCTCTAACCCTGAGATACTAGGATAAATCGCATGCCAAAATTGAAGGTATTTATAAAATGTAGTTTTTGGCTTCTGGTACTCTTGTTGAAGATCTTGGAATGATTTCAGAACCAAGCTTCGCAATTCCTGATGTGTAGACTCCTATATTATCCCACCCTCCATGTCCGGATAATGCAGCTAGCTGCGGCAAATGACCGTTGTGGCACAGTGGAGTTTCCCCAGTAAATTTATTCCACCACCACATCCTGCGGAGAGACTGTTTCCACACCTAGAATACCACCCGAGTGGCCGGTGTTAAAGAATTGTGTAGAGGCGCCAAATACAGTATGGTATGTAGGGTGACTCTTGTGTACACCTTCGCTCCACTGCATAAGCGGTGTCCTTCCTGTCCCCATACCACCATTCATTCAGCACCAAAAGATGCAATGCCATATAGTACGATTGGACATCCGACATGGCCAACCCCCACAATACGTCAACTGACAGCAAGTCCTCAGCGCGACTCTGGAGGCCCCTCCTGTCAACAGAAATTGACCCAACGCTGCGTTGATCTGGCAAAACCACATAGGGAGTATCTGATATGGATGGTTCTGCAATTGGTAGAGCAGGCGCGGCAATGACCCATTTTAAAACAAGCACTGGCATAGCCATTAGTTCTAGCCTTTTTGGACCTTATAAGTGTTTAGCAATGCAGTACATTATCCCCACTGGCATGGCCACACACTGTTAACATCTTTGAATAACCGTACAAGTTTTTTTTCTTTATTTAAAGTTGATATGACAAAGGAGAAGGTGTGGCGTAAAGCCCAAAGCAGCCAACTTTGGAGTGGAGGTGACGATGTTCGAGCCTCCTCGTTGGCTCAACAGCCTGTGATTTTGATCAAATCACTTTTCTCCGCATGCCCCCCGACCAAAACAAGTGGAGCTATTTACATATAAAAGTAAAGTAAAAGTGGGCAGTTCATAAGTGATTAAAGGCACGCGGTCATGCTGTCGGGAGATGGGAAGGGTCTGCTATAAAGGAAATCCAACAAAAAACACTGCAAGTAGTCAAATTCAAAGTGAAAATGCAGCTGTGCGCACCCATGCTCTGTTGGAGGTGGGAGAGGTGTGATTTGGAGGCAAGCCATGAAAACAATTTAACATACAGGCATCATTAATAAAATAACGGTGCACAATAGAGCTGCTCTATGTTGTGTATTAGGTGGGAGGGGCCAAAGAGCAGTTAAAAACCATCATACTGGAGCTCAGACAGAGTTTGTCCTGTGTTTGTGGAGGATGAGCACCATCCAGGTGCTCGAAGCGCGTGCAGCCACCTTGCTTTTAACAAACATCATGATAGTGGCTTACAGTGGAGAGCACATAAAGCGAACAGGGAGGCATTTGTTGCAGGCACACATCCAGGACCACAGTTAATAAATAAAGGCGCACAGCAAGCAGTGCTCAATGCTGTGTATAAAAAAACATGCGGTTGATGATAATAAATAAATGAAGATGCGTCATGAGCGCTGCTCAATGCTTTTTTGGGGGTGGGTTCTGCTTTTGAAGCAATGCAAGACAAGCCACGTTGTGAAAGTAAACTCGACCGTTCTCTGTTTAATGGCCAATGACTAGGAATTCAGCTGGCACCCTGCGCGCCGCTGCTCGCTCCTGACAGATGAATGCCATGGGAGTGAACATTTACAGAAAATGTTGGACATGCACCCGCCTTTGGCCAATTGCATGCTCACATTTTTCAAAGCCACTTGCAAAGGCCAATAGAATGTGTGGAAGTAGAAAAACCACACAGACAAGTCCGGAGAAAGTCTGTAGTGAGTCCAAGAAGCCTCCCCTTAGAGCGGCGCATGCATGCTGTGCTAGGATTTACCTAAATAGCCGATCTACCATAAATAGGAAGGGGCATGTGTGAACAAGTTTTCATCTCCGCACAAACCTGTGTACTTATCAGGGCAATATTTCTGTCCCATGCCACACTCGGCAGATCTGACAGTAAAACTCCAAGGTATTTCACTCCCTCCGTCAGCACCTGTACTGCCAAAGCTCAAGGTCCCAGACCAGTGGTTCCCCCCAGCACCCACAGAGTGTATTTATGCAGATTCATGAAAAGGGCATAATGTGAAGCAGCCTCAGTCCTTTCGTGTTTATGTCTGTTAAAAAGAATAATACATCATCAGCATGTAATAGGACGTGATCCAAGATCCCATGGTACCACTTAAAGTCCGCCACCTGCTCATCCATCTGTACCCGCACCGTTAAGGGCTACATGGCTACAGCAAAGAGATGAGTGCCCCTGCCAATTGGAAATTTGAAGGAGGTAGGTCAATCACACAACATGCACAAACTCTGTGAGGACTATAGATAACCATTTTAAATATGACAGCAATCGTGCCCCATTTTGAGACAATCTAAGAGGGCGAACACGTATACCCAGGTAAGAGAGTCAAACGCCCTATGCATGTCTGCCAGCAAAAAGCCGGCTTATACTCCCTTTCCCTGGATAGTGGCAATAGCCATGTGCGTTCGTCGGATGTTATGACGTCTAGCCCTCTGTGGCATAAATCTAGGCTGGTGTGGATGAATCAAATTGGTTATATTGGGTTGGAGTTGATTGGCCAATGCTTTAGCCAATTTTTTTGCCTCAACATTAAACTGTTTTGATGGGGCGGTATGACGCATGTTGGTCTGCGGGCCGATCTGGTTTATGGAATACAACTATTTCCACGTGTCTCCAGTCTCGTGGCAGATGACCTCGGTCTCTTCCTTCGTCTATAACTCAGAGAAAAAGAGGCTCCAATTTAGAAAAGTACTTCATAAAGAATTTGCATGGGAAACCTTTTCCAGATTTCAAATCTCCCAGGGCTGTGCAAACCTCCTCTACAGTGAGCAGAAGGTCAAGGTCTGCTCAAGCCTCATCGAGTGGCCGCAAAGCGGTAAGTCAGCTATGAAACTGTGTATCATGTCTTCCAGAAAGTAGTTCCTTAGGGGGTTTTAGCTCTGCAAAGTTTCTTGCAAAACTCTCTGCTAAGAGCCCTTCCATCTGAAACCGGGTATGCTCGGGAGAAACTTTGGATGCAAGTTCCCTTGAATCATTCTATGTAGTTATTTACTGGACTTGTTACACCACTGGTAAATTCTGATACGGGACGCCAGCCACGCAAGATGGGCCTCATCTATCAGAGTGTCAGCATGGGACTGTTGCACCAGCACCAGCTGTCAGAGCACCCTATTCCCTCCCTCGCCCCTACTGCTCCGCTCTAGTTCCATTATATGGGCCTCCGAATGCATAAGCTATTCCCGCCATGTTCGACGTGCTGCCGTGCAGAGTGAAATGTCTACCTCCGTAAGGTGGGCTTCATAGCCTCCCATAGGATTTCGGCCTCTGCGACTGTTCCCACATTTATATCCAGGTAGTGCTCGATTGCCTGCTCTATGTAATCCCGATATTTCTCATTCTGCAGATGTCAGGAGGAGAGACACCACCAAAAGAGCTGTTTATCATGACCCAACTACGCTGTCCGAACCACTGGGGACTAATCTAACAGACCCCTTGGGAGAATCTCCATGGCTCCTATTGGTATAAATATATAGTCAAGACATAAGTAAGAATCATGGGTTGTCGAAAAATAAGTGTATCCCTGCTCCTCAACATACAGCCCCCTCCATAGATCCACCCATCCCAGGACAGTTGCCATGGAGTTCAGTTTGGTACCATAGAGCACATTTGAATTTCCCCATCTATCTATGGCCAAGTCCATTACATCATTTCCAGTCCCCCCCTACTATTGCCAATCCTTCTGGTAAATCCGCCCACAGGGTGCGCCCTAGGCTGGGCCAGCATGTACTCACGAAAAGACCCGCTGGTCATCTTGGACTGAGACAACCGCTCTCTCCTTCTTCACCGAGTTCTACGCGCCGCCACTGGGCACGAGCTGCAGGCCATGCCGATGTGCACGCTCACGACGTGCCTACAGCGTGCGCTGCTCTTTCACTTTCTCTTGCTTTTGAGTCATGGAGCTCAACGCTGAGACTACAGTGCGGAGTCCTTTCCGGAACCAGGGAAAGCACCCGGAGTAGAAGAGGGTACGTGGCTTTGCCCTGGATGAGCAGCGGAGGAAGAGGCCTACCGAGTCGAGACCCGATTATGAGTTACAGCTCGACGTCCGGCCCTGAAGATGAGCTATGCAGCAGAGACCTACGACAAGCCAAGGAAAAGCATAGCGGCGAGACACTGGGCCCAAGTGCTGCGTTAATGAGGTGAGAGCTGTGGGTTCGACGAGGCAGCTGGGAGAGGACGGTGTTGGAGACTGGCCCTGATTAGTTGTCTACAGGATCATTGGGCAGATGCCATAGCATTTTCGCTGCGGAGCAGAAAATTCCCATGCTCTTTCTTGCAGTTGCTCCTAAGCGATACCTGCACGCACCAAGAGCACTGATGTCTCCTGTCACAGCGCCTCTGAAATGAAAACACATTTCCAGAGCTGCCTTTGTTTCAAAATCACTCTTTTGGTGACTTATCAGCTTTTTTGCCTCAGAGCGTCCAGCTGTGTTGAGCTGACACCTTGAGCCGACACACGTACACGCAGGCGGCCCTCATCAGTGAGGTCAGCACCCCCTCGGGTGTGCCGTGGACCACTCTCCTCTGGTCTAAATAGCCTCATTTCTTGGGACAAGGCCCAGTTCTCTTCCCGAGGGAGCCAGTCCAGCACTTACAGTATGCACGTCCATTCATACAACGTATGCTTGGCACACAGCGTGGAAGCGCGGGAGCCAGACCAGTCAAAGCATTTGCAATGCAATAGGTCTCACATTTAAGCGAGTTTAAGCTAGTGGCATTGTAAATGACAATGCCTTTTATTTATGTTTCAAAAACGAAAACATAAATAAAAGCCATTGTTATTTGCAATGTCAATAGCTTAAACTTGCGTAAATGCGAGACCTATTGCATTGCAAATGCTTGTTTAAAATGCCAGTGCGGTCCAAAGTACGGGGCAATCCTGTCATGTGTACGGAGACTTCTGGTGACTCAAATCCTGTATGCTATACAGGATTGGTACACCACCCTCAGCCTGGCTAGATACAGAAATGCATAGGGAAGTTTCAGCTCACCAAGGTGGGCCTTGTCTGCCATAAATTACTGTTGCTTCTGCTGGACTAGTCTTGTGTATTCATGAAATTTGAGGATGCAAGTGTTTTTGAACATCAGGGGTTCTTTGTCTGGATTGCTTTCAAATCATGTCCCTGTCGTGGTTATTCAAAATCTTTGCAATGAAAGGCCTTGGTCTGGCTTCCGGGGGCGACTTCTGCATCATGGCCCTGTTAGCCCTTTCTACAACAAATTAACAGAACAACAACTATGGAGGAAGCAAGCCAGTGAGCCACTTAGTCAGGAACTGTTCCATGTCCCCCATTCATTTTGAATAAGCTTTATTCGATAGCAAGTATCATAAAAGCATTTCACAGTCATATAAAAGATAATAAAATTAACGTTTCATATAGTAAAAACAAGTTTTAAAAACCTTGCTATACCGTCCACTCTAAAATTAGGCTTCATATCTTAATTACAAACATGTGGGGAGAGTGTGGTTCACCCTCCACTCCCAAGTCGCACTGCATATTACGGATGCTAGTTCCAACTGTTCATATTCCATTTGCCTGTGTTTTATCATAATTCTAATCTTGACCATGATATTAATTGTAATATCTTCTTCTCTTTTGACTAATCCGCATATCAACAAACGTTATATTGAAGAAAATGGTGTGCATACCACCCCTTTTGAATGTTTCATATCTTAATTGGCATTTGATCATTGGGTTTAAAATTACAGATTAACTAAGACATATGTCCCATACAAAACAGTTAATCTTCATTACTTCACAAATCATTCCTATGTGTAAATATACTCTCAGATCCCCAGATTAGATGGTATTTATTTGCACATTCTTCCTTAATTGTGCCTTTATACCGATAATCCACGCACACCCCAGGTACTTGGCAACACCACATACTAGCGAGGACCTAGTTGAGTCCGTTCTCAGGATTCGTAGAGCATCAAGGTGGTTTCTAGTGCCCAAAAAAATACATATAGGCTTGAGCCATTTGGCCCTTGCTTGCTTGTAGGCTGGGCAAGCAAAGAATAGATGGGCTACAGTTTCTTGCTGTGCATCACAGCAGGGGCAGTTAGCTAAGGTGGAGGTTGTTGGGTCCCATTTTGCCAGTGTGGTATTTAGCATTAGGGATCCAAATCTAAACTGCATATATAGTGCCCGGTCTCTGGGTGTCCTGATAAAATCTAGATAAGGTTCCAGGGATCCAACTGATTTATACTGGAGAAACTTGTCAGATAGTCTGCCAAACCATGATTTACCCAGTTCCAGTAATTCTTTTTTAACTCTCTCTTAGTCGGAGGGACCTGCTTGGCCCAAGCTTCGGCCAAGCCCAGCTTGGTCAGTACGTCCTTCAGATCTCTAAGCCACTTAACCCTTTTGTTGGTATCCAGGGTAATGAGCTCAGAAAGGCCCGTCGCATAGCTATGGAGTTCTGGGGTGCGTCTTAGTGTTATCCAGTATAGAAGAGGGCGAAGTCTAGCCACCTCGCTAAAAGGGCGTCTGCCCATGTCAGAGAGTAGGGGCTTGAGTGGTGTATTGGTAGGGACGAATACCGGATCTCTAAAGAATTTACTTTCTGATTGTCCAATCTCATTAGTTTTTTCGAAGCCCCAAAGTTCAGCGCCATACATTGCTGAGCTCACAGCTTTACCTTTATAGACTACTAGGGAAGGAGCGACCAGTCTAGTTGACGTTGACCTTTGGTCCCTACTGATGGCACCCACCACCCGCTTATGGTTCAGTAACATTTTGTTCAGGTGAGTCCCCCAATGCATTTTATCGGATAACCTAATACCCAGATAATCAAAGGAATGGACTCTCTCTGAGGGGGAACCATTGAGAGTTAGATTGTTTCTAAAATGTTTTCCCGGATTGAAAGCCATAAACTTAGTCATTGTGAAGTTTATCGTTAGGTCCCTTTGTGTACAGAACAATTGAAAGTGGGTGAGGAGTTTCTGGAGGCCCATCGGGGTTTTTGAGATTAAAAGAGTGTCATCGGCAATAAGGAGGGTATGGATTTTTTCCCCTGCCAAGGTTGGAGCATCTGCTGGAAATTGGCTCAAAAAACTAACCAATCCATTCACATAAAGTGAAAAGAGGGTAGGAGCCATCACACAGCCCTGGTGGACCCCCCTGTTGACCCGTAACTTGTCTGTGGTTTACCCGTGATCCCCCATCTAACTTGGGTGTAGGTTTCATTATGGAGGCGTATTAAAAGATTTAAACGGTAGGAGGGTAAGCCCATTTCCTGGAGCACTGACCATAGCTTCTCTCGCAGCACTAAATCAAGTGCGGTTTTAAGATCAATGAACGCAAGGTAAAGACTTCCCTTGACAATTATGACTACTTTTCAATAGAGAAGAAGTGATCTAAACATATGGTCTACTGTACTGGTAGCTTTCTTAAAACATGCTTGATAGGTGGAAAGAACATCCTCCTCCATCCAATTTTGAATCCTATTTAGAAGGGCTCTCCTAACCACTTTCTACATGGTATCTATTAGGCTGATAGGCCTATAGTTGGCAGGGTCCTGGCGGTCTTCCATTTTATATATAGGTATGACCTCTGCTCCTTTCCAAGATATAGGGACTTCTGCTCCTTTCATTATATTGTTGATTAAAAGCAGGATATATTGGGCCCACTTCTGTTGTTCTAATAAGAGCAAGTCGCCCGGGATACCATCTGGGCCTGCTGCCTTTGCAGGAATAGTACAATTAATTGCATTCTCAATCTCTTTCATTTGGAAGAGATTGGTATCTTCAAGTGTAAGTGGAACCTGAATTCTCTGTATCTGAGAGGTAGGTAGGGCCTCGGGTTCCTCCGTGTACAGTTGGGAAAAGTGATCCCTCCAGGCCTGATCACCAATATGGTTCGGGATTGGGATATTGTCCCTCCTATCTCTCATCTTGATTAGAGCCCAAAAGGAGGCGCAATCCCTCTTGGTACAGGCAACTTTCAGGTCCTCCTAATGTACCTCTTCCCAATCACGTTTTGCTTGCTTTAGTGATAGGTTGTAATCCATCCTCGCTATTTTGACTAAGGTGGGATTTTTCCCCTTTACCGCAGATATTAGTACTTGCCTTTTTTCCTCCCTGCAAGACTCAGTGTACCATGAATTGGAGCTTTTTGTTTGTCTTCTAGTGTGGCCACTGCGTCGTCTTTCAAGGAAGTGGGCACCAATCTGAGCAATTGTCTCCTGGTGATTATGGGAATCTTCACCCCCCCTACTAAATAAATGATTTATTTTATAGCAAACCTGACCCCCCTTCCACATGCCACACAGCATGCCATCAATTCCTGACATGCACTATGACTAAGGAGGACATAGTTCTCCCACACAATTGCAAGGGGGTGATTTACAAAGGCACAACTTTCATTTGTGGAATTTAGAAAACAAATTACAAAAAAATAAAAAAGATTTTCTCCAGCTGGGGCTTGAACCCTGGTCAAAAAGCACTCACAGCCCCTATCAACTGCCAGTGAGCCATCTATTTTGTTTGCATTTACCTCAGCCAAAGACCTATTTGTCATTGAAAAATGATGTCAGTCCCTCCTCCATTTCCATGGTGTTTGGACTTTAGATGCAACAAATCCTATCTCGATTTACATGCTTTAAATACAAAGAGCCCTTCCTTTGTTACAGTCTGCCACTAGCCCCATGCATTTATTATTGTTACACAATCATCCCCAAATTCTCATTCCACTAAATAAGTGATTTCTTTTATAGCAAACCTGTCCCCCCTTTCCACATGCCACACAGCATGCCATCAATGCCTGACATGCAGTATGACTAAGCAGGCCATAGTTCGCCCAGACACTGTTAGGGGGTGATTTACAAAGGCACAGCTTTCATTTGTGGAATTTAGAAAACAAATTTAAAACAAAACTAAAAAAAACGATTTTCTCAAGCTGGGGATTGAACCCTGGTCAAAAAGAACTCACAGCCCCTGTGCACTGCCAGTGAGCCATCTATTTTGCTGGAATTTGCCCCAGCCAAAGGCCTATTTTTCATTGAGAAATGATGTCAGTCCCTCTTTCATGTTCATGGTGTTTGGAATTTAGATGTCAGAAATCCTCTCTCGATTTACAAGCTTTAAGTACAAACAGCCCTTCTTTTTTTACAGTCTGCCACTAGCCCCATGCATTTATTATTGTTACACAATCATCCCCAAATTCTTATTCCACTAAATAAGTGATTTCTTTTATAGTAAACCTGTCCCCCCTTCCATATGCCACACAGCATGCCATCAATGCCTGATAGGCACTATGACTAAGGAGGCCATAGTTCTCCCAGACACTGTAAGGGGGTGATTTACAAAGGCACAGCTTTCATTTGTGGAATTTAGAAAACAAATTAAAAAAAAACCAAAAAAAACGATTTTCCCCAGCTGGGGTTTGAACATGGGTCAAAAAGCACTCACAGCCCCAGTGAACTACCGGTGAGCCATCTATTTTGCTGGAATTGCACCTAGCCAAAGGCCAATTTATCATGGAAAAATGATGTCAGTCCCTCCTCTATTTCCACGGTGTTTGGACTTTATATGTCACAAATCCTCTCTCGATTTACATGCTTTAAGTATAAATAGCCCTTCCTTTTTTACAGTCTGCCACTAGCCCCATGCATTTATTATTGTTACACAATCATCCCCAAATTCTCATTCAACTAAATAAGTGATTTCTTTTATAGCAATCCTGCCCCCCCCCCCTTCCACATGCCACACAGCATGCCATCAATGCCTGACATGCACTATGACTAAGGAGGCCATAGTTTTCCCAGACACTGCTATGGGGTGATTTACAAAGGCACAGCTTTCATTTGTGGAATTTAGAAAACAAATTTAAAAAAAAAACGATTTTCCTCAGCTGGGGATTGAACCCTGATCAAAAAGCACTCACATCCCCAGTGAACAACCAGTGAGTCATCTATTTTGCTGGAATTGTACCCTGCCAAAGGCCTATTTGCCATGGAAAAATGATGTCAGACCCTCCCTTATGTCCATGGTGTTTGGACTTTAGATGCCACAAACCTCTCTCGATTTACATGCTTTAAATACAAATAGCCCTTCGATTTTTACAGTCTGCCACTAGCCTCATGCATTTAATATTGTTACACAATCATCCCCAAATTCTCATTCCACTAAATAAGTGATTTCCTTTATAGCAAACCTGTCCTCCCTTCCACATGCCACACAGCATGCCATCAATGCCTGACATGCACTATGACTAAGGAGGCCATATTTGTCCAGACACTGCTATGGGGTGATTTACAAAGTCACAGCTTTCATTTGTGGAATTTAGAAAACCAATGAAAAAAAAAAAAAACGATTTTCCCCAGCTGGGGTTTGAACCCTGGTCAA
This sequence comes from Lissotriton vulgaris, assembly GCF_964263255.1. Taxonomy (NCBI): domain Eukaryota; kingdom Metazoa; phylum Chordata; class Amphibia; order Caudata; family Salamandridae; genus Lissotriton; species Lissotriton vulgaris. Next base: position 2,121,902,855 of record NC_141687.1, on the reverse strand, counting down.
AAAGCACTTACAACCCCTGTGAACTGCCAGTGAGCCATCTATGTTGCTAGAAATGCCCAGAAATCCTTAACCTTAAGAGTGTAGACTCAACCTGTAGAATCATTTTTTTCTGAAGGTGGCAGTTCGCTCAATGAGCACTCCTTAAAAACATCAGATTTCACATGATTACATTTAGCTGTTACAAGTTATGAACCATAATTTCTAATGTTATGTTGCATCTTGTAGAAATCTGTGCCCTGCATTTTATGGTTTATCAAATATAGCTAATGCCTGTATGCACTTTATTATAATATATTCATGCTGCTATTTTCTTACTGTATTTTAACATATTACGCAGTGCTGTTATTTGTCTGTTTCTGATTGCCCGCATTTTTGCACTTATTACTCTATGCTGCTATTGTCAAGAATAACTGACCAATTTAAAGGAGTGGTCGTCATATATATTTGCCGCTCTGTTATAATATGAATATTTATAATTCCGTTTATGCTATATATACAAGTCCTTGTAATTTATTGTCATTTTTTGATTTTTTTATCGAAAAAGTTTTTACCGTGACCTGTGTATTTATGGATATTAAATATCCGAAAAAAGCTTATTTGAATTGAATTTAATTGGAATATAACATAAACGCATTGAACCACTACTGCATTTCATTTCCCAACACATCGTCCACCCCAACAAATAGATTCCATCACCATATAGCTGGTCCCTTAACTAAGAGGCCCGCATAACAACATTGATAAATATGCATCCACTGGGGGCACCGGGTCCAAATTTAGTCCTTGGTTGTCTGCCCATCTTTTCCAGATTTTGGGGTGCTTTTGTGGGCAGCCCCTGGCCTTGAATATTGGGATCTCTAACCCCATGCAAAAAGTCCAGCCCATTTTTCCATGCCGAGAGAGAAGTTGGGGGTGTTGCCTTCCACAGCCTTACTACATTCCTTTTACCCAATGTCAGCCCCAACAATAACAGGTGCCTCTTTTATACTTTACCTCATATGCCCACCGTGATATGTAAAATTGCCAATTTTGTTGAAGAGGGGAGCTCCCACCCCAACACTTCTGCAAGACCGGCCAGAACCAGTCTCCAAAATTTTGTGAGCACTGTACAATGCCAAATTTTTTGTATTAAGGACCCCTCTTCCCGACCACACCGCCGGCATATAGGGGATGACTCTAGGCCTGCCCTCCACAGCCAGATCCTGGTATACTAAACCCGGTGAAGGTATTTAAATTTAATAATACGCAGCGGTATTGCTATCACTGCTCCCCTAGGGAAGGACAATCTTTCCATCCAATCCTCTCCGTCTATTTGTCCAAGATCACCAGCCTATGCTTCTATAAGTTTATCCAATGTAGTGGAGCTATTGGTCACCAGTGACTGATAGATCATCGAGATTTTATGGTTCTGCAAATGGCCCATGAAAACCTTGGCTTCAATTAGACTGAATTTGTGAATAGCCTCTAACCCTGAGATACTAGGATAAATCGCATGCCAAAATTGAAGGTATTTATAAAATGTAGTTTTTGGCTTCTGGTACTCTTGTTGAAGATCTTGGAATGATTTCAGAACCAAGCTTTGCAATTCCTTATGTGTAGACTCCTATATTATCCCACTCTTCATGTCCGGATAATGCAGCTAGCTGCTGCAAATGACCGTTGTGGCACAGTGGGGTTTCCCCAGTAAATTTATTCCACCACCACATCCTGCGGAGAGACTGTTTCCACACCTAGAATACCACCCGAGTGGCCGGCGTTAAAGAATTGCGTAGAGGCGCCAAATACAGTATGGTATGTAGGGTGACTCTAGTATACACCTTCGCTCCACTGCATAAGCGTGTCCTTCCTGTCCCATTACCACCATTCATTCAGCACCAAAAGATGCAATGCCATATAGTACGATTGGACATCCGACATGGCCAACCCCCACAATACGTCAACTGACAGCAAGTCCTCAGCGCGACTCTGGAGGCCCCTCCTGTCAACAGAAATTGACCCAACGCTGCGTTGATCTGGCAAAACCACATAGGGAGTATCTGATATGGATGGTTCTGCAATTGGTAGAGCAGGCGCGGCAATGACCCATTTTAAAACAAGCACTGGCATAGCCATTAGTTCTAGCCTTTTTGGACCTTATAAGTGTTTAGCAATGCAGTACATTATCCCCACTGGCATGGCCACACACTGTTAACATCTTTGAATAACCGTACAAGTTTTTTTTCTTTATTTAAAGTTGATATGACAAAGGAGAAGGTGTGGCGTAAAGCCCAAAGCAGCCAACTTTGGAGTGGAGGTGACGATGTTCGAGCCTCCTCGTTGGCTCAACAGCCTGTGATTTTGATCAAAAAATGGGCAGTTCATACGTGATTAAAGGCACGCGGTCATGCTGTCGGGAGATGGGAAGGGTCTGCTATAGAGGAAATCCAACAAAAAACACTGCAAGTAGTCAAATTCAAAGTGAAAATGCAGCTGTGCGCACCCATGCTCTGTTGGAGGTGGGAGAGGTGTGATATTGGAGGCTAGCCATGACATTTTTTTTACATACAGGCATCATTAATAAAATAACGGTGCACAATAGAGCTGCTCGATGTTGTGTATTAGGTGGGAGGAGTCTGCTTTTGAGCCAAAGAGCAGTTAAAAACCATTATACTGGAGCTCAGACAGAGTTTGTCCTGTGTTTGTGGAGGATTGAGCACCATCCAGATGCTCGGAGCGCGTGCAGCCACCTTGCTTTTAATAAACATCATGATAGTGGCTTACAGTGGAGAGCACATAAAGCGAACAGGGAGGCATTTGTTGCAGGCACACATCCAGGACCACAGTTAATAAATAAAGGCGCACAGCAAGCAGTGCTCAATGCTGTGTATAAAAAAAAATGCGGTTGATGATAATAAATAGATGAAGATGCGTCATGAGCGCTGCTCGATGCTTTTTTGGGGGTGGGTTCTGCTTTTGAAGCAATGCAAGACAAGCCACGTTGTGAAAGTAAACTCGACCGTTCTATGTTTAACACCTTGGCTGCTAGTCGTTTTCCCCCTCCTGTGCTGAAAATTGCCATTTTGCTGGTGTCATGACGAGCTCAGCTCGTCATCAGCACAGCTCAACTGTGCATCATGACGAGCTGAGCTCGTCATGAGCATCGAAAGGGTTAATGACCAATGACTAGCAATTCAGCTGGCACCCTGCGCGCCGCTGCTCGCTCCTGACAGATGAATGCCATGGGAGTGAACATTTACAGAAAATGTTGGACATGCACCCGCCTTTGGCCAATTGCGTGCTTACATTTTTCAAAGCCACTTGCAAAGGCCAATAGAATGTGTGGAAGTTGAAAAACCACACAGACAAGTCCGGAGAAAGTCTGTAGTGAGTCCAAGAAGCCTCAACTTGGAGCGGCGCATGCATGCTTTGCTAGGATTTACCTAAATAGCCGATCTACCATAAATAGGAAGGGGCATGTGTGAACAAGTTTTCATCTCCGCACAAACCTGTGTCCTTATCAGGGCAATATTTCTGTCCCATGCCACACTCGGCAGATCTGACAGTAAAATTAATTAAAAACACTCCTCTTCCCCATTTCATAATCCCGTTCTCTCAGGTCCTCTGTTGAATTTATCAGTGATTAGCGCGGGGACACACTGTTCTATGTGTAGCCAGGCGCTCTATAAATGTTGCATTATTATTATTATTATTAAAACTCCAAGGTATTTCACTCCCTCCGTCAGCACCTGTACTGCCAAAGCTCAAGGTCCCAGACCAGTGGTTCCCCCCAGCACCCACAGAGTGTATTTATGCGGATTCATGAAAAGGGCATAATGTGAAGCAGCCTCAGTCCTTTCGTGTTTATGTCTGTTAAAAAGAATAATACATCATCAGCATGTAATAGGACGTGATCCAAGATCCCATGGTACCACTTAAAGTCCGCAACCTGCTCATCCATCTGTACCCGCACCGTTAAGGGCTACATGGCTAGAGCAAAGAGATGAGTGCCCCTGCCAATTGGAAATGTGAAGGAGGTAGGTGAATCACACAACATGCACAAACTCTGTGAGGACTATAGATAACCATTTTAAATATGACAGCAATCGTGACCCATTTTGAGACAATCTAAGAGGGCGAACAAGTATACCCAGCTAAGGGAGTCAAACGCCCTATGCATGTCTGCCAGCAAAAAGCCGGCTTTTACTCCCTTTCCCTGGATAGTGGCTATAGCCATGTGCGTTCGTCGGATGTTATGACGTCTAGCCCTCTGTGGCATAAATCTAGGCTGGTGTGGATGAATCAAATTGGTTATATTGGGTTGGAGTTGATTGGCCAATGCTTTAGCCAATTTTTTTGCCTCAACATTAAACTGTTTTGATGGGGCGGTATGACGCATGTTGGTCTGCGGGCCGACCTGGTTTATGGAATACAACTATTTCCGCGTGTCTCCAGTCTCGTTGCAGATGACCTCGGTCTCTTCCTTCGTCTATAACTCGGAGAAAAAGAGGCTCCAATTTAGAAAAGTACTTCATAAAGAATTTGCATGGGAAACCTTTTCCAGATTTCAAATCTCCCAGGACTGTGCAAACCTCCACTACAGGGAGCAGAAGGTCAAGGTCTGCTCAAGCCTCATCGAGTGGCCGCAAAGCGGTAAGTCAGCTATGAAACTGTGTATCATGTCTTCCAGAAAGTAGTTCCTTAGGGGTTTTTAGCTCTGCAAAGTTTCTTGCAAAACTCTCTGCTAAGAGCCCTTCCTTCTGAAACCGGGTATGCTCGGGAGAAACTTTGGATGCAAGTTCCCTTGAATCATTCTATGTAGTTATTTACTGGACTTGTTACCCCACTGGTAAATTCTGATACGGGACGCCAGCCACGCAAGATGGGCCTCATCTATCAGAGTGTCAGCATGGGACTGTTGCACCAGCACCAGCTGTCAGAGCACCCTATTCTCTCCCTCGCCCCTACTGCTCCGCTCTAGTTTCATTATATGGGCCTCCGAATGCATAAGCTATTCCCGCCATGTTCGACGTGCTGCCGTGCAGAGTGAAATGTCTACCTCCGTAAGATGGGCTTCATAGCCTCCCATAGGATTTCGGCCTCTGCGACTGTTCCCACATTTATATCCAGGTAGTGCTCGATTGCCTGCTCTATGTAATCCCGATATTTCTCATCCTGCAGATGTCAGGAGGAGAGACACCACCAAAAGAGCTGTTTATCATGACCCAACTACGCTGTCCGAACCACTGGGGACTAATCTAACAGACCCCTTGGGAGAATCTCCATGGCTCCTATTGGTATAAATATATAGTCAAGACGGAAGTAAGAATCATGGGTTGTCGAAAAATAAGTGTATCCCTGCTCCTCAACATACACCCCCCTCCATAGATCCGCCCATCCCAGGACAGTTGCCATGGAGTTCAGTTTGGTACCATAGAGCACATTTGAATTTCCCCATCTATCTATGGACATGTTCATTACATCATTTCCAGTCCTCCCCTACTATTGCCAATCCTTCTGGTAAATCCGCCCACAGGGTGCGCCCTAGGCTGGGCCAGCATGTACTCACGAAAAGACCCGCTGGTCATCTTGGACTGAGACAACCGCTCTCTCCTTCTTCACCGAGTTCTACGCGCCGCATCTGGACACGAGCTGCAGGCCATGCCGATGTGAACGCTCACGATGTGCCTACAGCGTGCGCTGCTCTTTCACTTTCTCTTGCTTTTGAGTCATGGAGCTCAACGCTGAGATTACAGTGCGGAGTCCTTTCCGGAACCTGGGAAAGCACCCGGAGTAAAAAGAGGGTACGTGGCATTGCCCTGGATGAGCAGCGGAGGAAGAGGCCTACCGAGTGGAGACCCGATTATGAGTTACAGCTCGACGTCCGGCCCTGACGATGAGCCATGCAGCAGAGACCTACGACAAGCCAAGGAAAAGCATAGCGGTGAGACACTGGGCCCAAGTGCTGCGTTAATGAGGTGAGAGCTGCGGGTTCGACGAGGCAGCTGGGAGAGGACGGTGTTGAAGACTGGCCCTGACTAGTTGTCTACAGAATCATTGGGCAGATGCAATAGCATTTTCGCAGCAGAGCAGAAAATTCCCATGCTCTTTCTAGCAGTTGCTCCTAAGCGATACCTGCACGCACCAAGAGCACTGATGTCTCCTGTCACGGCGCCTCCGAAATGAAAACACATTTCCAGAGCTACCTTTGTTTCAAAATCACTCTTTTGGTGACTTATCAGCTTTTTTGCCTCAGAGCGTCCAGCTGTGTTGAGCTGACACCTTGAGCCCACACACGTACACGCAGGCGGCCCTCATCAGTGAGGTCAGCACCCCCTCGGGTGTGCCGTGGACCGCTCTCCTCTGGTCTAAATAGCCTCATTTCTTGGGACAAGGCCCAGTTCTCTTCCCGAGGGAGCCAGTCCAGCACTTACAGTATGCACGTCCATTCATATAACGTATGCTTGGCACACAGCGTGGAAGCGCGGGAGCCAGACCAGTCAAAGCATTTGCAATGCAATAGGTCTCACATTTAAGCAAGTTTAAGCTAGTGGCATTGTAAATGACAATGCCTTTTATTTATGTTTCAAAAACGAAAACATAAATAAAAGCCATTGTTATTTGCAATGTCAATAGCTTAAACTTGCGTAAATGCTAGACCTATTGCATGGCAAATGCTTGTTTAAAATGCCAGTGCGGTCCAAAGTACGGGGCAATCCTGTCATGTGTACGGAGACTTCTGGTGACTCAAAGAATAGCATACAGGATTGGTACACCACCCTCAGCCTGGCTAGATACAGAAATGCATAGGGAAGTTTCAGCTCACCAAGGTGGGCCTTGTCTGCCATAAATTACTGTTGCTTCTGCTGGACTAGTCTTGTGTCTTCATGAAATTTGAGGATGCATGTGTTTTGGAACATCAGGGGTTCTTTGTCTGGATTGCTTTCAAATCATGTCCCTGTCGTGGTTATTCAAAATCTTTGCAATGAAAGGCCTTGGTCTGGCTTCCGGGGGCGACTTCTGCATCATGGCCCTGTTAGCCCTTTCTACAACAAATTAACGGGACAACAACTATGGAGGAAGCAAGCCAGTGAGCCACTTAGTCAGGAACTGTTCCATGTCCCCCATTCATTTTGAATAAGCTTTATTCAATAGCAAGTATCATAAAAGCATTTCACAGTCATATAAAAGATAATAAAATTAACGTTTCATATAGTAAAAAGAAGTTTTAAAAACCTTGCTATACCGTCCACTCTAAAATTAGGCTTCATATCTTAATTACAAACATGTGGGGAGAGTGTGGTTCACCCTCCACTCTCAAGTCGCACTGCATATTACGGATGCTAGTTCCAACTGTTCATATTCCATTTGCCTGTGTTTTATCATTATTCTAATCTTGACCATGATATTAATTGTAATATCTTCTTCTCTTTTGACTAATCTGCATATCAACAAACGTTATATTGAAGAAAATGGTGTGCATACCACCCCTTTTGAATGTTTCATATCTTAATTGGCATTTGATCATTGGGTTTAAAATTACAGATTAACTAAGACATATGTCCCATACAAAACAGTTAATCTTCATTACTTCGCAAATCATTCCTATGTGTAAATTAACTCTCAGATCCCCAGATTAGATGGTATTTATTTGCACATTCTTCCTTAATTGTGCCTTTATACCGATAATCCACGCACACCCCAGGTACTTGGCAACACACATACTAGCGAGGACCTAGTTGAGTCCGTTCTCAGGATTCGTAGAGCATCAAGGTGGTTTCTAGTGCCCAATAAAATACATATAGGCTTGAGCCATTTGGCCCTTGCTTGCTTGTAGGCTGGGCAAGCAAAGAATAGATGGGCTACAGTTTCTTGCTGTGCATCACAGCAGGGGCAGTTAGCTAAGGTGGAGGTTGTTGGGTCCCATTTTGCCAGTGTGGTATTTAGCATTAGGGATCCAAATCTAAACTGCATATATAGTGCCCGGTCTCTGGGTGTCCTGATAAAATCTAGATAAGGTTCCAGGGATCCAACTGATTTATGCTGGAGGAACTTGTCAGATAGTCTGCCAAACCTTGATTTACCCAGTTCCAGTAATTCTTTTTTAACTCTCTCTTAGTCGGAGGGACCTACTTGGCCCAAGCTTCGGCTAAGCCCAGCTTGCTCAGTTTGTCCTTCAGATCTCTAAGCCACTTAACCCTTTTGTTGGTATCCAGGGTAATGAGCTCAGAAAGGCCCGTCGCAAAGCTATGGAGTTCTGGGGTGCATCTTAGTGTTATCTCGTATAGAAGAGGGCGAAGTCTAGCCACCTCGCTAAAAGGGCGTCTGCCCATGTCAGAGAGTAGGGTCTTGAGTGGTGTATTGGTAGGGACGAATACCGGATCTCTAAAGAATTCACTTTCTGATTGTCCAATCTCATTAGTTTTTTCGAAGCCCCAAAGTTCAGCGCCATACATTGCTGAGCTCACAGCTTTACCTTTATAGACTACTAGGGAAGGAGCGACCAGTCTAGTTGACGTTGACCTTTGGTCCCTACTGATGGCACCCACCACCCGCTTATGGTTTAGTAACATTTTGTTCAGGTGAGTCCCCCAATGCATTTTATCGGATAACCTAATAGCCAGATAATCAAAGGAATGGACTCTCTCTAAGGGGGAACCATTGAGAGTTAGATTGTTTCTAAAATGTTTTCCCGGATTGAAAGCCATAAACTTAGTCTTTGTGAAGTTTATCGTTAGGTCCCTTTGTGAACAGGACAATTGAAAGCGGTGAGGAGTTTCTGGAGGCCCATCGGGGTTTTTGAGATTAAAAGAGTGTCGTCAGCAATCAGGAGGGTATGGATTTTTTCCCCTGCCAAGGTTGGAGCATCTGCTGGAAATTGGCTCAAAAAACTAACCAATCCATTCACATAAAGTGAAAAGAGGGTAGGAGCCATCACACAGCCCTGGCGGACCCCCCTGTTGACCCGTAACTTGTCTGAGGTTTACCCGTGATCCCCCCATCTAACTCGGGTGTAGGTTTCATTATGGAGGCGTATTAAAAGATTTAAACGGTAGGAGGGTAAGCCCATTTCCTGGAGCACTGACCATAGCTTCTCTCGCAGCACTAAATCAAGTGCGGTTTTAAGATCAATGAACGCAAGGTAAAGACTTCCCTTGACAATTATGACTACTTTCCAATAGAGAAGAAGTGATCTAAACATATGGCCTACTGTACTGGTAGCTTTCTTAAAACATGCTTGATAGGTGGAAAGAACATCTTCCTCCTCCATCCAATTTTGAATCCTATTTAGAAGGGCTCTCCCAACCACTTTCTACATGGTATCTATTAGGCTGATAGGCCTATAGTTGCAGGGTCCTGGTGGTCTTCCATTTTATATATAGGTATGACCTCTGCTCCTTTCCAAGATATAGGGACCTCTGCTCCTTTCATTATATTGTTGATTAATAGCAGGATATATTGGGCCCACTTCTGTTGTTCTAATAAGAGCAAGTCGCCCGGGATACCATCTGGGCCTGCCGCCTTTGCAGGAATAGTGCAATTAATTGCATTCTCAATCTCTTTCATTTGGAAGAGATTGGTATCTTCAAGTGTAAGTGGAACCTGAATTCTCTGTAACTGAGAGGTAGGTAGGGCCTCGGGTTCCTCTGTGTACAGTTGGGAAAGGTGATCCCACCAGGCCTGATCACCAATATAGTTCGGGATTGGGATGTTGTCCCTCCTATCTCTCATCTTGATTAGAGCCCAAAAGGAGGCGGAATCCCTCTTGGTACAGGCAACTTTCAGGTCCTCCTAATGTACCTCTTCCCAATCACGTTTTGCTTGCTTTAGTGATAGGTTGTAATCCATCCTCGCTATTTTGACTAAGGTGGGATTTTTTTCCCCTTTACCGCAGATATTAGTACTTGCCTTTTCTCCCTGCAAGACTCAGTGTAACATGAATTGGAGCTTTTTGTTTGTCTTCTAGTGTGGCCACTGCGTCGTCTTTCAAGGAAGTGGGCACCAATCTGAGCAATTGTCTCATGGTGTATTATGGGAATCTTCACCCCCCCCCCCCCCCCCCCCCGGACATTATCTGAAGCTGCCTCAAGTTTGGCTGTCTTTGACACTAATATTGAGGAGATGTTCTTTAGTTTTTGGTCCTCTCCTGCGACCTTGGGCCATCTTAGACGCCTACCACAATTAGAGAGAATTAACTCCTTTGTGGAGACGAGGTAATTCCCAATGGTATTAGATTTTTTTGTTGGGAGGTGCCCATTGATTGTCTAATTTTAAGATTAGAGGGTTGTGGTCGCTGTCAATAGTTAGGCCCACTTCCATCTCAATGACATCGGCCCAGAGGCGTAAGTCGACCAAGATATAATCATTGCGGGAACGGCATGCACGTTTATTGTAAGTTTTTTTCCCCCTGATGTCGGATAGGGTTCTGCCATTTGTGGCTCTTAGGCCATATTCTAGTATTATAGCAGTAAATTGGATTACAATCTCAGACCATCTTTTTACTGGTGGTAAGACTAGGGGGGGCACTGCCCATTTGCTATCCTCTTCAATTATCCCTGGGAGATCTTCACTGCTTAGTGGCTCGAATGTGCAGTTAAAGTCGCCGGCCACAATGATTTTAGCAAACGGGGCACTTGTTTATTTGATTTTCTAGCTGTGTTAAGATGGTTGAGGACTTGCCATTTACTGTCCCTCTTATATAGATATTAAAGAGCTTCAATAGATCTCCTCCCTTCGGACCTTTTATTGTAAGACACATAATGTCAGGACTTCCGGTGTCATGTAGGAGGGCTGAGCAGCCCAGATCTAATCTGATCCAAGCTGTTAGTCCTCCAGAAAGCCTGCCCTTTCCCGTAGACACAGCCGGGATATGGAATGTACTGTAGCCGGATTTATACAGTGCAGTTAGACTCCAGGTCTGCTGGAATAAACATATACCATGAGTTTCTACAAACTTGTTCCACAAGGGAACTGACATGTTTTTCTTTAACCCAGCTATGTTCCAGGAGAGGATGTTTAAGTGGGTTTGATCAACGGAAGTGAGCCTTGAGATTTCCTTATGTGTACCATTTTCTTGTGGAATAAGAATGGGAGGCGCCAAAGGTAGCCCTTGGTTGGTTAGAGAAGGGGTGCTGCGACAGAAGGATTTGCGACTCCTCTCCCCTTCTTCAGGTGAATCGTTAGCGTCCAAGTACGACCTAGGACCTTCAATTCCTAGAGCATGTTCCTTCACCCCACCACTTACAGTTGCAGTTAGAATGGGACGGCGCCTTAATTGTATACGGGACGAATCAGGGGAGGGCGTTCTATACTCTAATGCTACCAGGTTCTCAGCCAGACTAGCATCTGCCAATGTTAATTCAATACTATCTAATGTTGTATTGGGGATTATACATCTTCTTGCTTTAGTTATGTCCTCCCTAATGATGGAACGACACCCTTGTACATGACGAATCTAATGGATTGATTTATTAATCAGTGATTCACCATTTTCGGGGCTTCTAGTCTCAGTGAGTTTGGGGACATTAACCATGAAAACGATATTTGTAGGTGTGTTTTAGTTCTCACAATTTCTAAGGCCTGGGTTTGTTAGAGGAACGGACAGAGTATGAGTTCTATTGTGTATGCCCGGTGGTACATGTTTGTTTACTAGGAGACTAGATCTATCTGCACTGTCTTTGGTATAAACGGGTCTATTAAGTATGTGCTGTAGTAAGCCTCCTTTCCCCCTGAGTGATTCAGACATAAACCTTGCAGCGTCTGGAATGTTTGTTCTTGGCCCCCCTTGGCTGCGTGTAGTTTCCTGAGCTACGTGGGGGACCAATCCAACTTGACTTATATTTGTTTTAAGGTTAAGTGTAGAGTTGACTGTTACACGGAGCTCGGTGAACATGCTTTTCATCTGTTCGATCTCCCCTCTAAGTCCCATTATAACTGCTACTGGGTCCCCAATATATTGATTACATGGGAAACTTTGCACCTTCTTGGGTGTATCAGGCAATAATGGTGTTAATATCGAGTGAGAGTTTTCACTTATCGTATCAAGGGAGGCAAATCGGTTGGAAGATTTGATATTTACTGCCCTGAGCTTTTTCTTCACATTTTGATAATGAGAATGTTGATGCTGGACCAGAGCTGTGTAGTCCGGGTACAGGGATATCCGGTGATACTCATACTGCATATTGGACAGCTCACTCGCCTTTTGCAACAGAATGTCTTGGTCTCTGAAATTGAGGACTTTAACAATCAAGGGCCGGGGGGCGGGCCACCAGACTGCCCGTTGGTATCCTGTGTGCCCTTTCCACACAGAATAAATCCGAGAGGCCCTTCGGGCCACGTCATCCTTGAGTCACTGCTCCATGAACTTAGTAGCATCCCTTCCCTCGCATCCCTCTGGCAGGCCTATGACGCAAATGTTATTGGGCCGAGCCCGCCCCTCTGCATCATCCGCCCTTTCCTGTAGACCTGCAACCTGCTTTTGGAGCTGCGCAATCTGTGCGCCATGCTCTTTGTGTTGTGGCGCCAACTCAAGTAGTGCGACTTTGGTTCTTTTGACAACCGCGGCAAGCTTGTCATGGTCAGCTTTAAGAACTGTGAATCCCATTGTCAAAGTCCCAAGCTGTCTCTCAATGGCCTGCAGGGAGTCACGTACCTCCATCAGGATTAGGTCCAGCTTATACGGAGGAGTCCCCAAGTCCGTGAACGGGACGCCAGTGAGTGGCTGTGTGGTGGGCGTATAGTCATCAGTCTGTTGACCACCCGCAGCTCCAGAATCAGTTCCCCTGAGCCTGTGGCGGTCCATTATGGCTCGATACTGTCAGCTGCTGGCTCAGGGAGACGTCCGGCAGGGATTCACTCAGATACCACAGGCGTTTTCACTACTTGCTCGGAGGACTGCCGGTGAATGGCCGTATGAAGGCCCACTACTATCTCGCCCTCACCAACAGTTCCAATTCTTACAGCTTTGCCTCCTGAGCGGCAGCCAAAGAGAGAGGTTCAGGCGGGGGCACGCGACCCCGACCTAGTTGGCCCCAACAGGTCCCCTCTCAGGAAGGACAAGTGTGCCCAGAGCCTTCCGCACACTCAGCCCTACAGTAGATCCCGGCGGTACCTGCTGCGTTGTGTGGGGGGGCAGAGGCAGACAGGCAATGCGTGCGTCCAGGACACGCTCAGCGGGTCTTAGCAATTCAAGTGCAGGACCTCCATCCCCGGGTAGGGTGTTGTCCTCTTCACTAGGGTGGCCCGGTATATCCAGGCCTGCATGCGCCCATCCCCCAAAGCTGGACCAGGCGCACAGCGACCTTCCGCCAGCAACAGCGTTCAGTGCCGATCCTTGCGCTCTCCAAGATATTGTGGGAATGGGGGGGCACCCCATACCGTCAGCAAGCTCAGCCTGCAATCACTAGACAGTTGGATCAGGAGAACTAAAGGGCCACAGGCATCGCTCCCACATGCAATGTCCCCCGTGCAGCCATCGAGCTTCAGCAGAGGATGCCAGTGAGACACGCTAAGGACAGGCACCGCCCACGCATCCCAGGCCACCAAAGTTCACAGGGCCGCTGGACCGGAGAGGAGACAGGGAAGCGGGCCCCAAGCGTGGCGAGGATCTGCTGGTATCACCACACTCACCCGGCAGCACAGGGTAGCACAGTTTCTTCGGCAGATGTCCGCAGCTACATTCGCAGCACCGCTCCTCCCAGACCAGCACCGGGATCCACAGCACGTCTGCCAGTGGCAGTACACACCACGGGACAGGGCTGCACGGGCTCTCCTGGCAGCCAGGGGGTCCTCCGAGAGGAGGCTCGGCAGGGTCGCCTATTGCACAGGCATCAGCAGAATGCAGGCCCGTCCTGTCCTCAGCGATGTCCACTCCTCCCCGGTCACCCCCTCTTCCTCATTCCGGGGGGGGGGTTCACAGCAACAGCGGGAGCGCAGGTTGTCACTGTAGCTCTAATCCTGGCCTCCGGCAATCCTTCTCGATCCCGGAGACAGGCCTCTGGCTCAGCAGCTCACACCCAGAAGCCAAGCCCACCTAAATTTCCAGGCGGGACCGGCTGCACGCAGCGGTGATTACACTGGGTAAGTGCAGCCCGGTCCAAGGGGGCTCTCTTGTATTTAGAGTTGGAATCAGTCAGAAGCCGATACCGCCAGGATTATCCAGGATTCTTCCGATCCGGGCGCGGAGCTCGCTTACATTGCGGCCGTCATGCTTGGCAGTCAGCTACGCCCCCATCTACTAGGATGATGTTAATAAAGAAAAATACGATGCCAATGTACGTCAGGATATATTTACCTATAACAGCAAACTGACATTGCTGTAGTCAAATCTACCCAATATGACCTACCCATCAGAAATACATGGTCAGGAAGTCCCTGAGACCAAAATCTGGAGCAACTGAATAACAGATCACAAGGGGTGTGACATGTAGCCCATAGACAAATGATTGAACAGGGACAATCTAGATCAGTCTGCCAGAAGGTAGCAACACTGCAAAGGTCCGAGAAGATTGGCACCAATAACATTTGTTTGGCCAGAGGGATGCACATTCCCACAACAACCATAAAGATAAATGCCACATATAGTTAGGAACACTCAGCCAATCAGAACACCGTATTTACACTGCACACAGAGAACATGCGCTCACCGTGACGGACATCTAGTCATGTTACCCACTGTCCCGCATTGTGTCAACGCAATTTTGAGACCCAGCTGGACTCCTTATAAGGAGATCAAATATACAGTCCTGTGATTATTCCTGTTAAAAAATAATGTACAAATTGCTTCATAACAATTTGTAAAATGTAGAAAATAAGAGCCAACACCAATGTACTTTGAGACTGCTTCAGACCCCAACTCTGCTGCTGCTCTCTTGTTGCTGCGATTAATTAAAACAACTGTTCTTGTTTTGCAAAATGCCTCTTGTGTTTTATTTTTTATGTTAAATACATATTCTAGCTACAAGGACCTGCAACTCTTAGTGTGCCACTCAGTTAAGTAGCCTCTTTAAACATGTCCCAGGCCTTCCATTGCAGCCTGATTGCAGTTTTATAAGCCCTGTCTACCCTTATACTCCACTTTCATTGCATATAAGTAACCCATAAATTAGGCCCTAGGTAGCCCATAGGTAAGGGTTCATTATAATTGATAGGTTGGACATGTGCTTTTACATTTTATATGTCCTGGTCGTCAAAAACTCCGAAAATCAAATTTCATTACTGTGAGGCATACCTCTTTTAAAGGATAACATAGGGTTGCCTTATTACATGTAATAAATGCTAACTTTTGATTGGGAAGAATAATACTTTTCATGTTTTGTGTCTGAGAAATGTGTTTCACCTATCAGCCTTAGGCTAGTCTACCACTAACTTTTGCGCTATCACTTCCAACTTCAGACTATACGGTTTTGTTGGACTTAGGACTGTGGGCACCTTACCACTGCTAAGGTTTGGTTGCTCTCCCCTAAAATATGGTGATATTGGCAAAGCTGCATCCTGCATCAGACCTCTGCCATTGCAGTGGGGCTGACCCCTCCATAATCCAGCCTTAGAAATGCCCTTATATCCCTTAAAGTGATAACTCCTGCATAGTAAGGTGTAGATATATCATGTTTGGTATGGTTAGAATCATTATGAGAAATCCTCTCTGTTGGTGTATTGGGTTTTACCCTTACTGGCAAAAATGACACTTTCAGAAAGTGGAAATTTCTCTGTCCTTCCATAAACTCTATGTACCTGCTGCCTGCCCCAATATACGTCTGGCCCAGGGTAGCAGTCCTATACTTGCATACTACCTACACTATACCAAACACAGGAAGGGCTGCCACATCAACAATCTGATGGCCTTCTTGGGCTGAGAGGAGGGAGAAGTGATTCACACTTACATCTGAATAGCCTGAGCCGGCCACCACACAATAGGCTTTACGACTTTGCTTTGTCAGGGCAGACAAGTCAGGTGGGACAGGGGAGCCCCAAAATTTCAAAGCCCTCTCCAATAGCTTCTGGTCTCTTCTAGTACCTGGGCACCAGGGTATAATAATAGGGTTCTGAACCCACATCTGTGTGACACAACTGGACCTGCACGAAACTCTGCTACACTAAAGACTGCTGAGAGGGAAGGATTGCCTCTTTGCTGTGGCTGACTAATCACAGAAACTGTTGTCCTGCTTTGTGGAGACGCCCTCCGGCCAACGGACATCTGCCCTGCAAGCAAGGCACAAAGAATTGCCTCCAGAGTGACTTCCTGGGGCTTGTCAACTGCCCTTGTTAACCCTACTGGGCTTCGGAACATGAATAGCCTTGCCAGTCTTGCCTGCGATGTCAACTTCAGTGCTGTCCAGGCACAAGGGGCCTAGTGCACTGTGGATCGCCTCAAGACCGTGCCCTTGCGATGTGCAAGTAATTAGCGCTGATTCGAACGCCGAAGGATTTTGATGCGGCTACATGGACCCTTTCAACTCGCAAGGCGTCTTGACGAACAACCTACTCTGCAATATTGACTATTAACGTGACGATTCGAGTTCCGTCAGGAGCGCGCAGCCCTGGGACCCCTTGGTCCCCCAGAAGTTGCCATCCATCCTTCTGCCTCCCAGGACACGTTTTCTTCCAGGACAAAGGATGCTTTCACCATGAATTTGTTTATCTGGACATACTCCCACTGAGTAGCCTGGCCCTGAGGAGAATCCCCTCGACTACTAGGGATTTGAAACGCGTAGGCCCCCTTCCCTTTGGTCTGCTTTTGGTTGTCCTAGTGTTGAACTGTGTTACACTAGTCTTGACAATTTTACACCCACTCTTGTAAAAACTTTGAAAAAGCTGATTTAATTTAATTCTAAGGAGTGTATTGCTTTGATTTGAATTTCTTTTCAGTGTACAGCAGACTTATTACTTCCCTCACTGGTGTATCAATTCCCCAGTTTGTGTGATGTATTCTAGTATGAATGCATGAATGCTCGTGGTATGACTGTGATATGTTTGATATATGACTGTATGGTTGATATTTTACCCTGTTGTGTGTCCTTTTTCATTATTGTCACAAAAACGTTTATTGACATTATACACTAAGGTCAAAGTTATTGTACCTTTCAATATGTTTTGTAGAATAAAACAGCTATTAAATAGCATCTCCCAGTTTTGAATAATAATCTTTATTTGGTTGACAAATTGTTACATGAATTATAGCATCAGTATTGGCATTTCTCCTCTGTTGTTCTGTCTTGCCATGTGACAGCATCAACCCGCATCCGAGAACGGAGTGCCTCCCTTTCCGCAGTTGTCAGGACTACACCACAGCGTAGCACTTGGGCCACGGACGTCCCGCCAACATCGACAGGTTTCAAGGTTGTGGGCTCCTACCCGTGCCAATTTACCGGCTGTTCGCCATGATCTGTGTGTCTTTTGCCTCGCCCTAAGTGCACCGGCTATGCCCAGACATGGGTCCTGGGCTCACTGGGCCACTGGCTTCAAGGTAGCCTGGCTGATGAGGGGTGAAACCACGAAACTGGTCCCAGGATGCTTGTTTATGTTCCAGGGAGGACCTGGCTTGGCAGTTCATGCCGGACTGTTCACATGAAGCACAGGGTGAAGGCTGATTTGCATTTGGATGTGTCCAAACTGTGGTGGCACAGTGAGAAAAAGAACAATGGATTTAACCCAGATCTTTTGACTGGGGTAGAATGTTTGAATTGCTCTGCATCCTGTCTGTCATCTCTGTGTCTTTAACTTATAGAAAAACCGCATTTTTCTGCAGAATTTGTGATGCCTGCTGCCTGCTCTTGGGCCATGTGAATGGGTGTTGTTGGCAGCTGGACTTTGTTTATTCCTCCCAGATAAACACAGATTAGAGGGATTAGGTGAACCAGGATTGGCCACAAAATGGCAGGATGGGGACGGACCTGGGCACAGACTCATTTGGAACTAAACATACAGTGTTTCTGAGGGTGGACTTGAAATATCACAAGTTGGAGGCAAGATGGCGCTCAAGAAACATCCTCGCCGCGATGCTCACTTGATTGCAAACCCCTATCACTGCTAAACCAGTCTTGAATACCTTCTACGCTCCTCCGATAACTATGCAGTATCATGGAAAGCAAATATAATGCACCTGAAAAATAAACAAAGGATGGTAAAAGTTTTCATTGTTTTCACGCAGAGACTCACGCTCTCACCTCCTCCAAACCACGAGGACGCCTGCACGGCTTGGGATTCTCGGATTACTCCTGACCTGCGTGATCTCCCATCGGTGCGATCGGAATGCAGGAGCTCTGCGAGGACATTCAGCGTGCTGTCTGCTAAACGTGAAGCCACAAAGATTCCACAGTGTCTGTCTGCAATCTTCTGAGAATTGAAATCCCAACAGTGGTACTTTGTTGCATCGTCTAAAACCACCACAAACAAGTAAGGATGGCTAGCACGGGGAGTAAAAACATCAAAGGGAAAAATGTTTCTGCGCCCAGCGCTCAGTCACAAGCAGCCTCAAACACAATTACAGCGCTGTCAGCTACCAGGCAAAAAATGTTGGAAACAATGGGTGCCAGAAGATAAGCAGGGGGAGAGAAAGGGGAGAAGGGTGAGTGCGTGGATAAAAACAGCACATTTGAAAACAAGCCAGAAAATATTGAGACTGCTAAACCACACAGAGAGACCAGCTATTCTCAAATGCTGATTACTAGCACTTTTGGTACAACAGGGGGGAGGGGGGGCTGGCACTTTGCTTAAGTCTGTAGAAGAAGATCCAAGGTTGACAACAGAAAAGCTGGGGCAGATTGAAGGAGCACTGACTGACTCAAATTTGCCAGCTGCGTTATATGTAATAGGGCCACCAGGTACTCCCTCCCTATAGATCAGGGTGATAAAAGAGCCTGGAGGTCAATTCTACACCTGTGAGCCAGCCAGATGAGGGTTGCTTGGAGGTCAAAGTGGAAAGATCTGGCAGTAAAAGAAGTAGCTCAAATGATTGTGCAAATATCACTAGTGGAATTGTAGTACCCGCAGTATCTCCACAAGCTGCAAGCAGCTCTCTTCTAATCCACTCATTAAAAACACCAGAGAATAAAGAAAAAATCCTATTCATTAACAGATGAATCAGAGCTGTCAGACACAAGCATCTCTGTGTCAAGCGGAGAGGACAGTCCCAAATGGTACAGCAGCTCTTACACGAGCGACCGCTGAGCCTGTGCTAGGCGAGGTTGCCCCCACTCTGCTGCTCCTGCCCGCTGACTACCTGAGCTGCCCTGACAAGCTGTCCTGCTGCCTCGCTGCTGCCTCCTGCTACTTGCCCACTCTGCTGACTCGTGGTTGCCTTCGCTGCCGCTTCTGCTGCCGCCTTTGTTTCCTCCCTTCCTTGGGTTGCCCTTGACTCGTTGCTTGTCTTTTTTCTGTTGCCTCCCGTTTTCCCCCCCCTTCTGCTGCCCTCTCCCTTCCTTTGAGACCGCTCCCGGCCGCCCCAGCTACCGCCGAGCCGTCCTCTGTCCCCCTTCCCGCCACTGACCTACGCCAACTCCGCCCCCCTCCTGCCCATTGGCCGCCCCGCTCCCGCCACCCAGCTGACCCGCCCTCCCGGCTCCTTACTTATGACGTCCCCTGAGCGACGGGAGCGCCGATTGAGCGCCGAAGGTGCGCCAAAGGTAAGCCCATCTGCGCCGTTCGCACCTGGACCGCGCCCAGTGCCAGGACCCCTGGTTCCTGCAGACCCCAACCCACCCGCCGGACCTACGACGCCACCGAACTCTACGCACTCAACGCCGGTCGAATCCCGGGCTGCTACCGGGCCACCCCGAGACGCACCCACGGACCCTACTGCTGCGATTCCTGCAAGTTCACCTGCATCCGGAGCTGCACTATACCTGCATCGATCAAGCCAAGCCACAGCAGCAACCACCTCAAGTGCATCCTGCTCAACACCCGCTCCATCCACAGACACGCCGTCGAGCTCTGGAACCTGCTCAACACCACAGCCCCAGACGTCGCCTTCCTCACGGAAACCTGGATGAATGCTTCCTCAGCGCCCGGCATCGTCATCCCGGACGGCTACAAAATCATACGGAGGGACCGCGTCAACCAGACAGGAGGAGGCATCGCCATCATCCACAGGAACACCATCCGCATCACGACCAACTCCGACGACACCCTCGCACCCGCCGAACACCTGCACTTCCAGATCCACATCAACCCCAAGACCACCCTCAGAGGCACCCTCATCTACAGACCCCCGAGACCACGCACACAATTCAGCGAAGACATCGCCGACTTCATCAGCCCGCACGCCCTCCTCTCCGCTGACCCTCCTCGGGGACCTCAACTTCCACCTGGAGAACAACAACGACCGCAACACCACCACCCTGCTGGACAACCTCGCCAACCTCGGTCTCAAGCAGCTGGTGACCACCCCCACCCACTACGCCGGACACACACTCGACCCCGTGTTCTCATCCAGCAAGGACATCACCTTCAGCCACGCCACCGGACTCCACTGGACGGACCACAGCTGCGTCCACTTCAGCTTCAGAAGGACCACGATCCACCACCACCAGCAACAGGTTGCACGCAGAAGCTGGAACAAGATCACAGCCGACCAGCTTACGACCTCTCTGAGCGTGAACCCTCCCACTAGCACAACGAACCCAAGCCAGGCGGCCACCAACCTCGCAAAGTGGATCAGCGACTGCGCAGACGACCTCGCCCCTCTGAAGACCCCGCCTAGCAGACCTGGCAGCAAGAAAGCCTTATGGTTCACCGACGAACTCAAGAGCTCCAAGAAGAACTGCCGAGACCTCGAGAAAGCCTGGCGCAGAGACCCAACACCGAACAACATGGCTGCCCTCAAGCTCGCCACCCGAAAACACCACCAACTGATCCACGCCACCTAGAAGTCTGCATTCAAGGAACGACTGGACAACAACGCACACAACAACAAGGAACTCATCAACATCGTCAAAGAGCTCTCCAACCCCAACGCCGGAAACAACGACATCACCCCTTCACAAGACCTCTGCAACTCCCTGGCCTCCTACTTCCACAACAAGATCACGGACATACACAACAGCTTCAGCACCCAACCGACGCACGCCACGACTGAATCACCGCCTCCCCACCACCACCATCCGTGCCTGGACCCCGATCAACACCGAAGACACCATCCGCACGATGAACTCGATCCACTCCGGATCTCCGACCGACCCCTGCCCTCACCACGTCTTCAACAAGGCCGACGCTGTCATCGCACCCCACCTGCGGGACATCATCAACACCTCCTTCGACACCGCTACCTTCCCGGAGAGCTGGAGGCACGCCGAACTCAGCGCCCTACTAAAGAAGCCATCAGCCGACCCCACCGACCTCAAGAACTACCGCCCCATCTCGCTGCTCCCGTTTCCTGCAAAAGTCATCGAAAAGACC
Source organism: Lissotriton vulgaris (assembly GCF_964263255.1). Taxonomy (NCBI): domain Eukaryota; kingdom Metazoa; phylum Chordata; class Amphibia; order Caudata; family Salamandridae; genus Lissotriton; species Lissotriton vulgaris. The sequence goes on along the minus strand of NC_141687.1, from coordinate 2,121,881,486 downwards.
GTCAACAAGCAGCTGGCCGCCTTCCTCGAGACGAACGGATCCCTAGACCTCTCTCAGTCTGGTTTCCGGACCAACCACAGCACCGAGACCGCCCTGATCGCAGCCACCGATGACATCCGAGCCCTGCTCGACAACGGAGAAACAGCGGCCCTCATCCTCCTAGACCTCTCCGCGGCCTTCGACACTGTCTGCCACTGCACCCTAGTGCAGCGCCTCAGCAACGTCGGAATCCAGGAGAAGGCACTGGAATGGATCATCTCGTTCCTCGCCGGAAGGACACAGAGAGTCCGCCTCCCCCCGTTCAGATCAGAAGCCACCGAAGTCATCTGCGGCGTTCCTCAAGGCTCCTCGCTCAGCCCAACCCTCTTCAACGTCTACATGAGCCCCCTCGCAGCCATCGCACGCCAACACAACCTCAACATCATCTCCTACGCCGACGACACCCAGCTGATCCTCTCCCTCACCAACGACCCTGCAACCACCAGAGCCAACCTACACGAAGGGATGACAGAAGTAGCCAAGTGGATGATGAACAGCCACCTGAAACTGAACTCGGAAAAGACGGAAGTCCTCATCCTGGGATCCTCACCCTCCGCCTGGGACGACTCCTGGTGGCCCCCCGCCCTGGGCAGCGCACCCAAACCAACAGATCATGCACGCAGCCTGGGCTTCATCCTGGACTCCTCCCTCTCGATGACCAGACAAGTCAACGCCGTCTCCTCATCGTGCTTCAACATCCTGCGCATGCTACGTAAGATCTTCCGGTGGATCCCCACAGAGACCAGGAAGACGGTCACCCAGGCCCTCGTCACTAGCCGACTGGACTACGGAACTCCCTCTACGCCGGAACCACCACCAAACTCCAGAAGAGACTCCAGCGGATCCAGAACGCCTCAGCACAACTCATCCTGGACATCCCCCGTCGCAGCCACATCTCCGGACACCTAAGAGATCTGCACTGGCTCCCGGTCAACAAGAGAATCACCTTCCGTCTCCTCACCCATGCACACAAAGCCCTGCACAACCAAGGACCAGCATACCTCAACAGCCACCTCAACTTCTACGCTCCCACACGCCAGCTTCGATCGACCAGCCACGCCCTCGCCGCCGTCCCCCGGATCCGAAGAGCCACCTCAGGAGGAAGGTCCTTCTCCTACCTGGCCGCCAAGACTTGGAACTCCCTCCCGACCCACCTCCGCCTGACCCAGGACCACCATGCCTTCAGGAAACAGCTCAAGACCTGGCTGTTCGAGCAGTAGCGGACCCCTCCTCCCCTAGCGCCTTGAGACCCTCATGTGAGTAGTGCGCTATATAAATGCCTTGATTGATTGATTGATTGACACGGATCGCCAAAAAAAGAAACATGATATCCTAGACAAAGAAAGTGGTACAGATCTGAGGTAGGATCCTTCTTATATTCAGATTACAGTATTATCTGACTCTATGGTCACCTCAGGTGGTAATAGAACTATAACAGGTAGCCTAAACGGAGATAGTGGAGGACCAAAAAGCGACCCTGCGCTGGAGGTTGTTCTTCAATCTATCAAAAGCTTCCAGGAGGAAGCCAAGGATGACAGCCGTAGATCACGCCTGGCCGCCAAGAAACTACAAGGGGCTGTCAGAAGGGTTGGCAAAACCTGCGCTGAAATTGCAAATCGGAATACTTCTGTGGAGGAAAAAACAGAGCATTTAGAGAAAGATGTAGCCACGCTTAAAACCCAAAGAGACGAACATGAGAGTGTCGTCAAAGATCTCATGTGGAAGATAGAGGAGCAGGAAAATAGGCAGCGGCGCAACAATCTCGGCTTCCTAGGGATCCTGGAAGGATGGAAAAAGAGGACCCCAGAAGCTTCATGATCTCATTCCTTAAAGGGGCTTTTCAAGAGCTACATTCCTGGGATTGGGACAAAGAAGTTCAGAGAGTGCACAGATTTCCTCTTCCCTTGCCAAGAGTACCCCATCAGCGCAGCAACATCCTCGTGCCATGCTACTGTTTTTTGTCAAATTTCTCCTCCGACAAGCTCTTTATGATCTGGCAAGGCCCACGAATCCAAGATCCTGTGATGGATTAACTTTTTTTCACTAGACCTGACTTTGCGCATGCCACAGTGGAACGCAGATGGAGGCTCAGGCAGCTCTTTGCTCCTTTTCAAAAGCTGAGAGCCGATGTACACCTTCAGAATCCTGCCAGAATTATAAATATATATAAAGGGTCCACTCGTAGCTTAGTTTCGGAGATCCTGGCTGAAAAATACTTAGAGGAAGTCTCTGGAAATAAATAATGGTAACAGTAATAGGATGCTCTTAAAAACACTAAGGACATCTATCCTGTCTTTAGGGAAAGCCATGCAGTTGCATTTGCGCAAAAAGTAGTTCTTAACGATGTTACTAATTCTTTTTTTATTTGTTTTGCTTTTATCTTTTTTCTTTTCTTGTTTACGCACATTTAGGTCAAATTTGGCTTTTCTGGGGTTTTGATTATATAGGCTTGAAGGTGCTATTTATGGGGGCGAAGATCCAGCGGACACACGGGGATATGTTGCCTCGGATGTCAAACACCTGGCCTCCGTAGTAAAGTACACTTTGTGTGCCCAGGACCTGTAAATTAAATGCTACCAGTGGGCCTGCAACATTGATAGTGCCACCAATATCTGTAGGCCTTCAGCCATGTCTCAGATCTGTCACTGCAGTGTCTGTGTATGCCATTTAGAACTGCCATGTCAACTTGGCAAGTACCCACTTGCCAGGGCCAAACCTTTGCTTTTACTACATGTAAGATACCCCTAAGGTAGGGCCGAGGTAGCCCAATGAGCAGGGTGCAGTGTAGATGAAAGGTAGGAAATGTATTTGAGTTTTTTACTTGCCGTGATAGTGAATACTGCTAATTTCTTTTTTCACTATTGCAAGGACTATATCTCAAATAAGTTACTATTGAAGATGCCTTCTTCCCACGTACTAGTGTAACTTCCCATTGGAAATAAATCAAGTTTTGGAGTTTGGGCGCAATTGAAAAACACATCTTTTAGTGAATTTGGTTTTAAATTGTGTGTTTGAAAATGCCTCTTTTAGAACGTGGATATTTTCTTGCTTTAACATTGTGTGGCTCTTCCTTTGGGTGGAATCCACGTCTGAGGAAGGGTGACAGTTGGGCTGTTTGCCCATTCACTCTAAACAGTCACAAAAAAAGGAGTTGGGGTGTGCCCTGCATATGCATATGTTGATGGCCAATCACCAGCCTGATAGGTCTTCCTGAGCTATAGTGGTGGAAGGAGTTGTCAATGACACCTGAATATGACTGTAAATGTTCTCATACAAAGCTGTCTCCAATCCCCTGTAGAGTGTCTGGAGCCAGGTCAGAGTAAGGTAGGGTCCTGTGCACAACAAAGACTTTCCGTTAAAGTTTTCCTACTTCGAAGGTAGAAACTGGCATAATTACTGGAGCTGTTACGCCATAACTTCAGAACACTTGTGGACTAAGAGGACATTTTCTTTCTACAGCCTACTTCCCAAGGTTCTCCAAAGGCTTATGCATGTTTGCCTCCTGTTAAGAAGTCTCAGGGTCATAAAAGACTTCATTTGTTGCCCCTGAACTCCTCTCCTGGGAGTTCTGATCTGACAAGGGGTGCCAATTGCTGTTTTGGGCCATTTGGAGGTGATTTGGCTGCTAAGAAACTAGAAATTCCATGCATCGACTCTCAAAAGCCGTTTTTCCACAGCAGCACCCCTGTGCAGTTGAAAAAGCAGTGTATCACTGATGTGTGGCCAAAGAATTGATGCAGTGCCTACTGTGCTACTAAAGGAACACCGCAATCCGAATCCCGAGCACTGTATAACAGATGACCATGGTGGGGGGCGTGGCTGCAGCCGAAATGGAGGCAGACGTGTTTGGATAGAGCTCTGCGGAAGGCTCCCCTGGACAGGCTAATACCTCCGGATGCAGCCATTATTGGGGACACCAACCTAGCGGAACAAATGCAGAACACCATCCACATGCAGCGACGTAAATTTGAGATCGCCCAGGCTCTGGTGTGAAACCCCCGACCGGAGACGCCGCCTACTGCATGACACTGGCGAGGCCGGCATCAACTACGTGAGCCCGGGGTCTGGACCCACCCACAATGCTGCGAGAAATGGCGCAGCTGCAGTGAACGGACAGCGGCTGGCTTGGACTGCGGCTCATGTCTGGATGGTGAGAGTTGGGTGAGGCCCCCGCCGTGCTACCAGCCCGCTTCAGCCTCTGCAGACCTGAACTGCCTGCTATTCGCCGCAACGCAAGAAAAGAGGGCTGTGTGCGGCAGAGGAGGCCGGCTCGTTTGTGTGGCCATTCACCCTGTGGCAGAGCTAAGGTAGGTGGTTCTCGACTGCTGAAGCGGTGCTGCGGACACTCACCCCCTACCGGGAGGCTCTTCTGATTACTTGACGCCAGAGGCCGGAGAATGGTGGGGCCCCCGCGGTGCTGCCGGCGAACATCCGGGCTCTGATATTGCACAACACTGCGACCAACTGAAAGGGTGGCCGAAGAGGCGCGACGTGAGCAGATCCTGCTTGGCCAACACGAGCTGCAGCTGTCCATGCAGTGTGATCGGGGAGAGTGCCTCCCATCCCCGCCGGCAGACTGGCGATGGACACTGCCTAAACGTTCCTGCCACCGCAACGTGGTTGAAGTGGTTGGCGGGTCAGGAATCACAGCTGGCCGCTCCCTGCCATACCTGTCTGCCCTTGAGGTGAGGAGTGCATTGCAGCTGAGGTACCTGTGATATTAATGATGGCCTGTGGAGTTCCGTGCCACAAGCGGCCTGCCACACACGCATCGTGGTAAAGGCGGAGAGGTATTACGATGCGGCAATGCCCGCTCATAGCCACTGCCATTGCATCTGTGGCATGGCTCAGTGGCGGGGGCTCCACTCCCAAGAAACTGCCTGCCGCACGCCATTGCCCCGCGCCCGCACCAGGAGACATCAACATATTGTATGTGTGGGTGGCACTGGTGGGAGTGCTGATGTAATGAGCCCCAGCTGCGATCGCCCCAGGTGAGACGCCCTGCTGTCGACCCCGGGAGCCAACGAGTTGCCATCCTGGACCCATCCGACCTTGTTGCACCTGCCACAGGAAGATTACGAGACAGATGACCGTACGGAGCTGTTATCGTGCAGGAGCCAAGGCGCGATATTAAAGCCCAGTCTGCTGCACCCTGGAGCAGCAGTAAGTTTGTTGTGTAGGAATTCAGGACCCTCGTGTAATTTTCCCAATTCATGCCCATATATAGGTATAAATCACCCTATCCTTATATAGGCATAGAAATCATAACCATATTTAGACTTAGCCTATGCAGTCCAAATACGGTAAGGCTACTTCCACTAGTTCTGAGAATCCACAACGATTTCTTGGAGAAACCCGCCTTCAGCAGTTAGGGACTTCCCCATGCTTGAATATTAATTTATCCAAGAATTCCTGGAGTTTTCAAAGAACTGAGTCTTCGATGACATTATTATGTCCAACCTTACATCAAACTCGGCACCTTCAAGGTATAAATATGCCCACACTTGCCCAGACAAACACACAGTGGTTTGGAGCAGTTCGACTATATACTTGCCCGACGTGCCCTGCAGCAGCAAGTGCCGAAGGAAGCCGACCCTCCAGCTGACGCACTGAGAGACGCTGTCTTTTCTCCTGCCGAGAAATCCAGCTCCAGTGTTTCCAGGCTACCCTTGCGGGTTGCTGGGAAATCAAGTCCTGAGAGAGTGATACAAGACCTCCTTCATTCAAAAACCAAGGTACGGAGCTGATAAGACCCTTAAAGAATTCTTGGAATAGATTCTTGGCAAAAGAATACTAAACTTAAGCTACACCTCACTTACTTCTTCCCTTGTCCTAAACCTAGGTTAGGTACACCGGGGTAGGCGTATTTTAGAAGCACCAGTTGAGTACTTTTAGTCATTATTTATTAATGTATGTATTATGTTATTTTATATGGCTTAGAAACCATACCATGCTTTTACAGTATTATTTCATAATACTCTTCGTACTATATGGATTGTACTTTATAACCAGTATTACAATTGTAGCAGTACATTTCTTATGCTTGAGAAAGAAGACTGTTCAATAAAATACCTTTTATTGAAAACGCCCATCTCTCTATTTTCTCAGCACCTCTGGTGAAATGAAGCATGCATGATTGACTGAGTAAAATAGCTATCTATGTTTCCGCGAATCTAGAGATTGATTTCTTATTCTTGGGAAACAAAGTTGTCATGTTTATGCGGTTGTCAGAAAGTAATCCCTTCTTGTGAACTCGAGAAAGTTTCTAGTGACCTCTAAGCTAACTGGCACTCACAATTAAGTTTAATATATTCGATAGAGACCTAGTCGACCTCAGTCCTACGTCTATACTATAGTATATATTATACCAATGCGCAGAGCCTATTGGAATATAGGACCTACACAACAAGTTATCTGCCGTTGTCCTGGCGCCCACTACACAGTAAAAGCATACACACTGCCGCACAGCCGGGGCACGTCTGCGCGCCCTGGATGCTCTACCTGAGTGGCCTTCTGAGGGGTGGGTTCGTTGATGTACACAGATAGATGCGTCACCAATCCTAGCCTGGTGTGGTCTCTCGCCAGGGAGCACACCACGGCGCCTCTACCCGCTGAGACCTGAGTGGATGGGAGCTAATGGTTGATGACGGAGCTGCGGAAAGAATACGAGGAAGTAGTGAACGTGGCCCCATCGTCTTAGATGGAAGACGTGGAGTGTCTGCTGGTTGCGACTGATCGCAGCTGAGGAGGGGACAATAGCGATACCGGAGACCTGGTGGCGCCGTGCTGAGTTCTCCCTGAGCGAAAAGGCAATTTAGGTGAATAGGTCCTGCACCTGATGTCGGGCGGTACTCGCGTGTAGATTGGTACTGGTGGAGGGTAAGCCATACGGCTGCCGTCCAAGCCCAAATTGGACAAGATGGCGAAGCAGGGGTCAGCCCGCCAGCAAGTTGGATGTGGGACTTGCTGCAATGGACCGTCTGGAGGAAACCATCAATCAAATCCACATTTCCCTGGAATCCAAAATAAACAAGGGGGCCATCAACCTCACTGATCTACACGCAGACCATCAGAAATTAACGGACTGCATTGGAATCCACGCTTGCTGACATCAAAGCACAGGTGACGCAAACGGATAACATGTACAAGACTTTCTAAACCGTGTGGAATTCCTGAAAGACAGAGCCGAGGATACCGAAGGGAGGGAACGACGAAACAATGTCCACATAGTAGGTGTACCGGAACGGTGGGTAGTGGCACAGCATGCCTTGCACATGCGGAATTCTTTGAAGAGATGTACTGCCAGAAGGGTCCCTTTCACCCCACTTCGTAATAGAGCGTGCCCATAGGGTCCCGACGAGGCCACATACTATGGGATTGAATCCCCGGCTCCTTAACTACAGAGATCGAGACTCCATCGTGAAGAAAACCAGGAAGCTCCAGGATATCCACATTGATAATCACAAGATAATATTTTTCCTGGACTATACCATCCAGGTACAGCTCCAGAGGCTTTCGTTCATGGCAGTGAAGAAAAGTCTTCGACAAAATGACCTGAAATATTCTCTGTTGTTACCTGAGGACTGGCTGGACACCTTCATCAATGTGGGGCCTCTGGACAGGGCCACAACCACAAGGCTACCGAAACTGAAAGGCCCTTTTCGCCACCGGCGGAGAGAGCGCAGGTGTACGAGAATAGGGACACCGCCTTTGCCACTTCTGGGTCCACGCTCGGAGCTGATCCTGAGCGGACAGCAACACACCATACAGGCAGTGGCAGAGATCAGCGGTTCCCCGAGGTCGAGAATGCATCTAACTCCAGCCAACGAGACATGTCGAGTGATGACGAACAGATATATGGCCTACAGAATTCGCAGGATTCAAACGGACAAATGGATGTCACCCTGCAGACGGCGGACTTGGTTGCATAAACGCTGCAAGCTCCTGTATTTGTATGGACTACGAATTGAGGTATTGGGGTGTATGTGTGGAGGCATGCTGTTGCTGGACGCGTAGACACCTGGGATGCACTCTGTTATGAATCTACAGTATTTGCTTACTACTGTGCTCAACACTAAAATACATGAGGGAAGCGGTAGGACTCAAACGTATATTTTATTGCTGAATTGTGGAATGTTCCTGAGTTAACATATGCAGTTTGCCTCAACTATATTGTATGTTGCCTGCGCATGGGGAGCCCCTGAGACGCTAGACACAAGGACTGTATTCTAAAGTATAGCAGTTTGCAGCGCACCCCCGGATTGTTTTGACTGTTATCTCGGATTGGGAGTTTGGACGATTGCTGGTTGCATTATCGCCCTTTTGGTATTATTCATGCATATATCTTTTTCTGAGTTAGTTTGTGAGGCGTCATCTGTTACGAGTAGATTCATACAGTGTCCCACGCTGCGAGTCATCGAGCTAGGTGGGGTATGTAATGATGAGCTGTGTTTAATTAACACAGCTGTTGGGCTGCCACGTACACATTTTCACCTGATGCGTTGGAGGGTTAATGTCTAGGGTTAAGATTGGTACATGGAATGTGAGGGGTATACATTCGCCGTCAGGTAGGTATCAGATCTACTCATACCTCAAGCAACATCATATAGAAATCGCCTACTGCAAGAGACCCACGTAACCAAAATAGAGATACCACGTTTACATCGTCGCTGGCGCAGCCAATTGTTTGCCACAGGGTATTCGGCTTTTGCAGGCGGTGCGCAGATATGGGTGAGGGCAGGTGTTCCGTTGACAATTACACAGTCGCTGGTAGACACAGAGGGGAGGTATGTGATAGTTAGGGGCACGCTGGATGACCGACAAATAGAACTTGCATTGATATACGCTCCTAACACAGAGCAGGCTGCATTTGTCGACAAGATATCACACATTCTTGCACCATGGCACGACATCCCCATGTTATTAGGGGGTGATTACAACAGCGTCCTTGACGTGTCATTGGACCGGTCCTTTCCACCACTTCTGGGTACAAACACACACCATGCTATGACGGCGTTGACAAATTGGGCAACAGAATGGCATTTGAAGGATGCCTGGAGACACTGTCATCCCCATGATAGAATACACTCTTATTATTCAGGGGCTCATGACCTGCATGGGTTAGATCGCTGTATGCTCTCAGACGCACTGCTCCCCCACATAGCGGCAGTTCATTATTTAGGTTGGACGCACTCTCACCACAACCCGCATATCTTGGAAATGTAGGCGCGCCCCTGTCCGACAATCCCCAACATGGCAGCTACAGCCGGATCTCCTATTGGACGCACCCTTCCAGACCCTACTGGCTGCAAATGTCACTCAGTATTTTAACGATAATGTCGGGACGGCCACGACGCCTCAGGTGGAGTGTGACGTGTTCAAGGTTGTGATGAGGGGTGCCTGCCTCGGTGCAAAAGCGGGCATGCAGTGACAGTTGGAGGCAGATCTTACACACCGTGAAACTGAGCTGCTCCAAGGGGAGGGAGAGGCGCTGGAGGGAGATACTGAGGATTTGGAACGCTCGGGGGAGGAACCCTCTAGATTATTTGACCGACTCCGTAATCTAAACTACGCAGCACACACAGCGCGCACCCATCATATGGGAGACAAGTCAGGTAGATTGTCGTCGCTGATACGGCAAGACATGGCTATTGTGCCAGTAACAGCAATACAGAATACACAGGGTGTCACAATGCATACCCAAAGCGATATACATCATGCTTTTGTGGAACATTACTCTACAATATACAGATCTTATTTGATAGCCACAGTCACAGAAATACAGAACTTCCTCTCCACACTAACAGCTAACAGACTACCAGCAAGGGGAAGTGGGTGCTCCTATGTTACCGGAAGACATTAGGGATGGTATCTACTCTCTGTCAAATGGAAAGACGCCGGGTCCTGATGGAATACCAGCTGAATTTTACAAGGCATACTCAGAGGTTCTAGTGTCGGTATTGCTGTGAGTATATGAGGCGACACTGGAGTATTCAACACTCACCCCAACACAACACAAGGCAACGCTGGTCTCTCTTTTAAAGCCGGGTAGGAACCCTGGACTCTTACCGTCCACTAGCCCTGTTGAACACAGACTATAAAATACTCGCCTCAGTCCTGGCCAAACGCATTGACCCATTTGTGCCGACTCTGGTCCATGCCGACAAGAACGGATTTGTGTCCGCTAGAAGCACCTCCCAAAATATTCAAAGGCTATTTAGAATCCGACAGTATGCAATGGAAAACTGGCCCAGATCTGGCTGTCTAGTGTTAGACCTGGAGAAGGCCTTTGATTCGCTGGAGTGGCCCTATCTTGGCAGCAGTCTTACATAAATATGAGCTGGGAGATGATTATCTACAAATGGTACAGTTGCTGTATCAGCGTCCCACAGTTCGGGCTCGTACGGGCAAGCTCCTATCTGACGAAATCAGGGTAAGACGAGGAACTAGACAGGGTTGCCCCTTGTCCCCGTTACTCTTCTCCTTAGCTATTGAGCCACTGGCGGCTCTCCTCCATGAGGGTGGAGCAGACTGGGGCATCCCCTTGAGCAATGATCTAGATACAGTGTCCCTATATGCGGACGACCTGTTATTCTAGGTACTTGACCTTCATGCTGTGCCGCCGGAGATATCAGCACTGTTCTGTAGATTCGAGGCAACATCGGGACTCAGGGTAAACTGGGCTAGGTCAGGTGCTTAATCTTTCCGCAAAGATGTATTTGCAACTGATATAATCATCAATGTAATAGCACTTGACTGGTATCCGACCACGTTTAGGTACCGAGGAATATATATATTTACAGGTCCCAACAGATATACTGAAAGGCAATCTGGCTCTCGCCATCTCCTCAATAAGCGATACAAAAGGGGATGAAGGACGGAGCGTTTTGCAAATCAAACACTCACCCCCAGTCAACTGATCTGGGTTTAATCTATCACCATTCGTTAGCTCACTCAGCCACCCCAGTTCAGACATGGCCATATGCAAATCAGTCTGACCCTGTGCCTCATGGGAACAGTCCAGCCTGAACTGCCGAGCCATGTCTTCCCTGGACCGGAAACAAGCATCTAGGAACCGGTTTCGGATTCATAATCCTCATCAGCCAGGCTATCTTGAATCCAGTGGCCATTCCTTAAAAGACATTATATGGTAGTAGCTCCAGCAAGGCGATGCCTTAATGACCATGCAACCGCATGGAAAACAGAAGCAGCAGCCCACATGCCACAGTAGCACGCTAGCCTAGCCGTGACCGCACCCAGATAGCACACTAGATGCTGGGTACATACATCCTCAGTTATTTGACGTCTCTTTTGTTTTGTTTTGATTGATTTATTATGTACTGTTGCTGTCTTGTGTACTGTTGTTGTCTTGTTTTAAAAAATAATATCTAATGTACGGATTCAGCGTTTACTATGTATTGACCCAATTGCTTATGAAACATTATGTGAAGTACTCCAAGAGCGGAGTCCCAAAATGATTAGCCATTGTCTGTATGAATTGATGTTTTCAAGACGCATTGTTCACTGTCATGCAGAGAAATACTAAACGCCTTCACTTTGACCATCAGTCGGAGATGACAGAATGTGCGGCCTGTGGAAGCCCAAGGCGACTTATAAATGCTTGAGCAACCTCACATTGCAGACATGGACGACACTGAAAGTGTGAGAAAGAAATACTTTGATTTATATGCACAAAGTTAAGGAACAAGGGATGATGTTGCCAAAAAGGTATGTATCAATGCTTAATATTAATGTAACAGAAAAGATAAAATGTAATAAAGATATTTAAAAAAAAAAATAAATAACAGACGCTCGTGGTGCACGCTCCAAATCTGGCTGGTTGTATTTAAAGCATGTAAATCGAGAGAGGATTTGTGGCATCTAAATTCAAAACACCATGGAAATGGAGGAGGGACTGACATCATTTTTCAATGACAGGCTTTTGGCTTAGAGAATTTCTAGCAAAATAGATGGCTCACTAGCAGTTCACAGGGGCTGTGAGTGGCTTTTGATCAGGGTTCGATCTCCACCAGGGAAAAATCGTTTTTTTATTTGTTTTCTAAATACCACAAATGAAAGCTGTGCCTTTGTAAATCACCCCATAGCAGTGTCTGGGAAAACTATGGCCTCCTTAGTCATAGTGCATATCAGGCATTGATGGCATGCTGTGTGGCATGTGGAAGGGGGGGACAGGTTTGCTATAAAAGAATTCATGTATTTAGTGGAATGAGAATTTGGGGATGATTGTGTAACAATAATAAATGCATGGGGCTAGTGGCAGACTGTAAACAAAGAAGGGCTGTTTGTATTTAAAGCATGTAAATCGAGAGAGGATTTGTGACATCTAAATTCCAAACACCATGGATATGGAGGAGGGACTGATATCATTTTTCAATGGCAAATTGGCCTTTGGCTGTGGAAATTGCAGAAAAGTAGATCGCTCACTGGCAGTGCACAGGGGCTGAGAGTTCTTTTTGACCAGGGTTCTGAGGTTCCGTGACGATTTGAACCCGTGTTTTCAACATTGTCGTAAATACATAATTTTGGTATCAGTGAACCGCAAATAATCCATTTAGCATATCCTGGTGTTTGCGCTATGCTACGAGCAAGAGCACTCCTGTTACGAACACATTTCTGATCCACCCATGGCATCCATCTTAGATCACGGAAGCCATTTTGTGTTTCTTGCCCTCACGTAGACAATGGACACGCAGTGACCCCTTTCACCTAAGGACACGTAAGCTTTAGCCGGAGATTCACCTTGCTAGTAACACGTGGACCTTAGAACAGAACACGCCAAGGCTGCATGACTCGGCAGAGGCTGCCTCCTCTGCCCGAGGCCAGTCCTGCTTTACTGGTTCTCGTGTTCGCTGGCCTGATCATGATTAGGCAGCCGAAGCTGGTAGCCTTGCCCATTTACGACCCACAAACATCTCTTATCCTACTTTTCTATCTTCTGCACCTGGCTCTGCTCCTTTCCTTCTGGGCCTTTATTAGGGGGAGGTAACGAAATTTACGATGAGGCGGTCCGGGTCTTGAATGAAAAGTTGACATGGGATTATGATGGAACAGTGGGAACGCCTCTTTCGTATGTTTTGACATCAGATATTGTTGACGATTCCTGTACAAACGCCAAGTATTTATTGTTTAGGACACAAAGGTTTGGGAATGTACTAACATGTAAAGAATTTGCCTCAAGCCCAATATTTAGTATATAAGGAACAACCCTCTTTGTACAAATCGAACAGGCTCCTAGATTCTGCCCGTGTGTAGTTTCTGTGACTTCTGTGTCCCTGCAGTAATAAACCTTTGGTCTTTGACGCCACCATCGAGAAGCCAGTGTTTCTGTTTGTTTGTGCACCGAGACAGGTAGAACTCCGGGGTCTTCGGGTGTTATCCCGGACACCTCTGGACGGAACCAAAAAGTCCAGAACTCCAATTGGCGCCCAACGTGCGGCGACGTCATTCGGTACCGGTCCAAAAGCCTGAAGAGTTCGAGAAGCTTCGTGTGAAGATTCCTGAGGGAGGCGCCCCACTTCATCGATCCCGGCATATCGCAAAAGTGGCCCGACGTTCTCTTCCACGAGGATTCCCGCTCAGGACGGCTGCAGTGGTCCGTTGCCTTGACCGTCGCCCTGTCTTGGACCCGAGGTGCAGTCCTTAGTACGGCGAGACGTGACGGGTTTCTCCTTGGTGACGTCTTCAGTGCCTCAGTTAAGTATTAAGTGGTTGCTAGTTGGTTACTTCGTAAGGGTTGTTCCTGTTTGGATAATCCTTTTTCAGTTCTTGGTTTGGTTTGGTTTCGTAAGATTATCACTGGTTGTTCTAGTTACGATAATCATTTGGTTTAGTTTTGGGTATCGATACATTTGTTCGCTTTGGTAGGCCTAAGTTCTTGGTTCGAGTGCGCACCTTTGTTCGTGTTTTGTTTGTTCTGTGTTCCGGGTTATAAAATGGTAAGTCGGAAAAATTGTATGTTGTCGTGTTTTGGTTGCAACAGTGAGTCCCGGTTGGAGGACTCATGTCTGGTTCCTCCGATCTGAACTCCTCTTTATGATCTATATTGTAAGTTTGGAGTGGGTCCTATATCTTATAATGAGGTATGGGTCCGATATACAGAGAAAGACGGTGTCCTTAGTTGGCCACTGCATGGTAGTTTTGAACCCCAAGTTATTGATAATTTAGAAACGAAATTGTTCAAGAAGGTAGCCCGGCCGGCAATGTTTGATTCTCTTCGTTATTGGCGAAAAGAATCTAAACAGAGAGAAATTAAAAAGTTGAAGAAAGAACAGAAAGAGCAAGAGTCGACTTTAGAACAGTCTGCCAAGCAGCTGCAACTCAACGAATCCGAGAAAGCAATGGAGGTGGCCAACAGAGAGCGTAATTTAGCGATAGACAAGTGCTATCCTGCCTTGCCATCGAGTACAGCTAAGATAGTAGAGGACCCTGAAAATGATCCTCTGTTGTCTTACTTGTTACGGTCACCCCCACCGTATGCACAAGGTGCTACGGTTCCACCTTTACCGGTTGCTGGACAGCCTGGTATTCCTGCTCCTGCTCCCCAGAATCAAGCTCCTGTACCTCCTGTGGTCAATGTTAATGTTCCTTCGGCACCCCCTCTTCCAGGGTTGCCGGCTTCTCAACCTATACCTGTATCACTTACACCTGCTAGTTCACAGGCTACTCTGCCTGCTACTCCAACTGTTTCTGTTCTATCTATCCCAACTGCTACTTTATTCTCTGCTTCTGCTAGTATTATGACTCCACTTTCTGTTCGTCGGAGAATCACTGATTCTGTCTCTAATATTTTATCTCCCTTCTATAAAACTCTAATTAAGACTCCTACCTCTGACTCTGTGCAGAGACGTAGTCAGCTTCCCAGTACTGAAGAACGGGGAATATTAGATTCCACAGCTCTTAGATGGATTTCGAAGAGTAGGAGATATAGTACTAGAGATGTACTAGATACATTTATGCAGTGGAAGGAACCGACACAAAGATATGTGTTCGACGAAATGTGTTCCCTTTTACGTGATGAATTAGAAGAAGATGACTCTGAATCAAATTTAGAAGAATTAATTAGTGTTCAGAAAGAGTTTGCTACTGGTACGATAGTTGGTGAGAATATAAAAGAAGCGATGGAACTAATTTTAAGTTATAGGAATGATCCATCCCTTCGTTCACCGAGGGACTTAGAGAAACGTAGTACGAAGCAAAATCGCCAATATCCAATGAGGGAGGTTCCTCCAATTTGGCGTGAAGCTGTGCAAGCTAATGTAAACCTTGGTATTGCTGCCGCTCCGGCGCAATTCCAGAGAGTGTGGATACACATTCCGTGGAAGCGAGCTGAAGTATTAGCAGTAAAGCAGGCCTTGCCAGATCCGCGTAAAAATCCAGCCGGATATTATAAGGAGTTAGCACAGACAGTTGAGGCTTGTGTGATGAATCTAGCAGACATTGACATGTTATTTGGGAATGTAGTTCCGCAACCAATTTGGGCTAAAATTCGTAGAGAGAATCAAGGAAGTTGACCCCAGAGAGAATAAAAGCAATTACGCAGATGAGTGTTCCCCGCACACAGAGAGAAGTACGTGCCTTTTTAGGTATTACCTCTTACTGTAGGCAGTGGATCCCAAATTTTTCTCTTTTAGCAAAACCGTTGGTAGCTTTGACTGGGAAAAATGTTCCGAGTCCGGTGCCATGGTCTGCCGAATGTCAGGAGAGTTTTTCTGAGTTACGAAATGCACTGTGTTCAGCTCCTGTGTTGGGTACACCTGACTACAGTAAACCATTCACGCTCTATGTTCACGAAAGAGAAGGTTGCGCGTTGAGTGTTCTGACACAGAGATTTGGTGATAAACAACGCCCTTGTGCGTATTTTTCATCAACATTAGATCCGGTAGCTAGAGCGTTGCCTAGTTGTTTGAGAGCTACAGCGGCAGCTGCGGCTTCCATTCGACAATCTGCTGGTTTGGTGATGAACAACATGCTAGTGGTCATGGTTCCTCATGCTGTGGACACACTCATGAATCGAACCAAGACGCAACACCTTACCAGTGCTAGATTATCTGGCTACGAGCTGACACTGCTAGCGAGTCATATTCAGATTAAAAGATGCAATGTATTAAATCCAGCAACATTGTTGCCGACTAATCAGGAGTCGAGTGATTCTGAACCCCATGATTGTTGTTTCAGAACCGAGGAAGAGACAAAAGGACGAATTGATCTTAAAGACACTCCGTTGTCAGATCCAGATGGCACGTTGTATGTCGATGGGTCTTGCTTTAAATTGGAGAATGGTGATGTGACTGCTGCCTATGCAGTAACGACTTTGAGTACGATTGTGGAGACTGCAAGAGTGAGTCAGAATTCTGCCCAAGCTGCAGAATTAATTGCCCTAACGAGAGCGTGTGTTTTAGCTAAGGGAAAGAGAGTGAATGTGTTCACAGATAGTCAGTACGCGTTCGGCGTGGCCCATAGTTTTGGCCGTTTGTGGAAAGAGAGAGGTTTCATTACGTCCCATGGGACTAAGATTCAACATGGTCAGCTAGTTAATGACTTGTTGGAATCTCTAACCTTGCCGACTGAAGTTGCGATTGTGAAGTGCAGCGCTCATAAAGCAATCACGGATGATGTTGGTCGTGGGAATGCTTTTGCTGATGAGACTGCTAAACAGACAGCTAGAAATATGATGAGTAGAATGTATGTTGCAACATCCGCAAGATGGATTTCTGAGTCTGGAATGTGTGAGGACACAGTGGAAAGCGTGAAAGAAATTCAGAAGGAAGCGACTGAGGAGGAAAAGCTTGCATGGAAAGAGAGTACGGGTAAATTGGACTCGAGTGGGTGTTGGATTGATTTGTCGTAACAACAGCGTTGGATGTTGCCTGATGCGTATGTGCTTGCAGTAGTAACGATGGCACATGGAGCAGCGCATATTAGTTCTAAAGGAATTTGTAAGATGTTGGCTCCAGTTTGGAAGAATGATGGGATTAGTAAATGTGCGGAGAGAGTGGTGAGAAATTGCATGGTATGCCTGATGCATAATCCTGGCAAGGGAATCCCCACACCTGCAGGTCACTTCGCTCCTCCTTCTTGCCCCTTTGAAGTGATCCAGTTAGACTTCATTCACATGGATCGTTGCAACAATCTAAAATACGTCCTAGTGGTAGTTTGTGCTTTCTCCAGATGGATCGAAGCATATCCACTAAAGGACAATACTGCTTTGTCCACTGCCAAAATTCTTCTCAAAGAATACTTCCCTAGGTATGGAATGCCACGGATCGTATGGTCAGATAACGGAAGTGAGTTCGTAGGGAAAGTTATGCAGAGTGTGTGTGCCGGTCTAGGGATCAAACAAAAATTCCACAGTGCTAACCATCCCCAGTCCGCTGGTTTAGTTGAGGGTTACAATGGTACCCTCAAACTAAAACTTGCTAAAATACAGGCATCCACGGGTTTGTCCTGGCCAGATGCACTGCCTTTGGCCTTGTTATCAACGAGAGCAACTATACATTCTAGAGTAGGGCTCAGTCCATATGAAATAGTTTTTGGTCGTCCCGCCAATGTTTGGGGGGTACCTAGGCCAAAAGAATTTAGACAGCTGGAATATCCAATGTTAATTGATTACCTTTTTGACTTGACTGCTAAATTGAGTCTTATTCACCAACAGGTTTTCGATGCTTTGCCAAAGCCACCGGAGAGTCCAGGTCATCAGCTGAAACCTGGGGATCAAGTCGTCATCAGAAATTTTGCAAGAACGAAAAATCTTCAGCCCAGATTCGTTGGCCCCTTCCAGGTGTTATTGACGACGAGAACTGCTATTCGTGTGGCCGGACGGAAGAATTGGATACACACGACACACGTCAAACGTGTGCCTCTGCCACTTCCTTACGATAACTGGGTAAAGAAGGGAATTGGTGCCTCTGAAGCAGAACAAATACCCAAGTTTCTTCCTTTCAGCGATGCAGAACTAATCCCTGATGCATCGAACTCTGGCTCTCCTCCTGAAGCTACTCTTTTGAACTCTGAACATTTGCCATCTGCAACAAAAGAACATTTGCCACCTGCGAACCTGAACATTGCAACACCTGCTGAAAATACACTGTTTCCAGATCAAACAGCTCCTGCAAAACTGAGATACAATTTACGATCTCGCAATATGGACAAATAAAGCAGGAAACTGCCTATTTTTCACATTTTGAATTTGAATGCCGTACATTACCTCCAGCCAGGAAGTTTGCTATTGTTTTATTGTGTTAAAATTGCCTTGCCGTCTGGGTAGCCGTAGGGTCGTGGCTGTGTGCCTAGTTGAATCTGCGGGGGTCAGACACAAGGTCGATCTTTCTGTTAGTTCTGGGAACTCCCAGAGCTGATAGAGGCATTTTCATCTACGTACACATCATCAGTGGTCGCGAGCGGATTGTAGAAGATGGAGCTTCCTGAGCTGCAACGAGAGAATGTCATTTATGTACACAGAAATAGACTGTACAGAATTCTTCACAGCAAATGCTTTCTAATGCAATGTGCAGTTACATTTTTAATTGTCTTGATAACGTTGGTGGGTGGAATCGTCTTTGGTGTGCATTTGATTTTTATGCCGGTAACTACAGTACCTCCCCTTGATCCTGCTACTTCCACTGTTTCTTCTATGCATTCTTTTCACTCGTTTCCTGAACATGAGCAAGCTCGACGCTCAGAATTTATTAATAACACTTTTGTACAACTCTTGCATCAACACCAACTGGTAGTTAACGCTACTGACTGCTGGGTGTGTGGCTTGATACCCCATACTATGGATAAAGGCATCCCCTATCTAGTCTTGCCTTTTAGCTATAATGGATCATTTCAGGCCCTTCAGACCATTTTTGCCTATGCTCTTGAGACCTATCCTCCGCGTCCACCACGTTCCACAAAATACAACTCTGCCAACAAAGCTTTAGTCCAGGGAATTATTGACATGATTAAGGACGTCAATAATACTCCATCTTACCCTAGAGATGAATTACGGGTATATTTGAGTTGGAATTCTACAGAGTATCGTCTTAGTTTGGGAGAAAGCAAGCGTAAAAGCTCCACTCCAGTCTGGGTCGTGCCTCACCGAGGTCAGGTCTGTTTGCGAGGAAATGGGAGAAATCCGAGAGCTCAGCTAGGGAGGAGTGAGTGCGTTGAGACTTACGTGTTTCCGTCTAACTCTTCCCCTGCCTTCCTTACCGCTAGGGGTACCTACTTCATTTGTCAAGACAGAGCATATACATGGCTGCCTGCAGACTTTTCAGGTTCATGTTATATTGCTCGACTGTTACCTCCAACGTACACTGCTTCTTCAGACTATCACAAGACCAGAGTAGCAAGAGGTGTTTTCAGCAAGGAAGATACCGCTGGTCAGGAAGCTGGAGACTTCTTCAAAGGTTTCCTTCCGTTCTGGGGGCCTATGGCCAATAGTAGAAATCTACGTCAGCTAACACGGGTAGTTGAATCTACTATTACAGAAACTGCTGGTGCCCTTAGTAACCTAACAGCTGAGCTTCAGGCGGATCGACTCATGACGTTGCAGAACCGTATGGTTCTAGACGTAATACTTGCAGACCGAGGAGGGGTATGCAGAATGATCCAATCAAGCTGCTGTGTTTTTATTCCCAATAACACTCCAACTGTCTATGAGGCGATCTCTAAACTACACAAGATTTCCGACTCTATACACGTAGACAAGGGAAACTGGTCCTTTATGGAGTGGTTTTGGACTCTGATATCAGCGTGGGGATGGAAGGTTCTGATGATCATCGGTGTCATCCTAGTATTTCTATTCTCATGCTGCCTGATTATCCAGTGTGGTCCCGCTTTGTGTAGTCTCTGTGCTGCAACATGTTTCAGAAAACCACCTGCGTTTGGAGAAAAGGTGCGAGGAAGAATGATGATGCAGCAACATGTCACTGACCTGATGAGCATAGAGATAGACTCGGACATAGAGTAATTGCCTACGTTAGGGCAAAAGGAGGGTCTGAGGTTCCGTGACGATTTGAACCCGTGTTTTCAACATTGTCGTAAATACATAATTTTGGTATCAGTGAACCGCAAATAATCCATTTAGCATATCCTGGTGTTTGCGCTATGCTACGAGCAAGAGCACTCCTGTTACGAACACATTTCTGATCCACCCATGGCATCCATCTTAGATCACGGAAGCCATTTTGTGTTTCTTGCCCTCACGTAGACAATGGACACGCAGTGACCCCTTTCACCTAAGGACACGTAAGCTTTAGCCGGAGATTCACCTTGCTAGTAACACGTGGACCTTAGAACAGAACACGCCAAGGCTGCATGACTCGGCAGAGGCTGCCTCCTCTGCCCGAGGCCAGTCCTGCTTTACTGGTTCTCGTGTTCGCTGGCCTGATCATGATTAGGCAGCCGAAGCTGGTAGCCTTGCCCATTTACGACCCACAAACATCTCTTATCCTACTTTTCTATCTTCTGCACCTGGCTCTGCTCCTTTCCTTCTGGGCCTTTATTAGGGGGAGGTAACGAAATTTACGATGAGGCGGTCCGGGTCTTGAATGAAAAGTTGACATGGGATTATGATGGAACAGTGGGAACCCCTCTTTCGTATGTTTTGACATCAGATATTGTTGACGATTCCTGTACAAACGCCAAGTATTTATTGTTTAGGACACAAAGGTTTGGGAATGTACTAACATGTAAAGAATTTGCCTCAAGCCCAATATTTAGTATATAAGGAGCAACCCTCTTTGTACAAATCGAACAGGCTCCTAGATTCTGCCCGTGTGTAGTTTCTGTGACTTCTGTGTCCCTGCAGTAATAAACCTTTGGTCTTTGACGCCACCATCGAGAAGCCCGTGTTTCTGTTTGTTTGTGCACTGAGACAGGTAGAACTCCGGGGTCTTCGGGTGTTATCCCTGACACCTCTGGACGGAACCAAAAAGTCCAGAACTCCAGTTCAATCCCCAGCTGGAGAAAATCGTTTTTTTTTTTGTTTGTTTACATTTTTTTTTATTTGTTTTCTAAATTCCACAGATGAAAGCTGTGCCTTTGTAAATCACCCCCTTACAGTGTCTGGGAGAACTATGGCCTCCTTAGTCATAGTGCCTGTCAGGCATTGATGGCATGCTGTGTGGCATATGGAAGGGGGGACAGGTTTACTATAAAAGAAATCACTTATTTAGTGGAATAAGAATTTGGGGATGATTGTGTAACAATAATAAATGCATGGGGCTAGTGGCAGACTGTAAAAAAAGAAGGGCTGTTTGTACTTAAAGCTTGTAAATCGAGAGAGGATTTCTGACATCTAAATTCCAAACACCATGAACATGAAAGAGGGACTGACATCATTTCTCAATGAAAAATAGGCCTTTGGCTGGGGCAAATTCCAGCAAAATAGATGGCTCACTGGCAGTGCACAGGGGCTGTGAGTTCTTTTTGACCAGGGTTCAATCCCCAGCTTGATAAAATCGTTTTTTTTTAGTTTTGTTTTAAATTTGTTTTCTAAATTCCACAAATGAAAGCTGTGCCTTTGTAAATCACCCCCTAACAGTGTCTGGGCGAACTATGGCCTGCTTAGTCATACTGCATGTCAGGCATTGATGGCATGCTGTGTGGCATGTGGAAAGGGGGGACAGGTTTGCTATAAAAGAAATCACTTATTTAGTGGAATGAGAATTTGGGGATGATTGTGTAACAATAATAAATGCATGGGGCTAGTGGCAGACTGTAACAAAGGAAGGGCTCTTTGTATTTAAAGCATGTAAATCGAGATAGGATTTGTTGCATCTAAAGTCCAAACACCATGGAAATGGAGGAGGGACTGACATCATTTTTCAATGACAAATAGGTCTTTGGCTGAGGTAAATGCAAACAAAATAGATGGCTCACTGGCAGTTGATAGGGGCTGTGAGTGCTTTTTGATCAGGGTTCAATCCCCAGCTGAGGAAAATCGTTTTTTTTTAAATTTGTTTTCTAAATTCCACAAATGAAAGCTGTGCCTTTGTAAATCACCCCATAGCAGTGTCTGGGAAAACTATGGCATCCTTAGTCATAGTGCATGTCAGGCATTGATGGCATGCTGTGTGGCACGTGGAAGGTGGGACAGGTTTGCTATAAAAGAAATTACGTATTTAGTGGAATGAGAATTTTGGGATGATTGTGTAACAATAATAAATGCATGGGGCTAGTGGCAGACTGTAAACAAAGAAGGGCTGTTTGTATTTAAAGCATGTAAATCGAGAGAGGATTTGTGACATCTAAATTCCAAACACCAAGGATATGGAGGAGGGACTGATATCATTTTTCAATGACAAATTGGCCTTTGGCTGTGGAAATTGCAGAAAAGTAGATCGCTCACTGGCAGTGCACAGGGGCTGGGAGTTCTTTTTGACCAGGGTTCAATCCCCAGCTGGAGAAAATCGTTTTTTTTTGTTTGTTTAAATTTTTTTAAATTTGTTTTCTAAATTCCACAAATGAAAGCTGTGCCTTTGTAAATCACCCCCTAACAGTGTCTGGGAGAACTATGGCTTCCTTAGTCATAGTGCATGTCAGGCATTGATGGCATGCTGTGTGGCACGTGGAAGGGGGGACAGGTTTGCTATAAAAGAAATTACGTATTTAGTGGAATGAGAATTTTGGGATGATTGTGTAACAATAATAAATGCATGGGGCTAGTGGCAGACTGTAAAAAAGGAAGGGCTATTTGTATTGAAAGCATGTAAATCGAGAGAGGATTTGTGGCATCTAAAGTCCAAACACCATGAAAATAGAGGAGGGACCAACATCATTTTTCATGACAGATAGGCCTTTGGCTGCGGAAAAGTTCCAACTAAACAGATGGCTCACTGGCGGTTTGCAGGGGCAGAGAATACTTTTTGACCAGGGTTCAAACCCCAGCTGGGGAAAACCATTTTTTTTTTTAATATTTATCTTATAAAATCATCAACTAGCACTTCTGGGGGGTTTATAACACCATTATACCTCGAGCAACATATACAAAAAATGTGGCACGCTGTGGCATATGTCATGACATATGCCACATGCCAGACTTAGGCTCCAACCCCTTCTCTCAAGGTATCCTACTTCCAAATGGGGATCAAGTCTACCAGTGTGCATGGCATCAAGTATTCACCATAAAATTACAACCCACATGTATCAAACAGAGTTTCTGCACGGTGCCATGCTGTCGCGCGATCATGAAGTCATCTTGTGATCAAAATGATAATGGTTATTCACATCAAATGCAGTCAAAATGAAATCTGTGCACATAAAAAGCATGGTTGAGCATAGTTTTGTGCAAACCTGAAATAATTTAGTTCGCATCCAAAGAGTCGCGTGTGAGCAAAATGGATAGCACAAGAGACAGTTGTGGACTAGTGGCAATAGGTAAAGTGTCAACGTGACTACCTGTCACTCATATAATCACGTGCCCACAGTGATGATATCAGTGGGCATAATAATGACGTGAAATGGGCCAGTGCCTGATTGCAGACTGTAGTCTAATAACGTCTGATATGACCTGTGCAGAGTCCAAGGTACGAGATCACAGAACCTATTTTGATAAAGGACTTAGATGTATGTAAGCAGGATAAGCATGGAAAATTGGGATGTCCACACAGACTGCAAAGTGGTAGGGTATGGAACAAGTAACTTTGAAGGAGTTATATTGCTGTCATCACACAAATTAAGTTGTTGGTGTTAACATGAATGCACTTATTGAGCAGAAACAACAAAAAGCACATCATCTTTTCCTCTATGCTTCCCCTTTATGGTAGAGTTATCATGATTTTTTCCTTATGTAGTAAACCTTTATGGTGTATCCCTTTTCTGTGCCAAAAATGAGTGTTATGTACGGATTTATTCGTTTCTATACGCAAAGGCCAGCAGGCTGAAAGTTGAAATAAAATGTACAAAATAAATTGTACAATGGAAAAAATTAAGCCATTCATAGCTCAAAAAACATAGTCTTCTTCCATACCAATAGGGAATTTTCTATTAATCTCCTATGATGGATCCAGGGCAGATACATCATGGTGAGGTAACCTTGTGATCGAAATCAGAAGCACCTTGTTATCAGACATTTGTAGTGCTGTGGCCTGTAGTGGCCCTACTCTTTGACTTCCTATTACAGGCATGATGTGGGAGACAGCATGCTATTTGCTACTGTTTCAAAGTGCTTTCATTGTCCCTGACATTTTGGATGCAGTTGTGCAGCCAGCAGCATTAGTTTATGGGGTGTGTTTCGCAGTGGAGGCCGGCACAAGTAAGAGAGGTGGGCGGAGCGGGGTAGGGGGGAAGCAACAGATGACAGGATCAGTAAAACCAAATTTAAAAAAAATAAAAAATAAAAGTAGTTACCTTGCACTCGCCGCATATAAATAAATATATATATATATATATATATATATAAATATATATATATATATGAATGAAAGTTTGAAGTTTGACGCTATGTTGGGATGCACTCACTGGAGGTGAAAGCCAGAAGGCAAGGCTGCTCCACAAAATCATTTCCCCATACTGCTGCTGTTGACGCGTTTTGGGAATCTCCCTTCTTCCGGACACATCTTGACAAAGAAAGGCAGACAATGGCATGCCAGATTATTCCCTCTTTTATTTCATTACATCTGCTTAGGTGAGCAGCAATTGCATCATGGGATTGGTAGTCTCTTTCTCACCAAGTGGGCGCTGGCTTTAGATTTGCTAATAAAGGTAATTTCATGGGACAAACAATGTTCCAACAGGACGCCTTGCAAATAAATGGCCCCTCCAGCTCCGCTAAACAACTGTGCAAGTGCACTGCGGCGGACCCGCTCGGGTCTTGCAATAGTGCTATCCCGTGGCCTGGGCTTGGCCACGAAAATCTGAAAATTTAAGTTTGCTGCTAGGTTGGAATGCACTCACTGAAGGTGAAAGCCAGAAAGCAAGGCTGCTCCACAAAAGCATTTCCCCATACTGCTGCAGTCGTCGCGTTTCGGGAATCTCCCTTCTTCTGGACAGATCTTGACAAAGAAAGGCAGACAATGGCATACCATATTATTCCCATTTTTATTTCTTTACATCTGCTCAGGTGAGCAGCAGTTGCATCATGGGACTGGTAGTCTCTTTCTCACCAAGTGGGCGCTGCCTTTAGATTTGCCAATAAAATTAATTTCATGGGACAAACAATGTTCCAACAGGATGCCTTGCAAATAAATGGCCTCTCCAGCTCCGCTAAAAAACTGTGCAAGTGCACTGCGGCAGTCCCGCTCGGGTCTTGCGATGGGGCTATCCTGTGGCCTGGTCTTGGCCACAAAAATCTGAAAATTGAAGTTTGCTGCTTCGTTGGGATGCACTCACTGAAGGTGAAAGCCAGAACGCAAGGCTGCTCCACAAAAGCATTTCCCCATACTGCTGCTGTCAATGCGTTTCGGGAATCTCCCTTCTTCTGGACAGATCTTGACAAAGAAAGGCAGACAACAGCATACCAGATTAATCTCTCTTTTATTTCGTTACATCTGCTCAGATGGGCAGCAATTGCATCATGGGACTGGTAGTCTCTTTCTCACCAAGTGGGCGCTGCCTTTTGATTTGTCAATAAAGTTAATTTCATGGGACAAACAATGTTCCAACAGGACGCCTTGCAAATAAATGGCCCCTCCAGCTCCGCTAAACAACTGTGCAAGTGCACTGCGGCAGACCCGCTAGGGTCTTGCAATGGTGCTATCCCGTGGCCAGGCTTAGCCACAAAAATCCGAAAATTGAAGTTTGCCGCTTCGTTGGGATGCACTCACTGAAGGTGAAAGCCAGAACGCAAGGCTGCTCCTCAAAAGCATTTCCCCATACTGCTGCTGTCGCCGTGTTTCGGGAATCTCCCTTCTTCTGGACATATCTTGACAAAGAAAGGCAGACAATGGCATACCATATTATTCCCATTTTAATTTCTTTACATCTGCTCAGGTGAGCAGCAATTGCATCATGGGACTGGTAGTCTCTTTCTCACCAAGTGGGCGCTACCTTTAGATTTGCCAATAAAGTTAATTTCATGGGACAAACAATGTTCCAACAGGACGCCTTGCAAATAAATGGCCCCTCCAGCTCCGCTAAACAACTGTGCAAGTGAACTGTGGCGGACCCGCTCTGGTCTTGCGATGGTACTATCCTGCGGCCTGGGCTTGGCAACAAAAATCTGTAAATTGAAGTTTGCCGCTTCGTTGGGATGCACTTACTGGAGGTGAAAGCCAGAACGCAAGGCTGCTCCACAAAAGCATTTCTCCACACTGCTGCTGTCGACAAGTTTTGAGAATCTCCCTTCTCCTGGACAGATCTTGACAAAGAAAGGCAGACAACCGCATACCAGATTATTCCCTCTTTTATTACGTTACATCTGCTCAGGTGAGCAGGAATTGCATCATGGGACTGGTAGTCTCTTTCTTACCAAACGGCGGTGCCTTTAGATCTGCCAATAAAGTTAATTTCATGGGACAAACAATGTTCCAACAGGAAGCCTTGCAAATAAATGGCCCCTCCAGCTCCGGTAGACAACTGTGCAAGTGCACTGCGGCGGACCCGCTCGGGTCTTGCGAAGGTGCTATCGCGTGACCTGGGCTTGACCACAAAAATCTGAAAATTGAAGTTTGCCGCTTTGTTGGGATGCACTCACTGGAGGTGAAAGCCAAAACGCAAGGCTGCTCCACAAAAGCGTTTCCCCATACTGCTGCTGTTGACGCGTTTCGGGACTCTCCTTTTTTTCTGAACAGATCTTGACAAAGAAAGGCAGACAACGGCACACCAGATTATTCCCTCTTTTATTTCATTACATCTGCTCAGGTGAGCAGCAATTGCATCATGGGACTGGTAGTCTCTTTCTTACAAAGTGGGCGCTGCCTTTGGATTTGCCAACAAAGTTAATTTCATGGGACAAGCAATGTTCCAACAGGACGCCTTGCAAATAAATGGCCCCTCCAGCTCTGCTAAACAACTGTGCAAGTACACTGAGGCGTACCCACTCGGGTCTTGCATTTGGGCTATCCCGTGGCCTGGGCTTGGCCACAAAAATCTGAAAATTGAAGTTTGCCGCTTCGTTGGGAAGCGCTCACTGGAGGTGAAAGCCAGAACGCAAGACTGCTCCACAAAAGCATTTCCCCATGCTGCTGCTGTTGACGCGTTTCGGGAACTTCCCTTCTTCTGGACAGATCTTGACAAAGAAAGGCAGACAACGGCATACCATATTATTCCCTCTTTTATTTCATTATATCTGATCAGGTGAGCAGCAATTGCATCATTGCACTGGTAGTCTCTTTCTTACCAAGTGGGCACTGCCTTTAGATTTGCCAATAAAGTTAATTTCATGGGACAAACAATGTTCCAACAGGACGCCTTGCAAATAAATAGCCCTTCCGGCTCAGCTGAACAACTGTGCAAGTGCACTGCTGCAGACCTGCTCGGGTCTTGCGATGGTGCTATCCTGTGGCCTGGGCTTGACCACAAAAATCTGAAAATTGAAGTTTGCTGCTTCGTTGGGATGCACTCACTGGAGGTGAAAGCCAGAACGCAAGGCTGCTCCACAAAAGCATTTCCCCATACTGCTGCTGTTGATGCATTTCGGTAATCTCCCTTCTTCTGGACAGATCTTGACAAAGAAAGGCAGACAACGGCATACCAGAATATTCCCTCTTTTATTTTGTTACAGACTTCAGTGTAAAAGAAGAGTTAACTCACTCCTCTATCAACATAAATGTGTCTGCATGTTAAACTGTACATAATTCTTGCCATTATCACAATCAATAATGTATATATATATATATATATATATATATATATATATATATATATATATATATATATATATATATATATACATACACATGTATATATGTATTTTACCTACTGGCGGTCGCCAGTCGGTAGTTATAATTAGAACCAAAATGCAGACTAGATTGCTTTTCCACACGGGGAGCTGCATGTTAGCAGCTCCCCATATGGAAAAGCAATGCCGGCTCCCGAAGGACGCGGGGAGCCGGCTGGACCATTGGGGCTTTGGGTCTTCCCCCACGGTCCCCACCATTGTGTATAGGCCCCGGAGCTAATTGTTTTTACGGAAAAATGTGGAGTCGCGACTCCTGCGTGGCACTCAGTGCGGCCCCCTGGTGTGAATGTGTTGGGTGTGCGACTCCCAGCGCGGCCACCTGGTGTGAACACGTTGGGTGTGCGACACCCAGCGCGGCCCCCTGGTGTGAACACATTGGGTGCGAGACTCCAAAACGCCCTGGGTGCGTGACTCCAAACAAAAAAATATATATATATTTAAAATATAAATGAAGCTTATATGTGGAGATCTTGGGTGGCTCTAAAAAGAGCCCTTGTGTTTATTTGGAGATTTTGGTACCTACAAGTAAGTACCTAAGCAGAGTCTAAAGTTGTTGAGAAAGACTCTGTTACCATCATCTGTGAAATGTACACCATCTCTCCTATAGATGCCATCCATATTAAACACAGATTGTTGTTCTAAATGGACCCCATCCTATAATCTCTGAGATAAGCAGAAATAGCTTTATTGACATGTTCTCTAGCTTTCTCAATCTGTGGAAAATATTGATTGGACCAATTCCATTTCTGTACTTGGCATATGTTAGAATAGACAAAGGCAGTTTTGGGGAAAAATAACATCAATTCTGCAAAGGTGTCCTTAATTAGCATTTCCAGACCTACCCCAGTCAATGTGCCAAGGTCATTGCCACCACAGTGCACAATTATGAGGTTAGGGTCTTGGAGATGCAAAAAGGATTTAACCAATGGCATTAATTGGTGCCACTTTAATCCTCTCTGTCTAATCCGTTTAATGTCTACATTTGGCAAACCTAGGTCTTTGACAATACCTCTGCTTTCAGCAAACCCTTTGCACCGGAAAATATAGCTGTGTCCCACAATCCACACTCTAAGCATCTTGAAGGGAAATCTGGATGCCCTACTAAGATGTCTCTACGTGAAGTAGGCAGTTTGTAAAATTAAATATTTCTAAAATGGTGGACAAGATGCAGTTTAAAATAAAGAAGAGAAATGATTGTCTGATTGAGAACATTATACATTAAAATATAGGGTGCATGTTTCTGTGTTTTAAAAGCATGTTTCCTATTGGTTAGTAAAACATTTTTTGAAGGTACATTAGATAAGATATGCTTGTACTTTGGAAAGTCAAACACACTTGCTGTTTAAATATGTAACATTGTGTGCTGAACTTGTGAACTGTATGTTCAGTTGAGTATTCCATGAACTGGGACCATGCTAACAGGCATTGAGCAGAATGGGGGTAGGGTTGAAAGTTATGTCAATTGGCAAGTGTTGAAATGTGTAACCAATAGAAATGCCTGTCTTCCAGTGGGGAAGATTCTGGTGGAGAGGAGTTGCGGGGTAATACTGTTTGCAATGCGTGCCGGACTTGTGGGTAGCGAATGCACTCCGAATTAGCCAAATCATACTGATTTTGGAGGGTGCCAAAGGGCTTCACTCTTTTGTCCCAAAGGTCTCTAATGTGGGAAATACCAATTAGATCCCATTCGGCAAAACCTTTGGAGTCTCCTAGGTCCTCTAGCTTTTGTGTGTCCCAGAGAGGTGTAGCAAGAGTCAATTTGTCATTCCAGCCCATTGATTTAGTCGCCGAATGCCAAACAGTGACTGTGTGCTTGGTAGGTCCAGTCAGTGGGTATTTGTTTGGTTTGGAGTAGAGGGCTCTAGTGTAGGTCCCATTTGGAAGAAGCCATTTGTCCATATTGAACCCTGGGTCATGGGGCCGGCCATAAGTGCTGTGATTTATTGCAATAAGGTGCGCTGCCCAGTAGTATTTTTTAATGTCAGCTAATCTGATTCCCCGTCATATCAGCCAAGCGTAAGTTTCTGTAAAGCAATACAAGGTCTTCCACACCAGAGAACTGGGTAGGCCGAGTTTTGCAAAACATAGAGGAAACGGGGACGTGACATCATTTTAAAAAGGGCCGCCTTGCCTAGCAAGGAGAGTGGTAGTGATTTCCAGTTTGTGATATCGCGTTTGAGTCTCTGTAGTGGGGGAACATGGTTACGGGCATATTGAAGTGAGTGATCGAGAGAAATAAATATGCCAAGATATTTAAAGCCTTCTGAGACTATCGATATGGGGCAGTCTCAGGGCACTTGGGGAGGACCCCAACAAAGAACATATAGGAGAGATTTCTGCCAATTGATTCGAAACCCGGAGAATCTTCCAAAAATGGCGAGGGAATCGAATACAGCGATAAGGGATCTCTTAGGGGACGTGAGGTACAGAAGGATGTTATCTACATACAGGGAAATGCGGTCCTCCTAGTCTGCCGACCACCCCATACCACACAGACCAATACGTCCCCATGGATCCATGCCACAAGGGGCTCAAGGGCCAAATTGAATAGCAGTGGAGAGAGGGGGCATCCCTGATGAGTCCCTCTGCTAAGGGTGAAGGTCTCTGATTTTTTTGTTGTTCACAACCACTTGAGCCTTAGGAGCACTGTAGAGCAAGCGCACCCATCAGCAGAAACCCGGCCCATACCCCAGTTTTGTGAGCACAGAGAATAGATATGGCCATTTAATCCTATCAAAAGCCATAGTGGCGTCAAGAGAGACTATGACTGCATCTTCCCGTATGGTCGGCACCCTGCCCAGGACCCTGTGAAATCTGCGCAGATTCAGAGCGGTGTTTCTCCTTGGCATAAATCCAGATTGGTTAGGGTGTACTAAGTCTCCAATTACTTTAATCAGTCGATTTGCAAGTATTTTAGCTAGAATCTTGGGTTCTGCGTTAAGCAATGAAATAGGGCGGTAGGAGGAGCAGTCTGTCTTGGATTTCCCTTCCATGTAGTTTGTGACTATGGTAGCAATTCTTTGGTCTAGAGGCAGTGACCCTTGGTTGAGACTATCTTCAAACATAGATTTTAAATATGGGGCTAATTTATCCGGACAGAGCTTGTATAGCTCGGTAGGTATACCATTGGGGCCGAAACCCGGAGAATCTGCCAAAAATGGCGAGGATATCGAATACGGTGATAAAGGATCTCTTAGGGGACGTGGGGTACAGAAGGATGTCATCCACATACAGGGAAATGCGGTCCTCCCAGTCTGCCTGTAGTATCGGGTTCCCAAGGCCTACATGCTCCGAAGATAACCCACTTACATTCAAGAACTGTTGGCACGGAAACTGAAAAATTCAAAGAACAAGTTTATTAAGACCCCATGGGGTGGTGGTACATTCCTACAGCACCCTTCGGTAATGCAAGAAGTATCACACCGAACACCGGTGTGACCCGTTCTTTTATACAATTTGTAGGTAATAAAAAGATAGGCGGCACAAAGTTACAGAGCGTTATGTACATATATGGTCATCTTTTGGAACACAGCCAGCTCATTGGAGGGTCACAACCCCGCTGGTAAGTTTTGGCGGCACATTCCTGAGGGGTGACTGGTCAGCGGGGACTGCGCATGTACAGGCTTGACCAGTACTAAAAATAGCCTGTTGCTGGGCAAACTCGAATGGTCAGTGGCACGGACAACGGACTAAAGGGCACGCTAGCCACGAGGCCGCTTATGATCTAAGATGGCCGCCATAACGTACAAAATGGCGTTTCTAAGTATAGCCAATTTAAGCGGGAAAAACGTGTAGCACAGCTAAGCGCTAACTCAGTCATTGTCAAATTACGACAGACGACCCTTTTAGCGTTTAGCTGAAGCTACCTCATAGTGGACATAGTCAGGGTGTTCATCTTCTATATCAATTATCATTATTTGGGCTACTTCTTTATGAAGCATCATTTTGTCATGAGCAAAAGCTCGTCTTGATGGTATACAAGCTGATAAGCACATAGAACATAAAGCTGGGCCACATTGAATACATAAGCATACAGAGAACAGTATCCCTACAATGATACATAGAATCGTTAGCAGTTTCCAACCCCAAGTAGTAAGCATTGACCAGAACCACCCTGAAAGAGTCCATGTTCCATTGTCCGGGTGTATTTCAGCAGCTATCTTATGCAATTTAGAGATAGCATCATAAACGGATGGTGAATTGTCAGGTACATAAACACAGCAGCTACTTCCGATAATTCTACATGCCCCCCCACGGTCAGCTAGAACTACGTCTAACACCATTCTATTCTGGAGTGTAACAATTCTAGAAATCTGGAGTTCTTCCGTAATATTCCCAAGTGCAATGGCAGTGTCATTGGCTACAGCCTCAACAACACGGGTCAATCGTCGTATTTTCCGACTATTTAAAGCGGCCCCCACAAAGGAAAACAGTCCCAAATTAAAGTCCACATATTGCTGTAAGGCAGTATCGGTCTGGTCGATATCGTCCAGAACAACAGTCCGTTTGACACGATTCAAAACAAAGTCGTGGTACAAAATATAATCATTATGGTACATTGGTGGGGCAATGAATACAGGGGGTAGTACAAAAGATACATAACAAGTGCCTAACCATCCCAACGGAAGCTGATGATAACCTTTCGTTCCACAAATGAAATAAGTATTACGAGATGCTACAAATGATATGCCATTCGGACTATCAAAGGTAAGTGTGGAGTTGCATTCACTTTTCCCCACCGGAATTGACCCTTTATTGCGTATACACAGATCAGCTTTAGTAGCAATGACATTAATGACATGTAAACTGGATACATTGATATTCCGTTGATTGCTGTACACACGCGGGGCGGACACATTATCGGGGCGGTACTCCTCCCATTCAAATCGAGTACCCTCAGCCCGTGGAAACCCATCCCTGTCGTGATAACAAATTTTATTCAAACGGAAAAGCACCCCCCCTTTTGTTGGCCATCTCAGAGTGAAGAGGAGAGTGTACCAGGCATTACAGGATCCATTATGTGAAAACGGGAGAGGAATGAGTGGAGTGCCCCCTTTCTTCTGGTGCCCAGGCAACATCCCACACACCCAACAATTAGACGTGTTTGTCATGTTATGCGTATGATGCAGAATCTGAATGAAGCTATTGTTCAAATAAGTTTGTCGGTGCCGTTCTTCATGATAGGGCAATGTGAAGTGAAAATGTTCATGTGGAGCCGGGGTAGTCGGCAGTAAATGTTCATGTACAGGCACCACAAGTTCAACTACCCAGGCTATCACAGCTATTACCACAATTGTCAAGACGAAAAGGATGGCACCAAGTATTCTTTTGTCTCGTGATGCGGAAGACGCCATTGTTCAAAAAGTTCTTGATGTCTCAGATAGTTCAAATTGTTCACAAAGTCTCAAATATACATATGTATATACCTAAAAAAGAAAAATACGGTGCTGAGCTCCGAGGTAGCCGTTGTTTTCTTCTCCGGGGTCAAGACGGGTGTCGCTACTCTTGGCAGAACTGATCCCCCCCCCCCTTGAGATTCCCGGTTTCCGTTTCACAAACCCCAGAGCGGTAACCAACCAGTCTCGAAAAACCAAAAATTTCTTCTTTATCGTGGCCGCAGATTATAGCGCTCTCGTCCGGAAACAGTGTGGTCCGGGAAGGCTCCCTCAACTTCGGCCGATGTCACAGCTGGGCTCTTTTCTTTCTCCAAAATTTCCTTGTAGTCTGTTAACACAGCAGGATTCACCAGATCAGGAGAGACACGACGGCAGTGTGTTGAATGCACCCACCGCTTCCTATTGGTCACTCGTACAGCTGTCCGGGTCGCCAGAAGGACCTGCTCAGGGCCCCGCCACCTCGGCTCCAAGCTGCTCGCCCTCTCAAACGATCTGATCATAACGTGATCACCAGGGCGAAGATCATGGCCCTCTCCAGTAGAGTTGTCAGGGAGCGCTTCTCGAACCTGTTGATGAATAGAAAGCAAATCATTTGTTAATCGTGCCAAATAATCGTTCATCATTATACAAGGCACATCATGTATTAATCGCGGCTTGGGCACCCCCCAAATATTCATAGGCCTTCCAAACACCACCTCTTACGGTGTGAGGCCAGTTCGCGAGTGGGGCACTGATCTAAGAGAGAGTAATGCTAGCGGCAAAGCATCCGGCCACTTCAACGACGTGGATGCCACAATCTTAGCCAGTTTGAGTTTCAACGTGGCATTGTACCGCTCAACAAGACCTGCCGACTGAGGGTGAAACACAGCGTGAAACTTCTGCTGAATCCCTAGCCCCTTCAGCACATACTCCACAATTTTCCCGACAAAATGAGGCCCATTATCGCTCCACAAAAATTTGCAAACTCCAAATCGAGGAAAAAACTCCTTAAGCAACACCTTAGCTGTTGTCAGAGCTGTATTGTCTTTTGTGGGGAAAGCCTCTACCCATTTGCTAAAAGCACATACCACCACTAAGACATACTTCAGGTTGTTGCAACGCTCAAGCTGGATATAATCCATTTGGAGAACCTCGAATGGTGCAGAAGGTGGAACGAACCCTCCTTTCGGAGTATGGGTCCCCTTTGCAGGATTGTGCTGCAAACATACCAGGCAGGTCTGCACTACTCTCTTGGCGGTATTAGCAATCTCGGGATGTTCCCAAACTCGTGTTAACAGTCGAGTGATTGCAAGGGCTCCCACATGCGCCAACCCATGTGTCATCTGGACCATCGCTTGCAAGTAAGCCGCAGGCAACTTCCATTTCTCCATGTCCTTACTTCTCCAACAACCTTCATCATCTAGCACCCCATCTGCTGCCCATGCCGCAAGTTCTGATTCAGTAGCTGATTTCTGAATATCTAAGATCTCTGCTCTAGCATCGTTCCATCGCTCAGCCTGTGATTGTGTCACGTACATGGGGGAGTCAGTTCGGGACATAGCCGTTTGTCTCGCTATGCTGTCCGCAAAGGCATTTCCCTGACCCACTTTATCAGTGATCTTTTTATGGGCACTACATTTTATTATCGCTACTTTCTTTGGACAAAGCAACGCGTTTAGGAGATCACGCACCAGTTCTCCGTGCATAATGTGTACTCCGTGAGAAGTCAAAAACCCACGTTCTCTCCAGAGTAGCCCGAAGTCATGTGCTACTCCGAAGGCGTACCGGCTGTCTGTGTATATGTTCACACATAGGCCAGCACTCAATTCGCAGGCTTTTGTCAAGGCTATCAGCTCCGCTGCTTGAGCCGATTTCTGTGGTATTCTAGCTGTTTCCACCACTGTCTTAAGTGTCGTGATCGCATAGGCTGCGGAAGTCGTGCCATCTGGCAGCCTCAAACACGATCCATCAACCCACAGTTCCCCATCCACATCTGGAAGTGGCATATCCTGTAAGTCGACACGACCCTTTGTCTGTTCCTCGGTCAGAAAAACACAGTCGTGTTGTTTGTCTTCCTGACCCTCCTCGACCGGATAGGGCAATAAAGTGGCAGGGTTCAGGGTAGCACATCTTTTCAATGTGATATGTGGCGCCAAAAGTGTAAGCTCATATCCTGTTAACCGTGCACTCGTAAGATATTGAGTCTTTGTTTGATTTAGCAGGGCATCTACTGCGTGGGGAACTAGCACCAACAATTTGTGCGATAACACTATTCCCTCACTCTGCCTTATGGCTACTGCTGTTGCTGCCACTGCTCGAAAACACCCAGGTAACCCTCGTGCTACAGGATCAAGAATGGCAGAGAAATACGCACATGGTCTCTGCTTATCCCCGTGTGCTTGCACTAACACTGATAACGCGCACCCATCTTTTTCGTGCACGTACAATGTGAAAATCTTCGTGTAATCTGGTGTGCCTAATACAGGGGCGGAACAAAGGGCCTGTCTCAATTGTTCAAGAGCATTCTGACATTCATCTGTCCATTCAAGGGGCATTGGTGTAGCTTTGGACAGTAACGCCAGCAAAGGTTTTATAATGTGCGAAAACCCCATGATCCACTGCCTACAAAAAGACGTTAACCCTATGAAGGCGCGTACATCTCTTTGTGTGCGGGGGTCTGGTGTGTCTAAAATCTCCTGAATTCGGTCTGATGTTAATGCACGCCCCTCCTTAGACAAAAGATGACCAAGGTAGGTCACCTTGGGTCTACAGTATTGAAGCTTTTTCTTAGAAACCTTGTGATTATTCTGTGGCAGAAAAGAAAGCAACGCAATCGTACTCTCCTCGCATTGTGCATAAGAATCTGCAGCAAGCAGAAGGTCATCCACGTATTGGATAAGGACAACCCCCGACTGTAACTCAAAAGAATCAAGCTGTCTTTTCAAAGCCTGGCTGTAAATGCTCGGGCTCTCAGTGTAACCTTGAGGAACACGACAAAATCTATACGATTTATTATTTAACGTAAAGCCAAACAAATATCTGCTATCAGGATGGACAGGGATGGAAAAGAACGCATTTTTCAAGTCAATTACACTAAAGGTCGTGGCCGTTGGTGGCACCAATGTAAGCAAGGTCGTAATGTCGGACACCACCGGGTATTGGGGAATGACAATTTTGTTAATCTCTCTCAAGTCAATAATAAACCGATAGACTTTGTCGTCAGTATCTCTCTTAAGAATCGGAAGAATAGGGCTGTTACAAACATTATAAGGAAACTCCTCCACCACCCCTGCAGTGATCAAATCTTGAACAATATGTGTCAGGGCAATTTCACCTTCCCTCGAAATCTTATACTGTGGTACCCGTGGCAAAGAGGCCCCCTCCTTAACAGTAATATGAATAGGTGGAATACGCATCTCTCCTACATCCGTGTCTGAGGTCGCCCATAACGTGTGCGGGAGAGAGGCCAAAGCTGGAATGTCTAATATAGTGCAAAACCTATCTGAGTCAGGATAATTGTCATTCAGGATAACCCGCACTCCCTCAGGAGCGCACCGTATCGTTGCTCGAAAATATTTAAGCAAGTCAATGCCCAGGATATTATCAGGTGTATGGGGCGATAGCAAAAATTGACCAAAACTAAAAAATTTGTCAAGGCAAAGTGCAAGGGGTTTTGACAATGGGCTAGGGGAGGGTGTGCCATCGAACCCTACACATGTTATCATTTCGCCAGACAGGGGAGCCCTCGGAACCAAGTTTTTTGACAAAGCGCTACGAGTAGCTCCTGTGTCGACTGGAAATTGATCAGTAGAACCCAAAATGCCCGCTGTTACATATGGACCCTTCTGATCTACCGGCACTTCAATTGATTCCGTACCCCATCCTACGCAGTCCTATGCATGCACATAATCCTGGTGCTCCACATTCTCACCCTCCGATATCTGGTATTGGTTCCGTCTATCAAAAGTATTTCGTTCATCCTGGCCACGACCCCTCTCCTCAGTCCTTCCACGATCACCTCCACCACCTCTTGCTCCCGTATAACTTCCTCTCGACCTACCACCTCCACGACCACGCTGACTACGTTGTTCACGAAGTACCGGACAATCGTCAGCCCAATGCCCAAACTCTTTACAGTACGCACATTGATCCTCCGCTATATCCGTACGACCATACAACGTAGTGCCTCCACCTCATCTACCTCTATCCTGCCCTCTACCCTGTGTTCCACGAACCTGTGCCAACATCACCTTCGTTTTCAATTCTTTCGCTTTTTTATCAACACTTTCTTTAGCCTCCAACTCCTGCCGCTCATAATACTGGGCCATAGTTAACAAAGACGCAGGGGTCGCCGTGGCCCAGGAACTTTCACTCGATTTCAATCGCTTCGCAATCTCCGGTAGGAGATTAGCCACATACTTATCAACAAACAAATGCCGATCCGTATCCTCTGTTAAAGATTGACCACTGTAATCATGAAACGCCTCTTCGAAGCTTGTAAAGAAATCTGAAACCGTTTCATCTGGCTTTTGTTTGCACGAAGCTAACATAGTCCAATCGATCTTTTTAGAAGGTACGAGAGTTTTTAATTTATTCAAGATAGCCGCCGGGAGGTCCAAAATCAACTGGCAAGGCTTACATGCCGGTTCCCTATCTAAATCAGCTGCAGTTATTTCTTTCCATGTTCCCCCAAGTATCGTTTCATCATTATTTTTACGAATCTGTCTCCACATATCAGGCGGAAGAATTAACCCAAAAAACAGATCTATATCAACAAGAGTCATCACACAAGACGAAATAGCCCCTTCCACCCCTTCATAGAATGCCGCTGGATTTTTACGAAGATCAGGTAAAGAATTTTTCAACGCCATAACATCTGCTCTATTCCAAGGCGTATACACCCAGTTATATACAAAATATCCCTTTGCATCCTTTGACAATTTATCATCATCTGTACCTTCCCCTTTTGGTGGAACATACAAGGGTACAAGGGGTGCGGCTTCACGCATAGGCATAACATGCAGTGCAGGACTCTTATCTGAACCCCGGAGAGAACACTCCTTAGACTGCCCATTAGACTCCGGCCCGGACTCCTTATTCTTTTTCCGCTCGTCCCGCAATCTGGTAGTCTCATCTCGCAGCTGGATCAGTTGCTTGTAAAGGACATCGACATCTGCAAGATCAAATAAACCTTTATCCAGATTCTCACGGTGAACTGACACAGCTTTAGATTCTAACGTATCTGAAAGTTGACGATATGCGGTAACAACTTCATCTGCCAAAGTAGCCAGAAAATACAGTAATTCTTGATTTGTCCAATTACCCCTTTCCGTAACAACTTCAGACTGAGAAACAAAATTCGTATTCACTTTACGAGCCCAACTACGTAAATGTGCGGATCTCTCCGCAGAAAACCTGAGACCAGATACACCCTTCTTTCCCGGCTTATCCTGTCCGTCATCATCCAAATCTGCAGCTGGAGCCGTAGGCGAAACGTACGGAGGCGGTGATTGATCTAGCAATGAAAAATCATCAATTTCATTATTAAGGACAGGATAAAGCGGGCGGCGAATAGGGAATTGACCAGTTGTTTGCAATTTACGTTCCCGTTCCTCCCTCTCTTTCTTCTCCTGAGCCTCCTTTTCCTCAAGCTGTAAAGCCTTATCTCGAGCAGCCTTGCGCTGCTCTTTGTCCGCCAAGGCAACTTCACGTTTCATTCGCTCACGCACCGCTTTCTCCCACATTCGTACACAATCAAACATATTTTGTCTAGACCTTCGTTGAAACAAACATTGCTCCACAAACTGTACTTTACGCAAATCGAACGACCCATGTAGAGGCCATTGCAATTCGGGATCCGATTTAGTATACTTATTCCATAATTTACTGTACATTATAGGGAGAAGGCCAAATTTGATATACATTTCACGATTTGGTGTTCCTTCTGGGGGAGCCGGCTGTGCTTCCGCTAACCTAATTGTGGTACCATTTCCAAGACAGCACATCCCTCGGAGTGTGCTTAAAACAGGCATGTTCAAAAAGTATCACGAAAGCGCGATACCGTATAAAATGGCACTTACAGTACTTCACACAAGCGTGCCGCTCAAAGGGAAAAAAAACGAATTAGAGAAACATCTCTACATGCCTGCCTATGTGAAGTGCACTACACATATAAATTCAAAGTTCACAAATTCACAAATGTTAGCTAACTCAAATCAAAGTCATAGATCATAGAACTTCGGCAAGCGTCCGAGGACTACCTTACCGATCACAAATCATAGAACTTCAGTAAGCGCCCGCAGACTACCTTACTGATCACAAATCTTACCCAAAGTCTCAAAGGTCCAGATTCCAACTGCCAAGGTCTTTTAATCGAATCAGCCAAACAGCACTTTATCCAGCAACACAGATGATCAAGAACTCAGTCGGAGACCGGCGCCACCTGGAAGGTCAGATCAGAAGGAAAGGAAGAAACACCGCGGGTGCCAAGACTCGGGTCACTCGGTGGCAGCGTACGCGTCCATGGCGAGTTTCCAAACCTTCGTCACGACCTCTCCTTCGGGCATCCGAGTCGCCGATGAGTCCCTTCGTGGTCGCCAATTTGTAGTATCAGGTTCCCAAGGCCTACATGCTCCGAAGATAACCCACTTACATTCAAGAACTGTTGGCACGGAAACTGAAAAATTCAAAGAACAAGTTTATTAAGACCCCATGGGGTGGTGGTACATTCCTACAGCACCCTTCGGTAATGCAAGAAGTATCACACCGAACACCGGTGTGACCCGTTCTTTTATACAATTTGTAGGTAATAAAAAGATAGGCGGCACAAAGTTACAGAGCATTATGTACATATATGGTCATCTTTTAGAACACAGCCAGCTCATTGGAGGGTCACAACCCCGCTGGTCAGTTTTGGCGGCACATTCCTGAGGGGTGACTGGTCAGCGGGGACTGCGCATGTACAGGCTTGACCAGTACTAAAAATAGCCTGTTGCTGGGCAAACTCGAATGGTCAGTGGCACGGACAACGGACTAAAGGGCACGCTAGCCACGAGGCCGCTTATGATCTAAGATGGCCGCCATAACGTACAAAATGGCGTTTCTAAGTATAGCCAATTTAAGCGGGAAAAACGTGTAGCACAGCTAAGCGCTAACTCGGCCATTGTCAAATTACGACATGCCGACCACCGCATACCACAGACCATTACATCCCCATGGTTCCATGCCGCAAGGGGCTCAAGGGCCAAAGCGAATAGCAGTGGAGAGAGGGGGCATCCCTGGCGAGTCCCTTGGCTAAGGGTGAAGGTCTCTGATTTTTTGTTGCTCACAACCACTTGAGCCTTAGGAGCACTGTAGAGCAAGCGCACCCATCTGCAGAAACCCGGCCCAAACCCCAGTTTTGTGAGCACAGAGAATAGATATGGCCATTCAATCGTATCAAAAGCCATAGTGGTGTCAAGAGAGACTATGACTGCGTCTTTCCATATGGTCGGCACCCTGCCCAGGACCCCGTGCAGTCTGCGCAGATTCAGGGCGGTGTTTCTCCTTGGCATAAATCCGGATTGGTCAGGGTGTACTAAGTCTCCAATTACTTTAATAAGTCTATTTGCAAGTATTTTAGCTAGAATCTTGGGTTCTGCGTTAAGCAATGAAATAGGGAGGTAGAAGGAGCAGTCTGTTTTGGATTTCCCTTCCTTGTAGATTGTGACTATGGTAGCAATTCTTTGATCTAGAGGCAGTGACCATTGGTTGAGGCTATCTTCAAACATAGATTTTAAATATGGGGCTAATTTATCCAGACGGATCTTGTATAGCTCGATCGGGATACCAGTGGGGCCGAGGGCCCTGCCAGAGCGGAGTGCTCGGGTTGCGATTGCTATTTCGTCAGTGGTAAGGGCACTATCCATGAATGCTCGGTCATCATCTGAGAGTGTTGGGAGGGAGATATCCCGCAGGAGTTCCGTGGAGTCCTCCTCTGTGTATGGAGCTATTGAGCTGTAAACTGTGTGGAAGTGTGCGTCAAACTGGTTAGCTATGGCCTGGGGGTCTGTTATAGGGGATCCATCAGTGCCTTTAAGCTCCGGGACAAGCCTATATGCGTGTTCTTTTTTATCTAACCAGGCGATCAGTTTCCCTGCCTTATCCCCCCAGTCATAAAGTCGGCCCAATCTGTCTTGTCCCATTGTTTTGGCACGGTCAGTGACTAGTTGGTATTCATCTTGACAGAGGTGAGTGTGAAGGGCTTCAGGAGCAGGACCAGAGTTTATGTCTTGCTCAATCTTATATATCTCTTGTTTCACATCTGAGATATCTTTTATCTTGTCTTTTTTCGATCCCGCTATTAGGGAAAGGGCTTGGCACTGGATCACAGTTTTGAATGCTTCCCATAGTACTTGCGGGGAGGCAACAGAGTGTTTGTTCTCTATGAAATAGTTGTCAATGGATTTAATCAGGTCTTTATGTATTTTCGGGTTCTTGAGGTACCAAGGATTGATTGGGGCAACGCGCCCTACTTGTGAGTGGTCCAGGACTATGTGGACCCACAGGGGGGAGTGGTCAGAGATACCCCTTGCCAGATGTTGTATCTCCTTGATAGTCGCTACTTGTGGAG
This sequence comes from Lissotriton vulgaris, assembly GCF_964263255.1. Lineage (NCBI taxonomy): Eukaryota > Metazoa > Chordata > Amphibia > Caudata > Salamandridae > Lissotriton > Lissotriton vulgaris. Next base: position 2,121,839,617 of record NC_141687.1, on the reverse strand, counting down.
CTGGTACAAATATGCAATCCAGACTGGAGAGGCTATTTTGTGCCCAGGAGTGAAAAGTGTGTTGGATCTTATCCGGGTTATGTGTTCTCCATCCGTCTACCAACCCCATTGCCTCCAAAAAGCCAGAAAAGGAGTGTGCAGTGTGAGGCACTGTGCGAGGGGGTGCCTATCCAGTGTACCAGATATTATTGAATTGAAATCGCCGCCGAGCACTAAGTGGCCATCTGGTAACACTAGCAGTACAGAACTAAGTTCAGCAAATGTTGTGGCTTGTAACCCTGGAGGTTCATATATCGACAGGAAAGTTATGGTTCGGCCCTCCCAGGTGCCCGTGATCCCTACATACCTGTCACGGTCATCCAGATAAGTGGACGCAAGCAACAGGGGAAATTACTTCTTTTGTATAATGCCCACCCCTCTGGAGTTTGACGTAAAACCTGCGTGTGCAATCATTGAGTAGCCCCATCTATGCATAGCCTTGCATGTGTTGCCCACAAGGTGGGTCTCCTGAAGCAATTCAATGTCCGGTGATAATCTCCTGATATGTTGCAATCCTTTATTTTTTTTTTTTTGTCCTCATATGCCACCTAGGTTCTGATTGTGCAACTTGCCGATATACAAACACCATGCTGGCTCAGTTCTTTCGACTGGTGGGGAGTATAAAGACGGAACGGGGCCTTCATCCCACAGCAATAGTGTATAGACCAGCTTTGCACCCACAGAAAACCATACGGAGATCCCAGGAGTGCAGCCAAGAAGAATGTTAGGGTAGCATTAGTGTCCGGCTATGCCCAGTGATGGGGTTGATGGCTTAATCATTGGACCTGGGGAAAAAAAAAACCCAGGCTGTCAAAGAATCCTATCTCTATACTCTACCTCCCCCCATTGTTACTTTTTGTCAATGGTCCCACCTCAGAAGATACCAGAAGGATCTTTTGTCGCTGTTCCCAGCTCTAGCCAAGTCTAATCTGGAGACCTGTAGTACAGAAGTGTACCATCTTGTAGGTATCAAGGACCCCCTGACACACAGCCCTATTCTTCATAAAAGGAAAAAAGATCCTTTTTTTATATATCATGATGTCTTTCTAACATATAATTGAAAAAGAGCCACATGAGCATTAAGAGAAACTTTTTTATTGTGTAATTTGTTAATTATATGTATCTATTTATCTTTTATTAAAAATTATCTTTTTTGATATCATTCCAGTCCATTGCATTAATTTTTATCAGTTATGTATATATGTATATGTCCTACTTTATAGCCAGCTTTTGCTCTTAAAGCCTGCCTGGGTATATGCCGTTACATAAAAAAAGTACAGAAGTGTACCAATCATTAACTGAGGGAGGAAGAGAGTCTTTCCACTTCTTACAAATCTCTCTCCTAGCAAGCAGAATAGTGTAGAAAATCAACTTCCTTGCCGCTGCCGGAACAATGTCCACAATGCCAAAGATTACAGAGGTGAGGTCTAGAACAATGTTAGTGCCAAGTGATATTGAGAGGGTTTTACTTATGTCTTCCCAGAACAAAGAAAGATGAGGACACTCGAAAAACATATGTATGTCGCAGCAGCTAACAAGCCACATCTCGCACAAGTCACCCTATTTCCATGATTACATTTGGAAAGTCGTTTGGGCGAGTAATAAGCTCGATGAATGGTGAAGATATGGTTTCTAGTAACCATGTTGGTTTGACAATGTCCCACATCATACTGCATGATATAGTCCAAAGGTCTTGCAGGTTAGGGGTAGTTAAATGCGGTAACCAAAGCTTTTCCGGAAGCGAGCATTCACCATCCAGTTCTTCCAGGATTAGTTTATACCAAAATGAAACCTCCTTCTTAGTGGGAGATTTGTCAACTAGAAGAGTGATAAGGTTACTATGTCTACCCAGTGGAAACATAGTTCCTCGAGATGGTGAAGCTTTATATGCACTGGACCAACTTGATATTTGTGTGTATTTAAATCTGGAAAATTTTGGGCCAATTTTGTTTCTTAAACAGTCCCAGGGTAGCAGAGTGCCATCATCGAATAATTCTCCCCATACCAGAAGTCCAGCATTTCTAATACATTGAGCCAGTGTATCTCCCAACCACGCCGGACATTCTGGAAGACCCCACAGAGGCGTTCTACTACCATAGTACCATATTTTGATACCTTTTGTTAACTGGGCCCAAATTCTTCCCATACCCCGTAAAACTTTCAGTTAGATTTTTTTTTTAAACTTAGGATCTCTAAATTTAAAAAGAAAACCTGACAGGCTCACCCCCTCTGCCTCCAATAAAGTAGTAAAAATAGAACCAACTCCATGATCTGATGGATTCTTTAATAAAATCCTAGCATGAGATAGCTGGAAAGCCCAAGCATACATCTGCAGGTCCGGGGCTACCAGCCCACCCTTATCTCTGCGTCTCCTGATTTTCTTCCAGGAAATTCTCACAAGGTGATTATTCCAAATGAAAGTATTAATGTCAGCCTGTAATTTTTTAATAGGAAGAGGTTCAAAGTATAAAGGAATAATATTAAATAAGAAAGTAATCTTCGGTAGAATAGACATCTTAACAAGATTAATTCTACCTAACAAAGACAGAGGGAGATGGGACCAATTCTGGAACAACTTGCGACATTCTTTAGCTACTTTCGAGAAATTTTTAGTAGCAATCTGGTCTATATCACCAACAACATCAAGGCCTAGGTACCTCATCTCCTTACCCGGCCTAATGCCTGCAGTAAAGGAGCTCTGATCAATGTTCCAGGTCATCATCTCAGTTTTTAGTGTGTTGATCTCGTATCCGGACATCTCCCCAAACTCCGATGCCAGTTTGAATATTGCAGGAAGGGCCAGGTGAGGTGCGGATGTAAAGATGAGGATATCGTCCGCATATAGGGCCACCTTTCTCTCCCAACCCCCACATGTGAACCCTTTGATGTCAACACTATCCCTCAAACTCTGGGCAAATGATTCAGCATATAAGTCAAAAAGAAGTGGGGAGAGAGGGCAGCCCTGCCGAGTTCCCCTAGAGATGTCAATAGGGTCAGATGATACCCTATTTACCAGAACACTGGCCTTAGGATTCCTGTATAAAAGCTCGATAGCACAACGGAATCTACCTCCCACGTTGAACTTTGCCAAGGCCTCCGACAGGTACAACCAGTTGACCCTGTCGAAGGCCTTAGTGGCATCCAACGTTAGAGCCGCGAGTGGAAGAGACTTCAGAAGCGCAAGATCTATAGCTCCTATAAAGTCGTGTGTCAGTTGGAATAGTTGACGCCCCTTGACGAACCATTCGGCCATGCAATTGGAACTCACAACTCAGTTGACAGCGCCGGCAAGGATCTGGTCTTTTGACCGTTCACTACTCTCTCATTCTGAGGATATACTATTTATAAAAACTGAGGTAGTGCATTTCTTGAGTACAAATGTTGGCTCTGCTGATATTGGAGTTGTCTGGGACTCTCTTAAAGCATTTCTGAGAGGCCTAATTACAGCTAAAGTGGCCTATAGAAGAAAGGAGTATAGAGAGGCCGTTGCCTCTGTGGAGGCGAATATAGCCATGGTCCAGCTGGAGATCGATTCCAAGGCTAGTTCCTCGGATGATGTCTTGATACCTTTGCGCGAGAGATTACTCTCCTTAAAGGGTCAATTAGCCTCAACTCTCAACCTGAGATTACAAGAAAGATGGGAGGCCAGTAAGCTGGCACATTTCCAGTATGGGGAGGGGGCCGGAAAATTACTGGCATGGAAAGCAAAAACGGATCAGGCACGTAACAACATTGACCTGATTAAAATTAATGACCGCCCCTTAACTGTGGATGCTGATATTAGAGCAGCTTTCAAAGAATACTTCCAAGCCATATATCGGGAGGATAAAATATTGGATCCTGTTACCATTAGGGATTGGCTTGGTAAAATTTCCCTCCCACGTCTATCCGTAAGCCAGAGTGAGAAGCTAGAGACCGAAATTTCAGAAGATGAAGTGAGGAGAGCTCTCCAAATTGCTAAGAAAGGAAAGGCATCTGGCCCAGATGGCCTGCCAGCAGAAATTTATAGATCATTGGAGCAGGAGCTTGCCCCCTTTTTGACAACTCTGTTTAACCAGATTCTTATGTACGGGGCGCCTCCTCCGGTGTCATGGGACAATGCCTCTATCACTGTAATATTAAAACCTGGGAAGCCATCAACGGCATGTGGTTCTTATAGACCAATCTCTATTTTAAACGGAGATTACAAGATATTCTCATCCATACTTGCAAATAGATTAGCCGCAGTTGCTCCCTTCATTTTACATCCGGATCAGAAGGGGTTCGTCAAGGGGCGTCAACTATTCCAACTGATATGTTGCAATACTACGCATCTCTTAACTTTATCCCCCAACCCGTTAACCTTCCAAAGTAATATTTTGACTTCCTTGTTGCACTGCAACCCCATTGACCCATATGCGGAATATAGCAATTTTGTTTGTTACAGACTGGGACCGTACCATCGAGATAACACAACAAATAAGACAAAACAATCCCCTCCAACATCCCCCCACCCTGCTCCCCTGCACTCTGGGCTCAGAACTGCCCATGATACTCAAATGCAGAGTGCCTGTCGCCCAACAAAGTACTAAAAGAAGATAATGGGGGAGGGCCTTAGCGCCCCGATGGCCCTCGTTCCTACCACTGTTAAGTTACTGGTGCAGTTCTCAATCGCGATTCAGAATATAGACTGAACAGTACATCAGTAATTTTAGCTTACAGTCTGACGTCCCCAAGGAACAAAAGGCTCTGAATGATGTTCAAGATTAGACAAAATCAGACTGCCCACAGAGATCAAAGGCCGTCCAACGATGAAGGGCTGTCCATTTCAGTGGTCGTTAGGGCTCCTTTCTGAGGATGTTTTCCAGCCGTCCAACCAGTCGGAAGCCACTTCCGGTAGATCATTGAAGTGAGTTCTTCCCTCGGCCTCGACCCGCAGCCACGCAGGGAAGAGCATGGCCTATTTAAGACCTTTTTCCCGCAGTCTTTCTTTGATGTCAAGAAAGGAACGCCGACGCATCTGCACAGCCTGTGTGAAGTCAGGAAAGAAGGGGATTTCTGAGTTATCGATCGTGAGTGGAGGAGCAACTCTGGCAGCCCGCAAAATGGTGTCCCTGTCTCTGTAGTTTTAACAGCCGGGCCAATATTGGGCGGGGGGGAGCTCCCGGTTTAGGGCGACCTCCAGGTATCCTGTGTGCTCTTTCGACAACAAATAGTTTGGACAGGCCCTTCAGTCTTAACTTCGCCGTGATCAGGTGTTCAATGAAAAGGTCAGTGGCTGGACCCTCCGATTTTTCCGGCACACTGAGAACGCGTATGTTATTGCGTCTCGAGCGTCCCTCATAGTCGTCCAACTTGTCTTCTGCAAACTTGCGGAATGCCTGTCGTTTTCTAATATCTGTCTGCAGTTACGAGGTATCTTCTACATGGCTGGAGGTGGTGATTTCCAGTTGTTTGACTTTCTCCCTATATTTCGTGAGATCAGCCCTGATCAGACTCACCTCGGAGGATAGTGCGTCAATGGAAGTGCAAACTTCAGTGATGGCTGCCATTAGGTCCTTCATCGTGGGCTCCAAAGGGTCATGTTCTGCCCCACTCTGTTGTTTTTTGCCAAGTCCTTTCTGATCAGGTAGGTCCACCTTTGGGCAGGTATATCGGTCCAGCCTGCTCTGTTGAGTCGTTTTCGTACCATTGGCGTTGGACATGGTGAGGGCTCAGTTCGCACTCAAGGCCAGTCGTGCGCAGCTTAGTGAGTTTGTCTGCGTCAGGCCTGTCACCTCAGAACGCAAATGCGGTTTCTCAAGCAGCCGCCACTCGATGGGAGGGGGGTCTGTTGGAGGCAAGGACTGCAGGACAATTGTAGGGTCATCAAAGTCGTAATGATTCAAGGGTGCCTGCCTCTCATGCACAGTGGAAGGCCTATAGCGAATCACCGTGCAATGCAATCAATTGCCCATGTAGGGCCAGTATTTAGAGGCCAGTCAGTCAAGCATTGGCTGCAATGTCTATATACCTGGGGCCGTGCACATTGCCAACAAGCCTTGAGCTGGGAGTCAGCTGCCAAATCAGAGTATAATATGGGGAGCGCTGTGCCTCAAACTGAGTTTGCTACTGTGATTGCTGCTGTAATTGGCCAGGAGTTATGCAGCTGTGGGGCTCCCAACTGATGAGCGTTACAGCCCCCAGGTTCTGGCCTGCACTTTATTGAGGGGTTGCATGGGTGAGCGCGGCCGCCTCTTTGACACACAGACGCCCCTGTCTGCAGACAGTCTGCTGCAGTCCTCCAATCCGATCCTCAGGGCAAGTATGCTTCACTGCAGGTCTGGAGCGTTTCCATTCAGAAGGCTGGAGTACAGACCATGATAATTCAGCAGAATAAATGTAAAGTCCTAGTAGAAGGAAAAAGTCAAATCCTTACTACAGTGGCTGATGCTCTTGATTTTGTCAGTAGCTGAGTCAGCAGTTAATGAGCCGAAGTGTAACGCAATTGAGCTTTTTCGCAGGGGCCGCCGGGTGCTTTAATTGCCCTTGGTGTTGATTCTGCAGCCCCTCTGGGAGTGGGGGAGCGGCAGCCACCGGCCTACAGAGCGTCCGGAATGGCAGGTGCAGCCACTCCAGTCTCTGGCTTCGTCAGCGCTGGGGTCCTTAAACGCCGGGCAGGATATCTCTGGCCCTCGACCTCGGTTTTCGCTCGGGCTTGCTGGGAGAAGCACCAAAATCCAGCACCAGGGGACACGGATTGTTGTGGCGGATCAGCGGGGCAGGAAAGGGGGCCTCAGAGAAAACTAGCAGGCGGCCATGTCTTTACGCCGCCAAGCCATGCCCCCCAAGTATGCCATTTTTGGGGTTTTGCAAAGAGCAGTGCAGTACATTCATTGTGTGCATAATAAAATCTGGTGTGTGATTCAGATATTTCATAATCTACAATTCAATTTGAAAGGTGAGTTATTAATTTGTGAGGTGTTCTATGTGGTGTTTTTTTTAATCATAAAATATAATTAATAAAATTTAGTGATATATTTTCTAATGAAGAAGTATTTATTGCAGTTTTTTGTAATGTGTTTAAATGTTGTTTAACATACACTTTGCATAGTATAATGTGTGTTTTGGAATAGAGATTGCTGATTAAGACTGATTGTTTTAATGTGCGGATATGTACATTAGTATTATAGCAGTATGAGTACCCAGTCACTGTTTATGCACTTGAAGAATGAGTCAGGCATTCAGAAAGCAATGGTACAGTCCAATGAGTACAATGTATGTGGTCCCCTAAACCCTTCCAGTCTAATGAGTCTCTCCTACTAAAGTCCAGAGAATAGTCTTGCCTGTCTGGAATCACACTGTGAGTCTGTGTCCAGTCTTAGAATTTCCTAACAGAAACATGTGCTTATTTAATCTCTCTGCGGACATAGAAGTGCTTATAAACTTATTGTGATGTTAATTATTAGCACTGTGAGGACCCAGTCACTGTGTATGCACTTGGAGAATGAGTCAGGCATTCCGAAAAGCAATGGAACAGTCAAATGAGTACAATGTATGTGGTCCCCTAACCCCTTTCCAGACTACTGAGTCTCTCCTACTAAAGATCAGGGAATAGTCTTGCCTGTCTGGAATCACACTGTCAGTCTTTGTCCAGTCTTAGAGTCATCCGGACAGAAGATATTTTTTGGGGTGAATGGAAACAAAGTTCAAGTTCAGAGCCTTTCTTTAATAAATAGAGTTATTTTCAGACCAATACTTTGTTGCTTGCAGTTGATACCAATGGTCAAGCTTATGAGGTTGAAAATGGTTGTCCTATTGAGAAAGAAAAGATGGTTTCTAGAAATGTAGAAGAGCTAATAGCTGATGAAGTTCTAGGGAGACGTCTTAAAGCCCCAGTGTATACTTGGGATTGCAGTCGTTTTTGTAGCATATGACAGGAATCTATTGTTATTTTACTCAATTTCTTACGACAATATAGTAAAAAAAAGTGTTAAACAAAAGATTAAGATGTTGCAAGGATTAGATCCTTGCAGAGTGAGAAAAATACTGGTTTGCAAGGTCATTCTCTGGCGTGTCTTTCTAGGAAAGTATGTCAAAGTGTTTTTCATCATTTCAGAATGTTAGCAGTACATCATTCTCAAATGCGGAAGTTACTCAGAAGATTGTATTGCACAAAAAGTCCAGCACTAATTTTAAATGAATTGAACAGTAATCTTTTGCCTGGGTCAGTGTCAAATGTGAAGAAGGTTTGTGATGAAACTAAGTTTCGCTACTTTTGTCCTGAACAAGAGAGTGCAGAAACTGACACATTATTAGAAGATGTTGAACAGAATGTGGAAAATACTACTAGAAAAAATGTTGAAGAATAAGTTACAAAGTTTAAGGTGATTTCAGGTGAAAGGCCAAATTTTTCTTGTATTTGTTGCCGATGAACTCACTATAAAAATCAGACTAGGACTGTTGATCTATATTTAAAAAGGGAAAGAGAAAATGATAAGTGGAAGGAATTTGCAACTTATTTGTTTGTAGAGAATTGCTTTGATTTGGGTTCTGATCAGCGTATTTGTAAATATTGTTATAACAAATTAGACGAGAATAAAATGCCTGCTAGAGCTGTCCATAATAATCTAGAGTTGGTTACTATTCATCCAGAACTGATAAATTTAAATACATATGAGTCTATTCTGATTCAATGTGTGCACCCATTTCAGGCTACTGTTCGTATGGAACCTAAAACAGGTAAATTGCCTCCTACAGATTTACAGAGAGGATTAAAAGGAAGAGTTGTATATTTACTTCTAGATTTAAAGAAAAATATTAAAACTATTGGTGTAGAGAATGTAGAAAGTGAACCACTAGTTATTCTAGTTAATGATGTTCCTACTAAGAGTAAGAAAATCTGGCAAGAATTAGTGGATGTTAGAAAAGTGCAAAAGGCAACATTATACCTGATAAAAAACAATGATTATTATAAAAATGTGTATGTGGAAGAAGAAGAAATACTTTTAGGAGATGATATTGAAATGTCAAGTGATCAAATTGAAAAAGTGGACATGTCCAAAAGTGAAGAACAGTGTACATCCACACATTCGAAAGAATTGATGGGGAATACCATTGAAGTATTCCAAATGAAGAAAGCAAAGGGTACTCCCATGAGTGTATGGGAAAAAAGCTTGGAAGCTCGTTGTTTTCCGCAGCTGTTTCCAACTAGAAAAGGTGGACGATATGACGAACGATCAGTGCAGATTCCTGCATCAGAATATCGGACAACAAGATTGTATGCAGAAGATCCACGATTTCGACAATGTATCCCATATATATTTAATCTTTTGGATGAGAGTGACTTATCTGGACTTTCATATGCAGTTAACCACATATTAGAAACAGGAGTACATCTTCAAAATGTTTCTGCAAAGGAATTTATGGATAAAGTACATCAGAGAGACGATCATTTAGAATCTCAGCTGATTAATTTGATGGCATGTCAGTGTGGTACTAATGAGTATTGCTACCGTTGTCATGGAGAACTTAAATGTATGCTAAGGAACTTAGGAACTCCTATGTGGTTTGTTACCATAAGCTGTGCTCAGTACGCTTGGGATGATTTACTTGAATTTCTTTGCTAGAATTCAAATCTAAAAAATACTGAATACAAGACACCTGGAGAATTGTGCTCTTTGGATCCTGTTAATGAATGCAGATATTTCAATCATAGGTTTGAAGCTATGATCTCTTTTATCTGCAATAAAAAGAATCCTCCCCTTGGAGAAGTTGTGGATTACTTTTAGAGAAAGGAGTATCAAGCAATTGGTGCTCCTCTTATACATATTCTGGTATGGATCAAGGATGCACCCAAATTTGGAACTGATTCGGATGACACTGTTTTGTCTTTTATTGAAGAATATGCCACATGTGCTATACCAAAAAGAACAGAAGAAAATACTTTAAGGCAACAAGTCTTACAATTCCAAAGTCATTGATGTGGCAAATACTGTCGACGAAAGTACAAGTCTACGGAAAAGTTTTATACCAAATGTAGTTTTGGATTTCCACGTCCTGTAATATCCAAAGGAACAGTAAATAGTTTCATGTCAGCTGTGAGACATACGTCACTAGAAAATCTAAACAAAATACCTATAATTTAGGAAGAAGTGAAGAATCAAAGTATATAAATGATAATAAGCCAGTTATTCTCTCAATGTGGAATGCTAATATGGATATTCAATATGTTGCGGATAATTCCTTTGTTGTTGCCCGGTATGTGACATCTTATATAACAAAATCAGAAAAGACGGAGTTGAAAGAAATGTGGGAAGTAATTTCTCACGAGAAGAGTCTTAGTAAGAAATTGTACAGTTTCAGTTTGAAGTTGTTATCCCATCGAGAAATTGGAGCGTATGAATGCTCAGATTGGTTCTCATCTGCAAGTTTATACTCTAAATCTAAAAGAATCATTTGGGTGAGTCTAGGTCTTGCTGCAACACGAAATTGAGTACTTAAATCTGTACAAGAAATTGAATATTTAGCAGAAAAAGAACCGAAAAGTACAGATATTGTCAAAACAAACATGTTGGACACATATTATCCAAATTGAAGTCATCATCTTGAGAACATATGTCTCTATGAAGTGCTGAAATATTACACTTTTAAAAGGAATACTACAGAAAACATAAATGAAGGAAAATATGCAGTGATTGGTTCAGAAGGGTGTTTGGTGAAACAAAGGAAAGGAAATTTGATTAATCACAGAAAACTGAGTTGTGATACTCCTGATCAAAGGGAATTTTACTATTTAGCACTTTTGCAACTCCAAACCGTGGCGTACAGAATTGGAATTACTTGGAGATTTTCAAAGCTATGAAGATTCCTTCAATGCTTGGAAAGATACTGTTAGACCTGACATCATTGGCTTGAGTCTCTCCTCCATTTTTTCTGTTTGCCTCCACTGTGTTACGATGTTTTGCTGGTATATGCTTTGGGCGCCGTGTCACTGCTGATCAGTGCCATAGCGCAAGTGCTCCCTATGTTAAAATGATGTATCTATTGTATCCATGTTTGGCTTGTTTTGGTTTACTGTCAGTCCCTAGTCTAGTGCACCAGGAGTGCCGGGGCTTGTAAATTCAAATGCCGCTCGTGGGCTTGCAGCACGTGTTGTGCCACCCACAGGAGCGGCCTTGTAAAACAATGTCTACGGGTCGGTCATTGCGAGACCCACGTGCAGTCTTGCACTGTCACGTCGGCTGCGCAGGTATACCTACCTGCCAGCCCCTCCAACCTTCCCTTAACTTCATGTTAGTCACCCCTATGGTAGGCCCATGGGCAGGGTGCATTGTAAGTGTAAGGTAGGACAAGCCTGACCAAGTTGGTCTGTCCTGATAGTGAAGTGCCGCCATCTTAGGGCTTCACTATTGCGAGGTAGCCTGCTCTCCGTTGGGCAGAATGGGCCGCCGGGATTATTAACGCTATAATCCTAGCTGGCTCGGGGAGCATGGTGCAATGTCGAGTTTGGTATCCCTGAACTCGGGGTTTAATTACGCATCTGTTGGTGTGGATGGTTTTTGGACTCTGGGTTCGAAAATAGCCCTTTTAGAAAGTGTCTATTTTCTTGTCTAACCATATCTGGTCTCTGCTGGTCTGCGTGTATGTGACAGGAGCTGGGTGGCTCCAAGAGGTCTGGATGAGTCAGTGTGGGATGAGTGGGACATTACGTTGAGAGTAGGGGGAGAGTAGTTGTTGATAGCCGGCCTTGCCTGATACAATGCTGGCTCCACCTCCTGCCGAGCGACTGATGGCTCTGTACCTGCCATGGACGATCCTGGCTCCACCTCCTGCGGGGCGTCTGAGGACCCGGCCCGGCTCAATGAATAGGCCAGGTGCTACTGCCTAGCTCCACCCACCACAGACCCAGGGTGTTGGGAAACCCCCGGCATAGACAAAGGGATCAAAGACGAAAAGGGGTATAAGAGAAGGACCCCTGAACCAAGAATTTAGATCACTTCTGACAAGGAACCCTGTAACCAAGGACAAGAAGCCTGCTGATCTAAAGGACTGCCTACCCCTTCTGCCGGTGTGCTGTTGTTGGGGGAATCCTGCAGTGCTTCTTTATTTTTGCCAAGGAACCAGGAGAGAGGAACTGTGTGTGTACTCTCACGCTTGCTAAGAAAATCTCCAAGGACTGGAAGAGTGTCAGTCTCCTGCTGAAGTCACAGGGCTAAAAGACTTCACCTGCTAAAAAGTGCTATCCGCTGGAAGTGTGAACCCAGCACCTCTGAAAAGATCAGCAACCACGACGATCGGACGCTGGGCCCAACCGACGCCAGCAGCAACGCCAGTGAGTAGGAGTACGGCTCTAACTCCAGAGGACCTCGTGTCTGCCCCGCTGCTGATCGCATCAACCGCGTGCCCTTCGACGCCGTGAGCGCTGCTCACTCTGTGCAACTGCATCATCGACAACGCCTGCTGAGGCCTGATCGACACCGAAGACGCGACGCCGGATCGCTCGACGCCGCTGATCATCGTGTGCTTCATTTTCCTAAGGTACTGTGTTGTTGGGGGGTCCGTGTGACTCCAGGCCCGACGCAGCGCTCCTCGCGGTCGACGCCGAACCTGTGGATTACCTTTGCCCCAGCGTTGTGTAGCTCCCGTGTGAGTTACCCTGTTGCTAAGAACTGTGTTTCCAAGAAGAAGATTTGCTTGATATAAAAGACTCTTATGCTAAAGAAGAAACTACCTTTGAACTATCCCTTTTCCCTTCCTGAACGTATTTATTCCGATTGTGTACAGTTTTGCCGTTATTTGGTCTTGTGCTAAGTCTTATATAAAAATACTTATTTTTATAATACTACGGTGTCGTGTCCATTTGTAGTGTATTCACTGTATTACTGTACGTGGTCATAATTGCTTAACACACAGCCTCTGAGATAAGCCTGTTCTGCTCTGCCAAGCTACCAAGGGGTGAGCAGGGGTTATCGAAGGGTGTGATCCCCTTGCCCTAACTAGAAAAGGAGTGTCCCTATTTGTCAGAAGTGCATACCTCTGCCAACTAGAGACAGCCGGTTCTAACAGATACCATAGAATGAACAGTTTTTGGAAATGATCTCAAAATATTGAACGATGAAATTGATCAAGAAGCTACTATTGCAGCTGAGACTGCTAGAGACAGTTCTCAAGACAGTCAAGGTTCTGCTCCACTGAGTCAAGATCCACTAGGACAGCCAATTCCTGAAAATGAAGTGGCAGTCGCCATGAATGAAGTGGAAATAGCAATGCATCAAGCTCAAGAAGATATTATGGACTTCGGAAACTTGGAAGAACAACTAAATGTTGAACAAAAAGAAATATATCAGCAAGTGAAACAACAAATTGACCATGGATTTCTTCATGAAAAGAAAGAATGCACATGCACATCATTTCAACCTATCTGGATGTATGTTAGTGGTCAAGCTAGAACAGGAAAAAGTTTCTTAATTAAACATTGACCAGTTATCTACAGATAACAGCTGACTCACATTTGTCTTGTGTTGTAACTGCTCCAACTGGAGTGGCAACACATAACATTAAAGGAATTACATTACATCATTTACTTATGCTACCTGTAGAGCATGAAAATAAATAGGAACAAAACAAACTATCTGGAGAAGCCTGCTATGAAGTTTCAAGAGGTATAAAGAAAATGAAACTTCTGATTATTGATGAGGTAAGCATGATCTTAAACTTAATGCTTGCTTTTGTGCATTTAGGAATGCAGCAAATTCTTAAAACAGAGTACGATGTCTTATTTGGAGGAAAACGTGATAGTTTTGGGAGATCTACTGCAACTTACTCCCGTAAACGGACAACCAGTATTTAAAACGTTTGTGCATGAAGACACCAGAAAGTCCTTGGGAAGTGTTGGAAACGTTAACATTTGGTCATATTTTGAATACAAAGAACTCATTAAAAATATGCGACTGGCAAATTATGTTGATTATGGAACTATTCTTCAAGATATAAGAATTGGAGTGCTAACAGAACATGGCAAACAAGCTTTGCAAAGTCAACTACTTACAAACTTGTTTCCAAATGAAAATATAGTTCATGAAAAAAAATTTGAAGCTAGAAAATGAACAAATAATAAAAATGGAAGCCACTGATAAAATAGAGCATGAAGGAATCACTATTATTTTGACTGAAAAAATTGAAAACAAAATTGGATTCTTTCGAAAAATCTCTATCTAAAACTGCTGGTTTAGAAAAGAATTTATATGTATGTGTAAACTGTTGGGTAATTTTACGGCGTAATTTGGATGTGGAAAAAAGTTTAGTAAATGGAGCAATGGGTAAAGTTGTTGATTTTGTTAATTATCAAAATAGAGATGGAATTGAATTTTTGAAAATCAAATTTGATCAGATTGAAGAAGTAAAACAAATGGTTCAGTTCGTTTTTTGCTTGTTAAAGATTTATATGTTTATAGAAAACAGTTTCCTCTTTCTCTGGCATATGCAGTGACTATTCATAAATCTCAAGGTTTAAGTGTAGATAATGCTTTGATAAACATTAGAAATACCGTGTTTAAAGAGGGTATGGCAAATGTTTCTTTGTCCCAAGTCAGAACTTTATCTGGATTGTATTTGATTGATTTTGATGAGGAAAAGATTAGTGCAGATGCAAACTGTGTAAAAGAGTACAATCGGTTAAGAAGAGTGTATGCTCCCAATTTAGGTGAATATCCTGTATATGAAAAGCGTGTAGTAGGTCGAAAAAGAAGACATGAGAATATCTGTAGTGAAGTTATAGAGAAGGAAAAAAATCAAGATAATGTTGAGATTGCAAGAAAAAAAGAAAGAGGACACTATTGAAGAGATTGTTGGGTATCAGTTAGAAAATAGTTCAGGTATCAACTGCTATGCTAATGTAGTGGTCAATGTTGTTTTCTTGAAAGGTTGCAACAGCAAATTATGGAGAATCGTGAAAAAAAGATTTTGTTCCTTATTGCACTGCTCTTTTCCTCTGGAGTCTCGTAACACTATCCAAAGGTAATTCGAACTTAATTGTGTATGGTCCCTTGGGAACTGCGCTGCTATTGAACTGACCCTACCTCTGCAAAGTTTGAACTGGTCTGTGTACATCACTTACTTGGCCCTGTACTCATGCCGGGGGCCATGAAAGACAAGGCAACGGTGGGGGCGGGCCCTATTGATAATTTCCTGGTAAAAATGGTAAATAAGATCAACAATGATAGAAGGGCTTCCTTGGGTATAGGTAATTCCTCAGATCATGACCAAGCCATGGAGAGCCCTTTTTTACCAGAGGGCTTACCGGATACCGCCATTATTACTGATAATATACTAGTGGCAGTTACTATTCTATTCTATTCTATAGTTTTGGTAGAGCGCGAACAGCTGCCCCAGCAATGAGGCGTCCCGGACATTACTGCAGTAGAAGCACTGATTCATCAGGCCCCGGATACTGTAGTACTTGACAAATCTACCTCGGAGTCGGAGGAGGAGGAAGAGGTAGCCCCTGTCCAAACCCACACTAGACCATTTAGAAACTGTAGGAAGCAGCAAGGCAAGAGGGCGGGAAGGCATGCTCAGAAAAGAAAGGCAGAAAATAATCGATCTGGGAACAATTCCTCCCCTGCCCTGACTGTCATGATGGAGAATAAGAGCGAGGAAAATATAACCTTGAACCCTGGCCAATTTGATCTGCTAATTCGCAATATGGAGACCAAATTCGAGCAGAAACTAGTAGAATCCCTTAAACCATTAATGTCTCAGCTGGAAATTGTCACTGCAGAGGTTAAGAGATTGGGTGATCTATTAGAGAAACAAGTAGCTGGCATAGATAAAGTAAAGCCCTGTCTACCCACTCCTAATATAGATTCTATGGAGTCTGGCAGAAAAGGGATAGCTTTGAGCGATAAAGATGTACACGTCTTATCCCAAGCATCTAGAGCTACCCAAGATCCCCCTGGCCCTTCTGCTTTACCCACACCTCCATCTATCAATACAGGAGTACACAACAAACCTGGGCCAGTAACAAATCCATCTACTAACCTCAGGAGGAGAAGTAATTTTATTGATCTCCCGCCAGGCTGTGACCCCTATGTAATTGTATTAGCAAATGTCCCCCCACATAATCCTTCTTTGGCTGAGCCTTTTGAGGAGTCACATGACTCCCTTAAAAATAAAGTTGTATCATGGCTGAACCTAAAGTGTGGTTTCCCCTCAAAATTTGCTGGAGAGATAATCACAGTTAGGAGGGTAAACTGGATTGGCCCCACATGCAAAACTTGTACTGGTGACTGCGTGATGGTAAATTTTTTAGATTTCCTCAACATGTTGCCACAGTTCTATTGAGGGCAGCCTCAATGGCCACCGATAGTAGTAGCATCAGCGTGCGCCCTTTGGGATATTTTTATAATCACCTTCCAGGACCCCCCACCCCTAGTCTAGGCAGAAGCCCCTTTACCCCTTTAGGCCTTCCATCAGCTACTCTTAGCCAGGCTTCAGGGAGGGAGAACCTTTTTAGGTTTGGTCCCCATATCACTACGCGCAATAGATTTGACGCTCTGTCGGGTCTTGAATTGTGCGATTGATGGGGGGATGGAGAGGGTATGGAAGATGCTGCTGTAGTGGACCATGCCCCTATGGCTCTTGTACCTTCTTCAGATAATCTTGGACACAAACCAGAATTGGATACCCCGGATAAAAGGGATAAGATCAGACTACTAAGCTGGAATATTGCCGGCTTACGGTCCAAGAGAGAAGATCCCAACTGGCTGAACTTTGTTAAATCATATGACATTGTTGCTATGCAGGAGACGTGGGACATGGATTGTGATTTTTGGCTGGATGGATTTACTTCTTATTTTGTCCCGGCTTTATCTTCTCCTGCTGGAAGGAACAGAGGGGGCTTACTGATGTTGGTCTCAGTGAATGTAAAGGGTAAAATTATGAAAGTTGACTGCGACTCCCATAACTGTTTGGTTCTTGAGGTAACTTTGGTCGATGGCAACAAAATACTCTTTGTGAATTGTTATAATTCACCGAATGGCTACCCTGTTAATGAACATTTAGTGTGGCTAACAGACTTTTTAACTACTTATAAAGAGAAGCAAACCACTTATTGTCATTTTATATTGTTGGGTGATTTTAATGTACACTTATGTGTAAACTGTGACCTTATCGATTCAGATGCCCCTGACAGTATATCCCCCCGCATTTTGAACATATTTAGAAGGGGGTGGTTATGGAAAATCTATTAGCTACCAATGATTTATATGAGGCAGAATTTTTTGATAAAAATACTAGGGTAGCTACGTATACTAGAAGGGATTGTGATTCAATAATTGATTATATATTCCTATCGTTAGGTCTTCTTAAATTTGTGATTTTTTATAACGCCGTACCGATGTCTGGGAGCGATCATAATCCCGTGGGGTTGGAGCTAGCAAATGGCTTCTCCCTCATGAGTTTCAATGATATATCTCAGGTTGCTTTACCCATTAAGACTAAAGATCAGGGGAGGAGGCTCAAGTGGGGACAGGTAGTACCGGAGGATTTTTTTCTCACCATAACCACTGAGGCTACCGAACAATTGAACATCTGTGCTAACCCCCTCTCAAAAGGCGAGGAGGTTTTATCCTCTTTTGAAGGCATCTGCCATTTAATATCCCAGAATCTAACATCCAAAGGTCAGGGAGGGAAGAACAGACCAGCATTAGGCTGGTTTGATACTACCTGCAGTAAAGCCCACAACCGCCTCAAAAAAGCACTTAATACCCGCCCTAGGGATTTATCCTTAGTGCGACAGCTGAGAAAGGATTATTCCAGGGTAACCCAAGCGCGTAAACATGCTCTAAAAAGAGAAGCTTGGCTTGAGCTTATGGACAAAGCTACCTTAAAAAATAGCTCGAAGTTCTGGTCAATAATAAATACCCCACTGTTTGCTCGTGACCAGAACGAGGAACTGGAACTTAATATTCCTGAGGGTGACTGGCTTAACCACTTCGAAAAAATTTATGGAAGTAACATGGAGCAGGAGCTCTTTGAGCTGCCTGCCCCTGAATTCCCGCCAGGGCCAGTAAACTTCAACATAATTGAAGTCATTGAAGCAATTGAGAGTAGTGCAGGCAAAAAGGCACTGGGCCCAGATGGGGTTCCCTCGGATTTGTTTAGGGCTAACCCATTATTCTGGGCAGATATTTTAGTTAAGGTTTTTAATGCTTCAACTGTTGTGGGATTCCCGAAATCTTGGTCCAGAGCTACCATAATCCCCGTGTTCAAAAAAGGCCAGAGGGGAGATCCAAGATGCTATAGGCCCATATCATTATTGGACTCCTCTGTTAAGATCCTAGGAAAAGTTGTATTAGCCAGAATAACTTCCTGGGCTACTAGGAATAACATCTTGACGGACGTACAATACGGCTTCAGAGCGGGGAGGAGCACAGAAGACCAATGTCTTAACCTTCACCTGATAATAGCAAAGTACACGAGGGCTAAAAGGGGATCCATATTCCTAGGCTTTATGGACTTATCCACAGCTTTTGATCTAGTTATTAGATCAAAGCTGTGGACTATGCTATTGAATATGGGCCTTGATAACTCTTTGGTACACTTCCTGGCGGAGCTGCATAAAGATCTAAATGCCTCCATTAGGATGACTACCGATGGGAAGTGCACAGCAAGCTTTAGGTCCCGACGAGGGGTACGCCAAGGCTGTATTTTGGCCCCCATGCTGTTCACGCTGTATGTGAATTCATTGGAGACCAATCTAACAGCAGCAACTCAGGACATCCCGTGCATGGGGGGGAGGCCAATTCCGGTGCTCCTCTATGCCGATGATGCGGTCCTGATAGCCAGGACCCCGATTGCCCTACAAAAACTCCTTGATTCTTTTGGATCTTTTATGTCCAATCTGGATTTGGTTATTAATAGTGCCAAGTCGCACACAATGTCAGTGGGTTGTTCAAAAAGCAAAGAAAAAACATTTTTTTGTGGCAGTGAAGTTATCTCCGGAGTAAAGGTTTTTACTTATCTAGGGGTCGTGTTTTACCAAAGGGGAACATGGGTACCGCAGCTAACCTCCAAGGTAAATGCAGTTAGAAGCTCTGCATCTGCAGTTTTGGGGTTCGCAAAAAGACTAGGGGGGAAACCTATAGAGGCTATTCTGGCCATCTATAAAGCAATAGCACGTTATGGGGCATCTATTTGGGGATACTCAAAAATTGACCGCATCCAAGTGGAAGAAAACAAATTCCTAAAATCATTGCTTGGTTTGCCCCAACAAACAGCATCTTATCCCGTACACCTTGAATTAGGGGTGGGATTTATTACTGACATGATAAAATTAGCACCCCTTGTGCTATGGATAAAACTTTGGCTAAATCAGCACCTTAGTCTGAACCATAGAATCATCAAAGACTGTATGAAATTAGATCATGTGAGGGATATTCAGTGGTTGTCTTATGTAGAGAATGTGGCTATAAAGCTAGGACGCCCTGAGATTTTCAGAAGCCTAGAATCCCTATGCAAAGAAGATCTAGTATGGGTGAAAACCAATTTCATCAAGTTCTGTGTTGCGGAACGAGAGGCGGAGGAATTAGGTAAACTCTCAGTGAGGAGTCATATAATGATAACTACTACTCCTGAAATGGCGCCTTATTTGTCAGTGGTAACAAATTTTTTCCATAGATGGCTACTGTCAAAATTCCGCTTCAACCAAATTCATACGGTCTTATGGGATATGAAAAATTGGTGCAAGTTAGAGGATTCTACCCCATGTAAATGCGATGATAAGTCTGTCCCGGACACTGCGCATTTTCTATTTTTTTGCCCGTGGTATAGTGAACCCCGGATGCGCTATGTCAAACCTTTGCTGAAAGAGATGAGTTTTACTCAATATAAACCTGCACTGTTATTTTTATTAATGCTGGAAACCCCTTTCATTATGTATTGTATTGCTAGTTTTTTAACAGTTGCCGTAAGAATCAGGAGAAAAAGATTGGACTTTTAATACTGTAAAAAAAACATCCTTTTTTAAAACTGTATTTTGTATATGAATTAATGTTGGTGAGTTTCAGTGAGGAATGGGAATATTGCAGTAGTTGTCCTCTTAATAGGAGGAAAAAAGGAGAGAAAATTGGTCTTTTAAATTTTTTTCATGAACTTAACTGTATCAAATTTGACTTTTTATCCCTGTTTTTAATTATGTACCTAACATTGTTCTAGTATACTTTTATGATTTTAATTAATCGAATAAAGTGGTTTTGACTTGACTTGACTTGGCATTGTATTTATGAAAAATTGAGAACTGATAAAAGGAAAATACAAAGTGTTTCTGATATTCGTTATCGTTTGGATATATTGTCTGGTTCTACACCATTTATGCAGAATATTCAACAAGATGCCCAGGTATTTCTAATGTATATGCTTGCAGTATTGGAAAATGAAGGAATAGAAATTGAATATCTTTTTGGCCTTTGTCATAAATGGGAACATGAATGTGAAAATGGTATGCTTACATGTAGCAGTAACATAGACACTGAAAGATTTATATATTTGACATTACCAGACTGTAAAACAGTGTCTTTCAACAAACTAGTTAAAGCAGCAAATCTAAACATGGAGTGTAGCCAATGCAAATCAGAAATGTTATCAACATTATTTATACAAAGATTTGGACAATATATCATTTTAATGATACAAAGTTGTACAGCTGATGGAAGAAAATTGGAAACTTTAATTAAAGATTTTGTAGCAAGTCAACTATCAATGTCAGGAAGAACTTTTGTAGCAGGAGCAATTATTTTCCATGATGGTCCTTCTACAACATCTGAATATTACACTGTCTATTTAAAATGAAATAAAGGATGGACATATTTTAACATGCACATTTGTTTTTTTAACATTGTTTGCCTTACAAATTACCAAATTCCTACATAATATTTTTAAAGCCAAAGTTTTCAGAACATAATTCGGCCTATTAGGAATATGTTAAAATGTATTAATGCGATTACTATTGTACAATTTCAGTATAAAGGATTTCAGGAATACCATTTGGCCTAGAGGAAATGTATTAATTTGAATTAAGGACTTTTTCTTGGACATTCCCACAGCATATATTTTTAAAGAACATCAGTTAAAGTATATGGAAATTATAAAGAATTGTTAATTGAATTATTATTTCAGTTCTTTCATATTGAAGTAAGAAAATTCTCTTCGAAAGAAGCATTTTATATATGTGTAATTTGCATTATATGGTATGTTGTTTTTATGGAATGTTGAGAAATAGTTGAGTATATTGAAAATATTTTTGACACAGATTTTTTTTTAAAACAATCTTATTGATTGGTTGTTTTTGCCCGCTGTTATGTGATGAGTAACATTGAAATACATGTTTGTAGTGAAATTCAATATATTCTGAGAACAGCAAAAAAGGCAAACAAAATAATTCATATTTTGTTAAAATTATGTTGTGTTATAAAAAGTATAATAATATATATTATAACTGTATTTTTTCTTCTCTTTCACAGATTCTAATTGTAAAGTACAACATTTTCAGAAATTTAAATGATAAGAAACAAGTAAAAAATTGTTAAGCATTTTTTGATATGTACTACTGTAAAGGTAAGATTAAGTAATGCAAACACTATCAATGCACTACTACATTCAGCTCTGCACTATATATATAAACCTCTAACTAACTACTATGTAAAGTAGTACCTATGCAATCAAGGAATCCTCCTGTCTATCCCATGCATTTCTTCAATTACCCAACCAGCACTATCTATGTATCCTATCAGTCTGCCAAAACCTAAGCACTTATACATCCCCAAGGTGAATTTCTTTATATACTATGCATGCAGACCTTTCACAAGCTACATACCAATAATACACTCTTCTAAATACCCAGTTAATACCTATGCAATGTTGGCATCCCTCTGTCTGTGCCATGTTTTTTCGCAATCCCCCATCCAGCACTACCTATGTATCATATCACTTTACCAATACTTAAGCACATCTAAATTCAACATAGACTGTCTTTGCAGGCAAGTGCCACAGAGTTTCATTGCTGAGAGGTGTAAAATGGGGCATGGGCTCGGACCACCTCTCTGCAATGAAGCTCGGTGGTGTTTACTAGAGGTACACAGTGGGCTAGTTGGACCCAGGGACTTTTAGGATTAAAGGGGACTTAATTCCTCAACTTAAAACGCACCACAGGTTGTGTTTGCACATGTCTCATCAGGCCCCATCCACTCACGTCACTCACCACTGTGTAAACACGCCCAAAAGCCTTTTTATGTTGGGAGATTAAGTCCCCTTGAATCCTGAGGGACTGTAGGGTCCAACTAGCCCACTAGGTATGTCCAGTAAGCGCCACAGAGCTGCATTGCAGAGAGATGTAAAAAAGGGCACAGTCTACACCACCTCTCTGCAACGCAGTGCAGTGGTGCTTACTGGAAGCATGTATTCTCTTTACAACAGTGAAATTATTTTATTAACTAGTCAAGTATCAAAGGAATGGTCTAAACAGAAAAACTAGTATAGCTACAATATTCTGTGAAGTATGTATGCAGACTTCTAATCAGCTACAAAGAAATGATACACTCTTTTAAATACTCAGTTAGTATTTAAGCAGTCTAGGAAACCTTCTGTCTGTCCCATGCACTTGTCCATTCACCCATTCAGCACATGTATGTATCCTATCACTTTGCCAATATCTAAGCATTTATAAATGTATCTTGCGCTCTCTTTGCAGTACTGAAATTATTCCAGTTATTACTTATTACTTAAGGATTGGCCAAGCCATTAACCCTAGTACAGGTCAATGTCTTTATATACTATGCATGCAGACCTGCAACAAGCTACATCGTATTATTATACTTTTCTAAATACCCAGTTAATACCTGTGCAGTGTTGGATTCCCTCTGTTATAGGATCCATGTGACCTGACAAAAAAAGACTTGATTGGTTCATAACATTTCCCATTGTAACCGTTGAAGGACCCCACCCATTTCAATCATTCTTGTTGGAGCATCTTTGGAGAGTCTCTGTGCTTCCGAGAACCCTTATTTCATCATTTTTGGGTGTTTTTTTTAACTAGGAATCCTTCTCTTTATTTCACGCACTTTTCCATTCACCCATCCTCCTCTATCTATTTGTTCTATTACTTTACCAATACCTAGCACTTTTGATTTCACTATACACTCTCTTTGTAATGCTGTAATTATTGTAGTTACTAGTTATGATCTTATGGAATGGCCTAGCTAATAACACAAGTACAACTATAATATTTTGTGCACTATCCAAGCAGACCTCTGAATAGCTAGATATTATTAATACACTCTTCTAAATACCCAGTTAGTACGTATATAGTGTAGGAATCTTCCAGTCTATCTTATGCACTTCTTTAATCACTTATCTACCAGTATCTACTTATCCTATCACTCCACCAATACGTAATCACCTTGTAAATACGACCTCTTCATACACAGCACTTTGCATTGAAAGGGCATTCCATATGTGTTGCTGTGGGCGTTCCCATGCAACACTCATAGAACAAGACACATCACCAGATTTATCAGAAATCGTAAATCTGGAGATGTGTGTGAATGCTGCACTATCCTCCAGTTGGTGTAGCAAGGCACAACAAGGAGAATTGTTTTAATTTCTCATTTTTTCCTCTTTCAATGTGTGCTGCATTGCACAGCATACATTGAAAGGAAAATGCCTTTACTGATTGTTTTTTGGGCAGGAAAGTGTCCCTTCCTGCACAAAAACAATCTCCCCACAACACAAGCCTGTGTCATTGCATCCTTGCATGTCTGCAGTTTATGCAGCAGTGCAGAGGGAAGGATAGAGTTGCAACATATTTATGTACATATGTCACATCCCTGTGCTTTGGAAGTACCACAGCACAGTGCAGCTAAAGAGCTAACAGTGTCACGCTGCAGCACTTCCTTATACTTCTGCACTTATACTTTCACCATACACTACTAATGCATTCTTTCAGTCAATTATGCTCTACACATATATTCAACCAAACTTTCACACATTATAATACAAATATAGTTCTTTCTTTAACCACAGGAGTTAGTTTTTTTCAAAACCATTTTTATTATGAGTTTGAGCAAATCTTGGTACAGCCCTCCACATTCAGGAGGAGACTGTCAACGACAATACGAAAAGATACAGCATTGACATAGCATTGAACCCAGTACTTTTAGAATGATATACCCCCAACTACCCCAACTACCCCAACCCACCCAATCCCAAGAACACCATCCAACCCCCCCCTTAGCTACCCACCCCTTATCCCACCCTAACCCAGTGCACGTGATCACAGTTCAGCAATATGAGATGGAAAACAAAGGTGGTGCTGGCCAGCAGCCTAGGGTACGGGATCCACATCCGGAGGCAGTGCATCATCAATGTCCATGGGGGGATCAAGGGTCAGGCCCCTGTAGTCCGCCCACCGTTTCCAAATTTTGTAATGTTTGCGGGGACACCCCCGGGCTTCGAAAACAGGCTGTTCCAGACCCATAAGGAAGTCCAGGCCCGCCTTCCAGGCACCGAGCGGAGGGGCACGCTCGCTCTTCCAGGCCTGTGCCAGATCCCTCTTCGCCACCACAAGCCCCAGCAACAACAAATGACGTTTGTAAATGTTGCCCCCAACATTCTCAAGGACATGAAGAAGGCCCAGCCTAGGGGTACGAGGCAGGTCCCACCCCAACACCTCCGACAGGCAGTCCCAAACCCCCGCCCAAAATCTAGACAGTCTCTCACAGGACCACACAGTATGGAAAAGCGTCCCCCTTTCAGCACCGCACCTCAGACACTCCGGAGCTGCTATAAGACCCGCCCGCCACAGGCGGTCCCTAGTGTAATAAGCCCGGTGAAGGTATTTGAATTGGATAAAGCGGAGGCGGATAGCTATAGCAGCACCACGGGGAGATTCAAGGGCCTCACGCCAGTCATCCTCATCCAGGGGACCAACATCATTGCTAAAGTCAGGGAGTTGCTCCAGGCCCACTAGGCTAGGGGTAAGAGCGTGGCGAAATTGGAGGTAGCGTAAGAACTGAGACCTGGGCATGCTAAATTCAGAACTAAGGTCCTGAAAGGACTTAAGTGTAGTGCCAGAGAGGACATGGCCGAGGGATGAGATACCGATCGCGTCCCAGCCACCGAACCCGGACAGGGACGCTAGCGCCGGAAGTAGGCCATTGGGCCACAGTGGAGTCTCGGCCGTCAGTCTACCCCACCAACCCATACGGTGCAGAGCCCGCCGCCAGACCGCGAAGACCACCTGGGTAACCTGCGGGAGCAGTCGCCTCCGCCTGGCCGAGTACAGCAGGGTGTGGAGGGAGGCGCCACCCATTAGAGAATGCTCCAGGGCATAGGCCGGATCACTACGGTCCCCATACCACCACTCGTTGAGCACAAGGAGATGGGAGGCCTGATAGTTAGACAAAATATCTGCGGTTGCCAAGCCACCGCAGTATGTAGAGAGAAAGCATGTGCGTAGTGCCACCCTGGATGCACCTCCGGCCCACAGAAATCGGCCCAGCACAGAGTCGACACTCCGGAACCACTGCGGGTCAATCTTATATGGATGATTCTGTAGTTGGTAGAGGAGACGAGGCAGGGCCACCATCTTAAAGATGGCCGACCTGCCGTAGATGTTAAGAGGCATATGCGTCCATGTCTTTATATCCATCTGGACCCGATCCCACACCGGCTGGACGTTCCGATCCCACGCCACCGCGGGCGAGGCAGAGAGGAAAACGCCCAGGTACTTCACGCCATCCACAGCCACCCGAAGGGATGCAGCCCAGGGACAGTCCACGCGTCACCCCCCAACACCCATAGGGTCGACTTGCGCGGGTTAAGGAAGAGCCCCGACGCCCGACCAAACTCTTGCATCAATTCCAGGACACGAGGGCCCGTACGCTGCAGGTCAGTCATGAAGAATAGCACATCATCGGCATACAGAGCTATGCGGTCCGAATGTTCCGCCCCCCACACGAAGCCTCGATAAAGCACATCACGGCGCACCCGGGCGGCCAACGGCTCCATGGCCAGCGCGAAAAGGTAGGGGGAGAGTGGACACCCCTGGCGAGTGCCCCTGGTCACCGGAAACCGAGCGGAAGTGGCCCCTGCGACACGCACCGAGGCAGTGACATCTGTATAAAGCAACTTGACATAGGAGACGAAGACCGGGCCTAGGTTCAGCAGCGGCAGGAGAGCAAAGAGGAAGGTCCAGCTAACCGAATCGAAGGCACTGTCGATATCAGCCAGCAAGAGCGCCGCCTGATCCTCCGAAGACCCAATTGCGTCAATCGCAGCCTGCGCCCGTCGAATGTTGTGCCTTGTTGCCCGGCGCGGCATAAAGCCCGCCTGATCCGGGTGGACGAGGGCCGTAATGTGTGGGAGCAGGCGGTTCGCGAGCGCCTTGGCCAGGAGCTTGGCTTCAAAGTTAATGAGGGATATGGGGCGATAAGATTCATGTCGATCAGGGGGCCTACCCGGCTTCTGGAATACCACAATTTCGGCATGGCGCCAATCCGGTGGAAGGCGGCCGTGCTCCCGCGCCTGTTCCAGCGCCCGCCTGTAATGTGGCCCGATCTGCAGATAGAATTTCTTATAGATTTCACTGGGGAATCCGCTCGGCCCCGGTGCTTTGCCCACCTTCAGTTGACCCAACGCGTCACCCAGCTCCTCAGCCGTTAGGGGAAGATCCAAGGCATTGCGTACCTCATCGGACACAGCGAGCGGGGGGACCGTCACGAGGTAGCCCGCGATGTCGTCGGGGGAGAGAGTCTCCCGGGCAGCATACTGGAGCCCATAATAGCGCGCAAAGCTCGTTGCAAGAGTTGCGGGGTCCATGATCGCCACCCCGGCATCGTCAACAAGGCCCGGTAGGGTGAGAGGCTGCAAAGTCTGTTGGCAAAGCCTGTGGAGCATAGAGCAAGACTTGTCGCCCCACTGGTACACTCTACTACGCGTGGCCAACCACGCCTGGCGAGCCTCATCCAATAGGACCGAGGAGTAAGACTGCTGTGCCTGTAGGAGCAGCCGCAGCGAAATATCATCGGCCACCTCCCTGTGACGAGCCTCTAGTTCCTCCACCCGCTCTGCAGCAGCGACAATACTTCCTTGCCGAGTCCGGCGTGCAGAGGCACACCAAGCGATATCTAGCCCCCTCAGGGTGGGCTTCATGGCCTCCCAGACAGTCACTGCGTCCATCTCCCCGGCAAGGTTGTCCTGCCAGTAGTGGGCAATCGCGCCACGGAGGTGCTGGGAGTAATCAGGGCGCTGCAGGTGCCACGTGGACATCCGCCATCTGAACGGCTGGCGTGCTCTGCGCAAGTCAATGTGGACCGCCACTGGGGAGTGATCAGAAAGCCCGCGAGGCCGGATCGCCGCCCCCTTCACCCTGTCAAGGAAGGCCCCCGGTACAAACACACAATCAAGGCGCGAGAGGGAGCCATGAACAGCCGAAACATACGTGTACTCTCGCCTCTCCGCATGTAGGTGCCGCCACACATCCACCCATCCAAGACCATCAATCATAGCCCCCAACCGCGTAGGGGAGGTCACGGCCGCCATCCCAGGCCTCCTCTGTCTGTCCAAGGCCACATCTACCACATCATTCCAGTCGCCACCAATCACAGCCAAGGAGTGGGGGAGCTCAGTCCATAGGGCAAACAGTCGTTCCGCCAAGGTCCACTGCAGGGGGGGGGGGGTGCATACACACTGCCAAACACCACAGGCTCCACGCCAATCTTCCCTTGAACAAAAGCAAAGCGGCCCTGAGGGTCGAGCCATTGACGCTCGTGAGTGTACGCCAGCCGTCTATGGATAAGAATGGCCACTCCCCTGGAGCCCCTAGTAAACCCAGCATGGAACACTTGATGAAAGCCAAATCGCTGCAAACTCAAGGCCTTAGTGCCCAGCATGTGTGTTTCCTGGAGAAGGAGTACATCCGCCCGGTCCCTCTTCGCCCAGCGAAGCACTGCCCCCCGCTTAATCTTGTCCAGGAGTCCCCGAACATTCCAGCTAAGAACATGCATGGAAGCGCTAGAAGACGCTATCTGCGGGACATCAACCATTGTCACAATGCACCCAACACCACAATCCCCGGCTCCCGGCCCAGGCCTCCAACACCATAGTTGCAAGAATCACAAAGACCACGTGCACCCCGCAAAACAGGACCCCAAAACCCACAGCCCCGGAAAAACAAACCCCCCCGACCAGCAACCCAACAACCCAAGACCCCCCTCTCCCACCCCAATACCTCAAGAAACAATGAAGTATCTGTCGCGGCATACGGTACTTCAGGCCCCAAACATAGCGCTGAAAGCTAGGCATGCCAAAGGATCCCAAACAGCCCCCCTACCACCAACCAAACACACTCCCAACACTACCCCCCAATCCCAACAGGAGGAGGCAGCCCTTGGAACATGCCCCAGACCCCCCCCCCAAGCATAGAGTACAATCAAAAGCAGTGCATGATAAAGAACATCAGTTCGCAAGAGTCCCAAGCATAAGCCAAAGGGGCAAAGTTATACTGCACCAAATCATGTCTGTACCGCCGACTGGCAGGCCGCCGTTGCAGTGACCGGCCATAGAAGAAAAGCTAGGAGCAAACAGGCAGCGGACAGAAATCAAGGCCCCTTGCCAGAATGATCGGTGTCAGGCTGCGTGTCCCCCAAGAGGGGGTCCCGGGACAAGGACCTCCGCCTCGAGCGAGACTTGCGATGTCGCTTCCCCTTGCTCGGCTGGTCGCTCCGTTCCTGAGAGGAGCTGCGTGAGGATCCGGAGTGCAGCCCCGGCTGGACATGTGGCCGGATCCTGACCGCCTCGTCAGTCCAGGTGAAGACGGCCTCCGGGGAATCGAAAAAGTGAGTCTTTAAGTTGAAGATCACACGGAGGCGAGCCGGGTAGAGCAGCGAGTATTGGATCTTCAGGCCTCGCAGCTTGGCCTTGGCCGCCAGGAAGGAATGTCTCTGCTGCTGGACCAGTTTGGTATAGTCCGGGAAGATCATAATTTTACAGTTATCATAAAGCAGAGTATCCTTGAGCCGGGCCTCCCGGAGAATGACGTCCCTATCATGGTAGTTGAGGATCCGGGCAATGATCGGGCGAGGCCGCTCCCCAGCCGGCGGCTTCTGCGTCAAGGCGCGGTGGGCGCGCTCCACCACGAAGCACCGTGACAGGGTGTCCGGAGGTAGCCAGCTCTCCAGCCACCGGGACAGGAAAACATCCATAGGCCCCTTCTCGCAGTCCTCCGGAAAGCCGACGAAACGCAGGTTGTTCCGCCGCGCCCGTCCTTCAGCGTCCTCCACCCGGAGCGCTAGGCCCCGCTGCGTTTGCTCCAAGTCGGCAACCCTCTTTTTCAGGGCGCCGACGTCGCCCTCCACCGTTGTGACCCTGGTTTCAGCTTCAGTAATGCGGGCGACTGCATTGCGAAGGTCCTGGCGCAGCAGCATCACATCGGCACCCACCGCACCGATCTTCGCATCCAGCATGTCCCGAGACTGCGTGATGGCCGTCAGCAGCGCTGCATTGTCCGGTCCAGCATTCTGGCCTCCTCCGGCCGCCCCGGCGCCACCTCCGGAGCCGGTGAGCTTGTCGATGGGCCCCGTCTTAGCAGCGGCGTTGCCTCCCCCGCCTCTAGTCATGGCGGCAGCAGAGGCGGTCCGGCGGTACGTACCCGCAACGGGGTCGCCTCGTGAAAATGGCCAACAAGTAGGATCCGGGCCGTCCACAGCACGCCAAGCCCCCCGGTTGCAGCTCGCCCCAGCCCTCCAAGACACAGGCCAGAACTCAGGGAAAGTCACTCTAGCACGGCACAGCAACCACCAGGCAGAGGCCCAGAGCGGGGCCGCCGTAGAGGCGCCTCCAATCCGTCCGCTCCAGTCAGCTCGGTAGGCCCCTAGTGCCAGTCAGGGTAGTTCGAGCAGGACGATCGCCGGATCTGTACAGCCGTCTCGGTGAGACCCTACTCCGCAGGACACAGCAGACGGGCACTTTGTCCCACGACTTCCGGTGACTCCGCTCCAGCCTCGCGGGTCCAGACGTAAGACGTCCAGCCGGCGTTCAGGGTTATCCGGCGGGCGGGACAGAAATCGAGGTCCCGGCTCGCCACGCGGCAAGCAGGCCCAACAGGCACGGTCTTCAACGGCCGCGTCAGCGGATGTCTGAAGCTCCAACGACCACACCACTGTGCTCCGCCGGACACCAGCAAGCGCCTGCACAGTAAGAGACGAGGGAAGAAGGTCTAGGGCAAGGATAAATTAGCGGATAAGGATCGGGCCGGCAGGAGCTCTACATCGCCCTCGAAGCCACGCCCCCCCACAGGAGTTAGTTTTGATAAGAAATTTTTTTCATATATATTTTTTTTCTGAACAATTTTGTATTTTTTTGGGTGTTTAAAAAAAATAAGAAAGAAAAAAACTGGAAACTTCAGGAATTATTTTGCATTCCAAAAAAAACAAAGCAAATAAAAAACTAGCAACGATGGTTCCGTTGCGCAGCACATACTGCTTCTACAGACTGCTCTCCAAAACAAATCAGTTTCTTGCACTTCACGCAGGGCTGCTCTAGGAAAGCAAACTCAGGTCGAATGTCTGATACAGATGTAGCAGTTGATATCCCAGAAGTACTTGGAACTGCAGCTGGAGGGGTCATTCCGCTCGTCTACACTCCTCCCGAGCCAGATTCACTGGATGTATGGTCTTCAGATGTTTATACATCGACGCAGCACCGCACGGATACTTCTTCTCACTACTGCCTCTAGATAATACTCGCGCACAAATCCGGCAGGTGACCTTAGTGGCATTCACCTTCTTCTGTCCTGGTGGAAAGGTGAAGAATTTCCACACCACTGATTTTGGCCTTTTAGGACGTGGAGCCTCCGGCAAAAATTTTCTTCTGAAGAATGTTCCTCCTCCTCCTGTTGCTGCTGTCCTGAAGCCATGTTCTTCTTCTTTTTTTTTTGAAACACTAACAAAAACAAATGGTGAAATAAGGGTTCTTCAAAGCACAGAGATGACTCTCCAAAGATGCTCCAAGAAGAATGATTGAAATGGGTGGAGTCCTTTAATAGTTACAATAGGAATTGTTATGAACCAATCAAATCTTTTTTTTTCAGGTCACATGGGATCCGTGGACCGTGCGCACACGCAGCACGCACCCTACGCGACTACGCGAAAGTACATTTAAAAGTAATAAGTTTATTACAAGTAAAAATATATTATTTTTATGAATACCTTAGATAATCTCTTGCCCTAATATGTATATTAAAGACATATATATATAATTTTAGACATAAACAAATTTCGCAGGAGTCGCGCACCTACCGCAGCCAAAACGTATACGGCGTCGCGCGGAACCCATCACCGCGCAAGCGTCACGTACAGTAATGCGCATGTGTCGTGAATGCTCGGGAGTTGGAGTCACGGTCGGTCGCATAGCAATTGCGCACATCTCTGAAAATACGCACCCGTCGCACACAGTACGCGGATCCTTCAGAATATTTTTAAAATGGCAGCTAGAATCCGCGCACCGATCGTGATGGGTACGGGACTCCCAAAAAAAAATTGGACAAAAAAATAATAAAGAAAAGAATATAAATATATTAAAAGAATAAAAGAAAAGAAAAAATTAAACAATATTTCAGTTTCAAATTCGACATTGACACCCCAGCACAGATCTCACTCAGTTATGCAGTCATCCTACTCACTTATGCAAGCAATCAATCACACTTACATTTACTCAGCTACACACTTATACAAACATCACTTTATTTATTCATTCAGATAGTAACTCATACTTAGTGTATTATAAAATCACTATTACAAGTATACAGTCATCCATACAGTCACTAACATAATCATTGAATCTGATGTATAGTTATTTATATACAACTGTCACATACACTGCCTTTTGCTTTTCTACTTCATTAGACATGTACCACAGAGAGATATATTTGCTCATCAACACACTCCTAAACATACTCACTCACCCAAACAACTGTTTCCACATGCACTCTTAACCTCATATACCTAGTGAATCAACTATTCACACATCTTTGCAGTCACACACCTCCCACCCAACCACACACACATTCACTCTTTTATACAAATACTCAGCCAACTAATCAATAACTAATATAAACGTTCATGTAGCTAGTGACAAACGGATTCAGCAGTTTACAAAACAACAGAGTGATACAGACATTCACACAGTTTAGTCACTAATGCATGTATTTAGTGAGACACTTTTAATTAGTCACTTAAACAGTCAATCACACAGCTACTTAATCCTCCATCCATACAATTATACATCCACTCATTCTTCAATGCAGATTGCTATATATATATAATACATATTTAAATATCAAACCAAACCACATTCACTGGATGATTTAATCAGTGATGTAATCAGTGATGTCATTTGAGATGTCATCAGTGATGTCATCAGTGATATCACTGACCATGTCATGAATGATGTAATATGTCACATCATCAGCAGTGATTTGCAGGTGTGCAAGTTATAGTTAGCAGAACTAACTATAACGGAGGAATTTCAATGGTTTCGTATGAGTTAAATGTCCAGCTAACTATAACAGCCCTGAAACCTATGTTTTTTTCTGTGAATTTGTAAGGTTTTTTAAATGCTAATTCCTAACTATAACGTGTCTGAAACCTATGGTTTTTTTCAGTGAATATATATACATATATATGTATATATAATATATGTATATATGTATATATATATAGATATCAAACTCACTTCGTCCGACGCCAACACGTCTCAGCCCCAATCTCCGGACTTTTACAAGGACGAACAAGCCAAACCCAGGTATGGTGCAAAAATCAGTGCTTTATTCCATAAAAAAGAATAACACCCAGCAAGTCTGCATGACGCGTTTCGCCTCTAGCCAGAGGCTTGATCACATGATATGCTGCTGCAAGTGAAGAGGGTACTTATAGAGCTAAAACAGAGGGTGGCGTTTCCGATGTGTTCAGCCCAGGCTTTTAACCCTTTGTTTACATGTGACCTGTGGTGGCAAATTCATCTGTTGAACTGCCATAATTCAGTAAAAATATAACAGTGTTAACAACCACCAGAGCAAAACTGTGCAAATTGCGCAATATGTAAATTAAATTAAATATACAACATGCAATATAATACAATATCATATACTGGAGGAATTTTCTTGTAAAAAATTATTATATATATTAAATGACACAGTGTCTTAATTAGTAAAAAACCTCCAACTGGCTACAAGGCCTAGCAGCAAATGTTTTGTGCAAACTAAGCAATATAGATAAAGTTCATTTAAAACCTCATTATTTTTAGGTAAAATATCCCTTCATCCAAGTAGTACAGTTAAAAACTTAATTTGTTACAATAAAAGACACAGTGTCTATTACATTTCATTTAAATCTACAATCAAATAGAAAATCCTTAATCCATACAGCACAGTTAAAACAAAGATCACATGAGAAGGGTGTAAAACTCACATCTTTTTGGCCCCCAGGGACCCTCAGGATTGAAGAGGAATTAATTCAGGGCGTGTTTGCAGACATGTCCTCTCAGCCCCGCCCCCTTCCTTCACCATTGTACAAACGCACCCCCTGGCGAGTTGTAAGTTGGGGAATCAATTCCCTTTCACTACTGAGGATCCCTGAAAGCCAACTAGCCCACCAGGTACCTCCAGTATGCGTCAGGGAGCTGCATGGCAGAAAGGTGTTCAGAGGGAATGACCCTTTTTACACCTCTCTGCAATGCAGCTCTGTGGTGCTTACTGGAAGTGCCTAGTGTGCTAGCTTGACCCTAGGGACCCTCAGGATTCAAGGGGGCTTAATCTCCCAACTTAAAACAGCCACAGGGCGCGTTTACACAGTGGTGAAGGGAGTGGACGGGCCTGAGGTGACGTGTGCAAACACGCCCTGTGGCGCATTTTAAGTTGGGGAAATAATTCCCCCCACAATACTGAGGGACCCTGGGGGCAAACTAGCCCACCAGGTGCTTCCAGTAAGCGCCACTGCGCTGCGTTGCAGAGAGGTGGTGCAGGCCGTGTCCCTTTTTACACCTCTCTGCAATGGCACTTACTGGAGGTACCTAGTGGGCTAATTTGACCCTAGGGACCCTCAGGATTCAAGGGGACTTAATCTCCCAACTTAAAACGGCCACAGGGCGTGTTTACACAGTGGGGAAGGGAGGGGACGGGGCTTGAGGTGACGTGTGTAAACACGCCCTAAGGTGCGTTTTAGGTTGGGGAAATAATTCCCCTTCAATCCTGAGGGCCCCTGGGGGCTAACTAGCCCACCAGGTGCTTCCAGTAAGTGCCACTGCGCTGCACTGCATTGCGGAGAGGTGGTCCAGGCCGTGCCACTTTTTACACTTCTCTGCAACGCAGGTCTGTGGCGCTTACTGGACTTAATCTCCCAACTTAAAATGGCCACAGGGCGTGTTTACACAGTGGTGAAGGGAGGGGCTGGCACCTGAGGTGATGTGTGCAAACACGCCCTGTGGCGTGTTTTAAGTAGGGGAAATAATTCCCCTTCAATCTTAAGGGCTCCTGGGGGCCAACTAGCCCACCAGGTGCTTCCAGTAAGCACCACTGAGATGCGTTGCAGAGTGGTGGTCTAGGCCGTGCCTCTTTCTACACCTCTCTGCAACGCAGCTCTGAGGCGCTTACTGGAGGTACCTAGTGGGCTAGTTGGAACCTAGGGACCCTCAGGATTCAAGGGGACATAATCTCCAAACTTAAAATGGCCACAGGGCACGTTTACACAGTGGTGAAGGGAGGGGACAGGGCCTGATGTGACGTGTGCGAACACGCCCTGTGGCTCGTTTTAAGTTGGGGAAATAATTCCCCTTCAATCCTGAGGACCAACTAGCCCACCAGGTGCTTCCAATAAGCGCCACTGCGCTGCGTTGCAGAGAGGTGGTCTAGGCCGTGCCCCTTTTTACACCTTTCTGCAATGCAGCTCTTTGGCGCTTACTGGAGTTACCTAGTGGGCTAGTTGGACCCCAGGGACCCTCAGGATTCAAGGGGACTTCATCCCCCAATTTAAAATGCCTGCAGGGCGTGTTTGCACACATGTCACCTCAGGCTCCCCCCTCCCTTCACCAGTGTGCAAACGCACCCCGTGGCGCGTTTAAGAGGTAGTTTTAATCCCCCTGCCCTATTATGTACTAGGGGCTTACAGAGGAGGTCATGCTAATCACAGGGTTACCCCAACGCATAGTGTTCCCTACTGTATGTAGGTGTTTTCACTGTATTCTAAGTGTCTTTTAGCATACCACTGGCTCTAAGACTGGTTAGTCAGAGTCAGTTACCACCAGTACTTGTCTAAAAAGTTGAGGGTACAGGATGATTTTGCAACAAGGCCTCTTTCTGCTCCTCTGTTTGTTCTTTCTGCACGTCTTCCTTCTTCCTGCACTTTTCTTCGTCTTTGAGGACTTCTTTCTGCATTTATTTTTCTTCTTTTCTCTGCGTTTTTTCTTCTTTATTCACATGTCCTATCTCTGTAGGAACAGTTAGACACTAGTATTTAAAAAACCTTAGAAGTTCACTAAAAAGACTTAGGTTTCAGGCATGTTACAGTTAGAAATTAGCATTTAAAAAACCTTTGAAATTCTCTGAATAAACCATAGGTTTCAGGGGCATTATAGTTAGGAATTAACATTTAAAAAACCTTCAAAATTCACTGAAGAAACCATAGGTTTCTGGGGCGTTATAGTTAGCTTGACATTTCACTCGTAAAATACCATAGAAATTCCCGTTACAGTTAGTTCAGCTAACTATAACTCGCACGCCCGCAATGCACTGCTGATGATATCACATATTACATCACTCATGACATGTTCAGTGACATCACTCATGACATCACTGATGACATCATCCTTGTGATAGAGAGGCAGACCTCGTCTCACTCTAATATAACCTTTGATACACACATTCAAAAATAGAAACTAAAATTTTCAAAACAATGGACATACCAATAACAGTTACAACAATCTATTCAGTAATTCCAAGATCTACATACACATGCACTCATTCACCAACAGTCCTATACACTGTCACTCATACATGTACCTACTCATCATATGTACTCATACACCTATACACCCTGTTACACACCGTCAATCATCCAGAGAGTTACTCACACACATATTCACTCATGCTAATAAAGAATCAAACATCTATTTACTTGCATATACAGTTAAACACACACCACCACACTTACTTCTACATAAACTTACACATACTTACTCTTTTAAACAATCACTAATAGAAACACATACTTTTTCATACAGGAACTCTTCCAATCTCTCCCTCTCACATATACTCACTTATGTACACCAATACTCACTTATATTAGTTTAAAATATATGTAGTTATTTATAAAGACACTATTATGACAGTAATTCACTCACTAACACACCCATACACACACTCACCCAACCATACAGTCCTGCACACATACTGTCTTTAACATATACAAACAGTGACACACTCATTCATGCATCTATGCACTAAGTAATACCCCCCACTGAACCACACAGACACTCAGGCACTCATACTGATACTCGAAAAACCAAGTAATGACCCATATAGACACTCATGTAGCTACTCACCAACCCATGCAGTCACTCATACACAAAGTGAGAGACTGATACAGATATTTACATATTTAAACATTACTCACTAACTATGTATTCACTAACATACACTTAATCAGTCCGTTATACAATCAATTTTACAAAAATAAAATCATCCATTTAGACACTTATATACCCATTTATTCTTCCATCGACCTTGAAGTATACATATATAAAACATATTTAATTTTCATAAAAACACACATTCACTAGATGATGTCATCAGTGATGTCATTTGAGATGTCATCAGTGATGTCATGAGTGATTTTCTTTGCAACTATTTGGGACCCAATCAAGACAACTGGCTACCAGCTTTCAGCTGGGGCCTGAGGGTCCTTTTAGTTCTCTCTGAGCACGTGCACTCTATTTTTCCTACTATACTAACAGCCTCCTCTGATGCTAGCAATTCTATAATTCCTCTGAATCTTTACCTTAGCATCTGGTTCCTGTAACTATTGACACTCTTACGTTGATTGATATATGTATCTACAAGGGGTATGAGAGTGTTCTTTCGACCCTTTCTCTCCTGTTGTTTAAATTGATATCACTAACCATGTCATGAGTGATATAATATGTGACGTCATCAGCAGTGCACTGCGGGTGCGCGAGTTATTGTTATCTGAACTAACTATAATGGGGGATTTCTATGGTTTTGTATGAGTGAAATGTTCAGCTAACTATAACGCCCCTGAAACCTATGTTTTTTTCATTGAATATATATGTATCTAACAGCCAATTTCCACCTTGCCCAGAAATAATCCAGCACTCCGAGGGGATTAGTTATCTCCAATATTTATTGAGCAATGGCAACCACGCGTTCCGGCTCTCAGCATATGGTTCTCAAGTTTAGGTGGAAAGCAGCTCCAGATAAAGCACTCTCAACACCAGCAACACTCTAGATCTGCTCACCTCAAAGTCTGCTTTTCGATCAAAGTCTTTAAGCATAGGATTTGCACAGTGCCATCCACGCCTAGATAGAAAGGGACAAACTATTTTGCCATTTCTGCAGCAAAGTCTTTAAGCATAGGATTAGCGCAGTGCTATCCATGCCGAGCTATAAAATGGCCAAAGCCTTTTACTACTCCAGGCACAGTATTACAGCTTTGGATTAGTAAAATACCATCCTGCCAACCTGTAATTAATAAAAGCATCCCCTGAAACGTGTTTCGCTCTCATTAGAGATCATCAGAGAGGTATAGCTTTGTTCAGACACAAGGGAACACCCAGTATAAGTCAAAACAATACATTTTCAGGGGTAGAGTGACGCATAAATTATGCAATAAAAGAAGCAGAGAACTCTGGGTAGTTCTCAAGTTTAGGTGGAAAGCAGGGTCAGATTGGGATCACAATTTGTCCTGTCCGGTCTTTAAAAAAGTGGCCCGCGTTCCCAGATCATACCCTTTCATTAAACACTAATTGATCAGTCTCATTGGGCACATGTTTATCGGAATGTTTGGTAATTTTAACATTTTATAGCTTAAAGAGCCAGTAAAGTGGGTAAAAACCAAAATCAATTAATTTTGGCCTGGTGGGCAAGGTGAAATATAATGGTGCAAGGGGGACAACACCTGATCTGATGGGTATTTTAATATCCTGGCCTGTAAGAAAATGACAATCACCCGAATACTTTATTTTTCCCCTAATCAGTATGTATTTTAAACAGTAAATGTATGGTAAATGCACTTTATATTGCTTTCTAAAGTTGCCTTAATGACGCGTGACTGATTGTCAAATAAACAAAGGCAGAAAAGTCATCTTAAAAAGAAATAAGGTTTTCATTACATATAAAGATTTGTCTTTAATTATCATTCTCTAGCAGCGTTTGCAGCAGTTTAAAACATGAACAACGGCTGGGTATATTTTAAATGTCTTTTGTAGTTTTATATAGTGTGAACTGGTCCCACAGGCATTGGATCTACTTAAAAGAGCACCAGTTGCGTTAGAGGAGATCAAATTCATTTTTATTTTTCAGCCTCAGGGCATTAAATTATTTGCCCAGGATCACCGGATTATGAGCTAATGCCGGGATTTCAACATAGTTCCTGAGTTCCAAAGTTGGCATCTCTGGTCAAGGTAGCCTCACAGATAGGCCTATGCACACACACTGGTACCCCCCAACACCTTATACTCAGTGCAGCAAGACACTGGGGCTAAAATGACAACACCTGGCCTCCAGCAAAGCCCCTGAATACTCTCCCTCCCAGTCCACCAACACCTGAGTATGATGTGATGGCCCAGTGTGGGAAGGGGGGAAAGACAGTGCTTTTGGGCTGGGTTGAAACCAAGGGGGTGAGGATGGAATTACCCTACAGCCAGAGCAACAACTGGCCCCCAGGCAGGCCGCTTCCCACACACCCCCTCCTCAGCCTACTATATCCTCAGGGCTATGGCCTGGCAGAGGTGGAAGGAAGAAAAGAACAAAGCTTCCGGGCCGCCCTCGGAGGTGGGGGGCAATGGGGGCTGAGGTAAAGATGGGCCTTCGGCTGTTATCACCTGACACTGAACCCCCCATAGTGAGGATGCTTTACTCATTCTGTCCCGTCTCTGTTTGACAGCGGGACAGAGGAGAAGGAACACTGCTTTGTCTGTGCAGCCTCCCCAGGGGCTAAGCTGAGGTCTTCCCTGGAAAGTCTAGTGACGCAAGTCCCTGCCCTGGTTGTCAGCCTGCCTTACAATAGAGCGGCCTGGCTGGGGGGCTGGCAAAGATAGCAAGGCTCTGCGGGCCGGGTGACACAGGGCTTAAAGAAAACGGCCCGCAGGTAACACTTAGGTGCTGGCCCATCGGCCAACACCCGACTGCCTGCCTTCCCAAACCGACCCTGGTGGAAAGCAACTTCTGTTAAAGCACTCTCAACACCAGCGACACTCTAAATTTGCACACCTCAAATGTCTGCTTTTCTATCAAAGTCTTAAAGCATAGGATTAGCACAGCACCATCCACACAGAGATAGAAAGGGACAAAGTCTTTTGACATTTCTGCAGCATAGTCTTTAAGCATAGGATTAGCGCAGTTCTATCCATGTCGAGCTGTAAAATGGCTGAGGTCTTCGGAGGCCATGCCCCCTTTCTTCGCCACTCTGCAAATGTGCTTCCTGGTGCACTGCTGGTTGGGGATGAAGTCCTTTTGGATGCTGAAGGTTCTTGGGAGCCCAGAAACCCTCCTGTTACCGCCAGTAAGTCCGACACAGCAGGATTCCTGAAAGCTGGTCAGATACCCCACCCCTTTCTCAATCACTCTGCAAACGTGACTATTAGTTAAAAAACCAGAAATTGACATAAAAAAATCAAAGATCACATGGACGTTACAGTTAGGAAATATAATTTGAAAACCCTTACTAATTTGCTTAAAACACCAAACGTTACAGGGTCGTTATAGTTAGGAAATAGAATTAAAGAAGCATTGGTAAATGCATTAGGTTTTGCTTATGTTATTTAAAAAAACTGTTTTTTGTTGTAGCTTGCCGAGTAGTTATAGAATATATGTTTCAGAGAGTCTGTTAAAGTGTTATGACTTGTTTATGTCTGAAAAGAAAATATATTGTGCTGTTACTAGTGGTATAGTGTGGGTAAGTAATAGCAGGATTTTGAGAAATGAAAGAGGGGAATAATAGAATTCATAGATGTAATAGCAATATTATGTGTTTGAAGGAGTTCTGACAACTTTTGGGCCTGGTGCCACTGCAGCACCATTCAAATGATGCCCAGAGAGCCTGCAAGATAACTGCATTTGTGACTGGCTGTTTAGAAGTAAAACATAGCAATATTTGGTGTTTAAAGGAGTTATGACAACTTTTTGCCCCTGTGCTACGGCACCTGCTGCACCATTCAAATCATGATCCTATTGCTTGTAAGGTAACTGCACTTCTGACTGCCAGTTTAGTTGTAAAATATTGCAATATTTGGGGCCAGATGTACGACCCTTCCATTGTGCGACTCGCAAATTGCATCGTATTGCGACTCACAATTTAAGACTCGCAAAATGGAATTTACAACAGTGTCTCAGATACTGTTTGTGATTCCGAATGGGGTCTCAAATTGCCTGCCTCATTAACATTCATGAAGCAAGTGCAATTTGCGGCCCGGTAGGGAATAGCTAGCACTCCTGGGGATGGTGGCCTGCTGGGGTCAGCAGACCACTATGTCCCGGAGACCACTGCCTGCTCTTAAAAAATATTTTCGCTGCCAGTCACAAAGGGGAAGGGGTCCCCTGGCAACGGCTTTCCATTTGCGTGTGGTTTACCACCTATTTGGAATGGGTGGTAAACTGCAAGTGTTTTGCGGCCGCAAAAACAATTGTGCATTTAAGTGCAACTTGCTATTAGGAAAGCATGCCCCTTCCTAATAGCGAGTTGCAAACCCTATTTTGCGAGTCGGTAAAAGTTTTCTGACTCGCAAAATAGGATATGTAGATAGGGCAGACCTATTTGCGGTCGCAAATGGGCCTAATTTCTCGTTTAAGAATGCAAAAAACTATCATACATCAGGCCTTAGGTGTTTAGAGGGGTTCCTAGAGCTTTGGGCCCCGGTGTCACTGCACCTGCTGCACCATTGACATCATGACCCTGTTGTCTGCAAGGTAACTGCACTTGTGACTGCCTCTTTAGTTTTACATTTTAGTAATAATCTGGGTTTAATGGGGTCCCTGGAGCTTTTGCCCACGGTGCCACTGCACCTACTGCACTATTCAAATCAAGTCCCTTTGAAATGCAAGGTAACTGGAATTGTAACTGCCTGTTTAGTAGTCAAATATAGCAATATTATGTGCTTAGAGGAGTTCTGACAACTTTTGGGTCTCGTGCTACTGCACCTGGTACACCATTCAAATCATTACACTGTTGTCTGCAAAGTAACTGCACTTGTGGCTGCCTGTTTAGTTGTAAAATATAGCAGAGCTCTTGTATATTAACTTTATTGTTAACCTACAACGTTTATTACAACAGTTAGAAGTTGCTCATAATGACCAAATTGGTTAAGTTGAAAAAAGTAATCCGATAATGCCTGCAAAGTGCAAAGAAAGGTACTGAAGCATGAATAGGAAATGCCACAAACGTTCTAAGGCTAAAGCATCTACTTTATACAAGTAAGTAACAAAAAACAAGCATTCCAGCATACTGTTTGAAGCTGTCTGCCTTTTCTATGGGAAGAGATCTTACCTTGACAGTGAATGGGGCTTAAATAATGTAAACAGCTTTAGTAGAAGTATTGTAAATGTGTGCAGCCAGGAGAAGTTAACAAAAAAAATAGTTCCACACAAAAGTGAATTAACACAGTAATTTGGTTATGGGAATTGATAGCAGTCCCCTTTTAAAATATATTAAATAAGAGAGATTTACAAGGTGAAACCTAAAAAAACCTTAGAAATTTACTGAAAAATCGGTGATGTCACTGACCATGTCATGAGTGATGTAATATGTGAGATCATAGCAGTGTATTCGAGGTGCGCAAGTTATGGTTAGATCAGGTAACTATAACTGCTGAATTTCATTGGTTTTGTATGAGTAAAACCTGAGCCCAACTATAAACGTCCCTGTTTTTTCAGTGGAAAATGATAGGTGAAGGCCAGGACATGGAAAGGAGTGATGAGGTAATGTTTTAGTTATTTACCAGAGTTCACCATTACTTGGATGCTTCTTTCCTTGTCCCAGCCCCAGTGGCGTAGTGGGGGGGGATGCGCCCTGGGCGGCACGAGTTTTGGGGGCGTTGGCATGCCCCGTGCTCTTAGTTGGGGCATCACAGGGCTGTGAACGCAGGACTTGCCAGCATCTCCCGGTCTTACTTGCAGCTGTTGCAGGGCAGCAAACGCAGGGCTCGCCAGCCCCTCCCGCTCTTACTTGCAGCTGTCCTGTGGCAGTAAACGCAGGGCTCGCCAGCACCTCCCCTCCTCCGATTTTACATGCAGCTGTCGCAGGAAGACAAATGCAGGAACCGCCACCAGCAGCAAATGGTCTTGCTACACCACTGCCCAGCCCTGAGTTCCTGCCCTCTTCCTTGGGGAGCAAATTTCCTTTGATCTCTGTGATCTTCGATAACAATGCATGGAATAGGTGGCTATAGTTGTCCTTGATGGTCACTGTCATTGAGTAGAAGCAGCTTGTGAGATTTTAGAAAGCCGGACGCCTTTTTTTACGAGGACGCTTTGTCTTATGATAAACAGTTAATTGAATGACTTAATGTGCTACACAGTGCCTATCTCACACCAGCACTGCTGAAGCGCTTTTACCCGTCATCCCACTTCGAATGCCCCTGCTGCCACACTCCGGACGCCCCATTTATCCACATGTTTTGGTCATGCCCCGTGATACAACCCCTTTGGTTGACAGTGCACCTCACACTACAGGCAGTCACAGGCCTAACAGATTTTCACATGGGAGGCATGCGCCCTTGGCATCTCTAAGCGTAATAAGAGAAAGAAAGTAGAGACCACATTCGCCCTGCTAGCGGTCCTACTAGCGAAGCGCAGTGTGGCGATGTACTGGCGCGCAGCAGAAGGTCCTCCAATAGCGGCATGGTGGGGGGCGATGAAGAAATGGGCCGCGGCTGAAGAAGACCACATCCGACAGGAGGAGGCACGAGGCATAGGACGGCGTCCCATTTCACTAGAATGGGCGATGCTCCTGCACGACTTTAAACAAACACAAGCTAGTGGCGCAGCGACCCCGCTAGGTACCCAGGTGGCATCTGCCTCGAGCGCATCCTAACCCACCCACCCACGCACGCACTCCTTCCCTTTTTTTTTTTTTTAAATATTTTTATTGAAGAATTTTCCCCCCTTTTTTCCCCTTAAAACATGAGCAGGGCACAATAGATTTCATAATAGTAGAGCACACATTCGTATATACAACAGGAATATAAAGGTATCGAGTAACAAATCAAACATAATTGTTCCAAGATAAACAAAATAAACAATAGAGACAATAAATTCAATACAATATATTCTCCCTTTCCCCCCCCAATGGTCGATGATCAATGATCAGACCCTTGCTTCCACCGAATGAGAGGCTCCCATATTTGCATACCAAGTTTCTTACCCTTTTTCCCCCTCCTAGCATATATAGCAGATTCCAGTTTTTGTATTGCTAATACCTTGCCCAACCATTGATGATATGTGGGAGGGATAGGATCGAGCCATGTCGAGGCCACTAGCAATCTAAAAATAGCCATTACAACAAATAAAAAGTTTTCATTATTCACATGTCCCTCAGTACTAACTCCTAGTAACATTACAGCTGGATTTAATTCTATTGTAGTTGATAATACATTCTGAAGAAAATTCCCAATGTCCTGTTTTACTCCATCTAATTGTGGACAAAGTGAAAAGATATGTATCAAATCCGCCTCCGCACTACCACACCTAAAACAAGTAGTTCCCGATAGACCCCCCCATTGAGCAATTTTCCCAGGTGTATAATACAGATGATATAAAATCTTGTAAAATCTTGTAATGTTGAACCTGTAGAGATGATGAGCACAACAATTTCCTTCCCATTTCTAATGACTCCGAAAAGATATCCCTAGTTATATCCAAATATGCAGACCACTTATTTATCCATTTCTCCAAATCATCTTTCTTTAGTGTTGTCATTTCCAAATAAAATCTCTTTATGGTACAGTCGGAGCCATCTTCTATAAGGTCCATCAATACAGTTCTGTCAAAGCCCAGGGGCCCCCCTTTTTTA
The DNA here is from genome assembly GCF_964263255.1 of Lissotriton vulgaris. Taxonomy (NCBI): domain Eukaryota; kingdom Metazoa; phylum Chordata; class Amphibia; order Caudata; family Salamandridae; genus Lissotriton; species Lissotriton vulgaris. The sequence continues at coordinate 2,121,795,272 of NC_141687.1, read as the reverse complement.
TTTAATATACAGCTTCTTATTTGGAGATATTTAAAAAACTGCTTTGTATTTAGAGTATATCTATTCTGTAATTCTGCAAATTGTAATATACCATGTGTTCCCTGGATATCTCCGATCTTTCTTATCCCCCGCCTCTCCCACTCTTGAAATAACAGCTCCTGAAAAAAACGTACTAGGCAGAGAAGGGTTATTTTTAAACCTGGTATAAGCATTGTATTTCCCAATTCCTATCTTTTTCGATATTCCTTTCCATATGTTATAGGCAGCTATTATAGTCTTGAACCGTGTTCGTTTGTAATAGCTTTCCTCAGTAAATCTCAAAAAAACATTTTCCACATTTTTGCCCAAAACCAAACCATATATAACAAGTGAACCAATATTATCCCATTCATCCACCTCAGCCCCCCCAACCAATCCCAACATATTTTGGAATGCAGCAGCCCAATAATACATTTTTAGATCCAGTAGAGACCAACCCCCTCGCTCCCGCGGGAGTGACATGTATCTTAATGCCCTGCGTGTCTTTCCTCTAGCCCATATAAACCGGTTAATCATTTGCTCACATATTTTGAACCACTTGTTATCAAATAGAAGTGGTACTGCCCTAAAAATATACAAAAAGTTTGGCAGCACCATCATTTTGATGATGTTAACTCGACTACTAATGATAGATGTAAATTCTCGTACCGATCCAGGTCTTTCTTTGTTTTATTTATTATTGGGACAATATTTTTTTTCCACCAAATTATTTATGTCTGCTGAAATATTTATTCCAAGATAAACCCCTGCCTGGACCACTCGGTTATCGTCACATATGGTCGCCGAATTTTTAATAATCTGGGTCTTTGAAGCATTTAGGGCATACCCCGATACCTGTCCAAATCTACGAGCCTCTTCTTCTATTAATAGAGTTGCCTCAGTGGGGTTTGGTGTTATCACTGCCACGTCATCAGCGTAGGCGAGTATCTTACAGGGTCCCAGCAATGTAGGTAACGGAGTTATCTCTGGACATAGATCTAACTTACGGATCAATGGGTCCATATACATGGCGAACAATAAAGGGGAACATGGGCACCCCTGCCGTGTGCCCCTTTTAATCATAAATTGTCCCGTGATGCCCCCATTGACTCTTAAAGCTGCAACCGGTTCCTTGTACAGGGTCTGCAACGCTTTTACAAACCCACCCTTAAATCCAGCTCTTACTAAAGTATGCCACAGATAGTCCCAGGAGACCCGATCGAATGCTTTTTCGGCATCCAGCAACATTACTGCCATCGGGTCTCCTGTGACCTCGGCGGCATCGAACAATGTTATAACTTTCCGGGTGTGATGGGTTGTCCCTCTTCCGGGAATAAAACCGTGTTGATTACAGCTAACTAAGTCACTTATCACTCCAGCAAATCTCGTTGCCAGGGCTTTCGAATATATTTTAGTGTCATTATTCATTAATGTAATCGGACGATATGACCCAGGTTCAGTAGGCGGCTTTCCTTTTTTTTTTAATTAAAACGATATCAGCACCCCCCCAAGACTTTGGGATAGACTCACCCAGCTGAGCAGCTTGGATCGTTTTACTTAGCTCTTGACCCAGCATACCCCAAAAAGTTTTATAAAACTCTAAAGGTAGGGGGCGTGGCTTGGACGGCAATGTGGACGGTCGTCTAGGTCCGTCAGCTCCGCATCCCTGAGGGGAAACTAACACGCCAAACGAACCAAAATCCAACAACAAGCAGAGATCTAAACAGGGGAAACACCCAGGAAGACGGGGAAGCCGACCAGAAGCAGAGAAACGGGAACAGCACCAGGAGATCAGCTCTGGAACTCTGCCAAGAGCCAAAACAACAAGAACCCAATATGGCGCCCGGTGCTTACCGCTACAAGATCTGACCGGCGATCTGCACAACTGAGCAGCTTTTCAGCCAGCAGAGAGAAGGGAGGAAAAAAGGAAAAGAACAGCACCAACAAAAAGAAGCAGAAACGAGGTGATACAGCAATCGCAGCGAGGCCAAGATTACTCACCTGAGAGGCGCCACTGCAGACAACCCCACCGCCGTTAATGAAGGCGGATACACAAGGCAGGCGAAACGAGGTGAGCCGGCCGGACCCCCGCCGAGCGGTGCGAGGCGATTCAAAGCCGGGTCAGGGAGATCGGCACCGGAAGCGACGGTGCGGTGAGGCGCCATTACCGGAAGTCTTCTCCGACTGCGGGCGGAAGCTCCGGACCAGAAGCGGATGTGCGTCAGGATTCAGCGCCGGAAGGTCCTGATCGAGGGGAGATACTACTGATCGGGATCGGTGAGTCGAGCGCCAGCCCTAGCCACAGCGAGGAGAGGAGGAGAAGAGTGTGAACGGTGTCTGACCGAGAGGCGCAGGTGGCGAAGCGGCAGAGCAGCGAGGCGAAGCAGAGCAGGGGCGTGCAACAACGAAGAGGGAGAGCAGAACGCAAAAAAAAAAAACACAGGGCACAGCGCAAAGACAGCGCAACACTGAGGATAGCGCGAATAAAGCACCAAGCGAGCAAAGGCGAACAAAGGCAAACGAAGCACTGTGATAAAAAATATGTAAACACAATAAAGACAAAGGCAAACAAAGGCAAACGAAGCACTGCGCAGCAACAGCCAGCAATAGCCAGCCTGGCCAAGTCAATAAGGCAACTGTGGAGCCAGATGGGGGACTGAGAGACAACTCAGAATACGGCAAGAGCACGCCAAAGAGCAAACCAGGAAAGGGCAAGATCCCCAAAAGAGTACCAGCAACGAGGCCAGTACAAGGCAAAGGTCAAGGACAGGATCAAGAGCCCTTAAGGCGCACACCGCAAGTGTGCAAAAGACGGGGGGATACCAGGCAGATCCACAACAAACACAACGGCTTGCACCAGCCTTCTCCCCAACGCGCCAGATGCTAGATTGACGAACTGGGCATTGGACTACAAAAGAAACTGAACAGAACGCGAACGAGACAAGGCACACGCTGGCAGGTCTCAAGGCAAAGACCAGGACGAGGCACATCCGAGAGCCTAGCAGATATAGACTGCAGGGCATCTCAGCACCATCGTCAAAGGTAACAGACCTACCCAAGATATCCTTAGCGGGAGGGCGGCTAGGCGACATCCTATCAAGGAGGGGCATCGCAACAATGGCAGGCAACGAAGGGAAGGCAGCTGGAGAGCAGCAAAAAAAAACCAAGATAGACAACCAAGGATCGCCTCTGAAAAATAATAAGAGCGAGACGGCCACCCTAGAAGCGATCCTGCGGAGAGTTAATGAAGGGATCGAAGTGGGGAAAGATACAAAACTCAAGGTGGAGAACATGCAGCTCGAGATGGCGGCTATAAGAGCGGACCTCCACAAAGCCACGGCAAGAATTGATATGACAGAAGGTAGAATAAGTGCAGTGGAGGATGAGACAAAGGACAACACCAAGGCCATAGCCGAGCTGCAGAAAACCATGAAAGCCATACAAAAACAGCTTGCTGAGAAGGATGATAGAGCAAGAAGAGGCAACGTAAGGATCCTGGGAGTGCCGGAGGGGACAGAAGACAAAGCGGGATCATGCGCAGCAATGCTAGAGGAGTTGATCCCCAAGCTCACCGGCATCACATTCGACAGAAGGTTCGAGGTGCAAAAGGCATACAGAATACCGGCAGGAAAGCCCACAACAGGAAGAGGGCCGAGAGCAATAATATGCAGCCCGCTCAGACTAAGCCAAACAGACGCCATCTTCGCCTTCGCTAGGAAAAACCAGAACCTGAAGTGGGAAGGCAGCAAGATCATTTTAACCCAAGACTACTCCAAACCCACGGTAGAGTCGAGAAAAGGATTCCTGGCCCTCAGAGAAACACTACGCAGAAGAGGAGCCACCTTCAGCTTCGTTGGTCCTGCCAGATTCAAAGTAATGGACAAGTGGAAGACAATGATTTTTGAAAGCCTGGAGGAACTAAGGAGCTACCTGCAAGGCCCACCCGTGGAAGAGATGGAGGACAACAGAAGCCCAGGAGCAGCGAAAAGAAGCGCCTCACCTGAATAAGTGAATGCGATAAAAGCCGAAGGAAAAAGAAAAGGAATAAAATCACCAATGGCACAAGGAACATATCTACCTCACTAAACCCGCAGCGGGAAATAAAAAGTACTATAACTAGAATGAAGAGCTACAGCTAGCACATCAAACCCAAGGTCAACCATGGCACTACCCAAACGAGACAATCAAGCCGCAGCAGTGCAGGGTGCCGGGCTCTGTCCTTGGTACCATTTCCACCTCAGGCGAGCTACATCATGGAAGGAAACCGACACTACCTCAGGGAAAAGACGCGGAGCAAAGGAACTTTGTCGTCGCACACCCACTCAGCAAGTAAGGGAGGGGGGGAGGGACAATCGGGGGGGAGGGGGCGGAAGCACGGGGGGGAGCGGGGAGCACATACATGGGTCTACTCACTATCATCTGTCCTCTCTATACTTCATCTTTCTATCTTTCTATCTTTCTATCCTTCTCCTTACACTCACACGGGGAGAAGTACACGCAGGAGAAGGGGGATGGTCCCACATATAAGCCGAAGACCGAAAGACGCAGAGAAAAGCCACTGCAAATGCGGAAACAAAAGCATTGTAAATGATAAACAGCAACGAGAGTAGCATTGCGTCTGACATTAAGATAGTGTCCCTAAACGTCAAGGGTCTGAACAGCCCGGTAAAAAGGAGGAAGGTACTCGAACACCTTAGGAAACTTAAGAGCGACATATACGTACTCCAAGAGACAAGATTGCAAGCAGAGGACATCAGCCGCATAGGGGCCAATTGGATAGGCGAGGTGCAGGGCTCACCAGCACAGAATAAGAAGAACGGGGTAGTAACAATTATAAGCAAACACTCCAAAATAGAAGTGGTAGGCTCCCAGGCAGACACACAAGGGAGAATGCTCACGACGACACTCAGAAGGGCAGGGGAGACATTCCATGTAGCTAACATATATGGACCCAACAGTGACGACAGAACATTTTGGGAGGGGGTGGGCGCACAACTGTACTCACTACCTCTAGGAGACCTGCTGATCGTCGCGGGGGATATGAACCAAGTCCTAGATCCAGCAATTGATAAGCATCCATACAGGCCAAGCCAATCAACAAACAATCCCCACATCCTTAAAAATCTCTGCTCCAAACTAAGTCTAAGCGACCCTTGGCGCATAAGTAACCCAGACGCCAGGGAGTACACTTTTTACTCCAACCCACACAACTCATACAGCCGAATAGATTACATTCTGATGTCAGAAACACATACTCACCTCATAGACCACACGGAAATAGGACCCAGAACTATATCAGACCACTCACACATAAGCCTAACACTATCGGGCAGACACAACGACGAGCCGACCCGCAGATGGCGATTCGATGACAGTCTGCTCCAAAACGCCCCAGCGAGAGCCAAAATAGAGGAGGCAATAAAAGAATACCTACTACTAAACGATAAACCAAACACAAGCAGGGAAGTCCTATGGGACGCCCTGAAGGCCACCATTCGGGGAACAATCATGACAGTCAAGGGGAGGATGAACAAAGACAGAAACAAGAAAGTTGCAGACCTAGAGAAGGAAATTAAAAAACTTGAGAACAGCCACATAGCCAGAATAGAGGACAGGAACACACTCACAAACCTAACTAAATTAAAGTACGAACTAAACAGAATACTGAGCGAGAGAGCGGGCACTTGGATCAACAAATATAAATCAATTAATCTGTGTACCGCAAACAAAGCGGGCAAAAACCTAGCATCCTACCTGAGAGGAAAGCAGAGACACCACACGATAGGTGCCATCAAAGACAAACACGGCATATCCCAGACCTCAAACAAAGACATCCTAGAAGTCTTCAGGGATTTCTATGAGGGACTGTACACAAAGGATGACACACTGCAAGATGATGGGGGGAAAGAGCTACTAGCGAACATAGCCACACCCACACTGACGGACCAGGAACAAGACATCCTGGAAATGTCCATAACGGGGGATGAGATAGACAGAGCCACACAAAGCCTCAAAGATAACAAGGCACCCGGACCAGACGGGTTCACAGCTGGCTTCTATAAGCAATACCTGAACTTACTTAAACCCACAATGAGGGAGGTATTCACAGCATGCGCCCAGAGCGGACACATGACACCCTCAATGACCGAGGCAAATATAATAGTGATACCCAAGGAAGGGAAAGACACAACAGAGGCGAAGAACTTCAGACCGATCTCCCTCATCAATGTAGACTGCAAAATCTATGCAAAAATACTAGCCAATAGACTCAACGCCTACCTTCCGAAACTCATACACAACTCGCAAGTAGGCTATCTTAAAAACCGGATGTCACATGACAACACGAGACTCCTATGCCACGTAATTAACCACTCCTCACGTAGCGACAACGCAGCAGTCATGATAGCTTTAGATGCTGAGAAAGCCTTTGATAGAGTCTCATGGCCCTTCTTGGATCAGTGCATGGGAAAATTCAGGCTAGGTCCGAACTATAGGAAGATGGTGATGGCCCTATATGAAAACCCCAAAGCAAGGGTGGTGGTCAACGGAGGCACATCAAACACACTCAACTTGGGAAGGGGAACTAGACAAGGATGCCCCCTGTCACCAGCCCTATTCCTGCTAGCCATAGAACCGCTCCTCACGATGATCAGAACCAATGTGGACATTGTAGGGATACCAATAGGGGGAGAGACTTTCAAGCTAGCGGCGTACGCAGATGACGTGCTAATTGTCACGGAAGACCCAGAGAGATCCATAAAAGCACTGAGTGACACCATTGACAAATACGCCAAGGTCTCGGGGTACAAACTTAACAGAGACAAATCTGAATGCAAACCTCTAAACATCCACGCAACAAGAACAGTATAGGAACATCAGGATTAACATGGCAACCAAAACCTATAAAATATTTAGGTATCCTCTTCGAGAGGGACCTAAGAATGACACTGGAACACAACGAGCACGCAACGATACAGAAAATCAAGGACAAGGTAGAAGGGTGGTCCCCCAGGTTCACAACATGGTGGGGAAGGATAGAGGCGATCAAAATGATGCTCTCACCGATGGTCAACTATTTGCTAACAATGCTCCCACTGACTAACACAGAGAGCTTCCACAAGACACTCGACAAGTTACTAAACAGTTTCCTTTGGAGGGGAAAGAAACCAAGAATAAGCCTACACAAGCTAAGGCTATCTAAAGAACAGGGAGGCCTGAACATAACGAATTTCAAGCGATTCCAGACGGCATGCATAGCTAGACAGGGACTACATTGGCTAGACCCAAGAAAGGAATACACCCCAGCATGGCTGTCCTTTGAGCGCGGCCTACTAAAGGGCATGAACCCCATAACACTCCTGACAGCCACACGTCACCCAGCAATGAGGGAGAACCCTGTCCTCAAGAACACAAGGACAGCTCTACTGAGCGTCGACAAAACACTATCAACAAGCATCAGGGGAGGCCAATTTGAATCCCTCTGGCACAACCCTACCTTAAAATACAGAGATAAGGTTCTAGACATGCCTGTGTGGTACGGACAGGGCATATCCACGGCCCATGACCTTCTAAGACAAGGCGAGAACACAACGTTTGACACACTCAAGGAAGCGCACAACCTACAAAACATAGAACTATACAACTTCCTGAAAATAAAAGTAGCTATTAGGAAGGCAAACCTCACAAGTCAGACACCTTCGCTCTTACAGCTTGCAGCCAATCTCAACAAAACAGGACACCAAATAGCACACCTCTACAGAGCCCTACGCCCCAAACACACCAAACTCAATGACAAAGTCACACACTTCTGGGGGACTGTAGCGGGGAAGGCACTAAGCGAGACAGAAAAGGCCGAATTGTGGAGATCGACCACTAGGAAAAAGATAACTGCCTCACTAAATCAGACCAAATACTGGTTAGTGCACAAGGCTTACTGGACACCGGCCCGCCTAGCCACCCTGGGGATCCGAGAGAGCGACACATGCTGGAACTGTAACGAAGGTAGGGGGGATTTAGAGCATCTCTTACTCAGCTGCCCCCAGATCAAGGATTTCTGGGAAAGAACGGGGAAGCTCATCATTGACATCACTGGGGTAGCCATACACATAGACTTTCCAAGTCTAGTCCTGGGCTTTGCATCCCCGTCCATCACAACGACAGAAGACCGCGACCTCATTGACCTACTGTTAACGGCTGCAGTCAAAATAATCCTAAGCAACTGGAAAGACACCACAAAAGCGACACCACAGGCATGGCTCAACTGGGTCACTTTCCTAAGAGGCGCAGACAACATTACAGCGAAATATACACCGAAAACACACAGGCAATCAAACATGTGGAGGCCTTTAGACCTCTACCTTTCATCCCATAAACCCCCCTAGGCGCAGACACCAGACACTAGACAGCCACCGAGGGACACACCACAGGGACCGACACTCCAACAAGAGAAACCGGCTAGGAAGTACACTCTCCTATCTCCTACCTCTATCACTCTCTTCCTCTCTATCGTCCGGGGTGCTACACCCACCAGGCAGATCAAAGGGGGGAAAGAAGACAACGCCAAGCAAGACTCGGATAACGGACTTCTTCTTCCTTCTTGGACTAGTAGATCTATCCGACCCCACGCACCATGGCAAGGAACGAACTATTGCAGGACAATATTACTATACCCCCCCCCCCCCCTCCCCCGGCGCCTTTCTTTTTTTCTCTTTTCTTTTTTTCTCCTCTTTCTTTCCGCCACTCATGTATGCTCCATGTAAATATATATTTTTTTTATATACAATAAAAAATTACAGAAATAAAAATAAAACTCTAAAGGTATCTGGTCCGGGCCAGCTGCCTTTCCTGAAGGAAGATTACTCATAGCTTCTTTAATCTCATTAGCGTCTAACTGATTTTCTAGTCCTTCTGCATCTTCTTCCGAGACCCTCTCAGTTGGGATATTCTCAAGATATTCCCTAATCTCTTCTTTACCACAAGGATGTTGGTGATCATATAAAGTCTGGTAGAATTTCCTGAATACTTCCCTAATTTCTTCCGAGTCTGAATGCAAATTGCCATTTTCATCCCTAATTTCCCTAACAGTCCCATCTGCCGCCATCTGTCTAGTGCGCATGGCGAGAACATGCCCAACTTTTTCATTATATTCATAACACTTCTCCCTCCTGATTGTATTATATACTGCCGCTTTTTTCGCCAATTCATCTTCAGCTTCACTTTTTACTTTTAATAAATCTATAGTATATTGTTCAGCTGGTTCACCTCTAATAACACAGTTATTGAGTTGTTCTTCTGCCTCTGATACAGCTCTCTCTAACTCCCTTTGTCGAAGCCCTTCTATTTTTCGCTTATAAGCACTATAGTTACATGTTTCACCACGAACACCCGCCTTAAAAGCATCCCATATGACTCCCACCGAAGCACTTCCTCTGTTGTTTTAAAAAAACTCACTAATCCATTTTGTCATATGTGATATATAATCATCGTCTAAAAGAAGCCTTCTTTCGAATGTCCAAACCCGATTAATTCTAATTCCTCCTTCTAGTTTCATCGTCAACACTAATGGATTGTGATCGCTGAAAATTATTGGGAGCCTATCAATCTTGACCCTTGTCATTAAATTGTTAGAAATCATAAAATAATCTAGCCTAACACAAATTTGATGTGGTGCAGAAAAATATGTATATCCTTTTTGTTCTGACCTAATTGTACCCCAAACATCATTCAAATTATTATTCATCAAAAGATCAACAAGGGCCTTATGTACTCTTTTCTTCCGTCCTTTGTAACTCCTAATCTGTCCTGTTCCCAATCCATCTGCCCCATTAATGTTCAGGTCTCCTCCTATAATAACCTGTGGGGGCCAAGCAGCTAACTCAGAATCTAGAAACTGTATTATTTCCGGGTCATCCTGCGTTAAACCGTAAACTGCTACTAGCGTTGTCCATACACCTTCTATCAAGATCTCCGACATGGCCCACCTTCCCCATTTGTCCTCTAGTTTCTTCCCTTTTATCAGACTTTAACTCCTTGACAGAATAGCGACCCCTCTATTTTTTGCACCTTGTTTAGATCTTGCTATTAGATGAAACCCCAATTGGTTGATACAATACTCCTGCGTACTCATTATATGTGTCTCTTGCAAGAATATGAAGTCTACATTTATCTGCCGCACGCACTCCTTCCCACCCCCTCTGCTACTTTGGCCAGATAGCCGTACTCACCCTCCGGGCCGCACAATCTTGCGAAGAACGGCGAAAAGAGCCCACAGGAGAGAGCATGACCCGGCCCTCTGCTGCACTAGCCCCCGCCTGGTGTGACCCCCCAGTCCACCCCTCCGCCCTCCCCGACCCCACATTCCCTGAGTTTTGGACCCCCTAGTTCAGTTCATAATGTGGATTGCCATTTGCTGATACCCCATGGCAGGCATTACTAGAATGGGGTAACCCAATGAGGTTCAAGGACCTGGGTAGTTAACGTTATACTGAAAAACAATGGTCCCAACCAAAATCTTTATCAACAGACAAAATCTGCACAAAATTAGTTATTTTAATGAGCTTCTTGAGTCAAAAACGCTCCGTTGAATCAATCACGATTACCACTAAGGCAACCTATGCAGAACAGAATTATTATGAAAATACCTGACACAAACCAAAGATTTATTTGAAAAAGTAAGGAGTTTAATAATTTACTCCATTTTGATTTGCTATTTTTATATACATTTATACAATTATATACAATTTCAAACTAACGGTAAAAAAGAGAGCAAACAGCTTCTAAAGTAGTGCAGGAAAAAAGGGGGGGAGAGAGAGTGATTGTGGTGAGAAGGGTGTAAGCCTCAAAAAGAAAATGGTGACAAGTGAAAAAGATTCATACAGTTCAAAAAATGTTACAGCTGTACTAAAAATTCAGCTAGTATCGCAGAAAAGCCACAGTTAATTGCTGTTATGTTTCATACATTTATACAGTCAAAAAATGACATGTATAATGGTTTTTCGGGGTGGTCCTATCTGTACATAAAAAAAAGGGGGCGTCGACGTTTCGACCCGTCTTTTGGTACATGGGCAAGTTGGAACCTCGACCTGCGGGTCTTCCTCAGGACGGATGTTGCACACACGTTTTTACCGTAGACATTTCACGAAAATAACCCACAGATTATTTATGGGCTGCCTCCGTCCTCCTATACCGGGATAGACGGATGGTCTGGTTGACCGAGGTGAGCCACCCTGAACTTGGTGGTGCAGCGTCTGTAATGGGTGTTCAGGCGTTAGGATGACAAAAAACTCGAGTAGCGCGTCCCCAGACACTACATAGGAGACAGCAAATGGAGGGAACCAATGAATCTTAAGAATCCCAATTTTTTGGACTACATGTGGGCATTAGTGGGCCAAACGATTTCCATACCTTCCGTGTTAGGCGTTGTACATTTCGAGTGTCACCCAGTGGGAACTTGCAGGTATTTCGGGTCAATTCCCGCTCCGCAGTTGAAAGTAGCACGGGGCGCTTTTTACCTCGCGTCTGCCGCCGCCAGAAGCCGAGCTGCCATTTCGTGAAATGTCTACGGTAAAAACGTGTGTGCAACATCCGTCCTGAGGAAGACCCGCAGGTCGAGGTTTCAACTTGCCCATGTACCAAAAGACGGGTCGAAACGTCGACGCCCCCTTTTTTCATGTACAGATAGGACCACCCCGAAAAAACATTATACATGTCATTTTTTGACTGTATAAATGTATGAAACATAACAGCAATTAACTGTGGCTTTTCTGCGATACTAGCTGAATTTTTAGTACAGCTGTAACATTTTTTGAACTGTATGAATCTTTTTCACTTGTCACCATTTTCTTTTTGAGGCTTACACCCTTCTCACCACAATCACTCTCTCTCCCCCCCTTTTTTTCCTGCACTACTTTAGAAGCTGTTTGCTCTCTTTTTTACCGTTAGTTTGAAATTGTATATAATTGTATAAATGTATATAAAAATAGCAAATCAAAATGGAGTAAATTATTAAACTCCTTACTTTTTCAAATAAATCTTTGGTTTGTGTCAGGTATTTTCATAATAATTCTGTTCTGCATAGGTTGCCTTAGTGGTAATCGTGATTGATTCAACAGAGCGTTTTTGACTCAAGAAGCTCATTAAAATAACTAATTTTGTGCAGATTTTGTCTGTTGATAAAGATTTTGGTTGATACCCCTGGCAGGGGCCTATGGACTAGAGACTAATGTACGGGTCGCTGTACAGCGATAATCTTATCAGCGTCCACGTTCGCGATGTCCCCTGACATCTCGGACAGAGGTGCCCGGGAAGACCCCTTCCACAAGTCGACGAATTGATGGCCGGAGTAATTGCCCCCGCTTCTTCATTGTAATGAACCTGTTCGGGTTTAGGTTTATAATGTGGCAGTCAAATATGAAATATGAAGTAATGTATGACATGTCAAATTGTAAAATCCAATAAAAAGTTTAACAAAAAAAATAAAAACTGTTAATTGAATGAGAAAGTAAGTCTAGAAATAATGGAGATTATTAGTAAATATTTAGGGTATTATATAACAGTTCATTAAAGTATGATTTTCCTCGATGGGCGTAATTTTCCTCCTTGATGTCATAAAACAAGATGGAAAAAAATTCCAACCGAATTTTCAAAGTACATGTGAGTTTATTCTTTGATGGTCATCTCGCATGACTATGCAAGATGAGGCATGCCAAGTACCTTTAGGGTCTTCCGTTGGATCCTTGAGGCTTTCTACAACAAAATTGTGTTCGAAGGTTCTCAAAACAATGCTGAGGGGGAGGGGGCGCTTCTCACCCTAAAGGTCAGCAGCTCGGCCCTGATGAGCTGCAGTGACGTTCTCCCATCGGTATCGGATTTAGGTCATTATAATCGCATAAATTGTCCTGCAAATCCACCCTCCTAATTACTTTGGCTGCTGGCCATTAGTGGATTAACCAGACAATGAGATGTAGAAGCAGAGAGATGCGTCCCCTTTCATTGTCACAAAGTGAGCTGTGTCTTCACGCCCCAGAGATGTGTACAGAAAGACAGCCTGTGGGATGGAAGTCTGTGAATTGATAGTGGAAGGACTGTATGCTTCAGCCTCAGGGATGTGTGCTAAGGGTAGAGTGTGTACATGTCAGATTGTACAGCAGCTACCTTTTGTTATTGATTTTTTTATTGTTGCATAATGTGCCTGAGTGGCTTTGGCTCATGTTGAAATGCCTGGCGCCTCTGCCTCATAAGGTGATGCTACGTTTTTATCTGTATACTGTGTAGTATTGCATCTCAGGCATTTCTAAGCCTGGGCTGAATAGGGACAGTATAGGTGTCCGCCATTTTTTTTCCTACAATTTTTTATCGCACGAACTCAACTCTAAGGTATTGGAGCGCTTTACATGAGCACCTGTTACATTACACACTGACACATTCATTTTTGGTAGGCACTTGAAAGATTAAGCAATTTGCCCGGAATCACAGGATGTTGAGCCAATGTCGAGACTCGAACCTGGTTCCCCAAAGCCAAAGTCGGCAGTAAAAAAGAGAATATAGATTGTGGCTTTCAGTGTTGCTTTGAGCGGTTTTATATTTTGCAATGGTCAGGACGCTAAAAGAGAAACGGAAACCTCTCACCTTAATCACACTAAAGTGATTCCTTGACATGAATACGACCTATGTTGCTCCCCAGAACATCGGAGCTCATCCACAGCAGGGCAGTGCTCTAAATGGGCCGGTACTATCCTGTACTGAGTACCGGCACTTTTCTATTTTGAGAGGGAGAGTACCTGCACTTCTCACGAGAGATGTAATACTTTTAATAGAAGAGTACCGGCACTTCTCAGAAACAAGCTGGTACTCTTATACATAGTACCTTCACTACTAATTTTTCAATTCACGCCCTGCAGCAGGGATTAAATAGTTCTGACAGCTCCAGTGAGCCCGGTTGCTGCAACAACCGTGACCACAGCTGCCACCAACCATGGTAGGTTCAACAGCAGTAACATCAATTGCCAGCAAAGCTGACAGCAAGGCAGGGACACAGGCAATTGCCAAAGATGTAACCACAGCAAGGATGACAGCAACAACTGCAGGAACCACAGCAGTAACAACTTCTGCCACTGCAGCAGCAATAACAGATGCCACCACAACAACCACTGTTACTTTAGCAAGAAAAGATGCTGTGGCACAACAACTGAAAGCACTGCAGGGACCATAAGAGCGACCAGAGCTGTAATGACAGCTGGGACCACAGGAGTGACCAAAACGGCTACCACCACTGCAGGGACCAGAGACCCCCAGCTGTACCCACAGCTCAGACCACTGCTAACACCAAAGCAACAGAGGCGTTTTAAGGTATGGGCAAAGTAGGCTCTGCCCAGGGCAGCATGCCTTTCAGGGGGTCTCCTGATAGAGCCAGCTCTGTTTTGCAGAGAATCTTGCCCCCAGCTCTGCTCTGCAGAGAATCTTGCACTAATGACCTTACATAGATTGTTTTCTGTTAATTTATTTTAATGTGGGTGATGAGTGAGAATCTATCACAGACATTTTGCAGAAAAATGTGTTTATGCTTCATGCAAAATCCATAAAAAAGTTTCTTTTAGATCACACAGACCATCACATATGAGAACTGGTCGGGTGTCACAGAGGTTATTTGCAGTAATATTAGTGAGCTATGTTACAAATACTAGATGTAACACATTATGAATTTGGACAAGTATGCTAGTGCACTATCAGTGACCAGGCCAGAGAGTGCACGAAAGAGCTGAAATTGGATTATAAATCCAAATCTGTTCTGAACAGGGGCCCTCAAAATACGTTTGGCCTAAAGCCCCCAAAATCCTTAAGATGTGATGTCCCTATAAAGCAGCAGTTGCGTTTAAAACCGAATTTCATTTATAATGGGTGGTTTCCCATCAGCCTATCTCCTTTAAAATACATCCCAGTTGAGAGTGAGGACCTCTAACACTTAATAGACTAAGAATGCAGTCCTGATGCTCCAGAACGGGCAAGATGTTTACCACCACTGCAGCAGAAGCCCAAGGATCCAGGCCCCACGTGTCCACGTGGCTGATGCTCCATGGGACACACAGCTTTCTTGGTCCTGGGAGTGGCCCGACGCTCTATACCTAGTCCTAGAGCATCCTCCGAAACTGTTGGCCTTTAATGTTTTTTACATTGCTCTAATGGATTTGATAAACTTGTTATAGATTCGACAGCATAGCTGTTGTGCCCTGTTCATTTGGTTACTACGAGGTACCACAATTGCGATGAAACACGTTGTATGAAAATGCTTTCATTGACTCACACGGCAGACTCAGGCTACAGGGCAGCTACCAAAGGTGTGTTTGCAAAAAAACATTCCAGGCAGAGGGTTCTTTCTCTTTTTTAATAGTATTGACATAACAACTGTCCAATACGCAGGCCCTACCCCTTTTCGCTTTCTGGAAATGTAAGTAGTGGTCTAAAGGCTCGTCTCCTGCTTGCGTCCAACGCCCATACTACTGCCTGTTTTACCTGCTTCTTCTACACCTTGGCCCCTGCCCCCTCACTCCCCTCCTCAGTACAAACACTTCTCAGTACAAACACCACTTGCTTTACTTACACGCCACATTAATAGCACCACCGCCATTATTACTACTTTCACCACTACTCTTTTCATTATCTCCATTACTGCCACCATTACAATGACCACTGCAATTACTATTATCACTAAATCTACCACTAACATTACACCACCATTACCACCACCACTACTTTAACCACCACAGCAATTGAGGATGCCTGTGTATGTATCCTCTACCTCATGAAAGTCAACCCTACCAGCTTTGCCAATGTTTTTTTTTGCTGTTGTAAGTACTAAAGACAATGTAAATGCATACTTTTCTTGGCTAGGTGTTTAATAACATTTAAACCATCGCTCTCACGAGTGAGGAGGGTTCTGCACTATGTGCATTTATTTCCGAATGTGCAGGAGATGTACGTCACACGCCTCGTCAATGCCCCAAATACTTACTGATTATGTTCAATAGTCCAAGTTGTGATCCTCCTGTTCAAACACATGAGGTCTTACTCTCCTTGGACAGGCTCTGGCAAGCATCAAATGTTGTTTACATGTATTGAGATCCCCTTCCGGTCTGAAGATCATCTATAAAATGCACTCCCACCTGATCCTCCTTGTGTGACCCAGCGAGTCACCATTGGCATCCCGTAGCCCAGCGGGCATTGACTTGTTGCAGAAGAGCGGCAGGATGGAGGGACTCTGATAATGGTGGGACTTGGAGTAAGGAAGAGGTTTGGTATGTCCTGAAGACACCACTTGCTTGTTGATCTTCCACATCACAATCCTAACATTTTGTTTTCCTTGTTTTTGTTAGCATTAAAAATGAAACAGTTTACAAAGTGTATCTTCATCCCTGTTTCAGATATACAGCACGAGTGGGGGGGGGGGCTGGAGGGGGGTGATTATTTCTAAGTCGCTTCTCACGTGGTCCGTGAGAGTGATGGGTATCCATTATGAATAGGTCTTAGTGACAGACCTCACGGTGACAGAATCTTAACAAATAAGGATATAGCAAGCACTGAGTCGATTCTCAGTGTAACAGAAGGAAACACAGATAGAGAGTGCAATGCACAGCAAAAAACGTTCATACAGAAAAAGCATTGGCATAGCCAATAGGTCTGCCTTTGGAACCTTATAATTGTTCAGTTGGAGCTATTAGATTTCCTAATGAAAGTAAGCTATGTTGTAAAGTATTGTGGCTGCTGTGCAGAATGTTGATAAGTTATAATAAAAAAAGGTGTTATAGCCATTTGTGTTCTTTTATATATCACCAAGAAGACATTGTGTATAACAGAACGACCTCATTAAAAAAGTTGTTTTTATTCAAAAAATACTTTCTATATTGATTGAATGTTGTGTTTTATACTTGTGGTACAAGCTTTTATGATATTTTTATACCGAAATAAAGCCTTTCAATCAATCAATTTTTTTTAAATAGTGGCAGCTTCTTTCTGCCTGTTGTAATGCTTTTTTGTTATAGTTTTTCTTCTTATGGGGGAGACGTTGCGATGGGCATGGGGAAGAATCAGTGGCATTGCCAGTGTCTGGCGTATAGGCTGTGACTGTGACAGTCGCATAGCAGGCTTGACTCCAAAAGGCCTGCAGGGCAGAAGCAGTGAGTGGCATGCCGGGTGTGTGACTGCAGGCCCGGAATTCGCGCCCCGGCGAAGGGGTTTATAAAGGGCTCTCTCCATGGTTTACATTATGTATGCCTTTATATCTGGGTACGGAATGTGTGGTAGTATGCATGTATGAGTATGGTGTGCACGGTTGTGGTGTGCTGTGAGGAACGTGTGGTATGAGGTAGATTCTAGTATGGGGATCTTGTCTACTTAATGTTTATAGTGCACAGTAACATGAAATGTTCAATGATAAACAAAATTACAATACAAAATGATAAAAAAGTAATGATTTGTGTGTGTAAAAACCTTTTTAACTTTTCATATAAAAAATTCCATAAATGAAGATATTTTGAATAAAGTATTGCTATCCTCATTGTAGTAATTTAGCAAAGGGTAGCCATGTGAGCTCTTCTAGCCATCATTGAATAAGACAAAGGTCGAGTGGGAGTGCTCTTGCAGCTCTTATTGTTGCTTGGGAATACCCACAGTATCACCCATGGAACAGCCCTTTCATGCAAAGTGAAGCAGGAAAAGGGGCCGTATTTACAAGGCCATGAAACACCATGCAGGGTGGCTTTGCATGCCCTTGTAAATATGGGCCAGCAAACTGCGCCACCGGTGCGTCAAAAAGGTGACGCACCGGCGTTGCACTGGGCCTGCAAATAAGCCCAAAAATCCGACAACAAACACATACATTAACAAAAGTGTAGGCAAACACCTAAACAAAGTATACTATATTTGAATAATAAAATTTAAGGAACTAAAATTATATCACTAAAAACTGTAATAATATGATTTTGGGGAAATCAGTTAATCTACATGTGCCTACCAAAAAATGAATGTGGCCTTATGTAATATAACTGTTGCTTGTATAAAGCGCTCTAATATCTTTGGGTCGAGTTTGTGCCCCATTAAAACTCCCCCCCCTAAAAAATCCACAACGAGACCCTGAATGGATTGGTAGAGTTAAGTGTCAAACGTTTCATTTGAAAAATATTATGTGCACTCTCTCGAAGGTGAGGAAAGTGTAATGATAAAGGGCCTCAGTTATCACACTCCAAGTGCTGAGCGTAGGCAGCTTGGATCTCCTAAGTCCTCAAGGTATGAGAGTATTCAGGCTTGCTGAGGAGACAATTTAGACTCTGAGTTCACAGCTCAGAAACTGGCTTCAGCTGAAAAGAGTGGTGTGACATATGCAAACTATCCGCTGTCGAGAGAATGACAGGGCAGACTTTTGGTACTCAAATAGACCAGGAAGGCTGGACTCTGAGCGAGGGTGGGTTTGAAGGGTAAGGAGCTGATTGGAGAGTGTATATGTCTGTCAAGTGCCTCCACCTTAGTCAGTCCTGATTCATTAGCCAACGCTGGTACTTGTTGTTCAAAATGTCAAATTACAAAATATGGGCATTTGTTTTTGATAATCAAGTGTACTGGCATTCATGGAGAATCACATAATTACATTGACAGCACAATCAGGCACACTACTTCGGTAATCTATAACAGTAAGGCTAGAGACAGAGACCTGCTTATCGGGTTTCAGGTTAACTACACGAGTAAGTTGAGCACAGTACATGAAACACACCCAAGAATCAAGACAAAAGATTCAACCATTTACCTCAGATCTTTCCGAACAGTTCAGGCCAGCCACGGACCTCGAAGAGGGGTTCCTCTTGGGTCCCACACCAGTCCACCACCCCCTCCACCTCCGTACAGTAGGAGGCCTGGCTTGAGACCAAAGCGCTGCAATGTCACGTTTCGCTACCGCCACAGCAGTCCCAAGAAATGGCTTGTCGGCCCGAGAGCCATCCAGGCCATCGAACACACCTAAAAGCAGGCATATTGGGTCATGGGGAACGACCCACCCCAGGGTCTGTGTAAGCTCAAGTTCCACTCCTGCCTAGAATGATGCGATGGCAGGGCATTGCCAGACCATATGGTAAATGTCAGCCGGGGCGTGGTCGCATCTTGTACAAGTCGGGGAGGGTCACAGTCAGGCTCTATATAAATGCGCAGGGCTTAGATATGCCATATGTTAGTAATAAAATTGAATGAGGCGCTTTTTGGAGGAGGTCGTCAAGGTCTTGGGGAACATGAGAGCGTCCCGCCAGTCTCTATCCTCCAAGGGGTTAAGTCACACCTCCCAGCGGGCGGGCAATGAGTCTAGGGTCGTGGGCCGTTATTCACCAGAGAGCAGTAGATCCGCAACACCCCACCCTTACCCAGGTTCCCCATCATCACTTGGGCCTCAAGGGGACTGAATTCAGGGAGGGAGGTGGGAGAAGTAATATGTGCATTGAGGGCGTGCCGAAGCTGCAGGTATTTGTAGAACTGGGAGGCATGGAGGGAGTAGCGCTGTTGCAAATCTGTGAAGGCCCTAATATGGTCCCTGACCCAGATGTCCCCGAGAAGTGAAATCCCAATGAGGTCCCATTGACGAAATTCTCGGAGGGTTGAAGTCTCATTCAGCTAGGTACCATGCCACAAGGGCGTTTACTGGGTAAGCTTTCCATCCCATTTCGTATGGCGCAAGGCAAATCACCAGGCAAGTAGAACAGCCCTAGTGATAGGGGGAAGGACTCGCAGTATGGGGGCCCCATACAAGTAGGCCTGGAGGTGTGGAAAGTCCATCGACCAGAGCTCGACCTGGTACACCAGATCGAACCAGCCACCGGCGAACCAGTCATGCACCACAATAAGTCTCGTGGCCAAGTAATAAAGGTGAAGATTGGTCACACCCATACCCCAATCATAGGGAGGTATTCGACACTGAGCTAGGGCCATACGAGGCCTCCCGCCCTTCCATAAAAACCGGGTAAGCAACCCATCAATCTCGCGGAACCCGCTCCCCGGAAGGTGAAAGGTTATGTTTTATAGAATATATAAAAGATGGGGGACAACCATCATTCTAAAAAGTGCACTTCTTCCCAGGGGATTAAGAGGAAGGGATTGTCATCGCTTGAGGTCTGTCTTGGCCCTAGTAACCAGGGGCGTAAGGTTGAGGGCCCACTCAAGTTCGGGGAGCATGGTTACCCAGACACCCAAATACTTGAAGGACTGCCTACGCAGGGGAATATTTGTGTGCCAGTCGAAACAGGCACGGGATGGGTGGAGGGGGACCAGAGTGGATTTCGCCGGGCTGAGCCGCAGGCCGGAAACTCGCTCAAAGGCGGATAGGACTTCTAAGCATCGGGGCCTGAGTCCTCAGGCTCAGCTAAAAAAAGAAGGACGTCATCAGCATAAAGGGTGACCTTGTCGACTTGACAAGGGTTCCAGTCCCAACCCCTGATACGGGGATTGTTGCACACAAGGGTGGCCAAGGGCTCCATTGCTAACGCGAAAAAAAGTGGCGAGAGCAGACAGCCTTGGCTGGTGCCCCTCTGGATGGGGAATGCCTCCGAGAGTACACCGTTAATTAGGATCTACGCTCTAGGACTAGAATACAAGACTCTGATGAAACGTCTGAATGGGAGACCGAATCCCATTGCTTACAGCACATCATCCAGATAGTTCCAGTCAACTGTGTCAAAGGCTTTTTCAAACTCAATGAAAAGCAGGGCCATGTATGGAGTGAGCTGATGGCGGTGCATGATGGCGAGATGAAGACGGAGTATGCAATGCCGAGTACCACGGGCAGGCATACTGCCGCATTGGTCGGGATGGACCAAGTCGTGCAAGAGGGGGCGGAAGCGCTGGGCTAAGGCAGTAGCAAAGATTTTCACCTCAGTGTTGATGAGGGAAATGGGGCGGTAGTCCGTGCAGGAGAGGGAAGGCGGCTGTGTTTTAGGAAGGACCACAATGGTAGCCACATCGATCCCCAGGGGGAAGGACCCCACTTCCAACAGGTCGCGATAGGTCGCATAATATTCCTGAGGGTATCCATCCGGCCCCGGCGTCTTAGCGGAGTGATATAGTCAAATGGCCCCGTGTATCTCTTCCGGGGTGAAAGGGAGATCCAGGGTCGAGACTGCTTGGGAAAGACGGGTCAATTGAGTCTTAGCCTCTGTCAACATGTCAGCCAGAGAGGCCCCGGGAAGCCGGGCTGCATGCAATCTGGCGTAGTAGCCCGCAAAGGCTTAAAATATGGGCATTTAAGTCACAAGTTGCTTAGTAGTGTTGTGTAAAAAATCAGGGCTGGCTGAAGGCCACCCTAATCACATAGTGACAGTTAAGTGTGTTGAGCAAGGAAACAACAATGCACACTATTTGTAAACTAAAGACTAGTAAGTAAGGGTGTGTAGATTCAGCCCAGGAAAGAATAAGGTGATAAGTCACTGGTAATGCAATGATTATTTGTAAAAAAAACATTTTAGGATATGAAGGAGCAGAGCACCTTGTCTTACACTTCCTTTTATCAAGGATACTCTGGCAGAAGACTTGCGATGAGTCTTGCAGGGTATCTGACGCTTTTTCTGTGCCATGAGTGCAGGGTTACGTGCTCTCCTGTTGGCGGTTATACCCTCAATCTGCTCTCCCAGTGTTTCATCACCTTGCCAAGTCTTTGCACAGACAAACATGCTGAGTACTGTAGACAAAGAAGATGGACAAGCGTCTGACTTTAGTACAGATGGCACCATCTTGGGACGTGTCCACCTTTCGATTCCACCTTCAAAGCAACAGTGAAAGAAATATCACGCTGCTAAGAAAGTAGGTCCTGAAGAATGTATGTTTATTTTATATGGCTATTTTTAGCCCATCAGTAAAATATGTTAAGTACACAACGTTAATACACTTTATGAAGTTAAACACATTGAATGCAGTGTTTGGAAGTATATATAGCAACATGATTAAATTACAGTCCTTTGGTGGCGTTTAAAAAGTCTTACACTGGTCCAGTTCCTACAACTTCTTTTAATTTTTACAGCGCATGTGACACTGTCATGATCATCCTTTTTTATTAATTTGAAAGCTGGTGGGGGTGTCATGGGGCTTATCCTAGTACCCATTACGACCGAACTAGTGTGTAGACTTGCCTTTTACGTTTCCGCAGTTGCGTGATGCAGCTTCACAAAACAGATTTACCATTGTTCACTTTCCTCAGCAGCAATCTGAATTTGAGCAGGAAATGGGTTTTCTCTCTGTTGCTTTGTAGTTTAGGATTATTATCTTTCTAGTATTTGCGTAAGAATTTCTGTAAGATACCTCACACCTATTCAAAACAAGTCCAAAACAAACCCGATAGGGACGCAGCAAACAAAGCAGCCGTGCGGCTTTCTTTTCTAAACATTATACCTAAAGTTACCAAAAAAACACGCTCCCAAAGTAAATAAAAATCAAGATAGCCCGGCAGACATGGAGAAAGATCAGGCATGGCAAATGAAGTGGCCACAAACCTTTCATCAAGCCGGTGCACCAAGTAAACAAAACAAGAAGACTTAATAAAGGCAGAGTCATGCCAACAACAAAAAGAAAAGATCTCTGAAAGTATTCTAAATAACAAGAAGAGTAAGAGCACATATAAAAGGGGCAGACCTCATGGGAGGGTACAAAAGTCTAAAAGGAGCGACTACTAAGCATATTCACCAAACAAAAACCAGCAATTAAAAGTGACAATGAGAGGAACCAATGAAAAAAATGAGTGCCAGTCCTTGAAGCCCATATTGTACCTATAGCATTTCTCCACGAGACAGCGTGCATGCACTGCCTAGCCTAAACCTATAAAAAATGACCAACAGAAACAGACAAACAGAAATAACCAACCCACAAAACTCACCAATGCAATGGTTTATTTCAATAAAAGGAAGGTAGAAAGGACAGATGTTGGAGCCGTGGTGAAACCCGCCACGAAAGTGAGAACAACAGAAACAAAAGAAGCAGAAGCAACCTGAAGTTTTAATGTGTAATAAAAATTGTCAAGTGCGGCCCAAGTACCCAAGATGCAAAACTCCCCAAAACAAAGCCCCATTTCTTCAGCCCACAAGGTTGCAATCCCCCTTGTAGACTGGCCCTGAACAGCAACAAAAAGGGGAACATTGGAAGACTTCAGGGCAAATATCTAGTTTGAGCCACATACTTATTGTAGAAACAGAAGGCTTACTGCCCAAGAGGCCAAGTCCAAAAGTAAAAAGCAAAAAATCCATTATGGAAAAATAAATCTGAAATGCCTGCTCCACAACCACACAATAGTAACTGAACCCCCCCCCCCCCAAAACATGGGTAGCACCAATTCTTGCCCAAAATAAAATGTTGAGAGAATCTTACGTATAATGGATGCAAAGGGGCTAGTACCAAACGAACAGTGAGAAACCTTAGATAAGGAGCAATTCAAATCCACCCTTTAAAACTCAAGGATCTTAAAAGGGTGACATTACAAAGGGGACAAGGTACAGGCCGTGCATCATTTGCGAAAACACCTTCAATACCTGGAACAGGACTTATGCAAAACTGGGTACCGAGGTTGTTGTAAAGCACTGTTAGACCTGGCATCCTTGGCGTATTTTTCCCATGTCTTTTTTGCTTCTGACCTCCTGTTTTTGATTGTATGCTGCATTTTGTTTTTGCCAGTTTTAGAACTCTGGGCACTGCTGTTCAGTGCTAAAGTGCAAGAGCTCCCTGTGTAAATTGTCATTATGATTGGTTATCCATGGCATATTTGATTTACCGGTAAGTCCAGAAAACTCACCCTCATTAGCCTAAGCCTTTCAGCTTTCATGCCATCAACTACAATCTGACTAGAACCGCGCCAACTGTCTGGGTCAGTCAACACATGATTCTCTCATGCTGTTTTGGCCAAACACCAACAAGGGTTTGTGTATGGAACTGCCGTCGTGTCTGTCCACAACTGCTTGCCTCCTCCTGTGTTCCCTTAAATGTGACACGGCTGCATGCTTTGGCGCCTTAAAGTCAGACCAGCTCACTTTGCCAGTGCTTGTTTTACTTTTCTAATCCAGTTTTCAACCAGAAAAGGCGTGCAGATCCCTTATAACTCACCCCTCCTTAATGATGACGAAAAATGGGGCCCTCTAACCTACACTTGTGCCCGAAATTGCTGGCAAGCTGTTTTTTCATCCCTGCGGGACGCTTCCTATTACGCCGCAACGGACTGGTGGGACTCCTGGTCCTAGGGTACATCGCTCCTTCCTAAGTGGACACAGCTGCTGCAGGGGGAGGTGCTGACATCGCTCTACAAAGCGCTGCCTTCCCCCATGGATTTGGGCCCAGATCTTTTGACTGGGATGAATGTGTGACATTGATCCACATTCGGTCCATCACCTGTTTTGTTTGCAATACCGCCATAAGTGCGCTGGGGATGCTCAGACGTGGGTCCCAGGCACTCCACACCACTGGAGTCAAGTTAGCCGGGCTGATGAGAGGTGTTACCTCGAAACCGGTCCGGTCCTCGGATGCTTGATTCCGTTCTGGGAAGGACATGGCTTTTGTAGTTCGGACTGGACTGTTCCCATGGGGCACAGGGTCAGAGCTGATTTGCATATCGCCATTGTCTAACCCAGGGTGGTGTGGAGTGCAAAAAAACGATGGATTTGGGCCCAGATCTTTTGACTGGGATGAATGTGTGACATTGATCCACATTCGGTCCATCACCTGTTTTGTTTGCAATACCGCCATAAGTGCGCTGGGGATGCTCAGACGTGGGTCCCAGGCACTCCACACCACTGGAGTCCAGCTAGCCGGGCTGATGAGAGGTGTTACCTCGAAACCGGTCCGGTCCTCGGATGCTTGATTCCGTTCTGGGAAGGACATGGCTTTTGTAGTTCGGACTGGACTGTTCCCATGGGGCACAGGGTCAGAGCTGATTTGCATATCGCCATTGTCTAACCCAGGGTGGTGTGGAGTGCAAAAAAACGATGGATTTGGGCCCAGATCTTTTGACTGGGATGAATGTGTGACATTGATCCACATTCGGTCCATCACCTGTTTTGTTTGCAATACCGCCATAAGTGCGCTGGGGATGTTCAGACGTGGGTCCCAGGCACTCCACACCACTGGAGTCAAGCTAGCCGGGCTGATGAGAGGTGTTACCTCGAAACCGGTCCGGTCCTCGGATGCTTGATTCCGTTCTGGGAAGGACATGGCTTTTGTAGTTCGGACTGGACTGTTCCCATGGGGCACAGGGTCAGAGCTGATTTGCATATCGCCATTGTCTAACCCAGGGTGGTGTGGAGTGCAAAAAAACGATGGATTTGGGCCCAGATCTTTTGACTGGGATGAATGTGTGACATTGATCCACATTCGGTCCATCACCTGTTTTGTTTGCAATACCGCCATAAGTGCGCTGGGGATGCTCAGACGTGGGTCCCAGGCACTCCACACCACTGGAGTCAAGCTAGCCGGGCTGATGAGAGGTGTTACCTCGAAACCGGTCCGGTCCTCGGATGCTTGATTCCGTTCTGGGAAGGACATGGCTTTTGTAGTTCGGACTGGACTGTTCCCATGGGGCACAGGGTCAGAGCTGATTTGCATATCGCCATTGTCTAACCCAGGGTGGTGTGGAGTGCAAAAAAACGATGGATTTGGGCCCAGATCTTTTGACTGGGATGAATGTGTGACATTGATCCACATTCGGTCCATCACCTGTTTTGTTTGCAATACCGCCATAAGTGCGCTGGGGATGCTCAGTCGTGGGTCCCAGGCACTCCACACCACTGGAGTCAAGCTAGCCGGGCTGATGAGAGGTGTTACCTCGAAACCGGTCCGGTCCTCGGATGCTTGATTCCGTTCTGGGAAGGACATGGCTTTTGTAGTTCGGACTGGACTGTTCCCATGGGGCACAGGGTCAGAGCTGATTTGCATATCGCCATTGTCTAACCCAGGGTGGTGTGGAGTGCAAAAAAACGATGGATTTGGGCCCAGATCTTTTGACTGGGATGAATGTGTGACATTGATCCACATTCGGTCCATCACCTGTTTTGTTTGCAATACCGCCATAAGTGCGCTGGGGATGCTCAGACGTGGGTCCCAGGCACTCCACACCACTGGAGTCAAGCTAGCCGGGCTGATGAGAGGTGTTACCTCGAAACCGGTCCGGTCCTCGGATGCTTGATTCCGTTCTGGGAAGGACATGGCTTTTGTAGTTCGGACTGGACTGTTCCCATGGGGCACAGGGTCAGAGCTGATTTGCATATCGCCATAGTCTAACCCAGGGTGGTGTGGAGTGCAAAAAAACGATGGATTTGGGCCCAGATCTTTTGACTGGGATGAATGTGTGACATTGATCCACATTCGGTCCATCACCTGTTTTGTTTGCAATACCGCCATAAGTGCGCTGGGGATGCTCAGACGTGGGTCCCAGGCACTCCACACCACTGGAGTCAAGCTAGCCAGGCTGATGAGAGGTGTTACCTCGAAACCGGTCCGGTCCTCGGATGCTTGATTCCGTTCTGGGAAGGACATGGCGTTTGTAGTTCGGACTGGACTGTTCCCATGGGGCACAGGGTCAGAACTGATTTGCATATCTCCATTGTCTAACCCAGGGTGGTGTGGAGTGCAAAAAAACGATGGATTTGGGCCCAGATCTTTTGACTGGGATGAATGTGTGACATTGATCCACATTCGGTCCATCACCTGTTTTGTTTGCAATACCGCCATAAGTGCGCTGGGGATGCTCAGACGTGGGTCCCAGGCACTCCACACCACTGGAGTCAAGCTAGCCGGGCTGATGAGAGGTGTTACCTCGAAACCGGTCCGGTCCTCGGATGCTTGATTCCGTTCTGGGAAGGACATGGCTTTTGTAGTTCGGACTGGACTGTTCCCATGGGGCACAGGGTCAGAGCTGATTTGCATATCGCCATTGTCTAACCCAGGGTGGTGTGGAGTGCAAAAAAACGATGGATTTGGGCCCAGATCTTTTGACTGGGATGAATGTGTGACATTGATCCACATTCGGTCCATCACCTGTTTTGTTTGCAATACCGCCATAAGTGCGCTGGGGATGCTCAGACGTGGGTCCCAGGCACTCCACACCACTGGAGTCAAGCTAGCCGGGCTGATGAGAGGTGTTACCTCGAAACCGGTCCGGTCCTCGGATGCTTGATTCCGTTCTGGGAAGGACATGGCTTTTGTAGTTCGGACTGGACTGTTCCCATGGGGCACAGGGTCAGAGCTGATTTGCATATCGCCATTGTCTAACCCAGGGTGGTGTGGAGTGCAAAAAAACGATGGATTTGGGCCCAGATCTTTTGACTGGGATGAATGTGTGACATTGATCCACATTCGGTCCATCACCTGTTTTGTTTGCAATACCGCCATAAGTGCGCTGGGGATGCTCAGACGTGGGTCCCAGGCACTATGTCTAGTGTGACAAGAAGCTGGGACTCTGGGTCGAATTCTAGGCCTTCTAATCTGTTGATAATATCTGCTGTGTCTTTAATAAACGCTTTTTGGCTAGTAACAAGGGGTTGTAGAAAAACGTCTACATATTTGCTAAGCGGTTCTGTCAGAGACCCAATGCTAGACACAATGGGCCTCATGGGAGGGTTCAAAATGTCCTTATGGACTTTTGGGAGTCCGTAGAGGGCAGGGATAACGGGATCTTGATTGTTGAGGAAAGAGTATTCCTCATCACAAATGATGTCATCATCTTTGGCTTTCTTGAGGAGGGTAGATATGGATGATTTGAGAGATGTCCATTCATCCATGTTGGCTGGTTTATAGTGTTCCTTGTTGCTAAGTAAGTTAAGCATCCTATTGTTGTAGTCGGGGGTGTCCATTACTACAATGCCACCCCCCTTATCTGCCGGTTTGATAGTCAGTTCGGTGTCGTTCTGCAAAGTCTTGAGGGCTAATGCTGACACTAAACATTAAGGGCCCGATGTAGGTAGGGCGTTACCGATCGGTAACGGCCGAAAATACCGATTTTTGGCCCTTACCGATCGGTAAACAGCCATCGAGATGTAGGGAACAAAAAACATAAAGAATCGGAGTGAAAACCGAATCGGAATGAGTACCGAATGGGAAAGAATCCGATACGTACATACCGAAAATCGGATATGTAACGAATCGGAAAAACACCGAATCGGATGCAAACACCGAATCGGTCCATGTACCGAATCGGTATTGACACCGAATCGGAAATTCACCGATTCGGTCCATGTACCGAATCGGTAGTGACACCGAATCGGAAATTCACCGATTCGGTCCATGTACCGAATCGGTAGTGACACCGAATCGGAAAATCACCGATTCGGTCCATGTACCGAATCGGTAGATAGACCGATTCGGACATGAGCCGAATCGGAAAACATGCCGAATCGTATGATTCGCCGATCGGGAAATTCCCCGATTCCGACAGATGGGGAGATGTAGGGAGGCACAGAAACACCGAAATCGGCTCAAAATCGGTAGAATTCACTCGGTATTTACCATGGATTGCAATCAGGTGGTAACCAACTCCAACCCATATAAACAGGCCCAAAATGCATTGCAACTTGCAGGATGGCAGCTTTCTATGTCATTGCGAGGCGGCTACGGCTACAGCAGGAAGGACAGAGGGAATGGCTAAGAAATGAACAGGTCTACAGACAGAGGATAACCCTGTTCATGCTCACAGAGGCAGAGATACTACAGAGATACAGGCTGGACTCTGACACCATACTTGAGCTCATCAGGGATCTCAAGCCATTCTTGGACCACCACACCCCAAGGGCACACGCCATCCCTGCGCACATCCAGGTGCTATGCAGCCTACACCTGCTAGCGTCTGGCAGCTATCAAAGTGGAGTAGCAGCAGCAGGAGGGGTGAGCCAGAGCAGCCTGTCAAGGTTCTTCCACACATTCCTTGACGCCATGATACACAGGATGGACCAATACATCTCTTTCCCTGCAACCTACGCAGAACTGCTACAAACCAAAGCTGACTTCTACCAGATGGCACAATTTCCCCAAATCATCGGTTGCATAGATGGCACGCACATTCCGATTTGCCCACCAGCGGACACCGAATACATATACCGCAATCGCAAGTCTACACACACCATCAACGTGCAGGTGATCTGCAATGCAAAGTGCACCATCACAGACCTGGTTGCAAAATTTCCAGGGAGTACCCATGACTCCTATATTTTCCAACAGAGCGGCATCTATGCACAGCTGATGGCTGGCGAATTTGGTGAAGGATACCTCCTAGGTGAGACACATCATCAGACCCCCATAACACATAGAAGCTAGGTGGAATACATGTATGCATGTGTGTAATGTAACCCCTTTCTCTTCCAGGCGACAGTGCATATGCCCTCCGCTCATTCATACTCACCCCCTACCTCAACCCCTCCACACCCAGCCAAAGGAGGTATAACCGGGCCCACATACGCACAAGGAATGTTGTCGAACGGACCTTTGGCATCTGGAAAAGTAGATTCAGATGCCTGCACAAGAGTGGAGGTGCAAGGCAGTATACCCCCATCACCTGCTGCAAGATCATAGCTGTATGTGCAATGTTACACAACCTTGCGGTGAAGAAGGGCACTGAGGTGGAGTTGTCTGACTACGAGGACCATGACGACGACGAAGCTGTGCCACTGACACAGCCAGCTGGGGTGTGTACGCCAAGTGATGGCAGATACAGACGTGAGGAGATTACTGAGAACTATTTCTGAGTGAGTACAGATGCAAAGACAGCTAAATGTTGGTTGGGAAAAAACAAATTTTAATACTGTTGCAACACAGTTACAGCACTGATGTGCAACAAAAAATGGTGTATAGGAAAAAAACAAAAGTCCAAGGTTCAGATTGCCTCACCCGCCCTTGCAAGGCTATTTCTTTGCCCGCTTGCCAGACCCACTGGGGTGTCCCTCAGCCCCCTCTGAATGCCCAGCAGCATCAGCGGAGCGCCTGGTGCTCCTACGTGGCTCAGACGCAGCGCTGGCCGGGCTGCTGCGGCTGCTGCTGTCCCCAGCATCACCCAGGTCCAGGGCAGGATTGGAGGCCGTGTTCGAAATAATCATGGCCTCCATAGCAGTGGTGATCCGGGCCATCCCCCTTGTGAGCTCTGCCGTATGCTGACTCAGGCTAGATTCCATGTTCGCGCTGCGATGGCACAGTTGTGCCGTCGCCGCAGCAAGGCGGCTCATGGCGCGGTTCAGCACCCGGGCATCCCGCCTGCGCACCAGCTCATGCTCCTCCTGTCTGCTAGATGATTGGGTTATGGCAGTGGTTAGCCTGCCTAACCCTGCTGCCACCTCCTTGTTCGATTCCACGAAGGCCTGAAATCCCTTGCTTATTTCTCCCATCTGCAGGTTGTGCTGCAGGAGCTGGCGTTGGCAGGCCATCGTGGATCTTGCCTGTTGCCTCTGAATCTTCACCATCTGTCCCTCGAGGCCCAGGAATACACTGCCCTCCCGTGCTGGTGCAGCAGTGGTGGTGATGGTACGGCGCCGGGCACTGCTGCTTCCGGCCTGCTGAGTGGGCTGGGGTGCCACTGGTGGGGGTGTGGTGCTGGCCGGTCCCTGAGCCCCTGCTCCCAGGACAGGTTGTACAGGTGGCAAGGCCATGGTTGTGGCAGGAGCTGGTGTAGGCGGAATGGTGTCCCTTGTAGGGGAGTTCTCTGGGGAGAACTGCAAGGGGGGTGTGCTGGCCATTTGTGGGGAGTGCAGTGCATCGAAGTCTATCACCAGGTCTCCCTCCATACCTAGCCCTAGGGTGTTTCCGTCCTCCTCCTCCTCCTGGGCAGCCTGGCTGGTGCTCGGCCCTGCGAGTGCAGTGTCAGACGGTGCTGCTCCCTCTGATGTCAATGTTGTTCCGCCTGATGGTGCCCCTAGGTACAAAGAAGCATTTGTGAACTGAGTGCCGATGTATTACAGTCAGTACAATTAAAGCATTCCACATGTCCTTGCATCTCTTTACACTGTGTCACACTGTTTCCTGTCTTGTGATTCTGCACTGCCATATTTAGCTAACTTCTGCTGACTACATGTACCATGATGCTTGTCTCTTGTATGTTGGTGACAGTACTGTGCTGGGGTTTGCCTATGCATTGTGTCTAATGGGGAGGTGTCTGGTAGGGTGTGTCATGATGCGCATGCTTCTTACCTGTAGCTGTAGCTCTCGCAGAGCTGTCCAGGGTCCCAATTCCACTGACACTCTCCCTCTCAATGGTGCTGGAGACCAGTTCCTCCAGCTCGGTGAGGGGTGGCGCCGGGTTCCTGCCTCCTCCAGTGCCTCCAGCCTGCCTCTGTATCTCAGCCATCTTCCTTTTTGTGAGGCTGCGGATGTCGTAGAATCTCTTCTTGAGTTCTTCTACGGACCTGGGGGTGACACCCGCAGCATTCACCTTTTGGGCGATTTCGGCCCAGATCCTCCTCTTGGTGCTGTCTGGCACATTGAGGGACAGCTTTCCAAACAGCTGGCGGTGCACCCTCACCACCTCCTCGACCAGCACCTGAAGCTCGGTGGTGGTGAACTTCGGCTTCCTCTTCTGGGAGGACTTCTGGCTTTCGCACTGCTCTGCCATGTTCTTCAGTTCAGTTGACAACCTCCTACTCCCACTGCTGCTAACTGTGAGTGTTGAGCTCAGGCTGGCTCTCCAGAAACTTCTTAATTAGCTGCACCTGCCAGGGTTGCCACTCCCTGTTTGGGTGGGGGAGGGGGAGCCACCTCATTGGCTGAATCGGCTTTTACCGAATCGGATATTACCGAATCGGTAAAATCCGAATCGGTATTATCCGATTCGGTAAAAGCCGATTCGGTTTCTTCAATGCATTCCTATGGGCTTTTTCGCCATGGGTGTGTTTTCATGGCTACGAATCTATGATTGCCGAATCGGATTTTACCGAATCGGCTTTTACCGATTCGGTGTTAGCCGAATCGGTAATTTCCGATTCGTTGTTAGCCGATTCGGTACTTCCCGATTCGGTCCGTGCCGAATCGGAACGTACCGATTCTGATTACCGATGACGACCGAATCGGTATTCATTCGCTTTTTTTTCCCTACATCTCGTTTTCCGATTTCAGAATACCGATTCGGCCCACCTCGGTATTTTGAATTCGGAAAATCGCGTTTACCTACATCGGGCCCTAAGTCACTACAAACGGCATATAAACAAAACTAGTATAAATGTGCAAGGTAAAATGGAACTCGACCACATGCTGATTTATCACAGACTAAAGATGGCGCAAAAAATAGTGTAGCTAAAATATATATATGACAACAAAAGAACACGATGAATACAGGTTACTATAGAATTACTTGCAGAGTTGGGGTTATTTTTATTACAAACTACCCCCCTTTCTCTACTTGCAGTGCAAGGAGTATCGTGCTAACATAAGGAAGCAATCTTTAACACAACGTCAATTGAAAAGGTCGTGTTAAGTTGGGGATCCAGTAATTCAAATTCTGGGTAAGTGAACATAATACAGCCCCTCTGGATCTTTGGGAATCACCCCCAAAATAGTGATTAGAGCATTCTATTTCCATTCATCTACAGCTCTACAGAAAACCCATATCGGTGGCTCCTACTACTAGAGCGTGAAATCACTTCATGAAATTACAAGGTAGCTGTACAATATATAGATTTATTACTTTACTATCTGCCAATGTTTCATATAGTATGTCTGGTTAGACACTGACACAGGTTCTGTCACTATTATCTACTCACAGGTACCACAATCATGTCTATACCTGGTAATATGCAGCTTTGCTGAAACCCGAAAAGTGTATCTGGGCAGACAGTCCTCCATGATTTATCTGGATGACAGTTTTTGATAACAAAGGTAACCAGTTTAATAAAATGTCTTTTTACATCAGGCAGGAGATAAGAGTGAGCTACCATCTGCCTTAAAAATCAGAAAACAATGGTGATAGTATCTAATACGCTACAAGCACCTTAATCATATTACTAAGAATTTATTTCCTGATATCAGGGCAATTAATGCCAGCCGTAAAACATAGATCATATAAATCAAATACTGGTATCCACCAGTGGTGTGCCTTTCAGTTACTAAGATGTCTTTTACATATACCAATAACATTACCAAAATCTGAAAATAGCTTAGTGCCAACTACAAATAGGGATAATGTGTTTTGTATCTCTAAATGACAGGAAATGATTTAGGTTTACATGGTCGTTGCAAAAAATGTCTTGTAAATGCACAAAATACTTGTAAACGCAAAAAAAGTAATTGTATGTTTCTTTTTAGAACTTGGTCCTGAAGAAGGTTTTAATTGTTTCTCCAAAAACCGAAACGCCGCGTCGACCCCTGTTCTTGTGAATTTTTTTCATGTATGAACTATTTGCTTAATGCGTACACCAATGATTTTTAAATGTTTTTAAACTTGTTACTGTAAAAATTGTTTTTTATTACCTGTGTTTTTTTGCGATTTACATGTGACTCT
The DNA here is from genome assembly GCF_964263255.1 of Lissotriton vulgaris. Classification (NCBI taxonomy): domain Eukaryota; kingdom Metazoa; phylum Chordata; class Amphibia; order Caudata; family Salamandridae; genus Lissotriton; species Lissotriton vulgaris. The sequence goes on along the minus strand of NC_141687.1, from coordinate 2,121,761,797 downwards.
GAAATAAATATACATTGTTATATTTTTCTAAAACCTAATGTCCTGTCCTCTTTAAGCTTGACAAACTCAAGGAGAGTATGAGTTTAAATAAATCTGAAATTTTTTGTATTTAGATGTTGGCTGATATATACTCTAAGAGAGCTACAAATAAGATTTGGTAACAATATTGTGGGATTGGTATTAGTAAAAAACAAGACTCTAGGCACCTACAAAATAATATCACCCAACTAGGGTTACTTGTGGGACCTACCTACCGTATTAGCTCCAAGCTATGAGCTATTATGAGTTTGAATGTATGCAAAAAATAGGGCAAAACAGTGGTCAGAGCGCTAACGATCAGGGGTTTTGCAAAGGATTACCTGTCCGTCGGTACCTCGACCAACTTCCGAGTGGGAGTGGAGGTGATGGATAGGAAATGTAAACGCCCTTATATACGCACGCTAATTGAATGATGAGGAACTCGCGTGTGTATTTACGAGCAATTGCTGATAAGTTTAATGCAAGTTAGTGCAGCGCATGCTCGGAACAGGAAATGTCCTGACGCATGCGTGGTGGAAGGAAGAAACTACTCGCTCGCGCATGCGTGGAAATGTACAGTATAACGCTTTTGCGCATGCGCAGTAGTAGAGTACGGCCATAGCTGCGCACGTCTGCGGGTGTTTACATAATAGGCGGCATGCAGTGATATTCGATGCCGGCCCGCATATGCATTCTAGATAAGCAAAAAACCTCTGTTGACAAATAATAGTCACTCCTACGTTGATGGAGTATTGAAGAGAGATTGTATTCTGTCTTTCCAGACGAAAGCCATGCAGGTGGCAGTAATGCTATGTGTGGTGTAGTAATCTAATGTCATAACAAACAAGAGTCAACATGATGAAATATCATAGTCCCATGAGTTGTATATGATGGTGTAAAGGCTTAATATAAATGAACAGATTCATTCAGTATGTGTATGAACAGTTTCATGCAAAGAGACAGCTATAGAGGATAGTCGATATCAAGGTGCATGTTGGTGATGAGACATACTGATTAAGGACAGCGCTGATGAGTAGACAGATATTTATTTAACACTCATTTTCATTAAGATGTCCATGCTATGTCATCATTCAATCCCCTACTGTCACTTTTGAGCGAAAAAATCCATTTCTGTTCCTTAATGAAAAGGAACCTAGATATATCGCTAATATGGGACGGGATGAAAGGTTGCTCTAAGATGACCCACCTAAGATCTTCAGCAGAGTGTTGCTGTGTTAGGAAGTGCTCGGTCAATCTCGTTGATTGCTTCCGGCAACGGATCGTGCTTTTATGTTCCCCAATCCTTAATTTGATTTTCCTAGTCGTGTAAACTATATACCTTAGGGAGCAGGGGCAGGTTATCATATAAATGACCTTTTCTGTGTTGCAATTGGTGTGTTTTTTTAGCAGCCATATCTTGCCAGTTCCTAAATCCACTTTGTCAGTTTTAGATGTTTGTGGGCAGACGCTACATGAGCCACATGGGTAGTGGCCCTGTACAGGTGGGAGCCCCCACAGTGTCGCTGGTCCGTCCTTCTCTTGAGTTCTAGGCCTCGTGTGTATCAAACTGTCGCGCAAACTGGGTGCTCTTTTAAAAGAGAAAAGAGGTCTCGATATTTCGGGTCTCCATTTAGGGCGACAGGCACGCTGCTGGGGGGGGTAGGCCGTAGCCTTCCGCAGGGGTGCAGGGTGGGGTGGGTGGGTTGGGGTCTTTTTCTGGCCGTTCCTTTGTTTCTATGGCTCTTTTGTATCCTTTTCTTAGGACGCCGTGGCTGTGCGTGTTTCCCACGGTGCGATAGCTTGTGAGGTGGGGGTATGGTATTCTTACTTTATATGGTATTGATTGTACAGTTATCCTGACTTGAACGCCCCGCCCCCAATATTGTGGTCCTTAGTTACTTTGCTCGTCCTTATCGCTGTGGGGCGCGTACAGCAACACAGCGTCCTTTCTTCTCTCCCCCTTTTTTAGCGTTCCTCCTCTTCTTTTCTCCCGGGTCAGTGTAGAAAATGACTGTAACTCCTTCTGCCGTTCTGATTCCTCAGTCATGTATAATGAACAGTAATTTGGTGGTCTATGTGCACGTGGTGGGCTCTGAGGTATTGACTGGAAATATGGGCATCTTTATCCTGTTTGCTATAGATTATTACTGATAACCGTTTTTACTGATGCCTTAATGTTTTGCTGCTTGACTCGTGGCCTACTATGAGTACTCGGATGACTAAACTGCAACTGATCCTGTTATAATTTCTATTATAAAATTAACCTTCTTAGATCCTGCACTTGGCGGTCACGCTCAGCTCCTTTACAATTGAACTACTTGATTGCAATATACTAGGTGACTGCCGTGAAACCTCCTTAATGACCTACGTGCCTTTCAGTATGTTTCGTGGCCGGCCTGATTGGTTGTAGGCCCGTATTTGTATGCTATTATCTGCACAATAAAGGTTTTCAAAAAATAAAAAAAATAAAAAAAGAGAGAAAAGAGGTAAAGGGATGTTGTTATCAGTGATGTTGAGAATATTCCAGTGTTTTTGTATTATTCTTTAAATGTTATTGGACAGTAGGCTGAAGGTACTTACGAAGGTAAGTTTGTCCAGCGGTGGCTTTATAGGTCGTCTTTCCAATAGTGCTTCGCGATTGTTGTTAGAAGCACATTTCCATGCTTTCCTGACCAAATCTTTAGGATAGTGTCTATCCTGTAGTTGATGGGATAATTTGGTAGCATGCTTGTCAAACAGCTCAATTGATGAACAGTTTCTTCTGAGACGAAGAAACTGACCAACTGGTAGGTTGGCCCGTAAAGACTGAGGATGATGGCTGTTGAACAGTAAAAGGGAATTTCTAGCCATTGGTTTAGTGTACAGCTCACATTGTAATTTGCCTGCTGCTGGAAAAATGGACACATCCAGAAATGGGAGGTTTTCATGGCTGAATTCAACTGTGAACTTGAGGTATCGGTTTTGAGCATTGAGCCACTGATGAAACTGTTGTATCTCCTCGGGTGAGCCTCGCCATACCAGCAGAATATCATCAATATACCTTTTCCATAGCAACACCTGATGGAAATATGGGTGGCCATGGTTAAGGACATGGTCCTGTTCGAATTGGTGGACGTATAGATTGGCGAGGCTCGGGGCAAAAATACTCCCCATAGAGGTACCGGAGATTTGGAGGAAGAATTCTTCCTCGAATTTAAAAAAGTTTTCTGTCATGGCAATTCTAGCACAGTTCATAATGAAATGGATAGGGGTGATGCTGTCTAGATTTCGCAAGGACAACAAGTGTCTGACTGTCTCCAAAGTCTCTTGCTGGGGTATACAGCTATAGAGAGACTCAACGTCGAACCTAACCAGCAGGTCAGTCTCGACGTTGAACTCAATATCTGGTAGGATTCTCAGAACATCTGCTGTATCTTGTAGAAATGTCGGCATTTTTTAACCATAGGTCTGAGAAACCAGTCTACAAATGTAGACAGGGGCTCCAAAAGAGATCCGATACCGGAGATGATGGGGCGTCCCGGTAGTGGTCTCGTGGCTTTGTGTATTTTAGGTAGGTAGTAGAAGCCTGGTGTGACCGGATTTTGTGTCACCAAAAACCTGGCCTCATGGGGTGTGATCCAACCCTCTGCACTACCTTCATCAATCAAGGTTTTGATTTCTAGAAGAAGTCGTGGAGTGGGATCTTCAGACAGTCGACGATAAAATTGTGAATTATTCAGTTGTCTTAAACATTCTTGTCGGTATTGTGTGGTGTCTAGTATGACTGTTGCCCCACCTTTATCCGCCGGTTTGATTGTTATGGACGGGTCTTTAGATAAGGTGATGAGAGCGTTTCTTTCTCTTTTTGGTAGATTGTGAAAGCTTTCCGATGTCTCATCATGCAGCCCCATGGTATCATGGGTAACTGCTTGTTCGAAAGTCTCCACCTGAGATGGTACTTGGTGGCTAAGAGGGGTGAATGTCGATTTAGGGCTTAAGCCAGTGTTCAATCGTTGCCCTTCTGCACTGGTATCTGGATCAGGTTTGTCTTTGAAAAAGAAGTGAAGGCGTATTTTCCTGTAGAACTTTTCAAGCTCAGTCCTCAGTTGAAATGGATCGCCCGTATTGGTCGGGATGAAACCTAGTCCTCTCTCCAGGACGGCTAGTTCAGATGATGTAAGGACTCGAGAGCTCAGGTTAACGGTTAGGTTCTGCTCGCTTCTGAGCTGGTGCTCTGTTGTGCTGCCCTCCTGCTCCGTGTGTTGGGGAACGAGGGGTCTGTCTCCCACTGGACAGTTTGTTGCCCTCTTTTTTTCCCGCGGTTGGATCCACGGCCCGTCCTAAAAAAGACGGATCAGAAAAGAACTGAGGATGCTGGGTGTAAGGATTCATGTGTGGTGCAAAATGAGGAGGTTGAAAACCCCAGGGTCCCGGAGGCCACCATGGACCAGGATTCTGGTAATTGCCTGGGTAATTTCCTTGCATCCCACCTCTCTGTCTATTCCCTCTTCTGAGAGAGCGTTGTTGTTGTCCACCTCCATGGGGTTGTGCTCCCGTCGAGTTGGTACTATCTGAGTCACTAGAGTCTGTGCCAGATGTCGAGTAGTTGGACCTGTATCTTCTCCCTTTGTTGTTAGATCCCGGTGCTACATAATCATCACTAATATAGGGATAGATTTTGACCATTGAGAAGCGGGCCAGATCTTTCTTAAATTTATCGATCTTGCTAGAGAGTATATTGTCTTTATAATCTTTGTTGGTCTTGTTTGTCTCGTCTAGACGTTTCTTAAAAAGTGTACTACAGGTAGCCTTGATTGGGCCTTCTAATGTCTGTGTCTGTATCTGGCCCGCTAGTGATGATTACGTAGGCAATGAATGCAGACACAGCCTTGCACATTTATGACATTCACAGTGTCTTGTTCATCAGGCAGTATCCTTCTTGTGCGGAATCTGGAAAATGTTTGTCGATTAGTTGAGTTGAATATTACCATCTCACTGAGTTCATCTGGTGATAGTAGCATTGTGGATGAGCTGGTCGGGCAAAAAGGAGCATTGGCATGGCCGGATCTGTTCCGCCAGAAGTCATCCCGAAATGTTCCAAGGGCAGAATTGGCAGCACCATTGACAGTGTAGGCCTCTTGCATCAACATCCACCATGCAAGACAAGACCCAGAGATGGAAAAGGGGTAGGGAAAGAATGGGACTGGGTGTATCATGGAATGCGGCATCAGTCCACACACCCATCAGTTGGAAGTGTTCATGATCAGCTGGTGATGATGCAACATTTGGATGAAGGTGTTGTTGAAGAATTCTGCACAGCGGGGTAACTTGTGGGCTGGTAACGTGTAATACTGGTGTTCTGCAGGAGTCAGGGTAGGAGTTGGTGAGGTAACAGGATGGTAGATTAGTAACAGCCAGATAAGGGTAGACAGGATGAGGGAGACAAACAGCGTCACCACGGTGACCATGAAGCATTAACTATGTCGGAGGGTGGCATCTTGTTTCTGGATTCGGGTGTTTTGGACGGCGGCCATTGTGCTAAGCCTGGGAACTTTAGTGGCTGTCTGTGATTGGTGGTTGCTTTACTGGGCGCAGGTGCCAAGGGCCCTTATGGCTTATCTTAGTCTGACACACCAGCACTACTGTCAGCCGGGGAAGATCACAGCCTTACAGCCTATAGGTACTTGGCGAAGTCAAGGGCAAGCCTTCCCTCGGGGGCGCAAGTTGTATCGGTTGAAGGTAGGGACCCTTCCTTTAGTATGCTGTCACTCTCTGCTTCCGTAGATGTAGAATGCAGTCTGGCATCGCTGAATGGGACAAACGCCGGGACTGTTTCTGTTTCTGAGTCTCCTAGTCCTTCCCTCACCCACTGATCATAGGGGAGGGGCAGGGGCAGAGGCACACGCCTGCAGTGCGATGAATGCACCCAATTCTTCCGACCTTCTACTTTCACAGCGGTGCGGGTGGCTAGTAACACCTGACGGGGTTGTGTCCAGCGGGGCTCGAGGCTCTTAGTCCATTGAAAATTTTGGATCAGGACCCAGTCACCAGGTTGGATAACGTGTCCTGGGCCCTCGCTTTTGTCAGGTATGGTCTCATGCACCTGGTGATAAAGAGTACGAAAGGTATTAGTTAGACTGTACAGATAATCAGTTAATACAGGGTATTCGACATTAGACAGTTTCTTAGGCCGCCGGACACCCCATACATTGGCAGGTCCCCCGAACACAATTTCATGGTGAGATAGCCCTATCCTGGTGTGGGCCGTTGTTCTTGTGGACAGTAGGGCTAAGGGCAGAGCATCAACCCAAGTGACACCTGTCTCAGCTACTATTTTGGCCATTTTCGTTTTTTGGATGCCATTGTACACCTCCACTAGACCTGCTGATTGGGGGTGGTTAGCTGCATGAAATTTTTGTTTTATACCCAATGCTGTACAGACATATTCCATAATTTGGACTGTAAAGTGTGTCCCATTGTCACTCCAGACTAAGCGGGGCAAACCGAATCATGGGAGGTACTCTTTTAATAGTACTTTGGCTGTAGTGATAGCGGTGCAGTCTTTGACAGGGTAGGCCTCCACCCATCGGGTGAATGTACAGACCACCACTAGGACATATTTCAAATTGTTACATCGGTCCATCTGGATGTAATCCATTTGGAGGACTTCAAAAGGGAAGGTAGGAAGAGAGAATCCTCCCTTAGGAGTAACTGTGCCTTTTCCTGGGTTACACATTAGGCAAATCATGCATGTTTTAACCAGTTTATCCGCATATGCTGGTATCTTAGAGTTGTACCATATAGGTTCCAACAGTTTACATATCCCTTTTGCACTGATGTGAGCAGGACCATGGGCCATCGTAACTACTGGTAGCACGTGACTGTCAGGTAACATCCATTGTCTTTCCATAGTCATACGGACCCAACAACCATCAATTCCCTCCTTTGCTAATAGCTCCTTCCGCACCCTTAGTTCCTCAGGAGTAGTATGGGACTGAATATCAATCACACTCTGTACTGTGTTTTCAACCATGCCCTCGTCTGCCACCCACCTAGCTGGACCTCCTACATACATTCCTTCCCTTTTCTAAGAGCTGTTTGTCTGGCCGTCTGGTCAGCCAGGGCATTGCCTTTCCCAACATCATCTGTCACTTTATCGTGGGCCTTACATTTTATAATGGCCACCTTTATGTGGAGTGTCAGGGAGTCTACCAGTTGGTGAATTAGTTGGCTATGTTGAATTTTGGTCCCATGGGAAGTAAGGAAATTCCTTTCTTTTCACAACCTCCCGAAGTTGTGGGCCACCCCGAAGGAATATTGACTGTCCGTATAAATATTTACCATCTTCCCTTTGCTTAACTCACAAGCTCTAGTGAGGGCCACTAATTCTGCTGCTTGAGTAGAGCACTGCGGAATCTGAGCTGTTTCTACTACTAGCCCTAATGTCGTGAGGGCGCAGGCGGCTGAGATGTTACCATCTGACCCTCTGAGACATGATCCGTCCACATACAGTGTACCTTCTGGTTCTGCTATCGGGGTAAGTCAACCCGTCCCTTCGTCTCTTCCTCTGTCCTTAATATGCAGTCACATGGGTCTAAGCGTGCATCCTGAGTATCCAGTGGGAGTAATGTGGCGGGGTTTAGTACAGTGCATCTTTTGATGTTAATGTGGCTGGCAAAGAGTGTCAGTTCATATCCTGTGAGTCGTGCGCTAGTGAGGTACTGTGTCTTGGTATTATTAAGGAGGGTATCTACAGAATGGGGGACCATTAGAGTCAGGGAAAGTTCATGACGATCCCCGGCACTCTGACGGACTATGAGGGCTGCCGCAGCGGTCGCCCGTAGGCTTCCTGGGAGAGCCCTTGCAACAGGATCTAAGGTGGCTGAAAAATAGGCACATGGCCGATTGTGACCTTCGAACATCTGGGTCAAGGCAGAGCATGCACAGCCGTCTGTCTAACATACAAAAAGAAAAAAATGTTTGTTATAATCAGGACTACCGAGGACTGGAGCAGTACACAGAGCCTTTTTTAAATCTTGGAAGGCCTGCGCATGCTCTCTAGTCCAATGAAAGGAACTGTCTGATATGTCTTAAGTGGTGAGGGCAAGAAGAGGTTTGACCATGGCCGAAAAATTGGAAATCCACTGTCTACAGTATGAGGTTAGGCCTATGAAGGCTTGCACCTGCTTTTGTGTTCATGGGGCCGTCATAGCATTGATAATGGCTACACGATCAGCGGTGAGCTGCCTTCCCTCCTTCGAGAGGAGATAACCTAAATAGGTCACCTTCTCTTGACAAAACTGAAGCTTTTTCAAAGAGACTTTGTGATTATGGAGGGCAAGGTGGTGTTACAAATAGAGAATAGCTTCTTTACATGCTGGGGCAGAGTTTGCAGCAATGCATATTGTAATAGTGTGGAATTATCAAGGAGTTCCAAGGAATCTAGTTGACTTTTTAGAGCTTGACTATAGATACTGGGGCTCTCAGTGAAACCTTGAGGGGTGCGGCAGAATCTAAAGCTCTGCCCACCAAGGGAGAAACCAAAAAAAATGTCTGCTGTCAGAATGTATAGGAATGCTGAAAAAAGCATTCTTCAGGTCTATGACAGAAAAGTGCGTGGCGTCAGAAAGGGCCATCGTTAAGAGGGCTGTAATGTCGGGGACAACAGGATATTGGGAGATTGTTATTTTGTTAAGGGCTCTAAGGTCAATCACAAATCTGTATATTTTAGGGGAGAGAGCATCTCCATTGGTCTTTTTAAGAACGGGAATAATGGGACTGTTACAGATATTGCCACGTGTCTCCTCCACTACGCCCTTGTCCATTAATTCAGATATTATTGTTAAAAGGGCCATTTCTCCTTCCGTGGGCAGTCGATACTGCCGTAGGTGGGGAAGAAGTGCACCTGACTAGATGCGTACTATATGAGGGGATATGTTGAGACACCCTACATCAGTGTCTGATGATGCCCAGAGGGAGGAAGGTAAAGACTGCAATTCTAGTGGGAGGGGACCGGACATGTACATATAGGAAGCTGTGGTGGGAGAAATTGTTAGGGATATTCCTTGGGGACTACATGATATGGTCGCATACAGAGCTTTCAGTAAATCCATGCCTAACAAGTTTTCACTGCAACCTGTAGTAAGGACCAAGGGAGCGTCAACATGTGCAGGGCCAATATCGAGAGTAAGGGGTTTAGAGACAGGGCTCGTCACAGGTGTTCCTGCAAAACCCACGGAGACATTCATATTGTCAGAAAGGGGTGCCCCCGGAACTGACAGACGGGCATTAGAAGACCTTGTGGCCGCAGTATCCAAAAGGAAATTCTGATTGGTCCCCACAACTGACATTTGAACATATGGGCCCCTTTGATCCCCTGGAATGTGCACTCTGGTAATACCCCTTTCCTGGCTGTCCTATGCTTGTTAGGACCCTGTCTTATCAACTTCATCATAATTATCATTGTAATAAGTGCGTGTTGCTTCAAACCCATCAAACCTATTGGCTGGGCGCTGCCGGATGGGGGCGTCATCCCTAGGCCTACCTTCTTTATCCTGTGGATGGGGCGGGCCATGGTCCCTAGTCAGCCGCTCCTCCCTGGGAGCGTGAGGCAGAGTCTTCCCTGTTCGGATGTTTTCAGCTAATACAGGACACTCATCTATCCAATGGCCGTACCCCTTACAATAAGCACACTGATCTGTTTGGAGGGCTCCCGTACGTTGAGGGCTAGAGGGGGTAGTCTGGCGAACCCTCGGAGGGAGTTGGGGTTGAGGTCTAAAATTCCCACGGGCATCGGGACCTCAGGATTTGATTTGATTTGATTTGATTTATCCATTTGTAAAGCGTGCGAATGCCCGGAGGTGTCTTGGCGCTATGACAGACTGCAAACTTATGAGACGGGCAACCTAGATAACCACAGTGAATAGCCAAGTTTTGACTGCTTTTCTAAAGGACCCCAGAGATGGGCTATTTTTTATAGATAGAGGCAGCCGGTTCCAGGCCTGTGCTGTGTGCACTAAGAAACTTCTTCCGCCCCAACTGGCCAGTCTAAATTTCGGGACTCTGATTAGTTTCAGTTGGCTGGATCTAAGAAGTCTGGCCGGTTTGTACAGTTTCAAGTGGGTCTTCAGGAATTGTGAGCCTGATCCCTGAAGCGCCTTATAGGCCAGGCACAACGATTTGAACTGCACCCTTTTTACTATTGGGAGCCAGTGTATGGTTTTTAGTTTGAGGGCAATTGGCTCATATTTAGGGATGCCAAGCACCAGCCTTGCGGCTGCATTCTGCAGGCTTTGTAGTTTGGCTAGGATCTGTACTCTAGCCCCGGTGTACAGACCATTCCCATAATCCAACCTCAACAAGGCTAGAGCTGTCACCACTGTCTTTCGTGAATTCTCTGGTAAGTACAGCAGTATTTTTTTATTATCTTTAAGATGAACCAGACTGTTGAGGCCAGTTTGCTGGCTTGGGCATCAAATGAAAGTTTGGTGTCAAGAGTAATGCCCAGATTTTTCACTTTTTCTGACGGATCTGGACAGATGCCCAGGTTATCAGGCCACCAGGCGGGGACCAGATGTTTGCGTCACCCCCCAGTAGCATCACCTCGCTCTTGTCCCCATTAAGCTTTAGGCAATTATTCAGCATCCACTGGCTAACCTGTGACATACACAATTTACATTTTTCTGCTGTCTCATTCACATCCTTGCTGATAGACACCACTATCTGGGTGGCGTCGGCCTAGGGAGGGTAAGCCTGCTGCAGAAGTGCCTTAGTCTTAAGATCTCTAACCTTCTTACTTTCCTTGTCTCTATCCTCATTCTCCCTATTCTCGTGATATTGTGCCATAGCCAAGATACCAGTCATAGTTTGGGCAGAACACGTACTTTCAACTTTCTTAAGCCTGGCGGAGATCTCAGGTAGCAAGTTGCTGACAAACTTATCGACAAACACTGGGGCAGAACCTGGGGTCCTGGGATCCAAACCACTATGTCCCTTGTATTCTGTTTCAAAACAGGTAAAGAAGTCAGCCACATTCTCATATTTTCGCTGCCTACAGGTGTTTATTTTATCCCAGTTAATGACAGTTTCCGGCAAAAGTGTTTTCATAAACGTTATTTTTTTTACCGGGCAAAGTCAGGATGGCAGCTTCTGGTTTAGTCCCTCCTACCCTTGCTTCTTCCATAGCCTCTAGGTCAGCCCATTTACCTCCCAACGCCACTTCATGGTCAGTATGTCGAATTTTGTCCCAAATTTCAGTGGGGACAACTGTACCAAAAAGTAAATCTATATCCTCAAGAACGAGAGTACCTGCAGAGATAATCTGACCTAATTCTCTGTGAAAGGCAGCCAGATTCTTCCGGGGATCTGGTAATTGTCCTTTTAACTACATTACTTCTGACCTTTTCCAAGGTACATGAACCCAACAGCCCCTCTGCCAATATTTTAGGCATCGGTAAGTGCGTTAACAAAGACAGGGGCCGCCTCTCTCATTGGCATAGCTGTTTCTAGAGGGGTGTTGGGAAAAGCGGTCATATCAGGGTAAGCCATTAAAGCAGACATAGCGCCAAACATCTCCTCTCCCTGAACATCGCCTCTTTTTATTTGCAACCTAAGGTCCATTAATCCGGTGGGTATCTGCAAAAGCGCATTCTCAAATCTTTGCATGACCAGGGCACACATGTATTCAGCCCAGGTGGTCTGTTCCATAATCGAGAAGTTATTGAAGGGTTCGTGGGGGGCACTCCAAATATATTCGAACTTAACCTACTATTCTATCGGTGCTGTGACTGATAAGGGTTTTCAGTCCTAGAATCATAAGAGTTTGGATCAACCAAAGGGTCAATCCAGTCACGCACTGTTCACTTGGTGTTATGCCACACCTTTTGTTTTTACTAACGTAATCAAAACTTTATCAATTGCATTTCATTCATTTATTCCATCATTATTATGTCAAAAAATTCATGTTTTTAAATCACATGTTATTTAACAATCTCGTTTCATTCTGTAAACACAACATTTACATCATAATTATCACATTTCCTATTGGTAATTTACAACAGGCTTTTTAGCACATGTCACATCCTAATCGCATGCCCGATGCATTTCGGCACCAAGTTGGTGCCTTCCTCAGGGGCCTCACTATAAGAAAAGAAATAAAACCATAATGATTGTCTTGTATGCTCATGGATGCTCATAAATGTATTGAAACTCGCCGTGTATAATCATACCTTGTGGATGTTGGATTTTTGCGTGTGGAATCTGTAATAAATACATGTCAAAATGAATCTAGTGTATTCCTCACTTGCGGTACGAGGGAAGAACATGATTAGTGTATATAAATGTCTTACCGATACAATTCTCTTCGCTATCTCTTTCCTCCAAAATCGGACAGATTCAAACATACACGGGTGCATTTTTCTTTTCATTAATTGTTCCTCTAAGTCGGCAAGAACTTGGGAATTAAAGGAGCCATAAAGTGGCCACTGTAATTCCGCATTACTTTGTTTCGTATATTTTACCCAGAATGAGGAAAACATTATGGCAGAAGGGCCATGTTTAACATACATCCTATGGCCAGGGGTACCTTCTGGAGGAAGCGGACAGCCCGCCTCCAGCTGGGAGTCCTGCGTACACATACAACAACATAATCTCTTGAACTTACTACTGACTGGCATGCTTAAAAAAAAACGGGTAACAGACACCAGCGGGTTTTTAAAAATCACCTCGCTTGCTTGGCTTTTGCAAAAGTCAATAACAGCAGAATAATACAGAACAGACACCAGCGGGTTTTTAAAAACTCACCTCGCTTGCTTGGCTTTGGCAAAATTCAATAACAGTTTGGCTTTTGCAAAAGTCAATAACAGAATCATACAGACTTGGTGGGTGATCAGTCCACCCTTACCTTACAGGGGTAGTTCTCTTCTGCAGATGTAGGGCTGTGTCCTGCTCCAGAAATTATTTTCTAGGGGACTTCAGCGAGAACGCAGTCAAGTGCCCCAGACCGGGTGTGGAGGAATAGCGGGCGACTCGTTTGGCTTACTGGATTGCAAGATTCCCTCGGGTAGGGTACCTCAGTCGGAGTCTCTCCGTGTACCCCCTCACATCCACCAGCCTGACCTTCGTGCTCGTGGAATCCCTGTTCAGGCGTCATTTGAAGAACCGGAATAACCCAACTTACTGGGTCTCGGCGGCGGGGGAACCGCCCAAGCCTTCCATACCCTTCATACGTAGTGAAAGGAGACACAGGAGCCTTTGTCTGCAGGAGGAACCCAGATTTATTCAAATAGCCCGGGCTACGGAACAGAGTACCAAGCTCATCAGAAACAAGACAGAGAAGGCTATTGCTTTACTCCGCAGCTTACAAGCCTTTTATACTTTTTCATTCCAGTCTTTTGGCTGTTAGTTCATTGTTCAATCAGGGTAGTGTTTGCAGTTGATAACTAGATCCAGACGATGTTTGTAGATGGTGACCTGGTCAAGGCTTGGTACACAAATCATTGTTCACTTGGCTTGATCAAGGCTCAGTTTTTCAGGTCATTGTTCAATCACCTTAGTCAAAGCCCGGTCTTTCAAGTCATTGTTTAATCACCCTGATCAAGGCCTAGTAGTCAGACCATTGTCCAGATAACCTGATCACGGTGTCAAGGATGTTTTCCAGGCTGGGAGCAGGAGATGGAAAACAAATCATTTACTCAGGGTGTGAGTGTCTCATGGCTTTCAGTTGAACTACAAAGAACAGGGGGGTTGGGTGTGCGACAGTTCCTGGGCAGAAATGCAGGCTGCAAGATGGCTGTTGTCGTGTTAGTTAGTTTTTGCTCAGGGATCAGCAGAAACGACCAGGTGGATCGTGTGGAAGTGTTTGACACGAGATGGCAATGAAAAAGCAAGGAGTCCCGGTACAAATGATGCCGATCAGAAGAACACTTTTCCTCATCTGCCTCATTAATATTTATGCGACATGCAATTTGCGACCCAATTAGGAATCGCAAACAGTGTCTGAGACATTGTTATACATCCCAATTTGAGAGTTGCAAATTGCGAGTTGCAAATGTGACACAATTTGCTGGGCGCAAATTGGTGGGTCGTACATCTGGCCCTTATAGGGGTGTACTTTTTCTGAGGTTTCAACTGGAGATCCCAGCTATTCCTCAGGTACAAGCCGATTTGGTTTGTCAAGTGGCCCAAAAGATCACAGGAGGAAATGTGTTAATCTAGATTGGTGAGCTTTTCCCTGCATGTGTTTGACCTCAGGGCCGGCGCTAGACATGATTGACAAAAAATGTGGTTCTGTCGGGTATTATGCAATCTCTTTGGGTTAGGCTGCAGACAGCTCTAAAACACAAACAAGCAAGACTCTCTGATATCCAACGTTTTTATATATATTAAAAACAAAAACCAATGAACCAGTAAAATGGAATTACTTCATTCCACTACATTATTATCAAACATAAGTGCAGTGACTGTAGTGAATCCAGTGACAAAAGTGAAATACTCAGTGACACTTATATACAAGGACCTATTGAATCAATACACTTTACAAAAAAGGAAAAGAGAAGGGGAAGGGGGGAAGAGTAACACGATATGTTCTTTTATCGTTATGTGGCCAGTTTCATCCTAGTAAAAGTTCCAAGGAAAGCAAGGAATTATTGTCCATATTCCTGGAGTTATCTTGGCCAAAAGGAAAAGCGTCGACGTTTCGACCCTGTTTGCGCCCCAGTTGGTGGTCGCGGCGGGTCTTTATCAAGACAGAGGGGGGCTGGAAAAGAAGGGAAACCTGTATCAGAGAGATGCATTGTAAAGACCGTCATAAATGACGAGAATATCTCCAGGTTACTTACATGGGAAATGTTCAACAATTAATGTAATCCGGAAGGTAGCCCGTTGGTCAACCTGGAACAAAGTATATAATTGGGTTTTGAGGACCAACTAGTCTGAGATTCAGTACACTCATAGTTTTAAGTGCCTAAGTGACAGTATAAGTTAAACTGCCCTAAATAGTGCACGTGTGAAATAGCCTATCGATTATAGCCTTTATCACGAAGCTCCCCAGTTGGTAAAAAGGGGGGGTCCTAAATGGTATCAATGGTGGGCATCCGTGATTGGAGAAAACAACATAGTAAGTGCCGGCAAAGACATGCCGTCTTCTAACATACTATTGGTTGCCAAGGTGGTTAGGTATCTTAGCCGGGGTGCCTGCGTGCTATTATAAAAGCAGTGGGTTTTTTCAGACTGCGAAGGGCAGTTGAGAATTGCCGTCTGGACTTACCCTCCAAGTATCGACATCAGCGTCAGTGCTTCCCTGATGTGAAAACAGCAATCCAGCCGTGAAAGCCAGCACCGAGCTCTCGGCGCTAGACATGAGCAGCATGGGCAGCTGCCCAGAGCCCGCACCAACTCCCAGCCATGGGGCCTCGCACTTTCAAAAACTGCAGAGTTTGGAGGCCCAGGTGGGCCCCTAAGAGTTTATATTTTTTCTATTTTGATCAATTTCCCCCGGCTGGTCCCTCTCTCTTGGCCTAATTGCTGCATCTACATGAGGATAGCAGCAATTAGACAGGTAATTAAAGAACCCTTACGTGTGTGAAGTGCGCCCTGCCCCTGTTTGAATGAAAAGCAGGATAACCTGCAGAGCGCAAAACAAAAGATAGGATGACGGCGCCTCACAATGAAAACCGCTCAGCTGACCCAGGATGAGGGAAAGGGAGCACAGAGGTGAATGAAAGGGGTACGACAAACGGAATACAGTGAGAGGGAGCGGGGGAGCAGTTTGGTGTGAGTACAGAAGCCAGACAAGTGGTGCACGCAAAGGAGCACAATCAGAATGTTAAAAAGTGACTTGACTAGGGTTTTACGTGTGCTATGTCCCTCGAGTCTTTACTTGGTGGTAAATTAAAACGGACATTGAAACAGGCCCCTATCGGACCCCATTTTCATGTCCTTTACTTTACCTGGAAAAACAATAACACAGTAGCTCTGCTGGACCGGCCTAAAGGGCAATCAGGCAGTGTGTGATGGTCTAATCTATCAGGTTAGTATGATAATCCTTTTTACGTCTCGCCTACACAGCGCGCATGCGCTGAATAGGAGACCTTTAAATGTCATTTGCTCTTTTTGGAAGCACATACTTGTGCTTGTGGCGGCATACACCTTGCGGGAGCGCGCAGGGGCGCGCCACAAGCACGAGTATGTGCTTCCAAAAAGAGCAAAAACAGCTGCTGCTTTGCACGAGTGTAACGCCGATTTCTGTTTTCTACCACTGGCTGTCTTTTAGCTTGTGAAACATATAGGCTTCTGACAATGCCTGCGTAGGTATCCCTTGTTAACGAATTGAGGATATAAATGTCAGACGGTATAGCTATTGAGCCTTTTAAGCTACGTCTGTTGTCATGCACATTTTATTTAATTATATTGAATACATTTCCTTTTAAAGCTATTGTATGTGATTGCGTTGCGGTTCTTAGTTTCTCCTTTTCCTTCATATTTACTTCTAAATATTTAACTTTCTCAGTTGAGTTCTTTGTTGTTCAATCCGAAAACCTTGAAATAAAACAAAGTATGTGGTCACGTAAACCACAAGACACTTCAGTCAACTGTCATATTTATTATTGTGTCGACCGCTGATCTCCTTCTGTGGTTCCACGTAACACCTACATGTTTCTCCTATGTACAGTTTAATTCAAATCGAACTTTTTGGGACCTTTGCAGTGGTTGATTTTGAGGGGAAAACAAAAACGGTTTTATCGGTCAAAAGCTTGGTTTTTTTATGGGCAGTGTTCACAAGCACAGACGGATACGTCCCGGCTACGCCACACCACGCCCGGACCTTCTTTTTTTAAAGATACTCAACGTTTGCTGTGATTGGCTGACGAGTGGGGTGATGTAGCAAGTAAGGTGGAGGAACAAGGACGACATCTGCCATGGGGGGCAGCCTTGTTAAACATTTCTGCTACTACAAAGGGGGGCAGTGGGAACCTCCAGTGTTCTGTTACACTCCATAGGGGCCCTTTAATGAAACAAGCATTGGCATAGCCAATAGGTCTCGCCTTTGGGACCTTGTAAGTGTTTAGTTTTTTACAGTTGATGTTGCACCAAGGATATTGTGCTGCATAATTTAATACTTATAAGGTCCCAAAGGTGAGACCAATTGGCTATGCCAATGTTTGTTTGGGCTGTTTGTAGGCCTGCTTTATGGTCAGGTGAGCAAATCTTTACTGTTGATGTTCATGATACTAAAACAAATACTTCACACACACTAACCCCAGAAATGTTGCTGAGGGTGGGAACCAGAGGCGTGGGGCCAATGGGCGAGCCAGCCTCCACTATCTCATGAATACACAAAAGTGGGCTTCCCCTTGAATCAATTCCTATGTGTATCTACAGAGTTCTGTAGAGATGCACTACCAGTGGGGGCATCTCATAAAAAGTTATGGACTGGATTTCACCTTGTTATGTTTTCTCTAACTAGGGACCTTGGTCCAGGTTCTTTCTGCATATTGGTGACTCACCCTTAGCTACCAGTAGTGATTTTTTGTATTTTTTCCCTACAGAAAGTCTAAGTAGGTCCTTCCACCTCAGCCCTCCCATGGAGCGTTTAGAGTAGGAATACAGGGTAAGAGTTGGCTTACAACCATTTTTTAACAGTAAGAGTACACGTTGCACCTGCCACGTGTCTCATAAAGACCACTTCACACCACCACGCGCTCTATAGGTATGACGCGGGATGGATGATGTTTATAAACTATTTGTTTACATACTCACACTGTTTGGTTTGTATGCTTTGTTTTTGTTTTACTTTCTCTACAGAGTTACTCTTAGTGGTACTACACCAAGAAAGAAATATCCATTTACATAGTTTTTTTAACCACAAACCCCTCCCCTGATCTAGCGACAGGATTTTCCTTCCATTTTCACTAGTTAAAAGGAAGTGGACACAGAGGGTATACACCCCCTTCCACCCCCCCTATTTTTTTAGGTCCTGAAGAATGCTACGTACCCTTCGGGGACACCTCAGCAGAAACATGTTGACCGCATTTAATACGATGAAGGGAGAATAATATCCCATACCACCGTCCACTTAGTTTTTGACCACCATACATTTACCATTTGAATAAACATAGCACATGGACTAATGTAATGATTTTTACATCACTTATCACTCCCCCATGGCCATCACTTTGATTTAGAAGTGCATCCCTGTCTTCTTGTGTATGCCCGCCCTCTATCAAACCAAGTTTTCAGAGGGCGAGGACAGCCGATGATGAAGCATAAGGGCCAGTTTGTAACTTTTTATGAGATGCCCCCACTGGTAGTGCATTTCTACAGAACTCTGTAAATACACATAGGAATTGACTCAAGGGGCAGCCCACTTTTGTATATTCATTAAAATAAACATTGCCCGCAGCAAAATCAAATCTATGCAGTCTCCCATACCTTACAAAAAACGTAAACAGCATTTCTTTAAAAGTTAAAAACTGCTCTAATATGGAAACATGTGACACTTTTCTAGCTAACTAATTCACTAATGGGGCCACTTTTATTTTTGTGCTGGGCCCTATTTCCTGACTCAGTCTCACACTGTATGATAGGGTAATCCATGCCAGCAATTTTGTGCCTGTTTATATTTCATAACCTTTATTCAATTTTGCATTCCCGAAGAGTGTTAGCTATGTCCAGGATGTGTGTTTCTGTATTTCATTTCACAGCATATAACTCTTGTGTGAGGCACACATCGTAGTGCGTCGCCTCCAGGTGTTTATAACAAGCTACAGTTGAGTGCTTTGAAGTTGACGCTGAAGGCAGTACAACTTTCATGCTGTGCCTGTCTGTGGGTCAAATAGGTATTCAGAATACACGATCATTTAATACATGGCCTCTCTGCAGAGCACACTGAGCAACGGTCCTATATTCCAGTTTAAGTTGGGATTCTGTGCAAATGTGTGTGAAGGAAGTACTCATTGGTCAAAACAGTGACGGGTGAACATAAAATTATTTATTGTTGTTAGTCATTTATCTTAAACAGCCATTGTCAAAACCAATACCCCCGGCTGTTATTAGATGTAAGTCAGTTGCTGTCTTATATTTCTGGATTCAATCACAGAAAGCTGAGGGAAAGATGAGAAAAAGAGTAGAGCATTGAGGGGGAGGGGGATTTAAAAGGGTCAACATCAACAAGAAAAAATGCTCCAGGAGGATGGAAAGAGAGAGGTGGATGTAAATGAAGCAGAACAAGGAAAGAAGTTATGAGAATGGGCTGAGATGAGAGTTGAAGGGGAGTATATGGATAAGATGTGTGGATGCAAGAGAGACAGAACCAGCAAGGGAACATAAGCAGAGTAGAGATAAAAGTATTGGTAAGAGGTGGATGGAAGAAAGCAGGACCCCTGAAAGATGTCAGAGGTTGGGCAGGATGAAGCAGGAGGGGAGAGGTGAAAGTGAGAAGGGTCAGAACCAGCAAGAGAAATTTGAATCCTAGAAAAAAGAAGTCAACTTCCAAATTGTTTTCATAAAATGTAATTTACTCATTGACAATGTGCCAGCTTCTGACAACTCTAGGAGTTTGAAGTAGCGTTTGTGCTATATCAGATGACTTGTGGCTTACTCTTGAATGTGGAGTTAGAGCAGCCTTAATACTACTAAAACTTAGCACCACATTTGACACTGTTCCCCAGCCAGTACTTATAAATTAACTAGTACAACCTGGAATGTGGTGTGGTTTACCTGTATCCAATTTGAGAAATCTGAAACAATTCACACACCACCTATTTCTATTATGTTCTAAACCTCTGACTTGTGGAATTTATTGGGTCTCTACTATTCAATCTATATAATTCCTAGTTAGTCTTACTCATACAGTACTTTGGTTTCTTGCGGATATCTTGCACATATTGATACCCAAACATCCCTTCCCTCAGTGGCAATCTGGTCTTTGCCCAAGAATATGTTTGGACTTGTATGCTAGCAGTTGATTTCTGAGCGAAGACAAATCCATTAAAACCTTTGAGTGACAAATCAAGGGTTGTCATTTTAAAGAATCTCATACCATATGGTGTTCTCTTTGGTGGGTGGTGGAGCTGGTTCAATCGCCCACATTGGTGGAGTCAGCAAAAAAAATCTTCAATTAATTTTCCAGCATCTTCTCTTTTTTATTCGGACAGATTAACCATAAGCAACACAAAATCATCCCTTTTCTCTCCTCTCACTACAGTGAAGCTGTTGTGCAGTCAGTTATCTTCTCACTAGATTATGCAAATGCCCTCTCTCTTGTGATTCCCGCCTTTTAGCGTTTAGTACCCTTCAAAAAATTCAGAACAGTGGTAGGCTCCTCATCTCAGACTGCTGCATCGCCATGCTATTTCTTCTCACCTATTTGCTGTCTGCTGTGTTTCTGATTTGAAACCATACATCTGCAATGCACTATCCATTTGTCATTGTGCACTGCATTAAACAGGTTCTCTCTTTCGACAGGACTCCGTACTGTTCATTCCAGAATCCTATACTCTGTGCCATCCAAACTCCTGTGCCATCCTAATATTTAGATGGCCCTGATTGGAGACAGGTCCTTCTCCTTTCTAGTTGCACTGGACTGTGCCTCTCACCCTCTTGAGCTATAGTGTGACTCCAATTTTTGGGAAAAACACTTAAAACTGGCCTTTCTCCACATTAGTAAAGTCTATTCCTCTCCTTTGGAGCTCTTGGTGTCAGAATGCGAGATTTGTGTATCATTTTCATTTATCCCATTCAGGAGAACAATAACTAAGTTAAATTAATGTAATGTATTTCCACTTATTAGAGATTTAAAATTCATGTACGTATTTAATTAGGATTATTAATGCTATTTCTAACAAATTTACTTATATCAAAACTAGGTAAGTAGCTTCTTGCAAAGCGGCTTCAAACAATGTCATATAATTAATGTCTAATTAATATTACTTCCTATGAGGTCACTTCCTGTCAGGTTAAATCTTATGCAAAGTATAGGGTCCTCACATGGTCCTATTTTGCCCGGAGCCCCACAAATCCTAGGACCTTATAGAATTATACAAATTACAGTTAGCATGAAGTGTTTCATACCCTCTCTAGCTAAAAAGGAGCATGTGTATTTTTTCAGCTCCAAATATCATTCAACAGCAGACATCCTCCTATAGCTAAAGCTAACAGCTTCCTTTATCTGTGATTAGATAGCAAAATGAGGTATTGTTGAGCGTTCAGTGAGGGGTCATGCGTAGGTCCTGAGGGAGAATTTTTCCAGACCTCCGCGTTTCTGTTCTTGAAAATTGTCTATTAATGATAGGATCTTCTGTTTTCTTTTTTTTAAGCAGCTCAAGATTGTTGGAGGGAGAAAGTAATTCTAGTTAAGTCTAATGACTTCATTTGCCCAATGCATTGCAAAAGGTGACTTAACGGTCATAGAGAAGTGCTCTTTCCAAGCCCAGTTGACCAAATTACATTGTGGTGCTCGTAGTCTTTTATCTTGTATTTTATGGGGCCATCTGTCTTCAATTGAGAGGCAGCCCACATCTGATTCCAGAGCAACCATGGGAAAGCTTGATGGCAGATTGGGAAATAATTTCCAAACTTTTCCCTTAAAGCAGCCTACAAGGCTTGCAGTCTTGTCTTGGCCCCATAGCTCTGTTCCATATGAAATTTGGCTTCCCACTTTTGTTTGGAAAACTCTTTCGATGTAGGTAGGTAAAAGCGGTCTGTGTTTTCGGACCATCCTCAAAACGGTGTTGGTTGCGGTCTCAGTTTTTTCTTTTTCTGTGAGTGTTCCAATTGAGGTACATATTGATTTTTCACCCTCAAGTATTTAAAAGAAACAACTTCTTCTAGATTCGTTTCATTTATGAAAAATTAATAATTTTGGGGAAATTTATCTTGAAGGTCATGATTTTTGTTTTTACTGGTTCAAGTATATATTGTTTAATATGTAGTATTTTTCTATGGCTTTAAGATGTGGTTGCAGGCCTTTGGGGTCTTGGGAATCAGAATTGAGTCATCTGAATATAGAAGAGTCCTCTCATGAAGCCATTTACTAATGAACCTACTTGTCCCTCCTGGCTTCTCCATCATGAAGAAAGACAAGGTGCATAGCCCCTGGGTGGCATAGCCATTATCCACAAGAACAACATCCTTGTGACAGAAACTGACACCCTTACTTACCTCATATTTAAATTTATCAGCACAGACATAAAAACGATAAACAATAAGCCTACGAAATGCCACCTCCTTTTCACCCTCCAGGCAACACCCTTGTCCTTGGAGAACACCTATCGGATTTGATAACACACTGTTCACTCTCCAATAAAAACAACTTATTCCTAGGGGATTTCAACTCTCACTGGAATGATGAGAATGACGTACGTTTCCAATCCCTAAAATAACTCCTGCTCAGCAACAACCTCATCCAGCACTGCAAAGGTCAAACACACACCAGAGGCGCAACCCTAGATGCCATCATAGTGCTCAAAGAAGCAATAAGCATCAATAATATCCTTCCGGTTGACTGGTCGGACCACCACATCATCCTGTTCCATATCAATCAATTGGAACAACGCACCGCTCACACTCAAAAGAACATACAATGGTCCTGCAGCTTAAGTCAGATACCCCTTGATGATCTTGAAGACAAAATAATGTCTACAATCCCACCCCACACTGACAACCTCACTACAAATGAACTTACTCACCATTATAACTCTACAATATCTTCCATCCTACACCAACTTACCCCCTCCACCCAGAAACGTTAAAAAATCTGAGACACTCCCTCAAGAGACTGGTTCAACACAGACCTCAATGCAGAAAGAAGAAAACTGTGAGCGACTGAAAGACTCTGGAGAATAAACCCCTCCTCCACCAACCCACAACTCAAAACAGTACGTAGACAATATAAAAAACACATTGTAAAAGAAGAAAGCCGCCTTCTTCCACAAAGCGCTTGATAAAACAAAAAAATGCCCTAAAGAACTTTTCAATATCACCAAACAACAAACTTCAATACCAGCTAAACCTATTCCCCAAGTCTCCAAAGAACAATGTGACAAATTCACCAAATATTCAACAACAAAATCTCAAACACAGGGGTGGCTGGTAGGGAACAGTGGCGAGGGCAGGGGAAGGTGGGGCGTTAGGAAAGAAATAAAAGCAAACTTACCTGGACGTCACCGTCGCAACCGCCGCTTCTCCTCCAGCAGGAAGCTCCCAGCCTGTCAGAATCCCCTGACCAATCACAACGCTGACTTTAGCAGTGTTGTGATTGGTTTGAGCTCTGTGGCCGCTAAGACAGGACCTGAGAGACTGGGCAGCTTCTCCACTAAGGCTGTATAATACAGCCTGTGGAGAACATGCACAGTGCGTATTACGGTTTTGCCGACCCGAGACGAGCAGCCCAAGCGTCATGCGTACTTTAGGTGCAGCCACCACTCCTAGTCTGGCCTCGACGTCAGGGGAGGCCAACCCGGCCCTATCCACGAGGCTGCACTGCAGTGAAACTGAACTGCAATAGTGAAAATAAAATTATAATAACGGGTGTTCCGTTATCATTTAATTTTACTTTGCACTGCTTCAATGTAGTGGGGTGATGCTCCTCCGCCTTACCGAAGTAGCTGCCCCTGCTCAAAGATCGAGCTCTCCGGAGACCTCCATACTCTGCCTCCCAATGGAAACTGCTGCCTCAGAATGGAGAATAACTACCAAGGTGTAGCCACCCACCCCAACCCATCTGGTTGCAATATATACCCCAGATCCCCCTCAACTGGAGGACGTTCAACCTGCTCACAATGGAAGACATATGAAAGATAATCGGGATTTCCAAGCCCGCCTTCCATCTAGCAGATCCTCTTCCAGCCTCCCTAGCGAAGAGCCTCAACCACACCCTAGCACCCCTCTGGCTTATTATAATAAACAGCTCCTTGTACAAAAATGCCAGACTGCCTCAAACTAGGGCAAGTCACTCTTTTGATAAAGGAACCAGGTGCTGACCGAGAGGGCCTCAACAACTTCAGGCCCATCTATAACCTCCCTTTCCAGGCTAAAATATTTGAGAAATGCGTCCTCTTGCATCTCAACCACAACATCGACTCTAACAATCTTCTAGATTATTTACAATCAGGTTTTAGAAAAGGGTGTAGCACAGTAAAAGCCCTACTTAACATAGCAGATGGCATTCACAAGTCACTGGATTCCGATAAATGCTAACTACTCATCCTACTTGACCTATCAGCGGCCTTCGACATGGTCAATCACAGGATACTTCTTAAATCCCTTTAAAAGTGGGTTGCAGCGAAAGGCCTGGTCTTGAAATGGGTCACCTCAAACCTTCATAATCGCTCCCAACAAATCAATATAAACAACTCAACCTCTGACACATCCACTATAACCAGGGGTTTTCCCCAAGGATCAGTCCTCTCACCTACTCTCTTCAATATTTACATGCAACCCCTAACCACTATATTGAACCAAGCAAACGTTCTCTACCACTTCTATACAGACGACACCCAACTCTACCTAGAAGTTCCCTCACTAGAAGACAAAACAACGACTAATCTCAACTCTCAAAAAAAGGTCAAAACGTGCTCTCTCACAACCACCTGAAACTCAACCATGATAAGATTGAAATCCTGCTCTTATCCAAAAATGGACAGACAACACAAATCCAAGAGTGGCTAAAAACAATTGATGCTCTGAATTGCAAACTTACGGTATCTGGATCCATCAAATCACTGGGGATCACCCTGGACCAAAATCTGAGCATTAACCAGCACATAAAAAACACAGCCAAGAGTGCAGTCTTTGACCTAAAACGCATACACAAAATCAAATCCTTCCTCCCCCGAACAACCCAAAAACCGCCACACAAGTGATGATACTGTCTAAACTAGACCACAGGAACGCCACCCTCACTGGCACCGCAAAGATGTACCTAGCCCCCTTAAAAGACACAATAAATGCAGCAGCAAGGATGGTCACTGGAATGAAAAGATATGATCACATTTCCCCCTCCCTAAAAAGTCTCAAGTGGCTACCGATCGAAGCCTGCTGCAGCTTCAAAACAGCCTGCCTCATGCACAAAGTCCTCCACACCAGGAAACCAGCCTACCTTGTGTCAAAACTATGAAAGGCAGGCCAGTCAAGAAATCTAAGAAGCACCAATACTCTTCTGCTCATCCTATCAATAAAAACACAAACAAAAAGCCCTTGCACGTTCCTTTTCTGTCAAAGCTCTCAAAATCTGGAACTCCCTCCCAGTCCAAATGTAAATGTAAATGTACAGGAATTTATATAGCGCAAATCACCAAGCGGTTTCTAAGCGCTTGCTTAGGGAACCCGTCCTGGTATTCACCTGTGAGATATCCCCAGCAGGGTATCCGCAAGGTGAAAGCCAGGCATCCCGCCGCGAGGGGCCATTGTGGAGATTAAGCAAGCTATTGCCCAGAGTCACAGAGTGTGAACCCGTGAATCGAGTAGGCACCGGAGCGAGAATTGTCGAGTCCATGGACATTTCTAGGACTCAAGACCCCGCCGAGCCGGGAATTGAACCCTGGCCCCGGGTTGACCTCTGCTTCCAGGTCTGCCTCCTCTAACCAGTGAGCCACACTTCTCCACCACCAGATCAGGACGAACCCCTCCTATATAAGCTTCAAAAGACAACTAAAAGATCTTCTCCTCAATCAACACCTCAACCCTCCGGATTCTATTGCCTAGCCTACTACTTGCTGTGGGCTTGCTCCACTGCAGAAAGTATGTGACCCAACACTGAACCAGTCTGTGATTTCTGCAACTCATGTTTCCTTAACGCTGTTTCCATCATGTCTGTAAAGCACTCTGATACCCCTGGGTCTTGCCAGCACTATATAAAACTCTTCTTAAAAAAATGTTTTGAATGGGATATCATTGATGACTTTTCTTACTACCTGATACATATCATTGATGTAAAGGGCAAAGAAGAGGGGTGCCAAAGGCAAACTTTGTTTTACTCCATTTCTGACAGAGATATTTTTTGTCTAACCTGTCTGCTGTTCCAGTGTACTTTATTTTGATTAGAGACAGGAGTGCTGGGTTTTTTTCAGAGTCCTACGAGACAGGTACTTTTAAAACTTTTCACTCATCCCACCACTCACTCACATACAATACCCTCACATGCACCATACATAGTCTATTATAAGTGCTCCCAGGCAGTCGTAGGTTGTAGCACGCCGCATCCCGTAGAGGGGTGCGAAGACCCCTATGATGAAGCATGACACCAAGGGTCCTTTTGGTGTGTGAGGGGTATTTTAAGAAACACTAAGTGCTCCACCCCACTGTGAGGAACACTTCCAAACACTACTAGGTGGATTATCTTTGTTTATATAAAATGGAGAACTACACCAAGGCGGTGAACCGCCACTCCACTGCCACTTCTCTCCTCTGCAGGAGCTCGGTGGCCATGCAGGAGGAGATGGCACACTGCAGCCAGGATGTGGCAAGGGGGCTGGTGACAGTGACCACTGCACTTGAAGTGCTACAAAATAATCAGACTGCCAATACTGGTGCAGGTGATGTGGCGGACAGTGAGGAGACAGATAGCCGCAGTAGTGAAACGCCCCCTGTTACAGAGTCCAGGAGGCGCAGCGGACGGCAAAGTGGTGGCACAGGACAGATTGCCTGTGAGGACAGTGTATGCAGAGGAAGCAGCAATGTTGTGCGTGGGCGCAGGAGGTAATGCCAGGCACACTTGTTTTTGATAATGGGTGAATTAACCCATGGCGGCTTTGTAGGCTGTTTGGAATTTGGACTGCTATGTTCAGCCCTTCATGATGTGGCGTAGTGACATGCTATTAAACTATGTCACTCACACACAATTAGTGGCTGTGTCTCCTTACTTACCTAGAAATTGTTCCGTGTAATCTCAGCCCTTCTTTGCCTCCCATCTGGTGCTGGTGCCGCTCCTGCTGGGCTGGGCTCTGGCTGTGGACAGTCATCGTCATCGTCCTCAGAGTCGGTCAAATCGACTGCTGTCCCTTTCTTAGTTGCCAGGTTATGCAGCATAGCACATGTAGCCATGATCTTCCAGCAGATGATGGGTCTGTAATGACGGGCACCTCCGCTTTTGTGGAGGCAGCGGAACCTGCTCTTCAACAGTCCAAACATCCGCTCCACAATGTTGCGTGTTGATTTCTGCGCAGCATTATATCGTCTCTTACTTGGGGTTGATGGGTTCAGGTAAGGAGTGAGGATGAAGGCCTGCACGGCATATGCGCTATCGCCTAGGTGAGAAAGAAAGTGCCATTAATAACAAACACCCACACATTCATCAGCAGTATACATCAGGGTGTGTCACAGTGATTTACCTAGCAGGTATCCTTCTCCACATTCTCCCACAGCCAGACGTGTGTATATCTCACTGTTGTGGAAAATGTAGGAGTCATGGGTGCTCCCAGGATATTTTGCCATGATGTCCGTGATGATGTTGGTTGCATCGCAGATGACCTGCACGTTGATGGAGTGGGTGGATTTTCTGTTACAGTAGATGTACTCGTTGGCTGCAGGTGGGCAGATAGGTATGTGTGTCCCATCAATGCACCCTATCACATGCGGGAACTGTGCCTTTTGGTATTAGTCTGTTTTTGTTTTCTGCAGTTCAGCCTGTGTGGTGGGGTAGCGTATGTAGTGATGCATCCTTTGCATCATGGCATCCAGGAAATTGTTAAGTACCCGGGAAAGGCAGCTCTGCGACATACCACCGGCCGCAGCTATCACCCTCTGGTAACTTCCTGATGCTAATAGGTGGAGGCTACAAAGCACCTGGACATGTGGTGGTATATCGTGCGCCCTTGATGTAGGGTGCTCCAGGAGTGGGTGCAGGTCCCGTATCAGGTCCAGGATAGTTTGGGGGTGTAGCCTGTACCTTTCATGAATTTCTGCTTCAGTGAGTTGAAATAGTGTGATGCGGTCTGTATATGCGCTCCTCCCTTCTCCAGATCCTCATTCCTGCTGCCTGTAGTCGTAGCCGCCTTGCAATAAAGTAGAGGGCCGCCATTGTGTTGATACTGTTGCATTTTGGGTCTGTTTAAATGCTGTGCACATGATTACCACCTGCTTTGAGTCAGTGGTAATTACCGACTCTTAAATACCGAATTTCATGAAATTCGGTATTACCGATTTTTGGTACATCTCTTTTACCGATTCTTATTTACCGAATCGGTATCTGGGGTTTTCGGTATCTCCGATTTAGTAATAAGGAATCGGTAACTGGTTTTCCTTATTTTACCGATTCCTTATTACCGAATCCATTCGAAAATTGCAGTTGGCTAAATACCGGTCGGTAACAGTGAAATTTACCGATTTTCACCGTTACTGACCGGTATTTAGCCACCTACATCAGGCCCTAGTAGGTGGACGGGATCACACACCTATGGTAAAATTCAGGATCTCAGAAACCATAAACGGTGCACATGTGACTAGCTGAATTAACAGACAACGAAGTTCTTTCAATCAGGTAACCGTAAAAACAACAAGTGCACCTACTCCTATTTTTCATCGGTCCAAAGGGAATAATGAAAAATGTTGGATCTATGCCAATGGAAGGAGGAAAATCTCATGGGCCTTCAGTGAGGATTCTGCTTAACACCTGCTAGGGTGTACCATTTCAACATACAGTCTAACCCTTCCATGGCGATGACAGTTGAACTAAATACTGCGAAAGTTTTTTAACTGGTCAGAAGAAACACTGCCACTGGAGGGGCACAGACCATACCTCAAACTGCAGTATCACAACAAAAGTTATGTATATTTATATGGTTATGTACGATCTGCCTACTCTGGGTAGTCCCACACTTGAATACTACCGGAAAATTGCTACGTCCAAAGAGATTCACTAATGGGGAACTATAGTGCCTGTGTAGGGACCTCTTGAATGTCACCTACAATTACAATAAAAAGGACACCAGCATCCCCGCATGCACTGCACAGCACTCTTTTATATAACACACGGTATCAGCACATGACCACAGTCAGCTCCCAGGCATCAGCCAGGTCATATCATGTCTCCACATCGATCCCACACATGGTAGGCGCAGATAGACTGTACTTGTCCCAAGAAGTTTCAGAGAAAGCAAAATACCTTTACCTATGTAAGATAAGAGCCAAGATTAACAGGATCCACATAGGGTAATTGTAAACCTAACCCGATATGACACCAAGCCAACAGCATTATACATATTCACTGAACCCACTGATATCCAAACCACGCTGGACAGAATGCTTATCAAGGGCACCACAGGGGAAGAAATCACTTGGCACAAGATTTCCCAGTAAAGAGATTTTTGGAGCTAGCAAACCCCCCAAATCAGTACACAAACATGTCTGTTCCAGCATTCATCTGTGGTCAGAGAGTGGCTCTTGTTTTAACCGGGGCGGTCTTCTTTAACAAGTGGTAGCCCGACATGGAATTCCTATGTAGGGCCTTTCAGCTCAGGAAAAAAGGGGGAATGGGTCGCATGGTGGGGGTGAATGAAAGTATGACTAATCCATGTCAAGAAATCTGGGACACTGAGGTAAGTGGATACACTTGGCTAGAAGGTAAAAGGTCAACCTGTGATTGTATAGAAACATACACTGTATTCCTTCTGTTTCAGGAGAAAAGAAAAGCTTCTGATGTGTTTGAATGCTAACTACAGAGTGATATTACATATTTCAGATATGCAATGGGGCACCTCCACACTTATGGAATTTTATTGGCAGTATGGCGAGCATGCCTATACTCAGCTGGTTCCCGTATAGAGAGAACTGTGTTCCCTGGTCCCACTGCACACCCAGACCCTGGTCATTCTTGAAGAGCAAACAGACTTGTACCTGCACCCGTTAAGAAAAAAGACCATCCTGCTGCGAGTGGCGGACTATTTTGGCTGGACTAAGTTCAAAAAATTCCACAAGAATTGAGGCTGTTCACTGAAGCACAGTTGGGGACGGGGGGTCAATACCCTTCTACACCCTGCAAACAAAGGATAATGCCCGCCGGCTACGATTAGCCTGGTGGGAAATGCTCAAAATGATGAACAGCACTGAGCTTGGCGTCAATTTGATCAAGGAAGATATGTGAGTCACCCGCCTTATTGTAATGCAGCACCTTTATGCACTGGATGTAATGATCGCTATAAAGAAAAGGGTCTGTGCCAAGATCGGCGCCTCCTGTTGCACGTTCATCCCAAGGAATGACATGGACAATAGAACACTGACCCTTGCCATTCAAGCACTGCATAATCTACAAAGAAGCATTTGTGACGAGGAAGGTGCCCCTGAGCAAAAGCGTTTTTTCAAAATTGGTTCTCCTAGCTCCCACGATGGATACCCAGTTTATGTAAATCACTGTTGCCAGTTATTATTGTATTTATATTGGTATACAGGGCTATACAATTGGGGATCACCTGCTGTAAAAACGCAGTCTTCAAACTGGGTAGGATGCAAGTAAATATGGAAGGTATTAGTTGTCAATAGCGAACTTAAGGGACAACAGGCCCTGAATGCAGTAATTGTCAAAATGCATGAGTCAGGTAGTTGAAAAATAAACTTGTGGGGGGAATATTAATATGAAAATAGATACATACATCGATGAAAATTAAATATTGTCTTTCTTAACAGAATCTCTTAAACAAATGAGAGGGACCCCTTTTACACCAAAGGAATAGGTTCTGTTAACAGAATCACCTGTTGTGATCTCTACATCGAACTCGATTCGTAAATATGTAGTTAGGCAGGCCCTGAGACCTATGCCCAGGAATTGCTGATTGAAAGGTTACAGGTGGGAGGTTGCATAGCTGCCAAGCAAACACTCAGGCAGGAAACTCTTGATCAATCCCACAGATAGGCGCAGCGACTTTACAATGGTCAGGGTAGATCGCCTCAATAAAGCACCCATGGCCAGAGGGGATATGAGTGCTCCTAAAAACACCATAAGGTCAGATACCACATGAGTTAGGAACACATAGACAATCAGGACCTAGCACACAAAGTCATCATGCACTCCCCATGCCGGACATCTGTACATGTTCACCACTGGTCACACTATCTCCAAGTGAGGTTGAGACCCACCTATGATAACCATTTAACCATTAACCCCTTCTCCGCGGTGCAAATTCCGCCGCTGTGCGAGGGGAGGCGTGGTGCTGCGGTGCTCATGACGGCTCCTGGCCCTCATAAATCACAGTGGGCGTGTGTGTTCATAACGGCCGGGAGCCGTCCGAACTCCGCTCACTGATTAATTCCCTCACACAGGCGGAAAAATAACACCGCGTGGGAGGAGCGGCAACGTTCAGATGACACCCAGCCGTCATGAGCACACGCCTATGATGACTCATGATGGGCGGGAGCCGTCATGAGCAGCGAAGAGTTTAATTTAGGGCAGCGACCAACATTTCTCACCATATGTGGTATGCTGGAAAGTTTTTATTACTACCTGTTGTGATTTGTATATAAGACACAAGCCAAATGTAAATTGAGACAGCCCTCAGACCTATTATTATTATTATTAAAAGAAATTTGTAAATAGCGCAACTAAACCTGCAGGCATCAAGGCGCTGGAAGATGGTAAAAGGAAAACTCAAAAATCACCTGAGGAAGAATTAGAGATAGGCTCTTGAAATAACCAGGTCTTGAGTGCTTTACGGAACAGAGTGTGGGAAGAGATCACCTTAAGGTCGTTGGGGAGCGTATTCCAGAGTCTAGGTGCAAGGAAGCGAAAGGACCTCCCGCCCCATCTGGCCTTAGATATACGAGGGACAACTAGCAAGCTTTTACTGGAAGAGCGGAGTGCTCTACCAGGGGTATAATAGGCCACCAGAGCGCGAATAGCCTCCGGTCCGGACTCATTGAGGGCACGGTGTGTAAGGCATAAGGCCTTAAAATTAATCCTCGCCTTCATGGGGAGCCAGTGCAGGTATTTTCTGCTGGCCGTGCCTGAGGAACGTTTAGGGGCACCCACAACAAACCAGGCAGCCGCATTCTGCACAGTCTGGAGGCGCTGGACCAGACCATTGCTAATGCCAAGATATAGTGCATTGCAATAGTCCAGTCTGGAGGCAATGAGCGCCATTACTACCTGTTTGCGTGCCTCAGGGGAAAGATAATTAATGATTTTTCTTAAAATCCTCAGAGCATTGCAACAGGTGGACACAGTCCTGCTGACCTGCTTGTCTAGCGAGAGAGTAGTGTCCAGAATGACCCCAAGGTTGCGGGCAAATAGGGAGGCAAGGGGCAGGTGCCAAGGATAGAAGGCCACCAGTCCATAGACCAGATCTCACTTTTGCCCCCAAAAATGAGGACCTCCGTTTTCTCCCCATTCAACTTGAGGAAGTTCTTAACCATCCATCCGGCGACCGCCTCCATGCAGTTTCTGAAATTAAGAGCAGTTGTGCTCACAGATTGAGATATGGAGGCCATAATCTGCGTGTCGTCGGCGTAGGAAAGAACTTCTAGCCCAAAGGATCTTATAAGCCTGGCGAGTGGGGCAACATAGACGTTAAAAAGCGTCGGGTTCAACGAGGAGCCCTGAGGGACCCCACACTTCACAGGCTTAATGGGTGACGTATACTCGCCTAGCTTAACCCTTTGCTTCCGTTGGTCGAGGAAGGATGTTAGGAGGCTGAGTGCAGAGCCCTTGACTCCCAGCTCGCTGAGTCGGCTAACCAGAATGGTAGGGGACAGGGTGTCGAAAGCCGCCGTAAGGTTAAGTAACAATATAAACGGTGGTTCTGTTGGGCAGAAAATTTCTTCCAGTTTACATATATTATTTCATTGATTTCTTTAACAAAAACACGATATTATCATAATTGCAATTTATCAAGCTCAAACGAAAACACAGATAAAGAAGCCTGTGGACTGAGAAGGAATATTCCACAGTAATTGCCAACAGTAGTGGCACATAGGAATATTTCCAATCGAATATTGTCTTGGCCAATCTTTTAAATTCCAATTGTCCTTTCACCTGTACATATCTCACTGTTTATAGTTGTTCACTGCACGAAAAATCACTGCAATAATATATCACTGTCACTTTATTCTGATGCGCCGTTTTGTTGAATCTGTAAATTTATACATTGAATGCAGGGTTGCTATGAATGATATTGAATTCATAAAATAATTATTCTGTACCCTACTGGTTGTTTTGCATTTGCATTTTTTCGTTTGAGCTTGATTAATTGCAATTATGATAATATCGTGTTTTTGTAAAAGAAATCAATGATATAATATATGTAAACTGGAAGAAATGTTCTGCCCAACAGAGCCACTGTTTATATTGTGTATAATGCCCAGGTTCTGAGGGATACTGGGTTACCCCATAGTAACTTACTGTAAGGTCAAGTAACACCAGTACTAGTGCTTGTAACTGTTCTCCCAGCTGAACTGTTTAATTAAACAAACTGTTCCTGTTTTGCCAATTGCCTCCTGCCTTCTGTTTTTCCTAAGGTATTCTAACTCAAGCAACAAATGTTTCTAGCTCAAACGGATCAAAAAATTGTAAAAACAAAAGGTGTTGTTGTGTAGTGGAAGGCCCCTGCAAAGGTTAATTGGGCACCTTTCAGTTGCCTATGCTCTATTTGGTGTTAAACTGTTTGCTGTATTTGGTATGAATGGGGTGTAACCTTTACCAAGAAAGTGTTAACGTGTAAAAATGTAAACATAATGAAGAAATACTGTTAGGATGGGAATTATTCTGCTTGTCTCTGGAGAGAGTGCCTCCCCGGCCTTATTCTAATCTCCAGGCAAGTCGCTTAAAAGCTACTGTATGGTTTCTAGATTCCTACTTCAGTGAGCATGACAATCACACATGTCCACAGAGGGTCTCCCTGTTTACATGGATTGAGACCCTAGAGCTTGGCTCTGAGGTTGAGGCTGCATGCCTAGTGCACCCCTATTTCTCAGAGAGTGGCTACTGCCCTCTCTACCCAGGCTGCGTTAGACTGACAGTGGTGGCAGAAATAAATCTATAGTCAGGAGTGATGAGTCACTAGCCACACTCTTGATCAATTATGTGCAGTCTATCCCTTGCCTGGAGTCCTGTTGCCTTTGTCTACCTGACATGTGTGTTTGAGAGCCAGTTGGTGTACTGGGGAGGGATGGTGAGTTGAGCCATTCTGTGGACTGCGAGCCGCTCTCTTGGACATCCCAGCTCCCCCTGACCCTTCCCCATTGCCTTGGAGAGGCCTGGTGGGCTGGGGTAGACCCTCAGCTCTTATCAGGGTTTAGCTGTACTAACTCTGCTAAGAGGACCCCCCCTCCCTTGGTCAGTGCCTCCTGATCTGGAGTTAATTAAAATTCCCCTTTAGGGAATAGCAGAGGCTGGTACCAGGAAAGACCGTAGGTCATCTGTGCATGCTTTGGTCAGGCATTGAACATGCCATGAATGGTTTGTGATTGGAGGTGTAATCAGGATACAAAAGTAGCAGACCCTCTGATTGAATCATCCTATCAATCAGAGGTGATAAAAGTCTGGCCTGAGTGGTCAGCTCTTGTTCACGACTGTTTTTTGACTGGGAACGTGGCCACACCAGGTCCGTCCGGGACCCAAGGTGTGAAGGCAAGCTAATGACACTTGCTCACTGCGTCTGGAATTTGCTGCAAAATATTGTGCCAAGAACAGCTGTTTCTGTAAGGCTCGACGGACTGGAGATTGGAACAAGGAAATCGCAGCCTCAACATTGGATTACTGTGATTGTTGTGTATCTGTATATCTGTACTTTAGACATGCAGTACTCTCTGCAGACGTAAATTATGTGTGCACAGGCCACCTTGTATCAATCATTCAGAAACCTTGTGTCTATCTTGGGGGTTCAGGGTTATCCCTCCACCTGTTGCATGATCTCCAAATGACAGTTGCCGCACGCACGAGCAGGCGCCATCGCAGACTGCATCACTATAAACCTGTTCTTGTTTGCCTAATTGTGTGTTTTCAGGTTGCGTTTTAACAGTGCTTGGCATCTAGGCGCTATAATACTGTTTAGGGTCAGAACTCTGGCCCAGAGGATTGTAGAAACATGTGGTTTTCACTGCTTATCCTAGTTTTATGTGTAGTATAATCCTCTTCTGTGTATTAAAGTACTTTTCTTATATAAAAAGTAAAGCACTGACTGGACATTGATTTTATCAGCTGGTAGTACAGTGTGCACAGTATTCTGAATGTCTAACCCCACCTCACCTCCTTGAGTAAGCCTTGGACTGCTCTGTGAGAGTCAAGTGCTGGAGATGAGTACTTGGTTATCCAGTTTTGGGTCCACTAGTACTGAGGTCCCGGGACACTAGCGGGGAACACTCCAGTTGATGTGATTAGCGCGCAGTAACCCCTGAGTGCCCTAGTGCCCTGGAAGCCACGTCTACAAATACAATCTCAAAAGGTGTTGCAAAGTAATTTTCCCTTTCTTGCAACATCATTTTGTCAACTCTTCCGCACAATTTAGTTTTTCGTGGACGTATAATTCCAATTGTCCTGAACATAAATACATGTCACAGCAGAAAGAAAAAAACATACCATTCCTAAGATACATATCCTGGTTGTAGGCATGTTTCACTTATTTTTCTTGCAGTTGCAAAATCTTTTACACTGTTTCTGCCATAACATAGTTTTCATCTCCTAATTACTGAGTGATGATGGGAGCTTGTCGCCTCGATATAGTGGGGGTGTACTTCTGTTTGAACAGCGATTCCAACCGTCCCCCCTATCTCCAAGCACTTCAAGTACCACCAAGCATGGAACTTGTACAATTAGGCTTCAGGCCAGTGCGATTTTTTTTTATTAAGAAAAACAAAAGATGGGTTTTTACTTGTGAATGTGCCTGTCCCACTCTCTAGAACCGGGCTTGGAAGAGAGTAACTTTTGGGCAGAGCCCTGTGATAACGGTGTAGCGCCAGGGTGGGGCCTGGGCGGTGTGAGGCTCTCTCACCTGGGGCGAAGAGAAGCTACCTTTTGGGTATAAAACGGTGCAGACTAAAACATGAAGCCAACGAGATTGTCCCTGGACAAGGCATGTAGCGCAGCGAGACCACTGGGGGAGGAGGTACAAAACACGACAGTTTGGCCCTGAACCCCGGGCCGGAAGGGTATAAAGCCCAGGAGGTCCTGGGCGGCCCCGCCTCAGGATGTTCGCGCTACTCAGGCTTTTCCTGCGCTGTTGGCTTTGGCTGCTGCCGAAGCGGGGCCAGGCTGCGCTGGGCTGGGAGCGGCTCCCAGACTCCTGGCCCAATGAGCGAACTGTGGGAAGGCGGGGGTGCGCGGCGGCGGCTGGATGCGCCTCCCCCCGCCGCCACCGCGTATTAAGCGCCCCAGACTCTGCGTCCGTCACCCCGCAGCATGCCTCCCCCGGCTCCCTAAGCCACCACCTCCGGAGGCTCCTGCGCGCCTGGGACTGGCTTCCGGCCGCCCCGCTGCTACTGCAGAGTCTGCTGAAGAGCCTGGGCTGGCACCGGGCCTGCCCCCTGGCACACATGACCGAGCTGGAGCAGCCGGCGAGGGCTGGGGCGGCTGCGGTCACCGCGGGCTGCGCAGCAGAGAGCCAGGAGGAGGGCCGCCCCCAGGAGCAGGAGGAGGGCTGCTCCGGGGTTCCGGAGGAGGGGTGCGTCGGCATTCAAGAGGAGGGCCGCTCCGGAGCGCCTGGGGCAGGATGTGCCCTTGTACAGGATGACGGTCCTCCCCTGGTGCACGAGCAGCTGGGCGGCTGTACCCAGGTGGAGGGGGCGGAGGGCGACCCCGAGGCGCGAGGGGAGGTCTCTCCGGTGGTAGAGCAGCACGACAGCTCCCGTAATCTGCATTACTGCTCCTTTCCGGAGGAGGAAGAGGCGCAGGCGAGCTGCGTCCCCGAGGCGGAGGCGCCCCCCACGGGCTGCACCGACAAGAGCCCAGCGGCGGAGGAGGGCTGCCTCGGGGCCTGGAAACATTCAACAGTCGCGTGCCGCTCGGAGATGGGGCCTCCGGCAGAGAGCGAGTCCGACCCGTTCCTGGAGGGCTCCGGCGATCCGCTGAGCGAGGGGCAGGTGAGCCTGACCCTCGAAGCAGGCACTGTGGGCATCGGAGCTGACGGCGAAAGGGGCGACGGTGGTTTAGCCCCCCGCGGAGGCAGTAGCAGTATCCTGGTCCCCAATGGTCCCGGTGACGACAGTGAGGGGGAGAGTGCTGGCCCGGCCCCCGAGCGCAGCGCCCAGGTGCAGATCACGGTGGCTATAGAGGCGGTGGAGGATGAAGACTGCGACGTCCCTTTTCCGGGTTCCCAGGAAGGAGGGGGCAGTTGCAGCGAGGACGACAGAAACGACAAGTACAGGTACCCCCCCCCCCCCTCTACCCCAATGTGTTAAACAGTGTATAACAGCAGTGTAAAGGACCACATTCCACACAGCATCCGTAGTTCTTTATTTGGAAACACAGTCCTGCTTTATCATCACGAATGTTTTTGGATAGTGCTTTTTATATGTGTACATTCCCAGACTGGCGCTGCATGTGCGGGGAGGCAACACTAAAGATGGGGCGACGCTGCTAGGGTGCCATGAATAACTTGCGATTGCATCAGATGGTAAAATGCGGGTGCACGGCGGATCAGTACGTCTGACTCACTGTTTACAGCGGCAAAACAAAACGCCCCCGTAGTTTTAAAGTCTGAGATTGGGCCTCCTTCGCTTGACACCACTCTAGGGCCGCCCCTTTCTCACCAGGAATCTGTTTACTGAGGTGATGTGTCTGGAGCGCCTTTCTGTCTGACATCTTACACATGCACTACTTCGACTGGAGGCCTTTAATTATGTACAAGGGAGAAAGTCCATTCTAACGGCCCATTCACTATAATTTATTGGATCATGTAATGTGTCTGGTCCATCCAATGTGTCTGGTCCATCCAATGTGTCTGGTCCATCCAATGTGTCTGGTCCATCCAATGTGTCTGGTCCATCCAATGTGTCTGGTCCATCCCTGGTTTGTAGAATCGCCGACTGTATAAACGGATTCAGATATACAAAGTCAGATAAAGCACTTGCCCTGCCTGAGAGGCGCGATGTATGAGACTATACACCACATAACAACCTTACATGGAGATAAGACAACGTCCATTACCACTATAACGCCTTCCTATGGAATATCGTTTTATATCTCTGACCGACTCCTCCTTTGCTAACCTCTCCTTTTCTGTTTGCCTCCGCCATACAACTGATCTACCTGAACGATTGTCTCAGTGAAACACTCAGTAGTGACATGTCGGTCATGTATGTTTAATGTGTGTTTTACACGGGTCTACAATGTAATGCGGAGCCCCACACAGCACCTGCTCCGAGTGTAACAAAATAGTTTTCAGGGAAGGATAACATGGGGCATATCCACAATGTAGCGTTAACTATTAATACAACTATCATGGCTGACTCTGCAATAACGGGGCAGAGCTGCTCCCCAATATATAAATTGATTTTTGAGCATTGAATTCCTTAAAAACCTGGATCTTGGTTAATAACTTATCCACTCGGACAGCCGCGAGGGTGGTCATTGGGCCAAAGGCAAACATCCCGCTCCGTTTATTGAAGAGTAAGACGGTCCTAAATGGGGGTTTATGGGTGCCTCGCGCCCCATTGCCACTTGAAACTGCTGCACCCGTGATAACTAAAGCACCCTCTTCATAGAACCCGTGTTCCTCCGTCCTTCCTTTGTGTATCAGTGTGCAGGCCTGCCACCTGTTTAACAGTAACTGAATTCCAAATTGTTTTATGGACTTCGGCATTAGGTTTTGTCTACAAAACCTGCATTTTGTAGAGCATGACTGTCAACCCCTCTCGTGGGTTTAGTATGCTATTAATAAAAATGTGAAATAAAATGTGTGGGAGCAGTCGTCTGACACTTGGACACGGGGCTGTGTTGCTAACAAATGGGCCCGCCTTGACCGAAGATCTCAAACAGCCCACTGTTATCAGTTCAGCATCATATGACTGGGTAATAGCTCACTTAATCCCCGACGGCCCCAGCGCCTCGATCCACTTAGGAGTGAGAAGTCGCGCTTTCCAAATATGGAATTTAGATTTCCAATTTATTTTGTTAAGAAACTCCAACGGAGGTCCTCAAAAACAGATTAAAAAAGACAAACTTTACATACAATACAAAATTCTTCCTTTATGTTTAGATTTCGAATTTAGACTGGAGCCACCTGTTACCCAGGCGTGTAGATACGACGATGGGCTGGGAGCACCTGAGCCAATTTCAAAGGGTAATGAGTGACTGGGTGAAGTATATGGCAGGGCAGCTCATCACTGCTGTGAGCGCCCTGGTGTTATGAGCCTGCCAGCACGTGCCCTGACCGAGATGCCGTGAATGAAAGGATGCCTTTTGCAAAATGCTCGATGCACAGAGACCTGTTTCTAACTGCACCTGGCACACTTGTGGGTGCTTTAACATGACACGGCTCTTCCCTTGTGACGTGGGTACCCGCAGGTATTTTCGTAGAGTCCAGTTTAGATGATTACCACCGTCATAATCTTCTTTCCTGGCAGCCCGCATCTCTGAAAGGATTTTCGGCCTCTTGTTCTTTATCCCACCGGTCCCCGCCTGTCTTGCACCCACCTGCAGCACTGTGCTCTGGGCAGGACTCTGCCATCAGAACTGTAACACTAAACTCGCTCAAATGTAGCCTTACACGACACGTCTGCTGTTTCTATGGTGTATCGTTAGCAACAGGAGCATATGAATTGTACACATGTCAACAGTGCTACGAAGTGGCTCCTGTTGCAAGTGTGCGCGTAATAAAACATTTCAATATGCTTGTTTCTGGTGCAGTAGTACTTTAGGGAGTATTTTGCCATGCTTGGTTCTTTTAGTGTGAGGTGACTGCCGTGACCAGAGGCCACGGGTGACGTGCTTACTCCATGGCGGTGACTAGGTGTGCCTGCGCCTCCGGCTGCCATGACAGTCACTGCTCTTTGGAGTGCTGTGCTTTGCTCTGTGCCCCGGGGTGCAGTTGTAACCGCTGGTTTCCCAGCAGTAATCGCCTGCTCCGTCCGCATTCCTGCCGCCACTCCTCGCTGCGAGGCCGTCCTCCCCGGAGGGAGGGGGCGGTGATTCGACGCACAACAACAAGGCGAGCGAGCGGGCTGTGATTGAGCCGAGGTGCAGCCGCTGCTCCGAACCTCAGCCCCCGGCCCCTTCGCGCGCGACCCAACCCCAATTCTGACGCACTTTCCGACCTGTGACGATAAACGATCTGCTGGCGGAATACCAGCGCGACCCGTGTCGTGTGTAGGCTGGCTGAGGCCCTGTAACCTGCCCCCACCCCCTCTAGGCCGCTGGTGTGTGAGTGCACGTAGCTGCAAGACTTCCGCCGCTCACACCTGCAGCTGAAGGGCATGTGGACGTCATTCGTTGATGCTGAAATTAGCACACCAGGCTCCTTCGACACTGTCAACCATAATTGACATAGGGCTCGGCCTGATATTATTTGCACGTACCCAGCTCTAGGTCATACCTGCCCCCTCAGAAAGGATGTTCGCTTATATTATTGCTTGAACCTTTGTAATAGAATCCGACGTTGACTGGTCACCTCTCTGCCTAGAATATGATGCAAGTAAACCCTTGTTGCCGCTTTGCCAACGTGTTCTCTTAAGCCATGAATTTCCTCCCTTACTTTTCCTAACACGAATCCCCATTGTGCATTCCTGTTTTTTGTACCATAAAGTGACAGAATATAGTGCACTGTTAAGACATGTAGGACACACGTTCTCAAGTATGCCTGATGCATATCGTTTTAAGTATAATGCTTGTGATCACATTTATAATATCTTCCATAGAAGACATTGGTAGTGTGGTTTATGCACAAGCAACAACTCCACCCTGCAGACTTTAGCAGTTGTATCTAGCTAAAGTTTGGGAGAACTCCTTTTCATGAACACTACAGAAGTATATTGCTCCATCTAACCCCTCTCTCCAGTGCACATTATGACAGTGGGTTATTGGCACAGCGTTGGCAAATTACCTGGATTATTGGCCCTTTGTGCAGATATTGCTTTCCAGATGTGATGGATCCAACAGAGGTTCTTCACTGATACATTTCGTTGTCAGACTAGGTTTCAAACAGTTTAAAACTGCACCACAGGCTGCAGTGGAGGCCGAAGACCTACTTTTAAAAGGGTACTTTAGTGGATGGCACTAGGATTGCTGCTAGTAGCATTTAATGTATAGGCCCTGGGTACATGTAGTTCCATATATTAGGGACTTAAAACTAAAATAAACTAGTCATGTTCATTTTCTGAAATACTTTAAACTCCAAACTTCACCCGGGAATTCTCTCATTCATCTCATCAATCTCCTATGTTCAAGACATTCAATAGGTAAGATAGATTTATGAATCTTCATATCCTGACTGCCACGATCACCAGAGAACTCCAATTCTAGTATTCAAACATATGGAAAAATAATTAAATTGTTAGCTGGGAGATAGACTTGTATGTTTGAACCAGAATCAGAGTCCTGTGAGTCTTTACTACTGCTCTTTATAATACCCTACAGAAGTGTCTGGGACATCAGTACATTATGCAATGTTAGTAATGCCACACACGCCACATATCTGACAGTCTTCCCCCTGTTCCAATCGAAGCAGTTAAATCTGCCTCTTGCTGTACATTAGCATCTTTGTGAGTCTCTTAATCGGCAAGTCCGCTCTATAGCTCAAGTGTATCGCAAAGAATATTGTGATCTCTGAATGATCTTTGTTTCTCCCTCAGTGTGGAAGTGGGTCTGATGGAATACTGATCCCCGGGGTAGGATGATCCTGAAACGTCTATGGTAGCCAGACATATAACCTTTGCTGGCATAAAGGGTCCAGTTTTGCCCGAGACCACTCCTAGTGAACACCAGATTGGAAGGTTGTTCTTGGGTTCTCAACTTGGGTTAAGACTGGGAAAGGAATTGGGGCGATTTGTTTAGGTACTGTTACATTGCACACAATGCTTTCAATTAAAATGTTGCCCTTTCTTTTCCAACAGTTCATGGGCAGCTGATGGTAAATTGATATTAAGCAGCTAAAGTTCATGAGTGGGCAAAGGCAGTCACTTCTTAATGGGTGAAATGAGTAGTCGAGTTCAGGAATAAAAGTATCCATGCAAGCGCAGGTCTGCACATTTTTCTTTCCGGTCACATTGAATCCGAATCATAGGCACCCATACCCCCCTTACTGCAGTCAATGGCCACAGGGCAGCCAGCATGAAGAAATATTTAGGTCCTGTTTGTACTGATCCAAGACCTGCAGAAAAATATACTGTATGTACATTGATTGCTTGGTTTTGGCTGGGCAGAGGACTCTGTGCAATTGACTTATTCCATCTCTCAAATAGCGCCCCCTGACACAGCCACATGATTAACTTAGCAAGCTTGCTGGGAAGGACGCCAGCCACACCCATTAAGAGATCAGGCAGTTTGCTAAGTACCAACTGCCAGGGTTGCACCTGTAGCCATGGGAAACATAAGGTTCTGCACCCATGCTACCTTTTTTCTGGTGCACCTATGGTGGCAGGAGCACCTCTGATTGCCGTTCTGGTCTGTCTTGACCATGTGGTTCATTTACAATGTGATGGGTGGATCCATGCGGCCAGTGCTCTACTCTTGATTGCACTGTTGGAAATGAGCAAGGTTTGTTAGGACCTAATCACTGAGGCTGAAGCGAGGGCATATTCTGGTTAATCTTGATGTGGCTGCAGTCCTAGTGCTGCAAATCATGGCAGAATTAAGTTGGTGTGGTAGTCCAGATGGGTTAAACCTGGGAACAAAAGCTTGTTATGACAGTGAATCTATTTACAGTATCCTAAAGCTACACCATGAGATGCAACTGTATGAAGTAAAGCGAGAAACACTGGAGAAGTGAATGGGAGAATCTTTGATCTACCATGATCATTTTATATAGGCTGAACTTAGTCTTTTTATTAAGAATGGCTCTTATCAGCTTTGTATCAGCGGGTAGGGCATCAGGCAAGTCCAAATTCTTATAAAGGATAGGAATCCGCTGCACTCCAAGGGTAAGATGCGGTATTCAACAGGGTATACCAGGAAAGTTAAGTTATTTAGGGTGATCAGGATGCTGCCCTTACTGT
This sequence comes from Lissotriton vulgaris, assembly GCF_964263255.1. Lineage (NCBI taxonomy): Eukaryota > Metazoa > Chordata > Amphibia > Caudata > Salamandridae > Lissotriton > Lissotriton vulgaris. Next base: position 2,121,718,735 of record NC_141687.1, on the reverse strand, counting down.
CCAGGAAGGGCAGGAAGTGAATAACACGTGCAAAACCTTGTAGGCACAAGGTGGGTGACCTGAGCACTCCTATTTTCCATTCGAACTAATTTAGGAAAGAACGAAAATATATCAACTATTGCTCAATATATTAGGAAGTGGAAAAAGCTGGACATTAATACTTTAAATGCCTTTCTTGAAACTAATGGCCCATGTACAAAATCAGACATTAAAAGCCTTTCTTTTTCAGTACAGAATTGGCTCATGACAGCCATTGATTCTTGCCTACCTAAAACAAAATTAAGAGGCCATACCCGTCATCCTCCTGCCCCTTGGTTTAATGACACTCTAAAGGAAGAAAAAACTAAATGCAAAAGTGCGGAGCGCAATTGGCGGAAAACCTATTCCTTGGAAGCAAAACAAACTTATAAATCTAAATTGACGCACTATCAGATGTTATGTAGAAGAGCAAAAACAGATTATGTCTGTATGACAATTACGGAGGCGTTAAAGAAATCAAAAACATTGTTTAATGTTGTAAAAGAGCTTGCAGGATCTAACACTGTTCAAAAACCACCCGATTTAAACAAAAAACAGTGTGACCAGTTAGCTTCCTTCTTTCTCAACAAAGTGGACAAAATTCATAAGGGCATAGAGCTCGCACAAAAAAATCAACACCAGCTTAATACGATCATTCCTGGTGATCCAATTATGGAAGTTGGCGATGCTTCCAAAGAGTTGGACTCTTGTGCCATTGACAAAAGACATGCAACCTTAGAATGTTGGCCACCGCTAAATGCCGACATGGTTGTCAATTTACTAAATACGATCAAATCCGGCTCACCAAAGGACCCCTTACCCTGCTCTGTCCTAAAACAATTGAATAGAAATGTATTGACGTCCATTACAGATCTACTTAATGCCTCTCTTCAGGAAGCATACGTTCCAGCAGAATGGAAGCATGCTATGGTCCACCCATTGTTGAAGAAGGCTGGAGCGGATCCAAATATGCCCTCCAACTTTAGACCAATATCTCTTCTGCCTATCTTTTCAAAAATCTTGGAAAAGCACGTGCATCAGGTGCAGTCGGAATTCATAAAAACACACGATCTCCTTCCTTTACAACAATCTGGATTCCGTGTAGGTTTTTCTACGGAAACGACGTTGCTTGGAGTGACAGAAAACATCCGCGCCACGATAGAAAGAGGAGAAACTGTGGCACTCCTATTATTAGACCTGAGTGCCGCGTTCGACACTGTTTCACATGTGGTGCTGTTACGAACACTCTCCTCCATAGGTATTCATGGCGCAGACATAAATTGGATTGAGTCACTGTTAAGCAATCGTACGTTTCAAGTTTTTTCTCAGTCTGCCTGCTCTGAGACTTTACTTCTTAAACATGGAGTACCACAGGGCTCAATTTTAAGTCCACTGCTTTTTAATTTGTATATGAGTCCTCTTGCGAGATTAGTTGAGGAGACAGGTTTGAATATGTTTTCATATGCTGACGATTCACAGCTCCTTTTCTCTTTCTTCAGCCGAAAGTAACCATCCTTCCATGCTAAAATTAGGGTTAGGTAAGATCCCTGGATGGATGCAGGATAATTTTCTTAAGCTTAACGGCGAGAAAACGGAGCTAATTATTCTTGGAAAAAATAGAGAGGCCTGGGGACCACAACATTGGCCATCTGAAATGGGCCCTCTTCCTATACCTGTTTCACAGGCACGTAACTTGGGAGTCATCATTGACAAATCTTTAGATATGCACCAGCAAGCCGTTAAGACTTCTGCTACATGTTTTGCAGTCTTAAAATGGCTAAAGAAGATCTGCTGGATGCTCCCTGATGGCACCAAAAAAACTGTCATCAATGCCTTGATTACTTCAAGGCTAGATTATAGTAATGTGCTGTACCTAGGGGCAAAGAAAGCTACAATCAGAAGGCTGCAATTAGTACAAAATGCAGCGGCGAGACTTCTTTTCAAAATCCCTATGTCCTGCCCCACTACTAAATACATCCGTGACCTTCATTGGCTGAATATTGAAAATAGGATTAGGTTCAAATCCTTATGCTTTATGCACAAAATTTCAACTGGAACTGCTCCTAAATATCTGCGGAACCTTGTGCATCCTTACTTACCTTCGAGAGTCCTTAGATCAGCAACCGCTAATAACTTCATTATTCCCAAAATCAAATTATCACGGATGGGGGGAAGATCCTTTGCCTTCTTAGGCCCATCCCTCTGGAACAAGATGCCTCATTCCTTACGTTCGGAAGTCAGCCATGTGATGTTTAGGAAAGCATTAAAAACGTGGCTTTTTAACATCTGATATTGACTGGCAAAATACGCATTTCTGAACTACTAGCGCCGGGAAACCCCTTGGTGGGTAGCTGTAGCGCTATACAAATTAAATAAATAAATATGTGCCGAATAAGCGAAAGGTACTCGATAGGTATAATGGTTCAAAGTTTTATTCACTTTGTCACATTCAATTAGTTTGATGTGTAATCACAAATTTTAATCCAAACGGTCTCCATGTAAAAGAAAGCGAAGCAAATGTTTTTTTCACATGATAGTATCCAAAAATTCCATAAGTGGCATCATGTACATGGTTGAAATCCCCAATGCATTTCGAGCGGATCGCTCTTCGTCAGGGGGTTAGTACTGTAAACAAGTGAAAAGAAGGTACATCAGTCAGGAGCCGAGTGTTAAAGAAAGTAAAAAAGCTATTAAAGTCAGGGGTAGAAACCGATGCTAGATATGAGGGTGTGTCAACATGCGGGTAGAAGCCCAAAGTATTGATATAATCGGTGGCATTGGCAGTGTCATAATGAATAAATCACCCGTGTATTTCAAAAAGATGAAGTAACTTGAAAAAAGACTTAAAGTGGCGTTTTGAAGATCGTAAATTGGAAAACTTAGATGAAAGATACCAAGGAGTGCACCCGAAGACGAGAAAAGAGTGACATGGCGTCATACAGTGAAATATCAAATCCCCATGCAAGCGTTCACACAAATGGAGTTGCCACAGGAGCTCAGTTATTATTCGGCTACAAAGTCGTGTGATGAACAGAGAGCGCGTACCAAGAATGTCGGGGTTAGTTGGTGGAATCGCGAAAGAAAGACTCCAGGGAGACGCGGTAGTGGTTAGTGACTAGCGTTCACACAAATGGAGTTGCCACAGGAGCTCAGTTATTATTCGGCTACAAAAAGTCGTGTGATGAACAGAGAGCGCTTACCAAGAATGTCGGGGTTAGTTGGTGGAATCGCGAAAGAAAGACGCCATCAGGGAGACGCGGTAGTGGTTAGTGACTCTGCGCATGCGTCTTAATGTGTTAGGCGAGTGGTGGTGGAAAACGGACTAACTCCGGGAGGGCGCAGTGGAAGAAACAAAGAGGAGCAACTGAGAGTGAAGACGTCAACAAGTGTCTGCGGAACGGATGTAACGCAGAAATGAATATGAAAATTTGTAAACGGGCGATGGAAACAGAGGAAAGGAGGAAGGGGAAATTGGAATGGAAGAGTGTAAAGACAAAAGTCGAAGTGCTAGAAAGGAAAGCAATAAAAAGGATGCTGAATGATAGTAAAAAATTATAATAAAAAATGAGAGAAAGGAAGTTATATAGTAATTAGATGGAGTGTGGAAAATATGGATAGGAAGGTGTTTACCAAATGGATAAAGAGGAAAAAACATGTATATACAAGGATCTACCACAGTATTCAATATATGAAAGAAATATATTAAAATATGCATGCATAAAATGTTGAACAACCAGCAGTCAATGTATCAATCAAGTGTGTAGTGCATTTTCAAAGAAAGCTGCTAAATTCCAGACGTTCGTTGAGTCCTTTTGGTCCTATTTCTTCACATTTTAGACCTTCTTTTTTACTGTGATTTGTTCAATGGTTCTGTCTTCTCCAAGGGCTCATGGCGATATGTTAAAAATTATGTTAGATCCCTAAATCTTTGGGAGTCCATGTACCGTAGATGACACATAATCAGTGCCTTTGTCATTTCAGATCTTGACTAAGATTCAGAACCTGGGGACAAAGTATTGTATCGGTCTCTTGATCACAGTAACTGTACCATCTCAGCACAGGGGTAGACTTCCACCCATCCAGAACCTACAAACTTGTACTAAGTCAAAGACATAAGAACAGCATTCTGACATTTAAATGAAATCTTTGGCTGATTTTCCAAAGAGCAGGTTTGGCAGGTGATCTTTGCAATATTGTAGGCTGACAAGCGGCTCAAACATAACAATACTGCTAAGCACTGGAGAGAAAATAATTTCAAATCCGGGAATAATTGCAACACGGGTCATCCATCCTCACTGACATACGGTGCAATGATATAAGTGGGCCAAATTTGGTACCCGAAATCTGGGAACAGTGCATTTAACCATTCTTAGCGTGTCACAGCCCATCTAGATGCCACCCATACCTTTTCATCATTTTTTACTTTAGGATACCTGCGCTTGCACGTCTTTAAGATTTAAGGCTGTCTGTTGTCTGGGACTCGTAGCAGGTCACACAAAAGGTGAATTTCTTAGTTGCACGGTCACCAAAACATTACCGTTAGTCACTTCCCTTTGAGCAGATTGGTAGGAGGCACACTTGACCGTTGTTACTTTCTTTGGCAGTTTGAACATATTAAGGAAACTTCTACATAGTATCTTGTTTAATAGGGTTTGTTTAATGCAAGCACCTGCAGATATGAGAAACCCTAGTTGCACCCACATACAGAACAAAATTGTGGACAGCACCAACGCTATCATTGGAATCTGGGAAGATAGTTATGCATTTCTGACAGGCCAACATACCATGGATAACTGCAATCAATACAGCCACTGGAGCAGACTATACTTGTGGTAAACACTGGCAGTCTGCACCTTTATGTATGGTGCAGACAAATTAGCCAGCAACAATGCAGCAATCCTTTGCCCTTTCTAAGACGGGATCCCTAAACATAACATACATTTTCAGTTGGATGTAGGTGTATTGGGGAGGTCAATGTGGGGTATTTGTGTTTAGACAGTTCAGACTTTGACAGGTGCTGCGTTTTAGTGGTTAATCATGTGGCCACAATATGATGTAAAGGGACAGGGAGTGGTGCCTCAAGAACATCACTTCAACATGATGGGCCGCTCCTGCACACAATCCTGGGTACAGCGTGGCACAGTATCCAGAGCAGAGGAATTGGATAAATAAGTATTTCTACTCTCCTTCATCCCCACACCCCATGGCGTCCTGCGGCAACACCCAGAGGGTAACCGTGATTGTGCTCGTTTTCTTGCCTCTTCTCCCCTGATTGCACTCGTTTTTCAAGCCTTCTGCTCCCCTGATTGCGCTCGTTTTTCTTGCCTTCTGCTCCCGATTGCGCTCCTTTTTCTTGCCTTCTGCTCCCCTGATTGCGCTCCTTTTTCTTGCCTTCTGCTCCCCTGATTGCGCTAGTTTTTCTTGCCTTCTGCTCCCCTGATTGCGCTAGTTTTTCTTGCCTTCTGCTCCCCTGATTACTCGTTTTTCTAGCCTCTACTCCCCTTTGTGTCTCTATGCCACTCGTTTCCCCCTGTTTTTTGTGACCCTTTTGCCCTTTCTTGGGACCTTTCTGCTTCTGTGCCAGTCGTTTCCCCCGTTTTCTGTGACCTTTTCTGCCCTTTCTTGTGACCTTTCTGCCTCTGTGCTACTAGTTCCCCCCCATTTTTTGTGACCTTTCTGCCCTTTCTTGTGACCTCTGTGCCACTCGTTTCCCCGTTTTTTGACCTTTTTGCGCTTTTTTGTGACCTTTAACCCTGCTTGCAGGCAGCTCACCCCCACGCCGCTGCTAGTCACCTGACTGCCTGGTTCCTGCCTCCTTGCTGCCTCCTTGTTTCCTGGGTTTTTCACTCCCTTCTGCCCTGTGCACCAGTTCCCCCCCCGCTCCCGATCCGACCCTTTCCCATCCCTGCGGCCCTGCTACCCCTGCACACCCATTTGCCTCCCCGCTCCCAGCTGCTTCTCCCTCACAAGCCACCTCATATTCAGGCCGAGAAGCGGCCGCGCACAGCAGGTGCGCCGCTGGCGCGCCGTGCCTGGACCACGCCCAGTGCCAGAACCCCTGGACCCCGCGAACGCCATGACACCAGAATCCACTACGACGCCAGCACCCTCCACGCCCTGATCTTTGAACTGGGTAGGAGTGGTCTGCTTAATTCAGATACTCTGTCCATCACCACCCGCTTTTCTGAATAGTTTTGTCCACCATAAGCGTGGAAGGGTATGCTCAGATGTGAGTCCCTTGCTCACTGCACCATCAGGATTTAAGCAAGCCGGGCCGAAGACGGCTGTAATGCCAGAAACCGGTCCCCGGAAGCTTGTTTCCTTTCCAGTAAAAGAATTGGCTTGGTAGTTTGGTCTGCCCTACTCCCATGGTGCACTGGGCCAGGGACAGACTAATTTGCATGTAGCCAGGTTCTGAGCTGGGATGGTGCAGTGAGCTAAAAAACGGTGATGGATCAAGCCCTGATCTTTGGACTGGGTAGGAGTGGTCTGCTTAATTCAGATACTCTGTCCATCCCCACCCCCTTTTCTGAATCGTTTTGTCCACCATAAGCGTGGAAGGGTATGCTCAGATGTGAGTCCCTTGCTCACTGCACCATCAGGATTCAAGCAAGCCGGGCCAAAGACGGCTGTAATGCCAGAAACCGGTCCCCGGAGGCTAGTTTTTTTTCCAGTAAAAGAATTGGCTTGGTAGTTTGGTCTGCCCTGTTCCCATAATGCACTGGGCCAGGGACAGACTAATTTGCATGTAGCCAGGTTCTGAGCTGGGATGGTGCAGTAAGCTAAAAAACGGTGATGGATAAAGCCCTGATCTTTGGACTGGGTAGGAGTGGTCTGCTTAATTTAGATACTCTGTCCATCACCACCCCCTTTTCTGAATCCTTCCATGCACTCGGCGCCGGCCGAAATCACACCTGCTTCCAGGCCGCCCCAAAACGGACCCTTCTCCTGCCACACCTGCAGCTTCACCTGCGACAGAACCACCAAACCTCCAAGGACTGGACCCAACTACCTCCGCTGCATACTTCTCAACACCCGCTCCGCACGCAAACACACTGTCAAGCTCTGGGATCTGCTCAACACCTCCGCCCCAGACGTGGCCTTCCTGACCGAGACCTGGTGGAACGACTCCTCGGCGCCCGACCTCTCCATAGCCATCCCAGACTGCTACAAGATCACCCGCAGGGATCGCGCCAACGGAATCGGTGGAGGAATTGCTATTGTCCACAAGTCCACCCTCAAGGTCGCCACCCACGCAGACGACACCGCCAAACACCTGCACTTCCAGATTCACACCGACCCCAACACCACCCTCCGAGGAACACTCATCTACAGACGCCCCCGGCTCAGTTCAGCGACTCCATCGCCGACCTCGCCAGCACCCACGCACTCTCCTCCACGGACTACATCCTCCATGAGGACCTGAACTTCCACTTTGAACAACGACGCCAACTTCACCACCCTGATCGACAACCCTGCCAACCTGGGCTTCAGACAACTCGTCACCACACCCACCCACGCCGCCGGTCACACGCTGGATCCCTTCTCCACAGGCTCCCACGTCGCCTTCGATCACACCACCGAACTCCGCTGGACCGAACACTGCTGCATCCATTTCACCTTCAAGAAACCAACCCTGCACCACCGCACCAAACAGCTGCCTCGCCGCTGCTGGAGCAAAGTCACCGAAGACCAGCTGATCACCTCCCACGTCAAGAACCCACCCACTGACCCCACCAACCCAAACGCCGCAGCCCAAAACCTCAGACAGTGGATCGACGACTGCGCCAACACCCTCGCCCCGCTCAAGAAACCCTCCAACAGCCACGCCAACAAGAGAGCCACCTGGTTCACCAACGAGCTCCAGACCTCTAAACGCGCATGCTGGAAACTGGAGAAGACATGGCTCCTCAAACGCACACCGGACAACCATGCAGCCCACAAGGACTACACCCGTAGACACCACCACCTCATCAGATTAGCCAAGATAACACACACAACAGCATAGAGCTCTTCAGCATCGTACAGGAACTTACCAACCCCAACGACATCCCGCCCTCACAAGAACTGTGCGACTCACTAGCCATCTTATTCCACCGCAAGATCGCTGACATCCATGACAGTTTCAACACCACAACCGCCCGACTACGCCAGACTCCACCTCCCCTGTGAACACCACCAGCGCCAACTGTCTGACCTCCTGGTCCAACGTCAACGACTAAGAGACACGCAAGGTCATGAACTCCATTCACTCAGGATCTCCTTCCGACCCGTGCCCACACCAAGTATTCAACAAAGCCGACTTAGCCATCGCACCCCAACTACGGAAGGTCATCAACATCTCCTTTGAAACAGCGACATTCCTGGAAAGCTGGAAGCACGCCTAAATATACGCCCTCCTCAAGAAGCCCAAAGCAGACCCCAAGGACCTTAAGAACTTCCGGCCCATCTCCCTGCTCCCGTTCCCGGCAAAGGTCATTGAGAAAATCGTCAACATGCAACTGGCCCGCCACCTCGAAGACAACAACATCTTGGACCCGTCCCAGTCCGGATACAGACGAAACCACAGCACCGAGACTGCCCTCATCGCCGCCACAGACAACATCAGGTGCCAACTAGACAACGGCGAAAAATCAGCCCTCATCCTCCTGGACCTGTCAGCCGCCTTCGACACGGTCTGCCATTGCACTCTAAAGACACGCCTCCTAGAAGTCTGAATCCAAGGCTTTTGACTGGACAACGTCCTTCCTCTCCTGCAGAACCCAGAGCGTCCGCCTCCCACCCTTCCGATCCGAAGCCACCGACATCTGCGGCGTCCCCCAGGCCTCATCCCTCAGCCCAACGCTGTTCAACGTCTACATGGCCCCCCTCGCACAAGTGGCCCGCCATCACAACCTCAACATAATCTCCTACGCTGACGACACCCAGCTCATCCTCTCCCTCACCAAGGACCCACACACCGCCAAAACTAACCTCCACGAGGGAATGAAGGCCATCGCCGATTGAATGATGAGCAGCCGTCTGAAGCTGAACTCTGTCAAGACTGAGGTCCTCATCTTCTGACCCACCCCCCCAGCCTGGGAAGACTCCTGGTGGCCGACCACATTGGGAACAGAACCAACACCCAATCTAGGATTCATCCTCGACTCCTCCCTCTCCATGTCTAAGCAGGTCAACGCAGTCTCCTCCTCCTGTATGCTCCGCAGGATCTACAAGTGGATCCCGACCGAAAAAAGAACAGTGACACAGGCCCTCATCAGCAGCAGACTGGACTACGGCAACGCACTCTACGCAGGAATCCAAGCAAAACACCTAGGACGACTACAACTCATCCAAAACGCCTCCGCCTGACTGATAGTTCACACCCCCCCCCCTGCCGCAGCCACATTAGCCCCCCCACATGAGACCTACTCTGGCTTCCTGTCGACAAGAGGAACACCTTCAAGCTCCTCACCCACGCACACAAAGCACTCCACAACGCCGGACCAGCCTACCTAAACAGCAGACTCCGCTTCCACACCCGCCAGCTCCATCTCGCCGCTGTCCCCCGCATCCAATGAACGACCTCCGGCGGCAGATCCTTCTCCTACCTCGCCGCCAAGACCTGGAACACCCTCCCTACCCACAAATGGCAGACCCAAGACTTACTCGCCTTCAGAAGACTCCTCAAGACCTGGCTCTTCAAGCAGTAGCAGCACCAGGGGTGGATTGGCAAGGCGAGCATTCGGGAATGGGCCGAAGGGCCGGTGCCTCAGTGCCCTCTGTGGGCTGTTTTTTTTCTCCCCTGTCCCAGTCCACAGAGAGTGGACTAGGAAAGGGGAGAAAAAAAAAACGGCCCACAGAGTGCACAGAGACACAGAAAATGTGCGGCCAGACAGCGATTGTCAGCTGTGGCCTCTCCTTCACCCCTGCCCTGCCAAGCAATCAAGCTGAGGCTGGGCAGGGGTGATTGTTTGCAATAATCGGCCTCCCTGGGGGCCAGGTGTTTCTCAGGCCTTTGAGCCATTTGCACCTCGGCCCCCTGGCGCCCATGCAGCCAGAAACGGTGTTAGTCTTAGCACCTCGCCCACAGCCCTTCACATTCAGGGCATAGTGGGCGAGGAAGAATGGGTCTTGCTGTGGGGGCCTGGTGATGTTTGGAATTTTTTTGTTTTATTTATTTATTTATGCGATTTTATATAGCGCGGACTTTACCCGAAGGTGTCAGAGCGCTTCACACTAGGAACAGCAATAATACATGAGGAGAAAATTATAAGTGGACAAATTACAAAAGCAAACGTTAAGTTACATGAATCAAAAGTGACAATAGTGAGCAACTAAAATACAAGAGGAGCAAACGATACATTACAGGAGGAAAAAGTGATGTGTGCAGGTTACAAAAGCGTACAAAATACAAATAGAGGTATAATACTGCAATTAATGGCAGACACTCCAGCACAAGAACAAACGTTACGTAGGCAATGGTGGCACTTGTGCAAGTATCTAAAGCAAACAAAAGTGAGAGGTAGCAAACAGTGTGTTACAAGAGAAAAGTGACGTGTGCAAGTTACAAAAGGGTACCATACACAGGTACAAGGGTAATACTACAGTAAATGGTAAATACTCAAACTGCCAGAACACACTGGCACTTCCCATGCACCAGCTTCACCTCAGCCTCCCCCCTGGCTACCTGGCTCCCTTGGATGACCCAGAAAGCTGTGTTTTGTGCTCCCCTGCCAGGACATTTTCCCAAGGCCTGGAGGGTTGATTAATTTACTAATTGCAGGGGCCTTACCTCTGTTCATGTGCTCCTGAGCTGAAGGTCTGGGGAGGGCTAAGTAGGTTAGTAATAGCAGGGGCTTTGCTGCTTTTCAGGTGCTCCTGTGCTGAAGGCCTGGGGAGGGCGAAGTAGGTTAGTAATAGCTGGGGCTTTGCTGCTTTTCAGGTGCTCCTGTGCTGGAGGGCTGGAATAATTTTGTGACGAAAAGGGGCCTTGCTATTTTTTTTAGTTGCTCAGCATGTAGGCCATTGTCACCTTGGCCCTGTGTCCTGTGCAAGAACAGTATCCTCCCACTTTCATTCCTTGTCTGTGCAAATGGTGTTTCATGAAAGGCCACGCCCCTTGAATGTGGGCCACGCCCCTTGAATGTGGGCCACGCCCCTTGAATGTGGGCCACGCCTCTTGAATGTGGGCCACTTTTTTCGTCAGTGCCCGGGCCGAATTGTGATCCCAATCCGATCCTGAGCAGCACACCCCCTCCCCCACCACCCCTCCTCTCAGCACCATGGGACCCTCCTGGGTAAGTAGAGCGCTCTATAAGTACTCTGTGTATTTCATGACCATACAGAGTAAAATGTTTTGGGTAACGTGGCAATTTCAAATTGATACCTTTTCAGAAATGCAAAAGCATGCACTGCTACAATGGACAAAGGCATTGGTTTGGGGTGTGTCCTTAGTTACAGGTTCTTGAAACAGTTTCACAATTCTAGCGTAATGTAAAAGGCACTAATGGATCAATTCCTAAGAGTGCATATCTAACCCAGTCATAGGTCGGGTTAACTTGTGACCTGCCGTCGTGCGTTCAGGGTCCTCTCGCCAGCAGAGCTGCAGTATCCCAAATATACCACAGGGTAAACACAATTGCAGTTTTTTTCTGTAGAGGCTTCGCATCCTCATTCAACTAATTCATTAAACACATATCTTAAGTCACGGGTGCACTGGTCCAAGGATTTAGAGGCAAATGACGACTCCTGGCCATACTGAACCAAGTAAGAAACACTTAAGAAGAGCAGGGTGTCTTAATTTTAAGTGTCTATGAAAAGAGGGGTGAAATACTAAAGTAATTCAGGTAAACGAAGCCTCTCTAGCAGTTATTAACGTGGCATTGCCCCTCCGTGTTGGCAGTTATGTCCTAAACAGTCATTTCCTTGTGGGGGTTTCCTGGATTTTTGCCGGACAGATAGTACATTTAGGAGACTAGCTGGAGACCTGGGGAAGTCAGTAACCTGCTCCCTTGTCTGGGTCCTGAATATTATCTTAAGGGGAAGAGTGAATAGAGTTGGACACGAGAAGGGACACCGTGGTCCTGCATTTGACCACAGGACATGAGCACAGGTTCAAAGCCTCTAAATCTTCGCCCATTGTCAGTCGCATGCTTGCCCAGGTTATTGTCAGAGGCGGCAATTGGGACCATAGTAGTGGTGGCAAATGAGGTGTCCCATTCTCTTGTCTAGGCATTGCAGTTCATGCACTACTGTCACTTGGGCTACTGTTTGCCACGCTGCTCCCATCAGTTTGTGCTGCGCCATTCCCAGGTGCACTCAGGCCAAAAATGGTAACTCCGAATATTCAGCAGATCTTTATCTTGAATAGCATTAGTCATTTGGGTAAAAAGACCTAGGGGAGATGGTGCACATTGAAATCTATCCCAAATGTGACTTAATTACTAATCTTCGCTTCTGTTGTCACTTTATAAATGAGGTTCCTGCTAGCATTCCATGGCTTCCCCTTGCTAATTCAAGAGGGCCCACCATTGTTCTGCTGTTAATTTATTTTTGGGGTTCATTAGACCTTCAGGGTTATTTAGGCATTGAATGTCTAATGTCTCTCCGTCATGAAGTCTTGTAGTATCACTGTTCGTTCACTCAACCCACATTTCTGTAGACCTACTTGAACTTCTGCTGTGGTTGTACATGATATGGGATAGTTTGGCTAGGAAAGGTCTTTGCGTTTGATTCTTTGTCTCCCATTTTCCTTACTGCATTTTGTTTCTTATTCAAGAAAAACATTTAGGGAGTGTGCTGCAGCCTATTCCTGTGGAGGAGGGAATTTCAGGGAAAGAAGGAAAGGGAGGGTCTGACAGCCCAACTTAGGAAAGTCAGAAAGTACATTCACACTTGTCCACTAGCCACAGCCCCTCCACTCACCCAACCCCTCCTTTAGTCATAACACCTTTAGAGGGTAACAAAGACTGCGATGGCTGAGCCAGTGTAACGTTTAATACATTCATCCAGATGGATTTTCACTCATTTATTTACTAGTTCCTAGGAGTCCTACTTTGCTGTCCACCCATCTATTTTTGTCACCTCCCTAGACGACTTGTATCTACAATGAAAGTACTGAAAAAGTAATTGGTGTATAATCAATAAATACAAAATGATCTCTTTACGTAAGGGAATCTTGTTAGACTGCATAATCCAATTGCCAACCTGAATACTTGGCTGTCCTCGACCAAAGTTCACCCACACCGAAATATCCGTCTTACGGTGGCATTCTAATTGTGGGTTGATGGTGGAGTGTTGAGTGGAGGTCTGATCCAGTTCCGATCACTGCTCCTGGCAATGGCCAATGCACCAAGATCGGCCATTCAGCTCACTTTTCAGCTAAGTCTTTTTTACACGTTTATTGTAAAATAACCCTGTGAATTACTAAAATTTTACGAGAGGATTCAATTTAGCAATGGAACCCAGCTCCATGAGAAAATGTGAGACTTAAATCTATATTGTGTACTACCAACACCGTTCCTAGTATTGGTCCTATGACTAAATTCTAACCAAGAGTACAAGCAGGTGCATAGCTTAGTGCAGGAGATTTAGTAGATTGCCTGAGTAACAAAAATGTAAACTGCTTTAGCTGAACGTTTGCAAATTTCATGTGTGTGGTTCCAAGATGCATCTCGTCTTGTCCTCAGATGGGCACATTTGCCATAGCGATGTTAGCATGAGCAAACATATGCCCCTGATTATTTACAGTACACCAGAAAAAAGCAAATGTATTTCAACTTCACACCTTCCTTCCTTCCGAAAGTAGAATATAGAACCAGAATGCAATGCATGGTACTCTCATTCCTAATGTTCATGTTGCACAGCTACCTGACACTACATTAGCACCCTTGAAAGGTGTTGCATTCAAACGCTCTTCCTATGGAGATGCTCCAAAGACTTAAAATGCTCTCCTGAGCCATGTGCGAGCGGCCATGACGGAACTCCCCCTTTAAACTAGACCTCAAACTGTGCTTTCCAGAAGTCATTTAACATCCTGCACATCTCTCATATAACTGGTCTCCTCAAATCTTTACTGCAGAGATGTTGCCACTCTGAATAACCCATCTTTTTCTTGTATGAAGTGTGATTTAACATTTTCTAATTGTCATGTTCTCAACCTCTCTGGCACACTCAGCCCTAGTGTCATGATTCACCACACCAAGAACCAAAAATAAATGAAATGCTAGTTAACCATCTTGCGTAGTGAGCATTGGACCAGGAACGAATGCTTTGTTATAACTAGGGCTTCTGGTTTTATGGTATTTCTTTTTTTGATCTTTGTCTGTATTTATCCATATTTCTTTTTGCTCATTTTTCCTATATTTATCTATTTTTATTTTTTGTTTTCTGTATAAATGAAGCTGCAATGGGTATTTTTCCACCTTTATTTAACTGATAAATATATGTTCGCATTTGAATGTCCAAGAGGTTTCAGCAGTAAACCGTGCAATAGCGGTATCTGAAAACACATTATAAACTAACAAACAACTAATTCTACACTTAATCTTAATTTAGAAATCTGTTGTCTTTTTAAGCTCCTCCCAATCTCTACACCTACTGGCCTGGCACTCATGACTGACAGTAGAAAAAAAACATCACAACAAGGCCTATTTTCTGTATTTTTCTGTATTTAAAAATAAATACAGACAGGAAAATAGTTTTCTGTCTGCATTTATCTGTAAAAACAGAAAACTGGTAGTCCTAGTTATAACTAATATAGTAATGCGCGAAGATAAAGAGCATAAAACTGGCCTTTTCCATCTGTGTACCCTTATCAGGAACAGGTTAGTAACTGCTATTACCTCACGATTGAGAAACCGAAGACCCATGTCATCAAGGCGCACAATCACCCTGCTGAATAGAATGCAGATATTTGCCTTATTCTGATTCCTATGTCTGGGCTCTCGCCTGATGGTTAGCACTCGGTTGGTCCCCAGCTCTGTTTTCAAAGGTAAAGTATTGCTTAACACAAACATTAAGATGGTTATTCCTAAATGCGGATCTATAAATACAAAATATTCTGTTCCGGGTGCTAAAACAGACTTTCAATGGTCCTTTCTGTTAATTTTATATAAAACCAGATCTATCCTGGTACACCACTGAAGGATGTTGCAGCCAGGATAGTGACCAGTATGCATAGGAATATGCTGGTGACTTCTTGATCATTGCTTAGTTGCAGTAGGTGCGAACTAGTTCCAATAAATGTACATCCAGATGTATGTGTAGCTCTACTAATCTGCGTTTCCTATAGGCTCATTGACCCATATTTGCATTGGAGATTGGGAATACTGCATATTTCGTCAAATAACACCACCTCGTCTCAATGTGGATTTATCTAGTCTGCAGTTCTTTGTGACCTATAAATCCCACTTCACCAAGAACAGCAGACCGTATCATACCACCCAACTATAATCTTCAACTCTTGGGCTGTTTGGATTATGCTGGTTATGCAAATAGTCCCTGTGAGTTATGATGGTCAGACCTGTTTAAAAGTTCACTAAGTGAATTTCCCTGAATCTGACATTTTCAGATTGTAGACAATGTTGTCTCTTTATAAGAATGTAAATTCGAAATTACGTGGAAAAAAAAATGTAGAGGCTTTGGAACCTCGTGAATCAGGGATACCAAACAGCCAGAGGTGCCTAGTCCTGTTGTCCTGCCCATGGAACATTAGTCCAGTACTATCTCTAGGGGTAATTTTTCGCCCCTAGTTTTTCAATTTATTTTACCCGTTTTTAGGTCTCGCCTACACAACGCGCATGCGTTGCATAGGAGGGAACCTCATGTAATCGACTTGCTTTGTGGGCCAAAAACGTGCATGCGTTGCATAGCCATCAATGGCAACGCGTGCATGTGAGGCGATCTACTTGTGGGAGTGTGCGCCGCAAAATGGCAGCCGCTCCCGCAAGTGCAGTCCCCCATCCCCCCCCCCCCCCTGCCGCGCTGCCTCCTGTGCACGAGCTTGTTTTTTAAAGCAGATGATTGCTTTCACGACGCTCGGCTTTACTGCCGCGCGGCCAATGCTTGTTTACCTCACTGAGTCCTGGTCCAATGCAGGCATCTCGTGCTTCCAGAAACAGCCTGTGCGGAGGTGAGTGGACTAGTCTCACCTGTGGCGAGAGCCATTGCTGGCTCACTATTGGTTCTCACAGGGTATGGGCCGGCCGAGCCATTGCTGGCACGCCATTGACTCTCACAGGGTATGGGCCGGGTGGTGTCTGAACTCTTAAACCCCGTGAACACAGGCACCGGCGTTCTCCGAACAGATAGTCGGGACTTGTTGGAGAACCTGTGCAGTACATGGTTGATCCCTGCATGAAATACCACTTCATAAAACCGGTAAAAGTGAGTCCCGGCTTTTTAGCTGCAACCTGGCCGCGGTGTCTCTTCTGAGCCCTGTGTATAAGGTGACCTTACGTGTGACCGAGGATATTGTGTTTCAGCTTTCATAGAACATGATAGTGTATAGTGAGAGTTGTAGTCTTAGTTAAATCGGATGGACTCACTTGATGTTAGCTCTCAGTGTACAGTGTTTGGTAAAATCGTAAACCAGGACTGGAACATGGTGGTGTGAGGCGCATGGAGATACCTGGAAACACCAAGCAAGGGTAATATTTTCATTGCTTTTAAGCGTCCCAAAAACAACCCATTCCGGCTTCAAGGCACCCTAGGGTGACCAGATGACTCCTTGTCACTGGGTAACAACTTTTCCGGTTTTCAGGTATGCTTTAACAAAGTGCATTCTGGGAGTTGTAGTCTTGGTTAGTTTTAATTAGACAAACACACCTGCTGACAAGGATATGTAAAGGAAAAGTCCAGGAATAGAAAAGCGGTGTCCAGGTGATCTGGAGCCATCTGGTTATCTTAAGCACCCCATCTCTCAATGTTTCCCTGCTTTGAATTATCCAAAGAGTCTCCCCAAATGTCACTTTGCTTTGAGCGACCCCATACATTAGCACCCTCCCAATAAACTGAAAAGATTACAATGCGGCTCTGTGCTCCAGGTCTAGAATTTGACATCCTTGTGCTTTCTGGGAGTTGAGGGGCTGGTTATCTCAACTGATCCTATTAAACCAAGGCGCCTTATAAAAAAAAACCCTAGCATTGGCGCATTGTGTTCTTGGTGACATGGAGCTATCTGGTATCCTTTTGTATAATACATGAACCTCTCTGCCTGCTTTGGAGCGCCTTTAGTGTTGAAACTGTCTGCTTTTTAGCATCTTCCACCGCCATTATTTAATCCCTGCACATTTTTCAGAGCTCTGACGTTTCCCAGTTCCAAGTGTAACGCATAAAATCCAGATTTTGTTACTTTCCATTCTGGCACTTGCACTTTACATGCTGGCTTAGGTACTCGTACAGCAATCCTGTACACTTTATTGCATCCCTGGCCTTCGATTCATGCCTGTTCTGCAGCACCTTTCGTCTTAAAATCCCTTGCTGTTTAGCTGCAATTTTGGCAGATTTGGTTCCAGCGTCGTAGTTGCAGAAGGAAATCCTCCATTTTCAGAGTTGTACTTCGGGGCAGGGAGTGACATTCTTCAGCAAAGTGGCTATATTTGCTTTGGAAGCTGCCACTTTGGGGTATAAACACTGACCTGCCTGTCCCAGGCCAGTTGTGGCTACTTTACCCAATCATGTCATTTCAGCATACACCAGGTTGGTTTCTGGGACTAGTAGTTTACCGTTTTATACTGGGTTCAAAAATCCAGCTTACAAAGTCCTGTTGACTGCAAAGCAATGCCCGTCTCAAGGTGTCTCGTATGACCTTGGGGCAGCCTGGCAGCTGTGCTTCTTCGAAGCTGGGTCGTAATTCTTGTATCAGAGGCGTCAGTCTGATCTCTTTCTTGCTATTTACCCTCAGTATCTGGACGCTGTAATATGTTTAGGTTAAGTTCATGCTTTACAAAATAGACATGCGGCACCGCGTGCAGAGCTTCAAAGCCAGTTTCCTACACACAGGCCCCACGTATACACTGTAGCATCCTGTTGCTGCTGGTTACATTATGTATTTGTGAATTGTTGTGTGTGGGAGAAAACACTGTGCATTATCTGCGTACCTATGTAATGTGTGCATTCAGCTGGTGTGTGTGCGCATGTGTGCGTGTGGGTGTATGTACGTGTACTCTGTATATGCATGTGTATATTATATGCGTGTACTGCGTTTTTCACGCCAACACAAATATTCACGAGAAACAATGGTTACAAAAAGGTGGAGCAGGAGGATTCTCTTTTTGCTGTGAGAAAGCCAGCCTGTTGGTATTTCCAAGTAGTTTATTGCAAGTGTTCACACTACTGCCAAGATGTTTTATCGGTGCTGCAGAAAGGAGGTAGCCTTGATAAGATAAGGATCAGGAATCAAAGGCTAGGTCTGTCTTTGTGAAACATGCGTGGCTGTATCCTTGGCTACAACGTGTGCAGCTTTTCTGTTATGACAATATGGTACAATGTGCCTATGGGTTTTGATCCTTTGAAGGCCTACATTAATATGGGGGTTTAATGCTTGCCCTAAAGCGAAACATTTTGTGGTTCTAACAAACGTACTTTTCTCCACTTGCCTACCAAAAACTGTCCTACTGTAAAAAAAAAAAAAAACTGGTGTTCATATGAAGCGTTAAAATACCTTTAGGTTAAGTTCACGCTATATAGAATTGACAAGCAGCACAGCGGTGCGTGCAGAGCTTCTATGCCAGCTCCCCGCACACAGGCCCTGCTTGGAAACTGCAGTGCCCTGGGGCTGCTGCTCCTAGATGCCTAGTGTTTGAGTGTGGGGGAACATTATATGCTCCTTATTTGGGTACATATGTAATATGTTGCATTCAGTTGGTGTACATTGTGTTTGTGTGTCCTACTGGACCTGTTTATGCCTGTGTACCTTGTGTGTCTCTACTGCGTTTTTGTGCCTACAAAAAAAAATGTTCTTTTATAATGCAACTGCTGCTCACCTGAAGCACTTCGGGTAAAGTTGAAAACCTGCGGCTCAATGTTTTCCACGTGTTTGTTTTCGGCTCACAAGAAGGTGGGGTTCACATTCATCACGTTTTTTCTCAAGCCCATCACAAGTCAACAGCAATCTAAAGCCCACCGAGATCACATGGACAATATAGCCAACTGATGCAGGCTGCTTCCTGGACTCAGCTGGCTTAAGACCAGCAATCAACTCTACAGAACTCAAAAACACCGCCATACAATTAAGTGCTATGCAATTGCACAACATACTAATGCACACTGCATAATTCCACCGCATAACACATTTCAACACCCATAATTCCACACCACACAAGTGAACTCTACACCATTTCACTACATGCCACATAATTACAATACATCAAACATAATTCGACTTCTCCTAATACAACTGCATGCACCATCACACTCCATACAACACAATTTAACTCCAGCTAATTCCACTACACACAATTACACTTCAACCTTCATAGTTAGACTACACGCACCATTATTCAAGCACATATATCCACATAGCTCAGACACATTACACTCAATAAAATGTAACACTGCGACGTGCCGCATATTTACTCTACATAATTCCACACAATGCCACACTACACAATTCAATGCCACACCATATCCTACCATTCAACATAAATACAATCCACGCCATACCACATAATACCACTACACATAAATCTACTCCATTCCACATAGCAACACTACACTTAAATACAAACTAAACCATGCAACATGATTCCGCTCAACATAATTTTACTCCGTGCCACACATTTCCATGCAACACATTTCAACTCCACACGATTCCATTCCACAGCACAAAATTCCACTTCACAACACATACAGCCAATCCACCGCACACAATTACACATAATTCAACACACCACATTATTCCACTCCATACATACCACTTCATGATGCACAACAAAAGTCCACTGTACTCAATGCTTCATAATTACTATTCACAATTCCATTGCAGACAAATGCTCTGATCCAGCATTTCTCCTATTGATTCAATTCAGGTCTTTCAGCAGTTTCTTTACTATAACTTTTAAAAATATCCAAACCTCAAAAACACTCTCCTCCACTTCTGTCGATGTTTTTTGCATAAACAAGAGTAGTCCCTTCGTGCGTCTATAAACTTCTCTGGTCTTCATTCTCTTTTTAACACACTCTTTCTACTACTCTATCTAGATTTCACAGTTGTATATCAGAATCATGCCTCTCTTAATAATGCGGTCCGAACAACAAATGTGTCTTTACAACACATTCCTTTACCACGCAAGTTGTTACAACTATGATGCCACAAATCTCCACTTTCCCTCCACTGCTGGATTTAGAAAAATGGATTATAAGAAGGAAAACCAGCACTGGCGTAGCCAATAGGTCTCGTCTTTGGGACCTTATAAGTGTTTAGCCATGCAACAGTTGATGTTGTTGCACCAAGGGTATTGTGCTGGATAACTAAACACTTCTAAGGTCCCAAAGGCGAGACCTATTGGCTATGTCAATGCTAGTTCTCTCTATTTCTGTTCTCTCTCTCTCTCACCCACGCTGAGTGAAGTTGGATGATGAAAAGAAGTGCCGGTTCCCACTTCTTCAAACCACAATCATAAATTAAGCACTGATCGTGTGGACAGATTGATAACCGGAAAACTCAGTGGTCTGACTTTTAGTACGATGATGAATGAGTTCATGATCAAAAGTATGCTGATTGAGGGTGAGGGGCAGAGCGGGAGTTGCTCTCGAGTGCGAGAACTCCGTTGGATTAAATGCCATGTTCCATTGTGGGTAATGTTACATGTTGTATGAAGTATTTTGAATTTTTACGTGACTGTTAACCAATTCATATAGAGGCCAATACATGCGCACTCTAGTCTGTAACAATAACACCAAGTATCCGAACAAGAACCCGATTCTACAAGGGAACGTGTTGACAAACCTCAGCTGGAGGGCGGCAGCTGCAAAGCTGCTTTTGATGGGGAGAGGTGCCTCTTACTGACTGACGTGCGACTCGGTAAAAGGTTTTGCTTTTTCACGAAACGTCAATTCCCGGGGCAGTTTTCGCTTTCCAGGATGCATCCTGTTTCCGGTTATTCATCCTTACGTCAGTGCGCGTGGCCCTCTGTGACTCACGGTTGCGAAAGTACGTACGTGCGTGACGTGCAAGGCTTTTCCTTTTGGTGACTGGCAGTGTACCACGTCCGTTATAAATAGAATGGTTAGTAATATTTCTCACAAATCCGTATTGTCCTAGTGTAATCGTGGCGCGATGGCGGGGGGGGGGGGGGGGGGGGGGGCGGTGTTGGAAAGTATGATACGGCAGGATTACGCAATTAGGACCACATGTGAAAGTGGTTTTCCTTATCCTGGAAAGAGCTTTTGTTTTAGGGGGGATTTCCAAGTAATCTGTGTAAGGGGAGTGAATAAATTCATCCGAGCCAAGTGATAATCATATTTGTAGTTTATTACAGGAAAATACAGGAGACCACGGTGCTGCGTCCAGCCACAGGGCCAGATGTCAACGCTCATGTTTATAACATGCATTGAAAATGCATTTAAACCGTAACACACGTAAATATGCACGTTCAATGAAAGTAGGGACACAAAGACAAATGTGCAAGTCATAATAGCTTATTTCCTCTTATAAAAACGAACTGTATCCTGAAAACACTAATAAAAGAACAAACTCTTCAAAACTGAGGTACAACAACATTTCATGACTGTTTGCTTCGTGCATTTTACCATGCAAAACACCTGTGACCATTGTCGCATGCAATACTCTTCCTGTCTTGAAGGCCTCGATATACCTTCTTGAGCAGCTAACCTAGTAGTTTGTGAACCATACAGTCAGTGTATGTGAATACGCACGCGGCAACTCAACATTGCCTTCCTTCGAAAACATTTCTTTGGCAGGCCAATGAGAAATATCAGTTAGTGCAACACTAGAAATATTTACCAGATACAATCTTGTTCGCTTGTACACGAGAATTTTACCAAACACTTCTTAATCAATCATCCCCATTTCCCCAAAAATAAAGAACTTTTAGACACTCATGACTTGAACAGGGGAAGAAAAAATGGATGTTCCTTTATTACCTTTGACTGGACTTGATCATAGTACCGAACCACAAAGTCTTGCTTTTCAACTCTGTCAGGAGTCAAAATATAGATTTAGCATGTTCTGTCGTTGAAGTGATTTGGAGCATTTTCTTCTTAACAGAGCGTTCCCAACCGCCAGATTTTGCGCCTAAAACTTTAATCCAATCAGGACACACATTTGCATGGGGATCCTATTTTTGCAAGGCACGAAAAGGAGGTCCAACTAGTAGTGTGGGGTTATTAACTATGACCAGAATTTCTTCAAAAACTCTTCTGCAGGCGTGTTTATTGCACAGGATATTTGTATCCCTTTCATGAACCTGTTAATCCTTTCCACAGGTCCATTGGAAAAAGGAGAATACAGAGCCACTCAGATGTTTGAGATGACAAGAATTTAGACCTGTAGCTCGCTGTGAAATGAATTCCATTGTCACCAATTCCTGAGGCCTGCCTTGAACATTGAGGACCTTCCCTAAAACCTTGATGAGTTATAATCGGTGCTTTAAATAGGCCCGTACTCACCGGTACTGAGTACCGGCACTTTTTATTTTTAACCTCCTGTGTACCGGTACTTTGGTTGCCAAGGAGCGCACCGGTACTCATTGTAGAGAGCCACTTGGGCTCTCCCGAACAATGTAACGCAGCCATGTATCCCTACACCCCTCGGAGTGGGCTCGCTCCGAGGTATAAATAAACCTGCGGGAGATCGCTCAAGGTCTTCCCCGCTTACGGAGTATCCCAGTGTCCTGTGTGCTTCTTTTAGACTGACACCCGGGTCCAGTCAGACCTAGTCCTGGCCCACCACATTGGCGACGAGGCCGGTCTGGAACTGACGCGTGCCTGCCTACTTGCCTTGAACGTGGAGTACGCGGTGCCCACCCACGGCTGCCCTGCTCCCGTGTGACTGCCTGTACCACAAAGAGGAGCTGCGGTGCCCACCTGCATCGCTCAAAGTGCTGCCTGCTGTGCGCTGGTCTCTGCTGCCGGCTCGAGTCCGCCCACGCGTCTCCCTCCCGGGAGCGCCTTCAGCTGGCGGGACTCTCCGTCAGCGTGCTGGTACCTGGGTAGTAGAAACTACCCCCGCCTACGAACCACCCAAGCCTGTGCAGCTTCTTCCTAGGCCTACCTCTGCCAGGCCCCTGCCCCTGACATCTGTTTTCCCTGAGGGAACTCCGTGAGAGGCCGGGTGCCTTGAAACTGCTGTGAGGCACTGAGTCAGAGTTGACCTCATCCGCGGCCTGTTTTCTTCCCCCCAAGCCCTGCCGGCAAACGATCCCTGGAGAATTACCCCACCTACTCAAATGTCAGAGGAAGAGACGCGCTGTGGGAGACACAGGGGAATCCTCTCAGGGAGTGGCCAACAAGCAGTGGTAAAACCAATCGCCTGTCGACAAGCATTAACAAAACCAAGTGCTCAAGCGCCATTGAACTGTTAAATGACTTTTCACACTGAAAACAAAAACTCAACTCAGGAGGCGACCTGTAAGCATTGACAAAACCATTGCAAATCAACAAGCATTGGCAGAACCAATAGCCAGTCATCAAGCATTAGCAAGGCCAACCAAGTAAGACGACAAGCCTAGGCAGAACCAATCACCAACCAGCAAGCATTGGTAAAACCAATTGCCCCTGCACCAGTAAAGTGTTTTGTCGACATTTAATCCTTGGAACTACAAACTGGGCTATGCTGCATGTGGAAGAGTAGTGCGTTGGAGAAAAGTTTGGAGGAAATAGAAACCTCGCGCACCCACATCCTACCATCTACGCGCCACCTGAGAGGAGCTAGCGGCGCAGTTGCGAAGCAGCAGATTCACGTGCAGGAAGTCAGTTGGTGGGCTGCGGGCCTCGACGTCAGCAAGGCCCAAGTGTTAACCAGCTGCCGCGCGCAGGCACTATGAGCAACAATGCACCAGAAGCAGCGGAGGCTGCTCAGCAAGGAGCAGGACAAAATCAAGGCGCCGCACTGATCCCTCAACCTCCTGTACACACGCACACGGCGGTGGCGCCACTACCGCCAGTGAGGCCACTGATCTGTCGACAGCAGCGCCCAGATGGAAAGCTTGGGTCGGGATACTCAACCATTACTTTAAAGGAACCAGAGAAACCGACGGAACGGTCAAAAGGTCACTCCTCATCTACTATGGCGGAGTAGAAATCTACGGCCTGTTTGAGACGCTCCCAAACACGGGGGGGGCAACGACGCAGCGGTCAACGTGCTCCGCGCACATTTTGACCCGCAGTTCAATAATTACTTTGAAAAGTTCAAATTCAAAAGAGCATGGCAAACAGAGTCAGTCTGACATGTTCTACGCGCGGCTGCGCCGGATGGCCAGCACGTGCCCCTTCACCGACATGTTCTAGGCGTGGCTGCGCCGGATGCCCCTTCACCGAGCCAAGGGACTAAATCGGAGACCAGATCATCCTGGGATGTCGCTCGAAGCTGTTAAGGAAACTCCTCCTCAGGCAGCCGGGGATCTCTTTAGATGAGATCCTAGTCCTGGACCGGTCCCACGAACTATCGGACGCCAGTGCGAAGGAGATGGAGGCGGTCCTACACACCTCAGTGGCCGCTCCTTCGTCCTCAAGGACCTTACCGATCAAGGAGGAAATAGTGGATGCCATCCACCGACACACGCCAAACATCCAAGCCCGCACCAAGGAACCAGTGTGGGTACTGTGGGGAGGATCATCCTGTTGCGGCTACGTGCGAGGCAAAGGGAAAGACATGTTCCCGCTGCAGAAGGTTAAACCATTACGCGTAGGTGTGCCGTGGAGGAAGGTTTCCAACTTCGACGCCCAGATCTAGAGGCCTACCACAGCGCATCCGTCAGATCTCACTGGATGACATGTCACCACCGTCTGATGATCATGCTCAGGAGAGGCGTCCAATGTATGAAGACGGTGATGACAATAAAGTGTACGTCATCTCGTATGTTAGTCGATCAGGAACCAAACAACGACCACCCCCCATGTGCTCGGTAAGCATTGAGGGCACCAATGTACAGGCCCTCATTGACACTGGAGCTTCCGTGAATGTAATGGACTCCGATCAGTATGAGAGACTAGCACCAAAGCCACCCCTCGCACCCTCAAGTGTAAGAATCTACACATATGGAGGAACAGACCCCCTACCACTGCGGGGCGTAATTCAAACCACCATTGTGAGTGGGAACCACTCCACGGAGGCCAAATTCCACGTGACTGAAGGAAAGAAGGGGACTTTGCTCAGCTGCCACACGGCAGAGGATCTCGAACTTGTTTTCTTCGCAAACCAGGTGTATGAGTCACATGCAGAAGCACTGCTAGGAAAATTCCCAGCGCTCTTCCAAGGGTTGGGAAAACTAAAGGGGAAGAAATTCCGATTTTCATATCGACACCTCAGTGCGACCCATAGCTCTCCTGCACCGGCGCTTGCCCTTCAACCTACGCCCACAGGTGGAGGAAGAGCTCCGGAAGTTGAAGGAACTCTGAGTAATAGAAAAGGTGTCCGGGCCCACCCCTTGGGTGTCTCCGCTGGTCGTGGCCCCCAAGCCCAAACAACCGGGAGCGATTCGACTTTGCGTCGACATGAGACTACCCAACATGGCAGTGAAACGGGAGCAACCTATTACCCCTACTATAGACGACATCGTGGCTGACCTGAACGGTGCAAAGTGGTTCTCCAAGCTAGACCTCAATGCGGGGTACCATCAGTTAGAATTGGAACCGGAAAGTCGGTACATCACCACTTTTGCAACGCGTGTGGGGCTGCGCCAGTACCGGCGGCTCAGTTTTTGTGTATCAGTGGCCGAAGTGTTCCAAAATGCCATTCGGGAGGTGCTGTCAGGGCTGCGAGGAGTAATCGACCTCAGTGACGACATACCAGTGTATTTGAATACCCTGGAGGAAAATCACTCACACCTGAGAGCGACACTACAATGGCTGGTGGACTGCGGTTTGACCGTACGTAAGTCAAAATGCTCCTACCAAGAAAGCATTGATTTTTTTTGGGTACACCTTCACTCGAGAAGGGCTCAAAGTGGATCCAAAGAAGGTGGAGGCCATCCAGGCAGCAAGCACCCCACGGAACCCCACGGAGGTGAGGAGCTTCCTTGGCTGGCCACATACTGTGGCCGATTCATCCCCAACTTGGCGATGTTGGAGCCTCTGCAGGCACTCACGCGCCAGGACCACAAGTGGGAGTGGTCGGTGGCAGCTAACAAAGCCTTCCTGGACATTAAAGCTAGCCTACTCGACAAAACCGTGATGGCGTATGTAGCGGGGTGCGTAGTAATGGGCAACAAACGCGTTTTTGTTTGTGCTGGTTTTATTTGTTGGAACAGTACATCGGTACAGGTTTTCCTCTGGGGTGGTCGTCTCGGTGATCAGCTTCTTTCGGGCCGCTGTTTCCTTCGCGTAGCCTCCGCCTTCTTTCTGATTGGGCTCAGTCTCGTCTCCTCTTGATCCGTCTCCGTGGTTACGATGGACGCCGCCTCGGAAGAATAGACAAGAGAGGGCGTCTCAGTGCTATAATACAATACACTCGTGAGGAGTGTTGGGAAACACCAGTGACTATCTATAACTAGCGAAGGGACGTGGTAGGGAGTTCAGGAAGGGTTCCCGTGGGGACGGAAGGGAAAGGGGTTCAATTACTCTGGGTTCCCTCTCCTCCTAACCCAGCCCAAGATACAATCACGTACCTCGGTGAGCCACATGCCTCCAGGTCGTGTGCGGCTGGGCGGCTCGTGTTGCCGTCGGCCTCCAGGCTCCCGCGCTGTCAACTGGTCTCTCAGCTCCTCCTTTGCCTCGGTAGATGTTCCGGGTCTTCTTCCGTTCGTAAATCCTTCGTTCCTATCTCTCTGCCACTCGTCTCTCTGCTCGCCTTCCTCCACGCCGGTGTACAAGCACACCTGTCTCTCCTCGCTTGTCGGCTTTACGTCGTATCGGGGCTCCTCCTCCTCCCTCGGGTATTTCCAGTTAAAGGGCCAGTCCTCCATCATCCTCATTGCAGCTGTACCGTTCGGCAGGCATCGACCAGACCTGTTTTTGGGAAGGCTGAAAAGACAGGGGGGGGTCACAAGGTGAATACCCGCGTGGGGAGGCAGGGGCCTTTGAGGTGCCGGCTGGCTTGCCGCCCCTGTCACAGCGTACTTCCAGCCACAGCACAAGACGGAGCTTGTCGTGGATACAAGTCCCGTGGGACATGGGGCAGTGCTCATGCAAGACCACGGCTCCGAAGTATGGAAGCTGGTTGCGTACGCCAGTAAAGCCCAGACCGACACCGAGACGCGCTACGCACAGATCGAACGTGAAGGGGCTGGCAGTCAAGTGGGCGTGCCAACATTTTCATCTATACCTGTGCGGCCAGGAATTCAATGTGGTGACCGACCACAAGCCACTGTTGCCTCTATTTGCAGGATCATCCAGTCTGGCTCCCCGCGGATTGAACGATGGGCTGTAAAACTACAAGGGTACAATTTCAAGGTCCTTTTCCGCCATGGGGCGCACAATCCTGCCGATATCTGTCCCGACACCCGGAGGTGACTGGATCAGCCCACCCGACGGCTATGGCGTGGAGGCCTTAGTCAACATGGCTTCGCAGGCGGCTTGCCCCAAAGCGATGACACTGAAGGAAATAGGACAAGCCACCCAGGAAGACGCCACCCTGTCTCGGGTCCGGCAGCGTTGGAAAAACAGCTGGGCTAGTTTTATGGATGGAACACGGACCGCACGCCAACAGATATGGCAAGTGCGGAATGAGTTGAGTGTGGAGGAGGAAGGAGTCGTCCTGAAGACACCTGATTGTGATACCTGGAAGCATACAGAAGAGAATCCTCGCCTTAGCCAATGTCGGCCACCAGGGAATGGCCAAGACAAAGGCCAGATTGAGAAACAGTCTGGTTCCCGGCAATGGACATTATGGTGGATGAGATGGTGAGATCATGCCATGCCTGCACGATCACTGGAGGAGACCCCGCGCCAGCACAAGTGATCACTGAGGAACTCTGCAGCACCCCGTGGCCACACCGGAGTGTGGATTTTGGCAGTTTTCCCGACGGACGTCAAATGATGGTCATCGTCTATTCGTTCCTGGTTGTTGAGGTCATCACATCAACAGCGTTCCCTCAGGTAAAGAAAGTCATGGACAGTGTCTTCGCCATAATGGAGTTGCCGGAAGAGATCAAATCTGACAATGGACCCCCCTTCCAAGGGTGGGAATTCCAGGACTATCTGACGAAACTCGCTATACGACATCGAAAGATCACCCCATTGTGGCCCCAAGCAAATGGGGAAGTAGAGAGGCTGATGAGAACCCTCAACCGGGTGCTGCGCATCGCAGTAGACGGTGGACAAGATCCAGAAACCGCCCTTGACCAATTTCTGGGAGCGTATCGTCAAACTCCTCATAGCACCACAAAATGTGCCCCTGCTCACGTGTTGGTCAAGAGAGACAGCATACCGTCGGATCCAACATGGACACCTGGGACGAGGGATGATGAGGCTGTCCAGGCGAGGAGAGAGACCACGAACCGGAAGGCAAATGAGGCTCGTCGCGCGTAGGAATAAACTATCAAAATAGGAGACTCTGTGGTGATCAAGGACCGACAACCCGGGTGAAAGTTTCGAACACCGTATGAACCGGAGGTCTGGGTTGTGGAAAAAGTCAAAGGGATGATGGTGACGGATCGGAAAGGACACCAACTAGTCACCCGCAATGTCTCCAACTTCAAAAAGGCCACGGAAACCGACCCAGAAACTGACATATCTCAGGACACGACATCAAGGACACCCCTCTCGGGGACATCACCAGGGCGGAGTCAGGCCATCTAGGTCCCCAGACAGTGGATCAAGGGGCAATTGACCAGGCAGACCCAGGGCAGTGAGGAAAGTCCAGAAACCCCGGCGGGGGTTGTGCCACCTCCTTGTGGCCGAAGCCAACGTTACAGCCTCCGGCCCAACCCTGGTCCAAGCCAACGACTCAGAGCCTTTGCCTGTGCATCCCCGAGAGGGTGGTGATGTGTTTGATGTCTGACTAAAACAAAGGAGGGATGTAGAGAACCACTTGGGCTCTCCCAAACAATGTAACTCACCCATGCATCCCTACACCCTTCGGAGTGGGCTCGCTCCGAGGGTATAAATAAACCTGCGGGAGATCGATCAAGGTCTTCCCTGCTTACGGAGTATCCCAGTGTCCTGTGTACTTCTTTTAGACTGACACACCCGGGTCCAGTCAGACCTAGTCCTGGCCCACCACACATGACTGGTAGGCTCAGTGGTACTTGTGCTGCTGAGGATGAGGCGGTCTGAGCACCACTCTCAGCCAAAGCACCACCGTAGCCCTGTGCTTAGCCGCTGATGAATCATTCAGCAGCGGCTCATTAAGTTTTGTTAGTGTGGCAGTGGAGCAAGCTCAGTATCCCGCTGGGAGTGACCAGGTCTTGTCAGACTCTGCACTGTAAATCAAAGGTGTGAAATTGTCCCGGCATTGAAAGTCCAGACAACTGGCTGAGAGTCTGCAAGAGGAAAGCCATGGGAGGTAGGAATTGCAAACAACATTTTTAATTTTGTTGTGAGCATTTTGTGCCAGTGAATGTCTGCTTTTGTGTGGGAGTGCGGAATCGACAGTGCATGGGACATTATTTGAAGGGATTTTAAAGAAAATGTGTTTTGTGTGTGCATGTCTGCTTGTACTTGTTCCTGTGTGTGAGCGCATGCTCATGTGCAAGAGACGCTATGAATGCTGTACCTAATGAATCATAAGAACGGAAGCTGAAAATATAAAAAAAATACGCAGAAACTAAAGCATTAAACATTGTTTGACCTTCATTGTTTTTGTGAGGCGTTTACCACTTTATGTTAATACATTTATCATGTGTTTTGGTGTGTGCTGAAACTGCTGTAACTAACATGTCCCTTTAAATGCAATGGGCAGCTTACACAGTTCAATGGGGCAGAGTAGGAGACTGGTTATTAATTGTCTACATATGCCATGCCCACAAGTGCAGAGGAGATTCTCACATGCAGGCAATTTGAGACTATTGCTAAGTGTAATTCAAGGGCAAACTGATTACTTGACAGATGACAGTAGTGTCTTGTCCCACCCTCAGCTCCGCCTAATCCCTTAGCTCTATTTGAGAAGTACTGCACTTTTTCCCCATTTAAAGCACTGGTTATAATGTTGGGTGTGAAACCCACTTAGAATAATAGTCTATTAAGACCATCAGATAACTTTTGTCAGCAGGCAACAGAACAAATGGGCCTGCAAAATCCAATGCAAGTTTACAGCACGCTTCATTGGGTCTAGGCACAACATGTAAAGGAGTATAGGTTTTCCAATGTTTATCCGAGAGCGAACGGGTCTGACATTTATTTACCCATTGTCACATTTCCATCAATTGAAGACCACCAAAAGTGCTGTTTAAGAAACTTCTACAGGTCCTACCAATCTCTACATCTTCATGAGATACTTCATTGAGTTTACCACGCAAAGATACTGGTGGGGCACAGACATCAGCACACATAAGAATGCAACAATTTAACAGTATACAATGCGGTGGCCACTTGTGAAAAAGATTTGAGAGGAGCACAAAGAGAACGTTCCTTAGGCGACCATTTTCTTAGCAACTCCATTGTTTGTAGGACTTCATTCTGTTGTGCGGCATCCAACCAGCACCTACAGAATTAAACTCATATTCTACTCTCGCAACCCCACTCAAGATCTATTGTCATCTTGCATAATACTTTGCAGGGCATTCAAAGAGGCTCTTGACATTTTGTCCCCCAGATATGTACTTGATGGTGAAGTTAAATTCCTGTAAATACAACAAAAGTCTCACTAGCCTTGCGGAGGTGTTGCCAGTTCCATTGCTATTCAAAAGATGTAGTAAAGGCTTTTGGTCAGTGAAAATCTCACATTGCATTCCCCACAGAAATGTCTTGGCTTTTTTCCACTGCCCAGGAACGGGCAAGGGACCTCCCTTTCTATTGTGCTGTAGTGGAACTACATCGGTTTTAAAGCTTCTAGAGGCAAAACCAATTGTATACTCTTTATCTGAGATCCATTGACAAAACACAGCACCAGGGCCATGCTGACTAGCATCAACCACTTCCAAGAATTTTTGTCCCGAAATAAGATACTGGTGCATTGATCATTAACTCTTTAAAAATTTTGAAAGCTTCTATGGAGCTGGCTTCCCACTTGAATGGTACACCTGTTTTAACCAAAGAACAAAGAGGCAGAATAATTTGAGCATACCCCGGAACAAACCTAGAAGAATATTCCCTCAACATTTGGGTTTAACCCCTGTAGATGTATGTGATGGTGTTACCCAAGTAATCAGAGTTATCTGTTAAGAACTTGTAGTTGTCACACCAGAGAGTGAAACGCACTTCTATGAAAATATCGAACACCTTATTCAATGTAGCTGTGTTATTATACACAGTTGGAAAATATCAAAACATCGGCCTGATAAGCTTGCGCACCACTGAGCCCTGCCAAAATGTGTTCCATACATTTCTGGGACATGCTTGCGGCTGAGACCAAGCCAAAAGGCTATCTTAGAAATGTTTATGCCCCAAAAAGAGTAACAAAGGTGGTAAGATCACAAGACTCTGGTGCAAAAGGGATATTGTGGTAGGCAGACTTTAAATGAGGGAGACTGAACATTTGCAAACTCCCATTGTGAGCAAACCATTCCTGAATTTTAGGAAGAGTACAGCAGTCAACTGTATTCTTATTGAGGGTGTGCAAGTCGGCACAGACGAATGCCTCCATTCTCTTGCCGCCAACTACAATTGGACTGACCTATTCTGTGGAATATATAGTCGTAATTGTGCCTTCCAGAATAATTCATCTAATAAATGTTTTTAATCATCCCTTGAACTCTGAGACCTTATGCGCAACAGGAATGACATTATACTTGAGTTTAATTTGCATGTTCAAATGTAGTGATCTCTCCAATTTTCTACTCAAATACTTCAGGAAATTTTCCCCCAAGCTTTTTTAGGTCCTTGTCATTTTCTCCCACAAACTCAGTGTTCTTTATTTATCTGTACAGGATTCTTTGACCAAGGGTTAAGTTTTAAGTGCATAATCCTGCCACACAACAATCTTAGCCCTTGACCGCTACGTATACTTTGGTCTTGATGTGTCTACCCAAACAAAAAACTTTCTCCATAAAGTAGCCCGACATATTAATATCACCATCTCCAGAAGCCTGAGGCAAAATGTCAGTTTACTGTAGTTGCATTATGGCAGTCCAATGCTGTACATAAAGTTGATGTGAAATAATGGTAACATGGGCACCAGAGTCTGCCATCCTATTCAGAGACCAGTCGCCAATCAACACCTGACTGAACTGACCCTTAACTGTGCACTCAGATTGAGAAACAACCGGCTGCAATGCTGACTAGCATAAAAGCAGCGCTTTGTGCATCTCAAAGAGGAAACGCGCTTGATAAGGGTGGACTCCTGCCAAATAACTAGTCGCCAGATGTAACTGGAGACAATAAGCTCATCCAAGGTCATATTTGTAATTTATTCCAAAAAAAGACAGGAGCCCATGGTCCTGCGTCCTCATCCCAAGTTTTCCCGTCTGCAGATCTGTGGTAAGGAGATAAATCGCGCATGCTGCATCCCAGCGCGTGGATGTCTCCAGCCATAAACATTGTGCATTGTTAAAGTGTGGTTCCACGACCGAGTCTGGAACAATGTGTGCCAGGACTCTGAAAGTTAGTGTAATAACCGTTATGGTATCATTAATTTTGCAGACAGAAATGTCACTTCACTCACGTTTCGTTGCAGCTCCTCTCCGGGGTTGATAAAACGGAGGTGATGACCTTTGGTAATATCTCTCCAGAGTGGTCCCCGACATGGTGGCCCAGTCAGATGGGCCCTCCCCCGGTTCCAGCCGCCAAGGTCAGGAATTTAGGAGTGATTTTTGATAGCAAGTTATCCTTCGGATATCATGTTAACAAGGTGGTCTCTGCGGCGTTCTTCATGCTGAAAAAGATAAAAAAACTTCTGCCGTATTTACCAGCATCAGCAGGAAAAACACCGATTACCACCTTAGTGTTTTCCAAGCTTGATTATGCAAATACTCTTTTTCAACACGCATAAATGCATCCTGAACAAGCTTCAATCTGTCCAAAATATGGCAGCACGGATACTGCTCAACATACCCAGACGCCACTCCACTTCGGCAGCCATACGCCAGCTCCACTGGCTAAGAGTGGAGAGCAGGATCAAATTCAAAGCTTTGTGCATTGCCTATAAGGCCATCCATCAGACTGGACCGAAGTTCCTAAAGGAGGCATTTCAGGTGTACATTCCTAAAAAGAACCTACGATCAGCAGCAAGCTATCAACTGTCTGTACCCCGCACAAGAACGGCAACATGGGGTGACAGACGATTTTTGGTAGCAACTCCAATATTGTGGAACTCACTCCCCTTAGACATTAAAACTGCGCCAACCCTGATTAGCTTCCGCAAGGCTCTGAAGACCTGGCTCTTCAATCAATAATATTATTAATATTAACCATCTGGCAAATAGAGCTTATAGCTTCTTTCTTATAATATCGTGTCCTGACCACTGTATCTTGGGGTATCTCATTGCGCCTAGACACCTCAGGGTAGTAGTTGCGCATTAAAAATTCCATAAATAAATAAAATAAATAAGGATGAGGGAAAGCAAATGGTGTGAGGCTGAGGGGTTAATGGGCATCACGCAGAGGTGGAGCGAAGAGAGGAAGTCCGCCCCACACAACACTCGGTGGGAGAGTGTACAGGACATCAGGAGCCCTGAAACCAGAGATTATCCCATCAGGCAACAGAATGCACAGAAAGAATATCTTATGGGACTATCGTGTCGCCAAGTGTGAATATATACATCCAGTTTATAACCCATTGTCCATATAGTTTTGGAATTCCATTATTCATCCAATGAAGAAGCAATAGAGGACCAGAAGCAGGAGCCAGCCGAACTAGAAATCAAAGCCAGGCTTGGTCATTTCAAATGCTGCCCTCCCCATTGTAGCAAACCAAGTCTGACACCATGAAGAGCTCATTGGAGAAGCAATGGGACACTTCTAGATACATTTTTTGTAAATTTTGGGGACACCGAGCTTAGTTTACTTCCTGGTTCTGCTTCCTTTCAAAAGAGAATTACTCCTGCAGCAAAACTGGATCACGTTTTACAAGTCCTTTATGAATTCTCCTGTGCTCCAGCCTAGCCCTTCGGCTGCTCTGAGGCAGGAGTTATCTTTCACTTTCACGCTCAGCTTCTCAGTTGTGTGGGATACGGTCTCTTTCTAGAGCTGGACCGTGGCTGTGTGGCGGGAGGCGTAGTCTGAGGAAAACAAATTGCCAAAAAGATTAACGGGTATTGGCAAAGCCAATAGATCTCCACCTATTCAAGAGCTCCTGGCTTGGCTGATGTTTTAGCCATGTTGCACACCATCATGGCTGCTGTAAAACATGGCTAAAAGTTATAGTGGAGTAGGAGTGGGGAGGGTGATGGACTGGAGTGTTTAGCGGACTGGCTTAGAGTGGCATGACATAGAGGAGTCTAGAGACCTAGTGGCCCGGGTAAATAAAGAGCCTTATAAATTTTTAAAAAGTGTTTAATTACATAGCTGTCTGGTTCAGGAAAGCCTTGATTGAAAGCTAATGGAAGACAAATGTCCTATTAGTTAGTGATACCCCCATTTGGTGAGCGATCTGGTAGACCATCTTAATCATTTTTAGTCACTCCTCACACCAGCCAGTTGACCCTGGTTCTTAGCAAAACAGAGTTTAATCCATTTCAAATATGCTTTCAAATCTTCCTTTGTACTTTTGCCTTTGTTTCAGGTTTTATTCTTGTAGGCTTGCCAGGTAGCCGGTACAGGGCATCGGGAGCTTGTCGCCGTACTCGGTAGATGACATGAGCGGCGTGAGGAGTCGGAAGGCGAAACGGAAACTTTTATATTGAAATTGGTTACACGTTTGACACGCCGCTCAGACCAGAAACCCATTTTGGTCCGGAATTATCACCACAGATCCAAGATTATTTGGAAGATCTAGCCTTGATGAAGTCGCGGGACCACACCCCTTATGCGACGAAACACGTGTTGGCTGTGGCTGTTGAGAGCTGATGTGCAATCTTACAAGAAAAAAACTTGAGAGAAGACAACGTTTACAATTCATATTCTGTGATTGTTTGGTTTTGGTTACAATAGGGAAACCATATTGAAAATTGACGTGTGCTGGGGAGTGAATTACATTTATTGCAGAGCTATGGCTTGTATTTGTGGAGTTTGGTGGTTCTCCGCACCCTGCAGCACCGTCTGTACAAATAGACAGATCCTAAATTAAATTGTGACACTCGACCCATTGGCGCTTTATACCTATACTTAATACCATGTGCTTTCTGGATGTTTAGAGTCTGAGGAAAGTCTGGCATCGTCCTAGAATTTTACCCCTTCAGTTGGCCTCCTAGTCCGAGGATATTGCTTGATTTGGGCTCGGTGCCATGTTTACAGCACCAGCAACAACAACATCACCCCTTCACAAGATCTCTGCGACTCCCTTGACTCGTTCTTCCACCGCAAGATTGCCGACATCCACAATAGCTTTGGCACACCATCCTCGCACCCTACCGTCGAACCAACGCACCCCGCCACGACCCTCCGCACCTGGACCGCAGTGACCACCGAAGACACAGCCCGCACGATGAACACCATCCACTCCGGATCTCCGACTGACCCCTGCCCCACCTCGTCTTCAACAAGGCCGACTCCACCATCGCATCCCAACTCAGAGACGTCATCAACACCTCCTTCGACACCGCCACCTTCCCGGTGAGCTGGAAGCACGCCGAGCTCAGCGCCCTCCTGAAGAAACAAACAGCAGACCCCACCGACCTCCAAAAACGTCCGCCCCATCTCACTCCTCCCGTTTCCTGCCAAAGTCATCGAAGATTGCCAACAGACAGCTTGCCGCCTTCCTCGAGACGAATGGATCCCTCGACCCCTCTCAGTCCGGTTTCAGAGCCAACCACAGCAGCGAGACCGTCCACATCGCAGCCACCGACGACATCCGAGCCCTTCTCGACAACGGGGAAACACTGGCACTCATCCTCCTGGACCTCTACGCCGCGTTCGACACTGTCTGCCACCGCACCCTAGTCCAACGCCTCAGCAACACCGGCATCCAAGAGAAGGCATTGAAGTGGATCATCTCGTTCCTCGCTGGAAGAACACAGTCTGCCTCCCCCTGTTTCGTTCCGAGGCCACCGAAGTCATCTGCGGCGTCCCGCAAGGATCATCACTCAGCCCCACCCTCTTCAACGTCTACATGAGACCTCTTGCAGCCATCACACGCCAACTCAACCTCAACATCCTCTCCTACGCCGACGACACCCAGCTGATCCTTTCCCTCACCAGAGACCCCGACACCGCTAGAACCAGCCTCCACGAAGGGATGAAAGACGTCGCCGAGTGGATGAAGAACAGCCGCTTGAAACTGAACTCAGACAAGACGGAAGTCCTCATCCTTGGACCATGACCCTCCGCCTG
Source organism: Lissotriton vulgaris (assembly GCF_964263255.1). Taxonomy (NCBI): domain Eukaryota; kingdom Metazoa; phylum Chordata; class Amphibia; order Caudata; family Salamandridae; genus Lissotriton; species Lissotriton vulgaris. The sequence goes on along the minus strand of NC_141687.1, from coordinate 2,121,682,090 downwards.
GGACGACTCCTGGTGGCCCCCAGCCCTGGGCACCGCCCCCAAGCCGACAGACCACGCACGCAACCTGGGCTTCATCCTGGACTCCTCCCTCTCGATGACCAGACATGTCAACGCCGTCTCCTCTTCTTGCTTTCACACCCTCTGCATGCTCCGCAAGATCTTCCGATGGATCCCGATCGAAACCAGGAAGACTGTCACCCAGGCCCTCGTCACCAGCCGGCTGGACTACGGAAACACCCTCTACGCCGGAACCACAGCCAAGCTACAGAAAAGACTACAACGCATCCAGAACGCCTCAGCCCGACTCATCCTGGACATCCCTCGACGCAGCCACATCTCCAGCCACCTGAGGAACCTGCACTGGCTCCCTGTCAACAAGAGGATCACCTTCAGGCTCCTCACCCACGCACACAAGTCTCTCCACAACCTAGGCCCCAAGTACCTCAACGACCGCAAGACCATCCACACGCCCACCCGCCAGCTACGGTCCGCCAGCCTCGCCCTCGCCGCCGTACCACGCATCCGAAGAGCCACCGCCGGAGGCGGATCCTTCTCCTACCTGGCGGCCAAGACATGGAACTCCCTCCCCATCCACCTTTGGCTGACCCAGGACCATCTCGCCTTCAGGAGACCACTCAAGACCTGGCTGTTCGAGCAGTAGCGGCCCCCTCCCCCCAAGCGCCTTGAGACCCTTCCGGGTGAGTAGCGCGCTATACAAGTGTTGTGATTGATTGATTTACACAGGCATTCTGCATCCGGTTAATCTGCGGAAAAGGTTTTGGCCTTTTGAACGATATCTCCTTATAGCTACAGTTCTGTATTTGTCACCTTTTGAAAGGTCGCCTGAAGGTTTTGTGATTTGTAAAACGGGCGAAGTAGCCATTGCCCAGAGGCTTAATGCTTGGGTATGCGTGTGCTATGTGTATAGCCATAAAAAAAAAATAGTTGTTTCACTGACACATCGGGTGTGGTGTACCAGTACTGTATGAGAACTGGGCTGTGGATTAAGTAGGTTTAAATGATTTTTAACACTTGAGACTGCGCACACATTTCGTCTACGGCACCTTCTCCTCTGTAAATATTTCAGGTTGTTTGTTCTATATGGTACCCCTTCCCTGTAGCTCCTTCAGGTATTGTCATCTTGTCAGTGTCTGTAGCGGACGCATTGTTTGATCCTGCACAAACCTGTAGCATTGCCTGTTGTGTTGCGGACTGAAACCTGTACGGCTTTTCAGTAACACAAGCAAGTCTTTACCACTCAACAAGCATTTTCAGAAAGAGAACTAGGAAAACGCACGAGTAAAGACATTTGCAGAGCAGGAGATATGTGATGTAAGCGAGTAGTATTGTAGGCTTGATGATCCTGCCTAGGTGCATGGCCCCATTACAAAGGACCTTAACCGTCTAAGATAGTAACCTGATCCACGTCATATCTTGGTGAATATTCAAGTTTCACTTTGCTGCACCGATTTGCCCCAAAACAATGTGTAAGGATAATATTTCATGCAAATAAACCTCTGGCCACGGATCGTTGTATCCTAGAGGCAAACATCTGTGGTATCCTTTCCCCTTCCACTATTTTTTTTTATTGCTGTGAAACGGCGTGGACTGTGCAGTAATAAAGCACATAGTAAATGCCTACAGTATTCCTAAGCGATGTTCCTTTAATTGTATTTCTCAGTGTGTAGCAGCTGTATGTGTCTGAACGCTTCTCTCGGCACCATTGAGGGTTGCGAACTATCATGCAAATGATCGTGGTAGGCATGGCATTGCATCTAATGCCGGATGCTCTGCGAGCAGGCCATGCACAAGGAAGAAAAGCACTCTAGAAATGGCAGCTAACAATTACTCCATTTAATTAGAATTATGGCAAAGGCTGCTGCAGAATCAGTCAGCGGTGTTCGGTAGCTGGTAGGATGGCTCAGAGTCAAATGATCGCGGCTGACCTCCACTTGATGAGCAGGTCCTGAGTTTCAATACCAGTAAGGCTGATTTAGACTCCATCCTTGCAGGAACAGTAGAGTGAGTACCACAGATGGTGTAGTAGCCGCAGGTGTTCAGCGCATGGATTCAATCACTTGACTACTGCAAATCTGGCCTGGAGAGCAGTCTAACATGAAATGTGGGCCTAAGGTATCCAGGAAATGCAGATTGTTAGCCATTACGGATCTTGTACAAGGGAAGCTTTGATGGCAGAGTACTACAGGTGAGACGCAGTGTTCTTTTCGAATGGTCAGGCCATCCTGTTCTCCAACTACTGTAAAGATTAATGCAGGACATTTAAGCGCTGCGAGGAGCTTCTGTGTTTTTTTTTATGTATACATGAATTAAATTGTTTTTAGCTTCTGTAATCTAGGTTCAAACTTAATAGTACTATTGAACGTACAAATTGAACAACACCTACATAAAACTAATGAGAACGGAGTAACGAAAACGGAGTGGGAATGAATAGGGTAGCAGAAGACCACAGAAAGCTAACCGTGAAGAGCAGAACAGTGTGACAATGAAGGATGCAAGAGGGGCAGTGAAATGAAGAGTGATGGTTGAAGCGAGGAACAAGAACGTTGAGACCAAACCTTTGTGTGAAGATTGATTTTGTAATGTGTTTTTTTTTTTAACACTTCTGATCAAAATCCGTCTAAGAGGACTACTGCCCAGGACGCAAGGCTATGTGCAGGTCTCACTCCTTGAAACTTCAGAGGTTTCCCTGCAGAGTAGCTCTTCCTCGCTCTGTATGTCTTGAAGCTTAGTTAGGTGATACTGTTTTGGGATAGTAATCAGAACGTTTAATAGTTGCTGTCTATCCATACCAGGCAGCTCCCAACTGACATGTAGGTTGCATTTTATTGCAGTTAGAAAGTTATTTTGGAGGAATCAGAGACTCCCACAAACAAGGAGGAGTTACTTGTACTCATTTCACACTTTGAAAGCACATATGTCTGCCCTAATGGTTTTCTTTAACCAATTCCAATTCCAAAAATTCTTTATTTCGGCCACATGGGCCATAAAAGATGCAATAAAATACAATACATATGTTTAAAACACAATATTTACATGTAAAAATTCTACTGGACCCACATGGGGTAGGGAATGCAAGGTAGTACCAGTTCAGGGGGACATTTTCTTCCTTATTATCCATGCTGCCATTAAGAATTTTGAAACAGCAAAGACAATATGGCCCAGAGTGTTAGTTTTCATGACCCTGTAGGCCTGCAAGTATTTCCTGAAGCCCAGGTTCCGACACAACGGTGCTGTCCAACGCTTCCTGGGACTCTGATAAGCGTGGCAAACAAACATTATGTGTAGGTCATCTTCATCCTGGGCTTTACAGCATGGGCAACGTTTGTCACCCCCTGAGGACCATTTGAAGGTAAATACTTTGGTGGGGAGTGTACCAAACCTCCATTGGAGGAACAATTTCCTTGCCAAGAGGGGAAAAATAAAATCCATAAAGGGTTCAAAAGCATAAGAATTTTTGGCTTCCATAAAACGTCCCGTCAAGGTGAGCATTGTCCATGTCAGCGAGGTTTTTGTACAGCTGTGCAAGAGATTTACGCGTGATCCTTTGACAGCCCTGGGCTGGATCATCCCATAAGTCTGGCAAGTTCAAGCTAAACAGTTCCGCCTTGATAAAAGCCAGCCAGGGAATTTTACTGTTAACATTCAGCCTCATTACATGAATGAGGTCTTGTCTGTAGTGATGCAGTTCCTCGGTGGTCCATATCCGATGCCAAAACTTCACGGGTTTCGACAGGAGGTCTTCAGCAATAGAGGGAAGGCCCAAGTCGAGTCTTAAGGGGAGGAGTGGCGTACCTTGCGGGAGAGCAAGTAAGCGTCTCAGGAAACTATTTTCCACACCTCCCAGAACCTTCCCTGCTTTCTGTCCCCACAACTCACTACCATACATGGCTGCTGCCTTCGCTTGGGACCTGTATGTTTCCAGGGCCGGGCTTACAGGCTTAAAGGTGGACTTGTGAGCCACCTTCAGGAGTGCGCCCGATAGCTGGGAAAGTTTCAGCCTGGATCTCGCTATCTGGCAGTCCCATGATAAATTTTCTTGGAGTGTTACCCCCAAATATATAAAGGTTGAGACCCTCTCAAGACTAACATCCCCCAGTTTAGGATTAGGTCTAGCTTTGGCGGGGGGGTTGAAGATCATGAACTTAGTTTTTTCCGTGTTCACCTCCAGCCCATGTTGGCGACAGAAAAGGCCAAAACCATCCACAATCCTCTGAATCCCCATGGGGGATTTGGAAAGCAGGAGGGTATCGTCAGCAAACATTATTGCCGGGACCCTCCTGCCTGCCAAAAGCGGAGCGTCATTGTCCTTAACAGTGTCAAGATGTTGAATGACACTGTTAATGAAAAGACAGAACAGGGTCAGCGCCAGGACACAGCCCTGTCTGACTCCTCGACGGACCGGGAATTTGCCCGAGAGCTTGCCATCCCTCCCACACCTCACTTGTGCATAGTTGTTCTCATGCAACCTGATGATAATGCTAAGGAGGTGGGGGGTACTCCTAGCTTTTGCAAAACCTCCCATAATTTCCCTCTTGGGACTAGGTCAAAGGCTGACCTCAGATCCACGAAGACCATGTACAGCCTTCCTCCCTCTAACGTGACCGTCTTCCAATATAGGAGGAGGAGGCGGAAGATCTGGTCCATGGTCGAAGTGTTCTTTCTGAAGCCAGCCTGGAGGGGGCTCATGATGTCATTGTCCTCCACCCAGTCCAGGAGATGATTAAGGATGAGGCGCGCAAAAAGCTTTTGGGGAACATCTATTAGGCTAATAGGCCTGTAATTGGCGGGGAGCAGGGTGGATCCTTTCTTGTGGATCGGAACAATCTCTGCCCCCAGCCAGGACCCGGGGATTGCCATACCTCCTAGAATGGCATTGAAAAGGATGAGAAGGTATGGGCCCCAGATGTCCGGGTGGTGCCTAAAAAGATCCCCGGGTAACCTGTCCAGACCTGGCGCCTTCCCCAGCGATAAGTGCTCTAGGGCCACCTCCACTTCCCCCAGGGATAGTTCCATGCGAGAGTCGTGGGAGCCTAAGGGCGCCAACAGGGCTGTATCAGGGCAGGAGTTAGTGTCTTGGTAAAGTACCCCAAAGTGGGCCTCCCAAACCACGGGGGCGATGTTGGGTTCGATTGCTTTTTTAAGTTCCCCTATCCTGTTGTTTACAAGGGCCCAGAATTTCCGGGAGTCCCTGACTTTTAGGGCGTCATGAAGGTCCTGCCAATGGTTCCAGTCCCACTCGGTCCTAGCAGCCGCCATCACTGATTTGTAAAGCTTCCTAAGGTCACGTACCTTGGCCTTATTTGACCCCTCTTTTATTGCAGCAATAAGCTCAGATTTTGCTGCCCTACAGGAGGAGGTATACCAGGTGGGAACGTGGGTCTTTTTCTTTCGGGTTGGTACTGCCGGGTGAAATACCTCGGCCAAGTCCCTCACTAGGACCTGATGTATGTTGCCCAGTTTCTCATAATATTCTGGGGTACTTGGTTCATTTAGAAGTACGTCCACCTCCATGAACCTGGGGAGTGCCAACTCATATAGCTTGCTGATGGCCGTTTCTGAGCTCACTATCTTTCCCCACTTAACCCGGCGCCTGTTTGTTGTAAGGAGCAATTCCCCCGTGTCTTCTCCTCCACTTTCTACGGATATGCCCACAGGGGGCAGAGGCCACTGGATGTTAAGACAGAGGGCATTGTGGTCACTATCGGACCTATTTATAACCCTAAAGTCAAGGACTTTTGGCCAGAGCGTAATATCTAGCATGATGTAGTCTAGCCTCGACTCATGGCCCCTTCTATTAAAAGTACACACTGAGGGGGTATCGGAAGGGGTGCGACCATTACAAGCCCTCAGTGCGTAGTTCAGGGTAAGGGACATGAGTTGTATTGCTAGAGGGGATCAGGCTTTGGGGTGGGGGGAGGACGAGGGTGGGACCGCCCAGTAGTCATCCTCGGCCGTAAGGGCACCCTCCAGTAGGCCTTCCAGGGGTTCAAAGTGGCAATTGAAGTCTCCTCCAAGCACCACCTTGAAGTCTCCCGGAAGTTGACCCAAGAAGGAGGATAGTTCGTTTAGAGTTGGTGATTCGTTTGGCGCGGCAACTGGTCGCGAGTAGACGTTAACAATAGCCCACGGTGGTTTGCCAGGCCATGTGAGCCGAACACACAATGTCCTGCGAGAACGTATGCACCTGTACTGCCTGGCACCCAGTGTGACTCGCAATCTAGATTGCTAAGCCACCTGACGGCCTCCCCTTCCCACTCCATTTGGCAGGGATTTCAAATATTTCAAACCCGCTCCTAGTTTGGGTGTCCCTCGCCCATGTTTCCTGAAAAAGGAGGATATCACTGCTACCTACTAGCTGTTCCCACTCCGGTGAGCCTTCCTTATTTGCAATTCCTGCCACATTCCAGGAGAGAATTCTCAGCCCCGGATCTGATGGTAGGGTACCTTGACCTCCAGTAGGAGGTTGCACAACGGCTATGGGTGGGTAAGTGTCTGGCGAAACAATGTTGCAAACCGCGATGGCGGATGGCCCAACCAATTCCGCCACCCCAGGTTGCAAAATATGGTCAGACCCGGTGTTTGGTGGGGGCCCCAGTTGACCCAGACTATCATCCATGATAACCGTTCGGTCTTTAGCGGTATCCTGCGGGCCGTGTTCGGCTACAGGGGCTATACTCACTCCCACCCAACTTTGCACCTCATCCACCATCTTCCCAGGGCTAGAAGAAGTCTCCCCGGTTTGTGGTCAGTCGACCTGATCTAAGCAGGAAAATCTGTTGTGATGTATAAAATTAGCCTGGCCAGGTGGTAAGTAGTGCCTTGGTCTGCAACGTGAGCCATCTACAGCAAAGCCTACTCTAGTCCACCCCTTCTCCCTCCCTACCTCCGTGTTGCTATCATTAGGGTAGAAGTGTGATAGGGGTACTAATTCAATATTGGACTTTTCAGGCCTTGCGAGCCAGTTACAAATGTAGTTGGCGACATGTGGGCTTTTGAAACTTACGATGATACAATCCCCTGCCCTGTACTTTGGGGTAAGGCCAATCCATGGGATCCTCCTAACCATCAAGACCTCACCTTTCAAATTTGGTGGCAGCGGCCTATTAATACTAAGCCAACTTATAACCTTATTTCGTAAAGAGTCTTGAGGCTCCCTCGTATCGCCAGTTAACTCAGGTACTCCCACCATGATTGCCGTATATGGGACTGCTTCTGGGGGCAGATTGACCACCCTGCGCCTATCAAGGGGGGGAGTGATACCACCAGAGGGGCCATTGGTAGAGTTCACTGCCACCCCTGGTAGTGGCGCAGGAGGTTGCTTAGATCTCCTAGGGGCCGGGACAGGTGGCCTAGGCGCGGAGGATGGCAAAGGGTGCGTCTGAGTAGCAGACGCACCATTTGTGCTCTGCAGTACCGTATGAGGGACCTGGGACAGTGCAGAGGACAACGGTCTATTCCCAGAGCAAACCTGGGGAGCTACAGGAGCATTTGTAGCTGACCCAGGGCTCTTCCTTGTATGAAGGTTTTCCAAGGCCTTAAGTCTACTCTCTATGGCGTCCAATTTGGCTGAGATGGGGGTTAACAAATTCTTAATAGTTACTGTGAGTGAATTAATTATTGTATCAGTGCTGTTAGAAGTTGCCCCGCCAAAGATAAATGGGCCCGAGGTCAATGATAGGGCCGCAGGTGCTGGAGAGCCCGAGTGATCTGACCTAGACCCTGATAGGATAAGCTCACGGGAGGCCGAAATGTCTGTACTGACATCCTGGTTTGGCTCAATTATATCAACTTTGGCCCTTTTTGCCTTCTTTGGTTTCCTGGACCTTTTCCTTTTTGGGGGTTGTTCCATTCCGCTGCCTGCAGGCTCTGCAAGCAGGGCAGCCTGTCCCGCTTCCTGCAAGTCTGTTCCCATATTATCCGGAATGGCAGTGGTCAGAAGCCTCAGATGGCCGGGAGGAGTTCCTATCCCTCTGCCTTAAGGGAGTTCTTAGCTGCTGAAGGACCGACTCTATGGTCTGATCAATACTGTCCATTAGTGACATATGAGTGACGTCCAGTGGAATGGGTGTGCTGACATCTGTTGAAAAGGTATCCCCTTGATCCAGAAACACGCTTTCGGGACCCATCTCAAGGTGCGTTTCTGTGACTGATTGACATTTACTAGCTTGGTTACTCGCCTTTGGGAAGAATTTTTCCAAAGTACTTAAACCTTGTTGGACAGACTTACTCCGTGAGGTTCTGGTCGCCATTATGGAGTACTTGGGGAGGGGCTGAGGAGCAGAGAGCGTCAGAGGGGTGGCCCGGTCCGGTCTCTGCCGGCCTCTAACTGCCCGCTCTTTGCCCGGTCTTCGCCCCGGTGACCGCCCCGCGCGCGTCCCGCGTGAGCAGGTTCACCTAAGTATGACAAGGGGGCGTGGCACTGGGAGGGGGCGCGGCGCGGCGGGAAGAGGAACCAGCTGGCGATGTCAGATGGAATGCTGGTCCTCGCAGTCCCGCTCGCCTGCGCCTCTCACCTCCACTGCGGCCGGACTGAGCAAAGGACGTTCCCCCAGGTAGGCGTTGGCTCCCAACCACTCCAGTGGCGAGCAAAGCAGCAGGACAGACTTCTCAACTCGAGCGGCACCCGCGAAGCGGGGGCCGCGAGGAGTAAAGTACACTTCCAGGCAGGGGGGCGTGGCACTGGGAGGGGGCGCGGCGCGGCGGGAAGAGGAACCAGCTGGCGATGTCAGATGGAATGCTGGTCCTCGCAGTCCCGCTCGCCTGCGCCTCTCACCTCCACTGCGGCCGGACTGAGCAAAGGACGTTCCCCCAGGTAGGCGTTGGCTCCCAACCACTCCAGTGGCGAGCAAAGCAGCAGGACAGACTTCTCAACTCGAGCGGCTCCCGCGAAGCGGGGGCCGCGAGGAGTAAAGTACACTTCCAGGCAGGGGGGCGTGGCACTGGGAGGGGGCGCGGCGCGGCGGGTAGAGGAACCAGCTGGCGATGTCAGATGGAATGCTGGTCCTCGCAGTCCCGCTCGCCTGCGCCTCTCACCTCCACTGCGGCCGGACTGAGCAAAGGACGTTCCCCCAGGTAGGCGTTGGCTCCCAACCACTCCAGTGGCGAGCAAAGCAGCAGGACAGACTTCTCAACTCTAGCGGCTCCTGCGAAGCGGGGGCCGCGAGGAGTAAAGTACACTTCCAGGCAGGGGGGCGTGGCACTGGGAGGGGGCGCGGCGCGGCGGGAAGAGGAACCAGCTGGCGATGTCAGATGGAATGCTGGTCCTCGCAGTCCCGCTCGCCTGCGCCTCTCACCTCCACTGCGGCCGGACTGAGCAAAGGACGTTCTCCCAGGTAGGCTTTGGCTCCCAACCACTCCAGTGGCGAGCAAAGCAGCAGGACAGACTTCTCAACTCGAGCGGCACCCGCGAAGCGGGGGCCGCGAGGAGTAAAGTACACTTCCAGGCAGGGGGGCGTGGCACTGGGAGGGGGCGCGGCGCGGCGGGAAGAGGAACCAGATGGCGATGTCAGATGGAATGCTGGTCCTCGCAGTCCCGCTCGCCTGCGCCTCTCACCTCCACTGCGGCCGAACTGAGCAAAGGACGTTCCCCCAGGTAGGCGTTGGCTCCCAACCACTCCAGTGGCGAGCAAAGCAGCAGGACAGACTTCTCAACTCGAGCGGCACCCCTATAACCCCTTGCATGCTGATGACGGCCCTCATCCGTCATGCATCACGGTGCTCGTGTGCTGATGACGGCCGTCATGAACTCGCCCACTCAATAAGTGCCGCACAGGCGCAGAATAGCGGCTGCATGCAAGGGGTTAAGATCTAGGCTCTTTAAACTTTCGAGTCTGACACAGCCAAACTGATGAGCGGAGTTATAACGTTGGCACCAAAAGTGACGGAGACAGTGATGCATATTGCATGTCCTCTTATGCTGATTTGTACCAGTCAGTGTCCACGACAATATGGTGACGTCCTTCTTGAAAACACTAATCCCTAATAACCAACCATGTTAATTTATGAATCCCAGCACTGCCGTATCCTAGCTGTAACATCTGTCTGATCTTCTCATAATCCATTTTATGAATCTGGGAGACTCAACAATACAGCATGTAATTCTAAAAGTTTGTACCTCCAAGCCAAAAAGTGGTGAATGGTCACTATGGATAGCCACCTCTCGTATATACAGAGCCTTTGAACCGGGCAGTGACTGTCCAAGGGGATGGGGACACTTTAGACCTTGCAGTTAAACCTAGAAGTACTGACTCTTGGTATTCTTTTAGAACTTTAGGTTCCTGGTCTGTTCGCAATCAATCAATCAAAGACATTTATAGAGCGCACTACTTACCCGTGGGGTCTCAAGGCGCTGGGGGGGGGGGGGGGGGCGTTACTGCTCGAACAGCCAGGTCTTGAGCTTCTTCCTGAAGGAGAGGTGGTCTTGGGTCAGGCGCAGGTCGGGAGGGAGGGAGTTCCAGGTCTTGGCGGCCAGGTAGGAGAAGGACCTTCCTCCTGTTGTCGCTCTTCGGATGCGGGGGACGGCGGCGAGGGTGTGGCTGGCTGAGGTGGCGTTTGGGAGCGTAGAAGTTGATGCAGTTGTTGAGGTAGCTCGGGCCTTGATCGTGTAGGGCTTTGTGTGCGTGGGTGAGGAGACGGAAGGTGATTCTTTTGTTGACGGGGAGCCAATGCAGGTCTCTCAGATGTCCGGAGATGTGGCTGTTTCGTGGGATGTCGAGGATGAGTCTGGCTGAAGCGTTCTGGATCCGCTGGAGTCTCTTCTGGAGCTTGGCGGTGGTTCCGGCGTAGAGGGCGTTGCCGTAGTCCAGTCGGCTGGTGACGAGGGCCTGGGTGACAGTCTTCCTGGTCTCGGTGGGGATCCACCGGAAGATCTTCCGTAGCATGCGCAGGATGTTGAAGCACGACGAGGAGACGGCGTTGACTTGTCTGGTCATGGAGAGGGAGGAGTCCAGGATGAAGCCCAGGTTGCGTGCGTGGTCCGTTGGTTTGGGTGCGGTGCCCAGGGCGGGGGGCCACCAGGAGTCGTCCCAGGCGGAGGGCGAGGAGCCCAGGATGAGGACCTCCGTCTTGTCTGAGTTCAGTTTCAGGCGGCTGGTCGTCATCCACTCAGCTACAGCTTTCATCCCTTCGTGAAGGTTGGCTCTGGCGGCGGGGTCGTTGGTCAGGGAGAGGAGCAAGTTGAGTACTGCGTTCTTGAACGTGTATATCCTCTTGCTGGTCCTTTCTAGTCCATCTGCCTGGCTATGCCCTACAGGACTTAGTTTGTGCCGAGCGTCTCAAAATCTGTGGTTTGCCACAGTTCCCTATTCAGTGGCATTAGTCACGAAATTTGGCACTTACATTGGTAATGGGAGACTGCCCCGTCACAAGAGGTTGCTTTGCTAACTTCAGCTAGAAAGAAGCCCATTAGTTCAGGCGAATGACAAATAAGCATGGCTTTATATCTTTCGCCTTCTACAGTCTTAGTCTCTTAATGGGACTCTGATCAAAGTTGCGCAGAGGGTTCCAGGGACAAGTCTGTAACTAGCCTGTAACTACAAATTAGCAACTATGTTACTAAAATTGGTCGACATACAGGTCTCCCACTGCTCCTACCCATCTATTACGATTTAGATTTGCTATGTCGTAGTTAGGGATTGTATTTTAAGTAATTAGCACTCGTATTTTTGAATTGTTATTTGTTTTTACATGAGTTGTGTGCTCTGTTCTGTTTTTGCAGTGGTGCTGCCACCAGCGGAGGAGAGAATGATAATGATGACTTGGACCCGAACTGGAAACCTCCAGAACAGGATCTTATCGAGAAGCTCATAGTACAAATCGAATACTACCTTTCAGATGAGAACCTTGAGAAGGATGCTTTCCTGCTAAAGCATGTCAGGCGGAACAAGATGGGCTACGTCAGTGTTAAATTGCTTACATCTTTCAAAAAGGTTTGTTTCTGCTTCATATTTTTCACTTCTGTCTGCTATGGGTGTGCCTAGTGGACTTTAACATCTCCAGATATTTGTACGCATTGTGTGCCTCGATTTAAACCTGGTTCAGCGTTGATCTATAGGAATCACACATTAGAAAAATGCATTGAACTTTCTTCATGAAGTTGGCCGCCTCACTCAAACACTGTTCAGCAACGTGGTTGCTTTCTTCGCTGCTCCCCTTCAGTGTTTCGGGACTGTGTGAGATTTCCACTCTGGCAAAACGCTGTGGCGACGGGAGTAGGTCTAATTGCACACCAAGTAGTACACCTAAAATTATAAACCCGAATCATTGAAATCATTCGGGGTTCAGAACTGCCCCAAGATGTTATGTCAGTAATCTCATGTTTTCAGAAACACTTCACGGTGGTTGCGTTTATTAAAGAATTAAGGACTGTCTTGTTAGTCATTCAGCTTTCTTTTGGACCTTGAAAGTACCGAATCACGAGGGGCAATAGTAGTAGCAGTAGTTTGCTTACTTTACCATACAAAATACCAGAAGCCCAAATGCTGAAGAATTTGTTTGGTACATTTTGTGCAACGCTTCCACAGGCTAATAACTTGCGATTTTTTTAGCAAGATACTTAAAAAAAAAAAGAAAAGAAAAAAATTAGCTCAGAACCAAATGATCAGCTAGATTAGTTTACTAAACTTGTAATGATGCTATGGCTTCAGTTCAAATGAGCTGTTTTGATGGCTACTTCTAATTGTACACTTCTCACCTTTTCAAGTTTTTCTAGGTGCCAGACGATCTGGTATTTTGCATCAGTGCTCACTGTGCCAGTAGGTGGTGCCATATGGCTCTGCAGTGACTTAATACTGATGTAACCGAATTGAGCCTTTTGTAACTGCATGGGGTGGTGCTTATACCAGTTCCTTTGTTTTCATGACGATTGAAGTGTATCCAGAGCTCTGCTCCCAATTTTTGTTGGTTTTCTTACTGCGCCAAAACTGCAGTGTCAACCTCAACCTTGACACCAGTACTTTCGGAGGATAGACTTCCTCTTGCAGAAAGGAAATGTTTTCACCTACTAGCCTGGTTTCTCGTTGAATGTGTTGTTCCTTCTGAGTAGTTACACACATACCTTGTGGGACCTAGCTAGCAAGAATTTGCCGACTGTTCTGGAGGGTCTAAGTAACTCACTGGCCCAAACGGGCAAAGCATGGCAAGATGCCCCAAAGTATATGTTGCGCGCAAGCCTGGGCGCCACCAAATTCATAATCCATGCTATTGGCACCAGTGTGGTGCTTAGAAGGCAAACTTAGATGAGATCACTAGGTTTAAAGGGTGTGGCCAACTGTCCAGTATGAATGTTGAGACCCAAGTTAGCTCTTGAGAATATACTGGCAATGTGTGCAAAATATATATGAAATACATGTAATAGAGCTAGGCACAAAGTATGTGTGAACGAAAAAGTCTTCAAAGATATTTTAATTTTATTTTATATGAATTTTTCAATATACTTAAATATTTTTCTCCATATTTGCCCTTATGGGCATGTCCTTCGATAGACATAGATTTTTTAGTGAGCAGGCCGACTTGGTGTTATAGCAATTCGGAGACACTTGCCACATTTAGGGCCACCTGCCGGGCAAAAGTGCCATCGAGCTGGTGTCAGACTCTGAGGGGGCAAGGGTTGTTATTTGCACTACTTTCTCAGCAGGATACTTTTTTAATACACCCATCCTATAGTCACACATCTGTTAACTGTGTTTCATGGTGGAGGCTGAACCGTTCCATTTCACAATGCTGTCCTTCGACTTTACCTTGGGTGTACGCGAAAATGATGTTAGTGGTGACTACTCTTCGGAATTCTGTGATGCATGTATTACCCGCACTTGACAACTAGTTGTTCATTGTAGCTAACTGTAGTCTGTCACAGATCACCTCCAGATGATGGCCAGATCTTTATTGCCCTGAGGCTTTCTATCAACGAGCCAAAGTCCCACCTGTGCCCAATGCAGAGAATTCCCTTCATATGGTTTATCCTGGATATGTTAGCGTTCGAAACCTTTCCACCACACAGCAGGTACACGATTTTCTGGATATGAGCCTGACCTTTCAGGCTCCATCCTAGGTTTTGATGAGGTTGGTTCTAAGGGTTCTTGGGCTCCTGGCCTTCTGTATCCTTCTGGTCTCATGTGCCCGATGCACGTGGACCCTGTAATAGAAGCTAAGGTTTCCTTAGGGACAACACTGGGGTTGCTTCTGGCGCTGTCCAGATGTCCAATCTGTTCTACAGCAGGCTCTCCTTTCCTCACCCAATATTCACAGTTCAATCAGGATTTATATTGCACTTCTAATCGCCCGATTGGGTATCCAGGTGCTTGCAGGTTCCAGAAGGCTCAATCAAACCATCCTTGATGGCCCTTAGGAATTGTGGAAGTGAGGTGGTGATCCAAAGCAGTGTTGGGAACTTGTTTCAAGTATTTGCTGCGATGTAAGGAAAGAATCCTCCACTTCTGCTTCGATAGATGTGTGGAGTGTGAGCAAGTGATAGGGAGACGGAACATAGTCTTCTTGACAGTTAGTGGAAGTTCAGGCGGTGGTTAATGTAGGCATGTCCTTGGTTGTGTAGAGCTTTGTGTGTGTGGCTCAGTAGCGTGACTTGGCTTCTCTTCTGTATGTGGAACCAGTGGACTTGCCTGAGGTGGGGTGCGGTGTGGGTTTGTCGAGAATGAGTCCTGCTGCAGCGTTTTGTATGGTTTGAAGTCTCTGTAGGAGGGTATGGTAATTCCTACTTGGAGTGTTGCCATAGTTCAGTGTTGGCTGGTAAATGGGGCCTATCACAGAGCGTCTTGTGTGGTCAGCCATTTGGGGCTTCAGGTGATCTTTAACCCTGGAAGCCTTCCTAGATTCCTGTACATTCCTGCAACCATCAAGGGGAAGGCTGCTGCTAACAGGCAACATGACCTCCATGTTCTTGCACTGGTGCTTGCCAACAACTCTCCCTGTGTAGCCATGGAGAAGGGTGATGTGCAAATGGGCTTGGAGGGGGCTACCCTCTGATACGAAGAGGTCCATCTAATACACTGACGACCCATATCCCTCCAATGGGTAACCCTGTTACTACTTATGCCAGGTACTCTGCAGCAACAATTTGCCCCCATTGGCACTTCCATTCCACACATGAATATCTCCCACCTGAAACTCCTATTTACGACTCCTCGCCTCACAACCTACAATCACCTTGTATATGGGTATCCATTCATGCGCTCCCGCGCACAACGCCTTACCGATAGTATTGCACTCTGGCATATTTGCCCCCATCTAACATCCTACGGTGCATGCACCCCTAGTTCGATGGGCACTCTTATACATGACACCAACGACAAACACTAAGCCGCAAAACTAACACCAGAACAGCAATACCTTACACTCGCACACATCATGTCCCCACTCCTGTAAAATATCGCTCATGTCAACATTTCTGTTCCGTTCTTGCCAACGGCTTATGTAGAAGTGCCTTTCTTCTGTTTTCATGTTATAAAAACCTAATAGAGTATTTACCCCCCAAAAAACCATGACCATTATTTGGTCCTGCAAGAAGCAGGGCTGGGTGGGTCCTAGATCCTATGCCAGTGTGGTCTACATCTCTGGAGGTGGATGGAAAAGAAGACCTTCTTGGAAGCTAACCACATAGTGGGGTTTCTAAACTCTGGGGCAGACTAGCTCAGCAGGCGCGTCTGGCAGGCCACAAGTGGTGTCTCCGTCACGATGTACAACCAGTTAGGCATGCCCTGGATAGAGGTGTTCACCACAGTTTAGCATGCAATGTCAAAGTTTCCATCTTCTGCCCTTATGTTTGCCCAACCAACCTTCTTTAAATCTCGGGTTATGAATCATTTTCTGAAGGGCCTGATTGTCTCCAAATACGTTTGTCATGTCTCAGTGGCCCCTAAACCTAGTCTTAACATACCTTCTGTGCACACCATTTAAGCCTATGCACAGTTGTTCACTGTATCTTCTGATGCTCATATGTCCTTCATTTCATTGTGACGTGAGCCACAGGAGTGATCTACAAGCACTCTTGGAGCAACCTCTACAGCATTTTCTTCCCAGACAAATTAGTGCTGTGGATGTGGGCTGTCTTACTGCCAAGGTGGTATAACCCTTCTGTGTTGGTCAATTGATCACCCTGCTGACATTTTTCAATCTGCCACATCTCTAAAGAGTGAGAGGCTCTACTGGCATGACTGTAAGTTTCCACATTGATCTATGAGAAACCATTGTGGAGCAAAATAGGACTTTTTCTAGGCAGGCAGCCTGCGCCTTAAATTGCTCTGCTATGATTCTCTCCCTGCTGGCCCATCTCCCTTCTCTTTCCGCCAGAGGTTCTCCAAGGCAATTACCCAGCAACTTGCCAAACCTGCAACACAACAAGCTCCTAGATCCCCCCCCCCCCCCCACCCTCAATCAGGATTCCGAGCCAGCCACAGCACCGAGGCAGCCCCGAACGCAGCCACTGATTTCATGGTCCCCCTGGATTGCGGCGAAACAGCCCTCACCCCCCTGTACCTGTCAGCAGCCTTCAACACCATCTCTCACCACATCTTGATCAACAGACGCCACCACAACAGAATCCATTCTCAAATGGATCACCTCATACCTCACCCGAAGAACCCAGAGAATCTGTTTCCTACCATTTACACCATTTACCTCCGAACCAAAGATCTGCAGTCTCCCCAAAGGATTGTCCCTCATCCCATCCTTTTCAACACTTACATGTCTATCTGGCTTACACTGTCAGATCGCACGGACTGAACAGAATTGCCGACCACACAAAGTTCATCCTTCCGGTCAGAGGAGCCCTTTACCGTTTGAGACCAAATGCATGTTGAACATCGCTGAGTGGATTAAGGACAACGGTCTCGAACTCAACATGGACCAGAAAGACTTACTTCATGTAATTTCATTTAAAATCTTCATTTCGGTTCACATAAAACCATAAAAGATGCATCACTAAAAAAAATGTTTATGCAGTTGTTTAACCCCTTCCCTGCTGCCATTGGGCGTCGCGAGCACCTCTCGCTGGTGCTGCAAACGTCCAACGGCTGAAGTGGCCCCGCCCACTCCACGGAACCCCCACACTGCTGCGAAATAACGGCATGTGTTAAGTATCAATGTGCAAATCGAGCAACTTCACCTATATTAAATGGTGTTTCAACGGGTTTAGGGCTATCGTTCGGAAGAGTAAATTCCATTTCTTGAGCGCAATAGACGACAATATAAAACATATAAATAAAACTAGACATAAAAGATTTTAAAATTCATTTTCATTATCATTCAAACTGGTATCCTTAACTCCAGGTGGCATTATATATAACTCTAAATAATATTCTCTTATGTTTAGCACGAATTACAATACTTTAAAACAATCAAGTGGAACATCAGCCTTGTAGCGCCATAAACCCTCGGTTCATAGATTAATCATTACCATTTTACAACATATTTATTGGGTTTATGGGCCTTACAGGTTTAACCCTACGTTTACCCTTGTAAGGCTTATGGTAAATAAGAATCTTCTCATATTAAAAACAATTTTTTGTGAGGTATCCGTTTTCAATATTCGTCCTGCTTCTATGCAATTTCCGATATTCAAATTGCGACAAATGGGTTTAATCCATTTGTTCCTTGGTTCGGCATACGCCGAGCAGGAGAATAATATATGTAAATCAGTTTCTTTGGACATATTTTGGCATAGTTCACAATATTCGTTACTGTTACCATCTTGATTTATGGTCCAATTTAATGTGTTCATATTTGTTTGTAACGCTCCATATCTAGATTTCATGTATAAGGATTTGGCCAATTCTGGACGAACTTCATCTATGAAGGACTCGAAACTGGCTACCTCCTTAAACAAAAGGAATGATTGTTAGTGAAAGACTTACTACTCTTTGGGAACACCTCGCCATAGAATGACGCATGGCGACCTGCTGAACTCTGCCCATCCCGACAGGCCACACCGCAACCTCTGCATTATCCTAGATGGCAAGCTATCCATGAAGACACCAGTAACGACCAAAACATCGTTTTGTAGGCTGGCCTACTGCCTCCGCTGCCGAAGAGTCTTTGTTTACGGCCACAAAGAATCGCAGTAGGTGTCACCATGCTGAGGAGAGAGAGAGGCACTGGTTATACATTGTGTGGAGATCGGCTCAGGGGTATTTTGAGTGGTACTGAGGGATATCTCTTTAAGTGTGTCCATTCCATTTCCTGCTGTGCGCCTTAATTCGTCATTCTGCAATGCCCAACTGGCCTGGTCTTTGATGAAGATGTTCAGAGTGGCAGTCTGAGAGGAGACACTACAAAACCAGAACAACATGGATAATGCTTCTCGGCGATTAGAAAGGAAGCAACCATGATGTTCATTGCTAATCGCATTAATACCGGGAACAACTTAGATACACATCCAAACCTGATGGCGGATAAACACAATGTAGTCTGTGCCCATGCACGTTCTCTACTAGGAGGAGTCCCTGCGATCTCGTGACTCGAAAGCCTTTGACGAAAAGGACGTTGCAGAAGTCAGAACTTAACACTAGATGGCAGGAGTACGGAGAGCAGGTGTATATACAGACACGTGCTACAAATAGTATGCTTGCTTTTAAGCTAAAATCACTGGATGGAGTTCAAGCAGCATTAGTGCTACTGTCTCCAACAGTGATTAACGTGCTGAAACCATTCAAGTACAAAGATGACTTCAGGGTTTGTTATGGATAGGAGAGAACCCTGAAGCTCTGGCACTATAACGATCTTTGTTGCTAATGTTTTCCTTCTTTGAGAAAATGTGTCCAACCAAAACATTTTTAAGGGTAAATCCAAGGAGTTTACCCAATAATTGTAAGGAAAGTAGATTAGTTTTGGTCAAATGAATTCCTTCAGAAGGTAGCTACAGTATTGTCCCCATTACCTGTCCCACAGAATGGAGAACTTTTAGCAAAATGCGAGTTGAACGAAGTGCTCTTTTTGTTGAAAAGGATGGGGAGCAACGTCTTCAGAGTCCTTGCATTTTACATAGTTTTCCTTTGGAAGTTGAATCATAACAAACACCATCACAGATGGGACATGTACAAATTTGTTCCTAGATTACGCTATTTGCGATGGTGCTATATCGTATCATAAGGCCAACAAGATACTTAACTTTGGCAAGACTTTTTGGTGGATGCTCTGCCTAACCACAAATGCCACGTGCCAACTCTGGGGAAACGTTCACTATGGTGACCGCAGGTTACGGTTAGTGATGTCATTTGGAAAGATATATCTGCGTTTGAGGCTACTAATCTGAATACATTTGATGTACTTTGGAGTTTGGGACTGACTTTCGTGCCTTGAGAAAGTTCTCTGTAAGCGAAACATATTGGCTTAAGGCTGAGATTTTATTGAAGAAAAGTCTTTGGAACCCGAACTGGTGTGTGGCAAACAATCTTTGGTCTCTATAGACCTCACCTAAATGAGCTATTAAGAGGATTGGGTTTTGATTGGAACGATATTAATTGGGTTATATTAGAGTGCTATCTCAAACATAAGTGCCTCACCTGTAGAATATTACCAGGAGCCAGCCAGACTAAGTCCATAGATTTCAACCCAGATTCCCGCACACTGGTACTATATTGGCTCCTCAATAAAAACTCCGCCTTCTGCCAATATGTTTTGCTCATGGAACACTTTCTTAAGACACGAAAAGTAAATCCCAAATTCCGAAGTACATCAAATGTATTCAAATTGGTATTTTCCAACGCAGATATATCTACAAAAAGACCCTTCGGCAGCTGAGACAGTAGGCCGGCCTAAAAAAAATGTATTGGTTGTCACCAGACACACAGGACAAAATTGGCAAGGCAAAACTGCTAGGCAATGGAGAAGAGTTCAGTAACTCCCCCGACAATCTAGTCTCCATCGTAGGAAAAACTCCTCAAAGCAGGAAATAGAAGCAGTCCAAGAGAAGCAAGAGACACTCTAAAATATCCCATCAACCTCCGTCTATCACAGATCTTGTATCAAGGCCACCATGAGCAGCAGGAGTACAATTGACATCCTCACCTCTACACAGGTCTCCCGGACCCACATGGCTGCACGTCGAACCGGAGCGCCCATCATTTAGGGTTGGGCTTTTGCCCTGTTCACAAGTCACCCCCACCTCTGGCTGGGCCACAGTTTTCTAGGCTTTGGCCAGCACCAAGTTAAGGCATCCTATTCCACGCGGTATCCAACACAGCCAATTGCTCACACCACTTTCCATTGATCCTTGGGTTTAAGACCATGTAGGTGCCAAACCTTTGATGCCACAGCCTGCATCGAAACCAACATCGGCTCAGACTGTTGATGGCCGACTGCGAAGAGGCCCATTTTTGCAACTTGAACAGGATCTGAATCAAAGACTGCATATGATTATTCACACCCGAACAGCCACTGGGAAGACTTTACCCAAAAAGCGATGACTCTCCTTTTGAGGACGCTCCAGAACTGGACCTTTCACAACTGGTGCCTCCCAAGAGGCCAAACACTGCTCTTAACCTCCGTTCCATAAACCACCTCCACTACCCCCACCACGTGCAACTCCACCACCTCCTGTGAGTTCCCCTCAGGTGTCACCAGAGTCCTATTCAGACACTGGTAGCCGTAGCGCCTACTCTCTAGCAAAACACTTTAGTGCGCCACTAATCCTTGGGAGGACTGTGATGTGCACCACCGGGGTACCCTGACCTTGGCCATGTCCTTGTTGGGGCTTACCTACTACACGTCCACGTATACCACGGTGTCCTCCAACCAGCACCTGCCTACCACATGTGAATATGTACGTCACTCCGAAAGATTAATTCCTGATGGAGAGGTTATCCAGAACCTATCCATCCCTCCAGTTTCTCCCTGTACTAAAAGGGATGGTAAAATCTTCCCCATAGATTTTTTGCAAGCCCATAAAATCCTGGGAGGTAACACCCAGAATTGAAAAATTAAAGTCTGCTCCTGCTGCCCCTCTCTTTATCAAGGGCCACAGACCGTACCCTCAAGCCCCACTTCCAAAAGTGAGGACTAGCGTATTCCTCCTTCAGCTATACTTGGCTGTTAACGCTGCACACATGCAGAACAGACAGATCTGTTCCAAGATCCTTTTTATTAAAACTTTCAGGGAGGTCCTTAAGTGTCATCCCGCTCTACTGTGCCACTAACTTTAGTCTGGAACTTGAACATTGTCCTCACAAGACTTATGGAACCTCCTTTTGTACAACTACATTCTTGTCCCTTGCAGCTTTTGTCTTGTAAGGTTGCATTTTTAGTTGCCCTAATGTCCCTTAGACGCGATGGTAAGCTACAGGCCACTGCATTACAAGAGCCTTTCCAGGTCCACAATGACTAGGCTGCCCTTAGAAACCAACCATAAGTTCCTCTAAGGTGGTTGAGCTCTGTCCTTTCCTCCTAGCCTAACACTGTAGCAGAAACCACTTCACACACTTGACGTAAAGCTTGCTGTCATTTATTACACAGATTCGGCCAAGTCTTTTTGTTAAACACAACAGCGTTTTGTTGCCTTTGTCCGACCTCATAAAGGTGAGCCCATATCAAAGGCAGGTATCAAAGTGAATTGTCAAATGCACCCTGATCCAGGGCTCACTCCTACCTCAAAGAGGGTGCCACTATGGCCTTTCTTGGAAACCTACCCGTTCTGACTTATAGAAAGCTGACTTGTGGTCCACACCACACACCTTAAACCATTACTGTGTACGGCAACATGCTAGAGTAGGTCAGACTGTTTAAAGGACTATGTTTCAGACCTCTGCACCATCCACTGGTTAGCCACTGCTTTGGGGGGAGTAATGCTTTACAATCCAAACAGAGCATGTGCACCTGCAGGGAATGGATTGTTACTTGCCCTGTAAGCATCTGTTCATTGCATGTATTGCTGTAGATTCACATGCACCCTCCCTCCTCCCCGGGAAACAGTGTTTGCTATAGATATCTTCAACCTACTTAATTTACACTACATGGTCCCTATACTATTCTACAATCTACTTCATGCCTTCTCTCACCCACTGCATGGAAAACCGTCAAAATAAAACAAGTTGCAACAGTCCGTGCCCAACACTAGATAGCAGGAGTATGCATATCATGGGAATTTAAAGCACTGCACGTGACTAACAGATGTTTACAGGGTAACCTAATCCTTATTATACGGACCACTAAATGCTATATATCAATAAGTCCATTTACAAAGCCTGTATTAAGTTGCTCGGTGTTTATCATAGTTTATTAGCTCTAAAAACGGTTTCCATAATTAATAAGCAATTGCCTATTGGCTTTAACACGTTTTCACAAAAAACATCTCCTGCCTATAAACTTTTTCAGAGGGTTTTTATCAGCAAGACGCTATTGACTATAATAAGATTCCTCACAATCACCCACGGTGTGTGGGCTTTGAAAGCAAAGCAAGTAAAGAGTTTGTTTATTTTCGCTAAACAACTCACAAGCAGGCACACAAAGCCTCATAGAAAGCGCAGTTTTGTAGCCGAATATACCCAGCTGCTGAGCAGTTTTGGGTGCGGTTTGGAGATGTTCCGGCCCTGGTAATGCCTTGAATTATAATGGGCCAGGGAAGGCTGGGACTATGATTGACTTCTCCAAATGCTAATCAGTTAAAGCGTGGCCTCCAAGGACAAGTCTCCTGACCTCGATTGTTAGTTCTTCCTCACCTCCATATGGCCTCCTTTCCAAAGCAGTGCTTTAATTCCCAGATTACTGCAATGAGTTAATCGGCTTGAAGCGCACCGACGTCTGTTTAGTAAGCATGCAGGCTCTACCTCCAGTAGAAAAAAAAAAAGCAAAGCATAATGCAGGTCATTGAAATCTGATATGTGGACATTCTTACTAAGAACTGAGCGTGGTGACATAGTCCGCTGTCTCGTATCGGCTGACTCCGCCCGCACTCAATGCACTTTACCCACGCCATGGTGTAAGTGCTGCTGTTTCAAGGGTGGGGATTTCAGAGGCGCCTGTACTGTGAATTTTAAAAACCTGACTCCGCCATGATGTGGGTGTAGGTAGATGCCGTTCAGGTCCCGGATTAAGAATCGAAGGGACGGTGTTCAATATTAATGTACCGAGAGTGCTCTTCATCGGATAGCCCGTTTTTGATTTTGGAATAAAAAAGATGCCACTTTGTTCCGATTCATTTTTGATGGAGTTGAACTGGCTGACCTGATAACGTCTGGTCTGTAAGAACACGGTATTGGGGTGGCACTTCACACACTTTACGTTGCTTTAAGAGGCGACAACTTAGACGAGAAATTGCATTAACTGTCTCCTCTGTTATTCCGAACAGTTCCGCCCCTCTTTCGAAGCGGCTGCAAACATTTTGCATTAAAATCTGGATTCTTTGAACCTGCAGAGCAATATAATTAATGGTATATGTAAGATGCCCTAAACTATTCTCCAAGATTTCACCCTACATAATGATAGTGGAAGTAGCGAAGCCTAGCTTCTTCAAAATCTTTACTATGCACAGGCCACTATATCTCATTTTAAAAAGCTGGCATCATCCTGAATAAATGTAATTCTTCAATTTGACATATTCGTATATCTGATAAGAAAAGGCTGTAACGTAAACCGTTTAATCCTAACCACTGTCTATTCAAGACACATCCACCCCCAAATCATTTGTCCTAAAGTACAAATGAACATGATTGCAGAAGTGAGGTTCACATATAAGTTGTGGAATAAATTAGTAAATGGTTTTCTTAACTTTCATGGCAGCCAGTGTATGGGTTGAGGAGAGAGAATGATCTGAGTGGGCCGATTATCTTCCTTATAAATTGAGGTTTTTTTTCTTCTTTTTCTTTCAGGTGAAACATCTTACCCGTGACTGGCGAACCACAGCCTATGCGTTGAAGTATTCAGATTCACTTGAACTAAATGAAGACAACCGGAAGGTTCGAAGAAAGAGTCCCGTTCCAGTCTTTCCCAGTGAGAACCTCCCGAGTAAGATGCTGCTTGTCCATGACTTTCATTTGTTCCCTGAGCTCCAGTCTCTGAACAAGGAGCAAGAAAATGGTGGCATGCAAGAGAAGATCATGGAGCAGCTGCTCAAGGCGTTTGGATCATTTGGGGTTATTTCCTCTGTGCGCATCCTCAAACCTGGACGGGATCTGCCCCCGGATGTCAAGAGATTCAGCAGTCGCTATGCACAGGTGGGAACAAAAGAGTGTGCAATTGTAGAATACGAGGAGGTTGAAGCTGCAATAAAGGCACATGAGACCATGAGCACTGTGAAAGAAAATGAAGTTGGTATGAAAGTTATATTAATAGGTATGAAACCTCCAAAAAAGAAAATACCAAAGGACAAGAACTGTGCTGAAGAGTCAAACAAGAATCGTAAAGCAAAATCATTAAACAAGAGAGTTGAGGAATTGCAATTTGTTGGCGACGACTCGCCAGTATATAGTTCATCCGACCCAGATAGCAATCCCACATCTCCAATGATGGAGCGGAAGTATAAAGTTTCAAACAAGCTGAGTCCTTGCACCTACCAAAACAATCATCTTAGCCCCAATGCTTCACCCAGATCAAGTCCCTGGAACAGCCCATCTGGCCAGCGCAAGGTCGGGAAGATATCGCCGCTTGCAGATGGCACGAGTCCCGAATTCCCTAGGAAGTGCATGGACTATTCATCGGATAGCAGCATTACACCTTCAAGCAGTCCTTGGGTGCAGCGTAGGAGGCAAGCTCAAACTGTAACACAAGAGAAAAGCCCTATTGGTAGCCCAATGTTAGGGCGTAAAATACAAAATGCAGATGGATTACCATTGGGAGTCTTGAGATTGCCTAAAGGCCCAGACGGGACAAAGGGGTTCCATAATGGTGTTGAAAGGAATAAGCCTATGCAGAATCTAGAAATCACTTAATATATTTTAACATTCATGTTAAGAGAACACTAAATTTATTTTTATGCCTGGCAAAATGAATGGCTGTATAAAGTCTGTATTTAATTTTAACATGTTTTGTATTGTTTATGTAGATATTTTCATTTGTGAATTTGTAACTGCGCTGCACTTTTTAATTTTTTTTTATTTTCAATCTATACATTTGTTTTTGGCTGGGTATGTAAAAGCTATGTACAGTAACTGTCTCTTCATGACGCAATGGTTTTTGTTTCAGACGGTGAATGTGTAAAAGGATGTGTCCGTGTTTAAAGTATGTGTTGAGGAAGTGAACAGTCTTAAGCTGAGCCCGTGAGCTTTGAAGAAATTAATTATTCCATGTTTGGAAAGGGACTAAGGGTTGGCAATCCCTTGAGGACCATTGCTGTTGACTGTCATTGGCTTCCAGAGACATTGCAATCCTAAAAGGGGACCAAACTAATGTAAATATTACGTCCTGTGAATTAAAAGTCAAATACTGAGCACTGAAATGCATTTGTTATTGATTTGTCCATCAAACTTAAGATGTTTGGAATGGGGGAATTGGACTCTGCTGGACTAGAACTTGTGCATTTTGAAGGCAGCAATACGATCCAGTAAAAAAACAATTGCAAATGGTTTGATAATTGTTCTGAATGATGTACTGCTAGTCTCTTTTCCCATACTGTAAATTCAGTTGTGACTTGTATATTTTACTCAAAAGTGGTAAATACTTAATTCTCCCGGATGCCGAATGAAAAGACTGCTATGGATTATTCACCCCAAACAAAATCCTATCCCAATAGGAGGAAGAGTGAAGAAAGGCAAATTGCCCATTCTGTAAGAATAGAATCCGCTTGAAAGGAATAGGTAGGACGTAGAAGACCTGTAAGAATTGTCTGACTCTGTAATGGTATAGAGATGGCCAGCCAAATGTAAGATCAGATTGGTTTGGCGAGTCTTGTTTGATGACCGAGAACATGATGGGTAGTGGTGCTTAATGGGATCCTTTGTCCTGTTCTAAAACTCACGAATTGCTCATTTCCACCAAATAGTGAGATTTGTGTGTGTGTGGGAAGGGGTCTTGCAATTAGATTTGCCTATGTATTCAGGTATTTATTTTGTCTATTGGTTTGGTTCGATCTTACTACCTTTCTATGCTAAACAGGTTATTGGTATTCTCTTCACCCCCTATTCAGATTATACCAACATTTTTCGAGTGTATATTTTCACGCTGTATTTCGCCCCAGCAGGGAATCACAACGCGGTTGTTACGACTGCCTTGTGATTTTGCATACCATTACTCTGCAGGTCGTAACGACTGGCAGAGGGGGGGTGCTGGATGTTGGAATACTAGAATTTACTATTCCAACTCCAGTCTGTGCGGACAATAGGGAAGGTGTTGGATTTTAAATCCAACACCTTCCCTCCCCTCTCCGCAAGTCGTTGTTTCGACTTGCGGAGTAATGTTATGCAGAATCACAACGCGGTCGTTGTAACAACCGTGTTGTGATTCCCGGCGGTGAGAAAGAAAATTGTGGTAAACTTTGTTTACCAAATTTGTTGTATGTATGCTGTATTTGTATAGACAACAGGCAAACCTACAGACCACTTGTGATAGAATTTTGTTTTCAATTACCCAGAAGTGGAAGTGTGGGGTTGGCCCTTATGTATACTGGTGTGCTGTACCAGACTCTGGGTGCATAGATGTCAGTTGCTGTCAAGGCTGCCTGCACCCTTAGACGCTGATTCCATCAGCAAATTGGCATAACCAATATGCAGATATCTAGATTTGGGACATTTTTAGATCTAAAAAGAACCCAATTTATAGAACGGAGGCAGGAGGGTCAGTGAGGAATCTGAAATTACAGTATCCACCAGAAAGATAGTTACCCAAGGTATGGTGTTCTTCTGATGGATACCTTTAATCACAGACTCCAAACCTTGTGAATAGATACCACAGCAATTCATTTCCAGGTGGTCTGTCTATTAACTAGCTCAGACCAAAAAGTCCTGCCGGACCAAGTGGGCAAAATTCCTCTGTCGACAAACTTGACTGCGGCAGTAGTGCTTTGTAAACATATGCGCCAACACCCTTATGGCAGCTTGATATTTGTCCAGGTGCTCTGTGTGTTAGCACACTGGTAGTAGGTTTGAGTCTGACAGAATGACCCTTGTATATCCTCTGGAGTCTGCTCTTTTGCCAATGCGTATCGGATTACTATAAAGAGAACAATCCGTAATGAGGGGGTCTGCTGTGCCCTGTAAAAACAGAGTTGATGATCCACCTGATATTCTTTGGTGCGATCAGTATGAGGTTTAATGTCCTTGTTGGTTCCAAACGAGGAAGTCGCTTCCTCCTAAGAGGGATGTGGTGAGGCACTGAATGCTAATATGAAAAAGGAGTGATCACGTTTGGCAGAAAGGAAGATCTGGTCCTCAATACCAACTTATCTGGGAAGAATGTAGTATAAGGTGGGATTGAGCCTGCAACTTGCTATCATGCCTTGCTGATGGTATGGCGACGAAGTAACATTTTCAGCTGGTGTCATAATCAACAATTGTGCATAGACTCAAAAGGGATGCCCTTCAAAACAATGAACTAAGTTCGAGTTACTCTATGGCTTCCAAAGAGTTGTTGCAAACCTTCCAAAAATCTCTATCCCAACTGGTGGCTTGAATACAGAAAGTTGATCCAACAACCTAAAAAAAGCAGAAATAGCAGATAAATAGCTTGTAACTGTGCCCAAGGCCAGTCCTTGCTGGGTCATGGACAAAACCACCAACACAACTTTGCTTGTGGCTCAACTTGGTAGGTTCTGCACCAAGCCACAAACGTCTCCTAACGTCTGACATTTTAAGATTTTTTTTTTGTGTGAAGGGATTCCTTGTCACTAAGATGACATCAATGGCCTCAGGAGGAAGCTCAAGAGGCCAACTGCTGCTGCTGCTTACTAGCTAAACATGGTGCTGCAAAATGTGCAGGCCTTGGCATAGTACCCTAACTTACTTCTGAAACAGAAGATTCTTCCGCAACTGCAACTTTATTGGAGGATAGATGCTTACTCCCAGAAGTGCCAGGTACTACACACTCCTGGCTCCATCTTTTGCCACTGGGGTCAGTTAGCCCTGCTTGTTTCTAATTTTCAGAACTCTGGCCAAGAGGCAGGGGTTGGAAGACACAAGTAGTCCATTCAATATCTTTATTCTGTCGAACTTAAAATATACCATAAAAGTACATAAACATTGCAAATCCATGTCACAATTTTTTAGACTTTACACATAGTTAAAATTAAAATATAAACCGTATGCTTTTACAGCTCAGTATTTCAACAAATGTCCAGATTTGTAAAAAAATTGAGGATGCAATTCATGTTCAGAATGTGAAGCGTCAACATACTCCTACCTTGAGTAGTCACGAGCTCCACACTAGACAGAAGCTATCTCTTAGAGAGACCTTCCTGTTCAACTCCAAAATGCTGACATTGTGCAATATTGACCATGGCGAAAAGATATAGCCAGGGTTCTCCCCATTAATTGAAGGCTTCAACTGCAAATCGTGATCCACTAAGTGTCTCCAGAGTTTATCCAGCATGGCGTTTTGAGACCTCCCTGGGTGGTTTACCGCCAAAGAAAATCTTGGCAGGCCAGTCTCTTCCCGAGACGCAGGGCCAAAGACCTCACCCTACCTTGCTTGTTGCAGCACCACATGGCAGTGGTGTTTGTGAGCACATGTACCATACTATAATGATGGGCAGGAATGCCTTAAGCACCAAGTGAATTTGCACTCCACTCCAAATTGATGTGGAGTAGTCTTCCCGACCAGAGACTAGAAGCGTTTGATCTCTGCCACTGGCCCAATCGCGGTCCGGAAGCCACCACTGTAGATCTTTTGCAGTCTCTTTTGAAATGTGCATCTGGTCCATGAAATTCCCCTGGTGCTTTGCCTGCTGGTACTCTGTCCTGCTGCAGAAGCCCTCATGTTATCTGGTATGTTTGGCAGGATGCAGGTTGCCAAAAATCCCAACAGCCTCACAGTCTCTGGAATGGGAACAAGGACACGGGCTAGAACATCGGGATCATAGCCCGGATGTCCTGGCGTCTCCCCTCCTAGGGAGATGAGGGACAAGTGGGGAAAATGTACGAAATCATACCGTGACCAGAATGGCTCCAATGAGGTGGAACCTCTGTGAAGGACTAAGGTGCGACTGTGGCATGTTGATAGCGAATCCCAACAATATTAGGGTTGCCATTGTTCTGAGGTGGCTGATGACTGGGGTGAGCACACCTTCAGCAGGCAGTCATTGAGGTATCCCCAAGCTTTGAAGGTATACTATGACTACCATCCTCACTTTCGTGAACACCCAAGTGGCACTGGTGAGGCCAGAAGAGAGCACTTTTAACTGAAAACGACCCAGGCCCTTGAACCATAGATGGCACATGTGGGACTGCAGGAGGGGATTGGGAAACTAGTTTCATCCAGGGTCTAAGGTAGACAGGACCAGGGCTAACGTAAGCATCTTGAATTTGTGCTTCTGCAGGAAGGTGTTGAAAGAGTGAAGATATAAAATAGGACAAGAGCTTCTGCACTTCTTTGGCATAAATTAGTTGTAGTAACACCCAGTTTCTACTAACAAGCAGAGAACCCACTCTATAGCCCCTTTCAAAAGGGCCTGCACATCCTGCTGCAAGACAGACAGGTGGTCCTCCATCAGTCGCCCTGATGGTGGTGGAAAAGGCGGTGGGGTGGAAAGAAATGAGACGGTTGAGCCCTGATGTATGGTTTTGAGGACCCACTTGTCTGAAGTGACCGGATTTGTCACCCCTAAAGCAAATATTGGATCCTGCCTCCAACAGGGTGGCTTTGTACCGGCAAGGGCACAGGAAAGCAGTTTTGCCGATGCAGGAAGGGAGGTGGGGACTCTGCTACACATGGTCTCTGCTGTCTGGGCTGTTGTCTTTGTGAACCATGGCCTCTGCCTCAAAAGAGCGCTGAAAAGGCCTGCTGGGCTGGTTTAAGGGTTTGGCATTGACAAAACTGAGAATCCCAACAATATCCATGAAAAGAGTGGAATTGTCAGGTGGGGACTGAAAGACCCAAGGAACTTGCCAAGGCTGACTTTCTGTAAACTGTACCATGGCTGAATCTGCCGGGTTTCTTTTCTTCTCTCTCTCTCCTAAGAGGCGAGAGCCATCAAATGGCACGTCAATGAGGACATCCCTGGAGAAGCCCACAGCTCTCATCCAGGTGTGACACAATTTCCACACTGATACCCATAGTTTGACCTAAGGAGTTTGTTGTGTCCAAGTTAGGATGTCTTATGAATTTTTCTGCATCGTGACCATTGTGGTTGGCTTGAGTAAAATGCCTGAAGGTTGTCTGGAACAGCTAGTAAAACTTAAAAGGGCATGGGAGTAGAAGCCTAAAAGACAGATGGCATTCACTGATCTCCGAGCAATGCTTGTTGAGGAGAATATTGGCTAGCCAAATGTCTCAATTTGATTTGGCTCCTGATCTAGTGGGGTGGTAGGGAAGGTGTTGGGATAAACCTTTTTGTTGGACTCCTGCACCACCATGCTCTCTGGCACAAGATGTGTAAGAAAGGCTTGGCCTCTTTTTGCCCATATAAAACAAGTTTTATATGGGCAAAAAGAAGACCCCGGATAGCTTGGCAAAAGCTCAGAGAAAAAAGAGAATGGAGGGAATGCGTCACCAGACCTTTTGCAGTACCAGAGGGCATTCCATTTAAGAATCTTCAGGCAATTATTGGGCGATACTACTGTCTTTCTCACCATTATTTCAGGTTTTAACATCAGTTTTTCAGTCCCAAGCCAGGTTTTTTTTGTTTAAATTCGGCGACCCAAAATACAAAAAAGTGAAATTAAAAGTTCTATTGGCAGCTTGCAGGGGTTGGCATCAAATAAGAACATTACTACGAATTCCCTATTATAGCACATTAGCCTCAATAAGGAATTCACCTGGAACTCCAATCTGTCTACAAGACTCTTGCAATTCCAATACAAGAAAATTGAATAGAAAGATGGGGTGAGCTGCTGGAGGACGCTGAATTAATTTCATGGCAAAAACCTCGGGATATTACAAAGGGGGCTGTCTCCAAATTTCAATATTTCTAATTAGCTAGCTGGGCTAAAGCACTTAAAAAAGCTGGGAACGGAAATTTATTCTTCGAACAGAAGGCAGCTACTTCCCCTGTGGGACGGAAAGAAATTGCTATATGGTATTGGCTGTTAATTCAATCTCATGAAGATTCTCAGAAGTGGTCCGAATCTATCTGGAGGAAAGAGCTGCCAAGCTACGATTGGGATACCTTATGGCAAGTATCTCTATCTGTTTTATGGCAAAGTATTAAAGCTGCACCACTAAGAAAAAATAATTTATTTACTGTTCACAAAGCGTATTGAACCCCGAGAAGATTATCCAAAATTGGTTCCAAAAGAGTGGTGCCAGAAGTGTGGGGAAACAGATGCGGATGACTTACACATGTTTTGGCAATGTCCTGCTATACAATAGTTCTGGGAAAAAGTAGGTGAGACGATTTCGAGTATTGTGGGGTCTGAAGTTAAGGTGAGTCTCCCACAGGTAATCTTTGGTGTAATTTCAGATGAGGATAAAATAATGAATGTATCTAAAAATAAAAAAAACTTCAATGTTCATGTTAATTCTATTGGCGCGCAGGCAGCTGTGTATTAAGTGGATTTTGTCTGACCCCCGACAGTCTGAATGGATTAACTCTATACACAGGGTTTCAAAATTAGATAGGGCTATACGTGTAACAAAAAAAAACAATTTGGGGATTTATGGGACGACTGGTGCAAATGTAGATAATTTAATGTTTTTTATAGTTTTCTCTTTCTAGTTGGTAGCTATTTCTTTTTGTATCAATGTTTTGGAAGCAGTGCCTTCTGAGATAAGGTCTTCTTCAGTTGGTATAATGGTTAATTTAGTCCTATGATTATGTACAGCCATACAGGCCAGGAATATTCCAAAAGGTACAGACTGATAATCCTTGCGCAGAGCATTGTGTGGGACCTGTTATAATGGAGAGGAAGAGTGGGAGGGAGAGAAGCAAATAATGTGGATTAAGGTTTAGGACGGGTGAGGGCCCGAATTGTCTAGCACATGCTCTCTGTAAAAGGAGTGATCGGTTACCCTCGTTCTGGCGAGCCTAAAGCCGAAAGACTTAAGGCTTCCTCCTATGTTTGTCTTTTCTCTGCTTTCCTATTCGAACTCTTAAAATATACATTGGCAGAATACAAATGAGGACAAAAAAAAAGGCTTGGTCTCCTGGTGATAGCCGATTATTTTCAGGCGATCTGCCATTAAGTGATAGTCCTTAGCATGGTTTTGTCTAAGAATATCCTTGAGGTCTTGATTACATGGCACTAGAGGGTTCTATATGTGCTAGACCAGGCTGCAGTTCCGCTGTCAGAACATTAGTCTTTACTGCCATAATCTGTAACTATAGGTCTAATACTTTTGCCGGACTACGCATAACTACGGAAAAGAAACGCTTTCCTTGGTGGCAGGAGGTGAAAAAAGGCCAGTATCTGAAGAAGTGTCCATGCCACTTCATATTGGGGAATACAATCAAAGTACTCTTATGTGACAGCTTGTTGTTGATCTGTCTGTTTGGTATAAAACTTAATAAAGACACCTAAAACAATTTTTTTTTTAAATCTTTGAGCTAAAAAGATTATGCAAAGGTTAGGATCAATCATGTGGTAAGAATCAGAAGAATTACCAGCTAGTAATCCGATGCCCCAGTGGGAGTTGTGCGCAGCCTTAGTCTAGGTCATGGAGCATTCTGCTCTGAGTTGGACAGCACAATAGGGGGCAAGTTCAAGTTCTCCAGCATCAGTGGTGTTGGCACTGGAGTTGATGTGCTTCTCCGCCTTGCATAGGATGGGATTGAAATATGCACTGGAAGCAGTGCTGAACCCAGTGAGGGTTCAAAGGGCACAGACTGTGCTGAGGGTAGACACTTGACTAAAGGACCCTGTGGATCCTACGGGACTGAAGGCGTATCCGAAGGGAACTCTGTGCAGCATGACCTCTGAAGGTCCCCTACTTGCTTCACCAATTGACATGGAAACTAAGGTTGTATAGGCTCATTTTCCAGCGTAGCCGCGTCGAGGGGAGAAAGACTTACCCAGCCTACAGGAATCGTTGCAAATTGGCGCGATTGACCCCTTAAAACGCCATGAGGCTCATGAAGCATATGAACCCCTATTACTGAGTCTTTCTCAACAAACGCCTATTGGGCGAAAGACTACGAACAACTAAACACTGTGAATTAGGTACATATATCCTATAGTTCACTTTTTTGTATTCACTTATATATATATATATGTGAGTAAGGTGGGGATTTGTGCTACACTGTGCTGAAGGAGTTTTAGACTCAAACATGTTCATGTAGACGCATACACGAGGTTAATGTACATAATTATACACAAATAACCTCATGCACCATGGTGCACCATTTTAATAATACCAGCCTGGGCGCATATTAAAACGTTTTTTTCTTCACTCCACGTGCCAGGTATTTTTTAACTCACTTATTCAAATCTCACCACTCTCGAACAATCCTTACCCTACACACACCACACATAGTTTGAATTAGTGCTCCCACGTAATTGTCTGTCGCAGCACGCCGCATCCTGTAGAGGGGTGCGAAGAACCAGATGATGAAGCATGACACCAAGGGGCCTGTTGGGGTATTTTAAAAAACTCTAAGTGCTCCCCACCACAGTAGGGATCACGTCCGTCCAAGTGGATTCTATTCTGTATAAGCTCAGCAGCTGCTTCATTGGAGATCCAAAGTGAGACCAGGTGGCACCCCATGTCAACTTTGGAATCGAAGAGTGTGTTTTCTTGGACTTTCCCAAAGACTTAGACTGGGACAATGATCTGCCACAGGATTGGGACCTGCCTCCAAACATTTGACTGGTCACTGCGTGGAATAGTTTTATTGTTTGGTGACAAAGCTTTGCCTTGTGTTCCTATAGGGCATTTGGATTAATCTGTGTGCAGTCATCACAGGTCCTAGAAATGTTCTACCACCCAGGCACCAAAGACTGACTTCATGAGGGTCCCTCACAGCAAAAAAAGAAAGAAGTTCCGGACCCTCGTCTGAAGGCACCGAAAGAAAGGAACTGACAGCGTGCATAGGTGGTGCTTAAGTGTGGCACTACCTGCCACTGAGTGGAGTGCATAACACCCTTTACTGGTATGCAGGAGCACTGTATCCAGACTCTTGGGGAATATTTCCAAGGTGAGGAATCTGCAGTGTGAATCCTCTATTAGAATCCTATATACTAGTTGCCTCAAAACCAATATCGATATTGCATGGTAGGGCAACTTAATATTCAAGTGGGTGGGTTACAACCAAGTACAGTGAAGTTCTGAACCCAGTTTTACATTTAAGTAGACCTGTTGTATTCACAATCATCCAATGCCTGCAGCCACAACCCTGACCAAACAAAGCTCAAAGTGTCTTAAAAGGCTGCCCCTATTCAAAGTCAACTATTTTATCCAAATTCGTGAAGAGGTGTAACTATGATGGATACACCACTTGTCTACATCCGCCCTGGGCTTGAATGATGATATACCGTGGGTGACCCTGAATAACATATGACCACTGGATAACCGTATGGATATACGGACATCCATACTAACTGGTATTACACAGGGTATATGAATCTGCTTTACTAGTGTCGTCCAGCAAGTACTCTGTGGATAACGAACATGGGTTGACAGCATATTAATGGGCATGTATAGAGGCTTCCACTCTGACTTTTGGCACATAGGGTGCATCAGACTGGAAGGTAACACCCGGTTGACATACCACTACCAACCATCACACGCTGTGATCCACTGTTTATCTATCTACCCCCACATACAACACGAGTCATACCTAGAACGCACAGGGGTCTGCACTCCGTCTACTGACTAGAATACCACTGGACACAGAGGTCCCATAATGTATCTCCGGACAGATTAAGATGGCCAGTCAGCCAGGAGGCTGTGCTATGTGGACAACACTAGACCAACATCCAATGTAACCTACACTTATTAACCTTCGGTTACATCAGTGTGTCGGTACTACCACTACTGGTAGAGACACTCTACCTTAATGGACCTACACCCATATTGATATATGGAATGCACTATTACCAGCCACCTTTATTATAGCATGGGCCACTCACTCAGTTACCACACAGTGACCCGGCTGTTCCCACTTATTAGAGTGAGATCCACTACACTCTAAGACGGCCGCCACGTCGACCAGACTTACTGCCTGGAGCAATCCAGTAGGCGTTCCAGGAATGGCGCGGGTTGGACACCGCCACCCTCCTTGCACGTGACCCCGAAATGGTACTTCAACTTGGCCCGGAGTGGACAGTCTCCATCCCAGTAGTTCCCCCGTAGTACGGGTAAGTACTCTCGACACATGGGGCATTGGCCTATGACCAATTTTTATGTTAACTTCACTCGATTGATAGTGCCGTTGCCTGACAGGCGACCCCCAGCACAAACCCGCATTATTCACACTGATGGGCAGACTGGGCGGTGTACGGTGTGGCCACCTAGGCGGCCATGGGCTTCATCAGGTTGGGAGAAGCCACATACACCGAAAGCACCAGGCTACGACCTCCTTGCTTTGGTGGGGTTTTGCACGGGGTTTCGGGCTGGACTCTTGGAGACTCCCCCCTTAGGAATAAGAGTGGACAGGAAACAACATGGAGGTTGACCACTCATCTCTGCCTCACTAACTTGACCTGTCCACCTTTCTGTATATTATGTTTTACAGGACACCATGCTCCAAGGTGTCCCTTAGAATCGCCGTACCGATTGAGGAAACATTCCAGACAGTGGGAGGTGAGCATTAGTATGACAGACTTCACATTTTCTTCACTATTAATGTGATATGCCACGCTGACAGTTTTAGCCTTGCACTCCTCACCCGGTTTACTTGCCTGATGTTTTTAACGATTATTCTTCACAACCATTGCCTATCCCAGGGAAAGGTCAGTCTTCCTATGCATAGCTGGATAGTGTCCAACTATGAGTTTTAATACACTTTGTTAACCGTTTTAATGTGCCTACTTTGCCTCTACACCTTCTCGCTCGACGTGAGGAGAATATTAGGAGTGGTGGTGTGAACACTGTGACCACAACACGGATGTTTAAAGCAATGTCCAGGGATATGAATATAAATTTTTATATCCATTTTTTAGATCCTGGTTAGATAGGTTGGGATGGCCTACACAACCTAACTAGAGACGTCTATTTATAACACTGAGGGAGAAAAAGAGATTGAGAAGGGACCACACCTGCCTCTCAAGTAACTATAAAACACAATAATGGTGTGATGTTCTTGTATTAGGAGCGTCTGGAAGGAATTGCCAGAAGCAAATCGGATGATTCAGCTGTTTTATTTTTTTGTTTAAAGTAAATTGTGCTTTTATGTCTCCTACTAAAGATGGTCATTGCAAGGATTGGATGAGGTGGACTCACATAATGTGACATGCTTCATCATAGGTCACCTCGTCTCTCCCTGGTAAGATGATACCACCAGGGTTGACTCAACCTCTGTTTGGGATATGCTGTAGGAGTTCTAAGATAGTCTAATGTTTTTCTGGATACCAAGGGAACGGTTGCTAACTAAAGATACCTGTGGGTATACCACAACAGTATCCTTTTATTACTGTGGTAACCTGAGTATAGATAAGAGGATTACCGTTTGGTAATAGCAGGGTATGGAGGTGGATACTATGATTCTTGCATACCCCTGGCTACAACTGACATGTTTATGCTCTTTCCTAAAGGCCTAGCAGGTATTGGGCATTCATCATGGTTAATAGCCACCTCCCTGACCCTAACCGGAGTATTTCTCCCTGGTGGAGAAAGTGGGCCTGACCACCAAAACCTCTTAGCAAACCCACTGTGTGGGACTCGCTGGAGGTAACAATAGAGGTAGTTGCCCCCCAAGGGCCCTCAATAGCCAAGGGGACTTCATCACCCTAGTAGCAGTGCGCCAGGAGGTGCATTTGCATAGTGGTGGAGAAAGGGGGTGTGGCCTCCTAATCAGGTTTCACCAATCCTGCTGTGTGGGACTTACTGGAGGTAATAGGAGGGGTCGTTTGGCCCCCAAGGATGTCCTTGGGGGCCAACTAACCTTCCTGTTATCCTCAACAAGTCCAACACACAAGGATTGGTAATAGGTCTTTGGAGGCCACACCCCCTTTCTCCACAAATCTGCTAAAGCGATAATTAGTTAAACACATAGAAATTCACTGAAAAAAACAAAGGTTACAGTGATGTTATAGTTAGGAAATGGAATTAAAAAATCCCTAGAAATTCACTGCAAAAAACAAAGGTTTGTCACTTGCCTACCATGTCACGAGTGATGTAATATATGAGGTCATAAGCAGTGCATTGCGGGAGGCGCGCTATAGTTAGCTCAGCTAACTACAACTGTTGTATTTCACTGGTTTTGTACGAGTGAAACCTGGGCTCTATAACATTTTTCAATGAATAACTATATATATATATATATATATAATATATATATATATATATATATATATATGCAAAGAAAAGGGGATGGGTTAGTAGTGGCCCAAAAATAGGGAAATTATCTTACTTTGTACATACATTTAGTGTCAAAAGGCAATTTTACTTTGGGAAACGCACAATATCAATGATTAATGTGTACACAAGAAAATCAACAGGTGCTAAAGCAGTTCCGGCAGCCTACTGCCCAAGGTTGCCCCTGCACATTAGTCACGCTACGACACTGGCGTTACACCGAGAGGACGGGCTTGTGCACTGTCTGTACGGCTTGTGTCTTTTTGAACTGTCAGGGAAGCTTATTACGGACTCCCTCTTCGATGCTTATTAAGGCCGCCGGTTTTCAATACATGATAGTAAGTATTCCCTACCAAAGGCCCCATGTTCGGACTCCTAACTAGCAAGTGGGTAAAGCGAAATATCTTGTTCATCTTTAATACACTGAGGACCTTGGATGTTCGTGGATGAGATTTCGTCTCATCTTTGAGACATTTTTCGTATGGATTTGGTGTGATGTTCTTAGAAGGAATTACACTACACATGGTATATTTTTACTTACCTGCATTGAAAAAGTCAAGATTGACAAAACACTTGTTGGCTGAATTGTGTCTAGAGGCGTTGTTTCTTCAAAATAAACCAATTTTAAATGGAAACGGAAATGTGTTCTTTACAATGACCGCTCATAGACTGGACTCATATATACCAACTGTGTTCCAACAATATGTTACTAACATAAGAATGATATAAAGCATGTTGTCATACGAATAACTATCCAATATTTTTCTGGATAAAGTGACTTTCTTGGCGATTAATTGCTGCGGTTCCTGTATATGCTCATATATATATACAGAAATATATATATATATATATGTGTGTGTATATATATATATATATATATATTACCTACTGGCGGTCGCCAGTAGGTAGTTATAGTTAGGACCTAGTTTTCATAGGAAATCCGCAACATTCTATTGGGAATAACTTTGGCACCGGTTGATGAATCTTTGCGAATTTCTCACAGAAGATGGCCCGCTCTGTCCCTGAAAGTTTTGGGGGGATTCGTCAAGTGGGGGCTGAGAAAAAAAGAGGGGTCCCAAAACGTGTTTCCCCCATGTTATTTTCCATAGGACGATTAGACACGGCTACAGCCGAACGGAATTACAAGAAATTTGGCAAAATGGTAGAGTCTGATTCGCAGATCACGCTTTTGCTTAAATGGTGTAAATCCCTCCAGTAGTTCCTGAGAAAATCAAAAGAAAAAATATATCTACGCTACTATTATAAAGAGAGAACTGTGTCCTTTGAGCCAGGTAAACTCAAAGTACACCACCAATCCATACACCCAAGACATCTTTGAAAACCTCAGGGCAAGCAGAAGGACATAGGCTACATAAAAATAAAAAATATACGTTGTTTAAAAATGTAGAAATAAAAATAAAGTAGTCCCTTGCAAGTAGCGCCGGACGGGACGTCTGCGTGATGACATCGGGAGCGTGGGGAAGAGCGGCAGGAAGAGCGGAGGACAGGCGCGTTTGCAATGGCAGGCACTGTTGCGTCTCTATGGACAGACTGCTGGCAGGTAAGGCGCCCCTTCTGTTCAGTGTTGCTCTACGGCATTATAACTCGGTATTACTTTAAGTTATTCAAGTGTTGCTCTACTGCATTATAATACCGAGTTATAATGCCGTAGAGCAACACTTGAATAACTTAGTCATACCGAGTTATAATGCCGTACAGTTATTGTGCAAATAATCTTCCGAAAGTGTCTCAGGCTGCGTGTTTTACCAAAAACTTCCACAAGGAGGCAGATGTGGCCTGCTTTTGTGATTTCTGACTTGACACAACAATAATGACCAGTTGCCCGCCAGCGATGTTTACATTACAGGAGGCTAGAGTAAGATCATGAGATGTATTGTAATTCAGTACTTCAAACGATGAGGCCTGATAGGTGGGTCTGGAGAAGATGATTGTAAATTTATTTTTTAATTACCCAAACAGTTTTTGTACCAAAAAGACTACACATCGAAGATTTTGGCGTCTGTGGTTTGATAATCTACTCCAGTGATGAGATGGTAGGCTCCTGGCAGGGTTTGAAATACGCGTGTTGGTGTGTTGCGGAAGACTCATTTTAACTGAGACTAGCAGCCCGCCCCAGCGTTGCCCGGGGCAGAAGGGGGCTGGGGGCAGAATTTGTTGCCCGGGGCAGAAGGGGGCTGGGTGCAGCATTTGAGGCTTTGAAAAATGTCGAATGTAACTGAAAAATCTGCTCTTGTAGAATGTGGGGGAGCACTACGGCAAGCAGTAGCTTAATATAACCCTGGCGCCCGATTTTTCAGTTAAATTCGACATTTTTTAAAGCCTCAAATGCTGCACCCAGCCCCCTTCTGCCCCGGGCAACAAATGCAGCCCCGGGCAACGCTGGGGCGGGCTGATAGTATATCTATAAGCGCGTACCGTACGCGTACCTTCCCGTGCACGAGCTGCATGCCGATTGGCTGCCACTGTCTGTCAACACTCCAAAACAGAAATTGTTGGCAGCCATCTTGTGCCTCGGTAGACTGAGGCACAAAAAAGCAGAAAAACCAATGTGTAGAACTCAAAAAGGGGGCAGGGTAAAGGCACCCTGACCCCCTAGGCCTGCTCAGGGGGACCCACAAGGACCCCCAAGGCCCAACTTTATTTTTTTTAAACCTGGTCTGTTATTTTTTTCAAATCACCCCCTGGGGACCAAATCGCGGGGGCATAGTGATAAAGAAGTTTGGGGGGCCCCAATCCCTGCTGCCCCCGGGGCAAAGCAACGCAGCCCCCTGACGCACACTGGAGGCTCCTGGTGGGCTAGTTGGCCCCCAGGGACCCCCAGTATGCAAGGGGATTTAGTTCCCCCTCTGCAAACGCGCCAGGGGGCTGCGTTACAGAGAGGTGTCAAAAGGGGCATAACCTCATTACACCTCTCTGCAATGCTCACTCGTGAGCAAGCGGCGAAGGCTGCGAAACGCGTTGGGTGTTGTTGCCGAATAAAATCGCTTAACAAGCAGAATTTGGCCTCGACTTTCTGTCGCATGAATGGTAAAGGACATTGTTTTCTCGGATTTAAAGGGGTAAGACGAAACCCCGTCGAGGCCCGCCATCGTCAAAGAGGCGCAGGCACGAACTTCGTCAGCCTTTTGGAATATATATATATATATATATATATATATATATATATATAACATTAAACCTCCTCCAAAAGAAAGAGACGTGACCCGCAAAGGAGATTAGAAGGAGCACTTTAATGAACAGCAGTCCCAGGCGAATGCATTTCGGCACATTTTGCCTTCCTCAGCGCCCCTCTCCAGCTGCTCCTTGTGCTGTTAGTGTTCCGCCTGTCACGTTGTTTAAATCGGCAGCCTTACTCCGCCCCCATGATGTGCAGCCTTCAATTTTGTGTAGTCTCGTGTGGTGGGACTACACTTCCCACAAGGCCCCATGATTGAGCCTCGAAGGAAATCGTAAGCTGCTGTGGCCTGATGAAAATTTGAGTCGGCTACAACTGACAGGCGCAGCCTAGGAAGTCCGTTGGTAGGTAAGACAGCTGGTCACCTTGGCGCCCCCTCAGGTCTCCCTTGTTTTTTCCGCCGTTACCGCTCTGCCTGACTTCTTTCGCGGGGGTAGGCACGGGAACCGGTCACCCAACGAGAGGAAAAATATCCACTTTCCGCGTTGTAGGTCAGGCGTCCTGGTGGGTAATGGACCTCATTGCTACCGCAATTAACAGGAAATGCTCACACGAGCTTGCCAGCGAGTCCATACCTCTTGAGCGGCGGGGGTACACGTCAAGCGCTCTGGCTCTGCGCTGAATGTCTGACATTAAACCTCCTCCAAAAGAAAGACGTGACCCGCAAAGGAGATTAGAAGGAGCACTTTAATGAACAGCAGTCCCAGGCGAATGCATTTCGGCACATTTTGCCTTCCTCAGCGCCCCTCTCCAGCTGCTCCTTGTGCTGTTAGTGTTCCGCCTGTCACGTTGTTTAAATCGGCAGCCTTATTCCGCCCCCCTATATATATATATATATATATATATATATATATATATATATATATATATATATATATATATATATAACCTACTGGCGGTCGCCAGTAGGTAGTTCTAGTTAGGATTATTTTCAATAGGGAAATCACAACATTCTATTGGGAATAACTTTGGCGCCGGTTGAGGAATCTGCCTGAAAATTTCCTCAAATTTGCCTCGCGGCGCTCCGGTCCTTCCCTGAAAGTTTGGGGGGGATTTGTCAAGGGGGGGCCGAGATAAAAGGTGGGTCCCAAATTGTGTTTTCCCATGTTAATTTCCATAGGGCGGTCGACCTCACTTTTAGCCCGAACGGCTGAATGGATTTCCACCAACCTTGGCAAAATTGTAGGGACTGGTAGCCCGATGTTCCTTTGCTATGTCTCAAGATATGTGCTCCAGTGGATTTTGAGTAATTTAGGTTAAAAAAAATATATATATTTATAAGCGCGCCCCAGTACGCGAACCAGTGCGCTACGCGAGTTCGCACGCGGAAATCTGATTGGCTCTCGGGTGTCTGTAAACATTCCAAACAGTCCAGAGCGGCCGCCATCTTGTGTCTCGGTAGGATCGAGACACAAGAGGTGGCAAAAACAAAGGGGGAAATGACCATAAGGGGGCAGAGTAGACCCCCCCTGACCCCCTAGGTTTGATGTGGGGGCTATAAAAGGACCCTGCGGGACCAAAAAAAAAATTTGGGGGGGGGGGGGCATTTGCGCGGGGGGAGCGCCCAGTAGGCGCACCGGGGAGCGGACAGGGGAGCGTACCATGGGGAAAAAAAGAATGACAGTTTTTAAAAAATGTAGCCTTTTTTTATAAATTGGAGGTAGTTCTAAAAAGAACTGTTTTTTTCCTTCTTTTTGTTGTTTTATATTTTTTTTAATGTTTTTTTGAACATTTTGTACTTTTTTTGGCTTTTATGAACTATTTTATATTTTTTTGTTATTTTTATGGGGAGAAACAAAAAACAGGGAATTGAAAACGGCTCAACTGGAGCAAAAAAAAATCATGACAAAATTATGGATTTTTGGGGCATTTGTGGTTGTCACCAGCACGGTTGATGAGTGTTAGACTTTGCTCACCATAGGCGATGGTCTTACCACAAAAAATACAAGTGATCTTGTATTGCCCAAACTTTGGTTGAATGTTTGGGACCATCTCCCTTATCTCTGGTCCCGATGGAGTGGGTTGCTTTAGTTTGGAGGTGCTGGGTGAAGATTGGGGAGGGTTGCTGGCCAGTTCTCTCACCTCTGCCGCAGCATAGTTGTTGGGATGCTTGCACTGCATGTGCCGAATCATGGTGTTATTGCCAAATGAATATTTCTTATTAGGGTTCCCCCTTGAAAGTTCAATGCCACAGATTTGGCAAGTCACCTTTGGCGCATTCACTTTCTTCTTGCCCTCTGGGATGGAAAAAAACTCCCATACAATGTGCTGCTTTGGCCTATATGGGGTGTTATCATCTGGCAGCCAGCTCCTCCTCCCCTCCTCCTCTTCTTCATCTCCACCACTGTGGTGTTGTGGTGGTCCTCTTGGTGGTGGTGCAGATGCTCCAGCTGCTGCTGCTACTGTAGCCATTTTAAAGTACAAAATATTAGTCACAGATCTCCAA
This sequence comes from Lissotriton vulgaris, assembly GCF_964263255.1. NCBI lineage: Eukaryota > Metazoa > Chordata > Amphibia > Caudata > Salamandridae > Lissotriton > Lissotriton vulgaris. Next base: position 2,121,638,951 of record NC_141687.1, on the reverse strand, counting down.
ACAGGTCTTCCTCAGTCAAAGGACAAAGTCAGAATAAGGAAAAAAGGTGGGGGCTTTCATCATTTGGAAAAAAAACTGTCCTGAACCAATGAAAAGTGTTATTTTCATGTCACATGACCCGGGCATTCATAATTTGGAAACCAAAACTGTTCTGCACCAATAAAAAGTGTTTTTTTCAGGTCACATGACCCGACGCGCTTACGCTACGCGCCCCGGGCGCGGTGCGTAAGCGCGTCTGATGCTTACATTGCGCGATCGTATTAGCTCGGGTGCGCTTACGCGGTGCGTATCACGCGGACGCGGCTACGCGATACGTCACGATGATGTTTTCGTTCGCGGCAATAGCGCTAACGGGACGCTCACAGGTGCGCGCCCCGGGGCACGCCGGAAAACTGCGCTTTCCGGTGCGCTCACCGGGGCGCGCACCGGGAGCGCTCCAGGGCAAAAAAAATAGTATTATATAAATATACAATATAGGATTCATTACAAAAAATATTACATTTCATAGGTTTGAGGCCCTATATATAGTTAGGAATTAGCATTTATAAAACCTATGAAATTCACTGAAAAAACCATAGGTTTCACACCAGTTATAGTTAGGAATTAGCGTTTAAAAAACCTATGAAATTCACTGAAAAAACCATAGGTTTCACACCAGTTATAGTTAGGAATTAGCATTTAAAAAACCTATTAAATTCACTGAAAAAACCATAGGTTTCACACCAGTTATAGTTAGCTGGAAATTTTACTGACATAAAACCATTGAAATTCCAACGTTATAGTTAGTTTGACTCACTATAACAAGCGCGCCTGCAATGCACTGCTGATGACGTCACATATTACATCACTAATGACATCACTCATGACACCAGCCAGTGAATGTGTGTCTTTCTGAAAAATTAATATGTTTTATGTTATGTTTGTATTGTAACGTTGGAATTTCAATGGTTTTATGTCAGTAAAATTTCCAGCTAACTAAAACTGGTGTGAAACCTATGGTTTTTTCGGTGAATATATATATATATATATATATATATATATATATATAAAACACAACCCCTATTAAAACAATTGGAATAATCAATTCAAATATTTTCATTACTCAAGGTCTAAAGATTTCCCCCAGCCACATCCAGATGCCGTCGAGCCTTTGATCGGGCTTACTTTGAATCTCGTGCAGTATCCTGACACACTGTAATTTAGCTAGCTGCTCATGTATGCTACGTGAAGTGTGGGGAAGATGGTACAACATTCAGGGGCATATTAAAAGGGGGAGAAAGGGTGATGCAAAACCGAGAATAACGTTTACCATGCCACGCAAGACCACCTTGTGTGGCCCTGTGTGGCTTGCTGCTCCCTTTGGGCACTAAAATGTAATTTCATAACATTCTCTTCTGAATTAGTATTTTGGTATGGGCATCTAGTAACTTATCCTAAAGGTTTTGCAGTAGAACTAGCAATTTCTTCAAAGACCTCTGCATTTCATTTTATTTCATGTAAAGCAAACAGTCATTCCGTAGACGAGAATAAAGACAGAAAAAAATTGAGTAGTAGTTGAATGAGCCTGCCTATCCCTCCTTTGCTCTAATAGATGTCTCATAGTGGGAATGATGTAAACTGGATGACAAGTCCCAGTCCAATGTAAAGGAAGCCACATGGAAGGGTCATGGCCCACAAATGGAAATATTCATGTCTTCCTTGCTGGTGGCACATATGAAGCAACAGTTCATGAGAAAGATGATACTCACAGGGAGGTAATTCGAAAGGAATGTTCTCCACAGTTAAATATCCTATTTACTGTGTGTCAACAAATACACTGGAAATGTTTGTTTCTATGGAATGGAAAGGAAAAAACTTACAAAATCAATACAAAAAAGAGATATATAGATGGGGATCTTAAAAATACTGTCATTAAACATCTGCGGCTTAAACGATATTAAAAAAAGACAGATGGTGGCAGTGGGTTTACAGTCAATGGGTGCCGACATAGTATGCCTACAAGAAACTCATATTGAAGGACCACAATCACATATTTTGAGATTTCTTGGGTACAACGTGATCGGTGCAACTACACAAGCCGGTCGGGTTAGAGGGGTAGCTCTCCTAGCTAAAGGTACAGGGATTAAATTTAATAGAACACAATCTGATAAATTTGGCAGATGGGTTATTACAGAAGTACAGACAGGACAATCTTCAAAGATGACCATCTGCTCAATTTACGGAAATAATAACGATGATCCCTCAGAAATTAATTATTTATCAATGAGCTTACCAACTGGCCGCTACCAGTCATAATATGTGGTGACTTCAATATAAATCTTCCACATAACTGGTCAACTAAGGACGATTGGCAATATCGGGGCCGAAAACCAAGAATCTTTAGAGCTATTAAGCAGTTATGTATCACTTATGGGTTGGTAGATGGGTGGCAGACATCGAGTAATAATCCTAATGATCCTGGCTATAGTTTTTACTCTAATCCTCACTAGACACATGCCCGGCTAGATTATTTTTTAATCGCCAACTCATTAAGATCGGTACTAAAACTAGAAAAGCTACCTCGTATCTTTTCGGATCATAACCCCCTGGTATGTACAGTTGATACAGCTTCTTTAATACAGAAACAACAAGGCTGGACATTTGATAGATCTTTGCTATTTGAGAATGAATACTGCAATCACATGAGAAGATGGATACTTGAGTTCCTAGCAATAAACAAAGGAAGTACAACGGTAAATTTTGTATGGGATGCCCTAAAAGCAGGAATTAGGGGAGAAACCATACAATATTCCTCTAGGATTAACAAACAAGCTAGAGAAGCTCTAAATCTGTTACAGGACGAATTAAAGAGGGTGGAAGAAGATCTTATAAGGGCGACAAGGGGCCCCTCCAATAAAGAGGAAATAGATAAAATTCAGCAACAGGTTGCAATAGCCAGAGCATCAATCACAAACGAATACACTATTAAGGCAGTAAAAAAAGCTACAGCCCATCGCGAAAAAATGTATGAAGTTAGCGAAACAATGGGGCAGCAGTTAGCTATACAGATGAGACAGCAGACCGCACAGAATGTCATACTCGAGATCGATGACCCGACAGAAGGTAGGATAACCGACTCAGGGAAGATCAGAGAAGCATTCTGGTGCTTTTACAGTGCACTATATACAGAGGAGGGCGAAATAGACCTAGACATGACTACCGAATATCTAGAAGCAGATACCTGCAAACAACTAAACGCAGAAGATCAAGAAAGACTAGAAGACCCCCCCACTCTTGATGAATTAATAAAAACAATGAAGGATCTCTCCCGGGGGAAAGCAGCGGGATTAGATGCTATTCCATTAGAATTTTATATAGCATTTCAGGACTCACTCCAAGAAATATTGTTAGATATATGCCTACATGTGTTTGGAGGAGGACAGCCTCCAAATTCATGGTCGAGGGCAAAAATCGTGATATTTCCCCCCAAAAAAAACCCCGGATCAGATGGGCTCCTACCGTCCTATCACCCTAATAAATGCAGACTCAAAAATTTACTCTAAACTTCTGGCTAATCGCATGTCAATAATTATTCATAAATTCATATCCAACATCCAACATGGCTTTATCCCCAGGAGAGACACTACAAATCATATACGGCGGGTAATCAGCCTTTTTGACAGTACTCAAGTAGCAGGAGACCCGATGGCACTAATATTACTCGATGCCGAAAAGGCTTTTGACAGGGTCTCCTGGCAGTTCCTCTGGCAGGCCATGTCCCGGGTGGGATTTAAACAGGTTTTTATACAGGCAATCCAAAAGTTATATAACAACCCACGGGCCATGGTAATGGTTAACGGCTGCCTTTCTAAAGAATTGATAATTACGAGAGGAACTAGGCAGGGATGTCCTTGTTCCCCATTGTTGTTCGCCATTTATATCGATCCGTTTATTCGCAGACTAGAAGGCAGCAGGAACATAGCCCCTATATCGACACAAGGCTATCTAACAAAAACCCTTGCTTATGCCGATGACATCGCCATCGCTACGTCCAATCCAAACTTGGCTATGACTACTATTGAGTCACAGGCCAAAATATTCGGAAAATTTTCAGGGTATGCACTAAACCAGGGGAAAACGCAGATTATTATTAATAATAACTGTGTTATGACGGACTCGCGTATAACAGAATCTGCTACCTACCTAGGGGTGACCATCACATCTGATTTAGAAAAACTTGTCGATTTAAACCTGAAACCCGCATCGAATAAAATGCAGAAAGATCTCCTCTGTATTAATAATTTACACCTCTCATTGATTGGAAGGGTCAATGTATTAAAAATGGTCTATTTTCCAAAGCTACTGTATTTATTTAGAGCCATTAATCTTGAAATTTCAGACCGTTGGTTTAAGACAATGGAGCGTATCTTTACAAACTTTATTTGGTCATACAAACAACCCCGCCGCTCATACAGATTGCTGACGCTCCCCAAAGAAAGAGGAGGTCTAGCACTCCCAAATCTTAGAACATACTATTGGGCAACAGTCCTTCTATACAATCAGGAACTCTTCCACCTGGAGGGGATAGAGGTAGGGGAAGTTAACGAGACTCCATCAATTCACCAGATAATACTGGGGGATAAGAGTACAGGCTATCTGTGGAGATATCTATTCGATAGCTATCACAAAAAAGTGAGATTAAAAACGCTTATAGGAGCGTTTAAGGTATGGAAATCTGTGAAGAAGATGGCAGGTTTAGGTCGTTTATCTTACTACACACCAACTCAAAACAATCCCTCTCTACCGGAAATCTTCAAAGATAGCTGCATTAACAGGTGGAATGCGCTTGGGATCACTCATTTGGGATGCTTTTTCTCCTCAGAGGGGCTACACTCCTTTGGAACCTTGAGGGATAAGTTTCATCTGGAATAGAAAGACTTCTTTAAGTATCTCCAGATTAGAGACTTTTTGTTAAGACATACAATGGGAGAGGGTATCATCCGCAAAATAGACATAGCTGATATGTTAAGCCACTCACAGAAAAAATTCAAGATCGGGGAGATTTATTCTCTATTACTGAAATATTTTGTGGATGATATTCAAAAAATCACCCAAAAGTGGCAAAGTAAAATTCCAATTTCCTCTGAGGAATTTGAACACTCGTATAGGTTATCTCAAACGATCCTTATGTCTACTAAACTTCAAACCCAATTTTATAAAATATGTTTTTTTATGTATTATACCCCGGACAAAATATCTAAATGGGGTAGTGGGAGAGGTACATGTTGTTTTCGGTGCAATTTACAAAATGCGGACTGTATTCATATCTTTTCTGCTTGTCCCGTTTTAACTCCTCTTAAAACAAATATTGCACGTTTTCTGACTCTGATCCTCGGAATAACGATTAATTTATTAGATGAAACCGTAGTTCTAGGTGTTACAAACCCTGCTAACCACAAAGCTGGTTGCGAATTGATTTTTATTTCGATGGCCGTAATGAGAATATGTATAGCCTCGGCTTGGCTAGATCCTATCGCCCCATCATATCAACAATGGTTTGCAAGATTGTTAGCAATTTTTAATTTAGAGATGGCGATCTACAAAAACAAAGGCAGGAAGAGTCAGATTAAAGGACAAAAAATTTGGTCTCCATTAATAGTATGGTCTATAATGCAATGATATATATAGCAATAACCAGTATGTTCTGCTTAAGCCGCTACTCAACTTTGCAATCTCACGAAATTGAATGTTAAATGCATTAATTTAACATATACATTTTCCTTTTCAATATTGTTTTGTATAGCTTCTAATGATTTTTTATTTCTTTTTTGACCAATTTCTTGCTTTCTGATCTGCTCGACCGGGGAGGGAGGGGCGGGGTCTGTGTTATTTGTTGTACTGTCTTACTGTTGTAAAATCAAATAAAAATATTTTTTTTAAAAAAGGAAATGCTTGTTTCTCGATGCTCGCAAATAAATTCCTGCTCAATCATTGCAAGATGAGTCTCATCTGTTCCAGTTTGATGGATTTTTAAACTTTTCAAGTTCTGGGTAGGAAGTAGGGAAATGGCAGCACACTCTTGTAGTCACTGTCCATTGTAGAAGAGATGAAGGCAAGTGCCATTTTAACTGATGAATATCCTGATCAAAGAAATGTTATCATCCACCTTAACAGGCAAATCCAACAAGAGGAAGAATTCATTGTCTGTATGTTTCCAATATCAACACATAGGAGTTACTCAAATAGGCAGAGCGGCTGCACAGTTCAAGGAAGGTTTGGTCCGGTTCTTACTCAGAATAATTCCTCATTCTGCAACAGGGATGTACCCCATCAACAACAAGTGGCTCAGAGTAGTGCTAAAGCTAGGCCAAAGCCACAGAGGGATCCGGTATCCGGAAAGAAGAGGCCGCTTACTTTGGATGGAGGTGGCAATCATTAGATTTTCCAAGAACAATAGCACGTGGCAGTGGTGGAGTAGGCAAAGAAGGTGGCCATTAAAACTTGTCCTGCCGGCAGATAATGGGGCCACATCAGGAACAGTTCTGGCAGATAATCCGGGGCCAGGCGCAGGTCCAGCAGCAGGAGCACCATTATCTCTTGGAAAAACAACTTTCTTGCAGTGAGATGAGTGGATCCAAGTCGCCAGATCTTGACATTTTTTTATTTTTATTTAGAGCATTTTTATAAAGCGCAGACATTACCCGAAGGTGTCAGAGCGCTGTACAATGGAGCCAGTTATGTTATAAGAGAACAGTGGAAACACAATACAACATTACAAACTAAAAATGAAGGTTACATAAACACAAAATCCAACAAAGCACACGCAGGAGAGAGGAATGTACAGGAAATAAAAATACAAATTTACAATGAGTGAACTTCCCAGAGGGGCCTGAGCATGACAGTATTAGTTCTGGAAGTGTCTTTGAAAGAGGAGCGATTTGAGATCAGCTTTGAAGATCCGGGTAGAGGAGGTGGCACGGAGCAGTAGGGGGAAGTGAGTTCCAAATTCTCACCGTCCGCATTGCCTGAGAAGGATTGTGCCATCGATCTTTCTCTTTCTCTGCTGTAAATAAAACTTAGCAACAGAGGCTGGGGGATTTGAAGGGAGTTTCAAGGGTCAGCCCATGATTATTTGCTACAGGCTCAATTTTTGTCTTCTGGGAAGGAATCGCTCAACATTAGGCCATTTTACCTGTGGGTCTGAGCCCATTTTGTTCTTGATGGGACCATGCCTGCAGACTCTGGGTTATATGCATAGTGAAAATGCTCATCTGTTTCTAAAGTTTTTCAAACTGCCTGCACTACTTCTCACTCAAAGTGCGTTCTTTAGTCTGTACGGATTACGTACGGGACTCCAAACCAAGGCATAAAGCCTCTGAGTAACCACATAGATATTAAATGGCATCTGCACAGTCCACTCATTCTGAGAAAATGCAATGAGTAGGACATATGAATAATTTCCTCAACGTGGCACCTGGATGAGCACGAAGGGGCCACATAAAGGAGGGAAGGCAGCCGAGGTAGCATTTTTCAACACGGTCGCTCCACCAAGCTCCTCCTGTGCCTCAGCTGCTATCGTTTTCTGTGCCTCCCTGGTATCGTTTTCAGCGCGCTGATCACTGAACTGCCGCTGCCTAATATTCTAGCGCCTCACTCGCATAGCGCTTTAATTAATTACCTGCCTCTCGCAGCGCGACCTCGCTCAGGCTATTGGGTTCACTGTTGGCTTGTCTGTGCATGTATTATCCTGACTACTGCTCAATTTATCATCAGTGTTTGGGTTTGTTTCACCAGCGCTTGTGCTCTGACTGCGCTTGCTGTTAACTCGCTGCATTTTCATTGTCTGTGTTGCCCCTGCCTGCCTTCCCTCGGACCCTCCATTTTGTTGTTGTTGTTCTCCCCTGACCCGCCCCTCAGCCACACTACCGCCTCCCTGCTGCCCCTCCCACGCTCCACCCCCTCCACACTTCATTTATGCCTGATGCCCCCACGCGCTTCGGCCACGCCGAAGGTGCGCCAAAGGTAAGCCCGTCTACGCCCGTCCGCGCCTGGACCGCGCCCAGTGCCAGACCCCCTGGCCCCCGTCCCTCCCAGCCCTCCCGCATTACCTACGATGCCGCCACCCTCCTAGCCCTTGACCCCGGTCGCGCCCCCAACTGCGTCCAAGCCGCTCCTGGACACACCCATGGACCTTTCTCTTGCCACTCCTGCAAATTCTTCGGCACCGACAACATCTCCGCTACGACCACACCACAGATCCCCGACCCCAATCACCTACAATGCATCCTTCTCAACACCCGATCAGTCCACAGGCACGCCATTGACCTATGGAATCTACTAGACACCATTTCTCCGGACATCGCCTTCCTTACGGAAACATGGATGAATGCTTCCTCCGCACCAGACATCACCATTGCCATCCCTGAAGACTATAAGATCACTCGCAAAGACCGTACCAGCCACACAGGAGGAGGAATCGCTATCGTCCATAAGAAATCAATCCGCATCTCAACCAGCTCTGATGCCAACCTCGCCAACTCCGAACACCTTCACTTCCAGATCCACATCGACCCCAAAACCACACTCAGAGGCACCCTCCTCTACAGACCACCAGGACCCCGCGCAAAATTCAGTGAAGACATCACGGACTTCATCACTCCACACGCGCTCCCCTCCAAAGACTACATCCTTCTGGGAGACCTCAACTTTCACCTTGAAAAGATCAACGACCGCAACACCGCCACCCTCGTGGACAACCTCGCCAACCTCGGACTTAAACAACTGGTCACTTCCCCCACCCACATCGCAGGTCACACTCTCGACCCCATCTTCACATCCAGCAATCATGTCTCCTTCAGCCACACCACGGTCCTCCTCTGGACTGACCACAGCTGCGTTCACTTCACCTACAACAAACCAAAACCCAACATCCACCTCCAACCTACCCTGCAAAGAAACTGGAACAAAATCACCACGGACCAAATCTCCGCATCGCTCCTCCGAAACTCCCCAGCCCTCTCTTCTAACGCTAACGAAGCCGCCGCCAACCTCACCCTATGGTTATCCAACACCGCCGACACCTTAGCACCACTGAAAAAACGTCAAAGCAAACCTGGCAGCAAGAAGGCCTCATGGTTCAACGATGATCTCAAGAAGTCCAAGAAACTCTGCTGCTCCCTTGAAAAGGCCTGGAAAAAAGACCCAACCACCAGCACCAAGGACGCCTTCAAAAGCGCCACCCGCACTCACCACCAACTGATCCGAAAAGCCAAGAAAACAGCATTCAAGGATCGACTTGACAACAACGCCCACAACAGCAAGGAACTTTTCAACATCGTCAAGGAATTTTCCAATCCCTCGGCCAACTCCAACGACATCACCCCCTCTCAAGCCCTCTGCGACTCCCTAGCCTCATTTTTCCACAACAAGATTGCAGACATCCACAACAGCTTTGACAACCAACCCGGAAACCAACCCACCCTACCATTTGCTGATCATCTTCCCCCCGTGAACACCCTTAACGACTGGAACCCAATCTCCACTGAGGACACCATCCGCCTGATGAATTCCATCCACTCAGGATCCCCCACAGACCCATGTCCTCACCACATCTTCAACAAAGCAGACTCCATCATAGCACCGCACCTCCGAGACGTCATCAACTGCTCCTTCAACTCCGCCACCTTCCCGGAAGACTGGAAACACGCTGAACTCACCGCCCTTCTGAAAAAACCAACAGCGGACCCCACCGAACTCAAAAATTACCGCCCCATCTCGCTTCTTCCATTCCCGGCCAAAGTCATCGAGAAAGCTGTCAACAACCAGCTCGCCGCCTTCCTCGAAGCCAACAAATCCCTCAACCCCTCACAATCTGGCTTCCGAGCAAAACACAGCACTGAGACCGCCCTCATCGCAGCAACAGACGACATTCGAACTCTACTGGACAATGGAGACACAGTCGCCCTCATCCTCCTTGACCTCTCTGCAGCTTTCGACACAGTCTGCCACAGCACCCTTTTACAACGCCTCAATAACATCGGAATCCAAGGAAAAGCACTTGAATGGATCACCTCGTTCCTCACCGGAAGATCCCAGAGAGTCCGCCTTCCTCCATTCAAGTCCGAGGCCTCTGAAGTCATCTGCGGCGTACCACAAGGATCCTCACTCAGTCCCACCCTCTTCAACGTATACATGAGCCCCCTCGCGGCCATCGCACGCCAACACAACCTCAACATCATCTCTTACGCGGACGACACTCAACTGATCCTTTCTCTCACCAATGACCCCAGCACCGCCAAAACTAACCTACACGAAGGAATGAAAGAAGTTGCCGAATGGATGAAACAAAGCCGTCTGAAACTGAACTCAGACAAAACAGAAGTCCTCATCTTAGGTACATCCCCCTCTGCTTGGGACGACTCCTGGTGGCCGGAAGCCCTCGGAAAAGCACCCATCCCAACAGACCACGCACGGAACCTAGGCGTCATCCTGGATTCTTCACTCTCAATGAACAGACAAGTCAGCGCCGTCTCCTCTTCCTGCTTCAACATTCTTCGCATGCTCAGAAAAACATTTCGCTGGATCCCCTCCGAAACAAGGAAAACAGTCACCCACGCTCTGGTCACGAGCCGACTGGACTACGGAAACACCCTCTACGCAGGTACTACCGCAAAACTCCAAAAGAAACTCCAACGAATCCAAAACGCCTCAGCCAGGCTCATATTAGACATCCCACGCAACGAACACATCTCTGGTCACCTTAAAGACCTCCACTGGCTACCCGTCAATAAGAGGATCACTTTCCGACTGCTTACCCACGCACACAAATCACTCTACGACATCGGACCAGATTGCCTCAACTCACGACTGTCCTTCTACACCCCCTCCCGCCAACTACGTTCTTCCAGCCAAGCCCTCGCCACTGTACCTCGCATCAACAAAACCACCATGGGAGGCAGATCCTTTTCATACCTGGCTGCTAAAACATGGAACTCACTCCCCGCTTACCTTCGTCTTACCCAGAACCACCTAGCATTCAGAAAGCAACTTAAAACGTGGATATTTGACAAGTAATCCTCCTCCCCTTCCTAAGCGCCTTGAAACCCTCTGGGTATGTAGTGCGCTATACAAATTCTATGACTTGACTTGACTTGAGACAGATGGGTCATGGCTGGCAATACTTCTGGGCTATGGATGCGAGCATATCAGTGGCTGATGCAGCACAAATCTTGCCAAACCTACCGACATAGGTTGTTCCATGATATAACCAAGGTAGGTTGGGGAGTAGATATTTCAGTGTAACTACTTGCACAGCCTTGTTTCTTCGTACACCCTCAGGGTCTCTTTTACATTTCTGCTTGATCCAAAACTGTTTGCATTTTCAAAGTCATTTAATGGAGACAAGTCTTTAAATGTTGGCACTGGAAACAAATCAGTTTTCCTGACATAAATAGCAACGTTATCGGTCTTAGACAATGCTGCAATTTTAGCAGTGAAATCGCTAGGGCCTTGCCACTTGAGACATCATCATGAGGTTGCTAATGGACAGCACACTTCACTACTGCCTCCTTCTCTGGTAATTGTAAATCCTTCAAATGATTTTGGACATAATTCCCATTTTTAAAACCAATTACAGCCGAGATTAAGAAACCCATTTACATCCATAGGAGCCAACGATTGTGCATCACTTCAAACACGTTCCTTGAGTCTGTGTATAGAGTTTCAATATTTTCTTTGGCTAGGATGCACTTTCTGGTGAGAGCAATAAGCTCTGCAATTTGAGCCAATTTCACTGTTCGTAAATAAGAACTCTTCACAATTCGACCCACAGGGCATAAAGCATAACCAGCAAATAAGACATCAGCAATATTGCTGAGAGATGACCCATCAACAAAACATAAGGGGGCATATTATCAAGCCTGGGCGCTAAAATTATCGCCGCTTTATCGGCAGGAAACTGGGATAATGGGCTTGATAATATGCTCTATGGAATTCTAATCGAAGCTCATGTTAAATGTGAAGGAAATCTAACATGAGCTTCGATTGGAATTCCATAGAGCATATTATCAAGCCCATTATCGCCCCTTTATCTGCAGTTTCCTGCCGATAAAGTGGCAATAATTTTATCGCCCAGGCTTGATAATATGACCCATTAATTGTTGGAAATGGGGTCTCTGGTTGGCAGTGGTTTGCACCCTGTACAAAGAAGGAACCCTCTGCCTAGTCAGGGTAAGGGAGTCACACAGCTAAGATAACCCCTGCTCATCCTATTGGTAGCTTGGCATGAGCAGTCAGGCTTGTCTCAGAGGCAATGTGTAAAGCTTTTGTACCCACACACACAGTAACACAGTGAAAACACTACAAAAGGAGTCCACACCAGTTTTGAAAAATAGCCAATATTTATCTAAATAAAACATGACACAACGACAAAAATCCAATATACACAAATTAAGATATCACTTTCAAAAGGTTGAGCAGGTTTAGTCCATTAGAAATCAATGGATGCGTTCGTTTTAGCATAAAGTACCTTGGATGCATCAAAAAGCAAAGATGATGCAAGACGCAGAGGAGGTGGATGGCCAGAAAAGCAAAGCACAGGGGAGGTGATGCGTTGGTTCCTTACTGGCAAGGGAGGTAATGTGTCGGTTCCTTACTGCTGGGCAGACAAGATGATGCGTCAATCCTTACTGGCAGGGAAGGTGGTGCTTCGGTTTCCGGAAACACACAGCCTTGGTTCCTTACTGCAGCGCGGTGTCGATGAAGAATCGGTGTCGAGGGGTGATACATTGAAAATCCAGATGCGCTGCTAAGATACAGCAGTGGTGATGCAGGCACTGCAATGATTGCACAGCCACGAAACAGGCTCTGCGTAGATTCCTCACCGAGAAACAGGTGCTGTGTCACAGTCGGAGTAGGTGTAGGTGTCATGGATGTCAGTGACATGGTGCTCAGGACTCATGCTGCAGCGTTTCTTCTGACACACTGTGATGGTGAGCTGGGGCCTGGAGTGAAAGCTGTGGTCAAGGTTTCAAGAGGGAACCACACTTCGGTGCAGGCAGCCGCGATTCAGCGATCTTTTTCAGTAGCGCATCTAGAAAACAGGTGCTGGGAGTCGATGCATGAGTTTTCTCCATAAGATCACCAGGTTACACTTCCAAGGGACCAGGAACTGGATTTGGCACCACTTGGCATGTCAGCACTCTCAGCAAAAGAGCCCAGACACTGGCAGGTGAAGTCTTTGATGGCCCTGAGATTTCTTAACCGGAGGCAAGCACACACAAGACCTTTGAAGCAGGATGTAGAAAGCAAAGTCCTGTCCTTTCACTCCCAGGACCAAGCGCCAAGAAACCGTTTCGGTGAACGTGCGCGGTATAAAATATTTTAGCATAACATTACAGGACCAAAGCAGCAGGCCAATCCAACAAAGCAACAGGGAGAGTTGCAGTCCCTCCTACAGCATCCTGCTCTTCTTCCTGGCAGAAAGTCCTCAGTCCAGAAGTGTTCTGATGTTGTGGTGTCAAAGGTCCAATAGTTATGACCCTTTCTGCCTTTGATGTAGGAAAACTTTGTAGTGCACACGACCCTGCCTTTCTCTGACCTGGCTCCAGGGATGGAGACAGCTTTGTCTGGGGACAGGCACAGCCCTATTCAGGCGTCAGTGACAACTCCTCCCACCACTCCAGCTCAGGAAGGCCCATCAGCCTGGTGATGGGCCATCAGGATATGCAAGGCACACCTCTGCTCCCTTTATGTGACTGTCTGGAGTGAATGCACAAGGGTCCTGTTATGTTATGTGAATGCAATTTGTAAAGCGCACGTATACCCAAAAGGTGCCCTGGCGCCATCTGCTTCTGAGCCAGATAGGCCTACTTATTGAAAACTCAGGTTTGTAGCTGTTTTCTGAAAGAGATAAGAGTGGGAAGGGCTCTGATATGAGGAGGTAGGTTAGTAGTACCCACCACAAAGCTTCTGCCTCCTAAGTTTGTTCTGTAATTCTTGGAGTGGTGAGCAGATTCACCCCTAGGGAACGCAAATGTCTACCAAGTGTGTATATCTGTTAGGAGTGTTTAAAAAAACCAGGGCCTGTATTGTGTATCGCCTTATAGGCTATACACAGCGCTTTACATTTTATTCAGCTTCTGATAGGCAGCCAACGCGATTGTCTTATAGCCATGGACACAGAATTATATGCGAATCCTTGCGGCTGCATTGTGTACTATTTGAAGCTTATCGAGAATAGATTCCTGAGCATTGATTAATAGACTATTGCAATAGTCCAGTTTAAAAATGACTAAAGCAGTGACTATTGTCCTTCTTGCTCCCGCCAGAATAAATAGAATTTTTTTTTTACCATTCTAACCGCCAGATTCATCAAAGACCCATTTTGCGAGTCTGTAATAGCGATTCATAAGGAATCGCTATTACAGACTCGCAAAACGGGATTCATGTAGGAATCGCAAAATAAATTGCGATTCCTACACATTCCTTATTTGCGATTAGCAAATTGCTAATCGCAAATAAAGATGCGATTTCAAGGGTGCTAGGGGTATCCAAAGGACACCCTGTAGCACCCCTGAAAGGTAATCTACATTGGTATTGCGCGCACACATGTCCAAAGGACATGTGTGTGTGCAACATGCAACTTAGAAAAATGCTTTTAAAAGCATTTTTCTAAGTTTTCGCTATTTACCACGAAGTTTGACCTCGCAGTAAATAGCGGCCCGAAATTGCGATTTCGCAATTTAAAAATGGATAATGAATTGCATTTAAGGAATCTCAAATAGAGATTCCTTAAATGTAATTCCTCGCAAATTAGCGAATTCGCTATTACCGATTTTTGCATTTGGGATGATGAATCCCAAATGCAAAAATTGCGCTCGCAAAGGGCCAGATTCTCAGAATCTGGCCCTTTGCGAGCGCAATTAAGCTTCATGAATCTGGCCGTATGTATGTAAAAGGAGGAAGAGACCAGAAAGTTGACTTGGGGCTTATAGTTCAGGTTGTTATCTAAAATGACACCCAGATGTTTTGCCTTAGCCACTGGGATGGGCAGAGTTCCCAGTTCTTAAGGCCACCAACTAGAGGACCAGACAGGGAGTACATTTCCAAACACAATCACCTCAGTCTTGGTAAAGTTCAGTTTGAGGCAGCTTCAAGACCTCCATGAGCTAATTGCTAGTATGCCATTATGGAAGGTGGTCGATATCTCTGTCCCGTTTTTTTTATAGACAGACATAACTATTTGGGTATCATCCGCATAGGAGGTAAGTGCCAGGCCAAAGGATTTAACTAAAAGTGAAAGTTCTGTGATATAGATATTAAACAGTGTGGGGCTAATAGATGAGCCCTGTGGCACCCCACAGGGAAGAGAGAAGGTGGCTGATTCAAAATTGCCCAGGCTTACTGTTTGTATGCGCTCAGACAGAAAGGATATCAGCAAAGATTTAGCCCTATCCTGATGCCTAGAGTGGTGATTCGGTTTATCAACAGTCGCTCGTCAACCGAATCAAAGGCCGCAGATAAATCCAGAAGATTGAGAGCTGCCGCCCCACCTCTGTCTAGGGTGACCCTTATCTCTTCATTGGCTTTATTCAGCGCTGTCTCACTGCTATGCCAGATCTGAAATCGAGTTGCCCGTCATCCAGCAACTGGTTATCTTGAATGTATTGTGTAAGCGGGACATTCATTACTTTTTCAACCAGTTTAGCAGACAGAGGAAGGCCCAAGAAGGGTCGGTAGTTGTTGGGATCAGTTGCATCTAAGTTGGATTTCTTCAACACTGGATGAATTGAGGCCTTCTTCCATGTTTACACCGATTATGTATGGGATAAGACGGTGGGCAAGGGTCAAACAGTGAGCCTGATTTAGCTTTGCTCACCATGGCAGCTATATGTTCCGAGGAGAACGGAGAGAATTCTGTGAGAGCGAAAGTCTCGGACTGTTCCTTGCCTGAGTCAGGTAGAGTCTCGGTGAAGGAAAAAGCCTCAAAATGAAAATTAATTTGATTTACTTAGGCCTTTAAGCCCTTGGCTAGAGAGTCACAGAAAGCTTGAGTCGCAATGTTGGAGTGATGTTCTGGTGGTGCCACAAGTTTGGACACCACCTGAAACAGTTATTTAGTGGAATCCTGAGCGGATCCAATTTCCTATGTAACATAGGGGGCATATTATCAAGACACAGCATTAAAATTATTGCCACTTTAGCGGCAGGAAACTGCTGCTAAAGCGGCGATAATGGGCTTGATAATATGCCCTAGAGAATTCCCATAGAAGCCCAGGTTCTGGTGTGAACCTGGCGCTAAAGCGGCGATAATGGGTTTGATAATATGCCTTTGTGAATTCCCAGAGAAGCCCAGGTTCTGGTGTTAACCTGGGCTTTTATGGTAATTCACAAGGGCATATTATCAATCCCATTATCGCCCCTTTAGCGGCAGTTTCCTGCCGATAAAAGCTGCGATAATGTATCGCCCTTTCTTGATAATATGGCCCTCGGCTTCTAAGGGAATTCTCAAGGGCATATTATCAAGCCCATTATCGCCACTTTAGCGGCAGTTTCACGCCGCTAAAGCGGCGATAATTTTAACTCCGTACTTGATAATATGCCCCAAAGTTTCTTTTTTCCTTTATAAGGAGGCGTGTATAGTCGGCCAACGCCAGCTTGTAACGCAGATTCTCTTGGGGATCATAATGCAGTAGTCAGCGTCTTTCCTGTCTCCTACATTGCTGTTTTTCAAGCCTAAGAGTTTTGGAAAACCATAGGGCAGATGGATTTGTCTGTTTTTGGATACCTTCTTGTATGGGACCAATTTTAAAAAAAATGACTTGAAGCCAATCTGTGTAGCTCTGAAAGGCCTGATCTGCGTCTGTAGAAAACTCCGGTTGTGTATTAGATATCTTTTGTGTGAGGAGAGAGCTGTCTATGTTGTTCCAGGATCTAAACTGCTTAGAAGGCCAGGGTCTGGTGTATGGCGGTCATACAAGCATGATTAAATCAAATAATATGGCGTGGTGGTAAGACCAACCTAGATGAAGCACCTCCTTTATGACGATATCCTCATTATTGGTAAAGAAGCCATCTAAGATGTGACCGGCTAAGTGAGTGGGTGAATTGATCTTTTATAAGAGCCCTAAGTGTCTTTCGATTATTCTCTCAAATGACCATCATCTTAGGGATGACAAACCTCATCCTCTAATTTGGTCTGACCATCACTCTGTCCTGTTTTCCCTTTCCTTTCCTTCTACACATAAAACTGCTTTGGGTGGTATCAACAAGGTATATAAAAGAAATTGGTAAAGTATAAGTAAAGAATCCTTTTTATCAGCTCTTATCAATCAAAACTGCACTTACTATAAAGACTAATTAATATGGCAGCTATAGAGTATTTGTCATGGCTTACGGCAGCTATTCACTCTCTTGCTCTCCTCAAAAAATCTTATATAGGTAGGAAGAAGCCCACCTCTCCTTGGTTCTCAGAGAATCTGAGAACACTTAGACAGGCCTGCCGCCGACTAAGACACACTTGGCGTAAACACTATGACCCACTCGAAAGTTGCCAGCTATAACACTAGTCTGGTAGAATATAAAGCAGCCATTAGGACAGAGAAATCAGAAGATTGCATCAGTTTACTCTTCTGGGGATCTCTCTAAACTGATTAATCTCCTATCTACTCCCTCTAGTGCATATTCCAAGGATTTATCGCAGAGTTATCTGTACTTTATCGCAGCCAAAGTGGCAATAAATGTATCGCCCCATTCAAAAGTTGGTGCTAACAGCCGATATCACAAGTTTACCTGCTATAGCAGCCGTAAAAAAAAACATCGCCACAGATGACCCCGGCAACTATCGCTAATGAGATGCAGAGTAGGCGTTCCCGTGCAAAAAGCTGCGACAACACCACTCTGCAACATTCTCAACGTCAAGCCAGTACAGCGATAAGATCACAAAACAGGCGATAAGGCATGTTAGCATCAGGAATTTAACACCTGCTCTGACCTGGTGTAAAGTCCCTCCCCCCGGGGCCCTACCCCTGTCACCCCCGCCGCCCTGAGAAAGATATGTTACATCAACGCCACAAAATCATGCACAAAACAATTCACATGAAGTTGCACAAATACAACAATCAACATACATGTGTGTTCAGAATAAGGAGAATCACTAGTTCATATTTGAATCACCAAGCAAAACATTTTATTCAGAATACTCAAAACAACTATTATGAAGAGTCATTGCGGGTCTTTTTCGGAGGATCTGTAGGTCACAGCCTGCAAGACAAAATACTAGATAAGAATGCATGTCCTGCGCTCATCAAAGAACAGAGAGAGTGAGTGAAAGAGAGAGATAGATAGAGAAAGAGAGAGAGAGAGAGAGAGAGAAAGAGAAAGAGAGGGAGAGAGATAAAAAGAAAGAGAGAAAGAGGGAGAGAAAAAGGGGAAGAGCGGGAGAGGGAGAGAGAAAGAGAGGAGAGAGATAAAGAGAGAGAAAGAGGGAAAGAGAGAGAGAAAGAGGGAAAGAGGGGGAGAGAGAGAGAGAAAGAGGGGGAGAGAGAAAGAGGAAAGAGAGGGAGCGAGAGAGAGAGAAAGAGGGAGAGAGAGAGAAAGAGAGGGAAAGAGAGAGAGAGAGAAAGAGGGAAAGAGAGGGAGGGAGGGAGAGAGAGAGAAAGAGGGAGAGAGAGTGTGGCGACACTGCAGACCCAGGCATCACTGCTCACCTGCTGCCACCGGTGTGTCTTCAACCATGTGCCGGTATACACTGCAGTCCACCAGGTCCCTTATTTGAAACAGAGTCCAGATTTATGAGTGGCACAGTCCATACAATTGCACACGCCATCATTGCTTGCCCACCCCTACGCACACAGGCTGCTGCACCCCAGCCCCTCCCGCCGCACAGCGGTGACTGCCTGCCCCTGCGGACTCAGGCCTCACTGCTCACCTTCCGCCACCGGAGTGTCTCCAAGAGGGCCCACCAAGTGCCGGTGCAAGCCCCAAGCCCGGAACCCGCGAACATGGCACCCTCCACATCATGCAGCCCCTCTCCGCAGGCCACCGGGTCACACACTTGATTCTGGGTCTTGATTTCACTATGGCAGAGATCACATCACTGCACACAACATCATCAGAGGCTGCACACCCGCTCAGCCCTTTTATTTAGGTGCCACAGCCCTGCCCGCTGGCTCAGGCCTACACTGCGGTCCAACAGGGCTCACATAAATCCTTAACAGTCCGGACCACCAGGATGGGGCATCATCGTAGGCTGCACACCCACTCAGCACTTAAGGTGCCCGTACCTCAGTCACCGTCCCGTGGCGGTGTTCTTGTGCCGGCCGCAGTGTATTCGGTGCCACCAAGTCTGTGCTCTGAAAGTCATGGACCCTTTATCATTGAGTCCCGTGGTGCGGACGCCACCATGTCACCTCCGGCACTGGGGAATGTGAAGTGACAGGGCCCTAGGCCCTCATGCATAAATAATAACCACACGGATACACCCAGATAGAGAGTGGAAATAGCATCCAGCACGTGCACCCAGCCCTTTTCATTGTGACATGTCTTGTGAGGCGTGTGCTGGATGGGTGTGGTGCGGGTGTAGACCAGCCGTGAAGGAGTGGCTGTGGCATGCTGCCAACTAGACCTGTGATTGGCAGATCACCACAGGAAAGATCTGGGACATGTAGCGTTGTCCCCCCCCCACCCCCCCTGTGAGCGTAAGCGGAGTGGGCTGGCTTGGCGTATGCCAGTCCAGCCTAAGGGTGTGAACAATGACCCCGGGGCTCTGGGTGTGGTTCCGTCCTGGGCTGGACAAGGAAGTAACTAATGCGTGTATCCCTGTTGTAGTGCCTGCGCCACCAGGACCGCAATCGGCAATGTGTCACCCTGTGACTCAAGTCACGCAACATGAGCAACATGAATCCACTGACCCTACATTCATCCATACTTCTACACTTGAAAGATCAGGGACATGACACAACTGTGTGAATATGAATGTTTAATGCACATTCAGTGGAGTGTTTTTTTTTTTTCCTTTTTTTTTTTTTTGGTCCTCATACGCCAATAAAGATATTTTCAGTATTGATTATACCGAGAATCTTTATGGGAACTCTTTCCGCGGACACCCAGTATAAATCTCACGGTGCCACCATGTGGACAGTCAGCTCAGTCTCCAAATTTACCAGACCCTTAGACTGATCTTCGGGTGGATCATTCCGCAAAAAGGGCTACTCATTGGACAAAGTTGTTATAGACCATCGAGCCAAATAATACAGGGAGTCCAAAATGCCATACTATCCAAACTAAGAGTATGCCTAATTGCCCTAATCCAATCTACATATGTCGGAACAATGGTGCTCACCCACAGTTTACATATTTCCCTACGTGCTAAGACAATTAAATAAAAAAATAACTTATTACTATCTTGAGGTACATTCTCATAATTAGAAGGGATTCCAAAAAAAACTTGTTGCGTACTAACCTGTATTTCATACCCAAAGAGGGCTTTCAAACCAAAATTCTCTAAGTGCGGGACAGGTCATGAACATATGCAGGTCATCTGCTTTTTCCAGATTGCACTTTGGACAACAGGGAGTAGGCCCCTTCGAAAATTTGGCGAGCCTAGCTGGAGACCAATATACTCTATGGAGAGAAAACAAGTGATTCCGCTTTAAATTGGCAGGTGAGACCGTAAGATGTAGTAAGTCAAAGGATACTTGCCATAAGTTCTGCAAGTCGGCGTCCAGTACTTGATCCCTCCATAGCTGATCTGGAAGGGCGAACTCTCCATCTTCTTCCTCGAGTATTGTCCAATAAAGGACTGATGTTTTAAGTGTTCTAGGTTTCTTCATTAAAAGCTCATCCAAAACAGTCTTAACACCTTTATCCCCTGTAACAGCCTGGGTCCAGCTTTTAATTTGTAAATACTTGAATTTAGATACATTCTTATCTGTAAAAACAGAAATGTCTTCCCAACTCAGAAGGTTCCCTTCAGGCAGTAACTGGCCCCATGTTCTAATATTTGCGCTCTGCAAAGCTATAGATAGTAAATCTTTAGTCCATTCAGGAGAGCCAGGAGAGTCCCATATTGGGGCGAAAGCAGAGTAATATGGGATGTTCAGCGCTCTTCTAACTCTGGCCCACAAATATGCCATATCTCTAAGGACCTTTAATCGCACTTTTTTAAAGTAACGCATGTCTCCAAACTTAAACAAAAATGCATTAGATCCTCCCTGGATCTCAGAGAACATATTTTGAAACATAAAGTCTGTTTCTGTCTCCCCTAGGGTGTCAAATAGCCTTACTCCTGCCTTCAATAATAAGGTCCAGGCATATACTCTCAAATCCGGTGCGCATAGTCCACCCTTGCTTTTCTTTCTGCAGAGCTTTTTCCATGAGATCCTTATGCCTTTAGAGGCCCAAATAAAGGAGTTCCATTTAGCTTGAATCTTAGTTAGTCTGGCTTCTTTAAAGGTAAGTGGATTTTTTTCTGCAAGTTGATTTATGTCCTGCGTAATTTGAATTCCCAGATATCTAATTTGGTGTTTCAAAATTGGAATGGAGTTAACATGGGTTATATTACAGCACATACATTCTGATTTAGATTGGTTAATCAGATATCCAGAAACTTGGCCAAACTTCTCTGCTGCTTTATATATGAGAGGAATTGATTTGATAGGGTCAATAGTGTACAGCATCAGATCGTCCGCATATAAAGCGACTTTTTTTACCCAGTTGTTATATTTAAAGGGTAGACTGTCTTGATCTTGTCTAAACTTTTCTGCAAATGATTCCATATATAGATCAAAAAGCAAGGGGGAAAGCGGACACCCTTGTCTTGTCCCTCTTTGAATTTTTATAGGAAAGGATAAACTTCCATTTATTAGTAATCTAGCTATCGGAGCTTGGTAAAATGCTGCTATTGCCCCACAGAAGTTTCTGCCTAAATTAACTTTTTCTAATACTTTAGCCAAGAATTCCCAGTTAACGCGATCAAAAGCCTTTGCGGCATCTAATGTGATAACCGCTAGTGGGACTTTATATTGAGAAGCAACATCTATTGCACCCACCAAAGCTTGTGTAAGATCTTGTAGAGAGCGGCCTCTGACAAAGCCCTTTTGGTCTAGGTGTAATAATTGTCCTGCTACCCCGTTTAGTCTCTCTGCTAATATTTTTGCCATGAGTTTATAATCCGTATTAAGGAGGGAGATAGGCCTGTATGAATCACACTGGGATGGTCTCTTCATTGGTTTTAAAATAAGGACCACTATGGCATCATTCCAAGAAACAGGAATTTTGCCTCCTTCCTCATATATAGAGGTAAAAAGCAAATTCAAAACTGGTATTATTACAGGTGCTAGCACTTTATAGATCTCGGAGGGTAGCCCATCAGGGCCTGGGGCCTTACTTCTCTTGGCAGAGTCTATTGCCGAAGCTATTTCAGTGGAGCTAATTTCTCTGTTAAGATTGTTGGAAGCCTGATCATCTAAAGCTTTAACCTGGTATTGGTCTAGCCATGACTGTATTAATTGCTGTTGTGGCAGGAAATCTTCTCTATATACTTCATCAAAATGATGGTAGAAAGCCTGATCAATATCTGTTCTTTTATCTGAGATCACATCCATATTTGTTATCCGTACTTACTTAATAGAGTTCTTCTTGATATCCTTTTTAGTTTTCCAGGCTAAAAGTTTTCCGCTGGCCTCACCATATTCAAAATGTGCTAATGAGCTAGCCTGCCAACGTTTCCTCAGCCTTCCAGCTAATAATTGCTCCAACTGTAATTTACACGTTAACAGATCTTTCTTATTATTCACTTGATCTGTCAGGCTGGGATCTAGTACAACCTGTTCAAAGACTTTAATCCTTGCTTCAATCTGTGAAATTTGCGCCTTGTATGCTGAATATTTTGCAATCTGAAATGCTAATAGGGACCTTCTCAAAAAGGCTTTATATGCGTCCCAGACAACCGAGAGTGTAGCTGTACCTAAATTAAAAGTAAAAAACTTGTTTGATTCCTTAAGCAATTTATCTATTACTTCTTCTTCCAACAGAATGCTTCTGTCTATTGTCCATCTCTTAACCAACTGTGGACCTGACAATTTTAGGGTTAGAGTAACCGCTGAGTGATCCGAAATGTGGGCACCAAGATGTTTTATCTCCTCCACTTGCTGGCCTAGGTGTTCTGCGATCAAGAAAAAGTCTAACCTAGATTTATGCCGTAATTTCTTATTATGAAATGTGAATTCTCTTTTTGTGCCATTTTATTGTCGCCAGAAATCTTTCCATCCAAACTGGATAATCGCATTAGATAGCGCAGCTCTAGTTTTAGGATTATGTGAGAACCTTACAGTGGTGGATTTATCTAGCTGTGTAGTACTAAGTTAAAATCTCCTGCAAGAATCACCGGATCCTCATAATCCAAAAGTTCAACAAAGAGGTCTTTAAGAGGAAGGGTATCATCCAAATTAGGACCGTAGTATCCCACGATCGTAAATTTGTACGCATGTTGCTTTATTTTTGCTATAACCCACCTTCCCTTTTTATCAGACTTGGATTGTAGCAAAGTTATCTCTGAATTAGATTTGATCAATATAGCCACCCCTTTAGTAGCAGTTTGTTGCGAGGTGGTTATCGCCTGCTGGATCCATTTTTTTTCCTTAAAGATATCTCTTAATTCTTGTTCGGTGGAGTGGGTCTCTTGTAAAATAAAAATGTTTTCAGGTGCATCCTTTAAATACTGAAGAGTTCTCTCTCTTCTATGCTTGACCCATAACCCATTAACATTCCACGAAAGAATCTTAATGTATGATGAGTGAGCTACCCTATCTTGCGTTATTTCTCCTAACAAAGGTATAAACAATGAAACTTTGAATATGGCGATTTGGACATTTTTTTGTTTTTTTTCCCAGATGCTCCCGACCCAGTGCCCTCACCTCCCTCCCCCCCCATCCTAACCCTCCCGTGCTCCCCTGGAGAACCCCCCTCCTTTTTCCTGGCCTGCTTGGGCCATTGAGACTCTTCCTCCCAGGTGTCTACTCAATATACGTTGAGAGCAATGAAAATATATAGCTGAATTCTAATGATAATTGATGCATAAGCTAAAATTTTCAGTACCTTCAATGTTTGTTGTTTTGCTCTCTTAGATTGTCGTCTGTAAGAAATTGCAGGTATTCTTCTGCCTCATCCAACCTTTTTAGGACTTTCATTTTATTTTTATACATCACTTTCAGTGATGCCGGAAATTTGAGCTGGGCGGTAGCGCCAAGTTGTTTGAAGGGTTCTAGCAGTTTACCAAGCTCCCACTGTCTAGACGCTGTATTGGAAGACACATCTGATCTGATCTGATAAGAAAACCCGTCTATCAAGAGTTCGCTGGTTCTTAACGCCCTGTTAAGGATCTCTTCTTTTAGGGTGTAAGTCAAAAAATGTACTAGGATCTTCCTAGGCCTGCTTTTATTTGGATTCTGCCTGAATGGGTCTCTGTGAACTCGTTGAATATCTTTTCTTATTTCTTCTTCGGATATCTCAAGTTCAATAGTTTGTTTAATCAATCTGGCCTCAAAAGCTTTGATATTTCTCCCTTCTGCCCCTTCTGGAACTTTTAACAGGCGCAAATTATTTCGCCTTTGTGCGTTTTCTAAGGACTCCATTTTTTCTTGGAGTCCTTGCTCCTTCAATCTGAGATCCTCAAGCTTTTTACTATGCTGAGTAGCAGCCTTTTTTAGTTCTGTTACTGAGGATTCTAGATCAGTAGTTCTAGCAGCTAATGCATCGAATTTCTCCTTTATCTCCTGCTGGTTAATTAATGTTGCTTCAAAACCACTTTTAACCTCATGACTCAGGGCTTTTAGCATTACTATCACCGACTGATCCATATCTGATATATTTGTAGGAGCTGCAGATAGACTGTCCTCACTGTTAGCATTCATTATATGCGTTAATACTTCTTCTCCTAATTCAGATTCCTTATCCTCAGAACTGTGTATAATATTTTGTTTCGGAGTTTCTGCAAGGTCAGAGGCTTCCTCGAGCTCCAAGTCCATCTCTAACCCCTCCAAAAGTTGGTATTTATTAGTAGTTTGCACACCCCTTATAGCTACCCCACCTAAGGCCTCTTCCGACAATTTAAGTTCCAGCACTGAAGGCACGGTTTTAAAATATGCCTTCAAGGAAGGAGGTGGTTTAGTCTTTTCAGCTATTCTCTGAGCTTTAGCAACTTTTTTTCCGGCTTTCTTTAGAGATTTTTTTTTTTTGAAAACCTTTATTTATCTCAGACATAGTACACAGCGTCAGCCTACAACCATTGCTGGCCGGCCGCTATGACAATATACAATCTTCCGGAGCGCCTTGCTTGTAACAGTTGGCAGAAAATTGGGCAGCACTGCAATAAACTGACAAGGGAACACCGGAGGAGGATACAGAGGGTTTCGTTTTATAATTTTGACGAATCGTCCTAGAGTCAGACAGGGTAGCGGAGTGGGCGAACTACTTAGAAGGATAACCACAAGTGAACATCGTTATAGTAATACAGAAGTGGATCATTACGAACAGGATAGCTAAGCATAAAGATACATGTCGCCCCAGTTAGCGCCCGCCCAATCAATATAACATGTCAGAGATTGCAACCTAGCTTAACACGATAGGAGAGGATATGGGAGGGATAACTACAAGTTAGCAACAAAAGGATCCGACTGCACATGGAGAGAGGCATTCATTACATGGGGAACTGCGTAATAGGATATGCGCCCTCAATTGGTAGCAGAAGAGGGAAGGAAAAGCAGGATATGCAATCATACAGTAACTATGGATAAAAATCAGTATCCTGGTCTTACAGTCAAAAAACATATGGTAAGGACATAGGCACAAAGCGCAAGGAACTTCTCAGAAAAATAAAAAAAACCCTAAACCCCCACCTCCCGTCTGACCCAAGATATGAAGAAAAGAAAAGGAAGAGAACAAGAGAGAAAACAAGAAGAAAGGCCATAGAAAGAAAAAGAGAGAAAGCAAGCCCCAACCCCCCCACCCTGCACGTCGAAGAGGCTACGCCCCCCCCCCCCAAGAACGTGCCTGTCGCCCCGAGAACCCACAGAAGGGAAAGAGTTAGGGAGGAAGAACAGAGAAACCTGATCTATACCTCCCGGTAAGAGCGGAGGAGGACATATCAAAGAAATATAAAGCAATCAATACGCGCAACCACGATCAGCCATCCCCGAGCCCCAAGACTAATACCAAACCAGCACTCGAATTCCCGGTTCATGTAGTACAATGTCAGCAATAAGAGTTTCAGCAGGCCAGGGAAAAAGAAGCAGCCTCAACCCAGCCCTTTACGGTCCAATGTGTAGACAGAGTCCAGCTGCACGATAGCCATCCCGGACGGAGCAGGCAGACCAAACGGCCGCGGCAAGATGGAGCGATGACCGCCATGGAGTGTCCAACACAGAGCCCAGCATAAAAGAAGTGTAGCAAAAGGAATACCACGTAGCGTTAGGCCGCCAAAGAAAGTCAAGCCGAGCAATAGCGCCTGTTCCAGGGGAAGATGACAAGATCCATCAGTGGACAACAGTGAGGTAGCCGGACGCGGCTTTTGTAGGAGAGTCCCTCGCAGCCGCGTGAGACCTTGAACAGCCGACGTCTTCCGAGTTAGCGTACGCATTGACTCGGTGGGGGTCAAATCCTGCGCCAGCGGCGCACTCGTGGGCAACTGGATAGGCAATCCGCGGTAACAGGGCATAGGATGTGGCGCGGCGCCCAGCACTCGCGGACAAGTTTGGTCGGACCGTTGCAGACTGGGGGAAATGGCGGCCAGCCGGTCCTCCAGGTCTTTGGCAGCAGCACAGTGGGCAGCACGCAGATCACTCAGGGCTACGAGGATGTCAACAATCCGCAGGGGCGTCTCAGAAATTAAAGGTGCAGCGATTCCCTGTACGTCGGGTAAATCCTCCGTAGTCGGTGTTAGAGAATAAATGCCACCATCCCAGGGAGCGAATCGATCTTGAAGTTGCCGCTGCACACATCGCTTACAGGCGGGCGCCATGTCCAGAAGCCGGACGCCACCGTCTCTTGCAATCAGCCGAGCACTCCGCCGGCGCTCGCAGCAACATAACCAGACAGGGGGCACTAGGGCAGTCCAGTCCATTCCTGCAACTCCCACGATAGCAGGCGATGAAAACAATAAGCGGGGTCCAGCGGCACCGTGAGGCAATCTCTCGCCAGTAGCGAATGGCGGCTTTCTAAGATGGCGTTCACCACGGAGGAAGATAGAATGTATCAAGGAAGGCCGGGATGACGATACAATGTGGCATTCTCATGCTTGAAAGCAGCCTGAGGGACAACGCAGCAAGTTGGGCTGCCGCGGCCGGGAATCATAGGCAGCAGTCGTTCCTCAGCGGCCGGCGCCGCCTAGCTCGAGATGGCCGCCGCTGCCGTTTTCGGGGCCGGCCACAAGCGCAGAACAAAGACCTAGGCTCTGCCGCGAGGCATCAGGGAAGGGCGAGGGCGCCCCGTCACCGTCACTGCACGGATTCCGAAGATTGGCACACCCTCGGAACCGGATTCGTCTCCCGACTCCGAAATCACCGATGAAAGGCAGGATATCTGGGAGGATAAGGCAGGAGACGGGAGAACAGCGAGGCGGTCCGCGGAGCCGAGGAATCAGGCGGCCATCGTGGTTGCTAGCTAGGCTCCTCCTCATTCTTTAGAGATTTTATCTAGGATTTGGATTTAGCTGAGGAGGGGGTGTCTAGAGGGACATTTAAAATAGGTTGCTTCCCCCCCCTTGCTTCTGAGGATATATCCTGAAGCCTGGGAGCCTTGAATCTCTGTTTCTGACATATGCAAATCAGGGACTGATGAAACTGTTTCCGTGAAAGTCTCACTTAGCCCGTTGCATTGTGGACTTGGTAGTTTTAATTTTATAGTTTCAATGCTTCCCCCTGGGCAGCAAAAGCTATATCTATATCCAGCTCTTCTCCCCTTCTTGAGCTCGTATGCTGCTTTAAACCATCGTATTAACCCCTGTTTTGAGGCATCATATGATCCTACCTTCAAGGTGCAGGTAGCAGTACGCGAAAGAAGAGGAGTCACGGCCCCCTGCCCACGGATCCTCTCCAGACTGCTTTGTTTGTAAAGCTCCAACACGGAGAAAACACCAAATATCACCAAATCTGCTCTCCTTCCTCGAACTAGAAATGGCTCTGTCATACAATCCACCCCGCTGCCACCGCCGCTCATTCAGCGCTCCATAACCGATGCAAGCACCCTGTGCCTCGGGCTGCAGCCCCGCCCGCTTTCCGCCGCTTTCCGTCAGCCTGAGTATGTTTGTTTAATTAGATTTGGCGGCGGCTGCTGTATTGCCGTATCAATTGCCGCTTGCACCGAAGAGACCGGCAAAAGAAAGCGTGTCTTGTCCCCTAAGAAAAGAAAAGCTTAGACCACCGTTTTTGCCGTTCGCTGCTCTGCTCCGCTCATACTCTGCACAGCACAGACACCCGGGGCTCCAGAGTCGCCCGACTAGCCACGCCCGCTAGCCGCCATGTTCTCCTCCATTGACATTCAGTGGAGTGTTGTAGCTGGAGCAGTACAGGGCCATGCAAACCCCACTCTACATTGTTGGCCCGTTGAGGGTGAGCCAGAGTCCTTCAGGGAATGACAAGTGCAAAGGAAGGGGAAGAGCTCTGTGGTAAATATTTAATTACCGTCTTAATTTCTATGCAGGTAAGTACTAAAAATAGAATAACTCAATCGGAAAGAAAGACGCAGAGTCCGTGGTGTTAGAGTTCTTAGGGGTTTTATTCCTTAAAAAGGAATGGTTCATGAACCGGATATCATGTTCCTGACACCACTGGGGTTCAGGAAGGGATAGAGCATACTTTATTGACAAGACATAACTTTTATACTTAAAGCATATACTGAAAACCAATACAGTAGGCGTAACAGCTGAGAGAAACAAGATAAAAGCATACACGTGTTAGCAATACGTAATCAGAAGGCGTGAACTAGGCGTGAACATAGAGGTGTGTGCTAGAAACGTCACATGAAAGTGTCACAAGTGGGTGGGTACATAGCAGAATCTTGCAATGTCAGCAGAAATCTGAGGTCTGGATGCGCGCGCAGCTGCATGACGTGTGATTGACGTGGAGCTGGAGGGTGCAGGGGACTTGACATTTACACTAGCGGAAAGAGACAGAAGTCTGGCATGTCAGATCAACTCGTACCTATATCATATCTGATATCTGATGTTTGGGAACCATATTATCTAGAGGGAAAGGTCTCTTGGGCAGAGGCTATTCTATATTGACTGTGAGTGCGTGTATAAGCGTCTACGTGTCTGCATGAGATGCGAGGGGGCATGGGCCTACCATGGTAACGGGAGCTATGAATTACTTGCACGGAGACAGTGAGGCCGGGCCCTTTGCTCTGCAGCTGGAAGGATGTTTACTTGAACTAGTAGGCAGGAATGTATGTTTGAGGAGCGGAGCAGATAATTCGAAGGTTGAATACAGTCTTGGCAGGCAACAGGCTGAGCTAAGCGCCGTGAGCCGCACAGGGAGTAAGGCAGAGGTCACAGATACAGAGGCAGGCCCAGGCTGAGGCGTTCAGAGTCAGAAGGCAGGAAAAGGCTCGATGGCAGAATTCAGGGGCCTACTTCGCCTGGGCTGGAAAACGTGTAAAGTACACTACATAAAGACGTTGGCACGGCATACTTATAAACGGAACATCCGACCCATTCAGGGTGGATCTGAAAGAGGACATGTTAACGTTGGACGCAAATGTATTTGCGTCTTCATAGCTGGCACAGGAGGGAAGTTACATGCACTTTAAGCTTGTACATGGAGACGGTGGGGTACACGTTAGGAAACATTTCTTGACCATAAAATTTATATTTCCTCAGCTCAATTCGCAGTCTGATTGCTGTGTCACTGGTGACCAAACAGAATATGGTAGTCCATGTCTAGGTCCAAGGTGAGTGTCACAGAATGTATCGGGGGACAGTAGAAGGTGATGATGCAGAGGGCAGAACCAAGCAGAAACAGGCCATATGACGGAGATGAATGCTACTGCGTCCTTCTGACCACGAAGGCAGATATTTCCGCATCTTCGTCCTCTGCTGTTTCATGTGCCTTCCATGTGGGGGGTGGTGTTCTGTCTCCAGCACTGTATGGCAGTGACACCTCTGGGGCCGGCGGTGGAATGTCTGCCGCACTGTGTGGCACTGACACTTCAGTGGGCGGAGATGTGGATGGAGTGGTAGCAGCAGCATGCATTAGCGCCAGGCCTTGTAGCAGCAATGTCATTAGGAGGGTCTTGAGGGTGTTGAGGAACCCAGCTACCTCTCGCTGGTGTGCAGCCGTGGCAGCCCCTCTTTCCGCCTCCGTCCGCTCCATGTTCACCATGATCCTCCGCATATGTCCCAACTCCCGGGTGACATCGCTGGAGCCACTCTGACTAGACAGTCGTTCTTGCCTCCGAGTTAGGACTCCAGCGATGTCAGCCATGGTTCGTTGGAGAGCATTGAGTGGACTGTGGGTGTCTGTTAGGGACTGTGAGTGGTCCCTGATGGGAGTTAGACACCCACGGATGGCGTCGAGTATGGCTGCCATGCGGTCGAACCCCACCTGCACCTGTTCAGCCAGCTTCCCCTGGCACCCCAACACACGGTGTCTGAAACCCATGTGTTCTTCGTGGGGGTCCTGGGTGCCAGCTGTGGTAATGGGTGCTGCCTGTTGTGTGGTCTGTGCAGGGGGTGGGGCCTCCTAGTAGCAGCTAGGCTGCCCTGCTCTTGGAGGTGGGGTGCTGAGGCTCTCCACGAGCTGTTGGAGGGCGTCGGAGTCGAAGGTGTGGTGGTCCTCTTCATCATCAGAGAAGAGAGGTTTGGCTGCTCTGCAGGAAGTGTTGGATTTTCTTTTGCAATGTGATGCTTTTCAACGTTGTGTTCACATGTATGTTGACGCATTTGACAAGTTTACATACAGACTGCATGACAATGTACATTGTGACTGTTTGGGAGGAGCTGCCTATCTGATGCGGGATGGTGGGCATTTCGACAACATCACGGATGTGTGCTTGTACTTGTACATTCTCAACTCACATTTCCCTGCAATGCCAAATGTGATTGGCCAGTTTCTAAAGACAAGCGGCACCAGTTGTGTCCTCTGTTGTGTTGCGGACGTGTTGCGGTTTGTACCACATCGTTGTCAATGTTGATGTGCTCTGCATGTTACGTGTGTGTGCCGCATTTTCTTTTTTTTAACACACTTTATTGGTGACCGCATTGTAGCATGTACATTAGGAAAATATTCTTTTATGTACAGTCTTTTTTCCCGTTTTTCATCGATCACCGTACAAGAATCATGTAACAGTGACCCATTTGTTGTCATACATGGTAGAACAGACTGATCAAGGTCAATTTCAGTGCTGGAAATGTTAGCAAACAAGCAATGGTCATGTTGCTTCCCCAGCGAATCTTCAAAAGTAGTGCATATTTATATAAACTACTGGTAACATGAACAAACCCCGTCTTCCACCTACCCCAACCTCCCTCCAACGCTCTCCTGGTCAGTCATATCCTGGCAGCACCTATGGTTGCCGGGGGTCATCCTACGGTTCTCCTCCTGAAGGAAGCGATAAATCGGCATTTCAATGGAACAGAGCCTGATACCTGTAGGAATCTAAGCACCCTTATAGCCTAAGGGGTCTCACTATCTTGCGCAGGAGACAATTCCAGTGCTTTCTGACGGTAAGCTCTTGGAGTGGCTGCCATTACCGCATATAGGCGTCTGGTGTTCAGAGAGGTACTGCGGTTAGGGAGGAAGCCGCACTGATCGCTGTGGATAAGAGCATTAAGGTGCGGTTGTATACGGTTGGCAAGGGCCTTACTTAGAATCCTGTATTCAGTGGCGAGCATAGAGAGGGGTTTGTAATTAGACATCTCCAAACCGTCACGCCCTGGTTTGGGTATGGACATGACAAGTGCCTGCATGGTTCAATCTGGCAGATGGCCAGTTTCAAAAGCGGATTTCTTGTTGAGTAATAAGGCCATCAATATCTTTCTGAACGTCCTCCGGTAAAACCGGGAAGGGAAGGTCTCTGAAGATGTCGGTAATCAAGGATCCTTCCACAGGGGCGGGGGAGGCGTAAAGCGTCTCTAAGTGTTCATGGAAGGCAGCATTTATTTCGCCTTGCGTGTGCACTACCTGTCCTGCCAGGGTGCGGATACTGGAAATGCATGGTGAGTCAGGTCTGTCCTGTAGTATGCGGGCAAGTAGTGTGCCCGCTCTGTCCGCTTCAGTGAGTTTCCGTTGGAGGTACACCCTGTAGTCTATCGTCTGCAACGTCTCTATCGTCTCCGCATGGTCTATGTGGGTAGATTGTAACCTCTCTCGAGCATCCGGGTCAGACACTGCCTCCATCTCCAGTACATTTAACTTGCTCTTAATGTCCAGCAGGCGTCGTTGCATTTCCTGTCTAGTCCCCACTAGCTGTCCAATCATCTCCCCCCTAACCACCACCTTCAAAGCATCCCATTCAATTAAGTTGGAGGATGCTGTGTTCCAGTTTTCGGTCAGGTAGTTAGTAATGGTGTTGGACAGGGCCTTGCGAAAGGGGGCATCTTCATGCAAGTGTGGGTGTAACTTCCAGGTGGGCACTGAGGTGGGCACCATGGCCCAATGAAATGTAAGCTCTAGTGGGTTGTGGTCGGAAAACGTCTTGGCTAGGTATGTGGAACTGTGGACCTTCGGCATGATGGAGTTCAAGCACAGGAACCTGTCAATTCTAGTGTAGAGGCTGTGTACTGGAGAGTAAAAGGAGTATTCTCTATGAGTCGGCTAAAGGCCTCTCCATGCGTCAGTAAGTGACCACCCGGTTGCCCATGTAGTGAATTGGTCCGCTAGCTTACCAGCAGTCGTGCCATGTAGCGGAGGTGTGACCTGTCCAACCCAGTGCGCAGGACCACGTTCAAGTCCCCGCCCAGCACCCAGGGGATCCCGTCCCAGTCCGCTAAGACAGTGCTCAGCTGATTTAGGAATCGGTCTTGGTCGTAGTTAGGGGCATAAATACTCCAGAGGACTACCAGGGAGCCATCTAAAGTGCCCTTCACCAGTATGTATCGGTCCTGGTCATCCACTCGGCGCTCAAGTTCCACAAATGGCGTTCCATGCCGCACCCAAATAGTCGCCCCTCTAGCAAAAGCAGTAGTTAGTGGAGTATATATGTCCTCTCCATTTTTTCCTCATCTTTAGCGTTTCAGAGTCAGTTAGGTGGAATTCCTGGAGGAACGCCACCTGTGTGTGCCGTCTGAGGAGAAATGCATGTTTTCTGGGATGCCCCCAGTCCCTGAATGATCCATGTCAGCAGGTTATATGACCCTGTTGTACTAGCGGTTCCTGTCATGTTCCGATATGTAAGCGGTACACATCTCAATGCGGTGCTAATAGGGCAGAGCTGACCAGGTTTTCCCCTTCCGAAACAACCTCAACAAAACTCGGCACAGTGCCTAAACTGCGCTGAGCCCAACATTAGTGCACAAGTGGTACAAAACAGATAACGGTGCATACGCCAATAGGGAGGTAGACAGCCTCGCGTCTAGGCATAGTTCCAGAATGGTCTGTGTCCAGTAGCACAACGGTGCCCCATCTCCCGGGGGGGGGAACTAGGCATTGGGATGGCAGGGGTGACGTCAGTAGTATAAGCAAATACAGCAGTGGGAATTGTAAAGCCCCTCAGCCAGCAGCGCACAACCTAAGCGTCTCCTCGCAATGCATGTGTAAGAGGAGAACGTGCACGCGGCATTCCATACAATAGCAACAGTGCATAATAATTCGCCAGTAAACACATTGATCTATACCAATGAAAGGATACAAACATTTGACCAGCGCTGGAGTCTTACCCATCACAAGGGCAAAGCTCTCAGTTTCGATTTCCTGTGTCCTCGGCCCATCCGCCCTCCTCAACTGTCGATCAAGTCATCGGCCGCTCTCAGTGTGATGGTGGGGAACAGGATTGCACTATGGTCGGAATCCGAATGGAGTGTACCGAGTCAGTAGTAATTTTGTGCAGGTCTTCGCGGAAGGAGCCAACCACCGCCAAAGCCCCCTCTTGGTCTCGTCGTTGCTGCTCCCGTGATGGGCCCGCCCCTCCCTTGCCCCGGCCGGAGTTCTGAGTTCGTCAAGGGGTTCTCTTCGGGAGTGAGCCCGAGTCCTGTGAGGAGCCATCTTTTTGACTTACTTGACTTCAGCGCCAAGAAACCGCCGGTATACGTGCGCTTTAAAAGTGCTTTTAAACTCAAACTCAAACTCAAACTCAAACTTGACTGGGGCCGATGCTCATCACCTCCAGTCATTCCTCTACATCCGCCGGGCTCTCAAAGAAGTGAGTCTTCTTGCCATGGATGACCTTGAGGCAGGCAGGATACAAGAGGGCATATTTGAGTTGTGCCGTCTGTAGCTTTTTCTTTACTGCCTGGTAGGACGATCTCTGCCTTTGCACCAGCACTGTATAGTCCGGTTATAAGGAGATACGGTGATTCTCATACTGAATTAGGGCCCTTTCCCTAGCCCTCTGTAGCAAGACGTCACAGTCTCTATAGTTGAGGATTTTCACGATCAAAGGGCGAGGTGGCGCTCCTGGTTTTAGTTGGCCCGTCGGGATTCTATGGGCCCTTTCCACGCAGAAGTACGGGGAGAGCTCCTCGGAGTCCTTATATTCCCGGAACCATGTTTCCATGAATTCAGCCGCTTTGCTCCCCTCACAGCGTTCCGGCAGTTCAATAACACATATGTTATTGCGTTGGTTCCTGCCCTCCGCATCCTCCAACCGGTCCATGAGCGTGTTCACCTGCTGTTCTAGCTGTTGCAATGAGGTAGTGTGTTCCGCCACTGTTGGAGTGAGGTCCGCAATAGATCGGTTGTGTTCCTTTACCGTGTCTGCCAATTTGGTATGGTCCGCCTTCAACGGCGTTAGTCCGGAGGTGAGCGCTCCCGTCTGTATCTCCATAGCCCTTCGAGAGTCTCGAATCTCTTTGAGGATGAGATTCAGCTTATCCGGTGTCCCTTCCTCGCGGTTACGCTGGCCCGCTCCGGGTGAGGGGGACCTGCTTGCGCGACCCGACATGGCATAGGGAGGGTCCGGGCTCCGCTGCCTCTCCGTTGTCCTCGCCCGGTTTCTGCCCATGTCTCAGTGACCTCTCTATGCCTCTCGTGGGGTAGTCCTGATGGTCGGTCGCAGGAGAGTGCTTCGTTCCCTTGCTGTCATGCGAATCTCCAGGCCTCAGCGAGCTCCGCTATCGCCTCCAGGCACCTGTTAGGCGGGTCCTTTGAACGGCACGAGCAGAGGTTGACAGTGCCAGTGATGACGGCGCAGCTCATATTCATTACCCCACAGCACTCCCCAGCGATGTCCTAGCAAGGGCGGGGGAAGAAGGGGGGAAGGTCACCGGCCAGGCAGGCCTAAGTCGTGTTGTACTCGGTCAAGCCGCCCGATGGATCTACTGGCGGCAAGTCACAGTACAGTCAATATGCAGTGTGGGCCCGCTGGTGATCTGTTTCTGAATAAGGAACTTCAGCCGTGCTCCCCGGCCTGGTCATCCTATGGGGAAATCGTGGGTCGTAGAGCCCCACATGGGGATCTAGTGGGCCGCAACCTTGCACCCCACAGACAGTTACAGTCTCCCCTCCTCCAGCACCTCTCAATCTCGGGGCAGCTCTTTTCCAGGGTCCAATGCGGTCACCGCCCGTCAGCGCAGTCAAGCACAGGCGTCCCACATCAAATCCAGAGATGCAGGCTGCTTGCAGGGCGCGGCGATCGCGTAGACCCACTGCGTGCGTATCTCTCACCTCCTCAATGTTCCAGCATCTGCAGACACTGCTCCTCAGTGCTCACTCGGGACAGCAGAAGCCAGGGGGCACCCCCCGCGACCCCTACGGAGGGTCGCGGTCTCCCAGCACTCGCGGTGGTCCTCAGCACAGTTCTGCGGCCCCTCACCTCCGCCCACAGGCCCGAACCACTGTCCACACGGCCCTGCACCCCGCAGGGGGGCCACCGCTTCATGTCAGGCCCCGGCTTCCGATATCGTCCGGCGTCGGGTAGCCCCGATCCGCGATGTCCATGTCTGGGCTGCTCAGGGCATTGATGGAGTCACTCTGCTGCAGGGGCCTCAGCTCATCGTCTCCTGCACTTCCCAGTAGTCCTCAGTTGGGATTGCAGCGAATATTTACCAGTTCCCCCCCCCCCCCCAGGGAAGGGTCCGGAGCTCTGCTAGAACACCACGCCATCTTAAATGGCAAGCCACGCCCCGTGTGTGCCCCATTTTGGGGGAGTCGCCCCGGCAGCTCTGATTTTGCTGCACCTTATCACTTTAATACGGTGTGCCTCTGGCTTCTGTGCTTATACAGTACAGAGATGATGCACACTTGGGTACATTGGTCTCTTGGTGGGAGTTGGAGGTCTGGGGCATGGTTTGTCTGCAGATGCGCTCTACTTAATTGTCCATGTGTGCCATTGTGCCGATCTCCCCCGTGTCCCTGGTCGTTACTCACCCTCATGCCGTTGTGTCCGTTCATGTTGAGCAGTGTCCAGTCCCCCAACTCCTGCCACTGTCTCCCCACTGATGACTGTGGACACCATTTCCTCCATCTCGTCCAGGTCCTCCTGTGGCGCTGGACTCCCAACTCCAGTCTGCATTACTGCCTTTCGGTTGTTGGTGAGTTTCTGCTTGGTTTTGCATTTCACATCATTCCAGTGCCTCTTGACCTCTTCTATTGTCCTCTTCAGCACTCCGACTGTATTCACCTTGTCTATTTATTTATATAGCGCACTACGACCCGAAGGCGTCTAGGCGCTATATTCTATGTGAACTGCCATATTTAATTTTTGGTAGCCAATGACACGGTGTAGGTGACGAACTGTAGTTGATGGTGTTCTACCACCTCCGTTATCAGTATCGGGTTTTCCAGCGGACTGAACCGCTTCTTCCTACTCTTCTTGTCCTTGCCCTTCCCTGAATCTGAGGTCCCAGGCTGGTCCTCCGGGGGGCTTGTGGGGTTCTGGTTGTCCTCTGTACTTACTCCGGCTACCTCCATTGTGCTTCGCGGTTTTTGGCATTTGTTTTTATGTTTTTTTTTCTACTTTTATAGTGGTTTTTCTCGCATGCCGCGTAGGTAATGCAGGCCTGTTTCTGGTTTTCGCAGATTTTTGTATCGCGATTGGCCTCTTCGCTACTATTTTCGCGTTCATTTTTCGGGTTCTTTCGGCGCTGTGTTAATTTTTACGCGGTTATTTGACACATTGGCGTGGGACTGTCGCATGGTACCGCCGTGTTTGGAATACAACGTTAACACAGCGTTATTTTCCCATAATAGACTGCAATGTGAAGAGTTGCGTTAACCAAATTTTGCAATAATTATCACACGTTCTTTAGAATATCCCCCTCTGTTTTCTCTAAAACGGAGAGCTTGCAGATCTTCTGTATTCGTATGGCAACATTTTTTAATTCTAAAATTTTTGACCTCTACTCTTCCTTGCACAGACTGAATTCTGAGCCCTCCATCTCTGCCCAAAAGAATAATTACACCAGCCTTAGCCTTACGCAGACTAAGAGTAGGGTTTATTGTCTTTCTGCTTTCTCGCCTCCATCCCATGAGCTGACCAAACAGTTTCTTCAGAGTGAGGTAATTGAAATTTTTATGGTCAAGTGTGTCCCCTAACGTGTACCCCAACGGCTCCATGTACAAGTTTTAAGTACATGTAATTTCCCTCCACAACCGAATCTGAAGACGCAAATACATTTGCGTCCAACGTTAACATGTCCTCTATCAGATCCACCAGGAATGGATCGATAATTCAGTTCCTAAGTATGCCGTGCCACCGTCTTTACATGGTGCACTTATACGTTTTTCCTGGCTCTGCCGAGCTAGGCCCTGATTTCTGCCTTCGAGCCACTTCTGTCTCTGCCTCTGAAAGCTGCAGCATGGAGATGCATCCCTGACCTCTGCCTTACTTCCTGCCAAGCGAAGCGATGCCGGCTCAGCCTGGCCTGCCTGCCAAAACCGTATTTTGCCTTCAAGTTATCTGTTCAGCCTCCTCGAAAACACATTCCTGTCTAGTGATTTAGGTAAACATATCCCCGGCTGCAGAGCAAAGAGCAAGTCTTCCTGTCTCCGTGCAAGTAATTCACAGTTCCCGTTGCCATAGTAGGCCCATGGCCCCGCACGTAGACACGTAGACACCTATGCACGCACTAGCATTCAGTATAGTATAGCCTCTGCCCGAGAGACCTTTTACTCCAGATAAAACATCCTCCAAACATGAGATACCAGATATGTTATAGGTCCAGGTCGTACTGACATCTCAGACTTCTGTCTCCTTTACTAGTGTTAAAGTTCTCCCCAGTTACACGTCTATGTCACGTCATGCTAGTTGCGCGCGCATCCGCACTTTCTGCTGACTTTGCAGAATTCTCTATGCATCCACCCACTTATGACATTTTTCTGTGACGTTTCTAGTACACGCCTTCGTGCACACCCTTGTTCACGCCTTTTTGCTACGCACATGTGTTCTTATCATATACATTTCACTTGTCACGCCTACTGTATTCACTGCCATTGTGTCATTTTACTATATATGTCATGTACTGTTAATAAATCGTTGACATCTTTCTGCCATCATTGCATACCCCCGAACCCTTGTATTGATGGAATTGATTTCCATGGCTCGAGTCATTTATGATTAAAGCCCTTATGACTCAGACATCACAGACTCTGCCTCTCATTTGATTGAGCTATTCTTTACTTGTCTGAAATTATATGGCAAACTCGTATACGGTAAAATATTTACCACATAATTTGGCGCCCGAACAGGGACCCCTCCCCCACCCCACGACGCTGGTGATGCGTCGCAGGCCTTGCCCCCTACCACAGCCGTGACGGACCCCATGCGCATCTGCAGGTTTTCCTGTATCTCCCTCAGGCCTACGGAGGTGACGGAGACTGCGGTCGACTTCCAGACGAGGCGGTGAGGAGTGCGGAGGATCCCGACCAGAGCCCAGCCGAGAGCAGTGTCCGAGGTATCGTGAGGCCCACCTGTAGCGTCGAAGCGCATGCGTAGTGCGCAGCAGCAGCAGTGACGTCGTAGCGGTCCAGTCCAGTCGAGTTTCCGAGGCCTTTCGTTCCGTGCTTCCCGGTGAGTACCATTGCTGGGGACGCATCAAGACGGGTGCATTAATTTGTGTCCGGTCAAGACGGGTTTGGGTACACAGATCCGGTCTGCACTGTTTTAGCAGTGTATCTGTACTGTTTAGCAGTGCATCTAGTATTCAGTTATTCAGTTATTCAGTATTTTTGTTGAGTCAGTATTCGTTCGAAATGTTTCAATGTGTTTTAATGTCGTGGTATGAGTGATTGTTCGCATTTTTTTACTGTGTTTATCGTGTTTACGTCTAGATCAAGGTAGCAATGCCTTTGTTTTCAAAGTTACGACAGATAGGAACTAGGAAAGGGATACTTGAAGAAGCAGTTCCCATCCCACCTAGGGACACTCCTGGACATTTTATGTACCACAAGCATGGCTTAGATGCCATACTGTACTTAGACTTATGGGTGGATTATACCAAAGACTTGGAAGAGAATCAGAGATGGCCCGTTACAGGGACATGGGATGCCGAGTGCATCATGAGAGTAGAAGAAGCATTATGGAAAAAGAAAGCCAGACAGTCACAGAAAGATGCCATTGAATTATGGCGTAAAGAATCACATAGACGGACAGAGAAAGCACTCAGAAAAGCAGAGAAAAGTAGAGAAGATTCCGAAAAAGCTAGAGAAAAAGAACTGCTAGAAGAAGGACAGCGAGTCAGAATGGAACAACACGACAGACAGAGTAATGCAATTATAACAGGACTGTATCCAGTTCTGGCCGAGGGCCTGCCCAAGGCGACCCCGGAAATACCGAAAGATCTGCCCCCTCCATTGGTTCCGACTAAATTACGTCATAAAAAGACCGCAGCAGACATTTTCCTTTCTTCTTATTTAGACGATGTAGCTCCCGCATATACCAATGTACCCGTACCACCTGCTAACAATAATCTGCCTCCGCCTGCTAATAATGATCTGCAACAGATCCCTGCTGATCAAGTCACGACCCCTCCACGTCAGCAGATTCCCGCACCTGTTGTCACTTCCCCTACTGTTCCCCCTGTTATTAATCCGCTTAATCCCTTTGGGTCCGCTGCAACCCAGGGTTCAATCCCGTTACAGATACCGACCCTACAGTCAGGTTATGCTCACGCTTCCGCCTCAAGAGGTGCTACAGGCGGTTATCGCACCCCGCCACATTTACAACGAATGACAATGAGAGAATTAGCAATGCAACGTACACCTAAAGCAACCCCAGCCGAAAAACTTAAACAGTTACTTACAGATTGTAGATATGATACAGTACCTGGCAAAGTAGGACCCATGATGTTAGCCTCATTACGTTTAAGACGTGTTACAGATTATTTGATGTTATTACCAGAAATGCCAGACCATCTAGACAATATATATCATTTTATCAGAACAGGAGAGAGACCAGAGTGTGTTCGTGAAGCCATGGCACATCAGAAAGTTGAGACACAAGCTTTAATAATGCGATTTTTGATTAATTGTTTGATAAGGGAACAAGACCAGCCAAGCTTTCCGCAAGAAGAGATGGAGGGATTGTCAAAATGGAGTCAGAATATTGCAGAGTGTAAACATGATAAAGAGAAATGTATAGAGGCTATGACTAGAAAGATCCGTAAAGTAATAGTAGCAATACATGCCCGACGAGAGTCTGAAACGATAAGGAAACCTCAGATGAGGAAGAACCAGAGGATACCGCAGAAGCTAGAGACCTGATGGCGTACGTAGGTAGAGAGAAACTCCCTAGACCGTATCCTCTTGATAGGCCCTTCGACAGACCCATTTGTATAGAAAACAAGAAACGTTACCTTTGCCCGATACCACCAGAGCGATGTTCCCTTGAACATATTTTCCAAATTACTGATAAAATCCTGAAAGAAAGGGTAGGTTATCATGAACTCAATACTTTACGTGATCAGGAACTAGCCCGGTCCGCAGTCCAATGGGCCGGGGATGACAGCATATATAAAGACGATTCAGTAGTGCAAACATTTTTAAGTCTTACTCCAGAAGAACAGCGACTAGCTGGTATATACATGACCCAACATCTCATTGTACGGTATGAAAACCAACAATCTGACCCAGGTCCGTTATATAATTTATTGCAAGACTTACTCCTGAGAAGATGGAGAGGTCTAGGTACCGATTTAATTGACATCATTTTAGAACAACGTCACAAATACAGAACTTTCCTGACTCCACATCTTGTTTCCGTTCCACCCCCAGTAAGACAACCATATCACCAGTGAAGTAGTGTGGCTCACTGGTTAGAGGCGGCAGACCCGAGAGCAGAGGACGGCCCGGGACCAGGGTTCGATTCCCGGCGCGGCAGGTTTCTGGACCAGGGTCAGCGGACTCGATAATTCTCTCGCCTCGGTGCCCACTCTGATCAGCGTTCACACTCGGCAACTCTGGGCATTAGCTTGCCTCATCTTCACTAACGGCCCCACCAGAGCGCCGGGGATGCCTGGTCTCACCCTGGAGATACCCATTAAGGGACCATCTCTCAGGGAAGCCAGGAAGGGTTTCGCAGCGGTTGAAGCGCCTTGGGACCCTACGGGTAAGTAGTGCGCTATATAAATGCCTATACATTTACACATACACCTAGATAAACAGAACCCTTTACGAGAAGTGCATCCAATTCGGAAACCAGGTGATACCCTTGAACGCGTGTTTGTATACACGCCCATAACTAAAATGGAATTATTGGAAATGAAGAAAATAGTGCCCAGTCATGATAAAGACCCTGCAGGTTTTCACCGTGAAATAAAAGACATGTTACTCATGGGAGATTACACATATCCCGACATTATGAAAATATTGAAAGTGTTATTGCCTGCCGGTATTTACGAGAAACTCAAAGAAAAAGAATGGGAGGTGGGAGATAAAAAGATCAATTGGACTGAATTAGAAAACGAAGAAACTGGTCAACCTCCAGGTTTAGGTCTTGGGGACAAAACTAAAGCATTACCAGGATTATTAGTACAGGTTTTGCCAAGATTGTTGGCAACTAAAAAGGAGGACTGGGATGCAATCTCAGCCTGCAAACAGAAGCACGACGAAGACACTAGTGATTTTTATTCCAGATTCGAGAACGTTTTATTATTAATAGTGGCCTGAAAACCAGTAGCGAGTCATACCCACACCTTTTTGTAACCAAATTAGTCGAGAATTCATTGCCCCAGGTTAAGAACCGTGTGTTGAAAGTCGAGAGCACATGGCAAGCTAATACACCTTCCCAAATGTTACAGATGTTACAGTACCACCAGAACAGAATCAGGGAGGAACATGATCACGAACAGAGACGTATAAAAAGACACGAAAATGAAAGTGCTAGTTGCTCAGTCAGTTCCAGCTGATGGTCATAAAAGGGGTACGACGCAGTCCAACAATTCAGCAGCTCCTGTTAAAGGGACATGCAACTATTGTAAACAGCCAGGTCACTATGTAAACGATTGTGCAGTCTTGAAACACAATATAGCTACAGGTAAAACTAAAGAGAGACCGCGTCCCCCTAGACAGGACCAGGTCCAACAACACGTTCCACAGAATATACAGCCTATGCAGATCCCACTACAGACCGTAGCGGTACCACAGCCTCAGCCCATTGCCGCAACACATGTTACACAGCAGATGTACCAGTATGCACAATCCGACTACCCCGATTATCAGCAGTACACATGAAACAGCCTAGAGAGGGAGGTTGGCTTGCCTCTTATTGAGGTTCCTGTAGATCAAGAGGGTCCTTATGTACATAGTCAGGTATTAGGGAAGGATAGAAAATTCTTGATTGACACAGGGGCAAGCAGAACTACCATCAGTCATGACGAGGTTCCAGGGGCACCCCTCTCAGGCTCACAGAATGTTTCCCTTGGATTTTCAGGAAAGCCTATTGTTAATGAAGTATCGAAACCAGTTCCCCTTGCAGTTGGTCCATTATCCCGCACTACAGATTTATTGCTCACGAAATCATGTCCAGAAAACTTGCTTGGTATAAAGACACTGAAAGCTCTAGGAGCTGTAATTTGTTGTTCTCCGGAAGGAGTAAGGTTGTTCCTTCGTGATTTTAAGGGACATTATGTATTGAGAGATTTTGATCCTAGGTTACAGAATGTACCTGCACATTTATGGGCAAAAGGCCCCACTGATGTAGGTTGTATGCACATTACTCCATACCGTGTCACACTCAAGCCAGGAGTTGTACTGCCACGAATCCGACAATACAAGTTACCACCTGATGCTGTAGTGGCTTTACTGAAAATCATTGACGAGCTCATTGCACAAGGAGTGGTCGTAGAAACCGACTCCAATGTTTGTAATTCCCCTATCATTCCAATTCTTAAACGTACTGATCCGAATGCACCTCCAGTCTATCGATTAGTGATCGATTTGCGAGAGTTAAATAAATGCATTGTACCACAGTATCCAGTGGTCCCAGACATTTCGTCACTATTGGCAGCTATTGATTCCGAAGCGACGTTCTTTACTGTAATCGATCTCAAGAACGCCTTCTTTAGTGTCCCCATTGATCCGGAAAGCCAGTACCTTTTCGGATTCTGTTTAAATGGCCGAAGCTTCAAATTTGCACGCGCACCTCAAGGATTCACAGAAAGCCCCAGCATCTACAGCCAAGCATTGAAACGACAACTTGACAGTATTCACATGCCTGCCAACACTGCCCTGCTCCAATACGTCGATGATCTATTGATCACCGCCCGTAGTGAACCAGAATGTGAACAAGCATCACTGACAGTCTTGCATTTCCTGGCGGACAAGGGACACAAGGTGTCTCCTTTGAAGCTACAATTCTGTGCCCAGCAAGTGGTGTACCTTGGGCACTTGCTGTCCAAGTGGGGTAGGCAGCTGACACCCGAACGAATTCAGTTAATTGCACATCTTCCGCAACCCAAGACACAGAAAGAAGTACGAGCCTTTATTGGACTCACTTCTTATTGCAGACAATGGATTCCACAATATGCATTTCTAGTGAAACCACTTATACAGTTGACAACACAGGAGGCAGCGTCTTCGACTGTTCTCCCATGGACACAGGAACATACACAAGCTTTTGACAAATTAAAGAAAGCCTTATGTCAAGCACCAGTTTTAGCAACACCATGTTACAGCAAACCTTTTACACTTTTTGTCACAGAACGTGATGGCACAGCGTTGTCGGTTCTCACTCAGCTTCAAGCAGACAAACACAGACCGTGTGCTTATTTTTCGAGTACATTGGATCCAGTAGCCCAGGCCTTGCCTGCGTGCTTAAAGTCAGTTGCAGCAACAGCTCTAGCAATCAGACAAAGTGACTCCATCGTATTAGGACATCAATTGACAGTACAGGTTCCACATTCTGTGGAGGTCCTCCTAAACAGAACACAGACTCAACACTTGACTATAGCACGACTGACAGGTTATGAATTGACATTATTCCAACCACATATAGAAATCAAACGCTGCAATACACTAAATCCTGCTACACTTTTACCTTCAAGCACAACAGATCCTACTCCACATGACTGCGTGGATGTCGTTGACACAATTACGAAGCCCAGACAAGACTTGACAGATGTTGCATTACCCGATCCAGACCTGACGCTTTATGTGGATGGTTCATGTATGAGAACAAGCACAGGAGACTAAGTGGCCGCATATGCAGTGACCACTGAAACTGAAGTCATAGAAACACATCGCATTGACACCCTGTCAGCCCAAGCAGCAGAGCTTATCGCTCTGACTCAAGCCTGTATACGAGCCAAGAACCTGAAAGTAAACATATACACAGATTCACGTTATG
Source organism: Lissotriton vulgaris (assembly GCF_964263255.1). Classification (NCBI taxonomy): domain Eukaryota; kingdom Metazoa; phylum Chordata; class Amphibia; order Caudata; family Salamandridae; genus Lissotriton; species Lissotriton vulgaris. Next base: position 2,121,594,044 of record NC_141687.1, on the reverse strand, counting down.
CATTTGGAGTTGTACACGACTTCGGTGTCCTCTGGCAAGAAAGAGGTTTCTTGACCTCTCACGGAGCCAAGATTCAGCATGGTCCCCTCATTCAAGCTTTGCTAGAAGCAATTCATTTGCCTACAGCCATAGCCATCATGAAGTGCAAAGCACATACTAAAGTCACAGACACTATTTCTCAGGGCAACGATTTTGCAGATCGAATAGCGAAACATACAGCACTGACTCATACTCAAACGACGGACATGACAAAGACTGACGTAACCTCACTGGCACATTGTATGACAGTCAGAGATCCTACACAAGATGTCATCGACATACAGACACATGCTACTCCAGATGAAATAAAGAAATGGGCTGAACAAGGAGGGGTCCAGACAGACCAGGGATGGATGACGAGGGGAAAGACCACATGGTTTCTCCCCGACTCTATGGTTCAAGTTATCATCAACACAGCACATAGTCCAGCACATTTAGGAGAAAAAGCCATGTTAGACAGTTTACAGAACCTTTGGTTCAACAAGCATTTACGAGCAGCAGCAAAACAGAAAGTGCGTACCTGCATGATCTGTTGGCAGTTCAATCCAGGAAAAGGGATTCCCGTAGAGCAAGGTGGATTTCATCCTCCCGACTATCCTTTTGAAGTCCTCCAGATGGATTATATCCAGATGGACAGATGCCGAGGATTCAAGTATGTCCTCGTAGTTGTATGTGCCCTATCCCGATGGACAGAAGCATATCCCGTCCCAGATTACACTGCCCCGACCACTGCCAAGCAGTTGGTTCGTGAGTTTTTCCCTCGATACGGTTTGCCCCGTGTCGTGTATTCAGATAACGGTCAGCCATTCTCATCTGAGCTTATGAAGCAGGTTTCACTTCTCTTGGGGTACCAGTGGAAGTTTCACTGTGTCCGACATCCCGAGGCAGCAGGTCTCGTGGAGCGACACAATCAGACTCTGAAAACGCGTCTTGCCAAAGTGTGTAAAGAGAAAGGAGTAGATTGGATAGTAGCTTTGCCAGTTGCCCTTTTTTATATGCGAATGGTAGCCCATTCTCGGACAGTGCTATCCCCGTATGAGGTGGTCTTCGGTAGACCTCCTAATATGTGGGGGACGCCTCTGCCGCGCAAAATAACTGATGTTGACAGTAATATGCTGACAGATTACCTTGCTTCCTTGATGTCTGCACTACAATCATGTCGTTCACAGGTTGCGGCAGCCTTCCCAGACAACAGAGGTGAAACCCCATGAACTGGTCCCGGGGGACATCGTTGTAGTCCGAAATTTCGACCAGTCAAGCCCTCTGGAGCCCCGCTGGAAGGAGCCGAAGATCGTTTTGTTAACAACCAGGACTGCAGTAAAATTAGAGGGGAGGAAGGGCTGGGTCCACTCCAGCCACGTGAAACGTTTTTATGGACTTCTGCCAAAGACTGATTCCCAGAACTCTCACATTCCAGAGACTGATACCAAACTCCCCCTTTTAGAGACAACTCCTCAAGAGGAGTTTCAAATGAAATTGAGGTCTAGTAAGTCAGACAGTTTAATTGTTTAAGTCCCCCCCCCTGGGTGAAGCGGTTAGACAGTTTCTTGACATGTATAAGTTAGACCCCAATAGAGAGAGAGATAGACAGGAGACCAAGAAACAGAAATATTGTAAAAGTCTCCGAAGCAGATGCGTCTGCACACTACTTATTATGCTTTTTCTGAGTCTTACGATTATTATTATGAGTTGGATGTTATACATGTATTTTCCTCTTGCATATTCTTTTTCTAATGACACTGCCGAGCACACGTTTAGTGCTCTGCCTCCACACGAATTGTCTTATCGACTTGCGCTGCGCAACAATACATTCATTCGTATGTTGCACCATTCTCACCAGATCAACAATGCTACTAATTGTTGGATATGTGGCCAACTCCCTCCCTATCAGAACTACAAGGGAGCTCTGCCCCTTTTTCCTTACCCGTTTACACATAATGGTTCCTGTGGTGCATGGTTTAGTTTAATATCTTCTTTAGACACCGAATCCCGAGTTTCCCAAGGTAATTGGATATGGGGGAATCTGAACACAGTCATGAACAAAGCATGTTTCCCAAACGAGGAGGGTCTTCCACAAATGACAGGGACGGATCTAGAAAATGAAGTGTATGGATTAGGCAATTTTACACTTAATCTCATGATTCTAAATGTTCAGTCAGAGACCGGTCCAGACTTACCTTCTATATCAGTTTTACCAGCAAAAGGTGTATTATGTGTTAGAAAGAATGGTTCAGTACACCTAGGTCACAGTGACTGTACTACTGTGGTCAAATTCAGTGATAAAGGCAAGTCTACATTCAAAGCTTCCCGACATTCCTATTTTATATGTGGTCAGACAGCTTATGTCCGTTTACCTCCAGACTGGGATGGTACCTGTTTCATTGCATTCCTATTGCCACCAGTTTTCCTAGCCCCATCGGACTATCACAGGAATTCCCGCCTTAATATTGTTAGACACAAGAGAGATCTCCCAATAGTTGATCAGACTGAAACTGCATGGGAACAGTATACAGATTTCAATAAAGGATTCTTTCCTTATCTAGGCACTGTCTCCAATAGTAAACTGATACGCAAATTAACCAGAATACTCGAAGCGGTAGTGAATGAGACTACTTCTGCTTTGGGCAACTTAACAGAGGAGCAGTCTGCTATGAGACTTGTTGTTCTTCAGAACCGCCTTGTCCTTGACGTCATCCTGGCCGATAGGGGCGGAGCTTGTAGAGTCATCGGATCCAGTTGTTGCGTGTTTATTCCTAATAACGCGCCATCAGTCTATAAGGCCATTACCCGACTTCACGAAATTGCCCATCTGATACACCAGAATCCAGGTTCCTGGACTTGGTCCGGTTGGCTCTGGAGTGTAATCACAGCCTGGGGATGGAAGCTACTGTCATTCCTAGGAATCATATTTGCCATAGTATTCAGTTGTTGTCTATGTCTACAATGTGGGCCAGCGATTTGCGGCTTGTGTGCCACAGCTTGTGTTCCCCATCCAAGTTCACGTTCCCATTCTCGAGTAAAGGAAGAAGAACAGATGATGTTATATGAACAGATTGATGGTCTCATGAAAATTGATATATCTTGAAGGGTCCGTAGGGGACAAGGAGGGAATGAGGTAATTGAAATTTTTATGGTCAAGTGTGTCCCCTAACGTGTACCCCAACGGCTCCATGTACAAGTTTTAAGTACATGTAATTTCCCTCCACAACCGAATCTGAAGACGCAAATACATTTGCGTCCAACGTTAACATGTCCTCTATCAGATCCACCATGAATGGATCGATAATTCAGTTCCTAAGTATGCCGTGCCACCGTCTTTACATGGTGCACTTACACGTTTTTCCTGGCTCTGCCGAGCTAGGCCCTGATTTCTGCCTTCGAGCCACTTCTGTCTCTGCCTCTGAAAGCTGCAGCATGGAGATGCATCCCTGACCTCTGCCTTACTTCCTGCCAAGCGAAGCGGTGCCTGGCTCGGCCTGGCCTGCCTGCCAAAACCGTATTTTGCCTTCAAGTTATCTGTTCAGCCTCCTCGAAAACACATTCCTGTCTAGTGATTTAGGTAAACATATCCCCGGCTGCAGAGCAAAGAGCAAGTCTTCCTGTCTCCGTGCAAGTAATTCACAGTTCCCGTTGCCATAGTAGGCCCATGGCCCCGCACGTAGACACGTAGACACCTATGCACGCACTAGCATTCAGTATAGTATAGCCTCTGCCCGAGAGACCTTTTACTCCAGATAAAACATCCTCCAAACATGAGATACCAGATATGTTATAGGTCCAGGTCGTACTGACATCCCAGACTTCTGTCTCCTTTACTAGTGTTAAAGTTCTCCCCAGTTACACGTCTATGTCACGTCATGCTAGTTGCGCGCGCATCCGCACTTTCTGCTGACTTTGCAGAACTCTCTATGCATCCACCCACTTATGACATTTTTCTGTGACGTTTCTAGTACACGCCTTCGTGCACACCCTTGTTCACGCCTTTTTGCTACGCACATGTGTTCTTATCATATACATTTCACTTGTCACGCCTACTGTATTCACTGCCATTGTGTCATTTTACTATATATGTCATGTACTGTTAATAAATCGTTGACATCTTTCTGCCATCATTGCATACCCCCGAACCCTTGTATTGATGGAATTGATTTCCATGGCTCGAGTCATTTATGATTAAAGCCCTTATGACTCAGACACCACGGACTCTGCCTCTCATTTGATTGAGCTATTCTTTACTTGTCTGAAATTATATGGAAAACTCGTATACGGTAAAATATTTACCACAAGAGGATTAAATCAGGCTCCCCACTTGAACTCTGCTCCCCCAAACTGATGCAGTTGGAGGGGATATCATTATTCACCATCTCACAGTAACTCTAAATCAGGCTGTTTCCTTTGGATGTGATCCCCAAAGCTGGAACACTGCTATTGGCAAGACTCTCCTTAAAAAAATCCAATTTGGACCCCTCTGAACGGAAAAACTATCAGCCCATTTCCTTGTTCCCCGTTTCCGACAAGATCCTGGAGAAAGGTCTAAATATCCAGCTTATGGCTTACTTGAAACAACAGCATTTTCTGGACATTTCCCAGTATGGATTTAGGAGTAACCACGAGACCTTCTATCTGCAGTCAATAACATCCCCTCCATGGTTGGTGCTGGACAGGCTGCGGTTCTGATCCTGCTGGATCTATCCACAGCCTTCGACACCATCCCTTCCATCAGGATGATTGACTGCCTACAGGAAATTGGTATCACAGATTTAGTCTTGAAGCTTCCATTATCCTTCCTGATGGACAGGACACAGATAGTGTGGGTGGACCAGTTCCAATCTGAACCTATAGCTACTCTATGTGGAGTCCCACAGGGCTCATCACTGAGTCCAACTCTGTTTTATATATATGTCTCCTGCTGGTAAATTGATTAGATCTTTTTGGCTACAGGCTTTATCCTATGCTGATTTTTTTTTAACAGACTTTATTGAGTTTTAACGGTACATATCCAAATGGATCTCAGGAAGTGTCGGGCATAAGCAAGCACTGAGAAAGGCAACCCCTTCAATTACAATTGTTCAGAACCCCCGCTTGTGGGACAGAAGAATAGTGTTCGTCATATCCCCAATCTGCCCCCACCCCGGAACCCATTACTTATTGACACCATTATGGTTTATCCTATGTTGATGGCACACAAATAAGGATATAGAAGCCTTTGCTACCAATTTTAACACCTGCTGTGGCCACCTGGACGGCAACAAATTACCTCCAACTTAATGGGGACAAGACCAGGGTCTTGATCTTTGGTAATGAACAATCCATTTGGGCCCATTCTTGGTGGCCAGAAATGCTGGTGCAATGTCCTTGCCCTGCCGACTCTGCTAAAAATGTTGGCATTCTGGTGGATAACAATCTGTCCTTTAATCTTCAGGTCAACAGGACAGTATCATCCTGTTTTTGGGTGATTAAGACTCTTCAGAAGGTGTTTCCATTTCTTTCTTTTCCCTGATTATGTCCAGGATGGATCCTTGCAACGTGCTTTAACTTGACATTAATAAGACAGTCATCGACAAGTTGCAGCTTGTCCAGAAGGCTGCCGTAAGACTCGTTTTAGACTGTCCTAAATATCAGTCAGTCTCTGCTGCTGTTCGGAAATTGCATTGGCTCCCTGCCGCTAAACGGATTGCCTTCAAGGCCTTATGCATTGTTCATAAGGCACTTCACAAATTAGGCCCTGAGGGTGTTAGGCATCTCTTTCGGGAACTGTATGTTCCTTCTAGACATGTTCTGCTTGTCATGTCTATACTGTGCCCGAAAAATACACCAAGAAAGTTTTAAATGATTTAATTCCTTTATTCACCGGAGCGCCGGGATATCTGACCGTTCACTCAGCGGTCGGCGCCTCTACAAGATGGCCGCCTTCCGCTTCCTGTAGTGCCCCTTCCTGTTCCGGAGACGGAACAACTAGTGCGTCACCACATATCTCCAACAAAGTCCTTACTTCCAGTTCATGTCAAAGTCCTTGAACTTCTCGGGTACCTTTACAGTTCTTCCCGCTCTGGTTTTCACTACTTCCATACCTCCTTCTTCCAGTTCCTTTCTGTCCTGCCTTGTTCCAGCGCCTTCTCTCTCTCTGTCCATCACTTCCTCAATGCTCTCTTCCTTGCACCAGCCTCTCGTTCCCTCATTCGCACCTCCTTCTCCTTCACTGTCTTCCACTTGCTGCACTCCTTCTCCAACCTTCTCATTTCGCCTTCCACTACATTCTTCTTCACCCTCGTCTCCTACATACTCTGCGCCTTCTTCTGTATCATTTCCCCACTTGATGATCTTGCTACACTTTGCCATTCTGTCCTGTGACCACACCTTCCCATCACTGAGCAAGGCAGATCATGCATAGGGCTCCAGTACTTGCAAAGACGGTGAGAATTTGCTCTCTCCCTTTTTCTTGAGGATAGCTAGCTTCACCCTTACCCAGTCGCCCTTCTCCAGTTCTGCTTCCTTCACGTTGCGTCTTTTGTCGAAGTGTGTCGTGTATGTTTCTTGTGCTATTTCCAGATTTCTTCTTACCACGGCTGGCGACCATTTGCTCTGCACCACTAGTTTTCTCCATGCAAAGTTGTCTCTAGTGAAGGCTTCTCTTCCCCTCAAAACTTTAAATGGGCTGTAGCCTGTGCTTCCCGGGGTGATCCGATAGGCCCAGATCATCTTCTCCAGTTCTTTCTCCCAGTCCAATCCATCATTGATCGCCGCTTGGATGGTGCCCATGATCACTCGATTGAACCGCTCCACTTGACCGTTCCCTGCAGGGTGATAGATGGGCGTATGTTTGACTTCTATTCCATTCCTGGCTGTGAAGGCAACCCATTTAGCGGAGGTGAATTGCGGTCTATTATCGCACGTGATGATCTTCGGAATTCCTTCTCTGACAAATGTGGAGCGTTAGAAGTTCACCACTGCTTCCGTGTCAGCATTCTCCGTCACCTCTACCTCCGGCCACTTGGAATATCTATCGATGAGAACCAAGGCATACTTCTGTGTTCCTGCTTTGTTGAGGATGGGGCCCATAATGTCTACTGATAACATTTCCCAGGGTCCATCCGGGACTGGGAACCTCCCCAACGGTGGTCTTAGCATGCTCTGTGACTTGTCTGCCTTGGCACATGATTCGCACTGCCGTACAGATCTTTCCATCTGGGCATCAATGGCCGGCCACCAGTACGCCTGCCTAGCAAGGGCCATGGTCTTAGTGATTCCCTGGTGCCCTTCATGCAGTAAAGACATCAAATGATCTAGTATGCCGCGTGGTGGGATCACCTTGTCACCTCTCAATAGGAATATTGGATTCTCTGCCAACGACAGTTCCTCTCTTACTTCCCAATATCTTCTAAGTTCTTCCTTGAGATGCCTCTTTTCCGGCCACCCGTGGACCACGTACCCCTTGATGGCCTCCAAGTCGTCGTCCTCTTTATAGGCTTCTTCCCATTCCTGGGCACTGATTACGTTTTCTGTCTCCTGGATGGTGGCTACTACGTATCCTTCCCACCTGTGTTTCTCCTGGTTATCCGCCTCTTCCATGGCTGCCGCTCTGCTAAGAAAGTCTGACACTTTGTTTTGCGGCCCCGGGATGTGTTCCACTTCATACACGTAGTCTAGTAGTCTCAGTGTCATTTTTGCGATCCTAGGGGTCGCATGGGCATGGCCACTGGAAGTCAGCACTTTGATTACGGGCTTGTGGTCCGTCCTCACCAGGAATTTTGCTCCCCACAAGTACTGCCGGAATCTTTCCATGGCCCAAACTACAGCCAGCATTTCCTTTTCTATTACGCTGAACCTTTCTTCGTTGGGAGCGAGTGACCTTGAGGCAAAGCTGACTGTCGCCGTGTCACCATTCTCGGACTGCTGCATAAGAACCGCTCCCAAGCCACGGTCACTGGCATCCGTTGTCAGGATAGATGCTGCCGTGGGGTCAAATCCTTTAAGGGGAATGGTGGCTTCCATTTCCCGCTTGAGAGTGTCGAATTCCGTCTGTTCATCCTGGCTCCATATGAACTTGTTCTTTTCTTTCAGTAGCTGGCGCAGGAGATGTGTTTTTGTAGCAAAGTGAGGAATGAACTTGCTGTAATACTCGGCCATTCCCAGGAATGACCGAACATCCTCTTTCTTATTCGGAGTAGGGGCTTTCAAAATGGCTTTCATGTTGGCCCTCTTCGGTTCTATCCCTTTTTCGCTCACCTCGTGCCCCAGGTAGGTGACGGACTGCACTCCGAACTTGCATTTTGTCCATTCCGCTGTCAGTCCATTGTCCTGTAATGTGCGCAGCACATTGTGTAGTTTCTCGTTGTGATCTTTCTTGGTTCTTCCCATTACCAAGATGTCGTCTTGGAAGAACTGTACGTCCTCAACATTCTTCAGGATCCTGTGCATCATCTTCTGGAAGACTGCCGCCGCTGAAGCCAGGCCAAACGGCATTCTCACGAACTCATAGCAGCCGAAAGGCGTGATGAAAGAAGTGAGGTGGCAACATGATGGATGCAGTTTCACTTGGTGGTAGGCCGACGATAAGTCTACTGTGGAAAACCACTTGATGTTTTTGGTCTTCGCCAGCATCTCGTTTATGCGGGGCAGGGGGAATTTGTCGATCACGATGTTCTTGTTCAGCTCCCCGAGATCGACGCATTGCCATTGGGTTTCTGGGCTACCACCAGAGGTGAAAGCCATTCTGCACTCTCTATGGCTCTGATCACTCCTTCTTTTTCTAGCCTGTCAAGCTCCTTCTGTACTGCTTCTCTGCAGCGGAATGGGATGTTCCTCACTTTATGAACTACGGGTTTTGCTCCTTCTTTCAGCTTAATGAGGTGTTTGTACCTGGATAGTTCTCCGATTTGTCCGTTGAATACTTTGGGGTATGCTCTGTGCCATGACTCCGCATCATCTTTCTCTTCCATGTCCATGAGTAGGATGTTTTCAATGCCGCCTGGGTTGAGTAGTATTCCCAACGCCCCTTGGTCCTTCCAGCTTAGCACTGAGGGGCCTCTCTCTGCGATGTATAGCTTGCAATTTGCGTGGCGGCCCCTAAACTCAAACATGAGGGGGCAGTATCCCAGCATGGGGATCTTCTGTCCTGTGTATGTGACCGGTCTTAAGTCCATTGGACGAAGTACCTCCTCAATGTTGGGGACAAATTTTTCCTCCCACACTTGTTTCTGTATGATGGAGATGGGAGCACCGCTGTCCGCAATCATCTCTATGGGTACCCCGCCTATGTGCATGTCTAGTCTTGGCTTGTCCGTCTCAGACCCGTCCATTTCCAATACTTGAACGTCGATGTAGAGGACCTCTTCTAGGTCGTCATCTTCTTCCTCTTGGTTGTCCGCATTCTCTTGATGCTCTTGGTCGACGTATCTGACCATCGCCCCTTTTGGCTTCCGGCGGCATACTTTTTCGTAGTGTCCGAACACGTTGCAGTATGAGCATCTCGCCCTGAATGCCGGACACGCTTTGTCATTGCCGAGATGTGATGCACTACCGCACCTGTAGCAGCTCAGACGCCCACCTTTGTTAGTTCTCTGGTCCGTTTGACTTGATTGGGCTGGTCGTCGTCCATCCTGATTCTTCGGTTGGTCTCTCTGCCTCGGTTGTTCACCTCTCCCTGTGGTCTTTATCTTGCACACTGTTTGCGTTACTGCAGGTTCCTTCTTGGCAGCTTGGGCGCATCGTTTGGACAATTCAGCCTTTTTCACCATCGCCCAGATTTCTTTGAGGGGGGCGTCCCCATTCACCCATAGCTTTTCTTGGACGTCGGTGCTGGATGTGTGCACGATAATCTGGTCCCTGATTAGGTCATCGTGTAGCGCGCCAAACTTACACGAGAGGGCTAACTTCTGTAGGGCCACAACGTACTCGTCCACCGACTCACCGCTCTTCTGCTTCCTTTGAAAGAAATTGTATCGGTCTATGGCGACACACACAACCGGCCTGTAGTGTGCGTCAAGGTCGGCAATGGCGTGGCTGAAGACGTCTGTATTCGTGGCATCCCTTACGCCCTTGACTATGGTGTCGTATACTCTTATCCCTTCAGGGCCCAAGTTATGTAACAGTATTTTCTTCCTTCTTTTACTAGAGAACGGGGTATCACCTTCCTCCTCCAAAGCATCAAGGTAGTTCAGGAAGTACCTCTTCCAGTCTTCCCATTGCATCTCCGGTTCTCCGCTCTTCGTTAGGAATGGCACCAGCTGAGTGAGGGATGAAGACTGGGTAGCCATCTTGGGTACGCCTCTCCGGTTCGCAGGAACTGGGATTGCCCGACTGGGCGGACTCCCTGGCGTATGCTGCTCGGCTGCCTCCCCTTCGCTGCATTCGCCCCCGCTATCTACACCCTCTTCCACTTCCGAGGGGCCAGGTAACTCCTGCAGTTTACTTCCCTTGGCTGTGTCTGAAGAGCCTGGCACCCCATTGCCCGATCGCCGCTCCGCCAGCTTGCCGGGCACACCTTCGCTTGCTCCTGGGGTGTGGTGCACCACTGAATGTGGCTAGGCGTCTCCTTCTAGCGCCCACTATGCTGCACTGTGCCTGTGCTTGCCTGGTTGACCGTTTTGCTATAGCTGGGTGATGTGCACCAGTGAACAGGGCTCTAACTCTGCTCCTTGTGCCCACTACGCACTGCAGCACAATAGCTCCCTCCAGGTACTTTCCCTTATGTAGGGTGCAACCAGCTTACTTCTTGGCCTTTGGTGCTTTGCTGTGGCGCTGGCGCCGTTTCGTGCTCTTTTCCCTGGTGCTCGTCGGGACCTCTGCCACGCTCCGGCGTTTAAACCTGTTGGTGGCGCTTCGATGTCGCTCGTAGTGCGCCGGGTTCATTGACCGTGCCTCGTCGCCATTATACTGTGCCCGAAAAGTACACCAACAAAGTTTTAAATGATTTAATTCCTTTATTCACCGGAGCGCCGGGATATGTGACCGTTCACTTAGCGGTCGGCGCCTCTACAAGATGGCCGCCCTCCGCTTCCTGTTGTGCCCCTTCCTGTTCCGGAGACGGAACAACTAGAGCGTCACCACAATGTCCTGTAATCCTCGGAGACGTACGATGCTATATGGGGTCCACCTCCTGATAGCTCAAAGGTCTGATGATAGCCACAGACACATTCGAGAGATAAGGTGAGGAAAGGATAGGGAGGGATCAGCAGGGAAGGAGATCGGTAATGAGAAACACACAATGGTAAATACCCCTTGCTGTGGCTTCTAACGTGACAGAAAACATACGTATATATCACGTGCTGAATTACCCTTCTTAAATACCTGTAAAGAAAAATAACTGTGCTTTCCTCCAAGGTGTAGAATCTGCCTCTATTTGATCTAAAGATAGAAAAATGACATTACTACATATATATATATATATATATACATATATATATATGTATATATATATATATATATATATATATATATATATATATATATATATATACAAACAGTGTCAAGTCAGAAGAAGTATGTCATTTATAGTATCCTTACATACCTAGAGACGATAAGTGGAATAGAACAGGGGATAGGAGCTATCTTCCGCAGAGCTCAACCTGCCCCTGCTATCAAAGATAACAAGCAAACACAGTCTCAATTATGCTTGGTCCAAAAATAAAGAATACTGAATAGGCAGAATCAGATATGAAGAAATGCACTTCCATAAATAATGAAATAAATGTCTATCTCCAAGTTCCATAGAATAAAACTACTAGTCTCTCATAGGAACCTCTCCCATCTATTTGCTGTATTGACCTCATACATTACCAGGAAATAGGTATACAATAGAATGCAGAAAGTATAATATATGCAGCGGCGCGGCCACGCAGCTGCTTTGCCAACAAGTCCCCTCTGGAAATGAGGGCTGTAATCCTTAAGAATAGCTTCGGGCAACCCCACAAGAGCCGGACCAGGCTCAACCAACAGGGTTACCAACCTAGTTCAGGAAAGTACAAGGCGCGCTAGCAAGGCGCTATCAGGGAACAAACACTGGTCACAATTAACAACCACCGCAAAATTTTGGAACTGACTCGTCCAACGGGGCTGTAAAAGACCACTCCGCTCAGGCACGGAGCGAAGACACCAAGAGAAATCAGGAGAAGTGTGGTGCTAAAGCACCCCTACCGGTTTCGAAAGCCGCCTCCAAAACAGGAAGATCCAAGAATTAACGGCACCGGACGAAAACTCCATGAAGCCTTAACCCAGCTTCAGAGTACATATGACGTCACAAACGGAACATCCCCTTTGCATCATGGGATGTGTTGTTCCGTCGCTACCGCTTCCGTCTACACGGAGCTGTGAATCTACAGCAGTGTTCTATTGTGACACCCAGAGTGCGCCGTGACACTGCTGCAAAAAATCTGTTGGTTATTCCTAGGTTTCGAAGGGCAAGATGGTGAGGGAGCGCCTTTACTGTGGCTTGATCTAGGCTTTGGAAATGCCCTCCCTCAATCCATTTCTTGCCTAGAATCTAATTTTACATTTCACATGAGGCCTGATTCACAGAACTAACTTAAGACAAAATCCTAAACTTACTACCATTTTGGTATTCACAGAAGGCACTTCCTCATTTCGGTATTCACAGAAGTTAGGAGTCCTAACATTAAGACTCCTAAATGCCTTCTGTGAATACCGAAAGTCTTAAAGTTAAGATTTTCTCAGTTTAGGAGTCCTAAAGTTTGGAGTCCTAACTTTACTATTCCTAAACTGAGAAAAATCCTAACTTTAAGACTTTCGGTATTGACAGAAGGCATTTAGGAGTCCTAAAGTTAGGAGTGCCTTCTGTGAATACCAAAATGGTAGTAAGTTTAGGATTTTGTCTTAAGTTAGTTCTGTGAATCAGGCCCAAGGCCTTTAAGACATGGCTTTTCGCCTTGTGATGTTACTCTAGTGTAGGGAAGATGCTCTTGCCTTCCACCAGACTAACCGCATTAGCGCCTTGATGCCTCCGGGCATTTGTTTGTGCTTTATTAATTGCCAAATCAATCAATCAACAAGAGCCCAACTGTCAGCCAACCCAGATGTGTATTCTACAGACAGGCAGAGGTCCAGAATGGTTGAGCAAGAAAATTCCCACTTTCTAAAAGTGGTGTTTTCAAACATGCAATTTAAAAGCCAACTCCACCAAAAGATGTGTTTTTAAATTGTGAGTTCAGAGACCCCAAACTCCAAATCTCTATCTGCTGCCAATGGGAAATTACACTTAAAAGACATTTCAAGGCAATCCCTAAGTTATCCCATGGGAGAGATTGTCCTTGCAACATGGAACAAAAAAATTAGCAGTTTTTCACTATTAGGACATGTAACACCAGTACATGTCTATCTTTTAAATACACTGCACACTGCCCATGGGTCTACCATGGCCCTACTTTAGGGGTGATTTACAATGTAGTAAATAGGAAGGTTTGGGCCTGGCAAGTGGGTGCCTTGCCAGGTCGAAATAAAGGCCGCTAGGGGTCTTTACACATGAAACCTTGTTCCTGGTCTGACTTCGCAATGTAAGGGGTCACTGTAGGGTCCCCTTTTTTACTCCTACAGTGACCCCTTACATTGCGAAGTCAGACCAGGAACAAGGTTTCATGTGTAAAGACCCCTAGCGGCTTTCACGTCAGCTCGTCTAATGTAAGTAATGCATGGCTCCACCAGCCACATTGTGGGTCCCTGTTACAAATAGCACCCGACTAAGTTAGTCTTAAACTTATTTTCATTCACAGTTGATGCACATTCATTGCACCCTATCCCTCTTGTTTATCGACTACTGGGATTGAAACCACAGAAATCTTCACCATTCGGCTGATTGGTTGAAACTCATGTGAGTTGAGTTTTTTGTTTTTAATCCAGTAACTTTGCACGACAAAATCTCTTGAGGTAAACTTCAAAAGGAAGATAACATTCTTAATTCTCCTCTGTGTGTGCGAACTAATATCGCCGAGTTTGACCACGACTAATGTTTGGTCTCACTCAATTCCTACGTTCAGAGGCCCGGTGGGCCCTGACTCCACGGTAAATTCTTGTTAATGTATTGTAGTTCTGTCAAATAGGATGACGTTCATCAGGTCTTACAAATAGTGGTCTGACCAATTGTTTTAATTTCACAGATATTGCCGCCCCCGTCAACCTTGCCCCTCTCCCTCTCCTGCACTTGTCCTGATGAAGACCCTGTTAAAGGACCTAACGTAGCCTACGGCCAGGGGTCGAAACGTCGACGGCTCTTGTTCTTTGATGCGGACCTCAGGCACATGCCCTTAATCGTCTCAACTTTTGTATGTGACCGTTGAAGGTCTTTAGTATAACAACCTTCCAATGGATGCCTCAATTATTTAGGCTTTTTTGTGTTAGATCTGTTTAGATTCACATGTAAATATTGTTCATGATTGTTTTCTTTTTGACTATGTCTACTTTTCTTTGACTTTACACTGCCCTGAGCACACTCCCCCTTCCCTCACTTTCCCCTCTCCCCTACTGGGCTTTTCAAAAAGTGTTAAAAATGTACTGATAAATGGTTGATATCTGGTATTGTAAAATAAAGGACAATACCTTTCTCAAATTTTTCTGATTGATGTTTATATAGTGTAAACTAGTGTTAGTGTGTGTTGTACATAACACGTTCCCCTTGCGGGGACCCCCTTCTTACACGTACCATATAGCGCCCAGGTCCCCGCGACTGCATGGGTTCAACCCCCCTCTTTGTAACGTCCTCCCAACAGTAGGATTCCCCTAGACCGTGTCGGAACGCTTCCGACCTACTCGGTCGGTTTACAATACGACCGACCAATTACGATGTTCGCGACTGGATTGTAAACCACACTGTCTTTCCAAATCGGTCTGAGAATTCGTGTCGGTCGGACCCGCATCGTAAAGCTCTACGGACAGCGTTTCTGACTGACTGATTACGATGCCAGTTTCCAACAGACTTTCCAAGTCGGCCTTTTTGACATGAAAAGGCTGTCGGAAAGTGGCTTTAGGGGTCCCTATCCGGGCCCCCTCCATCCTGCGGCCTATGGTTGGAGGCCAAGGGGGTACCTAAGGGACTCCCCTGTAAAACCCTGCACTGTGTGGCAGGCACTCTGGGGTGCATGCGACAGGTTGCAGGGTTTTACACACATACACACCCCAATTCCCCATACAAGCCTGTGTTGTCGGGCAGAACCCAGGCTCCCATAGAAAACAATGGGACTCCGACCGAACAGTGTCTGGTCACATCGTAATCAGTTGGGCGGAACCGCTAATCGTGAGTTAGTCGATCCCCATTCCGAGGCAGTGTTGGGCGGAAAGGGACTCGCCCGACATCATAATCAGAAAATCTGAAGCTCTCCCACGGACCAAGCTAAGACCCTGGATATTTCATTGTATACAAAACTAAAGTTAAATCAAGTGATGGAAAAATTACAAATCATAACAACCGTGCCATAAAATAAGATTAACTTGTGCAATTGAATCTGTCTATTATAACTATACAACTGGAAATAAACCCATCCGACCATTGTATTGAGGCATTTCAACATTTAATTTCTACAGTTTTCTGACAACATTCATGATCAGTACAATAGATGTCCAGTCTGAACATAAAAAGTATCAATGCCATCTATTCAATGTTAGTAATAGGCAAGTAAGAAAACAGTGAATAACACAAGCATGGAATTATATTGATAATACACTAATATGCTACTTTCGGGAATATAAGACTGTTTCGCATTCATGTTGCCTCTGTGACCGGAGAGGCTATCCCCAAAATACCAGTTATAGTACAGGAATCTACTTGGAAATACATTTTTCTGGACTTCTATAGGGTCAACAATATTGATGTCCTTCCCACAGTGCAGATATCCCAACTACACATAGAGGGATTTGACACAAAACTAGCAGAGCATCTATGGCCAAATGCCTAGGTGGGGTACCAATCTCCACATTTCAAGCTAATCTCGCAGAATGGCCAGTATGTTATTTCCCTATTTTCCTATTGTATTGAACATATCCCGGATTCATGGAAAGGTTCTTTAGTGTTTACAATTTATAAGAAGAGAATGTTAGAGTTACCTCAGAATTATTGTCCCAGTCCTTTGTTAGACAGGGAAACTCTCTGGCAGATACAGAAACCCAGAAAGACCTGTTAAAGACAAAGCTGGAAAGACAACCAAGGGCAACAAAGGCCAACAATGAAGATAGGTTGAGCATTTTTGAAGAACTGTTGAACCAGTTTGTGCCGCAGTCTCCACCAGACATACAGCAGGTCAACGACGACTTGCAAATCGACTGCAGCAGATCAACCAAGAAAGGAATGGGCCAAGCCATCAAACATCTAAAAAATGTGAAGGCAGCAGGACCTGACAGCATTATGCAGAGGCACTTCAGGCAGACATTGAAAGACCAGTAGACATGCTCTACCCATGTTTGGAAGGAACTGCGACGAAGAACAGGTGCCATTACAGTGGAAGGAGGGATATCTCATCAAGATCCCCATGAAAGGTGACTAGAGTAACTGCACAAGCCACAAAGAGATAAGTATACGATTAACCCCAGGTAAGGTGTTCAACAGAGTCATCCTGAACAGAATGAAGAAACAAGTTGACGCTAAGTTGTGAGATCAGCAAGCTGGATAGATCCTGCACAGACCAGATTGCAAAACTGTGCATCAGCATTGAGCAGTGAGTGGAATGGAATTCCCCCCTTTATCTCAACTTTATCGACTATGAGAGGGCCTTCAACAGCGTGAACACAGAGACCTTTTGGAAACTCCTCCGCCACTATGGTGTGCCAGATAAACTCATAAGAATCATCAGGAACTCTTACGAGCCATGGAGGACAACTCACGAAGCCTTCAAAGTGAGGACCGAAGTCTACCAGAATTGTTTTCTCTCACCTTTTCTCTTCTTGCTGACCATAAACTGGATTATGAAGACATCCACAACAAGGAGAAGAAATGGGATCCAGTGGAGACTTTGAACGCAGCTCGATGACCTGGACTCTGCAGACAACCTGGCCCTACTCGCCCAGACCGGAGGCGGTTTCTTTCTATGGCTATGGGACTACTCCCCCTTTAGTTTTCTGCTCCAAATTGTTTTGCTTTGAACTTCAATGTGGTGAGCCTTTAAAAAAAAACGAACATACACACTTTGTTCCCAGTCACTCTTAAGCAATCAAGACGATTGCTTAATCTTGAAAACACATCGGTGCACCGCATGTGATGAAGTACCGATGGCCATTCACAGCGTATTTCCTAGGCTGCAATTGATTGGGGAGCTGACAATATCACAGCCCGAGCTCTGTAATGTCAGCAGCTGAGCAAAACTATAGCCTCATGGGCTAAGCTCCGCCTCTTGATGACATTTTGTTAAAGTTAGCCCCTGGTGATTCAAGCTGAAGCCCTGTAGCACCAGTTGCTTCACGTCAATCAAGGAGTGGAGCTAGGCTCCACACCCTTTCCCACATCGTCACAGAGTGAGGTGGGATTACCCACCCCGCCCGACTCTGTGACAAGGTGGAAAAGGGTGGGGTTAGAGACTGCAGCAAGGAAGTTGAGCAGTGGATTCTGTAGTGTATCAGCATAAGTTTTGATGACCCACTGTGCAAAATCCAGTTCACACCTTCTCAAGCTTCACTGGATGCACCAGCCAGTATCGAAAGTCAGTCTGGACTGACACTGGAGAAAAGTTCACGCTATCATGGAGTTTAGGTAAACTGTACTTGTAAGCCCGTCATACACCTCTTCAGCGCCTGTTCCAGTCACTCAGCATCCTTTCCCAGACCTCGAAAGAAGAGAGAATGGTAGTTATAAATCCCACTACTGGTCTCCGATCGTTATCTCAAATTTAGCAATCGACAACCTGAGCAAAAACACTGTAGTAAAGCACATATAAAGTCAAATCTCAGTCCTTAGTGATTTCTTCTTGCTTTTATTCTGAGGTCTTTAAGCATACATCCGTATTTCAATCTTCATAACAACTGTCCAAGCCACAAAACATGCTAACACGTGTTTCGTCTATAAGACTGTAAGCCTTAGACTTCATCAGGGCTAGAACAAAAGCAGAGCAGCTATATTACAACATGTAACACAAAGTTCAGACACTGATTGTACAGTAACTCTTTCATCACGGTCCCAAGTGAACATGCAAGATGACATACAGCATAAGGATGTCTTAAGTCAGACCAAACAGAGGCATGTCTCTTAATAAATCCCATTCGTTTTAAAAGAGAGAAAAAAAGGAGAAGAAAGCAAAGAAAAGTCACCAAAACGTGCATTCGTCCTCTCCTACTAATTGGTATCGTAATAAAATAACGTGAAGAAAGATTACAATAAACCAAAATTTACCACACCACTTAGTGCACACTTCGTCATTTTCTCTACAAAAGACCTCTGGAACTGTTGGAGCATTCTGAAAAGTTAATAACCATGTCGCAAATGATCTTGGAACACAATGTCTATTTATTTGGAGGAAACTGGTACCAGCAGACGTGCAGGAATGCGATGGGTTCCAGATTTGTGCCGTCCTTTGCCTGCCTCTTCATGGGGTGGTTTGAGGCGGGGCACGTTCGGGGCCCATAGGGGCCGCTTGGTATGATTGTATAATGTATTATGGCAGATACATAGACAACTGTCTTTTAATCTGAACTGGCAGCGTTACTGATCTGCAATATTATTGGGGAATCTTTGAATGACAATATGTTTAACATTACATTCACAATGGCACACAGTGCAGAAAAAATAGTACTCCTTGATATGGAGCTATATGTTAAAAATGACAAAATCAATTGCAGAATGTATAGGAAGGATACATCTTGTAACTCTTTGCTACATGCAAGTAGTGCTCACCCCAAGACACAAGTTAACTCTATACTGTATGGAGAATTTTATAGAGCACGTAGGAATTGTAGTAAGGATTTGAAATTTTCTGATTGTACTACTGATATAGAACAGAGATTCTTAGGAAGAGGTTATAACAAACAAGTTATCATCAAAGCAAAGAAAAGAGCACATAAGCTAGTTAGGAATGAGACTCTTAAACCTCAAATAACCAAGGACACTGAGAGGTCAGCACAAGTGAGAATGATCATTAGCTATCATCCTTGGTCAAACAAAGTTTTTAATATTCTCAAATGTCACTGGCATTTACTAACAGCTGATCCATTGCTACATAGACATATAACGAAACACCCTAGTATTGCTTATCGTAAAGGTATGACCATTCGTAACATGGTAAGCCCGTTACCCGAAAATGGATACACGGGGACATACATGGCTGCATAAATGTAACCTGGGTTCATATAAATGCGGCAATTGCAATATGTGTAAATTTGCTTTGGCTGGAATACGTGACTTCCAATATAACAGATATTTACTGACATCTAATTGGCCGGCGTGTGCCAGCTTTACTTCCTCTTCTTTTGGCTGGGGCATGGACTATGTAGTGATTGCTTCAGCTTGATTGCTGTCCTTCCGCTGGTTGCCCTGTGATTCAAAGTACTACTTTTATTTTTATAATTCGCCTGTCGTCCTTGTCCCAGTGTTGCATCTCTCCCTTCTACCCCTTGTCCTTGTTGCTTCTTCCACAGCCACCCTCAACCCCACTCCCGTTGTGCATTTTGTTCCTTCCTCTTCATTTCCCTCCCCATCCCAACCGCCTGTTGAAAGAGTCAAAAGGAAGAATAGTCATGAGGCATTTTTAATCAAACCTGTGATATTTCTGTAGGCTGTACCTGTGTGAGTTTTTACCAAAGTGCCTATTGAGAACTAGATCTACAAGATGTTTTTCTGTACAAAAGGCAGCTGAGGTTGCCAGGAGTGCAGCCTAATCTTTTTGCCTCCGAGATCATAGCCTCCGCAGTAATACATTCTCCATAAATCTGTTATTGTTTTCTAAGATTGGGATAAATGCACCTAATTATGGATCATTTGAAATTCACAGTCCTCACCTTTGTATTTGTTAGACTGTAACACTTACTTTCACACCATCTGTAGATGACAAAAACTGCAGCATACACCGCTATATTACACTTTATTTTTTATTGCAAATGTTTTGTTTATTTTGTTGCCTTCAAACCATTGCGTCTTCCCCCATCACCTCCCCCTTGTCTGTGTTGCTTCTTCCCCTCCAAACCCCACCCTCGGTTGTCTATATTACTCCCCCCACCCTCCCTCTCATTATCATTCTTGCCCATTCCCCCTTTTGCTGTCTGTATTGCCCACCCCAACCTGCCCTAAGACCAAAAAAGTGTTGCGACAAGGCCAGCATTGGTGTGTGTGTGTTTTATAGACAGGTTTTGAGGTTTGCAAGGGATTCTGGGTAACAGAACCTGGTGAGAGCCACACCAGTCACCCCATTCTGGATTCCCCTGAATGTCTACTTTAAAAAAATGTATAGGAGTACTAAGTTTTCTGAGGTGCCGGCTTAGCTAGGGCACAAAATCCACAGCTAGGCACATTGCTAAAAAAGGGTCCGTTTTCAGTGGAAAAATGTGTCCACTTTGCGTTTTGGGCAGATTCCTGTCGCTGGCACTACCCAGACAAGTGAGGTACAATTTTTATAAGAACACAGAAGAGTTCAGGTGTTATTGCTGATTCTCTTTCTTTGCATTTGTGATTTCCAAATGTAAGACGGTGTGTAAAAAAGAAGTCATTTGAAAAATGCACTCTAATTCACATGCTAGTATGGATACTCACAAAAACGGAGATGTGCAAATAACCACTGCTTCTAAACTCCATACCGTATTTCCATGTTATGTTATGTTATCTAGATTTGTATAGCGCGCAGCTGCCCCAGCAAAGGGGCGTCCCGGCGCTGCCTGCATCAGAATAACGGACCTAGGAGACACAACAGTAAGACGCCAGAAGCAGTAAGGAGGACCGAACAAGACTAGACTGAGGGAAAGAGGAAGGTTTTGACAGCTTTCCCTAAAGTCCAGCAGACGTTCCAGCCTGCGGATCTGAAGAGGCAAGGATTTCCATAACTTGGCTGCCAAGCAGCGAAAGGAGCCTCAAGGAGCGCAGCTGGCGGGTAGGGACATATGGAGTGAGCAGGTTAGTTAGCAGGCTAGGCGAGGCAAGCTTCAAGATCTTAAAAGATAGACATTATGGAAATACATACGTTTCCTTGATACCTATTTTCACTCTGTATATTTTACCAAATGAATTGCTGCATACCCAGTACACAATGACAACCATTGTAAAGTGCAGTTCAATCTATTGGCTCGGGGTTCTTGGTGATACTGCAAGCTCTATATATCCCAGCAACCAGAAGGTGTTCAGCAGATGTAACAGTATATTGCTTTTGAAAATCTGCCATAGTTAGAAGAAATTACAGGTAAAAACATAGGCAAAATTACAGGGTTTTTTAAACTCAATTTCAACATGTATTTATTTCAACTGTTACTTTCTGTAGGAAAACCTTGAAGGATCTACCCCTATATAGCTTTCAGAGATCCACCATTGGTTTCACATGCATTTCTACCACTAGCTGGAAGGAGGTTGAAAGCACACAAAATAGGAAAATTGGGGCATGTTCCTGTAAGAGGTAAAAAAATGTGTTGAAAAATGTGGTTTCCGACAAAAGTCTGCCTATTCCTGAAAGCTGGGTAGATGGTGATTTTAGTACTGCAAACCTTTCATTGATACCATTTGCAGGGAGAAAACATGTGCTTTCTTCTGCAGCATTTCTTTCCCATTTTCCCCCAAAAAACCCAGCATTTTGTTAATTTCTCAGTCTCCTCCAGGGGAATACACAAACCCTAGGTATGTTGGAAGAAAGGACACAAATTTGGCCTGAATACTTTATATGGACAAAATGTTATGGGGGCCTAAGCGGGAACTACCCCAAATAGCCAAAAAAGGGTTGGCACAGGGGAAGGGAAGGCCTGGCAGAGAAGGGGCTAGATAAACAAAGAAGTATCCCAAGCTCTGGGTGAGCGCTGTCCACTACAGCACACATGCAATACGCATTCCTTTTTCTGAGAAATTAAAATAATTGCCCTTGGCGCGTCTGCTTATGTAAGGCATTAGGTGTTTTTTACACAAAGCCTGGCCAAAAAAGTAGCTAAGCCACAAGGTCCAACTTTCCTATTCTTCCATCCTGAACTTGGCTTTCTCTGACTGCCTCCAATAAATTAGGGATAGTCTAAGAATAAAGAGGAACACTAGGACCAGGAGTAATGAAGATTACCTGTAAGTAATCGAACCATTGCTACTGAGTGACCAGTATTCGGACACCATACTCTCTACCAGCAGTAGCTTGTGCGTTTCTCTCCATCTCTACTATTCGTTTAGTCCAAAGAGCGAGGGGTTCAGTTCCGTGAACTTTCTCCCTTTAGCCCAGCAGTGGCAGGCTGACGTCACTCCTCCCTGTATAGCGTACGCTGTTGAGTCAATGCGAGCCTTGCTTGGCCGAGTACATGTAAGCAGTCTGAGAAGGAAGAGTGTAATCCTCCTATAAGAGACCATCCTAGAACTTGGCAGAAATGGAATGCCATTTCTGCCAACTTAAGCTAATGTCCATGCCACGGACCAGTACTAGACAATTTAAATGGAAGGCTGGTCTTGTTTGATGGGGGGCAGCGTTGGCTGTTGGGCTGAAGGCGGGTCAAGCCCAGTGCCGTCCTAATGCATGGGCATGCTTGGATCCCATACAGACCCGAATTTAACAGAAATCTTATGTTAAACATTTGTATTCCTATGAGTGGTTGTGTAGGCAGGGCCCAGTGCATTGCTTTGCTTAGGGTCCTATGATGCTGTAAAGATGGCTCTGGTCGAGCCTATATGATACACATACATATGAGAATGTATTCTGGAGGTTTGCTGGATCAGAGATTTACCTCTACAAAGCCTAGCATACAATTTCAGCCAAAGCAGCAGTTGGGTAGTGAGCATAGAGTTAAATTAGAACTCGAGAAAATGCGTTTCTTTGATCACTTTCTGGTAAATAATGACTTACAACTAAAGGCTGCTTTGACAGTTTTCCGTGTGGTTGAATGTGCTTTACATGGTTTAAGGGTTGATTAAGCGTCTGTTTTTCTCCTTTCGTTATCTGACGGGGCACAGCTGGATGTTGCACACAAAGCGCTCAGCCTCATCCTGGATACAGCCCTGAGCTGGCCTCTCAACGGGCACCTTTTCTTGCCTGCAAGCGATGGAAGCACGCGCAGCGAAGCATATTTATACGAAGAGAAAAAATCATTCCAAGAACCTGTTAGACATGCACTGGTGTTAATTTGCAGTTTGCATGACAGTGACACCCAATGCCCTGTATCCACCAGGGTACCGTATTGCTTCAGTCCTAAAATGGCTCCCTGTAGAGACTCAATGAGACGTGTTCATTAGCTGCTGAACTGCGGAAATTTTAGACATACCAGTTTCAGAAATGTTTCTCGGGGATTTGAAAGAAAACATATGGCAGCGTAAACCGTGTTATTACATGTACTTCAAGAACAAATGACAGGTGATATCATGCGGCTCTCCTAAACACATCTGAGAAGGGTCTACCGGTACACGTGACGTAAATGACATGCCACCTTTAGGGTCACATCTTAGGGAATGGTGTGGCCGCTGTAATAAGGTTGGTTATAACATCAAACAATACTTATTGGAGAACTCTTCTGTAGCCCACATTTTAGAAATAAGGCTAATCTTTTAATGTCTAACCTATGATATCCATGTTAAAATGGCGTGGCGCTACCTGTTTGCAGGACAGAGGAAAGAACCGTGATGACAATTGACTTCGATCCTTCAGGGATAGGCGAAGAGGCAGGTCTTCATTTTCTTGTGGGATTTAAGACCGGAGGAGGAGGTTCTGATGTGCAGGACGTTCCAGGTTTTTGGAGCAAGGTAGAAGAAGGCACAACCGCTGGATCTGGTACTGCAGATATGGGGGATGTGGGGAAGTTGGAGTCCAGCTAAGCAGAGGTCTCCTGTAGTTATTTGGAAGTTCATGCAGTTGTTGAGGCACTCGGGCCAGTGAGTAGTAAGGCTTTGTATATGTGCGTGAAGAATTTGTAGAGTGCTTGTCTGTGAATTGGAAGCCAGTGGTGCTCTTTGAGGTGTGAGTTGTTGTGCGTGTGGGGTTGGCGGTTGAGCCCAGCCTCGGAGTTTTGTAAGACCTGAAGTCTTCTGGTCAGTTGATCGTTGATTGCAGCATAGAGTGTGTTGGTGTAGTCCAGCTGGGTGGTCATGAGTGCTTGAGCTTGGGTGACAGTTCTGCGAGTGTTGGTAGTGTTGTGAGTTGGTTGTCGACTGATATTCTGAGTTTCTTTGTGTGGGTTGCCGGGAGGCATGTGGATCAGAGTCTGGCATCCACCAGGTGGAGTTCCGGAGCGAGGTGCCTTTGTCAAAGATTCTGTCTTGTCTGTGTTGAGCTTGAGCTTGAGGTGGTTGTTCTTCATCCATCTGATGATTTTAGTCATGCAGAGAGAGAAATTGCTCCAGGGGTTTGCATCTTGTCCAAGAGGGATATTATGGGCTGGTTGTCATCAGCATAGCATAGGATGTAGATACTGTGGGCCTAGATAATGATGGTGAGTGGGGTGATGTAGGCGTTGAACAGGTTGGAGTTGGGTGAGGATCCTTGTGGAACTATGCATATGAGGTTGATCTCATCTGAGGTGAATTATACTAGGCTGATCAACTGAGTGTGGCCTATGAGGAAGGAGCAAATCCAGCCAACTGTGGGTCCCTGGATGCCGGATTCACGCAGTCATTGAATAGGGACGGGGTGGAAGACCATGTCGAAGGCTGCAGAAAGGCCCAGTAGGATGAGGGCCGCTGTTTCCCCTAACCATGATCATCCAGATGTCATCCATGATAGCGATGAGGATCTCTGTACTGTGGTTTGGCCTGAATCCGGATTGAGTGGTGTTGGTTGTCATTGAGGTGGGTGGCTAGGCATCTGTTTATCTGCTTTTCTAAGACTTTTACTGGGTATCAGGGATAATGGCCCATCTAAGGCAGGTTTGGGGCACAGAGCTGTGCACAGCCCTACTTGCACTTTAAAGATACTGCCTCAGCTCACACACAGAGAACTTCACACTAACCTATTGTGCCTGCAGACAGATTGGGAGCAGGGCAAGAAGGCAGGATAATCCAGACCCATCAGTGGGGGGTAAAACTCCAGAAGTTTCTTCCACTTTTAATTGGGTATCAGGTATAAAAATAAGGCTCTCGGACCAACTCTTCAGTTCACTTCTGGGCTGCAGAAGGACTGCCCAGCTGCCCGTGTCCAGCTCTTTACTTCAGAGGCCTGCCCTGCTGCACCAAGAGGACTGACATACTGCCTGTAGCCTGCTCTACTTCTTGATAACTCCTTTCCTGCTTGAACCCAAGACGTCCAAAGTGACTCTGATGGCTAGCCTCCTGATCAGAGCCACAGGGGCAGAAACGTTTCCAACCATTTTGAATCCTCACCTGAGCTCAGCCTGAGTGAGTCCTAACCCTCCAAGTGGTGTCCCTCCATTCCTGGACCCTTGGAAGTAGCACAAAATGTGCCCGGGTAGCTCAAATCCAAAACTTTTCTACAAAATGAGAACTAAGAGGATAATGGGATCTAACTGCTCGCTGTTCCGCCGAAGGTGCATTGCCAGTTGGCCTGATTTCGCGGCAGCTTGCGGTAGGTTCTTCTCCACATCAGTAAATCCTGTTCAGCAACATCTCACAGAATGGGTATCAGGCCTCATGGAGCCTTTTCAGCTACAGCCTGCAACTTCATCCCGCTGTAGATTTTTTACTTCCATTAAAGAGTCTAAGTCCGAACATAAAAATCACCATGACTTTGTCCAGCGGCTTCCCGGTGACGATGCCTCCTCCCTGGATACCCTCTGCTACCTTGGCTCACTAAACTTTACATTCTCAGTCATTTTACTTGAAAGAAATTCTACGTCCTAAGGTAAGCGGAGACCTGGCCAGATCCACTTTGTGCATCCAAACCACGCTCTATCAAAGTTGGCCATAACTTTCGACTTTGCACCGGTCTGGTGCAGCTAAATGTCTGCAGTTGGCACATTGATATTTTCCACTCTTTTTTTCCACTTTAAAAATGAACTACGATTCTATTGATTGAATTTTTGTAATTTTGGTGTCAAATAATTTATTAAAATGTACTCATTTTTTTCTAAAATAATGTGGAGGTTTTCATGTGCTGTGTTTTCACTTTATTACTGTTTAAGGTGCTGCATAAATACTTTACACATTCCCTCTAAGATAAGTCAGACTGTTTTTGTGGCAAGCTACCAGAGGGTTAAACGCAGGGTAATTTAGTGACTGTTTGTGGTTCACTCCGACACAAGGATGATTGTGGCTGTTGTTTGAGCAGGGTTTCTCTCCCCTCAACCAACAACCCAATGACTCACAGGGGAAGTATCCCTGAAATAAACAGACTTGACTGACAACGATACTTCTTCTAAAGAAATATGAACAATGTGTTATGCAGTGAGTAGGGCAACAGTACCCCCTATATAGCTTATTACGAGTGCAACTCCATATACAATAGCACTCAGAAAATGTGTCTGTGCAAACACAGATTTCAAATCAGTAGTTCAGACAGCTCCAGCTTTGTATGAAAAAACATGTTTGACCTAGAGAAGTGCTGTCAATAATAGGGGGTTAGCAAATCTACTCACATTAACAAAACCACAATAAGAGCACGCATTAATGTGGTGCTGACAGACTGATCCACAAAGCAATTCATAATTCTGAACCTGCAGGTTTACTACTGAAGTTTCCAACAGAAGCCCTGGAAACCAACAGGCCACTACTCCTTAAAAATATATGAGAATTTCCATTTGCGACTATGTTTATGCAGTTTTCTGTGTGCAATCAGACACAGTGTAAAAGGTGCATAGGAACTGCTATCCCTTGAGCACAATTGAACTTGTGTTGCTTCATAAGGAAAATAGCCTGTACAGCTCCAGCAATTTATGAGGTGATCTGTTTCTAACCCTCCATTAGAAAGGGGTTTACTCCATCTTTTGACAAGAGTAGGGAGGAGTCATAAAAAAAAGCTTACATATGTTCACAAACATTTTTACGTCTTGATGGTAATACTGCACCTGAGTAAATGGAATGGTGCTCTCATGAATAAATCACACTCATCACATTTACTTATTATAATGAACTTAGATGCAAGAATAAAGAAATGGGTTTGAGTAAATACATTCCCTTTATTAAGTGTGCATATCAAAACTGCCAACTGGCAGTGTCATTGAGTGTTAGATGATATCAGCACCCTTTACATGGTCCCATGGAGAGGAGCTTATATCACACGGTGGCAGGGAAGAAAAGCTGGAAAGCACTGCACAGGGGCTCTACTCATAACAAACACCATTTCAAAAGCATATTCTACTGTTTTTAACAGAGGCAGATGCAATGTCCTTGCTTTTAAGTATTTAGCACAAATTAATGACAGGTGAAGTAATGCATTCTGTGCCTTACTAACTGAATCACTACCTTCATCCACCACAACTCCATTATACCCCCCACACTTGGCCCTCCCACCACGCCTAACCTTCACCCCTCCCTCAACCTCTCACCCCCCATTCTCAATCCCCACTATCCCACCTCCACCCCCGCAACCGCCAGCCTCCACACCTCCCCCACTTACCCTTCCCCTCTTAGCACTGTTGCCCTGCCCAATAACGCCAACACCCACCCTAACACCAACCCTCTCTCTAACTTTTCCAACCCCTTCCCCAGCACCGCCTCTCCACCCAGCCTCCCCCCTCCTCCAGTAACCTATACTCCTGTTCACCGCCAGTACCCTTCCCCAACTCCGTACCCAACACCAAGCTGGATATGATTATGGCCACCCTCCTCCAAATGAAAGAAGAACTACACACCGTCAAAGAGTTGCTCACCACACACCTCAGACACCCCCCCTCCACCACCACCAGGCCCAGACACCCCCCCCCCCTCCACCACCACCAGGTTCACACCTAACACTCTCCTCACTTCCTACTCACCTTACCACACAAGACGCCCCACTTCGGACCTCTATCCCCTCCCGCAATACAACCAATCGCCCCAGACGCCTTACCACACAACACGCCCCACTCCGGACCTCTATCCCCTCCCGCAATACAACCAATCGCCCCAGACGCACTACCAATACGCTCTCAGACAATGACATACACACCCTTCTCCACTCTTACGTCTCAGCTCTCCAAAATCGCCTAGCCTCCAACCACCTCTCCATCCCAACAAATCTCTCTTAACCACTTAGGCACCAAAACTCATAACACTAGAGGCTCCGTCCCCAACAACCTCACAAATGTACCCCTCACTATAAAACGTTCCTCCACCCTCTGCGCCCCCAGACTCAATTGCATACTTCTCAATTGCAGATCTGCCCAGAGGCATTCCGCGGGGGTCGCCGATCTCATCATGTCTCTGGAACCGGATCTAGCCATTCTGACTGAAACATGGTTATCTGATTCTTCTACACCTATCATGGACATTCTAGTCCCCCCCAACTACAGTATCAGTAGACTTGACAGGTCCAAAAAGACAGGCGGTGGAATTGCTTGTATCTATAGAAGCAACCTCTCAGTTATTAAAGCGTCCGTACCCTCTCTTACCTCTTGTGAATACCTCTGCCTTGATGTCATCAGCGAAAGCAAATCGGTATGCTCAATACACATCATATACCACCCACCTAGGGACAAGCTCTCCTTCTCCCAACAACTCATGGACTTAATCTCAACCAACTCAGGACGGCAAAACACCCAAATTTTCCTTGGCGACTACAATCTCCACTGGAATGATCGCTGTGACTCAGTGGTGAATAGCCTCAAAAATTTCCTCGACGCCCTTGATCTCACCCAACTATGCAATAGCCCGACCCATGAGAAAGGCTCTATCCTTGACCTCATCATCTCCAAAGAGGACTCTATTCAACTTGAGTCAATCCAACCTTGTGACTGGTCAGATCATCATATTATCTCCTTCTTCATCAATGAAAAAGTTAAACTTAACCCAGCTCAACCCGCCAAGCCCAAAGTTTGGAAAAGAGACATGAAGAAACTCAACCCAAACTCCTTACCGCCTAACAGCCACAATCTCTTACTTCCTCCGTCCGGTGTTACGGACGTTCAACTACTGACTGACCATTATTTCAATGCTATGACCACAATAATCGATGAGGCCGCACCCATGCAACTAAAAAGAGTTGCGTCCAAGATATCCAACCCATGGTATGATGGGAGCCTCAATGAAGAGAGACGGGCCATGCGAATGGCAGAGCGCACATGGAGATCAGCCCCCTCTGCACTGCACCTAAAAACTTTGAAAAAACAGAGAAACGCCTACTTCAGGAAAAAAAAACGTGCACAGAGAGATTTCTTCAGCCTCCAGCTCGCCCAAGCAAAAAACCACCCAAGAAAACTGTTTGAGCTAATCAGAACACAATCCAAAGAACAACCCCAGACACTCAGCACCAGGGGCGTTACACCTTTCTGTGAAGACTTCTCTGCTTTCTTTAACAAAAAAAACGACAACATAAGAAACGATCTCCTCAATGACGCTATCCTTTACTCCAACCCCCAACACACAGCACCGTCTGAACCAAAGAACAATGCTACATGGTCATCCTTTGGCACCTACTCCGAAGAAGAAATTGGCAGACTGCTCAGCACCCTGAAACCATCCAATCGCCTCTCTGACCCCCTTCCTGCTAACGCTTTAAAAGTCTTTACCCCGTCGCTCCTCCCACTTTGGACTAATATCATCAATAGCTCTCTTCAACAGGGATCCATCCCTAACGCCCTCAAAGTGGGACAAGTCAAACCGTTACTAAAAAAAACAACAGCAGATCCCACTGATCTAAACAATTACCGTCCTATTACAAATATTCCCACGCTCGCTAAACTGTTGGAAAAATGGGTACAGCTACAACTGACTAATCACATAAATAATTTTGATCTCCTCAACCCTCATCAATCAGGTTTCCGAGCAGGGCACAGTACCGAAACTGCTATGACTCACATAGTTGATGACGCCCTCCAAATCCTAGACCAAAATGATGCCTGCCTCCTCATCCTTCTTGATCTCTCTTCAGCATTCGACACAGTTAAACATGAGAACCTACTCGAACTATTAAACACAAGAATGGGTATATCTGGGACTGTCCTCAAGTGGTTCACTTCCTTTCTACACAACCGGTCTCAGCGATTCAAAAGGAACAACCTGATGTCCTCCGCGGTACATGTATCGTTAGGCGTCCCTCAAGGTTCCTCCCTCTCCCCTACACTGTTCAACTTAGTCATGGAACCCCTCACTTCTCTGTTACAAGCATCCAATATTCACTTTCACATGTATGCCGACGACACCCAACTTTATCTCAAAATACAATCCCCCAAGGACATCTTGCTTCTGAATTCCACGTTCAGAAACACCCAATCCTGGCTTGCAGAGAATCACCTCAAACTCAATGCGATGAAGACTGAGTTCCTCCTGATCTCACCGCCCGCAAAAATCTCTACCGCTCAAACTTGGCTCAAGCACCTAACCGCTCTCAATGTACAACCTACCATCGTTGACTCAGCAAAATCTTTAGGCATAACACTTGACTCCAATCTCAACATGCAGCAGCACATCAGCAAGGCAACCAAAGGAGCGAACTTCCAAATCAATACCTTGAGAAAGCTCAAACCCTTCCTGCCAGCCAGAGACTTTCAAACTGCGGTACAATCTATAGTCATCCCGCACATAGAATACGGCAGCATCGCCCTCGGTGGGCTCCCCATTACCTCAACGGCACCCCTAAGAGCTTCCCTTAACGCTGCAGCGAGACTCATCACTGGCTCAAAAAAACACTTGCATATCTCCCCTGACTTTAAATCCCTGAACTGGCTACCTTTTGAAGCCAGAATACATCTGAAAATCGCCTGCATGACACACAAGGCTATACACATGAACTCACCTGCCTACCTCTCTCAAAAGCTGACAATTTCGGGCGGTTCTAGAACTACTAGAAGCACAAACAATCTTCTGCTGCAGCCTCGAAGATTTCGGAAGGTAAAAACCTATAAACGCTCCTTCTCAGGAATGGCGCCCAGGATCTGGAACTCACTCCATCCTGAAACCCGGCTCATCTCCTCCAACAAACTTTTTAAGAAAGAAGTAAAAGCGATCCTCATGGCTAAATACACATGAACTATTATTCTGTACTTCCAGGACTCCGCGTTGTACTACCTTCCTGACCCCTTGGCCTATTTGTATTACTTGTATATCGATTCACTTGACTGTATACGTTCCCTCTCTGTATATCTTATTTTATATTATTGAAGTACCTATCAGACTTTGCACACTTTACCTACACCACTTCAAATATTACCTACTGTTATTTTACTGATTCTCCTGCGTGACTATGCACCCTGTACTCTCCTACCTCAACTATGCCTACCTCTATGCTATTTATAAAAGTAGTTTAAGCACGCTTAAACAAGTATATGCTCCCTCTTTATGTACTCTCATATTATTGGCGTACCTGTTTGACTTTGCACCTTCTACCTACACTACCTCAACTATGAACTACCTCTTGTATTTTGACCTACCTATGTAACTATGCATATCGTACCTAACTACCTCAACTATTACCTACTATTATGCTATCATCCCATGTACCTTCCTCTTGTATTTTGACCTACCTATGTAACTATGCATTTCGTACCTAACTACCTCAACTATTACCTACTATTATGCTATCACCCCATGTCCTGTAAAGCGCTCTGATATCTGCAAACATCTTGTTCGCGCTATATAAAACTTTGAAATAAATAAATAAATAAATACTATAGTACATTTATCGGTAGATTTGGCCCAGTCACATCACAAAGAATAACTATCTGGGTCTGATCAACAGAAAATAGCCACTTGTTTCCATGCAAGTTTTATCATGGCTCAAAGATACAAAGGCTGTTTCATGATGATAACTATTTGATCATCTGCTAAAGCTCCCTACCCTTTCTTTATCTAGGAATAGTGGGTTTTCCTAGTTCAAACCATCCTCTCTGGCCTACTTTAATTTCGTATTTACCCAATATTTTCCAGAACTAAAGAACGTTAGTAAGTATCCACTGATTTTCACCCCTCAGCACATCCATGAAGCAAAGACCCACATTAAAATGGCAGACCCTTTAAGCAGGCCTCTTAGGAAATTGTATCTCAAGGCTTTTAGTTTCAAATGTTACTCAAACCCAGGTCAAGGCACTGAGTTTCTACCCCCCTGACACTGGAAATAAGACTGCTTTTTCCAGAGGTTTCTCTCCTTTATTCTACCTTTGTGAGCATTCTCAAAAACTAGAAGAATCAGATCCTATAAAGCAATCTGAGCCATTTTTAAACTGCAAGTTTTTAATAAGCGCTTAATGAAATATGTTTACCTTTATTAAGCGGTTCATAGCAGCCAGAGCTTTATTCAATGCATCTCTCTGTGGGCATTCCAATGAAGATTCATTTCACAAAGTACACTAAAGTATTTATATCACTACAACCATATAAGGACACTTACTCTCCAACCTCCACCTGAAAGCAGAATGTTTCCTTCTAAAGGAAGCCATCTTTGTCTTCAATGAATCGACATTTATAACTTAGACTGTATGCATGCCAAGCTGTTAACTAAAGCTGTAGACCAAGAGGTGTTACTTCCAAAATGACAGATTATCAACATTGAAGAAGCTATTAATGCTGGTCAAGAAATTTAGATGGGAACTGTAGTACCTGAGCCAAAACACCTTAGCATGGTCATAAATGGTATAATGCAAAGAATGGGTTGTGAATCAGTTCCTGAGAGTTCATGTTGAAATCAGGAAAAGCCACTCAATAATTACGGTTTAGTTTAATGTTTTATATCGTATTTGTGTGGTACTCGCCTGCTAGATCCCTGGGCTCCTCTTCTGAATATCTGGTCTGAGTTCCCCATGTTAAGAAGTGTAGTGTAGTTCCTATATTCCCAATAGGCTCTGCGCATTGGAATAACATAAACGGCAGTTTAGACGTAGGACTGAGGTCGACTAGGTCTCTACTGAATATGTTAGACTTAATTAGGTTTGCCAGCTAGCTCAGAGGTCACTAGAAACTTTCTCGAATAAACAGGGAGGAGTTAACTTACCTGATTAGACAAGAAGGGATTAGCTTCTGACAACCGCATAAACCTGACAACTTTGCTCCCTCCAGAATAAGGAGTATATCTCCAGAGTCGTGTGAAAACAATAGATAGCGATTTCACTCAGTCAATCGTGAATACTTAGTTTCACCAGAGTGCAGAGAAATAGAGAGACGGGCGTTTTCAATAAAAGGTGTTATTTATTGAGCAGTCTTCTTTCTCATGCAAGAGAAGTGAATTGCCACAATTGCAATACTTGTCATAAAGGAAAGTGCGTACATTAAAAGGAGTATTATAAAATAATACTGTAAAAGCATTGATATGGTTTCTGAGCCATAGGATACTTAAAATGGATAAAATATATACAATTACATACAGTGATAAAAGTTGACTAAACGTACTCAACTGGTGCTTCTAAATATGCCTATCCCGGTGTACCTAACCT
Source organism: Lissotriton vulgaris (assembly GCF_964263255.1). Lineage (NCBI taxonomy): Eukaryota > Metazoa > Chordata > Amphibia > Caudata > Salamandridae > Lissotriton > Lissotriton vulgaris. Next base: position 2,121,560,477 of record NC_141687.1, on the reverse strand, counting down.
AAGCCTAGTACGTGGGAAGGAGTAAGGGAGTCGCAGTTTAAGATAAGTTAGTTTTGCCAAGAATCTGAATCAAGAATTCTCTACGGGTCTAATCAGCTCAGTACCTTGGTTTTAGAATGAAGGAGGTTTTGTATCTCGTTCTCAGGACTCGATCTTCCAGTAACCCGCAAGGGTGACTGGAAACACTGGAGCTGGATTTTCTCGGCAGGAGAAAAGACAGCGTCTTTCTCAGTGCGTCAAATGGGAGAGATGGCTTCCTTCGGCACTCGCATCAGCTGGGCTTTGGGTAAGTAGATAGCCGCTCTGCTCCAAACCACCGTGTGTTGCTTAAGGCAAATGCTGGTATATTTATACCTGGAAGGTGCCGTGTTTGACATAAGGTTGGACATAATACATCAATAAGAACCGTCAGTAGGAACTGGCAGTTCTTTCAGGACTCGTAGGAGTTCTAGGACAAATCAAAACAAAAGCATGGGGAATTCCCAGGTTGCTGAAGGTTTGGTTTGTTCAAAGAACTCGTACTTTCTAGAAGTCTAAGGAAGTAGCCTTGCTGTATTTGGAATGCATTGGCTATTACTAAATATGGATATGATTCTTATGCCTTTATAAGGATATGATTTGTTATAACCACATAAGGGAATAAATCAGGGATATTTAATTAGGGTCCTAGATACGTTTACAACAGAAGGTACGAATGGGAAGCAGATCCTTTAGTTTTACAGCATCTAGTCTTTGGAACGCACTTCTCATGGAGCTTAGACAGATGAACACCTTGTCCCGTTTCAGGAAGGAACTAAAAACCAGACTGTTCCCTAGAGATTAGACTATCTCCGTTATTACTCGCTGCTCAGTAATCTAAGCGCCAGGATACCCTTGGGGTGACGCGCTATATAAGTGTACCTAACATTACATTACCCATATTATGAAATCATATTTTGCAGATATTCAATTAACATATGCATACCCACACCAACATTTGGGACACCAAGGGGGGGAAGATTTAAAAAATAAAGTCGGGCACGATTAATTATTCCCATTGACTTGAATAAGAGTGCAGTTTTAAGCAGGAGAAAGCTATACTTTCATATTTTTGTACAATAAATCACAGGTCTCCTGCCCGAATCATGTGTTGCCAAAACATGTGATTTATCGGAAAATGCTAGTCACATCTTTTTGCTTTTATTGCAATGCATTTACTATCACCCACTGAAGGAATCTTCTTTGTGAACAAGCCCGCCACATCTTTTTTGTTTTTAATGGAATACATTCACTATCATCCGCTGAAGAAATCTGACACACCTAAGCAGGGTGTCTAGAACAGATGCATTATATCTTTCACAAATAATTTTTGGGACAAAAATCAGGGAGACTTTACACACAAAGTGATCAAACGTCAATGGGTTCTTTAGAGCAGATGGCTTTATTGGTTTGGCTTGTATATTTTTATTAAAGTTTAGATCAGAAAAAGACAATAGTGTTAAACTCCTAGCTGAAAAATTCCAATATGCAATAGAAGGGTTACACAAAGGCAATTCTTGTTGGCGTGATTAAACTGTAAAGTGTAATCTCATCCAATGGATAACCCTCTACAGTGGATCCAGGTATACTAAGCCTTCAGAGTACATTGTTAATCGAGGGCAATCCTACAAGATAAATCCTCAGTAGCAGGGTGTTACTGCAAGGTAGGTTGTCATTCATGAGGTGACCTTACAGGTACAGGACATATCAGCAAGGAAAATAATTCTCTTGCACAATTACCCTTTAGTTTGTTCTCCCTCTTTAAGATTAACTTTCCAGGGTAGATCCACACTTTAGGATTGACATTGAGGATGGACCCTTTAATGTAGTGACGCTGTGAGTGAATCAGAATTTTAAATGATCCTGCAAGCAAATAATTATAAGCAAGTCACCCTGCAAATCTATTCTCATTTAACAATTGTAAACAATACTGCAAACAAATTATCATAAGCAAGTCACCCTGCAAATGGACTCTCAAGTCTACTGGTAATCAGAGTATGGCTAACCATTTTCCCAGTGCTTTCTGGTAGCCATTTGAAGCTCTTTTGTAGCATCTTCAGGATGTGGGAGCAGGTGGCGTTAACTAAGTTTACCAGGGCTGTCATGTCTACTTGGATGTCCATGATGATGCCCACATTTCTGGCATGGGTAGTGGGGATAGCTGTGGGGCGGTGATTAGTTGGCCACCAGCTTCCCTTCTGAAGATCACCACTTCTGTTGAGTTGAGTTTGAGGCACTTGGATTTCTTCCAGGTGGGTACCGAGGACACACAGGTGGAGACTTATTTTTTGTAGAGGCGGTCTTCTCCAATAGAAAGAGTATATAGGCCTAGGTAGCTACACGACCTTTTACCTACATTAGTTATGCCATGCTCTGCATACCAGTTCTGGCACTGACCTTTTACCTAGTTATGGGCTGAATAAATGTAGATCCGTTTTCTCCAAAACTGGCCTAATTTATTATGCACGAGGATTCCTAGTATCATTTCTTAATCCCCTACCCAGGACGTATACAGCAGGATTACCGCCTTCTGTATAATAACTCTGTACAAAAGTCACCGCTATCATCGTCCGTGGACGATAGGCCTACTATACATAATGGCAAGCCATTACATAACTATGCAGAACTCCGGAGGGTACCTTTTAGGTATAAAAGAATCATATCAGGAGAAGCTTCCACGCTGACACAATACACTCACTGAGGTCCCTGCATGCAGAAGCTCCAGCACGCACTGGTCTGACATCCCTTGGGGCTGTCCAACTCGAGACCAAGAAGGGGTCCTTCGTACTCTCCATCAGGCAATGGGGTTCACTCTTTACACCCACATATCTGCTAGGTATACTTAAGTACACTTAGGTAGAGTTTGCATCTTAGGAGTACGTTTTATTACTGCCATGTATTGATATGCCTGTATATATTTACTATTTTAGCACCATGGTAGAATTCTACATTTCATTTACTCTGTCGGTTCTTGTAATCTTACGTATCTGTTTCTGTCTAATGATTGTCGCAGCAAACATGTTTTACATTAGAATGACGCTGGTTCCTTATTGAAAATGTCCCTATTGTTTATTCTGTGTATCTCTGAGAACAAGTAAGCAAGAGTGACTGAGCGAAACGTAGTGTACTGTTTCCACGATCCCTGAATGATCAAGGGTTGTCATGTTCGATAGTTGCCAGAAACTATTTGCTCCTTGGTAAGGTTAGGGGGCTTGTGGTGGCACCGTGAGCTAGCTGGTCCAAAGGCTAACATATCATTTGGGGTGTCTGGAATCAATCTGGACATCAATCCCTTAGTTTATGTTGTTTAAACACACAGATCCTACGTATTATTTGGTACTACTCAACAGTCTTCATAGGAGAGTAGGTTGACGTTGTGTGATCTGATGAGGTTTGCCAGTGTTTTTATTTCAGATGTTGAAAAATGTCGGATGCAAAAATGATCCTGGGGGGGAGGGACTCTGCATATGAGGTTCTTGGCCTTCAACATGTAGGGTGGCAGTTTGATTTTTTATGTTTTCCTATGAGAACTGAGCAGATCCCTTTGAGGGCGGGTCCTTGGATGCCTGTTTCTAGTAGACTCCTGATCCGGGTAGAGTGTGATACTGTGTCAATACAGATTGAAACCCCATGGACCATGAAAATACAATAAGTCTACTAGTGAAAATGGATCAGTAGTGCAAATCGGTGTCTTTATAAACTTCTATCATTGTCCCTACATTTAAACCAGTGCTAGGTTTTGTAGAGTATTTTTCCTAATTCTGAACAGGCATATCAGAAAAGTAAGCAAAAATAACTGTCATGAGATTGCTGCTTCCTATTCATAAACCATTATGCTATTAAGAGTAGATAACTGCATATCTTATATAGTGCTGCAGTGCATGAGTGACACCCTCATCCATTTCTGTTTTTTTGCCCACAGTACTTTGCATACTGGGATACGTAAACACACCAAAGTAACATAAGAAGGGAGTGAAGAGGTAATGCTCAAAAGAGCATTAGGATGGATACGTCCTCCTCAAGTTATATTCTCAAAAAACAAAGGGATCCACCCTTATGGTAAAGTATAAAAGTGGTCCTCTAGACTACGTGTGTCTCCTACAATGGTGGAAAGCACACAGCTTTGTTTAAATACATCTCACCAAACCAAAGGGTCTTCAGAAGTGAGTGAATGCTGAAAAATTAAGAAATACCTGGCTCGGTGGAAAAATCAAATGTCAATGTTCCTTTGAGCTGGTATCCCTACTATACTCAAATCAAAACAACTGTGTATTAACATATAATCCTAACTAGGTGGTGCACATAAATTCAAAATGCACAGTATACTATACCCCAGTAGGTATATTGTGAATGGGTTTGTTATATCGCCCAGATAATGCCCCATGTCACACAAATATCAACATGTTCCACGGATCCGCGGCGAGGAGGTGTCCTGTTGAGGAGGTAACATTGATTGAAGGATAATGGGGCATTATCTGGGCGAAATAACCAACCACTTACTTAGTAAGGATATGTAAATACACAGTTGTTTTGATTTGAGTGTAGAAGGGATCTCTTCTAGGTCCTGATGAAAAGCCACGGTAGGGCTTTGAAACATGTCAACACAGGAGACAATGCTCATTAAAGCATAGTATCTCCATCTCATTCCCCACTTTTAATGATACCAGCTCACAGGAACATTAAAATAGATGTTTTCCACCGAGGCAGGTATTTTTTAATTTTTCACCATTCACCATTCACTCATTTCTGACCCTTCCATTCACACTCCTACACCACACAGAGTATTGTTTTTCATAACCAGAGCTCCCAAGTAGTCGTAGGCCGCAGCACGCCCCGTCCCGCAGCAGGCGATAAAAATCGGATGATGAAGCATGCCACCAAGGTGGGTGAGAGGTATTTAAACAAAGCTGTGTGCTTTCCACCATTGTAGGAGACACACGTAGTCTGGAGGAACACTTTTATGCTTTCCCATAATGTTTTATCCTTTGTTTTTTGACAATACGTAGACAAACATCAGGGGTGTAATAGAGGCCTGAACAAGCCCCACGCCTTACAATGGGACTGCCATAGCTCCATTAAACCAGCTGCAAAGAATTTAAATAATTACAAAAAAAGGCAACTTCAAAAAGTTGCATCATGTTAGAAAGGCCGGCAAAGACCTTTTATTTTTTTGCCAGTGGTGACAAAAAACAAACATTAAACTTGCACATGCAGGTTCTTGGAGCCCAGTGCTGGAGAGGAACTGGGACCAGAGGCTGACAGAAGGTGTTTGAAGTTCCAGCTATAAGACAGGTCAGACGTGACATGGAGACAAAAGCAGAATGCAGAGATCTATGTCCCCAAAGATGTTCAGGGGATAAATATGAAGACAAGGTAACTCTGGTGAATACTGTTCTTGCTGGAGAAAACTGCATTTTGTCTAATTACAATTTTTAACATCATATAATAGGACACAGGGTTAATGTTCCTACTGTAAAGCACAACGTGTATCAAGCAGATCACATATTTGTATTTTATGTAAATAGCTCAGTGGGTTACTGCTTTTGTCACAGAAAACTTGTGTTACTTGCAGTTAAGTTACAACCCATGTAATATAGCACAGTGACTGATGAACCGTCATCAGAGAGCTGCATGCAAACTTTAAGGCATAAGTTTAGATTCTTTCTGTTTTGTCTCAATCTTTTCTTCTACAGTTGCTAAAAAGGATACCTTTGGCTAGTGGAAAATACTTATTTGTATACACAAACAATCTGTTACCTTTTAAATTCAGAGTTTGTGATTCTCTAGACCAAGCATTATTTAACCTATAATGACTACCAGTATATATGATATGTGACTCCTAGCCTTCGTTATCTTATGTATACATTAATTTTCACACTTGTATGATTGCTTCTGTGCAATTGGTGTGTGAGATGTAAGGAGATTTGATACCCTATATTGGGATATGTAGTGCTATAAAAGAAATTAAATAAATATGAGGAAAGGGTTACAGAGAGATGAGGGGTGCCTATGAAGGGTAGTAGTGAAGGAATCCGAGGCAGATGTGGTAGGATGCATTTTGTATTTGTATTTTGTATTTGGTACTTATAAAGCACATATATCACCACAAAGGTCTCATAGCGCTTGCTAGTGTTCAAGGCAAGACAGGACAGAAAACACGGCAGTCAGGTGTAAAGGACTGAGCTAAAACAGCCAGGTTTTAAGGAGTCTATGGCACTTCCTATGATCAGTCTCCAGGCGGAGGGATAAAGGCAAAGTATTCCAGATTTCTGGGGCCTCCCGGGAGAAAGATCTACCCCCATTTCTGGCGGTTTGGATCTTCGGCACTGTCAAAAGATATTTGCTATTGGACCCGAGGGTTCTGACCTGTTGGTATATGGTGAGTTTTTTAGCTAGATGGTGGGGTCTTTTATTATTGAGTGTCTTATGCACCAGACAACACAGTTTAAAATGGATCCTTTTTTTGATTGGAAGCCAGTGTAGGGTCTTCAAACTGGGCACGGACGGAGAACGGAAGGAGAGCGCGAGGGCAGATTGAGGACCAACCTGGCCGCCATATTCTGCACGACCTGGAGCTTGACCAGGAGTTCTACATTAGTAGAAGCAAGTAGGGAATTGCCGTAGTCCTGGCGGCTAATAATCAGTCCCTGTACAAGGGGCATACGGGTGGAGAGTGGGATCCATTTGAATATTTTTCTAAGACTGTGCATATGTCCGTAGCAGATGCGGACCAGATTATTAATATGATTTGACATAGAAAGTTTGGAATCCAAAATTACACCAAGATTACGTGCAGCTGTCTTAGGCGGGGGACAAGATCCTAACACGGAGGGCCACCAATCGTTGTTCCATAGTTTGGCTGTATTCCCAAAAACCACAATCTCTGTTTTGTTGGCATTAAGGGGAAGGTGATTATTCGTTATCCAGTTGTTTATGGCTATCATACAGAGTTTGAAGCGTTTTTTGGTTTCGGTTACATCTGATCTCATGGTGATTAACAACTGAGTGTCATCTGCGTAAGACACTGTTTAAAACCCAAAAGATTTAATGAGTTTGTCCAAGGGGGACACATATAGGTTGAATAACGTAGGGCTCAAAATTCAGCACTGTGGAACACCTTTGTTGATAACTTGGCTATCCGAGGAGAAGTCACCTATTTGCACTTTAGAGGAACGGTCTGCCAGATAGTTCCTGAACCAATTAAGGGCTGCGCCTTCGAAACCAGATGCGCATAGGGGATCATGAAGGATGCCGTGCGAAATGGTGTCGAAGGCAGCCGACAGGTCAAGTAAAACCAATATAGCTGATTGCCTGGCATCCAGGGAAAGGCTGATATTGTCAACCATTTCCAGCAGGGCTGTTTTGGTGCTGTGGAAAAACCTAAATCCTGATTGGGAGGGATGCAGTAGTTTATTATTTTACAGGTGCTGGGTAAGTTGGCCGTTAACCAGGGACTCAAGAATTTTGCCGAAGAGTGGTAAAAGGGATATTGGCCTGTAATTGGATAACTGTTTGGGATCAGCAGAGGTTTTTTTTTTTAAATTCGTCTAATAATGGCCTCTTTCCAAAGGGTGGGGACTGTGGACTGTGACAGGGAATTGTTAAATAAAACAGTAAGTTGGGGGAGGAAGACAGTGCACTTTTGGATAGGACTTGAGCAGAGGCCGAGTCGGAAGGAGAACCTGATTTTATGCGATTAAGTGTTAATAATACTTTGTCCTCTGAGACTGTATAAAAGTCAGTGAGGGGGCAGTATGGAAGAATACGGGGTCAGGATTGCTCCTGTTGAGTGTGAAGTCTGATGATTGTGGAAATAATTTGTGAATGTCATTTATTTTTTCAATAATAAAAAAAAGGGGAAAGGGAGTTCACCCACTCCTGAGAAGCAATTAGCAGTGGTTGACAGGCGGGAGGATTGGTGAATTCCTTGACGATAGTATACAGTTCCCTCTGCGAGTTAGGGTGATTCTGTTGCCTAAGTATTCTTTTTTTGCCTCGGCTATATGATTCATATATAGCCGGTGAGTGATCTTATAGTGCTGCTTATCACTCCTATCCTTGGAGCGCCTCCACTTACGTTCCGCCTTCCTGACGGCAAGTTTGACAATTTTAAGTTTTGGGGGTGAACCAAGGGGAGAGTTTAGTGGGGCATTTTGTTTTTATTTTGAGGGTAATATAATCAAGAGTAGTAGTAATGGCGAGGTCAAGACTTCTAGCGCCGTGATTGGGATTGGCTAATTCGGACAGAGGGATGGGGGAGAAATTGGTGGAAAAAGAATCAAGATTGATCTTATTCCAAGATCGGCTTAATTTGCTTGAATTCCAAGGTGGGGGTATACTTAAAGACCTTAAAATAGGAAATCTTACTTAAAGACCTTAAAATAGGAAATCGTGGATCGATTTCTACTAGGGAGGATTTGGTCAGGAGAAGATCCAGGGTGTGTCCTGCCAAGTGAGTAGGGCCAATGATACGACATTTTGCATAAGAAAACAGCGCTGCCAAATACCACTTGGCGCCTTGCATACTTTGCAGTGATTAAAATGTTTAATCACTGTAGAGTGTGCAAGGGTTTCTAAACTTAAGAAACCACTACATATCACTGGGCACTGTTACAAACATATAATCACTGCAGAGTATACAGGGGCGCTAAGTGGTATGTAGAGGTTTCTAAACTTTAGAAAGCACTGCACAATTTTTTATGCCGGCATAGCAGCAGAATTAAAATGTATTAGTAATTCTGTGTTACAAATAGTAACAGTATTTACCAATATTCCTAGGATTCCACCGGCAGAATAAAAAAATGTGCCTAGGATGTCATGGAGAAGACTGGGTGCGAACAAAGATTGTTGCACCAGGCACCTCCAACGCGAACGCCATTGCTGGGTGTTTGTGTGGGCAGCCCTGGACTCTCAAAGTGAGACACGGTGCCAGTAACCCATCCTCAGCTCATTTTCAATTGTGCGGAGTCCCCGGGCTGACCACTGTACCCAAATGGCAATTCTCCAGTTTTTTATGTTTCATGTATAAGGCCTGAACAGGTGAAAAAAATAATAAAATCTTTGTGAAAGGGAACCCAAGCCCACACTATAATTTGAATTGCGCTCATTAGTAAAACAAAATAAAAATAGGATTTCAATGCGGTTGTCCGTTCTGCACATTTTATGTGCAAGGAAACTTTGCAGTGCTATTGATTGTTATTAGCGTGTCTGTTTGTTGTGTGAACAAAGCTTATATAGCAACTGCTTCTGATATGCCTGCTTTGCATCAGGGAAGCTTGAGGTGCAGCTCTGTGTGCTGTTCCTCTTCTTTGTGAAGGAAAATGCACTGGTGCTGCCTATGCATAACCTACATGAGTAAATCTTGCTCTCCTTAGCAGTGCTATCTACGCAGTACCTGCTATGGTGCGCGTGTGAAAGTTGCACTGCTGCTACCTATGAACTACGTCTTGTAGTGTAGGAGAGTGGATGTGGCTTTATGGCTAGAACGGTTGACCTTGAAGCTGGGGTACCAGGTTTGAGTCGCGGCAGGGAAAATCAACATCCTGTGATTCTGGGCAAATCACTTAATCTCCCTGTGCCCAACAAAAAATGAATGTGTCCCTCTTTAACACAACTGGTGCTCACTTAAAGCGAGCTGATACCATTGGTCAGGTTCGCACTATATAGAAGACAGGGGGGAAAGAAGTGTGAGAAACTGGTCTGTGCTGTACCAGTTCATTGAGTGAGAATCTTGATCTATTGCTACTGAATGTATTCCATTCTACTGAAAGTGGAGAAAAACTCTCCTCTGCACATATATGACCAATGTATGAGACCGATCTGACAAAACTGAGGGTGAATGGGGTAGGAGGTAGTTATAGGGGTTAGGACTCTGCATGGTGACAGGGACAGACTAACTGAATAAGAGTTACGGACGCAGAGAGTAGCAAAGGAACAGCAGCAGAGAAGGAAAAATTAAGTGGAGGCAAAGGGAGAGAATACTGAAGGGGATAGGAAACGTGAGAGGTACAGGAGAGAAAAATACTGAAAAACACCCAAAAGGGGGAGAATGAAATGGTAGAGGACAACAAATGAGAAAAAAAACAGGTGAATAAAGAAAATAGAAAAGCAAAGGAAATATAAGAAAGTGGGTAATAAGCAAGATATTCAAGATGAGGAAGAAACAAGAAAGGAAAGGGACAGGAAAATACACACACAGAAAAGAACTTTCAGGAAAACACAGAAGTTGTAAAATGGACGGGAGGGTCATAAACAATAGAGAAAGTAAGACTAAAGGTTGAACAATGGAAAATATGCAGAACTTGTTGATCTCCTTGAAGCTATTTGTATAAATGAAAACCCTGCTGATAGCTTGTGGGTAGGTTGCAAGGGCGTGGTGCTTGAAAGCGGCAGCTAGTAGGGTGATCAAATATGCGGAAGCCACCTCGCAGTACATTCCAGGAGGTTTTGTTATGCCACTTGCCCACATTTGTAATGGGAAAAGCGAAACTACAATACTCAAAATGCTACCAGACTAAATGTATGCCAAGCTTAAGGTGCCACTTTACACCGCCCTACTTGGCAGGTACATTCCTAGTACAGCTGTGTCGCAGTGAGCATGTGAATATCCGTTCGATTTCAAACATTATTCTGACAGTTCAAATCTTGTTATCCGTTGACAACACTTCTGGCATCAGTTTCTTCCACTTTTCTCTTAGATTTAATTTCACATCGTCTGATGCAAAAACGTAGTCGATAGACTTGTAAGAAAGGTCCCATATTTGTGCTGGGTTCAACTCAAAAGTACTGGCAGCAAGCTGGTACTCCTGAGAGAGCTCTGTTGCAAAGACACCTTTATCATCTGTCTAGAAAAGGAAACAAAAAAACCCAACATGATTTCTATGGTATTCATCTTTGACTTAAATCTTGTAGCCCTCTTTTGAGGGGATTAACTGCAGTTAATGGCTGATCTCAATTTACGGCCCAAGCTGAAGCGGATGCTGCATTATCAGAAATATGTATAAACTACTACTGTTAACACAATGCAGCATGTGGGCAACAAACAGAATTACAGCTGGATAACAGTGAATAACGGAAGGTGTTTCACCAACGAGTTCACAGTGGCATCAAATAGATAATGAAAGAAAAGGTCATGTTTTGTACCTCACTTTGAACTCAAAGCAAAATCATCCCCATCATTCACTGTCGCCCAAATACACATTTATGTTATACATGCCCCCAAAATTATATCGTCGGCCAAAAAGTGAGAGGACAAACTTGCTAATACTATCCTTAACAGTATCCCAAGTAGGATGTGGCAAGATGTATTGCACTAACTTTGCATTAATATTTCTTAGCACAAGATAAGACATCTCGTTAGATCTACGGGTCCTCACCCACAATTCTTGGCATGCTCCATTATTAGGCCTTGCTCATTCACAACATCTATCTATTATAAACAGAGATCTGGGTTATATTCTTCGAATGATGTTTAATTGTCTGTGTTTAGGAAAATGTTCTAGACAGCAATAATACAAACTGAGCAGCTGAAACTCGGTAATTTGGCATCCTTTCTTTAAACTTTGTTTTTATTCATGTATGATCGCCACACAAATATAGAATTACCATCAAATAAGAAATCAAATGGTACAGAGGTTTTTAGTAATGCAAAAACAACAGTTGATGGACAGAATGTAGGACAATGTCATAAATTCACCCCAGTACACATATACGGGCCTAAATCCATCGTTTTTTTGCACTCCACACCACCCGAGTTCAGACATGGCCATATGCAAATCAGCCTTGACCCTGTGCCTCAAGGGGCAGTCCAGCCCGAACTGCCAAGCCATATCTTTCCTGGACCGGAATCAAGCATCCTAGGACCGGTTTCTGGCCATCAACCGTCTTCAGCCAGGATAGCTTGACTCCAGTGGTGTGGAGAGCATGGGACTCACGTCTGAGCATACCTATCCCACTCGGGGTGAAAAATGCAAAAACAACAGTTGATGGACAGAGTGTAGGACAATGTCATACATTCACCCCAGTACACATATACGGGCCTTAATCCATCTTTTTTTTGCACTCCACACCACCCCAGTTCAGACAGGGCCATATGCAAATCAGCCTTGACCCTGTGCCTCAAGGGGACAGTCCAGCCCGAACTGCCAAACCATGTCTTCACCCTATGTGGGAAGGGTATGCCCAGATGTGGGTCCCGTGCTCACTAGGCCACTGGAGTCAAGCTATCCTGGCTGAAGACGACGGATAGCCAGAAACCGGTCCTAGGATGCTTGATTCGGGTCCAGGGAAGACATGGCTTGGCAGTTCGCGCTGCACTGTGCCCATGAGGCACAGGGTCAAGACTGATTTGCATATGGCCATGTCTGAACTGGGGTGGCTTGGTGAGCAAAATAACGATGGATTAAACCCAGATCTGTGACTTGGGGTGAATGTTGTGCCATTGTGCAACATTTCGTCCATCATCTTGTTTGTTTTACAGAGGTTTTTAGTAACATAAAGTGAACATGTGGTTCATAAGCTTATGAACTAAACATACTTATGAAAAAGTTACTTTCCTACAACTTAAGTTCTCCAGTGTTGCATAAATCATAGCAATTAGCAAACAATTAACATTGTTTACTTTTTCATTTAGCCAAAGTGATGCTATGGCCTCAAAACCCATTGCTCGGGCCATGTATAATTCTAATCTCACAGAGAACAAAGAGTTATGTTCTCTAACATCTTCACCATGGAGCCGGGTGGGTCGTTTTTAAAAGATAGCAATGCAGGAGAGCTGCTCCAAAGCATTGCTTCTACCATCAAATCAACAAGCCTGGTAGTAGAGTAGCAAGAAGGGTTTTACTTAGGAAGGTGAGCCAGTAAAGTATAATTTCGAATGGAATCACTCCTCATAATAACCTGTCGCACTCACATCTCCACTCTGGCTTATGAGTTTACGAAGTAGGACTGAGCATAGCCATCAGTTGCACGACGTACAATACAAATGCCACAATACAATACAAGCATGGTCAACGTTCTTCCTGTTGTATCGCTTGACATTTCTTTCAGACAGAACGTGGCTTAGAAAGCATTTGTAGTTGTTAAACTCTCAGTTAGTGTGCTGTGATTCTGCCCGGGAATGGATCATTTCATTTGACATCCTAAAATATTTACAGGCAATATCCAATCTAGAAATAACCTGCTTTAACAAGGTTACCCTTTAACTGAAGAACCAATAGAAAAAGAAGAGCTAGAAGAACAAAATGCTTCTTGGCATCATAATCTTTTCAGCCTTAGTCGATGTGCACTGAAAGAGGACACATAAAAAACTGCTGAATTAACATGAACATTTGAATACATTTTTCAAGAAAAGGTGGAAGGTGCACTCGTAGCAAAGTTAGACACGTAAGCAGTAGTTCCAAAAAGGGCTTCTTTTTTCAAATCAATCCTTAAAAACCGGCACACAGCCAACGCGTTTCGTTCCCAGTAGTGCCAAAAGGGAACATCATTAGGGCTCTTAAATATTCAACCAATCGGCGAAGATAAGTTATATGCTTGAACCAGTGACGTTCTAAAGGGCACAATTCGCATGGGAAAAAGTAGATAAGGATCTTCTAAATATTCAATCAATCGGCGATGATAAGTCATATGCTTGAACATGTGACGTCCTAAAGGGCACAATTCGCCTGGGTCAAAGTAGATGAGGATCTTACACTATTAGGTTTGAGGAGTGTCTCTAGAACGATCTTAAAGATAGTACGTGCAAGTCGCCACTTATTTGTCAATAAATCCTGACTTGTACTCTCCAAGAAAAGATTTCGTGAAACGGCATGATAACCGGCAAATATTTGCACGTACTACCTTTAAGACCGTTCTAGAGACACTCCTCAAACCTAATAGCGTAAGATCCTCATCTTCTTTTACCCAGGCGAATTGTACCCTTTAGGACGTCACTTGTTAAAGCATATAACTTATCATCGCCGATTGCTTGAATATTTAAGAGATCCTAATCTACTTTATCCCAGGCGATTTGCGCCCTTTAGGACGTCACTGCTTCAAGCATATAACTTATCGCCGATTGGTTGAATATTGAAAAGCCCTGATTAAGTTCCCTTTTGGCACTACTGGGAACGAAACGCATTTGCTGAGTGCCGGTTTTTAAGGATTGATTTAATAAAAGAAGTACTTTTTGGAACTAAAGCTTACGTGTCTTACTTTGCTACTAGTACACCTTCCACCTTTTCTTGAAAAACTGTGACTGTGATTCGCACCTTTGGACGAGGGGTGCACGAAGTGCATTGCACCATCTTGTTACTGATTGTACATGTGGATTGGTTGAGCTGGACCTTGGTCTGTCATTTGTTTTCTTGTGCTAACATGAATATTTGCATCAACTTTAGAAAGAAACATCTGTTGCCTGAACATGAAATACCTTGACAAAACAAGAGACAAGCAGCGTTTGTTTAATCAACCTAATGGTTCCTGATTTACCAATGTGGCCCGGAGCATAGTCACAGGGTCGGAGGACTATCTCAATTTAGAATAGTTCTAACACAGACTTTTATACAGTTCATTGAATAGTAGAAAATAGTTACACCTATCCTTTTTTATTAAGGAATCTGGACCTCTGTCTTTGGAGCCAATAATTAATGTAATGGATAAAGAATCCAGGTGGGCCGAGACCATGCGTGGACACAATGTGGCCAGTGGGTAATTGTCCAGATGTTCAGCATGAGGAGCAAGTGATCACTGCGTGTATCATGTGTGTTGTACCATGACTGGCTATGTATTGTATGGTTTTCAAAGGGACCACAAAAGGAGCAAAAGAAACTAGCCTCACTTAGGTTAGTTAAGAAAGCCCTCACTCACCAATCTGGTGGTGACATGCTTCATCATCAGGCCCCACTAAAGAGGCAGACTGCCTTTTAGTGTGCTTCGACGCCAGATTTACTGCGGAGTGGGTTTTTGTGTGAGTTCAGGCGTGCAGTGAAAATAAAATTAAGGGCGTGGCTAGCAGCCGAAGATGGCGGCAGCCTAGAAGGAGAGCTCCGTGTTGCAGGCGGCTCCCAGTACAATCCGTACACTTATCCGGCACTTTAATTACCCAAGCGGGTAGGCAGCGAAGCCCAGGACCAGGCGGCGGCGATTCGGAGTAGCTGGACCTCAATCCGAGGTCAGGAACACCAGTTACAGTCGGCGCCCAGAGCGGGCCTGAGGGCGACCGCCGGACCGGGAGGCACAGTGAGCGGCGCGCCGACCGGAAACGGCTCGAGTCAGGCAGCCATCAGCCGGAAGCCGCGGAGCGCGGAGGACGCCAGGGCACTCGGAAGCCGAGCCCTCCAGTATCCGGTACCGGACCGAGGGGAGCAGATCGGACTGTCAGGAGGCTCAGCGGAGGTGAGGGGGACGCTCAACGGAAGCGGGCTCCAGCGCCCGGAGCGACGACGGGGGAAGCTGACGCCGCTACTGCAGCAGCAGCGGCCGGAGAGCAGAGTTTGGCGGCGGCGGCACCGTGTGAGTACGGCGACCCCCCCCCCCCCCCCCCTGGATGATCAGAGAGCCGGGCAAAGCGCACCAGACCCGAAGGGGCCCCCGCCCGAGAACCGACAGGGCACCCGTCCTCGCAGCAAAAGACTACTCTGGGTGAAACCCGGGCCCCCCCCCCCCCCCCCCTCAGGGGTCCGAACACGAAAACTCCGGTGCCAGGGTCGCTGTAGGCGGTGGCGGAGAGGGACAGGGGGAGTCCTGCAAAACGGCGACATTCGACAGCGTGCCCCAGTGGGGAGTCAGTGACCTGGCCGGCCACCACACACCGAAGGCCCGTGCACATCTACAAACTTACTGGGACGCCTCAAGGAGGCCACAGTCCCCCCCGTAGCCGCAGCAGGAGCACAGGATAGACCCCCGGCAGCTGGAAGAGGGCGGCAGATTGGCCCAGGCGAACCCAGGATGGCTGGCAAAGGGCATAAAGGCGGAACATCACAATCACGCCTGGACCGCTTTGCCTACGAAAAACCCGGCTCCCCCTCCCCCTCGCAGGAAGCCAGAACACAGGCGAGCAAGACGACCGAAATGACCGGGGGCAAGAAAGCGACCATCGACGACGTCATGCGGGCCCTCACGCAGGTGCAGGCCACAGTTGGGTCGATTTCGGCCGAGATCACACTTATCAGGGCGGACTTCCATAAAATGACAGAGAAAGTGAACAATATGGAAGTTGTGACCAAATCCCTGGTCGAGGACGTCTCGGAACTCCAGATTAGTATGGAACGCATCTCGAAGGAGAACAGAGAACTACGAGACAAGCTCGATGACCAAGAAGGGCGCTCGAGACGGAACAACATCCGTATTATTGGTGTGCCGGAATCGGAAGACACGAGGGCAATGGACCTATATGTCGAGAAGTTGATCACGGACACTCTGAAGCCCAAAGGACTCTCAGCCTTCTTCACAGTGGAAAGGGCGCACCGGGTACCGGGGGGACGCCACAAGACGGGAGCTAACCCCAGACCGATCATAGCGAGACTCTTCAACTTCAGGGATCGGGATGCCATCCTACAGGCGGCAAGGAACTCGCCCCCTATCAAGATCCAGAACGCGACGCTGGCATTCTTCCCTGACTACACGGCCGAGGTGGCGCGGAGGAGGCGAACCTTCTTTGAGGTCAAAAAAGAACTCAGGGCTAGGGAAATCCCATACTCGATGCTCTTCCCGGCCAAGCTTCGGGTCGTGGCGGACAACAAGACTTGGTTTTTTGAATCACCGGAGGTGGCGCAGGATTGGCTGGAGGGTTGGAGAGCGGCGGGCCCTCGTCGCTCAAATAGACAGAACAAGCACCGAACAGCTGACCCCCGACAGGGCTCACAAACCAACGACGGAGATCTGGAGGTGCACTCCCCGTTACCCAACCATCAGGAGGACGAGGCAAACGGAGATCTGTGAGACACGGCCATGGCCCGACTGAAAGGAACGTGATTTGAACAGGAAACGCTGCATTGGACACTGGGCGGAGCGGCCTCCGCAGCTGAAGATGGGGGCCGCCGATCACGGAGAAACCTTCACTCCAGCGAGCAAGTACTATGTTAAGGGGTGGGATCAGGCACTCTGCTGAGTTGGGGGGGCGGGCAGTTCTGAGTCCGTTGAGCAGGGGGGCAGGGAGGGGGGGAGTTGGGGGTAGAAGGGGGTTTTGGTTTGTAGTTTCAACACAGGGTCAGGTTAGCTACGAAGGGGTACCCGAATACAAGATGGTATGGTCACAATGCACCACACAGGGGCGCTGCACAGACCTCCTGGCCATCCCCGAGAGTACAGTCACAGGCCGTAATCCAACACAGGATGGGGGAGGACACTAACGTAGGGCAAACACCCCCGCTACTCCTCATGTCCTGGAACGTGAGAGGCCTGGGCGACAAGATTAAACGTGGGCTGGTACTGCAGAGTATAAAGAGGCTGCACCCCGCCCTGGTCCTATTACAAGAAACGCATCTCACCGGCACAGCTACGAAGGCCCTAGACAGGAGAGGATACACCATGATAGCGCACTCTGGGTTCACAAAGGGATCCCGGGGCTCCGGGATATTGATTCATCGCTCATCCAGGTTCATAGCCCAATCAACGGCGACAGACACACAGGGGCGCTTTGCAGCGGTACACGGCCAGTGGGAGGGGAAGCCACTGAACGTGGTCTCGGTCTACATCCCACCAGCACTACACAACATAGCATTCCCGGAACTGGGGAAATTCCTGTTAGATCTTCCTGAAGGGGAGCTTGTCGTGGGGGGAGATTTCAATGCAGTGGCACAAGACTCCCTAGACCGCCACCCAGCGCGCATGCGTACACCAGGGCCCTCCAAACTGCATGATTTCATGGAAGCACAGGGTCTAGTAGATGTGTGGAGGCGACTCCACCCAGATGATAGGCAGTACACTTACTACTCGACAGTCCATGACAGCCTGTCGCGGATAGATTATTTCCTGACATTGGGGGGGGGGCTCCTCGCCTTCGCTGACTCCCAAATTAGGCCGAGAGGGATCTCTGACCACTCCCCACTTACACTGACTCTGCTCAGTCAGAGACAATCCCGCAGGCGACTGTACCCGATTTACCCGGGTTACCTTAAAGAATCGGGCATCACCAGGGCCTTGAAGAGGGGCACTCGGTCCTACCTTGCAGAGAACGTGGGGTCCGTGGAGTCGCCCACGATTCTGTGGGAGGCCTATAAGACTGTCCTCCGAGGACAGGCGATCTCGGTAATCGCACAGCACAGACGCACACAACGTCAGGAGCTAACAGACCTAGAGGAACAACTTGAAAAGGCCGCACGAGACCACGAGGGGAACCCGACTGGAGACACCCAGCACACACTCCGACTAGCCCAGCAGAGCCACACCGAATTTCTGCGCCGCCGAGTGCGAGACAATATGTCCGCCACAGCGAGCAGGATATACGACATAGGCGACAAGGCGGGGAAGCTCCTGGCATGGTTAGAGAGGGCGCGGGTGGCCAGCGAGCGATACTGCAACTGAGAGACCCTCAGGGTGAGATACACACCAGTCCGGCGCAAATAGTGGAGCTCCTAGCTGACCATTTCCATTCCGTGTACTCCCCTGAATATGAGGTCACACGGGAAATGGTGGAAAACTCCCTGGCGGGAGTGCCGACCCGCACTCTCTCCCCGGACCAACGGGACGAGCTCGACTCCGATCTGACGGAGGAGGAACTACAGGCAGCCATAGCGGCAATACACCCCGGGAAAGCACTGGGCCCCAATGGTGTGCCAATAGAATGGTACAAACTCGTGTCCGAGACACTGTCCGCACCATTGCTCGATATGTTTCAGGAGTGCCGGGAACGGGGAAGGCTCCCCCCTGATCAGCGCACTGCCACGATAGTCGCAATACCTAAGCCCGGAAAACCCCCGGAGGAGTGCGACTCATATCGCCCGATCTCCCTCCTTAATGCCGAGAGTAAAATCCTGGCGAAACTGTTGGCCACCAGACTACTACCCCATCTGGCGCACCTTATACACCCGGACCAATCGGGCTTTATGCCACACCGCAGCACGGCGCTGAACCTGCGACGGCTGCACGGGGTATTGGCCCGAGCCCCGCAGCTGGAGGAAGCGGCAGCGGTACTGTCGCTTGATGCCAAAATGGCATTTGATATGGTGGAGTGGCGATATCTCTTTGCTGTCCTGGAACACATGGGTATCGGCTCAACGTTCATATCATGGGTCAGACTGCTATACATCGAACCTATGGCTAGGGTAACTGCGAACGGATACATATCGAGAGAGTTCCCGTTGGCAAGGGGTACGAGACAGGGGTGCCCACTCTCGCCACTACTGTTTGCCTTGGTGTTAGAACCCTTGGCCACGATCCTCAGGACTACCCAGTTGCTGAAAGGTATACCCTGGGAAGGTGGAGGCGAGGATAGGGTTTCCCTATACGCTGACGACATGCTCGTCTACCTCACGGACCCCACGACCGGTATCCCGGTCTTGCTGGCACTATGTGAAAGCCACGGCACGGCCTCGGGTTATAAACTCAATTGGTCCAAATCAGTGTTATATATGATAAAAGGCGACCTCCCAATACTACCCACAGATTGCCAACTACTCGTGGAACACGACACCTTTAAATACCTAGGGATACGGATTACAAGGGAGCACTCGGCCTTCCTCGACCGGAATCTTAAGCCCCAACTGGACAAATTGAAGACTGATGTGCGCCTTTGGAAAAATCTCCCCCTAACACTGTTAGGTAGAGCGGCACTCTTTAAGATGCTGGCTCTCCCCCGCTTCCTATATGTTCTAGAAAACACGCCGGCGGTGGTCCCCGTGTCATTCTTCCGTCAAGTCTCGGCCCAACTGTCCACTCTCCTGTGGGGAGACAAACCGGCCCGGGTCGCACAGTTGAAATTGACCAGGGACTGGTACAGCGGTGGGATAGCCCTCCCCAATCTTGAACTGTACTACTGGGCGGCCCATCTCAAGGTGATTAACCAGTGGATCCACGCACCGCAAGACGACCCAGCGTACAGGGCGGATAGACACCAACTGGGCTTGTCCACTCTGCTAGCCCCGCTCTATAATAAAGGGATGGTGAGGAAGCTAGAAGGGCCTACCAAACACACTGTTGCCCTATGGCACAAGGCTCAGAGACGGCTGGGGTGGGAGGGAGTGATCACCAAGCTCACGCCACTATGGGACGCCAAGGCCCTCGGTAACCTGCGCAGCTCCAAGGGGTTCGACCAGTGGGACACCATTGGGATCTCCACGGTGGGTGATCTATGGACCGGGGAGGGTGTACTCTCCTTCACGACACTAAAAGAACAATACAGCCTTGCAGAGACCGAAATATATAGGTACATACAAATCAGGCACGCACTCCTGTCGGTATTGGACACTGGCGCGGCGCCTCCGGAGTCGGCTCCGTTGGAGGACCGACTGCTTACAGATTACATGGAGGCCGGGGCGACATCCCTCACTTATCGGAAACTCATGAATAACCTGCCGGACCCCCTGGGGAAACTAAAGGGGTATTGGGAGGACGAGGTAGGGGACCTAGATGAGGCAGACTGGAACGCAGCGCTGGCTTCGCCCAGGGAGGCGGGTATTTCCACTCGATTCAGACTGATCCAGTTCAAAGTGCTACACAGGGTCTACTACACCCGCACGACGCTGTACAAAATACATAGAGCAGAACACCCACACTGCCTGAGAAGATGCGGGGAGGAGGGCACACTATACCACACTATTTGGACGTGTCCACATATTCAGGATTACTGGCGGCGCGTCACGCGCACGATAGGTCAGACTCTACAGAACCCATTTACACCAGATCCCAGGATCTGTCTCCTGAATGTCTGGGGCCCAACAGACCTTTCGTTGCAGGCAAAGAGGTGGGTGGTCATAGGGGTTATGCTAGCGAAACGTGACATCGCAAAGAACTGGGGGGCACAGGAAGCACCGACACTGGCGCAATGGTGCAGAAATATGGATGTGCTTATGCTAACTGAGCGGGCTGTGTATCAGCAGAGACATAATCCTCGGAAATGGAACGGGATATGGTCGCCCTGGAACAAATTTAGGGGAGACCTCTGTGAGCCCCTGCCTGAGGAAGAAGAGGGGGACAGCTCAGAGGATGACGAAGGCCCGGATTGAGGAGAGGGAGGGGGGAAGGGACTGTGGGATACTAGGGGGCACAGGACCACGAGCACTTGCCCGCAGATGATCATACTGG
The DNA here is from genome assembly GCF_964263255.1 of Lissotriton vulgaris. Classification (NCBI taxonomy): domain Eukaryota; kingdom Metazoa; phylum Chordata; class Amphibia; order Caudata; family Salamandridae; genus Lissotriton; species Lissotriton vulgaris. The sequence continues at coordinate 2,121,539,237 of NC_141687.1, read as the reverse complement.
ATTGTATACATGAACCGCGACCTGATGGATGCATTTAGACATTCTAATGTTGCTGTAAAACGTTACTAGTTATTGACTAAACCCTGAAAGTAGCACTTTAAGTTGGGGGGGTAAAATATTAAAAAGTTGCTCTATTGATTAAGGCAGCGGAATGTTGACGCTGCAATACTGATCTAATGTACGTTACTGTATACCATGAGACAGCAACAACAAAAATAAAACTTTAAAAAAAAAAAAAAAAAAAAATTAAGTGGTGGTGAGGGATTAAAAAATGTCTTCAGTGTATCCAAAATATTTATTAATTGATCACTAGGACATCAGTAAAAATATTTAGTGTAGGAAAATTAGTCCACAATTAGTTGTGTGGTTATTTCCAAAATTATCTATTGTCAGTCAACATGTTTCTGCCTGAGTCTGGATTGACGTGGAGTTCACAACAGGCGAAGTCATGAATAAAGATGCAATTTCATTTTTATACATGAATGTATCGTTATTTATATTGATATTGACTTTTTTAATATTAACACATTGATTAAGACTTTTTCCTAATATGAACTTGTTGAAGGGACTTGTACTGTAAAGTACACAATATTACGTAGAGTGGGCTTTGGACAAACCCCATACTCATGACTGGATAGCTACCTGCTCTCTATTGGATTGGCTTCTTCCCTATTCTGTCTGGCATGCCCCTGCAGAAGGTTTTTTCTAATTTATTTTTTATTGGCTTAGTTGCATTCTTCCACATCCGATATGTCACCAATTTTCATTTTTATATATGGTGTAATTTGGTATTCAGCAATTTATGCAAGTGCATGTCCTGATTCTTCCTCTGCTATGTGTGCATTTAGAGCATACTAATGTCCTTTCCCTGGCACATCTAACCACCCCCTACAGTGTCTCTCCCCTCCCAACCTCCCTCTGAATACTTAAATATACTTGACTCCTTAGTGTTGTCCCATGGATGGAAAGGGGGCTTCATGAGGCCGTGAATGTTATCCCGTAGCACTTTTCTGTACCTCTTAAGGAGGTAAGAGATGCACTTGAATGAATGAATGAATGAATGAAACGGTTCTTATCTTGCGCATACTTAGCCCAATGGGCGTCAAGGCGCCTAAGTCAAATATAGAAGCTAAGGCCCCCCCTCTGCAGCATTCTCTCATTGGTAGGCCCTCTTAAAGAAGCAGGTTTTAAGAGCCTTTTTAAATGACTCTATTGAAGGAAGAGTTTTTATTTCAATTGGGATAGAATTCCAAAGCTGCGGGGCAACCACGGAGAAAGCTCTGGCTCCCCATCTAGCAAGTTTGAAACGAGGCACAACAAGTTGACAGAGTCCCGCAGAGCGAAGGCCTCTTGTAGGGACATAACGCGTGAGAAGAGAGCCAATAGCACTCGAGGAACCTTCTGTCAGTGCTCTGTAAGCCAGACACAGAATTTTAAAGGAGATTCTGTGCTGGACAGGAAGCCAATGAAGGTCCTTCCTGGCCGCAGTGGCAGAAGAGGTTTTCGGAAGAGCCAGGACGAAGCGTGCTGCAGCATTCTGCACAATCTGCAGTCGGTGTATAAGGCTTTTGTTGGCTTCCATATACAGAGAGTTTAAATAATCTAACCTCGAGCCCACCAGGGCGACTGCAACCTGTTTGCGCGCATGGGGGGAAAGATACCCGCGGATTTTGTTAAGTATCCTGATCACACCCCAGCAAGTGGCCACGGTCCTGTTGACTTGTAGGGACAGAGAAAGCGAGGTGTCAAATATTACACCAAGATTTCTGGCAGATTGGGAGGGAGTGGGGCAGATGCCCAGAGAAAGTGGCCACCACTCACTCAACCAAACATCTTGGTCCTTCCCAAAAATCAACACCTCCGTCTTTTCGCCGTTCAGTTTGAGGGAATTTATAGTCATCCAGTCTGCCACATACTGCATGCATACCCTGAAACTGGCGGCAGATGTCCTGACAGAGGAGTGAGCCAGTGACACCATAATCTGGGTGTCATCTGCGTAGGACACCACCTCCATCCCCTGCGATCTAACTAGTCTTGCCAGGGGAGCCACATAGATGTTAAACAGGGCCGGACTGAAAGCCGACCCTTGTGGCACCCCACACTGCAATGACTTAGCAGGGGAGAGGTGGTTCCCAAGCATCACTCTCTGCTCCCTTTCCAACAGAAAGGAATTGAGGAGACTCAAGGCCGGTCCCATGACACCAGCTTCCCTAAGCCGTGATGTAAGAATGGCGGGGGACAGGGTGTCGAACGCGGCCGTGAGGTCCAACAGAACCAGAACCGTAGTTTGGCCAGAGTCCACTTTGCGTCGGATGTTATCGACCACACAAGTGAGAGCGGACTCAGTGCTGTGGTGTTTTCTGAAACCATGTTGCGTGTTATCAAGGTATTCAGATGAATCAAGAAAGGAGGACAAATGAAGATTCAGATGCGCCTCAAGCATCTTAGCGGGAGCAGGGAGAAGGGAGATCGGCCTAAAGTTTTTCAAAAGGGCCGGATCGAGGGACGGCTTCTTAAGAAGAGGTTTCACAATCGCTTTCTTCCATACAGGAGGAAAAGAGCCCTGGGTAATACAATGTTACAATGTTAGTTGGGATTTGTTAAGCGCTCGTACGCCCGGAGGCTTCATGGCGCTGTAGAAGGAGCCAAACAGGACAGTCAAAGGACAGGCAGTGCTATCGGTAGTAAGCTTGAGAAAACAGCCAGGTCTTCAGCGATTGCCTAAAGCTAAGTATGTTATCAATCTGCTTTATATGGAGAGGAAGCGAATTCCAGAGTACAGCAGCTTGGTGGTCGAAGCAGCTGCCTCCGTGGCGTTTCCTCTTGAAAGGAGGCACAGTCAAGAGTGATTTGTAGGTGGATCGAAGGTGACGGGAGGGGCAGTATTTTTTGAAAAGATCTCTGATAAAGGAAGGGCCAGAGTCGTTCAGAGAGCGGAACAGAATACACCCAGTCTTAAAGGCCACACGTTGCTCAACTGGCAACCAGTGTAGTTGCTTAAGGCCAGGTCTGATGGATTGCCTCCTGGGTATATTCAGCAGCAGCCTGGCAGCTTGGTTCTGAACAAGCTGGAGGCGTTTAAGCTCACCAATTTGGAGGCCGAGGTAAAGACTGTTAGAGAAGTCCAGCCTGGATAGAACCAAGGAGAGGACAATCTGTGTAAGGGCTGCTGAGGAGAAAAAGCGGGCAATTTTTCTTATTTTCTTCAATTGAAAAATGCTGGAAGATACCACCGCTCCAACCTGTCTTTTTAGCGAGAGATCCTCGCTGATAAAAATGCCTAGGCTTTTAACCACGGAAGATTTAGTAGGGGGGGCTCCCATGTTAGTGGGCCAGAAGTTAGGGTTCCAGCTTAGTGGGCTCTGTCCGGGCAGGACCAGCTCGGTCTTGCCCGGATTGAGCTTCAGATGATTGCAGCTCATCCAACTCAGTATATGGGACATGGTTCTTTGGAATACGTCCACTGAGTCAGTGTTGTTGAGAGGGAAGATGAGCTGCAAATCATCCGCATAATTGAAGAGGGTTACATTAGTATGACGCAAGGAGTGCAAAAGAGGGCGTAAGTAAACATTAAAAAGAAGGGGAGATAACGAGGAGCCCTGTGGTACCCCACAGGTGGTGGGTATAGTGGGAGCGGTGAAGGAGCCGAGTCTGACCGATTGTGTGCGGTCAGAGATAAAAGAGCGGATCCAGCTCAGTGCAGGGCCCCTGAGACCTGCCTGCTCGACACGGTCCACCAAGATGGTGTGGTCGACCGTGTCGAACGCAGCAGAGAGGTCCAAAAGTACAAGCGCCTGGTGGGTTCCTGCGTCTGCATTCCGCCTCAGAGTGTTTAACACCGAGAGGATGACCGCCTCGGTGGAGTGGCAAGGGCGGAATCCTGCTTGATTCGGTGCCAGATATTCAGACTTTTCCAAGAAGCTGGAGATAGTTTTGCACACATGTGACTCCAGCAGCTTGGCACAGTATGGTAACAGCGATATAGGTCTGTAATTGATGGGATCTAGCGGGTTGGCTCCTGCCTTTTTTATGAGGGGAACGAGGAGAGCTTTTTTCAGTTTGCGTGGGACTTTGCCCTGTGCAAGTGACCCATTCAGTAAAGAAAGTAAGCACTCAGGGAGGTTGGTGCCCACTTCTTTCATGATGTGAGGGGGGCAAATGTCATCAGGAGAGCCTGTTTTGACTTTGGTTAGTAATTTGAGTAGCTTGATATCGTCTATGGGGGGGAGAGAGTCTAAAGTGGCAGGGTTATAACAGGTGTCAGCAAATAATAGAGGGGACTGAGTAGTAGAAATGCTTTGCTTGATCTTGCAAATTTTATCATAGAAAAAAGAGTTGAGTGTGTTGCAGAGCTCTTGGGTAGGAACCGTAGGGAGGGAGGTTCTGTCGCAAGAGCTGAGATTTTCCACGATGTTAAACAACTCTTTTGACTTGTTTTGGGCTTTGAGAATTTTATCTGAGAAGTAGTCAGTTTTGTATTTGAGGATGAGATTTTGATATTCCCTGCGGGCCTTACGGAAGTTGGCTCTGTCATGCTCTAAGTAGGCTGTGCGCCATTTACGCTCCATTTGACGAGTTTTAAGTTTAAGGGCTTTTAGATGAGGTGTGAACCATCTGTGAGCATCGTTGGGGCGGGAATAATAGCCTTATTCATAACCTCAAGCATAGGAGGAAGAAGGGTATTTCTACACTCTTTCAGTTTTTTCAGAGGTAGAGGATCCTGGGGGGAAGCAGATTTGGTCCTGTCAAGTAACAGGTTCAGTCCTTCCAGGGATAAAGATGGAAATTCCATGAGTTCAAGTTGAACAAGGTGCCAAATGGTTGGCTTGGTGATTCCTAGAATGCTCTCCTGCAGCATTTTCTTGCACCTCTTTGCGTTTCTTTCCCCAGTCATCACTCCCTCCCTTACCCCTCTGTCACCACTCTCTCCTGCTCCATACTGGCCAACACTAGTGGCTTTATTAATGCCACATGCATTTAAAATGCAGAGGCACTGTCAAAGTAAATAGTAGCAGCTGATAATTTTGAACGTTCATTTCTTATATTTTAAAAAGGGCCACCACTTGGCATGATGCGACTTAGCGGCCAAGTTGAAAGTATAGAAAATAAAATTTTCATACATTCAACATGCAACAAAATCTGGTGCAATATGATGCCCATCTTTAAAGTATGAAACATTATTTTCCATACCTTTAAGATAGCCGCTGCATCAGGTCATGTTACGTTGCCTTCATATCACTAAAACAGTAAAGGTGGCTTTACACTCAGCAAGGCTCATCTCTAAAACGTGAAAAAATTATGACACACAATGCCTCTGTATTTACAGGTATCTAATAACCCTTTGATGAGGATGAAATTCAAACTGGCATGTCTCACCACAAGTTTCTATATATGAACAGCTTACAGATACAGGATATTGACCATCTTCTAGGTAAAAGGGGGATTAAAAGGGAACAAAAGTTGAAGTTCCTGACCAACGTTCACTCAGCCACTTCAACAGCAGTGGCATTAGGGATCCAAAGCATTATTAAAGTGTTTCCAAAAAATCTTAAAAATCCTCCTGTTTTTAAACTTTGTAAAAGTCTAGTATGTTCATCACTTGAAAGCACAACAACTGATTTTCTATTTGATGGGATCATCCACTGCTGCTTCATAGCACTGCAACAGGTTATATGTAAAGAAATGGGTTCCATAAACCAGTTCATCTGTTCATTCGAAGCACTAAAACACCTAATGGGAAGGAACACCGTTATACTGAACAAACACTATTCTCCAGATTACAAATGATCTGGTCGTATAGGATGTGTGGCCAAACAAACTGATCAAAGACATAGCATAGCTAGCTTCTAAAAGTAATTTGTGTTGATGTCTGTAGAACGGTACACAGAGAGAGAGGTCCCAGTACGCGTTTATTTAAACAGAAGAACCAGCAGCTAAACAAATTTAAGAAAGCATAAACAGAAACAATCAATAAATATGGTACACTGTTATTTGATCACAATGAACCCGTAGATATATTCTACATACAAATGAAATTACTTGTTCTAATATCATTCGTGCCCCAAAGAGTGAGGGGGAAGGGGTAGGGAAGGAGGAAGGGTACTGGTGAATTGTCGTGCAATGGGAAAGGTATCAGGAAAATGGCAGAGTGCTGGTTTCGTGATCCTTAAAGAAATTAATAACCGGCTTCTCTTAGAGCCACAATAAATGCAACAAATGTCATGAGGTTACATAACCATGCTTAAAAACCTTCATAAACATATTTTGCTGAAGCGTAAGCTGGTAAGTTTGCAAGAAGTTAACGTTTAGACCCCACAGTATTCCAAGTGCGTGAGAAACCTTAATGGGGGTCTTCCTCAGGACAGGGGGGTGATGAGGAGGAGAGGGGGCACCTAGGACATGAACAAAAACGAGGATTTAATTAGTCTGAACACAAGAAGTTAAATTACAAGGACGATGCAAAAGGGCAAGGGTTTACCTTGAAGGAGACTCACGGCGGGATAATCATGGTCACATGGGCGCTTGGGCTCCACAGTGAAGAGAACGGAAAAGGCATGTAAATGACCTAGAGCAGACAAAGTTAAACAAGCATTTACAATGCAATGGTTTCGCCTTTGGAAAAGTTAGAGCTATTGGCATTGTAAATGACAAAATTTGTATTTATGTGTTGGTTTTGAAAACAGATAAATAAATGGCATTGTCATTTACATTGCCATTAGCTTAATCTCTCGCAAATATGAGACCTATTGCATTTGCACCCACACATACACATAGAGCCACACACACACACACACAGAGCCAGCCGCACACACAGAGCCAGCCGCACATACACACACAGCCAGCCGCGCACACACACACAGCCAGCCGCACACACAGCCAGCCGCACACACACACAGCCAGCCGCACACACACACAGCCAGCCGCACACACACACGCAGCCAGCCGCACACACACACACACACAACCAGCCGCACACACACACACACACAACCAGCCGCACACACACACACACACACAACCAGCCGCACACACACACACACACAGCCAGCCAGACGCACACACACACACACACACATCCAGCCAGCCGCACACACACACACTGCCAGCCAGCCGCGCACACACACACACACTGCCAGCCAGCCGCACACACACACACACACACACACAAAGCCAGCCGCACACACATACACACAGAGCCAGCTGCACACACACACACACACAGAGCCTGCCGCACACACACACACACAGAGCCAGCCGCAGACACACACACAGAGCCAGCCAAGGCTGCTAAGAAGATAAAAAGTAACTGGGTAATATAAAGGAGGTACAGGAATATGAGTAGTAGAGATTGAAAAGGTGTGTGGCACATGAAAAGGTCTGGCAAGAGGTTATGAGGTAAAAAGGCTGAGTGGGTGTTAAGGAATGGGTGGGATCTGCAGAGTGGGAATGAAAGTTGTCAGGGGTGGAAGAAAGGAGCCCAGGCTGGGGTTCAGGATGAAGGGAAGAATAGCCAGCGACACAGAAGGCAAGGAGCAGCATTAGCACTCCATGTGACCTCACACTGGACAACCGGACAGAAACCGCAAGATTTCCAGCCCACAGATTTACATATTCTGCACACTAATGCACCCATCACTGGAGAGACTAAATTGCATGCATCCTAGCATCAGAACGCAGACAGCAATGGGGAGGGGCAAATGGAGCAAAGAGGCGGGAGATATTACCTGTAGCAATGGAGGAGGGGGCACAACTGGGTGCTGTGGGCCATTACCTAGAGCAAAATGCTTTATCTCAAAGAAAGTCCTGTGCACCAATTAAGCATTATGGCTAGTTTAATCGGATTTAAAAAAAATCAGCTTAGTCCGTTCCTCCTACCTCCTGGCTCCACCCTCAGGTCTGCACCCCTTCACCTCTTGCCTCTCCGACCTCTGCAGTCTGTAACCTCTGTGAAAGCTCCAAGCAGTTTCCCGGTAGCTTCACTCCAGGAGGTTTCAATGCGCCGTTTGTACTTCAATTGCCGGTACCTCACCAGCACCTCCAGCTGTTAGGATGCCGGTCCAAAGAAAGAACAGCCAGTGGTGAGATTCGGACACAACTCTGCGTATCAACACATCAGCCGGACATCAAAGGGCATCAAGGGGGCCACCATTAGGTACTCCGTAAACCAACACGGAGCTCCATGATTTCCGTGATTGAGAAGTATGTGTCCATATCTAGATGTCGAAATTGGACTGATTAGCGGAGCAGAGAGCACAGAACTATCGCACTGCTGAGAAGCAGCACCTTGGACACAATGAACAAGATGACGCGATTTCGACACGGAGAGGTAACCGCCCGAGCCACACGAAGGAGACCTTTCGGCAGGTACACTATAGCGGAGCTGCTGTTCAGGCGCTGCCAGACAATAGCCTGCATTGCTCCCTAATACTAAATTTGTTGGAGGTACCCACTAGGAGTGCTGGATGGCACGGCTATGCGATCACAGCGGCAATAGCGGTGAAGCTAGGACTGCTACCAAGTGCTGTGACCGCTGCCCACAAGCAGCAGAAACGTGGCGGGCAGGCACACGGTCAGCGGGAGGGGGGCGGGCAGGCACACAGACAGCGGGAGGGTGGCGGGCAGGCACACGGACAGCGGGAGGGTGGCGGGCAGGCACACGGACAGCGGGAGGGGGGCGGGCAGGCACACGGACAGCGGGAGGGGGCGGGCAGGCACACGGACAGCGGGAGGGGGCGGGCAGGCACACGGACAGCGGGAGGAGGGAGGGAACGGCAAATGGCAAGAAAGGCACTCACCTGGACTTCCTCCGGCGGCGGTCGGCTGCGGAATGACCAAATTAAACCTCGACGAGCGGAAAAATAAACCCCGCCCACCGCCGCACTGACGTAGGCAAAAGGGAAAAATTCTGCGGAACGCCCACGAGTCGCCTCGAAGAATGACGGACGCCTCTCTCTTCCAATGGCTAGCCTCCATTTATGGAGCTAGCCAATGGAAGACAGAGGCGGGACTTAGCCAACATACTCTAAACAAAAGATTTCACCGGCGCCGAAAAGCTGCGCGGCAGCTTTCGACGAGGCGAAACCTAAAAATGTAAAAAATGCCGGGCTGGGAGGCCTCGGGTGCGCTGGTTGGGTTAATTAGCAGTGAAAACTTACTGTGAAAGACAAGAACTAAAACGTACTCGGGAGGGAAAAATCACAAGTCCCTTCAAAGAAACGATCAATAGAAGGCCACCGTAGTTGGCCTGCCCAACTGCAACAATCTACGAATAAATAAACAAGACCCAGTGTATTAAAAGCCAACAGCTCCCCCTGTGCATGGAAACCAAACTCCAGGAAAAGAAGTACCTGTGGGCTGAGAACAGGTTCGTCCGATTGGTGTCAGTCTTCTCTGTGAATTGGAAAATTAAGAGTCGCATGAGACCGGGCTCAAGGGCCGTGGTGTGCAACAGGGGCAAAAAAGGGTCATGGAGTCAGGCGGCCAACACTTACCGAAATGCCGAATTGCCGAATCCGTCCAGGAGTAAGGAACTAGATGAATGACAGAGCAGCTTATATGAGCATCCGATCGCTCTGTGCGTGCACGTGGTTACACGTAGGATTCGAACGTGCCAAAAGGAGAACGGTAAGTAAGTGAGGAATGCGGCTGCCCGAGGCCACCCGGTGGCCATCAGGAGGGCGGGCCCCTTAGTCCCGAGGTCTTCCCCCGCCCCCTTGCCTGTGGTCCTCCACTCCTCCCCTGGGCAGGGGGAGCCTAGTAGGCTGTGACGTGCGTCCGGGGCGGCAGGCAAGGCGAAGGGGTATTTATCTCCCCTTCGCCATTTTAGTTGCCTCTTTGCCGCTCCGGACGTCGTACATCTGGACACTCTTTTTGTCCTCGTTGTCTCTGGCCTAGGTGGTCATGCCGAGGAGCTGCCGCGATTTTAATACGTCGGGTCCTGGTCTGTCTCGTGTATGTGGTGAGTGGCGAGGCATTCTCAGCCTCCTCCCGCCGTCCCCCATACCTTGGGTTACATTGGGGGGAGCGGTCCAGTATTGTACGGCCGTGGTGGTTGAAGGTGGAACGAGTTTTGTTGCTTTGGCAATGGGGGCAGCTGGGTGCCCGGCCTGATCTCCCGTGGTGTGGAGTAATAGAGGGTGTTTTGGGCAGAGGGAATAGAGCGGTGTGGAAGGTTCTCCTAGAGATGTATTTGCGTCGGGAATCGCCGCGCGCCTGCAGTATTTTAATGGCGATAGGAGTTCATCCTTGAAGGTCCCGGGGCACGAGAGGGCTGGTCGGTTGTAGGCAGACTGGCAGATTAAATTTGTTGAAATGGCTTATCCGACCGTTGTGGCGGAGCGCGCACTTCCGGTGTTCGCAGTTGTGTGTTTCGGCGCCAGCGCTCCAGTCCGTGATTTCGAGCGGATCGCAGGTTCACATGGTGTTTGGGACAAGTAGGGCTAGTTCTGGAGCTGCTACCGGTGCTTAAGTAAGCATGGTATTTTTAGTCGGGGGAAATTGGAGAATACAGAACACTGTGCAGTATGTTTGACGCGGTGTGTCCTTGCAGCATAGTGCCTGGCCAGATGGTACTTACAGATGAACGTTTACGAGGCGCCCGGCTGTTATTGTGTAATATATCGTATGTTCAAAGCGGATCAGTGGTCCCCATGGTGGCTCCGGAAGGGGGTGTTTTTAGGCTGGTGCTTGTAGGTGTAGTTCTCTTGTTGGAGGAGGATGGTAGATCAGGGTGTAGTGGCATATCAGGCGCATCTATGTGCATCCGCCCAGGCTGTGATGCGTTGAGGGTATGTTGCCCAGGTCGGGTCACGTGAGCACCGTCAGGAGTTGTTTAGTGGGGTTTTAGCAAAGCAATGCGGGCCTTGGGCATTGCCTTTGCTTTTGAGTATTGCCCGCTTTACACACAGCTCGAAAAACAGTCCTCTGAGGCTTGCATCTCCACGTGTCCAATTCTTAGGAGTATGATTTTATAGCGCGATCACATTAGCTATGAGCCAGTTGTAAAGTTGTTTGTGCACCAAGTGAATGCTAGTAATGAGTCAATTGTTCGAACTGGGAAGCTGAAGGTTTTTAAGGGACGACTGGGCGAGTGGTGTGTGGAGTACCTGTGGAGGCCTTTTCTACGACTTGGAGCAGTGGCCATCCGGGCGCTTTCAGCCAGTGCTGCGAAAGGGATCCTCACATTTATAATTGTGCGTGGGAAGCATTGGCACATTTCCACGTTGCCACAAGTGGTTTATTTTATGCTAGTGTCCCAATATCGAGCACGGTGTGTGGACTCAGCATGTGAGCCTCTTGCCAACAGGCATTGAATGTGATTAACTGTGCATGGGGGGAAGAGTGCATTGAGCAAATGCTCTTTTGCCACAAAATGGGTGTCTTATTCAATTTTAACACGTGGCATTGCATATTTCAGCGAGAGGGGTAAGCCTATTCCTTGCGCAATTTTGTTGATGGTGTCCGCATTTACAATGGTGTATAGTATCATTGGGCCATAGTACCTCGAGGCCCAATCGAGTGACTTATTCATTTTAACACGTGGCATTGCATATTTCAGCCCGATGGGCAAGCATATTACGTGCGCAAATTTGTGGTGTGTCCGTATTTACAAATGGTGTATAGTATCATTGGGCCATAGTATCACGAGGCCCAATCGAGTGACTTATGCATTGTAACACGTGGCATTGCATATTTCAGCGCGATGGGTAAGTCGGTTACGTGCGCTGTTTTGTTTCTACTGTCCTTATGTAAATATGGTGTATAGTATCGCTAGGCCTTAGTATCTCGAGGCCCGTGTCGTGGTGTTGATTAGGCAACTACGCAATCACGTTCGGGTCCTCGGGCAGATCGGTGTTGAGGATCGTTCTGCGTCGAAGATTGATCCTTTGCTATCTCAGCAGGTCTGCTGTAGACGATGCGCGAGGCATCGACAGGAGCTATCCTTGTAGAATTTTTTTTAGAATGATATGCGTTTAGGTGCAGGGAGGGGTGTATTGATAAGTGATGAGAGTTTATCGGTTCAGATTTGTAAGGACGAACAGATGTTGAGATAGTAAAAAGGTATCACTTGTCCAGTTTTACGAGTGCGAAGTTATGCGGAATGGGTATACCTTTGCCTACAAATCCTAGGTTGCCTCGGTTACCGTAATGCAGGGTTCTTCTGCGCAGTTACATGCCGCATGGACAGGAGACCGAATGCGAGGTTCAACTGCGCATTTACATGTTCGTTGGACAGGAGTATTCGCCAGTTATGGCTTTTCGTTTCGCCTGGCTGTGTCACACTGGCACATCGTGGGCGATGTGTGGCCTTGTGCGTCTGCCCCTCCTTGCATGCGAGACACAAGGGCTGCTTGCGCAGGCGTAGCCTGGCGATGGTGGAGTCTACTTGCAGGTGTTTGGTTGGGTGCGGGAAGCGAGACATTGCCCGTAGACCCCTCCCCCCCCCCCTTCGGGTTGGTTTGAGGCCACACGGTACCCGTGATATCTCAACGAGAGCCCACCGCCCAAGCTGCACTATAGACTGACCTAGTTTTGGAGTTCTTTGCGTGGCCAGTTTATTTTCCATGCGATTGCGCCGACTTACCCAGAGTTTTCAGAGCGCTTCATAACACGAACGGTAATAACCCACGTGGAGGGGAAATAAGTCAAGTGAGCAAGTCACAAATCAAACGCTAAGGACACGAGGCGAAAGTGACACTGGTGAACAACCGAGAGACAAGAGGTAGCAAACGTACAGGGCAGGGGGTAAAGTGAGAAGTGTGCAGGTTACTAAAGCGTACACAGTTCAAGTAGAGGTATAATACTGGCTAGGGCGCTCGACCTCGGACTTGGGGACCTGGGTTCGAGTCTCGGTAGTGTCGCGATACAGGTTTGTCCGGTGGTAATCTTTTATTTACTCTGGCCCATGGAACTTGGCGGGGCCACATGAACCATTGTGGGACAGGATGCGGCAACCTTTGTTGGTAATGTCAGGGATACACCACTCAGGGAAGCTGTGAAACTAGGTCTCAGCCTTCCTTTGAAGATCGCAATGTGTTCATGGGTAGTAATACTCCTACTCATGAATTGGTCCATTCACTCAGTTGGGTCGTGGCTTTGTCGGTGGGCTCCCATCAGGAATTGTACACATGGCTTCACAAACACGTTCGGGTTATTGGGCTCCCTGGGCGTGGCCGGAACTGCCTCGTGAATGAATTTGAGCAACCTATAGATTCTCTTGGAAGCCCCTCCCAGTGGGTGAAGTTGGCGTTGACCTAAATTATGTGTAGCCAACTCTGGGGGCACCTTGCAGCAGTCAACGCACTCCCTTATGGTGGTGGTGGTATGCCAACTTTATAGTCAAGCTATCCTAGGGTAGCATGGACTAGCTGCCTATGGGCTAACTCTCGAGGGCAAGAAGCCAGTGTTTTACCAATGCAATCCTGTGATAGCAAAGGTAGTGACTCCACACAAGCTATATATTATAAAATATAGGCAATTTTCACCAGCATGATCCCCAATTGTAGGGACTCCTCACAAGTTAGACATAATACAATATTTGTCATTCTCACTAGAATGATCCCCTGTACTCTTTGAGTATGAAAGCTCAAGCGTTTAATCAGTGGCACTTTTTACTGATTACTTGGGGGACCGCGTTACGGCAGTAGTTGAAACTCACCGGGGTGTAGTCTGCTGACACTTTGTGTAGGTGTGTGGTTGGGTCTCAGAGGCGTGCGCTGGATCTCCTATTGTGCAGATTACAGGAAGCGCTATCAGCAATGGGGGCCCCTCCTCAGCACTTGGTCCTTCACCTGGGGGTATGTCCCCACGTACCTGGGATGGTCTACTCTAATCCTTAGAGGCATCTAGACCAGGGGGTAATCTGCAGATTAGTGACAGAGGGGCTTTCGTTCGTCAGGCATGTGTTGATTCAGGACAGGATCAGGTCACTTTGAAGTGGAAGGGGTCCAACTCTCTACTGTCGGTTTGACTTGTTCCTATTGGACTGACGAGTAGCTCTGCAGAGCAAGTGTTGCAGGTTTCCCTAAGTAGCGAAGTGGTGGGGGGCCCGGGTGGCGACGGTGGCCGCCGGCCAGGCTGTGGCGGAGTTACAGGGCGATCCGGAAGCAGAGAGGTGCAACATTGTACTTCAGCGGGCACATAGGGGTGCCAGAGCCTAACCTCGAACCTCATGGGAGGTCCGGGAACCAGTGTCGGCGCCCCAGTAGTCCTTCGGGCGGTTGTGGCCTGTGCAACCGGGGGTTTGCCTAACTACGCCCCGCAAGGGGCGTGAGTAGAGTGATTACCATTATGGCGCAGCAGACGGGTGGTTCGCCACTGTGCTGCTTGGCTCATCAGGCGGGCAGGTGGCGAGAATGCGGCCTGCCCTTGGATCGTCCGTAAGATAACCCACAGTGATTACATAACGTTGTATGTAACAAACTTGCAGCAACTTTTTCCCAAACTAACACTGGTGTCTGTGTATTATTTGCGGGATGTTGGGGGCGGGGGTTCTGTTGACCTGATGGGACTAAGACTCTCACACACAACTGGACTGTTGAAAACAACATGCAGTAAGAGGAAGGACTCAGAACCAAACTTATGGGAAGAAAAAACATTCGTACATAATCACACGAGTGAAGTTAATGTACAACAATGAATAAATAAATAAACAAGACCCAGTGTATTAAAAACCAACAGCTCCCCCATTGCATGGAAACCAAACTTGCAACCCTGTGGGTTGTCAAGAAGTACCACCTGTAGGCAGAGAACAGGATCGTCCGATCAGTGTCGGTCGTCTCTGTGAATTGGCAAAAAATAAAGAGTCGTATGAGACAGAGCTCAAGGGCCGTGGTGTGCAACAGGGGCAAGAAAAAGGGTCATGGAGTCGGACGGGTTCAAATCCAACACTAACCGAGATGCCGAAATACCAAATCCGTCCAGGAGTAAGGAACCGGATGGATGACAGAGCAGCTTATTGAGCAACCGATCGCTCCGTACGTGCACGTAATTACACGTAGGTTGCGAAAGTACCAAAAGGAGGACGGTAAGTAAGTGAGGAAAGACTCTCACACACAACTGGAGTGTTGAAAACAACATGCAGTAAGAGGAAGGACTTGGAACCAAACTTATGGGAAGAAAAAACGTTCGTAGATAATCACATGAGTGAAGTTAATGTACAACAATGAATAAATAAATAAAGACCGATGGGAAGAGGTTAATAAAACCCAGAGTCGAATACTGCCAAACAGTGGAATGGGAGAGGAGGTGTCCGTGTCGAGTGAATCTGCATGGACTTAATCAATTGCTCAGGGTTGTCTAAAAAGCCTCTGGGAGCCCAACAAAAGGCAACAAATGTTCAATAAATGGCCTCAAGCAGGCGGGTGGAGGCGTGTAAGGGCCAAAGCCACAGTGTTCGACATAAGTGGATGAACAAATATATCCTGTACATGCACATGGAGGGTATCCAATGAATCCAAGATACATTTTTATAAAAACATATGAAGCTTGCCCTGGTGCGTACCTCTCGCACAGGAGGGTAAAGCGTCTGCGATCATAATTAGTGAATCATTATATTGACAATTATATTGAGGTGTTGGCTGATGTGTACCTCTCACATAGGAGGGTAAAACATCGGTGGAAAACATATCAACGACATTGGATTACATGTCAGTACTTTGCTGTGCATACATTGTCGTGGCATATATCTCCTGCTCAAACAGAAAAATGGGAGTTCCGTTGTGCAAAAATTCCTTAGAAAAAAAGCGTATCTCAACACAGGAGGGTAAAGTGTTGTTGGAAGACATGCCCCAACTATAAAGGTCTGTGTCAGTTGCATACTAGCATCAACTTATCATGGACAGAGTGTTGCTAATTGTGCAAGGCTAGTGTCAACTTCGTTCAGACCATTGTTTATGGAGTCCAATAGGGACATCCAGTTGGACTCCCTTATGTTTAAAATCAAGACAATGTTGCGTCCTCTGGGTCCCAAAGTTGTCTTTTCCAGAACCAACCATTGGAAATTTTCAGGGGCATGGCCCGCTTTTTTGAAATGATCTACTAGGGGCGCCCCAGGAACCTCACAGCGTTTGCGGCTGCAATGTTGTAGTACCCTTACTTTGATTTTCTGCTGGGTCTGGGTCGATGTAAATTAGGCCGCACGGGCACATGATCCTGTAGATGACATTACTCGTGTTTCAATTGGTTTATGTCTTTAAAGGGATCTTGTGCTGTTTGTATTCGAATTGTTTTGTATGAATGGTGGTAGCACATGCCTTGCATTGACCACATCTATGGTGGCCAAGAATGGGTGGCAGATTCCACAAGGATCTGGAGACTCTAAAAATGAACGGACAATGTGATCTTTGATGCTTTTAGCCTTTTTGTATGAAAGCATCGGTAGGGATTCTTTTTGTATGTCAACGGATATCAGGCCCCAATGTTTATTAATCACCTTTTGATGGCATTACTTTTGGTAGAAAAGGTTGTGACGCATATCATTCTCTGTCCATCCAAATCTGTTCTCTCTTTGGGTTGCAGTAGAGTTTCCCGGGGGCTGAACTCTTTTCAAAATCCACAATTTGAAGATCACCGTTTCCAGTCCTCCCAATTTCAAGCGGCTCAATTTCAAAACTTTCAGGGGCCTTTTTTAGGGAGGGGCCGGAACAAGGGCTGCGGAAAACAAAGAGGTCAACAAAGAGTAACATGGGACAATCAGGATCAGGAAATCACCCAGCGGGTGATCAGGAGTATGGCATCGAGCAGCCTACCCGGGACCAGCCATGGACCTCTTTAGTTGTGAATTTATCATCTGATGACATACCGTGGCAAGCTCTTAGCAGGTGGAACATAACCAGTTTCATTTTTGATTATAGATATCAGGTGTACATATGTCTCTCTGCCACTAATAATGCTGAAGTTGACAGGATAGTTCATCTCCAGTCCCTTCTTTTGTGTGGGGGTGGAGTCATAGTATGGCTATGTCGGAAAGTGAGGTGTTTACAATGAGGATTTGTATTTGTCAAATGATATGTTTTTAGTCTGTCATGTTCAATTTTATGCTGTGCTTTTATGAGAATTTATCTCGAATAAAGCTTGTACAAACAAACAATGAGGATTGTTCTTATCTGCTAATATTTGCTGGTAATGTATTTTGATACATCTCGATAAGCGGTCATTTCCAAACTTTAGAGTGACTTTGCCCTCCTCCAGCTACTAATATACCCACTCGTTTTGGCTCTTGATGATTTGCTCAATTTAGTGGCCTTAAGAGGGATGAGCTTCAGGTACCCACTCAGTATATGGTACAGTTTTGAAGATTTGCTTAATTGAGTCCACTGATTATGGATGAGGTAAGAGTCCCCACTTATTATGGGGCATAGCAGCATGATGATTCATGCTTGGGGGTTGGATCAGACTCTTTAATAACATTTCCGGGACTTGCCAATTTAGATTTAGTGCTTCTGGGAATATAGCAGGCTCGTAACTAAATTACCGCGCCAGAATATAACCAATAACTTGTTTAGCTTGAGTGAAAAACATTTATTAACACGTGACATTCGGGGTTGCTGTGGTAACACTCTGGAGGCACTACACCTCCCAGCAGCCCCGTACGCAAGTACGCACTATCACGCATATGCTCCGTAGCGAGAATTCAGGGGCGTATGCAGAAGAGGCTCAAATAATGGCAGAGCCGGCTTGTGCATATTACCCTACGCGGCGTTCCAGGAGCAGGCACTACTGGTGTGAACGTCCATTGGAACAGTAAGCAGTTTGTGGGGGGGAACCGGTTATGCTGTTTGGTAACGCGTTGAGTAAACGTTTGAAGTATACTACGTGTAGAGGGAGAGAACCTTCGTTTGGATGCTGGAAATGAATTCTATGGCTTACTTCGGCTACATAATTAATGAGTTTCCTCTCTTCTCTTCCTAAACACAGGTTGTGTTCTTTGGAGTTCTCCCTGCCGGGCGCCTTTTCCGAGTTTAATTCATTAATAAGCTCGGTAAGTTTGCCGTAATATATTGGTGCAGACGGTTTATACTCCCTCGTACAAACGTCTCTTTTAATAACAATAACAGCTGGTCTTGCTGTAGGAGACAGTGGTGTTTTTTTAGTAGCAGTATATTTTTATTTTTAGGTCTCGCCTTTACCATTCCGCAGGAATGGGAAATGGGGAGAATTCAAGTCGGCAAAATCCACTTCAAACCACGGGCTTTCAGCCGCGGTTTTCTTTAAGTTCACGTGAATCACGTGATTAAACATGCACGCGCATCGGCAGCATTTCTCCTGCAGGCTCGCAAAAGGCTCTCCTCCCTCCCCACATCAAAGGCATCAATCACCCTCCCACAGGCTTCCCCAGCGCTGCCCCGCCTCCTGCTTCACGGCCAGGCCATTTGTTCCCTGCCAGACCTCTCACACCTCCGTCACAGCATGCATGTGTACTTCAAAGGCTTATGTCAAGTCAAGTCAAGTCATAGAATTTATATAGCGCACTACATACCCGGAGGGTTTCAAGGCGCTTGGGGAGGGGAGGGGGGCTAGATATCCTTAGGGAGGGGATTATTTGTCAAATATCCACGTTTTAAGTTGTTTTCTGAACGCTAGGTGATTCTGGGTGAGGCGAAGGTGGGCGGGGAGTGAGTTCCATGTTTTGGCAGCCAGGTATGAGAAGGATCTGCCTCCCATGGTGGTTTTGTTGATGCGAGGGACAGTGGCGAGTGCTTGGCTGGAAGAGCGAAGTTGGCGGGAGGGGGTGTAGAAGGACAGTCGAGAGTTGAGGCAATCTGGTCCGATGTCGTAGAGTGATTTGTGTGCGTGGGTAAGCAGTCGGAAAGTAATCCTCTTATTGACGGGTAGCCAGTGGAGGTCTTTAAGGTGGCCAGAGATGTGTTCATTGCGTGGGATGTCTAGTATGAGTCTGGCTGAGGCGTTTTGGATTCGTTGTAGTTTCTTCTGGAGTTTGGTGGTGGTACCTGCGTAGAGGGTGTTTCCGTAGTCCAGTCGGCTCGTGACCAGAGCATGGGTGACTGTTTTCCTGGTGTCGGTGGGGATCCAGTGAAATGTTTTTCTGAGCATGCGAAGGATGTTGAAGCAGGATGAGGATACGGCGCTGACTTGTCTGTTCATTGAAAGTGAAGAGTCCAGGATGACGCCAAGGTTCCGTGCGTGGTCTGTCGGGATGGGTGCTTTTCCGAGGGCTTCCGGCCACCAGGAGTCGTCCCATGCAGAGGGGGATTTACCTAAGATGAGGACTTCTGTTTTGTCCGAATTCAGTTTCAGACGGCTTTGTTTCATCCATTCGGCGACTTCTTTCATTCCTTTGTGTAGGTTAGTTTTGGCGGTGCTGGGGTCCTTGGTGAGAGAAAGGATCAGTTGAGTGTCATCCGCGTAAGAGATGATGTTGAGGTTATGTTGGCGGGCGATGGTCGCGAGGGGGCTCATGTATACGTTGAAGAGGGTGGGGCTAAGAGAGGATCCTTGTGGTACGCCGCAGATGATTTCAGAGGCCTTGGACTTGAATGGTGGGAGACGGACTCTCTGGGTTCTTCCGGAGAGGAACGAGGTGATCCATTCCAGTGCCTTTCCTTGGATCCCGATGTTTCTGAGGCGTTGTAAAAGGGTGCTGTGGCAGACTGTGTCGAAGGCTGCAGAGAGGTCGAGGAGGATGAGGGCGACTGTGTCTCCATTATCCAGTAGAGTTCGAATGTCGTCAGTTGCTGCAATGAGGGCGGTCTCAGTGCTGTGTTTTGCTCGGAAGCCAGATTGTGAAGAGTCGAGGGATTTGTTGGCTTCGAGGAAGGCGGCGAGCTGGTTGTTGACAGCTTTCTCGATGACTTTGGCCGGGAATGGAAGAAGTGAGATGGGGCGGTAGTTTTTGAGTTCGGTGGGGTCAGCTGTTGGTTTTTTCAGGAGGGCGGTGAGTTCAGCGTGTTTCCAGTCTTCTGGGAAGGTAGCGGAGTTGAAGGAGCAGTTGATGACGTCTCGGAGGTGCGGAGCTATGACGGAGTCTACTTTGTTGAAGATGTGGTGAGGGCATGGGTCTGTGGGGGATCCAGAGTGGATGGAGTTCATCAGGCGGATGGTGTCCTCAGTGGTGATTGGGTTCCAGGCGTTAAGGGTGTTAACGGGGGGAAGATAGTCAGCTGATGGTAGGGTGGGTTGGCTTCCGGGTTGGTTGTCAAAGCTGTTGTGGATGTCAGCAATCTTGTTGTGGAAAAAAGAGGCTAGGGAGTCGCAGAGGGTTTGAGAGGTGGTGATGTCGTTGGAGTTGGCCGAGGGGTTGGAAAATTCCTTGACGATGTTGAAAAGTTCCTTGCTGTTGTGGGCGTTGTTGTCGAGTCGATCCTTGAAAGCTGTTTTTTTGGCTTTTCGGATCAGTTGGTGGTGAGTACGGATGGCGTTTTTGAAGGCGACCTTGTTGCTGGTGGATGAGTCTTTTTTCCAGGCCTTTTCAAGGGAGCGGCATAGTTTCTTGGATTTCTTGAGGTCCTCGTTGAACCATGAGGCCTTCTTGATTTTGTGGTGGCGTTTTATCAGTGGTGCTAAGGTGTCTGCTGTGTTGGATAACCAAAGGGTGAGGTTGGAGGCGGCCTCGTTGGCGTTAGAGGAGAGGGCTGGGGAGGTTTGAAGGAGCGATGAGGAGATCTGTTCCGTGGTGGTTTTGTTCCAGTTTCTTTGTAGAGTTGGTTGGAGGTGGATGATGGGTTTCGGCTTGTTGTAGGTGAAGTGGACGCAGCTGTGGTCAGTCCAGAGGAGCTCCGTAGTGTGGTTGAAAGAGACATGGTTGCTAGAGGTGAAGATGGGGTCGAGTGTGTGACCTGCGATGTGAGTGGGGGAGGTGACCAGTTGTTTAAGTCCGAGGTTGGCGAGGTTGTCTAAGAGGGTGGCGGTGTTGCGGTCGTTAATCTTCTCAAGGTGGAAGTTCAGGTCTCCCAGGAGGATGTATTCTTTGGAGGGGAGTGCGTGTGGAGTGATGAAGTCCGTGATGTCTTCACTGAATTTTGCGCGGGGACCTGGTGGTCTGTAGAGGAGGGTGCCTCTGAGTGTGGTTTTGGGGTCGATGTGGATCTGGAAGTGGAGGTGTTCGGAGTTGGCGAGGTTGGCGTCAGAGCTGGTTGAGATGCGGATTGATTTCTTGTGGACGATAGCGATTCCTCCTCCTGTTTGGTCGGTGCGGTCTTTGCGTGTAATCTTATAGTCGTCAGGGATATCGATGGCGATGTCAGGGGCGGAGGAGGCGTTCATCCATGTTTCCGTTAGGAAGGCGACGTCTGGAGAGATGGTGTCAAGTAGGTTCCAAAGGTCAATGGCGTGCCTGTGGACCGAGCGGGTGTTGAGAAGGATGCATTCTAGGTGGTTGGGGTCGGGAATCTGTGGTGTGGTCGGAGCGGAGACGTTGACGGTGCCGCTAAATTTGCAGGAGAGGCAGGAGAACGATCCGTGGGTGCGTCCTGGAGCGGCTTGGATGCAGTTGGGGGCGCGACCGGGGTTAAGGGCTAGGAGGGCGGCGGCATCGTAGGTAATGCGGGGGGGCTGGGGAGCGCGAGGGGCAGGGGGTCTGGCGCTGGGCGCGGTCCAGGCGCGGACGGGCGTAGACGGGCTTACCTTTGGCGCACCTTCGGCGCGGCCGAAGCGCGTGGACGCTGCGCGTGGGACCATTGGCCATAAATGGATGGTGGAGGGGGAGGGGCGAGGGCGCTTCAGCTGGGAGGCGGGGCGGGCAAAGGACGACGACAACAACAACAAAATGGAGGTGGGGGGGTCAGGGCGGCAGGAGCGCTAGGACAAACGAAAGCTGAAGACAAAAAGCGGCGAGGCAAACACACAGTGAGCACAAATGCAATTCAAATCGGCAAATCGGCAAACACTATAATTACAATGCAAAACCGGCAGTTCCAGCAAGCAGCGCACAGCAGGCAGCAATTGTCAATGCAGACCAGGTCAGGGCTCAAGCGCTGCAGAAACGACACCTGAGCAGCATCAGCAGGGGAGCGACCACTCAGCCTGGAAGCAGAGAGTGAGTCACGGCGCTTCCTGGTGTGGGCGCGCTGTTTGTTGTCTGTGGGAGGGCGCTTCAGCTGGGAGGCGGGGCGGGCAAAGGACGACGACAACAACAACAAAATGGAGGTGGGGGGGTCAGGGCGGCACTTCAGTTGGTGTGCAGCCCCCCTCCCAGCACTGCCTTGTTACTCTCGGCAGCCGTGAGTCCCTAAACACTTTTTATATTTAATTAGCAGCAGCAGCAATTCTCCTGCGCCAGGCCACATCAAAGGCTCTGTGCCACTTTCACCCACACAGCAACACTTACAGACACGCAACGCCACTCACACCCACGCAAGCCCACTATTATCCACGCAACACCACACTCACCCACGCAACGCCACTCACTCACTCACGCAAAGCCACTCACACCCACGCAGTGCCACTTTCACCCACACAGCACCACTTTCAGACACGCAACGCCACTCACACCCACGCAAGCCCCTTATCACCCACGCAATGCCACACTCACCCAAGCAACGCCACTCACCCAAGCAACGCCACTCACACACGCAACACAACTCACCCACGCAACCCCACTCATCCACGCAACCCCACTCATCCACGCAACGCCACTCACGCAACGCCACTCACCCACGCAACGCCACTCACCCACGCAACGCCACTCACCCACGCAACGCCACTCACCCACGCAACGCCACTCACCCACTCAACGCCGCTCACACGCAACGCCGCTCAAACGCAACGCCGCTCACCCATGCAACGCCGCTCACCCATGCAACGCCGCTCACCCACGCAACGCCGCTCACACACGCAACGCCGCTCACACACGCAACGCCACTCACACACCCAACGCCACTCACCCACGCAACGCCACTCACACACGCAAATCCACTCACACCCACGCAGTGCCACTTTTACCCACACAACGCCACTCACCCACGCAACGCCACTCACCCACGCAACGCCACTCACACACGCAAATCCACTCACACCCACGCAGTGCCACTTTTACCCACACAACGCCACTCACCCACGCAACGCCACTCACCCACGCAACGCCACTCACACACGCAACGCCACTCACACACGCAACGCCACTCACACACGCAACGCCACTCACACACGCAACGCCACTCACACAGGCAACGCCACTCACCCACGCAACGCCACTCACCCACGCAACGCCACTCACCCACGCAACGCCACTCACCCACGCAACGCCACTCACACACGCAACGCCACTCACACACGCAAATCCACTCACACCCACGCAGTGCCACTTTTACCCACACAGCACCACTTTCAGACACATAACGCCACTCACACCCACGCAAGCCTACTCTCACACACGCAACGCCACTCTCACCCATGCAATGCCACTCACACATGCAACGCCACTCACACAAGCAACGCCACTCACACACGCAACGCCTACTCTCACACACACAACGCCACTCACACACGCAACGCCACTCACACCCACGCAGTGCCACTTTTACCCACACAACAAAAGAAGAGTGCCAGTACTGATAACAAGACGTAATTTACAAATATTGTAACACAGCCCATGAAAAATTCATTCAAGACTGGAAGCTCGTTAATAGCTTTTATTATTCTTTTTAACTTTTATCAGAAAAAAGGGGATTGTTTCATGAAAAAATGTTTTTTCGGAAAAACATGAACAACTAATACATGCTAGAGACAGGACTTGGAAGATCATTCACCATATCAAACATATCACAGGCATACAACAATCAGGCATTCGTAGATGGTAAGGGGTAAATAAACTAAAAAGGACTACAAAAGTGCATATCATACAATATTTACAGTGGAATTGAGAGAGCCACAGTCTGCAAAACAATTTTCAAAATAGAACAGAAATCCAGAGCACACTAAGTGTATCAAATCAAATTTCAATCTTCAAATGGTCATGCCAATGGGATAGATCAAACCAAGCATAAGTTTTTCAAAAAGTTTTATTAGTCAACAGTGTTCTCATTCTCAGAATCACTGTGCCTGTCGCTCTAGCCTACACGTGTTTCATCACAGCATGTGGCTGTGAATCTTCAGGGCTAAAAGGGATGTATAAAAATAAATGATAATAAAAGAAAATTAAACAAAAAATGAAAATTACAAAACATACAAACAGTATGAGTGGAGGGAAGGGGCACCAGTGAAGTGGATACCAATAAAGAGGGTAGGAAAAAGACAAAAGTGACTGTTGTTTTGTTTGTTCAATAAAGGTTTATAGTAATTTTTCTGCTTTTCACATAAAGCCTGTGCAATAGATTGTGTGTAGTGACATACGGCGTATAGCGGTAGAAGTTACCTCTAATTAGTAAACACAGTTCCAATCTTGACTAAGCCAACAAATTGTGGTGTGCAGTGACTTATCATTCTTAATTGTTTCACTTTACGGGGTCTAGAAATCCCAAGGTAGTTTGCTCTTGCCTCAAAATTCCAAGTTTAAATGACCACTTTACACTGTAATTCGCTGATGTATTACTTAACCATAGTCATGGATAGAACAAGGGAAATACGAGGAATTAGTCCTTTTGACGTACAGACAACATCATCCTTTACTCAATTCCTTATTAAACCGAAAATCACTAATTATCATTGTCTAGAAGTAATCATTGTGTAAGATACGTTCAAACGTTACATTACACTTGAGGAATTCTGTGTATATTTAAATGACAATGAGATGAACATGCGCTTCACCACACATATCAGCACCTCCAAGGTATCCTTTCTAGATTTAGAACTATACATCAAGGATGGTACTCTACATAGTAGATTATTCCGCAAAGAAACAGCATGTAACTCAATACTTCATAGCAACAGTTGTCATCCTAATCATCAAAAAAAACGGAATCCCTTATGGAGAATTCATACGCGCAAGACGGAACTGTAGTGAGGAACAGGAATTTGAAATTTGTTTACAGGACATGCAGTCCAGGTTTTCAAACAGAGGTTATAATCCTCAAATCATTTCTAAAGCTGACAAAAAAATCAAAAAAACAAGCAGGGAATCAACTTTGGCAGCCCGACGCCCAAGAACTGTTAACAAACAACAACCGGTGAGACTTGTTACAGACTTCAATGAATTGAGTCCTGTAGTACGGAAAAGTTTCCAAAAACATTGGGGCATCCTTAGTGCAGACAGAACATTAACTGATGTTATAGGAAATCATCCTCAAATCACCTTCCGTAGAGGGAGGAATCTCAAGAATAGACTAAGCCCAACTGTGCCTAAAGTCACAAGGACTTGTGATTGGCTGACTCAAAAGTCTAAAGGCTTTTTCAAATGTGGTATGTGCCCAATGTGCAGATGGGCTAACCATGGAACTAAGACATTTCAGGATCACAGATCTAAACAATATACAATCAACACAAACATCAACTGTAACACAAAGTTTACTGTGTACATTATTGAATGTGCTTGCAAAAGTAGATATGTGGGAAGTACGATTAGAGCACTCAAAGAACGCATCAGAGAACATGCCAGAGCATATGCCACAAAGGACCCAAGATATCCCATGGCCATACACATGGCCTCTTGTCCTTCACAAGGAGAGATCAAATCATTCACCTTCTATGGCATTGATGTGGTACAACCTTCGGTTAGAGGCGGAAACAGGGAACTCCGCCTGAGAAGGCAAGAAGCACTATGGATCATGCGTCTAGATACTACTAACAGCGGCCAAAACACGGATGATGAACTGCATTTCTTCTTGGGTTCTGATCAGTAAGATGCTCTCCTATCGAACATTAAACATCTATACTGTATACGTAGAAACGGTGCAGCTGAAATTGTAACGAGTAATACTTTGTTGATATTATATTTCTTTGATCTAAATTCATTTATAGTTTCAGTCTACTAGGACATGTATTACTGAGATTTGAGGATGAATGTGTTAGAAATGTAAATGTAAATATAATAACCTTGTAAATGATGCCATCATATATTCCAAAAGGGGTTTCCTTTGCTATCAATTACCCAAGATTTTGACGTTTCTGTTTTCTTTTCCTCCCAACTGGGAGTTGCTCTTCATTTTTCTGCCTTTTACTTACACTTAGTGGAACTAGTTCCATTTCATCATGTTGGAATCTAAAGAAAAATCAAATACCATTCAGGGATTATTCCCACCATTAGATCTTAACCCTTGCCGGCTGCAAAAGGAAATCACAAATAATTGGCTTTTGACCATTTTTCAGCCTCTAACATAACCCTTGGCGAGCCTGGGGCTTTTTCAAATTCACGAATACCTAATATTTTGAGATTCTGGATACTTCGGGGATATCAATCACTTACAGGAGTTCAAGCGCATACACTATACGCTGAACCAGTCCCTGGTGCCCTGTTATATATATGGTTATACTGGACTTAAAACCACACAGATAGTTTTTTTCCGTATTAGTTACCATCGCGCAAACCATTCTCCCCGTCCTTCAATTTTAATAGGTGTAGATTATTTTTCAAAAATTTTTTTGACCCGGCTTTAGTTTTGATATATAATTTTTCCGTTCTACTTTGGTGTTCTTTAGCTATCATTTAGATACCTCTTAAGAGGGGAGTCTTGTTAGTAATGAGAGTAACTCTTCTAAATTTGGCCAGCAACTCCGCGAGGTGAGCATTCTAGTTTTTTTAGCCCGCCCATTTCGCTATGTTAATGGGCGGGATCCGCGGTGTGTTTGTTCCCGCACTTGGAAACTGGAGCTGCACGAAGCTCAACCGACGGCCAACGAACGGGTGAGATTTTGTATGGTCCCTTCGGAGATCACTGTCTCTCATCATACGCTTTGTGGAATTGCTCACACCACTTTGAAACATATTTTGTTGTTGATTTTCAGCCTTTAATACTGATGCTGTGTAACTATACACGTTAACCCTTGTCTGACAAGTCGGAAACCGAACATCATCGGTACCGCTTTCGTTTTAACAAAAAACACCCGATTAGGACCGGGTTGGAATTATCACCGGTCACCCGGTGAGTCTTTCCTATAATGCTTCAGAATTTACTCTCATGTCTAATTAAACCCGTGTATTTAACCGACAAGCGCGAAGCGTTCTGATTGTGGTTTTATCTTTACTTTCCAGATAACTCGCCTCGATCATTAAGATCAGGTAAACAGAACCCCCCTTTTTCCCCCGTCTCCCCTTATTCTTCGTCTTCTTTTGCAGCTACGTGATTAGAGCTCGCCCTTCTTTCTGTGCATAGACTGCTTTTAACAGGCTTTAATTACAGTTATTAGTATTGATTTAAGTAGTTGACACGGTTGTGACTGTTCTTATGCTTTGAAATTTTAAAGGTAAATTGTACTAATTGGTTAGGGGAAATATGCAAAGAATAATGCCATTTAATAATGCCAATTACCATTTATGACATATGAATTTTTTTAATATAAAGTGTGGAAATGACTGTTAACACGATTTGGATCTCAAACGTTTGAACGTATCTTACACAATGATTACTTCTAGACAATGATAATTAGTGATTTTCGGTTTAATAAGGAATTGAGTAATGGATGATGTTGTCTGTACGTCAAAAGGACTAATTCCTCGTATTTCCCTTGTTCTATCCATGACTATGGTTAAGTAATACATCAGCGAATTACAGTGTAAAGTGGTCATTTAAACTTGGAATTTTGAGGCAAGAGCAAACTACCTTGGGATTTCTAGACCCCGTAAAGTGAAACAATTAAGAATGATAAGTCACTGCACACCACAATTTGTTGGCTTAGTCAAGATTGGAACTGTGTTTACTAATTAGAGGTAACTTCTACCGCTATACGCCGTATGTCACTACACACAATCTATTGCACAGGCTTTATGTGAAAAGCAGAAAAATTACTATAAACCTTTATTGAACAAACAAAACAACAGTCACTTTTGTCTTTTTCCTACCCTCTTTATTGGTATCCACTTCACTGGTGCCCCTTCCCTCCACTCATACTGTTTGTATGTTTTGTAATTTTCATTTTTTGTTTAATTTTCTTTTATTATCATTTGTTTTTATACATCCCTTTTAGCCCTGAAGATTCACAGCCACATGCTGTGATGAAACACGTGTAGGCTAGAGCGACAGGCACAGTGATTCTGAGAATGAGAACACTGTTGACTAATAAAACTTTTTGAAAAACTTATGCTTGGTTTGATCTATTCCATTGGCATGACCATTTGAAGATTGAAATTTGATTTGATACACTTAGTGTGCTCTGGATTTCTGTTCAATTTCTTTAGAGAGAGGTCCCGGAGCCTCTTCTCGTACAGAGGTTAAGGTTTTCCTCTGCCAAGAAGCACCTAACTTTAAACTACGATACTATAAAGACTTACCGTGATAAGTTGAGCGCCAGATTTCTGAACACTAAAAAACCTGCTCGCAGATTATATAGAAATTTTCAAAATAGTATCACTGGGAAATTATTTGAACAAAAGGTACACTTCTCTGTCAAAATAAAAATGTTCACAGTATTTGATCAGGTTGAAAGATAATGTACACAGAGCAGTGATAAGCAGCGTGGAAATTAGTGAATACGCTTATCACCCAAGCAGACTACAGTGTGGCTGGGGCACTTTTGTAGTCCTTTTTAGTTTATTTACCCCTTACCATCTACGAATGCCTGATTGTTGTATGCCTGTGATATGTTTGATATTGTGAATGATCTTCCAAGTCCTGTCTCTAGCATGTATTAGTTATTCATGTTTTTCCGAAAAAAACATTTTTTCATGAAACAATCCCCTTTTTTCTGATAAAAGTTAAAAAGAATAATAAAAGCTATTAACGAGCTTCCAGTCTTGAATGAATTTTTCATGGGCTGTGTTACAATATTTGTAAATTACGTCTTGTTATCAGTACTGGCACTCTTCTTTTGTTGTTTTGGATACTGGCTCAGCCTTGCTGATTAGAGCCGACCCTTAGTTGTTTTCCGACTTTTACCCACACAGCACCACTTTCAGACACACAACGCCACTCACACCCACGCAAGCCCACTCTCACACACGCAACGCCACTCTCACCCATGCAATGCCACTCACCCACGCAACGCAACTCACACACGCAACGCCACTCACCCACGCAACGCCACTCACCCATGCAACAACACTCACACATGCAACGCCACTCTCCCACGCAACGCAACTCACTCAAAGCCACTCACACACATGCAGTGCCACTTTCACCCACACTGTGCAGTGCACAATAGGTCTCGCAGTAGGAAAGTTGGAGCTATTGGTTTTGTAAATGACAAAGCCCTTTATGTTTTTAAAATGAAAACAAAAATAAAAGGCATTGTTATTTGCAATTGTAATAGCTCCAACTTTCCTACTGCGAGACCTATTGGCAACGCCAGTGCTTGTTTGATCTCTAACTGATGACACCGCATTATGGCATGAAGGGCGGTTAGAGTATTTACGAGCCGCAA
This sequence comes from Lissotriton vulgaris, assembly GCF_964263255.1. NCBI lineage: Eukaryota > Metazoa > Chordata > Amphibia > Caudata > Salamandridae > Lissotriton > Lissotriton vulgaris. The sequence continues at coordinate 2,121,509,831 of NC_141687.1, read as the reverse complement.
TAATGGTCTGTTTAATGCAACAGTCCTAGATACCCATAAGTAGATGAGGATACATTAAGATATATGCAACTCTGATGGGAGGTTTGTACTAACATGCACAATATATTATAGCATATGACTTTGTTTTTTTCAGTAGTTGTATCCCGTGATGGCGGGATTTTCCTCCACACGTTTTTGATCGATTTTGATCCCTTTACTCCATCTATTTGCCTGATTACGGTAAGGTGGATATTAGGACTGGGACGGGTAGACGTCCTGATGAAGACAGGGGTGACCTGCTTATTAGGGGCACAGTAAGATAGTCGAAACATGTTGACACTGGTAGTTTAAGGAGGGGTGTTTTCTGAACTTAATATTCTCTTTAAACACAGTCCATCCTTCACTATTTTAATCCTGGTTGTGGAACCTATCAATAAAGGTCCTGAAGGTATCCATGAGCCAGTTTTAAAGCACTTTCTTATGCTGCACTTTGTTCTATCACGGTACCCAGTCACAGGGTTATACTTACTGAGTTATCACTGATCTGTCACGTCTGTGTTTTGTGTATGTTTTTGTTTCCCCTCCCCTATGCTCCGTGCTGTGCATGGCTACGCCAGGGCGTTTTGTAAGCAGACCCGATGATGAATCATGTCAAACACATTTGTGTGTGAGTGAGGGCAGTTTTCAAAACATAGTCGTTTTGTCACTATACACTAATTATTTCGTCTGCGTCGGATGGTTTCTCCCTACCCCTCTGTGTGTTAGCATATTACATTAGGGGGTTCAGGGTAGTGGAGAATGTTTGACCCTCTCCTCTCTTGTGTGAGTTATGACAAAGCAAGGCACCACCATTCAGACAAAACAATTTGAATACAAACAGCACAAGATCCCTTCAAAGACATATACCAACTGCAACACGAGTAATGTCATCTACAGGATTGTTTCTGTTCATGCTTTCTTAAATTTCTTTAGCTACTGATTTTTCTGTTTAAATAAATGCGTACTGGGACCACTCTCTCACTGTATCGCTATACACCCAGGTCCCAGCGACACTTATTGGGTATACCCTTTTCGATAACGATGTCTGTAGAAGGCTTGTATTGTCTTGTGTGTAACAAAGTTGCCTGCTTGATGGGAATGCACGCAAAAAGTAGGCATAACCCTGAATGAATGAAAATATACATAATTATTTTTAAATCAAAGTGGCTATTGAAGCCAGAAGGAAAGTTAGTGCGGCCCGCCAAAAAGTGATATTCTTTTTTGGAAGACTATCAACAACTCCTTTCTTAACCATTTCGGGGTCGTCTGATGTCAAGGGTGTGTGCGGAGGATGTCAGAGGGCCGTCCCAACCACTCCCACCCTTTATTTCATGCCGCGGTCAACGGGTTAAAGATAACTCTGCCCCTAATCTAGAGAGTGCATTCCCAGCTGAAGCCTGGGTGGACCACTTTTTTATCGATTTTTACATCTTCCATAGACATAGTTCAAGAGAAAGGGCCATTAGAAGACATAACTGAATGTGTTTATACTTTTACTTTAGAAGAGATCCTAAGTGCATTATTTAAATCTGCATTGGTTAAAGCACCAGTCCTGGACAGAGTCCCCACTGATGTGTACAAATATCTCCCAGACCTCTGGACTCGTCTCCTTACCATCGTTTGTACTACAGCTGGGTCGGGGAGGATACCACCTTCTTGGTCTGGATCTTTCATTATTCCCATATTTAAGAAGTGTTCTAAACAAAATGTTATAGACTGCTCGATTCTTCAGCTAAAATTCTAGGAAGGGTTTTATTAGAAAGACTAGAGGTTTGGGCAGAGGAATAGAATATTTTATCACGAGCACTGCATGGATTCAGAAGGGGACCATGGAACAATGCATGCCTAAATCTAAATCTCCTAATGGGGAAGTACTTACAGGCTAGAGCGGGTAATTTGTATATGTGTTTCAAGGGCCTAAGCAGCGCCTTCGACATGGTGAATGATAATATATTATGGAATTGCAAGTCAGCTTTAGGGGCCCGAAAGAAATCATTTCCCTACTTGCTCATATGTGCAGTGAGCTAACAGCAAGAGTAGGGTGTATGGAATGCAGGTTGAACTAACCATACCATTTAAGATACACATAGGCTTAAGACAGGGGTGTGTGTTAGCTCCTTTTCTTTTTTCAATATACATTAATGGAATAGATGAGTGCTTACAAATACTTTGAGCAGACACCCCAAGAGTTGGATCTCGGTCCATACCGATTTTGATATACGCAGATGATGTTGTTCTTTTGGCCCACACTCCATATTCTTTTTGGTTCTGTTAACGTTCTTGAAGCTAAATGAGGGGACATTTTCACCATGTTATCTCAAAGCAAAAACGGTAAAACATATCGATTAGATTTGGGGGTCTCTAGTTGGCACAGGTAGGTACTTGTGACAAATAGGGACCCTCGCCTCTAGTCAGGATAGGGGGATTACACTCCTAAAATAACCCCTGCTCACCCCCTTGGTAGCTTGGCACGAGCAGACAGGCTTATCTCAGAGGCAGTGTGTGTTAAGCATTTGTGACCACATACAGTAACCCAGTGACAACACTACAGTTGGACACCACACAAGGTTTTATATCAAAAGTAAGTAAACTTTATAAAGAATTACCACAAGACCATAAACGACAAAAATACACAATACTATTACTTTAAGATGGAAGATTTAGCTTAGTTCAGTTCTTAAGATGCGACACTTTGTGTCAATGTGGTTGCGTTGCGCTTCCACAACAAGCAATGTTGCAGCGATGGGAATGCGGCAAAGTTCAGGTGCAAAGAAATAAAGACGTGAAGATCTTCCAGATGCAGCACGCTTCTCGGGGATGCGAGAAGTTCTCGGTTCGATGCGTGGACTGCAGCGGCGACACCCTGATGATGCAACGGCAGCAGCTCTAGCGGCGACACTTCTCCCACGATGCGTGAAGCTTCCGCACAATGCAACAACTACAGCGGTGACATCTACGATGCGCCGGCAGCAGCTCCGACGGGGCGCGCTTCTCGGGGATACGAGGTGCTCTTCTTCGATGCGGTGCAGTGCGACAGTTCCAGCGGCGACACCTCCTTCGGAGTTGCGACGGCAGGCACAGCGACGGTGACACGTACCGACCTCGTTGCGAGACTTCTCTCGATGCGTTGCAATGAGACCGCTACAGCGGCGACACCCTCCTTCGTAGTTGCGACTGCAGCAGCAGCGATAGCGACACACTTCCTCTTCGTTGCAGCACGCTTCTTTCTGATGCTGTGCAGTGCGACAGTTCCAGCGGCGACACCCTCCTTCGGAGTTGCGACGGCAGGCACAGCGACACGCTTCTTCTCGTTGAGTCGGGCTTCCACCTCCTTGCGACATGCAGTTCCTCAGAAGGCCCAAAACAGCAGCAGACACTTCCAAAAGAACTCTGGGGAGTTGGTGGTTGAAGTCTGTTGTCCCGGAGACTTCAGCAGGGGGCAAACTCTTTTCCAAGCCCTTGGAGATCCCTCACAAGTTGAAAGAAAAGTACACAAAGTTCCTTTCTCCTTCTTTTGGCAGTAAGGCAACAACAGCTGGCCAATCCCCCAAGCAGCTCTTCAGTTTGGGAATAGTCTCTCCTCAGTTTCTTCAGGTTCCTCTCCTCAGTAAAGGTTTCTTCTTGTAGTCCAAAGTGATCTACTTTCATGGGATCAGGGTTCCAATATTTATACCCCAAAATCCTTTGTTCTCTGAGGGAAGAGGGGCCTTTGCCCAGTCCAAACCAGTTCTGAAGCACTCTGTTTACCAGACTTCTCCTTTCCTTTCACAGGGGAGGCACATCAGACGCCCCACAGGAGGTTGAGCCAGCATTGTGGAAGGCAAGTACAGTCCTGGAACACTTTGTTTACAGGACTCCTTCTCTTCTTTCAGTGTGCAGGGCAGAGACATCAGCAGCTCCCCAGGAGGTGAAGCCAGCATTGTGGAAGGCAGGCACAGCCCTATTCTAGGTTCAGATGCAACTCCTCCCTCCCATCTAGATGCAGATCTCTCCATTCACCACTAGGTGACTCACCCGGTCTGTGGGAATCCCCCAGCATTGTCACTCACAAAACCAGACAAAAGAATACACAACCTAGCAGAGGCAGGCTTGAAAGGTTTAGGCAAGCAAATTACTACTTTCTAAAAGTGGTACTTGCAAACACAGAATGTTAAAACCAACTTCACTAAAAGATTTATTTTATCATTTTGAGTTCAGGCATACTAAACTCAAATTAGTACCATGATCTCTGAGTCAGTTAGGATTATAAACATGTAATAATCTAACAGCCCATTCTGGCCTGTGGACAACAGGTAGCATTGCAATAGTGAAAAAAGAAAATGGCTGTAATTCACTATTAGAACATGTCACACACATCGGGGCTTGGCCTACCGTATACTTACAATGCACCCTGCCCTTGGGCCTACCATAGGGGTGACTGATATGAAGAAAAGGGAAGGTTTAGGGACTCGCAAGTGGGTGCACTTGCCCAGTCAGCATGACAGTACCAGACTGCACGCAGGCTCTGCAATGGCAGACCTTAGACACATTTTACAAGGCTGCTTCTGTGGGTGGCACAGCCAGTGCTGCAAGCCCACCAGCAGCATTTGGATTTACATGCCCTGGGCACACTCAGTGCACTAGACTAGGGTCTGACAGGTAAACCAAATAGCCAAACATGGAACCACTGATTAATACATCAATAGGGAGCACTTGCACTGTGGCACTGGATAGCAGTGGCACAGTGCCCAAAGCATCTAACATCAGCAAAAACACAAGAGGCAACAGCAAAAATGGAAGGGAGACCCACGCCAATGGTGCCAGGTCTAACAATATCCCTTTTTTTTTTTTTTAAAAAAGTCAGTAAGATTGCAAGAAAGAAACAATTTTACTACCAAGGATTGAGGTTTTCTGATAATTGGGCTTGGGATGCACGTAAAGAGGTCAGTGTGGCTAATATGTCCTGGCATGGGGGGATATTTTGATTTGCAGCAAAACTAAGAAATAAAACAATAGCAGAAATGGTAACCCTTTACAACACCAAGACAGTAACTGCCGCAATTTATGGAGAAGGAGGCTAGGAGACAATAAACCCCTACAAAGTAATTAGGACACATTTCTGAAAAGGCTGTTAGCAGTTCCACACTCTAGCCCCACACACTGAGTTAGGCATCAATCTATTATGAATATTATAGAGCATAAACTGTTGCTGTTATGGCAATTGGTTTGGACAAAACCTGAAGCTTAATTAACCCAAGAAATACTGAGTGATTGTAAGGCATCAGCTGAACACATAAGATGCCATGGCTATACCATGTTGGGGCAAGTCTAAAACTCATAGAAGATAAGGATATGAATGTGTGGGAAAACCAAGAAGATATTTCACATTTCCCTAAAATTGTAATAAAACAGCCTGTATGGGATAAGTGTATTGAAATAACTAAACTTGTGGAGGAGTCCAAAAGTACAGTGAGGGCATATATATATATAGATCATATCATAGCCAACAAGGCTTTCAGAGTGGTCTTAGTAGGGTGCAAAATGTCCAACACAGATTGCTCCTGACAAGATTTAGTTTTTCTATAATACCCAATTTGGAGGCTTTCCTGACAATAACAAAGTAGGCTGAAAATGCAGTGAAATGTCCATGTGACAATTTCTCGAAACAAATCAACAATGCATTAAGAATTAGGACAGCCCTGTAGAAAATGAAATCAGCCTTACTAACTGATAGATTCATCTTATCGGTTTAGCATTCTGCACTTTAGTTTTCTAAAGAGAACGTTAAGTGGTAAGAAAAATGACTGATATTTTTATACTTGTCTTTAGATTGATTGGAAACTTGATTTGAGAAACAAAGGAATTGAATAAAGAATTTGCAATGAGATCTGGTTGTATAGTACAAGTTGCCAAAGAAGTTGATACGTGTCATAGCATAGCTAGTCTCTGAAAGTAATTTGTGTTGATCTCTGTAGAAGGCTTGTATTGTGTTGTGTGTAACATTCTTGCCTGTTTGACGGGAATGCATGCCAAAAGGAGGCATAACCCCGAATGAATGAAAAGATACAGAATTACTGTTAAATCAGCGTACGGTTTGGACAGTTTTTATATAACTACAAACTTTTATTTAAGCATATTTTTTTATGTAACATTAAGCCAGAACCAGTTAAAGTGTTAGTTTTTTAAAGAAAGAATAAAACATAACTTACGCAAAGCACTAGTGGATGGCCCATCTTGTACCAGTATCCAAAATGATGCTTGTCATACGATGGTACCGTCTTGCCTTTCACATTTGATGTTAAACAGAGCTCTGAAGAAAAAAGGGAATATTATATGACAAATTGTTATGCAGAGCAATTGTTATGCAGAGCTTTTGAAGGACCAAGATCAATACATTTTCTTACTGTGTGTTTCCATTAATTTCCGATCATATAGATTGGGGATATGAAACCTAGCTAAGTAAATCCTACCAGGAAGAACCAAATTCGATTGCCTGCTTCAATTACATTTTAAATGATGTAATCACCTATATACATTTAAATAAGGCTGGGCGTCGGCCTTATAGATGCTGGGGTGGTCAGGTGGCATGACTGGAGGTGTGCACAGGACCTTTGCAATACTACAATGACTATAGCTTTTCCTTGACCCTGTTCCAGGCAGGTCGCTCCCCACGCCGCACAGCACCACCTGTGTGCCCGTGTCCCTGAGCTCGCTGCTGCTGCCGTGAGTTCGAGGCCCCCGTAGGTATCTGTGTGCTCCTTCTGCCCCTTTTCCTGTCTGCCCTCCGTTTTTTACTCTGCACTCTGTTTTCTTTTGTACCCTATAATATTGTGCTTGTATTCTGTTTTTCTTATTCCATGTATCTATTTGCATTGTTGTGCCCTTAGTTTCACCGCTCGCTCTGATCTCTCGTTTCTCTCTCATCGCCATGCTCGCCCATTCGTCCCGCACCTGCCTCCTAGCTGCTCCCACCTCCCTTTCTTATGGCAGCCGCTGCTCGGCAGCGCCTAAGGCAAGCCCGTCAGCGCCTGGACCACCACACCCATCGGGGTAGGTCACAACAGCCTCCGATGCCTTCTACTTAACATCCGCTTCGCCCGCAAATACGCCATCGAACTCTGGGACCTACTCGACTCCACCTCCCCAGACGTCGCCTTCCTGACGGCGACCTGGATGAACCCCACCTCGACACCCGACATCGCTATTGCCATCTGACGGCTACAAGATCACCCGCTGGGACCGCTCCAACGGAACAGAAGGAGGAATCACCATTGTCCACAGAAACACCCTAAGAATCTCGACCAGCACAGACGACATGCTTATCACCGCCGAACACCTGCACTTCCAGATCCACACCGACCTCAACACCACCCTCAGAGGAACCCTCATCTACAGACCACCTGGGCCCCCGGCCACAGTTCAGCTAACCCATCGCCGACTTAGTCAGCACGCACGTCCTTGCGTCCACGGACTACATCCTCCTGAACTTCCACCTCGAGAACACCAACGACAGCAACTCCACGACCCTACTCGACCACCTTGCCTACCTTGGACTTGAAAAGCTCGTCACAACTCCCACCCACTCCGCCGGACACACGCTCGACCCCATCTTCTCAGCCAGCAACCACGTCACCTTCACCTTCAGCCACAGCACCGAACTCCACTGGACCGACCACCGCTCCGTCCACATCACCTTCGAGAAGCCCACCACACACAACGGACCCCCACCACAGCTGGAGCAAAGTCACCGAAGACCAGCTAGTCACCACCCTCGCCCGAAACCCACCAACGGACACTACCGACACTAACTCCGCCGGCCTCAACCTCAAGCAATGGAAGGACGACTGCGCCAACACTCTTGCCCCGATCAAGAAACCCTCGAACAGACACACTGCCAGAAAAGCCATCTGGTACACCGCCGACCTCCAGGCATCCAAGCAGACCTGCCATAGGCTCAAGAAGAAGTGGCTACACGAACAGACACCAGACAGCAACACAGCCTACAAGAGTGCCATCCGCAAACACCACCAACTCATCTGTAACACCAAAAGGACCTCCTCCAGAGAGCGCATTGACAACAACGCACACAACAGCAAAGAGCTCTTCAACATCGTGAAAGAACTCTCCAACCCCAACTCCAACACCATCCCGCCATCACAAGACCTCTGAGACTCCCTAGCTATCTTCTTCGACTGCAAGATCGCAGACATCCCAACAGCTTCAGCAACCAGGCCCCCGACAGACCCACACACCTCAGACTCTCCGACCCCCAGCCACATCAACATCGACCCCCTGCTTTCCTGGACCCACGTTAACAACAAAGACACCATCAAAATCATGAACACCATCCACTCCGGTTCACCATCCAACCCCTGTCCACACCACATCTTTAACAAAGCTAGCTACACCATCGCACCCCATCTCCGCAAGATCATCAACAGCTCCTTCGAGACCGCCACCTTCCCGGGGAGTTGGAAGCACACTGAGATCAACGCCCTACTCAAGAAACCCAAAGCTGACCTCAAGGACTTCAAGAACATCCGCTCCATCTCCCTCCTCCCGTTCCCAGCGAAAGTCATAGAGAAGATCTTCAACATGCAACTGACCTCCTTCTTCGAAAACAACATCATCCTGGACCCGTCCCAATCCGGATACCGCAGCACCGAAACAGCCCTCACTGCTGCAACCGATGACATCAGGGCCATGATGGGCAATGGAGAAACCGCAGCCCTCATCCTCCTGAACCTCTCGGCCACCACACCCTCCGCACATGCCTCCACAAGGAAGGGATCCGCGACAAAGCTCCACCTCCTTCCTCACAGGCAGAACCCAGAGTCCGCCTCCCCCCATTCCGCTCTAAAGACACCAAGATAATCTGTGGCATACCCCAAGGACCGTCCCTCAGCCCGACACTCTTCAACATCTACATGGCACTGCTCGCCAACATCGCCAGAACGCACAACCTCAACGTCTCATACGCCGACGATACCCAGCTGATCCTCTCCCTCACCAAGGCCCCCATCACCCCAAATCCAACCTCCACGAAGAAATGAAGGCTATCGCTGAATGGATGACGATCAGCAGCTTGACACTGAACTCGGACAAGACGGAGATCCTAATAATCGAATTTATCCCCTCTGCCTGGGACGACTCATGGTGGCCAGCCACACTGGGAGCTGCACCGATGCCCACTAACCACGCACGCAACCTGGGAGTCATCCTGAACTCCGCACTGTCAATGACTGAGCAAGTGAACGCCATCTTCTCCTCCTCGATGGATCCCCACCGATACAAGAAGGACAGTCACCCAGGCTCTCGTCAGCAGCGGACTAGACTACGGCAACGCTCTCTACGCAGGTTCATCAGCCAAACCTCAGAAACGACTACAACGCATACACAACCCTCTGCACACCTCATCCTAGACATCCCCCGCCACAGCCACATCACAGCCCACCTGAAAGACGTACACTGGCTCCCCGTCAACAAGAGGATCACCTTCAAGCTCTACGCTCACAAAGCTCTCCACAACACCGGACCAGCATACCTCAATGAACGACTCACCTTCTACACCCCAAACCGCCACCCTCGCTCCGCTGACTTTGCCCTCGCCACCATCCCCCGGATCAGTCGAGCGACCGCCGGCGGCAGATCATTCTCCCACCTCGCCGCAAAAACCTGGAACATCCTCCCCATCCGCCTACTACAGGCCCAGGACCTGCTGGTCTTCAGGAGACTCCTCAAGACCTGGCTGTTCCAGCAGTAGCAGCACACCTGCACCCCTGCACCCCCCGCCCCCTCCCCCCAGCGCCTTGAGACCCTCATGGGTGACTTGTGGCGCTACAAATGTACTGATTGATTGATGACGACAGGTTGCAAAATATTCAACATTGGTTAGGTTTATCTCAATTACTCTCTGCTTAGACATAAGGAAATTATATATTAATTTGCCGACCAGAGCTAATGAAAGCAGGAACCTCTGCTTTCCAAGAAATAACGTAGAATCAGGACTTTACATTCACACACCAAAACACTCAATGCATGACACATGGAACTTTAACCACTTAATCATGCCTCAGATACAGGAAGGCCACAAAGAAGACCAGGAACTGAAGTCAGTCAAGTCATGAGAGGTGAAAAGGATTTTTTTAAATTTACTTCACCTGACCCAAGCAAACATGCACTACATCGCTCCTATACAGAGCAGCCCTTTACAAATTACCTGAAACTAGAGGCATTTCTTCTGCAAAATGTTTAAAGATGGACACGTTTTACGCGCTGCTGAGGAATAATGTTCTCACTGTTGGCCTCCTATACCTCTGAGCAGGCTTTCTGGGATACTGGGGTTCTGCTGCCCTGGGAAAGCACTGGTTGAAGAGGTATAGACTGCTAGTGCACTCAATCAATCAATCAATCAACCATTTTTAGAGTGTGGCAAATCACCAGTGAGGATCTCGAGGTGCAGAAGGTGTTGGCTGCTGCGTGGTAGGTTCTTATTCGAACATCTAGGTCTTGAGTTCTTTCCTAAATTACGGCGGGCAGTCCTGAGGTGTAGGGGAAGGGCCCGGGTTCCATGTTTTGGCTGCTAGGTGTGAAAAGGATGCAGTCAAAAAACAGTGTCCCAATAGGTGATAATGAACAGTCAATTAAATATACATGCACATCGCATTGCTAGCAAGGAAAAAGGAGAACACTCTTTGAATTTTCAGACAAGGTAGTAAATCATCTTGTTTTATAGTGTAAATTCATGGTCGGTATTATACAGTTATAAGCAGCACTGCATATGCATAAATTCAATTAAGTGACAACCAAAGAAACTTGGTGCTCTACAAAAAGTGACTGTGGTGAAAGTGGCGACGCAAGTGGGAGAGTGAACAGCAGAAACGGCGCACTGTGAAGAGGTGCAAGTAATCTACAGTGGGTGGTTCAGATCATGTGACAAAGTGGGATCACAGATACAAAATTTCATTTCCATTATTTGAACCAGATTAGGGAATACGCCTATTAATAAGCTGTAGAGTCGACGGCGTTTCGATCCACGCTAGTAAGGATCGTCATCAGGACTGGGTTGTCTTGTTTAGGGCGTGCTGGAAGGAAGTTAGAGTTGGGGCGATCTAGGGTGATCGTCAGGGAATGAATCTCAACCTGCACGAGGGCTAGGTATGGGAGGGCTGGGCGGTTGTCTGTGATCCGCCGAAACCTACACGAGTCCTTAGATCAACGTGCCGGCACCGGAATCAATCCTGCGGTCGCACCAGACGTGTCACGTGGTCTCCATATGACGCATAGTAACCAATAGGCGCACATTTATACCCATAGTCAGGAAGCTCCGGCATCACCGAGCAGTGAGCACGAACAGAATTCACGCCAGACGATTGAACTTCTAGTAAGTACGGCGTTTCACTTTTTGTAAGCATGGCATATAACGCAACTTATGCCTAACGTTTCCTCTTACGATCCGGATAATCATTACCCGATTTTTCTCGTTCGCAGATACTCTATCACTGACTTAACATAAACGCCCGATTCAGTAAGTCTTTTTTAGCCGATTTCAAAACCGAGTCACGTTTTTATTTTAATTTAAATTTTTTTCATGATAGCGCCCATTCTGCACGTTTTAACTTTTCACCATACACCAGATGCTTACATTCACAATGTTATGTGTTTTTGATCAACTGCTTGCATTTGATGATGAGCCGATGTATCCAACAAGAGTTAGGTTACTTTGATTATAGATATGCTCCCAGACGAAGGGCAATCGCCCGCAATGCATTGGAGCCAACACTAAATATGTGTGATAAAAACAAGTATATAAAGAATTAAGGATAATTCCTGGCAATATGGAATAAATTGGATGGAAAAACATCATTCTTAATTATGTTTATGGAACTTTTTTCTACAATTTGACAAAGGATTACCTATATCAGAGTGCCCTATGGGATGCAACTAATTTCCAATTAGAAGCACTTCTTTACTCAGATGGTTACATCGTCAGTTGGACAGGAGACGATACCACAGGAGCACCTACTAACCAAATGAAAATTTATACAACAACACAACACAACTAGCTGTGCACTTGTCAACCGCCATTCAGGTTATTTTGTGCATATGCAATAAACGTGCTTGATCTCCCTTTGTTGCCGATGTGTTGAATAATGATTTTAGCTAAATAAATGATTTTTCCCGAGAGACGAGGAAGATGGTGCAGAAGTAATGTAGATTACTGATAAGGAATCAGTCTATTTTAGTAAAAATTTGGCATGAGGTCAAGCTACTTAAAGCACCGTTCAGATCTTCCCAGACTGGTTGGTAACATATCACTCAGAATTTGTACAATGCACACCTTTCATCAACAAGTTAACATGGAAAACCTCAATGCCACAACAATTATTACTTTCTTTTCGATTAATGTCACTGCCTAATGAATAATTGTTCTTGTCATGCACACATCTTGAAATTTGGTACAGAAGCACTGCATTTGGTATACCCTTTCTCCTTACCAAGAGGTATTTGGTGCTGTTTGACATACGCTTCCATATCAAATGCTCCTCCTACAGCAGAACTGAGAAACGTGCCATGTCCAATCCTGTCTGGTGGAATACTAAGGAGAAGTTCAGTCTCTGCATTCTGGGCTGGGATCTAAACTCGAATGAAGGAAATGGATGTCACCAGAGACAAAAATATGTCAATTAATAGTTGAACACATAAATATTTTCTGGCAGCACTGCATGTTAGTTAGACCCTCAGTAATTGCTAATGTTGAAAATTAGCTCGTAGCTTTTACCTGGAGCTGTGTGTTTGTCCATCCCCTGTCTCCATTTCCATTTCTCCCCACTCCCAACATATATGTTTGAAGAACTTAAACTAAGAGGCTACCTCAGAAATGTGCAGGGCAAGTCGAAGACCACATCTTCGGGCTTCTGCAAGAATGTCCATGTAGTCTCTGCCATGCCCTACCTTTAAAAAGAGAATGCAGAATTAATCTTAGTCTCTGCCAAATAATAATAAACTGCTGGATACAGACATAACCTGCTTTTACCATAGAAATAATAACTGATATGTGTCTTTGTACTACAATAACACATGTGACTGCTTTACTAAACACTAGAACAATACTGTAAGCAAGATGTCCCAGAGAGTTAAACGTCCACCTTTCCTTCTTCCAATACAATTAAAGTGAGTACCACTAAACTGAACAATAGTAACACCTTTTAAATACAGCACTTAGAGGCCACAATAATGTGGCATGGAGCATTAGGTAAATAATAAGTTATAATAATATTTAGAATTATTAGCCTATAACTTGTCATTACTTGAGTGGTAGATGTTCCACCTGGCATCTGTGCTATGTTACTGAGAAATGTACTTTATTGCTACACTTACTCTAATCTTTTCATTGTCATTATAGGCCTGAACGTGTATATGCAGAACCCATACAGTTATGCAGAACGAAAGACCAAATTATAATGATTATATATCGGGAAAATGTAAATTAAGACATCATTATTACACTGTTTCTTTTTTACTTCTCGGTCCACAAGACGGCACCATTTTCCTAGTTCCTCTTTCGCATGACATCTAATAAAACAGTGGGTATCTTACTGTAGGATCACCACTGAGGTCCAGTCCAAGAACAATTCCATCAGAGGAAAGAAAGAATTCTTGTGCCAGCTTAACCGTATCCTTTGCAAATTCAGGACCACCTCTTCTATCGATTGCTAACAAAAACCTACAATGCATAAGAGTTCAGAAAAGATCATATTCATAGAAACCTATCAAGAAACACCAAAAATCTGGGACAAACTTCCAACAGTTGAAGGTAAACTTTAGATTTAAGTGGAAATTGATATACAAATTGTGAAATTGTGTTTATAATCGTACTCCTCAAAACGTTTCCTTGGCACAATGCATTTGAAGAGACTTCAAATTATACGTTCCATCCATTTCAATGACCATTTTCATGCTACCATATAAAAGGATTGACAGGAATATGGTCCAAAGTAAGTACCAGTGGCTTTGATTAATGTAAGCATTTCACCAATCAACTTTTTGTTTACCTTAATGCAACAATGGTATTGTGGTTACTGTGCAGACTAATCAAGCCACACCTCACTGATGAGTGGCCCAGCAGCATGAAACAGTTCTAGAGTTGCTTGTTGGAAGAAGATATGAGACGTGGCTGCAGGAAAGTTCTGTGGTGGTGTTTGAAGAGAAATTTAACAACACAGGAAGGGGTGGGGGGCGGGAGGGCAGCCTGGAAAGGAGTAAAAACTCTATGGCTTAAGGATGTTACATGGAAGGTGCACCATAGGAAAATTACTGATTGTAGGTTTTAACCCCTTGCAGGCCGTCCGACGCCGCGGTGCTCGTGTGCATGCCGTCCGATCTGTCCACGCGTGGTATTTTGCCGCACCGCAACAAAATTCCGGCCGCATGCAAGGGGTTAATGTTATAGCCAAATAAAGCTGGTATTTTTTTTTTATTGTTTGTATACGCGAGTGAGTTATTTGGGACTGCTGTACATGACTCTCATATTATGTTCATGTAACAGAACCATCACTGCTCGTTTATGTGCCAACCATCATTTAAAAAAAATATATTTTGTGAACAGGCTAAGTTCTTGATTATTCTAAGTCTAAGTCTGAACTGTAACTGAGCTTTCCACTTTGCTTAGACAGAGTTGCACCTCAGTTGTAAAAGGCAGTACAAAAATATTTTCTCTCCCACATGTCGTTAACCCTCTCGAGAAAGATCTATAATTTGTAGGAAAATGTGGCGGAAAATGTGTGCCTGTTCATTGGATAATACAGTAAATGAAGGACAAATTTAAAAGGCAATGCAAACACATGTTAGGTTTTCCCAGAAACTCAAACCAATTCAATCCAAATCGGGAAAAAAGCATCCCAAAAACGTCTCTCTGGACAGACTGACAATTGCCCCAAATTATATACCATTTCTAATATCAGTAACAATATGTGTAGTAGGTCAACTTGCCTGATCACTAGCATGAAACCAGAAGATTTTCTGTCTTTTCGTCACTAAAGGATTTTTCAACACTGACAGCCACAACTACACAGACACAAACTGTACCTATTTACCACCAGGTGTTATAATCATGCGCTCAGGAAATACAGCCCCTATGATGCACAGTAATACGAAACCTACATGTCACAAGATTGAGAGATGCTGGTTGAGGCAGATCCAAATGAGACCCAATGATGGGCTAGGGAAGGCCAGCTTCTTGCTGTGAGCTCGTAAGCTCTAAATTTGCTCAATATGTCTGAAGACAGTCAGTGCTAAAATCATTGCTTGGGGTATACGTCTCACAGATCTACACTGCAGCTGTGAAGGAGGTGCGTTGCTGAGTGCTTGTGAGAATTGCGGATGCTTTCTATCACCTATCCTAGCACTGCTAAGTCGGTTTGCTTAGCAAGCCAGCATGCCTTATTCAAGACCAAAGCATCTGTAGGAAAGAGAATGCTCTATTGGTCTCGTGGAGGTATTTTCTTTGAAAGCTATGTTCCAGTTTTTGAACCTGTGTACTCCAAAAGCAGACCGGCCTCTTGTGCAGTAGACGTGTTATCTATTTTCAGAGACTGCGCTTTCATAATGCTACCATAGTAGCCCTTGTAGAGCAACCATGTTGGCAATGTTTTGAAAGTGTACATTCCAAGTGCTGGCCCGGCCTCTTGGGATGTAATAATGTTATTTCTTTTTTTAGACTGATTTGCATTGAGGCCGAAAGGAAAGGTTATTAGTTCTAGCACTTAGAACAGACACATTATAAGATGCTCTTGAATATGGTCAGCCTCTCTTATTATTACAAGTGTGGTAAAGGAGATGTTGTTCTGAATTTGTCCCTTCTATAGTAGGCTTCCTCCACATATGTAAACTGAACAAATGTGTCTAATTGTTTTGTAGCAGAGTGTTTGTTTTTGAGACTGTGTGCATTTTGCAATGAATGTCCTCTTCAAGAAGCCAGCGGAATATAACTCTGGTTAAGACTGGTGAACTCTGAAACCACTGGGTATACACCCCATCACCTGAATTGCAGTGAATGGGCAATGTTAGAGATCTAGATTCCTCCCGGAGGACTTATGTCTCGTTCCCACCCCTCACTCAAGATTCATTTGAAAAAAACGGTGCCAATCAATCAATCAATCAACGCATTTGTATAGCGCGCTACTCATCCGGAAGGGTCTCAAGGCGCTGGGGGAGAGGGGTACGTCACTGCTCGAACAGTCAGGTCTTGAGCTGCTTCCTGAAGGAGAGATGGTCTTGGGTCAGCCGAAGATGGATGGGGAGGGAGTTCCAAGTCTTGGCTGCCAGGTAGGAGAAGGATCTTCCTCCGGCGGTGGCTCTGTGGATGCTTGGTACGGCGGTGAGGGCGTGGCTGGTTGATCGTAGCTGGCGGGTGGGCGTGTAGAAGGTAAGGCGGTCGTTGAGGTACTTGGGGCCCAGGTCGTGGAGAGCTTTGTGTGCGTGGGTGAGGAGCCTGAACGTGATTCTCTTGCTGACGGGGAGCCACTGCAGGTCTCTCAGGTGGCCGGAGATGTGACTGAGTCGGGGGATGTCCAGGATGAGTCGTGCGGAGGCGTTCTGGATGCGTTGGAGTCTTTTTTGAAGTTTGGCTGTGGTTCCGGCGTAGAGGGTGTTCCCGTAGTCCAGTCGGTTGGTGACGAGTGCCTGGGTGACGGTCTTCCTGGTTTCGGTGGGGATCCATCGGAAGATCTTGCGGAGCATGCGCAGGGTGTTGAAGCATGATGCGGAGACGGCGTTGACTTATCTGGTCATCGAGAGGGAGGAGTCCAGGATGAAGCCCAGGTTGCGTGCGTGGTCCGTTGGTTTGGGAGAGGTGCCTAGGGCCACCAGAAGTCGTCCCAGGCGGAGGGCGCTGATCCCAGGATGAGGACTTCCGTCTTGTCTGAGTTCAGTTTCAGGCGGCTGTTCTTCATCCACTCGGCGACGTCTTTCATCCCTTCGTGTAGGCTGGCTCTGGCGTTGGCGGGGTCGTTGGTGCGGGAGACGATCAGCTGGGTGTCGTCGGCGTAGGAGATGATGTTGAGATTGTGCTGGTGTGCGATGGCTGCGAGGGTGCTCATGTAGACGTTGAAGAGTGTTGGGCTGAGTGATGATCCTTGTGGTACGCCGCAGATGACTTCGGTGGCTTCGGATCTGGACTGGGGGAGGCGGACTCTCTGGGTTCTTCTGGCGAGGAACAAGATGATCCACTCCAGTGCCTTCTCTTGGATTCAGATGTTGCTGAGGCGCTGTACTAGGGTGCGGTGGCAGACAGTGTCGAACGCTGCAGAGAGGTCCAGGAGGATGAGGGCCGCTGTTTCCCCGTTGTCGAGCAAGGATCTGATGTCATCGGTAGCTGCGATCAGGGCGGTCTCGGTGGTGTGGTTGGCTCGGAAACCGGACTGCGAGGGGGGTCGAGTGATCCGTTCGTCTCGAGGAAGGCGGCGAGTTGTCTGTTGACGGTCTTCTCGATGACTTTGGCAGGAAAAGGGAGGAGCGAGATGGGGCGGAAGTTCTTGAGGTCGGTGAGGTCCGCTGTAGGCTTTTTCAGGAGGGCGCTGAGCTCGGCATACTTCCAGCTCTCCGGGAAGGTGGCGGTGCGGAAGGAGGTGTTGATTATGTCCCGGAGATGGGGTGCGATGATGGCGTCGGCCTTGTTGAAGACGTGGTGGGGGCAGGGGTCGGTTGGGGATCCGGAGTGGATGGTGTTCATCGTGCGGGTGGTGTCTTCGGTGCTGACCGGGGTCCAGTTGGAGAGGGTGGCGGTGGCGGGCATTGGTTCGGTGGGTGGGTGCGTGGTCTGTGCGCCGAAGCTGTTGTGTATGTCGGCGATCTTGCGGTGGAAGAACGAGGCGAGTGAATCGCAGAGGTCTTGCGAGAGGGTGATGTCGTTGTTTCCGGCGTTGGGGTTGGAGAACTCTTTGACGATGCTGAAGAGTTCCTTGCTGTCGTGGGGGTTGTTGTCCAGTCGTTCTTTGAGTGCTGTCTTCTTGGTGGTGCGGATCAGCTGATGGTGTTTGCGGGTGGCGTGCTTGAGGGCGGTCCTGTTGTCTGTGGTCTGGTTGTGGCGCCAGGCTTTCTCAAGGGTGCGGCAGTTCTTCTTGGAGTCCTTGAGTTTTTCGGTGAACCAAGGGGTTTTCTTGCTGCCGGGTCTGATGGGAGGGTTCTTTACTGGTGCGAGGTCATTGGCGCAGGCGGTCAGCCACTGTGTGAGGTTGCTGGCAGCTTCGTTGGTGTCCATTGTGCTGGTGGGAGGGTTCTGGCTGAGGGAGGTGGTGAGCTGTTCGGCAGTGATTTTGCTCCAGCTCCGGCGAGGAACCTGTTGCGGGTGGTGGTGGGTTGTGGTTCTTCTGAAGCTGAAGTGGACGCAGCAGTGGTCAGTCCAATGAAGTCCGGTGGAGTGGCTGAAGGAGATGTGCTTGCTGGATGAGAAGACTGGGTCAAGCGTGTGGCCGGCGTAGTGGGTGGGGGTGTTTACCAGTTGCTTGAGTCCGAGGTTGGCGAGGTTGTCCAGCAGGGTGGTGAAGTTGTTGTCCTTGTTGTTCTCCAGATGGAAGTTGAGGTCCCCCAGGAGGATGTAGTCAGGGGAGGTGAGGGCGTGCAGGCTGATGAAGTCTGCAATGTCTTTGCTGAATTGTGTGCGTGGTCCCGGGGGTCTGTAGATGAGGGTGCCTCTGAATGTCATCTTGGGGTCGGTGTGTATCTGGAAGTGGAGGTGTTCGGCGGCGGTGAAGGTGTCGTTTGAGTTGGTCGAGATGCAGATGGTGTTCTTGTGTACGATGGCGATGCCTCCTCCCGTCTGGTTGACGTGGTCCTTCCGGGTGATCTTGTATCCGTCCGGGATGGCAATGGAGATGTCAGGCGCTGAAGAGGCGTTCATCCAGGTTTCTGTGAGGAAGGCGACGTCTGGTGCTGTTGTGTCGAGGAGGTTCCAGAGTTCGACGGCGTGCCTGTGGACGGAGCGGGTGTTGAGCAGGATGCACTTGAGGTGGTTGTTGCTGGGGCTCGGTTTGGCAGGAGCGGTGCAGGTCCGGAGGCAGGTGAACTTGCAGGCTTTGCAGGTGAAGGGTCCGGGGGTGCGTTTCGGGGTGGCTTGGTAGCAGGCGGGGTTCCGGCCGGCGTGGAGTGCGTTGAGGTTGGCGGCGTTGTAAGTCCGTCGTGTGGGCTGGCATCTTCGGGGGCCAGGGGTCCTGGCGCTGGGCGTGGTCCATGCGTGGACTGGCGCAGACGGGCTTGCCTTTGGCGTGCCTTCGGCGCACAATCGGCACGCCCGCTACGCTTGACCGCTGCGCGTCCGCACGGTCTCCATTTAAGGCGAAGTGGGGGGGAGGCAGCTGGGAGGCGGGAGCGGGGTGCACACAGAAGAAAAGGGGGCGGGGCCACGATGTCACGGCGGCGGGGAGCGGGGGCCACCCCAGGGGGTCAACGAAACAGAGGCAAAATACTGCAAGATAAAGAGTACAACAGAGGAAAAATACAACAAGATACAGAGTACAACAGAGGCAGGAGCAAACAATGACAAGGCACAGTGGGGAGATAAAATACGGCAAGAAACGGAACTACGAGCAGAAGCGAGGGGGCACAGACACAGCTGGAGGGCCGTGCGGCGCTGGGGTGTCCAATAGTGCATCTCACTGCACAATTTCCACATGTATTTGCTAAAATGTTAGTTTTGAAGGGGCACACTTTAAATATTACTCTACTTTTTTGATGCGCCAAGTACGACTGATCCTTTACCATGGCTGTGGAGAGTTTAAGCTCTACAAGAAAACTCACTAATGCAAGGACTTGTTGCATTCTTCACACAAAAAGAGCTCAGCACCCGCTCACTACAGCAAATATCCGTAGGTTTCGGTCTCTCACGGGCTCCTGCTTCCATTCACATACATTCAGAAAAAATATATAAACAGAACGAGGGAGACAGAACGAGGGAGACAGAGGGAGGGAGACAGGGAGGGAGACAGAGGGAGGGAGACAGAGGGAGGGAGACAGAGGGAGGGAGACAGAGGGAGGGAGACAGAGGGAGGGAGACAGAGGGAGGGAGAGGGAGGGAGGGAGACAGAGGGGGGAGACAGAGGGAGGTAGACAGAGGGAGGGAGTCAGGGGAGACAGAGTGAGGGAGAGGGAGATAGAAGGAGGGAGACAGAGAGAGAGGGAGACAGAGGGAGGGAGACAGAACGAGGGAGACAGAACGAGGGAGACAGAACGAGGGAGACAGAACGAGGGAGACAGAACGAGGGAGACAGAACGAGGGAGACAGAACGAGGGAGACAGAACGAGGGAGACAGAACGAGGGAGACAGAACGAGGGAGACAGAACGAGGGAGACAGAACGAGGGAGACAGAACGAGGGAGACAGAACGAGGGAGACAGAACGAGGGAGACAGAACGAGGGAGACAGAAGGAGGGAGACAGAAGGAGGGAGACAGAAGGAGGGAGACAGAAGGAGGGAGACAGAAGGAGGGAGACAGAAGGAGGGAGACAGAAGGAGGGAGACAGAAGGAGGGAGACAGAAGGAGGGAGACAGAACGAGGGAGACAGAAGGAGGGAGACAGAACGAGGGAGACAGAACGAGGGAGACAGAACGAGGGAGACAGAACGAGGGAGGCAGAGGGAGGGAGTCAGGGGAGTCAGAGGGAAGGAGTCAGGGGAGTCAGAGGGAGGGAGTCAGGGGAGGCAGAGGGAGGGAATCAGTGGAGACAGAGGGAGGGAGACAGTGGGAGGGAGACAGACAGAGGGAGACAGAGGGAGGGAGACAGCGGGAGGGAGGCAGAGGGAGGGAGGCAGAGGGAGGGAGACAGAGGGAGGGAGACAGAGGGAGGGAGACAGAGGGAGGGAGACAGAGGGAGGGAGGCAGAGGGAGGGAGGCAGAGGCAGGGAGACAGACAGTGAGTGAGACAGAGAAAGAGAGAGAGAGAGAGAGAGGGGGGAGGGAGGGAGACAGAGAGAGAGATGTGTGTATGCTGGGTCTGATGGCTCAGTAGACGAAGGCGTCTGCCGCAGTTTTTTTTGCTCTAGCCCGCCCCCTCCCCCACTGACCCCGCCCCCACCGGTGGGGCCCTCGGCCACAAACCACACTGTAAATTTGGCCCCCAAACGAAAGTTTGTGAGTACCCATGGTCCAGACGGTGGAGCCTCTCTCCCTCCCTATGCGGAGGCAGAAAGAAAGTGGGCAAGGTGATAGTTTGCCGGATGTGCAAGGCAGTGACAACCTTTGGCAAGAAGGAAGGACGAGTGCGAAGCACAACCTTGTCCGGATGAACCGACAGAAAAGGAGGCTTACACGAAAGAGCCTGGACCTCACTCAGGCACCTAGCGGAGGTGATGGCCACCAGGAAAGCAATCTTCAAAGTCAATAAACGAAGAGGACAGTTGTGAAGCGGCTCAAAGGGAGCACACATTAAATAGGTAAGAACGAGTTTCAAGTCCCACTGGGGCATTACAAATGGAATAGGAGGGAAAAGGTGAATAATGCCTTTGAGAAATCTACTTACAACGGGGGACTTGAAAAGAGAGGATGGATCAAGAAGCCTGCGCAAGGCTGACATTGCAGAAAGACAGCCCTTAATAGTGCCCAGAGCAGAGTCCTGCTGGACCAGAGAAAGAAGGAACAAAAGGACTTCTGAAAGAGTGGCAGAAAGGGGATCCACAGCCTTTGCTGTGCACCATGCCACACATTTTTCCCACCTGCAGGAGTACACCGTTTTAGAGGAAGGACGCCTGGCTGCCAGAATGATATAACAGACTTCAAGAGGCAATTCAAAAGGAATCAACAGTTGCCGCTCAATCTCCACGCATATCGGTGGAAGCTGGACAGGTTCGGGTGGCGGGCCGTCCCCTGCTGATGCGACAGAAGATCCTCCGGAAGAGGCAGTTGGAGTGGGGGATCCATGCTCATACCGAGTAGCTCGGGATACCAAACTCTTCGAGCCCAGTCCGGAGCCACAAGAATGACTTGGGCCCGGTCACGCCTGATCTTCTTCAGCACTCTGGGTAGAAGTGTTATAGGCAGAAAAGAGTACAATAGACCGCAGATCCACTTGTGACGAAAAGCGTCGCAGAGCGAGTGCTGCCTTTGAAATTCCAACGCGCAGAAGTGATGACATTAGACGTTCTCTTCGGTGGCAAATAGATCTAACCAAGGCTCTCCCCACAGTGGAAATAGACCTTGCGCCACCTCAGAGTGAAGACGCCATTCGTGATCCATCAGGCACCTGCGCCTGAGTTAGTCTGCCCTGGCGTTCAAAGAACCTGCCAGGTGTTAAACCGTCAAGGAAATGCCTTGATATTCCAGCCATGTCCAGAGGCGCAGAGCCTTCGGACATAGGGTCCACAACCCCACCCGCCTTGTTTGTTGCAATACCACGTGGCGGTGGTATTGTCTGTGAACACCTGCACAACTCTCCCCTTGACAGAGGGAAGGGATGCTTTCAGTGCAAGTAGGATCGCCCGGAGCTCCGGAAGGTTGATATGGAGCCTGGACTCCGCCGGGGACCAGAGGCCTCTGATCTCTGCCTCTCCCATGTGGGCGCCCCATCTGTGTGATCCGGTTGGGGAATGGAGAGGTATCTGCTGCTTACCCAACGCTGGTTCGTGAGTCACCACTGCAACTACTGGGCAGTGCCCTCCGAGATCTGGACTGCCCTTGATGCTGTGCCCCATGGAACTTCAGGTCCCACTGCAGAGCACGCATATCCCATCTGGCACGGTTGGTCAGCAGGAAGAGGGAGGCCATGAGGCCCAGCAGCCGCAAGGTCATCCTGACCAAAACCCAGGACAGGGGCCAAAAGATTGGAATCATAGCCCGAATGTCCCGGACTTGCTGTTTGGGAGGATAAACCTGAAACTGCGCTGTGTCCAGAACGGCTCCGATGAAGAGGAGCTTCTGAGAGGGAATCTGGAGCGACTTCAGCACGTTGATGGAGAACCCCAGCAAATGCAGGAGAACAGCCGTAGTCTGGAGGTCGGAGACAACAGCCTGGGGCTAGCCCGCCTTCAACAGCCAGTTTTCGAGATAGGAGAAGACAAACCCCTGATCTGCGCAGATGAGCTGCGACCACCGCCATCACTTTCGTGAACACCGAGGGGTGCTGGTAAGGCCAAAAGGGTGCACGGTGAACTGAAAGTGCTCGTGGCCTACCGTGAACCACAAGTAACGCCGGCGGGCCGGCAGGACAGGGATATGAAAGTAAGCATCCTTCAAGTCCAACGCTACCATCCACTCTTGCGGGTCTGGGGCAGACCAGACCAGACCTGAGCAAGTGTGAGCATCTTGAACTTCTTCCGGAAGAAGCAATTGGCGTTCCAAAGGTCTAAAATAGGACGCAGGCCCTTGTCTTTTTTCGGAACCCGGAAGTAGCAACAACGACCTACTTCTGGCATCGAAAAGCGCTCAATGGCCCCTTTGGCCAAGAGGGCTGCAACTTCCTGCTGGAGAAGTGATCCCCCGACATGCGGTGGTACTGAGGTGGCATGGCTGGAGGGGTAGTCTCGAAGGGGAGGGAGTAACCCTGTCGGACTATCTACAAAACCCACCTGTCCGAAATGATGGTGCGTCAGTGGGGGAGGTGATGGCAAATCCTGCCACCCACAGGCATGTGGTGGGCCTGAAATCCCGGACTAGGAAGGTTTGGAGGCAGTGGCTGCAGAGAAGGTGGTGGACTGACCCGCCCGCTTGCCCCATGACCCACCTCTGCGGGTTCCAAATCCATCATCCCTTTGGTATCGCTTTGTTCGCCCTAAGTTGGTAGGGTATGCCTAGACGTGGGTCCCTTGCTCACTTTGCCACTGGATTTAAGCTAGCCTGGCCGATGACAGCTGAATAGCCAGAAAGCGGTCCCAGGTTGCTTGTTTCCAGTCCAGGGAAGACATAGCTTGGCAGTTTGGCCTGGACTGTTCCCATGAGGCACAGGGTCAGACTAATTTGCAGATGGCCATGTCTGAACTGGGGTGGTGGAGTGACCTAAAGAATGATGATGGATTAAACCCAGATGAATTGACTGGGGGTGAGTGTTTAATTTTCTCAAACGGTCCATCCATCACCCCCTTTGGTATCGAAATTATGGTGTGCCAGTGGGGGAGGTGATGGCGAATCCTGCCACCCACTGGCGTGTGGTGGGCCTGAAACACCGGACTAGGAAGGTTTGGAGGCAGTAGCTGCAGGGGAGGTGGTGGATTAACCCGCCTGCTGGCCCCGTGACCCACCTCTACGGGTACCAAGTCCGCGGCTGCACTGAGACTGTTGCTGCGCAGGTCTGTGGCTCTGAAACAAACGTGTTTGTGCGCCCCTTCCTTGGCAACAAATGGAGCAAAAAGCAGAGGCGAAAGGAGTGACGAAAAGCCCAAGGACTTGGCCCTATCCAGAGAGTCCTTAAAAAACTCCAACGCACTGTCTGCCTTGTCGCCAAAAAGTTGAGTGCCATCAAAGGGCATGTCCATCAGAGTGTTCTGGACATCCCCGGAAAAGCCAGTAGTCCTCGGCAAGATGAGGTGGAGTAGCGTGACTGTCAAGGAAATCGCTTTGCCCAGCGAGTCGGCGGTGTCAAGGCCACAATGAATCGTGAACTTGGCTGCGTCTCGCCTCTTAGCTTGTGAGAGCACTGTCCAGGCCTCGTCCGGACACTGAGGTAGCACCTGCACAACCGCGTCCCATATAGAATGGGAATAACGGCCCAAGAGGCATGAAGTGTTTACAGACCGCAGGCCTGAACTGGCGGAAGTAAAAAATGTCTTCACAAATTGTTCCAGCTTCTTGGATTCCCTGTCTGGAGGTGCGGAAGGGAATGCGCTTGGGGACACAGAGGTTATGATAACCACGCTGTCAGGGGTAGGGTGTTGGGAAAGGAAAACGGGGTCACCCGGGGCCGGGCGATGGCGTCCGGCCATGTTCTTATCCACAGGAATCCCTGTGTTGGGCCTGGACAAGGTGCCCAAAAGAATGTCCGAAATTGTGTATTTAAAGGGCAGCCGCGGCTCCGCAGATGAAGACGCCGGCCGAAGCACTTCTGTCAGGAGGTTAGTCCTGACAGCCACCGTAGGTAGCTCGAGGTGGAAAGCCTCGGCTGCCCTATGCAACACAACAGAATATGTACCACTCTCCTCCGTAGCCATGGTAGGAAGAGATAGTGTGCCAGGTTCTGGGGTAAATTCCAGGTCCCCTGCATCCTCCATTTCCTCTTCCCAGTCTGGGTCTAATTCACACTGGGCTGCGAGAAGGTCCTCAGACCCCTCACAGTCCTCCCCGTCCTCCACAACCTGCCGGGCAGGCGGAAAAGAAGGAGGTGGAAGGAGAAAGGGATAGAAATCTCCCATCTGCATCGATCAACACAGGTCCAGCACTGTCCACAGGTCGGGGTGTAAGCCGGGGATTGGTCAGTCAGGAAGCTGGCCAACACCGTCGTTGTTGGTGGAGAACGTACTAGGCCAACCGACATCGGCTGGGAACCAAGCATGGATCCATGGGGGGGTCTCTCGGTGCCGAGATTGCCCATAGCCATTTATAGCAGGGCAAGGGTCCAAAATGCTGAAGATGCAGCCAAGATGTATGTATGTACTATTGTATACCTTGAATCTAGCCAAACAACAGAAAAGCTCTGTACAGAGTCAAAAACAATCATACAGTCAATGAGTGATAAGCAAGGTAGCTGGATTTTGGAGCAGAAGTTCACCTTTATTGCATCGTTATGCAGTGTTCTTTAAAGAGGTGTGTCTTTAACTCCTGCCTAAATTGGAGCAGAGTTGGGTCAAACCTGATGGATGCAGGATTCTATTCCAGATCCTGAGTGCATCAGTGGGAAAAGCCTGCTGCCCTGTTTTTTTCTTTCTGTTACACTTTTAAGTCTCCAGTCTGATGGTGCTCTGGCTGCGGGTGGCAAGCACCACCACAGATGGTGCAAGAAAAGTGGTGTGTGCTGGCCGTGATGGCTTTGTGAATGATGTAGCTAGTTTTTTAAGATTTTGTTGGCTTGGCAAGAAGAGCTAAAGAACTTCGATCTGGAACGCTGCTGCGTGTAGGGTGCCCTCCAGGGGGGCAATATGGAGTCTGGGGGACCATGGAGACATGAAAGTACAAGGGCTTAAACAGTAGTTCTGAAGTTGTTGTTTTTTTTTTTTTTAAAGGTTTCACTTTTTTCACAACAGAAAGCTGGTACCAGGACATCATTTTTGGCAATGTGTGAAGTTGATGTCAAGGGTGAATCCAAGTGACTTGGTATTTGGTGAAAGTTGGGGTTCAAAGCCATCAACGTTCATGTCCTTGAGCCTGGTTTGCATCATTTCTTGCTTGTTGTTCTTGGCAAATAACAGAAATTCTGTTTAGTCGGGTTGCACTACAGTTAGGTGTTGAATATCCTGGTAAAGGTGAGGTGCAGGCAGAGTTTGAGGTGTTCGATGCCTGGAGCAGAGGAAATCTTCGTGTAGAGTTGTGCATCATCAGCATGTTGCCAAATTTGGATCCGGTTATCTACAAGCAAAGCCCCAAGCCCATACGGCAAAGATTGATATCATGATATCATTATGCAGTGGTAGGCCCCATCATGCCCAAGATGCGTACTATACAACACAAGAAGAGCCAGGGCGACTGTAGGAAAAGCCATTTTTACTTGCGTTTTTCTAGATTTTGTTTATAGACCAGGGTATCTGTCATATAAACTCTAGGCGGTGGGAGAATGCTATACAGTTTTCGTTGCATGTGATTTTCCTTAAAACTATGGTAACTGTTTGGCTTTTGGATTGGAATGTGGACTTTTTTTGCACATCCACTTTAGGTGTTTACAGATTTTGCAGGCAGCATAGAGCCAAATACCTTATAGTAAGCAAAAGTGAGGCCTTCGCCACCCACATGAGGGACCGAAACCCAGCATAAGGACTCAACAACATTTTGTGACACTGGGCAAGTTATCAATGTTCAAATGTAAGAATGCATTTTTACATTAATTAGGTGAGCTGTCACTAGGTCTGGTTACAACAAGGTATAATTGCATAATGTACAGATTTAAAAAGTGAACTAAAACCATGGGCATATATAAAAGGATATCTTGGATATGAAAGCTATGTGAGAGTCTGAGGCAGTTTATTAGCTGGTAAGCCGCTACAGTGCTTCAATAACTGCTGCTTGTACCTCTAACACTGAAAAAGATACAAACAGCATTTTCAAGAAATAAGACTAATTAACTGAAATAAATATGATTTACACATTTAGATTTGTATTGCATATGTCGCAATAGTTAATTTTATATAGATGGATAATATGTCTGTCTTTCAGAAACTTGGTAAACATTTGTAGGATTTGATGACTTTGGTCACCTGGTTGACTCGCTGCAGCAAAGCCTCCACTCTTAAACATTGTCAGTTATGGAAAAGGTATGGTATGAAGGAGTCCAAATTCCCCACTGGCCTATGCCAGGACAGTGAACTTTGTGGTTTGCAGGATCTTCTGGGCTACAGCCACTTGGCTGTGGTGTTGAAGTAAGTGGGCTTCTGTGATAACAAAATGAGTCTACTTTCTCTGGAAAGGTGGTTTGCAACTGGACAGTAAACAGAGATTTAGAATAGAAGTATGACAAGACAAAGAAGAAGGCTGTTTGGAATTACTGGGCTTCCCTAGCATTATTTTATTAATTTTATCTGGAAAGACAGCATTAAGATCTTCACACAGTTGAAGCCAGATTACGTCCTCATAACGCAAAAACAACAGTTGATGGACAGAATGCAGAACAATGTCATACATTGACTCCAGTACAGAGATCTGGGCCCAAATCCACAGTTTTTTGCTCACCATGCCATTCCAGTTTGAACCCAGCTATATGCAAATCAGTCTTGACCCTGTGCCCAATGGGAACAGTCCAGCCCGAACTGCCAAGCCAGGTCTTCCCTGGACTGGAAACAAGCATCCTAGGACCAGTTTCGGGCTTTCAGCCCTCATCAACCAGGATAGCTTGATTCCAGTGCCATGGAGAGCACTGGACTCACTTCTGAGCATACCCGTCCCACTCGGGGTGACAAATGCAAAAACAACAGTTAATGGACAGAATGCAGAACAATGTCATATATCCACCCCAGATCCGGGCCTAAATCCATCGTTTTGTTGCTCACCATGCCATTCCAGTTTGAACCCAGCCATATGCAAATCAGGCTGATGATGGCCAAAAGCCAGAAACCAGTCCTAGAATGCTTTATTCCGGTCCAGGGATGACATGGTTTTGCAGTTCGGGCTGGACTGTTCCAGTGAGGCACAGGGCCAAGACTGATTTGCATATGGCCATGTCTGAACTGGGGTGGCGTGGTAAGCAAAATAACGATGGATTAAACCCAGATCTGTTACTGGGGTGAATGATTTGCAAATGTGCAACATTCCGTCCATCACCTTGTGTGTTTTGCTGTACGTCCTCATAACAGCATATGGAAGAGCTACATTTGAAGACTAGTTTAAAAAAATCTCGTACAAAACATTTAGCTATTGGAATGGTGTTGCCTAAGGGTGCTCTTTTGCTACTTTAAAAGCCTTTAGTAATCTCATTAGGTGTTGGCTTCCCTGGCAGCTAATTAGCAGGGTTTCCATTAGATGGACTCCACTCTGTTGCTGTCTAGTTTTGTTTTTTTTAACTTGGATTTTAAACCAAGGGTCTGCATGAGTTTTACTCATGTTGTACTGGGCTTGAAGGATAACACTATAATATCAATTGAAAAGTGGAAAACAGGTCAACGGTTGCAATAGAAGGACCTTTAAAATCCACATAAAAGGTTTCCCAAGGGAGATACTGCAAAAGCACTTTTGCAGGCGGTATAGTTGACTTTTAATGGGTGAGTTGAGGAAGGTGCCAGCAAGAGAAGAAAATGACCCAGAAATGGTGCGACCAAATACATTCACAGATATTCTCAATGAAAAAGTCAGTGTTTTTTTAAAAACAAAAATCTCATCCAGTATGTAGTCATTAGAGCGCTTGAAGGAGTTAAGCAATCTCTGAATCCTCATTTCCTTCAAGGTAGTGGTGAATTAATGTCAGTGGTCTCTAACGATAGGTTAAAGTCACCTATAATGGAGATAGAGTTGTGTTAAACGGCTACATCCTCAACCAGTCTACAAGGGATTGAGGGTCAGATTATCTTGTTTCCTGCTGGGCTGTAACAAAGCAAGCAGGCTGGAGGGAATTCAGATGCAAGCTGGGTACTATATAACAGAATTTCACATCGGACTAGAACTTCAGGACGAGGTTGTATAAGAGACACGTGCAAGTTTAACACTTTCAATCCAGTAGGATGAAAATGGTTCAGGGAATGTTATTCTATATTACTTTGCATTACTATCGCCTATCGCTCTTCATTGCACATCCTTTGCCTTCAGAACTAAACATGCACACATACCTGAAAGCTTACTGCGGAAACTCAAATCGCCAATTCTGACTGAACATACACTGTGGGCTTTGGCAAATCATGAAAGGGATGCAACATTTGGCATTCCCAAAAAGCTTACTAATCAGGGAACATAAGAGTCCTGGCACTATGGAGTCAGGTACCGAGTGTTAAGACAAATCAGACGAGAAAGATGAAACATCTTGAACATACATGATCAAAAATATAGAAGATAGTTGTGCAGCACAGGCCGCGGCCAAGGCGTGGAACTCTCTCCCGGTTTCCCTCTAGGGCCAGCAAGTTCAAGTTGACTCAATCTTCCGTAAGACCCTTAAGACCTGGTTGTTTCCGGCGAGACGAGTCTGAGTATGTATGCTGGCTGTGCCTCTAGGCTCATCTGTTCAGAGCGCCTTGATGCCCTTGGGCTCAGTCCGTACTTTACAAATTACCATTCATTCAATCATTCAATATAATTGGTAAAGTCATGTATATTTAAATAAGACTAACGGTATAGATATTGGTTATAAATAAACCACAACACATGCGAGGTCTAAAAGTCAAACACACGTTTAATGCAAAAAAAGCCACCAAGACATCAAAGTAATTCACAATCGGAGTTCCCGCTCACATCACGTTGGGAGCACACAATGATAAATGTCTAGACATCAAACACCCAGTTTTATACACTTTTTCGCAATGCAGGTGAATAGAAGGAATAACGTGATCAAAACTGTTACGTGAAGCGAAGCCGTTCTAATGTGCAGGTAAGAGAATCGTCTTGTGAGGACAAAAGAATGAAAGAAGTCCATGAAAGCAGATAGTAAAGTGAAAACAAATGCTGAGTTCATCAGCGTTCTTGGTTTTGTGCTTTGTTGGGCCAAGTTTTAAAACAGGGGTTCGCTTACTATAATATGCAAGACAATGTGCAAATGTCTGACATCAAAGAAAAGGACATCTACATTTCAGACATGCATGAAAGTTTGCAGTCATGTTAAGCATAGTGCACTCGTTCAGGAGGTATCGATCAACTTTAATACCTCCTGAACCAGTACACTAATCTGCAAACTTTCATGCAAACGTATTTCAAAAGTAAAATATATCAGTGCGTGATTAGGTACACTCAACCAATACCATATTTAAAAGAGGGTAGTACTACAGTTATATGAAATAAATCAATTACAATTTCTCAATCATAAATATTTAAAGTTTTACCTGACATCAATATTCACTCCCTCTTCTTTGGACTGTTTTATGCCTTCGAGTATCGCCTCTACATAAGTTCTTTTCATCATACCTACATCACCATCACACAAAAATATGCATGTCAAACAGACTTAGAGGCAAATAAAAATAAGTATAGCGGTTTACTTTTTTGTGTCGAGTTCGTACTCATTGAAGTGGCATGTTGAGTCTCCTTTGATTTTACTTTGCACAAAAACTAAGCTTAAGGACACAAAAAACATTTACATGTCAGGTGCTCTCCAAGTAACATATCATTCTCTCAATGTCAGAAGACTGGTCAGGGTAGAAAATATTGAGGAACCTCTACACCTCTAGTCGGTGCATCAGCCACTAGAGGTGTAGAGGGGGATGGGAGGATTCTAAAAGTCCTTGCAGACAGTGCAAGTTTTTAAACCCAGCTGGAGCAGTCACTTGACCCATTTACAAGAGTACGAATGGCTGAGGGCCTCTGGGCTTCTGGCTCACTTGTGCCTCCTACACAGCCTCGGACCTACTATATCTTACTCACCAGAGCCCATCCTGGAGGCTGGTCACGGTACCAACACTATAATAATTTAAAACTGATTTATTTCAGACAACTAGACAGCCTAACCATATCCCTTTCTCCACTAAAGGCATGACTGAGTCCTGTACATAGTTTCTCATCTGACCAACAATCGTTATCACTTACTTTACTTAGACCTTCAAAACCAAACCTCATCCCAAACACAACTGCTAATTTATCTTTGCCTACTTCGCTTCCTACACAAAACCTTGCATAGATCGACGACTCTAAAATAACAGTTCCTTGCTAATTTAATCGTGTGAACCCCTCATTCCTTTTCGTCTACAATTTGTGTTTTTGGAGCTCTACTTTGTGTATGTGCCTGCTAAAAAAAGTCACAGCCACAAGTGGTCGTGGTCTAATGTAATAGCATGCAGAACTGGCTACTATGGGGTTGCCACGGGAGACGAGCCTTACAGTTATAACAGGATCATTTTGAGGAAATAGTAAAAGTGCTGGTGACAGGGGCTTTTTATAAAGCCGAGTTATGGAACTGCCAGCAGGATAATTTCCCCCACAACTGAAAACAAATGTCAAGCAACTTAGAAAGGTACAATGTCCGCCGACTGTAGTGCTGCAGGACTGTCCTATATGAATATATATCCATCGGTTCTTCATTTGGATCTCAGAAATAGTGGTGGTGGTTAACAACTTTCGACTGACAATATCAAATGTGTGATAGATTTGTGTTACTAAGATGCATTTTTCGTACTTAATAAATATGAAATATTGTGTAAGTACGTCAGCTTAACTTAATTAATGAGTTATTCATATGCATGGCTTAGTTTTAGCCAATTAGTAACCCAGTGCTTCAGATGTGATGCGCTAAAAAACCTGGATAGGAGATGGTGATCCAAGCTTGTCTTGAAAGTTGAGAGTAGAAAATGGACCTGCAGCCACCTAACTTTTTTCAAGACTCTTGTTAATGATCTAAACAGTACTGCCAAACTGGTTAGCAGTAGGGAGTGTTGGAAGGAGTGAGCCGGTTCTTTAGCCACACTATTGCCCTTGCCCAAACTTAATTATAATCTGCATGAGTTTCTGGAAGAATTTTAGTGTCAAACGATGGTTCCCCAGAACAAGATCAAACTCTTAGAAAAAAGGGACTGTAATGTTTGTTAATTAATAGAGCTTAGATAATGATTACCTTACATGTTAGTAGGTATTTTAGAAATCCATGCTTGGCCCACCGCACCAGCCCAAGAAATGAAAGGAGGAGTGTCACCCAAATATATATTGGTACTCTAGCCTTGGTATACTTGGTGCTCCATCAAAACATCATGACCAGGTTCCCTAAGGCAATTATTTTGAAAATCAAAAGTGTGCAGCGTGTTGCAATTTTCTACATAAACAATTTTCTCCCCTTCTTTATATATTTAGGGGTAGTGTGCCACACGTTTTACTGCCCTTCCTAAAAGGCTTCCATCCCAATTATGACAGTCTATCTGAAGGAAAGAAAGAAGTAACTGACATATATATAAATTTCCAATACATTCAGTTCGCAACACTCAGAATGTGAGAAAAATGTGCGTAGGCAAAATGACCCCTCACCGGCGCACCACCATCGGGATACCTGGTAGGTACTCACCAGACAAGCCCATTTTTTACATCATCGGCGGTTATTTTGCCCAAAATAAACGTGTCTGCAAAAAAACGTGTCCGGAAAAAAACTATAAGTGCAGTGAAGTGGTAAAGAATCTCAAAAGAAGGTGTATTAAAATTGATAGGTACACTCGTCTCACATTCACTTTATTCTTTACTTCGTGAAACCTATCAAACTAAAAAGCAAGGCTGACTGCTATACATGCACACCATTACCATATGCCAACATGTTTCATTGCCCAGTTCACTTTAGGCAAATTCAACCATTTTCAGTCCAACCATGTGCATTGAAGTATCAGCCACCTGGAAGGTAACTCCAGTCAAGAAGGTGACACCTCCATCTGAGTTCATAAGACAGTCTCCCATATCAAGATATTCTGAATTTTATGGCAAGACCGGAGGATAATATTATGCAATCCTCTTTATTGCACCACCCACAGCAGCATTTTCACAGAACATAGAACACAAAGAAAGTTCTTAAGAACATTAACAAAGAGCCAGAACCTCCATGACTCGCCCTTCTTTTTTGCTGCTGCCCATAAGATAAAAGGGGGTGGTAATGGACAGAGCATCTGAACCAATCAAACACTCACACCCAGTCAAAAGATCTGGGTTTAATCCATCACCGTTCTTTAGCCCACTCTGCCACCCAAGTTCAGACATGGCTATATGCAAATCAGTCTGACCCTGTGCCTCATGGGAACAGTCCAGCCCGAACTGCCAACCCATGCCTTCCCTGGACCGGAAACAAGCTTCCGAGGACCGGTTTTCTGGCATTCCAGCCGTCTTCAGCCCGGCTTGCTTGAATCCAGTGGCAAAGTGAGCAAGGGACTCACGTCTGAGCATACCCTGCCACACTTATGGCGGCCAAAAGCGGTACAAAAGGGGGTGGAAATGGACGGAGCATCTGAACCAATCAAACACTCACACCCAGTCAAAAGATCTGGGTTTAATCCATCACTGTTCTTTAGCCCACTCTGCCACCCCAGTTCAGACATGGCTATATGCAAATCAGTCTGACCCTGTGCCTCATGGGAACAGTACAGCCCGAACTGCCAAGCCATGCCTTCCCTGGACCGGAAACAAGCTTCTGAGGACCGGTTTCTGGCATTCCAGCCGTCTTCAGCCCGGCTTGCTTGAATCCAGTGGCAAAGTGAGCAAGGGACTCACGTCTGAGCATACCCTGCCACCTTATGGCGGCCAAAAGCGTAACAAAAGGGGGTGGTAATGGACGGAGCATCTGAACCAATCAAACACTCACACCCAGTCAAAAGATCTGGGTTTAATCCATCACCGTTCTTTAGCCCACTCTGCCACCCCAGTTCAGACATGGCTATATGCAAATCAGTCTGACCCTGTGCCTCATGGGAACAGTCCAGCCCGAACTGCCAAGCCATGCCTTCCCTGGACTGGAAACAAGCTTCCGAGGACCGGTTTCTGGCATTCCAGCCATCTTCAGCCTGGCTTGCTTGAATCCAGTGGCAAAGTGAGCAAGGGACTCACGTCTGAGCATACCCTGCCACACTTATGGCAACCAAAAGCGGTACAAAAGGGCGTGGTAATGACCAATCAAACACTCACACCCAGTCAAAAGATCTGGGTTTAATCCATCACCGTTCTTTAGCCCACTCTGCCACCCCAGTTCGGACAAGGCTATATGCAAATTAGCCTGACCCTGTGCCTCATGGGAACAGTACAGCCCGAACTGCCAAGCCATGCCTTCCCTGGACCGGAAACAAGCTTCCGAGGACCGGTTTCTGGCATTCCAGCCGTCTTCAGCCCGGCTTGCTTGAATCCAGTGGCAAAGTGAGCAAGGGACTCACGTCTGAGCATACCCTGCCACACTTATGGCGGCCAAAAGCGGTACAAAAGGGGGTGGTAATGGACGGAGCATCTAAACCAATCAAACACTCACACCCAGTCAAAAGATCTGGGTTTAATCCATCACCGTTCTTTAGCCCACTCTGCAAGCCCAGTTCAGACATGGTTATATGCAAATCAGTCTGACCCTGTGCCTCATGGGAACAGTCCAGCCCGAACTGCCAAGCCATGCCTTCCCTGGACCGGAAACAAGCTTCGAGGACCGGTTTCTGGCATTCCAGCCGTCTTCAGCCCGGCTTGCTTGAATCCAGTGGCAACGTGAGCAAGGGACTCACGTCTGAGCATACCCTGCCACACTTATGGCGGCCAAAAGCGGTACAAAAGGGGGTGGTAATGGACGGAGCATCTGAACCAATCAAACACTCACACCCAGTCAAAAGATCTGGGTTTAATCCATCACCATTCTTTAGCCCACTCTGCCACCCCAGTTCAGACATGGCTATATGCAAATCAGTCTGACCCTGTGCCTCATGGGAACAGTCCAGCCAGAACTGCCAAGCCATGCCTTCCCTGGACCGGAAACAAGCTTCCGAGGACCGGTTTCTGGCATTCCAGCCGTCTTCAGCCCGGCTTGCTTGAATCCAGTGGCAAAGTGAGCAAGGGACTCACGTCTGAGCATACCCTGCCACACTTATGGCGGCCAAAAGCGGTACAAAAGGGGGTGGTAATGGACGGAGCATCTGAACCAATCAAACACTCACACCCAGTCAAAAGATCTGGGTTTAATCCATCACCGTTCTTTAGCCCACTCTGCCACCCCAGTTCAGACATGGCTATATGCAAATCAGTCTGACCCTGTGCCTCATGGGAACAGTCCAGCCCGAACTGCCAAGCCATGCCTTCCCTGGACCAGAAACAAGCTTCCGAGGACCGGTTTCTGGCATTCCAGCCGTCTTCAGCCCGGCTTGCTTGAATCCAGTGGCAAAGTGAGCAAGGGACTCACGTCTGAGCATACCCTGCCACACTTATGGTGGCCAAAAGCGGTACAAAAGAGGGTGGTAATGGACAGAGCATCTAAACTAATCAAACACTGACACCCAGTCAAAAGATCTGGGTTTAATCCATCACCGTTCTTTAGCCCACTCTGCCACCCCAGTTCAGATATGGCTATATGCAAACCAGTCTGACCCTGTGCCTCTTGGGAACAGTCCAGCCCGAACTGCCAAACCATGCCTTCCCTGGACCGGAAACAAGCTTCCGAGGACCGGTTTCTGGCATTCCAGCCGTCTTCAGCCCGGCTTGCTTGAATCCAGTGGCAAAATGAGCAAGGGACTCACGTCTGAGCATACCCTGCCACACTTATGGCAGCCAAAAGCGGTACAAAAGGGGGTGGTAATGGACGGAGCATCTGAACCAATCAAACACTCACACCCAGTCAAACGATCTGGGTTTAATCCATCACCGTTCTTTAGCCCACTCTGCCACCCCAGTTCAGACATGGCTATATGCAAATCAGTCTGACCCTGTGCCTCATGGGAACAGTCCAGCCCGAACTGCCAAGCCATGCCTTACCTGGACCGGAAACAAGCTTCTGAGGACCGGTTTCTGGCATTCCAGCCGTCTTCAGCCCGGCTTACTTGGATTCAAGCAAGCCGGGCTGAGGACGGCTGGAGTGCCAGAAACCGGTCCTCGGAGGCTTGTTTCCGGTCCAGGAAAGACATGGCTTGGCAGTTCGGGCTGGACTGTTCCCATGAGGCACAGGGTCAGACTGATTTGCATATAGCTATGTCTGAACTGGGGTGGCAGAGTGGGCTAAAGAACGGTGATGGATTAAACCCAGATCTTTTTACTGGGTGTGTGTGTTTGATTTATTCAGATGCTCTGTCCATCACCACCCCCTTTTGTACCGCCCATAAGATAAGGCATGCTTTTACTTTCTCTATAACTAAAAAGTTTGAATGAGTCATGGTTTTGTGTTAACAGGAGTTTTGTAATGGCTTACATGTTGAGAACGAGTATGGATGATTCTCTATGATATACATTTTTTCATGAGAAAGATTTAAACGTAGAGAGAGTCTGTCTATTTTTGTATAATTTTACTCGTAATTTAATCTTGTTAGCTCAAGCTTTAGTTTATTTTTAAAAGAAAACTCTTAACCGCTTTTAATGTGTTAAATATCTTAATGGTTTGTCAAGGTCAAAAGAGTTCGGGGTAGAGGTTTATTTGTCTGTTTTTATTTTAAAGATTTAGTGCAAGCAAGTTGAGGCAATTACTCTAACATTATTTCCATGCGTGGAGCTCTCGACCTTTTGAAGGTTAGAGAGGAGATACATTAACAGTAAATGGGTCTTGCTTGATCTTGAAACTCAGTTTCTTTCATTTTTAACAAGTAAATGCATGTTTTTCAAATGTTTAAATAATATTTACCGTTGCATAGTGCGAGCTGGTTCAAGCTGAAGGACGTCATAATGATGGTCCTGTTCACGAGCCTTACTGTACAATGATTGAGGAAGTCAGCAGTGACATGACGCTTAGGCACAAATACAAAGTAGAGGCTGACGTGCGCAGGTGCACTTGAGTCAGTTTCTCGATCGGGAGAATCGGACAGGATTTTAGCACGGAGGTTGCTGGTTTGGTTAAGGCGCATGTAGCAAGTAGGATTGATTTGTAATTGTAGAACAGTCTGTGAGGTATTTCGGTTGTTTATTAGTATAGGAAAGAGAATTGAAGGACGTATATTTTAATAGTTGTTTGTTGATATTTTTACTAATTAGAATAAGTTTATTTAGTGAGTTTGTAATTATATCAGAGGTTAATGCTATAACTCAAGGAGAATTAAGTATGGAGAATAGAGAACTAAGGTTATGTTATCAAAGTTTGCTTCTGATTTAGATTCAAGAATGGATAAAAAATTTAAAAAGAGTAGTGGTCTTCCTTCTCAGGCGGAACATTTTTGGTCAGCTGGTGAAGCTCCAGTGTTGGAGAAGAAAGGTGGGAAGGTAAACAGGAAGAGAAAGAATGTGAATTCTGATGGGTTGAAAG
Source organism: Lissotriton vulgaris (assembly GCF_964263255.1). Lineage (NCBI taxonomy): Eukaryota > Metazoa > Chordata > Amphibia > Caudata > Salamandridae > Lissotriton > Lissotriton vulgaris. The sequence goes on along the minus strand of NC_141687.1, from coordinate 2,121,472,216 downwards.
GTAAAAAAGCAAAAGCTGCGACCCAAACTCTGGATTTTCGCGAAAACATGCAAAACAAGCGGGTGTTGAGGACACACATGGTGACCTAGAAAGAGGTCAAAGGTAGTAGAAGGCATACTACCGTGTTATGTGAGGAGTCTTCGGGTAGTGCGGAAATAGAGTTAAGTTGTTTGTCTGAATTTGATTCAGATGTTGAATTTATGGATAAAGTTAAAAGAAATGAGGCTAAGACAAAAGAAAAGTCTGATGAGAGTGCTGGGGTCATGGATCCTTTAGGGGAGTCTATGTTTGATCCTATGATGATAAAGCACCTGTAATCACCTGAATGGAGCCCGGCTCCACATGTTGCAGAGTATGTCCAGATGTGGCTCAAAAAGCAGATTCCAAAGGACGTGAGGTTGAGACTCCGTTCAGAGTGTCCTAGACCAAGTCTAGCAAATAAGATTGCTTTGACGCCTGAGTTAGATGCGAAAATGATTGCCTTTGTAGCAAAAGGTGGGAAAAATCCAAAGAAAGGATTCGATTAAGGGTTAAAGATGTGTCAGGACAGGTTGCTTGACCGAATAGGACCACTAACAAAAATATTCGATATGGCTGAAGAGGCCTATGTTAATAAGAAAGGACTGGACATAGATGAACTAAGAGAATGGATACAGAGGGCAGTGTGTTTGTTGGGGAATGCAAACACAGCAATCTCTTTTGAAAGAAGGAAGTGTATTCTCTTAAAAATTGATCCAAAATTGGTGGAATTAGCCAACAATGAGAGTGGATCTGATGCGAATGGAATGCTTTTTGGTGAGGCATTTATAAAAAAAAATGAGCAAATATGTGGGTGCTTTCAGTTCTTTGGTGAAATCGCAGAGGGATATTAAGAAAGTTTTTGACCGTCGGGTTTTCGGCAGGGACGGGAGGAGTAGAGGTCATTTTCCCGGCCATGGTCAAGGAATCACATGGGCCTCTTTTGCGAGGGGATTTAAAAATTACAACTACAACTATCAACAACAGTCTGGATATCAACCCGGAGGTTTCTATCCCCAGAAGGAGAGAGGAAATTCAAAGGGAAATAGGAGATCAAGAAGGTCAGGTAAGACAAGATTATTGTCTGGACCAGAACATTTTGGTTCAGGCGGAGTATATATCAGGTCAGAAAAATGTTTAGCGGATTGGTATTCGAGGAATCAAACAGATTCCAGGGATTGGATGCTAGACAGATCAGTATTTTGGAGGATAATGGAGTTGTGGGGTCCTTGCCATGTGGATCTGTTTGCAAACAGAAGGAACTCTCAGTTGGAGAAGTTTTCCAGTTGGCGCCCAGATCCGGAATCGGCTGGGATAGATGCTTTCAGGCAGGATTGGAGGGGTCTTCGAACGTATGCTTTTCCTCCTTTTGTATTGATAACCAGGGTGACATTGCTAGTACGCAGGTGGAAGGAGACAGTGGTATTAATAACTCTCCTTTGGAAATCTCAAGTTTGGTATCCCATTCTTTTAGAAATGTCAATAGATTGTCCAATCTTACTTCCAACTTTTCCAGGCATTCTGAGAGGAGCTTTAGGAGATTTTCACGAGTTGGGAACTTCAGGTCAGTTGAATCTGATGGCATGGAGAATTTCAAGTGAGTCTGGGAAATGCCAGGACTTTCGAATCAATCAATCAATCAGGGTATTTGTAAAGTGCGCTACATACCCGTGAGGGTCTCAAGGCGCTGGGGGGAGGAGGGAGCTTCTACTGGTCGAAGAGCCAGGTCTTGAGAAGTCTTCTGAAGGCCAGTAGGTCTTGGGTCTGTCGTAGGTTGGTGGGGAGGGTGTTCCATGTCTTGGCAGTGAGGTGGGAGAAGGATCCTGCCACCAGCGGTCGTTCTTCGGATGCGGGGGACTGTGGCGAGGGCGAGGCCGGATGAGCGGAGGTTACGGGTGGGGGTGTGGAAGCTGAGTCGTCTGTTGAGGTATGCTGGGCCGGCTTTGTGGAGGGCTTTGTGTGCGTGGGTGAGGAGTTTGAAGGCTATCCTCTTGTTGACGAGGAGCCAGTTTAGGTCTCTCAGGTGGGGTGCTATGTGTGTGTGGCGGGGGATGTCGAGGATCAGCCGCGCCGAGGCGTTCTGGATGCGTGCAGCCGTCTCAGGGCTTGGTTGTCGTTCCTGCGTAGAGGGCATTTCCGTAGTCCAGTCTGCTGGTGATGAGGGCCTAGGTGACAGTTCTTCTCGTTTCGGTGGGGATCGACTTGAAGATCCTGCGGAGCATTCGGAGGGTGTTGAAGCAGGATGAGGACACAGCGTTGACCTGCTTGGTCATGGAGAGGGTGGAGTCGACGATGACCCCGAGGTTGCATGCATGGTCAGTAGGTGTCGGGACTGTTCCCAGCGTTGTTGGTCACCAGGAGTCGTCCCCGGCTGAGGGAGTGGAGCCGAGGTTGAGGACCTCCGTCTTGTCAGAGTTCAGCTTCAGCCTGCTGTCCTTCATCCATTCGGCGACGGCCTTCATTCCTCTGTGGAGGTTGGCTTTGGCAGTGAGAGGGTATTCGGTGAGGGAGATGATCAGCTGGGTGTCGTGGGCGTAGGAAATGATATTGAGGTTGTGCTATCGGGTGACGTGGGCGAGTGTTGCCATGTAGATACTGAACAACGTCGGGCTGAGTTAGGAGCCTTGTGGTACGCCGCAGATGATCTCGGTGGCCTTGGAGCGAAAGGGTGGGAGATGGACTCTCTGGGTTTTCCCAGAGAGAAAGGATGTGGTCCAGTCCAGTGCCTTCTCTTGGATTCCGGTGTTGTGAAGGCGTGCTCTTGGAGTACTGTGACAGACCGTGTCGAAGGTGGCTGACAGGTCCAGGATCATGAGGGCTGCTGTTTCTCAGCTGTCCAGCAGGGGCCTGATGTTGTCGGTGGCAGCGATGAGGGCGGTTTCAGTGCTGTGGTTGTTGCGGAAACCGTACTGGGACGGGTGTAATGGCAGGGTTTTTGGCTCTATTTAGCAGTGATATAGATCTTAGTCTTGCTCACATCTAGGATAGGTATTCTTAGCTTGTGTTGGCCCTTTTAAGCCCTTTCGTCCAGACCTAGAAGAGGATAGCTGCTTAATATGATGATAGATCCCTTATTCTTGACTCTAACCTGTCCATTGCCTATTGGCTTTGACATACTTGCTTATATTAGACACATTGGTGTGGTTTATGTAGGTATTCTGGCAGAGCTAAGGGGTATTTCATCCCTTTCAGGCCTACAGGCCTAGAACTAGAGGGACTCCATCTTGATGGAGCTGAGAGGCTTTTCAGGGTAAAGGTAAAGTTTATAGTTAAAGCTGTTGTTCGCTTGGAGAGAACCGACTCAGGCTGGCCCTTATCGAAGGAATGTATTTTTCTCCACTCCGAAGACACAACTTCAGGCTGGCCAGCTGGGAACGTGTCCTTGGTACGGGGAGGTACAAGAATTTGGTGGGCGGCAGGTTACTGGCCGTAACTTTCCATGAAAGGACAAGCTTCCATATTAGCGAGCTGCAGGAAAGGAGGAGTGGTAAGGAGTCGAGTGGAGGTGGCGGAGCCAAGCAGTCGAGTGGAGTTGGCAGAGCAGAGAGGGTTCAAGCTAGAGAGAGCTGAATTGAATTGAAGGAGCAGAGAGTGTTGGTAGAGTTGGAAGAGTGGAATTGCAAGAGTAGAAGAGACAGGACATGCTTGGAACAGAGAGAAGACAAACAGACAGTCAGTGAGCTGGAACTTAAGGAAGCAGTCAGAAGCAGTTACCTATCAGGAGGAGGTGTGAATAGCTGGAGTCTGAAGTAATGCCTTTTAAAAGAGACGGAGGAGAGATCGTGGACTAACCTGTGGGAGCAGCTGGAATTATTTGGACATTGGCACAGAGATCGTACCCAGAATGAACAAGCTAGTGGAATGAACGGTGATCAGAGCGGCAGAAACCATTAGATTGAAGTTGGAAGGTGGAGACAGTTCGTGGGGGAGAGGAGTCCAGTGCAAAGTGATCAGCGCAGAGGTGTATCCAAGAGTGCAGGAGAGAGAGTCTGAGATGAGCCAAGGCACAGACGAGAGAGGAACCCAGATGACAGCTAGAACACGACTTCACACTAATCAGGTGATATTGATTCTGTCACATTAGTTTACTTTACACTTGCATCTTAATCTTGTCTTTATTATTGTATTGCTAATCTTTTCCCTTTCAGCGGTGTGTTCTATCTATAGTCTTTGTCAGTTACAGATCTGTGTAGGTGTTTATATTGTTCTAATAAAACCCCAGTTTGTAGCAAACTGCAATGTGCCTTGTATTCTTGTTCAATCCAGGTAAATGTATCTCCTAGGTGGTTATTATTTTTATGAATGGATGAGTAACCCCAATCAGGTAAGTGGTGATCACATAAATAGGGAGCGAGTGGACCTATGATGCCAAGAATAAGATGTACATTATATTAATTGGCTAACTCCTAACATTGTAGTAGCAAGCCCTTAGTGAATAGAGAGAGAGAGACTTCCCAACTTATAACCGAAGGTGCTCAAAGGAATGTGGTCGTCATTGGTAAGTGGCGTTAATGAGAACACCAGGGAGGATACTGGTGTGTAATGAGAGCGCTGGGGAGGATTACCAGCGTGGAGGGCTGCCGGATTGCGGCCCGTGTGTAAATGAGAGCGTTGGGGGGGATTACCAACGTGGAGATCTGCCGGATTGTAGATCATTTGGAAAAGAGAGCATTGGGTTCTGCAGGCCCGTGTGTAGACACGCCGGATTGTGTGTCATGTCTGCCCTGGGGTAGATCAGTCTGGGTCTGAGTGGCCGCGAGACTAACTGATGTATGAGTGTGGTGTAGGGCAGGGATATCCTTAGTAATCAGTGAGTATTCTTAGTATCCCTATAGATTTAGTGGTGTTTCTAATAATATGAGCTTGTATATTGCGAGTTTCCCATCCTCAGGTAGGTACCCAGGTGCCTGGATAGATGGTCCTGAGGAGGGATGTGGTTACGTTCTGGCTGGGTTGGAGGGGCCCCTAGGGGCTGATCCCATCTAATCAGAAAACCCGGCCATTACAGACGGGTCCAGGATGTTGTTGTCCTCGAGGTAGTGGGTCAGTTGTTTGTTGACGATTTTCTCTGTGACCTTCGCCGGGAACGGGAGCAGAGAGATAGGACGGAAGTTCTGGAGGTCCTTGGGGTCCGCCTTGGGTTTCTTAAGTAAGGCGTTGATCTCGGCGTTCTTCCAGCTCTCCGGGAAGGTTGCTGTCTTGACGGAGATATTGGTCGCTCTTCAGAGAGGGGGAGCAATGACTGTGCTGGCTTTGTTGAAGACGTGGTGTGAGCATGTGTCGGACGGGGATCTTGATGGTGTCATTATCGCCGACGTTGGACCAGGAGATCAGGCGGCTGGTGCGGGTGGTGGGGGACTCGGTGGTAGGCGGGGGGTCGAGGCGTTGAAGCTGTCGTGGATGTCGGCGATCTTGCGGTGGATGAGGCTTCTCAACTTATTAGAGAATCCTGGGCTCCAGGGACAAGGAAGATGTATAGATTGGCATGGCAGAAATGGTTATGCTGGTGTGTGGAGAGGGATTACTATCCCGTTTCAGTGGATGTAGTAAATTATTTGGCATCTTCGTTTGCTTCACTTTAGCGTATGAGACTATTAATTTGCATAGCTCAACTATTGCTGCTGGTCATGAGTTGGTTAATGGAATATCGTTTGGGCAGAGTCATTTGGTAAGGAGATTGATGACGAGTGTAAGAGTTTCCAAGCCCCCTATCTACAGGTATTCTTCAGTGTGAGATGTTTCAAGAGTTGTTGAGTACTTAGAAAATTTGGCGAGTAACAGAGTTTTAGATTTGAGAGTTTTAAGTGGAAAGTTGACTATGTTACTGTGCTTATTGTCTTTTAGAAGGGTGTCTGATGTAAGAGCTTTGGATGTTGGGGCTAGGATTTTTAATCCAGTAGGTGTTTGTTTTTATCTGTGTAGAAGAACTAAGACTTAATTCAGATAGCATTTTTTATCCTTATGTTGATGGACATGAGCGCATGTGTGTTGTGCGTTGTTTAAAGAAATATGAGATGAGGACTGTAGGTATTGGTCCTACAAATGAGAATCAGTTGTTAATTTCATGTAGGAAACCTCACAAACCTGTTTCAAGCCCTACTTTAGCAAGATGGGTGAAAGAAGTGATGAAGAATGCTGGTGTTGATGTGAGTAGGTTTGGTGCACATTCTGTGAGAGGTTCTTCGGCATCAAAGGCATTTATGCTTGGAGGTGTTTTGCATGATATTTTGAGGTGCGCAGATTGGTCAAATGATTCTGACCCTGCTCGCAGACAGGTCGCTCTCCACGCTGCTGCACGGCTCTGCCTGCATTGTTTTTGCCTAATCTTTTATTTTTCCCCTGTGCCTAACTTGCTTTCTTGCCCAGACTTGTTTTTATTCCTCTGTGCCTGTACTTGCTTTCTTGCACAGACTTGTTTTTATTCCTCTGTGCCTGTACTTGCTTCCTAGCACAGACTTGTTTTTATTCCTCTGTGCCTGTACTTGCGTTCTTGCCCAGACTTGTTTTTAATCCTCTGTGCCTGTACTTGCTTTCTTGCCCAGACTTGTTTTTATTCCTCTCCTCCTTTAAATGGCGGCAGCTGCGCCTAAGGCAAGCCCGTCTGCGCCCCTCCGCGCCCCTCTGCTTCTGGACCGCGCCCAGCGCCAGAACCCCTGGACCCCGCGAACGCCACAACACCAGACTCAACTACGACGCCAGCAGCCTCCACGCACTCAACGCCGGCCGAAACCACACCTGCTTCCAGGCCACCCCGAAACAGACCCACAAACCCTTCTCCTGCCGCACCTGCAGCTTCACCTGCGACAGAACCACCAAACCTCCAAGGACTGGACCCAACCACCTCCGCTGCATACTCCTCAACACCCGCTTCGCACGCAAACATGCCGTCGAGCTTTGGGATCTGCTCGACACCTCCGCCCCAGACGTTGCCTTTCTGACCGAAACCTGGTGGAACGACTCCTCGGCGCCCGACATCGCCATAGCCATCCCGGACGGCTACAAAATCACCCACAGGGATCGTGCCAACGGAACCGGAGGAGGAATAGCCATCGTCCACAAGTCCACCCTCAAGGTCGCCACCCACGCAGACGACACACTCAACACCGCCGAAAACACCTGCACTTCCGGATCCACACCGACCCCAACACCACCCTCAGAGGAACACTCATTTACAGACCCCCCGGATCCCGGGCTCAGTTCAGTGACTCCATCGCCGACCTCGCCAGCACCCACGCACCCGCCTCCATGGACTACATCCTCCTCGGGGACCTGAACTTCCACCTCGAGAACAACAACAACGCCAACTCTGTCACCCTGATCGACAGCCTTGCCAATCTCGGCCTCAAACAACTCGGCACCGCTCCCACCCATGCCGCCCGCCACATGCTGGACCCAGTCTTCGCCTTCGACCACACCACCGAACTCAACCGCACCGACCACCGCTGCGTTCATTTCACCTTTAAGAAACCAGCCACGCACCACCGCACCCAACAGCTGCCTCACCGCTGCTGGAGCAAAGTCACAGAAGACCGGCGGATCACCACCCACGCCCAGAACCCACCCACCGACCCCACCAACCCAGACGCCCAGCCCGCATCCTCAGACAGTGGATCGACGACTGTGCCAACACCCTCGCCCCGCTCAAGAAACCCTCCAACAGCCATGCCAGCAAGAGGGCCACCTGGTTCACCAACGAGCTCCAGACCTCCAAACGAGCATGCAGGAAACTGGAGAAAATATGGCTCCACGAATGCACACCGGACAACCACGCAGCCCACAAGGACGCCACCCGCAGACATCACCACCTCATCAGATTAGCCAAGAGATCCTCCTTCAAAGACCGCTTGGGCAACAACACACACGACAGCAAAGAGCTCTTCAGCATCGTAAACTCTCCAACCCCATCGCCAACGCCAACGACATCCCGCCCTCACAAGAACTGTGCGACTCACTAGCCATCTTCTTTCACCGCAAGATCGCTGACATCCACGACAGCTTCAACACCACAACCGCCCCGACTACGCCAGACTCCACCTCCCTGGTGAACACCACCAGCGCCATCCGCCTGACCTCCTGGTCCAACGCCAACGACGACGACGAGACACGCAAGGTCATGAACTCCATCCACTCAGGATCTCCGTCAGACCAGTGTTCACACCACATATTCAACAAAGCAGACGCAGCCATCGCACCCCAACTACGGAAGTTCATCAACATCTCCTTCGAAAGAGCGACATTCCTGGAAAGCTGGAAGCACGCCTAAATCAAGCCCCCCCCCCTCAAAAAGCCCAAGGCGGACCCCAAGGACCTCAAGAACTTCCGGCCCATCTCCCTGCTCCTGTTCCGAGCAAAGGTCATCGAGAAAATCGTCAACAGGCAATTGGCCCGCCACCTGGAAGACAACATCTTGGACCCGTCCCAGTCCGGATTCAGACGAAACCACAGCACCAAAACAGCCTCATCGCTGCCACTGACAAAATCAGGCGCCAACTAAACAATGGCGAAACATCAGCCCTCCTCCTCCTGGACCTGTCGGCCGCCTTTGACACGGTCTGCCATCGCACTCTAAAGACACGCCTCCTAGAAGCCGGAATCCAAGAGAAGGCCCTTGACTGGACTTTTTCCCCGGCAGAACCCAGAGCGTCCGCCTCCCACCCTTCCGATCCGAAGCCACAGACATCATCTGTGGCGTCCCCCAGGGCTCATCCCTCAGCCCGACGCTGTTCAACATCTACATGGCCCCCCTCGCACAAGTGGCCCGCCAACACGACCTCAACATCATCTCCTACGCCGACGACACCCAGCTCATTCTCTCCCTCACCAAGGACCCACACACCACCAAAACCAACCTCCACGAGGGAATGAAGGCCGTCGCCGACTGGATGAGGAGCAACCATCTGAAGCTGAACTCTGACAAGACGGAGGTACTCCTCCTCGGACCCACCCCCTCAGCCTGGGACGACTCCTGGTGGCCGACCACACTGGGAACAACACCAACACCCACCGACCATGCACGCAACCTAGGATTCATCCTCAACTCCTCCCTCTCCATGGCTAAGCAGGTCAACGCCCTCTCCTCCTCCTGCTACAACACCCTCCGCATGCTCGGCAGGATCTACAAGTGGATCCCGACCGAAACAAGAAGAACAGTGACACAGGCCCTCGTCAGCAGCAGACTGGACTACGGCAACGCACTCTACGCAGGAATCCCAGCCAAACACCTACAACGACTACAACGCATCCAAAACGCCTCCGCCGGACTGATCGTCAACGTCCCCCGCCGCAGCCACATCACCCCCACCTGAGAGACCTACACTGGCTCCCCGTCGACAAGAGGATCACCTTCAAGCTCCTCACCCACGCAAATAAAGAACTCTACAACGCCGGACTAGCCTACCTTAACAGCAGACTCAGCTTCTACACCCCCACCTGCCAGCTCCGCTCCGCCAGCCTCCCCCTCACCGCTGTCCCCCGCATCCAACGAACGACCTCCGGTGGCAGATCCTTCTCCTACCTCGCCGCCAAGACCTGAAACACACTCCCTACCCACATACGGCAGACCCAAGACCTACTCGCCTTCAGAAGACTCCTCAAGACCTGGCTCTTCGAGCAGTAGCAGTACCCCCCCCCACCCTCCACCCCCTCCCCTCAGCGCCTCGAGACCCTCATGGGTAAGTAGTGCGCTCTACAAGTACTCTGATAGATTGACTGATTCTGTTTTCAGGAAGTTCTATTTTAAGCCTCTGACAAATGCAAGTTCGCTGTTGATAGAGGGGCTTTGAACTTGCATAATATTAGCCTCCGGTCTTGCCATAAAATGTAGATTTTCATCAGCATTGATGGACAGAAAATATGGATTTTACACACACAGAGACTAATATTATCACTACTCTCCCTACCCTTGTTGGTAACAGTTGTTTGTTCTTTTTCAGCTCGTGGACAGCAATGAAAAATGAAGAAGGAGTTTATACTATTTTGGATTATTTGTTTACTTGTTTGAATTTAGACTCAAAGACTTTGATTATTTTACTGCTGCACACAAAGAAGGAAGAGTCATGGATGTTCTGGCTCTTTGCTAATGTTCTAAATAACTTTTGTTGTGTTCTATGTTCTTTGAAGATGCTGCTGTGGGTGGTGCAATAAAGAGGATTGCATAATATTAGCCTCTGTGTCTAATACAATCCAGATTTTCTGTCCCTCAAGGCTGATGAAAATCTACATTATCTCAGGGCTTGGTAAAGGATTAAATGATCACATATTTACTCAAGTTCTAAAATAGGGATTTGGGTGCATTGAGGAAAGAAAATGATTGCAACACATATGTACTGCTTATTTGCTATTTATTGATTAACTGAACTTGGCTACACCATTCCTTCCTGCAGGAATCGTTATTTGTTTGCTATCCCTGCTGGCCCCCGTTAAGTAATTCATTTGTTACAGCAAGATGGAGGCACGACATTTCAATATGGAGGAGCTACTATTTTTATATGCATTATTCTGGCCAGGTTACATTTCTTTCTACAGAAACACACTTAAATGAATTTAAGGCAGTCTCTCAGAAGAACTCCAGGCCAATCATTCCTTACACTGGGAAAGGATGGTGTTCCCTCTCTCCACTCTACAATTCAATGCCAACACATACATTCCTCCTGTGAACAGGCATGGCCAGAATCATGCAGGGTGTCAAGAGTATAGGGTGAACATATGTAAGGTAGGGCCTTCTTGGTGTTTGGGTTATTGAATCTAGTGCATCATAGGGGTAGAGTGCTGGTTTTGAAGAGTATTCTGATATTTCAAAAATATGTAATTGCCTGGCAAAATAGTCCCTTGCAAGGTTTAAGTCATATATGATGGACCATTGAAAGACATCATTAGGATGACAGCGACAGGGCAAGGGATATCAGGTCAAGCCGACAATACAATTAATAAAATGTGCTCAGAATAGTCAGAAGTTCAAAACATGTAAGGATGCTAGTTGAAAAGAAGACAGAGGTCTTTAGAGGGCAGCATGCACTGTAACTCTTATTCTTTATTGCATGAAAAAAACATAATAATGTAATACATGATAAACACACATGCAATTAAACCGTCCTCAAGCATCCATGGCAATTTTATTGATTAAAACCTGTTCCTCAAGCCGAAGGAGCCCCTTTCCCTATGCGAGAACTAGTACATCAGAAGGTGCAATGGCGTAAATGGTTAAAGTGTGGATGCTCATTTTAGAGTCCTGGGCAGTGCAGGGACAGACTGAGTAAGCCTTAGGGCCCTGATAGATAAAAATATAGTGCTAATTATAAAATCAAAGAGGGATAAAATCTAAGAAGGTAGTGTGACCATTAAAACACAAGTCTATTTTATGAGATGAGGTGCAGAAGCTCATTTGAGAGCACCACGGCAGTGCATTATGAACCATAAGGTGCGCGTGCAGATTTATATAATCTAGTTTTATAAACATTTATGTACAGATATGCTAAAATCTAGTGCAAGCGTTAGGCAAAGAAGCAGCAACCATTATAAAGAAGAAAGTCCAAAATGCTCATTAAGAGGTCTGAGGCAGTGCATTTTTATAGTTAAAGTGCGAGTGCTTACTCCTTAGGAATCCGAGCAATGGGTATTATGGAATTTAGACATGAGTGCGAGGATGGGTGCAGAGATTTGGGAACATTTGAGGTGTGGATGCACATAATAAAATCAAGAACAATACTATCTTCACAGGACTGTTCCCGCCTCCCAACCTTCAGCTAGATTCTTGGCCGCAGACTTCTGATCAAATCTCAGTAGGAACCTAACCATTGCACAGTTCAGACCAATGTCCAATGGATCAAAACAGGCCAACACCGCCTCCCTACATGGTTTTATGCCTCGCTCTCTCAACTTCTGGCACAGGAGCTCACGTCGATCCCCAATACCAGAACAGCAGAAGCATAAGACGTGAACAATGTTCTCCGGCTCTTGTTTGCTAAGCTGACAAGCGTCTTGCCATGGCTTTCTTCTCTATGGGCGAAAATGTCCTCATAAGGGTAATAGTCCTAGCCTACATTTCAGGAAGTGTTCCTTGGCCTGGTTGCTGTATGTTTTGCTTAGGTATCCCTGTGGTTTTAGCCTGGTGTAATTTTCAAGTGTCATCCACCCATGACTGCACTTGGACAGTCTTTCTTTGTCTTTAAGCATTGAAAGCAGCTGTGTGCTGCATTTGGTTGTATTTTTGTACTCCACGTGGCCTAAAAATGAGTCCTAGGCACTTGTTAGGTCGAGAGAATGCAAGGCCTGATTTACGTAGTCCCATGCCGGAGAGATCGACCTATTTTCCTATTCGTGCCAAAGGAACAGCCCAAGGAACCCGCCCCTGACTTACTTAGTTTATGACAACAAATCTCAAAGGCTTCCTTCCGAGCCAATTACTGTTTGGTAATGCCAAACTCGAGCCTAATTTATACAGGCGATGTGTTTGGTGGTAGTTTTTTTTTTTTGCTTTATTCGGTTTGTAAAGAAATACAACCATATAGCAACATACACATAAAAGAAATTTAACACAATACTGAATCAGGCTATCACAAAAACAATCTTACATAATAGCGCTCATGATAGAAACATTTAACAGTATTAATAGTGCATAGTCATTGGGTCATTCAAGTTTGGCTAAGATTTTAACAATCCTACGACCTTTAATTATGTGCAAATATGCAATTTAAAGTGCTAAATATTGTCTCTATATTAGTATATGTGCAAATTGGCAATTCTAAAGTGCATATGCAATTAGCAGCACCTAGACTAACTATTAACTAAAAACAATGATAAATGAGATAAAGTGCAAGTGATAAGCCAATCCTACGATAAATATAATACAGTAGCAGCAATTAGTCCAACAAACATATGTGTGCAAAATACAAGTACGTAATTCAGCAGCATCAAATTTAAAGTGCATAGTACATTTAGCAGCTGGAGAAATTCATATAATAATTGATTTTCTTGCAGAGATACATTTTAAAATATAAGTAGCCACATAAAAGCATACATCTGAGGACTCTAGGTTAAACACTAGTGTCATTGCCGTTTGTAGATGATGCGTATTATATTTTAAAAAGATGGGTTTCAAATAGTATTTCCTTAAAAAAGTATAAAAAGTACAAGACAACATAAAGTGACACGTGCTCTGTTTTGATTTGCCATCACATGGGCATACACAAGTTCCAGGTTTTTTAGGCACAGGAAAAGCCACAAGGTGATGCACAATTCCTAGGCGGAGGCGGGTTAAAACAAATCGATGGGAGGGAATACTAACTGTTAAAAAATAAGATTGGAAGCCTACATTAATATTATATTGTTGGTAAAGATTGAATGTACTCTGTTTAGTATATTTTTCCATCCTGGTCTCTTCTGTAAATTTCATAAACGAGACCTTCAGTTCCCGCTTTGATAGAATAGGGTCCATTATTAATTCATTATAAATGTCCAGTCCATATAATGTTTTATACCAGTGATGTATATGCTTCAGCCAGGGAATGTTCGATCGGCGATCAAGTTTGATACAATCTGTTATGTCCTGCGTAAACTTGGTTTCCTCCTTTGCTCATATTGAGCGCCACAAGGATAGAGGGCGAAGGGCAATTAGATCATTGATATAGTACATATCTAATTCCTTATGTATTAGCTCAGTTGAAGCCATAACTGGAGCACTAATTAATCTTTTTAAAAACACATTCTCCCTCACCTGGATGGATTTGGTACACTGTACATCATACCCCCATACTCCAGCTCCGTATATAGCTGAGGAAATGCATCTAGCATTAAAAAGGGTTAGCATTTCACGAATTCTGCGATCCCCTAGTTTAGCAGCAAATCTAAAAATACAGTTTGTATTCCGGGCCATTTTAAAAAGGACACTGTTTTGTTCATTAGTCCATTTCCCATTACCCGAAAAGGTGATGCCTAAATAGCAGAAACTATTAACAGGTTCTAGTTTCTCTCCTTCTAAAAAAAAAAGGTTTGTGTTTTCTAGGTTTCTTACCACAAACCATGGTAACCGTCTTCCCTTTGTTGATTTTCAAATTCCTTTTCTTAATAAAAATATGGAATTGATCAATTAATTGTTGTAGTCCATTTTGTGTCCTAGAAAGGAGGACCGCATCGTCCGCATATAAGAGGACTGGGACGGGTTTACCATTTATAGTTGGAGCATCTGCATTAATCAATTTCAGAAATGTATCCACATGGTTAATAAAAAGTGAAAATAGTAAAGGGGCAAGTACGCATCCTTGACGGATGCCTCTCTTAACTTCAAAGAAAGGGGTACACTCTCCATCTATTCCAAACCTTACTTTGCTTGATAAATTACTATACAAGCGAGCTAGCAGATGGATAATTTCAGTGGGGGCGCCCATTGTTAGTAGTATGGGCCAGAGCAGTGCGTGTTCCACCAGATCGAACCCGGAACTCAAGTCGGCGAAGCATAAATAAAGATTACCAGGTTTGGCTTTGGTATACTTGCCGACTATGAGTTCCAGGTGCACGCACTGCTCCATTGTTCCTAATCCCCTACGAAACCCATACTGCACTGGGGACAGAATGTTATTCTCCTCGGCCCAGGCTTCCAATCTCACTAATAGGACTCGACTAAGGATTTTAACTGTCGAGTCCAAAAGAGAGATTGGACGATAATTCCTTGCCTCTGACCTGGATCCTTTTTTATAAAGGGGTATAATAATTGATTGGCCCCATGTCAGTGGTAAATTATCTTCCACCGCAGCATTGAAGTAACGAGTTAGGATTGGGGCCCATAATGTTATTTCGTGTTTATAAAAATCCATGGGTACCCCATCGGGCCCGGGTGCTTTACCACCCTTACTATTTTTAATTGCATCTGTCACTTCATTTAAAGTTAAAAACAACTGCATTTTCTTCCAATTAAAACATAAGGTAGACCCATCAGATTTAAGTTCAGAATAATTAAAAATCTCAGAGAAATGTGCAATCCATGCAAGACAGCTGACATGGGAACTGACCTCAGGAGTATTTTCATTCTTTAAGAATGGGCCATTTATCGTTTCCCAAAAGAGTTTATGGTTTTTAGTTGCAGCGGCCATATCAAGTTTATTCCAGGCCTCGTCCTGTAGCTCCCTTTTCCTGGTTGACAGGGCCAGTTTATAATTAATACGTTCTTCTCTGACTCTTTCTTTATTTCTAGGTTTAGCATTAAGTACACTTTTTAATCTTTTCAGAGTCTCGGCACAATGTTTGTCAAACCACACAGTTTTGTTTCTTTTAACCCTTCTATTTCTTTTTAACAGGGAATTTTCAACTGTGCATGTAATTTTCATAAAATTGGAGAGAACATCAGGCGCTATCACATTAGGTGCAAGGCAGTATTCAACCTCTCTGGTACATTTACAAATAATATCCTTTGTTAGTTTATTAGGGTCAATTTTAATCCATTTAAGTCTCGTACCATTTGGTCTTTCGGCGGAAATCCCGTGAACAGCTTTACCGTTCACAACGCTTTTTTGACCCCAGCCCATTAACTCCACAGAGATGCTGTTGTGGTCACTCACAGGCTGCTCTATTACCCAGACATTGGTGAAAATTGAGCTGCTGGACACCAGAATATGGTCAATATTGGAATGGGCATCTCTCCCCCTAAAAGTTGGACACATTTCATTATTTTTGTTTTTTGTACAATCAAGCAATTCCAAATTGAACTTGGCTATTAGATTATTCAGTGCGCTGCCATAATTACTGTGCGGGAAATGATTAACATAAACACAGTCACCCCCTACATAATCCTCGTGGTGACCAAATATCCCCTTCCGAGCATATCTGCAGGCTTGGATGTTAAAATCACCTGCCCACAGAATTACAAAATTGTTCTTAGAGAGAATGATTGCAGCTTCAATAGCGCGTTCGACATCGGGAACAATCATATCACGTTTAGGGCCCACAATATTATTATAAAAATTTACAATGATTAGATCCTTACCATGGCTATGTTTTAGGCGCAATATAGACGCATGCTGACAGACTATAGAGTGTTCCCCAAGAATAAATTCTGTCAATTTACTTGAAACCAAAGTCAGTAGACCTCCCTTAGCTCTACCAGCTTTGGAAGCTACTGCTGCCACATTGTAGGAGGTGTAACCTTCAACTTCTATTAGTCCTGTATGCCATGTCTCTTGTAGACAAATAATGTCATAACCACATATGATGAAATTGTCCCAAAATGGGGTACATAATTTAGAGGCAATTCCGGCTATATTCCAACTATTAAATACAAGAGAGTCAGCATTACTAGTTCCTGTACTTTCGGGGTGATTAGACAAGAGTGAAGCTTCAAAGCTTGCAATCGGAGTAACATTAGCATTATCATTTGTTACAGTTGGTTCATTATCTACAACATTGCCTGTACATAGCACAGTATGTGATGAAATTAATTGTGACTCAGTTATATTATTTACACAGCTGTGTGGAACAGTGTGATGTTATATTCATGATTCGATGGCATAGGTGCATGTAAAATCAAATCTCTCGCCCATTCTGTAGTCCTAAAATTTATAATTATGCAGTCCCCGTCTCCTTTTTATTTGGCCCTACCCAACCTACCCTCTGTGTAGTTATAATCTCTTCCGCACCTCGTATTGGAAACCCACAATTTTTCACCAACCAATACAAGGTCTTATTTTTCAAGGTTTCTTGATTTTCAAATTGGTTAGGCAACAACTTGGGGACATTCACGAGTATCGCTACAAATGGTCTGCAATCAGATGGCAAATTAATAGTGGCTGGGATGACATTATTAATATGGCGCCTCGGTACAGGTAGGCTCTTGTAGGTGGAGGCGGATTCATTGATGTTTCTTTGGCCCCATCTACTTTTTGCCCACATACTACCTTGGGGGTGGTGGTTGTTGGCCTCTGCCTTCCACTTGTAGAGGGTACCGGGTTTCCCTTCACAATGGGCACACTAGGAGTACGATTTACTGCACTTGATTTACTATTACTCTGGTTCCCAGAATTTAAATTAATTGAATGAGGTCTGACTTGTGAACCCAGTTGTTCTAGGACATCCAAGTTAGCTATTCCCAGTTTCTCTAGGTTTTCTATTTTTTTACTTAGAATTTCTAGAGATTCCATCACTGGTGCAATATAAGTTTTTACCATTTTCTCGAGACATTCTTTAACTGCCTCGACAGTGTTTAAAGTTTGCATTTCCAGTAATTTTATATCTTTTACATGTCTCCCTCCACTGTTCTGCTGTATCTCACCTTCTCTTTCATTGGTTTCTAGAGTTTGTATGGCCCTCTTCTTTTTTCTTATATATGTTTTAGTCTGTTTATTTATTATTAACCTTTTTCGACTTTGGGTTAATTTCCTTTTTGAGGGTACAGGCTCACAGTCAGTTTCACTACTTAACAGACTGATATCACTGATTTGTACAGTTGGAATGACAGAATTAGTAGCACAGCCATCCAAATCCCCATTAGTTACAGACACAACACTAGGTATTAGGGGCTGTGGTGATATGCTGGCTGACAGGTCAGGTGTTATAGACAGTCTACTCTCCCTAGTACAGGGAACAGTGGGTCCTAAAAGCTGTGGTACATCAGATTGAATTAAGTCATACCTTGGCAGCCCTGCAAATGATTCCAATAGAAGTGAATCATGTGACATTGTTGTTTCATTTGGAACGCTAACATGTGTATTAATAGTTTGTGACGTTTGATTTATTAAACACATACTCGCTGGTAATGATAATCTTCTTTCCGTACTTTCAATAGCATTAACAACAACACCAATTGTTTGTTTCAGCATCCTATCAATTGCAGTTAAAGTGGGTAGAGGGGTTGGCGCGAGAGTTTGTTTTCTTGAAGTTGAGCGAGTGTGCATAGGTGTTTTTTTGACCGCCACCCTACTTTTACTTTTGACCTCCATCAGGCCTGTTACCCACTATTTACTATATAAGTTCACAAAGAGGGGTTGAATACCTTAGGTAAGTAAGGAAAGGTAAATGTCAGGGGGGTGGCCCGGTCCGGTCTCCTGCGGGCCTCAGAGGGCCTCAGAGGGCCTCAGAGGGCCTCAGAGGGCCTCAGAGGGCCCGCCCTTTGCCCGGGCTTAGCCCGGCGCGTCCCGCCCCGTCCTCGCGGGACGAGGGAGTGGGTGGGTCTTTATGCGCCTCCTGGCGCTGTGCAGTGATGGTTGGGGAGGCGTCCTGGAGCAAGGGCTGATGTGGGCTGTAGTTGTTTCCCCACCCGACCGGCGGAGCCAAGCCCGGCCAGCCGGAAGTAGGCGATGATGGAAGGCAGCGGAGCAAAGCCCGGCCGCCCGACAGCCGCAACCCACAGGCAGCGCACCTCAGCGGAGCCCCAGAAGCAGAGGTAGGCTCGGCCGGCGCAGCTTACAAACAGACCACCACCCGGTCCTCAGCAGTGGGTGGGTCTCTATGCGCCTCCTGGCGCTGTGCAGTGATGGTGGGGGAGGCGTCCTGGAGCAAGGGCTGATGGGGGCTGTAGTTGTTTCCCCACCCGACCGGCGGAGCCAAGCCCGGCCAGCCGGAAGTAGGCGATGATGGAAGGCAGCGGAGCAAAGCCCGGCCCGCCTGACAGCCGCAACCCACAGGCAGCGCGCCTCAGCGGAGCCCCAGAAGCAGAGGTAGGCTCGGCCGGCGCGTGCAGCTTACAAACAGACCACCACCCGGTCCTCAGCAGTGGGTGGGTCTTTATGCGCCTCCTGGCGCTGTGCAGTGATGGTGGGGGAGGCGTCCTGGAGCAAGGGCTGATGGGGGCTGTAGTTGTTTCCCCACCCGACCGGCAGAGCCAAGCCCGGCCAGCCGGAAGTAGGCTATGATGGAAGGCAGCGGAGCAAAGCCCGGCCCCCCCACAGCCGCAACCCACAGCCAGCGCGCCTCAGCGGAGCCCCAGAAGCAGAGGTAGGCACGGCCGGCGCGTGCAGCTTACAAACAGACCACCACCCGGTCCTCAGCAGTGGGTGGGTCTTTATGCGCCTCCTGGCGCTGTGCAGTGATGGTGGGGGAGGCGTCCTGGAGCAAGGGCTGATGGGGGCTGTAGTTGTTTCGCCACCCGACCGGCGGAGCCAAGCCCGGCCAGCCGGAAGTAGGCGATGATGGAAGGCAGCGGAGCAAAGCCCGGCCGCCCGACAGCCGCAACCCACAGGCAGCGCGCCTCAGCGGAGCCCCAGAAGCAGAGGTAGGCTCGGCCGGCGCGTGCAGCTTACAAACAGACCACCACCCGGTCCTCAGCAGTGGGTGGGTCTTTATGCCCCTCCTGGCGCTGTGCAGTGATGGTGGGGGAGGCGTCCTGGAGCAAGGGCTGATGGGGGCTGTAGTTGTTTCCCCACCCGACCGGCGGAGCCAAGCCCGGCCAGCCGGAAGTAGGCGATGATGGAAGGCAGCGGAGCAAAGCCCGGCCGCCCGACAGCCGCAACCCACAGGCAGCGCGCCTCAGCGGAGCCCCAGAAGCAGAGGTAGGCTCGGCCGGCGCGTGCAGCTTACAAACAGACCACCACCCGGTCCTCAGCAGTGGGTGGGTCTTTATGCGCCTCCTGGCGCTGTGCAGTGATGGTGGGGGAGGCGTCCTGGAGCAAGGACTGATGGGGGCTGTAGTTGTTTCCCCACCCGACCGGCGGAGCCAAGCCCGGCCAGCCGGAAGTAGGCGATGATGGAAGGCAGCGGAGCAAAGCCCGGCCGCCCGACAGCTGCAACCCACAGGCAGCGCGCCTCAGCGGAGCCC
This sequence comes from Lissotriton vulgaris, assembly GCF_964263255.1. Taxonomy (NCBI): domain Eukaryota; kingdom Metazoa; phylum Chordata; class Amphibia; order Caudata; family Salamandridae; genus Lissotriton; species Lissotriton vulgaris. The sequence goes on along the minus strand of NC_141687.1, from coordinate 2,121,452,463 downwards.
CAGAAGCAGAGGTAGGCTCGGCCGGCGCGTGCAGCTTACAAACAGACCACCTGTTGAAAGTGTGACCTATATATTTGAAGTATAATTTCATCCGGAGTGGCACAACCGCCCCTGAGCACCTCACTCCCAAAGGTCAGAATGCGGAGGATCTTAGTTTGCGCCACATGCAAAACTGGCATGAGCGCGGGACATTTATGTTGTAGAGAGTCCTCAGGCCATAAGCCTACGCATTACCTTTCTTCCTTATATCCTCTAGTTGGTCAAGGTATCCTCTATTCCCGTTTAAATAAACTACGAGCTACTTGCAGATTTGGTGATGTTCAAGTTGGCCAATTCCCCCCAGAACTTTCCCCAGTCCACCCTTTCTAATGCGGATTTGTAGTAGATAAAACCTAAATAAACCGGTGCTGGTTCATTTTATAGGCAGAATAAAATCAACAAAAGACATGATGTTTGATGTGGTCCCAGGGTGTTTGTAAAGCCAGTTTAATTTGGGGGTAAGATAATGATGTGCTGGCATATGGGCCAAAGAAAGACAGGCTAACTTAACATGCTCCAAATAGAGTCTGACTTTGGGATCTTTACAACATCCGCACATCGTCGCCTAGAAGCTCAGATCCCATAACAGAAGGACAATGGATGAGGCCAGATAGAAGTAAAATATACAAGCCAGCTCCTGCTAATCCATCAAGGTGCAAGACCTCAGGATCTACCTGGACCAAATTGAACAGTATGTGTTCTACTGCCGGGATGAATCTGAAAATGAGTCAAAGCTTTTAGCTGAAAGCAGCGCAGCTAATTGTTCAGAGGACAATATGGATAGATTCACTGTTCATATTTAGGTTCCATACTTCCTTCACTTTAAACTGTGCAGTGAAGTCTTCAGAATGAATACCAGTTCACCAAAGTGCTGAATCCAAGGACTAAATGTAGGTGTTAGTACCTAGCAACTTTGCTTATATATTTCTGTCAAGGACATATAGTACATGAACAAACAAAATGCAGGTTGTTGATATATGAAACTGCTTGTTTTTTAAGTCTGAATTCACCTGCAGCTCAAAGTTCATTGGTACATACAAATACCATTGAATAACTTGTTTCAGATTATCTGATATGCCAAACATGAAAAAGGTTTTTTCTCTTACAGGTTTGGCATTTTATAACAACTGTTATTTGGCAATCTCCATGCACCTTTAACAGCATGTCTGTTTAATGGTCTGGCATCATCTCAAAGAATATGCATTCTCTATGTGGTTGCCATTCTGAAAATATAAAAAAGTTCAAATAATTCTGCATCTGTGATTTCCATGAGCAGATTACACTAATAATTTTATTAAATAAACAGCAGGATATGTTCACTTCTACTGCTACCTACACCACAAGGTTTGTGGCTACTATAATGGAGCGAAGTGGAGGGACGCAGAGTAGAGGGACGCAGATTGGAGGGTCATAGATTGTCAAAGTTGCTTGGAGTAGAGTAGGGTGGCGTAGAGTGAAGTACAATGGCTTAGAGTGGAGTAGAGTGTTGTGAACTGTCAGTGTTGAGTGTTGTGGAGAAGAGAGTCGTGGAGAAGAGTGAAGTAGAGGTTTGTGGAGAGGAGTATCGTAGAGTGAAGTGTAGTAGATTGGAGTGTGGTCGAGTGGAGAAGAGTAGAGTGGTGTAGAGTGGAGTGGAATGCCATAGACAGTGAAAAGGTGTAGAGTGGAAAGATGTAGAGTGGCAGGGCTTAGAGTGGAGAGGTGGAGATAGTAAGGAAGTGGAGTAAAGAATTGCAGAGTGGAGTGGGGAAGAGTGTCGGAGTGGGAGAGAGAGGAGTGGCGCAAAGTGGAATAAAGTGTCGTAGAGTGGAGCATTGTAGATTGCAATGTAGTGGAGTGGTGTGGTGTAGAGTGGGATAGAGTGTCCTAGAGCAGTGTTTTAGAATGGAGGAGAACAGAGTGGAGGGGCATAGAGTAGTTTAGATTAGAGTGACATGGCGTAGAACAGAAGGGCATAGATCAGAGGCACATAGAGTGGAGTAAAGTGTCAAAGAGTAGAGTGGAGTATTGTAGCGTATAGTTGACTAAAGTGTCAGAGGGGAGTAGAGTGGAGTAAAGTGGCATAGAGTGCAGTGGATTAGAGTGGCATAGAGAGCCGTGGAGTGGATTAGAGTCATGGAGTAGAGTCGTAAAGTAGAGTGGCGTGGAGTGAAGTACAGTGGCCTAAATTGGTGTGGTGTATTAGAGTGAAGCAGCGTAGAGTGAAGTAGAGTATCGTAGGGTGGAGTGGAACAGAGTGGAGTGGCAGAGTGTAGGGGATTAGCGTAGAATGTCGCAGAGTGGAGTAAAGTGCTGTAGAGTAGAGTACATTGGAATGCCGTGCAGTAGAGAGGAGTAGGAGTGTTGTAGGGTTGCAAAGAGGTCTGTAGAGAAGCACGGAGAGTTCTGTCACAGAGTGGCATAGAGTGAAAGGGTGTAAAGTGTCGTAGAATGGTGTGGCACAAAGGGGGAAGAGTGGCATGGAGTGGTGTATCAAGATGTAGAGTGTAGTGGAGAAGAGCAGAGTGGGATAGAATTGAGTGCTGTGCAGTACAGTGGTGTTGAGTGATGTTAAGTAGCATACAGTGTCGTACAGTAAAGTGGCATTGAGTGGAGTAGAGTAGCATTGAGTGGAGTGTCATAGTGGAGTAAAGTGGAGTGTCGTGGAGTAGCATGTCGTTGAGTGGAGTGGCATTGAGTGGAGTGGCGTTGAGTGGAGTGGCATAGCGTGGAGTAAAGTGTCGTGGAGTGTCGGAGTGGTGTGGCATGGAGTGGTGCAGAGTGGAGTTGTGTCGTAGAATGAAGTGGCGTTCAGTTTTGTAGAGTAGTGAGGCGTGGCATGTCAGAGTGGTGTAGCATGGAGTAAAGCAGAGTGGAGTATAGTAGAGTAGAGTGGCATAGAATGGAGTAGAATGGTGTAGAGTGGCATGTAGTGGTATAGAGTGAGTGGAGAGGCGTAGAGTGGCACTGCGATTATAGACAACACATTTTAAATCAAATTGACCATTATATTGGCACACAGAGTTTTACTGATAAAACTATACAGCGGACAAACAATAATGTGTAGAAATGCCGTCACCTAGTGTTTTGATCATATTAAAATATTTGTTTCCAGCACACTACAGAACTACAAAAAAGTCCTTCATTTGTCCTTTCCTAATTCTGATATATTCTGAAATACTTGCACAGTTCAATTACAGACATCCACATTTTGTTTTGTGCTAGAAAAAAACCTTTCCTTTACACACCCAGATTATATGATAAATCCTCTAACTTGAAGTCCGAGAAAGAATAGTAAAACCCGAGCTCCCTCGGATGACGGAGCCTGACATTTGACCATAGAGATGGTTTAAAAGGGATCTCATGGGAGCCTATGCCCATTGGCGATCGGCGGGATGTCGTTGCCTCTGTCACATCTATAGTCCGGAGGGTGTGCTCTCCTTCCCACTCTTCAGACAGGAATACAACCTCCCCCGAGACGGAACGGATGCGAGACGGAACGGATGCGCTACCTCCAGATCCGCCACTGGCCACTCCAACCACAGGTGAAGGAGATGGCGGACAGGCGCCTTCAGCCTTCAGCCATATGAGAGATGGCTTCTATCCCGCACCACAGATACTAAATTAATATCTGATCTTTACAAATTCCTTCAACCGCAATCAACTCACCTTTATAACCCGGGCAGGGAGCGCTGGGAGCGGGAGCTGGGCAGGACCCTGAGCCACATAGAATGGGACCAGATTTCATACAGGGCACGCCATTCACCATACCACACCGGAATTACAGAGCCACTAACTAAGATCACCACATACTGGTACTACACCCCGGAACGAATAGGCGAGATGGACCGTAGCAAGGATAAAAACTGCTGGAGGGGCTGTGGGCACACAGGCACACTACTGCATATCTTGTGGGACTGTCCCCTGGTACAGCCGTACTGGACGCAAGTGATAGACGACATTGACACACACTTTCACACTGAACTACCATGCTTTCCTACCTACATTATACTTGGTCTTCCTAATCCCCTGACATACCCTTTGCGCTCACGTAGGGGACGCCAGATAGCTATCGCACTAGGCTCCGCTGTACAAAATATCCTAATACACTGGCGCACTACCACGGTCCCCTCCACTACAGGTTGGCTCATTCGACTGTGGTGTGTACTAGGGATGGAGAAGATGTCGCTTACTCTTGCCGGGGATATAGACCAATATGAAGATCTTTGGCAACCGTTCCGCTCACTATTGGTTACTGAATTTAGAGAACTTACCTGCCCAAGGTACCTCCGCTTGTTGAGACTCACCGGTCCCGAAAGGGAGACCTCATGAGGTGGGGGACAGAGGGAGTATACGACAGGATTTGGCGAGAGGAAGCTGAGAAGGACAGTTCGAGCACTGGACAGGGGGGCGAGGGGAGGGAGGGGCAAGGGGGTTTGGGGGGTGGGGCTTTCGCCTAGTTGGCATTATGTTATACCTCATGTCTTTCCATCTTGCTGTAGGTTGGGAAGTGTCTGGACTACTATGCTCATTCTGTTGAGAATTCTCATAACCCTTCCCACGTTTATGATTGATGAGGGCTATGTAATACTTGCATTGAATACCTTGTTTTCCAGGTGCAGATTTCAAATAAAAAGATTTATACCTAAAAGGGATCTCATGTACTGTCTTTTTATTTACATGCTTCTCCTATAAAAATATAAGATCCATCGATTGGAAACATACCCACAGTACCTATTTCCTAACCCCATGATATCATGGTATAAAGTTCTACATCATGATAGAAAGGTGCCATTGTTCCCGTGTGAACATCGCAGGTAAACGATCTCACTGCCTTTTGGTCACTAAGAGTGAAACAAGAAAAGCCCTGAAGATGGGGCACGCCTTGCAATGTATATAAAAGGTTTCACATGTCTGGTAAACATATTTTAAGGACAAAAGCGTTTTGATAAATAATTGTATGATGTGTGTTGGAGAGACAAAGGCAGGTTTCAACAGAAGGTGGTAACACTAACCGGGGTAATAAAAAGTGATACCTCAAAAAGCATTGGAATAAAATATTGTGTGCGACCTGTTAAGGAAATTTTTTGTATCCCGTTCAAGTCATACCTGTAGAGGATTCCTCTCTGGGCGTGCTCCTTAATTCAAGATACTGGACACCGTCATCAGCAAACTCTTTAATTACATCTTTAGTCACCTTTAAATAGCAAGGGAAGAAAGACGGAATCATGAAAAAGAAACCCAACTAACTCTCTGCTCAGGACAGACTAGAATCGCCAGTACCGTCATTCCAGGTAGATATTTTTCTCACACCGTCATACATATCGCAGATATTAAGTAATGTATATCGCACAGACCTAAAATTGAAGGCTTACCGCCTGATTCATCAAGCAGAAATCCGGTCGCAAAGGGCCAGATTCTGAGAATCTGGCCCTGTGCGAGTGCGATTTTTGCATTTGGGATTCACCATCCCAAATGCAAAAATCGCTAATTGCGATCTCGCAATTTTGCGAGGAATTACATTTAAGGAATCTCTATTTGAGATTCCTTAAATTCAATTCATCATCAAAATATTATTTGCGAATTCGCAATATCTGGCCGCAATTTACCGCGAGGTCAGACCTCGTGGTAAATTGCGAAAACTCAGAAAAATGCATTTTTCTCAGTTGCATGTTACACACACACATGTCCTTTGGACATGTGTGTGTGCAACACCTGTGTCAAATATCATTTGAGGGGTGCTACAGGGTGTCCTTTGGACACCCCTGGCACCCTTCAAATCGCTATCTTATTTGCGATTAGCAAATTGCTAATCGCAAATAAGGAATACTCCCCATTCCTTCCTATGGGCCTTATGTAGTTAGTAAATCTCATCGCAAGTTCATGCATACACCTTAGGCGATTTATTTTTTAGCTTTACAACACATGCAATAAAAGCAAGAATTTCCCCCAAAATAACATCACAGAATATATTATCAAATTTCCGTTTGAAATTATACTACGACACGTGGTTTAAAATGCATTCATTTAAAACAGTCTATAAATCAATCACCTTTTACTGAGCCGAACACAATTATTTTGAAATTTCATGTCCTAAAATTGCACTCCCTCGCCAATTGAATCAACTGGATAAGAGAAACTAAAACATAACAAACCAGTAATATATCTTCTGCTGTTGTGGTGATCTGATGTATAAGTCGAAACATCTGGAAACATCTACAAGAAAAGACAACATATTCTAGGTCTATATGAAATTACTAAATCATTATGTAATTCTGCACATCATTTAATGAAATAAACGAGCGTTACTGCTGTAAAATATAATACTTTATTTAGAATGCTACATGAATGGAACAAGGCTATTTGTCACACTTTGAAAAATCCCATTTATTAGGTTTTCTTATACGGTGAACAGATATATGGTTATTTTTATTCATAAGAGAACTGCGATCGTCATACATGAATTCGAAAAGAACATGCACCAATAATTGGTTTTATTAATAGAACCAAATGTAACTTATCAGCATTATATGAAAACACTAATCAATATGAACGTGTGGTGCAAATGAAGCATGACAAGGTAACTACTTCCCATGCTTCCCTGATATGCACAATTAATTTTTTTTAACAAGCATTGGAAATGCAATAGGTCTCGCATTAGGAAAGTTTGAGCGATTGGTATTGTAAATGACACTTTTTTTATTTATGTGTTGGTTTTGAAAATAGCAAAATTAATAGCTTTGTCAGTTACAATGTCAATAGTTTTAACTTTCGCAAATGTGACACACACAGATAAAACGAAAGGTTTGAGATATTAATTGAACAAATTCTGACCAAGGACTTAGAACTGTGAGCCATATGGTAACCTCATTGGATGGCTTTGAATGCGGACTACAAACCTTTCAGTGGAGTTTTATTGTGTTGCTAATTTACAAACGGCAGGTGTTGTTGCTATCACCACACTCTCCGATAGTCTATATAGCAGTTTAACTTTGTGCACATCCACCAGAGCCCAGGTCAGTTACTGCTGTCCAAGGTAGCACAAAAATAAGTTTTTGAAAGAATTGGAGATGCACTGATTTATACCAACAATAATTTATGTGCAAGATTCCATTTTTTGCTCCTTATTCAATTTTCTTTATTTCAAATTATGGGTTCCACACATGGCTTGTATCAAAAATATCCTTTTATTTGCAAATTTTCATGGAAGGTAAAGCCACAGATTAGCCAAGGCCATTCCTAGCATTAGGAACACGGTATTAGCAATGGGATGAGCCCTCCTAAGCCCAAGGAAACAACATGTATGGGATTCAAGAAAACATGATATTGTTCTTAGCCTGTTCTTTTTTGCCCTTTCTGTCTTTTCATGGCCGATTTTCAGAAGGTGACCAGCTGAGTTCGTTGTGGATTGTGTGCTGCATATATGTCATATTCGCCTCCACTTTTGTTTCGATGGCTTTACCACTGCTTCTTGGCAGTAACAATAGCATGTCCAGCAGAGTGGAATTCCCACAGTTTACAACTGGCAATTTTTCAACTCATGGCAAAATTTACTATATGTGTAGCAGGCATTTTCAAATGTTCTATTGTTGCGTCCTCTAAAACATACCCTCAATTTTCTGGAAACAAAAATGATTACTAAAGGCTTGCTAAACATAAATGCAATGGAAAAATCTACTGGGCGGCAGTGGTGTGATGAACGCAGTAACTGGGCCGGGCTTATAGCTTTTACCAGTGCTTAACTGCTGCAGGTGAAGGATACAGGGGCTCAGTTTGAGAGTTCAAGCCAAAGTTTTACTCACAACAAGAGAAAGAAGAGTAGCAAACGGAGCAACCCGGAAGAAGAGTGCAATATGAAAACAGTGGCAAATGAAGAGAGAAGGGATGATTAGAAAAAACAGCAAAAGCGAGATAGAGAGACCAGAAGTAGTGGTGGAAAAAAGACATTGGGTAGAAAGAAGGCCAGGCTGCTTTGCAATCCACTGCACAGCATTAGATGTTATCGGAGGAGTCTGCTTCATACGGTACACCGAATTCCTGTCTGGATAGCCATTTATTGGTGCAATGCATTTTGGGAGCTGTGGTCCTCTAGTCCAGAATTTGTAATACAGCGCTACATAATAGTGGATTGCCAAAGCCTAAACCGGGCTGTGATATAGTGCCCCGGCCCGGGTGACATGGGATAGTCTGATAAGTTCAGCGGTCACACGCCAAGCCAGTGTACCATGGCCTGACAGGGCATCGATCCAGCCTATGCAAGGCTTTGTCTCGAAGATCCAGGCGACGGAACCATCGGACTGAGGGATGCTGCCCTCGCCGAGATGCTAGACGCCCTCAGGAAAGAGATTAACAAACTTTTAACGGCGAAGCGAGACTGGTACAAGTGAAGAAAAAATGGCGACAACGAAATCAAAACCAATTCGAGGGGTTCGAGGGGTGATGCGTTGTGACGCAATCTGACCCCCTCCACATACACTGAAAGCAGACAGCTGCCTGCCCAACACTGTCTAACACTCAGCTAGTAAGAGAAAAGGCACAAGACACAAGGTGAGCGCGAACCGGTGACTAATCAGACTGCAGAGCTCACTGAATGCAGACCACATATAATCCCCCGCAAGTCTACGCACCAAAGACAGGAGGAGCGGGTGAAAGTGCGGGCAGACCGGCTACAAGGGAAAGAAAACAAGAAGTGAGGGGGCGGGAGAGTAGGCAAGGCAGGCGCGAATTTTACCGGAAGATGTCAGAGCGATCTACATCGACGCGACATGGCAGGCAGGGGAGGGGGCGGAGCGGGGGTGTGGGAGGAGTGCGGGAACAGACGGCGAGGGGAGGAGAGTAGGAGGAGGAGAGTAGGGGAGGCACGGCCTAGCGGCCGTGCAATCAAGAAGTGAGGGGGCGGGAGAGTAGGCAAGGCAGGCGGCTGGGGGCATGTGCACGCGCTTTTAAGCTCAATGCGCATGCGCATTGAGCTTAAAAGTCACGGGCACTGCAAGGAATCGCCACGATTCCTTGCAAGTTGGATAAAGAGTGGATAAGCCCCCATAGTCTCGCTTGCTCGATGCGCATGCGCATCGACAGGCGAGACCTAAAAATGAAAAAAACTTGAGAGAAAATGGTAACACAGTGATAGAAAGAAACCAGAAAGATACAAAAGGGGCACACAGACAAAACAAGCATTGCCAAAGCCATTAGGCCTATGCAAGAGCTATTGACTTTGCCAACAAGTTTTAGAAATGTTGTACATCAGAGTGGCTTCTGTTCCGCATGGCTAAAAGTTAGCAGGGTCAAGGAGAGTGACAGGAGTGTCATGGAGTGGAGTGAAGTATTATGGAATGGCGTACTGTAGAGTTGAATGGCGTGGAGAGAAGTGAAGTGAAGTGTCAAGGAGTAGCATACCACTTTGTGGAGGGAGTAATGTGTCATAGAGTGGAAGGGTGTAGAGTTGAATGGTGTGGAGCACAGTGAAGGAGTTGAGCAAAGTGTCGTAGAGTGGAGTGGCACGGACTGTTGTTGAGTGGTGTAGAGTGGAGTGGAGTGGCGTAGAGGGTGTTGCGTGAGTAGAGTAGAGCGGCATACAGCGGAGTTGATTGTCGTGGAGTGGCAAAGTGTGTCATAGAATAGAATAGAGTGGAGTAAAGTGCTAAAGAGCGGCATAGAGGGAGTTGTGTAGAGCGTCACAAGTGGAGTAGTGTAGAATGGCACAGAGTGTAATGCAGTAGAGTGGAGGGGCAGAGTGGAGTAGTATGTCAGTGGAGCAGAGTTTAATGGAGTAGAGCATTCTGGAGTGGAGTGCAGAAGAATGGAGTAGAGTGGCCTAGAGTGAAGTGGCTTAAAGTACAGTGGTGCAGAGTAGATTGGCAAAGAGTGCATTGGTTTTGAGTAAAGTGGTGTAGAGTGCAATGGCTTACAGTGCAGTGATTTAGAGCAGCATAGAGTGCAGCCCTAAAGAGAGTAGAACGGTGCAGACTAGATTGCAGTGCTGTGGAGTGGCGCAGAGAGGAGTAGGGTGGCGCAAAGTGGCGTAGAGTGAATTGGCATACAGTGGAGTGGTGCAGGGTAGAGTAAAGAGGTGCAGAGTGGTGTAGAGTGCTGTGGTGCACAGTGCAGCAGAGTGGTGTAGAGTTGAGTGATGCACAGCAGAGTTTCAGTGGCAGAGAGTGCAGTCAGGTACAGTATCAGAGTGCAGGGTCACAGAGTGGAGCAGAGTGGTGCAGAGAGCAGTGACGTAGAGTACAGCGGTGCAGAATGGCGTAGAGTGCAATGACAGAGTGCAGTGCTGTAGAGCGACATAGCTTGCAGTGACCCAGAGTGCAGTGGCATAGACTAGAATGTTGTAGAGTATAGTGGCGTAAAGTACAGTGCTGTGGGGTGAATTGGTTTTGAGTAAAGTAGTGCAGAGTGCATTGGTGAAAATTGCAGTGCTTTAGAGTACAGGAGAACAGATTGATTTGGTGCAGAGTAGATGGACGTAGAGTGCATTGATTTTGAATAAAGTGGTGTAAGGTGCCTTGGCGTAGCGTGCAATAGCATAGAATGCAGTGTTGCAGAGTGGGGTTGTGTGAAGTGACACGGTGCACATGAAGTGGTGTAGAGGGTAGTGGTGAAGAGTGCAGTAGAGCATGGTAGTGTGGGATACAGTGCATCGGCGTAGAGTAGAAAGGTGTAGAGTGAAGTGGTGCAGAGAAGAGTGCAGTGGCAGTGTGGAGTGGAGTAGCATAATTTGGAGTGGAGTGGTGCACAGTAGAGTGGTGCTGAGTAGAGTGAAGTAGGGTAGCACACTGCCATTACACACAACTCGCCTTCAAGTGAAATGACCATTACATTTGCACTCACAAGCAGTTTGACTGATAAAAGAGCACAAACGATAATGTTTGGAAAAGTATTCACCCAATGTATTAATGGGATAGTCGGCACAGTTCACTTACATTTTGGGGTGTGCTGAAAAAAAATTAATCAAACAAAAGGAGATGATGAACGGAGTGCAGAAACTTGTCAGACACTCACCTGAGTCACAGATCTGGATTGAATCCATCAGACACTCACCCCCAGTCACAGATCTGGGTTGAAGCCATCATCGTTCTTTTGCCCACTACGCCACCCCAGTTTGGACCTAGCCATAGGTAATAGCCCTCATCAGTCAAGCTAACTTAAATCCAGTGGCAAAGTGAGTAAGGGGCCCACGTCTGGGCATACCCTGCCAACTTAGGGCGAACAAAGCAAACACACGGAGATGATAGACGGAGCACTGAAACTTTTCAGACACTCACTACCAGTCACAGATCTGGGTAGAATTCATCATCGTTCTTTTGATCACTTCTCCGCCCCAGTTCAGGCCCAGCCATATGCAAATCAGTCTCGAACCTGTGTCTCATGGGAAAATTCCTGGCCAAACTGCCCAGCCAGGTCATCCCTGGACCAGAAACAAGCATCCTGGGACCAGTTTCGATACTCTACTCCTGTTCATAATCTTGCACCGCTATTCTTAGAGCATATTATGAAGTTAAAAATGCAAATCAATTACACTTTGCAAAACACACTCTAACAGATGTTCTCCCTTACAGCTTTTAGCTGTCTGCTCATGTTTCTTAAAAAATTCTTACAAATAAAATATATATGCTATATTGTGTCTTCTCAATCAAAACATATCTGAAAACGTTCAATTAGATGAAAGTACCAGGTATGTTAATGGTGTTTTCATAGAACGGGGTCTGACATGTGCCCAAGCTAACCAGATAAAAGCCAGAATCTCAGGATGGGCATCACGTACGTAAGTTACATTTATTTTAATTGTATATAAATTTGCAGTGTGTGGATTTTCAGGAAATTTGGTATTGATTTGGCACCCACCTATATTCTAGAGGATTTAGGAAGGTTGCTTAATACAGTCAGTACATATATAATTGTAATGCAATATTTAACGTACTCACTCTTCTAAACTCCTTTTTTCTCCCTTGTCAATCACGGTCATCCCATTCTGGATTTGGAGATGTGGTTTCTGAGCCATTAGCTTCTTCATCGTAGCAGAACTGATTGAGCCATTTAAATGGGCGTGAAGCTCCTAAATCAAGAGCAAATATATTCAAGTATAAGATTTTCTAAGTAGTACAATTATTATATATGATATGCCTTGATCTGATACATTTAGTGAAGGATTAATTATTCTGAAGAATTAGATTGATATTAAATTTCATTATTCCATATCCTTTGTCATATAAAACCAAGTGTGTTAGATAGACCTAATGTGGGTGCCTTTTTTAAGAGTAGATAATCAATTAAAAAGTTCTTTATTCGATTTTAAGAAATTAAATCATAAATGAGTCAAGCATAAATCAAGAGAAATACCATCCATCAAGAGAGTAACGTCTATTAAAACTAATAAACAAGTTAAGAATAACATAGTAACACAGTTTAATCCAGAGGAGCTCGATCCCTATAAAGTGCAGCGTGTCAAAGAAGATACATTTGTACAGATTAAAAGCAACCCCGGAAATATACTCTGAGTGTTTCAGTTATAATCTGCATTCCGCACATCAATTATTACTTTTGCCTTTGTCGCCCTACGTAGGAAGGGTAAGCCCAGACGTGCGTTCCGTGCTGACTGCAAAACTGGATTCAAGCTAGCCTGGCTGATGCGAGGTGATACCCCAAAACTGGTCTCAGGATGCTGGTTTCCGGTCCAGGGTCGGACCTAGCTTGGCAGTTTGGGCTAGACCAGGGGTACTCATAGTACAGCCCGCGGGCCTTCCTTGGCGGCCCGCGGACCTTGCAGACAATCGTACCTGTGCTTAAAAAAATAATTTATTAGTGCTAGCAAACACCGCCGCAGCAGCGCTTGACTCAGAAGACTCAGAGACTGATAATCACTGCTCCCCCGGCCCCCACAGAGCAGAGGCTTTGTTGTATTTCACCTCTTAGCGCCCCTGCATCTCCACTCTGACAATCACCGCTCCCCCGGCCCCTACAGAGCAGAGTGGAGATGCAGGGGCGCTAAGAGGTGAAATACGACAAAGCCTCTGCTCTGTGGGGCCGGGCGAGCGGTGATTATCAGAGTGGAGATGCAGGGGCGCTACAACAAAGCCTCAATAACATGTAAATGGTCTTTTAAAGACCTGCAAAGTACTTCGGTGCGGCTGTCTGTGTGTGCGCGCCTGGGAAGCTGTCTCAGCCCGGGCTGAAGGCTGACACAGACAGGCACACACAGTGAGATGGCAGAGGGAGAGGGAAAGGGAGGGCAGGAGGGAGAGGGAGGGCAGGAGGGAGAGAGAGATGGAGAGGGAGGGCAGGAGGGAGAGGAAGGGCATGAGGGAGAGAGAGATGGAGAGAGGGCAGGAGGGAGAGGGGGGGCAGGAGGGAGAGGGAGGGCAGGAGGGAGAGAGAGATGGAGAGGGAGGGCAGGAGGGAGAGGGATGTATGTATGCTGGGTCTGGTGGCTCAGTGGATGAAGGCATCTGCTGCAGGGACCTGTGTGCAACCTCATGGTCACAAGTTTCGTTTTGCTTGAGCCCCGCCCCCTCCCCCTCTGACCCCGCCCCCACCAGTGCGGCCCTCGGCCACAAACCACACTGTAAATTTGGCCCCCGAGGGAAAGTTTGTGAGTACCCATGGGCTAGACTGTTCCCATGAGGAACAGGGTCGAGACTGATTTGAATATGGCTGGGTCCAAACTAGGGTGGCTCCGAGATGGAGAGGGAGGGCAGGAGGGAGAGAGATGTATGCATGCTGGGTCTGGTGGCTCAGTGGACGAAGGCATCTGCTGCAGGGACCTGTGTGCAACCTCATGGTCACAAGTTTTCGTTTTGCTTGAGCCCTGCCCCCTCCGCCTCTGACCCCGCCCCCACCAGTGCGGCCCTCGGCCACAAACCACACTGTTAATTTGGCCGCCGAGGGAAAGTTTGTGAGTACCCATGGGCTAGACTGTTCCCATGAGGAACAGGGTCGAGACTGATTTGAATATGGCTGGGTCCAAACTAGGGTGGCTCCAAATCTCCAAACCTTAGACTCGTCAGACAGATTGCTGATGGGGGCAAAACCGCTGCACTGATATGCTAGACTTAAGTGCAGCCTTTGACACCGTATGCCACGTCCTATTGTTGGAACAGTTGTGGAACTGCGGTGTCGGTGATACAGCTTTACGCTGGCTAGTTTCCATCCTCCAAAATCGCTCCTTGCAGGTGGTTCAACAACCGTTTTTTTATTGAGGTTTACTCAGAATTTTCAAGATTCCGAAACACAGGTTGCCTCATTGAGGCAGGGGGGTTCTTAGGGCTCTGCACTGAGCCCTACGTTGTTCAATCTTTACATGTGTGCCCTTGCAGATATCATTGAGCATCAGGGCTTCAACATTGTGTAGTACGCCAATGACACATTGCTTATTATCACACTGTTTTAGGATGAGGGAACGTCTGCAGCTTGGCTTAGACCTTGCCGGGCTGATATCACTGTTTCTATATTACTGGACACGTGTTGGTGACTTACTCGGGCCCAGATACATGCTGCCGACAGCAGTAAAAGGGCTGCTTGCTTGGGACTGGAGTCTGCTATTTTTGTAGGTGGAATGGGTAAGAGGTTTTTCACCTGCCTAGTATTGCAGGTACAAACATGAAGAGGAAGCAGCACAGGTTTTACAAGCAGAGTAAGCAATTCGCCAATGCATTCATTCTACAGTTTCCACACAATGTACTAGTATATGTGCTCTTGGCCCTAACCAAAGGGCTGCCCACACCAAACAGTTCACATTCTGGTGAGGAGACCTAAGGCACAAGACCAAATAGGACATGCCAGCGTTCGCTAAACTACCTTGGCTTCCTGTAAGGAAGAGAGGTTCCTTTAAAGCTATGTGTCTCTGCCACAGAATTGTGAACGGGAAAGCACCCAGTTATTTACATCCTCTGGTGAAATCGTATTGACCTAGCAAAAGCCTCAGAACTGTCAGGCCCTCGCTCACCATTATTCCTTGGGTGAAAAAAAGCCTGCATGGGAGGATGCTTCTTTGGCTCCTAAATTGTGGAACACTATGCCTTTAGATCCGAGACAGGAAGGGTCTGTACCAGCCTTTTGCAAGAAACTTAAGACCTGATTCTTTAGGCACATGTAGGGCCTGATGAGCGCGCAATGTTAAGGGTAAGTACAAGAGATTGTATTCTGGATGGAGTAACCAGCAGCTCTACAAATCACCTCATTAATGCTAACCAACATTCTGTGCCTGCCCTTAATCTGAGATGTAGCGACCTTTCCCATCGTGTGAGCTCCAACTGCAGACAGTACGCCATCACTCTGAAGCTAAAAACATTGTACATTGTCATTTTGATAACCTCAAATATTGCATTACAGAGATGTGGAATTCCTATAGCCTGCCCAGGACATATTGTTTGGGGTCAAGGGCAACAAGATTTCATGTGTATTTTGTCCTTGGGACAAGTAGGCCAAACACCCTACAGCACAAACCCTTTGCTTGCCAGTTTACAGTACCATATTATAGACCAGTAAAGGGCATTGTCTGCACTTAAGGTAATATTTGTGTCTATGTGGTAATGCAGTGCAAACTTGTATTTGTGGTCCATTAATGCCAAGCCTTGATTATTAGAGTGAACGTTCTAAGTAAATGTAAGCCTGGTCTGCACTACTGACAGTGGTTCCAGTATAAAAATGTGTACACACGTTTTCAAAGTTTAGCAATATATTTGCAGAAGATTGAAAACAAGGTCGATGATTCCTTGCTTTCAAAATAAAATGCTCACACAAAAACGCAAGTAGGAATAAAAACATTTCGCTTAACTACTGTAAACATTTAGGTACCATTTCTTTGCAGCATCATTCAGTAAAAAGTGTTGATGTATGCTGGTATTTCCCAAACTTATTCATAATGGAAAATCAGTGTCAATAAGATTATGGAAAACAAAAAAAATAAACAAGCACTGGCAAACCCAGTGGGTATTAAAATGGTGGTCTGCCTTTTGATTTTGTCAATGTATCACTTGTTTTGGCATCATTCCTGTAAAACTTTTTTGGTGTGGGAGCTGCCTGGCCCTCAACATTATAACAAACAATGGCAACAGCAAAAATTGTTTTTGCACTCAAAAAACACACATTGATTGCCACAGTAACTCCTAGCACTGAACAAAACTACGTTGTGTGCTGATATGCTCTTTGTGAAGGAGCAGAATACTGCCACTCACAGTGAAGCCAGCCGATAGACAGAGAGAGAGAAGTATAATAAACACAAAGGGTCATGGTTAACGCCAGACCTAAGTTAGGGTGCCCAATAATTAAATAAAGTCTCAAAAGTGCACCCATGGTATATGTCCCTGCATTAAGTGCAGATCTACGACTTTCGTGAATTCACAAGAATGTACAGAAGTAGGCCAATGAATGGTACTCCTAGAAAATATTTGAACTGCATTTTGGCATGAGCAAATGTGCATGTGTAGAAATGCTCATGTGAAAATCTGAGTGTTTGCAAGTTCACTTTCCCTCCAACCACTTTCTTCCCAACCCTAGAAGAAGTTTGACGTCTGCCATTGTCATGCGTACATTTTCAACCTTTCTCAGTATGGGAAAAAATTAGAGAAGAGCTGGTGAAAACCCTCAAAACATGCAAGTTAGTAGGTATCCACAGACTCAAAAAAGGCATTCCAACCATGGAACTATTGCTTACTACTATCTTCAACCCCAGTATGTAGATCTGCGAAAAGGCAACATAAGGGAATTGCTAGTATTCAAACTCTACTATGGTATGAGCGCTAACATAATCAGAGAGGCTGTATCAGAGCAATTATATAATGAGATTGCTACCATAATTTCTCGCCACATTACATGGCACAAAAGGGACACATGGATTTTGTTTCAGGACAAGTAGATTTATGAAGCAACCTGCCCCATGGACAAGCAGATATTTCATTAAATTCTACACCCCTGCATTAGCTGCTTCTTGTACATAGGACTGTATGTTATTATTAGGGAAGAGGTGTGGTGCAGCGGCCAGGGCATCTGACTCCGGAACACAAGGGCTCACGCTTAATCTTGCAGACGGCCCCCAGCGCCAGGACACCTCGCCAGAGGTAGCAGCACGCTTTACAAATGCTGATATTATTATTCGTGGCTGTGAAGCTTATTTCAGTTCAGTCATCAGATTCATTTGAGCTCAGAAATGCTCAATTTTCTAAGACCTTGAGTTGAGTGTGATGATGTGTTTTACAATGTCCTTTAGCACTTGTCAACTATATTTGAGCACCTCTTATATAAATCACATTACAAATGCTCTACTACTTGTTAGGCTAAGACTGCGGTTCCCAAAGCGTGCGCCGCGGCACCTCGGTGCGCCGTGATGAGCAGCCAGGGGCCCCACACCGCCACGCAGGATGTGGGTCAAGTAAATTGCAGCCCAACATGCGGGGGGGGGGTTAAAATGCCACCTTCTGAATGGTTTTCCCAGCACACTGCCGCCATACGCATCTGTACGCGTGCCTCGCCTCATGGGACCCTCTTCACCACAAATTGGTAAGTAAGCAAGTGTAGTGGCGCGCCCGCGATGTGCACTTTCATGTAAATGAGGGATTTTGTTGTGCTGGAGTTTTGCCTTACTTTTTAACAGATTTGTGCTCTCTTGTTCTCCGAACGCCTTTTTCTGTCCTCACCACGTGTTCTCTCATTTGTTCTTCTTTTGCTTTCCACCCTTATTCTAAAATGATCTGTTCCTTTTTTGTCCTTCTCTTCTCCAAGCACTCTATGGTCTCTCCCTTGTTCCTCTTCTGCTCGTAGAAGTAATTTGACCCGTAGCTATCTAATTTAGCAACCCCCCACCCCGTGATCTCAGCTGTTTACTTCTTCCCTCGCTCGCTGATCTTTGTCACTTCTGCTGCTCTGACCTGGAGAACTAAGCATTGCAGGACAGACCTGTCCCTCATACTTTTCCCCTATCGAGGCTTCTGCTTGCCAATCTCTGCAGGGTGCTGGGTGAAATTCTACAAACGGAAGCTTTGGAGGTGTTTTAAACTTTTGCTCCAGCGTGCATCCCCCAGGCAGGGGCCGTTTATCACCTCTCAGACTGAGGGTAGCAGTTATTTATTTATTTATTTTATGTGTTTTTATATAGCACAGACTTTACCCAAAGGTGTCAGAGGAACAGTAATGATACAGGAGGAGAAAATTGCAAGTGACCAAACTACAAAAGCAAACGTGAAGTAATATGAGGGAAAAGTGACAATTGTGAGCAAACAAAATACAAGAGGTAGCAAAAGGTACATTACAGGAGGAAAAAGTGACATGTGGGCAAGTTACAAAGGCGTACAAAGTACAAGTAGAGGTATAATCCTGCAATAAATGGAAGACACTCAAGCACAAGAACAAACGTTACGTAGGCAGTGGTGGCACTTATGCAAGTACATAAAGCAAACAAAATGTAAGAGGTAGCAAACAGTGTGTTACAAGAGAAAAGTGATGTGTGCATGTTACAAAAGAGTACCAAACACAGGTAAAAGGATAATACTGCAATAAATGGCAGATACTCAAACCACAAGAACACACTGGGAAGGCACTGCCATAGTCATGGTGAATAGAATTTTCTATAATGGAAGGTCTTACTTCAGATAATAGAGAGGGTGTGAGTTAAATTTGGAAGTGTCTTTTCAGGAAAAGAACTTTGAGGTCAGTTTTGAAGGCCAGAGAGGAGCTGGTGGTCCATAGCTCCCGAACACATGCAGACAAACCAGGTTTTCTCTGAGAAAAAGGCCCCAAGCAGGGTGAGTTTGACACTACCTGGTGAAACTAGTGACTGGTAAACGGAGTGTGGCAGATCCAGGGGCCACTATGTCCCAGGGCGCCTCCGTGCAGCAATACTTTGATGAACATGCTTTCTGTTCATGACTCCACTCTATCTGCGGCTCTAAGATGTTCTGCTGCGCTCCCATTGTTGCTTTATGACAGGTGCCACGCCTGAAGGCTCTTTATTAAGGATGTTATTTAGTTTAATAATCTGGAAAATCATTGAAAAAGATATTTTATTATACAGAAGTTTTTAAACTGTTGTGTGGTTAAAAAAGTCTTGTATCGTTTCTAACTTAACAAGTTTTTATTAAACAACTGTTATATTCTTATTTTGATACAAATATGAATATAATACCTTCATTGCGTCCCAATTACTTTAAGGAAGACAACAGGAAGTACTCCCGCGGTCGGGCTTACATCCCGCCCACCGGTAAAAAAAATGTTGGGGAGTCACGGCCAACTGCTGATTAGGTCAAGGGAGCCACGGGTCAAAAAAGTTTGGGAACCACTGGGCTAAGCCTACATATTGGAGAAACAAAAACCACATATTTAGTAAAGAATGGTGCTGGGTAATACTGAAATGCATCTTCAGCATAAAAATATCTAATATAGCAATAGTTGCCAGTTGGCAAATTGACTGTTTCTTGCAGTTGGATAAAGTAGGCTACATAAATTTACATTAGTTGGTAGTAGTTGTAGATAACAGTAGTAGTAGCAATATGAAATTATGAGAAAGTTCTCTCATGCCGTGAGGAGCAAAAATGTTGGTTCTATACATTACCCGGAATTTTATGACACATCACATTTGCTTGTTTAGAATCAGATTACATCTCTTCCTCCCTCAATCTGTTGTTCTGTTAAGCTATATAAAGTCAGTCGTGTAAGGTGCTTCTAACGTGTGGTAGAGAATTTGTTAGAACAGCATATTATGTACCACGTAAACATAAAAGTGCCCATCCCTGACAAAAAGACAAAAGCTCTGAATATGTAAGAATATTTTTACAGTAGAGGTCAGTCGCATTACAAATCGTAGGTAAAGTAAAGGCCAACATAATCACCCCAGACCACAATGATTTCTTAGTCTACAGCTGCCATTTCATTTGCCAACATTGACTACAAATCTCAGCAGTAAACTACTAATTTTCTTTTCATAATCTAACTATTGATACGCTTATTGATACATTAGTAAATATCCGTATTTCCTGATGTTAAAATTTTTAATAAGGATAATTAACGAGCGTACTTCAAAAATCACAACTGTCTTTCTGAAAAACATATACGTGTCAGATCAAAAACATTTCAGTGAGTGATAGTGTGCTCTGAGTTCATTCACACACCAGTCCATAGGTTTCATGACAGCAACACCTTCATTCCACTTTTTAACAAGCATTTACAATGCAATGGTCTCGTCTTTGTTAAAGTTAGAGCTATCAGCATTGCTCATGACATTATTTTGGTTTTTAAAACATAAATAAATGGCATTGTCATTTACAATTCCAATAGCTTAATCTCTCGCAAAAGCAAGACCTATTGCATTTGCACCCACACACACACATAGAGCCACACACACACACACAGAGCCCCACACACACAGAGCCCCACACACACACACAGAGCCACACACACACACACACACACAGAGCCACACACACAGAGCCACACACACACACACACACACACAGACAGAGCCACACACACACACACACACACACACACAGACAGAGCCACACACACACACACACACAGACAAAGCCACACACACACACACACAAAGCCACACACACACACACAAAGCCACACACACACACACACACACACACACACACACTAGCCAGCACGCTGCATACCAAACACAACTCTATAGGAACAGTTGTGAAGTCCTTCACTAAATTAAGCAACACAGAAAGACAACGTGACACACTCTTTCTCTCTATAACTTAAAGCCAGAGAACAATTCTTGACAGAACATTCTGAATCTTATTCAATATAAATTCAACACGTCATTAAGGAACGCCCACCTCAGCAACCGGTGTGGAGGCAAGTGACTCACAAACACAAACAACTCATTAGGCTCAACACCACACACATCTCTCTTTAGACACAGAACCACACACACACGTGTAACACACCTCATCCACCGCACGCAGACACCGGCAGTGCACCCAGAGTACCGCCACCTGCCAGGGACGGTGTGGGGTGTGTCTACACAACCAGCAAAGACCAGGGCCACACCTTCCCAAACACCAACATCACACACTGCAGTTCCGTGAACAAGCCATCAGTGTGAAACCGAGAGCCACACCAGAAGCACCACGCCAAACACCAGCCAGGCCTAGTGAAAGGGAACAGTAACCAGACGGATGCACAGCTTGAAACCTTCCAGGGTAAAGCACCTGGAGCCCCTACTCTCAGACTGCGCGCTATAGGAAGGCCAAAAACGTAACACAACATAGCAACACGTACTATGTAACATAAGCAAATAAGAGAGAAAACATGACAGGGGTGTAGCATACAACACAACCGAGGATAGCACTTAAGAGAGTGATATTCAGAACACGTCATAAGTCACAGCTCCTGGTATTCAGCACACGTCATGAGACACAGCTCACCGACGGGGGGGCGTTGTGGGGGGCTTGCACTCACCCCCAGCACCATCTCCGTCAGCTAAAAGCGCTTGTGCGAGAGCCTGTCGGGCCCCACGGCCTGGTGGTAGTAGACACCCAACACCTCATAGCTCTTCAAGGCCGGCTTCAATCCCCGATCCGTCAGCTCCAGCACCCGGTCCTTGCCGTAGTAGGTCGTGAAGTCCAGACCCTCCTCTGCCCGGCAGAGCGTGGGCAGGAGGAGCAGTGCTATCAGGAGGCGCCCTGGGCACAGCATGGCACCCACTGTAGGGACCCACACTCAGGGAGCAGCACTCAAGGGGCAGAAACTCAGAGTGGGCACTCAGGGGACAGGCACTCAGGGAGTGGACAGACAGACACTTAGGAAGTGGACAGACAGACACTCAGGGAGTGGACACGGAGGGGACAGGCACTCAGGGAGTGGACACGCAGGGGACAGACACTCAGAGTAGACACTCAAGGGATAGACACTCAGGGAGTGGACAGACACTCAATGAGTGGACTGACTGACACTCTGGGAGTGGAAACACAGGGGCAGACATTCAGAGAGTAGACACTCATGAAGTGGGCGCTCAGGGGACAGGCACTCTGCTAACACTCAGTAGGCAGATACTCAAAGGAGTCGAAGGTGACAGCCTCGTCGGGCGTCAAAGGACTGACAGTGAAGGGCGGGCAGAGAGCGCCCTCTCTTATAGCATCACTGACAGGCACGTGAGTGACTGACACTCGGGAGCTCAGACACTGACAATCAAGGGACTGACCCTCAGGGTACCGGCACTCGGGGCAGATAATCAAGTGACCAACTCTCAGGGGTCTGACGGCCAGAGACTGACACTCAGGGAACAGGCACTCAGGGATTGGACACTTAGGGGGAAGACACTCTGGCAGACACTCAGGGTGCGGGCACTCAGGGGGAAGACACTCAGGGGGCAGACACTCAGGGGGCAGACATTCAGGGGGCTACTCATTCTCAGCATACAGTGACTCAAGGGGAAGTGAAGGGTGCAGGAGACACACTCGGGTAGCTTCAGGAGACAGACACTCACTGGAGTGTACCGCAGCCGCAGGTGAACAATGCCAGCACAAGAATAGGCCGAGCCCGGCCCCCATACCGTACATAGCTCCCGGCCACACACATGGCCCGCCCCGGCCAAAGGACTCGCCATTTTTAGGTAGCAGCAGTTGTTTACAGGCTAAAAATACCAGAAGGGGGGAAGAATGGGCAGATGTGCGTGGGCGCTGACGGGGGGATACGAGAGGAGAGGGTAGGGGGATGTAGGACCTCAATGCTCCAGACGGTCTTACCTGGGCGGGGCTCTCCTTCCTCACATGGGAGCCCCTGCGGGAGGCGGGCTGCAGATTCTCCTTGTCACTCGCCACTGGGCACCACAGGGCACTCCCTTGCTCTCGGGGTCCCCGGGTGCAAACGCCGCCCTTGTGCTCGTGGGGCGAGCCTCCTCCCGGTCACAGGAGCGCAGGGTGGGCTCCCGTCCGCTTCCTGTTTTCTCTGGCTCCTCCAATGGCAGCGCGGCGCTGGGTCCAATCCCAGGGCGGCACTGATGATGACGTCGCAGGGGTGTCCTGGGCCGGCGGTGATCTCTTCGGGGCCAAAAACGAGGGGTATGCTCCCTCATGAGTGGCGATAATAAACAGCGGGTGGGCACCCGCTGTAACTACAGCCGCAGTCGCGGGGTAAGCACCCGGGCAAATTAAATATTTAAATAAAACACTGGTAAAAGTCACGGGGTAGGCACCCGCGTAAATTAAATATTTAAATGAAACACAGGTAAACGTCGCGGGGCAGGCACCCGCGCAAATTAAATAATTAAAGGAGCCGATTGGCGCCCGTATCCATATTGCCTGTTGTCTGCTCACGCTGCCTGCACGCGCCAGTCGGCCCTCTGATTGGTTAATAAGGAACACCAATGGTAGTGTTTATTTGGTAGTTGTCAACCAATCAGAGAGCAGACTTGGGTGTGCAGGCAGCGTGATGGGGCGTGTTTCGGAATGAGGACGTCAGAGAGAGAAAGGACCTTAAAAACACACCCCCGAATCCCAAAAAGACGGGGCTTAAATGGAGAGACGCCCCTCATCTCCAATGGCTAGCCTCCGTTTAGGAAGATAGCCAATGGAGAAGAGGGGCGGGTTGAAGCCTCATACTCTAAAACATAAAATCTCGCCAGCGAGACTGCGCAAGCGCAGCCTACGCAGGCCGAGACCTAAAAAGGAGGCTGCATTTCTTTTCCTAAAGGCCTCCTTAATTTTGCTGGTGGCCCTCTTTTGAGTGCTAACCACATATTTGCTGTAAAATAAACAGTTCCTAGGCACAATGTTTAGGAAAATGAGCAAAAATGTTGCATTGCCAAACCTTCATGTAACAGATGCTTTTTGCCCAAGAAAACATCTGGTATGTTTTAATGGTGGTAACAACTACTACATACAGCTTTTAAATAGAATCTAAATAGATCTATAATAGGGTGAGTATGTCAAGGTGCATTAGGAAACAATTAACACGAGAAATGGCACAAGATAGATTTGGAACTTATGTTTATAGAAACAAAATGATTTTTGGAGTATGCTCCTCAAAAGGCAAGGTTAAATAAGAGCTAAGACCAGTAATTTGCTCAGCTATCAAATGAAAATACTGCAATTAACTGTAAACCTATTAGGCCACTGGTTTGATTTCATCAAACTTGCAAACAGGAGCATTCATAATTCACGTCTTTTACATGTATTAATTTCAGAAGAGTTCGATTTATTCTGGGAAATTTCAGAATCATCTTTATTCGTCATTACATATTTCAAAGAATGCCTAAACCGAGAGATCAGAATTCCCAAAGAATGTTTACTTAACCTTGTTCCTCCATCTTTATGAACGTCTTCTGAAGTCGCACGCAAAGGATATTTACTCAGATTTTATTTCTTTTGCTGGACTTTTTATAGGTCTCTTCTTAAACATAACTTTTAAAACAACCTTCTTGTTTTTTGTCTGTGTAAGGCATTTAGCCCACTGCAGTGCTTATACCTTGTCTATGTATGTGTAAGTTAGTTAAGAAAATAGGTGTGGGGATTGCATAGCAATACGTGATACTCACAAACTTAAGATTGTGTAGGTGTTCATCTGGTTTGCTTTGGATTTCCTTCATACTCTTGGTCTAATGTAAGTGCAAAACTATGTATGTGTATGTCACATGCATACTGGTTTTACACTGTGTGAATTGGGTAGAACAATGTATGGCTCATAATTCGGTAGTCAATTCAAAGGAAACAAAGATTCAAGCAAGGAAAAGGAACAAATCTTCCATTTGTAAAATTCTACTCCTAGCAGACAGGGAAGAGGTCTTTTCTGTCAGTCGGG
This sequence comes from Lissotriton vulgaris, assembly GCF_964263255.1. Classification (NCBI taxonomy): domain Eukaryota; kingdom Metazoa; phylum Chordata; class Amphibia; order Caudata; family Salamandridae; genus Lissotriton; species Lissotriton vulgaris. Next base: position 2,121,427,701 of record NC_141687.1, on the reverse strand, counting down.
CTTTTTGTCCCATCTTTTGGTGCATAAATGAGCCTCTGAAGAGAATATCTATTTTCCTAGCATCTGTTGCACCAGAACTAATGTTCAGAAAATATCTATAGTCCTGCCTTACCAATTTTCTAAAGAATGGCTGTGCGAAAGTAGGTTACTGGTTGAATGGAGTGTGAGCACTGGTCAAGGAACAGCCACAATCCGTGTCTGGCTAAGACACAAGAAATCCCCAAATTAACCTGTGCTCAACTCTGTGGTAGCAGTCAAGCTTTACTTAGAAGCAATGTGTAAAGTTTGTGAGCAACACATTAATAAAGTGTCCGTGAAAACACCGCACAAAAAGGATTCCACACCAGGTTAGAAAAACAGAGCTGCATTTTATAAATAAAACACGACCAAAATGACAGAAATTCAATCAGTAATACCGGATATATGAATTTTGTAAGAATTTAGAGACAATTGCGCCAAAAAGCACAAAGCGCGCACTCTGGATATCTGGTCGTGCTGGACCAGATCGAAGTTACAACTTCGGGCCCACCGAGATGGAGTGTTGGTCTGATTCAGTCCCCAGAGGGGTCTCGTTGCAGTTTACCTTCTCAAGTTTGTGCCAAGAGTCCCATTTGCTTTGAAGAGGGCCATGAGGAGCCGGGAGTGTGTCGCAGGAAGCTACTGGTGAAGCGCAAAGAGCCAGCCAGTGTCGTGGGCTGACGCTGCTGAAGGTTTGTGTTAGCTGTATGCATACACGGTCGATGCTGCAATGTGAAGAGTCCGGCTGATGGAGCTTCGCGCTTATTTGCGCTATGAGCGATGTGGTCTCGATGCGATTGGGCTTGGTCGAGAAGAGCCCAAAAGCTTTTTTTCAGTGCTCTTGAGCCACACCAAGGGCCCAGGACCTCAGAGGCACCACTTAGTTATCAAGAACTCACTGCAGCTGGGTTCAGAGGTTGTTGCAGGATGTTGGGGATCTTTTTATGGACCTGAGGCTCAGTTCGGGAGTCCAGCAGACTAGCCCTTAGAGTCACTCTGGGGTCCTGGGTTGAAGATGAAGTTGCAGGTCCAGTTCCTCTTCCCCAAGCATGAGGGCAGCAGGGCAGCAGTTCCTTCGGGGCAGCAGCACAGCTGAGTGGCAGTCTTTTTAGCAGCACAACAGTCCGTCTTCCTGACAGATTATCCATAGATCCAAAAGTGTACTGAAGAGTTGATGTTTGAGGTCCAGTATTAATACCAGACTGTTCCTCTGAAGAGGGAAGAAGCTTCTAGAGGCATGCCTTTGAAATGCACCGATGTTCTGCCTTCCTTGTCCCAGCTCCAAACTAACTACAGTGGGGTATGCAGCTCTTTGTGTGGTAAAATGACCCAGCCTATTCAAGTGTAAGTGAAGCTGGGCCCAGCTCCTCCCTCTAATCCTGCCAGTGATGGCCCATCCAGTCACACTGAAGCTCCCCATTGTGTGTGGCTGTCTAAGAGGAATACACAAAGCTGAACTGTCACCTAGTCGTGTGCTTTAGAGGTAAGCTACGAGAACCAAATGACTAACTAAATGTGGCATTTTTAGAATTGTAATTTAAACTCTGACTTTGCCATGAGTTAGGATTTTAAATTGTGATTCCAGAGACACCAAAAATTAACTGGTTATCTCTTCCCAGTTGGAAATTACACTTTAAAACGTAATACAGCAACTCCAATGTTATCAATAGGAGAGGTAGGTCCAACAGTAGTGAAAAATGAATTTTGGATTTTTTCACTGCCAGGACATGTAAAACTTAAAAGTACATGTCCTACCTTTTAAAAACATTGCACTCTGCCCTTTGGGTTATCCAGGGCCAAGCTAGTGGTGGTGTATATGCATTTCATACTGCATTTCATAATGCAATGGCAGGCCTGAGATGTTCAAAGTGCTACTTAAGTGGGTGGCACAATCAGTGCTGCAGTCCCACTAGCGGCTTTTAATTTACAGGCCCTGGGCACAGGTAGTACCTCTTTTCTAGGGACTTACAAGTAAATTAATTATGCCAATTAGCTGAAAACGTACATTGAACTTACTGCAAATTGTGATAGTTGAGCTGACTATGCAACCCATGCCAAGCTTATTTGGAAGTCATACATAATGAATTGTCTCCGCAACAACTATGGATGAAACAGTTTTTACTTTTAAAGGGTAGGGTATGCTCCACAATTTCACACCTTGCACTGTGAACTGTCATCCTTTTTAAGTGGATCGTCTAGCTTTTAGAGCACAAAGGTGGCGCAGTAGGGCACAGAAGTCTGGGTGGATGAGTAATGACCTTATTGGAGGTTGGTAGATTTCGATTTTATTTTAGAGGTTGGAGTAGTGTGTTCTCATCCTATTGGAGTATTTTTGAGTTTTGCAACTATGGGGTGCAGCGATTTCAGTGTTTCTATATTACTGGTGACCTACTCGAGCCCAGGCATATGCTGCCGACAGCAGTAACACAGCTGTTCGCTTAGCACTTTAATCTGCTATTTTTGTAAGTGCAGTGGAAAGAGGTTTCACACCTGCCTAGTATTGCCGGTACAAAGGAGGAGAGGAGGTAGCACAGGGTTTACAAGCAGAGTAAGTAATTTGCCAAGCCATTCTTCCTACAGTTTCACACAATGTACTGGTATAAATGTGCTCTTGGCCCCGTCCTGCCCCAGGTGCGATGAACTGGACGTGGGACTTCTCCACCTCTTATGGAGCTGTCCAGGACAGGGCACTTACTGGAGTGTAATAAGTGAGCTGCTTGGGACATGCACTGGTGCACCATTCCCTTCGACTGGCCTGAATACATCTTGCATCACTTCGGGAGACCGCCCAAAGATAAGGCATCTTCCTACATCTTAGATCTGGGGCTGGTGGTGGCGAAGCGCCTCCTTACGAGGCGATGGAAGGTGCACGAACCGCCTGGTGCGCAGGCGTGGATCTCTTCTCTTCAGAGGTGGGCCCGGGCGGAATGGATCGCCATACGGAGGGAGGAAACGTTAGGGCTCTGAAAAGAACCCATGGCGGAACGATGGGAACGCATGCTCAATGCCTTACAATTGCCGGGGGGGGGCTGGTGATGCAGATACTACAGCGACCTAGGTGGGTGCTCTTGGGGGTTGGAGCGTATCGCGGGCTGTTTTTCTGTCTGGATAATCTGTCATGTAGCCTACTGGCCTCTGGGCATGCAGGTTTCAGGTGCAGGCCCAATTACAGCTGGGGGTGCGCATGTGCGCGTAGGGGAGAGGGGGGGTGGGAGGAGGATCAGCATAAACATGTGTCTGTGATTTTGCCGCTGTTGTTTAAGTTTCTATACGACTGTTGGATAAATGTCATTTCTGTGTGCACGTCCATGTCGGAGGGGTCCACCCAAAAACCCTGTTATTGTACAAGGCGCAACAAGAAGATAGTCATGGACTAACCTGGAGGCTGCCCGATTAGGCACTCCACGATCCAGCCATCTCTGAGCACCTACCCTTTGCTTAGGAGATACTGCCAGCGTGACTTCGAGCCTCTAATTTGTATTGATTTAAGGTATCTGAATGTTGAACCGGCGCGCCCGGATTGCTGTGCTGCATTGATTGATATTTGTACCGTACTCTGAAAACTATAAAATGCTAATAAACAGATTTGACAAAAAAACAAAAAAAATGTGCTGTGCTCTTGGCCCTAAGAAAAGGTCCGCCCACATCAAACAGATCACATTCTGGTGAGATGCCACAAAAAGTAGACCTTAGGCATAATACCAAAGAGGAAAAAAACTGACTGTTTCGCCAGTTCAGTTAGTGCACACAAAGAGACGTTTCCAGATGCCCAGATAGTAGAAAAGGCCACTGAGCAAGCTCTAAGGTATACTGTAGTTCAGGAATTCAGACAATCTGGTGGAACCTTGTGGGAGATCAAATGGACTATGATTGGCTGACATTTGGTGTGGGTTAAGATGCACCTGTGCGCCTGTGAGAGGTACTGAGACCTGTAAGAATTGTGGCAGCCTGCTCAGCCACCCCAGATGAAAATCATTTTTTTGTTTATCTCTACTGATGAAGGATAAAATCCAGAAAACATGTGTCTAGAGATGTACAGCACTACCCTTGCACCGAATTTGGTGGAACACTCCAGCAAAATACCAAGTAAGCATGCACTACAAACTACATTTACCATAATGCTAAGGGGTGAACTGTGCTGGGAGGTCATCAGTGTGCTTCCACCCCTTCCTGTTTGAAAAGGCTCCCTTGAGCCATTGAGCTGACGAGCTTGTGGAGATGCACCTATGCGCCTGTGAAAGGTACTGAGACCTGTAAGAATTGTGGAAGCCTGCTCAGCCACCCCAGATGAAAATAGTTTTCTTGTTTATCTCTACTGATGAAGGATAAAATCCAGAAACACATGTGTCTAGAGATGTACAGCACTAATCTGCACCAAATTTGGTGGAACACTTCAGCAAAATACCAAGTAAGTATGCACTACAAACTGCATTTATCATAATGCTAAGGGGCGAACTGTGCTGGGAGGTCAGCAGTGTGCTCCCACCCCTTCCTGTATGATTGGCTGGCATTTGGTGTGGGTTAAGAGCATGTCAATTTTATTGGGTAATGGGGCCCTATATTTTTTTTATCTCATTCGAGATTGAACTGGTGTGCTATGATTTTATCTCAAGAGTGGAAAGGTTTTTTATTCTCTGTAAACCTATGCAGGAGTGTTTCAATAACATTTAGAACATTACTTTCAGGTTACGGTAAGACTAGCTAGCAACTGTGAAAGTTGAATACTCCCAAAGCCAAAGAACAACCTGCCTACAGTACGTTGTAGTTTTTATACTGCTATAAGACTTTATCCCTAGTGCATGTTTAGAGAATTGTCAAAATGAGGGTAGGAATTGATAACATGGCAACACAAACCTGTCTTCTCTCCGGCTTAGAAGAAAAGGTAGGGTATATCTTATGATGCAGGTGGTATAGTTAGAAAATAGAGCAAAGTTCAAGAATTAGAGGAAACAAGGAATGCTTGGTATCTACTACTCTCTTTATCCTCTTTCTATTAGTAATGGCCTGAATGTTCCTTTTAAAAAGACTACTCTCTTTTTGGCAGGGAGCCAGTGAAGATCGCGGAGGTGCTGGGTGATGTGGTCATGTCGTGGGATGCCAAGGATAAGTCTAACTGCGGTGTTCTGGATGGTCTGGAGCTTGCAGAGGAGTGTTTTGTTGAGTCCGGTGTAGAGGGCGTTTACGTAGTCCAGTCTGCTGGTGATGAGTAAGTGGGTGACAATCTTCCTGGAGTCGGTGGGGATCCTTTTGAAGGTCTTGCTGAGTATGCAGAGGATGTTGAAGCTTGTAAAGGACACATCGTTGATCTAGCGGTACATGGCGACTGAGGAGTCGAGTATGATGCCGAGGTTGCGGGTGTGGTCCGTGGGAGTGGGAGGCCACCAGGTGTTGTCCCATGCGGAGGAGGTGGGACCGAGGATGGGGACTTCCGTTTTTGCCCAATTGAGCTTCAGGCAGCTTCTGCTCATCCAGGATGCAACATCCTTCATTCCTTCCTGGAAACTGTGCCTGGTGATGTCGAGTTCCTTGGTGAGGGAGAGGATGAGCTGGTTTTTGTCGGCATAAGACACTATGTTGATTCTGTGTTTTCTGATGATGGTTGCGAGGGGGGCCATGTAGATGTTGAAGTGCATGGGGCTGGGGGGGGGGAATCCTTGGCGTACTAGGCATCTGATCTCAGTAGTTTCGGAGAGGAAGGGAGGGAGTCTTATTCTTTGTGTTCTGCCAGAGAGAAAAGAGCAAATCCAGTCTAAGTCAGTTCCCTGGATACCAGCATCTTGGAGTCTGGCTGCTAGTGTGGGGTAGGAGACGGTGTCAAAGGCTGCTAATAGGTATAGTAGTATGAGGTGTGGCCTTGATCGCGGAGGGTGCGGATGTCATCATTGGCGGCTATAAGGGCAGTCTCAGTGCTCTGGCTGCTGCGGAATCCCGATAGAGATGGACATTGGAGTTACCTAATTACATTTAATAAGTGTAATTTCCCTATTAATCACAGGTCTTTGGTGCCGCAGGACCATTCTACTTACAGGCTGGAGAGAACCCAGTTTACCATTCTGTCCTGCCTATACTTACTGTACAGTAGGAAGGGTATTATGATGCTTCTCCAGGCGAAGCAGGAGGCAACAGAGGCTTGGTGTGTGTCTCAAGACATATAGAATGGATAGGGAAGTTTATGTGGTGACTTCAGTCTGGGAAGCGACATGGATGTGCAAACTGGGGAAGTTGAGGTGGTTTGGGTTTTAAGACTTGCTGAGAATCTACCGACTGGGGGATCTCCTGGAGGGCAGTGGCCTGATGGCCTTCTCCTACTTCAAGCAACACTATCACATGAATTACAACCAATACTTAAAATTATGCACAGTTGCGTCATGCTTGGTAGGTGGAGAGCCTGAGGGTGTTTGACATGTCTGAGTATGCCCCACTGGAGGGCAGACTGTTCCTAGAGGACGTACATTCTAGGACTATCTCCCTCACCTACAAAACACTCAAGAACAATATGCCGGACACACTGGTTTCTCTCAGAGTGCAATAAGGGGAGGACCTGGGTGGAAATGGAGGATGTCGACTGGGAGGCGGCCCTGATGCACCCAAGGGAGATCCCCATAAAGTACCTGTTGCACCCGATCCAACTTAAAGTACTACATTGAGTTTGCCTGTACCACATGGGGAGGGCAGCATCTCTAGATTGTCTGTGGTGTGGGGCAACGCAGAGTACGTTTGTCCATACGATCTTATGTGGCCAAGCCATTCAGGTATACTGGGCACAGGTGGTAGGGGAGCTCAACAAGGTGTTGGGGGAACATATCCCATTTGAGCCTAAATATATCCTCTTGGTGCTTGGGGATCCCAGGAGATGTAGAAGTCCCTAGGGTGAAGCTCCTCTTTTGCAACTTGGAGCTTGTAGTGGCCAAGCTTGATATAGGGCGTCACTGGGGTGCTCCTGAGGGTGAATGGAGGTCCCGGTTAGACCTATACATGGCGGCCGAAAAGGTTACATATATAAGCAGAGCTTGCTCACGCACGTTTTTCAATGTTTGGGGATGTTGACAAACTATGGCCTACAGTTCTCTGTCGCAGAGGCTGATGCTCCTACCTGATTTCAGTGTGCACGTACTGTTGTCTTATGAGTCATTGCTTTCTCTCCTAGTGAAACATAATATTGTAGCTGTATGTCAACCCTGTGTGAAAGGCTGCAGTATATAATTGCATTGTTATAGGGCTTGTGATTGCGCCCTTATCATTGTTTGTACTATGGAAACAATAAATAAATAAATATAGATACTTCTAAAAAACAGTATGAATTTGTTTCATTTTCAAATGGGAACAGGAGGTCAGGAGAGCATGTGGCCTAACGGCTAAAGTGGTCAACTTCGAAGCTAAGGAACTGGGTTTGAGAATCAGCAGGGACGCTCAACATCCTGTGATCCCGGGCAAATCACTTAGGTCCTCATTACGATGATGGTCGGTAAACCTCAGACCGCTTGTCAGAGGCTTACCGAACGGCATGGTAGGTTTACAGTCCGACAGCCGAATTTCAATGTCGGCATTCGGAGTGTAAACCGGCCAGTCAATTCAACTCTGTTCTGTCTGGAGCCCATCAGCCAGTCAGAAACCGCCCATAATCCTTTCATAGCGGCGTATCTGTCTTCTGGATTATGTCGTCGGTTTTCGGAAAGGTCGACATGGAAGGCTGTTGGAAAACAACTTTGGGTGCACCTAGCTGGGCTCCTATCCCTCCGCGGCCTACGTTCGTGGCAGTGGGGGGCTCCTATGTTTTGTTATGTTACCGCAATTTTATAACGCACACAACTATCCGGAAGTGTACCGGCGCGATAGACCAATGCGAGGGTGAGCGGGAGGGAAAGTAGAAGCTAAGCCATCTAATTAAAAAGTAAGGTTTTCAATTGCTTCTTAAATATCTTCAAATCGTAATTATTTCTGATCTCAAATGGCAAACTGTTCCAGGTCCTGGCCACCCTTACAGAAAGGGAGCTCCCTCCCGTTCTGGCAAGGCGGTAGCAAGGGATGGCAACAAGGCATTGACCTGTTGACCGGGTAAGCCTGGGTAGCGTATAGAAGTTAAAACGCCTCCTAAGATAGCAAGGCCCATACTTGTGGAGGGCACTACGGGTGAAAATTAGTGCATCAAACAAAATACGCTGGTCAACAGGAAGCCAATGTAAGTCGCGCAAAGACTGCTTAATACCATGGCTGCGTGGAATGCCTAGCAGCATTCGAGCAGCCGCATTCTGAATGGTCTGAAGCTTTTTTATCTGGTAGCAAGGAAGGCCAATGTAAAGGGAATTGGCGTAATCAAGGCGCAACAAGATAAGAGCGCGGGTCACCATTTCTTTTGCCACTTTTGGCAGGAGCTGCAAGAATTTCCTAAGAAGATTCAACGTGCCAAAGCACACTCCAGCCAGCTTATTGATCTGAGTACAAAATCCACGATCTACGCTGAACCAAACTCCCAGGTTTTTTGATGGCCTATCCTGGGTTTTTGGTTTAGGAAAGCCCGCTGGCCCCAGGTCATCCCGAAAATTTGGCGGGAAGGTCCCATAAAGAAGGACCTCTGATTTTTCCTCATTAAATTTAAGATGAGCCTGAGACAGCCAACTAAAGACTTCCATCAGGCAGTTTCTAGCTGATTCCACAGAAGTCTCATCTTCCTTCCATGTGAAAAGCAGCTAGGTGTCATCAGCGTAAGCTATAATTTTGGCACCCAATCCTTCTGCCAAATATATTAATGGGGTCATATATACATTAAAAAGCAAAGGACTCAATGTAGAGCCCTGAGGGACACCTGTAGTAATGCTTCTGGGAGTTGAAGACATGGGCAGGACCCACACTTGTTGCGATCTGTTGTCCAAGAAGGATTCTATCCAGTCCCACACCTGGCCTGAAATTCCAATATTAGACAGGCGAGCTAACAACTGTCTGTGTGGAACCGTATCAAATGCGGTAGAGGTCTAATAAAGCCGGGGCCGCTCTGCCACCAGAATCACAATAGTCCCTGATAACCTCTGTTATCTCGACCAAAGCGGTCTCAGTGCTGTATGAGGCTCTAAAGCCGGACTGAGCCGGGTGAAGAGCACCAGAGGTCTCAACCAACGCAGACAGCGGTTAAAAAACTGCAATCTCGCAAACCTTCGCCACAGCAGGAAGAAGAGAGATTGGTCGATAGCTAGACAGGGTATCTGACTTCAGTGAGGGTTAATTTAACAGGGGTAATAACTTTGCCTGCGTCCATTACTCAGGCACTTTGTTAGACTGCAGGGACAAGTTAATGATGTTATTAACTTCAGGATTAACTACCGTAGCCACCGTTGCCAGCTGCCTGGCAAGGCTGGGGTCTGCCGGGGATCGTGATTTGAGTGCATTGAGATTGGCTAGAGTATCGGCCAGTGGAATGGGCGTGAAATCTGTCAAGGTCATGAGAGTATGATCCGGCTCGCTAATGGCCTGGGCCGGATACTAGTCAAGTCCAAGCTAGCTGGCCCCAACCTGGCCTGAATAGTTTGTATTTTGTTAAAAAAGAAATCTGAAAGTTGTTCGCACCAGGCATTAGAGGGGGGGCTGCCTTACTTTCTGCAACTGGCTTCAGAAAGTTCTGGACAATCAAGAAGATTTCCTTTGAGTTATTCCTGGATTGAGCAATGCGTTCTGCATAAAACTGACCTTTGGCGCTCTTAACTGCGTCATAGCAGCAGTTCTAACATTTCCTAAGGGCTAATTTGGCTATGTCATGTCATGTCATAGGTTTTTGTACTTTCACTGTGAGGTCTCAAAGCGCTTACAGCAAAAACGGTAGACCACATTAATAGCTGTTGAGAAAAATGGCGGGGTTATTTGGGAACAACCAGGTTTTGAGCATTTTACGGAATTGTTTATGTTCAGTGATAGATATCAAGTGCGGGGGCAATTTGTTCCAAAGTGAAGGAGCAAGATAGAAAAAGGCACGCTGGCCATATCGGGAAGTCCGGACTCGTGGTTGAATCAGGAGTAGCTTATTGCTGGACCTTAAAGGACTTGTGGGTACATACCAGTTGAGTTTTTTTTTTAAAGATATTCAGGGCCGGTGTTGTGCAAAGCCTTGTGTGTTGTACTCAGAATCTTAAAGTGGCTTCTCTGACGCACCGGGAGCCAATGGTTTTTTTTTAGGCATGGAGCAGAGGCGGTTCTGGGGGAGGGAGATTCAAAACTAATCTGGCTGCAGTATTTTGAAGAGTCTGCAGCTTTGAGAGCAGATCCTCATTGATAGCGGCATGCAGAGCATTCCCATAATCTAGATGGCAGATGATCAAGCCCTGTACCATGGGTTTTCTGGCTTGGATAGGAAGCCATTTAAAAATCTTCCGAAGATTACGTAAGATACCATAGCAGGTGCCTGTGACCTGGTTAACATGGTTTCTCATGGATAAGGCACAATCTATCATTATTCCCAGGTTACGTACAGCAGGTTTTGTGGAGGAGCATACTCCCAATTCAGAAGGCCACCAGTCTTGCGACCAGGATTTTTCAGCATTACCAAACAGCATGACTTCAGTTTTACTAGCATTCAATTGCAATTTGTTGTTATTCATCCAATTACTAATCTCGATCATACAGTTTTTAAAACGAGAACAAGTCCCGGAATGATCTGTGCCATAAGTGATGAGCAATTGGGTATCATCAGCGTATGATACGGTAAAAAAGCTGTATGATTTGATGATCTTCGCCAACGGAGTTAAATATACATTGAATAGTAGAGGACTCAAAATAGAGCCTTGGGGAACCCCCACGGTTACCGGGCAGCTGCTTGAGACCAGATTGTCTACTCGCACAGAGGTGAGACGATCAGCTAGATAGTTTTCAATTCAACCGAGAGCTCCTCCTCTGATACCTATCTCCCACAGTCGATGTATGAAGATACTGTGGGAGATGGAATCAAAAGCGGCGGATAGGTCCAGAAGGATGAGAATAGCCGAGTCGCCTCTGTCCACCGCGAGCCTGATGTTATCTACGATCTCAATAACCGCTGTCTCCGTGCCATGAGCGGCACGGAAGCCCGATTAAGAGGGGTCTAGAACCCATGGGATTCTATAAAAGTCGTGAGCCGTCTGTTAACTAAATGTTCTAATACTTTCCCAAAATAGGGTAGCAGTGAAATAGGCCGGTAGTGAACAGGTAATGTGGGATCAGTGGAAGTTTTTTTTAAGATGGGTCTAATTTGAGCGTGTTTCCATTTGGTGGGCACAATTGCTAGCTCGAGTGAGGTGTTAAAAATTTCCTTGAGAAAATCAGCCAATAATGGGGTGATTTTAGTGCAACGGCGAGAAAGGAAGGGGTCCAAAGCGCAACCAGATTTTACTTTGTTTAGGCCATCAAGTATTTCGACAACGGTGATGGGATCAAATTCGGTCAGACTAGGGATATCCTTGCCATTAACCGGGGGAGATTTTATTATTGGGGGGTTATTTTGCTGGAGTGGGTTAGAGTCCGTGTTCGAGAAAGAAAAATAGATTGATTTAATTTTGTTATCAAAGAAAGTGGACATGGACTCGACCCATTCTTGGGTGGATACAAACGGATGCTGTTCGACCCGAGGTGACAAAAATTCTTTTAGTATTTTAAATAATTCTTTACTTGAGTTAGCAGCGTTATTTATACGAGTGGTTAAATAGGTCTTTTTTAGCAATTTTGATGTTTTTTACATAGAGTAAATGTAGCGATTTGTAGTTAGTAAGGTCCTCTTTCTTCTTAGTTTTCCACCATTGCCGTTCAGTTGCTCAACTAGATTGCTTGTCAGTTTTTAGAGCTGCCGTAAACCATGGGGAGGCAACGGATTTCACATTGACCCTCGTCTCAGGGATAATCTTATCCAGGGTTTGCAGGATGGAGGTCTCCAAGTTGGTTACCATCAATTCTAGTGGGGCTCCCTGATTTGGTACAAGTTTAAAGTGTTTAAGAAAGGCCTCGGGTGTCAATTTAGGCCAAGGACGGAAGAGCACTCTTTCTTTGTTTACTGATTTAGCCAGGGGTCTAGGAAGACTAAACCTTAACAGATAATAGTTGGTCCAGATCATAGGGAGCGGAATCTGAATACTCAACATAGGTGAGTTGGTGAAAATTAGATCTAATGTATGGCCTGCTAAATGGGTGGGACCCATCACCCTTTGAGTCAATCCTAGGCTTTCCATTGTACTAATTAAATGGCTAGTTTCAGGATCTGATGAGAGCTCGGCATGATTGTTAAAATCCCCAAGTAAGACAAAATTGTCAGTTGCTAGTGTATGCAAGACGATGATTTCTAGAAGATGGTTAACAAATTTGGTTTTGGGGCCCTGGGGTCTATAGACTAATGCCCCACGCCATGTCTCAGAGCTGGTGATTTTAATGTTGACTACCATGATATCCGCTGTAGGGCTGAAAAAAGACTCAAGCAGCTAAATTTGTATGGGAAGCTTAGCTGCAATTGCTATTCCACCTCCTCTGCTTCCTTTCCTATCTAGCCTGGTTAGATGATAATCAGGGGGAAAGGCCGATGCTATGTCTGGCGAGGCTTGGCTATGGAGCCAAGTCTCGGTGAAAAAACAGATGTCTGGTTTATCGGCGTCTAAAAGGCTCCATAGCTCTATTGCATGTTTAGGTATAGAGCGGGTATTGAGATATATAGCAGAGAGCGGTTTATCATTTATTTTCTTTTTGATAGGCGATATTTCAATATTGTCTGATTTGGGAGCCGTGTTCAATGTCTTATGAGCAGTAATGGCATTTAGGCGTTCTTAGATCTTTGTTGTTTTACCAGTGGCTGTATAAAGGCCTACTGAGGACTCGGTCTGAGGAGATATATCATAATGGATAGGGGGCTGTGTCGTCAGGATGGTTGTGCCGTTAGTAAAGGTGTTAGCGATATTTAATGATTTCAGCTGATCGCTAGTGTAGCATAGCATCTTGAGAGGACTTACCAGGGGATGGAATATGACAGAGACAGGGTCCCGGGCGGCGGCCTGGTGCGGACGGGCTTGCCTATGGCGCGCCGTTGCGTGCGTCCAAGCTAAGGGAGGATTTACATGGGGAGGGAGGTGGGGCTATTATGATGATGCTAGCCAATCCAATCAGTTGGCTTCGACTGGTTTTCTGTCCCTCCGTTCAATCGGCACAAGCCGTGACGGACCGGGGACCAGCAGCCAAGGTACAAACAGTATGCTGGGCGCAAACAATACACAAAACACTAAAATGGCCGGTCAATTATTAAAATCTGTGCGCGCAGCCTCTAACGTACACTTTGGTGCCTGCTTGTCAGGTAGGTCAATTATCTTCAAATCAGTTCCCCCACGCTAGCGCAACAGCATAGAGTCGAGGTTTCCTAGTTTTTGCTGCGCGCATCCGCGCTAAGGGAGGTTTTAAATAGGGAGGGAGGCGGTGCTATTATGATGACGCTAGCCAATCCAATCAGTTGGCATCAGCTGGTTGCCTGTCCCTTCGTTCAATCGGCACAAGCCGTGACGGACCGGGGACCAGCAGCCAAGGTACAAACAGTGTGCAGGGCGCAAACAATACACAAAACACTGAAATGGGGGTCTATTATTAAAATCGGTGCACTCAGCCTCTAACGTACACTTTAGTGCCTGCTTGTCAGGTAGGTCAATTATCTTCAAATCAGTTCCCCCACGCTAGCGCAACAGCATAGAGTCGAGGTTTCCTAGTTTTTGCTAGTGGGTAGTACGCTTGTCTCCAGCTGCGTTCTAATTTTGTACACGTTTTTTTTAATCTTTAAGTTCCTTGGAAAACCTGGGCTTGGACGGAATCATTCTAACTCTCTTGTGATCCCGAGGTATAGCCAGTTGGTCCACTGCTCTCGCAATCCATTTGTGAAAGCTTCCTACTGCCTCGGCCAATCCCTCCCGAGCCAGTGGACGTGACTCTGTCAAAACTCTACCAAAAGCTGCCACCTCTAGGCGAGGGGAAGGTCTACTTTCAGTTAACCTCAAGGGTGGATCTGGGGATGTAATTAACCAGGAAAAATTGATTAAGGAATGATCAGACCAAGTGACCAGCAAGGGGTCTAGGACTGTTAAAGAGAAATTTGAACATATCACATCAAGAGTATGACCACTACTATGGGACGGAGAATTGACCCATTGCGTCCTATGGTTCCACCCTGAAAATCCCAGCACTATGTGGCAGGCACTACACGGTGCAGGTATTTACACAAACTCTAATTTCAAAATGGGAGCTTGTGCTGTGGGCGATTTCCGCCCGCAGCACAAGCTCCCATAGTGAAATGGGAATTTGCAACCGCACCATGTGTAGTTGCATCGTAATATAGTGTGCGGAACCCCCGACCTATGGTCGGTCAGAAACTGTTGGTCGAAGGCAACTCTGACCGACATCATGTTAAGGGCCTTAATCTCCATGTGCCCCACAAAAAATGGATGTGTTCCTCTGTAACGCAACTGGTGCTCATGCAAAGCGCTTCAATACCTTCAGGTATATGTTTCGTCTCTGTGGAACTGTAATGAAAAATCTATGGAGAAGTCATATTTTAAAAATACAATTTGTATAATGGCACTTCTAACAATAGATTTAACCCAGATCTGTGACTGGGGGTGAATGTCTGATTTGTTTAGCGTTCTGTCCATCATCTGTTCTTTTTGCATTAGATGCCCCAAGTTGGAAGGGACACCAGACGTGGGTCTGTGCTCGCTGTGCCACCAGATTCAAGCTAGCCTGGCTGATAAGGTGTGATGCCCCGAAACCGGTCTGAGGATGCTTATTTCTGGTCCAGGGAGGACCTGGCCTGGCAGTTTGGTTTGAACTGTTCTCATAGGGAGCAGGGTCAAGACTGAATTGCATATGGCTAGGTCGAAACTGCAACGGCATGGCGAGAAAAAGAACTATGGATTTAACCCAGATCTGTGACTGGGGGGTGAATATTTGATTTGTTCAGCATTCCATCCATCATCTGTTCCTTAAGTACTTTTAGAAAGTTGCTGTTAGACGGTGGAATCTGACTAGATGGTTGCCCCCACTTTTTTCCAAGTGCTTTGATGGTTTTTGACTTAGTTTGGCTGGAATCCTGCTTTCCAGGGCACCAGCCTATCTGCTTTCCTCTCTAAATTGATTGCATGTACATTAGGTACTCTCCAGATTGGTTACTGGGTTACTCTTGTGAGTCCCTAGTATATGGTACCTTAGGTACTAAGGGCATAGGTACGGCCTACCAGGGGCTGAAGCATGTATTATGCCACCCATAGGAAGCCTTTCAAAATTGAACCACAGGTCTGCTACTGCAGCCTGGGTATGGTGGTACATGCACCCCTTACTAAGATATAGGCTACATACATCTACCTTAAATGACAGACACATATAAACCTATAAGTCACTCCTATGGTAGGCCTTAACAATCCTGAAGGCAGAGTGCTTGGTTTCGTGTGAGAGGGTGCCCAAGCATGAGCTGAGCCCCTCTGCAGCATTCTGAATCACTTCTCTGCAGCTGTTCTGTGATACAGCCATACCATATACTCTTAAGTGCATTATAACCTTGCGGTAAATGCTAACTTTGAGATGGCTGCAACAAAACATGTTGTGTTTGGTGTCAAACACTTTGGAATCCTACCCCGCCCCCCTCACCCCCTGCCAGTCCTGGTGGCAGGGGTAGAATTCCACCCTTCTAGAGGGAGAAGACACGTACACACTTACTTAAACGGTAATAGTTTTAAAGAGCCCTGGCATCACAAAATGAATGCCACAGACACAGGTCTGACCTCCTGCTGCTGAACGTAACTCCGGCAGGGGAGGCCTGTACAATAGGTTTCCTGTCACAGGGAGGTGTAACCACCTCCCAGACAGGTTTTATTGTATTGGGGCTGGGTGGGTGCATTCATAGAATGCTTTTTCAGACAGTGCTGGGGGCACACTTGGTGTCCCTGTGCCTATCCCAGTTCAAACCGGTTGCAGGGGCACTCAGCCCCTGCTCTGGCGTGAAACTGGACAAAGGGAAAGCGGTGTAACCACCACCACCCTGGGTTACCCTAGAGTAAGTCCAACCCCTAAACTTAGTATAAGTAGAGGAACCCAGTCCTGAGGACTTTAGATTACCCTGGACAAAACTCTGCAACATATATCCTGGAACTTCGACATTCTATTTCGACTAGAAGACCGAAGAATCTTCCTTGGGTTCAAGGAGTGACTCCCCTGTTCAAACAGGCACCAACGAAGCATCTTGCCAGTCTGCATTTCCAAGGCTCCCGCCGGAACACGAAGATTTTGCGACACAGGACACGGACTTCCAGACAACTCCAAGGCCGACACGAGATCCCAGCAAAGCTGAGACCTGTAGCCATCACGAGAGAAGTAGGACCGGAACTCCTGGACACTGTGCACATTTGCTAGTGCACCTACTTCCCGAGCTTTTCCGAAGTTGTGCATAGGGCTACTCGTAGTCCAAGACCTGAGCACCATCTGCACCGAAGATTGTGGGCCTATACTTCATGATTGTTCCGTGGGCCCGCTTCTAGCATTTCTGCTCGAGGCGCCTTTCCTGATCTGTGGTCAGTCAACTGGTGGGTCCCCATGAAGGTAACTCTTCTGTTTCTTGGGCTTTCTTGGTTGCGCCATACGTGCCCTGACTCCCCTCCAAAGGGTGGGTCCCTCAGACCTTGCTGGTCTGCACCGAAGCCAATGTTTGCTTTCTGCGTGGGTTGCTGTTGCCAAGGCTAGTTGGGTCCAATCTGGATACAACCGCTGCAGCACTCGACATCCTTCTTGGGACAGCTTGAATCCAGCTCCTGGTTTTCATCGATGCCTCCTGGTCCTCGTGGCTGAAGAGTCAAGGTTCACCTTCTTCACCTGAAATCACCCAACATTGGTTGGTATCGTCTCCTTGCCTGCCTGGTCACTGGCTAGGGACCCAGACTCTGTCCCCTCTGCTTTCAGGTTCTTAAGATCTTCGATCCACCCTTGAGTCCACCCGGACACTTTCCACTTGGTCACCTGCAGCACTTCTTCGCAGCTCGCCTTAGGAAACGACAACGAAACCAGACACCAAAAGACACCTATGCACCCGGCTTCCCTGGGTGAGGTAACACGAGTACTCCGGTGCTCCCGTGGGTATTGACTCTCGAACTGTCTAGTTCTCAAGGGGTATCTTCCAAGTCCACTCTTAAGTGTCCTTAATCTGTAATTTTCCAACCACGACTCTCCCCTTAGAAGTTATTGGTGATTTGCGGCTTTGTTTAGACACTGCACACGTCCCCCGTGGGTCCTCTGTGTCACTACCTTGGGCCGTTCCTGGTGGCCCCAGCAGTTCTAAAGGCTCTAGGCCTTGTATCTATGTCAGTCGTGGTTCTAAGACCACTTTCATTGTATATGGTTTGTGACGCCCGTAGGGCTAATCATATATTGTTCTAATTTACTGTGTGTTGAATAACTTTACTTCTGTACTTTTGCCACTAGCCTCATAAAGAGACTAGGGGGATGTTTTTAGAATAAATACATATATTTTATATATACCTGTTGTGGTTCTCCTTTCATTTGGTCATTACATGAGATTATAGACTGGTAAAACAAGCAGCTTTACATTCCTTCAAGACTTAGCCTGAAGGCTGCTCTCTACAGCTACCACTAGGATAGCTCTCTATAAGGTTGTCTTTAACCTACCATCAATAAGGGGTCGTTTGGTCTGGTGCAAGGTGCCCACTAGAATAGTGGACAGCATATGCCAGGCCAACTTCTCACAGTTGCCATTTTCCTGCCTTAGCCATTTGGTTCCAGCAGCCAGTCTAAGGGTCACATGACTGGGTGTGGGTGACAGTTCGGCTTTGTGTATTCCCCCTAGACAGTCACACACAATGGAGAGCTTCAGTGTGACTTCATGGGCCATTACTGGCAGGACTGGAGGGAGAAGCTGGGCCCAGCTCCACTAACACTTGAATAGGATGTGTCCTGTCTCCACACTAAGCATCTCGGCCTGTAGTTAATCTGGAGCCAAGACCAGGAAGGTAGGGCATCTGTGCACTTCAAAGGCATGCCTCTAGAATCTTCTCCCCACTTCAAAGATACAACTGGCTATAAATACTGGATCTTAGACACCAACTCTTCAGTACACATCAAGAAGAACTGCTGTGCTGCTGAAAGAACTGCTAACCAGCTAGACTGCTTTGTTGACCAGCTGCCCTCTTGCCTGGGTGAGAAGGCCTTGATCGCCATCTCTTGAACGAAGATCCCTGAGTGACTACAACTCATGTTGCATATATTTTTCTACAGCACCAACGAACCATTTTTCCACTGATGTCACCATTCACTTCCATTGTGTTGTTTTTGGAGAACCTGCAATGTGTTATGATATATTGAATTAATTATATGTTTGATTCTAACTGATTATTTCTGAATCATAATATTTGGCCTAGGGGTTTAAGCTGAAAACCTCCCCCGAAGTATTCACTAGCTCTGCTTCCCAAGGTTACAGGGTTGCCCCATAATAGTTTTTAAATGTCCATTAGGCAGGGTACATGGTATTTAAAAGTAGGACATATAAATGTTTAATGTTAAACATGTCCTTGCAGTGAAAAGCCAGTAAAAGCTATTTTCCTTGTAGCAGGGTTAGATGTTTTATTGGAAAGCACTGCGAGGGAACATTACAATTATATAATGTTATCCACCCCAACTAACTATATATTTGCTCACAGTATCCAATTCCTAAAAAGGTTTTGCACTAAATGTTGTGCTCCTTTTTGGGCTTTTTAGCATTTTCCATTTACAGGACTAGTGCCAAGATATCAATTAGTTTTGTTATTGTACAAATGATAAATAGAATACAGAAATAGAAAATGATTCTTTGTGTTTGACACAGTAAATTGCATTTTATAGTGCTGGTAACCTGCCATTGGGCAAGTGATATCTTTCAAACGCTGCTACTGACCATGTGAACTTGGGCAGTGGATATCTCACACAAAGGTGAGATAGCTAGATTTCACGCACTGTGCTGCTGTACATCTGACATGAGGAGCGCTGGACATCTGACAACATATACCGATTCGACCCAAACTGCACTACTGTTCACGTTGGACTTTATAAATATTATCTCGGACTTTACAAGCCAACAACTTGCTCAGAGGACCACATTCCAGTGGGTGCAATGATTGAGAATGCTGATTTATATACGAGGTAAAGTTCCCCAGCCAGGAAAGGTGAGTGTGTGACCACGTATTATAAGGAATAAAGTTCACCCTGCCTTACAATATAAGGATATTGCAAGTGACCTCGGAGTTCCATCAACATATGGAGGAAGAAGTTTGAGTTTGTTTATAAGGTTATTGAACTCCGAGGTCACTTGCAATATCTTTATCATGTTCGGGTGGTTATTTAATTTCACACAAGAGATTCTAATTTTATTTGCCATGTTTACAAACATCCTATCTCTTTCATATGAAAGAGGACCACGCCAAAGATTTAAGTGGTTTTTGGGAAGGATGATTGTGTGACATTGTATTATAAGGAAAGTGCCTCCTCCCGTACTTCAAGGATATTGCCAGGTCCTCTCAGCGTTCAAAGACATTTGGTCCAGTTTCTTTACTTGGTCACAAAGTCCTTTGTGATTTGGAATATCTTTATAATGTATGGCAGGGGGTACTTTATTCTATATATCTAGCATGGAACACCTCACATATTGCACTGCTTTGTGCACTGCGCACTGCACCTTGTGCCGTACTGTCACTCCACTGTACAGCTTGCAGTTCCACTATTATGCATTTAACAATATGCATAAAAGGGATCTCACAGGATGTGCTTTTGTACCACTGCCACTAGAGTTAATGGTCTCTGACGATGATGGATACATAATATATCAAAAAGTGGTCTGCCATCTCTTACACATCATGTTACTGTGCATCAGTGGGACAGACTGCTTGCTGTTGTATGTCTAACTGTTGAACACTGAACGTCTCACTCATTGCAATGTCTGTCTTAAAGTGATGGCCACTAAACATCTTATACATTGTTGTTCCTTGCACCTAATGCTAATGTCCACAGTGCATATAAAACACTCTGTTGTGATTCAATCAATAGTCCGGGGTGAGCCTACAACTTAACAGTGAGAGCTAAGCCAGAGCCGAGCACAGCCAAGAGCCTGGGCATGAGCTTTAAGCCTTGAGCCATGAACCTTAAAAATAATGCCATTTTTAATGCAAAAAGTTGTATTTATTTAAACACGGAAAGCATTTCACCTTAGTACAACACTGCACTGATAAGTATTTTTTTAAAGGGCGAGTTTTAAACATGAACCGAGTAACATCCTCCCTCCCATTTTGATGACAATGCTCTTAATTAAGAGGCTAGTTAGTTATCATGCTACCCTATACGACGCCCACATATTGTATATGGAGCAACATATTAGGGTATAAACAGGGGCGGATTGGCAAGGCGGGCATTCGGGAATGGGCCGAAGGGCCGGTGCCTCAGTGGGCCGTTTTTTTCTCCCCTGTCCCAGTCCACAGAGAGTGGACTAGGAAAGGGGAGAAAAAAACACGGCCCACAGAGTGCACGGAGACAGACAGAGAAAATGAAAGCAGCCTCGCTGTGCGGCCGGACAGCGATTGCCAGCTGTGGCCTCTCCTTCACCCCTGCCCTGCCAAGCAATCAAGCTGAGGCTGGGCTGGGGAGGGGTGATTGTTTGCAAGAATCGGCCTCCCTGGGGGCCAGGTGTTTCTCAGGCCTTTGAGCCATTTTCACCTCGGCCCCCTGGGGCCCATGCAGCCAGAAACGGTGTTAGTCTTAGCACCTCGCCCACAGCCCTTCACATTCAGGGCATAGTGGACGAGGAAGAATGGGTCTTGCTGTGGGGGCCTGGTGATGTTTGGAATTTTTTTATTTTATTTATTTATTTATGCGATTTTATATAGCGCAGACTTTACCCGAAGGTGTCAGAGCGCTTCACACAAGGAACAGCAATAATACATGAGGAGAAAAATTACAAGTGGACAAATTGCAAAAGCAAACGTTAAGTTACATGAATCAAAAGTGACAATAGTGAGCAACCAAAATACAAGAGGAGCAAACGATACATTACAGTAGGAAAAAAGTGATATGTGTGCATGTTACAAAAGCGTACAAAGTACAAGTGAAGGTATAATACTGTAATAAATGGCAGACACTCCAGCACAAGAACAAACGTTACGTAGGCAATGGTGGCTCTTGTGCAAGTATCTAAAGCAAACAAAAGTGAGAGGTAGCATACAGTGTGATACCAGAGAAAAGTGACGTGTGCAAGTTACAAAAGGGTACCATACACAGGTACAAGGGTAATACTACAGTAAATGGTAAACACTCAAACTGCCAGAACACACTGGGAAGGAACTTCCCATGCACCAGCTTCACCTCAGCCTCCCCCCTGGCTACCTGGCTACCTTGGATGACCCAGAAAGCTGTGTTTTGTGCTCCCCTGCCAGGACATTTTCGCGAGGCCTGAAGTGCTGATTAATTTACTTATTGCAGGGGCCTTACCTGTTCATGTGCTCCTGAGCTGAAGGTCTGGGGAGGGCTAAGTAGGTTAATAATAGCAGGGGCTTTGCTGCTTTTCAGGGGCTCCTGTGCTGGAGGGCTGGAATAATTTTGTGACAGAAAAGGGCCTTGCTATTTTTTTTAGTTGCTCAGCATGTAGGCCATTGGCACCTTTGCCCTGTGTCCTGTGCAAGAACAGTATCCTCCCACTTTCATTCCTTGTCTGTGCAAATAGTGTTTCATGAAAGGGCGCGCCCCTTGAATGTGGGACACGCCCCTTTAATATGGGCCACGCCTCTTGAATGTGGGCCACTTTTTTCGTCAGTGCCCGGGCCGAATTGTGATCCCAATCCGACCCTGGGTATAAATCAAACGCAAGAGAGAGAGGTTTTAAAGAACGTGTTCTCCTCTGGGGTGGAGAAAAGGAGGCTCAGAGAAATAAAGTATTTGACTAAGATCACACAGTTTGGTCAAGAAGGGATGCCGGGATTTAGTGCAATTCAGTCACTAGATGAGTATCTTTTTCTCACAGGAAAGTTAATGTCTTCTGTTAGATGACGTCAAAGCGAACTTTCCAAAGGAAATAAGCGTGTTCCACAATAGACACACACTAGGCTATGTGATTATTTAACCACTTCCTTGCTGCCGTCGGCCATTGGCCGACGTCAGCACTACTTCCCCAGTGCTGCCGTCGGCCAATGGCCGACGCGGCCCCGCCCGTTTTGCGGAAGTGCCGCACTGCGGGAAAATCGGGGCCGCGGTAAAGGGGTTAAAGGCACAGGATGCTAAGGCCGGAAATGCAGTTTGGTTACAAAGTACAGAGAGGCAAATTTGCAAGCCCCTTGCGCCCCTTTTACGCCGCCGTTGCGTCACTTTTGTGACACAGCGGCGGCGCAAAAGATGCGCCATGGTGCGGGGTACTTTTAGGAGGAGCAGGAACACCTCCTAAAAGTGGCTGAGTGAAATCTACAAAATTTCACTCAGTCACTTTTGGGTCCATGCTGCGTCAAAACCCTGCGCCGCTTGAAGCAGGCGTAAGGATTGAAAAGCATTGTAAGAATAGGGCCCCCCGGGGCATTGCTGGAGCTGCGTCGCGCTTGCAACATAACTCCAGCAATGCGCCGCTTTTACGGCACAGATGCGTGACGCATCTGTGCCGTTTTTGCCCCATGGTTCGCCGCATTGTAAATATGGCGCATCTATGGTGGCGGAGGCATGGCGCACAATAACTGGCGTATCCCTGCTGATATGCAGGGATGCGCCAGTTATTGTAAATCTGCCACCCAGTAGGCAGCTGTGACAACTATGCACGGTTTGCAATATCGGCTAGTGTTGGCCTCGACTTACCAAGATGATCTCGAGCAGAGGCAGGAATATCACCTCTAGATGTGAAACTGCTTGCATGATATCATCTCATAGTGTGCTTTGTGAGCGCATCATATTCGCTCATAGCTCTGAACATGTTCACCTCCTAAACAAAATGCCCTGTATTGCTGGCAACGAGCTGCAGCGTGTGACCCTAAGGATATTTAAACTTTCACACTTCACGATGATATCTCTATGCCTGATCTCGCACACTCCAGATTTACAAGCCCTTTGCGCCACTTTTGCGTCACTTTTAACATGGGGAAAGTGACGTAAAAGTGGCGCAAGGGGCTTGTAAATAAGCCCCCAGGTATCTGAAAAAACACGCGAGCTTTCTTATTGTGTGTGCACTAATCATCTCACACAGTCTGCCTGTCGCGTACTCAGATGAAGCCATCTCACCACTTTGGGTAGGTCCCTGTAGAACTGCAGCCCTGGCTTCGCCGCCATGCTGAGCTAGAAGTCTATTCCGTATGCCAGTAGTGCAACTGGAGTAGAGAACACACAGGATGAATATGCATTCAAAGGCAGTAGTATTTGCAAGACGCCCTAATGAAGACTTGTGGAGCTAGAAAGGGGATAGCAGCACACGTAGGCGCCATCTTGAAATGGGAAGATACGAGAACCCATTACTTATGACTCTATGAGCAACACAAAGGAGAAACATTCATTTTCGCGAGACACTGATTATTTTTAAAGGCACCCTGCAGTGTACATTTTTCCCCTTCAATTCATTAATAAACGCCAGTAACTCCAAGCAGTTGTGTTCACCGTGAATACTTTCAAAGAGAGCTCTTCAAATATTACTCCTGCTGCTGCACCGATATGAAAGTGGAGACGAAAGGAAAGGGGTCTTGCTCACAAAATATTTTTTTCTGCCTTTCTGTGTCCTGGAGGTGAGGCGCTCAGACATTGCGATTGTTACCCACAAACCTCTCTGCCTCCCAAGCAGTGTACTTCGGATGTGACATCGATCTCGTTAGATTTCGCTGCTTTTAGCCCAAAGGCAGATAATTCATTTGGTTGAAAAAGATATAGGCAAGATTGGGGATGGAATCCACTTTAGGACTGGGACCTGATGTTTGACCCCTGGCATGAGCTCAATATAATGTGATTCAGGGGCCATAGCAAATCACTTAACCTTACCTCACCGTTTCTTGACTCTGACCTTCTATAATATAATCTGGTGAGCATTAAGCTCTCTAATTCATTAGGGCCAAGTTCAATTTATATAAAACTGCAAAAAAAACAGTCTCTCTTATTTAATGCTTGTGCTGCCACGAATTTTATTCACTATCAAAATACACATTCTAATAATGTGCTAAAGTTTACGTTTAAATAAAACATGCTAAATGCAAATTTTGTAGTAGGTAACTGTTGTGGTTGGTCTTGAAATATGCTTGTTCAAGAATGGAATGTAGAGCACGGTGGCTAGAAGGGAGTAGGAGCAGGGGCTTCTGTGACATTTGAAAGTGGTGAGGCGTAAATTAATTTGCATATTGCACCGCAGCGAGCGAGCGCAGTGAGCGAGCCCGAACCACCTTGCATCCATCCATACATCATTCATGCATCCACCCATCCATCCACCAACCCACCCATCCTGCATCCATACATCATTCATTCAGGCATCCACCCATCCATCCATCCATCCATCCATCCTGCATCCATCATTCATTCATGCACCCATCCATCCATCCATCCACCCATCCATCCTGCATCCATCCATCATTCATTCATGCATCCACCCACCCATCCATCCATCCATCCATCCATCCATCCATCCATCCATCCATCCACCCATCCATCCTGCATCCATCCTGCATCCATCATTCATTCATGCATGAGGGCATACCGATATGTTGTGGGTATTAAATTGCTTAATAAATGACAATATTGGAATTAGAATTAGTAGAGGGGATCTTATGTTATCGATACACCTGTCAAATGACTGCATTGTTACTTCATTCAGTGTGTTTAAGAGTTTAGTGAAAAACGTTTTCTGCACAGGAAAATGTATGTTTATTTCGGTTTTCATACTTTTATAGACTGTCTTCCTCTGTTCTAAGTGAATTTTTTTGTCATCTGCCTGGGGCTTCTTATCTCTGTGTTCTGGGAAGTGCGTGCGGGTTTTCTACACAGTAATATAAGGCCACAATTGTTATATGGGGCCTCCTCCTGGCATAACTTGTGGATTCGCCTCACAGAGGCTGCTCACTTCCATCTAGCCTTTCAGCCTCTGCTGGATGTATTTGTATAGTGTATACAAGCGCACAGGCTACCCACAAACAATGGAAGCTTGTATTACAATCACAGCTTCCTTTCAAAATTTGCGAAAACTGATAATCACCCGACTCCAGGTTGACTTCAACACACTTTTTTTTAGCAGTGGGTTCCCAATCCTGCGTGAACTCAGGCGAGGTATGCGCTGTTGTGCTCAACGCCTCAGGAGGTCTGAGCTGAGACTGCTGGTGCTGTGCTTATTTCTCGGTTTCTATGTAGTGGGCCTCCTGGCGCTGAGACACTAACAGTCAGGATCAGCGCAATGTGTCTGATAGAGACAGTGCTCAGGAGCGCGGCCGCAGCTCCCGGACTTGTGTTCCCCTCTCACCCCACCTCGCCGTGGTAATAACTCAATGCCTTTTTTGAACCACCTTTTCAGTATATTTGCCACAAACACATTTCCACATGAAACACGGCACGTGTGCCCTACGCCATTGGCAGCAGAGTGGTTGAAGTGACAGGAGTTGACTGACCAGCCAATCCTGGCGCTGTATGCCAGGATTGGCTGGGGGGGGCACCATGACTCCTCGCCCAGTCACCCTGTGTAACCCCGGGGGCTGTGGCCCGCCCCCTGGTCCTCTCTCTAAGGGGGAATTCACAGGAAAACGATCTGCGCATGCGCGGGCATGTTTGTGCCCAAAAATACACTTGCGCAGCTGCAGCAGGCCCATTCTCCCTGACCCCTCCTCCCCTCCCCGTGCACTCCGGGAAAGTCGGGTGTCTCCCGGTTTCCCGGCCGGCAGATAGCGCGATTTTTTAAAATATTTGTATTTGGCTTTTAGTGACGACGCGGTAGGTCCATGGGGCTTAGTGGGGCTACGCCCCTACGCCCCAATGGACGTACCGCGCCTGAGTAGGAGACAGTGGGTGGAGATCGCAGTGTGTCTCGAAATATGCTAGTTCAAGAATGGAATGTAGAGCACGGTGGCTAGAGGGAGTAAGAGACAGTGGGTGGAGAGAGCAGACCATTGGTGATGGTATGGGATGTCTAATAAAAGCAGAATCAACTTACCTGTGTTATTGCAAACCTCTAGACGCACCATGTGGCGATGAGGATCCTGCTCTGGGGCAGGCACACCAAAATTGTCACCACTTCCATGGAACCACACAACTGAAGATCACTTTTGTAGGAAAGTAGGATCTGCTTCTTATGGTTACCCCCACCTTTTGTTTGGTGTCTCACTGTTTTTGACTAGTCTGGCTGGGACCACAGCCTATCTGCTTTCTCCCATAAATTGACATACATGTACTTTGGTACACTCCAAATTGGATACTGGGGTACCCTTATAAGTCCCTAATATATACACCATGTACCCAGGGCATAGGTACCCCAGAGGCCTCCCATGGGCTGAAGCATGTATTATGCCACCCATGAGAGACCATGCAAAATGGAACTCTAGGTCTGCTACTGCAGCCTGTGTAAGATGGTGCTTGCACCACTTTAGATATGGGTTCACTATATCTAATGGTCACTACACTTAAAACTTATAAGTCATAGTTATAGCAGGCCTTATTATTTCTGAAGGCAGGGTACTGAGTTTTATGTGAGAGTGTGCCCCTGCATGAGCAAAGCCTCTCTGCAGCCTTCCGAGACCATTCTCCCGGGTTGCTGTGACTCAGCCGGACATATAGGTAGAGGTGCATTATAACCTCACGGTAAATGCTATCTCGAAAACGGCTGCATAGAAAAATATTGTGTTTGGTATCAAACACCATGGAATCATACCTCCACACAAGTAACTGGTGTGGGAGGTATGATTCCACCCTTCAGAAGCGAGCTTTGTGGGGTCACCGGTCTACCCGGTGCCAGCCTTCTCTATTCGGACAGCAAAAAATGGATGCTGCCAGCCAGAGACACATTTCTGCCCTCCTGCTGCTGAGCCACGCTCGAGCAGAGGAAGGCAGCACAATAGGCATCCTGTCACGGGGAGTTGTGACCACCTCCCAGAAAGGGTTTAGTGTATTGGGGCTGGGTGGGTGCACTCTGAGAGTGCCTGAAAGTCTGCACTGGGGGCACATTTGGTGTCCCTGTGCATAGTCAAGCACAAACCAGTTCTGGGAGCCATTGGCTTTTGCTCAGGTGCGAAACTGGACAAAAGACATGGGTGTAGCCACCCCTCTGTCCTGCCTGAGGTTCTGTGACAATTGTAAGTGGTGTTTTCGACTCGCACGAATATGGCCGAGTCTGGTATCTATGAACCGCAAATGATGAGTTTAGTGGGTGTACGCGTTTTCTCTGTACTAACCTAAACCGTTCGTTTGTTTCGTGGGTTTCTTCATCTGAACCCACGGGTTCCATCTTAGATATGACATCCATTTTGTTTCTTGCCCTCAAGTAGCCAGCGAACGGACACTGTCCGCTTCGTGACCCTGGGATTCCCAAACTCTTGCGGAAGACACGTGTTCCTTTGAGGGTGTCTTTATGATTAGGGGAATGACACTGTAAGGCAGATGGCCCCGCTCGAGGCTCATCTTGCCGTGCCGGTCTATTGTCTCAGTTGTGCATTTATTAGGCATGTCTCCTTTGATCCCTGCAATCGTGTTTTCTGATACCACCCCTTTTTACACTCTATTCGATCTGTTCGCTATCCTCGTCTTCCTCTGCACCTGTTTCTGACTCTTCCTTGATTCGTTTACAGCCGAACGGAATGCACTAATGGTGAGAAGATGTACTTTTACAGTTGGGAACCGACAAATGCTACTGTAATTATGTTCCGGGCCCTGAATACATGAAAGCGACCCCCTATGAAATTTACTGTGGGAACTTGGTTGTAACCTTTTGTTTATCACGTTATCTTATGACAAAAAACTGTATAAAAGGAGCAATCCACAGATACAATTTGAAGCAGTCTCCGTGAACATACATGTTATGTACTTCTCGTGACTTCTGTGTTCCCTGCAGTAAATAAACCTCGAATCTTTGACGCCGAAGGAAGTGTCCCGTGTCTCTGTCATTTGTACGCCGGAACAGGTAACCCACGAAGGTTTCAGGTGTTATCCCTGGCACCGCTGGGTCTTAGAAAAACCCAGTCCTTCAGTTGGCGCCCAACGTAGGGCTGCATCAGTGGTACCGGTCCAAAGCCCGACGATCGTGAGGAACTTCGTATGAAATCTCCGAGGGAAGGTGCACCCCGCTTCATCGATCCTGTTGTCGAAATAAGTGGCCTAAGACTTTTCCCGCGAAGATACCCGCCTCCTGACGGCTGCGACGGACTGCTGCCTTGACTGTAGACCTGTTTTGGCGCCTGGCGTAGACCTTGGTACAGCGAGACGATTGACGGGCCTTCCTGGTGACGCCATTGTTCGTTGAGTTAAGTATTTGTGGGTCGCTCCCAAAATCCTTAGTCTTTGTGGGTGCTTAGTTGTTGCATGGTTCCATTGCATTTGTGGTTCTTCGTATTTTGTTCTTAGTTGTTCTATTTGACGTCTGCAGTCGCCAAAAACCGAGGATTTTTGCACTTTTGCAGGGACATTGTAATCCAATAACCTTTGACGTTTGTGAAACTCGGTTAGTGTGCACGATGCCTGGCCGTAGTACTTTGTTCAGTTGCTTTAGAGGTTGTGGTGCGGATTCCCGATTGGAGGACTCGTGTCCGATACCTCCGGTTGGAACTCCAATTTACGAATTATATAGTCGCCATGGTATGGGTCCTATCACATTCAATGATTGTTGGGTTCGTTACACTAAAAATGACGGTGTCCTTAGTTGGCCACCTCATGGTAGTTTTGAGACCCCGATTTTAGATAATCTTGAAGCTAAATTGTTCCAAAGAAAAGCAAGGCCGGCCATGTTTGATTCCTTTCGGTTATGGCGTAAAGAAGCCAAGCAGAAAGAAATCAAGCAGCTTAAACGTAATAAGAGAGAAGGTATCGTTACAACGATGAGAAATGCAGAGCAGTTTCAGCGAGACAAAGAAGAGAAGGAAAAGGACATTTTTGATAGATTACAGCGTATGACTGTGGATAAATGTTATCCCGCTCTACCGACGGGTACGGAAAAGAAGGGAGAGGAAGCAGTAGAGGATCCTTTGTTGTCCTATCTACTGAAGTCACCACCTCCGTATGCACAGGATACTACAGCTCCCGTGGTTCCTCCTGTTCCTCAACCTGCTGTTCCGGCAGCTGCTAATCAGCCCGGCGTTAACCCTGCTATAGCGAATCCTCTTGTTCCTAATCCTCTACCTGCTACTGTCCCTACTGCTCCTCCGTCTATACTTTCCCAATCTACTGTTCCCGCTACTTCTACTCTTGTGGCTACTCCTACTGCTCCTGCTCCTCCTGTTTTTGGTCCTCCTGTTGTTACCCCTTTGCTTCTTTCTTCTTCCCCGTCTGTTCGGCGACGTATCCCTAATAATGTCGCCAATTTTTACTCTCCTCTTGGACCGATTCTTGGGTCTGCTGAACCTGATGCTCCCCAAAGACGAAGTCAGCTTCCTGGTGGTAGGGAACGCGATACGCTATTTAAAATGGCGAAGAATTGGATTAGGTATCCCCTTAAGAATCCTCCACGTATAGTTGTTGACACTTTCTCTCAATTCAATGAGCCGACACAAAGGTTTGTGTTTGAAGAAATGTGCAAACTCTTACGCGATGAGATATCAGTTGACGCGGCGGATGATGTACTGGCTGCTCTGACTGAACTTCAGCTTCAGTTTGCGAGTGGTATACTTGTGGGTAGCAATGTTCGACGTGCAGTCGAGCACCTACTATCTTTTCGTCCCACCATAATGCCTCGTGCATTATTTAAAGATGAGCATGAGGAATGGATGTCGACGCCTGGTCAGTATCCCATGCGTGAAGTTCCACCAGTGTGGATGCCAGGTGATGCGCAAGCCAATCCTATTATTCTACCACATTTCCAGAGAGTGTGGATACACCTCCCATGGAAACGATCAGAAGTTTTGCAGGTTAAGCAATCCTTGCCTGATCCTCGCAAAAAATCCTGCAGGATACTATAAGGAGTTGTCTCAATTAGTAGATACAACTATTATGAATCTTGCCGACATCGACATGTTGTTCGGCAACGTAGTGCCTCAACCAGTTTGGGCGAAAATTCGTCAAGAAAATCACGCGGCTGAGTTGGGTGGTGATTGGGCTGCGCTCATAGCGGCCGATGCATTGCAGGTTGGTGGGGCTAAGCCTGAGCAGTTAATTACGGCTTTGCCTCAAAGAATAATTACCCTTATGAAAACGCTTATGCCAGCAATGAAAGTTAACTGGGACAAATTGTCTGCTTGTAAGCAAAAGAAAGACAAGAGTGTCTCCGATTTCTTTACGAGATTTGAGGAGGCATTCATCGATCACAGTGGTCAAGATATGAGTACTGAGGGAGGTCAGAGGTTGTTCGTAGATAAATTTGTATCAAATTTGTTGCCTGATCTAAGCAATAAATTAAAAAATTCAGAGAGTGCGTGGGCTGTTTCTACTTCTGCCCAGATATTGGCTACAGCTCAATATTATGAAAACAGAGAGAAAGAGGAAAAAGATCGTGCAGATAAAAAGACGAAAGAGCTTAAAACGAAAGTTCTGTTGCAACAAGCGTATCCTCCGCGTACAAATCAAAATGATTCTCAGCAACGGAATAGGTCTCAATCACAGCCCGCTAGGTCACAGTCGCAAAATGACTCTCCTTCGCAGAGATCTACGCTTGGGTACAATCAGTGCGCCTATTGTAGAGGTGAGGGTCATTTGAAATTTGATTGTCCGGTTTTGCGCGATCGAAATAATGGTAATTCATCTAGAGGAGGTCGTAGTGGTCCTCAACAGGCCTCACGAGGTAGAGGCCGTGGTGTTACTCAGAATCAAAATGAGCGTTCTAATAATTCATCTGATTCCAATAATTGCTTTGATCAGCGTGGTTCATTGTCAGGTAGATCCGCGCAGTACAATGTGGACGATTAATACGCCGATCAGGGTACTGATGACGGTAATTACTAGGGCAGCCATGGACAAGGAGAGGGAGTAGTATCAGTTCCGGTCGATCAGAGAGGGCCTTACGTCGCAGTTGCCACCTCGGGCGTAGTTGAGCCTTTTCTGTTGGACACTGGTGCAGCGAAAAGTTCCATCATGCATTCGAAACTCCCTGGCGCACCTTTGTCTGGCTTAACAAATATTTCCGTTGGATTCTCTGGCGCCTCTGTTAGCAATCCGGTTTCTCGCTCTTTGCCCCTCACAATTGGGCCACGTGAGCTGAAAGCTCCTTTGATTTTGACTACTGGTTGTGGCGAAAATCTTTTGGGCCTGGATTTGTTGAAACGTCTGTATGCGACTTTGTATTGTTCTCCTGCGGGAGTAAAGCTTACATTGGGTGAGAGAGTAATCTCTCCCATGTACTTGTCCATCGATAAGCTCCCACCGGAATTGAGTTCTCTTCCTGCATCTTTGTGGGCTACAGGTCCCAATGACATGGGCCTGCTTGACATCTCCCCTTATGTTGTTCAATTGAAATCGAATGTGCGATTACCACGTATTCCCCAGTATCGTATCTCCCTTGATGGTGAGCGAGCATTGTTAGCGATCATCTATGATTTGATCGAGAAAGATGTTATCGAGGAGACTCGGGGAAACGTGTGTAATAGTCCTGTGTTACCCATTTTGAAACGCACTGATCCATCTAAGCCTCCTGTTTATCGTTTTGTCATTGATTTACGGGAGGTGAACAAAATTGTGGTTCCTCAGTTCCCTGTGGTGCCTGACATTACGGCTTTACTGACTCTTTTTCCAGCGTCTTCGTCCTGGTTCTCAGTGATCGATCTAAAGAATGCTTTCTTTAGCATTCCGATTGCTGAGGAAAGTAGGGACCTTTTCGGTTTCTCTTTAGGTGGCCGCAGCTTTAGGTTTAAACGTGCTCCTCAGGGCTACTGTGAGAGTCCATCGATATATAGCCAAGCCCTGAAGAGCCAACTTGACGCGTTTGTGTTGCTGGCTGGTGCGGCCTTGATCCAATATGTTGATGACTTATTGGTGGCTGCGGACACACAGGACATTTGCAAAACTGCTACGGTGTCTTTATTGCAACATCTTTGTGACTTACATCACAAGGTGTCTCCTTCTAAACTGCAATATTGTTGCCAAGAAGTAACCTATCTCTGTCACTTATTGTCAAAGGAGGGAAGAAGGTTGACCCCGGAGAGAATTGCAGCGATCGCTCGGATGACTGTGCCAACAACTCAGAGAGATGTGCGTGCCTTTTTAGGTATCACGTCATACTACAGGCAATGGATTCCAAATTTTTCATTGCTAGCGAAACCATTGGTAGCCCTTACGTGCAAGGATGTTCCAACTCCTTTGCCATGGACGGAAGAGTGTCAGAAAAGTTTTTCTGAATTGCGTGATGCGTTGTGTTCGGCCCCTGTATTAGGTACTCCTGACTACAGTAAGCCGTTTACACTATACGTTCACGAGAGGGAAGGTTGTGCGTTGAGTGTCTTGACGCAACAATTTGGCGGTAAGCAGCGTCCATGTGCATATTTTTCCTCGACCTTGGACCCAGTAGCTAGAGCATTGCCGAGTTGTTTAAGAGCAACAGCGGCAGCTGCGGTGTCCATCCGGCAATCTGCAGGATTGGTCATAGATAATATGCTTACGGTGATGGTTCCGCATGCAGTTGACACTCTCTTGAATCGTACGAAAACCCAACACTTGACGAGTGCAAGGTTGTCTGGTTATGAGTTGACACTTTTGGCAAGTCACATTCAAATAAAGCGTTGCAATGTCCTAAACCCGGCGACTTTGTTGTTAACCAATATGGAACCAGACAAAGTGCCACCACACGATTGCTATTTGCAAACTGAGGAAGAAACAAAGGGTCGTGTTGACCTAAAAAACACTCCATTGGAAGAACCCGATGGTACTTTGTATGTGGATGGTTCGTGTTTTAAGTTGCCGAATGGTGATGTGACGACTGCGTATGCTGTGGTAACGTTAAGTACGGTTGTGGAAACAGCGAGACTGAATCAGAATTCTGCACAGGCGGCAGAATTAATCGCTTTAACGAGAGCGTGTGTTTTGTCGAAAGGGAAGCGGGTGAATGTGTTTACTGACAGCCAGTATGCCTTTGGTGTTGCCCATAGTTTTGGTCGATTGTGGCGAGAGAGAGGTTTTATGACATCGCATGGTACGAAAATCCAGCATGGACAGCTTGTGAATGATCTTTTAGATGCACTTACATTGCCCAAGCAGGTGGCGATTATTAAATGTAGTGCACACCGTAAGGTGACAGATGATGTTGGTCGTGGCAACGCGTTTGCTGATGAGATTGCTAAGGAGACTGAGAGAAATCTTACAACTAGAATGTATGTGACGAGCAGTGTTCCCTCTAACGCGCGCGGGTGCGCGGCCGCCCACCTTAGTGACCCCCCAGCGCGCAGTGTCCCTATTGAAGCGCGCACACATCACAGGAAAGTGATCGCGCCCCCGCTTTTAAAAGGCGAGTGGCGCGAAAAATGCTAATTTCCTTATTTCGGGGACGAGGTCAAAAGCAAGTGGCTCTTGCTGCATTTGTTCCTCAATGGGAAACGGCTGCAGGCTGTTTATGGGCCTTTGTGGAAATATGTGTTAATTGCAGCACCGTCATGCGCTACAATTAACATAAATATTTTCACACTGGCCACTCAGCCGCAATCAGCCCCCAGCCGTGCTCTAACAAAAGACTGTAGGTAAAGACTGTCATTGGCAGGGCTGGAGGGGGCTATAGGTGTCGCAAGCATTCAGTTGCCTCCTGACGATGGGCCCTGGCACTTTTTTTGTGCAAAATAAGCAATGCTTGCTCAATTGTGCGCTCTTTTTATAGTGGACTGGGGAATTTCTTGCCTTGATTGGACAGAGTATGTACTGTTTTGGCTATTCATGTTGGCATGCTTTCAATCTATGCACATGGGATGGGCAGGTCACAATCAGCCCCCAGCGGCGCTCGAACAAAAGACAGCATCTAGGTTGAAACTTTAATTTGCTCCGTGATAGAAGTACAAAATAGATTCCTCGATGTTATAAAAAAGGTGTCTATTTGTAATAAATATAGGCAGTTTCACTCAAAACCTAACGAAAGAAGCAGACTATTTTTTGTTTCTCACACAGTGAGGACAACCTGTGGCAAACTGTATTCAGCTTGACAGGCTACGTCTATCCACTTGCCTTCTTATCTCACCTCCATAAAAGCAACAAATTAACTACTTGAGCCAAAACTATGTCTGCCCATGTTTCTATAAGGTACATGACCAGCCGGACTAGAGTTTTTCACCAAAACTGCTGCTTAAACAGCGTGAATAGAGAAAAAGATTAGGAAAAACCGTGTTGTGTAAAGTTGTGTAAGTGTTTGAAGTTCGTAATAGCTATTGAGTAGATCAATCATCCACATACATTTTAAATCAGCAGCTCTCGCCACCATGACCACACAATTTATTATCTGCACCGAAATTTTGAACATGTCTGCAGCTTCATGGCACTACTGGCAATCCTCAACGGCGTGAAAGTGTACCGAACAGGGTTTACGCTGAATGGGAAAAGAATTCCTCCAATAAAAATTAAAGATGTGTCCCCCACTTCCTGAAAAACAAGTTGACGTGGTTACTATTTAACAGCAAGAAGGAGGCCACCTTTTGTTCGGAGAGAACACGTGGCGTCATCGAACAAGAGATCAGAGCGCCCAAGGACACATCATTTCTATCGAAGATATTTTTGTATCATTTCCCTTAAGAAAAAAAAGCTCTACACCTCACCGTCAGCGTTAGGTGGCACGAACACAGCAAGAGAAACTTGCTCTTTTTTGTTTTTCTCCCATACAGTGAGACTGTTGAAACCATGCCTTGTCACTATCAGACCCAAATTAGATTGTTGCAAGGCAGGGGGAAATGCTTTGAAACCCTGAAGCAAGAGGCTCCAGGGAAGCTAACAATGCTGGCAAATAAAACAATACACAGTGCAGTCTGATGACAGTGGCAAAATCAGGGCTCCGTCTGTGATTGAGTTTAACACACAGCAAGCCATTATCCCACATGTGCCTCACTCTCTCTCTCGTAAAATATTCAAAATTATGTGTTTTTTTTAAATTAACTAACCCAAAATAACTAAACTGCAAGAAGATGCATATAATACACAGGCGAATCTCGCGAGCCAAGTTTACTAAGGCGTTGTCGCGCTGTCCATTTGCATGCAGTGACCCGGCACAATATCAGTCGGGTGGTACACTATGCGATGCACATATTTTTAGCCTAATTGCTTTTAAGCCACACCCTTAATTGCATTGGTTACGCCCCTTTGAGAGACCCCATAGTTTTTTCATCCCACTCAAAGCCCTGGTCTACACGCACGGTAAGGTTTATGGCGCACATAGCTTTCACTGCAGCGCACAGAGACCTTACTCTGCGGCACACAGAGGAAAATAATTAGAGGGAACATTGGTGACGAGTTCAGTAAGGTGGCCTGCAGAAACTGGTATGTGTGAGGATACTATTGAAAGTGTGAAAGCGATTCAGAATGAGGCCACCAAGACTGAAAAGACCAAGTGGAAGGAGAGTACGGGAAAGTTGGATGCGAATGGCTGTTGGATTGATTTGTCGGAGAATAGAAGGTGGATGTTGCCGGATGCATATGTGCTAGCTGTTGTGACCATGGCACACGGTTTGTCACATATTAGTGCGAAAGGTATTTGTAAATTGTTGTCCCCCGTATGGAAGAATGATGGTATCGCTAAGTGTGCTGAGAGATTGGTTAAGAATTGTATGATATGTATGATGTACAATCCTGGCAAGGGAACTCCTACACCCCCTGGCCATTTTGCTCCTCCTTCATGTCCCTTTGAAGTAATTCAGTTGGACTTCATCCATATGGAGCGATGCAATAACCTAAAATACGTTTTGGCTGTGGTTTGCGCATACTCCCGATGGATTGAAGCTTACCCTCTCAAAGACAATACTGCCCTGTCCACAGCGAAAGTCCTGCTGAAGGTATACTTTCCTCGGTATGGAATGCCACGGATTGTATGGTCTGATAACGGAAGTGAGTTTGTGGGGAGTGTGATGAAGAGTGTGTGTAAGGGCCTTGGAATACGTCAGAAATTCCATAGCGCCAACCATCCCCAGTCAGCAGGTTTGGTTGAGGGGTACAATGGTACTCTAAAACTGAAACTCGCAAAGATTCAGGCTACGACTGGTCTCTCGTGGCCTGACGCTTTGCCGTTGGCTCTTCTGTCAACCAGGGTGACTGTACACTCTCGAGTAGGGCTTAGCCCATATGAGATTGTGTTCGGCCGTCCTGCAAATATTTGGGGGGTTCCTAGACCCAGTGTGTTTACTGATCTTGAGTATCCAATGCTAATCGATTACCTTCATGACCTGACTGCTAAACTGTGGTTAATTCATCAACAGGTCTTTGAAGCACTGCCAGCGCAGACGGAGGGTCCAGGCCACCAGCTCCAACCCGGAGACTGGGTGGTTACGAGGAACTTTGGCCGAAAACAAAACCTTGAGCCGAGGTTCATCGGACCCTTTCAGGTGCTCCTTGCCACGAGAACTGCTGTTCGTTTGGAGGGCCGCAAGCATTGGGTGCATGCCACCCACACCAAAAAGGTGCTGATACCTTTACCAGCGGACTCGTGGGTGAGGACAGGCATCGCCTCATCTGAAACTGAAGCCTTGCCGAACTTTGTCCCTTTCAGTGACGCTCAGCCTGTGGGAGATACTTCAGTACAGCCAGACAATACTGTTGAACCTTTGTCATTGGAGAAATCAAGATCTGAACTATCATCTGACCGACAGGACTCTGTTTCATCATTTGACCAATTGTTTGAAGAGCAGACTCGTCCTGGAAAAAGCTGATATTTTCTTCGTTCCAATACTAGAGACAAATACAATTATTTTTGCTTTTTCCTTTTAAAAATTCACGTTACCCCCATTATCACTCTGAACACTTTTGAACAATTGTGGTTTCTGTTTGAATTTTGCGTTCTTTTCCACACTTGTGTTTTTCTTCACAGCTAGGAGATTTTGTATATATTATTTTATTAAAAGAACCTTACATCCGGGTTGACCGTAGGGCCGTGCGGGTACTTCCTTCTGGTTAGTAGGTCCTGACACTAGGTCGGGGAACGTCGATTCCTGGGAACTCCTGGGGATTGACTATTGCTACACGGAACGAAGTGCTTCAAGAATGTTGCGGACGGTTTTAGAGGATGGCATTCTCAAAGTTGTGGGATGTGGAAAAGACTCCAGCGCAAAGATCCGAACTCCATAGGATTTTACGTACCAAATGCTTTATGTTTCAGGTGTTCCTACTGTTCCTAACTGTTTCTGCGTTACTGGTGGGTGGAGTGTATTATGCGATACAATCACTATTGCCTTCTGCTTCACCTACCCCTTCCTCTGAATCAAAACCTACTTCCACTGTTTCTCCTCATTCCTTTCACATCTTACCCCAACACGAGCAGGTTAGACGTGCGGAATTCATGAACAATTCCTTCGTTCAGCTCCTTCATCAGCATCAGTTGGTGATGAACACTACCAATTGTTGGGTGTGTGGGTTAATGCCACATACCACCGATAAGGGAATTCCGTACTTGGTCCATTCTTACAGTTCCCAGGGTTCAGCTCGAGCATTTCCAACAATGTTTCGTAGCGCACTAGATTCTTACCCCAATAGAGAGCCACGTTCTCCACACTTTGGTCCCGGCCCGTACCATAAGTCTTTGGCAATAGCGATTGCTGATTTAGATAGAGATATTTTTGATCCATCGCTTATTCCAGAGGAAGAGGTGCGAGCCTATAGGGATCTGAGCGAGGCCGAGTATAGCGTGTTAGTGGGTGATAGACAGCTCAAAAGTTCATCTCCAATTTGGATCGTACCCCACCTCGGTAATTTTTGTTTGAAAGGTCGTGGTCGAAGCCCGAGAGCTCATCTTGGGGAGAGTGCTTGCACTGAAACATATGTTTTACCAATGCTCTCTTCCCCTGTTCTCCTGACTGCCAAGGGTATGTACTTTGTATGTTACGATCGTGCATATACATGGTTGCCCCTTGACTTCTCGGGCACCTGTTATATTGCAAATTTGCTGCCACCGACTTTTACAGTTGCCTCAGATTATCACAAGACCAGAGTTGTGAGAGGTGTGATTAGTGAAGAGGACACTGCCGGTCAAGAAGCGGGAGACTTCTTTAAGGGTTTCTTGCCGTTTTGGGGACCTATGATCAATAGTAGGAACCTAAGACAGTTGACTCGAGTGGTGGAATCGACCGCTAATATCACCGCAAGTGCCCTTGGTAACATTACAGCAGAGCTTCAGGCTGACAGGCTTATGACGTTACAAAACCGTATGGTTTTAGACATTGTCCTTGCAGATAGAGGTGGAGTATGTAAGGTGATCCATTCGAGTTGCTGCATTTTCATTCCTGACAACGCTCCAACTGTCTATCAAGCCATCTCGAAGTTGCATAAAATCTCCGAGTCCATACACGTGGACGTAGGTGATTGGACGCTACTTGGGTGGTTTTGGGGCCTGATGTCGACTTGGGGTTGGAAGATTCTGATGGTCATCGGGGTTGTTGTAGCATTTCTGTTCACGTGTTGTCTTTGTGTGCAGTGTGGTCCTGCCTAATGTGGCCTATGTGCTACAACGTGTATAAGACGGCCACCTGTTACCAAGGAAGCACTGATGGATAGAATGATGTTGCAGCAGCATCTGGATGGTCTGATGAATATTGAGATCGATTCCGATTACGACTAGTGCTTGCCTACATGAGGGCAAAAGGAGCGTCTGAGGTTCTGTGACAATTGTAAGTGGTGTTTTCAACTCGCACGAATATGGCCGAGTCTGGTATCTATGAACCGCAAATGATGAGTTTAGTGGGTGTACGCGTTTTCGCTGTACTAACCTAAACCGTTCGTTTGTTTCGTGGGTTTCTTCATCTGAACCCACGGGTTCCATCTTAGATATGACATCCATTTTGTTTCTTGCCCTCAAGTAGCCAGCGAACGGACACTGTCCGCTTCGTGACCCTGGGATTCCCAAACTCTTGCGGAAGACACGTGTTCCTTTGAGGGTGTCTTTATGATGAGGGGAATGACACTGTAAGGCAGATGGCCCCGCTCGAGGCTCATCTTGCTGTGCCGGTCTATTGTCTCAGTTGTGCATTTATTAGGCATGTCTCCTTTGATCCCTGCAATCGTGTTTTCTGATACCACCCCTTTTTACACTCTATTCGATTTGATTTGATTTGATTTTTCAATTTGTATAGCGCGCGAATGCCAAAAGGCGTCTTGGCGCTGAGATTCCCACTGACTCCTAAGGTATGTAGTTAGGGCTGTTTAGCGAAAAGCAATGTTTTGACTCCCTTTCTGAAGGATTTCAAGGATGGACTGTTTTTTAATTCTAGTGGTAGTTGGTTCCACGATTTTGCCGTCTGCACTAGGAAGCTTCTGCCTCCCCAGTTTGTTCTTCTGTATCTGGGTACTTTTATGAGTTTCCTTTGTCCGGATCTCAGAAGTCTATTTGGCTCATACAATTGCAGGTGTGTTTTTAAAAATTTTGATCCAGTTCCATTTATTGCTTTGTATGCCAAACATAATGACTTAAATTCTATCCTGCTTGCAATTGGGAGCCAGTGCAAACTTTTTAGTTTATGGCTTACTCTTTCGAACTTTGGAATTTCCAATATCAGCCTCGCTGCTGCGTTCTGCAGGCGTTGTAATTTAAGAAGGATTTTCTTCCTTGCTCCGACATATAGGCCATTTCCATAATCTAATCTGGGCAAGGCCAATGCCGTCACCACTGTTTTGCGAGAATCAAGCGGTATGTAAGGTAGTATTTTTTTTATGATTTTC
Organism: Lissotriton vulgaris; assembly: GCF_964263255.1. NCBI lineage: Eukaryota > Metazoa > Chordata > Amphibia > Caudata > Salamandridae > Lissotriton > Lissotriton vulgaris. The sequence continues at coordinate 2,121,387,747 of NC_141687.1, read as the reverse complement.
AGGATGTACCAGAGTGACGAAGCTAGTTTGCTTGCTTGAGCGTCAAATGAGAGGTTGGTGTCTAGCATTATTCCTAGGTTTTTCACCTTTTCCGATGGCTCTGGGCATCTTCCCATATCTGCGGGCCACCATAGAGGTGACCATATGTTTGTGTCATCACCTAGTATCAGTACTTCACTCTTGTCGCCGTTTAATTTCAAGCAATTCGTTTGCATCCATTGGCTGATTTTTGTCATGCAGCATTGGAATTTTGCTGCTGTGTCTTGCACCTCTTTATTTATTGACACCACAATTTGGGTGTCGTCGGCGTAGGATATAGGGGTGAAGCCCTCACTCCTTATTATTTGTGCGAGTGGGGCTACATAAAAATTAAAAAGCGTGGGGCTCATCGATGATCCCTGCGGAACTCCACATGGTAGGCTGAACAGATTAGACTTTGCTTCTCCTGATTCAACTGAGAAGGTTCTATTTTCCAGATATGAGGCTATAAGAGCACAGGTTGACTCATGTATGTTTGCTGTTTTTAGCCGTGCTATGAGGATTTCGTGGCTAACCGTATCGAAGGCCGCCGATAGGTCGAGTAATATCAGTGCGGCCTTCGATCCGTTATCCATTATTGTCCTGAGTTCCTCCACTGCTGTTATCAAGGCTGTCTCAGTTCCATGTTCCGCCCTGAAACCAAATTGAGAATGATCCAGCCATTCTCCGTCCATCAGATGTTGAGATAGTTGTTTATTTAGCAGTTTCTCCAAAATTTTAGCAGCAAAAGGGATCCTGGCTATTGGTCTATAGTTGTTGGGATTTTCGCCGTCCAGATTGGGTTTTTTTAGCAGTGGCCTAATAGATATCTATCCTCGTCTTCCTCCACACCTGTTTCTGACTCTTCCTTGATTCGTTTACAGCCGAACGGAATGCACTAATGGTGAGAAGATGTACTTTTACAGTTGGGAACCGACAAATGCTACTGTAATTATGTTCCGGGCCCTGAATACATGAAAGCGACCCCCTATGAAATTTACTGTGGGAACTTGGTTGTAACCTTTTGTTTATCACGTTATCTTATGACGAAAAACTGTATAAAAGGAGCGATCCACAGATACAATTTGAAGCAGTCTCTGTGAACATACATGTTATGTACTTCTCGTGACTTCTGTGTTCCCTGCAGTAAATAAACCTCAAATCTTTGACGCCGAAGGAAGTGTTCCGTGCCTCTGTCATTTGTACGCCGGAACAGGTAACCCACGAAGGTTTCAGGTATTATCCCTGGCACCGCTGGGTCTTAAAAAAACCCAGTCCTTCATGTCCCTCCTGTAATAGTGTCCCCTGAATCTGTCCAACCCTCTCCCGTTGGTATAAAATGGGCTACCTGGCTCCAGGACATTAGATTTTACGTGGACAAGATTCTATAAGAAAAACCCACTGACCTTTGACACAGGAGGTGGGTTCCTGAAGGTCCCTGAGGTGGATCTGCCCTCCAACCGAGTTTGAGGCTAGTATCCCTTGTGGGGGCTGCGTAACCCGAACCCCTGTTCACCGCGTCCATTTACAAGTGCATATGCTTGTTGGCGATTCCTGAGCTTGTGCATTGGACTCTGTGTACTCCTGACCCTGAGCAGTATTTGCACCAAAGAATTCCGGCCTCCTCGCACCAAGTGCTCCGTGGGCTGGTGCTTTGCAATCATGCTTGAGGACCCCTGGCGACTCCTGGTCCTTCGGCCTGTGGGTCCCCTTGACTGTTCTTGGGATTTCCACCATTGTTTGGTGAGTCCCCTGGACCTTACTGTTCCACACCGTAACCTGTTTGTCCTTCCTGCGTTCCACACCGTAACCTGTTTGTCTTTCCTGCGTGGGTTACTGTTGCCAAGGCTTGTTGGTGAACCCGCTGGACATTGACCCGCAAGCACTCAAAATCCTTCGTGGGACAGTTCCCCTCTGGCTCCTGGTCATCCTCGACGCCTCCGGGACCTTGTGGCTGCAGAGTCAAGCATCCCTTCTTCGCACATGAAGCACCCGACATCTGTGGGCATTCGTCTACTGAGCCCATGGTCACTCTGTAGTGACCCAGACTCTGTCCCCTCTGCTTTCAGGTTCCTCACATCCAGAATCCAGGCTTGGATTCCATCGGACCCTTTTCACCTTCACGGCAGCAGTGCTTCTTCACTTCCTTCCATAGAGAATAACAAGAGTTTCCGATGCCACTTCAGACCTATGCACCCGGCTTCCCTGGGATAGGTAACTCTGATACTATGGTATCCACGGGTGGGGTGTGTAGGAACTGGGGTCCCCAGTTCCCTGGGGGGTAGCTTGGCCCGAGCAGGTAGGCACCCGAAGCTTAGGTGTAAAGTGGCCATACAGCACACACATCCACTGAGACAGGGAACGCACACAATGACGGAGACCACACTAGTAAGTTTGATTCAAATCAAGTAGCTTTTATCTAGAGCAGAGTCAGGGTAATGAAAATCACAGTAGCAATAACTTATTAAATCATTTCATCAGGGGAGCAACTATTTCACCAGGCCAGAGCAAAACATTTCATGTGGTAAAGCATTTCATCAGGTCGGAATAAACATTTCATTGAATAGGAATGACCATCTCATTATGTAAGCAATCTCTTCATTATAGAACTGTAGGCATTTCAATCCCCAGGTCAGTAGGTCACAATCAACATTTCAGTACCTACACTAAGCAGGCATAAACATTTCATTAAGCAGGAATGACATTTCAGCACTCAAGAGTAACCCTGTTGGTAGGTAGAAGTTAGAACACTGAGGCAGGAAGAACAGTTCGTTCAGCATAGGAAAACCAACCCATAAGCATGGGTAAAACATTTCATTAACTGGGCTATATTAGCCAGGCATCTCATAACAGCCCCTAATCAGGGGTTAACTTGTATTAAGTGACGCCCCCACTGTGTCTTTTGGGGCCCTGGCCCAGTTCCAGTGCTTACAGGGGGCCAAATAGGGCCAAAAGGGCCCAACAGCAATTTTCCCCCTGGGGCGAACTCAGGGCATCCTCGGGGCCTTCTGCCCTCCTCCCCGGGGGTTTACCTGGAATCTTCGGCCCTTCCCGGGCCCTTGCGGAGGTTCGGGGAGGGCTCGTGCTCTTTCCAGAGCTCTCCGGTCGGGCTGGCGCTGTGGTGGCAGTCGCGGGGCGCAGCCGGGCTACCCGGCTCCAGCGCCGATGGTACAGCCAGCCTCAGGGGTGCAACACGTCAGAGGGGGCTCTCGCTCCTCCGGGCCCCCTCCATGAGGATTTTTGGCCTGTCCGGGCTTGCCTCGATGTCAGGCCAATCAGCGGCCTCGCCTGAGGGGGTGCGGCCCACCGAGCCAAACGGGCAGCAGTAGGGGCGGGGCGCGGCTAATAACGCAGCGCCCCCGTCACGTGAGTGGAGATGGCAGCCTCAGGCTTCGTCGGCCTACTGGGGCCTAGTGCGGCATTGTGGTATTTCGCGACGGCCTCCCCAAGGATCCGGGGGCCGCCGCAGGAACTCTTCATGCTTAGGCCGGCCGCGGTGGTGAGCAGCGTCAGCAGGCCCGGCGCAGCCTAGCGCGGCCTACTCTGGCGTAGCAGCAGCCCTCTGCTGGCTCCGAGGGCCGCCGGGGGGACACAGACAGCTCCAGGCCGTGGCGGTGAGTTTCTCCGGCAGCGCTCTTGCGGGGGACACAGCGCTTTGGGACAAGGTGCTTCTAAGCGCCTCATGGCAGTCCGGGCACCAGCGTTTCGGGGGCTCTCCAGTTCTCTGGACGCGGCGCGGCCCAGCAGGGGGGCACACACAGCTTCTCGGGCTCCAGAACAGGAGCGGAGGCAGGCTCAGCCAGAGAGCTTTGTGGGCCTAGCGCCTCAGGGCAACCATGGTCTCTAGAGCCACAGGACTTCCCAGGGCCCAGTAGGAGAGCGCTTAAGAGGGCAATTGAGGCAGTTCAGGCAAGGCAGGACAGCGCTGGGGGCACAGGTTGAGGCACGGAGCACAGAGATGGCAAGGCCCAATACCTGGTTGATCCCCAGTAGTCCTGGTTGGCGCAGTGGGTTTCTTCTTGCCGCTAGATGGTTCCTGCACCCTTGGTAGACAGTTTCTTGGTTTCTTGAAGAGGGGGGGGGTTGAGTTGAAGGCTGCTGACAAGTTTCCTCAGCAGGTCACTGTAGCTGGTCCCTGGGTTTCCCTCTAGCCTGGCCAGTTCAGTGGGCTAGTTCAGTGTTCCTCACACAGCTTGGTGGGCAGCGCCTAAACCCTGTCACCCCCAGTAGTATAGGTTTCTGACTAGGCCCTACTGCCTAAGTCTCCTGCGGAGGGTCCCCCGGGTCAGTGATGCCCCAACTGACTAAAAACTTTCCCTCCTTTCTTTATATATGCCCAGGTCAGGTGACCACCATCTAAGGCGGGAAAAATAGACTCTTCCCCAATTCTAGAAGGTTCCAGGAGCTTCCCTAGTCTAGCTATGGGCAGGCAAGGCAGGCTGTATGGCAACAATGTTTAAGGGTTCCAGCCAGCTCCTGGCAACTAGAGTGCGACTAAAAAGACCACGCTGCAGTAGCAGGGGCCTGTGGCAGCCATGTTTGAAGTAGAGAGCACCTGCACCTTAGCATTGATTAGCAATGGGAAGGTGCTCGGAGACCTACGGCCAACAAAAAAAAGGTGGGGAAAATGAGGCAAGGGCGAAAAAAAATAGGGAAAGACCACCCTAGGGCTGACAGGTCTAACAGGGTGACTCTTTAAACTCTTACGTTCCGAAGGGTTTGCTCGAAGTCCTCCTAGAAGGGTCCTTAAACTTTAACTGCAACTGTGACTTTCCCATAGAGTTGTACGGAGCACGCGGTCGTGTTTCCTCACAGCACCCGTCCTCCGTGCCAAGTCTTGTAGGCTCTGCACTCCAGAGATCTTTGGGCTGCAAGAAGCTCCAGCCTCCAGCACCTCTTAGGCGCCTTGATGCCCCTGGGGCTCAGTTGCGCGATACAAATTTATATAATAATCATTACTTGAAGATCAGCATCCTCACTGCATCCTATGCACTGTGGGCCTCCTTCTTTTGTGAGCTGCTCGAGGTCATCTTGCGACTCCTGTGCCTTTTAGGTCATCCTGAGGGTCTTCTCTTGCTTCATTGGGCTCCCCTGCTTAACCTGGGCTTTCTCTGAATCTCCTGCAACTGGGGAGTCCCTTGGTCTTTGCTGGTCCCAACGTTTGTTCCTTTTCATCTTTGTTGGTGCTCCCACATGACACCGACCACCTAGACACTGATATCAGATATGGGACAGCTCATGCATGGCCCCTGGTGTTCCTCAGCATTGCCTGGTCCCCACAGCTGCAGTGACAAGGTGACTGTCGACTCTTCAGAACCTCTTGACATCGGTGGGCATTGTTCTTCCGTGCCTTCTGGTCACCTCCAAGTGGCATAGACTCCGCCCCCTCTGCTTGCAGATTCTTCACTTTCAGAATCCACCCTTGGTTTTCCATCGGACTCCTTCGTAATCTTCTTCAGAGGCCTCTTTTTTGAAGTCTCCCATTGCTGTTATGGCAGGTTCGGTTCGTCATTTCATAACTTTGCACCCGGCTTCCCTGGTGCAAGTAAACTGGTTCCTGGGGCATTCACAGCTGGGGTGGCTCTCCAACCTTTTGTCTTTCTGACGGGTATCTTCGGGGTTCTCTGGGGGGAGGGTAATTCTTCTTTAAAACTGCAACTGTGTACTTCTCCATTGACTTACATTTGGCACGCGGCTATTTTCCACTCTGCACACAGCCTCCGTGGGGTTCCTGGGTACTTAAGATGGGTGCTTCCTTCTGTGTCCGGCTCCTCTGGGTCTTCTGGTCCAAGTCCCATTCTCCTTTACAGTTCCCAATCCACTTTCTTAATATATGATTTGGTCTCCCCCTGGAGACTAGTGTATATTTGTGCTGATTCTTGCAAAGTATTCTTGTGTATTGTGTTATTATCTCCGGGTAAGAGATATACCAATGTGTTAGTGATACTGTGTGTTATTAATAAGTCCTCTTTTGCGGTTTCTTTTCATCTAACTTCACTACCTAATATAGTTGGTAAATCAAGCGGTTTTTCACTCCTTCAAAATAAGCCTGAAGGCTGCTCTCCACAGCTACCACTTTGAGAGCTTTCAACGCTTATCAACGACCATTAAAATCACCATAAAGGTTGTCTGGATTAGTGCAAGGTGAATCACTTAAATAAGTGTGCGCCACATACTAAGCCAGCCTCCTACTCCTGAGTTAACCCACAAATATAATGACTGAATGCGAAATGAACATGCATAAAAAAAAACAGCTTTATTTTCGAAAAAGGATAAATAAATTAGTGGGATGAAGTATTATTAATGAAAATACGTAATCATAACCCTTTCAGAAGGCCATGGGCCATGCAGGGGCCACTGGGCCCAACCATAGGGGTTGAGGACTTTTATTCCTGCTGTCCTGGGCACAAACTACTGTGAATTCTGAGCAAATGGGCCATGTACCCCTTCTGCACTTGATTCTCAGTAGGCCAGGTCGCTCCCCTACTGCCACACAGCTCCACCTGTGCGCCAGTGCCTCCCACGCTGCCGCTGCAGCCCTGTCCATGAGTTCGTGCCTGCTGCCACCCCAGTGGTATAGTGTCTCCGTTTTTGTACCTGTAATATGCTGTGATTCTGTATTTTATTGTACTGTTTTGTTTTATGCTGCCCTCGTTGTTTGGTATCGTTCCCCCCTCCCACCCACTTTTTGCCTTCTGTTCCCCCTGCCCGTTTCCCGCCACTGCTCCCCTGCGGCCCCACCCCCTCGCTGCCCTGCTCCCGCCTCCCAGCTGATCCACCCTCCCTCCCCGCCTCAAATGGCGGCCGCTGCGCGGCAGTAGGAGCGACCCCTGACCCTGCTTGCAGGCCAGGTCGCTCCCCTGCTGCCACACAGCTCCACCTGTGCACCATTGCATCCCAACGCTGCCGCTGCCTCCCTGTCCGTGAGTTAGTTCCTGCCGCCACCCCAGTGGTATAGTGTCTCCGTTTTTGTACCTATAAGCTGTGATTCTGTATTTTATTGTACTGTTTTGCTTTCTGCTGCCCTCGTTGTTTGGTATCGTTCCCCCTCTCCCCCCACTTTTTGCCTTCTGTTCCCCTTACCCATTTCCCGCCACTGCTCCCCTGCGGCCCCGCCCCTTCGCCACCTCGCTCCCGCCTCCCAGCTGATCCTCCCTCCATCCCCGCCTAATATGGCGGCCGCTGCGCGGCAGTAGGAGCGACCCCTGACCCTGCTTGCAGGCCATGTCGCTCCCCTGCTGCCACACAGCTCCACCTGTGCGCCAGTGCATCCCACGCTGCCGCTGCCTCCCTGTCCGTGAGTTAGTTCCTGCCGCCACCCCAGTGGTATAGTATCTCCGTTTTTGTACCTGTAAGCTGTGATTCTGTATTTTATTGTACTGTTTTGCTTTCTGCTGCCCTCGTTGTTTGGTATCGTTCCCCCTCTCCCCCCACTTTTTGCCTTCTGTTCCCCTTGCCCGTTTCCCGCAGCTGCTCCCCTGCAGCCCGCCCCCTCGCCGCCCCGCCTCCCAGCTGATCCCGCCTTAAATGGCGGCTGCTGTGCGACCGTGCTGCGGGCGTGCCGGAGGCAAGCCCGTCTGTGCCCATCCGCGCCTGGACCGCGCCCAGCGCCAGAACCCCTGGACCCCGAGAACACCACAACACCAGACTCCAGTACGACGCCGGCACTCTCCTCGCACTCAACTCCGGACAAGACCACACCTGCATCCAAGCCGCCCCGAAACGCACCCACGGACCCTTCTCCTGCTGCACCTGCAGCTTCACCTGCGACAGAGCCAACAAACCTCCTAGGACCGGACCCAACCACCTCCGCTGCATACTCCTGAACACCCGCTCCGCACGCAAACAGTCCGTCGAGCTCTGGGACAAGCTGGACACCTCTGCCCCAGACGTTGCCTTTCTGACCGAAACCTGGTGGAACGACACCTTGGCACCCAACATCGCCATAGCCGTCCCGGACGGCTACAAGATCACCCGCAGGGATCGCGCCAACGGAATCGGTGGAGGAATAGCCATTGTCCACAAGTCCACCCTCAAGGTCTCCACCCACGCGGATGACACTCTCAACACTGCCTACACTTCCTGATCCACTCCAACCCCAACACCACCTTCAGAGGAACACTCATCTACAGACCCCCGGGACCCCGGGCTCAGTTCAGCGACTCCATCGCCGACCTCGCCAGCACCCACGCACTCGCCTCCATGGACTACATCCTCCTCAGGGACCTGAAATTCCACCTCGAGAACAACAATGACTCCAACTCCACCAGCCTGATCGACAACCTCGCCAACCTCGACCTCAGACAACTCATCACCACACCCACCCACGCCGCCGGCTACACGCTAGACCCCGTCTTCTCCACAGGCACCCACGTCGCCTTCGACCACACCAACAAACTCCACTGGACAGACCACCGCTGCATCCATTTCACCTTCAAGAAACCAACCACGCACCACCGCACCCAACAGCTGCCTCGCCGCTGCTGGAGCAAAGTCACCGAAGACCAGCTGATCACCACCCTCGCCCAGAACCCACCCACCGACCCCACCAACCCAGACACCGCAGCCCGCAACCTCAGACAGTGGATCGACGACTGCGCCAACACCCTCGCCCCGCTCAAGAAACCCTCCAACAGCCACGCCAGCAAGAGAGCCACCTGGTTCACCGACGAGCTCCAAATGCACATGCCGGAAACTGGAGAAGATATGGCTCCTTGAACGCACACCGGACAACCACGCAGCCCACAAGGAAGCCACCCGCAGACATCACCACCGCGTCAGAGTAGCCAAGAGATCCTCCTTCAAAGACCGCCTGGATAACAATGCACATGACAGCAAAGAGCTTTTCAGCATCGTAAAGGAACTCCCCAACCCCATCGCCAACGCCAACGACATCCCGCCCTCACAAGAACTGTGCGACTCACTAGCCACCTTCTTCCACCGCAAGATCGCTGACATCCACGACAGCTTCAACACCACAACCATCCCGACTACGCCAGACACCACCCCCCCTGTGAACACCACCAGCACCAACCGCCTGACCTCCTGGTCCAACGTCAACGACGACGAGACACGCAAGGTCATGAACTCCATCCATTCAGGATCTCCGTCAGACCCGTGCCCACACCACGTATTCAACAAAGCAGATGCAGCCATCGCACCCCAACTACGGAATGTCATCAACATCTCCTTTGAAACAGCAACACGCCAAAATCAACGCCCTCCTCAAGAAGCCCAAGGTGGACCCCAAAGACCTCAAGAATTTCTGGCCCATCTCCCTGCTCCAGTTCCCGGCGAAGGTAATCGAGAAAATCGTCAACATACAATGGCCCGCCACCTGGAAGACAACAACATTTTGGACAATACCATAGCACTGAGACAGCCCTCATCGCCGCCACAGACGACATCAGGCGCCAACTAGACAACGGCGAAACATCAGCCCTCATCTTCCTGGACCTGTCAGCCGCCTTCGACACAGTCTGCCATCGCCCTCTAAAAACACGCCTCCTAGAAGCCGGAATCCAAGAAAAGGCCCTTGACTGGACCACTTCCTTCCTCTCCAGCAGAACCCAGAGCGTCCGCCTCCCACACTTCCGATCCAAAGCCACCGACATCATCTGCAGCATCCCCCAGGGCTCATCCCTCAGTCCGACGCTGTTCAACGTCTACATGGCCCCCGCTCGCACAAGTGGCCCGCCATCAGAACCTCAACATCGTCTCCTATGCCGATGACACCCAGCTCATCCTCTCCCTCACCAAGGACTCACACTCCGCCTGTTGCGCAATCACACGAGGCGCACCGGTTGTTTCCTTCTTGAAGTTGTATAGTCCCAACCCCCTCGCAAACCAGTCAACCTAGCAAGGATTCAACCTCTTGATAGGCAAACTTGTCCACAAGGGAAAGGGGAAGTGGAAAGAGAAACAAACAAAACACTGGTCTTCTTCCAGTTTCTGTTTCTCGTTGAAGTGCTCGGGCCGTGATCAGGACTTCGCCGCCTGCAAGTGTTCTTCTGATGTTAAAACATTGATAAAGACTTTACCAAATCGTTCCAATAATTACTTCTCAAATAATCCTTTGTTAAAGAAACTTTTACACACCTTTTGTCACTAGGCCCATGCCCGCACTTCACAGGGTCAGTAGAATTGACTATCAGACTCTTGTCTTGCTTTTTCCCTTTTTAAAATAATACGCAAGCGTTATCCGTCTAATCAATGTCTAAGTCCAAGTGTTAATACAAATGTTAGTTAGGTTAGTGAAGAACAATAACTAACTCGTTATAATGCACACATACCTGTGGACCCTGGAAGAATGCTGGAATGGGGTTCTATCTGGAGAGGAGAAAGAAAAAAGGCACAAGCACCCTAACAAATGCTGATACCGAAAATGATGGACTATTCTATAATCCTAATTAGTATTCATTAGCTTTTTGCGTCAATGTTTACACACATTGTCCATAATAATCACCTAAGCACACAGTTGACTTGTCTATGCACTTTTATCTCTAGTACTCACAACTCTTGCAGCGTCCAATGCTTGTTGATTGTTATCATTCAGCAGCACCTCAGTTTTTACTTTAATTACCATGAAATATAACCTTTTACATTATATGCAACTCTAACACTTTAGACTATGACGACAGTCTCTTGGATTGTTCTATGCTTGTTTGCAAAGTCAATATGAGCCAAAAAGCATTCTTATTGCCGAAACGTGAAATGCTTCGCAAAACGATTGACTTTGTCCTAGGTACGGCGGTTGCTAAGTAACACAAAAGGAAGCTTACTGTCCTTCTTCTTTCAGTGCTGCTTCCTCGTCGACTGTCCCAGAAGGAGTGGCTGGTTTCCGGTGATGACCGAAGAGCAGAGAGGAGCCCTTGAGTTTCGGTCCTGGAGAGGAGCTCGGATTGCTGCGCATGATCAGGTAAGTTGTAAAAGGGGTTTTGGGCGCAAGCGGGAAACTTGGAGGCAAACCGGAGACTTGCAGAGCTTGGTGAGCGGCTGTTTGTCTTTTGCATACGCTGCACGTGGAACCTGTCTGACAGTTGGTTTGCGTACATGTGGGCACAATGTGAAAAGACAACAAACATTGCTCAATGAAAGACAAAATACAAGATATGGCTAACAACAAACATTGCTAAATGCAAACAACGTATAATAAAGGACCATGAGAATGACTTAAACCATAGCAGGGTGAGCTCCTTTAACAACGCCAAAACCAACCTCCACGAAGGAATGAAGGACGTCCCTGACTGGATGAGGAACAGCCGTCTGTAGCTGAACTCGGACAAAACGGAGGGCCCCATCCTCGGACCCACCCCCTCAGCCTGGGACGACTCCTGGTGGTCTACCACACTGGGAACAGCACCGACACCCACCGACCATGCACACAACCTAGGATTCATCCTCGACTCCTCCCTCTCCATGTCTAAACAGGTCGATGCCGTCTCCTCCTCCTGCTACAACACCCTCTGCATGCTACGTCGGATCTACAAGTGGAACCCGACCGAAACAAGAAGAACGGTGACACAGGCCCTCGTCAGCAGCAGACTGGTCTACAGCAATGCACTCTACACAGGAATCCCAGCCAAACACCTGCGACGACTACAAGGCATCCAAAACGCCTCTGCCCGACTGATCGTCAACGCCCCCCGCCGCAGCCACATCACCCCCCTCCTGAGAGACCTACACTGGCTCCCCGTCGACAAGAGAATCACCTTCAAGCTCCTCACCAACGCACACAAAGCACTCCACAACGCCGGACCAGCCTACCTGAACAGCAGACTCAGCTTCCACAACCCCACCCGCCAGCTCCGCTCCCCCAGCCTCGCCCTCACCGCCGTCCCCCACAACCAACAAATGACCCCCGGAGGCGGATCCTTCTCCTACTTCGCTGCCAAGACCTGGAACACCCTCCCCACCCACCTATGGCAGACCCAAGACCTACTCGCCTTCAGAAAACTCCTCAAGACCTAGCTCTTCGAGGAGTAGCGGCGCCCCTCCTCCTCGCACCTGAAACAGACACCTCAGGTGAGTGTTGTGCATTGCTTTGTGCTTTATTGCCTTAAAAGGTCACTCAACATGTCCTCAGAGCAGAATTCAACTGCTTTACGCGACTCACAGAGCACTGTACCCTCTGTTCCCAAAATCCTGGGAGGAGCACGTGTGGAAATATTACATACTGCTCAACTAATTTTTAAAAAGAAACAGAGATCCATTGATCATTCAAGCACTATCCGCCCGATTCATCAAAGAAAATAGCGCTCGCAAAGGGCCAGATTCTGAGAATCTGGCCCTTTGCGAGAGCGATTTTTGCATTTGGGATTCAGCATCCCAAATGTAAAAATCGCTAATTGCGATCTCGCAATTTTGCGAGGAATTACATTTAAGGAATCTCTATTTGAGATTCCTTAAATGCAATTCAACATCCAATTTCATTTTGCGAATTCGCAATTTCTTGCCGCAATTTACCGCGAGGTCAGACCTCGTGGTAAATTGCGAAAACTCAGAAAAATGCATTTAAATGCATTTTTCTGAGTTGCATGTTACACACACACATGTCCTTTGGACATGTGTGTGTGCAACACCTGAGTAAAGTTTCATTTGAGGGGTGCTACAGGGTGTCCTTTGGACACCCCTGGCACCCTTCAAATCGCTATCTTATTTGCGATTAGCAAATTGCTAATCGCAAATAAGGAATACTCCCCATTCATTCCTATGGGCCTTTTGGCCCATAGGAATGAATGGCGAGTTATTCCTTATTTGCGATTAGCAATTTGTTAATCGCAAATAAGGAATATGTAGGAATCGCATTTCTTCATGCAAGTTCTACATGAATCCCGTTTTGCGAGTCCTTAATAGCGATTCGCTATGAATCGCTATTAGGGCCTCGCAAAACGGGAGTATGATGAATCAGGCTGTATGACTTTTACCCTAGTGCCTAGAAGAAGAAAAAAAAAGTAATTGACACTAACAGCCAGTCAAGTATTAGATGATTATAGTGATTTGTGCCCAAAAACAGATGTAGCTGTTTTGTCATGCACACAATATAGAAAATCATTTTATCGCTAGATAATGAGATGTCGCATATGCAACAAACAATGAAGGACTTGAAAATCGATTACCAGTCAGTTAAAGACGAGTTCATATGGTATAGAATTGGGTGTGTAAAGAGCCTTTGTCCAAATGCATCAGAATATGGTATGTCCCACAGATTGCTGTATCATCTTACGCAACTTCTTCAAAATCATAAGCAAAAACCTGTCGGGTTTACTCGAAACTAGAGGCAACAGATATGAAGCAGCACAACCTTGTTGTAGTTATGTTCAATATGAGCCTATTACAGTGGACACAGGGGATGTAGCCAGACCAACTCAGATTGCCATCACAATCTCATATACAAATGATTGCATCGACCCAAACGACTCATACAACCACTACAGGCCAACGATTCCTAAATATCCTTGGGGCATATTAGCAAGGGCATTTTTTGCAGATAAAACAGCGATTATTTTATCGTCCAATTACCAAGCTGTCGCTAACAGCAATTAGCGACAGCTTTAAGGCGATAGTGACCGGTTTGGGGCCCGCTTTACATGTCAGCGATATTTATCGCTAATGACATGCAAAGTGGTCCTACCCAAACTGGTAGCGACTGAAAGCAGTCGCTAACACAGCTATCGCCTATTCGCAATACCCGCGACGTGATAAAAAAACACTTGCTAACCGCAATTAGCGCCAGGATTTTACACCTGGTAAACACCTGACTTAGCCATAATAGTCAACGGGAGGTGGATTCTATGGCTAAGTCCCCACCTGCCTATTAGCGAGATTTTCCTTAGCGATAGGATTTTTATCGCTGGAAATCTCACGTTATAGATGGCTTTCGCCATTATCGCTGTGGAGATAAACATTGGTAATACTGTGTTATCTCCGCAATAAAATCAAACCATAGGAGGAGAAAAAACAAATCGTGCTAAGCGCGGTTTGCGATAATTTTCGCAAGTTGTTGCTAACATGCCCCCTTGTTCCTCAGAATAGTAGTAGTAGAAATCCCTGCAAATATCACCAGCCACGAAAGAGTCATGCAGTTTGTAGATGACATCTTTATTGCCAGTGAAAACGAAATACAATACCTGTCTGACAATGCTGAGGTCTGCCAGGCGTTACAGCAGGGGGGGCCTCTGGTAAATAAAACCAATTGACACCAGCAAGTCCCTCAATACGTTTCTGGGCCGCACGATAAATCGGAAATTGACAATTTGCAAGTAAAAATTATGCTGTCACTATCCACGTGTAAGTGACATTAATTTCCTGTTAGAAATATTAAGTTTTTCAAGAACATTCACACCTTTGTTGTTTGCGTACAATGCTAAACCCCGGTCTGACTAGTAACCTGTCAAGACATGGATGCGGATAGAAGAATATACAGATGGAGTTGCTAAATTAAAACACTGTTTACAGGATGCCCCAGCATTAGTCAGACCCAATACTGAACTCCCATACTATGTATGGATAATTTCACCTTTGCTGGGAGATAAAGATGTTACCTTAAAATTTGCTTCTTAAATCCATCCGCAGTAGAATAGTGCTACGATAGCTGTGGTTGGAGTGTTTTAACTGAGTATCGGGCACCGGTTAACTTCCACTACATTTTTGGGAACTCAAAAATGGTTCTTAGGACCCATCACACCACATCATGAATGCACTGCGGAAGTCACTAACGTGGCTCATCCAATTTTGAAACCATGTCCCCAGGGAAAATGTTCCGTCTATGTACACAACATATGTAACAGATGGACACTCATACTTAGAGGACAGCAATTATATTGGAGGAATAGGAATTTATATCCTATTCCCTTACATGGAAGATAAGGGGCTTCCAGCCACTGTCATTTTGAAAGCATAAACAAGCAACAGCTCTGTGCAATATACAGATTTGACAGCACTTGTGATGGCTTTAATGCATGCCAGAGAGCTTTTGCCAGAGAACCCAACCCACAAAAAACATGGTCACTGACTCAGACTTTGTTTCTGAAGCTGCACCATCTACCACAATGGGTGGGTCACACAAAGGGATCCATAGTTCAGACAGGGGACCGGCCAAATATGAAAGCAACGAAGAATGGCACTTGACACCGCATGGCACCTTGGCAGAATTAATGTGATAAAAATAAAATTACATTGCAAACAAGGTCTTTTTTGCAGCA
This sequence comes from Lissotriton vulgaris, assembly GCF_964263255.1. NCBI lineage: Eukaryota > Metazoa > Chordata > Amphibia > Caudata > Salamandridae > Lissotriton > Lissotriton vulgaris. The sequence continues at coordinate 2,121,372,526 of NC_141687.1, read as the reverse complement.
GAGAATGCTAGGTCAGATGCCCGCGCTACAGAAGAAGCTAGGAGGGGCATGGAATTTCCATATGAGAACAGTCTTGTAAATATACCATACATTCATGCCGTCACATGAGCCCAACATAAACAGCAAACAACAAGAGAAGAAAAGTTACAAATGTTAAAAGAACTACAGAGCAAAGATACTGAAATCACATACATTCTAGGGCAACGAGATACCACATGCACATGACAATTAAGAAAATGTTTCTCCTATGGTGGGGTGCTGTGGCACCCAAACACTACACTGATTACTGAGGACAAGGGTTTAAATGAGGTCACACCAGTAGATTAATTAAGGAACGCACACTTTGTAATACCCATTTAAATGCGAAAATTGATTTTGAACATGTGTTATGTGAGCCATAGGCACCCTACATGATAACATGCTAAAGATACGTCACTCACTCTAAGGTGGAAAATCCACCATAAGGCTGCAGATTATTCAGAACTCAGCGTCCAGTATGACTGTCAGCCTCCCGTGCCACACTTACATCACACCACACCTGAAGGAGCTCCACTGGCTCCCCATTCACAAATGGAGACAATTCAAACTCCTCACCCATACTTTCAAGGCACTACATAACACTGGCCCAGCAAACCACAATAATCGCATCTGCTTTCATAAACCTTCTAGACACCTCTGCTCGTCCAGAGCCCTGCTTGCACAAATCCCACGCATATGGACAACCAGCTCCGACAGAGGAGCATTCTCCTACATCGCTACTAAAGTGTGGAATAGCCTGCCGCTACACATAAGAGCCTTCTTCTCACTTCTTGAATTCTGCAAGAAGATGAAGGCCTGGTTTTTGTGAGTAGTCTCAGTAGGCCGTGGGAGTGCATAGACTCACACCTGCTAAGCACCAGGATGCCCTCCTGGGTGATAATGCGCTCTACAAATCTACATAACACTCATTGAAAATTGTTAATTTATGTTTCTTTGTAGTACATATCGTTAGTGTAGCACTCTGCCTTTTTACCTTAATAATCATCAACAAAGAAGCGTGAGGAAGAGAAAGCTGAAAAAGAAAAACACATTTTTGGGGAAAGAATAGCATAATAGACTGGTAATTACTTCAATATTTACATATACCATGTTTCCATGGGAAAATCTTTTTTTGACTTGCCTATATCTTTGGCACGGTTTGACAAATCGTCACGACTTTTCCTCCAAAAAATGTGCTGGTGATTCTTGTTGCGCAAGAAAAGGCAGAGAAAAAGGGGGTGGGGGTAAAAAAAAAGTGTTCTTCCCATGTTAAATTCCATAGAAATTTTAGACATGACTACAGCACAAACCACTGGACGAAATTACACCAAATTTGGCAGAAAGGTAGTCTTGATCCAGAAAGAACCCTTTTTTGTTAGTTCATGGAATAACTTCCTATCAGAATTGGTGACTCACATCTTCAGACCATTATTTCCCAAATTAGAATTGATCACCTGTAAATATTCTACCACACTACAAACAATCCCAAATTGTAGCCCTAGCTCAGCTCTCTGTTGCTCTATAATGAGGTTTCCACTATATAAATGTCCATCGATTAACACGGATAGACTGAAAGATTCCATTTTCAGTGTGGCAACATTATTTCATCAATAATAACAGCTCATCGCGGTTGTAAAAGCCAGGCCGAGGCTTGGGATGTAGTCTGGACGTAAGGTACAGTTCTTACTCTCCAGTATTGTATAACTATCTGGCGCATGGATTTTTCTAATCTTGGATATCTATACATGTAAATTATCAAATTTCTTTTAAGGAAGCATTATGCCCATTTATAAAAAACCTTCATTTTTCAAAAGCAAAATATTCGTCATATGGTATCTTGACGCTTTCAGTCTATCTCAGAGTCCTGATCCAGCGCTCCTAATGAAAAACTGTGTCACCAGTGCTACTCATCTCCACAATACTCACCATTAATCATGAATCTCTACTAAGGCCCATAAACTTACGCAACAATTTTTGAGCAACTGAATCATGTGACCTAATTAATCAAACCTATTCACAAACTATTTACAGATTTATATACAACTGCAGTTTATAATTTCTTACCATGGTTTTTAAAACAAATGTCATTTAATTAAGTCACTTAAGGCTAATGGATCAACTAATGATAACTAGACCATGAATAAACAAGACCAGCTTGTCATTTCAAAATCTAGTTTTATTAACCTTTTATTCAAAGAAAGAGCATTTTAATCGTAAATCTTTATTTTATTAGCAAAGTGAAACCATCATTAAGAAAAAGACTTTTAGACTGACACATTAAAGGTAAATCAGTTAGCATGAATTAAACAAAATAAATGTTTCCATTCCCTAAATTCTATCTCCCTGTCTAAAACTCTCTTCACCTAAAAGAATAATTTCAAAGACTGCTGTCCTTACGTGAGCCAAAAAGAGTCCAACAGCACGTCACGCCCTCAGGAATCAGAAAACGAGGAGAGATTCCCTCCTCCCCATGAGCCAGGTTTTATACCTTTCTAACTAGCTAAAGTAACTAAATTTTGCATTCTTCTTCACAAATTCAGACTTGTTATTGGCTGAGCCGTGTCAGTCCACCAGCATGTCGTAACCATCTCCAGACCAAGAATGAGTTTTTCTTTAGCCCTATTGTCCTTTGCTTTCGAGTAATTTCGAGTCCTTGTAAAAGTAACTTTTATTCGAGCTACAGTTCATGACTTCCTTGCCTTGGCAATCCTGCCGCTTCCTGTCCTTGGACAATCTCTCCATGAGCACATTAAGCACAACTTTTCCAACAGTATTTTCTGACAAAATTGTCGACATGGTAAAACTTTCCAATGTGCAAGGCTCCTTTCTGGACAGGATTCGAAAACGCCATCTTTGCTGGCCTAAAGGCCTCTCATGGAAACTAATATTTAAACAAACACAAAACAGTAATTAATTAGAGAATTGAGACCCATTCTGTTACCCACCCCTTTGCTAATTATTAACCCATTCATTTATGTTACCTAGCTAAGCACACAAAGCAGCATTTATATTAACCTTCTTCCTTTAGGCCACCAGGATTCTCCACAAACTTTTACCACAGAAAAGACATAACAGAACATAAGCACACACAAATAAGCACATGCCATTAATTAAACAGCCGCATTTAATACTGACGAAAACAATAGACAGGGTTAGTTTATTATTTTCACACACTTGCGATTGCAACATAGAGCATATAAAAATTAGTCCCTCATGTTTTTCTGTATGTATGCATTTTAAAAACTAGGTTGATTAGTCATTTCAACACATGCTTATTAGTACAGTTACATTTATTATGGAAGTTTAACTTTGCGAGTTTGAACAATAATTTCATTCAACTGCTCGCTCCATTAGTCCCTAAGGACAAGCTTTGTCTTTCTTCACCACAGTCCCTAAATGTAATTTGGAAATCCTTATAGATGAAGATTGATGTAGCACCCATTATACTACAGGAAAATAACCTTCTTGGCTGTTGCTTGACCCATAAAGCACCAACAAGATTCCAGATGGATTGTGATTAACTAGGCTGCCGGCAAAGGACCTTCTCACAAAGTTGCTGATAAAAAAGCTTTTGGCCAGAACATCATTGCATTTACCAAGTGTAGATCGCCCAAAGTTGAATGCGTTTGTTTTCCTTTTCACTATCAGTGCTTCAGTGGAATTTAGTCCAAGGGTAAACCAAGCATTTCAGTCTGGATCACAGCTTTGTGGCTTGCATCCAAATAGCTCAAACTTCTGTGCACAAAAGGTATTTGGTAGATCTGTGCTAGAAGGTGTCTTTCGTTCTTTTATTAATGGAGGACTAATGAATTTAAACGTTTGTCATACAATCACTGTTCTTCATTAAATTGTGCGTTGGTAGTAGTGGGTACAATTCATCAAGGCATACAGTTACAAGAGAAAATAAGAGTCTTATCTGAAATGCTGCTTTGCATACATTGAACCCTACTTTTTGATTTTCCAGTAGATCATTGCTGTTTCCATAGTTTAAAAAAGAACAATGTCTTAACATTGGCTCTCTCAACAAAAGGCACTCTTGTATTTCACAAATGGGTTAAGAGTGTGTTCATGAACAATAAGGACTATATTCGTTGGAGAATTTAGTCTGCTTTTTCTTCTGATGAGTGAAGGTATAGACTGCATTTGTAATACAGACTTTTTGCTTTTAAATTTTGGTTGATAACAAATCTTTCAAATTTCAGAAGAGAATTAATCTCAGATGACATTCTCTTGAATAAGCAAAGAGAAAAACAGGAAGAATACAGAAATATATTATCACATGAGGTACACTTTCACTCCTTACTCTGCAGTTTGTTGTACTGTATTTACTTACAGCATTTTGCCAATAGGCGTCTGCAGAGTTTAATCAAATGTACAGAACCACATAACTGCATTGAGTTACACTTTTAAATCTGAAATCTGGAAATATCTCTGCATTCAGACTGGAGAGGCACTTTCTATGAGGTGATGTAGCTGTGCTAGAAGGTAATGTCATTTGGGGTCTTTCAAAACGAGTAACCCGGTTCATGCTATGTCTGGCCTCTATAAAGAGTGTATATATCTATACTGCAAGACTCATCTAAAGCCACCTTTAGTTGCATTCAATGAACAAACAGCAGTTGAGCCTCCATGTGCAATCATAACAGTTTTATCTATACAGGTTTACTAATCGTTCACCCTTCTTATTAAATGGACCTCCCACTTCAACAACTTGATAATTATTTTAGTTTCAGCACTCAAGTGTACTTTATGTGTCAATATGAAAAAAACAATGATAACAAGACCTAGAAAGTTCCTAAAGGTATTACCAGACTTGCAGGTCTAGTGATTTGCATTATCTACTCGACTAACAGTAATACACTCGCCCTGTGCACTGGAAATAAAAAACACACATCATAGCAACCTTGTCAGCCCAATTATATGTTTTTCCTAAGTTCTGGGCCATACTGCTAGGAAGTGTGAACTTGACACTAGGAAGGAGATTTACAAAAAATCCATTCAATGCAGCGCAGCCCCCAGCGAGACTGCGCTGCATTACGCGACAGGGAGGGAGCAGAAGAGCGCCATATCTGCCCTTGCACCGGCTCTGATTACAACTGCTGTACGCCGCACACACACCTTGATGCCATAGAGCTAGGGTGTCTGTGTATGAGCCTAGCACAGGTTTTGTACAGGAAGGGTAGCCTTCATGTACAAAATACTATGCCTAGACAAGATGCAAAGGTTTTCCCACTCTGTATACCTGCTGAACGCATGCAAAGTCGGAAAAAGAAGGAGAAATGAAAACATTTCTCTTTCCTACCTTAGAAGGGTGCAGTTTTCTCACGCTAAACCCAATCTACTTTATTTCGTAAATTGGGTTTAGGTGAGAAACCTTAGGTGGTTGCATGGAAACACCCATGCATCACCTTTGGTACGCCCCATGGCGATAAGTAATGTAAAGTAGCGCATGATGCTTTGCATTACTTTTACATCATTTCCAGCACTAGACAAGTTTAGCTCTGGAAAGTAAATTGGAGAAAAAAAGATATTGCGCCTATTTTGAATTACATTTGTGATGTAAACATGGCCCAAAATCTTCGTAAATCTCCCCCTAGGTTCTCAGAAGTTCACACAATCCTTTAATGAAGGAGTCACAAAACAAGCTTCGTAAGTTCAATTCCCACGCCGGAAAGCCTCATAGAAGTGACAGTGACATCTACAAGATCTCACTGCGCCACTTCTAGGATGAACTGCCTCAAAACTCTACACCTGCTTGGAGCAGGCTTAAGGAGTAACACAGTGTATTGGCAATAGGCCTCCCACTGCTGGAGTTGCGACGTGCTTGCGACATGACTCCAGCAATTCGTGACTTTTGCACCAACAGATGCGCCTGAATTTCTGACGTATCCGTCAATCCTTGCGCCATGGTCCGTCATATTGTAAATACAGTGCATCCATGGTGGCGTAAGTGTTTCACATGGAGGTGGAGGTAAAATGAAGCATCTGTAGAGATGAGTCATTTTCTTGTAAATTTGCCCCTAAGAGTTTGCAAAAATTCACAAACATACAAGACAGACACAACTTTTCTCCATTGTGATATGTTCAGATGTCAAAAGAAATAAATTTCATGCACCCTTAACTTGTCCTCTAACAGAACTTCCAGACAGATGTAGAGCAAGGCTTTCAGGTGTGCTCAGTGTGTATAGGATAAATACATCCGGTTAATTACATCCCTGAGTATCTTCCTAAACAGGTCATACTCTGCACAGCACTTGTAGAATACCTTGCCAGCTTATCACTATGCAGAGGTCATTTGCTGCTGAACATGTACCCTGCATTGGATGAGCCTCTTCCAGTTCATACCCTGAGATTACATCTCACACAAATCTCAAATGCCACACATGCGATGCAGCCTGCATGGAGAATATGCAAAGTGTGCAAGACTATTTGGGGGGGGCCGAGATGGCCAGCCAGCAGTCATTGCGCACTTAGGAGGGTGCTGCCTACCACTCTGGTTGTATAACGTTTCAACGCATGCTTTTACCACGCATGCCTTTACAATGCAGGTATTACAACGCAAGTCGTTACAACGACTTGCGTTGGGGGGCGCTGGATAGTGGAATAGTTTAATTTTCTATTCCAACTCCAGTCCCCGTGGATAGTTGGGAAGGTGTTGGATAGAAAATTAAACTATTCCCTATCCAACAGCGCCCTCCAGCGAAAGTCGTTGTAACGACTTTTGTTGTAATTCCTGTGTTGTAATGGTAGTGCGTGGTAAAAGTTTCATTGTAAACTAGGTTCCCCACCACTCTTTGCCTGCCCCCTCATGCGAAGCTGCATAAGTAAGACAAAATAAAAATAATAATAGCACAAGTTATCATTTTTTCCCTTTGTTTCACTGCAAAAAAGCAGTGAGGCGATGCTCCTCCGCCTTAGCGGAGGAGCCACCACTGTTCCTCAACCCTAGAACCTTCAGAGTCCCCCATACTCAACCCAGAGACCCGCACCATTCCCCATTTCCGAGGCACTTACTCCATATTTGAACTGAAAGAGTTGCAACTCGCTTTTGTAAATGAAAGCAGGTTGCAAACATTGTTCAGAGGGTAGACATGATGTAGCGAAGACTTATTTCATTGCTGTGCATAACAAAATATAATAAAAGTCCTTCTGGGGCTTCCTCTCTTACCTCTGAGCTCCCAGGTTCTGTTGATCGCTTTGATGAGCCGAGACGGGAGGGTGGTAATGATTAGTAAGGTGAAACCAATTCTGCTTAGCTGATCCCTGCAGATCACAGGAGATGCAAAGGGGTGGTGAGGGAGGTCAACTTTGGTAGCAGTGACAGGCTGCACGATTTAGAGAACGTATACATGCCAATAGACCCGATTCAGGTAGGAGACTACAGATTTTTTAAGCCAAAAATGGCTTACTTTTAACTGGCTCCCGTCTGAAATTGCCTCTGCTTCAACAAGTCTGTAGTAGCGTAGACGTATTGGGCCTAATATACAATTTTACTACAGGATTCATTTCTCTGAATAAACCCAGTTACCAGTCTTCCCTTAGGTCCTCCGATGGATCTTGTTCTGTGCTGAAAGGGACTAGAATACTTAGCTGATTAACTATATTCATATGAAGACCTGGAACGAGATAATAGTTAACTTTATTCCTTACCCAGTGGCCTACTTCCTGCAGCAGCTATAATAGACCAGTCTGTATTTGGTCAAAAGACAGATTTACCTCAACAAATGAATTAAACAGAATCAGCAGTATGGTTGTATTAGGTGGTATCTTTATCACAGCTAAAGGGAACAGTTGTTGAGTACAATCTTATAGATTTAAAATACATTAACCTCTTCGAGGCTCATGACGAGCTGAGCTCGTCGTGAGGCACAGTGGAGCTGTGCTCATGTCGAGCTGAGCTCGTCCTAACGGCAGTGGAACGCCCATGCGGGGCTAATTCCACTCCTGTGCGGGGTGTTCCATTAAGTGGGCGGAGTCATGACGAGCTCAGCTCATCATGAGCACAGCTTCACTGTGCCATGGCGCCGCGCGTGGCACCCTCCCCCGCCCCGCGGGGGAATTAGCCCCGCGGCGAAGGGGTTAATAAGCTTTAAGTATCCAGTTTTAGAAAAGGAAATCTTCCTCCACAGAGGGAGACTAAATCAGTGAGAAAATCAGTCTTTTTCAAGCATTTAACCCTCATACAAACCCTAGATTGTAAATTCAGTAATCATCAAATGACCAGTACCAGTATGTGAACAGATCCGTCTATCTCTGTCCATATTGCAGCATCAAATGCCTCAACTGTTATCGGAAACCTTCCAGCCGGAGAGGTTCCCCTTATGCAAGCATACCAGGTGGCAGCAAACGCAGTATATGTCCCAGTTCACATTAGTGTTTTGAAGTTCAAATCATCAGTCTCTGCTCCACAAAGTGGATCGAGAAGGTGGGCAAGATAGGAACCGCCCCTGTCCGTATGTTGGGCAATTATACTCCATCGATTTCTGGTTGACACCCCTTGACATCACCAATATGATTGGACCATTGGTCAGTTTGGATAGGATGAGATGATGTAGTAGGTAAAGACAAGTGTACAAAAATTCTGAAGATTAGGTAATCCATTACTGTGCATTTTCCATAAGACTACTGACTTTATTTATCCGATTGCTTAAGACATTTAGGTAGTAGGCTAGTCCATGCTCTCATCCCCAAGCATGTACTTTAGAAAGTAACACATTTGTTGCAAGTCCAGTCCAACATGCTACAAGTGTGAAAGGAATTAGTGAGTGTTAGAGCACAAATAGAAACTTTTTCGAAAAGTTCTCATAGGTTTCAAACTATTCGGTTCATGCTAGGAGGGGAAAGTTCTAGGCCTTCATGAAATGCAGCCTGTGCACTCTGTGGTTGCGCTAAAATATGAGTTTTCACATTATTGTAATACAATCCATTGGTCCTTCAATTATTAACTGCATCTACAATATGTAACTATGGAATACATATAAACAATGTTATAAAGATTTTACAGTCAATTCACATATTAGTTCTTCAGTGGTTCATGTTACAAGTTTATTGTACCATTCGGTAATTAGAAGCTTTGCTAAAATCCAACATTTCAAAGCGCACATTATTACATTTATTTTTCACATACATGTTAGTGCTCACATTTCACATTCTAATATTAGCATCTATTTCCTAATATTTCAAATAACTTTATTCATACACGCATTTTGAATTAATTTTATATTATTGTTTGCCTGTTAATGTTTATTTTATAGAAAACATATACAGAATATTAAACTTTTCTTTAGTTCATCTATGGTTATGTGTCATCACAAATCAACATCTAAAATTCTGCATGCTTTTACAAAGGAGAATGTTTAGTGCATGTTTTAAAGCATGACAAATTTGGCTCACATCATCTGCGAAGATTATTGTCATAAATCATTTTCACAGGGAGAGTTCAAAGAAATCAGATGTACTATAACATCCAGGCTCTATTAAGTCAATGGGGAAAATAGATTCTCCTGATTTTTTCCTCAAAATTTCCAATTTCCCTGTTCTAATAAGATGGTATGTGTGAGAATGCAGGGTGATACCAAAAGTACAATTTGAAAGGATCAGAGGTGGTGGGGTGAAGAAGACCGCTGTGGTTGGCTTCAAGCTTTCAAGGGAAGGGGGCTATTCATAGTGCTCGATTGAGCACTGTATCTGCATCTCACTCCTTCCTCAAGAAATAGTTCTTGCAGTTTACAAGCCCTCCTTCCGAACTGGCGGATTTACAAATTTTCCTTCAGAGCGCAGCCTACACTCTTAACGGAGCAGTGTGGTTTTAAGGTTTAATTATTATTTTTCATATAAAAGGATAGGTTGTGTGACCTACAGAGGCTCACATGTATTCCAGTGAGCCTTGTGAGCAAGTATAACGGTGGCGGAGGCGGTGTGGTCTTGCCTGGCAAATTTCCCTAGCTCCCAAAGGCAACAAACTAGTATCTCCCTAACAGCCTCACTGTGCCCATGCCAGGAACCCTACCATACATGTGTATCTGTATTACTACACACAGCCAACAGTCATTGTTTTTTGTGGTGGTTGTTGGCCGCAGTTTATTACTCATTACATATACCTCTTTGTACAACTCCCCTGGACACCTTCTCGGGCCAGGGTCATAAATCATTATCATACATTATCAAAATTGGTTATCAATCAGTGTCATTTAAACATCATAAATCATGGGTCATAAATCATCAGGTATCGTAAGTCATTCTGTCATCGATTTGTTGTCGTCATCAATCATCGTCATACATCGTGGTCATAAATCATCTGGATGTCATAAATCATTCTGGCACAAATCTGTCATTGTTCTGTTGTCATAAATCATTTTGCATGGGCATCCTAAATCACCGGCCATAAATCATCGGCTGGCCATAAATAGCTGGTTTGTCTTTTGCTCATTTGCATATCCTAGGGTCATCAATCACCCTGACAGCTTGTAGATTGTTCTTTGTTGTTTTCCATGCACCTTTGCATGTGGGGGTGTAGCCTTTTCCCGGAGCCAGGCCCAACTCGCTTCCTTGCTAGTCTCTCCTGCGCCCTGCCGTCTGTCGGGGGCTGGGCTGCGAGTGCCGTATCCGTTTGCTACCCCGATTTTTCGTCGGGCGTACTCACCCAGCCGTGAGGCATCCGAGAGTGAGTGGCCCTCCTTCTACACACCGCCCTGTTGGTGTGTGTCATAACCAAGCCAATACACCTTCTGTTTCCGCCTTTCATCCCATTGGGTTGGCTTTGCGCGCCCTCGCGCTCCGTCTGGGGGTAGGCTCAACTCGGAGCTAGGCCTCAGCTCGCTACCATGTTGGACTCTTTTGTGCCCTGCCGACTGGCAGGGGCTGGGCCGCGAGTGCCGTCTCCGTTTGCTACCCATTTTGTTAGCCTACTGCACTCAGCCGTGAGGCATCCAAAAGTGCATCGCCTTACTCCCGGTGTGTTTCCATCGCTTCTCGCTGCACCCTTCGTCCTTTCCATCCCTGCCAGCACTGCGACGCTGCTGTTGTAGGTGTGGGTGGGTGGGACTCGAAAAACGTTGGTGCCGCTCCCCCAGCTCCCTGATTCAAAAGGTGAGCTGCCCAGGGGGAGCGTTCCCTTATATGCCCTTCCCCCTTTTCCTCTTCTCTTTGTTCTTGGGGTGGGGAGGAGAGACCTTGCCTTGGCCTTTTCGCCCTGTGGCGATTTCCGGCGGCGCTGACCAGCGCAAACCAGCTCTGTTCCTTTTTGGGCTCAGGCGGCCATTACGGCGCTGGCCCTCGAGGCCCCCTTCGGGGGCGGCCTCTGCAATAACAGCCTCACTGTGCCCATTCCAGGAACCCTACCATACATGTGTATCTGTATTACTACACACAGCCAACAGTCATTGTTTTTTGTGGTGGTTGTTGGCCGCAGTTTATTACTCATTACATATACCTCTTTGTACAACTCCCCCGGACACCTTCTCGGGCCAGGGTCATAAATCATTATCATACATTATCAAAATTGGTTATCAATCAGTGTCATTTAAACATCATAAATCATGGGTCATAAATCATCAGGTATCGTAAGTCATTCTGTCATCGATTTGTTGTCGTCATCAATCATCGTCATACATCGTGGTCATAAATCATCTGGATGTCATAAATCATTCTGGCACAAATCTGTCATTGTTCTGTTGTCATAAATCATTTTGCATGGGCATCCTAAATCACCGGCCATAAATCATCGGCTGGCCATAAATTGCTGGTTTGTCTTTTGCTCATTTGCATATCCTAGGGTCATCAATCACCCTGACAGCTTGTAGATTGTTCTTTGTTGTTTTCCATGCACCTTTGCATGTGGGGGTGTAGCCTTTTCCCGGAGCCAGGCCCAACTCGCTTCCTTGCTAGTCTCTCCTGCGCCCTGCCGTCTGTCGGGGGCTGGGCTGCGAGTGCCGTATCCGTTTGCTACCCCGATTTTTCGTCGGGCGTACTCACCCAGCCGTGAGGCATCCGAGAGTGAGTGTCCCTCCTTCTACACACCGCCCTGTTGGTGTGTGTCATAACCAAGCCAATACACCTTTTGTTTCCGCCACGCCGCAAGGGAGGCTTCCGTCTTCCTGCGGCTCCCCCTACCTTGTGTCGTCTCTTCGTGCCTCCAATGCTCTTTCTGTGGGCCTGCCCCTGCTGTTATTCCACTCGAGCGCTAGGAAACCTGCCTCTAGCTGTGTCTCCGGGAGGCTGACGTCTGGTAAGGTCTGATGGCAGTCTTCCACACGCACCCCATGGTGTGCTCTGCTCCGCGCCCTTGCTCTCATGCCGTGGTATGCTTGTGTCCTGTTCGGAGTCTTATGGCACTGTATTCTCTCGCCATGGGTTCCACATGAAATCAAACAAGATTGGGAGATTGTCAGATACAACTTGTGGATATGTGATACACATAACATTCGTAAATACCATCCTCCCCTTCACTCGTTCTCCTGGTAAGCACCTCTGCAAAGCAAGTACCCAACTTGTCCCCCCAGGAACGTGATATTAACATAACGTTGCAATTGTTATGCTCAACAGGTTTACCACTAACCCCTTCGTTCTTCCAAAATTTTGTATTGGACCTTTTTATCTTAAACTTCGCATGCGCGCCCAATGAAATGCAATGTTTTCACAACCTACGTCTATTCTTAGTAGAGTCACCGTAATTGCTTCCCCTTTTATCAGGATTTGCCTTTGCAAATTGTTAGTTTAGGCTGCGTAAGCGCGTCCCCACTCATATGCGATATTTTTACAAATGTTTTCTTATATTCCTAATAGGGTCACCCTAAACCTTTCCCTCTTATCCACCTTTCGGTTCTGAACATCGTGCTTAAGCTTGGGGGGGCGCCTGAGCCCCATGCTTGTTCCGCCGCCAGTGCAGGTGGGGGTGTGTAACTACTGCCTGCATTTCAATTTATTTCTCCTCTTGCTGGGGCTAAATCGCTTTATGCTGCTCGTGCAGTCTCTCCGCCGTGCCACGTTCGGGTACATGCCACTTCTTTCTTACCCGCCCCGCGCCGCGAGCCCTTTACTGCTTGTTTGTTACTTTGGAAGGATAATTAATGGACAAACTGTGCTGACAGACAACTGCGACTTTGCAGCTGGTCTGAAATTCACTTGTCATCCATGCAGGTAGGCAGTATGGTTGGAGAGTACTGGGTTTGGAACCGCACAAACTCCGGATTTAAAATGAAACACACTGGATTGAGGCTCTCTTTCTTAATAGGATCTGATTTGAACACCACTGAACCCTTTTGCGACATTAGGACAATGAACATCTGGGGGGAAAGTGAATACCGCTAATACCAAAAAGGAAGTCTCTGACAAAAATGGTAAACCACTGACATGTTGTCCTTGCCTTCCCTTTGTGATCTGCATGGTCCATGTTCTTTGCAGCAGGCATATTAACCTTTCATGGTTCCCATAAGTGGGCCCTAATTTGACCTGAAAGCAACCTTTTCTTGGATGCTGCCAGAAGCATTAAAACATTTCTTTGCGAATGTCTAAGCTGGACTCCCATACCGTGAAATTAAACTAAGCAATAGGACGGCAGTGTTTAAACAACTGTTTTGGACGGCGCATGCGAACAATGCAAGGCCCTTGTGCATACATTGAATTGCTCCCCCATCATTCAAAGCTGCCCTACTAAGGGTACTTGTTCTGGATCAGCACCAAACTCCCAATCTAAAATGTAATGCGAAGGGGCACGTAGTTCTATGAATGTTAATCTCTACTAACATGAAGAAGGCTCTGTCCGCATGTTACCTGTTCTTTGCAGCAGGCATCTTAACCCTCAGTGCTGCATACCATGAATAGAAACTTCCAGAGTAAAAATCCGTACTAGACAAGCCTCTGCTCTAGACAGGCGTACTGTTAATCACTGTTCCCTGAAAATTGCTCCCCACAAATCGCTGGATATGTAAATGGCAGCAGGGCCTTTTATTCCAATATATAGTGGCCAAACAGGCGCCCCCATGCCAGGGCAGTACCTGGTGCGGTGGGACACCTCCAGAGCCGTCCCTGAGCAGAGTAGCAGCATGCGTGAAGCCAGGGCGTGTTCAGTCTCAACTGATAGGAATGTCACTTTCGTTTTTTACTAGGCCTAAAGATTGTGGGGCGCTTTACATGAGCCCCGTTTTTACATGCTGGGGGCCTTCTACGTTAGGCACTGTGGATATGAAGTGATTTGACCATAGTTTTTCTTTAGGGTGTCGGTGGCATCAGTACATTTTTCCCTTCGGCTGCCCTCTATGATGGGACACGAGTACTACCAACTGCTTCCTCCTCTGTTTCCGAATCGCACATCTTTCACGCTACAGCGGTTTATAATATTCTGCCACACGCTACAGCGGTTTATAATATTCTGCCACATACAATTGAAACCAACGAACGGAAATGGGTTAATTTCCGTCTCTGAGTATGCAATATCTGGGTCAGATGAAGTCTTATGTATATCAGGCCGCGCACTAAACCCACTTTTCCCCAAAGGTCACATTCATCTTTTGTATGCGGGGAGAGATTGGATGCTCTCAGAATCCCAGTATGTTGCGCAGACTCTGCCCCTGGAGCCGAGACTCAAACATTGGCCTTGTATTTCTAAAGCTTGGAGAGCTGGGCGCAAGGCTATAACCTCTACCCCTTGATCACCTTCCATCACGTGCAATCACTGACGACAAACACCAAGCTAGTTAATTCTTCACATGCTCTAGTCATTTATGGCTTTTCAAGATGCCGTTTCAGTGGCTGCCCGCAAATTGCGATCAGGCCCGAGGTAGAGGGTATCGAAATTAGCAATATGGGGGGCAATCCTCTGTGGTGGCAGTAGTGGTAGTGAAGGACCCGATCGACAAATATATAGTCAAACAATAAAATGATGATAAAGCTTTCATTATTACATACCCTGCATTCTACCAATGTTAAATTAAGCAGGTGTTAACTATGGCAGAAACTACCGAATTTCTGAACAAATCTGCTTCCAGTGTTTCTTTGTTTACATGTGGTGCTGAGACCCTACCACATGCAAGCGAGGCAGGATGCGGTGGGGCATTTGCAACTAGCGAGGTTAGGGTAGGTGCTGGAGACCCTGTGGATCGGATCGCACACCAGCAAATAGCGCCTATGCACACACGTAAAGGACTCCTTATACCACCGCCTGCAGTTAGGACGGATTATATCGAAATGTGCTTATACGGATCTTGGAAGGGAAAATATATAAGTTTAGGTTTTTACTATCCTACAGTACTTGTCTGTACCTTCCCATTAACCATAAACCCACACAGAGACGTTTTGGTAATCGAACTTTCAAATTTAAGAAATACCAATCAAGATCTGAAAACGCACCTTGATTCCGTGCAACTATTTAAATGTACATTCCTTGGTTTCGATCAGATATTCAGTACATCACAATAAATGTAGTTTGCAATGTGGCCATGAGAGACTCGTTATCTGCCCGGTTTGACTTCGGAGCTAAGATCCTCCTGTACCGATGCCTGGGGGTCATGCCTCGACCTCTGGTCCCGTCTACTCGATGCCTCCCAAGTTCCGTGTGCCGCCTCCTGGTAGTCGGTGGGGGTAACCACAGCAGGGGATGGCTCGGTCATTAAGGCTGGGAAGAGCAGTGCCGTGGCGGGCCCGGTGAACTCGACAAAATCACATTCTGCCAAAGTCAAAATTCAATCCCAGTTCCAGCGCTCCAAAGTGGGCATCACTGGCCCGATGCTCGGCACTCACAAACAGCATCCTGCAGTTCACCGCCGAATCACGGAATAATTAATGAGCGGGCGCAACCTACTTGTGTACAGAGGACTTTCATGAGTCCTCTTAGAATACCAATGGTGGCAGCGACATTTAAGTAGCCTCTAGCTATTAGGAATGGCTGTAACTATCACACAGTTCTAGGAGAAAGTGGCATGCAGCGCCGCCACATCTCGCTCTTGGAGACCGTACCTTATCGCTGCTGTCGGCGCCGGCTGCCGGTAGCCTTCTCCTTCAAATGCTGCCTGTGGAGCTGGGGGTCATGCATGCTTCTCTCGACCTCCGTCCGACATGTTCCGGCTTTCTCTGCCCCGGCAAGGGGCCGGCTTTCCACTGATGGGCACTCCTCGACGGCGGCAAGACGGTAGATGGGGATAATTAAAACGGCTTCCTTACACGGTTTAGGCCAAAACCTCTTCCACTCGAAAAACGTTGGTGCCGCTCCCCCAGCTCCCTGATTCAAAAGGTGAGCTGCCCAGGGGGAGCGTTCCCTTATATGCCCTTCCCCCTTTTCCTCTTCTCTTTGTTCTTGGGTGGGGAGGAGAGACCTTGCCTTGGCCTTTTCGCCCTGTGGCGATTTCCGGCGGCGCTGACCAGCGCAAACCAGCTCTGTTCCTTTTTGGGCTCAGGCGGCCATTACGGCGCCGGCCCTCGAGGCCCCCTTCGGGGGCGGCCTCTGCAAAAACTGTCTCAGAGTTTAACTTATTGGCGCAAAGGGGTGTTTAGAATCCCTTAAACCAGTTAGAACATTTCTTCAGGGTGTACAAGAAAAAAAAAAGAAAGATAAAGGGGCCTCACACTCGACCTTCTGATTCTATGTCAGGACCGGAGGCTTCAGATTATGCTTTTATTCCTTCTTCGCTTTATTTAACATCTCAAACACAGCAGCCAGAAATATAGAACAAATTTTTCCATAAACACAGAAAAACTACTACTCCCTACACCCAGGGAGGCAAGTCAGTCCATAGTCCTTCCACCATGTTTAGCACTCCAGGTACTAAGTCCCATGCTTGTCCTTCCTCTTCCTCTTTCTTCGCTGCTTGGTCGGCCAGTTAAGTGCTCTGCGTCTTTCTTGTTATTTTTACAGTCTCGTGTAGATTTCATGTATTTTGGTATGAGTATGGCCTAAGCATGCAGTTTTCATATCCGGCTGGCGCTTGGCGTTTCAGGTTCCCTGCCGCAGGAGCGTTCATTCCGCTCCTAACGTGGCCGCGCCACCTACTGTTGCCGTGCATAAATCAGACCGCTAGAGGGACTCGGCCCTCTCGTTGCTCTCACGGCGTCGCTCCTCAGTCAGGAGTCGCGAGCAACGAGCTAGAGCCTGTCTTTGACTGCCTCACCGTGACGCCTGAGTACCTCGGGCTGTATTCCCTGCTGTTTTTTTTATTGAACGCCCAGGCGGGGGTCCTTAGCTAAGCGTTTCCACACGCTTTCAGGACGCGCTCGGAGGAGCGTTGTATGAGCACTATTCCCGCTGTTTCTCTGTTCGCGCGCTGACGTGCCTGCCAAACCTCATGCATCTCGCAGAACGCGCACAGGGAGGCAGAAGGCCCAGTCAGTTTCTGCTGAGGGTCGTGCGTGTTGGGGGTGAGTGCTGCCCCCATTGTAATCCTTTGGTTTTACCCAGAAATTGCTCAGCAAACCAGCCTGCCTCATATTGGAAGGGTTTAACCCCTTGTATGCTGATGACGAACCCCAGCCGTCATGCACTACGGTGCTCGTGTGCTGATGACGGCTGGGGTTCGTCATGGCCCGCCCCTGTTCTTTTGTTTACCGCACAGCGGCGGAAACGGGCCAGCAGCGAAGGGGTTAAGCCCCCTTTTGACCTTTTGTGTGCTGCACTCCTAGTGTGGTTTTTTGCTCTGTGAGTGGTTTGGTTACAGGTTTTTAGTTTAGTGTATACCCGTTTGGGCATTGTTGTGGACTATGGCGGGCCACGCTGAATATTATGATGAGGGGTCACAGGGTTATTTGCCATGGGACGATGAGTTCTTCGAGGAGGTAGACACCTCCATTTTTAGAGTGGTCAAAGAGGTGGTTGGTCCAATGGAACAGCGCCTGTCTGAGAAAATCGTCCAGGAATGCGCTAAACTTGTGGCGGCGCGGACGGACCCCCCCCCCGGGGGAGTCTGGCCAACAGTCTGGGGAGAACCCTCTGTTATCTAAAAACAACAGCGCCCTGAGGGGGTGGACGTGGATGCTTTTGAGCGCCTTAAGTCTTCTTTTATTGCTTCAGGGGCTTCGTCTGTTCCCCCACCCCCACCGGCTGACGCCCTGCAGGAACTCCTGGACCCCCCCTCCCCTGCGACTGATGATGATGGCATGCAGGAAGATACCGACAACGAGGCAGGGTCTTCATGGCTTGGCTCCCGTCGGCGACTCCGTCAACCTCCGACGCTACTGCACAGGAGGATGCTGTCATGCTCAACCCCGACGAGATCAGGCACCCTCGTTCGACGGCTTGGGTTCCTGCTGATAAGGTAGCCAGATTTGTGGCTAATAGGTTACCCTTGGAGAAGGAAGCTCGGGGTTGTCTGTGAGCTGAGTGCCCCAGACCTTCGTTGGAGAAGAAGATTGCCTGTACCCCAGAGCTAGATCTGAAGATGGCCACATTCCAATGGCAAAGTTCACAAAGGATCCCAGGAAAGATATTGATAGATCCTGGCGATCCCGTCAGGATAAGTTGCTTGATACCATTGGGCGCATGACGAAAATACTCGACATGGCCGAGGAGGCGAAAGTTTCAGGGACTTCCATTTCCTCAGAGGTACTCTCTAATTGGGCCCAACGGGCTATTATTTTTATGGGCAACGCGAATTGCGCTCTGTCCACAGAGCGTAGAAGATCTCTTTTGATTAATCTGGACCCCCAAATTAGGAGATCTGGCCTCCTCGGAGGCAGGGGCTGTGGCACAGGGAGGTCTTTTCGGCGACCCCTTTATAAAGGAATTGGGAAAGTTCGCTGTGACTTTCCCTTCCCTGGACAAGGCCCAGTCCAGTATTAAAAAGGTCTTTAACCGTCGGGTTTTCAGTGGGGCAAGTCAAGGCAGGGGCCGCTGTCCCGGCCGCGGATCGCAGCAACCCTCAGGCAGGGGACAAGGCTCTGGCCGCGTACAATATAATACTCCCGCAAACTACAACAACTTCTACCCCACACGTGGACAACGATTCCGAGGACGTGGAGGATTCAGAGCCAACTCTGGCAGCAGTTCCAACAATAAGTCTTTTACAAGCGACTCATGTGCGCATTGGGGGGCGTATAGCGGCATTTCCAGATGCTTGGGAGGACATAACTTCAGATGAATGGGTTCTCCAAACCACTCAAGGTTTTCTTCTAGAGTTCCACGAGTACTCTCGACAGGAGACCCTCCCTCGTCCGAGATTCTCAGTTGATCGACAAAGAGATTTCCAAATTGCTTCGCAAAGGGGCCATTCGTCGATCAACACTTCATCCTCATGGCTTCCTAAGCAATATTTTCTTGGTGGACAAGGCTGATGGTGGCCGACGTCCTGTTATCAATCTCAAGGACTTCAACGGCTGGTTGGTGTATCGTCATTTCAAAATGGAAGGCATACACCTCCATGACATTCTCCTACCAGCCGGTTGGATGGTGCGCCTCGACTTGAAGGACGCCTATCTGGTTGTGCCTATCCATCCGCCGCATCGTCGATTCTTGCAGTTCTACTGGAAGGACTTGGTGTTCGAATTCACAGCTCTTCAGTTTGGTCTGTCCTCAGCACCATGGTGTTTCACTAAGGTGCTGTATCCACCGGTGCAGTTCCTCCGTTCTCAGGGCATCCGGATGATCGTGTATTTGGATGATCTGTTACTCATGGCACAATGTCCTTGAGTTCTTGCCTCTCAACACCAGCAGACGGTGTGTCTGTTACAAGGTCTGGGGTTTGTCATCAATGGGGCCGAATCAGTCTTACAACCTTCTCAGACGATAACTTTTCTTGGGGCAGATTTACATGCCCTTTGCGCCACATTTTTACGCCGCCGCTGTGTCACTTTTGTGACGCAGCGGCGGCACAAAAGATGCGCCAGGGTGCAGGGTACTTACAACGTGACGCATCTGGGTGATGCGTCAGGTTGTAAAGCCCTGCACCAGAAGGAGGCGTTCCTGCGCAGGGGGGGGGCATTCCCGCGCAGGAACGCCTCCTAAAAGTGGCTGAGTGAAATCTACACTTTGGGGCCCATGCTGCATCAAAACCCTGCGCCTGCTTGAAGCAGGCGTATAGATTGACGCAGCATTAACAAGATAGGGCCCCCCAAAAGCCTTGCTGGAGCTGCATCGCACTTGCGACGCAACTCGAGCAATGCGCCGCCTTTAAGGCACAGATGCGTCACGCATCTGTGCCGTTTTTGCCCATTGGTGCGCTGCATTGTAAATGTGGCGCATCAATGGTGGCGGAGGCATGGCACACAATAAGTGGCGCATCCCTGCTAATATGCAGGGATGCGCCACTTATTGTAAATCTGCCCCTCTGAGTCTTCCGTCTCGGAAAATGGAAAAGATTTGTCACGAGTTGCGCCAAACACTTTCAAAGTCCCACATTTCTCTCCGCCATCTGGCCCGTGTGGTGGGCCTGCTCTCCTCTTCAATTCAAGCGATCTTCCCGGGCCCTCTTCATTACCGGGCACTCCAGCGCCTCAAGGCGTTTTATCTACGAAGAGGGAGATCTTACGATCACTTGATTTCCCTCTCGGAAGAGGTCAGAGAGGAAATTACATGGTGGTTGTCTTACATGGAAGCCTGGAACGGGCGGGCAATTTTCGGCTCGATTCCAGACCTGGTCATAGAGTCCGACGCCAGTCGTTCTGGCTGGGGCACACGAAGCAGGATTTTTTCACCCGAGGAGTGTGGTCTGCAGACGAGCAGAGTCTCCACATCAACTGTCTAGAACTCTTAGCGGGGTCCTTCGCGGTCCGTTGCTGGACTAAGAACATGGTGCAATCCTGTGTCCTTCTAAAAATGGACAATGTTTCCGCTGTCCGGTACGTCAATCGTTTGGGAGGCTCCCGTTCGTGGGTTCTGGCGAATCTGGCAAAAAGACTTCTCGACCTTTTGTCTGGATCACCACATTTCAGTCACAGCGGCATATATTCCGGGGCAGACCAATCAGGTCGCGGACTGGTATTCACGCAAATTGGCTCCCCAGATTTTTCGGTGGATCCAGTCTCTGTGGGGCCCATTCTCAGTGGACCTCTTTGCCGCCAGCTTGGACAATCAGGTTCCCAGGTTCTTCAGTTGGAGGCCGGATCAGATGGCAGTGGCCATGGATGCCTTCCTACAGGATTGGACCACGGAAGTCGGGTATGCGTTCCTCCCCTTTTTTGATGATCACAAGGGCGGCGGGGTGGAAGTAGTCATGGTGACGCCTTGTTGGAGGTCTCAAGTTTGGTTTCCAATTCTTCTGGAACTTTCTTGGGATTTTCCAATCCTACTCCCCCAATTGCCTCATCTCCTTCTGAACCCGGAGGGGATGTATCACCATCTAACCACGCAGGGGCAGCTCCACCTCATGGCGTGGCGGCTTTCCCGCGGCGTTGGTCGCTGCCAGGCCTTTCGCAACCAGCTGCGTCTCTCTTGTCCAAGGCTTGGGTTGGCAGCTCCACGAAGCGTTATAGGTCCGCTTGGACACGCTGGCTTCATTGGTGTGTTCGAAGGGATTTGGATCCCCTGGTCGCGGATGTTGTTCACATCCTGAATTTTCTAGCGGAGTTGGCTTCTGATGGCCTGGCATACCGCTTTATTAATGCGGTTCGGTCAGCAATTTCTGTGGGTCATTCCCCGCTCAATGGGAAACCAATTGGGGAGCATCCTTTGGTCTGTAGACTCCTACGTGGTATCAGGTTGTCGTTACCTCCGGAACCCCAGTATTTGGCCCTTTGGGATGTCAATTTGGTATTAAACCTCTTTTTATCTTGGCAGCCGAATAGATACCTTTCTTTGAAAGAATTATCCGCAAAATTGGCTATGCTGCTATATTTGATCTCCTACAGGAGAGTTTCAGATGTCCGAGCGTTGGACATTTCGGCAAGGACCTTCTCGCCAGAGGGCATAGTTTTTACGATTGGACGCCAAACTAAGTCGCACACTCGCACAATGTCATATCCGGATTTTCAGGATACTCCGAAGTTGTGTGTGGTGGATTGTCTTAAAACCTATGAAGACTTGACCCTAGAATTTCGTCCTCCGGGCGAACAACAACTTTTGATAGCACTCAAGAAACCTCACAAAGCGGTGTCTTCACCTACAATTGCGAGATGGGTGCGTTAGGTCATGAATGAAGCGGGCATTGATACGAAACAATTTGGTGCTCTATCTACTATGGCGTCTAAGGCATTTGCATTGGGAGCACTCCTATAGGATTTGATGCGAGCAGCAGATTGGTCTTCGGATTCCACTTTTAAACGTTTTATTTTAAACCGGTGGTGAATGTGGCTCAGTTGGTGGTGCGTAAGCTTTAAACTAGCATAACCTGAAGCGGAGGACGGAGGACTGAAGGACACGGAGGCGAAGATTATCCCACCCGGAGCACGATGGTGCGAACCCACCCATATTGCAGTAAGTAAACTCCTTTTGGGTCTTTTTTGGGGTTCAAGTCGTACCTTCGTAAGTAAGCACCTTTTCTGATTTTGCTACTGTTTGATTGAGATTGTTTATCGTAGCTTGGAGCTCTGAGATCATTATCTTTATGTCGTCATTTCCTGATCATATCTTGTTCTTTCTAGGGAATGATAGTTCCAAACAAGACCAGTGATGATTGAGCGTATTTTGCGCAAAGAAAGAGGAAGGACAAGCATGGGACGTAGTACCTGGAGTGCTAAACATGATGGAAGGACTATGGACTGACTTGCCTCCCTGGGAGTAGGGAGTTGTAGTTTTTCTGTGTTTATGAAAAAATTTGTTATATATTTCTGGCTGCTGCGTTTGAGATGTTAAATAAAGCGAATAAGGATTAAAAGCATAGTCTTCGCCTCCGTGTCCTTTACAGAAATTGAACTTACCGTCACCCTGCTTGGCAAATACCGATTCTGCAACAAGGGCAGGTGAAATGGAACCTGCCACCCCCCATCAATGGACCTGCGCAGTGGGAGGAAGATCCCACAGGAACAGGTGAGACCCAGTGCAGGGATAGCCTAGTAATAAATTTGAGTACCAAACAATTGACTGAAGACGAGGGGAAGGTTCTCAATAGAGGTCTGGGATTTGTAGCCGTGACCCCTTTTTGACACAAATGGAGATGGCTAAATTCTTTAGAAAAATACGCCTTCATTTTTTCTTTGCAAACAAACAAGAGGATGATGAGCGGGAGGTTGTCACCAATACTGGCCTCAAAAGACCATCGACATTTAATCCACCAATGGCTTCTTTACCAGCGAAAGTAGTTACTTTCGAACAGGCTATGGAGAGTGATTTGCAGAAACTGAGGAGACAACCTCAACGCCCTTTCATCAATCTACCGAGCAATGAACAGAAAGCGCTGAGAGATTTGACTAACGATGACTCCTTGACAATAAAGCCGGCAGACAAGGGAGGGGCCATAGTACTGTTAGATACAAGTGTGTATCGAGCAGAATATCTGAGGCAATTACAGGACAGCAAATCATACAAACCTCTTAAAGAAGATCCCACATCTCGACTGACTAATGCCATTGGCCACATAGTGGAGGAAGCGCTGGCATAAGAGTGGATTACCGCGAATGAAGCTCAGTTCTTAAGGGTTTGCAATCCTGTTATGCCATACTTTTACGTACTGCCAAAGGCACAGAGACCGCCTCCCGGTCGCCCCATAATATTGGGCATCGGTTCACTGTTAGAGCCTTTATCAACATTTGTAGATGTCTTCTTACAACCTATTGTCAAAAAAATGCCGACATTTCTGCAAGACACTAAAGATGTTCTTTGCATTCTTCCTGAGACTGAATTCGAAGCGTCGACTGACACCTCGGTGTCATTCAACGTCGAATCACTTTATACATCCATCCCTCAGGATGACAACCTTCAGGTGATCGAAAACTTATTACTAGAGAGAGAGTGGGATTCTATTACTCCCATACATCTGATCATGGCCCTAGCCACCATCGCCATGAAAGAAAACTTTTTTCAGTTCGAAGATACTGTGTTCCTACAAATATCGGTGACCAGTATGGTCAGTGTTTTTGCCCCCAGTTTGGCAAACCTATATGTCCACAAATTTGAATAGGACCACATCCTCACAGCAGAAAATCCATATCGTGCATCTGAGCGGGTGTGGCGTAGATATATAGATGATATCTTGGTAGTGTGGAGAGGAAGTGTTGAACAGCTGCTTCAATTTCATGAATTATTGAACGCAAGAAACACCTTTTTGCTGTTCACCATTGAATACAGCAAAGAAAAGTTGGCTTCTCTGGATTTATTAATAACTACTACACCAGAAGGATTAAAATCTGAATTGTTTAGAAAGCCAATGGCCAGAAATTCCCTGCTATGCTATGATAGCTGTCATCCCAAAGCACTTCGGGATAATCTCCCGCATGGGCAATTTTTACGTATTCAGAGAAACTGCTCTACCAAAGAAGCTTTTCAAGAGCTTGCCAATGTACTAGAGGCTCAGCTCTGCTCTAGAAAGTATCCCAAGAAGTTGGTGCGTCGCTCCATGAAGAGAGCTGCTAATAATAACAGGGAAGCACTATTAGAACCATCGATCCCCAAAGAGTAAACTCAAAGGATGACATGTGTGCAGACCTTCAGCACCCAGTCAAACAGTATCCCAAAAATTATAAAAAACACTGGTCGATCCTGAATACAGGATCAGAACAACTACCACCACCACTGTTTGCATTTAAGCGCAGCACTAATTTAAGGGACAGACTGGTGCATACGAGGCCCAAGACTACCAATGCAAGGACTGTCGGCACGCTGTGGAACATGCCTGCGGTTGAAGGTCACCACCCATGTGGAAATTGCGCAGCGTGTCCCCAAACGTCCAAATCCACCAGCATCGACATTGGCAATGATCGCCCCTGGCAGCAGCGATGTTTTACCAACTGTAATAGTGAAAACTTAATCTACTTGATTGTTTGCCCATGCTAGATGCGATATGTGGGTATGACCACTAGGAAGATTAGGATATGAATCTCCGAGCACAAGAGTACTATTAGATGCCGAAAGCAGGCAACTAGGCTTACGAAGCAGTTCCTTGAAGTGGGCCACGGTCCAACTGACTTCATATGGACAGTGATAGAGAAACCTACAATCTCCAATCATATCAGGGATATCAGCAAACACCTGTTTAAAATTGAACAGAAGTGGGTCTACAGATTGAATACTGACAAGACTGGCCTAAATGAAGACATCCCTTGGGCTTCATTATGAATATTTAGTGATGGAGACGATATAATAATACACTCACACACTGAACCCCTCAGGCAATATAGCCATATTTATGACCCCTCATGTGCTCCGTCATAACAAATCATGTGCTCTGTTGTGACTCTAAATACAAGCTCGTTGGGCATATTACGATCGATCATACAGTTTTGTTGAGCATTAAGAGGAGCATACTTATAATGAGAATTTATGCCAGTTCTGAGCAGTAATACAGACAAGACTGGCCTGGATTAAAACTTCATTGTAATCAATGTACCGAATGAGGAGTTATATACATACACTCACGCACCAAATCCATCAGACGGCATAGTTATCTTAATGACCACACATAAAAAATATGTGACTCAAAATAAAAAGTTCTTTTGAGCACACCATGATCTATTACATATCTCAAAAATATTACTGGGCATCAAGTTCTGTGAAGCGTGAGAGAAGTGTACTTGAAAATATACAACGAGAGTTTATGCTGCTGTCAAGCAGTCTTTCTGACTTTTGTGACGATTACCGATGATGTGCTTGCATTTCGCCCAGTATACATAAAGTGATCACCATTTAAGAATAATACATGAAATCGCGAGCGAAAACATTACAAGTAGATGAATAAACTACATTTTCCGGCAGGCATAGTCATGATTCTCGCGAGACCTGCAACATTTAAGAACAATACATGAAATTGCGAGCGAAAACATTATACTTAGATGTATAAACTACATTTCCCGGCCGGCATAGCCGTGATTCTCGCGAGACCTGCAACGTGCACGACGGCACAAAGATGGCGCTTACTCTTTACACGGAACCTCCCCAAACGGCACAGAGGACACCAGGAGTACCGACGGAAAGGTAAGCGCCGTCACAAGCAAGTCAAACTGTGCCTAATAGTCAGCATTTAATGCTAATTTTTCTACTGCTAAATTCAACATCGCCCACATGTTGGAGCGAGGGTGTAGAGTCTGTCTGCTAACCACAAGAGAGGGACATGGGTTGTGTCTTGATAAGTCAAATGCCATTCGGCGGCTTGTGCTTCATTTAACATTGCCCATATATTGGAGCGAGAGAGACGAATTGAATTTGTCTACTTATACCATACTATGAGAGATCGACACTAACCGAGCTCTCATATGTTACTTGCCTACAGGTGGGTCACATAATAGATGAGCCCTGATTAAGATGATAATGAGTGGTTAGGTCAAGCGGGCATTGCGCTGGTCTACACACTATAGAAGACGATACCATTCAAACTTGTCTAAATATTCAAGCTTGAGCCAAAAAGCTTGTTGTCATCACGCCAGCCCTTTATGACAATGGTGTAATTACACATGATAACATCTAAGAGGGCGAGTGCACACACAAAAAGACACACTTTTAAACTTGAGTAAGACAACGCTGTATAACTTACACATGAACTGGTTATGTGGTTGGATTTGACACTTTTATGTGCTGTATGTGCTTTTAATTTTCAGCGCGGGGCTCCACTTACCGGAGCCGTAGCCGTAGCTGAGGCGCAAAGCGTACCTCCTTCCCAAAAGGTAAGCCGGGGTTACCAAAAATTCCTTTTTGGGAGTTAGCAGCTTGGCGCACTCTGTTGGGATATGTATTTGATAAACCCGCACTCGCTTCAAAACATTAGTATATGTTCTGAGCCAAAAATGTTTTACTTAATGTGGTGTTTGTGCCTTTCTGTGTATGTCATACCATTTTGTTTACATTTCAGCAAGGAGTTTCTACACCTGTCAAAGGGACACCTGGTCCACTAATAGGAACGTAATGTAAAACATTCTTTTTTAATATATTTAATTGTAAAAACATCCCCTTTCACTTGTCACATTGGAATGCACAAGCAGTAGCTAGATTCGGTCCTGAGGAATGCAGTTGGGTACCTGGGCGGGCCCGCAAATCTGCAAGAAACATGTTGACCATATTACACTCACTACAATAGTAGATATTTGTGTCTCTACTATTCTCTAGCACTTTTTAGCGTTGGAAACATAGGGGCCGTTCAATAAAGTTTTTTCTCCTATTTTCTCCAATTTTATATCCCTTCACCTTAATCACTTTTTTTGCACTGCTTTTTTCAGTCTTCACGGTCATTAGCAACACACCTTATTACATTCTAGGGCTACCATCACTCTGATCATCGAGTAGTGGCAGGATTATTCTCCTTGGTGTGAGGAGTCCCAAATGATGAACAGGGCGGAACCGATCGAAGACTGATGGGTATTTTCTCAACCGTAGACATAACCCCTGTTTTAAGATTGAATAACTCCTTTCCCTAATTGTATTCTTTTTGGTCAGTCAGGCACCACCCGTTAGTTTTCCATTAGACCCACAATAATTATTTGTGTATTCAAATACCGATTCTGCACCATAGGCAGCGATAACAAACCTTTTAAAAATGAATGAGATGTATACCAACCCGTTGTTCATCAAACACCCCGAGCAAAAACTTCTTATTTTCTTTGCACTATCTTATTATCATTATTTAGTGGGTTGTCAAGGCATGCAATATGCCTGCATACCCGTAGCTATAGGGCAGCTGTTCTTAAAGTTTTGACTACTGTGGACCCCCACTTAATACTTACAGGAACTCGAGAACCCGCAGTGAATCATCAATGGAATCCAGGCACCCCCATTGAATTGTTACTAGAAGACAGGGACCCCGGCCTAGCATTTGAGGATATGAACAGCAAGATATACAAAAAATACAGACAAGCTTTTATCAAACCATACTATAGCCTGGTTGATGCATGTGTCCGCTCCTTCAAATCAATCTGAGGATACCACCATCATTTTTAGTCTCCAATTTCAAATTCCTTCTTAATTACAGGACGTCTAAAATTTTAAATTTTGCTTCTTTATTTATATATACTTTATTAATCGGTTTAAACCATTTAAATTTTCTAAGCAGTTGCAGGCCCCTGAGTAAGCTTTGCAGAGCCTCTCTCTGCGACAGAGTCCAGCTGTTGGAAGAATACCAAGAGCTCTAGGATCTGGTTAAGGTGTAATAGGGAGACCATATGAGGGAGAAAGGTAGGATTAGTCCCTAGGACTACCCTATCTCTGTGGACTGTATCCCTCTTATACAATGTAAGGAAGTTGTAGGTACAAGAAAAGCAACCTTCCAGAAGAGGTATTGAAATTGACATGAGTGCATGGGCTTAAAGCCCATGAGCCAAGTGAGCACAATGTTAAGATTGCATATAGGAGGAGCTGATGGTGTTCTTGGAGGCAGGTATCTTTTAAAGCCCTACATGAAAGCTTTAATCACTAGAATGCAAACATTGAAGAATGTGCCCTGTTGTGCATATACGGTACAATGCTGTCAAAGGACCAAGGTCGGAAGTATAAGCCAAACCTGCAGATGAAGCAAATATGTGATGAGGTCTTGGATAGCCGGTCTGAGTGGCTCTGTGTTGCTTACAATACAGTAGCGTAGAAAGTTTCAATTTCGCAGTATAGCATGAGGGGAGAGTGTCTCTACGGGAATCTCACAGGACGTCCACGCATTCCTGTAGTAGTCCAAGGTACCCAAATTCTATGACCTCAGGTGCCATATTACGAGTCTGAGCTGTTTCGAGTCTGGTTGCTTGATCTGACTATAGTAACACATGAGAATGACCTGTAAGAGAGGTGCAGGGGGGGGGGGGGTTAGGTGCATCTTGTTGGGACGATGGAAATCTCCCACTGGGCAGAATTTCAGGGTTGCCTTATCTAGATGGTAGCCAGATCGTTGTCCACTCCTGGAACGTATTCTGCCATCAGGTTAATCTGGTGGTAAATGGCCCGATGTCAGATCGACTGGGCTAGGTGACAAAGAGGCACCAAGTTATGTGCCTTCCTCCTTCTAAAGATAGTACATGACAGTCATGTCGTCAGTCCGAACGACATCTACCTTCCTCTGAATTAGGGTTAGGAACACCTTAGGAGTAAGGTCAACCGCTGGGAACTTGAAAAGACAGAGCCCAGGTAAGTGGGTAAGCAGTATGATCACACGACCACTGGCCTTCCAGTCAGGCAGCAACTGAAATCGACAGAACCATCCCCAATAGATTTCACCCCAAGATTCCACATTCCACCAGAAAAAACCAACACGCCCCTTTTCCTTATACAATTCATTCTTTAATACTGAACAACATAAAACAAATGGAATAGTAAATACATTATAAAATGATAATAGGGAATACATAAATAGAAATATAACTTTAAGACTAGAAGAACCACATATACCATCGAGTAAACGGACACTACGATGCACTTGTCACAGAAAGGTTATGATTAAACGGAGCCATGTATTAAAATTCATATCACAAAATCTCTGAACCTCGAGGGTTTGCTCTTGCACCTTTGAGAACGCTGGAAAAATGATTCGTTCGTATTGGATTTCTCACATGCAGAACCAATTTCCCCAAACTTTCCACAAACTAACTCAGAAATGGATTTCGGCACAACTGACACACACAATTTAGTCCACACTTTACCATTCACCAATACTACCACATGGTCTTTGGCTTACTTAACACAGACTGGAGCAGAAAATCATGACAATTCCTTGTGTACAATGTCAGGTTTTTTTCATTTTTTTTCCTCTGACCCAGTCGCTACCTTGATGGAACGTGACCGGTGCTTTACACTCACTGTACTATACTTTCCTTACACAGCCTCCCTAATGTCAACCACCTGTTCCATCCTACTTGAATCAATGAACTTTGTGCCCATTGATTCCCAGTTTTTTGAGCCAGCCACCCTTCCTCTCAACAAGGTGAAGGGTGATATTCCCATAGTAATGTGTGGAGTGATCCTCATAGCCCAGAGCATATCACCTGATGTCAACTGCAACCCAATAATCAACGGCAACTGTTACTGATCTATCAGGATATTGTTAATTCTTTCTACTAATCCATTGCCCCATGGATGATATGGGGGAGTTTGAACATGTTAAACCCCTGTAGATGCCAAAACGTCTTGCATTTTCCTAGCCAACAACTGAGTACCATTGTCAGTGACCATCTCTTTGGTGTACCCTTCCTTGAGAAACACCTCTTGCAGAAATTCAATGACAATATATGAACTAATGCGCTATACAAATTTCATTCAGGCCATTGGGAAACATAATTAAGACCAGGGAAAATATGGGGGTACCAGAAATATCAAAAGCCACATTGTTTGCAGCCAGGTATCGGGGTAACATGTGTCTTATCACGGAGGGTGCACTGACAGTATTTCTTAGCATGATGTTCCGCCGACTTGTTTAAACCAGGCTACCAGAAGCCTTCACAAACCCTGCACTTCAACGCATATATGCCAACATGCCCTTCATGAGTTAAATTCAATTTTACTGCCAACCTATCAACCCTGCATAGAACTCCATCAACAACCAACAACTCCTCGGCAACCCTCAATCAATCAGTACTGGTTGGAAACCTTTGCTCACTTTACAGTTGCTGTGTATGGCTCTGCACTCATGTGTGGTATGAGAGTGCACAGCAATTAGAGGGAGCCCGCCAAGTAGGGTGTGGATGATCGCGCACTGCATGTCGCATGAAGGAAAGCACAGGACACAGAGGTTGTGCTTAACTATGTCAGTGCGCAGGCGGTTCTGACGCCGTTCACGCATGTGCACAACTCTTTTTTTGCGCCCCCGCGCAGCGCATGCCAAATCACTTAGCATTACTTTGCCGGGGGCGTTACCACAGCACCCCGGCACGTCACACAATGGGATCACCCAAAACAAGTACGGTATTGTCTGACTATACCACATTCCTCCCTAAAACAAAAACAGTCACCAAACTTTATTGACACCCACTCCTTTGAACACACCAAACCTGCTTCTGGCAACTTCAGCACCAGTGTCCACACCGACATATTCTTTCACCCTGAATCCAGTCCTTGGAGGTGTCAGTGCCTGCTCAGCAGTCAAAATCTCGCAGCCTGCTGGAAGGCTCAGGATTGTTCCGCAGACTATATTGGGTACGACCTCCCCTGCCCTCGCTTTCAGTATCAGGAATTCCAAAGTTCTCAGGGGCCGCTCAACGACTTTCAGGCTCTGAGGGTTCTTGGCCTCGACTCTCAGGTCTGTCCAGTGGGCAGTCCATCTCCGGCTCTTCTTCCCTGTCTGGTTCACACACAGTCTAATGAGATTAGCTCACGCCAGAGTCCCTGTTCCCATGGAACTTCTTGAATGCGGACATGTTTCAGGTTACTATCTCCAGGCACTTCCTTGCTGTTACTTTGGTACCCCGGACCTGAGTGATTAGCCACAGATATTTCTCGAATCTCAGTCTGAACTTGCTGCCAGGATGCCTGTCCTGGACGAGCACCAGGTCTCCTATTTGCAGCCTGGAGTTTGCTGCTCAACGGCAGGCGCTGACTTGGTAATTTGCTTTTTGGCGATGCTGGTGTACATCCTGGTCATTCACCCCTTCTGGGACCCACTGAGGGTGATGTGGGATTGAGTCTCGTACTACTCGCCCAATTGATAAGTGTCCAGGGGCCATCCCAGTAGTGACATGTGGAGTCTGGTGATAATCGTGTCAGAATGAATATATGGAGTATTCCACAGACTTCCCAATGGCTACAGCAATTCGGATCACCTTATTTAAAGTTCTCATGAAACGTTACACTTTGCCATTAGCCTGGGGACACTTAGGGGTTATTTTCTGATTACTGATCCCTTGAGAGGATAGATAGGATGCAAATTCCTGCCCTTGTCGGTCTTGAGTTCTCGGATGAGTACATGAGCGGCTAGCACCTTCTCCAGCTTCGTGATAACATCTCCAGCACTCAGGGACGGCAGTACCTCAACTTTTGGATATTTTGAGTAATCGTCGCTGATCACCATAGAGTGCCTCCCGTCCGGGAGGCTCCTGAAGTCCATGCTGGCACTAATCCACGGACCATCAGGTCACCGTTCCGTTAGAATGGGTGCGGGAGGATTTGGGTACCCTGTGGCCTGACACCACTGACATGACCTCACAGTCTCTTCTACCTTCTCGTCCATCAGGGGGACCCAGACTTTGGTCCTCGAAAGACTCTCAGTCTTTACCATGCCCTGATTTTCGGCATGTGCAAGTCCCACTACCCGGTCCATGAGAGTGGAGGGAACAACCAGTCGGTGTCTTCTTAGTAGCATCCATGGGGGTCAACACTCAGTTCCTGCCTCACAAGATACAGGCTGTCAAGGACTCTCCGGGCTTTAGTAGTGAAAGTGACTCCTTGACTTCAGAATTGCTGTCATTTGTTGTTTCGTACAGCCTCCAAGACCTTCTGTAGGCAGTCATCCTCAGTAGTAGCTTGGCATAGCTCATCCAAAGAGAGCAGTAGCGGGCGTGATCTATTGGCAACGTACCTGACGTACTCCTCTGTCTCTTCAGCCTCCTCCATTTCACAGATGGTAGCCTTTCGTGGGTAATGCAATAGGTAGTCCGCCGGATTGCTTGTTCCTGGCTGATATTCAATCTTCCAATTGTATTCCTGCAACTGCAGCATCCATTTTTCGATGCGTGGCGGAGGTTTCAATGCCGGAACCAGTGGCTTGTGGTTGGTGGTGTCAAGAAACGGTTTACCATAGACACACAGATGGAAATGTACGCACCCCCAGTGCACAGCGATGGCCACTTTTCCAATCCGGGAGTACCTTTGGTCTGTATCAGTCAATGACCTGCTCGCGAAAGTCACTGGGGCCCACTCATCTTCTTCGCTCTGTTTATGGAGGAGCACTGCTCCAAGACATGCATCAACAGCGACTTGCGTATGTTGTAAGGGATCGAAGTATTGCAGCGTCGTGGTACTGGAAAGTGCATCTTTGGTAGTCTGAAAGGCGGCCTCTTGCTCTGGGACCCACGATTATGAGGTGGATGTCTTGGTGAGCTCTCTCAGAGGGGAGGAGAGATCCTTGATAAACCTACCACAGTAGTTTACCATCCCCAGGAAGCTGCGCATTTCCGTAATGTTGATGGGAGCGGACATCAACTTTGTCTGAATCCGGGGCAACACCCTCGGCAGAGAAAATGTATCCAGTTTCCTCTGAAGAAACTCACATTTCTCTTTGTGCAAGGTAAGTTCAGAGTCTTGAATTCTCTGGAGTACCTGTTTGAGGGGAGTGTTGTGCTCTGTATGGACCAGGCATGGACTAGAATATCGTTGCTCACGTTTACAACACCTGGGATATCAGCGAGGAGCTCTCAGATGGTGTTCTGAAACACTTCTGCAGCGTTAGAGATCCTGAATCTCAAACGCTTATAGCACCTTGTAGGAAGGGGGAGGCTCTAGTTGGCGCAGTGCAACACTAGCGACAAGCAGGGACTCTCTCTTCCTCGTCAGGGCTGAGGGTTACCTTCCAGACAACCTCTGCTTACCCTCTAGGTAGTGTGGCTTAAGCAGTCGTAGGCTAATCTTTGGGGCACATAGGGTTAAACACTTGCAACAGTACACCTTTACAACCAACCCACCACACAACGAGACCAGACTGTATTCTGTAAAAATAGATATCTTTATATAGACTTTAAGCAGGCTTGTGAATACAGTCAATGTACTTTATGAGAACGGTTGCAGATTACTTAATTCGGGTTACCACAGTTCTTATGCAGTTCTCTTGAGGCCCGTAGGCCGGTGTTACTCAAAGTTCTTGTGGAGCCGGCGGCTTCCAGGGGATCTGTCCCACGTCGCGCTGCCTTCCCGGGGTCGCTGATCGTTGCGGCTCTTCAGCCGAGCAGGTCTCTGGTCATCCGGGGCAGCGGTGCTCTGTGGCGGCAGGGTCCTCTTCTCGTCGTCCGCTCCAACCCTGGAGGCGGCGGTTATGCGGCGGTGACAAGTGGCAGTACGGTCCCCAAGTGCAGGACGTACCCAGCCAAGTGTCGGTGCAGCTGTGAGTTCACAGCTGGGCTGTCGGGCAGGCTACCGACGTTGCGGATTCTCGTAGGGCAACTGTCCGTCTTTGCAGGTGAGTGACTGCTCGCTATGTAGTCACCTCGTGAGCTCGGACCGGACGGGTTCTCCTTCCCTTTGCTCTCGGGCTCCCGGTGCAGTTGCGGTCACGGTGTTCGGGCCAGCGGCGGCTGGTCCTTACTTTGCTCTCGCTGTTGCTTTGGGCCCCGGTCACGGTGGTCGGGATGACGTTGATGCCTTAGAGGAGATTCCTCTGTCGATACTGCGGCGATGGCCAGCACCCGCAGTCGCTTTCTTCCAAGGGGGTAGCGTCCACTGGTCCTGGGACGCTGGTCAGGGGGCAAGTTCAGTTGCAAGCCCTTGGAGATCTTTTTAGCAGAGTTTGGCACAAGTAGAGCAAAAGTCTTTTCGTAGTCTTTTCTTCTTCCTCTCCTTCAGCAGCAAGGCACCAGACACAGGCAAGAGTCAGCACCCTTCCTTGTCTCTCACGGTCCTTCTCGTAGGGCAGAGTCCTTCTGTGGCCCAAACCGGATCTAATTTTCAAGGAGCAGGGCTCCTTCTTTTATAGGCCAATTCTTTTGTTCTCGCAGGCCAGGGGGGCCTTTGCATAGCCACTCTCAGTTCTGAAGTACCCCGGCGGGTGTACTCCGGCTTCTGCTTTCAGTGTGAGGGGCAGGCGCATCAGACGCCCCACAGGAGGTGGAGCCAGCATTGTCCGGACAGGGGTGGCCAGAGTACCTTGTTGATGGGGGCTTCGCCCTTCCTGGGCCAGGTGCCGGCAGAGTCATCCGCCGCTCCCCAGGAGGGTGGAGCCAGCATTGTGGTGGCCGGGCACAGTGACAGTTCGAGTCAAGAGGCACTCCTACCTCCCACTAAGGTGTAATCTGCGCATTCACCACCTGTCATCCCTCCAGCCCTGTCACTCACACATCCCAGACAGTCAGATACACATACCAGCAGAGGCGGGCTGAAATGGTTAAGCAAGCAAATGCTAACTTTCTAAAAGTAGCATTTGCAAACCCAGGATACTAAAATAAACTTGACTACAAGAAATATTTTATCATCCTGAGTTCAGGCATACTAAACATGACTCGCTACCATGCTCCTTGAGCCTGCGGGGATTATAGGGTGTAATAATCCTCGCAGCTCAGTCTGGCCTAATGGAGCAGGTAGCCTTCAATAGTGAAATACGGTCTTGGTTGTAAGTCACTACTAGGACAGGCCACGCATCTCAGGGCTTGTCCTACCTTGCACCTACAACGCACCCTGCCCGCAGGCCTACCATAGGGGTGACTAATATGTAGTCAAGGGAAGGGTCGGTGCTGGCAAGTGGGGACACTTGCCCAGCTAGCGTGACAGTACGAGACCGCACGCGGGTTCTGCGGTCGCAGTTCCCAGACACATCTTTACGG
The DNA here is from genome assembly GCF_964263255.1 of Lissotriton vulgaris. Lineage (NCBI taxonomy): Eukaryota > Metazoa > Chordata > Amphibia > Caudata > Salamandridae > Lissotriton > Lissotriton vulgaris. The sequence goes on along the minus strand of NC_141687.1, from coordinate 2,121,337,075 downwards.
CTGCTTCGGTGGGTGGCGCAACCAGCGCTGCAGGCCCACCAGCAGTATTGGCATCTACAAGCCCCGGCACTCTCTCGTGCACTTTACTAGGGACTAACAGTAAATCCAAAGAACCAATCATGGATACCAATCGCATGTACAATTTACAGCAGGGAGCACTTGCACTGCGGCACGGATCAGCCGTGGCGTAGTGCCCTGAGTATCGGAAAACCAGCAAAACATCGGAGGCACATCAGCAAAAAGTGGAAGGGAGACTCACGCCAAGGTGCCAGGTCTAACACACCTCAGTCCAACATGTGTGGAGGATGTTATGTATCTGGACTGTTCATCGAGGACTAACTGATGATACCAGCCCTGAGATCCAGCTTAGAGAACCAGCTTGCTCCCCGAGTTCCCCGATCAGGTCATCTATGGTGGGCATCAAATGCCTTTCCCTCTTGATAGCAGTGTTCGGGATCCTCATATCTACACATATCCTGACCTCTCCCAGCTGTTTAGGTTTCCTTGCGACTACTATCGGTGACACCCATGGTGTCGGACCTTGTACCTATTTGATGATTCCAGCTTCTTCCAACTTGCGCAGCTCCTTTTCTACATGTGGTTGTAGATGGAAAGCGAGCTTCTGTGTTGAAGAGCAACAAGTTGCACAAGCGGATCAATATGCATGTGCATCTGTTTTTCACCCAGGCACCCAAAGCCATAGAATACCTGGGAGAACTCGTCCAGTAGCTGGTTCACGCCCTCTTGATGGATGCCAAAAGCAAAGGTGACAATCCCCAGTGCTTCTGCGGATTTGCATCCAAGCAGCCTGCCCTGACCCTCTTCTGTCACATACACCAGAGCGCCCACCTCTTGCTGGTCATGAGTTAACATGGTTTTGAATCTTCCTTTTATGACCAGAGGTTTTGTCTGTTCATAGGCCACACCTTTACCTTGGCCAGCGTCAATGCTGGCTGAGATGGCATCTCTCTGTACACTTCCCAGGACATAATATTTATGGTGGCTTCTGTGTCAATTATTGCAGTTGATGAGTATCCGGCCATGCTAACCTAGCATCTTGGGAGGCGTGTCTGGGTGTGAGATGCAGATCCCACAGGGAAGACTGAGTGTACCTTGTGTTCCTCTCGGTTGTCGTTGTCTATGTCCATGCCACTGCCTTGTTCCTGCGGCTCAGAGAACATGTTGACTTGAGAAGTTCCTGCTCGCTCCTTGCAGGACCGGCACACTTTCATAAAGTGGTTGAGCTTTCCGCACATTCCTTCCATACATTTTTTCCCTTGTGCCGGGCACTCGGATGGTCAGTGTCATGGCACTCCACAGTACCCGCATGACCTAACTCTAGGGCTTCTTGTGCAAGCCGTCGATTCGGTGGCAATGTGAGTGACGGCGTTGACTGGCTCTGTCTTAATGGGAGTTTGAAGAGTGGCCTCCTTGTGTGCTGCCCGAGCTTTCAACAGTTCTTTGGTTCTCCCCAGGGTAAGTATGTCTGCCAACGATTTCCCCGATTCCTCGAGTATTCTTTCTCTTAATTTCGCCGACGCACATCCCTATATTATTTGGCCCCTAATTTCTTCCATCTCATCTTGGAAACCACATGTGCCTGCCAGCTTTTTCAAACGTGCGTGGAACACATCTACACACTCATCAGGATGTTGGTGAGCCTGTCTGAACGCGAAACATTCGAAGTCCTGATTAACCATTGGGTTAAAATGTGTGTCAGGGCAGCAATGAGCGTGAGATGCGTCTTTGGCATTGCCTTAGCCACTATTTTCGTTATTTTATATATTTGTTTCCCTCCTAAATGTAGCAGCATGGCACACTTCTGGGCGTTATCGACATTTGTGGCCCTAAAAAACAAGAGCACTCACTCCATCCACTCCTTCCATCTAGGTGCCTGAGCAGAGGGGTCTCCTTCCACTACAAATGGTTCAATGGCCGGGATGTGGGCCATATTGCCAAGTTATTCAGCGCAGAAGTCGGTGCAAACCACGTGAAATGGGGCTAGATGGGAGGCCTACTTACTCTCGATTGCCACTCACAGTTATGATGGGTCCACCGTGGGCACTGCTGATACTGGCTGCTCTCCTCCCTTTGCTTGCATGCCTGAGATGTGATTAAGCAGTGATGGATACCTCCAGGAGGTGCTGCTGCCTCCTCGTCTTGCCTCGGGCCGACCTCATGGTGAATGGGCAGTACGAGTACCGCGCACAAAGGATTGTGTGTGCGGCCACCACCACAGTGCCACCACGTGGGTCTGGACACCCTTGTTGCCAATTTTGTGTATGCCGCTGCACTTGTGTGCGGTATGAGAATGCAAAGAAATTAGAGGAAGGCTGCCAAGTAGGGTGTATATGATTGTGCACTGCAGGCTGCACGAAAGAAAGCACAGGACAGGTGGTGCTTAACTGTCGATGTGCGGGCGGTTCTGATGCCGTTCGAGCACACGCACAACTCTTTATTTGCGCATCTGCGCTGCGCAGGCCAAACCACTTAGCATTATTGCAGGGGGTGTTACCACAGCACCCTGGCATAACGTCACACAATGGGATCACCCAAACCAACTATGGTATTGTATGATAATACAACAGTTGCCAACATTTCATAGATGTTAGGAAGAGGTTGGCAATCAACCCAAACATTAGCGTTCAAGTCACGCAACTCAACACAGTCACAAGGTCTTGTCTAATTTCAGTGGCAGAACCACCGGAGCAAGCCATTTTGACCCCTTATTGCAGTGGTTCCCAAACTGTGCGCCGCAGCGCCCTGGTGCGCCGTTATCAGTAGCCAGGGGCGCTGCGCTGCTCCTTTGGGAATAAATCTGTCATGTGTCAGACCATTTGCAGGGGCGCAGTCTTCTCCTTCCTTTTCTGAGAGGATTGAAAGGACAAAAGAGGAGGCTGAGGTGCGGGCCACGTGCAAGAGAAAGATGCTTCGTTTCTGCTGCATGAAGAGAATTCATCCGCCCTAGTGACTGTAGTGCAACCTCCTGGCCTTAGCACAAGGGACGGGCTCTGAGCCTTTGGTCTCCACCTTTCTCTTTTTTTCTCTCCCCTTATCTTTTCCTTCTCGCTTCACTTCCCCTCCCACTGTTTTTCTCCCCTTGCTGTCTTTTACTCTCGCACTTCACTCACTTAATCTCTTTTATTTCTCTTTCTCTCTCTTTCAGTTCTCTCTTTCTCTCTTTATACACTTTTCTTTGCCCTCGTGTTTCTCTACCCCTGTCTTTCTTCTCCTTTTATAGCGCACCGATGGCCTTTTTCCCATGTTGCCCCCTGCTAACTATAATTAGTTTTTACTTCAGTTAAATGATCCACAGAAATTCTTTTTTATTTTTTAAATGAACCAATAGAATCCTGCAGATTACTAATGGCTGTACGTCAAAGCTGATACAACTATATTGTTCAGGTAAAAACAGGAATTTTCATTATAATCGAACTGCCCAGCACATGAAGCCAGCCTGAGAGTTTCTGTGTTCGGTATTTGCATTTTAATTATCACATTTAAGAGCGGGAGGCTGACACTTTGTATAGAGCTGTTGCATGTAACCATGCAACAACTCCATACGCCTCATATAATATGGAACCTTAAGTCAATCTTAGCTTTTTAGCCATCATAACTTTGAATTTTGGTACTCATTGGTTTGTTTACTCTTATATTTAAGGGAGAGTGAAGGGGGAGCTTGAAATTAGGGGGAAACAACAAAAAAAGTGCAGGAAAGATTGGAGGAATGACACAGGACACAGGAGAGTGAAAGGGGGAGATTGAGATGAGGGAGAAACGACAGAAACAGTGAAATAAAGAGTGGAGGCAAGATATAGAGGACACAGGAGAGTGAAAGGGGGAGATTGAAATGATTGGAAAACGACAGACAAAATGCAAGAAAGATTGGAGGCTGGTCTTGCTTACATCCCGCCCACCGGTAAAAAAAATGGTGGGGAGCCACAGCCAACTGCCAATTAGGTCAAGGGAGCCACGGGTTAAAAAAGGTTGGGAACTACTGCCTTATTGGTTTCTAGAATACTCAAAATAGATAGTGTTAGAAATTAAGGTTTCTGGTTGGCAAATATACACCATGTGCAAGCAGTAGCCGCAATCCTAGTCAGGGTAAGTCAGATTCCCAACCTAAATTAATCTGTGCACACTCTCTTTTAGCTTGGCACACAGCAGTCAGGCTTCACTTAAGAAGCAATGTGTAAAGTATTCGTACAATACTTAAAGTATAGTAACACAGTGCAAACACTACAAAAAGACTCCACACTAGTTTAGAAAACTAGGGAATACTTATCAAAATAAAAGAAGACAAAACTCCAATCAGTAGAAGTCGAGATAGGAATTTTTAAAGATCAAATCCACAAACAGTGCTTAGAAGTCAACAGTGCTACAAGGTTACTTGAGGTCACCCTAGACCGGGTATACCCAAAGTTCATGTCGACCATGATGGAGGGCAGGCAAGCTACGAGACCTATGCGGGGCCCACTGAAAAAATACTTTGTGTGGAGCAAGCGTTGAGGAGTCCCTACGTCGGTTCTGATTCATGCAGTCGGGTCAATGCGTCTGTCTTGACAGGCTTTTTGGCTCTATTTCGGAGTGATAAAGACTTTAAGCTTGCTCACACCTATAGGCTGTATTCTTCCCTTTTAAGCCCTTTCTTCCAGACCTAGAAGAGGATAGCTGTTTTATATGATGATAGATCCCTTACTCTAATCCATCTATTGCCTATTGGCTTTGCCTTTCATTATTTTGCCTATAGTAGAGGGTGGATCCTGTGGTCCTGACTTTATATTATGGTTTGTGTAGGTACTCTGACAGAGCTAAGGGTTATTTCATCCTTCTCAGGCCTACAAGGCCCAGGACTAGAGAGACTCCATTTTGCTTTCTATCCCTGAAGAGATGAGATGCTTCAAGGGGAAAGGTAATATTTTGGTTTTGAGCTGTTGTTCGCCCTAAGCGAACCGGAGAGAACCGGCCAGAGCTGAATCTAATCAAGAAGTGTCCCTGGGCTCAGGTCTCTAGACGAAACAAGCAGCTGATCACTGTGGGAGCGTCTAGAGCGAGGAGCCCGGTGCATGGACCTGGTGGGAGGAGGCTGCTGGCTGGAGCTTTCCACTAGAGGAGAGGAATCCATATTAGCGAATTGCAGGAGAGGAGGAGTGGTCAGTTTGGTTCTTGAAGAGTGGAGAGTAGGATGTCTGCTGGAGCTGCAGAGTGCAGTGCAGTTCTATTGGTTTTCTGGAATGGAGAAAGAAGGCAGATGATTGCTGAAGCTGAAGAGCGCAGTACAGAATGCATTAAAGCAGATGGAGGAGTTGAGGCTGTCAGCTGGAGCAATTGAGCCAGAGGCGTGTAGCTGTGGTGATGGAGGGAGAGACAGAGAGAGAGCCCTGATCCCACCAGAGACAGAGAGAAATCTTCCTTCTAATAGGTGAGGTAGTCTAAACTAGTCCACTTTACACTTACACCTTAATTTTGTCTTTATTCCCTAGGCTATTGTATGTCTAATCCTTTTCTTTCAGCGGTGTGTTAAAGTTCCTGTTAATCAAGAGACCCCGCAGATAACCTTGTCCTCATACTGTATGTCTAATCCTTTTCTTTCAGCGGTGTGTTAAAAGTTCCTGTTAGTTATAGAGACCCCGCAGATTTGTGTATGTGTATTTTATGATTATTGTAATAAAGATACCCCAGTTCTTAGTGAACTAGTGTGCATGTGTTATTCTGCTAATATCCTGCTAATAACTATTCCACTTGTGGAGCTTGCAACCGTTTTTATAGAATCATATGCTCAGCGCGTTTAGCGCTGCTTGGGCGTTTTACTTGTAGCGTTTTTAATTAGTAATAATTATTTTGTGGTCAGGCTGCTGTTAGGGGGATTTCTTAGGACTTACTTGCACCTAAAATCTGGTCGCGCTTTTCACCGCTGTTTGGCGGCCCGTTAGCTGGTCTGGGGGCTAGGCGCCATTTTGGGAGGGGAAGTGCCGGCAAGAGACGACATTTCTGGTCGCGCTCTAGCTGAGGCTGCACGCATAGCACGATTGGGTGCTACTTAAGTTGATTGCATCTCGGCGCTCGTTCTGTCCAGGTAAGCGCCAGTGTAGGCGAAGCACTCCTGATTCCCTGCTGCTGCGCTTGTAATTTCTACCTGCTAATAACTATTCCACTTGTGGAGCTTGCAACCGTTTTTATAGAATCATATGCTCAGCGCGTTTAGCGCTGCTTGGGCGTTTTACTTGTAGCGTTTTTAATTAGTAATAATTATTTTGTGGTCAGGCTGCTGTTAGGGGGATTTCTTAGGACTTACTTGCACCTAAAATCTGGTCGCGCTTTTCACCACTGTTTGGCGGCCCGTTAGCTGGTCTGGGGGCTAGGCGCCATTTTGGGAGGGGAAGTGCCGGCAAGAGACGACATTTCTGGTCGCGCTCTAGTTGAGGCTGCACGCATAGCACGATTGGGTGCTACTTAAGTTGATTGCATCTCGGCGCTCGTTCTGTCCAGGTAAGCGCCAGTGTAGGCGAAGCACTCCTGATTCCCTGCTGCTGCGCTTGTAATTTCTACCTGCTAATAACTATTCCACTTGTGGAGCTTGCAACCGTTTGTATAGAATCATATGCTCAGCGCGTTTAGCGCTGCTTGGGCGTTTTACTTGTAGCGTTTTTAATTAGTAATAATTATTTTGTGGTCAGGCTGCTGTTAGGGGGATTTCTTAGGACTTACTTGCACCTAAAATCTGGTCGCGCTTTTCACCGCTGTTTGGCGGCCCGTTAGCTGGTCTGGGGGCTAGGCGCCATTTTGGAAGGGGAAGTGCCGGCAAGAGACGACATTTCTGGTCGCGCTCTAGTTGAGGCTGCACGCATAGCACGATTGGGTGCTACTTAAACGTCAATATGCTGACGCGCAGTGGATACGCGCAGCGGGCGCGCCATAGGCGCGCCGGAGGTTCGCCAGAGGTGAGCCCATCTTTGCCCATCCGTGACCATCCGGGGCCTGGGGCCAGTACCCCTGCCCCATTCGTGCCTTATTCCAGGGGCGAGTTATTACAGCTCAATCTGGGCACTACTCATCTTGACCAGGCCACTATACATCGGCTGGCTTGTGAGGGCTTGTTAGTCCCTTCTGGGTGCACCAGAGGGCGGCAGCGCACCTCCAACATCTACACCCTGAGTTACGGGTTGCTGAATACACGTTCCTTGCAGAGCCATAAGATGGAGGTCTTCACACTCCTGGAAGACGGGGAGTTAGATGTCCTTGCGCTTACAGAAACATGGCTGGAGGACTGTTCGGCGCCAGACATAGTGGCGGCCCTTCCAGATAATTATCTGGCAATTCATTTCAACAGGGAGGGAGCCAGGAGAGGAGGGGGAGTAGCCCTTCTTTATCAGACACGGCTTCGCGCCGAAAGGTTTCTCTCCGAAACCCTCGGGGGAGCAGAGGTGTTGGGGGTCAAGCTCAGGCGGGGAGCGGTATGTGTGGTGTTCCTGGTGGTATATCGGCCACCTTGGGCTTCGCCAGAGTTCCCCACTCTCTTTACGAGATTGGTCCAGGACCTGTGCACACGATATGACAAATTGGTCGTTGTCGGCGATTTCAATTATCATTGGGAAAAATCTCCCAAAGAGGGACAAGCACTACAGATCGAGGAGGCTATCTCCTCCTTAGGTCTTACCCAACAGGTCAAAGGACCAACACATGAGAAAGGACATGTGCTTGACCTAGTCTGGACTACCATGCCGGTCCAGGATGCTACGGAAATTGTGCCCTGTGCATGGTCCGACCACTCTCTAATTAAGGGTAAACTCATACTGAGGGGCCACCTGCCCAAATCTGGGGATGGCTGGAAAATGGCCCGGAAGTGGAGAAATCTTGATAGGGAGAAACTGGTCCACCTCTTGGAACACCCCCCTTCAACAAAGGAGCAGGATGTCAATGTTGATACCCTTTGTGGTAACCTCCAGCATAAACTAGGGAGTGCCATTGATGTGGTGGCACCTCTTCGGAGGGTGAAGAAGGTGGCGAGAGGTGCTGGGGCTCCTTGGTACAATGATTCCCTAAGGGAGATGAAACGTGGGGTGAGGAAGAAAGAATGGGCATGGCGCAAAAAATATGACGCCATTGCCAAGCAAGAATACGTCTCATCCTTAGCTAACTACAAACTAGCAATACAAACTAGGAAGGCCGTGTTCTTCGAGGAAAGAATAGCTGCAGCAAGAAATCCGCAAAAGGAAATCTTTCGGGTCCTGGCGGAGCTTAGGGTAAATAAAGAACAAAGCCCCGAGTTCACTCAGGAGGACTGCCAGAGGTTTCAGGATTTCTTCGTAAAGAAGATATCCGACATTCTGGATGAAATTGCTGCAACTACAGACCTCGAATGCCCCTGTCCACCGGATCTTACCGCCCCGCTAAATATCTCACCGTTAGTTGAGTTCTCCCCTATTTCTAAACAGGAACTATCCAAAATCCTAGACCGGGTTAAATCGGGTTCCTTGGTGGATCCATGCCCTCCTGATATATTCAAGTTGGCAGTACCAGGAATCGAGACAGAGGTTCTGCATCTACTGAATACCTCTCTTTGCGCAGGACAGATCCCTCTGGCTTTTAAAGAGGCTCGCCTGATTCCCTTATTGAAGAAACCTGGCTCGGACACGAAGTGTCTGAAAAACTTCCGGCCCATCTCCCAGTTGCCTTTTTTGGCTAAAGTGATTGAGCAGCATGTGTTAGCTCTACTCTCGAGTCATCTAGAGAGAAACAACCTGCTGGAGACCAATCAGGCAGGGTTCCGTGCTAATCATAGCACGGAACTAGTTATGCTATCCATCCTGGATGAGCTCAGAACTCGGGCTGATGTAAAAACACCGAGCGCCCTGATACTACTGGATCTCTCCGCGGCGTTTGACACCGTGTGTCACAAACAGCTCTTGTCGCGGTTGAGATCCTTTGGCATCATGGGTACAGCACATGCATGGCTCACATCATTTTTGCAGGGCAGGACGCAACGAGTACAGTTGGGAGATTTACTTTCCACCTCGGCTCCAATCACCTGCGGGGTTCCACAAGGCTCGGCCTTGTCACCCCTACTCTTCAATATCTACCTGCAGCCACTAATCGCTCTCCTGAACAGGATGGATTGCCTAGTCTATAACTACACCGATGATACCCAGATAATCATTCGGCTGGATGATGGCCCTGGAGCACCCACTAGGCTGCAGGATATACTGAAAGCCACGGTCAACTGGATGTCTGAGAACTCCTTGAAAGTCAACCCGGATAAGACGGAAGTGCTGCCCATCTCCATCTCGGGCAACCCCTGGAGTGAGAAATTTTGGCCTATGGAGCTGGGTTTACCACCGAAACCAGCGGCCGCAGTAAAAAGCCTAGGCCAATATGTGGATGACAAACTATCCATGGAAAAACAAATTACCACGGTGGTGGGAACTTGTATAGGCCTCCTAAGACAATTAAGGAAGATCTCTGCCTTACTTTCATTCTCGACCTTGAGACACGTGGTCTCAGCCACAATTTTGGCTAGGTTGGACTACGGGAACTCCCTATATATAGGTTTGCCCCAGCGGTTGCTGGACAAGCTACAGGGGGTTATGAATGATGCAGCTAGACTGATTTACAAAAAACCCAGGACTGCCCATTCTTCTCCTCTGATGCAGGAGTTACATTGGCTCCCAATTCGTCAGAGGATTGTCTTTAAAGGGTTGTGCATTGTTCACAAGGCCTTGTATGGTAAAGCGCCGAAATATCTGAAATCCCGACTATCCCCTTACACACCAGGTAGGACTCTGCGCTCGTCGGATGCCACTCTTCTATCCCAACCCCGCTTCAAATTGACCACGGTGGGGGGTCGCGCGTTCTCAAACACACTTCCAGCCTTATGGAACAAACTGACTCCAGAACTCAGGAAGGACAGCAACTTACTGTCCTTCAGAAAAAAACTAAAAACGGTACTGTTTAAACAAGCATGGAGCAGATCTTAGGTGTACAGGAGGTATCAAGGGAATGCAATACTTCACTATGCAAATCTGGACAAATAGCGCTTAGAGACCCCGGTGGTTATAACGCGCCATATAAATTAAATAAATAAATAAATAAATAAATAAATTCTTAAGATAGAGCTAACCTTTCTTCTAACCAGATGCTGTGTAGCAACTGATGGATCAAAAGGGAGTAGGAGCGCTTAAATCAGGGAATAACTCTTGCATACAGTGTGTATATCTCTTGTCCCTACACAGTGAAGGTAACCTTGTCTCCTAGTCAGGTATTACTGTTTGAACAGATGCTACCCCTGATCAGGTAAGTGATAACTGAATAATTAGGGATGGAGAGGAGCCCTTGAACTGAAAGATAATTGATATACTAAGTAATTCGGCCATCCCATAATATTATTGTAGTAGCAAACCCTTAGTGAATAGTGAGAGAGACTTCCCAACATAGAGACAGAGAGCTGAAGGTATTCATAGGAAAGTGGTCGTCATTAGTAAGTGGCGTTAGTGAGAGCACTGATTGTGGTCAGTGTGTATACCCCCAGGATTGTGGCTTGTGTGAGTGAGCACCGGGGGGATACGGTGTTTAGGTCCGCCGGATTGTGGGCCAGATAAAGAGAGAGAGCACTAGGGCTGCAGCCTAGTGTGTAGACACGCCGGATTGCGTGTCGAGTGAGCACTGAGGGTGAGCAGTGTGTATGGCACGCAAGATTGTGTGTCGAGTGAGCACTGATGGTAATCAGTGTGTAATGGTAAATAATCAGAACTGCCCCAGGGTAGATTAGTCTGGACCCATGTGGTCCGAGACTATGAGGTATGAGTGTGGTGTAGGGCATGGATGTCCTTAGTAATCAGTGAGTATTCTTAGTATCCCTATAGATTTAGTGGTGTTTTCGATGATATGAGCTTGTATATTGCGAGTTCCCCATCCTCAGGTAGGTACCCAGGTGCCTGGATAGATGGGTCCTGAGGAGGGAGGTGGTTACGTTCCGGCTGGGTTGGAGGGGCTCTCAGGAGCTGATCCCATCTAGTCTAGAACCCGGTCGTTACATCTGGCGTAGTCTTGCAGTTTACGAAGCCTGTGTGCCCTGGTCATGTATTTCAACTTGAAACCCTTTCAATTTGACATCTGGGAACAGTCTGTGACTTGCATGGTGAGGTGTAGTGCCTGACCTATGGACTTGAACAGTTGCAGTGTAAGGAGATTGCAGTACATCATGGCATTTGACTTATGCAGGGTGGAAGAAATGCTTTTCATCTTGGTGTTTGAACTGTCAGGCTTGAAGGGTGACATTACATGAGGGAGCCAATTACATCTTTGTGATGATCCAATTGTACAAATGTGTGTGAAAAATGCTTTTAAATTGCCCATTAAATTGCTTGCTGCATCTGCTTACGCTGTGCAATGTGAAATGTGTTCAATGTAATATGACTTGTGGAGTTCCTTGTAAATAGCGCCATGTAAATATGGCTTGTGAGGTGCATGTTCTCATTTTGACTTGCTGTGTTCCTTGTGAATTGCGCCTTGAATATATTCCTTGTGAAGAGCGTGTCCTTTTTTTTTAACTTGTTGACTTTCTTGTCAATATGGCTTGTGAATAGCGCCATGTAATTGTGGCTTGTGAGGAGCTTGTTCTCATTTTGACTTGCTGTATTCATTGTGAATTTCGCCTTGAATATATTCCTTGTGAAGAGCGTGTCATTTTTTGAACCTGTTGACTTTCTTGTAAATATGGCTTGTGAATAGCGCCATGTGGATATGGCTTGTACAGAGCATGCTATTGTTGCGTTAGGTAGGAGAGAGCTGGATCTCTTTCAAATGCTTGGGGAAAATGTTTTGTAGATGTGTGCACGTGTTATTTGAAAATGTGGAGTGATAAGTTCTTGAATTTCCCATGTACTGCAGATATTGGGGAATGATTGTGTTTGAGCTGCCAAAGGGTTAATATCTTGAATTGTGACGGCAGTATTTATTTTAACATGCTGTTTAACATGCATGGTTATGTGAGCTGACACTAAAAGTCAGTGAGTGTTTAGATGAATGGTGGTTTGATTTGACTTTCATTGGTTGCTGGGTTCTGCCTATGTGCTTTGTCAGCTTGCTGACGGACTAGTAACATCTTGCATAGAGAGAAAAGCTGTGTTCATTTAACATTCTTTTTTAAATACGTCCACGTATTTGTGTGGGTTTGCCTTGGAACTCATGATTTAATGTGTCTGACTTGCAGGTCGGAAAGTTATAAATCAACCAGTCGGATTGAGATAAGGGTTTTCAGCTGTGGATGGCACACGAACCAGTGTTTTAGAATTAGTGCGGTTGTGAAGAACGAAAATATAAAAACAGACCCATCATAGAATGTGCTTTTAATTAGTGAAATGCAACCGTGTGCTTTTAAAAATAAAATGTATGTTCTAGAAGTTATACATGATTATTATTTTTTCCAATGCAAGCTGCCCCTTAGAATAGCGTGTGCAAGTTAACCCACTCAGTTTGAAAAATGGCTATTTGAAAATTAATAATGTTGAATCTGGCCCTTTTTAATAGATAAAGTACAAATGCTTGCACACTAAATTATGACATGTTACCCCTTGTTTTACTTCTCATGTTATTTTCAAAATGGAAAATTAAATGCAATGTTCTCATATTTTTCCCTTTCAGCCAATAGCTGTCTTTATGATGGATTTCTTTTAAAATGCTAGCATGTGACTTAGTTGCAAAAAATATGTCCTTATTAATTATTGATTTTAGAATGCTTTTCATCACGTTTTAATTTTGCTTCGGTTAGTTAGAGAATAATGGTTAGCTCTCTGCCCTGGGAACAGATATGTTTTGAGTTCCAAAGAATGTGTTTTTCGACCTTGAGTTAGCCTGGCTCCCAGAGAAAGCTGTTTTGTAAAGGGAGGGCCTTTCCCTCTTGGAGCGCCGAGCAGTGCCTGTCTTGTTATTATTGGCAATTCTCCAATTCTTTTCCGCGAAAGGTTGTTGGTATAAAGGGAGGGCTACGGTCCTCCAACTGACTCAGGCTTCCTTCGCATGTAGATTAAGGATGCTTGCAATTTGACCAAACCCTCCCTTCAGTAACTTGGCAGTTGTTCTCATCTCTCAGAGTTTTGAAAGGGTGGAGGAACCGCCCTGTGGGTGACATCACGAAGAAGGGGAAGGCAGTGTAGAGGAAAAAAACGTGATGAGCCGCGGAGAAATGTTTATGTAAGGGGGGGGGGGGGGGTCAAGTCGCTCTTCTTTGCTGTCGGCGCAGACAGCTTCATGGACTTCAGATAAGGGATCCTTGCACATGCAGAATAATTGGCAGACGCTTGGCCCTTGGAGTTAGATAAATACAGTAGGCCTAAGTGAGCTTCCCTGACTAGAGATTAGAGATGCTTGGACAGAATGGTTGGCAGCAGCCTTACTCCTGCAATGAGATCAGCACTTGGCAGTGATTCAAAATTACATCGCACTGTAGCTCGGCTCCTGCTTATTTTTTGGAGTGGATTCAAAACTCTGAGCGCGAACATCTTTCTGAAGGGAGGGGCTGTCTCTCAGAGGATTCGGGAGTTGCTAGGCCCCAGCCCTTCTGGCTGTGTATGGCAAAATTAGATTTTGCCCAAACAAATTTAAAAGAATATGATTTAAATTATTCCTTGAATTTAGAATAATTTTTTTTTTATTAATTAGGAGGTTTCTTTCGACAATAAAAAGCACTTGGGGTGTTTTTTAAATGGAAAATTTATTTTTGCTAGATTAATGATACTTGTTTTTTCGTTTCAGGTTGTTGGGTTGTGGTGTTTGGTGTGTGCGTCGGCCCACCCCCCTCCCACTCCCTTTGTTATTTTACTTTTTTGTTTTCATTTTTTATGTTAGTTTGTTGTTTTTGGTAGATGGAACCAGACCAGACCAGATTGGTGGCGGATGAACGACGGAAGCTGGTGACTAATGACCAGATCGGAGGAAGTGCTTCCTTGGCACCGGATACAGATGAAGATGGAGGGTGGTGACCTACACTGATGAATCCACAATTGACTGCCTTGAACCCTAAATTAAATTTTGCACGAGTCATGTGCTATGATTATTTGGTTATAATTGAGCATTGCATCTTTCCCATGTTTTTTTTTCAGATGGACATTATGCCACTTTTTTTTTTTTGCTATTACCACAAACGGGCCCCAATTGACAATTACTCAGTCCCGTTATGCAGTGCTCATATATATTTTGCCTTTAGTATGCTATGCTATTATATTATTGATACACTTGTTTATCTTTCACCTATTATAGTTTTCCTGTTTTCTGCAACACAGTTTTTGCCAATGAAAGAAATGTAATCTTTTAAATGGTGGTGCACACATGTGTTCCACAGATCGATACAGAAGGATTAGATACAAACTATTTCCTGAGTTAGATGACTTATGTTCTTTACCTATTGCCTTTGGCATGGTTCAAATTTATCTTTTAGATATGCACCACACTTAGTTAATTTTCTTTGACTTATTGCTTGATATGCATAGTGCTACACCAGCTATTTTGTAGGAATGGGGTTATCCTTATTTTCCTGTTATTACACTTTCACTTTGATTGATCCAAGGGTGGTTACCCTAGACTTTAAGTTGTCCTGGGAGGTGTGTCTTTTAGTATGGTTATGTCCTACATCTATTAGTGATGTTTGCCCAGACCTTGGGGACCGTTTGTCATGTTTATTTGTCAGATTTCACCAAATTCTTTCTTAAGTTGACCAATGTAGGTATGCCTCATTTAGGTCCATTGTTATTTTTATTCCACACACATGGCCCTACACCAATAGATTTCATGAGTTATCATTAGCTTAAGTTGACCAAAGTAGGTAGGCCTCATTTAGGCCCTTTGTTGTTTTATCATTAGAAGTTGAAGCACATTTAGTTCTTAAGTTGACCGAAGTAGGTAGGCCTCATTTAGGCCCTTTGTTGTTTTATCATTAGAAGTTGAAGCACATTTAGTTCTTAAGTTGACCGAAGTAGGTAGGCCCCATTTAGGCCCCTTGCTGTTTTCATTCTACAAACATGTCCCTACATCAATAGATTTTATCAGTTATCACTAGAAGTTGAGGCACATTTAGTTTGAGGGTGCTTTGGTTAGTTTCTGTTATCAGATCAATCTTAGTTATGTTTCAGCATTCAGGTCAAGGGTGCTTTGATTTGTTTTCAGTTGGTTGTTAGATTTGTGTTTCCTACATCAAGTTCAGGTGGAATTTCCTTAAGTTGTCATTTATTTTAGAGAGCCTTTTGGTTTTTGGTTTTGTTGATAGATTATGTTGATGTTTGTTTACTTGGATGTTGTTGTTTATAGATGTTCGCAAGATAAAGTCTAAGGGTGGAATGTCTTGACAGGCTATTTGGCTCTATTTCGGAGTGATAAAGACTTTAAGCTTGCTCACACCTATAGGCTGTATTCTTCCCTTTTAATCCCTTTCTTCCAGACCTAGAAGAGGATAGCTGCTTTATATGATGATAGACCCCTTACTCTAATCCATCTATTGCCTATTGGCTTTGCCTTTCATTATTTTGCCTATAGTAGAGGGTGGATCCTGTGGTCCTGACTTTATATTATGGTTTGTGTAGGTACTCTGACAGAGCTAAGGGTTATTTCATCCTTCTCAGGCCTACAAGGCCCAGAACTAGAGAGACTCCATTTTGCTTTCTATCCCTGAAGAGATGAGATGCTTCAAGAGAAAGGTAATATTTTGGTTTTGAGCTGTTGTTCGCCCTAAGCGAACCGGAGAGAACCGGCCAGAGCTGAATCTAATCAAGAAGTGTCCCTGGGCTCAGGTCTCTAGACGAAACAAGCAGCTGATCACTGTGGGAGCGTCTAGAGCGAGGAGCCCGGTGCATGGACCTGGTGGGAGGAGGCTGCTGGCTGGAGCTTTCCACTAGAGGAGAGGAATCCATATTAGCGAATTGCAGGAGAGGAGGAGTGGTCAGTTTGGTTCTTGAAGAGTGGAGAGTAGGATGTCTGCTGGAGCTGCAGAGTGCAGTGCAGTTCTATTGGTTTTCTGGAATGGAGAAAGAAGGCAGATGATTGCTGAAGCTGAAGAGCGCAGTACAGAATGCATTAAAGCAGATGGAGGAGTTGAGGCTGTCAGCTGGAGCAATTGAGCCAGAGGCGTGTAGCTGTGGTGACGGAGGGAGAGACAGAGAGAGAGCCCTGATCCCACCAGAGACAGAGAGAAATCTTCCTTCTAATAGGTGAGGTAGTCTAAACTAGTCCACTTTACACTTACACCTTAATTTTGTCTTTATTCCCTAGGCTATTGTATGTCTAATCCTTTTCTTTCAGCGGTGTGTTAAAGTTCCTGTTAATCAAGAGACCCCGCAGATAACCTTGTCCTCATACTGTATGTCTAATCCTTTTCTTTCAGCGGTGTGTTAAAAGTTCCTGTTAGTTATAGAGACCCCGCAGATTTGTGTATGTGTATTTTATGATTATTGTAATAAAGATACCCCAGTTCTTAGTGAACTAGTGTGCATGTGTTATTCTTAATATAGAGCTAACCTTTCTTCTAACCAGATGCTGTGTAGCAACTGATGGATCAAAAGGGAGTAGGAGCGCTTAAATCAGGGAATAACTCTTGCATACAGTGTGTATATCTCTTGTCCCTACACAGTGAAGGTAACCTTGTCTCCTAGTCAGGTATTACTGTTTGAACAGATGCTACCCCTGATCAGGTAAGTGATAACTGAATAATTAGGGAGAGAGAGGAGCCCTTGAACTGAAAGATAATTGATATACTAAGTAATTCGGCCATCCCATAATATTATTGTAGTAGCAAACCCTTAGTGAATAGTGAGAGAGACTTCCCAACATAGAGACAGAGAGCTGAAGGTATTCATAGGAAAGTGGTCGTCATTGGTAAGTGGCGTTAGTGAGAGCACTGATTGTGGTCAGTGTGTATACCCCCAGGATTGTGGCTTGTGTGAGTGAGCACCAGGGGGATACGGTGTTTAGGTCCGCCGGATTGTGGGCCAGATAAAGAGAGAGAGAGAGCACTAGGGCTGCAGCCTAGTGTGTAGACACGCCGGATTGCGTGTCGAGTGAGCACTGAGGGTGAGCAGTGTGTATGGCACGCCAGATTGTGTGTCGAGTGAGCACTGATGGTAATCAGTGTGTAATGGTAAATAATCAGAACTGCCCCAGGGTAGATTAGTCTGGACCCATGTGGTCGCGAGACTATGAGGTATGAGTGTGGTGTAGGGCATGGATGTCATTAGTAATCAGTGAGTATTCTTAGTATCCCTATAGATTTAGTGGTGTTTTTGATGATATGATCTTGTATATTGCGAGTTCCCCATCCTCAGGTAGGTACCCAGGTGCCTGGATAGATGGGTCCTGAGGAGGGAGGTGGTTACGTTCCGGCTGGGTTGGAGGGGCTCTCAGGAGCTGATCCCATCTGGTCTAGAACCCGGTCGTTACAGCGTCTGAATCAACTCTTGCAGTCTGTGTCAAAAGATTGACGCAACGTCGAAGTTGAGCTTTGCGGAAGGGTCTTCAGATTTGAGGTGTATCTTCAAATCTCACAGTCTGGACCTGTGTCGTCATCGAGTGGGCACTGCATTGGTTCGATCAATGGGAAGAAGTCACTGCATCAACTTTTTGCAGAAATCAGCTGTAGAAGCCACTTCTGAGGCCCAGGACTGGAGGGGGCATATCAGGAAAGAGTAAGACTCACAGATGGCAGAATTCAGCAGCACCAGGTGAGTTGCTGGAAGTCTTTTGTAGCCCAGGGGCAAGCCAAAAGCTCTTGGAGAAACTTGGGTTCAAGGATTTACAGAGCAGATCCAGTCCCTCTCACTCCCAGGCAAGAAGCAACAGGCCAACACAGCAGAACAGCTGGCAAAGTGGCCATCCCTGCAACAGCACAGCAATCAGTAGGCCAACAAAGCAATGTAGGTAGCAACGTGTCAGTCCCTCCTACAGCACAGCAGCTCTTCTTCCAGGCAGAATGTCCTTGGTTCCAGCAAAGTTCTGATTTGGTGGGGTCAGGGGTACAGTACTTATACCCAAACGTTTCTTTTGAGTAGGGGAAGCTTCAAAGAGACCTTTGAAGATCACAAGATTCCGGCCATTCCTGCCCTGGCTCCAGAATTTCTACAGGGGGTGTGCAGATCTTTGTGTGGGGACAGGCACAGCCTTATTCAGGAGCAAGCATAAGCTCCTCCCTCCTAATCTACCTCAGGAGGGTCCATCAGCCTGGTGATGGGCCGTCAAGATACAAATGTCACACCCCTTCTCACTTTGTATCTAGAGGGAATGCACAAAACATAGCTGTCTTCCAACCAACCAAGACGTGTATTCAGAGACGGGCAGAGGCACAGAATGGTTAAAGTAAGAAAATGCCACCTGTTAGACCTGACTTAGAACTATGGTTAATCCTCCACAAACAGAAAATCGAATTCCAGAAAGGGAATGCTTCTTAGTCGCAATTTTATTATATATAGAAACTCAACAATATTTTATAAAATTCATTTTTACATTTGAGGAAAAAACATTAGGAGAAAATCAAAAATGAGAACGGACACATGAGAATACAATCACTTGGAGCGAACCACCATTCAAAACTGCAATCATATCACATTCGCCACACATGCAACACATACAGACTTAGCTCAAACATACCATATATACATTATCTACAAGGGAAAGGTATATAACTGGGACTGCCTTAGTTAAACAAAACATTCAGAATTATTGATTGAGAAATAGTACAACACCAAAAGATTTTACAAATTCAAACAGTCATTGTAAATAAATGGAAATAGGTAGTGTACAACAAATAGCAAAGAGTCTATAGGTGGACGTGACTCTTAAACCCAAGGGCAGACCAGTAAGAAGATAGGCCTACGCGTTTCGAATCCCCTTTAATTCTTCGGAGATTCTCATCAGGGCCTCAGGCAACTGAACAAAAAGAAGAAAAGACAAATATTTTTCTTAAAAACAAGAGTGAAAAATAAGACAAGTGCAAAAAAGGTTAACACATTTGTAATTAACACTAGCTGGAGCATATGCTACGGGAAGAATAGCTCATATCAGAGTCTCTCACTCAGTGAAACCCCAGCATAGAAAGACCTATTCAAGGGAACTGAAGGATGGAATTGCTGGAAACAGAGGATCTCAAAATGACACTCAGAACTCTGTGCTTCAACCACACTCGTTGACTACATCAAAGGTTATCCAGTGGGGGAGGGAACTTACCACCAAAGTTGCTGCAGTGGAAGCTTGTGGTGGTCCGGGACAATGGTAAAAGGGGAAATCAATCTGTGAACAGATATCAGCATCTAATAAGTCGAAAGAAGATTTGAATTGGCATAAAAGAATAGAATTTAAGCCCTGTGGGGTTCTCTTACCGCTCAGAGAAGATCAATGTGCCCGAGCGGCAAGAAGAAATCTGGGGTGCATTGGGCCAAAGCCGGAAGGATCACGGGGGCCAGAGGCTTTACATCGGCGTGTCTTTTTGTATAAAAAACAGGCTCATGGTCCTGTTATAACCAAAACAAGGCATTTAGTAGGGGACATGACGGGGGAAAAAGGCTAAATAACAACTACACAAAACGGGGAAAACATCACCTGTATAAAGCGATATTGGTGCTTCAGCCTGTCTCAATCAGGCAGCTCCGAAAGCGGTGGCAGCGTCAGCACAAGCAGGCGCAAGTCTGTGTGCTGTGTGAACAAAAATACACAGCAGAAAGGATTAAAATAACGGCTGGCGGGGAGGTCATACAACGTGCTCTAATCGACTTGGCCAAAGGCCTGAAAGGCACGACGGGGCTCCAACTAGCTCTTACCGAATCTAGGAATTCTTCATCAGAGCACTCCAACCGGTCGGCGTTGCGATGTGCACTAATCACTCGCGCATGCGCGTTACCCTACCACGGGGGACTTAGCATTTTATAAGTGATCCGCGCTGCGTCATCAGTGGGTGGGCAGTTGAGTGGACATCTACGGGCAGCGGCACCACAATTCAATGGAGCACCACAATTCGACGGGGCATGCAACATATAATAAACTAATTGAATGCATGCGTGCAACACTATAAAGATGACATAAAATATATTTCAATAGTACTGATCGGGACCCCTAGTAAGGAAAGGAGACTGGAGCTGATAACCAGGTAGCCAAAACATCGCAACCGGAGTTCATAGCTTGAAGATTTCTGAGAGTTCATTTAGACCTGACACTGCCGTGTCAAATTTAACAATTAACATTGCTTCCCTTTTGGATAAAAGGAGGCTCATATCGCCTCCTCGAGGGTTCTTTTCTATCCTAGACATGACTGTCCACTTGAAATCATTGAGTCCATGCTGCATTCTGTTCCAATGATTTACTAGCGAAGCATTTTCAACATTTCTCTTCAGCCTCGACTTGTGTTGAGTTATGCGTTGTCGCACTTCCTGCTCTGTTTTTCCAATATACAGGCAATCGCATGGGCATTTGATGCCATAGACTACAAATTTTGATTTGCAGTTACTAAATACCTCATGCTTCCAGGATATGCCCCTATGCTGGAAAACATGGCCCTGTATGGTAGTTTCACAGCAGAGGCAAGTCCCGCATTTATGATGACCTAGCACAGGTGCCAGACCCATCATTTGGCGAAGAGATGGTTGGTTTTGAGTAGGCATGGAGGCTCTTACCACATGGTTTGCAACGCTATTCTCACGTTTAAATGCAAACAGTGGGGGATCTTTCAGGCTTTCATCTAGATTTTGCACCAGATGCCAGTTTTGGCCAATGATGTGTTTCAGCTGATTAGCATTCGGGCAGAAGGTGGTCACACAGACCTGGCATATCCTGGAAGCATGAGGTATTTAGTAACTGCAAATCAAAATTTGTAGTCTATGGCATCAAATGCCCATGCGATTGCCTGTATATTGGAAAAACAGAGCAGGAAGTGCGACAACGCATAACTCAACACAAGTCGAGGCTGAAGAGAAATGTTGAAAATGCTCCGCTAGTAAATCATTGGAACAGAATGCAGCATGGACTCAATGATTTCAAGTGGACAGTCATGTCTAGGATAGAAAGGAACCCTCGAGGAGGCGATATGAGCCTCCTTTTATCCAAAAGGGAAGCAATGTTAATTGTTAAATTTGACACGGCAGTGTCAGGTCTAAATGAACTCTCAGAAATCCTCAAGCTATGAACTCCTGTTGCGATGTTTTGGCTACCTGGTTATCAGCTCCAGTCTCCTTTCCTTACTAGGGGTCCCGATCAGTACTATTGAAATATATTTTATGTCATCTTTATAGTGTTGCACGCATGCATTCAATTGGTTTATTATATGTTGCATGCCCCGTCGAATTGTGGTGCTCCATTGAATTGTGGTGCCGCTGCCCGTAGATGTCCACTCAACTGCCCACCCACTGATGACGCAGCGCGGATCAACTATAGAATGCTAAGTCCCCCGTGGTAGGGTAACGCGCATGCGCGAGTGATTAGTGCACATCGCGACGCCGACCGGTTGGAGTGCTCTGATGAAGAATTCCTAGATTCGGTAAGAGCTAGTTGGATCCCCGTCGTGCCTTTCAGGCCTTTGGCCAAGTCGATTAGAGCGCGTTGTATGACCTCCCCGCCAGCCGTTATTTTAATCCTTTCTGCTGTGTATTTTTGTTCACACAGCACACGGACTTGCGCCTGCTTGTGCTGACGCTGCCACCGCTTTCGGAGCTGCCTGATTGAGACAGGCTGAAGCACCAATATCGCTTTATACAGGTGATGTTTTCCCCGTTTTGTGTAGTTGTTATTTAGCCTTTTTCCCCCGTCATGTCCCCCACTAAATGCCTTGTTTTGGTTATAACAGGACCATGAGCCTGTTTTTTATACAAAAAGTCACGCCGATGTAAAGCCTCTGGCCCCCGTGATCCTTCCGGCTTTGGCCCAATGCACCCCAGATTTCTTCTTGCCGCTCGGGCACATTGATCTTCTCTGAGCGGTAAGAGAACCCCCACAGGGCTTAAATTCTATTCTTTTATGCCAATTCAAATCTTCTTTCGACTTATTAGATGCTGATATCTGTTCACAGATTGATTTCCCCTTTTACCATTGTCCCGGACCACCACAAGCTTCCACTGCAGCAACTTTGGTGGTAAGTTCCCTCCCCCACTGGATAACCTTTGATGTAGTCAACGAGTGTGGTTGAAGCACAGAGTTCTGAGTGTCATTTTGAGATCCTCTGTTTCCAGCAATTCCATCCTTCAGTTCCCTTGAATAGGTCTTTCAATGCTGGGGTTTCACTGAGTTAGAGACTCTGATATGAGCTATTCTTCCCGTAGCATATGCTCCAGCTAGTGTTAATTACAAATGTGTTAACCTTTTTTGCACTTGTCTTATTTTTCACTCTTGTTTTTAAGAAAAATATTTGTCTTTTCTTCTTTTTGTTCAGTTACCTGAGGCCCTGATGAGAATCTCCGAAGAATTAAAGGGGATTCGAAACGCGTAGGCCTATCTTCTTACTGGTCTGCACTTGGGTTTAAGAGTCACGTCCACCTATAGACTCTTTGCTATTTGTTGTACACTACCTATTTCCATTTATTTACAATGACTGTTTGAATTTGTAAAATCTTTTGGTGTTGTACTATTTCTCAATCAATCATTCTGAATGTTTTGTTTAACTAAGGCAGTCCCAGTTATATACCTTTCCCTTGTAGATAATGTATATATGGTATGTTTGAGCTAAGTCTGTATGTGTTGAATGTGTGGCGAATGTGATATGATTGCAGTTTTGAATGGTGGTTCGCTCCAAGTGATTGTATTCTCATGTGTCCGTTCTCATTTTTGATTTTTTCCTAATGTTTTTTCCTCAAATGTAAAAATGAATTTTATAAAATATTGTTGAGTTTCTATATATAATAAAATTGCGACTAAGAAGCATTCCCTTTCTGGAATTCGATTTTCTGTTTGTGGAGGATTAACCATAGTTCTAAGTTATGTTTATCAGTATTGGCACCTTCTTTTGTTATTTATGATACAGGCTCAGCCTTGCTGATTAGAGCCAGCCCTATTTTGTTCCCACACCTGTTAGACCTGACATCATTGGCTTGAGTCTCTCCTCCATTTTTTTCTGTTTGCCTCCACTGTTGTACGATGGTTTGCTGGTATATGCTTTGGGCGCTGTGCCACTGCTGATCAGTGCCACAGCGCAAGTACTCCCGATGTTAAATTGATGTATCGATTGTATCCATGTTTGGCTTATTTGGTTTACTATCAGTCCCTAGTCTAGTGCACCAGGAGTGCCGGGGCTTGTAAATCCAAATGCCGCTCGTGGGCTTGCAGCACGTGTTGTGCCACCCACAAGAGCGGCCTCGTAAAAGAATGTCTACGGGTCGGTCATTGCGAGACCCACGTGCAGTCTGGTACTGTCACGCGGGTGTTGGAGTAAGAATTTTTACCTGCACAGCTATCCAAGGACACACCTGTCACCTGCACAACATAACCCCTGTGTAGGCGCTGCTGTTTAGAAGTTGCAGGCCTCAGTTACATTGCCCTGAGCACTGCCATTTTCTCTTAGCTTAAGCAGAAGCAGAAAGCAAGTCTGACCCAAGATTCACCCAGCTGCTCTTGTCTGCAAGGACCCGCACCCCTACCAGGCCCCACCTCATTGTATATTTCTCACAAACAGCAGAAGTCAAGTTCCTCTATAAATCTTGCAACATACCCCACGTCCCCCACCTAAGCCATGAATAGAATAAGGGAAGTTCCCACCACAGCTACGTCAAGCAAGATATCCGATAAACTGAGGCTAAGTGTGGCGAAATATTATCGCAGATTGCCTGATTGACATATGAATAGAACCCCTCGAAGCAATACTAACACATTTCTGTCGTCCATTGATAGTTTATTCTTAAACTTCCAGTCAAGTGGCAGGTCTCAGTCTAGACTGAAGTATGTACCACAATTACAGGAAAAAGGCCATACCTAACCTTACGGGTGGGAAAGGTAGAGAGCAGGCCAGTAAATGACAATGGACGGGTATGTGATACGTGGTGGCGTGGGATGACGTAATTATCGTCTCATGTGTTTTGGACAGTATAAGAAGGAGCCCCGCAAGAACATCAGCGGGCAACTCCTCGTCTGTTTGTAGGTATTCAGACCGAGAGTTGTCTCCAAGGGCCCTTGATCAAATGTTCATACTTTTGTGCATGTAAATATTTTACTTGTGTTATGTTTTAACTGCTTTTTAGATAAGTCATTTTATATCTGCATATGTACTTTTTAAGTTGTTCTCTACATTTAAGCATTTATACTGTGGTCTTAGGACATCTCACTGATATAGCATTTTGAGTGTACCTAATGATGATAACATGTACTCTGCATTCTAATGTATCTTGCAGGATTACACTTATAAGCAAATGTGAGTATTCATCCATGTGAACAAGCACAACCGGTTTTAATCTGCCTCAGTGCTCATAGGTGTACTTAAAGCAAAATCTCTCTCTCTTAGCAAATGTTAGACTGTACTTTGTAAACTTAAACTGGTGCATGTGACTTTCAAGAGAATGCTGGGTACAGGACCAAGTACTATATGATTTTTATGCTATCACTGATTATTTCTAGAAGCTGTGTCTTCAAATAAATTGTACAGCTCCAAGCTTCAGTCTCCAAAAGCTCATATGTATGTTTTTTCCTGTTTTAGAGAAAGAGGTCCAGGACTGCCCCGGTGCAATTTAAGCCGTCCTATTCCCCTTAGTTCTCACTCACGGTCTCACCAGCGCGGCTTCTGAAAGCTGCTGCACTGAGTCCCCCTGGCCCCTCCTGCCCCTAATAAATCATCCCCTCCAACAAGTGGTGACCCCGACGTGATAATAAGGAGTTAAACTGACAGGATGCAGCTGGTTCCTAAGGAGGAAGTACTAAACTGCTAAACGACTCTGCAGCCGTCCTGCTGGACCATTGAGTGGGGAGCGCAGCGCTGAAGGGTAAGCATAATACATAATATTGTGTCTGCCCGCCGCTGCGCTATCTCTCTCTTGGGTGCGGCCGAATGGTGTGCTTGTTGTGATACAGCAGTACATCTGCCAATGGTCCAGGCTTCCTGTCTGTTAACCTTGTTATTTGATTCCGCGCAGAGGAAGGGATTGTGTGCTATGTGGAGACTGAACCTGACAGTTGGGTAATTACTGAGATACATGTGTTTTTGTTGCTAAAAGTAGCTTCATGTTTTTGCTGTTTCTTCTGTGATTGCTAGAAAGGATTGTAGCAGTCGAATTGAAAAGGCTTATTCTATATTTACTCTTAAAGAGCGGTGCCTCTCCACAGGGGGAGGGCCTTTGATACATCTGCAACAGGGTGTCAAGGAAGGAAAGGGTTGCGTCTAGCATCTTTTTCAGTATATCCGTGCAAGTGGTCCTCTGTTTGATAGGAGTAACAGAGACAAGGTAATCTCTCATGTCAGTAGTCCATGAGAAAGAAGGAGTTTCAGCAGGTCCGATTAGCTACCGTGACCTTTGATCTTTCCTTAATTTAGCTGTGATATCCCCTGCTGTATGTCAAGGGAAGAGTTCTGTGCGGGACTAAGAAGTTTATATGCTCATGTTGTAGGCATTATATTTTTTGTCAAGCTAAACGTGGTTTATTAATTATTTTTGGTTTGCCTCACGTGTATAAAGAGCACTCTAGCACACTCTAGTGGCCATAGAGCGTGATTTTTGTAAAAGAATTGTTGAAGTGTTTACATTTTATTTTTCTCTTTTTAGATATCTGTTCAGGCACAGACCTGCATGTTAGCGCCTAGTGTTTAATGTTGAATATATTTTATAGGTTCATAGAACGAACTTGTGTGATCCTTACTATTTTCATGGTCTCTTTTGTTAGGAGTCACTGGCTGGCACAGAGGCTGACTATAGCGAGACTATACTATACTATTGATATATAAGCGCATTGTGATTGTTCATCTTTCCTTGGCTAATTATAAACTGTGAACATCGAATTTCTGTTTATCACTGTGGTGTCTGGCCCCGTACCATCATTTTCACTTAGGGGGGGGCCCGCTAAGTAGGGACTGCTGTGCACAACTGTGATGTCTGGCCCCGTACCATCATTATCATTTAGGGAGGGGACCCGCTAAGTAGAAGCTGCTGCTAATATATTTTGTGACCATCATTTGAAGACTGTTCTTTTAGCGAGATTCAATAACTAGGGAGATTGTAAATGCATTTCTGTGTTTCCCATGTATGTTGATCTGCCACTGACTAACTGAAGAGAGTCTATAAGCTACGGCATTTCGAGCCCCACGGTTGTCACATATATATATTTATTGTTTTCCTTTTTTCTTGCTGCTGTTAAACTGCGTGCACTTCTGGCATTCAGGATTTCCCCTTCCCTCTAAAGCAACTGTAGGCTTCACAAGGGAAGTCTCAGGGAATTGCTCTGCGTTATTTTTAGACTACAGATCGTTTAGAATAAATAAGAAATGTTTCTTTTTTAGCTGCATTCCACGCTAGGAATAGGATACATGAGTATAAGAGGTATCCAGTCATCATAGAAGCCTTGTGCTTCTGGTAAACTGCCCCGACCCCGAAAACAACTGACCGGAGGTCAACCTGCTTCTAGTACATATATACGCACATATAAACAAAGGGAGTACAGATGAGCCAGAGTGGGCAGAATCAGATTGAGGTGGTCCTGCACATATTGGACGATAAGATAGTGGCAATACAGAACACTGACGCACGAACCATAACTAAACTTGACAGACGCCAGATCCCCTTGGTAGCTAAGGCGTGGACACTGCTGGGACTCCCACTCACGCAAGGCACAGAGATAAAAATATCTACACTACATTTGACGCGACTGTGCCTCCCAGTGCAGACTCACACACCCCTCATTGACAATAGTCAACTCGTACGAGAAGTGTCACAGAATTCCACTTCATTGGTAGAGACACCACACATACCCTTGCAAGTGTCACGAGTGACCCCACCAGCACCACATACTGTTGAGGAAACCTCTATAGAATTAAGTCATTCAGTGGAAAGTTTAGTGAGTTGCAGAACTATTGACCTCACCGTCCCGCCCTTGGTGACCTCATCGTCCCTGAGCTCAAGCTGCCAGGGAAGACAGGAAGACCCACACGTTTCCCGTACCTCATCAGACTGCGAATTCTACACATTGCTCCTACAGGGACTGTCCATTCCCGACTTGCCCCTGGCCTGTGAGCAACACGCCCAAGAGCTGCACGTGCAGCTGGGGCATCAGCCTTCACCCAGTATTGTTGAGCAACTGCAGAGACACCCCTTCACAACACATTGCCCCTTATTGTGGGCATATTTACAAAACCGCATAGTAAGCAGTGAGCACAGTTGTCAGACCTCTCCGCTACCACTTGCCCGCCCCCCAAGATAACTCTAGGATATGAACAAACAGCACGCACAAAACAATAGATTTGAAGTCACAATACATTTAGAGAACGGGCGCGTTACTACCATTACTGAGGATCCTTCAGTATCCTCAGCCCAGGTCCCACCACTAGTGGGTACAGTTATATTGGCACTAATATCTACTCTGGGAATAGGCACAACAGATTTACAGAAGGTGACTCTGACTTTAGCCCCCAGTGGAGGTACACCTTTTATCCCTTTCCCACCCCACGCTGAGTAACAATGACAACGCCCCTGGAACACGTGATAAAAAACTTTACAGACCAGGAAAAGCGCATTAAAAAACATTGTAATGAATTGCATGAACTTACACGAAATGCGCCACATTCCTGGCCCAGAGAAGGGACTTTTGACAAGATAGTGCTAGACCATGCGAGAACTTTCTTGGAAGGTAAATACTCTGGTAATAGACTCAAAAAGCGTAAGGACACCCTCGCTATGTGGGCTGTCTTTAGGGAAAATGACACAAGTACCCGAACACCTGAAGCACCCACAGCCCAAGCACCCGAAACGCCCACAGCACCCCCACCTGCCTACTCTGAATCTCGAATTTATCCCGAACTGGTTCTTAAAACGGACCTAGAACAAACTACACATGATAGGGCAGCCGTAGGCTATGAAGATATCTCTGTCCCAGACCGTGATGCCTTCTCCCCAGACTTTTTAAATGGTCCGCAAGGAAGTAGACAAGATAGTGCGCAAATGCACCAAACACTGAAACCCCAAGTCCAAGTGATGCAGGGCGCCACATCTGGAACATCAGGTCAGATTGATGCGCAGTTTACAATAAAGATGACTCCTGCATCCAGTACCCCAGGCCCCCAGCTAGATGAAGATGGAGAGAGTGATAGGGTCTCAGGCGGTTCACAGCACAGCTCTCACATGCCTCTCCCCAGACCTCACGGCCCAGCCCCGATGTCCATTGGAAGGGAACACAACACATCTGAGGCCAGAATTAGACATTATGGCCCATTTCTGACCCCCATTCAGCAGAATAGCGAAGCACAAACACTCCAAGAGGAGTGGCGACCCCTTAATAATGGTCCCAACAGACAGGAAGAGCGCCAGATACAGTTTCTTGAAGAGAACAGGGATGGCGTACAACGTATCCCTGGCATAATGAATGAAAGAGATATCGTTAGGTGGAGGACAGAACAGGATTTATACCATGGAGCAGGCAGAACAGTTGGGGACATGCCACTCGAGCATTGCTTAGGAAATGCCACTGACAATGCACTAACTTATCAGCAGAGGCCCTTACAAAATGATAGAAGAAATGAAAGAATGACAGAACTGATGGGTGGGTTGGGCCAGCTGAGTGAAAGGCAACAACCACCGACACTCAATGAATTGGCAAGAGGTGCAAATGAGGCAAAGCAACACAGTGGTGGGATCCTAACAACAAGGCCACAGCAAAGGCCATGGATACAATTAGACTATGAGGCCCAGGGTGAAGCCCCACCACAGAGCAACACAGCAGCTAACATAACACAAGCCCCTCGCGCATTCCCTGACTACAACCCCCAGAGGTCATTGCCACAGACATCTGTGTGCCAGACATCACCTCCTGTAGCCGCACCACGCAGGGCCCAGCTCAGAGAGGTAGACATTGATAACTTAGGACTGACCAATGTGCTTGAACGGGCAGAAAGGAGGTACAGGCAAAGAAGGACAGAGGTAGAGAATCTCGCAGTGTTAGGTAACCATGGGAGACCTGACAACATCCTAGAAGAATATGATGTAACAGGTAAAGCACGCCTGCGCACCACCAGATCTGGAGCACTGTACAACATGGCCGTTAGTAGGCCAGGACAGTTGTCATCCAAAGATCTGACACCATATGAGATAGTGGTGCTAGGAGAAGGGAGTAACTATTATGCCGACAAATTCACAGATGACTTGGCAGAATGGACAGAAAATAAAGCCCCCAAATGATGGTGTGGCCTCGAGAAGGGTCTTTCCACCCTGAGGACATAGCAACAGCTGAAGACTGTATCTTGAGGGGGGAGGGAGATGAAGACTGGGATTACAATTACATGCGCAGAGGCTTGAGAATATGGCAGAAATACGCACGCAGGTATGACAGCACAAGGCCCACAGGGGTGCTGCGCCAGCTGCCACTGCTATATAAAAATATCGAGGACCGTCCCATCTACACCCCTTGGTCCCTTATGGACAAGGACAATTTAAAAAAGCAACTTCCGCCCCTCACAGAGGGTGCTGGGAAGTGGATACAAGCCTTTGAGAAAAACACTGCAGGGGTGCCATTGGCTGCTGGAGATGTGAAAAGTCTGCTCGTTTCCCTGATTGGAGAGGATGCAGAGGAAATGTTCACACGTATTGACCACAGACTTTCCATCACAAACTCGGAATTGGATGGTAATACTTTTAATACAATAAGGTCTGCCTTGTGGAGTGAGCTGCGTAGAAAGTTCCCTGATATCCCAGACATCGGGTCCCTAATGTCTCAGACAATGCAAAGCAATGAAGATCCTGCACAGTACATTACTAGAATGAAGGAAAAGTGGCAACAGGAGTTAGGAGAGAAATGGGATATAACAGGAGGTAATTGTAGGTTCTTCTACCATACCCCCCTGTAACCAAGGCCAGGAATCTGGGAGTTATACTGGACACCAAACTCACCTTCATGTCTCACGTCAACACGGTAGTATCTTCCTCATTCTACACTCTGAGAATGATAAAAAAACTTCTACCTTACCTTCCAATGAATATAAGAAAAACTCTGATCAGCGCACTTATCATGGCCCGCATTGACTACTGCAATGGCCTGCTAGTCAATGCTCAAGAAGGTGTCTTAAAGAAATTGCAATTGGTGCAGAATGCGGCGGCCAGATTGATTACTGGATGTCCCAAGTACGCCTCTATCTCCGGAACACTCCGGGAGCTCCACTGGTTGCCAGTGAAGAAAAGAGCCAAGTTCAAGGCTCTCTGCATTGCATATAAGGCAATTCATGATCAAGGACCAGCGTATTTGAAAGACTCCTTTTGTCCTTACGAACCTACCAGATCCCTACGATCATCAACCGCTGGACCACTTCAAGTCCCGAGGACTAAGAAAGTTTCCTGGGGAGACAGATCCTTCCTAGTGACCACCACTAAACTTTGGAATAGTCTACCATCCTACATCAAACCCTCCACTTCTCTGCTCTCCTTTCGCAGACAGATAAAAACCTGGCTGTTCAAGCAATAAACTCCTCACGAGCTAGTTCTCTCACTCAGCGCCGAGACACCCACGGGTAGTTGAGCGCTTAACAAATCGCCTAAATAAATAATAAAATACAATTAAGAAGGGACTGCCAACTGCTGTGCAAGACAAGTTAGATGGAATAGTAGCAATGGAATGCAAACCATGGGCAGAAATACAACACCATATCATTCACTACTGTAAAAAGGAGCAAGAGCAGGAGAAGAAGAGGCAGGTGGCAATTGAAAATGCGGCAGCTAAATTGGTGCAACAGAAATTAAAGAAAAAGGAGGCTGTGGACACAATAATGGTAGCCACACCAGTGAGTCAAATGACTACTGTCACCCAATTTCCACAAAATGCCCAGAGCGCATTACAAGGAGACACGCAGGCAGCAGTCCAGCAGACACAGGCACAGCACCCCAGAAACAATCAGAGGCAACAACAGTATTATGATAACAGACAAACAAGGTCATCAGGAATGCGAGGAAGAGGTAGGGGGATGGGCTATCAAAGACCCACACAGCAGCCAGGACCCCCACTGTGCTACCACTGTCAGCGACCAGGACACATGATAAGGGAATGCCGCACTAAAATGTATGAAGAATCAGCAGGCAGAGGCCAACCACAGCAAGTCCAGGTACCAGTGCAATACGTTCAGCAGCAGACACAGCCACTGCAGCCCAACGTAGTGTACACCTACCCGTCTGTAGGACAGCAACAGCCAATGTTACAGCAAGTACAGTTACAGACACCAGTCCAACAGACACAGCCACAATTGGTTCAACAACAGGTGCCTGTGTACCAAATGGTGCCACAGACACAGGTTCTTGTACCTCAGGGAGCCACAGTACTGCAGCCCGCCAATCCGGTTCTGCAGGGTACAATACAGCAACATCAGGCTGGAAGGTACACCAGCTAGGATAGCCCACAGAAGACCCTAGTGTGTCCCTTGTTGTCGTGCCTCACAAATATTAGAGAGGACCCAGTTGTGTATGTCACGATCAACAACAAAACGTATAAGTTTCTGATTGACACAGGTGCAACATTTTCCTGTATAACAGAGGGAGCACTGCCTATTTCCAATCAAAGTGTAGACACACAGGGTTTCTCTGGGGCAATTCCAAGGGTCCCTTTCACCAAGCCAGTGCCAATGAAAATAGGAGGCAAAAGCATTCAGCAACGACTGCTTTACTCGACAGAATCCCCCGTAAATTTATTGGGCCGTGATCTTATGGCCAAATTAAACATGACAATTCATTTTGATGAAAAAGGCACAATGACTTGCTCCATCCCTGGCACATCACTGACAAGAATGATGGCTGTCACTGTGGACTCTTCCATGAGAGACCAAATTAGAGCTCGCCCAGTGGATGAACTAGCATTCTCCACAGCTGTGCAAATGGTCATTGCCAACTCACTCACGGGGCACACTGTACAGCTACCCAAAGAATTTCTTTTCCGTCCTCAATTACAGGACATGCCAGGCCCAGACAAAAATATGATCCTAGGAATACAATGTTTTAACATAACATCAACACATGGTGTCTTTATAGCATGTGATGACTATGGCCAGTCATGGGCCTGTGTCATTTTTATTGAGCCTGGACATCGGGTAAGAGACATTACAGATAAGGAATTATTCGGTGATAGAGAAGACATTGTATACCAGATTCCAGTCCCTGTGTCAGTGACAGTTGAAATCAGAACACCAACACAACCCCCAGTAATTGATGCAGCACGTGACTCAGACCTAGCTCAGGTGCCCAACATCCTTTGGACTGCAGGTCCCAATGATGTGGGGCTCATTCGATCAGCAGAACCATTCAAAGTGACGCTGAAACCTGACGCCATTCTTCCCAGAGTGCGCCAGTACCCTTTGTCCAAAGAAGCCGAAGAAGGAATAGCCCCCACAATTCAAGCATTACTGGCTCAAGGTGTGATATATCCTTGTATCTCACCTTGCAACACCTGTCTTTTTCCTGTGAGGAAACAACAAACAAATCAATGGAGGCTAGTACATGATCTTCGCTCGATTAACAGCATAGTGATACCTGAGTTTCCCATCGTCCCTGACCCTTCAGTGATTCTTACTAACATTCCACAAAATGCAAAATACTTTTCCGTCATTGACCTGAAAAATGCTTTTTTCAGTGTCCCACTGCATCCTGAAAGCCAGTACCTATTCGCATTTTCATTCAGGCATAGGCAATTTTCGTACAAAAGGCTCCCTCAAGGCTATTGTGAGTCCCCCAGTGTGTTTAACAGAGTTGTCAAGGATGACTTATCAAATTTCCAATGTGCCAGCACCTTGCTGCAATATGTCGATGACATACTCCTCTGCAGTGCGACAGAGCAAGAGTGCAGAAAAGATACAATTGCTCTGCTTACAACATTAGCACATAGAGGATACAAGGTAGACAAGCAAAAACTACAATACTGTCAGGAAGAAGTACAGTATTTAGGTCAACTGATTTCAGCATCAGG
Organism: Lissotriton vulgaris; assembly: GCF_964263255.1. NCBI lineage: Eukaryota > Metazoa > Chordata > Amphibia > Caudata > Salamandridae > Lissotriton > Lissotriton vulgaris. Next base: position 2,121,304,006 of record NC_141687.1, on the reverse strand, counting down.
AAGAAGAGTTACACCAGGAAGAGTAGAAGCAATAAGGAATACTCCAGAACCACAGACAGTTAAGGACATGCAAAAGTTCCTGGGACTAGTGAACTATGTCAGACAGTGGATCTTTGATTATGCTACTATAACTGGACCACTCTTGAAAGCGGTCAAGACGGCTAAGGACAGGCATAACAAGATTGACTGGACACCTGAAATGACATTAGCCTTTGTAAAATTAAAAGATGAGATTACAAATGCACCAGTGTTAGGATCTCCTTATTATACAAAGGAATTCTATCTGTTCACACACTGTAATGGACAGGTCATGACAGCAGTCCTCACCCAGAAATACCCCTTGGGTCCCAAACCAATTGCATACTTCAGTGGCATGTTGGACTCAGTGATGAAAGGCCACTATCCTTGCGAACAGGCTCTTTCAACAGCAGCATTTGCCGTTGAGAAAAGCACCCCCATAGTCATGGGCTCCCCTCTGACGTTGTACACTGAGCATGCTGTCTTTGCAATAATACAGAAAGCTAAAACAACTCTTACCACACAGAGAGTGTCAGGATATGAAGTCATACTGTCATTACCATCGTTGAAGGTTGTAAAATGCCACACTGTGAATCCAGCCACGTTCTTTGCACATCCGATTGCGACAGCTGACGATGACACCCATGATTGTGCCACATACTGCCCAGATGAGTCAGGCACAGCAAAGGAAGACCCATTACCAGACAGTGTAATTTACTTTGTTGATGGTTCTTCCACGATTGATCAAGAGACAGGGATCAGGCATACAGGGGCAGCTGTAGTCAGAGCATACCAGAATAACTCCTCAGACACTCTGGACATTGTACAGTAGATAACATTACCACCCCATTACTCAGCCCAGGCAGCTGAGTTGGTGGCATTAATAGCCGCCTTGAAGCATGGAGCTAATGAAAGAATTACTGTGTACTCTGATTCAGCATATGTCACCACAACAACGCATTCCAGCATATGGAGATGGAAAAGGCGCGGGTTTCTTAAAACAGATGGCACGCCTGTAATGCACAAACAGTTACTTGCAGAACTAATTGACTCCTTGACACTGCCAGCAGAAGTAGCAGTAGTGAAATGTGCAGCACACACGAACGGCCAAGATTTTGTTTCCAGAGGAAATGCAATGGCAGATTGGGCTACTAAAGCAGCAGCTAAAGGCCAAAGTTGTACACAATCACCATCCCCGACACAGACTGACTGCACCCCCATCTTGCTTGCCAAAAATACGCCCCCAATAGCGCAAGAAGATATGCAAAACGCAGCTGAGGACACCAGCAAGTCACCACTCCCAGATACACCCGACCCAACACTTCCATATACAATTGATGACACACAGCAGTTTGACATCATTGCACAGTTGCACCTCAGAGAGATACAAGAAAGTGCCCAAGCTGAAGAAAAAGAGTTATGGAAGAAGAGGGGAGTACAACAGGATGCCTCAGATTTTATTTACAGACAGACAATGACAGGGAAGCCTGTCATGCCACAGGCTCTTTACAAATAGCCCTTACCCAGCTGCACCTTCCTACACATGTCCCTTGTGATATCATGTCCTCTAACCTGCAGGCAGAATGGTTCATCCCCAATGCACATAAGCAGATACAACTCTTTGTCCATCAGTGCCTTATCTGTCAGCAGTATTCACCCAACCCAGCTATGAAAACAGTTGCTTCAACAATACCAAGGCCTAAGGGACCCTTCAGGGAACTCCACATTGACTATGTGGACATGCTTGACAGATGTAACAACTACCGATACCTCATCGTGGTAGTATGTCCCTTCTCACGATGGATTGAGGCTGGACCATGTGTCCATTGTGACGCTAAGGCCGCAGCTACCTTCCTACTTCGTGAGGTCATATGTCGCTGGGGATTACCAGAATCTATCCGCAGTGACAATGGCGGGCATTTTTCAAACTCCATCTTTGAGATAATAGCCACCATGTTAGGACTAAAACATAAACTTACTTCAGCCTATCACCCACAGAGCAATGGTATTTGTGAGCGCCTCAACGGATTGCTCAAAGCCAAGATCAGCAAGATAAGTGCCACTATTGGAAAGAAATGGCTCTATTGCCTCCCAATTGCTTTGTTTGCACTCAGGAACAGCCCTAGCTCTGATCATCACCTCACACCTCACCAGCTTGTCACTGGCAGATCAATGAATATGGTTGTTCCTTCCACCAGACCTAAAGTAGACAATGAAACGTCTTCTGAGATTGTGAAAGCTGAATTATTTGATTATTTGTGTGCCCTAACCCGTGCTGCTAGGTTTCTTTCCATTCAGACATCCAAGACAAAGAAAAAGGACAGCACCAGCAAGGACGGCACAATTTCCGATGAACTTTTGCCCATCCGCCCTGGAACACAGATCTTCATAAAGAAGCAAGTACAGAAGTGGAGAGACCCTAAGTACGAGGGACCATACCTGGTCATTGACTCTTCACCCACTGCGGTCCGAATTGCCGAACGCAAAGCATGGGTTCATTTGAACCATGTGAGGATCCACCCGGCACCAACAGAGACTTGAACATTTATCGGAAGGAGGGCGTTCTATTTCCTTTGTCGATCCAGGATAAAGACTATGGAGAACATATGAGAGTCTACGGGATAAGAAACAGCAACAGGCCAACGTCTCCCTCCAGGATCTCTATTAAAAAGATATGTATTTTAGCATTTTTATTTTTTGTTATGTTCGTTGCTTCAATGGCTATATTCCATTGGCTTGCATTACAAGCAGAGAGAGAGAAGGCTATATCAAGCCAAGTTAGGCCTACCGTCTCAGTAGGATATCACATGCCTAAAACGAGTCCTGGTAACATACTGGATGAGGAATACACCAGCAATGGCTGCACCACCCCTGTACCCACGACACATTCCACACCCTCTGTAGACCACACCGAGTGGGACAGGGTACTTGATATCACTGTGAATGCCCCTGGGAAAGGTGTCCCTAGACGTTTCCGTCAGCATAAAAGGAGTGTCAGGTATAAAATGGGTCGCAATAAAACACCAAGGAGATATACCCCTCGCACACAACGTAAGGAGAAAGACACAGAACAAATATCAAACTTGGTTAGTGATCTCCAGGACACAGTTGTGTACACATTCGAACAACACTCTATGCCTGATTTTTTCTCCCAGCGCCCTGGTGTGTCAGTACAGAATGATGGTACCCATAATGCATTGTTAGATATTATGTGGTACAGAGACATGAGGGAGGTGGGGAGGAAAGCCACGAATGATTCCTGCTTTGTGTGCTCATACATTCCACATGCTGTAGGTGCAGACAAATTGCTCATTCCCAAAGAGATTCCACCGGCCACTGCCAAATGTCTCCTACACCTGTTCCTTTGCCGCATACATGGTCAGATACAGCTCCAGTCAGCAAAAATTAATACAGCATTTGTAAACGTCTCAGACTGGGACAACAAGTATGTTACGTTCACTGTTGTTTCTGACCCAGTAGAATTTGAGAGAAGAATGGAAGTTTACCATGAAATGGGAGTACCTGCTAATATGATACAGGTCTGGGAGTATCAGTTTAGAAAATTAGGATACTTCACCTTCCCAACACCCCCATCAAAATGCCACTCACCCGAATTCCAACAGACTAACCATACCCATAACGCATGCCCTTGTCAGTGGAGACCCATTCTGCGCCTGAGGGCCAATATATATTTTAATAACAGATGGAATGGACCACATGATTTAATATGCAAGGCAGCATCCTTAGGTAGCCCGGTTGAAGGTCAGGAGCATAAGCATTATACCAATGAGACTATTGGGAGGGAATGTGCTGAGATATGGGCACAGGAAACTAGAAGATATACTCTCAATGAGGGTACAAAGTACAAACCTAAAAGAGCATACAAACTTAAGTCTCCTCTCCTTTGCTTCCTAGGTACCGGAACAGTGTCTGTGGGCCGAAACACAAAGTGCAGTCACACAGTGTTTAATTTTGACCTCCAGCACGGTACTTCTAGTCTCATGGACATCTATTGGGCATGCGGCGAACACATTTATCTGCAGCTTCCCCCCCACTGGCAAGGACTATGTTCCATTGTGACAATGCATGAACTACATCTTGTTGTCCCTGCAGCGAACATTTCCCACATCCACACACACCCAATGGCAGATGACGTTACCCTGCTTCATCATGGGAAGAGAGAAATAATGAAATACTTCTCAGATGGCCCTTTTCATAAAATACCTCAGGATTACAGACTCTTCAATGATGCCGAACTTTTCTTTGGGGGAGTTATCCCCATGTTCCAGACTAAAGCCAATGCTCGCTGGCTGCAAGTGACCAGATATGAATTGATGCAGCTTGTCAACAACACCCGGGATGGGTTCAACGCCGTGAAAGAAGAACTTCGACCTCTACGACTTATGGTTCTAGAGCACAGATATGTTCTAGACCAGCTAACAGCAATGAATAGTGGTGTGTGCGCCAAGGTGGGAAAATCCTGCTGCACGTTTATTTTAGCGAACGACGCTGACAACGGAACGCTCACGAAGGCCATCGAGGATTTGGACAACTTGGGGAAAGAGATGCATGAGGAAGGAGGTGCTGAAGCAGATCTCTTAAATGGCTGGTTCGATTTGAACTGGATGCCTTCATGGCTGTCTGCAGTGCTTAAATTTTTAATGCCAATTTTCTGTGTGCTGTTATTGTTGTGTTTTGGATCACAGATACTGATATACTGTGTAAAGAAATTTAGTTCTAAAATGATAGGGATGAATTATGCAGGCTCAGGTTCATATACTGGAATTCGTAGGGCTAAGGGAGATGATGGAGAGACGACAATGATGAGCATAGTGAAGTTGACCATTCCTGACTCCCGCCCATTGCCAGACATTCCTGTAATTAGTCAATATCAGGCCCAGGTGCATAGAGTCCAACCACGTTCATCACAGGGGGACTTGATGCATCCCTATGAGACAATGTGTGATAATTTAGGGAAAACAGATGCAGATTCAGGAAAAATGCAGGACAAAGATTCAGAGGAACAACCTCTTTGCGACTCGCCCTGGCCTCTTCCCCCATCTACAGCTAAGTATGCAGTTCGAATGGTGTTTAAAGATGTTTGATAAGGTTCGAATTTCGAACCTGAGGGGGGAATGTTGGAGTAAGAATTTTTACCTGCACAGCTATCCAAGGACACACCTGTCACCTGCACAACATAACCTCTGTGTAGGCGCTGCTGTTTAGAAGTTGCAGGCCTCAGTTACATTGCCCTGAGCACTGCCATTTTCTCTTAGCTTAAGCAGAAGCAGAAAGCAAGTCTGACCCAAGATTCACCCAGCTGCTCTTGTCTGCAAGGACCCGCACCCCTACCAGGCCCCACCTCATTGTATATTTCTCACAAACAGCAGAAGTCAAGTTCCTCTATAAATTTTGCAACATACCCCACGTCCCCCACCTAAGCCATGAATAGAATAAGGGAAGTTCCCACCACAGCTACGTCAAGCAAGATATCCGATAAACAGAGGCTAAGTGTGGTGAAATATTATCGCAGATTGCCTGATTGACATATGAATAGAACCCCTCGAAGCAATACTAACACATTTCTGTCGTCCATTGATAGTTTATTCTTAAACTTCCAGTCAAGTGGCAGGTCTCAGTCTAGACTGAAGTATGTACCACAATTACAGGAAAAAGGCCATACCTAACCTTACGGGTGGGAAAGGTAGAGAGCAGGCCAGTAAATGACAATGGACGGGTATGTGATACGTGGTGGCGTGGGATGACGTAATTATCGTCTCATGTGTTTTGGACAGTATAAGAAGGAGCCCCGCAAGAACATCAGCGGGCAACTCCTCGTCTGTTTGTAGGTATTCAGACCGAGAGTTGTCTCCAAGGGCCCTTGATCAAATGTTCATACTTTTGTGCATGTAAATATTTTACTTGTGTTATGTTTTAACTGCTTTTTAGATAAGTCATTTTATATCTGCATATGTACTTTTTAACTTGTTCTCTACATTTAAGCATTTATACTGTGGTCTTAGGACATCTCACTGATATAGCATTTTGAGTGTACCTAATGATGATAACATGCACTCTGCATTCTAATGTATCTTGCAGGATTACACTTATAAGCAAATGTGAGTATTCATCCATGTGAACAAGCACAACCGGTTTTAATCTGCCTCAGTGCTCATAGGTGTACTTGAAGCAAAATCTCTCTCTCTTAGCAAATGTTAGACTGTACTTTGTAAACTTAAACTGGTTCATGTGACTTTCAAGAGAATGCTGGGTACAGGACCAAGTACTATATGATTTTTATGCTATCACTGATTATTTCTAGAAGCTGTGTCTTCAAATAAATTGTACAGCTCCAAGCTTCAGTCTCCAAAAGCTCATATGTATGTTTTTTCCTGTTTTAGAGCAAGAGGTCCAGGACTGCCCCGGTGCAATTTAAGCCGTCCTATTCCCCTTAGTTCTCACTCACGGTCTCACCAGCGCAGCTTCTGAAAGCTGCTGCACTGAGTCCCCCTGGCCCCTCCTGCCCCTAATAAATCATCCCCTCCAACATGGGTTGCGCAAGTATACCTACTTGCCAGTCCCTCAAACCTTCCCTTAACTTCAGGTTAGTCACCCCTATGGTAGGCCCACGGGCAGGGTGCGTTGTAAGTATAAGGTAGGACACGCCTGACCAAGTTGGCATGTCCTAATAGTGAACAACAGCCATCTTCGTTCTTCACTATTGCGAGGTAGCCTGCTCTCCATTAGTTAGAATGGGCCGCCGGGATTATTAATGCTATGATCCTAGCTGGCTCAGTGAGCATGGTGCAATGTTGAGTTTGGTATCCCTGAACTCGGGGTATAATTACGCATCCGTTGGTGTGGATGGTTTTTGGACTCTGGGTTTGAAAATAGCACTTTTAGAAAGTGTCTATTTTCTTGTCTAACCATTTCTGGTTTCTGCTGGTCTTGCATGTGTGTGACAGGAGCTGGGTGGCTCCAGAGGTCTGGATGAGTCAGTGTGGGATGAGTGGGACATTTGCGTTGAGAGTAGGGGGAGAGTAGTTGCTGATAGCCTGCCCTGCCTGATACAATGCTGGCTCCACCTCCTGCCAGGAGGCCGATAGCTCTGCTCCTGCTAGTGACAATGCTGGCTCCACCTCCTGCTGGGCGTCTGAGGACCCAGCCCTGCTCAGTGAATAAGCCAGGTGCTTCTGCCTGGCTCCACCCACAACAGACCCAGGATGTTGGGAAATTCCCCTGCATGGACAAGGGGATCAAAGCCGAAAAGGGGTATAAGAGAAGGACCCCTGAACCAAGAAATCAGATCACTTCTGACAAGGAACCCTGTAACCAAGGACAAGAGGCCTGCTGATCTAAGGACTTGCCTACCTCGTCTGCCAGTGTGCTGTTTGCTGGGGGGAATCCTGCAGTGCTTCTTTATTTTTGCCTAGGAACCAGGAGAGAGGAACTGTGTGTGTACTCTCACGCTTGCTAAGAAAATCTCCAAGGACTGGAAGAGTGCCAGTCTCCTGCTGAAGTCACAGGGCTAAAGGACTTCATCTGCTTAAAGTGCTATTTGCTGGAACCTGTGAATCCAGCACCTCTGAAAGAACCAGCACTCTCGACGCCGACGGACGTCGCCGAATCCAGCTCGACACCGTGAGTGACGGCTCAAGTGTCCCGCTTCCTCGACGCCGGCCGCCGAGCCCGATCGACGCCAGCAGCAACGCCAGTGAGTAGTGAGTTCGGCTCCAGCTCCAAGGGACCTCGTGTCTGCACCGCTGCTGATCGCATCGCCCTCGTGCTCCCTCGACGCCGTGAGCGCTGCTCACTCTTTGCAACAGCATCATCGACAACGACGCCTGCTGAGGCCTGATCGACACCGAAGACGCGACGCCGGATTGCTCGACGCCGCTGATCATCGTGTGTTTCATTTTCCTAAGGTACTGTGTTGTTGGGGGTCCGTGTGACTCCGGGCTCGACGTAGCGCTCCTCGCGGTCGACGCCGAACCTTTGGATTAACTTTGCCTCGACGTTGTGTAGCTCCCGTGTGGGTTACACTGTTGCTAAGAACTGTGTTTCCAGGAGAAGAGTTGCTTTGATACGAAAAGACTTTGTGCTAAAGAAGAAACTACCTTTGAACTATTACTTTCCCTTCCAAGAGTATTTATTAAGATTGTGTATGTTTTTGTTGTTATTTGGTCTTGTGCTGAGCCTTATATAAAAATCCTTATTTTTATAATACTACTGTGTCGTGTCCATTTGTAGTGTATTCACTTTATTACTGTATGTGGTCATAAATGCTTAACGTACAGCCTCTGAGATAAGCCTGTCTGCTCTGCCAAGCTACCAAGGGGGTGAGCAGGGGTTATCAAAGGGTGTGATTCCCTTGCCCTGACTAGAAAAGGTGTGTCCCTATTTGTCAGAAGTGTATACCTCTGCCAACTGGAGACAGCCGGTTCTAACACCACCTTTCTAAAAGTGTAACAGCAAACAAATGATGGACGTAATGCTGACAATGCTAATATTCTCCCCAGTCAAAAGATCTGGGTTAAATTCATTGTTCTTTTGCCCACTACGCCGCCCCAGTTTGGACCCAGGCATATGCAAATCAGTCTTGACCCTGTACCTCATGGGAACAGTCCAGACCGAACTGCCAGGCCAGGTCCTTCCTAGATTGGAAACAAGCATCCTGAGACCGGTTTCAGGGTATGTCACCCTTATTCAGCCAGGCTAGCTTGAATCCAGTGGCACAGTGAGCAAGGGACCTACGTCTGGGCATACCCATCCCACTTAGGGCTAAAAGTGTTACAGCAAACAAATGATGGACGGAATGCTGACAATGCAAACATTCTCCCCATCCAAAAGATCTGGGTAAATCCATCCTGGATGATGAGGGCTGAAAGCCCAAAACCAGTTCTGGGATGCTTGTTTCCAGTACAGGGGGGGCCAGACCTGGCAGTTCGGGCTGGACTGTTCCTATTGGGCGCAGGGTCAAGACTGATTATCATATGGATGGGTCCAAACTGGAATGTCATGGTGAGCAAAAAAACGATGGATTTAGGCCCAGATCTCTGTACTGGGGTGAATGTATGACATTGTTCTGCATTCTGCCCATCTATTGTTCTTTTTGCACCTTTCAAAAAGTGGTATTTTCTGACTTATAACTTAAAATCCGACTTCACAATAAGTTGTGATTTTTTTAAAATTTTTAGTCCAGAGACACTAAACTCTAAATCTCTATCTTTTCCCAATTGGAAATTACAATTTAAATGTTTTAAGGCAATCCCAGTGTTAACCTTGTGAAGAGATAGGCCTTGCAATAGTGAAAAATGTATTTAGCAGTTTTTTCACTACCAGGACATGTAAAACTTAAAAGTATATGTCCTACCTTTTAAATACACTGCACCCTGCTCATAGGGCGGCATACCTAAGGGGGTGGATTATATGTAATGAAAGGGAAGGTTTGGGCCTGGCAAGTAGGTTAACTTGCCAGGTCCAAATGGGGGTTTAAAACTACACACAGGCTCTGGAATGGCAGGACCGAACTGTGTTAAAAGGCTACTGAAGTTGGTGGCACAATCAGTGCTTCAAGCCCACTAGTATTATTTAATTCACAGGCCCTGGGCACATATATTGCACTTTACTAGTGATTTACAAGTAAATTAAACATACCAATTGTGGATAAGCCAATGTTACCATGTTTAGAGTACAGAACATATGTACTTTAGTACTGGTTAGCAGGGGTAAAGTGCCCAGAATTCTAGGGCCGAGAAAACGAGATGAGAAAAAAGGGAGTAGGAAGACAAAGTTTGGGGGTGACCCTGCACAAAGGGCCAGGTCAAACACAGTGTCTCCAATTCCACATCCTTCCTTAAACTCATTAGAACCTTGTGCCCCATAGGTTGACCATCATATTTTCACGCTATGCGACGTGGAAAGCCTTTCGATATTCCCAATCTATCACTGAGATCATGTAGGAGCTCATCGACCTATCCCTGATCCCTCAACTGACAGAAATTTGCGATTGGGCACTACCATCTCATGGTGATTGAAATGTAAAATATTTCAGGTTCTCCTCGGTCGTTCCATTGTAATAAACTCAACCCATTCTTTATAACGTAACCCCGAGTAGTGACCGTACGATGGTCATATCATTACATGGCATCCATTTTCCTAACTCCAAATATTTTGGTAGAGGAATAACAGAACTATACATCCTGAATTTGTTGTAACTCACACTCATTTATAAGTGTCAATGGTGAACCGGAATCGGTCGTAATTCTGGCACCCTTTTCATTGATAGATACCATGCAAAAAGGATGATTTTTTCCTTCTAACTTGGTCAACAGTAGCTAAATTACCTACACCTTCTCTTTACATCCCTAGAAGGCAGGCATCAATGCAACACTCATTGTTGTCTAACATACCTTCATCAAGTGCTTTGACACATGGACTAGGTTGCACTTTTTGGTCTGTTTTTTACTCTGTCTGGTGACCAACTGGACATCATTCAGTTTTGCACTTGTATTCATTTTCCTCATGCACAGTTCAGTGTGCTCGATGTTCCTGGCAATGCATAAAGCTGGTTCAAGATTATGATCTTCTGTTGATAATAACGTCTCCTGAATTTTCCTTTCGTTAGTCTTCTCGATTAGTTGGTCACAAATCATTTCATCCTTAAATTCACGATAGTTACAGGTATCTACCACTGTTCTCTATGCAGTCACAAAATCATTTATTGATTCACCACTATACTGAGCTTGCTGAAGAAACTTATGTTGCAAATCGATGCTTTTAAGTGGATTATATCTCTATCCAAAGTTTAATGATAGAAGCATTTTCATCCTGTTTCACAGCCATGTCACCATTTTCACCAGCATCTACATGCACATTGATAACCTCCAATGGTAGTCACTACTACCTTCCATTCCTAAATTGTACACAAGTAGTGCCTTTTTCTTTTTAGAGTTAAATGTATCCCCATCAATGGCTTCAAGATATGATCCAAATGCTTCACACCATACTTCCTAACTTAGGGAAGGAGAACTAGAAGACAAACAAGCATTTGCAATAGTTATTGAATTTGAGAGAGTATGAGCGATTGGCATTGTGAATGACAATGCCTTTTGTGCGTTTTGAAAACCTGTGCGTAAACACACACTTTTTAATTATAGTCTTTGCTTAGAAGAAACAAGGCGGACTGTTACTGCCAGACTTGCTTCTCGAGACGTATTGCACTGCAAATGCTTGTTGAGCTCTGAGATGGAGGCAGCAGCAGCCATTGGAAGGCATGGACCGTGACGCCAGAGTGGTCCACTGGTGCTGCTGCTGTATACTGACTTCCGGCTGCCACCATGGTGCAAAGACTGCAAAAGAGAACACTCGTGTTTGCTGTATCTCTTCTATAGTTACTGCAGGAGGACAGGCAGGGGCACTGGGACATAGAGACAGGCTTTACAGAAGGAGCTGAATTGAAACAGCTAACATGAACGAGTGACAGAGACAGCACGGATAGTGCCATATTGTCAAATGAGTTGCTTTTATGCTCTTCCTCCCTAGACAGGACGTTGTATTTTATTTTACATACATCTTAGCATTCCATTGCTAAGAAAAGCCCAGGAGCATAAAGTGATTTACCCAGAATGACATTAGGATTGAGTTTTGGGTCCAAGATTATGGTTTAGTTTTCATCGTGAAGAAGTGGCAGCAAAAGGCACAGAAGAAGAGAAATAATGATTAAGAAAAGAGGGACATAACGAGATGGAAAAAGTCAGATTTCAAGAGTTGGTGCGAAAAAAGAGGAACATAGCTTCCCGTTGCAATGATAGAGGAACGGATGCAGGAGAAATGAGGCACTAGGGATGTATTTTTCTTGCAGTGGGTCCGCTGCACCCTTGTTGCAGTGGAGATAATAGAAGGTTCAGTGATGCCATCAAAAAGCACTGGGAAGCAGTGTTTGAAATGGTGTTATAGAAGTGTAGGTACCTGCCCTGGAGTACATGTGTGATCTTGGGAAGCAAGTACTCTAAAAGCACCCACTGAGAAGAGGAAGTACTCTCCCTCTCAAATAAAAGTAGTGCAAGTACTCTCTACCTGCGAGCACTGGCTAATTTAAAGCACTGCTCAGAAGAGTTACACATAAGGAAAATGAGCAGTGAAATTAAGAAACTGGCTTATGTGAAAATAACAGAGACCGGTGCAAAGCAAGTGTCACAGGAAAAACGTGAGGTGTCTTGGCTAAACTTGTAGTGAACTGACGGAGAAAGAATGAGTCCCACAGCAGAAATAGACAAAGTGGGAGAAAAGGAGGGGCTAGATTGGCTTGAAGCAAGTGTCTTTAGGAAAGAGTCTAAGAGAAATAAAGAGAGGAGAGGAACTAAAAGGAAACAAGCATTGGTATCGCCAATAGGTTTCGCCTTTGGGACCTTATAAGTATTTAGTTATGCAGCACAATATCCTTGGCGCAACATCATCATAGTTGTATGGCTAAACACATATAAGGTCCCAAAGGTGAGACCTATTGCCAATGCCAATGCTGGTTTCGTTTGTAGTCACACGTTCCAGTACGTCATTTGTAAAAAAAAATATATAATGTGCAAGTCAGTCAGCGATCTTGTGTGTAGGTAGGTAGGGAACCGTGTTGGCAGCAGGTTATTGCGGAGGGGTACAATTTAAGTTTGTTAACAATGAGGCACATTAAGTAACATTCTATTGTGTGGGTGGAGTTGTTTGAGGGCATAGCAGTACAGATGTAGACTAGGATGTGCCAGATGTATTATGTTTAGATAGATGGAGGTTTGTCTTCAGTTTCCCCACTTTGTGTACCGATGATGCCCGACTTCTACGGTAAAGCTGTCACCCTGGGGTTGTTAGTTTATCTAGTTCCAGAGAAGAGGGTCGCCTTTCTTAAAACTAGTGGAAAATCGACATTTGATGTTAATACATAAGACACTAGCTGGGCTTAAAACAGTTTCTCCAAAAATGATCAGACTTTATATTTTGTAAAGATATATTTGAATACCTCAGTCTCTTTGTAACCCCATTAAAATAAAGCTTGAAGCTTACAAAGCCTTGGGCACTAGTTTGAGTTTTGACGCCTCTCATCTCTCAGTACCGCCAAAGGCATGGGAAGGCTGGCGCGATCACTACTAATAGTCGGTAGCAGTTGGTGGCGAACTCGAGCACTGTGGCTTACTTCTCTACGCTTGTGGACAGACAAGGTTTCCCTTAATTTGCTTTCCTTCAAGAATTACTGCAGTCAGCAGCGACCCTTATTTCCAGGGTCATCACTGAACCCTGGACCGTGTGACGTCATGTCGCAGGTGAGGCTAGGGTGCCAGCGCTGGCCCCGCACCACCCTTTGGAACTGCCAATCCCTCCCCCTACCTCCCTGGCTACCGAGGCTGAGTGTGGGTGGCTCAATTTTACTCCTGTGTGGTATCTTAGAAGAGCCCCCGTATTGCTGCGGTGGAAGCCGGAGTATAGAGACCGGAGAGGCCGTTCCTCCCTAAGCTGTGAGTTTGCTGCCATGGCCGGGCTGCTCGCTCTGTTCCTGCTGTGGGTGAGTGTTTATGCCGCCGGTGTTTAAAGACTGCCTCAAATTCGGTTTCTTCCCTGGTTAGAGTTTGGCATCTTGTTTCCAGGGAGGAGTTTTCCATTTTGTAGATTAAAAAAAAAAGTATGGGAGATTCAGTGGATTTTGGAATAAATCGCAGACAGCACATTTCAGCAGACAAAGGGAGCTGGGATAGTGAGGCCGGTGCCATGCGCGTTGTGCCTGCCTGCAGCCCTTCCTCCCTTTGGGACGACCCATCCGTACTGGATCCTTTGCTTCATGGCTTGTTTAGATAACACGCCTACTTTGGATAAGAAATGCTTCATGACAGCCGTGAAGCAGACGATCCAGTCCGGATAGGCCGGACGAAAAGGAGAAAGGGCAGTGACCAAGAAGCATCATTTTCAATGGGAAGCCATCATTTAGCATAAACATTGATGCGGCCCAATTACAATGATGGGCGGGGCTTCAAGTCCCCTTCTGAAATCTCATCTACAATATATCTCGCCAGAACGAGTAGCACATGCGTGCTGCAACGCTAGGCAAGACCTAAAAAAAGAGACTACAATGACGAGAAAGAAGGAAAGTAACTTGCTAAGATAAACCGGAAAGGTGAGTCAAAGAGATAGATATAGACAAAGGGTGGTAGAATGATGAGAAGAAAGAGGGTGACAAGAATGGTGGGAAAGAGGTCAAGTGTCACTAGAAACGCAGGTTTGAGAAACGGAATGTATGTGAGAAAACAGATGGACGACAGGCTTAGAAACAAAGGGAGCGTGAGAGAAAGAGCAGGGTGAGGCAAAAGAGAGAAAAAGTGAGACTGAAAGAGCAATATAGAGAGATGGAAAATATAGACTTTTCATCCTTACACTGAGAACTGAGGGTATAGCTGAAGACTAGTTTAGGGGAGCTGTATGAAACAGAACCGTGGCCATCTGAGGCGCAGCATGTGAAGTGGCTCAGGGAGAGAGGGTCCAATTTGTCGATAATGATGGCTGTATTTTAATACTCTCTTGTAGAGATACCGGCCTGTTTACTTGCTGCCATAACTTACTTTTGAACTAGAGAGTGGCTCCACATCATAGAGACACTCAAACTCAGATACAGCCCGCCCCCCCCTGTCCCCCCCCCTAAAGCATGTGTGGGTTTTCCAAAGCATAATGATGGGTATATTGTTCCTTTCTGCACTGTTTTTAAACATTTTATAAGACAACCACACAAGAGACGCAGGTCACATACCTATTTCCAGGTGTAAGTAGGCATCTTGTCAGTGTCTTGGAAAGGGTTGCTTCAACTGTGCATTGTCCCAGAGCCCGCACGCTTCCAGATTCCATGTGTGAGTTGCCATCCAGTCGCGGCTAACATTACAGGGTCCCATGACGCCTCCGCTCCTGGTCGGGTCCCATGCCCGCGTTTTCCTGCTACTCTACTTCCTTCGGCAGGAACAGGAAGCTGGCATCCTCCTTCCTCTAAGCCAATCACAAATTGGCAATGGCAGCATTGTGATTGGTGCGGACGGCACCAGGCCGGACGCCTGTAGGGAGGCTATTTTCTCTATTTAGGCTGCATGGTGTCTACATAGAAAAAATTGAGTGTGTGCATGATTGGTTTTCCCAGAGGGCCGACCAACAATCAGGGCCCACAGCATTGGTCAAGCTACTCCTCACCAACCCGCCAGCCCCCAAACCGGCATACCAGTCTGCTTTCTCGCATACCATTTTATGTTTCTGCTTCTCGCACAGCGAGAAAGCAGTGGGGCGACGTTCCTCCGCCCTAATGAAGGTGTCGTCCCTGTTGCCATCCAGTAAAGATTTCTTTGAGTTATCCCACTCGACTTGCCCTTTATAGGGAGAAAGTTTTAAAATTCCCTAAGTCTATATCCCTTTAATGAGCATTCGGGCATTGATAAAAAAAAGTGCTACTTGCAAGCACCCACAGCTGTTTATCCTGAACGTTGCAAACAATACTAAAAACCATGAGCGGGCTTCTCCCCCAAACATTTTCATGGGCCTAATTATCCAAGTCAGTCAACAGCATCTCGTGCTCCTTACAGAGCCATACTTTCCCCATATGTAACAACAATAACAACCACCAAAAGTGTAACAACTTCAGACATTTAAAGGGAAAACATTCAGTTAGGACTTGCCAGACTTGATTTGTCGGACGAGATCGATTCAGACACAGCACCACCAGCCTTCACAACGCACCTGCCTATAGGAAACATCTCTTGAGAGACCTCCGTCTCTGCTGCGTACTCTGATAAGGCCGGCCGGTGAGAGAAAGGGGCACAAGTGAACATCAGGCTTGAACCCGGTGACATTCGGTAAGACTCTCTAGTCACTGCTATTCCCCATCGTCTTCCCAGAGCTGCAGTGCTCTGCCTCGCCAGCTGCAGCACGCATGCCTGCAACTTATTCCAGGGCTCAGAACAGTCACCCTCACATTATTCAATTAAGCATGAGCAGTTTGGGAACTTGCGCGTTGTTGTGCAATATTCTAGAGTGCACCTCCACCAGTCCCACCCTTTCTGTATCCCATGAAAAAAATAAAATCTGTATGCCTGCATGCATGAAGGGCTACGCCGCGCAAAGCGACCTCTACCTTTTCAAGCATACACGTATCATCTTATCTGACTAGATGCTACCACAGCATCCTTCTACAAGTCATCCCAACGCATACAGCTACTGACGCACACTAAGAGGGAGCGGCATAGTCAGCGACTAAGTTGAGGCTGTGCCTCCTCATTTGAACAGAGCAAGGTAGGCTGCTAAACTCCACCCGCCGGGTGTCTGAGCCCTGCGGCCACCGAGCACAGAAGCAGAGGGGTGGGGCACACTCATCCCCAGGTGCCAATTGCACTCGCATCAAATGCATGCTGCCTGCACATTCAGTGCGCTGCAGCAGCTTCCACTGGAGAAGCCCTACTAAACAGGCTTTTCATAAGCATGCAGCAACAAATTAAAAATAAGCCCACGCCACTATTCATATTACAGTAAAACCTTCTGTCTGACAAAGCCCAAAACCAAACAAACAACCTACAAAAAAAGCCCGTCTGATATCGAAAATTGCTAAAAGCCTTATAAAATATAACCATTGTAGCGGGAGGCATGGCAAAAGTGGGAGGCACGGCGAATGAGGTAGCATTAATACGATGTGGAATTAAGAGGAAGTAGGGAGGAGGAAAGCTATTTTTAAATGTAAAATAGTCCCCCTAAGCAACAGATAAAGAACTGTAGCATAATGAGGCAATCCCGCTGCATGGGAGGAACAGAAGAGTAAAAGGAGGAACAAAGAGGCAGGACTGACCACTAGCAAGCAAGGATTTTTTAAGGAAACTGAGAGACAAATGAAAAGCAGAGTCAAACAATGGGTGGAGATGGAACTTCACAAATAAATTACAACAGGTCGCTAAGCACCAGCACATGTGCTGCCTAAGCTCGACCTAAAAATGGAGGTAGTGCAGCAATCTCATCCATTGTAACACTGTTACTAAGCGTGGGTCGTTGCTGCCTACACCCACAGTATTATTTGCATTAAATAACACCATTATGCTCCACATTTAGTGTAATATAGGTGTTCCGGTCACCATAACTTGTGTCAGAAACAGAGCAGTTGACAGCCAGTTTATGTAGCAGCTAGTCGCACAACTGTTGTATAACATAGGTGTGCCTGTCACTGCTGCCACAACTCATCAAGAAGGTGTGCCTGTCACCGAAGTACTGCCAATAAGCTTCGATAGAAAGCAGTTGTTGACAGACAGCAGTGACGATAGTGCAGCAGCTGATCGTAAATGTATAACTACAAAGGTGTGCCTTTCACCATAATACTGTACCAGGCTTTGAATGAACATAGCTCCTGCCATAAAAGCATCTTCAATAGATGTGAACAGGCTTTTCCCAAAACTTACAATGGCAGCTGAATGCTGCATAACATGCTTTCTAAAATCTTTGGGGCTTGTTTAAAGCACAGCCCAACCGCCTAGGATGGTCACCGTTATACGTGTCACGCTTGTTAAGCAAGTGGAGCTTGGTTTTTTTTTAGATCTCCCACCATGCGTTCTAGTTCAGACTCATTTAAGGAGTCAGAGCGGCGGGTGATACAACAGAGCACATGGGTCTCAGGAGACAGCAGGAATCACCACACAATTCAGGGCGGCACATGCACCCTTGCACTTCACTGCATGAAGAACAATTGCTCTGGAGCATCCACAATTGCCTGCACAGAGCGTACTGGGGCCGGGAGAACTAGTGGCACTCACAGCACCCGAAAAGACAGAGCCCAGGTAAGTGGTTAAGCATTCACAACCACCGGCTTCAGTCTGGCAGCAACTCCCAACAGAACCATTTCCAAAAGATTCTCGCCCAAGATTCCACATTCCAACAGAACCCCAGCACAACTCAAGAGCAGTCTAAGTAGTTATTGTGGTGAGTCTGTTGAGCAGGGGTCTGCTGACCGTAAACTGTGCATTGATCGAGATGCCCTCCCAACCCAGCGTCTGAGGCATCCGTGGTAATGTTAATCAGTGGAATCTGGCCAAGGAAAGGCCTGCCCTGCAACAGGTTGCTGATGTGTCATCACCGCAGAGATCAATGGGCATTAGCCACAACCAACACTAGATTTTCGATCTACCCCTCTGCTTGATTCTGGTGTGTTGCAAGGCATTGTTGCAACAGACACATATATCTGGGCATGGGGAACTATTGCAATACAAGAAGCAATCATGCTAGGCAGATTACAGTCTTGACCGTGAAAGGATGTTGTGGCTGAAAAAGAGGTACAAGCTGGCGAAAGACGGCCACACGTTGGGACGTGGGTCTCCTGGTCTGTCCGTGCATTTTAAATTGCTCCTATAAAAGGTTGGATCCAGAGCAGTTGCAAATGGGACCTGGCTGAGTTCATGGAAAAACCCAGAGTAAAACCCAAATTGTGGAGAAGGGAGATGGTTGCTTGGGTGTGCTGAAGGCACTGAAGGCAGATTGCACTCTTGTTCAGTCTGTCATTAAGGTATGGAAACATGTGGATGCTCCTCCTCCTTAAATGTCCGGCGACCACTGCCAGGCACTTGGTGAAAACCCTTGGAGAGCTGAGGACACAGCAGGGTGGCACCTTGAATTGATAATGTTGAGCACTTAACACAAATCTCAGGTACCGCTGATGGGCTGCATGAATTGGGAAGTGGAAGCAGGAGTCTGCTTTCATGTAGTCTCCTCAATGGAGGAGAGGTGTGGCATCCTGCAATGCAATCATAGGAAAGTGTTCAGTGAGGATGTATCAGTTTAGTGCCCTCAGATCTAGAATGGTCCGAGTGTGTCTTCTTTCTTGGGGATGAAGTATAAAGAGCATTTTTCTGTCCCATTCTCATCGCTACACGTTTTTTTAGGTTCCCTATCTGATATTTTAGACTTCCATTCATATAATGCTAAAATTATTTGATCTTTTCATTGCAACTGCTTTTAAAGTAATTTTGTCCTGTTGGAAGGATAATACTAAACTGTCTGTTCATACATGGTGGAATTTCATATGTGATGAGCATAGAATTGCAATTGCTTCTTCTGTCACCTTAAAAATTAAATCCGATCTTACCTGGCTGCCTTTCTCTAACTTCTTATCACCCCCCCCCCCCTCCCTAACCTTTCCTTCTCTCTCCCCCTTTCTTTTTCTTTTCTTTTCTCCTCCTACTTTCTTCTTCCATGCTCTTCCTTTTCTCACATTATCTGAACCATTTCTCCTCTTCATCTCCTTCTCATTGTTTTTTCATATTGGTTCTGATTTTTTTGTATACTGTTATATTATGCTGTACTCTTTCTTAAACAAAATAAAACTTTATTAAACTGAAGTATAAAGAGCAGACTCCTTTGCCCCACTAAAAGTGAGGCACTGGTTAAATAGCGCCCTCATGAAGGAGCGCAAAGGTGATGTTTCTCACTGATGTGCTTGCGTGTGGGGGTGATGTTTGTTGGTGTTCTGTGGAGTTCTAGGCAGTTGCCCTGCTAAACTATGTCCAGTACCAAGGCATCGGATGTGATCAGTTGCTATAAAGGGTGGAGTCATGGAGCCTTTCCAACAGGTGTTGAACGTTGTGGGAGTCACTATTTCATGGCTGAGGCACCTTTCTCAGCACCTCCTTTGCCTCTCCCCTGGTTGTTTTTGCAGAATCCCTTCGTGATCACCTCATTGGTGATTGATAGTAATACTGCCGCCTTTGGTAGGATGCGGAGGTGCCAAGGGAGTTATTTTTGTTGCCTGCCCTGTAGTGTTGCCTCCGAAATTACCCTTTGCTGCGTTTTTGTCCTTTTTCAGCTTTTCCCACATTTGATGCACTTGTGCATTGGAGAGGATTTTCTCCTCAGCCACCAGATCTTCCCCCCCTTTCCCTGTACTCTTCTAGAAGGTGTTTGGGGAGATCTTGTTCCTCATTACTATGTGCCTTGTCACAAAGCAAGAGTAGGCTGACCGAGTTGGCATTCCAACAAAGTGTCACTGCCTGCAAAGCTATCCTCTTTCCTGCTGCCTTTGCTCTTTGTTTGGGGGATACGTCCCCTGTGGCCTGGGAATGCACACTTATGCACCACTAAAGAGTTGGGTGGTAGTTGTCACTGGATGTACATGGGACTGCACCTGGGGGTGATAACTAGGTTTCACAGGATCTTTACATGTGTCAGCTGTTGTAAGCAACCCTTTCACGATTGATAAGCATTGCACCACGTTATGTTTTTGATAACGCCTCTCCAAGGAAGTTGTGGTCTTGTCTTCCTCTAGGACACGCACACTTAATTTGTGACAGCTAGCTACCCTTTAGATCACCTCTTGGTAGGAGGTGGTTTCATGCAGCAGGGAGGATCTAGCTAGGTAGGCATCTGGGTCTGTCACTCTGTGGGTCGATTTGTTTGATCTCCCAGTGTTCCCCCTTGCACATCATAAGGGTCTTTAAGAAAAGCATGGCTTCTCCCCCCCTTATGAAGGGTATGGTGACCCCTCAGGAGAGTATGGCTAATGGGGTATATGAGGAGGAGAATGTGGGTGGAGCAGGTGGTTGCGGAGAGGGAAGAGTAGCAGGCTTAGCCGTTTGAGATGGAGGGCTAGTGCCCTGGTCTTGGAATTTTCTTTGCATTGGTGCCGTTGGCTCCAGAGAAATCTGCCCCTCAGAGGGGAGACTACTTTTTTGTGGGAGGGTCTCTGTCAGTCAGTTAAAATCTGCACCAATGCTCTAGCAAAACTGTTTCTGGTGGATAAAACATGCGATTTTATATAGCATCAAGCTCATGCAGCAGGCATTGAAGAATCAGGTCAGACTCCTCAGACAGGCATCGAGGAGGCGTCTCTTTTTGGTTCTGAACGCACCCTCAATGGCTCAGTCTGTTTAGCTGCCAAATTAATTCATCAATGGAGCTTTCGTGTAGATGCTGATTTCAGTGATAAGCTGGATTTCAAAAATCAATAACATACGAACATCTACACAAATTACATGAGACAATAGATGCATACATTTTATTCACACTGGTGCAGAAAGTGAATATAATAAAGGCAAAAATAGAAAGTCTAAATATAATTAAAGATTTTGGGAAGCCAATATTTCTTCAGTAACGTATGTAGGCATTTTTTGCTTCTTAAAGGTATTAAAACTACAGTTCAAAAATTATTTACAATCCTGGAGGCATGCTAGATTTCTTTTGATATTGTTTTTCTGTTTGGGCGTGGAGTGAAAACAGCTGTTTTATCAAGCCTTAAACTACCGGATTACCATCATCAAACACAGAAAGAATTGCTACTTTGAACTATTTTTTTCAACATATTTATTGGTTTTTACATACATTTGTGCATTCTTAACACTCACTCTGGACATTTTTCCTGCATTTACTTTTAACAATGTTAAATGTTAGGGATAACCCAAGATCCCCTGCTATCTACACCCACATTTTGAATTTATGTGCAGACACACTGCTAATTCCTGCAATTTGTAAGGTATGGAGCTTGGGAAGTTCAAGTTAAACATTTTAACTGAACTGAATTAGCAGCACAAAGTGTGGGAGGGTTTGTTTGCAAAGTGTTTTACCCATGCACACTGTGATGCCTCTCAGAAACTACTAGCAAGACTTCGTTTCCTCTCTTTCCCTCCCTGTAACCATTTCTTCTCTGTTATGTAGCTGTATGGCTTCACCATTTATGATAATCTGGCCATGGTCACATCTTCCTTGCTGCACCACTTTTGGCTTTAACTCCTTGGTCCCAGACATAAGTTGGTTAGAGGGACATAGTAGCACACAATCTGGATCCGTAGTTTTATGATAAGGCTGCAAGAAGCAGATAAGCAGTGGTTTCTAAAAACATGACCAAGCAATGGGATCTTAACACTCATTCCACGGTATGTATGACAAATACTTTTTTCATAGAAAAAAAAGATAGATTGTAGGACGATTACTTTTAACCAATACAGTGACTGATTTAACCTTAATAAAGGCAGATGAAGTACAGATACTGTACATTAAATATGCAGAAAAGTGTCAACTCCATGATGTTACGAATTATTTTCCTGCTTCTAGACAACTTAATGTCACTAAATATACAGCGAGCCATCTGCAGGTCCCACATAACCTACTCCAATTAACAAAACATCTATCAGAGTCCATATTCCAAGACCTCCAAAGCTGAATAGTTTCCCAAGTCCTTCACGCCACTGGCCCAGGTAAAAGCGATCTGCTCCGAATCCTCCAAGTGTAATGCTGCAGAGAAAATAAAACGAACGTTAGACAATACTCAATTATGAGATCTTCATTTATAGTCCTAAAATTTAGAATCTCTCTGCAGTTGTGGGAGCCTGAAACACACCAACTTACCACGTTGATGTAAAGGTACCATGAAAAATAGTAATAAACGGTATAAAAAAATATATATTACACACACTATATATATATATATATATATATATATATATATATATATATATATATATATACATATATACATTCCTACAAAGGTTGCTCAAATGCTTGAAGCGCCCACTCGACGTTATTATTTCACCTTTCTTTAATCAGCAAGCAGCAGCAAATAACAGCACAGGGTAAATGCGATAATGTTCGTGCCTTGATGCCGACGCGTTTCAGGAAGTGTTCCCTTCTTCAAAGGCAGGCACTGAAAGGGCGTGACAGCTACTTCGGAATCTCGTGCTCGTTTTTCAGCTTTTGATTTAAGTCCCGCCAATGGGCGTGTATCTTGCATAGCATCCTGGTAGTTGTATGCTTCCAATCCCACTTTAGTAGTAGTAGCGGTTCTCTGCATCTTTCAAATTATATACCTTCGGGTTGCATTTTTCAACTGCCCCGTACTTGCCGCTTTTCTTGTGCCAGCTGATCAGGT